>NC_070607.1:65596830-70396830 GCF_027172205.1 Podarcis raffonei
TCCACTTGCTGTAATTTATTTATTGTTACATTTCTATCCCACCTTTCCTTTCCGAAGGAGCCTGAGGTGGTCTATATGGTTCTCCTCCTGCCCATTTCATCCTCCCAACCTGTGAGGTATGTTAGGCTGAGAGAAGCTGACTGACCCAAGAGCTTCATGGCTGAGTGAAGATTTGAACTCATGTTTTCCAGACCCTAATCCAGCACTCTACCCACTGCGTTGACACCATTTCTCTCTTTTGTCACTGATTCTAACCAGTTCTGCTCCAACAGGTGGACTTCATACATGCACTAGTCTTGTTGGGGGAAGTTTTAGGCTCTTAAAAAAGCCATCTATACAGACACCCTTATCTTGTCGATGAGTGGCTTTGTTTCAGTGCCCTAAACCTTGTGGGGGCTGCCTGTTTCTCCTTCTCCTTCCTGACCCCTGCAGCTGCCTGACTGCCCCACCTCCTGACAGCTCCACGTCACTTTGGATGAGCTGAGCTGAGCTGAGCTGAGCTGAGCTGAGCTGAGCTGACCTGGATTGATCCGGGGCAGTCAACTCAATCCAGCCTGAGCCTGAAGCGGCCTATTTCAGTCTGGGATCCAGGTTTGGGCCAAAGCTAGGATACAGCCCTATTGCTGGTCTGTACAGATTTACTGTCTTTGCAATTAGAGGGAATTATTACTATGAATTCATTAATGCCTCAGTACTATACAATTTGTGACTCAGGATCAATGATTTCAGTTCTTTCCAGTACTGTACCTCAATACAAGATCTAATGGGGTTTAGCCACCAAAGCTCACTCTTTCTTTCTTTCTTTCTTTCTTTCTTTCTTTCTTTCTTACATTCCCAGCATCAAGCCTGGGAACCTAACCCCAATCCTACACCCCAGAGAAAGCTGGAAAGAACTTTTGGTTGTCCAGAGTTATTTGTCCTTGAAGGGCTTTTTTGTGCCTTTAACAGGTGTGTGGCAGGTTGAAATCTCAAGTAAAGCTTTTCCTGGCCTGGCAAGGAGGTGAATTATGTGGAAAGCTGTCACGTTGCTATGAAAGGCACCAAACCATTGCTAAGAAAGAAGAGACAGGAAAGATGATGAGCCTCAAAGGTGTAATTTAGGAAAGACAGGGGGCAGCCCTCACACCACCTGTGATTACTCCTCAAGAGCACTTGTCTTTCTGGTTCAAAACTCTGACTATTATAATAAATGCCTTCGGGGTGTATGCCAAAGGCATAAGTTCCTGTTGTTTCTAAACAGAGAGTACCCATTTATCCTGCATTGCTAGCATTGCTATAGCTCTTACACTGATTTTTCTTTTGGTACTGTATTGAAGAAACCTTTTTTAAAACACACTGGGGTTTTTTTAAAATGGCCTAACTGAAGACCTATCAGTATGACTGCAGTGTGGGAGAAAAGGTCAACCAATCAGGCCATGTTGAGCAGCCCAGTACAATGCCCATAGTGATAAGGCATCCTAGGGGTAAGGCATTCAGAGTATGTCTTCATCAGATTTAACTGATCCTTCATCCTGTCTGTCAAATTCAAGAATCTCCAAGGTCCTAAGAAGTCAGGGTTGGCCCAAGACATTTTGGTGTTTGAGGTGGAGCAGCAAATGGTGTCCCCCTCTCCAAAGTAAGGTGTAACATCAGCTAAATTGTTTTGTCACCTGAGACAGAAAATTCTACAAGTGTTTTGTAATAACACTACTGACAACTTGTCCATTTGCTGTCTTTTCATGTCTCCCATAATCAGCTATCTGAGGTGACTTCCTCCCTTTGCCTAAGTGTAGGGCCAGCACCGTGAAAAGTACTTACTGGGTCAGTAGAGTGATCAGGTGTCTAG
This sequence comes from Podarcis raffonei, assembly GCF_027172205.1. Lineage (NCBI taxonomy): Eukaryota > Metazoa > Chordata > Lepidosauria > Squamata > Lacertidae > Podarcis > Podarcis raffonei. The sequence goes on from NC_070607.1 coordinate 65,598,656, forward strand.
AGAAAAACAGCACATCAGTTCCTTTAGAAAGAGTGCAGAAGAAGACGTGTCAGCAAGTGAAGTTTTTCTTACCACTGACTGTTAAAATCGCATCTTCTGCACAACTAATAAAAGGTGCAGGAGCCTTGCCCTCCTCTGCTACTGTTCTCTCTAGGGAACAGCATCATCATTATTTAAACTGGCTTTTTGCCATCCATTGATGGGGGAAAGGCTCCACCCTCCATGGGAACTGGGGGTGGCACTTTCCTTAATCCCTTGTTGCATCTCAAGCCCTTAAGTGAAGAATCATCATTGCGTGCCCTGGTAATGCTCTTTGTCTGTGAAGCAGAGCTGGAGCTGTCACTTGAGCTCAGCTGGATGAGCGAGGAGGAGGCTCTGTTCCTGTGTTGTTTGTTATGCCTTTTGTCTCCATTAGCTTGCAAAAAAAGGAGAGGTCTTGAAAGGGTTAATCTCAATACTATCTGCACCTAAGCTAACTTCTGCTTTTGTGGTTAAGCAGCTAGCAAAAACCGCAATTGCAAGCTGTGAGCTACTTCCTCTTTGCAATTACTTGAGCTCTGCAAACCAGGAACTACTCTCTGCACATGCTCTTTGCTGCAGTAACGCAAGAGAAGAACACACGAACAAGGGAAGGAGGGGCGTTTAGCTAGCCATATGCCATATAAGGAAATAAGCTTAACCTTGCTAGCTGATTGGAGAATTTGAAGAGGTGGGAAGAGATGGGCAGACTCTCAGGTATAAAGATGCTTGTTTATTTGTATCTATGGGCCAGTCTTTTGGGAACGATCCCACTGGCCACCTCTGTGCACAGATTTCAATAAAACTTTTTTCTCCAAAGAAGAATCTTTCCTGGTGCTTTTTGCTCTCTCTCTTCGGCCCTGGGGACGCAGGCAAACGATTCCCTGGCAAGGATAAGGCTTCAGCCTTCATTTTGGTGCGTTGGCCGGGAATTGCCCCACCCCAGGGGGCCGGGGAGGGCCAGGCCCGACCTAGGTGAACAGCCCCGGACCGGCGTTCGCGGCTCCAAGTGCGCACCCCTGCCTGTTCGTGGGGGGAGCCGGCCACACCGCTCCGGAGTGAGACACCTGGTCGAGGGAGAAAAGAGGACGGCCGAAGGAGGGGTCCGCAGCGGAACAGGTAAGCCCTAAGGGAAAGGGCGTGGTAGGAAGCCTGGACAGCTTCACCTGGCTGTGAGCAGTAGAGTGCCGCCAGAAAAGGGATAAAGGGTCTGGCTGTGAGCAGTAGAGTGCCGCCAGAAAAGGAACAAGGGAACTGGCCGTGGCAATAAGGTGCCGCCCCGCCAGACAGGGACGGGAAAAGGGAAAAGGGGAAACAGAGGTGGCAGTAGAGTGCCGCCAGTAAGGTTGGGGAAAGGGGAAACAGAGGGAAAATTATTTTGGTGTGTTTTGTGTGTTGCATGTTGGAATTATTTTGGTGTGTTTTGTGTGTTGCATGTTGGAATTATATTGGGGTGTGTTTTGTATGTTGCAAGTCAGATACTCCAGTGGTTGAATTGTCAAGTGTGGGCCGGGGCTTAGCGTCCCCTTGGCCGAGCGATTGCAGGGCTGTGCATTTCTTAGCAACGCGAGTTCGCCAAGTCACAGCCTGTAGTGGTTGGTGTGTGAAAGGATCTTAAGCCCGGTTAGGAGCGGAGTATCTGAAGAAAAATGGGGTCTGGGGCAAGCTAACGTAGTCCTCTGAAATGCTTTTTAACCAACTGGAAAGCAGCTACGAAGCATGATGATTGGGTTCAAATTGAGAAGAGAGAGGATGAAGATCAAAATATCTTGAACGTCCACCCAGACCAGATCCCTTATATTTCTACCTGGAAAACCAATGTAGAAAAGAATCCACCGTGGCTGAAAGCCTGCCGAGGCGACGCCCCACAAAATACAATTTGTGCAGTCCAACCGGCAGGGAAGTCAGAAAAGCCCCCGGTGATACCAGAGCCGGAAGGAGAAGAGGGGGAAGTCATTAAACCGCCGCCACCCTATGCTCCACCAACTGCCCCTCTAGCGAATCCCCCAGGCCCAGGGCCCCAGGACCAGGGAGGAGCCGGACCTCAGCCTGAACCCTCCAAGGTTGATGAATTAGAGAGTGAAGAGGAAGAGGATGATGAGGAGTTTATGAAGGGACTAATTGAGTTAGCAAAGAAAGGAAAAATGTGGACACAGTATCAGACAATTGAGATTGCAACAGTATGTACAACCCTATGCGAAAGAAGTGGATGTTAGTTCCCATTTGTTGGCAGCAGCAGGATGTTCCCCAACACAAGGGAAGAAATGCGAGAGAAATGGATAGAAGTAGCAACCAGGGCGTCCCTCCATAAGTCCCATAAGGCACAGAAAAAGGTGGGACTGCAATGATGCCTCTACGCAGAGTATATGACCCACCAGGCCCCCCCCCAGGACAGGGTGGGGAAGCACCACCATGCACTGATTACAGTCCAACATGTGCCTTTTTCAAGTGCTGATGTGTGCAATTGGAGAAATTAGAACCCTACCTTTGAGGAGAACCCAGATGATATTGCCAACGCCCCATTATAAAGGCTGCCTTTGTAGCTCAGGCAGCGTCCGATATTCGCCAAAAGAAAAAAAATCCAGAAGCCTGAGGGGTGCATCGACCATGGGCTGCAATGGATGTTAGAAATAGCTCAAACCACTTACAATCAGAGAGATGAGGAGGCCCAGAGAAAAAAGGAGAAGTATCAAACAAGGAAGTTGATGACATTACAGGCAGCCGCCCCCACCCCTCAGAAAAGAGGAAATGCCCGGGGAGGAGGGCGAAGCCGTCTGGGGAGGAATCAGTGCGCCATCTGCCGACAGGAAGGGCACTGGAAGAGAGAATGCCCTATTCTATTATTAGGAAGAGATTTGTTGGTAAAGTTGCAAGCCCAAATTACCTTTAAGCCATCGGGAGAAGCCACAATGTCCACTATGCCACTTGGGGAACTGGTTGTGGAGGCACCCCTGAGGGAGTACTGGCGCCTCATGATGGTAAAAGAAGAGGAGGGACCCATCCCCGCCAGTATTCTGGAACAAGTGAACCCCACGGTATGGGCTGAAGGCAACCCCCCAGGAATGGCAAAGAATATCCCACCAATAATTGTGAAGCCCAAGCCATTTGCCAATCCTGTTGCAGTAAATAAGTATCCCATCCCACGAAGGGCGGCTGAAGGAGTGTGGGTGCATCTAGAGCGACTGCTCCAACATAGAATCTTGAGGCAATGCCAATCACAGTGGAACACCCTTTTGTTACCAGTGAAGAAAGGAAGCAGGCTATTATCCTGATACCAGAACCAAAGAACTGCAGAGAACTCCGTGACTTTCTGGGGTCTGCAGGATTTTGTAGGATATGGATATTTAATTACAGCATCATTGCCAAGCCTCTACATGAGTCAACCAGAGGAACTGAGAGAGACCCCTTTGTTTGAAGCACAGAACAACAGCAAGCCTTCGTGGATTTGAAGAAGGCACTACAGCAAGCCCCAGCGCTTGGCATCCCAAACCCTGAGAAACCCTTTACTCTATTCGTGGATGAGGACCAAGGGACGGCGAAAGGCGTTTTGTGCCAAAAATTGGGAAGCTGGCAACAGCCAGTGGCATACCTATCTGAGCGCCTGACGCCTACAGAACAAGGCTTACCGCCGTGCATGAGAGCAGTTGTGGCAGTAGCCACCCTACTGAACAAAGCAGACAAATTTATTTTTGGCCAAGACACTGTTTGTGTGACCCCGCATGCAGTCCCAGCTCTGCTTGACATGAAGGGTACGTATTTCCTCTCCCAAGCAAAGATGATGAAGAATATTTTAGCAGGCCTGACCTCAAAGATGAAGCAAACCCCCACTGGCCTTCATGATTTGTGGATGGAAGCAGCTTTGTTAAGGCTGGACAGCGGAAGGCAGGCTATGCAGTGGTAGCCTTGGAAGACCAAGTGATCGAAGTGCAGCCACTCCCGCCTGGAACGTCGGCCCGGCTGGCATAAATAACAGCGCTCACCAGAGCCCTGACCCTAGCAAAGGGACAGAAGATAAACATTTATACTCTAAGTATGCCTTTCTGACTTTACATGCCCATGGAGCCTTATGGAAGGAAAGAGGTTTGCTTACCTCCAGAGGAAACCAGGTGGCCCACCCACAAGCCTTATTGAACCTTCTGGATGCTGTATGGGAGCCCAAGGCAGTGGCAGTTATCCATTGTTATGGACACAAAACTGGACTAGGAGAAGTGGCCAGAGGAAACCGACTAGCAGACAGGGTGGCCAAGGAAGCAGCCCGAGAACCAGCTCCCGCGTCAGTTATTGGAGCACTGGTCCCTGGAAGGATCTTGAACACCGCTGATAAGCCAATATACACCAAAAGGAGAGGGACACTGCAGATGCCCAGGGGCTGACCATGTCCAAAGAAGGATGGTACCTTACTCATGATGACAGAATATGGATTCCAGAGTCCCTTTCTCGGCAGATTACTCAGAGATACCATGAGTCCACCCACATGGGACCAGATGCCACAACCAGACAGCTGAAGCAGTGCTTCTACATAGCCCACCTTTATCAACTGGCAGCCCAGATTTCCAGGAAGTGCCCGCTATGTCAAAAGAATAATCCCAGAACCGGACCCTTGGCTCCCCCGGGGATTCAGCATAGTGGAACTGCACCCATGGAAGACCTTGTTGTGGATTTCACTGAATTGCCCCGCTGTGGACTATACCGCTACCTGCTTGTGGCGATCTGCACGTATACAGGATGGGTTGAAGCCTGGCCCACCAGAACTGAAAAGGCATTTGAAGTAACCAGGTGCCTGCTTAGGGAGATCATTCCCCGCTATGGACTACCTAGGTCAATAGGATCTGACAATGGACCAGCCTTTGTCCACTCAGTTTTGCAATAACCCCCCATGCTAGTCAAAATGTGCAGTTTGATAATTATGTGCAGTAACTCTCCCGAGATTTTGTCTCTTTCTTAACAGGTGGACCCAGGCCCACTGCTGTTACCTCACCCCTTGGGTCCACCACACTTAAGTGAAGAAGGCTATTTTAGATTGGACAGTTACACCAAATCCTGATGATCCTCTGAAGCTAACCATCTCCAGAAGAGCGCCAGACAACCGCCCTGCTGGACAAGTGGATGGGAGGGACGCCCGCGGGCAGCGTCCCCAACGTAGAGACTTTTTTCCCAGCAAATTTTAAGGCACCGCCAGAACTCTTTGATATAGTCACTCTGTGTGTCAGGCCTCTGCAAGGGTGGATATATATTCCTGTGGGTATATGTTAATGTATGTAGAGGGAGAAGCCCCTTTCGGATACAGTGTGTTGGGAAGAAATCATGAGAGTATTAAGCATCCACAAGGACAGGTGGGAAAATTGGTTAAGATAATAGGCTCCTCCTCAGAGAGGTGGGACACAACCTCCCAAAAAGCAAGGCAGCTGATAGAGCACGAGTATCAGTGGGCCCTTCAGCAATAAAATAGATATGTCCCAGATAATAATGTCAGCATTTCAGCCACCATTGATCACATGGAAACAATGATAGCCAGGAACCCGCTGAAAACTACAGGAGGTGATCTATGGGGTTGGTTATATTTCTGGCTGCCTCATGGCAGTTGGCTCAGGCATATTGTGGTATTATTAGCAGGGCCGCTATTAATCCTTTTGCTTCTTTGCCTCTGTATACCCTGCTTGGTGCAATGCTTACAAGGTGTGATGCAAAAAATAAAAATAAAATATCATGGCCCTTATTGTTCTCCCCCAGGATTATAAACCCAAGAGACCAGGACGAACCTAGGAGATAGGTTGTCCAAAAGAAGAGGAGGGAATTGAAAGGGTTAATCTCAATACTATCTGCACCTAAGCTAACTTCTGCTTTTGTGGTTAAGCAGCTAGCAAAAACCGCAATTGCAAGCTGTGAGCTACTTCCTCTTTGCAATTACTTGAGCTCTGCAAACCAGGAACTACTCTCTGCACATGCTCTTTGCTGCAGTAACGCAAGAGAAGAACACACGAACAAGGGAAGGAGGGGCGTTTAGCTAGCCATATGCCATATAAGGAAATAAGCTTAACCTTGCTAGCTGATTGGAGAATTTGAAGAGGTGGGAAGAGATGGGCAGACTCTCAGGTATAAAGATGCTTGTTTATTTGTATCTATGGGCCAGTCTTTTGGGAACGATCCCACTGGCCACCTCTGTGCACAGATTTCAATAAAACTTTTTTCTCCAAAGAAGAATCTTTCCTGGTGCTTTTTGCTCTCTCTCTTCGGCCCTGGGGACGCAGGCAAACGATTCCCTGGCAAGGATAAGGCTTCAGCCTTCAGTCTCACCCTTAGAATGTAATGCACAGCAACCATTTTCACAGGCATGCATAAGTCTCTGATCCCAGAGATTTTGCAGGCAAATGGCAAGCACCTTCTCCCCCACCCCACCCCCCGCTGCCTCTCCACCAGTGACCCAAGTCACAGAATGCCATGCACCATAAAATCCCATTAAACCAAACAGCTACAGTGATCAGGTTCAACGCTCGGGTCAGGTAATTCTGGGTCATGCATCTGACAGAAGAGCTGCACCACTTGATGGGGGAGGAGGAGGGGGGAGGAAATTTAAGAAAGCAATTGATGGACTGGTCTATTGATTCAATTTAAAGTGCAGATCTGCATCTCCTTCCAAGTTTACGAAGAATAGGTGGGGGGGTTTTACATGATCAGATTCCTAAGATTTCTAAGCACTTAGAACAGCGTAGAATTTTTGCACTTCACCTGGGGGAACAAACACCCTGGATTCCGTCCAGAGCAATATCCTGAAGACCGCTTGTGCTAAGAGCTGGGCTCCTGGCACCCAGCCTGCCGTGCTGGCTGCTCAGTTTTCTACAATGTTGTCAAACACTAACATGCTGTAGCATAACAAATGGAACTCAATTTCAAGGTAGCACCAATTAGCATCCGCTGGCTTCCATGTGCTTACCACTCCCGAGAGAGTTATCTCCAGCCCATGTGAAATCTCTTCCACAATAGCTCCCCCCTTCCTCCCCGCTTCTCAGTCCCAACAGGATATGATTTTGCAGTGTTTAAGTATAATTAAGCAGAGAGCGTGCAACAGACAAAGCCCTATCTTTCCCCAACCCAGATTACGATTATTATTGTTGGCGATTATATCCATGAGTTCAACAAAGCAAAAGGATTAGATCTCTTAAATAATCAAGTTGGGGGCTTCCACAATTCCCAGATAGAAATTACACTGATCTCAGGGTCTGATATGGAATTGCGGCGGGGGTGGGAGGTGGGGTGGGGGGAGCAGAAACATCAGCGCTTGGCAGTGCAAGAAGGCACACAAAGAAGGCAAAAAGAGAAGTAGTACAGGATAACACCCAGAAATGTAAACAGTGAAAACATTAAAGCGGAGGGGGGTATATTAAAGGAAGCATGGACTCAAACAGAAAGTTAAATGAGCAATCATATGGGGAAATGAGATTAACAGGCTCACATGTGCACATCAATCTATCTGTGATGAGAATTACACACACGCTGCTCCAGCAGTAGTTTTGCGAAGCAAAAAAAAGATGCTAAAGAGCAAACATCTGCAAAGAGGGGAAATCAGCAGCTTGTCAGTTGCATTCTGCAAAACAATGGAGAAAGCCTTTGCTCTGGTTCGAAGTAGGCATAAGCACATGCTGGGTGTCTCTGCCTCGGCGAAAAATATCTGAAAGCAAAAATCCACGTCTCAGCCCCAAAGCTGCACCAGCTTCTGAGGCACAGTCAGCAAAGGGAAGGAGAGGATTCTTATCAGCATGAAAGGGAAACAGAAATAAAGAAAGCAACTTTGTGAGCTTTCACTTACCAGGCAGGCTTCTGTTCCCGAGCCCAGCTCTCTGGCACCTTCCTCAGTCTGCTCCACATATGCAATTAGCAGCAGAGATAGGGACTGTGTGTTTCTATGGAGTTTGAGATTCTGTTCCTCGACTAGGCATGAGGTGACTGCAGCTACACTGGAGTCGGCTCAGAGGTCCACATGCACAAAAAGTCTACAAATCTGATCAGCCTCTCTGTACACTGCCTAGGGAGTGATGCAGCCAGCCAGCTTTCAGCTCACATCTGGGCATAAACGCGCATGCACACACATTTCTGTGTGTGCAAATCATTTACACAAGCTCACTACCTGTTTTCAGCCCAGTACTTCTATTTTGCCTTGATACCCACACAGATATTTCTGTAAGTTAGGCAATAAAAGAACTGCTGCATTTAGAAGCATAATGTTGGGTACTGGAATTGTGCATTTATACCATTCTTTGAGAGGACTTGATTGATAGCTTTTACACACAGCCAGTTTTCGAAGACACCTTCAGACACGTGCTGATTATATCAGAAGCCGCATTATTGTCTCTAAATATTGTTTAACACTTTTAACATGGTTACTCACTTGTCATAAGTCATCATTTTATACACTTATTTCTAAAAATATAATTCCCTACAACTAACCCTGCAGGTCCCATTAGTGGCTTCATTCTACTAACGTATTACAGTGGTACCTCAGTTTATGAACTTAATCCGTTCCGGAAGTCCGTTCTTAAACTGAAACCGTTCTTAAACCAAGGCGTGCTTTCCCTAATGAGGCCTCCCGCTGCCAGTGCCCTGGATTCCATTCTTAGACTGAGGTAAAGTTCTCAAACCGGGACACTATTTCGGGTTTTGAGGAGATCGTAAACCGAATCATTCTTAAACAGGAAAGTTCTTAAACCTAGGAACCACTGTACTCCTTTTGTGGTCTTACAAATAAGTTCTTTTAATGGTATGACTTGCAAGTACGTAACTAATTTCCATCCAAGACAGTCCACAAAATTTGAACCTGAACAGCAAAAAGGAAAGTCATGTATATTAGCCAAATCATTTTTTGGCTCTATTGCATCCCCTGACCTCAATTTTATGCAACTTGTGAGGGCTGCCAAAGCTCCCTCCTTTTCCTATCCCATTCATTTCCTCCTTATTTCTCCTGGCTTTTAAAAGTGTGCCTTCCTTCTATGTAGTATCAGAAATTGAAGGGTTCCCCGCCCCATTGTATGATTTCTAGAAAAGAAGCTGTCTGAGAGAAAATTGTTGGCCTTGGGGGAGGTGTGTGTAAACTCAGAAAGGAATTCTTGTCACATGTTTTCCTGAGCAGTAGCTGTATTGGTCTTTTGTACTAAAATGAACCTCCATACATTTACTTGACAGAAACCTCAACAAACCTAGTGAGGCTGACTTCTGAGTAGCTGTTCATAGCTGCTGTTCCATTACAGATGTATGTAGCAACATGTTGTTGACTCATTAATAGTGAATCTCTATTTATATTTGTATTTATATTGGACTTTATCAGTAGTTCTGTGGTGTTGCCCCCAAGGCTCTCACATTATTGCATCCATACTATCCATTCCATTGGCCACATTCCAACCATCTCCAATTCCCCTCCCTTGCCCCACCTCCCAGTGTAAGTTAGTTGTGCTAAAATTCACTATTTTAGCTTTTATGTTCAGACTGTGATTACTGTGCTATTCCAGTGGGAATTTGAACCCTGGCTTCTCAAATCCTAGTCTAACCACTGTAGAGTGTGTTCAACTGATGAAACCACAGCATTGGGTCCTATATATGATTGCAGACCAATAATCATGGGTGTCAATTTAAACCTCAAGTGGGAAAGTGCAATGTTCAGAAAAAAAGACTTTTGGGAGCCTTTATGAACCTTGCAGCTGCAATGCCACAGGGCATAAGGAATGTGCTTGCAGAGGATATTAACAGAAAGTCATTAACTCAGTTCACTCCACCCAGAAATGACTGTCTTGTTCTGCAAACAAGCTGATTCACTTTTAATACTGCAAAAACCAACTTCCCTCCACTGGTCAGAACAAACCTTAATATAGCTCTTGAAAATAGCGCCTAGCTGGCATTTCAGGGTGATCCCTAAAAGGAAATTCCAGCATTCGGTCCTGGAAGAGTGAAACGGAAACACGCCATCAGTAGAGTGAATGGTAATGAGGCAACATCTTTGGGCATCCTGGTGCTTTGGGGGAGCAACTCACAAGACCAAACTATCATGTTGAGATTATGGGACAATCCATGCAACATTTGGTGTGTGTAAACTTAAGTATGTTTTTTACATGTGGCTGGTTACCCCACAAAAATTAAGCAGGTTCACATTAAAATGCAAGCCAAAGCAAATTTCTCCCCTTCTTTCTCTTGCAGCAACACAGCCACAAATCCCTGGGAAAGGGCTTACCAAAAAAAGCACTGCTTTTTACACATTGAAGACCTATGGAGGGGGTGAAGAGCTTTTTGTAGCTTCAGTAATCATGCAAGCCAATTTCACCTGAGGACATTTTTGGCTGGGCACTGGGCACCTTTTAGAGCATAGCTGGGAATCCTTCATCCCTTTGTCTAATTTTATGCGGCTTTTGGCTTGAGATGGGTAATTCTGTCAATTTCACTTTCTCTCAGTTTCTCACTTTTCCAGTCTTAAATTTGGTCCATATGTTCACATCAGTTTGCAAACTTTTTTTTTTTTAAAGTCCTCGTGAAACTTCAGCATTTTAGTGCAAATTTCTCCAAATCTAAGTTTGTAATGCGTCTTAAGTATACATATATTTGCAAAGCAATGTTTCCTAAATACGTTATTTTCACTAGTATATGCACTCTTTACCCGAGTATATGCGTTTTGTACTTATTACCTGGTGGGAGATCTGCATTGCAAAATTCAGAAAAGTGTGAATTTCAGAAAATGGCTGTTTCAGTCTGTGTACTGATTCAGAAAGTGTGAATTGGGTAGTTTCACTTTTGAATACAAACTGACTTGAATTTCCCCCACATCCTAACTCTCGGCCTACTTTGGCCCTCTGCAAGTGAGCAGTTTGGACCTTTGGCAATACTGTTCTGTCCCTTTCCTAGCAGCCCACTGGTGGTCAGGAAAAGAGAGACAGAATAGATTTTCAGAGAGAGGAGGGGGTGGACTTCCCACTGTTTGCTCTGAGCCCTCCTACTCCTGGCTGGAGCTCTGTTCACAACCAAAATGCAGCCCCTGGCATCTCTCTCTCTCTCTCTCTCTCTCTCTCTCTCCCCACACACACACACACCAGGGAATGCAGTCCTTGGCAGAACAAATGTTGCCAGCCCCTGTTGTAGAGCCTTTTTTGTAAGGTAAAGCTGAGTCTAGCAGTGTGCCTAGCATTGCACGAGGCATCCAAACTGCAACAGGAGATGCAGCAATAAAGTGTGAAATCAATAGACAATTATTGTCGGTACAGAAGCCGCCTATCAATCCAGAGCATCACTTTGGCCACTGAAGAGAGCAATAGGAGTGTAAAAGAAACTTAAATGACCACAGAACAGCTCCATTCTGGGTAGTTTTATAGCAGGACCACGTCTGCACATATCAGACCCCCAGAGAGTAGCTCATTATCTGGAATGGAAGCAGGTACCTAATCAGAATGTAAAAGCTGGTGCTCAGATCAATCAGCATTTCCCATCAGTGCTCTTGGCAAAGCCTCAGGAAATGGGCCTCACACACCATGGCAGCTACATACCAAATGCTACATGTGTGACTGATGACAAAGGAAACAGGCTGGCTTTTTGAACTATCCTTCAGAGACATTGTGGAATGGAGACAGGGCAAGGAACAAGCATCCCCGAGGTCTCCTTTACATACCAAGTACATTTCCATGTTTGAAATATCAGAATGAATTTCCCTTTACATTTTTCCGGAGGTAATTTGTAAGTATACTCTGCAGCCACGATTATCCATTCATGTTACCTGCTATGTTTTGGATGCTTCTGATATTAGATTTAAGGACACACACATCACATCCACAGTATGCCTACAGTGGAGGTTTATAAAATTATGAATGCAGTGAAGAAAAAGAATAAAGAGAAGTTCTCTCTCACACACACCCCTCAAATAATACTAGAACTCAGGGTCACCCAGTGAAACTGAATGGCAGAAGATTCAGGAGTGACAAAAGGGTGTTCTTTTTTGCACGAAACGTAAGTAATTTATGGAACTTGCTAGTGCAAGATGTGCTAAGGGCATGGTAATTTAGATGCTTGCGAAAGGGGGTTCATGGAGGGTAAGTCTAGCAATGGCAATCAGGCAAGATATGCAACCTCAATGTTCAAAAGCAGGATGCTGAATATATCCGTTGCTAGCTAGCAACAAAGGAGAGCATTATTGCCTTCGTGCCCTGCTTGTGGGTTCCCTGGTGGCATGTGATGGCCACTCTGGGAAGCAGCATCCCCACCTAATCATTTGATTGGACACCATGGGGACAGAAGGGCTCTTCTTAGGGAAGCCTCATTTCTACAGCTTTGTCCCATGCAAACAGTAGTGTTTGGAATTGGGACCCATGAGCGCAGGACCAACTGCATGGGTCCCACCCACCAGTACTTGAATTAGAGAGCAGGAGGTCCAGCCACCTATACTTTGTGATGCCCCAGCTACTGTTTTAGAAGGCTCTGGGGACATGATTTGTCACTACACACTGTTGGAATAAGTAAGAACACCGACTGTGCAGAGAGAAAAACTCCCTCTAAGTAGTTTCCCACACACACACACTTTCTGTATAACAATCCTGAGTTGTTTATCATAGTTTCTCTTTCATTTTCCTCACTGGTTTGAGTTGTAATCAGAAACGTCTGGTGCTATTAAGTAGAAGATTCAGTTTAACATTTACAGCCTTGTCTCTCTTCAGCGTGGTCAGCCAAAATGTACTCTGCAACGCACACAGTATGGCTACGCTATAGTCAAGGGATGGTATCCAAATTACTATACTATAGTCCATGTCAAGAGCTTCTGCTGTAATAAACTTGCCAGTCTTTAGGGTGCCACAAGATCCTTTGGCTTGGACCCAGAGCTGCACTCAGTGCTCTTTCACTGGTGCTGGGTGAAGAGGGCAGGGAAGCAATCCTTTCTCTCACGTCTCCTGAAGGTCTGCTCTAGATAGTTGAGGGACCTTCCAGAGCAGCATGAAGTGATACAGTGTGGGAAGCAGGAATCTGAGACGTTCACCCCCACCACCTTATCTCCAACAGAAAGGTCCACTGGATCTCAGTGAAGGGAAGAAGCTTTTCCATTTGTGGAATAGGCAGTCTGGATTCCATCACACAATATAGCTCCATCACAGTTTTTTGCCTGGGGAACATCATCTCCTCTTGAAATGCTGAGCCTAAGGCTAAAATGAATCAGAATGATTCACTTTGATGGTCTAATGCCATTCATCCCAGGCCTGCTGCTTCGCTTGTCAAAACTAAATCCCCAAAGATAGGGCATATCATACGCTGTGCCAGTACACCTGGCCCTACAGGATATGGTTAAATCTGGCTAGACATAAGACTGTAATACTACAGAGAAAGTAGTATATGGGGCTGTGGGGAGGGGATTGAGGGCTCAGATTCTTGTTTGATATGTTATTTTACATCACACTTTTGGAAGGTTTGCAATTGTATGCCTGTAATGGGAAATTATGGATGGATCCTTGCCACCAGCAGTCTGCAATCTAGGCTGAGAAAAGACTGCTCACTTGGCCTTTGCTGATCATTAAGTTATAGTGGCCTTCAGTCAACCTTGATCACCTGGACTTTTCAAAAAAGAAATTTAATCTACTCGTGCTTTTTATTTTAAAAAACAACAACCGTCTTTACCCCCCGAAGATGGATGGAAGAAAGCTGCATGAAAGTGAAATTAATTTCTGCCTCTGGCATAAATTACACCATCTAGACATTTGGAAGAGCCAGTCTTCTGAGCTACCCTCTGGCATTATGTCTTTAGGTCCACATGGCATGACTCAACTAGACAGCTCACTACTAGGCTACTTGTATTCAAGGTTCATGCAAGTTAGAGAAGATAGCACTAGAGGAGGCACAACTTTAACCAGGAAGCATTGTGTGGTCAAGATGGTAAAGGTAAAGGTAAAGGTACTCCTGCCCGTACGGGCCAGTCTTGCCAGACTCTAGGGTTGTGCGCTCATCTCACTCTATAGGCCGGGAGCCAGCGCTGTCCGCAGACACTTCCAGGTCACATGGCCAGCATGACAAGCTGCATCTGGCGAGCCAGCGCAGCACACGGAAACGCCGTTTACCTTCCCGCTAGTAAGCGGTCCCTATTTATCTACTTGCACCCAGGGGTGCTTTCGAACTGCTAGGTTGGCAGGTGCTGGGACCGAGCAACGGGAGCGCACCCCGCCGTGGGGATTCGAACTGCTGACCTGATGATCGGCAAGTCCTAGGCACTGAGGCTTTAACCCACAGCACCAGAGCAGCTATTCCTGTTTTGCAGTGTGCTGTAAATGTTGATGTTCTGCAGGCATTGTGTGTTGACAATAGAATAATACACTGTGCTATAAAGCAGGGTGGGGCACCATTCCTGGTCTAAGCAGAGCCACCATTGTCATAGATGAAATAGTGACATTATAAGAAGTGAAATGGGACATAAAGGAGGATATGAAGGTCAAATTGGGGAGATTTTCCTGTAAGCAATCTTGAGGCTTTCTATCCAGACATCACATAGCAGATGTGTCCACACAAAACAAAAACTGAAGCGTTTGAAAAAGAAAAGGTGGTCAGCAAGGGGAATGACAGAGGCCCTAAGGAAGAGGGGGGAGGTAACGCAAGGCATTGGGGCAGTCACCAGAAAAGTAGCAGAAACAACATTCTTTGCCCGATTGTATAACTCTAATTCTGGCACGACTGCACTGGCTACCAATTAGTTTCAGGGCTCAATTCAGGTTTTGACCTCCAAAGCTTTCTGAGGTTCAGAAGCTCAATACTTCAAGGACCATCTCTTTCAACATGAACCAACCCAGACCCTGCAATCATCATCTGAGGCCCTTCTCTGTGTGCCTCCTCCATGGGAGGTCCAGAGGGTGACAACATGAGAATGGGCCTTCTTGGTGATGCCTCTCCACTTGTGGAATGCTGCCCCTCAGGGAAGCCCACCTGGCACCATCTTCATCCATTGTTAGACGCTAGGCAAAAAAGAAAAAAAGAAAATTACCTCAATTTTTAAATATTTGTGGCCTCTTTTGTGGGGCAAGATTTGCAAGTCTTTTATTTTGTAAAGATGTGGGGTTTCTAAGGTTTTTATTGACTGTATTTGTTTTTAATATTTTTATGGTATCTGTAATTTGATTCAAGTCATTTTCATGATTCAAGCAACTTAATAATAGTAGGTAAAGGACCCCTGGATGGTTAAGTCCAGTCAAAGGCGACTATGGGGTTGCGGCGCTCATCTCGTTTTCAGGCCGAGAGAGATGGCATTTGTCCACAGACAGCTTTCCGGGTCATGTGGTCAGCATGACTAAACTGCTTCTGGCACAACGGGACACCGTGACGGAAACCAGAGTGCACGGAAACGCCATTTACCTTCCCACTGGAGCAGTACCTACTTATCTACTTGCACTGGCGTGTTTTCAAACTGCTAGGTTGGCAGGAGCTGGGGACAGAGCAACGGGAGCTCACCCCATCATGGGGATTCAAACCGCCAACCTTCTGATCGGCAAGCCCAAGAGGCTCAGTGGTTTAGACCACAGCGCCACCTGCATCCCATTTATAATAGTAATAACAAAAACATTAGCTAACAGTAGAGTAGTTTAACAAGAACAACAATTAAAAGTCTCTGTCTCTCTTTCTGAAATGAATACTAATAGACAGAAACAAGAAGTGGGTTTGTGCTTGAAAAAGTGCTAGTGATGAAAACAAATTCCTGGGCCAAGTGCCCTTTTCTTTAATTCTAAGTGTAGGTCTTCTCCACTAGGCCATCATGCCAAACACTTGGCTGTACTTGGTGGATCTTGGGGATCTAGTCAAAATACACACACAGCAGCCCCCATAAGGCTATAAAAATGGTGTCTGTAGAGTCATGTCAGGAATTTACAAGCTCTCACAGCTGTAACTGAAACAGATACCTTTTTTATTACTGCAAAGAACATTATTCCATGACTCTGATCCATTGATTTGTGTATGATACTACAACATAAGGAATCGCTGAATCAGCGTGCAAGCCTACAAATTTAACACAGGAATAATTGACCCTAGTTCCAAGCTAGTAATTGGGGCCACATTATATTAAGTGGTTCGTGAAATACAGCTTTAGCATTAGTTAATTCCCTCTGCAACATGCTTGCCGAAATGTTTATATCAATAACTTTCTCCCATTAAGTGCCTTATTTTGCTAATTGACTTAATTATCTGTTTAGAGTAACTAGCAACAGCTTGACACTTACCTAATCTAAACATCGCTGCTGTAGAATCCACTAGAAAAATACCGCAGCAAAATTAAGGTGTCATAGGCAACAAAGCTAGAATCTGCAGTAGCACTTTCCATAATATTGTAAATTCCTTTTGGCCTTTTTTCTTCTGGTTGTTGTTGTTCTATGCTAAGAAGGCTCATGATGAAGTGTGAGCCTTACAAAGAAGTAAGGTTCTTATAACTGTGAATTTTTGCCCCATAGTCCACACAGTGGTTTTTCAAATTACCGTATTTTTTGCACCATAACACTCACTTTTTTCCTCCTAGAAAGTAAGGGGAAATGTCTGTGCGTGTTATGGAGGGAATGCCTACGGGTGGCATGCCTACGGATTTTCCTCCTCTAAAAACTACGTGCGTGTTATGGTCGGGTGCGTGTTATAGAGCGAAAAATACAGTAGTTTCACACCCCAAATTTCATGTGTAAGCAGAAGTAACGTCATAAGATCAGGACTGCTGGACCACTGGCTGCTTAATATTCTTCTCTAAATATTTTTATTGGTTGTCATAGATGCATAACAACTATGTTTAGTAGTCAACTAAACATAATCATAGCACCCCTTCCCCCCCCCCCACAATCTTGCCAGCTACCAGATAAGTATTCGTGTCTTTGTAATATTCATTCCTGTTTTAATTTTTCTATAGGATTCCTCAATCTTTTCTTTTCAGGGTTGTTTGGAAGTATCCATCCACAGCAAAGTCCTCTCCTCCAATTGCAGTATCAAGAAGTATACATGGTCACAACATCCAGATTTGTAGCGATGCCATTGGTAACATATTCCGCTTTATTTTGATAATTTGCACAACCCAGTCCTAAACGTATCACATGGAACTGAGTCCTATTTCACAATATCAGTGGGACTGATGCCCAAGTAATTTATTTAGACTGGGCATGAACCCATACCACTGCTTCAGGGCAATCCAAAGGTATTAGCAAATGCTGCATCCAAGCTACCCTAATTTTGGTACCTTATGCTCAATTTAGTCTTCATACAGGACTCCCAGTTCAGCACTTAAAATTGCAGTGATGAGTCTGGTGAGGCTTGTAAGCTTCTAAAACAGATCAATAAATTCAGAAACTGAAAACACCTTTTGATTTATTCCTTGGTTAATAGATTTGCCCCAAATATATCAAACTCCACTGAGTGAAATGGCTCAATACCTATTGTTATTAGAGACACAGTCAATCTTATCTCCACAACAACAGGTAGCCCATTAGACATAGACCTGCCAGCTGCTGTTGCTCCATTATGGCACCAACCATTTTTTTAATTACAGTCTGGAGTTTATCATCTTTGCTGTGTGTTCTGCAACCTTTCATGCAGCAGTGAGGTCTGACTCACTTTACACACAGAGTTGCCTCTCGCTCGGTTGCCTGCTTCAGAGAATCAATGACAAATTGCTATACATGGGCTTAAGTAAGCAGCAGGGGCTACTATTTCCATAGCAAATGGTATGCTGCACAGCCATTCAATAAGGCAACAACGTATATAACAAGCTGATGCAAAATGCTGCAAGCAAGAGAGGTTAGTCTGAAATCCTGGCCAGTGCCACAGGTTTCCACTGAAGGTGTAAATAAGAGAGCCCTTTTTAATAGAATAGGTGGCATATAAAGACAAAGGCACACCCCCACATACACTCAAGGCTCCTGGAATTTCTAGCTATGGGCTTAATGATTAACCTTTGGTAAGTCACTTGCCCATCTGTAAAATGGGAATGATGTCAGCTACTTTACATGAGGTCTGGGAGGATAAAGGTACTTAAGCTTTTGATGCCAGTTCTGTTCTCCAAAGTTCTTTAAATGCTGATGCTTTTTGTCTTCAGGGCTTATGCACAATTACTTTTCCTCTGCATTTTCCAGGCTTTTTTGTGTTTTTTACTCCGAGCTTTCTCTGTGAAAACCCACTCTTTAAAGCTGAACCGGAGCAAACATCAATTTGGGTTTTATGCGGATTGATGTTTGCTCTAAGCAAAAAGACAAATAAAAATCACAGATTGTGCCTGGGAAGAGTGGAGGAAAGGTAAGTGTGTATATTTAATTTTATTGTGTACTATCATATTTGAATGGATTATTGAATATTACTTTATTTGATATAAGTTGTTTATGTTTTTATTATGACATTTTTGTATTGGACCAGATTGTTATAAGGTTTGTTGTTTCTTCAGTTTGTAAGCCGCCTTGTGTATAGTAATATAGAAAAGTGGTGTACAAATTGAAAGGATGATGATGATGATGATGATCCCTCAGTTGTGCTTATCCGGTTTGGTGCTGTATATTTTTGACCATTTTGCCCTTTCTCTTTAATGGAAAGATACACATTTAACATATAAAAATAACAGCGGCAACAGCGTTTCACATTAATATGAGAAGAATACGCCCACTGATCAGCCAGTGCTTATCCTGATAAGGACAGCTTTCACATTGCTGCTGCTTCTGTTTTAAAAAGCATCCTGTGTTATACATCATATTATATTTCAAAAATCTGCTACAGGTGAATTGGAACTTGCACTGATGACCAAGCTGTGTTTTCTTTCCCTTTGTTCCACAATATGCATTAGAAAGCACCTTCCAGCCTAAAGTGCATTGATGTGCACATCCAGTTGCATCACTGATAGCACACATCTGATAACAGACCACTGATGTAAACTTCGCCCCCCCCCCCCGTGTTTGTCTTTCTTGCAGCCTGTTATCAGAGGCATCTTATTCTTGCTGCAATAAGCAGTTTGGATGTGACAAGTCCATATTCAATCCCACCCAACATTCTTGGCCTCCCTGATGTTCTGGCAGTGAGTGTCACAAGCAAACAGCATGTATTTTGCTCAAAACCTGTTACCTCGCCATTTCACCGGGTGTCGTTTGCTTTTGTGTTTTGACAAAGAGCAGACTGAGTGTTCACTTTGCCTGCATTGCACCAACTGCTATTTTAACATACCTCTGTTTTCCTTTCATCTTTTCCCTGAAAAGTGGCTCAAGCTCTCTGAATTTCCTTCTGCTCAACTCCACCCTAGCCTGCAACGCATGATCACTTGCTCTTTCCTGATTTCATTGACTCCCATCTCTCAGAAGCCCTGGAGAAGGAAACACTAAAGGGCTGTTAAGGCTGTTCAAAAGCTTGTGTTTGGATGTTCTTGGTTCTGCCGCTTCCTGTCCACGCACCCCATAATTAGCCTGTCTCTCCCACCACTCCCCCACCTTCTCCTTCCCTTTGCCTTGGGCAAGTTCAGCTTCCAGTGAACTCCTTTCCCAAGCCTCTTTTTCCCCTTGAAGGCTATTCAGTCTTTCTTCCTATTCCCTGCCTATGTTTGCATGATCACAGTTCTTCCCAGGCATAACACCACCTATGCCAGTTATATCCAGCGGCACTCCCTGATAGCAGCATTTTCAAGGGTTGCCTATGGTGCAGTTCATCAGTTCATCAAAGCTTAAACTTGCCTAGAGTTGGTTTTCTAGGCTAGCACCAACTTTGTATTTGATGATCTAGTTCTTCACGTTTGTATCAAAAACAAACCCTTAATTAGGCATATCTGTGGGTTATCAAGTGCCAAATAGTCTGTCTCAGTGGTGTTCTCTTCTTGCAATTGCTATGTGTTTTAAAATGCACTTCATTATGCAGAAAGATGTAAATGTAGAAAGTGTGCAAAACCCATGCTACCAGATACCCCAAATTAATGACAGAAAGTGAACCACTAAGAAAACAGGCACAACTGAATAGGCTGTTACTTTTTTAAAAAAAAAAACCTCACAACTAATGGATAAAGGGAGATGTGGGAAAGGCAGTGTGACAGCAGCTGCCACGGAGTAGGGATGTTTGAGGAATTTAATCTTTTCAAATTCCTATATGAAATTACCTGTTCCACACACCTCAGACTAATTTACAAATTGGAACTTCGCTACCTCCCAATTTTGCACTTCTCCGGATATTGTGACCCAGTTCTAGGCAGTATGAATGCATCAAATACACTTTTTTATTTTAAAAATTGTGGATTAAATACAGAATTGTGGGTAAAGACAAGTGAAAGTGGCATGGACCAGAAACTAACAGATGCATGGAGTTCACTCAGAAGTTGTTCTCAGTGTACTGTTTTGTGCTGCACTGAGTTGATTTCATGAGGTTATCTGCGGATGTACCACATTGTTATGTTATGGGTGGGTGTGTTTAAAATCAGTGTAGGCCAAAACAGCAAACCAGTAAACCTGCAGGCATCATGAGATTATACAATCAAATATCATGTGTTTTCACTATCAAGCCACATCAAACGTGTTTAATTGAAGTCAGTGAAAATGAGTAAATAGTTTGCGTCTCTAACCATTTTGTATTATAGTGGGGAACACTTGCGCCTTTAAAAAAAAAGATATGACTACTCCATTTCAAGCACAGGCTTGGATCCAGAGCTATGTGCGTGAAAGTCCAGTTGGACAATCTGACATTTTTTCTGCCTCTTCCTTCCTGACTCCCCCCTCAATTTTCCTACTGACATAGTGGCCTATTTCTGCTGAAATTCACCCCCTTCCAGTACAGTCCTGGTGCCACAATCTGAAGCATTCCAGAGCATCCCTTGACTCTTCAGAGCAGCTTCTCAGTGTTTGCAGGAGGCTGCAGTGGGGAGGACAGGGTGGGAATGCCACACTGTGAGTGCACTTCCATGGGGAGACCTCTGGCTCCAACCCACAGTTTAAGAACATAGGAACCTGTATTACACCAGGTCAGACTGTTGATCTATCTAGTGCAGTGCAGATTCTTATACTGTTTAGCAGCAGCGTCCCAAGGTTTCAGACAAGGTACTGCCATACAAGGAGATTTTAGGAATTGAACCTGGGATCTTCTGTATGCAAAGCAGATGCTTCATCATTGAGTTATGGCCCTTTCCAATAGTCCTAAGCCAACTCTGAGATTCCAAGTCTAATTGCTATTGGCCAGTGATGGGATAACCAACTTCTGCTTGGCAACCTCTGAAACTTTGAGTGTAGACTAACTTTTGGTTCTTGCTTGAGTTATACAGAATATTTTTCCAGACCTCAGAATTCCTTGGTTTCCTCTACTGTGGTCCACTTCACCTTCTGCTCTGTCTGATTGGCAAAAAATACAAATTTACAAATGATTGCCTGCAGGTTGTAACACATGGGAAATTACCAGTGCGGAAATATGCTGCATGCAGGCTCAGATAACACAGGGAGACATTAAGGCATCCCGGAAGGAAACCTCTGATTATCATAGCAAAAGTGCCAGGCATATGTTGGCTGGTTGCACTCAGCCCATTATACAAATGTTCTCATTCTGCCCTCCTGCCTCAGTTGTGCAGTCAGGCATTCTGGAGTCATCAATATTGGCCTATGGGAGTCTTTCCTGTGAGCATTGCCTCAGGACTGATTATCAGGGACCACAGAGAAGAAAGTAGGCTAGCATGGCATGGAGCTCTCCAATAGTTCCAAGAGAATTTCACTGCTGTTCAAAGCGGCGGGAGGGTTTTGTAACTCTGTGTACTAGAAAGCCATGTTTTCCTCTTTCATCCTCCCAATTTGTCCTATCATCAGCTTGTGTTTTATACAATATATGGACATAAGAATTATGTGTAAAGTATAAAAACTTGATTTTTCAGGTCATCACAAACCTAGATTGTTTGACAACATACAAATTCATGTATGTGCTCATATAGAACATGTATGAATGGCCTATTCTCAATGCACACTGCAGAGTGGGAGGCAGTATTGGGTGACGAAACAAAGAATGGTCATCTAAAGTCATTCATAAGTCATGGAGTCATCTAAAGTCATTCATAAGTCATGGAGTTTGAAGCTACTAGCCCAGCCTTCTCTAACCTGGTGTCTTCCAATCATATCTGACTGTTGACCATGCTGGCTGGAGTTAATTTTGGATTTGCTTCTTTTTATGATTTTCTAGATCCATTTCAATCAGTGTTTAGGCCTGGTTTTGGCACCGAAGCTGCCTTTTCATAAAAAAAAAATTATACACCACTTCATTGTAAAAAAAACACACCTTAAAGCAGTTTACAAAAAACCAAAACAGATTAAAATTACCTCAACTATCTAAGCATCTTTCTTTCAACTGTGCTGTTTTGAATCATCTAACAGAGGGCGTTCTCGGTAGTGGCACCTGCCCCGTGGAATGCCCTCCCATCAGATGTCAAGGATATAAGCAACTGTCTGACTTTTAGAAGACATCTGAAGGCAGTCCTGTTTAGGGAAGTTTTTAATGTTTGATGTTCTATTGTGCTTTTAATTCTGTTGGGAGCAGCCCAGAGTGGCTGGGGAAAACCAGCCAGATAGGCAGGTTATAAATAAGAAATTATTATTATTATTATTATTATTATTATTATTACTATTACTATTACTATTACTATTATTATTATTATTATTATTTCAGCTTCCTAGAATGTCCCTGAGTTCTGGTAATATGAGGGAGGGGGAAATTATCTGTCCATTTCCTCCTCACTATGCACAATATTATACTCTTCTTACTTACAAGAGAGAAAAAACACCAATATTCAGAGGCTAGGTTGGGTTATTCACTGATAAAATAGGAGCAATGATGTTATCAAAGTACAAATTTCACTGTTTCAGTATATGAATATTTCCAGATTGTAATGCTTGATTGCATTATACATTAAGCACTATTCCCCTAAGAAATACTTATATAGCTCACATTGTAAATTAAGCTTCTGGACACATGCATATACTGGGCACCAGGGGGAAATGGAGTTCTTTTGAAGTGTACTTCTGGTAACAGCTACTGCCACTGACCTCCTGAGAAATGTGATGGGAAGAGAAGACTCATGAGGGTGAGGTCTTCAGGCTTGTGAGGGTGGGAGAGGCATTTGGGCCATATCATACTGCCAATATGTGCAGTAGGATTTCTGAACTGGGCTCAGAACATACGAGTCATTTGCTGAGCCAAATTCCAGACACCCTTACCTTTTGCCCTGTGCTTTCTAGACAGAGGTCCGTGCTTTCCTAGTCTGTGTCTGAGTGCCTTCTCTTTTTGTGCCTTGCCACTTTCCAAGGAAAACCCACTTAATGCTGAACTGGAACAAATAGCAATTTGGTTTTTTCCCACAGACTTGTTGTCAGTAGTAAAGAGTGGGTTTTTGCAAGGAAGGCTCTGAGGCAAGCAAAACAAAAAACACCACTCAGACACAGAGCTTTAAAGTACAGACTTGTGCTACAAACACAGCGCAAAAGGAAGTCTGGATGAGCCCTGAGCCAAAGGGAGTCCATCCATTACTACCAAGAAAAGCTCAGCGCAAATCTCTACATCAGTCATCCTCAGTCATCCTCCACATCCTCAGTCATCCTCCACAAGTTCCATGTTTCCCATCTTTTTTCTTTTCTTTTTAATTGATTTATTTGGTTTTTCAAATTAAAATCTTACAGAGATATATCAAACATAAAACATAAAAACAAGATTCCAAGGAATCTCCTGGACTTCCATCCTTCCCTTTGCTGGTCCTATTATTAAACATTTCCTCCTGCATCTTTTATGATGGTCCAAATCTTTTACATCTCCATTGTGTCCAGAATTCACCCTTAAACTACAAGTGATATTCCAAGCCTACTCAAGATTTTAACTGTTTACCATTGTCTTTAAGATGTTATATGGTAAATTTTCCCCATGCCTTATTAAAATTTTGGTTTTCCTGATTTCTGAGTCTTCCGGTCATTTTAGCCATTTCAGCATAGTCCATCAACTTCACCTGCCATTCTTCTATACAGTTCTTTTCATGGCAGACCTGATAGCTCTCTAACACAAAGACTCAATCTTATGTCTACTGGGATCTAGGGTCACAGTGAGTCAGGTCATTGGTGCATCTAATTCATCATTGCCTACACTGAACTGGAAGTGGGTCTCCAGGGTTTCAGGCAGGGAATGTTTCCAGTCCCATCTGGAAATGTAGGGAATTGAACCTGGGGTGTTCTGCATGCAAAGCAGATCATGTCTTGCAATCCACTGCAAGTCTTGAGAGATCATCTGAATTCTAGCAAGCCGCAAATACTTCTGATTTGTCGGGGAAGCACAGTATGGACTCAGGCACCCTGAATATCTGCACTAGTGCCTGGGAAACTGTTATGGCAGCATTCAAAGCATCGGGGCTGGATGGAGATGTGCCAACTTGGATTAAGACCCAAGCCGGAGAAGAACTTTTAAAGAAAACGGCACTTGCTTCATAATGCCACCATATCTTCTAAGCGAGATATTCCAATACAGGCAGTTATGAATTTCAGCACCATCTCTAGTAAACGACACGAGGTTGCTTGTCGAAATCAGGGCATTGTTTGCACTCTGCTGCGAACAGCAGGTCGATGGGCTGCTTTAAAGCAATAGCGAAGCTACCTCAGCAATCAGGTAATCCCCGCTGAAATCACAGCATCCATCCCAATAGTCAGCCGTTTGCAGGGATATAGAGCAATCAACCAGAGATGGGTTCAGGTGAGCAACTCTGAAATGTAAAGTTTTTGTGAACTGCTTCAGAGAAGCAGTTTATTATTTCAGAAATGTTGCTTGCCAGGACCCCTCTTGGTGCCTCGTGAACAGGGTTTATTTTGTGCCAGGGTTCAGCTCTGGGTCCTGATTTGAATGCCAAACGTCTGTTCAGTTATTCTTCCACATTCCAAAGAAAAGAATGCCAGGCAAGTAAAGTGCAAATCCCATAGCAAGGAGAAATAGTCAGAAGGAAACACACACACACACCTGGGACCAGGGACAGGGCTACCAGTCTGTGGCAGATGTGAGTCCAGCTATCTCTCTCTTGCTTTAGAAACTCATCTGCACTCATGAAATTGCAAGGACTCAACTTTCCATTTGGAGCTTATTTGTTGTCACACAAGGAAAGCTGCAACAAATATCCAACCTGCTGCCCTCCAGATGTTTTGCCAACCAGGTGCCCTCCAGCATGCTGGCTGGGGCTGATGGGAGTTGTCATCCAAAACATCTGGAGGGCACCAGGTTGGCAAAGGATTCCATCAGGCAACAAGCAAAGACTTCCTGTTCATGAAGGCGTCCTGTTGGCTTTCCACAGTCAGGAAAGTCTGGCCTAGGATAGTTGATTTTAAAGCAAACCTTCCCTAAGGGCATGTCAAAGGCAATTCTAGGAAGCAGCTATGATTCAGACCAGTGTTCAAGCCCTGTGGTGACGAATGTTTCAACAGGCATAAATTGCCTCTACTTGTGGCTAGAGATGGCACAGAACTCTCCCTGGTCCTGTGGGGCACATGGGTGTTGCTGTGCATCTTAATATAAAAATGGCAAGGCAATATAAGGAAGTCTGTGTTAAGAACACAAAAGCAGACCTATTGCACGAGACCTGCTGGATCAGACTGGTCAGATTCCTCTGAGAAACTCACAGACAGGCCATAGAAGTAATTGCCCTCTGTTGTGGTTTGCCCATGGCATTCAATAAAGGGCAATATTCAGGGCTGCCTTAAGCATATGCGGTGCCGGGGTGCAAAGATTCGCCTGGCATTCCCCCCCCCAGTTACCCAGTCCCAGGCATGCAGGAGGGTGGAGCTGGCTCATTCACCCCCAAGCTCGCGGCGCAGAGCCACCCGCAGCAGAAGAGCCTACCACAGCGCTCCAACCAATGGGTGGGCTCTTCCCCGGACTCAACTCTCGGGCCCCGGACTCTCAGCCTGGTGCCCCTGAGAGCCTGGCGCCCAGACGCCCCGCACCCCTTGCGCCTATGGGTAGGACAGCCCTGGCAATATTGCTTCTAGTCTGAATGTCCATTTAGGTATCACAGCTAATAGCTGTTAAGAGACTCATCCTCCTATGTCTACTACTGGAGGATTTAAAGCAATATTTTAAACAGGTTTTGACCCCGGGTGGGGGGGGAGCATAATATCAACCCTAAGAATACTCCTACTATCTATCATGGGGTTAAAATGAGATTCCTTGATGGTTTTTACTGCCACTGGAAAGTCAAGTTTAACTCAAGTCTCTGAGCTTTTCAATGTAGCACTGCACCCTATTTACTTCTTTGATAGAAGCTGCACTCAGTTAATGAGTAAAATGTATTTCCCCCCCTCTTCTACTGCTAACCACAGAGCTGTCAAAATGCAAGGGTATCCAACACCTTGTGCTAACTAACAGGTGAAACTCTGAGAACTCAAAGTACACAGGTACACAGACTGAGCTTGATTTCGCTAAAAGACTTCCTAAAAATGGATGCACCCCGCCCTTACACTCTTTGAACAGGGAGGAGGTGTTTCTACACATTTTCCCTGCTTCCTTCCAGTTATTTTGAATATTCTTTCACTTTGAGTATTCTTTCACTTAGCAAACATTACAAGAACTTGCTGTTTCAACAGGTTTCTTCGGACTCCCCCAACAACACACATCTGCAGAGGATTTAAAATGAGATAGAGGGAAATGCCTGGCATAAAGTGGGTGACCTTCTTCTCCCATAGCATCATGTGAATAGGAGTCAAGGAGCAGTTAACAGGGGAACAGAGGTCACTGTACCTGGCTCAGGGCTGCTCAGGTCTTGAAAGAGGAGGAACTCCTTGCAGGTGTCCAAGTCCAACTGGGGCAGGCTCTTCTTACGGCAAAGGTCGGTGACAATCCGAGCTGCCGTCTGACACTGGCTTTCCTCCTTAGCGACGCTCATTTCCCAAGCTGCATCTCCCTTTGCCTCCTACCTGGCTGATTTGGAAAGATCAAAGTAGGAGGGCAGAGTCCCAGTCCCAGTGCCACACACCCCGGGACTCAGGACTCCACTAGCGCCTGCATGCCATCGCAGTTCCTCTCTGCCCAGAGACAAACCGTGTGGCACAGGCTGAGGTCAAGGCTGAGGCTTGACCACTTGAGGTCACTTTTGGCACACCACGGCTCGCTGCAAACCAGCCCGTGCCTTCTGATGCTCTTGTTGCGTTCGGTAACAGAGAGCTGCATTTACTGCCAAGGCGTGTTCTGCACAGGGATCCTCCTTCTCCTCCTCCTCCCCAGTTCAGTTTGATTCCCTCCTTGCACACTTTCAAAGCCTCCTTCCAGAGAAGCTATTTAACCCCTCGGTGGGTGTACCTTCTGTATCAGGTGGTGGAGGAGACATTGCAGCTACACGTACAAAGGAGAGAACAGGAGCGCTGAGATCTTACAGCACGGAACAGCTTGTCACAACACAGAGCTGAAGCTGAGCAGCACCATTGGTTGCTACACACGCAGCTTCCAGCACAAGGGAGGGAACAGGTTTTATTTATTGGCTTAGCCCAGCCCTAAGATGCTAAGCTGCAAATTGCTAATAGGGGGCCAGCCCTGTTTTGTGTACGGTAATTAGATCACTGTTTTAATTTACAGTACCACTTCTGGGTTCCCACTGTCAGACCAGGCTGTGCAACCAATCCGCACATAGAGAAAGCGCCAATTGTCAGGCATGAGCAACGATCGCATAATGGGCAATTAATACAATACCCTGTAGAAACGAACTCAGGAGTGGAAGAGGAGGAGGAAGAGACTCTAACAAAAGAAAAGAAAAAAACCACGCACAAAAGATGTGCCAAGGAGTTTGCAGCCCCAGTCTCATGGATCCTAAGAAAGTGGGTGTCTGGAACAATTCCACTGCACTTACAGTGTCAGATAATTACCTGTTAACACAACTTTGTATAGCTGCGAGACAAATCTCTACAAATGATTATGGAGGTTTGGCATGCTATGCCCTCAAAACATAGTCCTCTCTAATTCCAGGTAGGTGGGAATCAAGTCTCCACGATGCCAAAGAAGAGTCGTGTATAAAGGAAGAGAGTTCAGCTGGGGGTTTCAGTTGCATGTGGGTGTGCTGTTTTCTACTCCTGGCATTAATATTACAATTCTACAGCCATTGTAAAATCATTGTTAGGATATGTTGTTTATATAGAATTCCACTATGATTTAACTTCTCCTGCTTTCACCTCTCGCCTCATTTGCCTGCTTCTGATGAGAATGCCTTGGTAAGGAGAAATATGGCAGCTGTCCCATACAGGTGGCAACCATTTCGTATGGGGCTTCCATTCTTGGTCCCCATGCACATCAGCAGAGCATGTATATATGTGTTATGCCCCGCCCCCATTCTACCCTCTTCCAGGTCCAAAAGGACTGAATGATGGTGATTGATGTGCCGTCTGTATTAAAGACATGGGGAACCCGTGGAAAGATCAAAGTAGGAGGGCAGAGTCCCAGTCCCAGTGCCACACACCAGTACACACCAGGACTCCAGTAGTGCCTGCATGCCATTGCAGTTCCTCTCTGTCCATATACAACTGTGCACCACAGGCTGAGGTCAAGGCCACTCGGCCACTTGAGGTCACTTTTGGCACACTACGGCTCGCTGCAAACCAGCCCATGCCTTCTGATGCTCTTGTTGCATCCAATAACAGAGGTGGCCCTCCAGATGTTGCTAGATGACTACTCCCATCACCTCTGACCACTGGCCACACTGACTAGCTTGAAGAGATTTGCCATCCAATATCTGGAGAGCCACAGATTCTCAACCTTGCCATATTGTTTTCCATATGTTTCACCTAGCTCATATAGGTGGCAATACTACCATTTAACTGAGAGTAAATCCCATTGAACTGAAAAGGACTTACTTCTGATAAGGTATGTATACAATTGCATCATAAAATGATGGACCAAAATTTTTCAGTTGTGTTGTTCCTAGATTAATTTATTCATACTGTTCTGGTTGCCTCGTCAGTTTGCCTCATAAAGCTGTAGAAGGTGCAGAAAATTGGAACGAGAATGGCCAAGGAGAAAGCATATTTTTCCTGTGAGGAAATGGAGCAGCATTTCTGCTTTTTCAGTTCAGAATAAAGATGACCGTAAGGCAGGACTTGCTAGAGGCATATAAACTTATGCATGGAGGAAGTTTTTTCTTTTCTTTTCCTGCCTCCAATATATTAGAACTCAGGACCACCGGATTAAATTGATTGGCTGAAGATTTCTCACACTGTTCAGAACATAGGAAGTTGACTTATGCAGAGTTAACCCATTTGTTCCATCTAGTTCAGTATTGTCTAGCTCTCTCCTGGGATTAAGAAGGAGTCTTTTCCCAACCCTACCTGATGATGGTAGGACTTCGAAGGAGTAAAAACCCATGGAGAAGTCTACATGTGCTTTTTCTGACACACAATGCCAAACACAGGTTGCTCCTTAATTTCAGTGGGCAGTCCTATGGTTTCAGCCTCAGATATGCTGAACACAATAAGAAAATATTAAAAGAAAACAAAGATGTGAGCTATGCATGGGGATTGGCTCAAGTTATTCGGTTTTGAGGGGGAAGGCAATATTGGCAAATATTCTGTGTTCCTATCCTGCCTTACTAAACCATATATCCACGGAAAAGAGGAGTGCCAAGTCAGTCCTGGCACAAATTAAGTCTCCATTCACACACCAGAAGCAATCCCCTTGTACAAATCTTCCACCCATTACACACTAAGCCCAAATGTTTTTCGTTTTTTCCTCCCATTGCTTGTTTGGTTTTCTCCAAGTGTCTCTGATTTCTGAATATTGTACAGCTGCTCTGGGATTTACAGGAAAAATTAATGATGGGTAGCTTTTTAATGACAATATATATGGTATCTGATTACTTGGGTATGGGTGACTAAATGCTGTGTGGTTAGGAGCTTACAATGTTTATAGCTGCAGAAACTAAGTGGAGGAAGATAGTTTGGAGACAAATCATTGACCACTTAAAGCATCCTCTTCACACTGAGATCAGCTCACACTTCCCAGAATAAAGGATGACTCACACCACAGCATATACCCCATCACAGGTTAGAAAGTAAAGCGACAACTTTTTCCATTCCACCCTATGTCCCTTGCATGCAGTACTGTTTCTCTTCTGCTGCAATTCTTCTTCCCTCTACATTGACTCACTGTTTGCTGTGGTGAAATTGTGTAATTTACATAATTTATGTAATTAAGTATGAAATTATGTAAATTACCTTGCCACTATGTTGCTGCTTTTTATTTATTTAAACCAAGTTCAAAGAGAGATAAATGCAACCACACCATCACCTACCACCACAAAATGGTATTGTTTATTTTATTATATTGAAAACTTTTATACCCCACTTTTCACATGTGTCTCAAAGCCATTGCAGAATATGGAGGTGGAAGGCCTCTGCGCATCAGCTTTAAGCAGTAAGATTGCAAAGTTGCAACTGACAAGCGATGTAATAAATCAATTAACACTACTTTCCGAACGTTAGATGCCACTATAGCTATATTGATGCAAACCACTCTATGCATTCATCATAGGAATGGCAAGATGAGATACGCCAGTATTGCACCTACCTTAAGAAATCAGTCTAGGGCTTCAGTCCTAAACACATTTGTGAAGGAGTAAGCCCTATTGAACACAATGAGCCTTCCTTCTGAGAAATCATGCATAAGGGTGTACTATAATTGCCTATCACAGATGTGACTGTTGACAATGACTGCACTATAACAACACGGTTTCCTTGTTACTCTGAAAAAAGAACAGCATCCAAAGCCATCAACTTGAGGCCATCACCTTGTTGAAGCTGAGCAGTTCTGGGTCTAGTCAGTGCCTGAATGGGAACCCCATGTACAACACCCTAGGTTTCATGATGGAAGGAAAGGTGGGCTATAAAAGTAAGAAAATGTTTCTTAAAAATTTGTTTCAATTGCAGAGTCTGCAAGCCTATGCGATGCCCATTGCTTCTCACCATTTCTCTTGGTCTGAAGATCAGTTTAGAAAGCAGGGTACAGGAAAAAATAATTCATCTGGATTGAACATCAGAAATGACATCGAGGAATCAACTTGTCATTCTGAGTGAAAGGTTATAAAGGAAGAAAAAAATTCAATCAGCCACAAAACATAACCAAGACTAGAATAAAATGCACAATAATATCCCAGAATGTCAACTTAATGAATCGCTTCAGAGCACAGGGAGAAAGTTCTGCCTAGTGGAAGAGGCAGCCACACCAGGCAAAATGTGCCTTTATCATTCAGCTGCATTCAGTGGCCCTGGTGAAGGTCCCTCCATGTTAGTCTACACATAGCCTCCAAGAACTAGGAACATAAGGCATGGTCACATATGCAATGCATATGTTTGGTACACTATATGTAGTTACCTGTTAGAGATGTGCTGTGAATGCTAGCTGAGATAAGCAATCCAGGAAACCAGCCATATTTACAGTGATTTATTGGTAGCTTCAAAGTATTTACAAGAGTTCAAAGAATGACACCATCATGATCAGTCAGTTGCCTCGAATGGCTCTTTCCGCTTCTTCCCCCAGCAAATCCATTTCCTAAGCCCAGCCCCCCTTCTACCTCTGCTCCGAGAGTGGCTGGGTCCCGGAAATGGCCCTCCCCTCTCAGATTCATTCTCTCCCAACAGCCCTTTGTTTTCTTCCTTGTCCGAAGAAGAGCAACTGCTAATTAAAGGCACAGGATCTCTGTAATTGCCCATTCTCTCCTCCTTCTCTGGCTCCAATTCCCTGACATTACCTATATGTTTTGTTATTGTATTGTATATTGTTTTATTATATTTGAAGGTATTCTTGTTTTTATATGTGTATGGGTCTTATGTTTCTGGTGTTTCTTTTGTAGAAGACCTCTAATGCAGGCATAGGCAAACTCAGCCCTCTGGATGTTTTGGGACTACAATTCCCATCATCCCTGACCACTGGTCCTGTTAGCTAGGGATCATGGGAGTTGTTGTCCCAAAACATCTGGAGGGCCAAGTTTGCCTATGCCTGCTCTAATGTGTATATATTTACACATGACCAAACCAAAACTCATTTTAGATCTTGTATTAGAGCCAACAATTCTAGTGACTGAGTGATTTCTCTAGTTCAATTCTCTGATGATGCATACATTTAAAGCACGCAACTTCCCCCAAAGAATCTTGGGAACTGTAGTTTCTTATGGTGGTTTGCTGGGAACGAGTCATGTGCACCTGTTTCCGATGTAAAAGAAATAAAACCCCACCAAGTGGCATATCATTTTTCTGGTTTCTCTCTTCAATTTATTCATTCAGAATAAATTTATTCAAAAATGGACAGAGTCTACAGATCTTTTATCAGAAGGGTGTCTGGAGATTGTAATATTTTCAACTTCCGAGCCACAGAGATCCTGGCTGCTGCCAACACCCAAGTCAAAAGCCCCTTGGAATGAAAAATAATTCATTTGATCATCCCATAAATTAAAATGTGGAGAAGGCTGCACAATACACTTAAATATATTATATATGTCTTGATACACTTCATTCCATATTTCATTCTTATACACCTTCATTGGTTTAACAAGGTATTTTGCTAGAATTTCTCACTAAAAAAATTCCCCATGTGCCAGAATGCACAGCCAATAAGCTACTTCTTAGTTTTAAGGATAGTTTCACAAGGTTCTGTTAAGTTTTGCATCCTCTGGGATTTGGGTATGTAGATCTAAAGCTCCTTTTTTTCTCTCTTACAGGTTTTCTATACAGATTTTCTATCAGTTAATTCCCATATTGAGTTTTGATGCAAAAGGTGCATCAGTGTACTTCAAAATAAGCAAGAAGGATTACCTTTTGATAACACTCACCACCCTGCACTATAAATCAAAATCACCAACCCATTTCTTCCAAAATTAAAGTCCACGCACAATGTCCTCTGGGCAGCATAGAACTTATGGTGCACTGCTATGTTGAAATGTTGCCTTTCTGATAGGCTACAAATTGAAACCAGAGGCAGCAGAACTATTTCCTCAAATTCTTCTCTTCATGCACGCCACCATAATAAGGTTGTAAAAGAGCTACCCAGCAAATTTGCAGTAGTATGGCGCAAATGCCTTACTAAGCATTTCACTTTCCAAAATTTCAGTTGTCATGACAACATGATTGAATTCTTTTTTAAAGAAGGAAATGCTCTGTGATTAGGTCCCAGCAACTCTACTTTTTAATTAGCTGTAGACCCCATAGCCCATGCAATATAAGCCGCCGTTGCAAATGCTTAAGGATAAGTTTGGGATCAGAGCAGTAATAGTTCGCCAGGCACAAAAGTAATATTATTGGCCTTGACAGCCTGCTAGGGTACAGCCCAAAAGGCTATGCAGCTACAGCAAGTGAAAAAGTCAAATTTCACACTGTGAGAGGCCACAACAATTTATGGACATTCAACACATTACTAAATACTAGTAATAAGACCCTGGTCATGTAATAGATTTAGCTGTCTCTGTTGCACATCCCCTAAATCCAGGATGGCCAATAGTCAGGGGTGCCACTGACCTGGTATCATTTTGATACTGTTAGACTACAACTCCCATCATCCCTGGCCATTGGCTATTCTGGCTGGGACTGATGGGTGTTGTACTAGTAGCATCTGGAGGGAACCAGGAGGTGGAAGGCTGTCCTATTGAATCTCCCAATGCCAGAGACTACACTTCATCTTTTACCAAAGTTTAAATCCGCTCAAAGGGATGCTGTGCCTCCCTTCAGCAAAACGCCTCTCCTCTCCTATTTAAGTGAAATGCTTTCCAGGAGGTCTTCTACCAACTGTTCCATCTTTGGGGATTGTTTGGCCTTCTAGTGCTGCAGCACCAGCTGTTTCATCAAGAAAACTGCAAGCAAATAATTTATGATCAAGTTTGCAAAAATACGAATTAATAATGTGGCCAGATTCAGATTTAGGCTGCTGTTCTAGCTCCTTTTAGGCATTCAAGACCATTGGACAGGTAAAAAAATATATAAAGTGACCCATGTTTTATTTGGCTGCCTATGTCTCCAACTCCATTGTATTAGATTCAGTTTATAGAAATGTTGGGCATGATAAAAGGCTTGCAGTAGAATGAATCAGATTTAATCTGAAATTCAGCACAGAAATCTTAATTGCCTACAGAACTCCTTTCTGCCCATTCACCAGTATCTCTCTGCTTTTCAACATCATTAACAAACTTTTTCTTTGCTGAGTTTACAAGTCACTTTTAAGAACTGATTATGCATTACTATCAGGCAGTGTTTTTTCCCTTAAAAAATGTTTAGGGGTGCTCTCATTTTCCTACTCATATTGAAATACTGCCCCTTAGTGAGGCCAAACTTAGATTCACAAAATGTTTAGGGGTTTGCGTACACCTGCGTCCCCCCAGGGGGAAAAAGCACTGGTATCAGGTAAAAGATGCTTGTTCTCCAATCCCAATCTTTGGGAAGTGGCAGTATTGAAAGAAAAAGAAGAAGAGCAGGATTCACTGAACAAGATCTGCCAGTGGAAGCCATGTACAATGACTTCTGATGGGACAACAAGGCTTTCCATCCCCTCTACTCCCCCTCCCCCCACATGCCCCCTGAAACTGACTCTGGGGGCCAGGAGAAACTCCAGAACAGCACAAAAGGGAGACCATTCCACCTGGCAAGCTGGAATGGGATGTTGGGACAGTATATTAAATCTGATCTGGTGAAGCCAATATAAACTGACTGGGATGAGCTACTATAACAGAGAAATAAATGTTCACCCAGCTTCTCATAACAAGTGCTGGGCAATTTGTTGGTATGGCAGCTGTAGCTATATGTATGTACCTTCTTGTCAACTTGTCATACAATTATACAATAATTTCCTGTGCTCTTTGTCTTCCTCATGCATATTCTAGGACCCAGAAAGTCTCCAAAGTCAGCTCAGATAATGACAGCATGCAAGGAAGAATATATCAATCAAGCATTGTTGTTTCAACATCCATTATGACAGGTTTACACATCAATGAAAATCAGACATTTCCATCCCAAGGTTAATTTAAACAAAAGCAATTTGTGTCTCATGTACGATGCTACCGGAATGGTAGGGCTTAAGCTACAAATGGTTCTGTGTACGCCACAGGGAGGCCTTATAAAACTACAACCAGCATTTTATCCACACAAACAGTTAAATGCCATCTTATAAACTCATAAGAGGCCACAGATCAATGGTAAAACAATACTTTGTATACACAAGGTCCCTAGATTAATCCACAACATCTCCAGATAAAAATAATGGACCATCACTGGAAATGACCACTAAAGACACTAGAGAGTTGCTGTTAGTTAGAGTGGGCAGTGCTGGCCTAGGAGGAAAAATGGTCTTGTGCTATATAGCACAGCCTCTTATATTCATATGCATTTTTAAAATCCAATAGTAATTAGGTTGCTTGTGAAAGGTAATCATATCTTCAATCTGTCTATTGTTTTAAGACACCGGTTTAGGAACTGGAAAAGATAAGCTCAGTGGTTTCCAATTGCCTCCCTTTCCCTAGAAGGCACAGAAGGAACAGAAATGTAAATCATTTGGGATAACAACACATTTTAGTTGTTTTAATGGTTTACTGTACACTTCCAGGACCTGAACAGGACATCTCCACATCCTAAGGCACTCACAACTCATACACATGTTGTTTGCATCTTGCAGTCTCTCAGTGGAGCCATATTGCTGGGAGCTGCCAAACAGGTGGTGGTGGCCACATGCCGTTCAACAGGATGACACAAAATGTACAGCCTAGATCAGGGATGGGGAACCTGTGGCCCTTCAGATGCTGAAGGACTACAACTCTTGTCATCTCTGACCATTGGCCATGCTGGCTGGGACTCATAGGAGTTTGAGTCCAGCAACATCTGGAGGTTTACAGTCCTCCCATCCCTGGTCTAGATAATATTTTACTTGATGGCAAGGGACTTACTCCCTAGTAAGTGTGTTTAGGGTTGCAGGACCATGAAAGCCCTAACAAAAAGCTGCAATAAGGTATCTGAGTTTGACTAAATAAATGTCTCAGCTCAACTGCTTCTGTCCTAAGAACCAGCAAGAACCGATGTATCTTCAAAGCGAGTCCAATGAAAAGCCTTGCAAAAAGCTGACCTAGCCTGTAACTGAAGAAAGATCAACAGCCAAGTTTGTTCTTTGGGAAATTTGAGAAGGTAATTTGACTTCATCAAGGGTGATATCAAGAATTCAAAAAGTCACCTTGGGTTAATTAGTCCCCTTCATTTCCATATCACAGAAGCTTCAGAGCTTTTCAGGTCACAAGAAGAAGGAGATAGTAGCATAAGAATTATTAGGCACCAGGATTTATTTCTTTGGCTACAAAGAGAAAAAGAGGGTGGGGAAAGAGATAGGGAAGTTACTCTTCTCTTGACTTAGTACCTGTGCTATGTCCTGATATAAAAAAAAAGAACTTAAAACACAGATCAACATTTATATAATGCAGCTAAACCATCTGCCTTTCTCAGTGCCAAAGATATGTATACAGTACTTTGTTTTGACTTTTAAAATTCAAGGCAGGGGGCAGGGGGAATGATCAGGATTAAGACAGCAGTGCCTGGGGAGGGGGTAAACCCTGCTCTCTCTGCAGTACGGTCCCAGTGAAAATGACTCCCCTGGAGTTGCTGTTTCTCAGGAGTGAAGTTTCATTGTATTGGCACAAATTGCAGCCTCCCTCTCAGGGCAAATATTGTGTGTGTGTGTGTGTGTGTGTGTGTGTGTGTGTTTGAGGGGGGAAAAGGATTTTTATCAAGACCACTGTACAGGGAGGGGGGAGGTATTTTTTAAAAAGCACCTTCCCACACAGTGCTGTTTCAGCCCTGGTTTTGAAAGGAAAGACAAGACGCATTAAACATACACTGACATTCAGCCATACTGTATATAGAAAACATCAGTACAACAGGTGATGGTGGTGTTTTGCAAAAACTGCATATGCCTGTGTGCTTATGGGAATCACATAGTTCTCACAATGGCTATGAGAAGCCAGTAAGCAGAAACTGGAGCTACAGCACTCTCTCAATTTGTGATTCCCAGGCTTACTGCTTCCAACAGTGCGTGTAGAGTATAGCTATTGTGGCTGGTGGCCACTGATAGACTTTATCCTCCACTAATCTGTCTATGAATCCCAAGCCGGAATTAAGATTGCCAGAAGAAATATCAACAACC
The DNA here is from genome assembly GCF_027172205.1 of Podarcis raffonei. Taxonomy (NCBI): domain Eukaryota; kingdom Metazoa; phylum Chordata; class Lepidosauria; order Squamata; family Lacertidae; genus Podarcis; species Podarcis raffonei. The sequence goes on from NC_070607.1 coordinate 65,635,775, forward strand.
TCAGATATGCAGATGACACAACCTTGATGGCAGAAATGAAGAATGTTAATTGCTCAGATAAGCCTTGGCGTCCAGCCCGCTTCGGCTGCGCAGTTCTGCTAGGCCTCCGGACTTCAAAGGCCACATTCCAAAGGCTCTGAGCAAACGCAGAGTTTAACACAGCGGTCAGAGAAAGCTGCAAGCTCCAATGTGTTCTTCAGTGTGCTTAAATAAAATCCACTCAGGATCTTAGCAGCTAGAAGCAGTTTTTATTTACAGCAGACTATCCATTGTCTATCACAGCGAACAGCATCGTGAAAACACATCCTCTCTCCTCAAAAGCGAAAGTAGAGAGAAAGAACAAAGGCTGGAGACTCTCGGATATGATGAATCTCCCCCCTCCCATTAGTAGGCAGGGCGTACACTCTGAGCTGTTTAACCCTGTAAGCTCAGGTTCTCCTCACAAGAAAGTGAGGAGGAATTAAAGAACCTTTTAATGAGGGTGAAAGAGGAGGGCGCAAAATATGGTCTGAAGCTCAACATCAAAAAAATGAAGATCAAGGCCACTGGGCCCATCACCTCCTGGCAAATAGAAGGGGAAGAAATGGAGGCAGTGAGAGATTTTACTTCCTTGGGCTCCATGATCACTGCAGATGGTGACAGCAGTCACGAAATTAAAAGACGCCTGCTTCTTGGGAGAAAAGCAATGACAAACCTATTCAGCATGTTAAAAAGCAAAGACATCACCTTGCCAACAAAGGTCTGTATAGTTAAAGCCATGGTTTTCCCAGTAGTGATGTATATCACCATAAAGAAGGCTGATCGCCGAAGAATTGATGCTTTTGAATTATGGTGCTAGAGGAGACTCTTGAGAGTCCCACGGACTGCAAGAAGATCAAACCTATCCATTCTTAAGGAAATCAGCCCTGAATGCTCACTGGAAGGACAGATCCTGAAGCTGATGCTCAAATACTTTGGCCACCTCATGAGAAGAGAAGACTCCCTGGAAAAGACCCTGATGTTGGGAAAGATGGAGGGCACAAGGAGAAGGGGACGATAGAGGACGAGATGGTTGGACAGTGTTCTCAAAGCCACCAGCATGTGTTTGACCAAACTGCAGGAGGCAGTGGAAGACAGGAGTGCCTGGCATGCTCTGGTCCATGGGGTCACGAAGAGTCGGACACGACTAAACGACTAAACAACAACAACAATCTGTCTAATTCTCATTTAAAGTAATCCAGGGTGGCTTTTAAAGCTTTTCAAGCCATCCAAGTCAGGGCAGGCCCCCAGCCCCACTCCCCTTTGATTGCATTTACCCCATCTTGGAAGTAATGTGTGAAGAGGAGCCGCTCCCAATTCTGAATCATCTCCATTGTAACCCTTATTATTATTACCAGAGGACACTTTTAGCCAGTGTGTTTTGGCGGCTGTCACTCTTAATTGGCAGATATGTATGTCTGGTGTTTATCCAGAACATTGTATGATGCATTATTGTCTAACCCTGGAAATTTGTGTCCTTGAAGAATTATCTTTGGCAAACAATATATATTTTTCTCCCCACAGGCTTCGAATAGGCATTTGGCAGTGGATCTTAAAAGTGAAAGTCAAAGGTGCAAGTCAAAGTAATGGGCAAATGACTCATGATGACACCACAGAAAGAGAATTAGCCACACTGGGCAAAGGACAAACCAAAGAGTAAAAAATTGCTTCTTAGCGATGCGGCTTTTACTTGGTTCAATGTGTAAATATTAAGAGGCCATCAACCAAGTAAATGTCTGAAGAACGGGGCACATGTCCATGTGATGCAATCCACACCCACCCATATATGCTCATATATGCCTGAGGGAGTTCATCTGAAGGTCCCTACTGTCATTTCAGATCAGACACATTTTACAGGTTCTTGAACCCTACTGTCATACATGGAAGAACTACTACAGAGTGTTGTGTGTGCAACCATCATGGCCAGCTCCTGGCAGGGTGGGGGGTCCCTGTCGCTTGACTCACACTTGTGTGGACAAACTCTCTGTTCTCTGTCTTGCCACCGGAGCATGGGGCATGCATGTGAAATCTTAGAGAATTTGCAAATGTTGTCTACATTGATGCCTATTTGGTCTTTCATACATTCCCCTTGCTCTGCCTCGGAACACGACTCCTGCCTAACCCACACACTAATGTCCTGATTTACGAGGCATTCAAACTTTTGACAGTGCTGAGACAAACTAGTCATCCCTAGGATCTTGTCAGACTGACACATTTTCATTAATTCCTAAGCAGTACAGCATACATATAATGCCTCATCTCCACTGCACCTGTCCATGCTTGCATTGAGCTCAGAATATTTACCTGTGCTGAGAAGCATCTCTTTTCAAAAGATATATCTGAAACTAGAATTCAGTTCTCCCGCACAGAAGATGCATATTAATGTCTGCATCACAAAAATCAGTGAAATGGCAACAGCATATGTATAAAACCATGCTGGGTAGATTTTTCAACATTGCTTGAATTAAAATGCAGTATGGTTGATTTATTTTTATTTTTACTGAATGTATATCCCAACTTTCTGTACCTTACAGCATGCTAATGCAATGACAATAAATAAAAGGCATAGGCGCAATGACAGCAAAACATTAAAAAGAAACCTATAAAATAAATAGCAAGAATTAAATATGATATAAGCAAAAAAGAAAAGAAAAAGCATTTGAGCAAGGATGCAACCCAGATGCTTTAGACTAGAACTTCCATCATCCCTGACCTTGGTTATGCTTCCTAGGGCTGATGGGAATTGGATTCCAAACATTGCAAGTGCACTGCGTTGCTAGCCTTGCATAATAGTAACTTTGACTAGATGAACGAACAAACCAACCAAATTCCAGCTTAACTCATTGCTTTCTCATCCTCCAACATGCCCCCAACACCAGGAGAAATTTGCACCAAGTCAAGGGATGGCATAAATCAACCCCTGCTTGAAAAGGATGACTGGCTACAAGAGCATTCCTCCACTCTCACACCCATCCTGGAGGCAACAGGCTGCATAACCACCTTGAGATTTGCCCCCACGCTATCCTGGCCATAGGATTGCACAGCTAAATGACAACTGATGCTGTGTGGCATATTTTTACACATTCACATTTGCTGCTGAGCTGTTTATGAATGCATAACCAGGTATGTTTTCGCTGTAACACTTTTGGTCACGTATAATTGTATTACCCATCTGGTGAAAGCCTAACCTTTTAAGAAAAACACTCTATTTTGTATGGTTCGGAGAGGAGGTCTCTTTGATACCCCATACTTAATGTCTGAAGAGGGGCTGGCAGAATTTGTTTATGCCTATTCGAAAAAGAAGTATCACATTGTTTATTCCCTCAATTAATATGGTAATTGGAAATGGCTCAAATTATTCATAGCTTCTTGTGGAGGAAAAATCACTATGATCTGGGGTTTTTGGCAACATCAATGTGGCAGCTGTGTATATATTTAATATGAAATTTTGTGCACCTGCAGATACTACTTTGATGTGCAAATGTCCTTTGATGGACACTGACCATGCAGAAAGACAGCAGAAAAGTATCTTCATTCCTAGGTTTGTATTATCTATTAGATCCTCATTATAACCATACCATCCTGGATATCTCTGCAAAAACTATGCCCCATTTGTGATGCAAAACTAGATTTGCATTGTAAATCTACCTATATTTTATTACAGTTGCTCTAAATAGCTTCAATTTCTGATTTTCAAGCCAAATATAGTGGTGAGGTACAAATATGTCCTGAAAAAACAATTTAGTTGTATGAATATTCACCCTTTTCCTGTCTTCTTTGGTGGGATTTAGATTAAATTATTTTACATTAGACTTTAATTTATATGCTGCCTTTCCACAAAGGAAATTGTGTTCCAACTAGCTAAAATATACAAAGAAATTAAACTGTGGGTGAGATGCATCGTTAGTCCTACTCAGAGTAGGCCTGTGATACCAATGGCCCTACCTGAGAATGTCTTGGCTGGATATCATGCAATAATGGTAGTAAATAAAAATAATAAATAAGCATTTAAATAACACTGCCTGCAAGAAAACCTTTAATACATAGTATCAGCATTTCAGTAATGTCTTAATAGTAATTCATTAAGTATCCCTCTGTAGGCAAAGACTTTCAGAAAGAAAACTTCCTTTACCTATTTTCTAACACCAGATAGAGCAGATAGTAAACACCTCTTTCATCAGAGACTTCCAGAACTTGGCAACGTGGACTCTGACATCTAAGTGACTTCCAGTTCTATGAGTCTATACGCTTCCTTGAATGCAAGGGATCCAGGTCTATGAAGTCCAGGTCTATGAGGTCCTCACTATATCTCCTCCACAATGTGGAAGAAATAGTTTGATCTCCTGGATCCTTTGGGCCAATGGATTTATACTTATTTGGTTAACACCTCCTACACTGTTTAGGATTAGGGAAATTATCAACAATCTATTATGTGGGTGTATTCCTCTCATTTACCTGTTTGATAGTCACTACATGGATCACTGATAGTCACCTTCATGGATCACTGCCTTCTTAAACGAGCAATGCAAAGAAATAGAGGAAAACAATAGAATGGGAAAAACCAGAGATCTGTTCAAGAAAATTGGAGATATGAAAGGAACATTTCGTACAAAGATTACCATAATAAAGGACAAAAGTGGAAAGGACCTAACAGAAGCAGAAGACATCAAGAAGAGGTGGCAAGAATACACAGAGGAACTATACCAGAAAGAAATGGATGTCTCGTATACCCCAGGTAGTGTGGTTGCTGACCTTGAGCCAGACATCCTGGAGAGTGAAGTCGGCCTTAGAAAGCACTGCTAATAACAAGGCCAGTGGAAGTGATGATATTCCAGCTGAACTATTTAAAATTTTAAAAGATGATGCTGTTAAGGTGCTACACTCAATATGCCAGCAAATTTGGAAAACTCAGCAGTGGCCAGAGGATTGGAGAAGATCAGTCTACATCCCAATCCCCAAGAAGAGCAGTGTCAAATAATGCTCTAACTACCGCACAATTGCACTCAGTTCACACACTAGCAAGGTTATGCTTAAAATTCTACAAGGCAGGCTTAAGCAGTATGTGGACCGAGAACTCCCAGAAGTGCAAGCTGGATTTCGAAGGGGCAGAGGAACAGAGACCAAATTGCAAACATGCGCTGGATTATGGAGAAAGCTAGAGAGTTCCAGAAAGACATATACTTCTGCTTCATTGACTATGCAAAAGCCTTTGACTGTGTCGACCACAGCAAACTATGGCAAGTTCTTAAAGAAATGGGAGTGCCTGATCACCTCATCTGTCTCCTGAGAAATCTCTATGTGGGACAAGAAGCTACAGTTAGAACTGGATATGGAACAACTGATTGGTTCAAAATTGGGAAAGGAGTACGGCAAGGCTGTATATTGTCTCCCTGCTTATTTAACTTATATGCAGAATTCATCATGCGAAAGGCTGGGCTGGATGAATCCCAAGCCGGAATTAAGATCGCCGGAAGAAATATCAACAACCTCAGATATGCAGATGATACAACCTTGATGGCAGAAAGTGAAGACGAATTAAAGAACCTTTTAATGAGGGTGAAAGAGGAGAGCGCAAAATATGGTCTGAAGCTCAACATCAAAAAAACGAAAATCATGGCCACTGGGCCCATCACCTCCCGGCAAATAGAAGGGGAAGAAATGGAGGCAGTGAGAGATTTTACTTTCTTGGGCTCCATGATCAATGCAGATGGTGACAGCAGTCATGAAATTAAAAGACGCCTGCTCCTTGGGAGAAAGGCGATGGCAAACCTAGACAGCATATTAAAAAGCAGAGACATCACCTTGCCAACAAAGGTCCGTATAGTTAAAGCCATGGTTTTCCCAGTAGTGATGTATGGAAGTGAGAGCTGGACCATAAAGAAGGCTGATCGCCGAAGAATTGATGCTTTTGAATTATGGTGCTGGAGGAGACTCTTGAGAGTCCCATGGACTGCAAGAAGATCAAACCTCTCCATTCTTAAGGAAATCAGCCCTGAGTGGTCACTGGAAGGACAGATCGTGAAGCTGAGGCTCCAATACTTTGGCCACCTCATGAGAAGAGAAGACTCCCTGGAAAAGACCCTGATGTTGGGAAAGATTGAGGGCACAAGGAGAAGGGGACAACAGAGGACGAGATGGTTGGACAGTGTTCTCGAAGCCACAAACATGAGTCTGACCAAACTGCGGGAGGCAGTGGAAGACAGGAGTGCCTGGCGTGCTCTGGTCCATGGGGTCACGAAGAGTCGGACACGACTAAACAACTAAACAACAACAACAGTTGCCTTTCTGCACAGACCATAGGCTGGGCTAGGAATTCAGGCAAGGAAAATACCATGGACAGCTCTGCCGTAAACAGATTTCAGTCTGGATGCAGGCACTGAAGGGCAGCAGACCAGTTTGTGGCTCCAGTGAAGATTTGGAACCAAGTAATGTTTTCAACAGTACAGAGACAAGTGAGAGTTCCCAAGCCCACACCCACTTAGGGTGCTCACCATGTTTTAAAGGGTCCATGTTTGATCCTTCAGGTGGTGCTTTGGGGGAGATCTGCTGAGGCTTTGGGGAGTCTAAGGGCTGTATAGATGGTAGCAGCACTGCCTCCTTTTGTTCTTCCTGTACTGAAGATTCTGGGAGAGTGGCATCTTTTGCAGGTAATTCCTGTGTGCAATCTTTCTCCTATTTCTAGCCTTCCCCAATCCAACCTGAAGGTCTAGCCCCCAGGTCATCACAAATGGCCTGATTTGCACAATTGCCACCAAGATTCCAAATTTTCTGGGAAACCACTTATGTGACTTGGCTCCACTTGTGCCATTGGGTTTCTTGACCTGTACTGATTTGGAGGTATAGGCTATGGAAGGTTGGAAGTAATACAGGCTATATAGAAGTGCCCAAATTTCCTTACTCTCTGAATTAGATCCCATGAGTTTTGGTTATAAATAAATCTGTTGGTGTTGGCATCCCTTGACATAGGGCTCCCTCGCTCATTTGCAGTCAGATCTACACACATCAGGGAGATGTACATTCACATCCCCGCAAGCAGGCAGAAAAAGAGGGAGGTACTGTTATGATGAGTAGAAAGTGACATGCAACAGCTTCTCTCTTTTCCTCAACCTTCCAGTGACAGCTCAGTCCACCATGCTCCACATCCTTTGGTGGGGTGAAGGGGAAGAAATTGCCCACTTTCCGAATCCAGCCATTTTCTCTTTGGTGACTTTATTTAGAGCCAATTCCACCCTATATGCAACTGTCGAAACACAATGGCTTGGCCTGGCATTGAAATAAACAGTGACAAAAAGGGGATTTTCATGAAAGCTGTACCCTGAAGCTACAGCATCTGGAGTATGCTGGGAGCAAACTGTTGGATGTGAAATTTATAGATAAATATATCATTCATCTCCTTGGCATAGCACAAGGGAACCCTGCTGCAGACATAAAGGCCAGGATTATGAGCTAGCAACATGGAGTCCTTACCGCAGAGATTTGCCTTTAACATCAATGGGAAAGAATTGCTACGGCTTTCATTTATGAACCATAAATAGAAACTGGGGGTGATAACAAGAAAGAACTAAGGTTTCACATGAACTAAGGTTGACCAGAATTTAGCTCCACCTGTTGTCTTAATAAAGTTTTAAATTTGGAATTCAGGATCTAGCTGCAACATTTTGATCAGCAAGAAATGCACACTGGTCTAAGGGGAGGTAATCAGGCTGAAACTTGCTCAGAGATGTTAATGTTTAGCTGGCAGCAGATCCCCCTGCCAACTAAACTCACAGCTTTCTGTCTTCCTGCCTACTCAAAGCCAAAATAGACAGGAAGGCGGTGGCAGTGCTCCTTTTTTTAAAAAGGGTTCATACAGTGGTACCTCGCAAGACGAATGCCTCACAAGACGAAAAACGCGCAAGACGAAAGAGTTTTCCATTTTTTTAGTCGTTCCGCAAGACGAATTTCCCTATGGGCTTGCTTCGCAAGACGAAACGTCTTGTGAGTTCTTGCGAATTTGTTTCCTTTTTCTTAAAGCCGCTAAGCCGCTAAGCTGTTAATAGCCGCTAAGCCGCTAATAGCCGTGCTTCGCAAGACGAAGAGACTCGCGGAACGGATTAATTTCGTCTTGCGAGGCACCACTGTATCCCACTTCCTGCTTTGCAGAACTGTCAAACATATCCCTTCACATCTTCCCACACTTGCCAGTGGTCATTTGCCATTGTTTTACTTAGATCACATAATCCTTATGCAGGGCTTAATCTGGACTCAACCCATGAACTTGTTCCAGGTGCCAGAACTCAATGAAATAGTAAGATGAGAGTACCTCTGAGGACCTGCAGAATATGACTTTATCACAAGAGGTATGCCCTCATGCATGCATGCATGATCAGGAAAGAGGGATCCAAGGTAAGCTTGGGTTTCACTGCCTCTTTAAATACATCTAGCATCAAGCAAGGAAAACAAACAAATTTGATTGTGATTTTTCTCACCCTTCGCTACAGTACATTGCACAGACCCTGCGGTTGTGGCAGACAAGTTAGGATGTGAGCCAAGATGACTGCTTGCTGTGCCTAAAGTGCTCATTTTCCTGCGCTGCCATCCTGCCTTATCGGATTGTTCCATCCAACTGCAGTGTCTCAGGGAGATTATAAGCTTTCTGGCACGGGAAAGAGCTTTCATAGACTAAAGGGTTGGTCCTGGATATTATAATGCTCACCCCTATCTGTAAGAGCAAAATTGGCACCCACACATCCTCAGACAGCATGGGCAAGGTCTGCTTCTGCTGGAGCAATGCAAAATCAGGAGGCCTTGGTGCTCTTCTCCCTGCCTCCAAATAAGTGGTGGCATGGTGTGCCAGAGGTGTGTTAAGAAGATGAGAACATAAGAAGAGCCTGCTGGATGAGGCCAATGGCCCATCTAGTCCAGCAACATGTCCTCACTGAAGCCATCCAAATGCCTGGGGGAAATGCACAAGCAGGACCCAAGCACAAAAGGACCCTCCCTTTCTTGTGGTTTCCAGCAGCTGGCATTCAGAACCATCCTGCCTCTGATTGTGGAGGTAGGAGAAAGCCATCATGACTAGTAGCATGGATAGCCTTATCCTCCATGAATTTATCCATTCTCTTTTAAAGCCATCCAGGTTGGTGGCCAGCACTGGCTCCTGTGGAAACTACAAGATGTGACCAGAAAATTTGGTGAATGGTGATAGAAATCAGACAGCAAAAAATATTGGAACATACATACTGGTACCTTACAGGCCTTCAAAGTAGCCCCCCTCTGATACAATGCATTGTTGACAATGTTCGTGGAACTGGATAAGTCCTCTTTTTGTACTGCTTTCAGTTCCTTTGTCACAGCGGCTTGGACATGTGAAATGTTGGAAAATCTGTGCCCTTTCAGTGCAGATTTCAGTTTTGGAAAAAGAAAGAAATCCAATGGGGCTAGATCAGGAGAATATGGAGAGTGGGACAACTCAGTAACCCGAGTAAGGATTTCACATGGAATATGCCATTCTTCCTCCATCATTCAGATGGACAAACATCAATCCCACATCAATAACTCACAAACTCTGTCAACATTTACCACCATTCTGCTCATCTACCAGACCAAGGGTCATCTTCAATGGTTTGCCACCCTTCACGGAAATGCGTAACACTTTCGAGTTACAGCTTCGTTTCTGTGCACAATTGTGATTATTTCGTGCGTTTCTAATGCCGACTGTATGTTCAAATATTTCTCGCTGTCCAATTTCTGTGACCATTCACTGAACTTTCCAGTCACACCTTGTACATTCCATAGTTTAACTATGCAATGTTCAGCCAGGGTACTTATCTTATCTCCTACATCCCAAAGCACTCAGATCCCTCCACCAGCCAGCTAGGCTGTTTCAATCTAGGGTTACCCACTAAGCTACAGTGCTGCCTGGAGATGGTTAGCTGACCTCAAAAGCAAATGGAGACACCAGTCCCATAGAGCCTCTTTTTCCAAGTCAATGCCTCAGGCTGAATGACTAAGTAGAAACTCAGTTTCTCTGGTCCAGCTCTACATAATCTTACCTGCCAATCTGGGACCTGACATCCAGCCCATTCATGACCCACTTGACCCTTACCCATCTGTACTGGAATCAGGTGCCAGCCACAGTTTTTGCAAAACTATGTCCCAAGCCTGGCAGCTTGTGCAAGTTCAACTTCATTACAGTCTTCATCTGGAGTCAATGAACCAATAATTGTGACAAGCCTATCGTTAACAGGATTTCTAAAAGATTATCAGCCATGACCTCACAGAAGTATGATTATGACAACTGAAGATGACAACCGTTAATATACGCGCAATCATATTTCCACAGAACTGTTTCTCAGCAGTGTTGATGACAGAAAATAAAATGAACAATATTATATTGCCTTTATACACATCAATTGTGCATTCACATTTGGAAGATTGTATGCAGTCTGTGTGAGGCACCTTAAATATTTCATAGAGCTGGAAAAAGTATAGAAAAGGCCATCAAAATTTTCCAGGGCCAGGAGCATGTCCCCATTGCATAAAGGTTACCCAATTTGGTGTATAACAGAAGTCTATAAAATTATGTACAGCAGGGGCACCATCTCCTAGGAGCCGAGCCCTTTTGCCTCCCCCCCATGTATTTTTGGGAGAGGCCTGGGGGCCCCCAATGTTCAAAAGCAGTGGAGGAGGCAAGTGCAGAGCCGAGCATGGTGCAGTTTCAGTGGCTGGCTCCTTCTCCTCCTGCTGTTGCTGCAGATGAGAAGGAGGAGGTTAAGCAGTCCCTGGCCACTGCTGCCAGCAGCAGGAGGAGGAGCAGCTGTGGTTATTGAAGCCACACTGCCAACATGCTGCCATGTTTGGCTCTGCCCCTGGCTCCTCCGACATCCTGACATCACACGCACAAGATCGGGACGTCGTTTGTGCCATGTAGATGTGCTTCATCTAACTTGGTGAGTGGAACCACATCGAAACACGGTGGGTTCCATCACCCAGGTAGATGAACCACTTGCCAACAGGACCTCCATCTTGTCTGGATTAAGCTTGAGTTTGTTGGATCCCATCATTAGTTTGTTGGTACCTGCTTAGCCTAGGAAACAAGAATGCAGGATCCTACAGTTGAAATGGCATCATAATCCCCATAGATGTGTGTACATTTTACTAATGGAAGAATATAGTAGAAAGGAAGATGGTGAGGCAAAAGGAAGTTTGCTGGCTGTCTGCCTTGAGAACCCTGAGAAAATGTTGCTTGATTCAGGAAACGGTTTGAGTCTCATTCTCTTTGTCACGCACACTGGCACAGATCATTTGCTACCTCCCTTTCCAAGAATTGCTCAGTGACCTGCTTTAGCTGCCAGACTCCTTTAACGGGACAATAAAGAATATCCTCCTACACTTCTAATGTTCACTATATGAGATAGACCTCTGTTTAGAAGTACACACAACTGCTGAGAGCGGTATGGCTTTCCAGTAGCAACTTCTTCTAAGCTCCATTCAGTGGTTGGTTGGTTGGTTGGTTTGATTGTTTGTTTGTTTTGGTAGAAGCATCACATTATTTTGCTGCAATGGGTCCCATCTGTTGGGGACCATAAAGCATGCTGCTGTATATTCACTGACTTTTACACCAACATACCTGCTTCTGGTACCTGGGACAGAAGTGAATGTCTGCTGGATGCCTGACTAGCTTTTGACCAGCTAAGACAAATACAGTTTTTTGGATGTCTTGGCAGCCCATCCTGGTTTTCTGCAATCCCAGGAAGGTAGCAAAAGCAGGAGGTTAACTGAGATCCTGGTGGGCCACTGCACTTAGGTGGGTTGCATTCCATTTGCTTCCTGAATCACATGTTGTGCACTTGGCCTGACTGTGTGATCTTAGTTTGGTCTTTGTGTGGCTAGTTCAGGGTGGCTAGCCCTTTTGGCTCAAAGACCATATTCATCCTTGGCCAACCCTCCGGAAGCTGTATGCAGGGGGTTGGGTACACAGTGGGCACATTCTCACATACTCACACACAGCCCCCTTCCTAAGCTGATCAGAATTTGCATGGGAGATCCAGCAGCCCCTGGGCTGGGGGTTGGCCACCATTGATTTGAATATAGCATCTGACACATGCAAGGCATGTAACAAAGGCAGATTATTTGGAAATAATCCTATCAAATATAATTATTTCACTAGATCTAACATATACCAGCTAGGGTCAGTGAATACAAGGAGGTATGAGAAAATTAAACTGTACTTCTTCCCACTACATCGTTTATCATTGTAAAAATCATGCTGAAATTACTGTTAGCTGAGAGCTATTTTGTATCGTGAACTGAATTAATGAAATTAATTGCTGTCATTCCTTGCTTGTCAACAGCATGCTTTTTTATGACAAAAAAGTTTGAAATGTGGCTGCAGGTTGATGGTTACCTTGAGCAAAGTTTAGCATACACACATACACACCCACACCCACACACCCACCCACACACACACACCCCAAGATGTAAATGGATCCCTTCCTAAATAAACAAATAAACACAACTTTACGAGCTCACTCCAATTCTCCATCCTGCATACACCACACAATGTTCTAGCATTATGGCATCATTTGTTTAAACAAGGTAACATTTTCCCTAAAGCTGACAAATGCTTGTGTCAGAGCATGGAAGATGGATTGTGGGTTTTCTTACTGAGTAGAATTTTTAAACGTTTACTGGTAAAAACTGCTTTTAAGCTTTCCTTATTCAGTATTGCCCAGCAAGAAAAGAGCATAGAACATTTATAAGACCATAAGAAGAGCCTGTGGGAGAGAGATCCGTAGTTCAACTATGTGCCATGTGAAGAAGTGATTTTTAAAAAATCTGTCATGAATCTTCCAACACTCGCCTTCATTGGATGGCCATGAGTTCTAGTGTTATGAGAGGGGGAGAAAAACTTTTCTCTATCCACTTTCTCCATGCCATGTCAAATACCAATGCAGAGATCCTCCTGTACTTCCAGAAATCCATCAAAAAGCTCAATCCTTAAGTTTCACACTATTGACTTGACTTCCTTCCTTTCTTCTTTTTGGGGTACACTCATATGCATGTGCTTTGTTCAATCTTCAGAACTGTAAGCTATCTCATGCAAAGCTCTCGTCAATGAAAGCTCTGCAGTAGACAAATAAACAAGATCTTCACTGGTTATGTCATAAAAGAATAGGATAAGATAACTACATACATATAACAGAAAGCTATTATCAACAGACCATCTAGCTCTGTGTACTCTGCATAGGTGAATTCAGAGAAAGTGTGCCAAGAATTATGGTGTAAACCACTTTTACCATTCCTCATCATCTTTGAAAAAGTGGGAGGTCACTAAAACAAAAATGAAGAGGGTGTTTTTCAGTCTAGGAGCTCATTGCCAATTTTAAATTGAACTGCTGACCACATGCTCTCTCTTACACACTTATTAAAACATTCCAAAAGGGTATCCTAATTGATTTGTTGTACAGGAGGGGAACAAAAGATCCTGTGGGACCATAAAGGTTAACAAATGTACTGTGCCATAAGCCTCCTTCACACATACAAACATACATATAGACACCGCAATAGAAATACATTCCATTGGCTCCTCTTCTCTGGTGCTTTTGAATAGCAAGAAAAAGGAATCCATCTTTCTCAGGTTGTGACTACTAGTTCCTATTCTTCCTGCCATGTGCTCTGTCCATAGTGCTGAATCCTTCTTAAAAACAATTTGTCCAACCTCCAACCTGGGACTTGCCATGCCAGAAACCTGGCCATTTTTAAAGATGCCAGATGTCTCCTTGTACATGGGGCAGCCAGGCAAAGCTTCTCCATCTGTGCATGGCATGTTTAATACATCCTTACAGGAAACAGCACCAGGCAGAAAAGGTTAGAAGATGAAGATGCTACATCCCTGTGCGACTAGTTTGGACTTCAAATTATCATCTGTTTCAGTCAAGCAGAAGACAAATGGAATGTATTTCATCAGTGTCCTCAGCAAGGGGCAAATCATTTTCTACCACATAATACTGATGAAATTATGTGTTGCCTTTGTGCATTGTTTTCTTCCACTGTTGCTAGTAAAGGCAGAGCTTGGGTCTCTGAGAGGCAGATTGCTAATCCTTACCAAAATGGAGAATGTGTTTACCATTGCTCTGGCTTTTCATAGTAATCTTACCTAGTGAGACAATTTACATGATATTGATAATAACATGATTAGTCATCATTAATCATCTCTTTCCGTATGTCACAGAATGCAAGAGAGCTAATCCCAGATGACAGACCCTCTTAAAGATGTCATTGTCATCAGTAGAAAATATGTCCTCCACCTTATTCTCATTGCCAAAGAAGGAGTCAGTGCTTCAAAACAAATAATGCATCTTATAAGAAGAGTGAATCTGTGAAGATACCTGAGCAGAAAAATAAATCAAGTTTTCTTTGTAGTGTATTATAGCGGTGGAATTATATTATATTCACCATTAGAAAACATAGTGGTGAAAAAGAAAGTTTACAGCAAGTTATGGCTTGAGGGAAAACTATATGAAAATGGTGTATAGATGGTATTTGACACCCAATAGACTGGCAAAAATACATAAATCAGAATCAAACATACGTTAGAAATGTAAAGATAAGGAAGGCATCTTTTTCCTTATGTGGTGAACTTGTAAGAAGGTAAAAGCCTACTGGGAGATGATATATAATAAATTGGGGGGAAATGTTTAGGATAACCTTTATTAAGAAACCAGAGGCCTTTCTTTTGGGAATTATGGGATTAGAGTTACCGTACCTAGACAATATAAAAAATTATTTATGTACACAACCACTGCTGCCCGAGTGACTTTTGCCCAAAGTTGGAAAGAAGAAAATGTCCCAACGAAAGAAGGATGGCAACAGAAGTTATTAGAGTACTCAGAAATGGTGAAAAATACTGGAAGAATAAGAAAACAAGATGATAAGCTCTTTAATGCAGAATGGAAACCGCTTATTGAACATTTACAAAACTATTGAAAACAAATTAAGACATTAACAGGATTAAAGTAAAAATGTGCAGTGACAGATAACATAGATTATCTGGGATAAATAATAGTTAGGGACAATTTGGAAATGCAGGGGGGGAAACCAGTATAAGTGTAAGAAACAGAAGAAAGCGGGGGCAGGCAGGAGAGTCGAAATATGATGTGGAATAATTCAAATTTATGTGTTTTGTGTTTGCTGTGAAATGAAAATTATAAAAAAAATCAAAAAATCAGAAGTGCTGGTTGTCTCAGCACCTACCAATTTTATTCTGGTTCTTGAGAATGTAAAATATGTCTTGCAGTCCACTTGCTTTTCTATCAGTTTTTCAGTAAGTTATCAGTGTTGGTATTCCAGTAAAGAGCATCCGTCATAAAGGCACTCACCAAAAGCTCTTAGCTGTCCTTTGGGACTTCAGCTCAGAACCAACAGCAGCATAGCAGCAGCGTAGTGAGTAGTATTGCACTAACTGATCAGACTCCTGTTTTGATGATGCTAGGAATTTCTCCTGACTAAAAGGTTTAATGGATCTATTTAAATTCTGTCTATGACCAGTTTATTATTTATTTCAGTTATAAATTACTTTGCATCCATGTTTAAAGCATGGAAAAGTAGGCAAACTGTCCACAGCCACAGCCACAGCCCCACTAATCCCCCTGGCTCACCACCCACTATTCCATCACGCAGCACAAAACCTCCAGATAAAAACCTGGCAGGCCAAAGCCCTACACCACCTCTACAAAAATATCAAAGCCATATTGACACAAGAAATACAAGACAAACTAGAGGACACCCAAATACCCTGAATAGCACCACCAACTACACACCTTCTTAAACAATCCAGCAGTAACATAAGCAGCCACTAGGCCCTTGACCACCTTTGAAAACCTTCTCCTAACAGCAGCGAGGCACAGCAAAGGAATGGTATCCGCAATATACAAAATGCTGCTTCAAAATCCCACAAACCCCTTCGATGGAATCAAAGAACAATGGGAGCATGACATAAGCTATGAAATTAACCCCACCCAATGGACTAGAATGTGGTCTAAACCTCCCTTTAAATCCACCTCAGCAAAAAGAAGGGAACTCATTCTATTACTAAGATACTCTGAACCTGGTCAGACAGAAATTAAAGGGCTTGACTGCCAACCCAGTTTAACATAGACTAACTTCTTGGGGGAAGAGAGCCCTCAAGTAATAGGCAGCTGGGCCTACTCAAATAACCAGGTAGGCTGGGCCCACCCAAGCTTCCTCTAAATTCCCAGGCACAGCACTTTTCCCATGAGCATGTCCACCTTCTTTCTAATCACACCTCAAATTCTACATTTCAGCACCAGCTCCTATGGTGTAAGGCTAGGCAGCTCTTTTCAGATTAATTGCAAGATAGAACAATCTTAAAATAAGAACATTTATGCCTACCAGAAGTAGCAGAATAAAAGGCTTTCAGTAGCAGAGGTGGTAGTAATAATAATAATAGTTGGACCAGGGCCAGGATGGTGCACAGCCCAAGCCTCCCCTGTAGGTCTGCTCTCAAGGGGAGAAAGTGAGGCAGGGACTGTTGTTATATTAAAGCAGGCCCTGGACCAGACCACACCCTAGCTGTATTCACTCAGCCAGCAATCAAGCAATATTCCACACCACAATTAGATTATTTCTGCTTTGCTGGTAAAAAGAAGACTATGGAGACAAGCACATAGCTTATTGAATGGGAGCAGGGCAGGAAGATGAAAAGAAAGCTGTCTTGTCTTCTGAGCATTTATACACAAGGGGAAAAGGTTCTTTCCTCAAAACGAAGGGTCCAAAGCAATCAAAACATAGGTGAAAAGCATGGCAAGCAGCACATCTTTTAAAGGTAATCAGCTGTCATGCACCACCAACAGAGTCCCAAAGGAGACAGACAGAAACTTTTTTTGGATTACAAATCCCATCATCCTTGACCATTGGCTATGATGCCTGGGGCTGCTGAAAATCAGAGTCCAGGAACATCTGGAAAGACATATGTTATCCATCACTGGGCTACACTTACTGAAGTGGCTCTCCAGAGTTTCAGGACAAATACTGCTTTTTGCTAGTATGGATGGAGGAGGCAATGCGTGTATGTATAAAGGGGATATTAATATTTTTTTTTCACTGCTGAACACTGGCATGTGGCCCTGGAAGGTTGCCTAGAAAGGAATGTGGCCTTTGGGCTATACAAGGCTCCCCACACTGGAATAAAACCTCACCCTCTTGAGTAAAAATAGAGGCCCGTGAGCAAATACAGAAAGTTCAGAATTCAGGGGGTTATGCTGGTTCAGTGCTAGTTCCAAGTCTGAAGTGGGGACTTTAGGTCAAATGCTTTCTATGTGGGCCTCCCTCCCTGAATGGACCAGCCCTTCGTTGCCACTGCTGCCAGTGTAACTGATGCCCATTTGTTTGCCTTACCCTCTGGGCCCAATTTGTGTATAATGATAAAGCCATTGATACACCTGTATTCTAAACATTGGCCGAACTGCCTTTCCAAGCCATCATACAGTTCAGAACTTTGTATGCAAGCCACTAGGAGAAAACACACATACCCAAAGATTAAGACCTTCTGGGAGATGATTTATAATGAAATGAAAAAGGTATTTAAATATACCTTCCAGAAGAAACCAAAGGCCCTTCTCTTGGGCATGGTCGGCCAGTTGGTGCTAAAGGAGGATAGAACTTTCTTTATGTATGCTACGACAGCAGCAAGAATACTCATCGCAAAGTATTGGAAAACACAAGATCTAGCCACCCGGGAAGAATGGCAGATGAAGGTGATGGACTACATGGAATTGGCTGAGATGACTGGCAGAATCCGAGACCAAGGAGAAGAGTCGGTGGAAGAAGAGTGGAAGAAATTTAAAGTCTATCTACAGAAATATTGTAAAATTAAGGAATGTTAGAAAGAGGTTGGAATTAAACTATGTGGTTTTAGCAGGAAAGATAAAAGGATTAAGTAAAGAGGAATTGTTAACAAGTTGTTAACAAAATTGTTAAGATAAAATATTAAGATAAAAGCCAAAAGGGTAAGGATTTGCTGAAACAACTATTGAATTAGAATACAAAAAAGGGAGGTGTGAGGAGGTCAGGGAAATAAGTAAATGAAAGATAAGATATGGAAAGACTGATTTGTTTTTAACTGTTTTCTATTTTTCTGTATTTTGTATTTTTTGTTCTTTTTATTTTTTTCTTTTCTTTTTTCTATTTTTGTAATTTCTTTGAAACGTTAATAAATATTATTCCAAAAAAAAGAAAAAAAAGAAAACACACATACACACCATAGTTAAGCTGTGCATGTCATCCACATCCCAGACCGAAATCCTGTAGCTTGCAAGAAATATTACACTAGCATCTTGGCCCAAGTACTGCCTACAACATGAGCTGGGTGTGCTTTTTGCTGGCTTCAGATTCCAGTTTCCATAGAAATGGATGTAGCATAGGATTGATTACAACTTGAAAGGGTGCCTGTTTATCATCTATCTATCTATCTATCTATCTATCTATCTATCTATCATCTATCTATCATCTATCTATAGCGCTCCCCAATAGACCATCACTGTGTTGCCTGGCAAGAAGCCAGCTAAAATGCTTGCTGCTAAATTTCAGCTGCAAGCTCAGCTGTTAAAGGTCTGATGCCTTGAATGCAGTCTATAGCATTCAATGATTCTGTACAATGATGGATTAATTTAATCAGACCTGGGCAATTGGCATGTTTGCCTTCTCAGGGCTTTCAGTGATCTGGCTGCAGCCCAGCAGGGCCATGTGAGGCTAGCAGGTTGGGGGGAAAGATCTTGCCCAGCTCAGAGTTCTCATTCCCTTATAATTGTAAATCAGAAACCGAGCAATAGAAATGCTTAACAGCACGACTGCATTTTCTAAAAACTCACGATTTAAATATTTATTTTTATATCGGTACTAACATGAGCCAGACTTAAATGAAATCATCAATAAAAAAGTAATAGAGCAGCTCTCTGTGTCTGAAGCTATTTATTGTGAAATGTTCATTTTTTAACGTTCTGAACCTCACCTGTCTTCTGTGCACAAAAGGAAGAGGCGGAGGCTACGAATAGAAAGGAGATTGCTCTCAGGGCTTATGTGATCATTCAAAATATAATTTACTGGAGCCATATATATGCCAGAGCCGGAAACGGAGGTTGCAATTCTATATTGCCCCATTGAGTGTGTGTGTGTAGGCTTTTACTGCAAGTTTCAATTTCTTTATTTCATTCAAAATTCCTTATGCAATAAAAGTGAGACCCTGTCAGCATATAACTCCTCCTCGGAGGCCTGCACTAGTAGCAAATTTACTACAGGGCCAATTTTAAGGTGTTACTATTTGTATATAAAGCCCTTAACAGTTTTGAAACCACATCAGTGACAGGATAGCTCAGTTGGTTTGAGTATGGTGCTGATAATGCCAAGGTTGGAGGCTTGATCCACATATGGGACACATGCATATTCCTGCACTGCAGGGGTTGGACTAGATGACCCTCAGGGTACCTTCCAACTCTACAATTCTAAGATTCTAAGTTGTGAGATCACCTTAGTCCCATATCCGCCCACTTGACTGCTTCAGTCTGCAGAACTGGCACTGTTACAGGTGCCATATAACATACAATCCATACTTGTAAGACATCAGTCTGCCTCACCCAAACTTTGGAACTGCCTGCCTATTGACAGGCATGTAAAATTTTGACATGTATTTCGGGGGGGGTTGTGATTACTGATTTTTATTATTTCTGAATGTTTTAAATAGTTGTTTTTAACAGGTTTCCACTGATACTTTTCTTTTCTTTATTCTTTTTTTGCAAACCTACTTTGAGCTTTTATTACAATCAAGGGACATATAAATCTTGTGAAATAAATAAACACGTGTCCAGTTCTTTGGATCAACATTTACATTTCTTTTTAAAAGTAACCACTAGCTCTCAGAGCACAAAATGTCGCTTGGAAGCCACTTTCCCCTTAGATTAGAGTCCCAGGAACAGCTCTGTGACAGCCAGCTACTGCGGAATTGAGTTGTCATATCTGTAGACTTCATCTTCCCACCCCTCCCTGACTGACCATGAAAAAGCTGGTGCTATTACACATTCACCGCAGTGGCTGGGCCTGAAAGGATGCCAACTCAGTGGGTATCTGTAGGAGAGTTAGATTGATTATAATTGGGCCGGAGAAGATTAAGTTGATTTGACAGGAACATGATCAGGAGGCAGCATGATGAAGAGAGTCTGATTTGATGCAGAAAGGGGGTGGCAGTAGGTCCTAGGGCCCAGTAGGAAAGTATCTCTGATGCCTAGGGCGCCAGATGAGGCAAGAAAAACAAATTCCAGGTAAAAAGGATTCTAAGGCTCACTGTAGAAAATACTGTTGGAATATACTGACTCAAACTCCATGTTTCTTCCTAAATATTTATCAGCTCTTTGATGCCTCAAACCAATTTACATACATTATTTCAGTAATCCCGCAAGGCAGACTAGTATTATCATTTCAATATTGCATATGGAGGACCTGAAGGATTGTCTAAGCCCACCTTGCAAGATCGGGACTGAAGTAAGATTCTTCCTGCCTCACAGCTCACTCTCTTAGGAAATTCCATCCTATTCCTCCCCACAAATTAAGAAGCAGTAACTGACCATTTTCTTTCTTGTTTAATGGGTCTGTTTGTCTGTCCTTTGTTAGACTTCTTCCACTCAGGAATAATTGCAAATTTCACTGAATTCTGTCAAAAGGGGAGAGGCAAAGAGTAGTAGCTTTTTATTTTATTTTATTATTTTAAAGCAATGGTTATTGTGTAAACTACTTTGTGAGGTCTGCCTGAAAAGTGGTATATAAATACTCTAAATAAAGAAATAACATTGAATGAAGTAGGCATGAAGCTTTGGTTTCTGAAACGGATTTTGGACCTGAAATAAGTCAAACAACCTTCAAAGCACTTCCAAGTCCAGGACCAAACTGGACTGTTTTCCAAGCCATGGTCTGAACTGAATTGGCACTGCCCAAACTCTCAATACCAGTTGCTAGGGAACAATGGGAGAGAGCTATTGCCTCATGTCCTGCTTGTGGCTTCCAGTGTGGGAAACAAGATGCTGTGCTAGACAAAGCTTTTGGTCTGATCCAGCACAGCTCTTCTAATGTTCTTATGTAAAACTCTTTCGAAGGATGCCCATCCACTGCCTTGCCTGAAGAGTTCTAGGCATCAGGCCCAGACCTCCCCTCCACTGCCAGCTTTTAATGATGTGTGTGCGCACACGTGCTGAGGTTTTATGTATTGGTTTTACCATTTAACCTCAATGCTTCTTCTTTTGCAGTTGTTTTGTTTTTTTATATAATGTACTTTAATATGGTTGCGATGTCGTTATTATTTGTGTTCTAACCTATCTGTGCAGCCTCTCTGGAAATAGTGGGTCATAAGGGAAAGCAATAAGCACCCCCAATGTACTTCTTTCAGTCAGAGTCAACATAACTAAAGCATGGAGCAAGGATAACTAGCCTGTAGCCCTCCCAACTTCCATGGCCAACAGTCAAGGAGAATGGAAGATGTCATCCAACAACATCTAGAGGGCCACAAGTCAGCCATTCCTGACATAGAGACTGATACCGTCGTGAAATGTGTTATTGTAGAATATTATAAATGTGGATCATCTCTCTATAAAATTATTATCCCTTATATGTGCTTTCTGGACTTGGATGCAACAGGTTAACTTACCATCTATATTTGGCCTTTGTTCCCACTAACAGCCACGGGGAATGTGGATGTCGAAGGCACTGTTGCAACCCAAAGGGTTCCTGACACCTAGGTTTATCATCATTGCATATTGCCTTTGTCTACAGCCCAGGCGATGGCTCTTCTTTCTGAGGACGCTCAAAGAGCTTTGGCTGCCTGGCTGCTGAGGCTTTTTGCCGTTTCCCCGATGAAGAGGTAAGTGGCTAAAGTGCCAACATTAATTACAATGGCGAAGCTGGAAAGGCCCCATCTGGGCTCTGAAGTCTTAATTGCTGATTTCAGTGGAACTGCAAAACACTCGAAGGCAAAGCAGCTGCCCAGCGCGGCAGGAAGGATGCCCGATTAATGTAGAAGGCTACCTCCAGCGGCCTGTGTGTCAGAGTGATAGAAGGCCACACATTGCAACAGCAGCTCACTCAGCAACTGGGGGGCACTGCAAAGTGTGAATGTCAGGCGTAGAAATCCCAGCACATATATGCATATACAACAGTTATGTCCGGAAGTGCAGCAATAGCACATTGTATGAGCAGCTTAAAGAAAGACAGAGAAATCTTGTAAGGAAGCACAGGAGTATTTCAGGCTTGCACAAACTTGCCAAGTTTTAAATCCATCACTTTTGAGGGTAAACCAAACATAATGTGGAGAAAGCCACAATTAGGACCTCTGGAAGTTTTGGTTTTGTTATTTGGCATGAAGGGAAAGACGAATCGGTCTGTTTTCAGTCACTTTGGCATTGGATCACTCATAAGCCTGTTTGTATCATTTTTACTTTAATTGGCAAATACAAATAAAAATCACAAATATCAGCATGAAAATGCATTTAAATATTTGTATACCCATTTTACTTAAAATGTCCATATACTTTCCTTCATTAGAATTGATATTTCAGGGTGATTTCAGAGAATTGGGATTTCAGAATTTTTTTAAAAATAGTTTCCATGTGTACAACGTATGCTAAGCATACAAAATTGTACTGTAATCGTAAAACAATATTAGAAAGTAATGGCTTCAGTTGATAAGATATTTAAACAACAAGTTCCATCAAGTCTTGCTTTGACATCAGCTGCCAACTTGCTTCTTGGCCTCTTATGTAGCCGTTTCTCATGTGAATTTCTTTACTACTGCTGTAGTAAGTATGTAGTAATAAGCCTCAAAGGAGGCTTATACACCCCATCAGATCAGTCTAGTAGCTCCAGCAGGGACAAAGCACTGGGGCTGGTGGGAGGTGTCTTCCTCGGACATATAGAAAGATATCCCAGTGTGCCATAATCTCCACCCCTCAGCGTGTTTTTACATGAGTAGAATGTGTCCTTTTATTTAAAATGCATCTCTGGGTTATTTGTGGGGTACAGGAATTCATTCGTTTTCCCCCCTTCAAAATATAGTCCAGCCCACCACATGGTCTGAGGGAGAGCGGACCAGCCCATGGGCAAAAAAGGTTGCTGACCCCTGAGCTTGATCATTAGGAAGATCCTTTACGACATTGTCACTCAGTGAAGTAAGAGGCTCTCCAGCTGAGAGTCTGGTGAATGAAGGTCAGTTTCGAGTTCTGTAGCAGTGTCTAGCATCTTGCCAATGTTACCTGTCCACTTGTGTCTTCCCATTGAGTGCTGCGATCAAGTGTTACAGGGGTAATTCATTGATGTGGAGGGCACAAACCAACCAGACCAGCTTGCGACCAAGCTTGACCTCTACCCCAATGCATGGCGCCACCCTCCCAGCCAGTGTTAACATTTGTAGATTCACTTCCAGTGACTTGCAGGATATTTTCAATGTCCTTCTTCTTCATGAAATCTACAGGATTATTAGCAATAACTTCAGCTGGTTTTTCTCTCTTTGAGCCTTTCTCTGGAGTGAAGTGGTAGAGATATATTCCACCTGGCTCCCTGCACACAGAATAATGCTGTTCTGTGATGATGCTGGGAACTGCTGATTTGAATTGTCTGCTTTCAGCATAGCTTTAGTCGTATCTTCATGGCCGTCAAAGAAGATGCAGTCAATCTCACCCTTCTGACAAAGATAATCAAATTCCTGATCCAGGGATTTCATAACTTTCTTGGGCCGTCTTGACTTTATTATGATCAACTACAAGTCTCTTTCCTGCCAACCTAGCAGTTCGAAAGCACGTCAGAGTGCAAGTAGATAAATAGGTACCGCTCCAGCAGGAAGGCTTCCGTGTGCTGCTCTGGTTTGCCAGAAGCAGCTTAGTCATGCTGGCCACATGATCCGGAAGCTGTACGCCGGCTCCCTCGGCCAATAAAGCGAGGTGAGCACCGCAACCCCAGGGTCGTCCGCGACGGGACCTGTCAGGGAACTGCCATCAGCTCAGAGACGAGAGGTGGAAGGGCAGCTGTGTTACAGGGAGCCTCCGAAGATCTTGCGAAGCGGTTCTTCCTAGGGTGAGGAGGAAAGCCCTGCCTCCAGGTGGGAGGGGGTGCAAGGGCCAGGAGATGCTAAGGAGAGCCCCAACACCGAGCCTGAGCAAACCAGAGAGGAGGGAAGCACCCCTTTGCCGGCGCCCACTCTGCGCAGTAGGTTTCGGTGCAGAGAGGGTAGGAGAAGGATGGGGGTCACACAACTGTTATGCTGGGGGAGGTACAAGGACTGGCCATGCCCAGATTCTGCTAGCGACTGAGCAGACATGGATTTGCGACACTCTGCACTATAAAAAGTCTGTTTTAACAATAAGGCCTAGAAAAGACAGGTTGGAGTCTTGCCTGTTTGCTCTCGAGCAACCACAACAGCACTTGACAGGACCTAATGGTCAAGGGTCCCTTTCCTTTACTTTACAAGTCTCTTGTGTTCTTCAGTGATCCAGCCACCATCCTTAAAGGCAGCAGTGGTGATGGCAGTGATGGCATGCAGGTCAACTATTTTGTACTTCTAATGTGTTGTACTCTGTCTTTTTATTAGAAGTGGAAAGTGTGCTTGGTTTTCCTAATGTCAATTCATAACTTTCATCGTTTCCATCTTAGGCACCAGCTATTGGTTCTTCATTTTCATCAGCAGAGAAAATTATTTCGTTTGATGGCGTTAAAGCATCCTGCTTACTTCTCTGCTTATATTCAACAAGTCTTCTCTTGTCTTCTTGCCACTTTGGCTTTTTAACTTGTCTGTAATGCTCAGGCACATCTGGCAAGCCAGTCTGATGTGGTCCTTCTCTCTCTGACATGTAATGAAAGCAAGTTCCTTCACAGGGATCTTCACCTCCTTTGGATATGTACAGTTAACATGAGCTTCCTTTTGCAGCAAGCAGTATGTATAATATAAAATAAATAATAATATCAATATGCAATATAACTGCAAAAACTTGGAAATCATTTATTTTTATTACACTAACAAAAATGTCACCGACATAGTGAGCAAGCTTTTGAGCTTTTCAGAGCTCTTCATCAGGCGGGATGTTAAGTGAGGAAAAGTAAATTGGCTTGGTGTTATAAGATAGTAAGACTGCATTGGTCTCAATCCTAAAATGGAGTGCAGGAAGAGGACACAGATTCATCCATGAGTTAGACTCTTCTTGGTTCTATGCAGATTTCAGACTGCATCTAAGGATGCTGAGACGAAGAAAAACATTATGGCCAGTTCCCCATTTTTGAAAAAATAAAATCCAGCATTTCTCTAGATTTGTCTGTAGCCTTAAGCTAAACGCACAGCTTTTTTGTGGTGGACAGCCTCAAGTAAAGATCACAATGGCAATTTTTATTTTAACAAAGTCAGAGACTGAATTGTAGGCAGTGGGTACTAGGTAACAAAAAAAAAAAAGGCAATAGATTGCAAGGAGAACACAAGCAGCATCTAGTGGTCAGACAGGCTTGGCACAAATGACTATTTCACAGGCACACACAGAATTTCCATTAAGTGAGCACCATAAGGATCTAACCTTGTGAAGCTATCAGAGGGTTTGCCAGCTCTGTAGGAGGAAGGAGTGATTGTATTGATGGGTTTGTTTTAAAAGTCTGAATGGTTTTGTAAGGCCTTATCTAGTATAGAAACCCAACAAATGATTGATTATAACAACTACTCCCATTTATTTGTTTAAAATTATATAACTTTGTTGTTATTTTTATTTATAATTGACATTTTGGTCTAGAGCAGGCATCCCCAAACTCAGCCCTCCAGATGTTTTGGGACTACAACTCCCATCATCCCAAGCTAACAGCACCAGTGGTCAGGGATGATGGGAGTTGTAGTCCCAAAACATCTGGAGAGCCGAGTTTGTGGGTGCCTGGTCTAGAAGATTCCTTGTCCAGTGACTTACAGTAGTTTTATTAGATTTTTTTAAATATTTATTACCTTTATATCCTATCTTTCCTTCAAGGAGCTCAAGGTGGCATACATAGTTCTCCTCCCTGCCCTCCCCATTTTATCCTCACAACAACCCTGTGAGGTTGGTTAGAATCATAGAATCATAGAATCATAGAGTTGGAAGAGACCACAAGGGCCATCGGGTCCAACCCCCTGCCAAGCAGGAAACACCATCAGAGCACTCCCGACATATGGTTGTCAAGCCTCTGCTTAAAGACCTCCAAAGAAGGAGACTCCACCACACTCCTTGGCAGCAAATTCCACTGTCGAACAGCTCTTACTGTCAGGAAGTTCTTCCTAATGTTTAGGTGGAATCTTCTTTCCTGCAGTTTGGATCCATTGCTCTGTGTCCGCTTCTCTGGAGCAGCAGAAAACAACCTTTCTCCCTCCTCTATGTGACATCCTTTTATATATTTGAACATGGCTATCATATCACCCCTTAACCTCCTCTTCTCCAGGCTAAACATGCACAGCTCCCTTAGCCGTTCCTCATAAGGCATCGTTTCCAGACCTTTGACCATTTTGGTTGCCCTCCTCTGGACATGTTCCAGTTTGTCAGTGTCCTTCTTGAACTGTGGTGCCCAGAACTGGACACAGTACTCCAGGTGAGCTCTGACCAGAGCAGAATACAGTGGCACTATTACTTCCCTTGATCTAGATGCTATACTCCTATTGATGCAGCCCAGAATTGCATTGGCTTTTTTAGCTGCCACGTCACACTGTTGGCTCACGTCAAGTTTGTGGTCAACCAAGACTCCTAGATCCTTTTCACATGTACTGCTCTCAAGCCAGGTGTCACCCATCTTGTATTTGTGCCTCTCATTTTTTTTTGCCCAAGTGCAATACTTTACATTTCTCCCTGTTAAAATTCATCTTGTTTGTTTTGGCCCAGTTCTCCAATTTGTCAAGGTCGTTTTGAAGTGTGATCCTGTCCTCTGGGGTGTTAGCCACCCCTCCCAGTTTGGTGTCATCTGCAAATTTGATCAGGATGCCCTTGAGTCCATCATCCAAGTCGTTGATAAAGATGTTGAATAAGACTGGGCCCAAGACAGATCCCTGTGGCACCCCACTAGTCACTCTTCTCCAGGATGAAGAGGAACCATTGATGAGCACCCTTTGGGTTAGGCCAAGATTGAGTGACTGGCCCAACGACACACAGTGAGCTTCATGGTGGAGTGGGGATTTGAACTCTCAGGTCCTTGTCCAACACTCTAACCACTACACCACACTAGTTTAATATAGAACTTTCGTGGTGGAACAACTAAGAGAAATGTGGGAGACAAGGGGGAGAACTGCATGAGGCTGGAAATTGCATAACCCAGTGCACTAGCAGAAGACAGCACAAGGAATCTCTCTGGCACAATAGAGATTCTTCCTCTCTTCACCCCCCATGCCTTCCCCCAGTTCCACTCTGGAGGGTTAGGAGAACCCCCAAAACAGCTCAGGGGGAAGACAAGGGAGATGGTTCCATCCAGCAAGCAGAAATGCTTATGATAATGGAACAATTGTATTAGCATTTCATTGTAGTCCACTCACAATGTCAAAACCACTTCTCATCTGTCTGGTGTTCATTCCTCAGCCACTGCTCTCCTCCTGGGACCCAGGTAAAATTCAGTATAAGAACAATTCCACAATAGGAAAGGAAAAAGAAGGGGAAATGAAATGACACACAGATGCACACATCTACTTAGTTATTTGTTTTGTGGGGTTTTAGCATTAGGGGGCTTTCAGTTTAGAAAAAAGGCAATGGGGGAACCATCAATGAATGGACAATTCCACACAGACAAAAGAAAAAGCTTCCTCACACAGTGCATCATTAAAGTACAGCATTCACTTCCTCAGGATGTAATGATGGCCACCACCTTGGTTTTCAAACAGTTTTTAAAAGAGCATTAGACAAATTCATGGAGGCTACCAATAAATACTAGCCATGATGGCTAAATTCTACCTCTGTTATTGCTGGAAATCAGAAGTGGGGAGAGTCCTGTTGTGCTTATGTCCTCCTTGCAGCCTTTCCATAGACATCTGTTTGGCCACTGTAAGGAAAGGATTCTGGACTAGATGGACCACTGGCTTGACGCAGCAGTTCTTACTCACTTGCAAATTGAAAACACAAGGCTGTGTACCAAAAATTGTAGCATAATATATTATAAGAAGTTGTTCATATAGTCATACATTATAAGAAGTTGTTCACACAGTCATACAGCTGACTGTACCACTTACGATGGAATCAGGTTTTCCCAAGGAGTGCTGTTATGTGCTTTGGCATTCCTGCACTGGTAACCTATGTAAACAGTGGCAAGGTTGCTTCCCAAAATAAGTGGAGCTCAAGCAGCAAGTACTTGGACTCCTACAGTGGGTTATTAAGGGCAATATGGCCCAAGGAGAGGATTCTGCAAGAACCAGATGACAGATGCTGTAGCTTACTAAATTATACACACTCTTCCTGTTCCAGTGAACTAATTAGATCTTCAATTGGGAGACAGTTTGTCTTCATTTAAGAGGCTCTTATTCCTTCATTTAGAGGCAGATATCAAAGACATGGAGGGGGCCCCATTCAGCGTTTGGAGGATATGTGAGCTGCCAAATTTTCTTAGATTACTGCCTGGATGAGTTTTCAGGGCCACAGTGTTCTTATCCTTGTGTGCCACATGCTAGCAACAAGATGGCAGAAGTCTAAATTAGGACTCAATGAAGCAGCATTAGAAAGGATTGATTAGGAGTCATCATTAGTTGGAGAGCACTAAACTGAGATGTACATGTGGCAGTCCTGGCTGAAAATGGGGCGCCTGGAGGACAGGGCGACATCATTAGCCCAGAGCTGCTCAGAACCTAACTAGGCAAGATGAATTTGGGACAGCTCTGTGACATGTTAAAGTGGCCTTACATTAGGCATTATAATTTACAATGCCCTTCTGGGTCACTTTGACTTAATTTCTTACTTACATAGTTCCCATAAGGGATCATAGCCAAGCACTTTGATTTAAGAGACTGGGCAATAAAACTGTCCGGAGAGGCTTATACATTTTATACTGCCTCATAAAAATGATACATAATTATGCCAAAGTATAAGAGGAAAAAGCAAATGAAAATTAAAGCCAACCATAAATAATAAAGGTGTTTGCTGCTCCTTGATATATGTGGCATCGCAACATGCTTGAGTAGCACAAGTGAAGAGAAAGCTGCATTGACATGGGGGAAATATTCCAAAGTAAAGAGCTATGACTTTTAATGAGTGCTGGAAAGTTAAAAGAAATCAGGGGGTGGAGGCAGGAAGAAGAAATGACAAGGCAATACAAAACTGGGAATGTTTACCCCGATTTACCCATATGAATTGTAAGGACCTCCGGCAGGGTCCTGGCCCCTTGCACTAACACGCCATGTACATTGCTAGCACTAGAAAATCAATAAATGATAATATAATACAAAGCTGGCAATATTTCCCCACAAAGTTAGCTTGGATCATTAAATATTCATCTTCTCCAAATTATTTCCAGCTTCTTTTGAAGCAAGAGATCATTACACAAAGCAAGGAGACTAAAAACAGGATAGGACAAAGTGATAGCAAAAATTATCCAGCTCTGTCAGCAGCAGCAGCTCCCTTCAAGCAAAGCACAAATCAGATTTAACTTCTCCTTGCTTCTACTTACAGTCCACCAAACCACAGTTTCTGTTCTCTAGCCCAAACAAAAATTCAAAGCACAACTCTGTAGCCTTGTTCAGACAGAACAATAAGCAATAGTTTAGCTTTCTGGGAACAAGTTTCCTTGAGTCTTGGGTTCATCTCTCCTTTTCCTCTAGTGTGGTCAAACGGAAAGAGATGGAAAACATCCACTTCCTAGTTTAAGCTAACTACAGTTTGTCATTATAGCCAAACTGAGAACTGTGGTTAGTTGCAACATTGTGATTTCTTGAAAGAAGGATTGGAAACCACAGGATGATAATGGCTTGTTTAAACCATGGTCACCTACTTGATGATGGCAGGTATATGTGCCTGCAGGGTTCCTTCCATCTACTGAAGATAGCTTTGAAGAGCCTTTTGTTGACTAAACTAGAAGGTTAATTATTGCCTCCACACTCTCCAGGAAGATCACCCTCCCCCCACAATATCAAGTTTGAAAAAAAGTTAAAGCACTTCTTTCAAGCCTAGTTTCTAGCAAGGGAGAGTGTGTGTGGCCATGCAAGTGTGTTGTTGCTGCCTGTGCATGGTGCTCTTTATAGTTTCTCTTGCTTGAAAATGCAATCAGAGGTCCAAAATATTTGATGATTTCTGGTTTAAACTAACCAGTGTGGCCTGGCTCAGAAATAACAGCAAACTGTGGCTTGCTTGAACTAGGAAGCAGATGGTTCCAATCTCCTCCTTGTAGCAATATCAGAAGAGGGTAGGGGGAAAACAGAGCAGATGAGTTGACAGCTCAAGGGAGCTTCTTCCATTAGTGCAAGTGGCCCATATCACTGCCTTAAATACAGATCTTCCTTCTCCAGGCCCACCTTTGCAGTCCAGAGTTAAAGTAATACACAATCTTTACTCTGCAAAAACTACACAATTACCTCTTTCTCTCCCACTCTTCAAACATTCTTTGCAAACTAATCCTAAGGCTCAAGTAGTAAAAAGAAGCAATATATTTTTATCAGGAGTGCTGGGATAGTGCTAAAAAGAACTGTGGCATTATAAAAGCTCCCTCCCACCAGTATTGAGGATTCATTAAACTAGGAAGAAATAAGGACTTCACACATTTCTTTGAGTATTGATAGTGGGAGGGCAAGCTCAGCAGATACTTTTAAGTACATTTGAAAGTCAATAAGGATACAAAATACGTGTGTGTGTGTGTGTGTGTGTGTGTGTGTGTGTGTGTGTGTGTATTTGGTTTCTTTCTTCCTGTTATCCCGAGAGAGCAGATTGTCCAAGTTTATTTCTAGTGGAGTCCATTTTGGATATGGTATTGATGACTTTGAATGAATACTCTAGATCTGCTGCAATGTTGTGAAAGTGTGGGTAGCTGCAGACCTCATAGGTGGAGAAATGTGTGACAGCCTGATTTTTCTTTACACCATTTCCCTCTAACAACATTACATAAATTATAACAGCCAACCAGCCACCTAGTTGAGGCTCTTTCAAACCCAAAGAGTGCTCACTAATGGTTCCTTGTCATCTTGGGGGGAAATGACAAGTGGGGTGCTGTCATGGGTTCTGTCCTGGGCCCGTTGTACAACATCTTTATAAATGACTTGAATGAAGGGGGTGCTCATCCAATTTGCCAGTGACACCAAACTGGGAGGGGTAGCCAATGCTGCAGAAGACAGAATCGGGATTCAAGGTGACCTTAAAAGAATGGAGGACTGGGCCAAAACTCAAAGAAGAAGAAGAATTTCAATAGGGCCAAATGACATGAACAGCCTAATCATGGGCTGGACTTTCAAACGTGTATTAGCAAACCACATCTACCCTTCTGATGGCAGGATCTAGAATTAATCTAGATTAAAAGTAGCATGTTGAGGCTGAACATGAACAAATCTGGATTGAGGAAAAACTACATTTTTGTGCTATAAACAGGTTAATGTGTACACAGCCAGTGCTTCTTTGTATTTACAAGTCCTGGATGGGAGTTCTTCTTCAGACAATTTTCAACCCTCAGACTTTTACTGCAAAAACACATTCTGTCTTCATGTCCTCCCTAGCATACAATCAAACCTTTACAGCCAAGAGGAAAATTTATACTTCCCAGAGAGGTATGCTGTGCAACCGATTTGTTAATCAAGGCTTTTTCTCATAAGCATTTGTCTTTGATATTTTGCATCCACTCATTCAATTATTCTGTTTTCAGCATTCTCATTTTTATTCAGTGTTCTCAGAAGGCTATCTTCTTAGGAGAACATAGTAATAAAATATTATTTAATGGCTATAAAATCCTCCATGTTCCTACTCCTTTTGATTGCCGTCACCTCTCATTTATTTAATTCTACCACCTCTGCATTTATAATGGAACTAGAGACAAGACAACACTCAAGGGTGGGTTGGGAAGATTACATAATGGGGCTAAAACAAAAGTTGTGTGTGAGATTTCAGATATGTACTCGGTGCAATTAGTTGTAAATGGTGCTGGCCCTAATGATCTAGATATATTGCAGCATTTGTTAGCTGACAAGCAATAGTGTTTTGTACTTGACAGAAGGGATTGCTGATATACTATTGCCTATAAACAGGGCCTTTCAAACTCTCTACCTTCAAGGAACACTTTCCACACCAATAGCTGACAAATAACTTGTATGTCTGCCACACAGACCCCCTGCAGATAGGAAGCTGCTCTAGACCAAATCTAAGCATTGGTCCATCTAGCTCAGTACTACTCACACTGATCTTTCTCTGATCTACCTGGAGATTCAAAATTGGGAAAGGAGTACGACACGGCTGTATATTGTCTCCCTGTTTATTTAACTTATATGCAGAATTCATCATGCGAAAGGTTGGGCTGGATGAATCCCTAGCCGGAATTAAGATTGCCGGAAGAAATATCAACAACCTCAGATAAGCAGATGACACAACCTTGATGGCAGAAAGTGAGGAGGAATTAAAGAACCTTTTAATGAGGGTGAAAGAGGAGAGCGCAAAATATGGTCTGAAGCTCAACATCAAAAAAACGAAGATCATGGCCACTGGTCCCATCACCTCCTGGCAAATAGAAGGGGAAGAAATGGAGGCAGTGAGAGATTTTACTTTCTTGGGCTCCATGATCACTGCAGATGGTGACAGCAGTCACGAAATTAAAAGACACCTGCTTTTTGGGAGAAAAGCAATGACAAACCTAGACAGCATCTTAAAAAGCAGAGACATCACCTTGCCAACAAAGGTCCGTGTAGTTAAAGCTATGGTTTTTCCAGTAGTGATGTATGATAGTGAAAGCTGGACCATAAAGAAGGCTGATTGCCAAAGAATTGCTGCTTTTGAATTACGGTGCTGGAGGAGACTCTTGAGAGTCCCATGGACTGCAAGATCAAAAATGTCCATTCTTAAGGAAATGCACATCAGTCCCTGTTAGGTAATGTTAAACCTCACCACTGCAACCTGAGATTGGCTGTGCATTGCAGAGAAAAACCAATGGCAATAGGCAAATGGTATCTTAGTTATTGTTTTTGCTGAAGAACGATAAGCTTCAAAAGAACAAAGGACTACCAGAAGAATCATTTTGAAACCACTTTGTATATTGCATTTGATAAGCACTTTAGTTAACATAAGATAGTATTTGATAGCTGAAATGTAGAGATGTTTTATCCAATTGCATTTGATTGATAATATGCAATGTCTTTCATTTCTGGCTGCATTTGAAAGAAACGTGCAATGCAACATATAAAGTTGCCTTACGCCAGATAAGACTATTCCTCCACCCAGTCTGGTATTGTCTCCTTTTGCTGTCTGAGGCAGACCTGCAAATGCTGCATTGCTGCCAGTAAAAGTGCATAGAACCAACCCGACGCCAGTCATGTTTTTAGCACCTGGAGAATCCAAGCATGTAGTTTTATCATCATGACACTAGTTCTCTGGAATTCCTTCCCCTAGAAGTGAAGCAAGTCCCAATATTGTTACGTCTTCGGCCTTCGTTGAAAATTTCTGTTTTTCCCAAAGCCTTGCCAAATTAGTCCATTTTATTTCTGCAGCTTTTAGAGTAATTCTTGTTGACACATGTTCTTAGCATTTTGTGATTATGTTTTATATCCTGTTTGTGTACACCACACTCACATAATTCTTTGAATGTAGACCCATTTATAAAAACTGAAATGAAAAGAAATAATATAAAATCCCACAAGCACTTCTCCCATGCCCGCCAACAAAAATACAACAATAAATAAAAGAACTAACAGTTTGCTGCCTGTTCATGACCCTCAGAACCAGCTATCTGAGGCAGACCCCTCACTTTGCCTAATAACAGGGTTGGTCCTATCAGGCTTTGCGGTCAGAGGTCTGTCACATCATCTGCTATCTCATTTTCAACTGGAGGTGTCAGGAGTTGAACCCCGGAAGTTAGACTCACCACCAAGCAACCAAAGCAGACGCTCTGTCTCTGAGCTACAGCTCCTCCCCTGGTCAACCTGTCAAGTACAAATTACCATTCTTATGAGATTAATGAGATGCACAGTTGAGACCTTCTCAGATCAGAATAACTAAAAGTCACGAATAATTCTAAATCACTTGAATTTTGAGAATAAAATCTTCCCATTCAAAATGCAAGTTCAAATTTTGCCTGGAACATTTTCATTAAAACAAACAACAACAACAACAACAACAACAACTGAATTGTGACACTTGAATATTCACCAAATTTCCAAATATTTGTGAATATCTGTTGCTAACTATCTGAATGGAGCATACAAGGGGCTTACTGTGATCCAGCCTTCCAAACTGGGCAAGACTTCCCTAGTTATAACCCAGAGCAACACATCATTTAAATTCTTCAGTGTGGCAGAAGATGAGACATTCTCCCACCTCCCCAGGTACTTGTTACCTGCCCTCTCCTGTCTACTGTAATGAGCAGAACTCTAGATGTGCTGGATGTCAGGTGGGAGATGACAGACAGCAGACGGACGTGGGGAATGAAGGGTGGGAGCAGCTATAGATGCCTTGACTTTTGCCTCATTGGGGAATTTTACAGTGCAGATCCTCTGGGTTGCAACCTGGCAACCATAATCCCACCGCAACAACAGGAGAGGAGTAGACTCCCTTTCCTGAGTTCTCTCAGTTACTTTTAATAAACACTTCAAAAAGAACACATCTAGCAAACGTTGCTTCCCGCTCATAGTATCTGTGAGTCAGGGTATTGCTTTAGTCATGACATTTAAATCACAAGCAGCCCTCTAGCAAAGTTGCTTGAGTTGTGTACTATGAGTAAATAACCTTTTAGCATAAACTGAAGCACTATTTCATGAACACGGATCCTTCTGCAGCAAAATTTATCCATTGTTTCCTGAAACAAGAGTTGGCTGCTGCAGGAAAAAGACTTTTCGGAGCGGTTAGATTTCAAGCAAAGAAGCAAATGGTTTAGCCGGAGTGAAAGAGTTGCCCCAGCAGTTATCATAATATGAATCCCAAACCGTATCCCACAATTCCCATGGTTTATTCTGGAAGTTGAACCCATCTATTAACTATAGCTATTTCTCACAATATGTGGCAATAATTTGAGCTTTTTGAGCCATGATATTCAAGGTTTAGTAAAGACTTACGGCATTACTCTTTAGCAAGGCTAGAGAAATAGAGGCTCTCTAGATGATGTTGGATTCCAACTCCCATTGATGGCAAATAAACTGTGATGCTAAGAATTATAGTCCAACAACTTCTGGAGGGCCGTAGGTTCTCCACCTGTGGATTGCCAAGACAGGACTACCAATGCCTGCCTGAGGTAAGCTGTCTCAGCCTGCCTAATGGTAGGCCTGGTATTGAGTTGCTATTATGGCAGGTCACTTGGAGACCTGCCCACCACAGCAGGTGAGAGAACTTTGTGTCCCCCTTAGATGAAACCATTAAAAGTTATAGCTAGAAATCTGGAAATTATAGATATGTGTCTTGTTCCATGAAGCCAGGTTTCTTACCAACTTAGATGTTAATCCATCCGGTTCATGGGGGCCCCACGTGGAACAGCCATTTGCCTTGCTTCCCTCCCATGCTGCTTAACTGAAGTGAGTACGGGGCCTTGAGTGACATTTAGTGTTAGTCCTAGTAAAAAACACAAAGGCGCTCTGGAGAAGAAATCTCCTGCACACCACAGGTATATGCAATCTGCTTCCTCTAAGCATCAAGTCCTCGGCAGCCCTGGGATTATCTGGAGGGATATCTCATGAATGATAGATGCTCAACCTTTCTGATTTCAATTAGTGCTCCAGGGCTCACCGGGTCTTCAGAAGAGGTACAGTTTGTAGCCTGACAGTTTTATTTTCCTCATGGAATGAAGCATGGATTTCTCTTTGGGGATGTGGGAGGAACTGACCAGGCAATTGGACCTGGCAACCTAGCTGTGACAAACTAGGTCTAAGAAATGAACACTTTGCTTCCCAAGTGTTTTCTTAAAAGAGAGAGAGAGAGAAATATGATGCTGATTTGCATAAAAATTGCATATGCTAATTTGAATAGATGTAAATTTAGACATGATTGCTATAATTTAAGTAGAACAACAATACATCTTACTATAGTGGATTTGTTAGCAAATTCAAACCATACATATATACTAGGAGTTGTTAGGAGACCCCTCACAGAGCTAGTTCCCAGCACCCTTAAAATACTGTGGTTCCCAGGATTCTTTGGGGGAAGCCATAACTGTTATCATGGTACAGTTGTACCTTGGTTGTTGAACTTAATCCACTCCAGGAGTCCGTTTGCCTCCCGGAACCGTTCGAAAATCAAGGTGTGGCTTCTGATTGGCTGCAGGAGCTTCCTGCACTCAATCAGAAGCCGCGTCAGATGTTCGGCTTCCAAAAAACGTTTGAAAACTGGAACACTGACTTCTGGGTTTTCAGCCTTCGGCAGCCAAAACATATGAGTACCAAGGCGTTCGAGAACCAAAATATGACTGTATTGTGAATGGGACCTCTAACCAGATGCTAACCCAACTTCAAGCCCTCTCCTGCTTGAAGTAATAGTAATATTAATACTCCAGTTGCCTGCATAATGCACAATTCATTCAACACATAAGATTTACCTGGTTTTTCACACCCACATAAAAGACTTGACCTTAGCCTAGCTGAGCAACTACACTGCTTCACAAAATAGAAAACCTTGGGAGCAGGAGGGCTACAATTAAACACTGAAACCCATAACTAAGGGGATGTCATAGATATTGGACCAAGAGGGACCAGGTGGCAAGTTCTTTTGCATTCAAGCCTTCCATGAATATCCCACATGTATGGTGTTTAGGCTGTTTAGCAAAGATATCCGAAAATTGCTTTCCATTAATCAAAGTTCCAGCAGCTCAAAGAGCTCAATTTCCAGGAGCCGCTGCCTCGGCTGTTCAAACAAAGCAGAAGAGATTAGGAAAAAACAATTCTCACTCATAGCCACTGTTTCATATTTTAACAGAATGAATTTCACTACATTAGCCAGCCAGCCTTTAAATACACCTCTCAGAGACTAATGGACATGGGCTGCTTGCTAACTGGGATTATTTGAAGTGTTTGGTTTGAACCAAGGGACAAAAATTAAGCAAAGAAAGGAGTGTGTACCTTTTTTGATACTGAATTTCACCAAGTGCAACCCCAAGAGTGTGATGAAAGAAGCCAAGACCTGGCAGGAATGGTGGGGCTCAGAGGCAAGGAAGGTGATCTGGGAGCAAGGCTTTTTCTGCCATGGAATTACTGCATGTTGTAGAGGATTCTGGGGCACACGCTCTGCTCAACCAGAGGCTTGGCCAGGGCCTGTTGGACATTGCTGATGTGAAGAGAGAGCATGCTTGCAGCACTTCAGTAGCAGTGGGCAAGCTGTGTGTCAGGAAAGTTGGTTCCCCTTTACTGATCTTCTCAATAAGAAAACTGCAAGACTTCCGATGAACCGTATGGTTTCCAGAAACCACCACCATTATGGCTTTTTCTGCAGCAAATGTGAAGTGGTGGCACTTTCCTTGAATAAATGCTTTTGCTGCAGTGATGCTGCACACACACTATTTTCCAGTGCAGGAAAAAATGTGTCTATTTTTCTATGAGGATGCCTTTTGTTATAGCGAGTGCTGAGTGAAATAGGGTGGTGAAAGTGTCATTGGTTGGTGTCTGTGACGTTACTAGAATTCCTATCTCTCTCTCTCCCCCCTCCCCCAATGTACACATGCTCACTATTGCAGATTTTGTTAAGTTTTCGTTTTCTACTTTTAGTGTGGTTTTTTAATATTTACACTAATTCAGGTCTGTGTATGCTCTCCTCCACCGTACCACTTCAGTGTTTGAGTGCTTATCTAGGCTGTAATCCACCTACCTACGAGTAAGCCACCCAGAACTCAATGGGACTTACTTCTGAGAAGACGAACATAGGTTTGCACAGTTAGGCCTTTTATTAAAGAGCACAAAAGCAACACCTCCCGCTGAAGCAACACTCCATCATTTATTGATTTTTATTTGAAGCCACACACTGCCCCTTCCAATATACCCCTCTCTATTTCACATCAACCTTGATTTCTTCTTAGAACAAGCAGAAGAAGAAAAATGTCCTGTAGCAAGATGCCTTTAATCCACTACATTCGATGCGGCACCAGGCTGCCATACTACAAGTACTACTGCGAATGTAGCACAAAGAATGAAACCTATAATTTTTATATTTTGAAAAGTGTCCTAAAATTCTTAAGTATAAATGTTAGAGGAAGAAAGAGGAGGTCTTAAAAAATGAAGCCACGATGCACCCACCGGCTCTGCAAGGTCATCCATCACAGCCTGGTCCCACTTAAAAGCAGATACATGCAGTTCTGGTGCTGCCCTTTTGGCTTGAAGTCCACAAGGCTGTCTCGCCTACTGATAATTCTTGACAAGGGCCTGGTCCTGCTGTTCTCGTAGGTTCAGCCCAGTCCTCCTCAAACACTTCCCCTCTTGCCTTGTTGTTGATACATGCTTCAATTTAGCTAGAATATGGGCCCATGATTCAGGAAAAGGGTAAGATCTGCTTCAGCAACAACAGAAACCTTTATTAAACTCATAACTAAAGGCGAAGATAAAATAATAAACACACATAATTTGATCACTTCCGTACTGCTCAGTGGTAACACTGCATCAAAATGATGAGCAGGAATATTATTCACCATTTAAATGAGTTGAGACACTCACAAACAATCACTAGCATTCCTAGCACTATTGTTAACGATTTGGGGTACCAGAGTTGGGGGTGCAAAAGCATACATAATTCTAAGAAGTTAGTGAATGTTAGAAATTACTGAATGCTAAATGTTACTAAATGCTGGGAATATTCCCCTGGGTGAGAGACAGCTTAATAGTGTAAAAATGCAGGCAAAGGTTGCATTTCAGGGTATTATAGGGATGGAAGTTGTTAAGCATGACAAAGGTGTTGATGGGATACATCAACCAGAAATGATCATTGATTGTAGTGCTTAAAGGTACAGACCCCTTTTCTATTATTATTATTATTATTATTATTATTATTATTATTATTATTATTATTTATTTTGTATCTCGCCCATCTGACTGGCTTGCCCGAGCCACTTTGGGCAGCTTTCAACATATATAAAAACATAACATTAAACACTGGAAAGCTTCCCTATACAGGGCTGCCTTCAGATGTCCTCTAAAAGTCAGATAGTTGTTTATTTCCTTGGCATCTGATGGGAGGGCATTCCACAGGGTGGGTGCCACTACTGAGAAGGCGCTCAGCCTGGTTTCCTGTAATTTTACTTCTCACAGTGAGGGAAGTGCCAGAAGGCCCTCAGCGCTGGACCTCAGTGTCTGGGCCGAATGATGGGGGTGGAGACGCTCCTTCAGGTATACTGGGCCGAGGCCATTTAGGGCTTTAAAGGTCAGCACCAACACTTTGAATTCTGCCTGGAAACGTACTGGGAAACATGCTCGGAAACTTTGCTAGCTTGCCACTTGGCAGCCTCTTTGTCACAACTGCTTATGCCTATTTCCAACATGAAGTTTGCTTTAAAACATGAGTTGTTTTATTCATGGCTGTATTTTTGTGCAGTTTCCTTAGTTTTACTTTGTGTACAGTTTCTCAAATTAAGCCCTAGCTACCCTCATGGTGGGTGCTGTGGGTTAAACCACAGAGCCTAGGACTTGCCGATCAGAAGGTCGGCGGTTTGGATCCCCGCGACGGGGTGAGCTCCCGTTGCTCAGTCCCTGCTCCTGCCAACCTAGCAGTTCGAAAGCACGTCAAAGTGCAAGTAGATAAATAGGTACCGCTCCGGCGGGAAGGTAAACGGTGTTTCCGTGCACTGCTCTGGTTCGCCAGAAGCAGCTTAGTCATGCTGGCCACATGACCCGGAAGCTGTACGTCGGCTCCCTCAGCCAGTAAAGCGAGATGAGCACCACAACCCCAAGGTCGGCCATGACTGGACCTAATGGTCAGGGGTCCCTTTACCTTTTTACCCTCATGGTAAAAACTAACACAGAAAATTCAGGGGGAAATGGACATAGCCACCAATTCTAATTACTCGCTTGCTAGGTTTGCCAGCAATTTTTTTAAATTATTTTTTTAGAGAGAGGTGAGGGAGATAGGAAGTAGAAGTAGCAGGTGTGCACTGCCTTTAACACTTGTACAGCAGACAGAAAATCAATCTTTCTAGCAGGAAAAACCACACCTATTGAGTTTCTGCCGTTCATGTACCTGTTAAATGCAAAGCACCTCTGTTAGGAAAACGCTGACAATTCTACCTGCAAAATCCCCATGCAGTCATGTCCACTGTCATTCTTGGAACAAGTAACCAATCATACTTTGTATACAAGGCCAGTGCATTTACTGAAAGGTGGCTGAGCAGGGCAGAAGAGGTGATGACCTGTAGCTGGCTATTAGGTTAGAACAGCCAAGGAATGAAGCAGCTTCTCCCACTGGAATCCAGCTAGAAATCTGTATAAGCAAAGCTGCAACCAGCACATTTAACAAATGATCAAAAGTTTTTGTAAAATATTCATTTCAGAAGGGGTGAGCGAAGCAATACACAAGCAAATGCCAAGCATCTGCTAATGTGCTAGCAATGAGCAGGCACACATATCATCCAAATCCATTATTCATGTACTATCCTTAATCCAGGATTTCAGCAATGCCCAAGAAACACTTTGCAAGAGCTCTTTCCTGCTACTATACAGAGAGTGTTTAATGAGACTGACAGGATTAAACGGAAAAGGCAATTGCACTCACACCTAGCCATATGCCCTAAATCATTGCATCTGTTTATTGTGGATATCATTCTTAAATCCTCAATAGCAGATGCAGTGAGTTAGGATACACCTGCCCCCTCAAAATACCTCAATAAGAAGCCTAGTTGCTGTGCAGGAATGGAAAGAGGTAGGAAGCCGCAAACCAGATGGTCAGGCCACCTCCATGATCCAATAGTTCAACAGTAAGAAGTCATGAATGGGGTATATAACAGGGTGGATTGGGAATGAAGCACAGACACAATGTTAACTCTAAGAATATTGCATTTCGAGGCTTAGAACCAGAGGACTAGGGATGTTGCCTTCAGACATTGGTTTTCTGAAGTGTTTTTGTGGGTGACCAGCATGCTGACATGTCAGACACTTACAACCTTGATTTCAGCTTTTCTTATTCCCAGATATACCAGCAGATGTGTATAGGGGATGACAGCAACCATTGTATGAAACCTGCAAAGGCAATCCCAAATAGCTAGAACTATTTCCTGTTTCACTTTGCAGAAATAATCACTGGAAAAATCATCATTCCACGATCCTAGAATAGTAGAGTTAGGTCATCTAGTCAGAATGCTTAGAATCTGCCTCAGTTTCTACCTCTTCTGGGAAGAAATTTCCCAGAGTACCTGGTTTGGGCCACCCTTGTGGCAGAACTATGTAGCTCTGTGACTTTTTGTTTCATTCTTAATACACTCAGTTTGAAGAAGGAAATTGACGCAGGAAGATAGATGCTTAACCCTTTCCCCTGGCACCATTTCCCTGCTGAAGATTACACCCCTTCAGCTGCTTTTATCTCTCCTCAGTGCTTTGCCCTCAGTTCCTCTAGAAACACTGCTCTTTCTAAATGCTTGGAACAATATTGGACTAAAACTCCTTTCATTCTTTAGCTGGTGGCTGATGGAAGTTGTTGTCCAACAATGTCTGAAAGGCACCATGATGACTTACATCAGAATTAGGCAATTTCCTTTGTCCCTTGAAAGTATGTATCAATTAGAGACAACGCAATGAGAAAAGTGAGTTATGCACTTTTAGTTCTTGCTTTGTGTTTGTGACATACTGGCATGGATTGTGTATTACAACAGTGAGCAACCTGTGTGGCCCTCCAGTTCCCATCAGTGCCCGTCAGCATGGCCAATAGTCAGGGATGGTGAGAGCTGTTCTATTCCAATGACACCCACATGGCCACTGGTTCCCCATCCTTGGTGTGTGAGGTTGATCTGTACTGGCTTGAAATCACTTATAGCCTATGTATGTCGTTGGTTTCAGGGGTGGGAGGCGACTTGTAAGCAACAGCTGTGCTCAGCTTCAATGAACAGAGCATTTTCTTTGGGCTCTGCCTCCTGAACTTGCTGGCTGTACGGGCTCTTGATCGTCCTGGTCTCGGTCAAGGTATTTTATAAGGCCAGCAGCACAGAGGGGTTTCATGCCGCCCATGGTGGTTCCAGGGACTAAATCAGTCTAGAAATTCTAGTAATTGTCACCACATTAAATATGTATATATTATATATACATGCCCACACAAATTGCAAACTGAAGCAAATAGCACCATCTGGTGTGTGTTGTCACCAATACAGTCTGTATTCTATTCTATCAACCAGATACTCACTCCAGAGCCCCCAAGTCTCAAAGAATTAACAACTCAAAAGCCGGCTCCATGTAATTTTAAAATTATTACTTTTGTATCTTAGCTTGTCCATACCATGCTCATGTAGGGATATGCATCTCCAGTATCTTCCTAATTCAGTAGCCAAACAGGGCACATCCATACAAAATCAAATCATTAAATAACTATCTTCTCTTTCCAGGGTATTCTGGGTATCGTAGTTTTGCACAGGAAGCTTGATATTGCTAACAAAGAGAGATAAAATGACCATTAACTTGTTTAAGGGCTTGTTCACACTTACTCCGACGCCCTGCCCCCTGGAGGTTTCCCTATAAAATCCCACTCTTTAAAGCTGAAGTACAACAAATGGCAATTCAAGTTTTCCATGAGTTGCCATTTGCTTGAAAGCATGGATCATGCCTGGAAATCATGGGGGAGAAGGAAACTGTGGATAACCCCTAAATGTGTGATATGTGGCTTTAGAGGAAGGCTGGGGCTGCAATCTTAAGAATACTTGCTGAAATAAGGATGCAATATGTAGTTACTCAGAGGTAAGGAGTTCAGACTTACTACTGAGTAAGTCTATATGCACTGCATACGATTGGACTGTATGTTGTACTGAAACACTACTGCATGAAAACAGGGACATTCTATATGTTTTAGAATGGAATGTCCCTATTTTTCATGAGGAATGTTGGAGGGTGGGAAGAAGAAGGCACTTTTTCCCAAGTAAACAAGCTTCAGTCATAGCTTTACTCGTAGTGGTTTGTCTTAAGACAGGGTGGAGAACCTCAGGCCCAGAGGCGAGTTGTAACCCTCTAGCCTTCTCTGTCTGGGCCTTGGGATTCTCCCTAGGCAATGCCCCCTCCCAGTCACACCCTCTTTCCCCAGACCACACGCCTCGCTGGCCTTCGCACCCTCCATGAGTGTTTTTGCAAGGCTGGAATGCGTCCGATAACGATTATTCCATGTCTGGATGGTGGATAGAGTGTGGGTGTATGGAAAGTAGCCGAATGTACATAGGTAAAAATTATATTTCTTGCTTCATCCAGTTTTGCCTCTGCCCCCGCCCACCACAGTCATGTGGTCCTGAAAGATCGCCCAGAAGGGAATGTGGCTTTGGGGCCCCTTCTGTAGGAGAACACCAACTTCCTGAACTAAATGAAGAGGGGTCTGGCAGTATCTGGACCCAATTGTTGGCTGAAATGCTTCTCTTTTAAATAAAACCAGTGGAAGTTCCCTTAATCAGATCATTTGTCAGGACCAAGAGATGTACCATCTAGCCAAAGTTTCATAAAGGGCTGAATGGAACAGAAGCTAGCAAGAGTCACATTAATATCTGTGATCCCCGTGTGACATCCCCCAAACACGAACTCTCCTGGAGTCAATTGCTTTGCAAGGCATAGATACTGTTAAGGAAAAGAGAGTTGCAGTGCCATCCATCAAACGGTGACGGGCAGAGGGAAAATAATATCAGACCAAAGCAATTTGGTCTCATCCATCACTAACCTACATAGGAACAGAGATTTATCTGGGGACATAATTCACCCTACAGCAGCAGCCATTTGCCAAAAGATGTACTTGGCTCTCTGAACAAGGAGGAAGGACCACACTATCTTCCCTAAGCTACAGCAACAGTTGTGGCCAGCAAGCTCTTGAAACATGTTTACCCAGTCAAGTTCCTCGGGTTCTTTATCTCACAGGTCTTATCAGATGCTTCAGTAGTTCTTTTGGGAGTAGAAATGCAAAATGGGCACAAAATGCCGCAGGGCTGTTATCTCAGTATAATGAATCGTGACTACATTAACAAGAGCTTCCAGATTTTACACACACACACACACACACACACAGAGAGAGAGAGAGAGAGAGAGGTCTCACCACAACAGCATGCACCCTCTCTTGATAATAATAATAATAATAATAATAATAATAATAATAATAATAATAATATCTTTATTGTCATTGCCCCCTCTCAGGGACAACGAAATTACTTGACTGCTCCATAAAAACACTAATTAAAACAATACAGTATAGTACAGCAAGGAAGATTAGATGACTTTCAAAGTCCAGGCTTCCCATTCAGGGCTGAGATCGCTCTGGAGAAGAAGCTGTTCTTAAGACGGCTCGTTCTTGTCAAAGAATTGCTGAGACACAGGAAATGATGGCTGTGCAATTAATATTTGCAACAAGCAAATGCTTCAATGATCAGCAAAAACCAAACTGCCGGATATTATTTCCAACACTAATCTTGTACCTTCCCTTCCCGCATTTGAGGTACTCACAGTCACTAGGTAAGAAACCTGTTTACCAGGTTTCCACTTACCTTCCTGGGGTCTCCCAAGGTAGCATAGGCTTCCAGGCTTCCACATGCCAAGTTTTTGG
The DNA here is from genome assembly GCF_027172205.1 of Podarcis raffonei. NCBI lineage: Eukaryota > Metazoa > Chordata > Lepidosauria > Squamata > Lacertidae > Podarcis > Podarcis raffonei. Next base: position 65,680,636 of record NC_070607.1, read on the forward strand.
GGAAAAAACTAAAGTTTATTAAAAACCGGGGGGAAATGGAGTTTTGCACCACACTTAGGCTTCCCCCAATTTCTGACCAGGTGCGGAGAAGTGAAGTTCTCCAGACCACATGCCATGATAATGCTGTTGACTGCCTTACCCAGCAATTATAAGCAGCCTTTATCAAGATGGACCACTTGGTAAATGGTCATCCACATCCACCATCTGTCTGAACAAAGCAAAACCCATTTGCCACTTTTCTTGCCAGCGTTTAATTCACTTATTCTGAAATACTCGCCACAATTATTCAGCCTGTTCAAATTGAAATCGCATCCTGCTGCTGAGAGGCCTCCGGGTGTCTAACTCTTGCAAAGAATTGCTGAGACACAGGAAATGATGGCTGTGCAATTAATATTTGCAACAAGCAAATGCTTCAATGATCAGCAAAAACCAAACTGCCGGATATTATTTCCAACACTAATCAGTGCTCAGCTCCTCGGGACATCAAGCAACTGCAGGTAAGCATTTGGCTCTGCTGCAGCCTTGTGTGGCACAAATTAGAGTGATCACAATAAAAAGTAGAAGGGGACTCGTAGAAGTTTCTCTGCATTCCCCACCACATTGCGGAGAGTATGGAAACAAGCAGGCAGAAAGAAAGAAAGAAAGAAAGAAAGAAAGAAAGAAAGAAAGAAAGAAAGAAAGAAACTTTCATTCCTAGAGGATGGAAATGACCTTCCAAATTGGCCATGAACATTGTTCTCAGCCCCACCTACTCCACCTAATGAGCAGTTCAGCCAACTCCTGCACCAGCTTCACTGGTCTGCACCTTCAGAACATACCTGGCAGCTCAAGAAAACCTTCATCCTAAATCTCAGTGAGTCTAATCCCCTGGTCACTGTTAAACCAGTTTCCCTATTGCAGTTAACATTTAGTTGGTATTGTTTGCCAAAGTTGTCATTCTTCAGGGTTTAAGACCTCTTCTGCTGATGCTGTGTTGTCTATCAGTCATTGCAGGAAATTAGCATCAATAGGTCTTAAAGGAAATGGCTCTTACTAAGTAAGAATGAATAATCACAGGTGTTCTGGATCTGACTTTCTCTAACCTAAAAAGTGCTCCAAACACAGGTATGGAATCTCTGCCCCCCGCTTCCCCAGCCACAACTGCACACAAAACATGTGTTTATTAGGAGAAATGCTGGAGAATTTTCATACGATTTTGTAAAAAAAATCAAATTGCTGCAGAATGGGGAGAATTGAGTTTAAGACTGGAAAAATGACAGCTCCTTCCATTCCGACTTGCAACAATATGAACTCTCTTGCATAGATCTACATACATTGATACACTGCATGCAGTGCAATCCATTTTTCTTCTTTCAGAATCTACATGGCTGCTATAAAATGAAAAATGTCATCATCCAGCAAGTTGGATGGGTTGTCATATATAACACAATGGAGCCCTGGCCTGCTGCTCTCCCTGACCTGGGATAGCTTGGTTGGTAGAGCATGAGACTCTTAACCTCAGGGTTATGGGTTCCAGCCCCACTTTGGGCAAAAGACTCCTGCATTGCAGGGGGTTGGAGTAGATGACCCTTGTGGTACCTTCCAATTGTATAATTCTATTATTCCCCATGGAGTGCATGCAGACACCACACAAAAGCCTAAATGGGCAATGGGAGGCATGTATTGGAACTATTGTTGCATTTATTATTTGCTTTTTCACATAAAGTGACCCAAAACAACTGCCTAGGTCAGTACAGACAGTACCCTCCTCTCTCAAGCCATGTTTTTTGTGTGTGTCACTTTCACTAAAGGAAAAAATGAGATTTCCCCCCTTTACTTTGTGCACATATTTATCAGGAGAAAATCCCTGGTGGTGGAAACTCATTACTGTGCTCTGCTTGGGCTTTACATTCCATAACTTTCATTATTGAAAATATATATATATTCTGTATTGCTTCTCTAAATCCCAGCAGCTTCCTGTACAGTTGCTGAGCTAATTTCATCAGGCAGATCCTATGGACATTGGAAAGCAAAGTTTCCAAAACTGTACAGATTCAATAAGTTGCAAAAAGCTGCTTCTTCCGCCAGTGCAGAAAAGGGAGCAAATAAGGACAAAGAAACCTAAGGGATGGCAAGAACAAATCCATCTAATTGACCATTTAGCCCACTACTATTAATAGATGTGACAGTGAGGCAGAATGGGAAAGCTGGTGGTTTCAATGCACATCAGCCCTTTATAGCTCCGCTTGCTAAGGAGTAGGCAGCAATATAATATCTGGACTACTGTCCATGTGGACATAAGTTTTGTTTTAATGTAGTCTTACAGCATGAGCAACGCATATAAAAACTCGCACCCAAATTTCAATAGATTCAGAATTCTGTTTTTTTATGTAGACGGGTCTGGAGAAGTTTCAAATGAATGAAAAGGACAATTGATCCTTCCCATAAAAGAAAGCAGAGAATAGAAGTTTATTGATGCCTGGACTTCTCTAGCATGTCAATAAACACCCAAGGTTACAAGGGACAGAACATAAGTAGGGCACTTCTGCTCTATCTGAGGATTGGGATTCTGCCTGCCTGCCTCACAGAGGCTGCTACGAATAGACCAGAACACTGTTATTAACATAGTCATTTCATTGCCATCCAATTGGAATAAAGCACCATTTTGTGTAAATATAGCATTTATGTGGTGCATTTTGTTGCATTCTGATTCTAATAAATAGTATTAGGACTGAAGACTCTTTGGATTCATCAATGACCACTCCTATCCTGCACAAGATCATTGAGATCATTGTGTTTTTCCTTTTCAGTCTGTGGCTTCAACAAGTAAGACAAACCTTGTCAAAAACATGGGGGCATTTGAGCCCATCATCTCACTGGTATGTTATTTACACACACACACACACACACACACACACACACAATATCTATATATATATATATACAGTGGTACCTCAGGTTACATACTCCGCTAACCCAGAAATAGTGCTTCAGGTTAAGAACTTTGCTTCAGGATAAGAACAGAAATCGGGCTCTGGTGGCGCAGCGGCAGCAGCGGGAGGTCCCATTAGCTAAAGTGGTGCTTCAGGTTAAGAACAGTTTCAGGTTAAGAACAGACCTCCGGAACGAATTACGTACTTAACCCAAGGTACCACTGTATATATCTATATATATCTCTCTCTATATATTCTAGTCAGCCCTGCGTGCTCAGACCAGGTTACAACACAGTTTCCCCGCAAATGAAAACACTTCTCTTTAAAAGAAAATAACAGACAGACTTTTAAAAAGCCAAACGATATCAATCAATATGTGAAGTTTGCCTTGGAAAGAAGGGAAGATTGTGCATTTGTTTGCTATTATGCTACAGTAAGTGACTCTTAATCTTCTTCATAACTGCAAAAATCACTGGACTTGTTGGGGATGCACTGCAAACTGTGCTCAGGATAGGAAGGCAATGAGCAGGTGCCGAAGAAAAAGCAGCCCAGCAACACTGTTTTTAACCTGCCTTTCCCCCTTTTCTCATCAGGAAACTGTGGTTGCTTCCAGACAACCTCTTTGTCTGTGGGGAGATCAGACAACACCAGCTATTTATCAAGTATTCATTCTGATTTGTTGGTGAGGATGTTAGATGATACACTTTCCAAAGCGTTTTCCTGTCTCTTTTCTGTTTGGGGGGGGGGGACAGGTTTGTACAAAAGCTGAAAATCGACTTTAATTGTGCAAACCTAAATTTCCTGGTATGTGAATGAATCCCACCCCGAAATAATGACTGCTTGAAAAAGCACCCCTTATGGCTTGCTGCACATTTCCTCACCCATTGCCTCCTGCACATGCCTCCTGCGCATGCCTCCCCTTCGAATTACCTCCAGAGCATTGTGCAGGAGAGTGGAGATCAGTCATCTTGAAGCAATGTCTTCATTCCTCCCAACTCATAAACACTTTGGTTGGTTTTCCAATAAATAAAATATAGCTGCAGGGGGGAAGAAATCTTTGAAGAAGAAACATAACTCAGCAGCTGTTATCAGCGTACCATAGACCAAAGTATCACAGGACAAGCCATCTGTTTCACTGAAGAACAAAAAGGTAAGACTCAAAAAGACCCCAAGACGGAAACTGATTCTTCTGGTACAGTTCAATATTTCTCTTTTTGCCTTGATGTCTGTAAAAAGGTCATCATTCAGCTTCAGGCTTAACAGTTTCCCAAAATTACTTTAAGACATACTGCGCCAATATTTTGAGGTAAAATATTTAGGACTATAGCTTAAGTTATGAATCAGGCAATGCATTAGCTTTCTGCTGGAAATACCTTTGTGATTCCCATGCATTTGCAGATCATCAAAACAGTACAGCAAAAGCCGGTGACATGATCTCCCTGGCCTAGGCTTACTTACCTCTTCCTTCCTTCAGATGCTCAGCTGGCTATGACAAGGCCTTTTTAGCAGTGGCACCAAGAATTCTGTATCATCTTTTTAAAATTGTTGCAAGTTGCCTTGGAGGGATTGAACAGTGGGGAACATTTTTTTCAGCACATAAACCAAGGAGTTCTTCCTCATGTACCAACTGGGCTACATTTGCTTTTTATCAGCTTTCCCTTTATTTTCCTCTTCTCCCCCCCCCCTTTGTTTTTCTCTTATTGCTCCACATCTGGCATGATAGATCCTCCACGAGTCCCTATTTTCTAGGGACATCCCTGATTTAGAGAAGCCGTCCTGGTTTCTGATTTGATCCTGGAATGTCCCACTTTCCCTATTTTCACTGGAGAAATGTTGGAGGGCATGGATTTTTCCGAGCCACAAGCCATCTGAAGTCAATCCTATATTGGGAAGGTTTTATTATGTTTAATAATAATAATAATAATAATAATAATAATAATAATAATTTATTTATTATTCTTTATACCCTGCCCATCTGGCTGGGTCTCCCCAGCCCCTCTGGGTGGCTTCCAACAAAGTATTAAAATACAGTAGTCTGTTAAACATTAAAAGCTTCCCTAAAGAGGGCTGCCTTCTGATGTCTTCTAAAAGTCTGGTAGTTGTTCTTCTCTTTGACATCTGGTAGGATGACATTCCACAGGGTGGGCACCACTACCGAGAAGGCCCTCTGCCTGGTTCCCTTTAACTTGGCTTCTCGCAGTGAAGGAACCGCCAGAAAGCCCTCGGCGCTGGACCTCAGTGTCCAGGCAGAACGATGGGAGTGGAGATGCTCCTTCAGGTATACTGGACTGAGGCCGTTTGTTTTCATATATGTTGGAAGCTGTCCAGAGTGGCTGGGGCGACCCAGTAAGATGTGTGGGGTATAAATAGTAAAATTATCCTTATGGAATGGGATGTTCCTTTTTTTCATTGGAGAAATGTTGGAGGTTATGGCATGAGTATGCAATACTATGAAATCCCAGCATTTAATACCTTTCTTGAGAAATTGTAACAGATCCCCTCCCCCTTAAATCTGGAAAGGCTGTCTTGAAGAAAATGTGAGGACTGCTGCTTCTTTCTAGCCAAATTTTCTTGAGTTTTGATTTCTATGTCAAAACATGCATGGAGAGAACCATTTTTCTGAACAACATATCTCTTCCTAGAGCCTTAAAAACCATTCATAGGGGCAGCGGGTCTTTGGCACAGGTTTGACAAACACTAAGACAAAGCAGATAGACAAAATGTTGAGCAGGAGGAGTTGAAAGATTACTGGGAAGTTGAGCGGGGGAATCAGTGAGCTTTCAACTAAAAACAAAGCATTGAAACAAAAAAAAAGTTGCTGTTTTGTCTCAGCTCTGTGTATTTCATTTGGTACCACCTTTCTTTATATATCCACCATCTGTCTCTAACTGCATTCCCCTTCTCTCTGGGGAGGAGATAATCAGGCTTGAGGATACTGGGATGGTGGTCATGGCAGAAAATATGGATAGGGTGGAATGCACGCCCAGGGCTGCTGGCTGTGTAGGTGCCAGAAGAGCCACAGGGTGACTGATTTAATTACTGAATGTTTGGAAACAATGCAGAATGTGACAGAAGGAGTGCATCTGCCAAACCGAGCAGAGTATTGATCTCTCAAACTGCATTTCATTTGGGTTGAAAAACAATATGTCTCGCATTGGCTTTGAAACCGGAATGAGCAACCATGAGCCATAGCAACCCACAGCTTCTGAAATCTCAAAGCAACTAACTTGCACTCAGCAGGGAACGGTGTAACAACCAAAGGGAAAAAGTGCAAGGATGTGGGGTGATGTAAAGAAATAGCACTGATACGCTGATTGTAGCAGAAGTTGCTCAGCATCACAAACTCCCTGGGCTTGTCCTACCTGGCCTGTTCACTTTGGGAGGCAGAGCAGCAGGCACAGTGCTCCCAGCACAAACCAGAGTATGTGGAACCTACAGTAGCTGATCAGAACACATGGTATGAATGCAATCGACCACATGGACAAATGGTGATGTGGTGTAGACCTAAAAATATGCCGTAACTGACAATAGGCTCATCCCTTGTCCTTTGTCTTCTTCCGTTTGTCCTTTGCTTTCTACGCATGACGTAACACAAAATGAGAGAAACCACCATCCTTTACAACCTTAAATTTATCATGAGAAGTCAGCTATGTCCTGTATGTCATGGTTATGGAGATCACACAACACTGACCTTGTTGCTGCTGCTGTCTAATAACAGGGGACATTCCTCAGAACCAGGAAAATATACTAGACACACCACTCTCATTTCACAGAAGCTGCTTAGAAGGTACCTGCACATTTTGTGTCATTGCTTCCTTTCTAGGAGGACTAGAGACTTACTTGATAATAAGCTCAGTGTCTGGAGAACGTGCCATGGGGCACCACTAGAAGCCTTCATGGGTACTGGGTTGCAGGCCCCTGGCTAAGCATTATGTGCAAAGTCAGCCAATAAGTACTGTGTGTATGAACAGCTCATCACCTATGAGGAAACCTCCTTGATGGACCTCAGAAGACTTTAAAATCCTGCCTTCAAACCCAAACTCCTAAGTATGTTAAACTAAAACCAATTTAATAGAAGTGTTTGCTTGTTGAGCCATTATCAAAGTGCGGTTATTCCTGACTGAAGCCTTATTCAAATGTATCGGATATGTTCAGGACATGTCAGGACTATTGAAATATTTACATTGGTAATGAACGTGATTGGTATGCAAACTCAGATTTAATATAGTTGAATATAGTACCTTCTCTTTGCTGCTTTTCATCATTTTCTTGCAGCTTTTCTCTAGACAAGTCAAGACCACGAGAGAATAGGGGCTGAAATCCCAAACCCTGACCTTGTGAACAAAGCAACAAAGGTTTATAGTATGCCACTTTGGGGGAGCAATGAAGTCAACTTGTCTATCTGCACTACAACTGACTCTAATACTGAAATAATACTAGCCCAGAGAGATGAAGTTTTTGCTGTGGTGCACCACAGCTGTTGGGTTTAACAGTCCTAACACATTCTGTTGGGCATATGTGCAAGCATATGCCTGTGTAGGTGAGGCAGCTTTTGAAGCAGATGTTCTCTTAAGATGAGGCTTATCACATGGGAAGCATTTTGTGCCATCACAGAAGTGATCCTCCAAAATAGGGTATTTTCATAGTGTAGATAGCTGTATATGCCAGACCTCATTCACAAACATCCCTAAGTAGCAAGCACAAAGCAATGTTAGATTCAGGCATTTTTCAAAAGAGAGTGCTGAAAAGTCTGGTTTCTCTAATGCTCAAAAAAGAGTGCATATTCCTGTAATAGAGGGATTATCCACACTTATCTTTCCTCTGTACTTTCCAGGTGCAGTCCGCACTTTAAAACTCTGTGTTTGAGCACCCCCCACTTCAGAGCTTTCCTTGTGAAAACCTGCTCCTTAAAACTGAATTGGAGAAAACAGCAATCTGCAGAAAACCTGAATTGCCATTTGCTCCAATTCAGCTTTAAAAAGCAGGTTTTCATAGGGAAAGCTCCAGAGCCAGGAGGATGATGCTTGGACACAGAGCTTTAGAGCATGGACCTCTGCCTGGAAAGAGTGGGGCAAAATGTAAGTGTGGATAAGCCCTTGCTGGAATCAGGCTTCTTTGTACCACATTTAAACCCAGAGCCTATTTAAAACCATATAAATATGCAAACTGGTCTGCAGTTCATGTCGGTGCTTTCTGGACATTGCTTACTGTCCCGTTGCTACTTTGAGTTTGGACAGTTCAAGGAATGTTCCTGCTGAATCCATTCAAACTCACTTTTTAAGAAAGCGTGCCGACTTCTGGCTTATGGCCCCTGTTTGTCTTTTTCCAACAAGCATTTGAAAGCCCCTCAATGCAGCAGTGGGATAATAAACAGTTGTTCAAGAGAGAATATTGGAAGAAACTACAGCTCAGTCAACATATTAAAATGGATTTTTAATGGCCGCCGGGTTTAAATTTGGCACAAAGAAGACAATAAAACACAAATACAGGGATGGGTGCTCCTTGTCAAGTGTTACAGACTCTAGACATTAAGCCCTCCATCAGGGAAAATCACCAGATTCTAGCATCCATTAGTATCAGCTACCCTGGAATTATTATGTTTCTTTTGAATAAGGCAATAAAGCTGAGAAATTAGATCCTTTTTTTGTGAAGTGGAAAGCACTCTTTTAAAATAATGTTGGCACTCTGTGTATGTCAAGCTGCTAATTACCGACATGGCCACAAGTGAAAATCCTGTGTTTATGGGAGTGATGCCTCCAGCAGTTTATTTTGCAAAGAAGCATCTTTAATTAGGCCTGAGTACCACTTGATTCATTTTATTTGTCTAGCCTGCTGAAGCGAAATGGATGCTAGGACTGGATGAACCCAGGTGCTCCAGCAAAATAAAACACTGGCAAAATGATGTTAACTGAGATAGGCTTCACAAACCACTTTTATGCCTCCGCTCTCCACACTGCTCACCAAGAAGGGGAAACCAGTGGCCCTCCAAGCCTCTCTGTCTGGCCCTAGGAGTCATACTGTGCTTTTGCCTGGCTAGTATGTCCTTTTGAACTGTGTTAAGGATTCTTGCATCCTTGCTCTACCCTTAGGGTAACACATGAATAGGGCTAGTGGTGGCAGCCAATTTCCAGAATTAAAGACCGACTGACAACACATGTGTCTGTCTGCTCAGAACTAGGTCCTATTTTCAATGGGTCTACTAACTTCAAAAGCACGTCAAAGTGCAAGTAGATAAATAGGTACCGCTCCGGCATGAAGGTAAACGGCGTTTCCGTGTGCTGCTGCTCTGGTTCGCCAGAAGCAGCTTAGTCATGCTGGCCACATGACCCGGAAGCTGTATGCCGGCTCCCTCGGCCACTAAAGCGAGATGAGTGCCGCAACCCCAGAGTCGGTCACAACTGGACCTAATGTTCAGGGGTCCCTTTACCTACTAACTACTGCGTGAATGGATATAGGATTGCAGTCTCAGTTTTTCCTTCACTCTTCCCCCTGGTGTATGTTAACTCATCTGTTCAGGGCTTGTAATCTTTCTGCTTGGGATAACCAAACTATCCCAAGCTCACCGTACACCAGTGTGGTCATTTCTGTATGTTGCAGAATACCAAGGTCTATCTAAGGCTGGTCTTCTAGTTTCTGAGATTTTTGGCTGATACATGTGAAACACTTGCAATTCAAGTATTCTTAAAATCAGGGGCAAATTAGCTTGAATGGCTTTTTATCCCACTTGATTCTACGGAAACACATCCAACCACATTCTTTCCAACAAGCACCAGGCACTCCAACGTTAGTAAATGCAAGGACTCCCTAACTGCTTTCCTTGTATTGTGAAGTTATTCAGCTGCAAATTGACATTCCATAGCAGTCATTCAATTGCCTTCCTATAGCTGTAATTATCTCATAGGTTGTCACTGGTTGCTTATTTGCCGTCTGCTGTAATTACCTAATAGACACTCGTGAAAGTGGAGTTATTACAGATGGGGAAAGAGGGCTGCCAGCTGCTGCCCCAGAGAGGGGGTCTGTTGCTTTTAACAAATCTGGAACCGACACAATGTGCAGCAGCTGCTTCTAGAATTCACGGAGAGCTCAGTTGCTCCAGTTGCTGGTCTCCCATTTAACCCTAGCTACAGCCATTGTCTTTCCCTTCAAAGCTGAATGCTCAAAGTGGGTGAGGCTTGTTTCAGAAGCCAAGTCAAATGCCACTGAGGTCTCCCAGTCACCAGTGTTTCCATCCATATAATAGCAGATACCTGGAGAGCTTTTCACTTGGTCCCTTCTTATGGGTGGGTTCTTCTGCTTCAGAAGCTTCTAGTTTTCCTGATGCATCTTCCTTTTGCTTGGGCAATCCCACTTTCAGCGAGCTTTTCTTCCACATTGTCTACAAATGGCATTTGGTCCCAGATTCCCTTGGGGGAGTTTCTCCTCCTCCTCTAAGACTTGATTGACTGCTTGTATCCAAGCCTTTGCCAGCTGCTGAGCCAACCCTGTGGAAAGTTGTACCTGGAAGACTACTGCTGTCATAAAATAGCCCTGCTAGAGCTGGGAATTTTAGGGAAACACTCATCTCTGCTTTAGCATTCTGTACTCTAAATTTAACATTGCTTTATGTAAAATGGCAACCAGGAGAACATTTTCTGTTGTGGCATCCTCATTATGGAACCACCTCACCACTGGCACCAACATTGGTGACATTTTCATGCTTATTAAAAGTGCACTTATGCGCCGAGGCTTGTATTGGTGCTTAATTCCAGTAAATTATGTTAATTTTGAACCCTACTTGGTTTATCAGCTGCATTTTATTTTTTATTCTGATTTTTAAGTTTTAACATGGTTTTACGAATTTCTTGAGACTCACCATCTTGAGACTTAAGTCCTGTGGGGGAGGAGGGCCTGTGGTTCTCCAGATGTTCTTCCAGCAGCCCCAAGCAGCATGGCCAATGATCAGGGATGATAGGCACAGTGTCCCCATCCATGATGTAAGTCAAGTTCTCCTCATTTCTGTACTGGTACTTACATAGGTAAACATGGAAGCCTGCTGTCCCTAGTAGGCAGTATAGACATTAGTTGCTAGAGATCTCCCTTACAGCAGACACTTTGCCCTTCTTCACCTTTTCCATGCTCTCTTGCTCTCTCTGATGGCAAAGCTTTTCTCTGATGAGTGACAATGGTGCACTCAACAGACAGGGACAAGCAGGACAGGGAAATCCAACCATCACTATTTTTAGTGGGTGAATAAGGAGGAAGTCACTACAGGCAGAGGGAGGCTTGATCATATGCACTCCATGTAAAAGAGGGTAACGTGAATCATTTTAAGAATTTAAAGTGATTAAATCATTTAGATTTGTAACTTTTCTTGATGTTTTTATTTACAAGGACTAGGGTGGCAGATGGCATGGTAGAAAATGAATTGAGGAAAGGGAAGGTAGAAAGACTGGGAATCAGAAAATAGTATCCAAAAGTTACAGCAGAAGACAGAAAAATTATAGTGAAGTTCCTCCATCTCCTAAACACGTTTTGTGATTTTAGCAGCTATGAACAGTGACCAAAGGGTTTTTTATTGGATTTCCATTCTATATTTAACTTTAGTGAGCTTCCCTGATATGTGCATATTGAAGGGCAGGGGGGGAATCTAGTAAAATAAAATAAGTGAATGGCAATCAATTTTCAGAGAATGCACATAATTTTCTTCAGTGCTTCATTGAATCAGAGTGAAATACTTTGATCACCCGAACTGTTAAACCGCCTGTTATAGCCTCTGGCTGTTTTCCAAGAGTCCGCCATTCCAACTCAGTTAAAGGAGATCATCCTTCTCTGAGTGTATCAAAAACAGGCAAACACACACATTTCTGATCCTTTAAAACCCAGTGCTTTGTTATACTGAGACTTTTCAATAATGTATGAAAAGAAAACCATTTCATGGATAATAAAGCAGGACTGGCAAGGAAAAAAACCTCCACAAAAAAAATCTTTGAGCTGAGCAACTCACTGTGAAAGGAGAATCAATGTAGCGTTGACAAACCTCTCAGGCCTGCATTGATCCAGGCCCAAATCTCTCACTAGCGCTTAGAGGAAATAACACTCCAGATTAAGAAAGGGTTTTTTCCCTTTTGTTGTAGATTTTAGGAAGTTGCCTTCCTCTCCCAGAGGAAGACTCTAGGGAGGACTCAGACTGTGTTGCAGGGCAGAAACTGGGTTACTAGATGTTCTGCTTTAGAGAGGCTAATTTGCAGGCCAGGTGTTTTTTTTGTGCACTTTAGGGGCTTTGTTGTATATGCTCCAACTACCCTGCAAATGCCGGGATCGTCAGGAAAACAGCTTCTCACTTTTTCAAACAGTGTCCTGAATTGCCAAGGGGCCTTCTCTTCCCGTTTGTTGCTATTATTGGTTTCTACTGATTTATTGGTTTGCTTGTATGGGATATTTTGTTTTTTTAATGTTTGTTGTGTTTTTATATATGCTGTAAGTCACCCAGAGTGGCTGGGGAAACCCAGCCAGATCGGTGGGATATAAATTGTTGTTGTTGTTGTTCAGTACAGCGTTTCAACATGTTTCTGGAAATTCAGTATGTGTCCCTTTAACACATTTCTTAGATCTATATACCCTCGCTCCCTTCCCCCACTCAATATGGCATCACTTCCTGTTTTACATATGCAAGCTCCAGGTCACTTGAATGCCCCTAAAAAAAGTTTTCCACTGTTTCCCCACTCCTTGGTCAGTCTGTCTCCCAAAAAGAAAGTGGAGAGTGGGAGAGCGAAGGGGGAGTGGCCTGTCCACCCATGGCTTCAAAGAGCACTGAGGGGTCATGGGCGCTGAAGAGAGGCTCATTTGGCTCCAGCTTGCTTCATTGCGCCACTGCATCTGGGTCCCTGGGTCCCAGGCTCTGAGGTGGTGGCACAGCAGTGGCAGCAGGGGCGGAAGGAGACTGATATAGAATATGTCCCTATTTTCATCTGAGGAATGTGTGTGACTGAGGAATGAGGTGACCATGAGAGACTCTACTTCAATGCTGGGGGCCAACTCTGCAGTCCTTCAGTCTTCTTTATCTGGCCCTCAGGACTTTCCCCCTCAAGTCTCATTCCTCCCTGGACCTGCTCTGCCCCCTCAGGTGTTTTTTGCTTGGCCGAAAGCCTTGACCTGTGATAATGCCTCTTGCTTGCCCAAATGAAGAAGTGGAAGTGGGGGCGAAGGAGCCCCTGGCTTTTGTGTGCCTGGAATGTAGCGTACTGTACCAAAACCACCTCTATTGCCTCCTGCACTTTTGTCTCTGGTCCCTCAGAAGGATATCCATGACGGAACGCACCCTGAGGCCGAAAAGAAACCAAGCTATGTTGCTTGCCCTGCCACACAAGCAGCTTGTCAAATTAGAAGCAGAGAGCTGCTAAAGAGAGATCATTAAGTGAAGATATTAGTATGCAGCGTATCTTCAGTATACTACAAACTCTCACAGTTGAAGTCTTGCAGTTTAACAGTTTGGAGTTAATTATGCATTGCATGCGAACATGTGAAATGAAATCTCAGCTGCCTGCTTCCTCACTGCAAAGCAGTTGGGGGGCAATTGCAAGGGAGTAGTCATGGGAACCAGAGCAGTGGGAACTTCCAACCAAGTCCAGGTTGTCCTGCAGGACTCCTTTGTAGGGATATACTTGACCCCATGGCTATGGACAAAGCCCACATTTAAACAGGGCTGCCATACATCCGGATTTCCCCAAACATTCCCGGGATTTCAAAGGCGGAATTGATGTCCAGGAGGAATTTCCAAAAGTTGGCACTTTGTCCTGGATCTTAGACAAGAAATTGTGGGGTGGGGTTTTGGGGGGGCGTTTTTGAAATATGGCAACCCTAATTTAAAGCACGCACCCCACTCCCAACCCAAAAATCATGCGAACTGTAGTTTACCCTTCACATAACTACAATTCCCAGCACTCTTAACAAACTACAGCTCCTATAATCAGGGGTGGGGAGTGTGCTTCAAATGCATTGTGCGTACCCAGCCCCAAACAGTTTCAACACATGTTGCCTGCAAAGGTATGTAGTGCGGGGGCAGCCCCTGCTTCCATCTTCCCCAGCTAGCTGCAGACCAGCAACATCTAGAGGACCACAGGTTCTCCACCCCTGTCATAGTATGTCTGTTTTAGTTCCACACAGCACTCACAACCTACCACAGGCATAGTCTAGGGATGGGCATTTACACGTCACTGAAAAAGAGGACAGGAGAGGACACTAATTTGGATAAGCTGGTTCATTTCAAGTATATAAGTATAGATGCAATTTTCTAAATTATTACAATTTAAATAAAAATGCATCTTGCAACTATTACTATTAATATATACCCCACCATTTCCCCTGATGGGACCCTGTCCTTGTGAGGAAGACCTTGGTCAGGTGCCTGGGTGCCTGCTCATCCTGCTGTCCAGGTGCTAACTTCAAGAATCCTGCTCTTCCTACTTCTACCTTTAAACCAGACTTGGATCTGGCAGGCCTTCAAAAACAACCCTGTCCTCTGCAATGTAGGACACGTGGTCACCTTGCCTATCAAGTAAAAAAGAACTGGGCACCCCCAATCAGTGTCACCCAACTGGAACAATACTGGGGAGGGGAAAAACAGGCTACCAGAGAATGCAATGCATTGAGGTTTTGTAGCCATTGCTTATTATTTCAGGTTCACTTCTTTGCAGGTCACTCGTTCTTTTCAGTATCTACACTATTAAGAAACAAGTGACAGCTCACGTCAGTAGAGCACGAGACTCTTAATCTCAAGGTTATGAGTTTGAGCCCCATGTTGAGTTAAAGATTCTTGCATTGCAGAGGGGTGGACTAGATGACCCTTGTGGCCCCTTGCAACTCTACAAGTCTGTGATTCTGTGAAAGCCACAGCTCATATGCAAGCCTGTTCCTCTCCCCTTCTATCCAATTCCATAGAGACGAGATTTAGCAGTTGTATCTTTTAAAGAGACTTGCGGTGTATTGCACTCAAGTTAAAATGAGAGTAGTGACTCAAATTTCCCTGATGGTACATAAAAGCCCCTAGAGAAGCCAGAAATCACAAGACTTGTCATTAAAATGTCAAGGACCCAACATTCACTTTTCTCAAAGGGTATAAAGCTTTGGAATGTTGTGGGAAAGTGCTGGGTCCATGGCAATAGTCAGCTTTAAGCATCTCTCTCATCATGTCAGGAGGGATCATCAATATGGAATTTTTAGGAACATGCAAATGAGCAAGGTATTTGATTCCCAGTGGCTTCTTTTCGCAGATCTTTCACAGACCTGCTTTGATAGTTTGCCAGCATGCTCAGCAGGAATTACCTCCAAAAGCAGTCCACCTATGTTACAAACATCCTCCCATACCATCATCTTTATAATCTTGACAGTAGATTGAAGACACATTGCAATAATTACGTGTGTCATTTATATTTTTGGAAGGGGGGATTTTGTTCTGCTTTCTTGATTACTGAGATTTTCTGCTCCCCACCAAATCCACAAGCATTGGGTGTACACACATGGGTGGCGCTGTGGTCTAAACGACTGAGACTCTTGGGCTTGCCGATCAGAAGCTCAGCAGTTCGAATCCCCACAATGGGGTGAGGTCCCATTGCTCCTTCCCAGCTCCTGCCAACCTAGCAGTTCAAAAGCACGCCAGTGCAAGTAGATAAATAGGTACTGCTGCAGCGGGAAGGTAAACAGTGTTTCCGTGCACTCTGGTTTCCGTCGCGGTGTCCCATTGCACCAGGAGCGGTTCAGTCATGCTGGCCACATGACCCGGAAAACTGTCTGCGGACAAACGCCAGTTCCCTCGGTCTGAAAGTGAGATGAGAGCCTCAACCCCATAGTCACCTTTGGCTGGACTTAACCACCCAGGGGTCCTTTTTACCTTTACACATGGGTGTATACACATTTGTGCAACGCCATAACCTTCCACTGCAAAGAGGTTCTAGCATTTTGCTCTTTTATAGGTTTGAAGAGAAGGGAGAAATAAGCAGAGTGAGCCACACAACTAAGGCCCAGTAGAGATGAAGGCAACGATTAATATGTCTCTTCTCAGAGGACTCTTTCTGAGGACTGAAGAAGCAGTTAAGTGCTGTAGTGTGTTCAGGCAAGTGGTTCTCACAAGCATGGAGTGGGCCTGTAGGGGGCTGGGGTGGATAAGAGGTTCACAATCCTCTGGCAGGCAGAGTCATTATTATCACATCTCTTCCTGCACATGAATTTATTGTTGTAATCCCCAAAAGAGTTATGATCGTTTGTTAAGTAGCAATTCAAAGGGGTTGGAGCATCTCCCCTATGAGGAAATATTATAACATTTGGGCCTTTTTGGTTTACGAAAAAAGGCAGCTAAGGGGATACATGGTAGAGATTTATATGATTAGGCATGGCATGTGAGCTCTTTTAGTTCATACTATTTGCTTCTTTTGTCTGCCTGCCACTTTTATTAATATATTTTTATTGCTTTATTTGTGAGCTTGTTTTTAAAACAAAACAGGAGTTTCAAAACTGACAGGTGGGCTATCAAATATTTTATTTAAAAACCAACAAACCCTGTATAGAAATTCATGCTCCAGTAGAAACAATTGATCCAGGAATAATGAGTCTATGCTTTCAGAGAGGAATTTTCTTTCTCAGGAAGTTCTGGATTTAACTAAGTCCAGAATGCCTGGAGTGCTCTCTGCTGGCACCAGGAAGAAAATGCATCTCTGTATGATGTTTCATCCTAAAGGGTATCTCCATGAAAACTTATGCCATAATAAACATATTAGATTTAAAGGTGCCACAAGGCTTCGTTGGTTTTGCTCAAAAACAGTTAATCTTAGCTGTCTACGTATGTTGTACTCCAACCATCACACAAACATCCATGTACACACAAATACACACACCTCCCAGTCTTAATCTGAGAGCTTAATCTGAGAATTTAGTTCCCAGATTCTACTGCAAATAGTTTCTAAATATTCTGAGCCAAGCTTCCACTTCAGAGTTGAAAAACTAATCAACAAAATGCACACAATAAAAATGAGAATGAAAAAAAACTATACAAAATTCTCAAGGCTGCCAAGAAGCAGTTGTTTCAGGAGAGCCACATTCCTGCAAAACAAACAGTATCTTTTAAACTACAAGTCCACAAAAATAGATGCTACCACTCTGGTGCAACCCAAATATACTAATCTTTTACCTCATGCATCTGATGAAACTCACTCTAGTCCATGACTCTAGTTCATGCCACATTAAACTGGTCTTTAAGGTGTCACAAGACTTCATTTTTGCCAAATATAAAGGAAGATTACTTTAAGAACAAAAATCCAACAAGAACCAATAAAAGATTTCAAAATTTCCCTTCTATGTTCTAGTGGTGCTTCTTCCAGAAATCCTCCACTATGTAGCTGAAAGTTTGCGAAGACAGCTCTCAAACTCTCAGGGTTGGTACCTCAATGATGGAATGTGCTTGGAAGTCAACTGACATTTCAGTGCCAGGTTTAAACCTTCCTGTTTAGTCAGGTATTCGTGGAATGACTATTCCAGTCTATTGCTGCAACCAGTGTGCCGTGGGCAACCAGACCTCTTTGGTTAGCCTAACAGGACATAATAGGACCAGCTCATCCCCAATCAACTGGCATTATTAGGAGGCATTACGGCCTCTCTACATGGAGATTTATCATCCATCGTATCTACACCTGGATGGGAATGGGTAAAGGTGAAAGTCAGAAAAGTTCATCCAGGCCCTCTTTCCGCCATGGCAAGAGGCAGAGAATATACACAGCCCTGATAATGCTAGCACCTGCCTGGAGAAGTCTCTTGCATACTGGTGTGTCCAGTTCTGTCATTGCCTGTAATATTTTACACTACACTAGCAGCCAAAAGGAAGGGAGAGATCTGTACATGTATGTGTAATAAAAGGAGGGAAAAGATCTGTACATGTAAACTCAAAAGCTGAAAATTCACAATTTTCCCTACCAAAAGTACCTAGTAAAGCAGCAGGACAAGAGGTGCCTGGCCTTTCCCAGGGGACCAAATTGAGACAACACAACAGAATGGTGAAAGCTCACAAGCCTGGCCACAAAGGTAGCCAGGCTGAACAGGGCATTATGTGATGGAGCAGATGGGTTGGAAACAGCAGGAGCAGATGGACTGGCAAGACTAAGCCTTGTCCTTCAATTGCAAAGAGAAGAATGCCTTGTGCTTGCTGCTTGAGCAACTCACGGCACTGCCCAGCTGGCCCAGAGCCACCTTCAGCAGCAAGCAGTTCAGCATGGCGGTCAGCTGCAAGAGGCGAGTTTGTATAACTCTGTATGGGTAACAGGCAACCGCAAACTGTATTCAATGGCCAGTGTTGTGTTGCTTTTACAGCAGATAAAATGTGCATCCATTTATTTTGAATAAACTAGCTTAATAGTCAAAGCACGCACACACAAAGTGAATGCTTGACTTACCACAGGAAGTCATTTTCTGCAAGGGATGAAGCCTTGGATGGGTTGTCCCTGCCACTCACTCCACTAGGGAAGATTATGCAAAGGGATGGATGGGGTGGCACCCTGAGTTAAGACAGTAGCCAACACTCAGTTCACAAGTGCCATAGCTAACAGAATACTACTCAAGAACAGCAAGGCACCCATCAAAATAGACTAGAGTAGAAATAAGAACAAAAGCATAGTGGGAGGGGAGTAAAAACAGTCCCATGGTCCCTGTTGTTCCTGGCAGGTGTATGTCTCAAGAGACAATGGAGTGTGCCTCTGGAGGTGAAGTCAAACCACTCCCTTAGCTGTACATGATGATTGTGATTGTACCAACTGTACAAGATCTAGTCTCCCACAATCAGCGTGAACCTGACAATTATTTTACTACTTAAAAACCCACGGATACTACATTACAGGGACCCCTGGATACTTTTGAGCCAGTGTTGAAAGCAAAACTGTTGCAATGGTGATTGCAAATCACCCGCAAATGCAGGTGAATCAACAAGATAAGCAACCCACTTTGGCAGAAACTCTCAGGACAAATGAACACTAGAAATGAAAAGCTTGTGTTAATGGTTATTGCCTTTAGAAGCCCATCTGAGTTCTCTGTGAAGCTCCTGGAGTCAGGAAACAACGACCATACACTTCCATGAAATCCATAGAATCTAGGAATTTGCCGTGCCAGAGTGTCTTCACTATTGTCTTGAGGTTTTCCATGCGTTTGCTTACTTTAAGGCAAAGAAAATGAAGTCAATACCCAATAATGTTTTCCGGCTAAGTTTCGGATCCACAACCTGCTCAGTATCCCGAGATCCAAGGATAAAGCATGTACCTAATGGTAATCGGTGGGGTTAGACAACTTTCCTGAAAGCTTTGAAATCAGCCAGTTAACTGTGGCAGAAGCGTCTACTGCTAGCTGAAACTTCCATGCCACAGCAAGGTATCGCGGTCTCAACAGAATTTGTGCAGTAATCCCCACATTTAAGCTTCTTTCTTTTTCTTTTTCAGGGTCAGGAGGGGACTAATAGAAGGCATGGGGGGAACAGAGTAAGGAATAAAGCAGCATCTTCTTGTCCTTGATTCTATTAAATACATATTCCAAGGCTTCCCAAAGGATTTCCTGTCAAAGAAAGAAGCAAATTTACCTTTTATTTTAACTACAATGGAACCTTGGTTCTCGAACTTAATCCGTTCCGGAAGTCCGTTCAACTCCCAAAACCATTCGAAAACCAAGGCACGGCTTCCAATTGGCTGCAGGAGCTTCCTGCACTCAAGCAGAAGCAACGTCAGACGTTGAGCTTCCGAAAAACATTCAAAAACCGGAACACTTACTTCCGGGTTTTCAGCGTTCGGGAGCCAATTTGTTCGTCAACTAAGCCGTTTGAGAACCAAGATACTACTGTATACCCTTTCCTTATTATTGAACTAAAGATTCAGGCAGGAAAAAGAAAACAGCATTGAAGTTTTTATCTACCGTCATGGAAAAGCCTTAGCCAACATAGAAATTATAGAGAACTGGAATGCAGGTTCCAGGTGTTTATTAGGTCAGTGAACTGAATGAAACCTTGATTTAAAAAACAGAGGCAATCATAATGTTTTGATGGTTATGGCTAAGGCTCATGAGACTTGAGAAAGAACAAGCTCATATGGCTATATGGCTACCATCTAGAAGGAAACCATTCTAACTCCTCATGGATTCATCAGATAATTCTAATTCAATTAGTTCCACGGAGCTAAAGTTTAATTTTTTATAAAGTTTTCAAACTCATTTGTCTCTACCCTAAGAGCTCACTGCCCTTATCAGTTGCTGAAGAGGGCGTGTAACTTCTCCACAGTAGTAGCCCTCGGACTCATTTAGTTCCTCACATCTCATCTGTTTCGGGGTGTAGGGAGGATGATCTGACAGAGTTAACTTCCAAGGACTTCTCCCTTGCTAGATCAATCCAGGGAGCTAAGCCCCTCTTAGCAACCAGACAGAGCTGAGTTTCTCAACCATGTTGAAGTACTGGCATTGCAGAAAGGTGGCTCATATTAGGGATGAGAGGACCCTTCATATTTAGTAGGCTCTGGGAAGGAAGTCATACTGCTGTGGGTGCACTTTGCTCCCTGCATCCTGGATTCCCAGCAGACCCCTCTGGGTGGTCTGGAACCTGATGGGCCTTACTGACCCTCGGCAGCTCATCTACCACTTTCAACAGGTCTGCCTGCACCAAGCAGAAACCCCGAACCCTGAGGCAGTCTGGGCTCCCCTTGCCTCCATGGAAGACTCAATTGGCAGAATGGGACTGCTCACTCTTTCACAAGTGGCAAAAATAGAGCGCTGACTTCAATTCCTGTAAATCAGGCATTGCTGAGGTAGCTGACTGCTCATTCTACCTTCACAACAGAAGCAAAAGCAACAGTGACATTCATCTCTCCCTGCATTGCCCCAGAGGGTAGAGGAAGGAAATACAGAGGGCCAATGCCCAAGGTGGCTCTGAATGAGAGAAGGACACCCAAGATCTGCTCTGGGAACTAGGCAGGAAGAAATTAAGGGTGAACTTCAATTTAGGATGTCACCAAATTGCATGATGGTGCCTTCTGGAGCAAGAGAGACAAGCCATCTGAAGATCCCCTCCTCCACAGCAGGAAATAGTACTATTGATGCCGTGAGGCATTATGGGAAGAAACCAGACTACCTTTCATATCAAGTTCTTGGCATTTCATTATGAGACAACATTTATTAGTTTCTCTAACTGCTTTCCATTCTTATACTCTCAAGACTTTGCCAATGACTGTACATAATCTGAATTGTGCATGACACGCTTTTAGTCTGTGTTGTAACACAAGGCCCACATATTTATACTCAGTTGCAAAACAGTGAGTGAAGTGTAGGCGGAGGGCACTTGTGCAGTGGAACACAACATGTGTTCATAACAGAAGAGCTCTCTTGAGTCCCATTGCAATCAAAGCACAAAGGGGAATTGTCTACTTTAAAGATTTTACTCTTATACAGCACTTTCAAGATACTTCATTTTACGTCCATCGATACTGAAAAGGCTCAGATGTCTTCTGTATATAGTTTAACTGAAAACATTACTTCTGAAGGAATGCTGAAGATACTCCCATTTTTGTTTACTGTTCCATACCAATAATTACATTGCAACTGACCCTCTAAAACAATAGTCCATATTTTCAGGAAGGCTTTTCAGTTTACAAAAGAATACTCCATTTGAAAGATTCTTCCTTTTCTAATTTAATAGAAATAACCAAAACAAAGTGGTTTTCAAAACAATTCTTTTTAAAACTGTTCTAAGTACAACTGCTACACCACATTCCAGAGCATTTAACAAGAAATATTTACAGGCTGCTAAATGTATTAAATAATAATGTAAAGGGGAAAAATGCCTTTATTACACACCAGCCAAAAAACACAGGAACTGAACAATTAGAAACGTTAACTTGTTTTTAAAAAATTAAATATTATTCAGAGAATACATTACCACAGAAACAGCACTTTTTTGAAGAATCAGTAAAGTTAACTATGTGCAAAAAGTACCAGTTTTAATTACCAGAAATAATATTGGGAATGGAACCCTTTGATTTGTAGGTTTACATATAAAATTAAAATAGGCTTTCAATTGCACAAATCTTTATAGACCTGTTATATACATCTTTAATGGTATTTTGAACTGAAGAAATGCCCACATCTGCAGGCCTTTTACAAACATGCATCACCTTCCATTTTGAAATTTATGTTCACACGAAGGGGAATGAGAGGTCTATGTTTGCATTTCTTTGTACAAAGTCACAAATCATGTCAAAAGAAAGCAGCAGCTCCTCAGCTTTAAAGGTACTCAAATAGAAAGGGGCAAACTGCATTTTAAAATTGTAAATCAGTTACTAAGTTAAGAACCAAAACAGCGATTTATCAAAGCTATTTTGATTCAGACACGTTTTAAAAGAAGAGAGAGGGACAAATAGGCAAAAACCACAAAAGCTACAATGGATGGAGTTACTGCACGTGCAACTTTGGAAAGGAAAAGTGATGGCCATATCTGACATCACAAGTCTTATGCATTAGTCTGAAATATGTCTATTTAAATTGTGGCATATAAAGTTTTTAAAAAAGTACCTCCGTTATTTACTCAAACACCTACTTTTTAAAAAAATATGTTAACTTTTCCCCAATTTTTAAAATAAAATGCCACACTATTAACTGCACACTTTATTATTTTTTTAAAAGCTAGACTTGGGTGATACACATACAAACTCTCCTATAAAACCACTACCCAAAGGAAAAGGATTCCTGCCATGCTAAAGAGGCAACAGACAAAGCAGTCTTATTGCTTTTTCCTAGGAAAAGGAGGGGAAAAGGGAAAAAAGAAAAAGCCTACAACCAGTACATTACATACTCAACTTCAACATACTGTTGCCATTACCTACACTTCAATAGGACTGGCGAAGGAAACTAAGTTATACAACAGAACGGCAAATTGGGGTGATTTGTTAAAAAATATTGGTTGGTTGCAGTGGCTTGCAGAAATGTTTATAAAACATTCCACTTATCTATCCAGTGCTCAGTATGCCGACAGTCAATGCCACATCAAGTAGTATTAATGGGAATCTTTTCACATGAAAAAAAAGGCTATCTACATTTAACAGCATTTCTACTTTTAAAAGCTAGCGCGGGGAAACACCCTTTTTTGGATAGTAATTCAGCCTTAATAGTATATGGTAGGACACTTAATTCCAGGGCACAGTTAAGTAAGACCTGAACATACTTAGCTGGTTAAACTAACACTAATTACTAGTAATTACATGGCAGGGGACCTGCTGAGGTAATTGAGAAGTCCACAGTCAGCACGCTGCATACTTGTCGTCCTTCCTGTTTCAAAGCAAACTGCCTTTTTTCTTCTTTGGATTAACTTAAACTTTCAGAACATATACAACCAACAGGAGAGATTTGAATTATTATTATTATTTTACAGGAACATTTAAAATCAGAGCGCAGGAGTCAAATTAAGTGACAAGAGTATCTTGGGACCATTTGGAACCATAACACAGTTAAGTTATGTTGTAATTATGCAGCACAGGTAAATCCATATCGCATGCAAGGGAAGCTCCACTATTCATTTCAAACCAGATACAAAAGTGTGTTCTCAATCCCAGTATAGCTCAGTTATTGCACAAATATCCATGGACTGCCAAATGCAGGTTGATCTTGAATGCACATTAAACATACAAGGTGGCAGGAAATTTACTCTGGCTGAACAAATCTTGCGAACACTAAGAAAAGTACACAATCTAAAAATGGGGCACAAAACGTATTTGTCTACTTCCTGCATCCTTCAGGAATACATCCTAGTGATTTGTAAAATTTGTGTAGAACTTTCTGATCTACTACATTCCAAGCAGATAATCAAAGGGAAAGAGCAACCCAAAAACCAACGTGTATGAAAAAAGCTATTTATTCATTCTTTTGTAAATAATAAATCATTACAACTGCAGAACACTACCATTCTCTATCTGCACTGAACTTTGCAAAGTTGCAAGACTGCAAAAAAGTCAAACGATTGCCAAATGCCACCAGCACCAGCAAAGCAGGTTCCTGTATATAGTTTAGTTACATTCCTCAAAACAACGGGTCTTCTACTTTTACATGTAGCATGGAAATATGGGTGATTAGCCTAAGAGTTCTGAAAAGAAAGTATGCTGACAAAATTGCAGCTTTCAGGTAATATGGAAAGCCAGGTTGTCAAAATGTTGTTCAAAGTACAGGAAAAATATAGATGCCATGGAAACTACAAAATACATAAATTTTAAGATTCATGGTGCATATTCCATTGCAAATTGGGGCGCTAGAAAATACAGTGTATGTTATTAAGTACTTTGCTCTATACTGCCTTACTGACACGCAGCGGTTTTACCAAAATGTCAGTTAAAAGCGCATCTACTAAACTTGTGGGAGCTTGTGAGAAAGTCAACACATTAACAGATGGAACAAGCTCTCACTTTTTACATATTATCACTTCAACTGAGCATAGATGGTAACATTCAAGCCCATCTGTGCCGGTTTTTTCCACATAAGAACTTCCTTGCTCCATGACTCTGTTCCAAGATTTTCTTTTAATTTTTTGTGCTGTGTGTGTCTGTGGTAGGTGACCCAATGTACTGAAAAACATGACAGCCCAGTTTCAATGTTACCCTCGATGAATGGAAAAGACATCATCCTAGGACTCGCTTCTACTGTTACAGCTGACCTTCCATAAGGAAAAGGAATGTTTGACCAAGTTATTAAAGAGGGCAATGATAATTATATTCAGATACAGACAATTTAGAATTAGTTAGGCAAAAACCTTTGGAAAACACCTTGTAAATCCAAAAGTTCTGTTGGATGCTCCTACTTTAAATGGTTCACAGCATATAAAGGAATTGATGAATAGATTCTATTCATCAATTCTATGCATTTAAAGTAGGAGCATCCAACAGAACTTTTGGATTTACAAGGTGTTTTCCAAAGGTTTTTGCCTATCTAATTCTAAATTGTCTTGGTGTTAATGATGATCAAAAAAAGTGAATCAAAGCCATAAAGTATCTTTTAACTACTTTCCCCAGTTACAGATCCAGTTACATCCTGTCTGCACACAGAAAATGAAAACACACATTTTTATTAAAATTCTCTGCATCAATGAGACAACACATTGTGCAATAGAATCTATTCATCAATTCCTTTATATGCTGTGAACCATTTCCCATGATGAATTTACTCAGTGTTACAAAAATTTGGTCACCATTGTATGGTCTGCATTTTTGAAACTGTCGCAAAAATATGCTGCACAGGGGCAGGGCCATAGCTAGGGGATGGTGAGGTGGGCCCCCACCAGGGGCGCAGGCGAGGGGGGTGTAAAAGTGGCTGCTGAGACCCTCCGCCAGGCACCCTGTCCAGCCAGCGCTCCCTGCCCAAAGCTCAGACGCGGCGGGGAAGAGGGTGTGCTGGGCAGCGGCTGCTCTCGGCTGCCCCCTTGCCCCTCCTGGCAGCTGGGCAGTCTGGTGGGGGAGCCTGCGCATGCCCCAAATGCCCCATCCCGTTTGGCCATGAGGCGCCGGCTCTGCCTCTCCCAGACCTCACTCAGGGTCATGGCTGGGAAGGTCCACCAGCCTCAGCCCCTGACACTGCCTGGCCCACCTCACTGCCTGCGCCCCTGCCTCTCCGGGCGCGGGGGAGAGCCGCCAGCTTCAAAGCCTGCCTACTCCAGAATCACTTCTCTCTCTCTCTCTCTCTCTCCTTTCGCACACCCTCCCTCAAGGGTGCCAACTTGAATAAAATATATGGGGGAGCAGGTAAGCACCGCCCTGTAAAATAGACAAGACGGAGCACACGCACACTAACTTAATGACAATGCTCATTAACTGGGGGGCAGGGGAACCTCCTCAAATATTTTAAGGGAGGATCAAGGAACCTTGGCCCCAAGGAGTTGGCTCCCATGCCCTTCTACCTATTAAAGTGAAGTGCTCCCCACTTTATGTGATTTCACTTATGCAGGCAGGGGCCCGGAACATAACCTGTGCGTAAGTAGGGAGATGGCTATATACCGTCATCTAGGTCGGCCTTCCTCATCTTGGTGTCCTCCTTCAATCAGAATTAATTACAAAAAAGAATGGGTGCAGGGTTGGGGTTGGAGGAGAGGCAGAAAGAAGAGCTAATTTGTTCATGGCTAGGGAGTGCAATCTGGACGGTTCTGCCAGGGGCGCAAGATCACCTAATTTCGGCTCTGTACAAGGGCTTGAAATTGTACCCTCTAGCGCTGTTCAATACAGACCAGATAGGGAATTTTACCTGTTTGACAAAAGATTACAATAACACAGCAATATTTCTGCTCTCGGTGTTTCCACTGAGGCAGAACTGAAGCGCTTCCTTACATGCAGATTACCACAATTGGGGCTGGCCCATTTTCATCACCTACCCAGAAATCACTTGCCTGATACACTGGTCCATGCAAATTTTCTGTTTTAAGGGTGAACAACTAACTCTGTCTCAATAGACTCTTTTCTTGTCATTTAAGCTGCTTCTGAAGAAAACTCTGAGTAGCTCTAACGGAATAATAAAAGAACATCAAACTATGAACTCAGTTTTAGAAATAAACAACATATTACAAATCTGTTCTTGATTAGGAACATTAGTAAGAATACATATTAGCTTAAAAACAGACTAGCAAATGTTGCTGTCTGAAAGGATTTACAATACCACTATTTACAAATAAGACAGAGTGAATACAGAAAATTTTACACATTTGGTAGTTGACAAAGTTACTGTTTGCTGATAGTGGTCTATCAGAAACTGATATTAGGGAAGACTGGACAGTCACCAACTATTAACTTCATGGTCTAATTCTGATATTATTAGGATCTATATAACCAGTATTGCAGCCAACATCCTGCCTTTCAATGGAAGAAAAATAGGATTAATAAATTCCAAGAGGATACTCACTTAAGTATTCTGTGCATAGGACTTCCACTCAAGACCACAAAAAGCATTAACTGCAACCATACTTAATGAAGCACATATGAAGAACTTGCACTCCTGCATTCTCCAATTCAAAATGTTTTAATGATCAAGTCACGATACTTCTATACACAGTCAGTAAAAGGAAGCAGAACCCAGCTATTTGACCCAACGCAGAATATGATACTTGCAATACCACTTAGATGAGACGATGAATAAAAACAATCCAATTCACACCTACGGTTGCATGAAAAGGATCTTGAGGAAGGTTTCTTGCAGTTTAAACTGCTGCCTAGCATGGAAGCAAACATGACTGCCTTGGTCCAGTCTTTCAAAAATGGTTACTAAGTAGTGACAAGAGTTCACTGTTCATACAAATGTTGTGATATAAAACTTGTTTCTTTATCAACATTCATCCCACACACAAATCTGAGAAATGAGGGAGTATTCTCAAGTGAAAAATGAAAATTCAAACACTAAAAACAAAAAAACCGGAACAGAAGTTGAAAACTCCCCCCCCCCCTTTTTGACAAGTATGTTTCTGTACAAATGCTTTTTGTATTCTAATACTGTCTGAACACTATCAGCTTCAATAAGATGGCCACTGAAGGCAAGATAATATTCCAGGAACACTTAAATATGTTTCTCTTTTTACAATAGTTTATGTCCGTTTTAATCAGGTTACTTTATATGCACCGGTCTCTCATCCGATTTTAGACGCTTTCTACGCGGCTGTATAAAATCTTCATCGGAGTCATCTGTTATTTCAGCATCGTCCTCTTCTTGCTCAAATTCAGGTAAAGGCTGGAAGGTCCTGTCTGGGTAGATCTCTGTAAGTTTATCTTCAAAGTATAACGCAACTGCCTTCCCTGCCTGTGCTACTTCTGAATCACCCTGAAAAGTAAAAAGATAGTAACACATCACCCATTGGTAATGCACATCCCTTCAGCAAGTGAGCATGGTCTGAAACGCTTACCTTAAAATTAATTTCTTGTGTTTCTGCATAAACTTGAACAACTTTCATCATCTAAAAAGGATACCAGAGTCAAAAAAAAGGAAATTATAATCCCTTCTATAGTCATGAGACCGCACAGGATTGGATGACTAAAGTCAACCATACCAATTTATTTTTAAAATTCAGTGATGTAGAGGTGACTCTCTTCACAAGGTGTTACTGCATTTGCAGTACACGAATCCTAAGCAAGTTATGTTACTGCAGAAACTGATACCAAGCACAGAAGACCAGTATTGTTTGACTCACAGAAAATTTATTCAGCAAACTGATGTGAGAGCTGTGATGTGGAAGTTCGGCAGTCATCTCTTTCATCCAAGTGCCTGAAAATTTCTCCTAAAAAATGGCCTAAGTGATGCAATATTTTTCTGTTGGGTGTTTGTCCACTTTGATAAACAAAATGTAACCACACATAGAAAGTAGTCCTGAACATTTGAGATCATACTGCCGCAATAAAAGAGGCAGACATCCTTCATTGCTGTAGTTTCCTACTGTAGCTGTAACTATTCACCCCTAAGAGCTGAAGCATTTTCCTTCCATAGCAAATGATTCAACTATTCCTTAACATCAGTATGCTCTGAGACACACAGCTCTTCTACCTCACTTGTTTAGCTCAGTTAAAAAGGTCAATTCCCAACTGGTTTCAAGAAGTCTACCATGTGTAGTGACTCATGCCCTTTTTGGCTTTACACTTTTATTGTTCTTATGTCTTGAAATAGAAAGCACAGGCTACTTGAATGCACCATGAAACAAGTGAAATTATAAACTGTAGAACACCATCAAGATCTGTCTCATTCCCTGTATGTCCACAAACAGTGTATGGTCACACATTGCAGAAGTTTCTAAATTTAGTTTTAAGTGTGGAAACTATGGATGACATCCAACTTAGCATGAGTAGAGATATCTGCTCACACAACTGGGCTTCTCCTTCCTTTCCTCACCACTTACAGCCTCTGCTATCCTGCTCTGGAAGGCTGGGCGTAAGAGAAAACAGAAGTCTTCTTGCACAAGTGAATTTCTATTGCACGAGCAGGTTGGCATCTTTAAATGTCTTCCTATGCCAAAATGACCTCCCATGTCCATATTAAGTATTTCCCTATCCATTATTTTATTATTTTTATATTATTTTATGAATTACCCCATTATATAGTTTATAAGTCACATTTTTGTAGGATGCGTGTGTAACAACTTTATGCTTCAGTCTGAGAGTACCGTACTTTAGAAAGTACCATCTATGAAATGCCACATTCCAGACATGCACAATCATAGATGTTTTGTATTATTTATATTATATTAATGGATTTTTTGAACTGACATGCAACAGTAAAATGGGCACTCAAGCCGTGTTATTAGCTGGCAGCTCAACAAATAATGAAGCCCAGCAGATTACCTTGTAAGATGAAGGGTCTTCCCAAGCTAATTTGGTTTTGTGTGTAAAAATATCTGAGAGAGGTTTAGAACAGCACTGCAGGATCAGACAAATGATCCATCTAGTCCGTATCTGGTCCTAAGAATAGCTAGTCAGATGTTTTAAGGTATAAGTAAATAAGGCATGGAGGCAGCAGCACTCCTCGGCTGCATATCCTCAGACTTTAGTATTCAAAAATATACTGTTCCTAAACATGAAAGCTCCATCCAGCTATGTTGGTTGATCAATGGCTAACCATGAATGTCTAAACCTTTCACACTTTTATTTAAGGTTTATTTACTCTGCACCACCACTTCCCCAAACTGTTTACAGTTCACTTACAAGAGTTTATGTTTTAATGAAGCAAATAATTTATGTGGATATAATATATAAGTGGATATAATTGATTCAATTTATAAGTAAGATTACTTCTAGTTGTAATGGCTTGTTTTGTTTTCCACTGCTTTTAAAGCTTTGCAGTTATCCCGTTAAGTGATTCCCACAAGGAACTTGTCTGGGATAGTTTCATCATTTGGGTCTGCTCAGTTCAGGCAATAATGTGCCAGCATAGGAAGGTTTGCTCTACAGAAAACACAAGCAATCTTCAATCAAAACTTGCAATATATTTAGACAATACACAGATATCAGTCTCTTCCAGACATGATTTGAGCCATCCAAATATCAATTTCACTAGCATGAAATCTGAAAATATGAGAAACCTAGGAATTGTCTACAGATCACAGAGTAGACTGTACGTGAGTGGGCTATCCAAAACTTAAAACAGTGAAGAAAAGCCTATATGCATACATTAATATGCAAGTAAGCACCACTCTGTAATCTGTCTACTATAAGGTAGGCTGACAGATCACATGAATAGGCATTTATATGCTTTGAACCCATTCACAGTAAAGGTTCTATGCACAACTGGGGAAGAGCTCAAGACTCAGTTCTGTGCCCAACCATGTATACATACAACCTATACAGTGGGAGTCCTACATAAATGAACCACAAGTCTCGAACTCCTACAGCAGTTGTAACTAAAATCTACGTGGAAAAGGTGAAGAATGACCCGCGTATATTAACCAGAATGATTCTGCAGGTTGGAAGTTAACATACTTCATTAAACCTTTCACAGTTCTTGAAGATCAGCCGAACATCTGCCACAAAATCTTCAGGTGTCTGGTAGTGCTGGGAATGTTTCTTCTGCAGTTTCTTCTTCACTGTAGATAAATCCATTGGTTTCTTTATTATTTTATAGTAATTTGGTATCTGTTGAGAAAAGATAGAGGGAGTCACAAAATTCAAAGTAAAGTGTATATCCAATGTGGTGGTATTTCATTTATGCAACAGTGAAATATTCCGAGAGAGAGAACGTGATAGATTCATTCTCTCTTTCTTCTGATAAAAAAAAAAAATTAGTGGCCATCATGAGCTCTCTAGTTCAGTCAACTATCTTCATCCAAACGACTATGTGAACAGATAAAACTACTCAAAAGACTGGCCAACAAAATAATAATCACACTGATTTTAGTCCAAGTTTCATTACGACAATTTTGTCTGTCAATTGCTGGTTATTTCACATTCTATCATTTCCATGGTAAAATGCATTAAGTCACTCACCGAGGCTGGGACTGGCTCTTGGAATTCAATGCTCAGCTCGTGGCAATACAAGTAAAGCAGGAGGCGCTCACATTTCTTGCAGAGAGAAAAAAAACAGTAAACATTCATTCATTCATTTGCTTATGTAACAAAATTTATATATTACTTGATTGCAATAAAACCTATTGAACTTTTTACAAGAGATCTTCCAAAAGAAGTAATTCCAAAAGGCAGCATTTCAGTTAATGTATAAGTTACAGGGGAATATTCAAGTACATAAAGGATTCTCTAAGCCCAACAACTGAAACAAATAAACCTCCTACTCTGCAGTAGCCTCACTAACTTCAACAAGACTACCTGGAACAAGTGTAGCCTGTGGTTAAGATTCAAAGAACCAGGCTACTAATTCCATGTGCCAAAGGGGTTTTTGGATTTATTTCCCGAACCAGCAGTACTACATGCCAAAACCTTTGGAGCTGCGGAAAGTTTTGACAGCATTTTGATACAGCATGAAGAATATATTCTAAGCAACAAAAAGAGCCCACTACATTAGAACAAGCTCTTGAGCTCCTGACTAGCCTGATACTTCAGGGAAGCACACAATCCAAGCACCATGTAGACAACCCACCCTTTTCACCTCCACAAAGCTAGTGCTCAGGTTATTTACTGCCTCTGAATGTAGAAGCATTCTTCCTAGTTAAGAGCCACTAACAGATCTATCATCCAAAAAATGTAATTCTTTCTAAAAGTTGCATATGCTATTCACAACACCTAGTGCAACGTATAAGGCACTGCCTGAAATATTCTGCCCATCTTGAACCTACCACACATTGTTTTATGTTATTAAATGCATTAAATTTATCAATGACATTCAATGACATCAAATTCTGGGTCTGAGTGAATCATTTCTCTATTTTTTCCTCTCCCTCTAGTCATAATTTTAGAAACCTTCATCATGCATCCAACCAACTTTAAGTTTAAAAAATCAACTATTTCAGCCTTTCTTAAGAGAAAGTCCCCTTGATAGTTTTGCCTCTGGGTTTTGTTTTTTTAGGGGAAACTGGTTCACAGACTGCACCTTCACTTGTGAGAAGGTGTCACAACCTTCTGTTGCATCCTCTTCTCAGAATGTACTTTGCTAATCCCATTTCAGTTAATTCTATGGAGAAAACTAAACCAGTTGTTCAAGACCACTGATGTCAAAAACCTTTAGAAAAAAAGTCATTGTCACAGGTGGCAAGACTATTTACCGTTTATAGAGTGATTATTTTACTTATTTTACAATTTCTATACCTGCTTTCTAAAGGTAAAGGTACCCCTGCCCGTACGGGCCAGTCGTAACCGACTCTAGGGTTGCGCGCTCACCTGCTTTCTACACCTCCCCAAAAGGTACAAAAAGCATGAAAACAGCTATCAATGAAATATAGCATCAATGAAAATCAAACCATAAGCATTCTAGCTGCTACAAATTGCCAAAGCCAAAGGATACAGCACCAGCTGTGAGCATCTCTCTCTGCAGCCACCAGCTGCCATTACTGAAACCTACAGAGAGAGACAGAAGCAACAGCTTCATTGTGCTTCTAGCTCCATTGGGGTCCCTTCCAACTCTACAATTCTATGGTTCCATTACATGCTGAATTATTGCCTATCATAGAGATGTGAACAGCTTTGGAAAACAGAAAGTAAAGACAGTCTAATCATACCTAAAAGGAAGTGTTCAAAATTCCCAAATCTTTTCATCATTAGAGCACATGTTTCACAGACTGAGACAAGGGGGCCATCTAAGCAGGGAGCTGAAGCCAAGGTGGGAACTATACTGGTCGAAAAGGACAGCTCTTTGGATCACAGGTGAAAGGGTAAAAAAGGAAGATTATGAGGGGCACAGACTAGAAGCATTGCAATAGGATTGTACTATAGATCATTTGGAAGAGCACTAAAGTTAAATTATCCTATGCATGTGAAAGTAATGATCTTTTGTAAGCCATCATAGAAAAGCTTTGCCCTGAAGGAAGCCAGTATGTTCAATCAATCAATCAATCAATCAATCAATCAGCATGGAAACAAAAGTCAATTCTAGGAAAAACCCTTTTCTCCAAGTGAAAATGTCACATTTTCAATCCATTCTAGTCATCTGGATTATTTGGAGTCTAGTAGTCTAGATGATTTCTGATCTCTTGTTTATGATGCGAAAGCTCAAACAATTAGAGTAGACCCCCCAATATAGCCATAAATATTAAAACCAACTGCCACTTAAAAACTGGACTATCTCCAATAATAATTTCATTTCTAGCCCTGCTATAGCAACATGCACCCACTTACTAATTAAAATATAGATATATAGTAAAGTTACCCATGTAAATGAAAGTTTAAACTAAGTCAAGAGACCACAGCAAAAGAAAAGCCAAGAGCATTTAGTTAAGAACAGTTCCAAAACAAGATAAATGTATTATCCGTAACCTACCCTTTGGTCCACAGGACTCAAACCTTGTGCAGTTTTCCCCTTCTTACTATGTTGCAAGTTGTCACAGTCATATTCCACTTCGGGTTTGCTAAGATCACGGCAAAATGTACATATCCAGTCTCCACTAAAATAGGGAAAATATAGTTCAGAAATTCAGGCATTTTTTTGTACTAGTGTGCTGAAAAATCTACAGGTAGAAAATCAATTTTTTGTAACTAAAATAAATTATATTATGCACAGGTCCTATATGGTTGTCCTGTTTGCACATTTTCCAGGCAGGAATTACATTCTTCCACCACCAATAAATCTTCAAGAAATAGGAAAGGGGCACTGGAAAGACCTGGCATGTTCAGGGATTGAAGCCAATGGGAAAGTTTCATGGAGCCCAAAGGCTCTAGAGTGAACAGGTTCCTATTCTTGTCTAACACTGACATTTAACCTCGCCTTGATCCATGTGCAGAGGACAAAAGCGCTGCCAATCCTTCCTCTATGCCCAGAAATTACACAGCCCATCAGTTGCCCTACAAAGCGCCTGCAACTGGTAGGAACTGATAGGTAGGGAAAGACAGTGACTTGCTCTTTTACTGGCAGGTTCCAAGCCCAATCCAGGTGGATCCCACCACTGCCTCCTGTTGAAACCTAGAAACAGATCTCTTCATACTTGTCCTCCTTACTAGACCCAGAATCATGCCTGCTTGGCCCAGCCCAGATGCCACAAACATGTGGTGCATAGCAAACATGGCTGCTAGTGAGGCAAATGCAGCCTCCTCAAATTTGCCATCCCGATAGGATGGTTGTCCATGAAGGAATACAGCCCTAGGGCTGAAAAAGGCTTCCCATCCCTGCTGTTGGCTGACAGAAGATAGCTGATGCTGCTATCTCATTGTGACTAACTCAATGTTCCTGTATGTTTTCATACCTTGGGAAGCTAAGGAGAGTGGGTACATGACATGTGAGGTGGAAAACTTTTGGGCACTTTTCGCAGCATAACAGGTCTCCTCCATTTTGGCACACAGCACACCAGTCTTCATTGGGATCTTCATCTTTGTTGTTGCCTTCTCCTCCAGATCTAGCTGATCGATGCATGAGGCTACGCACTGGGGACTTGCCATTTACAAGACTGTGTCCGGACTGTTTGCAGCTTTCACTCAAGTCCGCTGGTTCGGTTTTAACATGGTTTTCTATACTTCCCAGTGCTTCCAATTCACTCTCCAAATGCAAGTTTGTGGAAAGTGGTGGAGTCAAGCTGCTCTCAGGACTGCTAAGCTGAAATAAAGGCAAAAGATTAAAATCTATGAGAAATTGCCTTGGGTAGGAGACTGCTGCCTTTTCCACCTTCCTTTTTCTGCTCCTCCCTCCCCCCCCCCTTTTCATCCCCTGCCTACCTTCTTTATTATAACGTAGGCAATCTAATCTGTCCTCCATGTCTCTCTAACCTGTACTTCCATGTCTCCACAGCTCTTTCCCCCATTCAGCTCAGCTTTATAAAAAATGATATGGGCTGACCCTCCCATCGCTCCCTATTTACTTCTTAATGTTGAAGATGAAAAACATGATATAAACATCCTATGTACTTCACTAAGTCACAGTTACGTTTTTTTACAGTCGTATTCTCAAAAATTGATAAAACTTTTTTTTTAAAAAAAGATTAAATTGGGGTAGACTATAAACAAAGAATTTCAACAAAAGGGAAATGTCAACATGCACATGCATGTGCAGACAATTCTCAGACAAGTTGTACACAGTTTTCAGTGCACTATATTTGATAAATATTTTAACAAGCTTAAAATATTTTGAAATAGGAT
This sequence comes from Podarcis raffonei, assembly GCF_027172205.1. Lineage (NCBI taxonomy): Eukaryota > Metazoa > Chordata > Lepidosauria > Squamata > Lacertidae > Podarcis > Podarcis raffonei. The sequence goes on from NC_070607.1 coordinate 65,715,755, forward strand.
CTGTTGGAAAATAAAACCCCTAGGTGGCTGTCACCAATGGAGGCAAAGGAAGTCAAAAAACTTAATATGGAATCTAAATGGCCAAAATATTGGGAAATTATAGAACAAGAAGGAGGAAATGTGAAATTACAGAGCTATGAGAAACTGAAGTCTAAAGTAAGAGATTGGCTTCATTATTATCAGATAAATGAAGTATTTAAACAGGACAGGAAAATTGGCTTTCAGGTGGAAAAGTCAAAGTTAGAAACAGAATTGTTAGAACCCAATACCAAGAATTTGTCTAGAATGTACAACTTGCTGCTGAAATGGAATACACAGGATGAAACGGTTAAATCAGCTATGATTAAATGGGCACAGGACATTGGTCATGACATTATGTTTGCTGACTGGGAACAGTTATGGACCACCGGTATAAAATTTACGGCATGTAATGCCTTAAGAGAGAATACTATGAAAATGATTTATAGGTGGTACATGACCCCAGTCAAGCTTGCAAAAATTTACCATCTGCCCAATAATAAATGTTGGAAATGTAATGAAACTGAAGGTACTTTCTATCACCTTTGGTGGACGTGCCCAAGGATTAAGGCCTTCTGGGAAACGATATATAATGAAATTAAGAAGGTGCTTAAGTGTACCTTTCATAAAAAACCAGAGGCTTTTCTCCTGGGCATAGTGGGCCAATTGGTGTCAAAGAAAGATAGGACGTTCTTTATGTATGCTACAACAGCAGCAAGAGTGTTACTAGCAAAGTATTGGAAGACACAAGAACTACCCACACTGGAAGAGTGGCAGACGAAGGTGATTGACTACATGGGACTAGCAGAGATGACGAGCAGAATCCGCGACCAAGGGAAAGAGACGGTGGAGGAAGATTGGAAGAAATTTAAACTTTATCTTAAAAATTCTTGTAAAATCATTGAGTGTTAAAATGTCATGGGTAAAGCATAGCAGATTTGCAGCGATAAAGGATTGGATATGAGGAAAGAAAAGGGTTAAAGAAAGGAATTAATAAGTAACTAAGACCAGGGGTTGCTGAAAAAATTTAAAATAAGGATGCAGAAAAGGGAGGCATGGGGAAGTCGTTGAAATTGGGTATATGAAAAAAATTTATGAAATTATACATGTTTATATGTTTGTTTGTTAGTGTTTGTTGTTTGTATTGTCTTATATTATATGTTAAAAAACCAATAAAAATTAAAAAAAAAATATTTTGAAATAGGAGGCCTATTGTGCAAGGGGATGGGAACCCAGCAATACTGGCTCTACACAATTCCTACGCAAACTAGGTACTGTACTGCTCGCTTCCTCTGTGCCAGAAATTACTAATTTTGAAGGGTCATCTCTGATGTGGCAAAACTGTTTCAAACTAGTCCCATGTGAAACTCTCCAAATAACTCCTGAGTTGGAAAATGAGATTGGAATGACTACATGCCTACTTTTTCTATAACGTATTATAAAAAATCTAATAGTAACCTACTGCACAGTAACAGCTGAGGAGGAGGAAGGAAGCAGTGACCCTCATGGTGTTGGAAAGCCAGGAGAGCAACTGAACCCCACCTGTATCACCTCACTGGCCACTACTGCAATGTAGGGAGAGAGAAAATTGGGCAAGCCCTAAGGGGGAGGGCTTGGGAAGTAATACAACTCTCCTAAAGCAATAAAATATAAATGCCCTCAGTTCTCTTTGCTGATAGTTTGTATGATAAATTGTACAACATACAAATAGATTTTTACCATGCAAGCGCTCCTCCTGCCATCCTCTGTTTTTTCTTGCTTCACTGGTCCCGAGTAACTGCATACCTCTTCTTCTGTGCCTGGCTCCTGTTTAACTTTCACATGTTCAGTCTTGAAACTAATATTGTTCTTTTCCACAGTTCGGCCTGATGAACCACAGCTGGAAAGCAAAGAGATTAAGCACACGTTTTAAATTGCACTTCAAAATGCTAGAATTAAAATAATTAAAAATTCCATATAATTAGTGAAAGCAATTGTGCCCGTATAAAGCACTTGGTTAGGAGGCATCATAACCAAGCTGGTTTTTACAGGTGTAGAAGTGGTTCCAAATTAGAGAGGGAATGGATTTTTAGCACTTTACCAAACATAAAATAAGTATGTCCTAAATATCAAATCTGCCTCTGTCATTAGAGTCTGGTATGGAGAATCTTTTGAGAGAGATATACAAGCTGTTCAAATTTCAGAAAAATTGCTCACTGAAATTTAAACATTCTAGCTAGAGGAGTTAGGGTCTTGTTTCCTGATCTTTTTTGCTGATAAAAAGCATACCTTTCAAAAATCCAAGTATACCACTGTAGAGTCCCTTTCCCTGACTTCATGCACTGTTTTTAAAGTGAGAAATTCAAGACTTCTGTAAGTTTGGTAAGGTGGAAATTCCCTTTCAAGAATGCAGAGCTGATTTTTCCTCATCAACGCTTGCTTTTTTAGATGTTCAATAACCACAGCTCTTACAAGAACCCCAACGCAGGGGCTTCAGTTTACACAATAAGGCAGGCTTCCTCAACCTTGACCCTCCGGATGTTTTTGGCCTACAACTCCCATGATCCCTAGCTAGCAGGACCAGTGGTCAGGGATGATGGGAATTGTAGTCTCAAAACATCTGGAGGGCTGAGGTTGAGGAAGCCTGCAATAAGGCATCTTCCCTCTCCTTCCCCAGCACCCTCCCCTCTGCCTGGTGGGTGGCGATGGTCAGCAGAACCCCCAGAACAGCAGGAGGAGAAGGGAGGATAATGCCTTCTGGCAAGCTGAAACACTTTCACTGATGGAACTATCAGAAGAGCGCAATACTGCATTCCTCTTATTGTACTTTCACATATTGTGCTAATTTTCAGCTAACGTTTCATGCATTTCCCCTTCATGTTTCAACCCTCTAGATTAGGAGCAACGATGAAGTTAAGAATCACCACAGTGGCAGTGGCCCCCTTGCTGCACATTGGCCCCCTACATTCCATATATGAACAGACTAGTTCACATTCAGGAACAGGCTATATAAGGCATAAATAATAACTTTGGTGGTCTTACTTTTGCTTCAACATACGCAGACAGGGCTCTGCAGCATGAGGTTCATTATCAACCTTTTTATATATAATTTACAAGCACATATATTATTAAACATTGATTTAGAACTCACCCCAAGTGGCTGTTCTCCTAACCTGTACAGCAGTGATTGGAAACCTCGAATCTACCAGTCTCTCCACAGGTTTTAACTCCTCCTAGGCCACTGTTTCCCCATAGTTGACCTACTACCTTCTGATCAGCTAAGCAGCATTGGTGGGAGTGAAAACTGTGAAGTGGGGAGATTTAAACCTTCCCTTCCTGAGATCCCCCCATTTATTAGGTAAAAACAGAGGAGCAACAGGGGAGAAGGGACATGGCTGAGTCCCCCTGACCAGCTGCCCAGGGAAGAAAAGAGCAATCTTCCTCCATGAACAGCTTGCTCGGTTTCCATGCTGAGAAAGGAACGGTCTCAGTGAAGAGCTCAGAAAGCAAAGCAAGGTATGTGTTTGTGTATGTTGAGATATAGACACATACACACAAAACACACACATAATGTGATTCCTTTGGCCCTATTTAATTTGTGCTTTGGCTCCCTGCCACCTGTGTTCTGTCGTCAACTACTATGTTCCCCTGTGGTAGAGGATAGAAGTGGGGGCTGAAAGACCAAAAGAAAGTGTGTGTGCATAGAACCTAAATGCAAATGATCAAAACATGAGAGAATATATAATGCCTTTCCTCTTTATGTGGTGCAGTGGTCAAAATGGGAGCTTTACAATTTCCATATTTTTTGGCAGATGATTTTTAAAAGCCTCAATGTGTCTCTTAAACGGGAATTTTAAAAATTCTGTAATATGCATTTCGTTCTCTATACACTTCAATAACTTAGTAGCTGGTTTTGAAGCCATTCAACTCACCTGCCTCTACTGCCCGTGCTGGAGGTACTAGGTGGCCTCACAGGGGTGTGTGAATTGGATAAACCTAAGAAGGATGAATCATTGTTTACACCAGCAGCATGAGCTGTATAACTGCACATCTAAAGTTATGCAAGCGCTACCCTGTGTATCAGCACAGACAGTACCACTGGTAATAAAATAATTCAAAACTTCTACATTCAATATCATTTCACGTTAATTAATCTCACAATTTCCCCCCTTAAATGAAATAGCTGCTCTGATTCCTTACGTCTTAAGTCAAGCCCTAAATTATTTCTAATCCCAATTACTTTATTCTGATGCAACTATCATAAAAGACTATTAATGACTGCATATTAACCACAAACATATGATACATTTAAAGAGAACCTACACTAATATAGGCTGACAACCCTGGGAATAATCAGAGACAATTGAAAAGGTTGGAGTGCAGAGTAAAACGGGACTGAATGCTGATTTACTAGCAATACATTTTTAAAGAGACCTTACACACATTTGTCCAGGTGTGTAGAGAAAGGTCTATAAACCCAATTTCTCCTCCTCTCTGCATTTTGCACTTACTTCCAACATTCCACAGCAGTGGCACAAATAGGCAAGTTATGCTAGACTGAATTTTCACAGTGGCAGATGAATTTCAAGAACAGGACTTCAATTGCACTCTGGCACAGAATATTACACAGCTGCAAGACTATATAAATAGTACAGAAGCACCAGAGCATGGAACAGATATGAAAAGAGATTGCTGTTCAGCTCCATACTAGCCATGACAATTGCACTCATTTTATGAACTATTGTTGTATATTATGATATTGTGATTTTATTGCTTTGGTTTTCCAGAAACTGCCTTGGAAACAATGACGATGGGTGGTACAGAAAACTTAATTTTAACGCTCACAGCATTAAAGCCTGTAGTCACAATGCAATAGTTGCTGGTATGTACTTTAAAACTATTGGGCTCATGAGCCACAATAATACTGTTTTAAATCTATTTCTACTTGAGACTTGTTGAGCAGGAATCTTTTTGCTGCACAGACTGGGTTACTCTTTCTAGTGAGCTGGTGCCTACAATGCTGTACTCCTTTTTATAGCCCTCTCATTTACAGGTTATTTTATGAAGGGGAAATTATTTCATGCATAAAAATTGGGCTAAATCACAGCTACATAAAAGGTACAGACACTGGAAGAGAGAAAGAAGTGCTCATCAGCATTACTGCAGAAGTTACTAGAAATAACTGGATGGAATTAAAAACAGGGATGTTAAGACCTGAGAAAATGTACTGGAAACATCAAACTTCTTTAAAGTATTTGGAGCAGTCATTATTAAAGTTGCTGGTTGCTTTAAGCAGGTGTCAATTTAAGCAGAAATGTACAGATGCCCACTGCCTCTTCCCAGCTTACCTGATGAGCCTGGAGACAGGGCTGAGGGCCCAGGGGAGGGATTCATACTGCTTATAGGCTGAGGGGGTAGATGGCTGCCTGCGATATACCTACTTAGTAAATTATCTAAGTTACTGGAACCAGCATCTTCCAGCTGAAATAAAGGAGGACAGCCACACAGTGATTCTGCCAAGTCTAAATGCAGCATGCTAGAAATGACAGCTTGAGGATCATCTGTATTTTCACTGAAGGAGTTTAAAGCACTAGCACTTATTCACATAATAAGGGGAAACAAACAGATGAATACTCAGTTTTGCCATATTTGTATTTGCTATATTCCTGCATGTATAATCAAGGAGTCTAGGAAATGACATGGCTACAAATTATTAATAAACTTTAGCATAGAATATTGTAGCAAAATCTTAGAATTCAATGAGTTTTAAGAAACAAGCTTATTTCAAACTCAGTTGTCAATACTGATGCCTAGGTTTGTGTCAGAGAGAGGTCTACATTCAGAACAACTTCCACTCTCTGCTTATGGAACTCATTCATTGCACCTTATATTTTACTCATGAAGTTGCCCTGATTTGTATGTTTTAACTATCTTATTCAAATATAGGACAATAAACATAGACAGGGAGAAACCATATGCTTTCAATATTACTAAGAGGGTTGCCACTAGAAGAATGGAAAATATATCATATTTTTTTAAAGCTGATCAGGGTGGATGGCAAAAATAGTTTAGGATATCTGTTCTAGTTTTAAACAAGAATACATTTATTTTGTAGTAGGGCTTTTCCTTCAAGCAAGCTCCAAGGGTAGCACTGACCCATCTATAATCAACACTACGGGAACTTCATGTAAAAGTAGGCAGGGCCCAAATGAAAAATATTGTGTGGCCTTTTTTTTTAAGGACACAGTTTAGGGAGGTTGTGAGGGAGTTACAAAAGCAATTAAGTGAAACCCCCAAATAAAACACACATTTTGGCATGATAGTACAAGTGTTTTAGAAGTTAAAAACACACTTTTAATGGACACATTTGGAAACCCTTGTGTATGTGCTTGTGGGCTGGGAACAAAAAACTTTGTGGCATCATTGCAGAGGACCCACAGAAGTTAATGGGGGGTGTTGATTCATTAAATGACAAACTGGGAGGACACAAAAACATCTTGAGGGAGCCATGTGGCCCATGAGTTAGGAGTCCCTACCTTAGAAGACACACAGCTGAACTGAATACATTTCCTGCATTTTAGTTTCAGTGCAGAATAAATTCAGACACAGGTTTCAAAAATCATAAATGCCGCCCCCCAGCAGAAAAATATTCTAAATAAGAATACTGATGCTAAATGGTGTAAAATGCAATGAAAGAGTAAAGCACATTAGGAGGAGACACAGTGATTTGTCCAGTGAGTTTCATAGCTGATTAGGAAAACAAGACGGTTCTGGTCAGTTTATGAGAAGATGACCCAAGTCAAATGTACCTTTTCAATACAGTTTTTTAAGTGTTGACACCAAACACACAATTAATATCTAGAAATTCTGATGTCGTATTATTAGCTTTCATCTGATTTCATATAGCTTACTAACCTGTATAGGAGGAATATCTGGCAAGGAAGGCAAATTTTCTGGGTTGGTTACTGATGGAATAAGCTCTATTGCTGCTACAGATGGGCTTGTTGGACCACGGTTGGCATTGGCCATGGTGGCTGTTGTAGGGCTTGTTGGGTTGATAGTATTATTGTGCACTGAAACAACTGGGAAGGGACCTGCATGTCCTGGGTTTGAATGCTGCCAAGACAAAGGAGAGGGGGAAGCAAGAGAGAGAAAATATTGTTATGATAAGGAGAAAACTCTTTCCTATGCAAAACTGGAAATTTTCAAAGCTTGTTGCTTCCTGCATTTCTCTCCATGAGTTTCCCATTGCTGATAATTGTTTTAAACCTTCTAAAACATTTTGCATTTTATTCACTTTTTTATAGGTCCTCTTTTTTTAAACCTTATTGCAAGCTCTCTACTCCCCCTTAATCGGAGAACATAACAAATTATTCCCATATTAACATGCTGGTTATCCAGCCAAAAGGCAATAAAGTTGTGAAAGGTAAAATGTGGCTGCAAGTGCATTTCATTAGATGCTCCATTAGCTTAAATACTCTGCATGTGGCTAGTAATATCCAAAATTTTACAAGATTCCTATTATGCGGCTCTTTAAACAGCCAGCAACATGGAAGGAGATGTCCCTTTAAAAGAGGTCTCACAGCTGATATATACACATAGAAGCTGAGCTGAATCAAAAGTCCAGAATCAAAGATGGGAAACAAAATGTGCACACAGCATATACTTGTCTTTGTAAGTGTGGCTGCATCATGTACTGGGGCCCGTTGTGGCGCGGTATCCCTGGGAGACGAGCAGTGTTCTGAGCCATTCTCATCTGGTGGGCTTGGAAAGCACCGCAATTCATTCCCCTCTGCATGGTCTGCATACTTATCAACCTCGGAGGCTACAAAACATTATGTATTTTAAAAGATGAGATAAAAGCAGTCCTCTTTGCCAAGTGAAGTAAATGAAGATGCATCTTTGTGCTTTACATGACAGCGGTATAAATCCTACCTTAAACTTTGTGGATTAAGGTAGAACTCAAAGTGCCAAAGGTGCAATTTAGTGTCTACAATGAGTGTCTTAATTTAGATCATCTGAAACTTGCCTGTTGCTGCAGCATCTGTGGGCCTGCCTGGCGAGGAATCTGCCCTGCAGGCTGCCCCATCCTCATCTGTTGTAACTGCTGGTGTTTTTGTTGTGCGTACACCTGCTGTTGCATATGCTGGAGCCGAAGCTGTGCAAGATTAATTTGCGGTGGAGGTTTGCTGATGTGGTTTGTTCCCGGAGGAACTTGTCCCACTACTACATTAGGAGTATAACCTTGGGTTGGTTTGTTTTCAATAACAAGATTACCTAAACAACAGGAGAGAGAATTGGTCAATCACAAAGTTATTTATTTCAAGCTAAATGTTAACAGTCTAGAAGTTTTACACTATGTACACCCTAGCTTCACAGCAGCTAAAAAGTTAAAAATAAATGTACTTTTAATCAATATATTCAGAGACTTGTAATTATTTGCACTTCCTTATTGACTTTAAATAAGATATTGGTTCTGATGTACCCATATCTTACCTTAGTTTTATACATAAAGATACATCACAATCAACGTCATGCAACACATTTTTGCAACAAAGTAATTTTGTGTCATCAATAAGCATTCAATATTTTATGAACTCATTTCCATAGCATTAGAAGGAAAAAGACTTAAATACAGAGTAATTATTGCTTGTGCATAATATGCAATTTATATATTGTAACTTTAAGCATTCTAGAGATTTTTAAAGGAAACGCATTTAATACTTAAGAGACTAAAAGATGAAGACAGAAAATCACACAAATATACAAATATAGCTCTGTAATTTTTACACCAGAGGCCTTTTGCAAGTGGTGTCCAGGTTATGGAATATCCTCCCCAGAGACAGCTGCCTGGCTCCTAAGCTGTAGTTTTTTTGATGTCAGGTGAAAACCCTTCCCCTAGTCTTTTCATTTTTAGAAACATGTTTAGGTGCCTTGGGGCCATTAGAACATTGTTCTGGTTTTTGCTGGCTTTATTCAGATCATTTAAACTTATTTTTTCATTTTATAGCCATGATGTATTTTATGTGGGTTTTAAAAAAACAAAAAAGTAAGAAAATTTAATGTTTTCTGTTAATGCTGTAAGTATAAAACAAAACCTCAGAGCATTTATAACCATTTTAGGATAATAGGGGCCTTGTGTTTCTTTACACGTAAGAGTCTTTCAATTATAATCACATTAAACAAATTATCTTTCTGATTCAACTAAGCCAGCACTCTAGCAGAAGTCAGCACAAGGGCTCTCAGTAGTTCAACAGGGCTTTCCCCTCACCTCCCTGCCACCTCCTCCAATTCCACTCTGAAGAACTGGGAGAACCCCCAGAACATTGTGCGGAGGGGAAGGAGGAGATTGCTGAAATGCTTCAGAAGACAGAACAATCAGAAGAGTGCAAGGTTTAATTCCACCCCTTGTCTTGTGCAGTGATACTGAGCTGAAATACTGCAGTGTCCCTTAATTCAGAACTACACAACAGCCAGCTATGTACTTCTGTCCTTGCTATCAAAGATTAAGTTGAGCAGTGAGAGATGCTTGCAAAGATGCTTATAAGACCACGCTGTTCAGCAATATGATTTTTCTGTTTCATCATTCAAACAGGAATTTGAGTGATTCACAACTTTAACACAAGTATGGGGAGACTGTGATCCTCCAGATGTTGTTGGACCCCCTCTCACCAGCCTCAGCCAGCATGGCCAAGTTCAGGAATGATAGGAGTTGTAGAACACCTAGAAGGCTATAGGTCCCCCATCCCCAATTTTACATTTTATGTACTGTGCCCCAGGTTCAAAAGACTATATGGGAAGCTTCTGAGCACGTACTAATGCCTTTGCAGTACAATTTTTCAAACCACAGACCTCTGAGACAGCTGAAGCAGCAAGAGTTATAGGAAGTCCTAGTGTGCATATAGAGTCGCTTGCACACGCCCAACAGACACTTGTCTCTTGGACAGTCTCTAGGCTGGTTTTACAGAAATCCAGATTAATGCATCTTAAAATACTTATAATGAACTGAATTTGTGTCACCAAAATAGAAGACAAGCATCTAAATTCTCCATTTTAGCTAAAAGTTTTGCATTTGTTAGTTGCTCAAGAAACTTTCTGCAAATTAATGTGAATTGTCTGATAAACCCCTCTGCATTTTTAAACAAGCAAGATCTGTTTTCTTTTGCCCAGTTCTTGGTCTGACCTTTTCTTGATCATCTGAATTATAAAACTAGTAACTTCCTTGAAGCTATTCTACTGTAAGTTGCAATGATTTGTGTACCTGGTTATTTCTTACATGAACAATAATTCTTAATCAAAATATTTTTAGATTTTCTTGCATCACAACTTCGACTCAACTTTAGTAATTCTAAAACAAATACAAATTCCTGGAAGGGTGAAAAATCTGTTTTATTCAAGAGCACACACCCACTATTTATTGAATGGAGGTCTAAAATTAATCATAACTTAGAAATCTTTTCTTCAGTGTTACTGGAGCCAAATCAGTACTTACACTCCAGTACCATTAACCGCAATGGGAGACCCCTCTCTTAACAGTTCATTTAGGAACTTGACAATGACACCCATGGTTTTCCCCGGTTTCAGAATTATCCTTGCATTGATTCTAGAGATTTGTTCTAGTCATATGCATTTGTCAAAGGCCGTCCTCATCACCGTTCATTCTTCAGTAAATTAAAGACAAGATTTATTGATTTATTTTTACTTTCTGCTCCCTCTAGGATTCCTCTGAATTTTTTTTTAATGTAGTTTCCAAGACTTCATTTCCAATACCTTTTTCAGTTCCCAATGTATAGCCCCAATCCAAAGGGCCGCATGATGAGCTCTGCACATGTAGTGGGGGGTTCCGATACCTCCCCCTTTCCAGAAGCATCCCCTCACAGTGCCCAACAAGCTGCCCTGAAGCTTGAGGAACCTCGAAAGTGTCCTCCAACAGAGTAAGAGGAGTTGCTGCTGGAGAAGAACACGGGAAAAACCTGGTATGGACATATAAGCCTTTGTACACACCTAAGAGGCTCTAATCTATTTTGCTCAGTATCCTATACTGGCTCTTAATTATCCAACCAATAAATTCTCTCATCAAAGTTCTCTGTTCTTTTATATTACTTGTAGTTACTATGGGGAGGTATATAAGTCTAACACATGAAGGAAGGGATTTTAATACACAAACATGGATCTAAATGGGATTTTGCCTGCTATTGCCCTTTCTCCTTCTATATAGGCCAAAAGCTGGAAAGCCATGCATGAAGGTATAGATTTCTCTCCTGTGAAGCTGTCTCTCACTTGATACTAGAGCTTTGCCATGCCAAAGAATGCATGCACCTTGCTCAGTCATTGTGTCACTGAAGGAATATTGTTTTTACTCATTCTAATCTGTCGCTATAAGGAAGTTGTTAAGTCTTTAAAGCCAAAATGTCCTGCCAATACCATGCAAAAGTATTTTGGGACCAGTTGGAATCTGGTGCCCAATTTTCTCTTAGAATATCTAAAATGTGCTGCTAAGAGTTCTGGAAATTTTTCAGCCCTGTTTAGCTGGTATAAATATTATTCATATTACTAAGTCTACAGGACAAATACTAGACTGAGTTTTCCATGTCTTCCTATCGTTTTCTACTTCTTTGTTTACAGAAATACGGCAACTGAGTTGCAGCCTAACATACTAAGAAGTTTGGAACAAACAAGTCTTCTTTCAACGCCTGAATGTGGGCTACCAGATTTGACCCTCAATTGCTTTCCCCTTCAAGGAAGCACACTGATTGTAGGCTGACACTTTCCAGTGTCCTTTATTACCAGAGAGGGATAGAAGGAAATTACCAACAGAGTACATGGAATCACTACTGATCTATACAGAGCAATCTTGCATGTAGTTCAGGAGACACTCTCCACTCCTCCTTCATCACCACTGTCATGACCCTCCCCTCCGCTCTGTGGTGCCTGCTCATCACTCCACCTCTCTTGTCACAGTGCTTTCTTAGAAGATTATTAAAGCTAAAATCTGGAGAAGCATCTGAAGTAGCCTAACACCACCGTATTCAATGATTAAGAGCAGTGCAGCACTACCTATTAAGGCATATCGATTTCCAAGTGAATAATAATGCATCCAGACTGTAGAGAGAACTATTCTAGTGACAGGGAGTTGCATGCAAAGCAGAAGCATAGTTTGAGAGAAGCATCTGGGTAGTGGCTGCATATGTTATAAAAGCTTTGGCTCGGATCCAACCCCATACAAGCAAACAGATGACAGTTCATCATGTGCACAGGAGAGGAGAGGACTTGCCAAACAAGGGGAGTTTGGCTTAATGTCTGCTTAAAGTCAGATAATTTTATACAATTATACAGTGAAAAAAAGCTTCCTGGTATGAATGGATCCAAGACACTACCACCAATTTTAGTGGTAGTCTACAGAAAGTTCTATCTAGTTCATGCTACTCATCATATTAAGAATTTTTGCACATTGAATTCAGCTTTCAGAAAAATGGAACACCCTCTCACCTAAGTTGACTACATTCTTTGCCCAGAATGTGGGATCACAATGGAAGCGTATTGCTCCATTAGCAGCTGGGACAGGATCACATCGTGCTTTTAAAATATGTCGCAGCTGGAACGTGATCTGTGAGAAGACAAACACTCTCAGATTAGTGATGACATTGTGCGGAGAGTCAACAAAAAGAAGTCGACAAAACAAAATGCAAATTGTCAACAACTGTGTGTGGCTTTGAGCAAGCTGCCATCTCTTATCCTAACCTATCTCATAGAAATAAGCTAAACCTTATTTTCAGTCGCTTAGAAGAATTGCAGGATACAAACATAAGGTCGCAAGAGAATTACTACTGGAGTGCATTACTTCTAAAATACAAGAAGGTAGATTTTAAGCAAATAGATGGTGGCACAGGACTAAGCCACATTCAAAGTATACCCAGTGGAATGAAAATACTTACTCACTGAAACCCATTGATTACAATGGATCTACTTTAGGAATAGCTTAGTCTGATACCACCCAGAGTTCGTAAGTGGTAACTTGTATTTTTATACATGCCTGACTTTAGTTGTACCAATGTTCAAATGATAACACAGAAAACATACACAAAATATAGAACAAGACTTTTAATTTTTCCATGTGAGTAGAAAGCAAACGATGCATATTTGACATGGGAAAAGTTCTATTCTAAGTCAAAACCCCAGAATTGGTTTTAAATTCTAATTTGCTTCAATGATTAAGGTGTCACCCAATGCTCAAGTCATTCAATGTGAAAGACACACACCCTGAGCAAGGTGCTAGACTCTTATCACTTTGGAATTACAAACTGAGAGAGCCATACCAACACTCAAAAATGATAGTAAATTCCCCCTAATTTGTTCCCCTTAACTTCCAGCAGCACTTCCGGCAAGCTAAATGCCAAATTCCAGTACCAAAATTCTAATGGAAAAATGTGCTTCCTGCCTTTCACTGAAACAGACACAGGAATTACTGAGAATTGAGCAGGCTCAGTTCACAGCAACTGCTGATATTGATCCAAGGTGGCAAGCAGTGATGCAAGTAAAATTTTGATGGCCCACTTCAATTGGCACCTGAATTATCATGTAAACACAACTTTTATAAATGCTGTATTAATTTTCCATGCTGTATAAATGTGCTACACATTTAAGCCAGCTGCCAAATGTAGTCCAATATGGAAGGTAAAACTTAATCAAATAAAACACATTCAGATACAGTTTTTTGCAACCAGGGTTTTAGTTCTGATTTGCAGTCCATCATTAAAACAACTGGTTTTGACTTGAAGCAAATCAAGTGGCAACTTCATCAACTGAAATTTCTGGTTTTTTGTTTTACTTTATCCTGGTGTTTGTTTGTTTAGTTTGTTTACAAATAACTAGAACTAGAGAGGGGAAATGGAAAAATTTCCTTGGGGGAAATTTTACTCTTTAGAATTCTTGGTGATTGCTGTTATGGTTTTTAACTTAACTACCCAGATGAAGTTGTTCATTGGATGGTATACTGTATAACTGTTAAAACTATTGGCATCTGTCTGTCTGAAGAGACAATGGAAGAGTGAGCCATCGGGTGGGTAAAGTTAAACCATTGGAGAGTTAAAGTGCTTCTTGTGGCTGTAGAGACTAATATGGGAGAAACATGTTTTACTGCAGGTAGAACAGATAACAGTCTGGTTTTACTGTTACAGAAGCACCGTGGCATTTCTTCTCTCTGTGCTTCTCCCAGGGGTCATTTCTCCTCTGGTCACTACTATGGATACTGTCTTCAGGCAATGCGGTCATCTGCAAGGGATTCCCACATGGCACGGTTCATATTGCCAGCCTTCATGCCACATTTGCAGACATCTTTGTAACACAGAGTTGGTCTGCCAACAGGCCTGATGCCTAAAAACAGCTCCCCATGAAGCACATCTTTGGGGATCTGGCCATCTTCCATTGTGTGGACGTGACCAAGCCGCAGTAGACGTCGCTGAGACAGAAGTGTGGACATGGTGGGAATGTGGGCTTGGAAGAGCACATATTTGTTTGAGACTCTGTCCTACAATGTGATACCCAAAATCTTCCTGACACAGCACTCACATAAGGCATTGAGGTGTAAGTTGCTTACGACTCACTTCCATAATGCAGTGCGCTCAACACACAAGCCTGGTAGACCTTCCTCTTGGTATTGGTTGTTAGCATCACATTCTTCCATAGGCTTTTGGGGAGGCAAGTTGTTGCTATAGCTGCCTTACCAACACACCATCAATGGTTATGGTGGAGTCCTTTTCAGACTCACTTCACTGGTACTGAGTAAATTACATATAGCTACAAGGCACTAAAGGTTCAGTGACTGTCTATACAAGTGAAACTGTTTGTTTCCAACAACATCTAACTCCATGAACTTTGCAAAGAAGCCAAAAAATTGCCCCTCAGCTGACCATCATGAAGCCTAGGTAACCACCGGAAACTATCTGGCCTGACATCAACTTCTATATAGATTCAGGAACAGGTAAAAAACCGTTGAGCACCTGCTAGAAAGACCTACATAATTGTCAACGCTATGGATTGCAGTGTTACATTTACCTAATCAAAATGCAGGATGTGTCAGGGCTAGCTGGCTTGCCAAACGAACAAACTTCCAAATTTTACAGTAATTTAAATATCAAGTTTGGAATAAAGTGTGGACTGGAAACACTTGTACAAATATTAGCAAAGTGGCATTAGCTGTACTTACCTGAAAGCTTTGAGAGTAAGAAAAACATGGGTCCCCGTGATGCAATATTCTTTGTTTCAATGCAAGAATAAGACTATAATCTATGCTATACTGCAATTCAAAGCTTTCCTTACCAGTCGCTTGCTATAGAGTAATGCAGTGCTGCTGCCACTTGCAATGGCCCAGTTAGTAAAGTTCATCACATGTTTCACCTGCCGTGACAGACCACTGATATCGTTCTGCTGCTGTATTAGCTTCATCTGTCTCTCCTTTGTTACAGTCTGAATAGAAACAGTACACACATATCCATTTTTAAAAAATAATATCAAGTGCAATAATTAAAACATCTATCTATGCAACATGTAGATACTTAGTAGAGATGTAAATCAGAAGTGTGGCTATAACAAATAGTGGGTAAAATTTAACATTTTGAGAGTGGACTTTTATTTGTAGACTAACCTTGTGCCATACCGGCACTGAGTGCTGACAGGTCACGGGGCAGAACAAAAACTGTTAATTGTTTTTTAAAATTACAATTATCATGTTGGCATGGACATGATCTGAAAATGTACACTGCTGAAAACTTGTTGAAGCTAAGTAAGTGGTTGGGTGGGAGACTTTGTCAGAACTCAAAAAGAAAAAAATTGGATATAATTGTAATAAATAATATTTATACTCATTGGCAATGCCATCAATTTTTATTCAGTTTAATTATGACTGCACACTTCAGTCTCACAGATGGATTTATTTTAGACATGACTTTCTCAGTTTCCCAGTAACCATGATTGTAATTAGTGTTAGTTAAACTGCATGCAACTATTTCAGATGTATTTCCTTCCTATAATGCTGAAAAGTGTAGTTTATTTTAGATTATTTTAAAATATAGATGCTGGGTTGTATCCAGTGATGTTTGTGCATGAGCAGATTGAGATTCCAGTTGCACAAATTATTATTATTATTATTATTATTATTATTATTATTATTATTATTACCTCAACCTATCCCTTTATCTCTGCTCCCCATAGCGCTTTGCATGCTTCCAAAATCTGCTCCAGAGGTTGGGGGACCCTTTGGTTTGGAGGATTGATGGGGCCTCAGAGGAGAAGAAGGGAAAATCCTGTTCTGCCCGATTATGGGCAATTCTTCCTACCACTGTAGCACTGGACAACAGAGCCCTGTGATGTTTGGTAGTGATCCCCAGCCCTCCAGAGCAGTTGTTTGTTTTGGGGTGGTGGTGGGATGATGCAGATGGGATGATACAGAGGGCAGAAAGAAAAGATCTACTATGTGAGCCTGCCTTCTACTCACACAATGTTGGCTACATTCCTTATATACAATTGTATTATTTTATACATTATCCACCTAAAAGATGCTCAAGGCAGTTCACAAAAAAGGGTAAAACATACAATAACTGCTCCATAATTTTGCATTATGATTTATTTCTTCAAAAAGTGCTAATTTGATGCAAGTAGTTAAAGCTAGCTTTATATCTACATTTTGACCGAGTTTGGTTCAAGCAGCCATCACCTACTTAACCTATCAAATAAATATAGCACCAGCAATAAACATCCCCCATCCCATCCCATTTGGTGCTTGTTACCACAGAGCTTAGGGATTTAATAGCCTTGCTTTCAGGCATCTCAGTACTTTTATCAAAATTAAAGCAAAAAGTGGGGCAATCTATACCTCTGGGCATCACAAAGGAAGACAACGTGGAATATGAATATGATTTATCATAATTTTGAAACACTGAAAGTCCTGTAAAGTTTCAAAGAACTCTACAAAAGCAACATCACTGTTATAGGTCACATTTTTTCACATTTTTACTATTTTTATTTTCCTGTAAAGAATCATCTAGTTCTAAAATTTTATTTGTTCATAAGAATTAATTAGTAGCATAATGAATGGATAGAATACCATTCAAATTGTGCCATTTCTAAATTGCAATTAACTTTTTTTTAGGAGCACAGTACCTCTGGGTGTACTAAAATTAGACTGCAATCCTATGCCCACTTACCTGGGAGTAAGCCCCACTGAACTCAATGGAAGCTACTTCTGAAAAGACATGTATAGGACTGCACTGTTAATAGTGCCTTTCAGTGTCTTAGTCTTTCTCCTTAAAATTTAACAAGGAGAAGAGTATTCTATTAGGCTATTGCATTTTTTAAAAATTACAAGTATTCCCATAACAATAATTTGACCATAAAAATTATACCACATTGTGCATTTTGTGAATTATTTTCCTATTCAATATTTCCACTGAACTACATCTGGCTATGGAAACCATTTTGAGATATTGGTACCACATATAAGATTAGCATTTTAAAAATATTTTCTTTATGAAATATAAAAGCCAAACATGTAAAATCTCATCCCGACTGATTAAAGTCATCAGAAAATTGTCCGATTCAAAATGTTCTGAGCAACCCACATCACCAACACCCTTTCAACCTATGACAGGGGACTTGGCAATGAACAACCCAATATTATAATGAGACACTAAGCTGCAATGTAGATGACTACTAATTTGTCATCTACTGAAAAAATAATAATCTGCATCCAAGTCAGAAGTATTTTAACTGTTAACTACAGATTCAATTAGTGCCACTAAAATAATCCTGCAAAATGTACTTTCCCAAGGATGCTGTGAGCCATTAGGAGACCCCTCACAGAGCTATAAGCACTCTTAACTAAAGTTCCAAGAATTCTTTGAAGGAAGCCATGATTGTTTAAGTGGCATAAGAGTGCTTTAAATGTATGGTATGGATGCGATCACACAAATCTGAAGGGTAGGACAAGTATCAATGAGAGATTTCAAATTTTTAAATGATGCATTCAACAAAGGGTAAGATTTTTTATGAGACATCACACGGAAAGCAGCACACTTAAAGTCATGTAACCAAGTGGCTCTGCAATTTGTGCCTTACTGAACTGTCATGAATATTTACAATCCATGTCAGTTTTAGGCAGGCATATTGAGAAAGGAACTCAATGGCCCTTTCTGCACTTAGCTAAGCCGTAGTTTAGGACTATATGCACAAGCACCAGCAAGCCTCAGGCACACATGCTCCCCACTTTCCTCCAGCACAGCCATGAACGCAATTAACTAGATTTCCCCATTGTGTGGAAACTGGGGGGAAATCTGGTTAGGTTAAACTACAGTCTGTTAACAAGCCAGGATCATAAGCCACAGTTTGACTCTTGGCTTGCTTGACTAAACTGAGTAATTTAAACTAACCAAAGATATACAAAGTTTGAATGTAATCATGCTTGCTAGCGCTGTGTGTGAAATGCGCCAAGAATTTCATAATGGACAAAACCAACCACAGGGTTATTCAAGATAGAAGAAGCCATATATGTGCAAAGATCACAGCAGGATTCATGCCAAATATTTTTACTTATTTATTTTGCATTTAGTTGTACCTCAAGCTGTTGTAGGAGAGCTTTTCCTTTTTTATTGATTTCATTAATGAGGGTAAAAATAGCCACTTTGATTTCCTGTTCTACTCGTTTGTTAGTTTCATTTACTTCTTTTATCCTGAAAGAGAGAAATGTGCTGTCAGGCAGTAGCATTGGAACATCTTTAACCTTTTTCCCCCTCAAGCAAAAATTCAACGTATTATGTAAATACAGATTTATATGAAGTATGTTCAACCTCAATACACCATACCATCCAACCATATTTTCCATTCATTCTTAAGAGGAAAATCTTAAAAGTAATTTCATTTTACAATATGGGACAACAACTTCCATCAACATTAAAATATCCTTCTACGTTTGTTAGATATTTATGTTTCATGTGTTATGAAATGTTTATTCTACTGCTTTCTTTGCTTTTGGGGGGGCCTAACTTAGCACAGAGAAATTTAGTTGTGTTTTTTTAAAAAAAACTAATTAATATAAGGGGCAACCTGTTATTTCAAATTAATGTTCACCTCTCTGCCTAAAGCAGGTAGTAATTTGTCCTCCTGTAAGCACCGGCCTATTGTGCCACTGGTGTCATATTGATGTGTTGTGCTCCCTGGGGCATTATTAACTCCTATTTCTAACCTACCCTTCATCAATTAAGATTCCAGAGTAATGAAACACACTGCAGTGCTGCAGTAACTGCACAGCTGGTATGCACATACTCTCCATCTTTAGCCGCAAAAAGCCAGGGAGGTTGCCTGGACGTTCTAACTCGTTAGTGAGGAAGGCTCTCCCTGCCAAAGCTGCAAAGTGCATGGGCACACTGCTCTTCATTGAACAGGCACTTGTGAATTTGGTACAACAGATAAAATTTGCAGAAATCTATTTGTACATGTGGATTCTGTTTGCTGGATCAGGCTGAATAGCTGCTCTACTTCCATCTTCAGAGGCTAGAATTTTAGTAATCCTATAAACTAGCCCACCTGAAGAAAAGAATAATACAGTATAAGCATTATTATAGAAATAATAATAATCACCTACCTATTTTGCACCTGAGTAGCTGCAAAGTTAACATAATTCTTCTTTTCAAGGAGTTTGGCTAATAGATTCTCAATAGCACCCTTTTGATTCTGAAACGCTTCTTCCAAAAACTGGTACCTTTCCGAAGCAAAAGACAACATGCAATTATCAAGCAGGAGCACCATGCAGTAAGAGGAAACACTGGATTGAAACATAAGCTTGCTAACGTGAAAAGTGGCAGCTGCATAAATACCATTGGTAAGGAATGCTTAAAAGACAGGTTTGCAAATGGGGATTTCTGTTGTACAAAGAATCATAGAATTGTAGAGTTGGAAGGGTCATATAGTACAACCCCCTGCAAACAGAATGCTCTCAAGGCCATTAGCAACACCTCTTAGTCTGTTTCAATTCTCAAAACAAAATCCAGTCTTTCTAGAAATCTAAGAATATATGTGGTGATTTTGTGAAAAATCATTTGCATTCTGCACAAATATTCTATCAGGAAGGTTGAATTATGTGTTCATGCTGAATTGTCCATTCATTGAATGGTCTGCTTTTGCTTCACTGATATTTTACTGTTTTTTAAAATATTATGAACCACTTATGTATAGGTTATTCCAATACTTTATTAGAATAAAATGCTCTGAGCTCAACCCTGGAAAAGCAGCATAAGAATATTAAATAATAATCAAATATATGGAATCACAATGAAATGGTCAAACTTTTGCAGAATCCCTTGCACGTCAAATTTTGCTATCCTTCTCTGCTGCAGATGCCAGAAAATATTATTCATGAACATAAGTCTGTGAATGGGGGGTAATAACGCCACACTGTATTATATCTGTTGTCTCATTTTATTACTAGGGTTCATGTCTCAGAAATTTGTACTGTACTTGTCCAGATTGTAATCTGCATTACATATGAATCTAAGCAATTGTAGTGGTCCATCTATAAGGCAAGAAGAATACTGTGAGCTTGCCATCTTTATTTTAGTAAACCAGACCCAGCCAACTGGTTAGCAAAAAAAGCTCAATCAACTATATACTGCTAATAATTAATGTCAAATTAATATTGTCAAAGTTTCTGAAATAGCATGTTATTCTAAAAATCTGTGACCAATCTTAACCTCAAGAATTTCATGCTCCAGAAACAACGTAATGAGAATTTCCCTGAAGAACTAAAATATTTAAATAAGGAAATTACCTTAGAAGTATGTCCTAGAAGGTGCAAAGATAACAGACTGAACACAAATATCCTAGCATACAGAGGCAGGCACTACTACACTGATTTTTTCTTTCCTTATGCACAGCTTCCTATACCTCTAAGAAGTCACCAGTTTAAAGTTCAGCAGGGCGATCTTACAAACCAAATCAATGTATTCAGCTGGAAAACGATAAGTGTTTTCATTAAGCTGCATTAATGCTATAGAAGCAGAAATGTTACAGATGCATTCTTCAAAGTACTAATCATGGAAGCTAAGACAAGTATTTCTGCTTAAATGACGCCTACATGTATATTTGACCAGAGGTAGCCATTTGCTGCATCATATTTCTTTCATAAGCTCAGTGATTTTGAAACAATTAACATTCAGTGTTGCATCAATCTACGGAATGAACTCATGCAATAATAGCCTAATCCTTGTTAAAGTGTCAGCATCATCAGTGCCAATTCTATTAAAATATTAGCATCTAATTGCATACATCAGTTCATGAACCGTTAATTTTTTGCTCCTTTTCATACTCCGGCCTTGTTTACACATCACATTAAATCACAGTTAAATGAACTATGGTTTAAGTGAAGGAGCAGCATAGTTTAATGTGGTCCACACTACTCAAAAAATTCCAGTTCCCAATTCACTCCTCCCCACTGTGATGCTGCCACACCATAGAGGAAAAAAGCCATATTCTGGCTTTTCATTGTTCCTCTCCAAACCAAATATGAGAAGTAAGCCAAAAACAAACCTTTGCTCATAGTTTGTTTGGAGAGAAACAAAGCTTGAGCTACAACAAGAAACTTGTTTTGTCCCCAGCAAGGCAGCAGCACAAGTGGGGACCTTGGACCACATGCACCAGCACACTACTTATTCAGACTAAACTATCATTTTGTTTAACTATGATTTAATATGACATGTGAATCAGGCTTTCGTCAGTCACTCTGAGCATTTCCTTTTATAAGGAAAAAGTGGGAGAGAAATTTTCGTATAAAATAATCTATTTCTAAAACTGATCAATTAAAAAGCAGTTCCTGATTAACTGGGCAATACATTGAAAATGTCAATTATTTTTAACAGATGTACTTACAAAAATGGCAGGTGCTGATGCCCTCCTTTTGAACAAACACACTTTCCCTTCTCTACCCCACACTGGAGGAAATGCCTCTTCTAAGATGATACTTGCTGCACACATTATGTAAAATCAAGATATGTTTCCCCACAAAAATATTGCTTTATTCATGTACAAATGTGTAATTTAAATTATCAACTAAAATTCATGTGATTAAGATTTCTTTAATCTGACGACTGCTCTATTGCCACTTAGAATCAGTACTGGAATTAAGAGCCCAAAGCACCACCAGCCCAAATCCATCTGCTACAGACACAAAGTTCACACATTTTATAGCAGAAATACTTGAGGACTGTACACTACTTTAAATGCATCTGCTGTGTGAAGAAACAGCATAGGAATAGAAGAAGAGCCATACCTATGTTCTTTGTGTTCCAGTAACTGGCAGTCTCTGCATGTCAGTCTGTCACAAGTTTCACAGAAAAGTTTTAGCTGTTCTTGTTTGTGCACAGGACAGAAAACAGGACGCTGACCAGATGCTCCAACAGCCTCTGTGTTAAAAAAGAGAGAGACTTTTTGTATTTTAATGTAAAGATTAAGTCAGTCTACAGATCGAAACTGGCAGAAGAGCGTCCAGAGCTCAAGGAGGGTCAATGCCATGGCAGAGTTCCCCATGCAGAGGCACAGACTGCTGACTAGGAACAGTATCAGGTCCCACCATTTCTGTCTTTCAGTTTCTTTGGATTGGGAAAGTGCTATGTTCCACTTCCCATCTATTTTGGCTATTCACTTCTTTCTCAGCAAATACCCCTCCCCTCCAAAAAAAGAACCAAACACTGTGTTACTTTTGTTGAACTTCTGCCTTCAGCACAAAATCCCTTCCCAGTTTCATTTAGGTCCTGCATTAAGGGAAGAATCCAGCAGCATTAACATCCACCTTTGGCAGTTGCCTTGCAAGACATTAAAGGGGGCGTTGCTTTTGGTGAATGTTTGTGGCCTAGATCTCAACCAGAGGAAGGTATTAAGATGGTGGAACCACATCTCCGTTATCCTGCTGATTAAAACCATCTTGCCTCACTAACTACTAAACTATTTTCCTACAATTATTTATCTCTAACCTCTGAGAAAATCTCACTTGCTCCAACTACCTTATGTCTCCAGCTACTCCAACCAACTCTTTTCTCAGCCTTCAACAAACTGCCTTCCACTTCCTAGTTCATTGAAACTGCCTTAGACAAAACCACCCATTTCCAGATCCAAATAAACATAATAATGTTACTTTTCTTACTTTCATCTTAAAACACTCTTATATTTATCAATTTATATGTCACTATAAAGCGGCATCAAAAAGTAGGCCTCTGCCCTGTGGAACATGTAATCAAATATTTGACACACTGTCTCTGCTGGAGGAAATGTTAGAAGAGGGAGAAGAGAGGAGAAGGAGGCAAGTGTAAATTGGAAGAGTATGGATTCTGTTCAGTTACATATACTTCAGCTTAGCCTCAGTAATAGAAGAGGAATAAGATGCAAGCAAGCATAAACAACCTAGGTAAGTCTTCATCACTTATAAATGGTTAAACACAAGCATTGCACGTCGTGAGTAGGTCTAGGATTGCAATAGCAGGGACAAAACTAACAGGGTGTATCCACTAACCCACCTACAACATCTGTCTTCTGACTAATAAACTGCCAGAAATTACTCATCTTCATATATTTTATTGATACTGCCAAATTGCATTAAGGAAACAGACATGTGTGGACAGACTTTTTGTGAAAGTTTACTGCCAATGTTTAAATGTTTTTTTATTAATGACTGGACCGTTATTGTACTTCAGAAATATCCAAGAATTGTTTAGTTTTCCAATGGGAAACCATGGCTCTAGCATCAGAAAGGGGACAGCAGAAGGTAGCCAGGTAATGAACTTAGCAGCAAGGGTGTCAGAACTGTATCATGGGCTACATAACAACAGCAACTGAGCTGCCCAATTGAAAAGGACTGAGCCATGTATGAAATTAAGTATTTTGTGTTATTTGCTTTCCAATGAAGTCACAAACTGAGTAGATGCAATTCAACAGCCTCTCTCTGTTCCAAAACACAAAAATGACATGGATTTTCAGTATCCTAGGCTATCTATAGAGTCAGAGCTATTCTTGACAGGCATGTATTAAGTTAGAAACGGAAATTTCACCTGAAGAGACATCTTCTTTCTTTCTAATCATATGATCCTTAGTAAATTTAACTCGTTGATGAGCTTCTATGCAGGTTTTGCACAGCCATTCTCCACATTCCACACAGAAACCAACAGCACTAGAATTATCTTCACAGCTGGTGCACACCTAAAAGCCGGGGGAGGGGAATATTTTCAAATGCTGAAGCTTTGACACGTCAATCCAAAAATTACCAAAATATTTTATCTTACACAAGACAAAACTCAAATCACATTGCAAGGAGAAAAGAGTAGAAGTGTCATACCTGTTCTGATTTCTCATCAGAGCTGCTGGGTGCTTCAGATGTGTCTTTGACAAAGTAGTTATCTACCAAATCTATTTGCCTGCATTCCTGGCGACAGATTGGACACCTGATCACACCAACTGCAACAAAAAAAGGGTACTTCTTACACTTTACTGGATTGCCATAACTTGATTTTTAAAATCATCATAATATTTGTAATTAAAATACAGATTCTTCTTCCAAACCTATTAAGTATAATATGTCCAAGGACAATGCATAAGAGCACTTTCAGCTCCAGTGGGCCAGATAAGATAATGTGTTTCACAAAATATTTCAAATTCCTATAAGGCACAACATTTATTTATTTTTAAGCATATCGATAACCTGGGAGCTAACACACTAACAGTGCTCCATAAAGTTTCAGAACAGTTGGTTTTTATTACGCCATACTTCATCAGTTCTCAGGGATATTGCACTTTATGAAACTAAATAAATAGCAGCACAACAAATACAGGTTGGTATTTGTTTTTGATCCTTTCCACTTAGAGGGTTGGATGCAGACCAAGTTAAATGAAATTAAAATTACGTAATAACTTTGATTTCAGTAGGCCCTAATTTAAGTTACACTTAAATCAGTGGAAGCCAAGTACAACTAACTTAATATGGATCTATCCCATTGTTTCCTCAAAACAGAACAAAACAAAACAACGAGCAGTAAGGCATGAACAAATACTGGTTGATGTTTGCAGCTTGCTTGGTGGGAAGCAAACTATGAGCCCAGGTTCAGACAACAGGCTAAGCCCAAATCTGGCTTGTTTCACTCATGATGCAGCAAGACCAACAAGGAATGGAATAAGAACTTTTCAGCACACTGAACATCATGCACATTCATGTTAAATCAAAGTGTGTGTTTAACTTTAGTTTAATATGACATGAGAACTGAGTCAGAGACTATGGTCTCATTCACATGTACTGAGAAGTCGAACCATGGCTTGGCATGAATGTATGAACATGATAGCTCCTGAGGACAGTATCGCAGGCACTTTGCTCCTCCCTGGGCATTTTATAGCTCTACACAGCAGTGCCACATGAACCCATAACCATAGTTAAGGTATCTCCTTGTGAACTATGTTTTGTAACCATAGGAAAAACCTTGGCTACTGGTCATGGGTAAGCAGGAGAGATCTTAACCATAATCTCAAGTTTGGGTGACATGCAAAGCCAAACCTAGGCTTAGGTGCCATTCTGCGCTGAGACAGGGAGCAGCAAATCGGCTGCAATCTCCCCAGAAGCCAGCAGCTAAGCCATTAAGTGCAAAGTTCTATGTACAAGAACAGCTAATCACCTCTGAGGAAACACTTGTCTCAATATGTCCAGCACCTTTCTGGGCCTCAGAAGGCTGCAAAAGGCTACCTTTGAGGAGGATCAAAATGCGTCTTTCTAGGAGCTAGCAGGTTCACATTGTCACAGTAAATCATTATCTGGCTTACCACGATACAAGAACCAGATCTATGTCACATTACTAAAATAGCAATCACAATCAAATTTATGCCTTTTGATAAAAGACAGCACTCATCAGTAGCATTTAAATATGAAAGAACAGGAGTTTGACATTTAATGAATGTTTGTACTATTACTAATATGCTATTAGTTTGAGCTTTCTTCTGCTCCATTTTCAATAACGTTTGAGAATACAAGTAAAACAGTCCCTAAGCAAGGACTCTACATTTGCAAAATGGATATGTGCCAACAGATACTGTTCTGCCTTATGCAAACACATTCTGGGCAGAGCTTAAATCTGAAGAGGTTTTCTCATCAGTGTTCAAAATTCCCCAGGCACAAATCGTGTTTTGTGACTAGTGCAGGTTCAACTGCGGCCATGTGGAAATCTCTGAATGCCAGGCTGCATTGCAGGGGGGTTAGACCAGATGACCCTTGTGGGTCCTTCCATCTTGACAGTCTATGATTCTATCATTTCCTGTGCTACTTTCTTGACAGCCAGAGGATCTTAGTGGCCAAAGGGAGGTAGAAGAATTGTGGTGCATTTAGCATGGGATATAGTAAGTTTTCCAACAGTCCTCTCCTAGCCAAATGTTGCTGCATATCTTGAGGATACAGTCTTCTCCTATTTCAAAATTAGAGCTGTTTTAAGGAGTTGAGCTGGTTTCTTTATCATCAAAGTATTAAAGGTTGAAGTTAGGTTGATGCATTAATTGTGCATCTAAAAAACAAAACTATTTCCATAATTAACCCCTGTGGAAGATCACAAGGAGGTGAGAGGAGCCAAGTGACAACTCGAAAACATTTTATGTAATTAATCTTCCAATTGTTAAAAAACCTACAGCAAACACATAAAATTGAAGAAATATCAAGAGCATTGTTGGATAAAAGCTAAGCTATAAATGGAACAATTAAATACAAATAATTATGTGGTACCAGCCAATACTATAAAACTGGTAAAGCAACCTTTTTTTAATTGGACAAACTTTTTGCTGGCACAGAAACAGGCAAGCTTTCAAGTTACATTTTAAAAAAAACCTCACCAGGCAAAAAAAAATATGGAAAGCCTATGCTCCATGTATCGGTCAAATACATAGAACAGATTTAGTACCAGTCTGAATATTTGCTTATTTTTGTACAATCTTATCTGAGTGTACTTAGGTAGGGAAAACCAGGAAGTGATGTAAGAAATGGGGAGCAGCCATAGCACACTGCTAGATTTTTCCCAGCTGAAGAACATAAAAGAAGCCCTATCTATTATACCAATATGATGCTTCCTACAGCAACCAAACTGATAGCTTCACAAAGCTCACAAGCAGGACATAAACACACCTCCCACACTTTTGCTCCCCAGCAACTGTTCAGTGTTATTTCATAATTGAACATGGAGGTTCCTTAAACCCACCAGGCCTATGCTCCATGTATCGGTCAAATCCCTTTAAAAAGTCGTCTATGAGCCATTACCACATATTATTATACAGACAAATTCCAGAAATTATGCACTGTTAATTTATTTTGTAAAATTTATACACTGCTTGATTGTAAAAAAACAACAACTGAAAGCTGTCCTCTCTCATTATTGAATTGCCCGAAGCTCCAGTATTGAGAGGGAGAAACTATTGTGTCTCGCCACTTCTCTCACATGATGCATAATTTTATAAGCATCTATCAACAACAAAAAGTATGCTATGGTTGCACTGCTAGGGGTGAGGGACAGAAGCATAGGGACATGTGTTTTCAAAATAAGTCATTATTTTATTTAATCTATTTATATACCACCCTTCAGTTCAAGGCTACTACAATGGAGACAAAGAGAACTGACTTGGTATATCAAAAGCAAGACAAGCAACATGCCCTTCAGAGCATGGCGAAAGAAGTAAAGTTAGTCTTGTTTTAGGGCTGCCATATGTCTGGAATTTATTGAACAAAGCCAGGATCCATCTGTCAAAAATGATGTCTGACGGAATTTTCGAAAAGCAGTTAAAATGTTCGGGGAAACCCAGGCATATGGCAGACCATATCGGAAGTTTTTATTTTTTTCGCAAGTAGCTTAAAAACTTATTCTTTTTTTAAAAAAATTTTTTTTGCAAAGCTCAATAACTTTGCAGAAAGAAAAAAAAAGCTCAATAATTTTTGTGTCCTGATATATGGCAACCCTATCTTGTTTTCTCTGATCTGCACTTCGTCCTATGATGCCTTTTAGAAATATATTGCTTGAGCTAGGAAAAGCCAGCACAAGTGAATATTAAAGTTCTTACACACAACTCACAGCTTTGTTGGGCTTCTCAGGAACCTACCAATTCATGAGAAAATAGTCCCTAGTCTTCTTGGTTGCAAAACTGGCTGGGCTCCACAAATCCAGTTGCCAGCACCCATTCCCACTTCCCCATAAACTACGGAGGTATATTGCAAGAGAAATCCCTCACATCATGCTGAGGTTTTGACAGAAGCAGTGACTGAGGCTTGGACTGCTTCTGTTCTACTTTCAGCAAAATTCCTGCCCAAAGTGAGATAAGATCCACCCACTTCCCCATCATCATTGGGCAGCAGACTGTTGGGGAAAATATTTTCCATCACTTTGTGCTCTGCCTTGAAGACTGAAAGAACTGACAGGAGTCCTCCTTGCTATTTCCCCAGTGCACAATGTGAAGTGGAAGTCAAGTCTCTTTGCAACCAACAGTGGGAAAAGGAAAAGCACTAAAGGGGCATAAACATCTTTCAATTTTTGTAGGGCTACAAGAAGTGACAGATAAGATCCACCCCACCCTCAAATCCTCTTGTGTATTGCTGCTGCTGCTGCTGCTAGAAGTACTGGTGTCTATCAATGAGACTTTCTGAAACAGTTCTTTGAAGACTGGGAATAGAGACTATGCTAAGGCATGCATAACTGTGCAATCCTAGCCATGTCTACACAGAAGTCAGTCCTACTGAATGCAATGGGACTTACTGCTAGGTAAATGGGGTTAAGATTGCAGCTTAAGTTATCACCTAAAGTTCATTGCAGAAAACGGTTTGCACTGTTACACGAAAAAATGAATTTGCCTTAATCAAAACTACTCTCCCCACCACTTCAATACTTTAAATAAACTACTGGTATTTTTAATCACAATGGACCTAGGTCGGACCAAGTAAACTAACTCTAGCAAATAGTTTTTAAAAGTAATTAACTCTTTAAAAACCCAAATATCTTGTGGTACCTTAAAGACTAAAACTGTTATTGCTACCTGCATTTGTTTTATATTTTATTTATGAACAGCAAAAGAAATATGATATAAATTTATTGTGACATACAGCTTTTATGGACTAGAGTCCACATAGTCAGATGCCTCAAGGATTTTCTTGAGTTGCTGGTATAAATATGCATAGCTTGCCATGGGGGGGGGGGGGATGGAGACTGTAAAATGCAGAAATTAAAAACTGTTACAACGACATTATTAACAGTGTTTGTGGGAGTGATAAACATTCTGGCACTGGCAATTCACGCGGATGAGAATTAGCAACATATTTCTATCTCTTTGGATGGATAACTGCACTATTCACTTACTTCTGATTCAATGACTAGATGATCAAATAAAACTTTAGATCATATCCAATGACATCAGCAAGCCAATAAAACGTTTTAAATTGTTTCAATTTCCATGCCAACTCACATATATGTTTTATGAAGTTAAGAGAATGTTTGAAAAGCACATTTCTCTTTTTTATAGCATTGAGAAAGACAAACGAGGAACATAAAGCACACATGGGAAAGAGAAACATTGTTGTCACTCATGAGATCTGGCCCAAAATCAAAGATCTGCTTATCTTCTAGTCCAGTGGAAAGAAACCTCCAGCCCACAGGCCTATTTAGGCTTGCCTGCCTTGGAGATTGGCACATCTGGATGTTTGGAAACCACACCCAACTTTCAAGGGCCTGATGTCATATACAACCTCAGGTGCATGAAGCGACAGCTAAAACAAAGAAGTATTAGGAGTGCAATAAGTGCGCTCACATTCTTCCTTTGCATCCCATACTTGAATTCAAGATGTGGTTCAAGTTGCACCTGCAAAGGAAGAAGGAAAGAATCGGGAGCACACTCGTCTACCCATGTACTATCTGAAATCTGGCATTGGTTGCCAGATGTGCAATACTGACATTATTTTCAGCTCTCCCACCCCACTATGTGGCCACTAATTCATTTCCCCCTTTCCCATATAAATAAAAGGAGTAAATATACAGAGCATTCTCAGACATAACCTGACCCCCTCCCACCCCAAATTATGAAAATTCTCTCTCAAGTTACATGTTTCCCACACTGGGCTCATTAGGTGCAAGGGAAAAAAGTGAGAAGGAGAAAAGTCAGAGTTTACAGTTGAGGAGGGGAAACGTGCCCTGGAAAGAAATAAGCAAGAAGAGAGTGTGCGCCATTCCAGACCTCTGCTTGAGTCCAAGGCTGTGGCTATAGGAGAAACAAGAACCCTTTGGGGACTCCATCACAGTCTCAGGTTATATGTGTGTGTAAATAAACCATATAGCATAAAGACACAACAACCTCCACTGTGCCCAAAAGGAAACACAAACCCTGGGTAAGTGTCTGGAACTCCTGGAATCTCACAACACTTGGAGATTGGGATAGCACGCAACCATATTATAGTGGGCAGAGAGTGGGCCCTTAAATAAGAAATAAATAAAAACTATTGTTAGGAGGACAAAAGCAAACGGAAGAATTCAACATCACACTATTACAAATGTTACATCTGCATAAGCCCATATGTTTGCCAGATGGAGCACTCCCCTCTCTCACTCCCTCCCCACCATGTGCTATTCTGTGGGTTTCCCTGACCTGCCCACAGCCGGGGGGGGGGTGCACAGGGGGAGCAGAGGAGAGAAATCCCCATTGTGCAGGGCTTCTGATGATAGGGATTGTTCAGTGAATCCCACCCAAAGTCTTGTTGCACCTTAAATATATTGTGGCATTATCTCATGGAATAAGATTTTTCCTCTACAGGAACCACATGTGCAATATTTATTGTTTACCCCAACATAAATATGGCTAAGCCTACATGGTGTTAAACACCATTTAAACAATAATTTATAAAATATGAAAACTGTGTTTGCCTTGTATGATACAGAGGAAAAATGTGTTTCACACACCTTGAGATTCTTTTTTACAAGTTTTCTTTATAAAATGACATAAGCTTTCATAGATGCCAACCCACCTCTGATGCAGTTGGAAATTGTAGAAGGCATTCTACCATTCTAAAATTCTTATGCAGAATCTTTAGAGTGTGCAATGAATTAATTGCTGTTAAGCCCTCAACTAATGCAGTCAAATTTCTGTACAATGGTACCTTGGGTTAAGTACTTAATTCGTTCCGGAGGTCCGTTCTTAACCTGAAACTGTTCTTAACCTGAAGCACCACTTTAGCTAATGGGGCCTCCCGCTGTTGCCACGCGGCCACCGCGCGATTTCTGTTCTCATCCTGAAGCAAACTTCTTAACCCAAGGTACTATTTCTATATTAGTGGTGTCTGTAACCTGAAGCATATGTAACCTGAAGCATATGTAACCTGAAGCATATGTAACCCAAGGTACCACTGTACAGAGGAAACAACTAGCCACTCAGATTCATGTGAATGCAAAGAAGCATTAAGGAGGAAGAAGAAAGCAGAAGGAATAGCTGAACTGAAAAGGAGAAATGTCAGAGGTGTTGCTGCATATTCTGGCCCTTCCCTGTCATACACCCCAACTCTTACCATCATATCAAGTCCTCCTTCTAAGCCAGGAAGCCTCTCCTGATCAACTCCAAGGCAACAACTTGTTTTACTCTTTTAATAGTACCTCAAGCTTCATCCAGTCACTACTTTTTGGAGGACTTCCTTTAGGTTACTTCTGTAACATGTTCCTTTAAAAAGGTTAGCCAACGTACATCAGAAAAAAATAACATTGCATACATGGTTTTAGTAATCAACTTCCATAAGTTATTAGTTTTCTTACATATTTACTATACAATGTATAAAATCTTATTTGACTGCATTTTGTCATTGTCACTATCATTTTGCATTCTAAAGTATTACAGATCTTATGTGGCTTTCGAGCTGCAGTGTACCACTGTGAAACTTATCTTTAAAAATTTCACTATTGCATGATAATTCTCAAAACTCTGAACCCAAACAGCTTTTCCTAACTATCTTTGACCGTTCTTTTGTGGCTCTTTCTACCATCATTTCCCAGATCAGTGGTGTGTGTGCCATGGGCAGACATGATGGGCAGCAAAACTGGGGCAAGTAATCTAATAATGAAGAAGATGCCCAAGCTGTACAACAAAATTGTGCCAGCCACATGTCTATTACGGTAGTGAAGAGACAGTGTGGAGGCTTCAGAAACAAAGGAGAGACCTCATGCAGGTTCATGTGGAAGGAGATGCCTCCTTAGGAGTTAGTCCACCTCAAAAGGTTGCTGCAATGATAAAATAGGCCAGGGGACAACCTCCCTCCCTTGAACTTGTTACACTAAAAGGATTATTTCACTAGATGTAGCCTTGGGCTTAATGTTTAGCCTTAGATGTAATTGGGAGATGACTATCTCTGAGTATGTGACCTCATTATTAAGGAACATTGTGCACAGATCTGGTATGAGAGTTTCTGCTCTGATGAACATATTCCTTGAGTCCCAAAACTTTTTTCTGAAGAAATATTGTGTTCTCATCCCCACTCCCCGTCATTTAATGACTCTTTCCCTAGTCATTTCCACTTTGGTATTTTTCACTGAGCCCAAACATTCTGGTAGATGAAAGGAATGCTCTCCTGAAGCACTTTTGAACAGAGACAATCCTGATATATCCTAAAGGGGAAGTATGCCTCCATAGATGCTATGCAGCCACTTCTTTAAAGCAGACCATTTGTGCACAGCATGGTTTTTTTAAAATAATAATAATAATAATTGACGCACCTATGAAGCACTGAGTTTGTTATAGGTTTTAATGATAGCATAACAATAGCAAGAGTTCAAATTAATCCCAGGAGAAATTGTAATTATGTTTATAACATTTAGTTCTTAGCAAGGCTGCCAATTAGTTACTACTCACATTTCTTACATAACGGCAACTGTACTATGAAGCTGCAACTATTGTCTTAGTCAACCATAAAGTTCACTGAGTGATCTTGGGCAAGTCACTATTTCTCATTCAAGCATTTGTCACAGGTTGTGGTGAAGATACAATAGAACAGCGCCCAACCAGTGTTCGAAATTAGCCTGACTACAGACCACATGGGACCTAGTAAAGATGCCCAGGTGCCTGGATTGTGTCTGACATCTCCACATCTGGAGGTATATGCCTGTGGATCATTGGATCTTGACTGTTTTCACACACTAATACCACATCCTGTAGAATTCTATCAGTTATATTTTATCTGCACCATCAGAATGAATTTCAGGAACCAAAATGCTTTTTCTGTGCAGCCTGAGCAGGAGCAGCGAACAACATTATAGTTAACTGTTGTCACTTGTCTTCACTTACCCCACTGTCCTGCTCACAGTGGTGAAGAATATTCTTAGGTTATGAATGGTCTGTGTCACCATTAAGAAAAAGAGCTGGAGTAGACAAATATATATGTGGACTGTCCCTGGATAAAGTGACTCAAAGTTCTTAACCTTGCTCAAGGTTGTCATACAACTAGACAGATGTTTAACTGAGAATCAATCACAGTCAGTCCATCATTCAAAAAAATAAGTCTTGCCCCCAAATGACAACTAAACATTTTGTTTTTATTGTAATCTTGGTTTAAGGAGCCATTTGGTGCCTAGCTTATAAATCTGAGTTTCTAATTCTGTCCCCAGTACAACATGCCTCTCAAGCTCCTTGGAGAGCGACAAACATTAAAATTAAAAAATAGACAAATCTTAAATAGGAAGGTAGTTGGTGGAATTTAGTATTATTGCAATATTGGACATGAGTATTAGGCATCTTTGGTAGCCAAGCATGGCTGAAAAGTCGGGTGTGTACAGTAAATAAAATTATTAGAGTTTACCACTGGCCCTATCCATCTCATAAGAAACTGATTCAGTCTCTCTCATAAATTCCAGGCTCATGTCTTTGACACCAGAGTTTGATTGATTGATTGATTGATTGACTGATTGACTGGATTTGATTTAATTTATATAATGCCCTTCATCAAAAGATATTGTGCCTATAGTTTTTGAGTGCTTCTAAAGCGTAAGGAGCAAAGGAATAGTCAACGTGACTGCCGGGTTTGGACCTTTAAATCATCTATACAGTTTTACTTGAGCCAGGTAGAGGGGAGCAATTTTGTATTAGCTGCAATCCTATACCCACATTGTGAACATACATTTGATTATTTGTTTGGTTTGCAAGTCAGAGCAGAAAACAAACAAATGCTGCACTATTGTGGGATAGGAAAGGATGGAATCTTTAAAAAAAAAACCTAAAAACTAAACAAACCTCATCCATTTAGTTCTTCCTTCTTTAACCATCTAACCACAGAAGAACTATTTTGATGCTCATTACTAGTAAGGATGAGATTAACAGTACAATCTTGTACACATCTGCTCAGCAGTCAATGGAATGTATTCTCAGGTAAATTTGTACAGGAGTAGATCCTAAAGAAATATAACAGGGTTGCTTTAATTCATAGTATGTGTAGGAATGTGAGGTAGTATAACTTTGTGTGATCTGGCAATTTGAGGAGAC
The DNA here is from genome assembly GCF_027172205.1 of Podarcis raffonei. Taxonomy (NCBI): domain Eukaryota; kingdom Metazoa; phylum Chordata; class Lepidosauria; order Squamata; family Lacertidae; genus Podarcis; species Podarcis raffonei. Next base: position 65,750,288 of record NC_070607.1, read on the forward strand.
TTATTTGCAAGGCAGGATTAAGCACATGAGATATTTTATCCCATAATGCCGTTACATTATCCTGGTAACCAGTAACTGCAAAAAGGTGGCTTAACATCTCATAATGAAACCATAGGAAGATAATTTTTTGTATGCAATGAACAAAAGGAATAACAATTGTATTATTCTTTGTATTAGTTTCAAAACGTGATAGCTATGTGTGGGTTAGAAATCATTTCCCCAAACCTTCAATGTTAAGACTGAAAAAAACCTTCACTTTATTGCATTCAGTCATTATAGGCAAAGCATGAATCAATGGATCATCTAGGTCCCTAACAGCAGTGCTATTTTTCTAGAAAAAGAGGTGCCAGAACTCTCCATGTGGGTGAAAAAGGTGCCGGAACTCCCTTGTTCTCTTAGAATGGCAATGGTGCTCACCTGAGAGGTGCCGGAACTGAGTTCCTGGGAGTTCCCTCTGAAAAAAAGCCCTAACAGTCTGGTTTCTGATCCAGTTTCGGCACTGAAACAGCCTTGGTCATCATGATGACCTTTATCAGGAGAGAGGGAGGGAGTGAAAATCTGTTGGTAGTCCGTTACTTCTCAGTGAATTTTGACACCATTGGCCATGGTGTCCTGCTGGAGAAACTTGAGGTGGAAGTTTGAGGCACTGAATTATGCTGGTCCCACTCTTGCCTGCAGGGTCACTACCAGAGAGTAGCATTCGGATATTGTTGCTCAGCCCCGTAGCTTTTGAACTGTGAGGACTTGCAAGGATCCATTCTGCCTCCTATGCTATTTAACATCTAAATTAAACTGCTGAGAGCTGCCATCTGCAGATTCTGAGCACGGTATCTTTGGTATGATGACACGCAGCTCCATTTCTCAATTCTATTGGAATCAGGAGACACTGTGAATGTGTTATACAAGTGTCTGGAGACAGTTGTGGACTGGATGGAGGCCAATAAACTGAGTCTGAATCTTGTTAAGACAGAAGTGTCATGAGTAGTTGATGCCTGAGTCCAGAAGTTAGGTGTAGGACCTGTTCTGGGAGAAGTTCTGGGAGAAACAAGACCTGTTCTGGGAGAAACAAGTTTGGGAGTACACCTGGATTCTAACTTGTCACTAGAGTCTTGTTTGGCTTCTGTGGTTATGAATGCTCATGCCCAGCTTTGTTGTGATTTGTTAACTACAGCTGTTTCTAGACCAGGATAACTTGGTGTCAGGGAATCAGGAGCAGGAGCACTGGGGAGAGAGGATTGGGAGAGCGAAGGGGAAGAATCTGAGGGCAGCGTAGGGGAGTATGACAGTGGCCCGAGAGATTCCATGAGCTTCTCCAGCGAATCAGAAGATTCCCAGAAGGGGGCGCCGATGGTCAGGGCAAGGGGGGTCCCAGGGGGGACGCACCAGAAACAAGGAGCCAGAGGGGAACCCCAAAGCAGCAGTGGAGGATCGGGACCAGTTTCCCCACCAGAGCATAGTGGGGGGGAGGAGTCACATGTGTCAGGGCCAGCGTCTCCTCCAGAGAGGGAGTCAGGGCTGACCACGCCTCCATCGGAGAGTGGGGGAACAGAAGGGAGGTCAGTTGCAGCTAGCCCCCCCGAAGGGGGAAGCAGTGGCAGCAGCAGTGAAACGGTCAGGAGGAAAGCTGCTGGCTGGGCGCGCGCGCCAAGTTCAAATGTGCAGGCGCGCGGAACAGCAGGAGACCCGGATGGGGAACCAGCTCCTAAAGCCCGCCGGAGGGAGGGAGAAGGCTCAGGGGAATCAGCGGGAGAAGAGGCTAGAAAGGGCGGAACCCCGGCGGGCAGGCGGACCCAGAGGAGGAAGGAGCAGCGGAGAAGGTGGAGCAAGGCTAGGATCTTAAATTGGTGTCAGGGGGGAGGAGACTCAGACGGAGCATCAGTGGTCTGACACTTTAGACGTGGGGCTGCGCGCTGCGGCTCTGGAAGTGAAACTGAACTTCAATAAAGACTTTTATACTTAACAACGAAGCAGCGTTGGTCCTTTGTGAGCTGGGACCTAGGGCAGCCCTGACACTTGGTCTCTGTTTTCCATGATCTGGTGACCTCCCATCTGGACTATTGTAATGTACATTGGGGTTGCCCTTGAAAATTTATAAAAGGTGCAGTTAGCACAGAATGTGGCTGATAGGTTGTTAAAAGCGGTAGTCCAGTGGGACCAAGTGTCACCAGTCCTGAAAGTGTCACCAGCTGCCAGTGAGCTGCTGGGTCCAAGTAACAGAGTTTGTGCTTATGTTGTATCAAGGCCTAAGCAGGTTAGAAGCCAAGTACAGTGGTGCCTCGCAAGACGAAAAGAATCCGTTCCGCGAGTCTCTTCATCTTGCGGTTTTTTCATCTTGCGAAGCAAGCCCATTAGCGGCTTTGCAGCTTAGCGCTATTAGCGGGCTTAGCGGATCAGCTGATAAGCGGCTTAGCGGATCAGCTGATAAGCAGCTTAGCGATCAGCTGTTAAGCGGCTTAGCGGATCAGCTGTTAAGCGGCTTAGCGGATCAGCTGATAAGCGGCTTAGCGGCTTGGGAAAAAGGGGGGGAAAGAAAAAAAAACCCGCAGGAACTCGCAAGACATTTTCGTCTTGCAAAGCAAGCCCATAGGAAATTCGTTTTGCGAAGCACCTCCAAAACGGAAAACCCTTTCGTCTAGCGGGTTTTCCGTCTTGCGAGGCATTCGTCTTGCGGGGCACCACTGTATCTAAAAAAGCATGTTTCCCTGTATCAGCCATGTAAGATCCTATGATTGGGAGGTAAGGCCTTGTGCTACTACTTGTTCCTGTCTGGTTGGCACTGACCTGTGATAAAGCCTTTTCTGTTCTAGCCCCCCCATGGCGACTGAGGTGCATTTGCCTTTATTGCCTTTATTGACTTTCAGGAGGAAGTTTAAAACATTCCTGTTTCCCCAGATATTTGGTGGCTGAAAATATCTGGCAACCCTGAGATCATTGTTTGAATGTTTTGATTTTCATAACTTTTTAACTGATAAAAGTTGTTTTACTGTGATTTTTGCCATCCTGGGCTTCTTCAGGAAGAAGAGCTGGTAAATTGAATAAATAAAATCAATCCAGAACACAAACACAGAAGGCACTAGGAGAGAACTTTAGGGGGGAAAAGAAGATGTAAAAAAGTGTGAAAGTGATTACTTCTCCAGTTCTCACTTGATTTTCATGCCCTTCGCCAGGAAGAAAAGGCACAAGACTGACCACTACTCCTGCTGCTGTTCCCTATCTACCTGTGCCACTCTCAGCACCATCACAGCACTGTGCTTTCTGCAACTGAGAACACACAGCAAGTCCCTCTAACTGTTGGCTGCAATCCTGCCCCAGCAGGCAAGGGTGAGAAGAAAACACAGTGAGGAATATAACAGCCAAATCCCCCTTGCTGTATTTCCCTTTGCCAAGCAGAGACAAAGGGGCTTTTACTTTGCTGACTTCACCCCTTTTTCTCCTGGGGAGGAGGAGAGGTGGAGAGATGAAAAGAGACAGCGTAGTAGTACTAGTAGTAGTAATTTTATTTACTGCATTTTTCCGTCTATAAGACGGCCCCATGTATAAGATGCCCCCTATTTTGGGGGACTCAGATTTTAAAAAATGGGGAGAGATGTATCCATGCTTAAGATGCCCCCTAATTTGTAACATTACAGTGGTACCTCGGGTTACATATGCTTCAGGTTACAGACTCCGCTAACCCAGAAATAGTATCTCAGGTTAAGAATTTTGCTTCAGGATGAGAACAGAAATTGTGCTCCGGCAGCGGGGCAGCAGGAGAAGGCCCCGTTAGCTAAAGTGGTGCTTCAGGTTAAGAACAGTTTCAGGTTAAGAACGGCCCTCCGGAACGAATTAAGTACTTAACCCGAGGTACCACTGTACTTTTAGGAAAAAACCTAGTCTTATACATGGAAAAATACGATATATGCCACCCATCTGACTGGGTTGCCCCAGCCACTCTGGGCAATTTCCAACAATATATTAAAACACATAGCTGAAAACATATAGTTGCAAGGGGGAGAAAGCCAAGAGATCTGAGCCATGGTGGACAACTGTACTCAAATACTTGTTTGCAAGTGAAATGGCAGCAGAACTTTTTAATATATGTGTAAAATACAATAAGAACATTTCTGAAAACTATGTAACACCAAAAATTATGGTATGAAATTTACGGCATGTAATGCCTTAAGAGAGAATATTATGAAAATGATATACAGGTGGTACATGACACCAGTCAAGCTTGCAAAAATCTATCATTTGCCCGATAACAAATGTTGGAAATGTAAAGAAAATGAAGGTACATTCTTTCACCTTTGGTGGACGTGCCCAAAGATTAAGGCTTTCTGGGAGATGATCTATAATGAAATGAAAAAGGTATTTAAATATACCTTTCTGAAGAAACCAGAGGCCTTTCTCCTGGGCATAGTCGGCCAATTGGTGCCAAAGAAGGATAGAACTTTCTTCATGTATGCAACAACAGCAGCAAGAATACTTATTGCAAAGTATTGGAAGACACAAGATTTACCCACCCTGGAAGAGTGGCAGATGAAGGTGATGGACTATATGGAATTGGCGGAAATGACTGGCAGAATCCGAGACCTGGGAGAAGAGTTGGTGGAAGAAGATTGGAAGAAATTTAAAGACTATCTGCAGAAACATTGTAAAATTAATGAAAGTTAAAATGATGTTGGATTGAAAACAAGTGGCATTAGCAACAAAGTGAATAAGAATATGCAAAAATGGATTGATAATGGATGAAAATAATATGTTATAATATGTTATAATATGTTATAATATGTTAAGATATAGAGTTAAGATAAATGAAAGAGGGTAAGGATTTGTTGATTTGATTATGTAAATGGGAATACAAAAAGGGGAGGTGTGAGGAGGCCAAGGAAACAAGCTAACGAGTTTAAAGATACAAAAAAATGGATTTGTTTTTAATTTTTTTTATTTATTCGTTTTTTGTTTTTTGTATTTTTACTTTTCTTTTTTCTTTTTTCTTTTTAATGTATTTTTGTACGCTTTTTTCTTTTTTTATCTCTTTCTTTTTATATGTTTTCTTTTTATTCTGTAAACCTTTGTTTTTTGTAAAATCTCAATAAATATTTTATAAAAACAAAACAAAAATTATGGCAGCTAGTTTTGCTAGTTTATTACTTTTGACAACACCAAAAGTAGTTACCCCATCCAAAGAGACAAACTCCAGTTGTGAAACATGTAATATGCACAATAGGGCCCATGCATAAACACTGAATGCATTTTATTATTTCTACATAACTATGCTTAGAAGGACAGCATAAACATGTTGCTTTAAGTACCGCAATGAAGAGCTAATTATATAGAGCAGATCATATTCTGTGCACTACTTCCAGAATATTTCATTAAATGGCCTTAACTTACCAAACACCCTTACCAAGGAATACATGCCACATTGTGAAAAGCAAAGGGCTCTACATGAGACATTGCCATGCTATGCCTTTATGGCCTAACTATTTCACCATTCACACTACAGCTTGTTGCACCTGGAAGTGAGCAGTCACAACTACAGAACTGTCTGCTTCTGGAGAGAACCCCATTATAAAGCAGAACATGGCATCTTGCAAGCAGCACCCCAGTCCAATTACACACACACACAAAATATTTCAGTCATTTTAGCCTTATTGTTTATCACTTCTATCAATAATTTTAAAGCCCTTGCTTAAATCTTTAAAATTCTACAAATCTGTTGTTAAATGCTGCTAAATCAGCCTCAAATTTATCCAATGAGAGCACTGAACCACAGACAGAACCAAGAATTAGATAAGCCAATTCATTTTGAAGGATTACTACAGCTTTAATGACTAGCTTATACTAAACTTCTCCTGAAAAGTCCACAGATGTATGGCTCATTTGAATACTCTTATGAACAGAAGAACACACGGTATGTTTATGCAGCAAACTTAACCAACAGCTTTCCAAAAATAAATTTGCTCCGTTCCCAACTGAATTGGACAAGACCACCTTGACAAACTATTCATAGAATTCACTACACCTTGCACCAAGTCTCCTGCTACCCTAAATCTTTAACTCAATTGTCTGGAATGGATCTATCCACGTATCAATTTACTTTCATCACAGCAGATCCTGAGTTACACCAAAATTTGCAGCTTAGAAACAACAACATCCAAGTGCACAGAAAAGATGGTTTTACTTACTTACAGTGCTTTGTTTTTGTTATTTCAAATCTGCAAAGAATACACAGGAAAAATCTCCTGAAGCTGTGTAATGGAGAACCAGAAGCACAAACTCATTACTCCCCAGATAGACGCAGTAGGATAGCTTAAATGTTACTAGCCTTCCGTCAATCCAAAACTTGTGTGCCAATTGATAGGAATTATCCTCCTAAAGTCACAGGTTGTAGACTAAAGGTACAAAACCTAAGCCTTTACTGAAGAGACCTGTAATCTACTAGACTGAATTTTACAAGGAAGGGAATAACTCTACCCAGTGATACTGCACACTCTTTTGCACATATAATGTTCTAAATTCAATGTATGGCATCTCCACGTAGGACTGGGAAGGACTCTTTTACTGATTTTTCTTTTTCTTTATGTCTATTTTACAATTTTAATATTGATAAGGTTTAATTGACTTTCATCACTTTTCATATGCTGCTTGTCTATCCCAGGACAAACTGTGATTTGTTTTAAGTATGGTTTGTGCAAAAAAAGCCAACTTCAAATTGTGGTTTATGATCCTGAGATTACTCAGAGTATAGTTAAAACCAATCACTGTTGACCTTGGTTCAGACATGATAAAAAAAAAAAACGGGTGGTGGTTGCTTCTAATGTCCTTCTTGTGAAAATGCCAAATGCCTTAGAGATTTTTATTTTTAGTTGACTAATTAATTAATTAATGTTATCACATAATGGTTCACACAAAACAGACATCATCATAGTTCTAGTTACAAGTAGGTAGCCGTGTTGGTCTGCCATAGTCAAAACAAAATAAAAAAATGCCTTCCAGTAGCACCTTAGAGACCAACTAAGTTTGTTATTAGTATGAGCTTTCGTGTGCATGCACACTTCTTCAACAGCATCATAGTTGAAGAGGCAGCCTGCCTCTCTCTCTCTCTCTCTCTCTCTCTCTCTCTCTCTCACACACACACACACACACACACAGAGAGACACACACACACACACACACACACACACACACACACACACACACACTTTCCAAGACTTTCACTTCATGGCAGGCCAGTTGCAAGAGTTATGAACAAACAACTACACTTGCAGGACTATGTTAGCGCTACCACCTTTTTCCTGATAGAGGTTCTGTCCCATTAATAGAATAAAAACTCAAAAACTGTGGCTTTCCTTGTCTCCATGCCAGAACAAATGATGACTTGAATTTATGCCTATTATATCAGTTGACGATACAAATATTCTTGTTTGGAAAAGAAAAAAGGCAACCTTCTATAGAAGGTTCTATATTTTAGTAAACACACTACTGCTTTCACTTTAATGACTCACTAAAGGCAGCCCTCCTCTACATTTGTCTATGTCTAGCATAGGCTAACGCAGCCCTCCAGATGTTTTGGGACTACAACTCCCATCATCCCTGACCACTGGTCCTGTTAGTTAGGGATGACGGGAATTGTAGTCCCAAAACATCTGGAAGGCCGAGTTTGCCTATGCCTGGTCTATGTACTTATTTGCAGGGACAAATGCTCCTCCCCCCCATATATATATATAAACTGGGACAGTGTTGAAACACAGTGTTTGTATTCAAACATAACACTAACTACATACGCAGGCAGGGCTATGCCCACATCCTTCTCCCTTCCCATCTAGGGCAGCTACTTGGAGATCAGAAGCATTCGCCTTAGTTTTCAACTAACTGTGGTTTATGTTATGTACGAACTGGAACAAAAAGATTAAGCATTTTAAGCATCCCCCCCCAAAAAAAAAGCCAACCTCAAACTATGGTTTACGACCCTGGGCTGCACAGACAAAACACAGTTAAAGGTAAATTTACTCAAAGGCATAACAGAAGACAAGGAGGGAGAGGAACAACTCATGAACATAACACTAAACTTTGGTTTAACCTTTTATCTAACCAGGTCCTTGTACTGCAATCTTCTCAGGATCCAACACTAGCACATTAAAGTATGCTACTACTACACTTGATCTTAGCCAAAAGGCCGAGAAGCGAAACATTTTAATCCGAAAACTCCAACCGTTATTGTCAAGACTCAGGAGACCTAACCACAATGAGTCCCCTACCAACAAAAAATGGTTTGACCGCGAATGCATCCAGGCAAAACTTATACTCGGGGAATGCTTTAAGGTCTTCCAGCAAAATCCTAACCCTATCACCAAATTAGAGTTACAAATTAAAAAAAAGAACTACAAAGAGTTACTAAAAACCAAAAAAAGAACCGCAGACTCTCTCATCTGGCAGGCCCTCATAAAAGCGTCAATAGAAAAAGACAATACCAACTTCTGGAAAATTATCTCCAGTCAAACCAAAGCTCCTAACGAGGGCACAATAATCCCTGCAAATTTATGGGAAGAGCACTATAAAGTGCTGTTTAGGGAACATCGTCCTTCTGCACTGCTTAACATCCCCTTAGATAATGATACACCATGGCCCCCAAAATCTGAAACTGAAATCACTTCGTTAATTCTAAAAATGAAATCTGGCAAAGCCCCAGGAAGTGATTTCATTGTCGCTGAACTTCTGAAAGCGCAAATAAACTGGTGGGCCCCGGTTCTTGCAAATCTATTTTCATATATAGATAAGACAACTGAAATCCCTAAAGATTGGGGACTGGCTATAATTGTTCCTATATTTAAAAAGGGCAACCCCTCTGACCCATCTAATTATAGACCAATCAGTCTTCTGAATGTGATCTGCAAACTTTATACAAAACATCTATGCCTAAAATTATGTGAATGGTTAGATCATAATGACTTGCTAGAAATTGAACAAGCAGGGTTTACATCTGGACGTTCCACCATAGATCACTGCTTAGTGTTAGATTATTTTGTCTATAAGTATGTGAAACATTGGAAAAAGTAATTGTATGCGGCCTTTGTGGACCTAAAGGCAGCATTTGATTCTGTATCCAGGGGTAGGCTCTGGGCCAAATTGGCCAATATGGGTATTAACAGAAGGTTATTACTTCTGATGATTAAGCTTCATGAGAACAATACCCTCCAGATAAGACTCGCACAGGACGGCAGACTCTCTAGAGAAATCCCAGTCCAAAGAGGAGTTAGACAAGGATGCCTATTAGCTCCATTTTTATTTAACATCTATGTTAACTCCCTGGTCACATGTTGCCGTGAAATCGAAACCCCCCCCCCCCCGTGTTCTCTAACGGCAGAAAAGTACCAGTTTTAATGTATGCGGATGACGCTGTTCTTCTCTCTCAAACCAAAGTGGGTCTGAAACGTGCCTTAGGAAAGTTTAGTGACCAATGTAACACTGAACTGTTAACAATTAATTTTGCCAAAACCAAAATTGTACATTTTAACCGCTCCTTCAGGAAAGATAATTGGAGCGTAAAGGGAAACGCCATTGAACAGACTAAGACCTTCCAATACTTAGGCATTACTTTCTCTTACAATGCCAAATTGTCAACACACCTGACCACATCAGCTATATCAGCAGGAAGAAGTGCAAACGCCATCCTTAGATTATTCAGAAGGAAAGGAGCTGGCTTCCTCCCGATGGCCCTAAAAGTTTTTCAGGCAAAATCTTTAGCCCAACTCCTGTATGGCTCTCAAATTAGCCCCTCTGCCAACCTTAAGACCCTTGAAACAGTACAATCAAAATTCTTAAGATCATTATTTGCTACCCCAAAGTGTACACCTAATGCAGTCTTAAGGCAAGAGGCAGGACTGCCCAGAGTGGAATTAAAAGTCTGGGAGCAAGCAATATCCCTCTGGCTGAAAATCCATTACAATCCTAAGGGACTGTTACCTTGCTTCCTGGCCGCAGTTCCCTATCCTCCTTGGCTTATGCAAATAACTAATAAGATCAAACAAATTGGCCTAAACCCTGAAAACCTTTTTATTGGAACTCAGAACAAGGCAAAAGCAATTATCACTCAGAGACTTTACGATGTCGAATTACAACAAGAAGACGCCCTACTCCCAGAGACGTATAGATGTTAAAAAGCTTGGCCTAATTTTGCAGCTGCCCCTTACTTAACTAACATCACTAACGAAGCTTATAGATGGGCTTTCTCTAGAGCCCGCTTTGAGACAATGCCCTCAGCAGTGCTGTACGGCAAATTCACGCGGGTACCAATGCATGCGCGTCTCTGCCCCTGTATGTCTAATAAGGTAGAATCTGTCACACACATCCTTCTATTTTGCGAATTTTATAGTGAAGAGTGAGTTCAACTTATTTTGCCGCTTTTATCAAAATTTATACCCCTACAACATTATTTGGAATCCTCCCCCGAAATTCTACGAAAATACCTTCTGGAAGATTCCTCAAGCTCAATATCATATGAGGTGGCCAAATTTTGTACTTTAGTAATCAGGAAGCGTAAATCTCCTCTGTTGAATGGCACACTGCGAAGTTCCCTTGTGTAATCCTTTTTTTTTCTTTTCTGATGTTGTTGTTGACTTCTTTTTGTTTGATCTTGTGGTGTTTAGTGTCACTGGCTTTTGCCGTAATAAAACTTGGCTAAGAAAGTATGCTACTTATTCACTTAGGTTATTTGTACACTGCCCTTCATAAAAGTTAAATCCAGGCTTGATAGTCTTGTAATATACAATGAATCCTGACCATATTGATTGAAATCTGAAAACTAACCACAGAAATAACAGCTTTCATTTTTTTTGAAATTTCAAGCCTATATGGTCACAGAAAATGAACATGTTAGATTTTAAAAAATTCAAAATACATATACTGCTGGTGCAGTATAGCAGTTGAGTCCCCAGTTTAAATGTCCTCTCTGCCATGAATTCACTAATGTCCTTCAGCAAGCTACTGTCTTGTAACCTAAGATCCCTTCTGCAGTATGGCTATAATACTGATTAACTTATAATAGTGTTATTGGAAGGATACCAAGAGTGTTCAAAGTGCTACAAACACATTAATAGTGCTATATAAATAGTGAGTAATAGAACAGTGTCCATATGTAATATATGCTACAAATCTTTATAAAAAGTTATACCATAGTCCATTTTGGCTCATTATTCTGGATAACTACGAAAATCTTAGATCAAGTCAAGCCAGCAGATTACTGAACAAGTAGATAATTTTATAAGCTGATAATAATGATTAGTTAGTTATTTCTCTGAAATAACTAACAAAAGTGAAGTTGGAAAACACAATGGGATTGTGACCAGGCCTATTTAAAGTATATGCAGTTCACAGACACTGCTGGTAAAGACAGTTTTACCCTATTCACTCGAGTCTAATGCATCATTGAATCTAATGTGCACCTCAATTTTCAGAACCTTGAAACCAAAAAAAGTATTTGCTGGCAAATGTAAATGTGCCATTGAATCTAATGCACAACTTAATTTTCGCAATGTAATTTGGCAAAAAAAGGTGAGCATTAGATTTGAGTAAATACGGTAGATATGACAACTAAACACTACTAAGCATTTTCTTGTAAAAAAAAGTGCATGAAAGCTGCATGTATACCGCCATACGTGATATTCATGTGTTAGAAAGCAACAACAGTTTCTAAGCACATATAGGCTGCCAAAAGAGAAGCATACACAATTGCCACCTGTGACCTATATAATAGCTCCAAACATTTTCTTATTGAGTATGCTTCAATGTAAGAAAGGCATCAACATTTAGAGGCCCCCAATCAAATAGGTCCCAACGAAACAAAAGACAATAAAATATCTGCTGCTTCATACCCACCCACTTTATAGAAATATATACTGGGCAAGTCTCCTTTAACATCCACTTAACTTGCGTCTCCAAAAGCTGTAAAACCAAACATAACTACTGCACCATGCCCATATATTACATATTTGTATTACATAGTTCAGAGACTCTGGATTCAGAAAGAAAGTGATTCAGTCCACACACACCCCTCCAATTTTAGTTTCCCCCAGACTTTTTATCTTGAGCTGATGAGCAATGGCCCTATTTTCATTCCCACAGTCCCCAGTGTGGCTTGCCTAAGTGTGTGAATATTGAAAATAATGGTGGGTGTTGTTATGAGTTTATGGGTGCCAGACTCGTATAATCCATGGATCCAGCAAGTGTTAGAATTTAATCAACTCTTGGGGTGTTAAACTGAGGGCCGGACATATCTAATCCCTAGATCCAGCAATTGTTAACAGCTAATTAAGCCAAGCTACCTTCCTGGGCAGAGGAGATCTCCTGGATGGGTTATTAAGAAAACAAAGGATCAAGGGGCTCCTTGGAGATAGCAAATGGGTGGAGGCACCCACCAGAAAAATATAAAGCCAGAGTTTAGAGTAGAGAGGTGAGGAAATCAGTGATATGATGGGGGAGAGAGTCCAAGAGCAATGTTTAATGCCTGCTTGAATCCAATACTGTGGTTATAGCAAAACAAGACCCTTTTGGGGTGTTCAATACTGTGAACCTGTCCATTGTAGGCTCTGGTTGCATATATGTGTAAATAAACCATGTCACAAAGACACCATAGTCTCCACTGTGCCTCATTTCCAAAAGGAAACACAAACATTGGGTGAGCACCTGCAACCCCTGGAATCTTGCACTGCTCACAGATTGGGGTGGCGTACAATGATATATTGAAAACAGGTTCAGAAGAAGGGGCACCTAGCATTACTAAAGAGACGTGATGTGAAGCAGAAAATTCTCCAAATCAGAAAAGTTTCCAACGCTTTATTTTTCTGCAGAACATTTAGTGTTTCAAAAGTTGATTAGTAATAACAAATGGGTGCCAAATACACTATTAGGCAAACTTGGCATTCAATGCTTTTAGCTTTGTTTACTAAGTAAAACAAGCATTCTACGTTAGATCTCAGGCATTTAAAAGTTCTGATTTAAGTTGCCATATGCAAATTCCCCTAATTTCAATTCTTTTCCAGAAAACCTACATCACAGCTAGAGAGAGATTGAGAACTGCTGCAAAACCTAGAGTAACACGAGGGCAATTTCCTCGAAGGAGAATGCATTATTACAAATGATAAATCCAGCCAAGTTTGACAAACCTTTCATCACCTCATAAACTGTATTGCATAGAGCAGCAAGAGTACCATCTCCAGTTATTAATATTCTTACTTAACTGCTTTTAAAAGAGTGGCTGGAGATCCTAATTTCTTTTCTGTACAACTGATTCAACATGTGCTTTCTCTACAGCTGACTGTCTAGAATTTAAGATACTGTACACATAATATTCTTCAGTGCATGGCCCTGATGCTGCGAACCTGCCGTCTCCCTGCTGTAAACCAACAAGTGCACCATAACATCTGCACGGAAAAAGACCGTCTAGGGTAACTCCAGCATATCGGTCCTCGCTACTCAACATCACCAGCAACACATCACTCCCTAATCTCTATTTCCCTGGACCTTCTTCCTATAGCTCTATCCCCCTTGCCCTTGCTTGCTTTCCGCCCCCCTTCCCCGCAGCGTCTCATGAGAACCGGGCTTCTGGTCTTCACCCTCCATACCCCACACTCGCGACTCGAGCCAGAGCTGTCGCAGCTTAGTAACGGGGCGCCTAGCAACCTGGCCCGATTCCTCCGGCCGGGTGCACCCCAGGCAGCGGGGCATCCTCCCCAGCTGGACCTCCGACCATGCCCGGAGCCTCCCCACTCACCCTGCTGGATGTCCCCGTTGGCGCCGCCGGGCACGGGCACGTTCAGCTGGCGCTCGGGCTCCGGTAGGCAGCGCCGGCAGAAGGAGTGCAGGCAGGGCAGCAGCTTCGGCTCGGCCTCCCGGCTCTGCAGGCTCTGCGCGCACACTGCGCAGGTGTCCAGCAGCGACAGCGGGCCCGGCGCGGCGCTGGAGAGGGCGGGGGGCGCGGGGCTGGGGCCCAGCGGAGCCAGCGGCACGGGGCCCGGCGCCGGGCCTACGCTCACCAACACGGGCGCCGCGGCCTCCGCCTCCCCGGGGCCCTTGTCTGCCGCCACCGCCGCCACAGCCAGGACCACCGCGCCGGGACTCTCCCTCTCCTCGGGCGCGGCGGGGGCTGGAGGGGACGGGGACGCAACGGCAGCCGCGGCTGAGGTGACAACGGCCGCCGCGGCGGAGGTGACAGACTCGGTACCACCCCCGGCCTGCCCGGCCTCCCCAGCCCCCTCCCCGCCACCGCCGCCTCCTCCTCCTTTGTTTTCCGCCATATTTCCTCCTTTGAACCCGACTCCCCGCTTTGCTCACGCACAGGACCGCGCATGCGCCCGCAAGCACGCTAGCGACCTGCGCGCGCGCGGCCGACGCACATCTGGCGCGAGGTCCGCGGAGGGACGCCGCGTCCAGTGGGGAGGGGGCGGTGCTGGGCGTGTGCGTGCGCGCGCTTGGACGGTAGTAGCGGACGAGGAAGGCGGTGGGAGAGGCCCGAGGTTGAGAGGCCGGCGAAAGGGGGTCAGTTGTTTTTTCTCCCTCACTGTATGGTGTTTAAAGGAAATAGCACGGACGTAAAGGAGAGCGCGAGCGCGCACGCTCAGGTCTGTAAGAGAAGCGGCGCACGCGCAGACCGAGATTTACGTTCTAAGCGTGGGTGGCTCGAGAGCGTTAGGCGGTTGGTGTGTGGAGGGAAACGCGGCTCGTGCCGGGGGCCGAGAAACGGTGCGGCGGGAGAGGAATCGAGGCAGGGCGAGGGCGGGGCGGAGAGCGGCCTCTCACACTTGCCGGCTTCTCATCCGCGGTGTCTCTCGCTGAAAGAATTGGGGATCCTGAGTGGGAAGATAGGAAACATAACGCGCGGCGGTCTAGCCCATTATGTGCGCCTCGCAAAGAGGGCAATATTTGAATCTCCTCAGTTTGCACTGGGTTGGTTTGATTCTGTGCTTGGCTTGCTGCGTTTCGAAATGATTTACTGTGTAGTCCAAACCTTGCCTACTCAGAAGTAGGCCCAGTTGAGTTCAGTGGGGCTTACTCCTAGGTAAGTAGGGCTACCGTTTGTGTGTGGCTGTTTTAATTAGATGTATTTTACTGTACCATGTGAGTTGCGTTGACCTAAACGTGTTTGAATGAGGTAAAGGTAAAAGGACCCCTGACTATTAGGTCCAGTCATGGCCAACTTGGGTTGCGGCACTCATCTCACTTTACTGGCCGAGGGAGCCGGCGTACAGCTTCCGGGTCATGTGGCCAGCATGACTAAGCCGCTTCTGCAGAACCAAAGCAGCAGACGGAAACGCCGTTTACCTTCCCAATGGAGCGGTACCTATTTATCTACTTGCACTTTGACGTACTTTCAAACTGCTAGGTTGGCAGGAGCTGGGACCGAGCAACGGGAGCTCACCCCGTCGTGGGGATTCGAACCGCTGCCCTTCTGAGTGGCAAGTCCTAGGCTCTGTGGTTTAACCCACAGCGCCACCCGCATCCCTCCATTGAATGAAGTAAGGAATAAATCACAGTGCTAAGTCGGGGAACAGACAACCTTGTTGCATTGTCACCAGCAAGGCAGAACTGAGACCTCTGCGCATTTCTGGCCTCAGTGTTTTATTTTCTTTTTAAAGTTTCTCTCCTGCAATTGTCTTCAAAGTTTGGACACAATTAAAAGCATATTTAAATTATCTCCTGGTTTGAAGGCGAGTCATGGGACTTTAAAAGCTTAGGCTCTCTTGGGTCTCTGCTGCTTTCTGGATTGTCACCTTTTGGCCCCAACCCTTGTTGGAGTTCTAATTAGTTGGATTATGGCTTCTGAGAAGGAAGTTATCCAGTATAACCTCTCAAATGCTTTTACATGGACCATAAGGTTGTACCCTGGCTCTTTGGTCTCAGAAAGGGAAAAGTAGCCGTTTGATATCACCTAGGTGAAAATTAAGAGAAAAATAAATAAGATCCCATTATTTGGATAGCATACGGTGAGTAAAATGTTTTTGGAGTATGCACCAATGGCCAGCCATTGGGTGGCATGAGAAGTGGTGGTAATGACTGCTGCATGTCAGGTTGTGAACATGGTTATAAAGAAACCATTTTCACAGTCATTTCAAATGTATTGGTGTTCTGCCTTTCCTTAAAGATACAAAATAAAACCAAACACAGAGAATAGCTATATGTGTAATGGGGTAGGGAAAGAAATTTTGCTAATGTTCGCCATTTCTTTTAAAAATTGAGTTGGGGAGTAGAAAATGGACAATCTTGAAGTAACGTAATTGGGGGAGGGGGAAACATACAAGGTAATCTGCCAGTGGACTGATTTTGAGTAGCTGTTAGAGTTATCTACTCTTGGTCAGAAATTACATCACAGAATGTTCCCAATAGGTATTTTGAAAGTCAGATTACAATCATATACACACTCACATGGGACTAAGTCTCATTAAGCTTCTGGTCTGAATAGATTGCACTATTGTGAAACCCAAGTCACACCATGTTTGTAAATACAGTTCATTGCCTTTGAAATATACCCTGCTTTTTCAGATATATTAATATCGCAGCTAACTAAAAAATGTGGTGCCCTAGAACGAAAGTGTACCTTAGTCAATTTAAGCAGAAGTAAGGGAATCAAATCCATATTTTGCCTAAAATAAAATACAGAGGTCTACAGTGACCGTGATTTAAGCTCTCCAATGGAAACAATGGGACATATTTGGTTGGAGGGTTCCCCAAATTATTGCACATTGGCTTGGGTAGCTGTTACAGATATACTTAGTTGGGCTCTAGGGCTGGTAGGAAGGATGTACAGGTTACTGTGACTGGAGGCCCAATGCAAGTCAGCAAAGTGGTGATGTTGCAAAAAAGAGGAAGAAGCAAATCCTGTTTTTAATTTATTAAGAGAAGCATGCAAGACATAAGAGGTAATGACACTTCTCGCTGTGACGCTTATTATAGGTCTCTGAAGTGCTGCATCATGTGTTCACATTTTAATTATACAAACAAACGAGAAGATTCTGAAGACAAACTCAGAGCTGAGAATAGCATTCAGAAGGCACTAGACATTTTCATTTAGAGAAAAGTGGCTTGGGGAAGAGGATGTGGAATTAATTTTTATATATTTAATGGATTCATTTAAGAAGGATGAAAAATGAGTTGAAGTTTTAACCAAATTTAGGTTAGATTATGTCTACGTAACTAATTGTAAACAGCTGGGCAGTGAAATGTTGCTCTAGGAAATAGAGAAGGGTGGAAAATGACACTTCACCAATGCTATAGAAAGGTGTGAATCCAACATGAGTCCAGCCTTTGCTTCAACTTTAATTGGATTAACTGGAATTATCTCGCCAAGCTAATTTCAAGTCTTCTTTGCCTTTGAGGGTATAAGTGATGTTGTTTTGGCTACAGTTGTGAAGTACTTCTGAGACAACTAATTTTGCCTGATCTGGAACAGTTTTGCATTCTTATTTCTGAATTCACACCCATTTTCAAACGTTTTTGTGGACTACTTGAAGCTTGCTAGGGTTCTTGATGGATCATTTACACATTTTTTTGTTCTGCAATGTATAATAGATTTCACTTCTGAATTAAATATGAGTAAAAAATAACTATTTCTTCAGCACTGGTCTATTGAAATCCAGCACTGTGTTCTGAAACCATATTCCTAGACCAGGCTGCTAAGAAAGGCCCCTTTAAATCATAGTAAAAAAAAGAGATATAGAGACAGCTCATAATAATTATATCACAGGCCTTAGGTCAGGGGCTTGTTAATTAATCCATTCATGTTTTAAATGGTTTTGAACTGCATCGGGGTGGGGTGGGAAAGACAACTAAATTGAAATTCCCCATACATTTTTGCTACACAGTAATGTCAGTTACGGAGAATAGCAGTGCCAGTTCCAAACCCTCCCATTCAGGCTGACCTCAGCCCTATGGTGGTTTCCCCTACCAAACCCCTGGGGACCCACATTGGCCTCCTCAGGCCCCAGGCTACCGTATATTGGTATGCCTTTCTGGACAATCTACTGATACGCTGTATCTTGACAAACATGACATAGAACGGCCTGATCCCCTCCCAAATGTTGATTCACCTGGGAGTAGGCTCAACACTGAGGTGGGCAGAATCAGCCTATCCCCCTGAACACCAGTTTTCCATAATTATTTTGGTACATGCCAAGGCTAAAATGTGACTTCTACAGCAAGCCAAGTTGTTAGGGAAAAGTATTTTCTGCCTGAAACTAGGCTATTCAGGAGGCTATTCCAGACCTTCCCCCTTGACTAGAAATACCAGGTTATAGCTAGCCTCAGCCTACTAGCTAAGGTGTCAACACTCTGTGGCCTAGCGAGTGGACAACCTGCCCTATGGGGCTGGGAAATGGGGGGGGGGCATGTGTGAGATGTGCTCACAGGGAGTGTGATTTGAGGCATTCAAGAACATTAAAATTCAGGGCAATTAAATTGGCACTACCTCATTCTGCTCCACACCCCCGGAGGAGACCTGTCCTGATAAAGACAGAAAACATGGTGGCAAAGGCATGCATAAACAGGCAGTGGAGCACAAGGTCCAAGTCCATGTGGTTGGGGGCAACTGAGATAGGCAGTAAATCTGTCCCATCAGGAAGACCACCTTAGAAGAGCCAAAGCCCTTTTTTCCCCAGCTTTGTGTTCTCCCTGTGCTAAGGAGGCTGATCTAGCCCTTTTTTAAAAAAACAAACAAACCACCTTTATTATCAACTGACTTTGAGCTGACATCACATCTCAGTGTTTTATTGCATTTGTTCTTTGTTTCATTGTTCTATTTTATTGTATTTTATATATTCTATCATATTTAATGAGTTTCATTTAAACTGCTTTGGAGATGTATTTTGGCTAGGAAATCCATTACTTATATCCTATTAATAAACAAAACATCTAACATCTGGTCTATTTTTAGATTTCACAGAGGAATCTGCTTAATATATATAATGACTCATGAGATGGGGGAAATCCCCATAAGGGTGTTACATATGCATTCAGAAAGCTCCTGAGAATAAGGAGGATTTATTGGTCATGGGGGGCGGGGACTAATACAACCACTATAGTCTGCAGCATCACCTGGGATCAGTAATGTGGGACAGAAAATCTTCCAGTGCTTCATTTTTTCTGTGGAAAATGTTCTGCTTCATAGATTAATTAGTAACTGTGAATGTCAATTTCAAGTAAGTGTTAGACCAGCCGGCAATTCCCACCCCCCACCCCCCTTACTAGCTGAATTAGATCGCTATAAGGCATTTCTGATTTCTCTAAGTGAGCCATTTCAAATATTCTGGAAAACCCACATCACTGCCTGTGATCATTCTTTAGACACTGCCGTCTCCTTCAAAAGATTGAAGGTTTACAAAAGAAAAGAAACGTTATTGTGGGTTTTGTAATATAAAATTTAGATAAATGGCTGCATAGTAAGCTACCCCATTGGATTCCAGTCTGCAGCATATTGTGAAAGGATTCATATATCCTAGTAGAAGCTTTAAGTTTTGCATCAATATGACAAAAAATTCTAATCTCAGTGATGAGAAGATGTATAATCTCTTGGACCTTTTCCAATTCTATTTGAACATATATTAAAAGGTTCCATCACATTTTGAAAGATGCACCCCCCCCCCGATCACTGGCATTGACTACCTCCGCCCCAGAGCGCTTCTCACACACCCTTTGTTGCCCAACTGCATCACAACAGCCCTGCTGCCAATGGGTCTAACACTCCAGGAATTGCTGCCACCACCCTCCCACTTACTCCTGCAGTCCTAGGAGAGAGAACCTGGAGTGCACTAAAGCAATTATTTTTAAAAGGGCTCTGGACTAATGCCCCAGCACTCCTCAGCTCAATCTGTACTTTTGCTTACCTGCCATGGAACAGCAGTAATGTTTCATGTTTTACTGTTAGATATTTTAATTTGTTAGAAGCTGCCCAGAGTGGCAGGGGCAACCTTGTCAGATGAGTGGCATATAAATTATTATTATTATTATTATTTTATTATTATACCTGTGTAGGGAAATCATATATGGAATGACTTTAATCATTGTAATAATTTCTCCTTAACATCTGAATCAGGAGAGTTCATGGACCAGTGCTTGAATGGAGTGGTGAGATGGATGAGGGAAAACAAATAGAGCTGAATCCTGGCAAAACATAGGCACTACGGGTAGAGTGATTCTCATACCTGAGAAACAGGTCAGTTGCCTACCCTGGATGGGGTTGCACTCTCCCTAAAGAAGCAAGTTCACATTCTAGGGGTGCTTCTGGATCAAGTTGTGTCACTGGAGGCCCAGGTAACCTCAACAACTAAAAGCACCCTTTGATGCTTCAACTGGTACAATAGCTATTACCATTTCTGGACTGGGAAAGTTTGGCCAGAGTAGTTCATGAATTGGTTACTTAAGAGTACATTGCAGTAATCCAATCTTTTAAGTGGGGCTTGATATGGAAACAGCTAGTGCAGAATGTTGTGGCACGATTGCTGACGGCAATGTGATCTCTGCCAAGAAAACCAACAACGAGTGCTTCTGAACAACAATTAAGGATGAGTTTTTCTTTCTTGGCCAAGTCTCCAAGCTCAGTGATGCACTGTTGAAGCCAGAAAGTTGTTATGTGAGGAGGATGAATTTTCTTGCAGAACATCCACGCCTGCTTCACTTACACACCCTCGAGTGGGTGCAGGTACTATAACTGCCTGGTATGTTCTTTGATCCTGGCCAGATTTCTCCTAGAAATTTCAGTAATCATCACCAGTTCAAGTGTTGCACAGGTCATAGTGAGAAACAAGCCATTTATTCTCTAAAATCCAGAACCATGAAAAAGAGACCAGAGATAGTTTACAAATTGGAAGTCATGAAGAAATGTTAATTGGGTGACACTGGCAGCAAAGCGCAAAAGGGTGGGTAGGAAGGCCACTAGTCGGGAAAAGAAATGAGATAAATGACTAAAAGCAACACATCCGTTGAGATCAAATAAACTCATACCAAGTCCACTTGGTATAGCAACTACACAGTGGACTTGGGTGAAGGTATTGAGGGGGGTGCTCATCAGATTTGCAGATGACATCAAACTGAGAGGAGTAACAGTTAAGGTAACAGTTCCAAGACTTAAGTTTTTATTAAAGACAGATTTTTTTAAATAAAAAATGCAGATGACTTTCTTCTGCCAAGTATTATTGGTGGAATCCAGCAATGTCTATCCACCAAGAAAACAATGTCACCTTCTTCCTGCCAGTTGGTTCCCAATTATCGGGTTAGTAACATGCTTTTGGAAACTGGACTTGTTGTTGTTGTTGTTGTTTAGTCGTTTAGTCGTGTCCGACTCTTCGTGACCCCATGGACCAGAGCACGCCAGGCACCTCTGTCCTCCACTACCTCCCGCAGTTTGGTCAAACTCATGCTGGTAACCTCGAAAACACTATCCAACCATCTCGTCCTCTGTCGCCCCCTTCTCCTTGTGCCCTCCATCTTTCCCAGCATCAGTGTCTTCTCCAGGGAGTCTTCTCTTCTCATGAGGTGGCCAAAGTACTGGAGCCTCAGCTTCACGATCTGTCCTTCCAGTGAGCACTCAGGGCTGATTTCATTAAGAATGGATGTGTTTGATCTTCTTGCAGTCCATGGGACTCTCAAGAGTCTTCTCCAGCACCATAATTCAAAAGCATCAATTCTTCGGCGATCAGCCTTCTTTATGGTCCCGCTCTCACTTCCATACATCACTACTGGGAAAACCATGGCTTTAACTATACGGACCTTTGTTGGCAAGGTGACGTCTCTACTTCTCAAGATGCTGTCTAGGCCTGTCATTGCCCTTCTCCCAAGAAGCAGGTGTCTTTTAATTTCGTGGCTGCTGTCACCATCTGCAGTGATCATGGAGCCCAAGAAAGTAAAATCTCTCACTGCCTCCATTTCTTCCCCTTCTATTTGCCAGGAGGTGATGGGACCAGTGGCCATGATCTTCGTTTTTTTGATGTTGAGCTTCAGACCATATTTTGCGCTCTCCTCTTTCACCCTCATTAAAAGGTTCTTTAATTCCTCAATCCTCAGACTCCTAGGAAAAACTTCTGATTTTGCTCTTGTGGTATGTACACAGACAGTGCAACCTACTTTCCTGATTAAAGAAAGTGTGGTTGGAGACTTGGACAGCGGAAGCATTAGCCTTAAGAGGGCTAAATCCAGATCTCCTGTTGACGCAGGCAGTGCAGATGGAGAATTAAAATTCCTCAAGCCCTTAAGAAACCTCTGGATAAGGAACTGTGAAAAGATGGCTTGTAACTGATTAGGTGATAAGCTGCTAATATAGCTAAGTGGATTGTAATGGATGAAATAGATAGGTCACCACCTTTTGGATCCTAGCAACAAGGACACCCAAGCCAACCCCAGTGAACATTTCAACTCATCTCCCTTTATATCCCCCACTCACTTTCCCTGTTCCTCAGAAGGAAGTCCACCTTCTCCTACTCCTTGATGTCATATCTTCTACGATACTGTCCAGCACTTGTAATTTCCAATTATTTGGCACACTTCCTTTTTCATATTTTAGCCCCTTCTTAATGTCTTCTTCAGTAGCATAACCTTTCCCAAAGCTGCCCAGGTAAGGACTACCATTAGAGACTACACTTATCAACCAGTTCCCTTTTTCTGTGCTTAGTACACTGCTGTGATTACAGATGACAGATACTAACTGGACATTTGAAAAACCAATCTCAAAATGAGAAGTCTTCCAGCCACCACTTCGTTAATTCCTCCATGCAGATCAAAATCTGAGTGCTTTGAGTCCTTCCCCAATTTTGTCCTTTCACAAACCCCTGCCCTTAATCCATCAGTGGGGCAGAGGAGCAACAACAAACAAACGCCAGCTCCCTTGGCCTGTAAAGCGAGCTGAGTACCACAACCCCAGAGTTGTCTGTGACTGGACTTAACTGTCAGGGGTCCTTTGCCTTTACCTTTACTAGAAGAAATAGGCTTAGGGACAGCTGAAAACAAAGTTGTCCACTTTTTGTCAATGCTTCTACAGACTGGGAATCGTACTTGGAAACTTTTTTGAGGTGTAGGATTAGTGAAGTCAGTGAGACAGGGCCTGGCTTACCAAGAGATGCACTTTCTAATATTAGACATTAGTGTGATACGCAAGCATAACCCATTCATTACCTGCTGTTGAATACTTCTGTTCACAGGTCCATTGATGTCCCCTGGTCCTTGTCTTAATGTTAACTGAACATACTTTCCCGCAGCAACATGTGCTAAGAATGCTCTTCAGTACATCACTATGAATGCATAGTATTATAGTGGCATAGTAAAGATTTTGAGACTATTGCCAAACTTCACAACCAACTCTGCTTGAAATACTAGTAGCCTACCATCAAAGTGTTCAGCAGCTATGGCAGGAGGGTCATGAAACAGGCTCTCACTTTTGTAACCCATTTTTTAGAAGCAAAGGTATACCTTTAACTTCTTAAGTAAGGACACATGAAGAATCCCACCAGTTATACAATTTTAACCAACTGCTTGATGTACAAACTCCTGAATGATACATTTATTGGTCTCACCTTGTATATTTCTGAAAAATATGCAAGTTACATTTTTTTTTAAGTTTGTCTTGGTCAAGAGGTACAGTAGTGCAAATAATTGAAACTCTGAAGAAATCGGATTTGACAAAGACCCTTTAACACCCAAAAGCTTGTATTCCTTCCTAACAGCTATAGTTGGCAGCACTGGCACCTCTAATATAACTTACCAGTAGTAACTTTTCATTGCTTTGTTTTTACTAGAACACAAATTAAGTTGAAAAATGTTTTATTTTTATTTCTTTTAAAAAACTGGAAACATACATAAACAAAAAATCTGCAACATTCATGCCAGAAATTGAGAAACACAGTAAATCCTTTTAGGAACACTTCTGTTCCTTGCAATCAGTTTTTCAGCAATCAGTTGCACAAATGACAGCCCCCCCCCCCCCACGAAGAAATTAGAATTTACAGCCACGCATAGACTTCAGTTTTTGTGTTTTGCAGCTAAAGGCCAACGCAAGTCTCAGAAGTCCTGTTGGATGTTTTCTTTGTTTGCCTCTCCATGTTGCTGCTTGATTTGAGAAATTTCATTTTCCAGTTGCACAATAGTTCGTTCAATCTCATAGTTTTTACTGACCAGGGACACCCACCTGAAGGGGAAAAGAGAACAAAAATTAAATTACTATAGGCTTCCTTAATGCTAGGTTACCAGTTAAGGGAACAAGTTGGAAGTGCTGTGGTTGAGGGAAGCCAATCTCAATTGAGACTTCCAACTGGTTTTGTATGAGGTTTTGTTTCTCCCTGATAGACAGAGAAGAGGCAGGGAGCAAAGTTCAAGAAACTCACATAGATTCCATCTCTCGAAGTTTAGCACCAGCTGTGAGCTGCATGTTCTTCCGCTGCCAGTTAAGGTCTTGAATGTGTTTCCTGAAGAAAAGGGTGACATACTGAATCACTTGTAGTCATTTATTCTGCTGCCCTCCTAAGTCCACAGACAAGTGGAATAGACTGTACAATCACATATTCAGCCCTAAAAGCAGGAGCTTGGACAATTATTTTGGACTATCTCAGAAGCAATGTTAAGAGTTCTGAAAGACTCTGGATTCAACACTTTAATGCTTTGGCCACACCTATCACGGACATGCAGCCTTCAGAGTTGGCCGACAAGGAATGTGATCCTTGGGCTAAAAAGACCTGTTAGCCACATCTGATCTAGATCCATTATCCAGAAGTAGTACCACTTGTGGACTCCATCACCATTCAGATCTCTAAAAAACAATGTACATATGCTTCTTGAATTAGTCCTTGTATGGCACTGCTAATTCTTTTCTTCTCAATTTCTTCTCAAAAAGCATTTTATCAGTAATTATGAATGACCTTTTAGTTTTAACGATGGCCCTAGCTAGCCATGCAACTTAACAGACAAGGATTCAGGAGCAGGAAACATGAGCTCATCCCTGCAATTTGGATGTCTACAATATTTTATGGCACTGAAGGTAGAAAAAAGGAAAATTACATTTTTTTCAAAGTAAATTAATCATGTACAGTGGTGCCTCGCAAGACGAAATTAATTCGTTCCGCAAGTTTTTTCTTCTTGCGAGTTTTTCATCTTGCGAAGCACGGTTTCCCATAGGAATGCATTGAAAATCAATCAATGCGCTCCTATGGAGACCGTCCGGGGACAGAGGGGAAGCGCCGTGCACCTTCCCCTCTGTCCCCGGACCTGTTTTAAAGCAAGGGGCAGCGGGGAGAAGATTGCTTCTCCCCGTTGCCTGCCCCGCAATCTCCGGGGACAGAGGGGAAGGCGTGCACGCCTTCCCCTCTGTCCCCGGACCTGTTTAAAGCAAGGGGCGGCGGGGAGAAGATCGCTTCTCCCCGTTGCCGCCCCTTGGTTCAAAAGGGGTCCAGGGACAGAGGGGAAGGAGCGCGCGCCTTCCCCTCTGTCCCTTCTTTTGAAGCAAGGGGCGGAGGGGAGAAGATTGCTTCTCCCCGTTGCCGCCCCTTGGTTCAAAAGGGGTCCGGGGACAGCGGGGAAGGCGTGCACGCCTTCCCCTCTGTCCCCGGAGATTGCGGGGCTGGCAACGGGGAGAAGTGATCTTCTCCCCGCCGCCCCTTGCTTCAAAAGAGGTCCGGGGACAGCGGGGAAGACACACTGCGCTTCCCCGCTATCCCCGGAGCCTGCGGGGCAAGCTTCGTTTTGCGAAGCAAGCCCATAGGGAAATGCGTCTTGCGAAGCGGCTAAGAAAACGAAAAACTCCTTCGTCTAGCGAGTTTTTCATCTTCCGAGGCATTCGTCTTGCGGGGTACCACTGTACACACTGCCTGCATTAAGAGAAATCCAGGAAAGAGTTCAATGTAGCACAAAGGAGATTGTCAGTGATCTCCCTTTCTCCTCCCCCACAAACTGTTTAGGGGTTATCCCAGTTCCTCCAGAGCCAATTTGGGGGAGGTGTGGAAGCATGTAGAAGGAAGGGGGGAAGCTCCCCCGTACTAGCAGAAGTCCTTGGATGGGGTTCTGCTAGAAGCAAGGCTTTTTTAAAACAGAACTCACCAGAGCTCAGTTCCAGCACCTCTCAGGTGGGCGCCATTGCCATTTTAAGAGAACAAGGGAGGTGTTCATGTCTTTTTCTAGAAAAATAGCACTGGCTAGAGGGACCCATTAGTTGAATCTGGCCCTCTGATTCAAACTACTGACACACCTAACTTCATGTCATTCAAAAAAATAATCTACAGCAAACAGCTTCACTCCCAGAAATGAATATTATTCTTGAGCTGTTACTTGGTATGCTGCTTCTCAAGCAGTTGTCTCCAGAAAATTATCTAAGGGAAACAGAGCCATCTAACCATTTTGTATCTAATATTTGGAAACGATGAATTAGTGAGAACTTCATAATAACCAAGAGAATGTCTAAAAACAGCAGCAGTAACCCTAAATTCCAAAATGAAAGAAAAACATTTAAACATTTATTTCTTGAACAATGTATACATGAAGAATTCAAAATACACACTGTACTAGAATGCCTATTTTGCAATCTAAAGTCTTATACATTATTAGAGCCCCATAAACTATAATTCTATTTTTATTCCAAAAGGCAACTGAAAAACAGGACTCACCTCAAACTCTGCAGCTCCTTTTGTGCCTGTTCAATCATATGAACTAAATGCCTATAAGCAAAGAAAAATACTAGTTCAAAAAATGATTCCAATAGCGAGATCAAGTAATGCAATGTACTGATCTATATTTTATCTTAAGCATAACTTAAACTAACTGGGGGCTTTAGATTAACTCTGTTTGTATGTCTCTTTACAGTGCTGTCTCTTTACAGTATTGATCCCTGAAACATAAGAATAAAATTTGGTACACAGGACACAGTTCTATGTTTGAACTTCAGATACCAACTTAATACCCACAGTAGTTTAAAGGAAATCAATTTATCCAAACCACATTAATTGGCCCATCCCATATTCCCAGTAATGCTAATATGGCACTTGGTGTCCATTCTTGTCTAATTAATTACTAGTAAACCACGCTGACATGAAACTTTTTTCTAGATTAGATACTTTTAAGTCAAGAAAATTCAGTATATTTTACTGAGAGAAACAAATGTGGTAGGATTCACAGTACAGCATGCTTAATGGGGCTGGTGTGTGGCATTCCTGGTCTATGATGTGTATGTCTCGTGTAGTTTTATGAAATTTCTTACTGCTTTCCATTGTTGTATACCACTTTGATACATTTTGTAAAAAGGAGCACAGAAATCCTTAAATAAAAAAACTTTTTTGTCCCATCCTTTCTGCAGCAGCCCCTCCAGCTCCCTGAAAATAAGGGGTGACAGAATGGGATCCCTGAGATTGAGTGGAGGCAACTTCTATTATGCCAGCTTCTAATAATCAGTGAAATTTTTCAGGGACCAGTGCGGGGGAATCCGACATGATAAGGAGGAGGCAGGGAACTCAGCACCCACCAGCCCCATTACACACTCTTAACTCTCAATCCAGTGCTTAGAGCTTTTGCAATTCCCTACAGCAGGCATGTGTAAGGTCCGTTTTGGGGCCTAATCCAGCCCACCGGTTGGTTCAATCTGGCCCTCGTGGCAGTTTATTTCCTGGGGTAAAATCCTAAAAAAACCCTCAACAAGTTCAATCCCAGAAAAAAGCTCAACAACTTTGGGGTAAAATCATAAAAAAGCTCAACAATTTCAACCCTAAAAAAGGACAACAATTTTGGTTGGCCCTCATGGCCCTTCACTTCATCAAATCTGGCCCTCTTTGAAAAAAGTCTGGACACCACTGCCCCACTGCAAAGTTTACATTCTGACTTGCAGCATCTTCTGTAATCTTTTCAGCTTAAAAAACATCCATGTGGTGAATGAAGATCCACTGAAAGAAGGAATAAAACCAATTCTTGACCTTTTTCAATGAAGAAGTATCCAATAGTATATGGCTCTTAATTTTTACTTGCAGGTGTGAAAGTGCTAAGGAAGGAGAGGTAGGTTCGGTTCTCAGTAGCAGGAAAGACAGCATTCCATTGACTTCAAGACTGATTTTTTGAAAGGTTTTCCGTTATCACTTTGGAAGCATTTCACAACTAAAAAAAATTATAGAGCCTTCCAGCTAGCCCTTTTTAAGAAATGACTTGAAGGAGACACAAATATCTTACTCGTTATACACTTTCCAGGCATTGCAGCCATACTGAGACATCAACTCCAAATTTTCAATTCGGACTGCCTGGTGCTCCAGCTGAGCCATTGAGTTATTAACACACTCTTGCCATGCTGTGATGTCATTCTTCTGCCCAGAGGATGGTGCAGGCAGCTCATATCTGTGAAGAAAACAAGAGAAATTATAGTTCAGGAACAACAGTTTAGGTGGTTTGAAGTTTAAGAAAGTCATTGCGCTGATCATGTCCAGTTTCAGGCACATGTAGTCCTATTTGCAGAAGTCTGACCCAATGTCTGCTTTCTCCAATGCTATCAGCATGAAAAAATTTAATCTCTTTTGTTAAAATGCTGAATTATAATTCCACAAACAGACTTACAAGTTCCTTTAAGACATAACAGACCACTAGCTATTGTTCCAACAGAGTATGCCTGCCACCCTGAGGCAAGAACTAGAACATCACATTTTAATACTTTTCAGAATCTTGCATCCAAACCTTAGTTCTTTCTAGATTATGACTTCGCATAGATGGTACACCCCACAGAAGGTCTCCGAGTTACCTTTTCATGCTCAACAGTTCTATGGGCTGTCGGGCTGCTAGGCGTTCAAATTCATTCCGCATTATTTCAGTCTATGAAACACAAGAAGAATTACTTGCAGTCCAGAAGACGATAACCTGAAAATTCTAAATATGATCACACGTAAGAAACAAAGATCTAGACCTCAACCCAACACCAAAAAAATCACTTTGTCCTAAGAGAGGTCCCCTTTGTCCCTGGAACTCCTGAACACATTCAGGGTACTTCATGTATTCTAGGGCTCAGCCCAGGCTTTGGAAACAAATAGTATTTTTCAAAGCACTGCTAGGACTTAAAATTCAGGGAGTTCTCAGTTCAAGTTTTACCTAGTCCAGAAAGTCACAATGTGACTTTAAGCAAGCCACTTTTCTCTCAGTCTCTACCATTTACAATAAAGAGATAATATACTATCCTACCTTACAGAACAGCTGAAAATATAAAGATTCCCAAGGTAATGTATCTTGAACATTGCAAAAATCTATGTAATATAAATATGAGATGTTCTCCATTCACTTTCCCCTAAACACTGAGAATCTTTTTCTATTTTTGCTCACTTGAAGACAGGCAGGAATTTTTTTTACATTTGTTGGAAATACCGCTAACTACTTTTGAAGTTGAACACTGGCTTATTTTTATTCATACCTTATTTTTATTCGTACCAGACTACAGTTAACTGCTTTATTAAGGTATTTTTAAATATATATATATTTACTTTCAATAAAGTATAAAGAACTTTGCAATGTCTTGACCCTAAAAGGCAGCCTAGAAATTTCTTAAATATTTTAAATAACTTTTCTAGATTAACATCCTTAAACTGCTTTTTTATTGTGTATTTTTAATTATTGTAAACCACCTTGGATGTTTTATAAACTGGCTACACATGTAAAACAAAAACAACAAGCACTTCAAACTATTGCCTACTGAGACAATTCCAAAAACCAAGAGGTGCGTCTTCAAGACTCAACCCTGACCTTAAGTTAAATTTTGGGGGGCGGGATTTCTGTATGCCAGGCGGTGGATTTCAGGGAATCTTGCTACACTGCAAATACAAGCACACACCTGCAAGATAACTTCTCATGGACTACCATATGCAGGAAGCATTGAGTCTGCTATCTTGGCCCACCAAGGCTTGTGCCACATTAAGCCCATTAGACCTTCCTTGGAGGTTGTGAAGCAGAGGTTGGGTGGCCACCTGTCATGGATGCTTCAGCTGAGATTCCAACATTGCAGGGGGTTGGACTCGATGACCTTTGAGGGCCACTGCCTACCCTACAGTTCGATGATTCCATCATGACCAGCCAAAAGTCTGTTTCACTGTCTTTGCGGGTATCTGCAAATACTCGCATGGCCACTTCTCGTAGTTCCGTGGCAGGGATGGGGAAATTATCGCCTGCCAGATAGTTATGACTACCATTCCCATCAGCCCCAGCCAGCTGCCATGGATGCTGGGAGCTGCAGTCCAAGTACCAGCAAGTCCCAGCTCTGAACCCAAGGACCAAGGTCAGATTTAGGTTTGATGAGGCCCCAAGCTACTGAAGGTAATGGGGCCCTTTATATGTCCAGCTGTCCTTTGTCAACAACAAATTGTCACAGTTTTTTGTGTTGAACATATGCTATATGGTAATTTTTGGACCTAAAGCCATTTGCACATAAAAAAATATTTTATCAAAGTAATTGTTGAACTGAAATACAATTACTTACATCATAGGAGCCTACACAACACAAACCACTGTTGCTGTATGTAGGCTTTATTTTATTTGTGGGGGGGGGTTTACCTTATATTTTAGAAATGTACACCCAGTTGTGTTTTTCCTTTAAATTTTGGGGGATCCCAAAGAAAGTGGTGCCCTAAGCTATAGCTTGTTTATACGTAAACCCGGCCCTGACGAGTACGCTTGAGCCCGGCGGGCGCCTTCCTCACCTCGAAAGCGCTGTAGTCGGGCGCCGTCAGGTAGCTCAGGTAGTTCTTGGTGGGCCGGTAGCGCCGCGTCTCCTCCTCCACCAGCGCCGCGGCCTGAGGGGAGACAAACGAGCGAAGCGGGAGACACGCAGTCAGAGCGACGCAGGGAAGCCCCGGCGTCCTCGCCCCCACACCCGCTGTCCCCCGCCCTACTCACCGCCTCCCGCACGCCCGGAGCCTCGTAGCCTTGGTCGAAATAGGGCAGGGCGTCCACGGCGACTTCGCCGGCCACCAAGCCCGGACCCGACATGCCGCAGCTCCCAGCGCCCGCGCGCCTCAAACTTCCGTCGCGTTAAGATTGCGCGGCCGCCGTCTCCCCGACATCCACTTGCGCCACTGCGGCTGCGCAAATTTAGCTCTCCGGCGCGAAAGGAATCCCCTCGCGGATCCCAGCGCCTGCGCGTGTTCGGCTACACGGCCTGGCAAGTCATGGTGCTGCTGCTCCCCCTGCAGGGCGGCGTAAGGAACAGCGGCACCGAAATAACAGACAGATTAATACAAACAACAACAGTGATTCAAGCGGTGTATCTTTTTCAGTGCTGGAGAGTAACACTACATACCATACATACACACGTTCTCCTTTCCAAGGCCTCTGGTTAATGGGTTATTTACCCTCTTACACGTGCCCACAGCATAAATGGTGTCCCCAGCCACTGGGATTTTTATTTTTCCCTCCTTTCAGGCTCACTTCCCCAACACACACACCAATCCGGCTTAATCTATTTCACAGTGCAGTGGACTTTGCGCAAGCTCTCTATATGGTATTATTGTTTTAACAACATATTTTTCACTGCACAAACCTGTAACTTTTCCCAAAAATGGTGTCCTTTTAAACAAAAAGTATTACCGTGTTAACCGTGTTTTTTCTACTTCACACTGCTCAATACCAATTCTCCACTGACCAGGGTCACAGCCTGCAGTCCATTTCCTTATTCCGTTACAACCCATGAGGGAAGGAGCGAAGCAGTCGTAGGCTGGAGTTAAGAAATGATAGACACAAGAAGCTGTTGCTGTGGGGAAACTAGTGGGCACGCAGCACCGCTAGAGCCATAAGTGGTTCTGAGAACCGGTCTGCAAAGGGTTCTGTGCTACATGATCTCTGCTTACAGATGAGTACGGAAAACACCTTATTTGTTGCTGGGCTCCGTTGAAAACAGCTCCATATAAACCAGGAAGTGACCACTCCAGACAGTGGAATGACTCTTCTTTTCTTATCTGTTAGGCAGTTGAATGTGCATGTGTACTCCATCTGTTTCCCCTCCTCCCATTTTGTTGCGTGGGCACTGGAAACCCATGCTATGCCACTGCCACTGACCCATCAAGCTCAACAGTCCTAACGAAAGCTCCCCAGGATTTCAGAGAGGGTCTTTCCCAGCCCTATCTGGAGAGGCAAATGATTGAAACAGAGATCTGCTTCTTGCAAAGCATGCTGTTTACCATCATAGCTCAGTGACAGAGTATCTGTCTTACAGAAAGGCCCAGGTTCATCCCCAGTATCTCACAATAGGACTGGAAATGTCCACAGTCTAAAACCCTGGAGAGCCAGTGCTTGTCAGTGTAGACATCACTGAACTAGACACAGCAGTGATCTGACTCTGTATAAGATAGCTTCTTACGTTCCACTGAGCTGCAATCTTTCTCCACTCCTAGAATTGTTGTCTATAAAGCTATACAAGGCAGCAGGTTCAG
This sequence comes from Podarcis raffonei, assembly GCF_027172205.1. Taxonomy (NCBI): domain Eukaryota; kingdom Metazoa; phylum Chordata; class Lepidosauria; order Squamata; family Lacertidae; genus Podarcis; species Podarcis raffonei. Next base: position 65,782,666 of record NC_070607.1, read on the forward strand.
TGATATCATATTGGGTTGGTGCACGTCTGGTAACCAGTACTTCTTAGCAGATAAACACACCACAATATTCTGTACAAGCTGCACTTTCCAGACATGCATCCAGGCCCTTCCATTTACAATGTTAAAGTTCTACTTCTGGCAAGGGCACAACGCATCCCTCTGACTTTAAGAGCTCAGTCTTTATGGAAAAACTAGGCATGCATAGAGCACAGATGGTGTCATTATCATTGACAGACAGGAAAAAGAGATGATCCGATACACAAAAACACAGCATATTTTATTTGAACCAGTTCCTTAAAGAACTTGGTTTATTACAGATCTGTAACTGTACATACAGTTTTGGTTTCATCTAAACACCACAAGATATGGCTTTATCCAGAATGAGCAAACAGGCTGCAAAAACACACAAAGGTGCTACACAAGAGAAAGACAACCACTGAGGAGAAGTACACAAGGTCTGAAGGGAAATGTTTTTATAGAGCTGAGGGAAAGATGCATGTTTCCCATCCAGGAGTATGCAACAGGAATTATTAAAGTGGGTTTCATATCCTGAGGGCTAAAGTAACCCAAATGCGGATATGAATAACAGAATCACAGGTGAACTCTTCTTCCTGGTCTTCTGATCAAGTGCAATAGTCTTAAGTGCTGAAAAGCTCCCACAAAATCAATGACCAGATCCGCTTCTTCTCATCAAGAATCTAGTTCTGTAAGGGTGGAAGCATGAGAGATTCGAAACAGAATCGCAGCAATGGTTCTAAAACACGTGAGAACAGAAACTGAACAAAATCACTTCCTTTGTGTTTGGGACCCACTTGTTACAACGTGATCCTGTACATGATTACTCAGAAGTACGCACATCCCTGAGATTTACTTGCTCCCAAATTGGTGTACATAGGATTTTAGCCTTAGGCTGAAATCCCAAATGCTTTCTAAGGAGCAAATCCCACTGAATGTCGAGGGACTTACTTCTGAGTAAACATATATGGGATGGGCTGTTGGCCTTGTACGACCAACTCAGGATTAAATGTAAAAAGTTCTCTGATGTTATCCTCATATATACATTTGACTTTTTGTCTTCATGTTTTTTGGCACAGCAAAAGATATATATATTCAGGAACTCTCCCCAGTGAAAGGAGCACCTTTCAGATACAAGCAATAATATAAAAAAAACCACAAGGACCTGAAATTCATGTTTCAGTCAAATCCAGAGGTCAATCAGACTGTAAGGCAGAGAAAAGGCAATTTGGTACATCAGCACTCTGTACGTCAAAGGAATTCCTCGTTTGATCATTTGTTATGATTCCAAGGCTGTACAACAGTCCCATACATTAATCCTGAGTCTATTTCCTACATGTAAACATATGGTAAAGCGCCACTGGAGTGTAGTCTTTGGCTACATCCAACAGGTCCACAGAGGCAAGAGTAATTCGAATAGTCTAATAGGTAAAGGTAAAGGTACCCCTGCCCGTACGGGCCAGTCTTGCCAGACTCTAGGGTTGTGCGCTCATCTCACTCTATAGGCCGGGAGCCAGCGCTGTCCGCAGACACTTCCGGGTCACGTGGCCAGCGTGACAAGCTGCACCTGGCGAGCCAGCGCAGCACACGGAACGCCGTTTACCTTCCCGCTGGTAAGCAGTCCCTATTTATCTACTTGCACCCGGGGGTGCTTTCGAACTGCTTGGTTGGCAGGCGCTGGGACCGAACGACGGGAGCGCACCCCGCCGCGGGGATTCGAACCGCTGACCATGCCCACAGCGCCACCCGCGTCTAATACTGCCTTGTAAATAAGCCCTCAAAAGTTGCCAGCCCCCCCCCCGTCCCCCAAATATAGTCTACTGGGGGCTGGCAGAAGGATGGGGAGCTGCATTTCTATGCTGGGCATGGAGGAAGGGACTTTCCTCTAGCAACCTGCTTGGTTTCTATGCTGGGCTCAAAAGAGGGACACAGTGCTCAGTTCCTGCTTTGCCAGCCTGCCTGCAAAGTCCTTAAATACAAGGCTGGTCCAATAAGAAAATGACATGCTATGCCCTAGTTGATTAGGGAAGTGACACAGGTATTGGAACTAGTGTGCAAGCTACCAGGAGGAATAAGGGTTCCCTAAAAGCAGATAACAACAGACCTTGGTGTAGATGAGGAAGAAAAGGTTTTTGATGAATGTTCAGCTGTGGTAAATTAGAGCAATGCTTTACAGGGAAGAACGCATTTCTATCCCACCCATTTCACAACAAAATGCAATGGTAAGAAACTCACTTTTCTTTTACAATAGTTCTGTATCAAACCAAAACAAACTCATTTTAAATTCCACTTTTTGATTTTGTTTTTGTTTTTTCAAAAGTCTTCATATTCCCAAATTGGGTTTAAACGGCATTTTCTTGGCCAGTAAACACCAGTCTTGACTGAGGTATATCCACTGACGTAGCAGAAGCAGGTCTGCAAAAAGGCACAGAAGTTGTATATTTGCAGCACGTTGAAGTCTGCAGTATAAAAACCAATAGAACAAACAAAGAAGTGGGTGTTCTTGTCTTGCTTTCAATATTTGAAAAACAGAAAGCTTTGAAAGACATAAGTAAAGCCAATAGTTAATAATATAATGTGGCTAAACCTGGGCCAGTAACAGAGGACGTAACAGGAAGACGGATGAACAGGCCCTAGAGTACAGGTTTGCCTTTCCAGTTTTAGAGGAAGTTTCCAGGTGCAGAAAATATCTGCAGTGCAGTATTGCCATAGGTCAGTTCCTGAATTTTGTTTTTTTTTATTTTTTATTTCTGGTTCATTCCTCTTATTAAAAGGTATCAGCTTAGCCCTCAGGGCTACTTTGAGCAGGAGTCATTTATAAAAACAGGAGGGTGTAGGAAGTCTCTTCAGGCCAAGCAGCATAAACAGGGATAGTTCACACAGCTAATTGGATTCTCCTTTGTAGACCAATCCTACGAAGACACAGAAGCCTAGTTTCTCCCACTAATAGTCCCGTTGGACTGGGCACAGCAAAGATTTGAGAATTCCACCCAGATCTGATGCCCTTTCTTCCAATTATTTGAAGGGTATCTGAGCTTGAATTCGAGTCATCCCATCTGACGCTGCAGGAACAGGCAATGTGGCGCCCCCTTCTGACAGCCAGGCGAGAACTTGAAACCACTCTTAGCAGCAATTTTGCACTCAGCTTCTTCTCACTTCTTTTGCAGAAATTTCATTTTGCTACCTAAAAGGAAAAGCATAAAATAAAGAAAAAATGTAACGTTGAGACATGCATGGGCATGCCTGTTTCACTGCATTCATTAATCGCTTCCCATGAAACACACCGAAACAGTCAGCCATAAAAACGTCAGCAACGAAAACGTACATAGAAACAATTTAAATCCAATACATAAACAGGCTGAGATAAGAATCTCTACTTTAAAAGCTTGTTGGGAAATGAAGGCCTTCAGCTAGTGCCAAAGAGATAACATTAATTACACTTGTCTGGAGGAAGTTCCAAAGGGGAGATTCCATCACACCAAAAGCCAGATTTCTGCATTGTACAGAATGAACCTCAGGATGAGATGGTATCTGCACAAACTTTAACCAGAGGGTGCTCTAAACACATCTACAGGGCCTACATCAGCTGTGGTGTTAAGTTTGGTGTGGATACGGGTGATTTTGACCCAAAAGTATTTTGTAAAATTCTCACAGCAAGCTTCCAAGCAGTTGGTTGCATCCTGCCCAGGGCTACATCTCACCAGCCCATTCACCGTTTGGAAAAGCTCCACTATGGGTGCAATGGAGGCAGAGAAGGAGGCCTTTTATAAAGGCTGAAAGGTTTCCTTGGTAGTTCATAGTTACACAAATTACAAGCGACCAAGGCAGCCAAGAACAAGATTGAGCATTATTTACCCAGACTACGGAGGATTTTGTTCATCCCACTTGGCTCAGACTCTGGAATGGTCTCCAAATACTCCAAGGCACGGACTTCAAACAAGCCTAGAAAAAAAGGAAAGCATCACTTAGACATGCATTTCTCTCTCTCTTTTGGGATGAAGTTTCAAACAAGATTACACATAGGAAAGCCCACATGTGCCCCAAAGAAGGGAAATACCCGTACATTGCCTAAAAGGGATGAGTGCATGGATGCAGCCAGGCATCCTGTTATAGAATCATAGAATCATAGAGTTGGAAGAGACCACAAGGGCCATCGAGTCCAACCCCCTGCCAAGCAGGAAACACCATCAGAGCACTCCTGACATATGGTTGTCAAGCCTCTGCTTAAAGACCTCCAAAGAAGGAGACTCCACTACACTCCTTCATAGCCTCTTATTCTGGGTTGGAGATGCTCTCACCTTCTCCAGCATTTACCTCCTCCACGGCAAAGGAAAAATTCAGCTTCTTAATTATTTCCCGGTGCACTACCCAGACAGTTGGTACAAGAGCTGGAAGAGAGCCTGAAGGAGAGAGTCTGAAGGTTTTCCATCACCTCCAATTCTGGTATTAACTTAAGTGAAGGGAAGGGGCCTCCTCTCCTGTCCATCATGCTGACAGCTACCTGTCTAATTCTTTAATAAAGTAAAGCCAAGCCAGCCTTATTGTTTGAAGGCATTTGAATTTCATTACAATCTCATTTAAAGGTTAAACAGTTTATCTGCAACTCCTTGGAAGTGTGGATAAGCCTTCACCCCACTTCCCTAGAACTAAATAAAGAATGCTTTTGGGGAAGGCAGTAAAGGAGTGTCACTGTTTCCAAGCTCAGAACCTGGAGGGGCTCACAACTGAAGGCAATCCCAGAAGAAGAGCACAGGACATTCTGCGGGCACAAAGTAGCTCTGCATTTCTACCATTTTCACGGTTTATTTTAATCAATTTTCATTGAAAATTCCCAAAACACAGGGTCATTTTTTAAAAATCACCATACGCAATAGGTAGGGCCAAGAAAATAAATGGCCATCCAAAACAAACGTGTCCCTCCAAAATGAGGAGAAAGCCGGTGGTCAATGGTCCTGGTTACCTGCAGTAGCAAAACATTTTAGAAGGTACCAGATATTGAAAAACAATCCAACTTGGATTCCCCTTTGGCTGTTTTAAATTCTTGTGCAAGTACCACAATTGGTCTACACAAAACAAGAATAAGGACTGGATTTGGCAAGCATCACCTTTAACCCCGCTCTTCCGTAGCTCTCGATCCTGTATGAAGCCAGCGAACATTTGCGTCTCCATGAAGATGTCTAGGAAATGGCGCACATTGCGGGACGTGTGGGACTTCCGGAAGGGATCCCGCTGAAACACCCGCTCTCCTTTCTCAGTGACGTGCATGTGCAGGGAGTAGTGCCCCACAATCTCCACAAAGAAGCGCACAAAAGCCTCCGATACCAACAAGTCCAGAGTCACGTCACCTTTGAAGGCACAGAAAGCAGTCACATCTCAACCTTTGGAGAGATCAACCTCGACTTTGTTCCCAAAGGCTATGAAGGGACCATGCATCCTATTGGGTGGGTCAGAGCCTAAATCTCTACCTACATATCTCTATTTAAACAGAGATAATGAAACTTGGCACATAGCCCAGGATGTCAACAGCTTCAGTGGGTACAATAACTGCACTTTTAATGGGGAGCTAGGTAACCATCAACATGGATGTGCAGCAGTGGGTCTGGGAATCCAAACAACCGCTTCTCTGTTGCCAAGCAGTAGGATGCGTGTGCAGTTTGCTGGAAGTGGGAAGCACTGTGCACTTGCTTTTCCCAGTCACCGTTTCCCCACTGCAACCTCCTCTCCTCCCCATCGTCCCTGGGGAGTTAAAGCCCCTTCCTGACACTTTTTCCTCTGCCAACCACTTTCCCCCCACCCCACTTTGCAGTGGAGTTGTCTGGAGATTTCCACACCACCATATTTTCATGGGTTTCTCCTTTTTCATTATTATGATTATTTAATTTTTTAAGTTTTCCAGTTTTACAATTATGCCTTTTTCCTATTCTTACACAATAACTCTGCTTGACTTCCCATCCAGCATTCCATGACAGTTCTTTTTACATCTTGCTTAGCTGCATATACATTAATTTCTTCACCTTATTTTCCACACTCTCACATTTTTCATATTATCAACTGTTGGTCACGAAGTACCCCCTTATTTGGAATTTATATCTGAGGTCAATTTTTTGTAAATATCCCCCTAGATACTCCCACTCCTTTCTTATTTTAAATGTCATACTAGTAAGCTCTGCACATTCAATTAGTTTGTATAGCCATTGTTCTTTCCCTGGGGTCTCTCTTTGTTTCCATCTACTATCCTTGCTGCTATTGTTGCATATAAAAATAGGTTGTGGGCTTTCTTTGGTAACTCATTCCCTAGTACACCTAGAAGAAATGCTTCTGGTTTATTGGGGTAAGTAAATCTGAAGATTTTATTTAACTCATTGTACACCATCTTTCTGATCCAAGTCACCTTGTGTGTAATTCCGCTCCCGAGACAAGATTTCATTTCTCTCTTCTAAGATCTGTACGAGTGCAGCCTGGAGCTTGTGAGGTAGGATTTCATCTTCATCTGAAACCTTTAAAATAAAAGGGGAGGAAGCAGAATGGTGGTAATTAACATGCATTCCAAAACAGGACCATGTGACGTCACTAAAATGTTTCATGAAGTAATTATGTCGCTTACCACATGAAATTATTTCAGCATGCAGTTTAAGAGGGCACACCTCATGGCTATACATAATTAAAGTGTGGAACCAATTAAAATTAATGTTTAAAGCAGATGGGGTGGTTCCCAATGTTAATCATACACAGAGCAAGCAGACCCACTGAAATCAATGGACTTAATAAGTGAAATCCATTTATTTCAGGGGATCTGCTCTGAGTATAACTTAGTTGTACACCACCGATTATAAAAATATTTTTTAAAAGCATTGCAGATGTTGATACAACCACTACAGATTTCTAGCCCCTAGAAGAATTCAAAAACTAAACAAAAATCCAATAAATATCATAAGGTCACATCTTAAGACAGACCAGTGGAGTGAAAAAAGGAGGACCGCTTGGTGTGAAGAGTGTGGATAGGGAGAAGTTATTCTTCCTCTATTGTTATATTAGAAACTGAGGTGGAAGATTCAAGAAAGGGAAAAAGGACATGCTTCGTCACACATCACATGAACTACAGCCTGCAATTTGCTACCATAAGATGTGGCAATGGCCACTACCATGAACAGAGGATCAGATAAACAGACAGACGATAAGAGAAACTGATGTACTCCTGAGGACCTTTATAGCTTTCTATAATTGAAACCGAAAACAAATCTTAGCAAATTGCTTCTATTTAACCCTTTGGCCTATTTAACCCTTTGGCCTGAACTCCTTAATTCTTGTCCTCAGTTGGATGAAAATCTAGATACAGCTGCTTGCTTTCGCTCTCATGCAAGCCACCCTTCCTTCCCTCTCTGCCTGCTGCCTCTCCACCCACCTTGGCCACTGCTGAAGTTTAAAACTGTAAATTCCTCTGGGCAGAGACCTGTCTTTTGCCATGGACAGAGATACCATTACACAAACAACAACGGCCTGAGATTAGCAATGCCTTTCAAACATTCTAATATACTGAAGTACTAGATATTGGGCAAATGCAATGACCCAATTACTCCTGAGTACTCCTTAACCAGGAGTTGTGGATTAGAACTATAAAGCCTAATGACATTTCATTTTGCTTGGTGGACAGTTTGCACTGAACAGTTTGTCAGTCCCCCTGCTTTGCCTGGGGGAGCACCTTCGGGCAACAGGGGAAAAGGGAAGCCAGCAGAGAATGACACCACTAGATATTATTTTAAGAACAGCTGACTACAGGAAACTCTCAACTGTCTAGACTCTAGACAATGAGGAGAAGAACTCTTGTGGAGAGGAAACACAGAAAATAGAAGCAGCAAGATGCAAAAGAGACAATAGCTTTCTAAAGACCAAAATACAAGTCACATTACAAGTATACAGTGGTACCTTGGTTTGCAACCGCTTTGCACTACAACCATTTGGGATTACAACCACGTCAAACCCGGAAGTGCATGTCCTTTTTTTTTGGATTACAACCCTTTTTTTTTATTACAATCAATTGGGGGGGGGGGAGAGCCCATTGGCAAAAGTGCACCTTGGGTTACAACCTGTTTTGGTTTACAACCAGACCTCCGGAATGGATTATGGTTGTAAACCAAAGTACCACTGTAGTTTTTCCTTGTGCATTTTTATTTCAGAACAGCAATCATGGGGCAGGCAGCAACGATCAGGACCAGGACTGAAGAAAGTGGGGGAAGGGACTTAAACCTTTAGCACCCATCCCCTTAAAGCTATTTGTGTGAGAAGCAAAGCTGCCATTGGTACCAGCAGAAGCTTCTCTCTGATGCAAATAGTGACTCAAGGGGGGGGGGAGATTTTTCAGCAGAACTATGGCATGGGAAGAAAAGGTTTAAAATATCTCCACCCATGCAATTCCCAGCATCTCCAGATACGGCTGGGAAAGACCTCTGCCTTAAACCTGATCTAGACAGGCAAACATCTGACTTAATATAAAGCAGCTTCCTATTTTCCAAGAATAACCAGTTTATGGATTGGACAACACAGTAAACTGAGGTTAATTTAAAGCAGAAGCTTCCAGTCTCATTGCAGCCATGCTGGGAGTGGGGGAGCGATGGGGAGCACAGAAGTCCAAGGGGAGCTAGGTTCATTCCTATCATGCTAAACCACGATGACCATGGGCTCAAGCAGTAGGGAACCCCATTGAACTTAAGACCCATATGCTCATCTTCCTTCTTCCCAAGCATGTCTAGGGAAGTGTTTAGTTTCACTTTCCACAAGCTTGTTGTTAGCTGCAAACCAAATATTGTGGTTTAAAAACACACTCTGGTTAATTAAGCAAGCTAGCTTTGTAATCTATTGTTTGAAGTTAAGTTTGTTTAGAAACTGACTAAAGTCTGGGGTTCATGGTGACTCCTTCCTGCTCCTGCACATAGTTTGAAAAAATGCTATCTCATTATGTGAGAAGTGGGCCAACTGGAAATTTTGGCCATAACCCCCTACTAAGTTTCAGCTGTCTTAGGAAATACCACTTCCCCACAGAAAACACTTGTTGATACCTAAGCCACTCAAATGCACAGACAAAAGAAAAACTCCCTTGGGCAATCTTATCTCCCCAGAAGCCCAGCATTCTGCAATCCCTCTTCCCAGTCCTCAGACCCACAAAATGACAAGACTAAGCATCCCTGATGTCCTTTTTCCTCATCAGTGTAGACAGTTTTGGGCAGAGGAAATCAAGTAAATGGCAAATGGGAACAGATTAAACCCCGACTTCCCCCAGCTCTGCAGTCTCAATCCAATTTGTTCCCTGTTCCTTTTAAGCTTAAACAAAGAGTCAGCAGATCTGAACATGGATCTCCAATGTGCAGTCTGGTTCTTAGCTTCTTTTGTGTATTTATCCGCATTCCACTGCCTGTAAGGCCCCATTCGGGGTGTGTGGGGGAATTCTTCTGCTTGCTTGTGAAGCAGCCAGTAGCTAAGTAATTTGACTCACCTGTTGTAAAAATGTATCTGCGCACAGATCAACAATCAGTACCTAAGGAAAGAGATAGACAGTTACTGCATATAATCCACAACCCCCTTGTGCAACCCACAGTCCTCCTATCCTGATTCATATGACACTGTGACAACAAGCTATTGTCTGGCTGCACAGAACAGATAACACAGATCAGATAACATAAGCACAACCCTTCTTATCAAGTGACCGTGGTGTCCATCAATCGTTGGCAATCTGGGATAGGACAAAGTTATCGCTTCATAGCTCTGACTTCAGTTCAAGCACTTTGGTGGAAGCTATTGCACATGGAGGGAGTCACATCTACAATGGCAGCACATTCCAACTGAGAAGAGAAGGAAGGGGGAGCGGCGTCTACAAATAAAAATTCAGATCCCCAGCCCCATCAGAGTCTTTAAAAAGTTTTTCTGTGTAAATGGGCCATTGAGCAAACAGTTATGTTGATACCAATGGAGAGCATTCAACTAACATGTCCCATCAGGACAAGAATTGCTCTGGAGGGTTAGGGGAATGCCTAGATTAGATTTAGGGGGTGTGGGGTGGGAGGAGGGGGACAAAACATTCTACAGTGGTACCTCGGGTTACATACGCTTCAGGTTACAGACTCCTCTAACCCAGAAATAGTACCTCGGGTTAAGAACTGTGCTTCAGGATAAGAACAGAAATTGTGCTCCGGCAGCGCAGCAGCAGCAGGAGGCCCCATTAGCTAAAGTGATGCTTCAGGTTAAGAAAGTTTCAAGTAAAGAACGGACCTCCAGGACGAATTAAGTACTTAACCCAAGGTACCACTGAACTGCACAAGCAGAAATCCTTGGGCTGATGAACATTCATGTAGCACCACACTGGATACAGTGTATTACTGATGGACTCAAGGTTCGTGCAAGCGTAAGAATTAAGCATATTGTCTTAAATGAATAGGTCACCCCAGAACAAACCACTAAAACTTTCACCCTCTCCTCACTAATATGGTGTAATAACTGGTGCACCACCATCCCTTACATTTCCTCCTGAGGTTTTCTCAGATCTCACCTCTTCAATGGGCAGGTCCTGGAGCTGAGTTAAGGAGCAGGAGAGGATGCCAATAAGGAAAGGGGTAGGTGAGCAGACAATGTCTATCATAGAATCTGGCAGGACAGGGATATAAGTGTGTTGCCAGGTGAACGGGTAGAGTGCTGCAACCACAGCATGACCACATTTGGACAAGGTGCTAAGTGAGGGAAATAAAACACAAAAGCATTAGTCAGTATATGAAGTCCCTGACTGATGAAAAGCACCCCTAATTTAGAGAAATTAATTTAGTACATTTAAAAGCTATAATAATAATAATAATAAGGCCGGGCTGTATATAATGATAATGTATGTAATGGTCCCATGCAAGAGAAAATATGTGATACTTTTGGAACAGTACTACTGCAAAATAGAGGTAGTTAACTGCAAGAATGAGTGCTGTCCCATAATAAATACTCCCTGGTTCCAGAAAGCCAGAATCTTAGCAGGAAATAATACAGGCTTTTCCATGGCATGAAAGTCTTCTAAGTGCAATTTGTTTTTTTATGGAAGAAAATTCACACATGCTATCTCCCACCACAATTATGAAGTTGTACAGTTCCAAGATGACTGTGTAATGCACTTTTCCCGAGTACGAAGGTGCATAGGAATATAGGAAGCTGCCTTATGCCATGTCAGACGATTGGTCCATCTAGCTAAGCATTGCCTGCACTGACTGGCAGTGGCTCTCCAGCATTTCAGACAAGATTGGAGATGCCAGTGATTGAACCTGGGACCTTCTGCATGCAAAGTAGGTGCTCTACCGCTGATCTACAGCCCTTCCCCAGCTGGCCCTGCAATTCCAGATTTTGTGCACACTTATGTAAGGGTAGACCAATAGTCTTTTCCCCCAGTAATTCATGAATATCTGCTTCACGTTTCCAGAGTTTGCATTTTATGGTGGCTGACTTTAGATGATGAGGATGATGATGATGATAGTCTATATATGCATTAACAAGAAAAGTTGCAATTATTTTGTGGCATGAAAGGTTCAGAAAGGGTGGGGGGAAACACACGCACACGAAGATCTTGCCAAGCCAGGCAAGGGACTTGTCATTTCAGTCTCACCTCAAATTGTCAGCAACAAAGATCACCCTCCTTTCCAGCAGGAGAGAAGCGCAGACTTGGATCAAGTGAGAGACGCTGAGGCATTTAAACAGGCATTCAAAGTCGACATGTTCCAGACGCGAGTCCAGGGGACGGCAAAGCTCAATTACCTGAGAGCAGACAATTGTAAATGAGTTATGGACAAGAACTGAGCTATTTTGTTGTTGTGTTCTCTCCTGAAACCCAAAATGTTGAGGTGGTACAGTGGTACCTTGGTTGTCGAACTTAATCCGTTCCGGAAGTCTGTTCAACTCTCAGAACGGTTCGAAAACCAAGGCGCGGTTCTGATTGGCTGCAGAAGCTTCCTGCACTCAATCGGAAGCCGTGGAAGCCACGTCAGATGTTCAGCTTCCCAAAAATGTTCACAAACCGGAACACTCACTTCCGGGTTTGTGGCGTTCGGGAGCCAAAACATCCGAGTACCAAGGCGTTTGACAACCAAGGTACAACTATATTCAGTTAAATAATTATAGGAGCAGAATGGCTTCCTCTCCTCCCTCCACACATGCACTATGCCATCCCCAAATCTGCTACGAGGGTTGGGGGAACCCCCAAAACAGATTTAAAGGGGTGCACAAAGGGGAAGGGAAGTCCCACTGTGCAAATGGAAGTCGTCCCGCTCATGCATTTACTTAGGTGTGTGCTCATAGACTTGGCAAGCTCTGAATTGTGCCCCAAAAGGACAGATAAAGGATGCCAGCAACTCAGCAACCCTCTGGAAATTGCTTTATGGCTTGCACATTCTGGGCAATGAAGCAAGCCTTCCCCTGGGTTCCTACTGCAATCACGGTGATCATTCCTCACGCCTTTGCTAGGCAACAATGCCTTTTGCCATTACCTCATTTCCTGCTCCCGGCAGGAAACTCTTCACAGTGATGGTGCGCCCAGGAGCAGGGAACGGTGCCTCCATGACACTGCGCATGAATGGGTGCACCAGGGCTGGGGACATCTCACGCCTCTTCTCCACTTCATCCAATATCTGCATGAGAAGAATTTACTGTTACAAGACTGGTTCTTCCTGGCCGCAGCACAAGTGAGAAACAGCTGGATAGCTCAGCTGGTTATAGCGTAGTGCTTATAGCACCAAGATTGCAGTTTTGATCCCCACAACCGACAGTTCCATATTCCTGCATTGCAGGGAGCTGGACTAGATTATTCTCAGGATCCCTTCCAACTCTATGATTATATGAAAGCAGAGAGAATTGACACTTCAGCACTTCAGCTGATGTCCTCTCGTAAGATGTGCTGTGTTACTGGCACATGATAATGGCACATTCATTTCCCTCCCCCAGCAAAGATGTGTCCTTCATTGTAATGACCATCCAGAGAAACCAGTTTTCCAAGTTAATTCACCAGAAAAGTGAGTAAGTCACCGTGTCACCAAGTGTGGGCGGACCACACCCACCCAGGACACACCCCTAGGTGCATCCCCCCAATTCCACCGTCCTCACATTCAATTCCTCATTCCTTCACCTCCCCTAGCTCATTGTGAGCCACTTTCAAAGTCTGTTGTCAGCATTCTTCCAGATTCCAGCCACCTACGCTGCCTTCACAATACTTTATTAAGTTGCGTAATTGCGTATTTAAATACGCACACATCCCATTTGTTTTCCACGGCTGTCTCTTTCACTTTTTTAAGTGGCCGCTAGTGTGCTTGGAGTAATACTGATCGTGTAATGAGATCTGAGACCTTACTGTATGTTACACTGTGCATCTCAAGACAAATGAGGCGGCGGCAGTTTTACCCTGGGGCCAAAGCAGAAGGCAATCCAGTTCAACCCCCTAATCCTATGAAAAACAATGAGTGCGCATTTCCTCCTTGCTCATGAATTCACACCTAAAATCCATCAATATGGTGCATGGAGGATTTAAATGGTTCAAAGAGAAGGCCAAAAGATGCTTAAAATTGAAATGCTATTAAATGTTAATGTTTGATTATACTTTCCTTTATATGACTGATAATATTGCAGAGAGCAGTTAACAGTTTTTCGAAGACAAACATAAGAACTGCCTTGCTGGATGAGACCAATGGCCCATCTTTCTCTCACGGGGGTCAACCAGATGCCTGGGAGAAGCCCACAAACAAAACATGAGCACAACAGCACTTTCCCCACCTTTGATTCCCAGGAACTGGCATTCAGAGATATACTACCTCTGACCCTGGAGGCAGAACTTAGCCATCATGGTTAGTTGCCTATGGGAAGTCCAAAAGGAGCTGCTGGCAAACAATCAGGATGCCTTGTGCAAATCTCACAGATCAGTTTGGCAATGCCACAGCGACTACGTATAATGAAGGATGTGAATCAGAGTTCTGGTTTTGACCTATAAAGTCTTAAACGGCTCAGGGCTGCAGTGCCTCGAGGACCGTCTGCCCCCTTATGAACTGACCCAGACCCTGAGATCACCATCTGAGACCCTTCTTTGTGCGCTTCCTTCACAAGAGGTCCAGAGGGTGGCAGCACAAGAACAGGCCTTTTCTGCAGTGGCTCCCCATTTGTGGAATGCTCTTTCCTGGGGGGGTTCGCCTGGCGCCTTCATTACGTATCTTTAGGCACCAGGCAAAAACGTTTCCCTATAACCAGGCCCATAACATTCTATGTCCTTTAAAACGTGTCCTTTAAACTTTGTTTTCTTTTTGTTTTGTATTTTGTGTTCTCATGTTGTACTTTTATGTTATGATCTTCAGATGAAGGGCAGTATACAAATTTAATAACAAGCATTCAAGGGAGTGGACAGCTGTTATGTGATGAAGTCTCTTCAGAATACATTACAAACCACATTGAACGAATTATTGTCATTTTGCCAGTCTGCAGCTAGCAAGGCAGTTTTCTCTGCAGTCTTCCTCAAAGCACTACCCTTCTCTTCCAGTAAGAAGGGAACTGAAAGCTTGTTTCTTAAGAGCTTCTTTAAATCAAGAGACCACATCCTTTCCAGCCACAACTCTGGGGGCTGGGGAAAGCAAGGTTGGCTTTGGATTAACCTTTACTGGTGCTGATTTTGCTTCCACCCTACTAAAGGTGCATTAAGATCCAACCCTTCCCCCTCATTTACTTTACTACAGGGCTGGGGAGCCTGTAGCCCTGCAGATGCTGCTGGACTACAACTCCCATCATCCCTGGCCTGGCCCTGCTGGCTGGAGCAGATGGAGTGCAACTAACTGCTGTAGAGCCACGGGCTCCCCATCCTGGTCGGAAGTGCTGTGAAAAGATGTGCCATCCCAACAACCAACAGCAACCCTAGAAAGGCATTTTACCACTTTCTCTATGAGGTCCAGGGCAACCCACTCACCTTAGAGAAAAGGTTGAAGCAGCCGAGGCGACTCACCATGCAGTATACCTCAGGCAGTCGTTTGCCTTTCCCTTCTGGCTAAAAAGGCGACAAGAGCAGACCTTTAGGTGCAAAGCAGTGGAACGTGCAAGAAGGCCAGACTGCTAAGGATCTCTCACCCTACTGTTACCTGAGCATCCCTGGTTTCAGCTTCTAAATAGTGCATCTTCCTTCCACCCTCCTATTCCTTCAATATGCCAGGCTTAATAATTATTTGAAGCTGCTCAGGCATCTAGGCTGCTAGCCACTACAGTGGTGCTCAAAGCCAATCCATCCACTGTGGACATGCACTCATCCTTCACTGTAGTTGCAGAGCTTTCATGCTAGCATCCAAGGCAGGGAGCTACCGTATTTTTCGCTCTATAGGACGCACTTTTTCCCCTTCAAAAATGAAGGGGAAATGTGTGTGCGTCCTATGGAGCGAAGACGCCATAGCCCTGCGACCCTCTCCTGGCTGGAGAGGTAAAGCGGGGCTATGGCAGGAGCCTCCATAGGCGCGAGTTACGTCTTCACCTGGGAGAGGGTCGCGGGGAGCTGCTTTAGCCCCCCGCTAAAGCAGCCCCCCGCGACCCTCTCCCAGGTGACGCGCGCCTATGGCAGGAGCCTCCATAGGCGCGCGTCACCTCTCCAACCGGGAGAGTGCGGCGGGGCTAAAGCACCACCCCCCCCGCGACCCTCTCCCGGCTGGAGAGGTGACGCGTGCCTATGGCAGGAGCCTCCATAGGCGCGCGTTACCTCTTCACCTGAGAGAGGGTCGCGGGGGGCTTCTTTAGCCCCGCGCACGCTCTCCCGGCTGGAGAGGTGACGTGCACCTATGGAGGCTCCTGCCATAGGCGCGCGTCACCTGGGAGAGGGTCGCGGGGGGCTGCTTTAGCCCCGCACGCGCTCTCCCGGCTGGAGAGGTGACGCGCGCCTATGGAGGCTCCTGCCATAGGCGCGCGTCACCTCTCCAGCCGGGAGAGGGTCGCGGGGGGCTAAAGCAGCCCCCCGCGACCGTCTCCCAGGTGACGCGCGCCTATGGCAGGAGCCTCCATAGGCGTGCGTCACCTCTCCAGCCAGGAGAGCGTGCGCGGGGCTAAAGAAGCCATAGCCCGGGACCCTCTCCCAGCTGGAGAAGTGACGCGTGACTATGGCAGCAGCCCCTCTGCTGCGCCTTTCCGCTGCTCCCTGACCTGCTCTTTGGGGCTGGTGGTGGGCTTCCCCCCGCCAGCCCCAAAGAGCAGGTCGAAAGGAACCTGAAGCCTGGAGAGCGAGAGGGGTCGGTGCGCACCGACCCCTCTCGCTCTCCAGGCTTCCAAGGTAGCCGCCTGAACGCACCTTAAACGCACCTTGTTTTAGAGCGGGAAAACAAGAGGGGGGAAATTCTCCCACTCTCTGCGCAGCGCCTCCTGCCGCTTCGCTGAAGGGGCGCTGGGCAGAGAGCGGAAGAATTTTTTTCCCTTGTTCTCCCCCCTCTAAAACAAGGTGCGTCCTATTGTCCGGTGCGTCCTATGGTGCGAAAAATACGGTACTTACCAGGAGCTTCTTGCAATATCCGAACCAGCGGCTGCCATCCTCACCAGTCAGCACAAAGGAAAACGTTTCGCTGGGAAAGAGAGAAAAAAGTAGATTGCCATGTTTACTGAGCGAGCACAGCAGGAGTTAGCCTACCCTGCAGAGGGCCCCATCTTCACAATGTGAATTTCCCTGTTGGGCACAAATGACACAGCACTTCTCCAGTTCCTAAATCTGTTTACAGCAGATATTTCATCAGTGTGCTGCCTTCCAAGATCTCCACCCACCCACAAATGACCAGAACTGGCCTCCAAGAGATTACCTCCTTACCCCACCCTTGTTTGCAAGGGTCCCACTGGGGTAGGTAAGCAGTTCATGGTCAGCGATATCTAGGTCACTGCGACACTGGAGTGAATTGGGGGAAGGGTGGGCAGAAAGTAACAAGCAAATAAAAAGATCGCTACAAGGTTGTAGTTTTGTTTGTGCTTTTAAACACTCTTTTCAAGGAAGGGTATCTTTTTAAAAAAATCAAATTAATTTCTTCAACTAGCCAAAAGGACACGCTTCCTAACGCATCTCAGTCTGAGAGCTGCAAAACCACGTGAAAGGGGAGACATGTTGCCCTTACCAAGGGCAACCAACCCCACCCCTCAATGCTAAGAGCTTCTACTCCCAGGGTCACTATTCAGCCCTCAACAAGAGGTACCCTAAGAGATGGAAAACCTCCCAAGCAGCAGCGAGGGACCTCGGGCCTGCAAGACCATTTCCCATAAGTCATGCCCAACGCCTGCTGTCATCATTTGTTTATGTACTTGAACAATTTGTATACCACTTAATCAGTCATCTTCAAGTGGTCAGTGTACAGAAGACCCAATGCAATAAGACTAAAAATGTGTTAAATTTGTAATATCAGAATTCAGTTTAGAAGCCTGCTGGAAATGAAAGAAAAAAGGCTTCATTAAGCGCTGGAAGTTCATGAGGAAGTGACATCGGGTGTGGGGTGGTTTCCTGCCGAAAGGATGGATTGTAAGGTGCCGCTGACCTACTGATCATAGGCGCCTCTAAACCCCTGTGCCTTTGCAAACTGATTTCAAACCTCCTGAGCAAAGGAAGTGGGGTGTGAAGACATCAACAATCAGCCTGCTTACCCCGAGCTTTGGCCACGCTGGCAATGAAACTGTTATGCCTGATGTTATAGTGACACTGGGTAATTGACAGTTTGGTAGACACACCGATCTGTCAAAATGCCACACAGGGGTTGGAGGAGGTCAGACCCAGGCCCACTGGCTAGGTCCAGTTCCCCACTGCTGCTCCCAAGTAATCCAGTTCTTAGCCTGGATTCTCACTAAATAAAAACAATCCATTTTACAGTCTCTCACCTCTTTGACTCTGATGTCGGGCACCAGTCTTTGGGGTCAGGAAAACAGAATTTGGGGATGACCTTTAGCCTCTCTTCAGTGTCCTTAGACTGCCGAAAGGGGTGGTCAGGCTGCAGAGGGAACACACGCCACGTCACTAAACACAGCCAGGCAAGCAAAGAGTTTCCTCTCTGGGTGCAGACATGGGGGGCTATCCTCCAAGTACACCAAACACCAGCCCCACTCCCACATCAATTTTTCATCCTCTCCTCTCCTCCAAGAGCTGCTTTTGACTTGAATACCTTGAAAAAGGTACCCCGCTCCCCCCAAATAAAAATAAGTTACAATTTTTCAAAGGCGGAGGAACAGTTTCCAGGTATGAGCAGATCAATTCTGCAGTAAGAGTATGCAGGTTACTGATTTCCTTCAGAATTCATTAACCAATTTCCAACAACTGTTTCCAAAGCAGTGCTCAATAAAAAATATCAGAAAACAGAGTATGTAATAATAATAATAAATAGGCATATGAATATATACATGCCTTGCTATTTCCTGATTAATTTACAGCATGGCCTTCGTTGTAAAAAAAAAACACACCCCTGCCCACTCCAGTCTAGCTTGCTTTACTATTGAGACTAGTAAAGGCTTTCCAGGAGCTTTGCTTCACTGCAGACTCCCATGCAAGGGAGTGACTGGCACATTGTTTGGAAACAGCACTATTTTCGGAGCTGGCGATAGCCTGTAATCACTGTGCTCATGTTATAATCATTGCCTCGTAATTACTAGGGCAACCTTTCCTGCTGGATCCCAGCCTCAAAGACCCTCCCGTGCAAATCTTGTTAACATCCTACCAAATATCTCCCAGGCAGAGGGAAGGCTAGCAGACTGGCAGGGCGCCATCCACTTTGTCAGCAGTGGCACAAAGAGAAAAGACACACACACACACACAGGTCATGGGAGGCGGTGGGATGTTGCTCACTGTGCCTCCTAAGCAATGTAGGCCAACACATCCCCCTCCCTGTTTTTGTTATCAACAGCAACCAGATGAAGTCAGCGCTGCTCTGGGATTACCATTAAAACTCAGTTGCACTTCCTCTCTCTGTCTGCGGGCTGCCCCCAGCAGCACAGGACTAGAAACTGGTGCATGTTTTGCCCAAACAAAGCTGAGCTTCTTTTCTGGCTCTCTGGCAAAGAGCTGAGCAATCGTTCAAGCCCAGATTTTGCACAGTCAGCTAGGTCAGCACTTGGGCATTTCCACTAGACTACAGTCCAGCAGGCAACGTTTCAGCCTGAGGTCAGAAATACATGTTGCTTCCCAATGCATGTAAACATGTAAAGCCCAATGGTTGCTTTTCTTAGGCGGGAGTTTTGGACTGGGAGGGGGGATGGAACTGGAGAGGGAGCATTTAACCCTTTCTCTGCCTCCAAATCAATTCTCCATCCAAGCTGCTTGCATCGCAACACTTCCGTCAGATTCCAGATGTACTTTTGAGGAAGCAAGCATGCATTTTAAACCACATTTTAAAAATATGTATTTTGGAGGTGCAATTTATTTCAGGCGATGTAGGCCATCTTTGAGTGTTTTAGAAATAAAACTGAAAGGTGGGGTTAAAACATCACTTACAGATAGATAGACTAGAGATTTATAGAGGTTTATAGGGAAATGGTGTAGTTTGCATCTCCCTCCTGAAGCTGCATTTTTAAGGAAAAGCAGCTGTCAGGCTCTTTTTGCACATATTTTGAATATGACATGCAATTAGGCTCCAAAGATACTCCAGTTCCTGAGGGGCCTAGGACAAATCCCGATGACTGCCACAAAATCAATCTCAGTTACCCACTGCGCTATGGGCCTTTGATAAGTCTCATTCCCTTACAAGTCATTGAGACTACACAGTGGAATTATTTTAAGAGATACAAAAACGTCAACCAAGGTATCACAGACCAGCTAGTGTACTTGTGCTTCTATTCATCTCAGTGTGTATTATACTGCTATGACAAGAGCAACGGGGGTCACAGTGCATATTCACAATAACATTAAGCTTTGGACAATGGAGACAGACGTCTGCATTGCTATGCCACTCACCTTGCTAGGAAACTGCTGTATAATCTGTGGGGTGTATGTTGCATCTGATGGCTTCTTCTGTAGTGACACCACCACAAAGAGCTCAAAGAGCTGCTGCTCCTGGAATTCAATGAGGTCCCTCTCCAGAGTCTGGTAGTGTGGATTTCTCTTGGACTGAGCCTGTACCTGCAGCAGGCGCTTATGGCGACCTAAGGGAGACAAATGACCTCTTAACTGCTAAAGCCTTTCATCCTGAGTGAAAGAAGGGGAGGCAGCAACAGAGAGGAAGAAGGTTGAAGGGTTAGGGGCAGATTAGCCAACATGGTGCCCTCCAGTTCTTGCCGAACTCCATCTCCCATCAGTCCCACCCAGGATGGGCAAAGGTCAAGGATTATGGGAGCTGTAGTTGGACACACATTTGGAGGGCAATACATTGACCTGGCCTGGATTAGGGAATTTACTCAAGGTCATGCAGACGGTCAGTGATAAAGTTGGGAACAAGGCAAGCTCTGTTCTCCCACATACCAGTAAAGGTTGGGAGGAGCAGTAAGCAAGAGACAAATTAGCTACGCTGCCCAATCTGAGGCAAAACATACTAACATCTGAAAGCTACAGCATGAGGACAGAACTGGTTTCCTCCTCTCCACCATAGTGAGCTATCACAAAGTATCCCATTCTGAATGGGATCGGAGCAGTATTCAAAACTGCACCGACTGCAGTGACTTAGGCTTCATGCGGCCTGCATGTAAAAAGTCGCACTTCCTTTATTCCAAACCTGACTGCAATGTCTTCCCTTCCCCCCTCTAGCACCTAAGAGAGGGTGCTTATCTGAGCGCCCGCACAAGACAGTTTGCAGGATGGATGGAGACATGACTTGACATTGGTGGGCACTACTGAAGTGTGTCCGTGCTAGGCTACAGGCAAAGCTTTGCAGGCATGGAGAGCAGGAAATGCTGGTGTGTCCAGAGCCACCGGTGCCAGCTAGAGCAGATGAGTCATGACACAGATCCAGTTTGGAGCCTGTTGCTCTAGTTGTTCTTCCTCCAGTGCTTATATGCAAGCCTGGGATAAAGGGCCAAACTCATTATGTATAATCTCACTCCAGTTACTCCTTTTTTCCCAGCAAAGGGCGTTTCACAATCTTGCAGGACCATACAGAGTACAGAAATGAATGGGCTAAAGAGGCAACACTGGAGATGCCTTTGGGAGGGGCGTGTGACCAGCCTCTTAATATATTTTACCACAAGAAGCTCAGTGACTACTTCGTAGCACCATGGAACTGGAGAGAAGCAGCCTCTGCAGCATCTAGATGCCCTAACTCTAACCTTTTCCTTTTCGGATGTCTTCTCTTCACCTTTGGAAAAGGACCCAACTGCTTTGGATGGAATCTATTCCCTAAAAGAGTTGGGTTTTTTGAGAGGAAACCTCCCTCCTTTGAGGGTACACGTTCCACACTGGCTCATTTGCAGCAACACCCATTCATGCCTGCTTGGGATTACCAGGTTTCTCAGAGGATTCCGGTCCACTTTCAAGCTTGTTGGGCTTTGCTGTTGCCCTGTAAAAATCAAATGTGCCCTAGAACATGTCAAACAGTCACTAGGGAGAGGCTACCCTTTGCAAGAAAATAGTAATAATTACAGACAGGCTGTCTTTCAAGAAAGCCTTCCATAGTTGCTGATTTTCCCATCAAGCAACTGGAACTCCAGAGTTCATGGGCCACAGTTTGAAAGCCACCACCTGAGCTCTAAACATGCCCACTTCCTTCAGATATTTTTTTCCTGTCGGTCACCCCGATCCTTTATTCTCTTCACTGGGATCCTAGGCGTGAAGTCCTCATGCCAAAGTTTTAGTAGACATAGCTCCCAAGCAAGCTATGCTCTCCCAAGTACTGAAAGAAATATGCATCCCCTGAGCTCCACAAGCAGCCAGGAATGGGGAACCGGTGGCCCTCCAGTTGTTAATGGTCTACAGCTGCCACCATCTCTGATGGCCAAGCTGGCTGGAGGTAACATGAGTTGGAGACCAACAACATCCAGAGGGCCACAGCTCTCCATCCCTCCTCTAAGCATTCATAGTGAGCCCATTTGCCACGAACAAATGGTCAATATTCCAAATACTCAAATGGTTCACAGAAGCTATATGCAGCCTGGCCATTTCTAGTAAATATACCAGCAGGTGATCCAGCAGCTATAATTATGCCCCATGAGCTGGCTCAGCCCTTGTGACTCACTCACTTTTTGGCAGATTCTCCGGTTCACTGTCATACCCATTGGTTTCACCTGAAACGATAGAGAATTTCCATCATAATTTGCCAGCTGGGTGGGAATAGGAAATGCTGGAAGGCAATTGACGCGCTGATGACCCATCATGGGCCTAAGGGCACCAAAAGCTGCGCACAGGTGCAACATCTGGCAAAAGCATCTGCTGCCACACACACTCCAAGTGTTAAACAAAGCAAATAAAACTCATCATATGGTTTCAAGGAGGCATCTTCCA
This sequence comes from Podarcis raffonei, assembly GCF_027172205.1. Taxonomy (NCBI): domain Eukaryota; kingdom Metazoa; phylum Chordata; class Lepidosauria; order Squamata; family Lacertidae; genus Podarcis; species Podarcis raffonei. The sequence goes on from NC_070607.1 coordinate 65,805,080, forward strand.
TGTTGTGCAATGTAAGGAAGCATCACCATAAATTGTTTAGCACTGCTAGGCAACTTTACAATGCTGATTTGCAAAATGCAGGTCACACAAAGAACACATGGCTCTTTACTAGGCAGTTCAGCACATGCCAGGAAGAAAAGTCGCATAGAAAAACGTAGTAGCACAGTTTTTGAAAAACCAGGGACTACTTTATTCTTCCGCAATTTTAGTACAGAACCTTCTACATTATCCTAAGGTCATTAGAGGAAGGGCAGGATAAAAAAGGAGTAAGCACATATTAAACATACTCAAGAGTTGGCAAGTACATACTTATCCCCACCAATGTTTGGATATCTGACTAGTAGAACTTTACATAACTCAAAATCTATACCTCTGGCTGGAGAAACTTCTTTTCCTGTCTGGGCCACCAACTTCACCCTCTTCTTCCCTCGTTTGGAGTCAAATATTTCCTGAATCTTCAACACAAGCTGAAACCCAAAAAACAAAGTGGAAATCAAGAGGGGCCACATGTCTCCCAAGTATCCAGACAAGGACTGTAAAAGCTGGCCATTCACAGAGCCATGTTGGAAAATTTTGAGGTGGGCAGCTACCAAACCCATGTCAAGGATGATCTGATCCATCTAGAGGGCAAACTGAATCATCTGACCTCCAGAAGAAACATACAAACGTGTAATTGAAAAGGATAACAAGGGATGTATATGGACACTGCATATACATGCCACTAGGAGTCCTGACGTGGGCCTGATCTTGGGACCAGGTCAGAGGGAGAAGTGAAACCTGTGGGCCACTAGAGAACTTCCCACAGTACTCTGTAGCATGAAGTCTTTGTTACATCTACAGTCTTGAGCAAAGACACATTCAACTCCATGCACACAGACCCAAGATTCATAACATAGGTTGGGTTGGCTTTCCAAAGGTGTTCCTATTTCGAGGATCAGAAACATGAAAATCTATATTCATGCTCCATTACAACCATGTTCACCATTCTAGAACCTGATTGCTCATGTGCTACTGCTGAGAGGGAAGCACTGATGCTCTGGCCCCCTCATGCAATACTGCTGGCCGTGATCCAACAATGTCTGGAGGGCCACAGATTCTCAAGGAAATGGCACCAAGGGACCTCCCTTGCCAGGACTGAGGAACAGTTTGGTCCTGGAAATGAAGGGAAGGACGGACCCATCAAATAAAAGAGAGGGGAACATAGTTCCATATCTGGAGGCAGGCAGGGACTTAGCTACTGGGTGCCCCTTTTTTGAGTTACCTACTTTATGTTGTTCTAAAAAAAAATGCACTAAGAGATGAGTGGTGGTGGCAGCAGCAGCAGCCAAGCCCATCCAGTTCCATGTGTAGTATCAGGCGTCTCAAGCCACAGGCAGACAGAAAGCTCTTTGGCTCAGCATGTCAAGTCATAACCTGCTGGCGCTCTCATCTCCTGCGGAACTGCTTTGCTGCCTGAAAGGCGCGGCACGCAGGCCAAGTTCCCTCTTGCCCGGCTTTAAGAATGCATTCGACATTCCAAGCACAGGCCACAGGGTGGGGACCAGTCGTTCCCATCACCACCAGCAATGCACAAGTGCAAGAGGCAAGCGCCAGGTAAATCTGCTCACAGTCCCAACCCTTTCCCTGACCTCGGCAACCCAAGCAGGGTCAGGCGGGCAGAGGAAGAAGGAACCGCAGCAGCAATCTGCTCGGCTGCTCCTGGGCCAATGGCGTGCAGCACAACCCGAGGGCACGGCTGCCCTTTTGAAGGAAGCACTGCACTTCCTCCATCCATTTCCTCCTGCCTCTCTTCCGCTCCTGCAGAGTTTTCCCAGCCTTGATCTTAATCTGAGAGCTACTTCGCACTTTGAAATGGTAGCCCGGTTACACTGGTGTTTGTTGAGACGAAACATGCAAAATGCCAAAGGGGAGAAGGGGTGTGTGTGTGCATGCCAGGTAGCTGAGACTTTCCACAGCTTTTTGCCACGGAAACACTGTGATTTGGAAATGTGTTTCCCCACCCCACACTTTCTAAGCCAGCTGCCACAAACTCTGGCAGTCACAGGGCTGTCACATTTGTCAGCAGCTTCAAGAACCCAGGAAAAGTGGTTGAGAGCTGCAGATATGGCGTCAGGATGCTGGAACGTAGCACATGCTTCTCTGGTGGGGTTGACCAAGATTCTTTGCCACAGTGTGTTTGGGCATCACTCCAGCAATCTTGTGAGTTCAGAGTGAGAGAACAACATGCATTTTCCCTGTCAGTAAATTACTCCTTTACGTTTGGAGGCTGTTTAGGGATCTTTGTCTGACAAAGGGCACTCATGTGGGACATTTCATCATTCCTCTTGGCACAACGTTTATAATCATCTTTGCACACTCCAAGAAATGCTGATGTGTAACACTTGGAAAAGGCAACAAGTCTGGCCTGGGGAATATGCTAGCCTTCCCTCCTCCTACCCCCAATTCCCTCTGCCACAGAAGAAAGAGATTTCTACTAGGCTGCGTGGGCTGGCTCAGTCCTTTAGCCTAAAGTAGATGCCAGAATTGGGAGCTTTTATTGCTCAGGTCCCTAGCTAGACAACAATATCTGAAACACATTTTTTTTGCAATGCTTTCTTACTGTAGGGTTATCAAGAGAACTGGTGTGTGTTGTGGACTGATTTTTTAAAAATACAGATGTATGCGAGGTGATATAAAAAAACCCCTAGCTGGACAGGAGTCCAATTTCTCCAGTGCGTAGGCAGCATCAGAAGCGAATCTTAGTTTGCCGACTACACCAGTCATGCATCTCTGTTACTCACCCACGGGAGGGAGCGGCAGGAAACACATCAGGAAAATGATATTCAAGTTTTATGGAACTGTCTCATTCCTAATAAACTGCTCAGCAGCTTTAAGCCACAAAACACTTTGGAGGTTAAAATGTTAATTCCGGAGTAAGCCACTCCAGAGGAATAAGCTACATGAGTCTAGGCAGAATAAAATGAACTCAGGATCATATTGAGCCTTTACAAGCAGCATTGATCACTTGTTTAAAATCAGAATTAAACTTCCAAAGTGAATGGGGGTTAGCTGCGCATTAACTGCACGTTGCCACATACTGCCTGTGCCCGTTTGCCAATCAGCCTGAATAGCTGTGTATGCACAGCAGGACAACAGCATCCAAATAAACAAAGGAGTGAAATTAATTCAGGCATGGGCTTCCACAAGGAGGACTAGCTAGCTGAATCTTGCACCTAGGTTTGAACTAGGTTCAAATCACTGCTCAGCATTGCTGCAGAGGAAGGGTGAAGATCTCCTCATGCTCAGGACCATTCCCAGAGCTGAGTGGTGTGGTGCATGAGCAGGGAAAGAAAGAAAAGACTCTAGCTCCTCTTGCTGCTTTTCCTCCCCGGGCGGGGGGGGGGACACCCTCAAATCGTGCTTCCTCACCCGAGGTAGATTCTTCCTCTTCCTGCTTCCAGCCTCGCCTGCTTTGAAGAACTTCCACTCCGTCAGCGTAACAGGTAGAGTTGTGTCCTTTGGCAGCCTCCCACGCAGGCAGATCCTTGTGGTCTTTAGCTCCAAGGTTTTGCGGTGAAGGAAGTGTGGCTTCGGGGGTAGCTGCACAAAACCAAAAATAAAATAAAAACATGGTTGAGAGTGAAAAGGTTTCACTAGGAAAGTGATTCCCACTAAGCTGAATGTGGGCAGACACCAATAATGAACAAGAATTCTGCAAACAGGCTGCCTGCTTTTTATGGTAGTGACAATGAAGTAGAAGTGTCTAACAGGCATGGGAACGATCCCTGGTTTGGAGAAGAGCACAGGCCGAAAAGTCCCCTTAGCTGAGCAGTGGGGAAATCTAATTAGGCCTGCCTCCTCTCCCACCGCCTGCCCAATTCTCCCCATTTACACACCTGTGCATTTAGCAGTTGTTTAGCTTAGTGACTGTCCTCTTCCCCTAAAATCATTTGGGGGCAAAATAGCAGCTAACACAATCTCCCTGCTTTGTCACTGGAGAAGCAGGGGGTGGGTGTCATTTCAAGTCAGTTATAATGGGAACCAAGGACACAGGCTTTAAGTACCTGCCAACACCTTTTCTTGGCTCCTCAAAAGTTGTTGGAACTCCAATCAGCCCCAGCCAGCAAGACCAACACCTCAGGGCTGGAGGGCCACAGGATGGGAAAGGCTAGCATTGTGAATGTGCCTCAGGCTCATTCCTTCACAAGTGGGAGGGATGGAGAGGAAGTGTCAGCTTTCAGTCTTGAACAAATGCAGTTCCCTATTTTATAGGTGGTAAAAGCACAATGAGTAGGAGGTCTGAAAAGGGAAGCATGCACAGGTGCACATGTTTAGGCAACAAAGTGCCTCCCCTGCACTGCTACAGTGCTCCCTGTGGTGCTGTAGATACTGGGCATATGGCTTAATCCCCAGGCAGCACAAGCTCCCCTCCACAAAAGAGTACCCTAGTGCATGTGTGTGGAAGTATGCTCCTAACCCACAGATCGTGAATGCGCTTCAGCATGCATGCACAAATTTCCCCCTTCCTCTTTTGTTCCCTGCATGGGGAGTGCAGAGTATTGTCTTCGGACAAGGAGAGATCAAGCTAATGCTAACACAGCATAGCGAAGCAGCATTTTACTCTCTAATGGTGAATTCACAGACGTGCAATCTTCAGTTGATAACTGCCAACAATGGTGAAAGCCACAGTGTCACAGCCCTCAGCCCAAACACACAAAACTTTTCAGTGGAAGCAGTTCAAACACTTAGCTCAATGCCACTGAGTCTGTGCATGTCTGAACTTATTCCATCTTAGTCAACTGAATTCCTGTGGGGTGCAGGGACAAAATCCAGCCTTAGGTGGGGATGCAGAAAACAGACATTGAGAAATGAGCCTTCACCTTGGGAGGCTTGATGGTGCTCCGGGCAGGAGGCAGCTTCCAAGTAGAGGGGATCCTCCATAGAGGCTTCACTTTGATATCTTCATACAGGTTCTCCTTAGCAGGATCTAGGAAAAAGGAGTATCGTGAAGGAGAGAGGCAGAATACCAACATGCTTGCAACAACAAAAGGCACAAACTGGGACCATGTCTACAGCAGAGGAGCGGAACCTCTGGCCCAAAAGCCACTCCTGGCCCACCAGAGGTTCCAATTCAGCCCACAAGGACCATTTTCCAAAACCACAGCCACCTGTCCATCAGCTGATGGGCAGGGGGTGAATTCTACCTTGTTCTGCTACGCAAGCAAGTAGCAGGGAACTCATGCACAGAGCCAGTGGCTGCAGATAGCAGGTTTCAGCTCACCACCACTGATGGTCCTGCTGTGGAGCTGAAGCCCAACCACACAGGCAAAACTTGGCAGGTGGGAGGGACAACCCACCTGTCATTAAGATGTCAAAGGTCATGCACAGGATTTTCTTGGTACAACAGACCAATGCAGCTACTGTTTTGAAAATGATTACTCTCTGGCTTTGGTGTGCTATACACACACACACAAAAAACCCCACAAAAAAAAACCACACATACACATCAGAAATCTATCAATTTGTTCTTAGAGAGCTGAGAGGAAAACAACCTTTTCCCAAAGCTTGTACAACCAGGAAAAGGCTCCTGAGAATACATCAATTATTTCTATCAAATAAAATGTGGCCCTTCAAATTATTCTGAAACTACACAGAAATGGAGTGGGGGAGAAGAGATACTTAAAAAGAAAACAGGAAAAATAAGGAGGAAACGAACAGGACTGAAGGAACTCTGATAGGATGGAAGAATGGGGCAGCTTGAGCAGGATTGGGGGCTGCATAAAATGACATTAGGGCCCATAGGGTGCCTACTTGTGAACTAATAGAAAGGAAACGGGGAGGAAGAAAGCACAAAGCAGCAGGATGCTCTGCAAATCCCCACACCCGCTTCTCTTCAATTTGCTGTTTTGCAGAAGAAGTGGTATTTGATATCACTCTACAAACACTCTACAAACAGGTATCTATAAACATGTTCAACAGGCAGCTTCAAAGTAGTACAATTCATTTCCTCCAAGTGAACTTTGCAACATACCAATAATGTCCTCATAGAGGTTGTCCTCCGATTGCGTGCAATAGAGGCGGACACTTGTGGTGCCATTCAATTCTTCATGGAGCTTTTGGTACTCAATGGCTGCTAGCCGGTTTCGGTAACCTTGGATGTCCTCAAATTCAAAGGACTTTCTGCAAACAAAGCATAGAGTTGCCTTATCATCACACAAGCCTCACAAGCAATAACTTGCCCATCTCCTATGTTTTGTTAAAGGGCTGCTGCCCCTGTCTAGAGCTGACTGAAATGTTTGTTTTCCTTTTGGAGAATTTTCAGCATAAAACTGCTCTTTTAGAAAAAGTAGTATTATGCAGCTCTGTCTTCAGTTCTCCATTCAGAACGTATAAAGACAATAGAAAGAGGTGAGATCATTTTTAACACAATTTCTCTCAGAAATTGTTTTTCATGCCTTAAGGCAGCGATGGGGAAACTTGTTCCTGCCCCAGGAGTTGCTGGACTCCCATCAGCCCCAGCCAGCATGGCCAGTGGGCAGGCATGATGGGAGTTGTAGCCCAACATACATCTACATTTGAACATATGGGTTGTAATAGTCCATTTCATTTAGACAACTATTTAGCCTGCTTATATTAATGTATACAGGAATGATGAAATACTCTTACTGTGAAAAGTCAGCTGGAATTTTTTTTTAATCTATCCCCCCCCCCCATTTTTTCTGTTACAATTGCAAATAGAAATATGGAAAGTTGGGGGGAGAACCTTTCTGATTTCCTGATGATGGAAGAATGAATGGGGGCAACTGAAAGAAGAGTATGCTTAGCTGTTCCCTAAGATGGGGAAAACCGCAATGATTAGGAACAGGACTTGCTACAATGAGCAATATCCACCACGGAGCAGATAGTGCTGCGGTCCAAACCACTGGGCTTCAGGGGCTTGCTAATTGGAAGGTTGGCGGTTTGAATCCACGCAACAGGGTGAGCTCCTGTTGCTCTGTCCCAGCTTCCGCCAACCTAGCAGTTCAAAAGCACGTCAGTGCAAGCAGATAAATAGGTACCACTCTGGCGGGAAGGTAAACGGCATTTCCGTGTGCTCTGGCTTCCGTCACGGTGTTACATTGCACCAGAAGCGGTTTAGTCATGCTGGCCACATGACCCAGAAGGCTGTCTGTAGACAAATGCCAGCTCCCTCAGCCTGAAAGCAAGATGAGCGCTGCAACCCCAAAGTTGCCTTTGACTGGACTTAACCATCCAGGGGTCCTTTACCTTTACCTACTTGCATAAGAGGAACCAGAGAGATCAACCTGGCACCCACCTCTTGGATCTGCTTCGGATTCCTCTGCTGACCACTCTCTGCCCAGTGTCATGGGAGGTTGAGGCAGGACAGCCACCATTAGACTGATGTTCTGGCGCCTTCCTCTCGGCATAGCCTCCATTAGGGCAATCTGTGCGGTCCTTATCAGACAGGTATCGGAAAGTCCTTCGTGGTTTGGGTACCGGATTGATGGCTGGCCGCCCCTCCTGACCTTCAACGTCACAGTAGATGTTCTCCAAGCTCTTTGTCGGAGCCAAGTTCAGCTCCTTCTCTGTTGAGCCACAGCTTTCCCGCTTTCTTTTCAGGTCCAAAGCCAGAGCGAGGACTTGGTCGGGAGAAAGGGCTTCTATCTGTTTCCACAGCTCCCGTGAGGTGTAGAAGTTCCCTGGAGGGAGCCTCTCCCCCTGCCAGTCCGCCTCATCCTCTCCTTCAGATATAACACCATTGGGGAGCTGCTCAACCAAGGGGCTCTCTGGAGCCTCTTGGAGCCTCTCCTCTTCCTCCTCAGTCACACAGCAGAGGCGAGAGTTTTCCCGGAAATCTAAGCCAAGGCTCTGAATGTTTGCTAGTCCTTCTGAATGCCTGTTGTGCCCTAGTCCCACCGTCTGTCTCCTGCTCTCTTGACCATACTTGACCCCAAAGTCCTGGGGCTTCTGTCTTTCCTCCTGGCAACCCCCTTGAGTCCGACCCTCCCACTGAGAAATCTTTTGTTTTATGTTCCGGCAGTGGCTACGAGACAGGGTTTGCACAGCAGTGCGGGAAAAGCCAGGATCTGTGCTGCCCGTGGGGTGCATGGCAGGCAACGTAAGTTCACATCACAGCACGTTGCCTCCCAGTTGCAGTAAGTGAGATTTGTAATTCCAGAGTCAAGATGCTGAGGGTTTCCAGTCAAAACCAGTTCGGAAAGTAATCCAACAACTGTGCTGAAAGGGGAAACATATTCTGATGGCACCCTGAAGAAAAAGAGAGAAACGGGACATCCATCAGAAGGGGTGCAAAACGTATGCTTTGGACACAATCAACCATCTTTCAGGTGTCACAAGACACTCTTGGTTTGTTGGTTTGTTTAAATTACTCCAAGGGTCTTTCTGTACATTGCAGGAAACCCAGATTTCCAACTGAATGTACACCTGACCTGGAATTCCAGCTTGTCCCAGCTCTCTGACAAGTGTACAATCCACATGTTTGCCTTGTTCACACATTTTATATTTTAGGTATACCTTAAAAGCTTAAGCGTATATCTAAATAATCAAACCGAATGTGCGCCTCTGCACATAAGGCAACAACTTCCTGAGCATGAGCAATAAACGGAAGTCTAACATTCCCAAGCTGTGTCAGGGATTGGTTTTGAATACCTCACCCATTTCAGCTTCCCTCAGATCTAGAAATTAAGCAGGCAGGTGAAACTCTGCACCCAGCCACCTTTCGTAACTACTAACTATATATTCAACCCTTTTAATGAATACAGCACTTAGCATTTTGAAACGTCATTATTATTCTCATTTTACAGAATGTTTCTATGTTCCTTTTGCTGTTACGACCTATCGGGTGCTCTTACTGTGAAGGTATTTGTGCAAAAGCCTTTCTTCTTTCAATCCAGGAAGTAAAGAGAATAGAATGTGAAAAGGGAGAGGGCAAAGGAAAAAAAATGAATCTTCTAGATAGTTCACTGCATATTATTGGGTGGCTGCAGAACTGAGGGCAACATAAGGAGAGCCTACTGGAAAAGACCAGTGGCCTGTCTAGTCCAGTGTCCTGTTCTCACATTGGCCGAGCAGATGCCTATGGGAAGTCTGTAAGGAGCACCTGAGTGCAACATCACTTTCCAACTTGTAATTCTCAACAACTAGCATTCAAGGGCACACGGCCTCCAACAGTGGAGGCAGAATATAGCCAGGGAATTGCATGGGGGGGACGGGACTGCAGCCCATAGTCTAATTTGGGGTGGCAATAGGGGGAGCCCAGAGGGAGGGTAGGCAAGAAGTGGGATATGGAAGGGAGAAGCTGAAAGGAGATGGGGGCGGAATTCTCTGCAAGGGATCAGTTCATACCACTGGCAAGAGTGATCTGTTTCTCTCTTGGCAGCCTGCGGGGTGGAGAAGGCAGGAGATAGAAGGAAAGAGACACACAGAGAGAAGGGTGTTTCAGAAAGAGAGAGAAGGGGTGGCCCCACTCACTCCTTTTTGGCTCTGCCCCACCCATGCTCACTCTAGTTCTGTCTACCACTGATCCTCAACAGGAAGCATGGGGGGGAGCAGTGGGAAAGCAGCACCTCTGCCACCATCAGATTTTGGGGATCTGAACTACCATGGTTGAAAGGCGACTAAGTTACAACAGAACGAGCTGCAGCCCCAGAGTTTGCACAAGTGCTTATGCTTGCTTGGATTGGACAGGGTTTTCCTCAGTGTGAAATCCCACCACAACCACAGTCTTCTTTTGCTCAGCAACACTCAGCACACTTGCTGAAAAGATGAACAAGGCCTCCCGAGTCCCAAGGCACAGCTGGAGGCTGATGCTGCCTGTATTTCACAAACAGGAAAACAGGGCGAGACAGTGATGCAAACCACCCACTGCCACTGCAGGCAGAGGTGGCAGAGGCGAGTCTTGGACCCAACAGAGCTGGTTCACAGGCTTCTGTCTGCCCCACACCCTGCATGGTGATGACAGGGCGATTGCTGTGTTTTCCCGTCATTTGCACAGGTGGGTGAAAGAATCCTCCCAGGCCCAGTATTGCTTCAGATCCCAGTAAAGATCCTCTGAAGGCTGCTCAAGATGCTCCTTTAAGCCCTTAAGGTAAAGAAACTGAAGAAAGAGCACCAGATGTTCTGGGGTTTGCTACCGCGTACTTACCGGTACTAATATCTTTGTGGTTGCACTCTCCAGGGCAGTTGCACAACACTGCAGGAACAAAACACCCATAATATTTTCCCATCTCCATAGGACAAGACCAGTACAAGTGTTCTCTGACACCAGCAAATAAACAACCAACAACAACTGCACCACCATCCAGAAGTGGCATAAACCAGCAGCAGAGGTCTTCAAGCCAGCAGCCCTTTCTCTGCTCACAGAGCTACCAACACTCAAGAGAGACCTGGAGGGGGAACTAAGCAAAGCCTCAGGTGCAGAAAGGTTCCTGCTTTCAGAGACTTCAGGAGTCATAGATCATGTTTCCAAGCTTCCCTCTTTAACCAGGAGCTCTAGAAACTTGTACAGATGAGTGCTGACAATGGGGGTTCTAAAATGGCAAAGACCTTCAGCATTTTCCTTAGGATGAGCCATGGTTAATTTAGTCCTGTTTGGGACAAGGGCATTAGAGACAGTGGGAGCTATCCAGTCTGTGGAGAACTCCTTGCATTGAATTTTAGCTTTACTTTTCGACAGGCATCCCACACCTACCCATATTGCTGCCCACATTGCTGCCCGGTGCTTTGACCCACATGGAAATGCCCACCATTTTGCAAGACCCACCCTGACAGGCAAAGAAAGCCCTTCCCCTCCTCCATCAGGCTGTGCTGTTTTGCAAAGCAGCTGGGGCTCCCTTCCTTCCAGGGTTAAGGAGGTTCCTTTCCAGTCCTACGCAGAAAATTGCTATAAATAGGCCTGCCTCAAAGCATCCTGAGCATCTGGGAGTCAGCCTCTTCCACACACCCTTGTGTGGCCTTGATTAGCAGCAGCAACAATGTGGCCACTCCCCAAAGTAACAGGCTGGCACTGAGTGATAATTCTCCGCCCCCCTCCCCAAGGAACAGCTGCTGACATCTCTGGAGGTCATGGAGCCCAAGAGAAGCAAGGGGGTCTGGCTAGCTGGGGTGGCGGTGGGAGAGAGACTACGAATAAAGGAACCCAAATAGCGAGAACAGCCTCCAATTTATTGCAAAATACCCCAAAATGTTCATCATCTTGCCTGTCTGCCTGAAGACTTTGCCCAGCCATTTCCTTCCCCGGTAATATGGCACAAATCCTCTCCATTCTGCTCTTTCCATTCAGAGCCAGACATAGGGCTCATCCACGCTTTCAGAACACACACCTGTGCGTCCAAGTGGGTTTTTCTACCTGTCCTGGCGCTTTCCCTGGGAAAACCCTCATTTTACTGCTGAATCATAGCAAAAGACAATCTCCAGAAAACAAGATTGCCATTTGTTCTGATTCAGCGGTAAGACATGGGTTTTCCCCAGCGAAAGCGCCTGCACAGAAAAACCCACCAAACACTCAGACACAGAGCTTTAAAGCCCGCACCTGTGCCTAGAAACGTGGCACAAAATGAAGACTGGTTAATCTATACACTCAGCAAAACCAGGTGATCTTTCAGAGACTGTACCATTTCATACTGGGGGAAGGGGTGTCCTATCAATATGTGTTTTGGTTTCCTCATGTGAAAATACTCCTCCACTTTTAAAGAGAGGGGTACTCCATGCAGTTTGGCATCAGGAAATGTGATGATATATCTTTCTGTGTAGAAGAGGTTTTTGTTTTTACATGTGGGAGCATTCGGTCATGCTGCTTGAGCTTGAAGGGCTTACAGTAGAGAAAGAATTTGTTGTTGTTGTTGTTTTGCTGAACATGTAAGTTCTGCTCTCTCACCCCATCCTATTCTGTTGCCTCCCTTCCCAACTGTCCTCCTCTGAAGGGGAACAGCCTCATCTAAAAGATGGAAGCAAGCATACCAATTCATCAAAGGCATCCTACAGCAATTTCCAACTATTACTATCATGGAGGTGATTCTGCCATGCTGACATCTTCAGTAGAGTCAAAGAAGGTTCCGTAAGCATTTGAACCTGCTGTTAGTCAGACCTCCCACTATAGATACTCCCTGATAATAATTCATCAGTCCCTATTAGGCAGTTGCCCAGGGTCCAAAACCAGAAACAAGCCTGATTGAGGGGGCGGGGAATCCTGTAAGACTTAATCAGGGAAGCAGCACTCTCTCCTACCGAAACACCCCATGCAAATGCTATCTCTACCCCCACATTACCTCAGCAAACATGACCTTGGAAATATGTATTTGTCAAGATAATATGTAGTCCAAGTCTCAGCTCCATCCACCCACATCTGCAAAATGGGAATAATTACACTGGCCTACTTTGCAATGCTCTTGTAAGGATTACTAAGCTAATGTACATGAAACAGCTCAAGCACTTGAAAGCAGGGGAGGGTGGGGGGCTGTGCTCTTCCAGGTGTTGTTGGACTACTGCTCACATCATCCTTGACCATCAGCCACGCTGGCTAAAGCAGTTGGGAGTTGGGAGTCCAACAATATCTGAAGAGCCACACGTTCCCCACCCTTGTCCTAAAGTAAATATTAAGTATTTTTATCAGTATCATCATCAAAGGTTGAAAAGCAATATGAAACAAAGGAAAACATATGCTACATTACAGGGACAGTGCTCTTAATATGCAATAATTAGCTCTCCCTGCATACCTACAGTGATATAAATGCAGTAGAGTGGTGGTAATTACTATGGCTTAAACACCAACGTGGATCTTTGTTAACTTATCTTCTGATTGGAGCTGAGCGTGAGAAGCTGAGTCAAGTAGTAATACCATGTAAAGCAGGTTCAGCTCCTACAGGTTGCAGCACATCACACAGGTAACAACACAGGACATCAATTTTTTTTAAAATAATGTGATATAGCCTCATAGATCTTGTGCAAAAACAAGAGCTGCCACATCTGTGTCTTATATGAGCCTTACAGTTTCAGAGCTTAGCTTTGCATGGGGCTTGATCCAGTGCAAGTGGCCTGCACCACACTCTCAAAGAACTCAGCAAGAAAGGGGAGCCTTTCTTCTCACTGAAATATATTTAGACCTTGATCCTCTCCTACTTGCCACCAAAATATGTTACCTCAGTTTCACCGAGAAAACTGAGGGTCTTCCTTGTTCAATAATGTTGTCAAAGGCAAAGCAGCAGCAGCATTCATACACATACAGTAATTCCACTGAGAATACACACAGGCCAGCTACTATTGTTTTCCCCCATCCCAATTAACTATATCGGTTTAACGACACTATATTTTCTTAATACATCCTGGGATCTGTTGCTTTTATGAGAGTCCTCAAAGAGTTCTCCAATATGGCAAAAGCAGATGCTAATTCAAAAAGAAGATGCACAGCACGGCAAGCCCATCATCACAGCTGAACTGTCAGATGGGCACACCAGCAAATCAAATGCTAGTTCTCCATCTTGTCTCTCGCCTCCCTCTATCATTTACTCACCCAGTACTCCCTCTTCCTCCTCTTGCATAGCTGCCTGGAAAATACCAGCAAGGAATCAATTCAGTAAGGAATCAGTGCAGTGGGTATGGGTAACCTGTTGGCCATCATCCCTGACCACCGACCATGCTTGCTGGGGCTGCTGGGTGTTGTAATCCAATAATATCTGGAAGGTACTAGATTGTTGAAGGCTGCTCTACCAAGATGCTCACGGTTTATGTTAACAGTGTGGCCAACTTCTAAAAAGAGAGCTGCCAGAGCTTTGTACTGGCTGAAGACCCGACCATCTGTGGTGGAAGCCTAGCTCCTTGGCAGCAAATGTGCAGAATGAGGGGGAGTTTAGGTTTAATAAGCAAGTTCCTCCCATTCCTCCAACTGCAGGCAGCCAGCGTCCTTGAATCGTCTTTTGAAAGGAAAGATACATGAAGATTGGTGCACATGTAGGTGGGTGGAGAGTGGGGTGGATGGGCTGTGCTTACTCACTAGTGAAGGGAAACTGCTCACAGCCACTACTTAGATTACTTCACACACTTTCCAAAACCCAGCTCTGGCACTGGGCTAAACCCTGGCACAAATGAAGCCCTAGATATAGAGCCAGTCTCAGCTACTCAAGGCAAAAGCAAGCCACCACTGGCCCCCAACTGGTGCTCCCCTTCTCTACCCAACTCCTTCTTGCACATAAGTCTTCCACCCTCTTTCTCTGGCAGTGGTGGGGGAGAACTTCCAGGATTGCTCCTGGCATATGCATTCCCAAAGCTTAAAACAGCAGGCACCAATCATTTCCAAGATAGAACCAGCCTACAGTAATTGCTGTCGGAAACCTGGGCACAGGATACATGTTCAACCCCATTGCCCCTGACTCTAGCAGCTTAAAAAAAGAAAAAAGAACAGGCTGTTTGTTGCACCCAAAATCTACAGGAGGGATGAGGAACCTCTGGCACCTCCTTGCCTCTATTCTTCAGCTGTCCTTTGTTCAAGGACATTTTCCAGACTAAGACATGTCCTTGACTGCCTGGCTGTTCACAACTTTAGGAAAAACTTCTTTCTCAAAGCAGGCTTCTCAACTCATATTTAGTGTATTACTCTTGGAAACTGATAAGGTTCCCAAATACTTCACATTCCCCTCACATTCCCATCTATCTCTGAGAATTAACTAACTAAAATAGCTGGCTATTCTTCTTGCTTGAGGCACAGCCCTGCATGGGCGTCTATTAAACCACACCCAATGCGAAGAATAGAACTCTAATGTCTGGACTTGCACAGGCTTGCAGACTAAGTAGTTGTGGTTACCATCAAGGCAAGTGACTTTTGTCTACTTTTCTCTTCTGGTAATGTGCTTAGCAGAGAGCAGCTGACCCAGTCTTTGATTTTAAAGGAGCGTTGCTGTTATAACATGCAGTCAGACACACTGGCAGACAACCGCTCCAAAAGAATTTAATGCAGTCTCTCCCAAATACTTTCTGAGCAATGCAGCTCACAGATATTTCCTTCGATAGGATACCCTAGGCAGCAGTGACCTTACAAATGTTTTTTGGAGCCACTCAAAACTCTGCAACCTTCTGAGTCTGAAGGCTGGACTACAGATATTGCTGGCCTACAGCTCCCCTCATTCCTGACCATTCACCATGCAGGCTGGGGCTGATAGATGCTGGAGTCCAACAACACTTGGAAGGTCACAGGTTCCCCACCCCATACATTTGACCTACAACTTTTTATTCTAACAACTGGCAAGACCCTCCCAGATTGAGGTGAGGCTGAACCAGAGTTGCTAATATAACAGATACATCAGAATCCAAGGAGAAGAGCTGATACAGCTATATCAGCGTTCTGTTTCTTTACTAAATAATGCAGGGATTCCCCCCACCCCGTCATATATTTCCTATGCTAGTTTCCATGTGGGAAAACCCCAGCTGTAATAATAAAGTTCCTTCTATTATAATGGCGTTGCAATTTTAAAAGGGGTGTAGCGCAGAGGTAGGGCACAATCTTAACACGCAAAAGTTTACGGGGCCAGGTTCAATCCCAGACACATCCAGATAGGGTTGTGAAAGATTCCTTTGTGAAGCACCATTGCCAGACAGACTATATGAGCAAGAAGGACCAACTGACTGATTGGCTGCTTATGTTTCTCAACGGCTCATCCAGCTTGAAGACCAGTGTAAGTGCACCAATGACAGCATCAGATTCAGACCTTCTCGCTGAAGGCTGCAGATGAGAAACTTGTGGCCAGTTTTGCTGGTTCAGAACAGGTTTCTTCAGCCACTGGAGACAAAGTAATCCAGATTAATCTGATACATACCAAGAAATGCTGTAAATTCATTATTTTATAAAGGTGGGCTGTTGCCCAAGAGAGAGAGAGAGAGAGAGGGAGAGAGAGAGAGACAGACAGACAGACAGACAGACAGACAGACAGACACTGACTACAATGTTCAGGTTCTATTCAGACAGACAGAACCTAGTGCTTCCTGTTCAGCTTTGATTCCACAAAATTGAGCTTTTTGATTTACAATGTTTTGTGGCATAGATAGGTTTTTCTGAAGTTGTGCTCTTAAATACTTAGGCTTCCTGAAATACCATGGAGAAATTACAACAGCCAGTCATCTAGGTTATGACAGTATTCTCCCTTAATTAAGAAAATTACAGCCCTATCTGGCATGATTCTATGTCTTTTATTTCATAACGCAGCACCTGCAGAGAACATCACTGCTTTGAACATAGGTGTTCCGGTGGGGACTTTGCTTTCTGATCTATCTATATATATATACAGTGGACGCTCGGGTTGCGAACGTGATCCATGCAGGAGGCACGTTCGCAACCCGCAACACCGTGCCTGTCCATGCACAGGTCACGATTCAGCACTTCTGCGCATGCGCAAAGCGCAATTTAGCGCTTCTGTGCATGCGCGAGCACTGAAACCCGGAAGTAACCCATTCCAGTACTTCCAGGTTTAGCGCGATACGCAACCCGAAAATGCACAACCTGAAGCATCTGTAACCCGAGGTATGACTCGTTCGTGTGTGTGTGTGTGTGTGTTGTTTTAGCTATTTCTGTATATGCAGTTGTTCTGTTTATGTTTTTATTGTAGTGTAAATTGCTTCAGATTGCCTCATTGGAAGCAATTTATAAATGAAGTAAATAAAATAATAACAAAAAATAACAAACATTTAAAATCAACATATGGGAAATTATTGATGTTGGAAAACTGGACAGCTGGTTTTGTCCCTGTCCCCCATGGCTGGCAACTGATGTTCTCCTAAAACAGGGTGGACCAACACATGGCCCAAGGGCCACATGCGGCCATCGAGGCCTTTTTGGGTGGCCCTCAGCAACACTTGATGCTTCCTCCAAACCTTCACACTTCCTTCCGATAGCCAGGTAAGTGAGGTGCTGGCTTTGGGGAAGGAGCTGTGAGGGCTCTGACAGGGTCAGAGTCCTCCCTCCTCCTTCCCAAAGCCTAGTCAGTGCTTTCTCAGCTTGGGGAAGGAGGTGGGAGGGCTCTGGGACACTGCCAGAGCATCCTTCCCAAAGTCCAGGGCCTCACTTACCTAGCATGGCAGTGTGAGGGCAGGGGGAGGTGTGAATTTTTGGCCTCAACCCCCTGCCCCATGTGACAAGGCAGTGTGTGGCCTGTGGGTTCAATGTCCAAGCACTTTTGCGGCCCACTTGGTATGAAAAGTTAGGCCTTCCTGTCCTGAAGGCAGAAAAAAAAATGATGCCAAATGAGGGCTGGTTTTGTCACCTTCCTTTGCTGCAGCAGTTGGGTGTTCCTTGCAGCAGCAGTAGAGCCAATCAGTTCATCTAATTAATCACTTATGAAGCATTTATTTGGCTAAAAAGGAACCCCCAACTTAAACCATCTAAAGGTAAAGGGACCCCTGACCATTAGGTCCAGTCGTGACTGACTCTGGGGTTGCGGCGCTCATCTCACTTTATTGGCTGAGGGAGCCGGCATTCAGCTTCCGCGTCATGTGACCAGCATGACTAAGCCGCTTCTGGTGAAACCAGAGCAGCGCACGGAAACGCCGTTTACCTTCCCGCTGGAGTGGTACCTATTTATCTACTTGCATTTTGATGTGCTTTCGAACTGCTAGGTTGGCAGGAGCAGGGACCGAGCAACGGGAACTCACCCTGTCATGGGGATTCGAACCGCTGACCTTCTGATCGGCAAGCCCTAGGCTCTGTGGTTTAACCCACAGCGCCACCCTAATATATCCATCACAAATGTTATATCTTAAATGAGGCACCCCCCCTTATCCCTCACATGAGAGAGAATGCCTCTCCCATGGCACACCTATGCACTACTTTAAAGGGGGGGAATATATCCAACAAAGTTATTCCATTAGCATAATGACTTCTCCTTTGTGCAGGCAAATCTCCTCTCCTCACCTCCCCGCCTCATCTGTTCTAAAGATACCCCACCCTTTGGAGCAAACTGGGGTGGGGATACAAAATATCATTGAACAGGTGGAAATTCTTAAGCTAATGGTACAACTTCATTGGATATAGCCCAAAGGAAGTTATGCTTCTAATTTCAAACATGCTATTTTTAACCATATGCAAATTTAATCTATAGCAGGGGTGGGGAACCAGTGGCCCTTCAACTCCAAGGCCCATCAATCCCATTCAGCATGGCCAATAGTGACAGATGAAAGGAGCTGTAACCCAACACTATCTGGTTCTCCATCCCTGGTCTATAGATCAATCAATGAATCAACTCATAATATTAAATCAACTGAAATTTCTTTAATTGGAATGCAGTCCTGCGGAGTCTTCATGAGGAAGGGAAGCAAAGTCTCTCTCAAGTTAATGACATATCATGTGAAGGAGAGTTTAAAAGACCATAGTCTTCAATTCTGAGTTATATCATACTCAAAACGTATCAGGTTCAGCACAACAATTTCATTCTCAAATGCTTCAACAAACAAGCTTCCCAACACTTTTTGAGGTTCGCCTCACATTGCTGGTTTTTGAGCAGCAGTAATGAGTAATGCGTGATGCCCTCCATCAACAATGATGACACAAATCTGGAGATGAATCAGCAATGCATTAAAACAACAACAACAACCAACCCACCTGCAGCTGTGTGGGGTCTCAAAAACAGAGTGCCCTTCCTGACATCTTTGCCCGAAAGAAGGCAGCTGAGAAGTGGTCTTGCCACATGACAGGCAGTTCTAATATCTTTCCAGCGCTGAAAGCCAGAACACACTTCAAATGTTTTCCATGAGAAAATTCCCAAAAGGATTCAATTTCCTGAAGCCATGAGTTCCAAAACGAGACTGCTGCCAGCATCATTGGCTATCACTGCTTTCCTCATTGTTGAGGTCAAGCTCACCCAATGAAGGCACTTCTGCGTCTGCATGACCCTCCCTTGCAGCAATCCTGCTATCACAGCAGAATGGCAGAACAAAGCATTAACACACGTACACACCGTCTCATATTACCAGGCTGCAATTGCAAAAGCCAGCAGAATGTGCACAAATTGATTCCTTGTGACCATGTTAGCTTTCCAAGTCACTTTTTGAGATTCCCTTTTCAAATTTGGTTGTGGTGCTTAACTGTTTGAGAGAAGGAAAGTTTGCCTGCCTCTGAGAAATGTGTCTAACTGTAGAAGAACGAACAAAAGCAGCTAAATGTTCCCAAATTCCTCCACCCTACCCTGCTGTGCAGTGACTAAAGCCTATCCAACACAACCTGTTCTCATCCACTGTGCTTCCCACCATCACTAATATGGCATCCAAAGCCCCACTTTGAGGAATCCTATTCCAGGGGACTAATCATATTAATTGGAATTGGCCTCCTAGAATTATTACATAGGCTTGCAACAAAACCTTGTATTTTTTTCCTGAGCACAGGTAGGCCATGTACTGAAAGAGAAACATTTATACATAAAACAAATCAGATTGAGTAAACATGAACCCCTTCTCAGACATGCTGCTCTCTGCCATTTTTGCCTCCAGCTGAACACATGACACTATACTATGAGTAGGGGATCTGTGGCCTGCCAGATGTTGCTGGACTCATCAGCCCCAGCCAGCATCGCCAATGCTCAGGGATGATGGGAGCTGTAATCCAGCAGCACAGGTTCCCTACCTCTGCAGTGAACTATTTCAACTTGTGAACTGCCCTGAGATCTACAGGTATAGGGCAGTATACAAATGTAATTAACAACAACAACATATTTAGCAGTCTTCTAATTCCCAACACTTGCACTAAGATGACAGAACAGAAAGGGGATGAGGGGAAGGAGGAGAGGAATGGGGGTTAGAGGTAATAACACAGCTCAAATCAATTTTCCTTTAGTTGTGCTTAGTTATATCCACAAAGGAGCTGGATTGCCACTCCTCCAACATGGAAGTTCAGAGGCAAGGTGTGAAACACAACCAACCCATCCTTCAAAGCCAGGCCATTAGCCCCAGGGGATGCTGTCTGCAGGATCACTCAGCAAAGTGGCAGAGGAAAGAGAAGCATTAAGATCAAAGCCCAGCTTCATTTGAGACCAGTGGTCAGGAAACGCATATTCACAAGAGACTTATCCCAGCAGAGAAACAATTGCCCTGTTACTCCCTTTATCTCCCTGCCTGCAGGATGTTGCTCCTACATGTGAACAATCTGCAGCTGTCATTAAGCAGGAATGGATAAGGACAACTGGCAATAATTTGTACAATAGTGGTAGGCCCTATTCAACCACAGCAACTAAGGAAACAGCTGGAGATGCTTATTTATATACTGCTCAATTTATGTTGAGGTTAATCTATACAACCGTGCATGTAAATTTAGGATTTGTACACACAAAATCCCACCAAATGAGTATGATCCCAGGGACAAAAGAGTTAGCTTGTGTGCAGGAGAAAAGTATCATGTGAGTTGAACCCGTGATTCCATTTATTTGAGGGCAACCAGAGTAGAAACTGAACTTTTAATCTTCCCCTTTCATTTCTTATCACCACCAACCTCAAGCTAGTCTCTTTGTGTTTCATCACTGCTCAGAGAAGACCACAGGACGAAAGGGAGAAACATGGTAAGAGGAAGGAACATTTGGCAAACCCTCACCATAATCAACTCCCGCCCAGAAACCTATGTCCCCACTGTGGAAGGATGTGGGGATCCAGAACTGGCCTCCACAATCACTTACGGACTCACTGTTAAACCGTGTTTATGGAAGACTATCTTACTCGGCTACGAGTGATTGTCAAAGAAGAAGGTTTTTCCTAGCTGAGGAGAAAGGAAAATGTGAACTTCCAGACACTGCTGGACTACAATTCCCATCACTCCTTGGCTATGTTTGCAGCAACTGATGGAAGCTGGGGTCCAGCAAAATCCAGAGGGCCGCAGATTCCCCACACATTCTCTAGCCAACGAGGCATTTACCAGCAATTCTCTCAGTGCCAGAGTACTTACCACCATATTATGAGAGATCAACAGAGTTCCGGGAATCTTCCTGCTCTGCATGCAATGAACTATTAGAAAGCAAGTTCCAGAACTCCTTTCTCCTCAGGAAGCCATTGGTTCATTCATTGCCTGGGACACAGCCAAACTCTGGCCTTGTTTGTGTTGCTCCCTAGTCTCGATCAAGGAGTTCCTTCCTTGCTTCTGCTTTCCTGCATCCTTATTCCACCAGCTCCTGGCTGGCACTAGCCTCTTCTTCTGTACAGGCCGGTCTAGGAATCTGTCCCAGAAATCAACTGTCTCCGATGCCACCAATCCTACCAGAGCTTGTAACTTGAGCAACCTATGTGACTGGCTGCCTACAGTAGTGTTTACACCAAGGCAAGTGTTGGTGAGTGGGCTGTGTATGAGCACGATACAAATGTGGAATCTGTTTTGTGCAATACCAGAAGCAGGACTGACCCTAACATTGGGAAGAGGGAAGTTGTTGCCTCAGAAAGCAGGGGCTGGGACACAAGGAATGGTGGAGATGATAAGCAGCACTGGGTGTGCCACTTAGCCCACTCTGTGCCCCCTAAGGTAGAGAGCCCTGTTCTCAGACACAATGGATGATGCTATCCAATTTACATTGCGGAAGTAAAATTCAACTGCAAGTCCAGTTAGCTTCTGTATGTATCTTGTCCTATACTTGAGGTGGCAAAATATCTTGGGCTGGCCCTGACCATAAACCCACATTTAGATAACTGTGTCCGGTTGGGTGCACCACACCATCTCTGTGCAAAGCTACTTGTATTGCCATGAGATACTGGGGAAGCTTAAAGCAGCAGCTGCTGCTTCATATCCTGGGATACTTGCACACCAGCCCATAGCCTGATATAAGAGATTCTGTCTCAGTGAGAATAAAACAAATGAAATCAGCCTGCCAGCTGCAAGGCCAATGTTCTCTGGTCAAACCACAGGCATGCTGAGCAGCCTACACAAGCCACACAGACGCAGTTGTGCACAGTGGCCTTCTGTGAGGAAATTGTCTCCCATGGGAGTAAGAGGTCAGCTAAGTTTTTATCTGACTGCACAGCACCCATCCCAACCAGCAGTTTAAGATCCTGGTGCTTTCTTCCAGGCTGTAAACACTGCCCTTGCCCACTGCAAAATGCAACAGAGTATTTCATATATGCAAGGATTGGTCACGTTCTTTGGCTAATCAAAGATCTCTCAACCCTGCTCCAGTGAAATACAGTAGAGAAAATTGCTGAGTCACCATTCAGAATTATAGCTCCAGGATTAGCTTTTTCATCAGAGATGGGGAACCCACAGCCTTCCAGATGTTGCTAGACTACAAGTTCCATGATCCCTGAACATCAGCAGTGCTGGAGGGGGCAATGGGAGCTAGAGTTCAACAACAGCTGGACACCTACAGATTTTTCACCCCGCCCCTGTTCTACACAAAGCAGAATGCATTTCCTCTATTTATTATTCTTATAACCCACTCTTCCTTTAGAAAACTCTGAGCAGTTTATACAAGGCTCTCAGTGCACTCACTGATCCATACCCACTTAACTTCAACAATGAATGGTTTATGTCAGAAGTGGCTAATTCATAATTCAGGAACCTAATCTGAACCCCTCCCCACAAGCACATTTTTCTGATCCTCTCAAGACCCCACTGAGTTTGGCAGTGGCAGCAATAAGGTGGAAAAAATAGAGGAGACACAGCACTGGGGTGGGTGAAACCCAGCATCCTGACACAGATGCAAATCACTCCTCCCTGGTCATTAAGACTGATCATTTGATCAGTGGAGATGGAGTAATATAATTGCCGTTGCTCATCTGCCCCAAGCTACGTGCAAGTGAAAGTGGCCCCACCCATCATTGGCATGCGGCCCCCAGAGGATTGGCCAAGGGTAAGGGCAGCCCTTGGTCCAAAAATGTTGGCTGTCCTTGCTTTACATGAAGTTGTTAATGATTGCCCATCCAGGCACTGAGACTTGGTTCACATCTTCTTCACTTTAGCAATTGTATAGCAATGAATGTGCCCACAACATTAACTAATCAGGGCACGTAGCATGGATCTTGTAATGCTTTACATTGACCTTGCATAAGTACGGCATCAGAAGAACCCTCAGCACTTTAAAAGCCAACACTGACTTCCTACCATTGCTAATATCTGAGTCATCCCAACTTGCCTTTTCAAGGAACAAAAGTCCCAGTTTCTTTTGGTGATCATCAAATCCAACCAAAAAGAAAAAGGCCTCAGCTAAGCTGGTATCAATCCAAGACACCCTCTCAGTGGAACATTTGTTGCCCCATGTGGCTACAGAAAGAGTGAAATCAAATGCCAAAGATGACTGGTTATGGATGAATCAAGGAAGAGAAATGCTGGCTCTGAAGCACGTAATTCACCTCTGCCAGCCCAGGCAAGGACAAGAGCCGAACAGCACTTCCTGTGATGCGTCTTCAAGTTGCAAGTAGCAAGAATTGCTAAATACTGTAAACAAGAGGCTTGCATCACAGCCATAGTGAAATGACAGTACCGATCACTCATGCCTGATGAAAGTGCACCAACGTGGCCAGGGATGCACCGATTACTACATGAGTGCCGACTTGAGACAGCTCTTCCATCCCATCAATCAGTGGGATGTGGGCTGAGGCAGTCACAGGAACAGAGTTATCTGGGTAAAGGCCAAGTTCTTTTGCAGTAGGTTCCTCTCAGAAATGCAAGGAGGTAATGTTATAGAACTGCATGGAACTGCCTTGTCAAATTTCAACCAAGATTCATCGTTTGGAAAATGCAGTGTGGTATTCAACTAAGATTTACTCAGTAAAGACCTACTAAAATTAATAGACCTAACTTCGTCGGGTTCATTAATTTCAGTGGGTCCATGCTGAATAAAATTTAGTTGAATACCAACCCCAGACTTCAAAACCTCACAAATGTGTCAGTTCCCCACTTGAAGCCTCATTTTTCCAGAACAAGGAATTAGGTGAATTAGCCAAGATAAGAGAGAAGAGGAAGCAGTCAAACGTATTCTGCAGCACAACATACCAAAGTCCAGCCACACTGCTATTGTTTTAAAACTTTCTCACACAATCCTTCTTGAAAAAAGTCCTTTTGGGAAAGCAGGTTTATTGTGCAAGACCTCCCAATCAACTATAATTGCATGACCTAAATTTGCCAGTATGCAATTCAATCCCACCCAAAATAGTAACAGTCCGGAAGCTCCTATAGATAGGTACAATACTTTTGGCCAAAAGAAACATACAGTAGGGTTAAACTAGATGAAATGTTGGAGATCTGATCACAAATCTCCTATGTCTTTGCATATCTTTTAAAGATAGCCAGGGTGGGGGTGAGGATCTGGACCTTGCAGGAGGAGGTTAACCTTTTCACCCACATTACATTTTCTAAATGTAAACCAAGCCCCAACCAAAGCTACCATCTGTCCTGTTATGGAGAACACACTAGCATTCATTAACTATCACTAACAGGAAAAATGACAGCGGTGGAGCAGGGGAAGTATAGAGTGTATAACAACTGCAGATTCTCAGTGAAAGAGTGCAACACTCTCCATCAGCCATCTATCTCCAATGATCTGGGGTGGGATGCACTGCATGCAGTAGCATATTGTCTTCCTCCCCTCCCAATTCTTTCAGGAATATTTCTCCTACTGGGCTATGTTGAGTTGTTTCCTCTTCTAGGACAACACAAAGGATGGTGGGCAATGCAAAACATCATTGTTAACTTATAAACATCTCTAGGAGCTGCTCTTCCTGAAGGACCCCCAACTGAATGCTCTAGGGAGTGGAATACAAAGACCCAGGAGTCCTAATTTTGCAAGGGCTTCCTTCCATTACTGGGGATCAGATGACCCCAGTCACCAAGACCAAAGTTAGAAGAACTTTAGAGCCAACAAAGATATTGCATGTGGATATATATTACACCCCAATATTATTTTTAATTTTTTAAAAAACAGCTTGGTGAAGAGTATTAAAAGAACTGGCAGATGTGATCTCAGAACCACTGGCAGTCATCTTTGAGAATTCCTGGAGAACAGGCGAAGTCCCGGCAGACTGGAGGAGGGCAAATGTTGTCCCTATTTTCAAAAAGGGGGAAAGAGAGGACCCAAATAATTACCGCCCAGTCAGTCTGACATCAATACCAGGGAAGATTCTGGAGCAGATCATTAAGCAAACAGTCTGTGAGCACATAGAAAGGAATGCTGTGATCACCAATAGTCAGCATGGATTTCTGAAAAATAAGTCATGTCAGACTAACCTGATCTCGTTTTTTGACAGAATTACAAGCCTGGTAGATGAAGGGAACGCAGTGGATGTAGCCTACCTTGATTTCAGCAAGGCACTTGACAAGGTGCCCCATGATATTCTTGTAAAGAAGCTGGTAAAATGCGGTCTTGACTATGCTACCACTCAGTGGATTTGTAACTGGCTGACTGACCGAACCCAAAGGGTGCTCATCAATGGTTCCTCTTCATCCTGGAGAAGAGTGACTAGTGGGGTGCCACAGGGTTCTGTCTTGGGCCCGGTCTTATTCAACATCTTTATCAACGACTTGGATGATGGACTCAAGGGCATCCTGATCAAATTTGCAGATGACACCAAACTGGGAGGGGTGGCTAACACCCCAGAGGACAGGATCACACTTCAAAACGACCTTGACAGATTAGAGAACTGGGCCAAAACAAACAAGATGAATTTTAACAGGGAGAAATGTAAAGTATTGCACTTGGGCAAAAAAAATGAGAGGCACAAATACAAGATGGGTGACACCTGGCTTGAGAGCAGTACATGTGAAAAGGATCTAGGAGTCTTGGTTGACCACAAACTTGACATGAGCCAACAGTGTGATGCGGCAGCTAAAAAAGCCAATGCAATTCTGGGCTGCATCAATAGGAGTATAGCATCTAGATCAAGGGAAGTAATAGTGCCACTGTATTCTGCACTGGTCAGACCTCACCTGGAGTACTGTGTCCAGTTCTGGGCGCCACAGTTCAAGAAGGACACTGACAAACTGGAACGTGTCCAGAGGAGGGCAACCAAAATGGTCAAAGGCCTGGAAACGATGCCTTATGAGGAACGGCTAAGGGAGCTGGGCATGTTTAGCCTGGAGAAGAGGAGGTTAAGGGGTGATATGATAGCCATGTTCAAATATATAAAAGGATGTCACATAGAGGAGGGAGAAAGGTTGTTTTCTGCTGCTCCAGAGAAGCGGACACGGAGCAATGGATCCAAACGACAAGAAAGAAGATTCCACCTAAACATTAGGAAGAACTTCCATGTAAAATCTTGGAGTGTTAATATGTTGTGAGAAGTGAAGGTGACAGGGTTTGTGTGACTTGGTTAAAGGTAAATTAAAAGAAGAATGTTAAAAAGGATAAGGGGTTATGAACAGAACATTATTATGTCATAGTATATAAGATGAGATATGGATTAAAATAAATGGAAAATCGGGACATAATAATTAGAAGAATGTAAAATTAAGTAGGGCTAAATAAGGATATGAATTTGCTGAATTGGATTAGAGTAAAGAGGAACACAAAAAAGGGGGATGTGAGGATGTCAAGACAGAGGGGTATGGAATTTCATAATTTTAAGAATAAGGGTTTTTTCTCTATTTTTCTTTTTTCTTCTCTTTTTTTTGCTATATAATTTTGTTTTTCTGTTGTATTTGTTTTTCTTGTGAATTTTATGTATGGAAAGGATACATTTTGAAATGATGAATTCTTTGTTTTGTAAAATCTCAATAAAAATTTATTAAAAAAAAAAAAACATTAGGAAGAACTTCCTGACAGTAAGAGCTGTTCAACAGTGGAATTTGCTGCCAAGGAGTGTGGTGGAGTCTCCTTCTTTGGAGGTCTTTAAGCAGAGGCTTGACAACCATATGTCAGGAGTGCTCTGATGGTGTTTCCTGCTTGGCAGGGGGTTGGACTCGATGGCCCTTGTGGTCTCTTCCAACTCTATGATTCTATGATTCTATGAATGATCAGGAAAGGAAAACCAACTTTGGCAGGGGGCAGCAACACAAGGATGCTTAATCCTTTCCCTGCCAGCTCATTTTTCCACCACTAGCACTTTTACCCACACACAGCTCTAAACACATGTTAGACCCACACCTTCTTCAAGAGACTAATAATTTTCTTGGTGCAACTTGTTTAAGGGAATTCAAAACGTCACTTAGGAATAGCGCCTGGTTAACATGCAGTACTGTCTCTTTTCCTCTTTCACACAAAATACATAAGAGTTGAAAAGGAGACTTAATAAATACGCAAGAGGTGAAAAGAATCTTGACACTGTACCAGGGTAATTCACTCATAGGAGCAGTGAGGGGCAGAGGCATTGTACTATAAAAGGGAAGCTGTACCTAAACTTTAATTACGCTTTCACCTCTTGGTGCATGGGGAACAAGCTAAGCATGTTAAGGGTTCATTAATCTATACAGTGGTACCTCAGGTTACATACGCTTCAGGTTACAGACTCCACTAACCCAGAAATAGTACCTCGGGTTAAGAACTTTGCTTCAGGATGAGAACAGAAATCGTGCTCTGGCGGCACGGCGGCAGCAGGAGGCCTCATTAGCTAAAGTGGTGCTTCAGGTTAATAACAGTTTCAGGTTAAGAATGGACCTCCAGAATGAATTAAGTACTTAACCTGAGGTACCACTGTACTAACTAATAGTCTCAAAGAGCCATCTCAATAGCACTCCAGGCCTTCACCATAAGCCAAACCAACGAAAGGCGCCAGGAGAGCTCAATGACGCCTCATCCTCGTGGGTGATCCACCAGAGGGAATAAAAGTTTAACTTTATCTAAAAATATCATTCACTGTTTGTAAATAGACAGCCCATAAGAAACACCCTGTTTCACTCATCCCCAGCAAAGGTGTGGGCACAGGAAGAGTGACTCATCTGGGGCACTAAGTAGGGATAGAACTGGTTTCGGCTCTAATCCCAACGTTCCTCCCCCAGAATTCATCACCCATCAATTCCCCCTCCCCGTTCCGTCACACGCCTGACACTCTCTGCCCTTAGACCCACAGCCAGAGACCGCAGTAGATTCAACAGCCACAGAACCTCCCCCATCACATCATGACAGCAGAAAATGCCACAGAACTTCCCATGCAGGAAAGAGAAAGCAAATCTACAGCTTGGCTTTTTCCTGCTGAACTTCTCCTGTGGAAATCAGTGAAGCGTGAGCACTTAGCTGTGCTCTTCAGTTTTCACTGATTTCAAAAGGCAGATTATATAGTTTCTGGGCAGCATCCAACGTTTTTACCGCAAGGCCCCAGTTCTCTCCCTCTGGGCTCTTGCTTCCTCCACATTGTCCATCAGCTCACTGCTCTTTGGAAAGTATTCCAAAATTCCACAATGCGCTGTCTGTTGAATCCTTGTTAACTAAATGCAGGCTCCTCACAGGTGTCAGCAACTTTTAGCAGGGTTTGATGCAACTCCCTGGCAAGGCTCCTAATGCAGACCTGCAGCAGGGTTTCTCCTAGGTCAAGGAAAAGAAGGGAGGCTGACTTGGGACCCTGGATTGTTCTTAAGGAGGCAGGGGATGGTTAAATCACTGTGCCTAGATACAGTAAATACAGGACACTATGCAGTATGTGACTGGGTTTAAGCTGTAACAGTTTGCTTTATACTTATTTACACTTACACAGAAAAATGGCAAATGGAGGAGAAAAGAGAATGACTGAAAAGCAGGATTTTTTAAAAAAAATAGCGAAAAGTGGCTGGAACAAGAGAATATAGGAACCATCCCACTGTCTGGAAAGGTCACTCCCGGGTTCACAATGAAAAGCTATTTTTAAATGTTGACAGCCAACGAAGGGAGCGTTGCCCAGAGAGATCCAGTGAGAAATTTAAACTTTTCATGTAGTTGGGATTGGGTACAGGGGCACCCACCCCACCCCACCCAAACCCAAATGGAGGAAAGAAAGAAAGAAAGAAAGAAAGAAAGAAAGAAAGAAAGAAAGAAAGAAAGAAAGAAAGAAAGAAAGAAGAGGGAGGAGGAGGAAAGATAGCCCAATGAGAACTGAGCATGCTCAGTGGGCATGGAGTGCTGGGCAGAGGAAGGAGAGACCACCAGGCCAAGCGGGTGGAAAAGAGTGCCTGCAACTCTCTCCATTTCCTGCAACACCCATTAAGAACTAAGACAAACCCTCCCTCCAACAGTCACTGTGGGTTTTCCTGCTTTGTGCTTCTCCCTGCCTTTGCTCCTCTACTGACACAGGTATCTGGTTATAGCTGCAGTGTGGATATTCACATCTCCCTGAAGGTTTTAGTCAAACAATTATTATTATTAAAGCACCTGTATTTAAATGTTTGTTTGATGCCTTAATAAAAACCTATTTTATTTTTTGATGGAAGCATGTTCTGGGTAACAGTGAGGAGTGCCCTTGTAGCACAGATTACAAGTCACAGGAAGTAAGAGGTCCATTTTATTCTGCACTGGTCAGACTCCATCTGGAACACAGTGTCTAGTCTTGGGTGCTGCACTTTAAGAATGGTATAAACAAATGGGAACAGGGCCAGAGGACAGCAACAAAGATGCCCAGTGGTATGGAAAAGAAATCCTATGAAGGGACTGGGTACCTTTAGCCTGGAGGAGAGAAGACATGAAAGGAGGGAGACTCATAATAGTACTCTTCAACCCCTTGAAGAACTGACACACAAAACAGGGCAAAGACTTGTACTCTGCTGCCCAGAGAACAGGATTTCTTCCAATCACCTTAAGTTACAAGCAGATTTTGGTTTGATATCAGAAGAAACTTATTGAACGTTACAGGATCTTGACAGTTACCTGGAGGGATGGTGAACTGTTCTTTACTGGAGGTCTTCAAGCCAAAGATGAACATCTGTTAAGGATGCTCCATTTCTGGATTTCCTGTGTTAAGCTTAGAGGGACTACAAGACTTCTTTCAACTCTGTGGTTCTATATGTGTTTTCGAATGACCTGTTTATTGAGTATTCACCCTGTTTACAAGGAGAATAGACAACCTTGGCTGTGTAATGAGCATTCATTCTGACTTATTTCTGGGGAGGAAAAATGACATTGTGTCAAAGAAAGAGTTATCTCACACTTTCCAGTGGACTTTACTGTTACTTTCCTTATCACAAACACTCTGATCTTTTTGGGGAAGTAGGCTTGTTGTACAAGAGTTCCAAGTCAGCTTTAATCCTAATTTACTGGCATGTGGTTGAATCCCACCTAACATAATGACAGTTTAGAAGCATGGTACAAGGACCAGCTAATTAGTAAACTGCACAGCTTGATAAGGAAATGGAAGGGAAGTGATTGATTGTCACAAGAGCCACCTAATCAGTGCTCTGCCATACAGCTGGTTTCTCTAGAAATAAATAGGAAGAACTTATTGCTCCTAAGTCTGATTCAATTTGAAAGTTTGCACGTGTCCTAAAAGTGGAAAATGCGAGTCCATAACTGGATCACCTTTCAATGAAATTGCAAATAGGGTTGATGGCTCTCTCCGCTGTCACTGACAAAACATTCTGTGACTACCACCACCAAAGGGGTGGGGGCTTTTTGCTGCACATATATTTTGAGACCCAGGAAAGTGACACCTGTTGAGCTCCTTCTGGTTGGCAAGAAACTTGTCAGATTAAAGGGGGGGAAACAAGTTGACAACCATAGGTGATACAATGCTAAAAACAATTGGCCTCAATGTAACCAGAGAATAATTTTCAGTGTCCCAAAAGCAAGAGCGCTTTATTATGCAATGTTTTCTGTTGCCTACTAGTAACCACTAGTCCCTGCCTCTTTGTACTGAGAAACTGTTTCTCTTTCTCTCTGGATTTCAGCAGATGCTTCTTACAAGGTCACAGTACTTCAAAAATGAGGAATGCTGCTTTTTTCAAAGCTCCCTCCTACACAATTATCTAAGTTTATCTGAGCCCTTTCTCCCATGGCACCTGGCTATCCTAGTCTGTGCAGAAATTTCTGTGCTTATCCGAGGACAGCTTCTGTTCCCTAGTCGAGGAAGTCTTGGTGAAGACTCTTGCAAAAGAGTTCTTAGTCTTAAGCAGAAAGCTATGAGAAACCAACAGCTTGGATTGCAGACATTAATAATGAGGGGTGGGTCCTCCATGTCTGGCTTTCCTCTCACTCCGGAGGGAGCGGAACACACAGACACACAAGCATATACAGCTCTCCCATCTACAAAGTAGGTCACTGGCTCAGAGGCAGGAACAGCAAGCCTGACCTTTGCCTAGCTAGGCTTGGGGCTGGAGGGGCACCTGCTTGCGGAGGAAAAGAAACCGGTGCATCCTCAGCCTTGGCTTGCACATGGAATTCCAGCACTTCCTTAGCTTGAGGACAAAGCTCTAGTTCTCTTTGTCGAAAGGCCATGTGTCTCACAGGTAACCAAGGAGCCCCAACTGTGAGGCAGTTTCACAAGAGTGACAAGCGGTGAAAAGAATCAAGCCAAGCCATGGGTACTGGAGAAAGGCCAAAGCTCAATGGTAGAGTATCTGTTTTGCAAGCAGAAGATCCCCTGTTTGATCCCTAGCATTTCCACGTAAAGCAAAGAGAGACTCAGTGCTTGAAACCCTGGAGAATTATGGCCAGTCAGTGTAGACTTAGATGGTCAAATGGTCTGACTAAGGTGGTTTCCTATGTTCCCATGAACCTAAGTTATTCAGGCACTACCCAAAAGAAAAGAAAAAAGTGCTTAATTCCCACTTCGATCCTATAGCAGGCAGGAAGTAGCACAATAAAGACTAAACTTTTATTGGTTTTATTGTGATTATTTGTATGGTTTTAAATAGATTTTATATACGTATATAGTTTTACTTCTAACAATGTTTAATTGTTTTTTCTATGTTTTTAACAGTTCTCATTTTTATATGTAAGCCTCCTTGAGTCCCATCAGGGAGAAAGGTGGGGTATAAATATAACAACCACCACCAGAATAATAATCTAAATGATAACAACTATTATTACTACTACTTTCACCTGCCCTTCACCAAAAAGATACAGGGCAGGTCACAGTAATGCAAAATACAATTTTTATAAAACAAAACAGTTTTAAACAGATATGTGATACCAGTCAAATTATTTGCCTTTTGAGTGGAGGGTTTTTCCTGCAGAAACAGCCAGTATGGGGGACCTAAATCTGAGCAGGACTTGGGAGCGGGCTCTTCACCCTCTGCCACACCCTGGAGTCACAGATCACATCTGGAGCCCCACAAGTGCAATTTGCACAGAGAAAAATATCCCATTAGAGAGAAAGCTAAAACCCTGCCCACAGCCCACAGCCCACTGCAGGGTCCCCATCAGAATACCACACTAGACATTTCTACAAGAAAAATCCTGCACTCAGTGCAAAACCAAGTGATTAATGCCATGTGTAGTTTGGCCCCAAGACAGAAATGTCAATTCTAGAATACAGAAAAAAGCCAGTTTAAAAATGTGTTCCAGAGAAGGAAAATTCTACTAAATTTTTCTTATCCTGCTCCCCAGAAGTGTAAAGTTTGACTATTTAAAATAAAATAGAAAACAAAATGCAAACAGATAATACGTTATTTCTAACAGCAGCAAAGGATCTAACTAACAGAGGTATCATTTCCCAGTTCACTCTGCTATGAGCCTCTTGGAAGAGGGAAAATCCTACCACATAGAGAGAAAGCTGGCTCTCTGCTGCTCCAAGCTGTGATATGAACAGGAATATAAAGCAATCCAGCTAGCTAGCTAACACCCTTTCCCTCCTGTCAGTAGGCCAGGGCAGATTCAGGCTAATACTTTGGCAAAGAGCCTAGAGATTTACAGTTGACACAAAACAGCAGAAAGGAAGCACTTCATTGAGACAACACAACCTCTTGGAATCTATATCGATACAAACTTGCAGGGCTGGGCTCTCCCAGGGGAACACATAACACAATAGGGTCTTATGGTACTGTGGAAGCATGTTACACAAGTCATCCTGCACAGCTTCTTCTGAGCATCATCCTTGCCCTCACATTCTAGGGTTACTGGCTCCTCCCAAGACAAGCTGCAAGGAACTTTCCAGAAAAGATCAAACTGATTTAAATCACATTTCCTATTCTGTAATCCATGTACTCTCCCTCCGTACAAATATGAGCACTGTTTGGTTGCTACTATATCAATTAAAACATCTCAATGTGCAAATAAACACGGACTTTACACTAAGAGCAAAATCCAAAACCTTTCATCCCACAAACTATTCCTGCTAGGAGAGAAAGTAGCTACAGTTAGATGAGTAGATTTTTGTTTAGCTCTGTGTACACATATGCAAGGACACAAGGCAAGATCATGCACTTGAAGACTACCTGTCTGCAATGTTCTGCACACTTATATGGGAGTAAGACCCGCTTATTTCTGAATCGTAGTTGCAGGATCAAGAGATAAAAAGTGCACAGCACTTTCACTAGAAAGTGTTGGTAGTTAATGGGCAGAACACTGTCCATGCAACAGAACTTCATCTGGAGGGCCTCAGGTTCCGCAGCCCTGGTTTATGGAGTCTAAGGAGATCTTTCTGCTTTTCCCTCTAAGGAAATTATGCTAATGGCAAATGTGAACTCATACTGGAGTGACTGTTTCTCACAGTTCAGCACAAGACGACAGCTGCACTGCACCAGCAAGGAAGGTCACAGAGCAAAAGTGATTTTGTCAGACTTTGGTCATCAATCCCCCTAAACAGATGTGGTGGAGTGCTTAACTCTACAGGCAAGAAGATGGACGTGGGGCGAAAGATGGGAGAAGGGAAATGGTATCCTAAAACTGGTATGCAAGAGGTGGGGTGAGGCGGTTGCCTAGGACGGTGGATCTGCCTGCACACCCACACAAATGCCTGCCTGCCGCACACCTCTTTTTAGTCCCTTGCTCACCGCAGACAGTGTGTGTGTGTGTGTGTACAGCAGTGTGCATGCATCGGCATGCAGCATTTTCGGTTTTGTCTAGGGCTGTCAAATGTCCTGGGCCAGCCCTGTGGCCAGATCCAACAACCTTATCATCCTAATCTTGCAAATGTGGTGAAGATAGAAAAATGTGTATAGAAGCCCAGGACATTTTGCTGCTGGAGGTGAATGACAAGATAACGCACATACAAACCCCAGTTCCATGTACAGCAGCTACCTGGGCTGATCTTCCAACAATCTTAACATTCAACACTTTGCAAACACAAAAATTAGAGACAGCCACTGCTTGCAGGTCTCCTTTCACAAGCACGCATAAAAGGTTGCTGATTCTGAATGCTGATTTCTCATATCACACTGGAATATCAAACCTTTTAAAAAACAAGATATCAGAGTCAAATGCTATCATAACACCATCATGAGTCACTTAAAGCCATCACAGCATCTAATTCCCAGTAAAACACATCTGTATGTCTAAGTAGGGGTTAATCTTGCCAATCCATGATGTGGCAGATCAGAGCAATCTGTCTCTGGACTGCCAAATCCTTAGGGAATTCGAAACGTAACAGTTTTGTGAGACTGATACCTCAAGCTAATGATGGAAGAAGAACCTCCATGATCCATAAAAATGGCCTGTTCTTTAAACCAGTCATCCCAGCACAGGTGCTGCAAACCTCAACTACAGCCACTCAACTGGAAAATTGCTCATGAATGGAAGGTGAGATCAAGTGGCTGTGCATATACATTTTGCAGAATAAGCAGCCTTGCCATTTTAAGTGTTCTCCACAGATGAACAAACCAGTTTTCCAATGAAAGAGATAAAGCAGCAATGCAGGCATCACCCACAACAGAAACATAATATTGCTAAAGCTACAAACAAATTGTGATTATGAAGGATGTTTCACAGGCTATTTCAAAAGGGCACACAAAGCCTGCCAGACTTGACCCAGGAAAACTAGCTTTGAATCTTCACTGTACTATGAACTCATAGACCCTCTCTTCAGTCTCAGTTCCCAAATGCAAAAGTACCAATAATTCTGCTCTACCTCTCAGCAAGGAGATAATTGTTTAAAATGATAAACTACTTTGTCCAATTATATTTTGATCCATTGTACATTTACAGAAGTAAGTCCCATTAATCAAATGGGACTTTATTCATTAAATTCAAATGATTCAATACCACCCTTCCATCATACCAAAATTCTAGGCAGTATTTGCAGCATAAAAAACACAATTAAACAGCAGATAAAATTTAAAAGAGACTACAACTTGCACAATTAAGTCAATAAAATCTATTAAAACATCTGAGTATTTATTTATTTTTAATTAGGGAGTGCTTTGCATTTAGAAACTAGCTTGGTAGCCAGAGGTGAGGTAAGAAGGAACTGGATGCAGGAATATGCATGGAATTGCATGCAGAT
The DNA here is from genome assembly GCF_027172205.1 of Podarcis raffonei. Lineage (NCBI taxonomy): Eukaryota > Metazoa > Chordata > Lepidosauria > Squamata > Lacertidae > Podarcis > Podarcis raffonei. The sequence continues at coordinate 65,840,291 of NC_070607.1, forward strand.
GGGTGTGCAGGCTGGTGGAGGAGGCACAAAGTGCTTTGTTTCTCCCTATGTACCTAGAACAAAAGTGTAGTGGGTTACTGCAGGAGGGACAGCACTATCTCCATCCCCTTTGCCAGTCTGCAGCACGGTGGTATTTTTTATTTTATTTTTTTAAAAAAGGTTTTACAGACTAGCAACTTTTGTGGGTTTATTTACAAGTCTGGCTGCCAAAATGATAGCAGTGTTGGTGCCAGGTGATCCTCTTTGAAGAGTGCATTCCATAACTAGGTTGTCACTGCCAAGAAAGCCCTCTCCCTTATACATGGTATTTGCACCTCTGATGGAAGAGGAACATGGAAAAAGTAATCAGCAGATCTTAAAGAATGGGAAGTTGAAATGGGAATAAATACTGGCTTATTCCCAAGTAAATGCATATAGGCCTGCAATTTAGACAGCAAATAACCTTACCTGTTTCTGACATTGGTAATCTTCAAGAAGATGTACCACCACATCACCTCAAACCTTGTAATGGGTCAAAAATATATAGAGAGAGAAAATCTGACTTTCCAAGCCAATCCAGTGCCAACTCCATCTCCCCTATATTTCTTTTAACTGACAGGTGTACATATGAAAAGAAAGAAAAAATATTTCTGCATTTTTTGAAAGGGCAGAAAACTTTCACATCTTTTCCTGTAAAAAGCTCCCAAAACCAGGAAAAACCTCAGTACTTCCTCTGTTATTTGAAAGCTCCACACAGCAAAACAATATATCTTTCCTACCAGCACAGTATTGAGAGTTGCAGTTGCTAGCATTTGTCTGCTCTTCACATTCATAACTGCAGCCTAGTATCCAGGCTCACAGATACCCCCTCAGCAGGCTGAAGAATCTGACAACTCAATAAAAGTCCTGTCCCTTTTGACCCCTCAACCAGGCTGTTGCGGCATTATTCAAAACTCCTGATCCAACATTTTCCTTTTGTTTCTCTATTAGGAAAAGAACCATTGTCATTCTCTCCTAAATATAATAAAAGGTCACAGGACACCATTACTCCATTTCCTGGTTTTGCTGTGAAACTGCTTCAAAACAGTGCAGGGAGGGAGGGGGGAATCCACTGTTTAGACACTTTGACTCTCCTCCAACCCAAACCTTTTGAGTTTGCACAGATGTTAGAGCAAAGAGTGTTGGCTTCACCTTCACTCAGAAAGCTGTCACCTGCCTCCATTTAATCCAGAGTGATAAATCTTCCTCAGAGGACACCAGCATTAGTATTTCAGAAAGGATTCTGGGGAATCTGAAAATCCCCACTTTAAACATTTGTTCAGTAGACCATATGGCAATCTTGAACCACAAGAATAATAACACATATGGCATCCTAAAATGCTATAGTACTAGGGTTCAATATCAGGGTAGACTTGGGATACATTTTCCATTTTGGCAACCCCAGTAAGAAGAATTAGCAAAATATTCCTTTGACAACAACACTGTGGTGGTCAGTGACTTCTTATTAATTTGGGGCTAGATGCACAAGCAAAATTCCAAGTTCCCAGCTATACTGGAAGGACAGAAGGCATTCCTGGAGAAATCAGTCAATTTTTTCCACCACCAACCTGCACTGACAGCAGAGCTCACTACTATCTTTGGGAGAGGTGTGCATGGGTGTAAGACCAGCATGGTACACATGTGAACTGTCAGGGCTCAAACACCACAAGCACATACAAATTCCCAAATTAGCAAGGCATATGTGTGCCCTGATTATTTAGGATAGTCAAAAGACTCATAGCAAAACATTTTCCTTTATAACACCCTATTTGGCTGCCTGAACTGGTAATACTTCAAAACTGAGCAATTACAATTAAGCTAATATAATAACTTATGAAGAAGGATCAGTCCAGCATCCTGTTTCTCACAGTGCCCAAAAAGAAGCCCACACAACATGACGGCAGTAGCCTTTTCTGGCCATTATTCTCCAGCAAGTGATATTCAAAGTCACAGGGTTTCCAGTCCTGGAGATATTAAACAGCCATAATGACAAGTGACCATTGCTACTCTTATCTTCCATTTATTTGTCGAATCCCCTCAGACAGAATCCAGGCTGGTAGCCTTCACCACATCTTGTGACAGTAAATTCCATCGTTTATGCGCTGTGCAAATTAAAACTTCCTTTTGGTACTATCATTAACAAGTACTGTTATTATGTATAAAACACCAGTTACGCACCCTGTTACACAGATTATTTAAGAGCAGCAAGGCAAACCAGCTTACAAAGGCATCCCAAGTATCTGCCAAGCAGCCACCAGCATTTTATCTGGGCATGTTTACGAACCCTGAAAATCGCTATCACTCTCTTTCTCTCTCTGAAACCCCGGCTTGCAGGGAAGGCACTCTGCACACGCTCAGGCGCCCTCCATTTATTCCTTCCCATGGCTCCTTAACACTCACGAGAGATTCCGCTTGTGAGGAAGGGTTCAGCTTAAGCCCTACCAAACAAACCAGACCCCCACAGAGAAGAAAACGCCTCTCTGTTCCCTGAGTGTCTAGTCCTCACGGCCTCTCCCAACGGGGGGAGGGAAGATCCCTTGGGACCGGGAGGGGTGCCGGCCCCAACCTTTCCTCAGGCAGGTCAGGTCCTCTCATCCTCCCGAGGCCTCGGTGTCCCAGAGGGGAGATAGGGAGGCAGGCAGCGGCGCCCAAAGCGGCTCTCCAAGGGAGCAATAACCCGGAGGGCGCCTCGCCAGCCAGCTCCAAGCCAAGGCAGGCGATACCTCCAAGGGGTCCCGAGGCAGAAAGCCCCCCACGTCACCCACTCACCAGCTCCCATGGCGGCAGCGGAGGCACCCGCGCTCCCCACCGGCCAACTGCACTCCGGGCTCCTCGGCTCGCTCGCAACTTTGCAAGCAGCCACCAGACGCGCTCTCCGGAGCTGGCACATTTGGCCAAGCCCCCATTGGCTAGTGCCTGCGTCGCTCTGCCCTCAAGCCCCGCCCCCGCCTCGCCTTATATGGACGCCCGCTTACTCTGCTTCTCTCTCCCCCCTCCCACCCCGCGGTACACGTGGGCGCCGCTGGCCCTGCCGCGCTGCCGAGGTGGAGGCTCGGATCATTCTGGCGCGCTGCGCCCCTTTTTGCAGCGCCGCGCCCGCCCTCGTCTCCCCCGGGGATGGTGAATAAGGATGAGTCTCAGGCAGCAGAAAGACGAGCAGCCCCGTCGCGGGTAGGAAACGTCTGAAGCTTTACAGGCTTCTTGGCAGCGGGATGTCCGAGCCGGTCGAGCTTCCTTGACGGGGCGGCTTCACACAGTCCACATTCAACACGTGCACAGTGCAGTTTCTCTGCATCATGGAATGAGAGTACTGGTGCCTCAAGAGTCTTCAGAAAAACACTCGAAAGCTCAAGGTTATGATGAACTTTTTTCATCCATGAGGTGGCCGATAAAGCATTTTTTTAAACCCTCAGGCTATATTCCAGTCTTGTTTTAAAAAACAACTACTAGGCTTTTCAACCACTGCCATGATAATTCATGAAAAAATATATGAACCCTACAGATAATTATGATGAATGAATGAATGAATGAATCGATTCATTACGCTCACAGACCAGAAATACGGACGTAAAAAGCAACCGAGAATATGCAAATCTATATAGGTTAAATTTAAACTATTTTAGAGCACAATAAATAATATGGATATAAAACAATTGAAAAATGTAGGTTATGATGGCTCCCTAGAACATCTCGCTCAGGATGCACTTAAGCCGTGTCTGTACTTTCAGGAAGAAATTTTTTGTTGTTGCCAAAGCTGAAATTATCTGAGCAACGCTTCCACTGACACCACCTGGAATCTTGTTCCACACACCCACGAGCAAAACGCCCTGCAGACTCACCCACTGCACACTCATCCTCAGGTGCTGTAGTGGCACTATGCCCACCGACAGGCACCAGCCAGTTAGGCTCACGTGATCCACCCTGGGATGTGTAGCTGTGAGATAGGTAGGCTCTGCTAGGCTTAGCAAATACCTTTCCATGCTCCCTCTTGTTCCCATGGGAGAATCCATCAGGCGGGACAGAGGGCTCAGGAAAGGCAGAGAGGCCCATTTCACCCAGTGCTCAAGTCAGCAAATGGGAAAACCAATTAGAAGCAAATGGCAGCAAGCCGTTGTAATAACACACGGTTATTGTTTAAAGTAGTGGTTCCCAATTAGGGGTCCAAGGAACACACCCAGGGGGTCTGCACATCATCCCCTGACACAGACTCACTTATCTTGTTAACTGCACCATGAAAGCTTTCCACAGATCATCCAGCCTCTGCTGACAACCAGCGACTACTTGCTGGCAGGGGAAAAACTACCGGTAAGTGAAAGAATTGCTGGATGGCAAGTGAACTGAGATTGGACACAAACCTCTGACACAGTTTCTTAAGGCTCTTGTGACTGGAGGGGAGAGGGGGGAAAGAGTGCAAACGGCTCACATGCTTATTTTAAAAAATGTAAGGGGTTCCTTCCCCTTGCTCTCTACTTTTTAACTGAAAATACAGTGGTACCTCGGGTTACATATGCTTCAGGTTACATACGCTTCAGGTTACAGACTCCGCTAACCCAGAAATAGTGCTTCAGGTTAAGAACTTTGCTTCAGGATGAGAACAGAAATCGTGCTCCAGCGGCGCGGCGGCAGCAGGAGGCCCCATTAGCTAAAGTGGTACTTCAGGTTAAGAACAGTTTCAGGTTAAGAATGGACCTCCGGAATGAATTAAGTACTTAACCCGAGGTACCACTGTAACTTCCAATTTCTTTCAACAGCTATCAAGCTTTGAGGACCCTCCCACTGCTTGTAGGTAGGGTTTTCAGTGAATCTTGCCTTATGAGTTTGGGATTCATGACTCATCTTGGAAGCCCAACACAGGAATTAGCTTAGCAAATTGCCACTATGATTAGCACAACAGCTCACCCTCTGATGATGTGCTAGGGATGGGCGATACTTTCTTTTCAACACCGTGATATACCAGCAGCTAAATACCAGTTTTCTTGTTTTTTGTGGGAAGATATGTGGCTACATTTGGGGGTGGAAGGAAACAGATGTATGGCAGAATCCTAATAAATTAAAAAGTTGGTTGTTCCTATTGGGTAATCAGCAAGAATAAAAACCTCACTCCAAATATGTACAGTACTGTATTTAACTAATTAATCTCCTTAAGCCAGGAATGAAACTTGGGCACAGGAGGACTAAATAAATAAATAACTTTATTATTATTATTATTATTATTATTATTATTATTATTATTATTACTTCTACTACTTCTACTATTACCAACATTACAAAATTCCAGCTGTTTTCTACTCAGTCTTCACCAATACTTTATCAAGCCCTGACCAAGCCTTCACCTATGTCTTAAAGGTGCAAGATCCCTCAGTTAGCAAAACCATATGCTGCAAAACTTTGCATCTCAGATTACAAGTAAGGAATAGCATGTCTGAATACTATTGAAATCCCCAGAGTGGCTGGGGAAACCCAGCCAAATGGGCAGGGTATAAATAATAAAATTTTGTTATTATACTCTCATATAAAAAGCCTTCTGCATCCAGAACACTTGCAAGTTAGGGACACAATTGCTTTTCTTTTATTCAGTTGTAGTGGAGCAATGGAGACAAGTTTTTCCTGCTGTCTGGGAATAGGCAATTTGTGGTAATATCACAAATTTTATGGTCTGTTTTTTTTAAGAGTATACCTAAAATCCTTTGCTTATTTGGGGCTACCTCACATTTTCTTCAGAAAATTGCTTTGCACAGGTAACTTACCATAGCGTTATCTAAATTTTTAAAAGTAGGGAGTCCGTGGCTTGGCTTTTGAAAAATAGGGTGTCCTCAGTAATTAGCTAATTGGGAACCATTGGTTTTGAGGAATGGTGTGAGATGTCACTGTGTAATGCAAAACACATGACTAGCTAGCAGGGTTTTCTGGAGCCATGGGCTAGTCTCAAACATTGCTTTGCAAAAGCATGACTCACAAAGGCTGGCCTGTTGAGGCCGCTCCAGCACCAGGAGAGGTCTATTACCCTTCCTGACCTGACTAAATTTGATGAAGAAAAGTGGGTTACACTTTAGAAACTATTTGTGGTTGTTGCTTGTTTGTGTGGCATGCGTTTTCTTAGGCAACAGCCTATGTCGTCAGACTCCTCTTTTATCAGACAAATTAGGTTTTCACCTGCGGGGGGGGGGACCAACCCAAAATAAACTATGAGATATTCTGTGGTTTCGGACTTCTGCTTCTACAGCCTAAGTGCAGATGTTCTGCCAGCACTGTGATTTCTAGAGCAGTTTTGGTTTCTTTTCATTAAGCTGGGAGGTGGCCTGCTAATTTGTCACTATCCAAACAGTGAAGTGTGAATTGGATGTGTGACTGAGACTTGAAGTGGTTGTGGTGGTGGTGATTTGTTTGATTTCTCACCTGCCCTTCACCATAAGGACCCAGCGTGAGTCACCACCATTTCAAAATACAACACTAAAATCAATTAAAACAAATTACAGTCAACTTGACTAGTGCCAGTACTGCAACCTCCTAGTTTTGGTGCCACTCTGGGTCCCAGGGTTCCAACTCCCAATAGAACATAAAGCAGCGCTGTTTGTACAAAAATGAAGGGGGAGTCAAGTCCTTAGTATGTCATATTGCATATCTGGTGAGCTGCATTTGGTGGGTCCCTAGATGTGGATCTCTGCTGTCTTCAAGAACTTGTAGGGCCACCAGGGGACTATTTTGAAGCCCTTAGTAGTAGAATTGTTTGGCTTTCGTTTGGGAGGCCCAAACAGGATTTTGTTTAATTATACAGGGCGGCTTATTATGACCATGCTTCAAAAACAAAAGCTAAACGTTGCTGGCCAGAAGGTAGGACACTTATCTTTTCAAGCTTTCAAATTTCTGAGGTCTTCCTGTTTTGCCACTCATTAGCACTAATCACCCACAATATGTGGAATAGTCTTGAATTTTGGCCCCTCTTTTTAAAAAATGTATTTTTATTAAAGATTTCCTGGTTTACAAAAGTATGTGCAATGTCTCTTTTTTCAAGTTACATTTTCTACAGATCAGTTTCATTTGTTGAGACATTGGTGTTAATTTTGGCCCCTTTTGAGCCCTCAGTACCATCCAACCTTCTGAGCAAAGAAGTGAATTCAAGTCTTCTGTGTGAGTTACTGCAGCAGCAGTCAGCAGGTGGCAATGTGTAACTATGATATATCAGCCAGTAAGGTATCTGACAGCTGCAACAGCAAGAAAATCTTTCATGGGTTAGATCAGTGGCATGATGAATATATGTGTGTGCAGACACACATGTATGCATGCCCAGGTATAGAGAAAATCTGAAACTGCAAAGCAACATAGCCATGAAATGAAAGAGGCAGAATCTGTGCTAACTCTATGTGTACTCCAAGGATTTCACTGCCATTTGGCCTCACATCCTGTTTGTGTTTTCTGAATTTTTCCCTCCCCATTTTATCTTCACAGTAACCCTGTGAGGTAGACTAGGCTGAAAGGCAGTGACTGGCTCAAGGTCACTAAGGGAGCTTTGTAGCTGAGCAGGGATTTGAACCCTGGTCTCCCAGATTCCAGGCAGACACTTGAATCATACCACCACACTGGTCCTCACTTATTTCCCATGTCAATTCAGAAACCTAAGATGACTATAAATTATATAACTGATGTTTCAAGTTTCCCTCCCATTTTCCTTCAACTTTTATATTATGAGAGCAACTTTCTATTATGAGAACTCTGAATATAGACAAAGGAATCTGGAGCAACAGGTACTTTGTGTGGTGATGACAGTTCAGAGAGACAAGAGCAGCTGTCAGAAATGATTTCACAATCTGATCACAGCTGAAACATACCATGGGCTTTTCTGCACATTCACAATTAGTTTTTACCAGTTCGAAAAAGCACTTTATTACACATTTCCACTCAAGATTACAGACTGCTTGATACCTGGGAAAATGCAATACAGTGGTACCTTGGGTTAAGTACTTACCTTATTTTTTGCACCATAACACTCACTTTTTTCCTCCTAGAAAGTAAGGGGAAATGTATGTGCGTGTTATGGAGGGAATGCCTACAGGTGGCATGCCTACGGATTTTCCTCCTCTAAAAACTACGTGCGTGTTATGGTCGGGTGCGTGTTATAGAGCGAAAAATACGGCAATTCGTTCCGGAGGTCTGTGCTTAACCTGAAACTGTTCTTAAACTGAAGCACCACTTTAGCTAATGGGGCCTCCTGCTGCTGCCACGCTGCTGGAGCACGATTTCTGTTCTCATCCTGAAGCAAAGTTCTTAACCCGAGGTAATATTTCTGGGTTAGCGGAGTCTGTAACCTGAAGAGTATGTAACCCGAGGTACCACTGTACAATACTTCGTAAGTTCCCTACTAATACTGAGCTCAGGTGGTTGAGTGCCAAGAGGACAGCAGCCAAAATGGAGGCCCTGTGAAACAGCATGCAGAAGTACAAAACAGAAATATGTTATTACTATTTGCATTTATCTCTCACCTTTTCCTCTATGAAGCTCAAGGTAGCGTACATGGTTCTTCCTGTCCTCATTCAAGCCTCACAACAACCCTATGAGGTAGGTTAGGCAGGCTCAGAGGCAGTGACTTGCCCAAGGTCACCCAGCAACCTTCATGCCTGAGTTGGGATTCGAACCCTGCTCTCCCAGTTCATAGCCGGACACTCTAACCACCATGCCATGCTATTTTTGTACTGTTGTCATTTTCTCTTCTGTTTAGTTTCAGTTGTTCAATGAATTTGTCCTGTTCTACGCAATGCTGCTTAGTTTAAACTGTTGAATTAGGTTGTAGATTATTTGTATTGTTTTACACAACGTTGTATGGATTGCTTTTCTGTACTTATCAATATGATGATTATAATTGTTTCTAATGTCTTGAATTGTTATACTGTACATTTGACGTTGTGAGGCACTCTGAGCCCAATCTTATGGGGAAGTGGATACAAATAAATAAGATGAGGATAATGAAAAGTGCATTTAAAAACAAAAAACAAGATAGCTTGGTGAGGACAGAGGCTGCTCAGAGGCTGGGGCGGCCCACCCCATTTCGGCACATGAGGTGAAACAGAAATTGTACTTCCTCCCACTGTGTCCCCACCCTGATGTCTGCTACCACCATGCCCTGGCTCCCTCCGAATCTGGCAGGAGTCAGGGCACTCCTCAAGCCTTGCCACTCAGCTTCTCCCCAATGGCACACTGTAATGCCCCCCTCATGGCAGCAGAAGCAGTGTGGCAGGCAGAACACCACCTCTTACACTTCCACTGCCTGAGGCAGATGCTTCACCCTGCCTTGTGGGTGGGCTGCCTCTGTCCAGAAGCCACATAATGTTGAGTGTCAGCTGGGAGGGGAAAGGGAAAGTCTGTTGGGGTTGAGTGAAACAGAAACTGGCCTGCTTAAGCCTCTGCTACAAGAGTAGAAAAAATGCAGTGTGCCTCTCCATGGCAGAGCTGAGCTACAAATCACACACCAGATAACTAATCTGATGAGCAGGGAGGAAAAGATTTGCATCCTCATCAGGGTGCTGGGCCAGGCTAAGAACTTTAAACCTCTCTTCCCAGCTCAGTAACACAATAGGGATGCAAATCTCTACTCAATCACCTATCTGCTGAGAACGGATAACCCCCATCTACCCAGCTGATCTGCAGGGATCAGCTGATCATCCTGAAAGCATTTAATAAGCATTCTGCCCCAGGAAGGGAGACAGAGGTTGGTGGAACATGTAAGCGTATCTGCTGTCCTATACAAAGTACGGGGTGCTCTGTAGTCCAGCTGGAGTATGAGACAGTCTGTGCTATTGCATGGGTCAACACCAGTGGATTTTTACCTCATCAGAAGCATCAAAGTTAAGGCCCTTATCAAGCCTCTGGGGGGTCCCTCATACAGACCAGAGTGTGCCTGCTGCACTACAAAATCCAGTCATTTTCTTTGTGGACATGGCCTCCTTTTGCCCTTTAAATGGTTTGTGGCAGTGAGACAATGACGTGTTTAATGTGCCTGCAGTGTTGCCTGCCTTCGTCCTTGTCAAGGGGCTGTGTGGATCACTTTAACCCTATGTTCCTACTTTTTTTTAAAAGAAAGCACTGAAATAAAAGACAACAGTTCACACCAGGAAACAGGGGCTCCTGGATTCCTTTTCACATAAATATCTTTGTGGTATTCATGGCAAGAGATACCCAGGATGCAGGGCAAACTGCACCTTGCTCGCAGAATGAAGGAGCGCAAAGAGTTTAGTAAACACACTGCACATAATTTCTTTTAGACTATATGTAATCTGAAACAACAGTGTTGGAGCCAATAATCCCTCACTCTCCAACCTCTACAGTTGCCTGGCGTTGAATGGCACTGCTGATTTCATTACTCAAGCCTGCTATATGGTTCTATTCAGTACTTTTCAGCCCTTCGGCTATAAGATCGAGCTCATAGCACCATGTCTCATAGCGGTAGGCCATGCGGATCTGAGCCACGTTGGTCTTGCGGATGTCATTGCCCTGAGGCCCCTCTTCTTGGTAATTCTTTCCCAGAATATGGAGCTTTTCCTGTGGAAATGATACAGTAAATGAGAGCCACCCCCTCACTCAGACTCCCATTCCCATCACCTTTTCCATAAAAAGAAAACCCTATTGCTTCCATTGCTTTCTTGTACCCTCTTTTGTTTGCTCAACCCTTGTTATATTCCCAGCCACTAAGCCCTGAGGCGGTGATCTACTTCCACACAGCCACAGGGTACATACTGTGGAATAGCCACACTTAGTTCACTCAGTTTTGACAAAGCATCTGTAAGATAAAACATCAATCTGTCATGTTCCACTGCTTCACTTTTTTCCTCTCCCCAGAGTCAGAAAATTCAGTGAAAAATCTCCACAGTCTTCCCAGGTGTAGATGGCCTAGATATTTTACAGAATTCGAACTAGCCATTTCCATCTCTAGGAGTTGGCTATATTACTTCAACGCTTCCTTTTCCAAATAGCATGGTCTTTCTTTCTTTTCCCTTTCCCCCACCCCCTAGATAGCAGTGGGGAGACCATTGTAGTGAGGAACCATAATAATGGATGCAGTAAGTAGGCAGTATTTAGCACTATCCCCCCCAAAAAAAATTTCCAAATGAACCTCCCTTCCCAAAATGGCAGCTGAGGAAAGTGGTACTGATCATTTGGCTACAGATTGTTAGAAGTCTAGAACCAGACTTCTAGATTGTTAGAAGTCTAGAACCAGAACCACTTGGAGCTCAAAGCAGAAAAGCAGTGATTTGGTGCTGCTAAATCACCCATATCAGGGAGCACTCTATACCCCTTTGAGATTTCCATTGAACACCATACCTCATGAGACAAGCCAGATTGCAGAACACTGTAGCGCGCAATCTCACACATGTCACAGGTGCTGAGCTTGAAGACCTGGGCAGCAATGGCATATTCTTCCATGAGAGGCTCCTGGGGAATAAAAAGTGAAATACAAAGTTTAGCCATTGCAAAGGTTATCGCAGAAGCTGCACCCCCTGAACGCTAGCTGCCCTCACACTTCTGAGAGCAAACAGCAGTCCTAGGAAAGGATCCAGCTGCCTACCTTGGTGTAGTGGAACTGCATAGGGTCATCAGTGGATAGAGACACCATTAAGCCCTTCTGGTGGAAATCAAGAAGTGGGTTCTTGGCATATTCTAGGAAGAGGCTGTTGTTGCTGAGTGGGGACATGGCAATGGGGATCTGGGCCAGGTAGTACAGATACTGCAGCACAGGACTCTGCAAAGAGACATGGCAAGGCTAGATCAAGTCAAGGCAGGCAGCAGGACCTCTATTCCCTCCCGACAAACATCATGAGAATGGGCTTCCAGGTTCTTTCTAAATGGGAGTCATTTTGTCTCTGTGCTCTAGATGCCGTGCAGAATTGCTCGCACTGTTCCTTAGTTACTTCTCAGCACCACGTGCCAAGTACAAAATCCTGGCTTTCCCAGTTATGGGCCCACCAAACATCCATGGCAGGATCTTAACACTTAGGAGACATCAGCAGCTCATGGAGGAGTCACAAGGCTCCCTTGAAAAAGGATGCTCTGAGAATGGGCTGGATCAAGTTCTGACAGGTCACAAGGCTCCCTTGAAACGGGATGCTCCAAGAATGAGCTGTATGGATCAGTGATAACTCTGCTGGTGTAACATGAGCATGAAAGGACACCTGGGGATCTTCACTCCACAGCCCAGCACATCTTGCAACTCACCTTCTTGAGGTTCAGACCATGGGAAATATTATCTGCAGTCATGAAGGCAGCCAGCAGGTGGGTGATAGCACCAGCTTCTCCACAGTGAGGACGAAACAGAAAAGTGTTCATTCCGCGTTCCCTGAGGGTGGCAAGGCAGCCTTTATGCAAAACCCAGATCACTGGAGACATCTAGCATTATTTAGGAAGCAACCATCAGATGGCCCCAGACAGCTTCCTACTTGAAGGGACCAAACATGTAATGCTGTGATTAGCAAGCAGCAGGGACTTCACTTTTGTGCTTTGCATTGGTGAATGATAAAAATCCATGTTAACATGCAGATGAGTGTACTGTAACTTCTCTGCTCCACAGCCACACAAATCCAGTTGCTTTTCTGCCCACAAAGTTAATACATGTTTGAAACTCATGCAGGGTGGGGGGATAAATTGGGGGTGCAGTTTGGTTGAGAGAAGCAGCAAGAACAGAAAGGATTAAGCAATCCTTCACTGCTTCTCTGTATTAAATTGACCTTTCTTAAAGCATTTTTCTCTTCTTTATAAAAGCACCTGTCTTGTTTCATCACAGTTGTCTGCAGATAACATTTAGTTAGGCCCCAGAGTCTCATTAGCTCTTTTAATAGAAGGCTTAGGCAATATTATTATGGTGTATAAAACCCATTCTCAAACTAGCAAAGAAAAAATATATAAATATCTGAGCAAGATTATTTCAGCAGTCCTGGTCTTTTTATATGAAGTCATTACTTTTGCCAACACTGGATTGGATCCTTACTTAGTTCACGTAAAGGACGAGTGGCTTTTACCAACTCCCCCTTTCATCTTGAGCTCCCTACTGCACCATTCCTAAGGGGCCCCCAATCCGCAGGAGCAGATTTTGGGGGAATGCAGGAGGCTGCAGAAGGAGAGAAGAGGCGGCAAACCTCTTTTATGCAGATGTGAATTCTGTTTCATTTACAGAAGGCAGGTTAGAATCCAAGCATTTAAGTCTAGCAGAACCTGGAACTGTGCCTCTTCGGGCTTTGGATCAATGAAGGCGAAGGATTGATGCCGTCAAGCTCTTGAAATGCAATATGCTTTAGTCAGGGTTAGTGGGTGGTCTTATCAGAACCAGCAGTGTTACTCCTGCTAAAGCAGTGTTTCCTCAAACTTATTGTTGTACTATAACACCCATCATCCCTGACTAGCAGGACCAGTAGTTAAGGATGAAGGGAGCTGTAGTCCAACAACAGCTGGAGACCCAAGTTTGAGAAACACTGTACTAAATGTTGGTGCAGGTTATTTGTAATCGAAGCCTTTCACCTGGCAATAATCCTTCTGCCCAGGCTGGGACTCACCGTCGGAGATGATTGAGGACCATGATGTTGGCATACATGTAGTACACATAGTATGTATAGGAGGGGTTCTTCTCATGGGACCACTCCTCCGGCTTGGGGCTCTTGGTGCTGAACATGTGTCCACTGTGCTTGGACTCATCATCCACACTGTCAAAACCAGTAATCTGCAAATCGTACAATTGGTTCTGAGGAAGGGACCAACTCCAAAAGCAAGTCCAATTCACCAAATAACATGAAGCCGATAACCTCTAATTCCCATCACCCAACAGTCACCCTCTGCTGCAGGGGGACAGAGTGGCCACCTCTGTCCAAGGTGCTACCTTGTTGAAGCTGGAAGACTGGGATCCAGTAGTGGTTAGGTGTTGTCATTTCTTATGTAGTATCTACCAGGCATCACCTTCAGTGAGGTGGACCCTTGGCCAGATCTGGTTGACAATATGCTGACTTAGATACACCCTCGGGTTTCTGGTGCTGTATTGGCCACTCTCTCTGTCACCTACTTTCAAAGAGCAAAGCCTGTCACTACCTAGGATTAGGCCCAAGGTGCCTCTGGGCAACAGTACTCACATGGCGCAGAAACACACTCAGCTCCTTGTTGTCCTGTGGGTTGATTGTCGCCTGAAATATTGGCACAAAAATGTTCTCCAGCATCTTCCCAAAGTGTGGCAAAAAGTTCTTTGACCTGAACACATCACTGAGAGGAGACAGAAACACTTCTGCTCATTTCCATATCACTTACGTGGGATGTTTGAGAGAAAGGAAAATGTAAGCGGGCTGCAAATGGCAGAAGCAACTGAGATGAAGCAAGTGAACTCAGTCCTGAAGCACATACTTTGTCCCAGCTGTGTCCCAGCTTCCTGCTCATTTTGCTTTGCCCCATAGAACCCAAAGGAAACCAAAGAAAATCCAGATAGTGTCATGGCCCTGGCCTTGAACTCGATCAGAGTCAGAGGAAGAAGAGCCAGCCAAACTCAGGGCTATGATACTACCACCTAAGGAACTGAGCCAGGCTCCTGCTACTGAACCTGAGACTAGTGGTCATAAGTCTGCAGACTTGAACCAGAATCCTTGTAGATGGCTTCCCCTGAGTCCAGTCCCCTTGAAGGATCCCATATGCTCCCGCTCCACTGCACCTGCCCAAGACCATAGGCAACACACTAGGAAACAGGCATGGAAAGGAAGAGAAACCTTCACTTTCAGGCCAGGAGATAGGGGAGAGAGGGGAAGTACTGAAGGGGCAGGGTGCATGGAGGGGCCTATAATTAGTGAAAGAGGAGGAATCTGGATTAATCAGATCTATACATGGAGTTTGGCACTTCTGACTTGATCAAACTTCGCCCCCACCAGTACTTACTAGATTCTGGGCACTTGGATCATCCACTTCATATTGGGTGAATAAACACGGTGTGCGTTGAACCAGCTGGCTAATTTTGGCCACTCTTCCGGTGAACGCCCATAGATGGAGAGCCGTGGCTCTGCGTACTGGTACTTGGCATCCTCCAGGTCAGAGCCAACCTCCTGCGAAATAAAAAGGGAAAGGGATTACCTGATCTGCTTCCAGGAACTGGCCTTATCCTCAGTCTACCAGCCGCACAGACACAAACCCTTGCATACCATAGTCTCTAACCTTGATGATGGTGGCAAAGTATTCGCCATTGATGGCATTTTCAGACTTGAGGTAGAGATCACGCAGCTCACTGGCACCCACCGGGTTATACTTGGCGTTGAACTTGTCAAAGCGCTGGAAGGTCTGCCGGCCCTGTGACATGGAGGAGGAGGAGGAGGAGGAGTCATTGGCTAGATGCACAGAGCAAAGAATACTTGTAGGAGGTAGAGATGGTGGGGCAGCAACAGCTGGGGGGGGAGTAATTAGCCACAGCCAGTCATATGACAGAGACCATGGGGAAGGGTGGGAGATCTCCTGTACTGGAAAGGAAAAGCAGGACTTACTGCGTGGACATCAAGGGAGTCCACAGTCAGGTCATAAGGGTGAAGGTTGAGCTGCTCAAAAAGCTGCTTGAGCGTCAAGGTCTTGTCCTTGGATTTGTACACAACCCTTTCAGAATTTTCCCGGTAAGACTTCTTAATGAATCGCAGCAAGTGCTTCTGGTTCATGCAAGCTGCAGCATGGATGTGTGTGTCGATCTGTTAAGAGAAGAGAAAAGTCAGCCGAGGAGGTGATGGTGACTGCAGATGCCTCCCTCCCACAGAACCCACCACAGCAATGATATTGGAGGAGGCATTGATGAGGTACATCATTGTACCTTAAGGCCTAACCCACAACGTGCAGGTCTCATTCATCCCCCACAACCCTTTCCCATTTGCCTTAAAAAAACAATAGTTAAATGCCGTGTTTTATTTTATTTTATTTACTGCCCCTATTGGCCTTCCACTGTGACACCAGACTTTTTTGTAGCTCTTAATGCACTCCCACTGATTTTTCAGGGGGAGGCCAGAATGTGATATTATGGTAATATTACGGTGCCACATGTGTGAGGGGTTTTTGTGGCCATCCAAGGCCCCCCCAAATCTTGTAAATTAAAATAATAATATTTAAAAATATGTTTACTGACTACTTCTCCTCTGGCAGCACTGGGTCCAAAAGGTTTTGTTAATCCCCCAAACCCCCAAATCCATCCATTACGAATAAACATTTTTTTTAAAAAAATTTAAATTAAAAAAGATATTGACCATTTTTGCTTATTATTATTATTATTATTATTATTCAATTTATATACCGCCCTATACCCGGAGGTCTCAGGGCAGTTCACATAATAAAATAAATATCCTTTGATGTAATTTTTATGATCCCGCAAAATTTGCCCTTTAAAAAATATTGGCCACACCCACACCTACACTTTGGCCACACCCACTTTGATCTGCAGCCCCAGAGGGTGACAGAGATCAGCCACTGGAAAACACTGGAAAACACTGACTTGTTAGACCTAGAAGGGTTCAACAATAGGTTCGGTTGGCACGCCTACTTGTGGTTAAATAAAGAAAAGGTACATAAAGGGTTTTCAAGCCATATCATTAGAGGACCACTATATGAAGTTTGGGAGAAAAATAAAAAACTTTTAGAATGGAAAACACCCTGGTGGTTATCGCCAACGGATATTTTAATAACTAAGAAAGTAAATATGGAAGGAGAAAGATTGACCTACGAAGACCTACTGATAAGATCAGAAAGCGGCTGGAAATTGAGAACATATGAGGATTTGAAAGAAAGATTAACAGGCTGGCTGCAATATCATCAAATAAACGCAATATGGATGGAAGATAAAAAAGCAGGGATGAGTGAAAAAAAATCCAAATTTCAGATAGAAATAATTGAAGGTAAAACCAAGTTATTATCCAAAATGTATGATATACTATTGGAATGGGACACCAAAGATGAAGAAATAAAAGAGGTTATGATAAAATGGGCAGTGGACTTGGGATACAATATAGAATATGAAAAGTGGTCGAAATTATGGAACAATGGAATAAAATTTACGGCAAGCGTTACACTTAGAGAAAATTTGGAGAAGATGATGTATAGGTGGTACATCACACCAGCAAAATTAGGAAAAATGTACAAAACAGGAAATAAGGCCTGCTGGAAGTGTAAAATCAAAGAAGGCAATTTCTACCATATGTGGTGGACCTGCGAAGAAATGAAGAAATTCTGGGATTTGATTTATAACAAGTTAAAAAAATATTTAAATATACTTTCCCTAAAAGACCAGAGGCCTTTTTACTAGGAATAATTGGGGATGAAATTAAAAAAGAAGATAAGATTTTATTCCAATACTCGACAGCAGCGGCCAGAATACTAATTGCACAAAATTGGAAAAGTACAAATACACCAACGGTTAGAGACTGGCAAACAAAATTATTTGAATATGTTTAATTAGCAAAAATGACGCAAAAAATTAGAAACCAAAAAAATACAAAGTTTATTAGTGATTGGAATAAATTTATGGTATACATTGAAGGAAACTACAGAAATTTAAAAACTATAGCAGGTCTGTTATAAAACTTACGATGCGTAAACCATCAATAATTATTAGCTGCAGAAAATAGAAAATTTCTTTTCATCAAGAAGCCCGAAATCGGGAGGGAAGGAGGTCAATAGGGGTGTAGAAGAAAGATCTAAATACCTAAATATATAAAGATTTAAAGAATAAGATAAAGAACTGTAACAGAGATTGATGTGTTTTTTTTTGGTGTTATGTATGGATATTTTTTTCTTCTTGTTTTCCCTTCTTTTTTCTGAAACTGTTGTTTCATTTTTTGTTTTCCTTTTTTGTTTTTTTTTCTTTCTTTGACGTTGTAACTGAAACTCAATACAAAGAATTTTAAAAAAAAGAAGAGATCAGCCACTCCTGCTTGAGTAGGCAACACCTTGGACAGATCCCTCACCTTACGGCAATTATAGAAGTCCCGATGGGGGTTGTTCTTCAGCTCCTTCAGCTCTTCCATCTCATTCAGCATCTCATGCACACTGAACTTGGAGGAGAGGAACCGAAGGCGTCGGTGTGTGTAGGTTTTGCTGCAACAGTCATAGGAAAGAGCATCGTCTCAAATAAGCCCCTTGCAGAATAAGTGACCGAGCCCAGGTTCACCAGCTTGCCAACGCAACCAACATTTGCCAGCCAGAAGTAACCCTGCTGCTGTCACACGACAGCTTGATAAAGGTCACATTCCAGAGCAAGTGACCCGAGACAGCAGAAGTCATTGCAACAGGGATATATGTGTGCTGCCTTTGGGGTGGCTCGACTTTTGCCCTTTTCCTCTTCAGGGCAAACCCAGGACAGCAGCAGCCACCTTAGGCAGCAAACCCTGGGCTTCAATAAAAGCAAGCACATGGGTAGTTAAGCTCACTGTTACATTTTTCATTGCAGGCTGGGCGCCCTTTGGGTTTTCTGCCTGAGGCTTCAAAAATCTCTTGGGCTGGCCCTGCTTATGCGCAAAGGGCCCATGCCTCCAAGACACTTACACAGGTCCCTGAGCGATGAGGGCCAGCAGGAAGTTCATGTCATCAATGAAGACATCCAGGTTAGGGTAGGGCAGGTCCTTGGGCTCACCCCTGGCAGCAGCAGCTTTGTCAGCATAGATGTATACCACACCTTCTTTCATTTCCACATGGTAGCCCAGATTCTCGGGCAAGTTGCCAGACTGGAAGGGATCTTCGTCTTTCTTCACAGGGGGAGAGAACACTAAAATCAAGAGGAAAGTGCACTAACGTTGAACAAGGGAAGGACAAAGGAAAAGGCTTGGGGGTCTTTAGCATGCTTGTCTTACAGCTACAAGAATTAAATTCTACACTGCTAAGGAAACCACATGACTGCCAGGACTGAGACTGGCTGAAACCCCCATGAGAGAACGCCACCACTATCCATCCCCTGCATGCAGATGCTTTTGCTACAATTTCTGTCTTGGTTTTAGCTAATTTTGGCTCCCGACTGCACAAGGACTCCCGACTCTTGTAGCACAATCCTAAAATCCAATTTATTCTGAGTGACTAATAACAAGCTTAGGTGTGTTTTAGTAATTGCACATATCTTTTGTTTTGTGTAGTGAAAAGCATTCCCAGAAATGTGAAAGTCCCGCCTCCTCCTCAAAGGTGCAGCCTATTGCTGTGGCAGTCCAGAAAGGCAGAAGGAGAAGCAGCATGGTCAGTGCTCCAGCCCTAAGATGGTGCCTAGGCTTTTCATACCTCACACCAGGGCTAGCCAACACAGTGCCTTTCATTTATTGCTGGACTACAGCTCCCACCACCCCTGACCACTGGCTGTGCTAGCTAGGGCTGATGGGAGTTGAAGTCCAAGAGCATCCCAAGGGTACCCTGTCGGCTATCCCTGCTTTACATCATATCCTCGTTTGATTCACAGGCCCCTTTTCATCTTGTATGTAGATGGATCTGATATAATGGAAGTCTAGACCAGAGAATTAAAGTCTGATTCAGGTACAGACTAAAAAAATACCCCTTTGCACATGTTTTTCATGCAATAGGTTTCTTGCTCAACTCTAGCCCTCTCCAGTTAAAAAAAAGGATCAGATGGAAGATGATATGAAGGAACCCGAGGTAAGATGTCTTTTGGAAAGCCTCGGCCAGTCACAGTAGACAACAGCAGGCTAGATGATGTGGCGAAAGGGAGTTTCCTATATTCCTACCTGTTATGAGGCCTGTGTGATAGAAGCATGAGAACTCCACTTAGGCCAGGCTGTTCTTTGTAACATAGGAAAACAGGAGGGTGAGATTGAAAATGGTTGACTGGGTGAGTCACCAAAGCTAAGCCAAAATATGGCATGATATTGCACACTGGAAAGAGGTCCAGCACAAGACATACAGCCCCAAGGCCAAGGCTACATGTCATTCAGATTCTCTGACTACCTTGACAGTATTCATAGTAAATCCAAAAAAATACTTGCTCAGATAGGAATGTGAGCCAAGGTGGAGGAGGGGTGCCAAACCTCTACAACTCCATCTGGGAAGCTCCTCTCCTCAAGTCTTTGCAAAGGCCTGGCTCTCAATGGCTCCGGCAGAAAGCTGCTCTCACTGTGCTCTTACTTCTAAGTAAGGAAGGCCCATAGCCCAGTGGTAGAGCATCTGAATGGAAGGCAGTGGATCCCAGGTTCGACTTCTGACATCTCCAGGCAGGGCTGGAGGAGACTCCTGTCTGAAACCCTGGATTGCTGCTGCCAGTCAGTGTAAACAATACTGAACCAGATGGACCAACAGTCTAAAGCAGTTCCCTATGTTTGTAAGTGTTCTGCATGCTCAGCACACCAGCTCTGCACAGACAGGAGTGTAGTGTTGTTGTTTTTTTAAAAAAAGATTAAAGCAGCTAATGCAATTCTCCACAGTGCCCTCCATAACGACACATGCTGTCTTGCTCTGGGACACACCCACAAGCCCAGTCACCCAGTACAGCCTGCACAGCCTGCCTGGGTACTTACCTGGAAGCAGGTCGTCATTTGGCTTCCACACCTCACTTTCAATAGTGCGCAAGAACTGGGAGGGAGTCTTGGGGAAACGTTGGAAAGATTTGTGCATGTACTTCTCCCTGATACACAGGGCACGGTACAGGCCTCTGCAGACCACTTCAAAATCCTCCACTGTCACCTGTGGAAATATTTGTTAAAACTTCTTGCACTGATAAAAAAAGACAGAAATTACAAAACAAAAGGGGGAAAAACCCAGGTGTGCTGAAAACCACAAAAGGGCACTTTAGCCCTATTCCATACCTTCCAACATTCCTCTGATGAAAATAGAGACTTCCCCTTCAACATTTATCCAATGAAAATGGGGATGTCCTATTCCATACCCTCTGACATTTCTCTGAGGAAAATAGGGACATCCTACCATACCCGCCAACATTTCTCTGATGAAAATAGGGATGCCCTATTCCAAACCCTCTGACATTTCTCCAGTGAAAATAGGGACAGCCTAAGGAAAAGCGGGACATTGTGGGATCAAATCAGAAACCAGGATGGCTTCTGTAAATCTGGGACTGTCCCTGGTAAATAGAGACACTTGGAGGGTCTGTCATAGGAATAATAAATGATACAGATAATACAGCAGGCAAGGAAAGGGGATTCTCAGAGTTCAAATCATGCAAAAACCAAAACGCTCATGGAAAGTGTGAGGCAAGACTGGCAAAGGCTGTAGCCTGAGGAGAGATAGTGTGGCTGGTAGGGGGAGGGAGTGGCCTGTGGAGTATCCCAATGACCAGATGGAGAGGCATGGGGGACACATGGGCCTAAAGTTCCCTACTCTTGCACTGTGAGATCCTTATAAAGAGTGTTCTCCCCGCATGCCTGGTTGGAGGTGGTGGTGGGGATAACAATAGCAATGAGAATGAAGCAGCCCAGCGTCAGCACATGGCAGCTATTGCAGCTCCCATGTCCCTGGCAGGGCCTGTCCTCGTTGAGCTCTGGTGGCTGCCATTTAGCTGGCGTCTGCCATTTTATTTTCCCCACAATGCTCTGGGCCATCACAACTCCTGGGCTATGGTAAGGAAAACAAAATGGCCGACATTGGGAGATTGTCACTCACAGGAACCTTTCTGCTCCCTACAATTAGACAGACAGAAAGAAAGAAAGAACCACTTTTTTCACAATGCTGCAAAGGAAGCCCACCCAGGAGGGAGGCCACAGCAAGAACTTTGCTTAAACCTGGAGCCATCTGTGGGATACAGCCCAGTATGGTTGCTCAAGTGAAGGAGAGAGTACAGAGTATATTCCAGCAGCAGCCATGTCTTCCAATAACCCACCAAGGCTGGCAATGAAAGGCGATCAGGGACATGGCAGGATCCAGCTGTTGGAGCTATTTTAAGCACCAGGATGTTCCCACTTCAATTTCATCAATATCCCTTGACCCAGCAAATCCCCCCATATTTGATTTATTTCTCAACAGGTTCAAGTTAGGCCACTCAAAACACAGACGCAGCTAGCCTAAGGACACAGCTAAGGTTAGCTGTAGGAGTGCCACTGAACTCCGCCTCCTCCCATTCCATTTCGGGGCTGTGTCTCTTGCAACTTGAAATGGGTGGGGGTATGGGGGATGAAGATCTGGAAAGAGCAGCAAGCCTTTTCTACGTGATCGGGGTTTGTGCCCAATAAATGCGCCTTTGTTCCCCATCTACTGCATAAAGCCAGCAGATATTCTTTCTCAAGGCAGTGCTGGAGGAGGGGAGTGGACCACATTTTCCAAGTGCTCTGTAAGCACAATGCTTGATTATATTCACTTCATGACATTTTTGTTTTGGAGGGCTATTTTTTAAATTCTCTGAACACACTTTATTTTACTTCCCTTGTCGATCCCACTTGCAGTTAGCACACACACTATACATTTAAAGCACCCCCAAAGAAACCTGGGAACTGTAGTTTACCACTGAGCTACAGAACCCAGCATCCTTAACAAACTACAGATGAGGTCTGCTTTAAATATATGGTGTGTACCAGCCCTGAACAGACTTTTAAATATATTATTATTATTATTATTCAGGGAAGCCCTGAAAAACAGGAGCGTTACCTCCCCCCCCCCTGCAATGTTGCAACTGAAAAGTCAGTATTGGGAGTACCACATCTAACAAAATGGAAGAAGAGGCAGCAGAATAGGCTCATCCATGATAGGAGATGGTTTGGCACCTCCAGCTACTGACCCCTGCAGCATAGTCGCCCGTGATCTGAACACGCTGGAATTGAGGAACGGCTTGATATGAAGCACTACTGGAGATGACCTCATCTAAGGTGGACAGCTTGGTCGAAGACTTTCCTGCAGTAGGAACAAGCAGTGCAATGGTCTTCAGCCGCAAGAGCCTCTTCTTCCTAGGAGGGATGAAGAAAAGGAAAGCAACACAAATGGAAACTCATTTCATATAGTTTTGTCTATGCTTTGGCAGCAGTCATCTGTATTGCATGGTCAGTTCACCATACACTTCCCATAGCTCTGGCTACATTGAAAGTTTGGCTGATATTTATGATCCTGGAGGGGGGGGTAGCAAAGGAATATACAAATGTCTTTATATACTGTATTATGGAAGGCCTTGTCAGTAATGGCACCCTGAAGACTGGCTGGCACCTACCATGCCTATTTTGTGGCACCAACTGAAGATCTATCTCTTTCTCCAATTCAAAAAGCCTTTGAATTGGTTTTTGAAAAAGGAGAGAGGAAGTGTTAGTGGTATGTTTTAATTACATTTTATTGTCTTTTGTTGTTGTTGTTGTGATCTGCCCAAGGATCACTTGTGATGAAGCTGAACTATACATTCTATAAATAGATTCAGAACTAGCATCTTTCTGGTGTGGCTTTGGACCTTCTCTGAATTCACTAGCTTCTTCAGCAAATTTGTAATCTAAAGACATTTCCACGAGGAAGCAGAGCATACAAATTATGGGGTCAGAGTAAAGCCACTGAGGAATAGGAGCAAAGTGCCACTGCTCAGGTAGTATTGACAAGTGGCACACTTATGGAAATCAAAAGGACAAATAAGATCATGGCTTTCACACTTGCTTGTAGTCCTTATTATCTGCAGTCCTTATTATCACATGGAAATACTCCATTCTTCCATAGGAAGGCAATGTGGTTGAGAATATATCTGCTCAAAACTGTTCAATGCCTAAAAACATAGGGCAAATGCTACTCTTCCAACAATTCCAGCCAAGTGGCTTGGGGAATGTTTTATATCCACATCAGTTTTGAAAATCTACGTGAGTAAATGGTTTCGCTTTAAGCTAATCTTCAAAATACTTAATCACTTGGTCTGCTCTGATGATTAAGGGGTGCTAGTACATACGGTGCACTCTGTGCTGGTGGCTGCTCCAACTGGAATTAGCCACTCTGTAGTTTCCCATAAATGCAAGTCTTCCAAGGTTCAGGAACCAGCTCGTTTCACATTCGTTGCCATCTTTCCTTAGTGTGAGTGCAAGTGTATCTGGCAAATGCATTATGCTGCTTCAGAGGTACTGTGATCAGCACACATCTGGCACATGATCTATCTGAGCCACACCTTACTAGGTTACCCATCCAATCTTTCACGGCTCCTCAGCCCCAATTTCCCATTATCCCACCAGTGCATGCACACATACACAGAACTCTCACCTTTTCCCAGTGTCACTTGAACTCTCCTCCTCCTTGATCATATGCTGTTGCATTTCATGATGTGATATGGGACAGACATCCTCCACATCAAAGGGAGAGATTTCGTGCCGGCCCCCTTCATCCTTCACCTCTGAGGCAAAGACCTTCTCTGCGAAGGAGCGCATGGCATCATCCGTTTCTGTCAGGAGAAAGCAGAAGGTCACTAGGCCAGCTCTTGGTCATTGTGGGAGGATGGATCAATTGCGTCACTCAGCACACCAGCCCTGTGTGCACTCAGAGGCCACCTCATGCCTGCATTCTCTTTGTACGCATGACAGGGAACTGACAGGCTAAAACAATATGTCACATGTGCTCTGAAACTGAATGTTTACCTGCACCACAATTCCTGGGTGCAGCTTGATAGTTGTAGGGGAGAATGCAGCTACAGGGGTGCGGAGTATTTAAAAAGCTTACTTATCATGTGTCACACAATTGATCCATCAGCCTCAACATAGTCTACTTTGACTCAATGTCACTGCAGGGTTTTAAGCAGATAGTATTCTTAGTACTTCTACTGATAACCTTTTGCAGCGAGATTCCAGGGCTTCAGTGAGGAAAGGTGAAACACCAGTGATGAACCATGGATGTGCTGGGGTGCATAAATGCTTCATGGAGGTGAAGACGGACAAGCTTCTCTTGGTATCCACTCATGGCTCTACATTCTGGATGGCTGGAGTCTGCGTTTCTCCATAGTCTGGAAATGTTTGTGCCTCTCTACACTGAGTATGATGTCATGGCAATGAGAATAAGAATGAAGCTGAATTGGGACTGATAGGTTTGGCTTTCTCAGCCAGTAAGTGTAGATGGCATCAACATAGTGGGTGCAACCTGCTTTGGACTGTGAACTGGATCTAAATTAAATTCCAAGCTAATGTGAAACCACGTGACTTAGAAAAGAAGTGTCTTACCTGTTTTGGGCTTCCTCATTGTAGTCTTAGCCCGTTTTTGTGGAAATCAGAGCCTGGATATCACCCTTCTGCCACTGAGCAATGTGCACAGGAAAGGGCAACAGTCACAGATATTTCTGCTTAGAGATCCCAAGGTGCACAATAAGGAGTGTTCACAAATAACTGTGGGGTCAGAGCTCCAAAAGGCAGGCTCTGATCTTTCAAACAGCCTGAGACGACTGCATGATGTTTCTTGTTGTAGTCAGCAATGATGGTGTATGCCGGTACAGTCCCATGAAAGGATATGTTATACAGATCTGTACAGGTCCTTCTGAGTATGGCTGTTGTGAGACCTTTCAGGTTAAGGTGTTTCGCAGGACAGTCACTTCTGCTGAGAATCCAGCATTGGCTATGACTTACAATTTTATCGTCCAATTCTATGCATGTTTACTCACAAGTAAAAGTCACCATTGCCCAAGTAAGTGTGCCCAGAACTGCAGCCTTAGTACAGTCGTACCTTGGTTCTCGAACGCCTTGGTACTCAGACGTTGTGGTTCCTGAATGCTGCAAACCCGAAAGTGAGTGTTCCGGTTTGTGAATGTTTTTCGGAAGCTGAACATCTGACGCAGCTTCCAATTGAGTGCAGGAAGCTCCTGCAGCCAATTGGAAGCTGCGCCTTGGTTTTTGAACCATTTCGGGAGTCGAACGGACTCCCAGAACAGATTAAGTTTGACAACCAAGGTACGACTGTATCATACAAAAGGCTGCAGGGATGTGTGTGTGTGCGCGCGCGCGCATGTGTGTATTGCTCTGGATCTTGGAAGGATGCAATTGATATTAAAAGCATATATTTATTACAGTGACTAACAAAACAGAGATATTGGGTGGTACCCAGCGAAGTGGTTCTCTTAGTGCAAGGACTTTGGACTGTGCAACAGAACCTCCCCTCTCTTACTTTCTTTGAGCGTTCCCTAAATCTGTTCTGAAGTTTTCTCCAACTCTTTGGAGCAGATCTGGGGAAGAAATGGGGGTGGGGAGGAGGAGGAGGGAAAGTTCCATTGCCCAAATGGAAATCCTTGCACTAATGGGATTAGTTTATTGGATACATTAAATTCATATAGTAAAATGTTTTGGTGATCGGTCACTATTTTGCTGCCGAGAAAATGTTTTCCTATAAGAATTTAATATCTCAATCACTGTAATCCATCCACACACGTAGGCTATCAGAAGGGCACGTGTGTGCAAGCGCTGCTTTAATGGTGGACATTGAGGAAGCAGGGAAGTAATCTGGTTCAGCAGGAGATATGCAAGTAGAATAAGCAGGAAGGGCATAGGGTATCATGACAATGAGATGGGAATGCCAAAGGCCATGCAAATGGCAAGTTCATGCAATGCCACTTTCCAGACAGACAATGTGCATGGGGATTGAGCGGGGAATGAAGTCCACACTCACACCAGACTAGAAGGTTGGACATAAGGGGTCATCGTCCTATTCCGAGCTCCTACGTCCTGCCTAGAGACCTCCTGTGTTGTCAAAGCAGCCAGTGATCCGCATCTCAATTCCACAAGAACAGGGAAGCAACATTGTTCCCAGCAAATGCCCTTGCGCACAGGGGTTGCTGGGCAATGTGGCTCATGCTCAGCTGTGCACCCAGCGGTAGCCAGGCAGCCCAGAAAGACAGCCATTTCTCAGCAGGGCAATCTGTGCCAATGCCCAGTTTTTAGGTTGAAATGCAGTCATATACCAGGAGCTTAATGAGCAGAGAACCTTAGAGTCCAACTATATAACCCAAGAGTCAAAGTGGGTCCACTATCAATTAACTTCGACCATCCACATGTTCCTCTTTTCCCAGCAAGCAGGGTGCTTTTGAGGGTCCAGCTTAGTTGTAAAGGTAAAGGAACCGCTGACCATTAGGTCTAGTCGTAGCCGACTCTGGGGTTGCGACGCTCATCTCGCTTTATTGGCCGAGGGAGCCGGCATACAGCTTCCGGATCATGTGGCCAGCATGACTAAACCACTTCTGGTGAACCAGAGCAGTGCATGGAAACGCCGTTTACCTTCCCGCCGGAGTGGAACCTATTTATCTACTTGCACTTTGACGTGCTTTCGAAATGCTAGGTTGGCAGGAGCAGGGACCGAGCAATGGGAGCTCACCCCGTCGTGGGGATTCGAACCGCCGACCTTCTGATCGGCAAGTCCTAGGCTCTGTGGTTTTACCCACAACACCACCCGCGTCCCTGCCTTTAGTTGGTGCCCAGGTAAAAGACTTGGTGGAGGGAACTGGGCTCCAGCGTTCCTTTCTAGTATTGCAACTCAAAGGAAGGTATCTGAGCTCCTTGGAAAGGCAGGTTTGATGAAGGGCTGAATCATCCAGACTCATGAGGTCTCGTTATGACACCCTTCCTTCCTCTAAGCCCCATACAAGCTTTCTTCCTCACCCCAGATGCATCAATAGCTCCTGGCAATGACTGCTGAGAAACGGACAGTCGCTGAGTTGCTGTGATCATTTGTCTTTTGGATATGATCAACTGCTTAACAAAGCAGCAGGCGGCACAAGGAAGGCCGAGTTATACTCACGTTTCTCCTCTGCTGTTTGAGAGTGAAATAAAATAAATGTAATCAGATCACAGGATGTAGCACCTAAAGTTTTTTTTTAACCTTGTCCACATTTATATACAGAAATGAACATTTTTAATGAGCAAATGTTTGCAGAAATATATACTCTACATACCATAGTAGTTGAACAGCTCTACAACGGGAAAGAAGAACAGTTAAGAAAGCAATTTGGGACAACTTGCCCAGACATCCTGATATGACGGATGCAGTCTTTTAAATTCTACCTCAGAACCTGGGATTGGCACCACCAATATCCCTTTCCATGCATTTATTTGGATACAAGTGAGCATATGAAAGGGGCTTGTGAGGGCCTGAACTCAATGACTCCATGTAGTCAAAAAATACTGTTTTCACAGACTCTGTGCTTGTACATCTGAAGGTATATAGCTTCTTGTATGCATGATTTGGAACATTTGCCTACAAATGTAATACTCTCTTTGCAAATGGTAACTCTGAACTGTGAACATATGGTGGTCTGGGGCACGGCTCTGATTACCACCTTCCATATATACCAAAGTAATAATATGAAAATATAATCCTTTAGTCCAGTAGTTTCCACACACAAATATTCTAAAACCTAGTATGTAGTACTTCTTAGAACAGTTGTTTGGTAAGGAGAAAATCAACCTAGACTAGATTTTGTTCCACTGCTTTCCCCCAGGGAAAACTACTCATTAGCGCTCAATCAGAGCAAACAGCAATTCAGGTTTTCTCCAGATTGACATTTGCTCCAATTTAGCACTAGAGAGTGTGTTTTCCCTGGGGCTGGAGTGAGGCAAGAGGAAAACCGCTCAGATCCATGCCTACAAATCACGGGTCAAGCAGAAGTGTGTACGACCCCTTACCTGGAGTGTTTCCAAGCATGGAAGATACCACTGTATCTGAAAGGGGTGCAGACTGACAGTTTTTTTTAAAAAGTTTGTGTGATATATCAGCTGAAAGTGCAACACAAAAATGTGGTCCAGGTCTTCTTACAGGCACCTATGGGCATTATTCAGCATTTCTACCATTACAAAGCACAGGTCCATCCATGCTCTTCATTCTCCCCTGCCAATTTATTAGCGTGTCTACCAGTAGGATTCATCTTCTCAGCTCGCTTGCTCAAAGGAAGTAAAAGGATACAGCAGCAAAACTTCCTATACTTCACCTTTTAAAAAAACATGCAAAAGTACAAACTGGAACCAAGGTCTGTTTGTTAAATATAACTGTCATACTCAAAGGGAAACTATTGCACCATTCGCGTTCTGTCAAATGAAATCAACAGACCTGATGCTACCTGTTCATGTGGCATGGACATTGTAGGAATATTTGATTATGAGCTGTGGATATTTATTATTTTTATTTAAAAGGGAAGCATCTTTGTACTCTAATATGGTGGGGGGAGAGAGAACTGAACCCTTTGATAACAACTTGAAATATTGGACAAAGAGAAAAGTGACAAAACATTTTAAAACCCATTTTGTTTGCTGTAAGAAATGTTCCTTTAGGAGCATAACAAAATAAGAGCAAGTTGGAAGGATTATTTATGTAATTTTTAAGCTTATCAAAGGCTTAGATTTAATATGTGCATAGTTGCTGCTGCTGCTGCTTCAAAAAATGCAATAAATCTAATCAGTTTTGTTCTAGATTCCTTGGACCATGTTGCTATTCTGCTAGTAACAACACAGAACCACAGAGTTGGAAGGTTTATTCAGGTCTTTTACGAGCCGACAAAGAGAAGCTAAATCCAGCCCCCTTTTGGCTACTAGCCTGGTGCATGTTTTAATTACCGTGCTGCTAATGATAAGCCATTAAAGGTTACTGAAAACCCTTCAATTTCTCTTTTATCTGGCAAACACCAATGTCTAGGGGGTGCTCCTGTATAAGTTTATCCAACCTCTGATAATTTTTTAACACAGCAAAACTGTGTTCTACTGAATCGACTGGTCTCATCCAATTTCAGTTCTGTGGCCTAAAAGCCACTTGCCTGACCGTCTATTCAAACTACTCATATTGGAAAAGCTAATGGCTCAAGCTCTCACTCCTTCCACCTCCTGTGCCCTGCACAACTTAAATAGGCAATCAGAGCTGCTTTGTGAATCTATTCTTGAGAGTCTGGCTACTGGCACCGGCCTCATCATAAAAGAAGGCTTTCTCCCAACTTGCCTAAGGCTATGTGGGAATTCAGACCTACCTGGAACTTTCACCTTCGGCATTTTCCCTACTACCTCAGGAGAGTCCTGAGAAACCAAGTGTGGCGTGGACGAGTGGAAGAACGAAACTGCACAACCACCCAACACTCATTTTACTATTTATCTCTGCTCTTGTAACCCAACTCTCCTCATCTAAAAGGAGTGAAGGAATACGTAGCAGACTATTTAAAGCTGCAGCCAGGCAAAGTCTCAGTTGTTAACAGGTGAAGCTACAGGCTTGGGGGTTAACTCTGTTTGTCCCGAGATGCATGGGCAGTAAATTTGGGAGCTCTGCTCCACCCACCACAAATGAGAGAATGTTGCCAGGATCATGGCCAGGACTGGGTGCTTTTGAGTTGGTCACAGGTGGCACCTATCACTGACTCTTGAATGGAGACCAGATTACCACAACTATTTGTACTTAATAAAAAAAGTACTGACTTTGCACCACAATCCTTTGGGATATGTTCAACACTGGAACTTATCTGCAGCATCCTTTCAAGCAGTTTTTTGCCTCTTCAAAATCTGTATCCATCCAGGCTAGCAGTGGGTATTCTGCTCCCTTAGAGCAAGATTGCATGGCAAAACTAAGAAATATTGAATCCACCAATACATACCAAATATGTTTAGTGCTTTTTTGAAATGTTATTGTATGGCCTTATATGGCTCCAATCCTTCCTGAGAATGGATGCTCAGGTTTCTGTGGTGAACAGGGGTACATTTGTTTCATTTACCCCCTGCTGAACCTACCCCTGTTTTATGATGTTACATTATTTAATGTTATTGTATTTTATAACTAACTTCAATTAGTATTAGTCATCCTAAGGGCTAGAATGGTGGAATATAAAATCAAATTTTAAAGCAAGGATAGCACAAGAAATGAATATTATGACTACCGAAACAGGGCCAAGTATTTGAGTGGCCTTCCTAAAACGCTGCTTTGCTTCTGATGTACAACCATGACAACTATTTCCAGTCACCAATGTCTTCTGACCAGGCGCTCCAAATTCCTTATCCCCCATCAATATAACCAAACCTTACAGCCAAGCCCAATGGCTCACTCTTTTGAATGCGCAAACTATCTGCCCTCTATGGCTATCTATAAAGAGTGCATTTGCTTCTAATCTTTCTGCACTGAATGTCAACGGCATTAAATTTGCATCTGAAACCAAGAATGACCTTCAGGCTCTACAGTCTTGTTAATTCTCTTTTGAGTTCTTGCGCCTTCTTTTATCCAGAATATCAAATTAACTAGCTAAGCTTCCTTGGGGTCAGAAGGAAAAGGGTGAACAGAGAATGTGAGGATATGAGCAGAGCAGATAGACCCTTGTGCTCCATGATGGCTGTGTCCCATTGGCAGGCCTTTATTAAAAGTACATTTTCCTCCTTGGCTGGGAGGTTTCACTGCCTAACTTCTCCTGGCATCCATGTGTATGCAAAAATCCAATAGTTTCAAGACCAAGATTCTTAACCCAAGCAGTTTAGGCTTCTGCTCTTTTCACGTATGATACCAAGCTGTGGCAGACTTTTTGACATTAGACATTCAGGCTGAAGCTGCTTTTGATGCACAGAACTAGGGTGCTGCTGAGACCAATGTGTATATAACATTCTGAAACAAGGTAAGGTAAAAGGTAAAGGACCCCTGGATGGTAAAGTGCAGTCAAAGGCGACTATGGGGTTGCGGCACTCATCTCACTTCAGGCCAACGGAGCCGGCATTTGTCTGCAGACAGCTTTCTGAGTCATGTGGCCAGCATGACTAAACCACTTCTGGCGCAACGGGACACCGTGGCGGAAACCAGAGCACATGGAAACGCTGTTTACTTTCCCCGCCACAATGGTACCTATTTATCTACTTGCACTAGTATGCTTTCGAACTGCTAGGCTGGCAGGAGCTGAGACAGAGCAATGGGAGCTCACCCTGTTGTGGGGATTCAAACCACCAACTTTCTAATCGGCAAGCCCAAGAAGCTCAGTGGTTTAGACCACAGCGCCACCCGAGTCCTGTGCTGAAACAAGGTGGCAACTGAGGACAACGTCAGCTCAGGTACATCTAGGGTTCATACTTTACACTGGGAAAAAGAAAGCGGGAAGCAAAGGAATGGGAGAAGGGCGCGGCACAGACATTTCCCCAGTGCAATAGTAATTCCTGCATTGCAGGGGGTGGACTAGATGATGCTCACAGTCACTTCCAACTCTACAATCAGGGTTCAAATGTAAGGTCTCACTCTTGGTGGCACAGCTTCATTTTAATTCAGATATTGCCATGAGTGCTCTGCCTGTGATTTTAATTCATAAAAACAAATTGTGACCTTTAGCAGAAGTATGGGAAATGCTGTTTCTGTTTGTACACTCGCACAAATAGTCTATACATCACAGACTAGCTCTTACTACACTTTCTTGGAGCAACAGCCCTTGTCCAAATCACACTTGCATGTGGTCATATCAGATAACTAAGGGATTGAATTTCCTCTGCGTGGCAAGCATTGAAAGCCACCAGCCAGCTCCAGTATTTAGGGAGAAGTAAACATACGTAGATTCTGCTTGCTCCTTTCTGATAAGTTATACCAGGGTAACACACCTGCATAAGCTTTAAAGGAGGAATGAGAACTGCTTTTGATAGGTTGTTTTTGACTATGTCACCCCTGAGCATTGGCCATGCTGGCTGAGGCAAGTTCAGCAACATCCGGAGTCAAAACAAAAAAATTTTTTCCCTTCCAGTAGCACCTTAAAGACCAACTAAGTTAGTTCTTGGTATGAGCTTTCGTGTGCATGCACACTTCTTCAGATACACATCTGTATCTGAAGAAGTGTGCATGCACACGAAAGCTCATACCAAGAACTAACTTAGTTGGTCTTTAAGGTGCTACTGGAAGGAAAAAAATTTTTTTGTTTTGACTATGGCAGACCAACACGGCTACCTTTCTGTAACATCTGGAGTGCCACAGGTTTTCCATTCCTACTTTAGAGGAAAGGGATGGGCTCTTATAGTTACAAAAAAAAAAACCCTCTGCCCATTTAGTGTACCAATTCAACAGTACAGTTCTGTAAGTGTTCTACCCAGCCACTATGATTCAAAGAAAGCCTGTAGGACATGTCCTGCATAATGTTTTCCTGATTAGTGTTTCTCCTTCCAATGAGCTTCTTTACACTGCTTATAAAGAACCAAATTTCTCCAACAGAGAGGTAAAACAATGTTCTCATGAAAACCTTTCTGGCTTTGTTGCTTATCATTTTGCAGTACCCACCAAAGTGCATCTTTGCTTTCCCCTTGAGCTCCTGTGAGAGGAGCTTGCAAATCCCAGAAAATGTGTCAACATGGCAAGCGAGTCTAGGAATTAAAGGTCTCAATGTCCTGGGCACCTAGAAAAGGGGTGGCAAACATCACTAAAATCTGAAGACTAAGCACCATATAGGTATTACTCACCTAGGAACAGATAATCCACATTTCTGAGCGACCGCTGGCCCATGTGCAAAAATGTGACTTCAGGGTAGAAGCAGGCTAGGGTTTGTCATCCATGACAACTAACCCAAAAGAAGTTTTGAATTCACACTGAAGATAAACTGGATCCACTGCGGCCCTTTCAAAAGCAGAAAGTGCAAGTGCTTGGCAGAGGTAGGATTATAGGCTCTAAATTCCCAACAATAGAAGTCTTGTTTGCCCAGATGGGCTTATCCCACTAATCAGACTGTGGTCTGTGGACATAGGAGAAATTGTAGCTTTGTGCTCCCTTAGGAAAAGCGATGCCCCTTAAGGTAAAAGAGAAATCATTCATTTATTACATCCCAGCCTTTCCCCAAGTTGCTCTCCTCAAGGACCTCTGGCTTAGCCTCACAAGCCTGTGAAGACTATGCTGAGTAATAGGCATAATGGCTGACTGGGGATTTGAACCCAGATCTCCTCCAGTCTGACATTCTGACCACTACACCATGCTAGCTTTCATATCAGCCTTTACTCAGGAACTTTCCACCATCACCCATGTACAACTAATGGAGAATCTCTAGTCCAGCTACAAAGTATGATTTAGGAAGGGGGAAACCCTCTAAGCTGAAGAGAGAACAGGAAACCTAGAGACTTCTCCCACGAGAGACTTATCTAAAGCAAGTAGGAGGTGAGGATAAAGACAGATAAGTGTAAATCAATTTCCTTACTGTCAGACAGAGTCTACGACACAGCAGCAGGCTTGCTGTGGCTTGATTGAGTAATATAGGGTTCAGACCAGTTCAGATTACTCCGTCATTACTTATAGATTTACACTGACTTTTAAGCAGGGTCGTAGTTCTTTGCCACTTAGAAGTTACTACTAGTATCCCAAGGTTGCAAACCGCTTTGAGATTTGTTTCCCCTTTAAAAATATAAAGCAGTATAGAAATGAAATGGATAATAAGAATTGTGCACACACCGAGGAATAATATTGATGTATTTTAGAATTTTTTTACAAACATTATTTGATTAAAACACAAAATGAGTGAGAAATGGATTACATAGTAATAGAGTTGACATTAGTCCTTTGGTGACATTCCATGTTTAAATGCTGGGTTCTGATACTTCATTAAAAAGAGAGCCCATCCAGTGTTGTGCAATCATAGCTGAAGCATGCCTTGCTTCCTAGCCAGACAGACTCTACTGCCCCATAATAATAATGGTATTCTGCTGTAGAAAATGAGATTGCCAGTCAGCAAGAGCAAAACAGTGGCAGAATCAGTTATGTTAGAGACCAATTAAGACAAGACACCTTTTCTACTATCCAAATGGAAGGAAATGGGCAGAGTGTCACTCCCATAACTCAAGAACATACAAGGGAGCTTTTCTTCAATTATCTGTAAAATAAGTAGAGATCTTATTAATGTGCACTTTGCCATTTGCTCATGTATATTACTATTATTTCTCGTAGCTTATGACCATCCTGTATTATGCTGGAGAATCTGAAGATGCAAGCACCATTGTGAGCATTTTAAAATTATATTTAAACACCCCAGAACTCAAATTCATCAGGCAGCAAATAGGCACTTTCTTCCCTTTTCAACTCCATATCTGTGCTTTCTCTAACCATTAATTCAGTCACATGCGGCAAAACTGGCCACTTACAAAGGCACAGAGCAGAGGCAGGCAATGCTGCTGGGTCCCAATTGTCAGCCCACTAGTCAGGGAAGATGGGAAGATGTAACATCTGCAGGGTACCACCCCTGCCCCCGAGCCAGAAAAATTCAAATAGTATTTTTAAAAACAATACTGCAAATACTTTAAAAAATACTGACCACTAGTTTCAGTTAATCAATTAGGTGTTCATCAGGGCAAATAATAATAATAATAACAATAACAATAACAATAATTATTATTCTGAAGGTGGAAGAGTGCTTTATCTCTAGAGAATGCAAAGTTAGTCTAGTGAAGGAATATCATCTGCAGCAACTGGACTCAGATTAACAATGGGTGTGAAACTGGCCAATATCTTCTTCACTGCTGCTTTTTCGCTGGCTAATATGCAGAAAGCTTAGCCAGCCATGACACTTAATCTTCAGGCTTCTGCAGACACAACCTTTACATGGTAAATGCAAGTGGAGGGAGACGTCCTAAAGTGGTACCAGGACTGCCACTTTTATCTGGCAGTACTCCTATGTTCAACATCCTGAACAGCTACAAGATGAGCAGAAATTCAACAAATACGGCCTTCTCCATCAATGTACCTGTTACATTTCTACATGCCATGCAAATAGAAAGGGACATAGGAACTCTGGCCGTAAAAACAAAGGAAATGGACTTAAACAATGTACCACTTTATTGCTTAAGTGATACCAGCCCCTTAAGAAAGGGAGTTCTGTGATGTCTTAAGGCCTAGACCTGATTAACAGTTTACCTAGATGCAAGACATATTAACACCCTCTCAGAATACTGCACATCTCTGAAATGATACATCATCCTCATATTAGGCAAGAGCAAAGATATTTTAGGAAATAGGTGTCCACCATCTCGCTACTTGTGATTGCACAGTGATTTCTCCAACTTGGAGCCTGTACAGTAAAATGGCAACGTAATAAAACCACCAATAAATGACTTACGGTCCTGTACTCCATTTCTACTGCAGTCTGGCCCCCCGCTTAGGAAGAATTTATAAATGCAATAACCACAACATCTAGCAACGACATGTATGTATCAAACAACTACCACAGACAGCACTTTTGTACGAATTTCCATCATATCAAGCAAGAACACTTCGGAATCAAGGCAGTTCACACATTCAGTTGCAAAACAGGAACAAGACATGAGAACCAGGATCAAATATTATGGCTTTCAAATAAATAGTGGTTATCTAGTCAATCAGCTCTTTTCCCAGCAAATATTCATTTGAACAGAGAATTATGGGGCACATAGGCTCATGAAAAATCCAGTTCCAAAGTTCGTAAGGCTGAATACACAGCAGCAATTTACTTCTTTATCCAAGCAGCATCAAACTGTGTGGCTAAATCCCTTTGTGTTCCCCTTTTGTTCCCCTAGCTCTTTACCTGCAGCTTAACTGCACAGCAGTCACCCGGAAAGAGCTTTCAAAGTATATAATCTTGATGAAGTGTGTTTCCCCCTGGTTCATTTTTCACAGATCAAAAATAAAGAGTCTGTGCCTGACAAAGGTGTTGAACGAATTAAAAAAAAAGAGAGAAGTGCATAGAAAGCTGGGGCAGTTCTATCTTCTCTACATAGCCCTCACAGAGCCATGATTTATGACCGGCATTGGAGTAACTGTTAGTTTTAATATCCACGGCTGTTAACTGGGCCTGGTGAGAGGCACCAATGGCTTCCAGCATTGTCAAGAAGAGTTAAATGAAATGTATTTAACACTGGAGGATGGCGAATGACTGCTGGAGTTCCCCACAGGTCTTAAAGATCAATGTGTATTTCAGTCAAGGGTGCAGAGACGACCTTGTGCATTACTGGGGAGGTGATATAGCTCAATGGCAGAACACATGCTCTGCATGTAGAAGGTTCCACATTCAATCCCCTGAAAGTCCTATTAAGAAGGATCAGTGAACAGAGCAGGGAAGGAGGACACTGGAGACCCACTGCAGGTCAAGAGCAGGCAGACCAAGGGTCTGAGGCAGGTTCAGGTGCTCAAGATGGGACAGTTAGGAACTTTGCAGGGTAAGTTTAAGGCCTGTCCTGCCTTTGCAAATAGGCACTTGGTTATTCAAGATCTCTTACTAGAAAGAAAGCCAAGGGCTAGAGGTCAAAATAAGTGCAATAAGTTGGTGTGCTATAGAAATATTTTAGATATACAGTGCAGGGGCATGCTGCTAGCATTTCCCTGTCCAAAAATGGTGGAGAGACGTCAGGCTTTTCAGTACAGTGTGATCACAATTTTCTCCAGCTTTCCTTCCAGAAACAGGTATATGGTCCTTTCAAAGTATTCGGCCTCTACAGTTTCACACACCAGTTCCTCTGTTTGAACCTATCCGAGAAAGAGAGGGTGGGGGTGGGGAAATCCCACCACCAACAGAGGAGACTTTCTTTGCTTGCTCAGCTGAGCAAAGAGGTAGATGTTCAGAGACATTCTCTTCAGGTGCCGACAGAAAAGAATTAGAACTGGCACCAGGGTACTGGTGAAATGCAACAGTGGTCTTAAGATTCACCCTCTAGCTGCGCTTTGGCCAGACGTTTTTGACAGCTGAAACAAAGAGATACACTGTGTTAGTTTTGCTCCACTACATGCTCTATAACAGAAACAGGGCGAAGTTTAAGACTGCCAAAGCAGAGTCCTAGGAGAACTCCACATGCAGCATTAATTTCCAGTGAATCAAACCCACAAAAACCAAGAAAGCTATAGAGTTTGCCTAGGATAATGACGCTAGAGCAGAGGGAACAGGCTGTAGGCATTTTATCCCTATCAGAAAGACTGTAGTCCAACTGGTAGATTTTTATGTTACTTAAACATCTATTTTTAAAAGAGGCTATAGAGACCTGACACCTATTACATGAACTTTAGCATTAGGAAGCTACAGCCCCTATGTCAGAGGTTTCCAAAGATTTTTGCCAAGCCCTTTTTGTCTATTTGAGCTTTGTAGGTGCCTGCTTTAAAGATGCAAGCTGACAAGCCCTTCTTATGAGGCATTCATCTGCATTTTCTCCAGTTTGCCACTCAGCTTTCTGACTCTCGCCGTCTCCTACGCCTACTTTGCAAAACTTGTTTTTATCACTGTCCTTCAAAATAAGAGATTTCTTCAAAAACACTGTGCCTTCACGTTTCTCAATCACTTGTTTAGCAGAAACTGCCACCCACCTGGTCACATCACAAGGCACGAGAGTCCCATGCAGCCTTGATTCCCATCTTCACTGCTGTTGAGTCTTTTCATCCGATATTGGCGGATCTCCCTCACCAGTGTGTAAAAGGCATCTTCAACACCCTGAGCGGGAAAGATACTCTGGTCAGAAACAAGTGATTCTGGGCCTAGGAGATGTTTTCCTTGTTGCCCCTTCTCCACACATTCCTCTTGAAAGGTTTCATATCAAATTTACCGAGCGGGGACTGCATTACAGTAGTCGGCAGAATCAATGCAATAAATAGGGGAACTCTCCCACTACACTCTCCCTTATATACATCCACCCCCATTCATGCATAAAAACATACATAAACCTTAATCCCCACCATTCATTCATCCATTCATTCATTCACGTTCACTCATGCACAACAGCAGCCACTGGACTTGAAAATAAAACACTGAAGCTGAGGTTGAGAAGGTCATTTTGTGGGTACAGTGGTACCTCGGGTTACATACGCTTTAGGTTACATACGCTTCAGGTTACAGACTCCACTAACCCAGAAATATTACCTCGGGTTAAGAACTTTGCTTCAGATGAGAACAGAAATCGTGCTCTGACGGTGTGGCGGCAGAAGGGCCTATTAGCTAAAGTGGTGCTTCAGGTTAAGAGCAGTTTCAGGTTAAGAACAGACCTCCGATACGAATTAAGTTCTTAACTCGAGGTACCACTGTATTACAGCACATGGGGGGAGAGTTAATCCTTCCCCCCTAACTGTAATTACCATGAAGATTGCCCACCCCTACCTGTGTGGCAAATAGACTTAAAAAGAGCTTCATATTTTGAGCCGACATGAGGGTGCTGTTGTTGTTTTTGAAACCTAATTGCCACACCCAAAAGGGGGGGGTGCCACACGTGCCATGGAAGTCTAACCCTTTCCTCCCAAGCCACAAATGTGCCCACAAGACATCAATCAGGTAGGCTTGGAAAAAAGCCTCCTATTGACATTAATTAGAATTTTTCAGGCCTGATTGCTGCATGCATGGCATTTGGGGCAGTGGAGAGGGGAAAAAAGGGTTAACCCCAGCTGTGATTCCCCCCAGAAAGGGTCATCCCTACATGACAAATAGGGTTTTAAAAAAGCTACCACTTTCTTTAATGGAACCTTACTCCTCACATGCAGGAAGTGTGCTTGCTCCCCCCCTTTTTTTAAAGGTTCCAAGTTTATGCAGCCTATAGGATAGTACTCCTACCAACAAGCTCCAACCCTCTGCCTGCCTAGTGCTGGCTTCTCAATCAGTGTACCGGAACAGTGCTGGCAGTTCTCAAGAGAGCAAAACAGAAGCACAAGAATCCATTACCTGTCTCGTTTTGGCAGATGTCTCAATGAAGGGAATCCCATAGCTCTTGGCTACTTCATGAGCTTGTTTGGTATCTACTGTCCGTGTTGGCAAGTCGCATTTGTTTCCCACTAACACCATTGGTACGTCTTCAGAATCTTTCACTCTTTTAATCTGCTCTCTGGAGAAATGGGTGGGAAGAGATCACAGCCTCTATGTTTCAATTTTACATGTTGTTCAAATTGCCATTGCTCCCAAAACACAGCAGCTGCACCTGGTTGCTTCTCTTCTGACTTCAGATAATGAAAAATCCTGCAGTTCAGAGCAATGCCATAAGGTGGCCTTTTGATATCACATGATTGCAAAATTTTAAAAAGCTGTCCTTCTGAATTGAAAGTGGGATGGAAGTCAAATCAGCATACCATTAACTATATGAACCAGGTAATGAGAACAGAAAGGTGCTCCAACCATCCTTTTATTCACCTGAGTATGATCCTCTCCATCCCTCCCTATGCCAGGGCAGATATCACAATGGTCCCTTATTTCTCCAGAACTATTTGAATATTTTGATCAGGTAATGGTATTTGATTGATTTATGAGCAAGAACCTGTTGAACAGCATATTCAGCTGTACATAAACTCCTGAGCTTTTGAATGTGCAGTTTGATTTCAAACCACACAGGCAAATGAAAATACTTTATCAGATAGCAGCTGACTGACAGGTGGGCAGCCCTCACCTAATTGTCAAAACAGTCTATGGGAGTTGGGGGAGGTCAGGATCTGACCTGCTGGCAGGATCCAGTTACCACTTCTGTTCTAGACATGACTACTAACCGCTTTAGCAATACAGTCTATTCAAGGGCCACGGTGGATTTTGGCTCAGCACTAGCACGCAGCTGTGCCTTTCCCACCTCCTTCCTGCAAGCACAGCTTACCTGTAAAGATTGATATCTGCAAATGATTTGCTGTTGTTGATGGCGAACACACATAGAAAGCCTTCCCCAGTTCTCATGTACTGATCTCTCATGGCGCTATACTCTTCTTGCCCTGCGGTGTCCAGGATATCTAACAAACAGGTCTCTCCATCAATAACTACCTGTTTACGGTAAGAGTCCTGTGGGAAAGAAGTATAGTTTCAGGACTAAGCATGATCTGATCCACCAAATCCTGTTTGTAACACACTTCAACACACTGTGATGATCCACAGTTTCGAAATCAGCCCTTCTCCAATCTTTACTGTATTTGGTGATTTAAAGGATGACGTGCTTCCAGAAGCATGAGCTGTTGGGGGATTCCACACATGCCTGTTTCAATCAACTGAAGAACCTCACGATCTTTTTTCAAACAAGAAAATACATCAGTTGAGATTTTGAAAACATGGGAGTTTCTGGTAAAGTTCCAGAAACCAAACTTAGAACAAGGGAGGAATCTGTGCCTCAGTTCTGGGAGAGCTCTGTCCCTCATCCTTTTAATCCTACAGCAACCTCTGCCCCCAGTCTCTCCCAATTCTTTGCCAAATAATTCCCAAAACTCAAATATTTTAATTTTGTTACACATACTGGGTAGTGTCTGGCTAAATCATACTCAGAGTAGATCCACTGGAACCAATGGATTTATGTTAGCATAACTACAGTAATTTAATCCCACTGATATCAATGATTTAAAACAGTGTTCCCCAACCTTGGGCCTCCAGCTGTTTTTGGACTACAATTCCCATCATCCTTGACCACTGGTCTTGCTAGCGAGGGATGATGGGAGTTGTAGTCCAAAAACAGCTGGAGGCCCAAGGTTGGGGAACACTGATTTAAAAGATACCACTGATTAACAGTTAAGCAGATCTGAAAACGGGACGCGAGTGGCGCTGTGGGTTAAACCACAGAGTCTAGGACTTGCCGATCAGAAGGTTGGCGGTTCGAATCCCCGCAACGGGGTGAGCTCCCATTGCTCGGTCCCTGCTCCTGCCAACCTAGCAGTTCAAAAGCACATCAAAGTGCAAGTAGATAAATAGGTACCGCTCCGGTGGGAAGGTAAACGGCGTTTCCGTGTGCTACTCTGGTTCACCAGAAGTCATGCTGGCCACATGACCCGGAAGCTGTACGCTGGCTCCCTCGGCCAATAAAGCGAGATGAGCGCCGCAACTCCAGAGTCGGTCACAACTGGACCTAATGGTCAGGGGTCCCTTTACCTTTACCTTTAGATCTGAAAAAATATCAATACTTTTGCAAAAAAGTTCTGAGCTTTCTGATATTATAAAGATAAATGAATCCATATTTTCTATCCACTTCTTTAAAGACAGGATAAGTTTAATGAGTGTGAAACTCTGGGTTTCTAACACTTAGCACTGACGACAGTATGCTGCACCTCTTGTATGCTGGTAGCACAGCAAACACAAGAAACATAGGTTCATATCATACACATTCAATAAGTTCCCAAAGCTGAAAATGCCTGCAGGAGCTCACCTCTATAGTGGGATCATATTCATCTACAAAGTGATTCTGGATGAGCTGGATGGTTAGGGCACTTTTCCCAACACCACCAGCTCCTACCACCACCAGCTTGTATTCAGTCATCGCCCTCCTCAGGGACCTGTTGGTAGGACAGATACGTTAGCAGAGCCAAGATCTCCAAAAGAGAAACACATAGCAAATGCAGAGACAGAATAAAAATTCTGAACACCCAACATGTTTGATACTGTAGTAGCCAGCAAGAGGGCTTTACCACAAGCTGAAAGGCAGATGATAAATTAAACAAAACAAGGCCAAACTCAGTCTGAGAATTCATGGATGATTGATCTGGACCCAACCCCCCCCCCCAATACAGGCTCAGCGGTGTAAGATCTTAGACCTGGGCTGCAATATTGTACACATTTACCTGAGAGAAAGTTCTGTGGAGTTTACTTTTGAGTAGGCACGCACAGGATTGCATTATTAGCCTAGGTAGCCACTGGCTCAAATCCATTCTCTACCACAGGAGTGGAGAAGCTTGGTCAGCCTCTGGCCACATTCCCTTCATGGCAACCTGCCTGGGGCCACATGCCAGTAGTGAGCATGGCCAGAACATTAGTGGTGGGAGCAACTGTAGATATATCTTTGTACTGTAAGTTACACACCCCTCTCTTAACTCCAGCCAGGCAAACAAGAAATGTTATCAGAAGTCAAAGGCACATTCCAGACAGGCAAAAATATTTAAGGAGGGGTGTGGCTCGGGAGTGTGTGTGGCCTAGGAAGAGTCTTGTGGGCCGGCGGAGAGGCCTGGAGAGACACATATGGCCCCTGGGCCCGAGGGTCCCCTTATTATCACAACACTGTGAAGCAGTTTAGGTTGAGCAGCAGCTTGCACAAGGCCACTAAGGAACTTTTACAGCAGAAAGAAAGTTACTGGGTGGTGCTGGGCAAGCTACTGCTCAACCTAAACTGATGTGAGAATAAGATGGAAAATATGTAAATGATTTCTGAATAGGAAACTGGAGACAATCTTGAGATGGATGACGATAACCCAGCTGAAACTCAATTCAGATAAGATAGAGCTGCTCTGAATGGGGAATCTGACTGATCTGGATAGAGAGGAACAACTGGCCTCAGATTGTATTGCATTTCCTGAAGGGTGACATCAAAATTTGTAGTTTGAAGTGCAGCTGACATCTGTGGTTAGCAGATTTGTATGGCCTCAACATTATGTCATCCTTAAAAACTTCTCTTTTGGTCCAATTTCTCTTAAAGGTTGCTCTTTTAGAATTGGTAATTTTGGTGCAGAGAGTTCTGTCTATTAGCAATTTATACTGATGTTTTTAAACTGTTTTTAACTAGCTTAGGTTTTTAAATGACTGCAAATACTACTGCTGTTATATTTTGTATATGTACAGTTTTATGCAATCTGCACTGGATGGCTTTGCACAGAAGGCTAGAATACAAATGATTTTATAAACAGAAATGTTGTTTCAATACAGAGCATACAGTGAATAGATTTAGGCGGTGTCTCGTGTCAAAATGTAAACATTTCAGAACACAAACTTGTGGCAGAGAA
This sequence comes from Podarcis raffonei, assembly GCF_027172205.1. Taxonomy (NCBI): domain Eukaryota; kingdom Metazoa; phylum Chordata; class Lepidosauria; order Squamata; family Lacertidae; genus Podarcis; species Podarcis raffonei. Next base: position 65,883,755 of record NC_070607.1, read on the forward strand.
AGCTATCAAGCCACAATGGCTATATTCCACCTCCACTGACAGCATTCGGTGCGCCTCCAAATACAGTGGTACCTCGAGTTAAGTACTTAATTCGTTCCGGAGGTCCGTTCTTAACCTGAAACTGTTCTTAACCTGAAGCACCACTTTAGCTTATGGGGCCTCCCGCTGCTGCCGCGCCACGGGAGCACAATTTCTGTTCTCATCCTGAAGCAAAGTTCTTAACCCGAGGTAATATTTCTCGGTTAGTGGAGTCTGTAACCTGAAGCGTATGTAACCCGAGGTATCACCGCACCAGCGGCTGGGAATCGCAGGTGGGCAGAGTGCTGTTGCACCCGTGTCCTGCTTTCGGGCTTCCCACAGGCACCTGTCCCGCCACTGTGGGTACAGGATGTTAAGACTACTAGATGGACCACTGGCCTGGATCCATCATCAGGGCTCTTATTACGTTCACTCGCGCCTAGCCTGCGACTGCCAACGTCTGATGTCCAGAGGGGGGCAAAGGCGAGCCCCGCTTGGCAGCCCCAACACCCCATCTCTCTGCACGCCTTGGGACCACCAAGGGCAGCCGGGCAGCCCCCGGAGGATCCTTCCCCATACGAGAAGGGCAGCGAAAGGGGGTCGCCCACTAAGCCCTCAGGCTGCCGGCCCGCAAACAGATAGAGCCGCTGAGATAAAGCCCCCAGCAGCCCGCATGGAGGTCCAGGGGAGAAGCGGCTCCAGCGGCAGGGACGGGCACACCCAACCCGGGCAGCGAACCAAGAGCCGCCCAAGGCAGCGTCTCCCGGCACCAGGCGGAGAAAAACAGCGCCGCACCTTCCCGACCAGCCCCTCAGCCCGAAGGGGAGACGGGGCTGCCCTGCCTCCCCCTTTCCTCGTTACGACTCGCCTCTCACCTCACTTCCAGGCTCCGCAGCCGCCAGAACGCCCTTCCCAAAATCGGTCCTTCCGACCCGCCGTACAGATGACGTCATCCCCCGGCACCGGAAGCATTCGGAGACCTCGCTCGCTTGGGCGGGGCTAACCGAAAGCAAGGGCTCCGCGGGGAGCGCTGGGCGGCTGGATGTTGTTGTCCTTTTGCCTGGCGAGAGCAGGTGGGAGGAGGGCTCGCGGGACGGCGCTTCCCACCCCAGTTGCGGCAAGTAGGAAGGAAGGACGGCGCCGGATTCGTTTTGGCAGGACTCCGAAGCCAAACGCAATGCCCGCTGCAGTCCCCGGGAGTTGATGGAAGTCGCTTTCTTCAGGACCACAGCAGTGGCTTATGGAGCCAGGTGGCGCTGAACTGTAGCCCTCCGTCTGTTGTTGGACTACACGGATCGGGAGTGGGGTCCCTAAGATGGTTGGGTGGCGCCTTGTACGCCGCCTCCTCCTGCACCAGCTTAGCTGCAGCTGCTACAGCCAAGCTGGTCCCAAACATATTGCTTTCCTTTCCTAAGGAAACCCAGCCAGATGGGTGGGGTATCATCATCATCATCATCATCATCCTTTGGGCTACATCAGCAAAACTGGGAGGGTGGCCTTGTCGTCTGGGCAGCCCAAGACCTCCATACACAGGGCTTGCGCCCTGGGGAGATCACTTTGCAGCGGTTGGACTTCACCCCTGAGGCACACTCCATTCTCGAGGCAGATGGAGGCCAACATCATCATCCCTGCCCATCAGGCACACTTGTGTGTCCATTGTAGCCGCTGCTACATATTCTCACAATGATCTCATGCTGCCTTTTTAAAGTGGTCATGGCAGGGGATTGAATGCAGGACCTTGCACATGTTATCACTTACAGAGCACGGGTCCCACTGGAGTGTGAATGAAAAAAATTGAACTTTTCAAAATCCCTTCTCACTAGAAGATAGTGTGCTTTTGTGAAAATGTCTCTTTGCATGGTGTCCCACCCTCGCTCTTCTTCCCTTTTCCCACTATGTGAACGGACCAGTGCTACAGTTCTTTCCCCGTCACCTCTGAATCCAGCTAGACTTTGCTTCTACTCAAGCCTCTTAAGATAGGAGAGGGGGAGATAATATACTGAAAACACATGTTTTACACCCACCCTATAATGGCCAATAGGTACTTCATGACACTTGTAAAATCACAGTGGGCACCCAGTGATACCATTATAGCAAAAATAGTATATATGCCTAACATAAGCAAGTGTTTTATGAAATCATATATAGAGATAGTGAATAAAGAGAACCTTTATCCACAAACACTTGAAATCAGTTGCATAATGAAGCTGAAATTCATTAGATTCAGGATAGCCAAAATAAAGTTACTTTCTTACAATATAATTAACAAGATCCTATGTAAATACTTTGAGGGTTGTTTTTTTACAATCAAACAGTGTATAAATTTTATTAAATAAATAAAACATCAATTCAAAACTGTTCAGAGAAAGTAATAGCAGCTGCATTGTGTACACACATGCACAAGAGCAGGAGTCTGTTATTGATTTCTTGTTCTTGTGCCTTCTGGAAACATCTAGTTGGCAACATGCTAGACATGTTGACCAACTTTAGAGTGTGATCAGTTTTTACCAAAGAACTTATACTTTGTATAAACAAATAGCTGCATATGTACTACACACTGAGAATAACTATTGTCAGAATCTGTCTATGAACTCATTTATCAGTCTGATAATTTCATTGCAGAAAGGATTTATGGGTAGTAGAAAATTCAGTTTTAATCAAGAGTAGACCCATTGAAATTAACAAACATGAGATTAAGTTAGGTACATTAATTTCAGCACATCTGCTCGGTGTAAAATTTAGTTGAATAATGAGGATGTATCAGCTATGGAAGTAACTAATCACTTGGTACCATTATTTGAAGGTATATCATGCTTTTCCTACGAGTATTCCTGCTTACCACCCCCCACCCCCCCAATAAAGTAAGCTTTCAGACAATGCCTTTGGCTTATTTAGAGATAGTTCTGAAGTTGATGGCATGCTAGTATCTTTGACATTTTGGTTTATCTAATCTAATAGACATCATATTACATTGTTCCCAGTGGAATATTGGTACCTGCTATTGTTTAGCAAGTGTAATTGATATCAAGTCATTTAAAGAGGCACCCTTTTCTATATAATTTGCAATGTTTTGCTTAAATGAAAGAAAACGTGAATGAAATTGGAAGTAGACTACTTTTATGGGAAAATAATATGTTTTTGTTCAAATACAGAGAAATCTGAAGTAGGATTTATTCCCCAGCAACCGACTTCTCAAGCTACTCCCAAATTTTGGCTGACAAGAACTGAACTCTCTCAACCCTAATATACTGCAGGGAAGAAATGTTTTAAAGCACCATTGTGAAGAGGTACTGTAGACTCATCCCCTGTATGTTCTAAGCGTACAAACCTAATCCGTCCACCCCTGCTTTATAGCACAACGATGGTATGTACATATTAATGTTGTGCACCAGATCTGAGTGAAAACCATATCACAAACTGAATTGGGCAGATCTGGGCTTTGACTGTTTGGTTGAGACTGCCATGGGTCTAGTCAGCCCACCCATAGTGAATTGGGGCGATCTCAGAAAGTGGAGTGGTCAGGTGGGTAGGGGAAGAGGAAAGGGGAAGGCAAGCCAAGCAGCCTCTGCAAGATTGAAGAGCTGCGTGACACAATTTGCAGAAGGGCTTTCAAATTGTTGCCACATTACACTTTGAATTAGACCTGCCAGTTCCCAGCACAACCTTAACAAGTGAGAGAGTGCAATCCTACTGGCTGCAGGCATCTGTTTGCATTCCCTGCAGAGGTGGTGTTGGTGATGCACACTGCAGTAATTAACTCTCTGCTCACCTGCTGCTGAGTCCTGCTCTCTACAGTGTGGTCAGGAGAGCAGGGGAAAGGAAATGCTGCATTTCCTTGTCTTCCCACTCCTGGGCACATTTAATAGAGGTTAAGATTCTGATTATACATGAGGGCTGGTCCCCAAATCCATTTGCAGGCCAGATCTAGTTGGGGCCTAGCGGCGGACCAGGAGTACGCACAGCCCTAGGACACATGCACAAGAAATGACTGCATTGAGGTGGTGTGTAAAGTTTCCAATGCAATTGCATGACAAGCTTAATAATTTGCCTGCAAATTATTGGGGTGGGGAATGCAAACACACAGTTGTGTCAAAGTTTCAGCATACCAGTGAGAAAGGTTTCCTGGCAAATTTTAATCGGAATACATGCCCTAAATTAACGACAACAAATCTGAGATGTTTGAATATGGTGAGTGTGTGTGTATGTATGAAGAACATCTTTAATTTTACATGTTGCATAAATCTCAAGATTCTGTCTCATAGTCCAAAATGTTTGAACTGAAATCTTTGATACTAAAAAAAAAAGTGCAATCAGTGTGGTTTTAAGTGTTATCTTTTAAAAACCTTGAAATTATTCTAATTCTACTTAGACATGGCAATTTCAACTTCAGCTACCCAGTGTGACTGGTATGACATCCATTTCACTGTGGGATGTGTGGAAGAGACCCCCTGCCTGGGGGAAAAAACCACTGTTCCTTGCCAACCTGTGCTCAGCATCTGACCTCATCCCATCCAAGGACATGTGCTTTGTACCAGTGAAACCCTTACCAGTAGGTTACAACACTTCACTGAGCCAGATCATCCTTACAGGGGCTGGACAAAGTGTCTAGAATGGCCTGAGAATACAGAAGTTAGTCAACTCTCATCTATACCACATGGAGTATATTTTGCGACTAGGAATAGTCTTAATGAAGGAGTTACAAGATTGAGGCAGTTTTTCAAAATCAGTAAAACTTTATTCTATTTCCATTCTTCGCCATTAACAGAAAAATTGGAGAAAGCAATGTTTGTTTTACAAAGATAATGCATCTCCCAGAGAAGAAAAACCCTAAATTGAGAATAGAGGTAACATGGGGAAAAAACACAGTACTGCCCTCTATTCAAAGAAAATAACTCCTGATCTTTTTGGTTAAAGTAATACTTAGACCAATCATTTAGTTTGCTCGCTTGATAAAGTGTGGCTGAGGAAGGGGAGGGAGGGGAGAGAAGGGGCCTGGAGGGAGAAAAAAAAAAGCACACAGACATCAACTATTTCACCTTGATGAAAGTCTCAATACAGCTATGGAAAGCCTAAGTATTCTTTTACAGTACACTGGGTGCTGGCTGCAAAAAAAAAAAAATGTATTCACTTCAGGCACAACTTTTTAAATTTTTTATTCAGTAAAATAAACTGGGTTTAGAAGCTGCAGTGTTCTAAGCAGCAGCAAATTTGTGCATTGTTTTAAATATCTTTAAGTTATCACACTGATGGCACACCTCATCCTTATGAAATTCTGCACTGTGCATGCTAATTGAAGATAATTACAAAAACTATCAAGTCTACTCTGGAAGATACTTTCAATGTGATCTAGGAGATAACGTTGCTTGCTATATGGACTTTAGTTTAAATGAGACATACAAAACATTTTAACATTTGGCCATCAACTTAAGGAACTTGTTTGAGTGCTCATACAGGATTCTATATAAACAGTTGGTATATTCATCCTCATATGGTCCTCAAAACTAGAGCAGAATGAACAGGAACTTAACCTCTCCTGTCTTAAGAGAGAGTAAAGCAACTGAAAGCTAAGGCATTGTAACACCTTGGCAAGATGTGAATTAAGGAAATATATATATAGATAGATATATGTATATCCTTTCAGTGCAGAATTTCATAAGGTCTACCAGAGTAGAACTGTCTATAATGTTTACTTAAAGAGGCAAAGTAGATTTGCAGTTACCAGTTGCGTTAAATGCACCATTCAAAAAGCTTCTAACACGTGATACTATAAGGCGCCACCTTAGGTTCTCCAGGATGCAACTGTGCATATTTTAAAACTGTTTCATAAATTTATTTTTAAACATAACATGAGGAAGGTGTTAAAACTGGTGTAATAGCTCTTTAGAATTTGGAAGGGATGAATATGGGGATATTCAGTACCCTTCACCAGACCCCACCACTTGCTCCAACATAGTTATTTGCTTTGAGACCAGTTAGTCGATAACACCAGCTTGACGAATCTTTCTTTCTGCACCAAATCCCTGTAAATAGTGAAGTAACTGAATGAGTTTAAATTGGAACTTGAAATCACGAATAAGGAAAGTAAAGAGAGCTGCAAGCAGTCACATATAATCAATATTGCTACTGAGCATATTAGAAGGAAATCCTTTATTCATTTTCATAACATGCTCTCCTCCACTGCCATCTGTCCACACCCAATCATGCCACATGCCCCCTTGATGCTATTCCACCTCTTGTGCCATCACTCCTTATTAACCTGTCTCTCTGTTTCTCTACCATGTTTAAACATCCTATTTTCTAAAAATAGAAACCTCCATTGACTCAACCTCAACGTCTAATTGCCAGCTGCTTGCTCCTTTCCCCCCTTTGCTCCAAACTCATGGGCATTGTTTATTCGTGCAATCTTGCCTTCCTTCCTTCCAGTTCTATTCTTGACTCCACTGACTGCTTTTGCTAGAAATAACACATCATATTTTGCTACAAAACCTAAAGCTCTGTGAGGTGCCCTTGCCCTCTCCAACTAGATACCTTTCGCAGAGAGGAGTTTTTCCGCAATTTACACAACACTTAGTCCCCTCACCAACATTGAAGACTACTCTACACAATATTCCCCAAATCTCTTTACTGGCATCCTTAAAAAAATAAAAACATCAGCAGAGGCTCCACATCTTTACCATTAAAATTCTTCAGTTTTACCAAGTCTTTTTAGCCCTTGGTCTGCCAGCTACATCCCTGCTAATGACAGCACTTTCTTATAGAATCCTCTGCAATCTGACAGTCTCTCGGTCTTCTAAGATAACTTAAACATTTAGTACCTCTTCTCTCCCATCAAATCCCTCTTTTTCCAAAGGGTTTTTGGCTGACCCATTACCTACATTCTCGTATGTAAGTAAATCTTCTCACACATTCATGTACTCCTACCATTTTCTATCCCCCTCTTTCGTTTATTTTGGAATTACACTCACTAGAGAAGAGGCACTCTAAAATCTTGCACTGTGTTCCAGTTTATCATTTAAGTCCTTCCATGTTGAACTTCCATGTTCAACTCACAGTCTCAGCAACCTAAGAAATCCAATATCCTGTCTCAACTGCCTTTGGGAAAAATTGAGTTCCTAAAGTATTTTTATGTCCTTCCATCTTTTGCTGATGATTAGCATTTACTAGAATTCCTACCAATTAAAAGGAAGTTGCTTGGCTTCTTATCCAGTATGTCACAGAAGCGGAAATCCCAATGTTATGACCACACATCAGGCAAATATCCTATAACATACCTTTGAATTATCCGGTCCCCTTGGCTGACGAAGAACAGTTAGACGAGGAGCGCTGGCATCATCCAAAGTAATGCTCTTTAAGCGATTAACAAGTCTATCAGGACGTGGAGCAGCTATGGCCTTAGCACCTTCACTGTAAATAGAAACAAACTAAATCATTAGGGGAAACATGTAGATGTGCATTTTAATGTTTTGTTGTTTTTTTTAAAGAGAGAAAAAGCCAACTTTCTACTATAACAGCATTCATGCTGGTTATTAGTATCTTTTTCCACACTGCCCTGGAATAACTGTTTAATTTTGAAGGGGAATTCAGTGCAAGATATATGGACATCCTACAACGACAAATGTAGTTTTGATGTTGGATAAAATTCCATTATCAAAATGCATCCTAACAGGTAGATGCATTCCTAATCTGCAGTAATATTATGCTCATGGTAGTAATCATGGCATGTGTGAAAGTTTCACTCAGTTAAGACTGCAGCTTTAATAGATATAAGTGTGCTTCTGGAGTGCCAGTATCTTTAGAACTCTGGCATGTAGACAATGCTCAACTATTATTCATCTGTATTTGCACATTTCTCATTAGACACCACTACTGAACAGTCCCATCACTAAATAAGTTGTGGACCAATGCAGGGGGCTTCAAATTAGGTAAAGGGAATCCCTGAGAATGTTTTTCCCACCCAAGGAACCACATCTCTCCCAAATCTAGATAAAATCTCAGACTGGATGTGCAGTCTGAGGATTCCAAGAGGCAAAGGAGGGGAGTGAGAATACACACAAAGTGAAAGAGAAGATAAGCTGTTGGGAATGCAAGTGAGCTTTCTACTGAGCCAACCCCCAGAAGTCATAAACCATGTGAAAACCTTTCATAAACTATGATTACAAAGTGGAAATATGTGAGAATTTGAAGTGCCTATCTTCTGTTTCTGCACACATGCAAAATAAAGCTGACAGTAATGGGAATGCAGGAAGCAATAAAATATGAAGAAAAACAGGATTACAAAAACAAAGTACAACAAAAAAGTGCAAGAAATCCACAACGTAAGTTGGAGACATGAAAGTGCCAAGAAAGGCGCAATGAAAGAAATACTGCAGCTAATAAATGAAATACAATTTTGTGCTAAGAATTACAATTGGAATGGCAGAATAAGATCAAAATGTTTTGAAGTGGTTCCACTGATACTAATACTACAACCTTTAGGGTAAGTATAACTGTGCTTCAACCTTAATGTTAAAAAAAAACCACCAATGATAACTGAATTATGGGGTAAGAAAGAACCGAGAAGGAAAACAGTAATGAAACTATAGTGATTTTTGTGCACACAATGGTTTGTGTCCAAATGCAAGTACAGGCAGGGACCACTTAAGGCGTGCCCGACATATGACTGACTGTGCACGCACACATTGCGCTGAACCCAGAAGTGACCCCAAAAGTCACAAAAAGGGGTGGAATGGGGTGTTTGAATTTTTAAAAAAGGTTTCAAATGCACATGAATTAACCTAAAACACACAGTGCCTTGGAACATAACCCCCATGTAAACTGGGAGTTGCCTGTAGAAGACTGTTCACAAAACCTGGCTTTCCCACCCCTCCCCATGACTACAGCATATAGGGAGCTTTGCTGTCACAAGATGGCCCCACCCAATTTCTGGTTTTCCCATTGCTGCCCCAGACCTCTCCTGAGAGTCCCAATCCCCTGCACCTTTTTTTTGGGGGGGGGGGGAATGAAGGAGGCTGAAATACAAAAAAGAGGACAGGTAAGCCATGTTGCATGAGTGATAACTTGTTCACAAAACATTGCAACCCATTATGTTTCGCAGATCCAAAAAACATGGGAGAATAGGATGTTAAAGAGCTGATAGAACAAAGTATATAAAGAGTAACTACTCAAGGAATTAATACATTTAGGAAATGGTCCTTGCACAGTATCTGGAGTACTGATTTTTTTTGTCATGGTTTTGGAAATGAGTGGCACAGTAGTATTTCAAGCTTACAAATGAGTTCCTGAAAGGAACAGGTGAAGAAATAGAACATTAAAAGTTTATTAACGAACCAGAGGGGGAAAACCCAAACAGATGTATGTTGAATGTTAAAGAAATCAGCTCATGAAAAACATCTTTGATGTGGCACTACTTAACTATCAGCTCTTGCCAACATGGCTGTGCTGGCAGAGGCTGATGACAGCTATCTAGTCCAAAACATCTGGAGTGCACAGAGTTGAGGAAGGCTGCTATAAATGAAGAGAATCAATGAATGGAGTATGTATAACAATATGGTGCAAAGTAGGCCAATTTCCTCCTCTTCTTTCCCAATTTTTCCTTTTAAACCAACACCCTCAACATTAACTCATCCCATGTGGTACAAAGAAGGGAAAGAAGGGCAACTGAAAGGCCCCTATACACAAAGCTTAATAGATTTTCAATAATTTGTTCATCAGCAGCTACTTTCAAGATTCCAACTTGAGGCAGCTCAAGGATGTCTGCCAATTTCCTATCAAGAAATCAGATCAGGATTGCTTGGTTTCCCCCCTGCAAGAGAGTAAGGTAAATTAGTATCTTTTGCTTACCTAACACGCCACACATTACAGGCACTGCATTTCCCTGTGCGTTGATTGAGGATGACTGAAAACTCTACTTCGTCACCAGCCTGCAGTTCCACACCATCCTGAACTTCTTTCACATGAAAAAAGAGCTTTTTGCTGTCACCCACTTCATAGTTTATGAAACCAAACTGAAAAAGGAATGGAAATTGTCTTCTCAATTGCACAACATGAGCAATCAAATTTTTTACAAGTAGGACTGAAATTTATTTATAGACAGCACATAATTTAGACTATTTAGGGTGATACTCAAAGATAGTCATACTCAAAGTAGACCCACTGAAATAAATGGATTCTACTATTATCTTAAACGTTTCCTGACAAAAGGGGATGCGGACCTCATTTTTGGAAAAACATTTTAGCCCTGCCCGATAAGATACTAAAAGAGAAAACATTTGTAACAGGTCTCTCCATGGTCAATAATATTTTCATACTTCCTGGCTTCTGTCAAGATTCAAGAACTGTTATCTTGTCTTTTACACCCAAATGAAAGTTATAAATTCAGCTAATTCAACTGTTTGAAGGTAAAACTTGGGGCCTTCAAAATCTAGCTGGGTGCAAAAGAACAAGAATGCTATGTTAAATTCCAACAATTTCCTTCCAGTATTTAAACAGAGGAGGCCCTAATGCAGAAAAATCACCCAAACAGCAAAGACATGGCTTGCATCTCAAGAAGTCCTCTCACCTGATCTTTCACACATTCCACGGTGGCTCTGCGGAAAGGTGTAATGTTACAAGCCATTGTTTGTCCATTTTGACCAAGGACACAAAGCTGGAACTTTACGGTTTCTCCTTTTTGCAGACAGTCCCCCTTGTTTGCCATACCAACAATTCCAAAAGGATAGACTTCACCTTTCATTTCTCCTGGAGAAGCAAGCATAACACAAAGACGTGTCATGGTTAAGAATTCTCAAGTAGCAGCTTCCATGTCATTTAGACATCACATTGTAACATGCAAGTCTCACTTCAACCAACTTTCCTAGAAAGATTCATTAGGGTACCAAACCAACTATGGAATTAGATCAACCAATACTGGAAAGGCACACTACTCACCATCTTCCATGACTTCAATCATTCCCTGGTATTCAGTCTGGGTGGGATCTACACTCCTGAGAGGACGAATTACTTTACCCGTGTAAACAGCTGGATCAGCCTCATCTGTGATGCCATTCACTATAAAACAAGGTCATCCGCATTACAAGTGGCAATCTTTCCCAAATAACTTTATGGAGCTTAGCAGTCACCCTGTATCAAGTAAAACCTGTCCTACCATGGCTAAAGGTATGGAAATCTAAAAGTGGCAGGTTTGCAAAATGCGGGGGGGGGGGGGGGATGGATTCTAGGTAGAAAGTTAGCCCTTAATACTTTTTTCCTAATATTTGCTATCTGGAAACACAGTAGTACATCACTAGATGTCATGGGAAAGTCTCAGAATACTGAAAACAGCAATTCATCCACATACTGTCAGTACTGGCTTTTCTTCATATGTTTGGGAAGGGCACAAAGTACACCTAACTATGCACTTCACGTTTTCCTTGTATATGGAACCTGATGGGATCACATTCCAATGTGCAACTCCCCACATACATTCTAAGATGTAACACTACATCTCTAGCACAGAAGTTTAAATAAGGTCACTGGGTAGCTACACTGTCAATTTTTCTACTGCACTGTTTCCCAATATTGAGTAGTGCAATTCTCCAATTTGTGGCAATTATAGGGTAAAGTTTTTTAGTTCTGTATCCTTGCTATTCAGTTTCCAACAGTGTTCCGAAGTATTTTATATCAGAATCTGCAACCCATATGAAGAGAGTAAGGTTCCCACGCTTCAGTCAAAATACCATATAGGAATACAGAGCCAAACAACACTTTATAGCAAGGGTGAGGAACCTTTTGGGTTCCATGGGCTAGATCCTGATCAGGATCAGCCTCACAGACCAAATATGACAGGTGCGTGGAGCCAGCCATCTGCCAATCACACATCATTATGATATCATGATTGATTGATTTGTACTCCACACTTGACAAAATCCTTTGTGGGGTTCCCAAGCAAGAAGGCTACGTTTTAAAATGCAAGCTTTTTACTGTTTTCACAGTAGCAGCAGTAGAAGTTGCAGCAGTTGCTGTCAACTTATTTGTCCCTTTTGTCCTGCTTTTCATGTCATATATGTGTTAGTTTTATCTAATCCAAAACACTAATAGAACAGGTTTGTAATTAGCCTTGTTTCTAAGCAAGAATTGCCCTCAGGCAACCAAGACAGATCTAATTCTCACTTCTAGTTTTAGATAATAAACCATTACAGTGGAACAGTCCGAGGCTGGAATTAAGTTCCTGTTTTTCAAACCTGGGATACATGCAACAAGCAGGCATCCACAAAATTGTCAGCACCAAGTACATACCACTTGAGGACCAATATTTGGCTTTAAAAGAAATTTAAAAACAGCTTTACCTGCATGTGTCTTGTTCACTTTCTCTGCACTGACTTTGTTTCCTTTGCCTTTTGATAAGCTGTATTCAACCATATCGCCAAGTTCCAGGCTATCGATATCACCACAGAATTCACTGCAAACAATTATAAAGAAATATTGAATCTGCATAAATGTAACCAAGAATGCCATCCCAACAAATTTACATTTTTAGCAAACCAATACAAATGGGATGGTCTCGAGACTCTAATTTCTTTTCAAGCGTTCACAGTGCAGCAGACTGCATCATGTAGAAGACCTCATTTATTAACCAGAGGTCAAATGTTTACTTTATATAAGAGCCCTATGCAACACCCATAGCATGCCACTATCAACAACATTACAAATGGATCTTCCATGAGTATTTTTTTACATCAGCCATTATTTGTGTAAATCAGAATAAGCTTATAAAATGTGAATATGCAGCATATATAAAGTGGGGATGTTTATGTCACTAGTATAGGAGCAAAAAACCTATGCCCTCAGCATATGCTGTACAACTCACATTAGCCTAACTAAGCACAACTACTAGTCAGAGACAATGGGAGTTGTAGTCCAGTTTAGAGAGCAATATATCAAAGCTACAGTGGTACCTTTAGTTACAAACTTAATTTGTTCTGGAGGTCCGTTCTTAACCTGAAACTATTCTTAACTAGAGGCGTGCTTTCACTAATGGGGCCTCTTGCAGCTGCTGCGCCGCCGGCAGATGATTTCCATTCTCATCCTGGGGCAAAGTTCTCAACTCGAAGTAACTCTTCTAGGATAGCAGAGTTTGTAACCTGAGGCGTTTGTAACTCGAGGTACCACTGTCTATCTGTTTTGCTATTGCCAGTGACTGAAAGGTCTTTAACTTGTTACACACATACACTGGAGTAATACTTTTGATAAGCTTTGTAAAGGTAAAGGACCTCTGGACAGTTAAGTCCAGTCAAAGGCGACTATGGGGTGTGGCGCTCATCTTGCATCATGCGGCCAGCATGACTAAACCGCTTCTGGCGCAGCGGAATACCAAAGGGTGTGTCTGTTGCTGTATAGCAGGGGTGTCCAACCGGTGGATCGTGATCGACAGGTCAATCCCCGGATGATCATGGTGGATCGTGGGATCCTTATCGCTCGCATTTAGAATCATGTCTCCATTCCCCTCCCCGCTTGGTCTTTCCCTGCGCCGGGTTTAGTGTGTGTTCTGTTAGCGGCTGTGTTGTTGGTGAGCAATTCATTTTAATTATCCACACTCAACAACTCTGAACTCCCCGCTCAAGGGCAGATCACTGCCAGTTTATTTTTCTAGGAGTAGATCGCTGTTTCTTGGGAGTTGGACGTCCCTGCTGTACAGCGTGAGCCAGACAGAAACTTGCAGGGAACCCAGGCCTGAGATTCTCCATCCCTGCTGCATAGATCACTCATGTTCCACTTTTTTTAGGATTATAGGAAGATTTTTTCACATTAAGGTTAATATGCAGTCTGCGCGGAGCAGACAAAGCATGCTATTTGACCCTGCAAACCAACCAACTCAGTATTAACAATCTGTTCCACAGCAGGATGCACAGGGACTCTTGCTTGCTACTGTGTGCAAAGATCTGGGGATGCAGACACTAATCCAGCACTGGCATTATACAAGTGGAACAAAGCTCCTGCCACATCATCCTAAACCTGTTTGGGGAGCAGTAGCTACAGTCACAAATCCAATTATGAGTCTTCTGCTAGCAGGCATTCAACTCAAACCAATTGTTATGGCTGGTGAAGGAAGACTCCACCTGTCTCAGAATTCTGTGCCCTCACTGGAAATTTTCATCCTCCTTCCAGATGTTATATGTACACCAAAGGAGGTTCCCACTTTTCAGAACCACTGGAGCACACTTAAATGAGATGGTAACGGTTTCCATATGGGGACTGCAGCACATGACATCATGATGCAAGAGCTGACCACATGGACCCCCTTCCAATATACAGAGCACCTCCACATTACTGTTAGTAGTCTCAAGGAACAGTCAGTGGCGATGTGGAGACTCCTGTGTGCTGCTGTATGGACCATGTAGAAGCTGCTTCATCCGGCATGTACCATACCTGATTTAATGTGCAACAAACTCTTAGACTAATCAACTTGCCTGTAATGGAAGAAAATCTCCTTATCGTGATTGGCTGTTTCAATAAATCCAAAGTTATCCTTTAGAGTTGCCACATATCCTAAAAGCCTTTTTGAACTGTAGTTTCTACCAAGCATTCTTACAGATGTAGCTGTTTGCAACCCAGTTCTCTTCACTTCACAGACTGTAAACTCAACCTATTTGGGAAAAGATATAAAACAAAATAAAATGCCTTCTAGAAGGATTGGGAAAATCACATGCACTTCTGGAAGTAATCTAATGGGACATTTTGCTTTTTCTCAGCAGTGAAAACAACTTATGGTAGTATTAACTCTCTTTTCAAAATCCCCTCACTGAGGCTATTCAATTCTCAAGCGCTGAAGTCAGTACTCTCTTATTATGCCATTTAAAGTTGAACATCAGCAGTCTCATTTGTAGCCAAACAAGAGAAGGAATTCACATACTAATTCACAACAGTCTTTCTCGGTGACACCATTGTTTTTTGTTGAGATCTTATTTTAAAAAAATGCATTACACAAAAGCAGCCTTAAACAAATCTTAATGCAGGGACACAAGATGTTGGTGTAAGGTTCATAGCCTGAATGGTTCTCAACTTCTGAAGAGAGGCTACAACTATGCACCAGTTCTCAGTATACTCTAATAATATTAAGGAGGTAATGAGGTAATAATTACAAATCAACACATATAGTGAAAACTGAAAAACCAAGAAGGATCTCTAGAAGTATTTTACCCAATCATGGGCATTCTTACATTTTTAAAAACAGTATGCATATTACCTTATCTCCTATCTGAGGAGAAGTAGATCCTTCCACATCCTTAGCCTGATAGGGAATGGTCAGCTTCTCCCCACAATCATCATAAGCAATTATTCCCTCTTCAGCTTCCTAAAAGTGGGGCAGGGGGAGAGGAAATAAAATATAAAAGGATCAAAACTGAAGGAATTTAACTTTTTCCAATAGACCACATACAAATGTGAACTGGTAGTGTGAACATAGGTATTCAGTGACAGAAAATATACTAAGTTTTGTAATCATGAAATTCACTAGTTTTGACAGAGATGTATTTATACGGGGAAACACCTCATTTTTAAAAATGATGTATAACCAATCACTGTTGGAACTTCAAGAAAGCCTATCCTATCTTTTTCTACTTGGGATTATACAGGAAAGTAGTATCAATTAGGTAACTCATGACCAGTTTCTGAAATATATATTACCTAGTTTCCACTGAACAAAGATATTGCTAGCATTAGTGTAATCATGATTTAATTAAAAGCCCTAAACTATTTTAGCAATGAGGAAGATTAATGCAACAGGTATGTTTCAACTAGATACTTGGTATAAGAGTAAGTTCATATCAGAGAGATGCTCCTAAGATTCAGCACCTATGTTTATTTCTACAACCAAAAAGAATCTACATTATGTTTATAGGAAACCCAAACCTTGCAACCACACTAAGTAAATCAAGTTTAGACACACTTGCAAGACCAGCTTTTGTACTTCCATTATCTTGTTAGAATATGTGTGTTTATCCATCTCAAAGGACACATGAAAAATAAAAGTATGGAAACTGTTATCTTCAGCCAGAAAATGTTTATAAATATATTCCTTGTCTAATCTTTGTAGAAGTTTTCAGTTATTATTTTACAGAGAAACAGAAGAAAAACCCCAGGCAGTATTACCTTCTCTTTGCCTTTATTTGGACTAGTGGATTTGGCAGAAGTGGCTTCCTTTTCTATAGTGCCCACAAAACGATTATCTGACTGGGTGTGGAATGAAACAGTGCCTTTTGGAAGTTTCTTAATCCTTATAGCATGATTTCTTTGAGCAGACAGCATATCCTGGAAGAGGAAGGTCATGAAATTGATAAATTGATAAAAAGTGACTGAATTCTGCAGCTGATACTGTATTGTTTTATTTTATTTGGCTGTTTTCATTATTAGTTTTATCTCTGCTTTAATTAGTACAGTAAGCAATCTTGAAATCTTATTAGATGAAAGATAATAATGAAGCATAGTAAGTCAGGAAATATAAATAAATGACCTGAAGCAACATGAAGTTGGTAAACCTAAATTCCACAAAATTGTACTTACAGGGACCACAGTAAATTCTACTTCATCTGAAATGTGGAGCTGGTTGCCATCTAGAATTTCACTGAAGTGAAAGAACATGCGGGCATCTCTGTCAACACATTTAATGAAACCAAAGCCATCCCTCATTGCGGCAATCACACCCTGTGGACGCAACACATAGGTCAGTAACTATAGCTGATGAAGAATCCTTAGAGCAGGGACTGCCAAACTTGGGTCTCCAGCTGTTTTCAGACTACAACTCCCATCATCCCTAGCTAGCAGGACCAGTGGGCAGGGAGGATAGGAACTGTAGTCCAAACACAGCTGGAGACCCAAGTTTGGGAAACCCTGCCTTAGAGGATATCTGTCAGGTACAACAGAATACCATCTAGTCCACAATGCTCTAGGCCAGGGGTCAGCAACCTTTTTCAGCTGTGGGCTGGTCCACTGTCCCTCAGACCATGTGTGTGTGGGGGGGGGGTGAATGAATTCCTATGCCCCACAAATAACCCAGAGATGCATTTTAAATAAAAGGACACATTCTACTCATGTAAAAACACGCTGATTCCTGGACCGTCTGCGGGCCGGATTGAGAAGGCAATTGAGCTGCATCCGGCCCGTGGGCCTTAGGTTGCCTACCCCTGCTCTAGGCATTCTCTCCTTGCCTTAAAAAACAGTCATCAGCCTAATAAGTCAATGAGAGAACTCAAGCCACATGTGAACCAAGCGGAAAATAAATGTTATAAAATAATGACACGTCTATGGCAATAATTTGTGCCCAGCACTCCCCCGCCCCGCCAGAAAAACCCTACAATGGAAGAGCATAAAAAGCTCATTGACTCAGATAAATGGTAGTTTTTAGGAAAACTCTAAGACAAATCCAGAGCAAACAGACAATATCTCAGTGAACTGTTTCCCTCCCACAAAGCTTTTTCTTCCTTTTCTCACTCTAATTCCACAGAGTGGAAAAAACTGTGAGGCATTATTCATTGAAAATAACTATTCTCAGATGGAGGATTCAAAACATTGTGCAACTAGCTGTACAAGTCCCAACATGACTCTGAACTTGCAAGCCTTTGAGGTAAGCTCAAATTGCTCTCTGAATTTTAACATCACTTTTTAAGATGCAAAACTCTTTCTGAAAACTGAGATAAAGTTAAGTGGAAAGAGGCAACAGAAGGATTTCAATGCAATTCCTGCTACACATTTCCTTTAAAAGGGGATACGTAAATCAAAATTTTTTTTCTTTTACAAATGCAAGTTTCATGTACTCCCTTCTCCATGGGAGCAATTCAGCACTGGAATGCCCTCCCATTGTCATGCTTATTATTATATTTCTTGGTCACTTATCTAAAAAATAAATGACTTCCATTTCCTCTCCACCACCAGGACCCCACCCCCCAAATCTGCTCCAGAGGGTTTCCTAACCACCCAGAGGTTGGGAATCTGAGGGTGCACAAGGGCTGGAGGGGACAGGAGAGAATGAGGATGTTCTGTTGTGCACATGGAAATGTGTTTATAATATGTATATAGACATATAGAACTAAAGTTAGAATTCTGTAAAACTGCAGCTCACTGCATCTTCTATCAAAGGCTTCCTTGGAAAATAATTCCTCACGTAGCCAGGAGAAATGCAACATGCTGAAGATTCAGACAACTTCTCAGGACTATTTCAGTGTTCATTGCTACATAAATCTAGCATCGTTCTACAGTACCAGCAATGCTAAATGAGGCAACAGTAATTATATCCTATTTCTCTGTGTAGAACACTTACATCTGAGTAGATCTCTATAGGATTGTGCTGTAATTCTCACTGAGTTCAATGGAACATACTGCTATGAAAGTAGACATGGAATGCAGTTTTAATTACTTACCATTTCTCTAGCCTCATTAGTGAGTTGGAAAGTATTGGGAAGAACTTCAATATTAGTGGCTCGCTCCAATTTGTCACGCCGATCTGTTGAAATGTTGAATCTAACGTGGTCACCTTCCAACAGCGTCACCTTTGATTTTGTATCTTTGTCTCCAAATGGAAGTTCTTTAGGAATCACAAAGTCTACTTTTATACGCCCAGGTAATGGGTCATTCTGATCAGAGTACAAAAGAAAGGCCATATTAGAGCTTTCCAGGATTTTACAGTTTTAAAACATCAACTGAGAGCTGAACAAGTTCCATCTTCCATTGTAGCACCCAAGGATGCCTCTTTCATTAATGATTTACCCCAATTTGTTTCCCGTTACTGAATTTGCTCAGTGTCACAGACTATCAAAGTACTTTAAAATAAACATTTACAAATAAATTTCTGTACACAATAATGATAAGACATTTCCTACCTGATTTTTGTTGGGTACTTTTGGAATTACTTTGGTTACTGTTCCCTCAAAGTGTTCAATGCTGATATCTTCAAAAATAACAGTTCCTTGAGGCAAAAGTCTTACATCAGTTGCAACTTCTTTACCCTATAAGCAGAAAATTCAACCAAATAGTCAACTGGTTAAGTAGTTACAAGGACCAACAATAGGTCACACAACATACAAATCTAATGGAGTCATTTAAGGAAGTTCCTGCAATGTCATGCATTTACAATTTAAGTTGGAGTTAAGAAATTTGGTCTTACATTTCTGTCTTTGATTGTGAACTCCACATCATCACCAGGCTGTAAGGCTTCTAGGTCACCTTTAAATTCGCTATAGTGAAAGAATATCTCCTTTACAACATCACCTCTTTCAATGAATCCAAAGGCTTCCTAAGAAGAAAATAGGATCGTTAAGCAAAGAGATGCTATCTTGATCTATATCCACCTAGCTGGAATAAAGCATTTTTATTTTTTTTTGGTGACTAATAGTTATTAGAAAGATCTACAACTAAAAATGTGCATATATAAAAACTTTTTACAGGAGGAATGAGTGAATTACCGTATTTTTTGCTCTATAAGACTCACTTTTTCCCTCCTAAAAAGTAAGGGGAAATGTGTGTGCGTCTTATGGAGCGAATGCAGGCTGCGCAGCAATCCCAGAAACCAGAACAGCAAGAGGGATTGCAGCTTTCACTGCGCAGCGATCCCTCTTGCTGTTCTGGCTTCTGAGATTCAGAATATTTTTTTTCTTGTTTTCCTCCTCCAAAAACTAGGTGCATCTTGTGGTCTGGTGCGTCTTATAGAGCGAGAAATACGGTATATAAAGCCCAATCTAACGCCTGCTCTCTCAGATGCAAGATCTAATGTTCAATGAGACTTACTCCCAAGCAACCTTACATGGAAGTTCTGTCTCAAAAGTACTAGAATAAGTCTATACACCTTCTCCTCCACACCTACATGGTTCCATAACTGTACAAGTAAATTTCAGAAAGTAGTTAAGTGTTAATTTACCTTCATGGCACAAACTACTCCTTGACACCGAGCCTGTTTCTTTTTCAAAAGCATAATGTTACGAGCACTTACAGCACCAGTACTATGGGAAAAAGTAGATGAAGGTCACACAAGGAAAATATAATTCAATGACTTATCACAATACAGCCAACTACAGAATGATTCTTAAATTCTATGAGTGACTCCAGTTGTGTTTATCTAGGGTTGCCATATTTCAAGAAGTAAAAATTTGGACACCAAAAATTGATGATTTTAGGGCTATCGCCTGATAGCTCCGCTGCCGCCGCCAAGCCCAGGTTGCCTGAGCACGTGCATGCGCGCGCACGCACACACACACAAAATTAAACCCCAAATCCAGGACATCTGCTTTAAAATGTAAATTTCCCCCCAAAAAAGGACATGTCCGGGAATTCCCAGACATATGAAAACCCTAGTTTATCCCACCAGAGCAGATTTGGGCGGGGGGGGGGGCGGACGGGCTAGGAGGGATGAGTTACATGAGTTGGTGCAATACTGGGTCACCTTATATGTTTAATGTGCTAAATTATATTCTACAAACTGGAAATACATAAGTCTCCTTTCGTTATGACCAGGATATTTTAAGATGAAAACATCACACTGCTACAATCTCTTTACTTGAAGTACACATTCACATTTAGGTCTAAAAAAAAAAAAGCAAGTTTCCTATTAGATAGCTGTACTGCAGATTATCCATTTGTCGATGAAAGAAAAAGACAAACTGACTAGCAATTTTAATAACCACTCAAAAACAAAGCATCTTCAGAAACTTGATCTGAATGGCCTTTGCAAAGTTTGCGAAGTATACTTCAACTCAAGTAATAACATTAGTTTCTGGAGAACTTTACTACCTTAGAGCCAACATGGATTCAGTCATGACAAGGTATCTACTTACTGTTTATTTGTATCAATAATGAAGTTAATTTTATCTCCGGTTTCCAGCTGTACATTTCCTTCAACATCTTCTGGGGTATAAGTTAAGTAGAACACTTCCTGTGAATTAAAATTTGATATCATTAATATTTTGCTACGAGTAGAGAAATTTATAAAGTCCTGGTTAGTTTAAACTTTTGAGTTTCAGAACTTGGGAAGTGTGCAGAATATTTGACGTTTTATTAGCATTTTATGAAACTAAAAAATAGTCACAATGAAGACTTTAGTAAACAGTTAACTTTTCTGCTTCATTTTAACTAGCCATATAATTCTAGACTGAAGTTGTGAAAATATTTCATAATTACAGTCAAAACATGAAGTCAGATGTTTTCTATTTCAATAAATAAGTTTTTAGCAATTTAAATTTTAACTTTTTAAAGCAAGTACAGTTTTTTCACTGTCTACTCTGGCAAGTATTTTAGTTTAAATCATATTGGAGGATCAGTCAAAAAGTTTAAGTAAATACATAAGTTTTACCCCATTACGTTCGTAGCATACACTCCCTGTTGGACTCTGACCCGGGGCAGCTGGAGACTTACTCTCTAAGTTGTGAGGAACAGCACACACAACCTACCAGTCAAAAAAAAATCCATTGCTAATTATTTCCAGAGGCAGCATTATGCATCAGACTGTTAGTTTTCTATAATACACTTGGGGATGCACTTTACAGGTAACCCACAACAGTATGCCATGCTGCAAAGCTTATATCTTACAGTACTTTTGTTAACTGTAAGAATTATTCTTGGTTAGGTAAAACCCCAATTTTTACGCGCTTGCCAAAACAAGTGGAAAAAATTAAATTTGAGAAAAATATTTCTATGCAACCAAGGAGAGGCATGCTACACTCAACTCTGCCCTTGTTTGTCTGACCACAGCAGATGCAAATCGCATGCATGGAAAAAGCTTATCATAGCCACTAACTTGTCCATTTATTCGCTCTTCAGGTAATGTTTCTGTTTTAATCTTCACCAGTTTAATAGCAATCGGTTTTCCAGTTCGCCGGTCAGAAGATACTTCAAATTCAACATCATCTGTAAAGCAATTGAAGTTTTATCAATGACACAGGACCGGTCTAGTAACACTTAGCAGGAATAATTCGCAAGCACACCTTTACCTTTCCTCAGGCAATCCTCCCTGTCTCCAATACTACACAGCCTCAAAAGTAGTCTTAAATTTGCATTAAGCATGCAAATTTAAGACTGCTTTTGAGGCTGTGTAATATTGGAGACAGGGAGGATTGCCTGAGGATAGAACTCTCGAAAACTACAAAAAAAAGCCCAATGAGTTGCTTGCATGTAAATGGTTCCCCTGGATCTCAGTCAGTGGCATTTATCTTGCACGTGCATGCTAAGATCAAAATAACAATTTAAAACATGACTGTATTCTCCTCGGTCAGTGACTCTGGCTCATGAACTCAAGAGTAGGCAAAATGAGAGGCTCTTTCTGTACAGCATTCACAGCCCATTCTTCTAGTCCACTGGTTTCACAACTTTATGACACCGGAGTTGTTTTCCACCACATTTCTTACATTTCTTCATCTACCAAAACAACTCTAAGTGTTATAAAAAACTAAAGCAAATTCTAGGGTCCCCAAAGGCATCTAGGTGGCCACTGTGAGAGAAGAATAATTGATTAAATATGCCTTTGGTCTGATCCAGCAGGGTTCTTGAATTTTTAGAGCCATAATTACCTTGTGTGAGGCCAGACAGATTGGGCCTCACTGTTGCTCTAGCTTAAGGATACTGAATCTCTGTCCCTCTATATGTTGAATATCAACTCCCATCAGGCCCAGCCAGTTTGGCCAATGGTAATGGGTTATGCAAATTGTAGCTCAGTCGGACCTTGAGAGCCACAGGTGTTCCAGCCCTGCCAGAGAGAAACTGAGTGCATTCTAGAACACACACAACTGCCTCCTGTAGCTGCACAGTGCAATGGAAAATTTATTTATTTTACATAATTTGTATCACCCTCTTCCTTTCTGAGATCAGAGCAGTGTGCACTAAAAACCAATAGAAAACTCACACAGTAAAACTCACAGCAGCCCAAGCAAGAGCACAAATGTCTGTTAAAACTTTTCTATTTAAGCTATCCTCCTAAAGACAGGCAGTTAAGTGTTGCCTGAGAGACAGAATTTTAGAGGTGGTGGCCATCCCAGAAATGGCCCTCAAGGACTATCACTTTTTGAAATTGTTGAAGGGTCAGTGAGAAGGGCCTCTGTGAACGACCTCAGTTCTTGGGCAGGATTATACAGAAGATAGTGGCCTTTATTATAGCCTGGCCCCAAACCATTTAGGGCTTTAGAAGTTAAAAACAGCACTTAACTGTACACAGGAAATAAATAGTCTGGCCATGTAGTTAGTAAATAAGGGGATTAACATGAGCCCTACATCCCACCCTGATAGCAGTCTGTAGTGGTGAGCAAACTTATCAGCCATTCTACTGAAGAACAAGGAAGACCTTCCCAGAACACAGTTTGGGAAACCAGTTTCTACGATACTCTACTCAATGTATCTTCATCATAGAAGCATCCATATACAGCGGTACCTCGGGTTAAGTACTTAATTCGTTCAGGAGGTCCATACTTAACCTGAAACTGTTCTTAACCTGAAGCACCACTTTAGATAATGGGGCCTCCTGCTGCTGCCGCGCCGCCGGAGCACGATTTCTGTTCTCATCCTGAAGCAAAGTTCTTAACCTGAAGCACTATTTCTGGGTTAGTGGAGTCTGTAACCTGAAGCGTATGTAACCCAAAGTACCACTGTAGTTAAGCCTATCTATCTATCTATCTATCTATCATTTACTTATGACATTTCTATATTACTTATTTGCATTTCTAAGCAGTGTACATAAAAACAATCCACAGAAAATGGGAAACTAAAACAAAAAATTATCATAAATTGAAACACAAGGCCTCACTTTGGCTCTCTCAACTAATGGTTGGTTTAACTACTACTGACTAGGCAGACACATCTCTAGTGTTAAGAGGTGCTAATCCTCATCACACATGTAAAGAGCCTCAGTCATGAACCCAGAGAATTCCACCAGATGAATTACCTCCCACTTTAAGCTCCTGTAGGTTGCCATTATACTGTGAACAGTGGAAGAACAGTCTAGCTTGCCGTTCTGAACACTGAATGAATCCATAGGAGGTCAGCAGTTTTTCAATAACCCCAGTTTCACGCAGTCCTGCAGAAGTACCATTGGGGTACCCGTTGTGTCCATTGTTATGGAGAAGGTTTGGATCAAAGCTCATCTGAAAGCAAAAGATAACTTGTGAAATCCTCCAAAAGCAATTCCCATCACCTTTCATACTTAAGGGAACACAGAACACATATTGTGCATTAAAGAGCATCAGATAAGCAAGCAAGTTTCTGGCAGCTAAGGCACAGCTTGTGTACACTATTTGTCTAGCTGAGATTCATCAGTAACGAAACCACATTTACCTTGTAGGATTTATCTATATGCTGTTAATATAGCATTATATTTTCCCATTATATACAGAATAAAGTTAATACTTTATTCAAAATTAGTCATTAGTATAAACTTGCCTTAGCCAAAGAAGGCTACCAAGAAAGCAAAAACAAAAGCTTGCTAATCTCAAGGCAATTTCCATTAGCACCTACTCTACCCTTGTTGAACTGGAGGCCTAATATCTTATGAACTTTCATAATTGTTTGCTGTACTCATTCAGCTTAAATGCTCCTTCTCTATCCATAAAAACATTGGTTAATGCCAGAAAACAGAGAAAACTTCCCTACTGAATTCTCATTAATCTTCTAGAAACATAAATATAAATATGCTTTAAAAACAATTTTGCTATCTTAAGTTAAATCAAATCAAATCCAGAGATAAGTTAGTATTAGGGTATCATTTAACTTTTGCTGTTAGAAGAATCAGTGAACATATCATGCAAGTCAAAGGGCTCAAGGCAAGAAATTGCCAAAATCATGCATTTTGAGACCATATATTTTACAGATATGTTGCAGTTTCCTGTGTATCTGTTTAAGAAAGCAAACCTAAAATTCCTGCAACTCCAAGGAGCCATTAAGTGTACAAAAGTTCCAAGTGTAAGAAGCTCTAAACACAATAGTCTTAACAGAACAGTTATAACCAAACAGATCCTTACTCATTATGCTGGAAATAATGCCATTTGCTGTCATCATTATTAATCAGAGTTGACCTACCCACCAAGGACAATGCCAGATTCTAAGCCCACATACAGCTTTTGGAGATGCATGTGGGCAATCCTCCTATGGACAATTACTTAGGAGCAAGGTCCACTGAACTCAGTGGGATTTCTGAGTATAGGATTGGGCTGAAAGAGGCTTTGGTTTTTTGTCAATTAGTACAGGCACTAAGATAACATTATGAAATACAGAATAGAGGTAATTTCTCTTCTTGCAAAGAAACAAGAACAGAAATCCCTTGTAAACATGCCAACCAAAAAGCACTAAGATATACTGCAACTCATTCTTTGGCAACATAAGATGCAACAACTCCCTACTTAGAAATTAATGCATCTGAAGAAGGTGCTTGCTATAAACTGTTTCCTATTACAAGTGTGTCAAGTAGAATTTATATTATCTATGCCATCATTCTTATGAAGATTTAGGAAAATAAATCTACATGGGCAAGATACATTCAATCAACTTATCAGAATGAATAAAATGAAGTTGCAACACATACACACACATGACCAAGCTTTCATTAAGTTTCTGAAACAGATACAGGAAAGCACCTTTTAAGAACCCAGCAAGATTTCCAGCTGGTTCAAGTGGAATTTTATCCTGTAACCTGTTGAGGAGATTTAATATCAGTGAAGTTAGAAGTGAGAACATATACAGAGATGAGTTAACTGCAAAGGATCCCCATGCTAAGATTCCATGTCTGTCAAGTTGCCCTGACTTACAGATCTCTGATAAAGAGGGGTCCTCTTCTGTTTTTTAGACCCGGATGAAGTAGAAGATGAAGAGAAAGGTAAAGGATGAGAAGGAGGGGGAGCTGCAGGAGGGGGGAGAGGATCTGATGACACAGTATAATGGTTCTCCATCTCATACAGCTGTGATAACATAGTACACAGTATAACTAGTCAATAGTTAGCACATCTTTAAACACATCCAAGTAATTATCAAATTCCATTTCTCAAGAGAGCTGGAAGTCGAAAGCAATCAATCCAAATTTCTTTTTTAAAAATAGGATTACAGTATAAATAGTATTAGCAAGCACTATTTCTAGGTCAATTCCTCTCCAACAATGTTCTGATTTGCTCATACTACCAGAACTCTGACCAGCTCTTACACAAAAGTACTCACAAGGGAGAAGTGTCATTTGAAATAACTGAGTAATGGATTGAGCTAAGAGTTGGAACATGTTGCATGTTCTTGCACTGCAGCAAACAGTATGTCCAAATAGAATTATAATAGCATTTTATATTTTCCCATTTGAAAGGGATAGCAGAAGAACTGGCACTATTAATGAGACACAGAAAAACTGCTTGTTACATAGGTTCTAGAGTACATTCACACAGTAACAATTCAAAAACTGGAATTTTAGACAGATAACGCTATGTATCTGTGTTCATTAACCCTAAGGGTTCAGGCGAAGTCTTTCTTTCCTTCTCATGATTTGGAGAAGAGAGACTAGTACCTGAATTTCAAGTAATGAGCACTTCAAAACTGGTCATTAACTAAATTTAGGACACCAGGAACATTGGCAGCAAGATAACAGCTGGTCTCAGTTCTCCTCGACCTTTATTTAATAAATTTAAGCAAACATCAACTGTATTGCACAGAGATGAACTGAAGTGAAATTGCTCCAGCAACAATTTACGGCCTCTATTCTACAGAGCATGTTGCACCAGTATTGTATTCATGAACAGTTGCTGGTTTACTGTTTACTATGTCAAATCCATAATGCAGGAAAGAAATTCCTACACTGATGTACAGTAGCAGTCATTTTCAGGGTTTTTAGGGCAATGAACAAGAGATTTTAGAAGCTTTTTTTCCTGGATTATTTTCTTATTTTAAGAATATTATTTGCCTTATAAAGTATCAGAATATTAGTCCATCTAGTTCAGTGCTACTGATCAGCAGCTGCTGAATGTTATTTAAAACAAGGTCTTACTCAGCCCTGTTGAAAGGGCTTTTTAACTGAAACTGCCAGGGATTGAGCCTGGGACCTGTATATGGGAAAGTATGTGCTCTACCACTGTGCTATGGCCCTTTTCTGGGCTGCACTTATAATTCCGTTTCAGCAGCCCTCAATTATTTTGAAATACGATCTTGAGGCTTGAGAATTTTGCCTAATTATGCTTTATGGCATCACAACTACTTTTCCATTTCATTATTGAGTAATAAACAAGTCTTTAGAGGATTGAAGAGAGCCCCTTCCCCAGCATTTAACTATGCTAGACATGAGAACTAACACATTGTCTCTCAAGGACATAAACTTTTAAACTTAGTAGTTCGCTGCCAATCTTACAGGCTTTTGGGGAGAACCCCTGAACAATTTCCATGCTAGTAAAGGCTGAGGATGGACATGTTTCAACTAGCTAGCTATCAACCGTATTCCAGATAGACGTGGAGTTGTCACAGACAAGAAAATTTGGCAGATGTATACTCTGCTCATTTTCAAAAAGGCTCAAAATTTGAATCGGCTGCCTTTGGCCATTTGAAGGAAGCTTTGGATCTCTGTTTTGGGGTTTTCCAGAGAAATAACAAAAGAAACCCAAAATTATCTAAGTATTAGGGTAGTTTTGATTTTAAACAGCTGGAGAGGTAACCAATTGCCCTGAAACAGGAACTAGGCCTGGTACAATGACCAATGAAAAGAATGGTTGGGAATGAGGGGTGAGTGTGAAATGATTTTCAAACTGAAACTGTCAAATTAAGAGTGTTTTAGCCTGCTCACTGCACTTTGGCAGGGTTATAGGATGCTTTAATAAGAGGTTCCAAAATGAGCAGACGTTTCTGCTAGTAATCTGCAAACTGGCCACATATTTTTTTTTTGCTCAAAGGAGGTTGTTGCATCACACCATCTGAGCTAGCTTGGCTTTACCCTTAAGAATATTGCTAGTATGGCAAAAGAACTTACTGATTGGCCATAAGGTGATAAATTCAGTCCGACTGGAGATGCATTGCCCAGGTTGGCACTAACGTATGCAGTAGGGGGAGAAGACGGCATGGAAAATTCAACAAATTCTTTCCAGGTGCTTGCCATATTTTTACGCCTGTTTCAACTTAATTTTATAATGCTGCATATAACAAAATCAAACAAGACAACCTTGTCAATGTATATCTGCCACTTATCCAGTGTCATAAAAAGCTGCCATTCTGGCAGCCTCCTAACATATTAAGACAAGAAGGGATTGATGTGCTAGTTAAGGAAGCATTTAATAGCTTTATTTTACCTCAAGAGGGGTTCTGAAATGGAGAGCAGAAGCTGGATGCTAACTGAACTCATGGTTACTATTAATTCAGCTGTCCTTATAGCAGACAATTAACATTTAAACCTATCAGCTTATGAAATGGAGACTCACTGACCGATACTAGTAATTGGGAGAAGGATATGGAGAAAGTTTGAGATCCAGACTTATAGCATTAGAGTAAACTGATTTCAAAAGGGAGAAACTGGAAAATAGTAGCAGAAAGCTTAATGAAATAGCTACAATGATAAGATTGCATTCCACAGTTAGCTCAGCAAATATAACCAAATGGCAATACTGATGAACTTGAATCATTTAAAAACATAAGCACCACAGCCAGATGTTAGCTCTGCTTTTGATATTCTGACCAAATGAAGGCAGTCAGAATTTAAATAAACGCATTATTTCAACTCATGTCAAACAGTAGTTTAAATTCCAGTATCTATTACTGTTTTAACGAGTACATGCACCAACCTCGCAGTGATATTCTAATATTGCACTTTCAGTAGTATTCGCGAATTCTTCGTTTCAGCACACGTTTCAAAGTTTGAAGATTGCTATTGTTAAAAAAAAGAGATAGCAAGAGACAAGTGATCTATCAAGCTAATAAGGAATAACTGGTGCTGCACTGGGCAGTTTCAGCACAGCACTGAAGAAAACAAAGACTACTAGCAGCGTTGGGACGTGCTCTTTTGAAGCTGTTGAGTAGGCACAAACTTCTTGTTTCAGATCAAGTGTTGTGTCTTCAGTGTAAATTTTACTCTTCTTTGGTCTTGTTTTGTTGTTACGATGTGATGTGTTCCTTTCCTGATCTGAACTTGAAGCAGCAGTTTCAGGTGGTAAATTCTGTTCTGTTACACTTCATACTGGAGAGAAAACAAACAAATAAGAAGTCTATTATGCCACAACTTTTAGACATTTTGGACACTTAACAGATGTGATCCCATCCTTCTGAGCAGATCTTTCTCACAACTCCAAGGTTTTACTAATGCTTGAAAAAAGCTTCTACCTTTTTACTAAGCTCAAATCCTAAATTGCACTGAACATAACATCTGGTTAGAATCTCAGAAATTACTAGTAAATTGTAATGCTTATATACTGATCAGGCCTTCTTAACCAGTTTCAATACATTTATAAGCATGTATTTGAGTCATGAACATTTTCACAACTAGAATATAAACTCCTGTTGCTTCAGGAACAGAGATCAGAGACGAACACAAATCACCACAGATATGCAAAAGCAAATGTGAAATGTCTATTTCTTTCCAAAATGAAGTTTTACTTGCTTTCTGGGAAAGCAGTATGGTAATCTAAAAATGTTGATATTATCATGCTCTAACGTAGCAGTACAATAATTTGTAATATTTAAAGCTATTATATAATATCAACAACAAGCATAACTACGCAGGTAGCACAAAAATTTGCTGTAAGCTGCTTGTCCAAACCAATCCCTGCAGTTTATCTGGGCCAATACCAAATAACACTGCTAAAAGATTTAAGAGTTGAAACATGCAAGTATATTTTTGTTTTGTTTCTCATCCTGAGCCTGACAGTTATAGCAGAAGACAAATGCAAAAGTTACATTTTAAGTTGTGTATTTGAATTTGTTTCCAAACCCAATGCACTAGGAAGAAACAGTACATTACACTTACACACACACACACACACTTGCCTGGGTGCTAAGAATCTCAAGTGAACACCTTCTCTTGGTTCCATCAACATGGTTGGTGGAGACACAAGAGAGCCTTTTCTGAGCCTGCTCCCATATTATGGGATTCCCACCCAAGAGAAGTTAGACTGGCTTCCTCTTCCGCTGGCAGGCCAGGACCTTCCTATTTAAACAGGACTTTGAAAACTAAGGTGCAGACAATACTGACCACTGGGCCACTGCCATGGCAAACTGTATTTTACTGCTGGTTTTAATGAGTTTTTTAAAAAACCAAACCAAACCACACAATTTTTAATTGGTTTTTAAACAAATACAATAACCATTAAACACTTATCCAGCAGTACATCTATTAGTGTTTGTTTCATTCATTGTCTTCATTGTCTCTAGGCATATGTTCTGGTGTATTTTAATTATGGTTTTTAACTAGCTTTTATTACTTTGTCTTTTATAATACACTAATAATTAATAAATAATCAACAGTATCTATGTAACGTATTTTCTCATTAATGAAGGGGCTACATATTTCTTTTCCTATATGATAGAGTCAGGATGATGCAGTAACGGATAGATAAATCTGACCCTAGTGATAATTTTTTTCAGCATCCAAACTTCACTGGACATGGAATGCAGAATGATGCTGTGCAACAGCTGAGCCAGTTAACATAAAGGGAAGGAGAGTGAAAAAGGATTGTGATCTTGAGAGGGGAATGAGCAGGAAGACCTAGAGAACATGAGTAAACCGTTTTTTTTAAAACAAAAACAAAAACCCTACATCTTTGTTTTTATACTTCTGTAGTCTTTCCTAACCCACAATGTTTTGGGGAAAGACAACATATTATGGAGGAAAGACAACATCTCTTGAATAGTAAGTGTTTCCATATATTATTGCTGGTGTACAGTTAGAGTTAAAAACAGTCCAAGAAACTTAGTAAGACAAAAAAGGAACATCCCAAATCTCTCCTAGCCAATCAAAGTAGGAAGGTCAGCATGCAGGATAAGAAAATTGAACATTTTTGTAAGAACAGAACCAGGTTAGCTTAGCTGGTGTAATCTAGAATGCTGTTATGCTGTACTACTAAACACCTCCTTGAAATTAAATTTGACTAAAACAAAGTTGTTACTTCAACATAAGTATGCTTAAGAGTGCCTATTCCACTGAATGTAGTCTTAATTCCTATGCATATTTTACACAGAACTCCCAAGCTCAGAGGGGCTTGCTTCTAAATCAGTTGAAACATAACTATTCCCTGTACTTGGTGGCAAAATATGTTGATCCTCCCATGTTGTGAAGCATTGGACTGTACTTCAGTGAAATCAGTAGTGTGTATGTCTGTGCTTTAAATTCTTTACTTTTCAGCTCAGCTGCTATAAATACTCCTCCCAATGGCAAACACCCAGTGCAGCTGCCAAGCCTCCAATGCAGCAGACTCTGGGATAACACATAAATCCACAAAGGATTAGCTCAAGTTAGGCACAGTAAAAAGCAAGTTCAATTGTATTCCCCCCTTATGACTTAAGTGATCTTTGTTTTTTTTGTACTTTGTTGACACTAGTCAAGTTTTCTGTACATTGTCTACACAGCTGATGTAAGCTGTGGCAGCCATATTTAGATTGCAACACTAACAAGGCATTGCTACATGTTTCCAGAGACATCTACCAAAGAGTTTTGTCTTTGAAAACATTGTTTGGTATCAGCTAAATATAATATTGGTAATCAAGATCAGAAGAATCCACATGCAATTAAGAGATAGCAGTAATTAAAGGAAATTATACAGGAGGCTGAATGCAATCCTAAACATTTTTGAGTGCAAATCTTAGTGAACAGACATGTATGGGTTTGAGCTGTAACCATGCATATATA
This sequence comes from Podarcis raffonei, assembly GCF_027172205.1. Lineage (NCBI taxonomy): Eukaryota > Metazoa > Chordata > Lepidosauria > Squamata > Lacertidae > Podarcis > Podarcis raffonei. The sequence goes on from NC_070607.1 coordinate 65,915,559, forward strand.
CTTAGGATAAAGGACCACCAAATTTAGTGGGTTTACTCCCAAGAGTGTGTGCTGCAATTCAATATCGCTTTTATGAATTCGGTATTGTTATATACCCCTTTCCCACTGAGTAAATCAGCAAATAGTCATCGTTTGGAGACAAAGTCACCAGCAAATCAAAGGCATCAATAGAATTAAGAAGGCTTTATTCTTAAAGGGGGCTTACGGATCAGACTGCACCCATATTTAATGCTTATAATCTAAAAGGCGAATATGTTGGTTAAGCAGTATGTAATAATAATTGAAGAAAGCCTCAAAATATTGCTCTGAGATCTGAATGCGCGATTACAATGCCTTTATAGTTTTATATTGCAGCATATGAATTGAACTGCCTAGTTGTAGGGTTAGCACTCAAAACGGATTTCTGACGACCGCAGAGCGGTGCCAGACAATCGTCTTTTTCCTCAGCTTCGTTACCGCTGCCCACATGAGCGAAAGGAGCTACGGGTGGCCATTCCGCCCTGTGCCGCAGCATCACATTAAAGAAAGCCACAGCACATGGCACTGAGGCAGCAAGATGGTGGCTCCTACTACTGAGGGGCGATCTAACGCTTGCGGGGCGGGGGTCCGCATCCGAAAAGGAAAGGATGCGGAAACCCAAAGCCCCAGCCCTGCTGCGCCTGGGGGCGAGCCAAGGCCGGAATCCAGCCCTGGGCGCCCCTCCGGCCGGTTACACCGACGGGCACGTTCTTCCCCTCAGGCGCCTGGGGCGTGTCCACTATCTGCCCCTCTCTCGAGGCTGGGGCGCGGTGGGGGGAGAGCGAGGGAGAGAAGGAAAATGGCGACGCTCCCCCTCACACAAAGGAAGATTGACCTCCTCTTCCCCTCCCCGCACCCGCATGCTGCATGCCGGGAGAGGTAGTTCCCGTCTCCCACTCTGCTCCGCCGAAGACGAGGTGCCAGGACTCCACCCCCCAGAAGGCCCAGTGGCCGCGCAGCTTACAGGAGCCGCGCCGGGAGTTGGAGTGCTTTCCATCGCCGCGGCCGCCCAGAGCACCGCGCCCCTGAACTCCAAGCCCCAGCGGCCCCTGCGAGGGAAGGCCAGTCGCGCGGTGCACATTGGGAGCCGTAGTGATGTCGGGGTTCGGGCCCACCAGTCCGCTCCCTTTCCCTCCCTCTCTTTAGGCCCCTGCCTGGAGACAAACGGAAGCTGGGGAGAGAAGAGAGCGAGGGAGCCCGCTCGGCCCAACAAGGTTCCCTTTCTCTCGCTTCTCCCTCCCTTCCCGCCCCCCCCCCCGCCTCTTTGCGCCCGTCTGTCAAACGAGCAGGGCGCACGGCGGGTGGGGGAGGGGTTCCCCCCGCGCTAGACCGTTGGTCCCTGGGACAGAGTGACAGGCGACATTCCAAGCCCCCTCGGCTCTCCCTGCCCGCCACCGTCAAGGTCGCGCCGGGCGGGCAGAGGAGGCTGCCGGCCTCCCGGCAGGGACAACCCCACTTACCCCAACAGCTCAGCGCCCCCGCTCCAGCGCCGCCATGAGCAGCACGGCACAGCACGTAGGAATAAATCCCGGCTTCTCGCGAGACTCGCGGGCAGAGAGGAGGGCGGTTCCGCGCGTGCGCAGCAAGGTCGGGCGGGGGGGTGGAAGCGGGAGCTCAGGCTCTAAGGGAGGCTTCGGGATAAGTAGCCGCGCAAAAGCGCATGCGCGCCTTTGCTCTCTGTTTACTTATTGGCCGCCTTTCAGGGCAGCTGCTGCTTAAAGGGTCGCCGTGCGGTATTGAGATGCACGAATTGCATCTTTATTGCAAAATGTGAAAAGATGGGTGAAATGTGTAACAAAGGTCATGAAAACCATGAGCCCGGCAAACGGAAGGCATCTAATCAAACCAGCAGAATGACACAATAACATTGCAAACCCTCTGCTGAAGTATGTGAACTGTCCAGTTGTTTTGCAGCAGGGACGGAAAACCTGTGACCCTCCAGATGTTGCTCGACTGGACTCCCAGTTCCCACCATCCCTCACGCAAGAGCCGGTTGGATCAGGCCAGCAGCCCATCTAGCCCAGCAACCTGTTCCAATATTGGCCAACCAGATGCCTATGGCTATTAGCCCCTGTGCTAGGATGCCCAATGTCTGTAGGCATATGGTTGGCTGCTAGCACCACCTACCCCACCCCACCGCATAATTTCACATGCCTGCAATGCAGGCAGTTTCCAGGCCACAGTCTACGACTACTACTATTTATTTTCTTGCATGCCTCTTGTACTTCTAAGCAGCTGCACAACAGACAGGAGATTCAGCAGGGGAAGCTATATCCATCTCCATGCAGGAATAAGCTTCACCTGTTAACCATCTTGTCCTTTCCCTCAGCCAGCCCTGCATCTACTTCATTTCCCTCACGTAAGATGGGTAGATGTGTCCAATTCAGAATGATGTGTAGGGATTTGTAGCCTAAGGCACTGGGAATTACCTTGCATTGGCAACCATAACTATTGTCAGCTTTCCTAGTTTGGCATAGTGTGCTTTTCCACACCTCTTATCCCTCCGTTACTCTTATTTTTCCTGGAAGTAAGAAGCATTGATAGGGCAGGTTGAGCAGTCTAAACTAAGCTATTTCAGCTGCAGACTAATGTGAAGAGTCAAAGCAGCTTGTGTAATAACCTATGTAAGCAGAGAGTCTCATTAACACAGAGGAATAGCTGCTTGAGCATGCCCTAAGGCCCCTGCAAAAATACTTGGGGCTAGAAAAGGGGAATGGCAGAGGGAGAATTAACAATGCTTTATGCAGAGGAAGTAAAAGGCACATGAACGGGGTGGCTGCAAGAAAAATGAACGGAGACAAGAAGACAGGGAATGAAGGATTTATAATGTTACACAGGGCTATCATTTCCTCCTCTAATACATTTTAAATCCCCCTTTGTTCACCACCACAAATATCTCAAGGTTCATGCTGGAAACATCCTTGCACTTTAGGAGCTGCCTATTGGCTCCACCTTTTTAGTTCTAGCTTACTGAATGGCTGGCTCCATTTACAATAAGAGTATCTGTAGAACTACCTGCAACATGGGAAACTGCCTTATACTGAGTCAGACCATTGGCCCATCTAGTTCAGTGCTGTCTACCTTGATTGGCATCAGCTCTCCTGGGTTTCAGGCAGGGACCTCTCTCAGCCCCACCTGGAAATTGAACCAGGGACCTTCTGCATGCAAGGCAGATGCTCTATCTGAGCTACAGCTCATCCCCAAATTGGAATTGCAGCTTCCTACACCTTTGACCACCAAGAAGCCTCCAGTTCCCTTTTCTATAAAACACAAATTGGGTCCTCTGTGCAAGGTGTCACATAGTAGTCTCAGCCCCCCCCCTCTCTCTCTCACACACACACACACCCCTATCATCTCCCACACAACAGCAACATTGCATGGTACACGACTTTGCTTGGAAGTAGGGTAAATAAACCAAGGCTAGTCAGACTAGTTTAGCCTGTCGCATTGGATTATAATTGCAACTCCATGATAGTAATTACTATGTATCAGCAAAATATGGTATGCAACTTCCTTAACTGGATTTAGGAGCGCACATAAATTACTTCTTGTGACAGCTATGCAGGATATTGGCATGCCATATCTAGCAACAGTGGCTGTTGACATAACCCTGATTGTGTCAGTGAATTACCTTGAAGCAGGTTGGGATGCCCTGTCCTTATTGACTCAATAGCAGTGCTTTTAGTGAACCAACCAGAGGCTTGGACTCCAGTCCCAACATGCACACACAGAAGGTATTTCTGCACACTCATGATTCCCCCCTCTGCAAATGTAGTCTCTCCCCACCCTCCAAAGCCACTGAATCGTTCTCCAACCTTCAGGAGATAATTTTTAAGGGTGTATGGTGTTGCTGCAATGAAGAGTGCAAACAAGACCCCCTTCTATGAGCCAAACCAACTTCACTCTACTTTTAGGTCCAAACCATTATGAGCATCACTATAAAATTAGGTGCAATATTGGGCTGGTAACTGAATGCCTATTTTCTAAAACAAAGGTGTTATTTTATTCTTGCAGTGTCTGTTAACTGCAAAGCAATTTTCAGCTAGAGGCACACTTATGAAAAATGTAGACAAACTTGATTCTTGATTTGTGGGAGGTAGGAAGCCACAGATTATTTGCAAAACGTGACTTATAGGAAAAGGCTGATAAACAAAGGAAGCACATTTGTACATATAAGAGGCAAGGATAATTTTACTCAGTGGCCACCTGAAAGAAACTTGTTTCTGTTTGAAAAATACTGAACATTCTACTTTGTCAGGTTCTCTCTCCCTTGTAATTTCAGCCAGTGCCTAGCAGGATAGCAGAAAGCTGCTAGAGGAAGCCAAATATTATCACAAACTGTTGTGTTTGCAAGTTAGAATTAAATGCCTAACCAAATTGCTCTCTTTAGATAGATAGATAGATGATAGATAGATAGATAGATAGATAGATAGATAATCTCCACATTCAATTCATTATGGCCCAAAGTAATTTTCTTGAAGGGCAAAGGTGCAGGTTACCTTGTTTTCCATTGGCTACATCTCCAATTAAACTACAGATGGTGAAGGAATCATGATCAGGTGTGAACCAGACAATATTTTTACTCTCCAAAGGATACAATATCTGATGTATTTTCCATGTCATGGATCTCTCTTTGGTGGACAAGGGAGGATTGACTGACAGTTTCTCTACAAAGATTCTATTGTTTACCTTTAACTTACCTACTGGCAAGTGAAGGCATTTCCATCTCCTGTTGCTAATACTGACTGACATTTACACTTTTGATTGTGTTGTTTTAGCCCAGGGAAGAACTTCAGGCCAAGCTCCTTTATCTGGGCCTCGAAACTCTCCCCAAGACACACCCCTCCCTGGCCCTGCTTCACTCTGCATTGGTTTCTGCCCGTCGGGAATGCGTTCTTACACCTCTGTCCTAAATCCAGATAAGTATGTGTGCATTTAGAAACTAGCTGACTGTGACCCTTTGTAACATTTACCTCCATCCATCCCCTTTTCTTTCCAGACCCGTTCACTCACACACAAGCCCCAAAATGTTGCCCAAAAGGATATGATGCCATTTGGCTAAAAATGGTTTCCCAACCTTCCTTTACTCAAAGACCCAAATTAAATAAAAACAATTCATTTATTTGGAGCATTTGTACCCCACTCTTCAGCTAAAAATGTTCACAGAGTGGCTTACGTATAATCAATGAAAACAAGACAGACCTTGCCTGCAGGCTTACCATCTCAAAACACAAGGGGCAGGGGAGAAAAGACCAAAAAGCAACTCAGGTCCCAATTATTAAAGATTAGTTTTCACAATGACCAGCTGGCCTAGAAACAGCTCAGAGGCAGGAGGCACCTGATGGAGCTGGTCTTTTGGCTGGTTGATGGAATGAGCCCTGCTTCCTTCCTCCCCCACTGTGGCAGCCTGATAATGGCTGCTGCCTGGTGGTAGGTGAGGGAGAGGAGGCCTAAAGAGTAGACATGTATAGGATTGTACTGTTGCAGTGGTAACAGCTTGAATTATACTTTTTACTTACTGTATTTCATATTGTGTGTCCTAGACTATATTTTAGAGAAAAGCTAATTACTAATTAGGTTTGAAAACAGGCTCACTTTTGTCATTCTCATGTATGAGGGAGAATGTGTACATTTTGTTTCAGTCAATGACTGAAATAAAACTTGGTTTTACAAAGTTAAATATAGGCATTTATGAAGTTCTTAAAGGTTTAATTGGTTTGATAAACATGGTTGCACTAGACACCTATTTATAGCCAGCATATGCCAATTTCAGTTCCCTTTACTCAGCCTAATTTGCAGATAAATACAGAACGTAACTTGCAATGGTCCAAGTGGTTAATCAGCAAACAATGGTACTGGCCAATGGTAAGGTAAGTCCATAAATTACCCACGGTACAAAAAGTGCCACAACACATAATATTGCCTCAAAACATTTATTTCAGGAAAATGAACAAATATACATATTTAATACCTGAGAGGTAAAGACAAGATTGAATTCACTGATCAGAGCAGGCAGATAAGATGGCAAACAATAGCACAACAGCTCTGTAACTCACTTATGTACATTGTAACATCCCTCAAGGGTATTTACAAAATAATCCAGAATCTATGCACGGACTAAGCACATGTTGCCGCTCATAACAAGAGCCTGTTTGATTCTGAAGGTGGCACTGATGGCATATATTTAAGGCATAACACTGCAAAGTGATGATATACAGGTGAATCTGTCCTGCTGATTAGGTTATGTTTGCATAATGCACAAAAGCAGCAGCTCTTTTATCAGCTCAGTCTTCAAAGTAAAACTGACTGGTAAGGATTTAAAGACACCAAAAGATGAATTTGAAGAATAAACCCGGCTCTCCTCTCCACCACTCTGATGGGGGAAAATGATAAACATGGAGAAACGACATGTGCCGCAAGCTCAAGTCAACACTGAGCAATCGATCCTACTCTGAAACTTACCAGCAGAAAGCAGAAACATTGAAATATCTTCTTTCCCATTCATTATGGTTTACAACACTTTAGCAATAGGCAATATGCTGTACAAGATGGAAGCATGCTATGTGGACAAATACATTTATACAGATGTGACCACACAGGCTAGACATGTCTCCAGTTCTAGCTCTACAATCACAAGCAAAATGTTGAGACAGTCATAGAATCTATCAGGTATGAGGATGTGAGAGTCTGCAAGCGAGCAGCTAAGAAGAACACACAATAAACTGCAGAGCACTATAAATGAAGACAGGACTTGGCTAGGTTCCTATACAATCACTTTATAATTTATTTGTCTTCAAGTCTGTTTGGTGAATGCTTTCCTTAACTACTCAGCATGAAGACAAGATCTTCAATAAAGTACACAAACAAGATTCCACGCAGCACCCATCTGAAGTCTCAAGTAGAAGAAAAGGGGGGGGGGGAATCTAGAAACAGCAGCATTTTACTATCAATACCTCACAAAGAGTAAATTTTGAAATACTTAGCATGAAGTTCCAAAGGATGCTGCTTTTGGAAGAGTCATCATTCTAGATCATTTCAGTTCTATGTAAACATGAATAGATGGGGCATGATTTCTTCCCCATGCAAGAGCAATGCCTGCACACAGAGGAGTCTCCAAGGGATTTAACAGATATCTTGCCCCCCGACCCTCAACATGCATGCAAAGACAAGCAATTACAAGGAATTTGTGGTCTGTACATGCCACCTCTGCTCAGTGAATGAACATGAGCTCAGATTCCTTGCGTTGGGGAGGGAGAGGGAGAGGGAAAAGAGGAATGGATGGAAATACATGAGGCATTCAAGGACCTCCATAATGGTTTGGCATGCTAGACAGGGTGCTAAATGCAAGATTCTGTTATACATTATGATATCTCTCTGTGTGCAGCCACTGCACTCACACATGTAGGGTTTCAGAGAATACTTTTACAGATAATTGTGCATTACTTTCTATATTGGTTGATGTATTAAAGACAAGTAATTTTGGTAAACAGTAGTTAAATGGAACCAAAATACTGCTTAGACTTTTAATTAAATCAAATTAAGAACAGGAGTGCCTAAATTCTCCATGACAATTTATCTTAGGCATTATTTGCTTGAAAGTAAATAAACTTCTAAGAAAATAAGTCTGTTCGGACTATTTTGCTGCATTTCCTATAAAGGTCTGACTTTTAAAGAAATGTACTTACACTGGAAAAGCCAAAAGTGATCAAGTTGTCCTATCCAACTGAGATTTCTGAAAACAAGGATAACCCTGAGAAAGCATTTGCTTAGGACTATAGCTGCACGACTACTCCTGTGCATGATTAAGCAGGGCAAACCTTAGCCTGCAGAGGGAGTCATTTCGGCAGCTATGCACAAAACACAGTCTATAATATAGCAAAAGGCTGGAATGATACCCAAACGGAGACATGAGGGAATTAAAAAAACAGCTTGTAAAATAAGCACACTCCTTCCTGCAGTGCAGTTTACCAGCTTCAGAGATCAACTATTTAAAGGCAGTTGTTTTGTGGATTGAGAAGCATCATCAGGCATTTCTTCTTGCCTCACCTCGATAGATTCTCTGCTGATTGTTAAGAGTTTTCTCAACTCTTTATTTTCAAGCTATAAAACCAATAAAAACAGTTTCAAACATATGAGCAAAGCAGTGACAGTTATATAAGTGCTAATATAAGATAGTACTAAATCCAGACCCTTGGCAAATGTAAATAAACAAATAAATATTGGTCTCATTTATTAGACAAAAATAGCAAGAGAAAACATTAATGATTTACAGATCCATTTCTATCAGCACTTTCACAAGTTGTGTTGTACTAAACCTGTGTTGGCCAAGTTGACTGGTAATTGCCAGCTTGGTGATCTAACATCCATTTTAAGAACTGCTCAAACTCCTATTCTGGACACAGCCTGGGGCTTATATGTATTTCTTCTCTTTTGCCATGACAACAAGAACCTAGCAAGCACACACACAGCTTCCTGGCCTAGTTATTTATTGACCACCAACCTTGAAAGTCCTTTAAATGGTCTGCAAGAATTTTTCAAGAGAGTCAGGATCACCCCATGGGTGCCAAGTAGCCACCTTATTATTCCTGGTTCTGTCTAAATTGTTCAGTGCTTTAGTGTTTAGACCAAAGCGAAACTCTGTTAACATAAGACTCCCTCAGTGGCTTTCTATAAGCTTGCCACTTAAGATATTGATTGGTCCAGTTTACCAGGAGAGGGGGACACACATATTCTGTCCAATCCTGAATGTTTTCCTAAAGAGCAGGACTCTAATCCCCATCTTCTGTGGAAGCTGTTTTCCTACAGCAAAAGGACGCATATGGCAAAAAAAATATTAGACTGACAGATCCTTTGTTTGGAAACCAGGTTTCCTGGTTTGCATGTCATGATTATCTTTCATTAAGCGTGACAAACAGGGACAACTGCTCATAGAGAAATCCAGGACTTAAATTGTTGTACTAATTTAGCAGCAGCATGCTTCTTCAAACCAAGGCCAACTTGTCTGGAGAATGAAGTTTTTAAAAATACACTAAAATGGTGCCAATACAAAAGCTAGCCAGTGTTATTATCCTCATATTGCTGGTTTGGTGAGATAGTATTTCACAACAATGCTGTACCTTCATATTTAAGATTCCCTTAAAGACAGCTAGAAAAAAAATATCTAGCAACCATTTGGAGAGGCTGCAGTAATTGATCCTGGTTTGGTCTTTTTTAAAAATGGCGGCTTTGCTCAAGTTTCCTACACATAAATACAGAGAAATCCAAATGATCTGGGGTGCTGTGGGGTGGAGGGGAGCGGTGAACCCACTATGGATCATCTGAAGCCCTGGAATGGGGCAGTTGAATTTAGACCCCTTGGGGGATTCATGGGGCTTTGGTCCAGTACATCGAAAGCCACAGATACCCCAGTGTGGTGCAGTGGTTAAGAGCGGTGGACTCGTAATCTGGTGAACCAAGTTCGCTTCCCCGCTCCTCCACATGCAGCTGCTGGGTGACCTTGGGCCAGTCACACTTCTCTGAAGTCTCTCAGCCTCACTTACCTCACAGAGTGTTTGTTGTGGGGGAGAATGTTAGCCACTTTGAGACTCCTTAGGGTATTGATAAAGCAGGATATCAAATCCAAACTCCTCCTCCGCCAAACAAAAACATCCTGTTTCAGAACTTTCTGTTGGCTATCTAGGCAGAAGAACCACTGGTGGCAGCTCTCCACTTGACTAGGTGACCCTAGGGCCATCTGGCAACACTCCTCCTTGCCAATGGAAAAGTACCCCGCTCCTCCCACAATAAACTGTAGTGAGGTGTCATCAGTACTGTGGTGATACCAAGCTCCATTTCTCTATAACATCTGAATTGGGAGTGGTTGTGTAGGCCCCAGACCACAGTCTGGGTGCAGTGATGGGCTGGATGAGGGCTAATAAACTAAGTTTGAATCCTGTTTTGTGGAATAACATCCCTATTGAGGTATAACAGGCACCCATTATTTGTACTTTCTAGAAACTGAGGATAGTTTTGTTTGAACAAGCTTTTCCAGTTGGATGAAAAGGTTTCTGTTTTAGAGGTTTATTTTGCATTATTTTTTTAAACCAATCTTTAATTGTATTTGTTCAGCTTTTAAAACTATTTTAGCTGTTTTTATTGTATGTCTGTAAACTGCCTTCGGACTCATGTAAAAAGAAGTGCATAAAATAGTAATAATTTTTAGAGGTGCTGAAACATTACCACTATTGGCACTTGCCTGAGGAGCTTGAGTCATGGCAGTTCCTTAAGGAGGGAATTGAAAGGAAAATAAAATGAACCATAAGTTTCATTTTATTTGCTTTTCAGTGTCCACATACAGTGCCATTCTACTCTCACAGGCTCCCTCTGCAACTGGCTTTCAAAGTAGAAATATATATATAAAATAAATTGTCTAGTAGCACCTTAGAGACCAACTAAGTTTGTTCTTGGTATGAGCTTTCGTGTGCATGCACACTTCTTCAGATATGAAAGCTCATACCAAGAACAAACTTAGTTGATCTCTAAGGAGCTACTGGACAATTTTTTAATTTTTAAAATATATTTCTACTGCGTCAGACTAACACCTACCTGACTTTCAAAGAGGAGGGATAAGCTAAGATTTTCATTATCCACCTCAACTGCTGTTTCTTAATCATGTGAGAAAGCTTCAGTGGTTGCATGGTGCTCCTTGCTGTACCTAGTCGTAAGGTTCTACTGAATGCTGTATCCCCCAATGAACCTGCTTAATTGCTAACTTGAAACCGTATTTTCATACTACGCAGCATTACCCTTTTCCCTCCAGTAAATTCATGTGTCTCATTTCAGAGTGAAGCAACATAATTTTCAGTAATTCAAGCCTGACTCCAAGAGTTGCGGCCTCTTAACTTGCAGTTTAAGGGCTTTAATATGGAGCAGGATTCTGCAGGTGCAGATTCTACTTTCATGATGCTCAGCTGCCAGCTTTCCTATCTCATCAGCTGTACCAAGAGCACAGCAGAACTTCAAGGCAGGCATTAGCTTTTAACAAAGCAGCAACCAACTTTTGTTTAGGCTTGGAGGCTGAAAGAACCCTTTGACAATGTAAGGCACAAGCCTCCCCGTTTTCTATCCCCAACTACAGTTGTCCAGCATCTTACCTCTAACTGTGCTAGCTTTTCTTGTATTTTATAATACTGGTCATTGTCCACATGAACAGCTTTTCTTATTACATCTCCCATCTCACAGATCCTGTCGATTTGACTCTCAATTTCCTGTAAACAGATTTGAAAGCAAAATTATAAACTAATAAAAAGAAAAACAAGTTAAATCAGATATTTCCAAAGAAAAGTCAAAGAACACGGAACCAAAGAGTCATATCTACATCCTTCCCTCACTGGACCTAGTGCTGCCATATTGTACATCTGAGCTTCTTCCTGAACTTTCCTCTACTGTGCCTTCTGTCATATTCCCATGTTGGTTCCCTTAACTGGCTGTGTGGTAAAACCAAAGTCTCATTTGCTGTCACAAACAGAAGAGAGGGATTGTTACAGAATGTGGCAGGAGGTACTGGAACGGCATGTTCTCCTGCTATCCCAGAAGGTTTAAGAGGGAAGGTCAGATCTTCAGGTTGCAATCTGACAGAATTAATTACAACATACTGGCTGCTTTAAGGTAGTGATGGTGGTGAGAATCTCTTGGATCTTATGACTGGTTTGTATTTTTGCAAGCAGTACAAAAACAAATTAAAGGTATCTCATTTTAAAATATTGAAGTCACAAATAACTGCAAATATATATATATATATATATATATATATATATATATATATATATATATATATATGATATACCAGGCACCGTATTTTTCGCTCTATAACACGCACCCGACCATAACACGCACGTAGTTTTTAGAGGAGGAAAATCCTTAGGCATGCCACCCGTAGGCATTCCCTCCATAACACGCACAGACATTTCCCCTTACTTTCTAGGAGGAAAAAAGTGAGTGTTATGGTGCAAAAAATACGGTAATTTTCTTTATAAGAATTCTAAAGAAGGTACCTTGTGGCTGAGTTGCAACACTTTATTTTACAAAGAGAAGGCACTTGTGAGCTGTGAACACTAATGGAAGGAAGATGTTTCAGAGAACAAACTCTTGAGGAAAATGTAAAAGAGGCAAGAAAAAAAATCATTGGAACAGAGCACAACAATTAAGCCACTCATCTTTCTTCCTATTGGAAACTTATCTTCTTTCTGGAATAAAAAGAATAATAGAATAATTCCTTACTGCAGACTGAGCTTGATGCACTTTCAAAATTGGCTGAGCATCCACATCTTTTCTTTTCATCATCAGCTGTAACATGTGTTTCCTATATTTGCTCATAATAAGTTCCAAAGCATCCTGGTGTTCTTCCAAAGAAACCCACAGTTCTGAAAAATATAACACAAATTCAATGCAAATACTAGGAAGAAACTCCATATTCTAAGGTCACATTAAGGCTGTACAACTTCCCTGTGCATCCTACCTCTCCATCTTCTATACATACAATAATTTTCAAATCCTTACATTTTCTTAGCCCACTGGTGCCTTATGAACACAATTTCTTAACTCTTATAATAAGAATTCAATTTTCTGAAATTTCAAGAAATTCCTTATGGGTCTGGCCTTCCTTAACTGTACAGTACTTCACCTATTGATTCAAACTCTGGATATATGTCCAGCACTTATTCAGTTTTGTTTCCAGACCAATACTGTGTACATCTACTTGGATATAAGCCCCATTTTGTTCAAGATGTGTCTGTTCAGGATGGCAGTCTTGGGAAATCCTACTGTCGCTATCATGCTCTCAAGAGCCGACGCATCTGACATACTGTACAATAATGGCCAGTACACAAAGGCTGTAAACTGCATTTCAAATAATTTAGTTGTTAATTCAGCCCCAAAACATGAACAACTTAAATTTTTAGATGAGTTACAATTGGCTGAAGCTATCAATTAAAATATATTGGAACTTTTACTGGCCCCAGCACCCTGAAGTTTTCTAAATTTTTAGAAGAAAAACTCATCAATTCATGAAGTTTAAGATACAGTAATAGATCATAAACATCAATACTGCCATGCTATTCAGGTTCAGACTGTATTTTGGAGGCAGTGGGGAAAGTGATCAGGTTAAAGAAAGTAAATGGGTGCCAGTTTAAAAAAAAAGGACTGTAGGTGAAATGTGTACAGGCCACAGAAATGCCACAGAAATAGTAGAATTTTATTATCAAGCTTTAAAGACAACTTTCACCAAGAACGCAACTGAGTAAGGAACCGGTACTGAGAAGAATATTTGGGCAGTATTCAGATATATTTTTGTGCTACAGCACAAAATGTGGCACTCATCAGGTGCTACACACCACTTTGTATGAAGAAATTAGATCAGTAGTCACACTTAAGACATTAGTCCCACAGAAATCAATAGAACTTAAAGTATGTATGTTTAGGATTAGGGTGCTTGTGAAATGAGCAACCATATCATTTCAAACCATGCTTGGCAGGGGGTTGGACTCGATGGCCCTTGTGGTCTCTTCCAGCTCTATGATTCTATGATCCAAGGACTAATCCTGTTTAGAGCTATGACTAGAACACACAGGCATGGGTGCTCTTTACATCCTTCAGTTCAAGACAATCATAAGTGGTGCAGGCTTGCATTATGTTCTGGTTAACCCTTGCAGCCAAACAAATCACTTGAGGGCTCATAGTTACCTCGCTAACACAATGCTCACCTCTGTTTTCCTGCTGCAAGTCTCTGATCTGAGTGTTCTCCTGAGATAGCAGAATATGAGGTTTGTATTTAGACATGTCCTTCAGCTCAGCTCCGTCCTCTTGATACTTGTAAAGAAAAGATGGTCCATGTGAACCCAGAGCAGTCTAATAATATCCATACAACATTCCACTCACCCCAATCCACGTTTTCACACCGATGCTGCTGGGTCCGTACTCACCTTGTGCGAAAGAGGTGTGCCGGCCTCCTTCATGGACACAACCCGCTTGTGCAACATGGTGGACTGGTCAATGAGAGACTCAGCTGCGTTGTCATGGTCTTTCAGCCTTTCCAGCAGGGTCCTTGCATCGGTCAGGATCTTCTCTATAGTACAGGCCATTGTCAGAGAACTGAAAGGAGAACGGATCGGGTTAAGATTCAAGAGCTATCAAAGCCAGGCTCAGAGTATATGAAGCTTTGAAATATGTAGTGTAATGGTTAGAGTGTTGGAGCAGGACCTGGGAGATCAGGGTTCGAATCCCCCCTCAGCCATGAAGCTCACTGGATGACCTTGGGCCAGTCCCCATCGTTTAGCCTAACCTACCTCACAGGGTTGTGGAGAGGATGAAGCCGAGAAGAAGAGAACCATGTACACCACATAAATGTAATAAATAAATATTATGGTGGGGTGTTTTTTGGGAGGGGGGAGGTGTCTTCATATGAAAGCACTAGAGGAGGCTGGGACACAGAACTGGCCACACGACACGGATGCCCCCAGCCCCACTCTGTGCTCTAGGGAGGTCTGGGTCCTAGGAAGGGCAGGCAAGCAGGGTCCGGTTTTAGTGGCCTCCCGGGGAGGCAGCACTTTCCGCGTCCGACATGGAGTGAATGGGAGAAAGGAGGCAACATAGTACTGCGGCCGTTCCCAGTCCCGGGCGACCCCGAGGCAGCCCCTCGCCTTTCCCAGGAGGCGACCCCCGGTCCGCGCCCTCCTACTTACCCCCTCCGGCCGCGTCTCCCGCTCCGGCTTCCCTCCCTCCGGCCGTCAGCGAAGAGGGTCCCGGCTCCGAGGCACACTAGGGGGCGCAGAGGTCACAGGCTCCGCGCTTCGGCCGCCGCCGCCGCTTCCGGTATGAAGTTTCCTTCCTCTCCGAGTCGAGGGAAATTCATAGCTCTCCGGAGAAACTTCCGGTTTCCGGTTGCAGGCGCTTCGCCGAGGCTCCCTTTTGGGTTGTGGAAATCCAACAGGTGGAGCCTTCCTGTTCCTTTGGCGGAGCAGCGACCGGGGAAGGCTGCGCCCGCAGCATCTCTGCGGCCTGCAGCCTCGTAAGGGGCCCGGCGGTTCCGCTAGCAGGAGCCAAAGGCTCAAGATCAGTTGTCAGGCGCAGCCTCGTAACTTGAAAGCTCCGTGTCAAGTTCTGGCGCAGGCATCGGTCGCGCGCGACCACGTCCGTGGGTTTGATTTCGTTATTCACGGCCGCAGTCCTGTACGTACTTGCCATGTAGGACTTGCTTATGAGTAGACATGTATAGGGATAGCGCTGTAAGCGAGAATCCTCTGCTCATCGAGGGGGTAGGGGAGACCGCATTGGAGTCAATGGATTGACTTTTGAGTAGGCACGTGTAGGCTTGCGCTGCTCTTTAAAATCAATTCAATATGCAGCGCTTTCCAATTCCATTTGTTTTAGCAAGCCATTACCCAGCCATGTGCGCACCTATCCCATCTGCCTGCCTTCCTTCTAGCTGTCCGTTTAGAAATCTGCAGCGTGAAATGTTGCTTTAAATTCTGCCTACTGCTGGAGTCCTTCAAACTGCGGAGCAGAAGTAGAGAAAAGGACCATTCCCATCAACTCTGCTGAGAGGCTACCTTTTTTTTGGCCCTCCCTTTAACTGCCATCTAGTGACAGTCATTGCATTGACTGCCCTGTTTTCATTCCAGCAAGTCCTTATAAGAATTGTAGCAAGTGCCCAAGCTTTCTGTTTTCCTCCACCCTCCTCATTTCCTTATCCTTGCGTGCCCCAATGCTGATTCCATGGTGTCTGTGTCACCCAACTCCCTCCTCCATTACTCTGTTTACCATCCAGGTCCTGCTTCAAACTCCCAAGTATTTTTTGCTTGATTGGAATTTCTCTTGCTTGTCTGGATGGACAAGAGGGAGGGTGTGTAGAAACCAGCCTATGGTACAATGGCAAAATTTACATTTGATGTTCTGCCCACTTCTGCTGCTAGGGCTGCTTACCACTGGTGCATGCTCTCTGGAGAATGTCCGGGAGACTACAGCTGTCTGGCTGAAAAGATTCCCCAACTTAACCTAGCCTGATAAAAGAACTTGAAAGCTTGCACATTATTTTGGTTGCCTGAAGGTGTTACCCTAATATGTTGGGGGTTTTTTTGCATTTTGATCTTGTCTTTTAACTTGGCAAACCTGAGAGCAGTGACTATATTACTTATTATCTGTAAGTTGTTCCAAGATCCTTTTTTAAAGTGCATTGTAAAAAAATCTTTAAATAATTATTACTTGATTTGAGGAGACAGTAGTACCGAATTTCCCAAAGTCTGATTCTAGCAAACCTGTATTTACAAAATAAATAAATAAATAAAAATTTAAAAAAAAAATCAATTGGATTGACACATGGAATCCTTGCTTTTAACTTCTCCTGTTGGTCTATCTTCCTAGCCCTAATGTTTTCTTTAAAACAACAACAACCCAGAATTCAGTCCCAAAAAACAAGGACAGAGCAAATTAGCTTTTATAGGCAGTGGTCGTGTTGCCAAGAGGATGTGTTATTTACATGTTTACAACTGAATTCTACTTCCACTACTTTTGTCCTGCACATGGAAGATTGTAATCAGAACAGGAAGAGAAGGCTGGGTGGAACTTTTAATTGTTATTTCTCTTTGTTATGAGTGCTTGCTCACTACAATAATTGAAGTTGTATGCCCTCACCTTGCTGTCACTTGAAAAGAGATTTTCATTTTCTACCTAAGGTTCATAAAGGGATCTATTGTAGGGAAAGGAAATGCAGGATTGATATGGTGCAAATAGTTAAATTAAAAACTGTTCGACAATGCAATCCTAGCCATGTCTACTCAGAAATAAGTCCTATTGAATTCAGTGGCCTGACAAGTATATACAGAATTCAACTTAAGCCCCATGCTAATTTCTGTAACATCTGGAGCAGGGGTGGTGATGAGACTGCTCTAGCAAACGTTGGCAATATTGCTTATGTTCCTTCTGTCTAACATGGATGTTTGTGTGTGTCCCCCCCCATATTTATATTAGTGTGGCCTACTCATGGAAGTAGAGAGAAAAATGATATAAGGAATGTTGCGTTTAAACCACTACCATGCCAAGAAACTAGAATTTGGCAAATTAAGGATTTCTGTAAACAAAGGCTTTTATAAACAAATCCCACTGTGCAGTGTTGTCATTTGCAGTTGCATCTAAGGACTGATATGGCAAGAAGAGGGCCCAGAAATCTGTCCACTGTTAAGAGACTGTGTACAAATATTTTGTGTTTTCTGAATGACTTTCCAGGGTCAAAAAATGTATTTTCTAAACAATCAGATGTTTCTCAGAAAACAATTTCAGGAGCTTCCCACCCCAGGCCCACTAAAGGAATTCAGTGCAGAGTTTGTTACCTTGAAGATTAGAATAAAAACATATCCTATTGGCTGTGGGTTGTTTGCTTCTTATCCTCAAAACTTGTTCTGGAGCAGTTTTGTGTTAAGAAGGGGAGGTAACTCAAGGAAGGTTAGTTGTGATGTGAAAATCAGGAACTGGCTGAACAGTTGTGCAACCTGGAATTGCAACTAGGAAAGAGCTTAGCTCAGTGGCAGACTGCTTGCTTTACACACAAAAAGTTCCAGGTTCAATCCCAAGTATATAGAGGGACCCCTGCATGAAACCCTGGAGAGCTGCTGCCAGTCAGTGTCAACTGTATGGTCTGCTTATATATGGTCTGCTTTCTTTAGTCAAACGCACACAAGCTTGCTAAAAAACCCTGAGCCTATTCATTCCTGCCCTAGTTCTCAAAGGACTGTGCCTCATTTTCTTGCTATACTGTAAATAGTTGGACTCGTATATTTGCATGGCACATGGATTCCTATCCTTGACCTGACAGGCCCTGGTTATCTATTTAAATACTGCCTTTAAAAGTGTTTAATGAATTCCAGGCTGAGATTTGTCAATATGTCATCTTATCTAATATTCTTGTTTGCTCCTTTTCACAGTAAACAGCCTCTATTCATGTTTTCTAAAAAAAACAAACCAAAAACCAGACATTCTGTTACGGAAACTGGAGTCTTTGTTACTTATTTGCTAAGAGGAGGTACTCTTAGTGATAGCTGGTGTCCTTGATTCTTCATTTAACTTTGTTCAATGGAACATTTTTGTAATGGCTCAGACCTATTGGCCTTTAAAAACAGTATTGCTGAAAAAACCTTTATTCAATGCTTGCTCCAACTTTCTGCAATTAGGATCTTCAGGCTGTTTTTCCAAGAAAGTGTACAACACACCTTCATTATATTGAGTATCGTGATGTTTTTCTCTGATTTAAGGGAACTGAGTCTAAGTGCTGCCCTTGCATTCATGAAATGGCTTACGATGCAGAAAAGGCATCTGCTAACATAAGAGGAACCTGTGACCTTCCAGGCCATGCAGATGTTCTTGGGCTCCAACTCCCATCATCCCTGACCACTTCTCATACTGGTTGGGGCTAATGGGAGTTGGGAGTCCAATGTTTCAAGGGCCATAGGTTCCCTACCCCTGAACTAACAGCCCCCTGACAATCAGCTCCTGAGAGTTAAGGGGCCTTCCAGAACCAGTGGTGTCACGGAGAGTTACTCACGGAAGGATAAAAAGGCAAAAATCCCCCACTCCTCTGTAAGCAGATGCCTCCACTGGATCCCTTCTGTGAGTATAAGGGTACCAGTTAAATCCCAGCCACTAAAGCTAAAAGTATGGTTTTTCACACCTTACTTTTAAAATCCATTATAGGTTATGAATTCCTGATGTGTAACACACACACACACACACACACACACAGAGAGAGAGAGAGAGAGAGAGAGAGAGAGAGAGAGAGAGAGAGCAATAACTCACACACAATACATACTTTCGTTTCTCCCACTGCATAACATTGCTGCTTTGGTATTTTAAAAATATTCATGATATAATAGAGCAGCAAGTCTCTGATGCTTACTGCGAAGGGTGAGGCAGCAGGCAGGGCAGTGTGGTGCAAAAGCACTGTCAGGACCACAGGACTGACCTCACTGGGGCTTTTGCAATGCACCAATGTCACCACCATCTCACCCTGGCAAGCAGCAGGGACTCACCTACTGGGAGGTTCACCCCACCATGTTGTCTGCTGCTGGTGCCCTGCTATGAAAAGTTTAATCTTCTGGTTTCTGCAGTTTCTGCTAAAATTATATGGATACTCAGTTGCTGCACAGGCAGGTCAGGATCCAGAGAGCTAGAGGTTGATGGGCCAATGGTTAAATTCTATTGCAAAAAGACAAAGCAGATTAAGTCTTTTCAGCAGCATTTCCCCAATGGCAAGGTGTTGAATGGCAGGGATTTAGGGTATGGGGTTGGGGTCCAGATGATAGTATTCAGTCCAGTACTGAAGCTTTAACTCATAATGCTATTTCTTCCTGGTTTGTCAAGGAACCTTCTGGTGACAGAAGGCAACAAAGACTAGCTGCTGAAGGCCCTGGTTCAAATCAAGACGCATCCTCGCCCTCTTCCAGTGCATTACAGACTTTCCCCTTGCATTTCTTTACTGTGTTTACATTACACCTTTTTGACAAGGAGCTCAAGGTGGTGTACATGGTTCAACCCCGAGAGGTAGGTTAGGCTAAGAGGTAGCGACCGGCTTGGGTTCAGTGTGTAGATTTTCTGTGCTTCTTTTGACTTTCTTGCATGATGTCTGATGGGCCCCAGACTCAGTTACATTGAAGTACATCTCCATAATTGGAACCTAATCTTTCCTTTTGCATTTTCACAAGACTGTAAGCTGGGTGTCTGCACCAAACATAGTACACATATTTGGATCTCCTGCTTGTATAAGGCTCACCTGGGAAGACAAGAAACCTTTATCTCCAGATTTGCAAATAAATGTGTTCACTTAAGATCAGGGATGTAGGTTTTGTTGTATTCATCAAGCACAAAAGTCTTTGTTGTCTTGGCATGGTAACATCTGTAAGAAAAGCAACAAGGTGGCAAAAGTAACTTTCACACAACCCAAGCCCTCTACCTCCAATCCTGATACAGTACTGCTAAATTCACACTTGGCAAATATGCAGTGCATGATATTCAGTCCCCACATAAAGGAGTAGCCTTTCTGACAAAGGAATTGCCCAGATGCAGAGGATTTGTTGTAGCTTAACACACACCCCATAGGGTTTTTATTTGTGGTTGCTCCAAAGTTTGCAAAGTGGGGGGGGGCGGGAATCAGCCTTGCCTGCTTTTCTAACAGCAGTTTGATGCACAGAAGTTGGCCTTGACATGGAAATAAACATTATCAGCTGCTAATGTCTCCATATCAAGCTACTGTTAAACACATACCTACAGTGATCAATTAAAATGTTGATACCCTAGGGCCCCAGTGCTGGAGAGGAGAAGCACATTGCCTTCAAAGCGTCAATAGAGATATTAAGAGGGTGAAAAATTATCGGTGTCAGTGAATTGCTGGGGGAAAGGAGCTTGCATTGCTTCTGTTCATCAGTTTCTTTTAAAAGGCTCACCAGCATTCCTATGCTTAAGGCCCATCCAGACGTCCTTTTCATTGTGCATTCATGGTGATCATGCTGCTGTTGGGGCAGGGTGGTCACTCACAATCCCGCTTTCAATTCTATTTGTTTCTGCAAAAGTTTTGGGATGGTCATTGTTATGTACTGAGTTGAATAGGATTAATTTCCAACCCCTGCATGTCCCAAAATGTCCTGCTGAAATTAATGCCCAATGGAAACTTGAGAAAAGACAGGTGGATCTTCTGCAAAAATGCAGTATGTGCATTTATTGAATCACATCATGTTAATTTTGAAGTGTAGTTAAACATAGCAAGCAGCTATGCACTAAATTACAAGGGCAGGAGAGCCTAGTTATCATTGTGAAGGCAGCACGTGGGGGGTGGGGGTTGTTCATTCTTGTGGCTAGAAGCCAAAGGGAAAAAATGTCCCCATTTTACATCCCCATCCATTCTGATCTTGGTGGGGGAGTAAAGAGATAAGTCTTCCTTTGTTGAATAATTGGTCTCCCCCACCCCTGTAATTATTTAAGGAAAAAACAAGATATGTAGTTGCATGCATAGTTTAGTGACATCTAGTTTGTCGCTTAGTATTTATTGAGAGACTTATCTTAATTCTTTCATCCAGAGCACGTTCTTTGTAAAAGCATCCACACTTTAACTGGCACCTTTGCAGGAAAAAAAACCCTGTAATCTGTTATAAAAAGCAGCATAAACCCCTAAATTTGTCCATGCAGAATTACTTTAAAATCCAAGCAGTCCTTCTAAAATTTGATCATAGCGGTAAAGGAGGCAAATGAAATGATGAGTGCTTTTCACATGGTGCTGTCTTCTTTCTAGTTCTCTTGGCTTCTTATCGTGCTGGCTTTGTATAAACTGAAGGGAATGTATAAAGTTGACTTCTCCAAGTTTTCTGTGTTTAACTCCAGTTCAATTAAACACTTATGGATGTGTACAAAGTGAAAAATGGGGTTATGAGAGGTTAATGCTTTAATGCTTTTAATAGTTCTTTTAGCCACATGGCTGCATTTTGTCAAATAAAGCACAGAGCTGTCCCAACAGGAAAAGTACAGATAGGAACAAACTAACTGATGCTTCTCCCCCAAAGGGCAACTGCTACATTTTGGGCAAAAATATGTGAGCTGGTAATGAGCTGAACATATTTAGCAAAGATTTGGTCTCCACATGATTTAAGCCAGGATGGATTACTGATGATGTTGGCCAGAGAATTTGTACCTTAGACTTCAGCAGGCAAACAGTGGTGCTTAGAAATATTTGTGGAGAAAGCGCTATCCTTGGAAACAAATTCAGTCTGGCTTGTTCACACAACAGTTAACTTCAATCAGGGGTCAGGAACCTGTGGCAATTGTTGCAGTTGGACTACAACTCCCATCATCCCTGTGTATTGCCATGCTGTTTGGGGCTTATGGGGGCTGTAGTGCAGCAACAGTCCTGAGGGCCACAGGTCCTCCATCCCTGACCCAGATACGCCATTTTGCTCCATTGTAAAACTAAAAGCATGCTTGCAAGAGATTGTTCAGTTTGATATTCAGATTTTTTTTAAAAAAAATGTTATCAGGTGACTATGGACAGATATGAGATTGGGTGGTATCCAGCTAAGTTTTACTCTGAGTAGACCCATTGAAATTAATGGACCTTAGCCATGTTCAATCATTTCAATAGGTCTACTCTGCGTATAACTATGGGTGGTATGCAACTAAATTTTACTCAGAATTACACCCCCCCAGCATCTACTTTTACTACATCTTCTCTGTGATCCTAAAGGAATTTAATAAAACCCAGAATTTTGTGTGAAAAGAAATATCCAGTGTTCAAACACAACTTTACAAGCTCTCTTAAATACAATTAAAAATGGAATTTGGCTGCATGTCTCAGCACAGTAACACTCAGGAGCTGGTTAACATCCCTCAGAAGACAGCTTTCATTCTCCTATTTTCCTGGTGTCCATTGCCTACCCTTTACAACCCTTACAAGAAATATTTTCTTTCTTAATTGGGGGGTGGGGTGGGAAAGCAGCATACTTATTCTGTAATGTGAGTCCACCTCTGACCATCAAGACCTCCCACAAAGGGTACCAGAACTAGAACTCAAATATTTGTTGTTTTGGGTTTTCCCCCACAGCTTTGCCAAGAGTCAAGTGCAATGTGTGGTTTATGGCTGCAGATGATAAATGTGTAAAAAAACCACCACAGCCTAATTAAATTCTATTTGCTACAGCTTGCTCAGCTTACGTACAAACACACCAGCTAAAGTGGTTGCTGGATTAGAGTTGGAAGTCTTGGTTCTCTGCAGAAAAACAACCAAGCCAAAGCAGGCCCCTGGATACTAATGTTGACTGCTTGCTGCAAATATATAATTCCAGAGCAAACACATACTTAATAACCAGGGTTCCAGTAAGTCTTAAATAACTCTCCTTCCCAAATGGCCAGTGAGCTGTATTAACTGTAGGAAAGTAGAGGGTCAGCTGGTTGTTCTTTCAGCCTCAGGGTATTCCACCCACTTCACATGATGTTTCAAGGGGGTTCTTGGTTTGTAATGTGAATGTAAACACTCTGCAGGCTAGAATGCTCTTTCGTGTCTCAAATGCTTCTGTTCTGCTACATTTTTTTCATTAGCAATGATAAGATGTTCCCATAAATAGCATGGCAGAGTAGCCAATGACATGTTATGCATGTTATGGAGCACAGATGCCATTTTTTAAAAAGAGAAAAGAGAAAAGAAAGCAAGTGACTTTTGAGTGGAAAAGCAGCAAGGGAGAACACATACTCCTAGTCACCAAGGCAATTTGAGTCTCAAGGCAGGGGCACCAGCTCCTGGGGGCTGAGCCCTTCCCCCCCAAATATTTTTGGGGTAGGGGACGGGCCCCCTCAGTGTCTAAAAAGCATGGAGGCAAAGCATGGAACAGCTCCAGTGCCTGGCTCCTCCTCCTCCTGCTGCTGCAGAGGAGAAGCGGGGGGGGGGGTTGAAGCAGCCTCCCATTGGTGGCAGCACCAGGAGAAGGTGGAGGAGGAGCAACCGTGTGGCTGCTGCATTTAGCTCCACCCCCAGCTCCTCCTGACATCCTCCTGTTGTATATTATTATTATTTTCTTTAATTTTCCTCTTTTCTTTGTTAAATTTGCAAATAAAATAAAATAAAATAAAAAAATAAAATAAAATAAAATAAAATAATAAGTGGCCACACCACAAGCAATGAACACCATTGAATAGTGGACCAAACCAGTCAAACCACTCCTGGATTTTACTACTCAGCAAAACAGTACCTCAAAGAAATAAAGTTAAACCAAGAATTTGGGTCTGTGGTTTAATTCTGATGCCTTTGATCAGGATACTTTTAAGCTGGCAACATTTGGACAGCTGGCTTGGGTTTCCTTTTGGATGTCCACCAGGACAAAGTCCTTTCTCTAAGCAGCTTACCGTTTAAACAGAAAAACAGGCTATCACATCTCTGGGAAATGACATTTCACAATAGCTAAATATTCCAACAGCTTCAGCCAACACTAGTGTACATATATTGCTCACCTAGTGAAAGTGCCAATTTCTGAACAGTCAGAATTTGAGTGTTCAAGAGAAGCACAGGTTTTGTGTGTAGGCAAATTAAAAGAAATTCTGCAGTTCACCATTCAGCAAATATATCCTCAACAGCAGTAGTCATGCCTGGTAAGTGAGGAAAACCCACTGCGTGTGGAGGGTGAGGTGAAAATAAATGGAGAGTGGAGAGCAGTGGGATTTCCTGCTCTCTATATATTCATTGGGACGCGGGTGGCGCTGTGGGTAAAACCTCAGTGCCTAGGGCTTGCCGATCACATGGTCGGCGGTTTGAATCCCCGCGGCGGGGTGAGCTCCCGTCTTTCGGTCCCAGCTCCTGCCCACCTAGCAGTTCGAAAGCACCCTTAAGTGCAAGTAGATAAATAGCGGGAAGGTAAACGGCGTTTCCGTGTGCTGCGCTGGTGCTGGCTCGCCAGAGAAGCTTCGTCACGCTAGCCACGTGGCCTGGAAGTGTCTTCGGACAGCGCTGGCCCCCGGCCTCTTAAGTGAGATGGGCGCACAACCCTAGAGTCGGACACGACTGGCCCGTACGGGCAGGGGTACCTTTACCTTTATATATTCATTTATGCTCACCCCCACGCTCGTGTAAGGTTGTGACTGCGTAAGTAAAGCAAGCACAAGTTGCGATCACGTAAGCAAAGAAAGCACAAGTTGCGGGATTACTGTAATAGAGAACATATTCTTTTGGTACTATGTGTGTGCTAATAAATGAAAGAGAGCAAGTAGGATGGGAGCAAGGTCTCTGCAGTACAGCCACTGTTGATGATTTACAAAGCTGTGAGTTTGAGGACTCTAGAATCAGCATCACTGCAACTATTTGTGCTTCAGCACTTGTTCTTATCTGCCATGTGCTTTGAAGAAATCCAGACATCAGTCTACAAAGAGCCAGGCAAATTAACAGTGCAGGGACAAGCCTGGTTCTCTGAATTTAGCTCAAGCGACTGAATGGAAGAGAACAGTAACCAAGTGGCTACAGAATTGCAGCAGCAGCAGTTGCAGTTCCAAAATACAAGTGGCAAGTGGTTAGGCAACTCATCTTATTACTTGTACTGCTGCAGCAATAATTCCATAACAGAACTGTTTAATATCAGAAGTCATACCATCTTGAAGAAATAAAATGGAACACAGGAAGCTCATCAGATAATTGGTCCAACATCTTCACTGATGTGACAGTGGCTCTGGGTGTTTCAGAAATTAATGTTTCCCAGTCCTGCCTGAAGATCCATGTGGTTTAACTTGGAAACTTTTGCAAGCAAAGAACGTGTTCTACTACAAAGAGGTACAGCTGCTTCCCTAATGTTGAGATTGACATGCTCAGGGATGCTACCTTTACATGTGTCACTGGAGAGAATGAGTAGGTTGGCTTTCTTGTGCACAAGGGTAGAATCCAAACTAGAAGTTCATCCTTCCCACTACAGAATTTAGGAATACTCTCTAGTAGCTCATTCAGGGAAGACTAATATGATTCATATCCGCCACTGGCTTATTTCACTATTGATGTTACCAGTCAAATTACTCTAAAATACTTGACATAAAACAGAAGTCTCTTTATGTTGTTACCTAACCAGCGCTCTGAAGAAGAATGACCAATCCTTAATGCTAGCCAGGAACTCCTGTCTAATTGCTGTCTCCTTGCGCTATATAAAGGATCAAAAGTTTTTCTGAAATCTGCGAACCCTATTTGAATGCTGCTGTTGAACAACATTTTTGTGGCAGAGGCCCAGCAACAAGACTCCAGCATCCAAAGATTGTCATTCTCATTCTGATTTAAGTGGATAGTATCAAGAGATGACATTCAAGAACCTGTTAGGCTGTACTGCCAAAGGGCCAGAAATCATGCATTGCTAAATTAAGCATTAGTTGAGGAAGCTGGAGACTAAATGTGTCCATAGCAGTTAACGCTTAAGATGGAAGAGACAACCTATTTACAATGGCCACACAATCTCAGAACTTGCTACCCATTCAAGCTTTAAATTCTTAGGGGTTCATTTTCTGATACATGAATATAGCAGCCCCTTTATTGATATGGACTACCTATTTTATGGTTCCTGGAAAATCAGCCTGTGGGAGAGCTGCTTACTGCTTCCAAAGAAACAATGATGTGTTTCTAAATAAACAATGGATTGGAGGCCCAGGTTCATTACAACCTCACTGTAAATGAAATTGCACTGGTTGGTGATCTTTATCCACATTACTTCCACCAAATAAACAATGGAGCCAATCTCCTGGGCCTCTAATGCACAGCATAGCCACCTCCACCATGCAGTTCACATGTGTTGAGAACTTGAACAAGCGTTCAATAGTGCTTTACATGTGCCTGTTCATCCACAGAAAAGCCGGGGTGATTGTAGAAGGACCAAAAATTTGCTTGACAGCAGTATTCAGCATATAAGAGAACCAGGACTTTGGCAGTTTTCACAAAGGACACATTTGGGCCTTGCTTGATAAGAGTTTTGTTCATGCAGAATAAAAGGCTAAAGTGAATTTAGAATACATATAATGCTATGTTTGTTTTCCTTACAGATGAGTGTAAGCACAAACCAATTGAAGCCTGTATTCATTGGCTGATGGACTGCATTTATATTTAAATACCATAGTTATGCCAATGCAGTTTAGTTTAAAATACTAAAACAAAACAGGGCATTACAAAAGATAAAACAGACTAGTTGCAGACTGAAGGTGGACTCTACACAAGCCAATGACATAAGATACCTAGCCTAGGCATCTCTTTTTCTATACAAATGTTCTTTACCTTGGCTGCTGAAACAAGTTTCAGCATGAGAGCTTGGTCCTGATAGGCAACAGTAAATTGCATGTCAACACATAGTGGTTGTTTCCTGCATAAGCATAACCAGCCCTCCCTCAATTCTGTAGTACTAGAATCTTTTTTTTAAAAAAGAATATTTATTAAGTTTTCCAATTTTTTAAACAAAACAAACAAACAAAACAAACAGAAACATTAAACAAAAGCATTAAATTCATAAACCATACTTTTAAATAACAAATTTCTCAGACCTCCTCATACTTCTCCTTCTTGTATCCCAATTAAGATTATTTGTTCAGCAAATCCTTCATTTCAAGCATTACAGCTTGTAACATTACCTTATTTTACAAACCCTTTTTTCCCCCATCTATGTTCTTATATATCATTGCAGCTAGAAACCTCTCAATTTCAATCCAACACCATCTAACTTTCTTAAATTTTACAATATTTCTGTAAATAGTCCTTGAATTTTTTCCAATCTTCTTCAGCCGACTCTTCTCCCTGGTCACGGATTCTGCCCGTCAATTCTGCCAGTCCCATACAGTCAATCAATTTCATCTGCCATTCTTCCAGAGTGGGTAGATCTTGCGTCTTCCAATACTTTGCGATGAGTATCCTTGCTGCTGTTGTAGCATACATAAAAAAAGTTCTGTCCTTCTTTGGCACCACTTGGCCGACCATGCCCAAGAGAAAGGCCTCTGGTTTCTTCAAGAAGGTATATTTAAATACCTTTTTCAATTCATTATATATCATTTCCCAGAACGCCTTAATCCTGGGACACGTCCACCAAAGGTGAAAGAATGTACCTTCATTTTCCTTACATTTCCAACATTTATTATCGGGCAAATGATAGATTTTTGCAAGCTTGACTGGGGTCATGTACCACCTGTATATCATTTTCATAATATTCTCTCTTAAGGCATTGCATGCCGTGAATTTAATCCCAGTGGTCCACAACTGTTCCCAGTCAGCAAACATAATATTATGTCCAACGTCTTGTGCCCATTTAATCATTACAGATTTAACCGTCTCATCCTGAGTATTCCATTTCAGCAGCAAGTTATACATTTTTGACAAGGTCTTAGTTTTGGATTCTAGCAATTCTGTTTCCAATTTAGATTTTTCCACCTGGAAACCAACTTTCTTGACTCTGTAGTACTAGAATCAGAAAGAAAAGCCATCAGGACAGACTTCAAGGAAAGCTTAAGCCCCAGTTCCATTTTTTATTTGGAAATGAAACTGCAGGTTTCTTTAAGCAGCTAGCCCCACCCAATGAGTGAAGCCTCTACTCTTAAAAAATGTTTTAGCAGTCATGGACTCTGACAGTGCAAGGGAGGTTGTGGTTCTACTGCAGCCTCCTAACCAGAGCCCAAAGATGGCAATGTGATCTTATAGGCTAGAGAGGCACCAGGACTGCAAGGTATGTCACAGGCTGGGCCAGAGCACACATTCTTCTCCCAGTTGAACATGAGGATGAGGAGTCAGAGGCCTGGGTCAGGACAATGTCTGTCCTAATGTTAAACTGTCAAACTGAGGCCCAGCTGGATCTAGGCAATTCACTTAGCTGCAGTTTCCTATCTACAATGTAGGCATAATAATGACCTACTTTTCAGGATTGTTGTAAAGAGGAAGAGGAGTGATGCAAGTGGCTATAATTAAACCCTAGTACTTACAGAAGTACTCAGTTACACCAAATAAACAAATAAATCAAAACCAAAACACAACTCAAGTGGCAAACCCACAATATAGGTATGTAGCTGCAAGAAATGAGAGGTAGATTTCAGTGAAGGAACTTCTCCAGTGAACAAGATACAGTGGTACCTCGGGTTACATACGCTTCAGGTTACAGACTCTGCTAACCCAGAAATAGTGCTTCAGGTTAAGAACTTTGCGTCAGGTTGAGAACAGAAATTGTGCTCCGGCGGCGCGGCAGCAGCGGGAGACCCCATTAGCTAAAGTGGTGCTTCAGGTTAAGAACAGTTTCAGGTTAAGTACAGACCTCCGGAACGAATTAAGTACTTAACCCGAGGTACCACTGTACAGTGGGCCAAGTCCAATCTAATAGTGCAACCCTAGACAGGCTTACTTAAAACCAAGCCTCCTTCTGTTTAATTGGATTTATTCCTAGATAAATGTGTATAGGAATACAGTCTTAGCTGAACTTAAGTCCCATTGAAACTAAAGGGACTTAAATTAAATAATGAATACCCTGTCCTGTTAATTACAACAGGACCCACGTTCAATTATCTTAGTCTGGATCCAAGCCAATGTGTAATTTATATATAAAGCATTAATTGCTTTCAATAAGCAACCATTCCTCCTCAGATGCAACTTATAAACCTAGTTATACAATGGGGAAAATATATGCATGCTGTTCTGAGCGTAAAGCCAAAATCACATATAGTTAAAACATATTGGGTTCAATGGTGGGTAGGATTGCCAAAGTCATTTTCCCCAGAACCCTGCCCCCCTTCTATTATTTTTTTTGCCAAGCGCATAAAGCTGAA
This sequence comes from Podarcis raffonei, assembly GCF_027172205.1. Lineage (NCBI taxonomy): Eukaryota > Metazoa > Chordata > Lepidosauria > Squamata > Lacertidae > Podarcis > Podarcis raffonei. Next base: position 65,944,881 of record NC_070607.1, read on the forward strand.
TGCACACAAGTTGAATGCACATAAATTTTGAGCACAGGAGTAGACAATGTAGTTACCTCGTGATGGCTGTTAGACTCCAGCTCCCATCATCCCAGCCAACATGGTCAATGATAAGGGATGATGAGAACTGTAGTCCAACAATGGGAGGTCACCATGTTGGTTATTCCTAATGTAGCACCTCAACATGAACTTTGTTCCCACTTCTATTATAGGAGGATGAGGAAGGGGATCTTCTAAGGAACTGTGCCTGCTTTGGGCTACATTCTTGCTTTTATAGTTAAATGATTTATAGTTAAGGAGTTAAAACATCAGTCTTCTACCCCGGGGGGGGGGTAGTGGGAGGGAAGGGCGCAGCATAATTGCCCAAGCGTTACTCTTCTAAATGTCAGATCACAGATGGATTTTTGGGGGGCTAGCCAAGACCAATAGATTACTCCATAATTTAATTTTTTAAAAAATGAAAAACAACAACAAAGCGACCACCAGTAATCAGAGTCCCAGTAGCTATGAAAGAGCTGCTGCTTTGCTCAGATTTTGCCCTTGGTTTTAAATGTTTGACAAGAGCTTTATAAATGAATTGGAGAGGTGGTTTATGTTTCATTAATGAGGCCGATAGTGGTTAATTACCAAAGTGGTGTAAACAATCCACTACCAGATCAGGCAGACAGGGTCAGTTATGCGGAGATGATCCAGCTGGACTGACTGGATGAAGCTTTTTATTTAACTATTTGAATACCAAATTGAACAGACAATTCTCATATTGTTAAAAGCCCAGTGCATTTACTGGGTTTAAGGGATATGGCCTGCTGTATGTGATACATAATATGTATATATGAGCAACTGAGAAACAGTCATCCTCTGCGCATCATATATGATGGCAGTGGCAAGGAAATAAAATTTATGAAGATTAAAAATGTTGAGCAGAAATGGTCTGGGATCTGGATGCCCCTGTGTAAGGCAGCAGTTGTTCCATTTACTTTTGAGCTAGGTCTGTGATTGCTAAAACATGATTTTGAGTTGAAAGGCAGATCTCCATCTGCCAGTTTCCCATTCTTGACCTAGCCTCCAACAGGTGGCTTGGCCAGTATATTCTTCTCAACACCCATGACAAGTACTAAAAGTTTTAAAATAGTATTGTTGCCTAAAATGGGGTTAGCAAAAGTGCTCTGAGCCAACATGCCATATGTTGCAGCTTATAATACTGTACAGCATTTGTATCAACATGCAGAGCTGACTGGTAATCCAGTGAAGTTGACTTTGCCATGTTCTCCCTATGCACACATCTTCATGTACCACTAAAAGCATAGTTAGTTTACCTGGCCGTTTGTATCCTGCTTTTCTAAGATACAACCAAAATAAAAGCAATTTACAAAGTAAAAATATAAATCACAAAAATTAAAAACCACTCTAAAAATAAAAATTTAAAAAGCACTAGAACAGCACCATAAGCTTTCACCATAAAAACCACAAAAATATATCAGATATTTAACTAAAATGCATGCTGGAATAAAATTGTATTAAGAGCTTGTTTAAAAGTAGGCAAAGCAGGCTAAGGAAACTTTCTTGGGAGGTTATTTCATAGTTTAGGGTCTAAACATTAGGCACATGCTGCCCTGTTGGCGAAGGGACAAAGAGGGTCTATAGCAGGCTTCCTCAATCTCAGCCCTCCAGATGTTTTTGAGACTACAATTCCCAGCATCCCTGACCACTGGTCCTGCTAGCTAGGGATCATGGGAGTTGTAGGCCAAAAACATCTGGAGGGCCAAGGTTGAGGAAGCCTGGTCTATAGAAACCGAGTGTCCTGAACCATGGGGTACCTGGTGGCAAGTCCTGCTGGAGTGCACAATCCCACAATGGATGCTAACACACAGTCCAGCAGGCCAGTCCCACGCAAACAGTCCCAAAGAGCTCCTTGGAACATCCAAGCCATGGTCCAACCATTTATGGGAAGCTGAACAGACACAGCACATCAGCTCTGCTTCCCTTTTAACTGATTGCATCATCTAGACTTGATGAGGCATGTAACCCTCACCTGTTCCAAATCTACTCCAAATGAGGAATCACACACCTCTTCCCAGAGCTAGTAAGCCCCCGCTTGCCTGTCTAAGCCACCTAGAGCCACCACCCCCCGTTTCCTATGCCTAAGAGCCTGCCGTGTTCATGGAAACAGGGGCTCCTTTGGCTCTGGTAATGGGTCCTGCTGCTCTGGTTCCTGTGCACTGGCTCCCACCCTGTGAGTACTTCCTACACCAACCTCTCCTTCCCCATCCCCAGTGTGTCCCAGTCATGGCTACACCCCTCTATGGGCTCCTCCCCCTCCTTCTCCCCCTTGTTTTCCTTACAGTTCATACACTAACCTTTGAGGAACAAAAATGTTGTTTTTCTCAATCCAGAATCATTCACACTTAACCTGAAGAACAAATTTAGCAACAAATTTTGTATATACCGTAAATTTCATCATTACGTATGGACTACGTAGAACAAGTCTCAGTTAATTCTAGAATACAATGCTGCATGCAGATTCAAACAGCAAGTGGTGTTTTCTGATGCTGAGATAAGGCCGGGCCATTAGGGTTTCAAAGGCCAGAGCTAGCACTTGAATTGAGTCTGGAAACAGACCGCAAGCCATTGAAGTTGACACAAAATTGGCCTAATATGGGTGATCCTGCCAATCTTAGGCAAAGTCTGATGGCAGTATGATGAACTGGTTGAAGTTTATCATGTGCCTTCAAAAGTGGACCTATGGAGACTGCATTAAAATAATCCAAACTAGAAGTGGCTAAGACATGATTAACTGAGGATAGTTCTGACTTCTCCAGGAAAGGACACAACTGGTTAACCAAGTAAAGACTGGAAAAGAAGTGATCATGTAGCAGCTACATTGGCTACATCGTAGTCAGTCACTTTTGAATGGTTAGTTACCTCCCAAAATGGGCACCTTTAAATGTTGCATTGTCTGAAGCCCAGTTGTGCTGCTGCAGAATGCATCATGCCATTTCTTTTCCCTATCAGTCTCTGATACAGCAGGTGCTGTAACTCTCCAATGGTTTGGCATTACTCCAAAGTCATACTCCTCCATTGTCTCCCAAGACAGACAGATGCCAACAACAACAGTCTGAAGTCATGTGGTGAGAGAGTCCCTCTGAAGAGATAAGTAGAATAATCAAATCAGATTGTGAATTAATGAAAAAAAGTTTGTTTACTTTTTTTAGAATTAGGAGGTTTCAAGTAGTTCTCAAGGATATGACTAATGGGTGACATACAATTGTATCCTGCTTGTGAAACAGATTTCTAGTTGTGCAAAAGGGACTTACATTTCATCCCCTCCCTTCTACAGCCCCTCCCTTCTACAGCTGCCTTCTACAGCCTCTTCTATATCCCCTTCTACAGCCTCCCTTCTACAGACCTTTGCTCTGGAAGATTGGGGCCCCCTCTGGAACAGATTAGGGGACACAAGAAGGGGAGAAATGGGAATTCTGCTGTGTTCCTAATGTAGGACCTTGCCCAGTGATCTTTGTCTTTGCCTGTTTTATAAAATAAATATAATTATTGAATTTTCCCAAACTTTTTTCCTACAATCACCAAAGTAATGTTCACCCCTATCCACCTGCCTGTTACACTTGTAGACCTGAATGTCACCTTCCCATAACTCATTGAACTGAATAATATATATTTGATTCTTTTTCTTACTAAATTTATCTATGAATGCAAATCTCCATAGTTAAATATTTGCTTATATAAGCGCAGTGATGAACAATTGCAGGAACATGGAGTACAGGTAAACACAATGAAGTTTGGGAGGTAGGGGGATTACCTTTATCAATGAGCTTTGAGCACCAGGTTCTTCTCTGGTTTCACTTAAGAACCTGAACTGAAATGTATCAGATCTCTGGGTGCTGGCAATCAGACTATAGTTGTTATACTCTGTGGGTCTAAGGTTGGCTTTTTGAGGCCTGCAAGCACCATTCCATCACACAAGGATGTGTTTACCACACCTGTGACCCATTCAATCACCCCACTCTGGCTACCTTTAATAAGCCAGGATGGACAAGGATCTAATGAGCAGGTGGTTGGGGGTATCACTTCAAGTATTGTGTCCACTGCCTCAGGCCAAATCAATTGGAAATGATCCCACAACACTGCATTGGACACCTTGGCTGGTACTGTGGCAACAGCAGCATCTAAATCAGGCTTCCTCAACCTTGGCCCTCCAGATGTTTTTGGCCTACAACTCCCATGATCCCTAGCTAGCAGGACCAGTGGTCAGGGATGCTGGGAATTGTAGTCTCAAAACATCTGGAGGGCCGAGGCTGAGGAAGCCTGATCTAAATCACTGAGTAGCCAAGCAATAGTGTTTAGCTATCTGGTTTCAGCTAGTTACTATGTGCTCAAGAAGCCCACCTCCCTGGTCAAGAGTTCAATACACTAACCACTTCACCATGTTTCACATTATAAAATGACTGCTGTTTTTCTTTAAATTAAGTGGTCCTTGCACTGTGAAGATTGTCAAAAGTGAAGCAATCAAAATGAGGAAATGCCAGACTCTAACCGGGACAACAAAAAAAGTTTGCTTGAGAACTGGGTAGAGAGGTTGCTGGGAAAATGTGACGTGTGGGTCCCAATGGCCTCTGTCCCTGATTATTCAGTTATTATTTGATTTATGTGGTCTTGCTGCTGCCCTTGCTTTGACCCTCAGAACGGCTGTGTGGGAAGTTTGTGTCTCTCAGATAGAGTGAAGCGCTGCTCTGCAAAGTGTTTGGAGCCAATGTGAATGCAAAGAAACTGATAAATACAGAAAAGGCTCTCTGTGCTCCAGATGCACCCCAAAGGGGAACTATAAGAAAACAGCTCCTTGGAACTAGGCACTGTAAGTATTTTAATGTCTTTTGTAAATGCCTTAGGATTGTCTGGTCTTGACATACGACTATACTTGGGAGATGTGATGATTAAGTTTGGCGTTTTATTTTCTAAATGAAGTGCTAATTATAATGAAATATGCACCTGAACAGTTAATTTTACTTTCTAACGCTTTATTTTTGATATGTTCTTTCCTCTTCCCACCACCATAATGCTTTATTTTCTTGGTCTAAAGTGCTGTGTCATTTACTGTATATATTAGTCTACAAGCAGGACGTTTAACTGTCTGTAATGAGAGCAGAGCCTATTTTGTTTTAGCATGCACAGGTTGTTGGCACATACTAGATTTATACCTACTAGAGGATATTACCTGCACAGTGCATTTGAATCTTTTTGATAGTTCAATAAAATTTTCATTTTACATGAGAATTGGATTTTGCAACTTAGCTAATGTGTGATGAATTTTGAAATTATGAAGTTTTAGTATTAGTATTTTAAGAATGAGATATTTGGTAGTTATATTTGTCATCTAAAATGGACAGGTGCTTATTGGGTTTTAACGAAATGAAATTACGGTAACATTCTGGAAAAAAAGTGTTTGGTCAGGCATGCAGTCTAGCCCTATTGGAAGTAGCTTGGTCTTTAATAAAGAGTATAGTCAGGGACTAAATTATTACGTATGCTAAGACTTCCCCCAAGGACTCTTCCCCCAAAGATCATCCCGTCAGCTGGGAAATGTTATCACCTGCTAATTGCTGCTGATCACTAAATTTACAGCGGCAATTTGAAAAGTTGCCCCCTAGGTTCATTTGCTCTGCAAAAACCTGCCATGCACTAGTTTCTGAAGAAGTGAGTTACCACACCATAATAATTTCCCTTTTATTAAATACAGTGGAAGGAAAACTAGTGCATTTTACGGAAAACTAACATTTTTTAAAAAAATATATTGCACCACAATAGCTCTTTCACCCATCATGAACCTAATAGTCCATTGGCTAGGAGTAGTCAACAGAGATGTAAGTATAGTTGCCATGTGGATTGTGGGTGCCAGGCATGCTCAGTCAGCATTATTGTCACAAGTAAAAAAGAATAGCAACCTGAAAGTACAATTAGATCATATAAAATGAGTGTATCAATGTATTCAGGATAGAACTAGTGGAGACATTCAGCTCTCTCATTCCATCAGCACAAGGATTTATGCTTGTGCAACTGAAAATTCTGCCACCTTCTCCTTTCCCTGCACCTTCCTCAAGTCTACTCTGGAAAGTTGGTGAACCCCCAGGACAGATTTAAGGGGCCCAGAAAGAAAGAAGTTCCTTTGTACAAGTAGAAATACTTTTGCTGTTGGAATGAGGGAGTTAGTGTTACACTGAATTGAAAAGGTAACTGGACAAAATTTTACAAAATCCTTCTGTTATTGTGAATGCATCTCAGAATGCATTGTGGTTGTAGATGCCAATAATATAGAGATTTGTTAAGAGTTGGATCTCTGATCACAGGCACATTTACTTGGAAGTAAGGCCCAGTGAGGATCATTTCAAACATGGCAAAATAGTACAATATTATCCATATGTTGTGTGATAATAACACACAAATGTATTTTGATGGGTCTGTATACACACTAGTAGGCCACAACTGGCATTGTTCCCCACCACTGTACACAAAAAATGTGTATGTGATTGCCACACATGATGATCAATGCACAGGATTTATTCAGTTTCCTAGAGGTATTTACTTGCATAAATTGAGTCTTGTTTGCAGTGAAAACAAAACAAAACAAAAACCCTTAGCCGTTTCACTTGATATTTCTGTTGTGGTATTTTCTGTTAAGAAAGAACCAACCTTAGCTGGAAGCTTACTAAACTACAGGCACACTTCGATTTATGGTTCCAGGCTTTTGAAAGTATGAAAGATTTCTCTGTACGATTAAGTAGTATTTGAATTATAGCTTGATCTCTCTTCTGATAGCAGCAAAAGGTAACAAAAGATAATGCACGCAAAAGCATGCATTAGTTAGTTAATATTGGCCCACCCATGATTTAGAGTTTCAGTATGTGGAGCAGAAGAAAAGGTTAGGACAGGATCCAAATCAAGGTTAAAATCTACTGCCTAAATCTAGTTGCCCTGCAACCTCATATTCTTTCCCAGGATATGAGTGCACTTCAGAAATGTGAGAAGACTTTCAGCTTGAATTCCTAAAATTCTCCCTGGTGAAGAAACTTCCCTTTTGACATAACTGTCAAAATATTTACGATAGATGTTAATATACTGTCAGTTCAAACATTCTGAAGTACTCCCTGGAGGGTGTCCTGCAAGACCTATGCTCTATATGCTGTAATAGAGCAAGCACTGCATATTTTTTGCCATTAATAATACGCTAGCAGCTGAGCAGTGTCTTTGTTAGAACTGGTATTTTCTCCAAAGGGTGTGACAGCCACTGTGATTTTGTGGCTATATGGTTAGATTTTACCTTTGAACACATATTAGTATTAACACTTGCATAGTATTTCATTTTACATTTTTTTTTGCACTATGGCTGTGAATTTGTTCCTTTGTTATTTCCCTGGAATCAGGGATAGGTCAGGGATATGTCCTGTTGCACTCTGTAAAGTTCCTTACACATTCCTGGTATAGTAGTAGTAGTAGTAGTAGTAGTAGTAGTAGTAGTAGTATTTTGCACTGTGACAGACCAAATCCTACTTACATTTACTCAGATATAAGTTCTACTGGCCTGGGTCCGGTCCAGAATAATCGTTTCATTCCATGGCAGTTGAGCATACCCAGTCCTTACTGGGCTGTTTTTGGAGTTCTATGACAGGGGGTGAAGGGGCCCTAATTTTCTTTTGTACTCTTGTACCAAATCTGATTATACTTCCCTCTTGTGAACGGACAATGTCATTTTGGCAATATATGCAATGTTACACTCCCCTGAAAATGGGAAAATACAAAGAATTATATCCATTGTACATTTGCACACATTAAACATGCAACTAACCCGTGACACTGAATGCATGGGTTGTCAAGTGGCACTTAGCTAATGCAGAACAAACTAACTGTGCCAGTCTAGACACAGGTTTAGCTCATTTACTCACATTTTCAATCTAAATCAAAGGTGGGAAACCTATTTTAGCCCAAAGGCTGAAACTCACAGAAGGGAATTTCCAGGGGCTACATCCAGTAGTGAGCAGGGTCCAAGCCAAAAGTACGTGAGGCCAGAGACTCACCTCACTCTATTTCTTTCTCTAATGCACTCCCCATCAACCAATTCCATTTTTGCTCTTTCCATTTTCTCTCCTTCACACCTCAGCTGCCTCCCTTCCTACAATTAGACTTTTTTTTAGACACAGGCTAAAGTGGAATTTTTTCAGTAGAAGTTTACACCTGTAAAAGTGTTCAATGCTCACTTTATTTCCAGGTTCAGAAAATACTATTGCATGTTTTAAAATTACCAATGATTTTCATGTTACATTTAATCATACAAAAATATAGTGCTATTTAGTATTCAATATAATATGTATATCATAATATATAATCACACAGCATGATTCAGTACATGCTTGTTATGAAGAATACACACTGTGGTTTGTGTGCAGCAAAGGCAGCAGTGGAATCCTAGGCAGGAGAATGAGGAAGGTTTTGTTTTTGTGACTGAATTAGTTCCTTGCTATCTCTTTTATTTTGTTCAGGAATTGGTTAAAGGAAGAGCAACATTTCCCTAAAAGCAATATTCAAAACTATGATGTAATTTAAATCACACAATGCTCCATTTGAAGTGCATATTTGCTGATTAAAACATGTAGACTTTGTACATGCTCAACTGATCCCACTGATAACGGTTGCATGATTCATCAAGGCACTTCTATTTTGAACAAACATTTACAAACAGAGATAGCAAGTGGCAGCATTCTTGTCATACTATACAGTTTCACCTTTTCCTGCTCTATGGTGGAAGGGGGGTGAGATGTCTGAGGAACATGTCAGAAAAATGTCTTTTTAGAAATCTGTAAATAAAATTGAACAGGCCATGAGACATTTTTTCTGCCCTTCCAGCAAACCTTGCTGTACAAACCACATTAAAACAAGAGGTCTGGAGACAAAGTATTGGCTGATCAGAGAAATTCAACCCCTTCCCCCAATTTTCTTTTCGCTTCTGCCTTTTGCTACATCCTTAGAATTGCCAAAACACAATAGCAACATAATTTTGCAGCACTGTAATGGCTAGTATAAGCTTTCATGTGCCAAACGTACTTAGGCAGGTCCGTAAGTAGCAGAATACATTCATCAGGATCTAACCCAGAGATGGCTAAACTCCAGTTCAGGTGCCTGATCTATGCCCCAAAATATTTTTCCTTCTCCGCTAAGACCCCATTAATTAGCACTGGCAAAACATAAAAATACAATAAAAAGGACCGGAGATACAGTGCTGGGCAGAGCAAAGCCCGATGCTCTCATGGGGAGGCATATTCCTGGTCATTAGACAGATCAAGTGGAGAAGGGGCAATAACGCCACTCCTCAGTTTATATGCATGAATCGGCTGTGGAGGAGGGGCTGTGTGCCTGAGTGGTGGGGGGCATACTCACTGCATGCAGCCCCTGGAGGGCAGGCCAAGAGTGGCCTTTGGGAGGGAGGGAGGGAGAGAGAAAAGCTGCCTGTTTTCCTCCTTTGTCATTTGTAGCTTATTTTAGCACTGCCAAGTTTCTCTGTCACTTCTCCCTTTTCCTCAGTTCATCTCCTCTGATATTTTTCTTTAAGAACCCTTCAGGTTCCTTTCTAAGTCCATTCTGAACTGCACCTTCCCTTTAGCCTCCATGCTTCTGAGCCTTCTGTCTCTAAGCTATCTCTCAGCTTCCACACACACCAGACCTCTCCCCACTCTTCAGCCTACTGTACTTTTTTGTAAGGTTTAGTAGTTCCAAACTGACAACACTGGCTTCCCTCACAGGATCTTAACTGCAAACTCTTTAGTGTCCAGAGCAACAGAACCTTCTGAGCCTAAACATCAGCTCAGTCAATCAGTGTCAGAGGCTTCACTGCCAGAAGAGCAATAGACAGAGAAAACAGATGGTGAATGGATGGTCTAGAAAGGGCCAATTGCAACCTAACCTTTTTTATTCATTGAAGAATACTTATGAAGAATCCAAGTGATTACCCACACTGGAATTCAAAATCCTTATACATACTATCAAAAAGGATTGGAAAGATAGTCTCCTGTTCAGTTTTTCTTGCAAAAAAACATTTCCCACATGATTTCACATCAGTAGGATCAGCCTCTCACTGAGGAAAAACAAAAGTATATTATCAGCAGTAGCTCTCTAGTCTAGATGGCCCTGTGTTCTTATCTGTTTCCTTGGAGTTTTATTGAACTGTTTTCATTGGCTTTTTACTTTGGAAAGTGCTTCTCCCCAGAAATATGCTTTGTGATTTTGCTTCAGGCATGCATTGTACAAATCACTGTAAGGCATAACTTTCTTCCCTGTAAATGAATGAAAATGGCATTTAACCCATTTCCAAAAATGTATTAAATATGTACAGAAGTTATCTAGTTCAGTTCTTTAACAAGCACATTAATCCATGGAAATCTTTCATTCTGCCTCCTTAGCAAATGGGAAGATCTCATCTTGTTTAATCTCAGATACTAATTTTGTTTTGCTTAAGTTTAATGTTTATTTTTTATCTTTAATAATTAATCTAATAATATATACCAAAAACTCCAAACTTTTACTTGTAATCTTTTCAGGATATAGACACTATTTTGCATCATGTGCTATTTGAACTCTCTGACAAGTCACCCAGCTCAGAAGGAGAGGTCTCTGGTAGAGATTGTTGAGAAGTAGCATGTTATTTATTTTTTTAATAGATCACTGTTGGAGCCAAGGGAAGTGCTGGCAGGGAGGATGATCTTCCATTGCTCATTCCCATTCTAGACAACTGATCTCTTTATCTGTCTTCTCTTAGTTTTTTACATGTACTGCATATAAATTAGCCATTCTTACTACTTCTTTCTGGGCTTGCAGTAACTGGCATGTTCTCAGGGTACATATGAAAGGATGCAAATGTTGATGCTCCTTGGGCTTTGAAGGGATGATGGTGCTAGGGTTGAGCCTTTTTCAATTTACTAGTGGAAGCTACTAGATTCATTAGGCTAGGGATAATTTTAGACAGATCTTTCCGCATAGTTCTTAAGTTTTTAAAGGGGCTTCTACATAGTATTGTTGTTATATATATTTTTGGCAATTATCCCATTGCTTTTCTTCATTTCACCTGTCCCCCTCCCTCCTAATGCAGTAGATCCGAACAGCAATGCTAAAAGCCCCAGGTGTGGATGTTTTTGCACAAATATCATGAGATCTGAAATTTCAGGTTCTTGTGAGACTTTTCAGTGAGATTTGCAGAACCTTATCAATGGCTCCACCCACACGGTCCACCCTCAGTCAGGCCAGAGAGAGCTTAAACTATTGCACTCACAGTGTTCTCAGTAATGGCAGACAGAAACAAAATGGTTGAGGTATAATCAGCTGATTAGGAGAGAGAAGTAACATTGTAGAACAAACTTTCTACCTGATCTTTCAAGCAAGGTAAACAAATACTGATCATAAACCTTTCGTGGAAATTAAATAATCCTATACTAGGAAGATGTCAAAAAAGGGAATAGATTTGCATAAAACGTGCATGTGTCATTTATAAACATAGATGCAAATTTAGACAAGATTACTATAATTTATTTTTAAAATTTATATCACAGTAATGGAGAAGATTGTGCCCAGGTGATCCAAAGGTTAACTAAGATTAGTTAACTAAGTTGATGGGCAAGATGCTCTCCCACCTTATGAAACTGAATAGAAGGTATTGTCAAACACAGAGATGTCCTTAGGCTGCCCTTCATATAGAGTGCTGTCCTCTTTTAGGTAGGACACATGGCCACCCTACTTACCTGACACTAAAAATACAGGCCTTGTAGATCTTCATTGATTGCAAAGGAAATAATAAATGTAGAAAAGTAATTTCCCAGCAACTGCATTCCTACTGAGAAATAATGACATTCTGAGGCCGTCAGAATCCAGGCTAATAGCTGGAGTGAGAACTGAGAATATTTGAGGGTAAGTATTAATAGAAATGTGGATTCTCTTTAAAACAAGTAAGATTAATGGAACAGTAGATTCAACAGAATCAGATCCTTAGTAACTTTGTATTTGTACTAACACAACATAATATTTCTATTTCTATTGCACTCTGTAGAGTTTTTCTAACTATTTCTCCTTTTCCTCCAATAAATTGTTTCAGGAAATAATCTTATCTTTTGACAACATCTTGACTCTTCAGTTTAAAGTAACCAGAAGCTTTTTGAAAGCATGTAACATTCCGAACTGAATGAAGCAGTGGGAGCTAGAGCAGACTATGGCAAATACCTTTGTGACCATACCCGATGGGTACTGCCTTAGTGACCCAATCCAGTATTATGGTGAGTTAAGCAAAAGGCAATTATCCACATGTCTCTCTGTGTATGAACTGAATTTCTACAGTTGTTAAATATATGTTTGATACATGAAGGACAATTCAAAGCCATCCAGTGTGCCATTTCAGCATTGAGGGGATCAAATAATTCCCTCAGGTGACATAAAGATATACAGTACAAGATCCAAAAACCTACTCCAGTGTGGATGCATTGAAGTTCACTTAAGCAGTGAATTTCATTCTCAGAAGATATATTCAAACAATTTAAGACCAGTTGTGGCCTTTATATTATATATTTAATAAACTAGGATATATACCTGTATTATATTCTTTTGTTTTTAGCGTTCTGTTGGGAGCCGCCCAGAGTGGCTGGGGAAACCCAGCCAGATTGGCGGGGTAGAAATAATTTAAGTATTATTATTATTATTATTATTATTGACATTTTAAAAAATTAACAGTAAACCCTCCAATCAAGGATAATATTGTCAGCAGAACTGTATACATAGGGTGTCCTTCTACAAACAATTCTGTTATACTATATTCTATAATTTAGAGATGTAAAATCCTAAACTAATCCACTGTTTTCTATGTCATTTTTCAAAATAATCTAGATGCCTTCCCAGAACACATCAGTTATCCACTTCAAGATCTTGACTTCCAAGCTGCTCCTTATTGTCAGTATTCAACCATTCAGTTTCCTGCAGCATTACAGACTCCATCTCCCCAAACACAGTACAGCACATACAACTTGGATTCTCAATACAGTGATGGGCAATACATCATCAGCAATTGTGAACTCAGTAAGCCCACCTGCATGGGTGCCCAGAATGATGGGGGAGGATATCTTGGACAGAAAAGACCCAGGCTTAGTCACTCTGCCTTGCGAATAAAGGGACAGGAAGAGCTCTGTGTGGTTTGTGGGGACAAGGCTTCAGGATATCATTACAACGCACTCACCTGTGAAGGCTGCAAAGGTAATGGGGAAATAATTTTGTGAATCAGAGAATGTCCGCTGGTTAAAATTGGGGAGAAAAGTCTAGTGCAAAGTTAAAGTTGGGGACAAAGGTCTAGTGCATAAGGCAGAGATAGAGAACCTATGGCCTTCCATATGTTGTTGGACTACATTTCTGGTAGTAAGATAGACACCCAACTTTGATATGGGCAGTAGCTCAGTAGCAGAGCATCTGCTTTGCATGCAGAAGGTGCCAAGTTCAATCTCCAGCATCTTGAAGTCAGCCTAGGAATGTCCTGTATTAGGCTTGCCATACATCAGGAAAATTTCTTATATGTCCTGGTTATGGGGTGTAAAAATGGTGTCAGGGGGGAATTTTGCTGAATTGGCAAAATGTCAGGGAAAACCTGGATGTATGACAATGCGATGGAAAAATCAGTGGAAACAGCTCCAAAAGCTGGTGTCAATATGGCAATTCTATCCTATATGAAATACTAGAGAATAGATGCCACCCAGCACAGGATCAGAGGGACTACTAATCTGACTCAGTATAAGGAAACTGTCTATGTTCCTAAGGACAAGCAGCATGGGTTTCCCTGGGGATAACCTGGACAGTAAAGTCCCAGGCTCTGGCTTACAAATGAAGGGCTAAGAGGAAGGATGTTTTGGTGGAATCTAGATGCTAATGGACTCCAACTCCCATCAGCCTCAGCCAGCATGGCCAATGGCCAGGGATGATGAGAGTGGTAGTCCATTTAACTGGCAGTTAAATCTTACTTCAACAATGGTGACAGGACAGTATCCTCTACTGCATGCGAGGGCAACAGGCTGTCTTATCAGCTGTATCATTTCCCATTTTTATGCTCATTGTTCCAAATGTGTATGCTAGGATTTTTTCGACGTAGCATCACGAAAAACGCCATCTACAGATGCAAGAATGGTGGCCACTGTGAAATGGATATGTATATGAGGAGGAAGTGTCAGGAGTGTCGCCTAAAGAAATGTAAAGCTGTGGGAATGCTGGCTGAATGTGAGTGCCCAAATTACAACAAAAAAATTCTGACATGCTGCTGAGTTAAGGAATTTTCCTTTCCTGCCATGTTTAAAGACAACTAATGGTATTCCTTCCGAAGTTGTGTGTGTGCATGTGGGGTGGGGGGAGTTGACTAAGAGAATAGCTTCCTAGTCTTTAGAGTACATCTGGTATTAATTCCACCTCTGCTAGGTATCAGTACTTAGAAACATGTTTCTAAACTTGATCTCATGGTATAAAGGTATTTAACAACTCTGCTGAAGCTAACCATGTCTGGGTGTATGCACAGGGCTGGTTACAGTGGGACCTTCACAAAGTGTTCTCTACCTCTGATAGCCTCCCTCCTATATGAGTGAACTCTAGAAGACTTAGTTGGTGGCAGCATTCTGTTTGATATGAGACAGCAGGCAGCTTCTATTTATTCACATAGCTCCTGAGCCGTGCTACACAGAGGGCTTTATTGAAAATTAAAATGGTGGATGCCAGACCTATTATTCTAGCACTGACTAGATTAAGAAGACTAGGGCTGTCATCAGAAGTGGGGTTCTGTATCGGATCAGGCAGAAGTGGGTTGTTGGGGGTGCTATATGAGCTGTTGCTGTTGCTTACCAGGAGAGAAAGAGGGATGAGGCAGTGGGCATGGAGCAAATGCACCAGTGGAGCCAATCCAGTGCTCCTGCTGGTGTGTTTGCACTTCACCAACCTCTCTGCAGCCTTACCCCTCAGAGTAGTCATGGCTAGGAATATACTGTTAAATGTTCTGCAAGGGAACATGCTTGAAATCAATGCCTTTCTGGAACTTGTTGTTTCCCCCTCTGGTTTACATTTTTTACAGGTCTACTAACAGAAGTCCAGTGTAAATCAAAACGCCTCAGAAAGAAGAGTAGCTTCCTTTGTAGCATCAAAATGGAAGTTGAGGGAGTGGACAACAAGCATGTATCCTCTACAACAAAACCTTTAAAAGTAGGGTATTTTAAAAATAATTTTGATTGTTGTATTTTAACTGTTGTATTTTGCTTTAAAGACATGCACATCTTTCTTTCTAAGGTGCAGGAGCGAATGGAACTGACTCCTGGAGAACATCAGCTCATTGACCATATTTTGGCTGCCCATCAAAAATGCACAATTCCCTTGGAGGAAGCAAAGAAGTTTGTATGTGTTCATAAACAGCAATATAGCAAATGTGAATTTTGGCCTGGGAAAGCTTGGCTGCAGTGGTTCATGCCTTGGTTACTTCCAGACAGGATTACTGCAATGTGCTCTATGTCGGGCCTCCTTTGCACTTGATCCAGAAGCTGCAGTTAGTGCAGAAGGCTGCAGCACAATTGCTGACATGAGTGAGGCCTTGTCAGCATACACTAGCAGTGCTCAAAGATCTGCACTGGTTGCCAATTTGCTACTGGGCCAAGTTCAATGTGTTACTATTAATATATAAAGGCCGTAACAACTTGGGACCAGTTAACCTGCGAGATCACCTTATGCCATATATGCACACTTGACTGCTTCTATCTGTAGAACTAGCACTGTTACAGGTGCCACATACCTGTTCTGCATTTGTAAAAAAATCAATCTTTAAGTGCGGCAGCAGCTACAATTTGGAACTCCCTGCAATTTGGAACATGAAGCAGGAACCTTCACTGTACACTTTTTGGTGCCTGTTGGCGGTTCGAATCCCTGCGACGGGGTGAGCTCCCATTGCTCGGTCCCTGCTCCTGCCAACCTAGCAGTTCGAAAGCATGTCAAAGTGCAAGTAGATAAATAGGTACCACTCCGGCGTGAAGGTAAACGGCGTTTCCGTGCGCTGCTCTGGTTCGCCAGAAGTGGCTTAGTCATGCTGGCCACATGACCCGGAAGCTGTACGCCGGCTCCCTCGGCCAATAAAGCGAGATGAGCGCCGCAACCCGAGTCAGTCACAATTGGACCTAATGGTCAGGGGTCCCTTTACCTTTACCTTTAAGGACATTTTTGTATACCTACCCAGATATGTAGTGTGTTGTGTGTTAATCTATTTTTAGTTTATTGCATTAAAAAAATGTTTTAAACATGTTTAAACTGTTTTTACTGCCAATCTCATTGTTTGATCTTTTTTGTAAAGCATGTTGAAGTTTTTCACAATCAAGCAGCGTATAAATTTTATGAATTTAAAAAAAATCTAACTTTCTGTTGGTTTATCTTGTGAATACATGTTTTTAATTAGTTGCAGGAAACTGCCAATGCTGAAGAGAACTTCCTACATCTTTCAGAAACAGCTATGGTTCATGTCCAGGTACTAGTGGATTTTACAAAAAGACTTCCAGGTAATGCATTCCACAGGAAATTTTCTTGGGGTGCTTCCACACTATGCATTTAGCATGGAACTGCCATGCCACTCACATTTTATTGGGCTGGGTGTGTGAGCACACATCATCATCATCCATTTGCAACCCTTCTTCTTTTCCCAGTGCTTATTCCAGTTTTTTTCTTCTCAGAAAGTCCTCTGCTGTTGTTGAAATAATGGAAGGGTAGTGATATCTCCAGGGACGCGGGTGGTGCTGTGGGTAAAAGCCTCAGCGCCTAGGGCTTGCCGATTGAAAGGTCGTCGGTTCGAATCCCCGCGGCAGGGTGCGCTCCCGCTGCTCGGTCCCAGCGCCTGCCAACCTAGCAGTTCGAAAGCACCCCCAGGTGCAAGTAGATAAATAGGGACCGCTTACTGGCGGGAAGGTAAACGGTGTTTCCGTGTGCTGCGCTGGCTCGCCAGATGCAGCTTTGTCACGCTGGCCACGTGACCTGGAAGTGTCTCCGGACAGCGCTGGCCCCTGGCCTCTTAAAGTGAGATGGGCGCACAACCCCAGAGTCTGTCAAGACTGGCCCATACGGGCAGGGGTACCTTTACCTTTACTAGTGATATCTCCACAAATGTATATACCTTAGTGCAGGAGATGCAATTAACAGACATCAAGTGATATACAAATTTTATGAATAAATATAATGGCACAGGTGCCCCCACCAATACCTCCTATGGTGCCCACATAAGGTCTCTATAAAGGTAAAGGTAAAGGTACCCCTGCCCGTACGGGCCAGTCTTGACAGACTCTAGGGTTGTGCGCCCATCTCACTCAAGAGGCCGGGGGCCAGCGCTGTCCGGAGACACTTCCGGGTCACGTGGCCAGCGTGACATCGCTGCTCTGGCGAGCCAGAGCCGCACACGGAAACGCCGTTTACCTTCCCGCCAGTAAGCGGTCCCTATTTATCTACTTGCACCCGGGAGTGCTTTCGAACTGCTAGGTTGGCAGGCGCTGGGACCAAACAATGGGAGCGCACCCCGCCGCGGGGATTCGAACCGCCGACCTTTTGATCGGCAAGCCCTAGGCGCTGAGGCTTTTACCCACAGCGCCACCCGCGTCCCAAGGTCTCTATATATCCCCTCAAAATCCAGATTGCAAGACTGTTTTTCCTGTTCTGCTCCTGTTTACATTGGTTCATCCTCTCTTGCATTGAACATGCCCTTTCAGACATGCCCACATTTCACTGGATATCAACATTAAACACCCACCCTTATTTCTGTTCTGAACAGAGGAGAGCTGCAAAGAGCTTTTATCTGTGACTGCAGAAATGGCTGATATAAGTGCCTTTTTTCCATTTATGTGGCAAGGCTGATATCTGCAACCTTTTGTGGTCCTGTCTCTTTTTGTGCTCTTTTAGGCATGGCAGCCATTTTGTGTTTTGCTATGCCTTCAAAGAAGCCATTTTGTGACTGGCACCCAAGGCATTTATGAACATTCCAAATGTTTCCACTGGCCATAATGGGTTGGCGTCTGGAGCCTTAGGGGATTTTTTCTGACTCTTTAAAGCTACATTGTTTTCATATACCCAGTGATGTATTGAGAAAGCAAACTTTATTACAGCTTGGCACACATTTACCTTTGTAGTGGGCACCATTTTATAACCCCTATTATTACTTTTTAAAAGGTATCTTTGAATTAATGCTAAAAAGCTTATAGGTTACAGTACTGCTTAACTGAAAGAGTATGATAGCACTGTGACATTAAAAGTCTAAGGACTTTTTTCCACAGTGAAGAGAAAAGCAGCATTAGATAGAGGATTTTTAGTGGGGAAATGGCCAGATCCAATAGAAGTTCCTACCTCACCTTTGCTAAAACTTGAAACATTTTGAATCAATGTATCATTATTAAAAGATGTAATTGGGAGTGTCTGTAGCTGGACTTTTCAAACTTTAGATCTGATTCTCAAAAATATGTATTCTTTGCAAGATTAAAAAGCTTATATAAGTAAAGAGCTGTCAAATTTCAGATATATACCTACTACCAAAAATCAGTGTAATTTGATTACCTATTCCTTTCTCTATAGGGTTCGAAAGTTTAGCCAGTGATGATCAGATTGCATTGCTGAAAGGCTCCACAATTGAAACAATGTTTTTACGTTCTGCCCAGATATACAATGAGCAAGGGATTGAATGCCAGTCATCATTCCATGAAAGTAAGTTATGTTAGCATTAGATGAACTTAATAAATTCATGCGTATACGTGCTTGCCATGATCACTTCACTATATGCATTTGATGAGGTGGGATATGGCTTACCCTAAGGCCTTTCCCAAATATGACCTTCCCTTGGGATAAATGGTTCTTTCTTCTCACTTTATCAAATGATACACTGTGACACAAATTTAAAAATATGATATTCATAAGGTAACTTTAAAAGGGAAAATCTGCTCTTATAGACTTTCATTTCCCTTGCTCTAGGTCAAGTAAAATTTTCTGCCAATGCTATATGTGCTCAAGATAAAAGTACTTACTTAGGACTGTCTCATACTGAAGAAAGCCCAACATCAACTACTACAACAGGTAACTGAGCTGTCCCACAAATATACTTTTAGTAAATTTTTAAATCATTGCTTACTGGATTACTGAGTTTTTCATAGCAAGATACTTTTGATTTTCAGCCAGAATACCTCTTTGACTATCTATTTTGTTGATTAGACTGCTGAATAGACTATCGATCTTGTTGATTAGTCACTTTAGACTGCATTTCTTGAATGTTCTAGATTCATCTCTCTGCACCCTGACATCTGTGACTTCTTCCACTAATATATTTAAATGCCTGATAAAACTTAATTCTGCACCCTGGTATTTTCTTGCACATTAATATTTTATCTCCACTCCCTTTCCTCTGAGTGGCTTGACCTAAAATCTTGTATGTATCTTATATATGCTATCTAATCTTAAAAATAAGTCAATTATATGTTGTCTAGCTACCATCTGATATCTTCTGGTTTTTTTCCAGGTATCACTGAGGAGTTTATCACTGCACTATTTTATTTCTACAGGAGCATGGGAGAACTCAATGTGACAGAGAGAGAGTATGCATTGCTTGTTGCAACTACTGTGTTTTTTTCAGGTATATAGAGCAACTACATAGTGTTCAAATACTAAAACTGAATAGTGTCAAAGAAAATTATATCAAAGTATTTATACTTTCAAGGTTTAATATCTTGGTTGTAAGTCCCATTGATTGCAACTGAACTTACATGTTAGTAAATCTGCACTGATCTGCTTAAGAGGATCCTCTGGGGTGCATAGAGGGTTGCAGGTGCAGAAGAAAGCAGAATTTTGTTTCACGGGTGGTTGGACGGACTTGGATACCACCTACTAAAATTAATGGTGTTTACCCCCTGGTAAAGGGGTATAGGATTGCAGCATTACGTAGAAATAAGCACTAATAAACTTCAAAGGACAATTCAGAGTAGCTAGACAGAAGATTGTGCTATCAGATCCTGATCATTTTTAGTGCTAAAAATAATTTTTTACAGAAATATTTTACGTAAGTGCAAGCTCATGGGGATTGGAAATAACATAACACTCAATAATTTTATGGCATCATGACCACATTTGGAGAATTTATGTTTGAGTTCTGCATAGCATTATGTAATTTTAATTTTCCTTTTTTTTCAGATCGTCCACTCCTAAAAAACAAACAACATGTGGAGAAACTCCAGGAACCCTTTTTAGGAATTCTGTACAAGTATTCAAAGATATATCACCCTGAAGAACCACAACATTTTGCCCGTCTCATAGGGCGACTCACTGAACTCAGAACCCTCAATCACAACCACTCAGAAGTCCTAATAACCTGGAGAACAAGGGATCCTAAGCGGATACCTGTACTTTGTGAAATATGGGACTTGCATTAAACAATCTGCCAATTACTTAAGTTGTTACACAGGACTGTTTTTTCTTCAAAATATGCTCTTTCCCAATTGTTGTGCTTGTATTAAAAAAAAAATCCCATTTATGTTAAATGGCTATAGATTCTTTTTTTTAAAAAAAATACTGTGCTGCAAAGCCTAGATAGATCAGTTGGTGAGAGGATTGAAAATGCCATTTGTGTTATAAACACACACACACATTTGTTGCAGTTGAAAAGGTATCGGAGCATGTATAACCTATATAACCTTATTGCCACAATTGCAAGGGTATCTGGAAGACAAGCTTAAAATGGTATTGATCAGGTTCTTTACATGTGCTGTTTGACACCTCTAGAAAGTATATCTTTCTTTGCCCAGGAAGGTTTTAAATGAGTGGGAGAACAGTTGACAGCAGAAAAATCCTTTATATAGGGGAGCACACAGAAGACTATGGGTAGTTGAGCAGGGAACTGGATCCCTGGCCTCTCAAGCCTACACATATGTATGCTCTGATGGTCCATAAGAAATCTATTATGGCTTAGATGGATACTGCAACTATTATGACCACATAACTTTCTCAGTGACTTGAAGTGGATCCTGGTGCTTCTGTTGTAAACATGTACATGTCTCCAAACCACATTATTCACATCACAACACTCACCATCTTTTTTGTCAAAGTTATAAGCAATTAAACATTAAAGTTAACTAATAACCACTAGAGAACAAAATAATGAAATGATCGGTTATGTAATTAGTATATCACACAATTGTGAAAAAGAGTAGTAAATTATAATCACCCAGGATAGCTGGTAACCCACAAACTGATTATAGTTACTGTAATTGATTATAGTTTAGACCAAAATTTTAATAATTTGGTAGTTATATCTTTTTATTTACTTGCCAGTTCTAGTTGAGGAACAGCCAGAATAACCAGTACTAAGTCCAGATGTCTGTCCTTGATTAAATTTTTCAGTAACAACAGTTACAGGATGCACTGGAAAGATAACTCACTATATCTGCTATTATTTTATGTATTTACCCCCTTTAGATCAAGCAATGGTAATTTAGTTTGATGGATGTTCAATTAGTGAAACCCCATGCATGTTTGAATTCTTTGTTTACAATTTGCTACATAATATGGTTCAACATTATCATCTGTTTTTGTGGACATCTCTTCACAGCTTCAGTTCTTTTGCTAAATATAAACCATAATGAACCAGTTTTGCTTTAGTCTTCTTGAAACTTAAATGTTGCAGTATTTTTCTCTGAATGCTTATAAACAAACCTTTAAAACTGTGAATTTGTTGATGTACAGTGCCTTTGCTGCTATGGATCAAAATCAAAAGAACTGTGTAGCTAAACCTTTATTGTGTAAGTAGAAATTTACTTAATTTCATACTAGAAGTGAGTTAATGCTACAAGTTGAAATGGAATGTTCACTGAATTTCCAAATGTAGTAGCAAACATTTGAAACAGATTTCAGCTATCAGTTTCAAAATATAAATTCCTTATATTAGAACAATATTTTAAAAACATGGCTTAAAATCTCAGCATTTTTATATTATGTTATTTTTGCATTTTAAAATTATTTTTCATACCTAAAATATAATGTAAATAACTTATCTGAATATATAGTTAATATTTTAATACATGAAATATTTTGTATAGGTCTATATTTTTCAGATATATATTTAAGTGTAATAAATGCACTATCAATCTGGTCTTCTGCAGCAAGATAGTTGTTTTTTGTATGTATCATTAGTCATCCAACATGATGGTCCTTTGCTTTAAAGTCATATCATGCTTTGTTAAAAATACAAAGAAAAAGATACCAAAGAATTATAGAAATGAAACTGAAAAGAAAATTAAGACCACAACCATGACCCAATTTTATCATATGACCTTTGCCACAGCCCTTTGCCATAAATAAATGACTAATTAAGCCTGGATCTTATTCCAAGTATCCCATTTTCTCATTCATCCATCCAGATTCAAAGATGCCATTTAAGTGGGACCTATATGTTAGTCTGGGGGACTCTCTGGGGGACGCGGGTGGCGCTGTGGGTAAAACCTCAGCGCCTAGGACTTGCCGATCGTATGGTTGGTGGTTCGAATCCCTGCGGCGGGGTGAGCTCCCGTCATTCAGTCCCAGCTCCTGCCCACCTAGCAGTTCGAAAGCACTCTTAAGTGCAAGTAGATAAATAGGTACTGCTTTATAGCGGGAAGGTAAACGGCGTTTCCATGTGCTGTGCTGGTGCAGGCTCGCCAGAGCAGCTTCGTCACACTGACAACGTGACCCGGAAGTGTCTCCGGACAGCGCTGGCCCCTGGCCTCTTAAGCGAGATGGGTGCGCAACCCCAGAGTCGGTCACGACTGGCCCGTACGGGCAGGGGTACCTTTACCTTTTTATATGTTAGTCTACATACAGCAAGCTTTAGGAATGTCAGTATTTTAGTCTGAAGGCCAAATTGGACGTGAAGGAGAGGCTTCAAACCCTCTCTTTCAATTTTCTGCAAATAGTAGCCAAGTTAAGTCTGATGCAGATTACAGCTCAATAGAACAAGGACTCAGCCACATTGGCAAATAAAAAGCACTTTATATATGTTGTTTATGCATTCTAACACTGTGACACCAGATGGCGGTGTGGAGTTTCATTTTTCCCAATCCGATTTCTCATACAAACTTTAAAAGGCGTTTAACTGAAATTCTTCTTTGATGTGTCTAGATCCAGCCCAATAGTAATCCCCATGCCATTTTCTGCAAATAAAACACCTATGTTGCTAACCCTGGTAAGAAACACATAAATGCACAAATCTTCATCCAGTTTGGCCCTTAACACAGATGATTGTGTTGCCCAGCATGGCTTGCTTAAAATATGAGACTGTGGTCCTATTTACTCTCCAGTTTTAGAATGGAATTATATGTGATACAGGAGAGCAGTAATTAGATTGCCTGGCTTTTTTAACGTTAAAACTAGTTTTCTGAATTTCATGGGTATCCCAATTTAAAATGGGGAAATGATGGGTTCCAATGAAATTAGAAGCTCTCTGTCTCTGTTTTAAATATGGGAGGGGTGGGGGAATAAACAGTCCAATCATGATCTTTTGTGCCTTTGTGCAGGCTGTGAAATCTGCCCTCTTACATTCCTCCTTGCATTAAGAAGCTGATGTGGAGAAGTTTTAATAAAGATGCAATGTGCATGTTTTTGGATGTCACAATTGGTTGATTCCTTGCCATGTCAACCCTCCCAAATCTTGATTTCCTCGCCCCTAAATGTTTTGGATTAAAACCCCCAGCACCCCTAGCCACTGGTTGTGGCTGAGAGAGTTGTGGTTCCTAACATTTGGAGGACACCAGTTTAGGGAAGGCTGACATAAGGTATCTTTGTCATTGACATATTAGTTCAGAGCAGACAAATCAGTATTCTAACAATGTGGACATTCTACCTAGCATGGTATGTAAACATATCAATAGTTACAGTAGATGAACACTAAAAAAATGAGAACAGTAAAGGGAAATAATTAATTTTCACCTTTTTGTCCACTACATTCTGGATGAGATAGTGAGCTGAATCTTAAAGGTGTTTTAAAGTGACAGCCTTGCATATTAGGAACATGCCAGATGGGTGGGGTATTAAATAATAAAAACATTATTATTATTATTAACATAGGATGCTGCCTCTTTGTGAGTCAAGCTATTGGTCCATGTAGTTCAGTATTGCAACAGCCACGGATGAGGAATCTGTGGCTCTAGAGATGTTGCTGGGCTCTCCATCTCCCATTACCACTGATCACTGGCCATGCTGGCCAGTGCAATCTGAGAGTCCAGGAAGCTTTGGAAGGTACAGGTTCCCCATCCCTGGCCTAAACTGACTGACAGCAGCTCTCTAGGGTGGTTGCATATGCAGTAACAAGAAAGAGTGCGAAAGGTGATGCAGACGTGCATTAAAATCTGCATCTGCCTATTTATATATTAAATTTAAATAGAAATACAACACATCTCACCATAATAGGGTGATAGTTACCAGATGAAACCACTTTGAGGTTGTTTGTTGCTGCTTCTTTTTACAATCAAGCGGTATATAAATTGTAACAAACAAACAAAGAAACAATCAAATAAAATAACTCAGTCTGCTGTCCAGGTGCTTAACTCATTTCAAGGCCTTTGTTTTCCTTTATGGTTCTTTTACTTTAAACTTGACTTTGTGAGGACAGCCTTTCAAACAGAGGGTTGTCCAATGTAAAGCAAGACACACGGCTACTCTGGGTTGTATTCAGAGTTAGTCCTCCTGCTCAGAGAATGCAATGCAAATAATGGGTCTGTTAGTCATGCCCATTCATTTCAACGGGTCTTAATGTCAGTAGGTCTAACACTGGATGCAAGCAACCCTCCAGGCAAGCCCATGTTCTGACACTCACTTCCCCCCCCCCCCCGCCATTCAATTCGCCATTGGTTTCATTGTGTGAACAGGGTCTTTGGAGAAGTCCCTCTCTGACCTGGGCTCAGCTGAAAGCCGACTCCTCCAGACGTGATGAATGCCGCAGTCCTCTACACACTAGGGTAGGAACTTACTTGTGGGCAGAGCTGTATAGGATTGCGCTAAAAGCCTATTCAAAGCAGTGCTAAATGAAAAAAAAAAATAGTGCAGTCATTTGCTTCAGTGTATAAGCTAAACAAGCTATAGCTTAGGGCCCCAATCTCTTGGGGGCCCCCAAAAAAAATTAAAGGAAAAAAACCCCTGGATGTACATTTCCAAAATATAAGATAAAAAACAAATAAAATAAAACCTACATACAGCAACAGTGTTTTGTGTTGTGTAGGCTCCTATGATGTAAGTAATGGGACCCCAATCATTTTAAGTTAGATCTTAATAATTATTTCACTATTAAAATACTTCTTAATTGTATTTCACTATTAAAATACTTGAAGACAGGAGTGCCTGGCATGCGCTGGCCCATGGGGTCACAAAGTGTTGGACACGACTAAACAACAACAACAATTAATATACTTCTTCTTAATTGTATTTCAGTTTGACAATTGCTTTGATAAAATACATATTTTGTTATTTGCAAATGGCTTGAGATACCTATTAGGTCCATAAATTACCATATAGCATAAATTCAACACAAAAAACAGCGACAATTTGTTGTTGACAAAGGACAGCTGGACATATTCAGCTGGACAGCTGGACCTTCAGGAGCTCAGGGCCTCATCAAACCTAAATCCGGCCCTGGATGTGGTCAAATG
The DNA here is from genome assembly GCF_027172205.1 of Podarcis raffonei. Taxonomy (NCBI): domain Eukaryota; kingdom Metazoa; phylum Chordata; class Lepidosauria; order Squamata; family Lacertidae; genus Podarcis; species Podarcis raffonei. The sequence continues at coordinate 65,970,605 of NC_070607.1, forward strand.
AAAGCGGCGGTGGGCGCGTGAAGCCAGATGACCGGGTGAGCAACGTTCCGGCCGCGCACGTGGTTCCCCTTCCCGAGGGGCCGAAATCATCGCGGAGTTTATCCCGCTCCTTCCCCGCCCACTGAAGGGCTCACGGCTCACGCCGTGGAATCCTGATGGAGCCCCCTCGAGGGAGAGGAGAGGACACGTTAAAGTAAACCGCCGACCCGTCAGCTCGCGCCTTTGCACGCGGCCCGCTACCGGACGCTTTTCCCGCCTTTTCTTTTCCTTTGCACTGTATACTCCTACAGCCGTTTGAGACGTTAAGGTATATACGCACACATATACATAGAAGGTACATACACACACACATACACACACACACACATACATATATATCTGTCCTTCCACTTCGTTTTCTCAGCCTATAGCACTCTCGCTCGTACAGGCTCACTTACCCCCTCAGTCTTAGCTCCCACATTCGCGTCAGTTGGTGCGTCTGAAGGGAGAGGGTAACACCTCTTAGATCTGCGCGCCTGACTCGCAGTTTCAGGCAGCAAAACGTGATGCAGTCAGCGCTGCTGTCGTTTTTACAAAACGCAAAAAACAAGGGGGGGGCGCCTGCACTATTTGTGTGCAAGCGTGAATGCTGGTAATAGGGTGGTAGGAAGAATTGTCAAATGTATCTAATACATCTAAATCTATCTAGTTTACACATGTGAAATGCAAGAAAGTGTCTTGTGTGGGAAAGCTCTGCTTCATATGACCCTCAACTGTGTTACTGTATTTGATTTTTTTTTTGCATTTCTTGCAACAGTATTTGGAATATAAAACCTTAAAGTTGAGTCTGATTTCATCAGCAAGATTCACAAGTCACATATAATTGCTGTAGAAGTATCTCATGGTTTATCACTGTCCATGTATATGTTGCTTCACAAACTAGATAACGTTAGGGAGATCAAAGAAGGGAGTGATGGAGACTGGTAAACTGAAAATATGGTATGGAGTTCTTTAAGAGACATTTATGCTGCAACATTATGTGGGGACCAAGAGGTTATATGCGAAAGGTTTGATGGAAAAGATGAATGGAAATTGAGGGAAAAGATGGCTTTCACAGAGGTTTGAAGCACTTCCACCATAAAAGTTCAAAAGTTTCAGACTCACTATTTTCTGGTAGGATTCAATACCTACTTCCAAATTCACATCACACAATTAGCGTTGATTGGAAGGTCTTGGACAGCAAACCTACTTCCCACAAATATTTGTTTTTTTGTGCTAAGGCAAATGTACTGAAAAGTGTGGGATAACACTTGATTTGACAATGTTCTAACCTGGTGGCACAAAATTAGGATGAATGCTCAACAAATAGGTTGTTTGGAAGCAGCCATATTTTTAAATTGTCAACTGTTTGGTTCAGATAGAGGTACTATGGCAAAATATGATTATGCCCAACTGTTTTCATATTTCTGTTCATCATTCACAAGGAATGCATTTTAAATTCTCATATACAGTGTAATAGTGCTGGATTGTTTGTTGCACAGAGCTGTACGTTGAATTCAGTAGATCTACAATATTCTAATAGAGAATGATGAACACTATCAATTGATACAACTTGTCACAATAAAAAGTTTATAAGTATTACAAAAGGCTTGTTTTCCAAACACAAAGTATATAATTTTACAAAAAGTAAATATAGCTATGTTGGCCTACAAGAAAATTTCCAAAATCCATATTAGGGAAACACCTTGATTAGCCCAATCAAAATATCACAAAATAGTGTGCATTACAAGCTTTTGAGTTCCCCAGAACTATTAATCATTTACACATTTAAACAATCTATGGCATTTTAAACTGTATTGGTTTTGTTTGTTATTACAGCATGCATTTTTGTGTTTTTATATTGTAAACTACCCTGTGATAGTTTTGGATCAGGGGTGCCAATTTTATTGGGGTGGGAGGAGGCAAGCCCCACGCTGCATAATCAGTCACATGATGAGGTGCAATCACACCTTTTGAATGGCAATGCTGTTCAATTGGGGGGGAGCTCAAATTTTTTTGGGGGGGGTGGGCAAAGTTGTATTGGCCCCAAGGAGTTGGCTCCTATGCTTCAGATGGTGGTATAGAAAATTTATAAATAATTACAATTATAAATAAACCAATTATAAATAAAGCGGAGTGGGTGGGAGAAAAAAAGTTGGCTATGGAAGTGATTGAGTCTGCATCTCATCAGTCTTCAGATGGAATGTGGGAGGAGTTAGGAAACATTAAAAGGAGGCTCCTTAAGCACTATGCAGCTTTCAGGTTGCACCAAGGGCTACAGGAAAGAAGGAACAAAGAATAAAGAATAAAGACTTCAGGAGAATTTGAAAGCTTATACACTGTTTTGTGATATTTTGGTTGTTGTTGGCCTAATAATGCACAAATGACAACGCTGGAATTATTTTTCTGTTATTTTCTGTTTAACTTGGGAAATCCAATAAATCAATAATTCTCCATTTTCAATATTGCAATAGTAGTCTACTTGACAGGGCTACTGTAAGGATTAATAGCATGATAAATTATATTGTTCTGCAGAACATAGAAAGGGATTGAAAATAATGCAACATATTGAGTACATTTTATCATGGATTAGTATTGGTAGTGTTATTTTGAGAGTTTAATTCTTGTGTCTTTTAGACAGAAAATGGAACAGGAGAAATCTTTTAAATTGTTTGTACCACCAATACTGAATAATACCCTAGTATCTGCAGTCAAACCACAGACAAGCAAACGAGATGGACGATGTTTTCAGGTAAATAAAAACTGTTACTTTAAAATACATATAGCAAGTTTACAAAGGCTGACCAGTGTTTTAAAAATTAAAGATTACCTGTATTTCCATTTATCCACACTTAAACATTGATAACTCAAAATGCAACATTCCAAAGTTTTGAAATTTGAAACTACAAAACTAAAGGAAAATGCCATTCATATGAAAATTAAAAGTAGACACTCAACTCATTCTAGACAATGTTGGGCTACATGGACAAATAATCTGACACTATTAGAATACGGCTTCCTGTGTTTATTCGTGTCTATGTGTTTATGATCCTATATCCTAGTATGTTCCACTTGCACTTATGGTTTGCACAATGACTGGGGCAACCCAGTCAGATGGGCGGGGTACAAATAATAAAGTTATTATTATTTTAAATTCCTAGTTCCCTGTATGTTCTACTTCCTCATTAAAACATCTGAGTTGATCTTTGCCCATGTCTACATAACCTACTCTTAGCCTTTTGGAGTGGAGTGCTTGAAGTTATGAAATTGCCCAGTATGAATATATTTTCTAAGACCGTAATACCCTTAAATTAGAATTAGTTTTAATGACAGCTTAACCTGATTTCATAACTTGGCAGTAAGTCCTATTGATTTTAGCATATTGCATTTCCAAGTAATCTGTTTATGATTGGGGATGAGCATGTCCATTAAAAGGTATTATTATTTCTATAATGTTTTATTTTTCCAGGATTTTAGCAAGGGAACTGAAGATGATTATAACTTGCCTTTTGGGATGAAAAGTATGTCAAAACATATAGAAGTCATAGGTAAGATTAAAACATAAAAATAAATATTAAAGAAGATGGAATGGTAGACCTTGAAAAGTGAAGTAACCATTAGAACTAGAGCCAGTTTGTGCTGGAGTCATCTCTGAGAACTTCTGCAGTATTTAAAGTTGTGTTGTTTGTATTAAAATTGTACTTTGTTATAACGGATATATGTCATTCATTTGCTTTCTATTATTTTTTGGTAAGTCAGAATCCAATATATTCTGTATTCCATTTGTAGCCTATGATGTTTGTATGGACATACACTTATTAATAAGACTAACACATAGCAATTTAGGAATTAATACTGTTATTCAGTTGTATTGTTATTATAATGTTTGTAACTTATAATTATGCATATTTATTGTTAAATAATCAGACATTAAATGTTGTATTTCCAGAACCTGTAAAACCTGTTCCTGAGCTAGAAATGGAGGTGAGTTAAATATACTGTTGCACGCCACCCATATCTCTGAGTGGTGCAAGATTCCAGGGGTTCCAGGTGCTCACCCAGGGTCAGAGTTTCCATTTTGAAATGAGACGCAGCAGAGACTGTGGTGTCTTTAGGATATATGGTTTATTTACACATATATACAACCTAAGCCTATGATGGAGGGGTTCATAGCATCAACACCCTAAGAGGCTCTTGTTTCTTCCATAGCTGCAGCCTTGGATTCAAATAGAAATCAAACATTGTGTTCTGACCCTCTCTACAACTTGTTGCCTTTACCAGCCTGCAACATTATTTCCTCTAGGTTACATCATAGCCAACTCTCAACTCTGGCCTTTTGTCTTATAGCTGACTCTGAGTTGAGGGAGGGCCCCACCCATTTGCTTTCTGGCACAGAGCCCCCTCTGCTTAGATTTTAAAATGATCCATTACCTTTCCTTTGTTCTCTTAATGGCCCATCTCTCAGGCGATCTTCTGACCACCGGAAGCTGGGTCCAGGGATTAAAAATCTGGCATTCAGTTTAACCCCCCCCCCAAGACTTGATTAAATTCTAACACCTTCCTTTAGGGGAGCCCGGCACACTCAAACTCATAACACTACATTTTGTGTAGTGTACAATAAAAACAATCTATTATCAGCATTATCTGAATGTGTTTGGATCACATTAGTTTCAGTTCTCAACTTTCCACCTATGTTCTTTCACCATGCTGACACCTAGTTTCTCAATTTAGGAATATACAGGCACTGTTGAAAGAAACTGATTTTATAGATCCATTTCAATCGGGGTTTAGGTCCAGTTCTGGCACAGAAACTGCCTTGGTTATCCTGTATGATGACTTCTGTTGGGTGAGAGAGACAGGGGAAATGTGTCCTTGTTAATTCTCATTGAACTTTCCATGGCTTTTGATACCATTGACTATGGTATCCTTCTGGAGTGGCTGTCCAGGTTAGGAGTGGGTGGTACTGCTTTGCAGTGGTTCTGGTCCTACTTAGATGTACATTTCCAAAGGATGATGCTTTGGGAGTGCTTTTCAGTCCCATGGAACCTCAGGGTTAAATTTTATCCTCTATGTTGTTTAACTAACTATGTTGTTTAGCATGTTATCTAAACATGCTAAAAACATCCCTGTTCACAGAGGCCTTTGCTGGTTCTTGATACCAACTAATTGTCATAACTTTTTAGTTCATTTTGTTTTAACTTGACTTATTTTTATCATTGTTGTATTTTTAAGGGACTTTATTCTAAACTGACTTAAGATGTTTTCATAAAAGGCAATATAGAAATGTTTTAAGTAAATAGAATTTCAGTCACTGTCACATTACTAAATTGTATATTTCATACTGTCCTTGGTGCACACAACGAACAGGTTTTTTTTAATGGCTAATGTGGGTATCAAAATTTAAATGAAAAGGCATTTCATTAAAAACCTTTAAATTAAACATTATATAATAAATTATTAAACCTGCCTTTATAGAACATGGAGACAATGAATGAGCTTTATTCAAGGCTTTACAAAGAAGCTGAAAAGATCAAGAGATGGAAAGTCACTACAGAATATGAATTAAAGGAAAAGGAAAGAAAATTGCAAGAAAACAGAAAGATTATAGAAGCACTACGTAAAGCTATTCAAGAGTTACAGGCTAGTGTTTATAACATTTTTAAATATATAATTATAAGATAAGAATAAAATGCTTTTAAAAAATTAGGGCACAGTCCATCCCAGCATGGGTGCAATGCCTGCACATGGAGGGATTGTCATAGCCTACTACACTCTCCAGCCTCAAGCTGGTGCAGGGATCAGACCCTATTGTCCTGCGCACTAGTCTGCTGTGGCTGCTGTGAATGGCCAGGCTGTAAATGTGATTTTGGCTCCACCATTCTGCAAAGCCCTGCGGGTGGGGGTTAGGATCGCAAATGTGTGCTGACATTGTCCAGCCCTCCTCTCTTCTTCCCCAATCCCTGTCATGAGGGAAAGGTGCTGTACATGATTTTGCAGGAAGAAGAAGTTGAGTCCATTTGTACAGTATCATGTTGTATATATTATTGAGGATGACCTACTTGCTTACAGATTACTTCTTGCTTAGGTATTAAATAAAGACTGGTAAAATTAAAACATGTACTGTACAGGTTACGTATGTAAATCATGGGATCTTGCTGGAATTTTGTGACTTTCAAGCTTACTTTCATTTCAAGCTTTTAAAATGCACATGTAGTTTGTGATGTAATAAATGCAACAATACCCAAGTCTAATAAATATGTATTTTGGGAAACTGACATTTCCCCCTTTGATAGTGATAATTATTAGTTCATCCAGACAAAAGCATGCTTTTTATATCTTTGTTTTATAAATTTAGTTTGAAAATGAAAAACTAAGCTTAAAACTGGAAGATGTAATACATGAAAATAAAGATCTTCTAAAAGAGTAAGTAATATTAGGATAATAATTTTGTAATCATTTGTTTATGCTATAGTATGAGGCAATTAATTACCCCTTCTAATTACACTCATTGTCATGAGAGATCTGTAAGATAAACCTTTATCTTTTATAAAAGGAGAACTATTCCTATCTAGGACTCACAAGTTTTTCAGGTTGTTCTTCTGTCCTTGGTACCACACTGGCTCATAAAGTCACAAAAAGTAATCAAAACCTGCATGTTTTTGCCATACTTTGTTTGCTCTTTTTTTTTAAACTATTCTTCTGTGTCTTCTTTAGTGTGTTTTAAAAAACACCACTTTTCACAGCTGCATTTCTGTGTGCTCCTCCCCTCCTTATTTCTTCCCTTCATGATTGTTTTCAGGTGGAGAGGGCTTTTCTCCTTGGCAATCAGTGACTTTTGGCTTGAAACCTTGGGCAAGGTTTCTAAGAAGCTCAGTGTGCTGCAGTGCTAGATATCATCGGAGTATTACAACTCCTCTTGTACTTTGTCCATAACAGTGGTGATGGGAGAGTGGCAGGCAACATAGCTGGTGTGACTTCAGTGGTCCTGCTGAATATGTCCAATAATAGTTCCACAATGGCTTCTGCAGTTCCCCCATCCAATTTGACCATGGCAGCAGCCATTTCTCAGCACAGTTGTGGGGTCGACTGTGGCAAAACCAGCTGCTGTTGATCAGTGCAAAGCCTGATATATGGTGGAGCTTGTTCAACCACATACTGGCCAGACTCAATGGCTGTCTCCCTGCCACCTGACTGTATGTGACAGGTGTGCAGTGGAGGTGTTTCTGGAGGTAGAGAGGCCTGCTCAAATGCAAGAACAAAGAGCTTCTGTTGTGGCTTTCTGTTCTTCAAGTGAAGAATTTTATGAGTTTCAATCATCTCATGTAAATTAATTGCCTTTTGCTGTGTCAGACCCATCTATTACTGTGTTTCCTTTTGATTAGTTTGTCCCTTTGCCATAAGGGCAGCCTTTGCAACTGACAGATTCCATGTTGCATCAAATTACAGATGCCTTACTAGGAGATATTTCTTAGCACTTTATAAGTCTTAATGTGGTTTCTAGGCGGGACATGGGTGGCACTATGGTGTAAACCACTGAGCCTCTTGGGCTTGCTGATCAGAAGGTCAGCAGTTTGAATCTGTGCGACAGGGTGAGCTCCTGCTGCTCTGTCCTAGCTACTGCTAACCTAGCAGTTTGAAAGCACACCAGTGCAAGTAGATAAATAGGTCCCGCTGTGGCGGAAGGTAAATGGCATTTATGTGCGCTCTGGTTTCTGTCACAGTGTTCCATTGCACCAGATGCGGTTCAGTCATGCTGGCCACATGAGCTGGAAAGCTGTCTGGACAAATGCCAGCTCCCTTGGCCTGAAGCGAGATGAACGCCACATCAAATTCTCCTTTCTATATATTATATTTTTCCTTGCCACTTTCCCTTGTTCAAGCAAAGTGCTGGCTTTATTTATAAAGACAGTGCTGCATATGCATTGAACTCAGTGTTATATAAATTACATGGAGACAGTGTTTCGTAGCACAATTTGAACGCTTGTCCTAGTTGCTAGGGCACCACTGGTTTCTCTAGGCAAGCAACCCATCTGTATCCTCATGACAGCTTGTGCATAAGGAAATGTTGTGGTTTCTTTGTAGCTGTTTGTCTGTTGGGTGTGTCTACTGGGTGACATCTTGGTTTTTTTTTACTATTTCCCCCCTCCCCATATTTGCCTGGGTGATACAGATTTCACAGGATTTCAAATTTGCATTACTTTTTTCTGTAAAGCATAATGGACACAAATAATACTAGGGATATAATGCTGATGTAACTGTTTTTCTCCCCAGAAACAGTGCTGCAAGACATTTGTGCAATTTGCTCAAAGAAAAGTGCATGCAATTGATGGAGAAGTCTAACAAATGTAAATATCTCTTTAAAAGTGTTTGCATTCCCCCCACCCCCGCAAAGATTCTCATAGACTGTTTATAACATCCTTTCCCATGTTAGCCTTACACTGGGAACTGCTTTGCTAGTCAGTTCTGCAGGAAAAGCAACAGCTTATAGTCTTACAAACAGGAGTTCAAGGTGTTGATTTTTAAACTCCAGATGTTCCTTTGCATCCTTAAAAACAAGTAGGAGAGCATTATTTTGTTGGGATGAACTGAAGAGCAATTCCATATGATGGGAGTACTAGAAAGGCATTCTGAGTTGTGACTCCTTAGTTGCAAAACATCTTGTCTCTAAAGACTCACTAGAGTTCAGGAATTTTAGTAGAATAACAGGTCATTGCTATTCTTATTACTTTATCTCTGATTTTTTTTACATGTTAAAATAAATCTTTAATCTTTTATATTGTTAATTTTGTTTTAGATGAACATGAACAAGAGGAAACCAGACAGATGTATGTGGATCTTAATAATAACACGGAGGTAAAAAAGACACATATTTTATAGTAGCATTATATATACACACACAGCACCCTGGTGTCCTCTGTGATGGTGCACACCTGCTTTCAGTTCCTTTTTGCTCCAAACTCTTGCCTCTCATAGTTTCATTTTCCTTTGAAAAAAATGAAATATAGAAAAAACACCTTTTAAAAAGGAGAGGTGTGAGCTGTGGTTAACCCAGGATTCAGCTGATAGCATCCTTCAAGAATTTGGTCTTCGGTTTACAGATGTTATATTGCCTGAGATCCTACAAGTATCAGCACTGTTTTTTAATATTTATGTGCAGTTGCTGAGAGCAGTTTTCCATAGGTTTGGAATTACTTATTATCAATAAGGTAATGATGTGCAACTGTTTATTTCATTAACTCAGGGATGAATTAAATATTAGATAGTAGACAGATCTGGGAATCTTGGTCTCCACTAACCATTTAAAAGGTGGTTAGAGTGCATGATCTGTGAGAGGTGGCAAGTGGTGGTGGTGGGGAGAGCACTTACCCCTTATTCTTTGCGTCACTTGTTATTCCCTTCTCCTCCCTTACATTTTCCTCCAGCTAGGGTAGATGTGTGTTTGCTGTGTTTGGCAGAAAAGCAGATGGGGAGTGGGTTATTCCCTCCTCACTCATCTGTTGCCTCTCCCCTTGAAAACCACACTATCCACCTACCTTTTTAAAGATGATCCAGCAATGCTTTTAATTAGTAGGTACTCTTTAATGTCTTAAGAAAAAATATTTATAACAAGGGATTGTTCTAACCGTTGAGTGAATGACTATTGGTGTTAGGGGCTCCATCGGGGTGGGGGGCTTTGACCCCCCCCAATTTTCAAAGAGGGGGCTGGGCCCCCTCAAAATTCTGTAGCATTTGGATGTGCAGTGGCTACCACTGCTAACACAAGGCCCACCAGGCTGCCGGCGCAATGCCTCCCAAGCCGCTGCTAATGCCATAAGGACTGTTGGGCTACTAACAGACCTGCTAGGACACCAAAACCAATGCGGAAGTGCAGCTGCAGTGGTTTGCGGTGGCTCCTCCTGCTGCTGCTGCAGAGGGGAAGCAGCCCCTGGGCCATGGCAGCAGCAGCAGGAGGAGCTGCTAGCGCTGCTGGCCATGGAAAACAAGCTGCTGTGGAATGCCTGGACATGACATCATGATGTCACATGCAATGCAACCCCCCCATTTCCTACCCAATTGGTGTGAATTTTAAATATATATATATTCACTGGCATTATAGGAAGTTTGTTGTTACTAATTGTTTATTTACATCTTTTAGAGAATGATACATGCCTTTGAGGAACTTCGTGTACAAGCAGAAAACTCCAGATTGGAAATGGTTTTTAAATGTGAGAATCTTTTTAAAATTTATGGCATATGTGTAATTATTTGAGAGAAGAAGTGGTTACTGATGGGAGAAGCCTGGGATACGGGTAGAGCTTGGATGAAATCAGCAGTAGCTAGTAAGGTAGCACGGGTGGGACACAGTTGCTGTCCTGGCTTCCCAACATGGAAAAAGCAAGCCAAGGAGAGCACACCAGCTAGATTCATGCTGCAACTCATTCTGGGTCATGCACGTGGTACTAAACTATAATTTAGCATAGGGGTGAGAAACCTCAGGCATTGTAGCCAAATGGTAGTAGTTCATATCTCTCTATCTGATCCTTGGTTGACCCACATCCCTCCTGAGCCACACCCACTCTCCCACTGATCCTGCTTTATACCCTCCTTGAGTGTTTTGAGCCTAGCTGACCTCTGATAATACCTCTTGATTGGAAGATAGAGAGGGATGAGTGAATCTGTGTAGAAACAGCCTACTGTACAAAGCAAAATAAATAAATAAATAAATAAATTAAATATCATTTATTGATCTGTCCACTTTTGCTTCTGGCCCATTAGCCACTGGTATGCGATTCCTGAAAAGCTGCCATTAGTGAATGTAGCTTTGAAGCTGAAACAGGTTCTCCATAATTGGTTTAGCAGGATGCGTGAACATACACATTGACATATGAATGAGTGATATCTATAAATGTGTGAATCATCTTCCTCTTTTAGTATGTTTATTGTCATGTAGTTACTAAAAATATCCATGATTTTTATTTTGGAAGTAAAAGAAGAAGCAGAAAAAATAGGACAACTTGAAAAAGTCCACAAAAGAGAGATGGATGCAATGGAAAAACAGGTTTGTTTTATTGTTACTGAGATTAATAACATTATGTTAGTTATACACAAGACCCCACATGAACCAACCAGGACTCTACGTTCATAATCCAAGGCCCTTTTTCATGTGCATCCTCAGAGGGAGGGTGTCAGCACAAGAAAGGGCCTTCTTAGTGGTGGCTTCCCACTTACTGAATGCTTTTGTGGGGAGGCACACCTGGTGCCATCATTATCTACCTTTAGGTGCCAGGCCAGAACATTTCTTATTTTGCTAGGCTGTTGGCTTTTTATTAGCTGTGGCCTCAGACAGTTGGTGGGATGTCTTAATTCTGCCTTTTTATAAGTATGAATGTGTTTGTTAGTCACATGAGTTACTTTTTGTAAAAAATGTAACTAATAAGTAAAAATAAAAAGTGGAACATGCAGCAAAATCTTGCAGTTTCACATCTGGTGCAGTTTTATACCTGGTTTTACATCTCTCCCCCCCCCCTTCAGCATTCCTCAGTCTTCATTGAGCTACAGTGGTACCTCAGGTTAAGAACTTAATTCGTTCCGGAGGTCTGTTCTTAACCTGAAGCACCACTTTAGCTAATGGGGCCTCCTGCTGCTGCTGCTGCTGCGCTGCTGCTGCACGATTTCTGTTCTCATCCTGAAGCAAAGTTCTTGCGTATGTAACCTGAAGTGTATGTAACCCGAGGTACCACTGTATTTGGGGGTTCTTCTATTCTAATGCTGTGACCATGCGACATTCTTGAATATGTACATACTCACTCACTCACTCACTCACGCAGAGGCATATAGCTCAACCTCCTCAGCTGATCCATGTAGATCAACTGATGGTGGGGGTTTAAATGCCGCCCTCCATCAAATGATCAATCTGAGAACCAGGAATGGCCAACTTGTATCTGCTTCAGGGTGCTGGACTTCACCCACCTCAGCGCTGTCTACTTTATATTTTCCTCTTTTTGTCTTGGGAGCCAGATTAGATCTCTGAACGGGGTGTTAGCCATCACTGGTTTAAACTAACCACAGATCCCAGTTCAGATGACACAACACTGTGGTTAATTATTGATAAATAATTATTGATAAAATGTAAAATTTTGCATGGTGGAAAAAGTGTATAGAGAGACATTTTTTGGATTTCCGGGGTGGCACCATCGGTAATGGCGGACTCCCTCTGAATTGGAGGGACCAGCTCCGCATGAAACGGGTCTTTTCTGCTGCGCCGAAGTGGGGACCCTCCTGGAAATCACAGGCGGATGAAGCCTGTGACCGTGGGACTCGGCGGGCACCCTTAGCGCCCCCCCAACCCGCAAAGGAACCCACTAACGGGCTCCGAAGCGACGAGGGGGAAGTGGCTCGGTGCTGTGAGTCAATTGCTTTTTCTGCGGAGCGAAGCCGTATAGCCGTTACCGGAGAGCGCTGCCTTTTTCCTGGGACAATTTGGCATCTAAAATAACCACCCGTGAGTACTGAAACATTGAAGAATTGGACTTGAATTAAGAACTGGCGAAATAGAAAGGAATTTGGACTTAAAATTTACCCTAAATTGGTACTGAAACGGGAAGGTCTAAACAGGAAGTCAGCCTTCCGTTTCCTTGTAGCCAGAACAAAGCAAAGACAACGTAAACTAGAGCTTTGAAAATCACTTTTAAAGGATTGGCTTTCATCATTTAAAATCGCTGAACCCCCCTTCGGCAGCAGGAGAAGAAGGGGGATCTTTTTTGGGCTGTTTAAACCTGCAGAAGTGAGTTTAAAGCAAAGTAATTTTCCATCGTCCTGATCCTGGAGCGGGGTGTCAGAATTGACGTTTGAAGCTCATTGACCAGAAACAAATGTTTCTGACAGATAGTTAAGAGAAGAGAAACATAGTGATCCCATTGTTTCCTTTCGCATTTTAAAAGAACAAATATGGACAAAATATCCTAAAAAAGAAACTTTGTTGCTATTGTTATCAAAAGAAAGAACAACTAGAAGCTTTCCCCCTAGAGGGGGACTGTGAAATTGTAACTAATTCCTGGGAGCTTGCAGCTGTCTCAGATTACAACCGTGGGAAAGGATTTGTGACCTTGCAGGACAATGTTTTCAGAAGCACTGTTGGGTGCTTTCTGCAAAATAAATGCCCTATTGGATCAGTTAAGCCAGAAGACGGATTTAATGAATAATGCGGCCAGAACCCTTGAACAGGTAGTGGGAAATTATATGGAGCCCACTCAGGAACTAAAACAGGAGTGTGCCATGACAGAACAACTGAAAGAAGAGGATGTTGCTGAATCTTGGGCGCCAGAGACAGAGGGAGCAGCGGCCCAGCAGGAACATAAATTTTTGGAGTTGACAAATGAACTTGGAAAAAACCAGACTTGGAAAAATAAAGTTTGGTTAGGTTTGGAAATGGGGGCCTGGATAGACCCCCCCTTTACAGGGAGATTTGGACTTTTCGAGTCTGGCAATGGGCCGTCAGATGTCTGGAGCTGTGGGGGCTCTCAATTTTGGAGGGAGTCTGGAACATGTTTTTAAATACCATATAGAGTCCAGTCTGGACTATGGAAAAGGGGCTGATTTGTTGAAAAGGGTCCAAAACATTACTAAGCTGGAGTTCCCGCGAATGAAAGGAAAATATGAAGAAGAACTGCGGAAGGGACATGGAAGAGACTTGAGGGCCTCGGATATAAGATTACCAGGTTAATGTGCTAGATTAATAGGTTAAAAAGGACTGACAAAGCCCGGGACCAGGAGGAAGGGACGCTGGATGAAGATTGAAGATTGGATTGTTTTTTTCTTTTTTTATATAATTAGGATTGTTTTATAAAATTAATGAATGTTAGAAAAATGTTGAAATGAAATTACTTGGCTCTTGTAAAAATGTCTAAAGAATTAGGTAAGAATGTTATGGTTAGGAGAAGTTGGTTAAAATAAGATTTAAGCAATGATCGACTGTATGGGACTGGCAGAATTGACGAGCAGAATCCGTGACCAGGGAGAAGAGTCGGCTGAAGAAGATTGGAAAAAATTTAAGGACTATTTACAGAAATATTGCAAAATTTCAGAAAGTTAGATGGTGTTGGATTGAAATTGAGAGGTTTCTAGTTGCAATGTTATATAAGAACATAGACGGGGGGAAAAAAGGGTTTGAAAAATAAGGTAATGTTACAAGCTGTAATGCTTTAAATGAAGGATTTGCTGAACAAATAATCTTAATTGGGATACAAGAAGGAGAAGTACGAGGAGGTCTGAGAAATGTGTTATTTAAAAGTACGGTTTATGAAATTTATGCCTTTGTTTAATGTTTCTGTTTGTTTTGTTTGTTTGTTTGTTTAAAAAATTGGAAAACTTAATAAATATTCTTAAAAAATAAAAAATAAAATAAGATTTAAGCTTTAAACTTTAAGGTTTCTATATGAGAAGATGAAAATAGATTAAGGTAATGTAATGACAGAATATTATGAATTAAGGAAAGGATTTGCTGCGATTATTATTAATCAGGATACAATAAAAGGGAGGAGGAGGAGGTCAAAGAAAGAAGGTATTGAAAATGGGGAATCTGAGAATGATGGTTTTATTTTTTATTTTTATTTTTCTGTCTTGTTTTTTCTTTGTGTGTGTGTAATTTTTTTTCTAAAAACAAAACAAAACTTTTTTCCAATAAATATCATTTTTTTTAAAAAAAGAGAGACATTTTTCTACAACTCTCATAACACTAGAATCTGGAGTCATTCAATGAATGTTAGAAGATTCAGAACAGCAAAAGGATGGACTTCTTCACATAGTACATAGTTAAACTATGGAATGCACTGGCACAAGATTTAATAATGACCACCAGCTTGGATGACTTTATAAAAGGATTAGACCAATGCATGGAGGAAAAGGCTATCAGTGATTGTTAGTCATGGTGGCTGAGTAATGCCTTGAATCTGAACTGCAGCTAATTTTAACTATGGTTAGTTGCAACAAACTGATTTCAGACTATAATTTATGAGACTAGCTTGCTTCAAGTAATCACGATTAACATTAAACACAGCTTAGAGTTTGAAATAAATGACAAAAAAACCAGAGGCTTTTCTCCTGGGCATGGTAGGCCAATTGGTGTCAAAGAAAGATAGGATGTTTTTTATGTATGCTACAACAGCAGCGAGAGTTTTACTAGCAAAGTATTGGAAGACACAAGAACTACCCACACTGGAAGAGTGGCAGACGAAAGTGATCGACTACATGGGACTAGCAGAGATGACGAGCAGAATCCGTGACCAAGGGAAAGAGACGGCGGAAGATTGGAAGAAATTCAAACTTTATCTTAAAAATATTTGCAAAATTACTGAGTGTTAAAATGTCATGGGTAAAGCATAACAGATTTGCAGCGTTAAATGATTGGATAAGAGGAAAGAAAGAGGTTAAAGAAAGGAATTAATAATAATTTGGATCAGGGGTTGCTGGAAAAAAAGTTTAAAATAGAGATGCAGAAAAGGGGGGCATGGGGAAGTCGCTGAAATTGGGTACATGAAAAAATCTATGAAATTATACATGTTTATATGTTTGTTTGTTTGTGTTTGTCTTTTGTACTGTTTTATATTATATGTGGAAAAACCAATAAAAAATTTTATTAAAAAAAAAATGAAATAAATGCTAAATTGTGATTAATCTAAAACAGAAGTGGAAGCTTCTGATCTCTTCATGGCTGCGCAGGAGGAGGAGCATGCAAGCCCAATATGAAATTCATAATTCTAAACCATGATTTAGTCTATTGTCTGAATGCAGCAATGTAAGATTATGTTGTAGGATGATCTTTCTCATATCTCCTGTAACTGATAATGGTTTCTATATCTAAAAAGGCAAATATTAAACCATGTGCATAACACAGAAATGTGAAGCTGAAATGGCTATTTATGTGCATAAATTATTCTTTTTATTAGGTGTCAGACTTGGCAGTGCAAAATGGTGAAAAAGATAATAAAATGAAACACTTAAACCTACAGTTACAAGAATCAACAGAGTTTATTGCTGAGTTAAAAGAAATAAAAAGTAAGCATTTTTATGATTTTATTCCAAATAGCATTATTAGAAGTAGTGGTACAGCATACTGAACCAACTGGTTGCCCTCAGATTTTTTTTTAAAAAAGATTTTATTTATAAACACTAATAACAAACAAAAAATTGCAAATGTTGTAAACTGATGATTATACAAATAACTACCATCTTTGATATACCAGTGGTATTGATACAGAGATTGTTTAAGCTACCCAAATTTCTCTCATTGATGCTGACAGACAAATTTGTGCATTGGGACCTGTAGTATTTGCAAATGAAATGAAAAGACTATTGTCCACATGTTCTTACCAGAGTATGATTTGCAAGTTCTTTAAATCTTTCCATTTTTGTGTCCTTGAAATAATAGCTGCAGCTAGCATCCATGTTAGTAAATCCTTCAGTTATTTATTATTTATTTAATTTCATAAAATGTATATACCACTTGATTGGAGAAAACCTCAAAGTAGTTTACAAAAAGTTACAAAGTACCCACATGTCCATCCCAAAATTCAACAAAGCAAGTTCAGGAGACATATCAGTTTTACAGATTTTAGACATTTATTTATGGATAAAACTTAGAGATCCTTGGGTTTCCCACCAGAAATGGTAGAAGGTACCTTTACCACCACCTCCATGGCAACAATTTGTTGTGATGTCAATTGGTAAAACCTCATTGGCATGCAGTGCCACCTATGGGTGACTTTTAATGTACACTCCCTTACATATGCTCAAACTGACCTATACTGTACAGTCTAGATCAGAGCAGTCCAACCTCATAGACCAAGTGGGCTGCAAAAGACTTTGACACAGAACCCACAGGCCACACACTGAATTAAATTTCCATATCACTAAGTAAAGTTTTTGCAATATTGTTAATACTATTTAATAAACACAATGAATATATTCGAATTAATAGCTTTATTTTTTATTAAACAAATCTAATACACAAAGTCAGGGTGAGTCCCTGACAGATAGATAGACACAAAGCATGGATATGCCGAAGGATCTAGGATTGGAGTGTGTGTGCGTGTGACCCCTGAAATCCTGCCCAAGGAAGGTCCGAGCACATGGAATGCGAGTCAAAGCGATTTCAAACAGGAGCTGAGTTTGCTCTTCCTGCCAGGCAGGTTTTTTCACACAACTGAGATCTACCCACTATGATTGCCCCAAACCTCAGAAATGTCTGAAAATGTGTTGTCTTTTACTTTTAAATTTAGAACAACATGATGAAGCGTTTAAAAAAGCACAGACTAAACAAAATGACTTATTGACTGAACTGGAAGAAACTAAAAGTTCTTTGCAAAAGGCAGAGGTATGGACTTGCAATATTTTTTGTACAATAATACAGAACAGAAGTGAACATTTTCTGAATTGTATCTTAATTTCAATATATTCTTTATTCTGTTTAGAATACTTGTAAGGGTTTAGAAACTGAGTTGCAAACTGCAATAAAAACATTAATTCAAGTAACTGAACAAAAGGAAGAAACAATAGAAGAATTTAAAGAATTTAAAAGAACAAGTGCATCAGTTATTGATGATCTCCAGGCCAAAGTTTCCAGTTTGAAGGAACTGCTAGAAAAAGAAGAAATGAGGTAAAAATGACCTTACATGCATACATAAGAAAGAATAGCACTATTGGTGATAACAGAGTTTCACAGAATGACAAGAACATTGAGAATTTGTCACTTAATTACAAGCTTTGCCCAGTCTTTACACATGAAACCCTCTTTGAAAAGGAGTATTTGTTCAGGTATATAGTCAGGACAAAATAAATACTCCCCATTCCCAAATAGCTTTAAGATATGATTATTTGTTCTCTAAGGGTTACGTAGAAACAGTATCCCCACAGTTTGTGTTTCTTCTTTAAATAGCAACCATGCATGGGAAGTGGGGATCACAGTCTGGACCATGGAACATGGGAGGGGAAACCTAGCAGTTTCCCTCATAAGGGTGAATAATAGCTTTGGTGTGAATAATGAGGCGGGTTTTCAAAAAAAAATCAGGGTAGTTTGCTTGGGGTAATATGCACTGGAAAATTTGCTAATGCCCTAGACCAGTGGGTCCCAATTGGTGGTCTATGGACCTCAGGGGGTCCGTAGCAACATGCACATAAAACTACCATAGAAATATCAAAATTTTCAAAAGTAGGGGCTTAAGTCCACAGTACTTAGCTAATTGGGAACCACTGCCCTAGACTCATAGAGAGTGATCTAATTTAGCATATTTATTTTACATCTGTTTAGTAAACAAAGTTAAAAAAGATTAACTGCCAAGTTGGCCTAATATATCCGCTCATTGTTACTCATGACTTTACAAAACTGAAAAAATTCCTTTTTTTTTTTTTTTGTGGGGGATTGTTCTTAGGACAATTTCATGAAGCAAAAGGTTAACCCCCTCTCTCCATGCATTGTGGTACTCATCCTGATCAGCTCCCACTATATCATCTGTTTAAAAACAAACCCAGAATGGGATCAGGGGGAAGAAGTGTGCATGGAACACCCATTTGTATATAACTTGTATACATGTAGTATGTATTATACTTGAGGATATGGAAATGGAAAAATATGATATTTGACTGGATTTAACGTATTACTTTAGAACACGGTTTCCCAATCGTGGGTCTGCAGCTGTTGTTTAACTACAGCTTCCATCATCCCTAGCTAGCAGGACCAGTGATCATGGTTACTGTAGTCCAAAAACACCTGGACACCCAAGTTTGGGAAACGCTGCTTTATGGCCAAAGCACATTGTGCTGGGAGATCCATGACTAACTTCCAATTGTTTTTGATTTTTTAAAAACTAAATGTGGTAAGAGTGGGGGAACTGCTAATTTGATCAAGGAAGTGATGCAGTGACTGGAACCAGTTAACCTTTGCAACTCCATTTATCCAGTTTAATTTGCTTCAAGATGTTATTTTCTCTGTGTACAAGTGTAGAAGTAAGTGCCTGTAGAATCTGACAAGGGTCCTTTAAATCAGCACACCCAGCTCTCCAAGAGGTCAAGGCCAACTGCAGAATAAGCTTTGTTTGCCTACACAAGTCTTCACAAAATCTCAGCTCTTTGTTGTAAAGCTCAGTCAGCAGGGTTACTGGGAACTGCCCAGGGTCTTCACCTTTTCTGGAGCCATTTCTTGTGTCAAAGTCCCAAGTCCCAAAACCAAAAACTTCACACATAGTATTACTATTTAAGGAATTCCAATGATATCTTTTGTTTTTATAAAATTATTTAAAAGATCCTTCCTTTTCTGTTTGTTTGTTGACCAAGAGAAAGGAAAGATGGGGCAAAGTCAGCTGAGGATCGGAAAGAAAAGTTAGGTCTGTTACTCAACCTGCCACTCAGGTTTAATGCATCTTTACAGCCATGTTCCTATAGACATTTCTGTCAGTGTTTGAAAAAGAAAAGGTTCTGACCTCCTTTTTACTCCTTTGCCTAGTCCTTGTACCTTAGTCGGCACAAAAGAGTCTTTGAGAAAGAGTATTCTTGCAGAGTATTGCTGCTTTTATTCTTAAAAAGTCTTCTTCTCCAACCACAACCGACAGCTTTTACACACACCAAACACAACCAGCTTTCTACCATCCAACCAACCCACACCAAACACTAACATTGACCACTCTATATATACAGGTACAATTAGGTGAAAGGTTGCATAAGTCATTGTAGGCCACTGCCTCATGCTTACTTACGGTAGTTCTTCTAGCATTAAAGAAACAGCAGCCAATTTTTAGCTGTGACAATTTCTACCATTAATAGGCATTTCAAGCAGTAAATATATGTGTCTTAACAGTTAGACAAATATGTTTCTCTCCCAAGTTCATCGCTATATGATTTGCTGATTTAATCAATTTTTCATTTCTTATTAAATCATACGCTGAATGTTTTCAATGAATTTAATAGACAGAAGGAACTCAGGGATGATTCAGATATATTGGTTTTGGAACTCCAAAAGAAATCAGCTGAATTAGGTATGTTGAGGAATAGAGGTACTGTGGTTTTTTTTAACTAATTATTATTATTAGCAGTGATAGTTCTATTATATGAATATTCATCTAAGTCCTGTGTTCAGTATGGAAATTCAGTAGTGTAGCAGTTATTGTTTCCTTTGTTAGGCAAGAAAGAAGGAGCCAGTTGTTTAGAACCAACAATGATGGTTCTCAAATTTTTTTCTGCTAATCCTTCTCTTTCTCTTAGGTAGGAAGTTTTAATACTCTCTCTTTTCAATACACAGTGATTTCTTTCCAGGGAAATCGAGTAATTCTGTCTTTCATTTTTGAGTATAAGTGGCTCTGTGTTGGGGCCAAACATGATGCTAAATGCAGCATTGGTAACCACATTGGTTGGGGTCGGAGGGGAGTAAATAGATGGTTCTGGGGAACTGATTTTTGCCTTGATTTCAGCATGCAGGGAGGGGAGGTTTAATTCTTTCCTCCCCCACCATGCCTCATTGAAAAATCCACTCACACACTTCCTATTAGCTCTAGGAGGGAAGTCTTTGTTAGAGAATTTTATCTGCTAGGACTGGAAGCAGGAGAGAGATAGGGCACAGAATCACAGACTTGTAGAGTTGGAAGGGACCACAAGTGTCTTTTAGTCCAACCCCCTGCAATGCAGGAATCTTTCACCCAATGTGGGGCTAGAACCCATGAGCCTGAGATTAAGAGTCTCATGCTGTAACAACATCTCAGCACATTGTGGTCCTGATGAAAACTGGCCCTCAGAGGGGCCTAATACAGCTGAACTTCAGGCTTGGCTAGTCTGAGGCACAAACAAAATTGATGGAGTGGGGAATGAGGCCCTAAAATTTGGTGTCTATACCCTCTTTGTGCAGATTGATATCATCTTTATTTTGTAGGTAGATTTAGATTCATGTTAGCAGATATATGTTATGTACTGAAGTTCTCACCCTGGGCCAGCAGGGGGATACTGTAGATAGTTTTCACTCAGGTCCACATATGCAAATAAGGAATTGAAAGTGACTCTCGGTGATTGGATAGTTACAGAAAGTTGTTACTGTTGCGTTGTAGTTGAGCTCTACAGTGGTACCTCAGGTTACATACGCTTCAGGTTACATACACTTCAGGTTACAGACTCCGCTAACCCAGAAATAGTGCTTCAGGTTAAGAACTTTGCTTCAGGATGAGAACAGAAATCGTGCTCCGGCGGCAGCAGGAGGCCCCATTAGCTAAAGTGGTGCTTCAGGTTAAGAACAGTTTCAGGTTAAGTACGGACCTCCGGAACGAATTAAGTACTTAACCTGAGGTACCACTGTATATAAGAAGGTTGGCTGAACTCTTCAGCTCAGTTCTGTTCTGGCCTGTGAATAAACAAGAGCTGAAGAATTGCTGTGTCATCTGATATGTTCACCCAGAACTTAACAATATGGATCAAAGTAAATATCAGGTGTTGTGTTTGTTTTAAAAAATTCAACTGTATAATGTCAGTCTGTAAACTTGATTTGGAGCCATTTTTGCCCCTGCAGATCCTGACTCATTGGTGCTTGTACTTTTATTTTTGGGTGTACATTTAAAACATTTTAAAAATACAAAGGGTGCTCTTAAAGGGTCTGCTCCACCTATCATTGGCTATTGCTCAATACTTACTATTTTATTTATATAAAAGCATTTCTAAACTACTTAATACTTAAAATGTGTGAGCAGTTTACAAAAATACAACATTAAAACAGTATAATAAAATAGATACAGATATGTACACACAGTAAAAAAATATCAGGCACAGGTCAAGAAGGCACATGATCAAGAGTATAGTTGACAGTACTCTTTCCACAGCATCTGTTCTATTAACAAACTGATCCCACAACACATTTGAGATAACTTCAGTAAATTGTTGAGTTGAACTTAAAAGCAAATAATATATGCTACTTCTCAACAAAAAATGCATTATTTTGTATTATTTGCATTTATATTTGTTGCAGAAACGATGGTCAAACTGAAAAATGATAAAGAAAAACAACTTGAAGAAATGGAAATAGCCTTGGTAAGGGACCTCTTATTTACACCACTTCACCAGTTAGTCTTATTAAAAGTTTCATTTCCTTCATTATACTGTGGATTAATTCTTCAAACCTCTACCAATTTATTTTAATTACCAAAATACACAAGAACCATTCATACACATAGTAAAGCATACTTGTCCTATGTTCAACTCTCCATTGATTGTGATCCAAGTATATATTGCCTACAATTTTATAATCTCAGGCCATTATCCAAGTTCACAATCATCATTGTCTTCTTTGTTTTAAACATAATTGGTATTTAAAATATATTATTACTATATGGTTTTAAAATATCTGTATTATTTAGGAAAGTTCAATCAAAGTTCAGAAAGATTTGAAGAACCAGTTGGAGTATGCACAGTCAGAAAAAAATCAATTAATAAAGGAAAAGGAATCTAGAACTGCTGATGACTCTACTATTCAGGTTAGCTTGTTTAATTTTCTTTGTTGTTGTTTTGTGCAGCAAACCCACTTAACAAAAAATCAGACAAAAGGAAAGTGATGGGAAATGCATGAGAAAGTGTAGGATAATGATCAATTGATGAGGAGTCATATAACCTCAGTTATGACTGAAGTTGCTAGATCATGTGACCACCTTGAAAGCTGTTTGGAATAGGTGGTACGGTAAGTGTTTTCATGCCCTGCCATATCCTGGAATGCCCCTTTTTGTGGAACTACACCACAACTGAGCTGTGGTGAAGAACTTATGCTGGTGTATCTCTGGCTCAGCCAGGGTAAGGTACTCATGCTGACATAGCTTGGCTGAACCAAGAAAGCTCCAGACCCTCTTTCATCCTGGTATGTTTGGGATTTGAATTGCACTTTCGCTGGATCATGCTCTGAGCATAAAACTCATACAGAGCACCATGGGGCTTGCAGAGCCCTGTTTCCTGTTCTTAGCATGTGCACACATGGTACTGGCCAGGGCAACCCAGAGAGTGGGAGATCTGTGTGCTCAATCTAACTCACTGTCAAGTTACTTGAGCTCCAAACTACCCGTATCTTGACCATGTACAGAGGGAGAAATGAATGGAGATGTGGGGTGCATGAACTAGTGCTACTCAAGGATTTCATTCCATCCACATTTTAAGCAGATATCCTTCAGTTTTCACACTTTTCTAAACTGCCCTGTCTGCTGTGGGAAAACTTCAACTAATATAACACAACCTGTTTCATTGAAGTTGTTGGACACAGTAGGTGTAAAGTGCAAATTCTTTTATACTTTTTTTATCTGCAGAAAAAAATGTATGACTTGGAAATGGAGTTATCTAGAGCATTTGAAAATAAACAAAATTGCTTAGCGCAGCTTACAGCAGTGACAGCAGAGCTCGAAAAAGAAAAGTATGTTCTTATTATACATAAAAACTAGCAAAATGTTGCTTATGAAAGGCTATTTCATTTCATGTTTTGTTTTTAGTGAAGTATGACTTTTAATACCCTAACAAAAATTGTTTTATTTTTATTATTACTATTTATTATTTAAGTTTGTCACATAATAAAAAAGTTCTCTTGGCAACTTGCACAGTTTTAAAAAAAACCCATCACATTTGACCATGTAAACTCAAAATACCATCTCATGCATATGTACAGAAGCTGCAATAAGCATGATAATCATATCCCCTTAGAATTTTGGGAGAAGAGGTACATTTAAACATAGCTCTGAAAGGATGTTAATGTTGGTGCCAGGTGGACCTTGTTGGGTAAAGCGTTCCATAGACATGGACCACATCCAAAAAGGCCCCTTCCCTTGTCACCACCCTCTGAACTTTTTTCAGAGGTGGCACACGGAGAAGGACTCAGGTGATGAACATAGGGTCCTAATATGTTCATGTTGCAGTCAGTGAAGATGTGCCAGAGCTGGTATTACAGTATATGCTTATTCTGCATTGTTCCTGTTAACTCTCTTGCTGCTGCATTCTGCATCAGCTGTGGTTTCCAAGTTCATAGAATCATAGAATCATAGAGTTGGAAGAGACCACAAGGGCCATCAAGTCCAACCCCCTGCCAAGCAGGAAACACCATCAGAGCACTCCTGACATATGGTTGTCAAGCCTCTGCTTAAAGACCTCCAAAGAAGGAGACTCCACCACACTCCTTGGCAGCAAATTCCACTGTCGAACAGCTCTTACTGTCAGGAAGTTCTTCCTAATGTTTAGGTGGAATCTTCTTTCTTGTAGTTTGGAACCATTGTTCCATGTCTGCTTTAAATGCATCCCTATATATATATATATATATATATATATATATATATATAGTTGTCTTTAAATGCAGCCCCACATATAGTGCAATGCACTAATTTAATCTATAGGTCACTTGACCCAAGATTACTGAAGCCAGGTATCCTATCCAGATAGGAACTTAGCTGGGCTACCAGGCAAAGATGGTAGAAAGTCACTGAAGTGTGCCTCCATTGACAGTAGTAGATCCAGGAGCTCTGTCCCCAAGCAGACAATTTTGCAGATACAAAACCTACATTAACTTCACTACACATTAAATTTCTTATATACATTCCAGCTCACATTAATACTATTTTTATTTATATACAAATAATGTCTAAATAAAAATAAAATGTTCACATTATTCTATCTGATGCAAGCTAAAAACAGACAGTAGGACACAATCCAGCCTGCTGATTTCACTGAATAGTAGCATTGTATTAACCTCTCTCTATGAAACTATTTAACTGTAGGTGGTGTCTGATGAAGCGCTTTTGCTAACACAGGAGTGGGATGGGGGGGGGGAGAGAGGAGAGGCAGAAGTTCCATTGCACAAGTGGAAATCATTGAACTAGTAGAAGCACTTTGTTGGATACCATCCAATGTATGGATTGTGTCTATAATCACACACTTGAGAAGTAAATCTAAAATCATTATTTCTAATATTTCTTTATTATTCTAATAGATTAATGAATGAGCAACTAAGCCTGGATTTGAGTAGACTTTTATTGGACAAAGAATGCATCGTAACAGAGAAAAATAATATAGTTATTGATTTTAAAAAGCTTCAAGGAGATCTTAAGGCAGGTTTACCTTTTTTTCATTGTAATAATGAAATATGGTTATGATTTATTTTTATATTGTTTAATGCCAAAATTGACTTATTTTTTATATTTTATAAGCTGCTTATGATTCCACAAATGTTAAAATGTAGACATCCATAATTAAAATAATTATAGTAACACCATTAAACAATATTGCAGTTAACTGAGTTCCATTTGTTGACAGTTTTACCTGGCAATGTAGGAGACGTTGGTATTTCACTAATGTGATTCAGAGTTGTTTAGGACTTTATATGTAAGTATCAAGAAAAGAAAGATTTGGATGGCTAACAGCTAGCCAGAACAGAGATGGATGGCCAAGAGGCAGCCAGAGCACATCCCTTAGGCCTGCTGTGATATGTGCCCAGCAAGGGACACAACACACCATACTGGGCCCACCCCAATGGCTTCAAATAGTTGTTAAATAACATTAGGCATGCAACAGTGGCTTTTGGCACCCTGTTACTGAGTTGCCAGGGTATAGGCACATAGCCCCTGTGCTATCATCGGAGACTGGCTATGTAAGAAGGAATGGACCTATGTGGAACAATGCTCCTAACCACCGATTCACTAATACTCTTCAGGAGGATACCATGATCAGTGATACTAAAAGTTGCTGGGAGATCCAGCAGAAGCAATATCGTTGCACTGTGTCTGTCCCTCCTCTGGACCAAGGTGACCAAGGCTAATTCTCTGCCAAACCAGGCCTAAACCCAGATTGCAATGGTCCATATAATCAATTTCTTCCAAAAAAGGTCTGTAGTTGAACTGGCACCACCCTCTTGAGCATCCCCCCCCCCGGTATGAGCAACTGGGCAGTAGTTATCAAGTACCTCAGGGTCCACGAAAGTTTTTTCCAGGAGTGAACACACCATTGCCTCCTTCAAGGTGGTGAGGACTGCCCAACACAAGAATGCTTTAACCACCCACTGAATCCACCTTGTCTCACTCACCAAATTTTCACGAACAAGCCAGGATGGGCAAGCACTGAAACAGTAAGAAATGGGATGGAAGGACAAAATTACATTGTCCACATCAGGCCTCAATAACTGGAAATGATAATATAGAATTGAATAAAATAGCATACTGGATTCCTCACCAGAGACTATATTATCACTGGCATCAAGATCAGCATGAAAATGATAGATTTTGTCCTCAAAGTGCCTAGCAAAATGACCACAGCAAAGTCTTTGACTGTATCAGTGTCCTATTAACAGGGACAGGTAATACCACCTTTTTTTACCACACAAAAGAGCTCTGTGGAGTGACTACTTGAGGACATGGAGGCATCAATGGTTCTTTTTTGCTGACAACTGCTACATGGTAGAGGCGGTTATTTGCTCTAACCAGAGTTTTATTGGCTTCACACTGAATCTTACATCACTTACTCTCTAGCTCTCATCCAACCTGTTTCATTGCTCATCACTCAGAGGAAAACCAAGGAGCACAATGAGCTACCCAGTGTTGGAGTGGGGTAGTCCAGAACTATCATGCCAATAGCCCTCCTCATCTCACTGTACCAAAATGATGCAAGGATTTTCACAGGTTCATCAACTGTTTTTACTGGAATATTTATCAGATTCCACAAATCTCCAGGGATGAACCATCCAAGTAAATCTCCTACCTCTACATAAAGGGCTGGTGTCCTAAGTCCAAACTTTATCAGATAGAGGTCTAGTCATAACAAATGGGTCAGCTCTATTCTTCCACTATCCAAACTATTATTAACTTGCCCTGAAGTAAATAGTATATCAAGCATGTACTGTGTATTGACCCAAGACAACCTGAAACAGCTCCATAGATGTAATGGAGGCCTTGAAGTATTGAGCTGGTCCAAGCTAGGCAACCTCTGTGTGAATGTTGAAGTCATCCAGAACCACTGTCTGCACCACTGTTGAGACTACCTCTGCCAGCTCAATCAGGGATAACAACACAAACAATGTAACAGGCTGTATGTAACTATATAAATTCTTTTTCAAGTGTGATTCAACATATCATATCAAAATATATGGTTCTATAGACATCTCATTATGTTCGTTTATATAATCCAGAGTATGCACAGCTGATGAAGCCCGGTTGGGCAAAACAAGGAATTATCCTGGAATCCTTGTCTTATTTTCTGTATGTGCCATTCTTCTAAGTTCTTCGTCTGATACCTGCATACAAGGAAAGCTAGAATTCTTAAAAGCATCTTCACGTGGAACACTACAAGATTGATATAAGAATTCCACACCATGGATATTGCTAATATAAGAACTGAATAGATTGTATTTCCTGGTCAATCTGCTGGACTTTAATTTCTCACAATATGTTTAGTTTATATGATAAGTTGTTCTATAGAACCATATATTTTGATATGATATGTTGAATCGCACTTGAAAAAGAATTTATATAGTTACATACAGTCTGTTATGTTGTTTGTATTGTTATCAGTTTTGCATATACGTGACAAAGGGTTGGGTAGTGTGTTTTTTTTAATGATATTTATTAAAGTTTCAGAAAAAATTACAAAAATAAGAAAAAGAAAAAAAAACAACAAAAAATACATAATACAGAAAAATAAAAACAATTAAAAACAAATCCATCTTTCCATATCTTATCTTTCATTTGCTTGTTTCCCTGACCTCCTCACACCTCCCTTTTTTGTATTCCAGTTCAGTTAGTTAATTCAGCAAATCCTTTCCCTCTTTGTTTTTATCTTAATCCTTCATCTTGATATATTATAACTTTACATTCTTACCTGTTAACAACCCATTTTTGCATACTCCTTTGTAACATTACTGCTAAAACCAGTTAACTTCATTCCAACATCATTCTAACATTCTTTTTTTTTAAAGAATATTTATTAAATTTCCCAATTTTTTAAACAAACAAACAAAAACAGAACAAACAGAAACATTAAACAAAAGCATAAAGTTCATAAACCATACTTTTAGATAACAAATTTCTCAGACCTCCTCATACTTCTCCTTCTTGTATCCCAATTAAAGTTATTTGTTCAGCAAATCCTTCATTTAAAGCATTACAGCTTGTAACATTACCTTATTTTTCAAATCCTTTCCCCCCCCATCTATGTCCTTATATATCATTACAGCTAGAAACCTCTCAATTTCAATCCAGCACCATGTAACTTTCTTTAATTTTACAATATTTCTGTAAATAGTCCTTGAATTTTTTTCAATCTTCTTCAGCCGACGATCTGGCTGCGACATCTGTCACCCCATTGATCGCCAGGGTTGATTCGGCTGATCTGGCTGGCTAGGCGGGTGTCCCCTTCCTCCCTCACCGCTCCATGTGCGTCCCTCCCGAAGCTGCGCGCTCGGTGGAAGAGGATGACCATCCCAGATAGAAGGAGTGTACCGTTCTTCGGTCAAGGGTATACGATAGCTGCGCTCCCCTGCTAGAACCTCCAAACAAGCATCATTCTAACATTCAATGATTTATACATCCTATCCATCTTTCACCATATTCTGTTATTCAATTTACCTTACTTTATCTAACCTTATCTTATCATAAAATACCTTAAAACTTTAAAACTTAATGCTTATTTATACATAACTCCTTATATCATTTCTACTAAAGCCAGCCAATTTCGTTCCAACATTCTCCCTAATATTAATTAATTTTACACTAATTCCCAGAATAAGAATTTTTCTTTATAGACTCTTCCAATTTTCATCCAACGTCCCTTCTTCCTGGTCTCGGGTTATGTCAGTCCTTACTATCCATTCCATCTAGTCCATCAACCTGGTAGTCTTATGTCCGAGGCCCTTAAATCTCTTCCATGCCCCTTCTGCAGATCTTCTTCTTCTTGTTTATATTTTCACTTTTCCTTGTCTTTTGTTGGCCTCTTTCTTAGTTTCTTTCCTTTCTCATTAAGGAGTAGGTCTCCGGGGGATTTCCGCCCATACTTATCTCCATCTCCCCTCATCAGGCCCACCCATTCCCCACAGTCCCACTCCCCACAGCCATCAGTATAATCCAGAAGATCTTTAACAGCATATTTCAAAATCTCTCCAAAGTTAAGAGCCTCCTCAGCTCCAGACTCCCTCTGGCCCATTCCAAGATCATTCTTCCAAAACAGCGGCTTATACTCCTGCAGGGCCTCGGGTCTCTCCATTTGTATTGCTTGAGGTACCACCGTAACTTCCTCCATTATTATCTGCCCTTGCATTTGCCCAGTCAAACCAGTTTCCTGGATTGGTCCCTGTATAATTTCTATATCAATATTCCCTATTTGTCCACATTCACTGGTTACAACAGTCATCAAATCCAGCTTCTCGTTCATCAAATCCACCTTCTCATGCAGCTGCTCCAACAAAGCACTTGTCTTGCAAAAAGCAAGCACCAAGACTTCTTCCAAACACATTTTTATTCAAGGTCACAGTCTGGTCCCACGATGTTAATCTCACAGCTGTGAAGTCCCCAAGTAAACTGCAGCAGCAATTTGACAAGCTCCCTCTAGAGGATACAATTTCTATTTGTGTCCATCTTTTTAAAGCATGTCCAACAAAAGAAAGTTACTTTCAATTTTCAAATATTTTGTTTCTTTAAAATGCAAAAGGCAACATTGAAATCAATTTGTTTCTCCTTCCCCCCCTTTTTTTGCTATCTGTCAAAGTGTTCCGTTCACAGTCAATGGATGTCTCCGATAATTTCTGCCTCTGACACCCCGTTCCCAGGGTTGAGACGGTGGAAACTTATTTTCCTTTACTCCCTCTCCTGCAGGCTTGAACAGTTAAATTTCCCCCCCTTTTCTCCTGCTTCCAAGGGGGTTTTAGTAGTTATAAATGAAGGAAATTTCGACCTTTGTAAAACAGCTTTCCAGGCTATTAGCTTACAAGGTTTTTGCTTCAGTCTATTTACAAAAAGCGGAAGGCGGACTTCCTGTTTTGAACCTTCCCGCTTTGGTGCCAAATTAGGATATTTCTTGATCTAATTTTCCGTTTCTACTCACGGGTACTTATTTAGAGTCCAATTGTCGACAGGAAAAAGTCAGCGCTCTCCGGCAATGGCAATGCGGCTTCCCTCCGTGAAAATAGCAGTCCGTTCGCAGCACCGCGCCGCTCACCCTACTTCGCTCCGGAGCCCCAAAATGGGGTTCCCCGCGAGTAGGGGAGGCGCTCCTGGTGCTCTGCCGAACCCCACGTTCCCAGGCTTCTTCCACCTGGGATTTCTAGCGGGTCCCCACCTTCGCCACGGCGGGTAGAGCCAGTTTCCACGGAGCCAGTTCCTCCGGTCGGAGGAACTCCGCTATTCGCCGACGGCGCTAACCCGGAAGTCTCGGGTTGGGTAGTGTTTTGAATGAGCTCAAGCAGGGAGGCTATTGGGCAGTAGGTACACCATCTGCAACCCCAGTCCTGTTGACCTAACAACAGGTAGTATCTCTCAGGATGCACTGCAAGGCAAACAGGGTTTTCTGGTAAGCAGAAGAGATGGACCACAGAGACTCTCAACCCCTAGTCCTTCAGCCTTGGTTGGTGCTGTACTGAGTACCTAGAGTTGTGTGTGTCAGGGTGGGAATACTTTGTCAAATCTACTCCACCCAGCTTACCAACCAGGTCTTGCTTATACAAGCAAATTCAGCTCTCTCATCCATAATTAAATCATAGATGAGGGTGGACTTATTATGTACCTGGCATTGAATAACAGTTCCACCAATCACCAAATCACCAGTTACTTGGCTGCAAGGTAGAGGGAGCAGCCTGCAGCCAATCCCCCTCTCTATTTTTTATGATACCTATATTTTACCATATAATAACTTCCCCTTCCAGAAACATGCCAATACCCTCCACCTCACCATGCTTACTCCACCATATCCCACTGTGCTCATTATGTACTTCCCAACAGTCAAAATGCAATATTTGCAACCAATCTTTCAGTGGCAACTTACATCATTATCTATCCACCCAGGTTATCCAAGTGTGTAAACAGGAACAGCTCATCAAAGTTCTTACCAAAGTTGTTCCTCCCCATGGCATTCCCCTGGGCATCTAGAATCTGAATTGGAAACACATTGTGACTTCTGCCTCTCACTCAGTAGCAACCCATTCTCTTCAGAATATCAGAAGATGGCGCTCACACCCTTGTTGCTTTCTGTATTGCATATTCTATATTGCATTCACATTTTTACTATGTTTGCATATTATATTGTGAAATTTATTTGTGGCAGTGGGCTATCCAAGGTAAATGTTCCATTTGTGGCCATTTTTATATTAGTATATAAAGTTCCATGCATATCATACCTATTTTCAGTAACAGATTGCTTTTAATTTTGTTCAGGACAATAAAAAGATTGGAGAAAAGGCTGAAAAGCAAATACAAAACCTAAAAGAAACAAACATCCAGTTAAGGCAAGAAAAAATGAGAATCTTTTCACTATATTATAGAATGTTTTACTATAGAATATTTTCAGTTTATATTATAATTTCACAGTATTAGGTTCTTACTGCAATCCTAATCTTACTAACCTGGGAGTAAACCCCTTTGAATTCAGCAGGCCTTACATCTGACTAGACTCGGTTAGGATTGCTTTGTAAGATAGTTCAAGTCCTATTGAAATTGATGGATCCAGTCAGTCATGACGTAAGGCCATTGACTTTCTTAGGAACTAAGTGCAACTAAGGGCTTATCCATACATATCCTTTGCCTCATTCTTTCCAAGCACAGGTCCATGACTAAAAGTTCTGTGTCTGAATGTTGTTGTTTTTGCCCTGGAGCTTTCCCCGCAAAAATCCTCTCTTTGGCGCTCAATCAGAACAAACATCAATTTGGGTTTTCCACAGATTGCCTTTTGTTCCAACTGAGCTTTAAAGTGCAGGTTAAGTCTGGACTCAGCCTATTGTCTTTATTCTTATATACTAATGCCTCTTTTGTTAAACTTAACTGACATAGATCAGTTTGAAATTGGTACATTATTCAGAATCAGTTCTTAGCTGTTACTGAAAGTTTTTTAAATTTCAAATCAATTTAATTTACCCTCACATTTAAAATGTGGAAATGAAATAGGTGTAAAGATTAATGATATCTTATTAAATAATGGGCCTTGTCCAGTTGAACCTTTGTATCCATCACTGGACACTAGATTTCTTCACCAAAAATGAATCAAATTATTATCAAAACAATTGGTTCATTGCCTGAGACATTGAAAATAAGACCACCTCCCTAAAACATTGTCTTACTTTCAAAGACTGTTCCACAAAAAAACACCCTGCTGCTAGAGGGAAAAGTCTACCTCGCTGGGGGACCCCCTTGTCTCAGTTCTTCAATGCAGCATGTAGCAAAATGAAAGAGACATTTCCGTAGGTTGACGAGGGGTTAGCTGGGTTGGGCTCTATTCTGATCACATCATTGCCTTGCTAGGTAGAACCTTTTAATAGTTGGCTTAGGGAAAGCTGAGTTTGTGTATATACCTTTAAACACACCTGAAGCACATTCTTTCCTTCAAAGAATTCTCAGCATTTGTTAAGGGTTTCTGGGTATTATAATTCTGTAAGTAGTAAACTACACTACCTATAATTATTTGAGGGGGAAAATGTGTTTGTGGTTTAAAGGTATGTCAGGTACACAGTCTAAATTTACTGGGCAAAATTCCACCCACCGTTTCTGGAGTAAAAGGGTTCCCTGGGGACTTTTATCCCACCTCCCCATGATGTTCTTCAGGATCAGATCTGCAAAGAAGGAGTCAGTCAGGAAGTCTTCTGGCTCAGATTTTGATCTGTGTCAAACAAGAATTTAGAGGTTTCAAATGCTTGCTTCTCCTTTGAAAGTGAGCATTAGGGGAAACTTTGGCTCTGCAGATGTTGATGAATTACAACTTCCATCAGTCACAGCAAGCATGGGCAATGGCCAGGGATGATGGGAGTTGCAGGTCAGCAATATCTGGAGGGCCAAAATTCCCAACACCAAACATAGCCTGCGAAGTTGGTTTTTTTTGGGCGGGGGGGTTCAGTTCAAAGAACCAATAGGTTGGATGGGGGCAGTGGAAAGAACTTGCCATGCAAAAGGATGTCCATATAGGAAGGAAAGTAGCATCATAGAATAATAGAATTGTATAGTTGGAAGGAACAATGAGGGTCATGTAGTCCAATCCCCTGCAATGCAGGAATCTCAATGAAAGTGTCCATGACTCTGCTTTAAAACCAGCAATGAAGAATCCATCATCTTCTATTGTCTGTTCTACTGTCAAACAGCTCTTATTGCCAGAAAGTTCTTCAAACTTTCACAGGATCATACCTCAATAACATCGGACTTAGAGTAAATAAAGCCACTTTTTCTGTTCTATATATTTAGTCAGCTATTTGTTAACTGTAATAACCCTTTCTGTTAATTTGTCATGTAGCAATGAATTAAAGTGCCTAAAAGAAGAGATGAAAAAGAAAAATGAAGAGGCAAAAAGCAAACTTGATGAAAGTGAAGACAATGTATGATATTGGTCCTTCTTATGTAAATATTTTAATTGTAAACTGATGAGCTAAAAAATAATTTATTTATTATAAAGCTTACAATGTAGGAACATTAATTAATTATAACAATGTAAGAAACAAATGTTCCTTATAATCTTACTTGGCAAGAGCAGGAGGGTTAGGATAAGCCCCTTACTATCTACATCAGGGATGGTTAACCGCCAGTACATATATGTGTGTGTTATGTGTGATTCTTCTTGATCATAAATTAATGCAATTCAGGAATCTTGTTTATACCTTTTTCAATAATTGTGATTACTTTCTGTATAGATAAAGTGTTATATTGAAAGCTGGATGTGAGGTTTTTTGGTACGCTTAAAGACAGTAAAAGGCAGGATTTTAAATTATGAAAATATTATCATTAAAAAAAATTGTCAGATTTTACAATATAATTTCAGGTTCGAAACATTGAAAATGAAATTTCTAAAAAGGAAAAACAACTGAAAACATTTGAAAGCAAGGTATGAAAATATAATTTACTTCATGTTTGTTCAATGCTTTATTCTACAATGTTTCAGTTTCTCAGAAACAGTATTTACATAGAAAAAAAGCATCTGCATAACTGAAATGCTTGTTGCAATCATTACTGGTTTATCATTTCATTTTTAATGATTTCATAGTTTAATGATTATTAAGATAACTTATAGATGTACATGTTTCAGAAAGTAGTTACAGGTAAGCAAATTATTTTATGCACATACTTAAATATAAATTAAAATAATCTTAGCACAACTACTCTAGGTTACAATCCTGCCTATATATGCCACGTTTACTTCAGTGGATTTATAAAGAGATAACTATTCACAACAGCAAGCTTAGCAAGCTCATGAGTAAATTCTATGCAAAAGGATTTGTTCTAACAAAATAATTACAGCTAAAATTAATATTGTAATATCTACCTGTGTTTTCTTAAAAAAATAATTTTTATTGAAGTTATCAGAACAAGGAACAAACAAACAAACAGAACATCAGTAGGGTACATGTTTGTCAGATGTTTTAACAAAAGTAAAGTGATCATTAAGTACTCATTTGGTATCTTATTGTTTGAAATATATTTTTATCAATTTTTAGATTAACAGTTTAAAGAAACAAATTGAAACAAAATCCAGGAATATTGAAGAATTGCAGCAAGATGTAAGTACTGTTTTAGAATTATAAAAATATAGATATAGAATTATATCATTTATAAAATGTAATTGTATACCAGGGTACCAGGAGGGATCCTCAAGCAACTTCTGGTAGCATAGAGTAGAACTGCTGTCCTTTTACAGTCATATGTGGTTGGCTACCCACAGTCTTTATGAATTTTCTCAGAATTCAGTACCCCAATATTTTCTGTGTGTGTGTGCGCGCGCGTGCGCGCGAGCGCACGTGCACACTGGCCATACTGTTGAATGCTCTACATTGTTGGGAAAAAATAAAGACAAAATAACTGAATATTTTTACTGGCCCAATTTGCTTATTATGTATCATAGCTTTAGTGGCAGAAAATCACAATATAATTTTAATTTCGTAAATATAAAACCTTACTTGTTAACAGAACAAGGCTTTGCGAAAGAAAGTTGCAACAGAGAGCAAGCAATCCAGTATTACAGAAGAAAAAGTAAGATGTTTGATTTCTGTGTCATTTGAATAATAGTTGCAGAGGAAAGAAATATAAAATTTGAGGAATTAAGACCTACAAGATGTTCACTTTTGTGAATGAAATAGTCAGTGGCTAGGGAAACCCAGCCAGATGGGTGGGGTATAAATAAATAAATTATTATTATTATTATCCATTTCAAGTTCTAGTTTTGTTCTTCTGGAATGTCTTCGATACTTGTTTGCATAGTCAGCAGAGCACCAAGATCATTCAACAAGTTGCCCTGATATGATCTTCCACTAGAACTGGGATATGGAACAGTTAAATTACAAGTACATGCTTGGCTCTGAAAAGTGGAGATACAGTTTGTCATCTTTAAAAGAGCAACCAGAGACATAGGAAGCTGCCTTATACTGAGTCAGACCATTGGTCCATCTAGTTTTGCATTATCTATACGAACTGAAGGTGCCTCTCTGGGATTTTAGACAGGAGTATCTCCCACTCCTACCTAAAGACAGTGGCCGCTCAGGCCCCTGGGGTGGCGTGCCCAGGAGTGGGGTGAGCTGCCCATAGGGGCAGGGCACACTGTGGGGCCTCCGGAGTGTGCCTGCCTCCTCCCACTCAGCCACCATACAGCTGAGGGGGGGAGGCAGTGGGCGGACCGTTTGGGCAGTGCGGAGCCTGCATGCACTCAAGCCACCGTGTCTCTCCCAGGAGAGACGCATGGCTCAGGCGTGCTGCAGGCCCTGCAGTGAGTGCCTCCCGGCATTTTGTCACCCCCCTCAGTGGTGACACCCAGGGTGACCCACACCTACCACAAACCCCTTCCTCTGCCTTTGCCTAGAGATGCCTGGTACTGAACCTAGGGATGCTTGGGATTGAAGCTGTACTTCATATCTTCCTTGGCACTCCACCACTTTCATCGGAAAATGGCAGCAGATCTGATTCTGCATATAGGTTCACTGCTACTAATTCTCTAAAACTCTGCTGATATATGCTTTGAGTACAGAAAAAGAGCTCTGTGAATATAACATACAGTACTTCATCTAATAACAGAATAAGAGCTACTTTCCTTTTTGAAGGCTTCACTGGTTGCTGTCTCCTTACTGCTGCTTCAATTGCAGTTACTTCAAAAGTCCATTTGGGAATACTTTTCTTCTCCTTTGGATCACTGCAAGGGAAAACCCAAAAATGACAGGGGTGTTCACAGTATGCTAAAACAGGCACCCCCAACCTTCGCTCCTCCAGATGTTTTGGACTACAATTCCCATCATCCCTGACCACTGGTCTTGTTAGCTAGGGATCATGGGAGTTGTAGGCCAAAACATCTGGAGGGCCACAGGTTGTGGATGCCTGTGCTAAAATATATCCAGCAGATTAGAGATTGCATAGGCCAGTCTTTTGACTTTTGTGATTGAGTCATACATTTTTATTTACAGGTGAATAAATTAGAATTAGAGTTGGAAAATATAAAGAAATTGCATAAAGAAACAACTGACAACTATAAAAATGAAATAGAGAAGGCTAGAGAAGCAGAAGAAAAACTTTTCAAAGAGGTAAGAGTTCAAGTTTTTTTACATTTTGTAAACTTGCATAATTTGCGTAAATTAAACTCGTTTTTATTTACATGATTGGGATTTATCAATCTGCTTATCAGTTCCTAGCAGTCTCTGTTTATCATACTCTGATCTGTCTTACTCATAATGTACCCCACATGTTATGGTTCGGGATGAGGACAGGAAGCATCAAATGCAGGTTTTTCTTTCAGGTAGAGGGCTTAAAAACTTTCACACTGGGAAAACCTGATGAAAAAAGAGCTTTAAGCTCTGTGCCTTGGTCAGCCAAAGGAAAGGTTTATCCTACAATCTTGAGCTGTGGGTGCTTGATTTCTGAGAGAAATGAAACTTGGATTGATGAGGGATCTCTCCTGCCTCCCAAATTACTGCGAGTTCCTTTCACAAGTATAAAAGATACTAAGGCTAAATCCATAGAATAAGTGCAACCCTCCTAGACTGTATTAAAGGCACAGTAGTATTATACCATGATCAGGAACTTTGTTATGACTCAGGTATTTCATTTGCCAGTGTAGCATCACTGTTCATTCAAAGCCTGCTGTTTGATCCACTAACTAGAACTAGGGTGGTTGGATTAATTACTCTCTTAGAATCTACAACTTTTTATAATAAAAGAAACAGATTTTGCTTTTTTTTGTTAAAATTTTATTTTTATCCATATTGGTTCAGATGGTCTGTTCCATTTGTGCAGCCACTGAATTTAACTCATAGGTTCCACATATAATTATTGAATATCAATATTATTTCATTAAACTATTTCATTCACATATGATATTAATAGGCAGAGAGAATGAAATTCGTAGCTGATGAAGCAGTAGCAAAGCAGAAAGAAATCGACATTCAATGTCAGCACAAAATAACTGAAATGGTAGCACTTATGGAAAAGCATAAGGTAAACACAACTTATTTTTATACATACAAGCTAGAATTAAGAGAAGGGCCATGTGGGATGGAGCTGAGGATTGCCATATTTGCTGCATTGGTTCTCATTTTCCAACATACGAGCTATTATTTATATTATATATATTAAAAGGTACTTTTAAATAGTGAGATCTGCTGCAGCAAAAAAGTAAGTGTAGCTCCAGTTGTAGCAATTTAAACATTTGCATTTTCATGAGGTACCGTATTTTTCGCTCTATTGGACGCAGTTTTTCCCCTCCAAAAATTGAGGGGAAATGTGTGTGCGTCCTATGGAGCGAATGCAGACTTGTGCCATAGCCGCGCACAACCCCTCCGGCAGGGAGAGGCTGAACAGGGCTATGGCTTCTTTAGCTCTACGCAGCCTCTCCCGGCAAGGAGAGGCTGCACGGGGCTAAAGGGGAAGCCAAAACAGCGAGCGGGATCCATCCTGCTCGCTGCCTTGGCTTGTGCCGTAGCTGCACGCAACCCCTCCGGCAGGGAGAGGTTGTGCGCAGCCTGTACGCTGCTCTTTGGGGCTGGGGGGGAAAAAGATTTTTTTTCTTGATTTCCCCCCCTAAAAACTGGGTGCGCCCTATGGTCCGGTGTGCCTATGGTGCAAAAAATATGGTATTTAATTCCCGCCTACTTTGGTGTGTCAGTGATTTATTTATTTATAACAAAAAAAACACACCCAAAAACTGGGGTGTCTGAAATCTTGGTTGTGTGTATTATCTGATGGGAGTGTAGGTGTTATATTGATTTATTTATTTCATTAAATTTGTACACTGCATGATTGTAAAATACAACCTATCAAAAGGTAAAACATTAAAATAAAAAAATACAACCATACTTAAAAACATATCCAAGTTAAAATACTAAAGTAGATTAAAATTACCTTGATATATGTGCCGTTAATCTTTCAACATGTATTTATTTATTTATTTCATTTCTATACCACCCTATACTTGAAGGTCTCAGGGCAGTTCACAAAAAATATCAAATGCATAAAATAAAAATAAAAACAACAACTCAATTAAAAAAACTGCAAGCGATCACTTGCTCCAGAACCTTGCCCAAGAAAGGGAGAATAGCAACTGTCCAGTAGTTTGTTAGGTTTTCTGAATCCAGGGAAGGTTTTTTTAAGGAGTGGTTTTACCACTGCCTTCTTCAAACAGGCAGGGACCACCCCCTCTCGTAAAGAGGCATTGATCACCTCCTTGGCATAGCCAGCTGTTCCCTCCCTGCTGGATTTTATCAGCCAAGAAGTACAAGGGTCTAGAGAGGAAGTGGTGACCCTGACTGATCCGAGGATCTTGTCCAACTGAAACTCATCCAACACAACAGGACTAGACTGTGCTCTGGACACTCCATGAGATTCATCTGCTATAACAGCAGAGTCAAGGTCTTGGTGGATGCAAGCAATTTTATCCTAAAAATGCTTTGCAAAACAAGTCACAGTGAGCTACCATTGGTTCTATCACCTCCTTTGAGCCAGCCTGTAAAAGGCCTCATACAACCCGGAAAAGCTCTGCTGGACTACATGATGAAGATGCAATGGAGGCAGCAAAATATGCCTTCTTTGCTGCCTTCACTGCCACTGGGTAGGCTTGATAATGAGTCCTTACCAGTGTTTGGTTGCATTCATTCAAATATTTCCTCCACTTGCGTTCACTTGTATACTTAATATTTTGTTTTGTTTTTTTATATCTTTTTCCCATTGTGAAATTAGTGCTTATATTCATATAAATAAATATACATGTATACTAAAGTAGAGGGGGGGAATCAGACAAAATCTACACCCATCTGGAAGCACCCATTCTTTTAGGCTAGGATTATATACTCACTTACCTCAGAATAAGCCTGATTGAATTCCATTAGGATTTGTGCATAAACAGATATTATGCTGCTAATTATCAGCTGAAATGAAAACAGTTCAGGGAGAGGGAAAGCAACTGGAGCTGGTCTTTCAGCAGAGCTAATAGACTGGTGCTGCTTACCACCTTCCTCTGCTGCAAGCAGGCAGAATAAGCAGTTAAATATTATATGTGAATTAACATATGACCATCTCCTCTATGCAGCATCAATATGATAAGACAGTTGAAGAAAAAGATGCAATATTAGAATGCTATAAGACAAAAGAACAAGAGGTATCATCAACAATAGGATCTTTGGTAAGAATATCTCCTAAACTATTTCAGCCATGGTGTGGCTACAGGTTATCCATTACTGTCCCATCAGTACCTATTTCTATATTTTATTATGATTCACTGCAGTTTCTTTAATCCAATGGAGGAATTTTTGTGTGGGAACTAGAAGTCACTGTCCAATTTTGAGTCAAAATGAAACCGACAACTTTCTTAAATGTAGACAAATGTTATAACTATTTATAGTACTCCTGTACATCTATAGGAAACATGAGGGACAAACTGAAATGAAAATAAATGAGACAAGGAGTACTGATGAAGATATATATTAATGGTGAATTGAATTCAATAATGTGGCTTTTACTGTAGCTGTCAGATCACTATCTGCCATGCAGAGAGAGGCACTTTATTTTGCAATCCTTTAACAAAGAAAGGTTGAGTTAAAAAAATTTTTTAATTGTATTTAATTTAATTTAATGTATTTTTTCTGAAAAAGTTGAGCATGTGAATGAATTTTTAAATAGAGTCTGAGCTACTAAGTTTTTATCTAATTATCATTCTCAGAAAAGTGAACTTTCCAATAAGAAAAAGGAACTCTCCTCCCTTCAGGAGCAACTTAAAATAGAAATGGAAGAGAAGGTATATCTTCTGGTTTTTTAATTTTATGCACACAATTCTGTGAAAATAATCTGGGTTACTTTATGTCTCCCTTATGTCCAGGAGTTGTTTTTTACTTTTAAATAGCCCTAAAGAAGAGTGAATGACACCCAGTGGCAATATGCTTCTAAGGAATAATGATGATTTTGCCTTTTTAAGACAACCATTGTCTGACTTATAAAAAATGCTTTTTAAGCAAATGCTTGTTAAACACCTGAAGGAAAAGGGAGGGAAGGAAAATAGGAGTTGTTTTTTTAATGAAAAAGCACAAAAGCTTCATTAACTATATTGTTCAGTAAATTATTCAAACTGTTGACATAAAGCATACTGTTATGAGTTTTTTTGAGGAGTGGGGGTCTATTAGACTGCAATTCCTGGATCCAACAAGTGTTAAAATCTAAGTAAGTTTTCAAATTTCTGGAACAGCATCGTGGCAGGGGCGTAGGAAGGGGGGTGCGGTGGGTGCAGTGCACCCTGGGTGTCATCACAGAGGGGGGTGACAAAATCCCCCCTGGGTGGATTGTGCCACTGCGCCGATCGCCCCGCCCCCTGGGTGGATCGCCCCGCCCCCATAGGTGGCTCGCCTCACCCCCAGGTGCACAGCATGTGTGCCGCTCCAAGTACCTGAGCGGCTAGCTCTGTTGCTGCCTCGTGGTGAGGTAATAGGCCATAAAGGTAACAAAGAATGTGCCTCTGTGCCAGACAGCAAATGGGTAAGTCCCCCTCCCTCAACTCACTGGTAATTAGAAAGACAGGCCAGAGTGGAGAGTTGAGTTATGTGAGACAGAAGCTGGAGGCAGCAGGTTGTTTGAATTCAAAGCTGCTGCTATGGGAGAAGCAAGACCCTCTTGGGTTGTTAATGCTGTGAACCCCTCCATTAGAGGCCCAGGTTATATATATGTGTAAATAAACCATGTATCACAAAGACACCACAGTCTCCGCTGTCCCTCATTCCAATAGAAATACAAACCCTGGGTAAGCACCTAGAACCCCTGGAATCTTGCACTCCTCATAGATTGGAGTGATGTGCAGCAATGCCTTTATGATATATATAACATGATTAGCCATGCACTGGCTAATCTGTGCTACGTAGAGACCTGCTCTGTAAAAGTGGTGGTGATGCAAGCTGAGCAAATCACATTCAGGTTGAAATGGAATTCAGACTTGTCAATTTGTATTAAGCACCCAAGTGATAGTCCAAACAAATAAATCACTAGAAGCAATTTTTACCAAGTTCATGAGGATGCCTGGGGGGCAGTAGAGCTGTAAGTCTTGGCTTTGGGATCACTGGTGCTTATGATGAGAAAGTGGGGGGAGGCTGAGGTGATGGGGAAACTGGCATGGTTTAGGTGCACCAGTCGAGCCAATCCAGCATTCCAGCACCCTACCTGTCAAACAGTAGCAACCTGGCTGTCAAGAAACTAGCATTGCAGCTATCCCACCAAGTAAGCCGCTTCTGGCACCGTAAAGAGAATTACCCTGGAAATCCTTACATAGAAATTGCAGAAACAAAAACTAAGTACTTAGTTCATTAGTTTCCCGCAGATTTGCAGTGATACTTTTGTGCTAGGTAGCATATACTCAGTGAGGTCAGGGCAAGATTAAAAGAAATATATTTTTGGACCTTAAAAATTATTTGATCTAGCTTGACTATGGAGTTCTCATCTAGGTAATGCTTCACCAAAGATAAAGGATAATTTTAATTGGCCACAGGATTCCCCTATACTAGAGGTATCTAGCCCATGTCTTTAGTCATTTTTGGAGTATAATGTCCTTGAACCTTGACCGTTAGCCATGCTGCCTGGGACTGGTGGGAGTTGGAGTACAACAACATTTGGAGGCTAGGATGGCCATCAGAAAGGGGCAATGGTGCAGACCTGGCCTCATGGTATTGGTAAATCACTGGGAGGGAGGGAGAGAGGGAGGGAGGGAGGGAGGAAGCGGCAAGATGGCAGGGAGTTTGGTGCTATGAAATGTACTGGTGGAGCCAGTCCACCTGTCCTGCTGGTGTGTTTGCTGAATGCCAACCTCCCCACCACCTTGCCTATTCCTCTTTCCCTCCTGATAAACTGCAACAACACTGCTGCCAGGAGGCCAGATCATGCAGTTGCTCCCCCCACTCAACCTTCGCATTGGCTGCTCCTGTCAGGAGAGCAACAGGAGGAGCCATTAGCTTAAATCCATTTTGTCTGTCTTTTGAGGAATTGGAGTATTAGACCTCAAGAACAGTTTGAAACCACCATTCTATTTTCTGCTATTCCACATGCAGTGAATCAGATTTCTGATCTTCTAAGATCATTCCCTACTAAATGGAAGATGACTCCCTATATTAAGATAGACAAATGTGTGAAATCTGAAATCCTACACTTTGGAACCTGTGTTTTGTTTTGTTTTTGCCTCATGGAATGTACAGCAGCTTTGGTGGTGGGGTAAGCACATTCTTTCCACAGTGCACGAACCTAATCCACTAATCCACTTGGGGTGTAGGGAGTCCTTCATAGCTGATTTTAACTTTTAAAAAACAACTGTGGTAGAGCTGATAGTGGTTTTCTGAGCTTCTCACTTAACTGCTCCCTTATTGTCTTGTGCTAATAAAAAAAGTATA
The DNA here is from genome assembly GCF_027172205.1 of Podarcis raffonei. Lineage (NCBI taxonomy): Eukaryota > Metazoa > Chordata > Lepidosauria > Squamata > Lacertidae > Podarcis > Podarcis raffonei. The sequence continues at coordinate 66,013,638 of NC_070607.1, forward strand.
TTTAAATAGAAAACTTCAAAAGTTTTTTTTAAGTTGCACTATTTCCCTCTGTCTAGGAAAAGCTAGCAAGAGAAGCAAATAAAGGTGACATTTCTAAAAAAGAAAAAAGGCATCAGGTGACCATTACTTCTGTTTTTCAAAATTATTATGCTTTGCTGCAATATAGCATTCAACTTTTATTGCATAAGCTACCTGATACATGCATTGTGAAGTAGTAAAATTTTCTAGTAATATTTGTTGTTATGGTAGTTGTGTTCTTCTCATACTTACTCCATATTTTTATGCTTTCTGTAATTAATTGTAGAAAACACAAACATCCTTCATGGAAACACCTAAAACCAATAGCCTAGATTCTCCATCTCTTCATTCCAAAAAGAAAATGTCCCAAAAATTTACACCTGCTAACGTGAACAAGTTGGAATACAAAGAAAAGTCTTCTTGGACACCTGCCAGGGTTTGTTTCTTAATATATTACGTTTCAGTTTTATGTACTTGTTTGTTATCTACTTGTTTATTTATATTTGTTCAGGGTTTGATTTAAGATTCTCATTTCTAAATTTTGTATGAAAAAGTAGATTTTCTTTTTCTTTTTAAAAAATCACTATTTAGAAAGTAATATTTAGCTTAAAGTTTCTATTCTCCAAATTTCACTGCTGCCCTGCCCCATCTGGTAAGTGGCAACAGTGTCACTGTCAGGAGGGCAGTGGCATGGCATTGCCCCACTGCACTGGCTGCTTGTAGATCCATGTCTTTGTTGTCTTGTGTTACCTTTATTTCCAGATTTCTGATTATTTTATTTTTTGTGTTGTGTATTTACCACTTTATGTACGCTAGTTAATGAGTGATGCAATATTCCTTCACTTTATTGTGATTTGATGGCTCCTCTATCCTGAGCTAACCAGTAATGTAGCTTGTCACTTTTAAATGCTGTAAGTAAGCAATATAGATCAGAAGCTCCATCCACTGACATTAACTTGTTTAGGGTGTATGTTTAATGTGTAGGTTTGTCATCTATCAAAGCTTCACTAAGCACCCAGATGGTAGAGTGCTAGCGAAAATAGCCCCCATCATTTAATACCAATAAGATAGCTGGGTTGCAGAGTTACGTACTGGGGAAGATCACTTGCCACTCTTGTTGTTGTTACTTCATAATTGCCTTCCACATATATGTCTTAAGGCAACATACACACAGAGAGAAAGAACACTCATCATTGCAACCAGCCAAGAGGTATCTGTAACCCATACACAGAAGCGGCTCACTCAGTGGTCCAGAGCTGCAATGCTACCTTGCCAGCAGCAGCACTGCCACTTACTCAGAGGGAGTACAGTGCAGGCTGGAAAGCTAGCTTTGCATTTCCATTCACTAGGCAAGTTGCTTATACTTATGCAGCGCTAGCTGAGAAGAAAGGTTGGAATCCACTTCAACCACATGCATTTATTTCACAACAAATTTTTATTTTGGGAAAGCCTAAGAAAGTTTGTAGGGACCACTCCTTTACAATCTACATATATCTTTTTGGGATTAATATTTCCCTTTCTCATTAACCTAAATGTTTTTCACCTTAACCAATCAAGACCTACAAATTTCCTTACAAATCAAGTCTTCTGTGCACAAAAAAAATGTTACATATGTAGTTGAATCTCCATATTTTGGGGCTGCATTCATGGTTGCTTATATTGGGACAGGTCTCACATGCCCAGAAATTACAGGGCATAAGGAGCTGCCTGACAGTACTATCTGTACATAGCGTAATTCTAAAGAAAAGGATCTGTGAACAAGGGCTTCTAGGTTTAAAAGAGTCTTTTTTAAAAAAAGGTTAAAGTTAGCATCATGGATTTTAAAAAAATATTTCTTTTATTCCATATAGACTTACACTGTGAAAACACCTCCAAAATCTAAATTACTAAGAGAAAGCACCAGCCTACTTTCAGAAGAAGTAACAAAGAAAAAAAGAAAAGTTCTTTTAGAACTGGATACTCAGTCAGATACCTCTGAGAACGACCTCCTGGTATTAGTTTGAAAATAAGAAATATATATGTGTGTGTGTGTAAAGAGGCATTTGAAGTGCTTTTTGTTATCACATGCCATTTCTTTTGCTTTACAACATAAAAATATGCCCCCCTCCTAGCCATATAAATGATTCCATGGATTATCTCCCCCCCAAAAGTAACTGCTTTTCTCACCAGAACAGATGATTACTACTCCTTGATCAGATGCCCTTGGAACCTATGAAGTAACAACTAACCTAGCCAGATAATTTCCCCCTCAAGGTTCACATAGGTCTGAACAAAAAAAAACCTTAGATAGAGGCATATATTATGTTTGGTAAATTTCTTTTGATACCCCCCCTTGGATTGGACCCCCCCCCACAGATGCTGGACTCCTATCATTACTGACTGTTGGTCATGCTGACTGGGTGTTATGAGAGCTGAAGTCCAACAACATCTGGAGGATTACATGTCCCTGATTTAGAGCTTTCCAAAGATCTTTCTAATTGTTATCGGAAATTCTTCCTAATTTGAAATGTCATAGAGTAATATAACTAAGCAAATTATTTCTTGGTGTGTAATGAAAGTCATGTCTATCCAGTCTTCTGTAGTTTCCATTACATACTTATATGAAACATAACACTGTTTTTAGATTGCATAATATTGTTATGTGTTCCCCAGTTCTCTGAACAGTGAGATGGTCTAGAGCTGGTCTAGAAGCAGTGCTATAGGGTTTCATTTCCTTAATGAGAGAGCTAGAGATTCTTGCAATAATTGTTTCTTTGTTTTTCTCCTATATACATACAAGAAGCAAGCAGTCTCCTAAAAGCAGACAGCGTTGCCACTCAGCCTATTTTAGTTCCCAGAAAACAGCTTATACAGCCCCAGCCTTGTGGCTGCACTTCAGTTCTTAGCTATTCCCAGCTAAGCCCTCTCTGTGCCCTTCTCTTTGGGTGGTCTCCAGCTAAGTTTTAATCAGAGTAGACCAAATGAAATTAGTAAACATGGCTAAGTTAGGTCTACTTATTTCAATAGGTCTACTTTGACTGAAGCTCAGTTGAATACCACATTTTGTTTCCTTCTTGGTTCTGGACCAACATACATAGTGACAACATAAAGCATAAGGAGCTGCCTTACATCAGGTTGGACCCATAATCCATCTAGCACAGTACTATTGATATGTACCTAGCATAATGCTGCACACAAAGATCTGTGAACTAGGGCCTCTAGGTTTAAAAAGTCATAGGATGTTTTTCCTTATTCTTAAACTGGATGTGTGTAATGAAATAATTTTTCCATGTTGTATATTGAAAAAGGAAAAGAAAGACTCTAGAAGTTATTATGCATTTATTTAAAAAAACAATTTCTTTTCAAGAGCATCGTTTCAGAGGAAGAAATGTTTAAAAAGCTGTATAAAGATTATCCACAAACTTCTTGCCTATGTGTCATGACACCAAAAAAGGTATCTTCACAATTTTACTAAAAGCCAAAACATATATCACAATTGCCGTGTTAATAAAATTAAGTGAAGTTTTCAATTTTGTGCACAGGTTCACATGCCACCAACTTTGAAAACTCCTGGATCTTCTGTTAAGGTTGCAGCTTTAAGAAAGATGCGAGATGCTGGATGGACTGCAATCTCCAAAGTGGATAGAAAGAAAAAAATGAAAGAAGCTGGAAAACTTTTTGCATAAATGAAACTTAGTGTAATGTTGAACTAATTGTTTAGTTTATCATATTTGAATACTCTGCCTTCATTACATTTTTGTTCCAGTAACTTTTTTTTAAAAAAGATAGGGTGTCCTGAGTCTGTTAAAAGGGCAGGAAGTGTTGGAATAATTTAAATATTATAAGCTTCCCCAAGAACTTATGTTCTGATCTATCTCCTGTAGGTACAGGTGCATGTGTGGAAAAGAATCAATGTAGGGCTCAGTAGAGTCCTCTTTCTTCCCATCCCTCCCTTGCTGGATCTAGAGTACTTTTGCACAGGGCCATCAGGAGAAAAGGTTATCTGGATGCATACATGGTAGGCTTGATCAGGGTTGTAAGTAATGACCAATGCATAGCATTCTATGATCAGCTAAGGACCAGCAGGGCACCGAAGAATGAAATAGTTATCCACTAAGTCCTCTGCCAATCCTCTCCTGCATGCTCATTTGCATGTATATGTTAACATAAACAGATTAGAAATGTAAGGTTAGTGAAAGAACGAATCAGAAAAGGCTCTTGTTATTTAATTAAGCACAATACTACCAATGAAATTGAAAGTCATTCGTTGTCACTGAATAGCAGATAACTGTATTCCACTGCTGGAAGTGTTCCTTGTTTTCAAATAAATATACTTTATTAATTTTATTTTCTTATTTTTATTGAGCTGGATAGAAGTTCAAATATTTATTGAAGCCACTTTAAAAGAGTTCCTGTGCTCCAACAATTATATGCCTCCTGGTGGTATTTGAAATGTTCCCTCATAAGTTGAAGAAAAGTCCACTTCTTTTTCACCAGGCCAAAACTCCAGTCTGTATTGTCCAGGTTGAGCACTAAATGGTAACTGATCAATCTGAAGCTCATCATCGTCATACACTGTCATGTTGGAATTAGAAATTCTTGGTGCATCATATAAGCCTCCTGATATTACAAGTGTGTCATCTGGAGTAGCATATCTGTCCACTGTAAACAGTTTTTAAAAAATAAATATTACTGGGAATCCAAGCTTTTTCTGATCAATCCAAATCTGAATCAATCCAAAAAGCTAAAGACTTAAAATCTTCCTTGTGCAATGATACAATTTAAGTAGCATTCATAGAAAATTGCCAGTATCCAGTTCAGATGTACAACATACCCAGTGAGGATAGAAATATGTTGGCATGGATTCAAAGTTTGAAATGGATTCAAACATGTGAATGTTCTAGTTCTTCCTTTCAGAGTTTGAAATGGATTCAAACATGTGAATGTTCTAGTTCAGAGTTTGAAATGGATTCAAACATGTGAATGTTCTAGTTCTTCCTTTCAGAGGCAGCCCCTTACACTGGTCAAAAGGGTCATTTGCCTTTTGCAGTAGCACCTCAAGAGGCTCAGGGGGCTTTGATATGAGCACAAATAAGTTTTTTGCATCTGTGCACCCAGTACTCTGTGCCACAGGCCCTTGGTTATAAACATTATTCCTTTACATATTTCAAAAAAACAGAAATATTTTTTAAAGCTAAACATTGATACTCAAAAGCTTTCTCATACATTTATGTCTCCTTTTCTCTCATGCATGCATTTAGGCTGTATCCTTTCCCTGCAGGAAACTGTCACATTGTCTGGTAAACCCAATGTTTCCTGCTGCTGAAACTCCACTTCCATTTCAGACTCTACACTCTACACAACAAACAGCTAATTTTACCACTAGACTGAGAAACAGCAGTAGTACCTCTTGGAGCTGTTTTAAATTGTTACCATTTGCTGTGCCATTCCATTACTTAGCATGTAGTGGTTGGTAAGTGACTAAGGGAAGACAGCTACTATGAATGGATATAAAAAGCTGAGTATTGCCCCTTCCCATAATTACTCATTAGTCTTGTACATGATATTGGTATTTGATTTAAAATATACTAACCTGTTTCAAAAGAGGCATCATAAAGTGGATGATGGGAAAATTGGTCTCTTCGTTTTCGATATTTATTGAAAATATATATAATGAATCCGAGAATTGTCAGTGCGAGAACAATGGCAAAAAATATGGTTAGGATGGTATCTGAATTGCTCAAACCAGCTCCTTCTGCTGCAATGAAATAATACAGAAAGCCTACTAATACTTAGTTTAAAAAGCTCAGTAAAACTTAGACCTACCTGCCGGCGGACTGTCTCGCCAGAGTCGTGCATGCTCTAGTTATCTCCCGCTTGGACTACTGCAATGTGCTCTTCGTGGGGCTGCCTTTGAAGAGATCTGCATTGGTTCCCAGTACATTTCTGAGCACAATTAAATGTGTTGGTTCTGACCTTTAAAGCCCTAAATGGCCTCGGTCCTGTATACCTGAAGGACCCCTGTATACCTGAAGGACTCCACCCCCATTGTTCAGCTCGGACACTGAGATTCAGCACTGAGGGCCTTCTGGCGGTTCCCTCATTGTGAGAAGAGGTTACAGGGAACCAGACAGAGGGCCTTCTAGGTAGTGGCGCCCACCCTCTGGAATGCCCTACCGTCAGATGTCAAGGAAATAAGCAACTACAGTATCCTATTTTTAAAAGACACCTGAAGGCAGCCCTGTTTATGGAAGTTTTTAATATTTAATACTGTATTGTTTTTAATACTCGATTGGGAGCTACCAAGAGTGGCTGGGGAAACTCAGCCAGATGGGCGGGATATAAATAAATTATTATTATTATTATTATTATTATTATTAGTTTGAAATAGCTTAGTGTGCTGCTGATTGCAAATCAGTGTGGATGTTTATTCAGACATTTGTCCAGTCAATGATAATGGGACTTCTAGATAAGTATATTTAGGGTCTTGGGGGTCACTACTAAAATAGTCTAGTTATTGCTACAGATGCTTTCATCATGTGTCATTTTCAATATCAAACAATTTAAGAGTGACTCTTCGAATGTGCATACAAAGGAAGGTAAACATTGTTCCAATATGTCCTTGTAGTCTGATGGGATACCTTTTCCTAAGAACAAACATGCTATTTGGAAGCAATAGGGGAAAAGCTAGTTGTGGGAAGGGTGATTTGGAGCAGATAAACAGGAGGCACTCCTCCTCCTGCCACTTCTCTATTAACATAGCTTTTCACTATAAAACAACATCACAGCATCAGGTCTCAGTTTACATGTGTTTGCCTGTAACTTTATATTTTGTCCATCAGACCTACCTGGAAACTGAATTGCTGAAACTGAAAGGTAGCCCTTGCTGGTGATAGGTGGTGCAGTACTAGAAGGCTGGACTGTCGGTTTTAATGTGGTAGCTGAAGTTGTGACATTGAAATCTTCAACTGTGGCTTGATGTGTAGAATTAGTAGAGAATGACTCTGTTGGAAATGTCATCTCAGTTTTGGCTTCAGCAGTCATAGCTGATGTTTCTGTATGAGGAGAATGAGTGCTTTGTAGAAGCGTAGGAAAGTTGGTAATATTCACTGTTGTTGCGAATGTACTCAAGCTGGCACTTCCATTCTGCAGTATAGTGATGTTGCCTGCTTCTGTACTGGAAACGGTCAGCCTTTCAGTCCTAGATGTGGTATTCATTGCTGGGATGTAGTTTGTAGTCTGAAGTGAAACTGTCTTCAGTATGATGGAGACTACAAGGCAAACATATGTTCTTTTGTCCATCATAGCTTTCTGTTTTTTCCTTGTCAATTATGTTAGCCTTTTCTCCTGTGGAAACATATTTAAAACAACAATAACAGAGTTATGGGTATAAATTAAAATTGCTTCAGCTAGGTTCTCTGCAAAAGCATTTAGAGGTGTAAAAGAGCAGAAGGCATTAAACTTTATCTTCTCAATTAATAGTTCTTTCATATAAGGCATACACCTCTCTGGTCTGAGAGAGACACTGAGAGAGACAAGTAGGGTTAGAAACACACATCCCCTGTAATTACCAATTGATTCTGCCCCTTGAGAGATAAGAGACAAACATGGATGCTCTGAGTAGAGCCAGCAGAAGCCTTTATCACCAAACCAAGTATTTCAATGCTTCATTGTCAATTCTGTGGCTTATTGAAGGCATGTACCTCAGCAGAAATACATAAATGGAGTCTTAGCATGTCACAACTGTGATAGCATGTTTTCCTTGGACTTGGGTTAACTTTGATATATGCTAGATTTAGCCCTGAGCAATTAATTTACTGAGTCTTAGATTCCTATCAGTAACATGTGAAAGGTAGTGTCAGACCTCACAGGGCAAATAGGATGAAGATGATTGATGCAGTTTGTAATCATGAGCTGTGAATGTGGAACAATAATAATTGGCCTTTGGCATACTGAAAACTTGTAACCTTTGCCTCGGTTGGGGCTTATCAACACTCTACTCTGCTAAGGTATGAATACCCTGTGTTAATGTGAAGGGCTTAACAGTTTTCATAGCACTACCAGAACCAGATATTCAAAAGAACTACGCTGGTAAGTTATAAGATAAGATAACATTCTTTATTTTGGTCCAAAGACCCACAGAAGAATTTTCAAGAGCAAAATAAAACAGAAATACAGGGAAAGGATTCCAAGGCGGCCAATATGTTTTATCCAGAGCATGTAAGTTTCTATTTCTTATTACTTCTAAGAGGAATTTAGCCACGGTCAGGGTAGTATTGTTTGACATATCTCCAAGGAGGTACTTAAAGGTAGAAGGCTTCAGATTTTCCAGTTAAGTTTACCAATAAGGGTTTAATTAATTGATCTCTGGCTTGTTTGAACTGCTGACATTGTAGTAGGATATTCTTCATAGAGTCAAAACCCTGAGAACATAAGGAGAGCCTATTCTGATAGGGTATGCCAGACAGTCTGCCATTTAGTACTTCTGATGGAAATACATTTAGTCTGGCTTTGGTGAATAATCGACAATAGAGACAGACAGATTCATGAAATACAATGGTAACTGAAAATCATGGCCATAGTGGATTCCATATGCAAATAATATTTGGTTAACAGGTTGTTAACTTGTAGTTGACCTTTATCTTTGAATCTACTGCTGAATCAGGAGACAAGGAAACATTTATTCTCCATCTCCTGTTTGCTGGAAAGAACAGGACTTGAATTATGAATCTAAAGATATGGATCAGGGCCAGCCCAAGACATTTCGGCACCTAAGGTGGACCCCAAAATGGCTCTCTCCTCCTCCCCCCCAGGAAAGAAAAGGTGAGGAAAGATATACATCAGGAACGGGGGTGGGGATGGGGGGAGAGATCAACATTGGGACCCGCTGCTTCAGTGGATTCTGCCGCCTGAGGCACAGGCCAAGTCAAAGGCTGGAATAGAGAGGGACAACAGAAGGCACGTCTGCCTACTCCTCCAGTTCATCAGCATAATTCAAGTTTAGAAGGCAATTCCAAGCTCGCAACCTGGCAAACTGACAAGAAGCTGCAGCAAGTAGATTTTTTATTTACATTATTTACGTGCTGCTCTACACTTTCTCTTGTCCCATGCCTAGAAAGCTCGGGCCCAAGGGGTTTTCCACTTCTCCTGTGCTTTCTAGGCACGGGTCTGAGTGGTTTTCTGTTTGTCCCACAGCTTTTTCTAGGAAAACCTGCTCTCTACTGCTGAATCACAAATCCATGGAAGACTCGATTGGCATTTGCTCTGATTCATCAGTACGGAGTGGGTTTTCCTGGGGGAAAGTGGTGAGACAAGCAGAAGTGTAGACAAACCCATACTTATCTAACTCCTGCTTCTCAGACAGGCCCAGAATCCCCCCAAAGCACTCTTCTTCAGCTTGAGATCTGTGATTCATCCAAAGCAATACACTCCCCTAACACACACACACACACACACACACACACACACAATCCAAATCTCTTGAAACTCACCAAAGATGATGACGGCAGCAACGGCCCGAGTAACAGATACTTAGCCTTAGCGTGTTTCTGTTTGTTTAATTACTTGGGATATGTTCACTGCAGGGCTGGGCAAAGCCCATAGAGATCTCTATGGTAACGGAAAACTATAAAAGAATTCTAAGGTTAGTCATGCAGAACAATTATTGGCTGGGCTGGCCTGGCCTGGCCTGGCCTGTCATTTGAATATAGCTGAGAAACTTAACAAGAAATGATATGTATGTACCATAAGATTGCGTTTCAGCACAACATGAATTGACAGGTGTATCAACAAAACAGTTTCTACAACTATCCCCATGGAATGATCTTTCCCAATTCTTAAAAGGAAGACTTTAACAATTTCCTTCTCAAGAATAAGAAGAGTATTAAAGCCACTGTGCTTTTGATCATAGCCCTGCTTATTTTTCAGAAACAAGAGAGATAGTCACATGATAGTTGCATCATAGAGACATTCCAAATCAGAACAAAGTTGGATACATGATCTGCATAGAAAGAGGGCTACAAACAAGAAGGTGAAAAGAATTCAGTGCAAATAACTAGCACATGGGTGGCTAATGGGTGGCACTCCAGAGCCTGTTGAACTGCAATTCCCCTCAGTCCCAGCCAGTAGTGAGAGATGATGTGAGTTGTACTCCAACCACATCTGGAGAGCCACCCATTAACAGAGGCTGTTTTAGGGGACACAGACACCCTTCTGGAATTTCTCACCAGTTTGTTTTCTGATGAGTACAGAAATAGTTTAGGAAAGATGTAGTAATTAACCAACGATGTACTGTAGTCTGGTTTACCTTGGGCTGCAGAGATATGACAAGAACGTTCTAGGTGACCCTTCCCAGATTTGCCACAGCAGAAACAGAAGACTAATTCATGAGGAAGCAGAAGCAAAGTCTTGAAAAATGAATCTTGTTTGACAAACCAAGCTGCTCTTATGTTTGCTGGTTATTTTCCTCAGACTAGAAACTAAGCCAATCTTTCACATATGAAGAAAAGTAACAACCATACTTATAGTTCTGAAGTCACTGCCACAAGTCCAATGCCGCACCATTAATATTTTCTTGTACTCATCCTTCAGAAACCAGCCACATCTGCTCCAAGATTCTGGGAACAATACTTTACCTTACATATAAGCAGGAAGTAAATGTACTCAAATTGCTGACCAATTAGGCCTGTGAAAACAGTTTAATGATTCATACTGCAAGTGAATGATTAACCTGTGACTAGTGCTGGCAAGGATTAAATCATCCATCTTTTTCATACAAAAGGTCACAGAAAAACAATAACTCAGTCTCAAACCCAAAAGCAAAACACGGATAACAGCAGTCCAGTTCTAGGACACCTCACTTACCATGTGTTGATCTTCTACTCCAGTCTAAGACATGCTTAAGTTTTGGCTCTTCATTGGATGCATTCAGATGCTAATGGCAAGAGTGTACTTTTCCAGGAGTGGATATTGGTCCATGGTGATAACAGAAGTGAATGCTCCTACATCAGCATACCACATATGGAAGTGTCAATCTAGAATCAAAACCTACCAACATCTGGCAAATCCCTGTTCTAGTTCAGGAACAAATTCTCCCTAATTGGACATTCAAAATATTGTGTATAATCTGTATGCTCACTTCAGAAGCACAAACTGCTGTTGCTTCCTCGCTGCCCATTTTTCCTCCCCAACCCATGCTATGCTTATTCTGATGCGTTCCTAGAATCTTAGAATTGTAGAGCTGGGAGCGATCCTGAGGATCATCTAGTTCAGGCATGTCCAACCAGTCTATTGTGGGGTGTCCCTGGTCGATCCTGGTCGATCGTGTGATCCTGGCAAAAAATAAAGAAATCACTGCCAGTTTTTTTATAGTGGGAGTAGATCGCAGTCTCTTGGGAGTTGGACATGCCTGTCTAGTCCAACTCCCTGAAATGCAGGAATAGGTATTTAGATTTATTTTATTCTACCTATTTAGATTTAGTTTATAATTTTATAATAAAAAGCACAATAACCGAAGAACACTATTTGTACTTTGAAACTTTGTAAGCCATTGCAGCTTCTACACTTTGAAAACAGGAGACAACATTTATCTGTTCCTACTTGGGCAATATAATGTGGCAGCTAATGCTGGAGATGGGGGTGATTGCAATTATTGATGAGAGCTCATTATGAATGCACAGTAAGGACACTTGAAGAGACCCTAGATTCAGTTTTGTGACAACTTAGGGACTATCCAGATGTGGGGGTTTTTAACTGTACACTCCTGATGATTTGTGCTCAAGGTGGTTTCTGGCTGCTTCTATGCAATCCCAATTTCAATAGTGTTTGTGCCTTCAAAAGTTTCAGGGCAGACATACTGTTTCATTTCCCATTGTGACTTCCTTCTGAAATCCTAACTTTTCATCCCACAAATCTTCCAGGCTTTGTTTTGTTTCGTTGTCCCTCCGTTGTGTGCTGTAGCAGAATAATTAGGTCTGCATCCCTTAACAATCTTTTCAGAATACTGGCACATTTTTACAACAAATGTGACATCATCGTCTTGCCTGCTTTTAAATAGTCATCTTTTGCATTTTCTGTAGCGTTGCTTATCATAGAGGCACATCCAGTGCCCTGATATTTGGGTTCCTGGGATTACTCATCTGACGGCAACACGGCAGCGGTATCTTCTGTTTCATGAAAGTGCAACTCGTTGATGTCAGTGAGAAGGATGTTTTGCTTAGGAGAAAGGTTAGAGATGAATGATTAATACTTAAACTGGCTGTCATTGGATGGAGATCCTAGAGTTTAAGCGGCACATGGACAAGTCATGTAACCAGCTGGGAAGCAAGTGTGCCTTAGATAAATCAGAAATGGAGCTGGACTACCACGGTATAGTAGATTCTGAAGAGGTCTCTTAATGAGGGGAATTGTGGAAAGATCTGGTACATGACAGAGGAGTGTATTCAGAAAAAGGCATAACTACAACCTAGTGCAAGGGACTTTTACTATATGGAGTCTCTTGCCTCATTGTCTTGGAGTGAGAATTTGTCTCCTAGATGAAACCTCAGAATCTTCAGCTGAGGAGCTGTGAAGCTGGTCTGGTATTTAAGACACCTAAATACATTATTTATTCTAACATAAATAATAAATAATAATATTTTTATATTAAAATATTTACATGATGGCCTGCACAAACCCTGCCAGCCGTTTCACAAATTTTATTAGACCAAATATGCATTTGCTCAAGCATAGGATAGGCACATTTCAAGCATCAACCTCACCCCATGATGATATCTGTTTTCTCTTTAGCTAAACACATCTGATAGATGCCCAAGAGGAGATTCCACACCCCAGTTCACACCCCTTCCCTACCTAGGCAATGCAATAATGGCCCAAAACATCTACCTCTGAAGTTTGCCTGCTTACAAGCCCTGCCCTGCCTACATCCTCTCCCCATTGGTCAGACTCCCTCATCCACTCCCTTTCCACCAAAGATATAAACAAAGGCTCTTAAAAATAAAAAAATGAGATTTTGTCTTTATTGGAACAACTTAAAGAGCTATGCATATTCCTGGCATGTTAAGTGGACCTTGATCTGATGTAGGGCAAACTAGACACTGAGTATGTCTAGAGCCAATGTAGTGTAGTGGTTAGAGTGTTGGACTAGGGTCTGGCAGAGCAGGGTTCAAATCCCTACCCGGCCAAGAAGCTCACTGTGGGTCTATTGGGCCAGCCACTATCTCTCAGTCTAACCTGCCTCAAAGGTTGTTGTGAGAATTGAGGGGGGCAGAGAGAGAGAATCTTGGAGAAAAAGGTGATGTTGCTGTGCTACAACTCCCATCATCTTTGACTACCGGCCATGCTAACTGAAGCCGATAGGAGTTGGAGTCCAACAACTTTTAGAAGGTTCATCTACTGGCTTTAAAAGTACATTTTACCTACTTCTAAGTATTGCTGCTTTTTCTGTTCCATACTAGTCACTTCTTCCTTCCTTTCTTGGAATAAATTTTGCTGGGTGCAATAAAAATGTTTTAAATAAATAAAATAATGTCCCACCAGTGTTTCAAAGCTGAACAAAAGAAGAAATAGAACCCTCTCATGTAAACCCATGGTGATGATTGCTGCACTCAATCCAATGCACCATTATCTTGCTAAAATTAATAGGACCATTGTACTGATGCTGTACTTACATTTAGATCTGGCAATGTTCCAAAGATATCATATGTGAAGACTCCCCTGGATTCTCAGACGGAGCACCTGACAGTCATTCTCTGAATGTACCCCTGCTTAGTTCCTCACTCTCGCACAATTTATTTCCTGCAGAAATCCAGGGTCCACCCATCTGCTGAGGGCCCCCATTTCTGAATTAGGGCCACCTGGGAAAGATTATATAACAATGAGATAATAACAAACTCATGTCCATGTGGCTTTGGCCAGCAGGAAACAACGGAGCATGCCCTTCTTTATTGCCAATATTATATAGACATTTGAACTAGGTTTATCCAACCCATCTTATATAAGTTTCCTGGGCATTCAGAACAACACAACATCTCCCTATTACTACATGACGAGACCCCAGAAGTTACATATTCATTCACCAGATTTTGCGCTGCCATGATAGATATTCAACGGAGAATGGTCTATGCTACAATTCAATCCTGAAGGCCCATATTCTGCACTTCTGAAGCCCACCCCATATAGCTGTGTTAACCGATCTTTTAATTTTTCTTATAAATTTTTACTCACCCATTATCTATGCCTATTCTATGTATATGTTTGGTTCTTGCTCTTATTTATTTAATAATTATTCGCTTAGATTCATACTGTTATGCTATTTATTTAGATGTTTTGCTTATGCTGGTCTATGACCATAATAAAGTACTTGACTCATCATAGCATAGGTTTAAGAGATTTATTATAGAAAGTCAAATTAATTATTGTTGCTTTTGGACACTTAAGCCCCTTTTGCCATGATGTAGATCTATTTTTAGAGACCTTGAGAAGAGAGGAGAAACAAAAATGTCCCACAGACTGAATAATGAAAATGACTTCTGGCTTTCCGGTCAAATAAACCAGTCACCAGCCCTATGCAGCCAGTCGCATGATCCACACTTTCCATTTCTAGGCACAGTCCTGAACTACAGGGATGCATTCAGCTGAGGCCACATACATGCTATACCTTTTTAAAAAAGGTAAAGGTAAAGGATCCCTGGACGGTTGAGTCAAAGGCAACTATTGGGGTTGCGGTGCTCATCTCGCTTTCAGGCCGAGGGACCCGGTGTTTGTCCACAGACAGCTTTCTGGGTCATGTGGCCAGAATAGAACACCGTGGCGGAAACCAGAGCACATGGAAACAGTTGGCAGGAGCTGGGATAGAGCAACAGGATCTCACCTCTGACCTTCTAATTGGCAAGCCAAGAGGCTCAGTGGTTTACACCACAGCGCCACCCATGTCCTATGTCCCATGTCCCCACCTTTACCTATACCTTTAAGGCACATTCAAAGCACATTCTTTCTCTCAAATAATTCTGGCCTCTGTAGTTTGTTAAGGGTTGCTGAGAATTTCACATATAGACTTCTAGGTTCTTCCATCACCATTCAAATCTATCCTAAGACCCCCTGATCTGCAAACTGGGCTTGCTTCTCTTCCATGGCAGTTCTTTCCCGGCAATTGCCAATGTCAACAAAGGCTTTCCTAAATCCATATATATGTATTTTCATGTTGTGGTAAGTGAAGAATGAATATTAAATTAATTAGCTGTGCCATCCAGCTGCTAGGCGGAGATGTTATAGTTCTCCATATCTCAATTACATTTCCTGAATGGACAAGTATGAATCTTCAGTAGATATTACAGAGATTAGAAGTAGCAATTAATGCAATTACATAAACAGGTAGATCAGCCAGGAATTAACCAGAGGAGTATAAAATGCACTCAGAGTTTGTGCTGGACTTATTGCGTCTGAAGCAGAATCAATGAAGAATCTGGTTCTTGTGTGAAGGAAAGAGCCGGCTGACGGTCTTTCCAGTTTGGCATCACTTCACGGCTGATAGGTGGGTGTCTGGCCAGTGTTCTATGTAAGTATGTGGGGAATTCAGGAATGACTGCATATTTGTAGATGTTGGCAACTTGTGCCCTACTGTCAGGGTGCCTCCAGAATCCACACTGTCACTATTCTGCAGGAGGGATTTAAGTGTATATCAGAAATTTAGACGTGTGCAATTAAATTGCTTGCTCACCCTAGGACAACAAATCTACCTTTTTAAAGACAGGCTGTTTGCAGTAAGGAAAGTCACAGGAAATGTACTGAAAAGCATGGCATGAATTAATGAGTTGCAGGAAGATGTATGGACACTGCACAAGCAAATCAGGATGGATGATCATTAAAGACCAGACATGGGCTTGTATCCATTATAGCACTAAGTAAATGTCCACACAATGCAAGGATTTCTGCTTGCACAATAGAATTCACCTTTCTCCTCCCTTGTGCCCCGCTAAATCTGTTCTGGCGGTTCTCCCAACTTTCCAAAGCAGATTTGGTGAGGCTGCAGAGTATGCACGCAGGGAGAAAACAGAGAAAAATCCTGTCGCACAAGCAGTTATCCTTGCACTGACAGGATGAGGAAAATTGATACTGCCCAGTGTCTAACCTCTGTGTAAGCTTTCTGCAAGCAAATTCGAATGAATGTTCAATGAATCTGGAGAAGCCCTCAGAAAAAGGACTTTTCCTAGGGAGCATTCTGTGGCATCAGCCAGAGGCTTGCCATTCTGTCATCGCTTTGTTCATTCAACCTGACACTCTTAGCAGGAGCTCTATTTTCCCAAGCGATACTATATTACTAGCTTATGGCTTACAAATCCTGAGCATTATGTTTGACCTCTTTTTACAGTATCATTAACTTTGGTTTTACTGGGGCTGTTCTTAGTTTGCACAGAGGTTTTAGACTGAGGCAACCATGTACTGAATTGTTATGTGTTTCTCTGCTCAGCCTAGAGAAAACCTTCCATTGCTTCTTTATTCCAACATTTAAGAATGCTTGCTACTGTATGATTGGCAGAACATAATCATTATTGTCCAAGTTATATATACATGCACCCTGAAGCTCAAGGGTACTTTTTAAGCATTGCTGATCCTTAGATATACAAGTGCATGGGAATGACAGGAGGAAGAGAAGGGCAAGGTAGCCTTGATGCAGAGATTCTGTGTGTCAGGACAATTGTCTTTCTTCAAGATACTCCTTGTCTTTGCAGATGTACATATTATAGTTTAACTAGGAATTTCCCACTTGGACCTGCCCTCCATCAGTCTAGCTAGGGCACAAATAGCTTACTAGTTATTCTTTATGTTTATGTACACAGAGAACCCATGTACCTGATTGCACAGGAAAAAGATCAGAGAGTTTGGCAACGGAGACTGGGAAAGTCCCTTATATTCTGTTAATAAGCTACTCCTGACTTCACAATGTCTGTGACTTTGCCTTGCTTTGTTTTTGCATGCAGCATGAATCCTGCCCCTTTCACCTCTCTCTTCCTAGTCTTTGCCCTGACTTTGGGGCAGAGCATGTCCCTTTGTGTCCCCGTTGAGTACATCATCCACGTGGAGAAGAGAGAATGTGCCTTCTGTCTGGCCATCAACACCACCATCTGTGAAGGATACTGCATGACACGGGTATGTTCTTACAACACACTATTGAGTCCCTTCTTGGTTGGTTAGGAAAAAAGAGAGAGTTTAATAAGTAGCTTAGGACCTATGGAGTAAATAGGAAAGGATTATTAGACAACAGGGAAGACGAATGAGGTGATATAACGGTTTGAGGCATTATACTGAATGTGGAGGTGAAATGGGAGACACTGGGGTAGTCGAGGCTTTGAATCAATGGACTTTTCAGAGACATGGAAGTGATCAAGGACAGTTATCTGTCGCAAACTATCATCTTGCTTCTACTATGACATTTTCTTAATTTTTGAGGAAATATTTTCCTTGAGCACATTCAATAATTTTTTTTTGCTTTTTTTATTCTCATGAAATTTGGGTTAGCCATGTGGATTATAGGGCACTAAAGGAAGTGGAGAATGTGACTTCACCCCACCAGCACACAGCAGGCCCTCACCCATTACATGATGCTGGTTTAGGGTTGGTGTTGTAGTAGCTCTTCCTCATGGTCTTCAGTAATGGAGTGCCAGGAGTGTGGGTAGAGAGAGGTGGAATCAATATGACATTCATAAATATCAACCAAAACAAAAGAACAGCGATGAAGGGCTGTAGGTGAGAAGAATGTGGCCAGGGGGGGGGGAATTGCAATTATTATGATGACCATCAATAACTGATGGGTGGGAACTAAGAGCAGTATGTATTGGCAACAAATTGGATCTGAAAAATTAAAGGTCATGGTGAAAGATTGCACTCAAAAGGGTACCTGAGCAACAGGTTGAAAAGCAGGGTTAGCAAAGTTCCAGCACTTTAATGAAGGTAAATGTTGAAAGAATGAGCAGATGTTCAGGAAGCAAATGGCCACTAGAAAAGTGGAGGGCCAATTCAGAAAGTGAAAAAACCAAAATAAAAAATAAAAAAGAAAGAAAGAAAAAACCAAAATATATAATTTCAGATTAACTATTAAAGTAATGGGACAAACCAAAAGAAGAGGGCCAAGAGGTCACAACCAATCTGTGCATATTTAGGAATTTGATCCTGCTCAGCAACCCTCCCCCATATAATCATGCCAAGGAACCACACAAGGAACCAAGCTTGTACCACAACTTCAACATTATGGTGGGACTATGCATATGTCATAGCTTGAAAACCCCTCACAAGGATGAAATGGCCTTTCTTGCTTCAGCAGCACGGTTACAAAAATGTGACCGTTGGGGAGGGATGAGATGGAGCGATTTCTATCTGAGCACAACATAAATTATGCGGGTAGGATTAAGCAAAAAGCAATAACCACTGGCATTCTCTTACAGGACAGCAATGGTAAGAAGCTGCTGCCCCAGAGCGCCCTGTCCCAGGAAGTGTGCACATACAAGGACATGGTGTACAAGACTGTGATGATCCCTGGCTGTCAACACCATGTCGTCTCCTACTATTCCTATCCTGTGGCCGTGAGCTGCAAGTGTGGGAAATGCAACACTGACTATAGCGACTGTGTGCATGAGGCAAGCAGCACTGATTATTGCACTATACCTCAGAAGCTACATAACCTATAAGGCCCCTTCTTTCTCTCTCTCTTGCACACAAAGACACACTATCCCTCCTGTCACATGGCAAGTTTTGGGCATCCAAGAATAAATAGAATGGTTAGCATATCCAACACTTGTTATGTAAAATTATTTAGACAATTTTTTTAAAAAAAACAATCAGCAGCTGTTTTCCATTTTATCTAGGACTCACAGACACAAAAATAATTTTCAGCAGTGTTACAAAGGCGCCTCTGACCGTGTGGTTGTACAGACACAAGGAATCCACATTTCTTTGTTGGATTCATTCTCCTTCCTGAGGAAAAGCAAAACAAGCCAGCCCCTTCCATTCATGCTTTGACAGAGGAGGGAAGTTGTACGTTCAGCCAGAATTGCTATGCTGTTCTCAGCACTGACAGCTACACCAATATTTCATTAGCTCCTGTGATTTGCTTGCCAGTCTTTGCCATTGCTGTGTCAAGTATTAGTAACCATGGAGATCAAGACCCCTGTGGCACTCCAAAGACTATCTTACTATATCACAAATAATTGTAGACAGCATCTGCCATGGATGCTTTAGCTGGGATTCCTGCATTGCAGGGGGTTGAACTAGATGACCCTTGGGTCCCTTCCAACTCTATGATTCTGAGAAATTTCATGCCATAATAAATTAGGTACCACAGGACTCTTGGTTTTCTTTGGACTAGAGTGCCAGTTGTGTTCACTGTAACATTGTTAATTAGCCATATAAAATAATCATGTGTATAATGAAGGTAGACAACTGTGGGGGGGCGGGGCGGGGCGGGGCGGGGCAGGGCAGGCAGGGTATAACTAGAAACTGAACCATCACCCAGAGCATAGCAAAAGCTACTTCTGTGAACAGACATAGTGACAGGTGGTTGCCTAGTGAGCTATATGGATAAAGCAGGTCTTTCAGAAGACTGGGGTCATTTCAATTCATTTAGAAAATTGGCAAGGCTTACACAAATGTATTCATAAGAATGTGTGACGATAGAAGGATAAGCGATTTAAGAAAAATAGAATTTCACCCAAGTTGTCAATAACACATGTACATATCAAAGGGTACTTAGCAAAGTCACAGGAAAGACAACACACACAGAACTGGTCTGAACCATTTTATTGTGCCAGGATAAGAGCAAAGAAAAATTATCATTCTTGCGCTGCCAACACATTATTCATGGTATGTCTAGAGACCATCTTATAATTCATTAAAAAACACACACACCTTTGATAGAGAAATTTTGTAGTTAATTATGAACAGTAAAACCTACAATATAGCTTCACAAAAACATAGTTGCAACAGCCCAAGAAAAACTGCTTAGCAGTTTATTTGCACAACATGTAGCTTACAGAGATCGCTAGTCCCTATAACTAGGTTCCAGAGAGCATTTCTGAAAACCTTTAGGTTGATAGCCTATCTTGCTTCCTTCACCTGTTAACCCTTGTATTGTATTACATTGCTCTGTTCTTAGCAGTCACCACAGGAACCAAATTCTTTACTCTATGTAAAGTTATAAGTTATAAAAGACAGATATATAAAAAATTCACAAAATTTGTTCCCATTTTTTAAATCTTTGCTAACATTCTTGGAACGATTGCAAGTGCCCTCCCCCAATAATTTTGTTTAAAGTTTCTTTTCCTGTTCCACTCATAAAAAAAGGTTTTCTGATACATCCTCCCATAGCCAGGCTTAATAAAAAGTAGCCGTTGCCATTCCATTACCAGAGGCTTCATTCTTCTAACTCCCAGAATGCATCCTGCATTCTACATATTCAGATGACTGTCCTACTGTGTCACAACTCTTGGCTTTTTACTTCATAAGAAAAAGAGACACATCACCATTAGAGAACTATGTGCCTAGTCAGTCTGGCTCCAAAACCTGATAACAATTAAGAGCTCAGGTGGACTTGGCTTTGAGTCTAAGTTTTGACAGAAGAAACACTGATAATTCAATCTGAAATTTCACTGTTTTCTTGCGTCTTGTCTGGTGATTCTTGTGGATTCATTCCAGTAGGTCCAAAGAACAAGGAGGAAGTCTAGGGAGAAAGTCTTCCATACTGGTATAGCTCAATAAGAAATTCTCCAACACCAATAAAGTAAATACCTTGAGCTATACCAAAAAGAGGTGCAATAACCAGGGCTCGGCAACCAGCCCCTTTAAGGAAGGCTAAAGGACCCTCCTTCATCCAAAGTTTCCTGAAAGAGAGAAAACAATACCAGATATATACTTGGCTACTAAATTCTGCACATATCATTTCACAACTCCTGTGTCCAGATCTGAACATTCACCCAAAAATCTCTATGTGTTCTCCTGCCAAAAGCTTGAAGACCTGATTCCCTCCTGCGGCTGTAATTCATCTCTCACCCTATAAAAAGAAGTCTTAAAAGAGAAAGGAACACACCAGAAATTGGCATGATTCCTACAAGTTTATGGCCAATTCAAAGGGTATAGCTTCCATATGGAAGCTACTGAAAACCATTTCTGTATGGTTATACTTCAAGCAATGGTTGTGATATTTGACAGCTAGTTCTTCAGCACATATTCCAGGATAAATCATGTTGGAAGTAGCTTTCAAATGCTATAGCCATGTGCTTAGGGTCAATCAGTTACTCCTACTTTTATCAGATTCACAGCTGCCTTCTGACTGCAGAGGTTAGTGGCAAATTAGGGGAAACTGCCTTCATATGTCTGAAGATCAGCTTAAAAGGCCTAGTGTGAATGCATGTAAGTACTTTTCATGTCTTGTCAAACAGGAAACCTCCTCCACATTTAACATACTGTTTAACATTATAAACATTTGCTTACACTCTGGCTGAAGAGTCAGTTATTCACAGCACTTTTATTACTTACCGTGCACAATCAATAATTCCATTATAACTCTCTTCGTTTCTTCCCTTGCCCATTGACTGAAGACGAGTTTTTATTACTGCAAAATAAAAATATTGTTTGCCAGGTTAGAAGACTAATGCAGGCAAGCCTGACAACATTATGACTACAGCATATTAAAATTCATTCTTTTCTAAATTTATTAAAGCAAATAAAAGAAGCTTCCCTACACAGAAAGCCCTAACAGATGGAAGGGTAGCTTCCAGAGATTCACAAGGAAATCCACTTTTCCCAGTATTTCCCTATAACTACTCTATGGAGAAGCATGAAAAAAATGAAACACAGAAACACAAAAGAGATGAGATATAAATCTTCTCTTACCATCACAGGGATTGACAGACACAGCTGCCACTGAACCGGCCATGCAACCAGCAAGAAAAGAACGAAAGAAAGGTGCTTTCTCTTCCAGGGAATTGTGTCCTGCTCTGTTCAGATGGGCAAACAGTGGGAAATAGATGACCGAGAATGGGACATCCCTAGAACACAAGAGTGATTGCATTTTTATAAAGCCGCATACTGTAAAAACTGGGCTGGGAATGGGAAGGACAAGATTTTCCATCCTTACCTCAGCAAGGTGGCTCCAAGACCCTTGTAGAGTCCTCTAATGCCCTGGGTATGCAGAAGCTCGACTGCTATCTGTGTGGCAGATATCCTCCTTGGAAAGGCAATTGGTCCTACATTGTATGCTCTGGCTAGAACAGGGCTGACAGCTAGAAGCTTGCACCCAGGAGATGAACAAGGAACTCTGCTCACAAGCTGCTGAGATGCTGAAAACACAATTAAAAATATGTCAGGCTCACTGGTCTCCTGAAATTTATTATTTCACCCTGAATATATACAAGTCTGAGATGCATTCTGAATCTGAATACCTGAAGGTCTGATCCCTGGAAATCCCTTCAACTCCTGTATCAGAATCTATAAGCAGCTCTGTGATAGTGAAACATAAGCACTATTTGGACATTCTAAGGGCTTTTATCCACACTTACCTTTCCTCCACACTTTCCAGGTGTGGCCTGTGCTTTAAAGCTCTGTATCCAAGTACAGTCAAACCTCGGTTTTTGAACATAATCCATTCTGGAAGCCCATTCGGCTTCCGAAATGTTTAACAACCGAGGTGCGGCTTCTGATTGGTTGCAGGAACTTCCTGCAATCAAGTGGAAGCAATGTCGGATGTTCTGTTTCCGAAAAATGTTGGAAAACTGGAGCATTTACTTTCGGGTTTTCAGCTTTCGGGAGGAGTTTGGGAGCCAAGGTTTGAGTGTACTTTCTTTTCTGCTCTGGAGCCTTCACCATGAAAACCTGCTCTTTACCGCTGAATAGGAGCTAATGACAATCTGTTGAGAACCTACGGTAAATTGCCATTCACTGAGCTTCAGCTTTAAATAGTGGGTTTTTGCGGAAAAGTTCAGGGGTGGGGGGAAGCACTTGGACACAGAGCTTTAAAGTGCAGACCTGTGCCTGGAAAGCATGGGGCAAAAGATAAGTGTTGCTACAACCACATGGAACAGGCCATGCCTATTGGCCTTGCCATCTATGAGCTGAGGGAAGGTCCGAAGAAGGGAGTCTGTTATATGCACATAGGTTCCCCCTGCAATCTGAAATCCTGATTGCACAGCAGGGAGCTCTAGCTTATGTGCTGACTTCTGGTGTCTTGCCTTGCTCTTTAACAGTGTTCCATATTTCTGGGTCATAAATTGCCTACATAAGACTTTGCTCCTATACAGATAACACAGTACAGATACTCATTTTTTCCACTTATCTGGCTCAATAACTTAGAAGCATTACTGAGTTCTGGAACTGATTAAAGCACTGTTGTGCCTTAGATTACCATTTCTTGTCAATTAGGCAATACATTCAAATGATCTCTTATGGTACATAACATTCTGCAGCCACCATCCATAGCAGGATGAGATAAAATACCAAACACTTACTCATGCTACACACACACACACACCATGGGTAGGGGCAATATTATTCCCAATCCCTGTTCTTGTTTTACAAGCCACCAAGTTACTACTGACCTCGCTTATGACAGCCAAAACTAATGGTAATTGAAACCTACGCCAAACTGAACATCTCTTGTTCAACAGTTCATGTTAGTTTGTACATAACACCAAGCCAAATCATGGTGTGTGCATATGCACTCAGTTCTTGCAGCAAAAACTGCAGCTACTTAACTCCTCCCCTGGGTCCTGCTTAGTTTGGCTTAGTGTTATGTCTCAACATGGAGTTGCAGTTTGTCTCCTGTTACAGACTACAAGTCCAGGTTCACAAGTAATGCTAAGCCAAACCATAGCTTAGCCTCAGGTAGCCTAGCAGCAGTAGGACATGGGGAAGAGTGAAGTGACCATGATTGTTACCATGAGTACTTGCACACTCACATGTTGATAGTTAGTTTGGCTTAGTGTTATGTGTGAACTGGACTATTGTATGAAATGGCATTTCTGTGCACTCTGGCACTCGGCATGGTGTCCCGTTGTGCCAGAAGCGGTTTAGTCATGCTGGCCACATGACTCAGAAAGCTGTCTGATGACAAACATCAGCTTCCTCGGCCTAAAAGTGGAGATGAGCACTGCACCTATAGTCAAATTTGACTGGACTTAACCATCCAGGGGTCCATTACTTTAGCTTTGTGTGAACATCCAAGAACCTGTTCTCAGAGATGATAGGCAAGAACTGTTACCTAGTCGTCCTGCATCTTGAAGTTGGATTTTCAGCATCTCCATTGGAGTGGTGATAATAACTTGGCAGGTTCCAGCACCACAACCGGCCATCATCTCCTTAGATAAAGAAAGGGCTACCCTGTAATAAAAAGAGTTATTATTATTATAGTTATTATTATTTTAAACACTAAAGTATACAAGCATGCAATATGCAAGAAAAGGAAAAGGCTGTATAAAGGAAATACATAGTTTATGTTCAGACTAGCAAGGGGCTTTGAGAATCAAACCCATTGAAAAATGACACAATAGCTTCTTGCAGTCAATATCCCATCAGGACACAGGATTATAATATTTATGTTTACAATCAAAGTCACAAGATTTTGTCAGTCCATATAGAGTTGCATATTGGATTGTCAATGCTCTGTGTTAGATCTTCCCTCCCTTTCCCTGCCCATCCTGCAGCAAGCTATTGAAATCATGAAGTTTTGCAAAGATGTGCTTAATACATACATAATATCCTCCTTGCAATATCTGGATTTTCACAAAGTTCAGCAAAAGAACTTGGGAGGTAGCAATGATCAAGAAAATGAAGGAGTGGCTTGGGATGGAAATGCACAAATGATTGTGCATTGCAGTAGTCATGAGAACGAGCTAGATTATGTGCATCACAAAGATGACCTGTTATTTCAGCCCATTGGCCCTTCAAAGTAGTCCATCCAGCGCACAGTAAGTTTTGCTTTCTGTTTTCAAGAATTACTTGTCTTCTGGTCATTCAGAAGATTCGTAATATTGCATGCCTTGCTATCAACATATTATTGTTCATTCTGCTCTCAAGGGTGATCAAAAAACTATTTAATGAGCTTTGCACAATTTGTCACATTCACGTAATGGAGTCCGCAATGAACACAGACTTAACTTATGTACGGTACAAATGAGACAGCTCTAGTATCTCAAGTTAACATACCCATCCTTGGCAAGAAGGTGCCTAAAATAGTCATTAGCAGCCAGTTTTATAGCCTTCTCGGGTGTTACAAGGGTCAGATTCACTGCTGCACCTAAAAATAAGTACAAACTTAAGCTTAATTGAAATTAGGAGATTTTCTTTGTTTTAAAATATATTTTGATTATAGGTATCCCACATCGTATATTGTGACAGGGACTCAGATTCCAGTTTTCAAAGTTATTGGAAATAGTCCAGAAACTTTAGATCAGCTACTGGAGTTATACAGTCATTTACAAAACTCCAATCTTAAAAGCAATAGCAGATTGTGGCAGAAGGAGAACAAATGGAAATCCTGTTGTGTGAGCAGACTGCATCTCATTTTGCGCATCTTTGTTTCAAATGTCTGAGCTTTGAACAGCACAGCTCTATGAATGTTTACTTAAAAGTAAGCTCCAGAAACAATGAACCAACTCACTAGTAAATACATTGAGATCTCCAATTCTGACCTTTCAAGACGAGTCCCTAATCATAATGGACCCCAATGAATAAGTCCCCAATTATCATGAAGCAGTATAACTGTGTTAGTTACAGCCAGTTACAAAAACAAGGAAAAGACTTACCTCTGTACATTCCAAAATAGCCTTCTGAACGCAGTGTTTTCCTTAGACAATCCAACCTGATCAAGACACAACACTATAGTCAGAGATTACCTGTCGCTAAGATACTCTTGTCATATTTGATATTAGAGCTTAGCAGCAGTGACCAATGTAATATATACTACAAAAAATATATCAAGCCTTAATAATATGTATTTTACGAAGAAAAATAAAATAATACCTCATTATAGCTACTTAAATACAACATATAGTTGCTTATTTATAACCTTTATTGTTCTCTAGTATCCAAAATGAGGCTACAGTAATTTTTTCATTTTCTATTTACCTTATTTCATTCACCGGTACATTATTCTTTATTTTATACATGCAAATAAAGACCCATACTTGATGGAATCATTCCATTAATAACTGTGGATTTCTACTTTCCCAACACCTACATCTATCCGTAGGTACTTGCAAATGGTGAAAGAGCTGCTCAAATATTAAGTCAATCTAGATGCAATACATTTCCAGTGATCACTTACATGCTTTTGTAGACTTGCTGTCCACTTCTCTGATTCTGTAGCCTGGTTTTAACCAGGTCAATTGGAAATATACAAGTAACGCCAATGATCCCTGCAGCTCCTCCATTAATAAGTTTAGCGGGCAAACTGAACAAGAGAAAACAGAATTCCATTGTATGCAATTGAATCAACAATTTCCAAAACTAGGGGCTGGAGAAGAGTTATGCTGCATATTTATTTCATTTATATCAAATTCAGTTCTGTGATGCACCAAATTCTGACTTCCTTGAGAATGGCCACAGACTATGTGTTGCTTTCAGCATTGCTACAATAAAGCTTCATATGCAACAATGGTACACATTTGTGACATACATGAAAAAACATAGGGTTGTAGCCAAGGCTGATGCTCCACTCACACAATGGAACTTCCTTCTCTTCTCCTTTCCTCTGTAGTCGCCTCACCCTCAAAATCTGCTCCAGTCTTGGGGACCTTCTACAATGTATTTTTTGGACTGTGCAGTGAGAAGTCCAGTTGTACAAACAGAAGTCCACTCATGCAGTGTTGGATGCAGTCCATAACATGCAGTGTTTCTAAATATGTGTTTAATATATGGACATCCCTCAAAGAGCTTCTTATGTGCTCAGTATAGGCACATCATAAGCACATCATACCGAGGCTCTTGCATGTTAGGGCTGCATCATATGCACAGCCTTGCATTACATTTATGACTCTCTGCCACAACAATCTCTCTTTTCTTGTCTCCCTTACTCTATTCCATGTCAAATCAGGCTGGTTCCTTTGGGTCTCTCATTCCACCTTGTCTAGAGAGACAAGAGAGACTATTTATGGAATGGAGAGAGCTGCCCTGCTACATTTCAGACCACATGCAGTTATTCTTCAGGGGTATATATACTTCTAGCTATTATGAGGTATGTAAGAATAACCATTATAACTGCTCTTAAATACATCTTTGTTGCAATTTCATCTCAAATATTTTAAAAAGCAGGTCTTTGAAATTTGTTATAAAACTATTGATCAAATAGATAAATAAATAAATAAATAAATAAATAAATAAATTTGTATCCCGCCCTCCCCTGCTGTAGCTGGTCTCAGAGCGGCTAACATCATATAAAACACAATATACATAAACAAACAATCGATTAAAATGCATCCCAAAATTAATTCAAATAAAATTAAAATTAGACTGGACAAATGGCCATCCTCAAGTTAAATTAAATAAAAAACCAAACATTTACATACTTCATTTTGCAGCATTTGTTGTCATGTCCATTCTGTAAATCAATTGCACTGTTTCTCCAATGCCTGCTTTGAGGCTCACTATATTTCTAAAAACTTGGGAAGGACACATACCTAATCTGTTTCTCAGCCATCTTCTTTGGGATTACAAAGGAAAAGGTGCTCCAAGATCTTTTTGGTCAGTAAGTAATACAAGCTGCCGATGGTGAGAAGTTGGTTCCTCAAGGAGACAATTCTGTCTAATATCTTCAGAGTGAATTGAAGCTTTAAAATCCATCAGTGGTCCTATAAATAATCCAAAGTTATCTCATTGGCTGTTTCACCATACAGGCATTTCAAACAGCTCACAGCATCTCAAATTCAGTATGACAAATCAGAATACCCTCTAACCACTACTGTTACACCAAGTGTCATCATCCGTTATTAATACCTAGGTGATTAATTTATACCGTAAGAGATGCAACTGAAATATATTATATTGATGTAGGAATAACTGAGGAACTGTGACATTATAGGGAAGATGGTATCTTTAGTGACACAGGGTTGAGGGTGAGAAGTCATGCACAAAACAATTAAAAATCATAATGTACTATTAGCACAAATGAAAAAATAGTAACTTAGGCTGCAATCCAAAAACACTTAGTAGGGAGGAAGTGCCACTAAACTCAATGGGAGTAAACCAAATTTTGTATAAACATAACATTGCATGACTTCAAGGAATGGGCATATCTGTGAAGAGGAAGAAAATACTAATAATATTTCCTAGGGCAATTATGGAAAGTACCCCTGGAAGGCCATGCTGAAATGTGTCAGAGCAATGCCATTATCACATGAGCAGCCAGGTTAGTAGTTGGGGTTCCCCATTCCCATGATGAGACAACACACCAGTGCTTCCACGGAAGACCATGCTATAATGTGTCAGAGCAATGCCACTATCACATGGGCAACCAAGTTAGTAATTGGGATTCCCAGTGCCCACCGGGGGTGTCATGCAATAAAGAGCAAATGACCAAGAAGCAATGACGAGCCTGGCGGTAGAGTTCCCATTACTAACATCAGAGAAGAGTGCATTGCACAAAAAGTGAGATATTATTAGCTTACAATCCGATCATCTGATACGCATAGTCTGTAAAGCCCACAGGGAAATTTCAGTTGCAGCATTAAAGTGTCTCCAGTTTCAAAAAGGCTCTATAATTCTGTACAATAGCAAAGAAATAGAGCGGCAGTTTTGATTTATCCTTTCCTGTGACTGCTCAAGGCAGTTGTAATTATATAATTACTCTTGCCTAAGAAAAACAATGAAAAGTGATCTCTGCTTTGCTCATCCCATATTTCTTTTGTCAATTCTTCTTGTACCAAATTCCCACAATGGTGCAATTTAGCAAAGCAATACTAAAAACACATGCATCACAAATAATTAAATAAATAAAACTCATAGCAAAATATTATTTAAAATGCAATTATTTGGATATGTGAGATCCTGAAACCTGCTGATTCACATTCCACTGCTCCTGAAACTCTTTCTCAACTTCCAAGGGAGGTCAGATATGAAATTCACTCTCTCTGTCTGTGCAGTGTGCTTTAGCTCAGGGGTGGGAACCTTCAGGCTTGCAGGACCTTTTTTAAAAAAATAAAAAATAAAATCCTGAAGCCCACCAACTGGAGCCAGTTGCAGAATAGCAGTGGTTGGAGGGTGAAAGCAGAAGCAACATATCACATGAGCAGGGTGGGGAATCTTAGGCACAGGGCAGCTGAATGCAGCCCCTCAGGCTTCTTTACCTAGCCCCTAAAATTCTCCCTTGGCCACACCCCCTCAGTGGCCCTGCATCTCCCCTGGAGCACTGTTGTCTGGCTGGAATATGTCCTTGAACTCCAATAATGACTCTTGCTTCTCTGGATGGAGGGAGGGTGGGTTTGAGACCCATCGGCTGTCTTCACCTGGTTTAGCTGGCCAGTTGAAGCTGTTCCTGGGGTGTGGCTGTTGTTGCATTCTGACAGCTTCTAGAAGCCACAGGTGAGAGCCGAGTGCAGGGTGGAGATAAAAGGTGGACAAACTACCCCAGAAGCAGTAGGACCTGCCCCCCACCAGAAGTACTATCCCTCCCCTAACACATACACCCCAGAGCAGGTACAATACACAAAACTTGGAGAAGCTACTGACTGTAGAAGAAGCAGGAAAGTGATAAGAGATGCTGTTGTGCTCTGAAGCCACTTTTCATCAGAATAGAAGTGAATACTAATGAGAAATGGATACGGGGCTCAACTTCTAGAATGCAAGGCAAGCCCAGGGTGTTCTGAGCTGGTTCCAAGGCTCAGTTCTGGGCCATTACCAATTTGGGCGGGGAGAGACACACTAACACTTATATGCATCAAATTTCACTCCTTCCATCAGCAGGAGGCAGAAGTAGGAAGTACTGTAGTTAGAACAGTAGTTGGTTCAGAATTGGTTAGCACTTTCTAGTCAAGTATTTTATCTGAAGCATTTTGCCAGCAGACTTTCTGCTGGGAGTACAACAGAGGATGCCATGTACAGGGTTGCAAGCAATGAGCCCAGCAATGATAGCTTATTCCAGCCCCGTCCATGGCTGCTTCCTTCAAATCCACCCAACGATGGTCTACATACAAGTACTGGCTCTCTCAACCTGCATCTTACAAAATGCTCCCAGTAATTCTAGTGCATATACTCTGCATACTGTTCTAAGATTACAGCCTTTTTCTGGCTGTCAGCCTTCTCCTGGGCCTTTTAACAGCTCCATGCCCTGGCAACAGTTATACACATAAAGCACTCTCCATCACTAAACCGTCATGACAGGCTGCATTTGTCACATTTCTGTGTCCTTTTCTTTTCGGCAAAAGTTGATACTTTCTACATCCTCTAGGCTTTTCCATGCTTTTTAAAGCTGCATTTAAATTGCAGTCATATACTCACTTACTTTGGAGTAAGTCCCACAGTAGGGTCTTAATTGCGCTTAACTGTTCTGCTTTTATTGTTTTACTAATCCACCTGGTTTTATGCAAGCCATTCTGGGAACCTCAAATAACTAAGGGCTCAAATAACTAAAGGCATGCAGGGGAAAGCAATGGCAGGGGGTTTGTGTTGTCAACTTTAATACTGTTTACAAAAAAACAAACAAAAACGGTACCAGCCCCACTACCCTTTTGTGGTTGATTCCTCTTATTTTCCCAAGCAGAGAAGGTGAGGTTGGGTGGGGAGAGGTCTGCACAGAATGTACATGGGGTGGGGTGGGGTGGGGTGGGGCTAGTGGTTATGTTGCTTCTCCCCCTTTTCTCATCCCCTGGTGGTGGATGGGGAAGAGTGCCATTTCACAAACACCATGCCTCTGATGGACTATACCCCACAAAAATTTAGCCATAATAAATGAGGTGGTTTTAAGGTGCCACCCCTTCTCTTGGAAATTATGTGGGTGGCTATCACCCTCTCGCTGACAAACAGATAAGAGGCTTCAAAGAAAGGGCGCTATATTCCCCCCCCCCCGCCACTCTTCACAGCTGCACAGAAGACATAAAAATTGAGTTAAGTGCAGCTTTATCAATGCAGCATTAGAAACATCTGTTTTTCCATCTGTCAGCCAGCAGTTCAGTGAGACACAGGAGCTCTAGAAAAGGGCATTTTAACACAAATACATGTACCCATATCCAGTGCATAAGCAAAACAAGCTATAGCTTAGGGACCCACGCTTTTGGGCCCCCCCAAAAATTTTTTAAAGAAAAAACAAAACCTGGATGTACATTTCCAAAATATAAGATAAAAAACAACTAAAATAGATGAGTCTTTGTAAATTGTGTTTCTAAAGGCATTTTTGTTATTTCCAAATGCCAATGTGTTTGCATTATTAAGTTTGTTATGAATAAAAATCAATTTAAGTTAGAGCTTAATAATTATTTCACTATTAATATACTTCTTAATTGTATTTCACTATTAATATACTTCTTAATTGTATTCCAGTTCAACAATTACTTTTATAAAATGTATATTTTGTTATGTGCAGATGGCTTTAGATACCTACTAGGTACATAAATTACCATACTATATATAATATAATATATATATATATATATATATAATAATATATATAATATATTGTTGACAGAGGACAGCTGGACATATAAAGGGCCCCATTACCTTCAGTAGCTTAGGGCCTCATCAAACCTAAACCCGGCCCTGCCCCTCAGTACCATTTATCTCAAGGAGCCACCCTTGGCCATGAATATTCTTAGCCCTTATATGCCATGCCAAGGAGGGGGTCGGTATTTGAAATCAAATGGCAACGGAGCAGTGACCAGGCAACACGAGCTGTCCCTCCCCTCGGGTCAACTGACGGCCAACGGCTCTCGGTTTCAAATTCTACGCATTTACTCACCCAGCCGCCGCTCCATTGACAGGCAGGTAGAAAAGAACAGCCGCCGCCGCTGCTCAGCCTGCTGTGCGTCTCCCGCCTCTACAGAAGGCGCGCTGCGATGGGCCAGAGCTGCCGCAACCCACCCAATGGTAGGAAGAGGCTGGGCTCGCTCGCTTCCCCCCGCCCCCCTCAGTCGCCGGCAGTAAAGGCGCGCTGCTCCAAATACCGTACTCTATGGGTCACGTTGGCAGCCTGTTCGCCGTTAATCTCCTTCCTTTCAGCGCTCCACTCCTTCCTTCTGCACTCGCAGCTCCGCTCTTCCAGGTCCTCAGCCTGGAGCATAGTTTAAAGGCGCAGCTTGTGTGTGTTTTGATTGGTGAGCAATCAATCAATCAATCAATCAATCAATCAATCAATGGCTTCATTCTTCAGGAGGCTGGCAACAAGGCTAGCTGCTATGATCTCAAACCAAAAGAACCGTTTGAACGGGCTGCTACAAGTCTACATGAATTCCTGCTTTCTTGTGCACTCCTTTGTCCAATGTTGCTGCAACGTACCTGCCAATATTTTGGGAATAGTTTCTGCTGAAGGTGTACAGTGTACCTCGGGTTAAGTACTTAATTTGTTCCGGAGGTCCGTTCTTAACCTGAAACTGTTCTTAACCTGAAGCACCACTTTAGCTAATGGGGCCTCCTGCTGCCGCCGCGCCGCCAGAGCTCGATTTCTGTTCTTATCCTGAAGCAAAGTTCTTAACCTGAAGCACTATTTCTGGGTTAGTGGAGTGTGTAACCTGAGGCGTATGTAACCTGAGGTACCACTGTATTGGCTGGGTTGAAAATGTAAGATGAGAAGGCACCCCACTTGAGCCGGTGCAACGATGCAGGCAAGAATTTATATATCGGGTATAGGGTGGTATATAAATTCAATTTAATAAATAAATAAGAGTTTCATGGATGGAGCGTAAAGCAAGATTTGTGTGTGTGTCTCCTGGGGGTTGGTGGAGCCCTGCTTTTTTTCACCTTGTCAGCCTACATCTAGGATAAAAGAAAATTGCTACTTTTCAGATAAATAGTTATGTTACATCTCTGTTTAGAACATGTGAGGGGAACTTTTGGCCTTCCTGATTTTGCTTAACCACACCTCCCGTCATCCTTGGCCCTTGGCCATGCTTGCTGGGACTGATGAGAGATGCGGTTTTGCAACATCTGGAGAGTAGAAGGTTCCCCAAACCTGCTTTAGAACCACTGATGACTGCCTGCTGTATCTTGGCAGCAAAGAAAGCTATAGGGCTCTCCAGGAGAAGTAATGTGAAACTTCTCAGGAACTTGGTTTGTGGGGCAGGCAGTTGCTCATCTCAGCACAAGCCCAGATACCTCAGTGCAAGACCAGCTTCAGTTCAGCGTTATTTGATACTCTGTACTGCCTGAGGGAGAAATGAGAAAGGGGTGGCTTACATATAATGTTCCTTTTCCCCTGGCTTTCTCCCCTTTCCCCAGCCCCTATTGGGGCTCTTGTACCTTTAGAAGCAGTGCAAAAAGGCACATTGTTTTCAATTACTATGTATGCCTCTATTCCAGGAAAATTTGCAGAGGTGAGAGAGTGAAAGATGCAAGATGGACTATGTTCAGCACGGGATAAGTTAATGCTCCACAACAGCAGAAATCCTAAAACAATTTGCCTTATGCCAAAATATTTTTTTTATATTGTAGGTTGTACTGGACTATTTGGATCTATTGGTTTTATCAGTGTTGTAAAAGAAAATGCGAGCCAATTTGAGCATAATATGTACAGAAACTTGAAAACTTGCTGTGCTTGTGTGCAAGTTTATTCCTACTGTTCAGTTACTCTTACTGGCTGCAGTTCGGTACACTGGTGCATAAGCCTTGAATGCTGCTGAGGTCAATGAGAGAAAAAGCATGCATAATAAAATCCATAGTTTGCACCAGATGTGGGGAAAGTTTTTCAGACCAAAGGCCACATTCCCTTTTGGGCAACCTTTCGGGGGCCACGTGCCAGTGGTGGGCAGGGCCCCAGGTAAAAGTGGGTGGAGCAACAAAGGTAAATGCTACCTTTGTACAGTAGTTCAGTTTTAAACACACATATCTGCTCCATCTTCCATCCAGGAAAGCAAGAGGCATTATCAGTGTTCAGCAACACATTCTGGCCATTCCAGGACAGGTAAGGTTAATGAAAGGTGTGGCTGGGGGGAGAGAGGGTGCTGCTGAGAAGTAGGTTACAAGGGGAAGAGTTCAGAGGGCCAAATGGAGATTCCTCACCCTTTGTTTATGCCTTCTTCTTTTGCAGCTTGCTGGAGCTGATGGGAGTTGTTTAGCGAGGTTCCTCACACCTGATTTAAACACTGTAAGAGCTTGGAAATACCTCTTCTTGATATCTGTGCTCTTGAGGCTCATACTAGCTGATTTGATACAGTTTTGGACTACATCTCTCACAGCCAAGCCACTTAATTCACAGGTAAGGAACACACATACAAATAAATACTTTTAATTCAGGTGGGATCCTCCACCCACCTCTTCTGTCTAGTCGTTCCAGTCCAGCCCATCCTCTCCTTCTCCACCAGTGGAGGCTGGCATGGCCGTCCAAAGAACATGGAGCACTTTAGGCTGCAATCCTGTACCTACTTACATCAGAGCAGGTTCCACTGCACTCAATGGGACTAACTTATGAGTAAGCATATATAAGATTGCAATATTAAACAGGCAAAAAACCACCAGCAGCCATTTTGACACCTATATAAATATGTACCACAGCTCTCTCAAACTGTTTTAATTACATTTTCCTTGCTCTGCAAGTGCCCTTTCCATGGTATATTTGTAATATCATATACCACAATATACCAGTCATCTGAAAAAGGACTTTGTAAGAAACAAGAGGCAGCTAGCTTGGCTTCCTGAAGAACTTGTTCCATGATATGTGTTTTTTTGGGAAAACCTTCCCTAATTGATACTAAGAAAATGGGTAGTCAGTGAAGCAAAACTACACAGTCATTTAAGTCTGCAGCACAAAGATAAAAGCAGTAACCCTCCACCACAGCCAATACTGCATTACAAGAAAGAGCCACAGGTTGTCTATGTATTTTGGATTTGCAGGAGAGCAACCAAATATTGAAATGGCAAATGAGAGTAAAAGCACAATCCCATGCACGTCTACTTGGATATGCTATTAAGTTCATTGGGGCTTTATGCAGAACTACAGCTTGAATGAGGTGCAATGCACAGGATTAAAACATGCAATGCCCATCATTCACATGGCTCAACATGCTACTAGTATATATCCTAGCACCAGTGCTTTTTTTCTGGGGGGATGCAGGGGTATGCATACCCCTAAAAATTTTGCGAATCTAAGTTTGGCCTCATTGAGGGGCAGTATTTCAATATGAGTAGGAAAATGAGTGTACCTCTAAACATTTTTTAAAGGAAAAAAAGCATTGCCTAGCACACATTCATTGCATTCTTAGTGCAAATGTTCTTTGGAGCCATAGACTTTCCCCCTCCACATCCCAAACCAGTCTGTTCCACGCACAACATGCCATCCGAGATATATCTGAGAAAGGAAGCTAATACATGTAATGTGCATTAAAATGTTGGTCAGCAAAAAGAGACAACCACTACTTTCATTTCAGATTATTATTTTTATTAGATTTCTGCATCAACTTCAGTAGAGAAAGGCTGATAAAAAATGCATTCAGAAAGCAGGCCAAACTAGAACACGTTTCATTAACAGAACAAGGGCTAATAACATTTATAGCCAGAGGGAATGGCTAGATGGTGAACATATTTGCTTTCCCATGATAGGAACTTGATGCACTGATGCTGTCAGATATCAACCACGCCGTGAAGGAGGACTATGTTTATTTATATTTCTACTAACATTTGAAGAGTTAATGAAGTCTCTTATACAAACTTTAACACATAGGCTTTAAAAGGTGGAAATAAAAACAGTTTTGCACATCCATTTCACTAGAAACTGGGCACGTGTTTCCAGTGGGGGTATCAGCACAGGAGTCACGGCTATTTTGCAGCTTTGTGTCTTCAGGCCTTGCTTTGATCCCTGCAAGTTCCCAGGAGTGGCCAGGTGCTACTTTTCAATAGACACTTCGACACACCACTTACCAAAGGTCTGAACTCAGTGTAAACAGTCATTCCCATGGCTAGTGAGAATGCCCATATTTACATTAGGCAGGAGGACAGAGCATCTATTAGATGCATAATGTACCCATGGCTCCACAAGGGACAAAGGTTAGAAAAGCTTCCCCTCCAAGTAAGGGCTTATTCAATGTATTTTAAAGGGCTCTCAAATTGTTCTTTCACCCTCCCTTGCTTAAAGCAGCAGGCGTCGATTGGTGAGTCTGCAGAGTCCTAGTGCTGAGGTAGACCACATGTGCTGTGTTTGGTAGCTTGGGGAGTGTTGCTTGCTCAGCAGCAGTGATATCCTGAAGATGTTTGGGAGAATCTGACCACACTAGCTCCAAGGTGTCCTCTATCTGCTGTCTGGTGTTCCTGCTGGATCCCTACATTTCTCACATTAATCTCTCTTATCAGAGCTTGGAAATAGAAAGAGAATATTATCATGCTTCAGGCAAAGAAGTAGCAGCACACTGAAACGGGCAAATTCCCCACAGGAACCCAAGGTGGCACCTGCCTGCCACAGCAACGACCACCAATAGGCACAGCTCTCGTTCATTGTAAACATTATTGTAGGTCTACTAAATGTGAGGGAGAAGCTGTCTCATGATTCTTTGTGCTACTCTCATCAAGGCCTGGTATGGTCATCTGAGTGTGCCAAGCTGCCAACTTGGTTGAAACAATGCCTGCAGCCTGGGCAATCGTTTGGAACCCGTGTTTCCAAAAACAGACTGACAGCATGCTCCCTGATTGCATACCATTAGTAAACACCTTAGAAAAGTACAAAGGTTAAGAAAGTGATAGAACTAAATAATAATCCACCAGTATTTGTCGATATATCCTTCGGTATGCAATTGTAAATAATTTCTGACATGGTGAGGTGGGAAGGCTACAGCTGTGAACTTTTTAAAGGCACCAATAGGCTTAATATATGCTGCTTTCTGGGACACAAAAATAATCCAGAAAAATAGGCACGAGGTGCCACTACATTTCTTCTGATCTAAAATTCCAAACTAATCATTTTATTATTTTTGGAAAGCAGCTGAGGATTGGTATAACAATTTCATGCATAGAAAGACATGCAGGGAAGTGAAAATTCACCAGAAAGCAGTAGAGTTCAAGTCTGACTTTGATTAAAAAGAAAGAAAAAGACAGGTCTACTTGCAGAACTGGCTCTCAGCCCTGCTTCCAAGAAGGCACTTAGAGGTAAAAAAAAAAAAAGCAACCAAGCAACAACAGATGGTATTTGGGAAGCAAGACTGATTTCTCCAAGCTTGGCAACTCTGATGAAGTCGGTGATGAAAGAGGCAAAAGCCAGAATGTCATTGCTGCTCTGAGGCCGAGCAAGCAGTGCCCATTAATTCAAAATAATGGCGTGTGTGTGCATGTGTATGTCCCTGCTGCTCTATTTTCACAGCGCTGCCCAATCTGTCTGTGTGGATACCACATCCCCACCCTTGGCTTGCAACCCACGGCTCAGTTATCAGCACTATTCAGCAGAGAAGGGTGAGGTCTGCACAGGACAGAGCCATTCCACAGAAATGACAAAAGTGGAGAAGTTGCCAGCTTGGAGTCTTTTCTGAACTGGTGCCATCCCACGGCTTTGCTCTGGTATTCATAGTTTCCATTTAGCAGAGGGAGTAGGTATAGTTCTCTCTGCCAATAAGGAATGCGACAGTCAGAATGAAGCAGAGTAGAACTCTTCCTTTAAGCTGCATTTAGGTTAATGGCTCACTTGTCTCTTAAGTATAAGGCAGGTATGAAAATAGGGCTCAGCTAAATGGGGCTTCCTGGGTTGATCCTGAAGCATAAAACTGGGGGAGGGCAAGGTATTTCAAAGAGTGGATGGTAGCTGACAAGGATCAGCACAACTGTGAAAACACTGTAGAAAGTTGTATTACAGGGTCTGGGACAACACTCCTAGTTCCTGAAATGGGATCCAAATGCACAAGTTGTCCCTGAGTTGTCAGGGACAAAAGAAAGGAAAATGGAGGAGGCAGGGACAAAAGCAGAGCTCAAAGATGGAAGCATAGGGTAGTCTATGGAAAGGCCCAGAAGTTCTTGTTCTCTAGTGACTGTTCCACATTTGGCTTCATTTGAGAATTTGTGGGCATTTTAATGGAGAAGATGACCTGACTCCTAAGGGAAATAATAATTATTCAAATAGAAGAGCAAAGTAGAAATGCTTACAAATAAATAAAAGGACACATATACCACTCGCAGCTACAGTGGGCTTTACTCTCCCTGCCAAAATCTTATGTTTCACATGGAAAATTGGCAGAAATTCCTGAAGTCTTCATTTTAAAATATTTTCATCTAGATGACAATTTTGGAGCAATGATGCACACCCTCTCCACACACAGACTACGGTATATACAGCTATTTCTGACCCCCCACACCTGAAAATTTCAGATAAAAATGATGTGCGATGCAGACAATTCTGCTTCACTGACAAAACAGGGACCTTGTTGAGCCTCTCAGGGTCTTGGAAGTGTCTTTCATAAGCTGGGAGCTGGGCTTGGGCGCTAGGAGCATGTGCGGCCTGCAGCAAATGACCTCTTGTGTGAGTGGGGCAAATTGTGCACGATGCATGGATTCCTGAGACTGTGCCTAGCCCCCAACATGTGAAAGGCATTACCGTGTGCCCAGATATCTGAACTGGGCCAAGCAGTAGAGACTGATAAAGTGGTTTAACTTAAATCTAGGGGAAATGGGGTGCACATGAACATGTGTTTGGGAAAATGGGAAGAAAAGGTTACACACAACTTGGTGTTTCTCTCTCTCTAACACATATGCACACATACACACTTGGGTGCACACTACACTTTCCCTAAATTCTCAAACCTTTGAAGAAATTTTGATGGAACAAAGGCTCATGGGGTACATAGCATTTTAGAAAACACTAACCTGTTCTTTTTGAAGGCCTACTCTCACATGAAACAAAACAAAAGAACTGAATATTAAAAAGGACAAAATAACAGAGTTCTGACTCCTAAAATGGCAGCTTGCCAGAAATGGGCTCC
Organism: Podarcis raffonei; assembly: GCF_027172205.1. Classification (NCBI taxonomy): domain Eukaryota; kingdom Metazoa; phylum Chordata; class Lepidosauria; order Squamata; family Lacertidae; genus Podarcis; species Podarcis raffonei. The sequence goes on from NC_070607.1 coordinate 66,052,703, forward strand.
ATATATATAAATATTCCAAGGATGCAGCTCAAGGCCCCAGTGATTGTGATGAATCAAGACTGCACCATAAAATATTTCCCACCGCCTGGCTGGTTTAATTCCATCAGATTATTTTTCTCCATGAAACATTTTTAGTAGAAATAAATAGAAATAATGTAAAACACAGAGGCAAACAGTAAACTAACTCCTGAGGTATTTCAATCATACAGTGTTCTTTTTCACCCACAATGCATCTTGGACAATAATAGCATGACTTGGTCACATGTAGGACAAGGACCTAACTGAAATGCCCTGCTGGAAGCCAGCCTCAGATTCTTAGAAAGAATTGGTGGAAATAATGGGTGTTGTATTGCTACTTCTCTCATTCCAAAATCTTGACCCTCCCACTCGGTTTGCAGGAACCCCAGGGACAGGATCAGTGCATGTTAGCCAGAGAAGCTAGCTTTTTCACTGGCATCACCTTTATAAAGTGGCTCCTATGCACACATAGTCCCAGGAGACTGAGCAGCCTCTGTTCAAGCAATAAGTCTGAGTCAACTACCTTCATTCCTAAAACAGGGATAAGGCAAAGACAGACCATTTGACATTTACTTTAAAAACTAATCTCTAAAGGCTAGTTTGGCAGCTACATCTTACTGTGCTACAGATGACATGGAAGGATGCTCACAGCATGCTGTGCTTTAACCACCCAGAGTTTCTCATTTTTGTCTCTAGTCCTTTCCAAACAATCAATTTTTTAGCAAAATAAATGTCCAGGCTTGGATTCACTGGAATGCTAAGTAATATCCTGTCAACACAAGGATTCTCACATGAGCAATGGGACTCCCCCCTTTCCTCTTCCCTCCTACCCTTAAGGCTGTTCTGGGGGTTGCCCAACTGGAGCAGATTTGGGGAGGACGTGGGACACACATGGGGCGGGAAGGGAAGTCCCATTGTGCAAGCGAGAATCCTTTTGCCACAGTTATTATCAGTTTGTTGTACAGAGTTCAAACAACTTCCCTGTAGCTTCTCAGTAGCTTCTCAGCATAACTGCTTCATGGAACCAACTGATTGTTGTCTGAAATCTCATTAATGCCAAGTGACCCAGTGCCCACCTGCTCCACTCCATGTCTGCAAAATATCGGGAACATTTATTTTAAATGTAATTTAAAAAACTGTTCAGTGTCCTCATCAGCTGTGCTACTACAATACTGCAGTGCTCTTTCAGTGCTTGTCTACTGCTGTTTTTTTAACTGTTTCTGTGCTAAGCCAGTGCAGAAATGCTCATGCAGCAAACGAAAAGTTGTGAACAGCAGCATGATTATACCCTGCAGCAAATCTATGATCCTTATTCATGAAGGCTGCAGTCATATTGAACAGAGAGACACATAATGTCTGAATAAATGTGTTTAGGACTGTGTGGCATGGGTGTGACAGAATATGGAAATATTAGTGCACAGTTGTGAAAGGCACAGTTTATATAGCCAAAAGTTGGAAAGTGTGATATAAACATTAAAGAAACTTGTGTGATTATGATGCTAGGTACCCAATGTAGTTGGGAGCACAGCTTTTCAATTGTGCAGAAAGGACCTTTCCTTTTGTGGATATTAAAAATAATTAAATCAAAAGGCACAAAGTGGTGTTTATTAGCGAAAACAGCAACAATCAGGAAGCCCAGTGTATATAGAACACGGTTAAGCTCCTCATCAAGGACAACCTGAGTTTTGGAAAAGGAAAAAAGAAAGAGGTCCTTTTCAAAAACATTGCTGCACAGGTCTCACAAAAAGTTCCCATGTTCCCAGTTAATTCCATTTTACACTTATTAATTGATTTGACTGGATGCTGCCATCTTTTAAGAAAAGCCTCTACTTTCTTTTGTGCAGGTCACTGTGTTCCCCATGGAGCCTTCAGGGATTAAAGACAATTCTGCATGTGACAAAGAAAGCTACCGAAACTCTCCAAGGTGAGATGTCCAGGAACAGAGCCAATCGTGTATCATTTACTTCCAATCCAATTGGTTAAATGTAGTCACCTTTGGACACTGTTAGATAAAAACGAGATGGCTTATCAGCAATGAGGAGGACACTTGGAAAGGGCTTTAGCCTGGGTATGCACCCAAGTGTATATATACTGCAGGAACGTGCATGCAAAAATACAGCCACCCACAAAACATACATACAATCATATGGAGTACCATATATACAGATATCTGTGCAGCTGGACCACATGCATCTGTGTGCCTACAAACAAACACATGTACTTGAACATGGAGATATAGGCACTGATCACCTGCACACATGTGCAAAGTCATGTTTCAAATAAATTTGTTTCTAATGCTGCCACTGCATCGAAGAAGACATTGTTACGCCCATCCTATTTGTTTGCTTCAGATTTCCTCGTCTTAATTTAAATGCAAACAATGTAAAACTCTCACGCTCCCCAAACATCTACCTCTCATTCTCTCTCTCTCTCTCTCTGTCAGTTGGTTAACGCCACTAATTAAAATGGTTACAGTTGTTAAGCTGAGCGGACAAGTGCACTTGCAGATTCATCCAGAAGTCCTCCGGTCTCTGGTCCCTAGGGTGAAGATAATGCTACGAAGCAAGAGTTCTAGAGCATGTCTCTTGTGTTCCGGATTGCGCAGCAGAGGACCATGCTGAAGACCATTCCAAAGATCTGGAACACAAGGAACGTATTTTAAAGGATGCCCAGGAAACACGGGGAGATTTTTGTCACTATGTCTGGCAGCTCAGAGAACTTTAGTGATTGCTCTCAGGAGATGTGGACAGTCGAGTCATCAGAGAGGAGCATAATCCTTAATGTGAAGCAGGGCATGGCTGATATCGCTTGGAGCAATGCTCATATATCCAAATTTCTGTTCATTTGATGTGTGTTTCTGTCCATTTGATGACTTAGAGCCAAACTAAAATACAATGCTAGTTGCATGAAAGCATTTAAGATGCACATTTAAAGAATGCAGATAGCTGCTGGGCGGTGGGGGTTAAACCATGCTAGGTAGGTGGGGTCTTAATATTGTCATTTATACCACAATCCTGATGAAACTATCCCATTCCTTGAGCTGCTATTAGTCCTGTGAGGGAAACCTCTGTTGGCTTCCCTCTGAGGCATGGCAGCAGCTTTGGGGGAGAGGAATTTTCATACAAATTGTGGTGTAGGGGAAGGTGTTAAACCACCCAGTATACCTGAAGGAGCGTCTCCACCCCCATCGTTCTGCCCGGACGCTGAGGGCCTTCTGGCGGTTCCCTCATTGCGAGAAGCAAGGCTACAGGCTTTCCCGGTAGTGGCACCCGCCCTGTGGAACGCCCTCCCATCAGATGTCAAAAAGATAAGCAACTACCTGACATTCAGAAGACATCTTAAGGCAGCCCTCTTCAGGGAAGTTTTTAATGTGTGACATCTTAGTGTATTTTTGGTCTTTGTGGAAGCCGCCCAGAGTGGCTGGGGAAACCCATCCAGATGGGCGGGGTACAAATAATAAAATTATTATTATTAATTATTATTATTATTATTATTTTCCATCTGCCATGTTTCAGTCCTACTCAGGCTCTCCCTGCATTGCCTTTTTACATTTGAAAGGCCAATTAAGGCCACATTAAGGCAATTAAGGCCACATTTATTCTGGCCCTGAGGATCGGCTACAACTGTCAGTCTTGTGTATAATTTCATTTATGAATTATTATTCATAAATAAATAAATTTCATTTATTCACTTATTTCATTTATGAATTGCTTTCTATGAGGCATCCTGAAGCAATTTTCAAATATGCACACACATAGAGAAAGAGTTCAAAACAACAGTACAGACATAAAATCCATTCAAATTGATATAATGCTGACACCTAGAGGCTACATGGTACAACTTGCTAAGTAGCCAGCTTCAGAGCAGGGAAAACAATGTTCTCAGCAGAATGCATTGAGTCAGGCCCAACTAGACATGAACAGGGCATCCATTTTGTTGTTCATATGTCTGCCCCACTCATGTGCAAAATGGGGTGTGTACAAGTGGCTTGGGGATCTAATTTTAATAGGAGTTCCTTCCAATATCAGAGCTGACCAGGGGAGAAAGGTGTCTGAAGCAGAAGTGTATGAAGGGGTTGGTGCAGACATGTGAATAATCAGGGCTGCCTCTGTCATGTTTTCCGTGGACTGCCATTTGCTCTGATTTAACTCCAAAGAGCGTGTTTTCTGGAAGAAAGAAGCAGTGCAAAGGCAAAAGTGCTTGGACCCATGCCAAGAAAGAGCAGGTCAAGTGGAAGACCACTTGGACCCATACTTTCAAGGCATAGGACAAGCAATAGTGAGGACAAGCCCTAAGTTCCACACATGGGATATCTACATTCATACTCTGAGCTCCTCAGCAACCTGATTTCCACTGGCTTGGAAGGACCTGGGGGATTCGCAAACACACGGCTAGCAACAACAGAAGCACCAGTACCAGTATTGTCATCAGGTAATTACTCACTGTGATCCCAGCAATTCCAATCCCAACAATGCCAACTAAACGAAGATTTGTGTCAATGAGAGTCTCGATTTCAGTCAGACAACTCTGTTAGAGACATGAAGGTGTTGACAATGCTTTAAACATCAAAGAAGTCTTGAAGAGCCCTTCTGGTTTCTACTAAGGACCAGTTGACACATTTTTGGCGGCAACCATGGGGAAAATCTACCTTAGTAAACCGCTTTCCTCTTCACAACTTCTGCCCCTGACTGTCCTGTTTGGTGTAGGAATTGCCTTCCCACATTTGCTTCCTCTGAGCTACCCTTGAGAAGAGTGGCTTGAGGAGCTCCCTGACAGCAGCAGCAGTTCTCACCCATATCTCACCAGCTTTGTCTCTCTGCTCCATCTTGCCTTCCTTGCCTTTTCTGTGGTTGGGATTCTGGCTTTTTGAGACAACCCAGCACACCACTACAGAAGCACTGGCTTGAACCACCATAATCTCCTAAATGTTTGATATTTGTGTTTATTATATGCCCAACTGGGCCTCACATCACCACTCTAGCATGCCCAAGCCCTGGGCCCTGATGACATTTATTAAAACTATACTCTTCATTTAAGATCATACACATATTCAATCAAGGCCTACTCAGAGTAAACCCACTGAAAGTAATGAGCCTAAGTTAGCAATGTCCATCAACTTCAATAGGTCAACTCTGAGTAGGAATAGCATTGAATAGCACCCATAAAGTTTCACTGTGATTTTGATGTTGCTCTTCTTATAATTTGCTTGGTGAAACCTGTAAACAAGGATAAATTTGCTGCTGCTTCCTTCTGACAGGTACAAGCATTCAAGAAGCAATCTTGGGCATACCAGGTGCATTCGTTCTCTCCTTTCCTTATTGCAGCTTCTCCTAGTTGTTTCCTGTTTGGTTTTCTCACAAAGTTGTGTGGCATTTGTGTGTCAAGAATTGAAGCAGAGAACGGAACAGTGCAGAGGAAGGGAGTCGGTGTGCCACAAATTGCATAATCTGCCACAACGGCAAATGCTACGAATAAGGTATGCTGCTTAATTTCACCCAATACAGAATTAAGACCTCCAAGAGGATTCATGGCTTACCTAGGTGGAACCTGCTATGAAAGTTTGGGCACCTTTATTTAATTCAGCCAGGTTCCATCAGATTCTGCTAGGCCTCTTGTTTGTCAAGAGACCTTTAAGGACTGCACTGCATGGGTTTACCCTTTCCTGCAATGCCGTGGTCCTAGGGAAAATCCTGTCTCCCATAAAGCTGCCATTTGCCCTGGGAAGAAGCACAGACAAAAACAGATAAATGTATTCCATGTGTTGCCTAATTTGGCCTTGTTTCTCGGTGTGACATGGAGCAGGAATACATGTGAATCAGCAAGCAAGTATCAAGGATAAGGGAAGCAAGCAGGCTGCCAATGAATTTGCTCTCCCTTCATTAAGCATTGCTTGTGCTTTGCAGTGGTATTGTTCAGATCTATAAAGGTGCCCAGAGTTAGCACGGTCGACAGCTGCTGGAAAGTCAGTCCTACTGGCGTACTCCTCAGTAGCATCTCAAATGACTAATGGAAAGAAAAAAGACCAGTGCCAAATGGCCCTCGTCCAGAGCATTTCATCTGGCTTCCCACCAGCTTCTCTGACTTACATGTCTTATCACATCCCAGGGCTATTTTTTGCAACATGTCCATCAGAGCCACTTACTCTGGGCTGTTCAATGTCTTTTGGACAGGTGGGCTTCACTGCAGCATCATTTCCTCCTCTCCCACAGCACTGAAGCTGGAAAGACAGAGATAAAATGTTAAAAAACAACCACCAAACACCAGAAAGATTTTTTAAATAAAGAAATCCCCCTCATAAATAATAAATTTCTTTATTATATTTATGAGTCAGTCCATAACAGTGTTCTCCATCAACTTGTAAATTCACATTAAACTCTTGTTCCAGGCTGAAGTTTCATACGCTCCAAAATATACTTGCATCAATAATATTGCCCAGAGTCTACCCTTCTACTACTGTTTCCCCCCCCTGTTCGTTGTGCATCTCTTTGATGGAGTACTACCCCCTGAACTCTTGGTTTAGTGCAACCAACAGTGGGGAAACCTTCATCTGAGCACAGGTGTAGGCTGGACATGATGATAGTTTAAAGAGATTTGAAACTGGCCTGATGTGTCCATATCTCCCTGAGATGTTTCCTCACTGGTTTCTGTAGCACTGAAAATGCAGGCAATATTAGTTCCTAACAACATCCTTAGTTGGTACAGCAGTAACAGAGGTTAGGCCAAAGGTAGTGTCTCCAACAGGCTCCTTAACTGGGAAATTAATTGGACCTCTAAGCAGACATGTTTAGCATATTCTTGTTAAAAATTTTTTTAAACAGTATTGCGGTGGGGGGGGGGGAGAGAAGTGCTGAAAATCTGCTGAACCTGACAATTTGAATGTATTTCATTAAGCTCAATTTTTAGCAAAGTCAATTAAGCTAAGTGAATTCAAGCACAACCATGCAAACTAAAGGACTTATTGAAGTCAGGGTTCACATACTATTCCAATCTGTATGCAAATAGAAATATCTGCTTGATTAGGCCATTTTTATCTAGCTTTCAGCATTGGCTTACGGCAGATCCTTACCTAACTCACAGGGTTATTGTGAGGATTTTTTTAAAAAGGAAATTACGCACCCCACCCTGAACTAGTTGGAAAAAGGGCAGGATAACAGCGTAATAAATAAATGTAAATAAATAGACCGAAGGTCTTTATTGTTAAAGGTGTTTAAGCCAGATGCCATAGGGAATCTTGCCTACTTCCTGTGGAATGTGAAATTCAGGTACTTTAAGTAAGGAGCACCACCAGGTCAGAGCAGTGAAGATGAAGCAAGCCTTAACCTCCATTCCAGTATGCCTGACTTAAAGCCTTCTTTTGAAACTTCATAAAGGCAGCCTTGATCTGAATTCAGAAGTTACTCACTGCTTCATGGTACTGGATAAGGGTTTTGTTGCTTGTCCCCACATTATTCACAAAGTCTTCGTAAGCTTCCTCATAGATGTGCTGGACCTCTTCAACAGCCTGCAGTAAACCAGACAGACAGCCTCAATGAGATCATGATGGTGAGAATTGGAGGGACTATTCTGCAGTTTCTTGGCTTCCCTCTAGGCTCTTGGTCCCTCTACTACTTGGCAGGAAGGAGAGATGAGTGAAAAAAAGACAAGCAGAAGGGAAGAAATCTGACTTTACTGCATAGCTTTAAAGAAATGAAAACCCAGAGGCACAGCATGACCTGGGGGCTAGACTTGGCTAAGAAGGTACCAAAGGAGAAAGGCTAGGCAGGAATTTGACCACCTCTTGGGTTAGCAGATTTCCTAGAATCATAGAACTGTAAAGTTGGAAGGGACCACAAGGGTCATCTTGTCCAACCCCCTGCAATGCAGGAATCTTTTGTCCAATGTGAAGCTCAAACCCACAACTCTGAGATTAAGAGTCTCGTGCTCTACCAACTGAGCTATCTCATATGGAACACCACCACATTCACAACCAAACGTGTTAAGCAAATGGGTGAAGGGCAAGAAAAATCTGCCAGGGCACTGTAGTTTTGTACTTGGGGTAATAAACTACTTAGTCTGCTTTATGCAAGAAAGAAATGTTTCCACCAGCAGCAAACTTGAATTTGCCACTGAGTGGCTCCCTGAAAAGTCTTCACGTGTTTGTTTAATTCATACTTTGTTTTTAAGTGTAAACCTTCAAATGCGCTGGAATCAATGGGACTTCTACACCCATGACAGCTCCTTATATCATAACATGTTCATCTGGTTCTAACCTCCTCTGTTTATCATCAAAGACACATTTACCTTTTGTTTGTTTTATACATTTATAAACTACTCGTTAGCATGAGACTCTGGGGATGTGGTGGTGCACAGCAAACGTTGAACTCACCGCTTTCTTGCCAAGAAAAGCAAAAACTCCTGCAGTGACTTCAGCAGCAAAAATCACCAGCAAACAGGTAAAGAACTGCAAAAGGATGGAGACAGGATTACAGGCTTAGGTTGTACAACCTTCTCCTGACGATCTGCAGTAAATATATTACACAGGCCACAGGGTAAAGGGGAAGGGGTGTGACATCTGCTTTGCATGCAGAAGGCCCCAGGTTCAGTTCCCATCATCTCCAGGGAGGGCTGGGAAGGACTCCTGCTTAAGAGCCATTGTTAGTGTAGAAAATACCATGCATTATGGACCAATGGTCTGACTCAGTATAAGATAGCATCCCATGTATGTCCAAAACAGGGAAATCCTGTTTAATGTTGGTTTATTATTGTCAGGGGACTGCCATCGGAACAGGGAAGGGAGGCAGAGGGGCAGTTGGGATACAGGGAACCTCCAAAAATCTTGAGAAGCAGTTCCTCTTCCTGTGGTGGGGAAAGCCACACCTCCAGTGGGGAAGAGGGGAAGGGACCAGAGGATGCTGCTGGGAGCCCCAGTGCCGTACCTTGTCAGTCTGAGGGTGGGAAAAACCACACCTCCCAGGTAAAGGAGGGGAAAGGGCTAGAGGATGCTGCTGGGAGCCTCAGCACCGCTCCTGGCCAAGCTGGCCAGGAGGGAAGCATGCCTCTTCCATCACCCACCTTGCGCAGAGGTGTAAAACACAAAGAAGGAAGGAAAAGGCTGGGGGTGACTAAGCTCTTATGTTGGGGGAGGACCCGGAAACGACCACTCCTGGATTCTGCTAGTGATTGAGGCAGACATGAACTTGAGGTTCTGCACTGTAAATAGTTTTGCACCAAAATAAAACCTGTAAAAGACAGGTCGGAGTCCTGACAGGTTACTCACGAGCAACCACCACTGCCATCTGACAATTATGGAGGATCTTAAATCATAGTTTATCTTGGTTTAAGATTCTAGCTAGCAAACTGACATTAATATAGATCCTCCCTTTTCAGATGTAACAGGGAACTTGGGTTTTAAGAAATCTAGGCTGGAAGTGTCAAAGCTGGAATATGAAGGGAGGGAAGAAGAGAGGACCTCACGCTTACTAGGTGTTTTGGTTCTGCCACAAGGTGAAAGGGGTAACAAAATATGTCTGAAAAGCCCTAATTTCACACCCAAGTTGTGCATAAGTTCATTACTTACTGCTCCAAGCAGGCACTGAGATTCTCGCGCAGCTCCACAGCACCCAAAAAACCCCACGGTCATCATCAGCACGCCTGCTCCTATTAGCACATAGAGTCCTACGGGGAAGACAGAATCATCAGAGAAAGAATACAAGGAACATCTCCCCCATGTCATTTCCTACCTGTGTGCTAGGATGGTTCTTGTCTGCCTCCCCTCCCTCCCCAAACGGGACTGTTCCATGCAATCCATTTTTGGCACCAAGTAGGCCAATGATGTCCTGGGTTACTAGAGCTGCATCAAGCATCTTCATTATATGGTTTCTGCTGTTTGTTTGCTGAAGACACACTTCTTTATCCTAGCCTTTGATAATTGTAAGACCTCTATTAGTTTGATTTAAATTGTTTAATTGGATTTCAATACTGCATGATTATATGATTATCACCTGTTCTGGGGCTCTGTGATGAAAGGCAGGTTCTCTTAAAATACAATAGATAGGCCCACTCCTTGGTCTAAGGATGAACTCAGAAGTTTCACTTCTGCTTTAGACTAACTGCAGTCTGAAACCCTGACACATTGTGATTAGTCTCAACTATAGTCATTGAAACAAGCTAACTCCAAACCTTAGCTTATGAAGCCGGATTGTGTTTTTGTTTTTGTTGTTGTTTGTTGTTTTTTATTTAAAAAACATAGTTAAAATTAGCCACAGTTTAGGAATTGGATGCAACATTCAACTGTGGTTAATAAAAAGTGGACCTGGAAACTTTCAATCACCTCTTTGGAGCTATGCTGGAGAAGAGAGAAGCAGCAGTTGCACATGAGCCCAATGCTCTGACATGTGATAATAAATGAATATTTATTGTTGTGTTTGAGCTGGGTGTATAGGTCCATCCTGTCTAGCATTTTGTTCCCACAGTGGCAGCCAAATGCTTATGGGAAACATACAATCAGGACAGTTAATTATTTTATTATGAATATTTATAACTTGCCCTTTGTCAATACAGATATCTGGGTGGGGTACAAGAAAAAGGTGTTTAGAACAGAAAGACAAACAGAACATGAAGGCAACAGCCCTTAACAATAAAGTTCTTCCTAGCATCTGTTGCGTTTTCTTCCTCTATCATTTCCTGTATCACAATCATAACATATCTGTGTGCACTTGAGCCTCATTCTATATGGTGGCTGCTTCATAACAGTAATGCAAATTAACCCACATGTCACATTAGCTTATTTGCATTATTCTTCTTATTAAAGAATTGAGGAGCTTTGCTGTGGAATTCCAGAATCTTGCCTTGAATGTGGACTCTGAAAGGGCATCTTACAGGGAAGAAGGGCATCTACAGGGAAGAAGGGCATCTACAGGGAAGTTTGGGTTTGCTAGTTTAAGGATTTCACGCAAGGTATCAATGAAACTTCTACAAGGTACCGGTGAAGCTTCTCCAGGTGTCACAGATAGGGAGAGTTGCTATGGTCCTTTTGCAAAGAATTCCATATGGCAAATGCAATATCCAGACTGGCCTTGAAACAGTCCAATTTCCTTAAAAGTCAGCATTCTTCAACCTGGTGCTCTCGAAGCAGCCCCAGCAGTACACTTCATTGGCTGGGGCTGCTGAGAGTTGCAATCTAAGTTCTGGGTTTGAGAAATACCTCTATTTAGGATAGAACTTTTCCTATGGATGAGCAACTGGAACTCTATGCCCATAGTCAAGAGAAGCATCAGCTGTTATCTCAAACAAATGAGGTAGGACAGGGAGGAACTTGGAAGATGACAGTGTGTTCTGCCACACACCACCATGCCGTTCAGACCGCCTAGGAACAGGTGCTATTGTTTGCCAGCATTGTTCACTTTCAGCTAGTCAATTCCAGAAGTGTAATAATGCTCTTCTCTGCCACCCTCCCTGCAAAATATGGCTCAGTATGAAGCCATTGGGTGGATTCATGCTATTTCCCTGGATCAGGCCAGGTAAAGGTTGTAGCTCCACAACTGATATTCATCCTCTGAGAAGTGTGTGTGGCTGCACAGACAAGACCTTTCGAGTGCTGAGATGCAAAGCCAAAGCTGTTCCACCAGAGGGCAGCAGAAGCATCCATTAGGCTCCACTTGATGCTGCCCTTAAGGAACTATTTTCAAGGCTTTTAATACAAAAATGTTTTATGTTTCTTTAGTTAAAAACCCGAAAAGGTTGTTTTAGAAATAAAGCACACCATGTTTTCTGTTTCTCCAGAAGCATGTACAGTATATACCTGGGACCTGATGTATACTATGTTCCCTGATTTTTGAAATTTCAGCTGCTTTTTGAAATTTTAGACAAAAGTTTCCCCAAGCGAGGAAGTTGCTTGAACCTGAACCTTCAAGATATATTCTCTAGCACCAAGACGGATCCCTTTCTGAGAACACTGCGGTTTCCTAACCGTTCCAGGAACGTGATTTCGGCAGGATCATCACATTCACATGATTTGGGCTAGTCACCTCTTTTCTCCCTCTCCACAGAAGTTAGATGCCTTTTTTCTTCTAATACCACTCCTATGTCAGTATTAGACGTAGTGCCACCCTGTGCAAATGTGCAACATATTTTCAGAAGTGCATCTGTGGTGGGGCAGTCGTTGGCATCACTGCAGGTTGCCTGGATGGGGATGGGGCAGGGTGGCAGAGGTCATGATTGTGCAGACACATCAGTGTGAGCACTGGATTGCCCCACTGGTGCACCCACACAGGCCTGGCCCCCAGGCTCATTGTCCTATTACCCTGCCCTATCCGCATCCAGGTAGGGGACACGGGTGGCGCTGTGGGTAAAACCTCAGTGCCTAGGACTTGCCGATCGCATAGTGGGCGGTTCGAATCCCCGCGGTGGGATGCGCTCCCGTCGTTCGGTCCCAGCGCCTGCCAACCTAGCAGTTCGAAAGCACCTTCGGGTGCAAGTAGATAAACAGGGACCGCTTACCAGCGGAAAGGTAAACGGCGTTCCGTGTGCTGCGCTGGCTCGCCAGATGCAGCTTGTCACGCTGGCCACGTGACCCGGAAGTGTCTGCGGACAGTGCTGGCTCCCGGCCTATAGAGTGAGATGAGCGCACAACCCTAGAGTCTGGCAAGACCGGCCCATACGGGCAGGGGTACCTTTACCTTATCCCCATCCAGGTAAATGCCAGGGAGAAGGATGTGCTCCCTTCTTCGGTAGTCTAAATGCCAGAGTAATGATTGTGGAGTTTGGAACTGACAGGGTCAGAACTCCGTGGTGTCCTGTGTCTGGGAAGAGGAGGAGGAGCTTGTCGCAGAGCAGTGACGCACAGCGTCTCTCTGCTTCCAGACTGTTTTTCACTTCTCACTAAGCAGCAGAAGCTGCGGATGTGCTTTTGGAGCACCGCTGAGAATGTCACCGAGTTCCGATGGAGTGTGACTGTTTTATGGCTTGTAAATAAACGCTTCTAGAGATAAGAACCGAACTGTCTCTGGACTTGATTTATCCCTTATCTCACACGGACCCAGGACCGCTGCAACTCTGCTCTTCGGCCAGGTCAGCTTCCAGCAGAGCGACGCAGGGAGCGTGACTGGACGCCGGGTTTTTTATTACACGCAGAGGTTATGGAAGTTACGTGTTTCCTGACAAGTGTGAGAAGGGAAAAGGCTGCCAGCGGTGATTTGCAGTGATCTCCTGCCAGAAGGGAGATGCCGGAGAGCGGAGCCAAGAGCCAGGAGGAACGGCTGCTTCGAGAGTCCGGCGCGCTGGCAAACTTGTGAGTACGCTGAAGCCCCTGGGGGAGGAAGATGGCTGCTGCACAGCAGGGCAATGAGAGCTTCAATATCCCCTTTGAAAGACTGAATGGGGCCAATTGGGAGGACTGGAGCAAGCGCATGTTTTATTGGCTGGAGGGGAAGCAGCTATGGGAATGCACGCAGGCCGATCCAGTCCCGGCCCCGCCCAATGCGACTCCCGCAGAGGAGGAGAGGGCCTCAGCGGCGGCAAAGAAAGACAAGAAAGCAATGTCCCATGTGGTGATGGCGATCGAAGCATCACAGCTCCCTCATATTGATGGCTTACGTACTTGTCATCAGATTTGGTCCGCTCTGACTAGAGTACATCAGAGGACCACTGCTGGGGCAAAGATCCATGTGATACGCTCTCTGTTTGAGAAGAGGCTGGCCCCAGGGGAATCGATAAGGGATCACATTGCTCAGGTGCTGACTATCTTCAGTAAGCTGCGTCAGCTCAATGTGCCCTTCCCAGATGAACTTAAGGCTTACACGCTTTTAAGCTCTTTGGACAGGAGTTATGAGAACTTGGTTCTCACGATGGAAACGATGCCGCCTCAGGATCTTACGATCGAATATATTAGCGGACGCTTGATTGACGAAGAATCGAAGAGGCAAAGGGCTGTAAAAGAGGGCACGGGCTGCACCCCAAGAAGGAGTGGGGGGGCAGCAGCCAGGAGTGGCGAGGACTGTGTAAGAGCCTTTGTTTCCAAGAGCTGCTATCGGTGTGGTAGCAACACACATCTGGTCCGCAATTGTCCGCTAGAGGCGCAGGGTGGCGGCAAGGAGACCGGCCGGCGTGGAATGTCAACAAAGCAGGTTCCCAGGGCCGGTTCCCAGCAAAGACGTGGGAAAGCAGCAGGCCAGGAGAAAAACAAAGACAAGGCGTCTTATCACCTCACAGCTGCGATGGCGTCTCTGAGAAAAGGCAAGAGCCCTAGCCCGGGAGAGACTGTGGCCATGGCAACAGATGGGAGTGCGAGAAATGCCACGGCATCTTTGGAAAACAGCCAGAGACACTCTTTATCTCTCGTGATCGATTCAGGCGCGTCGCATTGTCTTGTGACCTCTGCTGGGCTTTTGAGGAACTGCAAGACAGTTAAAACTGGACGCTATGTTACTTTAGCTGATGGGTCTCAAAGACCACTGACTGAATCTGGTGATTTGTATTGTTCTTTCATAGATCACTGGGTGCAAGCTTTTGTGGTACCAGAGCTTGCCCACTCTCTTTTAAGTGTGCCAGCCCTTATGGCTGCTGGGTTTGATGTTTTGTTTTCTAACAATGTGTGTTCCTTTTTCAGGGATGGGAAGAAGGTCTACAGTGTCCAGAGAAAAGGCACGCTCTTCCTGGTAGAGATGCCCATTGAAGATGGGGCTGGTGGGAAAATGGGGCTGGTGGAAAATGGGGCTAGTGGAGAGTCCATTGAAGAAGCCCAAGGGCAGTGTGCTAATATCCCACCACACCATGATTGTTTACACTTATGGCATCGGAGGTTTGGACACGCAGGGTGGTCATATGTGAGGAAGGCCGCAGGCAACACCATTGGGTGCAGGTTCAAAGCATGTGACAAATACCTAGATTGTCAAGCCTGTAAGCAGTCAAAGGTCACGACTTGCTCATACCCCAGGTCTGAGAGGAAAACCAGTAAACCCTTTGAACTTGTCCATGCAGATTTGTCGGGCCCCATGCCGACACCTTCGTTAGCTGGATCTAAGTGGGTTTTGCTTCTGGTTGACGATTTTACAAAACATTCGTGGATATTTGCGCTGCAACAGAAATCAGAGGCAGCTGCACTGATCAGGGATTGGATCACAGCAGTAGAGCTACGGTTCTCTACTAAAGTAGTTTCCTTTCAGTCTGATCGTGGGGGGGAGTTTACAGGTTCTGTGCTGCAATCGTTCTTCAGGCAGAAGGGAATCAGTCATCGACTGACGGCCCCCCACTCTCCGCAACAGAATGGGGTTGCAGAGAGAAAGTTTCGCACGCTACAGGAGTCAGCGAATGCTATGTTGGCAGACTCGGGTCTGCCACAGCGCTTTTGGGCCGAAAGTTATCGGACAGCATGCTTCCTGCAGAATAGAGTGTTCAATTCCAGTGTAGGAGACACACCGTATTTTCTGCTTCATGGAAAAAAGCCCAAAGTACATTTTCTGCGCACTTTTGGGTCTACAGCTTGGGTTCTGATTCCAAAGGCCATGCGCAGAAAAGGTGAGCCAAGATCCAGGAAGATGATCTTTGTGGGCTATGAGCCGGGTTCAAAGGCGTGGCGCTTTGCATACCCTACTGGCAACCAGACCAAGCTGCTTATTAGCGGCAGTGCTGAGTTTTGCGAGCAGAGTGGGTGGAAGCGTCTTCACGGAAATCCGGATGTTCTGGTAGACTCAGATGAGGAAGAGGAAGAGGGTGAGGCTGAACCTGTTGCTGAGGTGCACAGTCCACAGCCACAGAGTCCAGAGCCGGGATCTCCAAGGGAGAGACTCCGTATCTCTCCAAAAGGGAGTCCCAGGACCCCTCCACAAGTCTCTGTCAAGTCTGAGCCAAGGAGTGAACCATCCTCGCCAGCAGAACCAGCTGTTCGCCCTAAACGGCGCAGCAGGTCAGAGGGGGATGATTCTGACACAGAGGATAGGAGGGTTGATCCAGGTGAATCAGGCGCAGTTCCAGAGTTCACGCTGAGGAGGTCAGCAAGATCAACCAAAGGGAAACCACCTGAAAGGTATGAAGCCACGAGTGTCTGGGTTGGTGTGGCTAGATGTGAACCTGAATCCTTTGAGGATGTTCAGAAGTTGCCTCGGGAAGAAGCCAGTAAATGGCATGAGGCGATGCAGAAGGAGATGAACTCAATGGAGTCTCTTGGAGTGTTCTCACTCACACAGCTGCCGGCTAACCAGCAAGCTGTTGGCTGCAGATGGGTTTACCGACTTAAACCCACAGAAGCTGGAGAGCCACAGTACAAAGCGAGGTTAGTGGCTCGTGGATTCACACAGAGGAGGGGTGTCCACTTCACAGAGGTCTATTCGCCGACCTCAAGGGCGGAGACTTTGAGAATGCTTTTGGCAATAGCAGCACAGAGAGGTTGGAAGGTGAACCATTTTGATGTAGATGTCGCCTACCTGAACTCAGATCTCCAGGAGGAGTTGTACATGCTTCCTCCTCCAGGGTTTGAGGTCAGTGAGCCAGGCGTCGTGTGGCGGTTGCACAAATCCATCTATGGGTTGCGCCAATCTGCCAGGAATTGGAATATGTGCCTACATGAAGCCTTAGAAGAGCTAGGTTTTAAGAGATCTCTTGCAGACAGTTGTCTTTACATTAGAGATTCAGGCTTGCAACAGCAAGTGGCCCAGGTGTTTGTTGATGACATCTTGTTGATGGCAAGGACAAGTGAACAGGTGGAAAAGTTTGCTAAAGAGCTCGGTAAGCGGTTCAAGCTGAAGCAACTTGGAGATGTCAAGTCCTATCTAGGCGTAGAGATCACAAGAGCAAGTGATGGAAGCTTTTTGCTTCGCCAGAAAGGTAAGATTGAGCAGTTGCTTGAGAAGTTCAGGATGTCTGATTGTGCAGGTGCCAGATCACCCATGGAGGCTGGGTACGTGAAGGAGTGTCAGCAAGTAGAACGCGTGGTGTTCGAAAACACTGAACTCTTTCAGTCAGCTCTGGGTAGTCTGTTGTATCTGTCACAGTGGAGCAGACCAGACATAGCGTTTGCTGTCAATCTGCTCAGCAGAGAGGCTTCAAGTCCTAGTGTGCAGGCCTGGAATGGTGTTAAGCGGGTGCTACGTTACCTGCAAGATACCAAAGACTTTTGCCTCAAGATGTCAGCTGAGGGTGATGTTAAGCTGACCGCCTGGGTGGATTCGGATTGGGCTAACCTTGAGGACCGCAAATCAGTGTCAGGCCTAGTGGTAAAGTTTGGGGACTCAGTGATTGGGTGGAGGTCCCGGAAGCAAAGTCTCATAGCGCTTTCATCTACTGAAGCTGAGTTCAGTGCGCTATCAGAGGTTTGCAGAGAACTGGAGTTCTATGTGTGTTTGGTCGAGGAAATCTGTGGAGAGAATTGTCTGCCCGTTGTGGTGCATGAAGACAACCAACCTTGCCTTAAATTAGCTGAGACAGGGCAATTCAAGGCGAGGACCAAACATTTGGACATACGTTTCCAGAATGTATGTCAGAGCGTTCATGAGGGGCTAGTTGCTCTGAAATACTGTCCCTCAACCAAGAACCTCGCTGATGGTTTCACAAAACCATTAACCTTCCAGAAGCACGAGGAGTTCTGTGAGGGTCTGTGTATGGGGAAAGCATTGTTGGCTACTGTCTCCAGACGCAGGACAAGAGGGGGTGTGGAGTTTGGAACTGACAGGGTCAGAACTCCGTGGTGTCCTGTGTCTGGGAAGAGGAGGAGGAGCTTGTCGCAGAGCAGTGACGCACAGCGTCTCTCTGCTTCCAGACTGTTTTTCACTTCTCACTAAGCAGCAGAAGCTGCGGATGTGCTTTTGGAGCACCGCTGAGAATGTCACTGAGTTCCGATGGAGTGTGACTGTTTTATGGCTTGTAAATAAACGCTTCTAGAGATAAGAACCGAACTGTCTCTGGACTTGATTTATCCCTTATCTCACACGGACCCAGGACCGCTGCAACTCTGCTCTTCGGCCAGGTCAGCTTCCAGCAGAGCGACGCAGGGAGCGTGACTGGACGCCGGGTTTTTTATTACACGCAGAATGATTTCATAAAATAACACCCTAAAAGACACCTGCTTCTTGGGAGGAAAGTGATGACAAACCTAGACAGCATCTTAAAAAGCAGAGACATCAGCCTTGCCGACAAAGGTCTGTATAGTTAAAGCTATGGTTTTCCCAGTAGTGATGTATGGAAGTGAGAGCTGGACCATAAAGAAGGCTGATGCCGAAGAATTGATGGACTGCAAGAAAATCAAACCTATCCATTCTTAAGGAAATCAACCCAGAGTGCTCACTGGAAGGACAGCTCTTGAAGCTGAGGCTCCAATACTTTGGCCACCTCATGAGAAGAGAAGACTCCCTGGAAAAGACCCTGATGTTGGGAAAGATTGAGGGCAGAAGGAGAAGGGGATGACAGAGGACGAGATGGTTGGACAGTGTTCTCGAAGCTACAAACATGAGTTTGACCAAAGTGCGGGAGGCAGTGGAAGACAGGAGTGCCTGGTGTGCTCTGGTCCACGGGATCACAAAGAGTCGGACACGACTAAACAACAACAACAAAGCCATTGTGACCACCACAAACTCAATAAACCCACTTATTACATGCATTGTACTTGTATTGGGCCCTGTTTCTGTGACTGTAAGTTTAACTGTAATTTGTTCAATTCTAAATTGTAGCAACCCACCTTGGAACCTGCTGGTGAAGTGTGTGAAATAAATGAAATAATAATAATAATAATAATAATAATAATAATAATAATAATGATGAAGAAAGAGGGAGGCTAATTCATATGGTTGACTCATGAGTACTTCAGGCATGGGGTTCAATGTGGCCCTCCAAGCCTCTCTGTCTGGGCCTCAGGACTTTCCTCAAGTCACCCCTTTGCTTCCCAAGCTGCAAACCCCACTGCTTCAGCCTCTGAATCTTTTTGTCTGGTTGGAATGTATCCTTGAACTCTGATATGCTTCTTGCTTAGCTGAATGGAGGATGCAGAGGGGTTGTGAGGCTGTGCAGAAACTAGCCCCTGCTGAGGGATGCCATGCCTGACTTACACCAACCCCTGAGTTAGCTACCTCTGGGTGGGCGAATAATGCATGTACCCAAGAGTGCTCCTGTCCCTCCCTTCCCAAGTTTGATACTTGATTCCCAGGCTGTTTGATCATCTTGCCTGCTCTCTCTTTTGTCCACAATGTCCCTTCTTGTAGTGACCAAAACGAATCCATTGGTGGCCACCATCCCATAAGGTACCACTCTCTGCCTGCTCAGTACAGAATAGGCAGGGGGAGAAAACCATGCCAATGTCAATGCTGATTGTACAAAAGTAAAACTGACATTGATGCTCTGACCACTTTCACTTCTAGTCCCTGCCCAACACGGGCATGTGGCCCTCAGATGCCTGCCCAGAAGGAAACATGGCCCCCATGCTAAAAAAAATTCCCCAGTCCTGGCCTAGCCCTTGGGACGTTGTCTAGAGGGAAAATGCTGGAGTTGGCCATCCATGGCTTAACATGCTATGAATTATAAAACCAGCCGTGAACCAAGATGACCTTATCTTGCTTGAGTAATGTTGAGTGCATACGTATGTCAATGAGGGCTTTTAAATCTCTCTCATTCATATTTTCCAGCTGGTCAGCATGGGGTGGGGATGTACCAGGCTCTGCTAGATCTTTGCAAGGCAAAGGCCAAGCCCTCTTAAAGAGAAATGTGAGAAGCTTTTTCATTTTTCACCCTTGTCCAGGAAAGCCCTTCAAAGGGCAGGCAACACATTCTCTTCCGCAAGGGAGTCTATTCAGTGAGTAAGGTTAGAGGTGCTTCCCCTTAACATGCCTTAAAAGGGAAGCTTTGCTCAAAGATGACAGTTCAGCCGAGTGAGTCACACAAAGTGAAGCACTAAAAGCCACTGAAGCGAGGGCAAATTGCCCAGCAATTAGGGCGCTGTGGAGTGGCCAGGGTCTGGCATCCTGCCTCCAGGCATCATAGCTTATTGAGATAAAGAAAGCAGCCGGCTTTGTAGGAAAGCTCCAGGCTCAGACATTTGTGGGCACAGAAGTGAATGAAGAAGCAAGAGGCAACCTTTGGGAAGTAGCAAGGCCTACAACTTTATCAACTATTGAATAGGATCTGCAGGGAGCAACAACTTTGCTAGCTAATTTACAGTGTGGGGATTTCCATTAAGGGACGACCTGTTCCGAGTAAGCTCTGTCCTGGCTCTGAACCAGAAGCTGTCAGGGCACTGCCTCTGCATCACCATCCCTACAACTACTCAAAGTGCATTGACGGATCCTTTGCCTGACTCATACATGCTCTTGAACTAGCCAGCTCTAGGGTGTGTGTGAGCTAGGCATGCCCCCAAGAGAGTTCCTGCCCCCTGCAGCTTGATACCCATGGCAGAGTGCTCTGAGGGAACCCCACCCCTTCATTTTCAGGGGTGACTACTTTCTCTTGGAACCAAAGGAACCCATTTGTGGCCACCCACCAGCTCATAAGGTACCGTTCCTTGGACAGTACAGGATAGGCAAGATAAAAACAACAACAAAACACCCCAAGGTCAATGCTGATTGGAGGGTGGAATTCCGACATGGTCTTGAATGACCAGCTCATCCTGGTCATGTGCCAAGGGATAGGGTGTCTGTGCATGCACCAAGATGCTTGGTAACTTTTTGACGGCCTCCTCCAATTGGATATGAACACCTGTAGCCATCTGGCTGACCTGCTGAGAGCCTGAGGTCCCTGCTCTGTCTCTCTCCACCTGGCCTAAGGTGTGGCCTGACAGGCTCTTAAGGATTGCTGCTGCTGCTGCTGCTGCCCAGGAGGACTGGGGTATTTGGGGGGAAATTTTGTTGGGAGTTTTTGCTGCTGTTACTGATACTGATTTTTTTTTTTGTATCTTTATTTTTATGTGGAAATTGTTCAGTTTGGTTATGTAGTTTTTGATGTGTTTTATTTATTTTTATGACTACAGTGGTACCTCAGGTTACATACGCTTCAGGTTACAGACTCTGCTAACCCAGAAATATTGCTTCAGGTTAAGAACTTTGCTTCAGAATGAGAACAAAAATCATGCTCCGGCGGCACGGCAGCAGCAGGAGGCCCCATTAGCTAAAGTGGTGCTTCAGGTTAAGAACAGTTTCAGGTTAAGAACGGACCTCCGGAACGAATTAAGTACTTAACCCGAGGTACCACTGTATCTTGCTATGTTTGTAATTATGTAAATCGTTTCCTATTGTAAGCTGCCTTGAGCACTGTTTAAACTGTGGAAAGGCGGCATACAAATAAAATGATGATGATGATGGCTGGCATTGGCACTTTGTCCCACCTGCTTGTCAACATGCCCTCACCCCTTCACGATGCAATGGCTGGGGCAGAAGCATCCTTGGTAAATCCTCCAGGGTCAAAGGAAATTGCTTCAAGGGCACCAGTTTGACACCTCTGGTTTAGACCATGCAAAAGACACTTCAAGGAGTTAGCCAGGGATCCGCCTGCTTAGTTCTGCCTCCTATGCGGCAGCTGCTCTTTCACCTCCATTTTGCTCTGAGCAGTAAGAGAGCTCCCTCTGAGCATGGTGGTGGTGGAGGTGACAGCAGCAGCCTCACAACATGGCTTAGCACCTAGTAACAAGGGGGGGGGGGAGAGGGCTTTATGTGTGTGCGATGACCATGAATGAACAGGGTCTTTGTCTCATGTGGTGAATGCAGAATTCCATCTCTCTGCATTGCTTATGGGCAGAGAGGACTTTGCAGCTGCAACTTGGGTGGGGGTGTTGTGTGCGCTGAGGACACAAACTGGCTCTCTTCCAGGAAGGCAAGCTGTACATTGCTTGTTCCTTCTCCTCTTCGGGGTCCTGTCTCTAAGGTGACATGCAAACCTTCAGCCAGTGTTCTGCAACATAATTAACCTCAGAGGAAGTTTACTTGTTTATGCAGCCGGCGTGAAACGCGCTCGAAACCCCACAGCACCAATAACACCCTGCCTAATGATGTAACTCCTTTCCAGAACAGTCCGTGACTGCTACCATTGTAAAAGAGCCCAAGTTGGGAACAGACAATTCTTTGCTAGACAGGGAGCTTATGGTGGTTTATGTTCAGGCTGATTTTGAAAATATCTACTGTATCATCATTATGTAAGTTTGGAGGGAAACATCCACAGAAACTTTTAATGAAGCTTAGTTTCCATCTACACAACACAAATTAGACTTGGGAGTAAGTAAAAACAAAACACTTGTAAGTTTCATTAGTTTAAATGTGCTCATGGTCATTTTGTTAATTGTGTGCTACTTTTGAGTTGTATCCAATGCAGCTCCAAGTACAGTGGTACCTTGGTTTACGAACATAATCCGTTCCGGAAGTCCATTCTAAAACCGAAACCGTTCTTAAACTGAGGCGCGCTTTCCCTAATGAGGCCTCCCGCTGCTGGTGCCCTTCCACTGTTCGGATTCCATTCATAGACCGAGGTAAAGTTCACAAACTACTTCTGGTTTTGTGGAGTTCATAAACTGAATTGTTCATAAACTTGACTGTTCTTAAACCGAGGTACCACTGTATTTCATTCTGTCGGCTCAAGGATTCCACTCATGCAACTGAGCTCTACCTCTTCTCCCTGTGCACCCCTTAAATCTCTTCTGACTTCCCCTCAACCCCATTAGGCACCTGGAAGCATGAGAAATATAGTTCCCACCTCCTTGCCAATGGGGCTTTGCAGAGTAATGGGGTCACAGCAACAGCCCTGCCACTCATGGTGGTCACAGCGGAATGTGGGATGGGGCAGTCCAGACCCAACTGATGTCAGCTCCTGGTTGGCACAGTGATCAGGCCCGATGCCACTGCCATAGTGAGACAAGCTTAGGATCCCAGGCAGGCTGAGCACCATGCCTTCCCCACCCACAAGAGGGTGGGCAGCTTGGACTCCATGGAGCTGGCAGGAGGTCAGATTTGTAGGGAGAGCTGGGTGGAGGGAGACCTCTGTGCAATGCAACACACACACTGGTAGAAGGAGGGTTTGGATTGCTCCACCCCAAAGAAATTTCAGTAAAACTGTCATTATATCACTCAATAAAAATGACAATACAGTACAGTGAAAATAGACACTAACAATCAAGACAGCCATAAAGATTCAGCATAACCATATTGATTGTTCTGTGCCTGTTTTAATTGTGATTTTATATATTGGTGTTTTTTTCACGGCAGTGCCGTGAAGCTAAGGTTTGCAGGGAGCCAGTACTGTAGAATAGAGAACTGTGACCAGTATCTTGGAATATTTGTCTCAGCAACAAACTTCCTCTTTTTACTGAGTAATTTTTCAGGGTTAATTATCAAGAATATTGGTCATGTTCAGAGCCGTAAATAAGGTTCCCAGTGACAAGTCTACTTAGCCAGATATTAAGGAGAATTAAGTCTCCTCCCATTTGAATTACAACTCAGGAAGTAAATGGTTCAAGATAATTACAAACAGTAATTAGACAATTGTCCACCCTTCCTTTCTCTTCTCATAACTCCTCATCAGTGAAATTCAATTTTCCACTCTCTTATTTTTACTGCAATAGCATTTGGAAGCTTTTATGGAATCAGAACATAATCCACAATCGTAATAAAATATTGTGCAAATGCTTACTCTGTTACTGCTGTATATTTATCCTAACAAATGATTTAGGATTTGGAATGCAATGCTTCCAAAAAACAGACCGCAGTATCTGTAGAAGGCACCATGCTTCACTGTATGCTAAACTAGAGAAAACAGAGGATTAAAATGGTTTGGGGGGGGTCTTTATTGTTCTCTGAAGAACTTTTGTGCCCTTACTGAGGACTGGTTTAATTTAAATTACTCAATGTGGTGCAGAAAGACATGGCCTGATTTGCATAGCAAGACACTCAGAGCAGGTGATTTCACCCTGCCGCCACAAATCTTTTATGATGCATGAAGTAACTTAGTGGAAAAAACTGGATGATCCCTGTGGTGAGCTGCTTCATATGAAAATGTCACCAGGTGATAAACACAACATGGAATGGCCTCCACACGACAGCAGAAGGTTGAAAAGAAGCCCTTCTCTCCATTATGGGAAAGTAGAAGAACAGACACTGGCAGCTATAATGGTGCTTAATCATTGTGTGCATGAGACATAATGCACATTTCTGTGTGCATTTCAAGGAGTGTGGAATATACACTTTTCCAGGCTGGAACTGAATCCAGGAAGACAGAAGTTACATTGGTGGAGAAACCAGACTGCAAGCAAGTAAGGGGGCCGGCCTTACTTAAGTACCAGAGCATGTGCTGGGCATGCCAAGGGTCCCTGACATCTCCAGGTAGAATTGGGAAGACTCTCGACTGAACCCTGGATTTCTGTATGCAATTGGTGCAGACAGTACTAAGCTACATGGACAAATGGCTGGCCTCAGTATAAGCAGCTTCCCATGTGCTTGCAGAGTTTATTTTGCACCATCAAATCAGAAGCGAGTTCTCTGCGTGGCTTATAATCGGATGGCGTCCTGGCTCAAAATTACAAAAAGTAATGACCCCAGTCAGGGGTGCTGCTAAAGTCCTGGACCAGGGAAGAGTGGTCTGATATGTTTAAGGATTTAGAAGTCCCTGCCTTTGGGCAAAACCTCAAGAAATGCAATGAAATTATATATACCAGTTAATAAACCCTCTACATAATTTGATGAATGAATTTAGACAGTGCTATTTTTCTAGAAAAAGAGGTGTCAGAACTCACTATGAACACCTCCCTTGTTCTACTATAATGGCAATGGCGCCCACCTGAGAGGTGTCGGAACTGAGTTTCGACTGAAAAAAGCTCCGAATTTAGATTTTTAAAGCCACATGGCTGATCTGTTGTCTTTTTCCACTGTTGCTCTCTTTCACAGCTGAACCATTTAGCGACTTCTAACAGAATGAAACCAGATGGAAAGACGACTCAGGCAGAAATGCAAAAAACTTCAAGCAGGTCATGTATAAAGATTATGGCATCTGCCACTTGACACAAATCCTTTAATCTAAATAATCTTGGTGACTTTTCTCTGTAGGGACAAAAGAGGCTGATGGCATACAAATATTTGATTGCAAGTATCTATTTCCCTCACCATTTTGGATTTTTAAAGAAATCCTGGCTGGTCACCAGCCACTTTATCCCCAGTATTTTCAGATGCAATCCCTTTATTTCCAAATGTGTGATTACGACCTTTGCATCCTTGTGAAAAAATGAACAGAAGTGGAAACTGGAGCCAAGGGCCGACTCTCATGAAAATGATGACATAATGATAAGGGCATTCATATCTATCAGATAATTAGAACCTCAGAGCATGGGAAGCCAAACAAAGATTTATTTGGGATAATATTTGGACTGTTTGGTTATTTTATAATTTGGAATGTTTTTAATGTGGCTTTTATTGGATTGTTAAATTGGAAAACTTAATAAATATTATTTAAAAAGAAAAGAAAAAGAAAATCTATTCCAGCATTGTCAATGATCCCCCCCCCCGTAATGACTCAGAAATAGATGCACAAGAGTCCATTTTCCTGTATTTAGTCCAGACAGATTTTGTGGCCACTAACAGCATTTTCTCTCCATTACATTTAACAGGATTCAAGGCACCAAATTTACTACATGGCAAAACAAACAAAAAAAACAAGTAGTCGTTTAAAAGATATTGTGCTCAGTATTGCTGAGCTTTTATACCCACAGTGACTAACTCCAAGCTCATGAGCCTGAACCGGCCCGCAGGCAAATGCTTCTGAATCTGACACCCTAAGTTTTGGCAGCAGTGGCAGAAAGAGGGATGGAGGGAATAGACACAGAATTGAGTGGAGTCCAATGCTTTGCTGGGAATACAAATGGCCCCCTTCCCCAGCCATCGTCTTCATTATTGGCTGAAAGGAGAGGGGATAATAATGCTCCTTCCTCAACTGAACAGTGTGGATCAGCTGAGGCGAGGGCCTGGCTGTTTCTGTGTGCCCTGAGTGTGAATGTGTGTAAGGGAGAGTGTACGATTGGGGGGGGCACACCCATTTTTGGTCACATCCAATGTGGGCTGGTGGGACCACCACCACCAAACACACCCCAGCATTGGCCAAGGTTGAATGTGGCCTTTGGCCAAAACAGGCGAGCCATCCCTGTTTTCCATAGTTCTGTATTGGATGAAAGAAATCAGTCCCAGCATCCTGACGTGTTTAATATTAAAAAATGATAGTATGGTGTACGCTCTTAATGTTTTGCTACGGTCAGCGACCATCAAGCAGCCCTTAACTCTGAGCTACTCATTTGTATCACTATGTCCCTATGTCTCAGGGATACCAGGTCTTGTTCTAAGTTTCCTACTCATATTGAAATACTGCCCCTCAATGAGGCCAAACTTAGATTCGCAAAATATTTAGGGGTATGCATCCCCCTGCATCCCCCCAGAAAAAAACACTGGTTATACCACCAAAGATTCTCCCTCTCCCACCACAATTGTATTGTTCTTCCCAAGTTATTGCAGATGGGGCAAACCTATTTTCCACCTGGTTTGTGCGTATTTATGTGTTTTACAACCACTCATTACTTTGTAACATTTTGGCATAACATGCACACATTTCTTCATGGGTTTTATGTGCCTAGGAAAGTGACAAACTCTTGCCAAAGTGTTTTTAATATCTAAAACAACAACAACTCCCCAACCCTCCAGCACACAAGCACACGTGCCTTTTGGCTTTTACGTACCTGTTTTTGTTCTTTAGCGGTGGTAATAATTAGTGTTCTGTTTTGCTCAAATTAAAATGTAATTTGATAGAGATATAAAAACTGTGGTGTAATAAGAACGCCAATTACTAACCCTATAATAGAAGAAATCATCAACAAAGACACAGGGAACAGTTGGAACTGGAAGCCCCTTTTTGTATGGAATAGCCATTGTACATGTAAAAACAGCATTAGCTTAGGCTTTGGTGAGTAATAATAATAATAACAATATTAATAATAATTTTATTATTTATACCCCACCCTTCTGGCTGGGTTTCCCCAGCCACTCTGGGCAGCTCCCAACAGAACACTAAAAAGAGAATAAAACTTCAAGGTCTATGGGAGACTTCATAATCCCTGCGTAAGACAAATCGGAGCTTTGTACTGGCTATAGTGTAGACAACCTCATCAAGACCCAGGTAATGTATGAAACTGAAGCCATGTCCTGACCAATGCCCCCCCCCCACTCCCCATTTCAGGCTATTCCCATATTCTCAGCTGCTGCTTCTGTTTATGTGAAATACTTGTCTACTGGAGCTGTGCAATTCCCTACAGAAATCTAAGGCAGCTGGCTCTTAATGCTAAAACAACAGAGTGGCTCGTCCCTTTAGTGCCGCTTGCCTGTAAATTCCATGGGGGAATTCCTGAAAGCAGGTGCAAAACAAGTAATGGAAGCTGAAGCTGAGGCACAGAGGCAGATTTGAATTTAGTCCATTATCACCTCCTGCACTGCAGATCACATTACACAGGTGCAAAGTTACTGACACAGGAAACTAGGCACAAATCTCATACGTTCTGCAGCAACGACCCTTTGCTCAAAAATCCACCTGAATATTGATTGCGTGTCGAGGTCCCCAAGCCACCCCCCAAATAACTCACAACGCACACTTAATATTTGTTTAAGGTTTTTGGCATAATTTTGGCCACAACTTTATTTAAATACAAAACCGTGAGTGGTTGTTTAGGCATTGGTTAAGACTATCTGTCCCCCTGCCTGGGGACAGAACTGACTTCCGGGCACTACAGAAAGACAGTGCGGGGGAAAGCAAGTTGGGGAGAAATGGAGCTGAGTCACAGACCCTCACTTCTCATCCGCATGCTCCCCGAAGGCTTGCCGGCCCTAGTCCCATTCCAGGGATTGGACGAAAAGATGGCAAGCCCCAAGATTCCTTTAACGGAATTCCCTTTCCGCAGCAACCATGGAGGGGCAGGCCCAGCCTATCCTAACCCCTCCTCTACCAATTTATAACCAGTGCCTAACCGCAACCTTACAAGTTGTGACGATTTGCTACGCAGTAGGCAAAAACCAAATGGCCCAGCCAATCAGCCAGATGGACAAAATTCTTACCAAGCCCCTGTCCCAATGGCAGACGACCCCATGACAGGCATAGCAAGGTCAATGCAACAACCCCTTACTCAAGGGCGGGTGGGCGGTTGATCCGTTGCACACAGCAAAGAGAAAGCTCCAGGCTGCCTGCAGAGTATTTAAACATTTTACCCCTCCCACCAAAATTGCAACATAACTTTTACCCCAGCAACCCAGTGAACCAATCACTGCCCCAGGCCATCTTTAGAGACCCTGCCTGGTAACAGAGGGGTGGCTCAGCAGACCCCACCGCAACACGTGCTCTCCATGAAGGAGAACCCGCTTTGTGGTACATTAAATGTGCTATACAGAAGCATTTTGACACTTTGTGGGGTTTTCAGTCCCCCAAACAACCTTAGAATTCAGTTATTCACATCTGACAGACAGGGGGGAAACTGAGGCTAAGGAGCAGTCTCACAAATTGTGATCATTAAGAATCTTAGTGTATGTGTTCATATGATAGCTTTCCAAAACAGAATGGTCTTATAGGATAGGGAAGGATTTTTCTCTCAAGCTGCATGTTCCATGATTATGTTTTTCTCATCTGTTATTTTTTTTTAAAGTATTTGTAACTTTTCAGCAAAGGCAAGTAAGAAGTGATATGATAGAAGTTTATAAAATTATGAAGGGTGCAAAGAAAGTCAATAAAGAGAAGTTTTTCTCCCTCTCTCATAACATCAGGCGTGTGGACACCCAGTGAGGCTGAATGTTGGAAGATTCATGACAGATAAGAGGAAATACTTCTTCACACAGTGAATAGTTAAACAGTGGAACTCACTGCCACAAGAAGAAGTGATGGCCACCAACTTGGATGGCTTTCAAATAAGATAAGACAAATTCATGGAAGGAAGGGTTATCGATGGCTGTTAACCATGTTGGCAATGTTCTACCTTCACCAACCTCCTTTTTATTAAAACAGTATTTAGCATGGCAGTGATTTCTTACTCCCAGCCTATTTCTATCCTAGAACTGATGTGGCGCATCATGCAGCACGTTCCCCCCTCTCCCGACCCACCTTTTCTAATTGTAGTGAATTGTGCACATTATATAATAATCAGTTCTGGCTTTCTTTCTGGCTTGGGCATCAGTTTTTCTTCAGCTCTTACTGTTTGCAAGGACAGGATTTGAGCAGGTGCTTTCAACAAGCAGTGCTTAAATTGACAGCGAGGCAAAGCTGCAGCAGGACTGGACACCAGGGAGCAAGATGCAACCTGCTCTTGCTGCAACTGTGCTGTGCTAACCCTATGGAGGAAACCTGCTTGTATCCTTCCAGGGCAGACATGACTTCATACCTTGAAAAGCAGAAGCTGTCTCATTAGGGCTTCTCTGAAACAAACAACAGGCTCGCCACTCACAGATGTTCTGGCCACAGCCAATTCAGCACCCACAAATGATAAGGGAAAAAAAGTTCAGCAGGAGTGCTCCTGCCACATTAAATGAGTAGCCTACACCAGGCTTCCTCAACCTCGGCCCTCCAGATGTTTTGAGGCTACAATTCCCATCATCCCTGACCACTGGTCCTGCTAGCTAGGGATCATGGGAGTTGTAGGCCAAAAACATCTGGAGGGCCGAGGTTGAGGAAGCCTGGCCTACACAAAGAGGGAAGGAAGTGAGGCTAGAAAAATTGTGAGGATGAACCACTTATGCTCCCTATATTTCAGTTATAGCAGAAAGTATTGAATTTAGTAGAGTGGGTCTCAGATTTATGTATAGTGCCTTCTCCCTCCTCCTTGACCAGAAACGTTCTTCTCTCTCCACGCCTCCAGCAATCCAGGTTTCATGGAAGTACTCTAGATGCCAGTGACACTGAATGTTTAGGTAGACTGGAAACACTGGATCATGGGCCCAGAACTTTCATTTCAATGACTCGTACCATTGCCAAAATAAGGAGAACACCAAACCCATCCAGGGCTATTTGCCCCATCCCTCTGCTACACTGATGGATCTCTTTGCCTCAGTTATAGCTAGCACATCTTCCTTATAACAAAACACACCACTTGGGGGTATGTCCTACTAAACTCATTGGGGCTTACTTCTGAGCAGACATTTATTATTATTATTATCATTATTATTAGTAGTAGTAGTAGTAGTATACTGCAGGTCTCATGTACTGCCCACAGCACATGAGAGAGAGGATTTTGGCAGATGTCTTGTATGATATACTAGAGAGAGAGGGAGAAAAGTTAAGCGAGAAGAGGTAGAAAGAGAATCAGAGGTGGAATCTGGCATCCAATGGAAATCTGCACATTAACTAGGGCGTTAATGTGTAATCATGA
The DNA here is from genome assembly GCF_027172205.1 of Podarcis raffonei. Classification (NCBI taxonomy): domain Eukaryota; kingdom Metazoa; phylum Chordata; class Lepidosauria; order Squamata; family Lacertidae; genus Podarcis; species Podarcis raffonei. The sequence continues at coordinate 66,083,028 of NC_070607.1, forward strand.
TCTACAGATGTGTAATCATGATCTACAGATCATTATTTCTATATGTGTGCCTTCCTCTAAACAGGACCTCCAAAAATCTATCTCAGTGTTTCCTGGCTACACAAGTGAGCAGTGCATGGTGGGATGTATTTGCTACCCCCTCCCTTCAATTACTGCTTTTTTGCTCACCATAAGTCCTGGAAACTTGAGTTCCATTGTAGGCACAGAAAATTCTTTTATTTTTGAAATACAAGATTTCAATCGACCAGTTTTGCACAAAAGAGTGGTCAAAAGTAATTTTTAAACATGTGTGTGCCACTCCAAGCCAGGAAACCTGAGGTCAATTTACTGTGTGTATGCACCTTTTATATTTTTTATACAAGTTTTTCAATATTTGCACAAAAGAGCAGTCAAACATAATAATTAAAGTATGTGTTTGTTGCTCTAAGCCAGGCAAGGATTTGGAGTCACTCACATGAAAGGCTGCTGCTTCCTTTCCTCCCATTTTCCTTCCCTACCTCATGTACCTGCAAGGACAAATTTTATTTTAATTTTTAATGCAGCTGTTTTATAAAAGAGCAGTTCTGCATAAAAGAGTCTTTAAAATAAATAAATAAATACCATAAACATGCAAAATGGAAGTAGGGGCATGATGATAAATGGCACCCAGCGAAATGTTACAACATATGTGAAAAAATCTGGCCACACAATGTGTCCAATATGCAATTTAATATTGGGTTTTCTTTCCTCTTCAGATTATTCAGAGACTGGGGAAATCCTAATTTAGCAGGGGGGAGGTGCAGGCTGCCACTTGGATAAGGAGATGCCGCAAATCACATTGAAACAAAAGCATCTTCAAATCCAGCCCTTGTTTGATTAATGCTAGGAGCTGATTTGACACTGTTTATCCCATCACACAACTTTGTATTACCTAATGCCCCTTCTCTGCTGATTTCCTGTCTATATAAGCTATTTCTTGCACAAGTTGTCCTTTGCCTTTAAGCACTTTTTATGCCCTGCTTCTTGTGTGTTAAAGGTAACCGTCAGGGTTACTCTATTTCCTGAACAGATTGGAAATCAGTTATATGCACCAATGAGGTAACCGGCAGACACCTGAACTCACATACCAGTGCTTGACCCTGAAACACATGCAACAATAATATGACAGGAGATGCTTCTGGGTATGCGCAGAATATCTTCCCTTTCCTTCTTCACTACTAAATAAATCACAGCTGCTTCTCTCTAACCTACAGAAAATCTACAGAAATGGGCATAACTTCCAGGCACCTCTCTCATTTCGGCAATTAAGCACACCCTACGGATGGTGACAGCAGCCACAAAATTAAAAGATGCCTGCTTCTTGGGAGAAAAGCAATGACAAACCTAGACAGCATCTTAAAAAGCAGAGACATCACCTTGCCAACAAAGGTCCGTATAGTTAAAGCTATGGTTTTCCCAGTAGTGATGTATGGAAGTGAGAGCTGGACCATAAAGAAGGCTGATCGCCGAAGAATTGATGCTTTTGAATTATGGTGCTGGAGGAGACTCTTGAGAGTCCCATGGACTGCAAGAAGATCAAACCTATCCATTCTTAAGGAAATCAGCCTTGAGTGCTCACGGGAAGGACAGATCCTGAAGCTGAGGCTCCAATACTTTGGCCACCTCATGAGAAGAGAAGACTCCCTGGAAAAGACCCTGATGTTGGGAAAGATGGAGGGCACAAGGAGAAGGGGACGACAGAGGATGAGATGGTTGGACAGTTCTCAAAGCTACCAGCATGAGTTTGACCAAACTGCGGGAGGCAGTGGAAGACAGGAGTGCCTGGCGTGCTCTGGTCCATGGGGTCACGAAGAGTCGGACACGACTAAACGACTAAACAACAACAACAACACGGCACATCTATTTATAATAGGATAAGGGACAGAGGATGACCAGGGGCATTCAGAACAGGCTTCTGCTGAATGCTAGTGGGCAGAGCATTTCTAAGCATGGAGTTGCAACAAGATAACCCAGATAACCTATTCAAGCACTTATATGAGCAGGATAAGAACCCCCTTGTTCTTCTCAAATAGCTTCCACTGTAAACCTAGAGTTGTCACCTTTTAACCTTGCAATTTATGGACAGTCCAGCCATTCATTGTACCATAACACCAGCATAGCTATGACATCAGGTGGCATTGTTTAATTATGGGGGTTTATCAGCAGGTTTGATATTATTAAATCTGGACTTCATCAGAATTGGAAGTTTCTCTCCGAATATGTTAAATAAAGTTCCTATGGCAGCGAATGGGTGGCTATTGTTACGTTTGCACACATTTTGGCTGTGCACAGAAACATGAAAGATCTACTGCTGCTTCTTGATTTTCTGGCATTTTGAATTTATTGTTTTATTTCTCTAGGCTCCCTACCAGTCTGTACCTGCATGTGTGTGTGCAGGCCTGCCAAATGAGACAGCTGACCAGTGGGCCACAAACAAACAAACAAACAAACAAACAAACCTTATACTATGATCACAGTGCAATCCTATGCACATCCATGCAGAAGTCAATCCTATTTAGAAGAACAGAATCATAGAACTGTTCAGTTGGAAGGGACCATGAGGCTCAACTAGTTCAACCCACTGCAATGCAGGAATCTTTTTGCCCAACATGGGTTTTGAACCCATGACAATGAGATTTAGAGTCTTGCGCTCTACTGACGGAGCTATCCTGCAGGCTCAGTGGGACTTATTTGCAGATAAGCGTATATAGGATTGCTGCATAACTCTGTAAGTCTGCAAAAGTATCATGAGAGTCTCTGTTGCTACTGAAACATTAACAGCCTACAAGAATTGTGAATGGGTAGCAACTCTATGTATGCCCCTGTTTAGATCAGCCATGAAAGTTATGAAAGATGGGAAAGGCGCTGGCACTTCTGCAGACAGGCATGCGAACACCAGAGTCACGGCTATATATAACCAGTTCAGTCTTTGGCTACTTGCCCTCCTTACCACTGGCTGTTTGTTTATATTTGCTGACATCTTGTCTCATACCCAGATGGCAGGTGGATAGATTCTGCAGGGATCAAATAGTTTGGTTTCTATGGTGCTGCTTAGATGCATTTCCTGCCAGCCTCACTCCTGCGCTGTATATTTCGCACAAAAGCAATGTGGAATTTCAGCCCACCTGGCTGGGGCCTGCACCTTGCGCCATGTCACACGCTGGAGCTGTTAGCACAGCTGCCTGCCTGTTGCTGAGGGGACGGAGTTGGTGGATGGAAAAGATGAGCAGTGACCTGGCTTTGAGAGGGAGGCCAGGGGAGGGATCCTTCCAAAAGGGCAGGGGAGGCCTGCTTGTGGGTAGAGTTGGGATTCTGCATGACAGGCGCAAGCCAGCTCAGTGGAAAGTACAGGACTGTAATTACCAATGATTATAAAGTCAAAAATACTGCAGATCCAGGAAAATCCCTCCATAAACAAGCTGTAGACAGGAAGGAGAGATATCCAGCCAGGAGTTCCAAATGGCCATGTGAATACTGGATAGGCCAATCTGAGCGGCAGCAGCAACTAACTTCACATTTTAAACCCCACGTGCCTGATTCTTGCAGCATCCCCCTTCCCTGGGATAACCCAACCTTTCAGTCTCCAGTTTACAGGGGCTGCCCAACATGCCCTTCAAGGCAAATAGCTAAACCTGCTTATATTAAACGAACAAAGGCTTTTACTATAGTAACAGCGGGCAAGCCTTTTCCATACTGGCTGTAAAATGTGTGTTTCCCGCAAAGGTTTTGCAATGCACATTTATAGCACATCTCAACATTCAGTATTCAGCCAGCATGTGAGAGCCAGTTTCTGAGCAAATCAGGCTGTATTGTTCCTGATAAAATAGGCCCTGTTAGCAAATTCAGTACACATCAATTCCTGTGTGCAATGAGAAAATAGTTGTACAGTTGAAATTAATGTTGCTCCAGACTCTGCTACAAGCCCTGGTTCTCTAGGTAAAACTGGAGGAGACTTGACTAACCACGTACTGTAATTTACAAACTTCTGCTTAGGTTTTAAGTATATTGATTCCAGGCAACGTCCTGGTTCAACATGGAAACACAGGACTCATTTTCTTGCTGGAGAATGTCTGCCCTTTTGGATTAAAGCAGGGGTGGAAAACTTATGGTCCCTCCAGACACTGCTGGACTACAACTCCCATCATCCCTGACTATTGGCCATCCTGGCTGGGGCTGATGGGAGGTGGAATCCGCGATGGCTGCAGGTTCCCCATCCCTGGATCAAAGGGGCAGAACTGAAAGTCACGTTGCGGAGAGCAACGTTGTGCAAAGGTGCTTCCAACTTCAGCTCCTTTTTATCCGAAAACGTGGCCACAACCAGAATCTACACCTCACATGAGGTTGAGTCCCAGATTAGAGCTTAGTTTCTGGGGTTTGTTTCAGGAAAGCCAGCACCATTGCAAAGAGAATCTCCCACAAAAGCATTCTGCTGTATTCTTAATGGAAAGAGAAGGTACTTGCACTTTGGAAGCAAGTGTCTCTTCTGCTGCCCAGCACCCACCCACAGATGATGGATGCCCAAAGAAGGCAATGGAGCACTGCCTTTGGACCGATCTCATTGGAGGCGCCTAGCTATCCAAAGCCAAAGAAGATCTGTACGGTTGCCAACGTAAACAAGCGAGGGAGAGGGATATTTAATGTAACTGAACAGATTTACATCTCCCTGTCACATTGATTATCTGAATCCCGCTCTTCCGCCAGGCTCCTGAGCAGCTGCCCCGGCGAAGAGAACAAACACAAAACCACAAAAACCTCTCATGCTGGAAAACTACAGCTGCCAGCTTTAATGGACCTGAGAACACCACACAGAGCTCTTTCAGAGGAGCATGCCTTCGTGAAAGGTACTGATGAATCAAAAACCAGGAGAATGGCTTCCAATGCCGCAACGCAAAGGGTTAGAACACGAGAAGAAACTCTTACCAGGAAAGTGCGCTGCCCCCCATCTGATTCTTCACTCCGCTTTCACTTTTATCCAGTGAACCACTTTTACAGCCTTTGTCTTTCCTACATAATGTGCCTAAGACTACTGGAACATCCTTGACAGTACAGCATGTCAACAGCAGTTCAAAGTTAGAGAGGTAACACCGGTGTAGATGGCCTTCCCATGGGATTCATCCACCCATGGGTTACGGAGCTGTCCTTGGTGCCGTACTGTTAACATGACAACTCTAGAAACAGCGATCAGGATCAATAACCAGCACAAAAGTTTTAATCTAAATTGTAAACTAATCTAATCTACTTTAAGGCCTTGGGCCAGCCACACTTATCTGGGCATCTAGGAACATCATCATCGAATGCCATAGTTGTACTGTGGAATTGCAAGGGTAATTTTACATAATTGTTTTTGACAGAGAAAAGTTCCCAAGGTTGCTCACATGTGCAATGATGTCCACCAGTTGGTGTGCTATTGAACAGCATCCTACAAACCAATTATTATTATTTTCCACAGCACAATTAAATGGGGATCTAACAACATAGGTTCATAGGAAGCTGTCTCATACTGAGTCAAAGCAATGAGTCTACACTGACTGGAAGCAACTCTCCAGCATTTCAGAGAATGTTTCCCACTCCTGCCTAGAGAGTATGGGAGTCAAACCTGGAAAGTGCTGGAAATGAGACCCCTGGAAATGAGAAGGGGTCAATTTCCTCCATGAGCGTAAATCATCCCATGGATGAGCTCATTGCAGGTGCAAGTTCAGCAAACCCAGTTGCTATGGTGACGGCCTAGTGCCCTCACTATATCTGTGGTTAATGCATGTTAGCTCAGTGCTGTCAGTCTGGTTAATCTGACTGTTAGTCATTGTTACTTGTCCAGCATTACTTATTGAATATCTGAACTTACAGTGGTACCTTGGTTTACAACCATAATCCGTTCCAGAGGTCCGTTTGTAAACCAAAACAGGTTGTAACCCAAGGCGCAGTTTCGCCAATGGGGCCTCTAAAAAAATTTGTTCGTAATCCAAAATAAAAAAAAAGGGTTGTAATCCTAAAAAAGGTTGCAAATCGGGACACACACTTCTGGGTTTGACGTGTTTGTAATCCAAAACATATACAAACCAAGACGTATGCAAACCAAGGTACCACTGTATTTAGAGTGATGGTGATACTTTGTACTTCTGTATAAATCTGTAGCTGCAAAAACCTACAAGCTGTATATATCTACTTCCAGAACTGTTTTACTGAGTCTTATCTTCTGTAACCTTTCTCTGCTTCTGCGTGGTGATTGTTACTGGGAGCAACTTCTACTGTGTGGGCATCTGACCAAGAAGCAGATACTCTACCACATAAGACACACTGTTACTGTCTCTGTGCCTGACTAAATATATCAGACCCATTTGAAAAGTACCATTTCCCATCTGAGAGGCATGACTGCTTGTTTACCTACTGAGTCCTTTACAAAGGCAGTTGGGCACTCTATAAATCAAAACGTCATTCTTTGTTTTTTAATATATCTTTATTTTCTTGTTGCAAAATTGCACAGATATAAATAATATAACATGACTAACAAAAAAATGGGTCGAGGGGAGGGGGGGCAGAGGAGCCAACTCGAAAAGGCCGAGGTCCCTTTGGTCCCTCCAATAAAATACTTGAGGGGGGCCTCCCCCCCATGTTAATGGGCATTGCCATTCAAATGGTGTGCATATCGGCGGGGGCTTACCTGCCCCCCCCAATATTGAATATTGAATAACTTGCACCAGTTGGTCCCCCTGCTGGAGGGGAAAATGTATTTCTTTTTTCTAACTTCTCCGACTTATCTATACCCTTCAGGAATGGGTATTCTATCAAAAGTAACAGAAATTCTGAAAAGATTGTATCTCTTTCCGTACTCTGGTTTCTCTTTAGATTGTATAATTTTTTTTCTTTCCCTTTTCCTACTGAGAAATCTTATCAAAATTGAACTGGCAAGGCTCCCTTGGGGAACGGCCTACCCATTTCAATTTGTCAGGCGCCCGCCCTCACTGCTTTGGGGAGACAGCTGAAAACCTCTCTAACATTTAATGGAATATGATTTTATTGCTGATTTTCACTGCCACTGCTGCAATAAAAATCTGTTTTATTATTTAGGGGGGCTTTTATCCGGTTTTAAATTTTTATCACTTTGTTGTTTTAATATGTCCTCAGCTACCTCCAGAGTCTCTGACTGAGAGACATGAAAAAAGTAGTTTAATAAGGAATAGTAACTGAGAAACATGGGCATTCGACTTGATAACATTGTGACCTAAAGGCCTCCAATTGGATAAAACTTAAAATAGCAAGTTTGTTACTTCCCCAATCCTGGATATCTTTTCCTACTTATTTTTCTTTTGATATCTATTTATTTAAGCAACAGCATATATTTCGATAACGTACAACAATAAAGTATCAAAGAAAAGACACTGAATGGAAATGAAGATGAAACATACACATATACAAAATACAAATTTGGGTTGTGTTGTTCACAATCCCTGGAAATATATTCTTATTGGTGTTAGCGGCTAGTAACATTAAAAAAATGTTTTATTTATAAATATCAGGATATTGTTCTCAAGGTCTTATGTCATTGTCAGTGGAAGTTAACAAGTTTTTAAGAATTCCAAATAGTAACATTTTTCACAGGAGGCATTTGAAAATTGTTATAATCATTGATATATATATTTTGCCATATAATTGAAAATGAATCTTGTTTTGCTTGTCCTCTAGTACACCATAATTTTTGAGCAAGAATTTCAGCAGTAGCTGAACCAGATTTGACTATACCATAAATACTGATTCACTGTACCACACTGAATGCTACTGCCAAGCTCCTGTGAAACTGGAGGGAATTTTATTCAAACTGCAATATGCTTCTCTGTATTGTCAAGCTGCAAAGCTAGGAAATGATCCACTTGTATACATTAACAGATCCATGGGACATAGGACAAATATAAGAACCTCTAGGATTATCTGAAGGTTAGTTCAAATGAACATGGTCTGCCTCAAATTCCCACAGCAAATGTAACTTGAAACACAGCTCCCCCCCCCCACATCAAGATCAGATTTGGGATATACTAATAGATACATAAGGGTGTGGGACCAAAATATCAATAAAAATGCAGGCTAACAGCATAACCCTAAAGATGTCTGCTCAAAAGCAAGTAACAAGGAGTTCAGTGGGGCCTACTCCTAGGTAGGTGGGTATGTGATTGAAGCCTTAGACTCGTTTATATAGGGGGAAGTGGGGCAGATTGGTACTGAAAAATTCAATCTCATATTTTATGTAACAAAAATGAGTCAAATAATAACATTTTTGGCTTGATGCATGGCGTAACTAATCAATATTTTAATAGCAATCAAAAGAACCATTAAAGTTAGAAGATAATGAGAATATAATGACTTCAGTAAAAAATGGGTTTTGTATCATTCTCCCCCACCTACGGGCTACTTTGATACATTGGACGGGGCACTTTGATACAAAGCATAAATTGTATGAGAATGGTAATTATTTGCAAAAATTTAATGAAAAACCATTTTTTATTGTGAGAGATCATAATCAGCCTTACAATTTGTTACTTAAAATCTAAATTACGTATCAAAGCCAACAGTGTTTCACACATATCATAGACTTTATGGCGGGTTTTCTTAACAAAACATCAAAACTTATATTAATCTTTTCTCAAACACCTATCCATTTTAAAAAAACACTTTGGAAAAACTTTAAAAGTATAAGAACTCACATTAGGTAGTCAAAAAACAATAATTTAAACAAAACACTTATAAAAAATAAGATAATTACTTAACGTTTAGCTTCTATTTTACATTTCACATAATTTTTTAGCTGGCCATGCTAAAAACACACCTACTCTCGTCAAACGCCAACGACTAAAAGGTGGCACAGTTGCAACTGTTGTACTCACACATGTATAGACACGTTTTAGTGATGTCACGATACAAATAACATTTCTCGATATTTAAATATTGTTGGTGTATCAATGTGCCCCGTGCATCAATGTGCCCCGCCTCCCCTCTACCTGGTGAAAAGGAGCCCTACATTAATTTGTGCATTTCTCAGATTGTCACTTTTATTTCCCATACTTCCTCCCCAAACAAGAGCACAGGGTGGCTAACAACATAAAACAATGCATCAAAACACCAAATAAATACTCATCAATAACAATAGCAGCAGATAATACTGTCACAACACCAGTCATGCAAGTTTTCAAATTGTGTTGTTGAGCTGGAGTGGGGACAACCTGATTTCACCCGGAAGTTCCACAGGTAAGGTGCCAACACCAAGAATGCCCTGTCGTGTGCAACAAACCTCACTGCCACCACTAATGGAACCACAAGCAGGGCCTCTCCTGCATTAACAGTCCAGCTTGGAAGGTATTTTGATTCTTGGATGAATTAAGAGTTCCATGAAGAAAGATTTTTTAATGAATCCAGTTCTTATTTCCCCCTTTGACTAAAACCTTGCTGAACAATTGTATCCCCTTGGGGATACAAAATGGGTGCCAATCACTCTACATTCTGGCTTGTGTACTTCTTCAGGTCTGATGGTTCTTTGTGCTTGAAACACTGGGCTCTGGGCCAGCTCCTCACTCTGTGAGATACACTTAAAGCTCTCTGGAGAGATGTCGGCCCTCGGGAGGAATAACAGAGGCTCTGTGATACTTCAGCCTTGTCACAAGTTCAGCTTTGCCAGTATTTCTCTTGTCCTGACAGTTAACACAGCCAGCCAGGCAAGCAAGCTTGTGCTTTCCTTCCTTCCTACACATGTGGGACTGGATAAGGATGAAACAAGCGTGAACAATAAAATTTTGTCACAAGATCCACATCAAATGGAAAAAAACCTAAAATAACTGGATTCAAATGCCTTTTTGGCAAAGCCCACGTATTGTGACTGTGCTTTCTGGATGTTGTTCATGTGGATCACTTCACATTCAAATCCACAATGTAAGACACGGGGTCTCTGCATGGATTCCCCTTGCCTTGGCAACCCATTGGGTGGATATGCTAATCAGCAAACTGAATGGCAGTTTACTAGCTTGTCTTTCCCCTTCTGCTCTGTTCAAAAAGCTGCCCATCTTTTATTGGCTTGAACACAGCAGGGGCATTCTTTTCCTTAAAGTTATTTGTGGTTTTTTTAAATAGAAAAATTAATCAACTGTTTAAAAGTTTAAAAAACTCCAACAGGTCCTTCCAATCTCAGTCAAACAGAGCTCAACTTAGGAATCGCCCCACACTTCTGCTTATCCTAGAAAACAGAGGCCCAAGTGGTTTTCTGCTTGTCCCCCGCTTTCTAGGCATGGGTCCAAGAGGTTTTGCCTTTGTGCTGCTTCTTCCCCCTAGAAAACCAGCTCTTTGATGCTAAACTGGAACAAACAGCAATCCACAGAAAACCCAATTGCCCATTGTTCTGATTCAGCGCTAAAGCACGGGTTTTCCTGGGGGAAAGTGGAGGGTTGAACAGAGGTGGGGATAAGCCCATAGTCAGCATCTGCTACAAATGGGGTGAGGAGAAAGATAACAGTTCCTTCCTCCCGAGTCTGACATTTGGCTAATCCTAAAATGCAGTAAGAAACTGAGGACCTAATTTTACACAGCCTAATTTCATGTGGGGAAAATGGGAGGGGAAATCTGACAAAGTAAGGAGCAATGGAAAGTGAAGAAGTGAAAAAACTCCTGTCAGAAATGAGACTGGATCTCTAGCAAGGGAGAGGTCTCTCTCAGTTCCTCAGTAGGCCACTAGACAGGCAGGCAGATGGGCATGGGAGAGAAAAGGAGATGGCAGGAAGTGAGTGGCAAAGGTGGGTGGCTGCCCACTTTTAGCTTTGGCTCCTCCTACCACTGGGTTCAGGTCCACCCAGTGCTGATGTGTGGCCCCTGACAAATTGCTGAAAGGAAGTGTGGCCCTTGCAGAGAAAAGTTCTGCACCCTGCCCTAAGAGAAAGCTATAGGCATATAAAAAAACACATTGAGTGCCCCTATATTTTCTATTTTGTGGGGTAAAAGCAGTTGGGGGGCAGGGCGGGAGGTTCAATTGAAATATTGTGTGAAGGGAAAGGGTTAAGAAGCCCTTCTCCTCATGCACTGGTGTTCCACTTCAGGCTACAGCCTCTATTCCTCAGGTGATGGTGGGGAGGGGGGCAGCAGTGAGAAGAGTTGAAATCAAGAAAATATTTAATAAAAATGCATTTTTTTAAAAAAAGAAATACCATGGGTCCCTTCACAATGAACATCACAGAGCTTGAAGCAAACATTTGCAAACTGTCTAAATTGTAGTACTTACAGTAATATAATTTGGATTTTTTATCTGCCAGCAAGGGATTGCTAGCATAGAAAACCCCTGTGATCGTAAACATTGTTTCTACTATGCTGTGTGTTTGACATTGCACAGATGTGTGTTTCTTAACCCTAAAGAGCCAACATTCCCAGCCTTTCCCTCTTCTTTTCCTACTGCTGCTAAGCGAGAGCAGGATGTAAATGTGTGCACTAAGAGGAGAGGGAGGGGAGAGAGAGAGAGAGAGAGAGAGAGAGAGAGAGAGAGAGAGAGAGAACGAACTGTCAGAGGGTGCCACTAGTGTGTTGTGGAAGAATATGCCATTCAGGTACCCAGTTTCTTGGTCTGAAGGTTGCAGAAAACTTATCTTTACACAGCCAGTATTTACACAGAACTTACCCATGTAAATGTATTCCGGAGAGGTCTTGTCAGTCGCTAAATCTCTTAATACGTTTCCAAACCGCAGCCATAGCCCAAACGCGACGACAGCTGAGCCTGCCAACTGGAAAAGCAAAACAAAATTCAAAAGGTTAATAGCTAAAGGAAGGGTTGGGGAGCACAGAAAATCTGCAAACAACTTCTTACTTCTCCGTGGAAACTCCCAGAGCAGATGAGTCCAAATTCACATGCTACACTACAGTATAAAGATTGCTATTGGCACTTACACACATTTGTCTCTGTCCAAAACTATTAACATTCCTGTGCTAACAAGGATGAATACAGACATTTTGATGTATAACCTCAGAAATGCTCTCTGGTTTGTTTGCTTTTTTTCAATTAGAATCTAAACTTTTCTCATTAACTGAACTCAGGGGAAACTAGTTGTGTGTGTTTATGGCAGAAGCTAGCTGTGCACAATACCGATTGGTTAAAAACTGGTGACATCCCTAGCCCACTCCCTCCTTATTCCTAAAGCAGCATTCAAACATGTAGAAATGATTCTATGATTTGTTTTTTGTTTTTTTAAAAAAACAACACAGGGGAAAGTACATTTAATTCAATAAATGTATCCACAGTGCTTTAAAAATAAATAAATTGAACAACCTGGCACAGGAAGGGCAAGGCAGACAAATAAATCAGTGTTGTTGGCCAGTATGCCTGTTAAATTTGTCACCTTAGAAGCAGGAATCCAGGCATGAGATGTCAAAGTAAGAATTGTGGTAAGTTCTGATTTGCATGCATATATGTTTGTACACATCCCTAGGCTACACATAGAAAATAAGCTGACAGTTCCTTTACATGCACTCATATTTTGACATCCATTTAGTGAGGAGTTGCATTTTCTCTGGCCATGGAACATGAGATGATTGTCTCTCTGCATGATGCTTGTAAGCTGTTTCCAAAATGTTTAAATCAGCCCGTTGCTTTATAAATATCCCATTCATGTTGCTTTCAAGAAAAGCTCTTTTTCCTTGGGCAAGGAACCAAAAGTTAAGTCACCTCATCTTGAACTAAGTGATGTTACCAAACACTTAACTGCTCTAGTTCATCACTAGAATGGCAGACCCACAAACACATTACCTAAAAGGCAGGTACTAACCCTGGCGTGCTCTGGTCCCTGGGGTCATGAAGAGTCGGACACGACTAAACGACTAAACAACAACAAAACCCTAGAATATAACTTATTTCAGGCCAGATAATTCAGGATGGTTTCCCTAACTATGGAGGCGATGGCTTCCCTTCAATCCAGAGTTTTGGTGTCAGCTGGCCAGTCAGTTGTCAATCGCTTCTTTAAGAGGGAGAAAATGTCTAACGAAACATACAGTGTGGAGGGAAGGCAATCTCTTTGCTAGGGAAGTTCAAGTCCTCAAACAATCACAAAGTCAAAAGAGAGAGAGAGAGAGAGAGAGAGAAAGAAAGAGAGAAAGAAAGAAAGAAAGAAAGAAAGAAAGAAAGAGAAAGAAAGAAAGAGTATGCCTCATCTAACCAAGCTGAAGGGAGAGGAGGCCAGGGTGCAGGCTGAGGAAGCAACCCTGTTTTCCTTCATGGAAGAGAGAGACAATAGCCAGCACTTTTGCAAGGCCACACAACACAGAGCTTTGTGTTGCTGTGTGATTTGCAGCTGCAGCTGAGGGACACCTGCCTCACAACTCTGTACTCATTTGCACTGTAGTATAGTTGAACCTCATTCATGTGAGAGAAGGGTGTCATCCTCTGGCAGCCTCTTTTTTCAGCAGAAGCATAGTTCTGTAGTAGTTACAGGAACTGTCTTTGGTTGGAGGCTATTCTGAGCCACAGCAAAGATACACAAAGATACACAAAATGGAGGCGCCCGCCTTCTCTACAAAAATGAATACCCAACAGGACAACTGTTGTGACTGAACCACAAACTTGACATGAGCCAACAGTGTGACGCGGCAGCTAAAAAAGCCAATGCAATTCTGGGCTGCATCAATAGGAGTATAGCATCTAGATCAAGGGAAGTAATAGTGCCACTGTATTCTGCTCTGGTCAGACCTCACCTGGAGTACTGTGTCCAGTTCTGGGCACCACAGTTCAAGAAGGACACTGACAAACTGGAACGTGTCCAGAGGAGGGCAACCAAAATGGTCAAAGGCCTGGAAACGATGCCTTATGAGGAACGGCTAAGGGAGCTGGGCATGTTTAGCCTGGAGAAGAGGAGGTTAAGGGGTGATATGATAGCCATGTTCAAATATATAAAAGGATGTCACATAGAGGAGGGAGAAAGGTTGTTTTCTGCTGCTCCAGAGAAGCGGACACGGAGCAATGGATCCAAACTACAAGAAAGAAGATTCCACCTAAACATTAGGAAGAACTTCCTGACAGTAAGAGCTGTTCGACAGTGGAATTTGCTGCCAAGGAGTGTGGTGGAGTCTCCTTCTTTGGAGGTCTTTAAGCAGAGGTTTGACAACCATATGTCAGGAGTGCTCTGATGGTGTTTCCTGCTTGGCAGGGGGTTGGACTCGATGGCCCTTGTGGTCTCTTCCAACTCTATGATTCTATGATTCTATGATTCTATGCCTCAAGGCAAGACTTCTACTATGCCCCTATGATGCTACAGATTACTGAACTCCCCAAAACAGTCTGAATAAAATCCCAGTTCACTTGCGTATATAGGAACAGTGGGTGGTATTCAACTAAGTTTTCCTTAGAGTAGACCCACTGAAATTAATCACCCTAAGTCATGTTCGTTAATTTTGATGGGCGGGATTAACCTAAACAGTCCAATCAGTGGAAGCCCTGCACAAGGACTTCTGCTTGAGCAACAGGGTTACCCCCTCCCTGTGCACCCCCCATTCCCTCAAAAATGGGGTGGTTTGGGAGAACCCCTGGAACAGCACAAGAGGGACAGAGGGGGGATCGCTCCATCTGGCAAGCTGCAATGCTTGTGAAAATGGAACAACTGCAAGAGGGTGGCATTGAATACCACCCATCTGGTCTGTTCCGAATGCCACCCAGAATATCTTGGTTGCAAACCTGAATTCTCTCAAAACACTATTATTTGTAACACTCCACTAATATTCTTTCTAACAATGTGCCAGTGTTTGTCACACTGCACTAAGGTCCTTTCAAACTCTACACTGAGACACTGCTCTACTGTATTGTAAAAGAGACAGTGACACCCCAAAGGTGCAAGTTATGCTATCTTTCAGGGAACCCTGGCCATGGAAAGCTGCAGACGAGATGCTGTCAATATGTTGCTTACAAGCTCTGCCTTTGCCAAACCTCTGAAAAGGTCCTCAGACTTCACAGGGAGAATGAGTGGCTTATTCAGAGTGTGTGAGCTGCCTTTCACTTAACTACTCCACCAACAAAAGCCCGCACAGGAGCCTAGCAAGGCAAACACAAGCAGTCCCTTTAAGTGGGGCTGGCTGTCAAAACCCATCACTGAGATGCAGCTCCATCAGTCACAACGGATCCCTTCTCCCGCTTTCAGCAAGGCCCTTTCCTTCCAAGAATGCTCAGGCGGAAGGGGACTCTTTGCTCAAAGATTCAGGTCAATACAATCAAACTGAGACCATCCAAAAATAGTTAGAAAGCTGAAAAGGCATCTTCATTTCCCAGGCATTCATACATTCCAATTGTCCCTAGTTACCATGGGCAGTAGGTACTATTTTCTGGGACCTGTCTGTCCTTGGTAAAAACACTATTTTCATTGTGGTGATAGTTTGTCTTTTTGTGAAATGCTGGGAACACTTTTAAACTGCTTGCCCACATGTTTGCTAAAATTCTTAAGGATGCCCTGCATCCCTTCGAATCCTCTCCTTATTGAACAACCCAAACAGTTAGTAAATATTGCTGAACATGTTGCAGATATTAAACACACACACATCCCAAAACAGTCTGATCTGAGGTAAGGCTGAAAATTTGGTTAAACACAAGTGAAACCTGTAGCAAAAATTTTATGGAGTGGAATGCTGCTGTCCAGGATTCCAGTCACTCGATTCCATTCTCCTTGCCCCCATTTTCCTCTCTGCTCCCACACACTCAGTGTGCTGCAGCCATTGAGCATGCACAGTCCACATTGGTCTGGTCCCCCTACCCTTAATCTCCCCTCTAAATATTTGTTCTACTTGGTAAACTTGGAGTTCCCCCAGGTCTGCCCATACCTCCCTCTTGTCTGTGGGTGGTGCCATTTTGAGCAATGGGACTTCCAGACTGAAGACCAGAAATAGAGGGAATGAGTCTGAAGCTCAAAAAAGGAAAAAGAAGAAAAAAGAAAACAGTTGTGGTCAGTTTATGAACACATCCTGTTTCAGGAGCAGCAGCAATCGCAGAGTCAATGAGTCAGAAAAGGAGGCATGTTTGTGTTTGTGTGCTCCCCTCGCCCACCTTTTAGGCAGTGGTCCTCAGTGTGAGAATCATCCTTATATGCACAAATAAGCATCTGCTGTATCTTTGAAAAACTGGAAGGTACTGTATGTGAATGGGCGGACCAAATTTCAGTTACAGGAAATGCAGCCACCTAGTCTGAGGAAGATGGAGAAAGCTCTTGCTCCTTCCCAGAAACCACAAAGAAAGGTAAAACAGAGGACTGGAAAGGAGGTTAACCGAAGCTTATTGGTGTTTTGTAAAATTTGCATTTCTTTGCAAATATACAGGCTGAGCATAAGTAGAGGCACAGCTGAAACATCAGACTATTAAAAACTATTGCTCCATGTCATATTACGAGAGACCAACAGACAGTGTATCAAACTGCTATTCACTTTCAAAGCACAAGTCCAGCTCTCCGTTGCCGGCAGGTGGGCAGGTAGCTATTTATTTGCATTTATTAAAAGCATGTCTACACTACTGGTACCTTTCATTTATAAGAAATACCAAGGCAGTGTACTGAACACCTGCCGCAATGAACTGAAATATGTTTTTAAAAAAAAGGGGGGGGGAGATGTGAGGCCACACAGTGCTGTTGACACAGCAGGTACACACTCTTGCAATACTTGCATTCAGTACAGCCCCTTCACACACCAGATAAACATGCAGAGAGTAGAGAGCTAGGCAAGGGCCATAATGGCTCTGAAAGAATTGGTCGAAAAGTATGGCAACAACAGAAGTGGCTCTGTGCCTCAACTGTCTGTTAGAAAGACAAAAAGCAAGAGGTGTGTGAGAGCTAGAAGCAGGCTGGGCAGCTGAGAGGCAGAGCCGTGCCTGATTTCTGCTGGGATCCAAAGCTGTGGCTACGGGAGAAGCAAGACCTGCTGGGGTGTTAATGCTGCAAGCCCCTCCATCTTATTGTATATATGCGTAAATAAACTGTATATCATAAAGACACCACCGTCTCCACCGTCCCTCATTCCAAGGAAACCGGACCTTGGGTAAACACCTGGAACCCCTGGAATCTCACACTGTTCGGAGATTGGGATGGTATGCAACAGTATACACCGACTGGCTGTGGCTCCCTAGGCTTTTAGAAAGGGGATTTCCCCCTGTCTACTGGCAAATGCTGTAAACTGAACCCAGGACCTTTCACATGTAAAGCAGATGCTGCTGCTACTATTACTATTACTATCATTAGAATTTATATACTGCCGTATACCCTGGGGTCTCAGGGCGATTCACAGAATAAAATCAAGATGTAAAACCACAAAATACCTAATAAAAACAACAACAACTGCCCCCCCCAAAAAAACACATTTTAAAAGGGCATAGGATGTAAATCGGATCCCTTTCTGCTCCTTCTCCCACTTTTGCAGCTGTTGGGTTGCTCCAGTTCTGTACTTGTCCATCTTGCTTCTAGTTGGTTAGTTGAATGTACCGTTACACATGACACAGTAACCTCAGTACTCTGCCATAACATTTGTGTTGTTGTTTTTAATAGAGTAATGGGATGGGAGCCATCTTTCATGCCTTGCTCATTTTTCTTTTAAGCAAAAACAATCAAATCTGTTAACGCAGCAAACTCTGCCGTGCTCTATTATCTCTCCATATGGATCCTCTTCTGAAACTTGGATTTGTCAATAACTTTTTAAAAATCAGCTAGGTTTTTAGAAGGGATGGGTAGCTACATTGTTAAATGCCTCAGTTATTTTTTTTAATCAAATTTCATATATGAGTGGTTTTATGGGGGGGTGGCGGGAAATTTCATCTCAGCAACATGGGTTTGGACAAAGTGGTTTTTTAAATTAAAAAATTCTAAGGATAAAAAAAAAGGAATGTTTTTGCCTGGCACCTAAAGGTGTATAATGAAGGCGCCAGGCGAACTTCCCTGGGGAGAGCATTCCACAGATGGGGAGCCACTGCAGAGAAGGCCCGTTCTCATGTGGCCACCCCCTGGACCTCTCGAACCCCTCTTACCACTGACCCATGGCCCTTTGCTAAATGATCACATTGTACTGCTTCTTTCTCCGCTCCCTATGTATGGGATAAATATTCAGGAGAGATCTGGAACATTTACTTTTAACAGTGCAGCAGTACTTCTTTTACCTTTGCCGGTAACCTAATTTGCCACACCCACTATTGCATCTTTGCCACGGGTGCATTTCCCATTCCAAGGAATATATACAAAACTATTAGCAGAAGTAAGGGGTTGCAATAAAATACGATGCAGCACTCTGCGTAGGATAAGCCTTAATACCTCCTGGCTTTTTTTTGAACAATAATCTACCCAAGCTAACAAACAGTGTGGTTCCAGGAAGCGACTTGCTTAAAGCAGACAGAAATTGCCAATGGCAAAGAAATCCCTTTACATCATCACAGATCCAAATGGAAATAAACACCCCCCTTGGCCGTTTCACCTAACAGCGCACTCCCAGAGAGACTGGGTTGTTGGCAGGGAGCCAGGCTCTGCTGCCAAGAGCAATTTCGAGGACCCTGCTGGGCGGTTCTGCAGCTCTGCAAAGGAGAGACCTGTGTGCGCAGCAGGCATGAGAGGGGGGCAGCTGGGAGCAGTCGAGCCCTAAAGACTAAGCTGTTTAGAAGGAAGCGGTGCCTTACGATGGTGGAAAATATGAGTTCTCTTTGGGCTTCCATTGCGCGGCGAGTCCCCTCCCCAAGAGAAATGAAGACACTGGACACATTATTTAAGGTTAATGGGCATAAAAAGGCCACAACTTTATTGATTACAGGAATTGGAAGGTATTGGCCTTAGGCACTGGCTCCTATCGATTACCCGGCATGGAGACCGGGAAGGGTTGTCCACAAGCCGTGGAAGTCCTGTTGAAGTACGCCAACTAGGATCCCATGGGTGTCACTGCTCGGGGGCGTGCCGGGGGCCCTCACCTCCCTAGGTTTCGGACAGGGCAACGCCCCCTGGAGTCCTCTACCGGACTACCCTTTTCATTGGGGGAAGGTGATGGCGCTTCCTTCCCCCCTTCATTTGCATAACAATTCCCCCTGCCAATGCCTAACCGCCAATACCGAAGGAGTTGTGATGTTTGCTATGAGGTAGGCGAAAAAACCAAAAGGCTGGAAGTGTGCCAAGTTGGAAAAATTCCTACCAGGCCCCTTGCGGCGACCAAGAGTCCATAGCAAGGTCAGAGCTAGCTAAGCCTAAAGGGTGGGTGGCATGGGAAAACCGGGCAGCTGGAATGGGGCAAAGAGGGCGGTCCCCGGGCGTGCCGGCCTTAAAAGGGCTAGGACACGCCTCCCCTGGCCGCCGATTGGCGGGCCGGGTCGCAGACACGCCCAGGGATTCCCTCTTCTCGCGGGGGCTAAAACCAGCCCCCGCGTGTGTGGGAGGGGGTGGCCCGCAACCCCCCTCCTCTCGAGCTCGGAAGGGGCTATAGATGATAGAGAGGGAGAAGTTGATCCCATGCCCTTCAGCTACAATGGAGGAATGCAGGGGCACTTTAGGCAGAGAAACAAACTGCCCCTCTATCCTAATAGAATCTTTCTCGATGTAAACTCATCCTAGCCAAAACTAACAACTAGTAGTTAGGATGGATGGCGGTTAACAGATTGAGGTTGAATCCTGACAAGACAGAAGTACAGTTTTTGGGGGACAGGGCAGCTGTTTATCAGCTCCATCTGGTACTCAGGCTGAGACCCTACCTGCCCGCAGACTGTCTCGCCAGAGTGGTGCATGCTCTAGTTACCTCTCGCTTGGACTACTGCAATGTGCTCTGTGTGGGGCTACCTTTGAAGCTGACCCGGAAACTACAACTAATCCAGCGCCGAAAGCCTTCTGGCAGTTGACTTGCTGCGAGAAGCCAAGTTACAGGGAACCAGGCACAGGGTCTTCTCGGTAGTGGCACCCACTCTGTGGAACGCCCTCCCACCAGATGTCAAAGAGAAAAATAACTACCAAACTTTTAGAAGACATCTGAAGGCAGCCCTGTTTAGGGAAGCTTTTAATGTTTAATAAGTTATTGTATTTTAGTGTTTTGTTGGAAGCCGCCCAGAGTGGCTGGGGAAACCCAGCAAGATGGGCAGATATAAATAATAAATTTATTATTATTATTATTATTATTATTATTATTATTATTATTATTATGAAAGAAAAATATGCCAGGGCATACACAGGGATAAGCATATTTACAAAATATTACTTTGTTTTTAACGCTCAGTTGATGATTTCACTTCAGGACTGTCTCAGGTGTGAGGAAAAGACACATTTGATCAATCAGTCAAATTAGGTCAATTCATAATTTAGATCAAGGTGAGTGGATACAGACCCCACAGCATTTTGTAATGATAATAACATCTAGCATTTATATAGAGCTTTAGAGCGCTTCACACGCACCAGGAATCTTTACGACAGCCCTGTAATTTGGCCCAGAAGTATTGCTATGCTCATAACTGCAGAAGGGCAGCCGAGGCTGAGACAGACAGCTACTGAATGAGTTCATGGCTGAACTGAACTTCAGGTGGAGAGGGCATGGCAGTTATCGCCATGGTAGGAGGAAGAAATAGCAGGTATCAGATACCCTCCATTGGTTTTTGTTGCAGGCATAGGCTAGTCACACAGCAGTTACTTCAACTGCAGACTTGTTGTACAGCCTTCATACTGGAGGTTTCTCCAGTGTCTGGTACATTTGTGTTGCCAGCAGGGAGACCAGTCTATATGGGAGGCATGCAGAACCTCCAGCTGGCAGGCATAATTTGGCTCTGCGGGAATCCTAATTTGGCCTGTAAGGCCATTTCCCTCAAGCCGCGGCACCCGCTCGCCCAACACAAAGGATTAATTTTTTTTAAAGCAGCGTCAGTGGTGAAACCTACGGCTCTGATTTGGCCAAACTACAGCAGTATCATGGAAGATCAACAAAGATTTCAACTGATCAAGGTGATCATGTCAGGAAACAAACAAACAAACAAACAACCCCAGAAGCCCTCCAACAAAAACATCAACATCTTCACATGGCTAAATCACTCCTACCGTTGACTGATAAAACTCCCACAAATCCTCAGATGCAATGCACCTCAGACACTTCATTACATGTGTTCCACTGTGCCACACAATAGGTACAAATAAATAAATAAATAAAGCAAGCAAGCAAGCAAGCAAGCAACCTGCTATTGACAAAACAACCCAAAGATCTGATTCAGAATAGCTTCCCTTGAAGTTAGATGCCCACATGGTTTCCTGTTTGGCAAAAACTACTCAATTAAAGCAATACCTGAAGTAAACCAGTTTCCTTCACCATATACTTTAATCATCTTTCTTTTTAAAAAAAGGGGAAAAGGAAATATCAGATCTCACCAGGCTTCCAACCTGAAAGATCACCCTTCTGCTGTTTACTGGAGATCATTCTCTCTTGCTGTTTACTGTGCAGCCAGGGAGCAAGGAGCCATCAATGTAGCAAGCTGGAGCTACTTAAAACCTCCATCTCTGTGGAGTTTGACTCCTGTTGCACCTCTCTGTCTGCTGTCTGCTGTTCAAATGAATGGCTGGGGCACACTAAGCGGGTGCAGGTGGAATAGAGAATGAAACTGGAAGGAACAGGAGGGACTCATTTTCATGCACTGACTCTGAGGGGCAGGCAGAGGGCAGGGCCACCCTGGGAGAGAATAAAGGGGGAGCGGAGCCGCATAAGATGCACAATTCAGACCCCTCCTGTTGATGCATAGAGGGCTTTTAAGGTTACCACGCACAACTCCACAGAAACAACAATGTGCATGCAAGCTCTGAGGCAGAACGCTCCAATGACAAATGTGAAAATAGTAACTTTTAAATTGTACAAATCAAAGCTGTACAGTTCTTTGATCATAATGATAAAAGAGTAAATTTAAGCCTGTAAGCATTTAAGTGTACTGTCAGGCATAAAAATGCTGCATCACGGTACTCAGGATATTGGCATCAAGAGATTCAGTGCACAGTCTGACTAACTAACTTCCTGTAACCTGCTTAAAGTAGCATGCTACTCAGAAGCAGCTGCTTTTTTCCTCGTACATTACTTAAAAGTGCTGCAGCTACTACAAAGAGTTGCTCTGCATAGGTATGTGTAAAACCACCTTCACCCGCATGTACAAGTCCAAAGATAAAGTCGGTTTTGCACAAACTTTTCAGTGATGGCAGGAACAAACCTCAGTAGTGAGGTGAATTGTAGCGTTTAGGCAATCAGTTCATTTCCCCCAGGAAAGTTCTTTTGTTATCAGGTTTTCAGTTCACATATTACAAAGGATGGGAACGGCAAAAGGGTTTTAGAGGCTTAGTAGCCACTTGTGGATCTTATTCTGTCATGGGCAGGAAAGGAAGCAGACCCCAGAAGGAGTGAATCCTCTGCTCACCAGCTAGTGAGTGGAGGATTCGATCCTGTGGGGTGCAGGGTGTTCCTTAGCCTGTGAAGCAGCACCTCCACAGGACTGAACACTTTGGCTCTCCGTCTCCTTCCCCATCCAGATGTTCAGTAGGGTTTAGCCCTGCCTGCAAATTGATTTGAGGTCAGATCTGGAGTGGGTGGTCCCCAGGGGTGTGTGTGTAAGAGAGAGAGAGAGAGAGAGAGAGAGAGAGAGAGAGAGAGAGAGAGAGATGAGTTCTACAACAATGAATAGCATTCCCCCCCAAAAAACCATTAACATCGTTTGTAGTGCTTTCTTTTTAACCTCTCTCCCCAGTGAGATTTCTAAACCCTCTTGTCTCCCAGCCTTCTCAGTAACACACACACACACACAGCTGCAGTTGAGCAATCACTAAGAGCCCCACAGTTCCTGGTGACACAGTCTCCTCCACACAGAAGAGATGGACCGAGTCATTGTTCAAGGGATGTGATGCTCTGCTTTATTGTGATGCAACAAATGCAGCTTGCTGGCTGCAGAGTTTGTGAAGCAGGCTGAGTCCAAGGCACGGCGAGGACATCATCTCGTCTCTTTCACCACCCACTCGTAATGAGCCTAAAAAGTGACCAGACCCACGGCTTCCTGCAGAGACAGGCTGCCTCTTCCAAACCCTCGTGCAGGCGGGCAATGATCTTCTGGGCATGCACTCAATGCAGGAGTAAACAGTGGAAACTCAGTGCAAACAATTTACTTTACGAGACACTCGGTACATGCTGTCTAGTAGAGGAGGCTTCATTGTCCTCCCACTCACCTACATTCCATTATGCGGACACTCCCTTGCACTGAAAACTATTCTTACCCAACCCCCACTTTCCCAAGGGCAGGAGGACAAGAACACAGCAAGCTAGGAACACAGCAAGCTGCCTTATACCGAGGGCTCATCCACACTCCCACTTGTCCTGTCCCCCAGGAAAACCTACTCTTTACTGCTGAATTGGAGCAAACGACAATCGACTTTTCTGTGGATTGCTGTTTGCTCTGATTCCATGATACAGAGCGGTAGGGCAAAGAGAAAACTGCTCAGGCTCGTGCCTAGAAAGCAGGGGACAAGTGGGAAACCTCTCAGACCTGTGCTCTCTAGGTGCAGGCCTAGTGAAGTGTTGATGAGCCCCAAGACAAGCCAATGGTCCACTTAGCTCCGTAGTGTCTCCATCGACTGGCAGTGGTTTCTCCAGGGTTTCAGGCAGGGTTCTCTCCCAGTCCCACCTGGAGTTGCTGGGGACTGAACCTGGGATATCTTGCATGGGTGATAGGAATTTTGAGGTCTTAATTATATGTTAAATGTTCTTAAGTGTACCAAGGCAGATGCTCTACCACTGAGCTATGGCCCTTCCCCAAACAGGATTTCCATTTCCCCTGGATGTGTGTGTGTGTGTGTGTGTGTGTCCCAAGGACTTAGGGATTGCCCACACTTCCACTTCTCCCGCCTGCTATCCCCTGGGGAAATCAGCTGTTCACTGCTGAATTGGAACAAATGTCAATTGTCGTCTTCTTCTTCTTCTTCTTCTTCTTCTTCTTCTTCTTCTTCTGCTGCTGCTGCTGCTGCTGCTGCTGTGGATTCAGCAGTAAACAGTGGGTTTTCTTGGGGAAAGCAATGCGGCAAATGGAAAACCACTCAATCCCCACTGCTTTTAGGCATGGGGTGCACAGAAGTGTGAACAAAGCCGTAAGTGTCTTTGTAATATTTTTTTTCACAACACTACTTTGCCCCTTAAGAGTTTGAGTGATGGTCTATTTCACCCTTGGCAGATCCCCATTACAATGGCACATCAGATTTCTATTTAATTATTGCATTTATATCCCAGCTTTTACTCCAAGGAGCTGGTTTCCACCCCCTCCTCATTTAATCCCCACAGCAACCTTGTGAGGCAGGTTTGGCTGAGAGGCTGCTTCATGTCCAATTGAGAATTTGTACCCTACCCAGGGATCATTTTGTGAGGAAGCGTGGGCTAAAACATATTTAAAATCTTGAACTGTAATACACATCCAGTGTCCATAGTCAAAAAACATGGAGGCATCAGCGCTGAGGTCCATGCTGCCCCCCTGAAGGTTTTGCGCAGATAGCTTGAGCAGAGATGGCAATGTGTGTGTGTGGGGGGGGGGTTCCGGGATGCTCTCTATGCTGCCAAATTTATTGCTGGAATACTGAAATGAGTCCATAGAGAAGGTGTCATGTGGGCTCTGAGAGTTCAGCATTGCAATCCCTCACATGGCAACCTTGGAACAGAAGGAAGCAAATGTGGAGCTTAAGTTAAGCCAGATCTACAGCTGACCTGCACTATAGGATTTCGTAGGCCACCCATAGACTTTTGTATATTCAAATTCCAAACAGGAAAGCACATGCACTCAGAATAGGGAAGCTGCAGAGAGAGTCACTGCTTTGAATAACATCCAAAGGTATTCAAAAGCAAGTTGCTTTCGTAACCAGACTCAGGGCTGCATTAAAGTTTCGTTTAAGCAACAAAATAAAATGGAAAGCAATTGGGAAGAATTTGCAATGGGCTTGATGGGCCATTAGAACGGAATCTAGGCATAGCAATCTCTTGGGAGAAATTCAACTTGTCTCCTCATTCCACCATACAAATGGAGGAATCAGCTAAACTGTAGGTGAAGCTACAAAACCATTTATTTTTGTGCTGACTTCCTGGCATGTATTACTTACATTTCTGACAGGGAACATCCACAGTTTTGTTTGACCCATGATTTCTAGGCATGGGTCTGAGAGGTTTTTTCTTTTGTACCACTATTTTCCCTGAGAAAGCCCACAAATTTTTGCTGAATTGGAACAAACATCCATCAAATTTTCATCGATTGCTCCGCAGCTCCTTCTGGCCTCTTCTCAAAATTGCACCCAGGGCCATGGCCCCCACAGCCCCCTCCCACGCTATGCCTCTGTATTCACCTAGCCATACAAGTCACAATCATATGCACATGTGTATCAGAAAGGACATATCCTCCCAAAGGTCACCCCACTGCCTTAGTTTCTAGGTCCTCTGATGCAATCTATAACAGGACAGCTGATGTGGGGCCTTCTAGCAGAAGCAGATTTAGGGTAGTGTGAGTGGTGCGGACACACCGGGTGTGCAGCCAAGGAAGGTGCACTTCAAAGCCTGGTGTGAGGGCTCTGACAGGGTCCTAGAATCCTTCTTCCCAAAACTAGACAAGCGGCCTTGGGAAGGAGGTAGGAGGGCTCTAGGACCCTGCCAGAGCCTCATGCCTTCTTCCCCAACCCCAGCTTAAGCCGGTGTGATGTGGGCTGGGGGGAGGGTGTCAAGTGGCCTCACAAAAGGGCAGCATATTACCAAGGTCCGCCCCTTCCTCTAGATGTTGTTGGACAGCATCTCCCATAATCTCTGTCCACTGGCTATGCTGGCTGCGGCCGCACATTGGCTACACTAGATCTATAATACCAGGGCGTAGATCTTTTAGTCTTTATTTAAAAACTCAAAATTATGGAACTACTGAATGAGCAGACATTGCACTTTGACATCCTTCCAAATATGAATAAAAGATTTATCGCAAGACTGCACATCCCACTTTCCTTAAGCCTCCAGAGAAGGAAAAAAGGGTTCATTCCCATTTGCCATCTCAGAATCAGAACTTGGAATCAGAGAGTGCAATTAAGGAATCCTGCCATAATGATTAGTAACCTCTTCTAAGATGGTGATTTCCCACCAGACTCTAGAAGAGACACATTGCTCTGACCATCAAGTGCAATGCTGGTGGGAAGAGCAAGAGCAAAACAGCCTAGCTGTCTCCTACCTGGTGCCCTCCAAATCCTCTGGACTACAACAGGTTGGGGGAGGTTGCTTTACAGGACAGAATCCCAATAGCTTTTGTGTTAGTCTATGGCACCAAAATCCTGAAGCTGAGGCTCCAGTACTTTGGCCACCTCATGAGAAGAGAAGACTCCCTGGTAAAGACCCTAATGCTGGGAAAGACTGAGGGCACAAGGAGAAGGGGACGACAGAGGATGAGATGGTTGGACAGTGTCCTTGAAGCTACCAGCATGAGTTTGACCAAACTGTGGGAGGCAGTGGAAGACAGGAGTGCATGGCGTGCTCTGGTTCATGGGGTCACGAAGAGTCGGAAACGACTAAACAACTAAACAACAACAATGGCACCACAAAGCCCCCCACCTGCTTCACCCAGGCACTTTAGATTTACTTTGGCACAGGTTATTGGCATACTTTGACAGGAGGCATACAGTGGTACCTCGGGTTAATGACTTAATTCGTTCTGGAGGTCCGTTCTTAACCTGAAACTGTTCTTAACCTGAAGCACCACTTTAGCTAATGGGGCCTCCTGCTGCCGCCGCGCCACCAGAGCACAATTTCTGTTCTCATCCTGAAGCAAAGTTCTTAACCCGAGGTACTATTTCTGGGTTAGTGGAGTCTGTAACCTGAAGCGTATGTAACCTGAATCGTATGTAACCTGTGGTACCACTGTAAATGCATGGCATTTGGTATTTGACATTTAGCCTGCTCCATGCTTTAGAAAACTTCTCCTGTGTGATTATTTCCTATGATGCATCTGTTAAAGGCACAGAAGTTGTGCAATAAATAATCAGAGGAGGATCAACACATCTCCAAAGGCAATAAACAGGAAAACAGAAGCAAGCCAAAGTGCCAATTAGTGGCAGAGGCTGCAGCAGGAGAAAAGGTGTAACACATCACTGGGAGCACCTGTGGCGATGATGGTGGCTGCAGCAAGTGCAAAATTTTGTGATGCAAGGCTGGAATTAGCTAGATCGATATATTTGTCAAAGCTGTGTACAAAGTCCTGCTAGCAAAAAAGAGGGGGGAAATGAATAGCTTGGAAAATGCCCTTTAACCTGCAACTTCTATTGATTTTTTCAGCCGCTTCCATGACCCCATTGCTGACTGCTGCATGCACCAGAAAATGTTCCTTTTATGGGATTTAGTGCCATTGTTTAAACGAGTAATGAAAGTCTCCTCGCATCACTGGAACTGCATAGCAGTGCCCGCCCTAGGTAGCAAGGAAATGGTATTAAATGCAGAGGAAACTCTTAAGAGATGAGATTTTAATCACACGAATAATAAGTTCCCAGAAGGCAAAAGCTTAGTTCGACAGCTATGGGAAATGTTTCAAACAGTGTTATTAACAGTGGTACCTCCTCCTTCTACAGCTGCACACTTGTAGAAAACATTTTCTTTAATGTTCTGGGATGAATGAATTTTAAAAATCTACACTAAGGGTGAAGACAGACATAATTTTTTTAAAATGCAGTTTTCCTTTCCAGCTATTAGGGAAGAGAGAATGCTCAAGATACCTGTAGTTCAAGCTTGCTCTGCACAATGATGATTGGCTGGCAATACCAAGAAACCTTCACTTAAATCTCCACAGCAGTGTTGCACTTCAGTAATATTAAGAAAGAGAAAAAAGCAGGGGCAAGGGACATTTTCTCATATTGGTTGACAAATGAATAAGACATCCAATCCACAGACAAGGCTGAGCCGCCATTTTGATTCCCAGGTATGCATAACTACCATTTACATTGCAAAGCCTAGAGGGCAAGGGACCCAGTGTGGTCACTTTCTATATTATTATTTATAAAATGTGTATGTCGCTCTTCATCCTTAGATCTCAAGGTAGAAAAATACAAGATAAAAACAGAAAATACATAAAAAACAAGAACAAAACAATGTTCCCACTCGCAACACATTTAATAGGATGCTAGTCAGCCCAATGCTCCCACGGGTGCGGGACGTGGGTGGCGCTGTGGGTTAAACCACAGAGCCTAGGACCTGCTGATTGAAAGGTCAGCGGTTCGAATCTCTGCGGCGGGGTGAGCTCCCGTCGTTCTGTCCCAGCTCCTGCCTACCTAGCAGTTCAAAAGCACCCCGAAGTGCAAGTAGATAAATAGGGACTGCTTTATAGCGGGAAGGTAAACGGCGTTTCCGTGTGCTGCGCTGGTGCTGGCTCGCCAGATGCAGCTTAGTCACGCTGGCCACGTGACCCAGAAGTGTCTTCGGACAGCACTGGCTCCCGGCCTCTTGAGCGAGTCGGACACGACTGGCCCGTATGGGCAGGGGTACCTTTACCTTTACTAGTCAGCCCAAGGCCTGGTTGAAGAAGCGCCTAAAGGTATATAATAAATGTGCCAGGCAAACCTCCCTGGGGAGAGCATTTCACCTACGCCTTCATTTCTAAAGCTTCAGTAATATATAAAGGGATGCAATACATTCTTAAGAAATTTAAGGGGCGGACCTAAGATGGTTTCTACACATAGCACATTCATTTTATTACTTTCCTCCAATGGTCTCATAGCAGCCACAAATTCTCAGGACAGACTTCTATGTTACTTCTTCCTATATGAAAATTAATAATTGTGTAAAAATGTATAAGTTCTGGATGCCACTGAAGAAAAGCAAAATCCTTCCTGAAGGAAAACTGTACTTTAATACCCCTACAAAAATGCATATATCTATGCTAGACAGAGTTTTTTATTTTGTAGGTTATGTGTACATGCTAATCTTCCTATTATTTCTCAATGAAGAACTCTGTTAAAATGTCAAAAGCAGGTATACGGATGTCTACAAAAATGGGCGCAATGAAAGGCATCACCATGACTTCACTTGAGGAGCAGCCCTAGTCTACACATAGAGCAGAATGAGGAAGCACCACTTCAGATTGCAGGTAGGAGATCATCGCTTTGTATAGCTCTTTCATCTAAAAACCTCCCTGTTGATAGAAAACCAACAGATTGGGGAACAGAGTTCAAGCCTACCCCTTGCTTTGCTTACTAGCTTTCTGCTTGCAGAGAGTGTCTTGGTTTACATAGAGAAACATTCGCTTGCAGGCTGAAGTGTTACTATATTACCACCTCATTCAGCCTCATTCTCTGCCACTAGTATGACAACTCTAAGGCAGGGGAACATGAAAGGATGGGGGGAAAGGGGCAGTTTGGCATCCATCCAAGAAATACACTTAATAAACAAAGGAACCACTGAGATAAAAGCAACCGATGATCTCTTGCTTTACACTACTGAGGAAAATAGGGCAACTCACACATGCTCATGCATTGATATTTTACCCTTTGATGTGCTGACGTGGAATGTATGAATGGCTTCCATTTAAAAGTTTTGTCTTTGAGGTGGCATGGAAACTCTGTGTGGGACAGTTGAGCTGTGACCCTGCAAGTTGTCAAGTGATTTCTGTTGAGAGTGTAAGCAAGCCTGAGGGCATGGCCCAACTATGATGTTATCTATTGAACAGTCTTTGAATTGAAAGTGATTTAGAAAAAATAAATATTACTGCACTTGTGAACAAGATCTTAGCTGAAGGCTATCTGGGGATTTTTTTGCTTCTTGTCTGCACTACCCTGTGGCAACATCCGTGGCTGTCCCAACCCCCTGCCCCAACAAGAGCCTCCTCTAGTGCTACTTGCAATTTACCTAGTCATCTTTGCTGCACTACACTTTATGGTTAAGTGTACAGTGGTATCAAATGCCTTGTTACTCAAACAACTTGGAACCCAAACTCAAACCCGGAAGTAAGTGTTCTGGTTTGCGAACTTTTTTCAGAAGCCGAATGTGCTCCGTTTTGAGTGTTACACTTCCTATTTGAATATCACACCTCCGTTTTGAGTGCCACACTTTCATTTTGAGTGTTACGCTGAGGTCTATCTGTTTTTGCTATTTATTTTGCAGTTTTGTTTTTGCAGCTCTTTTTTTTGTTTTTGTGATGGTGTGGAACCCAGTTCAGCTACTGATTGATTGATTGTGTGACTGCAGTACTGTACATTGTTTACTGCTTTCATTTTATGGATCAATGGTCTCGTTATATAGTAAAATTCATGTTAAATTTGCTGTTTTAGGGGTTGTTTTTAAAAGTCTGGAACAGATTAATCCATTTTGCATTACTTTCTATGGGAAAGTGTGCCTTGGTTTGGGAATGCTTTGGTTTTGGAACGGACTTCTGGAACGGATTACATTTGAGAACCAAGGTACCACTGTACTGTGACTCTGTTGGCCTAACTGTTGCCAAACAGTGTTAATGCTTTACTTTAGGTAAAGGTAAAGAGACCCCTGACCATTAAGTCCAGTAGTGGACGACTCTGGGGTTGTGGCACTCATCTCGCTTTACTGGCTGAGGGCGTTTGTCCGCAGACAGCTTCCGGGTCGTGTGGCCAGCATGACTAAGCCACTTCTGGTGAACCAGAGCTGCGCACGGAAATGCTGTTTACTAAAAGCTTCCCTAAACAGGGCTGCCTTAGATGTCTTCTAAAAGTCTGGTAGTAGACATCTGGTGGGAGGGTGTACCACATGGCGGGTGCCACTTCCGAGAAGGCTCTCCACCTGGTTCCCTGTAACTTGGCTTCTCACAGTGAGGGAACCACCAGAAAGGCCCTCGGCGCTGGACCTCAGTGTCCGGGTAGAGTGATGAGGGAGCATGCAGCTGTCCCAAACAGGGACCAATCCTGCAACCTAGGCATTACCGGCACCATACGCTGACCAGCTGAGCTATCCAGGATGATCCCTAAAGACCCGGAACAGCCTCACCCTGACCCCTGGAGAGGTCCAAGGTGATGTCTGAATCATCATCAGAGCCCAGGGATGATTTACCTGCAAGGAGGTGTAAGCATCATCCCTGCTCCGCTTTTTTCTGCCTCTGAAGACGCTTCCTTCTGGAAGAAGGCACCTGGGGCATCAGCAAGTCATCCTCTGCAGGAGAGGCAAGCTCTGGAGGCATCTGCAAAGGCCCTGTCATAGACTCCAAAAAGAAAAAACCTAAACAATGTGAGGAACAGGTGAAACCAATGCTTTGTGCACCATATGGGGACGCTATTCAGGCCAGAAATGCTGCCAGAGGCCATCAAATTATAGGGCCAAGCGGGCCAAGCCCTAGGATCACCTGCTAGGCCAGACATAAATGTTTCCAATGAGATAACAAACTAGAGGCAGCCCGCCGCCTGTCCAGGTACCCCTGCTTGCCCTTTAGAGGGAAGCACCTCCTCAAGAAACCCAAAGTTCTTTTTGGGAGCAATATCACAAATGGGCCAAACTACCCAGCAACAAAATAGTCCAAAAGGAGCAGCTTGTTTTGCTTTGTTATAACAATGGCTAAGTGGGGGATATGAACCCTGTCTCCCAGGTCCTAGTCCTGCACTCTAGCCACTAAGCCACAATGGCTCGTCTCTAAAACGGCAGTCGCCACTATCAGGGCAAAACAAACTTGAAGAAAATAAACTTGTTCAGAAACAGCTAGTTAAAGAGCATACAAAGAGTGCTCATTGGAGGCACAGAGAGCCTCTGGCTCCACTCTGTCTGCCTAAGATATACATTAGCAACAAGTGAGCCTGCAAACAAACAGATAAATTCTTATAGAGAAAGAGAGTCACATGTCACAGTGACTTAACAATTGCTGTACTGCTAACTGTAGCAGGCTAGGCTTGAATGATATGTGCAGGCCGAGCAGGCCGTGAAGGCCTCCCTGCTTCTGCTCTCTGCCTTTTATAGTCTCATTATTAAAGGAACTCAATATAGTGCTCCCGCCCAAGGCTAGATTAAAACTTGGCCAACAGCACTGCACACACCCAAAATAAAGCCAACCTATGGGGATACTATAAATGAAAGTGATTCCAGGTAAGCTGGGAACAGCCCTGACTAGCCCCACAATCAAACAGGCGAAAATGGGGAAAACCTCTTTGCAAAAGAAAGCCCCTAATGGGGGCTCTCTCCCTATTGGGAAAGGCAAGCCCAGGAGGATTATGCACAGGCAGCGCTCACAGTTACAGGGAGAATCTTCCCAAAGGGCAGGGTAAGGGGTGGGGTGGGAAATCAAACAGAAAAAAGGGGGGAATTAAATTAATTAAGGGACTAGAGAAGACTAAAAAGAAGGGGAAAATAAAGAAATGTAACCAGACAATGAGAAGATCGCTCCACTGTCCTCCAGACGGTCCAAGTGCTCCAGGTGATCCGTTGCATGCAGCAAAAGAGAAAGTAGAAGGCTGCATGCAGAGTATTTAAACCTTTTACCCCTCCCACCAAAATTGCAACATAACTTTTCCCCCAGCAACTCGGCAATCCAATCAATGCCCCCTGGCCATCTTGGAGAACTTACCCAGCAACAAAGGGGGTGGCTCAGTAGACCCCACCGCAACACGTGCTCTCCCTGAAGGAGAACACGCTTTCCCGCTAGAGCGGTACCTATTTATCTACTTGCACTTTGACGTGCTTTCGAACTGCTAGGTTGGCAGGAGCAGGGACCAAGCAACGGGAGCTCACCCTGTCGCGGGGATTCACCCTGTTGTGGGGACCTTCTGATCGGCAGTCCTAATATGCAAGTTAATAATGCCATTTCAGCCTTGTAGGGATGCTATAGAAACACAAAGGAAGAGTGTGTGAGGGATGTTTCATCATGTTCGGTTATGAAGTGGCCAACTCTTAACTGCCATGTATCTAAAAATAAACATTTATACACTGACACCCCCCCCCTTAAGTCATGCTGGTAAAGAGCAGGCATGTTGTCTGTGATTGAAAACAATAGCTGTTAGAGTCCCACCATTCCATGTACATGCAGAGAGCTGTGATTCGTGTCTGAATGCATAATTTAGTTTTCATAAGCCCTAGCTGAGGTTGATCTCCATCTCCACACCAGCACTGGTGTGACATTCTGTCTACAAATATCCGAGCCAATGGTTTCATCCTGCACCACTCTATCTGCACTACCATGATGTAATAAGGTCAAGGTGAGCAATTCACCCTCTGAGTGCTGGTGTGTTACTCTTTCCCTCTCTCTCCCTCCTCCTGCCCATAACTAGAACTTAACTGAACCTATTAGTGCTATGGATGGCTCTGTATTTTTCTCTTTCAGTCATTTACAGTGGTACCTCGGGTTACATACGCTTCAGGTTACAGACTCCGCTAACCCAGAAATATTACCTCGGGTTAAGTACTTTGCTTCAGGATGAGAACAGAAATTGTGCTCCGGCGGTGCGGCAGCATCAGGCCCCATTAGCTAAAGTGGTGCTTCAGGTTAAGAACAGTTTCAGGTTAAAAACAGACCTCCGGAATGAATTAAGTACTTAACCTGAGGTACGACTGTATTTCCAAGCAGAGAACACAACAGAACTCAAGAGGTTCTACATATTGAACTCAAGAGCTGTTGATTGGGTGAGAAGCCTCCAACCACACGTTTCTTTTTTAATTTGACAGAAATGCCACTGGAAATAGTCGCATGATGGACAGGTAGATTGAGTGCTTTTAACAGAGAGTCATTTCCATTTAATATACAGTGCTCCTTAACTTCCCTAAAGAAACCGTTGGTAGACTGGAGAGACTGCAGTGGCTTGAAAGCATCTCAGGTTGAAAGTTCAGGGCCGGCCCACCCATGAGGCAAGGTGAGGTGACCACCTCAGAAAGCAGCATTCTCAGGGGCAGCAGATCTGGCCTTCAAGGAGTGTGTTGCCTGCTGTTTTTGCTATGGTGCCAGCGGCATCTGTGGCATGCTCTTTGGAGGCCAGATCTGCTTTCTCTTCGGCAGCCTCCCAAATGCTGCCTCTACTGTGGCCTCTTGGTGAATAGGAGGCACTACTGGTCTCCGCCCTCCCAGTTCCTGATGTAGATCTTTATTTGCCCCTCATTCCTGGTGTGGCTCTTCGTTCTTTCCTTGTTCCTGATGTAGAGCTTCACTCACCCCATCTTCCCTGGTGAAAGGGGAGGGGTGCCATTTTGTGGTTTGCCTCAGGTGCCAAAATGTCTTGCACTGGCCCTGCACATGCTGACTGGAAACATGAAACTGACTGATCCAACAAGGCCAGAGAAATGATAGGCCAACCACATCCTGAAACAGAAACGGCTGGATGGAGCAATTACTGAGTAGGAGGCAGAAAGTGCCCCCTTTTTACCACCAGCAAGTACTGCAGGCAGGCCTCTGGAAAGTCAGATGTCAGTGCCATGTGTGCATGCCTTGCTGAGGGAAAGAAACAGGATGGGCCACTGAGAATTCTGCAGTTTACCACAGCATACATGCAAGCTCAAAAGCTGGAATGCTCAATCTAGAATGCTGGTAGACGCGGATTTAGGGCAGCGCGACTGGTTCCACTGAAATGGGCACCAAACAGGGGGCGCTGCAGGATGTCACAATTATGACTTAGTGAACTGAGCAGAACAGAAAGCAAGAGGTGAGGGGGCTGCCAAATTTTGGGCTCACACAGAGTGCTGCTGAAACACCCTAGTCTACCCCTGATGATGGCAACCTCAGCCTATCAATTTGTTTCCCAAAAATCAAGTTTCTAGGCCTGATGACTGTAAATATAATATCAAAATAATATGGACAGTCCTGGTGGAGCATCAGAAGCCATGAGGAGTATGCAGGACTTCCACTAACAAAGGGGCAGGGATTCAGTGCCCTTAACAGAAGCAGAATCAATTATGCAAATACCCTTAATTTGCAGAACTAGCTGAGCAAACTGAGGACTACGGTTGGGATTCCATTTCTCTCGAAGTTTTTTTGGAATGAGATGTCAGAATCAGCTTTAGTAACTCATGTTCAGGATGCAATTTGCATTGCAGGCTTGAACCCCAACCACCCCATTTTCAAAGGGCAAAGAAAATATACTGGGTGAGATTCCCCTGCTGAACCCCATCAGGGAAAGCCCTATGCAAGAACTTCTGCTTGTTCAATGGGATTTTCCTCCCCTTGTGTGCCCTGTGTTTCCCAAATTTAGCTGGGTCTTGGGAGAACCCCTGGAAGAGCATGGGGAAGGGGGAGACGGGGGATTGTACAGTCTGGCAAACTCCAACACTTGCGCAGATGGAATGTTTGTCATGGAACAATGTTGAATTCCACTCAGTGTATATATAACAGAACAGTGTATATAATATAACAGAACAGAACAGGGAAGAAAGTTTTTATAGGAGAAGAAGTTAATGTAAAAGGATCTGGGAGGGGAAAAAACTAGCAGTGTCAGAATGGGCATGGGTGAAAGTCAAGTGCAAAAGGAAAAGGGAAGAAATGATAGGAGAGGCATATTTAGTTCTTCAGAAGCCACTTGTTTGGTGGAATGGACCCACAATGTTGGCTTCTCAGCAGTGGGGGCACAGATGAGTTGCTTCTGCTTTTCTTAGAACCTCTGGATAAGCAAATTCTGCCTAAAATGAGGAGGTTATGCAATGTCTAGATCCAATGGCTATACTTAGCTTGAGGAAAGCAGAATGGAGATTGCCATGGCAAAGAATTCTGCAATTCTCAAAGAAGGATGAGATCTCAACAGTAAACAATGTCACCAGCTGCTAGCTGCTTATATTAATCTCCCCCTTCATTTGTCACCATCTCCTCCCTTGCGCTGCTATTTTGTGACTGGTGGGTGTCGGTCATTTTTAGCCCTCTCACATGGGCACTGGGGGTAGGATTCTCTTTTTTTTAAAGATCATTTTCACTTGTCCCATGTACTAGTCATGCTGCATAATAATAATAATAATAATAATAATAATAATAATAATAATAATAAATTTTATTTATATCCAGGTTATTTATATTTAGGTTACAGACTCCACTAACCCAGAAATATTACCTCGGGTTAAGAACTTTGCTTCAGGATGAGAACAGAAATCATGCTCTGGAGGCACGGCTGCAGCAGGAGGCCCCATTAGCTAAAGTGGTGCTTCAGGTTAAGAACAGTTTCAGGTAAAGAACAGACCTCCGGAACAAATTAAGTATTAACCCAAGGTACCACTGTATGCTGCTTTGGAACTTCACATGGATGATACTTATCTCCCTAATGTGTACTGCATGGATGGGAAAGCTCTGTCTTGCAGATCTACTTAGGTCCACCACATCTCCCTATTAGCCTACAAATTTGTTCTGGCCAAGCCATAGCCATCTGCCCAGTGGGAGGTAGATAAAATGGGCTTTGTGGTGCTTGCTATCAGCTGATTGTCACTGCTTCAGTAATGCTGTGCAAAGCGCTTCCCCAGTGCTGTGCAGAATTTTTTTGCCCATGCAGTTTGGAATCAAACTGTGCAGCGAAACATCAGGTGATTGATAGGTGGGCAACACTGGCCCCACTATCAAACTTGACCCATGGGTGTTTGAAATATGGATCCAGGCTACCAGTCAGTTCCAGTTCCCTACACCTGGTGTACCGCATTGCTAGGGATGGACTGAATATCCTAATTTTTGTTTCAATGATGCGCAGTCACAGGTCCATTCTACTGCATTTTATTTATTCATTAAAATATTTATGTATTACTATGCAATTAAAAAATCATGGTGGTTTACAGCAATAAAAAACAAAAATATACAATGAAAGCCACATGAAAAAGTTGAAAACAATACTGCATGGGCTTTTTGGAAAGAATGCAAAAAATAAATAAATCCACATTTAAATTGTACACATTTTGCACTTTCTCAGAAAATAGGAACATATTTCCCAGAAAATATGAATTTTGAACATAAAATAAGTATTTTTGTGCACACTTTTTGTATACCAAAACCGCTTCACAAAATCTGGATAAGTGCAAAATCCAACTGGGAGTTGCATTCCAGTTCACAAGCACGTCTGGGAGTGTCAGTTTGGTCAGTCTGCTGTGAAAAGCAGACCTAACAAATTCCTCCTTCAAAATGAAGGAATGATGCCCTTAGAAGGACTGAAATAAACTCTGAGTCTATGTAAAGTTATAGAAGTGTATATGCACAATGGACATTCTTAAGCCATCATGGAAGTGTGCCCATAATTGAAGAGTGCCAAGCTGTTCCTTAAGAGTTATTTATTTTTTTGCTTCCTTTTAGATTAGCAACCCACTGCACCGCCTGGGCACAGAGAACCACGCAGCTCTGGGAAAGTGTTGATAGCTAAACAATGTCAAGGATAAACAAATGTGCCCCATTGTGGCTGTTTATTTCCTTTGCTGTTTCTATGGTTTCAATGAAGAGCTATTTTCTTCTACTGGCAGGTTGATGTTGGTACTCAGATCTAAGAGATGTCTTAGATGAGATATAAACTAGAGTACCAGCAATTAAAGTGATGTTATTCTTTTGGAATTCAGGGCTAAACATCTCTACTAATGGAAAGACTCTTGTCAGTGTGCAGCAGAGCACAAAATTCTGGTATGCTTAATACACAAATATGAGAAGTTATGGCTAACAAGATAAAGAGCAAACTTGTATTCATTACATGGCCTACAATACCCTCAGTGATAGTTTCTTTCACCATGTGACCAGAGATGCTGAAACTGAAAACTACTTCTAAGAAAGAAGATCCCAGTTCTCCAAATAATATGTTAGGCAACAGAACAAGCAAACCTTTTAAAGATTGTTGCCATCTTCAAAAGCAAATTATTGATAAATTAGCCCAGTCAGCCAAACAGCAACTTGAATGCAGATTTTAAACAAACTTCTGGCTAACCAGACATAATTAGTCCACAGGCTCTCCTTATGGTGAAAAAGACAACTCATTTCTAGCTGTATTGGTCAAAGCTGGCTGCAAGCACTGTTTGGCTTTCATCTTGCCAGGCTTCCACAACAATCCTGCCCACCAAGGGAGCATGTATGGTTGGGGTCACCAATGCAAGGGCATCTTGGGTGCAGTAGCATCTTGAAGGTATTTCCAAGTTTCCATGAAGCCTCTGAGTGTCCCCCATCCCCATTCATTGCCCCTCTTGGTGAGTGGTCACCCTTTTCTGCCTTGAAAAGAGGAGGAACTTTGTCTTTCAGCTCTATGTGCTTTTCACGGCTCAGATTAAATCAACTGAATCCAAGTTTCAGGTTGGCATGGTCTTCAAGTGGTGAGAAGAGGAGCCAATCCAGGGGAAGGGAGTAAGAAGTGACAGGAGAGAGCAGTGCCCAAGGTTGGGTTGGACTACATGACCATTGGAGCCCCATCCAACCCTACAATTATATTATTCACTCGCTCAAAAATGTGTCCCTGTGCCTAAAACAGTTGGCGACCTCTCACGTATAGCCTGTCCAGTCAGTGATGGGGAAGAAGTGGGCAGGCTGCTGCTGGTGTTACACAGGGGATACATCAGAAGTATGATCGAGGAGGGCAGCAAATCTCTTAGGGTCTGCCATTTTTAATAGAGGCCTTTCCCAATGGCATGACAGATGGATGGTCATCTGTCATGGATGCGTTAGCTGAGATTCCTGTATTGCAGGGGGTTGGACTAGATGTCCCTTGGAGCCCCTTCCAACTCTATGATTCTATGTTTTAGGGCCTTTTTAGATGACAGTCTCTGGGAATTTACCTTTCCTGCTCAGATGATGGTTCTAGCTAAATACATTATTCAGAGGTTGAATATTCTCAGCTGGTACCACTCAAGCAAGGAATCTTTAGCAGCCATTTAAGCAAAATAGGGGGTGGAAAAGAACAAGGCTTCCCTTCCCCCATGATTGTGACCTCAATGTCAAAAACTCTCAACCCCGTTGCTTGTGCTTTTCTGAATTCTTCTGAAGTTGCACCCTTCCCCTCCACAGCACTGGAGTGCAATTGCCTCCCGTGATGCATCAACAATAGCAAAAGATAAGAGGGAGCAGATTCTGTACATTTGCATGAACTCTGACAACCACCAGAAGAAAGTGCATATTGTAATATTGCTTGTCAGAATATATTAAAAATTATTGCCTTTCACTTGTGCTCTGTACACTATTCTGCACAAGAGTCGGTAAGCAGCTTGCTTGCTTATCTGGATATCCTCTGCTTTTAATATTTGCAAAAGTGATTTGCCTCAGTACATCTGGAACAAAAGGAACACGCTGCAGCGGACTGGCAAACCATTAATGCCTTTATTGTATACAGGTTCAGGAGATCACAACCAAGAAAGGCTAGATTCCCTACTAATCAACTACAGCCACACATCGTGTCATGCTCCATAATATGATAGACATTGAAATGTATTCACAGAATACTGCACTTGGCTTGGAAATTCCAGCTTTAAACATTCTGGGCATTCTACAGATACAAAGGGAGGTCTTCCACGCAGAGCCATAGTGGCGTCCACACTCATGCCACAAATAAGAGAGGCCTGCATTAATCATCGCTCACAGGGTGGATGCTCACAAATGCTGCAAATACATTTTTGACCAAACGTACGAAGGATCCACGACACACGCGAGGGGTAACACTTTATCTCTGGGGAAATGGCTCAAGAAGCCACAAAGCTTTACACATCTCGGAGACACAAATAGAAAAGCTCACAGAATTCTAACCAATGCTCACATGTCAGTGTTATTTAAGAAACTTGTTAGTGGTTTCATGGTTGATGTCCCACAGGGGAGGGGAGCAAGACATTAAACCCCATCACAATCACATGCTTATTGGGGCAAAAAGCATTTGTGCTTTTGTAGATTCCAGCCTTTTTGACTTGCTTTTAATGTGGCACTAGGCTTCATGAACCTGTGACCATATGGCCAGCCCGTAGGTGCAGACAATTTGCAAGTTATAGGCATTTTCCCACAAGAGGGTTGCAGAGACAGACACTTCTCCCGGCCTGATGATCTCATCTGCCCCAAAGACAAAAGATGATCGTATGCAGAAAAGACACTCTAACAAAGGTAACTGATTCACTCAATATGTTTTTTTACTGTAACTGAGATATCATGGGTTAGATGAGGATGACAGATGATCCGTAACACACTGCTTCCTTCAAAACACACTTAACTTCACACAGCACTTTGCACTAGAACACCTCAGCTTCATTTCCTTTGGATCAGTTTGTACCTGCCTGCTCCCCACTTTGATAGCTGCATAAATTGATTGCACAAAACAGCCATTGCAGAAAGAGAGTATCTACAAAAAAGAGGATCCGACGGAGAAAGGAAGCCTGTCCTTCCCCACTGAAGTATCCCACATATCTAGCAGCTGTTAGGTTAGCCTCCCCGTGATCAGAAGCAGAGGGATGCGCAGGGCAGAGCGGTTGCACACCAGCCCATGTTATTGCAATTTCGCTCTAGCAGGCTCAAGAGATCGTGAAGGGTGGCATGTAGTAGGGGGTTGTGCAACGAAGGATGGTCAAGGGGGAGAGAGAAACCGGCTGGCTGGGATTGTGCTACAGTTTATCAGCACGTACGTAAGCGTGTCGGTTTGCAGCCTGAAGGAGCAAGATTCTTAGCTGACAGCAAAAGGCTTACTCTGTTTGCTCTTCCCGATGAAGTGGAGGCGCGGGAAAGCTCAGTTAGCAGGGAATGAGACTCTTCATCTCAGGGTCGTGAGTTCGAGCCCCGCGCTGGGCAAAAGAGCCCTGCATCGCAGGGGGTTGGACTAGATGACCCCCGTGGTCCCAGCTCCACGATCTATGAAACAGCCTCTCTCTGCCCCATCACCAGACTTTACTGCTCGCCTTTCCCGGGCATTCTGAATCCCATTCAATCTCTCCCCGCTTCTTTGACCACTGCTTCCCACAGCCCCGTAGTCCCCGATCGCCTCCCCGGCCGCGATCGCCCCGCACTGACCCAGAAGATGAAGTTGAAGATGAAGAGCAGGAACTTGACGCAGCGCATCCCTCCTTGCACTCTCCCCATGGCCGGCGTCTCTCTCGCAGCTGCAGCAGCGGCACCACACGCTCCTTCGCCAACAGCTCGCCGCTGCTAACAGACGCCTTCGCCCGCGGTGACTGCCCGGCTGCGAGGGCGGGGCCTGCGAGGAGGAGGCAGGTGCCGGGCGGGGCCGAGGGAGCGCGCGCAGGGCGGGCAGCGCGGAGCGGAGCCGGAGACGCCTCGGGGGTCCCTCGCCCGGGCTCAGCGGACAGGAAAAGAGGCGCCCTGAACTTCAGCTGCCCGGAGAAGAAGACCAGCCCCAGGCCCCCTGTCCCGGAAGAAGCCTCGCACTCTTGTCCAAAATGAGCACAGGATTCGCAACAGTTTCCTGTCCTCGTCGCTCAGCCCCGCTCGTGGAAACAGATCCCCAGAGTAAGTTTGGGCACCAATCCAGGCCTTCACGCATCCCAACAGCGGCCAGATCTACAGGTGCAAGAGAGCGAGGTGGCAGAACGGCCTCCCCTCCCCTTTAAAAGCACCACCACATTTCAACCACGTGGAAACCCACAAACGCACAACTCCCTGCAAATAGAAAACTTGCACGCTGGGCTGAAAACGAGCCCAGTTCTTCTTCCGCATTGCTTCCTTGTCAGAATATGTGCCTTGGAAAAGGCAATCTGCCTTCGGAAGCGGTGCAGTCCCTGCCCCCTCTTCCGACTGTTTCATTCTGTTGCTTGTGTGCAGAATGCCCCCGGGGAGCTGTCCATGTTGACTATGTAGAAAAAAGGTGTTTAAACCACCTTTGACCTTCCAGCTGTTGTTGGACTCCAACTCCCATGGGCTGCAGCCAGTACACCATTGGAGAGGAATGGTGGGAGCTATAGTTCAGCACCATGGGCGCAACATGGGGAGGCCTTCTGGACTGCAAATCCCATCACCACTGATCATTGGTCATGCTGGCTGGGGTTGGTAGGAGTTGGAGTCCAGTGACATTTGTAGGGCCGCAGGGTAGCCACAGATGCTCTATGCTGCCTGGCAGACACTCTCCAGAATTCTGAACTGCAGACTTTCCTAGCTCTTCCCTTTCCAGGTGAGCCTAAAATGACCTTCTACATGCCAAGTATGTTGTCAACCAGACAACCACTGAACTGTGCTCCTTATCATGGAGTATTTGGGAGTCAGGCGAGATGTAATGATTCGGAGGCCATTAGTCTAAATCACAGAATGAGGCGTGGCACGAAACACGTTGTGTAATCTGCACTCAGCCAACAATTTATACAACAGGCATTCCTCTGCTCCAGCAGTCCTGTGTGACTTGAGGGCATGTCCACAAATCCCCAATTTCTGAGGAAGGGTTGACTGGTTTCCCAGATTAGAGAATGTCTCAAAATTATAAACTATCACTCAGTTCAGCCCCAGACTCTGTTTGAACTGCCCAGGTGCTTCTCTTACTGCCAATAAAGTGCCCTGTGCCCTAAGCCACACCTCCTGGGAAAGCCCAGGGCATCCTCAATGACTGCTTGTGTTGTGGGTAGGGAACCTCCTGGTTGTCAGTCTGACTTGTCAGCACCCGTGAAGGCGAGATGGTTGCCGCTGGCTGCGTTAACTCTGTTGCAATTTGTTTTTCCAGTCGTCAGGGGAGCTAAGAATCTGGGACGGAAGCCCTCTTGGAAAGCTACTTTTTAGGCTCCCTGGCAGGAAAGTTAAAAGATGCAGGCAGTTTGTAGGGCACTCAGTGGACTACAGAATCCGGCTCACACAGCAATATAACTCTGTTGCAATTCTCCTTAGTTTGGCAAATAGGGAACATGCCTTATTGGATGAAGAAGGCTGAAACAAGCCTGATTGCAGTGCTCTGGGTGCAGGTGGACCTTGGTTTCAAAATGTTTAGGGTTTAGAAGGCCAACAATTTGAATTAGACCCAGAAGCAGTAGAGGCTGGTCCATTACAGTAAGTGGGGCATTGTCCTACCAACCAAAGTGTGTTCTCAGCAAGCCCTCACACTCTTTCTTACAACCAGTCAGAGGGCTGCATTGCTTGTCATTAGCCCTCACTCTACCTATCATGGGCTTCCCTGCCTTCCACCATATCCCACTACCCCAAAGCCAGCACAGCCCTGTCCATTCTGAACTCACTGTTGGTCTGAAAGAGCGTCTCTGTTCTTCTCCCTTTGCCAGTTCTCAATCAGCCTTCACAAGGAGCACACTGGAGCAGTTTTGGATGCCCTGCTAGGAAGGAAACGGAGGTGAGGCAGACACTTTGGAAGAGCACACTAGCGAAATACTGAATTTGTTTCAAATGTTTATTTTCCATTTAATGCATGAAAAATAACTTGACTCCGAGGCTCCACCAGTTCCCAGCTTGTGCTGGGGCTGCTGTCAGCACTTTTGAGATGGGTCTCTATTGAGATCTGATCTCTAGAATTTTGCAGAATTTTCTTTTCCTGCTAAGGATGGGTGGATATTTGACTCACATGGCATGCAACAGCAAAGTAAGGGGATTGGGTACTAGAAGGGTAAGTATATTCTGTGCATTAAACCAAGAAAGATAAAAAACAACTGCTTTTGCTATGCTTTAAAGACAGATAATACTTGAAATCAGGAGTAGGCTTACCATAAGGCAAAGTGAAGCCTGTAAATCAGTGGTGGGAAACATTTTTCAGGGCACATTCTGTTGAGGGGGGACTTCTGGGGGCCATATGTCAGTGGTGGGCAGGGCCAGATACTGGTTGGTGGGACATTTCCCTTTGCAAAAGTCAGAGGTTTCGGCACACCATTTCTCCATCCTCTCTGCAGGCAAGCAAGAGGGATGGATGCAAAACTGTGGAGGGCGGAATCTGGCAGGGGGAGTGTCTAGAGGGTCGGGCAGAGAGGGCTGCACTTTTTGCTCCTGGGCCTGAGGTTCTCCACCTCTGCTGCAGAGACAGATTTGGGAGGTGATTAAAGGTGTACCAGAGTGGGAGACAAATAATTCTGAGTCACAGGGTAAAGCCTCAGCAAAATTGTTCTGGAAAGAACAGAAGCTGGCCCAAACAAGGTTGCTGACTCCCTGCCAAATAAAAGTTAAGCAGGTGGGGCATGGATGAGGAAACTCCAGCAGATACATTTCTTGTGTTAAGCAGTACTTCAAAGCACCGGAGCAGGGCCAGTAAAAAAAAAAAAAGCGATGGTTTTAGTCCAAAAACACCATTACATTTAAGATGCGTATGTACCTTGGAGTAACCCTCAGTGAACACGAGTGGTAGGTTCTCTTTGCGAAATCTTCTCAGGACAAAATGATGTGGAAACTGCACTCTCTTATATAGCTCCAAATGGCAGCTTTACAGCGCAAAGGCTTCAGCTACCATTTAATAAGATGCCGTTGCATCAGGGTAGTTGTTAGAAAGAACTTCCATTTTATCCTGGCACCACCTGCTAATGCTCTTTTACATGTTGAAACAGGAAACCCTCAATATTCACTCGTGCAGAAGATGGAGTGTATTGAACTGGGGAAGAAGCAGAAGATAATGGGTTATATCCAGTGGGTACCCTCTGAATATGACTGGTGGTGCCACCCAACAATATCAATGATTTATAGTGAGCATTAAGACTAAATTATAGGGCATGGTCTAAGCGTATTTGATGTAGACACCTTGCTAAAGTTGAGCAGGTCTGGCTCTAGTCAGGGCCTGGATGGGAGACTACTCAGGAACCCCATGTATTCTGCTTTCATGGTGGAAGAAAAGTGGGATGCAAAAAATAAATAGTATGTCAGATGATGATGGTGGTTGCTCATGAGTAACCAGACAGGACTCCAAACTGTCTTTTACAGGTTTTATTGTGCAAACTATTTACAGTGCAGCTCCACAAAGTCTTAGTCACTTGCAAGTCTTAGTCACTTGCAGAATCCGGGAGTGGCTCCTTCCGGCTTCTCCCCCAACATAAGAACTTCGGCACCCCAAGCCTCCTCCTCCCCTCCTTGCGTTTTACCACTCTGCTGGGCGACAGAAGTGGCGTGTGTCCCTCCTGGCCAGCCCGGCGAGGTGAGGCGCTGGGGCTCTCAGTAGCATCCTCAAGC
The DNA here is from genome assembly GCF_027172205.1 of Podarcis raffonei. NCBI lineage: Eukaryota > Metazoa > Chordata > Lepidosauria > Squamata > Lacertidae > Podarcis > Podarcis raffonei. Next base: position 66,127,951 of record NC_070607.1, read on the forward strand.
CCTTTCCTTGCTTGGCTGGCCCCTTCCCTCTCTTCTCCACTGGATGTGTGGCTTTTCCCACAGCTGGAAGAGGAACTGCTCCTCAGGAGTTTTGGAGGCTCTCTGTATCCCAATGGCCCGCCTGCCTCCCTCCCCTGTTCCAATGGCAGTCCCCTGACAGTATAAATAATCAAATGTCATCTTACCAGATTTTTCACATGATATTTTTGGGCAATAGAATTTCAAAAGCAAATTTTGCTGTGTAGAACTAAAAGAAAACATCTGACTGTGGGTTGTAAGTCAGGGTTTTTAAGCAAAACTGCATTTTCTAACTCCCACATGTAGTAAAAATGACAATTTGCTGTTGGCTCATTTATAAATGCATTGTTTTACCCTTTGCTTGGGTCTGTGAAACACACTAATACACCACTTATTTCTTTTTTTAAAAAAAATATTTATTGAAATTTAACAAATACAAGAAAAATGGAGAACAAACAATAAAAAATTGCAATAAAAAAGAAAAAAGAAACAAGAACATTTTATAAGCAAAAACATTTAAAGAAAAAATAAAAAAGAAAAAGAAAAGAGAAATCTCTATTTTCCTAACCTTATCTTTCATCTGCTTATTTCCTTGACTTCCTCACACTTCCCTTTTTGTATTCTAGTTCCAATAATTGATTCAGCAAATTCTTTCCATCTTTCTCAATTTTGAATAATTTATCTTAACAATCTGCCTTAATTAATTGAGTCAGCAAATCCTTACCATCTTTCACCATATTTTGTTATTCAGTTTACCTTAACTTATTTAACCTTATCTTACCGTAAAGTACCTTAACACTTACTAGCTTAATACTTATTTACATACCTCCTTATATCATTTCTACTAAAGCCAAATAGTTCCATTCCAACATTTCCCCTAGCATTCATTAATTTAACCCTAATTCCCAAAATAGAAATTTCCCTTTATAAACATTTATCCAATTTTCATCCAACGTCCCTTTTCCCTGGTCTCGGGATAAGTCAGTCCTTGGTATCCATACCATCTAGTCCATCAACCTGGTAATCTTACATCCGAGGCTCTTAGGTCTCTTCCATGCCCCTTCTGCAAATCTTCTTCTTCCTGTTTGTTTTTGCACTTTCCCTTGTCCTTTGCTAGTCTCTTCCTTAATTTCTTTCCTTTCTCAATGAGGAGTAAATCTCTGGGGGGTTCCAACACAAAATTATCTCCACCTCCCTTCACCCGACCATCCCACTCCCCCCAGTCCCACTCCCCACATCCATCAACCTGATCCAAGAAATATTTTACAACATGCTTCAAAGTTCCTCCAATGACAAGGACCTCCTCAGCTCCCCAGTCCCCCTGGCGTACTCCTGATGTCTTCGAAAGCAATGGTTTGTGCTCCTGCAAGGCCTCGAATCCCTCCATTTGAGTTTCTTGGATTAAGTCTTTTTCCATTGTGGTCTGCTCTTGCACTTGTGTAGGCAGAGTAGGTTCCTGAGAGAAGCCCTGGTTAATTTCTGTATCAGTATTCTCTGTTAAATCATCTTTACAGGCCACAACAGTCACCAAGTCCCTCTTTTCATACATCATATCAGACATTTCATTCATCCTGTCAATCTTCTTATGCATCTGTCCCATCTGTTCCAACAAAGCACTTGTTTTGCAGAGAGCACTCACCAGCGCTTCCTCCCAGCACATTTTCATTGAAAGCCAGAGGGCAGTTCCCACGATCTTAATCTGACAGCTGTAGAAGTCCCTCAGTGAACTGCCGCAACAATATAACAGGCTCCCTCTAGAGGAGACGAATTCTATTTGTATCCATTTTTTTGTAGCAAATCCAACCGAGAGAAGTTACTTTCATTTTCCAAATGTTCAAGTGCTTTCAAATATTTTGTTTCTCTAAAATGCAAAAGGCAACATTGGATTCAATTTGTTTCTCTTCTTTTGCTATCTGTCATAAGGTTCCATTCAGGGTCGACGAACGTCTCAAATAGTTTCTGTCTCTGACACCCCGTTCCCAGGTCAGAGACGGTGGAAAATGTAATTTTCTTTATTCCCTCTCCAGATTTAGACAGTCAAAATTCACCCCCCTTTACTCTCACTTCCAGGGGAGTTTTAATAGTTGTAAATGATAGGAATCTCGAACTTTATACACGACTTCCCAGGCTAATTAGCTTGAAAGGTTTTTGCTTCAGTCTGTTTACAAAAAGCGGAAAGGTTGACTTCCTGTTTTATACCTTCCCGCTTCGATGCCAAATTAACTTGTTTTTTAATCCAATTTTCCGTTTCTACTCACGGGTACTTATTTTAGAGTCCAATTGTCCACAGGAAAAAGTCAGCGCTCTCCGGCAACGGCTATGCGGCTTCACTCCACAGAAGTAGCGGTTGATGCAAGACACCGCGCTGCTCACCCCACGTCTTTTCGGGACCCCAAAAAAGGGGTTTCCCTGTGAGTGGGGGAGGCGCTCCTGGTGTCAGCCGAATCCCACGTCCCCAGGCTTCATCCGCCTGGGGTTTTTTGAGGGTCTCCGCCTTCGCCGCTGCGGTAAGACCCGGTTTCTGCAGAGCGGGTTCCTCCCGGTCAGAGGAACTCCGCCATTGCCGATGGCGCTAACCCGGAAGTCTAATACACCACTTATTTCTCTTGATCTGAGTGCATTTTGCATGAGTCTACTTGGATGCTGGAGGTAAGTAGCTGTTTGGTGGAGAAGAGCTTGTAGGGATGAGGGATGGACTCACAGTGTGCATTTTTGGTATTAGGGTCCTGGTGGTGTCAAGGTACTGAGCTGTCCTCCCGATGTACAGTGATTCCCATCAGTCTCAGTCGGCCAGAGCCAATGATCAGAGATGATGGCACTGGGAGTCCAACACCATCTGCAAGAACATGTGTCCCCTAGCCCACTTCAAAGGCTTAGGTTTCCTATAAGCTGTTAAGAGGTAGGTAGGCTTGGGGGAAGGTGGGGATTAAGGGAGTTAGTATGGGAGAGAATTGTAGGCTCAAATTTGAGATGAAAGGGAGTGCTGTAAGAAGCCCAAAGGCATAGTAGCAAGTGGATGATGTCAACCTTAGAAAAAAACAAAACATGGAGTTGTACTAACATCTTTAGTGCTAGGGCTTCTGTGTCCAACAGCTGTCTAAAAAACCACAAATTCAGCAGGTGGATCTGTATGCAGAGAAGATGGAAGGGAAAACTTCACCAGTTTGAATACCCACCTGGCATGCAATTGTAAAAGGCACACAAATTCTCTCAGACAACAACCACCAAAAATTGAAAAACCTAGTTATGCATGGGGGTCTCATCTCTATGGATGGAGTTGGATTATTGAGCACCTCTTATTCCCACAATTAGAGTTTGGGGAGGGAAATTACGGTAATAAAATCCTTGTGCCTTGAAGGAAAACTGTTGAATTCTTTTCCTCTTAAGATCAGCCTCGTACATTCCCGTTTAGAAGGGCGTGAAAACATACCTGCTTCATTATGCCTGTCCTGTTTGATATTATCTGATAAACTTGGAGTGTTAATGCTGTGCCACCATATTTGTTATTATCTGGTAACTGCTGTTTCACTTTGCTTTGGTAATAGTTGTGAATTGTTTCATTGAGTTCATTGGTATTATAACTGTCAGTGCTTTTTTTCTAAAAAAAATGTTTAGGGGTACTCTCATTTTCCTACTCATTTTGAAATAATGCCTCTCAATGAGGCCAAACTTAGATTCACAAAATGTTTAGGTGTATGTGCCCCCCTGCGTCCCCCCCCCAAAAAGCACTGATTACTGTGATCGATTATCGTTATGGGCTGCTTTGAAATCTGTTATCATTGAAAAGCAGTATGTAGATATTGCTTATATAACTGAAACATGCTTTCGACAACAGAGCCAGAAGTTGCCAAACTATCTGCTTAAAACTGGCAAGGCAACCTTCACCAATAGCTGCCAGCATTGCAAGATTGCAAAATGAAGGAACAAATAGCCTCCTCCCTGATCTATTAGCAGGGACACAGCTGTGGCTTCTTCTGCCATGTTCTTCCCCATGTCTTGTTACCCTGACAGCTTCTGCATGTGACACATTACAATATGGATGGTATGGGATACTCTGGCTTTCAAACTCTTTTCTGGGGAATTGCCTCAAAGCTTATCAGGTGTTCCTTAGTGAGAAGATATGTAGCAGCAGAAGAGTTTACAATGCACAGGTTGTAGAAGGGTTTGGGTTGAGCTCCAGGGTGTATATTCAGTTCATGTGGAGCAACAATGAGATCCATAAAGTGAGCTACCTGCATAATGTATGTATGCTCTGTCCCCTGCGTCACTTTGGTTTCCATTTCTGGTATACGGACCTCCCGAATAGTTTTAACAAAAGTCACTTGTTGCGTAGAACCAGTGAGATGGTCAGAAATGAAGGTTCTCCTGAAACACACACACACACACACACACACACACACTACTTATAGATTAGGTTTCAGGATGTGTTACAAGAACAAAATGTACAATTATAAAACGCATAAACAGTTACAACCATAAGAGAAGGATAAAAACAATTTAAAACAGCTCCATATATTATTATTAGTCACATTTTGCACTCAAGTGCCTCAAAGCATAAAATAAAGAAAAAACACAGAAACACAACAACAACAAAGACATTGAAATCAGATAAAAATAACCGTAAACAATAGCTGAAATGATCACCTGACAATATATTTTAAAGGAACAAGTCCTACCCACCCCAGTTAAAAGGATGAGTGCAACAAAGGCCACAGGAATATATAACAACTCTCCCAGTTAAAAACATGGGTAGATAAGTATGTTTTCACCCGGCCCCTAAAAACAGACAGAGACAGGGCCAGGAGTGCTTCCCTGAAGACAGCATTCCACAGACACAGAGCATCCACGGAAAAGGCCCATTCTATATTAAAAACAAATCCATTCATTAAGAAAGTTTAAAATAGTTCCAGGACAGATGCCAACTGAGGGCTCGTCCACACTTCTGCTTGTGCCATGCCTAGAAAGCGTGGGTCCGAGCAGTTTCCCCTTTGCCTCACTCCTTTCCAAGGGAACCTGCTCTTTAGTGATAGACCTGAACAAATGACAACCCAGGGAAAACCTGAATTGTCATTTGCTCTGACTGAGCATGAAAGAGTGGTTTTCCCCGGGACCAGAGGAAGTGTAGATTAGCCCTTACAAGAATCTGAAATCTCTGTGTGCGACAGCCACCATTGTCTTCCCTAAATGGTACCCTTGAATATAAAGTCCAGCCAATCAGGTGCATAGTTTTAGGACAACTCTTTGAAGCAGGAAGGCTGGTTTCCTAACATTTCCCTCCCCCTGAAGAGCTCAAGCCCCAGCCCTGCTTTTGCTCCAAATTCAGAACTAGCCATATAAGAAGAGGCTCAGTTTGAGTATACAAAGGGCTCTATGGAAGGGTAAACATGCCCAGAATTAATCCATGTGATGTGATTAACTGCCTTATGGCCTGAAGAGTTCAGTACATCTTTTAATCAAGGAACGCATGTCTTTATTTAAAGTCTTGAAATGGATGGCCACGCCTTTAACTAATTTTTTTTTTATAATATTTTTTATTAAACAATTTTTATATTAACACAAACAAAACATACAAAAACAAACAACAAACATTAACAGAACAAAAAACAAGTACCATTTCATGTCCTAATTTCTTAAACCTTACTTCCTCGACTTCCTCTTGCTTCCCGTTTCTGTATTCCAAGTTCTTACAATTATTCAGCGAATCTTCCCTTATTTTATTATAAATTTATGTTAATCATCCTTATTCTCTCTGTCTTAACCATTACTAATAGTAACCATTTATTTTAAGCCCAACATCATTCTAACTGTCATTAATTTTATAGTATTTCTTTAAGTAATCCTTAAACTTCTTCCATTCCTCTTCCGCCGCTTCTCTTCCCTGGTCTCGGATTCTGCTCGTCATTTCTGCCAAACCCATGTAGTCCATCACCTTCATCTGCCATTCTTCCAGTGTGGGTAGATCCTGTGTCTTCCAGTACTTTGCAATAAGTATTCTAGCTGCTGTTGTAGCATACATAACACGCCTTTAACTAATTAAAAGCTCTCACATATTGCTGAAAATGGTCCTTCATCTAAATTGATACCTAAATGAAAAGAGACACACAGAGACTTTTAGTAATATCTAGCTCATAGGAAATGCTGATCATCTGAGTTGCCTGGAAGAATTAAATCACCACAACCTGTGCTTTGCCCAGTGGAGGGACTGAGAGTTCCTTTCCCTGACAGATTATATAGTGGAACATAGTTGCACCGAAAACTTTCCATGAACGAACACCTTTCAAGTTGACCTTTATCAGCATTGAGTCTGAAGGTCCTGGAGCAGCTGCCAGGTCATACATGGAGCCCTCAGCGGATGTGTGAGACTTGCAGCCTTGGAGGAACTGCAGTGCTGATGGAGCTGAGAAGCCAAATGGCTTGCCAGACTGTGTCATAGGGATGGCTGCTGAGGAATGTCTCCATCAGATATTGGGAGCTGGATTTAATGTGGGACTACAGTGATAATAATAGCTAACCATCTCTACCACCTGGAGATTTAAAAATATTGAGCTGTTTAGAAATGCTTTTAAATAAATGAGAGCAAAGGAAGCTGCCTTATTCTGAGTCACACACTATTGTTTAACCTAGCTTAGTATTGCCAACATGTGACTGGCAGTGGCTCTTCTGGGTTTAAAGCAGGGATCTCTCCCAAACCTAGCTGAAGAAGAAGAAGAAGAGTTTTGGATTTGATATCCCGCTTTATCACTACCCAAAGGAGTCTCAAAGCAGCTAACTTCTCCTTTCCCTTCCTCCCCCACAAAAAACACTCTATGAAGTGAGTGAGGCTGAGAGACTTCAAAGAAGTGTGACTAGCCCAAGGTCACCCAGGAGCTGCATGTGGAGGAGCGGAGCCGCGAACCTGGTTCCCCAGATTACGAATCTACCACTCTTAACCACTAAACCTTACTGGTTGTGGTGAACACTGAAGGTTGTGGTCTCTCCTTCCTTGGAGGTTTTTAAGCAGAGGTTGGATGGTCATTTGTCATGGATGCTTTAGTTGAGATTCCTGCTTTAGGTGACCCTTGGCATCCCTTCCAACTCTACAGTTCTATGATTCTATGCATGTGTGTGTAACCATGAATCAAAGAAAGGCAGGAGAACACACACACACACACACACACACACACACACACACACACACACAACTGTATTCAGCAATCTAGTATTTGGTTCTCCCTGATTACCAAAATGAACATTTGCTTAGTAGAAATAGAATGTTCGTTTGTGCTGGTACAGGAAGCAAACAGAAATGGCCTTGGCATTATTCACCCACCTATTCACGGTTTCAGTGCTAAGTAAGACTGCTGTATTTTGTGTGCGATGGAGCATTTGGGCCATATTAAACTACTGGGCTGATGGGTATATTTCCACTGGCTTGGAGTTTAGCCTCAATCCGGCCAACTGAAGTGGCAATGAACAGTATGCATGTTTGTGGTGGGGGCTGCGTTGTTCCTTCTCCCCAGTGCAAGGAAAGACTGTCTTTCAGTGAAGGAAAGGACTCTGATGACAACCAACTCAGTGTTTGTTTTCCTTCTGCAGTTATTTGCCAAGGTTTTGCCTGGGCTGTTTTCCCATATTCCAAGGGAGAGAACGCCAGTCCAGTCCAACTCAAACACAGGACACAAGGAAGCAGAGAACCAAATCGCGCAATATTGTGGGAGGCAAAAACTAGTTGGAAAAAGATTCCCCTCTCACTAGACTATTTACAGTTAGCACGTTCCTTTGGTGAGTTCCTCTGTCTGATATTTATAGACTACATTTTACTGAAGCTTGACCTTCTGGTCTAATTTTAAACATTGCCAGCCAAAGATTCCAGGGCTATATTCTTTTTCACAGAAATCCAAATCACAGTTTTCATTCTAAGCAGTAACTCATGCTCCTCGGACCTTGGTGCCTTTGCAGGCGTGATATTCAGGTGATCAGTGATGCTTACAAAAGCATAGGGCTCACAGCAAACCTTGCTTTCACCAGGGAGCTGTGTATTTCGCTGCCCAACCCCAAATGTCACCTATATGATGTCATAGGAGGACACCTGACCAAACACCAGATGTCATAGGTGGGTGTGGCTTAGCTGAAATAGTCTCTTAAGCTAAATGGGGAGGCTGGAGGTTTGGCACTGCTGCTCTTAAGCATTAATAATGCAGTTTAAGTGCAATATCAACAATCATGAATGCCTGCGGAGCAGGGTGGCAAAGATGGTGAGCAGCCTGTGATCAAGCCCTGTGCTTCTGCTAACACCACCTGTCAGCTAATTGCCAGGGCTTGCGAAAGCATAACAGGGCTTTGCCGTCACCAAAGATCCATTCTCAACTAGGACCTCAGGTTTTCAAAGCACTCACATTACTGAATGAGAACAGTAACTGTGCAAAATCTGAGCTGTTCTGAATTTCTGAATTATTTGGATCCTGCTCACATCTGAATCCAGTTCAGTCCTGTTGCAGCAGAGTGAGGTCATTGGGAACTCAACTTCAAAAGCAGCTGAGGCTTTCTCAAGCCTAAAGTTGGCTCTGTTAAGGAAAGCTACCATGGAATAAACACACACACACACAACCAGGTTTGCAGTAAAACAAAAGCCCATAGGTTTCTTTATCCAGAGTGGTGGATTTTGGTTTATTTGTTTATACCCAGCCTTAGAAAGGCAAGGCAAGGATAATATAGGCAGAGAGAAGGGAAACAAAGAGGGAAGAGGCAGTTACAGAGAGCGGAGGTTGAGGAGAGCAGGAGAGAAAGGGGAGGCAATACCAATGGACAGAGACAGGAGGGGACCAGATGAAGAGGTGTGGAAATTTAAAAATGACTGCATCATCCATTGCTCTCATCTATAACCTGCCCTCTGTGGCTGCTTCTCTAAGCTGTGCCTGCTGAGGAAGTGTCTTATGTTAATATTCCAATCACTTCCAGAAGGGTGTGTTAACAGCCTTGGTCAAAAGCAGCGCATTATCTTTGATGTTCGGCTCTTTACACAGTATTAGTAGGGTGTATTGGAGATAATCTGATGTGGATTTATGGTAATCTGTTGACAATTATTTCTTTTCAGAAGCATTTCATGAAGAGTAGTGTTTTGGCCATTTCTGCAAAATTCTCTGTCTTAAAAGGATATTTACAGCTGCAGAGCAGGAAGTCACCAAACGGCCCACAGTGACAAAGATTAACCCAGAAACTTCAACATCAAAAAGGCACTCTTGCAATCTCACATGCCTAAACCCTCCATAGCGCAGCTTAATCAAGCCCTGGATTTCTGTGACAAATCCAGACCTCTCTGTAAATGTTGTCGTATGGAAATGGTGAATGTGTAAGGTAAATTTTGAATCAGTTCACATTACCTCCAAGCATTTTAAAAATCTCTGTTCTTTACTATAATCGCAGATTTTACATTTGTGCAAACTGAGGTGAGAATATTACCTCCCCCACCCCAGTTGTGCTTCTTTCTGGAGCCAAATAATATACAGGAGGCTGAAAGGTGTGAGTAATTGTGCAATCCAAAAACTGTTTACTCAGAATTAAATCCTATTGAGCATAATAGAGCTGAACAGAGCTTATTCCCTAGTACATTTCCCTAAAATTGCAGCCTCAGCAATCCTATGCATGCGTTCAGTGAAGTTTACTCTCTTTAGTGAGTGTTTGGACAATTGTAGCCTTGTGTCACATGTGAAAACGGTATAATTTACTAAGCCTAGGAATTAATTTGGCCTCTTGAGCAGGATGCTTGCTGCAAGAGAGCACGGTGAAATTGAAAATGAATATGAACGAGAGAAATGGCCCAATGACAGTCTCAGTTTCCTATTTACTCTGTTTATTTGCCGTAATTTCATAACAGCAGAATGACATGCAGAACTAATTAAGTTGCGAAAAGGGGAAAGAAGCACAGAAGAAAAACCAGCAGCAACCCTGGTTTTTGTGAGAAGTGGGGTAGATGCAAGCAAGAAGAGAGAAATACCAGCTTTGGTACTTATGCTGCTTCTTTAACAATGGAATTTTAAGTCAGTGAAGTCTTGTATCTTATTTTCTTACAGATCAGCTCCATGGAGTAGTCTGTTTCGCCTTTTAATTTGCAGAAGGGACACTAACGTGCGGAGACAATACCACACTAGTGTTGTCTTGTGAAGCTATTGTGGCTTATTTGCATTCTCACTGGGACCAAAATCTGGCGGGGTTTTTTTTTTTTTGGAAATAACTCATGTGCAGCATGAGCCCAAGCATGCCCCCACGCCCACTGAGTTCAATAAGACCTACTCCCTTGTAAAAGTATGTAGATTTGCAGCTTTCAAGGCCTGCTTTTATGATCAATTCTGCATGTGGTGGTAGCTGTAAGGAGCATCCCAGTCAATACTGCTCAGCCATCGCCACAACCTGAATTCAGTGTTCCCTGTGCCACTCCAACCCACCCTAAATGCAATTGTGCATCTGTATGCCAAGAACTGAATCCAACACAAAGTGGAACATGTAGATCACTGGTTTGAAACATGCGGAGAGCGTCTGGAACTCAGCAGGGACTGAGCTTTCCCTGCAGCTGCCATATGCCAAATTGATTGTAGCCACTGTAGGCCCATAATCCAATATTCCTATCCAAACTCTGTGCCAAGAGAAGCAATATTCTTTGATTTAGACATCATCCCAGCATCTAAAGAAGGCAGCATTTTCCAGAGGGAGTTTCAAGATGCATAGAAATGGTGATAGCCATAGCTGTGTAGTAGAGCATCTGCTTTGCATGCCAAAGCCCCCCCCCCCCATTTTAACTTCTGGTATTTCCAGGTAGGTAGGGCATGGAGAGACCCCTGCCTGAAATTCCAGACAGCGACTGCCAGTCAGTGTCTGACAATACTGAGCTTAGATGGACCAAAGACAGTGATGGATGATTTGCACTATATTGTGCTATGTGGAATCTGTTTTAACCCTTTGTTGTTGTTTAGTCGTGTCCGACTCTTCATGACCCCATGGACCAGAGCCTGCCAGGCACTCCTGTCTTCCACTGCCTCCCGCAGTTTGGTCAAACTCATGCTGGTAGCTTCGAGGACACTGTCCAACCATCTCGTCCTCTGTCGTCCCCTTCTCCTTGTGCCCTCCATCTTTCCCAACATCAGGGTCTTTTCCAGGGAGTCTTCTCTTCTCATGAGGTGGCCAAAGTATTGGAGCCTCAGCTTCACGATCTGTCCTTCCAGTGAGCACTCAGGGCTGATTTCCTTAAGAATGGATAGGTTTGATCTTCTTGCAGTCCATGGGACTCTCAAGAGTCTCCTCCAGCACCATAATTCAAAAGCATCAATTCTTCAGCGATCAGCCTTCTTTATGGTCCAGCTCTCACTTCCATACATCACTACTGGGAAAACCATAGGGAAAGCAATGCCTCCATAGTGCTAACGTGCTCTTTTGTGGGAGCAAAACAGCCACTGAGTTCCATCAAAGACAATTTGCAAGTGTGTGTGTGTGTGTGTGTGTGTGTGTGTGTTTCATTATTCTTTTGTCTTTGGTGAGCTGGTTTCTGGAAGTTTTCTGAAAGTATTCACTACTAATTAAATAAACTTCAACATGGTTATCCTTAAGAGACATCTGCATGTGTTTTAAGATGCCATTTTGTAAAGAGCATTGCTAGATGTGCCAGAAGAGAGGGACTTGTGCCATGTGGACGTAGCTCTAAAGCATGCTTAACCTTGGCCTCCAGCTGTTTTGAGACTACAATTCCCATCATCCCTGACCACTGGTCCTGCTGGCTAGGGATCATGGGAGTTGTAGGCCAAAAACATCTGGAGGGCCAAGGTTGAGGAAGCCTGCTCTAAAGCACGAAGACTAAGGCTGTGTGCAGTGCTCTCCCACCACATTGGTCTCTATACTGATTTTGCCCTGAGATTTCTGATTAAATACTGCATTTTATGTGTCCCCCACCCAAACCAGCTTCAATCTGAATTGAGAAAAAATAATAATGACCTAAACGCATTTTAAACCAGTAATGTGTACATAGCCTAATTGCCTCTTCCCAGGTTCCAAGCTTTGGGTTCTCCCTTGTTTTGCGTGAGAGATGGGCTCAGTGTCCTTGTGTTTGATTTGTGCAGCGAATCAACAAATTTCTGCATACACAAATTCAGAACAGCCGGATTTCCTGGTTGCCACTTGTTTGCTGAAGGCCATTCCAGCTGGCAAAGCCTTCAAACCTCTTCTCTGCTCAGTACTAGGGAGCAATCTGTTTCTGTGCCATTGAAAAGGACGGCCTGCCCTTGGGAGAAGCCGAAAGCATTTTTCTGGCTTTTATAAATCATCTAATTCCACTGGGCTAGTGCTGAAAACCTGTACGGAAACAGGAAATGAAACAAAACCAGAGAGAGGAAATGTTCACAGTTTGGTGCATGGCTGTTCCCTGCGTTCCCTGCCCGATGGGTGGGGGGTTGGGTGGGGAGGGGATTGAGGGTCAGTGACGGAAAACATGTTGTTTCAAAAAAAAAGCCTCTGCTACCCAACCCATCCTCTGTTCCCCATTGGCTTATATGGATGTGCTGCTCATTTGTTTGTGCAAATGTGACAATCAAACAAATGTAAAAATCTGAGCTATTCCCACAAAGCCTTTGCCTCTTGTTTCATGAGTTGGTGGTGCCCCCTGGTGTTAAAATCATCAATGCCAGGGCTTAAATAATTTTTAACAGCCAGCGTTTTTACTCTCTGACAGAACGGCATTCCGAAAACTTTGTGAAAGAAAAAGGGAAGAAAAAGACCAGAGGAAAGAATGAAACATTATTCAACAAGCCCTTTGAGCAGAGATACATTTTGTGAGGTGAATCAACAGAGTCCTGCTCATTTCCACCAGGACTTATAGCAGGAGGAAATCCTAGTTCACCTGCAAGTTGGTAGGCTTTGGGGAAAACTACAGTTCCCAAGGGCCATGAGGACAGTGTGAAAAGATCAACACTGCTGGATGGCATCAGTAATGCCCTCACTTTCTGTGTGGTTTTACACGATTTGGGACACAGTTCTCGGCCCAGTACACCTGAAGGAGCGTCTCCACCCCCACCGTTCAGCCCAGACACTGCGATCCAGCACTGAGGGCCTTCTGGCAGGTCCCTCATTGCGAGAAGTGAGGTTACAGAGAACCAGGCAGAGGGCCTTCTTGGTAGTGGCACCTGCCATGTGGAATGCCCTCTCATCAGATGTCAAGGAAATAAGCAACTATCTTACTTTTAAAAGACATCTGAAGGTAGTCCTGTTTAGGGAAATTCTTTTAATGTTTAATGCTGTATTGTGTTTTTAATATTCAGTTGGGAGCTGCCCAGAGTGGCTGGGGAAACCCAGCCTGATGGGCGGGGTATGAATAAATTATTATTATTATTATTATTATTAGCACACAACTTGCATAGGATTTTGTGGCAGAAAACAAATTCATACTGCTGTTTCCTATGTCTGAGCTCCTCCCACCCCACTGTTCTGGACAACTATTGGATCACCTGGCATTTTTAATTATTTGATGTGATTAAATAATGCAACATGATAATGATTTGTATTTTTCTTACATTTTTGATACATATATTAAATACTTAGTGCTTGGCAGTTCTCTGCCTATTGAGGTCAACTAATTTAGCATAGCTTTGTGATGTTTTCTTATGTCAAAAGAGAAATGCCAGTAGTTTGACATTTGTAGGTTACCCTATTGATCATGCCACTTACTGCAATATGAATGAGGTATTATTACAGTTTACTTATATGGGAGTGCAATGATTTCTCCTTGAGCAATGGAGCATTGTGTCATCTTCTTCATGCCCCTTAAATCTGTTCTGGGGTTTCCCCTCATCCTCCAGAGCAGATCTGGGGACATTATGGGGTATGCATGAGGAGTGGAGAGGAGCAAATCCCATAGTGTTAGCACAACTATTTAGTTTTGTACTGAGCACTATATCCTCATTAAAATACGCAGAATATTGCTTAAGGAAATATGTATCTAGTGATGTGAATGGCCACAGAAGATAGGTGGTCTTAAGGTCTTAAGGATTGGGCATCTTTAAGGGTGGACTTGAGGATGGTGCCTTGGTAGTGATGCTAGCGTGGATGAAGATTGGAGGAAGCAACACCATTTCTTGGGCTCCTCTCAGCATTTCCTGCAAGGGGAGGAATCCCTTCCATACATCTGTGGGTGATAAAAAGAGAAGAAGCAACTGTGCAGCCCTATTTTCATTTTGTTTCTGTTAGTGAGATTTATATACTGCTAAAAATCTGAGCGGTTTCCTTAAAATGATGCAAAATGTTCATTAACAAAAAAAATCAGTGATAGCAGAACAGGATAAAAGTGGACTGAAGGCAACGTTTCCCAGGTCATTTTCACCATTGGGTTTTGGACATCATCCTCTCAGCAGTCCCACCCACAGGTAAGCAGGTTAGAGAGAGGACTTATAGTCCATTTGCTGATGGGGAAAAGCATTCTAGAAGATGCTTCCCACTCATCAGCAGCTGAGAAGAAGCTGTGGTCTGATGCTTTGAAAGGAGGGGCCTGCTTGTGCATCTATCAGTCTGGCAAGGACCACACCTACTCAAGTAGTGGCAGCTGATGCTGATTGGAGTTGCTTTCACTTCTCCCCACTCCAGAAAATTAAGGGCTGAGATATCTTTCAGCGGTCTGCTCATGCTATAATCCATTCTTGGATAGCTCAGTCGGTTAGAGCGTAGTACTGATAATGCCAGGGTTGCAGGTTCAGTCCCCATATGGGACAGCTGCATATTCCTGCATTGGTGGGGGTTGGACTAGATGATCCTCAGGGTCTCTTCCAGCTCTACATTTCTATGATTCTAATCTGGCCTCACCTCCCTGACATACGATGGTGAAAGCAAGTGTAATTACGCAGCATTGGCTCTCTCCCATTCCCAAGGATTAAGGTTGGCCAAGGGTGTGTGTGTGTGTTGCCAGATTCAGCTGTACTGTTTGTAACACCCTAAACCTAATTAAGGCTGGATCCCCATGCTAGTACGGAGTTGAGGAAAGCCACACTCTTTGTTATTCTGCAGGACTCGCATGCGCTTCAACTTCTCACCTGCAGAGGGAGCAATCAGGCAAGGGAAGAGGACTGGTGATAATGACTGTTTGCCTAGCACTAAGGATGTGAACATGGTCCAATAGCGAGAGTGTCCAGGGAAAGAAAAGTGTTACAGGTAAGGAAATGGTCCACAGTGGAACACTGAACAAAACCCATTTCCAAGTGAAACCCAACATTGTCCATTGGGTCTCTTGTACTGCATTGCTTCAGGCCTATATGAGGACACTGCAACACTATGTAGAATTGTTTACACTGCATTCTGGTAAAGGGAAAAATGGACTGAGGAGAGCATCACTGTCATTGGGAAGAGCAGCCACATTTTTTTAAGTGTCTCTCCCTTGGCAACCATATCTGCTATAAGGTCAACTAAGCAGCCTCCCCAGAAAACTTCGGGGTGAATTCCCCTTTCAAAAGCAGCGAAACCAAACAGCTGCTCTGATTGTGTGTGGTGAAAATGGGGTGGGAGAGGAATTTGGTCCAACTATATCTGTTTCTGTTTGCTTTGCTCCTTGGTCCCTAGCTCTGATTTCATAAGGAAGAATGAGCCATGAATGTTTGACCAGAAATGGCAATGAGGAGAGTGGAGTGCACTGAACCTCTTTGTTTTCACTGGGCTTGATGGGACCTTGCCTGCACATGGGGGAATCTTGTCACCAACAAGGCCACAGCGAACACTCACTTGTGAGCATTTACCTGTGTGAGTGTGGACACAGCTTCCACCTGCTAAGAAAGATGTGACTTTAGTTTTAAAAAAATAAAAAGTTAGTACATGGTTTCCCATATTTGCCAGGGGAGTGGCCCATCTCTTTTTTCTTGGGTGGTGGTGGAGTTGGGTGAAGGGTGAAGGAACTGCACAGATGTTCCAGTTGGGGTCATGGTCTTCTCTCTGATGCCTTGCAGGGCTGTAGGCTACAATGACTTTTAGTGTTTTGGATCTGGAGTATCTGTAAGAAACTTCCACTTCTCTGCTGTGCCTTTGACTGTGTATATACTACTAGCTTAAAAGGCAGGTATGTCGTTTTTCTTGATTTGGATCAAAGCTGGGTTGTTACTTTTTTTTGGGGGGGACACATATCAAAACACAACATTTCACAGGCAACAGGAGGAGGAGGGTGACCAAGATGATCAAAGGTCTGGAAACCAAGCTTTATGAGGAACAGTTGAAGGAGCTGGGTATGTTTAGTTTGGAAAAGAAGAGACTGAGAGGAGATATGATAGTCATCTTTAAGTATTTCAAGGGCTGTCACATGGAAGATGGAGCAAGCTTGTTTTCTCCTGCTCTGGAGGGTAGGACCCAAATCAGTGGCTTCAAGTTACAAGAAAGAAGATTCTGACCAAACATCAGGAAGAACTTTCTGACAGTAAGAGCTGTTCAACAGTGGAATGGTCTCCCTTGGGAGGTGGTGGACTCTCCTTCCTTGGAGGTTTTAAAGCAGAGATTAGATGGCCATCTGTCATGGATCCTAGAATCTTAGAGTTGGAAGGGACCCAAGGGTCATTTAGTCCAACCCCCTGCAATGCAGGAATCTCAGCTAAAGCATCCATGACAGGTGGCCAGCCAACCTCTACTTAAAAACTTCCAAGGAAGGAGAGTTCACTACCTTTCGTGGGAGTCTGTTCCACTGCCAAACAGCTCTTAGTGTCAGAAAGTTTCCTCCCGAATGTTTAATTGGAATCTCCTTTCTTATAACTTGAAGCACGCTCCCTCTTCAATGTGATAGCCCTTAAGATCTCTGAAGATGGCTATCATATCTCCTCTCAGTCTCCTCTTTTCCAGGCTAAACATACCCAGCTCCTTCAACAAACTGCTTTAGTCTTGATTCATGCATAGCAGGGGTTTGGACTAGATGACCCCTGGGAACCCTACCAACTCCACAATTCTACGATTCTTGGATTAATACTGCGTGGATATGGATTATGGCCAATGTTATGCGTGTTCCACTTCCTAAGCCAGTGGTGAGAGTGCACTGGATTCAGAGTAAGCAGCAGTGCATACACAGCTCTTAACTCAACACAGCCTTGAACTGATGGAGTCCTGCTGCTGTAAGATGGGAGGCCTTTTTCTGCCACCACACACTGTGCGCCTATGTTTGTAACTGGTTTTCATTTCTGTGGTTAGCTCTATCCATATATATATATATGGATATATATAGAGCACAACTTTGCATGCACCTGAATCCCACCATTTTCAGAGAATTCTCCCGGTTTCCTGTTTTGATGGTGCTGCCTTGTACGCCCTCAATCTTTTTGCCAAGCCCAAAATTATTCCCCTCTGCAGATTGTTTCTTCTTCAGCCTTCAATCTCAAAAGTCACATTTCGCATATCAAGTGAGCAATTTTCTGGGAACTGCAGTTTAATCTCAAATTCCAGGCAATCATGCAGAAGCCTTTGGCTCCTGCTTTGACTCTCTGCTCAAATCACCTCACTGGCCCTCACTCATCTGTTTTTGTTGGGTAATGACTCAAGCATTGGCTGGATCAGTCGGTCTGCAGTCTTGTCCTGATGCTGATGTCTGCACTATGTACACGTGGAAGACCTTCAGGGAACGAAATGTTGGCGAGGAATGTGTTGCTGTTGCTCTTTTCCAGCCCGACTCTCTGGCCTGTGCTCTGCCTTCACAGTGGTCCTTGTTATCATTTCCCTTTCCTCTTAGAAATGCCCCTAGTTCAGTAGCTTTTGCAACTCCAAATTCAGGGGTTTAGTCCAAGATGAGCAGCGGTGGCACAGTCCCTTGCAGAAATAGGTCCAGTGCATATTCTGACCAAAGCAGGTCTATGATCTGTTTCTAGACTAGACTAAGTGTACAGGCAAAAGTATTGAACGCTGGAAAGTCCAGACATATGAAAATAATATAGCAGCGTGACAAGACGGTAAGCAACAAAGAATCAAGAAAGTGGTTGATGTCAGTTTGCGTGAAACCAGACATTTATTTTTGAGGCAATAATAGGCTGGCTGGTGAACTGAGGACAGAGGGTGAGCTAAGAGTGAGAAACAAGGATGGGAGATGCTGGGGCCAGAAAGGAAGAACTGTTATCCTCTCTATTGTGCATTCATGATGATTTGTAATTATGATAGTATTGGAGCAGTTATACACAATCCCACTTTCAGTATTGTTTGCCCCTGTTCTGGTAACACAAGGGTGCCCCTCCAGATGGCAATAATACTTTCCCCAGCCTCCTGTCCCTCTTCACAGTTTAGTCAAAATCACATCCTGCTAATTCTCCTTTTTCACTAAAGTAGGGGGTGGGCAGGGGAAATATCTTGGGGCTTTATTATGGGTATTTGCCTGTAACATGTGTAGCTAGGTCCACAGGTAGCTTTCTGAGGTAGCTTGTAGCTTCTTCTGCAGACATGGGACTCAGCTAGGCTGGTGAAGAAAAAGTGATTTATATGCGTTGTATATGTGATATAACATTGTGCCACCAGATGGCGAGGTGGAGTCATGTTTTTCTCTACCTGTTTTCCCTGTTTAAATTTACAATGCTTTAAACCAAAATGCTTATTTGATGTGTCTACCTGTAGATCCAGCTTGTACACACATGCTGGCATCATCTACTGGCCTGGCCAGTAACACACACAAATTCTTGTAGTTGCCACCATAGAGTAATTTTTAAAGTAGCAAGATGACAGAGACTTAGACAAGTCAGTTTACAGGCATGTCTTTCATAGGAAAGAAAAAAACTTCAAAGCAACCACAAGAACTCAGTTTACCATGATCTCACTATTTCAAAGCCCCCCCCCCCGATTTGAGGGGAGGGTGGTAAAACATGCTGGCATGCACAATACCTTAGAGTGTTGCAGTTTGGGATCTCTGTTATGGTAACAGCAACAAAACTGTCACCCTGCAGGGCCGGAAATCCCCCAGAGGGTCCTAATTAGCACAAAGCCAGGCTTGTCCAAAGCAAATGCAACCGTGGCACCATCAAAAGCTTTGCTGTGTCGCAGTGAATCCCAGAGCGACAACTTCCCCCCCTCCTTGCCCCCCTCACCTCATGTTAACAGGTGCCATAATAGGGAGAGCATCAACAATGCCCCATAGGCATGCTGCACACTGCTGCAAGATTTTAAGCAGGCTGTTCCCAGGGAAATTCCTGGAAGATTAGAAGTTCAGAAGTTGGGTTGCCCCTGCTCCCCCAAATGCATTTTTTTAATGAAACATAAACTGACAACTGCATTGTAATTTCTAGTTAGAAAATCCCCAGTTTTCTCTTCCATTTTGGGTTGCTGCATCTCATGGTGGGATGTTCTGCTCCCGTACACAGGCTGCTTCTACCTTAGCCCAGGAGTAAGAAACCTGGGGCAATCCGGATGTTCCTTGAGTCTAAGAAGCCCAGTCAGGATGACCAGTGGTCAGGGGATATGGGGAAGGGCTGTGACTCATTGGGAGAGCATTTGCTTAGCGTGCAGAAGGTTCCAGGTTCAATCCAGGACATATCCAGGTAGATCTGGGAGAGATCCCTGCCTGAAACATTGGACAGCTCCTGCTAGTCGGTGTGGGCAAGACTGTCATGAACTGGCAGGGCAACAGAGAGAAGAAAGAGGATCCTGGCGAGGGGCGTAGCCAGGAGTGGGACACACTGGGGCGAGCAGGGGGTGGGGAAGGAAGTACTGGTGAGAGCCAGTGTGGTGTAGTTGTTAAGAGCGGTAGACTCGTAATCTGGTGAACCGGGTTCGCGTCTCCACTCCTCCACATGCAGCTGCTGGGTGACCTTGGGCTAGTCACACTTCTCTGAAGTCTCTCAGCCCCACTCACCTCACAGAGTGTTTTTTGTGAGGGAGGAAGGGAAAGGAGAATGTTAGCCGCTTTGAGACTCCTTCGGGTAGTTATAAAGCGGGATATCAAATCCAAATTCCTCCTCCTCTTCTTCTCACAGGGTGATGGAGGATGATAAGGGGATGGGGGGTCAGAACACAGGAACCAGAGCAGTAGGACCCAGAGCCAGAGGGGTCTCCATGAACACGGTAGGATCTGAGACATAGGGAGAAGTGGGAGGGGTGCTCTAGGAGGCTGAGACAGGCAAGGCCCACAGCCCAACTCCCAGCTGACCAGGTGAGGCCTGCTAGCTCTGTGAGGAGGTGTGTGATTCCTCAGCTGGAATAGGCTTAGAACAGGTGAGGGTGACCTGCCTCATCAAGCCCAGATGCTGCAATCAGCATGCAAAGTACAAAAGGGAAGCAGAGCTGAGGTGCTGGGTCTGCTCAACTGCCTATCTTGATGCACCTCAGGCTGGATGCTTCAGGATCCTTGTGGGACTATGCTTGCTTTGGACTTTGGACACGTGGATTGACCCTGGACTGGGGACTTGACATACTGACTTGCTGCCAGGTAGGCCATGGGTTCAGGACAAAGACTGATCTAGGTTTTTTGGATAATAGGACAATTCCATCAAAGGTGTAACTCGGTTCCATGTTTTGCTCAGAGATTTCTTCATATCACTCAATGTGATTTGTGTGAAATGGCATCTAAAAATGATTTTCAGCATATTTTCTCTTGTGGCTGCTGCGACCAATTTTAGAGGTTTTTGTTTCCAAAGTTTTCCCTGTTTGCCACCAGATATTTCTGTATTTAGGTCTTCTTCTGGCTTGTGTGTGTTGTGTCCATAGAGAAATGCTGAAGACCTATCCCATGGAGAAATTTATAGAAGTTATGGCCAAGGCCATGGAAGAATCCAGTTTTTGCTTAAAAAGAAGTCTGCTTTGTATTATATTTTCCCCTTATATTATGGACAGACAAGCATTAACAAAAAAAGTCTGGTTTCAGACTTTGCCAAGGCTGATGTTGCGTAAAAAAAGTGTGAAATTCAGCTTTGGGGTTTTTAATTTGGCTTAAGAGTCTGACAGTATTGTTGTTCAGTGGACAAATAAGTTGTCTGTTTTTCTAGTGCTTTACTCTGTTGCTGTTAAATGGACAAATAAAGCAATTTGTTAGAAGTTAGCGCTGAAATCTATAATCCCATGCAATACAGTAAATTGCCATAATTTCTTTTGTTTTCCCTTCAGCATCATGTAACAGTGTGTGGGGTTCAGTTGTAAGACAAGAGCCCTTAGCTACAAGTTATAGACCTTGCCTGCCCCTGGTAGAATTATTTCTGCAAACACCCATGACTGGTGTGAAGGTGTGGTGCTATTGCTTACTAGGAGTGGAAGGGATGAGGTGATGCGGAGGTTGGTACGGGTGGGAACACCAGATTGACTCCACTGTTGCACCTCCCTCCCCAACATCTTCCCCTTCTCTTTGGTAAACAGAAGAGACTCTGCTGCCAGGAAGTTAGCATGGCAGTTTCGTTCCACTGGGTGGGCCATTTCTGGCCAAGAGAGCATTTAACAACAGGGTATCTTAGAATTCTGATACTGGCCCACAATGTTTTTTCCAGAGCTTGCCTTTCATACTTTCCGAAGGTGGTTCCAGACTTTGCTGACAGCATCTGTAGATGGCAGGTATGCCACCAGAACGATGTCTTTGTGTCCATAGTCAAAACATAGATGATATAGCTCATTGTGCTTTATGTTTGTCCATTATATAAGGTTTCCATCAAAAGATTCCATAGGCAGTAGCAGTGTTTTGCTGTGTTGCTCTGATTTGTGTTGTTGGCTGGTTTAGACAGATATGTATTTTATATGACCATGATGTTTGTTCAGTAGCTGCTGGGGGAAAAACATCATATGGGTTATGAACTATCCTTTGCTATATCACATGGGGTGGTCATCTTATATAAGAGTGTATTGCCACTGTATCCAGGGCTGTGTGGATTTCACAATGCCATGATGACATTACACAAATGCACATAGTAGTACCTCTGGTTATGAAGTTAATTCATTCCGGAGGTGAGGTCCATTCTTAACCTGAAATCGTTCTTAACCTGAGGTACCACTTCTGCTAATGAGGCCTCCTGCCGCTGCGCCGCCGTGTGATTTCTGTTCTCATCCTGGGGCAAAGTTCTTAACCTGAGGTACTACTTCCGGGTTAGCAGAGTTCGTAAGCTGAAGTGTTTGTAACCCAAGATGTTCGTAACCCCAGGTACCACTGTATAGAACTGGGACCCAGAATCTAGGTTCCTGATCATCTTCCTTCTCTTTAAATCACCATTCCCTGTCTGGTGCTGGCCAGATGATGTTGGACCAAAGTTCTCTCTCTTTTTTTTAAAATATTTATTGAAATTTTACAGACAAAAGAGAATTACAGAATAAGAAAAGAAAAAGAAAAAGAAAAAAAAGATACAAAAATGCAAAGAAAAATACAAAATACATGAAGAAATAAAAAACAATTAAAAAACAAATCAATCTTTTCGTATCTTATATTTCAATTACTTGTTTCCTGACCTCCTCACACCTCCCTTTTTTGTATTCCAATTCACATAGTTAATTCAGCAAATCCTTCCCCTCTTTGTATTTATCTTAATTCTATATCTTAACATATTATAACTTTATATTTTCATCTAATTATCAGTCCATTTTTACATACTCTTTTTAACCTTATTGCTAAAACCACTTCATTTCAATCCAACATCATTTTAGCATTCATTAATTTTACAATGTTTCTGCAAATAGTCTTTAAACTTCTTCTAATCTTCTTCCACCAACTCTTCTCCCTGGTCTCGGATTCTGCCAGTCATTTCCGCCAATTCCATATAGTCTATCACTTTCATCTGCCATTCTTCCAAGGTGGGTAGATCTTGTGTCTTCCAATACTTTGCGATGAGGATTCTTGCTGCTGTTGTTGCATACATAAAGAAAGTTCTGTCCTTCTTTGGCACCAATTGGCCGACCATGCCCAGGAGAAAGGCCTCTGGTTTCTTCAGGAAGGTATATTTAAATATCTTTTTCATTTCATTATAGATCATCTCCCAGAAAGCCTTAATCCTTGGGCACGTCCACCAAAGGTGAAAGAATGTACCTTCATTTTCTTTACATTTCCAACACTTATTATCAGGCAAATGATATATTTTTGCAAGCTTGACTGGTGTCATGTACCACCTATATATCATTTTCATAATATTCTCTCTTAAGGCATTACATGCTGTAAATTTCATACCGGTGGTCCACAACTGTTCCCAGTCAGCAAACATAATGTTATGACCAATATCTTGTGCCCATTTAATCATTGCAGATTTAACCGTTTCATCCTGCATGTTCCATTTTAACAGCAAGTTATACATTCTTGAAAGTATCTTAGTTTTGGGATCTAACAGTTCTGTTTCCAATTTTGATTTTTCCACCTGGAAGCCAATTTTTTTGTCCAAATTATAGGCCTCTCTTATTTGATAATAATGAAGCCAGTCTCGCACTTTATCTTTTAATTTCTCAAAACTCTGCAATTTCAATTTCTCTCCTTCTTGTTCCAATATTTCCCAATATTTCGGCCATTTGGCCTCCATATTGAGCTTTTTCTGAGCCTTCGCTTCCATTGGTGACAACCACCTTGGGGTTTTATTTTCCAATAAGTCTTTGTATCTTATCCAGACATTGAACAATGCTTTCCTGACAATATGGTTTTTAAATGCTTTATGTGCTTTAACCTTGTCGTACCACAAATATGCATGCCACCCAAAAACATTATTAAAACCTTCCAAATCCAAAATGTCTGTGTTCTCAAGAAGCAGCCAGTCTTTCAACCAGCAGAATGCTGCTGATTCATAGTAAAGTTTAAGGTCTGGCAGGGCAAATCCGCCTCTTTCCTTTGCATCAGTTAATATTTTAAATTTTATTCTGGGCTTCTTGCCCTGCCAGACAAATCTAGAAATGTCTCTTTGCCACTTCTTGAAACAGTCCATCTTGTCCAAAATTTGCAATGATTGAAACAGAAACAACATTTTTGGCAATACATTCATCTTTATAGCTGCAATTCGACCCAACAAGGAAAGCTTCAAATTTGACCATATTTCTAAATCTTTTTCACTTCTGTCCAACATTTCTCATAGTTATCTTTAAATAAATTTAAGTTCTTAGCAGTCATATTAATCCCCAGATATTTTACTTTCTTAACTAATGTTAAACCGTGTTCTTCTGAAACCTCTCTTTCTCAATCGGTGTTAAATTTTTCTCAAGAACTTTAGTTTTTGACTTGTTCAGCTTAAATCCTGCCACATGACCAAATTCTTGAATCAGTTCTAATACTCTTTTCGTACTAGATTCTGGCTCCTGTAACGTCAAAACTAGGTCATCTGCAAAAGCTTTCAATTTGTATTGTTTGGCTCCGACCTGGATACCATTAATCAGATGGTCCCTTCTAATCATATTTAGCAAAACCTCCAGGACCGAAATAAAAAGCAATGAGGAAATTGGGCAGCCTTGTCGTGTACCTTTCTCTATCTTAAATTCCTCTGTCATCACATTATTGACTATTAGCTTAGCCTTTTGTTCTGAGTAAATTGCACTTATACCATTTTCAAACCCTTGACCCACCCCCACCCCCTGGAGATTTTTCTTCATAAAATTCCAAGAAATATTATCAAAGGCTTTCTCCGCATCTATGAAAATTAAAACTGCTTTAGTATTAATATTCACTTGCAACTTCTCCAAAATGTTGATTATGTTCCTCGTGTTGTCAGACAAGTGCCTACCTGGGAGAAAGCCAGCTTGGTCCTTATGTATCTCTTCCACTAATACTTTTTTTAATCTATTAGCCAAAATATCAGCAAATATTTTGTAATCCACATTGAGCAGGGATATGGGGCGGTAGTTCTTAAGTTGTGTCTTTTCCGACTCAGTTTTCGGTATAAGTGTAATGTAAGCTTCCTTCCACGACTCTGGCGCTTTCCCCCCTCCAAAATTTCGTCACAAACCTCCTTTAGTGGCTGAATTAACCAATCCTTCAAAGATCTGTAATATTTTGAGGTTAAACCATCCGACCCTGGAGATTTACCCAACTGCATATTCTGAATGGCACCTTCTACCTCCTGTTCTGTAATTTTATGGTTCAGCATTATCTTGTTTTCCTGAGAGATTTTTTGTAATCCATTTGTTTTTAAAAATTGGTCTATATCAAACTCTTTCTGTGGCCCTTGTGTATGTAACTGTTTAAAATACCTCTGGAAGCATTTTCTAATCTCCACTGGATTCTGAATGTTCTTTCCTTCCACTTCCAAATTAGTGATAGTATTGAGCTTTTGTCTTTTTTTCATTTGCCAAGCTAACAATTTTCCACATTTATTAGCCGATTCAAATGTCTTTTGTCTCATTTGTTTAATTTTCCATTCAATTTCCTGGTTCATCATCTTCATATATTGCACTTGATATAACTTTATATCTCTCAGAATCTCTTGTTCTCATCCTTGACCGTTGACCATAGTGGCGGGGGCTGTAGTCTAACATCTGGAGGGCACCATGTTGGCTGCCCTTGGAAGTTGGCAAAATCTTAGTGCTGTAGTCTCACATTTATTTTAATCTTGTGTTTGGATTCTCTCTCTCTCTCTTTTAAAATAATAACAGCACCAGTAAGGGAGGTGAGAATCTGGATTGGAGGAGAGTTTACTCCATTCCCTTTTACCATTTCCCTGTTGAATATTGCACCAGTTTTGGCTTTAGATTTGGGGCCCTCTTTGTCACTGCCCATTTCCATGCCCTTTCCCTCTGGGCCTAATCCAAGCCGCTGTCCAGGAAAAAACCTCAAGGCAAGTGGAGGCTGTTCCTTCTGCTCCTTTATTCTGTCCCTGTCCTTACACACTTGGAGGGAGCAGCTAAGCCAGGTAGCAGCAGTGGAAGAGGCGGCGGCAGAGTACTTCTCAGTACTAGTCTATTGCACCAGCCCTCAAATGCCCTCCAAAGATGCCCTGTAGGCTTTGGGTTGGGGAATCTCAAGCATAGGGTGCCTCTTACTGGTCCTTAGAACTCACCCCCGGCAACACCCCTAATGGTCCCTACTTTGTATCCCAAGTGTTTTTGCCTGGCTGGAATGTGTCTTTGAATTGCCTTGATGGAGGATAGTGTGTGTGTGTACTGTAGAAACTACTCTACTGTACAATGGTTTTTTGCTCCATCAACTTTTGCCTATTGCCCCAAGGGTATGTGATCCTTGGAAGGTTGACCTGGGGCTGGAATAGGTGACCCACACCTGATCTAACCCAGTACTGGCAGCAGCTCTCCTTGGTTTCCAGCAGAGGTATTTCCAAGCCCTTCTGTTTGGAAATCTGGCAAAGGACTGATACCAGCAATTGATACCAGGCATGGCGTCTCCCCCCGAGCTATCTATGGACCCTTCATTTGTTTAAACTGGGCTCTGCCCTAATGTATATATAAAAGGGGAGAAGGAAAGGAATTTTTAGAGCAAAAGGGCATGTTGGTGAGAGAAGCCAAACCTACCTGTTACCTTCCCATAGTGCCTCTCCATGCGAGCAGGAGCACCAAGTTGTACAAGTGGGTAAAGTGCCTCTGGACAAATTAGGAACATAGGAAGCTGCCTTATTAGAACATTGGTTCATCTATCTCAGGCACCCCCAAACTTGGCCCTCCAGCTGTTTTGGGACTACAACTCCCATCATCCCTAGCTAACAGGACCACTGGTCAGGGATGATGGGCATTGTAGTCCCAAAACAGCAGGAGGGCCAAGTTTGGGGATGCCTGATCTATCTCCATATTGTCTACTCAGACTGGCAGGAGCTCTCCAGGATTTCAGATGGCAATGCACCAAGCCACCATGTTAGCAAACCTTTTGAAAAGGAAGGGGCAGGAGACCTGGGGCTGAGGCCCCCTGGATCACCCCCCAGCAACGCCCCTGCCTGCAAGCATGCTAAGTCTTTCAGAGCCCATTTCTGGTATTAGAATTTGGCTGCGGAAATAGACTGCAGAGGAAGAACACTAAGGGCAGAAGGAAAGTTCAGCTCCCTTTTACTATTTTGGTTCAGAGTCACACCCTTCCCCAATCAATCAACGGCCTGAGGAGGTGCCACATGCCTTGCATGCAGAAGAATAGAAAATGAATGGTGGGCTAAATGGAAAAAATTGGTCTGACTCAGTTGGAAGCTGCTTGATTATGTTCAAATGAGTCAACCCTGAATCCCATTATCTTGACTTTTTCTGTTAACTGATGGATTTGAGAGATATGGAGCTCTGGTTGAGTTCTGAAGGGAGCCAGCAAGATGGGCCATTTTCCTTCTGATATTCCACACTTCCTTGTATTTCTTAAGAACATGGGGAATTGTTATACTGAGTCAGACCACTGGCCCATGAAGCCCAGTCTTTCCAAGACCTTTCTGGCAATGCTGGGGATTGAAGTTTGGATCATTTGCATGGAAAGAATATGTTGCACCACTGAGTGACATTTTCTCAACAGTTTTTAGAGATCAAGGGTGCAATCTAAACTTCCCACTGCCACCATGGCTCTGCAGAGTGGTGGAGCCATTGCTGCATCTGCAGCCCAGCTGTTCTTGGTGACGGCATGGGATGGCAGGGAAATCAGGCTGATTGGGTCCAGATTGAGCCTAATGCTGGCCGCCAATTGCTGTGAGACTGACTGCTGCCTCCGCATCCTAAGAGTGCACCATTTAGAGGCTTTCTGCTGGGCTCCATTGGTAGCGTTGCCACCTGCGGACCTACTACCATTTTCAGCACCACTGCCAGCTTGCGTTACTCTGTTGGTGACTAGCAGGAGGCTGGCTCAACCAGCAGAGCCCCCCAGAGGCCAACTTAAAATGATTTTGGATTGTAAAACAATCTAGAACTGGAGCAAAGTGCTACTGTGCAAAGTATTCTTGTTGTGGTGGGTGGCACTGTGGTCTAAACCTCTGAGCTTCTTGGGCTTGCTGATCGGAAGGTTGGCGGCTCGAATCTCTGCAACGGGATGAGATCCCGTTGCTCTGTCCCAGTTCTTGCCAGCCTAGCAGTTTGAAAGCATGCCAGTGCAAGTAGATAAATAGGTAGCGCTGCGGCGGGAAGGTTAACGGTGTTTCTGTGAGCTCTGGCACTTGTCACGGTCCTCTGTGCGCCAGTAGGGGTTTAGTCATGCTGGCCACATGACCCGGAAAACTGTCTGTGGACAAACACTGGCTCCCTCGGCCTGAAAGCGAGATGAGTGCTGCAACCCCATAGTCACCTTTGACTGGACTTAACCGTCTAGGGGTCCTTTACCTTACCTTTACCTCTTGTTGAGGCTTCCAGTCCCACTTGTAGGATAGTCCATTCCATCTCTATCAATCCAGCCATCCAAGAACCACTATTATGGACCCACTGGGGATACATAGTCCTCATTTCTCTCTTAAAGTTTTGTTGTTATATCTGCAAATATTGGTGATTCCTTGAGCTTTTTCTTTTCCTGTGTGGATGGTGCAGTTTGGGCTATATAAGAATCTGCACCCAGAGAGTGAGTTCACTATTAGTATACAGCAGCCTTTCTCAACCTGGACTACAACTCTCATTAAGCACTGCCCAGGACTGCTGGGAGATGTAATCCAAAACACATGAAGGGCACCAGGATGACAGGGTTTTCTATAGGATAGAAATGACAGATTTGGAATAGCCTCAGTGAAGATGCCAGGAGGGGCATTAGCCTTCTCTAACAATGGGCACAAAGTACCATTGGCTAGCAAGGTAGCAAGGGCCAGACTAGTCTTGAAGATGAATCACTTCAGGAGCCAATGCATTCTGGTTTCTCAGGCCAGCAGAACTATTTGCTATATATTTTAATAGCTTGCTTGGTTGTTATGTATTTAGATGTCTGTTAAGGTATCGTGACCAAAATTTGCATGTTGGTTCCTGAGATCAAGGAGCAGGTTTCTGTCTGTTTGGATAAAATTGTATGTGCTTTTGAATCAAGATGGTGGACTGAACCATTGGAAACTGTACTGATTGTAACCACTGATTTCAAAATTGCACTGATTTTTCTCTCTCTCTTAGCATTGTCATGCAACACCAGGGTACAAGGCTCCAAATAGGTCACAAAACAGAAGTCCTCATGGAATTGTTTATTTGTTTCATTTATTTATTTATTTGTATGGGATTATTTGAGCCTCAAAGATGCAGAATCTGGCAAATGCTCAAAAAAGCAGTTATCAAAGCCATTGTTTAGAAATATTTATTCCTGAGCCAATTCTCAGCAACAAGAGGGAACAAGATAGCTTTTCTCAGTGATGTTACAACAAACTCAGGACCTTGGATAACCAAGTTCAGCTTATAGTGAAGGGCTACTCTTTTGCTAAAATTCTGAACTTAGAGCTGAAGTTTTCTGTTTCTCCACAGTAAAGTACCAGCACCAATGGGTGGGAATTGTAAAGAAGCAGCTTTTGGTGGAGAAACACTAGAAGCTTCTTGATAGCAAGAGCTTTCCAGCAGTGGAACAGACTTCTGCAAGAGGCTCTCCTTCATTGGGAGATTATTTCATCTGGCAGGCAGAAATGTTTGTACTCATGGAATGATCATGATAGTGCAACGTTGAATTCCCTCCCCCAGAAGTTCCACCTAGTTACTATAGCTAATGTACATCATGGAACCTATAACCCAAATGTTGACCTAGACCACCACCTCAGGAACCCTCGTGCCCAATTTAGCAATGATATTTCAAAAAACAAGCCGAACCTGTCAGAAAATGGGCGAAGTCATGCCAAAGTGATTTTTCAGTCCTTCATCTCGATTCAAAATGGCATCCAGCATCCAAACATCTATGAATACCACTGTCCTCACCTTGGGAACCCTTCTGCTGAGTTTGGTGATGGTCTCTCAATAGGCATCTGAACACATAGAGAACAAACACACAGAAGCACAATCGATTTCCCAAAAGATACAGTAGATACTGCCATCAAGTCCAGATAACACATGCTGGAACATGCCCAAGAACCTTTGCCCTTTTCTCTAATGTGTTTTCACTAGAGCAGTCTTCCCCAACCTCCAGATGTTTTGGATTATAATTTCTATCAGCCCCAGCCAGCACAGCACCAAACAGTCCAAAGCATCTAGAGGTCACCCGGTTGGGGAAGGCTTCTCTGGCGAAATGTATGATTGTACAAGTTTTTTACCACATATTTTATTTTCAGCCAAGAAAATTAACTCGGACTGTGATTAGTCAAAGTGCTAGCCATCAAGATCACACAGAAGCTAGAAATGGCAAGCTTTTCCCTTTGTGGGAACTCATGAATAGCTTGGACTGTCCTTAGTGGCAAGCCAACATTATATTTTAGCCATCATTAAAGGGCAATGGAACAACGAGGACAACATGTTTGTCATCTTCTCGACTATTATGAGCTGATTCACCACTGCTGTGTCACAAAGCAAACAAGACCTCTGTAAGGAGCCTATTGCATATTGAAAGCAATGACAATATTGAAAGGATGGAATTACCTCTAGGCCAGAGGAGGGCAGACTTCAGGCTTCCAGGATCTATTTTTTCTGTTACTTGAACCATAAAATCCAGCTGCCCTGGTAGAAGAACCTGCCAATTAAAAAAGGTCATGCAAAAGTGCAGACCCAGGTCATTGAGTCTCAGCTTCCACAGCCATTGTCCACCATGAGCAGGGTTGGCAGAAGAAGCAGCAGATATTTTATTCTCCTGACAATTGTGCTGTTTGAAATGGGCATTTTATATTTGACTTCCTTTAGTAATGTTTTGTTTTGAAATGCTCAAGATAATATTTTAATTTCCTGTTAATGGTGTTGCTTAGAATGTATACTTTATATTTGGCTTTGTTTAGTAATGTTTCATTCTGGATTGTTTTATTTGATGTTTCAGTGTGTTGTAAGCCACTCAAGATTTTGTCCATAAATATAAAGTAGTATAGAAATGAAAAAATAATAGCTAGGCCAGTGGGTGTCAAATAGTAGATTTGGAACACAGATAATTACGGAACAGAATACCTCTGAGCACATGCCCAGTACAGGAATTATTTTTAGTACAAAAAGTCAGTTTTCTTACAAAAACCCACTCCAGGTTTTCACCTCCAAGCTTCCTTAATTAAAATTTTGAGAGGCCTTATTTAGAAAGAAAATGAGTTGCTGCTGTTTAAAGTCGTGGTTCTCAAACTTCTGTTCTCTGGGAGAATAAAAATTTGTTTGTGTAACACTGAATTTTTAATTGATAAGAAACACACTGGAACACAAAAAGAAACAACTCCTAGCAGTGCTTGATTTATAACATAGAACACCACTACTTTATAATATAGTCATTTATGTAGCAATGCAGCTACATAAAAACATGAATAATTCCCTAAATGGAATTGTAAATGAGCCTCTTACATATGTACCTTAAGTACGTATACAAACTCAATGAGATGCGTGAGCTTGCTTTTGCTGGGTAATTCATACCTATTAGGTCTAATTTGAGACAAACTCCCATCTCCTCACCAGCACAAATAATCCTTTCTCTTTTCTGATCTTACATATTTGTCTGAGTTGAAAATCCCAGTTCACAACAATGTTATGGAGAGCTGTAGAAGAATAGCCAATGCTCTTGAAGAGAGGTGTGGATTCTGCTTCTGGTTCTCTCTCTCTCTGTATGTGTATATGTATATGCATATGCTATGCTACGCTACACTGAAATGTCCCTCCATGCTTGCCATCCTCTCCTGCCACACTGGTGTGGCACACCACACCCTTTGAGAACCACTGGTTTAAACCATTAGGAGCCACAAACTCTTGCAGATCTATTGCTGATTGCCCAGAAATCCACCAGTAGATCCCAATCTATATTGTGCCCATCCTCACTATAAGCTATAAATTGGCGTTCCCAATCCCATGTCTTCTGATGCTTTGGACTACAACTGCCATCACTCCTGAACATTGGCCATGCTGGTTTAGGCTGATGGGAGTTAGAGTCCAACAACATCTGGAGGACACCAGGTTCTGTGCGTGTTCTGTGACTGCTCTTTGACTACTTTATGTCTAGCCTTGTAAGAATCACTATTCAGAATCTGTCCTTCCCTTTTTGGAAGCCAGCGAACAGCTATGACTTCCACACAGCAATTAAGAGATTTATGAGTGGAAAAGCAGACACTAATGGTTACTAGCTAGTGTCATGGACACATTTGCACCTTTACTACAAATCTGTTGAGAATTATAGTCTTATTACTCAACAGCAGAACCATCTGATGCTGGATACCTCCCAAGGCATTTCCTTAAGTCCAAACAGGGTTATTCCTGTGACCAGTTCGGGTTCGTTTCATCCTGTCAGCATAGCAACCCCAGAAGACCTTGAATCACCCGTTGTCTAGGCTAGAGGTACTCTCCAGAGTAGAAATTCTTCCAAGGGGCAGTGTGAGGAGAGAAAGTGACTAAATCCAAAGTGTCAAGGAAGTTTACTAGACAGGTTTTAAAGTATGCATTTCTGTGGTCTTTAAAAAAAGCTCTGAGGTTGGAATGTGTAATGGGAGAACCCAGCAGGGAAAGGGATGGCATACTTTCCCTTCTTTCACTTTATTTACATAACACACTGTGGTGACGTGTGATGTGGTGAGGAGTAATTCCACTGGAGATCTGCTCTCTTGGGCAAAAACTACAGATTGTGACACCCAACCATGGGCTCAAAGCTTGGGCTCAAAGGTCAGTCCTCAGGTTTTATTGGGTGCACATCTTTTGCAAAACAATTGAACAGAGAGATGGCTTGTCCTCCAACACTCTGAATTTTTTCGCCAACGTTACCAAAATTGTTAAGTTGTGCCCATTCACTGGATCTTGGAGTTGGTCATTGCCAATCCGCCCATCAATTCAATGGATTCTGGGGCTGTTGCATCTCATTGCTCTTCCACCCATCCATTTCCTTGGCTGTGTTGTGGCTTGCTAAGACCTCCTTCCCAGAATCCCTTGCAATACTGCAGGCACTTAAGAGTTGGAGGGTGCCATCTAGTCCAACTCCCCTGCTCAAAACAGGAAAGAGATGACTGTTCAACTGCTGCTTGAAGCCTTCCTGTGAGGGAGAACAAACACACTGGATTGGATTGGTCCAGTCCAATGCACACAATATTGTAGTCCCGTTGCCTAATTGCTTGCTGTAATAGAAGTTAAAGGCAGTTCTGTTTGATCTAACCAAACGTCTATTGTGCTCACACATACACCTATCAGGTGCTTCAAGAAAAGCTACAAATGACATGTGGATTGCCCTCTCCTGCTGTTGTCACTTCTCAGCTGGAATTCAGTGAGGCCCTGCCACTGTGCAAGGAGCACATTGCCTGCTTTGTCCTCTTGGACCAACAACCCTGAACCCTGATTGCTCGGAGGTGTGGCCTTGCTGAGCAACTAGCCCTCCTTAGAAACCTCCTTAGAAACATAGAATCAGAGAGTTGGAAATGACTCCTAGAGTCCTAGAGTCATCTAGTCTAGCTCTGTGCTCAGTTAACCATGCCATAAACCCATCCCTGAATGTCCTTGGGCATCTCTTTGCCACTTTCTTCTGCCACTGATCCTCCTTGCTTGTTTGGCCATTCCTTGCCCTTCCAAAGCATCAAGTTGGATGTTCTTCCTCCACTGTTTCCTGCTTCTGAGGCACAAAAGTGTGCCTATCAAGCCATTGTTTGGGTTAGGAGGACTTTCCTACTTGCTACATTTTGGGCTGGGCAGTGTGTTTTTGCTACAAAGTCCTACCTCAGGCTGGCCCTGGTTGAAGGAGAGCTGGGTATGCCAGGTGTACAAGGAATGTCTTTAATTTCCTGATCAAGGAGGGGGAGCATTGCTACTAGTAACCATTTCTTGTTTACTTCATCAGAAGAGTGTGTGTATGTGTGGTGCTTAGTGCAGGTGTGTCTAGAAATGGTTTTTAATGTCATGGGGGTTGATTGCTTCAAGAAATGGCTCTGATTAGAGAGGTGGTGTCAGTCTGTACAACTCAGCAGTGTTATTTATTTATAGGGTTCAGGACAGGGTTGAGTTTCAGGGAGTTTGTCCAAGACAGGGAGGTTTACAAATGCAGAGAGAAGTTTTAGGAGGGTTGAAAAAGAAGGCAGGAGAGAGGCTGAGAACTGGTAGGAAGGAAAGTACAGGTTAACAGTCCAGCAGAGTCTAGCTATTGGCTTGGCTACCCCTTATCAACTCATAAGAAGAGAAGACTCCCTGGAAAAGACCCTGATGCTGGGAAAGATGGAGGGCACAAGGAGAAGGGGACGACAGAGGATGAGATGGTTGGATAGTGTTCTCGAAGCTACCAGCATGAGTTTGATCAAACTGTGGGAGGCAGTGGAAGACAGGAGTGCCTGGCGTGCTCTGGTCCATGGGGTCACGAAGAGTCGGACACGACTAAACAACTAAATAACAACAACCCCTTATCAAAGAGACAGTCTTTGTACCATCCACCGCTGACCATTTTGGCCAAGGAACATGGTGCCTGGACTAGTTGCAGTAGTGTTGGTAGTATTAAACATATGCAGTCTGAGTAACCTGTGGCCCTCCAGATGTTGCTGAACTACAAATCCCATCATCCCTGACCATTGCTCATGCCACCTGGGACCAATGGGAGTTTAGATCCATCAACATATGAAGGGCCGCAGGTTTCCCATCCTTGGTTTAGGTCCTAAGGTAACTCATGCATGCAGGCCTGTGCAGGGTGGGCGACAGCCTGATATCCTTGCCCTGGGCCTCAGAGGGCTAAGCTGACCACCCCCTCCAGGGACCAGCTTCTTTCTGGTTTCAGTTTATAGCTCATTTTAACAAGACTCCCACCCTGGGCTTCAGACAAGCTCTGCATAGGCCTGCATGCAGGAATTACAGTTCTTGAGGGCTCTGCTTTGGGTCTAACCTACCTTAAGCCTCAGTAAAAAGTAGGGCTGAAATTTGAGCTCAATTTTTATGTATTTTTCCGTGTATAAGATGCCCCTATGTATAAGATGCCCCCTATTTTTGGGGACTCCAAATGAAAACACCCTTCAGCACTACCCGGGTATAAAGCAAGCCCCAATTTTAAACCTATTTTTTTTGGTTAACCCCCCCCCCATGTCTTATACATGGAAAAATACAGTATATCTTTGCATCTTGTTCATGACCGTCATCTTCTGTAGTTACATGTTTCTTGTATTCATCATCAGCTTCCTTTCCAACCGAGGCTACTGCTAGTATGAACTAGCTGAAACATTCTTTTGTTTAATAGTGTCAAGGAAATGTTCCATGCTTCATGGTGCCCAATGGCAAAAAAAGGAAAAAACACAGAAGCCCATCAGCCATTCTCAAACTTTTCCCCCTGTAGACTTGAAAATTGTGAGGGCTGGTCAACATACGTAACTCAGATTTTAATAATGCGACGGGTGTGTCTGTTTTGTGACCAATGTGTAATGTTTGTCAACTTTAGCCTTGATCAAGTTCAGTGTTTATTTTGCTTCTGTATTTAAAAGTATGGTGGAACACCTAAAGTGAGGTTGTAGCCTTGACTATTGTTTGACAACTTCAAATTTGAACTATCTCCCTTTAGTCTATCCCTGGATCCATAGTCATTCGTCCTTCCTAGATGTCTTCTGTATTTCCTCTGTGTCAACTCCCTGTGCTTCAGTAAGACTGGTCTCTTTAAAAGTAAATTGATGAGCCCTTGCCAAAATGATTAAGGGTACATGGCAAGGGCATCCCAAGGACAACTGTTGCACCCTTAGAAAACAAAGACTATAAATTTGTATTGGAAAATTAATAAAAATTATTGGCAAAAAAAGAAAAGAAAATAAAGACTGCATTTGTGAGAAGAAAGAGACATCCTGACACAATTTGATTCCATTCTAGCACCATTGTTCTCTTCATCTGTTTCCATTCTCTTATGAATCTGTGTGCTTTGGGGAAGAATGTGAGAGGGGTTCTATTTGGGAATGGTTGGTCAAGGTTCTCTTACAGGGAGTCTTGAGGCAGCTAAAAAATTTACAATGGCATAAGCTTTAGTGGACTACAATCCATTTCATCAAATATATGGCTAACCTGATTTGACAGGTAAATATACCTGCCAAATCACAAACACGAGGGTTAATGAAAAAAAGAGAGATTGAGCAGTGAGGTGTGTATGAGAAAGTGAAAGCCAATATTATTTTTTCAAATAGCCTAGTTTCATGAGCTTACAGTAAATTCCTCATTTTTTCCCATTTTCTGGGAAACTTCTTGTTCTGGTAAGTCAAGTGTTGTCATCCTGGATCATCACAAACTGCTCCACTGTGGAGAGTCTGACTCAGTGCCACTGAGCACTTTCATTACTAAGGCCGATCCCTAGACGAAGGCTGCAGAAGGAATTGCCTGGAAGGCTGCTTGCAGGGAGATCTGGAAACTGTATAGACAAGGCATGGGTAGACCAGAAACTAATGTTTGAATCCCTTTCCAGATTTCCTCTGTTTCAGACCAAACAGATTCCATTTCTCTCTCCCCCACCCCCCTGCCCTACTGATGCATTGTAACTCTGATAGTAAATAGAGAGACTCACTTGGCACCTATGCCAATGTCTCTTGCAGCTTTCCTGAACCTGATGCCCTCCAGATGTAGCTGGAGTGAAGCTGCAGCCAGTGTGACCAGTGGTCAGTTATGATATGAACTATAGTCCAAAACATCTGGAGGACACCAAGATGGGGAAAGCTGCCTCAGTTGGGACCATTTTATTCTGCCTGGCTTTTTAACATCTGAGGAGTTTTTTTATTTTTTATGGCTACTATTTTCTCTTGCTGTTTTACTGATGGCTTTGTTATATTATTTTTATTTTATGAACTACCCAGATAATCAGTTACTGGAGAGTGATATATGAATTTATAAAACGCATGAATACAAGCTTTATAGGAATTAATGACAGGAGGAGGATGCCTATGGCATATGTTCAAATATATAAAAGGATGTCATATAGAGGAGGGAGAAAGGTTGTTTTCTGCTGCTCCAGAGAAGCGGACACGGAGCAATGGATCCAAACTACAAGAAAGAAGATTCCACCTAAACATTAGGAAGAACTTCCTGACAGTAAGAGCTGTTCGACAGTGGAATTTGCTGCCAAGGAGTGTGGTGGAGTCTCCTTCTTTGGAGGTCTTTAAGCAGAGGCTTGACAACCATATGTCAGGAGTGCTCTGATGGTGTTTCCTGCTTGGCAGGGGGTTGGACTCGATGGCCCTTGTGGTCTCTTCCAACTCTATGATTCTATGGAATCCTTCACTCTCCAAAAACCTAGGTCAACTCCCGCATTTTTGCTGATATGCATCTAGTTGACTTTGATCAAATCAAAGAGATACGTGTGAGCCAAAATAGATTCTTATACACACCTAACAATATATAGAATCTTAGAGTTGGAAGGGACCATGAGGATTGTCTCATCTATCCCCCTGCAATGCAGGAATCTTTCACCCAACATGGGGCTCAAACCCACGGCTCTGAGATTAAGTCTCATGCTCTATTGACTGAGCTATTTCTCAGGTTTAAGAAGGATATTTCTTAACCTTCAGCTTGGTGTCTGAAATATACTCGGAGTCGAGAGTGGATTTCAGGCTCTTATTCAGCTCATAGTGGTGAGGAGGAATGAATGTTCCCCCAAAATATCTGCTTTGTATACATTATTTACACAATGGACCACACATGATTGGCTAATTCTGGGGTTCTCCTGTAGGCCAATCAGGTTGTAGATTTACTTCCACCTGCATTCTGAATCCTATTGTTCTAGGACCAATAAGACTGCTGCATTTTGGATCCTATTCAACTCAGTACATAACAGTGTCCAAAGATCTTTGGTGATTTCTCAGTCAGAAGCCTGCTGGGATTAGGCCAATGGCCCACTTGTTCCACAGTGGCCAACCAGGTGGTGTCTGAAAGCCGCAAGCAGGACATGAGCACAACAACACTCGACTTGCTCTGCTTACTGTGATTCCCAGCAACTGGTATTCAGACGCATGATGTCAGTGGAGGCGGAATATTAACTGGAGGTAGAACTTTTTAAATAGCAACTATTATTTATTTATTGCATTTACATCATACTTTTTCCTCCAATGAGCCTACATGGCTTTCTCCCTTCCTCATTTAATCCCCACAACAACCCTGTGAGGTAGGTTAGGCTGAGAGGCAGTGACTGACCCAAGGTCACCTAGTGGGGTTCTGACCTCTGGTCTCCCAGGTCCTAGTCCAATGCTCTAACCACTATACCACACTACCTCCCTCCAAAGGAATGGTGTCATCCATGGCATATGCCTTGTTAAGTAGAGGCACTGGCAAGAAAGAGAAATGCACATAAAAAACCCAGATGCAGCCCAAACGCTCCTCATCCCACATGCATATGGTCTCCAGCTTTTGGTGGGTTATTGTAGAAGTTCAAGATGTCTGTTCTGTTTCCCCTGGAAGGACCTCACTCTACAACAAAACCAAGTATTTTTGGCAACGTGTAAAGCAATTGCACTCTTAATGTGACTTCAGATGAAAGTCTAATGTCGGTGATTTAGAGACTGACTTCCTTTTGCATGGGAACTCTCTGTAATGGCATGCATTTGCCTTGCTTACAGACACGTAAGTTAAATTTGGTCAGAGATATAGTGTACATATATATAGTGGCTGGTAAAGAAGCTTCCTCTTGGTGGATGGTAGATTAGTTTTGGAAATAAGTGTTGTGGAACTGCAGGGTTCTGGGGAGGGGGAAAAAGGGTTTTATAGAGTGATAATGTTCTGGAAGAGGGCATGGGGTTTGAAAATAAGGAAATCCTTTGCCAATGAGACCTAGTTGGCAAACTTCCTGAATACTTTGGGGCAAAGCTGTAGCTGCAATAAATACCTTTCCTGGCTGGTTTTGTTTCCTGGTCTTCACGGCCATAAGAAGGGTAGCCCATCTAGTTGAGCTTCCTGTTCTCACAGGGGCCATCAATGTTCCGAGCATGAGCTTCACTGACCCTGTAAATATTGAGCATTCATTCCCATGGGAAATGCAAAATCAGTCCTGTCTTGCAACAGGGTGAAACAAACTACTTTAGGTGCCACTTTATCCTCTGGTTATCACCCACTTGCATTACAGCAATGTGCTCTATGTGAGGCTACCTTTGATGGGCTGGCCCTGACTTTGGGGAAGGTTGCTGCATATCTCTGTACATGTATATGCAACTGATGACAGACCATGTTGCACAGGCCAACCCTGCTTTGTATTTGATTATTATGGTGCTGGAGGAGACTCTTGAGAGTCCCATGGACTGCAAGAAGATCAAACTTCTCCATTCTGAAGGAAATCAAGCCTGAGTGCTCACTGGAAGGACAGATCCTGAAGCCGAGGCACCAATACTTTGCCCACCTCATGAGAAGAGAAGACTCCCTGGAAAAGACCCTGATGTTGGGAAAGATGGAGGGCACAAGGAGAAGGGGACAACAGAGGATGAGATGGTTGGATAGTGTTCACGAAGCTACCAGCATGAGTTTGACCAAACTGCAGGAGGCAGTGGAAGACAGGAGTGCCTGGCGTGCTCTGGTCCATGGGGTCACGAGGAGTCGGACACGACTAAACGACTAAACAACAACATGTTGCTGGCAAAGACTTTTGTCTGCTATGTTTCAGCTGTGAACATCATTTTTATCTCTATTGCTTTCTTAATGTTCTGTATCTTCTGTATTTTTTATTGTATTTATTTTGTTTTGTTTTATGGGCATTTTTTGTAGCCTGCACTTTAAATTGTTGTCAGTCACCTGGAGTGGTTCATGAGCCCAAGAAAGCTGGGATGTACATTTTTTAAAACAAAGAAAGAAATTTAAATTCAGGTGCAAGAGAGTATCTAAGATAGTAAAGTTCTGGAATCTCACCCACCCCAGCCCAAGCATCTTTTTGAAGTAATTCTTGAAATCGTTAAGGTACTCTTTTGCCTCACAAAAATAACTTGCACTAAAACTGTTTTCAGGAAAATGGGTTTTTGGATGTAAATGTTTTAGAAGAGAAACACATGTGCTACACTCAGCCTGTGTTCTTTGAGATGTTTTTGAGCTGCTTCACATTGTAAGGGGAGTCCATAGATGGCAGGGACAGCAATGTGGTTGGGGTGGGAGCAGAAGATTATTGTTGCCATTCCACAATAGTCTCATTTTTGGCAAGAGACCAAAGAGGTGAGGCACCTAAGGTATCATCTAGGACTGCATCAACGGCAAATTAAAAGACTTCTAGTGCAACTTTAGACATCCTGGGGCCCTCAAAATGTTTTGGACTACAGTTTCCATGAGCACATACAGCTGCACTGCCTGGGACTAGGGATAGTTGCATCTGTCAGTTTTGGACAGTTTTTGACTTGGCTTCTTATTTTCCCACTCTTCAGTTCTCCCTTTCACTTTGAAACGATTACTTTTTCAAAGAAAGTCCTCAAGAAAACTCATTGGCATTTTAGCGTGAATTTCTCCTAATACTGCATGTACATTTTGGTCTGGGATTTTTGCTTTTTGTATGCTATTTTCACAATCCCAATATATGCATTTTTCTACACATCATTTGGCTGGAGAACTGCACTGCAGAAGTAAGAAGTGCAGATTTTTTTTTAAAATGTTATTAAAAGATTTTCTTGGGTAGCAAAAGTACATACAGTGTCTCTGTTTTCAATACATGAGTCCTTTCTACAGACCAGTTTTGACAAATGGTGGGTTTCACATATTGTGTTGGAAAGTTTGAATTAGGTAATATTAAATGTGAACTAATTTCAATTTCTCCCTCATGCCTAGCTGGAGCTTATAGGAGTTGTAGCCTAAAACCTCCGGAAGGCAACAGATTGGCAAAGAGTATTCTAATGTATCAGCCATTAAGCTGAACATTGTGGCCTTCAAAAGAAGGCATTTATAAGGCATCCCAAAGAAGACTTCAAGGCAGAAGGGTGGTTTCTTCTTCTTCTTCTTCTTCTTCTTCTTCTTCTTCTTCTTCTTCTTCTAAATTTGGATACTGCCCTTCATCCAAAGATCCCAGTGTGGTTCATAACAGAAAAATACAAAATGACAGTACAAAATACGTAAGGCAAAAACAAACCAACAACTCTCCCTTCCTCACATTAATATTATTATTTATTAAATGAGAGAAACTTTAGCAACAGAAACACAAAACAAATCCTATTTGGCCCTGTATACATGAAGGAGCATCTCTACCCCCATTATTCAGCCCGGACACTGAGATCTAGCTCTGAGGGCCTTCTGGCAGTTCCTTCACTGAAAGGTGTGAGGTTACAGGGAACCAGGCAGAGGGCCTTGTTAGTAGTGGCACCCACCCTGTGGAGCACCCTCCCATCAGATGTCAAGGAAATATGCAACTATCTGACTTATAGAAGACATCTAAAGGCAGCCCTGTTCAGGGAAGTTTTTTATGTTGTCATAATGTGTGTTAATTTGTTGGAAGGCACCCAGAGTGGCTTGGGGAACCCAGTCAGATGGGCAGCATATAAATAACTGGTGGTGGTGATGTACAAATAGCAAGCATATTTTACAAGTGTGGCTCCTTAAGAAGCTTAAAAGTGTCCCATCCATGCTCAAGGAGGAGATGTCAGCAGACTTGGAGAAATGTGAAGGTTTGGAAAAACTGGGGGGGGGGACCCTAAAAGCGGGTGAGGTAACAGCTTGGTGATGAGTGAGCTAACTCACTGGGCACTGAATATGGACTGACTGCCAGGGGTGGAGATCAGAAAACTGGGAGGTAGGAAAGGGATGGAATATTTTGGAAAAGGGCATGGCTGGCTAGCATCCTGAACAGGAGCTCTCCACACCATAACATTTTTTTGCAGGTCCCAGTTGTATCACGTAACACTGTTACTAGCATAAAATATTTTTCAGTTTAATTGATTGATTCTGGAACATTTGTAACCACAGGAAAAAACCACACTGGTGCATTCGTCTTCATAACAGCCCAGTGCAGTAGGTCATCGCTACTTGCAGAGGAAGAAATGGGGTGAGATGGAATGATTTGATGGAAACAAATTTACTTTTCCATCAGAATTTGAACAGAGGCCTTCCAGCTCAAAATCCAAGATTTGTACTGCATGAACAATACTCAGAATGATGGGAAAGGGAACTGCCTGTGAAAGCTCTTATGCTAGAATTGAAGGAAGACCGCCCCCCCGCCCCCGACACCCCCCCAAAGCATAGGCAATAGAGATGCAGGAGGGGGCAAGGATCTTCCCCTCTGCCATCAGTAATAGAGGGCACACCATTTGGAGTCCTTGGGGTTATATTCATCTAAACATGAAATATATTGATTATTTTTAAAGCCACATAGTTTTGCCTTTGTTCTTAAAGAGTCAGCAGACATGAATAGTTTTTATTCCTAGGTCAATTTCAAATTTTCCTGGCCGATTGTCTGCCATTGAGCTCCAGGTACAAAAACTGGCTGTACAAAGCTACCAGCACGTTCTGCATGACTGTATGAGAGGCGGAGGGAGGGGAGAGAGAAATTAATTTATCACAAGGTTGAAGGAAGAAGCAAGCGGTGAGAGATGCCATAAAAGGGGATGAAGTGGCCAAATTTTCATTTTAAGTCTGAGATGCTTTAATCTGCATGTCAAAATGTACAGGTATCTGTCTTCCAGTGAGGGGAGAATGGGAGATGCTACTCAATAGCTATTTAATGTATGCCAGTGTTTAGATAGATAGAAGCTTGCTATCTTTTGAGTCTTTGAATTGATTCACATGGCAGTTGGACACTTTAATTTTATCCTGCATAGCTTGAATCTGTATGAAGCAAAGTAACTGTGCGTGTGTAAGCATTCTTCATTTCAGCAGCTGAGTTAGATGGGATGAGTTATTTTGTTGTTGCTGTTCTTAAATAACTGGGAGACAGAAGCCCTTGCCAATCTATGGCAGATCACCTAGCGATTCGCCAGTAGATTCCAAACTACCTTCTGCACACCCTTGTCTTAAACTATATAATATAGGTATGTTTAAGCTGTAAGGTCCTTGGACAGAGAGTAAACAGTTTGATCGGTTTGCCAAGTGCTTTCTCTCCTCTGAAATCCTCTTGTGGAGGGTTTGGGGCACATTAATTTTATTTGCCTAGCTCATTTTCCAGAAATGCACAAACTCATTTCAATTGCCTCTCTAAAAAGATGAGCAAATGATGCTTAGATAAATCCCACTAGAGGGCACTTGAGCTGTATTCAGATAAGAGGCATTGGAGGAGACTCTTGAAGGCTGGCTCTTTACAAACCTACCCTGTGAAACTAGATGTCAAATATTCACCAGATGTTCTGTGGACATTCATATACATGCAGAATATTCAGCAGATATTTGACATTCATATTTGCAAACATTTGCAAATACTT
This sequence comes from Podarcis raffonei, assembly GCF_027172205.1. NCBI lineage: Eukaryota > Metazoa > Chordata > Lepidosauria > Squamata > Lacertidae > Podarcis > Podarcis raffonei. The sequence goes on from NC_070607.1 coordinate 66,171,093, forward strand.
TTAGCTTTTCTCATAAGACTCCTCACTTGGTTGTGATGTTTCCCTTTAGGTGAAAATCTGCAGCAACTGTAACTAAAACCCTGAGCAAGTTTAGAGGCTGTGCTACATTCCATGTCTAATACTGTGCCCTAGCTGTGGATCTCTCTATTCTATCTTCTTAAAGAATAGCTATTTACATTTCATTCAGTACCTATTGTGAGTTCAGCATCCAAATTAGGATCCTTCTCCCAGTTTGGCAAAATTCCCTCGTGGTACAATCCTATACATGTCTACTGAGAGTAAGTCCCATTGAATCAAACTTTCTCCCTGGTAAAGTTGTATAGGATTGCATTTTTAGAGACACCCATCAAATCAAGAAACTGGCAATTCTCCCAAATGTTCAACATCCAAATGTTGTTTAGATTGCTAACCCAATGAGTGGGAGGACAAACCATTCTGTCTTGACTGACTAAGCTACAGTTGGAGAGAATGAAAGCTGAGAAACGCCCCACTTCAGTTTCCCCCCTAAAAATTAAAATAAGTGGGTAGTATTGGCTTCTATGCTTTGCGGGTATTTCATTCTCACTGCTTATACATAAGGTTTCTGCTTGGGCATGGATTTGTTTGTTTAAACATTTCTGCAAACATCCAATGACCTTTAACGATGTCATGAGTACTACCTAAAGGAACTTTTCATCTTGCTCAGAGACATGATATTTGGTATTAAGAACTCCCAAGGAACTGTTTGAGCATTTATCCTTATTTGCTTGTACAAAACTTACACGGATGCTAGGTAATATATGTTGAGTATTCATTCTTTTACTTAAAAATTTTATTATTATTTTTTGTAATATATAAGAAGAAATAACATACATTAAATTGTATACAATATATAAATTTAAATGAAAAGAATGTACAAACATTAGTGATTGACTAGTAAAGTAATACAGGTATTTCCAAAAAAGGGACATTGCCCTGATCAGAAAATAATGAGATTTATACATCTCTAAGTGTTGCATCACACAATTTAAAATAGTAACCAGGTTGTAAAATATAGTTTGGGCTTCCAGTACAATAAAATGATTACAGATTATCACAACATATCCTTCCATAGAGAACATAGATTGGATAGGGGAGGTATTTCAATCATGATCTTTGTTAGCTACATATATTATAAAACAAAACCACTTTTTGTAAATATTGAGCATTCATTCTGATTTGTTTGCAGAGCAAGAAGCATTTAGTTGGCATTCATCTGATTTGCTTGCAGGGTATTTATGTCTTCCCATTGATCATTCATTCGGCACTTTTCAGTGTATTTCCCTGTCACCTTCCTAACTGCTGAAAGCTCATTTCTTTTAAAGTGTTGTACTGGGGCACAAAGTGCTTGAATCTCTCCTGCAAAATACTGACTGGAAAGGCTGAAGGAGTTGGATCTTCAGTTTGGAGAAAAGACAATTAAGAGGAAATATGTCACTCACCTCCAAATATCTAGAGGGCTGCCATATTGGAAAAGATTTGTTCTCAGTTGCTCCTGAGGGCAACCAATGGGTTCAAATGACAAGAAAGATTACCAAAAATTCTCTGGTGGTACAAGCTGTGTTAGAATAAACTGTCCCCGAAAGTGGTGGGCTCTTCTTTGTTAGGTGGCCATCTGTCCTCTGCTTAAAAACATCTAACAGGGATGCTGTGTAAGCAGTAGATTTGCTGCATTGGCAGGGGGTTGGATTGGATGCACTTTGTGGTCCCATCTAGCTCTGTGATTATATTCTTCTTGTTTAGGTAGCTGTTTTTCTTTGAAAGAGCCCATAGGCCATTATCCCCCATCTGCTAAAGGCAGGAACAGGTTTTGCAGAGCTTGAGATGCTATCTGGTAGACTGAATGGAACTTCTTGTGGCCTGGACCTCATCTTTCTGCAGTTGAAGGCTGAGCCTGGTGCACCTTTAGGGTTCAGAATAAAGTTGGCACTGGGGCCTTATCCCCAGGCACTGGAATCTTGGAGTGGACTTCAGCGGTGAAGTGTCTGTTTGGCATTCCTGCGCCCGGCTTTTTTGATGTTGCAGAATGATGTTAAGGAGTGGCTGAAGCCAGATGGAACCATGCAGCACAATTCAAAATTCATTTCAAACAGATGATATTAATACATCACTAAAGCAAGCTTCACAGAAGAATGGACCCAAGTTACAGCCAGACAGCATCATAGGACTGGCTCCTTTTCCAATAATATGTTCCTTCCCGTGATGGCAGACATAAACCTGTGTTCCGCAACTGTTTCTAATTCATTGCCCATTTTGCTTGCCAGTTGGACAATGAGACATAAGGCTTTCACGTTAGCATTTTATGTTTCCAAGACCCATGCTCTAGGAAAACACTCCTTGGTTCAGCCTTTCTGGCTACTGCCATAGGTGCCTCCTAGGACTCAGATATAGGAAGCTGCCTTATACTAGCTCAGAATACTTGTCCGTCTAGCTCAGCATAATCTACTCTAGCGTCCCCAACTTGGTGCCTCCAGATGTTTTGAACTACACATCCCATCAGCCCCATCCAGCATGGTCAATGGCCAGGGGTGATGGGAGTGGAAGCCCAAATTCCTGGCAGTAGCTCTCCAGGGTCCTAGACAGAGGACTTTCCCCTCTCCTGCTGTTTGATCCTATTGACTGGAGATGCCAAGGATCAAATCTGGGAGATTCTGAACACAACATTTGCTTTGCCAGTGCACTCTGGTCCATCTCTCACAGGGAGTGGGCAGGTTCTTTAGAGGATAGCTTCATGCAGGGGTTTTTTTGTATTGGAAATGGCGTACAAACCAAGTACAACTGTCATATGTGAAGAATGTATTGGTGTCTATTTTCCTGCTTGTACACATTTTGGGAAGTAAACTGGCCACTTCAGAACTTTTGGGCAAGGAAAGAACAGGAGACACTCATACAGATTCATGAAACACCATGCTGTTAGGAGGGGCTGGATAAACACAGGCAACTGGAAGAAGGGCCAGAGTAGTTTGCTCCTTGGCAGAGCCCATCTTCCTCTGATATTTCACCAGTTATGACTTGCAGTCTTGGATTCTGTTCTGCAGAAAGGCAAGAACAGCCAGCAACTTGGGCATTTCCTTGCATGATGAGTTCTAGTTTGAGGAATGCAGCAGCAGCAGGTGAACTCTCTACCCTGCTCAGGGCCTTGCCCTTAGAGATCAAACTCAGAACATGCTCATTTGAGGTCGCTTTCTTTGTGCAAGTTCCAGGAAGGACTGGAGCCACTTCTGAAGCTGTCCAAAATACAGAAGTCTTTAGGCAACAAACTACCCACATTTAAGAAAAGGAAAGATACAGGCTGTACTTTGGACTCGTAAACCATTAGTCTTGTGGGCTTCAGATTCCTATCTCATCAGAAAATGGCACTCCTACAAGTGAGGATTGTGGAATTTGGTGCAGCTGCTTAAAATTTACTGCTCTAATAAAAATCTTATTAAGGTGTTGGGACAGGGCACTGCAGAGCAGCTGCACCAACTTGAGGTCAGTGTTCCATTAATGTCAGATCAGATGCTTTTAGATTTCAAACACTTGTTAGTAAATCCCAATTCCTTGCAATGCTGAGAAATTCTGTTCATCAGACCACCAATAAAACACAGTATGTCGCTGCTTGAAACACTTAGGACATCAATAGCACATCTGATGGGGCATATAATATGATACACGAAATAAAGAAAACAGAATTGGCACAATCAGGGACAATTTATGCAGCCCATTGGAATTATTATCTGACTTGGCTAAATTTCCCTTTCATTAGGGGAAAAAAAGGTAAAGTCTGAGGAATGATAATGTTGCAATACAATAAAATAAAAATGATTCATGCTTCCAGTTGCAGGATCCTCTCCTGAGAAGGCGGCGAAGAGTATTATGTTTTCACGATGTGTAAATCTGGAAACAGCAGGGGAAAGCCCTGTAGGCCACAGAGGTTGATGAACTCATCAGGTCATGTGAGTTCTTGCAGTGAAATCCATTATTGTGCCAATGGAATGTAAAATTGAATGCTAGCAATCACCCCCAGAAGCCACAGCCAGGCTGTGCAGCAGGGAAGACTCAGGCAGAGCACTGAGCTGGCACTGACCACAGAGAGGAAATGACAAGTGGGAGCTCATTGTGGCAGACTCTCTACACCACCGAGGTGAAAGTACAAGAAGCTTCAGGGAGGCGCCTGGCAAGCTGCTGCGGCAGAAAAGTTGGCACCTATGAGCAGGTATTCCTACCAGGACATCAAGCGATGTATTCTTAAAACCCCACCACCCAGCTAAACCAAGACAAAAGCAACCTAGTGAGTCATAGTCATTTGTAGGATGCCACCTAAAGGTAAAGGTAAAGGGACCTCTGACCATTAGGTCCAGTTGTGGTCGACTCTGGGGTTGCGGTGCTCATCTCGCTTTAGTGGCCGAGGGAGCCGGCGTACAACTTCTGGGTCATGTGGCCAGCATGACTAAGCCGCTTCTGGCGAACCAGAGCAGCGCACGGAAATGCCGTTTACCTTCCCACCGGAGCGGTGCCTATTTATCTACTTGCACTTTGACATGCTTTCGAACTGCTAGGTTGGCAGGAGCAGGGACTGAGCAACAGGAGCTCACCCCGTCGCAGGGATTCGAACCTCTGACCTTCTGATCGGCAAATCCTAGGCTCTGTGGTTTAACCCACAGTGCCACCCACACCCACCTACTAGTGGACAAAGGCTGTGGACTCTACTTGTTTTACAATTCTTCTACACCACTTCTTCAAAACAGTTCAAAGTAACATACATCACATGAAACCAAGAGCAGGCTTAGGCTACGTATCCTCCTAGTTAAACACTTCTGGCAACTGCCAATGAGATGGGAATGTCAGAACCTCTGCTGGGGCTTGTAGAGGAAGCGGAAGCAATAAGTGGAGCTGCTTCAGTCAGGTCGAGTCAGACCAAAGCCCCGCTATGGAAGATGCTATCTCAACAAAGGAGCAGAAGGCTTAAGGCTGGCAGGGCCATTCCTTCCAGTGGCAGCACCTCTCTGGTAAACTGTCTGCAATCTTTAAAGGCCCAACAAGCTTATAATGCTCATATGCTCTTTTGTGTTGTGGCACAGGATAAGCTGCTGGAGAATCAATGCTAGAGCCAGATGGTGGCAAGAGAACCATGTTCTCAGGCTGGGATGTGGAGAAGAGGGTGCTGAGGGCTCCCTCCACCCCAGTGGAGAGACCTGTGAGCTTTCTGACTCTGTCCACCTTGGGACAATGCTGGAACCCAGGTGTGGGGAGACATTCATTCTTATGTGCTCTCTATAAAACAAACAAGCTCAGCTCCTAGGTTTCTGATCAATTTATAGGAGAGTCCTGCTCACAGGAGTCCATTCACTATGAATGGTGGTGGCTTTTGTTTAGAACAAGAAACCTGTTGCTGAGTAGGTTCTTTGTTTCCTCTCGAGGAAGAGAGACACAGATTGAACTGGACCTTTACTTAGGCCACAATCTCACCATATATTTAAAGCACTATGATATAACTTAAAGCAGTCAAGAATCCCCCAAAGAATTATGGGAGTTGTAGCTTTTTAAGGGTCCTGATAGTTGTTAGTAGACCCTTGTCCCCCTCTCAGAGCTACAGTTTCCAGGGTTCCCTGTGAAAAGGGATTGATTGCTAAACCATTCAGGTATTTGTAGCTTTGGGAGGGGCATAGGGGTTCTTCTACCAGCTCATTATACCCTTAACAACACTATGGAAGAAGCGAAGACTGTTTAGAGTGGTATCATAGTGCTTTAACTATATGGTGTGAATGTGGCTCTAGAAATACCAACCATTGCTCATGACAGTTGAAGCAAGGACTCACAACTAAGGAAGACCACTTAGCTTTCTGTTCCTATATACTGGTACGTTAATGCTTTAACAGCTTTGTCTTCTCTTTCAGCTCAGCAGGTCTTAATAAAAGATGGTTGCTTATTCCAACAAAACCTTGGGGTGTAGCAGACTTTCCCACTGCAAGAGTATACCACTCGCCCATCAGCCCCTTTCTATTCTAAATGTCACAGCAAACTAAGCAGAAGCACAGAGCACCTGGTCTCAGCCTTTCCAATATAGTGAGATTCATTGCATTTTAAGTTAAATCACAGCTGTTATTGGGACGCGGGTGGCGCTGTGGGTAAGACCTAGGACTTGCCGATCAGAAGGTCGGCGGTTCGAATCCCTGTGACAAGGTGAGCTCCCGTTGCTCGGTCCCTGCTCCTGCCCACCTAGGAGTTCGAAAGCACGTCAAAGTGCAAGTAGATAAATAAGTACCTTCCAGCTGGAAGGTAAACGGCGTTTCCGTGCGCTGCTCCAGTTTGCCAGAAGCGGCTTAGTCATGCTGGCCACATGACCCGGAAGCTGTATGCCGGCTCCCTCAACCAATAAAGCAAGATGAGCGCCGCAACCCCAGAGTCGGCCACAACTGGACCTAATGGTCAGCTGTCCCTTTACCTTAACCTTTACCGCCATTATTTCTAAATTTGCCTGTATATTAGTGTATGCAATTTTTATAAGGAAACAGCAGAAAGTCTCGTGACACTGAATGGAGTGTGGTCTAGGCTTCCTCAACCACGTGCCCTGTACATGTTTTCATTCACAAGCTGAATGGGTCTGATGTGAGTTCTAGTCTAAAACATTGGTGGTGGGCACCAGGTTGGGAAAGGTTGCTGTGGAAAGTGGGATCTTTGATGAGTGAGTAGCAGCTCTGGTCTTCTGCCATCTTGCTGTTCCTTCAGCCCTTCTGCATTTCTAAGATTGCACTTCGCAGGATTTCCATTGCCTTTGACTATTTTCCAGGGGAAGTCCAAACTGCTGGATTTTCTGAGAGTAAGCCAGAAAATATTGTGCAGTTTCGTGTCAGAGACCTGGGAAAAAACACAATCTGACTAATGATACACAATGCAGCAACGTGCTAAACTGAGAGCAGATGATGACCCCCTTTGGCCAGGCAAAGGAAATGTGTGACCTGTTTTGAATATAACCAGGGCCAGAAGACAGGTCATGGGACAAGGGGCTAAATGAAACCATATTCCAGGGCCCCTCGGAAGTTTCTGAACCACAAAACCCACAGTTTTTGTCTTTTGACATATTCCCATACTAATGCAGCTATGCATACCCACTGCCAAATCATTTCCTGCCTTTTTAATCTTCTGACTTGATGCGTTAGGCAAGGAACCAGTGTTCAAAGTTTTGTTGTTGCAGCAGGTCCCCTGTGCTGTGATGAGGTGTCCACTATGATCTCAGTCTTTAAAGGAGCTTTGAACAAAGAGCAAGATAGGCCCATGCTGGGAAACTGCTAGATCAAAGTGCCACTGAATGGGCCCCATTTGGCTGAAATCCTGCTCTGGAACTTAACTCACATACTTGCTAATCTAGCCCTAGGAGTAACAGAGAAGACAGAGGAGAAAGAAGAGCGTAGGAGGTTCAGTTGCTAGGCCTCTTCATGCAAATGAGAGGGAGAATCTGTCTTCTCATGACATAAAGCAGCCCATTTGAGTCAAGAGGAGCTTTGGAAAGGAAAAAATTGTCAAACTGTTCCTAGAAAAAGCAACAACTGGAAATGCTACAAGTGCACTGGGCAGAAAAACAGGTGCTGTATGTTGTAGGGACCCTTTGGTTATGTTGAAGCAGATTTGGAGGAGGCTGATCCTGCACTTGTTGTAGCAGTCATGTTGGATAAACCTGTGATTCCTGCTAATGGAAGTGGCACTTTACATTAACAGTTCTGCAGGATATTGGCTTTCCAGGCCTGTTCTGGCAGATGGAGAGGTTAAGGGAAGCCAGAAGTACTGAGGTCACATTCTGGCCAAATGAACGATTGCCTGCCTGCACCAGAGGCTTGGTTTGAGTTGCAGAACTCTTTCATACAAATATACTTTCAGCTTCACCATCCAGCATTGCAGCAGCACATAGCTAGGCATGTGGGAAATGCCCAAGGGAAAGGCAAATCCTGTACAGCTTCTGTTCTTCTCCCTATCAGCTGTGTGGAATGGCAGGGGCAAGTGAAGTTGTCCATGCATCTGTGGCAGCTAGAGTACTGGTGGCCAAAACTTGGAAGAGTGAGGAGACTCCCTCAATGGCAGAGTGGCAAATTAAATTTTGTGAATATATTGAATTAGCCAAGATGACAACATCAATTAGAACACAATCAAAACAAAAATTAAGAAAAGAATGGAAGTCTGTTGAAGAATATATTGTACAAAATTACTTCAATAGAAATTTCTGGTTAAGTACTGATTGAGTTCATTAAGCTAAGATGCAATGATTTTAAAACAGAGGATTGATCAATGAGATGAACAATTATGAACACGATGTTAGAGTTTTAAGGTAACAAAAAGGATATTATGCATGTGGGTGAAGGAAGTCACATGGGTATTTGGGTAAATGGTGAGTTGGGTATAGATGTGGGGAATCCGTATATATAATATAATGTATGTTGTGTATAGTGCTGAAATTGTATGGTAACTAAGATGTAATATGCATTTAATAATAAATAAAGAAATAATGAAGTTGTCCATGCATCATGGATTCAAAATGCTCAAGCAGATCCCTGGAACTGGACTGTCTAGGCAAGAACTGTGGGCTTTGAAAACATTTCCCAGCCCCCAGTTCCAGACAGAAAGTTGCAAGATGGGTGAATATCATGTGAAAAGGTCCAGAAGGGGCTGCCTTCTCAGTGAGGGGCATAGAAAGAGAAACGATAAGATAGACAAAGTCTGTGGATAAATGATTGTGAATATACTCTTGCTGTGCCAAGCAGGGATGGAGGAGGAAACAATTTTAAATGGATTTATACACAGAATTTGGCAGTTCTGACCCTACTAAGCTGTGCTCCCCATCAATCGTCTCTTGTACTGAGCACCTGCTTTTGTTAACAACACATGTGCATCATCTGTTTTTCCTTTTTTTAAAAAAACAAACACCCAACTAATTATATGCAGGGTTCTTTGAAAAAAATTATATGTATAATATGCTTAAATGATTCAAGTGCCATTCTGTGCTCTGTTCCTGAAGCATAACTATATATAAGTACATTAATACATGCATGTTTTTATACACATATCCTTTGTTGTATTTGTTGTGTGTTTATTTACTGGAAACTTCAGAAATTGGGAGTTTATGTGCATCTAATAAGCACAATAATGCAAAGAATATATAATAGAAGTTTATTTTTAGTGGAGCTGGTTGGGGTGGGGGCTCTCACTTACCACTGAGATGGGAATTAGGGGGGGGGGGGGAGGAATTCATGCAGATGAGCTCAATGTTGAATTTTTTCAGAGAATTCTATCCCTAGATGCAAGTTCTTAAGTAGAGAGCCTTTGCAGGCCTCCCTTTGGCTTCTTGTCATTAGCAGTCAAAGCAATTAACTTAATCCTCAGCATTCCATTGCACAGGGTAAAAATAATTATTCTAAACTAACTGAGGATTTACTGTTTGATTTTGCTCTAACAGCTTCTGACTTTTAACCGTTGACAGAGAGCCGCAGGCTATGCTTTTCTATATGCATTTCCTCTGTCGATGTGATTAAATAATTCTGCTACATGGCTTCTCATATATTAGCAGACCCTTAGAGTAAGAAGCCTCTTGTGCTGTGTTTGAGAGGCTCTCTCTCATTTTTACAGACACATTACTGATGCTTTCTTCTGGATTCTGTTGCATCCAGTTGGAAAGGTCAGAGGAACCATAAGCCTCTTTGCTTAAGTCAGAAGCAATACCATAAGAATTTCATTCAAGAGGTGTCCCACTGAATGATATTTGTGTGTTGCAGGCTCCCTTTACAAAGATATTTGCTGTGATGCTCTGCAAACAAACCTTGGAACAATTGTCATTGATTTCTGTGAAGTTTACAAGAGAGAGCTCATACACCCTTCTGTTTGTCCTGTGCCTAGAAAGCTTGGGTCTGAGTGGTTTCCCGCTTGTCCTGCTATTTCTAGGCACAGGTCTGAGCAGTTTTGCTCTCCATTCCTCCCAGGAAAACCTGCTGTTTAGCAATAAATTGGATCAAATGTCAATCTGGAGAAAAACCCGAATAATGTTTTCTCTGATTCAGGGGTAATGATAGGGTTTCCCTGGGGGGGAAGTGGTGGGGCCAGGGCAAGTCTGGATGAGCACCGAGTTACCAACCAACATAGGATCGGGCCGTAAATCTGAAGCTGTGTGGAAAGTCCCACTTCTTGACCAAACTCTTTTGCTCTGAAAATGACACATTTGAGCAATACACTCACTTGCTACATTTTCTTTAAACATTCAATACTATGTCTACAGGATTGGGCACTCTCTTCTACAGGTGGTGGGTATCATGTGAAGGATTTGTTTCCAACAAGGGTTGTAAGATTATGGAGGAGGTGCATTATAGCACGACAGGGGTGTGTGTGTGTCTTTTCTTGCATGAGGCTTTGTCTCCCTCAGCAGCTCCTCCTCACATGGAGGAGCTGGAAGGCAAAGGAGAGAAGCTGGAAGTCCCATTGCACAAGTTGGGCTGCTTACATTTCACTGATGTCTACAGAATTTAGCTGTGTGCAGCATTACAACCCTTCAAACAGAGGACAGCCCTCTGAAAATGAGGCCACATGGCCACCTTAGAACCTTCTCAAAAAAATTGTAACCGGAGAAACCATAAATTGGGGTCAAGGGAAGGAGAGCAGGAGACATACAAAGCCGCCATGTTGGATAAGCTCTGGTAAAAGTCAGAGGAGGCCACTGTGATTACCCCCAGGAGGGCATATTGATGCTAAAGTTAGAATGGTCTGCACCATAAGCCCCACTGAAATAGTGGGATTGACTTCTGAGTCAACGTGCAAGTCTTGGGAGGAAAAAGAAACCCAGAGAAGCAGTGTTTGCAAACAAGAAAGCAGTGGAGGCCTCCTGTTGAGGCTGACCTTGGAGGGAAGCAGCTTAGTATTCGGGAGGTGAAGGGGAGAGCACGGTTGATTCCAATCAGACCATGACAAGTGCCATTTAAAGGGAGACATCTTGATGCAGGAAGGAAATGCAAGGGGGAGGGGAAACCCATGAATATGAAGAGCTAGATATCAGAACCTAGATCGAAGTTTTAGAGAAAACACTAGGGTGTCATAAGCTTTACAAATAGCAGGAGGCAGGATCCTGAAAGGCATCAGAGGAAAGACCAGACATGGGGCTAATTCATGTGCAGGACTCCACAGATTTATATGAAGTTTATAGTAGGAACATTTGATTCCTATTCAAAGGGTACAGACTGACCCACAACCTCCCAGGACTCCTACACTGATTCCCAGATGTTTTCAATATTGATGGCACAGGTCAGCTGCTAGTTAAATCGGCCTCGGCTCAGCACTGACCCATGGCAAACTCATAATGTGGGCAAGCCCAGCATTTTGTATTCATTGTCACCAGAGGCCTCCGACAAGCAGATGGTATTCAGCTAAGACAGGAAGCTGTGCATTAGTGCCAGACTTGACAAAAAGGATTTTAACACCTTGAACAATTTTAACCTCTTTGAAAATCGAGTCTGAATTGGTTTAGACTGAAATTGCTGTGCACCTACACATATGCCGGTATACAGCTATTTCACACCTGCAATGCATAAGCTTCTGCGTACTATTTACTACCAAATCAACATGACATTAGTATATTTAGGTTTATTGTGTGTGTCCCTGAACAAACAGCAGCTCCTAGGTAGTGGTGTTTTTGGCTACCTTTAGAACAATCTTCTTGAAACTGATGCCCTCCCAGAGGTTTTGGACTACAATTCTCATCAGCCCCAGCCCACACAGCTGGTGGTCAGGGATGGTGGGAATGGTAGTCCAAAAATATCTGAAGAGCACCCCACTAGTCATGATAAGGGAACACTGAAAGACTGAATCAAGCCAAAGAAAGCAAGTGAATTAAGGTCCATGAAATAGGAGAAGGGGTGGTTTTTGTTTGTCCTCCCTCCCCCAGCTGTTTTAAGGGGAATGTTGGTGCTCTCTTGCTTGTTGCGGTATGGGAACTGCCACCCCATAAAAAAGTTTTAAAATAGATTTTATTTTTGCAAAACTTCATGGGAAGGCAAAGGGGGACCTGTTGGTGACATTTATTATCAGAGATGTCCTGAGCATGATGCTTATGCCGTGGAAGTGGGAGCTAAAAATGAAGGGTTAAAGGTGGGGAGATCAAAACTGAATGTGCTCAATGATCAAGAAAAAACTTCCTCCAGAGATGTTGCATGGATAAAAACTCTACTTTTTAAATTTATTTTACTGTAAACACACACACGATTGAGAATTTCCTGCTTTTTCTGGAAGTACCCAAACTGCCAAAGCCTTTTCCTCCTTGCCTTTAGTTTAAATGTGAGTGCAGGAAATGGATTTGGAACTGGATCAAACCAGCTTTCAGCTTTGCCATCCTTCACTCAAGATTATAAACATGAGATTATTGCCGCATACTTCCCGCATGTGTCCTACATGTGTCTCCGTTCTTTATGTTGCGAGCGCCGCAAGTAAACACAAGTTTCAAAGAGCCGTATTGAAGAAAGCGTCACTCAGCTGACCCAGACAAGAATGTATACAGAGGGGGAAAGCAAAGGGTCACTTGGACTTACGAAGGGACAAGTCCCCATGTCACTGGAAAAAACCCAAAACCGATTCCAACAAAATCCTACAGAAATCAGTGAGACGTCCAGTTCGGTCCCATGGAAGTTCATTCAGAAGAAAATCCAACCAGATTCAGTGGGACTAAGTGTCACTACAGACTTCCTTTTAAATTGTGCGTTCATGTTTATTTGTGCTAATGGTTGTATCAGGGTGGTTCCCTCTTTCAGTACTGTACCCTACCATAATGTGGAAACCGGGTCCCTCTTCCACATAACCTGTGTGTTGAGCAGTTATCCCAATTTGTTTTACAAGTTTGCAGATTATGGTTAGATGATGTTGGCTGTTTATTGAGCATCCTTCTGATTTGTCTGCAGGGAGGTTAAATGATGGCCACATCTGCACCATACATGTAAAGCACTATTATACCACTATTACTGCCATGGCTTCTCTTGGAGAATCCTGGGAACTGTAGTTTAAGGGTGTTGAGAGATGTTAGGACACCCCTGTTCACCTCACAGGACTACAATTCCCAGAATCCTCTGAGAAGAGGGATTGATTGTTAAACCACTCTGGAAAATGTAGCTTTGTGAGAGGAACAGGGGTCTCCTAACAATTCTTTGCCCCCTTAACAAACTACAGGTCCCATAATTATTTGCGAGAAGCCATGACAGTAAAAGTAGTATAGCAGTACTGTAGTACCTCGGTTTTTGAATGTCTCCATTAACGAACATTTTGGTTTTCAAACACTGTAAACCTGGAAGTAAATGCTTCGGTTTTCGAACACACCTCGGAAGTTGAACATGCCACGTGGTTTCTGCTGAGTGCAAGATCCTGAGGCAAGAACAGCTGTTGGCTGTTGAGTTTTCGGTTTTCGAATGTTTCAGAACTTGAACAGTCTTCCGGAATGGATTGCATTGGAAAACCAAGGTACCACCAGCGCTTTTTTCTGGGGGGACACATACCCCTAAACATTTTATGAATCTAAGTTTGGCCTCATTGAGGGGAAGTATTCCAAAAATGTGAGTACCCCTAAACATTTTTTAAAAGAAAAAATCTCTGGGTACCACTGTACTTTAAATGCATGGTGCAGATGAGGGCATAATTACACCAAACAAGTGTTATCCCACACTTTCCAGTCACTTTCCTTATTGAAAGAAGTCTGGCTTCAGGGAGGAAGTAGGTTTGTTGCACAAGACCCCCAAATCAGCATAAATTATGCAAGCTGAATTTGCTGGAATGTGATTTAATTCCATCTGAAAATAGTGACAGTCCGGAAGCACCCTGTATGTCTCTTTTTGGCTTATTGTGTTTGTTTTCTTGTTTGCTTAACTAATGCTTATAGTCTTTTTCTCTTGTCAACAATCTTTCCTTCAGGGCACCTGATTATTTGAGCCATATATGGAGAGTCTCTTCCATATAAGCAGAGCTCCTGCCCCCTCACAAATCAAGCTACATCCACAAATTCTCTTTTGCATAGGGAAGCTAATTGGGCACACATTTTGTGCCGGGGTTTGCATCTGTGCACATGGAAGTATTCAAGCATACTTTTCGTTTGCTTGCAGCCTTCGGCTTGCAGCATTGGTATGCTTGATATGTTTCACCTTGGGACACCTTCTGCTGTTGGAAGGCTTGGATTTGGCCCCTGGGGAATCTGCCCACTTGATCTCAAACCTAAACAATCAATGGATTTCTGGCTCCTGTAGTTTGGGAGTCACCTGGAGCAACAGTTTAGTTTCTAGAACCCCGGTTCATATTTATGTTGATTGAAAAGGCTGCCATGGGTGAGCTGTAAGCAGCTGTCAATGTTGGAGCCAGGGGCTGGGAGCCAGGAATTGCACTGGGGTCAAGCTAGAAGAAGTAACAACCCAAGGCTGGAGGGAGCCAGAAAGCACCAGAGCCAGGAATACAGTTGTTGTCCAGACAAAGTCCCAACCTGAACAGGAAACCCCAAATAGATGGAACTTCCTGCTAGATGAACTTATGACAAGCCTGTATGTGTGGAGCTATGTAGTGTTGTTTGCTACCCCTCAAATGCCATTTTGGCTGCTGCTCACCACATGCGGCCACTGTTAACAGTAGGGTTGAGCCAAATATGGAGAGGCATTTGGGTGGCTTTTCAGATGTCAAGGGCATAAAAAGAAGCAGCCGTATGCTGAGGCCGTTGGTCCATCTAGCTCAGCATTGTCTATAGGGAATAACAGTGGCTACCAGGGTTTCCAGCTGTGTTTTCCTAGCCTAGGGGTCAGCAACCTTTTTCAGCCGTGGGCCGGTCCACCGTCCCTCAGACCATGTGGTGGGGCGGACTATATTTTGGAAAAAAATATATGAATGAATTCCTATGCCCCACAAATAACCCAGAGATGCATTTTAAATAAAAGCACACATTCTACTCATGTAAAAACACGCTGATTTCCAGACCGTCCGTGGGCTAGATTGAGAAGGCGATTGGGCCACATCCTGCCCACGACCCTTAGTTTGCTTACCCCTGTCCTAGCCCTTCCTAGGGATGATGTGGGTACTCTAACACTGAACCATGGCCTATCCCTAAGGGGAGGGTAGCTATACAGGGCATCAGAATTGCTCATCCATTTTGCCACGATAGCCCCACATAGCATTATTCTTAGGGTGGTTCTGGGAAACAGTGGCGGGCTCCTACAGATGGCAGTCTGGACATTTGCTCCTGCCACCATCCATTCTGTAGATTTCCTTTGAGAACTTTCCACCAGCTAGAGCACAGAGCTGTAGGCTTTCGTTTCTAGCATCCCCAACTCCTAAAATGCTGCTGCTGCTGATAATAATAATAATAATTTATTATAGTGGTACCTCTGGTTGCGAACGGGATCTGTTCCGAAGGCCCGTTCGCAACCTGAAAGGAACACAACCCATGTCTGCACGTCCACGCAGGTCGCAATTCACCACTTCTGTGCATGCACATGACGTCATTTTGTGCGTCTGCGCATGCGCGAGTGGCAAAACCCGGAAGTAACCCTTTCCAGTACTTCCGGGTCGCTGCGGGATGCAATCTGAAAACGTTCAACCTGAAGCAAACGTAACATGAGGTATGACAGTATATATACCCCGCCCAACTAGCTGGGTTTCCCTAGTCACTCTGGGTGACTCTCAACAGAATTAATTATAATACTAATAAAAAAAAAAGCAATACAACATCAGACATTGAAAGCCTCCCTAAACAGGGCTGCCTTCAGATGTCTTCTAAAAGTCAGATAGTTGTTCATTTCCTTGACATCTGATGGGAGGGCATTCCACAGGGCGGGAGCCACTACCGAGAAGGCCCTCTGTCTTTGTTAAGCAGCATTAATGGTACCCTGGTAATCAAACGTGACTTGTGCGCTCATATCTCTTCCCTGCTCCTCTTCTATTAGAGCACATCTTGTTTCAGCATGGCATCTTGTGTGTTATGCCAGAGATGTCCGAAAGCCCATTAAAAAATTTCACTACTTGCATTGAAAATCCTTTAACTCCTATTGAAAGTTCCTTTGGGTATCCTCCTCCCACCTAAAGAAAGGAGGATCCAAATTAATGAAAAATTTCACTGTAGGCGAAATTTGCATCTATGTGACCCACCTCTTCCTCAATATCATTAACAGGGCTGCCCCTACTGTTAGGCAGAGTGAAGTGGGTGCCTCAAGCAGCTGATTTTGTGTGTTATGAAAGGCAACAAATTGCTAAACCTTTAACTGTTTTTCTAAAAATTGTACTTTTACTTGTAGGGATTTTCTGCATCAGGTGTCAAAATAATTGGGCTGCCTTGATCTTGGAGTGGGCGTAGGTGAGAAGCATTTGATACTCCACTTCAGGCCAGAAAACATCTTGGCCTATTCCTGACCTCTAAACTTATTCAATTCCTTTATCTTTGTTTAAAATTCTTAAGCTGTTTTGCTCATCAAGACCCTCAAACTCACCTCAAGTTACTTCCAAGATTGGCTGTGAGCATTTTTGCTGATACGCTCACAGAACATGTGCATGGAAGTTATACAATGTTGCCTGTTTACTGAGCATTCAATCTGATGTGTTTGACATTGCCAGCGAGTGATTGTTATCACATATTTTCAGGGTAATTTTCCATCGCTTTTCTTATCAGACTTCTTGCGGTTAGAAAAGTGGCAGGATAATAGCACTGGAAAGTGCAGAATAACACCCACATTTTGTGCTTATAAACAGCCTATCTGGAAGTGCCCCCAAATGCCACTTTTGTCAAAATCTGGCAGCCACGCTATGCATGTCACTTGCTTGTGCCACTTTTCTGTACATTCTCTCCTGGCAATGGTGTTGCACAATTATTATTGTCCAATTATTTTTGTTCCTGTCCTCAGCAATGGGGTCAATAAGTTGCAATGCCATCACTACCCCCCTTCTCTGTGTTCAATAAATTATTCTTTTCAGTTGGCTTTGCACACACATACACGTCATGGTCACATATTCCTGTCAAATATTTTGGGAACACTGTTGAATAAACTGCTGAAGGGGTTAATTGTTTTAGGATCCCCATTTCTCTGTCTCAAAGTGCTAAAGTTGAACTTCAAGTTTCTAATCAAAAGTTGAAACCAGATGGGAGAGAAATGCCAAGATTAATATGAAAAGTATGTTGCAGAAAGATCAAATGAAAGGGAAAAAAATGAAAATGTTTTCAATTGAGCACAGCATCCTTCTAGCGGCAGATTTATGTAAAACCAAGAGCCAGTATGAGCCCCCACTTCTCTCTCTCTCTCTCTCTCTCTCTCTCTCTCTCTGTGTGTGTGTGTGTCTGTCACACAGGTGACAATGAATTAAGCTCTGCTGGGTGGGACAGCACTATCACAGTAGTAGGGTCACAATGTTAATCTTCCCTTTTCTCATCTTAAAGTGAGAGATTAAATTAGGCCAGGTAAGGGTAAAGGGACCCCTGACCATTAGGTCCAGTCATGGCCGACTCTGGGGTTGCGGCACTCAGACAGGGGCCCTGAGAGCCAGTGTGGTGTAGTGGTTAAGAGCGATGGACTTGTAATCTGGTGAACCGGGTTCACTTCCCTGCTCCTCCACATGCAGCTGCTGGGTGACCTTGGGCCAGTCACACTTCTCTCAGCCCCACTCACCTCACAGAGTATTTGTTGTGAGGGAGGAAGGGAAAGGAGAATGTTAGCCGCTTTGAGACTCCTTCGGGTAGTGATAAAGCGGGATATCAAATCCAAACTCTTCTTCTTCTTCTAATTTGCAAATGGGTCATAGGCAACATCTTTCTTTCTTTCTTTCTTTCTTTCTTTCTTTCTTTCTTTCTTCTTCTTCTTCTTCTTCTTCTTCTTCTTCTTCTTCTTCTTCTGGTAAATTACTTGGAACCCCCTGGGCATGGCATAGGCGTATGTCCCTGGTACATTTCCTAGTCCTATGCAGCAGAAAAGGCAATGTTTGGATGGGAAATCTCTATATCCTGGTCCTTGATGTATCTTTCACGTAAGGAAGACATCACTGTCTTTCTGCCACGAGGCCCAAGTAAGGATGACATTCTGTGGTCTGATCCATGTGTTCATATGTTCTTCATTTAGGAACTAGACATTCCCCACATCCATTTTTTTAAGGTAATTTCTGGACGTCACAAGTATCTGTGCATGTGCAGACTTTGACAAACCCAGCAACAGACTTCTGAAAGGCTCAGAATTCAAATAGCAAATATGTATGATGAATACAAATGAATGAGTGCATTTTGACATCTCGTTGTTGTTTTAAATAAAAGAGCCACCCGATGGTCATGCATGTATAAGGTTAACAATAGTCAATAGGCTGGTAGGGCAAGGAGGTGGAAACCAGTAGAGCAAAGGGAGGTGACCTATAAGTAAATGGGTCAGGTCCAGGGTAGGGCCCAGCAATGAAGGGCAGAGCCCACAGAACATGTTCTAGTCATCTTAAGACGCACATTGACTGCATGTGTTTACAAGCTCCCAGACACTAAGCAATACCATCCAGACATGGTACCAGGCCAAAAGAATTCTATGCAACCCAGCCTGCAATCGTTCTAAGCACAAACCAAAGGGTAGGAGTATGTAAAAAGCAGATAACTCAAGCGGATTAGTCCAGGCACATTAAATCACACCCACAAATTGCACATTTTGCAGCGTTTTACTAAAAGATGAAACATTTAGAAGACATTGGCCTGTTCATCATCACCATGTATTATATGTTCACAGACCCACCAAAACAAAGCATATGAAGAATAAAAGCATGTGCATTGAAACAAATAAATAATAATAATAATAATAATAATAATAATAATAATAATAATAATAATTATTTTCTTTATACCCCACCCATCTGGCTGGGTTTTCCCAGCTACTCTGGGCGGCTCCCAACAGAGGACTAAAACAGAATAAGACTTCAAACATTAAAAACTACCCTAAACAGGGCTGCCTACAGACGTCTTCTAAAAGTCAGATAGTTATTTATTTCCTTGACATCTGATAGGAGGGCATTCCACAGGGCGGGCGCCACTACCGAAAAGGCCCTCTGCCTGGTTCCCTGTAACCTCATTTATTGCACCGAGGGAACCGCCAGAAGGCCCTCAGCACTGGACCTCAGTGTCCAGGCTGAATGATGGGGGTGGAGACGCTCCTTCAAGTATACAGGACCAAAGCTGTTTAGGGCTTTTAATATAATGCAAAGGATAAAACATACAAGGTAAAAATACTGTATGCTACAAAATATAACGAAACTTAAAATATAAATTAGCATTAAAATGGGAGTGCCATCTTGCAAAACAAAGAGGAATATGGCCAGTAAGTCTGTTATTAACTTGTTTGTATCAGACAAGGAATATTCTAGGTACCATTCCCATGTGCTTTCAGGGTGTTTCCTCACAAGGCGACAAACTCATCTATTATGTTCTTCTTTGTGAAGATTAAATTCAAAGAAGACATGGCCCAAAATTTGACTATGTTTTACAGATGGAGAAAGCTGACACTGAATCCAATCCCAAAGGCCATCTGAAGATCATTCAAGAAAGTGAGCCAAACCAAGCCGCAGGCTACACAGGCCAAGTAAGTGAGCATGTGCAAAATAAATATATATTTGGGGACAGGAAAACTGGGCAGAGGTCAGGGAACTAGCTTTCATCTCTCCTGTCTAGCAAGTAGTGTCCTGGACACCCCCCCACCCCCCAAAAAATCTGTAGAACTAAATTTGTTCATTGGTTTGTTGGCAACCATGACAGTCAGCTAGCTGGATCACTTGGCCAGTAAAAAAGTACTTGACACATTTCCAAGGAATGCTATTATTGCTTTCTGGAAATGAAATATGACATAGGACATTGGGGTCAGGTCCATGGTATCGTTGAAATGATTTGGCACCTCTGCCACTATCCACCAGCACTCTGGCATATCCACTATCTTCTGGTATTAATCACTTCAATTAACAATAAAGGCAACAATGGCTGAACCTTCTGGGTTAATTCTATCCCTTCAGGATGAGTGGCTCAGCTGACGAATAGCTCGGCAGTAGGATATCTGCTGTGCCTGCAGAAGGTCCCAAGTTCAGTTGCTGGAGGCTACAGGTAGAGCTGGTGCAGGATCCTGCCTGAAACTCTGGAGAGCAGCACCCAATCAGTGTAGATAATGTTGAACTAGATGAACCAGTGATTTGACTCAGTATAAGACAGACTCCTATGTTCCTATGACTCTTGGAACTGACTCTTGCACACTGGAAATAACCCCCCAACACCACCACACCATACACCTTGTGCACATAATCTCACTGACACTTGGGACAGAGGCCCTCCTATGTAATGCAAGGTAGTCGCCCAAACCAAACCAGGATCAAGGGCTAAGCAAAGGAAGATGCCGCCAGCAACCCTTCGTTCCAGCATTTAGACAAAATGTGATTGAAGAATGACCACTTGCGAGCCAACATTACATTTCTGTTTTGTTGAACTACTGTATGTAAAGGTAAAGGGACCACTGACAATTAGGTCCAGTCGTGGCCGACTCTGGGGTTGCGGCGCTCATCTCGCTTTATTGGCTGAGGGAGCCGGCGTACAGCTTCCAGGTCATGTGGCCAGCATGACTAAGCCGCTTCTGGCGAACCAGAGCAGCGCATGGAAACGCCGTTTACCTTCCTGCTGGAGCAGTACCTATTTATCTACTTGCACTTTGATGTGCTTCGAACTGCTAGGTTGGCAGGAGCAGGAACCGAGCAACAGGAGCTCACCCCGTCATGGGGATTCAAACTGCCAACCTTCTGATCGGCAAGTCCTAGGCTCTGTGGTTTGACCCACAGCGCCACCCGCATCCCCCCTACTGTATGTATATGTATATGTATATGGATATGGATGGCAAAACACTGCAGAAACAGGTCCAGTCAGCTGTACCACACGGTGTGCATAGCTCAACATCCATAGAGGGGAGCAGAAAATTCATAAACGGTTAAATATTTTCCTGTCCTAATGATGCATCCTTATTCAGAGCTCTGGAATCCTCCTCTTTCCTTCTTTGGGGAATATGCGAGTAGAAAAATGAAGCCATGGAAAAGCCATGGTCTGATTATTTAAGAAAAATAAGTGAGACTTGTAGGGATGCCAAAGCGAATGTTGGCCGTTCTACCACTAAGAATCTTCAGGATTCTATTAATATCCCTTGCTGCTGCTGCTGCTGCTGCTCCACGAGTCAAGACTGCAAGCAGAAGCAGTGGAGCTAGAGGCTCACTGCGAAACCTCAGAGGCCACAAGCAAAGAGGTGTCTCCGGATATAAATGAAGAAGATATGTGGGGAATGAAATTGTTTCAGGGCTGCCTAGGAGGAGCCAAATGACAAAGCTCTGACTAATGAAATAATAATAGTGTGCTCATCTATAGCACCTTTTCCACAAGGTATTTTACAAATGTTAATTAGTTGTGCCCCACCCTGGATGAATCAGATATGAATCATCACATCCATGATGAAAGTGGTAAGGTGAGCTCTGAGCATTGTGCCAGAGGAGTCCTGCCTTTGAACAGAACTTGGGCACCTGGACCGTTTCAATATGTTACTAACCTTACTCCCATGTTACTCTATCACTGCACTGTGGAAGAGGGGGAAATTATTTGTATTGGCATGGCATATTGTGGGTGTCCAAGTAGATCAGAGATAGCCAATGTAGAGCTACCAGTCCCATCTGCTTCAGCAAACACATCCCTTCAGGGATGAAGGGAGCTGTAGTCCAGTAACATCTGTAGGGCACCACATTGAGACAGATTGTCCCAGGAACAGTTCTCACAACAGAACGGTAGCTCAGTGGAAGAGCATCTGCTGAAGATGCAATGCTCAATCCTCACCATCTCCAAGCAGGGCTGGGAAAAATGGGCTGGTGCTTCAACCCTGGAGAACCAGGCAGTGTAGAAAAGGGTGGGAGAGCAATCCTCTGCTTCTCTAGATTCTGCTCAGATGTGTGACAAAATTCTCTGCAGGAACTTTCAACAACCAGCTCCTGACACAGCGGCGTGTCCACTGCGAACAGTTAGATCACTGGGTCACCTTTGCATTCACCCCCATTATCATAGAGAACACATCCAGTCGACCTTTCTTTCTTGTGCAAACTTTCCTTCAGGCACCATATTTAGCAACTTCTTCAGGAGACATAAAAAGATGTTTCCACTTTGGGAATCCAGACCCAGTGAGGTTTCCTGAAGCTTTATGCCCCCCCACCCCCAGCCAGGTTGTTTCTTTGAGTCAGTTACTCACCATGTGTAATGCAGATGATTAATACCTGTTGGTCCAGACACTTGAGTCATAGCTTACCTTACTGCTCATGTAATAACAGGCTGATGCTCTTTGACTTGAAGTCAATGCCAGAAACCTAACTGTCGCTCCAGCCACATAAAGGGAGACCCGCGCCTTGTAATACACCCCCAGGGCCCTGTGTTTGAGAGGGCTGCAGCAGTTAACAGACCTATACTTGGCTTCAGTTTTGGGCTGTCACCAAGTTCTAACATTTGTGGTCTCCTTCCTCTGCTGTCTCCTGCTCTCGTTTGGTCCCAGAGCTGTTTTTGACACGTTATTTGTAGAACATAAAAGTTAGTGGAATGTGGCATATTTAGCTGGGAGCCCCTCACAGACAATTTTGGCTCCCCCCCCCTTGTGCCCAGAGGGATGAGGGCTTCTAAGAAGATTGATCGACAATTTACTCATTTTTGCCTGACACTTGGGTAATTGTTTAACTGAGAGTGCTTATATTTATCACAGAAAAAGGGCTCTATATTTATGAATCCTCTCCAAATGATTGGCATAAACTTGTTCCGTGGCACTTCCTATTTATATAACGTGGAGGCCCTAGTCTACGCAGCCCCCTGCCCGCCCCCCAGCTCATATGGGAGGCTAAAACCCAAAGCTCTGTCTGGATCAACATTTCTATAGATGGGTGCAATGCAAACACTTGGTAAATTTAGATGATGAACGTATTTAATTTAAAGCACACATTATTTGGCTACAGAGATGTCTGGACTGGAGGGGTGGGGAAGTAGCCTTTGCACTGATGCCCCAGCAGACCTTTGGGTGTAGAGTGATATATAAATTTTAATAATAATAATAATCATCATCATCATCAAATCAGCTTCAATGCCAAGGAAATGCAAAACAAGAAGAGAAAGAGCTTGGTGGAGTGATGGGATTTGCTGAAACCGATAGCCCAGCTTCCCTGCGTCGTTGGCAGGATCAGATTTGGAATAGTTTAGATGACAGCACCACGCACAATAAGGGGAAGCTGCTATGTGACAACATCCTTTTAGAGGCAGGCTTCAAAAAAGCTTTTGGCCAGTCTTTTTAAAGCAGCTGTCCCCAACCTGGTGCCCTCCAGATGTTGCTTGAGTCAATATCCAGTCAGATGTACAATGTACAATGGCCAGTAGTGATGGGAATTGCATTATCTGTGACTTCTCCAGTGATCTGTGGCTTGGCTCACTCTCTAGAGCTGATTGCTGTGCTTGGAGGTTATTTCCCATTCTCTGATTACAAACTACACTTGTGGCTTGGACTGGATTATGATATGTGGGAGGCTGTGACAGCACATGCTATGTGCCCAGATATGACAATGCTAAGGAGGGAAGCAGATATTTTTAAATATATATAAACTGCACCTAGGGTGTCAAAATGGCATTAGCTGGTCCTATCCCTGGGTCAACTAGGAACGATTTGCATACGACTTTCCCCCTTTTTCATGGTTCAGATTCTGAATATTCAATGGCAGCCACTGTATCCTAATCCTTATAGGAAGAATATTCTCACCTTTACATGGATATTCCTTCAAAGTTCACCTCTGATAAGGTCTAAAACATTGTTTGCAAATGTGCATTAACATAATTCATCACTTTGAAATACCAGGGCATTTAGATTACTCCAATTCACTGGGAAAATAAATACAAGGAGTTTCAGATTGACCTTTGACTCAGAAATGAAGTGAATTTAAACACTGGAGAATAAACAATGAAGAGGCCACAGCCATTTAGGCAGCCATGATCCTCCCTGACACCTCTGTCTATTTATGCATTTTGCTATTGATTGGGCTCTGTAGCTTATGAGGGGCCCCTTGTTCTTTTTCACAGCAAAGATATGAATAGAAATAATTTTAGCATTAGAGCAATTACACAGGATGGCTCTGCCCAACAGAGTTTTGGTCTCCCCATGGCACCTATGCAATTTCATTGCAAAAAGTATTTTTCCTTTCAGCATAGCCCTGATCTAAAATTTGCACAAATGTGCATTTGCAAGGGAAGGGCAGTTTTTAAAAGGCAATTTTAAAATGTTTTCTCTTAAGCTGTGCATCACAAGGTTGAAGAATACCCCATGTTACAAAATTGTTATCTTAAACCATTTTGGTAAACTAACATATGATTAAAATTCTAACTGAACAAATATGAAATATCAAACAACTTGAAATACTTCAATGTGGGATTTAGCTTTTAAGAATCAAATTTCTTAAAAACATGTTTTTTTCTTGGTGCTAGTGGTTCCAAAGATTTGATCACTTAAATGAATTTTCAAATTATAGCATCATCCCAGCAGAAAATCAGAAGGAGTGCATACATATGTATGCTTGTAAGAGGAGCAAGGCAGATAACTATTCTAAGTGCTGGCATAGAGGGTGTCACCATGTTCTAAAGGTCTAAGGAACACCACACCAGTTTTAATTATGCCAATTGTAATCATAGGAGGAGAAATACACAGCCTATTTCAGGCCAAGAGGAACAAAAGTAGACATAGAGAAAAAAACATGTTGAAGTGTGTGGCACTATAAATGCAGTGCAGCTGTTCATCAAAACCCTATCAAATTATATTGTAGGGAGTGGAAAGGTGTGAAGGGATGAATATATTACAAAGAGATAACACATTGAAAATTAGTCATTTAATGTGTGAACTACTATATGATGAAACTGTCTGGTTTGCTTTCCACTTGAATGTTTGGCCACAAAACAGTGATAAAGTAGAGGCAGTATGTTATAGTGAGTACAGTGGTACCTCGGGTTAAGTACTTAATTCGTTCCGGAGGTCGGTACTTAACCTGAAACTGTTCTTAACCTGAAGCACCACTTTAGCTAATGGGGCCTCCCGCTGCTGATGCGCCACTGGAGCACAATTTCTGTTCTCATCCTGAAGCAAAGTTCTTAACCCAAGGTACTATTTCTGGATTAGCGGAGTCTGTAACATGAAACATATGTAACCTGAGGTACCACTGTAGAGTGTTGCATGATTACTGGGGGGAAGTCATTCTCAGCCTAACCTCACAGAGTCAGAATAAAATTGGATAACCCCTTATCTTGGAAGCCAAGTGCCTTGGCACTCGTACGTTTTGGCTCCTGAATTCCACAAACTCGGAAGTGAGTGTTCTGGTTTGCAAATGTTCTTTGGAAGCCGAACATCAGGGGCAGCTTCGGATTGGCTGCAGGAGTTTCCTACAGCCAATCGGAAGCCGCACCTTGGAAGGTACGACTGTACTTGAACTTTTAAAGGGTATGCACATGAGTGCAATAAAAAGGCATTATGGTAACTTGAGCTTTCTGTGGACTACATACAAATTACCTTTTTAATACAGGCACTGTAAAACTGTAAGGTCGGTGTGTGGCAAAATGTACACTCATCCCTGTGTTTTCACCATCTGTGTTTCATATGGATATTCACACTTTGTAAAAAGTGGCACTCAAAGCAGACTAGTGATTTACACTCGTTTGCCACGTAAATTTAGTTACAAATAAGTACATGTGTGATGACAGTCTTACAATAAAGCCAGTAGTCACTGCTGAGAAGCCGATTTTGAGGCATTGACTGGACCATGGGTAGGCAAACTAAGTCCTGGGGCCCAGATCCGGCCCAATCGCCTTCTCAATTCGGCCCACGAATGGTCTGGGAATCAGTGTGTTTTTACATGAGTAGAATGTGCCCTTTTATTTAAAATGCATCTCTGGGTTATTTGTGGGGCATAGGAATTCGTTCATTATTTTTTTCCAAAATATAGTCCGGCCCCCCACAAGGTCTGAGGGACAGTGGACCGGCCACCTGCTGAATTTTTTTGCTGACCCCTGGAATGGACACATGAGTGGTTGGCATATTAAGCAGATGAGAGAAGGCCAGTAAAAGTCTTCCACAGCTGGTTTCATGCAGGGAGAAAGCCATGATGATGATGATGAATATTATTAAAGAAATGCACTTTTTAAAAAACTCCAATTGTTTGGTGAATAATATTTTAAGGGCATTTGTGCTTAATGGGTGAGGAGACAGAAATAGGATTTAAGTGTGGGTGAAAAAGAACAAACCAAAGGGACTTGTTCCAAACAGGAGAAAAGCAAATGTTCTATGAAAAAGACTCCAGTTTGGAACAATTTGGGAATTACATATTGTTTCTGTCTAAACAGTTGATGCAAAGGTTGTGTATACACTAACCCACTTGTATTTTCCCTTAAACTGGGATTGTTCTTGTTCATCCCCAACATGCTGCCTGAGTCTAGATCCTGCTGTCCACAGGGGTATGTGTGGTTTTGAAAGCTCTCCCCTTGATTATATTATCCATGCCTTTTCCTCCCTGTACATGCCCCAGGCGAATGAAGAAAAAAGGGGTGATTGCAGTCTTGGTAGATGCTCACCCACAGCATTATTGGGCAAATGTATCCACACCCTCTATTGCTGAGACCGGCTTCCTCTGTTTCCAAAGGAACACACTGTGAGGCAATAGAGAATGAATCTGCAATGGTCTTTTATTTTTGGAATGAAACCAATTTCTCAATTAGCACTTTTCACGGGCAAGAAATATGCAATTGATCAAGACTGTGTGTGGAGTACACAGAAGAAACAACTACTCTGTATCCATTGATTATGGGATAAAATGTGTGTATACAACCTCTGTATCCCCTCCCGTACCAGGAAGGTAGATAGATAATGTTGTAGTGGATAATAGCTTATTTATTTCTGACTTTCCCTCCAATAATTCAAAACAACATAGATGGCCTCCCTCTGTGTTCTATTCCCACAACAACCCTGTGAGGTAGTTTAGCCCAAGAGAGGTTGGCTTCATGGCTGACTGAAGATTCTCCCCAGTCTCTGTCTCACAACAATAACCACTGCACCAGACACAGAATACTGTATATATTGGATTATTATAAACCTCAAATTTTAACATAACAATTTCTTTGTTTATAAAATTTTCAAATTCTATTTTTTAGAAATAAAAATTATTTGTGAATGTTCTAGTAATACCTTTTGTGTGTGTGCTGTGGCTGCTGTTATGTCCCCTTAAAAACTTTTCTAATAAAGCTTTCTATGTAGAAACATCTGCAAACTCATAAAAGAAAGCATGGAATGTTATAAAAGCTTGTGATGTGGCCACATAAACAGCAAAGCACATCAGCGAAGAACTATTCAGCGTTGCTGTGCCTTTAAATAACAATGCAAGGACTGGCTTCGAACATACAAACAAAAGGCAATAAATACATCGTGTACAATTACACGTATCAATAGAAATGAACAGTCAATCCCTTCCATGTGCGGATTTAAACAATTTGGAGCGCTTCTACATGTTCACAACATATGTGCACTCATTCAGTGACGCCGATGTGTTGGTTTAAAAGAAAAACAAAAATAAGCTGGCAGCTCAGAATCCTATTTATTTCATTTCCTTTTGATCAGTCTGTGTATGGAAAGCCAATGATGGAAATGGATGGGTGATGTAAGACTTGCAAAAATGCTACAGAGGATCAAGCTGCACTTTTCCTCATTGCCCCCAGGCCTTTTCCAAATCAGCAAATGCACAGATAGAATGGGGACATAATAGCCTGAAAGGATTTCATGATCAGAAGTCAGCAAGGTATGCCTTGGCAATATCACTTCCTGTGTTCATCTATTGTCCTTGCAAAACTGAGAGTTTGACTTGGCTTTGAGGGAAGGGCATAGGATGTAACTGGGCTTGCTATGGATGCCCAACCCACCATGGGGGTTATTTCACAAACTGTATCCTCAATCTCATCCTACAGAAGATGAGAAGAAGATTCTTCTCCAACATCTTCATGTATAAGCCATTTGGGAGCCTGTTTTTACATGTGTATTATTCTGATTTATCTATATCTATCTATATCATCTATCATCTATCTATCTATCTTTCATCTATCTATCTATCTATCATCTATCTATCATCTATCTATCTATCTATCTATCTATCTATCTATCTATCATCTATCATCTATCTATCTATCTATCTATCTATCTATCTATCTATCTATCTATCATCTATCTATCTATATCTATCATCTATCTCTATCATCTGTCTGTCTGTCTGTCTGTCTGCCTATCTATCTATCTATCTATCATCTATCTATCTATCTATCTATCTAGTACTGCTTCTTCTACTCAATGCTCAGTGAAATTCATATCCTCCATTTGCCCTTTGGTCTTACATGGATCCTACATAGTGTCCCAACATCACCTGTTCGTGATGAGTGTTGGATACGTCTCTTTACTGCATTGCCTCATATGTCTCTCCTAAATATATGCTGTGCTTTGGCTGTATATCCTTTCATTACTCAAATAAAACTTTGTCCTGGAACCAAAAGTACTCATTTCTACAAGTCATTGTCTAAAAACTTCCCGCTATGATACTGGAGCAGATCCAATTTGTGATTGGCTCTGTCATGAGAACCAAACAGAAGACTCCAGGGAAATCTGTGTCTTCCTCTATTGGTTGGTTGCATGCAAACAAAGCTGATCTGGCAATGTTGGGTTATTGCTTCCTTTAGTCAGTTACAGGATACAAAATCAGAGTGAAAAATTCAGAGAGATTCTGTATTCCATATGCTGTTTTGTAGACCACAAAACTAATATGCTTGCTGAGCAAACCCTGCTTCAAATGCCACTAGAAAGCAGCTGGAAGAATCTCTATCTAGAAACCCCCCAAATTGAGATTCTTGGTTTCTCATACAGTTTGCTAAAAGAAAATTGAGAGCAGGAATATTTGTTGCCAGATTTGCAATTACCTGATTATTTCAGGCAATGCTCAATGTGAGCTTCTAACTACTGATGTCTATAGAAGAACACAAGACACTCTCATTTTTCACACCATAACCTTTAGTACATGGAGTAGCAAACAGAAGAACTGTGTTCTGGAATTGTTAGAACTGTGACCAATTCAGCCTTTCAGAAAAATAATGTAGGAGAAACATTGCATGTTTTTTGTTTCGGCTTAGCATTAGATGAGCTTTTTACTCGGACTAAACTCTGATGCCTGGGTGGGCAAAAAAGTCTCCCATTCAGAGATAGTTTCAAGTAGAATTGGAGTGAGAGTCAATTCAAAGTCTCTCTTACTGTGGGAGTCTTATAAAGGAAAAGAATTCCTCACAATGAGTTATGTGCAGCCACCCATAATTCATGCTCAGCACTCTTTTATTCACCATAACTCCCAAGAATTGTTGGTTTTTATTTAAATCTTCTGGGGTGTGGAAGAACCAATGAAGCTTTTCCTTCTCTGCCAAGATGATGCATTGCTTACTTTAAACGTTTCTGCTGGGGTGCTACTTTGCTTCAAGCACCCAACACCACCTTTGATCAATGGTCAGTTGTGCTGCAATGTCATTTGATAAGGTGATAGGATTCGTCTTGGGTTTGACCCAATGCAAGGCTGTCTCCTGTTGTTGTTTTTAGCAGCATATGCATTTATTCATCATGGGTCACATATGTAGCTTTAGTTGACTAAGCAGTGAATGGGACGCACCATACACTCATTCTGTATGAAGAGTTCTACATCTCTTCCTGCCTTCAGCTATATTAGGTTCACTAAACATGTGGAAAGATGGAGGAAAAGGGAAATCCTGGCCTTCTACAGACCAGCGTTTGTGAAAGTTTCTTCTCTTTAATTAGGAAATCAACAAGAGAACACGTTAAATACCAGATTGCCTTTAACATGTCCAATTATTTTCTTTTAAATATCAGCCATATGCCGGGGGGAGCACGAGGGCCACTGCAAATGGAAAAGGGCTTACTCCTCTCCCTCGGTATGGACTAACAAATGGCAAAGTGATCAAAGGCAGCTGCCCTGCCCCCATGATGAACAGCTTCAAGAGAAGGGGGCAATTTTTGACAGCACCCTGGTGGAGGTGGGGGAAAGGAAATAATTAACCCCCCTCATACCCCATGTCCTGGTTTCCTCCTCCTCCTGGTGGTTGCTATTTAGAATAAAGGAAAAAACAGACACATTAAATGCAACCACACACACATACACATTGTCTAGCTTGGCCCTGGAACTCACAGACAGGACTGATAATAAATAAAATCAGATGGTTGCTGAGACAACATACTCTGTGACCTGGGCATGGAAGCACTTTCTTCCAGACATACAGCTTGGATGCAGGCGAGCTGAATGCCTCGGGGAAAACAAGGACAGACTAAAAGCCAGAGGCTGAGCCTCAATGAACTTTGAAGACAAAATGGGTTTTATTTTTAAAATAAAGGACATTTTGAAACAGACAACTTTGTGGTTTTTACGGCTGGAGTGGAATCTGGAAACCTTGGGTTTTGTTCCCAGGTTTGTGACTGAACTGATGTTTGGAAACCACAAAGTGTGTGCTCTGCTTCTTATACATTCTTCATCTGGACACTGAGGACAATAAGCACCCATACTTGCAAAATGATGACATGTGTGCTCTGTATGTACAACTGCTAAGGCGTGTGTGTGTGTGTTGAAATGACTCACAGCTCATCCGTTGCATTCATGCAGCCATCCTGGAGAATCTGAATAAGCAAAATGACTTCTTTCCCTTTCCCTTTCCTCTCCAATAAGCTGACTGCTCCATTCTCTGAATCATCTAACCTTTCGTCCAGTTTTGTGCAATTGCTGCCTTCACTAAGATTGCACAGAGTAGTGTGCAATCCTACGATATAATGTTTTGCTTGGATTGCATGTCTCTGTGATTCATTAAGTTCTTCCCCAGTTTTGATTCACCGACTGATATTTAAAACATTTAGACAACATCTGCATTAAAAAAAAAGCTTGATGTGATATGCAATTCTAAGCAGCCAAAAGAAAAGGATGATCATATCAAGAAATATAGAAAACAGGTAAAAGCAGAAATGTTAATTATCCTCTCACTACAGAAACATCCAATAACTTCTGTTTGATTACAGTTGGTTAACTAACTGTAGGTCCAGAAGCTGTTTCAGTGGACAACATGCCCCAAGACAAACAATCATGCCAGTATCACGGTTATGTGTATATTTCTGAACACCAGTTGCTGAGGAACAGACGTGGGATTAGTAGTGTGAGAACAGGATACTGGACCATATGAGCCACTGGTCTGATCCAGCAGGACTCAATGGGGCTTTCTCTCAAATGTTAATATTTCATTTGGTAAGGTTTAGCCATTTCACCTGGATTCACGATGCTGTGATGCAAAATACAAATGGTTAATCCTGAATCAGGGTGTCACAAATACCAAATGTCAATGTAGTCTTCAATGTATCTGGGGTGGCTTGGGCCAGTCACTTTCTCCCAGGCTAAGTTCATCTGTAAAATGGAAACAAACACATGAAATCTGCTAGTTTGGTTGCAACTCAGAAGCAAACTGGAAAAGCCGTTTGTAAGCTCAAAATGGTTATGGAACTGACCTGTGATAGTAATATGCAGACATTTTGTTCAGCTCATGATAAATATACTTGCAGTGATTACAAATTCAGACAGGACTTTGGATTTGAGCCAATTGAATTGAGCTTGGCTGTGTGTTTAGCTCATCAGTACTTCAACTGATACAAGGCTTCTTCCAAGGTTATTGGCACCTACTTATCCGTTTCTGGGCGTGTGGCGAGTTTTATTTACAAAAGTGGAAGTGAATCTGCTCTTGATTCCTTCTAGATTTCTATTTCTGTGAACTGGTGCAATCAGTTATCAAAGAACAGTTGACTGTTTGATTGCTACCTTTAAAGAAACAGAGTAATCCCTCTGGGGTTTGTTGTATTTGGCTCCAGACTTTTTGCTTTGAGTGAACTGGGGTAAACTTCAGTCTTCATCAGCTCAAAGAATGAAAGCTTGTTGCCATAAAGTCAATAAACATCACACTCCAGAAGAAAGTTTTTCCATGGACTCTGCTGGCTTCCCCACATACTGATGGTTCAACAACACCAGTCAACAATGTTTGATTTAAAGTTGATGGTACCTTCTCTTCTTTCTGTCTGGAGAATCTTGGTTTCTTTCCTTCAATTTTCTTTCTTTGATTAGAATCCCCAACCATCACACACCTTGCCACTTACTGAAAAAATGATTCTAATGAAGATCCACTTTGTTTAATAGATCATTCATGTCTAATTAGCTAAAATATTTCCTGGCCAGTTGCCCCAGCTGAAAGAGTTGCAGAAACATTCTGGCAAACTGACTCTATACGGTATATTCTAGCTGGAAAGGAAACCATGGTGTTTTTAATACACTCAATGGTTGTTTGAGACAGACTGTTCAGCAATTGTGTTTTTTTATTTTCAGACATAGCTGTGGATGAGGGCAAGGGGTGCCGGATTTTTCATTAGTGTTGCCTGAGCCCTTTGCTTTGGCAGGGAAGACACTAAAGGAAGCCACTCATGAGCAATGAATTACAAGCAGGCGTTTCCTTTACATTTCCTTATAATCTCAGGTCCTCAGGAATTCTATCTAAGTTCTTGCCTGAGGGGGCATGCCCAAACCTTATAGAATAGGAAATGATATTAAATTCACGGCATGTTACAACCTCAGGGAAAAGACTATGAAGATGTTATAACTCGCTGAAATGTATAAAGGCAGGTCGCCAACATGCTGGAGATGCAAAAAGAACATAGGGTCATACTTTCATATGTGGTGGAACTGTGTAGTTATCTGTGAATTTTGGAACAGCATCTACAGTGAACTCAAAAAATTATTTAAATTTACATTTAAAAAAAGAGCAGAGATCTTCCTATTAGGTATACTACCAAAGAATTTCAAAAAGATATAAGGTCATTGTTTATGTATGCAATCACGGCAGCTAGAATAATAGTGGCAAGAAACTGGAAAAATGAAATACTACCAACAATAACAGAGTGGCAGACCCTTATGATAGAGTACCTGCAACTAGCAAAACTGATGGGAAGAGTCAGAGGAGTTTCAAACCAGAAAGTATAAGGAGAATGGAAAATATTTAAGGAATATCTAAAATTGTATTGTACAAACAACAATATACTTGCAGAACTAGATTGATACTTGTAAGCAAAAAGTGTGTTAGATATTTTATTGGATTATATAAAAATAATATGAAATAATATAAATCTGTGTGAGAAAACATAGACAATATAAGCAGTATAACGAGAATGATTGGAAGTTTTACATTCATATTTTTTTTATTTAAATGTATTTTCCTTTCCTTTTTTTCTTCTCTTCCTTTCTTTCTTTCTTTCTTTCTTTGTTTTTGCTTTGTATGACGTTATCTATGTATATATGTTTATGTGGGAAACCAATAAAGATTATTCTTTAAAAAAAGAAAGAATAGGAAATGAGTTGAACGCCCAGCATAATAATTGCAGCTGGGCTGATTCACTGGCACTTTCACATCTTTCGCATTTCTGAAAACTGAAAGTAGTAAGGTGAATACATTTATTCAGTCCCACTGCTCCTCTGACACAAGAACATTTTGCATTGTGTACCTCAGTTGCCTGGTCCAGCTCAGATCTATATGAAAACCAGGAGAAGGGCCAAAGCTCCATGATTTCCTTGCAGAAGGTCCCAGATTCAGTCCCTGAAGAGTTGCTTCATGTAAGTGAAGTCAATATAGAGCTAGATGAAACAATGGCCTGATTTGACATAAGGCAGCTTCCTTTGGGGGGCATCTCACTTTGAACTGGACATCACACGTAGCAGAGCATAGCCACAAAGCATATCTTTGGTTCGATCGTTGCCTAGTAAGGGTAGAGAAACTTCCATGTGATATTCCTGGGGTGGTGTACTAGTCTGAATGGTTTACCACAAAAATATAATGTAGGGCTGAGGAGCCTGTAACCCTCCAGATGTTGTTGAACTATAATCTCTGGCTATTGGTCATGTGAACTTGGGGGGCTCCTCAAATATTTTATGGACCCCCTGAAATGACCTCCACCCCTAGGAGTTGGCACCAATGGCACCAGATGAGAAATCCAGGAAAACAAGTTGAACAATTTTCCTCACTACTTAGCAGGATATTATAGGCAACTGGTTCGCTGCATGGTTAAGTGCATCCTGAGTTGGTTGTTAGTACCTGTCTGTCTCGGGAGAAAATGGAGGAGTGAACCTTTGGAGGTGAATTTAAACTGTTGGGGACTTACAGTGCCTGCTGTGGCTGTAGAGACCAATGAGGGCAAGACTTGTTGCAGATGATGGTGCCTGGTTGTGTTGCTGCAGGTACACCACAGTGTTGCTGAATTAGCAAACCCTTGGCAAATGGGCATCTCAATTCACTATGTAGCTCCAGCCGTGGTTGGGATGGGGTGGGTACCCTCTCAAGCACATGCCTGGCTATTCTTGAATTGCGCCGCCCCTTTTCTGGATTCTAAACTGGGGATTCCTTTCAAGATTGTCTGAGTTAAACGTTGTGATTAGAATGTGGTGGTGAATAATTGCTTTCCTTTGAGGTCCTCTAAATTTGGGTTAGTGCATAGTTAAATTCCTATTTAATACTTCTCCTGTCACAACCAGAGCCAATAATGAACATCCTTATATTTATTGGCTAGTGGGTCTTCCCTTACAAGGGCTTTGGGTTTGAGGGATTGGATGCATTCTTTCCTTTCTTCAGCTGTTTAAATCATCTCCATAGACTTTGAAACATTCCAGTTGTTTGTCCTGGCTATGTGAAATCTTACGTCAACAAGGGAAGGAAAACCCTCATCTTCATGCATGTGGCCAGGAGCAAACACCAGCTATATGAAGAGTTCATAAAATTTGTGGATTGCTGAAAACTTGTTGAACCTACTTTGAGTCTCTAGTGCCTTATTAGTCCAGTGCTGTGGGGATGCTATATTTATTGTGGCCGATAAAGCTAATGACATTGCTGCAGAGGACACTGTTGGTTGTCAAATGCTCACTTAAATAAGCAGTGATGGCAGGTAAAACGACCAGTGACACCACAAACCCCATATGATTGCATGGGGACTGAGAGGAAATTGTCTGGCAGTTTGAATGCAACCAACAGAGGCAGATGCCTGAGTTTTGCAAGCAGGTTTTGGAGTTGGGGGAATACCACTGATTTTGCTTGTCATAAACTGGTGCTGCACTGTAAAAGAGCACTGTATGGCTGAATAACTGATTGCCCCTCTGCTCAACTTATGTAATTGTGAATTAAAAAACAACCTCACATGCATCTATACTGTTCTCTGCTTCCAAAGGAAAGGACCCTATAATGGTTAAGTCTCAGTGTGTCATCCATAAATGGGACTTATGGTTGCTTATATGACAGGGCTGCTTCAAGGGCAGAGATGATAGATGTACATCGTTTTGAGAACTAACTCATAAATATATATACTTTTTATATATGCAATAGTTTTATCTATGTCTTTATTGTTTTGTGAAATTGCTTTGGGATGAATCATTAGGAAGTAATTCATGAATGAAATATATATATTGCAAAAAGGCACTGCAATGACTAACTGCATGTGGAGCCCCTTTGATATGTGAAATTACAAGCAAATTGTTCCCAGCTCTAGGCAGGCCTGGACAGGGCTACAATCTATGTAGCAGGCAAGGAGACGAGAGGGAGGGAACTATTAAATGCCCAATGTAAATTTCTGCTTTATTCTTAAAACTTAACATGCTTGCAAGGCTGGAAAACAGCCAAGGTTGTCCATAGATTATTATTTTTTATTTGCACAGCAAAGGGAAGCTTAAGCCACTGGTAAATGAGCATGAGGATCAGTAGCTAAGAGCTTAGTGTGAGCAAGGATTCCCAGATGAGAACAAGTGGTGATTGTCTGTGCAGAGTGAAAAGGGACTCTTGGGAGATCTGTAAAACCATTGAAGTTGCCTCCTGGGAGATCTGTAAACCTATTGAAGTCACCTCCTGGTCACCTAATTGTCTTTTATGAGCAGCATAGAACAGAGAGGCGTGTAGGATGGAGAGAGGAATTTTAACGAAGTATCAGCTTCTAGCTCTCTGCAGGGTGCCTTGATCTCTGCTTGGCCAAAAGTTCGTGTAATTAGTACAGCAGGAGATGGCTGAATGTGGCCCACAGTGTAATAACCAAAGAGCTGGTGTTCTCAGAGCCCAGAAGCCTGGAAAGGTTCCCCCGCCGCACACCAAATTCGTTCTGCTCTTTTGTCACAGAAAATGTCACCAGGGTTTGGCTATGGACTTATTTTCAGAGGATTTCCCTTTGGCAGGCAAAACAGCCAGAGATTATCCTTCTCTGCGGAATGTCCTTTCCTGAAAAGGAAAAGACTTGAGGAGTCAACAGGTAGAAAAGAGAGTTTGTTGCAATGGGCTACTTGCAGTGATTCAAGATTTGAATAGGGAGTGAGCGAAAATGAGCAGTTCTTTTAACCTCTTCATGGATATGTATGACTGTTACCTGTATGCTGGAATTAAAGGCTAACTTGAAGATATCAGGTATATCCACCAAATCCAAGCCACACTTTCTCCATCACTTTATATTGTGGAGCAAGCAGTTGTTGTTCCACTTGTGAAATTGTTTAGCTGAATATTGCCTTGTGTACAGTGGCGTAGCGTGGGGGTGCAGGGGGGCCCGGCCACACCGGGCACAACATCTGGGGGGGGCGTGCTCGCACTTGCAGCTCTCTGCCCCTACCTGGCTCACTCAGGGTTAGGGGGCGCAAATTACTTGCCTTGCCCCAGGTGCTGACAACCCACGCTATGCCACTGCTTGTGTATTGTTGACAATTTTTTTAAAAAAAAGATTTCCCTGGAAGACAACACATAATTCAAGGCTTTTGACAGTCTCAGAAGTAAAACCTTTAAAATGTTTATTTATAAAAAGCCCAGCTCCAGCCATTTTAGTATGTGGATGCTTCAGCTGCAGAATACTTCCATTTTATTTTATTTTTGACATTTTTATCATTCCTAAAACACCCCCTGTGACAAATGTGTCAGAAAACACATATTATTTACTTCTGGGTGTGTTGTTGTTTGTCCCAGGCCTCCTGCAAAGTGCAAAGTGTGGATTTGGGGGACCTGGGGTCAGAAATAGTTTAGATTATGCCAGCTTGATTTGTTTCTCAATTGCTGCCTTTTAGGTAGCAGACTCCTCAATTGTATTTTCTGAAAGACAGTTTATTGATGGTAAAAGGCAATGAGTGTTGGAAGCTCCAGAGTACGAAGGCCTCTGGATAGCTTCAAAATAAGCAACAGCCATCGGTTTGAGGGAAGCAAACATGTTGGGTTCTCACAATAGATGCATCCGAGGCACAGTCAGATGATGAGAACAACTGTAACAGGACAATCAGGCTCTCAATGTGTACAATGCTGTGGAAATGGAACACTCATTACAAACATTCCCCCCCCTTTCTGTTGCTGCTGCCAGTGTTGAGCAGGCCAACAGAATTAGCCAGGATCTGGAAGGGAGTGTTTTCCAAGAGTTAACGGCACAGATGTTTTGGAAATTTAAACAGGCTGTCAAATGTAACATTTGGGAAGCAAAAAAGCTGTTTGTGTTTAAAGCAATAATAACACCACCATTTAGTTCTGGTTATTTTTATTTTTTTAAAGAAAGCCAGTCTTTCCAATTCACACATGAGTCTTTCATTCTACAGCTCTTGCCATGTGGTAAATGCAGTATCTACACAACATCGATACTATTGGGTAATGAAATTGTATTTTTTTTGGGGGGGGGTAACAACTAATGGGAGTGTTCATGTGAACCAAGTTTAAAAAGCAAAGCTAAACTCTCCCCCACCCACAGGAGCCTAGACATGGCAAAACATGCAGGCAGCTTTGACCCCCTTCTCCAACGTTCCGCATCTTTGAACAGCTAGGATATCATCAGAGACACAACAGTGTCTGTGTGGGAAAATCATCATTTTAAAAGTGGATTAAAGAATTTCTGAATGTTGCCGCTGAGGCAGTTGAAGGTATCCAGTTGTGCAGATGCACTGTGGCATTTCTTCACTCTGTGTTCCTCCCAGTGGTCATTCCTACTCTGGTCACTGTTGTGGATGCACAACCTGACTTATCAAGTCCCCTCTCTGAGGCTACTCTCTGAGAACAGAGAAAGGCCCTCTTGGGCCTATCCAGTTCAGTATTCTGTTCCCATAGTAGTCAACCAGATGCCTATGGGAAGCCCATAGTAATATTACGGCATAATCATATGTGGGTGACGCGGGTGGCGCTGTGGGTAAAACCTCAGCGCCTAGGACTTAGAATCATAGAATCATAGAGTTGGAAGAGACCACAAGGGCCATCGAGTCCAACCCCCTGCCAAGCAGGAAACACCATCAGAGCACTCCTGGCATATGGTTGTCAAGCCTCTGCTTAAAGACCTCCAAAGAAGGAGACTCCACCACACTCCTTGGCAGCAAATTCCACTGTCGAACAGCTCTTACTGTCAGGAAGTTCTTCCTAATGTTTAGGTGGAATCCTCTTTCTTGTAGTTTGGATCCATTGCTCCATGTCCACTTCTCTGGAGCAGCAGAAAACAGCCTTTCTCCCACCTCTATGTGACATCCTTTTATATATTTGAACATGGCTATCATATCACCCCTTGCCGATCGTCAGGTCAGCGGTTCGAATCCCTGCGGCGGGGTGCGCTCCCGTTGCTCGGTCCCAGCACCTGCCAACCTAGGAGTTCGAAAGCACCCTCGAGTGCAAGTAGATAAATAGGGACCGCTTACTAGCGGGAAGGTAAACACCGTTTCTGTGTGCTGTGCTGGCTCGCCAGATGCAGCTTGTCACACTGGCCACGTGACCCGGAAGTGTCTTCGGACAGTGCTGGCCCCCGGCCTCTTAAGCGAGATGGGCGTGCAACCCCAGAGTCACACACGACTGGCCCTTATGGGCAGGGGTACCTTTACCTTTAATATGTGGGCAGTAGCTATTGTTCCCCAGAAAATAATATTTAAAGGCATACTGCCTCTGACACTGCAGGTTATATATGTTCATCATGACTAGTAGTCATGGGATACTAGTGATCATAGCTATTATACTGTTCTAGTGTGCAGCAAATACTATCCATCCCTTTCCCCAAAAGAAACTGGGGAATCTTTAGGTGAGGGGGAAAGATGCACAGGGCTGGGATGGCTCCATTGTTTGTAGGACAGGAATATCCATCCTTTTGCTACCTCAGAAATACTTTTCTTGGCTTTTTTAATGGAAAAAAAATGAAATTTGAAAGCACTAATGCAAAACTGAAAAAAGCTGCAAAACCAGAAACTTATCTTCAAAAGTTCAAGGCCCCAGTTTACTTGATTAATTTCAGTTTGCTAAACTTTGTTGATAAGAGCTCAAGCACTAGATACATAACTCAGCATCATGCAAAGTCAACACTGCTGTAAACATCTTGTGAAACACAGTCTTGCGCAGAAGTCCCGCTGGGACACATTGAGCCATTAAGACTTCAGTCAATGACATGCTGAAGCTTTCATAATATCTATCGCTGAGAAGTTGTCTGATTTTGAGCTCGTTGAGTATAGCAAGTGAACAAGACCTTTCAGTTGCTTATACAAGCCATCCCTCTTACATCTGCTGGGTGGGTTTCAGCCAAAGCCAAATAACATTTTAGCAGATCGTCACTGTTCTCTAGTCTGCAGGTGTTTGGCCTGAAGCTTGTCCAAGTAACTTGTTACAGTTCTCGTGGAAGATCTCTTTCTCAAAATTCCTTAAGACATGTTCTTACCATACCAAACGTCCACAGCCTTTGATATGCACGGTGATCTGTGCCACAAACAGCAGTGCTCATTTGAAGTGCCCATTTCCAATGGGGGGGGGGAATGCTCAGTGGCAAGTATCAAGTAACCAAGGAGACTACAGTCCTCCTGCAAGGTGGAATCTCACACCTTAGAAGCTTCTATGACTTTCCTGATCCAGGTTAATTGCTGTTTTGCTCCACAAAGCACCTGGATCTGATCAGTCATTTTCATTAACAAATCCTGGCCAGCATTTCTGGAGGCTTTTTAAAAAAAAATCATGAGGAAAGTCCCCTGGCAGCTAAAAGATGCAAATTGAGGGAGAAGCACCAAGTGAAGTCTAATTTCAGATGTAGTTCCAGGAAGCTATTAGGCATGTTACACAATGTGTCAGGTGCAGTTGGCAAATGAGTAGACAGGGCAGGGTGTTCCCTTCCCTTTAATCTCCTGGTTAGGCAGGTAACCACAGGGTGAAAAGGCAGCATGTTCACTGCATGGGGTTTTCACCCAGAGATGGCCTTTGGCTTTCTTTAAAGGGCAACAAATTTTGAAGCACTGTCCAGGCCTGGTAATCTGCTTCTTTACTTCAGGGCAAAGGAATACTGTCAGCTGGGTAATTACTATCCATGCATTAATTCTTTTGATGTTGCAAAGGCTCCAAAAACTCATTACAAAGAGAACTGCCGAGAAGGTGATTCCCCTGGTTAGAGATAGGATGCCCTGCTAATCCCTACCCACTTCTTCCTACAAAAAAAGAAAATGGCCTGCTTTTATCACAGGGAACCCCATTCTCTCTGTTCTCATGTAGGTCTTTTACTTAGACCTTCTGTGATGAATGCAAATGATTCTCTAGTAGGAAGAAGTAGGTGAGGAATTTCTCCTTTGTGCAACAGGCCTTTAGGTAAACAGCTAGATATTCATGGGTCTTTAAAGGGTTTGTGCTGGTTTCCTCTGACTGTTTTTTAATTAATGCCCCCCCCCCATTGGGCTCTAAACCCAGGAAAATTACCACAAGGGGGCATTTACAGGGGAGATTTGTCACACACAGGACAGATTAAGCAGCACTCATCCCTCACAACCATTGTGAAAGTTCTTGACTTCTGAGCATCTCCTGAAGTTCTACAGCCCAGCAAAGGGCCCAGTGAGAAGAATTCTTTGGACTTGCTTCTGTTCAGCCTGCTTGCTGAACATCAGGCCAACAGCTCATCTAGTTCAGTGTCCTGTTCTCACAGTGGCCAACCAGATGCTTGTGGAAAACTTGCAAGCAGGACCTGAGCTCAAAAGCACCCTACCTTCCTGCGATTTCCAGCAACTGGTATTCTGCAGCATTCCTGCCTGCGATTGCATTGTTCATTCTCCTGTTGCTCTCGTCCCGGCAATAGTAGTGATGACAAGGAAAAGCAGTAGATGATTCTGCCTGAATGCTCATTTGTTCTCTGCCAATCATGTACTTAGAGAGAGGGAGGCCCATGGAGAGGGTCTTGTACAATGGAGCTGGCACTGCTAGAAATAAAAGTCCTATGAAGAATGGTCAATTCAGCATAAAGAACAACAACAAAGCTGGCATCCATCTGTCTCAGCAGACAATGGAAGAGGTGCCTTTGGGGATGAGGTCTAGCTGTTGGAAGGTTGCAGTACTTGCTGTGGCTGTAGAGACTGATGTGGGAGAGACATGTTTCGTTGCATCTGGAACAGATGAAGGTGTCCGGTTGTGCTACTGAACAACAGCAAGAAGAAATCATTCAAAGTCTTCAAATATTATACACATCCAAAAATAACAACTAGTGAAATATTTCTTCTAATATAAACCCAGTTACAACCAGCTAGCTTTAATAATATTGCCAACAAAGGCTTCCTAACCATGAAAAAGAATGAAAATAACAATAATTTGCGTAATAATCCTTTGTCTTCAGTGCCTAGGGTTGTGTGCAATAAACATAGTACCTGCAAAATATGCCACCTTTTGTTAAGACATTGCTTACTTTTTATAGTTTTGCTCACAAATGATGCTACTAGGAAGCTGCTGCAGGGGTGATCCATGGCATTTTGCTGCCTGAGGCTAATGACGTGATGCCACCCTCACATTCCACAGACTGGCATTTGAGTTTTAATTCAATGCTGGTGACAGGACCAGCATACCACGCCTGGGGGCAGCAGGCCAGCTTATGGGCTGCAGGGCAGACCAAGTTAGATGTTTCAGAAGAAACGGTGCGAGGCTGCATCTCTACCCCACAACATCTACCACCTGAGGTGAATGCCTCACTCTGTCTAATGGTAGGGCAGTCTTGAGCTAATGTCTGCTTCTTAAGTAGATACAATCAGTTGAGCCCTTGTGCTGTACCTTGAGGAAAGTTGTGTGTGATTAATGAAGTGCAGGCCTGTGTTCACTTGCATTTCTGCTGTTGAAAATTATCTAGCAAGAGCCCACAAGGAGGGATGATTTATATATAAACAGCATCCTGTTGATAGGTGGGAATGGCAGTGGATTTTTACAAAGAACTTGTTAAACATTATATAGCACTTTATGCCTTTGAGCTATACCAGTCACAATGAAGTTTTTTCCCTCTTTCTTCAAAAAATGCAGTGCTCAGTGGAGGAAATCAGACCACTAATTAAATTATTTTGAAATGGAAGAAAGTAAGCTGTTTCCCTTGGAAACTGTCTTTTTTCTTTGTTTCTTCCTTAATCAAAAACAAACACTTGTTGCTGCAGAGGCAGCTCACCCCAGTGATGCAAGCAAACCAAAGAGAGGGATTAAGTCTGTTTTCCTTCTTAATGTTGGTCATATAAAAGTGATCCCAAGATATTAGAATTTTAAGTGTCTCTTATTTCAACTTTACCAGGCCCTTGATGTCGGGAGCCAACAGGGCTAGAGTTCAGAGACTTCAGATCCCTGCTTTCTGCACCCCATGTGGTGAGCTGCCCAGGGCTAAACAGCTCTGAAGGTTCCATGGATTATGATGCAGTGACACAGCCTGACTCAGAAAGGCCCAGGCACTCCACTGCTTTCTCCAGATCTGGTAGGGTTATGAAGGCTTTCAGCTCGCCTGTACTTCACTTGAGTGACAAGCAGCTTTTTCTTGACTATATCTGCCCGACTGCTCAAGCTCACTGTATGTGTGCACAACTCACTCCGTTGCATGTCCAGTTGCTCATCTGTGGGATTTCCCCTCAGGGACAGGTCCTTCCACTTGCCTTTTGTTTAGGATAGCCACATATACCACATTGCCATCCCAAAGACAAAATACAACACACACACAAAGGATAAAAGAAGACACAGATTTGCATAGCACTATGATGCTCAAGCGGTGCTCCTCACTTGCCTGACATAGTTTTGATGTTTACTTTTTAGTTAGTATACTTTTATGATGTTAGTGTACCTTTTTGTTAGAAATAGTGCATGTAATAAATAAGAAGTGCTTTAAATGTTTTGTGTAAATGTGGCCTCTGTCTGAACACACATGTTATGCAGGGCTGGATTAAAAATTAGGCTCCCATTTTTTAGGCCTTTAAACTTCCCAGCTCAGCCACAAAGCTCTCTGAGTGACCTTGCGCCAGTCCAGCTCTCTCAGCCTTATCTTCCCCAGGAGGTTGTCGTGAGGAAGTCAGAAAAAAAATAGATGCATGTATGTCTGCATGCTACGTTGATCCCCTTGGAGGAATGACATCATTTCTGACTTTGCCGAATCCAGGAAAAGAAAAAAGTGGTTTGAAGAAATGCATGTAGTGAATGATATTTGAAGGTTTGGGGCATGTGGTGTTCTTTTTATAATTTGTTTGATTACTTCTATTTATTCAATTCTTTATTGTAATATGAAGTGCATGCAATTTAGACCAGGCTTCCTCAAACTTGGCCATCCAGATGTTTTGAGACTACAATTCCCACCATCCCTGACCACTGGTCCTGCTAGGTAGGGATCATGGGAGTTGTAGGCCAAAAACATCTGGAGGGCCGAGGTTCAGGAAGCCTGATTTAAACCTTCCATCCTCTCTGCCATAATTCCCTCAGACTTCTAATCTGGTCCTGACCATACATATGTAAAACATTTTTGCCTTGTTAGCTTTACCACCAGCTATTACCCTGAGTGCTGTCAGGCATGTTGCCTCCAGGTGAGTCCTCCCCCCTCTTCTCCATAATTTGTGTTTATGGAGGGCAGCAGAGCCACCTGGTCCCAGCTGTAACATCTATTCACAGAGAACTGGGCTAGGCTAGATGGAGGAGGTACCCTTTGTTTTGACATCTGTTATCCACACAGCTATATCATGCTGCTGCAAGTGAGTCCACCCCCCTCCCCTTATTCCTGTTCTTGAAGCTCCACTCCACTGGAGTCCAGTCTTCTGAAATGCCTCCAGGAGAGATCCCAGAGAGCTAGGATGACATAATTGCCACCCAGAACCTGGCCTCTCATGGATGAAATACTGGCAGATCCACTTATTGGGGTGGAAGGCTCAGTGCCTCTCCCTGTGCCCTAAGGGCATAACTTTCCTGCTTTCCCCAGACTTGGAGAACAACAAGTGCTTCCAAAGAATAGAAGTCAGCACTGGCACAATTGGATAAGAGCTCAGCTCTTCAAGGAGTCTGTGCCAACAGCAGTAGAGGCCTTGCCAGCCTACGTAAAGCCTCAGCTCTCTTGGCTGAGACATCCTCTGTAGCTCAGCCAGCAGGGCCCACTAGGAGCTGCCCAAGGTCCTGACCTGCTTAGAGAGACATGTTTTGACGTTGCCTAGACTTGCCTTGGCTATGCCTGACCTATTTTGAAGAGACTTTGATTGTTACTTCCGCTTTCTCTGTTAACCCCAAGTGCTGGGAGAAAGTCATTTGCTTTGGGTCTAGGAGGAGCTACATTGAAATACTACTCTGAAACTGTCTTAAGTACACATTGTGATAATTTTTGAATAATCTTATCATCTGGCCATTGGCAATGATTCGCACATACCTTCTTTTCACTATCAGTGATGTAGAGTTATTCTGCTTTCCTGACCTTTCTGTAAGCTTGGAATAATGAAGGCTTTTCATATTGTCAGGGAACCTTTTAACTTCACTTTTTTGCAGCTGATTGATAGTT
This sequence comes from Podarcis raffonei, assembly GCF_027172205.1. NCBI lineage: Eukaryota > Metazoa > Chordata > Lepidosauria > Squamata > Lacertidae > Podarcis > Podarcis raffonei. Next base: position 66,216,002 of record NC_070607.1, read on the forward strand.
TACTTGGGTTAGTTGTTGACTTTACTGGAGGGCTGGGAGACCTGTTGTTCTTTGGATGTTGTTGGACTCCAAACCTCATCATCCACAGCCAGCAGGGTCAGCAATTAAGGATGATGGGATATGTAGTCCAACATCTGAAGGGCCACAGGTTCCTGAGCCCTGCTTCAGTGTTCTATCTGTTGCCTTTGCAGCTTTCTTTTCTCTCTCTAAATTTTGTTATTGCTAAACACATTGAAAGCCATCAAGTGATAAGGTGAAGTCAAAACGTTATAAATAAAGGCCATAACAATCCAAAGGGTGGGAGATTCCATGGTGGAGAAGCTGCCACTTCCAAGCCCTGGTAGCTTGTGTTGGCCAGAGCAGAAGAACAGGAGCAGCTTCTTCTTCTTTCTCATGGTGTTGTTGCTGTTCTTGTTTTAAATCTTCATTTGACTGCAGTAGGAAGGAAATTAAACTTGGACAGCTCTAGGGCAAGCGTAGTTTTGTAGGAACTTGTGGAACAAGGGGGCTTAGGATTCTCTGGGTCCACAGTCTCCCCTGATTCCCTTCCCCCACCGATCACCCCATTTCAACCTCCACCATGGGTGGGACAGTGATAGTGTCCCAGGTGCAAGGAACCATAGAAACGTAGTTCTTCAGGATGCCTATAGACTCAGTCTCCAGACTATAGACTCAGACTATAGACTCAGTCTCCAGAAGCCACGACTGTTTAAAGTGGTATCATAGGGTACTCCTCAGCCTGGTCTCTGACATAGGGCTTTAAACATATGGTGTGACCCATAGTTGAGTGTTCTATGAACACCTATGATCTAAACACTGGGCTTGCTTTTTCCAGAAGGCTATTGCATGTAAAGATGCTTCTTTTTGCCTTTGGACTCTTGCCTCAGAAGCAAACAAGTCTCCTCCTTCAGGTATTTTCATTTCTAACAAAACTGTATTTGTCTTTGGCAGCAACGAGTCAGGGAGACGGCTTTTGAACTTTAAGCTGTTGCTGTTAAACAAAAACGAAAGGGGAAAAAGGACTGGAGATGATATTTGCCAACAGAGGCATCGCTCAGCACACAAAAATAAAATAAAGAAGTCTGTTAAAGCAAACTCAGCTTATATTGGGAGGGGGACAAATTTAGGATGAAAAGTTTCCATTTTGGTCTACTGGTGGGGTATTAGCATCTGGCTGTTGTATCATGAATTTTTGGTACTAGAAAAACAGTTTGATGGGAACATGGAACATGTGGCACTCTAGGGTCAATAGAAGCTCAAATCAACCCAACTTGTTGCTGCTATTTATTTTAGGAGCACTTCCAATAATATGGCTTAGCAGTACTAATACTTGTTTTGTGCATCTTAAACAGCAAGGGAAAAAAGAAAGCTATCACTGCCGCATAGCTTGCTCTGTTCTGCATACAGAGAAAACATGGAGGGAAAAGATGGAGCAATATTATGTGTTTTTCAAATTTAGAAGTTTACCCCCTTGTTGAATTACAGTGTAAACTGTTGCGTCTCCAGCCATCACCCTCTGATATTGTGAAATAAAAATCTAGAGCAAAGTTTCCTGCCTCTGCTTTGCCAATCATCAAAATCCCAAACTGGTTCAAGAATAAGCATCACTCATAACAAAAACAGGACATATCTGCAAATCATCACCACCACAAAGGATGAGGTTGCGCCCTTTGTGGCTGGAATCCAAATCGTCTGAAATTTTAAGTTCAGTTGCTTCTTCTCTGCAATTTTGACACAACGTTTGTGGGAGCCACTGAGGTATAGGCCAATGAGGAACCGAAAGATTCAACCCTCAAAAGTGTGTTGCAACATTCAGCCCTGTCAAGGAGAAGCTGGGGAGTCACGAATGACAGCGATTGGGGAGTTGCAACACTCTGTACCAGAGGGCACATACATTGTTTGTGTATTCACAAGGAAGACTTTGGCATCTGGAGGTAGCAAAGCACAAGATGGGCAAATTTTCATTGGCCACAAGAACCCAGGCAGCAGTTTTGAAACCTGCTTTATTGTGAAAGCTGGATAGGTGGATGGGAGAGTAACTATCTGTATAAGAAAGTAAAAATTAATAAAAACACACTAACTAAAATGCACAAATGCCTACCATTAAAACAGCTATTGTTAGGAGCTTAAGTGAGGAGAAGCAGGTTGGGTAATAGCTATTTAAAACATGCTCAATTTTTTGGTATTTCATTTGAACTCACCTGGAGCAGCACACCTCACTCAACGTTTCAGGAGCAAGATGTTAATCCGTGGCTGATTAAACTATTATAATTGTGCCTCCTCTCAATCCATTAATTGTTTGTTCTTGGGCCTGAAGCTCTGCCGAAAGTCTCACAAGCCTGCACAATGTTCCTGGTTTTGTATTTAGTTATACCCACTATCCGAACTTGAGATCTGAACATTTCAAACAAACACTTCCCTAATGCAATACATGTGCCATTGGAGAAGAGCTTAGGATTGGATGTCTACTGTATTGGACTCCCCACCCACTAAATATTCATTTTCAGACTCTGCATGGGGTCCTGCATTGAACTTTGCTAACAATACACTGATAGTGAGAACTAAATCCCACATTCTTCAGAGAACCCGCTCAGGGCGGAACTAAAATCTGTGGGGAAATCAATGTGTCCCCAAGCCTGTTTTACCTTCATAATGCTAATGCAGGGGTTGGGGTGCATTTCTAGAAAATTAGTGTGCTGGAGGTGGTGCTTAACCTCTTTTCGTCAGTTCTGCCCCCCAATGTTAAATATGTTTCTTCCACAGCCAGCCTCTGAAACCAGAAGCAATTCTGCTGGTGGTGTGGGGTAGGTGGTAGAGAGAGGAAGGAAGTGCCCATGGAGAGGTAATTGCTTAGGTTAAGTGCCTCTCACCCTGTGCACAGCCAGTGCATAGATCTTTCCCTCTAAGTGCCTCCTTCGCATTCATGTTATCTTGGCAAATGTTGGTTTTGGAACACATCTGCCAAGAGAACATCTAGTTCCAACCTTAGACAGGCATTGCAGTGATTTAAATCGGAAATATTACAACAAATGCAATTGTACAAATGTTACATGCAAAGGTAAACGGTGTGTAAAAATTGAAGCTACAAATATTTGGGGTGTGTGTGTGTGTGTAGGATACACTGATCACTTAAGCCTAATTTTAGAAAGACATATGTCTCGACTTACCTCTACACAATTCAGTTCAAGGCTTCGACTGTAGGTTTAGGTCTGGATTCTTTGCTAAGCAAAATAAACTATTTGCAGTTAGCAGACATGTGAAGAAACAAGTACACAGATAACTACTCAAATGTAGAAAGAATGGTTTTGCCTATGCTTCACTGCAATGCAGCTGATATTTGCCCCTCTCTGCATAAATGTAGCCCCCCCTTTTTTTTGCCTGGGGTCATTTGAGGTTTTTGTAGGACTTGCTTTAGCTCCATCCCTTTAATAACTACATTTCCTTCTCCCTTTATGATGCCTGGTTAGACCCATTTCTTTTCCTTTTAGTCCTCCCAGAACCTTCTTAAAACTTTACTTGAAAGTTGGTCTTCTTTAGTAAAGATCAAAACATCTGATTCTCACAAAGGCTTGCAATAACCAGTGTGCAGATGTCATGAAAGAGAATCGTACACAACAAATTGCTCTAGATAATCACCCCTTTGGCTGCTGCTGCTTCTCTCCTCAAAACGAACACATCCTAGGAAATTCTCTTAAATGTGGCTTCAAAAAGGACTAATTATTTTATGACTGAGCCCAGAATAGGGAGGATGTGGTCTGCAGTGGGGAGAAGGAAGGCTGTGGTTGAGGTCTTATAAACCCAAGTGCCCTTGTTCAGTAGCAAAGTTCACTGGTGAACCAAATGTTCTGATGGAAACACTTTGTTGAGCAATCCATATCCAGATGGATCCAGTATCTCGAACCCAACAGCCAGTTAATTTATGTTGTTGTTGTTTAGTCGTTTAGTCATGCCCAACTCTTCATGACCCCATGGACCAGAGCATGCCAGGCACTCCTGTCTTCCACTGCCTCCCGCAGTTTGGTCAAACTCACGCTGGTAGCTTCGCGAACACTATCCAACCATCTTGTCCTCTGTCGTCCCCTTCTCCTTGTGCCCTCAATCATTCCCAACATCAGGGTCTTTTCCAGGGAGTCTTCTCTTCTCATGAGGTGACCAAAGTATTGGAGTCTCAGCTTCAGGATCTGTCCTTCCAGTGAGCACTCAGGGCTGATTTCCTTCAGAATGGATAGGTTTGATCTTCTTGCAGTGCATGGGACTCTCAAGAGTCTCCTCCAGCACCATAATTCAAAAGCATCAATTCTTCGGCGATCAGCCTTCTTAAATAAAGTTAATTTATAACCTTGGGGAAAATGGGGCTGCAGGTACAGGCTGGGAATCAAGAGGAGAGTCAGTTAGAGGTGTCTTCTTGGTTCAGCTGAGGCTGCAACCTCCTCGATGCAATGAAGAGGGTGGGGATGAGCATGATACGCTCTGCCCTCCTACCACCATATTTGTTACCCTTCAGCTTATTGAATGTGACTCTCCCTGAAGTGGGGAACCTTCTGTATCCATGACAGCTCCCCATATTGGCATTCCAAAATGCAAGGAGAGGCTCCATGGATACAAAAAGCTCCCCCTGCACTGTGCAGACAGTAATCTTCCATGAATGGAAGGTGATGAAAATGGCATGTGTGGGCAGAATACAACCAACTCATTCTGTCAGTGCAACATGTCTGCTGATGGAACTTTACCTCCTTGATCTGTACCCTACCCAAATCTCTTCTGGAGGACTGGAGAAACCCCAATAACATATTTGGGGGTACAAGGGGAAAGAAAGGGAGGAAGTTCCATTTTGAAAGTGTAATGAGTTAGCTGGATACTGTCTTTTGCATGTGGGGGCCGCCCTGAGCTGGTACACTCATCTCTGTTGTCCCCTGTCAGGAATGAGCCAGCTCCAAGCGAAGGTTTGCAGCCAAGTGTAGAAAGCAGCCATGAACAGAGAGGCTTAGATGTTAGGCAGGGGAGAGCTGGAAGCTGCAGACTTTGGCTCTTCCTGACCTTAACGGGCAGGCTGATCAGGCAGTAGCTGAGAGCGGGCTAGAACATGGCTACAACTCGCAGGAAGCACAAATAGGCGCAAATAGACAGCCTCTCAGAACAGGAAGAGGTTGGAGCTGATCCACTAAGTCCGAAGAGTCAGCGAATGGGAGGGCTGCTAGATAGGAAGCAAAACAAGAGATGTAATATCTTCTGTAGACGCCGGAAGAAGTCTTCAGAAGGGTCATCTTGTGTAATGATGCCGGAGGCTTTGTCAGAGCCATCCAGAGCTATCTGTTTGTTTTTGCAATAACTCCTTCTTTTTAATTACCTACGCCTACTGTGTTATCAAGCTGGGAACCTGGACTCCTGACACCCCCCACTCATGTGCTTACATTTCCATTTTTGTCATTTCCGAAGAACTTTAAGTTGATTTTAAAAGTCCCCCCCCCACCTCTTATAGATAATCTTGGCATCTGCAGTGTTGTGTTAGGCTTGGGTATGGGAAGTTCAGGTTCAGACCTCCTCAGCTATGAAGCTTGCTGGGCAGCACTGAGAAAGTCATTACTTCTCAGTCCTGTCTCTCATCATTATCAGAAGAGTAAAACACACAGTCACCATAAAAAATAACACTTTGAGTGGTTTACAGGACACAACTAGTGTGACTTGATTTTCTTAAGCAGGTTTTGGTTAAAATTTCCTATTGTCGCTTTAGCCCTTTATAAAATAAATAGGTAACATAAAAAGGTAACAATTTAAAAAAAACACCAACCAACCACACACACACACACACACACACACACATCATGTGAGCATTCTGAAGCAACATATGGATTTACATAAATTCAAAATCAAAATAATTACTCAAGTATTCAAACTCTGGGCTATTTATGAAATTCAGTGCAAGTTTCTATAGAGAACACAAGAGCTCCTGGAACAGACTGAAAATCCATATAGTTTAGCACCCTGTTTCCTACAGTGGCCAATGAGATGTGTTCTTGAAGCCCATAAGCAGGGCAAAAGACAATTGCTCACTCCTGTTGTTGCTCCCCTGCAACTTGTACTTAGAGCGATTTTTAGCCATAGTCTCATTTTATTTATTTAGCAAAATTCATATACCACGTGTTTGTAAAAACAAAACAAAGTTAAACCTAAAAGCACTTTATGAAAAGAATAAAAGAATTAAACCACCAGCAAAAACAATTATCCTCTATTAATTTATATAACCCCCTTCCCAAGCCATCTGAAGGAGTGGCCACTACCTCACCTGGTGGCAGTGAGTGCTATAAATTAATTGTGCCTTGTGTCACAAAGTACTTCCTTTGGGCTGTCCTGAACTTTCCTCCAATTGATTTCACTGGAGGAATCTGGAAGTAAATTTTCTCAGGCATGCTTCGGGGACCGCACAGCTCTATATTCTCTTCCTGAGGTCAGAAAATCCTTTTTTTAAAAATTCATCTGCAGTCCTGTCTTGCATCTAGCTTTCCCCACACATACTTGCAGGGGAATCTCAGCAGTTTTTGCAATTGCTGAGTTACATCATCTCCAGTCTGGAAAACAACAGCAACCCAGATGACATAGCATGAATCCTCCCCACACATTTCTCATTCTGAGTTTCCCCACTTTTCCTCTTGGCAAGGACAGATGCTGTTCCACGTGGTCAACACACTGGAGGAGTCATTCACAGCTTTGCTGTGCATGTATGCTAAACCCTGTCCACACACGAATGTGGCTTAGAGTGACTAAATGGCAGCTAAGAAGTGTCAGATCTGCAGCACTACTCACTCTGTATTCATTTAACTTTTGCCTTGTGACAAACAGGCTAAAATGTGTGAGTGGAGTGGTTTTATGTAAAATCTGTCCATGAGCATCATTCCAAATACAGAATATTTGGAACACAAGCTTCTGGTCTAGTTTGTGCCAGAAGTTTGGAAATTTAGTACAAAACCATACCACTTCTTATTCTTTTTCCTTGCTAGCTAGTTCACCTGTGACCCCAGGGCTTATCTGTAAGTACTAATTCACCTGTCTGGAAATTAAAATTTATGACTTTCTTAAATGCAAAGAACATTGGGTTGAATGTAAGTCTTGACTTTCAGACTTATTATGACAAGTCTGCAACAATCTACCCATTACCTGCTACTATTGTGTGAAATCTTTGTGTTCAGGCCAAACTTTCTACCTAGTTAGGAGCACACTATTTGCAAACAGCGCTTGTTACATTTTAATTCTTCTCAAAGAATAATCCTCTGCAACCCAAACATTTGTATCATCGAAAGAGGCTGGCCCAGTACAAGGTATTGCTGCACTGTTACATTTTTGTATGTTGTCTTTCTCATTGGCTGAGAGCAAGATGGTGACGAGGTTCATACCAAAGAGTTAAATTTGGGATTTGGGATTCCAACAAGGAATGCGAGGATATCTAAAAAGATGCAACTGTTTTATATTTTCAGCTTCCTCTGAAGTTCATGATTTAATGCAGATGTACCGCAGAAACAGTCTCTATCTCACTGCCATGGGTGCAGGCAAAAGAGTACATCTCATTTTTTTAAAAAAGTGGGATTTTATAATGTTGGAAATATTTGTTTAAGAGTTCAGCTGGGCAAGAAAGGATGGCTGGTGATTTTAACAGACATCTTCTGCAGATGAACTTGATTGGCAGCTATCTTTCTCTCCCTGGAAAGAATATGAAGAGTAGGTGGAGCTGGAAGCAGTCTGAATAGGCTGTGTGCCCTACACATGTGGGTCCTCCGCTTAGTACAACAATCTGGAGAACAAGCCTGTGTCAGAGTTCCCAAGCTCTTTGAAGAGCCGCCAGGTCTTGCACATGTTTCCAATTAATACAATCTGAAGACAGCACTGGAGCTGTAGTTTTCTCGTGTCAACCTGAGGCTTGGTAAACAAAAAATAAAATAAAAATCTCAAGCCATGCTAGGACTGCATTTCTTTCCTAACTCCAATGCAGTAAAGCTTCAGACTTGGAAGCTGGTTTGCATACCTTCCATCAATTTGGAGGATCAATTTAATGTTCCTAAGTATTTTAGGGCATGCTTTCATGATATCTGCAAGTGAAAATGCCTTTATCCTTGAATATATGAATTTCCTACATTGGTAGCATCTCTTCCTATTATGGCTGCCCTCGCCTCTCCCCCTAATGTTTCCTTTTCATATCACACTTTGTGCACAACTTCCCCTTCTGCAAAAGGCAGCCTTCATTAAGTAAGAAGCTACCAACCCTTCAAGAACATAACAAGGTGCCATGCATATATTCATTTTACTTAGCTGTTGAGACAGTGGCTGCTCCAGCCCACCCTCAGATACTCTTTCTTGCCATTCATTAGCTGCCACTAGAGGGTGCTGAAAAGCAGTGATTGCTTTGTCTCAGCTCCCCAAATCAGAATCTGTCTGGGGCCAAATTAAACGTTGTTACAACCCTACTGTGGGAGCTGCTGAGAAGCTCTTTCACAAGACTGTGCACCATGCAGGAAGCATAATGTTTGAAAAGCACCACCCACTACATGCACCACCCAAATTGTATGCTTAATCCTGTCGAAGGCTGAGCCTTAAAATTTCAACCATTTTACTTTTTCAGCCATGTCCAGGGTCATGTCCCAGATTCAGCTTCAGGGGTTTGTGACAGCCAGTGAATATTTCCTTGGGCAGGTATTTCTCTTCCTTCCAGTACCTGTCTAGACTACAGGCAGACATGCTAAGCTTACAAGGTTGCTGCTTGAAATGAACTGCCTTTGCAGTTAAGCATCCTAGCCTGTGATTTCAGTCTGGAAGCTGACAAGCAACCCATTACATGAGCAAGTAAGCATGTCAACAGATTCACTGGCAAGGGATATTGCAGTCTGCTGTACTAAATTTTCTTTATACTTTGGGAATGAGACTAACAAAGCCATAAATGGAATAAAGTGAGATTGTTGCTAGGATTTGCTGGTGAGGAAGGGCGCCAACTGGAGTGCCTACCTAAGGGCAGTTACTCTTGAGTAAATGTCTAAGCATGTTGCTTATTATGGCAGGCTGAGAGATGCTTACTGACAAAATAATTCCAGTCTGCTCTTTGCATGTATAAACTACAAATACTCAAAAAGCAGCCCATGAGTACAAATGAGCTAGGAGCAATAGATTTATCCACCTTGTACTGGAAAGAAACACAAGCAGAGAGAGAGAGAGAGAGAGAGAGAGAGAGAGAGAGAGAGAACTCGTGCAGAGCTGGAACAGGTAGCACAGCCAAGAATGCACACAAGTGAGCAAGCAGAATGTCATATCGGGCCAGGGAGATTAAGGTTCATCACTCAGCCAAAACCCTTACTTTTACATTAGTTGTTAAATTACAGCCATTTCAGATTTCCCAAAATGCCACTAGTGGAGGCTGCCATTTTGTGACACCCCCCACCACACCTTTGCTGTTCAGAATGGGGCAATCTGGTAAATTTAAAACCACCACAAGCCTGATGGAGCTTTGAAGCACTCCAATGAGCTGTCCCACCAGAAAGGTCTAGCCAACATGCAAAATATGAGCAGTGGTTTTACTCCACTGTCACACCCGAATCAGGGCTAAAATTACAGCCTTTTGAAACTTCAGCCTGAGTGTTTCTTTGAGAAACAAAATCATCTTGATAAAGAATAGAATAGAATAGAATAGAATAGAATAGAATAGAATAGAATAGCAGCAGCAGCTGCACAAGGCACCTGCAACAGGGTTCTGATCCTGGGCCTGTTGTCGTTCAACATCTTTATAAATGACTTGGATGAAGGAATTGAGGGGATGCTCATCAAATTCGCAGATGACACCAAACTGGGAGGGGAAGCTAATGCTGCACAAGACAGAATCAGAATTCAAAATGAATTTAACAGATTGGAGAACTAGGTGTAAGCTAACAAAATGAATTTCAAAAGGGACAAATGTAAGGTTCTGCACTTAGGCAGGAAGAACCAGATGTACAAATATAGGATGGGGGACACCTGGCTTACTAGCTGTACTTGTGAAAAGGATCTAGGGGTCTTGGTGGACCATGAGTCAACAGTGTGATGCAGCAGCAAAAAGAAAAAAGAAAAAAAGGAATGCTATTCTAGGCTGGATCAACAGAAGTCTAGTGTTCAGATCAAGGGAAGTAATAGTATCACTCTATTCTGCCTTGGTCAGACCACACCTGGAATACTGTGTCCAATTCTGGGCACCACAATTTAAGAAGGATGTTAACAAGCTGGAGTGTGTGCAGAGGAGGGTGACCAGGATGATCAAGGGTCTGGAAACTAAGCCTTATGGGGAGCACTTTTAGGAGCTGGGTATGTTTAGGCTGGAAAAGAGGAGACTGAGAGGAGATATGTTAGCCATCTTCAAATATCTTAAGGGCTGTCACATGGAAAGAGGGAGCATGCTTGTTTTCTCCTGCTCTGGTGGGTAGGACTTGAAATTACAAGAAAGGAGATTCCAACTAAACATTAGGAAAAGCTTTCTGACAGTAAGAGCTGTTCAGCAGGGGAACACATTCCCATGAGAGGTGGTGGACTCTCCTTCCTTGTAAGTTTTTAAGCAGTGGTTGGATGGCCATCTGCCATGGCTGCTTTAGCTGAGATTTCTGCATTGCAGGGGGTTGGACTAGATGACGCTTGGGTCCCTTCCAACTCTAAGATTCTATCATTCTATGACTTTGTGCGCTGTACAGCTTTGGGATCAGTAACTGGAAGCTCCTAAGCCAAATCTAGCCCTTGGAGGCATGATGCTGGATGAAAGAGGATCATGAAAGGGAGCAGCAACTATATAAATGGGACATGCTGAAAGTATATTTGGAGGGGCAGGAGTTATGGACTTAATTTTCTTACAATTATTTGCCGTTTTTCTTCCATCATGGAACCCAATGTAGTATATTTGTGGTTCCTAGGTGGCCACCTTTCCAACCACTAACCAGACTGGCAGTAGCACCCAGTGTTGTGGGGCACAGCTGCAGAACCCCTCTCTCAACATCAGCATTGCTGTAGATGGATCAGCATTGATGTAGAAGGAATCCCTGGATGGGACTGGTGGTCCGGATGCTCAGGTACAAGCACAAGATTGGCTCCACCAGGGCATTCAAGTAGCCTCAGCCACTGCCCTGTCCCAGCCCCATTCAGGTAAGCAGTAGTGGTGTCAGAAAGGTAGATCTGCTTCACCACACTGACCACTACTATCAGTAAGGTGATGGCTTCACATGGCTTCAGACCATACCCTGGGACTTATCCCATCTAACCTCCATTTCTCTTTTGAACAGACTTTCAAACCAAACTAGCTACTGCCTAGGACCCATCCACCAGACTAGCAACGCAGCAAGTGGAAATATCTGGCAAAGCACATTTTTGTCTGAATTTGGACAGTTCTTGCTTACAGTACATGTGTAAGAGCCAAGGATAAGATTGTGACTTGCTGAAAATACCAATGTGGTTGTAAAAGCTGGATTGCTGCTTCCTCCCCTCTAAAACACAACTATTCTTAGAAGAGAAACACTGTCCTGCAGAGATCCTTTGTCTTGGCTGTGGGTGGGAACAATAAGATGGGAAGTAAGTGTGCAAGTAGAAAAAAGGGAGCTGAAACTAGTTGCTCTCCTGAGTTCTGAAAGATTTTATAACTTAAAGAGTTTGTGTGATATTTATCTTGAACTGGTTTGTTGAACAGACAGCAGTTGCTTTTTCAAAGAAAACAAGAGAACTATGAAGATTTTTATTCTTTGCAGCCCCTATGGGCTGGAACACACATTATAGGTCAAAGCCCAAAGGCTACACTGTGGAGGTCTTCAAGCTGAACAAGCTGTCTCTCCAGCGTGGGAGCAAAGGCACCAGGAAAAGAAAGGTTTCTCTTGGAATATATTACCTAAAAAATGGCCAAAACACTCTTAAAAAACAAAAAACCTGTGTAAACATACTCATTTCCATCCCCATTATTAGCTGGCAAAAGGAAGCCATCTGCGTTTTTACAGCTATGGTAGGAAGAAAAATGCTTGAAGGCCCATCCTTTTAAATAAAAGAAGATTATTAATCATAGTAACATTTTTGTCACCCAATCCATAAATGCTCTTGTACAAACAGAATAAGGTTCTTGATTTCTCCAGACAATCTTACAGTTTTGGCTGCTCCCGCAGAAGCACTCAAGTTCATTTAGTCTCTGAGGACCATTCAAGCAATTAGTAATAGTGTGTGTTGCTTTTAAAAAGCAAATTACAGATGCAAATTGGTGGTGGTCTAGATCAGGATCCTGGCATGAAGATTAACCCTATGCTCCCTGTTATGGTCCCAATCTGAATTGCTTCCTCTTCCTCTCTATCCCCTACCGCACACAACAGCAATGTACAAATGGGAGCTTCTCCCCTTGGATGCAAATAGTGTCTGGGTTGGGGCCACAAAAGGGAGCAAAGCATTAAAGCCTTGTAACCCTGAATGTTAGGGTCTGATCCAAATCCCTCCACCCCTGGAACCTGATGTCTGCTAATTGCATGAACAGTATCTCATTTAGTAAAAACTGCTGGGCAGCTTGAGTATCATTTTATTCAGAAGCACCAGGATGCTGCATACATAGATGCATTCCTAAATGCCATTAAGACTGTGTGCTTTTTTTTGTTATTGTGACTGCAGAAAAAAGTGGGTGTCTGAAGCATCCACTAGAACTTTTTGTTTTTTAAAAAATTGGTCATGATCAGAGGAAGATTGTTTCAGATCTTCCCACCTTCCAGCCCTAAAAACTTTGCATGATATATTGTATTCAGGTTAATCCAACAGAACTGCCAATCAATTCCTATCTACATTTGTCCCAATCCAGCTAAGCCATTTTAGCTACTTATTAAGCAAAATGGATATTCCACCTTACATTATAAAGAGGAGCTCGGAGCAGGTTGCAACATACAAATTCGTTGTGCATATACCATGCCAGAAGTTGCTGTGGATTAGACCTGGGATCTTCGGCATGCAAATCAGATAGATGTTCTACCACTGAGCTGCAGCCCTTCGCCAATGGACATCATTAGGCATGTGCTGTCAGATAGTAATTCTATGTACACTTATTTGGGAGCATATCACATTAAAATGATGATGCATATAATATTGTGCATATCTCATTATGCTGTGAACCGCCCCAGGATCTTTGGATAAAGATGGTATACAAATTTATTGAAATAAATGAATAAAATCAGTGAGGCCTACTTTGGAGTAAAAATAGATTTGACTGCATGTCCCATTGAATGCAACAGACAAATAATTCATCACTCATCTTAGTTTGAATGGGACTTCATTAGAACTAAATTGAGCATGATTAGGACCTGTCTTAATTTTAGCTGCAGTTGACCCAAATGAAATGTAGAAAAGACTGGTGGTTTCATTCCATATTACAGACTAGATAATTTCTCTTATTATAAAAAATCTGCTCAATTGTTTCCTTTAAAAGGGCATCACCAACCAACTCAAATAAAAAGGTTTTCACCTTCTAATACAGGCATCTCCAACCTTCGGCCCTCCAAATGTTTTGGACTACAATTCCCATCATCCCTGACCACTGGTCCTGTTAGCTAGGGATGATGGGAGTTGTAGTCCCAAAACATCTGGAGGGCTGCAGGTTGGGGATGCCTGTTCTAATAGGTAAACAGGCACAATGAAAGATGGTGAAAACTGATGATTTTAAATAAGCTTTGTAAGATGTCAGCTGAAATCTATGAGGATGAATAAACATGAAGACCACTACGGAATGACTGAAGGTGCAGAATTATGTATCTTCTGATATGTGGCCTGAATGAATGCAAATATTAAAATATCTGGGTTAGCTTACTTGGGTTTAATTTTGGCTTGGATGAGGAGCTGAAGGATATCTGGAATTCTTCCAATGGACTAATATGACAGCTTTTGCTTTTTGTCTATTTCAAGACTATAGAATGTCACACACAAAAACTGCTGTTTCGTGGTAAATCAGGATGTGGAAGGCAAAATGGCAAAGTAATCCATTTTCAAAATCTTGCTATGGCAATCATGTTAAAAGGGAAAGTTGCGGCTAAGAAAATTGTAAAAAAAGAAAGGGGGAAAAAAGCTCCTGTTTTAAAAGGAAAGAGATGCCATTAAAATATACAACACATCAGCAGTTTCAAAAGATTTTAATAAATAATGAGGATTCATTTCTTTACTGTATAAACTATAAATATACCATAGAGTCCTCATAACTTAAAATAATTTACAGGCTGAGGTAGGGGGCTGGGAGGAGGTGGGTATAAGATGGAGGGTTGGTCTATCTCAGAGGTTCTCTGTTTTCCTACTGATTACGCATACGCAGGCAGTGTCAATCCGAATGAAGCGCCAAGCTGCCTGCTTGCCATCCATTGTCAGTGCCTTGACAAAGGTGTGTGTGGTGGTGCAGTAGGAATTCCAATGCCTGGCATCAATGCCTCTGCACCCACTGGACACCGGCTTAGGGTCTCTGCACTTGGTCTCGAAAAAGTACTGTTTGTAAGGGTAGTTGTTATAGTTGACGTCCACCACCACAGTCACCTCTTTGCCTTTAATGTCTGTCGCTGTGGTTTTGTTGGCAACCCACACACTAACACTGTCGCACACAGAGTACTCTCCTCGGTTGTGCACAGGGTGAGCTGCGCGCTTGGCTCGGATCGTCCTGTTCGTAGAGTCTGTGCTGTCTAGGAACTCCACACTCGGCCCATCTCTTGACAAAGGTGGAGGCTGAGTGCTGAACAAAACCCGAGGTGACTGGAACCTCCTCTTCTGAAAAAGCTTTGGATCCACTATGATGCTTGCAGCTTGCCCGGATTTCCTGTTCACTACCTTCCCAGTAACAGGCTGGCTGTGGTCTCTGTGCTGAGACGTTTTCATAATGTGGTGTGTTTTAGTCCGTCTGCTTTCAGAAATGCCAGATGTTGCAGGAGACCCCAGTGGTGCATTATCTTCAGTTTTTGGTGCTGCCCGTATGCCGATCAGAAATGCTATAATCAGAGTGTAGCACAGCATGGACATTACGCTATGCACCTAGGAGAGAACAGACCAGGAACATTACTGTGAGCAAAAAAAAAAGAGGGCGACATGCAAAAGGTTCCATTTCAAGCCTAGTCAATAGATATGTGCTGATAAGGCAGTCCCAATGAAAGTGCACTGTTAAAATACTTCATCTTCTTCGCGAAGGCCTTGCATGTGGATGCCAGATGTGGCTTTCCTCCCCACTCCTTTAAGAAAGGCTAACTCACATAGCAGTGATGTGCTTCATAAAGTGGGAACACTAGGAAATCATAACTGGGTTATTGTTAATTCCTGTGGTTTTTGTTATTAGGAGATGACTTATAGAGCCATTGTTTGGGGGCTTTAATGCGGAGTGCTGCTCCTGGCAAGACTCTCCACTGGTTACATGGGAACCTTTGGAGAAAGATATTTATCTATCTCACAAGAATTATTTTCTTCTCCTAGATTGGAATGAGCCACAAAGATAGCAAACATGGCTAAAGGAGGCTTGCTTGGCACCTTCGTTATACATCTTTAGATGCCAGGTGAAAATGTTTCTCTTCAACCAGGCCTTGAAGGGCTGATTAACATTCCATGTCCTTTTAAATGTATTTAAATTTGTGGGAGAGGGGCTTATGGTTTTGTTTTCATTTTTATTATGTATTTTGTGTTTTTATTTTGCATTTTTATGCTGTGAACTGCCCTGAGATCTTTGGATGAAGGGTGGTATACAAATTTAATAAATTAAATTAAATTAAATTAAATTAAATATTTCCACAGGGAGGCCAGAACTGGTATATCTCCAAACAAGACACTAGACACGCAGTATGGACATAATCAGCTTCCTAAAAATATATCCAAATAACATGTAAGAAACTTGCAAAAAACTGATATACTGAATTAAAAACCAATATAAAATCCCTGACCTGACCATTAACCCATCTACATTTGTCAGTTTTGTCAGTAGTGAAGCATTAATATATTATGGTGTTATTATTAATTTATTACCAACACTTTGCTTTAAATTCCCAGGGCAGGTTACAACATGAAAACACAATATTAAAAACTGTTTGGAACAACCTGCAGTCACAAAAGAATGGAGGGTCCCAAAAATATACACCTCAAATGTTGAAAGCCAGAGAAAAGAGTAATAAACAATTTAACCCACAATTTAGGCTGCTTAAGGGCATTGATTTCAGGGAGTTGAAATGCATGTAACTTGCGGTCACAAATGTAAACTGAGTAAATGTTGTCAAGATTGATTTCCCCCTTTTTTTGTCGTGTTTTGGCTGAATATACTGAGTGGACAAAAGTCTCAAGCTCTCATAAGGAAATGGTTCAGACTCTGATACTAGGCATCAGTTGCAAAGCCCTCCTAGACAAAGGGCACTCATTAGCCAGACCTCTCTGGCACACCTCAAATCATGTTTAGACCCAGAGTGAAGCCCTGTGCTGTGTGGCAGGAAGTGGCAGATGCTTCTTGGGCAAGGGCAAAAAAAGCACACCAGCCATATACTGCAGGAATACGCAGGCCCCATTTCCTGAACAATTAAAATGAAAGTCAGATGTGTCAGGACAGCTCAAACGAGTTTTCTGATGGCAATAGGGATGCTAATGAAAAAAGGTTTGCACAACAAAATCCAGACACTAGCACATAGTAGCATCTCCACCTTTGTTGTTTAAATACAATCCCTTGGTATGTAACTCCCTTCTGAATAGGAAAAAGGAGGTTAGGGATGGCCATAAAACACTGTTTGGGGTTAAATACATGGGCAGATTTGCTGCTTTGAACTGTAGCAACATTCAAGAAAGGATTTATCTCCCTTCCTTTGGGTTTTTTTATTGCATAGCTAAATAGTATTAGGGTATTTGCTTCCACGTCAGATTCCTAACATTAAAAAAATCAAATTGGATATTCTTGTTGATGAAATAGATTGACAAAGGAAAGAGGAAGAATTAAAAAGCAAGGACACAGGTCAGGTATGATTGTCACATGGAGTTTCAAGCTGGCACAGTTCTGTGCATCATCTGCAATGAGTACACTTCAGTATGGGGACCACACCAAAGGTCATTTCTGTTCTTCCATTCATAGACCCTATAGCACTATTGTTTCTTGGTAAGAAATTTTATTAATATTCACAGAGCATGCTGTTCACAGATGCATCTATCTTCAAGGAGAGCAATAATGCCAACGGCAGGCATAGCTTGCAAGCATATCTCATTGTAAGTTTTATCAGGTAGGATTTCACAATGGCTTCAGCATGAAAAATTTCACAGTTTTATCAACAGGGAGAAAATATAGTCTGGCATATGGTAATGCCAACTGGATAAGCTTCCATTGCCACAATTAACTAATTGCATGTATTGCAATGTAATCATGGCTGTCCCAAAGCATTTTGTTGTCTGAAGAACAAGCAGAAGAACAAGTTTTGTCTCTCTCCACCCATTTCCGAGGAAACCTTGGTCCCCTCCCAGTGGTGCTTTGTCACAACTGGAATCCTGTTTTTTGCATCCTCCCCTCCCCTTTATCACTTTTCTATGGCAAAAATCAGCTTAAATACCAAAAGCCTTTAAAAGATCCTTGGAAAGAATAATTAGCTTGAAATTGGTGGACTCGTGTATCCTCCCTTTTATAAAATTCAAGGACACACAATTCACTGAAACGGTCTCGCTATCTTGTTTGATACTCTTTTAATTATTTCAAAATTGATCAAATGATTAAAAATCATTTAATGACTTCTACACACCCCTGCTTCTAATTTAATGACTCTGTTGCGCTCAAAACCAGAGTGATGTTGACCCTGTATACCATTTCTATAATGTATCCTTAATGGGTAAATTGGGAATTCTGTTATGAAGAAATAATTGTGAATATGGAATCGGGGACAGTATTTATTTGAGATGAATAAACGTAAGAGCATATTTCAATGTGCATTCCCCCCCAGAACAGAAAAAAGCCTTTAACATGTTGCTACACAGAATATTGAAGTATAAACTTACTGAACTCTCCATACTGCTAGAGCTGTTCTAGAAAAACGCGGGGCTTTCCTTTCCCAGTAGTAAAGTTTTGAATTGTTGATGAAATAGTAATCAGTTTCCTCATACCAATAGCAAAGCTCTTTCCCCCTTAGATCTTAAACACAAAATTATTAAAAGAAAGAACGTTTCATTGAGAAAGACTGAAATTGTTATAAGGTACCAGCTTGAAAGATCGCTGCAAATTGCACCCTGATCCTATTTCTGTTTACTCAGAAGCCCCACTGAATGTATCAAGACTTATTTCCCCATAAACATGCATAGGATCAGTCAGTTATCTATAAATGCACATTAAGCTTGTGTTTTATATATCTATATCTATCTATCTCTGAAAGCTCCTTTAAATGTATTCAATCAGCAGAACAATAATAAGATAAATAACTGGTCTGTCCAACTCTCCACACACTGAGATACCTTTGTTAAAAAAGGACTTTAAAAATCATCAACTTAACACAATCCACACTACAGTTAGGTCAGAATCAGCAACTAATGTACACAAAGTTCAAGAGGATAAGCCAAGCTACAGCAGAAAATAATTAAAACATACAGGTGACATTCTAGAAACAACTGATGGCGCTCTTGGCGCTCTTGCACCACTAGCAGTTAGAAAAGTCCTATTCTCTGAGTGCTTCCCCCCTTTTCTCTATAGTCTTGCCACAGTTTACAAGCAACAAATATCCCCCCTCATTCTTAAACAGCTTCAAGTAATAATTACAATTCTGCCAATAAACTTCACATCAGATCTTATGACTTGATAACAGCCATCTCCCTTTCCATTGGTTGTCTCTTTTATGCAGCATTGTGGGTCAGTTTTTGGGTTATCTTTCTTCTCATACCAAAAGGGATTTACAGACAAAGACAGCTATCCGGGCCATGTGGCCAGCATGACTAAACCGCTTCTGGCACAAGGGAACACCATGATGGAAACCAGAGTGCACGGAAATACTGTTTACCTTCCCGCCACAGCGGTACCTATTTATCTATTTGCATTGGCATGCTTTCAAACTGCTAGGTTGGCAGGAGCTGGGACAGAGCAACAGGAGCTCACCCTGTTGTGCGGATTCGAACCACCAACCTTCTGATCGGCAAGCCCAAGAGGCTCAGTGGTTTAGACCACAGTGCCACCCACATCCCTACAACCAAATATAGGCTTACAAACAATACCTAGGCAGAGACATTCACATCTGGAATTGTTTCCAGAAGTATAGCTAGTGGGTGCCTAATTCCAAAATAGCTTTCTCTCAAGTGTTGGTAGAAATAGTAGCAGCTGATGAGCACTTGGCAAAAAGGCATGTCAATTTAAGACATTTTTCAGCAGCCTTTTGCACGTTTGTATGCTTCTTTTAGCATTTCTTTTAGCATTTGCCATAATACCAACAACCCATCCAAGTCACTTACGCTGATTGACTACCAACTTAATCTCACAATGCAGGACACTTCCAGAGTGTTGCTATTTTTGGGTGGGATTCAGTCACATACTGGCAAACTCAGTTTGTGCAATAAAAATTTATTTAGAGGTCTTATGCAACAAACTTTCTTTCCCCCAAATATTGGACCGCTTGCATGGGAAATGTACATGGGGAAAATGACTGGAAAGTGTAGGATAATGTTTGCATGATACAATGTCATCTAAGCGCACTGCAAATGAATCAGGACGAATGCTCAATTATCAGATCAGCCGGAACCCAGACCCCAGACTCCAATCTAGGCTTTCCTGTCTCTGACATACAGTAAGAGTGCTTAGAGGTGCTTCCTTACACTCTGATTGGCTCTTGCATTTCAGCAAAATATCTACATTGGCATTTAGGGCTGCATGTTTATTAAGGTGAGGCAAGACCTATATGCAGCAGGTCAAAGAGTTACAAATTAAATCAAAGAATGAATGCAAAGTATGAGAATTCTCAACACAGAAGCAAGCTAGCTCTTTTTCTCTTCCTCTTGACCCCCAGCCCACTCTATTATGTATTTAGCAAAACAGGGTTAAATTCTCTCCCTGCCATCCTCTTTAGCATCAGCAGCAATATAAAAGACTGGACATAAAGAATTTTTCCAGACTATTTTCTGTCTTCTTCCTGTTGTTAAAATAGCAAATTATTCAAGTGCACAAGCTTTCATCACATTTAATATTCAAGTTTGTATTTATTTCAACTGACAATCACAGCTCAATTATCTCCAACAAACTTTTGGGGAATGGCCCATTGTTTTCAATGTGCATTTTTGCCATTTGTTTTAATACGCCCTCTGACTGTGTGGTGCTATAAACAATATTTTGGAAGGGACACTGTGAAAAAGGCACTTGAGCAGTGGTGGGTGGGTTTGAGTTTACTGAGAAGGGGCACAAAACTGGTTAGATGGGCAGAGAGGCATAGGGATCCATGTCTTTATATTGAGAAAGAAGCTGAGTGAACACAAAAGGGCACTTTATTGATGGGGAATTTTGAGTTCTGGTAGGGCATTTCCCCATCCTAAAAAATGCCCTGCAGCTTCAAGTTTGAGGGGATGCCTCAGGCTTCTCCCTGCTGGCCAGAGTCTAGGTGACTTCTCATCATGGCAAAGTGGAACTTTTCCAGGATAACTGACAAAGTAAGAGCTGTCACTTCCCAAAATGTGTGACTTAAGTCACCTGCATCACTCTTTTATAGCAAGGTTGGAACAGGCATGATATCCAGAATAAGGAGCAGCAGTGTATTAAGTGTACTGAAAAAAGGCAAGCAATGGCAGACACATCATTCACAATGCTTATTGAATCTGTGGAGCCAACTACACAGCAGGAAATTCTTGAAGCAAGTTGCTAAGGGTAAATGTTAACAGTAGACTGCTTAGCTTTTCCTATTGAAAACAGCCAACAGTTACACTGCAGGGGGTTGTCACTTCTCTGTATGAGGTACTCAGCTCACACGAAGAAAATATAGGTACTGAACCAAAAGAGCCCAATTAACAAATGAAGACAGGAATAAGCCATGTCTTTACATCTCAGCTGGGCTTTCCTTTAAGTTCAAGAAGGCTTCCTACCATGTGCCTGACAACTGTTTACTGGTTTGGGGCTTTTTTTGTTTTGTTTTGTAAGGTCATTTTATTTTTAAAGAAACTGGTGCTGAAAATTTAAGAGTAAAAGGAAGGAATCTGCTTAAAAACAAATGTGCTGAGCTTGCTGGTCTCATGTGCTGAGTAGTCAACCTCCCCAGCAGAAGTGGGTTGCTTCATGGAGCTGCAGCCACTAAACTAGTTTCCTAGCAGGTGGATCATTGCTGCTTACCAGGCAGGAGAGAGATGGGAGTGAGGTGGTGGGGACATTGCAGTGGTGCAAATGCACCTGTGGAGCCAACCCAGTGCTCCTGCCAGTGTGTTTGCACCATGACGACCTCTTCATAGCCTTGCCCCTCCTCCTCTCAGTAAGCAATAACCAACTTACTTCCAAGGAAGCTGGCATAGTGGTTCCGCCTCATCCAACAAGTTGCTTCTACTCCTGACCTGCTTTCAATTAATGCCCAGGGGAAGAAATTGTGAGATAACTTGTCACATGGGGCTTTTTCAGATCGGATCAGGAATGGCAGGGGAGCAGAATGTTGGAGAAACCTTTAACTGGAGGAAAAACCACAAACCACCCATGGCTACCTTGCAGTTAAAAAGTTGGTCCAGTTCTTTGCCCACTAAATTTATAAAGTGCCATGTGAATGAAGCAGAAAAATGGAAGCCTCCGTCACACAGGCGAAGCAAACTTTTAAGTAGGCAAGAGGATAGGTTTCAGTACAGCACTAACCTGTACATTCTTCTGACTACTATGTTCTTCCTCCTCCTCTCTTGGGAAACTAAGCTTAGGAGGATGTGGGTAGTCCCTTATATCTAACTGGGTGTTGGCCAGAAAGTTGCTTCACCAGCAAGATCGTTACTGGAACCAGCTGGCATAGTGCACCCAATCTTAGTTCTGTATCTGTCACAATTGCCTGCGCAGAAAGAAGAGACTGAGACTGACAAGACAGGGGCACTGTGGGTTGGTGGTTCTTGAGTCCCTAAAGTTTGTTTATTTCTTATTTTGGATAGGATTAGTTTTACTTCACCCCCAAAGGTGCACTCCTCCATCGTCTCCCGAGACATGCATTCACCTTGAAGGAGCAGATGCACAGCCTTGAGGTGCTCTGTTGCTTGTGACTCAAGTGACTTCAGTGGCCCAAAGCACCTTTCACCAACTTTGGTTGTATAACCAGCTGCAGCCTTTGCTGGATAGGGAGAGCCTGGCTTCAATGATCCATGATCTAGTAAAGTCCAGGTTAGACTACTGTGGTGCGTTATATGTGGCACTGCCCTTGAAATTGATTTGGAAGCTTCAACTAGTACAGAATTCAGCTGCTAGCAT
Source organism: Podarcis raffonei (assembly GCF_027172205.1). Classification (NCBI taxonomy): domain Eukaryota; kingdom Metazoa; phylum Chordata; class Lepidosauria; order Squamata; family Lacertidae; genus Podarcis; species Podarcis raffonei. Next base: position 66,238,368 of record NC_070607.1, read on the forward strand.
TTACTGGTTTTCCTAGATACAGCCATGTTACATCAGTCCTGATAGAACTATATTGGCACCTTGTTTGCTAACAAGCCAAACTCAATGTACTGGGTCTTAATGTAATGCCCTAAATATCCTGCTCTCGCAAAGAATCTCCTCCTGTATCTGATAGCAGTTGCTTGGCCACAATCATCCCAGATTATGAAAAAGAAGAAGCCCCCCGCTAAAGAAGATAAAGATCGGTAAAATAAATTAATGGACCATGCAGCAATGATTAATCAAATAGAAACTCAAGAAAATAAAAGGACAATAATTTGAAAAATGAAAAATATTTATTGCATATTTTCAAAGCATTGTGTATAATATTATACGTTAGCAGGATTTCCAAAAACACTTATAATATGATAAGGTATAAAATTGGGAATTATTATGAATTGAAGATATTATGGGCATGCATGAACAAATGTAAAACAAAAGAACCAAGAAGGGGGAGTAGAGGGAAGTCAAGGGATTTTGGAAATCCCATGTATGGGAGTTGTCATGTGATGTTTGTTTGTTATTGTAAAAATTAATAAAATAGTATAATAGATAGATAGGCAGGCAGGCAGGCAGGCAGGCAGGCAGACAGACATCTTGCTCTGCCATGACTTGGAAGTGGTAGTGATTACCAAAAGCTTTCCAAGCCTATATCAGGTGTGGGGCTATGCAAAGCTGATCAGGGCTGTGTGCAACTCCCAGTGGGCCCTGCTGCCTCAGTTATGGAAACTGGCCATCAGAGTCATATTCAGGCTGCCATCTTAACATTTTCTTTTGAGTATTTTTATCTCCTTGGGCATGCTGTATGCAAACTTTAAAAGACACCATAGCAAATGTTGTAGCTGCATACTCCTGTGTGGCTGTGGAGGAGGAGGAGCTGTAGGGGAGTCTTCCTCAGTCTGAAGATGCTGGGAAAGCCATGCTTTTCATTTGACTAGCCATTTTATGCTATAGTATTTTTAAAACGTATTTAAATAGTTGTGTTCCTCTAAATCTTATTGTATTGTTTATGTTTCATATTATATCTATAGATCGTATACTGCCCTAAAATCCATTTTTGGATGAAGGTGCAGCTTACAAATTTCTGAAATAAAGTAGATAAATAGATAGGTTGTTGTACCCAATGTTCTGGAATTCAATTTTCATCAATGAGAATTGTTTCAGAACAAAAGCTGGCTGCTGTTCTCTTCCCACAAAACAGAAAAGCCTCATGCCACACAGAATGTACAAAATTACATTCTTTGTAGGACTATCCTATTAAAACAATGGTTTAGCTCTAGGTCCACCACTTTAAGCAATGATAACCACAGAGCTACTATTACGGGTTTATGCCAAAAATAATTTCATTGGATTTCCAAGCACTGCCACCCTAAGAAAACAGAGCCTCTATTTCAACTGGCGGCTTGTTATAACCACAAGAAAAAAGTTCCACTTTCAGCAGTTTTTTTCAATGTTCTTTTCGTCTATATTTTCTGGATTCACCATGAAGGCTAAATCCAGTAAATGAAGCAGTGTCAAGCAAACGATGCTAAGGATAAAATCTGTCAGTGTTTCCATTGTCAGTCCAATTCTCAGGGATTAACATCATTCGCTGAAATGAAATCTTTCTTTGCAAGTTGTCAATCCAGATATAAATGATTTCCCCTGCTTGCTATTTGAACTAGTTGAAATCCATTTAGTTTAATAGCAAGCAGCTATATGCTTCCACCTCCAAAAGGTTTGCTCTCTTTGCTCATGCAGAGGACACAACCAGAAAAGGGTCACAAAAATTAGGTCAGGGAAAACCAAAACCGGAAGACCACTAAAAATAAAACCCAACTGCCTTTATGGAATACTATTCCATATTTTATGCTGCACTGTACACATGATCACAGTATGTGTTTTCTCCAAGATGAATGCCAGTACATAACATTTATGTCAAATCCTTTGAATTCTCTATTTCTCTGAGCATTAGATGGTAGTTGTTAAGGATAATCAGCCTCAGTGGACCTCAGTGATGGTAAACTTAACTAAGAGTGGTATCTTGAGTGCTTCTGCAATTACACATTATAGTCCTATGCTGTTAAATTCTGCCAAAAAATAAAGTAAATAGAACGGTAATTCTCTTATATCCATGCCAATGAAAGTAGGTTTGTCTAGTATCTCGCAGTAGTAGGCTCTTAGATTTCCCTTACTTGCTTACCCCCTCAGACACACACACGATGCAAAATTCGTGAGTGGATTGAAATTGCTACACTGATTTTCACTTTTGAGAGAGAAGTTTTTACTATGCCAGAACACAATTTCTAGGCATGCTTGCTGAACTATGCACAGCTCAAGAAGAAAAGTGGGGCCCCATATCAAGTCACTAAATTGGTAACCCACCAGTTTGTAAGCCAAGAATTTTTGCCTTTTGCCTCTACTTTAGCTACCGGTACTTGCTGCATTCATAATAATTCATCATTCAGAGCAGAGTTCAACGTGGATTAATAGGTTGACTCTATCATAAAATGGAATGTGTTTTATTTACTATAATTACCTGTGTAGCTCATTGCAACACCTCCAACTTCCCCATAAACACTGTGCTAATTGACTATTGTATAAATTGTATTTGTCCTTGCAATGCCTGTTTACACTTTTATAATACAAGTATTTCTTTACATCCAAGTGCTTCACATATATTTGTCAGTCCCTATGCAGTGGTGATCCTTTATTATAATTCCATTATTAATCTTCCTATGTCTCCCCCCCTTTAGTTGTTCACTTTTATAGGTTGAGGCCGGAGCTTTGCTGGCATCCAGTCTACATTTCCTTTCTTCTTTTTGGTTTTCAGAATCCCAGTTTTGCTTTTAGATCATTCAATAAAATGTAAATAGCTATTGAAGGATATGACAAAATAACCTCTGTCATGGCTCTGACTGGGTGTAGTACATGAAAAAAGAATAATTGGTGAAGAGGAGCAGGACTCTTACTGCAATTGCTCTGACGTTATGGCACAACCTGCTGAATGAGACAGAAAATTGTACTTTTCTGGTGGCTTTTGCAAATGGACACAAAGTCTACCTCATCCAGGAGTCCTACAGCTGTGGAAAGGCTGTTTTGGTCCTATCGTACTGCTGCTAGAAAGCGCACTGTTATTTCAAATGTTCCTTTTTTATTACAGTTGATGGTTTATTTGCTAGATATTGCCTCAAGCCCTGAAGAGACAGCATACAAATGTGATATTGCCTCAAGCTGTGAAGAAACAGCATACAAATGTTTAGATTTATTTATTTATTTACACACACACACACACACCAACCCACCCTTTGGTATCTGACAAAATGTCAACAACATGGTTAGCTGTAATAAAGACTGAGCTATCAAGGGTTGTTTGAAGCTCATATTCAAAGTGGATCCATCTACCCTTTCATTAACTCAGTAGCAAAGGTCAGGGGGGAGATGAAAACCTGCTATCCTAAATTTCCTCGATACACATATAATTACATTTCAAAAACAAAAAAAGCTCACAATCTTCTAGTGTTTCGTGTTTCTGGTTCCATTTGACCATGACATCATGAACAAAGGACAGCTCTCCACCCAGGGAATTGGCTCTGGGGTTAACAAGAGCTCCATAGAACCCATCTGCCTCAAGAGACTCCGTTTATTTGAGTAAGAGAATCCTTGAGATTAAGAGCAGATTTCTTTTTTTCCCACACCTATAGAATGAAGGAAACCAGGCGCTCTCTCCCTCACCACTAACCCCATGCAATTTAGATATTTAAGACTCAAAGGAACATGAATTCATACAATTCCCAGCAGAAACTGCAGACGCCCTCCCTCTCTGTACTGACTTTCTTGTTTCAATTATAGCCAATGCCCAGAGCTTAGTCACCCATTTTGGGGAAAGAAAAATCAGTGTAACTTCTTAATAAAGAGTGTGCTGGCACCCCCAAGCCAGTCATATCATGCAGAATTCAAGTGCTGAAAGAACTCCAATTCAACTATGTTGAAAAATCTAGCTTTTGACTTCCATGTTATGATCTCAGGCTTAATACTGTTGAAGTTAACACAGTTCAGGTTTCTGCCTCTTCCTGGGTTAGTTATTTCTAAAGGTGAAGGAGAAGTTTGGTCTGTTTTTTGCAATGGACCAGCCCAGTTTTTAAGCCTTCAACTTGCTAGCACATTATAAAACAACTATCAGTCAAATTACTATTTTTTTCCAGATTTTGTGATGCATTCAGTATGAAAAATGCACAAACTTGTGCATTTTTTTTGTAAAGAGTACAAACAAGAACATGCATCTTAAGAGAAGAATGTGTATAAAATGTTTACAATTTAAATATAAATTAATGTACTCTTTCAAAATATCTGCAAAACAGCAGGCCAGAACAGACCTATGATTGAGCACCAATGAAACTGACGTAGAATTGAAATGGGTTTGTTTGTCCATCCCTAGATACTTCCCTTTTTCGATCTTCAATTTTCCAAGGTAGATATGCCTATTGATGCTGTAGAAAATATATAGTGGAAATGAAAAACTATATCTCAAATTATGTGTTTCCTACTATGTAACATCTCCCACTCAGTAAAATATAATGTTACACAAAACATACTGTTATCATCTTTATGATCAGTTTGAATTAGATAACCTGTTTTACTTTTCTAATGCTGCTTTCAAATTGTTGGTAGGAGACTAGATTTAGGCTCCAAATATACAGTGGTACCTTGGGTTACATACACTTCAGGTTACATACGCTTCAGGTTAGACTCCGCTAACCCAGAAATAGTGCCTCGGGTTAAGAACTTTGCTTCAGGATGAGAACAGAAATCGTGCTCCGGCGGCGCGGCGGCAGTGGGAGGCCCCATTAGCTAAAGTGGTGCTTCCGGCTAAGAACAGTTTCAGGTTAAGAACGGACCTCTGGAACGAATTAAGTACTTAACCCGAGGAACCACTGTACTGAAGTTGTGTATAGGAGAGATGAGCTGAACAAAGGGACCAAGTCTTGTATACCCTTTCAAAGGTGTTATTATTTTCAGAGAGATACTGGGGGCATTTGAAAGGGAAACAAAATGTATTTACAGGGGCATCTCTATTGCCTCAGCAACTGCAACGATGCTCTCTGTTTTGCCAAGCTTGTGGTGTGGCAATGAATCTACCAAACAGAACATTGGCTATGGAATGCAGTTGAATGAACACTGATATGTAGAGCTGAGAATAGTAAAGGTAAAGATACCCCTGCCCGTACGGGCCAGTCTTGACAGACTCTAGGGTTGTGCGCTCATTTCACTCTAGAGGCCGGGAGCCAGCGCTGTCCGCAGACACTTCCGGGTCACATGGCCAGCATGACGAAGCTGCTCCGGTGAACCGGCACCAGAGCAGCACACGGAAACGCCGTTTACCTTCCCGCTATAAAGCGGTACCTATTTATCTACTTGCACTTAAGGGTGCTTTTGAACTGCTAGGTGGGCAGGAGCTGGGACCGAACGACGGGAGCTCTCCCCGCCGCGGGGATTCAAACCGCTGACCATGCGATCGGCAAGTCCTAGGCGCTGAGGTTTAATCCACAGTGCCACCCGCGTCCCTAGAGCTGAGAATGGATTCTGACAATTAGTGCTATAAGTAGGATGTGTACTTGAATGTGCATTCCAATGCACATTCAATGACAATAGCTTCTCTTTTGCACTCACTGGTGTCAGCAGATACATGACTATATGATGTGCTCATACTATATGTGATCATATTCACCATGACCAGCTAAAATCATGCACTGGGGGAGAAAGAACCAGCACAGTTAATTTTTTTTAAAGGTGACACCAGAACAGAAGCAGAATGAGAGCAATGGTTTTGAACAGACATGAAAAACCACATGAAAAAGTTGAAAGCAAAGCTTTGGAGAATACTTTTTTACTCCTTGTAAATGTTAAAGAATGAAAATTCAGCATTGCTCTGATGGCTGACCTTTCGAGTGAAAGAATCTCTCCCACTTTCTTCCCTCTCCTTTTTGCTTCTAGCTGAAAAATCATAGATATCTGCATTTAGATTCATGCATATGCATTCAAAATGTAGCACAGTTGACTTTTTGCGGGGTTCTGATTATGTGATATGAATGCTGATAAACTGCTATTTCCTATGCAAACATGAGTTCTAAAATGTTCCCGTTAATAACCCTGAAAGAGCCAAAATGTGCTCCAACTATTAACAACTCATAATTCTCACTGTGTCTGGCTGGAATGTTTTCCCACTTATCCACATTTCCCTTGTGAGCTGGATACTCTGTTTCCCTTTTGAGGTCTTACTCCTTTCATTTTGCAGCTCTGTTAAAAAGGTGATTTCATTGCTTTGTCATTGCTCATAATTTGAAACATAAAAGACTAGGAAACTATATTAAAACCTGAGTTGTATCATCAGTAATTGCAGCCACACTGTTGGGGTTGCACAGTTCTCAGCACAAAATGAAAGCTAAGGTCTTGAGTTTATATAAGGACACTCCTGAAATCACAAATGTAATTAATGATACAGCCCCTAGTTTGCATAAACATCACCCATGGGAATCTGGCAAATATTTATTGGAAACAAATGAAGGGGAATCTTCCAACAGCATCTGTATCTCCTTTCTCCTACATTGTATATCATACCAGCAATTCTCCCTTGCTTCTAATTAACAGAGATAGCCACATAGCATGTGTATTTATACGGTTTCCTCTGTTGAAAGAGAGCCTTTTCATTTTTTTAAATTCAGTGATGTGCCATTTCCTCCCACCCATGCTGAATATGCTGGTTGCAGTATTTAAAATCTCCAGGAAGACACTTTTAAGAGTAGACTCAAGTATCTTAAGGTTGGAGCACTTCTGTTACTCAACTCTTCATTTTTGTATTCCCATTGAACTCAACGGGACTTACTTCTGAGGATTGCACTGTTGACTAATCATTAAGTTCCACTGAACATAATGGAAGTAACTTCAGGTTAAACATGTAGGATTGTGCTGTAAAACACATTACAAAGCACATCACTGAAGGATCAGAGTTTTTGGAACGTATGTCAGCAAACAAAATGCATGGAGCTAAATTATATGTTACTGAAGTTGCTTATTTATTTTAAAAATTCACAAAATACATTGGGCTTATGAAGTAGTAAGTGCACTTCCTTAGGTATAAATTACACAGATGGTGTTGAGTGTTTACACAATTAATGCTCCCTCAATGAGAGTTGAGACAACAAGCCCTGCCAGAGTCTATAGACTTCAGAGATTTTATCACCAAGCACAATGAAATGGAGTCAGATTATAAACAGACCGGAGCCAACACCATAGTAACAAACTTGAGAACAATGCCTATTTAACAATGAAATGTGTGTTAAAGCATCTGCTTACAATTCTCTTGCATGGGTGTTGGAAAAAGGCTGCTTGCTTCCTCTTTAATGAACCCAAAGGACTACATTATGAACTCCCTGAGATTCTGGTGCTCAATAAAGGTTCAGCCAAGTATACGGATCACGGATACGGAGATAAATAAACACATTTTTTTAAAATAAATTGAGGAACTGTGCTTGCACAGGTGTAGAAGGTCCTACATTATTTCTGCCATTGCTTATGGTGTGTGGTTAGAGTAACTGAGGGGAGGGGTGTACAGAATATTGATGAGTACTATTATGTAAGTATGCCCATGTGTATGTACAGACAAGATAGCAATTCTGGTTTAGGCAACATTATTCCACAAATGTACCGTACTTTCCCGTGTATAAGACTATGTTTGTTTCTTTTAAAATCATGCTAAAAAGCGGGGGTCGTCTTATACATGGGTAGTGCATAGGGTGGACATTTGTTTGGTTACTGCCATGGCTGTCAGCAGCTATTGTGCGTGTTACTGGTTGCTGCGTCAATAGGTGGTGTTGCGTGGCTGATGCTCCAGCAGTTGGGCAGGCAATTTGCAGCTCCTGGGACAGACGGGAGGTGATGGACAGACAGGAAGCAGATTGACTGACATGTGCGGGTGAGCGATTTTTGGCAATCCCCCCTAAAAAAGCTCCACAACCCTGGGTAATCCTCCGCAAAAAAGCTCCACAACTTTTAAATTTGAGTCCCCAAAAATAGGGGTAGTCTTAAACACTGGGGCATCTTATAGACAGAAAAGTATGGTGTGTACAATTGAAAAAAGAAGAAGAGTTTGGATTTGATATCCCACTTTATCACTACCCTAAGGAGTCTCAAAGCGGCTAACAATCTCCTTTTCCCTTCCTCCCCCACAACAAACACTCTGTGAGGTGAGTGAGGCTGAGAGACTTCAGAGAAGTGTGACTAGCCCAAGGTCACCCAGCAGCTGAATGTGGAGGAGTGGGGCAGCGAATCCGGTTCACCAGATTACGTGTCTACCACTGTTAACCACTACACCACACTGAACATAAGCACTCCATGAAAAACAAGTCCAATGTGTTTCCCTTCCTATGTGTTAACAACAGATGGACCATTCTAACCAATGTGACCAGTACAAGAAACACTGCTGTCACCATAATGGTCTATATTATACCCTTAGAAATAATACCAGCATACAGCTAAATATGATGGGCTATGTGGTGGTGCAATTGCCCAGGATCACTTTAGAAGGAATGAAATACAAGAGGAAAAAGGCACTTGATGTAGCAATAAAGGTGGTGGCTGTGGCAAGAACAGACATAAGAAATGATAGGATTAAAAGAGTTTGCGGATGGATTTCAGATTCCCAGACATCACTATTTTCTTTTTTAAAATCCATTTTTATTAGGACATCACTACTTTCCAGGTAAAACTTAAACCGTGAGGACACTTAGTTCAGCACTGAGCTAAGCCACTGTTTGGCTTAGAATGCTATATATCTGGATCTGGGCTTATGATTTAGCTCAGTCTGGGCAAACTGAACTGTGAGCTATAAGTTATGGTTTGTCTGGAGAGTACAAAAGCACAAGTCTGGATTTGAACATGGTAAGCCAGACCATGGCCTAACTCCAGCTCAGCCCAGCCCAGCAGCAAGCTGATCAGGGAGAAACAGTGGCTGTGATCTCTTTTCTGGGATCTCCCCTCACCGTTTGCTCTAGACCATGGCTTGCCTTAGTGTAACATGCAAACTGGGTCAATAGTTTAAAGTTTAAATGTGAAAATACTGACTCTTGAAATTTTTGCTGGCTGCAATGGACTAGCAAGGTCACCTCTCCGGAAATATCTCTTCTATGCATAGTAGCTGGACTGTTGCAAATATATAGGCCAAAATTAAAGCATTTGGACAAGGTGCATAAATTATAGGGGTAAACGTCAAAGGCGTGAATGAGTCACTTACAGCACAATCCTAACCATGCTTACTCAGAAGTAAGTCTTACTGATTTCAACAGGGCTTACTCCCAGGTAAGTGAGATAAGGATTGCAGCCTTAGTTGGCAGTTGTATCTCTGTTCATCTAGTAAACAGCATCACGTGACTCTGTCTTAATATCTACTTTATCTTTGCTCTGAGATGAGATAAAACCACATTCCTTCCTTCTAAGGTTTATAGGGCAACAATGAATTTAAATTTATGGTCATATATTCTGTAGTTCCTCTTGTGCTTAGCTGTACAGCTAAAGATGCACATAGCTATATATGTGCTGAGCTATGCAGCACGCTGCTCTTTTACCAAGGTGGTCCCAGTGCCACTGCTGTAAAGTGTTTCTACAAGAATGTGTTATTTATTTAGAACAACAAAGCACAGCAGCAAGGGCGGGTGCATTTTTCTGCTTTACAGATTGCTGGGTGTGGATAATTAAGATATTAAGCATTCCGCCTCTACATTTCCAGCACCCAGCCCAGACAGACTCTATAGCAAGAATAGCGGGTGACCTGATTGGCAGACAGTATGCTCTGTTTCTGAGAATCATATTGAAAATCAGGCTCCAAGCATTGCTGGGACTTTGGTGGCATTGGAAGCCAAGTTCATCTGGTGAGAAAATGATGGTAAAGAGAATCAGCCTTAAGGGGACTCTCATAAAAGTGAGCAGTAAAAAAGGAGAATGTTGATTCTGGAAAACCCGGTGCTGTGAAACAGTGCTGCTAAGAAACAAAGACAGGCTTTCAATATCCATTAATAATGTTTCTAAATTTTATGGTCACACAACACGCACGCGCGCACACACAGTGCTAGATAGATAAAAAGAGTATACACATTTCTAATGACCAGCAACTGTATTTGGCACCCCATCACCTCTAGGGCACTACGATTCTGTTAATGGTCTGCCACAGGGCCAAGCAGTTGTCTTTGACAATCCCAAGTGCTAACAGGGTGACACAGCCACTGCTGAGCTACTCTGACAGAAGAGATAGTGCAATCCAAATTCGATACCCAAGACAAAAATGACCTCCGCAGAACAAACAGTTCTAAAATTAGCACTGTTAAGGCCCAGCATGCCAGGGGGCCTATCAAAACAGTGAAAGGGAATGAGTTAATGGCCACATTCCAGACCAGCAGAAAATGCCTCCTTACACTAAGAGCAGAGGGCTTGTGTACAATTCTTCAGGCAAGACGAGAAATGCACCTGCAGTACTGGAGGGATAGGGTACATCTAAGGAGCTGGGCATGAAGCCAGGTAGTTTTGGCAACCACACAGAAGTAAAGGAAAAAGGGAGAGAAACAATTCTTCTATTCTGGATTCCAGATAGCTATATGGTCACAAGCACATGGAGTAAGTATATGAAAGGCATTAAAACAAACACAAACAATCTGCTAGCAAAACTAGTTCGGAAGATGATTCAGTCTAGATAACTAGTATTTTGCATTGCTGGGAGCATTTAAGCTTTGGTAAAAGTTCAAAAATACCTTGATTTTTTTAAAAAGCGAATTAAAAAGACATGATTCAACTATACCAATGTATCCTCAGGCCAGATTAAGTCTGTATCTCTTGTAATGAGAGTTGTTCTCTCTGTGACTGCAAGAATTGTTGCGATCTGCCCTGTGTAAGTCTCTCCTCGAATATGGAAAATAAATCACTCGGTGCCATAATATACTAGTGGAAAACGCATGGATTTTATGATCACCTGAGCAGTAGGTTGAATTGAGAGGTTTATCAGCCATTCTGACCCCAGCACAGACAAGGCACTGCAGGACACATGGTCAAAACTCAGTTTAGGTCAAGAACCATGTGGGCTGGCCTGAAAGTGAGGGTCATCAAAATGTGTGCGGCCTGAGCTCTGAATATAAGGAGGTCACTTAAGGTCAAACTGTGTAAGCAAAAGCTGCAGCATTATACTACAGCATCCCAAAGGAGCGATAGGTCATCCAGAGAAAACATGGGAAGAGTGATCAAATCAGATCCAGGGATGAAGGAGCTTCAGGCTGCTCTACAAGGTCTTATTCAGACAAGCATGCATGTTCTTAGACATGTTGCTGAACTCCAGCTTCCACCAGCCCCAGCTAGCATGGCCAAGAGAGAGGTATAATGGGAGTTGTAGCCACAGGTTCCCCACCTGTGCATTAAATCATTATGTTTCTGTATTCACGCATATCTGTGCAGGGCTAAAAAGAATACTTCTAACTATATCCCATTTTTAAACTGCCTGGATAACTTGCAGCTGTGGTGAGGAACGTCAAATCTGATAACATGCCTTGTCCTCATTTATTTCTTAAATTTACATCCTGCCTTTGCATGAGAATGTGCCCACAATAAAATAAATACTAATGGACAACTCCAAAATTATGAAATATATCACAATATATTATGGAGCATTTTAAACAGGAGTTTGCTTCCATGTGGAAACTGCCAATACTAGTTAGCAAGGACTTGAGCAGCTGGATACCCTGGAATATGTACTGAGGCCAAGGAGTCACTGAACTATTATTGCACATGGACAAAAGCCACTCAGTTCAAAAAGGTGAGGGCAAATCCCATGAATCATCAGGGTGGAGCTGAGGTTGTGGTAACATGGGTATTGTTTCTAACCAGGCTCCTTCTATGACCATATAAAAAATAATAATTATACAATTATAAAACTTGCAGGGAATGAGTTAAATTAAATTAAAATATTTAATCACATGGTTATAAAAGCCTGCAGGCTACAGACAGGAACTGCCTATTATTGAAATTGTCTGAAGAGGTCTATTTTTTCCTTTTAAAGTATTCTCTTGCACACAAACCACCCCTTTCCACATAGAAGGCTTTTCCTTCCTTGTTGCCAGCTTTCTCTTACAAGAAAACTGGAGGCAATGAGTTGAGTAGCTGTAGGCTGCAGCTGTAGGCTCAGGGATGGCAAGTTTTATAATGCCCACTTTCTTTCTCTTAAACAACGTGACTACTAAGCACCCTTTTTACCTTCTGGCCAATTATGAAGTCACATAATTCTGCAACCCCTTTTGCACTCCAACTTTCATCCTCAACCCTGTGTTCCTGGGGCATGCACACGCGTGCGTGCGCGCGCACACACACACACACACTCTTTGCAATATTTTTTGGGGGTGGAAAGTTCATTGGAAAAATATTACTGCTTTGACACTAATTTTCATTTCAAAGACTCACATTAGTTAAGAGGTATGTACAAACTCACTCAACCCAGCATGCACCATATAGTGACAATGAATCATGGTGATCAAGAAGAAAACTCCAAAACCTAACTCCAAAACTTCATGACAAACAGTATGTCTCCTTCATAGTAGGGGCATTCCCTCTTTTGTTTGGTTACTTCAAGGAGATTCTTTCCTGTTTTTAAATGAGAGAGGTCTGTTACCCATATGAGGGGGTTGCTTTTTCTACTAAATGAATTCTTTCTTTGTTGCCTCATGTTACAACTCTGAAATACACTTGCTGTGTTGGAAAAAAGGTAACAGGGAAAATCTAATGAAAGCTTGAATTACATGTTACTTTACATTTTACTCACTGTGTACATCAAACAGATGAAGAGATCCAATTCTCAGTAGCATTTACTCTGTGCAATGAATACTTTGGGTTAGGCCTTTGTCACAAATTTTAAAATGGTGCACCAGTTTTAAGAGTGTGCAATCAAGGGTAGCTATTTTATTGTAAATTATAATTGCTGGAGGATTAATTTAGCAGGTCCTGACTTCACCCTGTTGTATAACCTGCAGCCACATATTTTAGTCAATACATTCCTCCAAATATAAGATGATAAATAATGACCTCAAACAACCCTCTTTATTTGTCTATATGTTCAACTTTTAATTGCGTACGGTATTTAATTGCATACGGTATTTTCTTTTAGAATACTTAATACTTAAGAATACTTAAGCCATATGCAGGTGCTAATCTACTCACAGGAAGCAAACAAAAGAGAATGCTGGAGAGAACTTGAAGTGGTGTATATCCAAAAATGGAAGTGAGATGCTGTAGTAGTAGTAGTAGTAGAAGAAGAAGAAGAAGAAGAAGAAGAAGATATTCACAAGTCCAAAACATTTCATTCACTTTCTAAGCTTGGCACAGAAGTTTAGAACTAGTTGTGTTCAGTCTAGGAATCACAGAATCATATAATTGTAGAGCTGGAAGGGACCCCAAGGGTCACCTACTCCAACCCCATAAAATGCAGGAATCTCAACTAAAAGTACATGTTGCTTCTGGCATCTATCTCAAGTACACTGGAGTACACCTCCAGGGGTGAAGTCACATTGCTGCATTAGGAGCACTGAAGTGACCTCCCTGAGGTGCAAGCCTGAGCAATGTGTATGGAGACCCACCCCCCTCTCAGCCACCCTGATGTGGTTCATATGAAAGCAGAGCAATACATTTGGCACCAACTTAGCTGCAGAAATTGCCTGAAAGAGGCATACATGGCACCATCCAACTGTCTTAGGGATTCCACTCTGGATTTATGTAGGGTGACCCTTTAGCCTTTTCTTCTCCTGAAAGAAAAGGTTTAGATCCTGAGGTTTAGGATCAGAGTTTTCCTTCTCCTAGGTGGGCTACCTTCCCAGGTCGATGAGTCCCATCCGCCCCTCATTTTCTTCCACAGTATGTGCAAAAACTGCCATCTTGACTGTTGGATCCACTATTGGTCTCATCTGCTCAATCTGTCACAGCCTATCTTCACATGCAGGGGAAGTCCCTAACTCAGTGAGTGTTTGAGACCCATCAGCACACAGTGCATTCATTGTGGGGCTTGGCTGATTTCCACTTCTGAAATGTTCCATAAGACAAGGATAAGTCAAATGCTGGATTTCTACCTATACATATACAACCCAATCTAAACCTGCAGCAATTTTAAAATGGAAAACAAAGTGAAAACAAACAAAACATGTTATGAGTGGATTACCTCCATCACCTAAGGTCCCCACTCTAGACCATTTCCTGCATCCTCCTAGTTACTTTGGAGGACCTTTATCTTACGCATACCATGCTTATTACTTTCTCTGTGAAACAGCCAAGCACAAATGTGTACCTTTCCCTGCTGCAAAAAGATGGCATTATGTAAGTGCTAACTACTCTATTGTGAGGTCATGACATAGCCAGCGAGAACCTCTTTGTTTCTCCAACACAGTTAGTTCATTCACAAAGGCTTCCAGCTGTGTTAGCTAAAGTCTAATCAGAAACCAAGAGGGAGCCCAATCAAGCCAGAAATACCTTTCCTTCTACACTGGATTCAGTGTGAAGGTGACAAGCCCAGAACAGGCCATCCGCTGTTGCCTGGTTCATGACTCCCAAAGAGGGGTGAAGCAAGGAAGGAAGCTAAGGAGAGAAAGGCTTGAATATAATCCAAGTTTTGACAGGACCTTCTCAGTTCCTGGGAGAGAAAATGGAGAACAGGGGAGAGTGGGTGTTCTCATTTTCTGGAGGGAAGGCAGCTGTTATAGACCTCACAACACAGTCAGTTTTCTTGCCCATGGAATACACTAATGAAAAGGGGATGGATGGATAACAATTAAAAAGGAAGCTATGGAGTGGCTTTTTCCTAGTTTTTGGCTGACACCTTCCCTCACCATCTTGTACTAGAACAAAGGTATTCTTTTTATCTAATTATTATTACTACTATTATTTATTTATACCCCACCCATCTGGCTGGGTTTCCCCAGCCACTCTGGGCGCCATCCAACAAAATATTAAAATACAGTGGTCTGTTAAACATTAAAAGCTTCCCTAAACAGGGCTGCCTTCAGATGTCTTCTAAAAGGGTTTTCAGATTATTACAAAATAGTCCCTTATTCTCCTTCTCTCAATCATATACCCCATTTTAGCTACAGTATAGTTATAGATTTATATGGTGTAAACTGCCCTGTGGTCCTTGGATGAAGGGTGGTATATAAATTCTAATAATAATAATAATAATTAATAATAATAATAATAGATTTATAGGTGCTAAAATGCATATTCTAGATTTGCATTAGTCAATGTTAATCCCATGGAAGTGGCATATGTTAACCTAGAACACCTTCCTAAATGGTGTATCAGCTACCCCGTTTAATCCTAGGCCATCAACACATGTAAAAACTAATTTCCTAATGATCGTTTAGGAAGCCTACCTCCTTCAACTGAGAGTTAGTTCAAAAGACAATACCAGAGTTTTAGAAAAGGTAGGTTGATGGTAATAAGCAGTATGCTGGAGAGAGATATGTTGATATCTTATGAGAGGGACAGAAACTTCTTGGAATATTGATGCACTGACCTTCTTCCACAAGTAGGCTCAGGTTATAGAGATGTGTAAATAAACCATATAGTGTAAATAAACCACTGTAGTATCCATTGTGCCTCATTTCTGAAGGAAACACAAACCCTAGTTAAGTACCAAGACCCCTGGAATCTTGTGCACTGCTCAGCAGAGGGTTTTATCTCTGATATTCAGTTGTTTAGCATGCTGTACTAATCAGAGGGAGGGAAAGTAGCTCTGGGTTGTAGTCTTAGGCCTGAGAAGGGGCAAATAAAGCTGAACACTTCCCACAAGACAGGGATCTTTTTAGTTCTGACTTTATCTGGCCTATGTTCAGGCCTTTCAAAATGGAAAGGGATTTGACAGAATATAGTTTGCAAATGAACTTGCAAAGAATCATTTGAGAGGAGAGGTCACATTAAGGTTGCTGCTAATATGTAGTGTTATTTATGTGTTACAAATACTAACACAGGATGTATCTACCTAAATAGTCTTTTAACACAGAACTGAAAAAGCAGTCACATTCTCCAGAACCTAAACAAATATTTTCCAGTTAGTAAGTGCTAGTCTGTCCTGAAATCAAATTGTGTAACTAGTGTTTTCCTCTCTGCGCTTCATAACCTGCAGAAACTTCCACCGATGATGGAGCTAATTTGTTTTCAGTTGCTTCAGATGGTGGGACATGAACCAATGGATTCAAATGACAAGCAAAAGTATTTAGAGTAAATATTAGGAAAAACTTCCCGGTGGCACAAGCTGATTGACAGTGGAACAGGCTGCCTCAGAAGGTGGTAGACTCTCCTTTGTTATAGTTGGGTTTTTTTTTAAGCAGAGCCTGGATGACCACCTACCAGCAATGCTGTAGTAGTGAGTGTCTTGCATCGGTGGGGGGATTGGATTACATGATCTTTGAGGTCTCTTCCATCTTTGATTATGGTTCTATGAAAGAGAATAGAAAAAAACAACAATCTGACTAAAGATGCATCTGCACAATAGTTTTGAAGGTTATCCAATGTGCATCAGATACCATGGTCCACAATCACAGAAGACTTCAGCTTGTTCTTGTCTGTACATATCAAAGATAGGAGATTTGGGTGGATCATAGGATAAGTTCAAGAAGTTTGCAAGGCAGCATTCATGCTTATGGAATGAGAAACAAGCTACCTGCCTCTTCCCAGTCTCAGCTTTGTCTTCTTTCACTTTGCAGTGAAATTACTTTGCAGACATGTCCCGAGATACTATTATGTCACACAGCTGCACTGCAACAAGAGGCTCTGAACACAACCAAGCTCCACCTCATAGAACACACTCTTCTTTGAATTCAGAGCACAGGCTGGCCAGATAGTAGCTGATGTTACCATTTACTTTGTTTGGAAAGAAGGACTTGTATACTTCCAAACTGAACTAGGCTCTGGCCAGAAATCAGAGCCTGAGATATGCTCATACTAATCTACAGGGAATCCTGGAACTCTTCCTACTGAGGGTTAAGGTCCACATGATGGGCAGGATTTGACATCATTAATAGCATTGCTCAAATGCAGAGCTTTAATATTACAGAGTACTACTTGTAATTCATTGTGTGCCCAGTGTTAATGATATCACATCCCTCAATGTGATATCATTAACTCTGGGGAAAACTACCTATTTACTTATACTGAAACAACAGTGTTGTCAATGGCAATAGTCCTAATATCCAGCTAGCATAAAAAAGAACTCCTATGAATAGTGGAAATTTCTAAGTAACAAAATGCAATGTTTTAAAAATTCAACAACTTTTGTTATGATATACTCTCCAAATCAGAAAAATATTAGCTTTCTCAAATGCAATCAAGGCAAATCAAAACATGACAGACTATGGTTTGTTCTCAACGTACTGCTTTCAATCTATACTGATTCTAGACCCTACCATCTATAAGGATGGGAGTGGTTATTTGATATGTGTTTGAAAACCCTCTCTTTGATTAGGTTATCCACATCTTTTCCTCCCTGCATATGCCCCAAGTGAATGAAGTAGGAAGTGGTGATTGTGATCTTGGTAAAAGGCCACCCACAACATCATTAGACATGAGTGTCTCTATTTGTTTTCAAATGGGCACACTGTAGGGTAATACAGAATGAATCTGCAATGAGCTTTTATTTTCTAAATGAAACCAGTTTCTCAATAAGCACATTTCAATGGAAACATATGCAATAGATCTAGATTGTTTGTGGACTACAAAGGGAAAAAAAGTATTCAGTCTCCATCAATTCTGGAACAAAATGTTGTGTGTACATAGCCACCGTCTGTGCAATTATCCCTGGATCAACAGAAACTCTAAGCAACAGTTCTTCCATCTTCTCTGGATTCAGATTCAGCTAGCCCATCACTGTGTTCCAGCTCTGCTTTAGGACCTAACCTGCCCACTCCCTCTGATCAAATGGAGAAGAGAGATAGAGACATGTATCATCAACCTCCCAAAGCTCTAACTTCATGCAGCAATTTCATGTACATGTTGAATAGCACGGGGGAGAAGATGGATCACTGTGGGGGTCCACATGCCAATGTTTATGGGAAACAGCATCCCTTTCTGAGACCAACCAGACAAAAAGGACCAGAGCCACTGAAACACAGGACTTCACAGTCCAATGCAGACAAGATAGCTCAGAAGGATGCCATGGTGAATGGTAACAAAAGCCACCCACATATTCCAGAGAATCAAGAATAACTATATCTCCAATTCGTATCTGTCCATCATTTCCTGTGTCCATCTTATGTCCCTGAGAACATAAATAACTACAAAAGTCACAGACTGAAATTGAAATAAGCTAAGGAAAGGTTTTCAGTTCTATGTCAAGAGACCACTTAGGGTTACTGTGACAAACCTATGACCACAGGTAGAAACAATATGATATAGCTCTGCTTTCTGATTTCTCAAAACATGCTGGTATGCTTCTTGGAAACCCATAGGTGATATCCAATGTCATGTGAGCAGACTTCCCCATTCATTCCTCCATGGAATCCTCGTGCCCTCCAATCTACTCCAGAGGGTCCGCCAACTTTCTGGCAAATATCTGGGAGATGCATAAATAAAAGTCCACTTTATTTGTGGATACAGTTGTGTACTATCCCTTGTTGTCTTTGATCATGGTAGCCAGGTTTACATATTACACAATTTACTTACTCTATTTTAAGGCAGATACATGCTCACATTCCTATCAATAATATCATAGCAAGGACAAGTTGCTATTTGGCGTAACCAGAAATGAAATAAATAAAAGCAATAGACTCCAAATTATATTACTCCAAAGTTTTATAGCTAACACTTTCTGCTGAGCAGAGGGAACTCCCACTTTTGCTCAATGCAAAGTGACTCTAAGATATCACATCAAATGTGCTGCCAGCAGAGCAAAAGTGATATGTATGATTCACTTACTTTGCTCCAGGCATTTAGGCTGAAGGAAGCTGATGCATAATTAAATAATCTTTTTTTTTTTTTTGCTTCCCTCTGTATAGTAACAGCTTTACTTTTACATGGTTTCATGCTTTGATGTAAAGTATGCAGTTTATCTAGACAGACCACAATTAAACATGTAGGAAATACCTCACATGCTGATATGATGCCATATGTAATGCAAGAAAGAGTATCACAACTACACAAATAGAACCCTGTAACAAATCAATGCAGTACTGAGAACTCCTTTTCAGGATTCTAGTCAGTCACACACTTGCATATGGGATACTCCTATCCCTGTCCTCCACTTCTGTTTCCCAACTGATAGTCAACATTCTGTGGCTACTGTTCAAGGTCAGTCCACTCTGAGTTATATTCTGATGGAATTACAAACTTGGTGGATCAGGGAAATGCTGTGGATTTCAGTAAGCCTTTTGATTTCAGTAAGCCTCTTGATTTCAGTAAGCCTCTTGACAAAGTCCCCCAGCATATTATTGTGAGGAAGTTAGTAAAATGTGGGTTGAACAAGGTAACTCTTAGGTGGCTTTGTAGCTGGTTGACTGACCAAACCCAAAAAGTACTCATTAATGGTTCCTCATCAGCCTGGGAAAAAGAACATGGTGATATATTACTGTGCCAAAATACTGGTGGAAGAGACTTGGTACAACCATTCCCTCTGATTAGAAGCTGTCAATCACAAAAGAGTTATCCAACTCCTGTCCCTCCAGCCTGGCATAAAAGTCACCCCTACTTTCACAGGATGAAAGTGTGTCTGCAAAAAGTTAAGCCTATCTTCACAGTTTTTTAAAGGTCCCTAAAGTTAAATGGTCCCGAACTACTGTGTAGAGCTCTGCTTCAGTTGGGGCACTTCAGAGAGACCCTGCTTTGGCCAAGCCTCAACTCTGTCTAAAATGTCCCACTTCAATTTGGGATTCAGGGCTTGTCTGGGTCTGATGCACACTCCTACTAGAAACTAACCTTCAACTAGTATTGCTGGTAAGTGGCCAGGTTCATTTATTAACTTGGCGGCCACATTCTAGGACAGTTGCAGTTTTCAATCACTTTTCAAAGGCAGCTAAAATATAGTGTGCTGTAGTACTCATGTTTCTATAGTAGTTTTTTTTTTAAAAAAAAGCATTTAAGTGTCATTCTGATCATCAGTGATGTCAAGCTTGTCTGCCAATGCTTGTGAGGAGCAAATGTGTTTCACAACTCAACAAACTGTTTGTAGATCACTTGCTGGCAATCTGCAGACAGATGGATGGCAATATACCTGCTGATTCATCAATTAACTGGGCACAGCAAAAACTTTTCTATTCACAATGATCCAGGAGGGCTCTTCTGTATGAGCTGAAGTATCTTATATTGTAAAGAAAACCCAAATATATCATCAGAGATTGGTGATGGAGGAATTTAGCAAGTTCTTGCCATTTCTGAGAGGTGCTGAGTTTCATACTGGATCAGGAGCTAAATATAAATAACCGACATGGCAGAGAACAAAGGACAGGTAGGGAGAGGGTATGTACCATTTTGGGTTGCACTTGAAAGTTTTATACAAATATGAGTACGATTAACTCATATTTGATGAAACTGAGCATCGTGGGGCTTCTGAGTAAGTCTGCATGTGACTAAGACTGCAATCCTATACATACTTACCTAGGAGTAAGGCCCACTAAACACAATGGAACTTACTTCTGAGTAAACATGTGCAGGATTGTGCTGCATGTCCCATTCGAAACAATGGGAAAATTTAGTTGGGAAAAACTTAGTTTAAATGTTCTCATTGGATTTTAGAAGTGACTCGTTTTAGTTGGATCAGAACCTCAGAGGGGTTGTGGAGGGAACCATGGTGGTATTTTTCTTATTAAAGGAGCTGTGATGGTTAAACAAAACAAATTAAGTTGCTTATTTTCTGACTAAGAGCATGAGCTGGAAACTGATCCTGCTTCCTGAGCCAGGCAAATAGTAATATGCAAATATTTAATTATGATGATAATCTTATTGTCCTGGGGTAAATTGTGGGGGAGGATGGGAATAACTAGAAATTTGATGCAAGAGATATTTGAGTGGGTTTGATAACGAAAACAAAGCATCTACAGGTATTCGCCTGCACAGCAAGTGAAAATCTACCTTTTCTAGAAGTATGGGCCAGATTTCAAACATTTTATTGTCAAACATAAATACAGCATTAATTTCATTCCTCTTTGAGTGGTTTTCCTTTTTAACCATTCATAATATCTATGGTGAAATGCCCTTTTGGGGTTCTTCACAACTGTCACCCTGTTGCTGATACACCTTTTCTGGGGAAAGGTATCATAGAGGGTGGTCAGGGCATAGCTGCAGGCACTCTTGGATGAGACTGATTTTCTAGATTCATTTCAATCTGAATTCAGGCCTGTACATATATACAGGGAGAGAGATGGGGGGTGTGACCCTGTTGATCTCTCAGTGACCTTTGATACCATTGACCACAGTATTCTACTGGATTGGCTCAGTGAGATGGGAGTGCAGAATACTGTGTTACACTGGCTCTGCTTCTCCTACCTACAGGACTGATTCCAGGGCATGGGCAATTGCCCTTTGGGCTGCTGGGAGTTGTTTTGTAGGGTGCCACAGGACACTACTTTGTCCCCTATGCTACATCTATAAGAGGCCACTGGAGTTGGTCATGAGGAGTTATTTGGAGCACAGTTTCATTAGTACACGGATGACACATAGATCTTTGTCTGTAGCATCTGAATCAGGAGGTGCCATGCAAGTCACAAATTAATCCCTAGTCTCAATAATAATTGTCTGGATGAGAGCCAATAAACTGAAATTAAATCCAGGTAAGACAAAAGGCCATGTGGGCAAGTAGTTTCCAGGTCTGGGAAATTGGTCAGTTGCTTGCTCTGAATGGGATTGCACTCCCCCCTGAAAGAATAGGTGTGTAACTTGGGGGGACTCCTAGATTCAGCATTGTCACTGAAGGCTCAAGTGTCTTTAGTCACTAGGACACTAGCTGGTATGCTAGCTACAACTGTTCCTGGACAGGGATAGCTAGGCAACAGTGATCCATGTAGTGGTAACCTCTAGACTGGATTACTTTAATGCACTTTACATCAGGCTGCCCTTAAGAAAATAAGAGCTTCTTGGGTCAGGCCAATGGCCCATCTAGTCCAGTATCTTCTTCTCACAGTGGCCAATGGGAAGCCTGCAAGCAGGACTAGAGTACAATAGCATGTACCCCTCCTGCGGTCTCCAGCCAGTGGCATTCAGAAGCACACTACCTATGACTGTGAAGGCAGCATAGTCCTCATGGCTGTGTGAAGAAATACCATCTTTTGTCTGCACTTGCATTTGATTGGGAAGCTGCAGATAGTACAAAATACTGCTGCATGGTTGCTCTCTGGGGCATCTTATCAGGAACATGTGACACTTCTGTTGATAGTGATGCACTGGCTGCCAATCTGCTACTAAGCTAGGTTCAAGGTTATACTACCGGTGCATAAAGCCCTATGCAATTCTGAACAACAGAATCTGAGAAACTGCCCCAGTCATTTACATTTGTGGAGGAGCATCTGTTGATGGTGACATACACCTTTACAGTAAGGCATGATGTGACCTTAGCACTGTGGCACCTGCTCTCTGTAATTCCCTTTCTTCAAAAGTGAAGCAACCCCAATATTGGTTAGTGTTTTCAATATCTGTTGAAAACTTTTCTTTTCTCAGAAGCCTTCTCAAATCAGATAGTTTTTAATTCTTGTTGATTTATGTGTTTTAATACTATTTTATTATCTATGTTTTATATTCAGATATTTTCTGAATTCTGATAAATTCTGAAACAAACAAAAGCCAGCACTGATCCTGCCCTGCCCTGCTGTGATACTAAAGTGTTTGGCCCTAGTAGGATTAAGGAGATTTTTGCTCCACTTCAGGCAGCAAAATGTCTTCGGCCAGCACTGCATGTAATCCTTGCACTGTTATAAAAAGGTAAAGGTAAAGGACCCCTGACAGTTAAGTCCAGTCGTGAACGACTCTGGGGTTGCAGCGCTCATCTCGCTTTACAGGCCGAGGGAGCCGGCGTTTGTCCGCAGAGAGTTTTTCCGGGTCGTGTGGCCAGCATGACTTAAGCTGCTTCTGGCACAACCAGAGCAGAGCACGGAATTGTCGTTTACCTTCCTGCCAGAGCGGTACCTATTTATCTACTTGCACTTTTGGTGTGCTAGGTTGGCAGGAGTTGGGACCAAGCAACGGGAACTTACCCCTTCGTGGGGATTTGAACCGCTGACCTTCTGATTGGCAAGCCTAAGAGGCTCAGTGGTTTAGAACTCAGCACCACCCGCATCCCATGGGTGCACTGTTATACCTTCCACTAAATATAGGGGAATGTGTAGGGGAAAGATCAGGACTCGGAACCTGCAGGCCATGTTTACAGTGAGGATGTGCACAAACATAGAATGTCAGCACAATGTGCAGTGATGTAGCTGCAGAGCAGCAATTAGGCAAAGCCTGATGGAAAATCCATATTCCAATCTACTGCAAGTCAGTATTAATTAGACAGCAAAACAGATGGTCATGGTTACAGTCTGGTATCATTATATTGCCATGGCTATTCACTGCAAAAGCTTCATAAACATTTTTCCTCTTGTCTGGTCATTTTATATGCACTTTAAGGAATATTTAATAAGGCATTAAAACAAACCTCCCTCACTAATCTGGAATAATTGGTTCAAGATATATAACTGAACAGACATGATCTTATGCCAATTCCTCCATTATATATGGACTTGTCAGAATTAAAAAAACAACACTAAAAGTGGTTCATGCTGTGTGAATACACACACAGGCACACACATGATTCCCAAATTAATTCTGCAAAAGCACAATATTAGCATTTAAAGGTTTCAGATTACACATTATTTGTACTGTATGTAGGGCACCTTTAAGGAGCTCAGGGCAGCATGTATTCCATTTCCCCCCTCAAAGACTTCGTGTGGTAAATTAGGCTGAAGGGTGTGTGAGGGAGAATGCAAAGAGAGTAAGTCAACCCGGGTACAAAATGGCACTTTGATTCCCTCTTGTTCCCTCATCCCTCTTCTGGGGTGAGATAGACAAATTATATGCCATATTCAATGCCATGTGGTCAGTTTAAGGGTTGATCAGGGAGTTGATTCCAGGTCTTATCCGCCTGATGTCAGAACTTTGCTTTCCAACAGCTATCAGAATGGAGTTGCCCTCTGCCCCCAACCCACCCCACCCCTATGTGACTAGGAGCTTTGATGGGGACAAGTCCCATTGGCACCAACGGGAACTTTTTTCTAAGGTCCTTAGTTACACTGGGGAGGGCAATTTCCATTCCAATTATGACATGTCTTGGGTGGGGTGGGAGAGTGAAAATTGTTTCTTTTTTAGACTCCTCAGTTCCTGCAATTAGTTCAGGAAAAACAAAATATGTTCCAAGGCATTGTATTATTGACACAAGACTTGCGATAGCACAAGATAAGATGCACGTTCCAACTGAGGCAGGGAAGAAATCCTGCTCACACTATTATCAGTGTCCTAGAGAGAGTGATTAGACATTCACTGCTGAAGGGTAAAGGACAGGTTGATGATACCTGAAGACTGACAACTGATTTTTACTTTATTTTTTAAATTAATATTTTCCAGATTGCCTTGTTTATAACAGAAAAGCTTGGCCATTACATGTATTTTGCCATTTAAACTCGTGTACTTTTGTAAACCAGTGAGAAATTAGGAACTGCAAAGTACTGGAAG
Source organism: Podarcis raffonei (assembly GCF_027172205.1). NCBI lineage: Eukaryota > Metazoa > Chordata > Lepidosauria > Squamata > Lacertidae > Podarcis > Podarcis raffonei. The sequence goes on from NC_070607.1 coordinate 66,263,115, forward strand.
ACACAGGATCTACCCACACTGGAAGAATGGCAGATGAAGGTGATGGACTACATGGGCTTGGCAGAAATGACGAGCAGAATCCGAAACCAGGGAAGAGAAGCGGCGGAAGAAGAATGGAAAAAGTTCAAGGACTATTTAAAGAAATATTACAAAATTAATGACAGTTAAAATGATGTTGGATTAAAATAAATGGTTACTATTAGTAATGGTTAAGACAAAGAGAATAAGGATGATTAACATAAATTTATAGTAAAATAAGGGAAAGATTCGCTGAATAATTACAAGAATTTGGAATACAGAAACGGGAGGCAAGAGGAAGTCGAGGAAGAAAGGTTAAAGAAATTAGGATATGAAATGGTACTTGTTTTTTGTTCTGTTATTGTTTGTTGTTTGTTTATGTATGTTTTGTTTGCATTAATATAAAAATTGTTTAATAAAAATATTATAAAAAAAAGAGAAATTAGGAAGCAGTTGATATGGAGGGGGCTGGAGATTATAAACACACAGACATTATAACCAGCTTGAAATAATTTTGACAGCCCTAAAGGAAGGAGCACAATGGCATCACTTAACTCCTATCACAAGCTGACTTCTATTTTTGGAAGAAACTAAGGTCCTACTGAGATACAGCTCTGATAGTACAGGCTAGATCAGCAGCTTGTAAACGGAATACTCTTTCCTTACATACTTTTGTGGCTTAAATTTTCATATGTTTTAGTAAAACCTGCCTATATTTCACAGGACTCAAAATACTAATACTAATGCCTGAGATGAAAAAGAAGGAAAGTATTGTCAAGAGCAGCCAAAGTTGGAGGGAGTTGGATTTGGGAAGTAGTAAGATACTTTTGTTGAGTATTTATAGAACATACTGTATTTTTCCGTGTATAAGACAATGCTTTTTGCTAAAAAAATTAGGCAAAAATTGGGTGTCGTCTTACACATGGATAGTGAATGCAGAGGGGGGATGTGCAATTAATGGCAGCAGCAAGCAGGAGATTGGCAGCGGCGATTGGTGGGTGACTGGTGGCTGCAGTAAGGCCTGCTGACAATTGGCTGTGGCTGTGGCAATTGGGCAGGCGATTGGTGGCTGTGGTGAGGCGGGTAGATGATTGGCGGCTGCAGCAAGTGGGCGGGTGGGCTGTTGGTGGTGGCGAGCAAGCAGACAATTGGTGGCCACTGCAAGGTGTGCGATCAGCAGTGGCTGTGGCAAGTGATCGGCAGTGGCAGGCAGGTGGGTGGGCGATTGGAGGAAGTGACCTCCCCCCCCCCAAAGCTAAACAACTTAATTTCTTAATTTTGGGTTAAAATAAATAGGGATCATCTTATACATGGGGGCAACTTATACAGAGAAAAATACGGTAAAATACTGAAGGTAAGTCCCACTGAACTCAATGGGGCTCCTGAGTCACGATGTATAGGATTGCACTGCACATCACTCTTATTTCAACAGAACAGTTATGAGTGTATAACACTCCCATAAACTGACTGCACTGCAAAATTTGGAGAAGTGTAAATTTCAAAGGATAGTTATGTTTCAGTTGGCATTTTGTTTCTGAAACTGCAAATTAGGTTAATTTTCCATTAAAATTCTTAGCAAACTGAATTTCTCCCCCACCCCTAGATATACATAGGACTGTGCAGTAAATCCTAGATCTATCCAACAGTGGCCTTTAAATATTGCTGTGAAAACCACCTTCATAAATCAATGATATCTGTCCATTCTTTTATCATGTATACCAAGAACTACAATGTTTATTCTTGTAATACTTTTGGCTATTCTCTTTGGGTCATACCTTCCTAAACCTTTTTCTGTTTGGGTTCCAATATACAGGTACAAAGGTGAGTAAGATTATATTTGCTGCCTGCCTGAAAGATATCCTGCTTAATACCAGGTTAAGCATTGCTAAGGAGGGAGTTCCAACCTCTTGACTGGCACAGTCATGCATGGAAAGAAGTATTTGTATTGGAAGTCAAAGTGCTAAGGAGTATGTTTAGGATCACAGGTAGGCAGAACACCTCAGCAACAGCTTGGGAAGAGCTAGACCCAATATGTATTTGTCCAGTAACTAATGCAATATACATGGACATCTTACACATTTCCGAGCACAATTCAAAGTGTTGGTGCTGACCTTTAAAGCCCTAAACGGCCTTGGTCCTGTATACCTGAAGGAGCGTCTCCACCCCCATTGTTCAGCCTGGACACTGAGGTCCAGTGCCGAGGGCCTTCTGGCACTTCCCTCACTGCAATAAATGAGGTTACAGGGAACCAGGCAGAGGGCCTTCTCAGTAGTGGCACCTGCCCTGTAGAACACCCTCCCATCAGATGTCAAGGAAATAAGCAACTATCTTACTTTTAAAAGACATCTGAAGGCAGCCTTGTTTAGGGAAGTTTTTAATGTTTAATGCTGTATTGTGTTTTTAATATTTGGTTAGGAGCCGCCCAGAGTGGCTGGGGAAACCCAGCAATGGGCGGATATAAATAAATTAATAATAATAATAATAGTCCAGCACTGAAACCTAGTGCAAAACGTAGCAGCTTTCATTGTCCTCTGCAGAGTTATACATCTCTGCAGTATTGAGTGGAAAAAAGTTAAAATACTTTAGGAGTAACATAGCAACAAAAAAGCAAGTAAAATAACCTTAAGCCTCACACTTGCTTGCCACAAAGACTACTGAAAGAGAACTTTTCTCTCTTGTGACTCATGATTTATTCTCAATGGATTTCTGGAATGAGAAAACAGTAAGAGAAACAAGGGTGTATGGCATAGGTCAAGAAGAAGATTGCCATAGAATGGAATGGAAAACTGGAAGGAAGCAGCTAATGGAGAAAGGAAAAGCAACATGGGAAGGGAGTATCTCTGTTTTGGACTAGCTTAGCGATACAAACTTGTTAGACATACACTACTGGAAAGTTTTACTGTTTCATCTTGGTAACAGTACACAGGCCCACCCCCTTCCTAAGCCAGTAACTTCAAACAATACACAGAGGGGAAATCTTAATTTTGATGGCTTTTGGATCAGGCCTCAGGAAAATGACTACATGTCTGGGCTGCTGTTTTGTGGAGGAAAATTGGAAGAGGAGATCTGAGAAGCACTTCCCCTAAAGCAAAATCACATTCATGCACTCTCTGCATGGCATGCCATCCTTAACTGATTGATCAACAATGTACGGCTAACAGGTTAATTTTGCAATGAAGTACAGGAATGGAAGCAACACAATAAATGCACCTCACAGCCCAACCTAGGGTAGGTCTTCTGCTTACGTACTACGTCCTCCACAGGAGAACTTTATTGTGCAATCCTCCCAGGTGATTGTGCCTTTGGGTTTCACTTGTACCACTTCTTGGGAGGGGACCATGAACTGATGCACACTTATGCAAGGGAGCTACTTCCATGCAGTTCCATGCCACTCAGATAATGTATACACAGGATGCTTCAATGGAAGAGGAATGGGGCAAGCCCGTGCACCCCCAACACATGTGCTTTGGATGGGTAAGGGTGTGGTGTGGTTTTTTTTGTTTAAATCCCCTACTGCTACTCATTGAAGTCTACTATCATAATCTTGTCTACATGCTGGCTGTGAGATATTTGTGGATTTGCCTATGCAGCTTTGCATTGTTGTCAGAAACACAGCATTAGCACACTTTATCTCAGCCCCAAGCTATATTAACTGTTGTAAATTAGGTGTGATATTGTTATGGAATACAGTTCACACCACCAGTTGCCAACTTTTTTAAAACAGGCACACTTCTGTGCCTTTAGCATGGCACATACCTGTGTGAAAGGTAACTGCAATTTATCACTCAGCTCATTCAAGAGTAATTACTTCTTATTCTTCAAGGGAAACATGTCAACAGTTCTTTATATTAGCTAAAAGTATTCTCCTGAACATTCACGTCAATAAATGTCATTCTTTATCCCAGAGTAAAATACTAAAGGCTGCAACATTGTTCAATCTGTCTGCCAAGTCATTTCTAGACTCCAGTTTGAAGTGCTGATTATTACATACAAAGTCTTTAAACCATTTGGGGGCAGATTTTTTGATGGACTGTCTTCTTCCACATTAACATGCTCACAAACTGTATATTTCACCAGAGGCCTTGTCCTGTGGCCCACTGTATTTAAGCTAATCCACAGTACACAGTACAATACACAACATTCTCAGCTGAATTGCCCTGTTAATGGAACTCCCTCTCCAGGAGGCCAGATTGGGCCATTATTTAATGACTGTACCTTGCAAGCTGCAAAATCATTCTTCTGTTTTGCCAGACCTTTAGTCTGGGCTGAGTTTCTGTTCCCCTGCAAGGATGTGTTTCATTGGTTCCAATTTTAGAAGTTACTACTTTTTATTAGTTATTGTACTTTTGCATTTTATTGTTTGCTTTTAATGGATTACAAATTGCCTTAGGGGCCCATCTGAGAAAAAAGGCAGGGTGCAAATATTCAGAGAAATAAATAAAATGAAATAACATAGGAGAAGAGGCTTGGAATCACATAAGTTGCCTCTCTGTTGGCCAGAAGAGCTGACCGCTTGATTAGAAGAGGTGTGTCTCTTTGGGTAATGTTTCATTTCTTTGGATTGCTAATCAAAGCATGGCAAATACGACAAGAAAACAAGCATCACCAGACATATTATTAATAGCAGCCCCCAGTAAAATGCAATCCAATGAGTGGGAATGGTCAGTGGCGTAGCGTGGGTTGTCAGCACCCAGGGCAAGGCAAGTAATTTGCGCCCCCTAACTTGTGGATTTGCACCCCCTAACCCGTGGATTTGCGCCCCCTAACCCTAACCCCCAGATGTTGCGGCCGGTGCGGCCGCCCCCCCCTGCACCCCCCACGCTACGCCACTGGGAATGGTGGCAAAAGTTGAGAGCAGAGCTGGGGAACCTCTGTCCACCCTCCACTGATACTGCAGCAATATAACTCCCATCATCCCTGACTATGCTGACTAGAGCTGATAAGAATTGAAGTCCAACAACTTCTGCAGGCTGAAAGGTTTCCCAGCCCTGGCTTATAGCATCTGATGAGAAGTGCTGTTACACAGTTATCAATAGCACTGCAGTTGGGATTAGGGCCTGAAAGTCCCAATTCCTTACTGTTTCAGGTGGAGCTAGTAAAAGCACTTGTGTTTCTCCCAACGTTAAGTGAGATGCAGTAATAGTACAAGATGTCTACACCTACAGTATGATCGAAGGAAGCAGTGTCACAGCTGCAAGAAGCCAAGTACTTAGGAATGAAGAAAGTATGTAAATATTATAAAATCAGCTTTATAATAGCCATCATGGGAATGTGACTGGTCATGGTCTATTTGCGAATTTGGCTCTTTTGGCACTATACTGGCTTACACGCAATACTACTCACATAACTTTAGCACACATCATCTCTACATCCTGCTATCAAATGTTGTAAATTAGACATGATGTCAGTAGGGACTGCATTATTTCTTTTTATTAGAGCTGCCATCATATTTTTTTTCTGGCCCCATGTCAATGCCTTTAAATTGCTAAGTGATGCTTTTCCCACCTCTTAACTCCATGCCAGCAAAAGCTTCACCAGGTACATTTCTAGGTATCATGTGGCTGCTAAAACAAAAACAAAAACTACAACTGTGCCTTTAAGTGCCAGCCTTACGTGTCACAGACACTTCAGGAGAAACACGAGCAATCTATCCAGTCCTATCCAAACCGAATATTTTTATCCAATGTGGCACACTCCTGGAGTTTACAGGAAGCCAGTTCCTTCTTTGAATGTGTTTTAGTGCACTGGTTTCTTTATTAACCCTGAAGAACCTCTTTCTTCTGAGTTGTTTGTATTTTTCAACTGGCTTCTCCCTGCTGGGCAATAATTTTGCATTTGTTGAAAATCCAATACAAACATACTCCGCCCCCCCCGACCCCACAACGGAAGAGAACAGCGCCCAAAAATGTTATAAATGAGCCACTGAGTCTTAATTCAGTTTGCTTTGGAAAGTGGCTTTTGTCTGGTTGGAGCACAATAAATTTTCAGGGCTGTGCATTTCCTGACATGTTAACTTCTAACTTGTCGGAGCAATAGCTCATAAATTAAACAGCAATGATATGAGGCAAACAGGATGATTGGAGCAACATAATATTATGACACTATTTCCTGCCTTCCCATCAATGGAAGAATAACCTTATTGCTAAAATTGGATAAACAAGCCAAACTGATGTGAAGTTTGTAATATACTTTAGTTCTGTGCAGCTGTTTCGCCCCCCCTTTAACTAGTAGATGCTACATTGGACCCTCAAGACAGATCAAGATTGTGGTGTGTGTGTGAGTGAGTGAGAAGGCTTTAACCCTTTGCCTTCACCACAGTCCCCCTGCAACCCCCATCCCATGCCTGCTACTCACAATGGGAATCAATTGGAACTTTTCTTCCATTACAAATAGGAGGTAAAGCAGTCAATTCCAATCAGAACTACAACAAGAGCAGAGAACCAAAGTGCACCATGCTATTTCGCAGTCCCACTGTGCTGGCTACTAGTTGAAGAAAAAACAGCTGTGCACAACCAAACTGCATTACCATGTCTAGTTTTGCCCTAAGATAACTTGCATTGATGGAATGCCATTAATTCAATGGGACTGCAACAGCATAAATAGGGGCTGAGAATCACCATCTCTGTAATTTATATCACTGTAAGAAGATCATGCTGCATGACTTTCTCTGCACAAAAGTTACTTAATTACATCGCTGAAAGAGTGTCAAGGCAAGAGGTACATTATAGGAAAGATACTGAAAGTTAGAAGATTTGCTTGGGTTAGGACTTTGGTAAACCACAAATTCCCAAATGTTAAATTAGGACTGCAAGAATGACAGGGATGAATATGGGAGGCAATATATACAAGTAGAACAAAAATCAAAGGGGAGATAAGCTTTCCAGATGGAACAGACAGCGGAGTTCCTCTCAAATAGATAACATTATCTTGATTTGTCTCCTTGCTAAAACATTTTACTGGTGTAATGTATATTCTGCCTAAATGTGAACAATTAGAGATTCAACTAGCGATATACTTTGGCAATGCTGCCAAGCAGTCATACATGTTACTTAACATTTTAATTGTCTAAAGTCACATTTTTGCCTTACGGTACTGAGACCACACATATGGAAATAATTTGGCTAGTAGTTACCAAACCCTCTGGTTCACAGGCAGTCCTGATGCAAGGCATTCTGCCCCACTGACCTGAATAGAGAGTGATCCTGACTTTTTATATTTATTAAAATGGCTTTGTCATTCACAGTATCATATTTCAAGGCAGATTTATTTTAAATGGATTCAATTACTATGGACTAGTGTACTAAAATAAACTGTCTGAGCCAACCATGACCTAATTTACACTTTTATAATTTGCTTAAAGTCTATAATCTATAAGACATATAACTTGAAATTTCTCGGCATGGATTTTGCTTGTCCGATATTTACCAAATCTAGCTGAAGGAGAAGTTTCCCAAGTAACTGAAAAATATTTTCTGTCCTGTACTCATATGTGAAACTTTTTAAAATCGTTTCTGACAAGTTGTAACTTTAGTTCCCAAATATGTGCTGCATTATCTCTTGTTTTGAAGTAGGAGCCTCTGAATCCTAGAAGATATTGTTCCACACATGCTGGCCAGCCTTCCTCTTCTAAAGCTACACCTTTTTATCACTATGTCCAATCTTGAAAACTTGCACATGGCATTGCAAAGCTCAAGACTTTGCAACTGGGATTACAATAGCTTTTAATAAGTTAACTGTCTATTAATATGAAAACCCTATTACAAGTAGGTTCAACCGGAAATACAGTAATATTGAGTAGGATTGGGGAACCTACAGTGCAAATTGAATGTGAATGTTTTTTTTAAAAAAACTTTCTATGACTGCATTCATGCACAGTGGGAATGTTTACATCATGGGTAGGCAAACTAAGGCCCCCGGGGGCCAGGGCTGGCCCCATCGCCTTCTAAATCCGGCCTACGGGCTATCTGGGAATCAGCGTGTTTTTACATGAGTAGAATGTGTGCTTTTATTTAAAATGCATCTCTGGGTTATTTGTGGGGCATATGAATTTGTTTTTCCCCTTCAAAATATAGTCTGGCCCCCCACAAGGTCTGAGGGACTGTGGACTGGTCCCCTGCTGAAAAAGTTTGCTGACCCCTGGTTTACATCTTGCCTACATCAATGGAATCTAAGCAGCCCAATGTGCACAGAATTACAGTCTATGTTCTATTTTTTCTTTCATGCTTGAATACTATGTGTTTGTTGTCTTTGTTTTGTTTGTTTTCTGCATCAGGTAATAATGGGAAAGGACCAGTTTTCACGTTCTGCTTTCTTCTGCTTTTCTCAGCATTTGACTCCTTGAAAATTACCAGTGCAGAGGTACCTTGGGTTACAAGTGCTTCGGGTTACAAACTCTGCTAACCCGGTAGTACCACCTCGGGTTGAGAACTTTGCCCCAGGATGAGAATGGAAATTGCATGGCGGTGGTGTAGCGGCAGCGGGAGGCCCCATTAGCAAAAGCATGCCTCAGGTTAAGAACAGTTTTGGGTTAAGAATGGACCTCTAGAAAGAATTAAGTTCGTAACCTGGGGTACCACTGTAAATGTTTTTTTTAGTTTTACTTTATATTTATTTGGATTTGGTCTGGGGTTTTTTGAAAGTAAAATAACAGAAACTGAGTTTGGCACTTCTGGACCCAAGCAGAAAATGAATAAGGTATCAAACCAAGCTACATTAGCCTTTGTATGAAAATAAGCTTTTGATGGAAAGGAACTGGAATGGGACTCCATCCACTTTAAAGTCCTCAAATGCATATCCTTCAATGACAAATGGTAACCTTACTTTAGAGTCCAAGTATGCCATCCTGCTCTGAAGTAATGGTGCACATAAACCAGCACAGGGGACCCAGTGTTGACGCAGGAGAACAATCTGAGACCCAATGTAGATATAGCTACCCAAAGCACTCATGCAAAGCCCCATTAAATATGCAATAAAAGTGGCTTTTAGAGGGTGAGGCAGAATGGAGAGGACTGTGGAGAAGAAGAGCCTTGCATGACATTCAGAGTTGTCAGTGCCATTCCTAGGATGGTGGAGGCATGGGTTTACAAAACCTTTTGTAATAAAGCAGGGGTGGGGAATCTGGGGCCCTATATGTTGCTGGACTTCAACTCCCATCATCCATGACTACTGCCCAAGGTGGCTGGAGTTGATGGGAAAGAAAGTCCCAAAAACATGTGGAGAGTCACATATCCCTCACCCCTTTAAAAAAGCAGGGTTAAGAGGGAAGCTTCAAGATTTTGCTGCTCTGTTAAAAAAAAGACTTGCACTTAAGTTACGGTACAGTAGTACACATGTTATAGCTTATTCCATAGCAGTAGATAATTGAGAATGCCTTCATCATTGGGGGTGGGGGGGTGGAATTTATCCATACATCTCACAGGGAACATAATTGCAGGTTTTCAGAACTTTATATTAACTGCAGTACCTGGAATTTTGAAAATATTTGACTTTTATTTCTACATCTCCTTCATTGGTGGTTTTTAAGCAGAGGTTGGCTGGCCATCTGTCATGGATGCTTTAGCTGGGATTCCTGCATTGCAGGGGGTTGGACTAGATGACCCTTGGGGTCCCTTCCAACTCTACAATTCTATCATTATCTGTCTCTGATCACCTGAGTGATTATATGGCTGATAGAGCCTACAGTATTTTGGGGGGGATGACAGATGCCCCTAATTTGATGCCTAAATCTAAATGGAATTCTCTTGAATGTCTGTTTACTTGAGTGCCAATATACAAGCATACTACCATTGATAGTGCACTTTCCTGCTTTGAAACATGCAACTTTCTTCCAAGGCCACATTCATCTGCACACACTCTTGGGTGCAGGGGAGAAGAGAAGCAGGACTGTGCTGTATAGGAAACAAGCCACACTATAAAAATGAGTGGAGTTGACATCTATTTAAAAAATGCCCCTTGAGACCCATGATTTCACAGTCTTTAGAAAAACTGTTAAATTAATGAGAGCCATAAAAACAAAACTCCAAGCCTTAATACTGTTTAGAATACAAAAAAAAAGGTCTTAGGTGGCAAGAAAAGCAGAGGTACATTTCACGTAACATGAAACTGGCAAAGCAATAATCCATCTCTTGTTGGAATACGAATTCCACTAATTTCCTCTGTGTGGTTCAAAGCTGTCAAATGGAGCCTAATCTTTTATTAGTTTCCCAAACAGTCACCACCCCACAGAGGAGCTAAATAAGCCTTAAGCATAGCAGCTTTGAAACTGGAACTTGCATAGCTATTCAAAAATAAAATAAATGACCCACTGCCAGGCTAAAAATTTTACAGTCATGTTTATTGCAGCTCAGTGTTAGAGGCAAGACCTGTGATTATATTTTTGACAACAGTTGTCACATTTAACCAAGACAGAGGAAAATCCCCCAAAGCACAGCCAAATAAATCACCATACCTGCTATTGGGTGAATTCCTGTAACTATGCCTGAACCTGCTCAGCTGAAAATCAGTACAGTCTCTGCTGCTTAAATATGCATCTTTCAACAAAACAATATAGCAGAGGGGAATTTGCTGATAGCTTAATACTACTGGTTTCAATGTGATATACATCCACAAGCTCCTACTTCTGACACAATCTGGGCATATTTATATCAAAGCAAGGAAACTACTACGGGCAAGAAGGGTTCCTTCAGAAAATGGGTGTCTCTTATACAAATCAGAACAAAAAGAGACACAAACCAGCACGTGTGCACACACAAACACAAAACAGAAGTGGATGAAGAGGGGTGGGAAACGAAATAAAGAATTTGAGGCTCTTGTCACTAAGAAAATTAAGAACAAGGATTTTAAAAAAATCTTTAAGTTCCTCAGAAGTAGAAAATCCAGCTGGGAGGAAGTCAGATGACAAGTGAACTAAAGATGTGCTAAATAAGTATGAAGAGATTGCAGACTAGTTGAATAAATTCTATGTGTATAACTACACTGAAGCTGTAGGACAAAAACCCAGGAAGTCTGAGAAACAGTGTGATGTGACAGTTGGACTGGGACCTGGAAGAGGGGGAGAACCTTGTACACCACCATGAGCTCATTGGAAAAAGGGTCTGGATTTGGCAACCCCACATTTTAAGTGGCCTAAACCTATTAAGAAAACTAAAAAACAACAACCAACACCTGAGATCCAACTTTTGGCAGCCATATGAGAAATCCAGGCATCCCATTGTGGGCTTCCTAGCTCTGCCCCGACTCCAACCAATTTGTTGCTTGCTTTTAGAGCTCCATAGCAACAGGGCTTGTCTTCTTCTCCATCAGTGGTGAACCACAGCTACAATACAACCTGCTATAGTTGTGGAGGAAAATGAGAGGAAGTAGGAGAATGGATCTGTTAAAGCAACAGGCACTACATCTGAAGTAGCACCTAGTAAACCAAGCTGGTATGGATACCTACTCATCACACCCCAATAATGTGCTGCCTTGTCTGTCAAGCCAGTGTGTTTAGGTCTCTTTCATATTTACTACCCATGAGGTCTTAAGCCCAAAAATAACTAAATTCAGTGAAAAAAAATTTTGGGAGGCACAATGGGTAATTTAAAGTAACTGTACACATACATTTTAGATTAAATTACATGTATGTGGTTAATCTGGGTTTCCTGAGCACATCTCTCTTCTCTGCCCCCTTCTGGTGCTAAACACACATACCAAGCATGCATCATACATACCAAGCAAACACACATACCAAGCATGTTAGGTTTTCAGATACAATTCTACAATCGTAGGGGTAGCAAAGCTGTATAGCTGAACACTGGGGTAAATAAAGACTCCAACAGTAGTTTCTGTTGGGTGTATGTTGCTTCATTAACATAATAACAACACTGTTTTCCACGCTGAGAAGCAATTATAACAGGAATCTCTCACATTTCCTCATAGTAGTAAAGGTGCCCTTACAACACAAACTGTGGCATGTGTGTTAAAACATACCACCATACACGCAATGCTTTGGCCTGCTTTACACCTGCAACGTTTGTTTAAAAAGAAAAACAATAGGTGTTGAAACAGGAGGAACATCCTCTCTTTTACCCCATTCCCTTCTCCTGAGTATAACTTAAATAGACATGGCCAATAATTTGCTGCAGTGGCCACAGTATGATAATGTGGCTTCCAACACATTATCCAATCAGTATCTCAAACAAATTCCTGTGAAACTGAGCATTTTTTACAAGCAGGTTTATGCTCATAGATTTGCTTTAAATTCCCTCTTATTAAATTAAGTGATCTTTCAATAGGGCATTGTTAATGAAAGCACGACATGTAAAAGGAGAGCTATTTTGGATCTTCATTATATATCTTTTTAAAGAGCCCATCAGGATGCTTTTGAAGGTTCATGCTCAAGAGTTTCCAGCAGTAGAAACTTCTCTAAAGCTTTATTGCAAATTACTTGGGCTTCAGGTTTGGGATCAACGTAGGTTTGCTACACAAAATGACTGTTATCATTTAGTGCTGCAGAAAGTGGTTTATGATTGCCCATGATTCTGCCTGTCATTAGCTAGAATACATTCTTCCCTCTGCACCCATTTAACCCAATCCCTCTCATCTTCCTTACCACTGCTCAAGGTAGATTCATCAGAGTAACTTGGAAAGTATAATCATATGTTGTTACTGTTCCCAGTAATGGAAAATTGGATTTTGATATGGCTACTTGCCAATAGACCTTCTTTTCTTTAAAGCCTGTAATACCATAAACCCAGAACCCTTGGAAAGAGAAGAAAAAGATGTTTCCTGGGAAGCAAATATTTCTCTCCTCTTCAAGATTCCAAAGTGTTCCTTAGAGTGAACACTGACACACAAGCTGATAAGCAATGCTGAAAAAAGGTCAGTTCGAACACAGATTCTGCCTGAATTTTAGAAACCCTGCTACTAAGACTTCTCTCAATTTATCAAAATGCCACGCACAGTATTCTGCCTGTCACACCGGAGCTGACTTGATCTAGTAGGTTTTTTTGGTTAGGTATGCTCACCATTTAACACATGATGAGAGGAAACACAGGTTATTTTCCCTTTGCAAGTTTTAGATCAAATGCTCCATAAAGTTAGGGGTGCCTGACTTTTAACCTGCTCCTGTGTCCTTAACAGCAAATGCAGAAGCAGTAGTTGAACTGGTAAAGCTTTTTCTCTCCTGTTTGATATCTGCATGTCAACCTGTTGTCAAAGGCACAAGAAGGAGTAAAAAGGGGACAGTTTTGCATATAGTTCTTAAGAGCCTTTCTGGCTGGACCTACTGGAAGATTTACAAGGAAAATAATTAAGTGTTCCATTGGCTTGCTACATTTGACCATGAGGCTCCCCTGCCGCAGAATGAATTGCAATTACTAGGATCCAAGAATTCGCATATGTCAGATTAATTAAGAGTGAAATAACCTATTGTACTTCCATTTTTGTTCTGCTGGTTTTTTATGTGCTTAAACTGTTTTCCAGTAATTTGATATAAATAACAAATTATAAAATCAATAGTATTCAGTTTCAAATATTTAGATACGCTATGCAGGACAGTTTAAATGTTTAAAATTCCTGGGAGCCAGCATCATTCTTTACCTAACAGGTAGAAATACCTGCCTGAAAAGGGTACAAGGAACTGACTCTGCACTTCATTACCTAATCTACTGTAAGTCTCATATACCATGATCAAGCCATCCCAGATCTGTGGGAAGGGTTACAAACATAAAGGGTTCTCTTCTAAAACAACATTATTACTAGATCAGAACTAGAATTACAAACTGAATCCCAAGCACAAGCACTTAGATCACTGCATTAGAGCGACAGATGTATTTCATCTTCCTTAGTTATGGAGGTTCTAGGCAGTCATAATCATCTCAGTTATGGATATCTGCAGAGAAATGCATGAAGTCTTAATAATGAAATGCTTATTCTCATAATAAACAAAAGCGGAGCGCATAAAATAGGGCTGGCTCACCCTTTTCAGCCCAAGGAACAAAGCCACACAGAGGAAGCGGAAGAGGAAGAGGAAGAGATATGCAGTGGTACCTTGGATTACACATGCTTCAGGTCACATACGCTTTAGGTTACAGACTCTGCTAACCCAGAAATAGTACCTCGGGTTAAGAACTTTGCTTCAGGATGAGAACAGAAATTGTGCTCCGGTGGTGTGGCGGCAGCAGGAGGCCCCATTAGCTAAAGTGGTGCTTCAGGTTAAGAACAGTTTCAGGTTAAGAACAGACCTCCAGAACGAATTAAGTACGTAACCAGAGGTACCACTGTATACACAATACCCTCCCCATTCCTTTGCTGATGTGTGGAGAGAATTTTTCCCCCATCATGGTGCTGGGTTGGGCACTGCAGGGCAGAGAGAAACCTTTCCACCAAGCCCAATGCTATGATGGAAGGAAGATTGCTCTTTACAGACCCATCTCAAAAAGGGCTATTATATTGCTATTGTGCTGCTGGGCGGGACAGAGATGAAATGCCCAGGGCTTCAATGGAGAAGAAAATCCCATCTACTCAGCCCAACTCTCATTCTTCTGCTGGCCTTATGACTGGTAAAACAGGCAACAGCAATGGTGCTGAACAAGTAGCTGGTGCTCTGGTAACAGAAAGAAACCCTCTGATTTGCTCCACTCTTTCCCTGGGACAGCTTAGGAACCATCAGAACATTCATTTCTGTTTCTGTGGATTTGAACCCCTGTGTCTGATAATAATAATAATAATAATAATAATAATAATAATAATAATAATAATAATTTATTTATACTCTGTCCATCTGGCTGGCTTTCCCCAGCCACTCTGGGTGGCTTCCAACAGAATATTAAAAACATGATAAAACATCAAACATTAAAAACAGGGCTGCCTTCAGATGTCTTCTAAAACTCAGATAGCTGTTTATATTATTATTAGTAGCGGGCACCACTACTGAGAAGGCCTACTGCCTGGTTCCCTGTAAACTCACTTCTCGCAGGGGGGGAACCACCAGAGGGCCCTTGGAGCTGGACCTCCTAGGCCCTAGTACAACACTACAACCACAACACCACATTGGTTGACTTTAGGAGAATATTAGGAAAAACATCTTGAAGGTGAAAGCCATTACAAATGGAAATAATTAGGCAGAGGATTGGTAGGGACAGCCATCTAGTGAGAATGTTCTAGGTCTGCATTTCCTGCAGCAGGACAGGGGTTACAAGGTTCCATCCAATTCTAGACATATATAATTCAATTTAAAAAGTGATGTAAAATCCTCCTTCCAGTCATATTGATGAACATTTAGTAATTCAGCTTGAGTCTGACACGATTTTAAAAGTACATGGAATATAGCTTTACCCCACATTTTAATAAACTCATAGGAGCCACAAACTCTTGCATAAGCCAGTGAGCTTTGAGCTGTTGAATATGTACTTCAGTTCTACTCTAGCTTTAATCGCTTACAAATCTTTTAAATGTCTCTGTATGGAGCATAAACCAAAGATTGTAATAACAAGAAAAAGAAGCTGTTCTATTAATATTAGCTGCCTTTAAATTAATTACATCTGTAATTTTCGGTAATGAGGATAACTGCAAAGGCAAAGAATATTTTTAGGACACTGTGGCTCAGTTGAATTGAATCCATAACGAGAAGAAGGAAATAGAAGTTTGTTTGCATTAAGCAAAGGGATTCTGCTTAGCTGAATAAAGCACTACTGGGTCACTGCCACCAGAGCTATACGTGTTATGTTATGGATGTTTGTATGTGACGCCAATAAAAGTTTTGATGATGATGAAGCAAAGGGAATATTGCAATTATAAAAGATGCCTCTCCAATTTGGTCCAGGAGGAAGTATTGCTGGTTCTTCTTGAAGTTGTGTTAATTCCTGCATTGTACAGGGTTGGACCAGATGACTGAGGTGTATGAATGCACTTTAGAAGATACCACAGAAGAGTGAACAAATCTGGACTAGGGCTGTTAACTCTAGATAGATAGAAATGTGATGGTTCAATATTCTGGTGGCAGTGGTTGCAGGAAATACGTCCTTCCAGCTTCATCTTACATAATAACTGTCCCTTTCTCTCTGATAAACCAGACCTGGTCTCAGTCATTCACCTTCAGATCAGACCACTTTAATG
The DNA here is from genome assembly GCF_027172205.1 of Podarcis raffonei. Taxonomy (NCBI): domain Eukaryota; kingdom Metazoa; phylum Chordata; class Lepidosauria; order Squamata; family Lacertidae; genus Podarcis; species Podarcis raffonei. The sequence goes on from NC_070607.1 coordinate 66,279,228, forward strand.
TTCACTATGTGGGGCTGAACTTGAAGACAATCTGGAAGTTTCAGATTTCAGCAACCAGAAGCTTGGACAGGAGCCAGTCAATCAGTTCATATTACACAGATCTTGTACCAGCTTAACTGATCTTGTTTCCAGGCTTAATGCAAGGAGCTGGTTTTGACCTCTGAAACCCCAAATGGCCTGGGGCCAGTATTCCTCAAGAATCTCTACAATCCCCCCTACATTTCTGAGACATTTAGTTCAGCAGCCAAGAACTGGCACCCTCTCCCATGAGAGGTTCGTACCACGCTTTTAAATGGGGGGGGGGTGAAGAATGCATAATTTCAGCAGTCTTTTTGCAGATTATCATTCTATTCTGCTATACTGGGGCAGATGGGGCTCATCAACCTGGGAAGGTAGCTTACCTAGGAGAATGAAAACTCTGATCCTAAGCCTCCACTGCCTTGTGGGATATATTTAAGAGAAGGAAAGGCTAAAAAATAAACCCTACACAAACTTGGAGTGCAGTCTCTAAGATAGGGCCTCGTACACCTCCTACCGGCAACTCCTGCAGCCAAGCCCAGGACCTCCATACACACTGCTGAGGCCTGAAGAGGTCACTTCAGGGCTCCTAATGCACACTCCATTGTCTCTCAAGACGGACAGATGCCAACAACAAACTGCTACTGCCTTTTTACTTTTTTAGGCTGCAGTCTTATTCACTCTGACCTGGAAACTCAATGGGAATTAATTTTGAAGTGACTTATACAGGATAGGATGTTTTAGAGATTGCCATGGGATTTACTGATATTTGTGTTGTTATTTTGCTTTCTCCTTTTGTCTCAAAGGGGCTGCATTTTGATCTCTTTGCTGATTCCAACTGGAAGACACAATTATAGCAAATGGGAACTCACTGAATTATCATTATTGTATCTATTAGTCTACTTAAAATGTATCCAACTGACTTAACAAGATAAAGCAGATAAAATATTTCCTTAGGTACTTTTACATTCATTTACACCTCTCTACATTTTTATCATCTACTTCTAGTTTAACACTTCAGTATTGGGGAATCTGCCATTTGAACAAACTCTCTGAGTGCTTTCAATATTTAAAACAGCACCATTTGGCTATTTTCTGTTATCCAGAAGCTGATTTTCCAAGCACAGTAGCTATTATCAAGTCCAGATCTCAAGATTCTGAGCCAACATTGAATTATTGCCTTGGTAGACAAAAACTAATTTTGATGTATAGATGTGTGTGCGTATTGCAGTTGTTGTTTTATATAAAGACCTCTGCATTCTCATGTTCTTTACTACAAAGTTTTTGCTATCATTTACAGTCTTATGGGTGGTCTACTATTTCCACTAATGTTAATGCTAGAAGACCAAAGCAGGGTTAAATTAGGCAAGCACCATTAACTCCAAGACAGCTGCATGTGTACGCACGAGTAAGTTCTCTCTCATCTACCTGTAACTCAACTGTATATCTATCTCTTTTGTCTTCTGGTAATCATACAAAGGCCAAGAGAAAGAAAAAAACCAAAAAAAGCAGAGAATCTCCCCCCTGCTTCTATAGGTGAATTAATTCCAGACCATGGATTGCTTAATGTTTAACCAATAACAAAGTAAACTATTTCCATCTGAAATGCCAGATATTCATGTGGAACAGTCTTCCCCCTGAAATTTTGTTATATTATTAAAACTACTCCTTCACCTCGAAAACAGACAGGGTTTCTGGCAAGCAACATAAACCAAAAAAATGGAATCTATATGTGTAATCTAGCTCACAAAACAGTACAAAACTGAAGAACACATGTGGAGAGGTGGTAGAATAGGGATTTTTTTTTACAACTTTATCCTATGTATGCTTACTTAGAAGCAAATTCCATTAATGTCATTACAACTGTGTAAGTGAACTTCATGGTTTTATTAGCCAACCTACTTTAATGCATGTTATTAAATCAATCAGGAACAATTTATGTTTATCAGATGGCTGAATTCAGCACATATTTGTTAGATGGGAATTGCCAGCAGAGGTCACCATTGCTTTAAATGGCCATGATAAACAGTGACATTTTCAAAAACTGTAATGGATGGTCTGGGAGAGCTCCATCAGCCTGGCCTGGACTGACATTATGTGACAGAACTGAATTTTGTACTACTGTATTTCCATGCTTGTTACACTTTATGGTGTTTAAGCAAAAATGAAACAGTTTCATTTTCAACAGTTGAAACATGACCACAATACAAGCAGAATTAAATTGTTTAGTACAAATAATAAATACACCTTTAAACTGATGCTTAGAAAACAAACTACAGAGATCTGTACGTGAGTCTTGAAACAAACTTTTCCCCCTTTGAAATACATGCAAGTGACACAGAATTTTAATCTGTACAGAAGCAAAACAAATCTGCATCAACAAGTGGGATCTATTTCACCAACACAACTTCAGACTTCATAATATACCAGCTGAATTTTCCTTTGTATGTTGTACTGTAAAGGATAAGCACTTTCCATTCAGAAACAAGTTAGTTTTCTTGAACTGAAACTTTGACACTTTGAAGCAAGTTGAACAGACACAATCTCACAACTCTTTAGCTTTCTGCCCATTTTTAAAATGAGAAAACAGAGAACAATTAAAAGAAGAAGAGCAAGGTTGCTTCTGAGCAAAGTTGTGCTTACCTAATACTAGGAGAAAGTAATGAGCAACAGAAACTTCATGACTTCCTCTCCTAGCATCTTGTGAAACAGATTTTGTCCCTTAAGGGTGAGTTCTCTGCATTTCTCAAGTTGCTGAATTATCGTTATCCCAATTCCACATACTCCTTTGAAAGTGACTGTATCACTGAACAATGTCTCCAGATGTTTCAAAGATTGTTAAGCAATGATTCAGATACTTGATGTTAAGGTCCTGATCGTCTTTGGCTCAATATATGACTCATCCAACCCATTTGGCCGTTGGTCCTTATTATCTTTTTTTTGTCCTGTAGGCAAATGCCTGACTCCCCCCCACCCCCAATAATACAATTTCATGGACCATAATGACGTTCCTCGTTTTATAGCAGTACAGTGCCATGGAATTATTTAATGATGGAATGTCGATCAAACAATGAGAGCATCACTCGAACCAGGTAAGATAAAGTAAAGCTAACATGAGGTGTTCTAGACAGAATCTCTTCCTACAACTTAACCAAGTTCTGATGCATGTTTTCAGTTAAGCTAAGGTACAAGGCTACTTTATGCTGTACAAGAGAAAACCCACACCTAGCTTATACAAAGGATTTACAGTAATACACTGCGATGCTCACAAATTTCCAAGCTTGTGACAATTTGGGGAAAAACCAGCCGGCTGCAGGTTTCCCACCGGACAAGGCAATGCTCAAAAGTTAAAGGGTGGAAGAAACAGATCCACAAACTGTCCCAAGGAGCTACAAAAACAAAACAACCCCCTCCCGCTCATCTGCTCGCCTCTTTCCCCTTCTGCCTGGCATTCGCTTTCAGGGGTGGGGGGGGGAGCTTAATCACAAACCATAAATCAATGAGCACCGTCAGTTTCCATCCTGTCCCAGCAGGGAGTTTGTAGCTGGAGGGGAACTCAACCCTGTACGTGTCTGGGGGCTTTAAAAAGTGTAAAAACAGCGCGAGAGAACCACAGCCTTGGCCCTGATTTACACCAGAATGCCATAGGCATTTTTCCCCCCTGTGCGACCATACGCGGAACTAGGCGAAAACGGGCTACTCACGCCGTTTATGGATTTATTGATTTGATGAGGGACCCCTGCGCCCTCTAAGCCACGACTTTCGGACGGGGCTGCTGCTCCCCAGAGAAAGACGCGCCACTAATCTTCGCTCATCCCAGAGGCTGCTGGGCTTGCTTGGTCCAACCCCACGAGGGACCTTCCTCCCAAGGTGCCATTTCCAGTGACAGCCCCGGGACCGCAGCTCGCGGGCTTGGGAGTTGGCCCGCGTCCCCTGCGACCGGCCCCTCCCCGCCAGGGCAGCCCAGCAGCAACTTCTCCTCACGCGCCTGCTGCGTCCATTGGCCCAAGGCGGGCTGGCGACTCACCTCAGCGCTGCGACCGCGGGCAGGTGGAGAGAGGCCCCCCTAGGAGCTGCTGCTGCCGCCGCTGCTGCTGCTGCCGCCGCTATAGGCGCCGTCGCGCAGGCTCACGCACGGGATCCTCGAGCGCCTCGCTCCGTGGCCACTTTCCCAACGCACGCGAGCCATTCACTTCGCGCGCGCGCCGCAGCCTCATCCACGGCGCTCTCGCTCAACTCCGACCGAGCCGCCGCTGCTGTTGCGGCAACTGACTCACGAGAGACAGACTCGCCTGGGTCCTAGCGCCATAAAAAAAAGGCGCGGGAGCTGCACAGACTCGCCGCGCTTAGCCCAGAGACGCTGGGCGGGAAAGTCCCCTGAGGGGGCGCGGAGCGACTCCCGGGAAAGACGTCGCTCGCCCAGGCCGCCCGCGAGCTTTTTCCCGCCCTCGCGCTCGTCCGCCTTTGCTGGGCTCTCGAGAGGGACTCGCCGGCACGTGCGCGGCTCCTGTCTCCTGCGGGAGATGAATGGAAATGCAGGCGAGCGCCTCGGGAGGCCTGCTCGACTTCTGATTGGAGGAGGGCGGGCGGAGCGCCCCGCGAGGAACCTCCCACTCCGCGCAAAGGAAGGCGAACGTTCCAAGCCCCCTTGAGTCATCTGTTTGGGGGCGATTATCCAGTTTCGCGCCGGAATTATCTGGAATAATTAAAGTTGGCAGCTTTTTTTTTTTTTTTTTAGTTCTTCCTGGAGGTCCACTATAAAATACCTGCTCCGTAAGCAAGAAATCATCCCAGTTCCTGTCGAATTGAACTTTGAAAGAGCAGTAAAGTAGATTCATAAAAAGCAAGGTTTGGATTCATGAAGAATGCAGAGTAAACCCGATTCACAGGTAGATGAAAAGAAAACAAACCCCGCTGCAGATTAACTGAGTGTAAACTCCGGATTCTTGGTTCACGAATGATGAATCCTCTCCCACTCAAAGAAGATGCAACAGACCACCAAACTGCAAGCAGAAAGTTGTCAACTTTTGGAATGAAGGAATTCCATTTTGAGCCACCAACATCAGCCAATAGCCATAAGAATATAAGAACCGGATCAGGCCAATACCCATCTAATCGGGCATCCTGTCCTCACAGTGGCCAATCAAATCCTAATAGGAAGCCTGCAAGCCAGAGCTGACTCTCTCCCATTGAGATTTCCAGCAACTGGTATTCTGAAGCAGGCTGCCCCCAACATTGGAGACAGAGCATAGCCATCAAGGCAAATACCTTCTCCTCCATGAATTTGCCCGTTCTTCTTTTAAAGCCATCCAAGTTGCTGGCTATCCCTGCCTCCTGGGTGGGTGAGATCCATAGTCTGGCAATACACTGTGTGAAGAATTGCTTTCTTTTGTGTGCCCTGAATCTTCCAACATTCAGCTTCTACAAGTTCTAGTGTTAGGAGAGAGCAAGAGAAAAACTTGCCTCTGTCTGCTTTCTCCTACCATACATCATTTTCTACACTCCTTTCATGTTGCTGCTCACATTTTCTCTATATTAAAAGGCCAACCAAGGTTTTAACCTCTCCTCACAGGGGAGCTGCTCAATCCCCTGGATCATTTTGGTTGCCTTTCCCCCCCTGAATGTACAACATCCTTTTTTAAGGTGAAGCAACCGTAACTGAACATAATAACAAGTTTGCTAAAATAAAATTGGGAATCTTATATTAAAAAGTGAATACAGAGCCAATTAACTGTTCACAAATTGCTAACTGCACTTTAACTAGCCACATGCAAACTGCAAATTCTGAACCGGATGCTGGGCTAAATGGACCTCTGATTTGATCTGGCAAGGTTCTTCTTCTGTATATGTACAACTTTCAAAATGTTGAGTATGAAATTCAATCCCCTGCTTTTGCACCAGCATAAGCAGAGCTCATGCCACAATAAACCAATTCGTTCCCAAGGTGTCGCCTCATACTTGGTGCTCCCAAATAACATGCATGTTTGCGTAATAGCAAATTGCATAATTTATCGATAACAAAGCAATAAATCATTCCTTCAGACTCTGAATATAAATACGCAGTTTAGACACATTATACAACTCATATTTGTTTCATCTCTTTGCTGGCAACAAAGATGGATAAGGTCTCTGAAAGGGATGTAAGCATAGCTGTCAACTTTTCCCTTTTCTTGCGAGGAATCCTATTCGGAATAAGGGAATTTCCCTTTTAAAAAGGGAAACGTTGACAGCTATGGATGTAAGCCTGAAACTAACAACATACCTTGTGCAGAGATGGCTGCCTGCTTCACACTTCCATAGAACATAATGGCTATCCCAGCACAGCTGCAGTATTTTTTACTTCCATGTGGCCAGGGATGCATGTGGCTGTGGTGATGTCTTCATTTGTCTTCTTGAATGATTTCATTGTAAGCACCATTCCAGTGCATTTGGCTCCCAGTATGACAAAACACTGCTGCTAGTCTGAAACACATGGGAAGTCAAATTCAGGTGGTATGAGAGTTGCATGGAACCTGAAGTGCATGGCTGTACCAATCGTGCTGCAGACTATGTAATAGAAACATTGAACTGGCTCTTTTTTCTTAAGACACAGCTCCAAAATACTCAATTTTACAATATCCTTCGATGGCAACCTTACTGAAAATAAAAGAATAATGTGCTGTGGGAACTGTCTATGATTTAAAAAATAATAATGATAAATGATAACAGGCAACACCTAAACTAACCATGAGAAAGTCCTGTTCAGAAACACAGCATACCTGTAACTTAGGCCCTCTTACTTGAGAATATACTGGCCTCAGCTTCTGATGCCAAGTTCAGATGTGTAAAATGATGCAACATACATTCCATCCAGCAGAGGGAAGTGTGGTGAGATGAGTATCATATCTTTTAACTCTAGGAAGACTGAAGATTGATGGGGGGAAAGTTTGGTGTGCTGAAAATGTATCAGAATCCTTGGAAATTAGGGGTGTAGTATGCAAACTCTAGCAATCCTCTACAGTTATGGTTTGGGTAAGCAGGTAGGCAGCAGTTATGGGGCAGTGAGTTTTATTTTAAACTCCTGCACCTGGAATGCTTGTGTACTATATATGTCATGACTAGAAAGCGCCACCTAGTTCTGCTTTTTATATTCTAATTTTAAACACACATGCAAACTGATTAAATGGTCAAAATTCCAGACTTGGCTTATATTTTGACTGTATTTTTTCTTATTCTTTTTACTGTCAATTCACTGGTACGGTGCAAATTTCAGCACATGCATTTCAGTTTCTTTGGAAAAGAGCAAAGCACCTGCCTAACCGCACTGCTGAAATCAATGGGACTGAAATGTTATATAGAAAGAAATTATTTTGGAAATATGCTTTATGACACACTGGGATCCGTTCTAGACCCTGTTATGCTGAACACACTGTGAAGCAGTAATTCTGATTGCTTTGTCTTTCTGATTATTGTGGTTTATGTTTTAATTGCCTTATTGTTCTTACTGTGAGACAAACAGTGCACGCAATCCACCTGCCTTTTCACAGAATAATAATAATAATAATAATAATAATAATAATAATAATAATAATTTATTATTTATTCCCCAGCCACTCTGGGCAGCTTCCAACAAAACAGTAAAATACAATAACCTATTAAACATTAAAAGCTTTCCGAAACAGGGCTGCCTTTAGATGTCTTCTAAAAGTTTGGTAGTTATTTTTCTCTTTGACATCTGGTGGGAGGGCATTCCACAGGGCGAAGAACCACTTGGGAGATGTTTTATATCTTTCACCTCCCATTTCTCCTCCTCACTCCCAGACCAGGAGGTGTCTGGAGTTGTGGAGGGGAGAGTAGTACTCTTAGCAAGGCCCAGCAGAGCAAGACAGGGACCCAATCTGCACTTTCCTTTCATCTTTTCTTAGTGTGGACTTAGTGCAGTTGAATTGGATAGGCAATGTGAATAGGCCAGGTCCTGTGGCTAGGCAAAAAACTTAACCAACTCAACAGAGTTCAAATTAAAACAACAAATCAATTATCCAACATTCATAACTACAGCTTGACATTTATTACCATTCACTAGAGTTAATAGGAACTCCACCATGCAGGACTGATAAGTGGACTTGCAGAGAAATGTAAGAAGGAAGTTTGTTCTAAAAGCCTGATCACTGATTCTTCAAGCACACCCAGCAAGTTCTTCACTTTACATTGATTTCCTCTAATATTATGTTGATTTCCTCTTTGCCTAATTTTGATTTTAGATGGTCTAAAATTCTGATTGGGAAAGTAATTATTTGATGCTTGTGTTTGCTCTTGTTAACTTGACAAATCATCCAAGCCTATATTATGCTCACTCCGAGATGCTCTTTATTCAGCTGCATAAATAGAACTGAATATTAAATGTAAATAACTACATATTTTTTGGATTTTATGTGTTGTAGCCCATGTTCAACCTATCCAATGTTCAACCTACAAGCATGCCTTTTATACTGGGCACCAACTTCTGAGAAGTCTTTACTTCAGGGTCTCTCTGGGGACTGAAAGGAGGGATATAAATATTTCAATATGTAGGTATGCCACTCTTTACTATATCAGCACTTGTCCGCCATTACACTGAAAACCAAGTTTACATTCACAAGCAAAGCTAGGCCTTCCCACACTTCTCCTGTTGTTCAATTCAAAATCCTTTATTAGGCATATCACACCTCACATTAACAAACAAACATCATATACAGACTGTATAAAATACGGGCTCAGCGAACACAATTTATCCCAGTCCTATTCTTAACTCCAAAAAATAAATCAATGTACATAAATAATATAATACAACTGGTTTGATAAAGATTGCATTAACTATAAGAAAGAACTTAGAACTTGTCTAAAAGAAGCCTATATTACCAACTCTCAAGGTCTCTGGAAGACTTATTTTGAAATGAAAAAAGCTTTTAAGAACATGCTCCTGGAAAAAAAATCTGAGTTCGCACTAGCCAAATGGTCTAAAATTGTTACTGCATTAGAAATTAAAGATACCAAAACTTTTTGGTCACTTCTCTCAATAAAAGATATCATTGATTTCCCTAATATAAGCGATGAGGCTTGGATTTCACATTTTACTGCCGTTTTTTATGATCACCAAGTTTGTAAAAAGGAAAATTTTAAATTTTCTCTGGCAAAAACCACACAATTTCAAATTACTGTTGAGGAGATGAAAAGGATAATCTTTTCGTTTAAGCAAGGGAAATCACCTGGTATGGATGGCATTCCAATAGACCTGTTGAGATTAGATGTAGAATGGTGGGCCAATAAACTTGTACCGCTTTTTAATTCTATCTATCACTCAGCTCTTGTACCTAAGTCGTGGAACAACTCAATAGTGGTACCAATCTTTAAAAAAGGTGATAGGAATTGCCAAGAGAACTACAGGCCTATAAGTTTGTTACCATGCATAAGTAAAATCTATGCCAAATCTCTGCTTATTAAATTGGAAGAATGGATGCTGACAAAAGGTCTACCTGGTAAAGAGCAGGCTGGTTTTAAGGCAGGCTCGTCAACTCTTGACCAGTGTCTAGTGTTAAGTCATCTTGTGGATAAATATGTCATGAGAAATAAACGAAAACTCTTTGTGGCATTTGTGGATTTAAAAAGTGCCTTTGATTCGGTCGACCGCAATAAACTATGGACTAAACTAGAACACCTTGGTATCGACCCATATCTACTTACACTGATTCAAAGTTTACATTCTAATAACCAAATATATGTTAAAGTATCAAAAGATGGTAGACTTGCAGGTCCTATTCTGAATAATCGAGGAGTTAGGCAAGGCTGTATCTTGGCCCCTACCCTATTTAATTTATTTCTATCTGACCTACCATTATTTCTTCAAAACGCAACCACTCATACTCCTTATTTAAACAATAGCCCACTCTTTTTATTACTTTATGCAGATGATGCTGTAATTATTATTTCTCCTGTTGTTGTTGTTGCTGCTGCTGTGGCTAGAGGGGGGAGGATGACTTTCTTCTCTCCCCCCCCCCCACTGCTTTGACTGAGAGAAGGAAGCCCGGGGGATGAGAGCTGTGAGGGGAAGGGGTTGGGGGGATCAGTAAAGGGAGGGGGAGGGAGTTTGGCCAGTTGCAAAGGGAGGGCAGTTGGCAACAGAGTTGGGAGTTTGGCAGGGGTTGATTAGCCCTATGTTAAGTAACATTCAGCGCCCCATCGTTTCCTATTTTAGTAGATACTAAATTCAAACATTCATCACATTTAAGAAAAACAAAACTTGCAACAGTGATTTATTTCATTATTAAATTTATATCCCACTTGAATAGGATGGCAGAAAATATACATTGATCACAAGATTGTTAAGGCTGTTGCACACATTGCAAAGCAAAAAGCCCAAGTTTGCCACCGTGAGGATACTTGAGACAGAGCTGGCTCTCCGATGTCAGAGTCTGCAGATAATGTGTGTTTCCATTCCAAACATGTGTTTGCCTCTTCTGCATTCTACATTTTAAGATGGACACTTCCCAAATGTAACAAATTAAATGACCCTACGATAGAGTACCTCAGTGATCTTCTAAGCAATTCAGCTTTAGGTATCTACTAGCTTGTAAATGAATGAGAGGAATGGAGTATTTGCCTGTTTTGCCAGCTTTGTGCAGCTGAGCAAGGCTGTACTCAATACTGCTGCTAAGTAGAGAAATGCTAATATAATCTTCTGATTAACATCTTGTATCAATTTGCTCATGGCTGCAATGTACATTGATTAATGTACATTGATAAATGAAACAATTGAAACAAGACTACTATAGGAAAATGTATTATTAAGGCATTCTAAAACAATATAAGAAAAGTCACTTCACATTTTAAAAGAAGAGGTAGACAGGGGCTTTCTGGAATGGCGAGTCAAAGGCTCATATGTACCAGACTTGCTATGGTGAGGTTTCCAGTGGAAGACTCCTGAGTGAATATAATTCATGAAGATTGGGACAAATAATAATAATAATAATAATAATAATAATAATAATAATAATAATAAAGAATGGAGAAAGGAAAAGCTCTCCTCCACAACAAAACAAAACAAAACAAAACAGTTTTAGTTCCTTGTGTTTCCCTAATATAAAATCCTTTCATTTCTTACCTTTTCCCACACTATGATTGATTCTTTTTGGTAACACCTCTGAATAAATTTACTCCCTATTAAAATTAAGCTTTCTTTAATTTATGGCTTGCACCAGGATTCTGTGCCTTCATTGTTCTCCTTTTCATTGCAACTCAGTTTTCCTTATCAAATGTAAGCCATAAATTCCTAAACCTGGAAGAACTTTGAAATCACCTTTTTTCTAGCTAAGATCATACATTACATTTGCAAATAATTATCTCATCCACGAATCCCTTTGGTGAACTGTCAGCCATCCAAGCACTCATCTTCAAAGGACTCATCACTGTGTTTATCTCAAAATTTGTATGGTGGGGAAAAATGATCTGTGTATTCAGGGATGATTAGTTGCTATCTTTTCTGCTCCTCCAGCCTTGGCATATACCGTAGTCATCATGACTTCCAAAAGCAAACTATGGTTCATACAATCTGTGGATCTGCTCCTTCTGTGCAGCCCTCCACACCAAGAACCCAGAAAATAAGTCCAAAGAGGACCTAGTTAACAGTGAGTATTAACTTTCACATTGCAGATAAATGGGTCATAGAGTCCACCTAATTAGATTGCTATATAATGCTGTCTCCTGTTTCTGCCATATGAATCTACACTGTAATCAGTATGTGCATGTTGAACTGGGGCACAATCAGAAAATCGATTCCCCACTTGATTTCCTCTATAATAGATTGCAATCCAGACAAGGCCATGGTGGGAATACCCAAAGGTCATTGTAGGAATACCCAGTATGGATGAACCAGACACCTCGATTTGGACTGTAATGAAGTGTAGAGTACAGATGTACCAGTTGTTATTGCCCATAGGATAATATATCTCCCATAAAGGACTTCAATTGAATCAATGTTATAACGGGTGTCATTTGTATTTATGGGGATCATAAAGAAAAGCGACAGATATTAATAGTATTCAAGATGAATTGTGTCAGGGGTGGGCTTGGCTGCTCTTAATTGGAATGTCTCGAAATAATTAGCAGGCAAAGTATCCACTGACCCGGAGGTAAGGTAATTGTACTTCCGAAATATACAAAAGGCCTGGAGCCCTATAGGTCCTTGTCAGCAACAATAGTTTATCACTCAGCTGCTGGCTATTAGCAAGTTGTTGCCAGCTCAGAGTAGAGTACATAATCTATTTAAAACATGAGCCCTGCTGTGAAACTGGAAACAAAGCAGCATGATGCTGGCAAGGAGAGACAGATGACCCCGTGATTTCACTGTTTGATTATATTTCAAAGTGGCTGTTACATCCCAGGGGCAGTCAAGGTGTTTAAATACAGGGTATGTAACCATCTGAAGATAGGATCATCTGGGCTAAAAATTGAGCATTTTAAAACTTCCTGTCCATGATTTAGACCACTGTTCATCTCCTGTCCCATAACCTATTTTCTCACTTCAGGCATTGGTGTAGGTTGTAGGGGTCCCAGGCCCTGAATGATAATTATTTGAAAGCAAAATAGCCACAGTGACCAATTTAACAAGGCAGAATTGGTGATAAGACATTTGCTGGCTAAGGTAAAGGTAAAGGTAAAGGTACCCCTGCCCGTACGGGCCAGTCTTGACAGACTCTAGGGTTGTGCGCTCATCTCACTCTATAGGCCGGGAGCCAGCGCTGTCCGCAGACACTTCCGGGTCACGTGGCCAGCGTGACAAAGCTACCCTGGCGAGGCAGAGCCGCACACGGAAACGCCATTTACCTTCCCGCTAGTAAGCGGTCCCTATTTATCTACTTGCACCCGGGGGTGCTTTCGAACTGCTAGGTTGGCAGGCGCTGGGACCGAGCAACGGGAGCGCACCCCGCCGCGGGGATTCGAACCGCCGACCATGCGATCGGCAAGTCCTAGGAGCTGAGGTTTTACCCACAGCGCCACCCGCGTCCCCATTTATTTGAATTATTTGAAAGCAAAATAGCTACAGTGACCAATTTAACAAGGCAGAATTGGTGATAAGACATTTGCTGGCTAATTAACACCAAATACTCCTTTGAAATGTTAAAAAAACCAACATTCCTTATTTTGAGGCTGGTCACCTTAAGGACAGTTCTCTACCTGATTTTAAGGTGGCCATACCTGATCAAAGGGATGTCGAAGGGCAACTCCAGCAGAAAACCTCTGAATTACAGTTTATCAGGTAACTCCATTCTGTTACCTGTGCCTTGAATAGAGATTACAGCTTTAAAAAACATACTTTACCAATGTGAAGATGTTTGTGCTATCACCAGTGTTGCCTTGTTGATTGGTCACTGTAGTTATTTTGCTTTCAGGTAATCATCATTATCCTTTTTGCATTTCGTTTCCCTCTGAACTCACTTCTCTGCTGTGCTCTGCCCATTTTCCAGTTCAGGAATATACTTCATGCATCTGATGAAATGGACTATGGTTCATGAAAGCTTATAAGCTATAATAAATGTGCTAGTCACAAGACTTTGTTGTTTTTGCTACAACAGACTAACACAGCTACCCTTCTGGAAATTGTACCAAGAGTTTAGTTCATCTGATTAGCATTCCATTATGCAAGCCTCTGGCAGGCTAATCATGACAGCTGTTGTTCGGCTGTTTATTCTCAGTGCACAGCAATTTCATTATCAACTTGTTATTTTAATTAAAGTAGGAAATCCACAAGAAGGAGGAGTGAGGACTATTCTTCCAAGCCAGGGAGGTGGGCTCAGCTTAGGGATTAAATTCATAGGAAAGTAGGTTCACCGTTCCTGCTACAGTGCATTAAAGATGCTAAATAATGTTCTTTATGACAACTCTTAGTGAGTTTGTTATCACAATGTTACAAGTGGGACCTGCAACAAAATGCTGCAACATATCATCACCCCTAACAGGAAGTTCAAGGTTCAGGATTCCAGACAGCCAGTCAGCCTTGTCTTCTTCCAGATATCCCCGATCATTCGCCATGCTAGGTTGATGAGACCTGGAACAACAAACCTATGGAATGCAATGGGATTACCCTCCCTGCTAGAATGATACAGGAACACGGCATTACATTTCCACTCCCTCCATCTTCTGTTTTTCTTTTCCTACTACACTCAACATGCAGTGTCTAGTGAGTTTGTTCAGTCTCACTTCGGCTGCCTCTGGCATGTTCCCTCCCACAAAAAACCCTCTAGCTTTCTTTCTAAATGTGTTTTTCATACTTTTGCAAACACTGAGGTTCACTCAGTCATGCTGATGCCATCCTCAGATTGCTCTGTGGTCCCACTTTGGCTTCAACCCTGTCAGCCCTCATCACTTGAGCTTGGTACAAGAGGGAGCGATTGAATGTGTCTGATTCCCACAGGTCAACAATAGGTATGTGGATGTATGAAATGCAACCATGGGGAGGCTGCCCCCAATATTAAGCTGTTCATCTAAAGCAGTTCCAATACATTTGGGCAATTATATGATTTCAGAGAACTTCTGTGTAAGCTTTGTGCAAGCAAATCAGAATGAAAGTTCAATAGGTCATCTGAAGGAGCTTTTGGATCATGAGGTCATCTGAAGGGTCGTCTGCCCTGCCTTTTGGATTATTAGTTCAAAGATGCTCTTTTGGTTAACATATTATCATTACTATATGTTCAGTAACTTGTTCCACACTTTCATAATTATGTTACTATCTATGTCCAAAAGAGCATTGCTGATGTCTGATATCTAAAGCACTACCCATATTCCATCGTTAGTAATTTATAGTTCCCAGCTGATTTTGCAGCTGGACTCTGGCACAGTGAGCCCAATGATTTAACACCATCAGGAAACAACAACTAAAAGAACCCAGTGCCAAACATAAATTGACTTTTATATTGAATCCAAGATCTCAAACAGCTTCTGATTACTGTATATATAGGAATAGGTAGATATATGTTTGGCGGAAGCAACACATATTTATTTAAAACTTAGAAGTTCAGGCAAGAGGAATAGTTGTGTCAATGAAATCTAGGCTTTTCTTTAATATGACAGTGGAAGACTATGTTTCAGCTCAGACTTAATGCTGGCCAGCAGGGATTTAGTGGTTGTGAAAATTTAAGGCTATTCAACTCTAGCTTCCAATCCAATCCAACCTAACCCAATCTCACGCAACACTCTCCAATAACAGTACTTAGTAAATGGGATGGTGGGTGGTAAAAAACTAAAACTAGGTATTCACCTCCATTACCTTTTACTCTTTTGTAAGTTCTCTGAACATTAGAAAGCATTTCATGAGTTGGGTGACATTTTTTTCAGCTTGTCTTTTGTTTAACCTTCAGTTTTGTTTAACCTAACCATTCTTCTCTCTCTCTCTCTCTCTCTCTCTCTCTCTCTCTCTCTCTCTCTCACACACACACACACACACACCTATTTGCTTTCCATCATTTCATAACCAGTTCCAGTCTGAACCTCATTCTCAGTCCCATCTTCATTCCCAGTCCCATCCTAATTCATTTGTTCAGCTTGTATTTTGGAATAAGCTTCCATGGAGAGTCCATGAAAACTTATGTCATAACAAAAATGGGACTCTTTAAGTCACCACAGCATAGGGCTTGTGTGTTGTTGTTTTTGTTTCTGTTTTTGCAACAGACTAAGATGGCTACTCTTCTAGAAGTTGTCAGTTGTAGTGTACTCATATGAACACAGTAAGCTGCCTTACACTGAGTTAAACCATTGGTCCATCTTGTGCAGTATTGTCTGCCCTGCCTTTCCATTACTATGTATAATACTGGAGGCGTCAAGAGTGTGTTTGATAGAGGAGCAAATTGGCAGAAACAGACTGTGGTAAACATTCCATATACACTGTGCCATACCTACTAGGTGGTCGTAAGGCAGACATTTAAAGAACAATACAAATAAAAGCCTAGGTTAACTGCACGTAGCTGTAGTAATCTTTCCAAAATGTTCTCTGCATGCTCTGGACAAATACAAACCAATTTGGTTTAGTGGGGAGCAGGGTTTACTCCAGGACATGTTTTGCAGGGCTTGCAAATCATTGGGCACTGCTGCGTAATACAGATCATGCCTTTTTATGGGGACATTCATATTCCAAAGAAAACAAATTCCTTTGAAACACATTGTCTTAGTTAAAGGTTTTAATGTGCTTTGAGATTTCTAGAAGGCACAACTTTACATAATACAGCCATGTCATAGGAAGCCAGCAGTAATGAATTCTCTATGCATCTGTGCTCTGTATGGATAACTAGGCATGGCACTATATTTCTAAGGTTAATCAAGGTAGATTGAATTAAAAGATTATTTGATTCATAAAAGATGGAGCTATACATGTCTGCTGCGGTTTGCTTACTAGAACATACTGTGAGTTCTTTCAAGCACGGCTGTCTTGGCTGGTTTATGAAAGCACTGAGTGGACACAATTTTATAAATAATGTTCAAAACCAGGGAAATAAATTCAAACGTCTGAATAATGCCTTTTCAATGTATATCTCATTGTACCTTCTTACAAAAATCTGGGGCTGTCTGAGGCTTCCTTTGTACACTTAGTTAAGGAGAAATCACTTTGTTGTGGTATTATCCATTTATTTATCTATCTATCTCAAAGCATTTTTTAAACTGCTTGATAGTGTAGAAATCTCTAAGTGGTGCACACTATGTACAGTATAAAAACAATATTCATTAAAACAAATAAAAGAAATAAATGAAATAAAGAAATAAATACCATATAAATGTATCTAGAAGCAAATAGAACAAATTCAGGGAGTTCATTCTAATAAATCAGAGTCTAATCTTATGGGTCAAGGAAAGCCTCAGGAAAAAGACACAGAGAGCACTACAGTAGTCCAATTGTGAGGCTTTGTGGCTGTGTTGAGCATGTGTGTGATTCAATGGGTTGAATCCAGGCTTAGATGTTTTTAGTGCAGACACACTGAAATCTATTGAACTTTAATGAGTCATGACTAACTCAATCAATGGGACTAACAAATAGGATCTACTGTAAGCATGGTGAATTCTGGATTCAACCCAACCACAATTCCTGACTGCATGAGTCTTTCATGTCAATCTGCCCTCTCCTGGATACCTAAATACTTATACAGCCAGGGTGTTCAAAGCTCTTTGCTCTTATTTAGGCTCAGAACATGTTCATATAGTACAAACATGTACTCTATTATGTGGGGGGGGGCATGAAAGAAAGGAGATATATAAACATGGCACACACATAGCTGAAATGAAATGGGCCTGATGGTCTGAGGAGAGCTGCATCATGGAGCCCTTTCCACAGAGTCTTGTGTGTTATCACAATCCTAGTAAGCTTGGCCCAGCTTGTGACTGGACCATGGAAACTCTCTCAATATTTTAAGTATGGCTTGCTAATGTAAACAGCAGAACCACTGCAAACCAATAAGTAAAAATTTAATTTTAACAACAAGGAACATTGATTTGGGCTCTCCATTAGGTTCATTCTGCTAACCTCTCATTCATTTAAATCCTTCATTCATTTAGACCCTTTGGTTTGTCTTCTGCCTTACCAGGCTTGGTGACAAACTTCAAGCACCCCCCCCCCCCGACTAAAACTGCAAAGTTCATTTCATGACCTAGAGATGGACAGGGAAAACTTCCTCACATTCCTCTCCTCCATGTGTGTGGCTGGCTTTGGCTAAACTCCACTGAAAATAGAGGAGTGGTTCAGAAGGTGAAGAAAAGATGGCTGTTCCAGTCAGGTTGCTATTGAATTTAGGAGCAGTGGGAAAGAAAAGGTCATGGAACATAAGCATGACCTTAGAAGGAGCAGTACCATAATTAATATTATTATTATTGCTTTATTACTCTGGGGCAGCTTAAGGAATGCGCTGTCAAGCCCACAGCAAGGATGGAGGTAGAAGCAAACACAGATCAGGATGCTAAACTTAAAAAGAATCTTGTAAGTGATAACCTGCTCTTATTGCTAAAGGAGCTTACTTGCCTTTCAGACTTTTTCTATGTTGTTCTTTCAGGCTGCAGAAATTAAGGCAAAAATTAAGTAGCAGAGAAAAGTATCCACTGAAACCAACATTGTTTCCTATAGAGGAGAGTGAAGACTGTCAAGGGGATAGTCTATTGTTGGGAAGGCTGTCCTGTCCAAGTTCTGATTGAAGATAAATAAGTCTATGAAGGGGAAGCAGGAACCTTGAAGTTGCCCAACAACAACTAGCACCTGAACAGCAGACTGATCAGGCATAGAAGTTACCTGGCCATGCTATTCCCCACTATGGTGAGATGTATTGTATTTCTATTTAAATTGCTGCAATTATTTTTAAATGTGCATCTATAGATAAATGATCATCTGCAAATTTTATGCAACTTCCCCCCTTTTTGATGATGCATAAGTGACCACTGTCAATCATCAGAAGGCATAGAATGGGTGGTATGCAACTAAGTTTTACTCAAGAGTAGACACATTGCAATGAATAGACTTCACTTAGTCATGAAGTCATAGTTGGAAGTGACTCAAAGGGCCATCTACAACCCCCTGCAATGCAGGAATCATTCCTGACAGAATGGTCATCCAACCTCTGCTTAATAACCTCCAATTAAGGACAGCCCACCACCTTCTGCAGTAGTCCATTACACTGTGGAACTGCTCTCACCACCAGAAAGTTCTTCCTACTGTTTTGTCGGAATCTCTTTTCTTATAATTTGAATCCATTGGTTCAGGTCCTACCCTTTGGAGCAGCAGAAAACAAGCTCTCTCCATCTTCCATGTTTATTCATTTCAATTAGACTACTCTGAGTAACTGTCACTGCAGTTCAGGCAAATGAATTCTGAGACACTATCTTTTTTTACCACAAATCCAGATACAGTTTTGTTTTTTAAACACTTTTCAATGTTTTCAGTTCTTTTTTGTTATGAGTAAGATAATTCAGTTATATGAATATTTCAACAGACTATTTTTGCAAGTACATTTGTACTTTTCTTTCTAGAATATGTGAACGGGATCTCTGGGCAATAGGGTTCAATTTCTGCTCTTTTTTCCATGGACAAACAACTCAAGAGCTACAACTGCGTCATAACATTGCAACTCCAACTTGAGGTTAGACCCTCCGCAGTGAAATGTCCTCTCTTAATTTATTTACAGCTTTTGCCAAAAGCCAGCTGGAAGTGGAAGCCCTGCAAATTCACACTAAATGGTGGCAAACTGTGGTTTAAGAGTATGAAGCGGTCAATCAGATATCTTTGGATGAAATTTCTGCTGCTGAAAATTGAGAGGAGAATGCTCGAGGCAACCTAGAAACAACTTGCTGATGGCCATGCAATTCCATCTTTCAACAACAAGAGCATCAATGGGACCAGCTGTCAGTCCCATCCCCAGGGAAATCTGTAATCCAACTGGGTTTGTGAATGAGTACCATATGATATTTAATGTGTGGCTTGCAGCCTATCAGGCCAGTTATTTTCTGGGATAAGTCCTTTCTTGTCACAAGAGATGGTCTATCAGGCTAGTCCTGACAAATTGACTTCATCATGTATATTGAAGCTACAGTAAGTCTGGGAGGCATCAGAATCAACAGAATCTTCAAGATTAACTTAAGCTATTTCTATCAAAGTGGTTTTCAGACACAAACAGGAACTCCAGCATGCCCCCAGTGTTTTAGTGTTAGGAAGGTATATTCCATGAAAGATAAACAAGGACCCTACAATAGGCTCATGCTTCATTACAAGTTGTTTAAGAACTGTGCAAACCAAAAGTTATTAAATATATATCTGGCAGATGCTGGGAATTGAACCTGTGTCTCATTACATCTCAGGTGCTTTCCTCCCCCTGCATTTTATTGCATCTTCCAATGCCTGCTTCTTGCAAACTTCATGCCAATTATGCTGATCTCCATGCTCATTGTTGCTAACCTGCAGAGTATGCCTGGGCAATTTGGGGTTCACTAAGGTACCACTGTTCTCATGGAAGTATATTGTACAAACAGTCTAGTACCTCCTATTTATGGTACTGTTTCCCAAAATTAGAGTTTAGCAAAGAATTGCCTGCTCAGTAAGCTCCCAAGTGGGCAGAGCCCTAGATGGAGCTAGCTTAGATCAGAAACTGAACTAGACAGTTTGTTTAAATTGGCAAGGAGATATCTGGGAAATTAATCCAAGCAGAGTACTTGTTTTATACTGTGACCTCGTTTATGGCATTTGCTGTCAGGAGAGCAAAGGAAGCTGGGCAGAGGGAATAAGAAATAGACATAAATGTGTGAACATCTGTGTCCTTCATTGATAAGCTAGAATCAGAGCAACAGGGGCACATAATATTCTGCACAGGTCAGCCACAGAGCACAGGATGCACTTAGTGTGGTGACAATAAGTCAAGCATTGGGCTTAATGAAATCTGATACTGCACATATTCCAGCCAAATGGAGTCGCTTGCAGATTGGAAGTCTGGACCTTGTGTCGTGCCCTTTTGAATTGACCCAAAATGTGTTGTGCTTGGACAGAATGACTGAAAATATCTTCTCCAACTCTCTGATCTATTATTGAGACATCACTTTGGCTTGTGAAGTGAAATAACTTTGTTACCAAAGAATCAATTCATAATTGTTTCTGTCTTAGTAAATCAAATATCAGCCTGATCCACTATTCCATGGTGTTCATGGAAAAAATGATCCATCCATGGTGCTTCTACATCAGCATTGCCTCCAAGGAGCTATGCGGCTAAAGTCTGATTTGCACATGGGGTAAACTTGGTGACCACTTGCAGTGTAGTCACGTGGTTCAATGGGTACCTGTGTGCACTGGTGGAGGAAGGGGGTGCAGTGGGTGCAAACCACCCCGGGTGTCATCCGGGGTGGGGGGTTGACATCACTGCCCCACCCCCCAGGACACTTGCCTGAGCTGCATGCATTTGCACCGCTCCAGGTGCCGGAGCAGCTAGCTCCACCTCTGCCTGTGTGGTTCAAATAATTGCAACAGGCCATGGGATGGGGAGAAATTCTCCAGAAACACAAGGTCTGGAATGTCTTCATTGAAATGCCTACTTCTGCAAAGACATGAATGCTCCATACACCATTCACACAGCTGTTTTGCTAGCAAGCAGTACAACAATTTGGGTAGTCATCAGAACTCTTTGAGCTTCTTTTGAGATTCCTTCGCATTTCACTTTAGATGAAGTTTCAGCTGCAACCTTGGAAGGGATAAATTATTTAATTTATTGTTGTATTTTTACTGCCAAAGGAGGGAGAGAGGAAGAGGTCCTTGTGAGATTTCCTGCCTTGGGACTACATAAAATAAAACTCCAATCCAATCCCCTGGCTAACAGCAGCAAGGTTCCATGGAGTGGCTTAGCCACTACAGCATCTACAACCCTGATGCTCACAGCAGCCCGCTGGAGGGTATGGGGTACATTTCAGCTATGTTGCCTCCCAGGGTGCAGTAGTGAAGATGTCTGGATTGGGGGCTGTCATGTAACAGTAGCAGGGCTGCCTCAGTATCCAGCTGATCCTTTGCTCATGTACCTCTAACCCACCCCATCCCCTGACCACCCCATTTTGGGGGTTCATACGGTCTACTGCCAGTATGGATACCATTGGCTTGCAGCCTGCACCTGGCCACAGTCTAGGCAAGCGCACCGAATCACTCCTTGGTGGCTTCCACTATCAGCAGAGGCTGGCAAAGACAAACAGTGCTGGCAGAGAAACCCTCTCCAGCACAGAATTTGGAAGTTTGGATTGCTCCAGCCAAGGCCCTAAGATCACAAAAGCAACACAAAAATCAGCAAGTTGAACACTGTGGACTCAGCTGCTTTAGTAAAGAAAAACAGCTTTATATGCGTTATAACACCAGATGGCGCTGTGGAGTCCCATCTTTCGCCAAGTTGATTTCCCTTGATGAAGTTTTCCTGAAACACTTTTTTTGATGTGTCTAGATCCAGCCTGTATCTAAAAATTGTGGGGTGAGGGGTAGCATTAAGGCTACTGGTTCCCAGAAGATGCCTGGTGAATCTCTTTGGGGAGGACATTCCACAATTGTGGGACCACTCTTGAGACACCCCTCTCCGGTAACAACCCACCTCACCTCTGGTGGTACCTGCAGCGACTGGGTGTATGGGAAAATACACATGGAACAAGAGATTTTTCATGTACTCCAAAACTAAACCATGAAGAGTTGTAAAAGTCAAAAGCAGCATTTTGCATTGGGCCCAGAAATAGACTGGGAGCCAGTGTATGCAGCGTAGCACAGGTGGAATATGTCCATAAGCCAAGTATTAGTTAACAGCCTCATTCTGCAGTTTCAAATCAGTCTTCAAGGCAGCGCCTTGTGTCGCACCTTACAGTATTCTACCCTGGAGGTACCCAGAGCATGGGCAGTGCATGCTTCCCTGCACTGTCCAGCTCCCCTACTGGCTGTCCTCAAGCATGCAGTAAGGATATGTGACTACTCTGTGCTCAGTTAGTACCTCAGGCCTCTCCAAGTAGTGATATCTCCTCCATGTACTTCTTTTTTTCCCCCCGTACACACAGAATTTTATGAGGATATTTTCATTGCATTTTTGGTGCTATAATTTAGTCTGGACTCCGCATTCAAGCTGTCAGATGGGTAGCCATCCGGCATGGCACTTAACCTGAGAGTTACGATAGTGGCTATATTAAGAGAAGAGTTCAGGCTTATAAATCGCACGTCCTGTAAACAGGCTTCAGTTTTCCCTATAAAGGGCACACACAAGACTTTCGGTTCTGCTATAAATGTGGCAACAGTTGTCTACGTTTTTTAAAAAAACACAGTTAAATCAGCTATAGTTTGTTTCACAAAACAGAGTTATGAAGTTTTAGTGTGCTTAGATTTCTGAGAAATGTACTATTATCTCTTTTAATAGGAAAAGGGAAAGTTTCCCCCCCCCATAGTCTGTGACTTTGAAGTAAACCAGGAATGGATAGCATACTGAGACTCTCACTCTACATCGCACAGGGTGACGTTGCCATATTACTAGTTTGGGGTGGGGTGGAAATGCCTTACTAGAATGCCGCCTCTACACACATAAAATGTTAGGCTCTTGTTCTGATCTATGGGACACGTCGCTGTGATGTGACAGCCACACATGTAGCTTTGATAATTTGTACAGTGCAAATGGTTTATAGGAGGACGGAGGATGCCGCCAGAAGCAAGACTTTTACAGGGTGCAATAAAGTGTGGAAGGAAAGTCAGGCTTGCCTGCCTGCTGGACAGAATCATCATTCTGAAAGTCTTCTTTAAAAGAAAAGAGCCATGGATGTGCAACCACTCCAGCCAAATTGGGCTGATCTGGGCCAATCTGAGATTTGGCTGGAGCAGGTTGATGCAGCCCTGAATTGCCCAAATTCAGGTCCATCCAGAGATATCTGGGGCTGTCAAAAGGGGGGCTTTCAGGCAATAAGCCTAATTGGGAGCCTTGAATGGTGTTTTAAACCATGGGTAGACAAACTAAGGCCCAGGGGCGGGATCTGGCCCAATCGCCTTCTAAATCCGGCCCATGGATGGTCTGGGAATCAGAGTGTTTTTACATGAGTAGAATGTGTGTTTTTATTTAAAATGCATCTCTGGTTTATTTGTGGGGCATAGGAATTTGTTCACCCCCCCAAATAAATATAGTCCAGTCCCCCACAAGGTCTGAGGGACAGTGGACCGACCCCCTGCTGAAAAAGTTTGCTGTCCCCCGTTTTAAACCCTAACTGTACATGCAGCCTGCAGCTCCTCACCTCCCAGGACATGCTCAGTTATGTTTTAAAATCATGGGACCTTGCAGTGTTTAACTAATATTTTAGTTTAATGAGTAGTTTAATTTAATTAAACACTGCAAGGTCCCATGATTGGGTTCAGGGCCCAGATCCAGGTCAAATCGGGACCATTCCAGATTCCCAGATTAATGAGTAGTTTAATTTAATTAAACACTGCAAGGTCCCATGATTGGGTTCAGGGCCCAGATCCAGGTCAAATTGGGACCATTCCAGATTCCCAGATTAGGCCCCCGCCCCAAGAAAAATGTATCAGGGTGTGTGTGCAGAGCCCCAGTGTATATTATTTAAATGGGCCCTGGGATTCCACAAGCCAACATGTTCTGTTAAAGTGAATGTTGAAAATATGGTTAGTGTCAGCACTCACACTTTGAAAATCCCAAGCAGCTTTTTGTGAGTGTCAATCATGCCATACCTTGCTGTAAAGACACCTTTCTCACTAGAATCTGTATAACTGTGGTACTTTGCATTTTTGATTGTCAGAATTATCTTATGAATGGTTAGATATAGATATAAACCTAGGGAGTGACATTCACAAAATTCATCTTGGATTGTTAACATTTGTACATGAATGTGGACATTCAAACGCATTTCAGACACCACCAAAATCATTATCCATGTTGTGTATATACACATGGTATATTGCATCCATTACAGCTACTGATCAGGAGTATGTTCTGGGTCTTATGCTTTCCAGAAGTGAGAAAAGTCTATTTTTGACCTATATGCTAATTTTCATCTCACCAACCATCCATGATTGCTCTATCTGTGAACTAGTATGTGCGTTTCACTGTAATATGCATATATGCTTCTAAAGCACCCACAGCTAAAAGTGTGCATCTACAACAACTTCCCTGGTGCCCCAGATACACATGCACACATGCTTCTAGCCTCTAGGCAGCTGTTCCCAGGTCTGTGCCATATGGAGCAGTTGCAGCAACAGTGGGATCATGCCCCTCCAGTTTATGCACCTTCATCTGACAAGGTGCACACACACTACCTGACCACAAATGGATCTTATACATTCAAGTAATGAAAGAAGGTTGGAAGATGTTACATGACATTTAGAGGATTGCCCTTATCCTTAAAACACAGAAGCATAGAACAAAGTTATGTGTAGATTTTATCATATCCCAAAGATTTGTTAGCAAGAATATATATGTGTGTGTGTGTGTGTGTGTGTGTGTGTGTGTGTGTAGTTGATTCAGTGGTGGAAATACCATCTTAATTATGTCTTGAGTTTGCCCTTATGTTAGGAATTTTTGAAGAAATTTCATAGCAGGGGCTGTTGAACTGGAACCCTCTTACAACATTGCTCCAGTGATTTAAGTGTATAATCAAAAACAAATTGGCTGCATATCTATTAGTTGTGGTTAAGATTATAATTGTACTAATCAGGAAATCTAGAGATCCTTTGTGTACTCTGGATTATTTGTTACTGAAACAGATAACAACAGAACTGATATATTTATATAATGGAATTAGCAATGGGAAGAACTTATTGAGATGAGTATCTCTTGTGGTATACTGGATGTTTTGTAATAAGTGCTTTTGTAGTACTGAATAATGTTTTTTTAAAAAAATTGCATGGGAATATCTTCTGGGAATCATACATATACATTAAGCGATGAAAATCAATTCCAGGTGGAGAGTCAAAGACTAAGGTGTATGATTGCTTAATGGGTTGGTTTTTTTAAATCTTACCACCAGTTCTGGATGAAGTCCAACAATGCTGAGGACTGGATTATGAAAAATGGCTAGCATCAGTATAGAGACGAGCACAAGAGGACAACCTGCACCACACCTTGTTCTTTGATCCTTATCTTGGCGTCACAGTTTCACTGCATTCATGGGTCCTGGTTGCTCTCATTTTTCAGGTGCTTGCCTTTCAAAGTGAAAGCAGGTTTTGTCACCTTGTAAAATACATTGGTGGTGGTCTGTTCTTGGGGTTGAGGATGATTCCCACAGGCATTTGGAAAGATTTTTCAATGCACGGGGTGATATTATTATTTTTTTATCTTCAAGAAATAAGAAAAGCAAAGTTATCATATAAATTGTTGTTGTTGTTGTTTAGTCATTTAGTCGTGTCCGACTCTTCGTGACCCCATGGACCAGAGCACGCCAGGCACTCCTGTCTTCCACTGCCTCCCGCAGTTTGGTCAGACTCATGTTTGTAGCTTCGAGAACACTGTCCAACCATCTCGTCCTCTGTCGTCCCCTTCTCCTTGTGCCCTCCATCTTTCCCAACATCAGGGTCTTTTCCAGGGAGTCTTCTCTTCTCATGAGGTGGCCAAAGTACTGGAGCCTCAGCTTCACGATCTGTCCTTCCAGTGAGCACTCAGGGCTGATTTCCTTAAGAATGGATGCATTTGAACTTCTTGCAGTCCATAGGACTCTCAAGAGTCTCCTCCAGCACCATAATTCAAAAGCATCAATTCTTCGGCGATCAGCCTTCTTTATGGTCCAGCTCTCACTTCCATACATCACTACTGGGAAAACCATGGCTTTAACTCTACGAACCTTTGTTGGCAAGGTGATGTCTCTGTTTTTTAAGATGCTGTCTAGGTTTGCCATCGCCTTTCTCCCAAGGAGCAAGCGTCTTTTAATTTCGTGACTGCTGTCACCATCTGCAGTGATCATGGAGCCCAAGAAAGTAAAATCTCTCACTGCCTCCATTTCTTCCCCTTCTATTTGCCAGGAGGTGATGGGACCAGTGGCCATGATATTCGATTTTTTGATGTTGAGCTTCAGACCATATTTTGCGCTCTCCTCTTTCACCCTCATTAAAAGGTTCTTTAATTCCTCTTCACTTTCTGCCATCAATGTTGTGTCAACTGCATACCTGAGGTTGTTGATATTTCTTCCGGCGATCTTAATTCCGGCTTGGGATTCATCCAGCCCAGCCTTTCGCATGATGAATTCTGCATATAAGTTAAATAAGCAGGGAGACAATATACAGCCTTGCCGTACTCCTTTCCCAATTTTGAACCAATCAGTTGTTCCATATCCAGTTCTAACTGTAGCTTCTTGTCCCACATAGAGATTTCTCAGGAGACAGATGAGGTGATCAGGCACTCCCATTTCTTTAAGAACTTGCCATAGTTTGCTGTGGTCAACACAGTCAAAGGCTTTTGCATAGTCAATGAAGCAGAAGTATATGTCTTTCTGGAACTCTCTAGCTTTCTCCATAATCCAGCGCATGTTTGCAATTTGGTCTCTGGTTCCTCTGCCCCTTCGAAATCCAGCTTGCACTTCTGGGAGTTCTCGGTCCACATACTGCTTGAGCCTGCCTTGTAGAATTTTAAGCATAACCTTGCTAGCGTGTGAAATGAGTGCAATTGTGCGGTAGTTAGAGCATTATTTGACACTGCTCTTCTTGGGGATTGGGATGTAGACTGATCTTCTCCAATCCTCTGGCCACTGCTGAGTTTTCCAAATTTGCTGGCATATTTTGTGTAGCACCTTAACAGCATCATCATTTAAAATTTTAAACAGTTCAGCTGGAATATCATCACTTCCACTGGCCTTGTTATTTCATATAAATTAGGGCTGAGCTAAAATGGACTTCCAAAATTCTCCATTCTATTTGTGGGCAACAAAATTGGTGGCGGGTGTGTGTGTGTGAGGGGGATTTGTTTGAAGTCAGAAAATTATAATCAGCCCTAATTTAAATATTCCACCACAAGGTCTGTTATTGATTAGGCACAACACAGCAACCTATGGATTTGTGGCATTTATAGGAGTTACTAAAGTAGGAACTAATTCTCTAGAGAACTTTCAGATTTTACCACCTCCGTTTTCAGTCCGGGTGATAAAAAGATCTCCCTTTGCATTTTCTCAGCCCCTGAGCTACAGTAAACAAAGGATCCTCAAGGTAAAATAAAAATGATATAGAAGATTCCCAAAGAAGCTGAACACATCCACACAGAGGTTAAAGACTACTATTAATTGCTGGTTATTTGGAGTGAACAATATTGGTACCTTTCTATATATTTGAACTGTGATGTCCTGGCTGTTCTCGGAGACTGGATACTGGGAGTTACCATTATCAGAAGCTGGATACCAGTAATATACTGAGATCTGGTAACAAGTCCTTGATTGACAGGAAGTTATTGGTTTTTTGATTGATAGCTTGATTGATATTGTTGATGGCAATTTGACCCATCCTGCCAAGTTATTATGGGGTTCTGTCAAGAGTCAACTGCTGTGTGTTGTTCTATACCAACCACTCACTTTTAGGCCCTAACCTCATGGCTGGGAACAAGAAAATCTCCCTTTCCCAGTAGTTACTCTTCCACATCCCCCTTTCTTCTGAGAGGACTTTAGTGAAGACATGAAAAAACAAGTCCTTCATTCCAGTGGCAAATTTGCAGTGAGAATCTTTCTGTCTATTTTTGTCCAATTCCAGCTGGACACTACTCAAGAATCTGATATTTCCCACTACTTTAACTTTTTTTTTGTTCTTCGTACTTTAGCTGACTCTGTGAGAGCAAAGATTCTAAAAGGTAGAGCCACAAATTCAATTAAAGCAGGAGGAATAGAGAATATAGTTTTGCCTAGGGGTTATATTCTATCAATGCCCTGTTCTCCGCAAGTTCCCACCCCCGCCCTCACCCTCATAAACCATATTTGGTAGCATCAGGCAGATACAAATGACCAGGGCATGGATGCTTTAAACCAGGAACAGGGCAAATGCACAGTTCCATTCATCTTGTCATCTTCCCCCGCCATCTCAAAAAATGGTTCTACTGTAGCTACTTTTCATTTATTGGCAATTGTGGAACTTGCCATACCTTGCTGTAAATACACCTTTCTCACTAGAATCTGTATAACTGTCGTACTTTGCATTTTTGCCTCTGAATGCCTGTTGCTGGGAATCGCAGGAGGGTAAAGTGCTGTTAAACTCATGTCTAGCTTGCAGGCTTTTCCCACAGGTATTTGATCAGCATCGGTGAGAACAGGATGCTGGACTAGATGGGTCATTGGCCTGATAAAGCAGGCTCGTCTTAAGTTCTTAATTTTAATATTATTGGTTGTCTATTACCACAAAGGTCTCAGGGCAATGTACAACAGATACAAAGAAGATATAAAAATTACATAAATAAATGTAATACAAAGTGATCATGTGCTAATTTCCAGTGATTAACTCCTGCTTCCCTAACTACATCTGTATAACAATTAAAACAGCAAACCAACAAAACAATGGTGGTTTGTTGTTTAGTCGTTTAGTCGTGTTTGACTCTTGGTGACCCCATGGACCAGAGCACGCCAGGCACTCCTGTCTTCCACGGCCTCCCGCAGTTTGACCAAACTCATGTTAGTAGCTTTGAGAACACTGTCCAACCATCTCATCCTCTGTCATCCCCTTCTCCTTGTGCCCTCATTCTTTTCCCAACATCAGGGTCTTTTCCAGGGAGTTTTCTCTTCTCATGAGGTGGCCAAAGTATTGGAGCCTCAGCTTCAGGATCCAGTGAGCACACAGGGCTGATTTCCTTCAGAATGGAGAGGTTTGATCTTCTTGCAGTCCATGGGACTCTCAAGAGTCTCCTCCAGCACCATAATTCAAAAGCATCAATTCTTCGGCGATCAGCCTTTATGGTCCATCTCACACTTCCATACATTACTACTGGAAAAACAATAGCTTTAATCATACGGACCTTTGTCGGCAAGGTGACGTCTCTGCTTTTTAAGTGGTATTAAGTTAACATTATATGTGTAACGTCCTTCCTACCAGGATAGTGTCTTTGAATTTGTCTTTAAATTTGGGGTGCACATGTGTGTGCGCCTGTGTTTGGCACAATTAATTGCATGTATTTCTAATGATCTTGCATGACTTTTCATATGTCTGAGCACACAACACAGATCCTGGCAACTGTGGGCTCCAGTGCCCAGGGAGGAATGTGTTGGGTGGTGGGGAGCAAGTTCCCATCTGTACACATGCCCTGTAAGAGTCCTGAAATGGGGAGTAACCCAAGCAGCATTGCAAAGGAGCGCCTCATTCATTTTTGTGAAGCATTCACCTCAAATTAGTGCCATGCCAATTCTGCCCTCAACATTTCTAGATAATTTTCTTCCCATGCAAAAGAGGCTGTTCCTCTCCCCAACCACCTACTCTACCTCTTTTGCTGGTAGGAATATAGCTAGATATAGAGTTTTATAATGTTGTTTTATCAGAGCTTGCACCATGAGCAGCCAGCAAGGAGGGAGGGAGTGTACCCCTGGCAGCTGCATAACTACAGCTTACTGAGGAGGGCAAGGTGGCAGGGAGATCAGTGCTATGGAGATGCACCAATGGAGCCAATCTAGCACTCTAGTGCCAACCTCCCCGCTGCCTGACCCCTCTTCCTCTTGGTCAGCAGTGGTGACACTGTTGCCTGGAAGGCAGGTGCATACCACCCCACCACCCCACCAGCCATTCCTGGTCTGCACTTACCTTACTTACAAAGTGGATGAGGGGTATGTGCGAGTGAGTACAACAATCTGTTGTCAGCCTTCCCATCCTGCATGTTCTCACAAACTCCTGACATCCATGGTTGGGCTTCCCTCTAAGCATGGGCACCCAGGAAGGCTGCAGAGCACAGACCTTCAGAGAGATGATTTGTAGAATGAAAGAAAGGACACACACATACAAACACCTCTCAGTCCCCTCAAAATGAAGGGAAGCACAAGAAAAAGCCCCACAAATTACTGATGAGCAATGCCTTCCCCCATGTTAATTTCCAAATGCATTTTCCCCTCATTGACTGAAGGACAGTGGTTGGGAAAATGCAGGAGAACATTTTAGTATCATGCAAAATTTCAAAGCAGGTAGAGAGAAGTTAATCCAGTGGCTCATCTGCCCATCCACAGACCCATCTTTTGGTCCAAACACTGGGGACTCACTACTTACTTTCTTTCTTTCTTTCTTTCTTTCTTTCTTTCTTTCTTTCTTTCTTTTTTATCTCTTTTTTTTAAAAAATATTTTTATTAAACAGTTTTTATAATCACACAAACAATACATAACAACAACAAATACATAGACAAACAATAACAATAACAAAAACAAAACAAAGAAAAAAGACAAGTACCATTTCATAACCTAATTTCTTAAACCTTTTTTCCTCGACTTCCTCATGCCTCCCTTTTCTGTATTCCAAATTCTAATCAAATACTCAGCAAATCTTCCCTTATTTTACTTTGAATTTAAGCTAATCTTCCTTATTCTCCTTGTCTTAATCATCGCTAATAGTAACCATTTACTTTCCAGTCCAACATCATTCTAACTTTCATTAATTTTGTAGTATTTCTTTAAATAGTCCTTAAACTTTTTCCAATCTTCTTCCGCCGCTTCTCTTCCCTGGTTTCGGATTCTGCTCGTCATTTCTGCCAGGCCCATGTAGTCCATCACCTTCATCTGCCATTCTTCCAGTGTGGGTAGATCCTGTGTCTTCCAGTACTTTGCAATGAGTATTCTAGCTGCTGTTGTAGCATACATAAAGAAAGTTGTATCCGTCTTTAACACCCCTTGGCCGACAATGCCCAAGAGAAAGGCCTCTGGTTTCTTAGGAAAGGTATATTTAAATACCTTTTTAAGTTCATTATAGATCATTTCCCAGAATGCCTTAATCTTCGGGCACGTCCACCAAAGGTGAAAAAATGTACCTTCCTTTTCTTTACATTTCCAACATTTATTATCAGGCAAATGGTAAATCTTTGCAAGCTTGACTGGGGTTATGTACCACCTATAAATCATTTTCATAATGTTTTCTCTTAAGGCATTACATGCCGTAAATTTCATCCCGGTAGTCCACAACTTTTCCCAGTCAGCAAACAAAATATTATGACCAATGTCCTGAGCCCATTTAATCATAGTTGACTTGACCGTTTCATCTTGTGTATTCCATTTCAGCAGCAAGTTATACATTTTTGACAAATTCTTAGTACTGGATTCTAACAATTCAGTCTCTAATTTTGATTTTTCCACCTGGAAGCCAACTTTACTGTCCAATTTAAACACTTCATTTATTTGGTGATAATGCAACCAATCTCTCACCTTCTCTTTTAATTTCAACAAAATAAGATGTTTCAAGTTGAGAGTAGCCAAAGTCAATATTACAGTTACTTTTTAGCCTTATTGTAGCGACAGTCCTTAGCCGGTTCCTTTCCTCCGGCAGTCCGACCCCCAGGTAAAAGAGCAGCGGTAAACAGTTCAATTTCTTTTAAAACAGGCAGGAAATCACTTTAAAGTCTTCTCCCCCCCCCTCCTGCCTTCGGGGGAGGGAGTTCTTTACTTGGTGATGGATTTCTTAGTTCATAAAACTCTCCTGTCAAAAAGTTACAGCTGAAATGCCTTTTGCTTTGATCTTGCTACAGAACGGAAAGCAGACTTCCTTTTTGATGCTTATCCGTCTCGGTGCCCAATTTCTTTAGTTTTAACGTCCAATTATATTTTAAAGCTCAATCCTACTCACGGAAAGTTGCTCTTTTTAGTCCAAATTCACCAGAAGAAGTCAGCGCTCTCCGCTAATGGCGACGCGGCTTCGCTTCGCAGGCTGGGTGAAAACGACTCTCAGCACCGCTCCATACACCCTCCGCTGTTCCGTAGCCTTTAGAAAGGCTATTTCACAACGTCGGGGGGGCGCAAAGGTGCCCGCCGAGTCTCCAGTTCACAGGCTACGCGCCTGTGATTTTTAGGGGTCCTCGCTCCGCCGTGGCTGCAGGACCCGAACCCACGAAGCAGATCTCTCCCGGAGCTCCGGGAGAAATCCGCCATTAAGCGCTGGCGCTAACCGGAAGTCCTCCTTTCTTTCTTTTTTACTATATATTTACATGGAGGTTGCTGTTGTGATCCACCTTAGGTCATGTCCCAACCCACCAGCTGAAGACCAATGCCACAGAGGACCAGCACATGCGATAGGCATAATAAACAAGGCAGCAAGCCTTCTAGAACCTTGCTCTGAACACGGCACATTTACTTCTTCTTCACTCATTATGGCAGAGCAAATGACAAGTATAGGAATGCCTGGACAGGGAGGCATCAAGTAAATTTGACACATCAAGTAATCTTTCTTTTTCCCCTGAGATTTCTGAGAATAAATCTTGCCTGTGGCTGTCATCCAGAATTGCTCATAAACACATCTCCCTCTCTTTACGTCTTGGGGTAAGTTTGTTTTTGTACAAGAGGAAGGGAATGCAGAAAATCTTCCGAGCTGTCACCACAGAAGCTGATCCACCACCGAGCAGGCAGAAGTCCAAGAAAGCACATGGGCACAAGTGCAGGCAGCCAAGAGGACAGATGTATCAAGTCAGGTTTATGAGGGCAGCTTTCCCAGCCAATGAAATCCAGATTGCTGTCTGTGCTGTCACAACCCCAGTATGGTAAATGGATGTGAAAACAGATAATCCACACTTTGGCAGGAGCGACACAGATAAACCCCCAAAACATAACTTCTAGGCCACATCAGATGGATTTTCCAATTCAGCAGAAAGTTTTGGCTTATTGAGAGCTACAGAGGTCACATTATTCATAAATTGGTCGTACGTGAATAAATGATTATCCAGTCCCAGAACAGGGAGGAACATTTCTGAGGATGGCAGACTGCAAATCTATAGTTTGATTTCAAGTGATAGAATTTCAGTTACATTGCTTGTGAGTAAATGCTGTAACAAGTGTCTTTTACTCCACTGTTCCAGTTTAATTGCAGGTTGACATATTTGT
This sequence comes from Podarcis raffonei, assembly GCF_027172205.1. Lineage (NCBI taxonomy): Eukaryota > Metazoa > Chordata > Lepidosauria > Squamata > Lacertidae > Podarcis > Podarcis raffonei. The sequence goes on from NC_070607.1 coordinate 66,312,727, forward strand.
AATTCTTCACAGTGATCCCTCTAAAGAAGCAATGATGTAGTGTACTTTAAAGTATGTCGGGCACTGAGGTCCAGTGCTGAGGGCCTTCTGGCGGTTCCCTCCCTGCGAGAAGCAAAGTTGCAGGGCCTTCTCGGTAGTGGCGCCCACCCTGTGGAACGCCCTCCCATCCGAAGTCAAAGGAAAAAACAACTACCCGACTTTTAGAAGACATCTGAAGGCAGTCCTGTTTAGGGAAGCTTTTCATATTTGAAGGGCTATTGTGTTTTAAGATTTTGTTGGAAGCCGCCCAGAGTGGCTGGGGAAACCCAGCCATAAGGGCAAGGTATAAATAATAAATTATTCTTTATTATTATAGTCGACTGTACAATTTGTGTTTAGCTTTACTGCCGTAGCTATTATATATGTTTATTTCTTAATGGTTGTTTTTGTGAGTTGCTGAGCAATAGTTATACGATCCCATAGTGGAGGAACCACCACTTTATAAAGGGAAAAAGTTGAGTCAGCATGGAGGTTGGTGCTGTGTTGCTGTATGCTGCTAAATACTAGTCGTTGTAAAATCATAGTTGGGGAGAGTGCTGTTGCACTCTGGTGCTGCTTGTGGGCTCCTCACGAGCATCTGGCTGGCTCTTGTGAGAACAGGATGCAGGACTAGGGGCCTTTAGTCTGATCCAGCATGGCTCTTGTGTTCTTGGTCTCTACTGCCAGTGATACACTGCCGGTGGTACCAATAACTTGTCTTGGGGGGTAAGTGCTGATCTACCAGAACAGTGTTGGGATGCGTCCAAGGGAACGGGGGCAATTGGCAGGCCCCCAGCTGGCTCCAGCCCACCAGCCGGCAGCCAGGCGAACTCCGGTCCTTGGATCAGCATGTATCTGCGACCCAAGCTTCAGAAGCCGTCAGAAGCTGGGCACGCAAGCCAGCAGAAATAAGAACTCTTTGTAACAGAAGGTCAGAGAGAGGCTGTGTAAAGCATATTTACAAGCATTTTATTCAGCATCAGGACAAAGGAAAAACATGTCTGCTCCCCTTCGTGTCCAAGCAAAAGCATAAGCAAAAGCTATACACAACGGAAGTTCCCAGCAGGTTGTGCTGGAAGTAAACAGACATGTGACATACAACAACCCACATGTCTGTTCCTCTTAAGGTGGAACGGAACATCAATATCCTAACAAACAGCTCCTCCCTGTCATTGAAGTGGCACTGATGCCACATCAAGCTCCCATCAGCCTGCCTTCGGGTGGCTTAACTTGGTTAGTGTTATATAATATAGGGGGAGTGCAAAAAGGATGTAGCAGCTGGGAAGATTTGGAAATGGACAGGTAGTTAATGCAGGAGATGCAATTTTTCTGCCTTTTGAGAACCTGATGCCATACTCAGCCCCTTCACCGGCTTTATTTCTAACCCTTCATATTGTCCAGAAAGTCAGATTTCTTGCTAGGATTGGATCCTTTGCTGTGGCAGCCCCTATTATCTGGATCTTTGTGTTTATTAAGTTTAGGCAGGTACCTTGGTTGTACAGTTACTGATGAATGCTAAAAGTGTAGGAGGTTGTAGAAGCTGGGGAAACTGCAGATGGTGGAAGGTTGAAGAACTCTCACTTTTTATGACATCTCTGCCCCCAAATTCCGCTGGGTGTTGCATTTCTCTGTTACAGAGTGTTATCCCCCTAAATCAGTTGTAATGAAGTTGGCAGGAGGCTGTTGGATGAATCCGAGACTCAGCAGCAACAAAGTACATATTTCTGCTAGCTTTCAAATCTATAGGGCTAGTTCAGTAAATAAAAGTGCTCTAAGAAATTCTGAGCTTTCTTGGTGTGCTCTCCTTTTATCCGAGGAACCTGGGCTCCATGATGATATGTCATGCCCCAATGTCCAGGCTTCCCTAGGCCATCCTGAGGATACATCAAAGAAATGACATAGAGGATAATGAGGCACAAGCGTTTCATTTCCTGCCTTTTGTTTCTTTGTTTAACATGAAAGTTTCCCATGTGACACTTCATCCTTCACTCAACACACCCTTTCAGTTTGCCACAACACCATTCTTAAAAGAGGCAGGAGATAGTACGCTACAGGGCTAAGGTGGATATTGATGAATAGCACGCTTATTTGATTGTATTCGGAACACGGGAAGCTGTCTTATACTGGGCGAGATCATTGGTTCATCTAGTCCAGATTGTCAACATTGATTGGTAGCAGCTCTCCAGGGTTTGGGGCAGATGTCTCTCTTAGCCCCACGTGGAAATGCTGGGGACTGAACCTGGGTCCTTCTGCATTCAGAGCAGATGATCTGCCACTGAGCTATGGCCCTCCCACGAACATTGTACCAGGGCATCTCCTGCTTTCTATTAACAGGATTTCCTACCTTACATCCTGGACACTGGAAAGAGCCCTTTAAGTATCCTGTCATGTAGAAGAGAAGGCAGCCAAGGTTCCTTCTGCTCATTTTGTCTATAGTCCTGTCATGATTTTAAATGAGGTTCCCCATCCCCCCCACAAACCCATCATCATGTTAAAGCCTACGCTGATAGACTACACAGTGGAAATCACAGATCCGGTGCTTGTCAGTGCCACAGAAAGAATTAATTCAAGGCAGAGTTCCTCATGGAACTTCACGGTTTTTAGACAGGATGAAAAAACAACAACCAACAAATCACAGAACATGTCAGTGGATACAGAGGTAAATGGTGGTTTTGAAGGGATCACTTATCAAATTTATGAGGATCCATACAAATCTCAGATCCATGGTTTGCACCATGGTAGCACTGGAAAGCACTGACTTTTATATTTTTTTGTTTTACTCAGGCAATGGAGGCAGATGTGATCAGAGATTTGATGCTAGCTATAAGCTTTGAGGGGGGCAAGTGGTTTCAGCTCTATGATTTACCAATAGGCCTCAGCTTCTTTGTTTAATTGTTATACAAATATCTGTCAAAGAGAATTAAAGGTGAAAGCTTCTTGGTCTCAAGGAAATGTTTATGCCATGAAAATATATTGTCATTGGGGGGGGGGGCAAAAACTCTTCCCTAGCCCCCAAATAGTAGGCTTGCTTATAGGATTTATTTAGTTCATTTAAAAAATCTAAGGAATACACAATGCTAGGGTGCAGGTGTTCTGACATTTCTGAACAGCAATTTTATCACAAGGATTTAAAAATACTTCATTAAGTCTTGTGGTAACAAGCTAAACTATGTGAAGCTTGCTCAGAGCTGTTGATGCCGTCACTAAGACAAGAGGCTCGTCTTCACAACCTACCCCCCACCCTCCACCCCTGAAATTGTCATGCTTCCCAGAGTCTCACAGTGACCCTTTATGTAATGCAGAGTCCACAACCTGTGAGATTCCTTCTGGTTTGCAAATAAGAAATCCTATTCAGACCCTTAATTTAGGACTGATGACATACGTCAATTTATTAATGGAATTTTCTGATGCGTTCATTACTTGTACAGGTGAAATGTGATTTTAGAAGTTATCTTCAAACCTGCAGTGCTTCCTGTGATAGAGTGTTAGTGGTAATGGGACTCTCATAGAATTAAGTTGGTGTGTATGTGTCTCCTGGCCGCGCAATACATTCATGATGATATTATATGCATTGCTTGTGTTATTTAATAAGGCAGATGATTGTCTTCATTAAATGGTGTCAAAACATCACCTGCGGTGAGATACTCTATTATTTATTTTAATTAGTTAATTATACACTTGGTTAAAGTAAGACAGGGTGTATCTGTGCTACAATTTCACCACTGTATGTATAATATAATTATCAGTATTATGTCCTCATTTCCCCACGGTAATTACTTCTCAGTTTATGTTTAGTCACTGTCAGATTACCCATCACTGTTGTTTAATTTATATCCCCCAGTATGAGCACAGAGTAGCACTTGAAGGTCCTTAACTTTTCCTTCCATTTTGGTCCATCTGTTACTCAAGCAAAGGATTGTGGGATAATCATTAGACTGCTGACTCGAGATGATGAATATGGACTATGTATGTAGCAGTTGCTATAGCACAGCTAGGTGAAAAAGCGAACATGGCTTGTGCACCTTTAAAAGAGGGGATTTCAGCAGGTGACATACAAACCTCTCCCACAAACAACTTGGGTCAGTCAGAGACTGATTAATAAGTCCACAGACACAAAGCAAAATCACAACGTTTTCATGCAGACCTCACAGATGCATCAATGTGGCATTACTGGCCCCTTGATGCAGAGAATCTGAATTCCTTTACCCACCAGTTCCTTATTTTTATAGCGCTCCTTATGGAGAAATGCAAATCACTATGTGAATTCTGTATGCAAGAAGAAACAAAGGAACAATAAAAATAGTATGCTGGTGGGAATACACTACCCATAAAGGTTGGCGGGCAATGTCAGTTGCTGCCAGCTGCAAAAACATGTGGAACTGGGATGGGAAACATTCATAGACAAGGCACTTGGGAGAACAGATTAGCAAGGCGTCACCATTTTGTTTTGAAAGGTCAGCCAATGAAAAGTGTTCGAGGAGAAGCGCAGCTCATCATTGGAGAACCTACCTTCAGTGATGAAGGTCCCAGGTTCTTAAGCACAGCTGTGAAAGGCTTCTGCTTGGCACAGAGAGAGCTGCTGTCAGTCACAGTAGAGTCTGCTTTTCTTGGCCATGTCCACTACTGACATGTGGCCCCCCCAGAGGGTCAGCCAAGAGGGAATGTGGCCGCAGGCCTAAAAAGATTCCTTATCCCTGCAACAGACAGTACTGGGCTAGACAGACAAATGATCTTATACTTATCTGAAGTATGAGTGTCACAGTAATTGAGAACTACATTCAATAAGTGGCTCTGGGGCCCAACTAGAAGAATGAATGGGCAGGAGGCTGGGTTATGGGGTGGGAGAGGACTCTGCAGTGGCTTCTGGACTTCATTCCAATTGGATATAAAAGGAAGTTGGGGAAATTTTAATGCTTTTTTAAAAAAGAAGTTTGTTTTTCATTAATAAGACAATTAGTAAATACTGATTTTAACAACAACAAAAAGGAGGACCAACAATCTGCCTCAAGTATGGAGGAAAGAGCTTGAATTCAGTTCACTGATGTGCAGTTGGCACTGGTAGGGTTGCGTTACAAAACAAAAAAACTTGTTATGATGAATTGGAAGAGCCGCAAAAAGATTCCATTGAGCACATGGATTGATAATATGGACAGATTAGCTACAAATGAATGAATTGCATGTCAACGCAAATTAAGAATGGATAAATATGAAGAAATCTGGAATGAATATTTAAGCGATAAGGTGGATAGTGGTGGGAAGTGGGGGGAGGAGAGAGAGGTGGGGAAATATTGTTAAAAAGGTGCAGTCATAGGTATATCAGTGTATTTAAATCTGAATTGTCAAATTGTGTTATTATTGTTATTATGGTTTTTGTTGTAGTGTCTTTTGCGGTTGTTGTTTGTATCGAAAAAATGATTAAATATTTTTTTTAAAAGAAACACTAGGTGCAGGTCTGGGACTTTGGGCACCTCAGATGTCCCCCAGGTGACCCCAGTGATGGCCTAGCAGTGCCCTGACAACAGTGTGAAATGAAGAAAGAGCTGTATCAGCAACAGGATGCTGGGCTAGATAGGCCATTGGCCTGATCCAGCAGACTGCTTTTTTGTTTTACCCTATACATCAGTGCAAGATAATCAGAAGCACTTAAACACTTCAGCATAGCAAAATCAGCATTAAAAAGCCATGCCTTGACCTGGTGTTTAAATGTCAAAAGCATATGCACTAGAAAAATTATTATTTATTATTATTATTATTATTAATGCGACAAGGAGTGTTAAAGCTGTGGTACCAGTGCAGAGAAGACTTTTCTATTCATTTATGGGTTTTTGTTTTTTACTTTTTTCAGAAGCTAGCTTTCTAATTGCTTCTAAAGCCATGTAAACATTCTCCTCACATGCTCATTTTGGTTTTAATCCAAGCTGGTTCTGCAGGCAGGATTAACTGTTACTTTTTTTTTTCCCTTTTAAGCCAGAGGTAGGAGTTTCTGTCTAATGATTCTAAAACAATTATTGCATCTTTCTGAGCATATGCGTGTGTGTATGTGTGGAAATCAAGAGAAGTTATGGTATTCCAACACTTGCATAATCTACCAAGAATTACGGTAGATGCACATATGAAAATCTCTGTTAAAAATCTGGTAGGAATTAGCCTACTCACCAATAAGGAACCAGTCTGAACAGCCCTGGCAAGATGATAGAGCATTTTGCCTTATGTGAATGAAGACATAAGTAGCCCCAGCAATTGCTGTGCCCCATTAAGACAGGGAAGAGTCCAAGATCATCGATTTAGGAGTAAGGTAGGGAAAAATAACAGGTGAACTACAGCAAATTCATGAAGGTTAAAGCTCCCCAAGACTGCTAACCATAATGGTTATGTTCTACATCTACTGTCTGCGGCTCTGGACCTCTAAAACCAGTGGAATGAAAACCTCAGGATGGGAGATTGCTGTTGCCCGCATGTCCTGCTTCCCTCGGGCATCTGTCTGGCCACTGCGACAACAGGACGCTGGACCAGATGGGGCACTGGCTTGATGCAGCAGGATTGTCTTATGTTGTTCTGAAATGTTTTAAATTAAAATAGGGGGCAGCTAGAGCCTCAGAGGAACTGGCCCGTGCATCACTTCATTTTGCCATGGAAGTTGGCTAGCAGTCTTGCCTATGCCAACTAGCCAGAAAGGAAAAGATAGAGGGAGAAGATCGCTGTCACCCATGAGACTACAATAGGTAAGAGAAGAAAGGAAGAAGCAGGCAGTGGCGGCAGAGAGGGAGAAGGGTGGTGGTCTCAAAGCTAGCAGCAGATCTGCTGATTTGATTAATTTGTAACCCGAGTTTCCAAGACAGGAAGAAACTCTGGGTTTGATCGATCCACTGTGCATGTTCTGTTAATATGACTGTCATCAACCCCCAACTTTGTTCTTTTCAAATTGGAACCCATAATCAAACTTAAAACACCTTGAAGGAGATAGCTCATGGAGAATGGTATGTTCAAATGATAAGAAATACATTCTGCCTGTGTCATCTTCATTGCGTAAGTATCTGACAGATCCAGAAAGTATTTAGAAGGATGCAGTTATTTTAAAATCTCAGTACTGAGCCTTTAAAAACCAGGAAATTGGAGGCAAGAGTCCAGTCTTGCCCTTACATGTGCATGATGCATTGCACAAGATTTCTTCATCGCATAATTCTAGACTATATATTGCAGTTCTAGACATGAACTTCTGAATAAAAGATTGTGCTGATACCTAATGTATAGTAAGGTGGAGTTAAGCTTGATGTGGGATTCATAAAGTTCCCTGGCTTTGGTGCAATTAGCTATCAGTTTTGCTTTTTACTAGTGTTCCTAGATTAATACAAAACAAAACACAACTCACAATTCACAGCTTCTATCTCCTCTGCCCAGCAGCTGCAGAATGATCTTCCCCTGGAGGACAGTGTATTTTATTGTAAATACTGTCCTATTGAAATACTCAGTTTTACAGCGAGCTTTAAGCATGCACAGTTGCCCTGAAACTTCACAGGAAGACTGAGTAACAGTGTTGAACTTCTCCACATTCTCTAAGCAACAATATCTGTGCCTCAAGGTCTCTTTGTCTGCTCTTCAGTTTGACATTACTTTTTAACTCAGCTTGGACGTATGGCGTAGTTTTCCTGAACTGTTGTGAGATGTTTATGTTGGACTCCATAAATCCACTGGCTCTTACATCTTGTTGATAGAAATGTTAACTCTGACAGAGGAAGGGCTGTGTCCAATAAAAGCATCCCCCCCCATGGAACCCCTGCATTTAGCAGTTCCTCTGGATAGCTTTTCGTGTTACAGTGCTGTAAAACAACAATGCTAACGGTCCCAAAATGGCAATGGTGCCACTATGTGCCAAGGGGCACTCACAATTTGGGGGAGAATGCACTAGTTGAATTCTGGCTCTGCCACAGGCTGAAAAAATTTGAGCTGCAGCTTTTTCACATGGCTCCATCGAACAAACAAAGACCAGTATTTTTTAAAATAAAAAAACAGCAAATAAATGCATTCAAGGGCTAAATAAATGCAACCACAATCCGTCCACTTCTTCCACAAAAATGTCTGCCTTACTATTTTCAAAGCCTTGTTACCCTACAGAGCAAATTTAGCAGCAACATATGTGACAAATTATAACAGACGAGACATTAAACACTATGCCTCTTTAGCCACTGAAACTCCAGGTGGAAATAGCCCTTCCTCTTGTTGCCCACCATCCAGAAGAAGGTCCCAAATTCATCACCTCCAAGTTCACCCATGCAGGTTGTTTGCAGAGAAAAAAGCACATGCAGCACACTCACATACAAGATATGCTGGAACATAGCTCTCTCTCCCCCCCCCCCAACACCCCCACACCCATACATACATTTCCACTCACAACCCATGGCCAGCATTTCTGGCCCTCCCCACCCCAGTGTCTGGAAATGCTATCTTTTCCTTCTCAGAGCAAGCAGAGGGCTTTATTTCCCATCTTGCCATTGTGGCACTTAGAATTAAGATGGGAGATAGAAGATCCCTCTGCTGGATCTACCAGTGGTAGCCAATCAAGAAGTGGGCAAACATAGAAAGAGACACCACAATGAAGTCAGGATATGGGGTAATTTGAAGGAGATATTGCAGAGTAGATGGACATAAGATATGCATTGTCAACTAAATATACAGCTTCTTTAAGAGTAACAGCTAGGACCCAGGAAACCAGTTCCTAGGGGGCTGACTCAGAGGTGGTTGGGAGAGTTACTTAATAGTCTGTGCAGGCTCCCAGGCCTCATTAAGAATAAAGTTTGATTTGTCATTAACTCACTTTGTAGTGAGTTTGTAAGGTAAAGGTAAAGTAAACAGCAGAAGACAATACATGGGGGAGGAAGAAACACAGGTCTCTTGCCTCTAATTTCCTGGTTCTTCCTCAGCATTTGTAATGAACAGGATTCAATATTGAATTAGACCCTTGAAAAAATAGAAATCATGGTGGTGGATTGGTGTGGGCTGCTGTCATTGCCATTTTATTTTTATGGCACTTCAGTATATATATTGGCATAAGCCAGTTTTGTAGCAACAGCTACTATGGAAATGACTTTGCTCAATGGCAGATGTGGATTATATGGTCCCCTCACACACAGATGTCAGAAAGGGCACAGCTTTAGCAAGAGTTTGTCGGAATTCCCACTATGTTCATCTGTTGCGTGTTAAGATTAGTAGTCAATCAGCTAGTGGTTTCATACTGCAAAGAGCTTATATAAATAGTAATGATTTTGCAAGAGGGTGGCCAGATGCAAAGGAGGGTAGCAGGACTCCTGCATCTGTAAAATTTGAGCAAAAGGAATTTCAGCAGGTGTAGCTGGCACAACCAACAAAACAGAAGCCCTGTCCTCTTTTGCACCTGGCTACTCTTTTACAGAAGTGCCAGGAACTTGTGTGCTACCTAGATCTTACAAGCTGGGAGGCACAAAATGTGGTCTGTAAGCGTAGGATGCTGCAACAGTTTAGAATGCTGCAATGTCAGGCCCTAAGGGGCTATTTGTACTGTGCCGACCGTTTCACATTCATTGACTTCACAACCATTAGTATCTATCAAGAAGACAGGCTAACTGTGCAGTTATAAGATGTGAAGTGCAATCCTATACATGCCTATTCAAAAGCAGGCCCTATTTGGTTCAGTTGGACTTGCCACCTTGAAGATTTAATAATGTGTGAAGTGGTACCTGATGGTGCATTTCCCTTGATGTGTCAAAGAAGTGTCGCAAATGCTTCTACTTCAGAGGTGAGGAGCTTGTGGCCCTCCAAACGCTGTTGCACTCCAAATTCCATCAGCCTCAGCCAGCATAGCTAATGGTCAGGAATGATGTGAGTTGTAGTCCAGAAACATCTGGATGGCCACAGATCCCCAAGTTTTGTTCTACTTTCTACAGGGCAGGGCCAGCCCACTCATGAGACAAGGTGAAGCAACTGCCTCAGGTGGCAAGATCCACATGGGCAGCAATGTAGATTTTTATCCCACAGGGATCCCAATGTAGATCTTTATCCCACCCCCACTCCCGTTCCTGATTTAGATAGTTACTCATCCACTTTTCCCCAGTGGGGAGGGGGTGTCATTTTGTGGTTTGCCTCAGGTGACAAAATGTCTTGGGCTGCCCTGCTACAGGGGCTGTGAACTCCACCTGGAGATGGGTCACTTGCTCTTGTTAACAGTTCTGTTAAAATTATAGCGCAAGCTATAGCCTGGAAGAGTAAGAATGATAGCATAATTTGGATGCTTCTACTGAGTCTCTGACTCAGGCAGCAGAGGTTGCACATGTAAACCATCTGGGCATTGCCAGTGTGCCAAATCCACTCGAGCTTTTTGCTCTTTTGCTGCCCCAGCTATTTTGGCTGGTGTGAGTAGCATGAGGATCACTGCAACACAACTGCGTAAAAGAAAAAAAAATAAAATCTGTGAGGTGATGCTGAGAAGCACAGATCCTGGACTTTAAATTGGAGAAGCATGAGATTGGTAGGGTCTACCTGACCAAAGGTGTTTACAAAACACTAAGAGTTTTTCCTCCAGTTTGTTTTGCTACAGAGTTAATCCGCTCACATCCTAACCTAAATGTTAAGCACATGGTGAGGATTGTTTCAAAGATCTGACCTTTTAGCAGAGTGGGGATGGCCATTAATGAAAGTGCCAAAAATAATAATCCTCTGAACTAAAAGATAACATAATGAGGTGATAACATAGAGATGTGGGCTTTCAACAAATTCATGCTGGAACAATCACCCAGATGTGTTTATACCAAATAAATCTAAACACCAAAATAACATTTTAATCTGCATAATAGTGCATGAGTAACAGATGCCAGATACTTGACCCCTCTTTCCCTAGAGTTTTAAAGTCGCAGAATCAGCCTTTATTGAAAACTGAACAATAATAGAAAACATACACCATGAAAGACTTAGCTATTTCTATCAGTGCACTGTGGTCAGTCCTGAATGGGGGAGAGAGAGAGAGAGAAGGAGAGAACACAATAAGCTTTAAAATTTGGCATGTGAAATATAATAGTGGGAGAGAGTGGTGGTGTGTTCTGAACCCCCAGCCTACCTGGCAGCATGTCAGTATGTCAAGTCCCCAGTCTGGAGTCAATCCAAGTGTCCAAAGTCAAAACCAAAGGACAGCCGCATAGAGATCCTGGAGCATCCAAGCCGAGGTCCATCAACATGGGCAGTTGAGTAGACACAGCACCTTGGCTCTGCTGCCTTTTTATACTTTGCATGCTGATTGCAGCATCTGGGCTGGATGAGGCAGGTGACCCTCACCTGTTCCAAGCCTACTCCAGTTGAGGAATCACACACCTCCTCCTAAAGCTAGTGAACCTCACTTGCCAACTACTGAGCTGGGCTGTGGGCTCTTGCCTGCCTCAGCCTCCTAGAGTGCACCTCCTGCTGTTCCCTACACCTCAGAGCCTACCATGATTGTGGATACAGAGGTGATGGGTCCGGCTGTTCTGGTTCCTGTGCATTGACCCCCTATCCCCTTGCCATCCTCCATCATCCTGTGAGTACTTCGTACATCAACCTCTTCTTCCCCATTCCCAGCTTTCCCCGATGTATCCCATTCCCAACTGCACCCCTTGCCAGGATCCTCTTCCTTCTCCCCATTGTCCTGCCAGTTCATGGCAGTATCTGACTTTTAATCCTAAAATCAGGAACAAATAAGAGCAGAACAGTTTGCACTCACTCTTTTAATCACTATTGGTTGTGTTCCCAGCAAAGTAATGAATTACAATAGGCATAAACGTAGCTGATTTATGTTATAGACATGCATGCTACATTGCTCCTAATTTTTTTTCTGTGACATAAATGTAAACAGTACATAGAGAGTCAAAAGGTGTTTCCTACCATAAACAAAATATAAAATATATTGGAGAATACAGTTTGATCCTCAGTTGAGTTAAAATATTTTTCTCCACCAATGACATTGTATCTATTTCCCTTTCAGTTTGATGTGTTCAGCAGTGGGACTGTGAAAATGTGGGGAAGAGTCAATTACCATAGAATACTCTATTTATTGCCTGTTTATAGGAAATGATTGAATCGCTACTCTTTCCTCATCCAGAAACAAGCCAGTCTTTTTGAAACCATATTGATAATAGCAAGGTTACTTTTCACAATGTAGTGGTCCATGTGGTAGAGGACAGCAGCCAAGCTGCCCTGAAACCGACTCCACCACAACTTATTTGGACAGAGCAGGAGCAGATCTACTATGAAACTGATGAAGCTTAAGCTTTTTGGCCCCTAATCCTGGAGGGGCCCCAGAAGTAAATTTAGTCCACATTACTTTAAATTTTTGGGTCTAGTAGACTCAATTTGAGTTGCACCACTCAAACTGATTAATTTTTTGTTGTGTATATTTCAACAGTCCTATAGTTTGAGAGTCAGTAGAACAGATGTTGTAAAGGTGTGGCGATTTGCCATGGAAGAATGCCATGGAAGAAGATAACAGTGGTTGCTCAGACCTCGTTGCTGGTTGTGAAGGGACCCCCATGACAGTTGAAGCTTCAGGGCCCCTAAAATGGAGGTCCAGCACTGGTACAGGGCTAGGGCAGGCAGAGGAGTGATGAGGTCAGGACTGCATGGATGTACCAGTGGCAGTGGCAGATTGGCTCTGCCAGCCCTGACCTTGATGATGCCCTGCCGAATTCCATGCCTATCCAGTTAAGCTGCAGTGATGCCAGTGTCAGGAGGTCAGCTCTGCGCCACCACAAACACCAATAGGAATGTAAGAGGGAAGTGATATCCATTTCATGATCAGCAATGTTTCCTTTCTGCTGCAGTTCCGTTTCTACCAAAAACTACTTCACTGTCCTCACTGTCTGCTGTTTGACATAAATTATATAACTTATGCAACCATTTATGTAACTTACATTCATTTAACAGCAAAGAAAGCATCAAAACACTGTAAAACAAGCCATTAATTACAGATCATTATCAGATTTTGAAAGCAACAACAAGGATGTGAACAAATACCAGTTTTGTTTGCTTGAATGATTTCTGTTCCCAGCCACAGAGGAACATGCAAACAGCAGCAATTTCCATTGTGGAAAAGGAAATGAGGGGTGTTTCTTGTCATTGTTTCAAATCTGCTTCATGTATGTGTGCTATCCTTACTAGAGATAAGTAAAACTGGCCTTGGGGATGCTGAACTGGAAAACACACCTTCTGGGGTAGAGTCAGGTATGCTTTACAGCAGCCCTGACTTGGCTGTTTTGGCATTCAGCTCATCACAGACCTCTCTCTCTCCCCTGTAGCCTATGGCAACTCCCTGTTAACAACAAACAGATCATAAGACTTGTTTGCTTGAGTTAAATTTCCCAGTTGTGGGTACCCATGCAATGCAAGTCAAGCTAAACACACACACAAATTGGCATCCACCATCCCAGGATTTCTCCCTTGAGAAAACCCTCTAGTGAATGTATTATGAATGAATTTATTATTTGAATGAAGCTCCAGTTATCATAACCATCCCCCCCCCCCCCGCTTTTCATTACTCCCTGAGCAGGCATTTGAATGGAGAATATCTGTTGTGAATGAACCAGCATCTCTACAGGTACATCTCTCACAACTCAGGGGCAATCTCTGTGACTTCATTGGCTGAAAAATGTGCTGCTCTATTTCATGGGAATCAACTCTGTGAAGTGTTGGCTGTGTCCATGGAGACCCTGGCTCATTCCTGACATTCAGAGACACTTGAGGAACATCATGTTGGGATTAAATTGAGCATATGATCTGGCACTAAGTTGTACTTTGAGTGAATGGACAGTGAATTTGATTAGCAGACAATTGGCTTGCTAGTGCTTTGAAGTTACGCCAAACTTATTTGTAATGCCATTCTGCCATGTTTGTCTTTCTGTTAAGTCAAGCCAGGTTCTCTCTACATAGACATGTGATTTAACAGCTTCTGTAGTTTTGTTTTTTTTACATGAAAACAAGTTGCCATGGAAAAATTAAATCTTCTAATTAAAATACAATGAGGTCGCAAGTTTCCCAGAACCACTCATGCACAGATCCTTAAGAGGAAAGAATCACAAACAGAAACAGCTCCCCTACGTCATATTGTAGTTTTCCAGGTCTAAATGAAGCATTTTGGGGGAAATTATCAACCAAAAGCTTTGATCTAGGGTGAATCATTCTGGCATATACAGATTCTGGAAACCAAGCAGCCAAAAGCAGATGGGAGACCATTCATTGATGATTACAGAAATTCACTATGGAAAATGCTGATTAGATTAAACTATTTTCCATTCAAAAAGGCAGTTGCTATATCTGGAAAATTCTTTATCACCAATACTTTGCCTAGAAGGTTCACTATTTCCATTTGTTTGAGAATTATTGTAAAACCAGGCAGACCGTACTTACAAATTGACTTAGCTGAAGCTGTCTCCTAACCCCAGCATCTTTTCCTCTCATGAAACAGTACTTTCCCCTGTGCCACCTCTCCTCTTAGAGAAATCCCAGTGGTGGATCTTCATAGTATCGGGTCACCAGGTTTGCCTGTCAACAGTATCATTGCTTAGCTATCAAGGCCAATATACTCTATAAGCCTAATTAGTGCTTTTGACTGCATCCCTTTCAAAAACCTGCACATGAAAATGAGAGCAAGCCAAGCTTTTTCCCACAAAAAGAAACAAAGTACTGGCTGCAATCAACAATAATCTTATGTCGTCTCAACCCACCACTAGTTGCCTGCACCTAGTAGCCTCAGAGAATGATGCAAAGCCCCATATACATCAAAAGACCACCTGGGCCTGGATGACCACTGATGTGGATGGAGATGGGCCTCGAGATCAACATCTAAATCAGCATTGACCATGAATGTGAAAAGCTGCTTCCACTACTGCTGGACTGGGGAAATTGACCAGAGCATATATATATCCTTTAAAAAAATACTAGTTTCACGTTTGCTGACTTACAAGTATTCTAACAGGTTTGTGACAGTGTGCCCCCTCTCCCAGATTACAACCAGATGTCCCTTTGCCATACCATCCTTCTCTCCAAGTGGGGAGGGGGATATTGTGCGCTGGATATCGCTGGATATGAAGAAAAATGAAGTGACGTTTTGCTAGCGAGCTCTTCAGCCAACAAGCACATATACATAAGAATATGAAGCCAACAGCCAAAACTCAAAGTAGATGATGATTTATTTCATTTATGAATCACTTCCCCCAAGGCATCCTGCTGTGATTTACAATATAATAAAAACATATCTAAAATAGTTACATATATATAAACTATTGGCAAAAAAATGGACATAAAAACAGCTTCAAGTAACAGCAACATAGACATGAAACCAATTCAAATCCAATGTGCATTCCAACTGGGATAAAGATATCCATTTAGAGGGCTTTTTGAATGAGGAACGTAGGGCAGAACTCATCTCCTGCAGGACACCCTCTAATGCAGAATTCTATGTTTGGGGTATGTGTGTAGGGGGGTGAGGCAGTGAGATAAGATTTTTGTACAGCAATAGCTATACCTTGAGCAATTCTTTTAGCAGTGGCTTGATGTGATGGTGGTATTCCATCCCAGTGAGCAGTGGGTAGGGTTGCCAGGTTGCCATACATCCAGAATTTCCCGGATATACCTGGAATACTGCAGTTGGAAGCAGTATCAGGGCAGAAAATGCCTGGGAAAATCTGGCCATATGACAACTGGTGTCAGCAGTGTCAATTTTGCCATTTTTCCTGAAAAATAGCTCAAAACGTCTGATTTTGCAAAAAAGAAAAAAAGAAAAGAAAAAAGAAAAGCTCCAAAACTTTGCAAAAAGCTCAACAACTTTTGTGTCTGCCGCCACGCCGCTGCCACTGCACAATTTCTGTTCTCATCCTGAAGTAAAGTTCTTAACCCGAGGTACTATTTCTGGGTTAGCAGAGTCTGTAACCTGAAGTGTCTGTAAACTGAGGTACCACTGTATGTTAACACTCCAGATCTTAACATTTGGAGGAGGATCTATAGAAAGCTTCAGGCAGCAAGTGTTCTAAGTGAATCAAACAGAATGAATTGAACTAGTATAAATATTGTTTTTCTATATGCAATTGTTTCAATTTTCTTACACGTGCAATTATTTTACATATTTTTTTCTTATATTGTGGAATTGCTGTGAGTTGCTTCATAGGAAATGATTCATACATGAATCAACAACAACAAAAATATAGTAAGGAGCACTTAAGGAGAAAGTAAAAGGTAAAGGTAAAGGTACCCCTGCCCGTACGGGCCAGTCTTGACAGACTCTGGGGTTGTGCGCCCATCTCACTTTAGAGGCCAGGGGCCAGCGCTGTCCGGAGACACTTCCGGGTCACGTGGCCAGCGTGACAAAGCTGCATCTGGCGAGCCAGCGCAGCACACGGAAACGCCGTTTACCTTCCCGCCAGTAAGCGGTCCCTATTTATCTACTTGCACCTGGGGGTGCTTTCGAACTGCTAGGTTGGCAGGCACTGGGACCAAGCAACGGGAGCACACCCCGCCGCGGGGATTCGAACTGCCGACCTTTCGATCGGCAAGCCCTAGGCGCTGAGGCTTTTACCCACTGCGCCACCCGCGTCCCTTTTCTTAAGGAGAAAACCAATGAGCAAATCTAGAAGATTTCTGCTCCATATTTTCAAAAAAATAATTATACCCAATTTATCAAAATGATAGTCAACTGTAATAAGATGCTAGTTAAGATGGCTGACTTGTTTATGTCATTACCAGCACAGCATTTTACAAGGCCTGCACTCAAAACTATGAATTTGCCAGTGATTTCAGTGACAAGTTATTTCCACACTCCCTCTCCCGCCCCCCAAACCATAGAGTTATGGAGAAATCTAATAGGAAGAACAAAGAAATAAATTAACCAAATTACATCTGAAATGGTTTATATTTAACTTCAGATGCACTTACTAGTTTCAAAGCTGTAATAAATGTCCACAGAAGATTAACAAGTGGCGCCTGCAACAAAATGTTGCAGTGTGGAATACAGTGAATTTCAGTATGTGATCTCATTATATTCCTTTCCATCCCCCATCTTCCTCTTGTTTTCCAGCCCCCTCCCAGTCAGTATTCCATGAGCACACTCAGTCCTCATTGCACTGTATTTGAGGTCCCTGTTGCTCCCTTAGGGATTTTCCTAAAGAGGGAGGGAGGGAGGAAAAAATAGAGAGAGATGCAACCTGAGTTAGCTGTGTGTAGCTGATACCATTTTGGCTTCATAAGCAATGACACTTATACCTAAACATCAGAAGTGGCATGTGCAACACAATATGCTCCTTTTCAGGATTCCAGCCAACCAGCTATGCCCTTTTCCAGAACACTCCATTACATTGCACTTTTCTCCCCACCAACAGGTGCCTTGATTCCCCTCCTCCATCCAACAGTCAGTCAGCACTCTGTGCCCACTGAAATACTTTGGAGGGAGGTTACCTCATGAGGGTCCCCACTCCAAAATAGTTTTTGTACTTCTGCAAAGCTTGAGGGTCTCCTAAGCCTGCTCATACTCCCCTGTTGTGAATGGATGATGCCATTTTGACTACATAAAGATCCACATGGAGAATGAGTTCACTATTAGTATATAGGATGATAGCATAAAAGTCCACAATGGATTCTTGTTTGTTATACTTGTTTGAAAGTACCGTGGCTAATTAGCTGTGTCTGACTGAAATCTCTCAGAATGCTGACCTGTGTTAAATATGAATGTAGAAAATCCCATTCATCCTTAGTTAATAAATGTCCTCTTTTTTATGTCTAAGTACAGCATGCTGTCATAAAGAAAAATCTAGCCTTCAAACATCAACCCTGATTATTTTCTTACATCACTTTCCTTTTTGAGAAGTCAAAAGATGTCTCAAGAGTAATTAGAAATTGTCCCGGAATTAAGCTTCAGGGCTCTGAAGATGTTATATTTCTTTTGTGGAGTGAAAATATCTCAGTTTGAAATTTCATCCAGTTGTGGGTTCAAACATTATTCCCTTCCGTCA
Source organism: Podarcis raffonei (assembly GCF_027172205.1). NCBI lineage: Eukaryota > Metazoa > Chordata > Lepidosauria > Squamata > Lacertidae > Podarcis > Podarcis raffonei. The sequence continues at coordinate 66,330,735 of NC_070607.1, forward strand.
GGTATTTGATGCTGGAGTGCTCATCACAGTTCAAATTAATTAGGTTAGGTCAAGGTCGAGCCATCATTAATTGGATTTGGTTCTATCTCTATTTTCAATAAGTTATTTTGTACAATTGTAATACTTGTGGTTTCAAAAACAGTAATTTAGAAGTATGTTTTCTTCATATGGGATTCTCAGTGGATTTATAAAGGCTTAATGCATGTGTTAGGAGAATCAGCTAGATGTTTAGTGTTTCCCCAGGGTCTTACTAATAGTCTCCAGGGAACACACAGGGAAAGAGACAGGGTGCCTATGGTGGACAGTCAACAAGGCTAATGGTCTCTCTTCAGCAAGAAAGCAGATTTTGGCTAAACACTAGGAGACACCTAATGGTCAGAGCTTTTTGACAGTGGCCTCAGGAAGTGTTGGGCTCCTCTTCACTGGAAGTATTTAGGCAGAGGGAAGATGTAGTTGCATTCTGAATGGTAGGTACTGCATTGAATGTGGGGCTTGAAGATCCCGTTCAGCTCTAAAATTCTAATACTCTACCTATTCATGATCACCCTGCCTGTATCTATGCTAACCCCTAATACTCATTCAGTCATCCCAAGGTCACCACTGCCATGGTGGCAGCTCGTTTGCACTCAGAAGGTCAGTGTGATAGACCCTTTGGCTAGCTTTCCCTGCAGACACTACCTCAAACTGCATTGCAATTTACCATGCTATTACCATCTCTGGAGCAGGTGCAGATTGTTGTGCTTTTACATGCATTTTCCACCTGATCCATCCCCCGCCCCCGCCCCTCGCATCATTAAGTGTGAATAATATTCACTTGTATTGTACTTCACAGCCAGCCGTTCGTTGTGTAATAAATCGTCTGGGATGAATGCCTTCCTTGTCATAGTAAATGGAGTGAAAAGGAACACAATAGTTTCTCTCTCAACAGTCATTTCTTTTTGATTGCTCAGCTTAGGTCATCTCTGTAAAGATTTCCTGATGACAAAACATTCTTTCCTTCCGACATTAGCCAAACAGATGAATGAACCTCCACTGTTTTCTCTTGTGAATCTGAAGGTGTCTCTTCCATGTCTACAACAGCCACAGTTCTTTCTAAGCATGTGAGGAGACAATTTCCATCCCCAACTACACAAGAAGTGTATGCCTGGTTCTATAACACATCAGCAGTAACAAAACAGTGGGAAGGACCTTTTCAGTGGTGTGCAATCGCTAATGTGTTACACAATCAAACATTCCTGCCATAGCTGGGGCAATGGGCAGAGGACAGGGTTGGGGATCCTGCTGTTTTGCTTGTGGGTTTCCCATAGGCATTGGTTTGGTCACTGTGATAAGAGGATGCTGGACTAGATGACCAGGCCTGATCCAGCTGGCGCTTCCTAAGTTCTTACATTGGACCACAACTCCCACTATTCCTGACCATTGGCCAAGCTGCCTGAGGTTGATGTATGACTTCCTAAAAGAAGAGCCCTGTTGGATCAGACCAATGGCCCATCTAGTCCAGCAGTGGCCAACCAGAAGGCCACAAGCAGGACAAAAACAAATGGAGGGCCTCAGGTTCCCCATCCCTGGCAGAGAGCAAAATGTCATTACTGTAATGCATCTGTGTCAATGGTCTCAATGGTTTCAAGCAAAAATGAGTCAGACCAGAAGAGAGTGCTTCAGATAGGGTTACCATATGTCCTCTTTTTCAGGCATAAAGTTGTCAAAATGATCCATAGTTAAAAGTAGAAGTTAGCTAATGTGTCCTCATTTTTTGCTCTTCATAATATGGCAACCCTATCTTCAGATGCTGTTGAGGTCCCAAAGCAAAGCAGAGGTCCTAATCTGCGCTTTGAAGTGGTATAGCCAGAGGTGATAACCTGCTCCAGTTTCCCAGCAGAGTGTCATCTCTGATGTTTTACTGATAAGGGAGGAGGATGAGAATAGTAAGGCCCAAGGAAAACTGTCCTGTGGGAGGGAAATCAAAAAAAGGAAACACTCTGACTGCCCAGTTCTTTCAGTGACTATCTTATCTTTTGGCTTTGTTTGAGGCTCGTTCCCCTCATGGAGAACTTCTCTGGTCTGAAGATGTCCCATAGCCTCCTGCCTGGGGCATTCCCTGCACCACTGAACTAGGGAAGCATTATGGGAGGCTTTTGGTTCCTCAGGCTCAGTAAAAAACCCTTGGCAAGGTCCTGGCTCTACAGACCTGGAAGGTTGTTCTTTGAACTCCTCTGTCAGCTCAGTGGTCTCCTACTCTCCAGCAACAGTCTAAGGAGCCAGACCCGGGTTTGGCTCCTTAGTTGGTGACTCTGTAGCTGCCAACTGTGTGTCTTGATCACTGCAGGGCTCTGCTGTCGTGGCATAAAGGCATTTCCAAAGCCATTGTTGAAAGGGAGAAATGGAAATCAACATGTTTCAAGGCCTGGCTCTCCAGGCCATGTACTGTAGCATAATCATTGATGGATTAATATAGTCCACTTCATTCATACGCAAATCAGCCAGTGTGGGGGATGAAATCAGAGTACCATTAATAGCCTTTTAATGAATCATAGCTAAAGAGAGGTAGACTCTCAGGCTTGAATCCCATCTTGAAAGTTGTATAATTTCAGAGAATATCCATGTGAACAGCATGTCTGCAATATTCCTCCAGTACAGCTAAACTCAGTCAATTAAGGAGATTACATGAAACACAATGACAAGTTATGTCAGTGAAGAATACAAGAAACCTACAAGACCAGTTATAATGAACATCCCAGTTTAGAACTGCTGAGCAAGTTGTGTGTGGTGTGTAGAGAAATGCAGTCTGCAAGGCCTTTTTATTAAGACAACTACATGTTCAATAACCAAGTTTGACTAGAAAATATTTTTGGGGACTGTTAGATCTTAATTTGTGGGACTTTATATTTTAAATATGCAATTATTTATAAATATTATCTGCCCTGGACCCTCAGCAACAGAGGAGTTTTTTTTAAAAAAACCACACACACCAACAAACCATAAAGATAAGTCAATTGCCAAATATGCACATGCTTTGCAATTTCGAAACCTGAAAAGACCTCTCTCATCCTGCCAGTGCAAGGATTTTTGCTTGCACAACAGTAGTCCCCACCTCTAATGATAGACATGGAAGTCAATCTTCAATGGGACTGCAGTGCTCATAGATAGGGTTTTATCAGTGTTCTATCAGAAGTAATCCTGATGAGAATCCCTACACACCTGCTGTAAGCTTTAGTGCCAAAGGGATCCCCCACCCACCCCACCCTAAGGCTAATAGAAGTGTGGGAAGAGGAATCCTGTTTTATCACATTTGTTTCCCTTGTCTGCTGGCTTGATGCCATTTAATTCCAGCTTCTTTCTCCAATCAGGGTTTATGAAATGAACCCAACGACATTGCACAGCCAAATGTCACTGATGGCAAACAATGCCCATTCCGCATGAAGGCAATGGTTCTTGGATTAAATTGGTCAATGCCAGCCAATTAGAAAACAATTAGACTGTGTGATGACACTGCAGCATAAGACAGCCAATCAAATTACTTACATCACTGAGGGCAAACAAAGTCTATTCAGAGGGATAATGAGACTTTATTTACTAGATTTCTAAAGGGATCCGCCCATGTCTTCTTGGATTCAGTTCCTAGGAAGGGAGGAACTGTTTAAACATGCTTTAGAGGACATAAGTACTTCATAAGTACTTGTAGCTCCCAAAGCTGTAAGTGCTTCTCAAATGAAGGGTATGGACACACCTTTATTACCATATGATTTCCATATGAAAAAAACAACCACATACTGGTGAGAATAAAGCTCATTTTAAGTGATGAGCTGGAAGGAACAACCTGAAGAAATACATTGCAGAGAGTGGGAAGGGGAAAATAGGATGGTTAACTAAGAACAAGCACAACAGTTTTAACAGTGGCATCAGCAAGTTGGTGCTTGTTCAAGAGGCTGCATCCTATGGGAAAGGGCCATAGCTCAGTGGCAAAGAATCTGCTTTGCAAGCAGAAAGTACCAGGTTCAATACCTGGCATCTCCAGGTGGGGTCAGGAAACATTCCATCTCTGAAACCCTGGAGAACCACTGCTGATCATTGTTGGCAATAGTGCTGAACTAGATGGTCCAGCTTAGTATAAGACAGCTTTCTGAGTTCCTATGAAAATAGGATGAAGGTGCGGATATTAGGGTTGTACAACCAATCCAACTAAATCCTGACTCTCTAACTGAATTGGGGCTCTTCTGGATTGGGTCAAGGCAGCCCTGAACTGGGTCAGGTCCCCCCAGAGTGATCTGGAGCTATTAAAATGAGGAACAGGGCATACCATGACATCAAGGAGAGAGAGAGAGTTGCCCGCATAATCCCTTTCTCCCCACTGCCCTTGCCCCTTTATCTCATACTTTAAAAGATGCTGATTTTAATTTATTACCTCCTCCTTCACCCTTAGGCCCCTGGTAGGTCACTTCATATAAGAATAGAACACTAAAAGCTGTTGAAAAGAAATTATAATTAGAGGAATAGGGTGGACCCTGAAAACGTATAAGAAGTTCTTTGTTCTGGGATGTAGGATCTGAACTAACAGGTTCAAATTACAAGAAAGTGGATTTCAACTCAACATCAGTAAGAGCTTGCGGTCAGTATCAGGTGTTTGAACAGACTGCTTTGGAAGGAGGCAAGTTTTCTTTCATTAGAGCTTTGCAAGCAAAGGCTGGAGAGCCACTTATCAAGGATGCTGTAGCAGTGGGTTTTATGCATCAGCAGTGGATTGGGCTAGATGCCCTTTAAAATCACTTACAGCCCTAAGATTATATGAATAAAGCATTTGTTGTTATTATACAACAGTGTCCAGTACGGCGTCATTATTTTTATGTAAAAGCAATTGGTAATAATTTAGAAATTTTTAAGTGGCATAGAATCCAAAAAATGAAACAAAAAACATACATACATAGAACACTGTTGTTGTTGACTAACTTGTACAGTGGTACCTTGGTTCCTGAACGGCTTAGTTGTCGAACAAATTGGCTCCTGAACCCTTCAAATCCGGAAGTAAGTGTTCTGCTTTGAGAATGTTTTTCGGAAGCCAAACATCCAACATGGCTTCTATTTCAGTGCAGGAAGCTCCTGCAGCCAACTGGAAGCCGCACCTTGGTTTTTGAACGGTTTTGGGAGTGGAACGGACTCCTGGAATGGATTAAGTTTGAGAACCAAGGTACCACTGTACTTCAAGTAGACCCACTGAAATTAATGGCCACTTATTTCAACGGTCTCCTCTGAGTAAAAATTAGTTGAATGGAACCCAATATATGCTGAATATCTATATTTCATTATGGTAGTGATCCATTAATCTATTTCTTGACACATTTGTGAAAAAGTGAGTATGCACCCCTCACCCCTTGGAAACTTCCCAGTCAAATGTAGCTTGTAATCTGTAAGGAGTTTGACCTGTGCAAAGAAATAGATCATAATGGCTTGGCTCACCCTGTGCCCCACACGCTGCTGCTACCTGTCAGTTTGCCCCATAGACTTTGGTCAAGAAATATATCTGTTTGCATGCTTCATTGCAAGGCAATAAATCACATATAAAATAGCAAAACATCACATCACATAAAACATAGCATCACATAACATTTGGAACCATATAAATAGCAAAAATACAGAAGTGTATAAAACTGAATAATCAGCCTGAGAAAAGAAATCAGCACGAATGTCCGCTGTGCTTGTCTTCTGACAGTTCTCTTTCTGATGCATCTGACTCTTGCCACAACAAACACAGAACTCTGTGGGTGACATACTTACTTGAGTCTCCCACTAGATAACAAATTTTGTTCAGGTCATTCCCAAGGCCAGTGGAATCTGAAAAGTGAGCCAATTTGTTATTTACTTCCTTTTTGTTGAATGCCTAAATATCCCACTGCTACAGATAACTGAGGCTGTTACATTTTAGAAGAGGGAAAAGAGGCATTTATCCTATAACATGCAGTGCTGCTAAAGGACAAAAATCACTTCCTTTGTCTTCACTTCCTTTGTTCAAAGTAGATGAGATCTTTGGATCGGATGCTGCAATGCATCTGCCTTGAGCAACTGGGGGACGATACTGTTCTCTTGCACAAAGTGGCCATTTGTCCTTGTTTTATTTCCTAAACTAAGTGGCAAGAATGACACCTACCCTCTGATGGTACCATACAATGAAGCTCAAGTGGCTGAGGGGCAAATTCAGAAGAGGCAAAATTAGAGTTGTATTGGGAACAGGAATATGCTTTCTATAAATAAAGGGTGTGGGATGCACATTCCTCTGAAAAGATCATCACTATGCTGTGTTTCGAAAACGAGAGGTGACAGGGTGTTAGCCTGTTGAAAAGTCATTGCCTTTGCCCCAGAAACCGTCGCTCCTAATATTTGTGTGGGCTGGTTTTGGTTAGTCAATGAGGAAGGTAAACAATAATATGCATGTGCCTGGAACACTATTTTTCAGCCATACATTCCAGGCTTCAGGCCTGTGACTGATGATTGGTTTCAAGAATCCGCCCTGGTGAATGCCGATTCAAATTCAGCCCTGGTTCATACAGATTAGTGTTTGATCTATTTTATAATTTTCTGGTAATATTTTACTTTTATTTTCTATTTTGATAGCATTGCCATTATTTCACAAAGTGAAAATCCAGTCACAAAAGTTGTTGAGCTTTTTTTTCTTCTAGTTTTTCTAGTTTTGCCCACTTCCGACATGGGTTGCTATGTATATTTATAAATGAAATAAATAGAACATAGAGTTTGTTTCAGGTTAGGTGATACTCACACACACAAACATAAAAAAATGAAAATGACACTAATTTTAAAGGAGAAAAAAAAAAGCGTGCAAAAAGTCCTGGATGTAAACCCACACGCCCTTTTTGTGCCCTGCAATGTACACTCTTTAAACTTGGTAGTTAATGCTTCAACAGATCTATAATTCTCTGCATAGACTCAACATTGGCAAATTTTAACTAGCCATGTATTAGACTTAGGCATAACTATTAAGCCACTGAGTGAAACAAGATGGGATAGTCGGATTGATGCTTTGAAACCACTGAGATATCACCTTGGTAGTATATACTATACCTTAATAGAGATATTTGATGACACAAGCCTAAAAGGTTTATCTGGAAACACTTCTTGAATTGAAGCTAAGACCCTTGCTGGTACAATTTGTAAGTTCAGGTTTGCAGCATCTCTTGTTACAGCATCCTTTTTTTGAAGTCAATCTTACAAGCAAGCTACTACAAAATAAGGAAGCTAATTTAAATTCAGCCACCAGCCAATTGCAAGTGACCAAGAATTGCCTTGCAGGCTGCAGGTGTGATGAGGATTTGCAACACCTTTTGATAGATGCTACTGAGATTGCAAAGGACATAGAAATATTACCGAACTTTGACACAGAACAAGTTCGAAAAAGGAGAAAGAACAGCAGTTTGAAGTATGAAGACCAAGAAGAGGCAGTTCAGGATCCAAAGCAGAAATTCAAAGTAGGTTTCTTCTATGCTCTTCTGTTGAAGAGAGATCCCAACAGCTGCAACAATATAATTCCCTATTTGGCTTCCTGTATATCATATGTACTGTACCATACAGGTCTTCCAGAATTCATCCTTAGTTAGGAAGCCCCTTCATCCAAATGGCTCCCCACATAGAACTCCTACATGGTTGCATTTCAACTGTGACAACCAAACATCTATGTGTATGCATGAACTGGGCAGAGATATCCCAGATACCACTGTATTCACACCACAAGTTAAGCTGACCTTGAAATCTAGAATCATAGAATCATAGAGTTGGAAGAGACCACAAGGGCCATCGAGTCCAACCCCCTGCCAAGCAGGAAACACCATCAGAGCACTCCTGACATATGGTTGTCAAGCCTCTGCTTAAGGACCTCCAAAGAAGGAGACTCCACCACACTCCTTGGCAGCAAATTCCACTGCCGAACAGCTCTTACTGTCAGGAAGTTATTCCTAATGTTTAGGTGGAATCTTCTTTCTTGTAGTTTGGATCCATTGCTCCGTGTCCGCTTCTCTGGAGCAGCAGAAAACAACCTTTCCCCCTCCTCTATGTGACATCCTTTTATATATTTGAACATGGCTATCATATCACCCCTTAACCTCCTCTTCTCCAGGCTAAACATGCCCAGCTCCCTTAGCCGTTCCTCATAAGGCATCGTTTCCAGGCCTTTGACCATTTTGGTTGCCCTCCTCTGGACACGTTCCAGCTTGTCAGTGTTCTTCTTGAACTGTGGTGCCCAGAACTGGACACAGTACTCCAGGTGAGGTCTGACCAGAGCAGAATACAGTGGCACTATTACTTCCCTTGATCTAGATGCTATACTCCTATTGATGCAGCCCAGAATTGCATTGGCTTTTTTGATCTTTTTTGATCTCTTTTGATCTTCTGGAGGCTATTGCTTGCAGTGTCATTGGTTCCCACATGAACCAAGAAGAAGGGGTATTTGTCAGTGGGTTTTATGATTCCATGCAGTCGTTCAGTTACATCTTGGATCTTAGCCCCCGGGGAGACAGCACACTTCCCGAGACATCTTGTCAGGCCCACAGATCACTGCTTCTGTTCCCCTCAGTAGGGAATCCCCTATCACCACTACACGCCTCCTCTTAGGTCTGGTCGGGGTTCTTCCGTGAGCTGTCCGTTCCAAGGTCACCTGCACATTCCCTGAGGACTGACTTTGCTGCTCGTCTTCATATACCTGATCGACTGTAATGAGGGAGAGATCCTCAAATGGAGTCTGCTCTTCGTCTTCCATGCTAGGGGAGAGGACCTCAAAGCGATTGTGTATTTCTAAACAATCAGAGCGAACCCTGGGCCTCCTACTTCTTTGAGTCACGTTTCTCCATATATCTGGCTCCTGTATTGGTGAACTAGCCTCCTTCTCAGGGGAGTCCCCTGTCTCCTCCTTGGTGGAGACGATGTGCTCTGTTGCTTCCAAGAAGAGCTCCAGCTCTCTAATTCTTTGGAGCATAGCTACACGTTCCTCTAGTTGCTGGACTTTGTCTTTTAAGAGGGCAATCAACATGCAATTGCTGCAGGTAAAGCTGCCTGCAACCTTTGGCAAGATGGCAAATTGCGCAGGAACCGCAGGCGACTGCAGCTGTTCCCTCACCCTCCATCTTGAGAACATGTCATTGGGGGTGACTACAGCGGTCCTCCATCATAAGAAGCGTGAAGACAGGACAAATAACTCCCCCCAAAAAAACCCTAGGTTTCCCCCCAACAAACGTTTGAGACTAGCTCCCCTAAATCTATAAGATGGATCAAACTGCGTGTGCCCCCTGTGACCTTTGCACAGGGAGAGCAGCTAATCAGCCACAAAGAAACACACACATGAGAAAACCCTTTTTGCTCCTTCTTCAGCTGCTGCCCTGCAAGCTCTGATAAGCTCCTCCCACAGCTAATCACCTGCCTCAACAGAAACCTGGCCCCCTCTGACCTTTGCACAGGGAGAGCAGCTAATCAGCCACAAGAAACACACACACTAATCCTAAACACACACTAATCCTAAAACAGTTTTCTGGTGCAGCAGTTCATGCTGCTAGATTGTAAACTGATTTGCAAAAACATTGTAAACACATTAAAAATATTGGAAAGCACGAGGTTAGTGAAAAGCTAGGGGCTTGTAACTGAAACAAGTCACTAGATAGAACAAGTTCGGGCATTTCTCAGTTTATTAGCACTGATAAAATGAAACCTAGCAATTACAAAGCCTATTGCTAAGGAAGGATTCTTTGATGAGTTTTCTTTAAACCTGGCCCAAGCATTTACTACAACTGCAAGTTAGAGGGGGAAATGGAAGATTGGCATCTATAAACAGCTGAAACGTTCATGGACACAGTGAATCCTTCCAAAATGGGAGCTGCTGTTTAATGTCTTGTGTGTTTCTTTATAACTGAAGCCCTGCCAATAATTCCTCGCCATATCTCAGTATTTTAAAAACATTTTAAAAGAGGCACTGGTCTTTCACTTGTGAAAAATGTATCATGCATTATCAGAGTCTTAATATAAAATCGACTGAAAAATAATGTCTAAAGCCATAAATCAACCATAGTTCTAGGACTTGTGGCTGGTTCTTTTATTTAAGGAACTCTTAAGACAGAAGCCATCTGCCTGGTGCTTAAACTCCCTCCACATTCGCATATGTAGCCAGGCAAAGTTTTCTCCTCACTTTCAACCGTTCAGTGAAGATCTATGGGATCTTATTCTGCAAAACTTTTAAAAAGATTTTTGTTATTCTTATGTTTATTGTGTTTATATCCTACCCTTCCTCCAAGAAGCTTGAGGTAGCATTTACATTCACAACACCAGAGACAGATTCAGGAGCGCATAGAGCTTACAGTCATGGACTTGAGAGACCAAGTGAGGCAGAACAGTATCTATTGTTGTTTCTATTCCTCCCCTTCCTGTCACTCAGCAGTCATTGTTGTCCCAACTTTGCCTGGAATGGGTTCAGCTTCAGTTGGCTCACCATGTCCAATCTCCAGTCATGGTGAGAAACTGGACTGGTTCGTGCAACATCATGAGACAAACGATACCTTACTGGAACCACAAGAACATGTTGTTGTTGTTTAGTCGTTTAGTCGTGTCCGACTCTTCGTGACCCCATGGACCAGAGCACGCCAGGCACCTCTGTCCTCCACTACCTCCCGCAGTTTGGTCAAACTCATGCTAGTAACCTCGAAAACACTATCCAACCATCTCGTCCTCTGTCTCCCCCTTCTCCTTGTTCCCTCCATCTTTCCCAGCATCAGTGTCTTCTCCAGGGAGTCTTCTCTTCTCATGAGGTGGCCAAAGTACTGGAGCCTCAGCTTCACGATCTGTCCTTCCAGTGAGCACTCAGGGCTGATTTCATTAAGAATGGATGCGTTTGATCTTCTTGCAGTCCATGGGACTCTCAAGAGTCTTCTCCAGCACCATAATTCAAAAGCATCAATTCTTCGGCGATCAGCCTTCTTTATGGTCCAGCTCTCACTTCCATACATCACTACTGGGAAAACCATGGCTTTAACTATACGGACCTTTGTTGGCAAGGTGACGTCTCTACTTCTCAAGATGCTGTCTAGGCCTGTCATTGCCCTTCTCCCAAGAAGCAGGCGTCTTTTAATTTCGTGGCTGCTGTCACCGTCTGCAGTGATCATGGAGCCCAAGAAAGTAAAATCTCTCACTGCCTCCATTTCTTCCCCTTCTCTTTGCCAGGAGGTGATGGGACCAGTGGCCATGATCTTCGTTTTTTTGATGTTGAGCCTCAGACCATATTTTGCGCTCTCCTCTTTCACCCTCATTAAAAGGTTCTTTAATTCCTCCTCACTTTCTGCCATCAAGGTTGTGTCATCTGCATATCTGAGGTTGTTGATATTTCTTCCGGCAATCTTAATTCCAGCTTGGGATTCATCCAGCCCAGCCTTTCGCATGATGTATTCTGCATATAAATTAAATAAGCAGGGAGATAAAATACAGCCTTGTCGTACTCCTTTCCCAATTTTGAACCAATCAGTTGTTCCATATTGTATCCACATATAGATTCCCAAAGAGGAGTCCACAGCTGCTGTGATCCTCTCCAGTCCTTTTCGTATTGAGCTAAGCCTAGGTTTAGCTTAGCATGTCATCTGAACCTGGACTCTCTCCTCACTAACCAGCTGTAGCCAAAGTTTGCATGATCCTAATAAGCTATTGGTTGGCTTAGTGTGCTGTGTGAACTAGTGAGTAAGCATCAATACCTCAGGGTCTGAGGTAAATGAGACATACAGGGAGATACATTTTTTTCCTTCCTATTTTTTCTTTTGCTTAGCATGGCAACTGATGGAGCAGGACATATTTTTGCTGTGTCTTATATATACTGGTATATATGAGCATTAATCTATTATGTTTTATTCATTATGCTATGTTATGGGACTCTCACAGTGTCAACTAATCCACCATTACTGGGAAGTAGGCCCCACTGAATCCTGTCAGATTCACTTGCATGAGTAAACATGCATATGTTTGCACTATTGGACACTTCCTAGGCTCCTGTGTTATAGCAGATGCTAGTGAAACTTCCCCTTTGTGCTTCATTCTCTAAGTATTTATGTGCATGCTGTTTTCCCTTTTCACAAAACCAAAACAAAATCCCAACCCTGGGAGAATTCAAGAGTTCATTTGGACTCGGCCAACGGCCGTTTGGAAGGTAGCCATGGAACCCACTTGATAGTGCGCAGCAAAGCATTTCCCGTGTTCCTTCCCTTGAGAATTTCTGCGCTGCTATTTATCAAAATACAGTTTTTCGACCATTTCTTTTTTAGAAATAACTGACACTTTTAAACGTTTTGCATAGTATATCATCAACAATCTCTCCCATTTTGTTGTTAGAAAGCAAGACCGTGGCTGGGAGTGGACCTCTGCCCATCCCAAGGGGCTTTCTCAACAAATTCTCATGGCATGTTGGAAATAACTTCTTGATAGTAAAATTCCCTTCTTTCATAAACATCATGAAAAATGAAAGGATCAAGCATGATTTTTTCTTTCTTTATGAAACAGTGTATAATTTGAGAATCTAAGCCTCCTCTTAACCCATTCATCTCCTCACTCCAGCCAGTCGTTGGGATTCTGGCTTCCCAGGAAATAAGGTTTCAGTGATGATCTCAACCTGTAAAACATAGTTTGGGGAAAATGCTTTACTGGCACACATCAAAACAATATTAGATCATTATAGAATGGTTAAAAGGTGCAGGCTGTTCAGAAGCATTTTCATTACAAGGATAGGGGAGGAATTTTGTTTGTGTTTTAATGTGAACCTACCTAATCAATACTTCTCAGTGAACTGCCCTGTATATATATATATAGGGCAGTATATAAATTCAACAAATAATATTAATAAAAATAATAAAATAGCACAAGAGACAAAACACAGCTATCCTTTGAAATTCATACCTCTGGATTTTGTGATGTAGTTCTCCCTCTAAAAATGCATGCAACCATGCATATATTAAGGGAAAGTGTGCATAAAATGCATACATATTAGTGAAAATAACATACAAAAATATGTTAGGCAAAATTGCATACAAAAAGGTGTACAAAAAGGAGAAACGCATAGTAGAATGCTGATGAATTTTCATGAAGGTTCTCTAAAAAGAAAATTCACAAACTGATACAAAAAAGTGGTGAATTGAAATTAATGCTGGAAAAAAGAAACTGAGATAAGCTGAAATCTACAGAACTGTCCTTTCAGTAATCCCTGCACATAGAAAACAAGCATGTCATGGAGAAAGCTGGGCAAAAACTCACCTTCCAAGATTTAGTTTCCACGTGGAAGGGATTTTGGGGCACGGACGTGGGTATGGATTGTGTTCTCAGACAGAAGTTTTTCTCAGCTTTATTCCAAGGGATCATTTAACTGGTGATAAGAAGGGTCAGGCCTCAGACCTCATACATATAAAGCATAACAGTAAGTGCTTCCTGGTTAGTGCAGAGCAAATGTCATGGTATCAGGCCACTGTTGTCTTTAACCAGTACTAGGATAAAGCAGTTTACATCCCATCAGTGGGGTTATAGTTCTGTCTGAAGCCATGATCAGCAGCCCATGTTATGAAGCTCTTTTAGGTCCGTCCCATTTCAGAGGAGAGAATCAAGAAACCAATAGTCTTGCTATTTCTAAAAGTCTTGCAACAACTGTTTTCATAGCACCCTTATAAGAACTGACATGCTGGATTAGACCAGCATGGACCTTGTAGTCTTGTTAATCACACTCCTTTAAAATGGTGATTTATATAATCTTGCTGTTTAAAATGGCAGGTGTTTGGGATTATATGTGGTATCAAAATGCAGTCTTTACCCTATTTGCAAAGAGGTGGCCAGGGAATAGCGGAAAGCACAGAAGTCAGTTGAAATAAATCTTATCCACTTTACAGTAATATCGCTGGCATATTAACTACTATTACTACTCTTCCCTGTGGGCTCTTTTCCTGTTGGAAAATTTATTGCAAAAAACCAAAACAAAAACCTTTTCCTGTTCAGAGTCTGACATCTAATTGCAAGGTGTTGACAGATAACGTGACTTAATCCGCTATTGGTCTGGCACATAAGTGGTCATGTTCCTCTATATCTACTGAGCTTAGTTTGAGCATAGGTTTGACTCTGTCTCACTAAAAGATCACACCTCTACAATAACTGCTTTGATTTTATTCAGCTCTGTTAAAACGCATAATATTGAAAAATCTCCAAGCAGTGTACAAAAACACCACACAAAGCAACACAATAAAATCAGAGGTACAAACATAAAGAAATCTAAAACAGAAACTCTGCATTAACAGGGTCCAATCTGTGGGTCAGAGAAAGCCTACACAAAAATATGTCTTTACAAGATGCTTGAAGCACGTATGGCTGAGAGAAGGTCTTTTCTAGAGTGCATGGGCAATGGCAGAAAATGCCTGTTATTGGGTCACCATTGGGTGCAATTCCAGAAACTGTATTTTATATGCCAATTTAATGGTTTTGTTTTCTATGTTTTAATTGTCATCTTTTGTTATAATTGTTCTCTCTGTTTTATATGCATTATAAAACGAAATCAAAAAAATCTCAACAACAAAATAAAACAAAACATAGCAAGAAAAATGCATAAAATTTCATTCCAAACAAAATATCAGAAGGTTGTTAAGAAATATTCTTACAAGCCGCATTCTTCTTTCTAAAGAAAGGTCTTATGATAAGGGGCATTGGAGAGGGAGTGAGGCACACACCCCTAGGCAAGGAGCTGCAGAGCTGCAATGAAAGCTGTCTCCCTGGTCTCCAACAAATGTGCAATCCACAATTCAATCCACAATCCACAATGAGGCTCCGCCCCCTGGAGGGCCCCTGATTGGCCAGTTCGAATGAGTGTTTATGGCAGGGAATTCAACCCTGCAATGTGGCCAGCCAGATAGAGTCTCAATGGCTGGCTGTGCCCATGTATCTTGGCTGCTGGGGATTGTGGCCATTCTGTGAGGGGCTGTAACTGCTACTCACCTGGAATAAAGTAAGCAGCCATTTTGCTTCAGTTGCTTCTGGGGCATTTGCTTGCTTGCTTGCTTTGAGCTTGCTTTGATCCGTTGCACGCAGCAAAAGAGAAAGTAGAAGGCTGCGTGCAGAGTATTTAAACCTTTTACCCCTCCCACCAAAATTGCAACATAACTTTTCCCCCAGCAACTCGGCAATCCAATCAATGCCCCCTGGCCATCTTGGAGAACTTACCCAGCAACAACACGTGCTCTCCCTGAAGGACGTAGACCCCACCGCAACACGTGCTCTCCCTGAAGGAGAACACGCTTTGTACCCTGCTCTTCAGCCAAAAGGGTTCTCAGAATGGCTTACATATATGAACAAAACAAGACAGTCCCTACCTGCAGGCTTACAATCTAAAACAACAAAACAAAACACACAAGAGAGAAAGAGAGAAAAGAGGATTGCTTTCTTTGATAAGCAAATCTTTGTTTGCATTTCCTTGATTTCACAATGAATGTTGAACTTTGACATTTTTTAAAAGTGGAATTGGATGAAATTTGCAGGGATGCCAAATTATAGACAAGTAGATGCAAGTGTTATCAGGGATGCTAAATTTCACAAACGTGCCTGGGGAATACATGTTAGGACATATAAGTATCTCAGACATTATTCCACCTATGAGTTACAGCACTGACTCCCCCTTCATTTTATCCCTTCATCAGCTCACCTCCCTCCTTTCATTTTCCAGTTCCTCTGCTGCCAACCACTTTGGTTCCCTCTTGCTGAACCACTCCTGCTGAGTTTCAGATCCAAATTGGACCTGAAATTATTGCCCAACCCTCATTTGTATTGTATGCTTAGTCTGATATCTCTGGGACTGTGTGCCATTTAAGATTTTCCCTTATCCTATCTGCCTAACATTTGGCAGGTGCTTCCTTTGAGAGAGTGGTAGAGTGCCTGGAAAAATCATGCCAGTTGCTCAGAAGACAAAAATTAAAGGCAGCAGAACGGCTGGGTATCCTAATGAAAACAATGGGAAACAAAAATGAAACGGGATAACAAAAACAAATGAAATAATAATTGACTGAGGTTTTAATGAATAAATTTTTAACCACAAAAAGAATGTGTGTTTTTCTTGAACACATTAAACATCAAGCTATCTGAAGAAGTGTGCATGCACACAAAAGCTCATACTAATAGCAAACTTAGTTGGTCTCTAAGGTGCTACTGGAAGTTTGATCAAACTATTGGTGACTACTAGTCATGATCACCTTTAGCATTAGAAGCAATATGACTCACAATATCAGTTGCTGAGTATTGCAAGTGAGAAGAGTGATGTTGCACTCCTTCCGCTCCTGCATGTGGGCTTCCATAGGTATCTGGGTGGCCATTGGGAAAACAGTATGCTGGACTAGATAGTATTTGGAATGATCCAGCATAGCTCTTAAGTTTTCAAGAAAGACAAAAAACTCAGAAGAAGAAGAAGAAGAAGAAGAAGAAGAAGAAGAAGAAGAAGAAGAAGAAATCAGCTTCAGTGGAGTTGATTCACATGAGCGTTCTGTACGCTACCATCAGTCTTTTTGTAAGTACTGTCTCTTCTGAGAACAGTAAAGTGTGTCTTAAAGATCAGGATGTTTTGACCAACTGTGCTGAAATCTGTGCTCGTAGCCAAAAATGAATTCAAGCCTGACAAGACTGTTGGCCTTTCTAACCTGTGCAATGATAAATCTCATTCTCTATCATTAATTATCACTAGGGAAGATATAGTAAAGGAACACTAAATTTCACAATTAGAGCATTTGGAGTATTCAAATGGGGAGAGTTTCCATGTTGCGTTTCCATGACTAAGGTTCTTTGTTTCCAAGTTGACTATGTCACATGTTGTCTCACTACCAGTATTTATTCTGGCCATTTTCAGAGATTTTAGATAATTCCATGTCCCATGAATCAAAATGTTACCCAACTCCCTTTTAATGATTACTCACAGTATTGGACAGCAAAGAAGGCCTAGCTCATGTGGAGCTGGCTAGATCATCTCTGCTAATGATTTGCATGTATATGGTTTTAGGGTCCATCTCTGGTATTGATTGTTTGCTGGATCTTATGGAGTAAAGATGGGCTTCAAGCTCAGAGACAGAAGAGAATGAGACAGCTGAGTTTGGGGCTGATGTACCATTGGGCTGGTCAGCTAGACTGATCTCCTGATACCAAGCCTGTGGCTAGTGGTCAGGAGCTTGCAGAACCCAAATCAAAACCTTAGTAGATGCCTTCTCCCAAGGTCTATTGGCCTGAGAATTCACTCCACTACATTTGCCCAGCAGGGCAGAGAATATGTCAGGTGGGAGGCCACAGGAAACACTCACCTTCAGGCCATGAGGTGGCTTTTTAAAGATTCACACTCTTCAGACTGAAAATGAAGCTTGGGTGGGGAAGAATGGATGAAGGGCACTCACAATACTTCAGTTCACCTCAAGCCTTCACTTGGAGCTTTCCATGGTGCTGCCCTATCTTGCGGGTTCCAGCTATAGATGGATCATTACACTCCTGATACCTTGAAGAGCTGTTGCCATTCGGAGTAGACTGTATTGGGCAAGATGGACTCCATATGAGGAATGGTTAGATGGATACCTCAAATTTACCATGCTTCTATTTCTAGAACATAGAGGTCATACTGCAGATACAGTGGTGAACCTTGACTCCCAGTTTTAGCTTTATGTGGATATTTAGTCCTAGCTTTTGGAAGACAGTAAGGAATGCTAGCTTTAGATTTGTCAGATTCCAGCCATTATGGGTCACAGAGTGGCATAAATCCAGGCATGACAATTCTGAAAGGCAAGTGGTGGGGATGTCGCTGTTGGGAATGGGTGGCCCATCACTGCGTACAGCAGCAGATACTGACATTGGAACTATCTCTTGTTTAGAGGGAAGGAGCCATGCTTTCAGCCACATGGAGCAGAGATGCTACAGACAGTTGCGCCTGCCACCTTCAACTCCAAGAGTGTCTCTCAGGGTTGAAACGCCCCCTAGAGGCAGAGCACTTTGAGAAATGAAGGTAGTGGGTGTGGCTGTTTGGAATCCCATCGCTCCCCAACAGCATCCATTGTGTAAAAGTAAAGAAAAGGTCACATGTCCTTCATTAATCATCTTTGTCATATCCAGTGGCACCAACCTTCCCTAAAACATCTGCTGAACATTTCCTCAGTGTTGTAGCTTTTCTGTGAATTTTTTCATGATTGTAGATTAGATCTACAGCAGTTTCAAAATGTTGTTCCAATAAGACATAGAAAGCTGCCATACCCTATTCCAGATTATACTGTGTCCCTCTAGTTCAGTGTTCTTCCATTGTGCACTACCCATCAATCCACCTCCCTACAAACACATACACATTCAGGGTAAAGGGAATAAAAATCATACTTGCTGTTAAGTATTACTGAAGCAAATGCCAATAATAACGTCACAAGCTTTATCGTAGAGCTATTTTTGCAAAGCAGTTTTAGGGCAGCTATATAACACACTTTGAACTGTAGACAAATCAAAGGACCTAAAGAACATTTCTACATGAACTTAGGAACTTTTTATTATTATAACATCTCATACATTATTTTATTGCATTTATTCCTTTAGTTGTTTCTTTTTGCATGGAGCACAGCCTAATTTGAACACAGAGATGCAAGCTGCAATGGAATAAGACTCCATTAGAAATGGGATTTTGAATTCAATATCTGTACATTACATTAAATGCTCCCAGGGGACTTGGGCACACTTTGGCAAGACATCAAAGAAATCTTGCTCTGACTTCCACAAATGCAAGTAGGATTTCCCCTGTATTTATATGACTGTAAGTAGTTCCAAATTTATGGGGTCTGACTTGTGGTAGATTCACTGAACAACACAATCCTTTATTTACCATTTCAACTGTAATCATTTAATAAACTTAATGGCTTCCTGTTCCAATAAATATTAGAATAATTGTTTTCTCTCATCCATACCTGCATGCTAAAAGAGAATGCTAGAAAAAAATGTCCATTTTATAAAATAAGCCAAACACAATAAGCTTGAATTTCAGAGATTAGATCTGCCTCGAATGGTCCAAATAGACATTATCAATAGAACTAAGATTATCTGGAAATTAAATTATATGTAAGAAACATTGACAGATAACTGAGAATGTAATCTGATTAATCTTCTGAACAAATAATAATTGAAGGCTCACAAACTATAACCAAGGACATATTTGCACATTCATCCTGATCCATATGGTGTTATAAGCTTGCCAAATCATCATACAGAATCAAATGATAGAACTATTCTTACTGGTGCTATTACATTATTGTGTCATTTTCTTTATTTTGTCATTTATTTAAATATGGCTTAAATATGGTCTGCCCAGGCTCAAATCCTGGGTGTCCATCAAGATAACCAGGTGGTCTTGGACAAATTGCTGACTCTTGGTGTGTAGTCTCATTGAATAGAGGGAAGGAGAAGAATATATAGGCTAAGCCTTGGAGTAGGGTAGGATATAAAAGACACCCAAAGAAAGGGAATGTGGTTATAGCTTGCTGGTGGTGTAGCACACAGTACTTCCCATTTAGAAGTTCCAATGCCAATATTTGCTTAACAGATCTCTGGTATCTGGAATAGGGAAGGCATCTACAGAGACCTTGAAGAGTTGCTGTCAATCAAAACATTTGGGTGAAGTATGTTGACGAAGGAATACATATATATATATATATATATATATATATATATATATATAAACACCCACACCCACACAGCAAGGGGATGAATAGATGGGAAGAAACTGGCTAATCCACAAATGAACTGTAGGTTGACAGTATAATCCACTTTATGAAATGGTATGCCAACTGCAAGCAAACTTTGACAATTCTTAAAGCAACAAGCTGCACGCTACATTTAGGGAATCAACCCATCTCATCTTCTTTAGCAACAGCAGCAATGGTGTGACTGTGAAAGTTTCATACAGGAACTAGCATCGTCTTTGGTGTTGAACAATGTAGCAGAAACAAATATTCCTCAGACAATCTATTGAGAATAAGACATGACACGTTAAGGCCAAAGAAAACTTTTCCACTTGCCATCTTATATTCAAGTTTGTTGTTGAAGACATTATAGTGAGAAATTCTTGGTTAAGCATAAAATGAATACATTTGGAACATGTGTGCAAGTAATGTCTCTGCTGTACCAAATGATCATTTGTGCTTAGTAACTGAATGGAGGATGTTCCTTAATGGCAGCTACATTTTCAGTGCATAAACTGTCATACTAGCCCAGCTGGTTTAAACACATAGAAAAAGGATTTTGCTTTTTCTTATTAGATAAAGAAGCAAAACAATTGCACCTTGAACAGTCCCTTAAAGTTGGACTGCTGGATTGTCCTTGTTGCCCCACATATATGTACAAATTCTAAGCCAGTATCTTATTTCTCTAGGTTGCTGCGGATGAGGAATTAGATTTCATTTTCCTTGGAGGGGATAATGAATGATTCCCTATACAACTATTTCCCATGTGGTTTAACATTACAAGCGAACATAGACATTGTGGTGATTAGTTTCAACCACATGATTTCCGGAGCTTTGATACCATTTAGTTTTCTGCATTTACCTATTTTGCAAATGTTAGGGTTATTCAGTCATCAAAATATTTCCTCAGTTATTCATGCTTTGTATCTTGAACATAATCCCTTCCCTGCCAAATATGTTCATGTCATAAAATCTTCCTAAGAAATGGCCTGACCACACAGCTACCAGGGCTTATTTTTGTGATATGTAAAAGCTGTGAGGATTGAAGACAAAGAAAGAAGATGATCAGTTTGTAGAGAGATGAGGAATGCAGTCAATTGCTTTTGCAGAAAAGTAGCCTTATTAAAACTTCACATGCAAAACGTTATAGGATCCTGATTATGGCCAGTTGTTTTTTAATTATATAGCAGCAACTCAGGTATATAATGGTAGCTTGGTGTACATCAACTTCCTGTCTGTGACATACCGACACTGTCACATACAGTGACATACAGGCACTGTCACACATTAGGAAGAGTGAAGTTTTCCATACTTGATTTAGAAATTTGTGATCAGCTGACTGCAGGTAAGAAGCTGGCATGTGACATAGGAAATGTGTCCTTTCAAACTGCTTTACAGACCTTTAAGGAAAATGCAGGTACAAAACACTGTAGTCTTCTAATACTCTTACTCAGCACACTCAATGGTGTAACCGTTATTGTGATATTGTACCTTTGGTATACTTGGGAATTCATTTTGAACAGGGGTGTCATGTAATTAAAGAACCACATGGGCAGGGTGCAGATCCCATGGGCCTTTGGCACAGAATCAGAATTCCACTGCTCATTTGGTTGGATGATTTAACTCCAAGTAGCTCCATGCAGGAGCTACTTATGGAACAGTGCCTCTCTCATAGCTCAGGTATCTTGCCCCTGAAGACAATCTGTTGGAATGAATTGAATAGCTCTGTTCATGTGCTTCATACATGTAGGTCACAGGTGGGGAACAGGATCAATGGTGTCTCTATGAATCTCAACATAAAAAGGACATCTAAAAAATATATGTTCGGGGCTTCCTATTTCCCCTAATGGGCAGGCGCAAAGTCTCTGTGCGTACGGGACTCTTCTAAAGGAGCCTTCCAGAACCTGTGAGGACGAGGCCAAGCTTCTAGCAAGAGTGAAAGCCCTTCTTGCATTTCTGGATGTGAGGAAATAGAGATTTGTTGCTGGAGCGGCTACATATCTCCTGTTTTCTATGATTTTATAATCGGGGAACCATGTACAGTCCTGTTGTCTCTCTATGTCCATGATTATTTGCCTAACCACAGATCTAGCTTGGCCCAGGCCCATAGTTATGAGGGTTTGGGGAGCAGGGAGCAGTTTCTGAAGAGCGTTTAAGACTGCTGTCTGCCGGCCAGACTGAAACTGGTCGCCCAGAATCAATGGGGCTATTCCTCGGGGGAGCCACTTATATATTGATGTTAGACTAATATGAGCTTCGACTTTCATCTTCCCTGTTTCTAGTCTGACCCATGCATTTGAAACACATCTAGGAACTTGTAGAAGGGCTCTGAGGAGTTTAGATTGCACTCTTTCAAGGGGAATGAACGAGGAGAGAAGAGGGCCCAGAAAGGAACCGTAAAGGAGCTGTGGCAACGTTTTGGATTTATATAATTTTAGTGCCACGGGGACATAAAAACCCCCTTGAGTTCTAAAAAATGTAAGGGTAGCATTTGCATATCTTTCTCCGGCACACCTATTTGAGTTAATATGAATTTTGTTGGATCCTGATGCCTGGACTGCCATTCCTAAGTATTTGTAGTTCAAGACTTGTTCTAAATTTTGGCCTTGAAGTTTCCAGTTTCTGAGCTTTGGTTTTTCCCCAAAAGCAAGAATTTTGGTCTTCTGATAGAAAGAAAAAGGTAGGCTAAGCAGCTTCTGTTTTAACTGTGAAGATGCTGCTAGAGATGTTGCTAAAGGCTCAGATGATGTTGTTGTTGTTGATGGTGATGATGATGATTACCTTAAATTATCCTGTCGTTCCACCCAAAGGAGCCCAGGGTGGCAAACACAAAACTGCAAAAACAATACCATATTTTTTTAAGGGGATTTTTAAAAAAGAAATGTAAACACTGGTTCCTTGTGTAGCCACTCATTGTAGGAAACTGGCATCTTCAGTTGTCAGAAACATTTTTTAAAAAATTCTATTGGGTTAAACCGTTCATTGACTTTTGCAGGATTGCACAGCAAATTGAGAGACGCAATGTTTGTTCAAATTCTTTGAATTGAGGATTATTATGTAGCAACAGAGCATGGGAGTCAGTCCCAGATGTGTCAAAGGTTCAAACTTTACTTAATTAAGCATGAGTGGAATGTGTTGGGGAGAAAAATTGCTGTGGGTTGATCCTTAGTGTTGTAACAAGTGCCAGTTCTTTGTATTCACATTTTGCCTTTCTTTCATGTCAAATTGAATCACCAGATTGGTTTATGATGCTGTCTTATGTACAGGGAAAGCCTGGTGCATATAAAAGCTAAAATGTCTGTAGCAGAGCAATAGTAAAATATACGAATACTTTGGACTTTTATGCTCTTACATTTGTGTTTTTGTTTCAACAGCATATTAACTGCTTCAGTTTCTCATTCCATTCTCACCTCTCATTCCATTCTCACCTCCCTCACCAGTTTGTTGCTTATGCTGCATTGGGAAATCAAATATAGATGCATGCATTTCTGCTGTGGCAAAATAAACTTCTATTTATACTACCATTGTTGCTTAATTCTTCTGAACAACTATGAATGCATTCATGTCACACAAAGAAAAGAGCGTAATGCATTCATGTCTATTCAGAAGTACAGTAAGTCCCATTGAATTCAATGGAGCTCACACCCAAGTAGGTGAATATAGGGTTGCCATCTCAATTTTTAAAAAATAATTTATTAAATTTTACAATTTTATATTCATCACAATGATATTATCTCAAAAAGAAAAAAATATACAATTCCCCAAATCCCCCCCCAACTTCCCTCAATTTCCCCTTCTGGTTCTTTATATATTTACTTTTCCTGCTTATTTAGTTATACCTTAATATTGCATTCTTTAAATATTGTTATATTTTCATACCATAATTTTTTTTCAAATTACCTCTTACACTTTGTTATTTTCCCATTCTTACATCTTAATTTCTATGTTTATTTTGTTGGTTGTAAGTGTTTACTCAAACCCTGCTAGTGAGTCCTTTTCTTTATTTTTGTAAATACAACATGAATGGTTCCCAGTCTTCTTTAAAGTCTCTATTGTCCTTGTCTTTATGTTTTCCAGTTAGCTTTGCCATTTTAGCATATTCCATCAGTTTTTCTTGCCATCCTTCTTTAGTTGGTATCCGGCTGTCTTTCCATTTTGGGGCTAGTAATATCCTAGCCGCTGTTGTAGTATACATAAATAGTTTCTTCTGCTCTTTTGGCAAGTCTTGACCTGTAATGCCTAGCAAAAAGGCTTCTGGTCTTTTAACAAAGGCTATCTTAAACATTCTTTTCATTTCACTGTAAATCACTTCCCCAAAACTTTTGATTATTTTACAATCCCACCACATATGAAAAAATGTGACTTCGCCATTTCAGTTCTTAAAACAGTTACAACATACAAAACTTTCTGATCCACAACTATGCTGCAGGAGTGGGTGGGGAAAGTAAGGTAACTGGAAGGCCTCACCAAAACTGGTTTGCATCAGTTTGCTAGTATGGGATGGTAAATGTTGGCTCTGCAAATAAGAAAAGTGTCTAATGCTCGTGAGATGTGCAATGCCTGGATCTTTTGGTGTGTTTATTCATTTCAATTTTTGCCTACAAAATATTCTGATGGAACCAGCCCCTTCCATTTTGATGGCTCCTTTTCTAGCAGAACTCTTTGAGCATATTTCCAAGCTATCACCACTAGTTTAATAGGCATTCTCTTTTTCCAGAGAAAGATGGGGAGGTTGCTGTTCTCTGGTGGGGATCTCTAAGCCTCCATTTTCACATTGCACTCGCATTGATGGGGAGACTTGCCTGGCACCTTCATTACGTTTATTTAGAGGCCAGGCAAAGACACTCCTCTTCTCTCAGACCTTTAGCTAATTAAACAATCTATGGCCTTTTATGCAGAATTCATCATGCGAAAGGCTGGGCTGGATGAATCCCTAGCCGGAATTAAGATTGCCAGAAGAAATATCAACAACCTCAGATATGCAGATGACACAACATTGATGGCAGAAAGTGAGGAGGAATTAAAGAACCGTTTAATGAGGGTGAAAGAGGAGAGCGCAAAATATGGTTTGAAGCTCAACATCAAAAAAACGAATATCATGGCCACTGGTCCCATCACCTCCTGGCAAATAGAAGGGGAAGAAATGGAGGCAGTGAGAGATTTAACTTTCTTGGGCTCCATGATCACTGAATATGGCCACGAAATTAAAAGACACCTGCTTCCTGGGAGAAAGGCGATGGCAAACCTAGACAACATCTTAAAAAGCAGAGACATCACCTTGCCAACAAAGGTCCGTATAGTAAAAGCCATGGTTTTCCCAGTAGTAATGTATGGAAGTGAGAGCTGGACCATAAAGAAGACTGATCGCCGAAGAATTGATGCTTTTGAATTATGGTGCTGGAGGAGACTCTTGAGAGTCCCATGGACTGCAAGAAGATCAAACGTATCTGTCAGGGCTACCCTAGGTCCCAGCTCACAAAGGACCAACGCTGCTTCGTTGTTAAGTATAAAAGTCTTTATTGAAGTTCAGTTTCACTTCCAGAGCCGCAGCGCGCAGCCCCACGTCTAAAGTGTCAGACCACTGATGCTCCGTCTGAGTCTCCTCCCCCCTGACACCAATTTAAGATCCTAGCCTTGCTCCACCTTCTCCGCTGCTCCTTCCTCCTCTGGGTCCGCCTGCCCGCCGGGGTTCCGCCCTTTCTAGCCTCTTCTCCCGCTGATTCCCCTGAGCCTTCTCCCTCCCTCCGGCGGGCTTTAGGAGCTGGTTCCCCATCCGGGTTTCCCTGCTGTTCCGCGCGCCTGCACATTTGAACTTGGCGCGCGCGCCCAGCCAGCAGCTTTCCTCCTGACCGTTTCACTGCTGCTGCCACTGCTTCCCCCTTCGGGGGGGCTAGCTGCAACTGACCTCCCTTCCGTTCCCCCACTCTCCGATGGAGGCGTGGTCAGCCCTGACTCCCTCTCTGGAGGAGACGCTGGCCCTGACACATGTGACTCCTCCCCCCCACTATGCTCTGGTGGGGAAACTGGTCCCGATCCTCCACTGCTGCTTTGGGGTTCCCCTCTGGCTCCTTGTTTCTGGTGCGTCCCCCCTGGGACCCCCCTTGCCCTGACCATCGGCGCCCCCTTCTGGGAATCTTCTGATTCGCTGGAGAAACTCATGGAATCTCTCGGGCCACTGTCATACTCCCCTACGCTGCCCTCGGATTCTTCCCCTTCACTCTCCCAATCCTCTCTCCCCAGTGCTCCTGCTCCTGATTCCCTGACAGTATCCATTCTGAAGGAAATCAGCCCTGAGTGCTCACTGGAAGGACAGATCGTGAAGCTGAGGCGCCAATACTTTGGCCACCTCATGAGAACAGAAGACTCCCTGGAAAAGACCCTGATGTTGGGAAAGATGGAGGGCACAAGGAGAAGTGGACGACAGAGGACGAGATGGTTGGACAGTGTTCTCGAAGCTACAAACATGAGTCTGACCAAACTGCGGGAGGCAGTGGAAGACAGGAGTGCCTGGCGTGCTCTGGTCCATGGGGTCACGAAGAGTCGGACGCGACTAAACGACTAAACAACAACAAAAGCAATTGTACTAGTAATTCAGTACCTGTTGAAATACAGTTCCTTTTCCTGCTGCAGAGGTGAGAAGCAAAGGTGGGGTGATCAGAAGCAAAAAAATAATAACCCAGCAACAACGAATAAAGAAAATAAAGGCAAATTCAAATAGCATTAACCATAAAAATCTGAAAAAAATCTAAAATAAACAAAAAGTCTTCACTAAGCATCTGGCTCCCTACCAGAGTCATTCTATGAGGTTTTTCCTCCCATTCCCAGACCTTCATTACCAGTAGCACTATATGAAAGACAGGAGTTCTCACCACCTCACCCTACTAAAATTCCCAAGGTTTTCTTGGGAGAAGAAACAACAGCAAATGTTATAAGAAACTGACACAAGTTTGTGGTCTAGCCTTGACCTTTAAGGATCAGGCTAGGCAGACCATTCCATAGTGAACCACTAATGTGATCCAAGCTGCGGTTCATATACCAGTGACATTTGACAGGAGGATAATCATTTGCGGAGGGAAAACACCCACCCACCATGATTTCTTCATTAGAAAGTTGGAACCGGTAATCTCATCTGAAGAATTTATTTGTGGGCTGCATTAAAAGAACTGTTAAATTTTTTAAAAAGCATTTTCTGTGTTTTTACCCTTTAGCTAGGTTTCCCTACTGCCAGATTAAACTCTTCCTCGCTCCAAGTTCTTAATTATAGAGTAAACACATTTCGTTTTATTACTTGACATAATTGAAAAAAGGAAAGGAAAGAAGTCTAGTGAAGAAATACTTTGGAAAGGATACAGCAGACAGTTAGGAACATATCGAGCTAAGAGAGAGCACATGTAGGAAATAAAAAGGCAAGTACAATGTGTTGCCAACTAACCCAAAGTTAAAAGGCCAGGCCTGCTCTTATTCTCTTAACAGTAGCTTGATCCACAGACTTCTTTAGGCGAAGCTTTTCACAGCATGCGATAAACATTATTTTTTTAATGCCTGCACTTTTAACCAAGCTTCTGCTAAATACGCAGCTACAATTGCAGTCAAAAATGCTGGTAATGCTATTTCAAATAATTTGGGAGAAAAAAACACTTTTATTTGCAAGCTGGTAAACCTATTTTGCTTCCTTCCCCCTTAAATATCTTTCTAAATGTGAAATTTGCAAGAAAAAGAACAAAAGAAGAAGAGAAGAGAAGAGAAGAGAAGAGAAGAGAAGAGAAGAGAAGAGACAAGCCTAAATTAGTCCTCAATGCTTGGGTCACATTTACATGTCTTCTTCTAGGTGATTTTGTTTCTATAGGTATACTTATTGCTTTCATTCTTATTTATTTATTAAATATTTATCTACTGCTGTATCGTAGAACTATATCACAGTGCTTTACCACAATATAAGAACATAAAGTCATACAAAAAAGCATAAGAAAGTAAAACAAGTTAAAAGCAAAAGAATTAAAAACAAACAGCAGTAGACCATTGTGAGTAATGTATTCTTAATTTCCTGCATAGGCCTGGCATAATAAAAAAGTTTTCAGAAGTTGGCACAGAAGGTTAAACTTGGATCTGACCCAGGATACAGATATGAGAAAATGGGTGTGAGATTTGAATTCAAAGAATAACTAGGAAACAATGGAACTGGATTTGGGACAACTTCTATTCTAATATAATTTCTGCAGACCTAAAAAAACTACTTTAAATGGTATTTAACACCTTATAAATTGAATTTCATGAATAAGTTAGGATTGGCTAAATGTTGGAGATGTGGATTAAATAAAACAGATTGCATACATATCTTCTGGCATTGTCCTCAAATAGACATATTCTGGATATCCATTCATGATAATATCTCTGCTATGTTAGGATATAAAATACCCTTGGAACCTAAAATATTTCTGCTTGGTTATCTAGAGGATGTTATTTTGGAAAACGATCAAGTGTTATAGCTGCTGCTAAGATTATAATAGCTAAAAACTGGGACAAAAGCATACCTCCTACTATATCTAAATGGACTGAGAAATTTATTCTATAGTAATTATGATTAAACTAATGTATTATAAAATAATACATATAACCCAGCACAACAGGTTTATGGGGGAAATGGGTGGGGGTTTTTTTGGTAATGTTTTGGAACAGATTCAGTGATAATGTCCAACTTTATGCTGCTTTCAACCTGTATTTTTATGCTCTTTATCTTTGGTTTATTTTGCTTATTAATATATATATTTTTTAAAAATTAAGTTGGCACAGAATGCGTCTGCTGAATCTCTGTTGACAGGGTGTTCCACAGGATTGGGCCAATGGCACTAAAGGGTTAGTCACTTGTAAACACACAAATTATTTCGTGTTAAAGCCATCTCTTTATTTGTGGACAGATAGCCTTTAAGTTTAATTTGTTAGATGGATCAAATCCAGCGCAGTCTGTAAACAATTTTTCCATTTTTGTGGTAGACCACAATGATGGCTTGCTGTGACAATGTAACCACATAAGAAAGTAACTCATTTTGACTTTTTCTTTTTTGGGGGTGTGAAGTGTTAGATCAGTGTGTACTGTACTGTACATGTGTATCTGAAACTTGGAATTATGTAATTTGGCAATTGATAATTTGGCACCTTTTCATTGGCTTCTTTCCACCAAGATCTGTAGATGAAGAAAATAATAAGAAACGAAGATTAAGAGAAACTGAGGAACTCAATGAGTAGCAAATTGCCACAATCCCTTGAATTGCCTACATATCTTGAAACATGTATAAAAACACACACACACACAGTTTGACAAACTCCCAATTGGATTGTGTCACAATCCAATCCAATGCGTCTCCTTTAGAGCGGAAAGCGTTGAGCTTCTCTTCAAAGGTTTTGCACAAAACATTCTAATCAGAGACAGACTATGTACTCTTGTTTTTATATATAAAATACACTCATTTAATTGCTAATGGAGGTGGGAGACCATCTTATGGCAAAGTCTACAGAAGGGGAAACGAAAGCAGCGCCATAAAACGCAAATGCCTGAATTTAAAAGAGTAACCAACTGGATTGCATTCAGTTGATTGCAAACATGACTGAAGACTGGACAAGTTTCCAAACCCAAATGCTTTTTAAAAAAAAAGTAACCTCAGTTAAATGGAAAGCCTTCATCAGCCTGTTTTGGAATATTTGCCTGCACTCAACATTAATTTAAAAAGCTTCCAGAGGTCCCAAAGGTTATTCCCTCTAATTATTTTTATCCTGTCTGTGAGAAAGATGGTGAGCACTCTCTGTTGTGATATTTATTTACTACACTCGAAAAACTTTGTTTGCTGTGCAGGATCGCTAAAGTTTGAAGTCACAGAAAATACATTTTTTTTGGGGGGGGGTGATGGGGATTTACCACATTCTGCCCACAGGGATTATAGTCCACATAGGATTTGGCTATCCTTTCCTGGCATTTTCTATTCCCAGGCTTCCATAAGAGCAGGCACTTTGCTTGATTTCAACTTTAAAATGATTGTAGTTAAGCTATGGAACTTGTTCCCACAGGAGGCAGCGATGGCCACCAACTTGGATGGGTTTAAAAGAGGATTGTCTAAATTGGACAAATTCCTGGAGCATAAGGGCTACTAGCCACGACGGCTATGCTCTTTCCTCACAGTTGGAGGCTGTAGGTCAGGCATGGGCAAACTTGGCCCTCCAGATGTTTTGGGACTACAACTCCCATCACCCCTAGCTAACAGGACCAGTGGTCAGGGATGATGGGAATTGTAGTCTCAAAACATCTGGAGGGCCGAGTTTGCCAATGGCTGCTGTAGGTTTCTGAATACCAGTTGCTGGAAACCACAGGAGAGCAGATTCTTGTGCTTGGGTCTTGCTTGCAGATTTCCCACAGGCACCTGACTGACCACTGTGAAAACAAGATGGTGGATTAAATGGGCCCTTGGCCTGATCCAGCAAGCTCTTCTTAGGTTCTTGTTGTGAGTAATAATAATATATTATTTATACCCCACCCATCTGTTTGGGTTTCCCCAGCCACTCTAGGCAGCTCCCAATGGAACATTAGAAACACGATAAAACATCAATTAAAAACTTCCCTAAACAGGGCTGCCTTCAGATGTCTTCTAAATGTCAGATAGTTGTTTATTTCCTTGACATCTGATGGGAGGGCATTCCACAGGGCGGGCGCCACTACCAAGAAGGCCCTCTGCCTGGTTCCCTGTAACCTCACTTCTCACAGTGAGGGAAGGCCCTCGGAGCTGAACCTCAGTGTCTGGGCTGAATGATGGGGGTGGAGACACTCCTGCAGGTATACATGACCAAGGTAGTTTAGGGCTTTAAACCAACAATTTGAATTGTGCTCGGAAATGTTCTGGGAGTCAATGTAGGTCTTTCGGGACTGGTGCTATATGGTCTCAGCGGCCACTCCTAGTCACCAGTCTCGCCGCCACATTCTGGATTAGTTGTAGTTTCTGGGTCACCTTCAAAGGTAACCCCACATAGAGCAGATTGCAGTAGTCCAAGCGAGAGATAACTAGAGCACGCACCACTCTGGCAAGACAGTCTGTAGGACTGTAGGAGCCAGAGAGAGGTTAGTGACAGGAGCCCTTTCCAGAAGTCACCCTGGTGGGAGCTTCTTGGTCACATCACCCCTCATTGCATATTATAGAAGGAAGTTTCTCATATTACCAACAGGCTCAAAGAATATACGAACAACTTGGAGACAATTCAGTTTAAACATGATTCTTGAGAACAGCCTCAGATACAACAATGATTATATTTATGTATGTTTATGTACACTGGCAAAGAAATCTTTATGTCCTTTGCACAGTTCATAGGAAGCATATACGCCACAGACTAAGCAGATAACGGTGAGAAACAACGTGGGTTAAATATACTGCCTGAAACAGGATGCTGAAATCACAGACCCATGTAAACTTTTGAAAAAGATGTCAGAAACTATTTGCAATTTTTCCCCCTCTAAATTTCTGGCTGCACAGCACCATCTAGAGGCAAGGGAGGATTTAGCAATTTTATAACATCTGCAGATACTCAATTTATGGGGAGGGAGGAGAGAGAGCGAGGGAAGGAGAGAGCTCGTTCCCACTTTGCTTGTCCCATGCCTAGAAGGTATGGGTCTGAGTGGTTTTTCATTCATCCCACTGCTTTTCCCAGGAAAAACCACTGTTTACCACTGAATCTGAGCAAACTACAATCTGTTTGTTCCAATGCAGCGCTAAACCTCATGTTTTCCCAGGGGTGCGTGGGGAGACAAGCAGAAGTGTGGATAAGCCCCCCCCCCACACGTTAATAT
Source organism: Podarcis raffonei (assembly GCF_027172205.1). NCBI lineage: Eukaryota > Metazoa > Chordata > Lepidosauria > Squamata > Lacertidae > Podarcis > Podarcis raffonei. The sequence goes on from NC_070607.1 coordinate 66,362,277, forward strand.
TATTTATGTTATTATCCTATTTATGGGCTCTGGAAATGCACGTTACTGAAATAATAGAACTGAAATAATAGCAAACAGACAGAAGACTCCCATGCAAGTCCATTTTTATTCAGGCTGTTTGCTTTAGTCCCTTAGCCCTTCTGGTTCATATCTATTCATCTATTGATATCCATTCTTACTGTATAAACAAAAGCCTCACTACAAAAGAGGTGTATCAGCAACTTCCTTTCACCTGCACTCTCAGTGTACACCTGTAGTTTGCTTAGCAATAGAAGGGGGCTGAAGTGTAGGAGATGCTCTCAGAATTGTACAAAACGTATTTGCCCTTGACAAGTTTGAATATGTCTTTGACAGGCAGCTCCGGTCCTATTTTCCTGTGAAGATGGATTTATCATGCCTGCATGATAAATCGATAGGCAGAGTGAGGCAGCTGCCCAGGCAGCCTATGTTAAGTGGCAAATAATAAAAGCGAAGTGTTGGAAAACAGACCTATGTGCTTATTGCGTGGCCTGCACTGTGCCTCCAAAGCAAGCTTCCACTGCATGGTGCTATCCCACTGCCAGTTTTGAATCACAGAATTGTGGAGTTGGAAAAGACCCCAAAGGCTGTCTAGTCTAATGCAGGAATCTCAGCTAAAGCATCCATGACAGATAGCCATCCAACCTCTGCTTAAAAACTTCTAAAGAAGGAGAGTCCACAACCTCCTGAGGGAGTCCATTCCAATGTCAAACAGCTCCTTCCATCAGAAAGTTCTTCCTGATTTTTAATCGGAATCTCCTTTCTTGTAACTTGAATTCATTGGTTCAGGTCCTACCCTCTGGAGCAAGAAAAAACAAGCTTGCTCCATCTTCCATGTGACAGCCCTTGAGATACTTGAACATGGGTATCAAATCTCCTTTCAATCTCCTCTTTTCCAGGCTAAACATACCCAATTCCCTCCACTGTTCCTCCTTAGGCTTGGTTTCCAGACCGTTGTTTGTCTTGGTTGCCTTCCTCTGCACATGTTCCAGCTTGTCAACATCTTTCTTAAATTGCGGTGCCCAGAACTTGACACACTACTCCTGGTGTGGTCTGACCAAGGCAGAATAGAGTGGGACTATTACTTTCCTTGATTGGGACACTATACTTCTTTTGATGCAGCCTAGAATAGCATTAGCTTTTTTTGGTGCTACATCACACTGTTGATTCATGTTAAGCTTTTGGTCCACCAAGAGCCCTAGATTCTTTTCCCATGTACTGCTGGCAATACAGGTGTCTCATCTTATATATGTGCAGCTGGTTCTTCCTGCCTAAGTGTAAAACCTTACATTTGTCCCTATTCAAATTCACTTTGTTTAGTTCTGGCCCAGTTCTCCAGTCCGTTAAAGTTCTCTTCAATACTGTTTCTGTCTTCTGTGGCATTGGCTACCCTTCTCAGTTTGGTGTCATTTGCTGCAAACTTGATGAGCATTCCTTCATCCAAATTGTTTATAAAGACATTGAACAATGAGCCCAGGACGGAACCATGCAGCACCTCACTTGTCACACACACACACACACACCCCAGATGATGAAGATCCATTATCCATTATTGGGTTCAGTCAGCCAACCAGCTACAAATCCACCTAACAGATACCTCTTCCAGCCTAGATTTTACCAGCTTCTTGGGCCTACATGCACTGAGAAAGCCAGATAGTGAAGCATGATTTAAATATGATTATGTTAGCTATGATCAAAATGTGGGACACATATTTTAAATAAATAATATTTGGCTGGTATCCATGGAGACCAAAAGCGGCTTCAGGGAGACAATTTTTGGGACTGTGGCTGAGACACAGTTTTAATTGTCTTCCCACCCACCTCCCCAATCTCTCCTGAGATTGCTGAGGTATCCCCTTGGCTGTTATATACACACACAAGCACTTAACATCATGTCTAGTTTAGCTCTTATCTTCTTTCCACAGCAAGTTTCTTGACGTACTGCCCATTCCTGTGCACAATTTCTTAGAAGTTCCGCTGAGTTCAATGGTATATTTTGCAATTACGCCCAGGATTTCAACTCTAGAAGTTTGACACAAATGTTCCAACCTGTGCTGTCAGTTACAAGACAGAAGCACTTGCTTGAGGGGGGCAATATTACCTGTCATATAGGAATTTTTGGAATGTAACGTCTAAATATAGTTTGGGGCTTGTTATTTCAATGGCTGTGTGTTAAACTTCATGGATTTCAAAGAAAGCTTGATTTTGCAAGGAATGTCAGAGTTGTACATCTTCGGCCCAGATATCAGTTTACCCTGACTATTGTTAAAAAGTTAACACATCTGCATGGAGGTATGATATTCTTTTTTATGAGGTTGCATTGAAACCAACTCAAAAAAAAAGCAAAAAGCAGCAAACTCGGGGAATCAGTTTCTTGCATCTGTGTTTTTCACTTGGCAATGGAAGTCCATTCAATTAGGCCCTTCCCCTACCCACCCAAAGTTATATTTGCTTCCTGAGCAGTATTACAGGAGTTGTAAATGCTGCAGGGTATTATAATCTATGCAGAAATGCTTAAGACATTGGCAAGCTCCAATTTGGGGGATCAGGCCCACTGATGCCTGAAGTCCAGAGCCCAGGCCTGGCTACCCATTAGTCAATGTGAATATCAAGCAGGGCCAGCTGGAGCACCTGACATGGCTAGGCAGTTGCCAAAGACCCACCAGGGCTCAGACTGGACCATCTGCCTGTTAACAGACCTTGCAGACTTTGGGTGAATTGGTTTGGAATAGTCACTTACAGCTCCTGAGGTTTAAAGGCTTTATTCATTCAGGAACTATTTACAGTGTGTGTGAAGATATATGAGAGAGAGAGAAGGAGAGAGAGAGAGAGAGAGAGAGAGAGAGAGAGAGAGAGAGAATAACAGACATACTGCCTGGAGAGAACAACAAACAAAATAGCTCATCTTTTAGTGTTGGAGTTAACTTGGACAAAGCAAAGACTACAAGCAAGGGCTGGCTAGATTGCTAGACAAACTGTGTCCTAGTGTCATTTAACTAGAAGTTCGGGTGAAGGACATGTATTTGCTTTTCTCCAACATTGCCCTGTTCCAACACTGCTCCAACATTCCTTGGCTCAGATTATAAAGCAGCAGCAGTGGGAGAGCAGGAGGCCACCATTTTGACTATTCCACAGTGCCTCTGAATGTCACTGTCAATAAATTGTGGGGACATAAAAATGGCAGGTGGCTCACAGGTGCCCACCCAAGATGGCAACACAGCCCAAGGCTGGAGGGGGCTTTGTCAGGGAGGTAGAGCCAATCAATAACACTTTGCCAGGGCTCCCTTAACAAATAGCTCCAGCCTTGGCATCAAAGAAGGGGAGGACTCATGTGGAGTGGGCGGTGTGAATAGCAGACTTCCTGCTATGTCTGCCTGGAGGCTTGGGTGGAAAATATAATTTCCCTTTTCTCTTTTCACAGGCACTACTGATCTCTTGCCTAAGGTATGAGAGCCAATGATGACTTGAGTGCTAAACTTGGATGTGAAAGCCAGCTTCAAATCCTGTGACACCTCCTGCTGGCCTTTGGTACCCCCCCCCCTTCCTGCAACATCAGGAAGAGAAGGACCTTGTTATATATTATCATTGTGAAATGTACACTTTGAGATGTCTCTGCTAAAGCCCTGGTTGTTGTCTCCCATCAACAGCTATCCTGCCTGATCATGACATACTGCAATCGTAACACCCTGCCATCTGGCAGCAATAGGAACCATCTATTAATAGATTTACAAAGTGCAAAAATGCATTTTAAAAGCTCTTTGTTTTAATTTAAAATGGCCTGAGAGAATCCTGTGAAATCATTGCCACAGAGAAAGTTCTGGTTTGCATTCAGCATTTTTGATGACATGGTTCTTATGGTTCTATCTAGACATTTAAATTTTTGTTAGCCTACATCACTTGCATTCTTCTGAAATACAAATGTATGGAGTGGAAGCTGGAGCTATTCAAAGCTGCTCTTTGATTAAAAGGTTCCTGAGAACAGGAAATGGAGGCTTTTTTAAAAAAATGTGATTTAATTGATACATGTTACATGAGTTTGTGTTTTTCTATTATAAACCACCCTGTGATCCTTGGTTGAAGGGTGGCATAGAAATTTAGTAAACAGTAACAATAAATGATTTAAATAAATACTTTTTTATGCATAGGATAAGTTAGAGCTGGAAATTCCAAGGACAACATTTTACTGTAACCATCATCATATTAAGTTAGGTTAAGCAAACCACTATTATTTTTTTCTATAGAGGTGATTTCATTGACCTAAGTACCTTATAGGCCAATTGTAAGACTTATTAAGATAATGTACATGATGCACTTTGAACTCTCAAAATGTGCTATTTAGGTGCTAAGGGTAATTTATTACTACTTTTTCTATTATACTTTGGCAAATGCATCAATGCACATGTTTTGCATATTGCTAATTTTATTATTTTTAATATTAGATTCTAAGTTGGAACCCACTCATTTTTTATTTATCTATTTCTTTTAAAACCAAGAAGAAGAAGAAGAGTTTGCATTTGATATCCCGCCTTTCACTCCCCTTCAGGAGTCTCAAAGCGGCTAACATTCTCCTTTCCCTTCCTCCCCCACAACAAACACTCTGTGAGGTGAGTGGGGCTGAGAGACTTCAAAGAAGTGTGACTGGCCCAAGGTCACCCAGCAGCTGCATGCGGAGGAGCAGAGACGTGAACCCGGTTCCCCAGATTACGAGACTACCGCTCTTAACCACTACACCACACTGGCTCTCGTTTATTTAACAACCAACATTGTTAAATAAAATTAGAAACTGAATTTTCAATGTTTTCATGATGTTTTGACTTAATTGTTGAATCTTCAGAGATATATAGGTTATGTGCATATGTGTTTGTCTGTATGTGCCCCATTGCCTAAATGATATTTTCTTTTAGAGGCATGAGCCCCAATAAATTACCTTTCTACAACTTGGCCAAAGGTATGCTGTTGTTTTGGCATTGTATCAGCAAAGCAAGCAGCTCTAGGTCCAAGGTGTTCACATAACACTGGGTCAAGGATTTTGAAGCGTAAGGTCCTGAAAAGAATATCTTGAGGGACACCCATCTTACAGCCCATTTCTATCAAATTGTTCCTGAAAGAAAGAAAAAAGACCCGACCAATGTGGATGTAGAACAGAACATATATTCCCAAGAACAAGTTAGCACCATAGCAGTTACCTAGCTGGTTGCCTGCTGATAGATAGATACATAACACTAAGTATTACTTTAGCACTGCAGGGACTTGAATGAGTCTGAGTGAAGCAGTGAGGAGTTCAGAAGTATTTAATTTCACTCATATTAAACATTGGCCTAGCAGTTATGTTTGAACCTCAGATCAAACTCTGGTTAGTTTAACAAGCTACTTTTATAGCCAGGGCCGTCTTAAGCATATCCAGCACTGTGGTGCAAAGATCCCTCCAGCGCCGCCCCACCAGCAACTCCAAAACAAGGGAGGTGGAGGTGGAAAATGTCCTCTGCCTCCCTCCCCACCCCGATCCCCGATGCGGTGGCGGCGATCAAGCAGGAAAACATGCTGGTGGACATGCTCTCTGGAGTCGGGGCACCCGGGAAGGCTGTGTGCCGGTTTTTTGCTAGGAAGCAGGAGGAGAACAACGACCGGGAGCAGGGCCGTCTTTAGCAGATGCAAATCTCTGGGGATCACTCTCCCCCTGCAGAGACTTGGGAAGGAAGCTGCATGCCCGCCAGCCATATAGTTGGCAGGGTGCAGCTGGCGGGCATGCAGGGAAAGGGGAGGCTGCTGACAAAACCGTGCAGCATCCCTACTTGAGAGGCTGGCACCCTGGCGCAAAGAACCACTAAGACCAATGGGAAAGACGGCTCCGCTTATAGCCATAGTTTAAAGCTGGCTTGATATGAAACTTACCAGAATGTTTTTTAAAACCAAGATCCCTTGTTCAAATGTAACACTAAACTGGGCTGCAATAAAACTCTGCTGAGGTCCTGCTCCTGGGTGGATGGGAGGAGGAGAACACACCTAGCAGGAAAGAAGTAGGGGGCCACAGAAGCCCAACACTTTGTGCAGGTTCATTCAAGGTCACTCAAATAGTTCTAAGACATGGTTTTAGGGTTACGTGTGAATGTGGCCAATGCAGCATATTACAGTGGTACCTTGGGTTAAGAACTTAATTTGTTCCGGAGGTCTGTTCGTAACCTGAAACTGCTCTTAACCTGAAGCACCACTTTAGTTAATGGGGCCTCCCGCTGCCAGAGCACGATCTCTGTTCTCATCCTGAAGCAAAGTTCTTAACAAGAGGTACTATTTCTGGGTTAGCGGAGTCTGTAACCTGAAGTGTCTGTAACTTGAAGCGTATGTAACCCGAGAAACCACTGTACTGGGGAAAGAACCCAAAGAGTTTTGTTGCAACTTAATGGCTAACATTTAGGATGGCATCAGCTTTTTTGGATTAGAGTCCATTGCAGAGCAACAATACCAAGTTACTGTTCCCTATTACAGTTTCTATCGAAGGATCTGTCCCCTATCAAAACTGAAAAGAGTCAAATTTCAGTGGTAAAATGTTATTTGGTCATGTTTAGACTGCTTTAGGTTACATAGTGCTTTAAAATTAGTTTTCAGTTGCAGGGCACGGTAACTAATTTTGGTTTTTATAGGGAGTGAGTCTTGCGAGTTTTAAATCAATTGTTTGAATCACCCTTGGCTCTGCGATCAGGAACCAAATGAAAACTGTATGCTTTATTACCTAGATAGGAGAAGGAAATGCTTTCTATTATTTATATCATATTACATTATTGTGGAGTGACCTATTAAATGGTAAGTCCATTTGTTTAAACTAAGAACAATGCATGCTGTGCTTATTTCTGACCTTTTCTGGACATGTTGCACTAACACAGAGGTTTTATACATTTAATGTTATTATGTTACAGGTCACTGTGGTTGTGTTGTTTTTGCCTACAGAAACAGTATTTAAATCCCAAAAGTAAAATAAACCCGACTATCCCAAAGGTAATAATGGCACTTTTGTTCATAATTGTCATTTATCATGCTGAGCTGTGTTGCTGATGTCTGGTAATAACTACTAAAAGCAAAAGCAAAACAGTATCAAACTCTTTCAAAGAAACCCAAAACGTCCACAAACAAATATATAAAGAATTCATTAAAATAAGAAAAGAAAGTGGATTCCCCCCCCCCAGTCACTTTCTACTAATTTCCAGGGAGCTAACAATAAACACGGCATTGTGCCTAAACATGAAATTCTCACCTCATAAATTTCCTATGGCAGCTATTGGGAAATAGCACCAAAAGTTTTTATTTCTTTGACTTTCACAGTATTTAATTGCCTTGGGGGCACACAAAATGCCTTTATAAGAGCATTAACCTCCACATAAATTACATCGGCTTTGCTCAAGCATGTTTGGGCTGAACTCTTCAGTGCAGCAAGAGGCATTTCAATGGAGAAAATAAGTGGTTAGTGCAAAGGTATACCAATTACTCAGAAGTAATCCTACTGAGACACAATGGGATTTACTTCTAAGTAGGCATGTATTGCACTGTTAATTGACTCTGTGGCTGCTGCCTGATGGATTAGTCGGTTCGTTAACTTGAAATACATTCACATTATCAGAATCGCTGTACAAGATTCTGCTAACAGACTCCACTTAGTGGAAGCCCACATGACGGCTTCTGTTAGTGCAGTGGGGTGGAGTAGGTTTCCCCTCTCCTCCCCCATGGCCCTGGGAGTGGGTAGGATAACTCCCAGAGAATTATATAGGGGGAAGAGAGGGGTGATTGTTCTCCCAGGCAAGCAAAAATGTTTGCTCAGATGGAGCAATATCCTCATTGCTACATTGAATTCCTTCCATAGCGTTTCCTCATTGTCAACCTATTAATCAGGAGCCAAATTTTAATCTACAAACTATTACTCAAAATTATTATAATTATTGATTGCTTCCCCCCCAAAAAGGTGAACTCAAAGGTGAACCTTTTTGAGTCCTCTGGGGTCTCATCTAACAACCACTTCATTGGCTACTGCATCAGGTCTTTTGATTACCACCCCACTCCCCAGATTTGAGAGAATTTCAGGGAAGCTGCTATAAAGTTTAGCATTTTTGAGGGAGAGGAGGGATAGAGGGAGAGGGGGAGAGGGGGTAGGGAGAATTTGCTTATTTACAAATTGGATAGGAGAGTCTATTGGAAGCAAGCAGACTCCTCAAAACAGGCTGCAAAAGTACTGATCCTGAATAAGTTGCCCAAAGCAACTACTCCTGTAGTTCTACAAGCTGCTTCCTGTTAGCTAGATTCACAGTACTGTCTGTTTCCAAATTCAGAAACTGCCAACTCTTTTATTTTCCACTGCCCTGAAGATCTCTGGTATCAGATCCCACTGTTACAGATCCTGCTGCTTCTCATTTGGAAGAAGATACCCAACTTGACTATTGGCAAGCAACCAGCTAGACAAAAAGTAGTTTCACCTGGCCTATCTGAAACAATTTGCTCTGAACAGCAAGCTGGCTTAATCTACCGGTAAATAACTGAACAAGTACCGAATATACAAATTTAATAACTAATAAATAAAAATACCTATACCACACAATATAGTTGCCATTAATTAAATATGATCCTCATTAAGAGTAAGTCTCTGAAAGTTAGAACGTTCCATTTCATAGCAAAAATGAGCCTTGTCTAATATTCAAACTCAGAATGCATCTATGGGACATTATCTCAGTCTTATAAAAATCTGCTGATTGCTAAAATTTTGAATGAAGTGATTTACTAAAATCTAAAATGTCAGATTAACCTTGGAGTCAGCCAGGTTTTCCCCACCCTGAAATTAACAAGGCCAAGTATTTTGGACATAAGTTTCATGCATACTCCCAAAGTCTATCCAAGCCAAGATATGAGTGTCTGTTTTTGCAATATTTTAAGTGTGCCTTATTATAAATATGTTCTTCGTTGGACTGAATCCATCATGCCTCAAATTAGTTGTACACACAGAACTTTTTGAGAATTTCCATGGTGCCAAAGGACAATGGGTCACATTAAATGAAACTTGCTCCTTCAATATCTCTTAAATATATCCACCCTTTTTCCAAACTTGGCAGGTGTCAAGAATTTGGGATTTGAAATAACCACATTTGTAATTGTTCAGAAGGCAGATTTTTTTTTTAAGGTCCATAATGTTCAGCTACATTATGAGTCAAGCTGTATCTCCTCTCCAAAGTTCTCCTCTAGCTTGAAATGTAAAACAGGATATTGGGGGAAGGAGTTGAGGGGGGGGAGCAACCACAGCTGAATTATAGAGCATAAGCAAAAGGTTCCAAGTTCAACCCCCAGGATCTTCAGGTAAGGCTGGGAAAGAGGCCAGCCTGAAACCTTGAAGTATCACTGCCAGTCAGTGTAAACAACACTGAAGCAGATGGACTATTAGTCTGACCCAGTATATGGCAGCCTTCCGAGTTTCATGACATTCTGCCCATATTGTGCATTTGCCAGAAGTGTTTCAACACTGATAGATTGCCTCCTCTTGCAGCAAAACTCTCAACAGTCTCTGTGTGACAGACCACCTGAACCAAGCATTTTTATTCGGTAAATATCTTCTGTTTGGGTCAATGATTTAAATTTAATTTTGTTTCTTGCAAACTTTCTGTGTGGCTGTTGTCTCTCATCCTTCTTTTGTTTCCAGGTGTCTTTGTTTTTTTGGGGGGGGGTTGATTTTCCCATATATATATATATATATATATATATATATATATATATATATACACATTCAATAGTGTGGCACTTTCCACCTCAGTATACAGCCTCTTATAAACATACACAGTCACACTCAGTTCACCCATTTATTCTTTTCACTCATTCTCTGACCATTTTCATGCCACAGACACTTTGTCCTAGAACTTTTTGGAGAAAGAGAAAACCAAAGGTGGTATATAAAAATAGCAGAACTATATTGGAGTAAAGACCTTCTCTCTCCCTCTTCAAGGTCTCTCTGAGTAAGAAGTGTAGTTTGGCAGGCAAATTCTTGATTCTGTATTGTAGCCTTTTTCCATTGTACGGAGCAGGTGTTTTTCTTACTCTAATCAAGCCTCTTTTCTTTCTCCATTAGAGCAATTTCCTGTTTTGTTTTCTGCAACTCAGCCATCAAGGCTTGTGGTACTTGATGTAACCCTCACAATGCAAAAAATAAAAAAATAAAAACCATTTTATTGCAATTTGTTTAAGATTTGCCTTTCCTAAGCTTCTCAAAATGTTCCTGAAACATCAGGAATGTATCTTCCTACTAAAAAAATCCCAGGTTCTCAAGTGTCTCCTCCTTTTGATTTAAAATATGCCATTGATGGAGGATCTAAACCTTCTGACAAAACATTTAATTCCAATTCCTTCATCGTAATATGGCTAATTCTGTGTAGTTTAGCACTATTTGCAGCAAAACAGATCTACAAAAACAGCAACATTTTAACACAAGGCTAGGAATCAAGTGTATGATGATGATGACCACTAGTTTAGCTTGATTCATAATGATAGAGTGGTCTAGGGCATTGCTGCACCCAACACCCTATTGCTTACACCATCTGAGGTGGAAGACAAGGTGGAGGCCAAACCCTGCTTTGTGTTGCACTAGTCTGGATGACAGCCAATGCCATCAAGTGATGGCAGTGGGGCCAGTTCAGGATCCAGTGAGTCCTGAGCTAGCTCATACCCTCTCCATCCCTGGAATGCCCCATTTTGCAGCTTTTCGCGGGCTACTGCTGCCAAGAATCCAGCTGTGGTTCCATGCCAGAGGAGAGATGCTGATGTTGCTCAACAGGCAGCCTCCAGCTGATCTATTTTGGGATGGTTGGAGGGGAGACCCTAGTAAGGTGAAACAGAGGTTTGGATTGCAGTGACAGACAAATAATGAAGGATTGAGCTAACATTCTCTATTAGCCATGATTGCATCTACTGGAATCCCATGCTCAGAGGCAGACACCATACACCTAAATTGTTTTTTAACACAAATTCATGTAAATAACCAATTGGTTTCTTTTGATTCTGGCTCTCTGTTGATCACAGACCTTAGGCATATTGCCCATCACCAATCCATCTGAGGCAGCAAATTGCTTAGAACATTCTTGGGGATTTAAAGCCAGTTAAATCCCTGTACTCAGGACTAAGCTTAAAACATACAATTGACCTCAGATCAGCTTAACTATCTTAAATCCAATTGTTTCACGTTGAAGTTGCAAGGCGTGCCACTGTTCAACCCTAAAGTGAGAATCAAGACGTATTTGTAAATGAAAGTTCAAATCTGAACTCATTTCTAAATCAAACTGATTCCAACCTTGAGTTTGAAAAATCCAGAGTAAACTGCTCCTCAGCTATTTAAATTAAAAGTGAAATGTTTTTCATCTTGTAACTTAAGTTGCTGCCTGGATCTGAAGCAATACCTCTGCAAATGGGGACCAGATGCTCTCCAGTGGTGGGTCAATTTCTATGAGAGGGATCCAGGAGCTTAACTGGTACATGGCTTGGGACAATTTGGCACAAGGAGCAGATGGGGAATGATATGGCCGTTTCCCGCAAGAGATGCCCACTAAATGAGGCTTTGGTAGAAAAATAATTCCTTTCAAGCCCAAAGGTTTACAGTTTACACCAACATTCCATTCTGTAGCCGTTTCCCAGAAATGGGTTTAAATGCTCTTTTTCATTTGAGCTCTTATTCCCCTGTTTGGAATTCCATTTGGAAAGTACACACATGCCGCTGGTAGTAGCTCTCATGACAACATTCTTATCAATTCATCTTATGTAGCTCATCATTCTTCAAATACTTTGTCTCTTAACTTAATAAAGACAGGAAGCAAATCGTTCCAACTCTCTACTTGGAGTCACGCATTTTGGTATTTGTTTATGCACCCACGGAGATAAAAAATATAGCATGGTTTTGGTTTTTTAAAATAAAAATGAAGAAGAATATGTCCTTAAACTTCCCAAGTATCCTGATTGTCCCTTGTCAGTGTCTTTTTTTTAGAAAAAACTATGATCCAGAGCAGACACCAGGCATCAACATTGGGGGGCATTTGCTGAGGTAGCCAACACTGGGCCCTCCATATTTTTTGAACTACAGATCTCATCATCCTTGACCATTGGCCATCCTGATGGGAGTCGGTGTTGCCCAACAATATCCAGAGAGCATTCCAATCTGCTGGCCTTGCACTTTCTCCTTCCTGCTGTTGCTGCCTGCTGTTCACCTGCTTCTGTAAGTGAGTGAGCAGTGAAAAGAACGAAGATGTGCACTTGTCTCCACACACCTCACCCAATCCTTCTGGGAAGTGGTGTGGAGCTGGCTTAGAAAGAGAAAGAATCAAATGGGCACTGATAACACAAGCAAGGAGGGTAAGATAGACACACTCAGGAGCGGGGGGGGGTGGGAGCACATTGAGAGCATCTTGTCTGAGCATCCCCCATGGAACTGGCAGTACTGTAGCTATTGTTGTTTAGTCGTTCAGTCATGTCCGACTCTTTGTGACCCCATAGACCAGAGCACGCCTGGCACTCCTGTCTTCCACTGACTCCTGCAGTTTGGTCAAACTCATGTTAGTAGCTTCGAGAACGCTGTCCAACCATCTCATCCTCTGCCATCCCCTTCTCCTTGTACGGTAGCTATTTTGTACCATTATTATTATTATTATTTAAAATGTATCGTCCCAACTCTAAGCTGCCAAGGCTAAATAGAACTGAATTCTGTCCTGTGTGCCTTCTCTTGCCAATGATTCCCCCTACCCTTAACTCCTGAATGCTCCAAATTCTTGCTTGTGGAAAATTATTTATTTACATTGCAGTGAAATTTCCTGACCAGGTTACAAGCCGTGAAGACGTTCAAGATTATCTAGATCAATGTACAGCTGCTTACCAGTGCTCCTGTGCATTTAATTATGATATTTGTTTATGTTAAAAATCTATGGCATGGAGATTTCTGATCCCCGCCCCTTTATACGTACTCTACAGTCTCTAATTATTCACAGACAAGTTTAATGTGAAAAACCAATGTGCAATTCTAACTAGAATTTGTACTTCATGTTACCTAGCATTCTTATGGCTGTTTTTAAAATATAAATAGCAAGCTATATTGTATTCTGAATTTGGGGTGAAATATCTTCTAACAAAATGAAGGGACACGGGTGGCGCTGTGGGTTAAAGCCTCAGCGCCTAGGACTTGCCGATCGAAAGGTCGGCGGTTTGAATCCCCGCGGCAGGGTGCGCTCCCGTCGTTCGGTCCCAGCGCCTGCCAACCTAGCAGTTCGAAAGCACCTTCGGGTGCAAGTAGATAAATAGGGACCGCTTACCAGCGGGAAGGTAAACAGCGTTCCGTGTGCTGCGCTGGCTCGCCAGATGCAGCTTGTCACGCTGGCCACGTGACCCGGAAGTGTCTGCGGACAGTGCTGGCCCCCGGCCTCTTGAGTGAGATGGGCGCACAACCCTAGAGTCTGGCAAGACTGGCCCGTACGGGCAGGGGTACCTTTACCTTTACCTTTTATCTTCTAACAAAAGTTGGTTTTGTCATCTTTTGGTGGTGGAATATCCCTGGAAATCTGGAGAACAGGATGAATTTATGCAATGCTGAATATTTTGATGTACGTGTTAACAATTAATAACTCCTAAATGGATGTTATTTGAAGCATCTTGGTCTGATTATCAGTGATGAGTGGCTGTTTGTTTCAAAACAAGTCTCAGAGAGTTGTGGATTCCAGCAGGACTGACACCTATAGCTGTGCAAAGAGAACCAGCTGATTTGTGGGGAAACGCTGTGAAGGCATTTCTGTTTGGGGGCTGATCTCAAACAAATTCTTCCACCAGCTATTAAATGGGAGCTGCATGCTTGTTAAAGGTCATGAAAGCTTCCTGCCTCCTTCCTTCATGAATGGAAACCTCTCTCTCACTTTCACTTCAATGTACGCATTGTTTGGACTGTGATAGCTCAGCCCAAACAACTTTTTAGTGGAAGTGGGATATTGTTTGCCCAAGACATTTGTCTTGAATACGTCTATTGCCTGGTATAATCCTAGAATTTTCAAACAGTTCCTTTTTGCTCTTTTCCAGATGTAAAGTGGCATGCAACCCGGATCTACTGAAGCTTGAAATTTAAACCCAAAGTCTTTCCTGCTATTTCATCTTATCTACTGAGAAAGCAACTGTACCCTGTATGTGCTTGTATTTGCCATTTTTGTATAGAGGAGCATCTAAATTCTTACACTTAACCTTTAAAAAGTCTTGTTTTCAAACTTTTCTAGAAATTGACAAATTAAAAAGAGACAAATTGCACATCTAGATGGCATCGACAACATTAAGAGTTATCAAAGAAGGCAAATGTGAAACTGTTGATCTAAGAAAAATGTGTAATTTGTCTCCAAGATCAGCCCTTCTACCTTACTTTCTATCTTTTTATCCTACTTATTCACCCTATTTCCACACCACTCCTCCACCTCCTTAATCCTTCCCTCCTTTGCCCCAGTACCCATTGATGAGATGCTATCCTTATCTAATGCCTCCACATGCCCCCCTTTAATCTAATCTCACATATTTTCCAGTCTTAATTTTTAGATGTTCTCGCAACTTTAAAGTGAGGTCACCGTGGCATTCGCATTTGCCACATCCAATCTGCTAGAATTATAGGCAGAGTAATGGGATGGACAAACAGTAATTCTCCTACTGCTGACAGGATTGCAGAGTCAATGATTCACAAAGAAGGGACCCGATAGGATGATAAATAGGTGATGAAAGCTTCTACCATCTGGGATTCATTTATGCACCATATCGTCATACAAAGTGCAGAACTGCATAATAGCGGCTATGTTAGACCGTGGTTTTTAAGAGGACCAACTAAACAAGAGTTTTGCAAACACCCAGTTATTCTATCTTTTCAAACAAAACCAGAGCAACAATCCCATTTCATTCAGTGATCTCTCTTATGAAAGGCATAAATGTTCACATCAAAGTTACTTGTTATTGTCATCTCTAGTGTGAAAGTAGTTGTATAGAAGACACTTTGGACATAATAAACAGGGGACATCTCCTGTTCTTACCCAACAATTTCAATGTGATGAGTGGCCAAACATCAGTTAGTAGCACATCTGTCTTTGCATCCAGAAGATCTCTGGCATCTGGGAAGATGGATTGACTATTAAACCACTCTGAGAATTGTAACTCTGAGGAAAAAGAAGGACTCCTAACCCTTAACATCATCATCATCATCATCATCATCATCATCATCATCATATTATTATTTATGCCCCACACATCTAGCTGGGTTTCCCCAGCCACTCAGGGCAGCTTCCAACAAACATCAAATATTAAAAACTTCCCTAAACAGGGCTGCTTTCAGATGCCTTCTAAAAGTCAGTTGTTTATTTCCTTGACATCTGATGGGAGGGTGTTCCACAGGGCGGGCACCACTACTGAGAAGGCCCTCTGCCTGGTTCCCTGTAACTTCACTTCTCGCAGTGAGGGAACCGCCAGAAAGCCTTCGGAGCTGGATCTCAGTGTCCAGGCTGAACAATGGGGGTGGAGACGCTCCTTCAGGTATACTGGGTTTAGGGCTTTCAAGGTCAGCACCAATACTTTGAATTGTGCTTGGAAACGTACTGGGAGCCAATGCAGGTCTTTCAGGACTGGTGTTATGTGGTCTCGGCAGCCACTCCCAAACTGCAAACTTAACAAACTACAGCTCCCAGAATTTTTTGAGGAAACCATGACTGCTAAAAGTACTATCATAATGCTTTAGATGTAAGGTGTGATTATGGCCAGTGATTGTGTGGAGGAGTCTTCCCCATTTTGATATACCCACAATGCTGCCCCTAGAACACTCTTCCCTATGTCCTTCCTACAGAGGTTTCTGTCATATTTTCACATTTAAAATCAAGCACTCTAGCTCCCCCATCTCAGCTCAGAGGCTTCAAGTATTGGCACATAAATGTCTCTGGCATATGTGTTTTCCCATATACCCACTACAACCCTTTAGTAACACTTCTAGTGCTATGGGGATCTAGAAATATATAACATATATAACATAGTGCCATATTGACAGCTAAGGGCGCACATATACCATCTGTGTCTGCCCTTTTGGCAGGGAGATGTGAGCGGCGATGAGTTTTGGATACACATTTGCACTGTGTCCTCTCACTGGCTAACCACATTTGAGGTATAAAATGTGCTTTGCTTGGCCTGTGTAACTGAGAAGTATCTTCTCCAAAAATGGGAGTTAGTCTGATTGTACATGCCTGCTATCTGTTACAAATGTAACCGTTTCCTGCTCCTTGTGCTGAAAGAAAACAGCTAAGAGGCCTGAAATTAACAATAAAAGGCTTTTTGGACTGGCTGCATATTGAGATTTTTTCGTAATCTCCTCTGTTGTTAACCAGTTGAGTGTTTAATCAATTCTACAAGGCTCAGCCTTTTTGCTTTCTTTCTCATTTCAGAAAGGATTTACAGTGTTTAGTGTCTTAACTATAGATACGTTAATGTGATTGCCAAGTATTCCCTTTAATTCTTACTTATTCTATGCCTCTTATATGAAACTCTGCGGACTAACCAACTGTTAATACTATGTTGCTTCCAATAAAATCTGAAGAAATTTGGCTGCAATGCTTTGCCAAGCTGGTACATATACAGCTCCATTTTACCATATTAGGTCACAGATAAAAGAATGATAACTACAGAACTGCTTGGCCTAGTTTTTTTCTACTCGTAGGTCATGCATCATGTAGAATATTCCCTGTGGGGATAAATGTTCTTACTTCAATTTATGGGATTTTGATCATGCTTTTCAAAGTATATTTTCATTCAGCTCAGCCTTGTTCAGTGAACAACCTTAGTGGCTCACTAAGAGAGCACAGAACAGGATGCTAGACATAAGCTTTCACTTCCTATTTGGGGCATGCGTACGATGCAGAGAAATATATTTGATGTGTGCTATTCTAAACATCCATTTTAAAAGTTACCAGAAATGCTCTGACATTGCATTTTCAGACTTTTATTCACCGATGGAGAAAATAGGAAAAATAATAATACAAGTTTTTAGAGTGAACCATATTTTTAAGACGATGGTGTGCAGTCTTGACAGCTTCTGAGAGACAAAACAGAACTGATATATCTGCTTTTACTATAACAGATGGGGACATTTCGCTATGTTGCTGATGTCATATTGAAAGGGAGGGGGAGCAAAGGCAAGGACGGAATTATTTCACTGCCTTTGTAGATTTGGCCCCTTTGACAGAAACAGATAAAACAAATAATCCTCATTTTTTAATTCACATTTTATTTCCTTAGCACTTAGATAATGTCTCATTTACTTTGAGCCAGAAGTGCATTAGCATCCTTGTTCGTGGATCTGCTAATGCAGGGCTAGACTTGAAGTCACCCAAGCCTTGATAAAATAAGCAACACACCAACACCTTACATCTGGGGAAAAGAAGGGAGGTACTGCAAGGCTGAAAGGAAAACCCCTTTGGAAAAATTAGCACTAAATTGAAATGGAGGGCACTGCTTGATGAATGCTTTCATCCCCTGCTAAATGAGCTCCCTCTTTCAGTCCTGGCTGCACTACTTTGAAAAAGGTATAAATCTGCTCATGGTGGGGCAGGTGTTGGGAAGATGTGACAATGTAAGTAAATAAATTTTTATTTATACCCCACCCAAGACCAGGCCCAGGGTGGCTAACATCAAATATCAAATACATTAAAACACAATCAAACAGTTGTTTAAAATACAGCTTAAAAAATAGAATCAGGATAAAATTAAATGACTGACCATGAATTACAACCATAGGGGTTGGGAACCTCAAGTATTCATCAGGGCCAGCTATCCATGTTGGTCCCACACGAGCCGATAAAAGGGCCAAAGAGTTAACTTACAGGGTCCCATGGACCAAAGGCCAGGCGGAACAGCTCCGTCTTGCAGGCCCTGCGGAAGGATGTCAAGTCCTGCAATAGAGTGTTCCACCAGGTTGGGGCCCAAAGCCAAAAAGGCCAAGGCAACTAGGCCATTACACTTTCATGTTGGAATGTGCATACAGAAATGCATCTCCTGAAATTCATGCAGTTCAGAGAATGATTGTTCACCTATACCCAGAGAACCTACAACAGCAGAACCACTGCAAACCGTGCCCCAAACTTCCATTCTGCAGAGCTGGTCCAGTAAGCTATCATGGTCAATTGTATTTTTTTAAAAAACACCCACTGAGAGATCCAGCAGAACTAGCAGGTTCACACATTTTCACTACCATCCTAATCTGTCTCCTGGAACAGGTCAACCAACCATCAAGGTACCCAAAACTGCTTCAATCCCAATCCCTGGCCTAAACCCAGAGTTCAGAATCACTCTAGATAATCTGTTTCCTCTAAGTATGCACAAAGCTTGCCCAAGAAGATATTAGTAACTGTGTGGTGACTCTAATATTCTTCCAGATCTGGGAAGGTTCTCTTCCAACAAAACAGGGTATTTAGCACCCCCCTGGATAGGCCTAATCAAGAGGCTACATGTGGTTAGATATTGATTCAAGCATCTTCTTGTCCACTTCCTCAGACAGTGACAACTGAAAATAATGCTACAAAATTTAACTAGGTGGTGCTCTAGGTGCCTCAATTGTGGCATCAGGCTCAGAGCCGATACTTGCAAATTCCCCTTCAAAATGCTTTGTGAATTCACCACAGCAGGTGACCAAGGGTTCTATTCCACTTCTCCCCAGGCCAGACCCCACAACAAGCTCTTCACTCAGGCCGGCCTATTTCAGTGACTACAAATCTTCTGGAAAAAGTTCTATGGCTTTCATGGCAGCCATGAGGTTCAAGCAGGTCCACTTAAGGTCCCACATGGATATTGAAATCCTCCAGCAAGTGACATGCAGATTCCGTTGATCACCACAATTGGACTCAGTTTGTGTGGGATGGTTTTGAACTGTTTGACTTATTTATTTACCCTATTTCTATACATATTAGGGGACGCGGGTGGGGCTGTGGGTTAAACCACAGAGCCTAGGACTTGCCGATCAGAAGGTCAGCGGTTTGAATCCCCATGACAGGGTGAGCTCCCATTGCTCAGTCCCTGTTCCTGGCCAAACTAGCAGTTTGAAAGCACGTCAAGTGCAAGTAGATAAGTAGGTACTGCTCCGGCGGGAAGGTAAACAGCGTTTCCGTGCGCTGCTCTGGTTCACCAGAAGCGGCTTAGTCATGCTGGCCACATGACCCGGAAGCTGTATGCCGGCTCCCTTGGCCAATAAAGCGAGATGAGCGCCACAACCCCAGAGTCAGACATGACTGGACCTAATGGTCAGGGGTCACCTTTACTATACATATTGTGTGTGTGTGTGTGTGTGTGTGTGTGTGTGTGTACACACATCTATAGAAAACTAAAGCAACAACAGACAACTTAAACAACAAATTTAAAAATATGCAGTTAACATATGAAAATAGTACATTAACACAAAATTACTAATGAATATGAACCAGCCTAAATGATCTCAACTTTGGACACACCCTCCCTCTCAGCCTCCTGGCTCTCACCAAGGGTTGAAACAAACTCCCAGCACACCTGCAAAAGCCTCACAAAGAGAAGGGTTGATGCTGACATCATTCTGGTCTCCCACTTTAGGCTTGCTTTTTATGGGCAGGCACTAAGGTGGATGGAGCTTCCTCAGGCTGCCTCCAGCTGTGTCCCATTAAGCAGTCAGCTGCATTTTCTGCATGCACTTCCAGAGAACCCTCTCCCAAAGTCTCTAATTGTGGCATATTTATCCATTTTGCCCATATGACATTGCAGTTCTATGTCCCTAATGCGTTGAAGCACTTGACTTCTGGCTCTCTCATATCCTGCCGCTATCAAGATCTGTGGGGAGAATCCCAAGCTTCTTATCTTTTCAAACAGGGAAGCTTTCCAGGTAGAATGAAAGGTGTCTAAGAGTGTTAAAGGAGCCAAACCGGCCGGGGAAAAAATAAGTTTTAACCAGTAGTGTATCTTTAGAATCCACAACCGCGCGTTAACGGGTGGTTGTCCAACTTCTAAGCGGACAGCTATATTAGATACACAGGGGGGGATCCCCAATAAACACCGATAGAATTTTGTTTGAAATGCCTCCATAGGCGCAAAATTTTTAAAACTGCAAACCTGGGATCCATAAGTGAGTTGTGGGAGTATTTTTGCAGCAAAAACCTGGGAGGCCGCCGGAACGTATTTACCCCCTTTCCCGTGAAAAAATCTTGTAAGGGCTTTATTGGCCCTTCCTGCATTGGCAATGGCGTTTTTCATCTGTTGGTGCCACGAGACCCTTTCCTGAAAAGTTATTCCCAGGTATTTGAAAGTTGCTACCTGGTCAATAGGTTGACCATTAATTCTCCATATGTGTTTCCTTCTTTTCTTTGAAAACACCATAATTTTAGATTTGCTGTAATTTATTGATAGTTGTTCCGCTTGACAATAGTCAGCAAGTGATCTCAAAAGCTTCCTCAAGCCAACGCAGGAAAAGGAGAGTAGGACTGCGTCGTCCGCATACAGAAGCACCGGGAGGGGCATACCTGCCAGATTGGGAGGGTGGGCATTTTCTTTTGCCATATTTACTGCTAGAGAGTTGATATAAAAATTAAATAGCGTTGGTGCGAGGACACATCCTTGTTTAACCCCATAGTGCGTTTGAATTTCTTTAGTTAGATGGCCTGACCGATCGCATCTTACCCTCACCCTGGTGTTTTCATATAGACCACGGATAAGACATAATAAGCGTTTCTCAGTTCTTTCTCCACCCTCTTCCCCTTTCTTCTCCAGGTGCTTTATTTAATTAATTTATTTTCTCTTTTTATAGAATGGTGCGGTTTTTTGTTTGTCTTTTTACTATTACAGATAAATATGCCATGGCCAAGTTTTAAATCCTAATTTTACTTTTTCAGGGGTTCCTGTATTCCTCCCATCTCTTAATGCAAAACAAAAGCCAAGAAAGAATGTGTGTGTGTGTGTAGCTATTTTGAATAGTTCATGTCTTGACACATCTTCCAATTGTGTCATTTGACAGAAACCTGGACTGGTTTAAAAAAGAATTTTTATTAAAGGAAGGGACGGAAGGAATAGACTGAACATCTTTAAAAGTGTTCTTTTTCAAAGTTGTTGAAAAACTCTATAAAAGGCTGTTGAATGAGAGGTGCATCTGTTTCTATAGCACCTAAGAGTTACAGAGGGTTGTACTCAACAATGTCTTTGTGCAAGCAGAACAACTTCTGCTCTTTCCTGTCATCTCTTTCCCTCTCCAGAAAAAAAACCTGTTGTCCAAAGTATTATATAATCTAAGCAAGAAATATGGAAAAAAACCTGCAGGGCGGCGGGGGGGCGGGAACAAGAATATTCAATTAAATGGTAGACTCCAAGTTAGTATAGTGAAATTAATACTATTGGTTGATTGCATGTCCTATACTGCATATATTTTACAATCATGGTTAATCTGCAGGTAGTTATGCTTTACGGGGTTAAGAGACTGGGCCAGGTCGTTATCTCCCCCCGTTTCCATGGGGTCACATTTAACCTGATGTCACCTGATGTCATCATTATGTCAGATGACCTGATTTTGCCTGCATTGTTTGAAATCAAACCTTGTATAGCACTCTGCAAGCACTCTGGATCTTCTGGAATGCTATGCACGGGGCTTCTCAAAGCCCAGCCAGATCAGCTGATTTCTGGAGCTTGTGCAGCCAGGCACACTGGGCTTTGCAGATGCTGATTGATGGTTCCTGCACACCTCCTTTGGACTCAGCTGTGTCCTTATCTGCTCAGCACATGACATCAGGTACCTGCGGCTTGGCCAAAATGGTAAGGCCTGCTTAGGCTGGAAGACCTGCTTAGGCTCGCAGCCTGAAGGTTCCTCACCTCACCACAGTAGTGTTGCTGTGTCTCTGAAAGCACTGCTGAATATTTTGGTAGTGGGAGCAAAATGGTGGTGTGGTGGGTGGGTGGGTGGGGTGTACTTTCAGACCCTAATGAAATACTTGCCTACGTAGCACATTCCTCCATCAGATTACAACACATTGAATAGATTCTGCATTGTTAGTTATAAACCAGCAGGTGGCATTAAAAATTGGTCCTGAATCCAGTTCTGCAACTTCTCTGTGCTGGACAGTGGACATTTTGTTGTTGCAGCTGCTATCCTATGAATTTGAGGATGGCAGTGCATGGAATATGAAAAGGATGCCTTTTTAAGCACATGAATCTCATAGCTAGAGTGGAATCGGTATTAAACTATAGATGCTGTTTTCATTATTCTGGCAGCTTCATAAAGGCAGAGGTGATCCTTAAGATAACTTGGCCCTGGGTTTTTCCTCTCATTTTAGCCCTATTCAGAAATTATTTTCTCTCTGGAATTCAGTTCGCAATCAGAAAGAAGCCCTGGACTTCTTGATTTTGGGAAATCCAGATGCCAGCCTGCGCTCCTAGGGACCTGAAACCTTCTGACTGGCCCTTCTGGGCCATGAGAATTCTTGAAGAAATCTTCATACATTACATTGCTTAGGTTATTGCATTAAGTTTTTAAGCGTTTCTTAACTACGTTACAAACAGGTGTTTGAAAATATGTACATCATATACAGATACTAATCAGAGAGCCAAGATTGGCCACACTTCTTTTTTGAGGGTACAGTTGGTGGCAAGCTTAGCTTTCTTACTGTGCAATGTGTGAGACTGTCCGTGCTTTGCAACAAACAGCTATCATCAAGGCTGCAACAGGAGCCTTTCCAGACTGATTTTATTCTGCTCTGGCTTGCCATCCAGATAGCAACCACTGAATGATATCATTCTACTCATTGTCTTCTAATTGTTGGAACTAATTTCTTCAAATTAAATTGCAGTGCACGGATCGAACAGTGAGCATTAATCTCCTAACACTGTGAGCTTTATCAACATCCATGAAATAGCCCCCTAACAGGCAAAAAAAGAAAAATATTTCAAAAAAAATACTTGTCAAGTCTTGCTATTAGGGATTGATGTCAGGGCTTGATAAAAATGAAGTAATTGTATTTGCGGTGAGGGGAGGGGGTCCTTTAGAAAATTACTGGTTCTGTCTTTATTCTTTGTCTTTCATTAGACACATTAGCCAGTCATAATTTGGCTTTTACTTTCACGTCTATCACAATGTCCTTTTTGTGTTGTTAGCAAAGTGGAAGATAAAAAAATAGAGAGCAGAAATTTCCCTATATTTTTGTTGTTGTTCAAGTTACTTTAGCAAGCCAGGGCTTTGCTGGGGTTCATGTACAGTTTTAATCACCAGTGCATAAATTTGTGTGTTATGACTTGTAGAAGTAGATCTTCCCATGCACATTCTTAGCACACACCCCAATGTTTCAAATTAATAACAAATTAAGGATGTTGTAAGTGGATTAATCCTATGATATGCATTCCAATGCCTCTTTATTTTTTCCAGGAATCATCATGTCCCTTAGTGCTTTTGCATTCCATCTCTTCAGATGTAAGGCCACTGAAGGATACCCACATTTATGGAGCATAGTTAGTGGGACGTGGGTGGCGCTGTAGTCTAAACCACTGAGCCTCTGGGGCTTGCTGATCTGAAGGTCAGCAGTTTGAATCCCCACGACAGGGTGGGCTCCCGTTGCTCTGTCTCAGCTCCTGCCAACCTAGCAGTTTGAAACCATGCCAGTGCAAGTAGATAAATAGGTACTGCTGCGGCAGGAAGGTAAATGGTGTTTCCGTGCGCTCTGGTTTTCATCACGGTGATCCGTTGTGCCAGAAGTGGCTTAGTCATGCTGGCCACATGACCCGGAAAGCTGTCAATGGACAAACATTAGCTCCCTCAGCCTGAAAGTGAGATGAATGCCACAACCCCATAGTCAGCTTTGACTGGACTTAACTGTCAAGGGGTCCTTTACGTCTATCTTGACCTTTGCATGCGTTCCTTGTGGAGAGAATGAGGAACTTAGAATTTCTCAATTGTAGACTTGGAAGGGATCCCAAGGGAACTAGTTTATTTTATTTTAGCATTTTTTTATTGAAAGTTTTCCTCATACAAGATAATAAAAAAACAAACTAATCTAAGTAAAAGGGAGGGGAAAAGGAAAAGAGGAGGAGAGGATAAAAATACAAATCCCTCTCTCAAAGGTAAATCTTAACCCTTGTCTGACACAAAAGGGGGTGGACACTCCCAGCTCTCACCTGGGAGCTTCCCATTCTTTTCCTAGCCTTCCACCCTAGGAAATCTTCCTTTCCCTGGGAGGATGAGGAACATGTTCACATGGCCAGTTACATTGATCAAGGATAATAATTCTGTGGCTGACCTTAGCCTCTGGGTGGTTGTTGCTCA
This sequence comes from Podarcis raffonei, assembly GCF_027172205.1. Taxonomy (NCBI): domain Eukaryota; kingdom Metazoa; phylum Chordata; class Lepidosauria; order Squamata; family Lacertidae; genus Podarcis; species Podarcis raffonei. The sequence goes on from NC_070607.1 coordinate 66,386,596, forward strand.
TGTTTTGCTTGTTCAAAATGAGCTTGACGGAAGCTTAACTCCTAAAGCCTATGCTCTGGCTATATCTAGGTTAGAGTACCGCCTTTGAAGATGGTTTGGAAACTGCATAGAGAAATGGGAAGAACTGAGTAAATGGGAAGGAAACTGGCAGAAGCAGTAAATCAGGGATGGGGAAGGCTTTTCCGTTCCACCAGTCAGATCCTTATCAGGACTGGCCTCAGAGGCCAAATTGGGCAGGGGGACGAGGCTGTGCAGCTGTCAATCACAGGACATCACAATGACATCATGAGCAGGTGACCATTTTTTTTATAGATGGAATACAAACAAAGCAAGTTATTTAATCTGAGTTTTAGTTTTAAGCAGCCATGTTACAATAAATTGTCATCCGATTCCACCCTATTGATCATATCGGCAATAGCTAAGTTTGCCAAGGAGGATGAAATTCAAAATTCCACTGAGATGCACAGTGATCTGGGATCCAAGACAGTCAGCAAGATGATGCAGCCAAATAAACATCCCCAGCATTTCTTGATGCATAGAAAGAGTTGTCTCCAGATAATACTTATCTGCAAAGTTTTTTCTCCTGAACATGTTCTCACTGAGATGGCTTGTTGTACACATCATCATCATTTACAAATGGCATTTTTTCACATTTCCAGACATGCTTATTGACTTGCAGAAATATGCATTTGCCTTTAAATTTTTAGGTGAAATGTGACCTTTTTGGTTTTGGAGGAAGCTGGCACTTTTTAGGACCTTCCATGAAGAAACTCAAAGCAATAATGAACAGTAGCTGTAAAGTAAGTATTTCCATTTAGGAGAGCAAATTTAATAATGTGTTGGCAATTTGCTCTTGCCCTATAGAGACCTGATTATGGACCTCCTCTATGTTCTTTGGACTGCATTATCCTGGATATGCCAAATAAATTTACTTGACCTACATGGAATCTAAGGCATTTGAGGATGTGATTGAGTGCATTCAGTGAGAGCCTGTGGGAAGTGGGTGGATTACTACATATTTAATTGAATGTAAAGTCTTGCCAGCTTCCTCACTGGGGTGAACAATGGCCAAAAGTTGTTATATATTAGCTGAATCCATTAATGAAATTTTAGGTCAAAATTGACAATATATTTTGAAAAGCTGTTTGTCTGTTCACTATGTTTACATTATGCCTGTGTTTACTATTTGAAGAGCAATTGCATTTCCATGTGTCTTAATCACATTGGCTAGTGGAAAATAAGAGGAGTACAAAGATAATAGAATTGTAGAATTGGAAGGGACCACATGGGTAATCTAGCCCAACCCTCTGCAATGCAGGAATTGTTGGCCCAAGATGGGGCTCAAACCCACAACTCTGAGATTAAGAGTCTCATGCTCTACCATCTGAGCTATTGCATATGAGATAGTCTGATCAAGATCTACTGGTCTGATGAATAGACTAGTCTGTACAAGATCTACTAGTCTGATCAATGCCAATCTGTTGAGTTACTGATGTTCTGATCTTGACAATGACATGGTTTTTTTTGACAATCACTTGTAGCTGAGTAAGATTGTCTTCCATGAGTCCATAAGTGACTATGGAGGCCAATTCTGAATCCACATGTCCTTCCACAGTGGGGATATGGTTTCTGGGCAGGAGCTGATCAAGGTGAGGGTTTGCCAAGCGTGCCATCCTCTTAGCACATTTCTCCCTTTCATCCTGAGTTCGAGCATCTTCAAAGTCCATGACACCTTTGGTAAAGGCTGTTCTCCAATTGGAGTGCTTGCAGGCCAGTGTTTCCCAGTTGTTGGTGTTTATACTACATTTTTTTAGATTTGCCCTGAGAGGGTCTTTAAACCTCTTTTGTTGACCACCAGCATTATGCTTTCCATTTTTAAGTTCGGAATAGAGTATTTGTTTAGGAAGGTGATAATCAGGCATCCGAGCAACATGACCAGTCCAACGAAGTCAATGTTGAAGAATCATTGCTTCGACACTGGAGACCTTTGCTTCTTCCAGTACACTGGCATTAGTTTGCCTGTCTTCCCAAGTGATGTGTAAAATTTTCTGGCGACACCATTGATGGAATCTTTTGAGGAGTTGAAGATGGCATTTATAAGTGGCTCATGTTTCACAAGCATACAGAAAGGTTGGTAGTACAATAGCTTTGTAAATAAGTATTTTTGTTTCCCTGAGAATGTCCCGGTCCTCATACACTCTACACTTCAAATGGGAGAAAGCTGCACTCGCAGAGCTCAGGCAATGCTGGATTTTGGCATCAATGTCAGCCTGATTGCCATGTTATATACAATTAGTGGTACCTAAATCAAAGCAAAGGGCACTGCATCTGTTGCAACTTTTTTAGTAGCAAATGACATGAGAATGAAGCTTGATGGGACAGCGATAAAAAGCAGGTTTTGAGGCAGAGATGGGGAACTAGGCTACCAGTCTCATCGTCACTGACCATAGACCATGATGGCTAGGGCTAATGAGAGTTGGAGCCCAACAATACCCTGGGAATTGTAGTTTCCCCACCAGAGATACATTTCCCAGTTGTTGTTGTTTAGTCGTTTAGTCGTGTCCGACTCTTCGTGACCCCATGGACCAGAGCACGCCAGGCACTCCTGTCTTCCACTTCCTCCTGCAGTTTGGTCAAACTCATGCTGGTAGCTTCGAGAACACTATACAACCATCTCGTCCTCTGCCGTCCCCTTCTCCTTGTGCCCTCCATCTTCCCCAACATCAGGGTCTTTTCCAGGGAGTCTTCTCTTCTCATGAGGTGGCCAAAGTACTGGAGTCTCAGCTTCAGGATCTGTCCTTCCAGTGAGCACTCAGGGCTGATTTCCTGAAGAATGGATACGTTTGATCTTCTTGCAGTCCATGGGACTCTCAAGAGTCTCCTCCAGCACCATAATTCAAAAGCATCAATTCTTCGGCGATCAGCCTTCTTTATGGTCCAGCTCTCACTTCCATACATTTCCCAGTACATGTAACAAATTACAGTTCCCATTATTCTTTCACGGGGTGCTTCAGTAACTGACACAGGAATCCACCCTTATTTAAATAGTTTATTATTAGGATGGGTAAAGTCTTTGGGGGAATAAAAGATGAGCTTTCCATGTTTGTTAAGACACTCTACAAAATTTTGTGGATTGCTTTGTGAATGGCTTGTTGGGATTTTGTTGTTATTGATATTGTTGTTTTAAGGAGTGTTTTCCCTCCAGATTTCCAGTTGCCTAATAAGACGACCCCCAAGAAGAAACTTGCTTCTTTTGTAAAGCTCAAACCTACAGGTGTCATAATTGTGTGCTGGTCTTCTTTAAATAGTAACACACCCATGCTGTTTCGTAAGACAGAAAACCAGCCTTAACATATAGGTAATCAATAAAGTTATACAAAATAGAGCCAGTGCTATTTTTCCAGAAAAAGAGGTGCTGGAACTCATCATAAATGCCTCCCTTGTTCTCTCATAGCAGGCTTCCTTAAACTCGGCCCTCCAGATGTTTTGAGACTACAATTCCCATTATCCCTGACCACTGGTCCTGCTAGCTAGGGAACACAGGAGTTGTAGGCCAAAAACATCTGGAGGGCTGAGGTTGAGGAAGCCTCTCTTATAATTACAATGGCTCCCACCTGTGAGGTGTCAGAACTGAGTCCCAGTGAGTTCCAGCTGGGAAAAAAGACCTAAATAGATCTAATGCTTTAAATGTAAAGGTCAGTGCCTGTAGTCCATCCCATAATTGCACCACCTTGGATTCACACGGATTTCATTTGGGCCTCATGCATAACTGTGGTCTGGACTTCAGCCACTGACTTCCACTTTGTGCACATAAACATGTTTACTTGTAAGGGACAACATCTCTATTGTTCCTATTTAATTGCTACTGGCTTATATGAAATTTTCCATTTTTGAAAGATTCAGGAACATGCTACTCTAGGGCATTCTTGAGCCAGTATTTTTAGAAAATATATTCTGGCTACCATAGTACTTTTAAAATATAATGGTGGTCATAATATATTTTCTTGAGCGGTTGGGATCGGAACCAACTGCAGAAACAATATTTTTCAAGAAGCTACCCTTAAAAAAGCATCTGGCCTATGTATCTTATGGGAATCTGCTAATATGCATTAATAATGATGATGATGACGTTGATGATGTTTGAAAGCTTTTAGGAGAAAGATGGGAACCAAATGATACCACCTCTAGGAGAAATCTCTTTCCTGATGGAAGAACCTTGTCCCCCCAGCAGATCCCGATGGTAATCTTGTCTTGTAATTTATAATGTGCATCCTGGTATGGAGTTAATCCCAAGGGGACAAAACAGCACAATGAGCAAACCAATAGTTAAAACAGTAGATGGATGCTTACAGACCTCTTAACATTGTCTTTCTGTGCAATAAGACTATGCCCTTGCTGAGGCCCTGAGATTGACTTCCCAAGTTGGATATCTTGACATTTAACAGAGGGGAAATATACAAGAGAAAGCAGAACTCGCAGTGCAGTACCATGCACGTCTGTTCAGAAGTCCCACTGTGTTTGGCTGCGCTTACCCTCAGACAGAGTCTGTGTATGATTGTAACCTAGATGATTTCTTCCCCTCATCTATATATATCACCGTTTCAACACTGAACTCTGTTCCCAGTTTATCACTTAAAATTTATTTTCGTTTATGTGCATTGAAGTATTTAATGGGTTTATTTTAGATGTAGAGAGAAAAAAACATAATAAATCATAAGCAACATTGTAGGAAATAATCTTGAACTCTGAGACACCGCCCCCCCCCCTGCCTCCACTGGATCTTGGCAGGATCCTTTGACAGCTGCAATAATAAATGCATGGTTTCCTTTGCATAAAACGAAATTGGATGGATTCAAAATATCTTGTGCCCTGAAGCAGTTTTGGACAGTTAGCATCTGCCCACACCTTTCAATAGTTGCTAGCAAAATGTGAAGGTGTCAAACTGGGCATTCTTTCTCTTTCCTCCCTGGCGAATTCTAGAAAGTTTCCCCAAACACTAGGAAATGAGCCAGAAACATCAGGAAGTGAGAGAAATGTGGGAAGTAGGATCCTAGATGGTGGCCTTTCCAAACCTCCTACATATTTAGTTATATGCTTCCTGTTTGGCCAAGGAATAAGCGGTGGAGGCTGGTCCATATGGGCAAATGGGGCACTGCCCAACCATCCTTAGTCTGCCCTCAGTGTGCTACCACAGGCCTGTCTTCTTACAACCAGTTCAGAGAGTGGCGTTGCCTGTCAGCTTCCTTCTCTTAGTCTCAATGTTGTGCCTTGTAGGACTCAGCAGGGAAGAGGAGGTTGGAAACAAAACTAGAATTAGTTGACTCTGCCAGCCATCGACTCTGGCTCCACCTTCTGTTGAACTTCTTGTCTCCTTCCCCATCAGTTGTTGTTGTTTAGTCGTTTAGTCGTGTCTGACTCTTCGTGACCCTATGGACCAGAGCATGCCAGGCCCTCCTGTCTTCCACTGCCTCCCGCAGTTTGGTCAAACTCATGCTGGTAGCTTCGAGAACACTGTCCAGCCATCTTGTCCTCTGTCGTCCCCTTCTCCTTGTGCCCTCAGTCTTTCCCAACATCAGGGTCTTTTCCAGGGAGTCTTCTCTTCTCATGAGGTGGCCAAAGCATTGGAGCCTCAGCTTCAGGATCCCATCAGTAGCAATGGCCATAAGACAGGATGCATGCATGACACAAACTCACACAAATCAAGCCACATGGGAAGGGACAGCTCCAGTAGCTACCAGTCTTTTTCTAGGCACATATAAAGCCCTTCTGTCATGGAATGGTGGGACGCAGAGGAACGGTGGGAAGAACCAGCTGGGGAACTCCCAGAGGAAGACGCCTCAGAGCCAGGGGACTGGTGGTAGGATTACAATAAGCAGTCAGAGGGAGAAGACTGGGAGGAGGAGGTATCAGAGGTAACAGACTTATTCTGACAGGTTTCTGTTATATGTGGCGGATAAACGCTTTCATGCTTGGAATTAACTGCTATTCCCATCTCCATGGTTGGTTGTTGTATATATTACTGGTGTGTTTGTTTTTTATTCGATTTTTGAATGTAGTAAGCTGCCCTGAGTGGTGCTTTTACCCCTGAAGGTTGGAATATGAAAGTATTATTAAGATAAAACAAAACAATGCCAAATATAGACCAAACAAATTAAAAATGTTTTCAAAAACGGCTACCCCCCTCCATTTCCCCAACCATAGGAAGCTGCCTTATACCAATTCAGGCCATTGGTCCATGCAGCTCAGTGTTGCCAACAAAGACTGGCAGTGGCTGTCCAGGGTTTCAGGCAGGAGTCTCTCTCAGTCCTGCCTGGAGATGCTGGGGATCAAAGCTGGGATCTTCTGCTGGCAAAATCTCTCCCCACTTCTTGAAGAATGATAAGAATTTCAGCATAGCCTCTCTCTCCAGAGGGAGCCTCAGGACACCTTTGTTCGCAGTTACACCCAGGTGCCTGGCAGATGCTCCCCTATAGTCAATAGCAGATGGTGCGGTGGGGCGGCAGTGTTCACCTGACCTCCTGACAGCTGAGTCACTGCTGCTTACTGGGAAGGAGAGGGGCAAGGTGGTGGGGAGGCCAGCACAGTGCAAACACAGCGACAGAGCCAATATGGTATTCCTGGTGGTGTGTTTGGACCATGCTAAGCTCCCTGCCACTTTGGCCCTCTCCCTCCTTCTTGGAAAGCAGCGGTGACTCAGCTGTCAGGAGACCAAGTAAGTGCCACCATGACATTCACTACTGCCTGTTGCCCTGTACCATTTAGTTACAGTGTATGCGTCCTTCTCACAAGATTGTCACTCTCTCTTCCAGTGTGGTGGCAGATGGTTGAAATTTACCACTGCAGAGAACCATTCCATCTCTCTGTGTGTGTTTATGTGTGTGCCTAAGATCTCAAAATGAAAGCATCTTAAAATTGATGTGACCATTATCTAATCGAAATGCAATAGATATCTGGCATCCACATGGGAATTTTATTTCTCAAGCTTTTAAAAAATCATTTTAAACAAAACAATGCCAAGCTTGTCTTATAAACATCTGTGGTAATTTTCGGGTGTGTGCAAAAAGGTCTTTCTACATAACTTTTTTAGGAGCTTAAGGACTGAATTACTAGGGTTGTGTGAAACATTAGGACAGAATCCAGCTATGCCTCAAAGAGAAACTTTAGGAGCACATGCCAAGACACGCTTGAAGAGCAACATCTGGAAACTTTTCCGAAGGAGAGGTGAGCCTGTTAGGATCTCCCTACTCTCTTGCAATTTCCATTCCCCTTTATCCCTTCTGCATCTCAATATGTCTGATTAACATCTTTACCACCCATTAGGACAATAAAGGCTTATTGTGAAACAGAGGGAGGAGGTTTATTTATCTGGGTATTTACAAACCACCAACTCACAAGAAAAATATTGTGGCAGTGCACAGCAAAAAGGCAATAAAAACCTAAAACGCAAGCCCAAATTAACAGCAATGAATGCTATAAAAAGGCTTGGTAAAACAAAAATGTTTTCAGCAGATGAAACATCAGAATTGAAGGTGCCTGTCTTGTTTCAATAGGAACAGCGTTCCAAAATACTGGTGCCGCCATGGTTCAAATAGAAGCTAAATGAATCTGACGATTGAAACTAGGTGTGTGATTTTGCTTTGGATGAAGTCCAGATCCAGAACTGAAGTGATTTGGGCTATGTCCAAGGTGAAGCAAGGTGTCTCAGGAGTGGCTCAAAATGAATTGGCCCCTTCCTGAAGCCTTGCGTCCACCTTGGAGGCTTGGAGAGTACAGTCTTAGAATGTCTGTTAAAATGGGTCAGATTTGGCAGCCACAATGTTCTGAAATCTTATTTGTGAGTAAGTGCAATGGAAGTCTGAGGGATCTTCTTTGATGTAGCCATGCGTAGGATCAAAGCTCATATATTCTTTGAATGCATTGTTTCTCAGTTTAATTACTCAGAGGACTCACAGAATCAGCAGCTAAAATAACTTTGCCTTGCACTGCCACATTTTCTATTGGGAAAGTGTTGCATTTTCAGGTACAAAAAATATCTAAATATCACTTTGATTTGTTAAATATTTGTCTGAGAAAATGGGCTGGCCTAAAATGACAAAAGGCCTTCAAGATTTCAAGAGATCTGAACAGAATCCACACGAGGGAGCACTTGAGTCAGATCAGTGCAGTATAGCTGCAGAAAGGTACCATACAGAGGCCATCATTGAGAAAATACAAGAGGATAGACTATAGGCAGATCCTATTGCTTAGCAGAAGTGCAGTGGGTACATGGATCACAAAAGACACGGGTTACACACCAGTTTCTTTGTTTAATGAAAAGATGCTGCATAGTAACAAGGATATCCCAATCTGCCAGAGATTCCTTAAGGGGAATGAACAGAACAGGTCATTTAATACATAAACATCTCTTTCATGCAGCAGGAAAAAGGTCATCCTTAAACACCTTTTGCTGTTGGCTTTTTCACTGGAGAAACCATTATTACTACATGACATTACAGGAATGCACTAGGTTTAAACTACGCCCCCTTCACCAGTGGTACCATGCTGACAGGACAACCTGCTGTGGGTACCATGAAAACGGAAGCGTATCTCAGTCTCCTACAGCCTCCAGACACTTGTACTACCAGCTCATGTGAACTGAAGTCCAAAACAATGGGAGACCACCAATTTGGGGAAGGCTGGTATATGTGATATTACATATGCAGCAGCCATATTGCACATAGCTAGGCTGTCAACTGTGGACCAAGTAAAACAAAACTGAGCACTGAGTACTGGAACGTCACTATGAACAACTGCCCATATTTGAATTGGCACCTTGTAAAGCCAAATTGAAATCCAAAGGGTAGTATTCAACTAAATCTTACTTAGAGTAGACCCAATGAAATTAATGGACATGACTAAGGCAGGCCTATTAATTTCAGTGGGTGTACTCAGAGTAAAACTTGACACCCAATATTTTTATAAGCAACATTTCGCACTGGGATCGAGAGTCCAGTTTCTTTGTACTGAAACAGATTCCCACAAGCCGAATGACAATTCTCCTTGCGCAAGACACACATGAAAGCAAATGCAAAGGTATTGTTTTATTATGAAGATTGTTATATTTTTGAACTACCTGAAGGGGACTTTTTCATCACAGTATAAAATAAATAAACAGATAAATAAAAGCAGGGTCCATTTTGTATGCAGATGCACAATTCTTGGAGGGTATACATCAAATCAAGCTCATTAACGTGTGGAAAACTCTGTGCTTGCAACTAGAAATGTGTGAGCAAGTATTTATTCTCCCCACTCATGCTTCCATGGAACCCAGTTTAAAATCTTAGACCTACTCCAACAAGCAATACAGACAACTCTCAACTTACGCAGGAGTTTTGGGAATAGCACATAAAGCCAAAATTGTGTATAGTCAAAACACATTGGCTGCAATGGCAGGTGGCATTGCCAAAGTCTCCCCGCCCCCCCCCGCCCCCAAATGTGTGCCCCCTTTTTATTTTTTAAATTCAAAATTTGCCAAGTGCATAAAGCTGAACGTGCACAAGTTAAATGCACGTAAATTGCAAGTTATCTGCATCTTGTACCTCTGGATCAAATGAAGAGATTACAAGCATCTCCTTCCTGGCTTAGATTAACCACAGTTTCTTTTGACTTCCAGACCAGGAACTTGGGTCATCTTTAACAATGGTTTATTGTAACAAACCCTATTTTAAACAAAGTTTGTTACTGTTGACATAACAAAACTTTTATTACTTGTTTGGTGCAAAGTTAAGCAGTCTTAAAGTCTCCAAAGGAAGTGCTTCTGAGAGTTCATGATGTAATATCTAAATGCATTTCATTTATGATATCTTGTAATGATCAGAGCCAGAGCCTTCTCTTTGAAAGATTAGAATACTTCACTGTCAGCTTCTTCTTCTTTTGCAATAATGAAAGTTCAGCAACAAAATAATGCCCCGTTCTTCACAGTTAAACTAGGCGTTCGCCTGGCAGATTACAAGACACAGCACAATTTGCTGCTATTTTTAGCTTCTGGAAAGATACAAAGAAGCTAAAGGTGGTTGTTTTTTGGACTTCCCACAGCTCGCATTTAAATTAAGGGGCAACACTCACTGCTTGGTGAGTGAAATATAGTTTGAGACCAAGGGTTGGGAACCTGTCTGTGGCTGTCCAGATATCACTGGACTCCAACTCCCATCAGCTCCAACCAACATGGCCAATGCCCAAGGATGATGGGAGACGGAGCCAAGCAGCATCTTGGGGGTCACAAGTTCACACCTGTTTCAGATGATGGGGAAGACAAAGGGCTTCCACCTTATGGGCTAGAATAAGATTGGGATGCACAGCCAGTGGCTTCTTTCAACTGAGCTTGCTTTCTAAGGGGGGAAAACAAGCAAAACAAACTAGAAAGGGCAAGTGCAAGAAGTTTTAAGCTACAGGTCTTGGGGTTTGCACTGGCTAACAGAAATTACCTGCCCAGCTAACCAGCAGCTGCTGCTCTCTCCCAGACTGCAAACCTTCCATGAGATCTAGCTGAGCATCTTGTGTCGGTCAAACACCGTCTTCCGCTGCTCCTGCACCTGACGCTTCCACCGTTGCTGGGCTCCCTCCACTCTCTCCAACACTGTGTTTGCCCGGGTGGCGGCCGAAGGGCGTATTGCTGCCAGTGAATGGGCGTCCTGCAACACCGAAAGAATAAATGCCTCAAGGATCTACAAAGGGGCAATGCATTTCAGAAGTAGAATGCTCAACAGTGACACATCAAAGGAAACCTGAAACAGGCTCCCCCAACTTCCAGTCCCCAGGTGTTGTTAGACTACAGCTCCCATCATCGCTGACTGTGCTAGCTGGGACCAATAGGGCTTGCAGTCCAATAACATCTGGAGGCCCAAAATTGGGGAAATCTGATTGGATTCCTTTTAAGTGTTGACACCTTTTGGCAAGCCTTCATGGAGAAAAACCACCTGGAGGATCTCTGTGGCCAGAAAGATAAAATTTCAATGAAACTTTTCCAATTTTGCACAGTTGGGATTGTACGGACCGTGTGCCTGCAGTTTCAGCATTCATCACGCGAAACAGTTATCTGGCACATCATGGAAGGTCTGGCCAATGTCTGGGAAAGGATTGCAAGCCACAGTAAGGTGGAGAAGGCATCTGAGTGTCAGGGAGCAAAGCACTTTTATCTTTGGGGTTTTCAAAGGACTGGATAGAATATTGTCTGTCCTTTGGCGGATGAGTCATAAATGTGATGGAATATTCCCCTCTATTCTGTTGCCCCTTTAGAATGCTGATTAAGTTAGCAGATGCTGAGGTTAGGACTCACGCCTCATGCAGTCTACTTTTGCCCCAGTCTGCTCATTATCAAAAGGAAGGCATCATGCTCACCTCGCTTTCCTCTTCATTGTGCAGGGGCTGGGTGTAGGCATCAGGCTTGCGGATGAGGGGGTCGACCACCATCAGAAAGACCATGTAGAGCAGAAGGGCTCCAATCACTGAGAGGTAAATGATGATGATGACCTGCCAAAGGTCAGCAAGGAAACGGGATGAAGCAATTCTTAAGCCATCAGGTTCTGCAAGTCACACAGCCTATATTGCAACATACGTCTCTTCAGAATGATTTAGGAAGCATGATGTGACAGTTCCAAGTTAACCTTCAAGTTAGCAGGAATTAAACAATCCAGAAGCCAACTCCCAACTAGTGGGAAAAAACCCAGCTCATTTTGCCGCCACCCCCTTAATGCCAACAGGGTTCATCTAAGCTACAATTTCCAGAGTACCAGGGACTTTTGATGTGGCCACTGAGGCACAAGCTTGCTCCATGGACTTGTGCAGGACACACTACTCCTGCTATAAACCCATGCATGTACCTCCAGCTATAAATCATTCAAGTTGTGGAGAAAGTGGATAGAGTTTTCTCTCTCTCTCATAATACAAGAACTCAGGGACATCCAGTGATGTTGGAAGATTTGGGGCAAAGTATTGATTCACACCTTGCAGTTAAACTATGGAATTTGCTGCCACCAGAGCCAGTGATGGCCACCAACTTGGACGGCTTCAGAAGAGGATAAGATATATTTGTGGAGGATAAGGCTAGCAATGCAGCCATGGTGGTTATGTTCTGCTTCCACTGTCAGAGGCTGTGTAACTCGAAATACCAATTGCTGGGAATCACAGGTGGGGAGTTGCACTCAGGTCCTGCTTACAGGCTTCCCATGGGCATCTGGTGGGCTGCTGCCTGATCCAAGTGCTGGAGAAAAAGGGGCCCTTCGCCTCATCCAGCCGGGCTCCTCTTATGTTTGGAAAAGCCACATGAGAACCAGTGGACTAGACCTTCAGAAATGGTTGAGACAACCATTAGCGCTATGTCCTTCATGGGTAGACCCTCAACCCTACTCATCCCTGCCTCCAAAGTTGCCAATGGTCACAATTCTGTTTTATACAGTGAGAAGGAGAGGCAGTGCAAAGGCTCATCTTGTCTTGTACCTTGATGGTGGTGGTGCTTCGCTCTTCATACTTGCACTCACACAGCAGGCAATATGCCTCGACATCGTTCCCCGGCACAGGCATCGGCTCCACCACATGCAGGCAGTTGCTGCAATGATGGCAAGAAATGAGCATCAACAGCAGGAATCGAAGCTCTCCTCTGTCACAGAATGCAGCAGGAATGGCTGTCACCTGTGACTCTTCTGTTCCCATCAGCCCCAGCCGATTATCAGGGTTAGTTTATTATATATTTTATTTAGCAAGCGTTATATATGTCGCCGAATGAAAGGCCAACCAGCTCTAAAGCACAAAGTAACGTAACATATTCCTTAGAAAATACTGATAAAATCGACAGACTTTAAATGGAAGTTAAATGTTAATGGGTTGCATCCCATGCTAGTCATGCACATAACAGATCCACTGAAATGCATGGACCGGAGTAATTTAGGTAATTCCAGTGGATCTACTCGGAATACAACTTGGTTGGATGCAACCTAATACAATGAGCAAAATACTGTAAAATGATCAGTTTTAAAAACAAATATACATAATAAAATTGCATGTATGGTAGGTTTGCCAAAACAACAACAACAAAAGTTTTTGCAGGCATTGGGGGGGGGGATACTATGAAGGCACTGTCCTAGTATGAATAGGTGGAGAGTTCCAGAGAATAGACTGATTGCCACAGTAAAAGACTGATTTCTCACAAATGCACAGCAAACATCATGCTGCAGATCAAAATGGGTGCCTATGGGGCAAGGCGATGGGAGTTCAGCTAGACTTGGACAGTGCTGCAGGTGGCCATTGGGGATCCCTGTTCACGGCAGTGGGGAACCAAGGTAGAGTTTTCTGAGGTGGCACAGGACATTCTGAACTTGAGCTCACTGCTTCCAACAAACCTTCCCAGCAACATCAGGAAGGGATTGGAAAATGGTTGCAGATGTAAGATAACAACCATTTCTTCATTGTTTCCCTACCTTATGACTTCAAAATATGAATGGGGAATTGTAGCACTTTGGGAGGCCCTAATTCTCAGTAAGAAGCAGCTATTTACAAATCCTGACTCTTTGCAGTAGCTGGTTTTGAGCCAGAGAGTCTTCTGGAACAGTCCCCTGAGGAACTATGTTGTACAGTTTTTGCAAAGGTCATTTGCTATGCCGTTAGAGGATGTAAAACTTCAGTTGAAGATTGACTCACCAGTCCTTCTGTGACACATTCTTCTTGTAAATCTGTCCACTGATATTCCTATATGGGGGGCAGACACACTTGCAGCGGATGTCCTCAAAGCTCTAAAGAAGCAAAGTAAGATAGGAATGCAATAAAGACTATTTGGCAAAACATCCCGCCCCACCAGAGAATGAGATTTGCAGCAGGGTCAACACTTGACTTCACTAGTGAGCTTTCTCTCCTATCTAGTAACTGCAATATCCATTCGCATTGATATCCTGCCGGATCTTGAAGACATGCCTGTTTCATTCCTCTGAATTTGAACTTCTTAATCCAATTGTTTTAACTGCTTTTTTATAGTTCACTGTTTAATTCTCATACCATTCAATGGGTTTGTTTTATTGTATATTTTTAATATGAGTGTTTTTAATATTTTGATGGAATAGTTTTATTGTGCATTTTAATTATGTATGAATTTTATGATTGATTTTATGCTTATAAACCACTTAGAAGCCATTATGGAATATAAGCAGTATTCAAATCCAATAATAATCATAATTAATGCAAATTATCTTTTTGTAAAAAAATCCTAATAGCCGGATGGAAGTGGTTTGCAATCCATGTGTCAAAAATTCTGACAGAAAGTGGTTCTTAGTTAACTAAGTTAACCAAAATACAACTAGACAGCAGCCAACAAAAATCCAAGTATTACTGCATGGTTATATGGATGTTTGTTCAAAAGTACCGTTGAGCTCAGTGTTGAGCTTTATTTACTCCCAAATCTAAATGTCCTGAACCTCAGCCTCACATATAATATTATCAGCAATCAAGTTAACCTAACCTTGCACATACAAAATAGGTAAGACAACAGTTTTGGGAGGATGAACTCAGTGTAAGAGATGCACATGCAAAGTCTCTACTACCAAAGCCAAAGGGACTCTCAACTTAGCCTGGAATGCTGTGCAATTACTTCCCTATGCAATGTCTCTTTCATTTCTCACTTGCATTGAGTGCTTTCACCACTGCCACCCCCTTTACCTTGCTGGTCTCTGATGGTGGTATTACAATACACCAAACAACAGCTGCAAGTAACACGAATTTCATGATTTCCTCAGAAATGCCACATAAGCATTGCAGGAACCTGAAACAAAAAAGAAGAAGTTCAGTCAGCAAACTCTTCCTGAAGTTCCACATGCAACTCCTAGAAGAGGCTGTGTCTCACTGACACAGAGTGCCAGAAGGTAGAATGTCAGAGATGGGAGAGTCCTCTTCCTCGAACCCTAGAGAGACACTGCCTGTCAGTGTAGACAGTACTGGGCAAGATGGACCAGTGGTTTGATTCAGTACAAGGCCTCTTCCTTTGTCCCTGCTTTTCTGCTTAATTGTCAGTGTACCATGGACCATAGAGATGCCTCCTCCTTATATTTTGGCTCCAGCCACCTCAGGCTAGGTGCAGATGTTGGAACCAGGCCTATAAACACAAAGTAGCATAAAATGCAGCAATAGGAAAGTCAACTTGGGTTTGCTCCCAGGTGAGAGAATGGGGCAGCTACAGGCAGGGGAGGGAAATGTCAGTTAACTTGACATCCAAATGACAGGTGGACAGCCTGGGAGCATCTCCAGTGAAAGCACGAATGCAATTCACAAACACACATCCATTTTGTGACTTTGCTCATTCATACTGTTTTGCTGATTTATATTGTTTTCCTTGTATTTATTGTGCAATGGGAGTCGTAGTTCAAAACATTTGGAGGGCACAAGGTTGGTAAAGCGTGGATTAAAGTATATGGAGCTTATTTGTTTAGCAAAAAACAATCTTAAGTAATTTTTTTGAAGTACAGCAAGCCCACAACTTATGTGGGGGTTACGTTCTGGAGATCAGGCCTAAAACCAAAATCGCATATAGTCAAAACATATTGTATTCAATGGCGGGTGGGATTGCCAAAGCCTTTTTTCCAGAACCTTTGCGCTCCTTTTAAATTATGTTTTGGTTTAGTTTTGCCATGCATGTAAAGCTGAATGTGCATGATTTTGTAAAAAAAAAAGAAAATTGCATAGCCTGCAGGCTTACTGTATATGAAACTATGAAAGTAGAAAGTGAGGAATTCTTATGCCACTCATAGGTAAAGGTAAAGGTACCCCTGCCCGTTTGGGCCAGTCTTGCCAGACTCTAGGGTTGTGCGCTCATCTCACTCTATAGGCCGGGAGCCAGCGCTGTCCGCAGACACTTCCGGGTCACGTGGCCAGCGTGACAAGCTGCATCTGGCGAGCCAGAGCAGCACACGGAACGCCGTTTACCTTCCCGCTGGTAAGCGGCCCCTATTTATCTACTTGCACCCGGGGGTGCTTTCGAACTGCAAGGTTGGCAGGCGCTGGGACCGAACGACGGGAGCGCACCCCACCGCGGGGATTCGAACCGCCGACCATGCGATCGGCAAGTCCTAGGCGCTGAGGTTTTACCCACAGCGCCACCCGCATCCCTATGCCACTCATAATAGTATACAAATGAGTCATCTGGGGCAGTTCTTTACCTGTAATGCCAAACCATGGTTGAGATGAGTCCTGGGCTTCTAGGAACCCAGTTTGCAGGACAAATGTAAATGACAGGTTGCTGGTTTAGTATATTCCGTGGCAAATGGGTTTGTTACAAACCAGATTTCCCACTATTTAAACTGGTTTAGGGAAAGGTCTGTGTAAGGCCAAGGTTCACTCATATCACACTGAAACATAGAATCACAGAATTGTAGCGTCGGAAGGGACCATGAGGATAATTTAGTCCAACCTCTGCAATGCAGGGAATCTTTTGCCAAATGGGGTTCGAACCCATGACCCTCAGATTGAGAGTCTCATGCTCCTGAATTGGACCCTGCTTGTAATTCCCATGGAAAATTCATCAGTACAGTATGTGATGATCGCTGCCGCTGACTCAGGTGGCTTAAAAAAAGAGAGAGAAGCTTCACAGAGGATTGTGCCGTCAAGGGCTGTTGCAGATGACAGCTGAATAGAACCTGCACCTTCAGACATCGTTTACCTCTGGTGCGGAGGTCAAACAAAAGGAAACGTATGACTAAGCAGGGATACATTTCCATATGCCCTCCCGAAGGAATGCAATGAAAAGCGATCAATCGGCAGCATCCTGCGTGCAGATAATATTCTCTCCGGCAATTAAAACCCCTTCATTGAGCATGTCCGCACATTCACTCTCAGCATAGAGAAAACCGACCAGTTTGCAGAAATTTGGCGACCCCAAATTTAGCGACTGGAGGATGCAAACGAAGCCACGAAGCTCTCCCCCCATCCCGCTTTCCCCCCATAACTGGGGCGAGGAATTATTCGCTATGCAATATAATACCCACCGAAGCTGCAGCAGCTCCTAGAAGCAGAAGAATCCACGCTAATCTCCACTGGTATTTTTTCCCCCTGCTGACATCATCAAAACAGACACTGCTCGCAACCAACCAAAAGCCTTGTCCCAGAGGACGCGTTGAGGGATCGTTTATAATTCCCTACCCTTGGATTCACAAGAAAAAGTAAAGAAGAAAAGAGGCGCTCTTGTGGATTAAAAGATTCGACAGCTAACATACACGCAAGGCGACTGCACGAATTCGACTGCCTACGAATTCGAAAGGCAGGAAAAGGTGGTCAGGCTGGCTTCTGTTTCAACTTTGCAGATTGCAGATTGACCCTGCAGTTTTGGAAAACCATGTCAGTCTACTCCGCCTCAGTTGCTGTTAACAACAACGACACAGTATCAATATGCATGGCAATTGACAGAGTAGTTTTAGCACCCACCCCAAAAAAGCCCCAGGTCCCGGCAATTTATAGTCTAGGTTTCGACTGAAGGGGAAAACAGGAGGGCAGAAGAAGGAAAGAGAGTCACAGCACAAAGAGATTAAGTAGCCTACGCAAACGCAGTTCCATAATTCAGTTCCATAATTTTCCGCAGCCTAAGGAAACAGTGCCTTTGAACATGTACAGAGCTCACTGCACTTGTGTAACGGGAATCACCACCCCCTCTGCTTTTAACGGTATGAAGGAATCGCCGTCTAACCGAGGATATAGGGAGAGTAGAAAAACCGGCTATTTACAACCCACTGCAGAAAAGTCTAATGCGATGGAAATTTTTAAAAGTGCTGGGTTCCTTTCGCCCCACGGGAATCGAAACTTTGCTCTTCTTTTATCAAGCTCCGTTCCTCCTCCTTTTGAAGCAGCCTCTTAGACCTGTGGTTAGCTCAGTTTGGTAAGAGCGCACGAGACTCTTTAATTTCAGCGTTGTAGGTTCGAGCCTCACGCTGGGCAAAAGATTTCTGCATTACATGGAGATCGACTAGATGACACTCGTGCTCCCTTCCAACTCTACAATTCTATGGTTCTAGTCTAGTCGAACGCGACAGGGAACCTGTGGTCCCCCAGATGTTGTTGGATACCAATGCTCCCATCAGCACCGGCCAGCATAGCCAGTGGTCCGGGATGATGGGAGCGGCACATGTCAAAGCGGCTCATTGAAGGCAACGCACCACACCAGGGGGCGCAAACTTACGCACCCTTCCGTGGACTGGTAGGTCTTCCTTCTGAGTAAGCAGCGGCACTTGGCTCCGCGAGTTCTGCAGCTGGCCAGGGAGCTCAGCTTGCTCGAGGAGCAAAGTGTTAATGAAATAGATAGGAAGTGGCGTAGCCGAGGAAGGCGGGCTCCAGGGGTGGGAAGTGTGCCCTGCTGGTGGGCATGAGGTTGTGCCGGCGCAATGGCTGCGGTGGACTGTGTCCTGAAGCTAGGAGGCAGCGCATTGACGCACAAAAGCCAGCTAGAGACCCTGAGAGCGGAGTCCTTGCGCGGGGCGGCTGCTCTTGTGCACAAGCTCCGCGAGGCGGGACAGAGGCGGTGCATAATCGTGCACGGCGCAGGGTAGGAACATAGCAGCGCAGAACTGGCGGGGGGGGGGAGACTGGGCAGGGCTTCTCCCACGGTTGCGTGGCGAGGAGACCCTCCCTTCCTAAGGCGCGCGCCGCCACCAGGGAAACGCACCGCTGCAGTGCCCCACGTGCTGACCCGAAAGCAAGCGCCGCCTAAACGGGCAATCTGTGCACGATTATCAATGGGATTTCCTAGGAAGCTTTCTATCTAATACGGTCTTCATGCCTAGAGACGATGAAACCTATCGCAAACTGCAAAGGAACTTGATTTCAATAAGATAAATAAATACTTCCGCATTTCCCCCTTCCGCTGTCAACAATTGCCCCGCCTCTCTCTCCATTGCCCACTGTTTTATTTACAGTTGATGAATGGCAGATTTTCAAGCAGTGGAAACAGGAGAGAACACCCGTCATCTCACTTTGCCTACTGACAAGACCAGTCCTGCTTGCTATTGTATTTATTGATGCTAGGATTAAAGCATGGGTTGCCCATGGGTGCTCCAGTCATTTCGAGTTACATTGAAGCATGTCATATGTTGGTTGCTTCTTGTGTTTCATACCATTGGAAATTTCTTCTAGTGTGTATTGCATAATGTAGGGTGAAGTTCGGAGAACCTGACAGATCTGTTATGCTGTACATTGCTGTATAGAATAGATGACCCTAGAGATCCTACAATAAAAGAAAAACAGTTCTATGAGATTTTTAAAATATAAACAGTCACTTACTGCACTCTGTCTTGCATGGAACATGAAAATAATAACTCTGGTGGCAGCAGCACAACCCGTAATTTCTAGGCTTTGAGCCCACTGGGATTATCACAATGGTATTCTTATAGGGCTAAAGAATTCTCTAAATCTGTGGCCCTAGAAGTGTGAACAGCGAGTTCTGAGCAGGAGCCCATGAACAAGTCCTGTACATTCTCCATTCCTCTCTTAGAAATGTTTTGCTCCATGGAGTTGTCAACTCATGGAACTGAAAACATACCGGTAAATGCTCCTGACTTGCTCCATCTCTTTTTCTTTTAATCTGCCTGTTATGTCTAGCCAGGGATGCAGGAAAGATTTGCCAGCTGACTCACCCTTTGTATTTTGTCTTGTGTTCAGGGGATCTGTAGCCTTTTCTTGACTAGAGGAAGATTACGAAGTCTGTGTGTGTAAATTTCTGTTTTAAAGCGTTCTCTGTGGTGATCTTGCTCTCTACCTACTCAGGTTTACTTGAAAAAAGTATCTATAAGTGTGCATTTTAAATTTCCAGCAGGTGGCAGTAGTTCTCATTTGCAAAATATATTGATCTTATTTGTTCAGTTCATTCCATTGATTCCAAACAAGCGAGAAAGAGATCGGACTTACAACTTCAGTTGCGGGGTAAGAATCTGTGGCATATACATGAAATGTTGAAAGGTCAAGACCAAGGTGGATCTGTTAAGTTGGAATGGCAGTATTTGAGCTCAGGGAGGGAAATTAAACTTGATGAAAGTGTTGTTGTGTAGGATTGGCTTCAGTAGGCTGTGTTTGCTCTCTTTCCGGATATTAATGCAGTAGCATTAATAAAGTTTTAATTCAAAATCCTAATATATCAGGTATTTTCTGCAGACAGCCAAGATCCAAGGGCAGTGTTTGCATATCACAGTAAACCATGGTTAATGGTCTACTGTGAATGTGCAGTTGGGTCCCACTTCGCTCCTTCCCTAAAATTAAGCAGTTCGCACATTGCAGTAAACTTAGTGGGAATGGGAGCAACAAGCCATCAATGTGCTCTTCATAATTGTTGCTGTAACAGTCTGGGGTGAAGAGGTATATATAAATGTGCAAAATAAATAATGTTTTGTAATTACATTTACAATATTGGACCTAGTTTTATCTTTAAAATGTTGCATTAGATGATAGGTGTGATTGGGGATGGAGAAGCACCCAACCCATATGCACACTCCCCACCTGCCTGCGACTCTATCGCTGTGCTAGTCTTTCGCTTATATCAATTCATAGTGTCTGCAGCGTCAGGAGCAGGTAGACAGCAATGGTGGATGAGCTCAGAATTGCCTGCTTTATTCACCTCACGTGATTCTCATTTAGTAAACATGCACACAGATTGCTAGTAGGATTGGCACTAATACTATAAAGCAGGAGTGGCTAACCTATGGCTCCCCAGATGCTGTTTGACTGACCCAGGATGACTGTGGATGATGGGAGTTGTAGTCCAATAACATCTAGAGGGCCATAGCTTAGCCACCTTAGTTTTACAGGCTGGGGTAGCAGCTGAGGCTGCGTGTGATATCATTAAAGCAGGAACTTGTAGCTCTCTGGATTTTGTTGGTCTCCTCCTCCCATCAGTCCCAGCCAGAATGGTCAGTGATCAGAGATGATGGAAAGCCATAGATGCCTTGTCCCGGCATTAAAGGGCATCAAGTTGTCAATTAGCTGATTTTCATGTTTACATCCCAGAACAGTGGCATTTGGCTTTTCTTCCCTTGGCGCCGTCTCAAATGTTTGGTAACACAGGATGTGCTGAAGCTGACTAAACTCTCTTTCCCAGCGAGTCTCCCATGCCAATCTTATTTTTACACCCTCTCTCCAGCTTTTCGTCCTCAGCTTGCCATTTCTCATTTGCTGCTGATAAATGTGGATTAGCTCTGGAAAGAGCCTAGCCAGACTCCAAGGCCTGCAATGACTGGCATGCTGTTGGTATGGGGACCAGCGGGGCATTGTCTGGTGCGATTGGATTACTCTGAGGGTTAGTATGCAGAGGGTGGATCTGCATAGGAATAGAAGCATCTGTGGCATTATTGGAGCCAGCTAGAGGATCTGTAACATGCAGTGCTTGAGAGAAATGTGCTTTGATGCTCAAGGGCTTAGCCCAAATCTTTGAACATGTCTCATGAACAGGTGTGAAGATCTTTCAATTACCACCCACCCTGTAAAACCTTTCAAAGGTTTTGAGAGCCAAAGAGGGCTCTCTAACTGCGACTCAAGCGGGCATAGTGTGCATCTGCCACAAGTGAGGCTTTGCCTATTTTGACTATCCAGCGTATCTCTGCCAGCAGTATGGTGTGATCTGTTGGCAAGAAACCACTCAGGCTAGATCAGCATTCACCAACCTGGTAGAGACGTTTTTGACTCTAGACACCTCAGACTCCAACTCCCATCAGCCCCAAACAGCACAGCATCTACGATGACAGGAGCTTTAGTACAAAATATTTTGGGGGCACCAGGTTGTTGAAGGCAGGGATAGACAGCAAGCTTACCTTATTCATTACAGCACTAGGAAGGATGCTCTCTTCTTCCTGCCATCTTCCAGTAATAGGCTTACACCAAGGTAACGGCTAGATTTAAGTGGAGTTACTGGCAATGCTCAGTAAGGCTAGTGAAGGAGAACAATGGCTGACTGGTCTTATTTCAAGGATACAGCCTGCTGTCAGTGACTGGCTTTGCATTGGTATGCAATGTTAAAATGCCTTTGAAAACATGATGATTGTGGGACTGGAAATATAGGATCTAGCAATTGCCAGGAATAGCCCCCTCCCCAATTTTTGTGAAGAAGGGGGGATTGTGCCGTACTCCAACAGTTGGAATTCTACTCTAGGTTATTTCCTCCACTTACTGCTAGGGAAACACTGTGCCTTGATTTTAACATTTCCCTTCAATGTCGTCTTCAGGATTGAACAGAGATTATGTGTAGGAGCAGCTGAATTCATTTTTTTGCATCACGCAAGTTACTGAAGGATCTTTTCCCTCTCTCGCTTAGTCATTAAAAGAATACAGTACTTTTCAAGTAGTGTGCCGGGGCCCATCAGTGGTCCATAGGTAATCTTGTTGGGTGCATCACCAGCCCAACTCTGGGTGCTAAAAACAACATGGGACCAAGATACCTTCTGGAATGGGTGTATCGGATCAACGTCTAAGTCAGGTGTGGGAAGGAGTTACTGAACTACAACTCCCATCTTGCCTGGCCTTTGGCCATGCTTGCTGGGACTGATGGGAGCTATAGTTCAGCAACATCTAGAGGGCCAAAGGTTCCCCACTCCTGAGCAAAGTCCTGAGCAAAGATGAAAGTCTGTTTGCTCTAAAGTTTGAGACCAGCCATCTTTACAGCCAAGTGAAACTCTGGGGTTGCGGCCCTCATCTCGCTTTACTGGGCGAGGGAGCTGACGTTTGTCCACAGACAGTTTTTCCAGGTCATGTGGTCAACATGATTATGCCTCTTCTGGCGAAGCCAGAGCAGCACACAGAAACACTGTTTACCTTCCCGCCAGAGCGATACCTATTTATCTACTTGCACTTTGACGTGCTTTCAAACTGCTAGGTTGGCAGGAGCTGGGACTGAACAACGGGAGCTGCGGGGATTCGAACCGCCAAGCTTCTGACAGGCAAGCCCAAGGCTCAGTGGTTCAGACCACAGCGCCACCCGCGTCCCAAAAAAATCTCACGCCCATTGTAGAGCCGTGGTCAACTCACTGGAATTTTTCCATAGAATTGCCTCCAGCTGAACATTGTTTTTAAGGCTACCAAGAGACTTGCTTACTTAATAGCTGCTTGTTAAGGCATTTTGTGTTCCAGTGGCACAAGGCCCTGGAGATATTCAAAGCCCATTATTCCGTCAGAGGCTGCCTGGAAACTCTTAACGCTTAATTGCCATTAATCAAGGTCAGGAGCAGGTGGTTTGCTCATGAAGTGGGAGGGGGAAAGTGGCTTTCCCAGTATGCAGCATAGAGGGCAGCTATGGTATCCGTGACTGGCCTTTAGTTACATGCAGACAGACAGGCGATGTGAAGGGCCCTGTGTCGGGAGACAGCTCCCACAGGAGCAGCACTAGGCTGCGAACAGCCATTAACTTAATTGCCATGACCAAATAAATCTTAAGCACTGGAACTCAGCATTGACTCTCAAGAATTGCAGCTGCAGCGCTTGCCAGTTCTTTAAAGCCTTTTGGAGCAGAGGGGAGGTGCAAAGATGGCACAGATGAGTAATGTTCTCAGGGCTGGGGAGAAAGATCAGAGGCAAGGTGAAGACCTTCTTGTCCGCCTGCGACTCCTTCTAGGGATTGATTCTTCTCTCGCGTCCACTTCACCACCTCTGGGCCTAACTAGCCGTTACAGGAGACACGTGACTACTGCCAACCCACACCTCCCTGGCTCCATCCAATAAGAGAAACGTGTGCAGTGTTATTCCTTGCTCTCACTCCAGTTAATGGCTGCCACTTGTAGGGGGAAAGGAACAGCTGAGTAGGATGTCATGTCGCTGGAGAATAGAGAGCAGTGTGAGAGTTTGCCTAGAAAGTAAGTTGGTGGGAGACTGAAAGCCAAGATGGTGATGTGAGGAACAGCCTCTATTTTTCACTTTCTTGGATTTTTTTTTTAAAAAAAACTTGGGCTGCTGGCCCACATTACTTGCTTTTGGTGTAGAAACTAGCCTATTGCACAAAGCTAAAAATTGCATTAATTACGCTCTATCCATTTTTGCTTCTTCTCTGCCTAGCAGTAACATGTGGCTCTCAGAAGGGGGAATGTGAACTTCTGGCTGAAAGAAAGTTCTCCACTCTCTTTGTCTCTGTTTCTCTCCCACACACACACCCTCTTTCTGGCTGACAGTGTTGTATAAAAAGGAATTGGACAGGAGATCCATTGCCTCTGACCAAGCTAAAGCTTACAAAGAAGAAATTGAGCTGTGAGCAAAATGTGGTTGTTTCATTCGTTGATTGTCTCGAGTGGCCCTTAGGCATGGTATTCCTGGAACACTTCTTTGCTGTCAGCACCGCCTTCTAGACATGCTCCCCATCTTCGAGTTCTTGTGGTTATCAGAAGGCATTTTGCAGGAGAAGGGGGAATTAGCTAGCTCATGCGATCTGGCTGAATTCCAACTTGGCCAGTTGCATTTGGCACCTCTGAAATCCCCACTTGTTCTTCGGTGGGTTATGGGACCCATTTAGGCAGAGCTGTCGCACACTGCAAAACAGCTGCCCCTTTTCAGTTGAGAAGGGAAGCAAATTATGCAAGCTCCCGCCATGCATTATGGGAAGTAAATATTGGCAGCATTTTAACAGGAGGCTTCAGCAGTTTTTGTAAAAAAAAAAAATTAAAATCCCTTGAGCCGCTGTAAACTCCCAAGATTAGAGATGGTGTGAGAATGTGAATAATTTCATTTATTTTCCTATTTAAGCAGACAGTTTCCCAAGGGAGAGGCTGCCAGTTGCCAAATTGTTTGGAATAAGTTACTCCTGTGGAGGGGGGGAAAGAACGCTAGAATGCTCGCATTTCACCTTAGTCCTAAAAACACCCGTGCCATGATGTTGCTCATGGTCGCTCTCCTGCAGCTGTTGGGGCAGCTGGAAATACCCCTCCCATTATAAGACACATTGTGCAAACCTGTGATAGGGAACCTGTGGCCACTGTCAGGTGTTGCTGGACTACAACCCCATCATCCCTGGCCATTGGTCGTAATAGCTGGGGCTGATGGGACTTGCAATCCAAAAAAACATCTGGAAGGCCACAGGTTCTATTATTATAAAGGTAAAGGGACCCCTGACCATTAGGTCCAGTCGTGACCAACTCTGGGGTTGCGACGCTCATCTCACTTCATTGGCCAAGGGAGCCGGCGTACAGCTTCCGGGTCATGTGGCCAGCATGACTAAGCTGCTTCTGGCGAACCGTTTACCTTCCCGCTGGAGCGGTACCTATTTATCTACTTGCACTTTGTGTCAGCATCGCCCTTGAGCCAGTGTCACGGACTGAACTCATCCACTTCAGCCCCGACTGGGCTAGGCGAGCTGGGTAGCACTTCCAGAGACCACCTTCTGCACAGGAACAGGTCAAAGTGCTGTGGACTCACAGCTTAGAGTTGTGAGCACCGGATTCACTCCAACAAGAAGACAGTCGTCGCACAGCAGAGTATAGCAGAGTATAGCAGAGCATAAACGACTCGGAGAGCAGCTCTGTAGAATATCTTCTTTATTCTATCTACAACTATAGTACACAACTATATACAGAGCTAAATGAAAATGCTGAACTGCACTGAGTGTCTGCAGCTGCTCTTAGCAGCAACCCTATCGATACACATGATCTCTCTCTAACTCTCAGTCTCTCTCTCTCTCTCCTTGATGTGAGGCTGGAGCGGAATAAGTATAGAGCAGAAACCGCCCCCTCCTCTCTGGAGAATCAGCAGAGGACATCAGCAGATTCTTGGATATGGGAGGGGTGAAATCTACTACTTGCACTTTGACGTGCTTTTGAACTGCTAGGTTGGTAGGAGCAGGGACTGAGCAACGGGAGCTCACCCCATCGTGGGGATTCAAACCGCCAACCTTCTGATCAGCAAGCCCAAGGCTCTGTGGTTTAACCCACAGCGCCACCTATTCTATTATTATATTTATGGCTTTTTTCCAGAAAGGCGAACTGAAAGCAACTTACAAACATTTAAAAAATAAATGTCTGTGTTATATTTCATGTTAGTTTTGGGGGTGTGGGGACTGTTAGCAATGGAAAATGGTCTTAAGGTTGCTTTCCTGAATCGTATTATGAATTAGATAGGCAAGGATGCTTCCTGTTGCAAAGTACAAACAGGTTCCGCCCCCCTGCCCTCCCAAATTTATGGTCTCAACTAGTTTGAATGTTTCTGACTTTATGGCAAAACGAGAAGGTCATACAGTACTGAACATTAGGAGTTGCCAGCATGAAACTCACTCTCTGGAAAAGCAAGAGAACCAAATGCAGATCATAATGTGCAATTAATGTGTGGGGAAGATGCCACCAATGGCTCTCCTGCGCATGTGCACAGAGGGAAATAGACACCTGTGCGTTGGCCGCTCATGTTCTACACTCAATGCATGTTCATGCGCACAAGGAAAATCATGACATCTGAAGCTGTCCTTCGTGCACTGATGCCTAACCAATTTGTAGATTAGGTTGATGACTAAACTTGCAAAACATGGATATGATGTTTCATATATACTATATATGCTATAAACTGACACGCATTCAGGTTCTTGTCAAGTGTTCCTACATTTGTCAAAATTATGTGACCAGAAATGTGGGAGAAAAGCATAGCAGCTTCTAGAGACAAGAGAAAATTTTAAAGTGATAATTCCAAGGTTGTAATCCTACGTGGGTTTACCTGGAAGAAAGCACCACTGAATGCAGTAGATCTTCTTTCTGAGTAAACACATATTACAGTGGTACCTCGGGTTACATACGCTTCAGGTTACATACACTTCAGGTTGATTCAAAATCCTTTATTAGGCATAGCACACCACACATTAACAAACACACATCATATACAAACTGTATAAAATACGGGCTCAGCGAACACAATTTTTCCCAGTTCTATTCTTAACTCCAAGAAATAAATCGATGTACATAGATAATATAATACAACACAGCAACATCACCTACCATTAAGAACCACTAAGTCTCTTTATCATGGCCCATTCTTTCTTCATGGACAGCACTTAAAAATTCAGCGACTATTAAAGTAATTTGATCATCGCTGTCCGCCAGCAGGTCCTGAACAGTCGGTTGTGTAAAAATCTGTCTATTAAATTTTAGGGCCTCAAATAATTGTCTTCTGGCATAACTGCCAAAATCACAGGAAAAGAATATATGCTCTAGAGTATCGGGTTCCTGTTTTCTGCATTTGCAGAGACGCTCTGATTCTGGGATAGCTAAGTATCTTCCTCTCACTACCACCGAGGGAAACATGTTAAATCTGGCCAACATAAACAGCCTACACGATTCATGTTTCTTCAGATTTGTCATGTATCCCTTTTGGAAATCTCTACACAAAGGGAGATTTAAGTGGATAGGAGAGCAGGTGCTGTGCTTTGCAACCTCAAGCATGACGAGAACACTTTTTTCTGTAAGAGTCTTCCTGATAATTTCCCATGTATCTTTGGGATCAGAGATTTCAAAGTCAGTTAAAGTGAGCCCTATCGAATCCAGTTTTCGCCTACAAATCAATGATAGATTGTAGATTGCACTATCACTTAAAAGATCGTACAGTAGAGAATTAGGGGATAGGGCTCTATAATGAAGGAAGATCCAATATTTCAAGGTCCTCAGCCATGCTCTTACTGATAAAGGCAATATTCCCAGCTCACAACATATTGTTTCATATTTTACAGAGTTTGCAAGTCCTAATAATGACCTCAGAAGGGATGCATGAAATTTATCCAACCTCTTGAGGTCACCTGAAATCCACACTGGTGTGCCGTATAGAAGTTGGGCACAAAGTTTCATGTCAATCACTTGCAATACAGCTGGAATAAATCTGGTTATAGACTCCGCTAACCCAGAAATAGTGCTTCAGGTTAAGAACTTTGCTTCAGGATAAGAACAGAAATCGGGCTCCGGCAGCAGCGGGAGGCCCCATTAGCTAAAGTGGTGCTTCAGGTTAAGAACAGTTTCAGGTTAAGAACGGACCTCCAGAACGAATTAAGTACTTAACCCGAGGTACCACTGTACAGTCTTTTATTTGTGCAGCTCAAAGAGGCCAGTGTACCTCGTGCTTCTGATTCCTTGCAATTAACGTAACATTTGAACTAGGTCTCATAAATCTCACGCATACTAAGACCTGTGACCTTGCTGCCAGTGAGATACATATGTTCCACTTCGAATGATAACTTATTTCAGGAAATCAGAGGCATGATTTGCACTTAACAAATGTGTAAACTGACGCTCTTACTTTTTTGCTAGGTTGAGGGGGAGGAATGGAATTTTATTATGTGACCATAGGCCATAACAACATAAAAAAGCAAAATAGTTATATTAAACAAGTCACAGATATCTGGTAAAATAGATCAAATTTCAAATTGGATCAAATTGTTAAAACTCGCCATTCAAATAATATCAACCAAGAAATTTTATTTAAAGACAATTTTAAGGTAAAAATTAAAGGTTAAAATTGATGAGTATTTGTAATGGTTAACATTAATCTGCATTAATATAAATTACCATGGCAAATTTGCATTGACTTGGCAATCCAAAATCAACGATCCTTTAAAATCTTTTTTGTACAAAGTGCATCTATAAAAGCTGCCATGTTGCAAATTTTCAAG
The DNA here is from genome assembly GCF_027172205.1 of Podarcis raffonei. NCBI lineage: Eukaryota > Metazoa > Chordata > Lepidosauria > Squamata > Lacertidae > Podarcis > Podarcis raffonei. Next base: position 66,415,190 of record NC_070607.1, read on the forward strand.
CTTCAATCAGAACTTAATAACAAATAAATGAGCTTCTGAGAACCTGACGGTTGAGGTTTTTTTCATCTTAGACAGGGAGTCAAGTATCTGTCAGAAATTTCTTTAGTTGATTGTTGCTTTACCCAGACAACCGGACATTACCCAGAGAGGGCTTTATCCATGATGAAAGGTTAAAAGAGCTAAATATTTGTAGCTTGCTTAAGTGATGAGACAGGGAGATATGAGAGCAGTCTAGGAATACTTGGAGGGTGCTAATTCTTTTTCCTTCCTGATAGTTATTTAGCAAGGTTCACAGCGTTAGCGTATGTGAGATAAAATTAAGAGGTAATATATTAAGATGTAATATCAAGGTGCTACCATCTTTGCAGTATCCATGGGATATAGTATTCAGGATGAAAGCAAGAGTTTCCAGTGTGAGACAGCTAACCCCAAACATTTAGGAAAGTCAAGTAAAGGCTTCTGGCCCAGAGGACTGGAGGAAACCACAGCTCTCAGGCTTTCCTATAGCACCATATAATTCACCTTGCATAGGAGAATGAGTGGCTCTACCAGTTGCAACATTCAGGAGATACATCAGGTGCATCTGTAATATTGTTCCGAAGACAGATTTTCAGCACAGTCTCATCATAGCAAACTGGTTTGAGGTATTGCAAAGCTAGATTTATTCCTAGAGATATGGTTTCAGTTTCTTTCCTGTATCAACAAAAGCACCTTCAGGCTCCCACCATCTTCATTTTGGAAAGGGGAGCGCCCTCATCATGTGTGCGGCATAATCATGTAGATCAGGAGCAGCGACCGCAAGCCTGGGGACCAAATGCATCCCTCTGAGCCTTACCGTCTTGCCTTTGAGACCCTTCCCAGGCTGCTCCATACCCTCCTTGAGTGCATTTGCCAGGCTGAAATCCTTGGATTCTGACTTGCTTGCCTGGGTGGAGGATAGAGAAGATTGTGTGTGGACTTACTGTACAAAGGTAACATTTGTATCTGTTCTGTCCACCTCTGGCATGGAACCTTCAGAAGGTGGCCACTCTATGTGAGCAGGGCTGAAGCCCATGGATTGTTTCTGAGGCTCCAAACCATGGTCATGACTTCAGCAATGAAAGACTTTATCTACAAACAACATTTGTACACTAGCTGAGACAGTATTTTAAATAAGCAATGAGTTGTCAGAAATTGAAGCCACTGGCACAATCTCATTGTGTGCCATAACCTTTCCTCGGCCAGTTGGAACATCTGGGGTGCCATGTTAACGTTTGGGAATAACAGCTTTGGAGGCCCTTTTCACACTGAGGCAGATGCCGATTGCCATTCATTTTCCTGCTCCATAAGAAATATGAGCCTGTTATTTAGTAAATCCTTCAGAGTCTCTCCACTGGGTCTAATAGTCGCCTTTCTGAAAAGCTTCTCAGTGTGGTGCCCCAGCTGAGAAGCATCTTTCTGTGGCAAATGTCTTCACTTCCATGCCAGCGGGCAATGCCAGAGAGGGTTTGCGAGTCTGGAAACACTTCAGTCTCTGTCCTTGTCTCACGTGTGTCCTCTCTGCTCTGGTTGCTAATGTATCTTGTTGCTGGTGGGGATGCCATCTGGATTATGCCCTGTGCTTTGATTCTCCCCACCCTGCCAAAGTGTTTTGCCACCCGGTGATGTTAGTAGTAAATAGTGATATGGAGAAGCTTGAGGAGAGAGACTGATGTTTGCAAGAAAACAATAAGAGAGAGAGAGAGAAATCCCAATTGGGAGCCACCCCTAAACCAAACATAATGTTGGGTTGATCCTCTGATCAGAAGAAGAAGAGGAGTTTGGATTTGATATCCCACCTTTCACTCCCCTTCAGGAGTCTCAAAGTGGCTAACATTCTCCTTTCCCTTCCTCCCCCACAACAAACACTCTGTGAGGTGAGTGGGGCTGAGAGACTTCAAAGAAGCCCAAGGTCACCCAGCAGCTGCATGTGGAGGAGCGGAGATGCGAACCCGGTTCCCCAGATTACAAGACTTCCGCTCTTAACCACTACACCACACTGGCTCTCCAGTGTGGTGTAGCATCTCCAGGAGGAGATGCTAGGGCATGTGACTTGACGACAGATGCTCCCTGGAGAGCATTATGGGGCTCCTAAACTAGTATGATATATGAAGTTCTCACTCCTGCAGGGCTCAGGAGCAAGTGACCCTCAGCCCTGTCATTGATAGCCATCATGCAGTCACTGACTCCACGGTGCAATAAAAATAGACTAACCACTTGACTAAGGTTGCTGACTTCATGGAATAGTTGACAATAGCAAATAACATTTGTTCAATTGATCTACCAGTTAGACTAGTCAGTTGACCCAAACCTGGCTCCTGGATATGAACTTAATCCCAAATAAGTTCTGGTGCTGATCTGCTGAGTAGCATCATGGAAGTCAGCCTTCCTGCCTCCCCCACCCCCCATATTGCAAACTAGACAGAATGACCTAGTAGTGGAATGTTGTGCTTAGGAATAGCTAGACGGAATGCACTCCGAGAGATGATATATAGGATGCTGCTTATTGCCGACTTGGTGTCAGGGTCGCAATGTTGTCACTGGACATGCCTGTATATGGTTGCACAAGCCTATGGAGCCGGCTACAAATATCCCCTCCTCTTGGTTTCAGCTCTTTGTGCCTTTCCTATGCTAACCTTTCAGGAGAGAACGCAACAGCCGCCCTGCCAGTCTTTTGGGGGATTGTGGCGATCTCATCCCATCTCTATGCTACATTAAAAATAGTTTTCAAACAAACATCTCCACCCTTTTCAAAATGATCCCCAAGCCATGGATGTGAAATCGCTGCTTCATCCCCCTTGCCGCCACCTAGACTTTTCCATCGTTGCTTATACATTCCTCTCTCTCTCCCTTTCTGGCATCTACCTTGCGTTTGGCCTCATTTTCTAAAGGCCTCTGCCGGTCATTTTTGTCCCACTTTGAAAATGTTTAATTACCTGTCCTGCTTTATGTTAAATGCCAACTTTTCCTGGCTGGGAATGTGCCTTGGACACACACTTGTTCCTTCGTTCACCAAACAACTTTCATACCAGTTGTCAACCTGGTCTCTCCCATGAAAATGCTAGGCTTTTATTACAATCTTCATTACAATCTTCCTTCATTAGGATCATCGGGGGGGGGGGTCTTTAAAACAAATTTCTAACAGTGAGACTTTGTACCTTGGGAAAATGTCTTTCACCCTGAAGATTACCCCTTGCTTTTGTGATTGTGATGGAGTTGCACAAGAGTTGTAGGCATCTGTTTGGGATTGCAAGCTCACAACCCAGGCATGTTGCAAGTCTCCTGATGAAGATGGAGGGCCCTTGGAGGTCTTGGATAACAATTTTGGTGCAGAGACAGGCTGATGTGGAGGCAGGTGAGTCTTTTAAGTATCCTGACCTCGTTGGCAGTTCTGGAATGGGAAGTATTGAATCCCCATCCCCATACAGCATTCATTTTAACTAACTAACAGAACAATCTTGTATTCAAGTTATACTGGCTAAGCAGCTGTAGGGTTTGGCAGAAGCCTTACTATGTTGACAGAACTCAAAAAACATATTAGGCTGGAACAGGATTGAACCAGGAATGAGGAGGGGACAGAGCACACTTCCACTGCAGATATGAAGCAGGGGTGGGCTTTGGTAATCTTTCATAATATGGTGCCCTGTATGAGGACAAAATTTGACGTCCCCAAATAGGCCTTCATAATTATCGATCTTCTCAATATTGTGCCCCCTTGGCTCAGCACCCTGTGATGGGGAACCACCCACTATGCCCTATATCCAGGGGTGAAATGGAAAAATGGAGGTGCTGTGTTGTTTTCCCCAATTTTCCCAGCTTAAAAAAAAATGTTTCTGGAAAATAGGGCAAAAAGAGAAAAAACGGGTGAATTTTTTCTTGGTTTCCCCTCCACCCCCAGCCTTCATGTCTTTACTCAAGACCATGCTCCTGTTGAGGGGTCAACTTTCCACCAGCCCTGGACCTGGTGCAAAGAGTTCCTATCCTAGGGGATGGAGATTTTAAATAGCCACCTTGATACTGATGAGCAGTCTGCTGACATCACCACAACAAAGCATAGAATGTGGTGTAACCCAACAGCCAATCACAGCATACCACAACTAGTCTATATAATCCCACAGAGGAAGGCCACAACCCAGATTATATGGTACATGGAATAGGAATATATTTCTCTGGCCTGATGTTGAGGCTCACAGGAGGAAGTTTGGTGAGGTGAATGAGGAAGAAAGCTAGCTTGCAAAAAAGGAAGCACTTAGCACAAACAGCCTGTCCCCAACACACTCCTAGCAACTTCAGCATATTCTCTTCCTAGAACTGTAATAGGTCCCTCACCCTGGAACTCTGCCATTGCCATTCATCCCACTCCAACAGCTGGGTACGCCAGAACAGAGCAGCCCACCGCAAGTCAGCAAGGGAAGAGGATTACCATGCTGCAAAGTATTCACCACCATCACTACTTTTTCTGTACAGTGGTACCTCAGGTTACAGACGCTTCAGGTTACAGACTCCGCTAACCCAGAAATAGTACCTTGGGTTAAGAACTTTACTTGAGGATGAGAACAGAAATCACGCAGCAGCGGTGCGGCGGCAGCGGGAGGCCCCATTAGCTAAAAGTGGTGCTTCAGGTTAAGAACAGACCTCCGGAATGAATTAAGTTCTTAACCCGGGATACCACTGTATGTGAATGCTGTGTCTCCCCAGAACTGTATTCTGGAACACTCTTCCCCCTCAATAGTGGGAAGAAATGTTCCCTACACAGGCAAGACCCTCATCCCCACATGCAGGTAAGTTTGCAGCAGTTTCTGTTCTGACCAGTCTTCCTCACAATCAGCACTGATTCTGTTCCTCTGCAGTTCAGTTTCCTCTAAATGATACCGTATTCATCTTTTCTTCTGTTTAACGCAAATTACAAAATTATTTATGTAATTTACGGATTGAACATAATTAATGACGTAATTTCCACACTATTCGTTTCAACGTAAAGGAAATGGCAAAACAGGTCATTAATAACGTATCAGTTGTTTAATTAAATCAGAAAGTTGGGACCAAATACCAGTCATATTCACTGGATGGATACTTTTCATATTGACTAGATTGATTTCTATTCCAGACCATTCCAAAACACAAACAATGGCATTGTGTTTTGGACGTTGTTTCCACACATATTGGGTTATACAGTAACACTTAATGGGGAAATGTTAGGTATAACTATAGTCACAGTCACTTCAGTCATTCCCTTCCCTGCCCCCAGGGGTGGGGAGGCTGAGGCACAAGCACTAGCTGTCACTCAAGTGGCACCACTCACCCTTCTTTCTTGCTCTCTACCTTGCATTCAGGCTTCTTTGCTCTCCATAGGCTGCTGTTCCACAGACTAGGGACTCCCACCCCCACACATTCTGTATACACCAAGTGGGAGGCCTCCCCCATGACCATCCACAGGGACTAGGATGCTCTCAGTTATTCCTCCAGGCTGTTGACAACCTACTTGTTCCAGGCAAGCTTCTACATGACAAACAGTTATGCAGCAGGTGAAAGTGCTCCTACAATGGTGCTGGACCCATAAAGGACTCCACTAACTTCACTGCTGTCTGACAAGGCCCTGCCCGACATGCGTCTTTCCCTTTCAGGATGGCCTTCATCCCAGATGCTATTCAATATGGAATGATGAGTTTGCTACATGCATTGTTTCTTTGTCACTAAAGAGTGGTAGATCAGGACCACGTTCTCATCAACCTGGTATGATCTGGTTTGAGCTGGCCTCAGGATGAGGTTCTGAGGAGGGCAGGCAAAGTGTTGGGCTCAAAGGCTAGTGGCTCCTCCACTCTGCTCTCTCAGATCCCCTGGATCTTACAGGGTTGTTGGAAGGATTGCAAGATCATTCTGTGAAGTCCTTTGAACATTCCAAAGCACTCCATATAGAACTGAAGAACTGTAGAGATGGAAGAAACCCTCAGGATCATCTAGTCCAACCCCCTGCAATGCAGGAATATGCAGCTGTCCCTTACAGGAATCGAACCTGCAACCTGGGCATTATCAGCACCCCATTCTAACCAACTGAACTATGTGCTAGGTATTACTACTGCTGCAAGTAATAATTATCAGTGCTCCCAAATCATCAAGACAGTCTCCTGCTCTCAATTACTGCTCAGTCATCCTAAGAACTTTAAATTGAATTTTTACTTACTTGATTTTTTTTACTGTAAGGAACATTTACTTGATGGGGTGGAAATCCTTAGGAGAAAAAAGAAGTTGGAAATAACAGTGTGGCTGTCCTTGCCCCCTGCACCCCCACCAAGGGGGGGGGGCGGTGGGATGGGGAATCCCACTTCTGGCACAGGGTCATTGTGGCTTTTGATACGGTTAAAATTCAGATTGTCTGATTGTGTAGAAGACCAATCAGGGCAGGGGTGTGGTTGGGGAGAATGGGGAACGTGCACCTTTTCAGCAACCTCCTCCCCTAGCAAAGGTGTTTATCCCATTGACAAGCAGTCAAGCAAGCCCCCATGGTCCTTTTGTAATTGCTGCATTAGCAGAGGATCAAGTAGCACTTAATGGTTGCACGCTGTCATAAAACATGCTTGAAAAGGTCAGGCCCCTCGTGAAGGGAGAATATTTGTGGCACTCTGACATAAGCCTTGGCCGCTCACTCGCAACAGGTGCATGCTTGTAGCCCCTCCTCCAAGAACCAACGTCTGCCGTGAACCTCCTCTCCTTACCACATGCCAGGCTGGTTTGGATGACTCCTGCTTGCTGAAGTTCTCACAAATCATTGCTGAGATTAGCAGGGAAGAATGTGGAAAAGGCATTCAAACGCAGAAATGGTGGGCAAAGGCAGAAGGCAAACAGAAGCATCCATTCCATCCAGCATAGGCTTTATAGCATAGAATCTTAGAATTGTAGAGTGGGGAGGGACCCCAAGAGTCATCTATTCCTACCCCCTGCAATGCAGGAATCCCAGCTAAAGCATCCATGACAGATGACCAGCCAACCTCTGCTTAAAAAGCTCCAATGAATGAGAGTCCACAGCCACCCAAGGGAGTTTGTTCCACTGTCAAACAGCTCCTACTGTCATTTTTTTAAAAAAAGTTATATCCTTCCTTCTCCCCCCCCAAGAAACTCAACATTGCTTGCAGCAATAAAAAAGGCATTGTCAAAGACCGAAACAACCAAAGTTCAAATCCACAAAAAACAATAACCATCGAAAAAGCCCACTTATTAAAACACACACAACACACATACACCTCAGAATCAACAGAAACAGCAGTTCATAAAACCAAAGTAGAGAAACAGAAATGAAAACAGCATTGACAATGAGAAGGCAAAAGGGTCTTGGCTGAAGGCCTTCCTAAACAACAACGCCTAAAACCATAACATATTGTGGCTTGGTGAATCTCAGTCAGGAGGACATTCCACAGCATGGGCATCTCTACTGGAAATGTCCTTCACTTTGATGCCTCAGATAGCCAAGGAATCTGAAGCAAGGTCTCAGATGATTAGTGGAGCATGAGGGGAGGAATATATGGAAGAAACAGGAGAATCACAGCTTACCATTGCTGAGTGGCCCACAGGAAAAGCCTCTTGGTCACTTTGATTGGTTCTAGTACCTACTCAAGCTGTTATGGCTTTCCTTGTATTTCTATGAAATGAAAATACAGAAAGGACAAAGGCTCCCTAAAGGCCTATGCACCAGAGTATACTGCAAAGAAGGTTTCTGAATTGGGACTTTCAGAACTTCATGGGATTGCACACAAGAAACTAAAAAGCGACTAGCTTGGGATTGGTTCACAGATAATTGTGTTGCTGATGTGAGGAAATCCGAGGCAACAAAAGCTAAAGGTACAGTAATGCTAATGTGTGTACTAAGCACAATATTATGTACAACCACCATTAGGAGCATAGGACTCTGTCATACCTGGCCAGATTATTTCTCCATCTAGCCCAGTACTGACTCTGTTCTGGTTCTCATAAGCTCTCTGGGGTCTTGGGAACAGATGGTTCCCGTTACGTGCTACCTGAGATCCTTTTAAATGTAGATGCCAGGGGTGGAACCAGCCTGGGACTTCCTGAAGCATGAGCTCAGCCACTGAGATGTGATCTTTCCCCATAACTTCATAATGATGCGGCATCAGTATTGCCAGACATAATGAAAATTAACCACCTGAAGGCTCATCATCTCTGGTTTTTGCCATCTGTTTTTTTTCTCTCCTTCCCTTCCTGTGATTTGGGAAAACTTTAAGGCCGCAGTGGAAATGGAATCCTCCCTTAACAACCGAGGCTGAAAAGAGTGGTCAGTGCTGGAACACTTGAAGTTTTCCCCGACACTGTCAGTGTGGGGCTTTTTTATGGGGGACACTCACTGTCCTGCGGCATAAATCACTGCCACAGCTGAACCTTGAGATGGCACAGTCTGTGTGGTCCCAGGAAGGGAAAAGATTATCTGCATTTGAATAGCTACGTTGTCTTAGTAATTGATTGCATTGCTATTTTTTAATGCTGAAAAGAAAATCCCTGGCAACGTGAGAATCAGTTGTCTGGAGCTATCTGAAGGCCTCTTTGTGGAAGCCTTCTCAAGGGAAAGAGTTGGCACAGATGCACTCTTTGGTTGGCTGCAGTTGGTTGGATAGAGCGGTCTGGAGATTAGCAGCTGAATTGGAGATGTCCTTGCAGGATGAAGCAATCAGCTCTTCTGTGACTGTTTCTTCGTAAAGAAACTATTAAGCTGAATGTTGGTTTGTTACAGTCAATAGAATCTGCACAGGGTTTTCCCGCCCCCAGTCAAGTAAACAAAAACAGTAGGACATCAGCCACAAGAGTTGAGACTCTCTAGTCCAGGGTTAGGCAACCTAAGACCCGTGGGCCGGATGCGGCCCAATCGCCTTCTCAATCTGGCCTGCAGACGGTCTGGGAATCAGCATGTTTTTACATGAGTAGAACGTGTGCTTTTATTTAAACTGCACCTCTGGATTATTTGTGGGGTCTGCCTGGTGTTTTTACATGAGTAGAATGTGTGCTTTTATTTAAAATGCATCTTTGGGTTATTTGTGGGGCATAGGAATTTGTTCATTATTATTATTATTTTCAAAATATAGTCCAGCCCCCCACATGGTCTGAGGGACGGTGGACCAGCCCACAGCTGAAAGAGGTTGTTGACCCCTGCTCTAGTCCTTATCTTAGTTTGGTCAAAAATTTCCTTACCAGCAATCCAATGAAACCGCAGGCATTCCAGATACAACTTCCCTACTTGCATAGAACTCTATGTTTTCTGTGTAATGGGAGTCTTGCGTTCATAATTGAATAAGCTCTATGTGTAGGGCACTATAGTTGCTCTATGTGTAGGGCAGTGTGCACATGAATTTTCGCATGCGGTGAAGGGGATGTGGAGCTCTGGAGTGGTGGCACTATTTTTTTCCTTGCTGAAGCCACTGAATTCTGGATCTTTTCCAACTTCAGGTGAAATCAAGTGTTTGGTTCAACACATGAACTCTGTATCCAGAGCTCCCCTCCGTGTCTCGGTGCAGATTACACACTCACCCACAGTTCCTTTCCTTCCCCACATTGTACCAGGAAGATTTGCAAGGGGGCTTCTACTCACGTTGGCTTGAGCTTATCAGGATCCCTAATCATGCAGTAGGTTCTACTTGTGTTCACGCAAACATGAGTAGAAATCCCCTGCAGACCTTGCAACTCAATGTAGAGAAGATTGGGGACTAAGTGCACAGGGTGATGTACATAGGCATGGTGGGGGTGGAATTTGTGTGCACACTCCTGCTCCCAACCACGAGTACTGCATTTGCATGTTCATGCAAACATAGGAACACAACTTCAATGTTAGTGCTTAAGGATCAATGATCCTGTGCAGCAGGGAGCAGATGTGTTGTCTCTGTTGTCTTTATGGTGGCTACTGAAGTCCTTCCTGTTTCAATAAGCCTTTTAAGACGAGATCTTTCTCAGTCTGTATCTGCACTGGAATGGTTTTTAATATGCTTTTATCATTTTATCACTTGTTATTTTATGTCCTGGGCTTCTATAAGAGGAAGGGAGGGGGTGTACATTTAATTAATAAATGCAATAAACTTGCGGCCCTCCAGATGTTGCCAACATGGCCAATGGTTAGTGATGATGTAAATTGTGTTTTACATAAGTGGTTCGACTCCAGATATGGTTCATCTAGATATTTATCTATGTTATAATATTTTCAGTATGTGCTCTCCCATCATCTGAGCACCAGAATTCAGACATTTTATGCTGTTCTGATGCATGATTGTAAAACAGAGGACTGTGGGGACAAACATGCTACTAGCTCCATGCCTTGTCACTATTCTGGTTGCCCTACACAAGTTGGAGTCTGGCAGATTGCAATGAGGGGAGTCCTGTACCTGTGGAGGCTCCTTGTACGTTTTGAACTCTGGAAAATCAGGGCTCTGAGACGTGCTTCAGATAGTTGCCTTCACACTCATGGAAAGTAACTGGAATGGCAGTGGGGGTGGAGATAGCATGTGCTTCATGTATTTACTCAACCCAGATAGTGAATGCCTGAAGAGGACTAGTGTACCCAATAATGATGCTATTACATCAGTTCAGCTGCCTGGGGGAAAAATACGCTGTCTCTAATCACTCATGTAATTTAGGTTTGCAGATTTCCATGGTAATACTGTGAAAGGGAGAGGAAAATACAAAAGGTGCTGGTAAAATTCTTCATTTTTATCCCATATATCAGACAACAAGACATTTTGAGAAATAGCTCAGTGATGCTTGACAATGTACTGCTATAGAAATAGTAAAATCCCAGTTACAGCTATAGAAATAATAGAAGCAGGAGTTCAGTTTGGAGATGTACCCTTATCATTTTTCCTCAGTGTTGTTTGGAGGTCTGTCAGTGACATCCTGTAACCCATTTTGTTACCTTCTCTCTGAAGAATGAGAGAACATGTCTGAGTCTGAATGACAAATTCCAGATATATTCTTATTCCTGACGTTTCCTTTCTAGGAAAGGAAGCCTCCCAAGACTATGTACCAAGCAGTTATTAACCAGAAGCTACAGGGCCTGAAGACTCTTTTATAAATAACTATGTAAAGAGGTGAGAAACATTCATTGGGGTAATTTACACTGTTCACCCAATTCACCCTTCAAAAGTGCCATTGCACAGAAACTAGCACCTCCGATGTTGGCAATGTCAAACACACGCACCCTTGGCTTCTCCACTTCTGTTTATGTACGGTGGGTCGTGGGCCTGATCTCACAGGTCACGATATGTTTCCCAATAAAAATTGTTCATATACCCAAAGCCTGAAGTGAAAGAATTTTTACTAGAGCTGGCACCATGGAAAGGGTATGGATGTTGACGGTAAACAAATACTACTGCTGGCAGTGTGAAAGGGCAGCTTCTGTGGGATTGCTCCCTCAGGAATGCCAAGTGCTGTGTGGATTATCTATACCAGCAGGGGTTAGGAATTGAGCATTCTGCTGACGAATTGCTTCAGCGCCTCCCCTATTCTGAGCTCACTTTTCCCTTTGCAGCCTTTACACTATGGGACTTCTGTCTCTTAAGTTGATGTGGCTCCATGTTATCATCAAGTCTAAACCAAATTTGAGAATCTGTTTTACAGAGGGCTTTTTTTAAAAAAAAAACACAAAAAGCAAAAACAGGCAGGACCTTATTTTGTCCCCTTTCTGCCGTAGTGTGGTTTGGAATCTACAATTGTCTAATCTTGCATTAAAAAAACTATGGCCTTGTTGGCAGCTCTGCAGAGCTGGAATCTGCTTCGTTAGCTGTATGTAGGAGTTGTGTGACAGAAGGGAAAGGGCTAGGACAGCCTACTTGCTATTATTATTATTATCATTATTTATTAAATTTGTATACCGCCCTATACCCTCAGTGGCCATCATAGCATCCCTAGGAGTGACCTGAAAGCTGTGTAGGAAAGCCTGATCTATTACAATTGCAGTCTCTTCTTGCTATGTTCTACCTTTGTTGTTGTTGTTTAGTCATTTAGTTGTGTCCGACTCTTCGTGACCCCATGGACCAGAGCATGCCAGGCACTCCTGTCTTCCACTGCCTCCCGCAGTTTGGTCAAACTCATGCTGGTAGCTTCGAGAACACTATCTAACCATCTCATCGTCTGTCATCCCCTTCTCCTTGTGCCCTCAATCTTTCCCATCAGGTTCTTTTCCAGGGAGTCTTGTCTTCTCATGAGGTGGCCAAAGTATTGGAGCCTTAGCCTCAGGACCTGTCCTTCCAGTGAGCACTCAGGACTGATTTCCTTAAGAGTGGAGAGGTTTGATCTTCTTGCAGTCCATGGGACTCTCAAGAGTCTCCTACAGCACCATAATTCAAAAGCATCAAATCTCTGGCGATCAGCCTTCTTTATGGTCCAGCTCTCACTTCCATACATCACTACTGGGAAAACCATAGCTTTAACTATACGGACCTTTGTCGGCAAGGTAATGTCTCTGCTTTTTAAGATGCTGTCTAGGTTTGTCTAGGTTTGTTCTACCTTAAGAACACCTTAAAAACCAGTGCAAAATTTATGGTTTTAAAAGAAAACCATAAACAGCTGAGGAAAAAAGCCCTGGGGATACATCTGGCTATTTTAGGTATGCCCATGATTTAGGCTTCCCTTAGTGTTGCCTCAGTTTCAAAAGCATAAGCACAAAATCCTGTTGAGGGTGAGGAGCTAAGTTGGTAGGGATGGAGACAAAATTTGATTGCACTTAAAGGTGAACTTATCTAATTCCCACTTTCTGAAACAATGTGCAAATTGAAATACACTCATTTTTTTGAAATTTGCACTTCTCTGAATTTTGCAATGCAGTTCTCTAGCCAAGTGTACAAAAATGCATTCACCAAACTGTGCATATAAGTGCATATATTAATGAGAGTAACATACAATATGCTTTATATTTTGGAAAATTGCTTTGCAAAATTGTGTGCATTAAGCAAAAGTGCATACCCAAAAGTGTCTGTTAGAAGAAATCCACACTACAATGCTGCTGAGTTCTCATGAGGACTTTTTTAAAAGTGCACACTGATATGGAAATGTGGAGGACTGAGTTTAAAACTGGGAGTGGGGGAATGAGAATTGCTGCCTCTTGTCAATTTTTATCTCTTCCTGTGGCTAATGACATCATCCAAATGAAGCACCTTTTTAATGTGGCAGGGGATTAATTTCATGAAGAGCGAGCTGAACCTTTTTTTTGAGACCCCTCAGGGACTGAAGGGCGCTGTCCAAGATTTCCATGGACTCTCTGGATACAGGATAGGCCTCGCTTGAACATAAATGTGTCATCAGCCGTGCCTCCTTCTGCAATTCTTGCACCTTTTCCTTTCCTGGTCCCATCAGGAATAGGCGACTGGGCTGCAAATTGGGCATGTTCCCCTCAAAGTAGAAAACAGTTGCTAGATGGAAAGATGGAAGTTCAAGGATGCAGAGTGTAAAATGAGATATGTCTGGGAAAAAGTATGCTGAATGAATCTAAAAAGCACATGACTTGGCCTAAGGAATGGGAGATTATCCATTCACTGTCATGAAGATAAACATGTCACAGACGGTCCTTTGGACCATCTGGGGACATCTGATCTGCCAATAAAAGAGATTGACAGGAGCCTGCTGGGCTTCATTAATGCCCAAGGCGGAAAACTGTTTGCTGCCCATTATCTTCGCTTCAAAGGCGTGGATTTGCACCAGTCAAAAATGGACAACAAAAAGGAGACCAACATTATTCTCCTCTTTTGTCTTTCTCATGGGTTGATTTATACCTCCTGGGCTATTAATCAACTTCAACATCTTAAGCATACATCACAGCCTCCACACATTTATTAAAGCCATCTGTACTTTGTACCCTGCCAAACAAATAATTACTTTTCTAGTACCTGCCCCATCCTAATTTCTACTCTGCTTCATATCTATATTGCTGTCAGATCCCTGCACACTACTTATTTTTCTGTCTTTTTCTGTGTCCGTAGGGATTAATCTCATGGTCAGGATGTTGTTCAGGGCAACAGAGTAGGTTGCAAATTAGTTCATCCAGATTGTGTTTAAGATTGGTTTTCTTTATTTTATTATTATTAAATTGGACAGGCCTGAGTCAATTGCTTCCACTGGCAAAAGGCCAAGCTACATGTACATACCAGATAGCCTTTACTCTTAATCGCTGTCTCCTGGCAAGCTCCAAAAGGTGAAGCAGCTTCTCTTCCTATCAGTCTAAGATTTCTTAGACCATAGTAGTAGGGAAAGTGTTTCTTTACATTCACACATGGGAGCGGATTCTGCAGTCAGGTTTGGGCTAGATTAGAATAAAATGCTTCCTGGAAGAATCCCAGTAGATAATCATTTCCTGTTACGTTGTGGTCTTTCTTTCTCCCTCCCAGCTATAAACAGCCATATATAACATGTTGTGTAAGGAATACTGCATTTTTTTATTTTTGACAACCGGAGCAGTTAAGAAATCATTTGTTTATTTATTACTTGGGGGGGGGGAGCAGAGAATAAATATGAAATAGAATGTAATACTGTGTTGCCTGAATGTAGTTTTCTAAGGACTTCAGCTCATACTTGATCTACATATAGAGAAGAATGAAAGTGGTCCAGTAATTAAAAGGTGGCAGACTGGACTGAAATATTCTAGGTTGCAAGAGGAGTCACAATTTTTATAATGTTTTCCCATGTTGTTGTTTTAAAATCCTTACAAATAAAATACAACAGGGAGATACTAGCCCATTTTACTTCTTGCTCTGCTAGTTTATTCGTTGTGGGGAGGCTTTTATATTTAAAAGGTTGAATTCACCAGCAGTCTGAAATGATATGTCAGCTCAGGATTCTTAGACCACTGGTTGTCTTCCAGTGGTCAGTTCAGAGTACCTGTTTAGCTATACAGGTGACTCCCCACTTACCGTATTTTTTGGTCCATAAGATGCACCTGACCATAAGACGCACCTAATTTTTAGAGGGGGGATGCAAGAAAAAAATATTCTTTGAAGGGAGCGCTGAACAGAGCCTGTATGCATCCCAGGCTCTGCTCAGCGCTCCCTTTCACGAGCTGCGTGGAGCGTGTGTGCGGCGCTTGCAGGCTTTTCCCCAAGGAGGGAGACGGGCTGCCCTTTTCCCTCCTGGGGAAAAGCCCCCAAGAGCCGCACACACGCTCTGTGCGGCTCTTTAAAAGGAGCACGGCTTTTGGGGGCTTTTCCGGGAGGTGGGGGAAGGGACAGAGGGGCTAAGCCAGAAGCTAGAACAGCAAGAAGGAGCGCTGCGCAGCGATCCCTCTCACTGTTCTGGCTTCTGGGATAGCCGCGCAGCCTGCATTCACTCCATAAGACGCACACACATTTTCCCTGACTTTTTAGGAGGGAAAAAGTGTGTTTTATAGAGCGGAAAATATGTTCCAGGGCCCCATGCACTTAAGTAAAATGTGTGTAAGTGGGGAGCCCGCTGCAGTACATTCAGCTTCCCGCCCAACAGCTGTTGAGCAGGGTAGCATGGCAGCAGCGAGAGCTCTCATGCCCTTTAAATGTGAACTAAATCGTATTTCTCACCCATCCCTAGTCATGGCCGCCTTCCTCTCTCTCTGGAATTTGTATTGTTGTGCTGTGATGACTGCTTACATAGTTATGACAATGCTTGTTGGGACAAATAATAGTAAACTATGCCAAGTGCAAAAGATTAAGAGCCAATTCATACAGCCATTAGACATGAGATTACAAAATACTGGTTTTGCCTGTGGCTCAGATGCTGCCTGGTATACATGATTAAGCTTTCACATAGCCATTTTAGATATCTTTTGAGGGTTTGCTGTAGCGTTCAAGACATTTAAGTGGGATGTGGGTGGCACTGTGGTCTAAACCACTGAGCCCCTTGGGCTTGCTGATCATAAGGTTGGCAGTTCGAATCCCCGCCACGGGGTGAGCTCCCATTGTTCTGTCCCAGCTTCTGCCAACCTAGCAGTTCGAAAGCATGCCAGTGCAAGTAGATAAATAGGTACCACTGCAACTGGAAGGTAAACAGTGTTTCCGTGTGCTCTGGTTTCCATCACGGTGTTCCGAAAGCTGTTTGCAGACAAACACCGGCTCCCTCAGCCTGAAAGCAAGATGAGCGCCACAACCCCATAGTCACATTTGACTGGACTTAACTATCCAGGGGTCCTTTACCTTTACCTACCTTTCAAGACATTTAATCCTACACATAGATAGGTCACACACTTCAGCTACATTTCATAGTTTCTGACAAAAGCAGATGAGAAAGGGATTGCAGATGCCTCAGATCAGCAGAGACTTGTCATAAACAACGAGTGTGAGCATGCCTTTCATTAATTCAGTTTCTTCCCTCATGGGGCAAGACCTTTCCTTATTCTCTGAGCGCCATAGAGGAGCAGACTATACATTTAGCCTTCCAGTAGCCTCATAGATGAAAAGAGACAACATCGTTCTCCAACTTTTTCTTTTTTATTCCAGCTCCTTTGGCCATTTCCAAGCAAAGGAACACGGCATTGCCTCGGGGACATCAGCAAGATCAGCTGATGATGACAATTTGAGATGTGGGCTGTGTCTGACCAGGCTTTCTGTCACCAAGGTAATCTGCAACCAGTATCCAACAGCTTCATTCAGCAGCCTTGTAAATGTTCTCAGATCGCCTGTCCACCCCTGTGCTATGCTGCAGCTCCTGCTGGGGCCCTGAGGCAAATGGACGAGACGAGAGATCGTGTGGTAGTCAAGTTGTAAAACAAGATAAGATTTCACAAAGCAAATGAAATCAGTTACTGTCAAATGTGCTGCTAGGAGTATGTTTCAACATTCGGTGCACATAGCTGAGTGCGATCTGAAGAGAAACCAGAGTATCGTGCACATGGCTGATAGCTAGTTTCTTTAATGCAGAACAGATCTTCTCATTCATGGTGGTTTATAGAGATAAACAGCTCTTGCTCTCTTCTCCCAAACTTTTCTACTAATCTCTTACAAGGAACAACAGAGGGTGAAATCTACCTGTTCTCCCACTGTTCCGTTAATAGCCCAGTGCTCTCTGGATCAAAGTGTACTTAAACTAAGAGAGAGAAATCTGAATCTGAAGCTCTGTGCTAATGGGGAGTCTATGACTTTACAGCAAAGTTGATCTGTTCCCTTCTTGGGCTAATTTGAGCTCAGCTCTATGACCTGTGGATTGCAAATTCAAGCCAGCCTCTTATTCAGAAGTAATTCCTACCCTACTACGCCTTTGTGGTGCAAGTCCATCCCTTCCAGTATGTTTCTGCCTTTCAAATGCATGGAGAGTAATAGCAATACCAAGCCACTTCTCTGAGGGTGCCTCCTGTATTTTTCAGGTGGGATTCACACACATCTTGGTACAAACTTTAGGTTTGTGCAGTTAAAGGAGATTAACGTTCAATAAACAAATAGTAGTGTTGTACAACTCACTGTCCAGGACTTACAAAGATCACTTTAATAATACATACGAATGATGATGGGGATTCAGTTTACATTTAACGGTGAACCTATCCAATTCACACTTTCCAAATCAATATGAAAATAAAAACACAGCTATCCTTCAAAATTTGCACTTTTCCAAATTTTGCACTACAATTCTGCAATGAAAAGATGCTTACAAAATTGCATCTGTTAGGGTAAAATGTGCATAAAATGCATTCATTAGTGAAAATGGCATACAAAAATGCATTATATTAGCGGAAATTGCTCTGCAAAAATGTGTTTGGGGCAAAACTGCATACAAAAATGTGTATATTGTGAGAAATTTATACCACAATGCTAATGAATTTACATGAAGACTTAAAAAAATAATAATCACAAATTGATGTGAAAATGTGGGGAACTGAACTTAAGACCGAAAAACTGAGAAATGGAAAGAAACTAAAATGGGTAGAATTCCCCTTCCTTCCCTGCTTGCCAAGTACTTTGTTCTTTACCCTAAATAATAGAGAAGGACCACTGAAATTTAGCATATTCCAGAAATCCTGGTTCTGTGCAGAGTTTCAGCATTGTCCTTTTTTGGACTGCAAAAACAAACACATTTCCAGCTCCAACAAGCAGGAAAAGATGTCAAGGGTGGCGCTGAATGATAACTCCATTCGGAACCATTGCATCATATCATAGCAGTGATGCTACTTTGACTGGAGTCCAAGGTGTCTGCAGCCTGGAGATATTGCTCACTGTCCAGCCTCAGACAAACATTCCAGGGGAATCTAATACCTGTACCTGGCATGGCTCCTCCCGTGCCATAAATGGTTACATTACATTCAAGCTGGCATTAAAGAGCAGGGCTGAAACCTCATCCATCCAAGCCCCAAATTGGCTTAGCATGTGTGCAGGATACCAGAGATCGCTAAGCCATCTTGAAGTCTATTTACTTTCAGACAAAGGCTAGAGAACAAGCTCCCTGCTTCCTTGAAACTTGCCTGTAGGCATTCTGTGGTTTCTTTGATATGTAATGTAACAAAAGGCAATTCTAATTGTGTTGGAAACGAGAGCATGGGTCATTCTGGCACTAACTGTGGTTGTTGGTGCCACTTCTGGACAGGGGCAGGGGATCCCATAGACCTGGCATAGAATCAGATCAATGCTGTGGTGTGCCCCTCCAGCTCAGAAATCTAGAGGCAACCCCCTCTCCCCAGTGCATTGTGAATGTGTGCCTAATTACTGTAGTGTTTTTGCCTTTTGGCACACTTAGAAAAAGTATGTGATGTCATTGGTGCCAAAAAACATCCTTTGTGCTCAAAGAAAAGAAAATGCTAAATTAAAACCAGGATATCCGCAGTTATTGGATATCCCTGCTATTGGCTATTAGAACAATCTCCTGCATGTCCAGGTGTGAGAACAGTTTAAGAACAGCACTGCATACCAGGTAAG
Source organism: Podarcis raffonei (assembly GCF_027172205.1). NCBI lineage: Eukaryota > Metazoa > Chordata > Lepidosauria > Squamata > Lacertidae > Podarcis > Podarcis raffonei. Next base: position 66,434,053 of record NC_070607.1, read on the forward strand.
GTGATATGCTGTTCTGTGTGAAGGATCTGAAGCAAGACCTAAGAAACATACTTTTTGCTTTCCTGCTTCCCACCGCTGCCACCACCTCCTTTGCCGGCCCAGCCTTTGTTATCCAAGAACACTGTTACAGAACTCATTTTGTAAACTGAGTACAGGAAACTGAGATAGGAAAGCTTTTGGGGTTTCAAAGCCACTCTTTTGCTTCTCACAGTTAAACCATCTGGTGACGGAAGAACTGGTAAGCCATGGAATTCCAGCTGTGGGCATTTCGGTAAGGGCACCTGTTGTTTCTCCTTTCTTAGGTTATTCTGTTTTTCTAGGGCAAGAGTGGGCAAAAAATAATAATAAAATGGTCCAGAGGTGAATTCTCCCAGTCTAACCTGTTGAGATGTGCATCCCCTTTTGGAGCCAGAGATAAATGTGTTTGAAATTAATTAATTAATTAATCTGGAATAAACACTGCCCTGCTTCAGTTTTAACGATAGCTACCTCCTATTAGAATTCCCAACCCTATGCATGCCTACACTTCTGGGTTTGGTGAGGTTTCTCTTGAGTAAGTATGCAGATATATTTAGTACAATAGACGAATACAGCTACTATTCTGAAAAACAAGCGGAAGCAATTCCTTTCTGACTTTCTTGTGCTACACACACACACACACGACAGAAGTCTACCAATTTGTTCTTGAACAACAGGGCAAAGAACATATTGGATGCTATCCAACTAACTCGTTCTGTCAGTGTATTTCCACTTGTGCAATGGAACTTCCTGCCTCACCTCCTCCCCTGGTACTCCCTAACTCTTTTCTAGAGGATTCCCCAAACCTCTGGAGCCGATTTGGTGGGGGTGCACAAGGGGAGAGGAGAGAGGGGAAAGTTGTGTTGTGCAAGTGGAAACCCTTGTGCAGACGGAACAAGTTCATTGGATACAGCCCAGCTTCCCCAAGCCATACAGTCAAGAAAAAAGTAACAAAAATAAAATCATTTTTATCCAATAAAATACTGTTACTTAGAAATTGGGAGGGAATATTTCTAAAAGCCAAAAGAGAGAGAGAGATAAAGAGAAAGAGAAAGGAAATGATCAAAAAGGGATTAAACTCCAATGAGATGGCAGCTCCAGTTCCAGGGACCTCATAAAATGAGGTTGAGGTTGAGTAGAAGAAAAGAATGGCAAGGACATTTGAGTGGATGGGAGGAATTGGGAAGTTGTCCTAGCCTGAGGAGTGTTTATGGTCATGTACAGGTCTGCTGTACATCAACTGTTTTTCACAATGCATGTTGAACCTATTAAAGAACTTAATTGAATGTAATCATTTTTAACTCATTAATTAATTAATTAATTAAATTTAAATATATTTGTATCTTACTGATATCTCTATATACTTGTCTTTTGAGATATCCATGTGTTAAGACAATTTGCAATTTAATAAACAAGTGCTACCAGTCAGGAACATGGCCCCCCATAGCACAGCTCTGGTCAGCCTCAGTAATTGAGCTAAGCAAGCAAGGGGTCGACTCTGCAGAGGAGAGCTGTTTGTCAGAGTTTAGAGAGGACAGCCCAGCCCCCCTCATTCCCCAGGGAAGAAGCTGTTAGGTCCCAAGGAGAGGAAGAGTTGGAAGTTGGCCCGAGCATTGCCAGGCAACTAGCAGATAAGCCAGAGTCTTGAGGCTGTCTTCTGGGAGTGGGGAGGAGGTGGGTCAGTTGTTCAGTCCCCGTACTAGGAGGCTGGAGAAGCTCAGAGAACAACGTAAGGAAAGGAGAGAAAAGGCGGGATTTTGGCATTCTTCCTATTGTGGGAGGGACAGTGAGTCAGACTGAGCAACTACTATTAATGAGAGCACACGGGAGGCTTTGCTCTGGATGTGTTTTTTCTTGTAAATAAACTTGCATAAAACTGACAGAGAGTTGTTATTGCTTATCAGACTGCTTGCCTGCCAGAGATCATTATAGCACCATTCAGTGTTAGAAAGTAAGGGAATTTATATTAAAAAAAATACTTTTCATGCCCTGTTATGGAAACACACAGGAATCAAAGCAGCCCCAAAAGCAAAGGGTAAGATGTAACGTACCATGAGCTGCTGTCAGTTAATGCCTGCAGCCAGTTAATGCCTCCATTCCAAATTCTCTGGAAAGTTGAAGAACCTAGGGAACAAATTTCGAGGACTTGGGGGCAGGGGGAGAAAAGAGAAATCAGAATTTCTGTGGCACAAGCCATTGCGTACCACCCCAAAGTGCATTAACATGTAGCCTTAATTAGCAAGTTTTCATATTCCTTGATTCATAAGTAGTCAGCAGTATTGGTATTGCAAAACGACTTTTCCATTACATTTGTAACAGTTTGATGGAAGTCTAATTGTTAGATGCAGTTAATCTAATCATTGTATTATATATTGATTGGCCCCTGAAGTGCTGGATCATAGGAAACAGCTTGGGGGGAAATGGCTGTCTTGAATGACAGAGACAAGCAGCATTGTTTGCCTTTGTTGTCTTTCTCCCACAGCCTTTTGGAACCTGGAAAACATCATGCAAGAATGTCATCCAGGCTGGTTTCGATACAGTGAAGGATGTTTTAGACTCGGGCTATGTCCCCGTTTTACATGGTGATTGTGCTCTGGACTCAGAGCAGCACTGCTGCATCTTATCTGGAGATAAAATCATTGAGGTGAGAGATGAGTTCAATTTCATGCATACCAATATGTAAATAGCACTGTGTTTATCCTTAATAGGTCATTCTCATCTTTGTCAGGTAGTTCAGCTGGCAGCTAGGGATGGGGAAGACATTTGATTCAATGTGCTTCTAATGGTGAACCTATCACTTTCCAAAACCATATTCAAACCGAAACACGGCCATCCTCTGAAATTTGTACTTCTCTGAATTTTGCAATGCAGTTCTCCAGCCAAGGGATGTGTACAAAAATGCATTGCTAAGGCAACATATGCCCAAAAGCCCATATTTGTGAAAATAACATACAAATGCATTGCCTTGGGGGAATAAAAATGTGCATAGTATGCAAAATTACATATAAATTTATTATGGCATAAGCTTCTGTGGACTATGGTCCACTGCACTAAATGCAGCAAACTGTGGTCCTCCAAAACCTATGCCACAATACATTGGTTAGTCTTTAATGTGCTATAAGTCTCTTTCTTGTTTTCATTAACAAGCACCCCTAAACTGATCATTTACATTCTACAAGTTGTATATAATTTTCCATGTCACTTTTGTAACTGTGCACAAATATTTTGTATGAACATCAGCAAATAGTTTTAAAGAAATTATTGCCTGAGCTGCAGGGAGCTTTTGCTCTTATTATTCTCTCTCTTCCTCTGAAGTAAACAAATTCTCATAATACGTTTTCTGCATTTTCAGATACAAGGTTAATATAAGAGGTGGCCTTCAGATTTTAAGGTGCACAATTAGAACAGAACCATAGTTCCATGGTAGATCACATGCTTTGAATACAGAAGGTCCCTGGTTTCCTGTCTGACATCTGAGGACTGAGAAAGGCCACTTTTTGAGTTACTGAGAGATGCTGCCCAGTGGGAGCAGAATCCAACTCAGCTAGATAGACCTGACTCAACATAAGGCAGATTTACATGGTCCTGTTCAATTTTTCCTCTTGCAGGTTCTCGCTAAGAAATTCTCTCCTAGGCGAGTTGTGTTTCTCACAGATGTCAGTGGAATTTACAGCTGTACACCTGATACCCCAGGTACAGAATACACATGTATAAAATAGGACAATTTATTTTGCACAGGTGTGAAGTATTGGCATGAGGGGCAAATCTAGCCAGTATCCAGACCAGCATGAAGAACTAGTGACTGAACTATGCAATTTGTAATAAGCATAACCATAATTATTCATGCAGTCTTGTCTTGACGTATTTATGTTCTACATATATCTTTCAGCAGATTTGACATGCTCTTTCCGAGCATAGGCATCTAGAAGGGTTGGGAGAAAGAGGGTATTTTCTGTGGTGTTTTGAAAGGGCAGTGGGAATACTAAAGCAGAATCCAGGAAACATATATAATAGGCACCATATTTGTACATGTCTTTAGACAGATGTGTGACTTGAGAGAGTACAATCATGCCCTTATAGAGTAACAAGATGGTACCTTAAGTGATGTGCAGAGTCATTAAAGAAAGCTGGGGGGGCGCAGTTTGGACCTCCAAATTTCTGTGTGATCTTCCTAACCATTATGTCATCCAGGCTTCCTCCTTTGGCACAGGGAAATGACACATGGATTAAACTAACTGTTTCCATGTTGCAGTGTCTTTATGCTTTGGGGTTGACTTTTTCATGTTGTGTTTTGAGACATATATCCTTCTGGTAGCAATTCTGAACCATGTGTTTATTTTGGAACAGGCGCTAGGCTTGTGGATTCCATTGTCGTCGGCCCTGATGGAAATATGGAGCCACCTGTGCTCAGCTCTGTGCTGCCACATGATACTACTGGAGGTGTGTCCTTGAAGCTGCAAACTGCTGTAAATATCGTTTCCCAGAGTCACGGAACCATTCCAGTTCTGATCTGCAAACTGGACAGCGAAGCGGCTGAAAGGGCTTGTTTGACTGGGGAGCTGAAGCAAGGCGAAGGCACAACATTTTCCTTCGCAAAATCATGAAGACATCTCTGCATGAGCCTTAAATGAGGTGGAAGAAGAATTTAACTGAGGTGCTACCATTGGACTTCAGGATCTATTTGTTGTACTTGTCATCGTCAATGCCAGATACCTTAAATAAATCTGTGGTCCACTGATAATGTATTAGCATTGAATGATGGCACCATCTTCTACTATGGCGAAATATTGTTTTCCGCCTCAGTGACCTCAGTGTTCAAAATAGTTTACAACTATGTGACTACACAAGCCTCGGTGGACTTAGGTTACACTCAGAAATTGTATTCACTGTGTTAGTTTTAGCCATTTCTGACATTCCTTTCACACTTCAGTACCTATATACTGCCGGGTTGCACTCACTCTTATTCACAGCAGAAGGTACTACAGTGTGAAAGGGATGTTAGAAATTGGGGTTGCTGCCTCCCCTCAACAGCTGTTGAGGGGAGGGGCAATCCTGGGGGGTGTGATGCTCCACAAGCAACTTTCCGAAAGGATCCAATGCACAGCCCTACACAAAACTCCCACGATTTTCTGGATTTCCAGGACAGCAAGCGAATTTCTTAAAATAGCAAATATCACAGAAACAAGTGCTGAACTTGCTCTAGATTTTCCTGGTTTTCTGGAAGTGGCTTTTACATCATGTGAAAGCTCAGGTACAATGTGGAAAGTAACAGGGGAACGTCAGGAAAACAGAATGAACTGGCCTGTGAATGCAGCCTTAGAGATGGAGATCCCTTGTTGATTTGTTATCCCATATCCAAATAAACTCTCCTTTCTACTCTCCATTCCAGATTGATGCTAGGGAGTTCATCAAAATAATAAGCCAATTTATATATATAGCATACTATAATAAATAAAAATTGGCTGCATAATAACAGTACCAAATAGCCAAAATAGGAATAAAAAGCATATTAACATTGAAATCAGATTAAGATAATGATGGTGTTTAGTCACAACAATAATAATTAGTAGTCACATTTATATTCCACCCTTCCTTCAAGGATGCAAGATAGCATTCATGGCAATTATCCTGTTTTCACATCATGAGAATCGTGTGAAGTAGTGTAGGCTGAGAAGGGAAGGAAGAATGTCTTTGTCTTGGCCAGGATCACCCAGTGAGGTTCCTGGCCATGCAAGGATTCAAGCACAAGTTTCTCTGGTCCGTGTCCAACACTCTTGTTTCCACTACACCATACTGCCTCTCTATTTAGTACTGAAAGGACCTTAGCTCAGTTGTTGCCCTGTTTCACACTGCGTGAGGAGCCTGAACTCAGATTACGATTTCTACCAAAAACATTAATGCTCTAATCAGCACAGTACATAAGCAAAGCAAGAGTCAAAGGCACAACAGGGGCAAGGCATCGCTACACAAGCTGAGACATTGATCTAACAGTTCATACGCTCCTGGAACCCTGTTATGTAAATTATTATTATTAGGGAAATTTTTAATGTCTGATGCTGTATTGTTTTTAATATTTGGTTGGAAGCCGCCCAGAGTGGCCGGGGAAACCCAGCCAGATGGGCGGGGTATAAAAAATAAATTATTATTATTATAACAGAATGGAGCAGCTTTAGCACAGCCAGCGGGGTGCATATTTGGTCTGAGGAAGCAAACAGGAACTCCTTCTTGTGTGTCTGTTGTCTGTTCATGCCAGCAGTGGTGTCTCCCATGTCCTAGATGGCAGAGGAGGAGAGAGGACCAGCTTGGAATTGGCCTTGGTAGCTGATGTTTCCTTTAGAGGAGGAGGCTTACCTGTGGGAGCTGAGTGGAACAAGATTCCGGGTACACAGGAGGCAGTGTTGCGGCTAGGGGTTGGACTGGTATGGGTTGATGAAATAACAGCCCACAAGGCTCCACCCGGGCTTAGAGTCCTCACCTACCTCATTCTCCCTGGTTCCTGAGATCAAGAAGCAGTTTTTTCATCTATGTGTGAATAAAAATGATTCAAGACAGCAGACTGCATCAAAATTATATTGATTTTTAACCTCCCCCCCCCATTCACGATGGTGCCTGAGATCAAGCAGCAGATTTTCATGTACGTTTGGGTAAACCTGGACAGTCTTTTGAATCAAGATGGTGGATTGTAACTTTCAGGACTGCATTGATTAACCACTGCTTTCAAAATTGCACTGATCCATTTGTTTCTTAGAATTCCTGAGCAATGCGGTCAAGGCTGCTAATACAGTATATGCATATAGGGTTCTGCTTTAAAAATAAAATAAAAAATACTGCAAACCTTTTGGTTCAAAAATGTGGGACATCAATATTTTAACAGACAAATAGAATTATAAGTTGGAAGTGAAGTTAGCCATATTTTCAGTCTGAAAGGTGGGACTTGGGTTTGCAACCAGAAAGTATGGGCTGGTGAACAGCCCTGAGATATTTAAAGAAGGGCAGTATGTAAATCATTTATATCTATATCTGTATCTGTATCTGTATCTGTATCTGTATCTGTATCTGTATCTGTATCTGTATCTATACACACACACACACACACACACACACACACTTTGAGGAAGTGCTACAGTTTAGCAGGGATTTATACTGCTCTGTACCTCAGGCAAAATGCCATTTCTACATAGTGCTGCTTCTGCCACAGTCCCACTGGCAGTAGAATGCAGAGAAGCTGAGACAGTCAGGGCAGATCAGCTGAAGGAACTACAGGCCTCAGAACAGAATCTCTGAGAAGTGGATGAGGAAGGAGGGATTGAGTGACTGACCTGCCAAGTCGCTTTTCCGTGTACTCTTATTGCAGCACCCTGTTGACATTTCATTTCAGTGTTGACCCGCCCTAACCCAGAATCAAATCTCTGTGTGGTTCCTTTTCCTAGATATTGCAGGCTAGCACATAATTTCCCCCACGCCTGAATAAATACTGAATTCACTTTTGAAATATAAACATAGAAAGAGATTCTAAGAAAGAAAGAAGAACAAGGCAAGGCTAAGAGGAGGGACAGTAGAAAACAACTCTATAGAATAGGTTTGTATCTCTAAATGTGGAGTGCTAAATGGGGGCAGACCTGACTATGTGGTGAGACCTGCATTGCCCCCGTCATGCAATTTCGCACACCAGATTGTGTGAAATGCTGTTGGCCTAGACACACCCTAGGAGAGCTTGCACAAGGTCTGGATTTGGTTGTGTGAGAATTGCGAGTGTCTTGGCCAGGTCAGCAGCCAAGAGGATGCTGGTGCAAGCAAGAGTTATCTCAGACAGCTCTGGCTCTACTATTTATAGCTGATCACAGAAGGTGACAAAATTAAACTTAAGTGCTAGCAGGTTTTGCATTTAAAGATCACACAAGTTCTTTCTTGTGGGAAATGGTATTCGATGGTGAACACCTACTTTCCGGTCAATAACATTCTCTTTGGAAACATTTCTGGCAAAATTAATTTCTGTGCAAAGAAATGCTCTGTTGCCATTCTGAGAGATGCCAACTCTGGATTGAGACAAATTTGCTTTGTACTATACCAATAAGGCAAAACGGCACAGGAAAAGTAAAGGATATGGTTTCAAATTGCTTTTATGAAGCATGTTACTATTTCCAGATGTTGTCATGTTTCCTTTTGGAACTGGTAGTGCCACTTTTCCCCCAAATCCAGAACAAACAGAAATAGCCGTGTACAATTAGTCCTTCAAAACACGTGTGATGTCAAGCATCACGTGCACTATAGGACTGTTACTGTGGAGTCATCAGCCCATTAAGATGCACAACCCAGAGAGGGACAATTTCAAGTTAGTTGGGCAATAAGGCTTGTATTGGTTAGATTGAAGATGTGATGTTAAACCGCTGTGCAGAAGCAGTGTAGAAGAGTTTGGATTTGATATCCCCCTTTATCACTACCCGAAGGAGTCTCAAGGCGGCTAACATTCTCCTTTCCCTTCCTCCCCCACAACAAACACTCTGTGAGGTGAGTGAGGCTGAGAGACTTCAGAGAAGTGTGACTAGCCCAAGGTCACCCAGCAGCTGCATGTGGAGGAGCGGGGAAGCGAACCCGGTTCACCAGATTACGAGTCTACTGCTCTTAACCACTACACCACACTGGTGTAGCCTCTCCAATGGAGCCCAAAATGAACCACTGTACCATTTTTAGTCAACAGTTAGATCATTCACACTTGTTTGCTTTGAACATTCTGATTTTTGGAGAGGTTTGTAGATTTATGATATAGAAACATGATAAGATGCCATCAGATTCCAGTTGCTTGGTATGCTTCTAACATGGTAGAGGCTATGGGCACACCAATGTAAATTGTGCCACATGGAGAAATTTGGTGTTCTAAGCCAAAGAACCAAATTACCCATCTAAATAGTGGACTTTCAACTTCACACAATTAAGGGTTTTGGTATCCTCTTCAACCATTACTGCTAGCGACGCATTTCAAAGAGAAGAAAGACAGGACCCAAACCAAGGATGAGTGGGTCTTCCCCACTCCTTGCCCAGTGATGAAAGCCAAGCAGCAGATACACTGAGTAATTTGTGGCATTGCTATTTGGGAAACAGCCAAGTGCAGCTCAGGGGGTGTTTTAGTCTCACGGGAAACCCACCACTAGGTAAGCCCCTAGAGGAGAGGGGGGAAGTTTTGTTTGGCAGTGCTAATGTGGGAGTAGTGGGCAGAGTATGCCTCAGCATTGATGGCTCCTGCCAAGGCACTTGGACCCCAGCTGCTGCCGGGTTCCCAGGTGCTGATTGTGGCCCCGAAGAAAGGCTATGGAACTAGCCAAGGGCTGCCAACGTCTGGGATTCCCTGGACATATCTGGGATTTGTCCATCAGAAATGGCATCTGAGCGGAATTTCCAAAAATCAGTAAAAAATATCTGGGGAAGCCCATGTTGGAAGTGTTGCTTTTTTGGTGAATTTCCTTAAAAAGAGCTCAACAACTTTTGTGTCCAGATTTTCACTTTTTGAAATATGGCAACCCCAAACTAGCCTGGAGTTGGGATAGTGGAGTAGGCAATTTTATTTGCCTTCATTTACACCGTTGCTAATGCTTAAAGAAAGAAAAGCAGTAAGTAGTGTTTATATGGGGTAATGGGGAGTAATGGCAGATGTTTGGATAACAGAAATTCTAAGGTAGTTAGCTAAATGTTCATAAAAGTTGTATGTGTATTCTATAACAACCTGGCTGCTATGAATCAGTATGAAGTACATGTATGCCTGCTTTGCTGTGTATTGTCCTTTCCCTAGTGATTTGTTACAAGGGATTGAAATTTTGTAGCAGCGTTTCACATATAACAATCTCAGCAAAGTTTTATGAACGCCTGAAAACTCAGAGATGTGGTGAATAATGCCAACAGTCACCTGCATGTGATTACCTGCACTTACTTGTTTATGTTTTGGAAAGCAGGGAGACAGTTAATCTATTTTAAGGTGTTCGCAAAGTTTTTTGGGATTGTCAACATTCGTGTGTTAATGCTGGCAATCAGCAGGGGCTTTTTGTTGTTATAATAATAATAATAATAATAATAATAATAATAATAATAATAATAATATAATAATAATAATAATAATAATAATAATAATAATAATAATAATTATTATTATTATTTATTTATACCCCGCCCATCTGGCTGGGTTTCCCCAGCCACTCTGGGCGGCTTCCAACAAAACACTAAAATACAATGTTGCTTTGTTTACATTCACTATAACATTTATAGAGGACATCTTAGAGCAAACATATTTTATTTTCCGTTTATATCACATCCTTATCCTAAAGATCCAGGGCAGATGATATCTGAAAGACTAAAAATAAACTTTGGCACTTCAGTGTTGAAATGTACATACAGAGAGATCTACTGCAAATACAGGCTGCTTCATTCATGTCAGTGGAGGGATGAGTGTTGTCTTTTGCATATGCAAATCCAGTCACTTTATTCAAGTGACCAGGAAAGCCATAAGAGAGTTCTATGTTATTGTTTCTTGTATTTATATTCCACCTTATCCTTCCAGGAATTTAAGATGGCATGTATGGCTCTCCCCATCCTCATTCAAACCTCACAACAACCCTGTGAGGTGAGTTAGGCTGAGAGGCAGTGACTGGCCCAAGGTCACCCAGTGAACTTCATGTCTGAATGGGATATGAACCCTGGTCTCCCAGGTCCTATTCTGACACTCTAACCACTACACCACACTGGTATTGAAGGATCAAGGCAAAGCATAGAATTATACAAATCACAAGAAGCTGCTTTTCTCTTGATTTCAGTGGGTCTACTAACACTGGATTTCAACAATTGGCTTTTAGAAGTCCCCCCTCTAATGTATGTAATAAGAACATTAATTGTTCTAACTAATCTTCTAAGATTAATAACCACAATTAAGGTTTTAAAAATGGGAAAAATGGAAAGTGCTTAGCTATTGGTTCAGATAAAATTGTGAGTGCTCACCACTTCTGAAAATGTGGAAGTCTCGCCGCTGTATACAAACATTGTTGTGCCCCTCATGGAAATATTTAAAGGTTTTACCAGAAGGGGGGAGCTTTGAAGGTTTCAGTTTGAAGAGGAAATCAGATCCGCAGAAAATTAACACTTCAGAATTGATTTATGAAATGCCAAAGAATTAGAGTTAATCTCAAATTTGTGCAGCGCCGTCTCTGGCATGTACTGGAATAGTATAGTGGCTACAAGGCAGATGCCATAAGTTTCCAATAAAAAAAATCATTTGGATTTATTGCAGGCTAACAGCTCTCTGACAAGCTTTCACCTTATGAAAGGGAGAGGGCAAGAGAGAGATTAAGAGAGCGAGAGGGGGAAAGTGAGACAGACTGAGGGAGAGGAGCAGAGGGCTCTCGATGACCTAATTCTAAGTTAGCTGTTCAGTTGCAGGAGTATTGACTACAACATAGACCCTTGTGGGAAGCAGCAAAGAGGAAGCCGTGACAAGGGCAGAGAAGGCAGGGAGTATCCTCACGGACAGGTAAGTCACAAATTCCTGAAGCTCAGGAGCATCTCGTGTTAGATTGTACTTGCATCACAGAGGCGTCCTTTAGCCGATTACTCTTCATTTGACAGCTGGGTAAGCAGCCAGTGTGATACTTCTCGAAGGACTAGAAAGGGGAAATGCATGAGTTCCAAAATAGCCTCTTTAAAGCTACCGAAACCACCACATGGTTATGAAGTGTTATGGGGTAACAGAGGTGTGCAGAGAGGGATGAGGGAGCTCCCTTCTGGCTGATTTCTTGGTATAATTTTTAATGTATTAGAAGCATTTGGGGCAGTTCTATGGGTTCACTTAGGGTTCCCTCCTTCCCCTCTCAGGACTGCTGATTAAAGAGGAGTTTCTCTGAGAAAGTACAAACCAGGACGTGGATTCTTGTATTCTTCTGATATGCAATTGTCCTTATCAAATATTGGCTCTTCATAGCTGAGGCTATAAAACTGGCTGATGCAGCTACTTGAATTAAATTGAAAATAACATTTGGTCAGACATCGTAGCATACCCAACATTAACCCAAAACGCAAGATAAATTTTAGGAGATATTCTCTATTTATATAGAATTCTGAAATATGGGTGGAATTCAACACTCGGCCTACTCAGAGTAGACGCATTGAAATTAATGAACACGAGTAACTTAGGTCTATTAATTCCAACAGGCATACTCTGAGTAACATTTAGTTGACTTCTACCCATTATTTCAAGTGTAGAAGGCTAACAAGTTAAGGACAAGAAGCTGTAAATTGGAGATTTCTCTCCTCCAAAAAAATAAAATAAATGAACCAGACTGCGAACATGGCGATAATCTTGCATGCAATTATGTGCCTTTAAATTCCATTGAACTGAAGCACATAAAAACAGAGTACGCTTACAACTTTCTCAATAGTATTGATAAGACCACCACTACCCTCAGATTCCAGGGAATATGAAAAATATTAGTCTTCAAACCCGAATATTTTCTGCTATATTTACATTTTTTAAAACAATGTGATTATTTGATTAACCCCTTATGTGCCAGACAGCACCACACACGAAACTTTTGGAACACCCGCTGTTAATTTTAGCCGGAGCGAGAAACCATCTGATGAGACGCGCCAGCCATATAAGGCTATATGGAGCTGTAGCGCAGAGCATACTTTCTGCGCCTGTTAATATTCAGGCACAGAAAAGCATTTTGGCACATTCTAGCAAAGGAAGATAGGATGATGCGTCTAGCAGGCCTTCTGACTTCCTGCCTAGGTAGCAGGGCCAAACAGCACTTCTACCTCTGTTGTTTTCTCCGGAACAGGAGTGCTGGGAGACTGGAAGCTGTAGGAGCAGGACGGTCAGGGAAGAAGTGTGAGTGTCAGATTTAAAAGCAAGCAATGCCTCATCTAAATCAGACATCAAGTTGACAAACAGCACTGGACAGTCATTTAAATCAGTTTTAAGTGAGGGAATAGCAAAGATTCTGTACGTCAGGGGGAAGGAAGGGTCTAATTTATAGCTTGGAGGCTGCATGTTGACGCATTCTACATTTGTGAGGTTAGATTTTAATCCTTACCTCCCGCTGACCGGCACACAGGCACACTCATATACCACTTAAGTGTGCAAAGACATCAGAATGACAGCCATTGCTTGCTGGAGGAAAGGTCTCGCCGTGCAAGAGGCATGCTACAGTTTTAGAACTCTTCAGATATGCAGCCCATGTCTGACATAGAAGCTGCAAGTTGGCCACCTGTTTTTTTAGAAGCGCTTCTGAAAGCCTGCGAACAGTCAGTGTCAAATGCATTCAAACTGTTATTTAGAAGACCCAACGTGGACCCTCTAAATATGAAGGCCTAATTTAAAGCTATTACATTTGACAGACGTCCACCTGTGAACTTGTTCTCTTTGTGCAAACAATGTACAGTATGAATGCCAGTTTGTTATTCACAGCTCATTTTGGTCAATGGGTTTGGGGTCAGACCTATGGGGACATTTCATCTCAAAAGCTTATGTTTTAGCGAGTTATATTTTAATTGGTAGCTTCCTTTACCACCAAACTGGAAGTGGTTGGGGTGGGGAAGCCTACCAAGTATTCTCACTTCAGTCAAAATGTGGCCACAAATTAGGCCAGGGCTTTCTGTTGCTGCCAGGAGTCGATTAACATGTACATTTCGGCAGTGGTAAAACCTGTGCAACAGGGCTGCACCATACGGTTTTCTTAACCAAATGATTCCCATAAGAAAACTGAAAACATGCCCTGTCAGAAGAAAAGCTAGCTGTCCTCATATAAACAGCTCCCCGTATAAAAAATAAAGGGAGCATGGGAACATAGGAAGCTGTCTAACACTGAGTCAGACCGTTGGTCTATTTGGCTCAGAGCTGTTTACACTGAGTGGCTGTGATTCTCCTGGGTTTCAGGCAGGGGCCCTTCCCAGGCTTTCCTTGAGAAATCCAGCACTGAACCTGGGACCTTCTTCATGCAAAGCAGAAGCTCTACCTCTGAGCTACGTCCTTCTCGCCAACTCCAGAACTAAAAGCACTGTAGCATCGTGTTAATTTATTGCTTATATTAATAAACTAAAAACTTTTGATCCGTTATATGTTACACCTATGTAGGTGTAAGGAATCAGATGTAATTGCTCAATTAAAAACTAGTATACAGTGGTACCTCGGGTTACATACGCTTCAGGTTACAGATGCTTCAGGTTAAGAACTTTGCTTCAGGATGAGAACAGAAATCGTGCTCCGGTGGCGCGGCAGCAGCGGGAGGCCCCATTAGCTAAAGTGGTGCTTCGGGTTAAGAACAGTTTCAGGTTAAGAACGGACCTCCGGAATGAATTAAGTACTTAACCTGAGGTACCACTGTAATTAATTGACTATGGCTATAGCCCTATGCATGCATGCTTGGGAATAGGGCATGCTGAAGAAAATGGGGCTCGCTTTCAAGTAAGTGTGCATTGGAATGTGTTACAGGATGTCTGTAATCATATGGTGGCCATGTTGTTGTTGTTGTTTAGTCATTTAGTTGTGTCCGACTCTTTGTGACCCCATGGACCAGAGCACGCCAGGCACTCCTGTCTTCCACTGCCTCCCGCAGTTTGTTCAGACTCATGTTTGTAGCTTCGAAGACACTATCCAACCATCTCGTCCTCTGTCATCCCCTTCTCCTTGTGCCCTCCATCTTTCCCAACATCAGGGTCTTTTCCAGGGAGTCTTCTCTTCTCATGAGGTGGCCAAAGTATTGGAGCCTCAGCTTCACGATCTGTCCTTCCAGTGAGCACTCAGGGCTGATTTCCTTCAGAATGGAGAGGTTTGATCTTCTTGCAGTCCATGGGACTCTCAAGAGTCTCCTCCAGCACCATAATTCAAAAGCATCAATTCTTCGGCGATCAGCCTTCTTTATGGTCCAGCTCTCACTTCCATACATCACTACTGGGAAAACCATAGCTTTAACTATACGGACCTTTGTTGGCAAGGTGATGTCTCTACTTTTTAAGATGCTGTCTAGGTTGGTCATTGCTTTCCTCCCAAGAAGCAGGCGTCTCTTAATTTCGTGGCTGCTGTCACCATCTGCAGTGATCATGGAGCCCAAGAAAGTAAAATCTCTCACTGCCTCCCCTTCTATTTGCCAGGAGGTGATGGGACCAGTGGCCATGAGCTTCGTTTTTTGATGTTGAGCCTCAGACCATATTTTGCGCTCTCCTGTTTCACCCTCAGTAAAAGGTTCTTTAATTCCTCCTCACTTTCTGCCATCAAGGTTGTGTCATCTGCATATCTGAGGTTGTTGATATTTCTTCCAGCAATCTTAATTCCGGCTAGGGATTCATCCAGCCCAGCCTTTCGCATGATGAATTCTGCATATAAGTTAAGTGTGACTCAAAGGGCAGGATGTAACAATCCTTCTTGGATAATCACTACTCATGCTACTTGTAAAAGACAAATGTGCATTTTTCAGTGACATCTCTTAAAGTACATGAACTGGTATGATGCTGGTAGGCTATCACATAAATCTGTTTCATAGGAAGATATGCAACCTACAGATCTATTTTAGGTGTTTTCTGTCTCAGAGGTGGGGAATAATAATTAATCTATAGACCTTCAGTTATTGTTTTGTTGCAACTCTGACCACTGATCATCCTCACAGGAATTGATGGGAATCCAGCAACTTTTGGAGGTCCACAAGTTCTGCACCCTTGGTCTATCTGAAATCCACACAGTGCCATGCACAGAAAACCAGGAATCTTAAGGAACAATGCATGAGGCAACACTTCTGTGTTTTAAAAGTAACTTGAGTAATAGTCATCAAACCGTACAGCCAAAGACCTTCACTAAAATTGAAGCATTTATATTTCTCAATCCCTTAGGGTTGATTCTTAGCAAAACTCACAGTTCAGAAACTTTTGCAGCAAAGGTAGTTACATCCAAACCAATGGCACATGCAATCAGAATTTTGAGTTCATCCACAAAGTCAACTCTGAGGGTCTTGCTGTCCCCCAGACGTAACTGCATCTGTTCACACCACTAACGATTGCAAGTCATAGTGAGTTGCCACTCCCACCCCCTAAAGAGAAACAGAGCGTGGCCATGGGAATCAATTTTAAGTGGAAATATACTCTCAGGAAAATGCCCATCTGCCCCTAAAAATGTCTAATATAAATCCTGTGCTCATTCAAATGATGTGTGTATTGCTGCAGTAAAAATGTAATGTATAGAATTCGCCGGAAGACTTTGTAAAGCTGGTTATGGTTTCAAAACCCTTTTAAGTCCCATTGATGGCCTCGTGAATGTTTTTAACGATCCTTTTTCCGTTCTGAATAGTTTATGCTGAAATGTTCCAAGCTGTCATTTCCCACTAGAGCTCCATCAGGCCTGGAATTTGGTCATATCTGACACTTTTGCCAAAGCACATGCCTATGAGCCAGTTGACTGAAAAAAAATTAGACTTTGACCCTGACTTTATATTCTTCAGACTAAGAGGGGACAAAGACCCTTTGAGATGTATCATCATCATTAATATAATATAATATAATATAATATAATAATATAATATAATATTAGTATAATATAATAAAATAATATAATCAGTTTCTAAACAACCATCACTAGACAATTTACATGTAAGATAATTAAAAAACATTAAAAATACAAAAACAGCAATTACCTTTTTTAAAAAAAGACTAAAACCCTAATGCAGTAGACACTTAATGTAAATACATATTTATCCAGCTAGGAAAGCCTATTGGAACAAAAATTACTCCAGATGTTTCCATAAGTTGCAGATAGTTGTTGCCTGTTGCATCTTGGCAGGAATGCTATTCCACAGAACAGGGGAAGCCACACTAAAAGCCCTGCTCTGTGTTACAGTGGAGAGGGCTTCTGAGGCCTTTGGAACATGTAGGGGAAACTGTTCTACAAACCGCAGCAATTTAGTAGGTGTATAAGAAATATCAGTAGCCTGAGTGAATGCGTTGCTTCAGGCCAGCGGTACTTGAACAACCTGGGAAGATTCCTACCCATTTCTTGCCACAGAGATGTTTTGAGCACACAACGAAGGACTGTGTTTATTACTCTCAAAGTCTGTGAGTCAGAGAAAATGGAGGATGCGGAGAAGCTTACCTCCTCACCAAGAGCGCAGTTAAATTTAATCCTGAGATGATGGAGGATGAGAGGACCGCTCTTTGCGGCAGTTGTTTCCCCCGATCCTTTTACACTGACTCTGGCAGAGTGCGTTTGGTCACATGAAAGAAACGCGCTGAAATTCATGACCGCTGCTAAATGTGTACAACACCATCCAGATATTCCATTGCTTTTCGGGTTTCAGTGGCGCACGAGTTAATGGCACTTGGTTGGGAGGAGCAAGACAGACAAGCAGTGAAATGGAAGAAGGTCAGTCTCTCAGAGAGTTTGGCTTCCTCACAGACGGTTTTAATTTATCAGACCATTTATAGGAGATGCTGGTTCCATTTTGTGTCTCAGGGCTGAAATGGGATGGACCTGTTTTCTGGTGCCTAATGTGAATCACTGTGAAAAGAAAAGAAAAATTTAAGCGTTCCCGACTGGTTGCAACTTTCATGACAGTAACGCTACCAAAGCCATGGGCAACAATATCCCCCTCCCAACTTCATGAAAATGGGCAGGCCTAAGCCTTGCTGCCCAATGATAGTATTGTTAGAGTGGGAAGGGTTTTGTTGTTGTTTTTTTGAAAAATTGGTTTTATTGCAACTTTTTATTATTGTATTTTCTGTATGGCTCAATTTTACGTACACCACTCAGCTAAGGATCAAATGGCACATAAATGTCCTTAAAAACAAACAAACAAAGCAAACAAATAACTCTAGGAGTGATGTACCCCATCGTTGTCAGTGGCTGAGTGTGTGTGGCTTCTGCAGAGGCAAAAATACAGGAAAAGTAAGCAAGAATAATAATAAAAAACCCCGTAGTTACACTTTGGGAATGGGAAATTTAAAAAGACATGCGTGACATGTTATGGCATAATGAACTAAGTGCAGCAATGCTGCTTGCTGGGGATAATAATAATTGTTTTCCAGGAACTTCTGTCAAGGGTTTCACGACTGTTTAACAGTGTTTAATGTCACATGTGTGACTTAAATCAGGGAAACCATGACAGAATTAACCCATCCTCCTCTAGCGCCACTACTCTGATAAAAATCGGAGCCCTCTGCCCTCTCCTCCATAGCTGCTTAAAGTAAAAATGAAATCACTGGGAGAAGTGTGGTCAGATTTCCTGCATCAGACATAACTTGGCTCTTGCTTAGGAGTACACAAGTTCTGCTGCTTGTGTAAACCAGTCGTGGTTTCAATAGGATATTTGTATGTCACTGAGCCAGTATATCTGACCAAACTGCGGGAGGTAGTGGAGGACAGAGGTGCCTGGCGTGCTCTGGTCCATGGGGTCACGAAGAGTCGGACACGACTAAACGACTAAACAACAACAAACAACAACAAGAGCCAGTATAATATTCTGCTTGTAAAGAAAGATCCAAACAACATTGTCGTTAGGCTGCCTATGTTCCTACGGCCAAGGGAATTGCCAGAAGAGTATATTTCATTGTTTTCCCCCCAAAGGGTTATCTGATTTATTAAATTTATATTTATTTGTTGAATACAGTATATACAAAATGGCCATAGGATTAGCATCTGGAACACAATACTCAAGAATTTATGGTAGAGCATTAGTAAGGATGTCTAGTCTAGCTTTTCACATGGACCAGCTGAGCTCCATTAATCCAGGTGGACTGACTATTGATTTAAACAGTCTGGTCCTGAAAGATCAGAAAACTGAGAGATTTCCCCTTTGACAACTATTCCAATAGGCTTCTTGTTAATTCCTGTTCTCCGTACCCCCTACCTCTTTTTATAAACAAGGGGATGTAACCGAACTCTGGTCTTCTACAAATGTTTATGCCACAATAAATTTGTTAGTATTTAAGGCACCATAAGAATCTTCATTGTTTTTGGACCTAGAGGAAGGCTGACTGGCTGATGCATAGAAAAAGAATATTATATCTGGATTTTAGCACCATGTGCGCACACCCCAAACACACATTTTGTTGTTTAACATATTAAAGCTATTTGGTAGTCGAAATTGGAAGGTATGGTGAGCTCATAGTCCCAGACAATTATTCCGTCTCTGCATTCTCAAATATGTATACAAATCAGGCAAATGTAAGAACAAAAAGTATGAGGCTGAGATGATATGATGTGATGATAGTAATTAGCTTTCTTGATATCAGGCGTTGTGTCTATTAGGCTTTTATTTGAGTCAGGAACCAAAGATTACCTGTTTTGATAACCCTGCTCTGTTTGTTTTTATGTGATTTTAGACCGAGTCTTGCCGCTGCACATTTCTCCTAATATACCTATTTTTGCATACAATTTTGCCTGATACTGTACAGCATTTTTGCAAAGCAAATTCCCATAATAGAAAGCATTTTTGCATGCTTTTTCTAAACTGATTTCTACTATTTTTATTCACACTTTCCCCTAATATACACCCCCCCCATTATTTGATTGAAGAACAGTATCACAAAATTTGGAGAAGTGCAAATTTCAAAGAATAGCCTCATTTTGGTTTGCATATTGTTTCGGGAAGTGCGAGTTAGGTCAGCTCACACTTAAGAAAAAAGCAAACCGAACCGAATGTAGTTATGTGGTCCTTCACTAGACCATTCAGCATCGATTCGTGGATTCAGGTCACCACAGATAATCATTAAACCAAAGGGAGCAGAAAAGCTAGACCCAGGATTCTTCTGATAACAATGAAAACTCAGATCTGTGTTGCATGTGAGCCTGGATTACTAATGCTCATCACTTCATAGTTCTTAGTGACAGTTGTGAGGCACAATATTTTCTAATACTATTATGGCTATGGATCTGTGTGAGGATCAGCTCAAATCTGCATGCAGAGCTCACATTCATGCAAGCAGATCATGGAAATGACAAGTTTTAAGGCATGGGTAGGCAAACTAAGGCCCAGGGGCCGGATGCGGCCCAATCACCTTCTCAATCCGGCCCGTGGACAGACTGGGAATCAGCATGTTTTTATATGAGCAGAATGTGCCTTTTATTTAAAATGCATCTCTGGGTTATTTGTGGGGCCTGCCTGGTGTTTTTACATGTGTAAAATGTGTGCTTTTATTTAAAATGCATCTCTGGGTTATTTGTGGGGCATTTGTGGCCCCCCCAAAAGTCTGAGGGACAGTGGACCAGCCCCCTGCTGAAAAAGTTTGCTGACCCCTGTTTTAAGGGTTGCCGAATAGTAAATCCTCTCTCGGTGAAGGATAAAGAGCAAGTCTAGAGTGAGAGACTAGGTTGATGCCTGCTGTTTCTTTTCTCGTTGTGGGACTTTTGTGGATGAGAGTTTGTTTAGACGCTGGGTGAGAACCCAGGGGCTGAGAGGGAGGGTTTGTCAGAAGGAAAATGAATTGATATTGATTTATATATATTAGTAACTTTGCATTAATGTAACATTTCGTATGTGACTATTTTATAACACATGTTATAAAATACAAAGTATCCAAACACTGTTATTAAGAACAAATCATACATGAGCTAGTTATAGTCAGCTTTTACTATAGTAATAAAGATTTGCTCTTTCAAACCATGCCTCATATTTGGCCAAGCTATCCAGGCTGTGAGAAAGTTATAGATATTCGTGTTCATATGGCGACAGCAAAATATCAGTGTTTAGGAGGTATTGGAATCCCAGAGCTGTATTTCCTATATGGCAAATGGAAACTGGGTGTGAGAGAGAAAGAGAACCTTTAACAAGCAAAAGGGGATTTGTGATTTGAATTAAAGTATCTTTTTGCGCCTAAGTGGTGGGCTTGGGCAGGTGAGGGTACAACAAAGTCCTCTTGTGAACCAGGATTTGTTTGAGTAGAAGGAAACAAAGAATAGGAAGAAATTGACGGTTCTCCAAATGGAGGGATGTAGAAAGCAGAACCCCCCAAAGATTGGTGTTGGGAATTGTGCTTTTTTAACTTGAAAAGTTAAACTTGAAAAGTAATGCTCTAGAGTTAAGAGTGAGCAGTGAGGTGACCAATTTTGCTGATTATACTAACGAAAAGAGATTGCGAAGAGCTCTAAAAGGACCTATCCAAACTGAGTGAATGGGTGGTAAAATGCCAAATGCAATTTAGTGTAAACAAGTGCAAAGTGATGCATAGTGGGGAGGGGGGTGGAATCTTAATTTCACCTATACAAAAATAATCTCTGCTCCTCATCCATTAGCAGAGGTGTCCATTGTATGAAAAGTCCTTCCACAAATAGAATTTAACCCAAATGGCTCACTTAAAAGCAGTAGATTCTAGATAAAATTTAATAATAATGATAATGATAATAATAATAATAATAATAATAATAATAATAATTAAAAAAAACTATTCACAACTACACACCCCCCTGAAAAGCAAAATGATGGTGAGTTTCATAATGCAGGGGGAGGGGGAGTTTTTACCTACTATTTGTTACTAATTCACAAATTATTTCCACTCTCTAATGAGTAATTCCCATTTCCTTAAAAAATTACTGGTTGTTATTTCCTGTTGGCACACACACACCAAATGATTTAGCTTTGTAATTTTATTCACATTTTTTATTTTTATTTTGCAACAACCTCGAGCGTTTATGTATTTGGTGAATTTTCCATGTTGTTACCAAGACCATGAAGGTTGTGAAAGGCACCCCACTCCTCTACTGTTAGCTCCTACAACCTCTGAGATTGGAGGGTCCATTTAACTCTCTGGACAATACCTTGTGACAGACTTGTTGAAATAGTCATCATCAAGTCCAGGATTCTATCTTTCAGTAAGTCATTCTACCAGCTAATAGAGAGATAAGGACAGATAAGGACAGATAAGGACAAGGAATAGGACATAGCAGGAATATCATCTGCTCTGTTTGGCCAATTGGTTCGTGTTATCTTGGCAGGTGTTGGCACTGACCAGTTTAGATGGGACTATAGAAGTATACAGGCAGCTATCTTTGTTTATCATATTATTCAATAGGCATAGTCATATGGGTCTAAAATGCATGTGTAACCCTGTGAACATATTCCTGGGTGTTAGACAAAATGGAAATCATAGAAAGTACTTCAGGAATGGGGAGATAGTGGCACTCCAGTGTGGTGTAGTGGTTAAGAGCGGTAGTCTCGTAATCTGGGGATCCGGGTTCGCATCTCCGCTCCTCCACATGCAGCTGCTGGGTGACCTTGGGCCAGTCACACTTCTTTGAAGTCTCTCAGCCCCACTCACCTCACAGAGTGTTTGTTGTGGGGGAGGAAGGGAAAGGAGAATGTTAGTCACTTTGAGACTCCTTAAAGGGTGTGAAAGGCTGGATATCAAATCCAAACTCTTCTTCTTCTTCACGTCTGCAGGAGACATAGGTTCCCCATCCCTGACTTAGGGCCTATTCACACATACATTTAAAGCAGTATCATAGCTTCCCCAAAGAATCCTGGGAACTCTAATTTGTTAAGCATCCTCAGAGTTGTTAGGAGAGCTCTATTCCCCTTACAGAGCAATAATTTCCAGAGTGGTTTCACAGTCAATCCCTCTTCCCAGTGAACTCGGGGAACCCTAGCTCTGCAGGGGGAATGTGGTCTCCTAACAACTCTCAAAATACCCTTATAATAAGCTTTACTTTAGAAGATTCTTTGGGGAAGCCATGAGTGTTTGTAGCACAAATGGGGCAATGGTTCTTCTGACTAAAAACAAAACTGGGCTTCATTTCAAGTTGCTGATTATTATTATTTTTAAAAAATCATTTTATTAATTTATTTATTTGTTACAAAGAAATAATAAAATAAAATAAAAGAATACATAACACTGCAGACAAACTTATATACATATTTTCCACAATAAAAGCCAGAAAAGAAAGAAAGAAAGAAGAAAGATAAGAGAGAAAAAGGGAAGAGAGAGGAATATAAAAGGGGGAAAGAAGAAGAAGAAGAAGAAGAAGAAGAAGAAGAAGAAGAAGAAGAATGTCCCAGAATTTTTAAATCTCTGGGCATGTCCACCACATATGATATAGGGTACCAATCATTCTATTACATCTCCAGCACTTATTGCTACTTGATTTATTCATTTTTGCCAATCCGTCTGGTGCCCAGTACCACCTGTGATGCATCTTCATATAGGTCTCTCTTAATGAGTAGCAGGCCATGAAATTTATATTTTTTGTCCAATTCCCACCCCCCAATCTTTATATTCAATTGTATAGCCTAAATCTCGTTCCCACTTTTGCATATTCTTTTCTTTGTTTTCTTGATCTAGATGAATGTTCTCTAATAATGTACATATTTTGGCGAGTATTTTTTGGTTATTCTGTAAAACCTCTTTTTCTAATTTTGATATTTTATTCCCAAATCCTCTGGTCTTTATATCTTTCTCATATGTAGCATTAAATTGAAAATATTCCAGCCAATTTATTCCTTTTTTAAGTTCTTCATATTCTTTTAATTTGGTATTTTCATTCATTCCTTCTACCAGATCTTTATAAGTTGGCCAAGCATTTTTTGTATTATTTTTTAATATTGAGGTTGCCTCTATTGGAGAGATCCACCATGGGGTTCTTTCTATAATTCTCTCTTTCATTCTCTCCCATACCTCGAATAGGGCCTTTCTCACTAACTGTTTCGTGAATCCTTTATGCATTTGTGCTTTCCCGTAGATTAAATAGCCATGCCAACCATAAATTTTATCCCTCTAGTTCCAAGATTTCAGTATTTTTTAATAGCATCCACTCTTTCAACCAGCTCCAGCATGCAGCTTCAAAGTATCTTCTTAAATCTGGAACTGCAAATCCCCCAAATTCTTTTGGTCCCATCATTATTTCTGATTTTATTCTGGCTTTTCCCCCTTGCCTCAAATTGCTGATTTTATGTTGCCGGTCAGTTGGGGTACATAAAGCATTTCCAGCAATGTGTCTTTCTAACAAGTTACTTGCATTTGATTTCTTCCCCCTTAACTCCATTATCATTGAATTCAGTGGGAATTAAATCTGGGCTCGATCTAGACATATCAAAGAAACATTTCAGTTAAATGTGTTGTGAACTTTGTATGAGAAATCTGGTTGGCAAAAAACGGAACTCCACAGTGCCATCTGGTATCACAGCGTTATAATGCATAAACAATGCATATAAACAGCTTTTTTTTTTTGACAATGTAGCTGAGTCCCACATTTACAATTGAAATGACATTGGAGAGTCAAGGTTGTTGTTTTTTGCAAGATCTGTTCTCTGAAACCCATTCACAGAGAGGTATATGGTGTGACCAAAGCAGTTATTTCAAACTAGCAAGATGCCCATCCAATGACAGATGGCATGTAAAGAACCCTGTGGTGGTATAGTGGATTTTGGCTTAGAGAGTCTGAGTGTACACCCTAAGGCTTCAATGTCCAATAAGGGCTGGGCCACCTGGGATGAAGAGGAATTCAGTCAGATACACTGTTAAGAGAGAGGCTATACTTGCTGCTTGCTGCTAGTGATTTTAGCAATTAAGAAGCAGTCATACTGGTGACTGAATGGGGTAACTGTGCCCCTGAAAGACCAGGTGCGCAGCCTAGGAGTCATTTTGGACTCACAGCTGTCCATGGAGGCACAGGTCAAATCTGTGTCTAGGGCTCCATCTGGTACGCAGGCTGAGACTCTATCTGCCCACGGACTGTCTCGCCAGAGTGGGGCATGCTCTAGTTCTCTCTTGCTTGGACTACTGCAATGCGATCTTTGAAGGAGACCCAGAAACTACAACTAATCCAGAATGCGGCAGCTAGACTGGTGACTGGGAGCGGCCGCCAAAACCACATAACACCAGTCTCAAAAAACCTACATTGGCTCCCAGTATGTTTCCGGGCACAATTCAAAGTGTTGGTGCTGACCTTTAAAGCCCTAAACGGCCTCGGCCCAGTATACCTGAAGGAGCGTCTCCACCCCCATTGTTCCACCCAGACACTGAGGTCCAGTGCCAAGGGCCTTCTGGTGGTTCCCTCGCTGCGAGAAGCCAAGTTACAGGGAACCAGGCAGAGGGCCTTCTCAGTAGTGGCACCCGCCCTGTGGAATGCCCTCCCACCAGATGTCAAAGAGAAAAACAATTACCAGACTTTTAGAAGGCATCTGAAGGCAGCCCTGTTTAGGGAAACTTTTAATGTTTTACGGACTATTGTATTTTAATATTTTCTTGGAAGCCACCCAGAGTGGCTGGGGAAACCCAGTCAGATGGGAGGGGTATAAATAATAAATTACTACTACTACTACTACTACTACTACCTGAATGGTCCCACCATAAGTGGCATTTGGGGTACACTTTTCCATAGAAAGTCAGCAAGATGCTCTCTTTCATAAGGTATGCAAGTTATTGCTTAGAAGTCCCTCGATTTCTGATTGAGCACATTACTTTCTAAAAACTTTTTGAAAAAGTGGCATGATGACTTTGGAATGTCAGCGGATTGGTGAAATATAAATATTTTGATGGTTTCCTCTGAAATGTCAGCATCTGCCTCTCTTTTTTCTCAGATAGAAATTTGTAAATCTATTTCTGTAATCCTTAATTTGTAAGGCAGACTAAGTGAACAACATCGGAAGGGTACGCAAACATCTGCCATGCACCCTCATTTTGAGAGGGTGTTGGCACAACAAACAACTTTCCGTCATTTTCTGATTCTGAACGATCTCTCTAGCACCACCTAGTGCTTTTATTTCCAAGCAGCGATAGGCATTTCTTCAGTTATAATTCTGCCTGGAACAGCAGGCAGCCAACAGCAGGCAGGCCAAGACAGCCAAAGCCAAACATTCAAAGAGCCTATTTCTTTGTTCCTGGTTTATTTTATTGTACTTCATCCAAAGGAGTAAAATGATCCTCATTTGTCCCTTTGGGAGCTATATGAGTTTCTCTGAGACCAGCCTTCTAGTCTCAAATAGCACAGTACTGATTTCTCCTGTGGCTCCTATAGCCCCAGCAATCATTCTCCATCTAAGGAGAAACAAAATTGGATCTAAAAACTAACACAGAGGAGAATTTGTGTGCGTGTGAAATTCTCATGCGTGGGGTGCAGAGGTTTTGAGGCCCTAGACCCATGTTATCACAAGTACCCTTTTATTATATGAATGGTCTGCATTCTGCAGCCTTCCTGGGTGCACACACTTCAAGAACAACATCATATAAATAATAAAATTATTGCTGTTATTGTTATTGCTAGTGTGTCCCCCAGCCATGTATACTAATAGGTGATTGCCATTTATCTGCAGGAGAAATTCATCAGGTTTTCCTGCTGAGCTCCAGTTGCTGCCAGAAGAGGAATGGCAGGCCGGAGGGGAGGTGAGAGAGGCAAGCAACATGGCAGACCAGAGCCTCAACTACACAGACATTCTAGAACACAGCTGTCAACGTTTCCCTTTTTTAAAGGGAAATTCCCTTATTCCAAATAGGATTCCTCAGAAGAAAAGGGAGAAGTTGACAGCTATGTTCTAGAATGGGAGTAATGTTTGTAATTTACGATACCCAAAATTACTTCTAGGGGATCTCTTCTCGGCCTTGGAATGGAAGATACAAAGTGTGTTTCCAGAATGGGGCTTAATTTGCAAATGGGTCACAGGCAGCATTTTTTTCTTTTTCTTAATGGATTTCTCCTCAAAAGAATAAATCTGGATTAAAGGGTGAGGAGATGATGGGTTGGCATGTTGAAGCCAACAATATTGTGTAAACAGTGCAGCAACAATCAACAGCAACATCTTGCATGGAAGACGAGCAGCCTCATAATAAACAGGCATCTGGAAACACCTAAAGTTGGCTAGATTTTTATTTCTCTCAGGTGCTCAGTAAATGTTTTCTCAAAAAGGGGTCAGAACAAAACACCACATTTTTTAGTGCGGGGACATTTACAGTCTAATTATCTTTCAAGCTTGCTGCCTTGTAGTAATTAGCATAATGGGATTTGAGCTATTAGAGAAGTTTCAGTTAATAAATGCCCTCTTGCCCCACCTCCGGTCAATATTTATTACTTTGCAGTTAAAACTCTGAAGAGATCGGCCGTCCCTGGAGTGACTATCACACAGTTTGTGGAGGACATTCCGAAAGGGTGCAGCACACCTGACTTTGAGCGGAAGCCAATTACCTTAACATTACAGGAAGGTGAGGCATCGCCTAAGAACTGAGAACTGAGAACTAGCCCTGTTGTATATCGGGGGGGGGGGCTGTGTGGAGATGGTCTCTTCCTTTAAATTCCTGGGATTTTTATGTGAACAAATGCAAATAAAAGTACAATGCAAGCAAACTAAACAGTTTGTTGTTGTTTAGTCATTTAGTCATGTCTGACTCTTCATGACCCCTTGGACCAGAGCACGCCAGGCACTTCTGTCTTCCACTGCCTCCCGCAGTTTGGTCAAATTGATGTTAGTAGCTTTGAGAACACTGTCCAACCGTCTCATCCTCTGTTGTCCCCTTCTCCTTGTACCCTCAATCTTTCCCAACATCAGGGTCTTTCCCAGGGAGTCTTCTCTTCTCATGAGGTGGCCAAAGTATTGGAGCCTCAGCTTAATCACCAACTATTTTTGGCCTTTCTAAGGCATCTGCTGGAATGCTTTATTTCTTATTAGGAGGGAACTAGAAAACACATGGCAAATATTTCAAAGGGGAATTCCTTTACATTATCCGTTTTTATTGTGGATTTCTGCTTCCTACTGAAACATTTCCCTTCTTTTTTTCCTCCAAGGTAAAAATGCCATTTTCAGAGCTGTGGTCAAGGGTGAACCACAACCAGAGGTGTTCTGGAAACGCAATAATGAGGCAGTGGATGATCCTCAGAAATACCAGATATCATTCAGTCCAGCCACAAATGAGTTTATCCTGCAGGTGAGGATTAACTACTATTTATGGTTATGTACACACTATACATTTAGACTGCATCAACAGAAGTATAGTGTCCAGGTCAAGGGAAGTAATAGTCCCACTCTATTCTGACTTGGTGAGACCCCGCCTGGAATACTGTGTCTAATTCTGGGCACCACAATTTAAGAAGGATGTTGACAAGCTGGAACGTGTGCAGAGAAGGATGACCAAGAACCACAAGAGTCTGGAAACCAAGCCTTATGAGGAACGGTTGAGGAAGTTGGGTGTGTTTAGGCTGGATAAGAGGAGACTGAGAGGAGATATGATAGCCATCTTCAAATAACTTAGAGGCTGTCACATGAAAGAGGGAGCAAGCTTGTTTTCTCCTGTTCTGGAGGCTAGGACTCAAAACAATGGCTTTGAGTTGCAAGAAAGGAGATTCCAACTAAACACCAGGAAGAACTTTTTGACAGTAAGAGCTGTTTGACAGCGGAATGTACTCCCACGAGAGGTGGTGAACTCTCCTTTTTTGGAGGTTTTTAAGCAGAGGTTGGATGGCCATCTCTCATGGATGCTTTAGTTGAGATTCCTGCATTGCAGGGGGTTGGACTAGATGACCCTTTGGCCCCATTCCAACTCTATGATTCTATGATTTAAATGTGCTTCCCTCAAAGAATTCTGGGAACTGCAGTTTGTTAAGCATGCTGGGAATTTTAGCTCTGCGATGGGTAAACTGAAGTTCCCAGGATGCTTTGGGGGGGGGAGTTGTGTGCTTTAATGTATGGTATATACACAGCTTCCTGTGAATATACTGTTTAATCTTTAACGCAGTAAAATGTCGAGGACTGGTGAATCTTCTCCCTAAAATATTGAGCATCTTAGAAGAAGAAGAAGAGCCTGCTGGATCAGACCAATAGCCCACCTTGTCCAGCTTCCTGTTCTCATAGTGGCCAACCAGACACCTGTGGGAAACCGGCAAGCAGGACCTGAGCGCACACAACAATAATAATTTTTCTGCACTGATTTCCATTTCTCTTTTCTCTTTAAAGGTAAACAAAATCACTGCGGATGATGCTGACTTGTACCGTTGCACCGCTGTGAATGAGTATGGGGAAGCCACCTGCACTGCTGGTCTCAAGATCATACAGGGTAGGTTAGTCAAGGTAGCATGTTGCTGTCAGCCTCAACAATAATGCTTTGGCACTGAGGACCAACTATTACTTAAGTTGCAATCCTAAACATGCTTACCAGGGGTGAAAGCACCGCTGAGTACAATGAGACTTACTTCTGAGTATGTATGCATAAAAAGGTAAAGGGACCCCTAACCATTAGGTCCAGTCGCAGACAACTCTGGGGTTGCGGCACTCATCTCACTTTACTGGCCGAGGGAGCTGGTGTACAGCTTCCGGGTCATGTGGCCAGCATGACTAAGCCGCTTCTGGCAAACCAGAGCAGCACACGGAAACACCATTTACCTTCCCACCGGAGAGGTACCTACTTCTCTACTTGCACTTGACATACTTTCAGACTGCTAGGATGAAGGAGCAGGGACCAAGCAACAGGAGCTCACCCCGTCACAGGGATTCAAACTGCCGACCTTCTGATCGGCAAGCCCTAAGCTCAGTGGTATGCATAGGATTGCGTTATTAATGCAAATAATAAGTATGGGAGGGACAATAACTTAGTGGTAGAGCACATAACTTTGCATGGAGAAGTTTCCCAGTTCAGCCTCTGGCATCTCTAGTTTAAAGGATCAGGAAGCAAATGATGTCAGTGACCTGAGACCCTGGAGAACTGCTGCCATTCAGAAAGAAAAAAAATATCCAGTATGATATGTATAATGCAACTATAGGTATTCTTATTCATGAAAGATACCCATTAAAATCTACAGGCCAACAAAGGGCTTTCTCTATTACTGTAATTGCCATCAGGCATTTGAATGTCATGTTTTAATAGAATATTTAAATGAGAAACATAGATGATGCATTTCCCAGTTCGACAAATACAAAGAGAACCATGCTTGTCTCACTGAAGTCGGTATAAGTATGAACTGTACACTTAAGCCCTAAGAATTCTGTGAGGCTTGAGTGTGCTTAACATCTAAATTGTAACAACTGTCAATGCTTAGAGGAGGCATTCCTGCAACTACATGGCTAATTAAGGAATTCTCCTTCCCTCTTGATTTCTCTCCCTCCTCACCTGTCTTCTCTTGCCGTAACTGATCAGTCGGCTTCAAGAAGAAAGCGAAGCCCACTTCTTCTGCACCACAGACAGGTAAGCTGCATCGGTCTGGAGGCTCACAAGCCAAGACTTTGCCACTTGATAATACATCGACCACATCAACGCTCTTATTAAGCTCTGGGTTAAGGAAGCCCCATTTTCATTGCATGCCAATTCTTCTTTAAAAAATCTTACAGACCTGAAGAAGGAGCTGCAGGACTTCAGAAAAACATTAAAGAAACGGTGAGTGTTTTCAAGAACAGGTTGTTTTATAAAGTAGGGAGAAGGGGGTCCCTGTCTTCCAAAAAATGGCTGACAGTCCCACTTGCAGAGGGTGTTATATAAACAGATATTCTGCAGAAAATGTTCATGAACATCAGTATATAATAAGCAGATATCTTGCTTCTGACAGTAATAGGGATCAGTCCCCAATAGATGTTGCTGTCAGTAGTGTATGATTCCTTATACAATTGGTCTTGCTTTGCAGTTTTTTATCTCTTTCTCCTGAAGTTATAACCTTTTTGCTTAAGTAAATTTGGGGGTGGGAGGGTAGGACATCAATGTGGTCTTCTGGTTTTACCATTTGTTTAAGATCGTAAAATTAATATTAAGGGGAGAGCCAGTGGGGTGCATTGGTTAGTGTGCTGCACTAGGACCTAGGAGACCAGAGTTTGAATCTCCACTCAGCCATGGAGCTCATGGGGTGACCTTGGGCCAGTGGCAGTCTCTCATCTTAACCTACCTCACAGGGTTGTGTGAGGATAAAATGAGGAAGGGGTAAACTGTGAGCTCCATGGAAGAAAAGGGAACTATAAATGTAATAAGTGAATAATAAATACTGTGTGTACAGATAGGCTTAAATCATCTTCTTGATAAATTACTGTTACATGATTCCAAATGGTAGGAGGCCCAACATCTCCCCAGGTAAGATGTTCCAATGCAGAGTTACTTTAGCTTGTAGAAATAATGTATTGTACTTAATAATGCCACCCGCTGAGTGCAATTCTGCCATTAGCTGCAAACATCCCCATCATAAACAGAGGAGGCTGTATATGGTGTCATTAAAGAAAACAAATGGAGTCCTACTAGTATGTTCCTAGTGGATTTGCCTCATATTCTGAAGAGGGTTTGGAATAAAAAGCAACCCCCCACCCCACCCCAAAAAACACCCCACCACATATACATATTGAGAAAGATGTCTCCTGCTATTCACATATAATCAGGGTTTTTCTTCCTGGTACTTAACTCTCTCAGAACACCTTCAAGTGCTCCAAAGAAGGAAATGGATATGGAACAGATCTGGCAGTTACTGCTGAATGCAGATAAGAAAGATTATGAAAAGATCTGCCTGAAGTATGGCATTGTTGACTTCCGTGGGATGCTGAGGAAGCTTCAGGAGATGAAGAAGGAGAGAGAGGACAAGCAGGCACAGGTAAGGCTATTTCTTTAACACCAGAATCTAGGGAGGCAAATCCTCATCTTGTTGCATTTCATAGAAAGAAGAAGAAATTGTCTTATACTGAGTCAGTTCATTGGTTCACCAGGCTCAGTATTTTCTACACTGGCTGACAGCACCTCCTCAAGATTGAAGGCAGGGATCTCTCACAGTCCTATCTAGAGATGCCTGAGGACTGTTGTTAGGAAATTCTGCCTGCAAAGTAGATGCTTTACCGCTGAATTATGACGTTACCTGTGTCACAAATTCAGAATTGAGTAAGTTTTTCTGAAGGTCCCATACGGATTAAATGACCCAGTCACAGATCTCCAGGTGAAATTTAAAACTTCATTGCCAAGGCTCTGAGTATTATCGTGAACTTGCCACAAGGCTTGGGCTTGTTTTCCACAGCACATTCTCCTTAGAAAGGAGAACACCTAGATTTATCTAAAAAGCATTGAAATGGTAATCTTGCTTGCTGCTGCTGAAATAATTGACTTGGTTGTCTTCAGAACAGGTGGTACCCTATTTAAGCTGTGTTAATAGTCCTTGAAATCCACTATTATATCCCTGTGCTTTCATCTCCTCTTTGCTCTTTACAGTATCTACTCAACCTCAGAAACCTGAGGCATGTCAGAGTCAATGAGGTGCAAGGAAATGCTTCATTTGATCTAGAGATGGAACTGAAAAATCCGGAAAGTAGAATTTACCTATACAAGGTAAGGAAGGTTAAGTCAAGTCAAGTCACAGAGTTGTACCATATCAGACATCTGGGCTGAACTGGAGCTAAGTAGCTCAGGAGAGAAACCGAGAAATGTATAGCAGCACTGCTTGACTCCATGGTATACTTTACAGTATATATATATAGTCCTACAGTATAAACAAATTTCAGAAGGGAATATGTTAAAGTGAAAGCACAGCATCTACATCTTCCTCTTTAGGAGGAGTAACAATGACACAATAATCTTCCAAAAGGATACTGTAGAGTTGGAAAAGGTTCAGAAAGGGGCAGTCAAAAGGAACAGGGGATGGAACAACTCTCCTATGGTGAGAGGTAGTGTTTGGGCCTTTTAGTTTAGAGCAAAGGTAAGAGGTGACATGACAGAAGTTACGCATGTTATGTTGAAACTGGATAGCGAAAAGTTTTTCTCCCCCTCTCATAATACTAGTCCTCATTGGATATCCAGTGAACTTGAATGTTGGAAGATTTAGGACAGATAAAAGAAAGTACTTTTTCATGTAGCACATAGCCACCCAGAGTGGCCAGGGCAACCCAGTCAGAAGGATGGGGTACAAATAGTTCAACAATGAGACCCTCAGTGATGGCTCCCAACTGGGGTGGTTTTAAAAGAGGATTAGATAAACTGATGGAGGATCTATCAATGGGTTTGCTCTACCTCCATGGTCTGAGGCAATAATAGCAGTTGCTGGAAACAGCAGAAGAAAGTGCTTGTTGTGCCTGGCTGCTTATTATAGCGTTAAAATCGAGATGTGGAAAATATGGAAACAAAGAGGAGAGGCAGGATTGAGATTTGGAGATACGCTTCAAGGTCCAGACTATGGGAAACCCTGAAAAATTAATAATTATAATTTGGATGATAATTTGGTCTTTTTTATTTTAGTTTTTTTATTTTTATTGGATTATTACTTGATATGTTAATTGGATGTTTTTTATTGGAAGATTAATAAAAATGATTTAACCAAAAAAAAAGAGGATTAGATAAATTTATGGTGGATCTATCAATGGGTTTGCTCTACCTCCATGGTCAGGGGCAATAATAGCAGTTGCTGGAAACAGCAGAAGAAAGTGATGTTGTGCTTGTCGGGATCTCCGCTCGGCCAAGCTGATAAAGCTCATTTTCTTCCTCCGAGTCTTCAGAATCACCTCCCGACGTGCTTAATGACCTGAGCCTTTGATGAGGCTCCAAGGCACATTCTTCAGCAGAGTTTCCAGCACAGGAAAGAGACGAGAGGTTTGGGCTACATTATAAAGAGTTTATTTCTAAGCTATGCAGACAGAAAAGACATCCTCTCTCTATGGAAGCAGAGAGCAACTGGACAAAGGAACAAGGGAACAAAGGAACAAAGGAAACAGGAAACCACTAACGTCACATCCCGTCTCGTTTCCCGTGAGACTGGAAGGTCTCTGGAATGTAAACAGAGTCCTGTGACTCCAAGCAGCTGCTCAGTGGCAAAACAGAAACTAACAGTGCTTGGCTTGCTGCTTTCCCACAGGCAACTGGTTGGCCACTTTGAGGACAAGATGCTGCACTAGATGGGCCATGGGCCTGATCCAACAGGCTCTTCTTATGTTCTTATGAATGCCTATTCCTGATGCTGACAGCCCAAATTCTCAAAACTCAATATTTACAAATATTTACATATCCGTGTTCATTTTAAATCCCTGGTTAGCTTGTTTTTTTGGTGGGGCCACCAATGATTCCCAATTATAGTGGCTTTAAATCTTTGTCACCTGTCAATTTGTTGCAAATGGACATTTGCAAGGATCATTTTGCTTGGACTTTGGTTTATATTGTTTGCAAGATGATTCCGACCTTCCTGTGAATTTATTCTCTTTCCTTCCTCCCTTCAGGATGGCCAGATGATCAATTTTGGATTTGACAGTGAAAACACAAAGCACTGCCTGCGACAGGTTGGCAAAAAGTACAATTTTATCATCAACGATCTGCAGCCAGAAGATGCTGGCGTGTACCAGATCAAAGTAGAAGATGTAGATGTTTTCTCAACTGAGCTGGAAGCAGAATGTAAGGCTTCGTGACCATGGGGTTGTGCACAGAACCTAGAGGGGGTGTGCATTTGTTTCATAGCATATGGAAAAATTGAAATGAATGGGGGCCACTCATTTCATTTGATATTACTAGTAAAGAAACAAATGCCAGAGTTCTGGATGAATTCCAAATGTCATATATTCGTTCATTGCTCATTTATGACTTGTTTGGAACCATTCATCTCCTACTAACAGCAGGTATAGATCAGATGAAGATTACTGGTTGAGGTGTGGTAGTTTTCCTAACTTCCGCATTTCCAAAGGGCTCATCCAGACTTGTTTCCCCATGGAAAAATGCAAAGTCTTGACTGCTAAATTGGAGCAAATGCCAATCATGTTTTCTCCGATTTATCACTAAAGAATGGACAAGGACAAAACCACTCAGATCCATGCTTAGAAAGTGCAGGAGAAGCAGAAAACCACCCAGACCCATGCTTTCTGGGCATGGGAGAAGCAAGAGTGTGGATGAGTTAATGATTTGTACAGTAGTACCTTGGTTCCTGAATGGCTTAGTTGTCGAACAAATCAGCTCCCAAACACCGCAAACCCAGAAGTAAGTGTTCTGGTTTGCAAACGTTTTTCAGAAGCTGAATGTCTGATGTGGCTTCCGATTAAGTGCAAGAAGCTCCTGCAGCCAATTGGAAGCCGCACCTTAGTTTTCAAACAGTTTTGTGAGTTGAACGGACTCCCAGAATGGATTAAGTTCAAGAACCAAGGTACCATTGTAGTTTGACAGAGAGAGATTAGTTGATACATAGTCTGATCATGAAACAGGGGCCCTTTTCCCTGTCTGTCTGAAATTTAGCAGGTCTGAGTCTAAGGTCTGATTCCTTAGAAAGGGAATGAAATGCTTGATATTTTCATACCAATTGGAAAACACAGAGTAACAAGGAGAAGAAGTGCCACTGGATGTCCCATAGAAGGCAGGGGAAAGCCAAGAACAAATGAGAATAATGGCAATGAATTAAATAATAATGAAAATGAATGTGATTATTAATTAATGAATCACTAAATGAGAGAGGGCTTAATAACAAATATGAAATAACTACCAGGGGGATTCTTGCACACCCCTAGTCTCAGCTGTAATTAAATCTCAAAGTTACAGCTCAATCCTATGCATGGTCTCTCAGAAGCAAGTCTTGTGTTTACCCTCAGGGTTGCAGAATGCATAGGATTGCCACCTGACTAGTGTCAAAAATTAACAACAAAAATTAACAATAAAACAAATGTTCAAACTAAGGCCTCAGGGCTTCTTCACGCGTTAGTCTTTTTAAGGCTATAACATGTATCAGTTGTGTCTTTTTGATGTACATAGTACATAAACACACACGCCAGGGATTTATACCCATGTTGGATCAAATGTCTCATAAGATGTGAAGCAGCTCTCACTTTTGTGACTGAGCTCAGCTTTAATAGAAAGATGCTATGTAGGCTGAGAACTTGATTAGAAGGCAGAACGGGCTGATTTCTAATTGCATAATTGTGCATATTTTATCGAACATGAGGTTTTAAGACCTCATTATACCAAAAAACAAAAACATGATAGCACCTAGCTACAGTCTAGATATGGAGCCCCAGCTGACATTAGAGCATCTCCCAAGCTTTAATGTATACTCTGAGGGTTAAAAATTGCTGCATAAATAAGGGCAGATAAATTTCTCGGAGGTTTTCACATGCAGTCCTTATCAGGCTATCAGGGTGCTTTGTTGCCAAATCAGGGCTGGAAGTTCTGTTCAGGTTTTAGCATTTGTTTGGGTAATTTTGGAAGGCAGATACTAAGCCCTCACTCGCTGCTGAATGGAATTGGGTTTCCCCACGTTCCATCCATCTCACTGCTCTTCCAAAGCTGCCCTGTGGTCAGAATCTGTTGCATGTCTGTTTAACATCAATTTGGTATTGCAGCCATCCCAGTAAGTTTTCGCTATCCTCTTGGTGAGGTGAGATGCCACGAGCAAGGAAATGCTGTCTTTCAGTGCACTCTCTACGAACCCTGCTCCAACGCTACGTGGCTGCACAGAGACCGTATTCTAGAGTCCAATGACAAGTATGAAATTTCGGTCTCGGAAGATGGCCTAACTCATCGCCTAATCATCAAAAACACCCAGGCCTCTGACAAGGGGACGTACACCATTGATATTGGAGACCGCTCTTCAAGTGCCTGGCTTGAGGTTGAATGTGAGTGGTGATCTAATCTTGATTTCTCACACTATAATCTATTGTGAAGTGGGGTACCCCATTCCCTCACAGCAGCACTTCAGGGTTCTACATCCAAAAACTGATTGTTAAGCGCCCAACTATGGAGTGCAGGCTGATCTAAATGGGATAGATATTGGAAGAAACCTTAGGGCCTATTGTCATTATTTCTTACACCAATAACTTTAAATAGCAATCCTTTAATTGTGTTTGTGCTTTCCTGTCTAGCATGTTTAACATGTATTAGAAATGTCATTGTTTTAAAGGAAAGGAGTTCTGTAGAAAACTTTGTTAAATTGTAAAAACGCCAACAGTTCATCTATACCAGCACACTGTCTCCAACACTAGCAGAAAGAGATATAAAGGACCCATTTTAGTTGCCATAGCCAATATTCATTGATAGTCCCTAACCTTTATTCACTTGTCCATACCATTGTTAAAGATATGAGTCAATCTAGTGGGCATGACTTTGATTTGTGGCCTATAATGCCATTTTGGTTGTTTTTGTTAATGCCAGTAACTATTTGGAAATAAGAGGCGATTTCCTTCACTTAAAACAAACTAACTAACAAAATTCATGTATAATATTGATCATGATGGAGAATAAAATGCCACACACACCATCGGTGGCATCATATCTATTTCCTTAATATGGTTCTGATTAAAACAAAATTATTTTGCACTACATTAGTTTCCCCCTTGTTTTCTCATTTATTTCTTGTACATGGCTGTGAACTAGTTTAAGCTGACTAGCAATATGTTTACAATGCAGCTAAAGGAAAGAGAAAACAGACTGAAGGAGATAGTGATGATATAACTGGATGGCGGAAGAAACAGCTAGATGAAGACCGCGCAAAGAAACTTCGTCAAGGACAAGGCCGTGATGAGCAGGATGGCCAGTATAAGAATGGCCAAGCTGGCGAAGGAGAATCTTATGGTTCCTTAGGAAAAGATGGATCTTTGGGAAGAGGAGGAGCCAACAGAGATGGGAAGATGGGACAGTTTGCTGGGGTGGGGACAGACATGGGAGGAGGGCATGAGTTCTCTGGATTTGCTGGTGGTAGTAGTGAACATATGGGACATACTGGAAATGGTGCTGGTGGAGGAATGGGTGGTTTGGGTGGCATGGGTTCACTGCATGGTAAAGATGCTATGTTAGGTGGCACAGGAACTGGATCTGGAGGTGCAGGTGGACTGCAAACTTCAGGTGGTTCCACACTTAATGGAGCAAGTGGGCCAGGAGCTGGGTTTGGTGGTGCTGGTGGAGTAGGTGGCCTCTATGGCAAGGATGGGATGGTAGGTGGAGCTGGTGCTGGTGGAGTAGGTGGA
The DNA here is from genome assembly GCF_027172205.1 of Podarcis raffonei. Taxonomy (NCBI): domain Eukaryota; kingdom Metazoa; phylum Chordata; class Lepidosauria; order Squamata; family Lacertidae; genus Podarcis; species Podarcis raffonei. The sequence goes on from NC_070607.1 coordinate 66,471,873, forward strand.
CTCTACGGCAAGGATGGGATGCTAGGTGGAGCTGGTGCTGGGGGAGCTGGCAGTGCTGGCAGAGAAGGTGGACTTTATGGTAAGGATGGCATGCTTGGTGGAGGTGGTGGTGCTGGTGGAGTAGGGGGACTTTATGGCAAGGATGGGATGCTAGGGGGAGCTGGTGCTGGTGGAGTAGGTGGACTCTACGGCAAGGATGGGATGCTAGGTGGAGCTGGTGCTGGGGGAGCTGGCGGTGCTGGGGGAGTAGGTGGACTTTATGGGAAGGATGGTATGTTAGGTGGAGCTGGTGGTGCTGGTGGAGCAGGTGGACTCTACGGCAAGGATGGGATGCTAGGTGGAGCTGGTGCTGGTGGAGCAGGTGGACTCTATGGCAAGGATGGGATGCTAGCTGGAGCTGGAGCTGGGGGAGCTGGTGGTGCTGGTGTAGGTGGATTTTATGGTAAGGATGGTATGTTAGGTGGTGCTGGTGCTGGTGGAGCTGGTGGTGCTGGTGGACTTCATGGCAAGGATGGGGTGCTAGGTGGAGCTGGGGCTGGTGGAGCTGGTTGTCCTGGTGGATTTGGGGGACATTATGGCCAGGATGGTATGTTAGGTGGTGCTGGTGGACCTGGCAGTGCTGGTGGAGTAGGTGGACTTTATGGGAAGGATGGTATGTTAGGTGGAGCTGGTGGTGCTGGTGGAGCAGGTGGACTCTACGGCAAGGATGGGATGCTAGGTGGAGCTGGTGCTGGTGGAGCAGGTGGACTCTATGGCAAGGATGGGATGCTAGCTGGAGCTGGAGCTGGGGGAGCTGGTGGTGCTGGTGTAGGTGGATTTTATGGTAAGGATGGTATGTTAGGTGGTGCTGGTGCTGGTGGAGCTGGTGGTGCTGGTGGACTTCATGGCAAGGATGGGGTGCTAGGTGGAGCTGGGGCTGGTGGAGCTGGTTGTCCTGGTGGATTTGGGGGACATTATGGCCAGGATGGTATGTTAGGTGGTGCTGGTGGACCTGGCAGTGCTGGTGGAGTAGGTGGACTTTATGGTAAGGATGGTATGTTAGGTGGAGCTGGTGCTGGTGGTGCTGGTGGATTTGGGGGACTTTATGGCAAGGATGGTATGTTAGGTGGAGCTGGTGCTGGTGGAGCCACCGGTGCTGGTGGAGTAGGGGGACTTTATGGCAAGGATGGGATGCTAGGTGGAGCTGGTGCTGGTGGACCTGGTGGTGCTGGTGGAGTAGGGGGAACTTATGGTAAGGATGGTATGTTAGGTGGAGCTGGCACTGAGGGTGCTGGTGGAGTGGGTGGACTTTACGGGAAAGATGGTTTTCTAGGTGGAGCTGGTGGACTTGATGGTGCTGGTGGAGTAGGTGGACTTTGTGGCAAAGACGGTCTGCCAATTGGAGCTGGTCAACTTGGTGGTGCTGGTGGAGTAGGTGGACTGTATGGGAAGGATGGTTTCTTAGGCAGTGGTGGTGCTGGTGGAATGGGTGGTGCTGGTGGTGTAGGAGGTCCTTATGGTAAGGATGGAATGCTAGGCAGAACTGGACCTGACGGACCTGGTGGTGCTGGTGGAGTAGGTGGACTCTACGGCAAGGATGGGATGCTAGGTGGAGCTGGAGCTGGCGGACCTGGTGGGATTGGTGGAGTAGGTGGAGTAGGTGGTGCTGGTGGAGTAGGTGGACTTTATGGCCAGGATGGTATGTTAGCTGGTGCTGGTGGACCTGGTGGTGCAGGTGGAATAGGGGGACTTTATGGCAAGGATGGAATGCTAGGTGGAGCTGGTGCTGGTGGACCTGGTGGTGCTGGTGGAGTAGGGGGACTTTATGGGAAGGATGGAATGCTAGGTGGAGCTGGTGCTGGTGGACCTGGTGGTGCTGGTGGAGTAGGGGGACTTTATGGGAAGGATGGAATGCTAGGTGGAGCTGGTGCTGGCAGAGTAGGTGGTGCTGGTGGAGTAGGGGGACTTTATGGGAAGGATGGAATGCTAGGTGGAGCTGGTGCTGGTGGACCTGGTGGTGCTGGTGGAGTAGGGGGACTTTATGGGAAGGATGGAATGCTAGGTGGAGCTGGTATTGGCGGACCTGGTGGTACTGGTGGAGTAGGTGGACTTTATGGCAAGGATGGAATGCTAGATGGAGCTGGTGCTGGCGGACCTGGTGGTGCTGGTGGAGTAGGGGGACTTTATGGCAAGGATGGTGTGTTAGGTGGAGCTGGTGCTGGTGGAGTAGGGGGACTTTATGGTAAGGATGGTGTTTTAGGTGGAGCTGGTGCTGGTGCTGGTGCTGGTGCTGGCGGACCTGGTGGTACTGGTGGAGTAGGGGGACTATATGGTCAGGATGGTGTGTTAGGTGGAGCTGGTGCTGGTGGACTTGGTGGTACTGGTGGAGTAGGTGGACTTTATGATAAGGATGGTGTTTTAGGTGGAGCTGGTGCTGGTGGACCTGGTGGTGCTGGTGGAGTAGGTGGACTTCATGGCAAGGATGGTATGTTAGCTGGAACTGCTGCTGGCGGACCTGGTGGTGCTGGTGGAGCTGGCGGTGCTGGTGGAGTAGGTGGACTCTATGGCAAGGATGGGATGCTAGGTGGAGCCGGTGCTGGGGTAACTGGCGGTGCTGGGGGAGTAGGTGGACTTTATGGTCAGGATGGTGTGTTAGGTGGAGCTGGTGGTGCTGGTGGAGTAGGTGGACTCTACGGCAAGGATGGGGTGCTAAGTGGAGCTGGTGCTGGGGGAGCCGGCAGTGCTGGGGGAGTAGGTGGACTTTATGGTAAGGATGGTATGTTAGCTGGAGCTGGAGCTGGAGCTGGAGCTGGCGGACCTGGCGGTGCTGGTGGGGTTGGTGGTGCTGGTGGAGTAGGGGGACTTTATGGCAAGGATGGGATGCTAGGTGGAGCTGGTGCTGGCGGACTTGGTGGTGCTGGTGGTGCTGGTGGAGTAGGTGGACTTTATGGCAAGGATGGTATGTTAGGTGGAGCTGGTGCTGGCGGACCTGGTGGTGCTGGCGGCATTGGTGGGCTCTATGGTAAGGATGGAATGCCAAGTCGACCAGGCATTGGTGGACTTGGTGGTGCTGGTGGCACAGACAGGCTGCTTGACAGTACTGGTGTTTCTGGTGCAGAAGGTATGAGAGGTCATCATGGTAAGGATGGTGTGCTTCCTGGGGTTGGTGGTGTTGGGTTAAGAGGTGTAGGGAGCACCGGTGACCTTTATGGTCAGGCAAGTACTTTACATGGAACTGAGGGTGGTGGTGCTGGCACTGAATTAGGAGGCATGGGTGGCATGATGGATCGAACTGGCGGAGCTGGCACCAAGTATGGTGTATCAGGTGAGGGTTATGGTGAAGGAGGGATAGGTAAGGATGGCAGGGTTAGTGGAACTGGTGCTGGTGGTCTTAGTGGTGAAGGATGGTTGGATGGTAGGGATGGTAGGCTAGGTGGATTTGGTGTTGGTCCAGGAGTTAGAGGTGTTGATGGATCCCTGTATGAGAATATGTCAGGCATTCCTGGTGAAGAGTTCCTAGGCTATGGACAGTCTTCTGGCCTTTCTGACGCTGGAACCCATGCTGGTGACAGAAGAAGACAGCTGTCTAACTTAGATGCCAGTCAACTTACTTCATCTGATATTTCAAGAACCAGGGACAGGAAAGGGAGAGGAGGAAGTCTTCTTGAAGAGGATGTGAGAGGTATTTATATATTTATGAACACAGTAAGCCCACAACTTTTGCTCACTTCTTTTTTTTACGTGACCACAACCTTATGCAGGAGATCAAAAATATATATGTAAATTGGAAAAATGTGGGGGGAATTCAAATACGCTTTTTTAAAAAATTCAGAAAAAAGCAAGAGAGCAGGGAACAACAGTTGGCAATCCCATCAGCCTTTGTACTCACCCTGGGAGAGTGTTTGAGCGTCTTTAGAGAGTTGGAGTTAGAGAACCAGATAATGAGATAGGGCACAGAGAGCAAGCAAATGTGGTCTGAGAGTGAGTGGAGGGTCATCTGAGAATTCCTGGCTTTATGTGTTTTTGCCGGACCTTCATGTAAGTTGCAGGCTTACTGTAATTTATTGTGTCCCTGTTTCATTTATTTGTGTTTATAACATTTCTCATGTTTTTAAAGATGTTTTCTTTAATAGTCTCTTCTATCTCTTTTGTTTGCACAGAATCACATCCCCGTTTCAACCAAGGGTTATTTGACCTCCATGCACCAAAAGGAAAACCAGCTGTGTTAACTTGCAGCCTCAACAATGACCAGCTTGAGGGAACTTGGTTTAAAGATGGGTTCAAGGTAACTTGAAAGCAGTAAACTTCTCAAGAATGTATTTTTAGTCTTATACTCATCTTTTTCACTTTAATTTTTTATCTTGAAATAAAGCTTCCATAATGCAGACAACAAGCAGGAGGAACACAATGCCTAACTTTGCCTCTTGTTGTTATCAACCAAAGATGGGTCATGTCTAAAACCAGTTTAGAAAAAAATAGCTGACTTTATGACTCTCTCTCTCTCTGTTTGCTGTAATGGTCCATGTAATTTCTGAGAGAGAATATTTCTTTACCTTCTGTCTACCTCCCCACAAGATAACAGGCCAGGATGGAATCTCCATTGAGAAGGAGGGCCCAGTCCACAAACTATTAATAGATGAAGTACAAGATAGCCATGCTGGAAAATACAAATTCGAAGCTGGAGGAGTCCGAACAGAAGCATCTATTTTTGTTGAAGGCAAGTCTAATCAAGCCTAGTAGAGAAAATGGTGCTAAAATTGCTACTGGTTGAATTATGCTCTTAGTATTATATGATTTTGTGGGACATATAGTGCTGGAAAACATGATGAAGTGTCTGAATTAACAATCCACATAAACCAGATCTCATTGTCTCAAAAGCAGAGAGAGAGAACCTTGGTCATTTCAGAATGGCTCTGCTAAACTAATCCTCCCCAGTTGCTTTGATTGCGAATTACCCTTCCTCCTTACTTCCCTACAGTGGCTCTCTATCACATCTAGTTCTTCCCCTTTTTCTCCCATGACTTTTCCATCATTTCTATGGCACTTCTTCCCATGCCACCTGCTGTCCAAATGTTTACTTTCCCTTCCTTTTTTATTTCTCTTTCCCTCATTGACCTCTGTACCTTCTTCCACATTGTTGTACAGCACTTGCAGCAGCTCTGTAATCTTGACTCACTTAGATACCTTCTGAGAATTCATATTTTTAACACTTAAAAATAATAATCAGACTAGGCTCATTGCTTGCTATTCCTCTGTTTCTTTACTCCCTACATTACAGTTGCAGTGCTGCCTGCTACCTTAGCTACCACTTAGCTTCTGACCCTGTTCCCCATCCCTGGGATCTATTACAGTTTGTTTGTATGTCCTCTGTGTGAAGACTGCATCACTTGTACTAAGCACACTATCAGCAGTAAAACATCAAATACTTGCATTAGTGACAAATGACTTTCGTTGTCAGTAAGTTTTCAGTGAGGTGCACTTTGAAAGAGTAAGAATTCTGTGAATTCTGAGGTAGTGGTTAAGAGTGGTAGACTTGTAATTTGGCGAACCGGGTTCGCATCTCCGCTCCTCCACATGCAGCTGCTGGGTGACCTTGGGCCAGTCACACTTCTTTGAAGTCTCTCAGCCCCACTCACCTCACAGAGTGTTTGTTGTGGGGGAGGAAGGGAAAGGAGAATGTTAGCCACTTTGAGACTCCTTCGGGTAGTGATAAAGTGGGATATGAAATCCAAACTCTTCTTCTTCTTCTTCATTGGCAAAATATTAGGCGTCACTATTTCCTGTGGGCTCGTGGGTTATTTAAAAGAATAATAAGCGCAGAGCATCCATATTTTGGGGCTAGTTCATATACCTCTTATTTCTATGTGCAGACCCTCCAAATGTTGACTCTGCTCTTCTGGAAAAACTGAAGAAGGAACCTATAGTAGTAAAGGCAGGAAAGAATGCCATAGTGAAGATCCCATTTGAAGGCCGGAAGCCAGTCAGATCAACTTGGCTAAAGGATGAAGGAGAACTTCTGGATGATGCCAGGATCAGCACTGACTATTCAGACAACTTCACCCGACTCTCCATATCCAGTGCTAATCGGAAGGACTGTGGTGATTATAAAGTGAAACTGAAGAATGAGAGTGGAAGCACTGAAGCTACTCTCAAGCTGGTAGTTCTAGGTGAGAGACCCCAAGTATTTTAGCGATGAGGCATAAGACAACTTTATGGGGGCCTTTAAGGCCTGCATGTGGTGTCACACATTTGGAAGCTGAAGCATAGAGAGCATATTTTTTGGTAAAGATAAAGGGACCCCTGACCATTAGGTCCAGTCGCAGACGACTCTGGGGTTGTGGCACACATCTTGCTTTACTGGCCAAGGGAGCCGGCATACAGTTTCCGGGTCATGTGGCCAGCATGACAAAGCCACTTCTGGCGAACCAGAGCAGTGCACGGAAACACCATTTACCTTCCCACCGGAACGGCACCTATTAATCTACTTGCACTTTGATGTGGTTTCGAACTGCTAGGTTGTCAGGAGCTGGGACTGAGCAATGGGAGCTCACCCCATCACGGGGATTCGAACCGCTGACCTTCTGATCGGCAAGCCCTAGGCTCTGTAGTTTAGACCACAGCACCACCCGCATCCCTATTTATTGGTACATTGTGTCTATAAGCAGGTAGTTGCAGCGCAGGGCATGCACCAATTTTGATTAAGGTTGAAGACAGACAGACAGACACAGAGAGAGAGAGAGAGAGAGAGAGAGAGGTTGCTCATAGCACAGAAAGTGCCTTTTGATAATAATGCTTGTCTCTAGCATATCAGAAAATAAAACATTTTTGCCCCTCCCTGCTTGCTCTCTTACTTGATTATTACTGCTGCCTCCTCCTGTTGGAAATCACAGTGCCTACTGCAGGTTCGTTGAGATGGAAGCAGCCCAGCATCCTCCCATTCAAGCACCATGGCTGCAGAGCACTCCATTTCCCATGTGAAACCAGAAGTGGTAGCAGCAGTAATGTGTGGACAGGGACAAGAACGATATATTAACATTAGTATGCTACTGATAAATAGTATAAGAAAAAGTGCTGACAGATCATTTTTCTAGCACTGCATAAGAAGAGCCTTGCTGGATCAGATTTGTTATCCCACTTCCCACAGTGGCCAGCTAGCGTCAGGTACCTCTGGGAAGCTCAGAAGCAGGACATGAGGGCAATAACCCTCTCCTACTTTTGTTTCCCAGGAACTGGTATTCAGAGGCATGCTACCTATCATCCCGGAAGTAAGATATAGCCATCACACAAACTAGAAGTCATTGTGAGCTCTCTTTTGATATTGCATCTGTCTCAACCTAAAACTTCTATCCACAAAACGTGAATCCTTGCATTTATCTTGTCCACTTAACTCAAAAGATATGGCAACCATGCCAATACCAAGCAGACACAAAAGACCTTTTTCCATAAGCTCTGTTTTGCTCCTCCATGCAGATAAGCCTCAACCACCAATGGGACCCATCGAAGTTGTGGACTGCTCCACAAATAGTATAACTATCCAGTGGAAGCCCCCCAAAGACGATGGTGGCAAACCAATCCAGAGTTATATTATTGAGAGGCAGCAGGTTGGCAGAAAGACCTGGGTGACCTTGGGTAAGACCGATGGAAGCAGCACTGTCTTCACCACCAACAAAGTGGAACATGACAAAAGTTACTACTTCAAAGTGAGAGCAGTGAATGCCGAAGGTACCAGTGAGGCACTGGAGTCTGATGAAGTGATGGCTGCTACCAAAGGTAACAGGGACCCTTCTGCATGTTTGTTTGTCAGCTTGCCATGCCAACATTCAACATCCCACCAGATCCCCAATGATGTGTAACTAAATTGCATGGACATCTGCTAGTGGTACTTGTTAGCTGAATTAGAAATTATGATTAGAAATTATTCTTGTCTTAACAGGCAGTATAAATGTTTAAATAATGAGCAACTGCATGTCCCCCCAGCATTTCCTGGTCCTCCTGCTCCTCCCAAAATTGTCAGTACCAGCAAGGGTGCTGTCACACTCTCATGGGCAGCACCACATAAGACCGGCAACTCCCGCATCTTGGGCTACAGGATTGAGAAGTGCAAGAAGGGCAGCAACAGCTGGACACCTGTCACTGATGTGCCCATTACAGGTAAGCAGTCATAGAGCAAAGTCGCTAAAGGGCATTACAATAGGAACTGGAACATTGAGATGTATTCTTTGGTTGCCAATTTAGCTCTGGTAAAGCAAGCGATGAATAAGTAAAAATGAGTATATGTGTTATGGAAAATAAGGCACTGGTCTTCATGCTTTTAGGATGATGCTGTAGAAACTATTTTAAAATATATTTGCAGGGTTATAATAAGCCCTTTTCTGCTGACCGTTTATGGTGTCTCAAATAGCTGCTTGGTTTTATTCTAATTTTATGAACTGTTTTGCATTTTAAATGTTTTGTTCACTGCCTTGTGAAGGCTTTTAACCTCCTGCCTAAAATACGTTACTAAATTAAGTAACCTTTCTCACCGGATAGTTTTGTTGATTAGAATTCCCTTCTGAACTTAACCACAAATGTTCTCATCAATCTCTATACCTATTTTCTTTTTTTATAGTAGGGGAAATAATTAGGTAAATTAGTTAGAAGAATGTACTATGGGTTAAGGTCTCGTTATTATCCTTGCTCTCAGTAATGCAAACACGGAGCCAGTGTTGACTGACTCCATATTGTGGCATCACCATGCTCACTATATGATTTCCTGAATGGATTTGGGATCATTTTTTTTTTTAAATTTCTATGTCTCCATCCAAGGATCATAGGGCAGTTTGCAATATAAAACCACAAAAATGCATACCATAGTTACAAACAAAAACAATCCCACCCTCTCAACACACAGTTTTAAAAAAACCCCATAGATGACTGTTATTGGCAGCTTCATTGTCCCCTAAGTGCAGGACAGCTCAGTCAGTACATAATGCGACTTTATTTCAGGATTGTGTAAACAGAAGTCTCTTTCTAATAGAGGACTACATTCTGTTAAAAAAAAAAAGAGTGCATGACAACGTTCATTGGGATATAGTCAACTTTGTTTTTCTCACACGCTGAAATTAACGGCTTGAAGTTAGTCGTGGCCATTAATTTCAGTGGGACCACTTTGAGTAGGAATAACATTCAGTTTCATTTTTCTCCTGTATCTGTTGACTACAAAACTCAAAGCAGGTTAATTATTTCTCATTATGTTATTCAATTCTGCAGACAGGAAGTACACAGTGACTGACCTGAAGGAGGGTCTGCTGTATGAATTCCGTGTGGCTGCCATTAATGCTGCAGGGGCGGGTGACGTTAGTGCACCGTCGGAAGCTGCTTTTGCTCGGGATCCCATGAGTAAGTGATTCAGTCTATCCTACTGGGCATGGCGCAGGAAAACCAGAGGTGGGGAAGGTGGGGAGAGAGAGAAGAGTTGCACAAAATGTTTCAATGTGTTCATCCACTCAACAAATCATTTGCCGAGTGCCATCATTCATGTTTAAATTGGGATATGGGTTTCAGGCAGCGGTACTCAATTACTCCTCTCAGTAATGGAAAATGTGCCCCTTTGCTTGAGAAAAGCCCAAATGACAGCAGTAATCACTAGCTCCACATTCACTAGGGAATGGCCATGAGTAAATATATGGAGGGTGGACACAGCAGGCCAAATAATGACATTTCTACTTGTTATCTTATAAAAACTGTATGGGTTCTAATCAGGCATGGCCAGCAGGGTAAGGTAGTCGCCTGGCAGTGATGTCACTGTTGCTCCCTATGATGGGGCCAGGACAGCAACAATGCAACCAAGACCTAGCATTTCTGCTGGTGCACCTGCTCCAATCTCTGTTCCTTCTCTGTACTCTCAAGATAAGCAGCAGTACCGCTGCAGGGAGAACAAGCCACTCTTGATGCTGGTATATAAATATATATTTGATACTCAAATTCTACTGTTTGTTACAAAGTGCATGGTATAGAATTTCCAGTGAACTGGGTACAGGGTAGGGAATGATTGCCAGAGTTACCAGAAAGAGGGCTGGGGTTTGTCATGACATTATGCTTCTGCACTAACACATTACAAAAAGTAAAGGGAGCAAAGATAAACCAAGGGAGGCAGAATTGAACAACAAGGACAAAATAAACTGATTGGAATTTTGAATCATCCCCTTTCCAGAACCACCAGGTGCAGTGAGAGATCTTAAAGTGATCAGTACTGACTACTGCAGCATCTCTTTGTCATGGACGAAGCCAGAAGCAGAGGAAGAAAGTCATGCCAAAGGCTACATTATAGAGATGCGGCACACTGACACTCTGAAGTGGACCCAGTGTAATTCCCTCCCAATCCCAATAACTACATACACAGTTAGAGGGCTAAAAGCCAGGGAGATGTACTTCCTACGAGTGAGAGCAGTCAATGACGGTGGTTTTGGCGAGCCCGTCGAACTGGACACTTGTGTCCAAGCTGTACCTCCCACAGGTGAGTCATAATGTCCAGCTTTCGCTTTGGTAATTGATGGTATACAGAGACTAAAATCTGTAGGATTTCCCCAAGGAGTAGAAGACTAGGGACAGCGAAAAGCAGTAGAGAATGAACCATAGGGAACAGATGGCAGATCGAGGAAGGGTTGCATGGTGAAATACTAGAGGGATGGCCAGGGAAGCAATAAAAGGCGATGAATAGAATTCAGAAACAAACAAAAATAAAAGTGTGAGGGGAGAGAAAAACAGAATTGAATTTTGCTATTCACTATTGTGATTGCTGGTTGTCTTGTGTTTGTAATCTATCAGGGAGTGTGAATTTGAGGAAATGACCCTAGCAGCAACTTGAGAGGGTATACAGTGGTACCTCAGTTTTCGAATGTCTCAGAAGTCGAACATTTCGGCTTTTGAATGCCAAAAACCCGGAAGTAACTGCTTTGGTTTTTGAACCCTTTTCGGAAGCCAAACTTGCCACACTGCTTCTGTATTGAGTTTTCTGGACATAAATGCTTCTGGAAATGCATGCTTCAGTTTTTGAGCGTTTCAGAAGTCGAATGGTCTTCTGGAATGGATTATGTTCAAAAACCGAGGTACCACTGTACTATAAACAGAAACCAAAAGCTGTAATAGGAGTGGAGACATTCTGAGGAACTGCTGAGATTATAAGAATGAACACGAAGCCCAAAGAAAAAAGAAAGCCGAGTACCAGAAGATGTGGTGAGGACTGGGGAGTGACAGTTCATAGGGACACAGGAAGCTACTTTATACTGTCTCAGACCATGGATCTATCTAGCTCAGTATTGTCTTCACTATCTGGAGATGCTGGGGACTGAACCTGGGACCTTCTGTATGCAAAGCAGAAGCTCTGCTCCTGAACTGCAGCTCTTCCTGCATTTCATGAAAAGAGAAAGTGAAGGACACTACCTGAGAAAGCTTGGATCGAGCTTCATGCCTAAAGAGGCCATTGCAGATGGCTGAATCAAATTGTGGCGAAAAGACACAACCCTTCAATAATTGGCAGGCACAAAAGTGCCATCTATTTAGTTGCAGTTCTTCCACAATATATCATACCTTAAAAGTATCTCAAGAATCAGTTGTTAAATCACTTGTAGAAGCTGATCCTGCTGTCACAGAAACAAAATTCTCAGGTCAAGTAGGGCTTCTCGGGTAGGGCTTCTCAAAAGTACTTACAGCGGATGGTGTTACTAGGCATTCAATATTTTTGCAAAGTGCCAAACATATTTCATAATCCAAGGTGAAGTCTTTAACTTATGTATTTTTCCCCATTTTAGTTCCTCCCAAACTCTTGGTAAAGGACACCACCAAAAGCTTCATGATTGTAAAAGCAGGGGATGCCATTCGTGTGCGCATTCCCTTTGAAGTAAGTATAGCCTTTCTGAGAAGTACAGCATTCACAAGATCCATTCCCATGCACTTTTTTTGTCAAAAACCTAAGAGCACAAGATGCATTCTAGATTTTGCTAAACAAACATGGACCATTGTGTGTGTGTGTGTGTGTGTGTGTGTGTGTGTGTGACTTTACATTCATCTTTTCATAAATATATAGCTTACAGGTTCATTCAAGGGGGGTAGTGTTCAAGTTGTAAGAAACAAGAGATACAGTTTAATATTGCATCTTTCTTTTTGATTTTGTGTGCCAGAAATATGTAATATAGCACTGTATAATATATTCTATGTCTATGTGTTGTCCACTGCTTTGAGATTCTTACTACTGGATGGACAGTAGCTTCATTATGAAATGATGAGTTTGTGTAGCCCTCAGATCTTTGTATGGCAAATAAAGTAGTCTCTGGAAATACAGAAGTTGTCCATCGCTGTCCTATGTATACAGTATTTTGTTACTCAGTGCTTCTACGTTTTTCAGCCGGAGTGCAGTTCCGGCACCTTTCATTCCCCCCAGTGCTTCTTCCCTTTACGTACTTCTGAGAAGCCCGAAATGAACGTTTCAAGTCAAAACAGAAGCTGAAAAATAGGGATAATGGCTCAGGCTGTTTCTCATCTATGTCATGTTTGCATGTGTTTGTTCATAAATCTGTTTCCTCCCATTCTCCCATTGATTTGTTTTTTTTAAATCTACATGAAAATTCACATCTTAAATACATATTTAAATTTGTATATTTGAATGCATTTTCTCACACAATACACATTTCTAGATGTATTTTATCTCAAAATATCCATTTCAAATGGATTTTGATACATTTTTGAGCCAAAAAGTAAATTGCAAAATTCAGTTTAGCACATAATCTGAAAAATAACGATGTTCTGACCTGCACATTAGTCCAGGAGGTTTGTGTCTGGTTAGTTTATACCAGAATTTGCAAAAACTGAAACTTTCTTCCACAGCCCAGTTACAAAAGTTTTACTATCTCTTTTCCGTTCACCAGGCTTCCCCACCTCTTGAAGTGGTTTGGCTAAAGGATGGTCTTACTCTGCCCGCAAAAGCCACAATAGCTACCAGAGAAGGCCTGAGCCAACTCATCATCCCAGGAGCTGACTTTTCTGACAGTGGCCATTATAGCATCACCCTCCAAACTGAGCGTGGAAATAAAGAGACTTTCAGCTTTCTAGTCCAAGTTCTAGGTAAAGACCATGCAAGGCGTTTCCAACTGCGCAATCTGCATTCGAATTCCCTTTTTTGGAAAATCCATTCAATACTATACTCTCTATAATCCTTCAGCTAGACAGGTGTCTATTGTCCATGAGGGGAGATACAGACCATGGGGGCATTGAAAGGTCACAAGTCAGCATATTTAGCAATGCCAAAAAAGGACCATGGATCACATGTCATAGGAGTCCTTTATGGGCAACTGTCAGCAATGGAATAAGACACCAGCTGCAAGCATCACAGTCTGTCAGCCCCTCCATTTACAGTTTACAAAAATGGCTGTACCAACTGTCAACGGGCATTTCTGTCTGGGAGACAAAGAGGGTGAAAGCTGGCTTCCTTCCACAAGCAAGCTCCAAGCTAGTGTTGCCTGGCTTTTATTCCTTTTAAATGAAATGCCAAGCCCTCCTTACCTCTGCAGCTCAAGGTGGGCAGAATATTAAGACTAACAATAGCATTGTGAAAACTTTGAGGTAATTATATGCCTCACTTTTAACAAGGCTGGCCATTAACTAACTAACAAACAACAACAAGATGATGACAGTAGCTGGTTGTAGCCAATAGTTTAGGTCATCTAAAGGTAGTTTGTCAGCTAGACTACATAGGCAAACTGGCCTGGAAAAAACTAGGGTAGATTTGGACAGACTTCAGGATTGCGGGATCTCCTTTCTTTCTTTCTTTCTTTTTTACTAGAATCCAAACTAGAGCCTGGTGTAAAAGACACACAGTACTTCAAGGAAAGAATTTTAAGCTCAGGAATTTGTTTTGAGCACCAGAACTGAATGGACTTTATAGTCCATCTATACAAAAATGAGCTCTTGGTTACCCGTCTCCATCCACTTTATCCATTTCAGCAGTATAATTGCAGCAGATATCAAGCCTTAAAATGAGGTTCGCAATACACATTTTTCTTCACTTAACTGTATCAGGGACGGCCATCAGCATGAGTGACTAAATTCTATGGGCATGATTTCCTCTTTTCAATACTCTTGTATCTTACTATACCGCACCATCTTAAAATTCTGGCTCTGCCTTCTGATTTTATTTATTTTCACTTTGCAGATGTCCCAGAATCTCCTGGTCCTATACAGCTAATTGAGAAGGTCCCTGACACGGTGACTCTGATTTGGGAGCCCTCACCAACAGAGAAGAGAGAGGGCACCCTGAATTACATGGTCATGAGACGTGACTCCTACAAAGGATCTTGGCAACTGGTGTCTGACCTGATTTACACCAACAAGTGCACTGTCTCAAATTTTGTCCCAGGCCGGGAATACTACTTCAGAGTTCAGGCAAAGAATTGCATGGGAATCAGCGAGCCCTCTGAAACAGTGCAACCCTGGATCATCCACAGGGAAAAGGGTAAACAGGCTTTGAAAGTAAACCAGTACTTGTTGGTTCACTCTCTGTGTATCCACTGTATCATATAAAGAAATCAAATGATGCTTTGAAGCATTTGAAGCTTTTTCTAGAAAAAGAGGTGTCAGAACTCACCTTGTTCTTTTATAATGGCAATGGCATTCACCTGAGAGGTGCCAGAAATTGGTTCCAGTGAGTTTCCGATGAAAAAAAAAAGCCCTGCTTTGAAGGCAGAAGCTCTCAGCTTCAATCTCTGACATACTAGGGCTGGCAATGACTCTTGCCTGAAACTCCAGAGCCAGCATTTTTCACTCCAGATGTTTCAGACTCTCAGTCCCATCATCCCCATCCAGCATTTCCACTGGCCAGGCAGTTGTAGACCACAATATCTGGAGGGCACCAAGTTGGCTATTCCTGCTCTAGAGAGCTACTGCAAGGCAATGGAGACAATATGGAACAGATGGAACAATGACCTGTCTCAGTATTAGGCAGCTTTCTAAGTTGCTATACACTAAGGCCAAATGGAAACGTGCAGACCTGAACTGTAGGCATGGTCAAATAATGGCATCTCCATGTGTCTGAGGTCATTTGGGGGAGTTCCTGGTCATTGTGTTCTGCATACCATGCAGAAAGTGTCAACAAACCTATTGACTTTTTATTGGTAGAACCTCAGAACTTTGCCAAAGAAACTACTGCATCCTCACCGTTTTTAGCCAATATTGCCAGTTGCATATGAGACATGAATGTTAAGTATACTGTGTGATGGTCATTCCCTTAACTCTACATTTTGTGCATCTTACAGGTAAATTTGCAGTCAGAAGCCCAAAATACAAGGGGGTCAACCAAAGTCAGCCTCCAAGATTCCTTGTCCCATTGAAACCTCATGTGGTAACTCTAGGATTTGACTGTCACATGAGTTGTGCTGTGACTGGATATCCAGTCCCTCAAGTAATGTGGTATAAAGATGGCAAGAATATCTCTCAGGATCCTACCTTCTTCAGCAAAAATGACTTTGGGGTCTGCTCTCTTGTGATCCTAGGAGTTACAGCATCAGATGGAGGCCAGTACAAGGTGGTGGCCATCAATGAACTAGGCCAAGCAGTCAGCAAAGCTGAAGTCACCATAAAAGGTAAAGACTAAAGAGTGGGTGGGGTGTGGCATGGTTAGCCCATATCCCAGTCACTCGGTATACCTCCATGAAGCAAATAAGCATTTAATGTCTGGCCTTAGGGCATTTTGCCACCCTACATATTGGTACTGTATATTATTGGTCCAAACTAGAGCCCTTCCCTGATTTCAGCTATTAATTCTATGGTGGCAATACTTTTTAAGGTGTGGACAGGGTGTTTAAAAGCACCCTGGCAAATCCTGACCCAACAATAGGAAACTATCCAGCTTCAGCAATTAGTTTTGTTCAATTGCTGTTCTGTCTCTGCTTGGTTGATTGCCTCACAGTGAAACTTCCCATGAGACAAAAGGTCCTTTGATGACAGCCTGTGACCTTCCCTCATCATGACTCTTTCTGAGAATTGTGCCACAGTCCTGCAGAAATTAGATTTCACCCAATAATAGCAGGAGACGGGGAGTGGATGACAGCTGAGACTAGAACATAAGTAGGAAATTGGAATATTTTTCAAACCAAGACATGAAGGTCACAATGGGCACCATTCCAATGAAGCCATTGTGTGAGCAGAACAACTTCTACCTAGGCAATAGCACTCTCCCTCCCTCTCCTCTCCCATATGCCCCCATTACCCCCTAAATCTGCTCAGGGCTACCCCAACTCTCCAAAGCATTTAAGGTGAGGTTGCATTCAGGAAGGGGAAGTGACTTCATTGGATTCAATGCAGTGTTTTCTTTCTTCATTCTGAGCCTTCATAGTTCCTTTTGACTTCCCCCAATAATGCAGACTGTTCTTTTGGTTGCTTACAGCTGCAAAATACAAGATAAAGTTCCTGCACCTCCAAGTCAATAATGCATGGAATCGTCTTCGTATACTTGTGCCCCTCCCCAACCCCATACATACCAAACATATTTGCTTGTGTATGTGTCCTAATTCCTAGGATGATCAGTGTATATGTCTTATGTTAAGGCAATTTATAGGCTACATCCTATTTTTTAAAAAACAAATCAGTGGACTTTAACTAATCTATGCAATTCCTTTCTGTGCACTTTCCACTTTTAATCATATAAAATCTAGAAATGTCAAGTAATGTGTCTCTTTCTCTCTCCTCTTTTTTCCTGTGGAAGAACCTGCTTTTTAGAATGGCCTGCATGGAACCAGCTTTGCACAGTCTGTGGCGTGACAACGTTTTCCTGTAAGACAGACACAGTTACTCAAAAATATGTATTTACTGTTCTGTTAAGCAGCCTGAAGATTCTATCTGGTGAGGCAAGTGAGGTCAAAACAGCAACTGTTCTTTTCTTTACAGTTTTCCATAACAGGAAAGCCCTTTGAAAACATGTATGCAATTCTGTCCAACGGTCCTTCAAAGAGCAGAATCCCAGTATACTTATCTGAGACTTTAATGGAAATATGATAACTTTAATGGAAGTAAGTTGTGAGCCACCACAGTCATCATCCTCACAATGAATTTATTGGTCTTTAAGGTACCACAGGACTTTCTGTTTTGTTTCTGCTGCATCTGGCTAACATGGCAACCCCTCTGAAAGTCATGACAAGGAAAGATAGTCCTGCAATAATAATGGATTTTATATTCATATCCACTGGGCTGTAGCTGAGATTGTTTATTTGTAGGATAAAGATATTGTGAGAGAAAATACTTGGAACCAGCTCCATGGCAAATGAATTTCAAATAGCTTGGCTGTGCCCACAGTGGCTGTAATAAAACATGAGCTTTATGAATGTATTGGGAGTAAAAGAGTTTATAACTAGTTGGGATCCTTCTGTCAAGAACACCAAATTTTATGTATGAGATGTCTTACTAATTTCAAGCATCATTTGGGTTTTAACCAACTCTAATTTTAGAAAGCTTAACAAAGAATTGAAGTGGGACAATGCCACCTATTTAGTATTCACAGGTTTGAAGATGGATGCTTGAACAAGATTAGCTTAACCTTGAAACAGAAAAGTTTGTTTTAAGATAAGTTTTTTTCCTGGGCCTACAGCAATTGCCTCATCAACAAGAATCAAAGCAAGACTATACTTTTGTGTTTGCTCAACCCTGAGTTTCAGCCTCATACTTTTCAAAATGTCTCAATGAAATGAGGCCCTCTGCCAAAGATATCTGCCCTCTGTGTTTTTCACTTACGCTATGAAAAATAGCTTGCTATTATTATTTTTAAAAAAGTATTCAGTTAACAGTTTCCTAATCAAGAACAGCAAAAGATGTTTAGTAAGGCAATATAAGGAAAGTCCAGAAAATGTCAAATGCAAATATAAGTCAAATGCAAGTTCAGCAGCAGATGGACTCTTTAGCAAAAATATTGTAGTGAGAGATTTAACTGAAATGTCACAAGACATCTCTAGGGAATAATATCCAAATCTTTGTCTGCACTCAGAATTAACCAAGGACATATCTGTTGCTGAATTTCTACCAGTCTCCAAGACAGAATTTCCATTGTTTTAGTGGATTTTCTATGAGATGTCAGAATCCACCAAAGTCTAGTGAAAGCACACTGAATGATTGATGTTCGAAAAGCAGATACGAGGTGATGAATATACACAGGTATCACATTGGATCCTTAATGCTAATTGTATTGCTAAGTGATAATATTGGATCGCCTGGGTGGGGGCAGGGAGAAGGTGGGGGGCTATTGTGGCCTTAGACTATTGCTGTCTTGTGTGCAAGAGTCTGTGTGCAAGGTTTTCATTTGTTTCAGCATTTTCCCTACCAAGGAACTGCACTTTATGGGCCAAAGGCAAGTGAAAACTTAATACTGAACCTGAATAAACACGACCTAAATAAACGACCAGCATCGTCAGAAACCTTTGAACCTGAATCAAACTGCTGGATCATCTTTTCTAGCCCTGTACTGAGTACTTGGACTGGCAGCAGCCGTCATGGAGGGAGGGATCTTTCCCAACACAACTACCTAAAACCCTTTAACTGGAGATCTCAAGGAGTGGACTTGGGACCCTATAAACCACTGAGCTATGGTTCTTCTTAATAATAGTTACCATATTGATGCAAATATAAGCTGCACACATATTTCATACAAGCCAGGGGTTTTTTTTTTGGGGGGGGGAGCAGTGTGGACCATAGGTGGGTCAATATGGTATTGCACAAAGCCTGAGTGTCTCAGTGCTGCTTCTCTGCCCATTATGCCCATTCAGCGTATTAGTACATTAGTTTATCAGCTCATCGTTGTTGTATCTGAGCACTTCAGTTTCACTAACAGAACTAAAACATGCAGACTCCCAAGTGTTTTTAGAAAAGGTAGGACTGATTTTAAATCTTCCTGCTTCAAAACGTAACCCAGGCTGTGTTATTATTTTGATTCCTTACACCAGAAGGGTCTGAAGGTGTCACATCAGTACAACAAAAGTATGCAAAATACATACGATAAATTCAAAGTGACTAAAAGGCAGTCATGTATCTGAAAAGTTAAAACATCCAACCTTGGGCATCCCTAGCAGAGATGTAACCAGGAAGGAAAAGAATCCAAATTTCCCCACTAGGGGGACTCATTCTAAGTGCAGTATTACTGGCTATATGCAGCAGCCAGAAACTGGCGTTTCTGATGTTAGTTGTTTTCTCTCACTGAAAAAATGAGTAAGGCATGACAGCGGTTTGCTTCTCCTGTTCATTTTTTTTTTTTAAGTGGGAAGGGAAAGCCTGTTCCTGGATGCATAAACAGATGAAAAACTTCAGCTAGGGCACCAATTTATTTATTTATTTTAAATCAGGTGTGCACTGTAACCAACTTTAGATGGTCATAATAAAGTTTTTGTAAGACTGGAATCAACATGAAATGTCAAAACTGACTTCAATAAACTTGGTGTGGGGAAGAAAAACTATATGGTTGAGATCATAAGCAAATGTCTTTTCTCCTGGAGGCTTTCTTGTCTTTAAATTATTAACCAGTGGATGTGAATGAGAAAAATGCAAGGACCCTGGTGCAGGTGTTAGCAAAAACAGGAAGGGATGAACTCAGGCTACATCTGCACATCTATTACATTACAGCCTGTGGTTTTTCATGTTTAGTGTTTCTGCAACATAACACAGGCACACATGTGTAGAAGTCATTTCCACCCATTTTGTTTAATAAAAATACCACAATTACACTTCTGGAGCAGCTGCAGGTGTTCTTTTTGTTGTGATAGTATTGGTGAGCATGCTATCAGAAATTAATACCCCTTAACAAGCAAATTTGCATTATATCATGTCTGTCTCTGTGGGTTTGGTGTAGCAGAAGTACGTGCAAATTGGTCACATTGCTGGCAGCAGTATCCACACAGTTCCACAGGGAGCAGTCATTTTTTGCTAAAAGTGTGATGGCTATGTACTAGAAATACTGTCTTTCTCAGAGATGAAAAATTAAAATTCCTTAGCCGTTGATTATACACTGGCTAACTTGCTGCCTGTTGTTTGCATGTCAATTCATTTAATTAAATGACAATTTACCCATTTTAACTTGACCAGCAATGAGCCACAGCAATAAAAATCAACCAAATGTGTTTGTGCTTATTACTTACCCTGCTCTGACAGAACTTGGTCCTTCTCATCTTTCAAGGAGGAAAGGAAAAGCTCCCTTTTTATCACTCACCCAAACTGGCCAGTGCAGTAGTGGTAAATTCTCCCATAGCCAAATGCTCCCATAGCCAAAAAAGGAGTCCAAAAATGCAGACAGCTTTGTGGATTCCACACAGAGCGTGGAGGGGGAGTATATAGCATAATACCCAATTTAAAAGGTTCAGTAAAACTATAGCCCTGTGCAAAGTTTCCCGAGAGTGTAAGCTCCGTTAAACTCAGTGGTGCTTACTTCTGACTGCATAGGCTCAATTTGCAAAATACACTGAATATATCCAGCCAATTAAACTGCAACTTTTAACATTTAGTTAGAAAGGCAAATAGTCTTGCAAAAATAGCCTTGCTGGAGTGAAGTAGGAACCCTGACTAAGAAATGCATGTATTTTATGCATTCCCCCTTATGCATGCAGTTGGGTTTCACCACAGATTCCCAATAATTGAGCCTTTAGGAGGCAAAGACAGGTTTGCCACCATGGAATATGCAAAATGGTCCTTTACACCAGCTTCAGTCTATATAAGCTGGATCAAATGTAACATTTGCTATGTTGTACAAAATTGTCAGTAAATGATCTTAATATTCCCATTTGCAAATCTGTAAAGTTATGGTTTAAAGAGAGAACATAGCTGCTCCAGATCTATGCCAGGTCCTTTCCCTTTATACTGGAGAGCCTCCACGCAATCATATGACCATTTCAGCTTCTTAAAAGCCATGAAAGGTAGCAGCTGCTCTGGTCTGGGGTTGCCTGCATATTCAAGTTAATATTTCCAAAAGTCTTAATTCAGGATATACTACAAGATCTCCCGCAAGCAAGTCATGCAGTCAGCTTGCTTTCTGTTCTATTTTTACTCTCTCGTTTGTATAACATGAAACCAGTGCACTAATTTCTCATCTCTGTGATGTTGACGGGCAAGTGAGGACCGCGAGGAAAAGATGTGCTAAACCCGGTGTTTGGACTACAGCAGTTATCCCCAACCTGGTGCCCTCCAGATGGCGTGGACTACTACAACACCCATCACCCTTGATCATTAGCCATGCTGCCCCATGCAGGTGGGAACCATAGTACAAAACACCTAAAAGGCACCAGGTTGTAAAAGGCTGGACTTGGGGTTAGTGCTTTTATTTGAGAAAAGAGAGGATTTTCAAGAGATAGAACTAGGCAGTTGCTAGCTGGTTATCCAGCACAGCCACCTTGGACTGCTTAATTTCCTCATTCTTCCTAATTAATTCTCCACCCAAGATGCATCTATGAGTCCTCTAGTTTCTTCCATCCATGCAACACTGCAAGACAAAAGCCTGCTTCAGGAGCAACTCCCTTCTGACACCACTTTCCTTCCCATCTTTGATCTCATCAGCCAAAACACTCTGCTTGATGGATACAGAACACTGCCTTTTCATCTGGCCATTCCCAAGCACTTTGCAAACAGCTAATTAAAGTTCTAATGCCAATCCTATAAAATCGGCAAGAGGTTGTGTCACAAGGCAGCCACGTGAGTTCTGTTTCACCCTGAATCAGGACATGCTCAGCCAGGCAAGAGGAAGCCAGCCACAAGGAGAGAAGCAGCAGAACTCTTCCCTACAAACACTTTGGTTTGGGCGGAGGGGAAAACAATTGTTGCAGCAGTTCTCGGAACAATTCTCGCGCTCAGCTTCCACCCTAAACGGTTGGGTCTCTGAGGCTAGTTACAGAAAGCAGAGGAACACATTCTGGGAATTTCCCCAGTTCCTTTTGAAAAGGAGCACATCCCGAAAGCGAGACCAATATGTTATTCCTATGGGAGAGGGGAAAATATTGCTCTTGGCATTCATGCCAACATTCCAGCTCAGAAGCTGGGCGTTGGCGCTCATTATTGCAAACCCAGCCTTGTTTCTCGGCCCCTCCCCACACCTTTCAGCCTGTCACTACCTTGACTTGGGAGGCTAGTGTGGAGAACAGCCTGGGAATAAAGCACCTTCTTCTTCATAATCTTCTTCAAAAAAATAAAATTAAAAAATACTATGTAACTTCTCCATTTTTTATCTGCCACATTCAAATATTCTTTATGCTCCCAGACAGAACACTCCCCTTTCAATCTACCAGGAGTAGATTGGAAACCTCTCCCAGTTCTGACCTTTTGCTTACAACATCTTGGATTGTTGAAAGGAGCCAGTAGCCTTCTGCTCACATACAGACATGCCATGGGGCTGGGGTCAAAACTCTTCCTCTAGAAGTGTGCCCAGTCCCAGGTGGCCATGCCTGATTGGAGGATCCAGCTCCCCTGTTTCCACCAATGTGAGACTCAAGATGCTGCTTTAGAATATTAAGGACCAAAGCTATACATGAAGGGTCCACCCTGCCTGCTTGTTTATTGTTCAAATATTTTCAACACTCAGTGATATTATATGCCATAACAATATATGGTGTGATATATTATCAAGTTAGCATAATGTTAAAGTCTGATAGTCTTCCTGCAAGATACGAGTGGTGATTATATAAAAGCATGGGGTGGGGCATCTCATGCATTCCTTGCTGCTATGGGAGTTGCCTCATTTTGTTGCTTCCTACTGGGAACATTCGCAGATGCCACTCTAAACCAAGGAGCCTAGGCTGGTAAAATGTCTTCCTGGCATCTCCTTAAAATATTTGCTGACATCAGAAAACACTCTTCCAAACCTCTGGCTTTGACTTAGGCCTTGTTATAGAGAAATGTGTGCCGTGCTTAATCGCAGGTTGTCTCAAAGCTCCCCCAAAGTCATTCTTCTCTTAGTGCTCTTGGTCATTAGTTCCCGAGAAAGGGTTCGGAATTGCAAATAAGGTGATACATTCCAGACATGGTGTAATATCTTGCAGCACCAGCTTAAAAAGAAACATCACTGTCAGTAACAGTAACTGTCAGTACAAGGATTGCTACCTAAATCAAGAGCAAAAGCCAGTCCAGCTCCTAGTCCTTTCTTTAGCCCCATATGTGTGGCTCTTGGTTTCCTACTTTAAAATGACACATTTTTTTTGGGGGGGGGAGCCTAACTTGCCCAACTGCAAGTCATTTCACAGTTCCAGTTTGGAATAAGCATTGCGTATGCAATTTAGGCAAAATGATTGTGCTGTCCCCTACTTGGGTAGTTCATGTAAACAACCATCACAACCACCAGAACACTGATATTGCTCTGCGTAATAATTAATATTGGTTTGTTGTCTTCCACAAGCTAGGAGAAAGGGGTATACATTTTTGAATTTACAGATTTTTTAGGAATTAAATACATCCTACAACTGAGTCCTCAAAGTTGTGCAGGTTTTGGACAATAAAGATAGGGCCCAAATGTTGTCAGCTCCCAGGTATCATCTGTCTTGTGCAGTGGTATGAAGTCAGCATGCCACAAAAGTGTGAGCTGCTGTGGAACCAACTTGAACCAAAGCAGCATGGCCTCATCCGGACTGTGCATTTAAAGCAGTATCATACTGCTTTAAATAGCCATGATTTCCACCATACAAATCCTGGAAACCATAGTTTATTAATGGGGTTGAGAGTTGTTAGGAAGCCCCCTATTCCCCTTACAGAGCCACAATTCCCAGAGTTCCCTGGGAAGAGGGATTGGCTGTTAACCACTCCGACAACTGAAGCTCTGTGAGGGGGATAGGGGTCTCCTAACAACACTTAGTGCCCTTCACAAACTATAGACTGTTAAAAGTGGTGTGATACTGCTTTAAATGTATGGTGCAGATGGAGCCCATATTGGCCTTCTACCAAAATCCTATTTCCTTGCTCTCTCTGCTCCTACCAAGCTCATGACAAATTGGGTGGATGTCACAGCCACTCCTAAGTCTGACGAAAGTTTTCCTCTCATGTTGCTTAGTGTGGCATTGAGTGGCTTTCGCTGTCATTGACTGCCTGCACGGCAAAGAGAACAAAGCCATTAGCAAAGCCTAATTTACAGGCAGCTGAGCTCAGAACATGGACGGGGCAGAATATAACATGCCAGCGCAGATGTGGCAATTCCCAAGGAGCTGCTTTCACATGACTCGTCTAATACTACCTGAAAGCCACAGAGATTTCCCAGGAGGACTGTATTGCTCAATTGCAGCGAGCAGAGGACAAGCTGCCTTTAATTTGAGAACAGAATGCTGTGGGCAAGGAAGTGAGGAGATTCCCCATAAATGTAACATAAAACAATCAAATAACAGACCTGAACGCCTTGGTTCCAGTGGAATAAAGGAAGTGACTGAGCAAGGCCTTAGATTCCCTGGGGAATGTATCAAGTAGTCTCACTGCAAGAATTCCAGCGTAGGGTATCTTTCATGGCAATGACTGCTGCTCACATTGTTGCAAGATTATGCAAGGCACAACCAGACATGCAGGCACTTGCTTCGCAGCAAGCAGAGAAACTGGGTTATAACCAAATGAGAAAACAGCAACATAGGGTTGTAGTCTACTAACTTTTACTTAGACACATTGAAATGATTAACTTAGGTCCATTCATTTCAATGGGTCTCCTCTGAATAAAGCTTAGCTCAATACAATTCATAATATTGCGGTTCATAGCTATTATCAAGGGGAAAATGTCACTCTAGAATGTCAATACTATAACTTTCAGGCACCCCTAGATGTGGATCAAACACTTCCAGAATCAATGACAAGAGATTATTATGAATGTCATTAGTTTAAAAAGCCTCTCAGCTAGAATGTTTTATTATAAACATTTAAGAGGAGGGTTTTGACTTCCCAAACATCACCTGGTATTGTCATGTACTAGTGAAATTGGTATTATCATGTACTAGTGATGTATGGAAGTAAGAGCTGGACCATAAAGAAGGCTGATCGCCGAAGAATTGATGCTTTTGAATTATGGTGCTGGAGGAGACTCTTGAGAGTCCCATGGACTGCAAGAAGACCAAACCTATCCATTCTGAAGGAAATCAGCCCTGAGTGCTCACTGGAAGGACAGCTCGTGAAGCTGAGGCTCCAATACTTTGGCCACCTCATGAGAAGAGAAGACTCCCTGGAAAAGACCCTGATGTTGGGAAAGATGGAGGGCACAAGAAGAAGGGGACGACAGAGGACGAGATGGTTGGACAGTGTGCTCGAAGCTACAAACATGAGTCTGACCAAACTGCGGGAGGCAGTGGAAGACAGGAGTGCCTGGCGTGCTCTGGTCCATGGGGTCACGAAGAGTCGGACACGACTAAACGACTAAACAAATTGTTTGGCCTGCTACAGAGCGAGATTTAAACATTTGTTTGTCAAATAAATATCTATTATTGTTATCACTGGAAAATTTCACAAATCACTCCAATTTCTAATGACTTTAAAAATAAGGGTGATAGCTTACTGACAATATTATACAAGGAGTTACTGAAAGTCTCAGGTAAGTTTACAGGAAAATGTTTTTTCTTGATCAACTTCTGGAATAATATCCTGATACTATGAACCATGTTGTTTTCTGTATTGCTGTTGCTGTTGCTGTTGCTGCTGTTGTTGTTGTGCCTTTTCTCATTTATATTTTAAGTATTAATTGTATTAAGTGAATATAGATTATTGCTATTTCTTTTCTGTTCATGGTACATTACCTTTATTCTGTATAGCAGATTTTTTCTCTATTCATCTATCCATCCATTTCCCCCCAGATTATTCCCAGATTCAGCATATTTGGGTAGCTGAAGAAGAAAATCTGTGTAGTTCCCCCTGTTCCTCAGAAAGTACCTGACAAATTCTCCAGAGAATTCAAAATTTCATCAAAATAAACTGAAACTTGTGCAAAATCCCATTAATTGCATAAGAGATATTTCCTGTAAATTGGTCCTTTAGGTCAAAATTATTGTCTCCTAATGTGCCTTCCTTAAATGGACCGAATTCTCTCTCTACATAACACTTGTTTCATGGCACAGTGCCATATGCCCACCATCTCTTGCTTGGGGACATTGGGCTACCCCATTCACCAAACTGGCAACCACATTCTGGACTAGCTGCAGTTTCTAGAGCATTTTCAAGAGAAGCCTCACACAGAGCACACTGCAGCCATCCAGATGGGAGGTCACTAGACTACTGAGGCCTACTGAGGCCAGGCAATTCTGACCCAGGAATGGTAGTAGCTGGTGAAGCAGTCTAAGCTGAGCATAAGCCACAGAGGCCATTTCTGACTGCAATTTCTGATTTGAATCTAGGAGTACTCCCAGATGTCAACCTTTTCATTCAGGGATAGTGGAACCCCTCCCACAGAAGGTTGTCTGAGAACTGGCCACCCATGGCACCTTCTTCTTATGAGGATTCAGTTTAAATTTATTGGCCACCATCACTGCTTCCAGGCACTGGTCCAACAGATTCATAGCATTCCCTCATTCAGATGCAATGGAGAGATAGAGCTGTTTGTCATCAGCATAATCATGCTTCATGTCCCCAAATTACAGTGCCCAACAGTTTCCTATAGATGTTGGGTAGCATGGAAGACAGAATAGACTCCTAAGGAACCTCATAGCTCAAAAAGCCATCGGACTGAACAGCAGTTTGCAAGTGCTAGGTAAAGGTAAAGGGACCCCTGACCATGAGGTCCAGTCGTGGCCGACTCTGGGGTTGCGGCGCTCATCTCGCTTTATTGGCTGAGGGAGCCGGTGTACAGCTTCTTGGTCATGTGGCCAGCATGACCAAGCCGCTTCTGGCAAACCAGAGCAGCGCACGGAAACGCCATTTACCTTACCGCTGGAGCGGTACCTATTTATCTACTTGCACTTTGACGTGCTTTTGAACTGCTAGGTTGGCAGGAGCAGGGACCGAGCAGCGGGAGCTCACCCCGTCACGCAGATTCAAACTGCCGACCTTCGGCAAGTCCTAGGCTCTGTGGTTTAACCCACAGCGCCACCCGCGTCCCTTTGCAAGTGCTACCCTGCAACCAATAATACAGTGCCTCCACCTCCCAACCCCAGGATTCTGTGGCCAATTGTGAAAGCCACTAAGAGATTAAGAAGAACCAGCTGAGCTGCATTACCCCTGTCTCCCTCCTGATAAAGGTTATTGGTCAGGGTTACCAAAGCTGTTTCAGTGCCCAAAACTAGCCAGAAACCAAACTGGAATGGGGCTAGATGCTCCTGCAGCAGCATGGCCACCACCCTCTCAATCACATTATCCTTGATGAGATTTATAGAAATTGGATTATAGTTTTCTAAAACCACTGCCTATTTCAAGGTGATGGGCATAACTCACTCATTTAGTGAGGTGTTAACCACTCCCTGGACTCATGATGCTTAGAATATCTAAGTCAGGTTTCCTCAACCTCAGCCCTCCAGATGTTTTAAGACTACAATTCCCATCATCACCGACCACTGGACCTGCTAGTTGGGATCATGGAAGTTGTAGGCCAAAAACATCTGGAGGGCCGAGGTTGAGGAAGCCAGATCTAAGCCTTAGACACTTTCTGAGGCTGCTAGTGCCATGGAAACTTGGTTCTTGTGCATTCTATCATTTACTGATCCATAATTAGAAAGGAAGTTACAATTTCCATCATGTGCTAAATGTTTATGCTGAATGGACCTCCTGAGGGCAAACATGCTGTGACAGATGTGGAGCAAAAACAAAGAGCTTTACAAATACTTGTTTATCTTTCAAGACACTTTAAATGCTGGCTGACAATGGGAAGAATGAAGATGATTAAGGATTGGGGCTATATAATTTGGGGCATGTTTTATGCAAGGGGATGGGGGAATCTTGCCATATATAATGCACTGAAGCCAGAAAGGTTATGGGTGTGATCCTGGTGAAGCACTCTGAGGTGCATGAAAGCTGCCCAGCATGGCTGGGGCAACCCAGCCAGATGGGTGGCATATAGACAATAAAATTTATTATTATTATTATTATTATTATTATTATTATTATTATTATTATTCATAGTAGTAGTATTATACATAAGCATATACAAGTGCATGACTACATAAACTGAACAGTGAATGGCACTGTGGTGTGGTTTATAATCTTTTCAAGGAGGGGCCTGAATGACAAAGGGATGCATGTTCTTAGGATGGAAAGAAGTGAGCCGGTTTCTTCTCAGAGAGGCAGGGCACGCTAGCAATAAAAACAGTGGACTTTTTTTTGTTCTTATGTACTTTGCAATGTTGTTTTGGTTGGCAGAAAGCAAGTCCTAGTTGAAATGGTTTTTAAAGTTTCTGTTAATGGTCTAAGAAAAACAAAAACAAAGGCAGATAAGTGATGTGCTCCACAGGCTGCAGCAGGCGGACCACACACAAGACTTGGACATTCATGGATTAGCCTGGACAAAATAAATAGGGAATGGATCAGAGTGAGAATATACTAAGATTGCTGGAGCTGAAGAACATAAGAACATAAGAAGAGTTTTGCTGGGTCAGACCAGTGGCTCATCTAGTCCAGCATCTTGTTCTCACTGTGGTCAACCAGAGGCCTATGGGAAGCCCCAAGCAGGATAAGAAGACAGGAGCCCTCTCCTGCCTTGTGTCTCCAGCAACTTCTATTCAGAGGAATACTACTTCTGATAATAATTGGAGAACACAGCCCTAATGGTTAGTGGCTAATAGTTATTGTCACCTTATTCTCCAGGAATTGATCAAATCCACTTTTAAAGCAGTCCAAGTTGGTGGCCATCACTACACCTTGCAGAAGAAAATTCAATGGCTCAACTACATACTATGTAAAGAAGTACCCTTTTTGTCTCAGGTTGTCTAACATTCAGCATCACTGGCTGGCTCCTAATATTATGTAAAGTGGGGGAGGGGAAAGAAATGTCTCTCTATCCACTTTCTCAATACTGTGAATAATCTTAATCACCTCTGCCATGTCTTGCTCCCTTAATCACCTTTTTAGAAACCCCAAACAAACCTTTTCTCATAGGGGAGTTGCTCCGGCCCCGTAATTGTTTTTGTTTTCCTATTCTGAACCTTTCCCATCTCTACAAAGTTGTTTTTGAAGTGTAGAAACCAGAAATTCACACAATATTCCAACTGTAGCCACACCATAGATTTGTATAACACCACTACGATGGTGGCAATTTTGTTTTCAATCCCTGTCCTAATGATCCCTTAATATGGAAGCTGATTTTCCCCCACAGTTGCTGCACACTTGAACTAACCAACATGGCTCATAAGATCCCTTTCCTTGTATATACACTATACTGTGGTACCTCAGGTTACAAACACCTCAGGTTACAAACTTTGCCCCAGGATGAGAATGGAAATCGTGCGCTGGCAGCACAGCGGCAGCGGGAGGCCCAATTAGCAGGTTAAGAATGATTTCAGGTTAAGAACGGACCTCTGGAACGAATTAAGTTCATAACCTGAGGTACCAGTGTATTAGCCATGCACAGAAGGCATAGTTAATACATGGTGATAGTTGATGAAGGAGGCTAACGAAATGCACCTTGCCTATACATTGAGATACGCCTTAGATCATGGTGCCTCCCATTTCACCAGATCCCAGGCACAAGGTAGAGGAGGGCAGCAATAAATACCTGCAGCCACAAGGTCCAGCCCTCCCTAGACAGAAATTTGATATGCCAGGCAGCCCAGCCCAAGAACTAGCAGCCTTTTGCTAGACAAACAGGCAGAGCTAGGCAGTGTTCCTGGAAAAACTGATGTTTCCAAAAGGCAGTTCTGACTGCGCTTTGTTTGAACAGTTGATCCCTGGAAAATTGTTCAGATTGCTCCTTTGGGGTGTCAAAGTGCCCTTTGCATTACTGTAGTTCCCATCTAAGGTTTTTATTTTATATATCACATTTATATCCATCCATTTCTCCAAGGAGCTCAAGGTGGGGTACATGACTCCTTCCCATTTTATCACCACATCAGCTGTTTGATCTAGGTAAAGCTGAGATACAGTGACTTGCCCAAAGTGACCTTAATGGACTGAGCAGGGATTCAAACTCTGGTCTCCCAGGTCCTAGTCCAACAGTCTAACCATGGTGTGTTTGCTAGCTGGAACTTATATACTTCCAGGGATAGCATCATGGTCAGTTCAGCCACAAAGTTAATTGGACTCTCCTTTGTTGCTGCTCTGGGGGGCAGGATGGGAAAGGATGAGGAGAGGAGGGGTTGTATGGAGCTCTTCCTTTATTTCATTGAGAGTTGAAGTTACACCACCCCTTTTGCAAACCTTCCTTGTATCTTAACTTGATAATAGCAGTGCATAATAATAATTAACTTTGGTGTTTTGCCTTCTTATAGGGTACAATTTCAGTATTCTGGCCACAATCTCCAATTTATTATTTGGTTGGTAGGAATAATGTGTGTTTATTTCATGTTTTGTGGGTGCATCTGAATAGCCACTTGGTTTCCTGGGTTTCTAAAGTTTATTTATTTTCTTCATTTGTATGCCACCCTTTTACATAAAGTTCCCTTTTACATAAAGTTCTCCGGGCAGCTTACAATAAATAATAATAATAATAGATTTTAAAAAAACACACTATTGAGAGGTCCAAATAACGAGATAACCCGGATAAGCCCAAAAGTAAATCTGGGTAGATCTGGCACTCACAAAGATTATGTTTGCATTTAGAAAAGAAGGTAACAGGAATGATATTAGGGGGGAAAGATACATGCTCATTTTACAACCAGGGCTGAGTTTAGATCCAGAACAGACCCATAGAATGTAAAATAGTAAGGCTAGATTGACTAATGAAAGATTGCTTATTTATTGAACACCTACACCATAGTTTGTTGTTAAAGTCACAATAGGCAAACACTTCTCTACATTTTGTACTGCAGTTCTCCAAAGTTGCCTAATTCACGCATTAAGGAACATAGCATAAACATCTGCACTGGTTGCCAACTTGTTACTAAGACAAGTTCAATGTTTTCCTTTTGTTATATAAGATCGTAAATGGTTTACTTGCAGGTTTGCTTGACCCATATGTGCCCATTCAACCACTGTGGAACACTCATTTATGCAGTTGTAAGAAAACAGGTCTTTTAGCACCTAAACTTTGGAACTCCCTGTCAATGGACATCAGGAAGGCCACTTCACTGTATTTTTTTTTTTTTTGGTGCCTGCTAAAAACATGTAAGCATGTACAGTAGATGCTGATGTGTTTTAATCTTTTTTCCTTTAATTTTAATTATCTTCAAATAATTCTAATAGTTTTTAACTGGTTTATTGACAATTTAAATATTCTTTTGTATACTGCTAAGAGGTTTGCTGACAATCATGTAGTATATAAATTATGTTGAATAGAATAAATAAATAAATTTGGCCTTCATAAGCACAATAGCTGGCTGATTATATGTCTTGGATGACTAACAGTGAAATCCTAAACATCTTTACTTGGAAGTAAGTCTCATTGCGATTTACACCCATGTAAGTGTGTTTAGGATTGCAGTGTAAACAGGGTATGGACTCAGAAAAGGGGAAGTGGTTAAGAGCGGTGGACTCATAATCTGGTGAACCGGGTTCGCGTCTCCGCTCCTCCACATGCAGCTGCTGGGTGACCTTGGGCCAGTCACACTTCTTTGAAGTCTCTCAGCCCCACTCACCTCACAGAGTGCTTGTTGTTGGGGAGGAAGGGAAAAGAGAATGTTAGCCACTTTGAGACTCCTTCGGGTAGTGATAAAGCGGGATATCAAATCCAAACTACTACTACTACTACTACTACTACTACTACTCTTCTTCTTCTTCTTCTTCTTCTTCTTCTTCTTCTTCTTCTTCTTCTTCTTCTTCTTCTTCTTCTTCTTCACAAATCTCCATATATGAAGCAGCCTCCTCCTCTCCTTTGCCAGATCTGCTTGTCCAAATTGACTCACAATAACACATCCCACAATAACACAATAACACAGGGACGCGGGTGGCGCTGTGGGTAAAACCTCAGTGCCTAGGACTTGCTGATCGCATGGTCGGTGGTTCGAATCCCCGCGGCGGGGTGAGCTCCCGTTGTTCGGTCCCAGCTCCTGCCCACCTAGCAGTTGGAAAGCACCCTTAAAGTGCAAGTAGATAAATAGGTACCACTTTATAGCGGGAAGGTAAACGGCGTTTCCGTGTGCTGCGCTGGTGCTGGCTCGCCAGCTGCAGCTTCGTCATGCTGGCCACGTCACCTGGAAGTGTCTTCGGATGGCGCTGGCTCACGGCCTCTTGAGCGAGATGCGCACGCAACCCTAGAGTCGGACACGACTGGCCTGTACGGGCAGGAGTACCTTTACCTTTACTTTAACACATCCCATAATAACACAGGGAAAAATCAAGGCTCTCCTGAGATCTCACTAGCTTCTGAACCAATTTATGGCAGCATAACCTTCTGTAGGCCAGAACTGATTTGCATGAAGTGTTGTTGTCAGTAGCACACACGCAAACACTGATACCGATAATTAGCGAAGGGAGAGGGATGTTATTACAAAATGAGGCTAGAAGGCCTAACATTGCAAGAGATAGGAGTGTCACATTACTATGCAGAGCACATAGGAGTACATTGCTCTGCATAGTAATGTGACACACCCGCCTCTTGCATTCCTAGGCCTCTGGCCTCACTTTGTAACAACATTCTCCCTTCTCTCTGTATGTGGTGTGATCTGCCAAAGGATGAGACGCTTTGTGCATGTGACAAAGGGAGCTCTGGTCCATGAAAAGGTTCTGCCACACACAAGAGTCACTGTGTGGAGTGTTCCCATTGAGGGTACCAGTTAGCCAGTCATGCCCACTTCCATGATATTCCATTCCATTCCATTCCATTCCTCTCTCCTTAGCTCCCTCTTCTCTCCAACAGCCAGCCTGTACTCCATGCTGGCTCAGCATAATCATTCCTCATTGGATAGTTTTGGGGATCCTTTAGACATACCCTTCAACGCAACATGGGAAAAAACCAGGAGACCATCTTCTGGGGCTGCACTCCCACATGGGTCACGTGACCCATACAAGATCCTAGCCCTGAAAAAAACACTCTTGGGGGCAAGATTGCGAGAGCAAGATGTCCCATGCTTTCATGGGGGAAAAGCAGGATGCCCCAGTTTTTCCAAGACAGTTGCAGGGTATGCTTTAGAGTATTTCTTCTTCTTCTTCTTCTTCTTCTTCTTCTTCTTCTTCTTCTTCTTCTTCAGGGGAGGTGGGTCCCCCATGAAGCAGCAACCCACTTTCCTCCCACCTACCCACAATCCTCCATGTCCCCCCTCACCCACAATCCTCCATGTCCCCCCCTCACCCATGTATGTGGTGGCTGCTCCCACCACTTAGATGGCAGCATGCATGGAAGAGGAAACAAAACCTTGCTCCTTCTGGTGTCTACCATAGCAGGGTACTAGGGACAGGTAGACCTGTCCAAAGGTGGTAGAGGGGAGTAATGAGGTGGCAGAGAGAGGGAGAAGAGGACAGAAAGAGAGTGAGGGAGAGATAGCCATAAAGGAAAGAAGATGGCAGAAACATAAAAATGGTGTCCCACCTACTTTTGGCTACAGCCCCACCCACCACTGGCATGCAGTCCCTGACAGATTACTCCTGAGGGAATATGGCCTTCAGCAGAAAAAGAAAAAAAGAGTCCCTGCCCTTGGCTTCCTTAATCATCCTGCCTACCAAGGCATATAACTAGCCAGCTATCCCTGTTATCTATATCATCAAATTTGTATTCAGACTTAATCTTTCTATTATTACATTATATTTTTCCTTTAATCAGGCGACAATTGTGCCTTGTGTGGGTGTGCTTGCATCAGGCACAAGTCCCTCTGGGGAAAATGGAGTACTTGCTTGCTCATCGTTAACCACATTGCCATTCCAGGAGCCTATATCTGTTAAAATTCTTGCTTGATGTGCCCTCACCATTTATGCAAAAGCAGTTGAATCATTCGTGTAAGGCCACTATTTACCAAACTATAGTGCATTCCTAAGCATATTGCTCTCTTTCTTTGAGGAGAACATCCATTAACTTCTTTCTCTAACCCATCTCTTCTCCATTTTCCTCCTCCTATTTCCCTTTGTAAAAGAACTGAGATGGTATTCAGTTACCCTGCCTTGGATCTTTTTCAAAGGAGAAAAAGAGGATTTGGAGACTGGCTGGCTTCCTACTTGCTTGCTACTGTAGAGACCCATTTGATTTAAACTCTCATTTTGTAATTCTCTGATTTATTACATTTAACTTCTTAATTAGCAATATATGGTACCTGTGTTTATTTTGAGATGTATCTCCACCTAGTGGAACACACGTTTGTCTCCCACTGAATAGCCAATCCATTTCCCTCAATTAGGTAAGACTGTGGTAGATTAGGATGTGACTGCAGTACAGCAGCCTTCCTTAAAATGTTGCCCTAACATAAACGATGGTTTTCCCGGAAGACAAAGATTTATAGTTTCCACCACTCTGAGAGGTTTTGACAAGTTCCAGCTTAAGATCTCAGGCATTTTGGCAGGAAAATAGGACCAGTAAGACCTTTGATTGCAATCAATGGCTTGGCAGAGCCCCAGAAACGCAGAACAAAAATGCTTTGAACAAGCCTGGTGCTCAGGGTGTGTCCCTAGTTTTCAGGGCGTGCAGGATGACTCACAGCATTATCCTGTTGTACCGAGTGCACAACATGCTGCATGTGTGAGACTGAGCACCTGAGCTGTGGCTTCTTCAAATTCCTCCTGGTGTTGACTTCCACCATCCAAGTTTCCTTCGAAAAGCTGCAGCAACTCTCCTTTTAAAGCTCCATCTAGTCTCTTAATTAACACCTTTTTAGACTCAGGCAACCAACCCACCTCCACAAACTCCTGCTGCCTGAGGGACGGATTCACTGTGAAGCAATTAACACTAATCATGATCAGAGGCTTACCGTAGACCTTGAGAGTCTAACAGTTGCCAAGAGGAATTGATTATGTGCAATTTTATTGCCTGGCGACATGAAGAGGTCCATCACCGGAAGTCCCCTGAACAGAAAAAGTTGCATCTGCTGAGGCTGTCCCTGCCATGCAGCTGGTGAAGTTTGAAAACACATACATAAAACCATCTTGAATTAAAAATTGGCAACCCTCCTCTTGAGGTGGTTCTTGACCTTAGTTTTATTTGCTGTTTTGCTCTTGCAGGTTTTTCTTATCTTCTGAAGGTGGTAACTTTTGCCCATATCTACATTAGTCACTATCTTGAGGGTCTTTTCCCCAAATTGTAACCTCTTCATGGATGCAAATGAAGCAAAATAATTTCATCTGTGATCTGTCTGCTCATCTTCTGAAACCTTTCCTCATTACTTGTTTGCAATAGTTTTATTGTGGTCATTAGATAAAAGAAAGCTTCCTATATCTCATGTTTTGTTACACTTCAGCAAATAACTGGTTGAAATGAGTCGTTCTGCTTTTCTGTTCCAGGTTCAGGGTGTTCTGTGCTGAAGGGGAGTTGACATGTGTGTAAGGATAACATGCATGGGTTATAAAAAGAAGGTGACACATACTTGTCATTATAATAGCTACTTAATTGTTTGGCACTGACTATTACTGTTGACATGAGAAAACAAGCAAAGCATAACCACCAACCATCATCATTGCCTAGTTCTCCAAGATCAAAGCAAGGAGATATGTTGGCTGTATTATAATAGGTCCAGATGACTGGAGCAGGTATTCTAAGGCATGTGTTCAACAGTCAGGTCATGTATCCATAGCAGTGACCAGGGAAGGAATGACCTCTGGGAGAAGGAATGCCATGGTGCATCTGCAGCAGCACAACCGGACACCTTCACCTGCAGCAGCTGCCGCAAAACATGTCTTTCCTGTATCAGTCTCTACAGCCACAGCAGGTGCTGCAACTTCCAACAGTTTGGCTTCACCTCCAAAGGGTGCCAACAACAAATGCTACAATGGAAAGCAAGAAAGCCCAAGTTCGATTTGCATAATAAGGGTTGCTATATTTGAAGAGCAAACAGGAGGACACTATGATGACTCTCATTTTAAATACCCCTACTATATGTAGGCTATAGAAGCTGTGATATATTGCTGAGGGGAACAGGAACGGAGAAGAGGAAAGCAAGTCTTCAACCACCAGTTATGTCTAAGTCTCATCCAGAAAGTATAACCAGAGACATTCTGGCAGATTTAAAAAATCCACCCGGACAGACCTTTTATCCGTGAAAAAGAGGTCGTGTCCCAGAAAAAGAGGACACATGGCAGCCCTAGAATAGTGTTGCCAGATCAAGAGCAAATTTCCACAGTAAATTAAGATGAACAAGGTAAACTTGGCAGGAACTTAGGTTCTAGCTCAACATAGTAGTTAATGGAAGAACATTTCTCTTTCAGTGTGAATTTATTGGCTCAGTTCACACGTCACCATAAACTGTAGTTAATGGATTACCATGAAAATGTTGGGGTGTTTTGTTCCTTCCTGCTCATGCTGTGGAGAAACAAGCCATTATTTTTTGTTTGAACATTATGCCTGAAATAAGGATCATGACTATGGTGTCTGACCACAATCTGACCTGGTTTGGACATAATGCTTCGACAGGGATCATGACTTGTATTTTCCAAGTGCGACTTGGGAGAAGTGGGGCAGAGTGAAGTAGAAGTCATTTGCTTGAGCTCAGCATGCTATGATTTATGGCTTACCATGACATGCAAACAAGGTCACTGAAATATACCATTCCTCATCACTTAGCTTCAGCAAAAGTATTTTATTGTATTCACTTACTTGCAGGCAACTCTGAGAGCAATTTGGGCAGGTACAGAGATCAAAAACAAGCAAAGGTGAGGAACTGAGCCTTCAAATCCACCTTTTTTACTTTCTAAAAGATTATTTATAGATTTAATACAATGTATATTAAAAACATAATACATATAATCATATACTACATTTTCATGCTAACATATTAATGCCTAGTTCATGCTTTGTTTGTTTGTTTGTTTGTTTGTTGTTTGTTTCATAGAATTGATACATCACTTGAGAAAACCCTCAAACCTATTTACAAAAAACAAGGAAATCAAGGAAAAGTTCTAATAATTTTAAAAAACAATATGCACATAATCCTTCATCTGAGTTTGTTTTATGACCCTTTTCTCTAGATACACAAGCATATTTTTGCTGAATCTATTTAGTGAACAAACAATGTTCATTCCTAAGCAGTAGGGAGCTTATTTTTATTCATAGATGGAATGGGATGAAAAAACAGAAACAAAATTAGCTTTGCCACTAGAGACAAAGTGTTTTGTGTTTTTGGAAAGAGATTACAGAGCATTGTTGGAGCCAAGGTATACATAGCTGAGTTTTTCAACCCATAGTTTTATAAACATTGGGGTGCTGGAATCTGTATGAAAATTATGGAAATGGAGTGCTCTGACACTAGGAGCATCCATTGTGTTCCACAGAGCAGTCTGGATTAAAAGAGAGACCAGACTGTAATTAATAGAATGCATTGATGGATGACTGCCTGGTCATTCCAGCCCTTATCCTCTAACTTCCATGACCAGAGTCCTGTATGCCCTACCAACGCTGGGCATTGCAGTTTACCCCATCCCAGAGTTATAGCTCCCAGCCACCGTTAGCTCAGCAAACTTCAGAATTCTTTGAGGGGGGAAGGAATGCACTTTGGATGTACTCTTAAATGTGCAGGGTGTATGCACACTTTCAGTTCATACAATGTGGTTCCACACCCCTCACTGGCATATCACCTAAAAAGCTACCTCATCACTTTTCTTACTCTAATGCTGCTGAGCATGTTCAGTAGAAGCAACTGAAGCCCCACTTTGGCCCCACAGTGAGAATAAGATATCTGCTGTTGCCGCCACATCCTGCTCCTTCAGCTGGGAGTCTGGTGGAGGGTTGCAGCCTCCTGCTCACTCAGTGCACATCCCAGCAGGACACAGCATAATTTTTCCTTGCTATACCAGACCTCTTAGTGATCTTTTGGACCCCAAATCCACAGGAGTGGCAAAAGCCTAAGCAGGTAAAAGCATAGTGGGGGGAGGTGACAAGATTCAGCGACACCTACAGAAACCTTAAAGTAGGCTGATAACTCTTTTTCAAGACCATTTTGCAGCAGCTGTTTTAGAGCATTTATGGCACAGCCCATGTGGAATTCAGGCACGGTTCCTCTTTACTGCCACCATTTCTCTCTGCAATCAATATGTCTGGAATTGTTTTGTGGATTAGCCAGAAACACCTGATTGCTAATTAGTGACCTAATTTGGAGCATGGGAAAGAAGATAAAGATTCATTCAAAGATAGGGACGGGGTGAAATTCAATTCGGTTTGCATTGATAAATGAAGCAATACACAGAACAATACACAAACCAAAACGCAACCATTATTCAAAATGTAAAGGTAAAGGTAAAGGTACCTTTGCCCGTACGGGCCAGTCGTGTCCGACTCTAGGGTTGTGCGCTCATCTCACTTAAGAGGCCGGGGGCCAGCGCTGTCCGGAGACACTTCCGGGTCATGTGGCCAGCGTGACGAAGCTGCTCTGGCGAGCCAGCACCAGAGCAGCGCACGGAAACGCCGTTTACCTTCCCACTATAAGGCGGTACCTATTTATCTACTTGCACTTAGGGGTGCTTTCGAACTGCTAGGTGGGCGTAGGCTTCTCCAAATTTTGCAGCAGTTTTTCAGCCAATCAATGGATGTGTACACAAAATGCATATACTTGGGTAACGTGAACATAAAAACGCATATATTCTTGAAAACAGCACACAAAAATGCATTATATTAGGGGAAATGGCTTTGCAGAAATATATGTATTAGGCAGAATTTCATGCAAAGACATGCATATTAGGAGAAACTTGCAGTAAAATGCTGCTGAATGTTCACAAGGACTGAAATATTCACTAACTGATACAGAAATGTGGAGAACTGAACAAAAATGGAAAAAGGAAAAACTGCAATTGACAGATTTGCCCATCCCTATTCAGTGTAGGAGGTATTAACCAGGTGCAATGAGGGAAACTTGCCAAAATTAAAATTATTCAGAGCAATCATTTTTGTCAGCGATAGAAAGGCGAAGATAAAATTATGTAGGACGCAACCTCAATGTTACGTTTTACCCCACACTGCCCACCTGCCATGGTTGCTAATCCTTTGCTACATTTATGTTAACTTTTCAAAGCACAGTCACTTAAATAGCAGCAACAATGCGGTCGCCAGCTCTCTTGCACCTGGATGAGTGTCTTGTGTTGCCTTAGATCTGCAAGCAGAGTACAGAAGTGGGTGTGTGCAGACATAGTCTTCAGGCTGTATATCCAGTCTAGCAGAGGGCGTGCCTGCTCACTCACACACAGGAGAGCAGAGTGTGGGGAAAGAGAAGCTGTCAGCAGACGGACGTATGGCAAGGAGGGCTCCCTGACATTCTACACCTGAACAAGACCTTTTTTTTTTTTTGGTACTGCTGTTTCTGTTTTGTTTTTTAAGTCGCAAAAGAGAGACAGGTGACATCCCACCCACTGCCACCCCATCTGCAACCATGCTTCACTCTCCTTCTCCACTGAAAACAGCACTGGCTTATGAGTGCTTCCAGGACCAGGCCAATTCTACTCTAGCGTTGCCCTCGGATCACAAGCTGAAAACTAGGGGGACAGGAAAACAAAGGGTCCAGGAGCAGGTGATGATGACGGTGAAACGGCAAAAGCAAAAGACCTCCCTTTCATCAGCATCGAATGCAGCAGGCCACTCCAACCGAGGTAAATACCTATCACTGCTTGATTAACAAGGGATGACCGCTGAGTGTGAGAAATTTGGCTATACAACGCTTGCCCATCTGATGCCTCTTTGAGCTTAAGAATGTGTGGTATTGGGCATTGTCCATTGGAGTCAATACAGCTGGTGTCATTTGGTTTTCTTGGCAGGTTGTGTTGTGGTGATACCAAGGAAGTTTTGCAACATCTTGAGGGATAACTAGGGATTTGGGGATCCCAGTCTCAGTAGTTTTGCAGCTTAGTGCCGAAATGGTTTCAAGATAGGCCATGGGAATCTAGTTAAGCTGAAGGACTTTGATTTGGATTGTGTAGGTTGATTTGGAATTGCAAGGTGGTGCTAAGAGCAAATGCTTCTGCTTTGAGATGAAGTAGGTTGGAGCTGAACATCTTCTAGCCAGTTTCATCCTCAAGATTCCCGTAATTCTATCGTGAATGACTGGTACAATTTTGCGAAAGTTAACCACAGATAAATTCCACAGACTTCAGCAAGAGAGGAAACTATTCCAATTTAGAGTCATGGAATCATAGAAGTCAAGCAATTCCCACTAAAACCAATGAGATTTGTAATGAACAATTTAACTTAGATCCAAGGGTTTGATATTATCTGGAGTCTTGACAGCATTTCAAGTCTATTTATCTACAAATTGGAAATGGTATGCACCCCAGCAGGAAAGTTGTCCAGTTGAAATTAAGGCATGTCCATAGATCTGCTGTGACTGTCAAACAGAGAATGTTGTTACTACTTATTTGCACCACTGATCTAAGTACTCTGTAACTTTCCAGACAGTGAAAGAATATTCAACATTAGTCATTCACAGAGCAGACGCACTGAAACCAATAGATTTACATAACCCAAGTCTATTGATTTCAATGGTACCTCCAGAAGTATAACTTAGTTGGATTTAACCACCCCCTGGTTTTTATTTTACAGCTCGTGTGTCAAACTGCAAATGATCTTGAAAAACACACATACACACATATCAATTAAGCAAAGTGTGTGGCTTTGTGCTTTTTTACATCACTGTTCTTAATTAGTGCTCTAAGATTATTGAGCAAACCCCTGGCCTCTGTCTCCCCAGTTCATGACATTGTTATTCAAAGAATGAGGTTTTTAAAAATCTAATTTGGGAGCACTTTAGCACACACCTTCTTTTTGTATGAGACAGTGAAGTTTCATGATTTCATGCTGCTGCTGCTTCTTCTTTTGAAAATCTTTGGGAGTGAATCATTCAGGCTAAAACCACATTTATAGATGTACTTTGTATTTTAATGACTCATGTCTTGAGGAATTTATACTTAAAACTACTCCAGCAGATTGTATGCATTGTAGGGAGATTGTGAGAAGTAACTAACTATGTGAATTAAGAACCCTAAAATGAAGCAGAATGCTAAGTAGTTGTGCATTATATCCCTGCTGGTCCCTAGGGATAGCCAACAAAACATGCTACTCTTATCTGCATGGCAGGACACTTGGCTGAAGAACACCGTGGAGTTGTGTCTTAACATCTTATCTCTGTGTGAGATAATTTGTCCTTCATATCTCAGACTTGAGAGTCAGACCCATGGCCCTGTAAATTTCAGCTCATTTCGGAAAGGATAAGACTCCATTAAAAGCAAAGAGTGAAGTAATGTGTGACAAGAAGCAATTGTCTTTGGCATTTCTTTCATTGATAGCCATATATTCCATGATCAAAATAGCAAA
Organism: Podarcis raffonei; assembly: GCF_027172205.1. Classification (NCBI taxonomy): domain Eukaryota; kingdom Metazoa; phylum Chordata; class Lepidosauria; order Squamata; family Lacertidae; genus Podarcis; species Podarcis raffonei. Next base: position 66,513,292 of record NC_070607.1, read on the forward strand.
GGATTCTACCAGGAAAGGTTATCCTCTGTGTATCCTCTATGCATAGCAAGGCAAAAGGATTTGCCTATGGTCACTCAGCAAAGCTATGAACAACTGAGTGTGGATATAAACCCCTTGATGTTATGTTACATGAAAGATTTCAGGTTACGTGAAGGATTGCCTGTTGCTGCATAGACCAGTAAGATCACTTGGATCATCTGAGGAAAGTTTACTTGGGGCTCTGACCCTATCAAATATCACAGGGTGGTGACCCCAAAACAGGCTTTTTCTGTCATTGACCTTGCAGTGCAGAATGCCCTTCTGTCCGTCATACACAAAGCATCATCTGTTAGCAGCTTCAGACTTCCTGTGATGACATACCTTTTTACCCAAACGTTCCCTGACCCACAAGATTTGGACTGTCATTTCTGAATTCCTGTTTTCATCTATTTTTATTTAATAGGGTTTTATGGGTTTTTAATGTTTTTTGTCTCTGTTTTTATTGTACTGTTTTGTTGGTTTAATGCTATTTTGTATAACACTTAGAGAGTTTTTTCGGTTTATATTAGGCAATTTAAAGACACTTATAAACAAATAATTGTACCCCAAACAATCCTCCTGGGATTAAATAGGTCGCCTGTTTATTCACAACTGGGTTTGATAGAACAGTGTGCTCCTTGTAACTCATATCTTTTGCATCAAGACTATCCTTTGTAAGCAACTTCTGTTATAGTTAAGACTTCAGTTGGTTGGTTAAGTGTTACGGGAAAGTGGCTTAGCCAGTTTTTAGAAATGTGACCATTTTTATTCAAGAGATAAATAACAGTTACTTAGATCAAGGCCCCTTGGATGTTCTGGGCTCTCATCCTTGACCACTGGTTGTGCTGGCTTGGACTGATCGGTGTTGAAGTTCAACAGCGAACTTCTGGAAAGACACTTTGCATATGACTTTTTAACGTTTGAGAGATTGGGTGAAAAAATTATTTGCTCTTGATATACGTGCTGAGGAGAAGATATTTACCATGACCCAGCACATTTGTTGGGTGTTAAAATCCCACTTGACCTTTCACATTTTTTCCAGCGAATAGATTGATTTCCAAGTTGGAAAATAATATATGAATTGCCTTTCATAAACTTGGGGTACTTGGTTTGCTCTGAAAAGCTCGTACCAGCAACCTTAGTCTTTGAAAACAGGAGCGCGTAGTTGCAGCACAGATTGAATAAAACATCAGATGTTCTCAGCTTTGGTTTTGGGTATCAAGGAGAACTCTGAAAGACATGGCTCACACTTTCTTTCTTTTTGATCACATATGCATCTGAGGCAGAATTTTGTCTTTTTAAAATAAAAAGCAGTCTAATGTGGCTTTATTTGAGAGCTGCAGAGTGTGAAAGTGAAGTATTCATTTCCCCATTCCACGCTCCTTTAGTTTGTCTACCAAAAATTGCCCCCTCCCCACAAGCTGTTTTCTGATCTTATGGGATATGCTAAGGATCATTCCTTTGAGTTGCTCATCTCCTTGTGACCGACTCCTCATTTCTTTTCCAATATGAGTGGGAAAGGAACTTGGGGTTGAAGCACAAATGGCAGGGAGGGAAGGGTTAAAGCAGTCCCACCCTCATTATTCATCAGCTTCCAACCACAGCTTTCCACAGCTTTTCAGTTTTAGGAAAAGCACTGGGAAAAGAGACACATAACTCTGTGTTGTGGAGAAGAAGGGCATCAGCGCTTCCAGATGAGAGCTTAATATTTTAAACAGCCATTGAGATATAATTGAAACTCCTGTCGCAAAGAAAAAAAACTCCACAAGTTTTTTGTTTTTAAAATAATTTATTGGATTGTCCACAGGGAAGAGTAAATCTGGATTAAATGAGGAAAAGTACTTGCTGGCATTTTGATGTCAACAATGTTGCATGGATGCCACAAAAATTAAAATGAAATAAAATAAAATAATTGCACATGTGAAGAGCATGTCATCCCACAATAAATACCCACCTGGAAGCACCCTGCATGTTTAAAGGGGCATTTCAGGATACCAATACAGCAACAACTGGAATTTGTGTTTATTATGTTAGGTCTACTTTTTATGTAAGAATGATGGCTTAGTGGGATCAGCTAGGCGGATGGTATCTAGCAAAAACAGAAAACACTGTACAGTATCTTAAATCCATCAACTGTCTTATTTACACATTTATTTTGAGCAGTAGCCCAAAACATTTATTTCTATAATTTACATTAAATTGAATAAAATTATTGCATGTTTTCTAAAAGAATCAATATTTCTATTTTGACACAATGATAGTCCTATGCAGCGTAGGCTCGTTGAAATTAATGAACACAGCTAACTTGGGTCCATTAATTTCAGTAGATCTACTCTGAGTAAACCTTTAGTGAAAATATGTCATCTGCTTTCTAACATAATCTCCTTTAGTAGTTGTAGATGAACCCCACAGACTTTCTGTTCCTGAGAAACAAAATGGTTTCATGCATTGGTCTTCTATTAGATGTTGTCCAGAAAATACCAACACCCCAAAAGAATTCTTTTTTAGGCTGGATAAGGGATACACACCCTTTTCAAATTAATTGTACATTGCAAACTTATGATTTATGGCAGGATAGTATTTGCTGGATGTAAAGTTCATAAAGTGGTTGTGTAACTAACATCTGAGCAACAGTAAGTTGCTAAAATTGGATGGCAATCTCTCTAGAGTGCTGATGGAATACAGATAAGAAATTGCAGAGAAATAGCTGTTGCTGGCAGCCTGCCTGCCTGAAGGGCTGCTAACATAAAGTGCAAAAGAAGTGGAATCCGAATTGAGCATCTATCATAGAAGTAAAAATTATAATTAGGAACAGAATTATTACATTGGAGTAGACATAGGTGACCGACGTCGTTGCAGAAAAGGAAATAACACAGTTTTTTCTCAATGGATAGATTCATAAGGGTAATAAAGTCCATTAATCTTCAGAAAGCTGTCACAAACTCAGTTTTTATAGACATTTTAATAGTCCCTGGATAATAGGAAACATTCGTGTGTCATGATGTCATGATGATTGGTTTTAGATTAACTGTTATCATGGTAGATAGCTTGTTGAACAATGTAGATAATGTTGAACAAGACAGATAAATGGAAATTCTGTAAATGGAAAGCATGGTAGCAGGATAGCATCTTTGGTGAGCAACGGCAGTTTGCATCAATGTACAAGGAGAGAGGGAAGGAGGATTTTGCCTTGGTCATTCATCAGTCAATAAACGTGAGCTTCCAATGATGTAAATGGCTATTAAACAGAATAAAATCAAGATTTGTGAATTTAAGGAAGACATATTTTGGGTTTTTTCTTAGCCTTTCTTTTAAGGAGTTGCTTGTCACTGATCAGTGGCATCTTAGGTTCATTTTACATATTAAAGGTAAAAAGGTATTATACTTTGTATATGTATAATATTATATATATTATACTCTCGGAAAATGAGTATTTGGCCAATAGCCAATCTTGTCTTCCTGAAGTGTGAATCTGTATACTACCTCTTTTAAGCATATATATTATACTTTATATTTTTACATCTATCAGGCCAAATGTAAGCACTTGCAATGCTTCTTTGGCTTCCATGGGAAAATTTCAACGACGGAATTTGAACCATTGAAATAAATGGAAATTGAGTGCATATGTCTTGCTGAATCTTACCCATAACGCAACAAGAATGGTAGTGGCTCTGTAGTGCTAACCTGGCCCCACCCATCTCCACCTCTCCTTTGTGCAATTGACGTTCCACATTAATATAATGTATTTGCATTCACTGCAACACACACTAGGCTTTGTAGGTTTGCTCAGTTGTCAATTGGTTGTATATACATATGAAGCGTAACCTTTTCAAAGCAGGTCCCCCCCCATTGTTCAGATTAGTATAATTTTTAGATGCTGAACAATAATAATATTGGTGGTACTTGCAACCCCTCATATTAATGAAAGGAATCCATAAAGTATTTGTTTATTTTTCTGGAAAGTGTTACTAATGACAAAGGCAAAAAGAAAAGAAGTATGTGAACTAAGTACAGTGGTACCTCTGGTTACGAACTTAATTCATTCTGGAGGTCTGTTCTTAACCTGAAACTGTTCTTAAGCTGAGTTACCACTTTAGCTAAAGGGGCCTCCCACTGCCGCTGCAGTGCCAGTGCGCGATTTCTGTTCTCATCCTGGGGCAAAGTTCTTAACCTGAGGTACTGCTTCTGGGTTAGCGGAGTCTGTAACCCGAAGTGCTTGTAACCCAAGGTGTTTGTAATCCGAGGTACCACTGTAGACAGAAAGTATCATCATGCTTCCTTGATTGGTATCTTCCAGATTTACAGCTAGAGAGGAGTAGGAGAGGTCAGATCTTTACTAATGCTTGGGAATGTAGATGTACTGCCTATCATGGCTGCAAGGGATGAAACTGCAGCACATAAACTCAGACTCTCTGCACATTTGGAGACAATATGGCACACCTTGGTCAATGCTATATGGTTCATGTGCAGAATAGGAACATATGAAGCTGTCTTATATTGAGTCATGCCATCGGTCTGCCTAGTTCAGTAATGGCTACACTAACTGGAAGCGACTCTCCGGGATTTTAGACAGGGTTCTCTCCCAGCCCTACCTAGAGATGTTGGGGATTGAGCCCTTTCCCAAATTGTGAGGGGGATCCTTAGATAGTAATGCCATTTCATGGCTCTGCAACAACAACAACAACAACAACAACAACAACAACAACAACACAGGCAAGTAGCATGAGGTGAAAATTGTGTAGAACATCCACAACACCATATAATTTAAGCTGAAAATCCATATAGGTAATTTTTTGATATGTTAAGAATTTAAATAGTGTCAAAGTCTCTTAGGCTTCAAAGATCAACATCTTTCGAGTGCTCATTGCCTCATAACATTTGTGCATAGTTTAGGACTTTTAAAGAGAAATAACATTTGTTTCCCCAAATGCTGGCCATTTACATATTTTACAACCCTCTTTAAGAGTTTTGCTTTCAAAGTGCATTTTAGTCCCTTTTGCTTTTAGTTATTGCAATCTTTCTTTTATTCAGAAATGCACTGGGATAATGAATCACTCCCTGTGCACCTCTCTTCATTTTTCATGTTAAATGCACTAATAACACACTATAGCACTGTGTTGCTACTTTTAAATGTTTGATTTTTTTAACCAGGGTTTTAAAAATGCAGAGTCACTGGGGGTCTCATGAGAGCCCTGCAGTGCAATATTATACATGTCTATTCAGATGTAAGCCCAGTTGGCTTCAGTGGGACCCAGGTAAATGAGTAGAGGATTGCACCATACAAAATACTTGGCGCTCACAACATCAATTACTGTCAGCTGATAACAAAAATGAATTCTAGTAATTCTAGAAAGGTGTGGAGAATGCCCACATGTGAGATTCCAAATGTGTGTCCTTTCCTTCAGTACCATCAGGATTCCTGGACAGCTGATATCTTTCTAAACATTAACTGTAGCTTAACCTTTGTCTATCGCTTTCCTTTTCAAAGATAAGGTTAACCAGCTGCATAGACACACGTCTTTATAAAACACACACACAGCAATCCGGAGCTATAGGTATGCTGCAAAGTACAAACACAAGTCGGCATGCCAATATTTGTTTTCAGAAATTCTGGCAATTCAGGCTAATCGCCTCTTTCTTCGACAAGTAGCAATGTTTTTGAAAAGGGATCAAGTTGTTTGTCTCTTTTAGTTTCTGGTTTTGTTGTTTCACTTTGTGGTTGCTCATTTCTGATGATGAATGCCATCTTAGTTCACAGATAAAGCAGAAAGCAATAATAATAGTAATGAGAATAGTCATCATCATCATCATCTATCCAGATTGCGCATGCCAGCATGCAAAAGATTTGTCTAGATTTTTACATCTTATTCTCGGTCCACCCCTCCAATGGGATACCACACTGAGAGGTTAAGTGGGAGAAAAGATAAGACTCAACTTAGTGGAAGGGGGTTGAGTTCTCCTCTGGACTGGCTTTCTCAGCTGAATGGTGACAGAGAGGAACAGTGCACATATGTGCAGACTTAACACATGCAACTTGCAAAATGGCACCAGCCACCTCCATGCACTTCTTATTAAGGGGCAGATCCCTACACAGTGCTGCAAACTTGACATATATTTACATTCACAGCACATTGCTTTATTACACTGTTCTATGAAATTGAACAGCAGAAATTACTCTGCTGAAGTTTTCTTTTTTAGGTTTGTCTGGCATCCTTCAGTTCTGACAGGGCCTGTAAAATCTGGCTGATCAGCAACCCTAGTCTTCCACACTCCAGAACCTTGTGAGCATCTGTCTGTATATCAAAGACCTTGCTTCTACAAGGGATTATGCATTACAGTATCTAAGTGAGTGGGTTGAGTTGTGCCATATATTTTTCTCTCTATTGGCATTATGGTGCACACAGGAAAGATGATTATGAATGAACCAGTATAGTTCTCATTGACAGTGTCTGAGTGGGAAACAGGACCCACTTTATTGCATGTTGGGACCATACATGGTTCACTAGGTGTCAATTAGGATAAAATGATAACATTGTTTCTCCCATGAGAACCCAAATGTTTTCATGTATGTGTGACACCTGGTGGATTACTTGTGGGAACCTGATGAAATGAACACAAAGTCCTGTATGTGATTATAGCATCACATACATATCAGAAGAGTTTTGCCTTATAAAATTATTCCCAGAGGACTAGGGCAAAGAAATGTGTGAGTGTGGTTTATAAGGCCAATCTATTTCTATAAATTTTATTATTATTATTATTATTATTATTATTATTATTATTATTATTATTATTTTGGGCAGCTCCCAACAGAACACTAAAAACAGAATAACACATCAAACATTAAAAACTTCCCTAAACAGGGCTGCCTTCAGATGTCTTTTATAAGTCAGATAGTTGTTTATTTCCTTGACATCTGATGGGAGGGCGTTCCACAGGGCGGGTGCCACTACCGAGAAGGCCCTCTGCCTGGTTGCCTGTAACCTCACTTCTTGCAGTGAGGGGACCACCAGAAGGCCCTCGGCGCTGGACCTCAGTGTCCAGGCTGAACGATGGGGGTGGAGACACTCCTTCAGGTATACTACCTAAGAGAGCAAGAGAAGGAGAAAATGCTGTTTTATATACTGGTCCTGTGACCCTATTCCCACCCCACAGAGGCAATGTGCTTTAGCATTGAATTTATATCAGGTTTAAGATATTTGTGAATGGGGATCATGTTCAGAAAATACACAGCACTACAAATTAATCTGCAGTATTGATAACCCATCAGAGTTCCATGTGCAGAAAAAATGCAGAGTGGGTTCTGTGCCCATTAGCATAACTGCGGACTAGAAAATGGATACCGAAACAGCATTTTTGCCTTACAACAGCAACCAGTGAAGGAGGTTAGGGCAAGAGACAATGATTTCCTCAAAGACAACTAGCTAGTTCCCTGGTTTACAGCATAATCCTAAGGACAACTGCACAGAAGTTGTTGAATCCAGTGTGGCTTACTCACATGTAAGTGGGGCTGGGATTGCAGCCTTATAGTTATTTCATTGTTTATGTAGCAATAGTGTTTGCTATACAGTGGTACCTCAGGTTACAGACGCTTCAGGTTACAGACTCCACTAACCCAGAAATATTACCTCGGGTTAAGAACTTTGCTTCAGGATGAGAACAGAAATTGTGCTCCGGCAGCGCAGCAGCAGTGGGAGGCCCCATTAGCTAAAGTGGTGCTTCAGGTTAAGAACAGTTTCAGGTTAAGAACGGACCTCTGGAACGAATTAAGTACTTAACCTGAGATACCACTGTAGTTATACTAGGGCTTGCTCTGTGGGTATGTGAAATGTGAAAGTCAGATGCATTCCTTGAAGCGCTTGGAGACTTCTGCCAGGCAAATGCAATGAGTCAGGAATCCCTGAATGTGTCTACTTTGTATTTGTAGGAAATGGAGACATCTGCCAATTTCAGTTTCTCTCAGTTTCTTATTTTTCTTACATTAAGTTTGATTTCAACACATCTGCATGCTTTTTTTTTCAAGGCCTCACCAAAATACATCATCATTTAAGTGCACATTTTTGTGTGCAATTTTGCTGAATTTGCACATATTTCCATGCAGTTTTCCTTGTAATAAAGCATTTTTGTGTGTAGTTATCACTAACAGGTGCATTTTTGTGCATCTTTCCCCACTGTACACACTTGTGTACCCATTTCTAGATTGAAGAACTACATCACAAAATCTTGAGAATGAATTTCGAAGAATAGTGGTGTTTCAGTTTGCATATAGTTTTCAGAAGTGTGAATTCCTCCCTTCCCTAATTTGGAGGCCCAGTTCCTCTTTTATATATTTTCTGTAGCAAAAACATCAAGCTGTTTCCCCAACAAACATGAATGCCACAGAAAACTGTGAAGCTGCTCCATTATTTTATTTTACTACATTCCATCCATTTCTATTCCACTTTTCTTCCATCCTTTCAAGGCAACTTACACAGAATGCCCAGGTAGTCTCCCTTGCAGGCAGTGACCCAACCCAAACCTGCTTAGTATTAGCAGTTAGTATCACTAGCCCATACTTAGCCCTTGCCCTGGGAGCATTATACTACATGTAATCAACGTTCCGCGCAGGCTTTCTCAGCATAGTACATCCAGGCACTTTGAGAATGGAATTAACCCAGCCTCCTTCCTCCTTCTAGCATGTCTAATTTCAAATGGGTTTCCCTGTTCTCATAGAGCTAAATAATACACTTGCAAAAAGCTGGTGCAAAAGTGCTCTGGGCTGAAGAAACTTGCTAAGCCTGTAATGAAACTCCACCTTCTCTTCCCCTTCTACGGAGCACTTCTGCTGTTGGGCAGAAGGGTGCCCTCAGCCAAAGAACAACCTCCTAGAACAAAAGATGGCTGAAGGTTTAATTAAATTATATATATATATAGAGAGAGAGAGAGAGAGAGAGAGAGAGAGAGAGAGGGAGGGGGAGAGAGAGAGAGAGAGAGAGAGAGAGAGAGAGAGAGAGAGAGAGAGAGAGGTTGTGTGGCAACATTCTCAGCTTCTCTCTCATATATATATATATATATATATATATATATATATATATATATATATATCAACAAAGCAGTAAACATTATATTGCTTTACTAAGCTCTTTATGGATGTCCCATTAACTTCTTACATACTGGCATTATAAGACATGTTTCCGCCCCCCTCAATGGACATTTGAATAACTGTTCAACATTTATTTGTGTTTCCACTCACAACTGACATAATTGTGCATCATGTTGTGTTCTTGTTCAAAAACCCAGACTTGTATGAGAAGTATAATGCACGTCTAAATAATTGCTGTGTGTCGTATGCACAATTAGCTTAATTGCAGAAAGGCTTGGGCATCCAATGATTATTTCCCCCCTATTGATCCATTGATATTTGTTCCAGTTCAGGAACAATTATCTGCAACAGCAAATACACAATTTCTGCATCAGGAGTGTTAAATTATAGGACAAGGTCCAATTAAGTCATACTCAGGGTAGAGCCATTGGAATCAATGGATGTAAATTACTTTAATTATTTGAGTGGGTCTATTTTGAGCATGACTAATGCTGGACATCACCCACAGTTATTTGCAGCATCATTGGGGCTCTTTCAGATGTATGCACCAGGAAGACTTCATTCCTTTGCTCATGGTTTGACCTTAGAGGCCACAAATAGAACATGTTTCTCTTTTAGAATTTTATGTTTAGTTTGGCCACATATGAAGTAGTCATTAGTGGTGCCCCAACCCTATGTGGAGCATGGGTTGTATCCAATTCTCATCCTACACAGAGGAGAGTCATTGAAATGAATGAGTATTACTTAGTTCTATTAATTTTAATTGGTCTATTCTGAGTTGGACTTTGTTGCTAATTTGTTGTTGATTGCTAATAACTGAAACTCAGTGGGTAGTAGTCAACGACATTTTACTCAGAGTTGACTCTTTGAAATTAATGGACCTAACTTAACATTTCATTGGAGTAAAATGTCATTGCATACAATGGACTTTGATTAACTGTTGACTTCATGTGCACTTCCTCTGAAGCAGTTGTTGCATGCCCCATTTCTCATAATTTTGGACATTAGTTTACATTATGCTGCCTTAACAGTTAAATATTACCATTTTGACAGCTTCCCATTTTTGTGGATGAAGAAGGTAAAGAAGGCATTGGTCAGTAATTGCACACTGTGCAAAAAATTCAAACAGAAGCAAAGTGAAAATTGTGTAAATGAGCGCAGTTGGTAAGGATTCATTGGCAGGCATTTCTCCACTCCAGACTTCTGTGAGAGAACAATATGTGCTAGCAAGCAGATCTATTTTTTCAAACTAAGGAATAAATCCTATCAGCCTTATTCATATTGAGCTTTTCATTCATTTTTAAGTGAACCAGCCAAATTAATATTTCCAAGACACAGATATTGGAACACAGATTTTGGAACATAATTATTCCTCAGATTTTGCATTTACAGTGGTACTTCGGGTTACAGACGCTTCAGGTTACAGACTCCACTAACCCAGAAATAGTACCTCAGGTTAAGAACTTTGCTTCAGGATGAGAACAGAAATCATGCTCCGGTGGTGCGGCAGCAGGAGGCCCCATTAGCTAAAGTGGTACCTCAGGTTAAGAACAGTTTCAGGTTAAGAACAGACCTCCAGAACAAATTAAGTTCTTAACCTGAGGTACCACTGTATTTTAATTTTATGACATAATTTTTAGCTCAATAAATGTACCAGATGTGTAAAGAAAAGATATTTTAGGACAACATGCATTTAGAAATGTGCACATTGAGATAAAATATGTGCATTTTGTAATAAAATACAGCACATATTTAAATACATGTTTAAATACAATTTAAATATGAAATTTGCAAATGTATTATTTTTAAAACTGGAAGATTAATGTGTGATGGAACAGACGTGTGAACAAACACCTGCAAAACTGGCATGGACTGATCACCACTAGTTCTCACTTGATGTAGGTTAATGGGCAGACATTGTGCCTAGTACAGCCATATCCATATCTTCTTGATTACTGTTGAGTCCATTGTGCTTTACCTATTGGGTGGAGGGAGGGAGATTTATTTTCCCGAGAGACTAAACTTCAGTCACTGAAATATTCAATCAAATCAGGATTCAGAGTGCCTCCTTTTTACACCTAATTCTTTTGCTCTGCTTCCAGGTTCCATGTACGATGGTCTGGCTGATGGTCACAGCTATGGAACAGCCCGTGGTTCCTACTATGCCAAAGCTCACACAGGGAGCAACAACTGGGGACATGGGGTAAGGTTTTCTCTAAGAACCATGGGATGCTGATGGTGGGCAAGGGGAGAAACAGTGGTGGGGCTCTTCTGTTACAGAGTACCTCACAAAGCAAAAATAGCTTTCTTCCTTGGAAAGGCAATAACTCATTTGAAACAAGAATGATATGTCACTGTTATGCTATATGATGTGCTGCTGAATATACTGACTCAGAACCCAATTATCTGCTTGGATTTGGGGTGGGGGCCTTTATCAATTTTTTCCCATTTCCCATTAATTCTTCCATGATCTCCTTTTTCCCCCTTTTCTTTTTTCTTTTTTCTTCCCTTACTTTTTTCCTGTAAGCACTCTGCTGTATGAAGAAGCCCCACATCACAGCTTTGCTAGCGTCCCAAGTCACATTTATATCTGTATTTTGATTTAAATTTATTTCAAAATAGTCCTTCAAAAAAATTTCTGCCTTTTCTAGGGTCAATTGGCTGTCCAATAAGCTTTCATTTAGTCTCCATCTGAATGCAGATATACTGGATTATGGTCCAAGAGAGTCCTAGGTTGTATTTCTGCCCTTCTTGTTCTTATCAATATTTCTTCTGAGATCCATATTGAGTCAGTTCTTCCAGCAGACTGATTAGGCTCTGAGAAATGTGTAAATTGTCTTTCAAACGAGTGTTTATATCTCCATACATCATTCAATTTAAAATTCTCAACCACATTGGAAAAAAAATTATAGGTAGTCTCCCTTCTTTAGAATCTGATTTTCTTATTGTTCTGTCCATATCTAGGGAGACTACCCTATTCAAGTCACCTATTAATATTATTTTCTGGTCCATAAATTCAAACATTTCCCCCTCTAATTCTTTGTAAAATTCCGATTTTTAAAAAATTTGGTGCATAAATCCCCACAATTACTATTTTTTCCCCTTGTGACAATACCTGTACCACTATCACTCGTCCTTTTTTGTCCTTATATTTTTTTTCCAAGTTTTTCTTTTATATACATTATCATGCCTCTTTCTTTGCTTTCATCCGAAAAAACAAAGTCCAAACCTGATCTTTTATTTATTAACACGCTTTTATGTCTTCTAGCAGCATATGTTTTCTGTAAACAAATTATATCCAGATTTTGTTTTTGTAAAATATATTCTATTTCGTTTCGTTTCTTTTTATTATTCAGTCCATTAACGTTCCAAGTCAAATCCATTTCTCTGCTTTATTTAGAGTCCTTAAGATTATCTTTATCCTGTTCTCTTCATCCTCCCACCATTCCTTTTTCTTCCTCATCTGGTTCAGGTCTCTTTGCTTTCAGCTTTTTCTTATTTCTTTCCCAGAATGTTTTTGCCTCATTTGAGTGTCTACATCTTTGTTTCTTTCCATTAAATGTGAATGAGATGCCTTCCGGGTATTCCCATCTATAACAGATCTTGTGGGTTTTTTTAATGCTTCCATCAAAAATTTATAATTATTTTTTTCTCTCAAAATTCGAGCTGGAATTTTTTTAAGTATGATTATTCTTTGGTTGTCTATGTGCAGCTTCTTCTTAAAATTGGTCTGTAGGATTCTATCTTTAATTATCTGTGAATTTAATGTCACCAGACAGTCACCTGGTAGTTTTTGAGCTTTAGCATAACTCAATTTTACTCTAAAAACTATATATTGACTCAGATCCCAATCATCTGCTTAGATTTGGGGTGGGGGCAGTCATGTAAAGCAGGGACATGGCCTAGGCTACAAGTCCATTACCATGGGGGGCGAATTGAGGCTCAGTTGTTGGTCATGCTTGAAGACGTTTATGGAACTATATTTTTGCCGTATTCGTGCATTTATATTATATAGTATGTCAAGATCTCATGAATTTTGCCAGAGCCAAGCAGAAGCAATGTTTCAACAGAGCAAGCAGCATTGTGGAGTAATAAAGGAGGGGCACCAGAACTTGACTAGAAACAAACCACAACTTTATTTTTATCTCTTTCAAAAATTACATCAGCTATGAAACTAGGAGCAGTGTGGAGGCAAGTGTGCTTAACTTCTAATCAGGCACCCAAGGAAACTGTACTGAGATGGCTGTCCTGCCACTCAAAATCAATCCCTGCCTTTCTGGCTCAATCCTGAGCCAGTCCCTATTTGCAATCCTACATGCACAAGCATTCTCCACCCAGCAGCTTCCCAGTATTGCTGTGTGCAGTCCACCTCGTGCCTCCCGCTGAGAGATTGTTGCAGAACTCCTGCTCTCTTCTTCCTTGTGTAAGTCACATTTAAGGATGGTTTTCACTGCCTTCCCAAGCTGCTTCTCATACACTCCTCCTCCTGTCACAGGAAATAGCCAGCTCAGCTTGGTTTCCTTGGCACTCTCACTAACCTCAAAACAAAAACAGTAGCCTTCGTAAACAAACAAGGAAGATGGAGAGCACACACCCCTCCAAAGATGAATCTCATTGCCCTAATGGAGAAGAACCACATCCTTCACTAACCTGGATTGCCTAAATAATCACCAGCTGTGGGGGAACTTCCTATCCTGGAGACCATGATGATGGGACAATAGGACACTGCATACCATGTTTCTCCCTTAGGCTTCCTTCTCTTCTGAGCAATCCTTTGATCATTCTCATTAATGAAACTTTTATGTTGGTTTTGTCTCTTTGGGATATTGAAGTCTACAACATAACATAAGATCTCTCCTTCCCAGCAACAACAGCATGTGCTCAGCAATAAGTCTCAGGACAGAGTGCATATCATGTCTTCTTTCCCTGGTCTCTTCTACAAAATGAAACACACATAACTGACATTTTCTTCACACACAGCCACAAAGTGTATGCAGAGCATAGTGTGAGCATGCACACTCTCTTATCTCCCAAATTCAATGTGAAAACTGGCTTCAAGCTGTTTCTCTGCCCCCTATGAAGCTAACTGAATGGGCATCATTGCTTTCTGAAACTCTGCTGCGTATTACATTCTGTAACCTAGGGAGAGATTCTCAGGAGAACATCTTCTCTCATTGCACACACGTGTCACTCGGCTTCTGTATTTCTTAGTTTCATTAGAAATATTTCTTTAATTAGTCATGGAAATGACTACTGCTGAAGCATGTTAAATCTTTTGTAAACGAGGGAATTTACAGGCTGGGGAGAATGAAGGCTACTCATGGCAGAGGGCACGCCTAACAATGTACTGTATAAACTCAAAGTCGGTGATGCTGCAGTCAGACAGATTCAGGCAAACATGAGAGAAGAATCATGCTGTGCAAGTAATAAAGGAGGTGGAAGAGAGAAAGAATAATGGGAGATGTTGGGTGTTGGTTAAATCCACGGCTGTCTGAGTTTCCCATGACCGGGCCAGGTTACCAAGCTGCTGTTAAAACATTCAAATAGCCATCATCTAAATGTATTGTACTATGATAACGCTGTCCCTGGTAATCCTGTTTCACCAGTATTATAAGTCTGAGAGATGGAAAGGGAAATCTTTGTAATCTTCTGCCCATACTGCTTGCATCGGGGAATCCTCTGAAACTGGTTGGCTGAGCTGCAATAGTGACGTGGGACGCCACTGAGAGCTAAACTCTTTGCAGCCCAGCTGAGAAGGAAGGAGAATCGTCTGTTTATCTGGGGATTAAAGCATCATACCACCCAGACAGATAAATGAGGATCTGTACTGAGCATGAAACATTTCCCCCCAGTAACCTTGCAGTGAGATTTATGCAGAACTGGATAATTTCAGAGTCAAATGCATTCTCATAACACCAGCCAGTTGAACAAAAATTGGGTTTTTTTAAAACTTGCCTGTGATTGAGGCTAGTGTCAGACAATATGTCAGACATAGGTGTGTTTATTTAATTGTTTTGTTAAACAATTCTGCCATGTGGATACCAGGGCAGTATGCAATAGATTGTACTATAAGATGACCAAAAAATTATGTGTGAGTGTGAGAAGAAACGTCTGAATTCATTTTCACATCCTCATCAAATTATGACAAAGCTGTCTTTGGATCAATTGATTAACGAGAGCATACAAAATAACAAATTTTATGCATGCATGAATAAATAAATAAATAGACACTTGGACATCTGTGCCTTCTGAAAGAAATGGGAAAGTGTCAAAGAAAAATATGAAGCAGTGAAGGGAAGAAATATTTCAAATCCAGAGGAAATTTTATTTTATTTTATTTTTACTGGTTATCCAAGTTTTTCTCTTCCACTTGTGTGTAACAGACTGGAATGAGTGCATTTCGCAAGCAGGATCTAGGGTGTGCACAATACATCATTCAGGGTGGCACTCCATCATATTTCATTGCTTTGGCTTTCCCCTCTGGCCTGAGAGACACCTCCTCCCAACCTGTTTGTGCAATTTTATTTTTTACCTCCACACCATCTGCTGCTCTAGAAGTAACTAAACCACCTGTAGTTTTTTTGTTCGGTTCCTATCTTTCTACTAATCGCTTTGCTAGCTATAGAAATTGGAACCACCTAATAAGTAGGCTCATGAGTGGGTTGAATTCCTGTCTCTCCCATTGACCTATTCAGTTTCCAATTGTCTCTGTGTGCCTGCGTCTATGTGTGCGGATTGTGGTTCACTTTCTCCAGTTAGACAGGGTGGAGAATGATAGGGATCCACTTCTGAAAAGTTCTTGGTGACCACAACCTCGCGCAATAAAAATTATAAATGTATTATCATGTCACTTAAGTGCTTTGTGAATCATTTTGGTGATATGAACATTTACAATAATTGCTACTTACTTAACTTATGGGGGTGTTAATATATTTAATTAACCATGTTTTAAAAGGAAGATAGACTGCATTTGACTTGGCGAGTGGCAAGTTGTGCAGGCCTGGATTACTGAGATAATCCAACACTAAAGTACTGTACAAATTATTATTACTAAGCGGATGATGATTAATAAGGCATTAATATATTTTCCATCTATGTCACCTAGATTGCTATGGGATCCTAAGATACACTGATGTTATGCTGACATTAACAAGCTGCTGATATACATTAGCAGAATCATTGGATTGCTTGGCCCCAGTCATAGTTTAGAGCAAAATTTTAAAATCCCCATAAACTTCTGCCATCAGAGAGGAGTGCCATTGGTGGGCAGAAGCTACTATCAATGGTAGCCAGTAAAAGGTAAAGGTAAAGGACCCCTGACAGTTAAGTCCAGTCACAGACGACTCTGGGGTTGCGGCGCTTATCTCACTTTATTGGCTGAGGGAGCCGGCATACAGCTTCCGGGTCATGTGGCCAGCATGACTAAGCCGCTTCTGGCAAAACCAGAGCAGCACACAGAAACGCCATTTACCTTCCCGCCAGAGTGGTACCTATTGATCTACTTGCACTTTGACGGGCTTTCAAACTGCTAGGTTGGCAGGAGCTGGGACCAAGCAATGGGAGCTCACCCCGTCGTGGGGATTCAAACCACCGACCTTCTGATCGGCAAGCCCAAGAGGCTCAGTGGTTTAGACCACAGCACCACCCACGCTAAAACTGAATCTATGGATCTACTGGGTCCAAAGCATGATGGATCCCACAAGGAACCTGATTCTAATGCTTATCAGCTGCTCTAGACTGAAACAAAACAAATGTGAAAAACTTGCCCCTGCCAACTGCCCTTGTTAGCCACGTGTTAATGGATCTGACATTGACTGCTTCCATAGCGGTACTCAATAATTCAAGCGGTGAGAGATATTTGCTTAAAGCAGCCGCCTTCTGTGGGAAATGGACAGTGGTGCTGGGGTCCGTTGGGACTTGTAGGGCAGGCAGGTCAACAGTGGTTGGAGCCAGAGTCATTGACAGGCAGAGCCAACTAATTCTGTCTTTGTCTGCATCCTCGTCCCTGCTAAATTCTGCAAGGGACAACACTGGAGAAAGAAGATTGTAGCTATTGCCATTACCTAGAGTTGTTGTAGTAGAAACAGGCAGCTGGAGGGCTGGCTGAAGGCAAGCTTAGGTTAGTGAGGCAGTGCCCCTTCACCTAACAGGCCAGCCTCAATTGCAAATGGACTTGGCAGAAGAATGCAGAGAGGCTCTTCACCGAATCATTATTTCCTTGTTTTTGGTGATCTTGGCATGCACACAAAGTTGGGAGCCAGAACCTGAGCCTATTCAAAATGTTTGTTGAAAAGGGTGGGTTGGCATTTAACCAGTCTGGAAGGTATACAGTATATGCCCAAACATATTTGTTTCGTGTCAAGCTGCAAGGGTTCAACATGTTCAAGTTGCCTTTGTATAAAGGGTTTTGTTTTGTGTGGAGGTGGGTTGGGGTGGTGTCAGATGTGTTGATTTAGTGCTTTTGATACCCCACCATTTATTTATGGGATCAAATATGATTTATGAGCCACTTTTCAAGGAAATTCCATCACCAGGTGCTTTACAATATGGACATAAAATAAAATATAATTTGTACCATTTGAAGTTATTTATTTCATACCACCAGTAAGAGCCATCACAAAAGCAACAAATACCTAGACAAACAGGAACCATTTCCACAGCTTGATGTGCAGTAGCCAGTAAAGGCTGTGGAAAAAATATGGCTCTTCAATACTATTTTAAGAAAATCAAATGATGGTAGGGCTACTATGCTGATCCTCAGGGCCAACCCACCCAGGAGGAAAGGTGAGGTGACTGCCTCAGGTGGCAAGATCTATAGAGGCAGCAGATCCCACTATCAACCTTACTCTTTGTTCCTGCTGTATATCTCCTCTCACACTTTCTTCCCTAGCAGGATAAGGAACACCATTTTGGGGTCCACCTTGGATGCCAAAATGTCTTGGTTCAGCCATGCTAATTCTACTGCTGATACCTCATGCCAGATCCAAACCCAGACTGGGAAACTAGGACCAGGACCAGTCTTGGTGGTACAGGCTAAATGAGAGATACCCAAAGGTTGTTATACTAAATTCCACATGGCATTGTGGTCCCCTTCTCCATCATTCTACTTCTTGCACTTCAAGTTGAGGGCTAGCTTGATCAGCTGTTTGCTGCTCCAGTGTTGACATTTGCTGCATTCAAACTATGTGGGCTATGTTCAAGGCTGTCTGATCTAGAATCATAGAATCATAGAATCATAGAGTTGGAAGAGACCACAAGGGCCATCGAGTCCAACCCCCTGCCAAGCAGGAAACACCATCAGAGCACTCCTGACATATGGTTGTCAAGCCTCTGCTTAAAGACCTCCAAAGAAGGAGACTCCACCACACTCCTTGGCAGCAAATTCCACTGTCGAACAGCTCTTACTGTCAGGAAGTTCTTCCTAATGTTTAGGTGATCTAGCTTGAATGGCTGGAGACTTACCTTGGCTACACTCTTTTTTTTTTTTAGTAAGCCATACACCTTTATAGCAGCAAAAGAGAGAATAATAGAGAGATAGCAGCTTGGCACAGACGTTGAGTCCCTGGGGCATTTGCAGCTAACAAAAGCTAGCTATTATGTTTCCATTAAAGACTTAACATATTATTTATGTAAGGCTTCTGTTTTCTTTTGCATTTATTCACATCAAGTGTCTGGAAGGAGAACAAACAAAAAAGACGTTTGTGCACAAGTGTGTTTGTACACTGTTCATTTTGATGTGTTTATGAGAAGGAATTATCAAGGGGGCTATCCTGAATTTTGGAATGGCAGGCTCCTTTTCTGTGCTATTGAGTTGTTAGCATGTTCTTCTTCCCAGTGAAGCTGGGAGCTGTGGATGCCAAGTTATTAGCTCTGGGAAGACACCTTTCTGCTAAACAAGTTCTTAGAAACAAGTCAATGCAAGCACAGCTTGGGTGGAGTGAGATGCACAAGATTTATCCTGCAGAGATGTGGAAAAACAGCTTCTATGGTGTTAAAAGAAGCTCATTATCAAAACCAATGTTTGAATTTTGCTATAAGCTGAACCCTGATATCACAGGCTCCAAGGTTCTGCATCTCATTCTTTCCCAGGATTCTAGCTGGTGGTTTGTTTTTTAATAGACAGCATTGCTCTTTTATACTGAAAGCAAAGATCTACTTTTGCTCTTCAGCTTTCTTTTCTTTTTTCCTGCCATGTCAGATAGCAGATGGTCTCTCAGTAAGATGGACAGGAGAGGGCCATAGCTTCTCACATTTAACAGGAAAGGAAAATGTTCTGTCTCCAACAAGGACACATTCCTCTCAGGGCAAGCTTTGTGTCAGCGAAACGCTTCCCTGAGTTTGGAAGACTAAGGCATAAATTTGGGTGCATTTTAACTGGAATAGTACTCTACACAAGGAAGAAGGTCTCAGAGAACCCACTGAATCCCAGTGATGCAGTAGAGCAGGCTTCCTCAACCTTGGCCCGCCAGATGTTTTGAGACTACAATTCCCATCATTCCTGACCACTGGTCCTGCTAGCTGGGGATCATGGGATTTGTAGGCCCAAAACATCTGGAGGGCCAAGGCTGAGGAAGCCTGCAGTAGAGCAAAACTGGTGTGCATGCTTAAAAAACAAACTCAGAAGTTATGACATTAACACTTTGCTTGAATGCATCATGTTAGGGACATAATTAGCAGCTGTCTCACAGACACTTAGGACTCAGCTAGATTGGCAAAGAAAAAACGTTGTATATGCAATATAAAACTGTGACACCAGATGGCACTGTGGAATCCTGTCTTTCCCTACTGGATTTCCCTGTATGAGTTTACAATGCATTTAACTGAAACGCTTCTTTGATGTGTCTAGATCTAGCCTTAATATGTGTGCTAACTGAAAGCAAAACTCCTAGTGAATACAGTGGGATTTATTTATCCTGAGTAAACACCATGGGATGCTGCTGCACATTCTGGTTTCACTATTTATTTATTGCATTTCTAAAACCTACCCTTTAGGCAGAATGCCTCTTGGAGCAGCTTACAAATATCTGTAGTAGGTCCCTGCCCTCAGGCTCACCATCTAAAAGGACATGATACATGAAGAAAAGGGGGGTGGGAGAAAAGAGGGAAAAGCAAGCTCAAGCACAAATTACTGAAGTTGTTATTGTTACATGGATACATGGATGTACCGTATTTTTCGCTCTATAAGACGCACCAGACCACAAGACGCAAAAACAAGACACCTAGTTTTTGGAGGAGGAAAACAAGAAAAAAAATATTCTGAATCTCAGAAGCCAGAACAGCAAGAGGGATTGCTGCTTTCACTGTGCAGCGATCCCTCTTGCTGTTCTGGCTTCTGGGATAGCTGCACAGCCTGCATTCGCTCCATAAGACGCACACACATTTCCCCTTACTTTTTAGGAGGGAAAAAGTTAGTCTTATAGAGCAAAAAATACAGTATATTCTGCTTGAAATGTGTGGTAAAAGAGTAACCTTCAAATGAGCACACAAATAGCCTTGAACTGAATGAATCCATACCAAGGTGTTTCACAGTCTGTCTCCTTCTCTTAAGAGAGTTAGGTACTTTGCCAGAGAGGGTTAGAGATACTCTAATCTTGAAGATGGTTCAACATGTTTACACTGTAGGCCAGGACATACTTGAGATTCTTCACAAATCCAAATTTCTGAACATATGTTCATTAAGTAGATGCAAAAAGCCTCAGTGAGGTGGGGGGGAAATGAGAATTTATTAGGAAGTTCTTAAATTGCTGCACTGAACTTCAGTGAATTGTTGAGACAGCTCTGGCCTGTGGTTGCAATTCTCTATTTTATTTGCACTTTTTGTCCTTTCCCCTCTACTTTGTTGTTGAGAGCGGAGGGGTAAAAATACACTCGGTTCATATTAATGTGTAATGCTGTGATGAGAAAAATCCCGAGGGGTGCTGAGTAGAGTGAAATTCACCAGCAATGTGAAATGTCTTGCTTTAGGCAGAGCCATTATGAGACTAGATGAAGGCAGGAATTGGTTTCGTCCAGAGCAACCTAAACTGTCCTTCTACCAGATGTGTGTTTGTGTGTTGGATTAGGAGGTGCTCCATCCAATTCTGGCAGCCTCCGACTGGCCACCAGTCTCATGGAAGGCTTTGCAGTATCCTTAAAGGGGTGTTTCACATGTGGGGATGAGCCAGGCCAGGATCTGTGGCACAGCTGTTTGGGGATCCAGGCCCCATTGCTGCACCAGCCTGATTCAGGCCTGACCATCCTGCTCCCTGCCCCTTTCGCTATAGCTTCCATGAGTAGGAGGACTGTAGATCTGGCTATGGCTCCATAAAGCAGCACTGGTGGGGTGTGGCAGAAAAAGAGTGCTTCCTATATGGTGCAGAAAGCCTTAAAAAAATCTTGGCCCAAATCTTGGTGATGGGTGTGCCATGTGGACTTTGCTTCAGGTAGCAAAATGTCTTGGGCTGTCACTGCTTCTACTGAACATGGCTCATTCATTCTTCCTATCAAAGGTAATGAGTGGAATGCTACTTTTGATTAGAGTGGTTACTTATGCATCCCCCAGATAGAGGAAATACATAAAATTTGCATAGGATATTTTTTGTATAGAGATGCATTTTTTTGAAAAATAGATATTCTAATTTAAATAGAAGCACATGGAAGGGAATTCTGATCAGTGTGCTGACAAGTAGTAACTGTTGATGGGCAATGTCAAGGCCCCTGCTTTGCCTTCTTAGGGTACTTCATCTTTAAGCTGGGCTTGGACTGGACAGCCCTTCGAATGGAAGGTTGTCCAGTATAAGAGCACATGGCCACTCTACTTTCATTGGACATGGTGCTCAGTACCTCTCAGGGATCTAAGTGGTCTTTGTAAAGCAAGTGAAATTCTAACTTTGATCCTTGTATTTCCTATTCTTCCCCTTCTCCCTCTCCCCAATCTCCCCCAGCTGTACAATGGAACCCTCAAAAGAGAAGCCGAGAACAAACGCTACAGCTCCTACAGCCAAATGGATGGCTGGGGCAGCCGGAACTACAACAAGGTCTGTAGCCCAACTGTTCCTGGCAGTGATTACTGCCTTGTGCAGACTATGAAGAGTAGCCGGAGTGAGCCAGACCTCTACTATGACCCTCCAAGAGGCACACTGAGGAGAAACCAGAGTGGAAGCCGTGTGAGTCACAAGACCAGTATGCATCGCCATAGCCTCTACAACAGCACAAGCAACAACCAGCATGGAATTACAACTGCAACAAGGCCAAACAAAGTAGTTCCAGTCCGCAGCCCCTCTTGCACCTCTGCCAGCATGGTCTATGTACAGCCTGTTGCTAGCAGCAAGCAGGATGCAGTCTATGGACAGGTTAACTCAAAGTAAGTTCTCATGTGTGTCCTTTCTGCTTGTGATTTCTTCTTCATGGTCTGCAGGGCAATTTACTTGGTTTTCATCACCATGCAGAAAGAAAAGGTTTGCCAATTCTGAATCCCATCAGAACCTTATTCTGGTGTTTTGCCTCCTGATTTTTTGATGTGGCTTGTATGAATCAAGACTTGAGCCATTTAGTTTGCAATCCTAAGCAAGTTGGACTAGACACAATGGAGCTTCTAAGTAACCATTCATAGGATTGCACTGTTTGGATCTCAGCTGGAAAGGGAAAATTCCATGTTAAAGAATATAACTTGAAACCACATTTAACAGATCATTTGTCTGTGACACTAATAATGGCAGTCAGATATTCAGCACCAATAACATATGCCTCTACTCTATCTGTTCTTCCCAAGTAAAGAGTTATGAACTAAAATTTTAAGTGAGGTTCAAGTAATTAGTTTAGCCTACTAGTGGTAACTTTAAAATGTCTTAAGCTTTGGAGTAAAGAAAATTCCAGTGAAAACTGATGTATAGATTTCAGTTAGATTTATTCTGTGAACCGCCCTGAGACTTGCAGGTATAGGGCAGTATATTATTATTATTATTATTATTATTATTATTATTATTATTATGAGGCATGTGACATGGAATCCAGAAAAATGTTTTGGAACTCTATGGAACTTTAGCTTAAAATTACAAAAAGTCTTGTTGCACCTTTAAAGAACAGAAAATGGCACAAGCTTTTATGAACTAGAGTCTACTTCTTTAGAGGCCTGAAGTGTTATCCTAAGCAGACAAGTATGGGCTGCTGCATACCTGCTAACTTAGGATAGCACTTCAGACTTAGGGCAAAGTGGATATTAGTCCACCAAAGTCTATGTCATAATAAATGTGTTAGTCTCTATAACACCACTCATGACTCTTTTGGGTGTGTGAGGAGGAGATTCTGCCACTCTGGAGTGTCAAATTAGTTGCCCTGCCCAAACTTCTCCCTAAGAAAAGGCTAGTTACCACTGAAAATATTATTACAGATCTGGTTTATTATAGAGCTTTTAAAAAATGAGAGAGCCATTTCAGCTCATGAAGATTCATCAGCAGCATAACTGTTGAGTGAGAAACACTGTCCTCTGCCAAATGTCTCTCAGGAGTGGTCTCTTTGTAGCGCCTTTCCTGATAGGGTGTGGTTCACCTTGTAGAACTGGTTCAGATTTGGGAGTTGTCTGTCTTGAAGCACTGGGCCTGGTTGCTGAATCTTCTTGCCAGTTGAACTTGTTCTTGTTGGGGAGTTGTCTCCTTTCTAGAATTGAGACTATCTGCATGGTTCTGAAGCACTTTAGAACTTGAAAATTCAGTCCAATATCTAATTTGGAGAGGATTTGATGCCACTGGTAATGCCAATCCTTTCTCCAAGGGAAACAGCTTCTATAACCTAGAGGCCTCTGAAAACAGAATCTTCAAATTGAAAACTGTTTTTAAATAATCTGGCGGGTAGGACAAGTGGGGGAGACGGGCCAGCTGCTCTTCGTTCTGCAGAGTCCTCTCTCATTCCATTCTAAATAATAGTTTTGGTGTCTTTGGTGACATCCCCAAAGCTCCATGCCCATTGCAACTGAACCGGTCAAACTCCCCTAAATCTGCCTCTGCTTCTAATCTCAGGGTGGCTAATTCGCAGGGCAAAATGGCCTTAAAAACCTTTGACCCCATCCTTCTCTCTTGAGATGCCATAGGAGGATCCCTCCAAGATTGTGCAAGAGCCCTGGTGTGGGGGTGAATTTCCACCTATTTCACTGCTCTCTAGGCCATGCAGTGCTGGGCAAAGTCACTTCACATGGAGTGTGTCCGGAACAAAGCTTGTCAGTCCCTGGTCATCCTGCAACCACATTCCCCCCCCCCCGCCACACCCTGTTTATGACCACAGAAGGAGAGGTGCAGAGATGGATAACTATGAAAGAACATGTCTAAACTGAGAGCCTGCCCTATTTGTTATATTTACTCAACATTTTTGTAATTGCTGTATTCACAATAGAGGAAGCAAAGTGGTTCTAGGATATGAATGTGTAGTGGCTTGTAGAAGAAAATTCTATTGGAAAATATCTTTCTTACTTGGTGGAAAAGCCCTTAGTTTTTGCTCTCAAATAAAATATGTTAATTCGCCTAAACTGCAGAAATGGTAAGGGATTGTGCTTTTTTATGAAACAATGAGACTTAAACCAGAAACAGGGGCTTGGTAAATTTTCTAGGGTTTTTGGTTTGGTTTGTTTTTTGCAAAATGTTCTGATGCATGTTCATAGTTATTCCTGGTGTCCTGAAAACCTACTAAGTGGCACATTGCATAATAGAGCACCGTGTACCTACAAATTTGGGACAGGCTGAGGACTGAGAATGGTTATCAGTTGAGACTTGAGAATTGATTTATCTCTGGGTGTAAAACATTCCAGGATGGATTGCTACACCTAAGCATGCCAAACATTTGCTCTGATATTCCAGCTCCATCAGTTAATCAACATGCTTATAGAATTATTTCTACTTTGAATATTTTATCAGGAGCGAGCAGAAAAAGACTTTGTTTTTTTCCTCATTACCTATTTTAAGACTTGCCTAAGGCTGAATAGATGGTTGTGGGCCCCAGGCGCAGTGAAGCTGTGGGTGGTCAGCCCCAAGCCTTGTAGAATTGCAATAAACGCAGGAAAACCACTTGAGATTTATACAGGTCACAACTTTATTGATTACAGATGTCAACAGGTTTTGGGTGCAGGCACTGGGTGTGTAACCTGGATCAACCAGCCTAGTTGCTGGTTGATTATTTTGGCAGGGTTAACCAAGGTTATGAACCACCCTATGACACACACCAAATCAGGGTGACCCCACCTGTGATCACCTGACCTGTCAGCACCCATCTGGGTGCCTGGACAGAAGCACCTCCACCCTGAATCCCTTTGATGGGATACCAATGCTTCTAGTCCAAAAAAAGAGAGAAAAGATGATTAAAAAGGAAATCACAACTGGTAATTTGAGATTCACCTGAAGAAAAAAGATTCACCCGTGATCTTCCATATGCACTTGTAGTGCAGAACTTGGCAGCTGCTTTTGGATGTGGCAGATGTAAATAAGTTTTGTATGAGTACACTGTGCTATCTACGGCGCCACGCTGCAGCTTCTAGTCAAAACTCCAAGACAAAATAACTTAAGCATGTAGCTATGTACATTCACATTTCCAAGGTCTACAGGTATACAACCATGGCTTTTTTTCTTGGGGTACTCAAGGGTATGCAGTACTGGCATATTCTCCCCCCCCCAACAAATGTTAAAAGTGTGACACTTATTGTAACAACTTCGTGGTGAGTACCAGCACCTTTTTTCCTATAAGCTTATACTGCTTATTCCTATACTGCTTATAACGATTGTGTTGGTACAGAATTATCCTATGCTACCCAACTCTTGGGTGGTAGCAAGTACTTTGGGACCATAACACTTGATTGGAAGCCGCCCAGAGTGGCTGGGGAAACTCAGCCAGATGGGTGGGGTATAAATAAATTATTATTATTATTATTATTATTATTATTATTATTATTATTATTTAGAATGAGGTAAAATTGCATTGCTGCCGTGCAAGCCAGATGTCTTAGAAGATTGTTCACTTGGTCCTTTCCCTTAGTTTGCTATCCAGTTGGATAACTTCTATACTGGGGTCTAGTTAGGTGGGTGAGTAGAAGAGAATGACAGGACAATTTTATGCTAAAATAGGAACTGAAGAGGAAATGAGGCTGGATTATGGCTAAAAGGGATGAGGATGGGATAAAGGTTTTGACCCTTTAATTTAGGTGAATCATTTACATCAGGCATAGGCAAACTCCGGCCCTCCAGATGTTTGGGACTACAATTCCCATCATCCCTAGCTAATAGGACCGGTGGTCAGGGATGATGGGAATTGTAGTCCCAAACATCTGGAGGGCCGGAGTTTGCCTATGCCTGATTTTACATTATGGGAAGTGGTGTCCATTCAATATGGTACAGAAGAGATGGTGGGATGGTTTTATTGAGCAAGGAGGTAGCTAGAATCTTAACTTTAGTGTAATCTTGTTATTTTAATCTTATTGTTGTATATTTACAACATTTTGGTTGATAGATAGTGTTTACATAGTTTACAGGGTGGGATTTATGCACTGTTCAGAGTTCCTGTACTTCCCTGTTAATACTTGTCACCTAGATAAGACGAGGATGTAACTCATTTTCAGCTCTTCCACTCTTTTGCTATTAAACTGCAAGGAATCTTCCTCACAGTGAGTGACATTTCCTTCCCCTTTCTTTTTTTATGTTTAGAATAGTTAATGACGAGATGGATTATGGAGCAATGACTATTCAGAAAGCCATCCAATTCCTGTGTTCTTCAGATGAGAAGTACCATGCCATGGGGGCTTACTACCTGCAGCACACCTGTTTTCAAGATGAATCTGCCAAGCAAGAGGTAAAGTTATTCCTCACTACTTCAGCTGTGTGTGGCTTTGTAGGAGATGCGTTAATGTTTGGAATTATGTCAGGACTCATGTTTCCTGTAGCTCCACCAGAAAGAAGAGGAAGTCAGATTGGGAAGAGGTATCTTGTCCATTCAACACTAAGAGGTAATACTAGGGGTATAAAGGGGGCTTCACCATCAGTGCATTGGGTGCCCTTTTTGGGTAGTTATTAGGCACACACAAAGCTCTACTTCTCTGCAAATAATTTATGTTTAAACTTCCAAATATACAACTGTTCAGAGCATCAGCATCTGACTTCAAAATTCTTGGCATAGGTTCAGATGTGGTTATTTGAATTGATTCAGATGCATATGAGTGATTATGGTTTTTTTTGTTTTGTTATTTCCAAGTAATGATAATTGAAATATAGTTGTTTTAAATTTATGTTTTCAAGAACTGTGTCAGAATTGCAAATACAACTGAGAAAACTTTCTTTTTGAGTATTTGACTTCTAAAACAGCACCAATGTTAGCATGCATCAGTCAGATCCCATAAATGTATCAAAATTCAGCTTCGAAACAGTTAGGATATCCACTTTTGTTCCTTCAGAACAAATTGGTTATCTAATTCTGAAATTCTCACTGACCACACTTGGAATACTGTGTCCAGTTCTGGGCATCACAATTTAAGAAGGATGTGGACAAGCTGGAACGTGTGCAGAGGAGGGTGACCAAGATAATCAAGGGTCTGGAAACTAAGCCTTATGAAGAGCATTTGAAGGAGCTGGGTATGTTTAGCCTGGAAAAGAGGAGGCTGAGAGGAGATATGCTAGCTACCTTCAAATATCTTAAGGGTTGTCACGTGGAGGAGGGAGTATGCATGTTTTCCCCTGCTCTGGAGTGTAGGACTTGAACCAATGGCTTCAAGTTTCAAGAAAGGAGATTCTGGCTAGACATTTGGAAAAACTTTCTGAAAGTAAGAGCTGTTCCGCAGTGGAACAGACTCTCACAAGAGGTGGTGGACTCTCCTTCCTTGGAGGTTTTTAAACAGAGGTTGAATGGCCATCTCTCATGGATGCTTTAGTTGAGATTCCTGCATTGCAGGGGCTTGGACTAGATGACCCTTGGGGTCCCTTCCAACTCTAAGGTTCTATGATTCTATGAAAGTAAGCTGTCAGACAAATACCCTCCCCCTACTCCATACTCCCCCTACCCATGCAAATAAGAGACCAATGAGGCTGGTTTTGGGGTCAAAACACACCACAAATTTATTGAATACAGATGAAAGAGGTTTGGCTTGGGCATGAGGCAATCAAAATACTTCTGGCCCAACTACTGGAAGTGACGAGTGGCCAATCCAGATGGGGGTTCCTAAGATTTACATCAAATAGGTTGGCCCCTGCAGGGACCGCTGTCTGGGAGAGTGCCTTCAGCCCTGGAACCCACCTGGGCATGCAGACATGGCCACTCCCCCCTGGATCCCTTTAACGGGATACCCCAGCTTTTGGAGGGGCTGATGGAGACTACAACCTCCATCCAAAACAAAGGATTGGCCCAATGCCCAACCAGTTATGACTATTGCTATGAGGTAGGCAAAACCACCAGGTCAGTGCCAGTTAGCCCGGTGGGCAAATTCCTACCCGGCCCCCTTAAAGAACAGCAACCACCATAGCCACAACAAAGTCTTTGACTATAAGCTTAAACCGAGGGTGGGTGTGCAGGGGGGAAAAGCTGCTGAAGGAACAAATAGGTAGTGTCCCAGGTGTGAGTTGTTTAAATGGGCAAGGGGTGGATCCAAGGGAAGCCTACCTGCTCCATTGGCTCTGCCCCCTGGCACAGCCCAAGTCCCGAGCCTGCATCCCCATTAGCCAAAGCTGGGTGCAGGCCAGGATCCAGTTAATATTATTATTCATATTATCATGCCATTAACAAAAATGATACTTTACTGAATAACATAACCATGCTGTCTTCATGGGTATATCCTTTTCCAAAATTTACTCAGAACAAACTTGCAATGAGGGCAAATAAATCTTGCACACTTTTGGAAAAAGTACCTGTTTGGGACATATAATTTGCTCTAATATCAAACAATAATGCCAATCCACTAGGCAATGGAAGGAGCGAGATAAAAAGTATTTTGAGGAATAAATATGACCAGTAGGAAAGCACTTATTCTGAATTATTTTTTATTTATAAAAAGTATTTCTATAGTGCCATGTCATAAAATATCAGGGCAGTGATCCTGATTAACTGCCTGTCCAACAACTTAAAGAATTTGCAATAAACAGTTTGTTTATATTTACTTTCTACATCATGACTAGTCTGGCTTTCCTAGAGCAGCACCCATTTCCTCTTTAACACATAAGCTTTCCAGTCTCACTTCCACCTTTTCAAATAATATTGTACAAGGGTCATTGAACCAAGTGAGGTCTAGACCAGAGCTTTCAGCAGTCAACGAACAAGAGCACACCCTTTCCCCTACGGTACATGGCATGTTGGAACTTAGACTGCTATCACCTGAACTGATGAATTGCAGAAACTGCCCTGACTCATCAGCAAAGCGTTCCTTCCTTCACGTATAGTGAGTGACCTCTGCACCAAGGTGGCTTTTGAACCAATCAAAAGCATTGGTTCATTATTTTAAAGGAAGAAGAGATTTTGGGCCCCAAGGAACACTCTATAAACTCTTAATGCTATCATGTGCAATAGGAAGCAGCAGTTTATGCATGCAATAAAACCTACTATATGGGGCACATATACATATATAGGGGGAGGGTGTTATTGTTTTGTTTTTGTTTTTATTATGTACTTTGTCATGTGTTTATTATGTTTATATTATGTATTATGTATTTTTATTTTGTATTTTTATGCTGTGAACTTCCCTGAGCTCTACAGATGAAGGGAAGTATACAGATTTAATAAATAAATTAAATGAATGAATATTCACAGTAAAGCCAGTAGTAGTTCAACACTGGTCACTGCAATGAGTATACGTCATATGTTAACCTTCAACACGAATGCTTCCTATCTGCAGAAAAAACAAGAGAGGTTTCTAAACAGTTTTGATCAAAAAACATTTAAATCCCTTCTTTGTTAGGTCTATCGGCTTGGTGGCATTTCCAAGCTTATTGAGCTTCTGCGCAGCCCAGATGAGAATGTGCAACAGGCTGCAGCTGGGGCCCTCCGAAACTTAGTTTTCAGAAATCCAACCAACAAGCTAGAAACCCGCCGTCAGAATGGAATTCGAGAATGTGTCAGCCTCTTGAGAAGGACTGGGAGCACAGAGATACAGAAGCAGCTGACAGGTACCTCCACCCTTTCATAACAATGTTGGAGCAACTGGAACAGTAAATCACTAATACAAATTAGTGCATAAATATTGGGTTGTGTCCAACAAAGGTGTCCCATTAGAGCAAAGATTTATACCTTCACAATGGAACTTCCTCCATCTCTTCACTCTGTGTGCTCCCTGTGCTCGCCGCCAAACCCTGAACAGATTGGGGACAGAAGAGGAAGTCTTGTTGTGTGGGTGGAAGCCCTCAAGATAGGAAACCTAAAATTGACTAAACTTCAATATATTTGTATACAGTGTTACCTCGGTTTACAAACTTAATCCGTTCCAGAAGTCCTTTCTTAAACCGAGGCATGCTTTCCCTAATGAGGCCTCCCACTGCCGGTGCCCTTCCACTGTTTGGATTCTGTTCTTAGACCGAGGTAAAGTTCGCAAACTGGAACACTACTTCCAGTTTTGCGGAGTTCATAAACCGAATAGTTCATAAACAGGACTGTTCGTAAACTGAGGTACCACTGTATTGGAAAACCTCAGTATTGGTGCTTTTTCATTTAATGCAGCAAGTGGAAGAGAAGTTGGAATTTAATAAAGAAACACTACCAGTTTGTTAAAAGGAAAGACAATCTTCTAGATTGATATTTTGGTTCCCTGGTTTTTTTTCTTCCCTATCCCAGTAACACACCAGAACGGAAATAAAGCTATGTGGGATCAGAGATTTCAGGCCCAGTAGACATAGATTCCCAGTATCATTCATAAGCAGGCAGTGAGGCAGGTAGAATTTATTTTAACATGACTGTAGCTTGAATGCCTTCCATGAACATTTGGAGACTCACTTTCAGAATACCTATTAGTTTTACAGTTTCCTCTTGAATCCCTATTTAGGGAAATTTTTAATGTCTGAAATTTTATTCTGTTTTTAATGTTCTGCTGGGAGCCACCCAGAGTGGCTGGGGAATCCCAGCCAGATGGACAGGTATAAATAATAAAATTATTATTATTATGAATCTAAATGAGAATGACAGGAAGCTATAGCAATGTGTCTCATGTATTTGCTTTCCAGGATTGCTCTGGAACTTATCGTCCACAGATGAACTGAAAGAAGATTTAATACATGAAGCTCTTCCTGTTCTGACTGATCGTGTTATTATTCCTTTTTCTGGCTGGTCTGATGGTGTTAGTACTAGATCAAGAGAAATTATTGACCCAGAGGTATTCTTCAATGCCACTGGCTGTCTGAGGTAGGTCAGCAGACATATTAATATTTTGATCATATTGAAAAAACTAGGTGCATTCTGCTTGTCTGGCAAATATTCTCAAAAAGTCCCTTTTGCATTTTTGTTATGTATGTAATTTAGAATGTTTATACTGTCTTTTATCAATGATTTCAAGTCAGTATACAAAAATTAAAGCAACAACACAAATGATGCATGAAAGTGCAATTAAGAGTCCAATTTTAAGAAACAAAGAATAGCCATATTGATCAACAATAAACTCTCAGAAATTGTCTACAATTGGGACAACCCCAAAAGTCGCTAGAATGTTGCAAGCATTTCACATTCCAGCAGTGGAGTTTGAAGTTTAAAAATTTAAGATAAAAGAATTTTTTTAACGCTTGGGTGAATTGAAAGGTTTTTGCTTGTCACTGAAAATTCAATATATACCATGCTGAGTAGAGCAATCCATTGTAGAGCTCCATGTCTGAAAAAAACTTGGAATTGTAAGCTAAAATTCCAATGAAAGTGGTATTTTGAGAAGGTCATTGATTCACTGCTTTTGGTTCCCTATTCTAGTAACAAACCAGAATGAAAATAGAGCTATAGAGGGACTGGACTCAGAGATTTCAGGCCCAGTAGATGCAAATTCCCAGTATCATTGATAAGCATGTGAGGTGTGGTAGTTTGAGCACAAAGCTATTTTGGGTTGTAAAGGTTAAAAGGTTAAGTACCAGCCTTTAAATTGACAGACAGTGAAGTTCCTTTAAGTTTGCATCAAGCACTGTCCGATTCTGCACAAAATGAAGCTTCTCAACCATTCTCATTGCAGTCATCTAGATGTATTTTTGTTGTATGCATAAAGACCGGAGGCGCGGGTACCAGGTGTGTGCTGGTACTCTGATCAAAAGTTCTTCACCTGCATGTTAAAAAACACACAAACCTTCTGCTTGCTCCTCATTGAATTTTAATGACTGCCTCTGGCAATGACTTTCCTTTGAATTGCCCTCCATATTGGTTTTCTTCATTAGATTCCCTAGTCCTCTACAACCACCCCCTTTTAAACTGTAGGAAGCCTCTTAGTTAGCATGCAATAGTTTTATTCATGCTTAGGAAAAGCTATCAAACTCCTTGGCATGAATGTATTAGTCCAGACTTGCAGTTTCTCTTACTGATCTCCTGCAATGCTCGGCATATGAGAATCACTGAATGAGCCAATGGAACAGCTACACAATTAGAAGTTCACCTTAAGGGGATTGAGCAGCAGCAGTTCACGCCTCAAGCACACACATGAACTAAAAGTACCATTGTTTGCTGAAATGAAAAAGATGAACTGCATCAGCGACTGCAACTTTCTTGGTCCAGGGGTCTAACAAGCTGATATAAGCAGCTTGTAAACTCACTGTACATTAGTAGATTATTTCCATTCTTGCTTAGGTAGATAAAATGACTCAGTGCAAAATGGAAGTATTCCAAGCTCCATATCTTCAAACCTTTGGGAGTCTGAAGGGAAAACAGTAAAAATAGCTCCATAGTGATCTTAAAACTAGTTAGAGCTTGTTTGTGTATCAGAAATGGTCTCTATTAAAAAAAAATCTCAGCATCTTGACACAGTATTGTGAAGTAAGCCTCATGTGAGAAAAACCAGTGTCTTGAAGACGTTAGCTGTAACCATCCAAACAGCACTATTTCCTTTGATCAAACAAAATATTTGCATTCGCCCTCAAACATTTTGAAATATTGTTTCGTCTTAATAGTTGTGTTATGAAACTTGGCAGGCATCAGACTTAATGGTAGAGTAACTGAGCAAAAGGAGATGAGTTTGAGCTATTGAAAGGAGAAAGTTCTCAGACTCCCTTGCAACCCCTGGAAAACCAACCAGAATTGTTAAATTAAGTACAGTGGTACCTTGGTTCTCAAACTTAATCCATTCCGGAAGTCCGTTCCAAAGCCAAAGCATTCCAAAACCAAGGCATGCTTTCCCATAGAAAGTAATGCAAAACAGATTAATCCGTTCCAGACTTTTAAAAACAACCCCTTAAACAGCAATTATAACATGAATTTTACTATATAATGAGACCATTGATCCATAAAATGAAAGCAATAATCAATGTACTGTACTATAAAATAAATAAGACAGTATTGTAGATGATAAAAATTAATTTTTTTTTCTTCTTACCTGCACTGATGATAGTCATTGTTTGGATGGGGGGCTTTTATCTATTTCCTTAGTCACACAATCAATCAATCAATCAATCAGTAGCTGAACTGGGTTCCACTGAGTCACAAAAACAAATTAACCCAAAAAGCCTCAATAAGAAAAATGCAAAATAAATAGCAAAAACAAAAGCGCCAAACTTAATTCATTCCGAAAATCTGTTTGACTTTCAAAATGTTCGAAAATCAAAGTGCAGCTTCTGATTGGTGCAGATGCCCCAGAAACAATAGCCAACAGCCGCATCGGATGTTCGGCTTCCGAGAAACGTTCGAAAACCGGAACACTTACTTCTGGGTTTTTGGCGTCTGAGGTGTCTGAGTACCAAGGCATTTGAGAACCATGGTAGCACTGTACTTGGATTAATGAACTTTCAGATATTATATTCACCCCCTTAAAAACATTATTTTTGAATAGTTATTTAAATGATTTGAATCAGCTAATAGTAAAGCACCCTGTTTCTCTCAGCATATGCAGCTTTTGGGACCAAGCTAGACCTAATGCTAAATGGATTATTAGAAGCCTTGGCTGTGTACACACTCCCTTTTACTTTGCACCCAGTGTGCTCCCACCGCTGGTTTTGGAAGCAGTGCACATTCCACATTAGCCATAATCCATATCTATCCTGTATCTGTCCTGCCATTCTTTATGAAATACACCATTTTGATGTGTCGTCTCGCCCCCCCCCAATCATCTTTAATCCAAATTGAGCAAAAGAAAGACTGAGATGTGTTTTAAGCCAGTAATATGTACACAGCCGATATTGGGCTTAAAAAGAAAAAGAAAAGTTAATAGTAGATATTGCAGATGATTTTCATTGAGGACTACAGCATGTGGAGAGGGGAGGTTTAACCATTTATTCCCCAGCTGTGATCCCAGCTATTAGCTTTAGAAAGAAAGCTGCCATGAAGCTAATAGTTGTGCTTAGGAGCAGATCTGTTTTGTGGAATAGGTCTGTGATATATTCCACAGGCTCTCTGTATAGGAGAATTTCACCCTCATTGAATCAAAGAGAACTAGAGAGAGATTGGTGAGCACAGGACAAGAGTAACTGAGGTGCCTGACTGATCTGATTACTTCTCCCTTTGGTTTATAAAATGTCTCTTCCCTGTAGGAACCTGAGTTCTGCAGATGTTGGACGTCAAACCATGAGGAACCACCCTGGACTGATTGACTCTGTAATGGCTTATTCTCAGAACTGTGTGGCTGCCAACCGTCCAGATGACAAGGTACAAGTCAGACGTAGAGTAATGTTTGTTCATCAGCTGATATAACTCTGGTTAACATTGCCAGAATTGTAAACCCAGAATTATTTTTACAGCAATGCCTTTTTTTTAAAGAATCCTGCCCTGTGTAAAGTATTTATGCACTGACAACTGAGAGAAGTGACTGGTTATCTCGTTTTCTTTGTTTTAGTCTGTGGAGAACTGCATCTGTATCCTTCACAATCTGTCCTACCGCCTTGATGCTGAGGTGCCTAATAAATACACACAGCTCAACCACATGGCCAGGAACAGTTACACAGACAAAACCCTGACTGGCTGCTTCAACAACAGAGGTGGAAAACTGGAGGTGAGATTTGGTGCATAGAGCTACATCATTGCCTTGTGTTAAAGGCAACTTTGGATGATGATTATTTCAATTTCTTGCTCGCCTTTCACCATAAAGTCCCAGGGTGGATTTTAGCAATTCAAAAATGCAATATTCAAAAACAGTTTAATATTAGTTTTGTGTAATAAATAAGTAAACTGGGGGTTCTTTTGCAAAACATGGGTTAAAAAACTTCAGCTTCTTAGATATTTTAAATATTTTAAATATTCTTATTTACCCTTAGTATGATGACTATGACCTACCTCTTCCTGAAGAGGACTATAAACCCAGAGGGTCCAGCTGGCTGTACCATTCAGATGCCATCCGCACATATCTGTCTTTGATGGACCAGAGCAAGAAAGATGCTACCCTGGAGGCTTGTGCTGGAGCCCTGCAAAATCTGACTGCAAGCAGAGGACTGGTAAATGCATTATTTTGCCCTCCACATCTGGATAGACATCTGGAAAAGCACTTTGTTAACTGATGAAAGTAGACACTCTGTGTATGATGTATGCTGGCTACCACCCCAAAACTCTAGAAATAAGAAATGCCTAATTATTTATTTTTTTCTAGATGTCAAATGCAATGAGCCAGTTGATTGGTCTAAAGGAGAAAGGTTTGCCCCGTATAGCACGCCTTCTGCAGTCCAATAATGCTGAAGTAGTTCGCTCTGGAACATCCTTGCTGAGCAATATGTCTCGACACCCAATTCTACACAAAACAATGGGTAGGCACCATTTTGTATTCTACCTATTTTCCTTTCTTTACATTCACACACTTTTCTTCATATATGTCATTTCTTTTCAAAAGTCCCACTCTGCTAAATGATCAGAGGGTTTAAATCTCTTCTATCACAATACAGTGGTACCTCGGGTTAAGTACTTAATTCGTTCCAGAGGTCCGTTCTTAACCTGAAACTGTTCTTAACCTGAAGCACCACTTTAGCTAATGGGGCCTCCTGCTGCTGCCACGCCCCTGGAGCACAATTTCTGTTCTCATCCCGAAGCAAAGTTCTTAACCTGAGGTACTATTTCTGGGTTAGCGGAGTCTGTAACCTGAAGCGTATGTAACCAGAGGTACCACTGTAAAGTGTTCATTGGTGAGAAGCTGGTTCAACATTTTTCTGTTCTCATCCAGTTTTGTGCTTTCGTGTTTGTTCACGAGCAGCAGGTCTATCTAATGATCTAAAAAGCAAGTGAGAATAAGCAAAGAATTATTTACCCTCCGGATGATGCTATCTCTCTCATGTAAAATGCTGTTGGTTGGGGTTGGGGGGACAGGTGTGTTAGGTTAGGCTTGGTACCCAAAGTCACAGCTACATGAACTTCATCACTACCTGAAGCTGATCTGCTGTGGCTCTTCCCACCTGATAATTTTGCTTTTTAGCAAAAGTGGGATCTGTTGCTACAACTCCCAAGGGTGACTAATATTCCCCTTATGCCCAATTGTAGACCTTATTGAGTAATGCTTATTTAGTTTCAGTAACTCTTTTGAGTTTTAGACAACTCAAAAGCTTTTTTGAGTTGTATTTAATGGTAATCTGTTTCTGCCCTTCAGCTAATCAGGTGCTCCCAGATGTGACCCGTCTCCTGGCCCTCCAGGCTCCAGGTTCCAGCAACTATGGGGACATTATGACATCTGCTTGCTACACACTGAGGAACCTAATCATGTCCAACCCACAAATGGCCAAGCCCTACCTGACAGGCAGCTTGATAAATAATGTTGTAGGCCTATGCCGTAATGGGTGAGTAATGGTGACGAAAAGTGGGCATATGAGAGATTTGAACCATGATTTGAATATATCCCTTTCTTTGCATATCAAATATATGTGCAGCTTAGAACTTTTCCATTTCTAATTTATTTATTGCAGAACACTGACACCTCACCATAAGCATTTTTAAAAGCTGTGGTTAGTGTGAGTCTCAGATACCGAGTTTGTTTTCCTAAACCACTGATGGGAAACCTGTGGTCCTCTTGTTGTTATTTGATCCCAGTTTCCATCAGGCCCAGCCAGCATGGCCATTAGTCAGAGATGATGGGCTTTGTAAAGCTCCTCAGCGCTGCCCTTAACTTTGAACCTGGCATACCTAGAGACTCATTAATACCATGGAATGGGGTTGGTGGTGGCTGCTGCCTACTGAATGGCATTTTAAACTTTGGCTATTGTAGTTTATTTTGTAAACTACATTCTGAAGATTTGCATGTAACACTAAACCAAGATTTAGCACTGCATGGATGAGCCAGAGGGAGGAGTACAGAAAGAAGAAATGCCATAGTACACCTGCAACAGCACATCAAACATGTCTTTCCCATATCGGTCTCTACAACCTCAGCAGATGCTGTAACTCTCCAGTGGTTTGAATTCATCCCCAAAGGCCCACTAAATCACTTATTATTATTATTATTATTATTATTATTATTATTATTATTATTATTATTATTTATATACCCATCTGGCTGTGTTTCCCCAGCCTCTCTGGGTGGCTTCCAACAAAATATTAAAATACAATAGTCCATCAAATATTAAAAGCTTCCATAAACAGGGCTGCCTTCAGATGTCTTCTAAACGTGTGGTAGTTTTTTCCCTCTTTGACATCTGGTGGGAGGGCGTTCCACAGGGCAGGTGCCACTACTGAGAAGGCCCTCTGCCTGGTTCCCTGTAACTTGGCTTCTCACAGCGAGGGAACCGCCAGAAGGCACTTGGCGCTGGACCTCAGTGTCCGGCGGAACAATAAGGGTGGAGACACTCCTTCAGGTATACAGGACCGAGGCCGTTTATATATATATTGTATATATAATACTACATAAATATACATATATTATATACCTATATATTTTATATTTTATATATCTGTTTAAATTTGTTTAAAACATAACAATAATTACAAAAAAAAACACCTAGTCAATTTCCAAAGGCCTGTTGGAACAAGAAAGTCTTTACCTGCCAGCGGAAGAACAGCAAGAAAGTTGTTGTCATCCATCCTTTTCTGGAAAGCTCATTTGCCTTCTTTTCTTTCTGTAGATCTTATCCAAAAGCAGCTGAAGCTGCTCGGATGCTGTTGTCTGACCTATGGTCAAACAGGGAGCTCCAAACTATACTAAAACAGGTAAGAGAATAATGTGGTCTTTTTCACTATTTCTCATAAACAGCATGGCACTTGGACAGCCCCACTCACATAATAAAAGGTGTGGCTAGCCCTGTGGTGAATGTCTCCTAAGATCATAGAAACAGTGGTTTTTTTAACAAAAAGTTGTGATGGTAAACTGTTTTGGAAAGTAGAGCTGTCATTTTGTTTCATTTTTTGTATACAGAATTGTTTTAGAGGCATCTCTTCTGGATGAAAAGGAATTACCTTTTCAGATCTTCAATATAAATAATATATACTGTGACATATCTTTTAAAAAAAATGCAATGCATTTTCTAGTGCTTTGTTAGTTTTGCTCCTCTGGTCTGCTGATGGATGACAATTAAAAAGAAGAGAACAGAAAGATACACGTCGACTAATTGTGGACACAGAAGCAGAATATTCAGAAGCTTTGCAAAATGTTTTTGCATTTATATATGAGTTATTAAGTGAGGTTACTAGAAATCTTCAGTTGAAACCACTCTCGTGCCTTAGAGAGTTTTACATGTGCAACATATATAGTTTGTGAGTGCATCCAGACATTTGCCTGAATTTGACTTCTCTCATGCTTATATCAAAACATCTGACTCCTCAAAACATAATGGTTCTTCATCCAATTTATCCTTATGTGATCTACAACCTTCCATTCTGCAGCAAGGATATGATAGAAATATGATGGGATCCTTAACAGGAAGCACTCTCAGGACCCTTTCTTCAAGGTTCTAAGAAGATACCTTTCCTGCATGTTTGGCTTACAGGTAAACAACTCAATCAGACTTTCAAAGCTGGGGGGGGGGACCTTAGTCACATCTAGATTAGCCTCAATATGCAGGGCTGGTCAGTCATATCACTGCTGGGAGGTAGAGGGAGAGATGTGAGTTGATGGCCAGGTCGGTGTGGCGCAAATAAACTGGTAGAAGGACTGAATTGGCTCCGCTGGTTTGTTTGCACCATGCCAACTTCACCATTGCCCTCACCCACAGCAGGTAAGCAGCAGCAATACAACCAACTGGATGACAGGTGAACACTCTCAGGCCACCACATCATCCACTGCTGGGTACAGGACTCAAGGGAAACCTCTTATCTCCCAATCCAAAAAAAGGTTGTACTTCCACGGGGTTATCAGTGGGTTAAGTTACTGCCTTAAGAACTGGGACGAAGAGGGAGAAGTGAAGGATTATTTAGGGAGCATATAGCACCCTCCCATTCTGAGTGCACTGTGATCTGTGTGCAGCTATGAACTCATGGCTCAACAGAGGAGCAGCAGGAAGAAGACTCGGTTGAGTCGTGTCCTATCAGGGGTGCCAAGTTGAATAAAATATTGTGGGGCCCCAGAGATAAGCCTCGCCCTGCATAATTGATCACATGACACAGTGCACACACACCATTTGAATGGGAATGCCCATCAACTTTGTGGGGGCACGGTCCCCTCAAATACTTTATGGTGGGGCTGAAGCCCCTAGGATTTGACTCCTATGTGTGTTATGTATTCCACAGGTACAACTGCGCATTAAAGGCGCACAGGGGCATTTCTCAATATGTACATAGGGGACACTTGGAAATGACTAATTCTGCAGTCTTTTTTTTTTCCTTTCAGACTTTGTGACTCTTTTCTGCCTAGAGGCCTCTGCCGTCAAGAAATTGTTTGGACATTAACATACACACAGAGAGAATGTTGCCAGATTTCAAGACACTTGTAAAACTAGGTACAAAAGCTGTATTGCCTGGCATATTTTAAAATGTTCTAATGGCTGTTTTAAATATTTCTTTCATTTTTTCTGGGGATAGGCTGGGAGGCTGGAGGTTAATGGTACTTGATGTCAATTGTTAGTATTTTTAAAAACAAACAAACTGGGGCTTACAATTTCGAGAGGTACAATGAATAAGTTAGACACCTACCTACCAACTGATGCTATGTTAGGAAACTTTTAAGGAGGTAGCACCTATGTATGTATATATTTAGTGGGTGTACGTATATAGAGTGGGAGAAGTGGAATTCCGGTGTCACCAAAGGCATTTGGGTGCCATTCCGTTGTCTAACAGTGCAATTCAATGTTTGTTTATTTGGAAAACTGAGTTCACTGGGGATTACTCCCATGAAAATGTGCACAGGATTGCACAACCTAAAGGGTTGGGAGTCAGCCCCATTGAACATAGTGTGGCTTCCTTCTTAATAACCATGCACAGGATAGTGCTTTAAGTCCTTTTTATTCCTCATTTTCAACAAATTATGTAAAATTACTAATACCTTATGTGTTTCTTTCTTTGTCAGTGGTCATTCTACATAGATAATTAGTATAGAGCTCCTGTTTTAGATTGCTGAAATTATTTCTCCCTAAACTTTACTGACATCACAGAGTTTCTTCTGCATTCATCTTTTTTTGGGGGGGGGGTTTGAGGGTGTGGACACCAGTTCTGCTTTCGTATTCCATTTTATGGCTAAGCATTTTTCTCCCTATAGGTCACTTAGTTTCCAAATCCCAAGAAGCAAATTCATGTCAGATAAATTTCTCCTGAATTGATTCTTGATAGTTTTTGAAAACTTTATTTTTATACTATATATAAGTAATGGATTGTGTGGAAGACCCCCAAGGTCTTACTAAGGATATAATCTACCACAAGCTTCTATGTGGCTTTTCAAAAATATTTGCTTTACCAAAGTCGGATTCTTGCTATTTCATAAATCCGTCATCTGAACAAGTCTGCCGATATATACTCAGAAAAAAGAAAAATAGACGTGATCTACTCTTTGAGAATTCCTGTCATGTTCACTCAGTAGCACAAACAATTTCCTCTCACCCAATGGAACTTTCCTCTCCTCTCCTCTGCCCTGTGGGCCCCCAAGCCCCGTTCACAGGGTCTTCCAACCCTCTGATATAGATTCTGAAGATGCGGCGGGAGGACATAGAATTGGATTGGGGGTGAAGAGAAAAGGAAAGGGAAACGCTCCATTGTGAGAGCAGAAGTCTTCTGACTTCACTTTGTACCCAGAGCCTTCTCCCAAGGCTCATGAGTAGGAACCAAAATGAAATTACAGTGTTTAACAAGTAGCTATGAAATTGAACTGTTTCTTGTCAGACCATTTTAGAAGCTTGGGAGGAAAGGGGTGGTGGTTTTCATCATTTTTTATAAAAGAAATATGTTCAAGCAGTTTCTGCTGGATCTAAAATGGATTTGCCCTATGCTTTTCAACTACCATTTCAGTCTTCACACCTCAGAGGCATCCTGTCATAGGTTTTTGTACATTTTTCAGTGGTGTGTTGTAATACTCCTGGGGTGGTTATGGCATTTTGTAGAGGAGCTTTAGCTTGGGCAAATGGTGTGTCGTTATTCAGTGATAAAAGTACATTTATGAAAGCAAGTTGCTGTGTAATTCCAAATAAATGACAAAGATAAGTTAATTCAAAGAAGTTGAGGGCGGGTAAGTCTCCTGTCCCCTCCTTGTCCCTGCAGATATTTGCAGTCTCCAGGTGGGGAACTCTCCTGAGGATGGGGAACTCTCCTGCACATTGTAGAATGACTTGCAGGGGGAAAGGAGCCATCAGGCAGCTGAGAGAGCATAGACCTAGGGAAGAAGTGGAGTTTTGGAAAGGAAAACTGGAACAAGGAGTGGTACAGAATAATGGAGAGGAGTTGAGAGGAGTGGAGCTGAGAGGAGAAGGGGGAATCCAAGAGGAGAAAGAAACTAGGAAAGAGAATGGGCAGACAG
Source organism: Podarcis raffonei (assembly GCF_027172205.1). NCBI lineage: Eukaryota > Metazoa > Chordata > Lepidosauria > Squamata > Lacertidae > Podarcis > Podarcis raffonei. The sequence goes on from NC_070607.1 coordinate 66,555,324, forward strand.
GAAGGCTGCACATGGCCAGGAACTGTAGCAATGAACAGTGTTGCAATTTACCTTTGAATGAATCAATCAAATGTATCGCCAGTAGGTTTCTGGATTACATGTGCGTTATCTCATCTTCATCAGTTTGATTGGTTCCAAGTTTTCAGAGGACCCTCAGCAAAATCAACTCCCTCCTAACTTACAGGGACATGATGCTGATCTTTAATTTCCCACAATGCCTATGTTGCATCGCTCCATGGTATTGTGGGAAATGTAAAAGTGGTGCCCAGTGTTGATTTAGAGTCCTGGCTGCTGGGGGGTGTAGATGAGGGGGCAGGCACAGGTCACATGTCATTAGTAGGCCCTACCAGAGTTAGGTCCCAAGAGTTGCTGTGTGGTGATGCCAGACCTGGTCATGAACTACATTTTTAACATTTGATATTTCATAACGAAAAGCTACTAATAGTCTTAATAGTGTTCATATATGTAAGCATAAAGTGTGTGTCTACACATACACCAGATTTGTTAATAGAATGATTAGCAGAATGATTATCATTGAGTTAATAGAAGGCTTTGGCACAACTAGTCAGTTATCATATCAGATAATCAAGAACTACCTGTCATCTGTACTTGCCCTCCATAACCCAGTTTTGTCAATGTTTGGCATGTAGTAAGAGAATCCTTACCACTGGTATTGTTATGCTGTTTAGCAAGGCAAATTGATCTTGAAGAGATCTACGTGAGCAGTAATGTCAAATGCTCTACATTTCTTTTGGCCCTGCCACATGAGAAGCAAGATGCAACAGGCTGATGTTTGCATAGGACATGAGTCATGTAAATAAATGCTAGAGCCTGTTATGACCTCAAGATAGCAAAAAGTGCTTTCCTTATTAGGGCTTGCTTTGTTTTATGCATTCTAAAATGCTAGTCAAAGGATTTCTTGGATGTCCAATGCATCATTTCAGAAGGCTCATGGGCACAACTAGAAGAAATGAACTTTTGCAAGCTTACTCCTCGGTTGTATTAATTTACTACCTTTTATTACCACCCATATCACTAACCCAGCTATACAAAGTATTCTGTAATATATATGTACAAGAATCCCATGTCAACTTTGTTTTTTCCTGTACTGTATGCGTATTTGCTTCATTGGAACATCTGAAATCAATAAAGAGTTGGGAGATCTTTTAACTTTTCACCTTCGCTATTGTGCTTACTTTGCTTCTTTCTGCCACCAAATATATTGATAAATAAAGCAACTTACGAATAATTCAGTTTTCTTCATTCTGCAGTTAGTGGAAGACTGTCCTTTCTTCTAAAGATCTCAAAACATATTTCCTATTATGCGCCATCAGCTTTGTGCAGCTTTAATGAAAGACAGAAGCAGGAGGACTATGGTGGTAGGTGAGGACATGCCTCAGTCTCACTATAGATCACAGCACTGCGTTTCTAGGAGCTGCTATCTATCCTGCTTCTCCATCAGGACATAAATACATTCTCACAAGCCAGTGGTGTATTTCAGCAACATGAACTCCTTAAGGAGGATGGTTATTCTTGGACTCCCAGCCTTGTGGATTAGCTAAAAAAAAAAAAAAGACTGTTTTCTTAAGGACAGTGGATATTCTTAGAGTTGGACTAATTCAAAAACATGGAAGAACATGGGCATGTAAAAAGGTAAAAGAGTATTGGCAAATGATTTATAATGAACTGGGGAAAATGTTTAAAATTACTTTCCCCCTGCCCAAACCAGAGTCCTTTCTCCTGAAAGGAGAAATCCCCAAATGTCAGAAAAGGTTTTTTATGTATGCAGCAAGTGCAGCCCATGTTTTGTTAGTCCCAAAATGGAAAGTGAGCGAGGTCTCAACTAAAGAAGATTAGCAACTTAAGTTGACAGAATATGCACAACTTGCACATTTAACATATAGAATAAGAGAGCAAGATTGGGAAAAGTTTATTGAGTATATGGAAAATAACTGTGTACAGCTGAAAACGCAGGCGGCATTAAGATAAGTTCAACAGAGTAAATAATTTTTGAAGGATGTAATAGTGGAGAACGCATTGGAATAGTTATTGTAAAATATGCAGGGAGGTAAGATATGCAAAATGAACCGTGGAAAGAGAAGAAGGGAAGTCATTGGATATTTTAAAGTATGTAAACTGTTTATTTGAAATTATATAACAGAAAATTTAATAAAAAGTACATATAAAAACTAAAACTAAAACACGGAGGAATAGTTCTACACTCTCTTGGAGCACCGAAGAGAAATCTAAATGATGAGCTGGAGGAGGGAGTCTGGAAGTAGCTGGCACCTCACCTAGCAATTTATTTTTGTCTGGTCAAGATGCTTGTCTTAGGGTTGCCCAATTGCTATCTAGAGAATGAGGATTTTCCATTTCAATGCACCAGTTAAGTGAGAAAGGAGATAGCTCCTGCCCATCCCTCTGCTTGTCATGGTCTCCACCCTCCTCCTCTGCCTGCAGTAAAGCAAACCCTCACTGCAGGCAGAAGGGTGGTCAGACAAATGGGCGAGAGCAGCCACAGTGATCTCATCTCACTCTGGATTGTGCACGTTTAAAGCAAAACACTTGCTCTTCAAGTTGCAATGTTGCGCTTTGGGCCTGACTTACATTTGGAAAACCCAAGGCCTGTGATATGGTATACCTGGTGATGATGGGAGGCTGCTGGTTTCTTCCCAGGGCTGCCATTTAAATACAGTTTAACCAACATTGACTGGTGCTACCAGTAGCATCAGATGAAGATCTGCAGTAGCTGTTCAGAGAAAAAAGCTCCATATAGACACTTGCAAATGTTAGCCACACTCCTTCATCTGAGCAGGGAGTGGTGGAAGGAATTAGATACACCATGATAAGAAACTGTAGCATTGGCATCTTTTGAGAAGGTGGTTTTATTTTTCCCTTACCAAACTGGCTTGCAGACAGTAGCAGCTTGTGGAGACATGACCAGATGAAACAACTGCATATGAAAACATAAATTAATGTAAGAAATGAATAGTCCTCTGCTCCTATTGGCTGCCCTGCTTTCCCGATTGCATCTGGTTTCACTCCAAGGATAGGAGGGGATAATAGGCCTGACGCTACACCAAAGCTTGGAACCTGCAGCTGCATGCCTGTTGCGGTGAAGCAGATGCCATGAGGATCTCACAATTTCAAAGGGAGATGCAAGTGTGTTGACACAGCAGAGTGTAAGAAATCCCACCCAACAATGTAGTTGCCACAGAAGCACTAGAGCCCAAGAGAAATTGGCTGGAATTTCAGACCAACCATAGGTCCCATACCAATGTAATGCAAAATTAAGTAATACAAAATGACCAGGTACTCTTTCATCGTTTTCTAAGCTAGGCCCTTCTTGTGTCTTATACATCATCCCCAGGCTAAAACCATCATCCCCAGGCTAAAACCATCTAATTGTCTTTCTTTCTTTCTTTCTTTCTTTCTTTCTTTCTTTCTTTCTTTCTTTCTTTCTTTGCAAAGGCATATATTAGGTACTTTGTTTCATTTCTAAGTTGTTTCATTTTATACTTATATGCTGTTACAGAATTCCTTTGAACACCACCAAATTGCACTGGTTAATCCTTTGCCATATGATACAAAACGAAGCTTTGTGATTAGAAGTTTAGATCTAGAGTTTTTGAAGCATGCAGGTGCCTGGATTATATAATTGGAGGTTATTTTGCTTAATATCTAGTTCACATTCATATCAGATCTTCTCTTCCATGACAGCTTGAGTCTGACGCTTAATAATCAGATATCATTGCTTTGTTGGTGAGCTTTAGCACTGAAGTATGAAACTTTTAAATCCTTTCTAAATGTCTGTATACAGCAAGTATGCTAGCCCTGACTGATATGGAGAAACATAGTTCATATTCACTTGTTGAACTAAATATTCAACATAGGTCTCACTTTGTGTCAATGAATATATCCATTTCATATTTTAAAAATGCTTCTTGTATTATTGTGAATGTTTTAGGAATTTGCAGAACAGATAACCTATAAAGATTTAGGCTACATTCCCATTACAGCTTTCTCTACATCCACCGCACTCCCACTGCTAGTTTCTGAAGCTGCATTCACATGGGATTAGCCAGAATGATCCTGGCAGCTCATTGAAAAAGACTGCAGTTTGATGTATTTTCCCCCTCAAACTTGCTTCAGTCCAACTACAAAACTGGATGCAGAGAAAGTGATAACACGAATATACCCTAACAGCTATCACCCACCCACAGGTGAACTTACGTGAACAGATGACAGCTTAATGAATAAGTGTTCGGTGGAGGGGGATTGCAGCAGGGGGACCAAAAACATCATGCCCAATGGGTGAAATCATCATCACTCACTCTCAGATGTGGGCAATGCTGCAAATACATCTTGAAATGCAATTGGGGGTGGGGGTGGGGAATGGCCTTGCTGTGTTCCAAGCTGCTAATCAGTACATACCCCTAGTGGCTTTTGTGCAAGTCACAACATGAATGGAGATTTCTCGACACTAGATCACTGCTCAAAGTTGATATGGCAGGATCTGTCATGTAGCATATCAAAGAAGCTGACACATCACATCAGTTGGCTGAGGGGAGTGGTTAAACAAGATTCCTTAAATGAAATCTGCTATCTGGGACAGAGAAAGCCATGCAGGCCCACCAGATGAACAGAGATATGACAGAAGAACATCTTTGAGGGACACCATCTGGTACTTTACAGGAAGTCATGGAGTGTGGAGATGGCTCCTAGACTGCGCACAGAAAGGGATTGATAATAAAAGAAAATGGAAGTTTCCATGAACATATGTGATATTTCAGTTTGCTGTACTGTTCTTTTGTTGTAATATGAACAGTTTGATAAAGATGTATTTTTTTAAAAAAAAGAATAAATTACTGTAATAGACCCTCTGAACCTTGAAATCCATTTATTCTAGTCTCTGTCCCAAAGAAATTCAACATGGGGGCTAAATACTAAATCTGCAATTTCCCATAGAAATAAATACTGGCTGCTCTTCTGTGTGCTGTGTTGATGTTATCCAGCATATCTATTAGACAAGGGCTGTCAAAAACAGCAATAAAGATGCCTAATCTTTTAATGTTTGCTTATGCCATGGGCTGCAGCAGAATGCACGTCACTCTGCCTCATTTTCCCTTTGTAAGCACAGGCAGGTACAAAGCTCTGCTGTTGTATGAAATTAAGTCACTTCATCATTTGAAATAAAGTCAAGATAGCCAAAGGCAAACCTTTTATAGCTTGCAGCAGATTCTCAGGAAAGTTTAAGCAGAGTGACATTTTTATACTTTGGAATGAAATAATTGCCCACATAAATCATGGCCACAAAACTTCAAAAAGCTACTGTAAACTGGAATAGTAGTACCCAAGTAGATCAGCACAATTGTGCCTAGCAGTTTCGTAAGAGGAGCTATCTATGGAGAATTCCATCTAATTCCCTGTCATTCTTAGGCCACATGCACACCATATATTTAAAGCACCATGATACCACTTTAAATGGTCATGCCTTCCCCCAAAGAATTCTGGGAGCTGTAGTTTGTTATGTGGCTTAACAGTCAATCTCTCTTCACAGGGAGCTCTGAGATTGTAGTTCTGTGTGGGCAGTAGGGGTCTCCTAACAACTCTCAGCACCCTTAACAATCTACAGCTCCCAGAATACTTTGGGGTAAGCCATAACTCTTTAAAGTTGTATCACAGTGCTTTAAAGGTATGGTGTGAATATAGCCTTAATCCTGTTGATGCTTTTATCCAGAAATAATAAAGAGCTGGAAGATGACCCCTTGAGCTTTGTTTCACACCACAGTTGCAGCTGAGGCCCTTTAATGGACTAAAGACTTGCAGCCAGGTTGAAGCATTACACAACATCAAAGAGGCCAGAGATATGGAACATTTTACCATATTAAAAGTAAAGCCTAGAGGGCAGCGATGCAAATAAGGCTACCCTGGGATTTTCGTAAGATGCTGACATCTAGATTACAACTGCCAATCATCAGCTATAAAACTTATCAGCAGATATTGCTGACATTGTTGGAAGATACTAAATGCTGCAAGGTGTATCATATTATTCGGTGAATAAGTCAGTAGGGTGGTCTTCTCAACCTTCAAGCACACCTGGCAAAGCAATTCCCTGCTAATATTTACGGTTTACTCTGAATGGAGGGCAGATCAAAGCGAGATGATATGTGAGGTTGGATGTGTTCCCTTCCCTGGTCAGCTGCAATGGCCCACACAGACTTTACCTGCAGCCAGTAGCGGGCGGGGGGGACCTCCTGGTTACACACATGAGATCACATGGGATTTAACCTGAATGAAGGTTCAGCAATATAAACAATAAACAGAAATGTGTTGTGCATTTTCCTTGGAAGCACATAGCAGTTAATACTGGTGCACACATGTGGACAGGGTCATAAAGCATAAGTAAGCTCACACAAAAGTATTGAACTCATGTTTATAGTTACACTCACCTTAATACAAGGCAAAGCTTCAGGCTTTCAGAACTAGGAAACTGTTAAAAAGTTATGATTATGATTTTTGGCCACAACCCACTGGGGCATTTAATCAATTTAGTTTAGATGTATTCAAGTCTCCAGGGCCAGATGAACTGCATCCAAGAGTATTAAAAGAACTGGCAGATGTGATCTCAGAACCTCTGGCAGTCATCTTTGAGAATTCCTGGAGAACAGGCGAAGTCCCGGCAGACTGGAGGAGGGCAAATGTTGTCCCTATTTTCAAAAAGGGGAAAAGAGAGGACCCAAATAATTACCGCCCAGTCAGTCTGACATCAATACCAGGGAAGATTCTGGAGCAGATCATTAAGCAAACAGTCTGTGAGCACCTAGAAAGGAATGCTGTGATCACCAATAGTCAGCATGGATTTCTGAAAAATAAGTCATGTCAGACTAACCTGATCTCGTTTTTTGACAGAATTACAAGCCTGGTAGATGAAGGGAACGCAGTGGATGTAGCCTACCTTGATTTCAGCAAGGCATTTGACAAGGTGCCCCATGATATTCTTGTAAAGAAGCTGGTAAAATGCAGTCTTGACTATGCTACCACTCAGTGGATTTGTAACTGGCTGACTGACCGAACCCAAAGGGTGCTCATCAATGGTTCCTCTTCATCCTGGAGAAGAGTGACTAGTGGGGTGCCACAGGGTTCTGTCTTGGGCCCGGTCTTATTCAATATCTTTATCAACGACTTGGATGATGGACTCAAGGGCATCCTGATCAAATTTGCAGATGACACCAAACTGGGAGGGGTGGCTAACACCCCAGAGGACAGGATCACACTTCAAAATGACCTTGACAGATTGGAGAACTGGGCCAAAACAAACAAGATGAATTTTAACAGGGAAAAATGTAAAGTATTGCACTTGGGCAAAAAAAATGAGAGGCACAAATACAAGATGGGTGACACCTGGCTTGAGAGCACTACATGTGAAAAGGATCTAGGAGTCTTGGTTGACCACAAACTTGACATGAGCCAACAGTGTGACGCGGCAGCTAAAAAAGCCAATGCAATTCTGGGCTGCATCAATAGGAGTATAGCATCTAGATCAAGGGAAGTAATAGTGCCACTGTATTCTGCTCTGGTCAGACCTCACCTGAAGTACTGTGTCCAGTTCTGGGCGCCACAGTTCAAGAAGGACACTGACAAACTGGAACGTGTCCAGAGGAGGGCAACCAAAATGGTCAAAGGCCTGGAAACGATGCCTTATGAGGAACGGCTAAGGGAGCTGGGCATGTTTAGCCTGGAGAAAAGGAGGTTAAGGGGTGATATGATAGCCATGTTCAAATATATAAAAGGATGTCACATAGAGGAGGGAGAAAGGTTGTTTTCTGCTGCTCCAGAGAAGCGGACACGGAGCAATGGATCCAAACTGCAGGAAAGAAGATTCCACCTAAACATTAGGAAGAACTTCCTGACAGTAAGAGCTGTTCGACAGTGGAATTTGCTGCCAAGGAGTGTGGTGGAGTCTCCTTCTTTGGAGGTCTTTAAGCAGAGGCTTGACAACCATATGTCAGGAGTGCTCTGATGGTGTTTCCTGCTTGGCAGGGGGTTGGACTCGATGGCCCTTGTGGTCTCTTCCAACTCTATGATTCTATGATTCTATGATTCTATAATACATATGCTGACATAGTCTACTGGGGCACATAGAGACTATTCATTTAGACCAGCCTTCCCCAACCTGGTGATCTCCAGATGTTTTGGACTGCAACTTTCATCAACCCCAGCCAAGTTAGGGAAGGCTGCTTTAGACTGCATCAAAATTGGCCACTTACAGCAGAGCTTGCTCCTCCTTCTCCCTCCTTCTCTTCTGAAGTTCATTTGGACTAATGTTCACTCCCATCCTGAGGCAATGGGTTCTAGTATCAGCTTCAGACTTTGGAGGATCATTCGGCAAGACCTTCTCATGGACCACCACTCCCTGCGTCTACCAGCTCCCTGCTATTATCACTAACTACTGCTGCTCCTCTTCTTCATTGCTATCACTCACTTCCTTACCAGGCAGAGAGCCAAATAGCAAGCAGGCAGTAGCATCTACTGTGTCTCATTCACCACCATAGTTGACTGAGCTGAAGCGAGAAGCAGGTGAACAATCAAGCTGATTACAATGGTGAAGAGGACCCAGGCAGTAGTGGACAACAGGGTGGAGGTGTTGCTTACCTGACCTCCTGACAGCACACTGTTGCTTACCATGAGGGAGAGCAAGAGGGGCAAGGCAGTGGGGAGGTTGCCCCCACTCTCCATTATTGGGTCCAGGGGTCTTTTGTCAGATGGTCCCTAGCTGAGTCCTCAACAGATATCTATCTACAGAGACCCCATTTACCTTTAATTTCTAAATTGGTTGAACTGAGTGTTTTCAAGGTTTGATACACACAATAGACAGTATTCAGCCAGCCAGCCAGTCCCATCAGCACAAATATTTCCACTTGCACAAGAACAGGACTTCCCCCTCTCCTGCCCCCTTCCCTGTGCCCTGTACCCTACCCAGATCTGCTCTAGGGAACTGGGGAAACCCCTAGAACAGATTTAGGGGTGCAAGGAGAAGAAGGGTGAATTTTCCATGGTGCAAGCAAATCCTTGCACTGATGTAATGCTTGTTCCATCATCCCTGACCACTGGTCCTGTTAGCTAGGGATGATGGGAGTTGTAGTCCCAAAACATCTGGAGCCCCAAGTTTGCCTATGCCTGTCTTAGTGCTAGTCACTTCTCACTTACATCAAGAGTCTCCTTCACAAAAGCAGGATGTGTGCTCTAGAATTGATAACATTGTTGAATGGTTTCTACCATTCTAGCCAAAGCACTAGAAGAGCAACTGTGCATGGCTGATTTTACCAGCATGGCTTCTTACAGCAAAACTGCCGGCATGATTGACAGCGGGTACCACTTCTCCAGTAAATACTGTAGTCTCAGGGACAGCAATTTCTTATCATGCTCTAGGGTAGAAACCCCTCTCTTCTCTTGCAACAGGAAAGTATATTGTAACATTGCAGCTACTACTAGTTACTGTTTTGGTGCTGGTAGTCATCTAATCGTGTCTGATATTTTTTAAAGGGAGTTAATAGCACTTAAGTCTGTGTGATTGGAGAATGACTCAATATTATCAGAAAGAAGGAGGAACCAGCAGTTACAAGGGTTAAAGGACTGTCCTGGGTGGAGCAGATGATTGTTATTACACTCCCTAAAGCCATGACATCATGGGGCGGGGTGATGCAGAACAAAAGACACACCCATGTGGGTTTTATGTCCCTGAAACCTGTCCTGTAGGAGCTCTGCGGAGGCACTTTAATATTCTGGCTGTGGTTAACTGGCATGGGAACAGGAGGGAGAAAGAGGACTCGGCTCAGCTCAACTCTTGGCACAGAGGCAACTCCGAGGTGAATCACAGCTCCACTTCAATCAAAGAGAATGTGGGAAAGGAAGGCTCAGAGATAGAGTGATGGCTTCAGCATTTGCGAAGTCAGCACTTGTTCATTTCACTGGGACTGGGCTTGTTCACACAGAATTAGCCAAAAGAGGCAGACTGGCAGTGTAAGGATCTCTTTTTTGTGATGACGGATAGCACAATCAGGGTCACTCCTCCAGTATCCAAGCTGCCATTGGGGTGCCCAACCACGTTTTATGTTTTAACCGCCCTAACATCTTTAGATGAAGGGTGGGATATAAATTTAGTAAATAATATAATATAAAAATCATGTCCAGATGTCAAAAGGACCCGAGGTGAAAGCACATAGAGTTCACCATCACTGCCTCTCTCCCCTCCCCACAAACACAGATACACACGCATAATTTTTTTATCAGTACTGAAAAATGCCAGGATGGTTCTGAAACCACTTTCCTTTGTCCTCTGCATATTCTAAACTGTCAAGCAGGTGGTGTAGCATGGGTTGCCAGTGCCCGGAGCGGCGAGGGTGGGGGGAGTGGAAGGGAGAGAAACAGAGTACACATGCACATTCAACTGCATAATGGTGTCTATGTCACCCAGGAGATCGCAGCTGCAGTGATTTTTTTAAAAAAGAGTCATTCCAGTGTCTGGAGAGGTCACTTCCTGGTTTGCCATTTTTCAACAGAACCCAGCAATGGAAGTACACCACTATATTGAGGCAGCACCTGATGTTGAAATTTTGCACGCCTACCTAACAATTTTGCACCTGGGGCAACCGCCCATATGTCCCCCTCCCCCACGCTATGCCACCCATCACTCTACAAAGCCCTGCCAGGCTGTGGAGATTGTAAAGAATGGATCTAAAAGAACAAGGGCATACAATTTAGTTTAAATCACACTGAAACAGCAGAGGCCTACCATTGGTTTCAAAAACCCAAGTTTAAAGGACCTGGACAAATACAAAAGACTGCATCTGGCACTGAAACTGCTGTCAGATTAGCCTCTCTTGGGAGGTTATTTGATAACAGGGGTGCCACTACTGAGAAGACCCTCTCCTATGTAGTTACCTGCCTGGTTTTACTTGGCACAGGTACACAGAGCAGAGCTTCTGAAGAAGATCCTAAGATAACCTTGACTGGGAGCAACAAAAATACTATAAAATAGTAAAAGTTTTAGAGTGCAGGAAGGTGATGATGTATGCAAATAAGCTTTGGAAAAGAGACATATGAGTGTCTGGGACACAGTTCTCAGAATTGCTTGAGTCACAAACTTTACAAGGCAATCCTATGCAACTGTACTCAGAAGTCCCACCTTAGGTGATTCATTCATGTGTAGTCAATTTTAATAAGGGGGAAATTTATTGGAGAGATTGGCATTTGTGTTTGAGGCTGTTGACTCTAGTGTATTGCTGTAATAGGGACTGGAAAATAAAATCTAAAAAGAAAAAGAAAAAAAGATTGCTCCTTCTACCAATATGTTGTGGGTTGTATTATTAATTGTAAATTATTTTGCACTTCCTTTAGCACCAGCAGACCAATTACCCATCATCGAAGTTCTGGTGAAATAGCCATTAAAATGTCACTGTTTAGCCAATTATTCATTTCAAATGCTGGTAATCACTCAGGTAAAAAGTTCTGAGTTTGCTGATGACCTTATTTGAAACCGCATTTTTATTTGATGATTGGTGAACCTCAAAAGAAGAGCACCCATTTTCTGAATGCTTTATGGGATTGTCCATAACATGCCTTACCATAATAGGTGCCAAAGCTATAAACAGCAGGCTTAAAAATACAAGAGCTTTCGAATTGCTGCAGTATCAGTCTGCAGCAATCTTTGGGATGGGCGCTTTAGTGCCTTGCATTGCATAGGCTACAGTCGTCGCACTGTCTCCAGCAAGAGCCCTTTGGCAAAGGAAAGCTTTAACATCATCTCATTTCATCAGGCCTGGAAGAAAATGTTACTTTCTCATGATAAGCGGAACTGGCTTTGCAATGGAGCTGGCTTTCTCCAGGGCCATGTGTTCACTGCCTGAGCACTGGTTCCCCCCAGCTGTGACATTAATAAGGGATGCCAGCTAAGTGGTTATGGCCCTGTAGCAGCTTTGAAGCTGAGAAAGGTCTTCAATTTGTTACATACCTGTCCAAGCAGTGACCATGCCTTCAATACACCATCTAGCTTATATATCTATTTTTATTAGACTCTTCAAAGGGCTGTTGCAGGCAGTTTGAATTGTGTGCCACTTTGTTCAGCGCTTAGTCATCCGCTTCTGCTGTGCCTCCTTTAATAGCTTTGGTTTTCCAAAGTGCTTTGAAGATGAAAAGTGCTAGGTGAGTGAGAAGGGATGATTGCCTCATAAGCATATCTATAATCTCTGGCAGAAATGCATTTAAACAGAGCAAAATTAAATCCAACCATCTTGATGTATTGTGCAGTTTTCCCTTGCCACAAACACCAGATTTTTATTTTATTTTTTGCTCTGCTCTACTTAGCATCAATTACACTCACAGCCAGGATGTGGGGCCAAACAGATCATTAGCAACTCTTATAGGGCAATCTTACATCAATGAATACGTAAGTAGAGCCAATGGCCCATCTAGTCCAGCATCCTGTTCTCACTATGGACAGCCAGATGCCTGTGGGAAACTAGCGAGCAGGATCAAAGCACAAGAGCATTCTCCCTGTGGTTTCCAGCAACTTGAATTCAGAAACATTGCTGCATGCAGACTGATTCACAAATTTGTCATAGGCTGAAAAGCAGGTCTAATTTGTGGCTGCGTGAATCAGCCCAAATGAGGCCACTGAATGCGCTGCACTTACAAAAGAGAAGAGGTTAATAATTAGAAATAAACAACTTTTAAAAAGACCTTGATGCATTAGACAATAATCCAGTTTATATTATATGTTGCTCGATGTGCCTGCTATGATGAAATGCATTATAAAAGAATAAAGAATAAGTGTACAGTCTTTGATTTTTATCTTTCCTCCTGTTGTACAAAGCCAGTCCTGCTGCAAGGTGCTGAGCCTTGGTTTAAGCACACAGAAAGGATCGCAGGTGTAACCGAACACATGAAATTTCATGTTAGGGCAGCTTTATACAGACAATTAGAAGTTGCTGTGAAATGCAGTTTCCCCACCCTCCCATACACCACTGGTGCCATCCTGGCCTTCATGTGTATCAGCATATATTTTATAGTGCCAATGATACAACTGATGAAATGAGACATAGTCATCAGCTGCATGTCTGCTCTGAATGCTATACCTTTGATGTATTGTATTGTCAAGTCATATCATTTTCTTCAAAAAGTACACGTGCTTTTGCTGTGGGTCAAAGTAGATGCTGCCCATGCCTCTGCCTCTGTGTGCATGCAGCTGTATGTTTGCATCTGGATCTGGGCAAGTGTGCCTGTGTTTGACTTGCTAGGAGTGCATTGTGTGCCCATATTCATGCGCAAAGAAAGTTCCCCTCAAAATCTGAACAAGGGGCAAAAAGATGACGGCATGTGACATTGCGGGGCCTTAAAGGGTTACTATAATTTCAAAGAACAAGGGTAGCAATGTCAGAAGACTTAGGAGGAGTTTGCAGTGGGCTGGCCCTGCTGTCTATTCCCGGGCGTCTCCTCAAATCTGTGCCTGGAGTTCGCACCACACCTTTTACTGAAACAAAAGATCAGTGCAGACCAATCTCTTGGTATCTCTGTCATCAGCCAACAAGCCTTATGGGAAGGCAGACATGACTCAGATGCAGCCTAGAAAAACAAGTTGCACTCTCAGGGCTTCTCTTGAGAGGGAGAAGTTTTATTTGCTTTGTGAAGCTCATAAGCAGACAAAACTTGCCTCCCATCCAGTCTAAAGAAACCACCAGACTTGGTGGCTTCATATTGTTCCTTCTCTTCTGCTTGTGGCATTTCTTTGACTGAACCTGGGCACACCTTGCCAGCCAACCATTTAGCTTCTGTAGTAAACTATTAGAGCATATTGTCCCATTCCTTTAGCAGATGCAAGAAGTGGCATTGAATGAGGCAGTAATGACCAGTAGGGCAGGCGGCTACATTGCTCTCGTGGCTTTCAATCATTGGGTGTTGCGGCCACGTACCAGGAGGGGGAGGAGCAAAAAGAGCAGGGAGCTTGGCACAGTACAGGTGCATTGGCATGAGGTCAGACTGGCTCAAAACCGTAGAATCATAGAATTGTAGAGTTGGAAGGGTCCGTGAGGGTCATATAGTCCAACCCCCTGCGAAGCATCCACCCAACCTCTGCTTAAAATACTCTCAAGGGAGTCCATTTCACTGTTGAACAGCTCTTCCTGTCAGAAGGATTTCCTAATGTTTAGTTAGACTCTCCTTTCCTGTAACTTGAAGCCATTGGTCCAGATGCTACCTTTTGAAGCTGGAGAAAACAAACTTGCTCCATTTTCCATGCAACAGCCCTTGAGATATTTGAAGAAAGCTATCATATCTCCTCTCAGTCTCCCCTTATCCAGGCTAAACATACCCAACTCCCTCAACCATTCCTCATATGGATTGATTTCCAGACCCTTGACAATCATGGCTGCCTGCCTCTGCACACATTCCAGCTTGTTAAGCACCTTTCTTAAATAATGGTACCCAGAACTGGACACAGTACTCCAGGTGTGGTCTGACCAAGATAGAATAGAGCAATACTATGACTACCCTTCATCGGGACACTATACTTCTGTTGGTGCAGCCTAAAATAGTATTAGCTGCTGTATCACACTCTTGACTCATGTTAAGCTTGTGGTCTACTAAGACCCCAAGATCCTTTTCACATGTATTACTGGCAAGCCAGGTGTCCTCCACCTTATATTTGTGCAGCTGGTTCTTCCTGCCAAAGTGTAGAAACTTACATTTGTCCCTATCAAAATTAATTTTGTTAATCTTGGCCCAGTTCTCCAAACTGTTAAGCTAATCTGGAATCCTGATTCTGTCTTCTGCAGCATCTGCAAATCTGATGAGCATCCCCTCAATTCCTTCTTCCAAGTCATTTATAAAGATGTTGAACAACAAGAAGCCCAGGACAGAACACTGTGGCACCCCACTTATTACTTTTTCCCAGGATGATGAGGAACCATTACTAAGTCTGAACCATTGTTTGCAGGGACCTCACCTGGTCTCCAAGAATTCACTCAGATAGTAGACAGAGGCTCCAAGATTACATCTGCAATCTCTTTTTTAGTACCCTTGGGTGCAGCTGATCAAGCTCTGGAGCTTTGAACAGGTAGGTGTTCCCCTACTACCTCTTTTCCTATCTTGGGCTGCAGCTCCCTCCTTGCATAATTTTTATGTACACTTTTACTCAGTGCTTTTTTTTCTAGAAAAATAAGTAACAGTAATCACCATGAAGTCACACTGCTTTTACTTAATATATGCATTTTTGTAAGCATTGGTTAGCTGGAGAACTACAAAATACAGCTAAGTGCAAATTTCAAAGGATGACTAGATTTCAATTATTATATTGTTTTGGAAAATGCATATGTGATAAATTTGGCTTTAAATGCAAACTGAATCTGACTTCTTCCCTACCTATACTTAGAGCTAAATCTTTTTTTTTTTCCAGCATGGAGATAAAGTGACCAGTATAGTTTCACTTGCTGTTTTTCTTGTCTATTGTGGAAATATTAAAGGAACAAAGATCCTAACTGTGGCAAATGGGAGAATGTTTTCATGACCAAAAGTGTGCATATAACACTTAACACAAGAAGAATGAAATTTGCATTGAATATGCCAGCACTTACCACTGCCGTTGTATTAGCTGACATTATACTATCTGTGGTATTAGTTGAAAAGAATGCATTCCTCAGCCAATGTCTCTGTAACCAACACTAATCCAGGTGTGGTTATACTGCTGCACTTCCTATAGACTTGCAGTTCCCTGGATCTACTCAACTGAAAACATATACAATGCTAAAACTATAACCAGCATTATTCTCTACCATCAAGAGTATTGGGGTATCTATACTTGCTTATCTCCCCAAGGTACCTGGGAAATCGTATGCTTTGCTTTTCTAGCTGATAAGGAGGAAGACCTCAGTATAGGAAATCTTCTCATTACTTTTGTATATATTTCTCACTGCTTGTTGAGTTGGAGCTACCACTTGGCTGGTGTGTAAAAGTGGAGCCAGGTACCATCTCTTCTCTGTAGGTATCGCCTCCTGAATTTTCAGTTCAGCCATTCGTGGGATTTGTGCCAATCAAAACTCACACACCCAGGCTTTTCAAGTTCAGGCCTGAGCCTAAGAGAGTACAAAGATCCAGCAATTCTCATGGGTTCTAGGAGAAGCTATGTGGCTTGACACTTAGCAAGAGACACCAGGGTTCTGTTTGTGCCACTAATTAAGCTGTTGTTTTTTAATAAGACATTTGTGAAATTGACAAGACTTTTTAATCTCAAGGCGATTTGGGTCAACATTTGGGATAGGCAAGTGGGGAAGTGGCTTCTTGTGTGCAGGTTGAAGGGAGTGTGGCAATATTCTAAGCAGAAAAGGGTAAATTTTAACAGTGATGATTTGCACTGACTGAAATAGCAGAAGATTCCCAAATACTTGGAAATATATGTGTGATTTTGACTATGAGCACAGACTACATCTAAGGCCAGAAAGGATGGTGGTGTCATGGACCCGATCTGAGATAGTGATTGTTTCTGGTTTAGTCCATTTGGGGCATGTGAATGTGGGTGTGCATTTGTGCAGATACAGACTGATGCACTGTTGTTGCTCCAGATGAAACCTTCCAGACTGACAGTAAATCCTGGCACCTTTTTGAGTGACTCCTGAGCTAGGCACAAAAAGTGCACTTCTTGCATTTAATACATTTACACAAAACAGTGGCAAGAGACAACATGCAAAGCACATGACTCAGGAGCTGTGCTCTTCTGAGAAACTAATAGCTCTCCCCCCCACACACACACACCTTTAGAATGGGTTCCAGTGGAGCTGTTTCCTTTACATGCCAATTGGCATCAGTTAAGCAAAGTTAAACACGATATTTGCATTGTTGTGCTGTAGGTCACAGTGACTAATGCCTGATTTCTGCTAAATTGTACATTACTTATGTTTACGATTGGCTTTGAGATGACTGCCTAATGAATAAAACACATTGATATTACTATTGTTTGCATTCTAGAATGGCTACTGTCTTGCACAGCCCACAAACTCTGCAAATGATTCTGTACCTTGAGGACCAACAGGGAGCTCAGAAAGCAAAAACGCGTTCTTGGCAGGAGATTATAACCCCCAGAGCCCAATTTAAAAAGAGTTGCTGCTTCCCTTATGTGACCAACACTTACTAAAGCCCTGGTTAAGTAGTTGTGTCTTATCCTTTTGCACACATATACACATGCAGATGAACACTTTCCAGACATTGGGCCAAGACATTTTGCTGCCTGAGGTCAGCCTTCCCCTGCTCCATGTGCAGATGGCAACTGGATTTGCAATTACTTGAGAAGATAAAAGACCCTGCTAGAGCAGCTCAATGGCCCATCTAGTCCAGCATCCTATAGGAAGACTGCAAGAAGAATCTGAGTACAACAGTACACTCCCCATCTGTGATTCCCAGTAACTGACATTCAGAGACATACCAGCCTCCAGGCTCCAAGAGTTGAAGTAGAACACAGCTAGTAGTCAATGATAGCCTTATCCTCCATGAATTAAAAGTGGCGATGGAAGAGCAGCCTCCACCACATCTGAGGGCAGCAGGCTAACTTAGAGGGTGCCAGACAGGCCATGTGACACCCACAGCTTTGCCTTTCGACACTTTGTCACCTCCCTCATCACCTGCCACCTGGGGCAACACCTTTGCCTCACAGTAGGGCTGACCCTATTTCTATGCGATGCAATAGGCTCCTGGTGTGTGACACCAGCACCTCTCTTTCGTGATCCCCAGCTCCTAGCAGCTGAGATGAAGAAAGATGGGTGGCAAACGGCACCCATTCACATTTGTGGGATAGCTGCCAGATGTGATTTTCAATTTGTAGGTTCTCTACCAGGATGTATTTTGTTAGATTCAGGAAGGTGCCTTGTGAGTTATATTTATATTTTTGTACTCCTTCTCCCTAGATGCCAGAAATGGCTACATATTTTGGCATATCTACCCAATTTGCCAGGAAGCCACAGGGTGCATTTTTGAAAAACATAATTAAGGAACATATTCAGATGTTCACACCACTGATGTTTATAGCAGGACACAGAAATCATGGGAGATACTTTCTTTAGATCTCAAAACATTATTCTAGGTCAGTAGTTCCCAAACAGCACCACTCCGGACCACTTGAAAATTGCTGGGGTTCTTCACAAACCACTTATTTACTTCTTTCTGCCTGTCATAGCAATTGTAATGAGCTGTATATGGTGTATCGTTAACTATCTTTTGAGTGCTCCTTATATTTCTTATACAGTATTGTATTTTACTGTATTACATTTGAATTCCATAGAATCCCATAGAATTCAAATTGTAAATGTTTTCACAGATGCCCTTTAGATTATCCAAATGAAGCTCATGGACCATGTACTACAACTTGGGGAATCCTATGGTATCTCAAGATCCTCCCCTGTTTTTCCTTTTTATGTTTTCTCATGCTCTCCATCTATTTAGCTTCTGCAAGCAAACTGCCTACATATGGCCAAAATCAACCATGGACGGGCCTCCAGTTTGGCTAAATAATCCACACCTTTCTTCTCTGCAAGTGGTTCCACCGTTAATCTAGCTAGTTTAGTCAGGAAGGTAGAATAGAAGCCTTTGGGGCTGATGGGTGTTGAACAAGCTCTTGAGGCTTGTGCTCTCCACTTCGCCACTTGCTGACTCAGGTGCCTGATTCAGCTACGCCAGTGGTGGACAGAGTGAGGAAACGAAAACTGGCAGGCGTGTCTCTGGCTTGAACAATACCATGAGTTTGGCGTGGCTGTTAAAAAGCAGGGTGTGATCACTGGCAAGGTGAAGTCAGAGACAGAGGCCAGAGTGCCACCTTGTGTCAATCAAAGGGAAATGTACTGCAGTGGACTTTTCAAGAGTTTTGGTTTGGCTAGGGAGGCAATAGTGGGAGATCAGCTCTTGGTATCTGTGCTGATCTTTGCCTGCTTCATTCAGAATGACTAGTGCCTGACAGCAGAGTTTCCACTTGACAAATCCGCTTCCTGCAAATTCCCTTGGTGTTTCACTCACAAATCTTCAGTAATTCCTCTCGCTGCATTAGAACCACATGCTTCTTTGAAACCAAGGGAGAGCCAGTGTGGTGTAGTGGTTAGGAGTGGTAGCCTTGCAATCTGGTGAACTGCGTTCGCGTCCCCACTCCTCCACATGCAGCTGCTGGGTGACCCTGGGCTAGTCACACTTTTCTGAAGTCTCTCAGCCCCACTCACCTCACAGAGTGTTTGTTGTGGGAGAGGAAGGGAAAAGGAGATTGTTAGCCGCTTTGAGACTCCTTAGGGTAGTGATAAAGTGGGATATCAAATCCAAACTCTTCCTTCTAGATGTTGCCGGACTGCATCTCTTGTATGCTACTACAAGCATGGACAATGGTTAGGGAAGATGGCAGCTGAACTCCAAGAGCAGATGGAGGACACCATATTGACTAGGCCTGCTTCAGAGTATGTTTCGGCAGAGATAAATCTCTCTCTATCACCCCACCCCTCAAAACCTCTCACACTAAACTGTCTATAGGGTTGCAAAACGAGGGCATTTGCATAGAGTATTGCAGGACTTGTGCTGGCTTGCCAGCAGTATATGTGAAAATGTCACGAGCCTGTCCCAGATAACTAAGGCACACGTCTGATAGTTAACTCTTTACTGGCAAGAGAAACACAACAGCTTCCACGGTGCTCCTGATACACAAATGCTTCTAGCCTCTAGGCAGCGGTTCACTGGTCTGGGCCCTATGAAAGCAGCAGTGACAATAGGAGACCCCCCCCCCCTGCTGGTTTATATACCTTCCCCTGATGGGTTGTAAGCAATCAGGCAAATAAAGTCGGTATTGCTGCATGATTTGCTTTATTTACAGACACAGTATGCTTAACTTTGGTGACACAGTCATTTTTTTCACACAGCAGCGTGTTTGTTCCATGCCGTGACAGTGCTGCACACACACCTACAGTCATTCTATAGAGTGAAGCCATTGGAAGGTGGCTTGGTCTGAATAATCTGGAAGAGTTGGTGCATTCTTTTGGGCCACATGGGTTGGGATGCTGGATCAAAGGCTGGCCCACACAGAAGTATTCTGCTGTGCTGTCTCCGCAGGCTAGGCATAAACCATCTCTCACTTCCACCGGCCACCAACCACAGGCTTCCCACGGGCGGCCTTTGAGCTGTTGGGGAAGCAGAGAAGCAAATGAGGTATTTCAGGCATCAGTGAGGTCAAAGCAAAAGGCAGAGGCGAGGGAGAAGGGAAGTGTCCACTTTTACAGTCAAACAGCACTGTGGGGGTACTTATTGCACAGGGATATTTGTGGGTCACTCATTCAGTGGCATCCACACAGATCCCAACTTGGTTCCTTGGCGAGTGTGTCCACATGGCATGTGCAGTCCACATGAAGGAAATGCAATGTGAGCATAACTCATGCAAAGTTGCTGTGTTTATACACACTAAGCAGTGAGCTGGGAGCCCAAGTTGTGGAATCCTGAACAAACTTCATCTTGTGCCTTTACAGGTCTGTTTCTCAGACTTAAAGCTTGGGTATAACTGGTTCTTTCTCTCCAAGGAACCCTGAGAATTGTATTCTGGGAGCAGGTAAGGGCTTGAGAATTCTTCTACAGTAAGGATGGGGAACCTGTGGCCAGCACAAGACTACATCCTACAGGCCACAGAATGTTTTGGATCTTCCTCCCTCTGGGTGGAAAGAGTGGCTTTGGAGAGGAAGTTCTGGCCTCATAAGTCCCCTACTTCTGTTGTGGAAGCCTCTGTGCCATTTGCCTTACTGACATCAGAACCCCAACATGAGTAGAGGTATTCACCTTAAGATATAAGCTTGGCATGTGCCTTAAGAGATAAGGTCCAGAGGGCTGTTTCTCACTATATAGAAGGGATAGCCAGTGTGATGCTCTTCAGATGTGATTGGCCTATACACCTTCCATCTTCCCTGTTGGCCCTGCTGGTCTATAAATTGGACACTTAATCTTATGTGCACACTGAAAAGGGCAAGGTGTAAAAATAATCCGAGACCTGGATTTCAAAAATATTGAAGGGTATACATACAGACTTTCTCTCTCTTTCTCTCTCTCTCTCTCTCTATATATATATATGCATACAGTGGTACCTCGGGTTACAGATGCTTCAGGTTACAGATGCTTCAGGTTACAGACTCTGCTAACCCAGAAATAGTACCTCGGGTTAAGAACTTTGCTTCAGGTTGAGAACAGAAATCGCACGGCCACGCGGCGGCAGCAGGATGCCCCATTAGCTAAAGTGGTACCTCAGGTTAAGAACAGTTTCAGGTTAAGAACAGGCCTCCAGAATGCATTAAGTTCTTAACCCAAGGTACCACTGTAATTGCTAACATTTAGCATATCTGCACTTTGATATATCTCACTCCCAGGTATTAAAGCAAGTGTCCCTATCTAGCGTCTTAAAGTACAGTAACACATATCCAACTAAACTATCCCTGATACAGAAATCCAGGGCCTAATTTGGAACATAAAGTCATTTGCCTTCATTACATGCACTGCAAGCCACCACAGCACACCATAAAGGATGCAACATGCTACTCACCCTTTCCTGAAGCAGGTTAGGAGGGAATAAAAGAAGAAATATGGTGTGAGAAGCATGTAACATTCTTGACTAACCAGTTGGGTGCACCTAAAAGGTCGCTAGAGAAGGAGGCATTCCTAATGCAGACTGCCATTTGTTTCTGGACAAGTGGATTAAAAAGATGACTCTTCTGACAATTTTGCCTGCACAGCCACTCTGAAAGATGGCTACGCTACTTGTTCATGTAAAGTGGAAGAAGAATGTTCCATGTTGATCAGCATTGCTGTCAAGAATGCAGGTGATGATTCATTTCCTACTCTGCCATCAGCTACGCACAGGACACCAAGCAAGTTCTTTAGCATCTCCTGGCCTCTGCTCTCCATCTGTGAACCATGGAGTCATGGAGACATGAAGCATGAAGGGAAATGGGTGACTGCACCGAACAATCCAACAGAGGTCCCCAATAATTTCTACAGACAGAGAAGTCAGATTCATGCATGCTGAAAGGAGATGAGCTGATGTAAGGAAAGAGGATGAATGCCCCAGATCTCAATAAGTGGATGATGGTAAACAGACAGCTCAGCTACCGCACTATGCCAAACTATTTCCTAAACGGTGTTCATAGACATATCCTTAGAAGGGGAAATGCTGTGAAGGAGTGAAAAAAATGATGACCCAAAGTGGTGAGGAAGTGATGGAGTTCGCAGATCAGAACAAAATAACGAAGCAGGTGTGCAAAAGGCATGCAAGGGAAGAAATAAATTGGAGGTGCCTGGTGAGAAATGTGGCTGAAACAGAAAACCAGGAAAGAACTTTAGGTGAAATAAGCAAATGGAGAAAAGCACATCCACAACACAACACACATCTAAGGCACAGCTACAATTCCCAGCACCCTTAAGCAACTACAGGTCCCAGGATCCTTTGGGGGAAGTCATGTGCTCTGAATATGTGCTGGATGTGATTTAAATCTATGGTGTCAATCTCCCCTGGCAAAGTATGGCACAGTTAGCAAAGCGTGCTAAGCTCCCTGAACACCAATGAGGGTCTCCTTCTATAGACATCCAAGTGTCTGGTGGCCAATGAAGACCCTGTGCATGTTGGTTCCAAGCCTGAAGTGAGCCTGACATGGTCTAGATCAGCCTCACCAACCTGGTGCCCTCTTGATATTTTGGTCTTTTCCTTTAAATGTATGATGTGGCTGTGACTCTGGTCTGAAAGGTGGATTGGAAGGGAAAGGGGTAAAAAGTGGTGAGAATGAAATGACAGAATAAAGCAACAAGGAGGGGTGAAATAAAGGGTGTAAAAAGGGATGCAGGAGGCAGTAAAAGCAGCAACTAGCTGAAATGAGGACTAAAGAAAGAAAATAAGAAAAGGTGGTGATAAAGCAAGGTTGTTGTTGTTTCTTAAATGGAATCTAACTGTATCAATCCTATGAATAGCCAGAAGTGCTCAATCCAAGATTCTTGGACACAGAGGCATAGCCTATTATTACAGCAGCAGGCTTTCTAGAGCAAAAAGAAGCCAAGAACTGAAATGAGAAGGGCTGACAAATACTAATGACAATGAAAGTGAAAGGAGGAACAGCAGGAAGTTAAGAACGGAAGCAAAACACAAACAAAATCCTGAAAGCTCCAAAGTAGTATTTTACAGAAGGGAAGGGTGAAAGTGGTGCACCTGTAAAAGAAAAAGTAAAAGTGGGGGGGTTGTGAAAGATCTAATGGGAATGCTGGATACTATCAAACTGGATGGCCTGAGTACTTACACCTTTTGATGATCACTAATGCGGTTCCGTAGAACATTAATCTGCAAGAGAAATAGACAGGAGGTGAAGCTACATGGCAATACTTCACCATGCGAGGATCGGGAGGGCCACTGTGTGAAGACAGCAAGAAAAGAAGTCTAAGCATGGGCTGGTTTTATCAGACAGAGTAGTCAGCAGGGCTATGTGGTGGGTAAAGAATCCCTCTAATTGTTGGAATTTCCATAGGTAAAGACTGGGAGTCAGAAAGGACAGTGGATCTGTTTGTCCATACTATCCAATGTGATACTTAGAAGTTTTTCTCTGCCGTGAAATATTATTTCCACACTAAATGGAAGTGTTACAAATCCAGGCAGCTGAGATTAAATTTGGCATGGTTGGTGGAAGGAACAGGGCTTTTTTCAGTCGAAACTCACTGGAACCCAGTTCCAGCACCTCTCAGATGGGTGTGATTGCCACTACAAGAGAAGGGAGGCATTCGTGGTGATTTCTGGCACCTCTTTTTCTAGAAAAATAGCCTTGGGAGGGACTGAGAACAAAGGCTGCTCTCCAGCATTCTTGAAGGCTTCAGGTGAGTTTTTCAGGATGCTTCTTCAAAGTTTTCCCATCATGATCTTGACCAGTTACAGAATCTTCTAGAAATATCCACTTTTCTACAGTTAATAGATGCTTGGGAGCAGCGCTGTGCCATTTGTAGCAATTCCTGGACTCGGTGCTTCTTTCAAAGCATCTCTAAAGTTTGCTATACGTTGAGCATTACGTGTTGTTCTCTGCACAAATGCGCTCTGCTCATGAAGTTCACAAAGCAGGATAAATGCAATAAAAATAATGCCAGAGGGATACCATGTCAAAGAGCAAATCCATGTGGATAACTAGTAATGGAGTTTTTGTTCAGTTAAGGTGCCAAGAAGCTCCAGCTTCTGGTGTAAGGATCCAAAGCAGAGGAGAAAGGTTCCTGAGGTGTCTTCAAGTACTTACCCCTTTCAGAGGATCTGGCTGAAAAGACAAATGGCTGATCCCAAAAATCTTTGCAAGCTAAGCAGGGCAAACATGCAAGACAATGAAATACCACCTTGAGAAGATGCTGACATGGACCAAACTTCACTGGGCCACACTTAGCTCCACACGTTTTATCATTCATCACAGCACTGCCATTAGCAAAGTGGGGTGGGGACAGGCCATACTTACTACTTGCTTAACTCATCGCAGCGTGCAGTGAGTATGGAAATCTAGTTAGGGTTAGAGAAAGGAGATTATTATAGATGTGAAAGCCCCTGCAAAGGGAAAATTAACAAAAAGAAGGCAGTGGTCCTGAGAAAGCAGTGCTCAGTATGAGAAGCCAAACTATAGGTGAGGTCGAGTGCATTCTATATACTAATAGCAAACTTGTCCTTTGATTGCTGATAGTCTGTTGCCAAAATGACACCATCCATGCACAAAATGGAGATATCAGCAGGCCTGAGGAAATGCCAAGGCTTGCAGAAATCCACACAACCCTATCATTGAAACCCTGAAATGAGAATGCCCTGGATGAAGCATTCTTCATCCCACAAAGAAATGGCAGCTGCTGGAGGGGAAGTAGTAAAAAGAGGGGGAGATCAGAAATACTCCAGAACTAAGTCTGGGGCATTTTGGTAAAAGAAAGCAGCCAAATGGCAACTGCCAGGAAAAGCATCACTGCCACTAATGAGACACCTGCTCCCCAAAAGAAAAATATTGTCATTGCTGCCACCTCTGCCACCTCCCCCTGCTATTCAGGAAGCCCCCACCACTGGTGAATGTTTCAGACATTTTCCCTTTCCAATATGTCCCCCGAATTCATTCCCCTATCTTACCCTCAGAATTTCAAGTCAAAAGTTTGGAAATTTGCATTTTAGACTCGACCCTAGCTTAAATGTGATGTTAGTGGAAGAGACAGGTAGTATGAGCTGTGGTGTATTTAAGCCAGTTCTAGTGCAGATTAATTAAGCGGCTGCAACACTATTTATCTAGACTCAATATGCTACTAGGCAGGTGAGTGGTCACAAGGCACTTACAAATGTGGTCTTCAGGGTAGAAATATTTGTTTTTCAAACTGAAATGGGCCAGGTTGGCTTTGACACAGTCTATTGCAGCTTATGGTGTGGTTTGGGGTGTCCTTCAATGTCTGGCGAGACTAGGCAGGACCTTCACAGACCTAGACTGATGCTACTTCATCCATAAAGCTACATCCATTTGAAACAGAAAAGTGCCAAACTCCACTCATTTAATGAGCCATTTGGCTCTGATTTCTGAAGTAGGTTCCAAAGGGAAATGAAGTTCAGTGAGACAAGTATGATCAAATGACATACCTGTGGTTTTTCTAAGCAAGAAGGAAAAGAGGAGGCAAAGCATGACAAGTATCAACTAAAACTGCATTGAATGTTTGCCCATTTCAATTTTCAAGGTGAAAGTAACACTTTCAAAGAAGGGGAAACATTTCCTGAAAAGCTCCCATGATGAAAACATTCATATTCCCCTTCCACTTCAATCTGCTGCTGCTTCAATGCCATTTTCTCCTTATAATCACTGAGTCATCTTGCTGATTACAGAAATGTGGGAAATCCCAGACAATCAGGAATTGTGTGCTGAATGGGATGGTATCTTGATGGATGGTCAACATGACGTCCCACAGAGCAAATGAAGGTAATTGACCATGAGGACAATACTTGTTGCATCAGTGGCAAGGGTGATGCTAGCTAATTGGGATTGAATAGTGAAAAGGATTATAATGGCACAATATGTAGCCAATCAAATTTAGCCACAAAGTGAGGGGCAAATGAAGCAGCTGTCAGAAAGCATTGCTCTCCCTCTCAATGAGTGGATATTTTTTGTCCTCTTTTGATACAATGTCTCAAAAATTACTCAGAGAGCAATCTTTGGATGCTGCTGAAATTTCTTGCAAAAAGTGCCCTTCCTTTCAGAAAGCAGGGCTGTAAAAGGTGAGATATTTCAACAGATGTGCAGACTCACCTCATATTTCTGCCTCTTGAACTTTTCCTGCAAGTCAAATTTCTCAGCTTCCAGGTCATGGATATTCTGCCACAGTTCCTTTGCCTTTTCCCTGTTGTAAGAACATACAGCATCAATCAATGTGGTTGCCAGTGCTTATATAAGCACATAGGAACATGCAATGTGAGCGTGTTCTTCCAGAGTAGGAAAGTGAGCTGAACGTAAGAATGAGAATCTTAGGTATGCAACATTGTGCATGTGAATATGCACAGGCATAAAAATTATGTGCATATTCTTTATTATGTGGTCCATGAGTGTGAACATGTGGATTATGTATTATATATGTGTGCGTATGAGAGAGACATAATATGAATATAAATGTCTGTGTGTTTTAGCCTGTGAATATGAGTATACATAACATTTATAGCTTCAGCCAGAATGCTTCCTAAATTATTGAAAGTCCCAGTTGTCAACCTTTCAACCCATTTATGTCTTTATCTTTAACTTGTGCTTTAATTTAAATCACACATTTTAGTATATTCCTACTTTACAAGTACCTACGCTGATGCTTTTGCCACAACTGGGTCTTCTGCCAAGTGTGGAACACCCTGGGCACAAGTGAAGCAGCAGCCCTCTTCAGACATTACCACATCGAGGGAGCACATGAGTAGAGAGAGACTCCAGGAATACACCTTTAGCCCCACTCCCCACACAACTCCTCTGCCTCTTCGTGTGCTTACAATGGACATCTGCTGTGGGTAATCTTAAGTACCAGTGAAGGCTCTCTCTGCCTATGTTCCTTCTTTAGGTGGTAATGCCTGAATAGGACTAATATGCATCACCGAACCACATAAGCAGAATTTTTTTCTATTCATTATTGCAGCATGAGGATTAGGGCATTTTTGACTGGGGATGCACATACTGTGGTTCTGATTGAAATCATGCTCAACCTGTAGGGTTTTTTTAATCCCTGGATGTGGCTGCAAGTCACACAGCTGATGTAATATGTAGTTAAGCCCTTGATCTACCTGAGGTTTCATACTGCATCACCTCCAATATGCTTCCATGGGCTTATTGCACCCTCTAGTGTTCTGGCTCCCTCCTTTTCATTTGACTATGTCTGCTTAAACTCAAATGCAGGTAGCATTTGGAAACAGTGCATGATAATTGGATGAGCAAGCATTAGTACGATTTAACAGCCCCTTATGGCTTCCTGACTTGTAACCATGTGGGATATAATACCTTCTGCTACCATTTAATGCATGTTGTAGGCAGTTAACACTTCCAAGGAGTGATGGACTAAGAAGCAAGGGAAACATTGCCACATGCATCCTAACTGTACCCTATAGTACCATAGTAATAGCCAAGCCAGCATTGCATTGTGTTCACATAACCCCAAATATGGAGAACAGCATAGCACACAATGCATGCTGTAACTGTAGGATTGTGGCAATCTTACAACGCTTTAGGAGCTGTCTTATGTTAAGGTCACTGTGCCTCCAGTGTACTTTAGCCTGGAAAAGCTTGTTCTGATCCCAATAATTATCAGTCGCCTCAGTGGATGTTATTTTCATTTATAAACAAAAAGTCTGTATGTTAAATGCAAAGAACGCATTTAAAGTCATGTCTAGTTTGGCACTCTGAGAGACCACAAATCACAACTATGGGGAAAGTGGCAGGTAGAAGACTGTTTTCATCTCATTTCTTCATCATGAAGAAAATAGGTCCCTACTGGTCCCTGAGCCTCTGGCTGCTGCCCCAGAACTAGCTTCCCTTCTTACTTCAATTTGTCTTCATTCAAGTGATCGATGGTTAAAGGTTTTCGACGCTCGCTGAGGATCTTTTTCTTCTTCTCCCGCTCTGTCTGTTTTTTCCCACTTTTCTTCTCTGTCTAAAAAAACAAAACAGTTCTTGAGTTCATCAGAGTTCTTGAGAACATCAGAGTTCATCAGACCAGTTCATCAGACAGGTACATGGACTATGAATTCAGAGTATATAAGTACACATAGATTAAAACTAAGACTAAAAAGCTCCTGATACACTCTCATTGAACCTTTACCAGTCTCTATTTGAGCTATTTGGGCATACAACATGTAGGTGAGTAGACACCAAGACAGGAAATTCTGTCCCCAGATGTGAGTTTCAGTTTCTGGAAGAACACTCAGGCTAGATAAGTACCTTCTGTAGGTAGCCTCCAAAATGGAGCATGTTCGAGAAAGCCTTCTTCTTCCTGGCATCCTCTTCAGCCCTCTTCCTATTTTCTTCTTCCTCTTTCCGGGCTCTCTCTTCCTGCCACAGGCAGAATGACAGAGAGGTTTCAGAATGGCAGATAGTCTACAGCAGGAGCGACTAACCAGTAGGCCTCCAAATGCCACCATCATCCCACCCAGGGATGATAGGTGTTTGAGTCAAATGACGGCATCTGGAGGTCCACAGGCTCTGCATCCCTGATCTACAGGGACATCAAATAGAAACTTGTTTAGGAGACTGAATGGACACAAATCAGACAGGATGAGTTCTGTTCCCCAATCCTGGTTAGTAAGCAAGCTCATTAGCCGATTCCAGATCAGTTCCTCCTTGTTTTTCTGCACTTGGGGAAAGGGAACACTTAGAAAAATAAGTAACAGTGGTGCTTTCATTATAAACTGAACAATTCTAGTCTGGTTTTGGTCTGTTATACATAAGGCCTATGTCACTGATTCCCTGCATTTCCAAGGCTTTGGGTTCCCTAGTTGACCATATTACTGCTTGAGTATGATGGGCTCATATTACTGCTTGAGTATAACTCTTACATGAGCAGCTAAGTGGAAAATTTGCCCCATGCATAAATGGGGGTTTGTCAGAACAACAAAAACAAAAAAACTCATAAAGGCATTGAAGTGACTTTTTGCTGTGGACTTCGTGTCTTGGGTATACTCACAGCGAAGCGAGCCTGACGTTCCTTCTCTCGCTCACTGCGGATCCGTTGCTGTTCAGCTCGTTCTGCTCGCCGCTGCTCCTACAGGAGAAAATCAGCCCAGTACCTGTTCAGGGAGGGGGCCTGGTATACTCTGATGAATGTCCCCCTCCTTAACTCAGCATGGCCTGAGCCAGTCACAGTTGGGGCTGAAACTATAACACTACTGAAAATGCTGGACACCTGACATGTTGCCACCTGAGCATCCAAATGATACCTCCCATGGTAAAAAATATATTATAGCTACCTATTGCACCCATGTAAGCTCATACTTCTAGATCAGCCTCTAAAACTGGGGCTTCAAAATAGTCCAGAATATAGTTTTGGGGTCTAGACAATAAATATCCTGCCATTTCATTAATTATATTGTGAATGTGCATTTTTAAGCATTCCCAGAATATGTGTGGGATGTCTGTCTTTGGGGCTCTGCATCACTGACAAGTGGCTTTAGGATCTGAATGAAACACTCTTAAGTCCTCTCTTCTTTTTGGAAGAGACATACTATTCTGTCCTTGAGGAATATCAGCTCTTCCTCCTCTTTCTTCCGGTTCTCAAAATGGGCCTCAATCAGAGTTTGCAGCTCATTCAGATCCTTCTCCATTCTCTTGCGGTGAATGTCCTGCAAAGCAGAAAAGACAATATGAGGGTTTGGTATGTTACACACACACACACACACACACACAGAGAGAGAGAGAGAGAGAGAGAGAGAGAGAGAGAGAGAGAGAGAGAGAGAGAGAGAGAAACAGCTTTATGAGATGATGATGGCTAATGCTCACATCAAAGTCCACTCTCTCCCCATCAGGGATCTTTGGAGGCACCAAATTTGGCATAAAGAGCCTGAAATTGGAGGACAGGGGGGGGAAAGAGGTAAGCCACTAGTATAGTAACACCTGACATCTCATCTCTTTATCAGGGTTGGCTGACATTATTGATCTCCTATATGAATCCATGCTTAATCCCATTGATTTCAAAGAGGTCTGTCTCTGTGTTCCAAGTACTGTAAATCTGGCCAAGACAATATAGACAAACATAGAATTATATAATTGTAGCAATGGAAGGGACCACAGGGATCATCTAGTCCAATCTTCTGCAATGCAGGAATCTTCTGCCCAATGTGGGGCTCAAACCACGGCCCTGAGATGAAGAATCTCATGCTCTATCGGCTGAACTGTAGTACCCTGCTAGCACCCATGCCTTACAAACCATAGATATATGCCTAGAAACCAGTGACAAATGGAAGTGGATGAGTCCATAGATGGCATAAATGGAAGATATAATCATTTTAAAAACAACAACAACCTGACACTAAATGCAAGGTAAAGGGGGGGCACCCTAAGCTTCTTATATCCATATGTGTCCAGTGGTCTAATAACTAGATAGCCCCATCAAATCAGAAAAGACCCTCTACTATGGTGAAACTTCCATTCCTAACAATGAAAATCTGGGAGGGAGCAGCTAACCTTACACTAACCT
Source organism: Podarcis raffonei (assembly GCF_027172205.1). Lineage (NCBI taxonomy): Eukaryota > Metazoa > Chordata > Lepidosauria > Squamata > Lacertidae > Podarcis > Podarcis raffonei. The sequence goes on from NC_070607.1 coordinate 66,586,050, forward strand.
GTCTGAGAACTCACTCTGCACATTTTATTTAAACTGGATGTCAAACTGAACGTAGTTCCAAGCTGAGGCAACAATTTATAGCTTCTTGGAGGGCGCCGTATGGAATGCCATACCGGTTGCTGAGCTTTTTACAATGGCCGCAGCTGTCACAGTAGTCTTAAGTTTCCTTGACTTGACTTATATGAGCCACTGAACAGCTGTAATAACTTCATCACTGGGCAAGCTGGGGTGGGAATGTTGTTCTTGAGATAGTGTCTCATCACTTTGCCTGTTGCATTTAGCAGTGTCTCTGCATTTGTGGGCAACTTAAAAAAAAAAAATCTAGATAATTTTGTACCACCCAAAGAGACCATGTATTTGCTTTTTTTGAAATTTCAGTGTTGCTGTTGTTTAAAAAGATTTTATTAACAGTGCAGTCCTGTGTATGTTTATTTGGAAGTACAGTTTACTATGCTCGGCAGGACTCACTTCCAGGTAAATATGCACCATGTTACAAATTTGCCACTAATTGAATTTTTAGGAAGCCAATAATATAATATAATATAATATGTCAAATAATATAATATGTCAAACATTGACATCTCTCTATTTTTCTTCAGTTGTGCTTGTACTCCTTTCCCCCTTCCATACAACTGCTCCTGCCTCAATAACTGCCTGCTAACCATAACATCAAAATCCACTTTACTTATACTTACTTGGGCCTAGGCTTTGATTCTCCTGCAAGAAACCAAATGAACATTTAAAGAGTTGCCAAACAAAAATATTTACCTGCTCCCTTTGTAGATAAATTGAAGAGACAGGCCTACTGACTCCCTTAAGGCTTATATGGGTTGTTTCTGCTCCCCAACCCTCCCACCGCTCATCTCTCATCTCCCCCTGTACTTTTTCATGTAAATAAAGGCTTGGGCAGATTTTTTTTAGTATGTCTGTGTGTGTTTCAGAGTTCTTAACTCTTGAACTGCAGGGGAATGCGCATCTCTCCTTTCTAGTTCCTGCCTCAGTTTCTCAGGCTGATTGACATGGATTTTGTGCGCTTGTCCAACAAACCTGCTTCCAAAAAAAATTAAAAATGGACTTATTTAAGTAAAGAAAATGATGGGGAAATGCTCTCAAAATTGTAACAGTTGCGTGATGGGACATTGTATGACTTCAGTCCCATTTTAACATGCACTTGAGAATTGGTTATTTTATATATCAGCATTAAGATCTGTATATTTACATTTTATCACAATATATGCATTTCCTTCTGGTAATTTCTTTGAGCTGAGATCACTATTGCAAATTTGGTAGAGATGCAAAATCCAAAGGATAACTGCTTCCCCATCTGCACGTTCATCCAGGAAGTGCAGACCAGATCAGTTTACTTTGAATTTTATAGAAACTGAACTCCTCAAGCGTCCCAGCACATATACTGGACCATGGTGCACACTTTTCATTTACCTTCTGGTTCTTTAGCTTGCTCTTCTTGTTCTATTTTAAAAGGAGAGCAAAGAATTTTGATTAGAGATGTACCACGCCAGCGCAGTTGTGTCTAGAATCCCCACACTCCCTGATACATTTATTTCCTCTAAGCTGTGATTACGGCATTCCCAGCATGCTTCATAGTTCATTCACCCATTGCTGGGAGAGTTTACATTGCTGGCATTCTGGTATTTGGTGATCAGAGACAGGGGCGTCCCCTCTTTTGCATTTTTCACAACACCAGAAGCTACAGGACAGATGGTGATGTGATGTCAGTGTTATGAACACCAGAACAGTTGGACTCACCAAAGAAGGTGACTTTAATCAGTAAAATTCTGGGAACAGGTTGGGGGGGGGTAGGTACCAATTTTGGAAAACTTTTCCCAATACATTATGTCCCCTGAAAATATTACAGGTTTCCCTCCCTTTATAGTCAGAGGGGGAAAGCTATCTTTACTATCAGTAAAGAGTGCCAGATGCTTTGTTTCCCTTTCCACAGTGGAAAAAAATATATATTTGTTTATAGGATGTAATGATTGCTGATGTCACCAAAGCATGGGGGGCATCCCCTAAAGCCATGATGTTCCTCCACACAGTTTTTGCTTTTTTAAGGGGAGCGTATCTTGGGGGGGGGGGTCTCTGCAAGTGCAAGGCTGCCCATTTGCCAAACACAGATTATCTTCCTGGGCCATCAACTTTCCTTCACTGCCCATGCTGGTAAAGTATTAAGGAGAATGCAGAGAAACAGGCAGACTTAAGGAGACTTAAGGAGAATGCAGAGAAACAGGCAGATTTATTACTCAAGAAACATACACCACGTACAAGGAACTAACCACTAGGCATGCAGCGGATTTGTCAATTTGCATTCTCTCAATTTTTCATTTTCCTATTCAGTTTTCCACATTTCTGCAGCAATTTGCAGATTTCTTTAAAAATTGCCAGCACATTTTTCCTAATAAGCATATGTTTTTACAATTTTTGCAAGCAATTTCCCCCAATGTAATGAACCAAATTCAACTAGTGCCAAGAGGCTTTCACCCCACTCTTCCAAAAACTGCTCTGGGGAGTCAGAACTCCCCAAACAGTGTACAGTTTGTGCTGACAGAAAGATCTCCTTAGTGCTATGTTGAGTACATTTTTTTGTATGTTAATTTCATGAATATATTCATTTTTATGCACACTTTCTTCTGATATATGCATTTCTGTAAGCACTGTTTGGTTGGAGAAACACAGTGAAAAATTCGGTTAAGTGTGAATTTTGAAGGCTTGTGGTGTTTTGGTTCTCATAGCATTTCAAACAGTGGGGATTGTGTAAGTTCACCTTTACTTGCAAACTGAATTAATTTTATCCCCCATTCTTACTATAATTTTTCTACTTTTACTTTTTTACACTCCCCGCCCCCAAAATGACAAGTGTGCTCTGAGATCACAGCTTAACCAAAACAATGCTGTTGAATTTTTATTCATTGAAGGGTTCTACCTGAAAAAGACCCTCCATCACAATGCTTGTATTGGCCAGAGATGTTTCACCAGAACATCATACCTTCTGCCCTAGGTTCATCTTCATCTTCCTTGACTTCTTCAGCTTGTTCTTGTTCTTGTTCTTCTTGTTCTTGTTCTAAGGAAGAAAACAGCAGGGTGACATCAACAGATCTGAGAATTTTCATTGTTGGTCTACACAAAATTCTGCTTGAGGTAATGAATCCCAGCCATTGGGACATTGGTCAGAGAAGAGGGGTTGGGAAAGAAAGATAGCATATTTCTCGAACATGGCTAAATGACAAGTGATAACTTGGGACTGCCAACTTAAACTGAACACATTGTGGTTCAATTTAATGATGTTCAATGATGTTTCTGGTGTGGGAGGTAGGGTTTGAGATGAACTTCATCGGTCCTCAACATGATACACACCTCAAATGTAGAGGCAGGTTATTAGTCAAGGTCCACACTCCTGGTCCATCGCAATATTATTAAATGCAGAGCAACAAAGAAGAAAGGGCAACCAAAATGGTCAGAGGTTTACAGCACATTCCCCTACAGAGAAAAGCTGAGCATCTGGGGATTTTTAGTTTATAAAACAGATAACTAAAGAGGTGAGATGTGATAGAAGCTTATGAGGTGATGTATGGTGTGAAGAAAGTGGATTGATGGAAGGGTTCTTCCATCATACCAGAACTCAGGGTCACCTTGTAAAATTGGAGAAATGAAACATGTCTTCACACACACCACACAATTTACTTATGGATTTTGATGCCACAGGATATGATGGAATCTCATTTAGATTTTTTGTGACCAGTGTTAGAAGACAGTGGCTCTCAGAAACGTCTCACTTTAAATATCAGATATGGAAATAAATGGTGCAAAAGGAGTCAATCAGAAATTGTACTGCCACCCCCAGAGGCTTCCTTCTGGTACCCAAATCTGAATGACGCTATTATATAAGCACTAGGCATTTGTTTTTTGTATTAAACCAACACGTTGAGGAGAGGAGTAGGAATGAGCCCACTTCCCACTTGTGATTTTAAACATAAGCCATAAACCTGCATAGGCTACATAATATCAATACTACAAACATATATAGATTTTAGACTGCTTTATAATCCTGGCTTCCCCCAAAGAATCCTGGAAACTGTATTTTGGGGAGATGCTGAGAATTCTCTGGGAGAGATCTCTAGCCCCTCCTTCCAAAACTACAATTCCCAGGGCTCTTTCGGAGAAAGGAATTAAATAGTTCTCCAAACTGGTATGGCCTTTGACTGATGCACACAGTACATAAATGCTTATGATTTCCATGCACGATAGGTCAGTAAGTATTCTGCCTGCGTGTCATTGGCAAGCAGCAGCAAAGTGAAATGTAAAGAAATGTTCTACTACCGTCTTCCACCTCTATCCATTCTTCCTCTTCTTAACCAGGGCAAGCAGGGGTGGTGAAAGGGAATAAGTAGAAAAGGTTAGCGAGGGATCACAGAAAGCTGTGGCTTCAAGCTGGAGCATCTATAGACAAAACGGCTGTCTCTCGTTCTGATCTTTGCTTTGCATTTGTGTGCACGCCTAGTTTTCAGATGCCAAGCACTTGTGAAGTCAAACATTTGCCAAGTTCAATAGGATATTAAGGCCTGGAACATTCAGAACACCCACATATCCATGCACACACAGAGGCAGTAATTATGACCTCATACAAAAGCATAGAAGAGGAGGTGTGCTTGTAAAAAATAAACGCAAAGACACATTGATCAGCTTCTAGTGATACTATGCAAGCAGCAGAAAGCTCATTCCAGACTGAGTTTATCAGTGTCAGTCCCGTTGGCAATGAAATACTCTACCCAGGTTCCTAAAATAGTAGATTAAGTTAGCCTGCCCCAAATTGGTGCCCTCCTGATCTGTTGGACTAAAATTCCCATCAGCCACAGCCAATGGGTGAAAGTTGTAGTTCAAAATACCAAGTGAGCACCAAGTTGATGAAGGCTGGATTAAATGTTCATAACACACAATATTAGGCAAATACTCAGCCGTATTCAACCTACACTTTTCTGTGCTTTCTAAATAAAAACAAAAAAACAAAAGGAAGGAAGAAAATAAAATAATATAAAATAAAAGGGATTTTTGGTCTGTCAGCTATAAATAGAAAATTCTTCAAAACATCCTCTCCAAGAAAACACCCAACAATTCCGCTTTCTATGCATCAATATTTTCTTCAATCCTCAAACCCAGATATCGTACGTTCATTTTCTTCTTCACACAAAAATTCTATAAGGAGTTTCCAGTTGAAACAGAACAGTTTTATGATAGGACACTACCAAAGAAACAGAACCTTGTGTGACCAGGAGGTCCCCATAGTGGGAGCCACTTCTAAGTCACTACAGAAAACAAGCTCTCCCCCATATCACCATTTCAGATGATGGTGACATGAGCAAAAGTGCCTTTTCAGACAATGTAGCTATACATCAGTAGCTACACTCGCTACACTGAGACACCTAATAGTTTTTCACATACAGTATATGTAAATAACAAATTTATGATACATATTAAGGTCTCCAATCCCATAATAGTTTTTTTTAATGGCATGGTGTTATGACCCAATAGAACACATCACCTCATCTAACCCTGACTCTTATAGTAACAATGGAAGCCTACCTTCTTCGACGCATTCTTCTGCATCAAGTCGGAAGAGAGGAAAAGAGAGAGCATTATTAGAGCAGCAATGGTGGATTTGGAAAACATGCTTAATCTGACAGTTTTCATTCCTTTACCTTCCTGTTCCCTGTAAAGCAGAAGGGAAAACAGCTAGATTAGAATAATGGCTGGTTTGCAATAATAATAATACTACTAATAATAATAATACTAATAATAATAATAATAAATAGTAAGTGATTTTAGAACAACATGATCCATGGTCTCTGACACATATTCTTTTTGGAAGAATGCACTACAACCAACTTACAATTTATGCCAACCTGTTACAACAGAAACAGCGGAGAAGAGTCATGTCGCACAAAATTTCATGCCGGAATAAATCTGCTAGCTTTAAGATGCTGCAACAAGACACTTCTGTTTGTTCCACAACCAGGGTTTTTGTTTTTTGTTTGCTGAGTGGATTCTGCCCATATGGTGGCAGGAGTTCACATGTATTTCCAAACCCCTGGAATAGATAAGCAGATACCTGGGGCCATCTCACACCCCACCTCATGCAGTTAAAAGCTTGCTGTATTAAGGGACAGTTGGGTACCTTTAAGTGAAGTGACATGCAGATCTAGGGCCAGCTTATTTTTTGGGGAGAGGACTGGAAGGAGCAGGTTGCCTATACGACATGCTTAGGCATGACTTCATGTTGTGCATCAGCTGGAGATGCAGCTCAAATAACTGGAACAGGTGTTGATAAAAATGCCAGAGCAGGAATGTGGCAGGCTGTGAAAGAGCATTTTTCAGTGCTCTCTCTTGGGTTAGTCCTTGCAGTTGGAAAACAAGAAGCTGATGAGTGAGCTATGGGAGTGTAGAAAACTGAGAAAGTCCGTGTGAGTGGGAGTAACGGAATCAAAAAAGGTAGGAAGAATTTCCAAAATTACAGACATAACCAAGTCATAAGCCATCTATACCTCCCAGGCATTTACAGCTGTATGGCTCTTACTGGTTCCTAATTAAGTACTACATTTCTTCTTGTATCCAAAATCTTTAAATCCCAATAGCCTGTCATTCTGTGCTTGGGTCAGGTTTCCTACGTGAAGGTCCCACCCAGATTCTCTTTTAATTTCAGAAGAAGCCTAGTGAGACCCTCACCTCTGAGGTTTGGAATCCCTTCTCAACGCTTCGTTTTCTGATAAAATTTATATACCACTTGCTTGTAACAAACCCTCTAAGTGATTTATGAGAAATACTAAAATTATCAAGAGGGCTGGCCCTAGACATTTGTGGTGCCTGAAGTGAATTAGAAATCGGCACTTCTGCATCTCTACTTTGTTAAGTGTGTGTTTTTATATCCAGTATACCTGAAGGAGTGTCTCCACCTCCATCGTTCAGCCCAGACACTGAGGTCCAGCTCCGAGGGCCTTCCCTCACTGTGAGAAGTGAGGTTACAGGGAACCAGGCAGAGGGCCTTCCTGGTGGTGGTGCCCGCCCTGTGGAATGCCCTCCCATCAGATGTCAAGGAAATAAACAACTATCTGACTTTTAGAAGACATCTGAAGGCAGCCCTGTTTAGGGAAGTTTTTAATGTTTGATGCATTTATCGTGTTTTTAACATTCTATTGGGAGGCGCCCAGAATGGCTGGAGAAACCCAGCCAGATGGGCAGGATATAAATAAATTATTATTATTATTATCATTATTATTATTATTATTATTCCCATGGTGATCTTCACTCCCCCCCCAAAAAAAATTCTGATGCTGATCTTCACTCCCTCCATCATTATTATTATTATTATTATTATTATTATTATTATTATTATTATTATTTTATCTACTGAATTTCTATACCACCCTAGTTCATGAGCACTTTTTTTAAGAAAAAGTGTTCCACAAATGCATAAATGTTAGGTTTATCAATTGCTATTATCTAATGACCTGGAACAAAATATTGCAGTTGCAGTCCTGGTGTTCAAGATTCCAGCCTCTCCATTGCATTCTCCAGCCCCATTTTCCAGTTCTCCTCCCAAGAGTCAGTCAGCATTCCAAAAACACTGAGCATGCTCAGTTCTTATTGGCCTCTTTTGGGGGTTTGCCCCTTCAGAGCTTTTTCCTAAAGAATGGTTTCCCCAAGTGCAACCTCTTTCTTGTATGTAGATAGTGGCATTTTAGCTCTTTACAAAGCAGCACTCACTACCTAAACATCAGAGGGAAAGATAAATAAAATAAATAAAATATTTGCTATGGATCAGCTAATCATTCAGAATGATTTCATGTTGTGATTTCTCTCCCCTCTGGATCAGTTTGTAGAAATATAGGAATGGCATATCTGAATGACCACACAGCCACATAAATCAATGTGAGTGACAGAAAAGCAAGACACATTTCTGCATATAGATGGGAAAGGAAAACATTGAAGAACCTAGTACTTACTCTTCATATTCCTCAATGATCTCTTCGGTGTCTGACATTTTCAGTTACCTGTAATTTAATAAAGAAAAAGAAGCAGTGATACTTAAATAGGAATCACAGGCAGCTATTTTAAATAGCTATGATGCTCTTGGAGAACCAGCTGAAGGTGTGTCCTTTTACAATACTGATACTATCCAAGTGAGTTCCATTGCAACTTGCACCAGGATTGCTGTCTAGGGTTGTCATATTTTTTTAAAAAAAACCAACAACTAGGATGCCCTCAGCTTTTTCTTTTTGCTTTTTCTTTTTCTTTTAGAAAATCCCATAATTGTTAAACTTTTTCCCCCTTGGAAATCCCATGGAAAATCCAGACATTACGTACGGTATTTCACCCACATTCCCATGGTGCGCGCGCGCGCACACACACACACACACACACACACACATATATTGCAGTGTTTGCTGAAATTAGCAACACAGATTTAGTACAGATCTAGAGGTCTGAGGAATGCAGGAAACTCTCTTCTGCTGAGTCATAGCATTGGTCCATCTAGCTCATCAAACTCAGCATTACCTACACAGACTGGCAGTGACTCACCAGGGCTTCGGGCAGAAATCTTTCCCAGCCGTATCTGAAGATGCCAGGGCTTGAAGCTGGGGCCTTCTGCATGCAAAACATGTCACTGAGCTATGGCCCTTCCCTTCACTTCAGTGTGGTAATACATACCCTTCCACATTTGGCAGATAAAAATTGCTGCGCACGAGGCAATACCTTATTGTACCACATTATGCTCCTACGTGGTCTATTTACATCAGGGTTTCCCAAAGAAGTCAGTACCGACCCTCTGGGGATGAAGGGACTGTCCAGGGGATAAATAAAGATCTAAGGGTTGGAAAGAACCATTGGGTGGGAAAGAAGTTTACAAATTTAATTAGGACTTAGGGATTTCAAAAATCAAGGGGAACAGCATGGACATGGATAGAGTGTGCCTCCCTTGTCAATGAAGAGCCTCTGTATTTATTACAATGATTCCACGATGCAACAGTATTCTCAGACCATGTAGTTTTATTGTCATTATTGTTTTCACTTGCTTTACCTCCTTATTTTTTTACATTTCATCATCAACATCATCATTTTATTTGTATACTGCCTTTCCACAGTTAAAAACAATGATCAAGGTGGCTTACAACATGACAAGATTTACATAATTACAGAAGTCATAAACAATGAATAATGGAAAACTATTTCCACATAAATCTAAAATCTAAAACTAAGAATACATTATTAATATCACACTTTAAAATGACATAGGTAAAAAATAACAGCATTTTTAAAAACAAAAAAACCCCATCATCATGGTGATGGGTGATTAATCAATGTTTACTATATATTGATATTTCTTTACTTTATTTCATTTAATAAATAGGGAGTTATCTTGGGGGCTTAGGGGGTTGATGCTGCTGTTGCTGTTGAATTTTTGTATCTTTATTTTACCTCTTGTGATTTATGTGGAAAATGTTCGGTTTTGGTTGTGTATTTTTTATTTTTCCTTTATTGTTTATGATTCCTTTTGATATGCTGTAGTTATGTGTTTTTTTTAATGTTATAAGCCACCTTGAGCATTGTTTGGACTGTGGAAAGGCAGCATGCAAATCCAATTATGTATGTATGTATGTACATTTCTCAGAATTCAGGTTGAGGGTTGATGACAGCTTTCTAAGCTCATCAAGGGATCAATGAAGTTTGGGAAACCCTGAATCGCAGACACACCTCATTAAGCATTTCTAGAAACCACCTTCATTTAAAGAGCAAGAATGAAAAGACTTAAACCTTGCAAGACATTCTTTTATTTTATTTTAGTAGAACCCCAACATCTGCCAGCTGGAGCTTGGTGCAAAAAACATGCACTTCAAATTTAAAAACTCTGAGCCCAGGAATTTGTTTTGAGTATCAGAAATGAATGGAGTACATAGCTTTTCTACACAAAATTCTACTCCTGGCTACCCCAAACCCACTGCTAAACAACTGAGAGTCAGAAATCCTTGCAATTCCACTGCAGAACACATAGAGGTCTGGGAGTAGTTGCCAAACTACCCTCTGTCCACCCTTGTCTTGTGGGACACACTTTAATATCTAGATATCAGAAGTGTGTATATTTTCAGCATGTCCTGGGGCTGCTTCACGTGACAAAAATTAAAATACCTTTATGTCACATGCATAGCTGACATGATGTAATAATGTGTGACCAGCCCATCCATGGATACAGCCACAGTGATTTGACGGTGATTCATGCAGCCTCAAGAACTTGGAAGAGTGCCACCAGGACCACATACATTGGTACCAGAACAAGGCTTGAGACTTCTGCAAATCATGTCCAAAACGTGTTTCAAGCTGAGCCATCCCAAACTACTGGGCACTTTTTGATTGTAAAATATGCACAGTTTTTTTAAAAAAAAATCAAAATCTAATTACTCCACAAAATAAAGGCAAAAACAAATGACCCAGTCTTAATTATTTCCATTTTGTATGCCTTTCTTCATCATGTCTACTATCCCCAGACTCCTTTCATGCTATCTTTGTGCAGCAATGAGGACTGGGAGTCTTTCAATTCACAGTTAGTTAGTTAGAAAGAGAAAGGCCAGAGAGGAGAGAGGAGTGTTGAGTGACATGAGCTAGAAGCAAGGAAGCAGACTAGGAGGAGAGAGAGAGAGAGAGAGAGAGAGAGAGAGAGAGAGAGAGAGAGAGAGAGAGATGCCTGATTGATTTTTGGTTGAATCCAAGACTGTGGCTATAGGAGAAGAAACACTATGGGGTGTTAATGCTGTGATCCCCTCCATCGTATATCATAAGGGCACCACAATTTCCACTGTATCTCATTTCAAAGGAAACACAAACTCTGGGTAAGCACCTGGAACCAATGGTATCTCGCATTGCTCAGAGTTTGGAGTGGTGTGCAGCAATATTTAACACCTTTCATTGAGTGACTGGTGCAATGCCTATATAAGGAATCCAGAAACCAGGAAAGAAGACTTAATTTTGTCTTAGGTGACCGTTTATGAAATGCTTCTGTTGATGTGGAAGGAAGGAAGGAAGGAAGGAAGGAAGGAAGGAAGGAAGGAAGGAAATTTTCAGCATTCTCACATGAGCTTGAAGGCTGTAAAAGCTTCTTGGACCTCAAGTGAGATATAGTTGAACTAGAAAAGTGGTTGGTTTTTGTTCACTTCTGGTGTACTCTGTACATAGAAATTACAACATGACTTATCTTTGGAGATGAAAAGTTACTGACAAAGCGTGTTCTCATTCATGGAGAGCATGCGTTGCAGTGGCGGCTGACAGGCTACCCCTCTGTTGCTGGGCGGGATTGTCTAGATGGCCATAGGCAGTGATTGGGCTGTTGCTGGGGTAAATTTGATGTTGCCAATTTTGTGGGTTGGACCAAAGGTATTATATTCAGGGCATGCAGCATTGAGCTTTCTCTTTTGCTGCGTCCACCAGATCACCCGCCCACCCTACCTAATTTTAGGGCTTGTGCGTTGACCTTGCTATGCCTGTCATGGGGTCGCCTGCCGTTGGGGCAGGGGCCTGGTAGGAATTTTGTCCATTTGGCTGATTGGCTGGTGCCATTTGGTTTTTGCCTACTGCATAGCAAATCGTCACAACTTTTAAGGTTGCAGTTAGGCATTAGTTAAAAATTTGGTTGGTGGAGGAGTAAGGATTGGCTGTGCCTGCCCCTCCAATGCTGCTGCTGCAAGGGAATTCTGTTAAAGAATTCAGGGGCTTGCCATGCTTTCGTCCAAATCCCTGGTTTGGGGCTTGGGCCATGCAAGCCCCTGGGAGCTTGCGGGGAGAGGTGAGGGCCTGGGGCTCAGCTCCATTTTCTCCCCAATATTGTTTTCCCTTACTGGCTTTCACGGGAATCCGGAAGTCAGTTTTGTCCCTGGGCAAGGACAGATAGTCGTAACCAATGCCTAAGCAACCACTCACATTTATGTATTTTAATGAAGTTGTGGCCAAAATTATGCCAAAAACCTTAAACAAAAATTCTGTGTGAATTGTGTTTTATTTGAGGGGTGGCCTGGGGACCTCGACACGCAAGAAGTGGAATGATTAAGCTTTCAGGAAAACAGCAGCGCCATCTATGCCTACAAGACACAGTTTCTTGCTGGAAGCTGTTCCCTCTTGGCTCAGATTTGGAAATGTTGACTTGCTGATATACTACAACAGTGGAGCCTCCATTCTCTTCCATGGCTCTGTTGCTTAGCAACAAAGTTCTCCTAAAATAGGTGGCAAGAGATTAGCAACAGCATCACCCAACACTGATAACCAAGAGCAAGCCCGATGTGAGATAGAGCAGGGTACACAGTGTTGAGAATTAGGCCTGTTTCAAGGAAGTAAGAGATATGTGGAGAGTGTCACAAAGATAAGGAAATAAAAAAAATATCTGGAGTGGAAGGTTCTGAGGTTATCCCCTTTTCTGCTGTTCCCTTTTATGAAGGGTAAATTCATTTGCTCTTTTCTTCCTTACACATCTTCAAAGGGGAAAGTGATAGGGATAATTTCGTAGCTATATAGCTTAGCAGAATCCATTTATCTGTCTTTTCTTTCTTTCTTTTTTTCTTTTTCAGTTGTGTTTTTCTCTATATCAAGGAACCCAAACGAGTTACAGGTTGGTGTTTAGTTTTTTAAAAAACAAGGACCTTAAACTAAAAGCGATAACCTCAGTTCCTGACCTAACAGATATTCTTTAGGCAATCTCCAAGGATGTTATTAAGGCTTCCAACCACATCTCCTGTACTCCACCTTTAGAAAATGGCAAATACAGAAAGCAGAGGGCGGGGAGAGGGTTTAAATATCTATAAGCCAAATCAGCTAGGTAAGGCCACAGTCTAACCCAAGTTAAGCACTTTTCAGCCCCACTGGTTTCGGTGGGAGAGATTTAAGCTTGTACTTAACTGTCTAGCCCAGAGAGCACATCAGTGGCGTAGCGTGGGTTGTCAGCACCCGGGGCAAGGCAAGTAATTTGCACCCCCTAACCCGTGGATTTGTGCCCCTAACCCGTGGATTTGCACCCCTAACCCTAACCCCCAGATGTTGCGCCCGGTGCGGCCAGCCCCCCCTGCACCCCCCACACTACGCCACTGGAGCACATATCTTTGCTTGGGCCATGTCCTTTGGGTTTACTTTTGATAGAACTGAGAAGCAAGGTCATAACAGGTGGGGGACTTGTTCAACTCTCCTTTTAATATCTGTTTTAAAATAATGTTTCTAGTCCTTTTGAATGCAGAGAAAAGGCAGTAAATAGTGTAGCCATCCTTAGTATTTTTTCTCATATGTGTTTCATATTACATTAGCAATCTGGAGAGCAGCAACAGCTCAGAAACAATTTTACAAGGACAGGAAGAACACCACAAACAGAATAATTGTCACACACAGGAGGAATAAGGATATACTTTGAATGGTTCACCTATAGATTTATAAATCATTAATGTGTCAAGATGAATGGATGTTGTTAATATTGCAGTTGTTGTATAAGGGATTGTTATTTTGAATGGAGGGTCATTGAGATGAATAAGATTTTGGAATGCAGAAACAAAGTAAATCATCAAACCATCAATTCTAGCACACAGGAAGCCACCTAAATTATATAAATTGGCATCTGAATGATTGAGCTTAGTAATTGTATTATGATTTGAAGATGGCGACGGAGACAGCAGGCTAGTCAGACTCCTCTGCTTTTAACTAAGCTTTTAAGTAGTTTTTAAGTAGTTTTTAACCACTTCCTGGTTTTAAACTCTCAGTTTTAACGTTTTACTAGCTGTTTTATTACCTCCTCGCTTTGTTTTTAGTTTATTGTTTTATTGTTTTATTGTTTTATTGTTTGACTGGAGAACGGCGGGGCGGAGCAGTGGGTCGAGGGAAGCCACTTTCTACCTCCGAATAGCGATGCCCCAAGCTCGCAGAGAAAGCACCTTGCTCTCAAGTTAAAGAAATCTGGAGCATAAAGTGAAGTCTCGGAGCAACAAGGAGAACCCGGAGAGAAAAATTTCGTGGAGTTCAGCTGACAGCCAAAATCAGCACAGACGCAAAGCTATATGCAGAGCGGAAAAAGGAAAGTGAGTTGCCCTAGCGGCCATTGTTTCTTTCCCCCTACTAACTTTTTTTAAAAAAGTAACTTTTTAAGAAGATACACTGAGTGTTTTATCATTGTTTTAAGTGATAAGGAAGGCTAATAGCTGAAGGAAACCTGCTGTGAACTTTTAATGCAGCTGAGCATTGTAGCGTGTTTATTACAACAATAAAGAAATAATTTACAACTTTAAAGAAACAATGGTGATGACCAGAAGTGGTTGCAAAACCTCAGGCTTTTCTCTGAAGGCTGTAAGACCCACCTTTAAAAGAACCACTCTAAAGAATGCGCAAACAAAAATCACTCGCTTCTACATGAACAAAGCAAAATGTGAAACAAATGAGGAAACGACTGAAATGAGTGAGAAAAAGAACAAGAAGGGAAGAGAAATTCTACTCTCTCCTACCAATCTCTCTTACAGCCATAGTGAAGGACTGGTTATGCAAAGAAAGGAGTGTACTAACAGCAGTGATAAAAGCCTGAATATATTGGAAGCAACACAAAATATCCTCGATACAGCCGATGAGGCATCCCCGAAACTGAAAGCCAAATCCCAAGTTCCCCCCGAACCATCGTTAGATCAAAAAATGGAGGAACTAATGTTAAAACAAATTTCGGAATTGGCCTCAGGAAACAATAAACCTTCGAAAGACTCTTATCCTCATTCCCATGAGACAAATGAAGAGGGTCTCTCAATCATCAAATGGCTGGTGCTCCTTACTGAGGACATTGAATCCATAAAGTCCTACCTGGACATTTGCACAAAAATTCTTACCATCATGGCTGACTCCTGTAAAACTTTCTGGAGAAAACCCGTCGGAATGCCTGCAGAATCAGAAAGTAACCATGGCCTCGCCTCCACCCTCTGTAGGAGTGGCCCATTAAGGAAGGGTAAGAAAGCCTGCAGAGCTAATGCTTGTAAAAGAAGACCCATAGTAGTAAAGAATGTTAAAAAAAGTAAAAACATAAAAAAATTTAAGTCAGTGCATTATAAAAAAATGGTTTTTAAAAAGCTTTTTAACCTACTTGAGAGCACAACAGCCTCTGGGACTAGAGGGAACCTGGTGAAGTCTTTCGCCAAGAAGTCAGTTAAACAGGATTTGCCCCCAAACGTCTGTGCTGATAAAGCTCTGGATTGTCTAAAACCTTCAGCGCATGCTCCACCACCAAGCCCTAAGCAAGATTTATTGCCCCAAGACCCATGGTCCTACGTTTTAACCATAGACAACTCCAAATCCAATAAGGAGAGCATTCCAACAAATAAGAACTGGAAGCTGGTGCTGCTTCAAAACAAGCTTGTTTTTTCAAGCTATCCTAAGCCTCCAGGATTTATAGCACAAGAGGATCGCAAAGTCCATTTACTGAACTTCCTTAAGGCATACATGCCAGGTACTTTGAGTAATCCCTCGGAGTTGGACAAAGTGGAATATCTATATTTTGATGGCTTGCTTGCCAGGGCGGTGGTTACATTCCATGATCGGAGATTGGCAAAACTGATATATAAACACAGAGAACACCTAAAGACAAGTGGTGTAAAAATATCAAGATACTTTAAAAATGAGGCCTCTCCTATCCCACTATTCCCCAGTCCTGAATCCTCGACTGCAGCACCTCATCAAAAGGCTGAATACCACACTTTAATTGATATAAAAGCCAATGAGGACTCGCCTAATCACCATCCAGAGTTACTTACTAATGATCTTCTAAGACCAGACTCTCCTGGGACTTTATATGAGGCGAGCCAAGGTAACGGGTTCGATAGTTTTGAAAATAACTTAATTAACTCCTACTGCGCTCTCCCCCAAGAAACTCAGAACAAAATACTCTATAGACTGAATAACCTTCGTTTTTGTCTGACAAAGCTGACGAAGGACCAACTGGGACCACACAACCAAAACATATCTGATTATGTCCCAGATCAGGCTTCAGGCTTCTATCGTCACGAGCTGGATTTATGGGTCGGGAAACCCTCCGTCACCCCACGTCAATTGGTTGTTGCGGAGATGAATCCATCCTCTCAGATCTTGGAATCGAAACGCCCCTCCTATAACCCAGCTCGCATGCAACCCATCTCAGAGGCAAACCTGGTCACTACATTAGCATGGGATAAAATGAGAGAATTAAATGAGACTGAATTGGGCTCCCCAAATAAAGTCCCGAGCATGGGTGCGCCAGGTTGCAATCTTAGCATTCCACCCTCCTCAAATGTGAGCATACTGAATACATCTTTAAACATCATCGAATTAGCATCTGAACTATCTGAACCCGATGAAAGGGCTAATAGTAAGAATCAGAGGAACTTGGTGTGACATCCGGAATGCACCACGCATACCTCACTAGCACCCTTAAATCAAAGATCTCTCCAAACTCTTTTTATCATGTCCTGGAATGTAGCTGGACTCTCATGTAAATTAGCTGATTCTGATTTTATAAATTTTCTTGAGTCTTATGATATAATACTTCTGCAGGAAACCTGGTCTCTTAAACTTTTAAATATTCCTAATTTTATTACTTATAATTTACCTGCTACTAAAATGTCAACAAAAGGTCGCCCTAAAGCTGGTTTGATCTGTGGTATCAAACAGTCCTCTAACCTTAAAATTAATTATATCAGAAATATTGGACAGTATGCACAACTATTATCATTTTCCATTGTTTACAGGGAAATTCTTCTTTTAAATATATATTTTCCTCCCTTAGAGTTAGAAATTAGACCAGATTATGGTTGGAATATAGTCTCTGAAGAGTTGTATTTAATACGTAGTAAATCCCCAAATATCCCCCTGATTGTAATGGGAGACACCAATGCTCGAATTGGATCAGATAATACAGCTCTCTATAAACACTATGTCTCAAATCTAGCTGAAGACGCCCCTCTTCCATTGAGAATAGGGAGGAATTCAAAGGACATCATTATTAATAAAGCGGGAGGAAAACTCTTACAATTGGTTTTAGAATTTAACCTCTCATTTTTGAATGGCTCAATGTGGCCGGATATTCCAGGAAATTTTACCTTCAGCTCCAAAAGGGGTAGGAGCGTAATCGACTATTCTCTAGTTTCCGTTGAAATGTTAAATGAAGTTGCCTCTTTTACAGTTGTACCTCGCTCAGAAAGTGACCACTTCCCAATAGTTTTAGAGATGTACATGAATCCTAGAAATAATGATATTAGTCCTCTTATTAGTATTGATAAGACTATCTATGCCAAAAGAGTTTATATAAGTGATAAAAATAGGGAGGATCTATTAGCAGTATTTGAAAATAACCCAGTTATTCTTGAACCTGTGGCTAACCAAAATTTGATGCCCCTGGAGGATAATGATTGTTATTATAAGACTATCCAGGATTTATTTTCTTCTTTTTTAGACCCTCAGTTCAGCAACAAACCTTCAAATAAGTATAACTGGTTTGATAAAGATTGCATTAACTATAAGAAAAAACTTAGAACTTGTCTAAAAGAAGCCTATATTACCAACTCTCAAGGTCTCTGGAAGACTTATTTTGAAATGAAAAAAGCTTTTAAGAACATGCTCCTGGAAAAAAAATCAGAGTTCGCACTAGCCAAATGGTCTAAAATTGTTACTGCATTAGAAATTAAAGATACCAAAACTTTTTGGTCACTTCTCTCAATAAAAGATATCACTGATTTCCCTAATATAAGCGATGAGGCTTGGATTTCACATTTTACTGCCGTTTTTTATGATCACCAAGTTTGTAAAAAGGAAAATTTTAAATTTTCTCTGGCAAAAACCACACAATTTCAAATTACTGTTGAGGAGATGAAAAGGATAATCTTTTCGTTTAAGCAAGGGAAATCACCTGGTATGGATGGCATTCCAATAGACCTGTTGAGATTAGATGTAGAATGGTGGGCCAATAAACTTGTACCGCTTTTTAATTCTATCTATCACTCAGCTCTTGTACCTAAGTCGTGGAACAACTCAATAGTGGTACCAATCTTTAAAAAAGGTGATAGGAATTGCCAAGAGAACTACAGGCCTATAAGTTTGTTACCATGCATAAGTAAAATCTATGCCAAATCTCTGCTTATTAAATTGGAAGAATGGATGCTGACAAAAGGTCTACCTGGTAAAGAGCAGGCTGGTTTTAAGGCAGGCTCGTCAACTCTTGACCAGTGTCTAGTGTTAAGTCATCTTGTGGATAAATATGTCATGAGAAATAAACGAAAACTCTTTGTGGCATTTGTGGATTTAAAAAGTGCCTTTGATTCGGTCGACCGCAATAAACTATGGACTAAACTAGAACACCTTGGTATCGACCCATATCTACTTACACTGATTCAAAGTTTACATTCTAATAACCAAATATATGTTAAAGTATCAAAAGATGGTAGACTTGCAGGTCCTATTCTGAATAATCGAGGAGTTAGGCAAGGCTGTATCTTGGCCCCTACCCTATTTAATTTATCTCTATCTGACCTACCATTATTTCTTCAAAACGCAACCACTCATACGCCTTATTTAAACAATAGCCCACTCTTTTTATTACTTTATGCAGATGATGCTGTAATTATTTCACTCTCTGTTTTGGGTTTAAAAAAATTATTTAAGAGTTTCTCAAACTACTGCTCTCTCAATAATCTCAAAATTAATTATGATAAGACAAAGATCATGCAATTCAGAAAGAGAGGGAACCCAAAAGGCTGTATAATTAATGGACATCTAATACAGGAAGTTAAGCACTTCAATTATCTGGGAATCACATTCAAAAATAATATGAATTGGAATGCACATATATGTGCTGCAATAGCTAAGGCCAAAGTGACAGCCCACCATATTAAATCCTATTTTTTTTCTCCAGTAGGAAACAGATTTATTCCAGCTGTATTGCAAGTGATTGACATGAAACTCTGTGCCCAACTTCTATACGGCACACCAGTGTGGATTTCAGGTGACCTCAAGAGGTTGGATAAATTTCACGCATCCCTTTTGAGGTCATTATTAGGACTTGCAAACTCTGTAAAATATGAAACAATATGTTGTGAGCTGGGAATACTGCCTTTATCAGTAAGGGCATGGCTGAGGACCTTGAAATATTGGATCTTCCTCCATTATAGAGCCCTATCCCCTAATACTATACTTTACGATCTTTTAAGTGATAGGGCAATCTACAATCTATCAGTGATTTGTAGGAGAAAACTGGATTCGATAGGGCTCACTCTAACTGATTTTGAAACCTCTGATCCCAAAGATATATGGGAAATTATCAGGAAGACCCTCACAGAAAAAAGTGTTCTCGCCATGCTTGAGGTTGCAAAGCGCAGCACCTGCTCTCCTATCCACCTAAATCTCCCTTTGTATAGAGATTTCCAAAAGGGATACATGACAAATCTGAAGAAACATGAATTGTGTAGGCTGTTTATGTTGGCCAGATTTAACATGTTTCCCTCGGCGGTAGTGAGAGGAAGATACTTAGCTATCCCAGAATCAGAGCGTCTCTGTAAATGCAGAAAACAGGAACCCGATACTCTAGAGCATATATTCTTTTCCTGTGATTTTGGCAGCTATGCCAGAAGACAATTATTTGAGGCCCTAAAATTTAATAGACAGTTATTTACACAACCAACTGTTCAGGACCTGCTGGCGGACAGCGATGATCAAATTACTTTAATAGCGGCTGAATTTTTAAGTGCTGTCCATGAAGAAAGAATGGGCCATGATAAAGAGACTTAGTGGTTTTAATGGTAGGTGATGTTGCTGTATTGTATTATATTATTTATGTACATTGATTTATTTTTTGGAGTTAAGAATAGGACTGGGATAAATTGTGTTCGCTGAGCCCGTATTTTATACAGTCTGTATATGATGTTTGTTTGTTAATGTGAGGTGTGATATGCCTAATAAAGGATTTTGAATTGAATTGAATTGAATTGTATTATGATTTGTCATTGTTATAATAAGGCTACCATTGGATTATTGTAACTGAAAACTAATAAAAATTATTGTCAACATATTACCTTAGCAATCATTACAATGACCTTGTAAGGTAGACAACTTTACATTGATGCTGAGGGCCACAGCAGACATTGCTGTTTATATGTAGGGCATGGGTGGAGAGTGGGACCACATCGACCTCTCCATACCCCATTGCTGCTGCTGTGCACCCTGCTTCCTGGACATCCACATGTTCAACACAATGTTTACAAAAGAGATGTCTGTGCAAGACTGTCATGTGATCAGGAATCCTGATCACCCAGGGCTATGGAGTGTATGGAAACCTACACTTATTTCAGCTGTCTGTGCATATATAGGTATCTCCTTAGCAGATATCACACCTGCACAAATGTCGAGGGGGTGGGGGTGTATGATGGGTGGGGTCTGGAAGCACAGACCTGGTCCCCATTCATGCATTTAGCCCAAGACATGAACAGCAACATCCCCAAAAGTGCGGGCTTGTTTATAAGGGCTGGCTCATACATGCAAGCTGATCAGCTGATGATCTCAACCTCAAGTAGGGACCTGAAGTTCAAACACTGCAGGTGGAACACCACCAGTGCATTTCATTGGAGTCAGTTCAGACATACAACTTCAAGGGATAATAAATCCCGAGATGGTGCATTGCACAGACTTCTGTAAACCCAGTGTAAATGACTTCATTCACCATAAAGTTGGTTTACACCTGTGCTAAGATACCAATGTGAGGACACTTATCTCTTAGCTAAGCACGGACAGTACTAACATGGGGTGAGGGTGGCAAGTATCTGCCCTTGACACCAGCGGTGGAGCAAGCCGATGCCCTGCGCGTGCCCTGTGGGGGGGCGGGGCCAGCCACTCGTGGGGCGGGGCCAGCCGAGGCAGGACGCTCCACAAGGCCTCTGAGGAGTCTGCCTGCCTCCTCCCACTCAGCCGCCCTACAGTTGGGGGGAGGCAGCGGGCGGACCTTTGGGCAGCGCAGAGCCTGCGGGCACCCAAGCCACCACGTCACTCACAGGAGAGACGCATGGCTCAGGCATGCTTCAGGACCCAAGGTGAGTGCCATCTGGCAGTTTGTCACCCCCCTCAGTGGTGACACCCGGGGCGGACTGCCCCCCCTTCCTCCACCACTGCTTGACACACAGCTTGACCCCACCCAACCTTCTTTTCTGCACTTCAAGGAAAGGTGTTTTTCAAATTGTCAGAGTGCTTTTCCTTTCTGATCCTCAATCAATTATACTGGAGTAGAAATATATAAAGATAAGGGTTTGCACTGTGAACTTTGGCCTTAAGAACACATTTGGAGATTCATGGAATTTGTGGCATAAATGTGGCTGTAAACCTGTCATGGACACTAAATTCATGCACAATGACAAGAAGGGATGAGGGATGAGTGAATCCTAATCAAAGAATTTCATTCTGCAGCTTAGGCTTTGTGGTTTTAAGGGTGCCACCTCATCTATGCATTGTTCCACTTGCAAGACTAAAGATGGCTTGAGGATTGCCTCCCTGTAGCAACCTAATTTCCCCCTTTTGTGCCCACCACAATGTTTTCTGTTCTGGTTCCATCACTGTAACCTTTGCTTGTAACCTCCTCTATAAGTGCTGTTATGTTTACAAACGACTGAGATATCAAAGGGCATGGAAACTTGCCTTTAAGGAATCTCTTGGTTCCCTTCCCTTCCAAGAACAATTCATTAAGCCTGGATTCCAAGCTTTGTATCCATCACTAAAATAGAGGCCTCCATAATCCTCAGTAGATTCCCCAGCCATTTCCCCCCTGAGTTTCATGTTTAAAGCCAGGTTCTTCCTGGGCTGCATGTTTCCACCTGACACTGTACATCAGTGTGAGCCTTGCCCAGACCTTGCCCAGTAGTCTTGGCTGCTCAAAACATTCCTGAGTCTCGGCAAAAGCTCTCAGCAAATCCAGCCTGCCCATTTCAAGTTTGAAGCAAATCCCCAAACTAAGTGAAACTGGAGGGGTTTGGTAGGGAGGTTCTGCACAGCGCTACAAATAACTCCCATGTGTCGGGCCATCTGTTCCCTGCCATACCTCCATGTTTCTCTTTTCTGCCTAGGGACAGAGCATCAAAGCATGTATTATTTGAGCCATGTACAACAGCTGTATGATAGCAGAATCAAGGATCCCTCTGCCTCCGTCCATAAAATGATTTTGCAAGAGATAAAGGGAGAAAAGTTGCAATAACATCTAAAGCACAACTTGTCTTGGGAGTCTTGCACATATTTGAATCTTACATGTATATTCAAATATCCTGTATATTACATGAGAGACCACTGCAAACAGAGATCCTTATTCCTCCATAGAGTGGTGATAACATTGGCTTCACAGCAAATGCTGGCTTGTCTACAACATTATTGAGGAAAGAATACACACACACACACACACACACACACACACACGAGTATTGCAAAATGTAGATTGATCCAGAATGTGCAAATCAGGCTAGTTTGCTTATAAATGCAGACCCAATGAAATTCTCAAGCATCCCTACTCCAAGACCAGGCTAACTTTAACAATGATGAACCAGGATCTACAGATAAAAAATTGGACACCTCATTGTCTAGATCAGGGATGGAGAACTAGAAGCACTCCAGATGTTGTTGTTGTTGGACTCCAACTCCCATCAGCCCCAGCCAGAATGGCCAGTGATTAGGAATGATGGGAGTTGTAGTCTGGCAACATCTGGAGGATCGCTGGTTCCCCACCCATGCTCTAGATGGAGGGGTGAATTCAAGAGAGTCATGCAGTCAAGATTATAAAAGGAATCTGACACAGGCTATTAACAAAGCTGGCTCATACTGTTGGGAATTGGAATCTAATAACATCTGGAGAGAGCCACGTCTTCCCCGTCCCTGACTTATTAGATGCTAACATGGGTTTTGAAGGCAAGTTATTTGTTGTTAGCTTCTATAGTCTTGGGTGGTTTGACTCCATTCCCTCCTTAGTTCCCTTTGAGCTGCCACAAGCATATGCCCCCTCATTATCTTTCTAGGCATTTCAGTCTCTCAGATACCCTATCCTCTCACCAGGTGCTAAAAAATGCATCCAGCATCTATTAAGCAGTGCAATCTTATACGCATTTACTCTGCAGTAAGTCCCTCTGTGTTCATTGAGGCTGACTCCCTTGTAAATGTGTGTAGGATTGTAGCCCTAAAGCATGTAGGAATTCTTTCCACAGGTTCAGATTCTAGACAGGAGGACCAGGTGAATCCATATTGTATAACGTTTTGATAAAACTTCAGATCTCACTTTAGACCCAACTATTTTAATAAAGCAAAACTCCTAGAAGCCCACATATGTTTACACTCAGCTGGCAATTTTTACCCACAAAGTATTAAACAGACAAGTTATCAGCTGTGAACCACAATGAACAAAATATGAATTTGCAAAAAACTGAAACCACAATAAGATTTAATGAAAAGAACAGTAACTTTTCATTTATCTAATGCAGCTCCAATTAAAAATGCCAAGCTGTTTAGTTAAAAATGAAGCCTAATTCAGTGAGGTTACAAACTGCATTCATGACATAGTTTTGTACTATGCAAAGGACCTTAAGGAAACCTGAGGATGATTCAGAATACATATACATTTCTGCTACAACTATGAGCTCCCCCTGCTCAAACTGTGCGCTGAGTGGTCTACAAAATTCCACCAGAGGTGCTTTTTACACTCTGCTTTGCAAAACAAAACCCAAAACACAGATCTAGTCATTGTCTAGATGCTACACTGATACCTGCCATACTTTAGATTTTCTTTTTGTAAATGTGCCATTAGGCAAACCAGTTTTGCCCTGAATAACTCTATTATACTTCTAGTTCTATCTCCTGAATTCTGTCCCCTTCTCATCCCTGCGCTTTCCATATGTATTTTATGCATGAACTGATGCATGTCTTGTTTAGCATTCCATCACCTTCCAACGGCATATTTGCATGCAGGGCTCAATTCTTTCTTTCTCCATCCTGATGTAGAGCAGAGGGTAGCTTCTCTACAAGGAATTATTTGCTATGGGTGTTTGAAACCAGTAAGTATGTGGGGGCTCAGAAACTGTGCCCCCATTGAGAATGGGAGGGGGGAGGAAAGGATTTTGTCCAATATCAATTAATATCCTCTCTCCCACAAGGTTTCATACAGACAATTCCCAGGTATATCCTATGCCCTGGCTAACTTCAGAATGAGGAATGTTATCTAAGCTTGAATCCCTTACCTCTTGTGCAAAGAACAGGTGAGAGTCCTTCCAGTGGAGACAAGGGCAGTGTCTGAGAAATGCAACTAAAAAGAGTGAGGCTTTAACAAGGCCACTCCACCCCAGGCTGCCACCCCCGGGCCGGGTGCCTGATTGGAGGAATGCCAGCAGGGAACAGCTTGGAATGCTAAGCTTTGCTGCTATTTTGGCAGTGTCAGCTGAAGCCTCTTGTGCAACTCTTTTCTTCCCCTCCCCAGAGCCCATATAAGCCCTTGCTATTGTATGGCCTCAGAGAACTGCTATTTTAAACCCCAGATACCCAAGTGCCCAAGAGTCTGACACAAGCCAGCCAGCTGTCACTCTCGAGTGGCCTGAAACTCTGATATGGAATGCTTCTGCCCTGCGAGGGCTCATGGTGGAAATCTAGAAGGCTAGCAAGTGAAGCTCGGCACATGGCTTTGTTCTCCCTATCCCACCCCCCAGGTCCCTTTAATTGGAACACCACTGACCCCCTACTGCCTGCACAGCTGCTTTGGCAAATGAGCAGAGATGGCAGGGTAGAGCTAAATGACAAGCTACATTTTTAAAAAAAAGTATGCACAGAAGCAACCATTAAACTGGAGGCTTAAATCAACTCAACTGAGCTGGTCACTAGAACTTGCTTGCTCTGCTCCCAAGAGATTTGTGGTACTTAAGAGTCTTTTAAATCTCTCTCTCTTTGACCCTACTTGTGCCAGGGACTTAACTACATGTACATGGACTCATGCCTAGAATGGCCATCTAGTTAAAGTGAGGTTAGGCAAATTCATGGAGATTAATAGCTATTTTTCATGACAGCTATACACCAGAATCAGAGGCAACTTGTCTCTCAATACTGATTACAGGGCAACAACTGCAGAAGAGGGGTGTTGTGAGCTACCCATAGGTGCCTGGTTGACTATTGTGAAAATAGGATGCTGAGATAGATACTATTTTATTCTGATCCAGAAGAGCTCTTCCTATGTTCCATTAAAAGAAAACATGGAGGGAAATCATCTGAGTGAGTTTATCTTTAAACCCTAAACAGAAAGTTTACATGCCTCCCACAACCCACCCAATAGGAATTCTAATACAGATTTTCCTTCTAATACCCATCTTGTTATTTGACTTTAAGTTTTCAAAACTTCTCTATTTCAATGAATGTTTTTCACAAGAAGTTGCCTGTCATTAAACCACATAGCATTTCTAAGGTCATCTGGAGCTTGTTTTAAGGCACATAGATAGTTCAGACCAAATGGAAGCCAGACCTGAAGGGCCTCCTTAGTGCCGCATCAAGGACTTGTGGTCCTTCAGATGTTGTTGGACTACAGCTCCCATAATCCATGACTTTTCACCATGCTGACTGTGACTGATGGCTAACAACATCTGAAGGACCCCAGGCTTCCCATCCCTGCCCTGTGTAAATGCCTCCAACATGCTCCTGCAGCTGTGTGTTAGTGAGGGAGATTGGTAGCAGTTAATAAACTGTCTCTGAAGGAAGCTTATCAGCCATGCATTGATCTTCTCATTGAGGGGTTCTGGGTAAACTTTCAAGGAATCTCAGGGCTCAGAATACAGTTTGAAAGCCACTGACTTCTACAGAGGGTATTACTGACTGCTGGTCCTGTTGCATTCCTTCATGGCCATCTGTCATCTTCTCCTACTGGAGTTAGTCACAGTTATGGACTGCTACTACCTCTGAGCATGCAACGCCTCCAGGTTTAGCTATGGTGTCAAAATACTTTCATGGTTACGTTGCCCACTTACATCTATCTCTTGCTGGCCCCTTGAAGCACCTTCTCCAAATGCCTATTCTCATGATGACTCAGCATGTGGACAGATGCAGCAAGGAATATCAGTTTGTCATATAAACTTTCAGTGCATAGTGTGAGCTTCACATGATTGATTTGCCACAGACTGTATTCTGCTGAGGGTTTGGGGGGGGTTGTTTTTGCTGCAGCTGCTGTATACCGATCATCACCAACTGTGATGATCCTTAGGGGAGAGACCATCGCTTAGTAGTAAAGCACATGCTCATCATGCAGATGGTCCCAAGTTCAGTCCCCAACATCCACCGTAAAATAGATCCAGTAGCTCTAGCAGGGGATGCTGCAGAACAGGAAATGGTAGTAGACTAGATAGGCAAATTGTTTCACTTGGTTAAGACACTTCCATTTGGTCCTTATGTCCATAGACCGTGAAACCCGTGAAATCGAGAAAATGTCATGATTGTTTGGCTTGTATAAAAGTTCTCTTTCATGTACAAGATCTCTTGGACATGAGAAATTTCTTCAAATGACAGCATGAAAAAGTATCCAGAGCAACACAGTCATTGCTTACAGTTGGAAGAACAATACCTAAGCAATCATACCAACTATATACAAAGGTACTCAATAGCTGCACACAGAAGAAAGTATGCACATTTTCATCCCCAAACTTTGTTCTATTAGCAGTATGTGAGTTTTCCAAGATCTTGGACTGATACAACAATTTTCTCTGCACTGAGAACCACAGGATGGGATGTAGGCCCAGAGTAGGCTTAGAGTGGTTTAAAAACAGGCTTAGAAAATAGATTGACGTGGGTAGTCTGTCAAGGCTATTGGGGCTCATACACACTTCCATCTATGCCACAATTTCTAGCCACAAGTTTGGGCAGGTTTTTTCTTTGCCCCACTGCTTTCCTCAGGAAAACATCCTGTTTGCACCTGAATCAGAACAAGTGTCAATCGGTTTTCTGTGGGTTGATGTTTGTTCCAATTCAGTGGTCAACAGTGGGTTTTCCTGGGGAATGTGGTGAAACAGGGACCCCTCCCAAAAAAGCACAGACCTGTGCCCACAAGTCATAGATCTGTGGTTAAAAATTGTGGCAGAAACAGAAGTATGGATTTAGCTATGGTAGCTAAATAGAAGCTTTGTTTTTAGAAACAGTATAGATCTGAATGCACTAGATTCTGGTGGTACAGAAGTGGGGAAGTGCTATTGCCTTTGGGTCCAGTTTGTGGCTGTCTTAGAGACATCTGGACAGCCATTGTTGGAAACAGGCAAAATGGATCTTCAGCCCAGCGCAGTTTTTCAGAGCCAAGAATCAATTTAAGAAGAGCCAAAGACAGGAAGTACTGGAACCAAAGTGAAATTTATTATGAAATATAGCAAGAGCCAAAATCACCAGTGAATCTAGAGTTAGGTGTTCATAAGTCAAATATACTAAAAATTAAAAATAAAAAACTTTCTGCTCAAACTGATTTGATTTTTAAGTCAATGGCATAAGCTGTTATGGGCAGGGTTCACACAAGAACCTATGGCCCCCGATCCAGCTAAAGTTTGCCATGACTTAGGCTCCAGTCCTAAGCACACCTACCTAGGAGTAAATCCCACCAAAATCAGTGGAGCTTGCTTCTAAGTAGCAATGCACAAGATTTCACCCTAAGTCCAAATGGAAACATTGAGCCTTGAGATACAACAGATTTGTTCCATCGGTTTTAAGAACATATCCATACTGCATTATAACACATACACCCTTTGATATTTTGTCAGGATGACTTCTTAGCAATTCTTTGCACAGGGTTGGCAGGGCTGCTGTAGCAAGAAGCCCCCCCACACACACACACATTTTGAGGTATCCTGCACCCTTCTGCCACCACACACAGGTAGCCCATCACCCTATCTCAGATACCAGAAATCTCCATTGAGAACAGCCCTGACCAGTTGCAGTTTTCTCACAAATTCTCCCCCTTTGAATCAGCCTCTTTCATCCCAGTGACGTCATCACCACTGGCTACCAGTCATGATGGCTATATGTTACCTCCAGTGTCAGAGGCAGAATGTCTCTGAATGCCAGTTGCTAGGGAATACAAGTAGGAGGCAGCTATTGGGCACATTTCCTGCTCATGGGCTTCCGAGAGACTTCTGGTTGGCCAGTGTGAGAAGAGAATGATGGGCCAGACAGGCTTTCAGTCTAATGCAGCAGAGCTCCTCTTATGTTCTTAAGATCCAGCCGTGTGGTGGCGTAATTGGTGGCAAGTAGATATACTAACTGTATGCAGTCACTGCAGGGTACATGAGTTACATGGTGAACCCTATTGTTATGGCAGATACAAAATTGAAGGAAAATCCAGAGAATGGGCCACATGTATTTCATATCTTCAAGGTTGCTAGTAGAACTTAAGGCTTTGCTATTTGGGGGCTAGAAGATACAGGAGTGGAAAGGAACAGAAGTGGATCGTGGGTAATATAGTTTCCATGTCATAATCGCCATCTTTCCCATCCACCAATTAGAAGCATTTTTTAAGTCACCAAGAAACCCCATCCATGAAAAGGCACCATAGGCAGCTTGACTGATAGATACTCTTTGGAAGGCAAATGGCCTTGTGGAACAGTCTGAAACCAAGGAATGCAGGGTAATTTCAAGTGGTCCAGGTCCTTGATTTAAATGGAGAAAATGTTGTCCCCAGAGCAGCTTGTTCAGTGACACCTGCAAGATAAAAGGAAGCATTAGGCTAGTGCAGAGCTTGCTGCACGGGAGAAAGAAGGGTGAACTGGACTTTGAATCCAAGCCTTGGGCACCAGTTTGCATATATCCTACAATATTAGCATGTAGACTTCTTCAATAAATATCCGGGGGGGGAATACAATTTCATTAAATACACCCTCCAAATTATTATTAATTAAATGTATATCTCAGCTCCAAGGAGCTAGGTAGACCACATGGTTCCCCCAGTATTCTATCTTCACAAGAATACTGTTAGGTTGGTTAGGTTGTAAGACAGTGGTAAGTCAAAGGTCGTCCAGTGAGCTTCATGGCTGAGGTGGGATTTGAATCTGGGTTTCCCAGGTCCTAATCTGACATTCTAACCACTACATATTGTGCAAATTTTAACTCATTTGGGCCACCTATCACCAAAGATCATGAGAACACATTTCTGGTCTCTCTTTGGGGGCTACAAATTTGCATTAGTTATAACTTTGAGAAACCCATGTTCTGATCCATTGGCCTGATGACCTTTCAGCTCATCCTATTCCATGCCTGTTCGGGACCTTTAACATTATGGCCCCAGTCTTAACCTTCCAAATGGGCAAAGTGGGCTTTGTAGTGGATCCATATACAATCACTTCATAAAGCATCCAGACTAAATCTTACTCTTGCTATTTCCATTATCAGCAAGATGGCAGTAGCACACTGAAGATGAGGAGGATTTTGTGCTGGTGCACCTGGAAGCAGTGGGTTGTATTCAATTAGCTTTTACTCAGAACAGACCCACTGAAGTGAATGAATCTAAGTTAGTCATGGCCATTCATTTAAATGGGTTCACTCTGAGTAAAAGTTAGTTGAATATAGCCCTAAGGGCAGCATTCCACCAAACATTCCACCAAACAGCATTCCATCTGCAAGTGCAAGGACAATTAGCTGCACATCTAGGATCTGGCATAGATGTGGAGAGGGTTCAAGGGTATGCAGGGGGGGGGAGGAAAATTCCATTGTGCAAGAAGAAATGATTGTGTTAGTGGATCTATTGAGCTTGCTACTTGCATTATCATTTGCCCACATGATGAAGTCTACCCAGTTCAACTGAATTCACTTTGCAATCAAAGTGGTTTTGACACCCATTAGGATCAGATCAAGTCATTTCGTGTCCTCAGGACTGACCTCAGTTTGCCCTTGCACTGGTTTTCCTTCAGGAATTATTAGGCCGTTTCTCCAACTGACTCCACTCCACACTGTTCTCAATTTTCTGAATGTCCTGCAGGAAGACAAGTCACAGGCTCTTCAAAGGACTCCCCACAGAGACATGTGGCTATCTAAGATTTGGTGGGCTAAGCTAGATACAGAGTTTGGAAAGGGAGAGTAGCTCCAAGCAGATGCACATGGTTACAGAAAAAAATTGACCCACCACGCATGCCTTTTCCTGTTTAGATGCACTTCTAACATTATCACAAATACACCTGTTTCCAGGAGTAGATTCATGGTCATTGTGCTGTTTCTAGAGTGATGTGATTATGGCAGCCCTTTGAACAACTTTTCATCTCCTGTAGCAGATAACAAAATGCAGACGAAAGCAGGGTTTGGACTGGAATGGCACAAGAAACTAGTGAATTGACCAATCCTAAGGAAGCAGCCCTTGACAATCCCAAAAGTGAAACTAAAGAAGGCAACTCAAGTTCCTGAACCAAATAAGCACCAAGAGGGTCCCCCTCCCTTGCTTATAGGTTGGTGGCTGTAGCTGAGCAGGACTGTACGCAAGCAATTTGCCTCTTCTCGATTGTTAAACCCAAGTGTTTTCATGAGACAGATCATACCTTGGTTCCTTCATCCTTGCTGGGCTCCTGAGTTCGACTGATCCAGAGATTGATGCGAGATGTGACGCCTCCAGGGATCTTCAAACTCTCCTAAATAACGAAAGAATAGAGAGTACAGAACTGCAGAGTGGGGAAAAACAAGTCACTTATCACTGCCTTTCCTATGTTGGAGCATCCTCGCTGTGGTATGACAGAAGGAGCAGACAAGCGTTTCCAGCATGGGCAAGCAGAGCAAAAAGAATATGTGGCCCTGCTACAGAGGTGAATGGTACAGAGACTTGCATGGCATATCCCAGGGTGTGGTCTGAAAGCACATGAGGCTACACCTTGCAAATGCTAAGCAGGTCTGGGTCATGTTGTACCCAGATGGGAGACTGTCTAAGAACCATGTCTATCCTGCCTTGGATTCCACAGCAGAAAAAAAGGCAGGAGAAATGTGAGAACATGAATGAATGAATGAATGAATGAATGAATGAATGAAGATGGGGCCCTAATTAATTAGGATCATAGGAAAATAGGCAGCTGCCTTATACTTAATCAAATCACAGGTCCTTCTACAGGTCGGATCTCAGTATTGTCTATACTGACTGGCAACTTTCATCATGGCTACATTCACATCATGCATTTAAAACAGTCTTAGTTGACTTTAGGAGTCATGGCATTCTCCAAAGGATCCTGGGAACTGCAGTTTTTCAAGGGTCTCCTAACAAACCTCAGCTCCCTAAACAGACTACAGTTCCCACTGGATTCTTTAGGAAAAGCCATGACTCAAAGTGATATAATAGTGCCTTGAAGGTATGGTGCAGATGTGGCTGTGGGCTTGGTGGTGCCATCTTCCTCCTGTTAAACACTCCCCACCAACTTTTTCTGAGTATCCCTTTTAGCTTTATGATCCTGACTGCACTTAGACCTTACCTTCCGCACAGGGGTGGTCGTCTCAGCCCGGATGGGGACAGTTGCTTCAAAGATGCTGCGCTTGCTGGCCACACCCTCTGAAGGCGGATGGAAGTTTCTCCGAGTAGATGGAGGTAATTTAATTGACCCTGCTCTCTAGGGTCAAGAAGACAGGCAAAATGAGAAGTTCAAATTTCAAGAAAAAACCTCTTCTTCTGCTTAATCAATGCCTGGCAGAGAAGCATCTTCCTCTCTTTCACTGGCTATTCTTTTGCTCCCCGCCCCCCGCCAAAAAAAGTTTGGGTTGGTTTTTATTAACTTTATTCATGATCCTCTCTTCCTCAGAGATACATTTTGGATACCTGTGTGATTATCCCTTGGCCTTTTGATTCAGATGTAAATCAAGCCAAAGCTTCTTGAATGTCCATACCAGAGTCACTTTCACATCATTCAAGAGCTTAGTAATTACTCATGCCCATGGCCCATCCAGAGGATGGGCACATAGTACAAAGAAGTCATAGGCCAGGGTGCCTAAGCCACAGCCCATGGGCCATATGGATTTCTGGTGGCCATCCATGTCCCCCAACAACTTGGCTATTGTACTGTATTTTTCTCAGCATCTGGATTCTCCTTCATTGGAGAGTTTTTAAACAGAGGTTGGATGGCCATCTGCCATGGATGCTTTAGCTGAGATTCCCACATTGCAGAGGGTTGGACTAGATCAGCCTTTCTCAACCTGTGGGTCCCCAGATGTTGTTGAACTACAACTCCCATCACCCCTAGCTAGCAAGTCCAGAGCTCAGGGATGATGGGAGTTGTAGTCCAACAACATCTGGGGACCCACAGGTTGAGAACCGCTGGACTAGATAGTTTGCCTATCCATGCCTGAGTGCTAAGGCCTGGGGCTGGATCCGGCCCAATCGCCTTCTAAATCTGGCCCATGGACGGTCTGGGATCAGCGTGTTTTTATATGAGTAGAATGTGTCATTTTATTTAAAATGCATCTCTGGGTTATTTGTGGGGCCCGCCTAGTATTTTTACATGAGTAGAATGTGTGCTTTTATTTAAAAGGCATCTCTGGGTTATTTGTGGGGCATAGGAATTTGGGGTTTTTTCCCCTTCAAAATATAGTCTGGCCCCCCCACAAGGTCTGAGGGACAGTGGACTGGCCCCCTGCTGAAAAAGTTTGCTGACCCCTGCTCTCAGGGTCCCTTCCAACTCTACAATTCTGTGATTCTATTATATATCTATTCCTGAGCAGCAGGTGGTGCTGTTGAGCACTCCAGAACACTCATTAGTGATGGTCAGGGCTGTCCCAAGACATTTTGTCACCTTCCTACCCGCCATGCAAGCTGACTAGGACATTTTTCATGCTTGTACCGCACGAAGCACTCACCAGCAATAATGCAAATGATTTTACACCTCTGCAGTACTGAGCATGCGGTAGAAATATTAATAAAGATGAATATTTCCACATTTGAACAGCACCAATCACTCACTAGCACGCCCCCAACCAGCATGGCAAATGGTCAGGGATGACAAGGCACTGAAGAGCCAGTGTTGTGTCGTAGTTAGAGTGTTGTACTAGGGCCTGAGAGACCAGAATCCAAACCTCTACGCAGCCATAGAGCACACTGGATGACCTTGAGCCAGTCTCTTCCCCCCCCCCCATTTCCCATTCTGCCTCCTTCCTTTGCAGCCAAGGAGTCCCTGTCTCTCCCCCTTCACTCAACCTGTCCTTGGTCCCTTCACAGATTTTTCCTGTTTCATGGAACTTCTGTGAGTGCAGCATATTGTGCTCATCATTGAATGTACTTCCAAGATGTGCAAGCGGGGTGTATTTATTGAGGCAGATTAAATAAAGAATTTGAGAGCTGGCTAAATTGACATACAAATTGCGGGACAAGGACAACTGTGAGTTTAAGGAAGAATGGGAGCTTTTTACAAATTATCTAAAAAGACAACAAAATGAACTGGACTCCTTGGCAGGTTTCGAATAAACATACACAGATTTATTCGTTGATAACAGGGTAGATAGATAATGTAAGGATATGTATAATATAACATGCAGAGAATAATATGCGCTGAGAAATCAGAGAGAGGAGCTGAGGGAAGTCTCGGGGGGGAGGAAAGGTTCGAAGGTGGGGAGGGGGGAAAATAATGAATATGATATGTTTTGATAATTTGTTATGTTGAAATTGTTAATAAAAATATTTTTTAAAAAAAAGATTAAATAAAGAATTTGTGAATAAAGAAATCATAAGGAACAAGAAAACAGTAAGCGATGATGGTGGAAATTAATAAGGAATGTGAGAGTGAAAGCGGGGCAGGGCATATTTATTGAGTCAAATAAAATCAATCATGAATAAATTAATGGGAAATTAATAAAGAAGAGCTGGTAAGAGGCTCTTTTATAACTTTGGTCACAGCCACATTGCCATGTTGGCCTTGAGCCAATGAGGCCCATGGCCTGAAAATGTTTAGCCTCCCTTGCCATAGGTCATGATCACTGTTTGCTCCAATATTTACCTGCACAGCAGAAGTATATTTCTCCAGCTTTTCCTCCAGCTTAGCAGTGCTTGCTGGGAGCCTCATGCTGGCACTAGTGGAAAAGAGCAAATAACACAGGGTATGAACAAAAACCTTCCAAGATCCTGTAAGGAACAGTGATATTTCATTCCCTAAGTGAAAGGTCACTGGAGCCTAATAAGTTGGGATCAATGCTCTGGAGTCCATTGTAAAGCTAAGAGTAAATTTAATGCAAATTTAAAACATCTGAAAACTAAGTCTTGAACATTTTTTTATTTGAAACGTAAGTTGGGAAGAAAAAAATAAATTGGGTATTTTAAAAAAAATATATGAGGGCAATAAATTAACACTCCCTAAATTAATACCACGGCATCTCCCCCCTCCCTTCTTAAATTCCAAAACACAGCCTCCATAGCTAACACATTACCTACTGCTCATACTAAAAACAAAATCTTTTCAAAAGCTCCCTTATTCTAGAAAGCAGAAACAACTATTTTTGCCCTTTCCAGCTCCTGTTTTTAAATATCCAGTTGGAATTAGAAATAGCAATGTACCTTAAACATTTTCATACTGTGAATTCTAACCACTGCTGATCAGAATCAAATATTTCGTTCACATCAAGACCATGTCTGGGATGCAACTGTTTTTACAGTGAGAAATGCAGCTTTTAAAAATAGATCTTCCTGCACATAGCAGTGGATTTATGCAACTGAAAGAATGTGCAGCAAAGAATTTGCTTGGTAGGTCCACAAATCAAGAAGCCACAGAAGGGTGAGCTATTTGTATCTCCTCCTACATACAAAAACATGACAAGCTTTCTGCTACCAATGGAATTTGATGGCTCACTCATCTCTCTTTAAAAAATAAAAATGCTGCAATATTTATTTTAATTCTTTTCTTTTCTTTTTTACTTTTGTCTCTTTTTATAGCAAGAAACACTTATGGATACAGGAAGCGCAATGACTTTGTACTCAAGGATTTGAGCTGTGTACACACTGTGAATGGTCTTTAACTAAGTTATATTCAGAGTAGACCTATCAAAATGAGTGAACGTGACTAAGTCGAGTCCATTGCTTTTAATGGGTCTACTCTTGTGTACAGCTTAGTTGAATACCACCCCAGATATTCAAAGCACATGACCTCCCCAAAGACTCATGGGCTTACCCACCACAGAGCTACAATTCCCAGCACCCTTAACAAACTACAGCTCCCAAGATTCTTTTAAGGAAGTCATGTGCTTTAAATTTGCTCCAGGTGAATCGTGTGTATTCAGCCTTTTACAGCTAGAAAAGCATTCTACTCTCCAGCCCCCCGGTCTATAGTTTTCTATGCAAGAACTCAAACAAATTCAATAAATATTTCAATGGTCCACAAGAAAGAAATCTAACAAAAGCTCGCAAGCCCTAAGTGCCCTGAGCATCTTGACAAATCTAAAGAATTAGCTGAGCCTGATACCCACTTACCTTCTGCTTAATGTATCATCTTGTTTCTCTTTCCTGGGGACAACCTAGAGACACAAGAATTGGTGGTGAGAAATAGTGATCCTTGCCACAAGGGGAGAAACTGAACTGCTAGACTAAACCTGCCAAGAAGATACCCTTCCAGTGTGGACGGTTAAGGCTGGGCATGATCAGCCAAGCAGGCTGGCTTTGAGCAATTGATTTAGCCAAGGAGCATAGGGAGTGGGCTGGCCACATATTCCCTGCTGTCCCTTCTGTAGCAGGGGTGCCCAAACTT
The DNA here is from genome assembly GCF_027172205.1 of Podarcis raffonei. Classification (NCBI taxonomy): domain Eukaryota; kingdom Metazoa; phylum Chordata; class Lepidosauria; order Squamata; family Lacertidae; genus Podarcis; species Podarcis raffonei. The sequence goes on from NC_070607.1 coordinate 66,621,779, forward strand.
TTTTCAAGGAGGGCCAGATTTGATGAAGTAAACATGCGTGAGGGCCGACCAAAGTTGTTGAGCTTTTTTTAAGATTTTACCCCAGGACATATAATGCCATGGGGGCCAGATTAAATCAACTGGCGAGCCTGATTAGGCCCCTGAAATGGACTTTGGACATGCCTGGTATATAGAATAATGCACAAAATGGTCTCTTGTCCTTTTCAAAGGAGGAGTATATTCCTGCCTTGATCATGAATACTTACCCGGAATGAGATTGTCCTTGGGCTGACTCGTTTGAATGAACTACTGTAGGTAATCAGAGGTTGAGAGGTTAGTAAGGGAGCCTGAGATCCATCCTGACCAGAGGGAGAGCTTGCAACTTCTTCTATTTTGAGCCTACTTCTTTCTGCTGCCTGGAAAACAAATATGAACCAAGAAACCATCGGGTGGATTGAGAGAAAAGTCTGGGCTGATACAATAATGGCAGGGACACAGAACAGGGTCTTCTCTGATGTGGCCCCTCAATTATAGAATTCAGTTAGGAGTGAGATCCAGCAAATTCCATCCTTCCATTTTCATAACAAGCCTTGAAGACTTATCAGTTGACTGTGGCATTTGGGAGCTGGTGAAGTAGATGTTACTGTATTTGATGGTGTTTGCTGGGCTTCTGGGTTTATGCTGGCTTTTAAGACAGGTTTGGGGGAAGTTGATGTTAAATTTTAAAATAGCTTTAATGTTTTATTTTACATGGACAATTTAAAGTTAATCAGTGTTTTGGGAGGCATTTTTTTGGCCTGAATGTTGGTCTACACATTTATGTGTATATATGAACAAATAAAATAATGTGAGATAGACTTTATTTATAGCACAGATGAACAACCTGAAGTCCCATCCTCAATTTACCTAGCCCACAACGGCTGATGATGTCCCATTCTTCCAGTCCATCAGAGTTCCTTCCTTTCAGTTAATTTACTCCTTATTTTTCATAGAATCATAGAGTTGGAAGGGACCCTGAGGATCATCTAGTCCAACCCCCTGCAATGCAAGAATATGCAGCTATCCCATATAGTAATCGAACCTGAAGCCTGGTGTTACCAGCACTGTGCTCTCACCAACTGGCTTCTCAATCCCAGTGCTGAATGAAGCTGACAACTGTGGAGACTCCAGTTGACTCTACCTCTGACTTGCACTGATACCCAATGCACATTTACTGCCTTTCCCTTCCAGCCCTTTGGCTTCCATTTCTTCCCTCTAAAATTCCAAGACTGAGTACCTGTGGCCCAGAGGCAGCTGGAGCCGCTTCTGTGAAGCTCCTGACCCTGGGGTTAATCTTCACCTCAAGCCGGCTGATGCTCCTACGCTCCCAAGAAGCTCGCAGAGGCTGCTGTGTGGCCACCTCATTCTGGACTGCGGCCGGTCGCTGAGACTTGTGCTCCTTCAGTGCCTTCTGTTCCTCACTGAAGACTGAATCCTCGTCTACTTTGGGGTCCTTCTTGGGGTCCTGATCTAAGTTTTCTTGTTTCTCTAAGCTTCTCACCTTCTTTTCCTCACTCAAGTTTCGATGGTTTTCTTTGTCAGGCTCCTTTTGCTGAGCCAGGCTTTCACATTTTTCCACCGTGGGTTCCTTCTTCTCCTGGGGTGGTTCTGAAGAAGACTTAGCTTTCTTTTCAGCAGCTTCCTCTTTCCATTTCCTGACAGGCACTGTCTCCTTTTTCTCCTGTTTCACATTATTGAACATCTCCACTCTCCTCCTTACTCTGTCATCTGGCTTATTTATTACCTCTTCCAGTGTCCTCTCCTTTGCCGGCTTTGAGTTATCCTGCCTGGAGGGCTTTACTTCCAAGGAGCCCCGGAACCTACAATGAAAAAAGAGAAAGGAAGCTCTCAAAAGTTCCCTTTAGAGCACAGGAGCTGACATGGGTGCCCAATGGCACCCGCAAGACTTCCCTGATCCTGTTCTTCCTCGCCTTCCCCAAACCCAAACTAAAGCAAACCAAAAGATTTCACCAGACTTGGAAATCAGTGGAATTTGGTTCAGGCCCCACAGTCAGAAGTTGTTTCAACCTCTGCATAATGTGCAGAGTCATATACAAGGTGTGACCTGAAAGTTCGGTGAATGGTCACAGAAATCAGACAGCGAGAAATATTCGAACACACAATCGGCATTGGAAAGCTACAAAATGCTCACAGTTGTGTATGGAGATGAAGCTGTATCTCGAAAGACAGTGGTTTAAGCATTTCCGTGAAGGGCAGCAAACCATTGAAGACAACCCTCAGTCTGGCAGACTGTTGAAGAGCAGAACAGCCGCAAATGTCAACAGAGTTCTTGAGTTATTGATGCGGGATTGGCGTTTGTCCGTCCGAAAGATGACAAAAGAATTGCATATTCCATGTGAAATCATTACTGAGGTTACTGAGTTGTCCCACCCTCCATAATCTGCCGATCTGGCCCCACTGGATTTCTTTCTTTTTCCAAAACTGAAATCCGCACTGAAAGGGCACAGATTTCTCGACATTTCATGCATCCAAGCTGCTGCGACGGGGGAACTGAGAGCAGTACGAAAAGAGGACTTCTCCAGAAGTTTCCAACAGTTCTACGAACATTGTCAACGGTGCATTGTATCAGAGGGGACCTACTTTGAAGTTTGAATATTCCTCACTGTCTGATTTCTGTGACCATTCACCAAACTTTCTGTTCACACCTTGTACATTTTCCCTTGCAGTACCAAGCAACAACCTCCAGAGCCTTGAGAGCTCTGTTTTTCCCTTCCCAGCAAACATATACCTATTTGGTGTTCGGCTGGTCACATTCTGCACTGTGTTGGAGGTCTCCTCCTTCACTTCGGTGGTGGAGCTCAGCTGCCTGTGCCTCCGCCTGCGCTCCCTCTCCTGCTCTTCCTCATCCTCAGTACTCCATTGTTGGGCCAGGCTGGAAGGGAAAGGATGGGGGGAGAGAAGCAAGCATTATTCAACTGTTGCTGACTCAGAAATCCTTGCACTGATGGAATGAGCTAAATGCATAATGTCCATCGTCTCCAAACACCCCAGCACTTAGATCAACATTGGAGGCCCTTCTCTGTGTCCCTTACCTTCCCACCAGAGCTACTGTAGCTGTGCATACAGGGAAGAGCTTTCACAGTTCTGCAATGTCCTCCTTGGAGAGGACCACCTAGCTCATCCTAGGCCTTCTCTTAAGACTAAGTTTTGTAGTGCAGCACTTGACCAATGGCACTCTGACAGTGACTTTGTTATTTCTTCTGGCTTCTGAGAGTTTTGCTTTTATTCTGCCTTTGCAGAACAGCCTTCTAGGCCTCTTTCAGACAAGCTTTTCATTGCACATTCATCCTGATCTGTTTGCACAGCGCATCTTTGGGCCCAATTTAAACTGCTGGTTGTTGCATTGGAAGTCTTAAATGGTACAGAACCAGGTTATTGGAAAAGCCACTATACACCTCTATGGACCTGCCAAGATTGGCAACAGAGGCCTGAATTAAGGATCTGCCAAAATGTTCCATCAGTTTGCTATGCATGAGATACAGGGCCTTTTTTGGGATGACTAGAAGTGTATTTGACTCCCTCCCTGATCAGGCCTAAATGCCTGGATTCTCCAGTCTACGTTTAGATTGGGTGGGATACAACTTTAATAAATAATAATAATTAAATAAATGCACCGGTTGCTGAATTTTTATTTTTATTTTTATTTTCTGAACCTTTTTAATGCTGCTGTTTTAATTATTTGTGCTCAATTTCTGATGTGGCCTTTTACCCTGAAAGGCAGTTTTAAATATATATTAAATAAATGTGGCTGAGGACAATAATTACATATAAACCTCTCTTTTTTTACTCAAGATTGGTTTTAAAAATTTCACATGACACACACAAACACACATGAAATGTGTTGGTCTTTGCTGTACCACATAATTTATATGTATTCTGAGATGGTGTGGTTACATGGAGACAGGACCCAGACCTACTATGAGGCAGAGTGAGGCAGCTGCCTCAGACAGCAAATTCTGAGGAGTGGTCTGCCCTGCATTCCCTAAAATAGCTTGCTGCCCTAGCAGTTAGGCAACCTGAGGCAGCCTGCCTTGGGCAGCATGCACCACAGGGGCAGCAGATCCTAAGCCAGCCTTGTCAACAGAATGCCCCCTTTTCACCAAGACTCTCTGCAAAAATGGGGTGTTCCTACAGAGCTGCTGTGTTGCTGCTGGTCTCCTTCCATCCTGCTGGGATGTGGGCACAGATTGGGGGATGGGGAGGGGGATGCATCAGTGAACATTTCTTGCTCTCCTTCTTTGTGCCTTAGCACACAACTGGGTGGGGGTGGGAAACCAGTCCCGGGGAAACTGTGATATGATGTGGCACCAGATTTCTCATGTCTACATTATATCTCCAGAGTTCCACATCTCCTGGGCACAGCTCTGTTCTCCAGACAGCTGTGGAGAGGCAGATGCATCAGAACAGGTTGTGTACAGGCTTTCATGAGCACAGATCTCTGTGCGAAAGCACCCAAGATTTCAACTTGTTTCGGTAGCTACGTGGGCATTGCTGAAACTCCTGCGCCTGAAACGGCTCCAGCTATCGACTGTGGCACTGGTGTGCCCAGCCCCCTGGCATTCAAGAAAGCTGCCACTCCTGCTATCACAGGATGCTGGTTAATCATTATTGTGCCATGGATTCCACTGCATTTTTTTACTTTCAATAAAAAGTTACGCTGTGTTGTTTTCCACTCTTGTGAGAGGGCCATGCAAATGGGGAAGTGGGGAATAAGCGGGGGGGGGGGGACAAAGAGGAAAGAAAAAGAAGTGTGTTTAAACCTTTGCATTGAATTTTTAAAATCCTATTGGAGCAGCAAGCTACCTGCCTGCAGCCAGTAATGAAACCAGAAATGGCAGCAATCTGCTTGGAGTACACATCAACTTCTGTTCCATTCATGACTCATAGACCCTTCCCTTCTGTTGTTCTTAGATCATAACAAGAGAGCCCCACCCTCTTCTACAATCTGAGTTTTTCTCTCTCTCTCTTTTTTTAGGAAGAATAAGAGGAGGAGGAGGAGGAAGTGAATTAACTGTGTGCAGTTGTACCTTAGTTGTCGAACTTAATCCATTCTGGGAGTCCCTTCGATTCCCGGAAGCGTTCAAAAACCAAGGCGCAGCTTCCAACTGGCTGCAGGAGCTTCCCGCACTCAATCAGAAGCCATGGAAGCCACATCAGACGTTTGGCTTCCAAAAAACGTTCAAAAACTGGAACACTCACTCCCGGGTTTTTGACGTTCAGGAGCCAAAACTTTCAGCAACCAAGCCGTTCGACAACCAAGGTACGACTGTACTGTTCCTTTAAGCTAAGTGTTGCTGGACTGCTTCTAGCATCATCCCTGGTCATGCTGGGGTGGCCTTAGGGGAGTCATAGACCATACTTTCTGTGTATGCACCTGCCTTAAGCACAGTCCAGCACTCAGTCAGAAATCCTGCCATAGGCCCATGTATGAAAGCTTTGCCAGATAGCTGTACATAGTAAATGTTTTATGCTAACAACACCTGCATTGATTCTGAATGAGGAATACACGCTGAAACAGACAGCACATTAGTACTCTAGTGCTCTAGTTATCTCCCGCTTGGACTACTGCAACTCGCTCTACGTGGGGCTACCTTTGAAGGTGACCCGGAAACTGCAATTAATCCAGAATGCGGCAGCTAGACTGGTGACTGGGAGTGGCCACCGGGACCACATAACACCGGTTCTGAGAGATCTGCATTGGCTCCCAGTACGTTTCCGAGCACGATTCAAAGTGTTGGTGCTGACCTTTAAAGCCCTAAACAGCCTCGGTCCTGTATACCTGAAGGAGTGTCTCCACCCCCATCGTTCAGCGTGGACACTGAGGTCCAGCGCCGAGGGCCTTCTTGCGGTTCCCTCATTGCGAGAAGTGAGGCTACAGGGAACCAGACAGAGGGCCTTCTCGGTAGTGGCGCCCGCCCTGTGGAATGCCCTCCCATCAGATGTCAAAGAGATAAATAATTACTTGACATTCAGAAGACATCTTAAGGCAGCCCTGTTCAAGGAAGTTTTTAATATGTAACGCTGTACTGTTTTTAACACTGATTGGGAGCTGCCCAGAGTGGCTGGGGAAACTCAGCCAGATGGGCGGGGTATAAATAATAAATTATTATTATTATTATTATTATTATTATTATTATTATTATTACTACATCCATTCCATACACGGACAGTCCAGCAACAGCTTCTGCTCATGTGGAGCAGGATCGATCATCCTGCACTGAAGCATTCCTGTTGGGACCATGGGCGAACCCAGCCAGAAGAGGGTTTTCGTCAGCAGTCTGCTCTGTTGCAGTTCTGCCATAGGCAAGACACATTCCACTATAACAATGCGGTTCATCAGCATCTTCCATCAAAGGCTTCTGAGCCCCATCCACAAGAATGACAACATGGGAAAATGTTGTTCTTTTGCAATGAAAATGAAGCCAACTTCAGGTGTTTAGCCGGGAGATGTGAAGGCAAAGGTGTGTAGAGAGATGGGGTGCACGCATCCGCCACACCCTCAGCTTTATTGACATGCCCCCTCTACTCTCAAACTTCATAAGGTCAGAAGGTAGTTTGCAATAAATATTATTATTATTATTATTATTATTATTATTATTATTATTATTAGCTTTTTTCTTTTGCCATGGCAAGACGGATGAGGTGTCTTCTCCACTAGGATGAGATCAGTTTCATAGTTTGTAAGCCATTGTTTCTACGTTCCCATCCACACTTGCAAACTTCATGCATATTTTTGTGTCCTCTTCTACAAGTATGCTTTTCCGCCCAGCTACTCTCCCTGGCAAGGCAACATGGCACAGCTCAGACAAGGCCTGACTGGCTTGGAGGACTGCAAACTCGGTCCAGGCAGGCTGCTTCTGGGCCACCACCAACAGTCATCTAGGGCTGCACATCACAGAGGGCAGCAGCAGACTTCTCCATGAGGTATAATGGCTGAAATAACAAAAACTGTGCACACTATGATACCTGCACTGGCTTTCAGTCACTGTGGACTGGGCATCCACCTCTCACCCTCCCTACAACATGGCAGCCAAGGGGTTTTTAATTTTTTTTAATGAATAAATGTTTCACCTTCAGAAGAGAGAGAGAGAGAAGGTGGTTTGCAAGCATGTTTCCCTGAAAGAGCTTGCAAGCTTCCTCGCCATCAGGAAATTTAGCTTATCTGGGCTCATTAGGAGACTTGTCAGGTTCATCAGGTAACGACAGCAAGAAAACTGTTCAAAACTTGGTGCTAAACACATTAAGGTCAGTGATTGGGGTGGAGGGAGAGATGCCCAGTGAGGTTGGGAGCAGAGCTGATCCATGTACTCCTGTCCTTTTGCATACTTTTGCCCTCACATGTCCAAACTCAACTGCCAAAGAGCAATGTTGTTTCACGTTCACCACAGGCGCACTTTGGGAAAGTGAAAATGTTCCATAAAACCTCACTTTTTATCAAATCCAGTAGAGGTTTTCCTATTTCTCTTTGCACAACTGCCTGGTGATTAGGAAATCCTTGCTAATGATTTTAAAAACATTGCAAAACCACTCCACAAGTCTTTTTGCAGCATATTCACTCTCCAGAGGTTTATATCTGTATATCTGATCATGACCTCAGCAACGCACAAGTCTTTGCAACTTCAGTCCCAATCCGCCAATAATAATTCATTTCAATGAGGTTTGTGCAGGACAGGTTCCTAGCAGATTCTGATCTTGCTGCCTTAATATTCAAGTCAATTGCTCACTAAGAGAACGATTCACAGCTCTCCCAATATTATTACAAATCGTACAGGTATTTGTTTACCAAGGAAAAGAAGTATTGGAATGAAACTATGAGAATGTCTAGCCCATATTGCTGCCAAGGCAAATTTGCCAAATTAAACTGCATATGGGGAATCTGTAATATCGTAAACAAACAGTTACATCATTATGAGTTAATATATCATAATCCTGTGTGGTCCAAAGATCAAAGACTTATTAAGCCTTGGTCTCACTTGTGGCCTCAGGCAAATCTTCACCTCTCATCCTTAATTCCCAGCCTACAGTTCTGCAGAAGTGCTGCTGTGAAGATGCAGTGGATAGTGATGGAACATTTGGGGCAGAAGTGGGGGAGAAACAGATTAAAAGCAAATGCAAGGGAGGGAGCTCCACTTGGGAAGAGCTGCCACAATGAGGGCATTTTGCCAATCTCACCTCTTCCAAAGTTTTTCCTAACATTTTGCCAAAATCTGTATCCTTGCAATTTTCACCCATTGCTTCTAGGCTTCTCTCTAGAGCAACAGTCCCAGCCTGTGGACGCACCTGCCACACCAGGCACCCGAGCAGCTAGCTACACCGCTAGTCCCAGCCAGCAGATTTTGGAACTCTTGAAGCAGATGAGCTTAATAATAGGAACCTCTAACAGAAGTATTGCCCAGTCCACATTTCACTATCACATCAACAAGGATACCATGGTAGTCCTTGCCAAATGCTTTGCTGAAATCAAGATATACTATATCACAGTGATTGACTAAACTATTAAAAAAAAGATGTGGTTGGTCTGGATAACCTAGATAACTAGACCTGAATAACCTGGTTCTCTTTGCAGTGTGTATTCAGTGATAGTGCATCTAAATCTAATGCCACAATTTCCTAGCCTTAACTACCTAAGAAAGTTATTGGTCAGATATATAAATGGATAGTTATATCAATGAAAGCTCTTATTTAACTTCGTATTTTTAAAAGTGAAGAAAATGACTTTGTATCCTGAAAAGTGATACACAATTAATATAATATTAAAAAAATAAAAGATTGAAATATTGCCACTTATCATACAACACTTCAAAATAGCGAATTCCCTTTGCTATCTTTATTGTGCTAGCTCAGGCAATAATCTAGAGACAATAGACCAGTTTCAGCTAAGTTGTTGAATGAGCCTTGACTCATGCAATTGAAACTTCTCACCTTGGGTCCCTCTGGGCACCCTAAATCTGCTCTGCAGGGTTAGAGGAAACCCAGAACATGTTTAGGGATGGAGAAGAAATGCAGGGGGGAGTCCTGTTATATGGGTGACCTCATTCTGGTCATGCACATCCTACCTGATGCTACATTGAATTCCACCTGACAGCCATTGGAAGGAATGCAACATAGCACTAAAGGGGCTTTGAATGAAATGGGAGAAAGCCCCATGGTGCTAGTACTTCCACTTGTAGGGCTCATTAGCTGAATCCTTCCTCCTAGAATTCCCATTTTTGTCCCAGGGGGAACTACAGCTTGAGACAAGTGACTTGGCCAAGGTAGAGTGACAGTCTGGCAAGAGTAGAATCTTAAATCAAATTCAGTTCCCTACTTCATGACACTAACTCTCAGTCAGGTAGGACTTTGGGGAAGAAATCCTTGGCCCCACTCAGCAGGAATGACAGTGGTACTGGTGTGAATGGGGAAGGGAGGGGCTCACCACATTTTGAAATAGGTGACATAATAGACATTACCATCTAAAGGGAAGGGACCCTGTAAAACTTTCATTCCAGAACCTAGAATAGGGATAACCAATATGATGTCTTCCAGTTGCTGCTGGACTACAACTCCCATAATTCCTGGCCATTGCTCATACTGACTTGGGTTGCTAGGAATCCAACAAATTTGTGGGTAGCCAATGTGGCTCTCCAATCACCTAACCAACCACATCACTGACTTTCAGCACCAGCTCCTGCCAATATCTGAATAAAACCCACTCACATATTGAAATATACTTGGAGTCCTGCAGTGATTTCATACTCTTTATTGCAGCTTGTAAAACAGTGATTGAATTTTCCCCCAAAGCTCAGGCCTTTATATACATTATTTGTACAATGAGTCCCATCTGATTGGCTGATTCAGCTTCCCTGCTGGAGCCTGATTGGTCTTTTCCTGCAGGCCAATGAGTTGTTGCATTCTACGATCCTACCAGCCTAATAGGCTGATTAACTTCCTCCGGGAGCCTGATTGGTCTTCTCCTGTAAACCAATCAGTTGTTGCATTATAGGATCCTACCTGCCTATTGTTCTAGGATGCAAGCTTAGTACATAACACATATAAATCATACATGTGTACAATCTCAGCCTGGTCAGATCTCTGCTATAGGCACATACACATCTGACGCATGTACAGAGGTTCTTCTCAGACCTTCAGATGAACAGGCACATTTTGGAATGGGGCAACCACTATACCGATTTCCTACATGCCAGAATTCAAGGAATGTCTAAAAATGTTTTACCTTTCAAAAACATAAATTAAAAATCTGCATTATATTGAGCAGGAAAATATGTGTTAAAGGACATGGGAAACCCCTAGATTTATATTAAGCATTTTGACTGGTTCACAGATGTGTTTGTTAATAAATCAGAAGATGTAACCAATGCTGGACAGGAAACTCATAATTGGCTGTGTGAGTTTGAGCAATTGGAATGCATTACCAAGAACTAAAGAGCTAAGGAAGGGCTTTCCTGTCAAAAATGTGTTTGCAACCATTGTCAAAACAAGATACCAAAAGAAAGCAAGATGCAACAGGAAATCAGGCACATATTAACCACTCCAGGAACAAGACTTAGTCTTCCAAAGTATCTTTTCTCCTTCCTGTTTTGAAGCCAGACAATGCACGGCTCTTCCTTTCCTTTATCACAAATATAAGAGGAAGGAAGCTGAGAAAACACTGCTCCCGACTCCCCCCGCCCAGTTACATACAGACCACCTAGTGTCCAAGGTGTCCTTTATATACACAGCAGCAGGATTTGAGATTTCTCCTGTCTTCCCTCAAACTCCCTGTCTTTCAAGTTGTTCTTGTTGAGATTACTGTGCATGTCCCACTGAAGCTACCTTTGCGCTCAGGTTCCATCATTGCCAGTTTTGTCATTTTTCTTTTGTTGGTTCAAGTTTGAGGTCACACAGTCTTCTGGAATCCCCGGATTTCATTTTATAGGAGTTCAGCTAGGATCATTTCATAGACACTTATTTGACATCTGAACAGCACACGCCAAAAGAGTTGCATACACATGTAGCTGCCCTCCTTAAACACTCATCATCTTGACAGCACTTAAATTCCCCTTCTCCATTTTTTCTTTGTGAGCTATAACCTGTTCTCCTCGTACCTCCCCCCTTTGCCCTTGTTATGTTTGCATTATTCAAAACAAAACTAACACTTAAACAACACAAATAACTTTGATCACTGCACAGGAAAATTTATTTTTATTCCTGCATTGCAGGGAGTTGGACTAGAATGGCCCTCATTACAACTCTATAATCCTATGATTTATTTAATACATTTATATTCCACCTTTCCTCCAAGGAGCTCAAGGGGGCATACATGGTTCTCCCCTCTCCCCAGATATCTTAACAACAACCCTGAGAGGTAGTTAGGCTGAGAGGCAGTGACTGGCCCAAGGTCACCTGTGAGCTTCATGACTGAATGGGGACTAGGACCCGGGCCTCCCAGGTCTTAGTCCAACACACTGCCTCTCTTTCTGTGTTATTTGTATCCCATCCTTGGCTCATGTCGTTGTTAGCATCTAGTCTACTCACTTGGGCAATATACACGGGGTTCTAACTCATCCCACCCATCAGGTTGCCCTGCCCTATGTGTAGATAATACAAACGTTGTGATTACATGTGAAACTCCCAAAAGATGGGGGTAGTCTAGGTCATCACTTAATTGAAATTCCGCCAGGCTTGACGTTACATCACTCCTTGGCATCTCACCAGCAACAAGAAACAAGAAGGTGTGGAACTCTGGGGAAGCTAGAATTTTGGGGCAGACAGATGAGCAGATAACATCCTTAAGATTGTCACATGAATCCCGACTCTTAATTTAGGTTGTCGTATTGTGCCATAATCAGAGATGTGATGGATGAATAGCAAGGACATGACAAATGCTCTCACTTCCATCAGACTAGAATTAGGGAGAAATCATCACTGGACCTCCCTCCAACTCACTTCATCATGCATAGGTATGCAAAAGACCTGTGATTATCACCTGTAAACTTAGTGTGCACAAAGACTTAAAGGGGGGAATTTTGAATATATTTTAATATCACTGGGCAGAATTCAGTCAAAATTAAACACTGCAAGTCCATCCACTTCAATGACAAAGTGCCCAAATCCTTGCCATTGAACAGAACTAGAAACTTCAGGTGTATTCTGCCAGTTCTTATTACATTCCCGCTGCGCTCCACAGGCTTCAGGTTCCTTTCGCTGAAGCCAGGAGAGCAAGACTCTCCTGGCTTCAGCAGAGAGGGAGAGTTGCGCAGGGCCCCTTCAGCCAAGCGGGAGGAGAAATGGAAGGGGCTCCATTTCTCCTGCTGCTTCGCTGAAGGGGCGCTGAGCAGAGAGGGGGAGAATTTTTTTTCTTGTTCTCTCCCTCTAAAACAAGGTGTGTCCTATGGCCCGGTGCGTCCTATGGTCCGGTGCGTCCTATAGAGCGAAAATTACGGTAACTCTAACCGACTACAACTCTCATCAGCCCTGATGATTAGTCATGCTGGCTAGGGCTGATGGGACTTGGAATCCAGCAACATGTCCAGGCTCCAGGCAGGACAAGACTGAACTAAACTAGAGATTTTCAAATGGTTGAATTTTGCACACGTAAGAGCCACACAATTTCAATTATATAATCCATACAAAACCAATTTCTCAGTTAGAGGAAATGAACTTTTGGGATGCAGCTGTATTCTTTGATGCTCATAAACCACATGCCTGTGAGAGGAAAAGTCACAAACACAGGAACAAGTATCAAAGCTTCAGATTCAGAGGAAATATCCTGTTCACAAGTTATGCATTTGCTCCAACATTTCTGTCTTAAGTGAAACATCCACCAAATGGGAATCCCTTCTCCTTTGTAGTCACTGAGGAATGGCCAGCTCATTACTTTCTGGTGGGTCTATGGCAGGCATAGGCAAACTTGGCCCTCCAGATGTTTTGGGACTACAACTCCCATCATCCCTAGTTAACAGGACCAGTGGTCAGGGATGATGGGAGCTGTAGTCCCAAAACATCTGGAGGGCCGAGATTGCCTATGCCTGGTCTATGGAGACCATGTAAATTTGGCTATTTGGGAATCTTATGTACAGTTTGTGCCAACACACATCAATTTACACTTGACCTCTTCCCACCCTTTTTATAAAAAGCCAAATGTGTGAACAACTGCAGGCTACCTCTTTCTCACCAAGGCTACTGTATCCTAAAAATTTCTCCCTACCATTCAGAAGCACCCTGGCTCCATGCTAGAAACCAGAGCTAAGGGTTGCACATCAGTGCCAGCCTCAGGGATTTGCCGGAGTCACGTGATTATCAAGTAGTTGCTACAATACACTCAGACCTCCAAGATGAGGATAACTCTGTAGCAGGTACAATGTCCTCCAGGATTTCATATCTCTAGGCTTTCTCTCCACCACCAGTATATATAGACACATCTCTGTGAGGTGCAAATGCCATATTCCTAAGATTTCAGAGCAAAACAGGTTCTACTGTATTAATAATCTGGTATCGTACATAAGATCCCACACCAAATATATCACGTGGTTGTTTTCACATCCTTCCTTAAGTTTCCTTCCCTACCTGCAGCACTTCTGGAATGAGGATTATAACACAAGAAGAGGGGGAAATACACCATGCAAACTGGTTGGGGAGATCCGTGATCCATGCGGCTATGACAGCATCATCCATTTTCATGACACACCAATGAATGCATTCTCAATAGGGCTGGGAAACATTAATCACTCTAATTATTGGGAGAATAACAATGACTTCCTTAACTACCAATTTAAAAACATGGATTTTTAATTAGATCTTAACCATAGGTGTTCCGTTTAGACAAGGGCGTTCAATTCCGCTGACATTGTCGTGGACAATTTGTATCTGGGATGAGCAATCATTGTCAAGTGCCAAAAAAATATTATAGAGCAGGTGGAAGACTCTGAAATTTTCTTGTCTTGCAGTATATATGAACCTGAAGCACCAGCAAGTTGGTAGCAACAACAGGGGAGGGCTATTGCCTTAATGCTCGGTTTGGAGGCATCTTAGAGGCATCTGGCTTGATGTTCTGGGGAAAAGGATGTTAGACCAGATCAGAGATAGCCAACATGGTGCTTTCCAGATGTTATCGTATATCATATCATATAATTGCAGAGTTGGAAGGGACCAGGAGCGTCATCTAGTCCAACCCCCCTGCAATGTAGGAATCTCCTGCCCAACATGGGTCTCAAACTTGTGATCATGAGATTAATAGTCTCATGCTCTGGTGACCATTGGACTACAGCTCCCTTCATTCCTGACCATGCTGGTTGACTGGGACTGATGGGAGCTGGTGTCCAGCAACCTTTGGACATTACAAACATTAGCTAGTCTTGGACAAGTTGGACCTTTGGTCCGATTCAGAGGGCTCTTGTGGCAGTCCCCAAAAGAAAGGCTGGAGGTTCAAAACGGGACCATGGTCTAATCATGGCCCAACTCTAGCCCATATCAGTTTGCCTGTCTATATGTATTTGTAATATTTCTGTGCCACCTTTTGGGGCAAAGCCCTTCCAAGACTAAAAGCCAGTTCAGAGATGGAGCCAAATGTGTGTGTGAAAGCAAAATGATTTTCCAAAGAGTGCAGGAAGTCTTGTAGTTGGGAATGGATGAATCTGTCAATTTCAGTTTCTCTTCATTTCTCATTTTCCCAACTTTACACACAGTTCTCCAATTTCCACATCAGTTTGTGAAGTCCTCATGAAAACTCAACAGCATCTTAGCATGAATTTCTCCTGATATACACATTTTTGTATGCAGTTTTGCCTAATAAACTCACTTTTGCAAAGCAACTTTACCTAAAATAAAGATTTTTTTTTACACTTTCAAGAATATTTGCACTTTTATACATACTTTACCCTACTAATTTTTGTACACATTACTTGGCCAGAAAACTACATTGCAAAATTCAGAGATGTGTGAATTTTGAAAGATCACTATGTTCAGTTCACACATTGTTTTGGAAAGTGAAAATTAGGTAAGCTCATTTTTAATTACAAACTGAAGCAAATTTCTCCCCCTTGTAGTATTCAGTTGGGGGAAATCATTAACCTTCCCCAAATAATCTCCAGCTGCCACTGAACTATTATGATCAATTGGCCAGTTAGATCAGGTTGCCAAATGACTTAAAAACTTGCAATCAATGGGCCTGCAGCTTTCAAAAACAGCTTTGTTTGTTTGGTTTGGTTGTACTTTTCTCTGAGGGTGGTTCTTGGGAGTTCCTCTGCCCCAGTGCAAAAGCCAACGAAGCCAATTGCTGGACTTAGCCCAGGAATCAAATCTTACTTTGATTATTGGCTCACTAGGCGTGTGCTGCCAGGTACTTTCCTTGGGAACTAGATCTGCTCGTTTGATCATCACCACAGAGAAAAGGCAAAAGCTCAGCTCAAATGTGATGTGTTGCCTGAATGATCCACAATGTGATGTTTGCCAAAGGACTGCCCATGATGCCACATTATATTTTATTGGAGTAGAGCAGGGGAGGGGAGGGTCTTCACTCAAACTTCCAGCTTGGCAGTTAAACGCTGAAGACAAGAGACAGGAAGAAATTCCCTTGTGGTCCTGCCTTAAGTGGCCCTGGGCAGGTTGCTATCCCATAGTCTCAGCTGTAAAATGGGAGAAAGAGTGGAGCTGGCCCATATTATTTTGCCACCCCAAAGAACAGCATCAATAAATCTAAGAGGTTCATCCTCTGCATTGCAAGTAATGCTTGGACATACCGGTTGGGTTGCATCCTGCTTCCTTTGGCCAACTTGTGATGAAAGTTGAATTGTGACCCTGAATAATGTGTCATGGCTTGGAATGGCTGTGCAGCTCTACATAAAATCTGGTTCCGGTTCACACAACT
This sequence comes from Podarcis raffonei, assembly GCF_027172205.1. Classification (NCBI taxonomy): domain Eukaryota; kingdom Metazoa; phylum Chordata; class Lepidosauria; order Squamata; family Lacertidae; genus Podarcis; species Podarcis raffonei. Next base: position 66,637,662 of record NC_070607.1, read on the forward strand.
ATGATTATCACTTGACCACTCTAATATGAAGTCATGGGGTGAATGTGTGAATGAACTATTCCAGCTATTAGACAGAACCACTATAGCACATCAAATCAATACAATTGTGGTTTTTTAGTGGAGTCAGTTCACACATTCAAGCAACCACTGAGGACTGGGGTGACATATGCATGCTCGCTACTGATAGCTGCAACATCAAGTTCAGAGATATAACACCACAGATACAGCTTTCATACTCTCCTCATTTCAAACTGGCACACTCACCCAAACAATGTAACATTAGTCCATTCATTGCATGAGTTTTAGGCAATCAACCATTTAAATCTCTATACTATAGCATGTGATGGAAGGGTGGTGAAAAGTTCTAAAGGGAGAAAGGCACACTTTCATAGAATCATAGAACTGTAGAGTTGGAAGGGACCCTGAGGATATCTAGTCCAACCCAATATGCAGGTATCCCTTATCAGGATCGAACCTGCAACCTTGGCATTATCAGCACCATGCTCTAACCAGCTGAGCTATTCTGTCTTTCTCAGCAGGCATCAACCTGGAAAGGGTAACCTCACTTTCTCACGCACAGGAGAGAATATTTGGTTAAAATGCTACTCGCTATCTGGATAATAATAATAATAATAATAATAATAATAATAATAGTCATCATCATCATCATCATAATCTTGCAGGGAACATCTTTTTAGTCAACCAACATGTTTAAAATCCCTTCACCTAATGTTGGATTCTAAGCGATTAACCAACTCCGAATGTGCAACCCCGCTTCCACCCTAACCCAACTTCGCCGTGGAGTCAGTTCCCACAATCCGTGACCAATCCAGCAATCGCCTGTAGCGAAATCACCCAGCCCTGTGCGCTCGGGCAGAGATGCGAGTCCGCCTCAAGAAGCATAAGTTTCCACCCCACACTGGCCTCCGGCGAAGAGAAAATGTGAAGCTCCGTTTGTATATTAAAAGGGCTACTAATCAACTAATTCTAACCTGCGCCAAGGGACCATCCGCCTCGAAGGACATCCATGCGCAAGTTTTGCTCTCTTCCCTTACAGTCCAGAGGATTTCCCCGCTGCCCTCTCTCTGGCAGGATCCCAAAGAAACTCTGCCTGCCCCCAGCCCCTCCTCCTCCTCCTCCTCTCTGGCTGTCCAAGACCCCTCCTTCCTTCCTTCCTTCCCAACCCGGGGGGATTCCGGCTCAGGGAGAAAGCAGCGCCCACCTGGAAAGCGCAGACCAGTTCTTTCTACCGAAAGCCATGCTGATCTCCTCCGCTGGGCTTGGCCAGTGGCGGTGGCTGCTCGCTTCTTATTCTTTCCAAGGCGCTTGCAAAACTTCCCGGGGCATCAAGGCAGGAGCGAGATCCTCGGGGAAGAAGAGCACCCCGGTTCTCACGAGGCGGAGAGTCCCGCTGCGCTCGCCCGTCCCCTTCCTGCCTCCTCCGCGTTGCGCTGCGCTGCGCACCTTTCCCCTGCGGTGCCACCCGTCGACTGCCGGGCCGCCTGCATCACATGGTGCTGTTATCTACCTTGACAGGCTGGGAGCTGTAATTTGTCTATTAGCAGCACCTTGCAAAAGGCACCCTGCGAGGGTGGGACGTGACCCAGCCTGCGCACAAAGGCAGCCATTCTTTGGTTGCCCGGGCTGGGGAAGAGTTTGAATTCAGCTCCACGCTAGGGCCAAGGCGCCCTGGGTTTTCGGGGGCAACTCCCTGCTCAGAACCAGTTTTTCCTGCCTCTCCGACTCTGCCTCCGGTTTCTCCACGGCTGTGCAGGCAGAGGAGGTGGAAAAGGGAGAGAGAGAGGGTGGAGAAAAACACTCCATCAAGTCATCCGTGTCCCACTGAATCAGAGGATCAGAGGCACCCAGATGCTTAGAGGGCCAACTTGCAACTTGGTCACTTTCATGGCCATAGCGGGGGGAGGGACGGGGCGAGCTCCCCCTCCCTAAATCAATACAAATCCATACAAATCTGAAGTTTTGCCCCCCTAACAAAAGCCTGACCCCCCCCCCAAAAAAAATAGTGGTTACACCCATGGTCACCATGTCAATTTTTTTAAAAAAAAGAGAGAGAGAGAGAGAAGCGGACTTTCCCAAGGCTTGTTTCCAAAGGAAGTCCCTGTCTATGAGACCTAATGCTGGTGGCAAATGGGTGGTGATCATTTTGTTTTTGAACCATCATTGCGATTGCCTGTGATTTGCTGGGCTGTGGCAGGTTCCCAAGGAGTGAGTCACAGGGCCCATGAAGGAGTTGGAGTTGTGCTCTATCTAGCCTTGTGAAGTTAGGAGGCTGGATGAGGCGGGTGCCTCCCTGTACAACACCCACCGACACCTGAGCCCCTTATCCAAGACAGGTGCAGCAAGGTGCGCTGATCTGAAGCTGCTTGCGGAACAAGTTCGAGAGCAAAGTAAATAGCACAGATCTGAAACTCATTTCAGTCGAAAGATGACATCGTTTGGGATTATCTTTAAAAGCACACACTTCTAATCCTCTTTGGCCTAACCCTGATGGCGTTCGTGCATGCAGAGTCGCCATCATTTCTAAATGCATCATTAAATGAGGGCTTGCATGTGGGAAACTGTTATCCCAGGGTTTTCTGGACACACAGATCCCTCATTTCAAATGCCCTCTTACTAGAATTTTTCCCCCCTCTGACTAATGGGAACAGTTTTGCTGTCCTAACCATTATTTATGTTTGTGTCATAATAACATGTAGCCACAGATGGGCAGGGAGAAGGGATACTTATTTTGTTTTATTATATAGTAAAGTTTTATTTATTTTAAAATGTACTGTGGCTTTACATTACATAAATGATCTCAAAGCAGTTTGCCAGATCAAAAATATTAAAATATAGTAAAATAAATCAATGGGGGGGCAGAATGACCCACACTCCAGATACCTTTCCCGAATGTTCAGCTTACATTTAAAAAGAAAACACCAGGTGCTACAGTCCTATGCACACTTAATAGACATTGGGTGATATTCAACTAAGTTTTAGGAAGAATAGCCCCATTGAAAATAATGGACCCAATTGAGTCATGTTCATTAATTTTAGTGGGTCCCTAAGATGGCTGGCACTGTGGGTTAAACCACAGAGCCTAGGACTTGCTGATCAGAAGGTTGGCGGTTCGAATCCCCATGACAGGGTGAGCTCCCGTTGCTTGGTCCCTGCTCCTGCCCAACTAGCATTTCAAAAGCACCTCAAAGTGCAAGTAGATAAATAGGTACCGCTCCGGCGGGAAGGTAAACAGCGTTTCCATGTGCTGCTCTGGTTCACCAGAAGTGGCTTAGTCATGCTGGCCACATGACCCAGAAGCTGTACATCAGCTTCCTCGGCCTATAGAGCAAGATGAGCGCCGCAACCCCAGAGTCATCCGCAACTGGACCTAACGGTCAGGGGTCCCTTTACCTTTTAAGATGGCTGCATGGTGCCTCATATACCTCCTTCTGGCAACTCATGTAGCCAAGCTGGAGCCAAAGGTATTGCTCTGCTTTCCTTTGGACCACATCAGTGAGGCCAATAGGGAGGTCTTGTCGTCTGGGCAGCCCAGGACCTCCATACACACTGCCCAGGCTTGCACCCTGGGGTGGTCACTTCAGTGCTACTAATGCAGCAATTTGATTTCGCCTCTAGAGACTCACTCCTTTGTCTCTTGAGACAGACAGATGCCAACAACTCTGATTGAAATTTAGCTGACTACCACCATATCTATCTCTCTGTCTGTCTGTCTGTCTGTCTGTCTGTCTGTCTGTCTATCATCCATCATCTATCATCTATCATCTCCAAGGGTCAGTAACAAGCAACAGATGGAAACAGCTGGAGTAAATGGAAATGCAATGGAGTATATATTAGAGCTGGGGGGGGATAAAACTATTTCAGAGAATCAAAGACTGAGCTGAGTGGGACTTCTGAGTACAGCCTCTATAACTGAGCTGATTAAAAGAAACCCTCTTGTCTAGATTCTTGCTTAGAAAACCACTGCTTTTGAAAGCCATTGTGGTACCATGGACAGTGTGCTTTTTCTCTTTGTACAACTTTGAGGCAATCCATGGTTCAGTCCCTGCTAATGCTCCAAGCTTGTTAGTGAAAGAAGATAAATACATTCTCTCTATGTGTGTGTGTGCAGATAAATATATGGTGAATTTATATATTTGGTTCTGAAGCATTTTTTCTTTAAAAAAATACATAAGATATTGACAAAAACTGTCAGGCAGAGCGCAAAAAGAAGGAAATCTCCCCATCTGTAAAATGCAAATAATATGAATTTGCTTCCATCATTCATTAAACAAGTAATGTCCTTTTAAAAAATGACATTCATGAGATGTGCAGGAATTCATGCTTGTTGTGAAAGGGTGTCAAATTATGGTGATGTCAACAGAATGTTTCCTTCATGTGTGCAGAGGGGAGTGGGGGGTTAACTCATATTACCATTGCAACTCCACAAAATAAAATTGTACTAATCCATGAGGAAAAATGAGCCTTGTTACCTCTCCCTTATGATGTTCCATGTGCAGGAGGTTTTAGACCAGGGATGGGGAACTGGGGAACCTCCGGTAGTTGCCGGAATACAGTTCCCATAATCTCTGGCCATTGGCCATTCTGGCTGGGACTGATGGGAGTCAAAGTCCAAACAACATCTGGAAGGCTACAGGCTCCCATCTGTTTTAGATGCTAAAAACTTAGACAATGCATATCTGGGTATCATGCACATCTGCACATCCAGATAAATACTATAGTTAAACACTTAAACATTGTAGCATTTCAAGAATCCTGCTCAAAATCCAAGGTGGGTTTTTTAAAGCAGCTTTTTAGTTCATGTGATTAGTGTGAAGGAGAGAGAAACATGCCGGAAAAGAGATGATAGATAGATAGATAGATAGATAGATAGATAGATAGATAGATGATAGATAGATAGATAGATAGATAGATAGATAGATAGATGATAGATATAGATGATAGATGATAGATGATAGATAGATGATAGATAGATGATAGATAGATAGATAGATAGATAGATAGATGATAGATAGATAGATAGATAGATAGATAGATAGATAGATAGATAGATGATAGATAGATGATAGATAGATAGATAGATAGAGATAGATGATAGATAGATAGATAGATGATAGATAGATTGATAGATAGATAGATGATAGATAGATAGATAGATAGATAGATAGATGATAGATAGATAGATAGATAGATAGATAGATGATAGATAGATAGATAGATATAGATAGATAGATAGATAGATAGATGATAGATAGATAGATAGATAGATGATAGATAGATAGATAGATAGATGATAGATATGTAACACCACAATAGCCCATTCAATGTTGGAGGCAAACAAAATTAAAGGGATGACCCGTTGATCCAGTGCACTGACTAGTGATGTTAAATTCTCGAGAATAATCTTTTGGAGAATATTCCTGAAAACATTCTCAAGAATATTCTCAATTAATGAGGTGTGTACATTTAAAGCAGCTGTGTAGACGACACAGAATTTACAGTTTGTGGAGAATATTCTCCGGAGTATTTTCTTGCAGAGAATATTCTCAAGAATGTTCTCCGGTGAATATTCTCACTAGCGCTGACATTGTACTACATTAACTAGGGGCCTCCTCTGCCCTATCTTTATAAGGCTGCTGGGGAAAGCATGATTTGACTAAAATTGGGCAGTCAGGAAACAGAGCTTGTGGATTTTGTTAAGGAATCCCTCAAATCTCCCACCCAAGTAACTGAAGCACTGGGGTACCTTTCACAGGTGAATGTCCTAAGGAGGTCTGCCTTATCAGTTAAGACCCATGGCTCTTCTGGGTGCAAGACATTCCCAGGCGTTCTGCTCAGCTCTCTGCATTATCCAGTGTAAGCATTCAACAAAGTACTTAATTCAACAAAGGCACAGCTGAAGGGGTCTGGTTCAGGTGCTTTTGTGAACCAGGCAGATTCCCCTTTCGCAATCCCTTCCTCGCTGTCCCCTCCCTTATTTTTATTCCCTACATTTAATTTTCTCATCCAATAAACCTGAGCGACTGGTTGGTTTGCCAGCAATCTCCCATCCCGCAGGCAGAATGGGAGGGGAATTTTCTTGTTTATTTTTTTTTTAACAGTTGACTACAGACGGTTAACATAGCATTATTTTAATGAAAGGTTCCTGACTGCAATTACCCTCTCAAATGATAAATCTGTCAAAGGTCTTTCTCCTCCATTTTTAGCAAACTTTCCTCTCCAATGTGCTCTTCTTAAGCAATTTTCCATGTGTGCAGAAAACTCTGTCCGTTGGAAGGAATCCTTCAGTACTGTCACCCTGCCACTAACAAAGGACATAATAATAATAATAACAACCTCATAACTCTCCATTAGCATTGATGAAGCAACAGACCTTTTGGTTATACACCCAATGCAAAATTAAGCTTCAGAAGTCATTGCCATGGGTTATTGTTGAGGCTAAGAGCTTAGCAGGCCTTTCAAAAGGATTAGGCTTTTATAGGGACAGAAAGGAACACCTACAGTTAGCACAGACATTTCTAAAGGACTGAAAGCCATAATGTTTAAGGGATTAACTGTAACAACAGTAATTCAGAATTTAAACAAATAAATAAAAAAGTCACCTCAATGAACAGGCAGCTTTAATTTGGTTTGTGGTGCATTGCTGATAAAGGTATATTAAGAGCATTTTAAAGTGCTATAAAATGGGCATTAATAATAATAATAATAATAATAGTAGTAGTAGTAGTAGTAGTAGTAGTAGTAGTAGTAGTAGTATCTGCCATTATATTACACTGGACCCATCACCTTGGTTCTGTAACCAAGCTGAATTAGTGTTAAAATCAGACTGAGAAGATTCAGGTTCAAATCCTTGTTGGGCAACCAAACTCACAATGTAATCCTGGGCCAACCAACTCTTCCACTTAGGGTTACTTTGAGGGTAAAAGGATGGGGAAGAGATAAGAATATAAGCCAAAGGGCCATCTAGTCTAGCTTCCTGTTCTCACTTTGGCCAACCAGGTGCCTGGGAGAAACCTGAAAGCAGGACATGAGTGCAAAAGCACTTGCACACCCGTGATTGCCAGGAACAGATATTCAGAGCCCTGCTGCTTCTGACTGTGGAGAACGAACATAGCCAACATGGCTACTAGCCATGGGCCAGCCCCATCCTCCACAAATTTGTCCAATCTTCTTTTAAAGCCATCTAGGTTTGTAGCCATCCCTTCCTCCTGTGGGAGACAGTTCCACGGTTCAACTAGGTACAGGGTGAAGTATTACTTTTCTTTTCTCTCTCCTGAATCTTCCAGTGCTCAGCTCCACTGAATATCCAGAAGTTCTAGCGTAAAGAGAGAAGGAGAAAAACTTTTCTCTTATTTCTCCATGCCAAGGATAATTTTGCAAACTTCTACCTTGTCAGAAGTCCGACATTTCCAAATGTGTTAGATTTCCGAACATTGGAGCGGAATGTGTGGTGAGGGTCTCCTTTATGGCTTCAATCCAGACTTTGCTCCCACCGCTCCCCACCTCCCCCATAGTGCCTTGCACCCTCTGAAATTGTGCTCCAGAGAGTTGAGACTCTCTGGAACAGTGTAGGCAGGATATCTGAGTGCCGCAGTGGGAAGAAGAGTGTGCAGAATCATCTCCTCTCCTTCCTTCAGCAGGATCCCACCAATGGATTGAAAACCTTCCTTTGACAGAAGAACCATAACACAGAGCCGCAATTCTCAGAGTTCCCAGAGAAGGGAGGTTAATTGTTAAACCACACTGGAAGTTGTACCTCTGAGTGGAATAGGGTTCTCCTAAGAACTCTCAGCACCCATAAAAACTACAATTCCCAGCATTCTTTGGGCAAAAGCATAGCTGTTTAAGTGATACAATAGTGCTTTTAGTGTATGGTGCAGATACGGCCTTAGTTAAGGTGTGTGGCGTGTTGATAGCTGCCTTCCAACAAATGCAAATCATAAAGCTTTGATGGCCTTGTACTTGTATCACAGAGAGGCAATAAAATTATTATCTTTCACCAGCAAGTGAGTTTTATTACACTGCTTTAAAAGATTTATTTCCCAGTCTAGGCTTCTGCAGACCTATCAGCACCCAATATTTCCCAACCAGCAATTATGCTAATCTCAGGTTAATCTGAGGAGGGTGAGTGGAGTGTATGGCTTGGTTTTATCATTCTTACTTTCAGCACTTTTGCTTTTCTTTTGTGATCAGCAGTTGGAGCTAAGATGCTATTTGTACATCATCATAGCAAATCTCTTGTGCATTCTGTGAGGAAAGCACTAAACTCACAGTTTATATAAAGACATAACAACAATTTTCCACTATGGAGACTTTGTTGAGATACTCAGATGAAAACTTTGAATCATCCAATGTGAAGAAAAAGTCTGCTAAAATGAAATTATCACAATGATTATGAGAGATAACTAAGGTAGTACTGTGGTGTGGTTTACATCCTGTATTGCAAAAGTGCTCTGATGCAATTGCTTAAATGTCATGCTATTTTAGAGGAGAAATCTTGGTGGCACCCCCAGCAAGAAAAAGAACAAATATATGGGAAAGAGATGCAACCCACTTTGTGAAGCACAAAAGGGAAATTCAGTGCAATGAGAGAGCTGCTTTGGGTGCATTTTTATGGCAGATTCTCTGGCTGAATGCACAGTCCTTTTGCAAAATGAAAATATAGAATACGTCTGCATCTATAGTGTGTGCGTGAGAGCAAGTGAATCCAAAATCTGTACTCAAATCTTTTTTTCTCCTGAACTCTCCGAGAACTGCCTTGTTTGTTTGTGTGTGACAACGTTTAATCAGCAATTCTCTTACCTGCTCCAGTGAGGGCATCCACTGGCTCCCTGGGGGGCAGGCACAAGGTAATGTTTAACTTTATCTCTACTCTGTTTCTGGTACTTTAGCTGGGCAATAAGCAATGTAAAAGAGCCCGGTGTTGTTGTTTTTAAGACAAGCTGTACTTCTGACCGAAGCAAAACTGGAGGTCATTTAACCATTACAGTGGTACCTCGGGTTACAGACACTTCAGGTTACAGACTCCGCTAACCCAGAAGTAGTACTTCGGGTTAAGAACTTTGCTTCAGGATGAGAACAGAAATTGTGCAGCGGCAGCACAGCGGCAGCAGGAGGCCCCATTAGCTAAAGTAGTACTTCAGGTTAAGAACGGACCTCCGGAACGAATTAAGTTCTTAACCCGAGGTACCACTGTACTCCTACCTTCATTGTGATTTGCCCATTTCCCAGAGCTGTAGAGGCTGCTACTGACCCACTTGAAAGGAATAAAAAATAAGGCATCCCCACCCAGCAGATCTCAAAGCATGATTGACTGCGGGAGGAAGCATCTGAGAAGACAGACACCTAAAGATATCCCAGAAACAGGTTATTGCTTCAGTTTCAACAAAGGAAAAGAGGGTCCCACCCCACCTCATTTTTAAAAGCTTGGTGGAAGGGACCTGCCAACCGTCTGGACATCTTCATAGCTTCCATTCGGTTACAAACCTCTCACCTTCCTCATGTACATTGGAATCTTGATTTCTGGACCTTGTGCTTGCAGTTGAGCCAGTACTGCTATTAGCCAGGATAGCTTTTGCATGCTTCCAAGTGAGAGTTGCTGTCATCAAGTTTTGGAATAAGAGCCTCACATGAACTCTGTGTGGGATCATTGAGTAGACAAATGTTTTTAACTGTAACTGCTCTTAGAATGTTACTAATTGCTTTACAACATTTTTGCAAGTCACCCTCTGCCATTGTCCAATACAGTGGTACCTTGATTTAAGAACAGCTTAGTTTATGAACAACTTGGATTAAGAACGCTGCAAACCTGGAAGTAGGTGTTTTGGTTTGTGAACTTTGTCTTGGAAGCAGAACATGTTCCGCTTCCTGTTGAGTGTGTTCCATTTGTAAATTGAGTCCCCCACTGCTATGGGAAAGCACGCTTTGGTTTAAGAATGCTTTGGTTTAAGAACAGACTTCCGGAACGGATTAAGTTCGTAAACCAAGGTACCACTGTATACACACACACGGGCATACAAACTATTTTTTCACCATTGCACCTGTAAGCCCACTACACTTCTTTACACAGTAACTATGCTGGAATTCTTCATGACCACATAACTGCCTTAATTCACAATCTTATATAGAGGTTCCTTTTCCATCTCCGTGCACAGACAGACTCCTTCTCTTCCTTGCACATGGCCTCAAATGTAACAGAGAGCATAACTAACAGGAAATCTTGATGGTGGACCAATCCTGGTCTAGAATTATGTACATGAAAGATCAACAACAAAAACTGCACCTGTGACACTTGAGAATTCACTGGAGTGTCATACAAAAGATAATGAAATTAAATCCCCATCATCACTTACAAGACTGCATGACTGACAAGGGAATGAGGCACTCCACACTCTGCCCTAAGTGTCCTAGGGATTTATAGCAACTTGTAAACTTTACAGCATGGGTAAGCAAACTAAGGCCCAGGGGCCGGATCTGGCTTAATTGCCTTCTAAATCTGGCCCGCGGACAGTCTAAGAATCAGCGTGTTTTTACATGAGTAGAATATGGTCCTTTTATTTAAAATGCATCTCTGGGTTATTTGTGGGGCATAGGAATTTGTTCATCCCACCCCCCAAAAAATAAATATAGTCCGGCCCCCCACAAGGTCTGAGGGACAGTGGACCGGCCCCCTGCTGAAAAAGTTTGCTGACCCCTGCTTTACAGGGAATACTAAAATGATGGGGAAGTAACTAGGTTCTTTTATGTGCACATATGGGACAAAGAGGAATACTTGGGGCCTGCAGGTCAAACTACAGATTTCCTTCTCTTTTACTAATTACTGAATAGAGGGTTCCATTGTTACAGATACTTGCAGACCTCAAAGTGTGTAAACTAAAGGATTTGCACCTTAAATACTTTGTTTCTGCAAGTCCTTCTCAAACCCTTCTTTCCATTATCTGCTGCATAACCAATGAATCAGACATAATCAGTACATAAACAGTAAATCATATTTCTCTTTCTCCTGAAGACTTGTGCTATAAATGTGAGAATTTACACATTTGTTAGAAATGTAAATTTGTAGGCCCTGTGGTTGCAGAGAAATCCAGCATAATCCTGCATTATAAAAGCTCACTGGTAAAAACAGACAATTGCTTATACAAACAATTGTCTTCTTCTTGTTGTTGTTGTTTGTATGTAATATCATTGGATGAAACCCAGGAAAAAAGTAGAGCAAGCATAAAGTCACTTGAAATCAATGGAACCAATGTACCCAGTCTAATAAATTCAATGTATAAAGTACCTCAGTTAATCTGTACAACAGCCATGTAAAGTAGGCCAATATTATTACCCTCACACAGCAGACGGAGAATGGAGACTGAAAGATCAGTAGGTCACTGAGAGTTGGTTATCCATACCCCCACCCCAAACGCAAACACATTGATGGCTGGTGGGGATTTTGTTTTTCTTCCATGGAGAATTAACACATCTTCCTGGTTCAGTTGTAGGGTAGGCCAATAAAGCCAGTCATTCTGCCTTGCCATCAGTTTTCCTGCTTTGGGTTTGGCCAGCAGCAGCTTGCAGACAACGTGTTCCAAGGGAAAGATTGTTCCATTCCATGGGATCCTTCCCTCTCCTGTGCTGCAATGTGCTTGCAGTGAGGCAGTAATGCATAGTTTTGTGCCTACTATGGGCCTTCCCTCAGAGAAGGTTTGCTCATATTTGATCCTCAGCACTTTGTACTATGACTGAGCACATTATTATCCAGCTGGGCACATTGCCACTGACAAACCACAGCAGATCAGCACACTGCCTGCTGGGATGCGCTTTACCGGTAACTAAGTTCACAGAGTTCTTTGTGCATCGTAGAAAAATGCTTCCACCTCATGCAGCAGGAATGCGGTCCCTACATGTGCCAGTAGTCAGTAGCCATTCCAGTCTACAGCTGGAGAGACAGGTTACCACTCAGGCTTATCTAAACCTGAATTCCTAACTAAACTTACAAACCAGCTGGATTATATTTTGAGATAGCCAATGTAGTGTGCGTGGATCTCCACTTATGCAGTAGAGCTTCTCCTTCCTGTCCTCCCCACACAGGTAAAAGGTAAAGGTAAAGGACCCCTAGATGGTTAAGTCCTGTCAAAGGTGATTATGGGGTGTGGCACTCATCTTGCTTCAGGCCAAGGGAGCCAGCGTTTGTCCACAGACAGCTTTCCAGGTCATGTGGCCATCATGTGACTTCTGGCCCAACAAGACACCGTGACGGAGCCAGAGCGCACAGAAATGCCTTTTACCTTCCTGCCGCAGTGGTACCTATTTATCTACTCACACTGGTGTGCTTTTGAACTGCTAGGTTGGCAGGAGCTGGGACCGAGCAATGGGAGCTCACCCCATTGTGTGGATTTGAACCACCAACCTTCTGACCGGCAAGCCCAAGAGGCTCAGTGGTTTAGTCCACAGTGCCACCTGCTCCTTTTACCTTTCCCCACACAACCCTACATGCCCTCCACAACCTTTACCACTGCATCATAACCCGTGAAAAGCCACTCTGGAAAGGGGAAAGGCCTTAGAAAGGGGAAAGGCTGGTTTTTCAATCCCTGCGTTCTCCTGTCTGAAACCCCAAAGGACTGCTGCCAGTCAGTGCAGACTCAGCAGAGTCATCTTCCTATGTTAAAGTCTGGAGAGCTTCCAGAGCAGCCTCTGGCACAGTGCATGGCTCCAGGGTGCATCCGGGAGTGCAAGAAAATGTAATGCAGAAGGCTCAAAAAGCCACGAGACCTTCAGCAAAAAATCATTAGCAACCCTCAATGAAAGACCTGCTGGTTTTTGTCTGGGATTGTCAAGAGTTATCAAGCCATCCTCACATCCTCTTTTTCATGAGTAGGTAAAATGAGAGTCATCATAGCAATCCATAGCTAAAAGCAGAAGTTTACAAATGTGTCCTCCTTTTTGCTCTTCAAAATATGGCAAGCCTATAATCTGTGCCTATATGATATAGAGGGTGTTGCCACCTGCTGGTAATGAGTGAACTTGCATTTCTCCTCTTTCGTCTATGGCATTGCAATTCGAAAACAACCTTTTCAGAATGGCAATTCAGGCAGATGGTCCCAAAGGCCAGAACTCTAATGTATCTGCCAGAGATGGATCAAATGATCGGGACAGGGAAAACTCTTCCCTCCCGCAAGGGAGATGGCTTGGCAGTAGGAGATGGCAAGCAACTGTGTGCACCTGGCCTCCAGTCGCTGGTGTCGGGAGGGTGAAGGAGGAGCTGGTGGTGAGCTGCAGACACAGGACTGACTCCTCTAGTGTGGCACTGACCTTGCCATGGCCTCGCTCCTACCCTTCTCTGCCCCAGTATGCAGCAACAATGTGGGGGACAGCTGGCCAGGTGAGCACTGCTGCCTCACACCTGCTGCTCTCTGCTGCAGTGACTTGTCTTGCAGTAATACTTGTTATGATTATTATTATCATCATCAGCATCAGCATCATCTATTCAACTTATACACCTCCCTATTCCCAGATGTCTCAGGGTAGTTCACAACAAAACCACAACATATAAAATCAAACCAAAAGCAGGAACCCAATAACCCCACCCCCAAAAAAGCCACATTCTAAAAGGGTGTTGGATGTCAATAAGACCAGCCAAGGAAAGGAACGTTTTTGCCTGGTGCCTAAAAGTGTATAATGAAGGCGCCAGGCAAGCTTCCCTGGGGAGAGCATTCCACTGCAGAGAAGGCCCGTTCTCGTGTTTCCACCCTCTGGACCTCTCGAGGAGGCGGCACACGAAGGAAGATGATCTCAGGGACCAGGTAGGTTCATATGGGAAGAGGTGATCCTTGAGGTATTGCGGTCCTGAGCCGTTTAAGGCTTTATAGGTCAAAACCAGCACTCTGACACTTACGAAAGGTGAAGTGGTCAGAATGCTGTACCTAAACTTGTTTTCTAAAATACATGCCTAATTCTCACCATCCTGTAGCAGCAAAGCTGTCTGGACTTTGTGTCTTCATTCATCAGATAGGAGGGCATATTCAAAGCTCCCCCACTCAAAGTAATTCTTCCACAAAGAAATGTGATGTTGGGTAGTGGGTGGTCATATGTGATCTGAGCAGCAATTAATGCAGCAATATTGGGGAAGCATCACAGTACAAACCATGAAGCAGAATAAATCCATCACTAAGACACTATTATTGTGTCTAGAACATGTTGGGGGATACACCCACAATTAAACACCTGCCTGTAGGGCCCAGAGACAAGAGACAAAACAAAGCAAGCTGGTGCCCTATTTGTAGGGAAGCAGGAAGATGTGGAATGGGCAATATGGAAACAGTGAAATGGCTCAAGCGCTTCTCACCTCCGTTAAACCTCATGATCTCGCAAGCAACAACTCAATCCACCCACCATCATGTATGGCATTCAAGGAAACTAGAAAGAAACACATTCTGTGTATTCGTCCTCAGTGCTGCTGTGTTGTTGTTTTTAATGTACAGAGAGAAACAATGTTTGCATCGCCCCAAACTGCATGTATCAGAAGAATCAGCATGGAGAGGTCAGGGGGACTTTTTGATTGAGAAAGACAGAGCACCAAAGCTTCCCTAGCAATGACATTAACAGCATTCAGTCAGTAAGTTATAGCATCAATAGAGCCCTCTGCATGGTCAAAAGATTTGTGCAGGATGGTCATCTATGATACAGGATCCTCTTTCCTTTTGCACTTTACAGATTCATAATCTTAGACCTGGCATGCCTCTCCCTCTGCCCCTAATAGAATGCAAAGTGCCAATGATAGGGCCTTGGAGGGAAGACTGCAGTGCAAGTCATTGCAATAGTCATCATCAGGACTCCTGCTAGCAAGATGCTGGGTGCTTCCACAGGAAGCTTGATGGGCTCATGAAGGGCCGAGAGGGCATGAAGTGCAAAGTCATAGTGATCTTTTAATAATGTCTGTACATGCAGCGACTCTACAGCTAATGCAGGAAGATGAGGCAAGACGAGGGAGCACGGGGCGGGGGGGAGGAAAGAAAGAGGTGCAGACACTGTGGGACAGGATCTTCATCTTTCCATGCGGGCCCTGGAAAAGAATGGAAAGCAATTGTTCAATTAAACTGGAGTTGGCCTCACTTACAGTGATCACACAGACACTGTCGTGATCCTTGAAGCCTTTCCTTTGCACAAACAGCAGTGTTTAATAACAAACATTCCAAGCAAAATAAAATACTGTAACTTAAGTAACAATAAAATAGAATGCCCATCATAGTTGGACTAAGTAGCCAACACTAGGTGACAACTGAGCGAGGACCAAAGACTAAGGAATAACGATCATTACACCCACGCTTTCTATGGCCACTGCTTTCTGCACTGCTGTACCACCCAGGTGCAAACTATGCTATGTTATTGTCAACTCTGACAGCAGAATTTCTGCTCTTCTTGTGCCAAATTTTTAATGACTGAGCGCATTTATACAGGCAATGTGTCACTGGATCCCATGACTTGGCAGTGTATTACATGTCTGTCTGCACCAAGAGCATCATGTGATGACTCCAACTGTGAGGAACTAAAACAACAACAACAACTAGTGCCCATTCTATCAGGCTACCTTAACTGTTTCAATCCCAGCTGGTCCTAAGTGTTGCCCCTTCCTGCCCATCCTTTTTTTCCTTTTGTGCCATGTCTTTTCGCATGTAAGCCTGTAGGAAAGAACTGTCTTCCTACTGATCTTGTAAGCTCCTTTGGGATGCTTTTTGGGTGAAGAGTGGGGTAAAATGCTTTAAATAAAAGGAAAGACAAATCTGGACCAACAGGAACCTACTGGAAGGGGCAGCAGGAAGTGGATAGGAGGAATGATAGTTGGGTTACACAGTCATCTCACCAGTCAGGTTTTAGCTGAATGAGAATGGAATATTTTTTCCCCTTAAGTATGAGCTGGTTGGCTATATATCCCTTCTCACAAAAGTCAGAATTCAACATAAAGGCTTTGGAAGATGGAGGGACATGAGGAGAATGTGGTCAGATTAAGTATTCAGGCTTCTTTTTGCAGTCCACACTGGTTTTCTTCATTTGCCAGCCTTTGTCCTGTTTCCTCTTCCACATCTTTAGTCTAGGAATGAGAGCTGAGCATGTGGTGCAGTGATAGCTCTCTGCATTGTATAAAGAGAAGCGACTGCTGGACTGGTGATACAGATGATTTTCAGGACTTGATCCTGAATCGTACAACAACCTCCAGTACAGTCTCTAAGGTGGGGTAGCCAATGTGGTGCCCTCCAGCTCTCATCATCACTGACCTTTGGCCATACGAGCCAGGGATGATGGAAGTCGGAGCCCAACAACATATGTAGGAAAAGAGGATGTAGCAGTGATCACCATTCCTATTTTGTGGAACTGGTTAGGAAGCCAGCTGACTCTGGCTGGTTCTAATGCAGCTCAGTGAGATTTGGATCACTGTTTCTGACACTGAATGGCATGCAGAAAATATGAAATAATTAAAAGCTTTGTGTCTGGGCAGATATATTCAGAGATTCAAAAGTTGTTTCCCGTCATTATCTCAGAGACAACGATTCAGTGCCCTGATTGGTATGTCCATAAGTCTATCAGCAAGTCAACTTTCTGAGTCCCAGTTGGCATCTTAATAGGGCACTTTCATGTTCAGGCTTGTAAACATTGTGGCAGGTATCATACCTCCTGTTTCCAAAGCTGTGAAGCTTCCACTATATTTTTTATGATTGCTGTGAGATGCAAAGCACCTTGTAGATCTGCAGTGGGGAATCTGTGATGAACACCCTCAAGAAGTTGTTGGACTCCCGACTCCCATAATCTGTAGTCAGCATGGCCAATGGTCAGGGATAGAGATGGGGAAGAAATTTGATTCAGTTCCCCTGAAAGCCAAATTTATCAATTCACACTCTCTGAAACAGTTCTGAGAACGGAAACACAGCCATCCTTCAAAATCTGCACTTATTTGGCTTTTGCAGTGCAGTTCTCCAACCAAACAAAAATGTATGTATTTTAGGGAGAAATGTGTATGAAAATGAACAGTGAAAATAACATACAAAAATATAGTATATTAGGAGAAACTGCTTGCAAAATATGTACATTAATCAAAACTGCAAAATGTGTACATTAATCAAAACTGCATGCAAAACGTTTTTATTGGAATTTTATAGAAATTATCACTAAAATACGGAAGCGGCTTCTGGAGGATTTTTTTAAATGCAATTTTCTGCAGAAATGTGGAGGAACCCAAAAGAAACAAAATTTACAGATCCTTCCAACCCCATTCAGGGATTATGGGAGTTGTAATCGAGCCCTACCTGGCAGGCTACAGGTACCCTATCCCTGACATATATTATCTAGTGTGTGCCCCCCAAATAAGTTTGAACCTGTTTTACATAAACAGGCAGTAGTTATTAAAGAAGAAAGAAAGAAAGAAAGAAAGAAAGAAAGAAAGAAAGAAAGCAGGCACCGCCTAAACTTCCACTATTGAACTGAACTCAGTGGAGCCAGGAAAATGGTGCTGCTTGTATCTCTATGATACAATGGTTCAATTGCCCAACATTGCCCACTGAGTGGCTTCTGCATTCAAGGAAGTATCAGTCAGGATTCGTGGTGATGCTGAGACTGGAACCCTTTACCAATGATAGCAAAATTGTTGTGGACAGGAAACTAAATATATAGGAGTAAATTAAGACTGTCATACTTCTCACTGTCCTGTTGGAGCTTTGGCAGCATCAAACATTTTCTTCCTGCCTTCCATTCCTGACATGGCCTCCACATTCTTACGCCAGTCACCCACTTCTACAGGACGCTCCTGTAAAGAAACCAGGAACCTTACCTTAGTACCAAGAGTACAGAATAGGAAGGGCAAATTCATAGCACCAGAGCTGTATGTGTATTGTGTGATCCCACCTTAACCACCAATTAAGTGCAATATGGTGCACGGACTTTGGCATCTTGAGAACTCTACTTTCATTTCAAAGTTTCTAGTCCTCATGGCTGTGAAGGTGAAAGTGGGTGGGCAGAGCCAATGGCACCTCAGAATTCAGAGGAAAAAGATTAGGCAGAATTTTCAAAGGCCGTGAGTTGGGACTTTGCATTCTGCATTATAACATCTTACCTTTTTCCAACAACTGGAAGAGGAAGTTGTCCAAATTGGCTTGGTTGTGTGTACACATATCACAGAATCCAGTGCAAATGAACTTTTGAATGAATGAAATTCACACATACTCAACTCTATGAGGTCTATGCCTCCTCTTTGCCCATCATGAGCAGACATTGCCATGCCCAAGATTAAAGGTTTGCATGTTGAGTAAAATGTGTTTGTGCAGACGTTCAGAAAGTCTAATCCTGAGTTTTGCCCTCTTAAGGTGGAAGCCAATAATATCAAGCTGGCCAAATATAATCACAGCCAAACATGGAGTTTTAAGTTGACGTTTTAATCATTGTTTTGCTAAGGTTTTCATTGTTTTAAGTTGGTTGTTGTTTCATTGTGCATTATATATCTTATGGTTATCTGTAATCTGCCTTATGAGAGCTACACCCTATGAGGTAGCCTGATAATATCAACATAAAACAAAGAGGCCAGGCTCATCACAAACATGCACTGACCACCACATTTTCCCAGCATGCCCCAGTGCATGCAGAAAACATTATCTAAACCAGCTTTTCCCAGCCTGATAGCCTCCAGATGTATTGGACTACAACTCCCATCAGCCCCAGCCAGCATGGCCAATGGTCAGGAGAGATGGGAGCTATAGGCCAGAATATCTAAAGGCTACCAAGTTGGGTGAAGCTGATGTCAGGCTCCCTTCAGGCTGGGAAGCAACACACACAGGCTCCTTGTATGGCTACCACACCCTTAGATGTTTGGAAAGAGAGACCTGCACTGGTGTTCAGGGAGCTTAGCATGCTCTGTTAACCATGGGATACTTTGAGTATCAGGTTCAAGGCATCTTCTGAGCCTAAATGGCATTGTGCCAGAGTTTGGGCCAGTGTTTGGCAGGCACACCAGAGTCTGGGCCAGCTCCTTATCAGGAATTTACCCCATGCTGACATTTTTTCAGATCTGAATGACTTTATGAGTAATAAAGACAAAGAGCCAGAACATTAAAATTTGCTTCCTCCATATGCAAGCTTGCAAAACACACTGTATGTGTAGTGATCTCCTCTACTTATTATGAAATAGTTTCTGTTAACTACTGATATTGGGAAAGCTAATATTCAAAACAGATCCCCATATGCTGGCCCAAGCTGTGATTTTTCCTCCTAAGAAAAGCAAAGTGTGAAGACTTTCAGCTCACATGAAGGCTACTTACAAATGTTACCATCGTGATAGGGATCACTTGGTGTGGGAAGACCTGGATTCAGCAGCCTTCATCCACGATTTCAGCCATTCAATATGTGTTCAGCTGCCACAAATGAACTATTTCAAAAGTGCTTAGCACAACTCTTCAAACAGCTAAATCAATCATGAACTGTCTTGACCGCAAGTCAAAACAAGACATAGTAGAAAGGTCAGCATGAGTAGATGTACAAGCCACAGATAATGAGCAGCTCAAATAAACCATCTACCACAGAGGTGTCTGGGATAGCCTGGCCTCAGTTTTCCATGCTTTGGCCTCCTCCAGTTTGGACTATTTGAATGTGCTCCATGTGGGACTTCTTTAGCAACTGCTCCCTTCAATTTAGATGGTTGGGAATATCCAAAGGATAGCATTATCATGCTATCATGCAGCCAGTTGAAAGAAGGTCAGCACAAGGTAAACCTTTCCTCCATAATCACTTTAAGAAGCAACCACTGACCTTCTCGGTGTCCTCCTTTTTGACGGACTTGAGGTTGGCTCTCAAGTCCATGGATACTTTGTGCTTAGAGCCAAGCAGAGCCCTAAGCATAGCGTCAGCAGAGACACGGACCCTCCGCAAGGGAGGGCGTTTGAATTTCCCCCGAAGGTCAAGCACCTTCAGTTTCAGGTCTTTAATCTGCAGAACAGGAGATCAGAAAAGAAGCCTCATAAGGTCATGCAAGATCTAAGGTTAAGTTGGTCAAGCCTTTTTTTCTAAACAGGAAGAAGTTTGTGTGATCTGACTATCTTTCTCTGCTGCAGGTAATGGATGCTCTGGGAATCCCCTGGTGCTAACAGTGAATACTCACACCTTTCTTTGTGGCTGCCCTTTGCGGGACTGCGCGCAGCACCCTGGGTCACATGGGACACACCAGCTGGTTGGGCTGGTCCGCCTCCCTGTGCTAGTCATTGGAGGTTCCCACCAAACCTCAGTTAACCAATCAGCTCCGCTGGGAGGCGGGGCCAGTTGCATAAATAGGAGGCGGAGCCGGCAGCAAACATGCAGTCGGCTCCAGAGAGGCACTCCTGGGGGCAGTTTCACGCCTGAATCTTTTGCCATGATCAAACAAAATAGAAAAAGCACACTGGGTCTCCTTTCCCCACTTTCTTTGTGCACTTTATTAAGCAGCTTCTGCACCAGGAACAGCAAACCTGAGAATGTCAGGAGAGCTTCTGCATGGTGAAAAACTAGAACACATGATCAGCCTAAGGCCTTCATTAAAAAAAATATATTCTAGAATGGTTATAGATGTTCCAGGAGGTGGTGAATTTTCCTATTTTCAGTTCAAACCAGAGATCTCCACCTCCATTCTCTCAGGCGTAACTGCCCTAAGGACCAGGTCCTGAGCCCAAGAATACAACAATACACTTTTACTGTTATACAGTATTGTGAAAATTGCAGCAGATGTCATTTTGTTTTCTTACCTCCCGCATGTTGTGGTTACATTTTGCTTCAATGTCATATCGCTCCTCATCCACAACATCCACCTTCTCATGTAGCTCTCTGCACAGATCCTAGAGAGAGAGGTTAAAAGGAAAACTGGTGAGCCGGCATTTTTCTCCAGGACTAGTTTTGATAGAACTACTACACAAGAAGACATTTCCTTTTCCTTCTTATCTGGAAGATATGGTATATTTTTGTCCTGGGGGAAGTCTCTCAACAGCAAATTTGACAAAGAAAGAAAAATAAACCAGACGAAAATAAAAATAAAACATCAGCTGACATTAATAGTACAACAACCGTCAATACAAACCATCTCAGTTTAAACATATAAATTGATATATTCCGCTTGAGACAGTTCCTTTAAGCACTTCAAACCTCTAGTCTAAATAAGAACATCTCCAGTCTAAAGGAAGAGGCTTCTTATCCACCTCTGGCTGCATCTACACAGTTATTTTAAAAATGCTCTATAAATGTTCTGCGGGGGGGGGACATTTCAAAGCTCACAGTGGAAAATTTCATAGAGTTCCAATTTCAGCTCTGCAACACCATCTGGTGTCACAGTGTTATAATGCATTTTTAACGTTTTATTTTTACTAATGTAGCTGAGTCCAAAGGCAAAAAAATACAGCACAAGCTGGAGACCTAACTCCTAGTATGGCTCATCAGAGCTCCATAATGCTCAACAACATCAGCAAGTCTTCAGAAGCCATATTTACTTCCACACAGCTCCCTTAACCAAGAGAGTACCTGGAGTTGGGCAAACGAAAGTCCGCTGGTCCGCAGAGGTGTGACCCTCTCTGCCAAATACCTCTCCTTTTCTCCTTGTTTGTCCACTTGCTCTTGTTCCCACTGTTCTTTAGCTTTAGCCAGCATCAAACTCTGAGACAAAGAAGTCGAAGCATTTGAAATTTGTAGGCTTTGAGGTTTTGTTTCTCTTTCCCCCACCAACTCCCCCCTTCCCTGCTCTGTTGGCTGCCTGTTTATTTTGGAAGGCATGGAGGCTGCAGTAGTTGGTGCAATGGTCAGTAGGGTATTGAATGTTTATAGCTCAGGATGAGAGCCTGTGCAGTCAGAATACTGATGAGATAAAGTTCCTCACTGCTGTTCAGAGGGAGAGTCTTATTGGCACACAACTCCCCCACCCCATGTGGGAAGTGGAGTAGGAGATTCATCTTATTATGATTCCAAGAGGTCTGCCCAGCTGCCTTTGTCATACAAAGTGACTGGATGGGATTTTATACTGAGGGATAAGGATGACTGTGTGTTTGTTTACAGGGAATCAGGCAGAGGGCCTTCTCGGTAGTGGCACCCACCCTGTGGAATGCCCTCCCATCAGATGTCAAGGAAATAAACAACTGACTTTTATAAGACATCTGAAGGCAGCCCTGTTTAGGGAAGTTTTTAATGTTTGATGTCTTATCCCTTTATTTTTTTTATTATTAATATTCTGTTGGGAGCCACCCAGTGTGGCTGGGGAACCCCAGCCAGATGGGCGGGGTATAAATAAATTAGTAGTAGTAGTAGTATTTGTGAGTGTTACTAATTAATAGTATAATGTTCATTTTAATAGGTTGTTACTTGATTATTATTGTATTGTATTTGTTTTCTGTTTTGTACATTGCTTTGAGATTCTTTTGTCTTGTCTTTAATTTCTAGCTTTTACATCACTTTGAGATTTTTAAAAATTAAGACAAGTTCTAAATAAAAGTAAAGGACAAGGAGAGGGATCCTTCAAAACATCATATATATTTTTAAAATCAGTGCTACCATATTTTCTGAGATGTGAGTTCTATCATAGGTCAATGCAAAAGCCTCACAGGCTTCCCCTACAATGCGCAAGGTGGAATTCCTACACAATCCCCAACATTTGCTTAGGCTAGCTTCTCTTCTGTGCAGCTCACTTTAACAAAAGCCCTGCAGCTGGTTTGTGACCTCTGTGAGGATCTAGGATCGCATCCCGACTCACCTTCAAAAGGAGTTTGCGCGAGGCTGTGATTTTGGATTTCCTCTGAGGGAGAAAGACGAATACGTAAATAAAGGGAAACCACTTTAAAGGAAATATATTATGCAATCAGTTGCAGAGTTGCACAGAAAAATAAAAAAGAATCCAGGAGCAACACTTACCTCCCTGCAGAAGTTCATTTGGTTGGAGGAATAAAGACAGGAGAAAGCAGAATGAATATGAGGAATATAAACTTCTGCTCAAGAGAAGAATAGAATTGCTACTATATGGAAAAGTAAACCCATCACAACTCTACTCCCCACTAATCCAGAGATTTCCTACCCTCCCTATGCTGTGTTTTGGGTTAAAAATTGTTTTGGGAAGTGCAGATTTGGAAGGTTCACCTCAAAATGTGAATCAAACTGAACTCCCACCCCCATCACTAGTGTGAAGACCTTACCTGGAATATGGCTGTTTTGCTTTCATTTAGACAAGTGCTTTAGATGGTATACAGTATTCCTCTACAGTTCAGCTGTTCTTGGACCCAAATTAAACATCACACATTCTCCTGGGGTTTTCCATAAAAGAGAAGCATCCTCTTTTATACGTTGACATAGATGTCCACAACTGTTCTCAAACCTAGAGATCCCCACTTTATGGTCACATCTACTAATGGGATCATGGATTAGTTGTCAGTGGGTGAGCTGTGCCACTCTTCCAGTAGTGGGCAATGACATCCCTGAAACAAAAGGGCTAAATGGACTGGCTAGCTCCAGCCTAAGGGGAGGAGAAAAGGCACAATTCCTTTGGCAAATCCCATTTTAGAACCTTGCCTCTAAGCCTGGGAAGTGTAGGTTCTTCTCTGCCATCTAGTGGCTGATTTGTAGAAGTGGTTTGTGAGTCTTACTAATGCTCTCAAAACTCAAAATTCTCTTTTATAAGTAAACTCGCTAGGCAGCCTCTGAATATTTGCTATTCAATGATCACTGAGTTCAAAATTTCATATCTTACCCTTGATATCTGACTGTATTTGACATGCAATGGCATTTCGAATTTGGCAGTATTGGAAACTAATGCCTGATAGCTATTATTTCAGACTTTCTACCTTTGGGGAATACTTTCCTCTTTATATTCTCTGTGGTTAGACTTGACACTAAACCTTTAAAGCACTCTTATACCACTTCAACAATGATGGCTGCCCCCAAAGAACCCTGGGAACTGTAATTCGTCAAGGGTCCTGACGAATCCCCAGCATCCTTAACTAACTCTATTTCCCATGATCCTTTGTGGCGAATATATGGCTGTTGAAGTGGTATATGTGAGCTTTAAATGTAGGATGTGACCTACAATGGAACCTTTGAACATCGCAGAGAAATTAGAGGCATGCTCAGTTCACACTAGGCAGTGTTTGAGGACACTATTGCCCACTGCAACATGATAATGCGCTCTGGCTTATGTCTGAGCTGGAATGCATAGGATTGCACTAGAGCAAATCTTGATATGGCACTGGTCATAGGATTGCCATTGAAAGCAGCAACCCTGTTTTCCTCCCATTGGTCACCTCTCCTTGTTTCCCCACTATGATACAGGTGAACCTATGATACAGGTTTATGTTTCTCTTGGGTTATCAGCTTTGCGGGTCCTTGGTCACATGTGCAAACTGGAGAAACTGTGATGTACACACACCACACTGATGCACATCCCTCAGACATGTATGCAACCATATACCACAACCACACACATATGCAACCCCAAACACATATGCATGCGCGCGCACACACACACACCCTGCTAGCAATTAGGCTTGGGAGAATAATTTCTGCATTTTTCAAACCAAATTTGGGGCACTGAGCATCTTCTTGGAGTGCACAGCTGGGTAGCCAACAGCAAATCTTCCTTCCTTAGCTCTCCAAGAAGATCACTGCCCAACCCCACAACCAGGGGGTGCCAAATTGAATAAAATATTGTGGGGGGCCGAAGTAAACCCCACCCTGCATAATCGATCACATGGCACAGTGCAGACACACCATTTGAATGGGAATGCCCATCAACTTTGTGGGGGCCCAGCCCCCTCAAATATTTTATTGTGGGGGCCGAAGCCCCTAGGAGTTGGCTCCTATGCCCACAACTAGTAGGCTTGAAAAATGCCTCCTATGGAAGCCAATGGAAGATTTCATTCACTCTAAATGCATCAGGGAAGGAGCAATTGGAGGCTGCTGTTGGGGTGGGAAGTATTAACCATTGCTTCACCAGTTTGGTTGTCCAAAACTGCCCTTCCCTTGTGGCAATTAGGCTTGAAAAAAGCCTTCTATTTGGCTAAAATAGAAGGCTTCTTTCAAGCCTACTGACATCTTTTTCAGCAGCATTCCTCAGGACAAGTCTCCCAAATCTAGTTCCGCTCTAAGTGCCAGGTGTCATGCATGAGTTAATTTAGGCCAAAGTCAGAAGAGGAATCCAGGAAACGAGATCCAAACTAGATGTAAATAGAGGACACCTCAAGTGGCAGCAGGCAGACGTGATTGTTGTTTCTCTTACTTACTGTTCAGGCATCGTGCAATTGAATTGTGTGCCTACAATTTGAAAGATAAAGAATCAGCAATAAAGAATGAAATTGAAACCTAACCTTTGAACACCAGCACAAGTTCAGGGTCAGCCCTACATTCATACGAACATAATTTTATTTGCATGCTGCCATTCCATAGTTCAAACCATGGAAATACATAGTGAAAAATACATAGTGACTATATAACAAAAGTAGTCATAAACAATAAATAAAACATCAAAATACCAAAAGCAAGTTGAACAATTTGCACATGTATTATAATAAGATCTACAATAAAGATACAGAAAATTAATGGCAATAACAGCAACAACTGTTGGAATCTCAACTAGATCTGTACCTTGTTTGTAGTGTTTCTACAAAACTTTATGGAGCTAAGCCGATGATAAAACTGCAGAGTGCCAGTGGGTCCAGACCTCATTATTCTATGTTCTAGATCAGGCATCCCCAACCTGCGGCCCTCCAGATGTTTTGGCCTACAACTCCCATGATCCCTAGCTAACAGGACCAGTGGTCAGGGATGCTGGGAATTGTAGTCCAAAACATCTGGAGGGCCGAAGGTTGGGGGTGCCTGTTCTAGATGGCTAGAGATGATAAGGATACTTTCCCCCTACAGCCGCCTGGTGCTGCTACCCTAAATCCAAAGAGTAGTCACAGACTCACATAACCTAGTTGTACCTATTTGGTCCTACCTTTTAAATATCAGGTTGGGCACACTCTGTATATTGTGTATCCATGGAACAGCATTTAGACTATATGGATGGCTTGTTCCAATTAACTCCTGGTAAAATCATCCCACCAGTTCTTAGAGGCCCACTAACTGAAGATGCATTAAAAAAAAAAATACAATTGCCCCACACAAGGTGCTAAGAAAAATGAGGTCCTAGGCAACCCAGATGACCTTTTTCTACCTCTGCTTAGGCATTTGCCATGCTATTCCAAGTTGAATCATCTAAATGTGTAAGAGGCAGGGAGAAGCAGTAGACACAAGGCAGCCTAGCATCTGATCAAATTAGAGACTTCTGCTCAAGATGGTGCATATTACTCTCCCAGAATGTCTCTGATAGCCAGCACACCTCTATTGTTTACTTTTTTGGACCTTCTGCTGCCATGGAGAGAGATACTAGCAAAGCTGTGATGTACAGGAGGTCAGCCTCAAATTAAGGGAGCAAGAAATGCCATAGACAGGAGGGTGTGCCATGTCAAGCATATCTACAATTCAGCAACTTGGCTTCAAGGGTTTAGCTACTTCTCGAATGCTAATTACCCACAACCCCTCTCAGTCCCTCAATTTTTACAAAATTATTTCTGTTGACTGATACTTTGGAGGGTAAGATAAGGAACTTCCCCAAGAAGGATCAAGTATGTGAAAATCCAAGTCTTAAGATACATAAGTCTTAGATAAATGCCCACATTCAAATTTCAAATGTCTTTTTTTTAAATAAAAATTCAATTCAAATTCATAATGCATTTTTTTGGTCTCACTTTTGCATTCCCTTAAGAAGCTGGATTACACTCAGATTATTTGATGCTTTCCTGCATCTGAGCACCTTTATAGGTAGCACAATAGATTTAAGAGCTCCGAAATTCCCTGCAGTGTGCTAGCTTTGGGCAAAATGACTGCCTATGCGAAACCATTCTAAATAAATGTAAAGTAAATGAATGTAAATATAAAATGGGGAATTTGATTGTAATGAAACCCATGGTTCTCAGGATTCCTTTGACTGTAGGGCTGAAGGTAACTTTGAATATTGTAATATTTGTATTATTGCTGCATACTTGGCAAAATCACAATTTTGCATCTATAATTTGACCATAGAATTTCTTTTGTTCAGCTGCAAAAGCCTCATTTTCATTCCTGCTCTCTAAACGGCTTGACACCGCTTTTACGGCTCATATATATGCCTGCTTTTTGGTCAGCGGCTTCTACCTTTAAGTCATTCAGCGCATCTGTGCAGCCCATGCCTTCCACAAATAAGATATCCATTTGTAAGAACATACGAAAGGTCCTCCTGTCTCAGACCCAATGCTCATCTAGTCTAGCATCCTGTTCTCACAGTGGCCAACCAGATGTCTGTGAGAAACCCACTGGCAGGATTTGAGCACGGCAGCATTCTTCCCACTTGTGATTCGTAGCTATTGATAGCCTCATGCTCCATAAATGTCACTTGGGAAAAGGTGACTTGTGGAATACACATCTGTGACTGGATCATTTTGCTCTTTCAAATGAATTGTCCCAGTGGTCTCCGTATCACTACGGATGGCATTCAGAAACAGTTCCTCCAGTTTAGTTTCTGGTAGATAAATTACCCTGGCATAAGCAAAGTTCTCTCAAAGTTCTATTAGGTGTCAGCAAATTTGTTTGACACCACCATGGTGTTAACAAAATGTAAGTATCCACAATAAAATAGAACAGAGAAGGCAACTTGAGCATAGACTTTTATAGATGCACTCACCACAAACGGAGACATAAAAATAATTAGCATCGTTTCTGCACCTGTCATCTACAAGAGAGCTGGAATTTGATGTGGGAGAAAGTCAATTTGTTTTTTCAGAGTTCCCATTTCCCCAAGAGCCTATTGGATCCTGTTAGACACCCAGTCCCCTTGTGCAATGCCTTTTCCATCAGGGAATCTGATCACTGCCATCTGCTCTGGGGAATTTTCATAAGCATTTCTCTTCAGATCTAACGCTTCACCAACCGAAACCTGCCCTTAAGCTTCTGGCTAATCTATCTGCCTAGTATTTGCAAAGTGCTCTGAGATTGAAAAGGGGAGGGGAAAAACCCATCTCCACCAGCCTCTGTCTGCATTAGTGCCTACATGCCATTGGCACTGCAAGTGTAATTGGTTTTAATGGCAGTTGCCTGGGTGCATCCCCTACAAAGCTCCTGCTCAACCAGCTGGTGTTCTCATTGCCTTGAGCAAAATAAGGTGGTGATTTCTTTCTCTGTGCTCCAACCTATAAATCAGCACATGACTACCTCCCACCCCAAGGCTAACCCTTTGATGAAAACACCTTACCTAGCGCAGTCCAGGCGGGAGGGAGCTGCTGGCTGAAGGATGGAAGATTTCAGACTGTGAAGAGATGAGGAAAGGATGGGGGTATTAAGCTGCAGCCAGACCGCAACTGGTCAGTAAAAATAGAACAGATACAGATACCCTTCTGGGACGCCTGCATTCACAGAGCAAGAGGCGATGTCTAGAGATGCAGCAGACCACACACCCACACATTGTGTATACATTACGTGCACACACTTTGTGCTGCGTACATGTTATAATGAGGGCCGCATTCTCTCATGAGCAACGTTGCAGGGGCCACATGCTAGCAGTGGATGGGTCAGGGATATGACTCTTGCCTCCATACAGTAGGTTGCATTCTGGCCATGCAAAAGTCAGAGGTTTCTAAACGTCATCCCTCTATCTTCCAAGCAGACAAGCAGGAGGCATGATTGCTGCTCAAGGTACTGAAGGTCCAGGAAAGGTTATGGCCTGGAAAGATGTGCAGGAGAGTTAAGGAAGCCAAACAGAGAGACCTGGGGAGCTTTTGGCCCCCGGTGTTGAGGTTCCTCACCCCCCATTTTACACCTTTGCATTGCATCCCCTGTGTACTCTGACTAGTGTACAAGGCACACATAACTTCTGCTCACATACGAAAAACTCTGGACACACTGAGAACAGGACACTGCAAGACACGGTTGATAAGAACAGTCAATGAGCAGAAAATGAGGAGAGTAGATTAGTCCCCCAACTTCTAGGTTGTTCTTTTTCTCAATTTGGATCAAAGCTTTAAAAAAATGGGGGGGGAGTGGACACATCAAAACACAGCATTTCATGAGGATAAATATTGATTATACGGCTAATGTCCTGTGTGTACTGCCTCCCAAGCCAGCAAGGTGAATGTTCTGGATGCAGAGGGGAACATGGTTTTGATTAACAATCAAGAGGCCATAATTCATTGCTAGAAGCAGCCTTTGTTAAGGAGAACCTCATCCCTTCCTGCGGGGGAGCTCACTCTTTTGTCTCTAAAGCAGGTAGACTAGGGGCCCCTCAGGGTGGGGAGGAGGCCCAGAGAGCTGCCTTTGCACCTGTTTCCCTGGCTATTTTTGGAGCACATATGAGGAGAACACAACTCTATAGTCCAAGGAGGACAATGCTTGGCATTTTAATCCATGTTGCTATTATGGTGCGGGCAGAGAATACAGGAAAGATATTCAAAGGCAGTGACAGGAGTGGTGAGCCCAGGGCCCTTCCCTGCAACACCAACACCCCCCTGTTTTCTGTGGGAATGAGCAGCAATGAGCAGCAATCAGAGCAGCAATGAACCATCCTCATTCGAACCCAGCCTTCCCCAATTGAGTGCCATCCAGATGCTTTGGACTACAGTTCCCATCATCCCCAGCCAGCAGAGCCATGTTGGCTGGGACTGATGGAAGTTGTAGTCTAAAGCATCTGGACAGCACTAGGTGTGGGAACACTATTCTAATTTATTGTCTATGTATTACATTTGTATACAATTTGTCTATATATATATATTTGCCCGCCACCCCAATCTCTGTGCAGTGCAGGACTCCAGGGGTTCCCAGAGCTCATCCAGGGTTTATATTTCCTTTTGGAATGAGGGACAGCGGAGACTGTGGTGTCTATATGATATATGGTTTATTTACACATATATACAAGCTGATGGAGGACGCGGGTGGCGCTGTGGATTAAACCACAGAGCCTAGGGCTTGCCGATCAGAAGGTCGGCGGTTTGAATCCCCGTGATGGGGTGAGCTCCTGTTGCTCGGTCCCTGCTCCTGCCAACCTAGCAGTTCAAAAGCACGTCAAGTGCAAGTAGATAAATAGGTACCACTGCAGCGGGAAGGTAAACGGCGTTTCCGTGCGCTGCTCTGGTTCGCCAGAAGTGGCTTAGTCATGCTGGCCACATGATCCGGAAGCTGTATGCCGGCTCCCTCGGCCAATAAAGCAAGATGAGCGCCGCAACCCCAGAGTCGGTCACGACTGGACCTAATGGTCAGGGGTCCCTTTACCTTTACCTTTACAAGCTGATGGAGGGGTTCACAGCATTAACGCCACAAGAGGGTCTTCCTTCCCCTATAGCCACAGCCTTGGATTCAAACAGAAATCCAATGTTCCTCTGACTCTCTCTGCTACTTTTCTTCTGGCTCACATCACTTAACCCTCAATTCTCACCTTTGTCTTTTTCTAACTACCAGCCGGTTGATGCTCACACAGACTCACTTCCTTTATTCTCCTGAATGGCCCATCACCCAGGAGATCACCTCAACAGGGAGCTAGCCTGGCTTAGATTTTAACACTTACTGGATCCAGGGGTTGGGGGGAGTCTCTGTGTACAGCTTTACGCCCCAAACTCATAACAATATATAAAATGGTGTGCATGGCCCTTCCCTGCCCTCTTAATTCTCACAGCAGCTCTATGAAAGGGCTGTGAAAAAGTGCCTGGCCAATACCACCCCCTGAGCAACATAGCAGGGCTGTATACACTCAAGACATTTAAAGTGCATTCTCCCACCCCAAAGGACTCCTGGAAGCTGTAGTTTGTTAAGGCTGCTGGGAACTGTAGCTCTGTGAGGGGTTAAACTACCGTTCCCAGGATTCTCAGGGCCAGGGGGAATGTGCTTTAAATGTATGGTGTGTTCACAGCTGAAGTCTCTTTGGTCCTGACACTAGAACTTCTCACCACGAGGTGCAAATGTCTTAAGATGGAGATTGGACTCAACCCATCACTAATTCTGAAATTTCCTGGCCAGTCCTTACTGTACTTGGCACCAAAACTGTTAAGTTCTGGGTGAACATATCAGACAACATAGCGATTCTTCAAACAGCTCTTGTTTATTCACAGGCCAGAACAGAACTGAACTAAAGGGTTCAGCCAGCCTGCTTATATAGAGCTCCACTAGAACGCAACAGTAACCATTTTCTGTAACTATCCAATCACAGAACGTCACTTTCAATCCCTTATTTGCATATGTGGACCTGAGTGAAAACTATCTACAGTATCCCCCTGCTGGCCCAGAGTGAGAACAACAGTACATAACAAAAACAAAATCCTCCAATAAGATACATGCTCCTTATTAACATGCTGGGATGAATAGAAGAGCTTATTTCTTCGCTGAATTCCACCCCTACCTTTGATTGCTAACCAATCACAATGCAGGCGGGACAATGGCATAGTTAGATTTTAGCATGGATCTAAGCCACCACCAGCTGTGAGTTCCTGTTTTCTGATCCTTCCCACCACTTCCCTCCAGGCTGTATATCTGATGGTAATAGGCAGCTTTTTCTGACAAGTACTGGACCTGATAATAAGGACTGAGCAACAGAAGTACGCCCAATAGAGTTCCAGGGGGCTTACTCCAGGTAAATGGGTATAAAATTGCAATCAAATATAGCTGTCCTTTGTTCCTGTTGACATAAGGAGGACTTCCATTATAACTCACCTGTTCCATTTATACTATAAAAATGTGCCTGTTCATAGTTACCTTACGTAGATGCCCACTAGAATTGACCTTTTCTTTTAAAAAAGAAAGTGGGCCTTGCATATATCTTTTTTATTCTGGGTTTTACAGCATCCATATTTAAACACACACACAAGTTGCACCTTTTGCAACAGGTCAGGGCAAGATGAAGACAGTGCATACAGAGTGCATGGAAAACAGAGAAAGGATCTGCCTAGACAGATGAAAATTAGCCCTGGCACCTTTGCCAAGACAGAGAATCCATTACATGAACCTCCCAGACTGTTACTCAGAACATAATACAATAAAGATCTGTTTTACAGGATAAATACAGAGCTCAGTTTGGATTATTTCATGCAAAGAGATTTGGCAGAGTTAACAAATTTAATAGTGGAAGCCATTTCTCTGAGAAATTTCATTAAAACGCAGGATCTGTCTGAATGCCAGTTGCTGGTGATCAAGAGTACCTTCTTCTTAAGAGCACCTTCTTGCAAATCCTCGCCACTGGGCAGGAAGGGAGATTTGGAAAGAGTGTTTCCTGTGGTTTGAACAAAGTGCCAAACCATGGTTTCTCGTAATGTGAACAAAATGTGAGCTCACACACTCCCACCTCCACTCATGTCCTCCTTCATTGGTTCACCAGGGGTGAGCCAGAGCTTGTCATTACATCATAACTGGCAAACCATGGGTTGTGTGTATCCTCCTTCAAAGTGAGGCATCATTGGGTGAGATGCTGGAGAGCATCTTTGCAAAAAAAACCACAAGGGGTGGAGGGGAGAGAAGGGGATCAGGAGGACAGAGGAGGTTGATGTGGGGGGGGGGTGTCTTTGGGTGCTGAATTTCCTGTGCTGGCCCTCATCACCTGCATACTTTTAGTCAGTCTATTGCAAAAGGCATAGGAGGAGAGCCAGGGAGAATGTGCCAAGACTGTGCTAAAGGAGTCAGCCAACAATCAGAAACCAAGAAAGGTTGTAATCTCAGACTCTATTCCTTGGGCTCCAGTGTGGTGTAGTGGTTAGGATAGGGAAGACCCGGGTTCAAATTCCCCACTCCTCCGTGAACCTCACTGAGGTGACCTTGGGCCAGCCTAACCTGCTACACAGGCTAAAATTGGGAGATGGACTACCTTAAGCTCCTTTGAGGAAAGCTGACATATAAGTGATACAAATGAAGTAATAAATAGACAAACAAGCCCAATTTTAGTGAATGGGACTTACCACTGCATAGGCCTGGGTAGGATTCTGCTGTGAAATGCTGGCCCAAAGTAATAATGGTGGCTCCAATGAAAACACTTTGAAAAATCTGTGGTAAACATGTGTAGTGTGCACTTACTGTATTTTTTGCTCCATAGGACGCACTTTTCCCCCTCCAAAAATGAAGGGGAAATGTGTGTGTGTCCTATGCGGCGAATGCAGGCTTTCGCTGAAGCCTGGAGAGCGAGAGCCATCGGTGCGCACTGACCCCTCTCGCTCTCCAGGCTTCAGGAAGCTATCCGCAAGCCTTGCGCACCCGGCGGGACCTCCTGCCGGGCGCGCGAGGCTTTGGGCAGGCATGCGCGAGGCTTGGGGCGGCAGCCGCGGCTGGGGGGGGGAATAAATTTTTTTTATTCATTTCCCCCCAAAAAAACGAGGTGCGTCCTATGGGCCGGTGCGCCCTATAGGACGAAAAATACGGTAATTCTCCTAGAACCTGGGTTTTTTCAGCTGGAACTCAATGGAACTCAGTTCCAGCACCTCTCAGGTGGACGCCATTGCTATTCTAAGAGAATAAGGGAGGTGTTCATGGCAAGTTCCGGCACCTCTTTTTCTAGAAAAATAGTACTGCCTAGAACCAATTTGTTCAAGTACAAACAAAACACACAGCTTTGCAGCCGCCTTCAAAATGATAATAATAATAATGTTCCTCATTAACATGCTGGGACGAGTAGAAGAACTCGTTTGTTTGCTGAATTCCCCAATCTTTGCACAGTGAATATTAAGCTTTAATCGGTTCTGCTGAAACCTTTATAAGGCAAGGGCCTGAGTGACTCTCTGTGTTGAGCTTTTGGCCTGGTGTCAAGATTGTGGTGACGAAGCCTGCCGAGAGGTTGTCTTCAGTGCTTGGGGGAGCTGGCATCAGCAAAGATGAAATGGGCTGCCCTTGGCCGGTTGGGCCCCTCAGTCACTGGCAAGGGGGACAGGCAGTCAAACAAAGAGGCTTTGCTCATCTCATTGACATCTCCTGTTCCAGAGCCAAGTTCACGCTTTTGTTGGGTGAGAGTGGGAAGGAGGACTGAATGACAGGAGAGTCTCGTGGAGGAAACAGAGACCAAATCAGGTAAAAGGGGGCAGAGAAATTAGAACAGTGCTTTCCCAAACTTTTGAACTCTGAAAGGGACATGGGTGGCGCTGTGGGTTAAACCACAGAGCCTAGGACTTGCCTATCAGAAGGTCGTCAGTTCGAATCCCTGTGATGGGGTGAGCTCCCGTTGCTCGGTCCCTGCTCCTGCCAACCTGGCAGTTCGAAAGCACGTCAAAGTGCAAGTAGATAAATAGATACCACTCCGGTGGGAAGGTAAACGGCATTTCCGTGTGCTGCTCTCGTTCGCCAGAAGCGGCTTAGTCATGCTGGCCACATGACCTAGAAGCTGTATGCCGACTCCCTTGGCCAATAAAGCGAGATGAGTGCCGTAACCCCAAAGTCGGTCACGACTAGACCTAATGGTCAGCGGTCCAGCGGTTATGCCTCTGAAAACTAGTGTCTGGGAAATACAGGTGGGCAGAGTACTGCTTCACTCATGTCCTGCTTTCGGCTTTCCCACAGGCATCTGGTTGGCTGCTGTGAGAACAGGATCCTGGACTAGATGGGCCATTGGCCTGATTCCTCAGACTCCTCATCCGTTCTTAACTTCAAGGAGGCTTAAGAACCCCTCCTTCCCCATCTCCTAAGCCCACCAAATGCCAAACTTGCTTTTCTGCTGCATGTAAAGACCTGTGGATTAAAATTAAGTGGGGATATAAATGAGTGGTTGATTGCAAAACTCTTATTAAAAGCGTTTTTTCTCCTGCCCTTTTATGGAAGAGATAAAAAAAATAGACAACACTGAAATGTACAAAGCTTGGGGTGCCATCTTGGCAGGACTCCTGTGTCTTTAAAGGCTTGTCTGACAATTGTTAGACTTCAGCGAGTGTTCCCCCCCCCATCACTGCAGTCCCAAGCAGAGGAAAGCTATTACTATCACATGTTTATGCCTGTTATGCAGTTGCTTAAAGGTACCATGCCCCTGCGGGAGGAGGGGGCAGGCAGAAGAAGAGACTTGACTCTTCTTTGCTCTATATGGACACGTTCCAGCTTTTCTCAGCTGCTTGATCCAGATCTCATACATAAAGGTATGAGAACAGACGTTTGCTAAAGAATTCAGCCCTGTACCTCTCAGCAGGTTAGTTTCTGGGAGAGTAGCTAAGGTCACAAGTTTTTATGTCCCAAAGGTCAGGGGAGCAGATGCGTACCGAATAACGCAGTCCTCTGTATGTCTACTCAGAAGTAAGCCTTAGTGAGTACAATGGAATTTGCCCCCAGGTAAGTGTGTATGCCATTGCAGTCTAAATAATTTGTATTCCACGCTTCTTCTATAAAGCTCTGAGTTCTTTCCACTCTCCGATTTCATCCTCACAACAAAATTGCAAGGTAGGTTAGCCTGAGAGATGGAGACTGGCCCAGAGACTAAAATCCTCCCTCTGGGGGATCTTCCTGACTGTTATTTTGTGGGTGGGACTCAATTGCAAAGGGTTGCCGTTTTTCAAAGAGTAAAAATCAGGACACCCCGAAAGTTGTTGACTTGCCTAAGATCCAGGACAAAGCGCCACCTTTCACAAATCCCCCCCCCAGATGTCAATTTCACCTTTGAAATCCTGGCAAGGTCTGGGAAAATCCAGACGTATGGCAGCCCTACAATTGCATACCAGCACAATTAAAGTTAGTTTTGCCACTCTTGCACAAGAAACCTACTTTTTTTAAGGGGGGGGGCTTTTTCCAGTAAGGAAAGAGATGGAGAAATGCAGTGGTAAAATCTTTTTATCAAAAGGGGAAACTCCCTGCTCCGTGGGAATATTCATTCCTACAGCTTGTTCTAAAGGCCTGCGTGGTGTTTGAATCCTCAGTTATGGTTGAACAAACATTAATGCTAACTGAAGCATACCCACTTGGGTGATAAGAACATTCTCTGATCAATGATTAATTTCTTCCCTATGTCTACAGCCCTGACATGGGAATCATTTTTCCCCCGCCAGCGTGGTGTGCCAATGCTGTGTCATGGAAACTGATTTTAATTCCTGGAAGTCATTTACACTCTCTTAATTCACATTCTCCTTCCACCTCCAAAAAAAACCCCATCAAAACACCACCTTGCCTAACAGGTTGGTTGATGAGTAGACTATAATGATGCCCTCTTTTCACAGCACAAACTGGTGTATGTTTACTTAGAAGTAAATCTCATTGTTTTGAATTTCACTGATGGTCACTGCTCCCTCTCCTTTTATTATCTCTGCTTTCTCCTTCTTTTCCACTTTCTCCCATCTCATAGTTTTCTCAATTCTGATCCTGCTCCTAACCTTGTAAGTGTGGGAATCATATTGTCAGAATCCTTGGTACATGCACCATTGTATTGTGATGTCTAATGAATAGGCTTTCATAACCACCTCTGCTTGTCAGTTGGCAAAACTGAGATCCTGCAGTACACTTTCCAGTTACAGTAATTGGTCCTACATTATCTGATTTTAAACTGTGCCAGGTTTCCTTTGGGTCTTCCAGATTTATTTATTTATTTGTTGCAAAAACTGCTCCTGGGCAAGCACGGAGGTGTCTCAGATTTTCCCTAGCATAATGAAATGGGTGCTAAATATGAGGCTAAAAAACTCCAAGGAGAAATACAACACACAGAGAGAGAGCAGTGTTTTATAACACTGCTAAAAACCTTGGAATGCATGGGATTTTAGGGCATTAAATACCTCGCGATCCTAAACATGTTACAAAAAGATAATGCACTGGAGTGGAAAACCACCACAAATGTTATCAGAATGGTCCCATCACTGATGCCTCTGGTTTTCCAGACTACAAGAGCATGTAATGTTGTTGTCATCCATCTGTCTCAGAGACAATGGAAGAATGCATCTTCGGGGGTGAAGTCAAACTGTTGGAGACTTACAGCACCTGCTGTGGCTGTGGAGACCAATACAGGAGAGACATGTTTTGTTGCAGCTGGGGCAGATGAAGGTGTATGGTTGTGCTAATGCAGATGTACCATGGGGTTTCTTTTTTCTGCACTCCTCTCAGCAGCCATTCCTTTTCTGGTCACTGCTATGGACGCACAACCTGTCTTTCTCTAGGGCTAGGCACTGTGTTCATCTGCAAGTGATTCCCAATTGGCAGGACTGATGTTGCCAGCCTTCCTGTCATGCTCACAGACACCTTTGTCTGCCTGAATCTAGCTCCATGCAGAGGACACCCTTGGAGATCCTGCCTTTACGTTCTGTTTAGAGTTGATTAAGGATATTTCTTCCTTTTGTTTAATCAGCAATTTTGTTTTGAAAGGTTTGTGCACTCATTATGTATATTTGACAAATGTTTAAATAAACAAATTGTAAGCGGGGGGGGGAGAAAAGGGGGACCTGCTTGAATTCACCGGTGAACAAAATTCAGCTATTGTATTTTTCCAAACTTGTTTAACAGAAAATAAAATCCACCGTGTGACAGGTGAAAAAAATCAGACATGTAGAAAATTCTGCCTTTGCATGCATCTTATCAAGGGATATACTTTTTCAGGTCATCAGTTTCACACATGTTCATTCTAACTCCATCCCATCTCGTTTCTGCATCACCTGATTTATTTTTAAACCTCACAAATATTTGCATTATTTTTGTACACACTTATCCTAATTTTGTGTGCATCATGTCCTAAAATATTCATTCAAGGTCATTTTAACTGCAGCTTTATATGGACTTTTGGTACTTTTTTTGTCTGACAACAGTATTGCAAAATACATGAAAAAATATGGTTTTGGAATTGAAATATTAATAGAGAATGTGTAAAACATGCAGGGGTAAGCAAGAAAATAATAATTGAATCAATTGAATAATTATTAAATTATAACAACACAACAAGATGGAAGAAGTAAATATTGAGATCACACATGGGTGAAGGGGAGTGGGGGGTATATGGGAACCTATAATATCATTTATAATATAATTTGTTAATTGCATGGTACTTACATATAGCAAAGGGAAGCCTAGAACAATTAGATATATTTTAATTTAGGTAAGCTATGTAATAGGCTTATGTTAGAAAATGAATGTGGATTTTGAATTTGATGTTTGTAATTTTTTTTTTGGTT
This sequence comes from Podarcis raffonei, assembly GCF_027172205.1. Taxonomy (NCBI): domain Eukaryota; kingdom Metazoa; phylum Chordata; class Lepidosauria; order Squamata; family Lacertidae; genus Podarcis; species Podarcis raffonei. The sequence goes on from NC_070607.1 coordinate 66,675,785, forward strand.
TTGAAATAAAAACTAAAAAAAACAGTATTGCAAAATTCAGAGAAAAACTGAAAGTGGGTGCTACCTCATCCTATCCATACATTTGTCTAGGAATTGCAAATCAGGACGGTTCCTTTAAGCATGTGGATTGAATGAAATCCTTGAACATCCCTAGGCTACATGGGCCATTTAAAAAGCAATGTCCCAAACCAGTCCTATGTGTGTGCCCTCTCTGTTTGCAGCTCTCTTTGAACAAAGGAATCATTCAGTCATCCCTCCCAGTTGACCTTTAAAGAGGTAATAGAGCTACCAAAGCGAATACTGTGTGGGACATCTTTAGAAACAACAGCTGAGCTTTTGTTGCCTTTAAAGATAGCTTTCTGGAGATAATTCCTCAAATATGTCTGTCCCCCTCAACCCTTGATTGCCCCCCACCGCTATTTTACATTGCTAGCTCCAAAATGTCAAGAGAGACTGGAATGCAGCCCAGACTACAACAGCTGCTGCCAGAAAGGTCTATTGTGTTGCAGAAGAGATATTTCCTAGGGATGCTTCTAAAACAAAATGAGGGCACTGCCAGGTTTTTAGCTGGAGCAAATGTCTCGTTACCTGTCTACATAGAAACTGAGTTATTGGTTTATGTATTTGAACAATGCCCCACAGGGAGCTGGCTTTGGGAACCAAGCTGGTTAACAGACCAACTCTGCTTTACAAAGATGTCTGCAAACATGGCACGAAGGCTGGCAACATCAACCCCACCCTGTGGGAATCCCCTGCAGATGACCGCAGTGCCTGGAGACAGACAGTCAGGTCGTGTATCCACAGCAGTGATCAGAGGAGGAATTACCACTGGGAGGAGCACAGAGAGAAGTGCCAGGGTGCACCTGTAGCAGCACAACCAGACACCTTCATCAGCTACAACAAAACATACCTCTCTCGTATCACAGCCACAGCAGGCACTGTAACTCTCTGCTGGTTTAACTCCACCCCCAAAGGCACACTCCTCCAATTTCAAATTTCTCAAATTTCGGCCACACCCTGTGTGACACCAAAATTCAGCACTCCCGACACCTCTCACCTTCCATTCTACATCATAGTTGCATTGCCCCCTGTGGCACCCCCAAGACTGAACTGGTTGGGCTTCCCTAAATCTACCTCTGGTGCCATCTCTCAGGGAACTTAGGCATCCGTACTTTGGCACAGATCGGTGGAGGCTGGAATCCCTTGGGATTGTTAGGGCAGAAGGCAAGGAGGCTGGTAGCAGTGCCCAAGTGCACTACCTTGCCCCCGCAATTAAGGGCATGCTGATGTCATGTGCACACATCACACAATGTGCTGACATGTTGTACAGACACCACAGGGCATTCTCGAGTGACACAGGCATGCCACGCGAGCTGCGCAATTAAGGCGAGCATGTCATGCAGTGTGTGGGCATGGCCAGTGTAGATTTTTGAGGAGGCCCAGCCCCCTCCTTGAAAATTTGGTGGTCCCTCGGCTCCCCAGACCTCCCCCCCCCCCAGATGCTGCCTATGGTAGTGCCAATGGCAGACAGATTCAGAGTCAGTAATAGACAGAGCCAACTAATTCCAGTTCTGCTCTATCCTCCTTCCTGCTGAATTCTAAAATGGTGGCCCTGAAACCTCTCACCTCAAGGTCGGGCGAATATATGAGGAGGAGTGGGAAGGGGAAGGTATAAACAGGATGCAAACTAAGGTTATCAATCTAAACATCAAAGAGATGGAGAGAAGTCTGCATAAAGGTAAAGGTATAGGAATAATCTGGGAAGCGGGGGGTTCATCACTCTTATCTGCCTTAACCCATGCAAACCCTTCTCAACAAGCTGAGTTGCATGCAAAATTCCAACACTCTCAGGTAGGACTGGGAAAGACTCACCTGTCTGGAACCCTGGAGACCTGCTGCCTGTCAGTGTGAGTTCAGAAGACCAATGATCTTACCAGGTATAAGTCAGATTCCTGCGTTTCTTATTCCATCCTCCTTTCCCCCTAGGTTACCCCAGATCTTGCCTTCCCAGGTCTCAGCCCAGGTGTCACCCTCATCAAAATGCAGAGCGGGTGGGGTTGATTAGTGGAAATGTAGGAGTCAGTGTCCCAGGCATTTTGTCTACTTGGCATTCTTGAATCAATGGCCCCAGTGAGGCCACAAGCTATTTGCCAAGCTCCTAACAATATGAAAGCAGAAAAACCAAGATCCCAACACAGGACTTATGCATAACGAAGAGAAGTCATCAGGGTGCCTCTAGAGGGCAGTGCAGAGCAGCTGATGGAGCATCTGGACTGTGAGCCAATTGGGATGCTGCCCAGGGAATGTCCCTCTTTGGGGGGGTGGGGGTACATAGTGTTCTGATCCAAGAGGAACAGAGACAGCTGCAGTGTTCTTGACCAGAAGCCAAGGAAAGTAAACAGGCTTTGTTTTCTTATATCGCAGTTCTAGCCAGCTTCATCCATGCCCACAAGGGATAGGTCTGGGAGCTTAATCACCTTGCAAAATCTATAGAAGACCCTCTGCCCTCTGGATTGAATCAGCATGCTGATTTCAGGATAGTTTGTTTTCCTTGCAGTTGTGTAGAATGGAGCCATGGGGAAGATCAGCAGCCGTACAGGTCAGCTTCTCGGAAGAAGTCCAATTAACCCACGCACAATCAAGCACAGATGCCACTAAGGGACACCACTGCTTTTCTCCATGAAAGCCCACAATTTACCACTGAGTCAGGACAAATGGCAATTGGGTTTTTCGTGGATTGTCGTTTGTTCAGATTCAGCAGCAAAGAGCGTGTTTTCCAGCTGAAAGCTCCGGGGCAAACACAAAACAACTCACACCTGTGCCCAGAAAGCATGGGGAAAGCAGAAAAACCACTTGGACCTGTCCTTTCTAGGCACAGGACAAGCAGATGTGTGCACAAAACACACACACACACACACACACACACACACACACAATTGTTGCTGTTGCTGTTGTTATTTGTACCCCACCCATCTGACTGGGTTGCCACACATACCAGGACAGCACACATGGTTCTCCTCTTCTCTTTTGTGATCACAACATCCTTGTGAGGTAGGTTAGGCTCAGAATTTTATTTTATCTGTGAGATTTATAGCCCTCCTTTCATCAGGCTGTGACTGACCCAAGGTCACCAAGCAAGCTTCATGGATGGGTGGAGATTTAAACTTGGCTGTCCCCTAGCCACTGCACCACAGGGGGTGTCATAATCAGCCGTTCAGGTAAATAATACCAATGTTCTAGTTTAGTATAACTGTGGGATGCAGGTATTTACTATTTTACAACTGGGTAAAAAAAATCATGAGGCTGAGGCTCTCCATAAGGTGGCATATTTGGTCTATGATACAGGGGCAGCAACATTTTGAAAACACACACACCAGTCCCACTCTTTCCTGGTTCAAGCATTGCTTAGGAGTGGGAGAAAAGAAGACGCCTGAGAGGCTACTGGGCACACTCAGTTTGCACAGGATTTCTTAAAGAAGCTGCTTCCAGAAGGCTGAGGAGCAGAGCACTTCTTCCACAGTAATGCCAGTAATGGAGAATAATAATACAGTAATAATTTTATTATTTATATGTTGCCCGTCTGACCACATTGCCCCAGCCACTCTGGGAGGCTGATAAGGGTAACTGAGGACAGAGAAGCGATGCTGGTTTTTCACCAGTGGCCTGAAAATGGCTAAGGGTAGCCATGCACATGGGCTGTGCTGTTTGAGGCTCTGATCCTAAACACAGTTGGAGAAGCTCAGCCCCACTGCTTTTGGTCACAGAGCTTAATTTCCAGATCAGGATGCTTAGGGTTCTTGCTTAGTGATATTTTTGCATGTCCAATGGAGGATTCATTAGCACTGAGTCTAGTCTGATGATAACTTATGTATTAATAAGATCATGCCTATACATGAGCTGCTTCTCTGCATAAGGTATGCTGCCATTTTATCTACATCCAACCTCCACCCCAATCCACACAGCCTTCTGTTCGCTTCCTTTAAAGGCTATGGATAGTAGAAGCAAAAGGCAGGCTCATTCCTTGGTTTTGCCTCACCCCATCCTAGTTCACTGACCTGAGTGGCCAACTCCCTTGACTCAGGCAAATCACTGGCAGAGTCCAAGGATGCAGTCATCTTGCTGATTGTCAAAGTCTGTCAGGGTCCGGACAGGATCTAGATGGGGGAATTGTCCAGAAATCCAATATCCCTCACCTTAAGCTGTATGAAAGGAAAGTGAGGGATAAATGTAATAAGTCATATTACATTTTTAGTAATTTAGTAATTAGTAATTTCTGCAAAAGCAGCCATAACAATCACTTCTTCATGTTACTTAAGAGTACTTGTGCATTTGATAAAGTACATTAGGCTCTTAACTGCGTAGGTGGGATAGACTATGCTGGCTGCTGGAATCCCTACAAGCCGGAGTTTCCATTGAAATGAGGCTGTATTTTAATATTTTAATGTATTTCAATCTTGTTTTTAAGTTGTATTTCAATCAATTTGTTTTTATATCAGGTGTTAGCTGCCCTGAGCCCAGTCTTGGCTGGGGAGGGTGGGGTATAAATTATTATTATTATTATTATTATTATTATTATTTCCCCCATCACCTCTATTAAGGCTGTAATCCTATGTGCACTTACCTGGGAGAAAGCTCCACTGAATACAGTGGGACTTACTTGCAGGTGAGCATGTTTCACATTGCAACTAGTAGCATAGAAAACTGCCTTATACCGAGTTAGAGCATTGGTCCATCTAGCTCAGCCTGGTCTGCACTGACTGGCAGCTGCTCTCCAGGGTTTCAGGCAGGGACCTCTCCCAGCTCTCCGTGGAGATGCCAGGGAATGAACCTGGGACCTTCTGCATGCAAAGCAGCTGCTCTCCTGCTAAACTACGGCTCTTCCCTGAATGATCAAAGGCTTCCAACCTCTCTCAGTTGCTAGAATGGAGTGGAGATGGGGAACGAAGCCATCACCTCTTCCTGGAAGAATGTTTTTAGTCATCATTTAGAATGGAACCTGTGCAAACTTGCCAAGACTAGGAGCATTTAAGCTCCAAATATAGCTGTAAAACACACAGATGTACAGCCCAGAAGCTGAGTGCAAAGCTGCGAATGCATGCCACTGAAACAGACAGGAAGCAGAAGAAAGGGCTTGCTAAAGACCAGGGATAGTGATGGCTTATAGAAGAGGGAACATAAGAGACGGTGCCAAGGCCGGCCCGCTGATAAGGCAAGGTGAGGCAACTGCCTCAGGCAGCAGAATCCACAGGGACAGCAGATCCAGCTGCAAATCTTTATTCCCCTCTTGTTCCTCATGTAGATCTTCACTCAGCCCTTCTTCCCTGGCAGGGGAAGGGGACACCATTTTGTGGTTCACCTCAGGTACCAAAATGTCTTGGGCTGGCCCTGGGCAGTGCTATGGAGACGACCAGAAATGCTTTGTGGAAGACAGTGCTTAGAAGAGGGACTTAAAGGGAGTGGTCTTGATGGATAGAAAGAAGGCCCAAATGAACTGCCCCACAGAGGTTCCTTTAGATTAGGGCTGCCATATTTTGAGAGGCAAACATTTAGACACAAAAAAAGCCAGAGCCCAGGTTGCCCTGTGCCAGAGTCTGAGCCTCAACCAGACCTGCCTGTGCACATTTTTTATTTTAAAACCAAAATCCAGGACATTTGCTTTGAAATGCAAAATTCCCCAGATGGACATGTAGGATCCCCCAAAGAGGACATGTCTGGAAATTCCCTGACATATGGCAACCCTACTTTAGATGGCTCCCTGGGGCAGTTGCCTCCATGAAGCAATCTGCTCATATGCAGCTCATATGCCACTGCATTCCTTGGTTTGCTTTGTGCCACTTAAAGGGTTGAAAAAGGCCGACAAAACTACCCAATCAGTGCAGCAGGCCTCTGCATTTCCTCAAATAAAACTTGCTCAGGGATGGAAATATTTAGTTCCTTGTGGCCAACTGAAGCAAAGGTGCAGTCATCCTGATCTGTTTGCAGGGAGGTTTAGATGACACCGGCTATTTACAGAGCACTCCTTCTTGTTGCTTTGTGGGGAAGTGAGATGATGTTGTGCCAATCAAGTGTTATCCCAGGGTGGATCTACGCACAAGGGGAAAACACTATAAATAAGTCAGAAATTAAATCATTATAACAAAAGGGGAAAAACGCTACGTAAAATTGCATAGAAAAGTTTTCTGCTCTACAGCACCATCTGGTGTTGCATGTTTATAACGTATTCAAAATGCTGGGTTTTTTTACTAATGTAGCTGAGTCCCCACACTTTCCAATGTACTTTCCTATCACTGTCCTTATTGCCAAACAACCCGATGGGGTGGGGGGGGGAGAGAGAGAGCAGATGTATAGGGCAGGGCTTCCAAATTGACTTTAACTGTGCAACCTGACTTTGCTGGTATATGATTGAATCCCACTCCAAAATAATGAAATGGTCCTTAGTCATAGCAGTACTGTATATGCTATGAGGTATATGTCTTTTATGAGGTCAAGTCAATAGTCCATCTAGCTAAGCATCACCTGTACTGACTGGCAGTGGCTCTTCAGGGTTTCAAAGGTGAGTCCTTTGCAATTCTACCTGGAGATGCTGGGACCACCTGTGTTTACCACTAAATGACTGTATCCTCCTTGCAACTGCACATGCTCACCTTCATGTTCCCCACCCTCTGTTGCAACCCAAGTTGTCCAGACATAGATTTGAGCACCTGCCCTTTTTTGCTTATGTGATTCTGTAAAGTTCCATTTACATTGATGGTGCTGTGATACCAATACTAGTAGCAGTGGCAGCACCATTGCAATTTATCTTTTTGCTCAAAAGCAAAAAGGTCATTGCTCTCCAGACAGGCTACCGTACTAAGCAATTTCCTGAACGCCTGTGGTTACTGAAAATAAAAAGCAGGCAAACTGATATCATTATGGCTGGAGAAATGTATTCCCACCATATCCAATCAATACAGAAGTGTACATTCTGAGAAAACAGGATCTTAATCAGAATCATTAACTAATAAAATCTATTGAGCAAATTGTGTAGTGTTCAAACAGACCACAAGAGGTCACCATTGGCATTCATCCCAGACATTTGGGATTATCTTGACAAGATGAAAAAGAAGATATGGACTGTATTGCTATGGACAAACAAGATAACCTAAAAAAGGAAGTTGCCATGCATGCAAAACACAACGCTTTCCGCTAACATCTCACTGGTGATGGGAGACAACCATATTGTACACCTGTGAATGGTTAATAAATAGCTTCCCTGTGCATTTCTACTTAGAACTCCTGTTGAGTTCAATGGGACTTACTCTTGGGTAGCTTAAACTCTTGCGCGGTTCCCAGCAGGATTTGCCCAAGAGAATTTCTCAGTAATTGCATCTTTGAACTTCAAATGCCATGTCATGTTGTGTTGTCTCTATTGATACCTTGCTGTTGCAGTGAGAAAGCAAAGCAAATTTCCTACGTTTGCAGTCAGAGTTGTAATCATTTATTCATTTTAACAACAACAACACTTGTCTTAACTGCATTTTAGGAATTTAGAAGTGCATCAACTACTCGATAAAAAGCAGACCTCCAAGGAGTGGGTCAGAAACATAAACTGAACAGAGGATTTGTTGTTACTATTCTTCCATCATTCATTAAATTTATATCCCACCCTTCCTCTCAAGGGAAATCTGAGCAGTGCTGCTGATGGATGGGTATAGAGTGTTTTAATCAGTGGCACGGTAACACCCAAAAATAGAAAAATAAGTTTATTTAGAGAATAATTTCCTTGCAATTTGCCAAAAAAAAATGAAAAGAAAACTCCTATGTTAAAATCTAGCAATGAAGCAAACTTTCACCCTAAATGTTAACATCCAAAAGTTCACACTTAGGTAAATATTTGGTTCTAGTTGTGAAATTTCCATTTTTCAAAGCTTTGGAGTCAGTTGCACATGCTGTTCAGGACAAAAGTGCACAAGAAGGAATTTGAGCCCATGAGAGGAGAACTCCAGCGTTTCTGAAACTGATGCCATTTTCCTTGCTCCAGCAAGTTCCAAAAACCAAAAAGAAAATTGGTTTTCTAGCCAAGAGAGATTGTCTCTGATTCCTTTCCAAAATAAAACTTGTGCCAAACACCTGGACTTTTCATGACTCCTTTGCCTTTATGTCTGATCCAGAGCGTGCACGGATGTTTAGGTAACCTTCTTCTCTTGCTTCCACAATTAGCTCTGTCTGCCAGCAAACAGATCTATGCACTTGTTTCATTTTAACCACTGAATACAGGAAATAAAAATTAAAGACAGGCAAAATACAATCAGAAACAAACACTTGGAATGCTTGGAAGAATCCATTCCCAGCCAGCTTGACCTTTTGACCACTAAAAGTCATCCCAAGAGGGAAAGGAAAAGTCTCAGGAGGACTGGATCTTGGTTTACATGGTTGCATAACCTCACAGAAGCTGCTTTTTGAACAGCTTGCTATGTGTAGCTGAGTAGTGCATTGGCACTGATGTATACAAATGCACCATGACTATTTACTGAAAATGAGGAGTGTGAGAGAGCCTTAGCACATGGCATGCACTGTCAAAGTAGTGGGGGGAGGGCACGACATATGGATTTTCCTTTGAGGATAAACAATTGTCCTGCTCGCGGGTGGCGCTGTGGGTTAAACCACAGAGCCTAGGACTTGCCGATCAGAAGGTTGGCAGTTCGAATCCTTGTGACGGGGTGAGCTCCTGTTGCTCGGTCCCTGCTTCTCCCAACCTAGCAGTTCGAAAGCACATCAAAGTGCAAGTAGATAAATAGGTATCACTCCAGCGGGAAGGTAAACAGCGTTTCCGTGCGCTGCTCTGGTTTGCCAGAAGCGGTTTAGCCATGCTGGCCACATGACCCAGCAGCTGTACACCAGCTCACTCGGCCAATAAAGCGAGATGAGCGCCACAACCCCAGAGTCGGCCACGACTGGACCTAATGGTCAGGGGTCCCTTTACCTTTAATTGTCCTGCTAGTCTGTGGTTTGCTATATTGCCAAAAACACATGAAATGTAATATCACTGAATTTGTGATAACATACATTTTGCTAGTGTGGTGGGACAGTGAACAATGCTCTTCAGCATGATGGGCCCACAGCCTTCTATAGCTTTGATACATTAGGTGACACCTTAACTCCACTGCTTTCAGTCATTACAATTGCTGTTTTTGTTGGACCACATGCAAAATATGCTCCCAAATGAATCATTATGCTGGGCTGTTAAATGTTTTCATAAAGACTGTAAAATCTATTGCAGTTCAGCCGTCTCCTTGATGGCGGTTGTTCCAAAGATGACAATCCAGGTATTATAAGCCCTTTCAGAAGAAAACCAAGCTTTCGTCTCATCCTCCCTTGCAGATTAGCTGCTTCCTCTGCTCTGTGTTATGATAACACAGAAAGATTTAAGGAGTGGAACACCTTGCCAATTGTTCGCGAATCCTCCTCTCCCTTTCTTTGGCATTCCCAAAATCACATTGTGTCCTTTGTTGTGGCAGCTTTTTTATAGGTCCCAAATGTTATTAAAGAGAATGTGTCTTTGGTTAATTTATTGATGGTTTCATAACCACAGGCAAGTTTTAACATTTCCCTGCTGGTTTTGTTCTTTGACATTTGCTTGCAGACATTTACAGGAGATGTTCACCTTCTGTAAGCCCCAGAGGCTGAGAGCAAGGAGGAGATTCTTGGAACTTGGGGTCACCCCTAGAAGTTGATTGGCAGTCCTTTTCCAGGCAGTGCAAAAAAGAAGACGGTCTTCGCACGGTAACATTTGTGGGATGTGGTACAAAGAAATGTGGTGGTGATGATCACCAATTCAGATTTTTAGGCTTATTCAGGCTTATGGAAAGTTGCTCTGCCATGATAGTTTTATGAACCACACATTTGGAGAAAATAGACCCTGGAGTTCTGGATGGCAAAGATGGACAGCCTGGGTATTAGGAAAATAGGAAGCTGCCTTATACTGAATCAGATCATTGGCCCACCTAACTCAGTCTTGTCTACCCTGGCTGGCAGCAGGGGTTAGACAAGGAGCATTCTCAGCTCCTTGGTTGAACATGGGACCTTCTGCATGCAATGTAGATGCCCCCCCAACTAAGCTACTGCCCACTTAAAGCATCAGGTTGTCCACTGTGTGAACAGTATGCTGGTCTGGATAGGCCACTGGCCTAATCCAGCAAGCCTATTCTTCACTTCTTCTGTTCCCAGCTCAGTTCAGAACTTCGTGGGAGACCCTCCTCCATGTTCCACCCCTCACTGAAGTGCTATAATGGGGGTCTCAAGAGCATGAGATTCTCGCCATAGTGCCTAAGTTCTGAAATGCCCTGACTCAAGAGGCCCAACTGCCCGCCCTCCTTGATGATGCTTCATTGTTCGATCAAAAAGGCATTGCTCCCTAGGATTCGTGGTCCACAGAGCTGGTATCATCCTTGGGGTTAGCCAGGGCACCTGACACACCCCAGAAAGGGTCCACTGCTGACCCCTGGTCTCGCTCCTCCTCTTTGCTGTTGCTATCTGGTTCACCTGAGACAGGAGCAAGGAGGAGGAGGAACAGCTTTCACAAGCCCTGCCTTTTTCTTCTGTGCAGTGGTGTGGATTGGGCCCAAAGGAAGAGGACATGCAAATAGGCCATGGAGACTATTGCCAAGAAGTGGGCCCATTCAGGGAGGGGGAGTCCACTGAGTCCATCTTGCTCAAGGCCCGCCTCTGAAATAAATGTGGACCCAACACTGGGTCTGCAACTACAACTGAGTGCTTTCATACCTTATAATAGAAACACTGCATAGTGATTATTGTTTTCTTGTCTAATTGTTCCTGGCACTTTTTAAATGATTGTTTTGATTGGATTGTTGTTAGCTGCCTTGAATGCTTCCTCATTACCCATAATTTAAGCAAACCACAGTTCCTGATTTTCAGATGTCACAGGGAACTGTGATTGGTTTAAAACTGGCTTCTCGTCTCCTCTTCTCACTGTTGCATGAAAGAGAAAGATGGGAGTCCAAAGCTTGCCATGACTTGCTCTCATGGTGGAAAGCCTCAGTTTGAATAAGTAAAACTTTTCAGCTATGTAAGAACGAACCGTGTGTTGGATTTTAAGTGAAAGTGTGTGCCTCAGCTTGGATATCCCTCCCCTCAAATGCTGCCTTAGCCAAACACTACTTTTTCCACCTGGTCAGATCGTTGCTGTGCCCCTTTGGCAGATCTTACACAAGCTCTGCCCACTCAATTTAGGTGCTTGGTGCAACAGTTTTAAAGGTCAATATGAGAAGGATTTAACCTTCACAATACAAAAGCACAATGACTCAGAAGTTTGTTTGTTTTTTCCCCTGGCAAAACAGAACAGTCTTTATCTCCTGAACAATTTGCCATTCCAGCAAGTATGGCTCCTTACGGCTGCAGGAGTTTCCTGCTTTCTGGTTGCATACAACCCAATGTTGCACAGTCCTCCTGCTGCACCATGGGTGCCCATTCCTCCTGCAGGAAGCTGACACCAGCTCAAACCTCACCCTTGGGGTGCCTCCAATGCAGAGATTCTTCTGTTCTTTGTTTCCATGTGGCCCTTGTATAGCTTGCATGCAGCAAGAACACCATCTCCTTCCAAGAGAAGAGAGGGTGTGGTCAGTTTTTGCTTCTGAAAGAGTGTTTAGTACAAAACTTAGGGCCTGGCAGCAAGGGACTTGGTGCATCTGTCTGTGTGGGTGAGATTTACGGACTAACAGCTGAGTCAGGCACTGATTCCTCCAGTAAGGGGAAAGCAGAAAAGGGAGTGTGGATTTAGATGTGTGCATTTGAATGTTGTGGAAAGAGAGAGAGAGAAAATTCCTTCAGGAAGGCAAAAGTTTATCCTTGTTTTCCTTGGGCAGAATCCCAGAAGTCCTACAGCAAGCACATTAGAATGATAAATACCACTTGTATAGCTTTTTTTTTCTTCATAGCCAGGACAAAGGCAGTTGTTTCCATTCAACTAAGTGCGTTATGCACTCAAGCCCACTTCAGTACATTGCAAGGAAGCATTTCATGGTGCCTGAAAGACTTAACACATTTCAACTCTGGTGAGTTAGAACCTGCTTCTTTAAATGCATCTGATCATGCAGACTCTTCACCATAAAAGTACTGCGTATGTCACAATAAAAACCAAAAATAATTGAAGTGCATGTGATGGAAGGTGGGACCATTGAGAGCTGGGTTTCATAAATTGACAAACAAATAAAGGAAACAACATTATGGTAGATCGTGGGTAGAAGCTGTCTCATATGGATAGCCTTTATGCCACCAATATAGTGAAGTGCAGGAGTATGCAGTCTTTAAAATTACACAATATTCATCATCCTTGGGTGAGATTTCCTTCCCGATATTTCACATCAATGCAGCTAGTGCAAAATGTGGTGGCTAAGATGTTTGTGGGGTTACAGGCTTATTTTAACTCAACCACATTTCCCTATAAGCTACTTCTGGCTACTGGGGTCTTATCATTTTTTTGTCTTTTTTGCTGAGTTCATATCTTACTTAAGTTCCTACAAGTCACTCCGGCTACTTTATGGAAAGGTGACACCACACTAATTAGCACTATCATCCTTGAGCATCTGCACCCCTTCTTTAAGTCCTTCCACGCTCTTTAGCCTCAGTTTAGGACAGGGGTCAGCAACCTAAGGCCCATGGGCCGGAAGCAGCCCACGGAGGTCGTTTGACTAGTCCACAAGCCACCCCCGAACTGAGCTGCCCTCTCACGCACTGTGTTAAACTGGCAGGGGGACTTGCTTCTGCAGCTCCAAAAATCGCATCTGCATACGCGATCCAGCCCATAGAGGGATCTCCGCGGGACCGATCCAGCCCAGGCAAGATAAACCTTGCTGACCCCTGGTTTAGGAAATAGGGAACATATGGCTCTCCAGGCATTCAATAACTATAATTCCCATCTATATTTTCCCCATCATCCCTAAGCATTGGCCATGCTGGCTTGGAACTGGTAGGAGCTTCTCAACAGAGGAAGGCCAGTAGAACACTTGCTCTCTCTTCACACACAAATGTCAGACCTGGGGAATGCTGGGGAGCTTCAGATGTTGTTGGACTACAACTCCCATTATCCCTGACCATTGTCCATGAATCCAGTAGCCTCTGTAGGGTCACATGTCCCCTGTCCCTGTGAAAGTTTAGGCCTGGTTCTGTAAACCTGGAGTAACTCAGAAACTTGTGATTCTTCAATGAGAACAGAAATGATTGTTAGCCATCCCAGAAAGATAGCTTCCAATCTTTCCCTGCATTGCACAGACCCAGGAAACTATTTGGTATGTTCCAGGGCACAAAGGACAACAATGAAACCTACTAGGCTTGGCCAGTGATCCATGCAGATTATGTATCCCAGAATACAACTTCCCAAAAATTATTGCCAATATATAAAAGGTTCTGAGGCAGTGATGCAGAAATTTATTGGCAATTTAGAAAGCATTCCCTGCAAGTAGAAATATTTAAAACCACTGCTTTAGACTATTTTATAAAAATCAAGATTAGAGCCATGTTAGTTGTGGTTGTTTATTAAAAAGAAAATACCGGTACTTACAGCACCTTGAAGATTAACTAACTGTATTTTAAGAACCTGAGCTTTCATAAGACCACTACTGTTCATTTTGTTAATGCTGAAAAATGGTTTAGACAACAGCAGTTGCACTACCCTCTCAAAAGTGGCCTCGTTATTTCAACAATCCATTGCATTTTTCATTGCAGTCCCTTCTTTAACATATTCAGTGTTAATTAAAAAAAAATTGTCCAGTAGCACCTTAGAGACCAACTAAGTTTGTTCTGGGTATAAGCTTTTGTGTGCATGCACATTTCTTCAGATAAACTGAAACAGAAGTCACCAGACCCTTATACAATGGTACCTTGGGTTAAGAACTTAATTCATTCTGGAGGTCCGTTCTTAACCTGAAACTGTTCTCAACCTGAAGCACTACTTTAGCTAATGGGGCCTCCTGCTGCTGCCGCCGTGCAATTTCTGTTCTCATCCTGAAGCAAAGTTCTTAACCTGAGGTACTATTTCTGGGTTAGCGGAGTCTGTAACCTGAAGCGTATGTAACCTGAAGTGTCTGTAACCCGAGGTACCACTGTATATAGCGGGAGGGTGAGGTGGGGTTTTTCTCAGAAGGGTAGTAGGAGATGGGTGATTGACTCAATGGGTATGGTAAACCTGTTGACGACTGTTAATGACTGCAATTAGTCCTACAGGAAAAAGCAAGGGATAGTATGCAGATGACCAAAAATAGCTTTAGCATATATAATGAGACAAGAATCCAATATCTCTCTTCAGTGTTACACAGCAATTGGGAAACAGAGCACACGTTATCTGTTGCAGTAGTCAACCTTTTCCAATTCAGCAACCCCAACATGGGGTTATCACAGGAGCAAGGTTTTAATAAAATTGTGGTATGTTCCCATCTTTCTTCTTGATTTTATGAGCCAGGATGACCAGGGAGAATGGTCAGCTTTAGCTTGTCAGGCAGGAGTTCACACCACCAAATATCAAAGGAGGCCTGTCCTCTATGCATTCAGTTTCTCTCTCTCTCTCTCAACAAAAATTAGAACGCAGGTGGCACCACAACCTACTTTGCTTCATTCCTACTTGAGGATCTCAATGGTCCAGTTAAAGGCCCATGGTCTAAGGCAGCAGGCGGGAACTTGTGGACCTCCAGATGTTACTGAACCACAACTCCCATCATCCCTGAGCATTGCCCATACATGCATCAGGCACAATCCTTTAAGCAATGGCGTGATGAGCCCAACTTTAAAAAAAGAACCATAAAGGCACACTTCTAAAGAATGACATGTGTGCATTGTTGATTTTCTTGAAATTTTATTAATAAAAGGTTATACATAATGACCAGTAGTTAGGAGTAAATGAGCACCCATTGTTTGGCCCTCAGACAGCCATCGCCCTGGTAAAAATGAATAGCATCCTTTTCCAGCTGGGGATTCTCAGACTGGCAGTTCCAATACCAATGGATAAAGATGCTCCGCCAGGGCCCTAAGACCTTCCTGCGCTTGCCTCCTTGCCATGGCCCATAGTAAATAAATGGCCTTGAATCAGGAGAAAGAGAATGTGACAATGGCATTCACAGCCTCAAGGTGAGCAGGACAATCTTCCTTGTGCACGGTCAAATAGGATGCTCATTTTTGTGAGTAGTCCTCTTCAAAAGTTCATGATGTTCCTCCCTGTAATAGGCCCTGTTTAGTTGTTGCCCACATGAAGGAGGAATGTGACTAAAGAGGTGGCCTTCAGCTTTATCCCACTTGTGCTGCTCCAACCAGTTTCCCACACTTTCAGGGCAACCCTCTGCAGTGGGGAGACTGCTACTCTCATGTAAACATCTCAAGCAATCTAGAACCTGGTGCCATTAGGCCTCTCAGTCACATGGGGAGCCTACATGAGTGCAACAAGCTCCCCACTGCAGACACATGCCCTGAACATATGGAAAGCTGAAAGGAGCTGCATGACGGTTTGGTTAAAGGTGGATTGCCCCTTCACACATGTAATGGTCAACAGTATGTAAGAGACCTAATGAAATGGATGTACAGTGGGACACCGGAGTGATTCACTGAGCTGGAGCTATTGGTCATAAGGATGGGACACTGGCCCAGTCAGTGTTCTTCCTGTCCTTTAGTTCTGAGCAGAAGGCCTCAAGTGAGCAATACTACAGAGAAAACTCATTTAAGAGAGTCTCAGAAGTCCACACAGGCTCCTCCTTAAGGTGCTTAAATTTATATCCGGTCTGTCTGTTAAGTCCTGCAGGCATCTTCTCAGATCAGAATAGCCGGTTCACCATTGCTCCTTCCAGGTCAGTCACTCAGTTCTCCGAGGAGGGATGCTCCCTTTCAATCATGAAGTCATCAGATGGCTCCTCGCATGCTCAGGAATTCCTTCCCAACGCCCCTCATGATCCAGTGAATTCCTGCATCGCCCATCCAGCACTAGGCTGGTGGCAGACAGTGGAATGGAATGATTCTCTTTTGTCACTCTTGCTGTGTCTGTCTCTTCAACCTAACCTACAAAGTCCTATGGTGTGGACTACCATAGGTAAGAGTGTAGAGAAGCAACCTTTCAGTCCACAGCAGTTTGGAGGGGGCTTTGTCTGCGACTTAAGTATCATAGCAAAGACACAGCCAGAAAACCAATGCCCATTCTAGCCATATTTGTGACCCAGGTCTTGCTGTACGCTTTGGGCATCACTTCATTTTTCAGTAGTAATACCATGGAAGAGAGAAAAAATGGATCTAAGTTCAGTTGCAGCTGGAGATTGCCTTCTGTCCATTGGCAGGTGAATTCATAGCTATCAGTTCCTCTGTATTCTCCATGTTCAGCTTAGGGTCTGGCTCCTTGGACCCATTCACCAGAATCTGGCCAGCTGGGGCTGCCTCATGTTGAAATGCTGCAACAGAAAAGGAAAGGAGGTGAATCTTTGGTTAGACTGGAGACAAGTTGGACAAAGGACCAGAGTAGTGCAGGTGCTGATGTGTGAGGAAATTCAAACTTGGAAGACCTGGGAGCAGGCATTTCCTGTGGCAGCTCCTAAGCTTTGGAGTTCCCTCCCCACAGAGATGCATTTGCCACATTCATTATACAGCTCTTGTTATATGGCTTTACCCTGGCTTTTGACACCTATCCTGTTCTTCTGACTGTAAATTGTTTCAACAGCTTTTGTTATTGTAGTTTTACATTGCTGTAACCTGCCCTGTCCTTCCAGGATCGTGAAGCTGAGGCTCCAGTACTTTGGCCACCTCATGAGAAGAGAAGACTCCCTGGAGAAGACACTGATGCTGGGAAAGATGGAGGGCACAAGGAGAAGGGGGCGACAAAGGATGAGATGGTTGGATAGTGTTCTCGAAGCCACAAACATGAGTCTGACCAAACTGCGGGAGGTAGTGGAGGACAGAGGTGCCTGGCGTGCTCTGGTCCATGGGGTCACGAAGAGTCGGACACGACTAAACGACTAAACAACAACAACAACAACAACCTGCCCTGACACTTTAGGGTGAAATGCAGGTCAGAAATAATAATAATAATAATAATAATAATAATAATAATAATAATAATAGGAGGAGGAGGAGGAGGAGGAGGAGGAGGAAGAAGAAGAAGAAGAAGAGGGAGTTAATGCGCCCAATTCTTACAGGGCTGTTACAATATATTGTAAAGAACTTTGTATACTAAAAGGTGTTACTGAAACAATATTAATAATATAACAATAAAGTTGATAGTATTTCCTTGGACTTTGTTATTTTAACTCATGAGCAACTACTTATTCCACAAGCCTATTTTATAGTTTTGTTTTTCATCTTTTAATTTTTGTCTGTTTTTATAATTGTTATCTCTGTTTTATATGCATTATAAAATGAAATAATAAAAAACTTTACTACTACTACTACTACTACTACTACTAATATAACAGTAATAACAGTAATAATAAATCCAAAACCCCATAATGTCAAAAACATGACTTGCAAACTAAAAATAATGCTCTTCATTTGAGCAATTCCTATCACTAGAGTAAGAGTGAAAATTTAACAAGGGTTGAAGTAATTTTGTTACATCTGAAATTGTGGAGCAGCTACTGTTATATCTGAAATTGCAAAGAGCCACTTGAGTCCTAGAAACTTTCTGTCAAAAAGCCATTCTTATATGAGAGGCTAGTTGGATGGAGCAAATTATCCACAACTCGCTGGCCTGAGCAGGCACTGAACAATAGTCTCATGTTCACTTGCTGACTGATGGGGATTTGCAGTATGACAAGTTAGAGCAGGACAAGAGAAACAGAAACTGGGCAAGAATATATGCAAGGTATGGGAGAAATCACACAGCCTTGGCTGAAAAGACAAGCAGCATTTTCTTCCTGCATAATACAGTTAACATTGGAGACTGGCCATGCTTGCCATGTTCAGGGATGGACTAGATGCTTAAACATGGACCTGCCCCAATGTCACAGAAATATGGTTTCCAAAGCAGTAGGTGTGCAGGTGAGGAATCCAGACCCAAACTTTCCACCTCTCTTCATGCAACTTTCCCCCCACGATCCCTCTGTCCCTTTTCTCCTGTTCATGATAACTTCTGGTATCAGGGTTTGGTTGCTGTGGGTGAGGGGCTAAAACACCCTTAAAAATACCCTGAGCCTTTGATATACCATACTATTAAAATAAGCATGATACCTCAGGAATGAAGAAACCATGAAGAATTATACTGTTTTCCCTTCCATTGCTTAGGCTTCTCTGGCTGGGCACAGCTCTAGTAACATGAGAACAGGGTGTATCACATGCACGATCCAACTATCTAACAGTGAAGGGCATTTGTCAGTCTACCTCTTACTAGTTAAAAGAGCAAACAGGTGTAAAGGAAAACAAATCTTCTGCTGATGGACAGAACATAAGAAGAGCTCTTGCTGGATCCAACCATCTGGTCCAGCATCCTGTTCTTGAGGGAACCACAGAAGCAGGACCTGAGTGCGACAGACCTCTCCCCACTGGCCATTCCGAGTATTTGGCATATGTAAGCATACTGCCTCCCAGCAATGAAGGGAGAACATAGCCATCAATAGCTCTGGCCCCCATGAATTAATCAGATCTTTGACTGCCATCCAACTTGGTGGCCTTCATCACATCTTCTGGGAGCAACTTCCACAGACCAAGTAAGCACTGCATGAAGAAGTGCTTTCTTTTCTCTTCATCATACCTTTAGTTTCATTGGATTCCCCACCCCACCCCCCACAGTTCTACTATTATGAGAGAAGGCGTGGAAAGCCTCTCCCTATCCACTTTCTCTACAACATGCATGTTAGGCACACAGTCTGTTCCTATATGCTTCTTCATGCTCAGGCTGAGTGGAGGTCATCAGAGACAGAGGACTTCTATATATGCAATGGCTATTTGGTAAGCACCTAGCAAGTGTCAGTGAAAGGATCAGGGCATGCAAAAACTTAGCATACATCAAGGCTGCCTTGCACCTTGCCCATATTATGGCAGATTTCAGGGCACCATTAGGGGACAACAAATATTTTTACAGTGGAATCTTGGTTTTCAAACATAATCTGTTCTAGAAGGCCATTTGAGTTCTGAAATGTTCAAAAACCAAAAAACTCAATACAGAAGCCTCAAAACGGAAAAACTAATACAAAAAACCCCAATATGGAAGTCACATCGGAAGTTCAACTTCTGAGGTGCATTCAAAAATGGAAGCATTTATTTCTGGGTTTATGGCATTCGAGTTCCGAAACGTTCCTCAACGGAGATGTTCGAAAACCAAGGTTCCACTGTATCGCCATGCAGGTGCTTTTTGGAAGGGTGGGGATAGAGGTTCAAAAGAAGATTCACATGGATTCCTGAACTGAGACTGCTTTTTTCTCTCTCCCTCCCACCTCTCCATGTATTGTACTTAAACCTTGTGCCTGGCAAGGTTTTTTGTCCTGTGGTTCTCAGTCAGAGCATGAGACATTGCCCAACAACATGTCAATAGAGCATGAGATGGAGCAGGCCAAATAACTGGTGGGAAAGCAGGGTGTAGGGCCACCTTGATTGTGAACTTCATGTTCACGTTTGCTACCAAGCTGATTAGTTATTTGTCAGGAGCTCAGGCTGTAGAGTAGAGTAGAAGTAGTTTTATATAACCTGCCTCCTGGGTGAGAGGCTGCTCTGGTATAGAACTGGGAGAGGAGTATTACATGGTCCAGTGCATATCCACTTGATACATTTAAAGCACAATGAACACATATTTGAAGCACATGACTTCCCCTTGCTTCAAACAATCCTGGAATCTGAAGTTTCCCTCTAACAGAGCTACAGTTACCAGGACCCATAACAAACTGCAACTCTTAGGATTTGGGGAGGGGGGTCACGTGCATTGGATATGCTTTAAATGTACAGAGTGGTCATGAGCCCATTAGTGCTTCAGAACTGGGGACAGCATCCTTTGTATGTGGGCTGTAATACTGTCAGGTATGAGTGGCTGGGTGATAGAGATAATATTTAAGGTAGTGAATGATCATAGTGTGTGCAATAGTTGGTGAGTAAAATTCAGGGAGCAGTTCTATGTAATGCAAATTTTCAACCAACATAGCATACATTATACTGCCTCATAATGCTCTCTGACTTTACTTATATAAATATTGTTCGTAGATATTATTATTAATAATAATAATAGTAGTAGTAGTAGTAGTAGTAGCAGTATCTGAATTTGTATACCGTCCTATACCCAGGGGTCTCTGGGCGGTTCACAAGATAAAATCAAGATATAAAACCACAATATACCTAATAAAAATAATGGATATGGATATTGCTTGTGTATCTACTGTGTATCTACTATTTTTATCTACTATAAACCACTCTGTGAGCATCAGGTAGTGTGCAGTCTATAAATGGAAATACTATTAATGATGTTCTGCCTCAGGCACCAAAACATCCTGGGCCTTCCTGTATATTCTACCATACATATGAATAGTGGAAACCCTCTATGTGCCCACCAGTGGCATGCGGTCAGTGGACTAGGGGGACTAGGCAAGTCCCCTAAACATTCCCAGTAATTAGAGTATTAAAGTATTCATGCCTGGTGCCTCCTCCTCAAAGCCCAGGAAGCTTCTGCCTGGCTTAGGGTGGTGCTCGCAACATCACAAAGTCACACACACACGGGGGGGGGGGGCATCGCTCTCATAATCTGGCACCTCTAACCCTAACTGTTCCCCTACAAAATAGATTCACCGCACACCACTGGTGCCCACAACTTGGTCTAAGCTCCCCCCGAATCTCCAGGGAGCATAAGAGTGGGGAAGAGTGCTCTCTAAGAGGCTACGTGGTCACATCCCGAGTTGTAAAATGGAAAGGAAAGGTGCCAATCGTTTCTGGATGAATTAAGGCATAAATGGAACCAGCGTGATAATGACACATATTGTATGAACGCCTGAAGCCACCTTGTGCTGAGTCAGATCACTGCTACTCTGACTGGCGGCCGAATCTCGCCACCGTCTCTGGCTGGAGCCTTCTTCCACTTCTGCTACCGGAGATATTTTAAACTGGAAGTGCCCGCGGAGTCCCAGTGCGCGCAAAGCACGTGCTCCGTCTGCCCTTCGGCTCTGGCCACCGTTTCCTGGGCAGAAGGAGCGCGATCTCCTTGCCCCATGCCGTGCACCATCCCCCGCGCGCCATCCCCGACGTGCTGGCCTTACCGGCTCTGCAGCTGTGCCTGGCGCGCACGATCTGCACCGCCTGCTGGTTCTTGAAGCGCACCAGCGCCATGGTGATGTCGGCGTTCCAGCTGGGCTCCTCCTGGGGGCAGCGGAAGTCGATCTCGGCGCCGCCGTCCGTCACCAACGTGAAGTAGATGTGCCGCTGCTTCCACTCCACGCACTCGAGGGCTTTGACGCGCGCGAAGGGGATCTCCTTGCAACGCGTCGAGCCCCGGCTGCTGGCCTCGAACAGCCGCAGCCCCTTCTCGCCCAGCAGGCAGCGCTTCCTCTTCCAGAGCTGTAGCAGGCCGCCGCTGCGCTTCTCCAGCACCCCTTCGCGAAGCACCTTCTCCGACGCCATGGGGCTCGGGCTGCCCAGGATGCTGGGAATCGCCGCCGCCGCCGCGTGGTCTGCCAGGAGCGCTTTCCTCTTCCTCCTCCTCCTCCTGCTGCTCCTGGCCGTCCGGCTTCCGAGGGAGAGACCGAGGGAGCCAGAGAGAGCCCGCCCTCTGCCGCGTGAGCTCCGACGGAGGTTGCCCCGGTCTCTGGGCTCCGGGATCTGCCGCTACATGCCCGCTCGCTTGTGCCTCGCTCTTCCCACTCGCATTCCTTTCCTGCTTCGCCAGGGCCTCGCCCCAGCTCTGCCTGCCGGGGAGAGGCAGCGCTCACGCCCAGGCGCGGGGCCGGCTGCGCTGAGAGAGCCCGCGGGGCTGCTGGCGTGCCCAGCTTGGGCGGCTGGCGCACGGAAAGGAAGGTGGCTGGGGCTCGCCGGCATCGTGGGCGGCAGCGATGGCTATCTATATGCTGCTGGAGGGGCGGGCATTGGCAGGTAGATTGAGAATGGGGCTGCGGCTCGGAGGAGCCACGTCGGACAAGGCACCGCAGACGCGGCCAAATTCCCACGCGGAATTGCTTGCCATGGACAAAGGGGGTCGTGGGTATCAGTCGCGCGCGGTCGTGTTTTCTTGTGGACAGAAAGCATAGGAACCAGCTCCTAGGAGCCAAGGTCCTTTCGCGCGCCCCTCCCCCCGCATATTTGAGGGGCCCCCTCCAATTGATGAACATTGTCATTCAAATGGTGCGCGTGTGCCACGTCCTGTGATTGATTCTGCGGGGCAGAGTTTACCTGGTCGCACCCCTGATCAGAAGTATAATAAAAGCCAAATGGGCATCTAGAGAAATAAGTTACTTCAAGGCCAGTGGGGATTTGAGCCCTAGTCTTTCAGGTCTACACCACAGGGCTCTTGCATGGGGAAAGACCCATAGCCTGGTGGTAGAGCATCTGTTTTGCATGCAGAAGGTCTCAGGTTCAATCCCCAATGACATCTCCAGGTAGGGCAGGGAGTGAATCTTTTCTGAAACCCTGGAAAGCCACAGCCAGTCAGTGTAGACCAGGGGTCAGCAACCTTTTTCAGCTGTGGGCCGGTCCACCACCGTCGCTCAGACCATGTGGTGGGCCAGACTATATTTTTTTTGGGGGGTGAACGAATTCCTATGCCCCACAAATAACCCAGAGATGCATTTTAAATAAAAGGACACCTTCTACTCATATAATAACATGCTGATTCCCAGACTGTCCGCAGGCCAGATTGAGAAGGCAATTGGGCCACCTCCAGCCCCCAGGCCTTAGGTTGCCTACCCCTGGTGTAGACAATACTTAGCTAGATGGCGGCCTGCTCAGCCCACAAGAGTAAGGACCCCTCCCTCCCCCAGTGAGAACAACTGTTAGCTGTGAGCTGGGTGACAGTGTTCCCTTCTGCAGAAGAAACGAGGGAGAAAATCTTTGAAAAATTTCTCCTGCCTCTTTTGTACCCACCTGGGTATCAGCTGAAGCACAGCTCCTGAGCGAACTACAAATGGCACAGAGCCCCATGCAGCTTCCCCTGTTCTGTTTATGTTTTGCTAATGACTAGCAGTAGCTGGAGGCAATTAATTGAGAGCAAAGGGAGAATTGGGGTGGTGGTGGGGTTGCATAATCCTTTCCTTCCGAGCCAATTTCTTCTCTCTCAAGATCATTTGGTTGCTTTTCATCCTGCTGCCTTTCTCCTTGCGAGGGAAGCTGCGCCTTTTCTTCCATTGTGTTTGTGGTGGAAGTTTTATTTTATGATGATGATGATGGCATTTCTCTCCCACCTTTCCTCCAGGAATCTCAAGGTGTTTACACTCTTCTCGCTCTCTCCATTGTATCCTTATAACAACCTGGAGAGGTAGGTCAGCCTGCAAGGCAGTGACTGGACCAAGGTCACCTAGTGGGTCCCAGTCCAGCACTCTAACCACTACACCACACTGCTTTTTACATGGGAAAGGGCCATAGCATGCAGAAGGTCCCAGGTTCAACCCCAAGCATCTACAGGTAAGACCAGGAGAGACTTCCTGTCTGAAACTTTGGAGAGCTACTAGTGGCAGACCTTTGGGTCTCAAATTTTAGTGGCGCCCCGTGTGACACCAAAATTCACCCCCGCCAACTACCTTTCATGCTCCCTTCTAAATAATAGTTGTGGCGTCCCCATCACCACCATCCCTAGGTTTGGTGCCCAGTGTGAATGAACCAGTCGTGCTTCCCTAAATCTGTCTCTGGAGCCACTGGGAGTCAGTGTAGACATTATTAAGCTAGATGAACCAATGTTCTGACCCAATAGAAGGCAGCTTCTCACTCCCACCCACGTGCAACTGGGACCATAAACGCAACATGGCATCGTGTTGATATCAGATTGTCTTTGCAATGCACAGGTGCTTTGTAACCCAGGAGGGAAAGTGTCTCCCGAACAATGGATAGCAACTGTAGTAAACCTGTCTCCAAGTTTACAGAGACATCATGTGCAATATATTTTACAAGCATTCCACAACATGACTGAAAAAGAAAGGCTGAAATGGGGATACAAAGTTAGGAAACATGGGCAAGGAAGGCACATCACCCTGAAAAGCACCTTCTGAACCTTTGTGGTGTGTTAATGTTGGATAGACTGTAGAAGAGAAATATACATTCAAGCCCTGTTGGCCTATGGCAGAGGTTTTCAAACTTTTTGAGTCCATGGCTCCCTTGACCAACTACCGTATTTTTCGCTCTATAACACGCACCAGACCATAACACGCACGTAGTTTTTAGAGGAGGAAAACAAGAAAAAAAATATTCTAAACGAAACAGTGGATATATGATTTTTGTGGTTCATGCTGTGATCTGACAGTGAGTTTGGAGTAGCCCAATGCAAAAATCCTGAGGATCCATGTGGATCCGTGCTTTGTAACCACGTTTTAAGTGGGGAAGGAAGGAAAAGCACTCAAGGGACAAGGAGCATGCGTGGGGTGTGTGGAGAAGGATGCTGCTAATAATGAAGAAGAGGGGTATAAGAAGGCTCCTCTTCCCTCCCACTTTGCTCCTTTAAAGAAGCAGGCTCTCTGTCCCTCTCTCCTCCCCACTCCACGGCTCTTCTCCCGCTTTGCTGTTTCAAAGCGAGCCACGGAGGAGGGAAGGAAGGGGAACCATGGATCCTCTGCTTACGACTGCAGCAGATTCGCTCTGCCACCCGCAGGCATTCACTCCATAACACGCACAGACATTTCCCCTTACTTTCTAGGAGGAAAAAAGTGGGTGTTATGGTGCAAAAAATACGGTACATTCTTTCTGTGGCACCCCTGTAGGGCTCAGGAGCCCAGTTACGTTACCCCTTGCCCTTTTTCAATCACCCTACCTTGTGGAGTGTTCCCTCAGCCTCCTCTCCTCTCCCCTCTCCTCAGGAGTCCTCTGGGCAGCCGCCGCTGCTGCCCCTGGTCTCTGAGCTGCCCCCCAAAGAGGTGTCTCCTCACACTGCCCCACAGGGGTCTGGGACTTGTGTGTCCATTCCCAACAAGGGCTGATGGACTGGGTGGCTGGGCTTCCTCGCCCGCTTGCTTGCTTGCTTGCTTGCTTGCTTGCTTGCTTGCTTGCTTGCTTGCTTGCTCCGAGGCTGCCTCAGCTTCCTGGCAACCATCACCCCTTGGCCAGCCCCAGAGGCACCATTTACCTGGGGAGTTTGTAGCCAGGGCTGCTGCAACAAACAGCTGTGCAAGCCTTTGGGAGGCAGAGAAACAAGAGGGCATCAGAGGAGGAAAGGAAGGAAAGAGGGGCAGAGGGCAGTGTTGTCCACGGCACCCCTGACCACCATTCAAGGCACCCCAGGATGCCACGGCACACTGGTTGAAAACCACTGGCCTATGGGATGCCTGGAGGAGGCTGCATGCAGCACAGGGCTGTCCCTGGGTGGCCAATCCCTATCTAATGTAGCACCCACGCATGACCATTGGCATCAATATGCCAGTCAGACTCTCCCTTCTTTTATCTGAATCTACTTTTTTGGAAAAATTCAGTAAGTAAAAAACACTTCAGCCCTGATGTCAGTGACCTATGTGTGAACCATTTGCAAATTAAGCCCAGCCATGTCTGGAAGCACTCAAAGCCCTCCCATGCGCTAGAAGCTTAAAGGGAAATAATTCCTACCTTCTGGTGGTACCTTGCAGAATGCCTGGATGAGCCACCCCCCACCCCAAGTAATTCAGAACTGGGCTATTCCCTTTGCCCCTCATATAAAGCTGCCCAGTCTGTATCTGGCCAATGTAGTCATTACATTTAAGTTAAATTTATTTTAAACGTAAAATCAAACATAGTACTCTTCATGCCCTTTGGCATGGTACCAACACTTCCTGGAGCACTGAAACCTGGTCTCTGCCAGAGACAGGATACAGGGCTAAACTGATCAGACCCAATAAGTTTGTTCTCATATAAGTCTTCTGTCACAATAGAATGGAATGTCCCATGCCTTCTTTATGAAATAATCATCGTGGGAGAGGTAGAGGAAACAGAAGATCTCCCTACTATCTGACAAAGGCTATCGGTTTCCCCATCTGGCTTCCTCTCCACATCTTTTAAGAGCATTTTTCTTGCTCACAAAGTAATAAAGCACAAAGTAATAAAGCACAGGTTGCTGCTAAATATGCTGACACAGAGACTAGATTGAGTTGTGTGCAGTGCAAGAGTCCCTCTGTGTTAGATCCTGAGCATTGCTCTTTAGTTATTCTGCTGTTGAGCCACATCTCAATAAATATGTATTTCACATAAGCAGTATGTAGCAGCTCCTTGGGTGGCTGAGTTATTCGACTACAAAAATGGTTTGCTGTTTCAACGGTGGAGCTTTGTAGGCTCCCATGGCCTAGAATGAAAGCTGACTCACATAAGCAGTATTCCATGCGCATACAAATGAATCCTTTTCTAGTAAATTTCCCATTAGGAAACAGGTCCGCACAATGCTAAAAGTGTCTGGAAAGTAATTTAAACAAAGGGGAGAAGCCAAATCATTACAAGGTAGTCCTTGGAGGAGAAGAGTGATGTGGGCACCCCCACATTATGTGGATCAAATAAGAAATTACTGAGGGCAGTGAAGCTATTGTGTAGCTAAGGACAAGATTGTGGCATCATATGCTCTGAAATGCAGCTTTCCTAGTCATGGTGGCACGATAGTGGTACCTCAGGTTACAGACACTTCAGGTTACAGACTCCGCTAACCCAGAAATAGTACCTCGGGTTAAGAACTTTGCCTCAGGATGAGAACAGAAATTGCGCAGCTGCGGTGTGGCGGCAATGGGAGGCCCCATTAGCTAAAGTGGTACCTCAGGTTAAGAACAGTTTCAGGTTAAGAATGGACCTCCAGAACGAATTAAGTTCTTAACCCAAGGTACCACTGTATAGTGAGGGAAAACCCTTCAGATTGAATTCTCTCCTTTTATACACATTTGAGAGTTTTAGTTTTATTTAATAGAGTCTGTAATGGGAAACTCTAAAGGGCAGTGATGTCCAAGATGCCGAAGGATCAGTTTGACAAATTGATTACATGCAACTGGAACTCGCCACCCTGAGACAGCATTTTATATTTTTCTTAGCTCAAGAGGGCCTCATTGCTAAGCTGATCAGAGAAAATATTTTTGTTGCTTCTAACTCCATTTTTAACCATTCTTGAGGAATGGTTTTCTCTTTCCCTTTTCTCTCTGCACAGTACACTAACTTTTCTCTGCACTGTGACAGTGCAGAGCTCTGTCTCTGAGCTCCTTTCTGTTAACCCCCTCCTTTTCTTTCTCCATTACATACAGCTTCCTTTTCTCTCTCAAATCACACACATCTATCTTCTGCTTCACCACAAATCTGCAAATCCCATCTATCCCCACCTTTTCCCATTTCCCCATCTCTGCTCCCCTTTTCTTCCTCTAATCTTCATTCTCTTTTCTCCCCACCTTCCCACCCCATTCTGCCATTCCCTGCCACCTTATCTGAAGTCCCTACGAGTTTTCATTATGCTTTCATTATCCCAGCAGCTCACACCAGTGAAGACTTCATGGGCACAGGTGAGCCCAAGCAGCTTGATTTGCTGGATGAAAAAGCTGTCACTAACTCCTTCATGTGCTTTTGAAATCTGGGCGATACTGGGAGGAACAGTACAGGCGCAGGCACTCTCTTCGCTCCAAATATTGCTGGGGTTTTGAATTTCCACAGAAGCCCACAAATAGGGATGGAGCTGCAGTTGACCTGTGGACTAGCGCAGACGTGGCCTAGAGAAATAAACCCCTTTTTTCTAAGAAAACTGTTATTTGTAAGTTAGTGCATTTGAAAGAAATACATGTCACAGCTTGAAATACATGTCACATATCATTTTGAGATGGGGGTTGTTTAAATTATCTATGTAACTGCATTACAGCAGATATCCAAAATGTAAATGTTCATAGCAGACCTGGTACTGTGTATTTGTGAAAACTAGGAGTCCTGCATGCCATGCTGTAATATTCAGAGCACTGCCAGCAGAGGTCGCCAGGCCACTTGAGTAAGACAAGGCAGACTCAAAGCATGATTTGTTTGCTCACAATGAACCCTCACAGGAGGTGTCTCCTATTTCTGCTTCAACGCTCTAGCACCAAATCCAGATGTTCAAGAGAAATCTCTGGAACGCCAGGCTCTGTCCCCAAAAATGACAAGCCCCCAAAACTTAGATGTGGGAACTGTCCCTCCAAGTGAGAAATGAAGGTCTGTGAGGAATAAAAGGTGTTAAATCATAGCCCAGTGGCAGAAGGCATTCTCACGCGGGTGGCGCTGTGGGTTAAACCACAGAGCCTAGGGCTTGCTGATCAGAAGGTTGGCAGTTTGAATCCCCGCCCCGGGGTGAGCTCCCGTTGCTCGGTCCCTGCTCCTGCCAACCTAACAGTTCAGAAGCATGTCAAAGTGTAAGTAGATAAATAGGTACCGCTCCGGCGGGAAGGTAAATGGCATTTCTGTGCACTGCTCTGGTTCACCAGAAGCGGCTTAGTCATGCTGGCCATGTAACCCAGAAGCTGTACGCCGCAACCCCAGAGTCGGTCACAACTGGACCTAATGGTCAGGGGTCCCTTTACCTTTACCTTTAATTGGGGAAGGGGTTCCACTGGATGAGAGGCAAACATTAGTACAATGTGGAGGAAAGAGGGAAACTCTGGATTCTCCTTAAGCATGACAAAAAAATAATAATTGTTATCTACCTTGAAGTGCCAGGATTGATAAAGCTGTTGATCCAAAGTAAATGAGGTTGTACGACAGTCCTGTCAAAGAATCACAGAATCAATGAATTGTAGAGTTGGAAGGGACCACGAGGATAATCTTCTAGTCCAACCCCCTGCAATGCAAGAATCTTTCACCCAGTAGAATCTCATGCTCTACTGACTTTCCTGACATCACATTTTGGGTTATGTGTGAAACAGACAGTGGCCCCAACTGCCACACAGGCTAATGTGCTAAGCACACCTGATGCCTAATGTGTTCTACAAATGTTGTTGGACTCCACTTTGACCATCCTTGCCCTAAAGGAAGACTCATGCAGGTTCACTTTCCAATTGATTTCAGCTCAAGGACTGCCACAGACCCAGAGTTCCAGCACTCAGACTGGTCTGCTCCTCTTGTGACAAATCACCTTCGACATTCCTGGGTGGCCCACCCAATTTTGCTAGAGTTGCTAGCTACAAATGCCCTCATCAGCTCAAAGTGCAGATTCAAATGCTTTTCAACAGTGACAGGCGGGGGGAGGGGGAGAGAATATCTCTGTGCATGTATTATTTCCCTCACCCGCATGCATTATTTCTGCCTTCATCTCTAGAAACTGCAAACATGCAGGCTTTCCCACACAGACAGATTCATGGCAGGTTTCCTCTTCCTTAAATACAGGAGAGCCAGACACACAAACTCCTTTTAACCGCTTTATTGAATACATGGAATTTTATTTGCTCTAGTATGTAACAGAACATTGTAAAAATGTTATTACTACAGGTTTTCTGGCAAGTTTGTAACAAATGTGCATGGACCCACAGAAATGTAATCTAATTTCATGCAAATCCCCTAAAGCGGAGAGATTAAAACATTATTCAGGCTGCATCCTAAAGGAAAGGATATGAACTGTGCATTTAGATCACACTGAAAACTAATATGGACCCATATTGTGCTAAATAAATTGGGGGACACGTGACCTAGATTATCTGTTAAAAAGCTCCAAACCATTTGAAGGCTTATACCTTGAAAGCAAGACTTCCCCTGAGCTTCATAAAAGAAAGAAGTAAGACTGCAAACATTAGACCCCATATATAGATGCTTAGAAGATCTACAGCTTCTGTGGTTTGGAATCTTCCTTAATCTCTTCTTAAACCCTATAAAATGATACACTACAGGTCCAGTTAATCACTGGCTTCAATCTTCTATTACATTAAGAGCTTTGCAGGAAGTGAATTGAATCTGACAGCTCCTGTTTTTAGTGCTTGTTTGGACAGGATACTCAGGTGCCTGTAGTTCCATGACAATGCAATAGGCAGGTCCTCTCCTGCCCAGGGAACCTCCCTAAGCAGAGACAAGAACAAACAGGGGCTACCCTCAAGGCAAAGAAGTGAAGCTGACCCATTAAGCACTTCCTTTGTTCAAGGGGGAAGTGACACAGAAAGGACTGATGATAACCTGAAGCAGTAGCAAATTGGACTTCTAAACCTTTTACTTCTCAGTGGTCCTAGTCGCCGTAAGTAACAAATATTGAATCTTTGGTTGTACACCTTCAAACTTGTACACCTTCTAGGAGTGACAGGAATGGTGGGCAATGCCATTAGGGAAAGCACCTGTGTATCAGTCTCTGAAACCTTATTTTGATATGATCTAAATTCTCCCAAATATGAAAAAGTGCCTTAATACTATATTAGTAATATTTCTGAAATGTTCAAGGTTACAACAGTTTAGGATTTGCCTGCATAGTTCCTCCAAACTCTAGAAAAGTGCTTTATTTACACTTTTGTACATGTTTACACACTTTCCCTTTCCTTCTCTGTATCACTTGTACACAACTAAGTAGTTTAAGTTTTCAGCTCTTTATCCTTGTGGTCCACAATCATCTTTGATCAGCTTCATATTTTGCACTTGACTTTTCAATAAGACTTAATATCACAATATATAATATGTTCTCACAAAAATAACCTTTGCTAGGGGTGGGAGGAAGAGGTGTTTTGAAGAAGCTATCACAGTGTTTTATATACGGAAATGGCTATGCTCTCTGCTGTATATAGTTTCAGCTGTGGCTGAAAGCGTGAAACTGTATTTAAGAAGGCCACTGTATTAATGTGAGCCATGGTAGGTTAGAGCCCACTGCAGATCATTGGAAACTTTAGTGTCTTCTAGGGCATATGGGTCAGGACTATATGGTTGGCTGCTGAGCTAGTAAACAGGAGGTGGGCCAGTGATACACTGGAAAGCAGCAGATTCTGTTACTGTTAATACATTTGCAAGAACTGGTGAAATTGCCTTGAGGGTCAGTCTGGATGAGTTTAGCATTGGCAAAGCATTCAGTGCTGGAGAGGAGACTTCAAAGTCTCTCATGGGCCAGCTCTTCACTGGGAGTGGACAAGTGCTCCAGCTCCCTGCCCAAAGCCAAAGCCCTTGGGTCCGAAGTTCTTGGCATAGCAGCCTGCAGGAGAAAAGGTGAAGAGAGACACGGTCAGAGTGTTGGCTATGCGGCAAACCAACAGTTCATACAGCATAAATCACTGAGCAAAAGCAGGAAAATTACACTTCCCTTTTCAGGGGCAAACTACACACATGTAACTTCTCCCACTCCATTTCAAACACTTTCATTATTATTATTTTTTTACAAAACACAGCTGTAGAGGCTGCAATCTGCAGCCATTGCATTTAAAAGTTTTAGTGGAAAACCCACTAGAGGCATAGAGATAAGAAGCCTCTTCCCACCCACTGTGATTAATAATTTTGTACAACAACAATGAGCATCAGCGGTAAGTTACACAAGACAAGGGCATTGCGAGTTGTTTAGGTCTTAAGACACACTGTGCTGATATGAAAAACGTGTTTATATATATACCTGTAGGTATCATTAGATATTATCAAGGTGGGCAAACTGATGAAGGGTAGGGGGAATTTATCGGTCTCACTATTACACTGCAAGTCAAGGAACAGTTATAAATACTAGAGGTTTGCCACCTACGGTTCTATGAAAGCCCTAAATAGCAACCTTTTGCAATTTTGCATCCTGGTCCTCCAAGACCATCTGGAGGCGGACAGAACACCCTTTGCATTAGCGTCACATTTGACACATTGACCCGTGACTAACCATCACATCTCACTAGAAATCTAACACAAGCAAGACATCCTGAAATATAAATTCTTACCTTTGCAGTAGATTTCACCGTCTTTATCAGCCAAAGTAGTGGACTCTAAACTTTTACCACACTTTGCACATCTGAAACATGCTTTGTGCCATGACTGAGGACAACACAGAAGACAAGATGTTAGGGTGCAAGTAAAAGTATTCACCATGACACTTTGGGCCTCCTACATTAGGTGTTGTCAGGTTCTTATTTTTTTTAAGACAGTAATTCTCACTGGCAATGCATGAGGCCGGCAGCCCAGTCACCCATCTTTTCATCCCAAATACTGTTTTGTACTGAAATATTCCAAATTCCTAGTGATCACTCCTAGGTTCTAGCATTTGAAGGTTTGCATGCAACCCAAGGAAGACAATGTATACACCCCAACTATCTTCATTGATATTCCTACGTAATCGCTTAGCCTCATTTATGCTGCTAGCCTTATTCATAATTTGGAGCAAGGAATTCCAAAGATCAGTGTACACTGCAACAAAAAGATGCCACATTTCTGTCTTGATTCTGCAAAAATATCCATGCTAATCTGACAGAGGATAAGTTTTGAAGGCTGTTTTGAGCACCTTCACAAAAAGTTGTTGAGCACTCAAGAGCTGCTTCTTACAACATGAAGTTCTTACACAGACATAGTTTCTATGGGCAGGATTTGCCTAAGGAGCCTGTGAGTGGAAACCCTGTGCAAGGATTCTGCTTGTGCGATGGGCCTTCTTCCCGTCCCCTTCCCCATGCCCCCTGCAATTGGCTCAGGGGGCACTGGAAGAAACCCAAGTGGAGAGGGGAGGGGAATTTGCTCTGTCTGGCAAGCTGAAATACTTCTGAAAATGGAACATTCATAATACTGCAACATTAAATTCCACCCCATGCAACAACTTTAGTGTAAATTGCAATGTGGGGAAATTCCACACGCGTGTGTTTCACTGTGTATGCCCCAAATCAGGAAACCCCAACTGGAAGCGGTTTCCCCATTGCACCCAATGTTTTTGATTTACTCTCACACCAGTGTGTGATTTATACTCTGAGGTTCAGCTCTTAACAGTAGGCTCTTACCTTTCCAGCTCCAACCACCTTCTCGGCAGCATACACAGCCTGTCCGCAGCGGGGACAGCCGTCAGCACCACCCACCTTCTGCGCCATCTTGGATGCATTGGGATTGTTGGTAGGCTGGTGGGGCTGGGGCCTGTGGAGTCCAGACAGGGAAACAATCATTATATGTCTGCAGGTTTGTAGACTGTAGAGTCTGCAGGGAAGGAGGATATTGGTGACAGCCAATTCCGTTTGTGGCTATGGAAGGAGTGGGGAACAAAAACAGTGTGCCATCAGTATTCTAGGGACTGGTAAGTTATAGGATAGTGTTGTTCCCAAAATTCCCTTTTTGCGGGTGAATGTCAGGTCAGTGTGCTGCATACCATGAGGCATTGGGGACAAGACCACATAGTTTGTTTACATCACTGAGAATCTGGTCTGGTACTCATCCAGATAATTTCAGTCACATACTCAATACAGCAGCAGTCAAGGACTACAGCTTAGGAGAGGGTGCAGAAATTGTGTCATTCCACAAGATAGAGTGCCCATGTTTGCTTTTTCACTTTCTAAAACATCCATATTTGGCACAGTTATCGCTAGACAGGGCCTTATTCAAGCTGGCACTTGTGATCAAGGTTAACCTGGGAAAGAGAGGGTTTGGGGCTTGTTTTGTTGGTTTTTGTCTAGATTATAGATAATGCCAATACGTTAGGGTGTTTAAGAGGGGGCAGGCCACACATTTAAATAATCAGAGTGCTGCATTTTTTTCTGCACCCAGAAGCACTTGGGAACTGATCAAGTCCCCATATTAAAATTGTTGCCAGTCATGGGGATTTTCCCCATATATGAGAGAGCATCATGGTATTTTAGTCAAAAGCAGCATTGGGTCAGAATTATCTCTGAATTATAGGGACTTCTCCAGAAGTAACTCCCTTTTCTGCATGAGCAAGAAATAAAATATTCACCTAAGACAGACAATATGATCACACTTGTTACCAAGATGGAGAAAGATTTACAACTTACTGCTCAGGTTTGATCCCAAGCCCTTCCCCCCTGTCCATGCTCAGAGTCCCTGCTCCCTGTCCAAATCCATAGCCTTTTGGTCCATACTTCTTCCCATAGCAGGACTTGCAGTAGATTTCTTCTCCATGCACAGCTACTGTGGTGCTGTCCAAGTTCTTTTTGCAAACCACTGCAAGGAAGGGAGAAGGAAGAGACAAAAGTTAGAAGGCCTTCAGGAGCTTTACGTATCAGACCTTCTTTCTCCAAGGAGCTACCTGAGGAGATTTGTGGGTAGCCATTCAATAGCTGCAGTGCCACAGAGAATTAGGGTCAAAGTACAGATGACACTGAAGAGCTACTGTCAAGATGATGATGACGATTTATTTATACCCCGCCCTTCCCGGTTTAAAAACTGGGCTCAGGGCAGCTAACAGCAAATATAAAACATTGATTAAAATGTGACTTTAAAATGGCATAAAACAGCATAAAATACAACATCAATAAAATTCAAAAATTCAGGGGTCATTTTTTTTGGGGGGGGTAGAACCCAGTCAGTAGACATCAAATGATCACCAGGGCTAACTGGCCAAGTTGGTCCTACTAGGGCCAGCAAGGAGACCAGAGAAGAATTTAAATGTAGGGTCCCAGAAAGGGTTTCTTCATAGAAGAGGAAAGGGAACAGAGGATCAGGGTAATTCAAATTGAAGGCCAGGCAGAATGGCTCTGTCTTACAGGCCCTGCGGAAGGAGATCAAGTCCTGTGTGTGTTCGCGGGGGGTGGGGGTAGGGTGGAAATCCTCCTCTCTCAGATGAAAAGGTGAGGGTGCTGGGCTCAATGGCTCCATCCAAGGACAGCCCCAGCAAGTTACTGTGATGAGCTGTGGAATACCATTTAATTTGGACATAATTGACAAGCGAAGAGGCACCCCCCTGAAAAGATCCTGATTTATGCTGCAGGAGAAAACCATCTATTTGGAAAGGTTTGGAAAGAATGAAAGATGCTTATTTCTGCTTTGCTTGAGACATGGAAGGAGAGGAGGGAGGCAATATTTTAAGTCATTTTGGGAGGGTCTGCATTATCTACTCTCCCCTAAAGCAATGGAATGTAAAGTTTTTGGGAAGAGTGACTTTAAAAATACCTCTTTGGGTACTTCTATAACTAAGGACTTTGAAAGAAGATGGAGAGGAACAGCCTTGAGGGACTTTGAGGGATTTTGACCACTCCTTGAAACTTCGTATTGTGAAATTAAAATAATAAAGAATAAAGAGAACAAACTGTGGAGTTGGACGTAATGGAACTGAGGATTGGCAGGATGGACTGCAGGAAGATTTATTAGTTTAGGGGGGAGAATGGAGAGAAGATATGGATTTTGTTGAGATCATATCAACCCTACCCCTTGAAGCTGGAAATAAGAACAGTGAAAGAGACAGGGTGGACCACAATGCATACCATATTGACGGCATCTGAGACTTTCAGACAGAAAAGAAGAGATATGGATTATGTTTATTAATGAACTGTTTGTATGTAAAATGCAGCATTAAATTTTGGCAAAATGTGAGGTGGGTGACACTGGGAGATTAGTAGTGTGAGGGGGTGATGTATATTATATATTTATACCCCCCAAAATTCTAGGGGTTTCATTTTCACCCTCTGCATGCAGCACCAGTGAGGCTGAGTTGTTGATTACTGGGGCAAGATGTCAGACATCAATGCTCAAGGCCATGTTAGGGAAGAATGTGTGTGTGTTGTCTGGGAGGAAGCAAGATCTGTCTTTCTCAGGCAAAGTGGTATCAGAAGGAAATGTTTCAAAATTGATGAATGACTATTACAGATAGATAAAAGAGGACTTACTCTACTCAACTATTTTGAGGACAGTTTATAACAATGTATAAAAGCCACAGCAAAAATTGGTAATTGAACAGGTGGTGTGTAGGTAGAAGGGATGACTGTATCATGAAATGATAGTTGGAAAAGTTATTTTATTGGGAGCAGGAAAGGAGGGAGGAAAATAGAGGGAACATCTGGGGTGTGTGGGAAATAAGCTTTTAAATTTGAATTGAATTTGTAGTAATTTGTATTATTTTGGTGACAATTTGTTAAATATTATGGAAAATCAATAAAAAATTATTGAAAAAGAAAATTGACAGAGCTTTCCAACTGCAGACAAAGATGCTTCTGCCTGGGCTATCCAGTATCTGACAGCTTCACTGTTGCACACAAACACATTTTCCTCTCTCAAATGCACATTCAGACCTCAGCATCACTCATACTGGTGTCCTCTCTTAACCCTTGCCTTGATTCTAGAGTCAGAACTGTAGAGGGTAAGAAGAGTAGAAGAACGATGGCCTCAAGGATAAGGAGGATCAGAACTGAGGCCAAGAGCTAATGTTATGTTTCTCCCAACTGCAAAGGAATTAGAGCCTTGAGTTCTATATTGTCCTTAAAGAGAGAGAGAAGATGTTGAGACTGCCAACAGCAGTCAAGTTTTAAAACCTCAGGAGGCTGGAGTTTGCCTCTTAGCCCAAAATAAAATTGTCTTACTCTTAAAGAATGCGAAAACAAAACAGATCGCTCCCCTAGGAATGCCACAGTAGCAACAGTAGCAACAGTCTATACCTTGCAACTAAATATGGGTCTCCAAGACTGAATATCCCATCCTCATTACCAAATATGGTACTATTTTCCTCTGACTGGTCTAGCCCTCCAGCAGAGAGAATTAATAGGAAGAGGAGTGTCAAGATGTGCTGCCATCAAAGGAGGATTGCTGCAAAACTCTCTTCCATCAAAAACAGCTTACATTTCTTGGAGTGGAGTTCCAAAACTTGCCTGGCCTGGATGTCTTGTACAATCACTACAAGTTAGGCTCAGCTATTTTGAACAGCGTGTCATATTGGGCTGCTGGGTCATTATAGTATATATAAGGGGAATCAGCTTTGATCAAAGATACTTGGTTCTATGTTTCTGGTGAAGGGGATTGAAGTGTGTCTTCTTCCCATTCAGAGTTTTGCCCTCTCCATATCAAAGGACCTTTTGCTCAGCACTGTATACAAATCTTTGAGAAGCCACTGCCAAATGCCTCGCTGAGATGCCATTCTTATTTATTTGAAATCAGGATGTTAGCCGTAGTTCTGAAGCAGAGATTCCATACCAATGAGCTCAGAAAAGCTAAAAAGGGCTAGGTTTGGGGTTGTTTGCAGATGACAGCTGTTTAGCGTATCCACACACTTCAAGAAGAATCTGGTGTTTGTTTTGATGTAATCCAAGCCCACCACTTACTTACACTTACGTGCTCTACACTGCGTCACTGATTAACTATGTTGCTCTCTGTTGTAATCAGTGGAACAGGAACTGATTCACTGCTGGTGTGTTCCCTTTACTCTCATTCAGAGCAAATGAGGCCCCTTCTCAGTAACTGTCCAGGAAGCTGATATGTTTAGGAACTTCTCCTCCCACCCCCACCCCCCACAAACAACAGAGCTTGGATCTTATTTGGAAATGGTAAAGGCTAATGGGGTTGAGGAGCTACATCCTTTTTTATTTTAAGGGTTTTGATTTATCAAGTTCTCTTGACAGTTTACTGATTAAGACTCTGCTTAGTTTATATTCAGAGGAATGTTAATGGTGATTTCCTGCCATGCAATATTCTTCACTGTTTGTTCCAAACAATGCACTGCTCTGTTTATTTTTAACAGAAAAGTGGTATAAAAGTTTCATAAATAAATGACTTGGCAATTTTATTCTGTCTCATCTCTCTTCACATTTGTAACATGGCTGGTAATGCAGTTCATTGTTTGTGGGTTAGCAACCCTCCAATGTAGACTTTGGCTCTCTGGTGAACAAATGGTGTGATCTTTGGGTCTCCTGGTTCCCCAAGCCTGGAAGTGTTCTTATTTGAGGCCATAATATCTGCAAGTCCACAAGTGTTCAGTTACTTGCACAGACCATTGGTCCATCTAGTTTTGTACTGTCTGTATACTGTCTGGCATGGCTCTTCAGGGTTTCAGGCAAGGTTCTCTCCCCAGCTCTACCTAGAGATGTTGGGGAATGAACCTGAGACCTTCTGCATGCAAAGCAGATGCTCTATGACTGAGCTATGGCCCTTCCCCAGGAGCTGCAGCTCTTCCCCTACTTCAGACATTTCCCCCCTGTAGCTTTGCTTAAGGTTGATGTAAAAATTAGATCTCCACACGCACATTATACATGAACAGGCAAGTCACTTGAACAACAGATGAGACTGCTCCTATTAAGTCTCCTTTGTTAGGGTCAAAGTGAGTTTATGTGGTCACAGGGACCAGAGATTGGTACACATTGTGCAGTAAGAGAGCAGCACAACTTTTGTTTTAAGATGTCCATAGCTGCAGTAAAAATCACATTTTCCAGCTGCTAAACTAGAGAACAGCTGTTGCCCCAGGTCAACACAGTCCCATCACAGAGGGCATTTCCTTCAGTGCTTTGAGATTAGCAGATTAGCCGCATTTCCTTTCACCAGCTATTGTTTAGTTTAGTTTATTCAGCAAGCTGAAGCATATACAAGATTCTCAGAGGCGGAACACACAAACACAGGAGGTCATCAGACACACAGCGCATAAGAAAAGACAAACACAGCATTAGTGTGAAG
This sequence comes from Podarcis raffonei, assembly GCF_027172205.1. Taxonomy (NCBI): domain Eukaryota; kingdom Metazoa; phylum Chordata; class Lepidosauria; order Squamata; family Lacertidae; genus Podarcis; species Podarcis raffonei. Next base: position 66,714,308 of record NC_070607.1, read on the forward strand.
ATAAGCCTAACATTGGATGCAGTAGAGAGCAGAGCACAAGAACAGAAAGCTTTTTATTTTATTTAAAAAACAACAACCAAGTCAACACCAGCTGGCTAAAGAGGCTCTACATTTGACATTCAGCTTCAATAGGCAGGGCCTATCAGGTTTAAAATTCTGGCTATGAATTCACTGTCAATTAGAATGGAGTTACAGAGAGAGCGAGATCTATTGCCGTTATGAAACAATTTAATATAGAACCTTTTACCATCTATGACTAGTGATGCGGGTGGCGCTGTGGGTTAAACCACAGAGCCTAGGACTTGCCGATCAGAAGGTCAGCAGTTCGAATCCCCGCGACAGGGTGAGCTCCCGTTGCTCAGTCCCTGCTCCTGCCAACCTAGCAGTTCGAAAGCATGTCAACGTGCAAGGAGATAAATAGGTACTGCTCCGGCGGGAAGGTAAACAGCGTTTCCGTGCGCTGCTCTGGTTCGCCAGAAGCGGCTTAGTCATGCTGGCCACATGACCCGGAAGCTGTACGCCGGCTCCCTCGGCCAATAAAGCGAGATGAGCGCCGCAACCCCAGAGTCGGTCACGACTGGACCTAATGGTCAGGGGTCCCTTTACCTTTACCACCTATGACTAGCACTACAGTGCATGGACATTTAATGGCTGTGCTTGCAGAGTACAGGAACTGTAGGGCAGAGTAGGACAGAAAGCTTTTGAATTACATGGAACACTTACTCCTGCCTGATTAAGAGTTCCATGCAACTTGAAAGCAGGCTCCCATATCTGTTAACACAGATGACTCAATAAAAAGGACCGTCAGAAACCTTTTTGTATGAAATAATAGAGCAGGAAAAATTTCATGACATTTCTGGCCATCAGTAGCACTTTACAAGTCTGATTTTAGGATTCAAAAAACTTTCACTATTTTAACTTGCAAAATAATTTGAAACATGAGCTAACAATTTGAACATTGGCATATGTAATGTACATGAAGAGGTCAACAATGTTCCAGCTTTCAAACTGATCTGATAAAAGATTGGTAAATGTGCAGGAAGTTTAAAAAGTGCTTTTAAAAACATTTATTTCCTCCAATTTTTGAACAGTCATATTACATGTTCCTTTGCAATCTGGGGGGAAATGACTGGTGTGCTTTACTCAGGGTTACTAGAGAAGGCAATCCTTCACTGTTTCGGTGGACATTCTGAGCTGCAGATTTGTACTGCCAAAATATAGTTGTGCATGCACAGTTCAAAATCTAAAGCAAACATTCTCAGGGTACTGCAGAGATTCTGGTGGGAGCCACAGTGAATGCTACAAGCAAGGCTTATCCCTTTAGACAAGGTACCCGGTAGATACTTCCTGGGTTGCTGGGACCACTAGACAGGTGTACAAAGTGGAAAGCAGTTTGGTTAGAACAGGGCTGTTGCTAACCTCTTTTTGAACATTGAACATTGACTCTTCAGGGCCCATGTGATAGACATGGGCAGTTTTCAAGATTGACTTTCAAAGAATTTTCCATCAGCTATCTACACTATTTTAAGACAATCTTTAATCACTTTTTAATTTTTTTAATTAAATTCAGTAAACAAACAAACAGATTTGGAGGGGCTTGGGAAGCACACACAAAAACCCCTATGGCATCAGAGCAAGAGAGCCAGTAGAGAAGTGGATGAATTTTTTAATGACAAATTGGGGACACAAAAATCTTTTTGGGGCTGGATACAGCCTATGGGTTATTAGTCCCCCCCTCCATTGGAATGTTGCTGCCCAGGAGCTCTTGGCCATGTACACGATTCTCTTTCATTTACATAATTTATATTCACAGCAACCCTGTGAGTGTGAGCCAGAACATGTGGCAAGATACATGACATGTGTTTAAGCAGCTCAGCAGTCAAAATACCAGGCCCTACTACCTGCCGACCTTCTGCTGTAGCTCTACAGTGCTCCTGTCCAAAGAGGAGAGGCAGTGTTGTATAGTAGTTAGACTGCAGGACTTCCTTACAGAGAGCTAGTTTGCATTGGCAGCAAAACAGCAAAGCCAAATTGCAACATATTCCCTACTAGCTGCTGAAGAAATCCCAGAATTTATTTACCATGTTGGCAAGAGTATTGTGCATGTCTGCATGAAAAGAAAATCAGAGACATCCCTGGGGTTGCCATACTCACTGCATAAGAAGCAGGATTTGTGGAAACTGTTGCCTTCACATTGCACCTCCTCGGCGAAGTACACCGTTTTCTGGCACACGCCACACTTTTTTCCTCCACCCCAGTTCGGCATCCTGTAAAGGGAACAAATGGGGGGGGGGGATGTAATTGACTGAAGATAGGGGAACTGGGGTAGCACAATGAACTTACCACAGGACTGGCCCACCCATGAGGCAAGGTGAGGCAACCACCTCAGGTGGCAGGATTCACAGGGGCAGCAGATCCTGATGTGGATCTTTATTACCTCTTTGTTCCTTATATAGATCTTCACCCATCCCTTATTCCATCACAAAGAGGGGGGCATCACTTTGTCATTTGCATCAGGTGCCCAAATGTATTGGGCTGGCCCTGACTTACCAGTTACCAAGGTTGCATTCAAATAACCCATTAAAACCCAATAATCAACCTGCATGAAGCTGTGAAGAGAATGGTTTGCAGACTTTATTGATGTGGCAGAAAGTACCTTTACTGTAGACCATAGTGTGTGGACCCAGATAAACAGCTCGCATATTTCTATAACTAAGGGTGTTGCCACATCATTAGCCCCATTCCTGCCACCCTTATTTGACTTGCTCTTTGTATTTCCTGCATGCACTGTTTTTATGCATTCACAGCACACTCGTGTTATGATGGAGGTGGGTGGGTGTTTACGTCAGGCATAGGCAAACTTGGCCCTCCAGATGTTTTGGGACTACAACTCCCATCATCCCTAGCTAACAGGACCAGTGATCAGGAATGATGGGAGTTGTAGTTCCAAAACATCTGGAGGGCTGAGTTTGCCTATGCCTGTTTTATGTTGCTGACTTTAGTACATTGCAGACATGCACTAAAGAGATCTAGAGCTGTACTGGCCTCTGATGTCAGTAGCTTCCTTCACTTGGCTCCCTGTCTTCCACATCCAACTTCTATTCCAAGAATGTTGAGGGAGGAAATTAACAGTGGGATAATGAGAAATACCACATGCCTGTAATACCCCTCCCTTGCCTGCAAGAGTCACTCACTGGAATTAATGGCACAGATTCAGAAGGCTTCTGTCAGTTTGTATACTGTGAACAGTCTTGCTGCATAAGTTGCAGGAATTTCCAACTATGTTTTAAATAGTATATTTCTACAAATACCCAAGTCTCATTGCTTTCACATTTCTGAAATAAAGAATGGGGATGAGGGAAGTTCTAGTAGGATTGCCACATTACAGTTTAAGATATTCACATTATGCCTTTAGACACCACAGTAGTGCCAGGAACAAGGTACCTAATGATTCCACCCACTCTTCTGTCTTTTACCCTAAGGCCCTTGTGTAGGTTACAACATTAAAACAACTTACAATGACAGAAATAGGATGGATCCTAAAAATATACATCTCAAGTGTCAAAAGCCAGGGTAAAGAGGTATATCTACAACATTTACCAGAAACTGTATAATGAAGGTGCCAGAGACACCTTGGTGGGGAGGGAGGTCCACAATTTAGGGGCTCCCACGGAAAATGCCCTCTCCTGGACCTCCACCACCCCAAGCTTATGAAGGTGGAGACCTCTGCTGATTTTAGTACCTGAGGTGAAGCAGAAGGAGAATGTACAAAAGGAATGGGGGCCTGGAAGAAGCGGAAGAAACTGCCTCAATTTCATTAGGCATTTTAAGGGCACACTGTTGCAACTCTGTTCTCGCTGCTTTGAAGATCTGGATAGCAAAGCTCAAGGTAAAGCATTTGCTGTGAATTAGCTTCCTGCAGAATAAATGTCCTTTACCTTAATTTTGTGTGACGCAAGGAGGATGCTACCTTAAGATAAAGCACCAAGTGGCTCAGAAATGAGAAGGCCATCCATGTGCCAAATCTGTCCAAGGTAGCTTTTAACCTAGAAGGAAAGAAGTCTTATGATCCAGGCACAAGGCCAATACTGCAGTGATACATTCTCTTCCAGGATGTGCATAAACCCACCAACTCCTCATAAAAGGACGGAAAAAATAAAACAGAAAGGTGTGGTTAGAAATATGGAGCCAAGGCCAAAAATAAACAGATAAGGAACATGGAACAGGGCAGTGCATGGCTGAAGAGCTCAGGAAGTCTCATTTTCTGAATTAGTGATATACAGTATCAGTCTGATGTTAGCAGTATTTCTTAAGCTTCTCTGGCTGAACTTAGAGAACTAAGAACTGAAGAGGAAGTCCATCTTGATCATGTCCACATGGTTCAAGAAGGGACACCCCCTCTCTTATCACATAACTACTCTGCCATCAAGTCTTAAGAACTGTTTGGCAGGAGCTGCCTGGTTCTCCCAGCCTCAATCTGATCTGGGAGGAGTGGCAAGACATCCAGAACTGCCACTTACACTGGTGAGGGCAGAGGGCACCTCCATCAAGCCCTCTCCTACAAGGGTTGTGATTACAATGAAAGCAGCTTTACAAAGAAAGAACTGTGTGGCAGGAGCTGCCTTGTCCTACTGCCTGGACACTGTCACCAGCTCTGCTCCTGGATCTGGCCTGAGAAGAAGACTATTTCTGGGGATGGACAGCCAGAATTGCCATTGACATCAGCTGTAACTTTAAGAACTTGTGCTTGAACTTGCCTTTTCCTTTTCCCTCCCATTCCCTTTCCTTTGTGTGCCATGTTATTTTGGATTGAAAGCCTGTGGGCAGGGACTGTCATGGAACTGATGTTTGGAAGTCACTTTCTGACTAAAGGGTGTAGTATAAATTCTGTAAATAATTAATAAATGCCTAAAAACAAATACACGAGGTGGATTCTCCCTGCAGAGGCCCAATTGGTACAATTTGTTATTCTGAAGAAAAGAGGAAGAGGTCCTGAACTTGATATACACCTAGAGTGCCCAGATCACACTTTTAAGTGAGACAGCTTATACTAAAAAATTTGAATCTTATGTTTTTGCAAAGCAAAGCTGAATATCTCTCTCTCTCCTCCCATCCATTGGAATGAGAAAGCAGCTTGGTGTAAGCACCTTCTTTTTACTGACAATGCAAAATAACCCAATATATATTTCCAGTTCTGCCTTTTGTGAGTTGGATAACTCCTTGTTCAACAATATAACACTTCTTCCAAAACAGAAGCATAAAAAACAGCTGTGGCAGCACTAGGCTCAAACAAGGCAAATCAGGTAATCTCCCATGTGGAGGCCAGGTGCTCAGGAGGACAGGGAGCCTGCAGCTTGGATAGTTGCATAAACAAGAGGAGTTCAGCAGGTGTACCTGTGTAAACAAGGGGATTTCAGCTGGTGTAGCATTTTCCATCCCAGCACAAGCCACGCCTGTTGAGATTTCCGCTTTTGTACAACTGTTAAAAGTACAGTAGCCCTTTCTCCATTCAACTTGCCTAATTTAAAGGCTGTTTTTAGGTATCTATCTATCTGCCTATCTCTCCAACTGCCCATACTCATAGTCCGCCCTCTTGAGCAAAGGGCTGCAGACCCTGGCTTAAGTGCACTGGCTGATCTGCAAGTTGCTGCTGCCTGAGAAGCTCATCCAGAGTTCCTTTCCAGGAAAAAAAAACAACAAACACTGGACTAAGGCTGGGAGATTTTGCAGCAACTGTGGAAAAAGAAAAAAAGCAGTTTTATTATCAATGCACCTTTTAAAAATATTTCCCTCAGTTGTCTGTCTCAGCCTTCCCACCTCAATATCCTGCAAACTAGCTTTTCACGTTCTGTATCCCTCCCTCTCTGCCAAGTAATTCCAGCTAGGAGCCTTGGATTGCCTTAAAAGGAAATGTGGCTCAGACTCTCTCTCATTTCTTTCTGCTGGGGCATAGCCCAGCAAGCTGAGCAGGAAGGAGGCCAGCCCTGGCTTTCAATAAAATGGAGTGTCCCTACAGAACAGCACCTTTCAGTGCTGCACAGTGTATGACGGGAGCATAATAAGATTGTCTATGCTATCTTCAGCAGCTGGGGTAAAGCCCTGATCTCTGCATGCTCCAAATGCAGGGCTGTTCAGATGGTGCAAAGGAGGACAAGCCCTCTCATAGCTGTGTCAAAGAAGAAGATTCTGCATGTGTGGGTTTTCTCATGACAAGTTGCACCTGCAAAACTTCCTTTTTGGGGGTTCAAGATTGGTTAGGAATACATAATGCTACTTGACTGCCAACCACTCACTCATTGCACATTATCATTGGGTGCATTGGGTTTAGTTCAAGACGTTTGTCCAGCCACTGAATATTATTGACCAGATACTAAATCCAGGCTATCAATAATCTGCAGACCAACAGTATCAGTGAACAAAAATGCAAAGAGAAAATATGTGGGATTGTGCCTTGCCAGTGAGAAGTCCTCAATTTGCAAAATTCTTCTGGAGTTATCTTTAACCTGGCCAGGATATCACACACAGTTTTATTTGGATCTGATCTATGCATTTCCACATTGTCATCATTTTTTTTGTAGTGATTTAATCAGTAGCTAGATTCCAGTAGAGGGATGATGGTGGCACTGTGGGTTAAACCACAGAGCCTAGGACTTGCTGATCAGAAGGTCGGCGGTTCGAATCCCCGCAACGGGGTGAGCTCCTGTTGCTTGGTCCCTGCTCCTGCCAACCTAGCAGTTTGAAAGCACGTCAAAGTGCAAGTAGATAAATAGGTATCACTCCAGCGGGAAGGTAAACAGCATTTCCATGCGCTCTGGTTTCCATCACAGTGTCCCGTTGCACCAGAAGCAGCTTAGTCATGCTGGCCACATGACCTGGAAGCTGTACGCCGGCTCCCTCGGCCAATAAAGCGAGATGAGCATCGCAACTCCAGAGTCGGTCACGACTGGACCTAATGGTCAGGGGTCCCTTTACTTTACTATTAGATTCCAGTAGCTAGGATTAGCACTAAATTAATTTATTTAACGGGGGAAGGGAGAGGCTATGAAGTAAAAAACAGAAGAGGCTTAAACTTGACCTGATTAACTAGATGCAGCTAGACATATCCTGAAATAAATTGAATCCAGCAGCACATTCTAGAGGTCACAATCTTATTACTGCTATTGCTATTGCTATTACTACTACTACTACTAAAGTTCCAAATTATTAGCTAGAATAACTCAAAAGAGATGCATTTATACAGAGTCAGATACTGGACCATGTCTCCTGACCCAAGATCCTTTAACTCAGGAATGAGTAAGTAACCTGTGGCCCTTGCTTGACTACAGCTTCCATTGTTCCTGACCATTTGCCATGCTGTCTGCAGCTTATGGGAGCTGATGTCCAGGAACATCTGAAGGCCCATAGGATGTCCTGTTCTAACTGGAATCGCCAAGTACCAAACCTGGGCCCTGCTCTATACAAAGCATGTGCTCCCCAACTCAGCTGTGACTCCCAACAGCTTCAGGTTCCAGGAAGAAATATAAGGCTGTGAACAAGGATAAAGCTTAAGTGAAATAGAAGATTAATTAGTTAGATGATTCTGCATGTGAAGCATTCTCAGCAGTGCTGCTTTTAAATAGTCACAGCATATAATATTTCAAGAACCAAGGCTTTATTCTATGCTTCCCACAAATCTTAAGTATCTGTTCCATCCAAACAACACTGCCAATGCCAAACAAGTAAAAGATTGGAAGATGTAGGAAAAAGCAGCTCTTAAGTTAACCTATCTTAAAATGCAATGAGAAAAAGGGGTATGTATCGAGAAACTTAGGTGTTTCAAACAACTCCACTTATTAAAAGAGGATTCAATAAGGTTTGCCAAGGTAAAAAAACCCTGCTCCAATCCAGAAATACATATATATAGAAGTACATGGCCTATGAGCAGCTGTATGAACTTAGCTGCTCAATGGTTATCAGCTTAAAATGCACCAATTTTGGGTTGAGTTATGGCCTGAGTTTGCACTATCCTCTCTCCTCAAGGGGACAGCTAAATTTGCTCCCTCTACCAGGTAGAAGATTGAGGCTGTCAGCTTTGAATGGCCCTAACATTTTTTTGCATTCTCCACAGGGTTCCTATCCACATGCACACTGCTCTCACTGGATTGGGGTTGCTTGTGTGTAAAGAGTACTGGAACTAAACACAAACTCAGATAAAGCAAAGTATTGTGACCCATCATTGTAATACTTAAAACTATTAAATAACTAACTTTAATAAATATTTCACATTGAAAACAGAATTAATATGACATATACTGGGTGTCATAAAACTGAAGAACCAGATAGGTACCAATCTGTCACTGGACTCACTGGTTAGCTTTTTAGGCCAAGTCTGATCTGGGGATTTGGAGACAGTGACTCATATTTTAAGAACAGCATAAATGGAAGAAGATAAACCAACTTTCCATAGATGAATAGAGTTGTGGGAAATGCCTCTTTCAATTAAAACTCACAAATATGATAAGTGGTAGAAAGGGGAGGTATGACACAAGGTGACCCTACTCTATTTTGGGACGGGTCTGAGTACCACTATTCTATTAGGAAATAACTATCTTATTTACAATAAACACCATATGGTCAGCAGTAACATACTTAATTTAAGTTCACACTGAGTAGACTATTTGTAAATTATTTATTGTCTTCTCTTACTCCACTCATTAGTTATTGCTTCTTCTAACTCTTGTTTCCCTTATATTATCTTTCAAAAGTAGATGCTATATTAGAGTGCAAACTGCTGTTGTGTATCTTTTGTTATTTCTGAAATTTAAAAAAAAACTGATTAAGGATTTGTCAGGATTGCTATTGCTATAGTTTACTCACAGTGGTCTGCTTACAGTGAAAACACCATACAAGGATATATATGATGCAGGATGTTCCTTTAAGTAATGATTTTTAAAATTGCTCCTTTTAAATGATAAGAAAGTTGAGTTAAGAGTGTTACGAAACATTTGAAAATATATTTGGCAATAATATCTGATAACCAGATTTCCTAGTTACATGGAGTGGGTTGCACCTAACTGTCAGAGCACTAACTAGACTTCTGTTTGCACAATGGGGTTCACCACCCCATTCACCCTCTGAAATTGGCCCTATGGGGTTGGGAGAATCCCCAGAACAGTGCACGGGGGGAGGGGATTATTCTGTCTGCCAAGCCGAAATGCTTTCAGATGTGGCATTTCTCGTGGCATTATGTTGAATTGCACACTTTTTTAAATATGCATAGGGTGTAGATATATTGTATTTTGTAAACAATCTACACCGACATAGTTCCATATGGTATGAAGGCTTATATGTAGTCCTCAGCACTTTGCAAACAGAGATCAGCAGTTCAGGAACAGCCATCAAGACACCCAATATATGTAATCTAAACCTAAATACTTTCCCAGAAAGATGGGAAGCACCTGAATACATTGTTATGGTCCCAGTGCAATAATAAAGAAGTACAAGGGTGACAACAGCAGCAGGTCAAACGCAGTTGGAACTTTCCACTCATTACCGGTAATCAAAATGACACACTAAACGTTTTGCGCCAGGCAGGAACCAGCTATGTTTAGGCAGAAATTGTTGGTTCATTTCTAAAAATAATGTGTCAATAAGCATACAGATATGGGTGATCCAGTATACATTGTATACAGTATACATTGTATACAGTACACAGACTTTTAAAAGTTTTTGACAAAGTTCTTACTGGAAACTTCTGAAGAAGCTTAGCAGTCATGGACTAAGAAGGCCAGTCCTCTTATAGATAAGTAAAGAACAGGAAGCAGAGAGAAGGAATAAATGGACAGTTCTGACAATGGAAGAGTGTAAGAAGTGTGATTTCCTGAGGAACAGCATTGGAACATTATACATAAAAATATATACACACATACACGTACATACAGTTGGGGGAAGGGGCAGCTGGTCACTGGGACAGCAGGAAGTTAAGAATCATGGTTATGCCGCAGCTGTTGCTTATCTATTTAGATCAAAATCATTGTTTACAGTTTTTAAATTAATCCTTTGTTCTATTCAAATGGTGGCCTTCCCTTCTTGCCTGTCAAATCCTATTGCACCCAACTACAGAAATTATGTGGTTCGATGCTGAACGGCTGATGAATTGAAACAGGAAATTTGTCTTTCCACCCTCGGTAAGATTATGACTGTTTATAGTCTCCCACACTACATAAGGAAGTAGGCTTTATCTAAACTTTGCATTCACATGTATCAATTGGATATCAGTATTTCTATTTCCCATGGCTGTATGTCTAATCTAAGAGACAATTGCCAGAACGTATAATTTTAAAATGGATTATCCGATGCTTTCCGAATGTTTACATTATCATTTGGAAGGGATTCCTTCTGAGCTATGAGTCACCACCTGCAAAAGCACAATAGGAGTAGAGCACTCAGAGGCTGAGCCCACTGGGAATATATCCAATACTAATATGGGAGAATCATCCGTCTATCAAGGGACCAGAAAATATAGCTGCAGCAACTTTGGTTTAAGTTCTCCCCCCTCCCCCTGTATGCTGGGACACAACATGTCATGATACTGAAGGGGGAGGGAGAGAACTGTAGAGGTGAAATTTCACAAAACAATAATGTGATTATGAGATCAGCCCTCATCCATAATGCTCAGGAAGAAGCTGCAGGAGTTGCCTGTACCACAAGCTACTTGATTATAGCAGGTAATGGAAGTTCAAGCTGAGCAAGAGACAGGGCAGATTGTGACTTCCTTTGCAGCTCAACACTTTTTTAAAAAGAAGAAGAAAGTATTCTCAGGTGGGGGAAGTTTGCTCCTCTTCAAATCATGTATATTTTGCGTTATGACACCACTAAACCAGTCACAAGATTCTCATATGTTTGTTGTCGGATGCACTACAGGGCATACACTGCAGGTCAGCTGCTGGAGTTTCAGAATAGCACTGATCTGTGTTAAACTGGCAGAATAAAAAAAGCATTGAAAGGAAATATTTAATGAAGCATGAGATCGCAACCACTAAGTTTAACAGCAGCAGAGGGTGGCCTGATAAATGGCACTTTAGAAAAACAAAGAGATTAACTGTACATCCCTATCCATAACAAAATTAAAGTAATTGGATTTAACCCACTTTAGTCCCATTAACGTTAATGGGATTCATCACAGTTTATAAGGAAGTTAAGTTAGAGCTGGTAAGTGAGAACCAAATAATCTGTACAAATGTGGGGAAAAGCTGGAATGACATCCAGTGCCTGGGGTTAGGAGCCTGTGGCTATTTTGAAGACCACAACTCTCATCATCCCTGACCATTGGCCATGCTGTCTGGGGGTGATGGTAAAAAGGTAAAGGTAAAGGACCCCTGACAGTTAAGTCCAGTCGCAAACGACTCTGGGGTTGTGGCGCTCATCTCACTTTACAGGCCGAAGGAGCCGGCGTTTGTCCGTAGACAGTTTTTTGGGGTCATGTGGCCAGCATGACTAAGCCGCTTCTGGCGCAACGGAACACCAAAACCAGAGCAGCTCTCAGAAATGTCGTTTACCTTCCTGCTGAAGCGGTACCTATTTATCTACTTGCACTTTTTTGGCATGCTTTCAAACTGATAGGTTGGCAGGAGCAGGGACCGAGCAATGGGAGTTCACCCCGTGGTGGGGATTCAAACAGCCGACTTTCTGATTGGCAAGCCCAAGAGGCTCAGTGGTTTAGACCACTAAATAATGTTCCTGTTCCTGTTCTAGTCTGTCAACTGCAGCTTCTGAAGAAAATCCCCATGCTTCCTTAAATGTAAATTACAACATCTTCGTTCTAAGGCTCATTCACATTCATGACATGGGGGCAAAGAGTAAAAAGAAAAGGCAGTAAGTAGTTGCGGGGCATACTTTTCAGGGCCCAGAATTAGAAGTTCCAATGACGAGTGGATATGGGGAGAATTGGGAGACTGCCTCGTACCTAAGGGAGACAATCCTCATAAGTCTGCATTATGAAAGTGTGGCTGGGTACAGGGGCATACCCCTGTGTTGGCCAGGTTGGTCTCCACCTTGGGAGCAAACCCAGAGGGGAGCAAAATCGTGCCTCTCCACTCTGGCTCAGAGCAGCTAGGAGCCTGCCAGCCCTTCAGCACGCTCTATGGTCCGCTCCTCTGCTGATCTGGGTGGCAGGCAAGTGTGCAGGCTCCTCTAGGCACCTTGGTAGAGGAATCCAGTTGTTGGTGTGGGCCATCAGAGCAGCCCTGTGGGCCCCCCCTGCCCAATTGGCCAGCGGCTTTATTTGAAATGTATGGGGAGCACCCACTGGAGCTTGGAGGCAAGAAAGAGTGGGCAAGAGTTGCTGGAGGAGGAAAAATGAAGGAGGAGAGGAGAAGAGTAGAGTAGACCCCACCCACATGGCCACAGAGGAAGTCACTGATGGAGCATGAAAAGCAAACATTTTGAGTTTCTGGTCCATGGTCTCTCTCAGCTTCAGAGCTGCTGATACAAGCCAAAGGTGCAAGGGAGCCTAGGTACACCACTGCTAGTGTGCCTAGCGTCCCATTTCCCTCTACAATTTCTACAAGTAATTATCATTTAAGAAGCACTTGAATTCCCTGTGTGACTATCTTATTGTGATCATGATTCTAAGGCAAATCACTAATATTATCATGTTACAGATGAGAAACTGAGGCTGGCCAAATGGCTAAAGAACTGAATCTGAACCCAGGAGGCCTGGAGTAGCCTCACCATACAATCCAGCTAATTATTTCATGAGCAAAAAAACCCTGATTTACGCAAACTCACAAAGTTTTCTGTGGTTGTTTTACCACATTCTTGGAGCTAATAGTCATTTGTGGTCAGGAAGGTTCCAAGTCTGCTAGGGAAGGAACACAGACACTCATGCAATTATCAGATCATTGAGTAATAGCATGCTTTACCATAAATGGACATTCTTTAGTACTAAACAACAGTCAAATTCTTAAGTAAAGAGGTACTGCAACTAGACAAAGCAAGATTATAGTAATTCCATTCAGCACAATGCACTCTACTATCTGCCCAGTACCTTTCCACAACAGGCTTCAATACTGACTTTTCAATGTTCAGGGTAGATAAGGATTCCCAACACAAACTCTGGCAATCTAAAGTACTTGCTTCAATTTTTTTTTAAAAAAGCCAAACATTCTTTTAGGTGCCTAACAATCTCTTAACCTCATTTCCAGTCTTAAAATGTGAATATTTACAGGATGTACACTGAGAATCAGTAATACTAACGAAACCTAAACTGAAGTTCCACAAACTCTTACAATGTCTTCTAAGTCAGCCAGGTCCATGGTGTTTAGTTTAGTTTTTTTGCAAAGAAGTCAAATGTTCAACAGGTACTCAGCATGCTCAATACTTTTGAAATTGTGGTACCAAATAGCTCTGAAGTTTTTAGTCAACCATACGAATTCAGAATGCAACTGCTGTTGAAGATAATTGCCAGTGTATAATTACAACAATAGAAATAATAGCCTTGGGATATTTATCAAGGAGTAGAACTGTTCCTTCTGTTATTCAAATTAAGAATTTACCTAATACACCACCCTAAATACTAATGCCAGCAAGATTTCAGCAGACTGTATTTGTACAGCAAATGTACTGTAGTTGAAAAGCGTAATGCTGGTGGGTTAACAAAAGAGGTTTAAAGACTGTCTCAAGGCAACTCTTAAAAAATGTAGTATAAACACTGACAACTGGGAAATACTGGCCTGCGAGCGCTCCAGTTGTAGAACAGCCTTTACCAAAGGTGTCATGGACTTTGTAGACACTCAAACTCAGGACACAAGGGAGAAACGTGCTAAGAAGAAGGCATGCTTGGCAAATCCACACCGTGATCAACTCCCACCTGGGAACCAATGTCCCCACTGTGGAAGGACATGTGGATCCAGAATTGGCCTCCACAGTCACTTACGGACTCATTGTTAAAATCGTGTTTATGGAAGACAATCTTACTCGGCTACTAGTGATCGCCAAAGAAGAAGAAGAAGGTGTGTCACACAGTATGTTCCATCATGCTACTCCGGGCACCACACTTTAAAGAGGAACCTGTGGGTGGGGAATCTGTGGATCTTGAGATATTGCTGGATTTCCAAGTCCCATCCAGTTAGCATGGCGCATGATCAGGATGGCAGGAGATGCAGTTCAGCAGCATCTGGACAACCACTGGTTCCACATCCCTTTACATTGTAGGCAATTCAGAGGAGGTCAGTGAAGATGCACAGGGGTATAGAAAGTTGTGTTAGGAAAGGTTGAGGAAACTGGATATGATTAAACTGGAGACAAGAAAACTGGGAGGAAATGCAAAGGCACTCTTCAAAACCTGAACAGCTGTCCCACAGGAGAGGGCAAATACTGGTACTTGTTCTTTTCTGGGGCAGAGGGCAGGACTAGGTTTAATGGGTTGAGTTCCAGGGGGTAGATATGGGTTGAACATTAGGAAGAGACTTCAAGAGGAGAGCAGTTCAACAACAGAGAACAACAGCTCTTTCTCCTGGAGTTTCTCAGGGACTGGACAGCCATCTGATGGGGATGCTCAAACTCTGGATTTCTTGCACTGGTCTAGACGGTCTACAGGATGCCCACCATATACTTTTTAGAAGAAATATATCACTCATCAGCTAAGAATGAAATGTAGTCACACGCCTTTTGGACATCATATCACAATGAAGGCTCTGGAGGAGTCAGAGCAGAATTTTCTTCAGTATGCCCCCCCAAACTCCAAAAAAGGAGGTCCCACTCAAACGTTTAAGATGCATTCACAAAGGCAAAACCAGGTTCTGAACTGAAAAACCAAGAATCAGGTAGTAAGGCTGAGTGTGTTGCAATGCTTTTTAAAATTGCATATTGACCCCAAATAATTACCATTTCCCTGCAGGGGGAGAAAAGATGCGAATCATGTCTCACAGTCGAGGCTGCAGAGTTTGGTTTAGGGCTCGTCAGCTCTACGGGAAGCTGAAGCGTGGCTTACTCTCGCGTAACCTCCCCCCCCCCGCGCGTGCGTTTTCAGGGCGCAGACAGGGCTTGTGCGTCTCGAGGGATTTTATTAGTTTATTTTACGCACACTCCTGTCGCAGAGACGGCTGCTTCTGCGGGGAAACCAACGGGGATCAGAACCCCGAAAGTTAGCTCTGTGACATAAGGGGAAAAGGCGCGGCAAGACATGGCGCCCCTGCCGCCACAAGGGAACTTTCTTCAGGCGCGCTGCAGCCGGAACAGCAGCAGCAGCAGCAGGGCGTTTGCCACCAAGCCTTCCAAGGCAGAGCCGCGGCGGCCCAAGTGCCCCGCCCGTGGAACGGCGGGAAAAGGAGGGAAAAGGCCGGGCCTGGCGCTTGCTTACCTGGCGAATGCTGGCGCGCGTCCGGCTGCTGACTGCTGTCCCTCTACGCTCTGGCTCTTTCTCCCTCAGGCTGGCCGGGCTCAAGCCTCCCGAGAGCGGGGCTTGTTTTGTTCTGCTCGGCGGAAGGCGTGTCCCTCAGCACCCCGCAGCCCGCGCGCCCGCCCAAAGAAAGTCGCGGGGGAAGAGCGAGCGAGCGAGGCAAGGAGGGAGGGACCGAGGGCTGGCTGCTGAGGCGCCTTCTTCGTCTGTTTTTTGCACTCAGCACCACAAAAGGCCTGAGGTCACGTTTTCTGAAGAAACAAACAAACAAGGCAGGCGGGCAGGGAGCGGGGCAGGGTCGCCCACCCAAGTGGATGAGCGAGGCAGCTGATGCTGAGAACAGGGACAGGGGGAAAAAGCATCGGGGCAGCAAAATAATAATAACCATATCTCTTATTTTAAAAAAAACACTTTTCCAAACCACTTTGAGATTTTATTAGCATCAAGCGGCATATAAATCTTGTGAAATAAAACAATAAAACAGAAGAAAGGAATGCTGTGATCACCATTAGTCAGCATGGATTTCTGAAAAATAAGTCATGTCAGACTAACCTGATCTCGTTTTTTGACAGAATTACAAGCCTGGTAGATGAAGGGAACGCAGTGGATGTAGCCTACCTTGATTTCAGCAAGGCATTCGACAAGGTGCCCCATGATATTCTTGTAAAGAAGCTGGTAAAATGCGGTCTTGACTATGCTACCACTCAGTGGATTTGTAACTGGCTGACTGACCGAACCCAAAGGGTGCTCATCAATGGTTCCTCTTCATCCTGGAGAAGAGTGACTAGTGGGGTGCCACAGGGTTCTGTCTTGGGCCCGGTCTTATTCAACATCTTTATCAACGACTTGGATGATGGACTCAAGGGCATCCTGATCAAATTTGCAGATGACACCAAACTGGGAGAGGTGGCTAACACCCCAGAGGACAGGATCACACTTCAAAACGACCTTGACAGATTAGAGAACTGGGCCAAAACAAACAAGATGAATTTTAACAGGGAGAAATGTAAAGTATTGCACTTGGGCAAAAAAAAAATGAGAGGCACAAATACAAGATGGGTGACACCTGGCTTGAGAGCAGTACATGTGAAAAGGATCTAGGAGTCTTGGTTGACCACAAACTTGACATGAGCCAACAGTGTGACACGGCAGCTAAAAAAGCCAATGCAATTCTGGGCTGCATCAATAGGAGTATAGCATCTAGATCAAGGGAAGTAATAGTGCCACTGTATTCTGCTCTGGTCAGACCTCACCTGGAGTACTGTGTCCAGTTCTGGGCACCACAGTTCAAGAAGGACACTGACAAACTGGAACGTGTCCAGGGGAGGGCAACCAAAATGGTCAAAGACTTGGAAACGATGCCTTATGAGGAATGGCTAAGGGAGCTGGGCATGTTTAGCCTGGAGAAGAGGAGGTTAAGGGGTGATATGATAGCCATGTTCAAATATATAAAAGGATGTCACATAGAGGAGGGAGAAAGGTTGTTTTCTGCTGCTCCAGAGAAGCGGACACGGAGCAATGGATCCAAACTACAAGAAAGAAGATTCCACCTAAGCATTAGGAAGAACTTCCTGACAGTAAGAGCTGTTCGACAGTGGAATTTGCTGCCAAGGAGTGTGGTGGAGTCTCCTTCTTTGGAGGTCTTTAAGCAAAGGCTTGACAACCATATGTCGGGAGTGCTCTGATGGTGTTTCCTGCTTGGCAGGGGGTTGGACTCGATGGCCCTTGTGGTCTCTTCCAACTCTATGATTCTATGATTCTATTCTAAGATTTTGGCGTCGCACAGGGTGCTGCTGAAATTTGAAAGTCCAAAGTGGGCCACTGCATAACATTTCCAAAATGCAAACAAGAACTCAAGTGATTAAGGAGCCCCCAATGGCACAAAGCATCAGTACCTCTGGCTGTTAACCAGAAGGTTGGTGGTTTGAGCCCACCCAGGGACAGCTTGGGGCAGGATTCCAGCAGTGCAGGGGGTTGGACTGGATGACCCTTGGGGTCCCTTCCAACTATACAATTCTATGATTATCACTTAAGCTTAAAAAAAGACGTAATTCTTGGTGTGGTGCATTCAGTATCCATTCATTTTTTGTATTCCCTGCTCTATTTGGAATGAATGTTCCAGTGGCGTAGCGTGGGGGGTGCCAGGGGTGCCGGCCGCACCGGGCGCAACATCTGGGGGGGCGCAAGTCCAGAGGGCCCAGCCGCGTCGTGCCCTCGGCCCGCCCCTATTGTCAGAGCAGCCGGCCAGCCTCCGCCTGCTCCTACCTTGCCCACCCGAGGACTGCGGCAGCGCTCGCCCCCGTGGCCACCTACCCCCGCCTCGCCCATTGGCTTGCCTCCCTCGGCCCCGCCTCTCTCCGATGGCCGCGGGGGTGTCCTGCTCGGCGCCGGCGCCTTTTTTCAGGATGTAGGGAGGCTGGACGGGGAGGTGGGGTCGGAAGCGGGCAGAGAAGGAGGGGAGCTCATAGCCAAAAGGGCTGCGCCAGCCGGCAAAGGGCCGGGGAAAGTTTGGAGAGGAGAAACGCACCGTCATGATTTCCCGGTGGAAGCGGCAGGATTAGGGATGGCGAAGCGTAATTACGCACGAATTTCGCTGGGTGAGAGCTTCGGGGATCGATCGGCGGAAATGGGAATCAATTGGAATATGAGAAAGAGAGAGAGAGAGGGACCATCATTCATAGGCATAGATTTGTAGGGTTAGGGGGCGCAAATCCACAGGTTAGGGGGCGCAAATTACTTGCCTTGCCCCAGGTGCTGACAACCCACGCTACGCCGCTGGAATGTTCCACAACTGACTAAGTATGAAAAGGAGGACCTCTCTTGGCAAAGGGATGCTACCTCTCCCAGAGCTTGTGGTAATGCTCAAGTAATAACAGGCCTCTGCACCCCCAGCAAAGCTCCCATGCCTTTAGCAGCTGCATGACAACCAGAAATGCAACAGGTACATAATATGTATTGTGGCTGCTTGAATGCCATGCAACTGACAAAAGGCACAGATAATTGTTCCAGATCTGTTGTCTTTCTTCTTAACACCCAGCCGGCTAGCCCACCTTTGGAACTCTCCTGATACATGTGAAAGATATGAAGGACTGTCTTACAGTGCAATCCTATGCGTATTTCCTCCAAAGTAAGACCCGTTGTGTTCAATGGAATCAGCATAGGCTTGTAGTCTTAGTGCTTTCATTTCTGATCACACATGAGAGAGAGAGAGAGAGAAATACAGTGGTACCACTGGTTATATACTTAATTCGTTTCGGAGGTCCGTTCTTAACCTGAAACTGTTCTTAACCTGAAGCACCACTTTAGCTAATGGGGCCTCCTGTTGCCACCGCGCCACTGGAGCACGATTTCTGTTCTCATCCTGAAGCAAAGTTCTTAACCCGAGGTACTATTTCTGGGTTATCAGAGTCTGTAACCTGAAGCGTATGTAACCCGAGGTACCACTCTATTTCAAACAAAATGTGGAATCTTCGAAGGGACTATTTGGAAATACTTCCTGGTTTGGTGTTGTTACTGATGGGCGACTATTTTTATTGATTAGTGAACATATCATAACATACCAGAAAGAAGGAAGAGGTAAGTAGGGATGTATATATATTTAAGGTTGCAATACTACAACCAGCCACCTAGAGCATATCTAGTGCAGCATGTCAAAGATCCTCAGCAGCTTATTCCTAGCCATCTATAACCCTGGGTGAAAACTGCTTTTGAACATGGCAGTTCTATTTAACTGTCATTGATAAGCTTGTTCTTCATTAACTTGCTGGATCTTTTTAGAAAGCTGCCAATCATCAGCACATCTTGCGCTAGTTAAATTTGTGTGTTAATTAAACATTGTGTTGACAATGTTCTCTATCCACATCTCTTTCCTATGCTGTTCTTACTTTATTTTGTTGCCTTTGTCTTGTGTTTTGAAAAGTATTGAGCCCTAACCTCTTTGGCTTTTCTTCATGGGAAAAGTCCTCCAACACTTTGAGCACTGGCTTGCTTTTTTCTGAACCTCTTCCACCTCTATGGTCATTCCATTGAAATGTGGTTTCTTGAGAAATGCCAGCAGGGCTAATTGCAAAACAAAGTGCTAATGGTTTGCCGAAGCCCTTTATGCATCTTTTATTTGAGTTTTCTTTGAAACATCCATCAAGGAACCTTGTGTACTTCTACCACAGCGAGATGCATGAGTTACGCAATGTATCTAGCCCCACCGTGAACAGTGAACATTGCCTAAGGAGTGCCAACAGAGAATCTGTGAGTCGTTCACACATTTGCTTCTGTGGCTTATTTGCTCACTCGAGTCATTGATTATAGATGGTAATGTTAATGGCATATTAATATGAGTGAGGCTACTTAATGGTAATTTGTAATGCAAGATGGTAAATGTAATAAGTGAAAAATATTGTAGTTTTTAAAGAAATAGCAGCAACTATTATATGACTAAATGCCACCAATTTCTTGCCACCTCTGACAAAGGCTTCCATTGAGTGCCAGTCTCAGAGGTTCTATAAGGCTGTGGAATGCTCAGAGCTTCTTTGTGTAACCATAAATAGCAACAGGAAATATATACAATAGTGGCAAAGAAAGGAAGACTAATTTCCACACTGCATTTCTGTATATATCAGCAGCCTAAGGCAAAAACATGGAATGGAACACTGATTGTGTTCCTTCTTTTTATGCAAGTTTATTATATTAACTACAGCAGCATATCCAGTAGTAATGAAATATGAGATGATTATTCATTGAACCCCCCCCCCAAAAAAAAAACTAGCACTGGAAAAATCTAGATCTGATTTAGTGTGTGTGTGGTACACGGGCTAAATGTTTTATCAAAATGTTGACTTCTGATGTGTATACATTTATTTGGAAATAAACCCCGTTGAATGCAATGTGGGACTTACTTCTGAGTAAATATACAGGTAGGTATCAAACTAAATAACTGTGCAAGTGAAACAACTTCCACTTGCACAGTGGGAGGTGTATGATTTGATATTATTGTTATATAATTTATGTTATATTGACTGTTTCTCTTTGTACTTTGTTGGAGAGAAGAAAAAGAAAGGAGGGATACAAAATAAATATATTCAACAAAGAAACAATGTGTTTCAAATCTCAAGTGTTGGAGAAGGTAACATTTAACATTTTCCTCCTAAAGAGTCACTGAAGAAGAATGTTGCATTGTAATATAGCTGTGGGATTTCTTCTTCTCAAATTGATGAAGTCTCAAGGGTGCAGCTGCCCCCTGGTGTTTAAGTGGTACTGTTACACACAGTACTTAAATGCTAATTGAGTGCCAGCAAGGTATTTTTTAATTCTATCCGATAATTACCAAATAACACATCACGAAAAGAAGTTTAGAGGAGAATAGTTCATTTATTTTTCCAGCTGGATAAGGTGTATGTTTTCATTATGTTCTTTATGTTTCAATGTTTTATTGTTTTTAATCAATTACACTTCTTTGTGTAATCATGGGCAGAAATGAAAGGTAAAGATAATAAATCCAATCGTTCCAAAAATCAAATCAGCCAAGACTCAGACAAAGGTCATGAAACTATTTACATGCAATGTCTGCAGTTAGCTATATGGAACAATGTTGGAAAAGAGACAAAGATGAAGCTGGTTGATCAAAGATTGAAATAACAAAATATATTTGGAGCTGTTCTGAAATAAACCCAGTTCCTTTAAAATCAGGGACAGATGTATAGTTGCGGAGCATATTTCTATACTAAATTGTGACACAGAGGGCCAGTTCAGTTGCTGATATGGTATTCATCTTCCACTATATAACTTAGAAAGTCGCTAGTTTAAAAGTAATCCTGTTTCTTGTGTTGTGTTATGGGGTTGACCAATATAGTGTCAGAAAAAGATCCTCAAGGACCCACTTTGAACAATGTGCAGTTGGGTGCATGTACCAAGTAGCAGGCAACAAAGAGCTGGAGTCAGGTAGCTTGACGGAAGGCTATAGCAGATGGGAAAACGGGAGGTGGGATCAGCAGCACCAGGGACAGCACCAAAGTTTGCTCCAGCAATGGACAACAGGGAAGTGAGTCCTCTTATCCTGCCAGGGGCCTGATGAGTGCTTGAATTTTTACCCTTTAGCTAAGGAGTTTGCAGCTTTTCCCCATGGCAGAATTATGTGGCCTCTAGCTATCCTTTCTGTGATCTCAGTTGGGAGCTTGCAGGTGGCTCAGTGCAGTTGGGGCTTGGAATATCACACTCCAATGTTATTTTGTTCCTCTTCCATTAGAATATCACCTTCTTCCTTTAGAATATCACCTTCACAGCCTTCAGCTCAGACCTACAGTTCCTTCTGTCCCCAGGACCTGTGGGAATTCTTAATCCCAGACTGGCTACCTTCCCTTCATTCACAGAACATGTTTGTAAAAACTCCATGATACCATACTGTAATTAGTAGACAGAGCAATTGTCCTGCCCCATGCCCAACACACACAAATGGGGGCTCTTATGCATAAGTAAGAAAATGATCTTTATGAAGGCAAGAAATGGTGCAGGTTAGACAGCAGACTAAGGCATGACATTATCAGTTACAAGACTTCCTTGCTTTATGGGAAAGTCGAGAGTGCATGTGCATGTTCCTGCATAGGGAGTGGGTCTGCTCCCATCTGCAGACGTGGAATCTCATTCTAGGTGATAATACAACACCCTCCTATTCAAGCCCCCAGTTCCACTCTGTCAGCTCCTGGCTGGTGTAGCTGAGGGCTTCAAAGACTGGGCCCCTTGGGAATATGCAGGACTTTGGATCCCTGTTCCACCCCCAAATGCCCCATTAGAAGGCTTTATGCTTGCTATCCCAGGTGATAGGGCACAGGTGGAACTTCCACCATAGTGGATCCCCCCCATCCATTTGAAACGTCCCTCCTTCCTGTCATCAAAATTAGGATGTGAGTGTGTGTTGGGATCACATTCCTTGTACAGTTAGTATCAGAGGCTGCTCTGCTATAAGCACATATTATCCGCCTTTTAAAATGGCTGCCATGTTGTGAATGGGCTATTTATAGTGATTCTAGGGCTCCCCCACCAAACGAATGGTGACAGGTAATTAAAATAATGCCCAATGATAGCTATAATGTGTGATACTCATTTGGCCAATTATTAAATTCTCAAACAAATGCCAGGAATGCTAAGAGCTAAACCACCCGCAAGATGGAGCTAATGAGGCAAAATAAGTATCAAAGCAACACCTTAAGCTGCTTTACAAATCCCAATACCCTCCAAGACCATGTTGCAGAAACATGCATTATCTCATGGGCTTAGCCAAGGGGGGCGGGCGGGGGGCAGTTTCCCCCTCTAGAGCAAGTAAAGCAATATAAATACTTAACTAACTGACCAATTACGTCGGTTCTCCCCCCCCCCAAAAAAAAGTCCTGGCCGCCCTAACAAAAATCCTGGCTACGCCCATGCATTATCCTACACATAACCCCACAGAAGAAAGATCTCTTTACTCCACTGAATCATTTCTATTATTCCTGTTTATGATTTATACAAGATAATCAGTTTTATCTGCTTTGCATTCTGTGTTTACAAAAGCAATTTACTCTTTCTTCGTTTTGCTGAAGCTAAGAAAAAGTGACATACTCAGCGCTATGCCAGGGAAGAAGCGAGCTTTTAACGCAAATCTTCCAGCCCCCAGTCTAATTCCATTCCTCACCTCCTTAGGTAGCCATTCCTTATCCTGGTGTATAAATGCAACGAGCAGAGGAAAATGCTGCCTAAATATGCTCATGTGGCAGCACTATTGCTGCTACAGGTAGTAAGAATAATAACAATTCAGCATTTCCCTTGTTTCAAGGCACTCAATATCTCGGGGATAAATAACCACCCACCCACCTTTCATTCCTTCTCTCACTTTCTATCTCCCTCTTTTCCTACTCTCCCGGACAAAAGAAAAAAGTAACCTGACAGACCTGGCGACGCAGAGGATCCTGGGAGGTGTAGTCCCCCCAAGGATCCCCACCGGGGCAGCCCCCTCTCAGAACTACCTTTCCCATGATGCTCGGAGGCTCCGTCTGCGCCCTCGCCGCACTCAACTCCGGCGCTGCGGGCGAGGGGGGAGGGACGGGCAGGGGGAAGTTGTAAAGATGGCGGCAGAGCCCGTTCGCTCTTCCCCGGGCTGAGGCGTTCGGCGAGGGTCCCTGGTGCAGCGAGAGCGGCGAGGCGGTGTCGGCGGCCCAGCAGCAAGCGGCGCTTCCGCCATGTCTGAGCCGGGGCACTTGGGGGTGAAGCGGGCCGAGTCGGCGCGTCTGCGGCGGGCGGAGCAGCTGAAGCGCTGGAAGGGCTCCTTGACCGAGCTGGAGCCGGCGGCTCCCGTCCGGAGCCGGCGCCGCGGCGGGCCCCGCGTCCGCTTCGAGGACGGCGCCGTCTTCCTGGCTGCCTGCTCCAGCGGCGACACCGAGGAGGTGAAGCGCTTGCTGGCCCGCGGAGCCCGACTCAACACGGCCAACGTGGACGGGCTGACGGCGCTGCACCAGGTATCCCGGGGAGGCGAACCTCCCTCCTTCCCTCGACCTGTCAGGCCCTCGGCAGGGATTGGGGGGCGGGGGGGCGAGAGGGAGGGGAAGGCCGACCCTTCCACCCACCTCCTGTCCCCCCGCACCTTACGCATGATAGCATTGCCTCATTTCCCATTGCTTTTAGGGTAATGACCTATGGATAGCATGAATGGGGGAGAGAAGAAGGCTTGAAGGGCAGGTCAACAGAGCCTGCCCGCTGCCTTCTAGAGAACTGGGATCAAAGTTTTCTCCATCATTCTTTCACCTTTTTCCTCTTCCACCACCACCACTCCAGTTTTATTTTCCTGCCTCTTCACCTAGGATTGACCCTTTCGCAGGTGGAGTAATGCTATTATTCCTTGTGGGAATAGTCAGTGGTGCACACAGGGTTGTGCCAAGGATCCATGGCATGACTCATACCCTGCAGGATCTGCCTCTCTCCCTTTCCCCCCTCCAATTTTCTGGAAGGGCTGCACTTTCTTCACTGGAAGTAGTCTTAGGTGAGAGCTGGCTTCACTTTACAGACACATCCCCGGCCCTCACTGGGCACTGTAGGATGGAGAACAAGTAGTGCCTTGTTTTGCTTGTGGATGGCAAGGCGCATGGTGATGGCATTGCAGCAGATGCTGGGCATCAGTGGAACTTGAAATCAGCTAGTTTCTCCTCTGCTCTCCTTGAGTGCAGCCTTTAAAGTCCTTGTGCCAGTGAACATAGCTAACCTTTCTGTGGCTGTGCCAGTTGAATCACACTTCTCTCAGCCGTATCTCTTGTAACTTACTGCTTTCTGTCAGCACCATGCTCTTCTCATTTATTCGTTCTGGCAGGGGTTTTCTATCTGGATAGCAATATCCACCCAAATTGTGTTTTCTTTCTCCAGTTGCAGCACAAATGCAATGTTCTGCCATTTACTGTGAACACACTTACATTCTCTTACCAGAAATCCTCTGGGGGAAGATAAGACCATACAAATAAATTCAGTTAGTCTTAACCTACATTGTCTCCTCTTTCCTCCAAAAAGAGAGAGGATTGAATATATGGGCAAACCAGACTTGGCTGGAAGTCCACCCCCCCCAAAAGAAAAGATCAGGGCAAGGTCAAACTAGTTTGGTAAATGTGGACTAAAGTTTCATGTTTACAGTTTAAATTGTGAATTGCCTGAGGAATTTGTTCAATACTAAGCTACCTTTTTCGGTCTTGACCTACAGGAGAGTTCATAACTTGATAGAATATGCTTCAGTAAAAACATTATCTGTCACGGCTATTTATAAGAGGGACTTCCCTTCCTTACATTCTGCCCTTTCACTTACACGACTCTCCAGAGTTCTAAACCAGGACACTACATTGGAAGATACCATTACAAACTAAGAAGCTCCTAGAAAAGTTATATTTGGCCTGGCCATGGTTTCAGCTTAATGTGCTTCTAAAGCATTGAAAGCTACTGAAATTATTATTGTTCTTTGTTAATTTATGAAGCATTGTCAGTAACCTCAAGATTATGATTTGGCTACTGCTTTCCATATAAGAGTTGCTGTGATACTTTTGAGTTTCAAAACCTTTTCTCTTGGCAACCTTTACAGAGACCACAAGGTGCCAGGGTCTGAGATAAGCAACACAGAATTCTATTAATAGAATCCCTAATGTACTGCAAGTACCAAAAGTATCCTGGGAGGATACTCTTAAAATGACAAAAGCATCTTCATAGTGCAGTAGATAAAACATTTAAGACATTTAGAAATATCTAAATAACACATGCATGATTCACTTGTCATGCAAACTGAATTTATATGTAATCATATTTAAGTGTTTGATACTGTGAGTGACTAGAACATGTTGCCTTGTACAGAAGAGCATAAACAAAGTTTCAGTAATGTGAAAAAGCATAAATTATGCATAATAAGCACATTTGTACTTATTTTGGCATAATTTTGGGCACGGGAATGGTCAAGGAATCATGCAGGGAATGCATCCCTGATTCTTTTTCTTCTTCTTTGGCGATCACTCGTAGCTGAGTAAGATTGTCTTCCATAAACACGATTTTAACAATGAGTCCATAAGTGACTATGGAGGCCAATTCTGGATCCACACGTCCTTCCACAGTGGGGACATTGGTTTCCGGACAGGAGTTGATCACGGTGTGGATTTGCCAAGCATGCCTTCCTCTTAGCACGTTTCTCCCTTGTGTTCTGAGTTCGAGTGCCTTCAAAGTCCATGCCACCTTTGGTAAAGGATGTTCTCCAACTGGAGCGCTCGCAGGCTAGTGTTTCCCAGTTGTCAGGGTTTCCCTGATTGGTGGAAATATGACTACTTATTCACCTTTGAGTTTCATTGCCCAAGAAGCATATATTTACATACTTACATAAAAGTTTTAAAAATGAAGAGCTGCTGATTTCTAGTGTGGCACTAAATGTTCTGTTTGCCAGTAACTGCAGAATTCAATGAATCCTTAATATAGGTAAGAAATCTTAATCTGAAGAGTAGTACAGCTTGCCAAATAGTCAAATCCTTTTAAGGCCTTACATGTGATGTTCTCTTGATACACCAAATTTGGTAGCACCTTGATAATTCTTAGACTAAAAGTATTGTGATCTCCAAATGTATTTAAAACATAATTGAGAAAAATGGAGCTATGCCTGCTCTTGGGGAAAAGTGTCTGATTTTGCTGCTGGTCGCATCAGGTTTGAAAGGATATGACATGTGAACAAGATCTGTGTTTTGTTGCAGCTAGCCAACTGTTATGTTTTGCCAAGCAAACACTTCCTTAATATTAGAAAGCTCTAGAAATGACTTTCAGCCTTACATGTGGGCTGAAAATAAAGTGTTGTACCCAGTTGGGGGAAGTGACTGATATAATGGTGACATCCCTCTTCTTGGCTTGGATTTTTGTGTGATCCCACAGAGGTAGGCGTAAATCCCGTGCAATCTTGAGCAAACTGGAAATCATTCCATTCTATTTCAGGGAAGCGATCCCTGGGCTATGTATTGCCTTCTGCTCAGCTATTGGCGTGGAACATACTCTGTTCTGTGGACTTAGCAGTTGTGCTGAATTGCTTTATGGTTGAGATCCCTCAGAAGGTCAGAATCATATGGGAACATCATCTGGAAAATATTCCCACCCCCAAATATTGTGCTGATCATTGTTCTCCTCACTGTGACTCTGCTAGGCTCAGCAACAGGCTGAGCACAAGGACTTCATGCCATGGACTCTGCTGCTAGCTGCTCTCCATTACTGGCTTTAATACTTGGCAAGCCCACACCTCACATTCTGTGACATTGAAGCTGGGATTAGAGCTCACCATGTCCTCTTCTGTTTGGTGTGAATTCTTTGCTGCCATACCTAGTGTATTTTCTTCTGCCCGCCCCCCCCTCCTTCCTGCCTCTGTCAGAAATGGTGTGTGATGAGTGGTCCAAGTGTTTTCTATAGTCACATGGAAGCACTTTATAAAAACAAGCAGAGAATATCTTTCTTAAAAAGCTATCAGAATCTAATAGATTCTAGTTATTTTACAGGTGGTTTTGACCACTAAAGCCCTTTAGGGCTTTGTGGCTGGGATACTTGAAGGACTTATTGTCTCCACGTTTTCTTGCCCATATACTAACATTTTCAGCAGAGTCTATTTTTTTGGATGTCCCCTCCATTTTATGTGTGGTAGATGGCCTCATGGAGTTTGACCTACTCAGTGGTGGTAACCTGAGTTTGGAAAGCTCTTTTCATGGAGGCTTGCTTGGAATCTGCCTTGATGTCATTTCAGTACCAGACGAGACCCTTGCCCAGGGGTAGGCAACCTAAGGCCCGTGGGCCGGATGCAGCCCAATCACCTTCTCAATCCGGTCCACGGACGGTCCAGGAATTAGCGTGTTTTTACATGAGTAGAATGTTTGTGTTTATATAAAATGCATCTCTGGGTTATTTGTGGGGGATAGGAATTCATTCATCCCCCCCCAAAAAAAAATAGTCCGGCCCACCACATCGTCTGAGGGATGGTGGACTGGCCCATAGCTGAAAAAGGTTGCTGACCTTCCCTTGCCCCTCTCCAGCTTTTAAATCCTGTGTACATTACTTTTATGGTGTGGATTTAAAGAGATCATTATCTTGTACTCTGTGGAATACTAGATAGGGGGTGCCCTTTTCAATTTAGTAAGAAATTCTCAGTTTTTCTTGCAACTTCATTTTCTGTTATATAACTGGAATCAGCTGCTGTTGAAGACAAGCTTGTGTCTATTTCTGAATCTCAGTTATTAGATTTATCAATCTTCCATTATTATCTCCTGGTTATGTTTACTAGTTGAGTTAGGAATTTTAAAACGTTTTGTAGTTTGCCTGCATTGGATTGGATCTTGGTGTTTTAGAGGTCATTCCTTGATCTCAAATTGAGGTGTACTGCCCAGTTGTAATATTTAATTTCAAACATTCACTTTGGCTGCAATACTAGACCCAATTACTGGATAATAAATCCCATTATGACCTTAATGGGATTAACTTCTGAATCAACATGCCTAGGATTGTGCTGTTAACAGCTGTAGGGCAACAACTTCTAGATTTGTAAGATTGAAATTGGGCTCTTTTGCACCACAGTTTGCCCTATATTTTCTGCTCTTGTGAATTCTTTTACTGGCACTTAGGCCACCCTGCCTTGCCCCTATACCTTATTTGTAAGTGGCAGCTATACCAGGGTTGGGACACTGGCTTTGTGGCACTGCCTCAATGTACTAGCCTCCCCTTCAGGTTCCTGACAAAAGGAAGTAGATAGGAGCTGTATTTTTGGAATTCTGAAGAAAGGAGGGTGTTCCTTTCTGTCAGTAAACATACCAGAAAGCAGGCTTCATTGGCTGGCATGCAGTGTCTTTCCACCACTTTTGAAGGGAGAAAAGAACAGGAGACAGTACCATGGCTGCCTCATATCAACCAATAGCAGCTATCTTTTTACAGCAGTAGTTCCTCAGCAGTAGTTCCTCAATTGCTCTGGTACCCACTATCAAAAGAAATGGGAAACTGTGGCTAGCGATTGGTGCCACACCAACTGCTGATGGAAACAATCCCCTTTTCTTCCTTAGTATTCTAAAGATATTTTGTAGATATTTTTTAGAAGGTTGATATGGACTCAGCTATTGTTTAAATGAAAATGTTTGTTACTTACATGGATGTCATAGTTCTGTTTAGTGGTACAATGTGACATCTGGGGCATAGTAACTTGAAAAGGATTTAAGATTCAGAAAACTTAAATCGAAAAACAACCAACATTTACAAATTTGCTTCCTAAGGACAGTAAATAAAAATATGCAGTGGTCCAATTACAGTTAACCTCCATGTTTTACCAGGATTTGTCATCAAAATTAGTGAAATCTTAGACTGAAGAATGATCACCTGCTGTTAATCTTCTGTGTGTCAGTGGCCTTTCAGGTCCTCACTGAACTTGGCTCTTGGATATTCTGAAGTACTGAATTGATCTGACACAGCAACTGCTCACCATCCATTTCCGGACTATATGAAAAACAGGCTTCTATTTTTAACTTGTTCACTTTAGGCTTCTAAGCTACTGTTGTTTCTTTGCAGTGTCTTGACTTTAATTTGATCTACAAAGGTCTCACGAGTATCTTACCAGCCCTGTTTGCATGCAACAGTGAGCCATGTTTAGAAACAAACCATGTCTTACCACAAACAAGTAGCATGATTAAGCACCCTGTGTTTCTACACTCTTCCTTTTGCCTAGTCAAGAAACAAAACCCTGAAGCAGCTGGCTTAGCATTGTGTTACTTTATGTGTTTTGTTTGGAGAGAAACCATGAGCACTGATTTGCACAAAAAGCCAAGCCAGCCACGCCAGTGTTTGTATTACTGGCTAAGCAAAAGGAGCAGTGAAGCTGTGCAATTGAGTAGCATGTGCTGCCATATTGAATCTTCAACCTGAATGTGTTTAGGATTGGAGTACAAGCTCTTTGAAGCAGCAGATGCTCTAGTTTCTTAGAAGAAAGAGTCTGCTCAGAATCTTTCTTGTGCCACCGTATGCCAGGGATAGGGCATCTGTAACCCCCCAGATGTTTGGCTCCCAATTCCCCTTCATTGTAGCCAGTTGGCTGGGATGATGGGAGTGGCAGTACAACAACTCTTGAAGGGCACCAGATTAGAGAAGGCTACTATAATGTCAGCATAACACTTTGTTTCTGTTTTTGTGTGATGTGGCATTGATGTGTGTCTTGGGGTTTTCCCTCCAAACCTTTTGTGCTGGGAGGGAAAAAAATCAATCTGAATGGCTGCTGTCTGCTCTTAATTGTGTTATTGAGCAGAAGACAGAAATGTGAAAGCCCTGGGGATGAGGTTTGCTCCCTCTGCCTTTTGAGGTCTGCAAAAGAAAAAAAATGGAAATTAGGTGTGTGAGGAAAAAATAACTGCTCTCATGAAGTATTTTCTATTTCAGAATATGAAACACTTCTCAATGTTTCACACTCCTGCAAATATTTGACACAATTTAATAACTTAACGAATGACTTCAATACTATGACATTTTACTGAATTACTAAAAAGAAAAAGAAAAAGCACACTTAGGATTGTGTGTTGGCACTGTACTTTCCAATGCTGCAGAATACAGAACATCTTCAGGTATTTGGTTCAGGAGTGCAGTCTGGGTGTCTGCCAAAGATGTTGCTGATGCTGGCAAAGCCATTATACAGCATAGTCTTTGCTTTCTACTCACTTTGGATTCCTGTTCTACATTAAGGAAAAAAGCTAAGGACACTTGTGTGAGGTCAAAATGCCCTCTTGATCCCTGCCCATCATGGTCAGTGAAATCTAGTAAGAGGGGATTGATTGAATGCAGGGGGTGGTTAACTACATGAGGAAGTTATGCCAACCACCTTGAAAGTAGTGGTAGTGTCACCTTCCTGGACCAAGAAAAATACCACCTAGTCTTTTAATATTCCCTTTCTGGGTAATGTGATTGAGAGGGTGGTGGACAGTCTTTTTGCAGGTATGCCTGGAGGAAGCAGATTGTCTAGACACATTTCAACACTTCATTCTGGCTTCAGGCCTAGAAACAGCCTTGGTCATCCTGATTAATTAATTGGATGAGAGCGTGAATGTAGCCATGTTGGTTCTCCTTGGATCACCTAGCAGATTTCAACACCATTGACCACAATGTCTTTGTGGAAGAACTTTGAGGACTGGAAACACTGTACTACAGCAGTTTCTCTGCTGCCTCTAAGCACAGAAAGTAGCATCAGTGACTGTTGCTGAGTTGTTCAGGGGCTATTTACTGTGCTATTTAGCATCTATATGAAACATTGTGAGCCATCATCCTGGAATTTGGAGCATGGTACCATCGTTAGGTACCTGTCCATAGCTTACCCAGTTAGGCTGTCTTGTCAATCTCGTTATGTAAATAGGGAGAGCAGGAGGGATTATACACCATGACCTTCCTGTCATTCCTTACTTATTACATTGATTCAATTCAGATGTCATGTTCTTAGTCATATGAGCCAGGGTGGGGGACCTTCGTGGCCTGGTAGGCTGGAACTTTTTCTCCCATGCCTACAGGCCAACATTGACAGGTGGGTGGAATCGCCCACCTGCCAATTATCTGCTATCATAATGATGTCAGGTGATGGACAGGTGGGTGGTCCCCTCCCATTTGTCGAAGTGGGAGTGTTACTGCCCATCCAGGATTGAACTTGACACACGTCAGCTTGAGTGAAACTTTGGGCTCACATGCTTCACCATTCTCTCTCCTGCAAGTGTGGAACAGTACTTTTGCAACATTTACTTCTGCTTTCTGAGATTCCTGTCTTGTTATGTATGAACCAGAGGTTGTGATTTAAAACACTGATCAGTTTCAAAACAAGCCGCGTTTAAGTTATGTGTGACAGAGCTGGCTTGTTTAGTTAGAGTTTATTTTAAACCACAATGACTCGGTTGTAATAACAAGTCAAGATTGTCTGAAAGCAAAACTAAACACTGCACAGATCCTTCTCCCAGGTGCATGGGAGAGGGGAGAGGTCAAGGCTACATCAAGCCTTGCTTGGGCTCCTACCAGTTTGTGAACATAGTATGAATCATGGTTTTGTGTGAATATGAAAACCAGTTCACTGCCTTTGTGCTAACTTATATTTCTTTTGGCACTGTGCATAATTTGATTCTTGTTAAAATATAAGCATTAGCCTATTGTTGGTTGCGAAGGGTAGCTTCCACACATGGGAGGTGATAGGTGCAGTGAGTTGGAGTGAGTCAGCAGAGAGTGACAAAATAACCTATGTGGACTGCACTGTCACTGTTACTTGAATGTCAGTTCTAAAGTTCACTAATGACACAGCTTTAAAATTGTTTCATTCCTCTTTTAAGGAGTTATACAAGTGTAGAAATTCAGTTTAAGAATGTTCAGGATCAAGCAGCACTTAATGTAATATGGATTTCTTTATGCTAATTCTAGAAGACATTAAGTAGCCCATTAGAAATTGCCCAGTGGCCCACTACTGGCCCACTGTCTACCTGCTCCTTCAAATAGAAGAAAAATAACTGCATATATTTGCTTTTAGGGTTGACAGTTCAGTTTCTGCAGGAGAAAAAATGTCTAGCTCTTAGCTGCTATCTCTGGACTTCATTACATATATTTTTATTTTATATGCTGTCCTGATATATGAATTCTCTCAGGGCACCTTATACAATAAAGCCAATAAAAACATTAAGGCAACAATAGAGCTTAACAGGCAAACAGAACAATGCCTGGTATATGCTTCTGGAGTGGGTTAGGCTGCTGGAAGACTACTGGTGGTGGTGCTTCCTCCAGCAGTATTTTTATTCTTATTACTGTTAGCTATTATTGCCATAGGCAACTCAAAATGACTTTTAAAAAGCACTGCTGAAATGAAATGGATGAGTGAAAGTTGGGTTGGCCAAAGATCCACTGGATCCTAAGTGACATTCCAGCAGAGAAGTCAAATACAGGCCTTTCTTCTTCCCCCACTTTCTCCCTGGGTTGCAGAGGTGTCGGTGGCTCTGCACCCTAGTCAGAAGTTAGGATTGTTCCTAACATAGTAAATAAAGCTAGTGGCAGTAAAAATCAGTACAATTTAAATATATTTATTCATGGGCTATTCCCTCACTTTCTGTTAGCTTTACAGCTTTGCTTCCCAGCCACATGTGATCACGATGCACATGTACTCCATTCCCCAAGTTTCCCTTGCAGCTTGTTTTTGCCGCCACTGCCACCACCAAATCTTCAACTGAACACCTGTTATTGAGCCTAGAAATAAAATGTTTCGGGTTCTGCAGTGTTCTTCTCATTCTATTGCAACTATCGCAGCATGCTGCTAATAACTCTAAGGCTCACTGTCAGTTGGGAAGAATGTTATGTTATGGCATTGGCATGGCTCAGCGGCAGAGCTAGAAGATTAAAGGATACAGAAGTGGCAAATAGAAATGATTTCACAGTACACGTTTGGGAAAATATTTAATGAGGAGCTCACTGCAGAAATAAAGCAGTCATTTAAGCTGCTTATAAGATATTAGATGGTCAAGATTATATTTTTCCATCCTTGCAATCAATATAAAATGTTCCTTGAGGGCCTTATCAAACACTGTAGCTCCACTGGTGCAAGTGACTTATTTAGAGCATGTGTACCCTGCTCTTCTGCCAAAAGCCTTCCCAGAGTGGCTTATATATAGTCAGTTAAAACAAGACTTCCATGCACGCAACATAACTTCCTCTTCCTTTCTCCTTCAGCCTCCTGTGCGCCTGTAAAATTAGCTTTGGAGAGTTAGTGGACCCTGTAGAGCACATTTTGGGGGCACGTGGTGGAAAGGTTTGGATACAACCCTTTGTGTTGGCATGTGGAAGTGCTGTTAAATTGGCACCTGCTAAACGAACTCTCCAAAATATTTCTGCCATCTCTAAGACTAATAACAGCTTTGCCTCATTTATCTTGTCAGGTACTTTGTGTTTGAAAACGATACCATTTTTTTTTACTTAGGGAACTGTGCACCCTCATGGGCTTCTAGCAATATTCTGAATATGTTTGTTTGCTTTCGGTTATACATGAAGTTCATAGACATTTCTGTCATAGGATTTTGGAGTAAGTTACAGGAAAATGCCATTCAGTTTTACATGCATCAATATATACCAGTAGCATCAAACCCATGAATGGACTGAAAATACGTAGTCACTGAGATTAGGTGGCCTGGCTTCCAATGATAGGGAACTCTCTAGAGCACATGGACTGCTCAGAGTGCAACAGAAATGTGTTACATCACCTAAGGGCTAATGAGCACATGGTTCATCACTTGGCAAAAAAAAGTTACTTTTTTTAAAATGGGGGTGGGTGTCTGGGAAAAAAGATGGTGGCAAACCTGCCCGCCATTGCACGCAATGTCTTTTGGCTATACAGGATTTTGTTTTCAGGTGCGATCTCTGAAACATAACCCCTGTGTAAGTTGAGGGCTTATTGTATTGCAGTCTGGGACCCAGTTTGGAGGAGGCAACAAGCTGACCCCCCCCCCCCCATCTCAGGTGCTGAGCTCATTGAGGCATGCTACACCCTATTGGTGTCTCCATTGCTTTTGCTCATAAGTTTAATGAAACAAGCTCCAAAGTAGCTGGCATTAAAATAGCTATATTTCAGAAAACAAAATTGTACCACATATTTTTATCTTGCTAAAGTAAGTTTGGAGAGGGTCCAAGCCTTGGACCAGATTTCAAGTTTCTGAGAAAATCCTAGGTTTCATTTTATATGTGCTGTATGATTTGGGTGAAGTTTGAACATATAGAAAGACTTTCCCACAATAGTCCTCCCTGTACTCATACAGCTGAAAATAATTGTAAGCGCAAGGTAAATGTTTTGTTGGGCACAGTGCCATTAAATTCTTGACTGATTTTATTTTAACAATAGCATTTTAATCCAGTGTTACAAGGTTTGCGATATATCCATAAGCCATCTGTATGTCAATGAGGTATGTGATTACCATTTTAAGGGGAGAGTGAACTTCAATTTGAGTGGTGTAATAAATGACCTGTCATTGGCAGAGGGAGGTAATATGAAGGATGACTAGTAGGAAGCATTTTGAAAGAATGGGCGTGAGATGGCTAAGACTATTGTGTCAATAGTGATATAACCATTGACTGTGTACTGACGTTCAGCAGGGGTGCCTGGGAAATGTTTGAAGCAAGTTCTGACTATCTCCTGAAAAAACATTGAGAGCTGCCTAGACTGAAAAAATATTTGACAACTGTATTCCTCTCTGTTGTTGTTCGGAGATTTACCTGACTACTTTCTGGCAGTGCTACTTCTGATGAATGTTCTGAGTGGTGAGCTCTGTGGGGCATGAAGGCAAGGGCATACCTTCCAATGCTGACAATTGCTAGTGGTGACAGTTGCAAGGCTATTTTGGGAGTTTTATTCCTTCGTTCTTTGAACTCATGTGTCTGCTCCCAGACACTGTTAACCCCGACACTGTTCAGCTGTTGGGAGGCTTGCTTTATGTGAAAGATGCTTGCCCATTCACCATTCAAATTAAAATAAAGATGTTGCTTCTTTGAGTGAAACAGCAATAATCACAAGCCCCATTCTATCACACTTTCAGTGGCTTTATTATGGTGTCTGTGTGTGTGTGTGTGTGTGTGTGTGTGTGAGAGAGAGAGAGAGAGAGAGAGAGAGAGAGAGAGAGAGAGTGTTAAATCCAGATGAGTGGGTCCAGTTGTATGGATGTTCCCAACTTAAATAAGAAATTAGATTTTTGCAGATATATACATTTAGAGAGTCAAAGCATTATACTTGGAGCATGGGGTCTAAATCTGCATCTAGGCCATGAAGTTCACGGGGGGTCACCCTTGGTCAGTGTCTCACTCTACCCTAATTCAAGGAATTGATATGTATGGATAAAATGGGGTAACTCCTCCCATTTTATCCTGAGAGAGTGTGGGATATGAATGTAAAGAAGAAATAGAACCCAATGACACTGCTTCCGAAACCACTTGGATTGTATTTATTGCATAGATTAAGGTATATAGTCTTTAGGTTGGATGTCTTTAGGTTGGACACTAGGGCTGGCCCAGCCATGAGGCAAGGTGAGTCGACCATCTCAGGCAGGAGGATCCACAGGGGCAGGTGGAAGTGACTTTCCTGCCCCTAAAAAAACCCTCCCTGAGGTTTGGATGATCCTGCTGAATGGGGTTGTCTGTTGTGTGAGTGTGTGCTGAAGATGTAGTAGAACTCCAAAACTGGGCCAAGGAATCTTCAGTGAGCAGCTGTTTATCTGGATCCAATTCGTATAATTAAAATGTACAAGGTTTGATAATCAAATGAAACATTTATTAAACAATTTTAGTGTAGTTGTTTGTCAGCAATAGTGTGGTAGCCGTTTGTGGTCGCTGTGATCAGAATGCAAAAGGTAGAAGGAATAGAGTTGTCTCCATTATTTCGACCTGATGCTAAAGAGACAACCCATTGTTGTTGTTCTCTACATATTAATATTTAAACTGAAATGCTTTTTCTCTCCAACAGTGCAAGCTGATGTGTTGGAGACTTCAAATAATTGCCAACTATGTGGCCAGTTCTCTTTTTGTTCACACATCTTCACTGAAGCATGGTGATGAAGGGCAAATGTAGCAAGTTCTAATTCAGAGGGCTTTTAAGCATCTTACCCACATAGGTTATGAAGTGCTAATTTAGTGATCCATAAAGAATTAACCAAAGTAGTTTCCAAACATCTGTGTTGTAGCTAAGTGGTATGAGTAGTTGATTTTTCCATTTCTTCTGAATACCTTTGCATCTCACTATTTTAAATGTGGAAAAACAGTAGCCAATGTTTTCTAAAATTAATAACACTTTTATGCCCAAGATTCCAGGAAAGTGTTGTGTCCTCTCTTCATGTATAGTGTACATCAATCCCTGAAGTGCTCAAACATGGCCATTAAAAATAAATACCTCTAAAGCATAGGACTACAGTTTTGTTTAATGTTTGGAATCTACTATATCCACAAATCAAGTTATTGTATTGTATATTCATTACAGGAACAGGTGGGGACTTAATTTTGTTTGTCTTCACTCCAGTTTCCATTTCTTAGGAATCAAGTGGGATATTGACTACTTATGACCAAGGCAGTAAGCGATCCAAAGGAATCTAGGCTTTTATTTTCTTGGGTCTCATAAGCTTTCTTAGAACCCAGTTAATCCAGCAATTTGTGGGGAGGGGGGACATTTGCAGTTCCTTTGGCTGACGACCAATCTGAGCAGCTATAGTTAGCCACAGATGTTTTGTAGTGTGGACGGAAGACACTGGATTGGATAAAAAGAATTGGGTAGAATTACTTCATTAATTAGCAGTGTTCTACAGACTCGTGTGTATTACTAGCAACAAAATCTCTGCAGAATTGTGACATGGTGTATGATCCAGGTTGCAGCACA
This sequence comes from Podarcis raffonei, assembly GCF_027172205.1. Taxonomy (NCBI): domain Eukaryota; kingdom Metazoa; phylum Chordata; class Lepidosauria; order Squamata; family Lacertidae; genus Podarcis; species Podarcis raffonei. The sequence goes on from NC_070607.1 coordinate 66,751,573, forward strand.
TATGTGATGCATTGAGACATGGGAATTTGTTTGTTTATTTAATTCAAGATATTTGTTACTCACCCATCATTGTACACATACAATCCCATTGCTAGAAGCAGTTGTGGTGGGGAGATGAAGGGGGCAAAAGTTTTTAGATATGTTCCTGTTGCAAAGCAAGCCCTAGCAGCTAGAGTGAATGCAGGTATTCATTGGAAAGGTCTGCAGTGGGGGAATTCCATGTGCCCCAACCGTAGTGGTTCTTTTGCAGTCTAGTAACTTATTATGCCTTGGCTGTTAGTGTTTGTACGCTTTGTAAATGCATGATCTGGCAACCTAAATGAAAGGCTTGTAAATGCATGAGGCATTTTTGGATTACAGTTCACTTTTCTTGTGTAACAAGCTTCCACTTTCCTTTCTTGATAGGGTATGTTTGGGTCCAACCCACTGTCTTTCTTTCTTTCTTTCTTTCTTTCTTTCTTTCTTTCTTTTTCTTTCTTTCTTTCTTTCTTTCTTTTTCTTTCTATCAATCCATAACCTCATAGTGGTTTTGCAGCTAGCTAAAGGAAGTAGTGGCGGGCTGCTTGGTCCTGAATTCTTAGTCCTGCTAGCTGCTGTTATCTTTATATGATATAAACTTACCTTCTCCTTTTCTTCAGAACCCAAGTGAACCTCCAGGTGCATTCTCTATTTGGATCCAAACCTTTGAAAACTGCCTGTTTTCAGTATTTGATCAAGAGATACCTGAAGCAAGGAAATACACATTGCTTATTCACTGCCCTTTCCCTTGAAATGATAAATATGAAACTGTACACATTTCTTTAAATAACCTTTTTGTGCCAAAAATCAACGTGGTATCTAATTGCTACAAATCATGCTAATGTGTGAACATGAGACTCAATAAAACTTGGAAGTATCAGGCCTTTCACAGGCCCCAAACAATTAAAGTGTATAGCACTAAAAAACAAGTTTGAGCGGGGCGATTAAAAAATGTCACAGTAGCCAGTTAGCCAGATTGTAATGATCTTGATCCAAATTTGCAGTTATCTTTGGGTTAGACAATGTAAATGTCTATCTTAGCATTGGGCTTTTAGTAATGAACACTGACAGAGCCATGCTACCCTTCCCCATTTGAAACTTTGCTATAATGAAACTATTTTGAAATTGGTTTTTGAGAGATTTGAGAGCATATCTATGAAATGAATTAATTAAGTCTTTACTAATGACTTGCTCAGAGTGAACAAATTTTTTATTGTTGTTGAAAACATTGAAATGTGGCTGGATCAGGTCTTACATAAAGTGCTTTCACCTGAATTTGGGCAATGTCCATATGTCCACACTACAGATATTTGTACCACACCCTGCTCTATTCAGGAGGGCTCCTGAGAGGCTGCACATCTTCCAGTGAGAAAGAGTCTGCTAGCTCACTCTCTTCCCTTTCTTCTTCTTGCTGTTCACCTCCCAGTTCTTCCCAACTATTGTCCTCCAAACTGTGCTCCTCAGCAAACCATTGTTCCAGATCAACACTACTCCACTGCTCCTGTGGAGTTTCAGGATCCTGGCCATGAGCAGGGGGAGGGGTAGGCTCCCACCATTCCTCATCAGAGTTGTACTCCTCAGCCTGGTCTCTGACATTTGGGGAGAGGTTGGGATGAGAAAGGTATTTGGATCTAATGCTTACTTAATTGCTTAACGCTTACTTAAATTGCTTTTTCATGGTTAAGAAAAAGCAGTTATAGCATTTTTAAAAATTCAATGAAAGTATGTTACAGCTTACACAGATTTTCTGAATAATTACCAGATATTTGTGAATTGTTAAAGTCTGATTTTCTATGTTTAAAAACACCTGGTTTTTTAGGGTGAGCATATTCACAATGCATAGCTCCATGTATTATGTTTGTTGTTGTGGACTTTCTGCTGGAGCCAAGGATTAGTAAAATTGTCACAGGGTGCTAGGATCAAGGAAGTGGCAACTTATAACTCCCCAGGATCATTTCTGGGGCCATATATGTGATCATTAATTTTTATTTTATAGTCTCTGATTATTTGAGCACAGTAACTTCTGAAATAAAAAAATGTGTGACTTCACCAACCAAACAACACAAGTATTTACTTTCCGTTGATTTTCGCTTGGTAATGAAGCGTTTCTAGCCCTGGGACGAGGAGGTAGAGCAAGGTGAAATGGTTGTAATGTGAGTCACACACACCCTTCACTTCTAATATGAAGAAACCTCATGCTGAATGCCTTGGAGCTGTAGTGTAGGTTCTGAAGGCTGAACTTCTTCTTTAGGCAACTGTGTTCTTATATTGAGTTCAGAGTAAACTTAGCTTCACCAAGTAAATTTGGCTTATTGTAAAGTACACTTTTTCCTCCAGAGTGTGCATTGTTTAATTTTCTTTACAATCTTTGCCTTTTATAATTAACGTGTTACCCACACAGATTCAAAATAATGTTGATCTGCTCATTAGAAAATATTTCTCTGTGTTCACCATGGTAGAGCAAAGACAAGTATGAAAGGGTTGCATGGTAAGCTATTAGTACAACATTCTTTTACTTTTTCTGTGGCTTGATATACAAGGAGGACAAGTGTCCAGTCCGCAATTGTTCTGATTTGTTTGACTGAGAATTTATCTGAATTCGTGCTTGCGATTCACTGCCTTAATTCTCGCCACATTTCATTCCATTGAGTGTGCTGACACATTCTCTTTCATTGAAGCTTTCCTGGAACAGCATGTTCCAAACCTTTCCCTGCTCCATGGAATTTCATGCCATTCCTAAAGCAAATACCGAAAGATCACTTTACGGTGGGTTCAGCTCTGTGGAGGTGGGGAAGTGACAGCAAAATCTTATGGAGATGTCAGAGGGGGGCTGAAAGATAGGCAGGCTCAGTATGGTTGAGATGCCTCTGGTATCATTTACAGTTGTTAAAACGGTAGTAGATTGCTAATTTTAACACCTTGACCTCTCTCTTTCCTTTCCTTTCCTCTCCCCTTCCCTTCCCTTCTTTCCCCTAAGGCATGTATAGATGAGAACCTGGACATGGTAAAGTTTCTGATAGAATACGGAGCCAATGTAAATCAGCAAGATAACGAGGGCTGGACCCCACTTCATGCAGTTGCATCTTGTGGCTATCTGAACATAGCAGAGTGAGTGAGTTTCAGTGTGACCTGGATACTGGAAATAATAAATGACTTATCTCCTTTTCAGAGAAGTGTGTGTGTGTGGGGGGGGGAATGTATGAATGGTTGATGTATCCTTCTGGTTACGGATCCTTCGGGATAGGCACATGGCAAACCCGGAAGTATTTTTCTGGGTTTTGTGCGCATGCATGCACAGAAGCACTCTACCATGCCGCACGCATGCGCAGAACAGTCACCTCTGGTTGTGAAAACTTTGGGATCCGACCAGAGCTCCGGAACGGATCCCGTCCGCAACTGGAGGTACCACTGTACTAATTTAAAATGACAGATCCAATCATGTGTCTAAGCAAACTATAACCACCGTAGCTCACAAAACTAACAGTTTATTAGATAATAATCTGGCACACACTGAAGCAAGAGGATGAATTCTGAACAAGAATGTAGGATAATTAGCGAAACTGTAGGATTATCAGGCCAGCTCTATGGATGACGATCTGTTTCTGTACAAAAAGTCTATACAGTCATACCTCGGGTTGAAGTAGCTTCACCACGACCCAGAAGTAACGGAACGCGCTACTTCCAGGTTTCCAGGTTTTGCCGCTCGTGCATGTGCTCAAAATGACGCCACGCGTGGAAGCGGCAAATCGCAACCCACGCACGCGTGGGTTGTGTTCACTTCAGGATGGAAATCGGGCTACTGAACGGATCCTGTTCGCATCCAGAGGTACCACTGTATAAGCCAGACATGCATAATGAGGGGGGGGGGAGTCCTTTTAAAATAAACTTAAGCAAAAAGAGATCAAGAATTTTTTTTTTAAAAAAATGAATTATCTGGTTGTTTCCAAAATTTGAAAGTTTCATAAAGAATTGTATCTTAATTGGTTAAGCAAATTAACAGTAATAGCTATTTGCAGGGCTGGTCTTGTGATAAGGGTGATCACTATCACTAGCTGCAAAAAATCTGAATTCAGTGTTTTGCTATTTACCGGCAAAGTATAAACACAAAGCCAGATATTGAACTTGTGCTGTGAAGTCCAGTCTCAATCTGGCTCTCATTCATGTAGGTATCTGATAAGTCATGGGGCCAACGTAGCTGCTGTGAACAGTGAAGGTGAAGTCCCATCTGACCTTGCAGAGGAAGCAGCCATGAAGGATCTGCTCTTGGAACAAGTAAAGAAACAAGGTAAGGAAATTGTATGTCTTACTAACCACTCTTCAGTCTTGTGGGGTTTTAATAAGAAAAGCATATATACTTTGGTTATAAATGGGGCCTGGAATTTCACTTTAGTAAGTAAAACATTAGGAACAGTGACACCATGCAAAAGTACATTTCTAAAGTAAAGCATTTTGTTTGTTCTCTTAAGTTAGGCTGTACACAAAGGAAAACAAATATTCTGAAAGCGTGTATCATCTATCCCCTCTGTATGTTGGTGGCCAAAACCAACTGCTGTTGCTTTTGTCTTGGGTTTTTGTTTGTGCTAAATGTAAAAACCCATTTTATTGTTTCTGCTGGCAATTGCCAAAGGCCTCAACATCAGAGTTGTCATTTTTGCAGAGTGTGTGCATTATCGATGTGTTGATCCTTGTTTGAAACAAGCCTAAGGTATGTTTTGTATTGAGACAATGTTGCTTTCCTTTTCTTGGAGTATTTACAAAGTTTAAAGTTGTCTTACTGTCATCACCCTCCCTCCCTCCCTTCCCACACTAGTTATTTTTGGCGCTTGCAACTATCCCAGCTTAGTCATTCTATGCAGCTCAGTCTTTCTGGGCAGGCATTCTAAAATGCTACCCTATGAGGAGATGTGGACTTTCCTGATTGACATGTGTAGAAGGATTGATGTGCTGCTTCAGTTTTTCTTTGTAACAGCAAGGTTAACATTGCACAAACAGGTGGTCCACAGCACAGTACCTAGGTAATTTTATTTATTTGATTTGACAGTTTGGTGATAGCCCATTTAACATTAAAGAAATGTGGGAGATTGCCTGGAGGGCACACAGGGTGCTGCTGTGGAAAGTGCAATCCTTTCTGAATATGTTAGCATGTTCCCTTGGAAATGAAACTGTTTCAATTCTACTTCCTTTTAGCAAAGCTTAGTAACTGTTTTTATTGTTGGAGGAGTTCACATATTAAGATTTAACTTCTAAGTACTTGTGCTGTTCAGCTACACTGCGTGTACTTCCAGTTATGGAAAGTTACAAAGAACTTTAATTCTATGTAACTTTTTTTTCCATAATCCTAAATGACTTGAAAAAAATTTGATGTGCAAAAATACATGGCTGAGATTTTATTCAACTCTATTCTCAGCATCTTTAATGTTTTTGTGGTGTTCCTTCAAGTTTTCGATAAAATGAGCCATATTAATTGTTCAATTTTAGTTGTAAATATCCTGCCCCCTTCAACCCTTTGTGCAATTAAATTAATTGGCAGTACATTAAGGACGACAAAATTATGAACTTGTTATAAAACTTGTATCCTCTCCTTTGTATTATTTTTGTTCTACTTCAGGCTTTTTACACCTGTTGTCTGTTTCTCCAGGATTAGATCTTGATCAAGCAAGAAAAGCAGAAGAGCAACAAATGCTGCAGGATGCACGGCAATGGCTGAACAGGAGGAAAATTGAAGATAGGAAGCAGCCCCGAACTGGTGCTACAGCTCTTCATGTAGCTTCAGCTAAAGGCTACTCTGAGGTGATGAGGTACTGATCTGTTTCCATTGTTAGCTGTAATAAACCATGGCCTAATGGTACTCTTGTAAAAAATGACTCTGTGAAGAGAGATTTCTATAGGTTTCTGGTACTGGAATATGAGAGTATTGGATTGGATTGGATTATGGTACTATGGTACTATTTATTCCAATAGTACTAGATGTGTTTTAATACGCAGTGATTTAATGCATCTGCCCTTTCTTCTTCTGTTTGGGATTTTCAGGGATTAAAGTTCAGTGGAAGTGGGCTTTCAACTTTTATCTTAAACCTAAGTGTAAAATTACTGCGTATTCTCTTGCTAGCTCTTACCACCAGCAGCTAAGGATGAAGTCCCAGCTGCAACATATTAGTTGTAGAGCTAGCTGTTATTTGTGAGCCCCCTTAACCCGAAAGAGGCTGTTGGTACACACTAAGAATTCACTGGTTGCTATGGTTTCTCCAAAGAAAATAGGAATAATAGTACTTTTTGTATGATGGACCTTTGATTAATCTTGAGCCCTTTCAAATACCTGATTTCTCCATCCTCTGGAGCTAGCCTTGTAAGGATGGGACATATGCTGTATTTCAGTTGTTTGTTTCTATACTTGTTCACTTGTTTGTAAATGAAGGTCTCCAGGATTTTCTGATAGTTGGCTTTGGTGGGATTTATTTTGTTATAATTCATTGTCTGCAGCTTTTATAAGATATACACAAACTAACAGCATGGCTGGGAAAGTGTAAGGTTTTGTAGGGTTTTTTACAGCTGGCTAATGGCTAGGATTGACTGGGACGCGGGTGGCGCTGTGGGTAAAACCTCAGCGCCTAGGGCTTGCCGATCGCATGGTCGGCGGTTCGAATCCCCGTGGCGGGGTGAGCTCCCATCTTTCGGTCCCAGCTCCTGCCCACCTAGCAGTTCGAAAGCACCCCTAAGTGCAAGTAGATAAATAGGTACTGCTTTATAGCGGGAAGGTAAACGGCGTTTCCGTGTGCTGCGCTGGTGCCGGCTCGCCAGAGCAGCTTCGTCACACTGGCCACGTGACCCGGAAGTGTCTCCGGACAGCGCTGGCCCCCGGCCTCTTAAGTGAGATGGGCGCACAACCCTAGAGTCGGACACGACTGGCCCGTACGGGCAGGGGTACCTTTACCTTTACCTTTAATGGCTAGGATAGGTTTTTCAAGGAGAGCTATTGCAGGTTAGGGCTGTAATTGCAACGTAGAGGCTTAGCTGCTAGATCAGTATTGTCTTGATCTGTGTAAGTATGAAATGTATTCATATTATCAACTTGAGGAAAAAGTACCAGTTAACTTGATTTTAGTTGATTGATAGATTTAAATGGTAATATTTACCTGCTTTGTGTTACTTTTCCAAGGCATATCTTCAGTTTGCTGACCCAGAACAGCAGTGTAGAAAAACTTTATTGAACATTACATTCCTGTGCTTACTTAAGTGTTTAGCTCCTTGGTAAGGAGAAAATTTGCTAGCCGACACTTTTCAGTATGTGTTGGTATGCTTGCTTTTTGTGTTGAGGTAGCGTCTGGTAAACATTTTTACAAATGTTAGTTCTGTCAGTTTACTTACACGGCACCAGTTTTTAGCTGCAGAGTTTGGATGGTATCATGGTTTTCTGCACCTGGTTTCACCAGGTTTTCTGCACCTGGTTTCGCCAGGTTTTTAGTGACGTTAATACTAAGAAATATCAGAATGCTTGGAATCTTTTCTGATGTGCTCCTTATTAAGTGATTGCACTGTGCCAATTGAAGGTGTCTGTTTTAAAAGCCAATCTCTAAATATTTTGTAATTATTTTAAACAATAGTTTAGATCCAGACTCAGCTGAACTTAGATCCCATTGAAATAAATGTGACAAGTTGGTTGCGACTTGACACCAATGAGACTTAGGTTTTTGTAGCTTGCAGTGCAATCCTATACCTGTCTGCTTGGAGGTAAGTCCTATTGAGTTCAGTAAAACTTACTCCCAGGTAAGTTTGTATAGGATTACAGCCTAAGTCCTGGACCTAGCCTAAAGAGGTGAAACAAAGTGGGAGCAACAAGCACATATCTGCCGCATAATTTTTGACAATTCTATTGAATACTTCCTTGTTCATTGTTTTCCTGCTTTGAAATCTGTCCAACGCATCCTCTGAAAGTTCATTTATTTTCTGAGCTGTGCATTGCAGGAGTGATCAACAGTGGGATTTTTTGAAATGTAACCATAGTAACATGCAGATATAAAAGACACTGAAATGACAGCCGCCTAGTTGGATGGCAGTAGGGAAACAACCTTCACTGCCATTCACAACACAGCCTTATATTCACTTGTCTAGCCCTTCTCTCCTGCCAGGAATGTTGTGTAGGATTAACACCCCCCTCATATTCCAATATATGAAAAACATTGTGGAGTAAAATAAATGGGTGTCATTGTTTCACACTAACAGCAGTTCATCAGAGAGGAAGTGAGGAGGAATTTGGAAAAGTAAACAACATGCAGGTAATTTTCCAGTTGTTATTCCAAGAAGGAATTCATTGTTGAAGGGGTGAAAGTTCAGTGGCAAAATAGATACAGAAGATCTCCTATTTAATATGGAATCTTCAGAAGAATCTCGGTTAGGAAGGTTAGGAAATACTTCTGCCTGAGACACTACTGCACGGTAGTTAAGGAGTACCATAGTTTCTCAAACTCCATTCACGTAGTCTATAAAAAGGTTGCAGAACAGTTAGGAATATTGGCTTTGCACTTTATTTATTTATTGGACAACACAAAAACAGGCACATCATCAAAGCCAACACTATGGTTATTAATAAAATGAGTTATGTAAGCGGTTAGATTTATACAACAACAACAACAACAACAACAACAACAACAACAACAACAACAACAAAAGTTATGTGCCCCACCAAGGCCCCTGGGAGTTTTAAAAGCTAGACGGACCTATAGTATAAAACTATATTGTATATTGCAGGCATAGGCAAACTTGGCCCTCCAGGTGTTTTGGGACTACAACTCCCATCATCCCCAACCACTGGTCCTGTTAGCTAGGGATGATGGGGGTTATAGTCCCAGAACATCTGGATGGCCGAGTTTGCTTATGCCTGGTATATTGGGTAATGGCGCATTTGCCCATACTGGAGGATGCTGTTCCTGAAACTTCTTCCTTTTCTTTCCAGGTTTGCTTCCACCCATCACTGGAACACTTTGAGCTGTCTGCTTTACCACACTTGTCTTTCTCACAGAGTATAAACCTATTTCATAAAGCCCACTGCACGTTCTTAAGCTGCATGACTGAACTGCTGCCATTCTTGCTCACTTGTTTTTCTTAGGCTCTTGATCCAAGCTGGGTATGATGTGAATGTCCAGGACAATGATGGCTGGACTCCACTCCATGCTGCTGCACATTGGGGAGTAAAGGAAGCTTGCTCTATCTTGGCTGAAGCACTGTGTGACATGGACATCAGGAACAAGCTGGTTAGTGAGCTGTAGACTAGTAAATTAATACAAGAGCCCCCAGTAGCAAAATGTTCCTTGACAAGCCAAACATGCACTTAAATTGCACATATATAATTATTGCCTGTTACTTGGCTTTAGTCAATTGAGTAGGTTGTATTATGCACATATTTTATTCTCCCTGTCAGCGGAAATGTATTTTGAAAGGTGTTGTTGAAAATACATTTTTGGTGTGTGTGTTCTTTGACTACTGTGTCTATTTCTATTTTCAATGTGATAGGCCATTTGAAATCTTTCGGGCCAAAAGTCCAAATAGCTACTTTCTACCTTGTGTAATGTCTATGCATATGATTGGACTCTTATCTGGTATTCTTTTTAGCTAAAACTGATGGAGAAAGGCCTTCCCACACTGCATCATATTTTGGCAGTGTGCTAATTGTAGATGTGTCAGTTGACTTCTGTGCTAGAGCAAATGGGTGCTTCCTGAAAATTTATAGACTAATACACACACACACACACACACACACACACTCACTCGCAAACACCCAAAAGTGTATTGCCACCCTGCAGCAACTTAGAAAATTACAATTTTAAGCAGACTTTCTCAATCTCGCCCCTCCGTCATCCCTGACGGTCCTGCTAGCTAGAGATCATGGGAGTTGTAGGCAAAAAACATCTGGAGGGCCGAGGTTGAGGAAGCCTGATTTTAAGTTTCTGTCAATATCAGAACTGTGATGTCTTGCTGCCTTGCTGTGGCTGCTGCCACCACTGCTATACTTTCCCTTGCCTATGATGTCTACATTTACAGTGTCTTCTAGGAGTTAAAAGAGGAGGTAGAGTAGGAAAAAGAACTAAGTCCCTTCACAGACCCCTGGGATAGTAGACTGGGTTCTGCACTTACTCTACAGTCCTTAGAGAGGGGTAAAAAAAAGTTAGGCTTCGAGAATGAGACCAGTTACAAAGTGCTTTGGGGTATTTTGGTGGTGTTGTCAGTGCTGATAAAGATGGGAACAGTAGGAGGAAACCTTAGTTTATTTAACTGTCCTTGTACTGATTTTTAACATGCAACAGAGGATGGGGTTACAGAGTGGGAATGATAGTGTGCCCCCCCCCCCGAAGGAGAGAAGTATAAGTGTAAGGTTTTGGAAGGCTGAAAATATTCTTCTGCATTAGGGACCATGGCATTGTTTTCCCCAGCTACATGTAAGCTGAAATTGTTTCTATGGTGAGTTGGTTTTTTTTTAAGGGCTTCCATTAAAACCTCACTCCCAGTCTCGGATGCTCCTGGGGATTTGCCAGTCTTTCGAAGAGTTTTAGTTTGCTGCCTGAAGTGAGGACGGAGACTGACAGTATGAGATGATAAACCAGTTAGTGTGTATGGGATAATGTGGTAAACAAGAAAACCCTTGGTGAAATCAGGCCAGACAAGCGGTACCTGCCATGAGCTTTGTAGAAATGTGCAGGGCTTTGTGCCAATAGTAGTTCTTGTCTTTGCTTTTAGTGAATGGTACATGAAACATCATTTATGATATCATTTGCAAAGAAGGTCCTATGCCTCACAAGTCATATATTTCCATGCCTGATGAAATAAGGCATCTGAATTAACGCTTGCCCTAATCATTCAAAGTGGATCATTTCTGCAGCATTAACTGTTGGTGGAGGTGGAAAGAGGTAGAAGCAGTAGTAATATTTAGAGGCACCTTTAGCTTGTATGGAACATATGGCCTTGATGTTGTGCCTTAAAAATATTCAATGGTCGTTTATTGGTTTACTACTGTATAATGTAAGAAAGCAGGTGGTCACTGTCATCATTATAAGTTTCCATTTTTGGGAATGTTTATGGAGCAAGACTCAAATTTGCTTTAACTGCTATGTTTCTTGGATCTTCATTAGTCTGCATTAAGACTTGGGTGTTGCTCTAAGACTGTGATAATGATTTGGCTGACAAACTCACATAGAGTTTGGTAGAAAAGCTGTTAGAAGAAGGGCAGATGGTACCTCGCCCTCCTCTGATGAAGCATTAATAACCCACCTAGTCAGTCCCCTTCAGTGAGCTCTAAGACGACAAGATGGGCCAGTGGTCAGTTGTGCTTCTTCAAGCAGGGGACATCCTTTTGCTAGCTTCACAATCCTCAGAGGTTCAGGGTGGGAGAGGGTATTCTCTGTGGCAGCTGCTTAGCTGTGGAATTTCCTCCCCATTGAGGTGCACCTTGCTTAGTCGTCCCCCCCAAATCTTTTTTATTGAGCTTTCCATTGCAAATTTAAATTCAAACATTAAACATCAACATCATCATTTATGATTCCTTGACTCCTTTGACTCCGCTCTGCTGTTCCATGGTTACCATTTTCAATCTTTCTCAACTGCTTCACTTATTTTCTCTATTTTTCTTAAATCATCCATTTTTACCTTAATTTTTAGTACATTGCAAGCATTACTCGAATCCTGCCAAAGTTTTTAGTTGCCTTCATTGCTTAGTTTCTGCCATAAATTGAAAGCACTTTTTTTTTACCCTAGCCTTTGACACTTAAGATATATATATTGGGCTCACCCTATTCTCTTGGCTGTAATTTATTTTAGTATTTTATTTTTAAATGATTGTAACCTGCTCTGGGACTTCATAGTGAAAGGGTGTAAGAACTCTAATTTATTCAGTTACCACCAACAACTCCATTATTATTATGTCCCATTGATCCTGTTGCCTTTGCTATAATGTTTGATAGAGATGCTCATAAAATCCTGCCCATAACTGAATGACTAGGAGAGAACTACAAGATCATGCATTCCCTCCCCCAGTCCCTTTACTCTCAAGGACAAACTTTCCTCTGACTGCCACCCGCCCCAAAACATATTTCATGGTTCAGGATTCTGTATGCACCAATTCTAACCATGGTTAATACTAACCAGGGTTTTAAAATGTGTTTGCAAACCCTTGTTATGAGGGATTTTAGCTAGTGGTTGTCTGGAAGTGGTAGTATTGAAAATGTTATATATGTACTGGCTCAGCCTAACCCAACTTTTTTTTGGGTACTACTGATATCAGAAGCTACATGTGTAAGAATAGTACTCTAATTTTATTGCAAGATACTTCCTGATATTTTTGACAAATTCCATCATTTATCCCCTGTTCCATGCCTCTGGCTGGTCTATCCTACGATAATCAATTTGTATAACAAAATGCATGCTTAACTTGGGAGCTAATATATAATTAAAAGATATGGCCAGTCCTTTCCCAAGGAAAAGTAAGTAAATTCTAAAGTTGCTTTCAAAGCCTTGCCAATTACTGGAATAAGAAATGTACTTTATAAACTTTGCTTAATAAACATAAAGAATCTCCTTTCCAAACTAATGAAATGCCATCCTAAAGTGCCTTTGTTTGCTAATTGCACATGCTATCAGGGTCAGACACCATTTGATGTTGCCGATGAAGGATTGGTTGAACATTTAGAGATGCTCCAGAAGAAACAGAATATGGTGAGTTTCTGGCTATTCCGTTTAACTAGTCCAGTATTCATGGACTTGTATGTCAGTAACCTGAGAGTTGCTTGTGAGATGTTAAATTGAAATGGGTCAGAGTTAAAAGTACCAACATGATGCAAATACAGTGGTACCTCGGTTTACGAACTTAATCCGTTCCAGAAGTCTGTTCTTAAACTGAAATCGTTCTTAAACCAAAGCACGCTTTCCCTAATGAGGCCTTCCACTGCCAGTGCGCCCTTCCACTGTTCAGATTCTGTTCTTAGACTGAGGCAAAGTTCACAAACCGGGACACTACTTCCGGTTTTGCGGTGTTCATAAACCGAATAGTTCTTAAACAGAGTTGTTCTTAAACCGAAATACCACTGTAATGTTGAAATCCCTTAACTGTAGAAAATGTCTGGGAAGCTTAATAATAATGGAATTTGAGAAGGGGGATAGTGAAAATGATCTACCGGATCCATTAGTAGTTCTTTAAAACAGCTAACAGCTTTCTAATTATGCTTTTGACAGCTGCGCAGCGAAGAGACAAGAAACAAGCTAATAGAAGCTGATATGAATGGGAAACTTCAAAGTGGGCTCTTCAAAAAGTAAGATCTCAAAGTACATGGTATGGGTGTCTTGCAGCATTTGATGTGAGCATTGCTGTGGGGATGGGGTAGGAAATGGTTTTGGAGATTGTTGCATTCGTTTTGTTGTTTTTAGAGCACATGTTTCAGTATCTTATTCCATTTTTACTGTGTATATTGCTTCAAATACTTTATGCTATCAAGCGGCCTATAAATTTGTGAAAGAAAGTAACCCATTTTGAGCTTCTATAAGTCAAGTCACTAGCATGATCTGTAACATGGTGAGGCACCAGTGAATTTTGCAACTGATGGGGCAGTCATGTGGAAGCTATTACGTATTCGTTTTTAAATTACCTTTTATTGAAGAATGTGTGCTCCTCCCCCAGATCAGGAGCTCATCTAGTCAGTTTCACCACTCCACTGACAAAAGAGCCACTGTGGAGTAGTGCTTAGTGACTTGCTACGACCTGGAGACTAGAGGTCAAATCCTGACTCAGTCGTGAAGCTCACTGGATGGCCTTGAGTCATCAGCCTAACCTACCTCACAGGGATGTTATGAAGGGAGAACCATGCGCAGCACCTTGAGCTCCTTGGAGGAAAGATGTCATATAATAAACATAAAATAAAAATGATTAAAAGAAGATGGCTGAAATTAAAAACTGTGGGGGAAACTTGAACATATGTACAGATAGAAGCTTTGGACCTAAGCTAGTGCATTGTTATATTAAGGGTAGAAGTTGCTCACATTGCTCTGCAGAAATGATTCCGTAGAAAGCTTTATCTATGTTCTGATATTGACAGCTTCTTAAAAGCACAACATTTTGTTCACTTATTCCATTGTGGTGAATACCTCTCTCAACCACTTGTACTTCAGCAAAGAGAAGATTCTTTATGAGGCAGATGCTCTGAAATGCCTAGAAAGGGAAGAAGAAAACAAAGAGTCCAGTAGCTCCAGCTCTGAGGAAGAAGAAGAAGCCGAGGAAGATGAAGCTTCAGAGTCTGACACTGAAAAAGAGGCAGGTAATATAGAGAACTGAGTTTTGTTTTGGTTTCTTGCCTAGTTAAGTGCTGATGGGCCAGGGAATTAATGGGAACATAATTTTCTCCCAGGTATCTTTAAAAACTTTATTCATTCTCTAAATATAAGAATCCATAAAGATAATGTGAGATTTAGAAATAAGGCATACATATAGAACAATAGAATTGTAGAGTTGGAAGTGACCCTCAGGGTCCCCTAGTCCAACCCCTGCAATGCAGGAATCTCATCTGAAGCATCCATGACAGATGACCATCAAACCTCTGCTTAGAAACCTCCAAGAAAAAAAGAGTCCGCCATCTCTTGTGGGAGAACTCAGAAGGTTATTCCTGATGTTTAGTCAGATTTCACCTTCCAGAGGAGATTGGGGGGGGGGGCTTGTGAGAAGCTGTAGTGGGGATGAGAGGAAGGTCCTGTTATGTGAGTAGAAGTGTAATGTAGTCAGTACTTGTTCCAGACATACAGATTCTTGAAGTCTAATGTTTATAAGCAAAAATAATAATGAATGGAAAGAAGTGCTTCTCCATAGCAATTAAAAAACGAATATCTGAAACATGAATTATTTGCAGATTTTGGATTTTCTGACTTGACTATCATCTTCCAAAAAGTTTTTAACCATTTGTCTTAGGGGTTTTCCAGATTTATATTGCTGTCCAGCTGTCCAGATGTCCAGCTGTTGCTCTTTATTTAGATGGGATGAAAATATCTTAGCACTGTTACTTCGCAATATTTATATATTGTAGCAGTATAATAGCCATTTAGGCGTGGTGTCTGGAATGGTTCTGAAAATGTTGTGTGGCTTGTCCTTTAAAACAAAGACCATTAGCAATATATCTAAGATGAATAAAGGGTCACCAAGTGGGTAAAGCTCAAGCATAGAATGTGAAGCTTTATTGCAAGATTACATGTAGCAAATACACTTAAATGTTTGTATTATGCTGATATTCCGTTGTTGCTTCCGCAGGATAACTGCAGATGAGTGTATGAGTGGGGTTATACAGCAGAAAAGTTACTAATGGTAGAAAAGTTGAAGTTCAGCTTTTTAGCTTTGTCAGACGATCAGCTTCTGCTTTAGCACCATAAATGAAGAGGGGAGTTAAATGAGGGGGAAAGCCATGTATACAACCTTGATCTCCTTGGAGAAAAAGTTGTGCTATAATTGCAATAAGTCAATAAAGAAAGGGTGTAGGAAACTGCTGTAGGACTAGGTAGTTACAAATGTAAAGAAATACAAAGGGTTTTTTTTAGCTGTATCTTTGCCAAAGAGCCATAGTCTAGCACATCTCTTTCCATAAGTGATTGTGTGCAGCAATGCCTCTATCTATCTATCATCTATCTATCTATCTATCTATCTATCTATCTATCATCTATATCTATCTATCTATATCTATCTATCTATCTATCTATCTATCTATCATCTATCTATCATCTATCTATCATCTATCTATCTATCTATCTATCATCTATCATCTATCATCTATCATCTATCTATCTATCTATCATCATCTTCTATCTGTCTATCATCTATCTATCTTCTATTCCTTCAGATTCAGATACAGAAACACTGCTTTTTTAAAAAATAGAAAACTCAAATATATGGATCTACCCTGCATTTTTTTAGCTGTGGTCACCAACTAGAATATATTGCTGTCTAAAAACTGAATGTGTTTCTCAGCATATATTGCTGTAGTACAGAAATAGACAAGTACTTGGCCAGTTCTTTATGCTATTAATAGCTCTCTCAGAAGCAAAAATTACTCATCAAAGCAGATACAGTAATGTAGTCTTATCTTGCTTAAAACAATTATTGTCCACTGTCATGGGCAGAAAGGAAAAAGGGAGTTCTGGGATGAAAAGTCTTTAAATGGTGGCTGGGGGAGTGGAGAGAGACATGTTGCTGCTAAACATGTGTTTGGCCTGTTACTACAGCTGTTTGTGATTCTCTTTAGCTGCTTGGGTTTTGCTGCCACCAGTCACTTGAGGGGCTGCATAGACACCAAGTAAGGAGACACAGCTAGACAAAGTTGCCAAAGGGTAATTATTCTAGTTAGATAAATATTTGTTTCATTTGTGCCTTAAGCCTTGGAACGATCCAATTTTTCTTTCTACTCTTCAGTTAATATAGTTCACACAGTAGTATATGACTAGCCAGTAAACAAATGTGTTTCATTACTATCTGGAGGCCTAATCCAGATTCATTTTGGAAGCAAGAGTCTAATCCAAAATGGATCAAAGTGTTGGGTAACCCCAGGTAAATCGCTATCAAATTATGTGCCCCCCGATTCATCAGTAACTCTCATAAGCAATTCAAAAACATACTTTTAAAGTGAGCTCTTGATTTAAACATAAGCAGAAGTATTGTTTGAAAAATCATTTGGAGAAAGAAGAGAGTTTTGTAGGGATGTGCTTAAAATTGGATTAGCAGTTCTTACTAGTTCAATGAATGAATTTATTAACTGCCATGGATAAGCTTTTTCAGCCATTTCTGAAAAGCTATTAAGAGAAAATATTGCTAGTCAGTAGATCTCATACAGATTTTTGCATTTTAAGCTAAAGTGTCTTTTTTGCTCAGGTTGTGGGGAAATGGCTTTTGAGGTTTGTAGTTTTCTTTCTTGCTTAAACTAGTCATACAGATGAAAGGAACTGTGACTTGAGTATCAGGGACACATCATCCTTTTAACTGTAGAATTATGGTATTCTATTTTGTCACTTGTTTTTTCTTGGTCTTTCATTATAGAGAGAAAGGAAGAGTCTATTGCTAATCATTCCAATCATGAACCCAGAACTCTAATCACAGAACAAGTGCCACCACCAGAGCATAACTCTTTCACTATGGCTCCTGCCAGAAAAGTAAGTAGAGGTTGACTTCAGTTTTAAAAGTAACAACTTGCTTTGAATCCTAGCTTACAATACTGTGCAAACTTACTTACAAGTAAATTTTATTAAATTCAGCATATTTCCACATAAGCATTTAGAGGATCGAGTGACATTGTACATTAATATTCAACAGAATTTCTTAAATATACTGCATGGCTGTGATGATACTGCCCAGTATCTATCTAGTGCATAGACATTTCACCAGACATTTGAGAAGATCATCTTAAGTGTAGTTGGGTGTTGGGAAGAGGATTGTACTCAGTGCCACATCAGCAGCATTCTGCTTATGCAACAGGACTTCTTCCTTCACTCCTTTTCCCGTGTACTCCCAAATTCTGCTCAGAAGGGTCCCCCATCTTCCCAAGACAGCCACAAAGCTGAGGAGAGGGAAGTTCTATTGTGCAAGTGGAGCATCAACATTGGTTGGAACCTACAATGTTGGATTTGGACCAGAGCGACCTGTCTGAAATCCCCACTCAGTCAACCTTATCCACTTCACCGTGTTGTTAGGATAAAATTAAGTAACCATATTTATGTCATCCTGACAGAATGCAAACAAGGTTGATTTAATCAAGATAGATTTAGGAGGGCTGCATTAATTGTTCGTAAAACATTCAGAAGCAATAGTATTCCGCCATTTTTACTTAAAAGGGTATGTGCCCCAAATTGATCTGAGAACCATATCTCTCTTTTGCAGCGAACCTGAAGAATTGTACATTTTTAGGCTGAGGAAATTGGTTTTAACATACTGAAAACAAAGGCCTCTTCTTCATTGTTTATTCCTAGATGTATATCCCCCCTTCCACCACCCGGCTTATTTTCATTCTGAAAAATGAGCTGCACACTTCAGTTAATTTTATATTGGACATTGCAATAATATATTGTTTAATGCTTCATAAGAATCCTGGATTTCTACCTGTTTAGAAATCGAAGAGGGGTTCTTCCTGGTTTTTGTTTATTCTTGTGTTCTGTTCAACTGGAAATGCTGTCATCAAGCATTGTGCAATAAAGTTTTTTTTACATGTAAGTGAGTTAACAATCTTCTGCATTTTCTTAAGAGCTATGTGGTTATCATAGCAGCAGAAATCCCAGGTTATGTAATCTTTTCCAGATTTGAGAGCACCCTGTGTGCTAAGATATTATATAACTGAAAGGGCACATTAAAATATTTAGTACTAGGCTTTTTTCTCCCCAAGTGAAACTCAAAATATTGCTGGGGGGGGTTAACCCCTTTCTGTCTTAAATTGCTGATTGATGATAAATAAAGCTAACATAGATATGCTCATTTTAAAAGTATGGTAATTAATTTGAATCTGTGCTGTTGAACCACTAGGATGAATGATAGAAGCAGAACTATCAGTAGTCTCATGCTTCAGCTGGGACAGCCCACTCCATCTTTGGAAAACACTAATGGTTCTGTTGGGAGAAGATTAAGATAGGCCATTTATCCATATACTGGTCATTTGGAAGGACTGCCTGCGGAGGAGCCTGGGGTTTCTTTTCTTACACTTGTATTCTGTCCTTGCTGCAAGGACTCAGAATAGCATTCATGGACTTTCTTGACTAGCATCAGGCAATGTCATGCTGTTCAGCTTTACTCTTCTTCTTAGCTTAGATGTTAGGATGGGGCTGGAAATGTTTACAATAGCCTTGCAGTGGTAGAGTCTAGTGGATCAAAATGGTCCCTCTGCAGTGCAAAGCATATGTATGAACAAATGTCATTTGGCCTTTAAGCATTTGCTAATATCCAACAAGCGGCTCCTCTGAGCTATGAATCATGCAAGAGAGTCCTGTATAAGCGTCTCACATGTGAGATTCCACCAGAAAAAATAAAGAGTTATATCATTTTGAATAATAAAGACACTTGAGTAGTTAGATAATTCCCCACCAACACCGAGTAACAATGAAGATGGTTTATTCAGGGTGGTCTGAAAAACAGGCACAAAAGAGGTGTAAAAGATGCAAGCTTATGCTTCACTATAGTCTCTAAAAACTGGCATCTTACCAGTTTGCTGAGCTTTAGGATTCAGAAATTAATGCTAGGTTAGTTGTTTTTCACAGATGGATGATGTGTATGCCTGGCACTTCAAATACTGCACTACTGGTAAAATTGTATTAATTGGTTTAATGTGTATTTCATGTTCTATAGCGGAAATGATTTTAAACTGGAAGTTAATTATTGGAATAGTAAACTAATCTGGAAGCTTTAAAAGGTAAAGGTAAAGGTACCCCTGACCATTAGGTCCAGTCACGGACAACTGAGGTTGTGGTGCTCATCTCGCTCTATAGGCCAAGGAAGCCGGTGTTTGTCCACAGACAGCTTCCAGGTCATGTGGCCAGCATGACTAAGCCGCTTCTGGCGAACCAGAGCAGTGCACAGAAACGCCGTTTACCTTCCCACCGGAGTGGTACCTATTTATCTACTTGCACTTGACGTGCTTTTGAACTTCTAGGTGGGCAGGAGCTGGAACCGAGCTTAGTTTTAAATATCCTCCACTCTTCCTTATTGTCCTCTTTCTCTGTTGCAGTTTACTCCATTGCTCAACAAGTCTGAGGAACAAAAGGATGAATCTCCTTCATCATGGAGGCTAAGTCTACGGAAAACCAGCAGCCAAAACACACTTAGTGAAGGAAGCGTTCCTCGTGACATGCCAAGAGAGAAGGATGGTTCCATATATCGTTCTTCTTCGACCCCTCGGATTTCTGCATTATTAGACAACAAAGAGAAGGTGCTGAATAATCTGGCTTTCCTCACTTTGAAATGCAAGTTTTGTAATCTTATAAAGTGTTAGTTAAAGGCCTTTCCATATAACTATTTTTAAAGCAAACCTTTTTCTTAGGGATGTACTCATTAGCCCCAAGGCAATGGCAGTAGTACTATATCTTTACATTAGAACAGGAACATAGCAAGAGCTGAGCTGGCTCAGACTGGGGTTTGATTTGGGTATTGGCAGTTTGGCTTCAACAGCGGCCAACCAAATGCTTCTGGGTTGCCTGCAACCATGCCGTGAAGGAAACAGTCTTTGCTGTGGTTAGTTTCCCAGACAACTGGAATTTAGAGGTACATTACCCCTGAACCTGGGAGTTACATTTAGCTACCTTGACTTGATGGTAGCAATGCAAGGGTGCTAGCAAAGTTGTGCCACTAGTTATCAGATGTACGGGCACTATCTGGTACCTGGGACACTCATGCAATTTCCATGCTGCAATCACAGTAGGCATACTGGAGAGGAGGAAACAAGAATACAGTGGTACCTCAGGTTACAAACTTAATCCATTCCAGACGTCCGTTCTTAAACCAAAGCGTTCTTAAACCAAGGTGTGCTTTCCCATATAAAGTAATGGGAAATGGATTAATCCATTCCAGATGATGAAAAACAACCCCTAAAACAGCAATTTAACATGAATTTTACTATCTAACAAGACCATTGATCCATAAAATGAAGGCAATAATCAATGTACTGTACTATAAAATAAATAAGACAGTATTGTAGATGATAAAAATTAAAATTAATTTTCTTTCTTACGTGCACTGATGATAGTCATTGTTTGGATGGGGGGCTTTTATCCATTTTTGCAGTCACACTGGGTTCCACACAAAACAAGTCATAAAAACGAAGTAACAAGCCTGAGTCACAAGTCAGTCCCATAAAAAGGAAGACCAAGTCACAGTCAAAAAAATGAAAAAGCCACACAAACAAACATGCAAAAAAATAGCAAAAACAAAAGCTCCAGATATTACCTCTGTGTTGTGTGGGTCCTCGGGACTCAACAGCCAACAGACTCAACAGGAAGCCTCTGATTAGCAGCGGGGGACTCAATTTACAAATGGAACACACTCAACAGGAAGCAGAACATGTTCAGCTTCCAAGGCAAAGTTCACAAACCATAACACCTACTTCCGGGTTTGCAGCGTTCTTATTCCAAGTTGTTCATAAACTAAGCTGTTCTTAAACCAAGGTACCACTGTATTGTAATACGTGTAGTAGGAAAGTAAGATCATTTTTGGACCACTGCTGTCACCTTCATTGATCTGGCCAATTACATTTGTACTGGAGCAAGGAGAACAAAAATCCTGACAGAAGCATTGTGATGATGGTGGAATTGTATCGGTGTCTCTTTCCTCTAGATTTGTAAACAAAATAAATGATAACCATAGTGGACTATGTTAAATTTGATTGATTGATTGATTGATTGATTGCATTTGCACCCCACACTTCAGCCAAAAAGGGTCCCAGAGTGACTTCCATAAAATCAAAACAAGAAACTCCCTACCTGCAGGCTTACAATCTAAAAACGACAACAACTTAGCACACAAGGAGGGAAGAGGAAAATCTGAATCAAAACTCAAGCCCCAATTTCTCACCAGTTTTTCCTATATTGACTAGCTGGCACAGTTCAGAGGCTGGATGTGCCTGATGGAGCTGGGCCTCCAGCAAATCTCTGCTTCCTCCCTCTCCCCTTGAGGCAGTCTGATGGAATTTAGAATTAAACACTTAAACAGCGTATTTTGATTCACAAAGTGTTTGACAGCTCTAGAATTTTTGACTGAAAAATTCAACATAATTACGGAATTTATTTTTATTTCAACAGGACAAGGACAACAAAATCTATTTTGCTTCAATAGCCCCTCGAAGGTTAAACAGTGCAGGTGACATAGAAGAAAAGGAAAACCGGTAAGTCTCTTTGAATTTGGGGCTCAACTCTTAAAGATGTGAATATTTATAAGCTGAATCTCTGGAAGATTCTTTTTCTCCCTCCCTCATTCTGCATCACATACACAAGTTTCACATCATCATTCCACTTACATTTGAAACAAAGAAGAGTCGTGATTTGGCCGTCTCCCAAAAGAACTTCTAATATATTTAAGCTAAGTAAAAAACAATTTAGCAATATACAGTCCTGTTACTTATAAGGCTTTCCTTTTTCCATGTTCCTCTATTTATCTCTCCCTTTTCAATTACCAGATAAAGTGAATGTACCTGGTATTTCCTTTGTATAACTGGGCTGAATCCAACTAAATCATTGCATGCTCAGAAAGAATTCCATGAGTGCGATGGAACTGCTTCCCCCACTTCTCCCCACAGTGTCCCTCTGCAAATCTCTGTGTCCTGCGCCCCCAATTCTCTGGAGTATATTTGGGGACAGTGCAAGGGGCACACAGAAGGAAGAGAAGTTTCTTTGTGCTTGCAGAAATAGTTCTGCACACACAGTGATTTACTTGGATAAAACCCACTGTTCTTTCTCCTTTCATATGTTTCTTCTCTCTCAATCACTCTGATTAAATCTGGGAAAAACAAAGTCTTATAATTAGAGTTCCCCTTTTGGACTTTCTGTGTAAAAAGGAAATGAATTAATCTATTTGGGTCAGAATATTGGGAAAATACCTCTCATTTTGAATAATTTCTTTATGTAACTGACGGATGGAAAATTGGAAGTCCCTTTTATTTTTCTTCTCTTTTTTGTTCCCCCTTTTCTGTTTTTTGTTCTTATTCAGGTTAGTTTCTTTGATCTTACTGTGTTATGAAAAAACTTTAATAAACTCTTTTTTAAATTTATTTTTTAAAAAAGGAATGACCAAGTCTTTTCTGCAGGGAAAGTTGGATAACAACAAAAAAAATATATAACATGGAGAATAAGAATTGGTTTTCAATAGCTGACATGCTTAATATCATATACTATCATGTTCTTACATCAACGGTTTTTAAATCTATTTATCCTTTGTGTATGTGATCTATTACAAATAGTCCTGTTCTTCACATTTGGCTGTATATCCCCTATTACTGTAACATTTCTTATTCATAATTAATTCTTAGATTCGGTAGGCATTTTATTATTTAGCTGGAGCACATAATTCTAGTTTGTGAGCATGATATTTGCTTTATATTTTTATAGTGATATGACAATATATTCTGCCATAGGAAAGGTATACTGATCTTTACTTTTGGCCATGCTATCTTTTAGTGGTAGTTTGTTGATAATCTCAGCATTGCATATGTACTTAGTACCCTCTAAATAGTTCAGAATGTAGAGCTATATTACAATTTGAACCATCTATTCACTATAGACTGGCATGTTTCTTAACACCCAGTTTGACTAGCAATAGGCTGTGGGTTGGCTTGAGGGTTTATCAGTATAGATTTCAGTTTAAGATCCCCCCACTCCTATTGCATTTGCAGAGAATCTGCTGTAAATTTGGTACGGAGTGGTTCTTATACCCGGCAACAGTGGAGGGATGAACCAAAGGGAAATGAAACACCTGCAACTGGTGCACCTTCCACTTATGTATCTACTTATATGAAAAGGTGAGTCATGTTAAAACCTCTGCTTTTAAGATGTTGCATTTTGCTTTTCATCTAACATTTACATCTACAAAAATCTGAGAGATATTATGATTACCATGAAAACCAGTGACAACAGAAGCCTAAATGATTTGCCAATTTCATCAGTCTTATTTCTCTTGTACGTGTGCTGAAAGATGCAGGTTTCATATGCCTGTGTACTCACTGCTTTTCCTATATGGCAAAATCATATCTATTAGGAAAAGTGTCTTATGTGAAGTAGCAGAAAGTGTCACTTTCTCTAGAGACTTAGTAGAGGTTGGATACATTTGTGGAAACTACAATAAGGCAAGCTTTACATTTTCCCTTGTAGAGCATCCTGTGTAATGTCAAAATTACTCCTTACGGGCACCTTGTGTCCATAATAATTGCTCGGATCAATTGAAACAATGCACAAACACCTTCCTTTCAAATACAAACAAACATTTATTTGTTTCAAATAATACCAATGTTCTTAAAAAATGCGAATAAATAAAAGCAAAAAGTTACTGAGCACATGAATGTGAGTCTGTTATGAACCAACAACCCAACTGATTTGGAGTATAGGCATAGAAAATAACAGTTCAAATCAGGAACGGAAATAAGAAATGATACCTCTATTTTCTGGACACATGTCTATCTTATACTAGTCTTCGTTTGACAAAATGTGTGGTAGCTGCTCCTAGGGTTTGATAAGACAGTTTAGGTTTATATAAGAATAGCCTTGCTATATGATCAGGGCATTTGGTCTCCCAGTTGCCAACCAGAGAGAGGCCTGTGGGCATCCCACAAGCAGGACATTAGCCCTTACTATACTTGGTGCTTCTTAGCAACTAGTATTCAGAGGCATATTATTGATCCTGGAATAGTATGCACCCATCATGGCTAGTAGCCATTGGCAGCTTTATCCTCCTGTGAATTTGCCTAACCCCGCTTTGAAGTTGTGCAAGTTGGTGGCCATCATTGCATCCTTTGGCAGCGAATTCCACAGTCTGTTCTGGATCTTACAACGTTCAGTTTCTTTGGATGATCCTGGGTTTTCCCCCCAAACCAACCAACCACAAATGTTATGATCTTTCCTCTTAGGGACATTGTTCTAGTCCCATTATCATTTTGGTTGCACTTCTCTGCACCTTTTTCAGCTCTACAGAACCCTTTTTGAAGTCTGGTATCCAGAACTCAAAACAGTATTCCAAGTGTGGTTGCACCATAGACTTGTATAGCAGCATTATAACAGCATTATGCCTGTTTTATTTTTGAAGGCCTTTCCTAGCAATCCCTAACGCAGAACATAATGTATCAATTCCTTAGCGTCTGAGCCTGAGTAGTGAATGTTGCCACTATGAATGTTTTAGACTTATCTGTGTTGGGTTCAGCGAGCTTGATTGTATGCGTTGTGTTGCACTGTGATAGACTTTAAGGCCCAAAATCATTCCGGGAATGTATTCGTGCTTAAATGACATGAGACGTTTCAGTTTTAACTGAAGTTACTGATCCTTTTACCTGTGCCTGAACACTTTCATGTTGGCTATTTCATCCTTCCTCAAGCTGTACTTCAGCCATCTCTTTCTTTACTTGGATATTTCTGAGCTTTTCTTTCCACTCTGCTCTTTTTCATTTTGTTATTTTATCCAACAGAATAATTTGACATGTATACAGTACATTCAACTGAATTTTTCCATTTTCCTGTTCTTCTCTTTTTCCCCTGTTTTCAACCTTTTACTTTATCTCTCATGTTTCTTCAGTCTTGATACAATGCCTTGCTCATTTGACTTCTCCTTAGCCTAGGGAATTACGTATAATCTCCCTTGCCTTAATTTTGCTGATAGATAAACATTCCCTTGGCAATTAACCAGGGTCCTGTGCTGGTCTGCAACAATATTTTCAATCTTCTCTGAAGCAAGTGATTTTCTGCTGTCTTACAGTGCTTCATTTGGTAGAAGTAGTGACCTCAGCAGTCCCTATATTTCAGCCAATCGCAATGCATCTTCTGCTACCTCACCCACTATTATTGGTTCATCTACCTCATTGGGCACAGAGTGGCAACTTGCCTCTTGCCCTTCATCTGTCAATTCTAGCACTACAGCATCAGTACGCCAGTTTAACAGGTAAGGGCTCATAGTATGTCCACTGAAGAGGGTTTATCAAAGTGCCCATAATTTTTGTGTCAAAGCAGTGATGCTTTATGGCAGGCATAGGCAAACTCGGCCATCCAGATGTTTTGGGACTATAACCCTAGTTAACAGGACCAGTGGTCAGGGATGATGGGAATTGTAGTCTCAAAACATCTGGAGGGCCAAGTTTGCCTATGCCTGCTTTATGGTGTGATATTTCAGTCTGAAAATTCTTTCCAAGAGGTTCTATCTCTAGTTAGTAAAGTATTCAGAATGAATGTTTACAAACTCCATACAAACCAGTTTCCCCCCCTAAATACAGTGTTGAACTGTGTGTATGCCTTCCCCCGCCCCTTCCCCAGACCAATCAGGTGTATAACTTGAGTCATTTTGGCATTCAATGCCTTAAACTTTTATTAAGCAAATTACAAAAATATTTTAACTCATATGTATTCTTTTTCAAAAGGGACGCAGGTGGCGCTGTGGGTTAAACCACAGAGCCTAGGACTTGCCGATCAGAAGGTCGGCAGTTTGAATCCCCGCGATGGGGTGAGCTCCTGTTGCTTGGTCCCTGCTCCTGCCAACCTAGCAGTTCGAAAGCACGTCAAAGTGCAAGTAGATAAATAGGTATCCTGTTGCTTGGTCCCTGCTCCTGCCAACCTAGCAGTTCGAAAGCACGTCAAAGTGCAAGTAGATAAATAGGTATCGTTCTGGTGGGAAGGTAAAAGGCGTTTCCGTGCGCTGCTCTGGTTCGCCAGAAGCGGCTTAGTCATGCTGGCTCACTTGGCCAATAAAGCGAGATGAGCGCCGCAACCCCAGAGTCGGCCACGACTGGACCTAATGGTCCCTTTACCTTTTTCAAAAAATGTTGTATTTGTATTTTCCAAAGTGGCAAATAATAAAACTAAACATTACAAGACAAAATAAAACAAAGTCATGCATAACATAGACATTTTCCTTCATTATTTACATTGGGAAGTAGTAGCCTTTCTTGTAAAACTGAATAACATGGCATTGACACATTGCCATTACAGAATCGAGCATTTTATACCAAGGTGTCCTTCCAAAATGGCTCCTGTCCTGTAGGAGGCTACATTTCCTGCATACCCATGTTTACAAAAGACATAGCTAGAAACCAAATAGAGGCAAATGCATCAGGATCTACTAATCTCCTTAACATAATATTATGTGTCAATTGTTTAAGTCAGTACAGTGCACCATACATGTTTCACCATGCTTGCTCTAAGCTTCTAGGCCATCTTCACCACATAAATTGTCAGTATTGCATGATGCACCAAGAGTAAATTGTTTCCCAAATATTTAGATAATAACTGGTCTTTTAAAGGTTTAACTCACTTTGTTTCCTATACCCCCTCCTTTAGGGTGCTCTACCATTGCACATGAACCCCTGTTTCATATTTTTCAGATCCCCTTACAGACAACAAACTGACTCAACAACAGAGAAGAGCACAGAGGGCATCTCTCCTAGCATTCCATTAAGTGTCATAACAAATCTTGCTGTACCCAGTAGTGCCAATGGTGTCACAACTGCCAATTTTAACTCAACGACTGGAACAGAGTCCTCTACTGGTGATGCTAGGGATCGGAGAAGGTGAGTGAGTATTTTGGTGGTATTCTTGTGAAGTGTGTTTTGCCTTCACCTGCTGTAACAATTGATTAGAAACGTTTTCCTATGTTAGTGATCAGATTGTGCTTGGGTTACACTGAACTATCTGGACTAAGCTGTGTTGCAAATATTTGCGATGGTTTGAAATTATATTTCCTGGGTATTCACCCACTGTTCTGTGCAAGATTTCCCAATTTTTGGTATTTACAGTCAAGATGTATTTGTGGTTAAGGTGACTTGGTCACAGCCACTATTTTGAGTTTGGATAGGATTGGGTGCGCATGTATGCTTGCAAGTGCATTTTCTTATGTATATTCTATGCAAACATATTTTATGCAAACAGTTCAAAGAAGATCTAGCATTTCATTTAAGCTTTCCACTATCCATTGTCTTCATTCAAAGCATAGTACCTCCAGATTATAAGTTTGGCATAACAAAGCCACATGATTCTGCTCATTCAGTTTCCTTTACTATGTTTTTAATCATGCTGTTGATTGCATGAATATTTCATTGTGAGCAGTTGCTGGAATTCTCCATGGTACTATGCTGACCTGGCACTACTGAAATGTACATTAGTTTTGCCCACATATTTTTGGAATGGCCATAGCTATCTAAAAGAACATTCTTTTATGGACATCTCATGTTATTTTGTGGGACACGGAGGGAGATGCAGTTGGTTTCAGAATTACAAATCTATGGGCTAAGTTGCTGCATGTGCAGAATGAGATCTGCTCATGCATTGAGACTTCTCCCTGTGTGTGTTCCCTCTGTATCCCCTAAATTTGTCTTGGAGAGTTGTTGGAGGGCACAGAGGTAGGAGAGGGCAGAAAGTCCCAGTGTGTGAGTGGACTTCATTTCTCTCATACATACTCCACTTAGTACTACATTGAATTCACCCTATATTTCTTTTTTATTATTATTACCTAGCGGTTGAGCTCTGTTGAGATGACCTTGGTTTCAGATGAGATTAAAGCAGGTGATATTAAATGGTGACCAATTGTGGGGTTTAAACCATATTCTTAGTAATGTAAATCAGTCAGACATTTTGAGAGGAAGCCTGGTAGCTTAAAATGAAAAATAACAGGCATTTGCTAGATACCACAATATGGGTTTTCAGCACTTAATGGCAGCTGTCACAATAGCACATTCATTTAATTCAGTGTTCCCAAAGCTCCATGTTTCTCTTAGCAACAACAACATAAACTCCCAGACTAATATTAGATCATTAAGATGCCTCCATAACAGGCAGCTCCTACTTGCCTATTTGAAGCCACTGGATTAAAACTGAAATGCATTGCTAGGTTTAGGAGGAGAGAATAAGTCATCTGGAATGTCCTTCCTTTCAGAAGGGTGCTGCTACACTGACGGAAAAGCTGACTGTAGATATGACTTTAGAACAAGTTCCTTTTCATACATTTTGTTCTAAGTGCAAAAATCCAGAGGATCAAATGTCCAAATAGTTTCTATTCAGGATTCATTCATTATTTTCCTACAATGGTGTGAAAACTTCCATCTGATCTAATCCTACATTGGTCAAGTAACGTCTGGATGGAAGAACCGCATGGAAGCCCTGCGCTTGTGAATTGTGTTCACTTAGCCATTGTGGTTTCCTCATACAAACATTAGCAAAGCAATTTGAACTGTACTAGGTTGAAGTGACTATTGGGTTGCTGTGGGAAATGAAACCAAGACTACAGTTGACCTATGATTAATAGCAGGTAGATTTGTGGTGTCTAACTGCAGAGTAATAATCCATCATAGAAATTAGATTTTGAAATGGAGCCTGCTTTTGTACTCTGCTCTTGTTTCAGCATTAACTGGGGAAGCCTGGAAATTTGACTGTAGGCTTAGTAGTTTGCTGATGCATGTTTCTTTACACTGAATTATTCTGCTATATTATATCAATGTTGTGCTGAGTCTGTTGTCTTAAAACCTTGTCTATGCTGCCTTAGCAGTTTGGACTTGGGTGGTGAAACAAGTTCATTTATACGCATAAGCGCTCTATTTTGATCTTGCTATTATTGTTTGCTCATCATTTATATTAAAAGCAGCGATTAAGACACATGAATGATGGGACTTGAAGTCATATGATTGAAAATATCTCACATCTAGCAAATTTTTAGATTAACCAGGGGAGATCAAGTAAATCATCCATTGCCAGAACAAATATGTGACGGATGTCCATTTCTTTTTTATAATGTAACTATAATTTTGTAATACTTATGGAAAAATCAAACTAAACTGTTTACCTTCTGAAAACGAGACCTTTACCTAGCCAGTTTCTGAACAGATAGTGATTGCATGGACTTCATTGATGTCAGTGCTGTGCTATGAACAACTGTCAGTAATAGAGAACCATGCTGCTGATTCGTGCTATGTTGACTTTCAAAGTCCTTGAAATTATTAATAATAATTCTGCTTTTGCTGTTGTCATGATTTTCGCTCAGCTGTTTACATAAGGCTCCCATTTTTCCTAGGAGGAGTTTCCCCCTTTTCTTGCAATCTTGAGCTTTGAGTTAAGCTTCTATGGCTTGTTGGGAAGGAGGGGTATAGACATGATTTAATTTTGCAAATAAGATTAATTAATTTAAAAATTATATATTATTGTATGAAGGCCAAGAACTGCAAAACAAGTGGTTGGTCATTATATTTGTTTTTGTATTCCCTCCCCCTCATATATTTTGTGTTTCTTTTTTGTTTTTGTTGAGAACATTCACATTTTTAAAAGAAAATGGCTTGGTAGGTTAAGCGTATCCTCTTAAATAGTGAGTACTACTTTTCAAAGAAGTGTGTACATTAGAGGAATTGACCACAGCCTTGCTAGTGGCGGTAGAGTAGCTGCTATACTAGGTGCCTGCAGAAGTTGATGTACATGGGCTCCAGAAAACATAGGTTATTGTACCATTTGGTGTCACTGTTTGAATAGTTTCAATTGTTCTGCTAAATTCCACCGTTGACTATGTGCAGAATTGCTGCCCGTTTCTAGTGTTTGCACTGATTAGCTATGATTTACTAAGTTATGAGTGAAGAGAAAGTGTTTATTTCTAAGGAAGTGCTTGATAAGAGCAATCACTTCCTATTTCAAATGCTCCATAGATGGGTATTGTACTAATTGTCAAAGAGCTGTTTCTGAAATCTCAGCCTAGTTGCTTTCTGTGTTTTGGGGCACCACCTACTGTTTAGAGATTGTCCCTGCACTTGGGCCTACTCTGGCAAACATTTATAATATAGCACGTGAACCTCCAGGAGAGAGAAGCCTTAGTTCTGAAGGTCAGACATACATACAGTGGTGCCTCGGGTTACATACGCTTCAGGTTACAGACTCCACTAACCCAGAAATAGTACCTCGGGTTAAGAACATTTCTTCAGGATGAGAACAGAAATTGTGCTCCTGCAGCGTGGCAGCAGCAGGAGGCCCCATTAGCTAAAGTGGTGCTTCAGGTTAACAGTTTCAGGTTAAGTACGGACCTCCGGAACGAATTAAGTACTTAACCCGAGGTACCACTGTATTTTGTAGATGTTCTTCTGTCTGCCTTTGGCCGTTTATTTTTTGATTTGTAAAAAGAAATTGCATATTCTCTGTCTATATAACAAAGTAGCACAATAATAAGATTATGATATCTCCCCAAGAGCAGCACATATGTTAGCCGTCAAGGAAGAAAGATGGAGATGGGAAATATGAGAGAGAACAGGGAATCACGTAGGCAGTGTGCATGGAAAAGTGGTGGGACTGACACAAGAAAAAATAAAAATAAAAATTGCATGACTCTATTGGTGTGGATGGGGAAGAGAGTTAAGGGAAGATTTCCACCAGGCCTGTAGATCCCAATAAGTGACCAAACAGTATAATCTAAACAATGACCCATGAATGAAGCCAAGGAATCTTCGTGAAATTCTTACTGACTGCCCAAATTATCTGGATTTCGGAAGAAGTTATTTGACTAGTAACTATTTCCTGGAATCTAGATTTCTCTGAATCATTCCTATAAGCAGGCTACCAGATAGAGTGAATCTCACTAGAAAAGAATGGAAATTACTATGAAATCAGATTCATATTGGATGGAAAAAAACCACACATGAGATGCAGATTGATATTGGTTGAAGACACTCCATGTATAGGATACAAGTTTCATGTATTTATTTATTTGTCGGTTTGTATCCCATCCTTACTCTGACATAAACAGAACAAAACATTTATAAAAAATAATAATATGATAAAAACCAGAATCATAAGCAAGCTTATCAGAGATAATCAATGACAAGCAATACCACTAAAATCACTACGATATCAATGCTTCACAAATAAAAATAAATTTGCAGTGTTGCATCATCTTTTTATTTGACAAAGGTAGCTTGCCTTGGTAGAACTTGGTTGTCTGAAATCATTTTTCTTATGTAACTATGAATCTGCCATAAGCTCTCCCATACTTCAGATTCTTGCATGAACATATTTCAAACTGTTCTTGCTTTATCTTACCTTTCATTGCTTATTTCTTGATACCAACATGGCACAGTTTGCTTTATCCTTGTGCAATTAAAATATTTGGAACAATAATCAATATTCGATTATTCTAAGAGTGTTGTGCACAATTTATGTAGTTGTTGGTATTCAATTGTAGTAGAAAATCAGGACAGAGGAAGATAACTTTCTGAAAGTGTTAAGAAAACCTCATCTCAGATACTTACATAACTCCAAAGGGTTTTCAGGGGGCTACTCTATCTGTAAGTCAAAAGGTTGTTCAGAGCCCTTGTTTAAAATAGCATGCAGGCTGTAACATGTATCTCAAGGCTCCTGAGTTCAGTTATCATTGCTGTCAGAACTGTATGCATTGTGTGGTGACTCCTGGTCTTATATGAAATGGTGATTATGCGGCTGGTTAATCGGTTTGGTACAGTTGTAAGTTCATACCACGGCACCCTTCATATCTCGCTTGCACAAGTGTGCATGCATAATAAACACACACATCAGAGGTCTTAAACAGTTGCTGATTCTGTTTTTCGTCAAAATGAGGAATTATTTCATATTGAAGCACTACATTTACCAGAACAGTCTTGTAATTTTGCAAGGCTCTGACAGATTCCTACACGAATAAAGTACTTGAAGTACTATTTCCCCTTCTATGCCACATACTTGGCACTGTGTTAGGAAAGGAGGGCAAAGGCTCTCTTAAAGAAGGAACCAGTCAGCCAACACCTGCTACTAAAAGTGCTTATCAGCCATGCTTTTATAGTTTGCGATAAAGTCGTT
This sequence comes from Podarcis raffonei, assembly GCF_027172205.1. Lineage (NCBI taxonomy): Eukaryota > Metazoa > Chordata > Lepidosauria > Squamata > Lacertidae > Podarcis > Podarcis raffonei. The sequence continues at coordinate 66,784,084 of NC_070607.1, forward strand.
CTTTTATAAAAAGAGCTACCAGTGCTGGTGTGATGATGTAGGAGGGGCAGGAATTCTGCCTGCTGTTTGATTTTCCTTGTTGGGAAGAGGAAAGGTTGTTGTTGCTTTATCAGGCATCAGACCGCATTTTTATGTGCAAGAGGTCAGGGTGAGGGCTTGCGTCTTACCGGAGAAAGCCTGGCGACCTGTGGAGTAACTGAGCAGGTATACGTGAAAGGGTTTCAGCTCCTGGAGGGACTTCCTGACATAGTTCAAGGTGGGAGTTCTTATTGGCTCAGATTGTTGCATATTTGTTCTTAGTGCCAAAACAAAAAGCTGTGCAGATTAAAGTAGACCAACATCTAACTTTACTTACTAAACACTTATACGCTTAGCTTGTGCTGGACTTTTAAGAGAAGTGCCCAAGAGAAGGAATTTATGTGCTAGGAATGACTTACAGTTTGTACCCAGAAAAATAGCTTTAAAATCAGGTAAAGCTGCCTTTCTCTAGAGTCTGCTTTATTCCACTCTTGCCTCAGATACTAACTGAATGTATTTCTGTGTTTGCTAATGTTCGTTTAGGATGGTTGCACTTGAAGAATTCTGCTCTTAACAGAGAGCATTTATGTATATTTTCACTGAAGACTAATAGAGAATTTGGTTAAAACTGTTGTATCTTCCTTGCCTGCTGTTGGACTATGAGATGTACATACATGCCCCCTCTAAGAATCCTGGGAACTGTAGAGTTTACAAAGTTCTGGGACTTAAAAGGAGTTTACAAAGTTCTGGGACTTAAAAGAAGAAATTGATTTTAAAATTGTATCGGCTTTTCGGTTGGGAAGATTAGTAAGAAAAGATAGATCCAGAGACTGCTTAATAGCTTTGAGATCAAGGGAGGAGAGAGACAAAATACTAGGCCTACACTTCAAAAACTCAATTGTGATACAAGAGAAAAGGGTGGAAATTTATCGAGATATTCCTAAACAGTTACTGGACTTGAGAGCCACCTACTCAGATTTGGTTAAGTTACTGAGACTCAACACAATTCCTTATAGGTGGGAGTTCCCACAAGGGCTATCATTCACTTACAAACAGAAGAAGGTTAAAATAAGATCACCAGAGGACTTACAAAAGTTCCAGCACGACCACGGAGAAGACCTCCAAAAAGAAGCAGCAGCTAATTGGCCTATACCCAACCCAGGTGGAGCAATACCTGCACCTTCGGAACCAGAGGAGAAAGAAGATACACCGCTCTAGGTGTAGCAGAATAGTTCAGGATGTCTCTGCGGCTACTCAGTTGGAATATAAATGGCGGAAATTCCCCGGAGAAAAGAAGGAGGTTATTTCACATATTGAAGAAAGAACAATTGGACATTATTTGCCTACAAGAAACCCATGTGACCAGGCTCCACAGGAAGGTTTTGGTAAATAAAAGATTAGGCCAAGAATTTATTTCGTCTGACAAAGTAAAGAAAAGAGGAGTGGTGATCTATGCTAAGGAGAGCCTGATACCCAAATTTCTATTTAAGGATGAACAAGGAAGAATTTTGGCAATTGAAATTCAAACCCAAGGAGAAAAAATATTGATATTAGGAATTTATGCCCCAAATGACGGGAAATCAGAATTTTTCAAGAAGCTGCATGAGACGTTGCTGGACTATCTGGACTATGCTAACATCATAATGATGGGAGATATGAATGGAGTGGTGTCTACACATATGGATAAGTCTTACAACCAAAACTTAACATCTGATGGCAGACTGCCCAAAACTTTTTTCGAACTGACTGACAATCTGGATTTGATCGACATATGGAGGACAAAGAACCCCCTAGGTAAAGAAGGAACTTTTTTCTCTGAGGCCCACCTGTCTTGGTCAAGGATCGACCAAATCTGGACCTCCAGGGGGCTGGCACCCAAGACTAAAAAGGTGGAAATCTGCCCAAAAACATGCTCCGACCACAACGCCTTGAAAATAGAACTTAGATTAACTCAACCCGGTTCCTTCAGATGGAGAATGAATGACACACTACTAAGAGATCAAGAGATTGTGAAAAAGGCCCAAAAAACATTAAAGGACTATTTTGAGATAAATCTGAATACTACAGTTGAAAAAAGAACGATCTGGGACGCAAGTAAAGCTGTTATGAGAGGGTTTCTGATACAACAGAATTCAATCAAGAAAAAACTCTGGAACGGAAAGAAGGACAAAATATTGGAGAAAATACACCAAGGAGAAAAAAAACTGAGAACCAAACCAAAGTCCAAGGAGGTGCTGAGAGAAATTAAATTCCACCAAGCAGAATACTCAAAACTGATCAATCAGGAGATTGAATGGAAAATAAAACAGATGAAGCAAAGATCTTTTGAATCAGCAAATAAATGTGGAAAGCTGCTAGCTTGGCAGCTGAAAAAAAGACAAAAGCTAAACACGATAACAAATCTAGAGATTGATGGAAGGACCGTACAGAAACCAGAAGAAATTAGGAGGTGCTTCCACAGATACTTCAAAGAACTGTATGCACAGGGGCCCCAGAAAGAATCAGAGATAGATCAATTTTTAAAGATAAATGGACTATCAAAAATAACTCAAGATAAAAGATCAATCTTGAACTCTATAATAACCACACAGGAAATTGAAGGTGCCATTCAGAATATGCAACTAGGCAAATCTCCAGGCCCAGATGGACTTACCTCCAAATATTACAAGGTTCTAAAGGACTATTTGATACAACCTTTGTTGGAGGTATGTAACCAGATTATGGATGGGAAGAGGGCACCAGAAACGTGGAAAGAAGCCTTCATCACATTGATACCTAAGTCAGAATCTGAAAAGACTCAGCTTAAAAACTACCGTCCCATCTCACTCCTAAATGTGGATTACAAAATATTTGCAGACATTTTGGCAAATAGACTTAAAAAAGTCTTAAATGAAGTAATTCATAAAGACCAAGCTGGCTTTCTCCCTGGTAGACATTTATATGAGAACACTAGAAACATCATTGACATTTTAGAACTTTTGCAGACTAACAGGAACACAAGGGCGGTGTTAATCTTTATTGATGCGGAGAAAGCATTTGACAATATATCTTGGATGTTTATGAAGAAGAACTTGGAGGGGATGGGAGTGGGACGGGGGTTTGAGAATGGATTATATGCAATCTATTCAGAACAAAAAGCTAAATTAATAGTGAACAATGTGGTGACGGAGGAATTTAAAATTGAAAAAGGGACACGACAAGGGTGCCCTCTATCCCCTCTGTTATTTATTTCAGTCCTGGAGGTGCTATTGAATATGATCAGAGAGGACCGGTTGGTACAAGGGATAGAGGTCGGAGTGAAACAATATAAACTGAAAGCTTTTGCAGATGACCTAGTTTTGACACTGCAGGAGCCAGAATCCAGTACAAAAAGAGTTCTCGAACTTATATCTGAATTTGGTCGGGTGGCGGGATTTAGGTTGAATAAACAAAAAACTAAGGTTCTGACCAAAAATTTAACAATTACAGAAACAGAGGGGTTTCAGAGAGAAACAGAACTGAATGTGGTTAAAAAAGTGAAATACCTTGGGATCTATTTGTCCTCCAAGAATTTGAATTTATTTAAGGATAATTATGAGAAATGTTGGTTGGAAGTTAAAAAGGATTTAGAAATTTGGTCAAGATTGAAACTTTCCTTGTTGGGAAGAATTGCAGCTATAAAAATGAATGTGTTGCCGAAAATGTTATTTTTGTTTCAAACCTTACAGATCGTGGACAGAGTGGATTGCTTTGGAAAATGGCAGAAGGATATATCTAGATTTATCTGGCAGGGCAAAAAGCCCCGAATAAAGTTTAAAATATTAACAGATTCGAAAGAAAGAGGGGGGTTTGCCCTGCCGGACTTGAGGTTGTATTATGAAGCTGCAGCCTTCTGCTGGTTGAAAGATTGGTTTTTGTTGGAAAACACCGATGTCCTAGATCTGGAAGGTTTTAATAATGCTTTTGGATGGCACGCATACCTATGGTACGACAAGGTTAAAGCACATAAATTGTTTAAAAGCCACATTGTCAGAAAAGCAATTTTTGCAGTCTGGATGAAATATAAAGACTTACTAGAGAGTAAAACTCCGAGGTGGCTATCACCAGTGGAGGCCAAGGCCCGAAAAAGACCCAATATGGAGGCCTATTGGCCGAAATATTGGGAATTGACTGAAAAAATTGGAGACAATTGGAAGTTGCAGAGCCAGGACAAACTAAAAAATAAGGTGCGAGACTGGCTACATTATGCTCAAATTCAAGAGGTTTTCAAAATGGACAAAAAAGTTGGTTTCCAGGTGGAAAAGTCGAAACTAGAGACAGAATTGTTAGAACCAAAGACAAAGCTGTTATCTAGAATGTATAACTTGCTGCTTATGTGGAATTTACAGGATGAGACAGTTAAATCTGCTATGATTAAATGGGCACAGGATGTTGGACACAACATTATGTTTGAAGACTGGGAAAGGTTATGGAACACCGGAATGAAATTTACGGCCAGTACGGCCTTGAAGGAAAACATTATGAAAATGATATACCGGTGGTACATGACCCCAGTCAAGTTAGCTAAGATACATCACCTGTCTGACAATAAATGTTGGAAGTGTAAGGAAGCAGAGGGGACTTTCTTTCACCTCTGGTGGACATGCCCAAAGGTTAAGGCTTTCTGGGAAATGATTTACAATGAGTTGAAAAAGGTATTTAGGTATACCTTTCCCAAGAAACCAGAGGCCTTCCTGTTGGGCATGGTAGACCAGAAAGTGTTAAAGAAGGACAGAACTTTGTTTATGTATGCTAGTACAGCAGCAAGAATACTCATCGCAAAGAACTGGAAGACACAAGATTTACCCACGCTGGAGGAATGGCAGACGCAGTTGATGGACTATATGGAGATAGCTGAACTGACCGGCAGAATCCGAGATTTGGATGTAGAAACAATTGAGGTGGACTGGAAAAAGTTTAAAGACTACTTGCAAAAGTATTACAAACTGTATGAATCTTAAGACGGTGCATGATTTGAAAATGATACGCTTTAGCAATTATGATTAAGTAAATAGTAAACTAAGTGATAAAAGAGAAAAGGAGATAATATGAAATTGAACATGTTACGTTTATTTTAAAGGTATAAAAATTCTGACATAATACATTGAATATAGATACATAACATGTAAAAGTTACAATAAGGTATGACATAAGGTAACAAATTGCTGACATTGTTAATATAAAGAACGCAGAATCGGAAGGGGTGGGGAAGTCCAATTTGGGATTTTTGTTAAAAAAAAAAAAATGGTTTCTTGTAAACTCCTTGTTTGTAATGTATAAAATTTGGAAAGAAACGTAATAAAAAATATTATAAAAAAAAAAATAAGAATCCTGGGAACTGTAGTTTAAGGGTGCTGGGATTTGTAACTTGTGAGGGGTAAGCCGCAGTTCCCAGGATGGTGGTGGTGGTAAAGGTGGTTAAAATTTATATTGTTTGTGCAGCTTGAGTCATGAAGGGGCGTAGTCAGGGTGGAGTTTTATCACTTTCGCTTTGTTATATTCTTCCACAAAATCAGTTTAGCCATACAGTGTACATTTACAGTTTAAATAATTTTATGCACAGTGCATGTAAGTAAAGTGTGCTAAAATTCAAGGTACAAATCTTGAAGCCAGTGTCAGCTCCAGGTTTTGGAGAGCCTTTGGGTAAGGCAACCTCCATGGCCCACCCTGCCTCACTGAATCAATTTTTTCATTGTAGCAGGTCCAGTGGCTCCCCAGTAAGGTGTGACCCTTGATTCATGTTGATCCTTGACACCAGCCCTCATAAAATCATATGTGGCTAATCTTTATGCCTTGCAAATATTAGTTTTTCCCATATTTTTTTTGACCCATGAGGTGGTTACTTTCCGGGTTTTTTTTCTTTTTTAAAGTTGTTTTTTAAGTCAGTTCATTGTAAAAGGTTGGCATCTCTTTGGTGAATCAGGAAATCTTTTTCAGATGGCAATGAATTTGCCATGATATCAGCTGTCTTTTGTGAACAAGAATATGGAAGACTGTTGCTTTGTGGATATGACTGCTTCTTGTTCAGCACATTTCAGTCTCCTCTTATTAAATGTACCTTGGCTAATTAGACCTGGACTGTCTGTTTTCTTTGGAAGAGCTAAACCCGAATTGAGTAAAAGCACCACCATAGTATCTGGGTTTTGCTTTCTGGACTAGGTCAGCTGGGCTGCTTCTGCTAGTCTCTGTTGTGTGGAAACTGGCACATCCTCTCTGTGGCTTATACCTTTCTAGCCTACACATTTCCTTTAAAGGAGGCAAACTTGTGCACACTTACCTGTGCATAAATCCCAATTAACTTGATAGGGATTACTTCAGAGTTAGACACCTATTTATAGTAAATTATTATTATTAAAAATATATACATATACAAGATATACATATACAATATCACATACAGATGGTTACAGTAAAAACACCACAGCCCCAGTCCTTTCCTTTAAAGTGGTCCTAATAGAGAAGAAAGTTCCAAAGGGGTATGCGACTATTTATAGTATTTTTACTCTATTCTTCAGCTGGAAAAAAGGTTCTCAGAGTGACTTGCAAATATGAATATTAATATAGTAAATAAATAATAACAGCTTTCAGGCTTACACACTAAAAGATAGCACAAAATGATGAGAGATTGAGAGGGAGGAGGAAGTAAGCAAACCTGTGCACTCAGTTTTAGTTTGAGGGGTTTTTTTGTGATGACCACCTGGAATGGTTGCATGTATAGCAGCCTTTGCTAAATCCTGGTATCTTCCAGATGTTTTGGACTACAGCTCCAATACTCCCTGGTCATCGTCCATGCTGGCTGAGACTGATGAGTCTTGTAATGCAAAACATCTCATGGGCACCAGGTTGGCAAAGACTTGCATGTATGCAGTGGTACCTCGGGGTACATACACTTCAGGTTACATATGCTTCAGGTTACAGACTCCGCTAACCCATAAATATTACCTCAGGTTAAAAACTTTGCTTCAAGATGAGAACAAAAATCGTGACCCAGCGGCGCAGCGGCAGTGGGAGGCCCCATTAGCTAAAGTGGTGCTTCAGGTTAAGAACAGTTTCAGGTTAAGTACAGACCTCCGGAACGAATTAAGTACTTAACCTGAGGTACCACTGTAGTGCCTTTAGTCATTATTAACAACTTTCTTCATGCCTAAAATTCTGCACCCTACACTGTTACACAGACCTGGTTTGCACATTACACTAAACCGTTTTAAAAACAAACAAATCATGTTTTAATGTGGAAAGGTAGATCACTTGTGCATTCCACTGAAAGGTTTTCACTCCATTCATCTCCCATTTCTACAGCTGCCACACTTCAGAGAAAGAAGCCACAGTCTCATTTATTGTGATATCTGAACTTGAGGTTGTGGTTTATTTCTCTCCAAGCAGTAAGTTGAGAGCAAACAATGGCTACTGCTTCTGGTTTGTAGAGAAACAAGCCATAGCCCCTGGTTCAGATGTCATAACCAGACGGACTCTGGTGACTTTCCCATCATAGTACTTCAGTACCGCTTGTTTTTGATGTGTAAAGAGGAGCTATTCTTAGGGGTAGAAAGAAGGCACACTTTGCTTTTTTCAGACTTATTTTTGGAGGGGGAGAGAGACCCATGCAAGCAGGGTGCAGATGTAGAGAATCAAGCACTTCTTCATTACTTTTTTGTGTCTCTGCTATCCGAGTTACACAAGAGTATGACCAGAATATCATGGAGGTGCTAATTTTGAAAACAATGGCTTTTGCTTGATTTCCACAGCATACTTAATGGTTTATTGATGAGACCCTTCTGTGCATTTCTAATTCAAATAAATTTTCAATCCAAATACACATTTGATCTAGTTCTCTTGTACAACTCAATTATAAACTAAAATAATTGATTTTGTGCCATATAAGAGTTTATGTGGAGTCCTGTCAGTACTGGGACCCATGCTTTTAAACTTGTTCAAAGTGTTCTGTGCCACTGCTTGTAGCATTAGACTCCCACAGGGATTATTTATTTTTGAAATTTTAGAACACAGCAGGATTCCTTCTTACCCTAGACATGAATTCTAAATTTTAATTCTGTTTTGGTTATTTCAGTGTAAAGCAGAGTTGCATAATTGTGGGCGGCTATGCCCAAATAAAACAACTGATATAAATCAGTCATGTTGAAATAACTTAGTTATAAGGTGGTATTGTTAGTAGGTTTCTTCTATGCATGTGAGGAACTTGGATACGTGAACAAAACAACCTATATGAAAAGGCATAAAATCTTAATTTGCATATATATATATATATATATATATATATATATATATATATATATATCCATTCTGTCCCTTTCTTTTAGGTCATATCTGACTCCTGTCCGGGATGAAGAAGCAGAATCTCTAAGAAAGGCACGATCCAGGCAAGCTCGCCAGACTCGTAGATCTACACAGGTACGGAACAATAACTCTTTAAGGCCTGTTAGATGTGGGGCTATTTAAAAAATAATTATATAAGTAGAATTATTTAATGCATCCTGTGAAGATGCCTAACACTACCCCACTCATACTTCATTGCTGAGTTCTCCTTTTGAATGAAGTTGCATTATTTCTGGAAGACATCCAAGATCACACACCTGTGAATCTCCAAAGAAGGGAATTACTTCCATATTATACATTTGAGAGATAAAAAAATTGGTCTGTAAAAGCTCCTGTAAAAGAAGATTATGATTTTCTTTTCTTAATGGAAGAATGCTCAAGGAAAGTGTTGTCCATGGGTAGCAATGTTGCATTGTAATGTTCTCTCTTAAAAACATCTCTGTACCTGCTATGCAATGACATTATCAACCACTGATGTTTGTGATTCTGTATTTAGCATTTCTTACTTCTTTTAAGCTGATTGATACATTAAAGTGGTGATTGCTAACTTTCATGCCACTGGGTCTGACCTATAATTAGAAATTGGCTGAGCTTGGGCTTTGTGGAAAGCATAATGTAATTTGTGTTGAGGTGTGGATTCAGTGTAAGAGGTGTAATGTTAACAAATACAGTCATACCTCATCATGTGTCTGCTTCAGGTTACTTTTCAAGTTGCGTCCTGCGGCAGCCCGGAAGTACCGGAACGGTTACTTCCGGGTTTTGCCGCTTGTGCTTGCGCAGAAGCGCTAAATCGCGCTGTGTGCGTGCGCAGATGTGGCGCTTCTGGATGTGAACGCTTCAAGTTGTGGACGTGCCTCCGGGATGGATTATGTCTGCAACTCGGGGTTCCACTGTATAGGTATAATAGACTTGACTTTCTCCCATTTCCCAGGGTGTAACACTTACAGATCTTCAGGAGGCAGAGAAAACCTTTAGCCGATCTCGGACAGAGCGGCACGAACAGCCAAGTGAAAAATTGGAAAGAACTGAAGCAACTGAGGAAGACCGTGAAAGGCAGGCACAGACTGCAGCAAGGGAACCTGGGGAGACCCGGTCACGATGGAACAGAAATTTGGATGAAGAGGTGAGTAAAACTATTGTAGTAATGCCAAAGTTACAGGTTTGATCCCTGTATGAGACAGCTGCATATTCCTGCATTGCAGGGGCTTGGACTAGACGATCCTCAGACTCCCTTCCAACTCTATGATTCTATGTCTAGCTACCTTTTTTCAAAATGTTTTTATGGCTTGAGATGAGCATCAGGTTTTTAATTATTCTGCTTTAAAGGTATTAGGAGAGATTGGATCCACTTTTTGAACATAAGCACCATAGCTTTCAGATGTTGCTTTGCTTTCCACTTCACCATTCATTTATTATGTCCAAAAGTAAGGAAAACCTATAAGTGAAAAGTAATACAAAGTGTAATGAGAAAAGCATGCTGAGTGTTCAAAATGAATATTTGTTCTTTCCAAATACTTGAACTGTAACTAATCAGAAAGCTGTATTAGCAGTATTGTTGTTTTATTAACACCTGAAGGGCATGTCTAGATGTCAGAACTTAATAAATGGCATTTTAAATAGTTTCCATACAGACTTTCAAGGGTTGTAATATTATTAACTGACAAACGATTTTCATCTTTGTCTACAACTGTGAGATGATACTACCTAATGCAGGTTCTCTGACCATACAGTCATTTTTTCCCCTTAAACCACAAGGCAATTTTTATGATAGCTTTGGAGATGTGCTCGTATCTGTAGGCTTTTAAATGGTTTCTCTTGCAATTAGATTGTAGGTATGGTTCTTGTTGGGCATGACTCAAACTAGGTTCGCTGAATTTGCTAATCCACGTCTAAACACACGTGGAATCATTCGCAAGATTAGGATACATACATATTTTGACCACAAGGTGACAGCGTGACAGTACAAAGTTGTGTTGTAGTGGGGGGGGGAGTGTCTTCACCCCTAGACACTAGATGATCTATGTTTTTCCTTCTCTGAAATCATTATGAACAAAGACAGATTTTAAATCCTCTTTTTCACACTATCATTATTATAAGTAAAATAACCTTTGTCTCCTATCTCAAATGATCATTCTTGTTCTTTATAGCCACCCTAAAACAGAATGTTAATAGAGTATGATTAAAGATTGAGGAGAAAACTTGTACTTTGCTAGCTGTTAATTATCTTCTTATTAAGTCAGTAATTCTGTTCATTTGTCTTTCAGTCTGTTGGTCAAAGATTGAGGGGCCCGGCGCAGCAAGACAAACCCACAAGCCCCATCTCTCCTTCATTAGCTCCTTATCTTTATTCAAGTTCTCACCTTCCCAGGACAAGTAGATCTGTATCTTCTGATTCTGTGAACCCATCAGACTTCCAAAGCACATCTGCTGCTGACATGGAGAAAAATGGTATTTACTATTGTAATTACAATATTGTACAAATATTTTGAGTTTGTTTTTTCTACCACATAGTGACTGTGTAATACTATACTTCATACTTGACCAAGAAAATCCAAGAATATCCAAGGAAAGCTTCTCCACTCTTAATATATAGTACAATATATTACAATATATAATATTTGGAATGCTGAATCTTCTTTGTCTGGGTTAACAAAGCCAGTATCAGCTGCAACCAACTATGCCCTGGGCCCTCCGATCTCTCACTCCACCAGCAAAAATAAGATACCTGTCCACATGATGCTGACAAAAAAAGCACCACTCATATACTCTGTGAAGAAGGAAAGTTTACAGTCTCTCTCACCCCCCCTCTCCTTTATTTTCTTCCCCCTCCCTCCCCCACTTCTCTTACCCCCTCATTGCCTACAACATAAATGTCTCAAATTGACTGTAATTGATGGGTATGAAAATTTGATTTGAAAATAGAGACACTGAATGTAGTCTTGTTACTTATGGAAAATATTTTAATAAAAACATTTTTTAAAAAGAAGCAATGAAATAACACCTCTAGGGATTTGAGCCCCTCCTGAAGAATCACGTTAATCTCAGTTGAATGTTTCTTTGAGCTGATGGCTTCGCATCATATTAAAGTACATCTGCTTTAGGGAGGATCCACTGCTTGGTCTTTGAAATTAAAAAATAATAATAAATTGTTAGGTGTTTAGAATGGAAATCTTTATGTTGGGATTAATTTGCCTTAGTTTGAAAATGTTTCCATGGTATTGGTAAATCAATTTACCAAGCTATGTATAGCTAAAACTATATTTCTTTGGACAGAATATGAAGATCAGGATTTGGATGACAGAACTTCAAACAAGCAGTCGGTTAGAGAGAGGAGGCGGCCGAAAGAGAGACGAAGAGGCACGGGGATCTCTTTCTTTACAAAGGATGTAAGTAATGACATTCCTGGTGGAATTGAAGGAGGATGAAAAATTAACCAAGTTGCACTTACCAATTGCTAGGGAGGCAAAATCTAAACTGGAAGTGAAAGATCCAACTGTGAAAATGAGAATACTGTTTTGATGCTATTTAAAATGTAAATGAGTCAGCAATCACTGTCCTGGCCCTCAAACTCCCAGCTCTTGTTATGCTAAACATTTTAATGCTCAGTTCAGTTCAGTACATAAGGCACACAAAATGGCATAGATTTTTTAAAAATGAAGGTGACCTTCAACAAATGCCCTCCAGTTGCATGAGGCTGCTCACGAACCTGCAGCTTTGCTGTAACGCATGCACTAACCATAGTTTACTGTGGTGTGAAGGCACTGCCAATATCTGAATTGACCCTGCTTGTAATATTTTTCAAATACTTTATTTCTTTCTTTTCTAAAAAGCAAGTTACTTTTAGGGAACATGATTGCATCCCATGATGATGAAACTCACTGTTTTTCTGTTCTGTTTGACTGAAGCAGTAATTTATCTGGTGGTGCATGGTTTCAAGGATTAATTATTAGAAGCTTCCAAACTGTATAGTCTTCTACTTTCTGTTAAGATATTTTGTATAGATAGATATCTTAAAGTACTGCGTCTTGCTACCTAAACCTTTCTTACTACAAATATATAGGAAACCAGTTCTTCATTTGAAATGTTCATTTTCTTTCCCCCCCTTTTGATTTCCTAGGATGATGAGATAGATGGTACTGAAGAAGTGAAAGAGGACAGGGTAAGTGAACGATCTAAAGCATATATGTGTATTTGTTTGTTCTTGTGAATCTTTGTGGCCACAGGATAGTTCTCAGTTCTTTTGCATTTTGAGAATATGTATGTGAAAGTGCGCTTTGAAATGTTTTTCTGGGGTTTATACCTGAATCTAGCAATAAGCCTAGTATTCTCTTCTGGTTGCATTATCATTACTTTAAAGTAATAAAATTCTGTAGCTCTTTTCCTTGTTCATTGGACTGTAGGATATTTTTCAGTGTGTTCAGTGTGTCAAAAGCAAGAGAAAAGGTACTTTGGTTTGTGCTAAAATTCAAGGTGCGCATTGACCACCAAGTTAGGTTTGAACCACAATTCAGTGCTTCAGAAATATACAAGACTTGATCTGAAATGCTTTGGAGACTGACTATTTGTGTCATAATCCAAATTCCAGTTTGGAAAAAGTGAAGCTTTGTGCCTCCCCTACTTACTAATAAGGGGAAATCACAAGATGGATGTAACCTTTGATAGAATTTAGGGGTCCTCAAATTATTGTACAAAATTCTGCCTGCCTCTTTTATAGTCTGTCAGTCTCATTATGCTTTCTTTCAGCTGCATTTTAGGCAAGCATGTTCCTTTCTACAAAATCACTGGCAGAGGGCCATTCTCCACTTAAGCCAGGCCCATCCACATCAGTAGTGGAGATAACATTCCCTGAGCAACATGTGAGAAAGAAATGCAAACTTTCCCTAGGCAAAAGAGCAGATGACCTCATTCTTGGCCCTACAGCTAAATTTTGCACAGCATTATTTAATGTTATGGTAGATGAAACAATTGCTCACCTAGGTAACAGGTTTAAGCAAATGTTGCAGTTGAAGGAAAAGTATGAATTGATAGTTGATGTTAAATATTTGGCTAAAATGGGAGGTGATAACACTGGAAGGGACTGCGAAGACATATCTTTGCTCCTTGAGAGAGAGATTGATTCAGCAGAGTTGCTGTCTCAGATCATAAATTTTTTTTGGTTATATAATCAATCCCTAGAAAAATGCACAGCTTCCTAAGTGTAATATTCATGGTATTTATATCAATTTGTGTGTAGTACTTCACATTACTCTCACTTTACCTGTACCTGTTGTGTTTAGTGAGAGGACAGTTTCAAAGTTGGAATTGATAAAAATTACCTGTGATCTTTTGTGTCACAAGATCACTTAGTAGTGCTTACGGTTCTTGGCCTCATCTGCCCAGACTGCCATTAATCCATTTGGCTATAGTCACACATGGTTTTGTTCATGAACATCCATGATGGCGTTTCATCAGACCATCAGGACATCATTGACAAAAATCTCATAGGCTTCTGCAGCCAACCACATTAAATGGAAGGATGGGCACAATGAGGCTGTCACGGCAAAGGATATGGAAGATGCTGCAGGAAATAGTATCAAAGCAGTGCAAATGTATTAAGAAGAAGTGCCTGAAATGCAGGGGCACTTTGGAAAGTTATCTGATGTCATATTTTCATAAGTACTCCTGGCTCTGCCAAAAATGATTTTGATAAGATTTAATGATTTAGGACATCACTGAATGACCAAATCACATAGCAGAATTGCCACTAGAGGGAGCATGTTCTGCAGCTATCAAAGTATGAAGTGAGAAACTAATAACTTTATGTAAGAACTTCCAGAAAGAGGAATTGGGATTCTTAATAAATTTGGACTGAAAATTGCTTCTCTTAAAACAAATAATAGTGCAGCATTTCTTCCTTCAAATAAGCTTGTCAAAGATATTTGATGTTAGAAGTGAGATAAATAAACAACAGTTGGGTAGTCTTGCTGAAATCATTTTTTATTTTTTTGGGTTGGGACTCATTTTGAATTTTTTCCTCTAACTGTAATAATTTGGCCAGATGTTGATCTTGTGTGAACCTCACATGGAATTATATGTACTGTTAAAAGCCTGCCAGATGGACAGAAAGCTAAGTATTAGCACATGCTCAGAAGCTGGCTTGATTTGAGGGTGGTTTGTCTGTGTGTAAAAAAATGCTACGTTGCGGCTGTTATGAAAAGTAAATCTAACTTAATCTATTAAAGGTAAACACACTAAAAATGTAAATCTGTAACGGCTCGTTTCAAAAATGTGGAAAAGTTGCACGTGTGGCCTTCTGCTTGTGCAGTGCTTGATACAATCCAGTTTATAATTCTGTGGTTGCAACAGGTGACATAAAATTTGTAGAGTGTCCATCTGCTAAAGCAGGGCTGGGGAACCGTTCAGCCTCAAAATGTTGTTGGACTCTAGTTCCCAGCATTCCTGACCATTAGCCATGCTAACATGGACTGATGGGAGTTGGAGGCAAGCAGTCTGTGGAGGGTTACATGTTTCCTGTACTTGCAGTAAAGAACATGCTAGGAATGCAAACTGAAACTGGATGTGTTTGGAAATTATGTAGTTGGAATTCACCTGTCCTGTGGCGTGAGTTGCTGATCACCTGATTGGTTCAAATTCACGATGTTAAACTTGTTGGTGTTTTTCTAGTTCTTTTTGAGAATTCAGTGAAATATCTATGCTAATATTTCAGCTTTAAAGGTGAGTTACAGGCTTGTGCTGATCTCTTGTATATTTAACACTTGCTTTGTTACAAAAGTGCTACACCTTCTGTTCTCATCGTACACCTAACAGTTCAGTGGAAAGTTTCCCCCCAAATCACACTGCTACTCCTACAGACCTTCCATAAAATCTTCCATTTCTCTGCTTTACTGTCATGATGTTCTGCAAGAGCAAAGTCTTTTATGTCTGCCTGCAATAGCTTTTTGTTTTCTGGGATCGGACTACCTAATATGGTGAGGTATGCCCCAGTCAGACACTGCTACAAGTTCCTTTGAAGCAATGGAGTTTGCTTGGTAGTAATGTTAGGTGAGCCTCTAGCAGACTAATATGGAAGAGCAACAAATAGTGAACAGTAACATGTTGTGCTTTTAACTATTTTTGTAAATAGAACAGTTGTGATGCACAAATCCTTTTTTGGGAATCCAAAGAGCATTGCCAGAAGGGCATTTTTCTTGTTATTTTATTTCCTAGCAGAGAGGCTGTATAGCACTTGGAAAGCTTTCATCCTGGCTTATGTCCATTGCAGTGTGGGAGAAAAGGCAACTTTTAGATTATGATAAAATAAAACATTTAATTATGAAAAATGTTGGGGACATACCTTTGAATTACTAGCTTCCTAATAAAGAACCCTGTGCTCAGAAGTGGATTGTAGGCCTGTTTCCTCCGCAGTAAACACAGTTGGCAGGATATCAGACTAGTAAGAAGTGAGGACAAAAATGACAGAAAATTCATTGAAGTTGCTGATCTATAGCAGTCCTAAACTGAAAGCCATTTATGTATTTAAGTGTAATTTAGGACTCGTGATCAACCAGGATATGAGGAGCACAGTAAATTAGAATTCTGATTTATGGGACCTTTTTTTTTTACACTATTATTTCATATGTGTGTACCTGAGTACATTTCCCATATTTTGTTCAAGCTTATGCACATTCATAGGTGTAGGAATTAAGTCTTCCATGCTATTTTGCAATCATCCTGATGCTGAACTTAAAATTGCTGAACTTTAAAGCCAAAAATAAAGCTAAGTGGCACCTGGCTAGTTCTGTTTAAAGGCACCTATCATTTCGGGGCAGAATGTTATTGTAAAAATTGCACACAAGTCTAAAAGTATGTCATATAAAGTAAGGTTGTGTTGGTCTTCATTGCTGCCTGTGAATAAATTATAACTTAAACTTAGAATTGCTGTTGCTGAACCCTTTCCTATCCGGCTCATTACAGTTGGATGGGAATTGAAGTCCAAATGATGGATGGGAAACAGAGAAAAGATGGTCCAGTTAATGTTTCCAAACATTATTTGTGGAAGGTGGGCGAGCCTTCTTTACCTCGGACATTCAACCTGATGTACTGTGTCAGACTAATAGCCTCTGTAGCCCAGTCTATGTTCTTGGATGATGGCCAGTACTGAGCAAAGCATTTCAAAGTGTTCAGTAGCTGCGAGTCTATGGTGGAGTGGTTTGCCTCCTATAAACAAGGCTACTTAAGTCTGTCCCGAGTAGCTTTGTATGTCTTGGAGAAAATTAACTGCAAATGAGAGGGAAATAATTTATCCATTTATTTTAATTTTAAGGGGAATAATGAAATTAGGCTAAGCCTACTGATGAAATGTTTCTTTTCATATATTTTTTTGAAAAGTAGAAATCATGAGACCATAATATCTTTAGAAACTTCCTGTGAATGAAACCTATGCTTTCTAAATTACAGTATTTCAGAGTTGAATGTTGCCTTGCTTTGAATATAGTCATTCCTTTTTTTTGTGTGGACCAGGCATCCCCAACCTTTGGCCCTCCAGATGTTTTGGACTACAATAACCATAATCCCTGACCACTGGTCCTGTTAGCTAGGGATCATGGGAGTTGTAGGCCAAAACATCTGGAGGGCCACAAGTTGGGGATGCCTGGTGTAGACTATTGGGCAGCAGGGTAGGCCGCACCCTAAAAACAGTCCCACTTTGTCCCTAGTGTCCAACACCAGGCACAAACCCTTAAAAGCAGTATCCAACCTGATGGGAAGCCTGGAAAGGGAATGCTTCTAGACCATTGTGATATTTCCCCAGAGCTCAAATGTATGTTGATGTTGTACTAGTTAACCTGGAGGTCAAAGGTGGAAGATACCAACTCCATCTTATTTATCCTCCAAAGGCTCAGTGACACAGACCAGGTATATGCCGTATGTTGAGCATATACCCGTAAAATAAAGTATGCAATGAAACAAGTCTATCAATTCAATGGTATGAAAGTTCACTCCTTTTCATTAGCACTGTAGTGAAGTGGAAGTGTGTGAAGTTTTATAAAATAGCACAGCTCTTCTTGAAAGACACCCCCCCAAAAAAAGTACAATTGTAAAAGAGAAAATGCAGGTGTGGTATGAGCTGCCCTATTGAGAATGGAAATAACTATCAACAGCAGCTGTCTCTCTATTAAGTATGAATCAGTTAATCATTAGGAAGTTGATGGGAGTTTGGCTGCTTTTCAGGATTTTAATACAATAGACATTAATTAGTATTAGGCACATTTCATCCCTAACTCATGAGAGTCAAATAATTTACATACATACCTGCCCACACATCCAGCCTGCTGTTCCAGAACTAATGTGTAGTAATTGCAGCCTGTACCAGAGGAAGTTGCAGTACCTTCTCAGTAGTCATGCCCACCCTGTGGAATTCTCAAAGATGTTAAAGAGATAAACAATTATATGACCTTCCATAGACAACTGAAGGAAGCCCTGTATCAGGACGCTTTTAATGTGTGATGTTCTGTTGTGTTGTTGCTGTTGTTCTGTTTCTTTATATCATTTTGGAAGCCACCCAGAGTTACTGGGGCAACCCAGTCAGATGGGCTAGGTACAAAAAATAAATTATTACCATATTATTATTATATACCAGTCCACGTATATGGTTTAGAATAGCTACAAAGTGCCATCATGAATCCGACAATCTTGTACTGATTACTGAATTCAGACTACCATGTGGACATTCTACCAAGACTCCTCTCATTGTCTTTCAGGCCCCAAGAATACAGTGTGGTGATGCAACTACTTTTAGTAAAGACTACAGCATCACGAATGGATTGGCAGGGATTTCAGCCCAGTTGGCTTTGCAAAGCACCAAATTCATAACATAATCCAATGACTAACCTGTAAAAAAAAGGTTAATCCACATTGCTGGGTGTGACATCTGGTTTCATTGCTGCCACAGCCTTCTGTGCAGAAATGTGTTTAGCTTGAAGTTGTTTGCAATAGTGATGTTCGGATTTGATGCTGACTCCTATTTATCTGGACTACTGTAAATTACACCCAATTCTGTGCATGCTTTTTGGTCCGCAAAGTTCCACTGTATTCACTGTGACATTCTTCCTCATAAGACTGCATAGGATGGCATTCTTAGTTACTTCAGTAGTTTACATGGTTATAAATTAGAACCTTATATTCTGCCTGTGTTTGAGTGATGGCTATTTTTCAGAAAGCAATTCTGGAACTAGAGGAAAGCATATCCCTCTTACTAAAACAACATGGTGTGTTCTGGTATTTGACTTATAGGAAGCACCTGCTTTGTATTCTCATTATTTCTGAAGTAATACTGTAAAATTTACTCCTTTTTCTTTACTTTGTTCTTGGTTCTTTTGTTTTAATAGATTTGTTTTTAGATGAATCTCCTCACAGTATACCAATGCTCTATAGTCATGGTCTTTAGTCCCCGTCCCCCCCATAAAGTGGTCAGTTTTTACTATAATTTGCTATATATGTGTATAACTTGGGGTGGGGGTGCAGTAATGTGCTGGCCCTCTGTAGAATCTATTTTTTGACCTCAAGCTCGGGAAATTGCTAGTCCTTTCTATAAACAGATTACTGTTTTTAGTACATGCACATTCTGTTCCTCTTTAGCCACTCACATTTAAAAGAAACTGGCTGTTTCTAAAAGTTGCCGTCTTTAAGTATGATCAAACTTCTGCATGCGCCCAAGTAGGGGATTTTATTGGAGATGAATAAGAATATGTTCTCTGGGTTACCATCTTTTGCTTCTTCTTTCTTACCAGCTTTATAGATGAACTGAGCAAGAACTATGGTCTGAGGCTATCTTTTAGATATGGAAGATTAGCTGGCTTTATAGCAGGCCATATGAACTTTTGGACCCAGTACTTTATGCAACAACGATGAAGGAGATTACCTTTAATGATTTATTGTATAGTAGCTGATCAAGAAAGATCTCTGAATTACAGCTGCATTCTTCTGTATTTAATTGCTATGTGGGATCTTCTACTCTAATCCCTTTATTTCCAGGACTTGAGAACCTACTACATGGCAATAAATCAGCACTCAGTACATTGCAGGCAAAGGGCTTTGCTTGGCTTCCTTTTATGGGAAATCACTGCAGTGTTTTTCATCATGTTTATATCTCAGCCTAGTGCCAATTCCCCCTCCAAAAAATGTTTTACAGTCTCTCTTACAGGACATGAGCTTGCCGTCATACATTAGAATCAAAGACATTATCCCTGTCATAATCAGGCTTGTGCTTATAACAGTAAAGCAGAATGATAGATTACATGTGGGACCTGCCACATAGTGCTGCACTGTGGAGTGATCCTGTTGAGGGTCCCAATCAGCCACAACCTCTTTCAGAATGCAGTACTCCATTCCATTCTCCTGCTTCCTTTAGTTCCTGTTTTTTCTTTCCTCCATCAGCCGGCCATCATTTTGTGGCCACTGAGCATGCTCAGCCCTCTTTGGAATTCCCCCACAAGCCTGCTGATAGCCTCCCTTTTTGAATGAATGGTGCCGTCTGAGCTGCCTAAACATCCACATTCATCCCTGAACTTCTGCCACAAAATGTTTTTAAAATAAGTAGTTACTTTTTGTGAAAACTACCAAATATTTTGACAGTGTTGTTTGCATTTGTAATCAAAATGCATGTCGCTGACCTTTGTTCTAGCTGAGCCCCAAATATAGGAACAAGTCAGTTCAGATCATGCAATGTTTCTTGTCATAAGGGTTTTCCTGTGATTGAGGCAGTCTGAGATTTGATGAAATATTTGCACAGGGCTATCTAGCACTTTACTGTCATTTTATTTAAAAGTAAGAAGCAATACTAAAAGTACTTTCTCTGTATTGACTTGAAATGTTTGCGTATAGGATAGCATTCTGAAACTCTTACACAATCTACATAGTGTGGAATACCTTGTAGTACCATGTGATGAACAATAACAGGGTTGCCAACTTTTGGGGGCTAGTGGGCATACTTGGAATTTTGATGAAGTGCCATAGAATTTTGAAAAAGCTGCTTACCAGAGTTAGAGCACATAATGACTGTCCCATCTAAAAGAAAAAGAGAGAGAGAAAGCACCACAAGATGGTCAGGCAGGCTCCCCATAGCAAATCAGTGGAGAAGAGACTACATCAGCTACCATTACACTCACAGAGAGATGCCCTTTTTACCTTTCCTCTGTTCAGAATGGGTGGTATTGATCATGGTGTCTAATGAAATGCGGGCATGTTTAAAGGGGCTTGTTCAGTGTAGCTGACATCAAGCCAGTGCAAAGAGAAACTGAGCAGGAGTCTGGTGCATTGTGAATTTTTACGGGATATTTCTTGAGACCTGTTGTGAGTACCGTAGGAGGTGTAGGCTGGCACACTGGTGCCTGTAAGTGGTGTGTTGGTGACCCCTGAACTGTTGTACATAAGCTATTTTAACTTCAATTATCCTGCATGGATCCCAGAGAAGAACCAGTGTTTCATTTGGGGAATATAAGTAAGAGCACTCTCTAAATTTAAGCTATAGCTCTGAACTGAAAGTTCAGATTCAGGGAAAGAGATTACAAAGAGATGAAAATAACCCCATAGAATTAGAGGGGAAGGGTTATATATTCACAACCCAGAGGCTATAAGGATCTAGCACATAACTAATCTTGACACAGTATGCAAGCATGTAGATTGTTTAGGTAATGGGGAGAAAAAACAGAATAGAAAGACTTTGTTACTAAATCTACCACCTTCCATGTTAAATTTTAATAGAGATGCTGCTGCTGCTGCTGCTGCTGCTGCTGCTAATAATAATAATAATAATAATAATAATAATAATAATAATAATATTTGATTACTTGCACTCCACCCTTCCAACTGGATAGATGGGCACTAGAATGAAGGGAATCAGCTAGAGAGTTAGAGAGTTATTGCATTGGAAACAGACAATGGGGAATATGCTTTTTTAGGATGATGTATTTTAAAGCTGTGGGATGCGGGTGGCGCTGTGGGTTAAACCACAGAGCCTAGGACTTGCGGATCAGAAGGTCAGCAGTTCAAATCCCTGTGACGGGGTGAGCTCCCGTTGCTCGGTCCCTGCTCCTGCCAACCTAGCAGTTCAAAAGCACATCAAAGTGCAAGTAGATAAATAGGTACCGCTCCGGCGGGAAGGTAAACGGCATTTCCGTGCGCTGCTCTGGTTCGCCAGAAGTGGCTTAGTCATGCTGGCCACATGACCCGGAAGCTGTACGCTAGCTCCCTCGGCCAATAAAGCGAGATGAGCGTTGCAACCCTAGAGTCGGTCATGACTGGACCTAATGGTCAGGGGTCCCTTTACCTTTACCTATTTTAAAGCTATGGGGAAGGAAGTTGTGAGTGTGAGGTAGCTCATATCCCATAGTTAGTTTAGCTGACACTTTGGACATCAAGAAGAAAATGACTAAGATTGTCAGGTGGAATAACCAGCATTAACACATCTTATACACATGGTTTAGGCTTCTTGACTTAATAGCTTAAAAGCAGACTTATAAGCAGTCTTCCTTGCCCCTTTCTCCCACTGGTAATATAAGACACAACTATTCGGGGGGGGGGGAATCATGAGAGGAAGGAGGGGTGGCAAAAATCTATCACATGCCTGCTCCTGTTATAGTTCATAAATGTTGTGAGCAGGGATGCTGGTGAAGTTTCTGAGTGCAGCTGTGGGAACATCTAAAAGCCCACCATAGGTACTTTAATATGACCTTGTCATGATAGAAGAGCCCTGATGAAATTTTTCACTGGCTCGGATTAAAATTCCTAGCTCTACATGCCTATCTGTTCTACCCTCCCCACCATTCTGTGATTCCCAGCACACGCCCCTCTCGTCTTTTTACGCAGCGGCAGAGGTGAGTAACAAGTTATAGAAAAGGAAAGGGATTTTGTTTCCCGCCCTCCCCTCCAGGTTCTGATGCAATTGCAGATGGAATCTTTCTGGAAGTAATCTTTCTGAGCCTCTCAGATATTATAAAATATAGTCGGATCTTTCCCCCCAGAAGACCTTAAATCAGCTCTAAGTTAATTCAAGGCAAGTTTCAGATAGCTTGCCGTCTTTAGTTGGGCTCTTCTTTGAGGACTCTTGTCAAAAAGTGGGTTATAATAATAATTTAGCAATGCCTCTGATGAATCCACTTTTTAAAAGCTTCATGCCTTCTGTCTAAGTTATGCCACCCATATTATGTTCTTACAGGACTAATGTGTGGCTATTGAAGTTTGCAGGAAGTACCTTCTGTAGGCTTGGGCACTGGGACTGGTGAATGAGACATAACCAGTGTTTGAGGCCTTATTAGTAATAAGATTATACACAGTCACAATGTTGATGTTCCTCCTAGTGATTTGGCATTCCTACTCGGATCACTGAAAGGAAGCACATGGAATTGGGAGTGTTGTTGGCTCAGTTACTTCAAGTGGTGGTAAAGCTGCTACTGTGGAAGAGTAGCAGTCAACATCACACAGTTCATAACTATGGGTAGGCTGATACATTGGGGAAAGGTTTAGGTTTGTAGTAGTTGGGTTGTAACCAGTGAAATTAGTGAGAAGGATGGTCTAGTAAGTTTTATGGGTGATACTGATTTCACAAAGTTTAAGAAGCTCTAGACTGATTTCAGTTCCTTTTTGTCTACATTGTTTTCAGTTCCTTTCTGTTTAAAATATCAACTGCTCAAAAGGTTTGGACTTTAATTGACAACATGCAGCAGCCTAAAACTGAACACTGACATTAAAGGTTCAGTGTGTTCTAAATTATGCTATCTATTAGCTGTACTTTGTCTTTAAACACACAGCTCTCCTCCCCCCTACCCCGCCCCAGCTCTTTCTAGCAGAGTCTAGCCACTGCTGATTATGAATCACTCCATTGTTCTTGGTATATTGACATAATGTTAGAAAAAAGAAGTGGTGTGTGGAATTTGGAGATCCTTAACTCCACTTTGATGTCAAGCTGGGCTACCTTCAAGTTCTTTTGTATTCTGATACGACCTCTCTTGTCATGAGGTAGGCTACTTGAATAATTTTGTTTGGGAACACAAGCAATCATGGAAGAAAAAGAAGTGCAAGATATTTAAAAACATGAATTAAGGTTGTTTTGAGATATGGGCCAATTATGCAAATAGGCGTATTGGCAGCAAAGAGTTGCTTCATATGTATAAGAGACTAAAAGTAATGTGTGTGCTTATTCTTATATTCTAACTCATTGCAAGAAGCTTTGCCTAAGAAAATAGGATTTAAAGCATCTGCTGTTC
Organism: Podarcis raffonei; assembly: GCF_027172205.1. Lineage (NCBI taxonomy): Eukaryota > Metazoa > Chordata > Lepidosauria > Squamata > Lacertidae > Podarcis > Podarcis raffonei. The sequence continues at coordinate 66,807,693 of NC_070607.1, forward strand.
CCTTTTGTATCTTCAGCTGACTTGCTAATTCGTAGAAATTGTACTTGAATATGATAGTTGCTCTACTAGTTTCTTAATCAGGTTTGGCAAAACTAAATCTTATCAGTTATCTGATTACTCTTTTCACACACACCTCCTTCAGCTGCAGTGTAATAAAAGGTTTTGCCTAAACATATTTATTCCTACCTTACTGTGGAACTTGAACTTGAACCTAAATTTCAGTCCCTTAACTAATCACATAAATTAGATTTTACATAATTCTGTAACGCAGAGCCAGGCATTTATACTCGGAAGAATACACAGTAAGTTATCATTGTTAGCCAACATCCCTCTTGCATATTTTCCCAGTTAAGTACCTGTATAAATACTTGTTAAGCACAATCATTATAATGCTAAGTGATATTTTCTCGTTCTCAATTGTATTTTGACTTGGAGATTATTCAAGTGTTCTGAGAACTAAATAATTATCCCTGGTATTCTTGAGTGCTAATTTGCTAAAGGCAAACTTTATTTTAGGTTTGCTTTTGAATGCTGTTGGAATCCCAAAGAATAGTGCATAGATTGTGTATGAGATACAAAATGTATCACACCCAAACCAATTTAGCATTAGCTTTACAGCTTGTACTAATTAGCTTTCAGTGTACTTGTTACCATCAGGTAATACTAGCTATACATTCAGCACAAGTGAACCCAATGTATGATAGAGTTAAAAGGAAATTAGAGTTTGCTTGGGCACACCTATCTAGCAACATGTTCATTTTTACTTAGAATTCAAACTTTTAAGAGATTTTTAACTTTCTTCTCCACAAATTTTGACTGCCTGGCAGTGGCATAAAATGTGAAAAACAAAAGAAAACCACCTGGTTAAAGAAGAAGCCCTAAATCACCCAAACAGGCTAGAAAAACTAGTGGCTGGAACTTAGACCTTGCAAGCAAGCTGACTGAATTGTGCTCTGACCTCATCCTTCGAAGCCATCTGGGCTTGAGGAACTTTCAGCTTTCTTTCTCCTACAAGTAGCAGCCCAAATCCCAAGTTGAAAGTGAATCTATGCCTTTGGCCTCCCTCCAGCATTCCTCACTGAGCAAGTAAGGATTTGGAATGTCAGAAAATAGCAAGAGGGGAGGGTAGATAGAAGTGTGTGAAGGCGTTCCTAACTTGGAGCATGGAACAAAACACAGTTTCATCTGGACTGCCCCTTTCTGTAGCAGCATTTGTTCCTTATTTGTACTTTCTCCCTAATGATGCAGCCCTGCTCCAGCAACAGAGATCTGCCTCGACAAGGCTGTGGATTTAAAAAACTTTTCTGCTAAGGTGTCTTCCTAGCTGGATAAACTAGTAATCTTTAGGCTTTTGCCAATTTTGTTACCGGATTTCGTGCCATCAACGGTTGTTTGGAAATAGTCTGTCTTTGCTGTGTGAAAGCTCTGAATAGCAGAAAATCTTTTGGAAGACCTGAAGGCAGGTTTCAGACCTGACAGTGACATGCTCTAGCACTGTCCTCTGCCAGCAGAAGCTCCTGGGGGTCTGTCTTGTCATGATTAAAGCATTATGGAGAACAGCCCACTGTGACATTTGTTTCTGCAGTCGTCAGCCTGGTGCCTAGAAACTTGTAACTTTGAACACTGGCTAAAATACTATAATTGTCAAACTAGTTTCTTCTTGCTTTAGAAGGCACCACCCAGCTGCACATAGTGAGACAGAGGTGAAGAGTTGGATCTTGTTGCTACTGAGAGGTGACCTGTTGCCTTGCCTCCACCCTGAATGGACCATGTCGTCCTTGTATACCAGGAGTAAGGAGTTTACTCGAAACAGAAAGTCTCAGTCTGATTCTCCCCCATCGTCTCCTTCCCCGATTGCAAAGACACTCAGAGTAAGCAAAGAGCTTTTCATTTCTGTGTTATATTGTAACTTGCTAAGGGCTGATTATGTTCACAGATTCCTTGTGCCTTTCCCCACTTGAGTCTTTCTGTGTGATTCGTTTCTCTTCTGAAGGTGTCCGTGTGAAATAAAGCCTTGGCAAAGCTTTTCTGTAGAAGGAGCCTTCAACAGTATACTTATGCAGGGTCTTCTCATCTTGCTATAGTTACTGATTCAGGGATTATAAGTAAATCACTTGAATTTGCTTCCTATCTCTTCACAGTCAGCAGGAACTGCATTTGCTGAATATTTTTACTAGGAGGGCATAGGCTTTGAAATGAAAATGAGGCAAAACCTGAACAGCTTGTTAAACTGCTGTGTGCTTCTTATATTTCACAATATTTGCTAGCATTTTGAAGTTTGGACATCTGTCTTATCTGTAAAGGGCTGATGGAATATTATGACATGTAGTACTTTAAAGGTCCAGAAAATAGCCTTTTTGTGAGAGATACTGATGAAGTTGAGATATCCATAGTTCTAGCTGGCATTATTTTAAGTGTCAAGAGTTCCTGTTTGTAAGAAAGTATTAAAATCTTCTGAACACAAATTCTTTGTGAGTTTTCCTGAATCACTCTTATTTCTTTTTTTTTTTAATAAAAAAGTAGCATGAGTCAATTTGAACATTCTTGCCATTTCCGATTACTTAATGGCACATAGAAACATTTCATACTTGTGTTGTCATGACCAGCAGAGACTTCATACAAATGCAAGTCTGATATTAACACTACTGTATCGTACAGTAGGTGAGAAATAGTAGGAAGATGATATAATAATCTAAAGCAGCTGCAATGAATATGTGCTATCAAAAATTCCAGACGTTTCTTTACATATCAGCAGTCAGCAAAGTGTAGGGAACTGGGTTAGCATTTATGGGAATTCATTTGCTACCTGAATAATGAGCCAGAGAAACTGGTGAATTTCCCCTTGTCTCTATTCCTTGTTTAGATTTCACTTTGATTTTAAAGCAAGCTGACTTTAGTGAGTCTGCATTATTAGTGGCAGACAATTAATTGTGATCTGGTACACTGAAAATTATCTTGGTATTTACCACAACATAAAAGCCTGTTAGATGCTCTTATGATTGTAACTTACTGTGCTGCCAAAGAAGAAAACTGGGAAGTAGCTACATATTTAAATTTAGTAACAGCTCTGCAGTACATCTTAGCTGTAACTAAACATAATGCTGAATACCTATTTTACGATGCGTGTCTTAATACTTGATGTGTAAGTGGATCATTTTGAGAAAAATGTATAAGTAATTGCATAGCATTTTCATGCATTTGGAGTCACAAAGAACATTTTAAGGTACCGTAATTTTGGTTAAAGATTAACTTCCTGAGAAACTATGGGGTCAATGGCAACTTTAAAGATTTTGTTTAAGGTCCTAATGCACCTTTCCTAGTGCCATTCCTTATGTCAGGGGCTCATGTATTAATGACTAAGCAAAGATCTTCTATTTTATTTATCATCCACGGGGATACCTGCTTAGCTTTCCCATCTCTTGCACTACTTCTTCACTTGAACCCACTTTTGCTGTGCTTCACATCTCTCATCCAGCTTCCCCACTCTCACTTTTGTTCTCCTTTGTGGCTCTTTAGGTGTCGGGAAGGGATTTGTGACCTCACTCATCCCTTTTCTGCAATCCCAGTTTGAGAAACACTGGGCGACAGGCATGTAAAGGCGCCATATAGAGAGAGAGGCTCCTTTCTGTACACTTGATTGCTTAATTGGGCAATTTTCCTCATCTGTCAATTAAACTGCTTATTAGGATCTATTGTTAAGCAATTAAATCACTCCTTCATACTCTGGAGAACTCTTGTTGTACTGAAACAGTAAACAAGTTAATCAGGCTTCCATCACCTACACACCTTTCACTAGTTTTGTCTTATACAAGCACTAGTTCATTTTGAAAAAGTATGCCTCAAGACCCATGAAAGGCTTTTTTTTTTTTGTATGCGGGACCGAAGCTTGTTCACTTAGGTAATTAGTATGCCCGTTGAGATAACTTTGCATCTTCACAAAACAAACGTGTAATAGAAATCAATTGCATGTATATTCTAAGGTGATTCAGTCTTCGTACAACTTCCAGCATTCTTCTTAGCTCTCTGCATGTGAGTCAGTCTCTCAGACAGTTGGCGTTTGCATGAAGTTATTGCTGTTCATGCAGCAGGGTAAAGTATACAGAAAGGGAAAAACAGGTTTTCCTCATGCTCTGACTGCCGTATTAGGAGATGTGTAGGAAGGTTCTTCTAGAGCTAATTGAGCCATCACGCTGATTTTCCTTTTGCTGGTCTTTCCCCGTGGTTTGACTTGTTTGCTTCAAATGAATCTTAACACTTTGCTCTGCTAGTGTTTCTTTGCAGTGCACCTGCTTTCTCTGACTATGTAGAGCTGGTGTATGTATAGTATTTTCTTTCAGCAGCATAATGGACTGCAGGGCATTTAGTTCCATTTTCCACTCCATGATTGAAAGACTAGATATTAAATCATGAGCCTTGAAGATCTGAATTGTAGGGAGGTGACAGTTGGCTGGGAAGAGAAGCTAGCAAAAAGGATAGTTTGACCATCCAGAGTGGGCATGAATGCTTGAATTCATTATCTCATACGTGTACTCATATAATACATTATTAGGAAGAGAATAAAACTCTTATTGACAAATTGCATCAGCAGGATTAAAGTTGTTTTCTCACAAATGATATGCCATGGCAGTGGGAGATCAGATTGTTAACTTAGTTAACTACCAAGGTGCCAAATTTGTTCTTAGTTGCCTCCCTGCAAAAGTAAAAGTAAAATCTTACTGTACTTTTTAAACCCTGAAACACTATTGTAAGGATGCAGAGGGGTGAACAACGAGATCCTCTTTTAAGTTTCCCTTGCAGAAGGTTGCCCCACTGCAAAAGCAGAAGTGTGTCTCTAAATATTCCACAATCCAAAAATGCTTCTAAAGGAAAATATTTTAGAGAGGAAATGATACCAATGCATATGCATGTTTTTGCCTCCTCTCTAGGTCTACTCTATTTGCGTCTACTGATTCCCATGCCTCCTATTTGAACTTTAAAATTTAAAAAACAGTTTGAGGGATTGGTTAGAAGGCAGAAATTTGGTGCATGTATAGAGCGCTGAAAATGGCTTATTTGAGCAGCTTATCCTTGTACTAAATAGGTTAATAATTCTAAAATACAACTAATATTAATAATAGTAAACTACTATCGGTTCACATTTCAGATACTGTACAGTGACCATCGGTAGATGAATCTTACATTGAATTTAAGTTGATACGAGCCTTTCAGATGGTATCCACCTGAGGTTTACATCTATATTAAATATGTTCAGGTGTAGCCCTAGGAATCTTGTGGCCCTTGGATGTTGTTGGACTTTATCTTCTGTCATCCCTGATCATTGACCATGCTGTCTGAGCCTGATAGGAACTGGAGTCATCCTGCCTGCCTGGATAGCTCAGTTAGAGCTAAGGTTGCAGGCTCAATCCCTGTATGGGACAGCTACATATCCCTGCATTGCAGGGGGTTGGACTAGATGATCCTCAGGGTCCCTTTCAAGTCTACAGTTCTATGATTCTGTGATTCTATGAACATTATGAGGGCAACAAGTTTTCTCCATCTGGATTATAGGGTCCCAGCTGTTCAAAATATTTGGATAGGATTTTGGCACTAGAATACCCAGATTCAAATCTTAGATGTAGATCTACATGTAGATGTAGAGATAACTGTCTAGTGGGATGAAATACTAATGTTTTAATAATGATAATGGGAACAACAAGGTATTTTGAAAATCTGACTGTCAGGCTTTTGTAAAAGGACAGGATATTGCACATCTGTATATATTATTCATGACAATATATTAATCTTAAGCATATTAATCTTACCCCATTGTGATGCCCATTGTTCCAAATCACTGAAAACCTCCTTCATGAACCTATTCAGATTCAATATAATCATTTGAGAAATATCCAAAATACCTAAGTAAGTTAAAACCCTGTTCACCAACAAAATGGCCAGTTATCAAATAAGGTATTTCAGATTTTGATTAATTAATTGTATACCCTGACATTCTACCAAAACTATTTTTATTAAATAACATTGCATTGAAGACTTTGTTTCCTTTGTTGCTCTTTGCCCTGTGCAACATGGCTCCAAGACAATTCCTTTTCTACTAGTATGGCCCATCCATTCAGTTCTTAGTAATAGATAATGCAGAACTCATTTTTACTTATGGGTTCCCCCCCTTTAAGTCATTTTAAGGGAACAATTCTACAACTATAATTGACTTGACATAAGCCAGACCTGGACCTTCAGAGACTTAACATCAAAGTTCTGCACTGAGCTACAGAACAACTGTTAACATTCAAGACAGCCACTAAATAAATCTGGCACACATTTCCAGTATCCTACACTGCTGGAGGCCTGAAGCTCAGTAAGAAGCGTTAATGAATAGCCAGCTTTTAGGACTGCCAGTTGTAAAGCTGAGTTTTGTTTGAAGTGCTTTTACACATCAGTTATCCCTTTTTTGTTTTTCATTTTTTTATGTCATAAAGAAGTAATAAAGACTAACCAAATAGGTGCTGAGTGCATAGGGAAACTAGGCTCCATTGACTGACACTTCCTTTTGCTGTGCATCTCATGGCAAATTGAACCAGACTTGAAGGAATTCTTCTCTAGTGTCAACAGCAATCTGCCTTTAGTTCAAGAGGCAATTTCCAGCTGCCAGCACTGTATAGCAGAGGGCCTGGTTCTCATGATGTACATGGCTCTATCTCGGCTCTGAGCTGTGGGCACTTACTTAAAATGTGGTATATTCATAGTAGACTTATTGAAATCAATGAACCTAGACTCCCAGCCTGGCAGAGAATGGCTTTTGAACTTGTGTCCCCAAAGAACCAACGTGAGAGAGGATACAATGACTAAAATGTTGCACTACAGCAGTATAGTGGCCATCCTCATTAGATTTGAACCACCTTCCAGGAAATATAAGTGTATTTCATTCTTCTGTAATAAAAAGGTATATTCCAGTGGGTGGGATAAAAGAAGGTACAGCCTTATAACCCTTCTCATGATGAACTGAAGAGAGGCCCTGCATCTTCTGTGAATGCCTGCATTTTATTTCCTCTTGATACTGTCTTTCTGGAGAGCTTTAGATTTTATTGTCGGGTGGAATGTTTGCTCAACAGCATTTTTCTTTAAAGTGGTCAAGTAGGTAGGTTTCTGAATTCTGACCTTTTCTGAAGTTAAATAAAGTTCATCTTGATATTGTGTGTAGCGTTGTCTATCTTTAGGTTTGATGCTAATGAAGTGCAGCTGCACAGACCTTGAAGAGGCAGCTGGGGAAACTGAGGCAAAAGACAGAAATAATAAAGCCTTTTAATACTACAGTGTTTCGGTCCTATTTGAGTACTGTATTGGAACCATGTGCTAGTCAGATGTAGATGCCAGTTAGAATTACAGAACTTGCTTCAAATTAAACAAGTTCTGTTTCTGTTGTGAATACCATAAGCTCTTCAACTAGATGGTGAAACTGCCATTCATAACAACTAATCCTTTATGTTCTAGCAAAACCAAACCAAAACAACCAGGGATTTTTCTGTTAAATCCATTGATTTATAGCTCCTGAAAAATCATGCTTTGTGTTAGACATATTGGGGTTATTCAAAGGTTGCTCAGTTACCCTGGGTTATTAATCACATGGATAGGATTGGAGATCCTTGTGCTAACAACTGAGAACACTGACTGGATTTGAGAAATACATTGGGTGACCTTGGCTGTCCAGTACCTTGGCTTCTAAGTCCTGTGTCAAATCTCCAGTTTTTCACAGCACAGCTAACATAAAATGACTGCTTGTCGTGCCCAGTAATCTTTGTCAGAATGGGCATCACTGTGCTCAGACTAGTAAATAGTAGTTAAGTTTTTACCCTTCAAAGATGGAGTTTAAAAGAGAACATAAGATGGAGTTCAAAAGAGAACAGGGAGTGCAGTAATTGTTCATGGAACAAGGTATGCAGTCCTTATTGTACTAATAGTAGAGTACAGTTGCATCCTGTAACCCTTTCCGCTGCAGAGAGACAGAAAAGTTCCATGAAGATTTAATGCCAAGTTATGCCACCTGTTTTTTAACATTGGCATCAAATAAAAATCTTCTCCATTCATGCATATTTAAACTCTTCTTTTCAGCTTTTGTGAATATAATTCATGGCCTATAAATCAGTCTTAAGTAAAATAGCATTCTTCTTGCCTAACACAAGACAATTCATGGTCTGGGAGATTACTATAATGACATGGCTTTTATGGACAAAGACCATCCTTCCCTAAAGTTTCCACCTCATCTTAGCTGCAGTTGGTTAAGTTTTGAGCTGGGATGAAAGTCTATTGTAGAAAAACTGCTCTATGTTTCAGCCAGTTTTGAACATGATAATTTTATAAGAGATGGTTCAGCTACTTGGTCAAGAACAAGCTTGTTGGGTTATAGGCACGTGGCACTTCAGTGGATGTTACACACATAAGCAGGAGGGGAGAACAGGCCTGAAAATATATTTGCTTTTGTTTTGGAGCTTCAGGAAGTTATCTGAAAATAGTCGCTTGAAGTGAGTCATTAAGTTACTTTTCAACATGACTTAAAACTTTTCTGTGAGAAATGGAAGAAGACAGCTCAGTTGAAACCGTGAACCAAGTTGGCAAGTATTTTCACATCTTCAAAAAGACCACCTTTTGTAACTTTTCAGTGAGTTAAAATGGTGTAAAATTGTTCTGAGGGCAGAGAAGAGGGATCATCCTAAGGACCTAAGCCATTAATGAAGCAACAGAGCCAGTGTTCTCTGGGTTGCCAAAGTTCATGGGTAAGCAGTGAAATCTCAGTGCATCAAAATAGATTTTCTGGTCCAGGAGCAGAGAAGCAGGCTTAGTGTTCACCTATTGCTTACTGAATAAAGAGCGGCAGCTTAAATAAGATACTTGTCCAGATGACAGGCTATCAATCCTCACTGGATCGCTTCCAATATAATGTGTATCCCCATCCTCATTCTGTGGCTGTTAACTGGGTGAACAGACTCAGAATATAACAGTGGTTCCTTATTGACCTAAAAATGCATGTATAATGTAAACTACTTCAGTTATGAAACCACTCGCCAGAAAAGCTCAAGAAAGTACAAGAAGCACTAGAATATCTGCTCAGATGCAGAATGTTATCATTCTTCCCAAAGCAGTTGAGAAAATAGCTTAGGTTTTTTTCTGTCCTGTCCATCAGTATGTATTTTTCAACCAGTGTTCCATCTTCTCATTAGTGTTACCTGGGTTTGTTTCACTGGTTATTTTGCTACTGGACATTTTTTAAAAAAAATTATTATTTTAAGTTATGTATATGTACATTTTGAGTACAGTATAGTACCACTTATATATGCTGAACTCCCATCATCCCAGACCACTGACCATACTAGCTGGGACTGATAGAAACTGTGGTTCAGCAACATCTGGAGGGCCAGAATTTAGCTACCTGGGCAGTAAGTGATTGGTGCATAGGTGTAGGCTCCAGATCACCTGTCTCCTTAGTCCAATGGGATCGCTTGGTTTACTGCAGCCCACCAATAGTTTCTTTGCTTGCCACCATAGTGGGGCACACAAGAAGCATAATTTCACTTGTTCAGAAGTGTGCCATTGTGTTTTCTCTTGCCCTTTCCATTCAGAGCTAAAACAATGTTGCTTTCCCCAGTGACATTGCTACACAGCTTAACCTTGCTGTGTGACACCATGGTGCTGTCGTGATCCCTGATATGCTGGAAATATGTAGTTTGCAGGAAATAAACTTTAATGAATGGTGCTGAAGCAGTTTCCAGAAAGGACTGTGAACAGGACAAGATAAGCATGAAAACCTTGGAGGGGAAAAACATTTTTTGGCGGGGGCGGGGAGTTCAGTCAACCATCAATCCATTGTTTGATTTTTTTTTTAAAAAAACTTCATTCACTCATATAAGGGCAGTAATTAATACACAAAAATGCAAAATAGATTCTGCTATGCAGTCTAAGTAAGTCTTGTTTTCTGTTAGCTCAGCCAGTTGGAGAGGAGCATAAATGTTGGAAACATTTTTGTTTGCAAAACATGTAAATATCATACTTTCCCTCCTCTTTCCTTCCTTTTGGGGTCAGATGTTGGCCACAGAAGAAAGCATTTGCAGCCAATTAAGCCAGTTTCTCTTTTGGCAGGAGACTTCAGCTGTTCATGCCTCAGTCTTTTAAAATTGCATTGCTGTAAAAGCTTTAAGGAGCATGGTTTTAATTACACTTATGCCATCTGTAGAACCTTTTGAGTTTAAAAGTAGGACTCTAATGTTCCATAATCCTGCATATATCTACAATCAAAATTCTATGCTTTTACTGGCTCTTTACAATCCTTTTGTTGTCCAAATTCACAGAATAATTGCCAATAACTAACCCTGTTCTTCTACATTAAAAACAGAAATGCAGTGTGTATGGTAAAAGAAAAAGCTATGCAGCAACTTATTTGCCCCTTTCTGTTTATTTTATTATCTGCTGCTACAGGTTCAGAGTTAGGTCAGCTAAGCCCAATTTTATGAAGTTTTCTCTCAGGGTATTTCCACATGAGAATTAATTCTGGAAACCCACGCATGCACATTGGGGTTTTTTTGTTTCTTTGCACCATTCATATGACATCAGTGTCATCAAAATTCCATCTCTTCATTTTTAGTCATTTAATCCAAATTTATCCTTCTGTAAGAAATCTGGCAAGTATTACATATGCAATCATTGCTGGTGTGGAATCCTGTCAGCAGATTCGTTAATGGGTGATTTATCATGTGCGTGGCGGGTGGCTTCTACTGTCACAGGGCTGTGTGCGCTTGCTCCTCACCTGAGCACAATCCTTTTCATTTACAGCAACGCACATAACTACTGATTGCTGCCTGTTTTGAATTACAACACCCCAGCTAGGAGGAGCTCGTGTCTCCATTTTGTCCATTGTGAAACATGATAACCCAAGGCTTTGCTTTTTTTTACTCTTGCATGCTTCTTGGGATTTCTTTGGGCTTTTTGTTAAATGTGTGCATGCACAAGTGAAGAAAGACTTATGTATGTGCCCAGAATAAGGAAAGGGGGAGGAGTGATGGAGGTGAAGGACAAGAAACAGAAATTGGATGCTCATATTCAATGTATTTCATGGGCATACATGGATTGGGGGGCATCAATAACCTATCTTGAAGGGTAGAAAGAACAGTGGAAGTGCCCCTGCCTCCACTTAAAAAACAAACCCAAGCATATGAGATTATTGTCTTTATCAGGGGTCAGCGAGGCTCACCGGCCATGGGCTGGGTCACTCCAGTGGAGATTGTCCGTGGGCTGGACCGGCACAGCGTGACACTGGAAATCGCATCTGCACATGTCCGCAGTGCCCCGGAAATCACTTCTGTGCATGCCCAGACGCTGGAAATCACTCCAGCGCAGAAGTGATTTTTGGTGTCTGGGCATGCACAGAAGTGATTTCGGTATCTGCGCGTGTGCAGATGCAATTTCCGGCGCCGCTCAGTGAGTCTCTGCGCCGGTTTAGTACAGCATGTAGGGGACTCACCAAGTGGGCAGCTCGGTTTGGAGGCGGTTCGTGGGCCGGTAAAACAGTCTTTGTGGGCCGCATCCAGCCCATGGGCTGCACATTGCCGACCCCTGGTCGGTATAATGTAATTCCAATTTCTAAAATTCACATAAAGTGTAGTTCGCACATATTTATGTAGTACATTTTACCTAAGTTTATTCTAGAGAGAGAGAGAGAAATTGAGAACTCCATACATGTTGTTTATATAGGGTAGTATTCATATCAGTTGCTCTTGCTGGGATTTGTTAAATGTGAGTTTCTTCAAGAAGTAGGAAATGAGTTTCTTTTCTCATCTCAAGAGGGGGAAAAAACATTTGCCAATCATTTTTTCCTCTCTCCCGAGAAAGCTTGTAGCCAGTTGTGCTGGCCTCATGATGTGAACTGCTTAGGAACCTTGATTAAAATGTAGCCATTACCAACAGCTGCAGTAATGTCAAGAGTTGGCTTTGCTTTCTAAATAAATTCATAACACAGCTGCTCAGAGAAAGTTCGCTTTTGTCCCAACCTTAGTTTTCATAAACTTAATCATGCAATCTTGGTTTATGTGGGATACAAATAGGCCAAGCGTGTCCAAGGATTCCAAGTACTGGAAAAGGTCTAAGCTTTCCAAGGAGCAACATCTGAAATGTCAAATCACTTCCTGTAACTTGTTAAGTTTTTATTCACTTGGGTAACTTGACAATGCATCAGTTACAAGTCCCACTGCTCCAGTGGAACTTGCTTCCAAGAAAGTGTGGTTAGAATTACACCCTTTAGCTTAAAATTTATTATTATTATTATTACATTCTGTTTCCTGGGTTCTGCCTGGTCTTATTTTACCTTTTACATACACCATGTCTGAACTGGTGGAATGTCACTTTATGACATAAAATTGTCATTTTATCCCCACAGTGTTTTCACTTAGAATGCTCAGAAATTGGACAAAGGTCTGGTGATATTCTTTTAGGAGAAAGATTCCATATATTGTCTCAGTTAGACTTCATTGAAATTGCAGATTATGGTTTTCATTTTGCTAGAAGCGATTCATACATGACGCACTTTTATTTGAATACATGGTGTACTTCACTAAAACTTGTACGAAACAGTCCTCCCCTCACCCACAAATTGGCAATGTAACTTTTAAAAAATACACACATGTATGTATTTCTGTCATATACATCCCTGTTTCTCCTCTCTCACCTGTTTGAAGAGTTTCTTCATGTTCTAAAACATAAATATTTAGGTTGTAGTACTGCTAATCTTAAAATAAAGTGGATTAGGTCCACAAATTTGACTTTGTATGAAAAGCTGTCATTAAAAGAGATCAGCAGAGGAATATGCAGTGTGCTAAATGAATTTTGACATGAGTAACTTTTCTTGCAGTCTTCAGAGTGGGAAAGTGGTGATAAATGAATACTTTGAACCAATAAGTACACAATAGGGAGCAGGCTTCTGTACTAAACTGTGGAATTCTAGGAAGCAAAGTACATCAACACTTGGGGACTTTCAGAACAAATTGCTAGTTAAAATAAATACAATCTTTAGAAGTGCCTGTAAAACTCAATTTAACTTCTAAATTAGGAGTATTTTATTATGGTTCTAAGAGTTACTATGGCCCAATATGGACGAATGGTGATACTGAACTTAGGATATCTGGTTCAAACAGCTTTTTCGGTCAGACGTGAGGAAACCATGAGCAAGTTGTGCCTCGGCTTCCAATTTCCTAGTATGCAAAATAGAAAAAATAATGGCCCGCCTCAGAGAAGAGTATTTACTGTTTTATTGTTTAAATTTGTCTGTTGCTTTTCCATATGAATGTGCTCAAAGCTGCTCACAACAGAACAGCAAAAATGTTATTTAATGTGTCATTATAGCAATCAAATGCTAAATTATTTCAAAATGTAACAACACTCTAACAAATAAGTCAAATGAATGCATCAGGACTAGCAACAGTTGCACATCAACATGTGATAGATCATATTTGGGATTAGTATTAAGCTTAGTGCTTTTCATTTAAAAGACCTCTAAATGAACGTAGAAAAAGAAGGCTGTGTTCACAAATCTCAGCATTGTGGTTGTGGGAATGTAAACCAAGAAGACAATACCAAGGTTCACCCTTCCCTTCCCGAGTTCTGATGGAATTATTCAATTAAGATTTGGATCATGCTCTCACATGGAACCTAATCAATCACAAACCTCTAGTAACATTAGACTAATAAATATGTAAACTCACAGACCTAAGCAAGAAGGGAAACAAGCTATTTATAGGCATTGCTAAGTATTCTGAGTATTTATAGTGCTTCCAGAGTATAATCAATCAATCAACTAAAGATGCTAGTTTGACAACTCTAACCTTTTGATCAGATGCAAGTCTGATAGCCGTGATGGATGCTTCTGCACTCACAACAACTCATTTCCAAACAATATAAATATATTTTCCCATCTGTCAAGTCACAAAACTGCTATTACACAAACATTTCAAACACTTTCACCAAATCCTTTGGAACCCTGGAAACCATGTGTAGAAGTTGCTGCTTCTGACACAGTTTTGTTTTTGTCACCTTTGGACAAGTTCTGAGGCTTTGATATTGCAGCCCTGTTTATGGAAGATTGTCAGGATTTATGTTTTTATTATGTTTTTAGATATGTTGCAAGCCAGCCAGATGGGCGGGTGTACATCATCATCATCATGATCATTATTACAAAAAGAATAGTGTGTATGTCTAGTTATGAATGTTCCACTCACCCTTATTGTGTGGATTACTTGGATGAATATGAATCCACTTATTGCATTTATCCATGTAAGGATGATGAGAGCCCATCTTCATTAAAAGGCTTTAATTCACAATACATGCAATTCTTCAGAACAGAACTTCCCATATATCAGATTTTATATATGACATATATTAATACACACACACACACACACTTTAGTATAGGACAGTAATAAAAGTCCCCTTCATGTAAACTGTGTCAAAAATTTATGGAGATTGTATGTATGTTTACAACAGGATTTCCCCTTGGCCTTGAATGTTTTTCAATTTATTTAAGTTGGTTCAAATGAACCTATAGACAAGGTGCAGCAATTTCACCCCATTGGATTTATGGTGCAGTCACTTGTCAAGCGCTTTCACAATTGTCGGGCTTCAGTAGCTGTTAACACTGATATCTTTGTTTTGTTGCTAATCGTGTTTTCTTTTTTCTCCCTCTTATAGCATGAGAGGCTTTCCAGGTAAGCTATTCAGAATGTCTGCTTTTCTTAAAGCATACATTTCTATATGTTTCTTCCCAGCAATTTTCTCTAAACTGCTTATGAAGTTAGAATCAGGAATCCTGATAACCTGTCAGTGACTTAGTAGGCACCCCTTACATAATATGAACTCGCTTTCCTTTCCCCAAACCAAGTTTGTTTTAACAGTGAGCAGCAAAAGGATATAAATGTTTTTCTATTTACTTGAAGATTCCGCCCCCTTTATCTTTCCCACACATTTGAGTTAGGGGAAAGTATTTACTGGGGAACACTTTTTTGTCACATATAATAGGGTATCTCTCTGCAACTCTCCTAATTCCCCCACCCTAAATTACCCAAACACTAAAAATTTGAAAAATAGTGATTGAGAAAGACACAAGTCTGTAAGTGGTCTTAAAGTGACTGAAGCTGTTTTTATATCATGTTTGATGCCAGGTTGGATGCAGCAAGTTCAAGTACTGGCACCAGCGATGCCTACGGGGACCGGCCCTCTGGTCGCAGTGCCTACACCAGAAGAGAGAATCGCCTGGCTGCCCTCAGCAGCAGGACGGAGGATGACAGTAGCAAGGATTATAAAAGAGTGAGTAATTGAAATGGACAGGCCTTCAGGCCTTCTTTCTTCCCCACCCCCACCCCTACCCCTCATTAATCAAATAAGTAGCAATTTCACATAAAGCTAGACTGTTGGAAAAGAAAAGAAAAACAACAAAAATATATATGAACAAATGCCAATACAGCATAGTCCCAACGAAGAGCCTGCTAAAAACAAAAAGCATCCACTGAGAGAGCAAGTTGAATGAGTAGAATTAAGAGCATTCAACAGGACTTGGCACTGGTACATTTGTGTTTCTACCCACTGCCTCTTCCATAGGTGTGCTGAGCAGCCTTGGGCAGGTCACAAATCTTTCGCGTCTGTAAAACGTGGATTTGTTGCACTGTAAAACTTGAGATGTCGTACAGATCTCTGGAAAGACATACAACTTTCTGAATAGTTCACTTGGAAGATCAGTGTTATTTCAGTTGCTAAAATATGTTCTGCCATTTTGCATGTTACGAAGCAGAAAGTGTACAGTGCCACCTGGTGCAATTGCTTGTTGAGTTGGTGCTGGGGCAGGAATGGATTTGCTTCTATTTGTAGCAGTTGCCACACAAAACATGCTTTAATGTTAGTAGTAATAGTTGAAAGGCAGTAGGAACGACCTGAATGGAGTGCTGTGCATCACTTCAGATTAGGATTCATTGAGTTAACAGAGTAGTGGCAGTCACACGTTTAGGGGACCCTTTCCTTGGTGGATTTGCCTACATGGAATCCTTGAGCATGGCATATTTTCAGGTTCTTCTATGGAGCACAATTGGAGCTTGCCTTCATTTCACATGAATGGAAAGGATGTACTCTGGAATAATGTTTAGATCTCTCTTGAGGCCGGGCAGGATCAGTTGTTCAGCTTCTTTTAGGGAAACCTGTTTGCCATTACCAGTCTTCTAATTCAGGAATACCTGATAAGTTTCCAAGGAGCACTAGGGTTCCCCTGGAAGAGAGTTGTTGTTTTTAAAGTAAATATACGCAGGAGTTTGCATGAGAATTTTGTGCATTATTTGTTTAACTTCCTATTCTACAATAAATGAAGATAATGAGTTGCAATTAATACGGCTGCGGTAAAATCTGGTCTTGGGGTCTGAAAGCAGCAGGAGGGGCATCTATTTAACTGCATTATATGAGTGTTGATGTTTCAGTAGATGATACTGTGAGTTAACTCCACTTCTCTTTTTTCTATCCAGCTCTATGAAAGTGCCCTATCTGAAAATCAAAAGCTGAAATCAAAACTGCAAGATGCTCAGTTGGAACTCGTCGATATCAAGACAAAAATTGACAAAATAGCCCAGGTGAAGAGACCTAGGAAACAAAGGATGTACTGGGATTGCAGCCAGACAGAAACAAATGTTTCGCCCTGGTGATAAGGAGTTAATAGCATTTGAGGAGGGCTATCACTGCTTCTCAGACAAATGATAAAATAGAAGCAGTTCTATTCTTAAGAATTCTAATTCTAATTTTATTTGGAAAGGATTTCTTTGTAATACTTTCTACTTTTGTGATAACTTTGGTTTTTCATTTCAATAGCAGAAGCAAGAAAAAACCTCTGACCGTTCGAGTATGCTTGAGATGGAAAAGAGGGTATGTGTTTCTGCTTTTTGGTGTCCACTTACTTAAAACTTAGCATGGTTTTAGAATACATACTCATTTTAAAAGAGAAATATCACTACAGGAAGCTGATTCTGTTCCTCCTTCAAGAATCCTTGGGTAACCCTGATCTCCTTGGCTTCTCATACTTGTTTACAGCATTTTTGTTAACTATAAAACTGTTCATTTCAGCATCCCGGCATAATAAGATACACGGTTTGATAAATCACCACTAATGAAGCCCAGAACTTACTATTCTAGCATGGCTGTTGATGTCATATAGTTGATTAGAGACGTTCCATTGATTGTGGTTATATTTTGAAAACATGAGATCGAATAGAGTCAATTTTATCATAAGTTATCAAAGTACGCTAACTCACTGTGTTTTTAAATGTGTTTTAAATTATTTTAAATGTGCAAGTTTCTTACGAAGATGAGTACCAAAAATACTTAAATTCCAGCAAAGTTTAAATCTAAAGATGAACACATAACAAGCTTAGTATGTAAGCATATTACGTTTGTGCTACTGAATTCCCTTTATCCAGTACAAAGCTCTGTTTCTTCTTGGGCTTATTGGCATGTAAGTTCTTAAAATACCTTCCAAATACTTTCCTTGGAAAACAGTAAATCGTTTGTGGTTTCAGTGCCCCGTTTTGATTTTGTTTATTATTTGCTTGTTTTTTCCTGAAAATACTGCATTTGGGTTTTTGTTTTTTTTAATGCAGACACTAAAACGGAGCTTTGTAAGATGTAGGATGAGAGGTACAATTGAGGTTGCAGTTCTTGGTAGCCCACAGTTCAGTGAAAGCAGCACTCACCTGGCTTCTGGCTGCATGCACTGCTGCTGCAAACTGAGAGGGAGAGAGGGAGGTCTGAGGTGGCAACAAAGCCAACAGGAGCATTGGGTTGGCTTCGTTGGTGTGTTTGCACTGCATCAACCTTAAAATCACCTCCCCCCTCCCATTTTTCATCTCGGTGCTCAGCAGCAAAGTGGATCAGGTGAGCTACTGCCCTGAAGGCTTAATGCCTCTGGCCTTGGAACATAGAGGTTTCCTCTAGCCATCCTGGCTCAATGCCATTGATTATCGCCTTATTGTCTAACACTTTCCATTATGGTGTGTGTGTTCTTTTTAAAGAGGTGCTTTCTTTGCACTCAGAGCTCTCAGCCAGAGGATAAATAAGAAAGAGTAACTTGGCACACCTAACCGCTGTAGTAAGATGACGCTATGCCAGTTTTGTTTGTTTGGGAAATGGTACGTCCAGTACGCAGCTTTCAAACTAGTTAAATTAAGTATCCTCAGGGTGCAATTCAAACTGTCCACTATCCATAGGCTGGAACTGAAAACTGAGCTCTTTTCAATGACCCCACTGGCTCCTATCAAGCTAATGACAAGACAATTGATTTCCTGTGAGGTGAAAGGAGCTGATAGGTAGTTGTGGCCAGGAAGAAACAGCAAAAGGGCCTGTATAGAGCACAGGTGACCCTTAAGATTCTGGATTACAACTCCTCTTATCCTTGACCATTGGCCATGCTCTCTAGGGCTAAGTGAGTTCCTCTATCTCTGGTGCAGAGGTTGGAGATGAGCTGTGGGAACACACCAAGAAGAGGTTTTTTGACATTGTTTGTTCTTAGTGTACATCTTGAGATGTTTGACAACCTTATTAATGCTATTAATGATTTTCCTTCACTGAGGGAAATACAGCCATAGCGTACATTTTCATGTAGAAAAATTACACAAAAAATGGTAATTGTGAAAATATTTTTTAAATAGGAGAAACGAGCTCTTGAGCGGAAGCTCTCAGAAATGGAGGAGGAGATGAAGGTATGAACAATTCTTCATTTATTTTCCACCTTCTGTACATAGTAGCATAATTTTGGATTGTCACATGACTCTGCTGGAGTTTTTTGCTGCAACAGATTAACAGGTGCCCCTCAGAAAATATTAGAATAGTGTAAGTCATTGTTAAAATGCTGGTATTGGATTAACCATTCATGCATGCACACCACTACTAGCTATTGGGAATTTATTTATTCATAAAAATATTTATAAGCCGCCTTTTATCCCTACAGGGCTCTCATGATGGTATTCAAAAACAAAAACAGATTTAGGCTATAAACCAGATTGAGAACATACTAAAAATTCTACATACTAAAAATTCAGAGCCATGCAGAATGGAAACTGTTTTACTGCCCCCCTGGAAATAAGTAGAGAGAAGCCATTTTCACCTCCCTTGGGTGAGAGGGCCACCATTTTGTTACTGCCACAAAAAAGGCCCTGTCTCCTGCAGTCACCTCTTTAGGCAGTGGAACCACGCCGCAGGGCCTTAGAAGAAGATTGTACACTCCTATGGGAAGAGATGGCTTTTCAGATATCCTGCCTCAAGTCATCTAAGGATTTAGAGGTTAGCACCAGCATCTTGATTTGTGTCCAGAAGCCAATGCAGTTGGTATAAAACAGAGTGAATGTGGTCTGTGCCGTGCACATCAGAAAGCAATTTGGCTGCAGTATTGTGCACCAGCTACAGTTGGCAAACCCTGTAGCCCCACACAGTTCGTGCTGCAATAAACTAAATGGCAGCTGGCTGAAGCATGCATCACTATAGCCAGATCCATCTTCTGCAGGAAGCGGCACAGCTAGTGCATCAGTCAAAACTGGGCAAAGGTATTCCTAACCGTAGCAGCAACCGGATAATCGAGGACCAATGCCAAATCCAGTAAAGCACACAAGTTGTGGGAGAGAGTGCATCTCTGTCCAAAGCAGGATATAGTCCAGATAAGATTGCTGACTACCAGAACAATTGACTTGGATTGAGCCTCAGTTTGTTGCCCCATATCTAATCCATCTCTGCATCCAGGCAGTGGTTCAGGACTTCCACAGCCTTCTTGGGGATTAGTTGATCAGGTAGGGCTGCGTGACAGGGAGTTGCTGGATATACCAAAATTTAAAGTGTGCTAAAAAGTCTCCCCAAAACGTCACCTGCCCAGAAAATAGAAATGTTTCCCACCTTGCAAGATAAACATTCCAGAGTTTTGTGTTGCATTTTCTCTTGCGTTTTGTATGCAGTGCCTTGCAAATGCCTCCTGAGTTTGTGTGCTCCATAACCCTGAGGCTCTTATACCTTTATGGTGATACCATTTTATTATGAAGCAGGATGAGGGTATCAGTTTATGTAGCAATGTGTCCTCTCAGTCCTCAGCCAACTGTTAGAAATACAGTGGCCACCGAGTGGCTTTTCCTGATAAAAGAAGGGATTTTTTTCTTGGTGCTCTTGCCATAGAGGTAAGAGGCAAAAGTGGACACAAGCTCTGGCCATGCAGTACTGTGCATGTCTACTCAGAAGTTGGTCCCATTGAGCTCAGTTGGGATTATTTGTGTGTAATATATGATTGCTGCCTAAGAGAAGCACCCACTGCTGCAACATGCCAAAAACCAAGTCTTTGCGAAACTAGTTCTTACTGTATAAATGCATCCAATGCTTTAGGTTTCTAAATGGGAAAGCTATTAGTAAATGTTATAAATGGTAAAAGAAAACAGAAACAACAGATTCTGTTATTGCACAGCACCTGCATGTAAAATTGCAATATGGACATAGAGAAGCCACTGCCTGTACATTGTCTGGGAAAATGCAGTCAGTTATAGTTTTTCCATGTCTCCAAACAAACCACAAGCTGTTGCCAAGGTTCCTCTTGGCTTACCGTGCATGGTTTGTTTGCAGAAGACAACCTGTGAGCCTGCGTTCATATGTAACACTAAGCCAAACAACAGCTTAGTTCCAGGTAGTGTGGCACCAACAGAAGCAGGAGTGGAAAGAAGTGGTGGCGATTTTTGCTCTGTGTCCCTGCACACTTGCTTATCCACATTTAGCTATGGTTTGGCTTACTGTTACAAGCAGACTGTTCACTCTGTGTGTCTGTACACAGTTTGATTGTAACTAAGGCTTGTATGCTTTGTTTCTGCCAGTAACACATTAAGGTCTCTGGCCTTGAAATATAAAATGCCTAGTGGGACAGACTTACTTTTGCCTTCTACTGATTATAGTATCTCGCAGAATCATTCCTGCTAATGTTAAATAAAATTCACTTTGGTATACAGATTCTCTTTTACTCTGAAACACTGTGCAGGTCAAAATGTGCAGCTGACAATTGTATAAAAAAGTCATAAGTGGAGATGTGCATTCACCTCAGACTTGTGCCTCATCTAGGCTGAGGATCCCCACCTCTGGGATATTTGCACCCCCTTGGGATCTGAGGTGGGCACCCAAGTCATTGGAATCACCTCAGAGGGCTTCAAATGTGTTTGATATAATTTTGTAACCTTCCTCAATCTCTTTATCAATAGAAGATGACAGGCAAGTGAGGAGGCAGGCAGGCAGAAGAGGAATTTCACAACTGAGCGCTCTAGCTTCCAATTAGGAAATTTTACCAGGCTCCTCCTTTTACTTCCAATCACAGTACTTTTGGGAGGCATGTAGGAATAATTCCCCACCTGAGCATCCCAGCAAGGGAGTGCCGCCCTCACACTGTTGCTGCATTTCTCTAGTGCACTTGGTAAAGGCATTTCAGCTTGTTGATTCTTTCTCTGACAGACTCCGCTCTAGATTTGGGGTGGAGAATACCCTTTTTGCATCTTTCCCCCTCATGTTCACAAGTCAGGATGTATGTGCAGCAACAGCAGCAGTCGCAATGTAATGGACTACTATTCTCCCACTGCAATTCACTTGCTGGCTTATCCAGTGACAACAGCACTGTAGCATGTTGCGAGCCAAACAGCTGCTCTGCTCTGCTCCTTGCCCATTACAGTGTCACTGCTGGGTTGGCCTGTAAGTGAAAACATGGCGGGGAGGCTGGTGACTTCAGCAGCATCACTGCCAGGAAACCCAAGCAGTGTAGGGTGCTTGGGGCAGGGAGGTAAGTGTTGACTCCAGCACACTCTCAACTGGTGCAGGTCACAGCATATATGCTCTAGTTGTTGGAATATTTTCTACCTCATGCAAGAATTGTTTTGTGGGGCTTGGTGATTGGTACACTGAACATGCCAGGTCTTACACACATCAATATTTAAACTCAGTGTTACCTTTGTCTTCTGCTGCCTCTGCCTGCCGTTCTTTCAGTGCACTATGTCAGCTCCGAACTTGAAGCAGTCACTCTGCTCCAGCATGGTGTCTCCACACTGATTCGAGGAATGTGCCTTGTGAAGGCATGCGCCTTGCTCCTTCCTCTGTCTCTTTCTCACTGTCTCCAGAAGTGTCTGCTAGCCCACTTGCCTGCCTTCCTCTTATCAGGCTTGCTGGTAAAGGTGCATGCATTGCTGTTTCTCTTCCTGCCTTCCTCTTATGCCAGGACTGGGGGTGGGGGTGGGGTTGTGGGCCTTGGTGCTCACTTGGAATGCTAGACATGCAAGTTTTGCCTCGTGCTCACATCAGCCCTTTCTTCTTCAGCTTTCCACTTCCTGTGACTTTGGTGCAAGGGCACCTCTACACCTGCAAAACCACAGGGACAGGCATGGCACCTCTTTTTTATATATAAAAAAAGAACCACCACCCTCGGTTTGGCAGGCTTCATCCCCTCAGAATAGACTACAATGGAAATGTCATCCAATTATGCCAAAATATAGGTATTCTTGATTTTCCCCTTGTAGTCAATGGGGAAGACATCGGGTGCTTCGGAAAATGAGGCGAGGCGACCCTCTGCCTTGGATCCGAGGCGAACTGCGATGTTAAGCCAAGCCACCAAGCCGAGGCAACCCCCAGTCCGAGCCAATGAGAGGTGGGTTCCAAGGCCATTTTTTTTTCTTGTGCACAGCCCTAGTCATGAGGTATGCATTTTAAATCTCATGGCAGTTTTGGGCAAAACTTTTATAACTGCATTTCTTCCCACTCATTCATACTTCATGGCTCCAGAATATTGCTTGAAGGACGATTGATAGCACAAGTAAGTACATGAGAGGAGTTGTCAAGCTTCCGGTTTCCTTGCGCCACCATTTGAGCTTTCTGTCTAAAGACATACAGATTGGTGCTGGACTGGGCAGGAATTCGCCTTTTCAGGCAGCTCCTTTGACATGCCATCCCTTTTTTGGACATCTGCTATAAAGAAGTGCTGTTTTCTGGCGATCATGTTTTTCTGGTAAAGGCAGAGGCCACATCTTGTGCTTCCCTGGTGACCTGAAAATATTAAGCTGGCTTCACTGTACTATATAGGTTTATACAATATGCAAATACTTCTGCTCCCAAAATGTGTCTGTTCTTTTGTCTGCCCCCTGGTGCTTATTTCCCTAGAACCTAACTTCATTTCTTGGTGGTGGTGGTGGGGAGAAATGTTTCTGCTTCAAGAACAGGAGCTGCTGCACCCCTGAAACCATAGTAGTGATGAAAGCCATTTCCTGCCTTGCTGGAGATGGTTCCAATTTATGTCCTTTATGTTTTTACTGAGTGTGATAATCCTTTGAAGTCAAGATCTGTTTCAACTTCGGGGGGGGGGAGAGTTTCAAAAGCGGAAATTGCACTCCATCTTACAGCATGGTCCTCAGTTGCGGGGGATGGGTTGCACCATTGGCCTCTCTAGAGGTCTTATTAAAATGTAATTATTTGAAAGCTCTTAAAGAATTAAAATGAGAACGCAGAGGGGCAAACGCAACACCACCTTGAATTCAGCTACAGAAAATAGCTATACTGTACCTTGTTCTGAAGGATGGTGTGACTAGCAACAACAACAAAAAACCCTCCTAAAAAAGTACTTGTAAGAAGAACAATGTTGTTGTGATACATGTAACCAATATGCAGTAGTTACCAGGATTTTATCCTTCAGGTGTGATTGCTGAAGTGTTTGGCTCTGGAAACCCTAAAGCAGCAGTACTGATTTGTGTGAGGCGGTGAAACTATGAAAATCCTCGATAACCTTATTTACTGTTTTTCTTCTGAACTACCTTTTCTAAATAAATGTAGTGCCCTTGAGTGGTCCGTCAACTTTGGGTGTGCTGTCGTAATATTACAGGCCATTTTCAGCATGTCTGCTTCTCTTGAATGACATCCATTTCATGCATTACATGCCTTATCTGTCCACAACTTCTTTTTATAGCCAAAGTCACCTTGAGTTGACAAAGCAAATATGCACGCATCCTGCCTCAATCCCTCTTGTGCTGTGGTTGCATTTTGGCTTACTCCTTGTCCAGGAACTGCTTTTTCAATTTACATTCTTTCCCTGCTGTACAGTCACCTCTTTTCTTGCTGTCAGCAACTCACTTGGAGGAAGGAAGGTAAAAAACTGAGTTTGACACTGAAGCAGTGTCATTAGGCTCTCTGGGCTGCTTGATCGCTTTGCGACTTGGCTGAACAAAGACACAGCTCAGCTATATCAGCTTAATCAGCTGGAATGTTCAGCAATTAAGCCTTTTAAATTATTGACAGGTTGGACTTTATCATTTTTAGTAGTGAAACCTTTGATGCAGAATTCAGTTTCTTTTCTGGCCCTGCCGCCCCATTTATGATCTGTCGTCCTATGCTATATAATTATTGTGAGCTTCTGAAGAACTAAATTAATCAAGCATAAACCAGACACACCAGCATTAGGATTTCCTAATAGTCACAGCATAGATGATGATGATGATAATAATAATAATAATAATAATAATAATAATAATAATAATAATATATTATTTGTACCCCGCCCATCTGGCTGGGTTTCCCCAGCCACTCTGGGCGGCTTCCAGCAAAGATGAAAAATACACTAAAATGTATTTAGATGGGCAGGATAAGGATACTGTGTTGTGTGTCCCTCACAAAAATGTTTGCAGAGTTTGCTAACCTTTTCGTGTTTTTGTCTTATGGGCTTAGTGCCCTGTACTTTAAAAAAATAAAATAAAATGACTCTCACAGTTGAAAATTAAGTAAATTATATCCAGATATCTGTTTAGCCAAACAGTTATGGAGAGCTTTTGGTTGGAGCCTGGATTTAGTCAATAAATCACAATGCTTCAGTCAATGAAGAAGAGAAGAGTAGAATGGAAAGCAAGTTAATGGAATATATTTGCTTCTGCAGAAAATTCTAGGTTGCTGTACCACAACCATCCCGGAAGTAACAAAAGGATGCTGTTCCATTGGATTTGTGTTGCCTTTTCTGCAAATTGTTGTCACATGGATGTTGTATCTCATATTTTGAGATTATGTCAAGATTATTCCCCATCCTACTGTTCCAGTAAAACTTTCTGTAGGGTGTTTATATCCTCAGTTATATCTTCATCATTGTGTTTTCTTCATTGTCTTACAAAGGCATTTACGTCATGTCTCAAGTAGACAGATTCAACGGAGCAGTTATACCTTTGAATGAACACACAAAATAATATTCCAACAGAATCCCTACACCTTTCACGTCCTGCCCATGTTGTTTTATTATTACACCATATTGAAAGTGAAATGCATTAGACATTTCTTTATTTAGAAAATTGGGTCCTTTTAGAGTCTGCATTGGAAACCCTTCTGAAGCAATTGCCTTTGATGCTATAAAAGCAATTTCAAAGCACTTAATTGTCTGTATACTTGGCCTTTAGTGTTCATACAAGATTTTAGTCCTATTTATCCTAATTTATGTGCCATGAACACATAAATTAACACTTGTGTTTCATGCCAGTTTGGGACAGTTAGGCATGCTGACCATTTTTTCCATGCGCATATATGAAAAAGTGTGTGCTTGTATTTAGAGGGGTGTTTTTGAAGATTCTGCATCAATGGTGTTTAGTGTAAAGCTACTGTTTGGCTAAATTGTGGAGCACAAATTCAGCACGGGGACACTTACAGACTGCACAGGCTATAAGAGTTGTGTATTGTGACAGTATTCAGCATTGTACAAACCATTTTCCCTTTCCACTGCAAATACTACCACATGTTGTAAAGTGAAGGCTAGCATTAGACTCATTTTAAAGCAATTTACTTCAGCTGCTACAACTATCCCCTTTTGCTATGCAAAGCCACTTTGGCTGGGATGTGGGTCATATAAAGCTTTTATAAAGATACTTAACTGCCCTATGGGTGCTCTTCCAACCAGCATTAGTCATCTGTCAGTACCTTGCAAAAGGACTTTAAAAGTGCTGTGCGCAAGGTTTTCCTGATGTGGTTTTCAGCCATAGTGAAGTTTCTCACTCCATTTAAGAGCTATAATTTTTCACCTTTATGGTGTTTTGTTAAATTTGAAACTTGGTTAGGTTCAAGCCTTAAGAGAATGAACAGCATTCTCTGTGGTTTCTTTTTTGGTTGGTCTAGTGCTTTAGTATGTTGTCCAGCTTCTTCTGTGCTTTCACTGCTCTCCACCTCTCGTTGCTGCTCTTCTTTTTTTCTTGCTTGCCAATTGAATTCATGTTTCTGTGCTGTTTTATATTCTCTGTTTTGTCTTTGTCTATCTCCTCCATGTCTCACTTTGCAGAACCTTCACCAGCTCAAACAGATTCACACTTTGAGGCAGATGAATGAGCAGCTGCTGGCCGAAAACAGGGCTTTGACCCGGGTTGTAGCCAGGCTCTCGCAATCCGCTGAGACCCCAGAGTCAGAAGAGCTATAGCATCTCCCCCTCCAGTTGATCTCTCCTCTCCTTCCAATCTTCCAGGCAGGTCTTTGCTCTTATTGTCTGACTGAGCTATTCCCTACCCTTTCTACATTCTTCCTAAATGTGGCAGATAAGGAGCGTGACACTCAAATAGCAGTATGGAAGTCACTGCCTGTTCATATACTAAACTTTGCATTTCTAATGCGTACAAGGTACTTCAGTCACTTCTTTTCAGGTATACATTTCCCCCATATGGGTTCTGCATCTCAGGATGATCACCAGCCTAATAATAGTTTCGTTCAGGCTTTATTTTGCCTTTTTAAAGCGTTGTTGGGTAAGCACTGGATGAATGAAAGAGGCAGAACAAACACACAAAACTCCAGCCACCTGGTTTCCATGACTGTGAAAAAGAATAATGCAGTTCTGAAGGTAAATGTAGGATATCATTAATACTAACAAAATATATGTAAGTGATCAGAACTGGGACATACGACTCAGTGTTAAAGATGGGTTTGTATTGAATATTTTTATGAAATGGTGTAGTATCTGGTGTGAGCTAACACCGATGTAATCCAGCAATGTTAAAAAAACACAGTTTTGTCATTGGGGAGGTAGGTTGTATTCTAGCTGTGGTTTTGTAAGGATCTAAAGCTTTTCTGCTAATTGTGCATGTAAGTTGTGAGAGAGAAAGTTCCTGGAATCCACAAAACAAAGATGCAAGTCTTCATGTTTGTTTGTTTATTTCAAAATTTACATCCCACACAGATAACTATCCCCCCCCAAAAAAATACTAAATAGGGGGGGGGCAACAAATTAAAGAACATGCAGCATTTTTATTTAATGAAAGCCATTTTTGAATAGTAAAGCTCATAAATGATATGCGTTCATCAGAAAAAGTAGGTATAGGTGTGTGTGTTTTTAAGGACTAGATAGCTTCATGGAAGATATGAGTATCAAGACCTGAGGATGCCTTTGTCAGAGGTCAGGCCTACGTGGGTGGGGAAAAAATTGAGTGGCCCCCAGTAAAGCAAGAGTGCCTCAGGTTATCCCAACACAATAAAGATTCTACCCAGTTAGGATGGCTTTTTGCAAAGCACACATGAACAAAATAAAACCGGTCGTTTTGTTATAATGTTCTTTACTGATGCTTTGAGCTCTCCTGAAGCTTTTAAGTTGCACAAGGTGTTTGTTTTATGTGCTCGGTGTCTTATAGGTTGGCATGTTATGCTTGCTACATACAGCAGCTCTAATGCAAAAGCGTAAGTCTTTTTCTCTTGAGAACTTGCTTCAGTGAAGCAACAAAGCAAAGATCTAGGTCCTTTGATACTTTCTCCCTGTATGTTGCAATTCATCTGACTGAAATACATACATATATTTTCATAGCTTGTGTTTAGTGTGAATTTTTAAAATGGACATCATGTAGTGAATCCTGCAGTTTTGGAAAAACACCAGATGTGTTGTGTAGCAAATTACACATTAATCATTTTGCCTCCTTGCCCTAGTTAGACCAGTCAGCTTTCATGTTTGGGCTAATTTGCTTTGAAGGAACTACTGAAGGATGCCATTGGACTGATGGTAGAACTTGTTCTGACATCCCATGTTTTGTTAATAATCTCACTTGGGCCTTGCTTTCCTATTATAAAATGAAAATAATGGTTGTACTTGTCAAAGTTGCTTGAGACATTCTAGAAAGTGTATGTCTGACTGTTGTTTGCAGGCTCATCCTATAACTGCCTATGTAACATTAACTATTCACACCATCGTGTGAAGCTCAGGATGAAAACTATGAAGTTCAGCTATCATTGTTATACCGCAAACCAATTTGCATATTCAGGCCCCACAAAGAGAAAAGTTGAATGCTGATTTTATAAATCCAATACCATTCCAATCTCTGCTTGCAATTTTTGGCGATTTTCAAGCAAATATTAAAGAACTCTGCTAACTTGGGATGAAATACCTCACCATTATGGTTTTGTTGCTACTGAATGGTCAAATAAATGTGACTACATCTGTTGCAAAATGTCCTAAATTTGCAGCATCTCAGTTACCTGTATGAAATCATAAAGTTTGTCCCTCCAGTATTGACAGTAAATCTGTGGTGGTTGCCTTTCTAAATATTCAGAATGCCAAGTACTGTATAAAAATTGAAACACTGAACAGGATTTGGGATTGTACCTCTTTACCCTTCTCATTGCTAGGCTAGGTCAAAGGGTCACCACGTTGGCATGGATGGAGGAGAGTTTGTGTACTTATCCTATCCTGTGTCAAAATAGCAAGGTCAGCAAGCTATCAGTCATGTATTCCCATTAGCAACAGGCTCCCAATAAGTCTGTGTGCAGAAAGGTGCACATAACATAGCCCACCTCCCCCTTCTGCCATGGTTGGAGTGTCCTTTGTGGCTTTATCTTGACCTAGTCTCTTCTCCCTGGGCTAGAGGTTGGGCATCATTTCAATATCCCTGATCAGGCCAAGCACCTGGTCATTTATTTCAACAGAGGCCAACCTCTAGGAATTCCTGGGAGCTTGAGGGGCTGGCAAAATGCTCAGGAGTCTGGAAAGCAAGCTGTCATGATTAACCATGTGCTGCATACCTCAATTAGTGAAGGCATAAGAATTCCAGACTTAAGCCATGGCCCAAAATAGATCACTCTTGGTTGTCCTTGCCCCAAATCACTTAGCATTTCTGGGCACCCAGTACTAACCCTCACTTTTAATGAAATATATAAATATATTGCATTAAAACAAAACTTTTATCTCGTAAAGTAGTTGTTAATTAAAGAGATATTTTATTTTATTTAAAGAGTCCAGTTTTGGTCTATGATCTACTGTATATTTTGATTAGTTGTTCCTGAGATCAAGAAGTAGGTTTTCATCTATGTTGAGATGCAACTGGATGCCATTTTGAATCAAGATGCAGACGGAACATTTCAAAACTGCTCTGGTTTTTTTGTTTGTTTCCTGAGCAATGCCGGGTATGAAGCTGCTAGTATTTCATAACTTGCCCGAAACATAATTGGGTGCCTGCTGTCAATGGAAAAACTACTGGCTGGAGGTTACCAACACTTTCCAAAAGTGAATCCACCTGCATAAATTGCTGCTTCCTAAGTCACTGGTGTGGGTGGGGTGCAAGGATAGATTTGAATCATAAATGTGCATGATAATACCAAGACCTTGTGAGCAAAGTACCCCTTCTTGACTATTGCTTGCATATGTTGAAAAAGACATTAATAGAAGCACACAGCATGTAACAGAAATCCAACCCAACCCCACTGTTGGGCTGTAATTGTGACTCTGCACATGGAAGTATAATGTGTGAACCAACCCTAAGTTTTCTGAAAGTATGCAACTTTCCCTTCTGAGTTTAAAAGTGAGAGATTTCTTTTGCATGGGATTTATCCAGGTGTGAAGGAACAATGCTACAAGTGCATTTCCCAAAGTGAAGTAAAGTGAAAGAGTGCAAGTAGCATTGTCCAGGATGAAATGCCTTTCAAGTTGTGCTAGATTGCAATGGCTCTCCAAAATGTACTTCTTTCTCATAATATTTCTGGGTATAATTTCCTGGGCTTACAAATGTCCACGAGTGTGACGTCTAATCTAACATACTCAAGTCGATGCTGCTCTGTATATGTGAGAATGGAAGAGTCAAATTCATGTTTAATCTTAGAGATATGAATATGAAACGGATACACTTCGTTGGTGTGGCTTAGTTGCTTTTGAGATCAAATCCATTTTCAATTAACACTAGAAATGCTTTCGTTTGAGTGGTCGTGTGTTTCTCCCCCACCAGAGCTGCATAGGAATTTCAGGACAACCAATACTGAATTGTTTGGATCTTGTCTTTGAACAGGTTTTGACAGAACTGAAGTCCGACAATCAGCGGCTGAAAGATGAGAATGGAGCCCTCATTCGTGTCATCAGTAAACTCTCGAAGTAGTATATTGAACATAGGATGGGCAGAAAGAGGAGATATTTGTGCACATGCTGCCAACCCTGCCACCTGCTTCTGATCTTCCAGTTGAAAGAGCAGCTGGCATTTCAGACACGGATCAGCTAGCCCCACCCTTCACTGCTCTTTGCACCTTGCTAGGCATTCCCATATTGCACAGTGCTTATCCTTCCCCCCAACACAGCATGCCCCGCCATGTTTTAATATTTTTGGAATGTTGAAGTAACTCATTTGAAGAGACAAAGAGTGGGTTGGCGCTGTCTGAGCTGCCCAAACGATCTGCTGTAAGCTCCATATCCGTCCACCATAATCTGATGTAAAGAAGAATCTACTGTAATAAGTGATATAGAAGTGACTCCATAGCGTTGACCCAACATGTCTTAAGATACTGTCTTGGAGTAGGAATAATGAGTGAAACTAGGAATTGCCACTGAGGATTTATCAATCTCCATTCTGGAATTTGGAAGTCTGCGGTGCTGGTGAAAGCCATGATGACTTATTTCTCTGGGAGTCTGACAACAGTCACTTGGCTTGGAGATTCGTGTTTTCCATGTGTCTCAGTAGCTAACTGATTTATTTAATGTAAGATTTTTGATAATTTAATTTGGGGATCCAATCACTGGCTCTCCTTTCTGTTTTGCTTCACTTTTGCCTGCTACCCTTTGATGGTTCTTGCTGTTTTCTCCATGGGTGCCTTCTTTGGTACTGTTTAATAATAACGCGATCTTACAGCCTCTGCATTCTTTGGCTAACAGTTTGCCCATTGATTTTTCAAGACTTCTGGTGGAAAGAGAGCTAACCAGCAAAAAGTGCTTATTGAATGAAATCCCATAGACACAATGCCAAAATACTTCTTTATTAGCAAGATGTTTGGTTTTTCTACATGAAAAACCTCACAAAAGACCTGGGCAAACAAATCACATTTATGTTAACTTGCCAATAGATACACATTGCGTTGAATAGGTGAGTGTTCTCAGTTTTAACAACAGCAAGGTTTGAGAGATGATGGATAGATGTGCATATCCCTGTGGAAAATGATGAGCCTCAATCTTGGTGGAAAGTCTTTGCAGTAGCATTCTATGATGTCTGAGAATTTTAATACCATGATCATTTGCGCAGTTGTAAGACATGAATTTGCATTTAATGAGGGCATCAACAGCAGGACCTACATTTCTCAAAAAGCCATTTCTCTGCATACTGGAAATGAATGAATTCATGTTTATGGGTTATCATGATGTAACTAATTTGCGCACTCTCTTCTTCTGGATACTGTAGAGAGCCAGATTTCATCTGCAGAACCTGTTAAGGAGTTTCCTGTCAATATGGCAACTTGCCAGTGGACTTGCTCTGTTCTTTCCCTGCATTCTTTTAATTCTCACAATTATTTAAAATAAGGAACTTTGGGATCTGAGAATAACTACTCTTGAAAAAATACAAGTGAGCAGTAGAAATTCAGACATTTCATTCAGCATTTATCAGAGGGGGAAAGTGCTTTTTTGATCAGTTATGGATCAGCTCTGAGATGAAGACAGAATTGTGCAAAGAGACTCAGCAAGACTTCATCTTCCTTTCTTACCCCCATGCACTCTCAGAATCTCCAGAGGGGCCCCCAACCCTTGAGCAAGTTTGAGAGCATACCACGGACCTCAGAAGGAAGGAGAGGACGTTGAAGTCCCATTGCACGATTAGAAATCTGTTTCACTCAAATATGGAGACTCCATATGTTTGCACTCCGTTTCTGAGTAGAACTGTATGAATTCAGTTAATAACCAGTGGATATCATCTTTGCATAGAAGCATCTCAAAAGACTAATTCAGGCTTCTACTGTGGTGAACATAGCTTGTCCCTTTGAACAGAAACAAGGTAAACTCCGAGTTCCTAGCAAACTATTGCTTAAAAAACGAACGAAGCACCAGAAATATTTTCTGACATTATGTTTCATTTTAAGAACAGCAGATAGTCAGGATTCTGGATGGGTCAGATAAATTATCTGGTACAACCTCTTATACTCTACTAATTTTATGTGTTGCTTTTCTTACATCCAGTGCTTTTCTTCAACAGTTACCTTCCTACCAACCTTGTTTCAGAGCTAGATAGGCTTGTGGGGGTTGTTTTATACTGGCCACAACATGCACTGATCTCTGTGAGTGGTATCTTCCAGCTCAAGCATTCTAGCTCACCAGTCTATCTGATTTTGCACCGGTGAGAGTATTTGGCTGAACTTTTTCAGACTCTGCCATGAATAATCATTTAACAGCACAGAAGGAGCAGGCATCTGGTGCTTATGGTCCATTCTATAATGATCCCTACATTCTCCTGTTGCCAGTTCTCACTTAGCATGCAGTAAGTTAAGCATATCTCACAGTTTCAATGTGCGGACTTTAAAAGACACAGACTATGGTGGCTAATGCAGCAAGGATGGCTTGCCTGTGGCCCTGCAGAAGTTGGAGGGCTCCAGTTCCCCCCAGCCCCACACAACATGGCCAGGGATGGTGGGAGTTGGACTCCAGCAGCATCTGAAGGACCACAGATGGCCACATTGATACAGCATGAAGGATGGTGACCTATGAAGTT
Organism: Podarcis raffonei; assembly: GCF_027172205.1. Taxonomy (NCBI): domain Eukaryota; kingdom Metazoa; phylum Chordata; class Lepidosauria; order Squamata; family Lacertidae; genus Podarcis; species Podarcis raffonei. The sequence continues at coordinate 66,840,674 of NC_070607.1, forward strand.
GAGCCTTTTTAACGTTGGGATTTGATATTTAAACTTGAATTCTGTCCAGCCTGAAATTACGTGAGCAAATTAATCCTGTTGACAAGCCAAAACACTATGATATCTAGTGCTACTGAAAGTTACTTAAGCAGATTATTTTGGGGGGTCGCCAATATCAGTGTTGTCCTCCAAGTATCCTGTGTCTTGACATTCTGGGCTTCGTGTCATGTAAAAGATAATCAAATTTTTACTTATTTTAATACATAACTTTGTCTTCCTTAGTAAGGCTTCCCTAAACCAATCACCTGAGAACCCATTTTTATTCCAGTATTAAAGTTAACACTGGCCTGGATTGGACAACCATCTCATCTTAAAAAACTGAGGTATGAATGAGAGTCCCCCCCCCCCAATCATGCTGTTATTTCGTCCAAGCTGTGACTAAACCAGGAATAACTTGGGGGAAAGCCTGGATCTTAAATCTTAGTTTGAATTTGGTTTGACAATCCTGTCTTGTTCCAAAGCTGGTAGCCATAGTTTCACAAACTGGGAAACACTGGTAAATAGAGGCCCTTGTTGAAGCACAACTCACTCAAAGGGAGCAGCCGAGGGGCTGTGTACAGGAGCAAAATCATATCTTGATTGATTAAGCTGATATATGATTGTTCAAATGCAGGCTATTATTTTAATATAATGTTTTAACCAAGGGAGTAGACAATTCAGGACAGTCCACTCATAAGCAAATTCATGCCTGTTTTTAAGAAAACCCAGAGAGAAAATATTACTGCTACTGAATTATGATTGCTTTGTACTGGTGCGTTTTAGTGTTCCAATGGATTTTATATAATGTTAGTTATAATTGTGAAGTCTGCTAGAATATTCTCTACATAAAGTACAAATTATGCGGATAAAGCACTGCAAGTTTATTCTGTGAGCTGTGAGAGCTTTTAACTGGAAGGCACTGGGTGGTTTTTCTTTAAACTCTTCTGCCTTACTGCTTTCTTACTCCCAGAAGCTTCTACAGCTCAGTGTACATCCTAAGAGGTACTTGCATGTCGAAGGTCTTAGAAACCTCTTCCGCATCTGTATTGAAGTTCCAGTGCAACTTTTTTGATATAAGAAGCAGAGCTTGGAGTAAGGAAGGAGCGGGTTTCATTGCTTGCAAATTGTGAACGCGAGGTTTATGTGCGGTGGCTTGTTGGTCTGAAGCAAAGTTTCAGAAGAAACTGGAGGCATGCAAAAAGGGCCAAGTTGAAGAAAACAAATGCAGATACAGAAGTAGTATTGACATTGTATTAAAGGAGGTTGTGTTGCACTGCTAAAATACAACATGAATAATATGGATGAACAGCTGTCATATGCAGAGAACTCTTAACCAGCGGAATGGAAATGGAATTTTAAGTGGGGGGTAGATTTAGAGCTGCAAGAGCATGTGTACTTGATTTGATCTGTATTTTGTGACAGCTGATGATGCAGCATCTGTGCACTGTCCATATTGATTTACTGTTAATGGAAGGAATTAAAGAATGACTCTAGAGATCTGACCAGATATAATTCAGTCAGTCATCTTCAGTAAGTCAGGGTTTAAGAGTGCACTGTGTTTTATCAAATTGGCTAATTTCAGATTGGTGGTTTCTAGTCCACATAGGAATAATTATTATCAGAAGCCTTTATTCTACTTCACTCCTGCCATATTAGCCCACCTATCACACAAGGCAGCTTCTCAGCTCGAAGTCCAGCATTTTTTGATGTACTCCTTCCTTCAGCGATGTTAAGGGGCCTGTTTCAAAAGGCAATTTTAAGTTTATTTCAAGCTAGCAGACTCCCCAAGGCCTTTTCCCTGAGTGACTTAGGTTTGGATCATGATCACTTTCATGTTTGGAAATCCTTTTGCATGATTCTCCTAGAAGCAGCATGTTCCATGAAGGGCTTTTTACCAAGATTAACTCCACAAGCAGCTCACAGGTGAAATTTAACCCAATTCCTAGGGGCAATTCTTTTCTTCCTCTGTTCCTTTCCCCTGACAACTGTTCTCTCTTTTCCTGGGGCAAATTGGACCCTTGGCATATGTGACTTTCAAGGTGTTCTCAGTAAATACTCTTGAAAAACAGCACAGCCCAAGCTGTGCCACAGGGCCTCTTGTGTTGCCCCCTCCACTTGCTTTCCTCATGTTGTTGAGGAATCTAGTAACAAGTCCCCTCTGCAAATGCTAACTCGTGGAAAAGAGTGGTGTTATGCACTTGGCTCGCTAACTTCCCAAGCTGCAAGTATTCTGTACTTACCTGTTTTAAGGAGAGTTTTACAGATTGTTGTAAATACACTACTTGGAGAAAAGACTAGCCTGTGAGTGATGAGAAAGAATGTATTTTTATGCAATTTTTTGAGTGGCCTTTCAAACTCTTGAGATGAATGGTTTTTGTTTTCTTGATTGTTATATAGTATTCTAAGTATATGTTTGAAAGTTTGGGGATAATATTCACATCTATGATGCTTGTAAACACAACAGTATTTATAAATGAATAAAGTGCTTTAACACAGCCTGAGTCTATCTTAATAGTGAGAGCATGGTCTCAGGATTCTTTGGTGAGTCACTGGGGGAAGTAGAAGTTTCCCCATCTCCTCATGAATGCTTGCTCTACTTTGAACTAAGGTTACATTTGTCTTAGTCAGATGGGAAACTTGATTCAGTGGCCGAAAATAATAGCAACACGTGAAAGTCTCAATGAAACTGCATGAGGAGCCAAATGATGTAGATCCTATCATCCCTCTTAACTTAGCATTTGCTACATTTCCTTGCCTTTGGAAAATGGACCAGGACAATATGAAGGGGCTGTTGAACTGTGATAAAGAGACATGTGAATGAAACAAAGGCAATATGCCACGTTTTTATATCTAATGGCTAACACCGCAACCCCAGAGTTGGCCATGACTGGACCTAATGGTCAGGGGTCCCTTTACCTTTACCTATGCCTTCCATACATGGGAGTTGAAATTGACTAAAAAGTGGAAAGCCTTTGCTTGAGTTGAATGTTTGCCAACACATACTTTTTAGAAATGAATAGAACAGAAGCTACATTTTATGCCCTGTTGTGAGGATTTTCAATTATTTTGAAACTATTTTGTCATTAGATTAATGAAGTCTTCAGTGGGCCCCCCTGCCAGCCCCCCTCCCCATAACAATTGAAAGCTGCCTGCATATAACAAATTAGCCACTGGGCAAAGGGCAGTCCTTTTAACCTGGTAGTTTGCTCCATGGCCTTTTCAAAAATTGCTAATATGGGAAGAGCATTAATAGGATCTCCCCTGCAGTCTGCATTGGTACAGTGCAGAATTCTACAACAGTGGATGTAATAGATGGAAGGACTCCCTACGAGCGCCGCAATTGGAGAGCAGCCTCGACCAAAGGCATCAAGGATTTTGAAGCACGAACTCGGGATGAAAGGGAGAAACGAGCTAAGAGGGAGGCACGTTTGGCAAATCCTCACCGCTATCAACTCCTACCCGGAAACCTATGTCCCCACTGTGGAAAGATGTGCAGATCCAGAATTGGCCTCCACAGTCGTCTATGGACACACTGTTAAGCCCATATTCATGGAAGACAATCTTCCTCAGCTACAAGTGATTGCCAAAGAGGAAGAAGACAACACTGGATGTAATATATGAGATGACTCCATGAGAAAGGTATGACGCCTGACACTTGAATCACTGATTTGTCTGTTGGATGTTTCTACTGTGTAAGTTGTTTTGAAAATGCAGACAGGGACGGTTCTCCCCTCACTATCCACCGATTTCTTTTGAACATGGCATCTCTGCCAAAATCCCCTCTTCTATAAAGGGACTTTGTCCTCTAGCCGAGTCTCTCCAAATTCTGAGATCCAGTAAGTATTCCTATTAAGAAAAATGCACTTATGTAAATAACAGGAAAACAGAGAACGGCTGGGTCTTTCAGCTAGTTTCTTTAATAAGGAGACACATATCATTACAAAATAACAATTTAATAATAGAGACAGAAACGGTCCACATGAGGACAGGAAAGGGAGCATTAAAAGCAGCTTCCTGCAGAGAGGGGTGGGGGTGGGGGTTGGAGGTCAGTGCTGCAGAGCTCAGGCTGCACCAGAAATGGTGGGAATGAAGTGGGGCCAAGAAATGAGTTGGTTCAGGACGTTTGTATGTGACAGAGGGCCTGGCTGGAAGAGAAGGCAAAGGAAGCAAAAACCTTGCCTCGGAATATCAAAGGTCTGAAGCCTTTCTCTAGCCTTTTTTGGATGTGTGGGTGTGTATCACCTAGGCCACCTCTTGAGTTTAAGTTCTGTATATCTGCCACCCCTCAAATGGACTTGCCAACTTTTCAAACTGTTCCTTGAAGTGCTGACTTTAACAATCCCACTTTGCCACATTGCGCTATACACCTGCATGAAGGATAGGAGCAGATTTTAGCAGCCTGCTGTGACCTGAGTCATGTCCAAATCTGTACTCCATCCATTCATAACGTTCCTGCTACCTGCCACTTTTTTGATGTCATCCTGCAGTTTTATAGTGCTGGTGATAAGCTGAGATAAAGCCCAGTTCGCACTATGTTGTTGTTTTTTTGCCAAGCTCATTGACAACACACGCCTCATGGAGTGGTGCTATGGCCAGAAAACTTGGATCAACAATCGCTTGGAACAGAGGCTTTTTCAAAAAATAGTCCTATAATTCCTTTCAGAACTGGGTGTTACAGAAGTAGTCTAAAGGGCCCCAGCAATCTCATCGCTTGAGGATGCCACCATTTTCCTTTTTTCCCACAGACAGCCCCTTGTTCAGACAAAACCTCACTGGCAGTGAACACACAATGGGAAATGCTTGACCAGATAAGATTCCTGTGAAGCCCTGCCATGTATCGATGGGCCATGTTCAGACTTTTAACTGCATGTTGGGGGTTCACAGCCAATGCAGGTGTGCCCCTTCCTGTTCTGCTAAACATGCATTCAAAGAAGATGTGAGAGTTTTGCCTAAACAGGGTCGCTGTCTGGCCTAGCTTGAAATAAACTATCCCACTTCCTATTCTCCTCCCCAAGGTGAGCACTACTCCCTTTGAATCCTTCCCATCCACTACCCAAAACTTCCTCTGGGCATGGTGTCATCCAGCCATTACTGGACTACAGCTCAAGGTGGCTGAGACTGATGGAGTGGGGAGTCTGAAAACACCCAGAGGGTGCTCCTGCTCTAGATGAACACATCATGCTGATACAGGAACTATAGACCTTCCCCATGCCTGCCCACTGCTCCAATTGTGGTTTTAAAAACTCCAATTGTGGTTTTTAAGAAAAATTATTGGCTTATCTGGTAGCAGTTGAGGTGGCTAAGAACCATTGAAATTTCCCATAATGCTATGTTGGGTGTTCCAGGGCATCATGGGAAAGTATTAACAGTGGTCTTCCCAGATCCATCCACTGCCACCGGATAAGCCTTCAACTGGGGAAGATGGGTGGACAAGAGGGTTAATAGAGACACCAGCACTGATGTGATCTGCCATGGTGTTTTGATCCCTGAATGGCTGCCTCAAATGCTGAAGCTAATCCTGACTGTTGAGCAAGAAAGAACTTCAGAACAATGTTATTCGCAGCCAGTGTCGAAAGCCCTATACTTCACAGCTTTCCTTCAGAGCTCCAACCCAAAGTGAAGCCGCAGCCTCCAAGTTGGGTCTCTGTCATGCACAAACGTCCCCAGGAATAACGTAAGACATGGACAGCACGATAGACAAAGACAGAGGCGGGGAAACATTAGCGAGGGAGAGGAGAGACTGGGGATCACCTGTCAGCCAATCCCAGTTTCAGGATCCTGGCAGCCTGTGATCTAATATGGCTTCTAAATTTGCTTCAACAGTGAAATGCTTCAGCACGACACAGAACATTGAAGCGGCAATGTTGCTGCTACTAGGACATGGTAAAAATGCAACAAGTTACAGTTTTGTAAATATAGATTACAAGACACTGATGAAATCCACTGCCATATTGTTGGTGTTGTATCCCCCACCCCACCCCATACAACGCTTCTATGAATATTTTTTTAAATGGATCAGGCATGCTTTGTTGCTTTTTTATTAAAAAAATTATTACTTTTTATTGAAAATAAACTTACATTGTTACAACCACTCTCTCTTATTTATTTTTTTACAGTCCCCTCCCCCCATCTTATTAGGTAAAATAAATTCATTCACACCACATTTTAAAAATAACTCTGTAGCCTGACTGTATTCTAGAAAATGGGCAATGACACACATGGTCTATGGGTTCTGCTCTTTGCATGCTGCTGCTACTTACGTACTGGCTAGGCATCATGCATTGCTTACAAGAGGGTTTCATTTATGTTAATAGATCTCTATATCATTTTATATATAAGTACACACAAATGATGGGATTTGGATGAGGCTCAGATGGCTTGAGTTGGTTCACTTTTTCTCCCCCTTTATAGAAAAAGAAATTAAAACCAAAATACATTTATATTGTGTATTAAAGTTACAGCTCCCCCATTTTAAACTGTAGAAGTTGGAGACACCATTCATTAATGGCTGTGTGTTCTGACCTGGTTCTTAGTGCTAATATTTCCACATCATTGGTTTCAAAGAGGACACCCTGGATCGTTTATCAGCAGGAGAAGATTAACAGAACTGGGTTTGTGTGACGATGTTGCCGTTTTGCAGTGCAGTCCGATCCTTTTTGCTTGCAAAAATTCAAATTCTCCAAACATTTGTTCTAATTCAGTAAGATTAATCTATGCCCATAACCACTATTGATATGGAGGCATCTTCAATGCAATGCTCACCTGAGCCCTTGCAAACTGTCTACATGCCTCTTGAAATATCAATAGATACCGTATTTTTCGCTCTATAACACGCACCTGACCATAACACGCACGTAGTTTTTAGAGGAGGAAAATCCGTAGGCATACCACCCGTAGGCATTTCCTCCATAACACGCACAGACATTTCCCCTTACTTTTTAAGAGGAAAAAAGTGAGTGTTATGGTGCAAAAAATACGGTATATGTATCCACATGCACAGTATCTTATTATGGGGCTATAGATTACTTTGTATCTTACTGCCATCTGTTTACGTAGACATCACCTTTATAGCCACATGTGAATTGGCAATATAAATGCTAACTCAAGGTAAATTTAAGCTATGAGCTGGATCCAGACTTCCCACAAGCAGAATTCCATTCAAGACTGCAGGAGGCCAGGATGACTTCATCCTGAAAAGCTCTTCCAGAGGACACGGAAGATGGGGAATGGTGAAAGTTGCCCCAAGAGCCTCTGCTGGATTCCAGTCCTTTCCATTCACAAAAAGGCAGCTCTCTATCCAACCTTATGAATTTTGCAGCCATTGCCTGATTGTCAATGAGGCAATTTGGAGTGCCACATAGATTCTGCCACCCACACCCACATACACCCCTTTCTTTAGTGTGAATTAAGAACCTCAAGCCTCAAGTGACACTGTTTAGAAGCATGAATTGCCAATCCAGGGAAGGAAGTGACGTTTGCAAGTTTTACATAACACATCACACAGTTGCAAATCAACAAAATTTATATTATGGCATATATTTGTTTGCACCATAATAAATGTATTGGGCTTTAAAGGTGAAACAAGACTCTTTGCTGCTCTCGTTGCAACAGACTTAACAGGGCTTCTGCACTAGAAACAGTTATAAATGTTAGTATTTTGCAGATCAAAGCAAAGTAATCCCACCAAACGGTGGCAGATCTGGGAGAGAACTGGCGTCAGGTTCTACAGCTGTAGGTAAGAGGAGGCAAAAGAAGCATAACCTGGGAAGATATTCAGCACTGTAATTCACTGTAACAAAATAATACAAATTGGTTTGGCAGCCTTTATCCAAATGTATAGATGCCTGCAGTGACTAGGAACTGTACACAAAGACTGGCACACTGGCACAAATATACGCGCACCCATAGATTCCAGTGCTCACCCACTATTTAAGAAAGCAGGACATTGCAGAACCTCATGAGAATCTCTGAGGGATGAAGAGCTCATTATTCCACCATGCTTACAACCTGCAAAGGCACCTTTTGATCTTTGTGGACAGAAACATGTGATCCTTCCCTCTGCTATTGGGACTTCCTGGCACTACAGTGGTGCTGTTGCGATGGCATCTGATTAGGGATGGTGCCATGTCTAGGTTAAGAAGAAGAATCTCATGGACAGATTCAGAACTCCACAAGGACACCCTTCTGCAAGGATGCCTTAAAACCCTATCTTTGCCAGTGGCAGCATTAAAAGCTAAGAGAGGCACAAATTTTATCTACCCTTAATCGGGAACAAATTTAATGTACCCTTTAGTGGGGATGGACATACTTGTGTTTTTTTTTTAAAAAAAGAACAAACCAGTACCAAAGCTATCTTTTCAGAGATGCTGCAGTGATTTTTTTAATTTTTTTTCTGATTAAGCATAGGCACTATTGCATATGGTCCTGCAGGTTTGATTAATAAATAAACCCAGGTCTCACTTCATGGGGCTTAGGAGCACAACCCACAGGTGGTGATACCATGGTAGCAATGTGCAGAATGAACAGGGCTACAATTATAGCTTTTTAGGTTTGATTAATCCAAGAAGGAAACTTGCAGGGAAGCATGCTGAAGACCTTTAAAGAGTCCCTCCCACTTCTTTTCTTCACATTTCTAGAGCATTTTTAAGCAGCTGGTGATGGCTCTCCCTTTCCGTCTCTGTAGTAAAGTTGGTGAGGAAGGAAAAAGAAGCAGAGCCAAGGCCCAAAGTGCAGTAACATCAAGGTTTTTACTCACCCCTACGACCAAAGTGGTTTAACTCTGCCTGTACATGAATGATCCTGGGATTACTCTGCTTGCAATGGCCCATTTGGGCAGGAACAACCTATTTCGAAGGCCTAGTTTCTGGGCTGTACCATTTTGAGATTGAAAGGGGAAGATCACATAATGGAATGCTCCTCCGTACAAACAAACCAACAAACCTATCCTATGCAGGAAAGGAGATGCCTTCTGTCATGCTATACAGCAGGATTCTTGTTTCATTTTTGTATATGGAGGAACATTCAGTTCTCATCTGCGGGTTGGAATGGCACAAAACAGAGAGACAGTTATTGCCGCCCAGCTAGACCTGAGGCCTAGCTAGCTGAGAAACGAAGAATTCAAAGAAACCTGCAACCCATTGGAGGTCAGCATACAACACCCAAGAACCCTGCGCTTTGTCTGCATTAGCCAAGCTGTTCTTTCAAGCTCAGAATTCCTTACAGGTGGCAAAGGCTGACAGGCAGCTGAGAACCTTAAAGCCAATATTGGTACTTAAGTCTTGCCTTGGTGGCCAGAATAGGAAGGGAGACATTATTGCCACAGAGGCTGCTGAAGCACAGGGACTGCCTTATTCTGCATGCTCAGAACTCTACCAGTGCTCTCTCTCTCTGTCTATTCCTACAAACACAAAAGTATAAGTCGCTATTTGGCTGTGCAGCCAAAATATTAAAATGATCATGGTAAGCAGGACTGATTTGGTCCAAGCTAAGCCATTGAAGAAGCTTGCACAAGAGATCTTCCTTGGCTAAATATTTTGCCCTCACAGGACAGTTTTTTGAGGCCTTTTGCTCCCTGAATCTGCAACTTGTATAAAGCCTGAGCCTTGCTCAACCATCTTCATGGCTAGAATCTGGTTTCCCCCTATCAGCACCAAAAGGTCCGAGGACCACCATGGTGACTAAATAGAACACAACCAAGGCAAACTTAAAAGCATCAGGCCCGCATTCATTGCTGTATTCTTTAGATGATGAGCTTGAACTGAGCAGGACTGATGGTCCTTCAGTAAAACAGAGGCCTGGGAGTTGTGTGCCAGTGTCTACATCCTTCCTGCTCCAACAACCTGAACAGGGAGTCAATACGCCCAAGACATTGGTATCTGGTGCAACAAATGAAACAGGCAGGCCCTTCAGGGATCAGTGCAAACACTAGGTAGCAAAGATAATATGGCTTATCCCTCTGGGATCAGCAAAGAAACCATAAATGTTTTTGGCAGCCGGACAAATACTATATAGAACAGGAGGTGCTGCTGCCTTTGGTGCTTCTTTGGTCCTTAGGTTGGAATGGATTCACTTTCCCTCTAAACTCAAACATGCGCAATGCTCCCTCTATTAGCCAAGAGTGACGTTGCGGGGGTGGGGGGTGGGGAAGACGGCTCCCAGCCGAAAGCTGCTTCAACTCTCCTAATTGAGAAATTAGATAAATTAATCTAAGATCAATATAGCATTCTGTAGGCTTTTGGGCAAATCTGCTTGTCCTACCTGCTCTTCCCATCTAGCAGATCATCAGAGCATTAGAAAAACACAGGTATTTCCCATACGCCTTTGGCTGAAAAAAATCCTTAAGATGTTAGGAATGTAGGAAACTGTCTTATACTGAGTCAGGCCACCTATCCCAGTGCTGTCTACTCGGATGGGCAGCAGCTCTCCAAACAGAGGACATTCCCAGTGATACTTGAGGGCACAATGGATGGAACCTGGGATCTTTTTGCATACAATGCACGTGCCTTACCACTGACATGGACGCAAATTAACCTTCCAGCTAAATATCTCTACATCTCTTCAGATTTAGGTTGCTGTGTCCACAAAAGAGAGATGGCAGTGCAAGGCAGGATGAGAACTGTATGCAAACCAACCCAGGGCTGCCGTTTTCTTCAGGTCTCAAAGCTGCATTGAGGTTCTTGCTACAGTTTTCCACTATGCACCCAGTTTAAGACCGCTATCTAGAAGTTGACTTACCTGCAGGGCTGGGCCTTCTAATTTCCACATGGTAAGGCTACTAGCATAAATATCCCGTGGTGCTGTCCTTCAAAAACAAAGTGTGTTTTATGCTCTGCCCTGCACTTAAGACAGAAGAGTGGCAACTCGCAAGTGTAGTTATTGCACTCCAATAATCTCCTAGTACCACTCCACTGTTCTACTCAAGAACTGAAAACTATAAGGGAGCAGAAGACCGACTGCATTACCTAGATAATACAGGGCAATTAGCATTAGGTAATTTGTATGCTCAAAACCACACTCCCCTCACCAAAGAGACTTAAGCCACCAGCTATCCACATAATCAGGGATGTTCCAGTGCCAGAGTTGCTCCTTGTCCTCTCTGCTAGGTGGCCAATGGCTGAAGGCCACCAATCTCGAAGTGTGAGGATGCTCGTATGGTTCCCAAGAGCACCACTTTGTGCACCTCGCTGTCTTCCAAAGCAAGCACAGTGTATCTGGTCAACTCACATTGTCAGGCTCTGGTATCATCCAAGCATGGTTTTCAAAGGTCCAATTTAAGGAAGAAGATCCCAAAGCGAGTAAAAGCAAAGCTTGCTTTGTGCTGCTATTCATGGTGGTCTTGGGGAGAAATCCAAGAACGAAGCTTGCTTTGCGCTCGAAGAGAACGACACAGAGAGACGATGGAACATGCAGCAGACAAAACTACTTTGAAGAATGCGAAAGGAACAGCTGTGTCTTTACACCTTCCCCCCTCTGGATGCTCTCGAGTTCATCCAGAATCCCTCTACAGCCATCAAAGAAAGGGTATTGCAGCTTAGAAAACAGAACGGAACAGAAACCAAACGTTGCCTAACTGAGGTATTGATAGCTCTGGATCACTTTGAATGTTCAGAAGGTGATGCTGGGGTATGGAGCTGCCTATTTATTTTTCCCAAGAGCTGCATCCACCTCCTCTTCAGGCTTCAGGGAATGCCACTGGGCAATGGGACGGCGTGGGTTGGCCAGCATGTCAGACCAGTGCCTTAGCTCCGTGCCAGTGGATTTGTTGCCGACAAATACTTTGCCAATGGCTTCGTTCTTCCCCAGCTTGTCATAATCCAGCACAGTGATCACAACTTGCACTTTCTGGATGGGAGGCAAGAAAAGAGAAATTAGTATTACGGTATACTACTTCCGCTTGAAGTTCAGTAGGTGCTCAGTTGATTATTTTTTTTTAAAAAAGGCTGGAAATGATAGTTGTCAGGTTTTAGGAGCAATGGGATTGTTCTGGGATTAATGGGCAGGGGGCAGAGGATCACAACAGGGTGACAATCTCATTGGGGGGGAAATCCTGATCAGAAATAGCGTGTATTTTCGGTTGAACAAGAGCTTGTTGCAAAGATGAGATGATGCACACAAAATTATAGCGACCTATCTACATACTAGTTGTTTGTAAAAGTGATGCATGTGATTTGTATGTGACTAGGGCTGCAATGTTTAAATCACTGGATTGCTCAGACTGAATTTTTACAATGCAATCTTATGCATGCCTTCTCAGAAGGAGCCCCATTGAGTTCAATGAAACTTGTTCCCAGGCAACTGCTTATAGGACCGAACCCTTAATCCACTCAAAAGAATTGTTTGTAACTGGAAATATTGATTTAAAAAACTCTCTTATATGAGAAAAAGCCTCTAAAAAAGTATCTGCTACCACATGTGCCTGCATTATGTAAAAAGAAAACAAGAAAGTACAATTATTCTGTCAGATTTTAACTGATAAATTTGATGGAAGCATGCACAATGCATCAGGTGAGGCTGCAATCCTATATACTCATGTGGGACCAACTCCATGAGGTTTACATCCAAGCAGGCATACATAGCATTGCACTGTGAGCTACACCTGCAGCTTGAAGAGACCCAGACCAGGTTAAAAGCTTTAACAATGGATTTTGCAGAACGCTCCCTGGATGAAGCTACAGCGAGCCAGTTACTATGCATCATTTACACAAGTGATTATATGTTAATAGGACTCTACATCATTTTATGGATAAGTACACAGAAATTATGGGATTTGGACAAGGCTCAGATAGCTTGAGATGGTTCATTCCCCCCCCCCCCTTTGTAAAATCCCTAAACTCATTACTAGGCATTAACATCAAAGCATGGTATTTTAAACAGTTCACGTGGGTAATGCTATCCTAGAACGGCTATGTAATCTAATTCTGCTCTGTGTCTTAATGCTTTACTATCATTAGATATGAAAGGGGGCCCAATGGATCAGGAATGGCCGACTTCTGTATTCACAAGAGCTATCCTATTCCCCTATCCCTGGTTCAGCCACTGCAGTGTCGTCCCCCCCCCCACTACAATCCCTTCACAGGTGGTTGAGCACCACAAAGCCACAAGAGCTCCACCAAAGCAGTTGTGTACGGGCAACACAGCAAAAGATATTAAATCCAAAATCTCTCAGTGTCAAAACACCTTTAAAATCATATATTGACTGAAATGTGGGTTGCAGGAAGACACAAAAACCGCTTGTGGGTTCAGTATGGTTCAGATGGCACCAGCTAAACAATCATCACCTAAATTGATGATAGAAGAAACGGAATCAGAATCAGGTAGGGATCTGGCGCAGGGCTACAAGGACTGCCTGTCTCCATATAAACCCACTCAGACCCTGCAATCACCATCTGAGGCCCTTCTTCGTGTGCCTCCTCCACGAGAGGTCCAGAGGGTGGCAACACAAGAGCAGGCCTTTTCTGCAGTGGCTCCCCATCTGTGGAATGCTTTTCTCAGAGAGTTTCGCCTGGTTCCTTCCTTACACACCTTTAGGCACCAGGCAAAAATGTTCCTTTTTAACCAGGCCTTTAACTAACATCCAATACCCTTTTGAATATGTTGTGGGATTATTGGTTGCTTTTGTTCTTTTTATTATATATTTTGTTCTTTTGTATGTTGTTAACCACCCTGAGATCTATGGAGGACTTAATTTTGACACAAACAAGAGGGCAGCTATAGCTCATGCTTCCTTCTCCTTTATTCCATATAGTGTCTGGACCGAATGAGCAAAACGTGCACAACCTAGCTCTGGTTGGAGACACTGAAACTGCACTCTGGCAGGCTTCAGTATGCTTTTTACAACATTGGTGTCCACGGGAAACAATGAACTGAGTGCTGGTGCAGCAATTATGAGTGTTGGATGAGGATAAGGGAGACTTGGGTTCAAATCCTCATTCATCCATGAAGCTCACACTGTGTCCTTGGGTGGGTTGCTATATCTCAGCCTCACTTACGACAAAATGTTGCTGTGGGGATAAAAGGGGGAGGGGGAGGGGGAATCATGTATGATGCCTGTATCTCCTCAGAAGAAAAGGGGAGATATAAATGTAGTAAATAAATAAAATAACTGCAGTACAAAACATGTCCCTCATCAGAGAATGGTTGGACCAGGCAGGCCTGGACTTGTTAAAAAAATGCCTAACTTAAATCAAATCTTTTACAGGATTCACCCTGTACAAAACCCACCAGGCTTTTTAAAGCTTATCCCTTGAGAACATTCCCCTTCCATTGCCAACAGGGAGGAAAGGAGGCTAGACTATTTGGCCCATGCACTTTGAGAGGCCAACCTAAGATTCCATGGTACAGGTAAAATGGCAGAGGACTTTATCAGCCCATGGATGAGCTCAGTGACCTGGGAGCCCTTTGCATGGCCCTCCCCCAAACTCCCTCAAGTGAGAAGCAGGTGAACCTGTATCTGCTCAAAGGGGATTTCAAAGCTGAACGACTCGTTGAAATAGGGGTTCAGAGTCTTCTTCTTGACGGTGGTCTTCTTCTTCTTGAGCCTCTTGCCATTCTGCAGCAGGTGGATCTTCACATAGGGATCTGAAAAGCAAGGCTAAGCAGTTCAGACTTTGCAGGCAGCTAACACACACGGAAAGGAAACCTCAAGGGGAAACAGCTAGGAATTAGCCATGGTGCACAGAGGAACAGGACAGAGATGCCATTAACTTTTTGCTCCATAATCTGGAATCGTTGGTCGTTTAGAGCCACTTATGTAGGATGCATTTCTGTGGATCCTCCTCCTCTTCCCAGAGAGTCTTTATCTCTTTGTAAAAGCTCAAGATACCCACCAACTTGGGATAAGAGGATTAGACAAATGCATGGAGAACAAGGCTACTAGCAATGATGGCCGCGCTCTACTTCCACCGTGTGGAATCACAAGTGGGGAAAGTGCTTCCCTCAGCTCAGGGGATGCTTGTGGGCTTCCCATAGGCATCTGGTTTGCCACTGTGAGAACAGGATGCTGGACTAGATGAGCCTTTGGCCTGACCCAGCAGGTTTTCCTCACGTCCTGGGGCAGCATAAGGCTGGTTCACGCTTCTCTAGTGGAATGGCTGACATCTCAAGATTGAAATGGCCACAGTCCCATGCAGAAAGCTGAAGGAAGCAACTTTCCATACAGTTGCAGGTATTTCAACTACACCAGTACAACTCTCCCTTTTGGGGCAGGTGGGTCAAGAAGCCATAGATATAAATGGTCACAGCCATATGGGAAGCTGCCCAATGCTCACAACACATTTCATTTTCAAGTAGCATCCATGCAGCTGGTGTCACTCAGACTTAAGCAATGTGAGGCCAAGAACACCTTCCCCCCTAAAAAAGAACTCTGAGACCTTAGGGTGAAGGGCAGGTAAAAAAAACACCAAATCAAAATAAAGTAATTAAGAGGAATAATATAGAGGAAGAGGAAGAAGCAGCATTTTGGCAGGTGTGGGTTATACATTCATATTACAAAGCAATGAAAGTAAGAACTACTTTATGCCTCATTGTGCAAAAATGCCCAGAAAATCCTTCAGTCCTGGCTCTGAGGTGCCATCTGGTGGGCATGAAGTTGTTCTGCACTCACCTGAAAGTCCACCGACATCCATCTTTTTCAAGTTCTTGGCCTCCAGGATGCAGACAGTGAGTTTCCCGGCAGTGGGCACATATCGTAATGAGATACAGATGTCTCCCAGTTTCTCTGGCTGTCAAGGGAAACAGGGAGAGCAATGAAATCTGGAGTTCTACTCAGCGCCAATAAAAGTTCAGAGTCCTAAGTCATGGCATAACACAACTGCCCTGTTCACACTGCCCCTTCTCACCGTCTTGCAGACAAATAATTTGAATGTTGCCCTGTCATTACAACTATGGCCACCATCGCCTCCTCCAGCCAGGAAAGCAAAGGACCTGGTGTCAGGAGCAGGAGAAGCATCTGACACCTTATGTTGTCTGTCACATGCTGAAGATGCACCTCTTTATCTTGGCCTTTGACATTTGAGATATATACTTTAAGGACCATCCTATTCGCTTGACCGTAATTTGTTTCTAACTTATTTTAATATTGCATTTATAAATTGCTGTAACCCACCCTGGGACTTAATGTGAAGGGTGGGTGAGAAATTGAATAAATAACAGCGAGATTATTCCATATTTTGGTACGCTTATACACAGGCATTAATACTAAAACCAGAGGAACAGCGGACAATACATTCAAAGTACAATGAGCTGTCTTTATGCATTTTTAGTTATTATTACATTTAGATCTCCCCGTTCCTTCAAGGGGTCAAGGTGACATAAATTTATTACCTTCTCTATGTTATCTTCACAGCAACCCTGTGAGGTAGGTTAGGCTGAGAGATAGCGACTGGCTCAAAATCACCCAGAGGGTTCCTGACTGAGTGAGTCTCCCCTGGTTTTACAGGTCCTAGTCCAACGCACTAACCTCTATACCACACGGGCTGGATGCACAGCTCCAGTCTAAGGCAGGAGGAATAACAAGTTCCTCCACCCCTCGGAAATCATTGAGGTGAGAAACCCCATAATGATGTTAAGATTTATTTCCTGAAAAGTAATAAATAGCCAATTTTGGACTCAACATTGTTTATATGTAGTTAGGGTTTAGGGATTCCCCACCATCACAAACGCACACACCAATATGCATCACTTTTGACTTATGAATGCTACATTTTTTTTAACCCAAGACCTTATTCTTCCAACTAGGCAGTAGAGAACTTGGTTTTTAGACTTGACCAATCAGTTTCCATTCCTTAGATACTGACAAGAGGCAAATGATCTTCCACAAAGACCACTTAGTAGCAGAAGGCTGAGGTGCAGAGATGCTCTGCTGAGAGACTGAGGGTTTCCTTAAAGAAGGCAGCTCAGCCCAGCAAGAACCTAAGCCTTCTACATCTGCATTTCTCCAATGCCAACCTCCTACCAAAGACCTCAGGAAACTTAGCAAAATTCACCTTCTGTGTGGGGCTCCTTCATACAGTGCTAAGTATCACTACCCACATTTGCACAGCTGAGGTAAAAAAAAAAGCAGTAACATAATTGAAAAAAACAGCAGCAAAAGGCAATGAAAGAAAACAAGATGCTTCCAGTTCCATCAGCTCCTTACCTCCTCTTTTTCTGCACTCTCCAGATCCCTCCATTCTTCAATGGGCTGCCCCAGGTCCACCGTGTTCATGGGCACCTTGACTTCTCCAATGATGTCATGTTTGGAGAAACGGTCAAAGTCATAGATAGCCATCACCAACGTCTTGCCACCCAGCTCCTGATATGGAATCTGTTACACAGAACAGAGGACTGCGGTTCAATAACTGCTTTGGCACCCGGAACAAACTCTCTTAAGAGGCTGTTGGAATAATCTTGCCCAATACTACATTTAGTTTCGATTGCCAGTAATTTCCCCCCCTTTTTCTCCGAGCGACACTGGGTATTGCTCCCTGCAGTACTTCTTTCTTTCTCTCTGGGGGCTACCACAAATATGTCAGTGTGCAGCATATCCTCTGCAGAGGATGCCTAGGCCAAGAGAAGTCTCACCTTGAAGACAAAGGTCTCGTTGTAGGTTGGGTTAAGGGTCTTCTTTTGCACTTTGGTCTCAAACTTCTTTTTCTTGTCAGGAAGCAGGAAGACTTTGACGTAAGGGTCAGATGTGCCCCCCATGTCCAGTGCTGGGAGCTCAGCTGCTTGGAGGATCCCTACTGTGAGCTGTCAGGGAAAAATAGGTCTTGGGAAATGAAATGGCTTTGCAAGGCCACATGCCAAACAGCACAATGCATAGAGAAGGAAATTGGCCTCAGAACTAATATGAACTGTCACCTTCCTTCTGCTCTTGCTAGATGCCCTACGTTGTCCTTCTCTTTTGTGTTACACTCACAGGTGTTATTCTTCAATTCGCCTAGCAATACCATCTTGTTTAGTTTATTGCTATGATATATAAAATACATAACTGTACAGTGTAAACCGCCCTAGGAAGAAGGGCAGTATAGTAATTTAATAAGTGAAATAATGACGAAGAATGAAAAGCAGCAACTAACCATGTGTTCCTTTTTCATTACGCTTGCAATAAATACGGAGACTACCCTTCTGTAACATTGAAACAAACCATGATTCAGCCCAAACAAGCAGTCTCTGGGAGAGATTTCGGCCAGTCCTTCTGGTTGCATTGCTGCTCTAACAAACTGAGCCAAGCCATGATTTCACTTAACATATCATCCAAACTTGTGTTTGTAGCTCAGCCTTGCCTGATAAACCATGAGCTACAAACCACAGGGCAAACTTTGGTTAAAGCTCATTATTTGTTGAGAAACCAAAACTGCAAGCCAGGCTTGGATAAGATGCTAAGCCAAACCACATCTTTGACTAGTGCACCAGCAAAACAACCAGAGGAGCCAAGCAACTTCAATCATTTTTCTGGAGCTTACACATTTTGTCATGCTAAGCCATTATGTTTGGCTTAGCACCATGCACAAACTGGGCCTACAAATCCATTGGCCACTATGTCATGCCCATGAAGCTGATTATCTCATTGACCATCAAGAGATAGCCATTCACATTACTTCTTACAGATAAAAGTATACTGGGAAAGTACCATTATTCCATCACCTGGTTTGTAAAAGAAAAAGAGCATAAAATTGCATGCCACTGTTTTTACAGGAAAAGCAGTGTGTGGAGAGAGAATTTGGAATGGGAGAAGGGGATGTTTAATCTTTTCCTAACCTCAACTTCCCTGCTCCAAATAACTCTTCCTTCACACACACAAGCTCCTTCACCTGGTACATTTGTGAGGGTAAAAATCAGCTTTAGGGGGGGCCTGTAGTGGAAAAGCTGTGGGCAGGGAAAGAGCAAAGCTTCTCTTTCACATATACTGCTTCTCAACAATACTGCCATCTCGCTGAAGCTGCTTTCCCTCAAAATCAAAATGGCACTGAGGCTCTCTGACATGTGTTGCTAAATAACACACAGCTACCAACTGTGTTAACTGCTTCTGCTATCATTGCTCTCCCTCTGGGTGACATCTCTCCAACAGCTTTGGGTGCATAGCCTTTCCCCTTCTCTCTCGCCCCACCTATTCA
Organism: Podarcis raffonei; assembly: GCF_027172205.1. Taxonomy (NCBI): domain Eukaryota; kingdom Metazoa; phylum Chordata; class Lepidosauria; order Squamata; family Lacertidae; genus Podarcis; species Podarcis raffonei. The sequence continues at coordinate 66,859,786 of NC_070607.1, forward strand.
TTTGGGTGCCTTACCTGGTTAGCCTGGAAGTCATAGTCTAGGGAGAACTGCAGCTTGCCCAGGTTCTCTGGTTCCTTCTCCTCTTCCTGTTCCCCCTCTCCTTCCCCTTCTTCTTCATCATCATCGTCATCATCCTGTTTGTCCTGGAAGAGAAGCAATACCATAATGTTTTGCACAGGAACACCATGCACTGAGAACCTAGTTCCCCTTCACACATGCGTATCCTTTCTCCCATACCTTGCCTAAGCACTGAAATGCATGTACATAATCTATAAAGCGTTACTTCAGGAGTAGGAAAAGGAGAGTTGGCGAAAGGGGAGCCTAAGGTTCCTTAACAGTATTTTGCTCATAATTTTGGGTCTCTCTGACTTCAATCATCCCCACACAGACAGGGCACATGTGTATTCCAGTCACGACAAAGAGTTAAAAATTTCTAGATACCCTAAGTGATGGAATCATTGAAAAGTTGGGTTGAGGGGTGGCGGTCCTGGACGGAATCTTAAGTGGTGCCCAGGACCTGGTACAAGATATAAGGGTTGTTGGACCAGATATTAACAGTAACTGTAGTGGTGAAAAAGTCAACATATATGTCAGTGGGCAAAGTCCAACTTTGAAGGAGGAAATTCCCCCAAAATGAGGGGATTGGTAAAAAGGGAAGTTGAAAGGGAAAGTCAAGAGGCGTCAAAACTATCTAAAATTCTTGGGGGTAGGGATTGTTCAAAACTAGAAGCTCAGCTAGACTGCATACAGATCAGGAAAGATGCCCCCGGAGCAAAGAGGAGGCCAGCAGAGTCAAGGAAGCTATCCAAAAAGGCTTCCTTCAGAAAATGATGGAAGCCTTCGCCAAAGGAAGAGAACAAAAAGGAACACGAATTTTGGCAAAAGAAACGAAGGCAGATGGTGGCCTGGTTCACATGTCACAACAACGCAAACCATGGCTTGATGTGAAGGCGTGAACATGTCAAACTCACAACCACTTTCCTCCTCCCTGGTCCTTCTTGCTCCCTGCTGAGGTTTGGCATTATGTGGCACCTACAGTAGTGCCTATCCAGTAGCACCAGGATTTTGATGCATTTAAAATTCCACTTTGTTAGTAATGGTCTTGTTCTGTTTTATGTGGTGTTTTTATTGCATATTTTTATTTAACTGTCTATTGCCTTAGAGGGATTAATGAATTAATCATCATAATCTACTACAGAGATTATAGGCCTGAGGCCATCCAAATGTTGATGAACTCACATCAATCTCAGACAATGGTCAGGGATGAGAGATGAGAGTCCCGCTTTATCTGGAGAGCCACAGGTCTCCTATCCCTGGTCTACTGGATAGCAGATTTAGTGAAAGGAAGAGACAGAACCCACGGCTCAGTTAAGACTATTGTTAATTGCACTTTAAACTAACCTTGGGCTATTGTGGCCAGTGAAGTTTACTCTGGTTTGTAAACGGTTTCTGTTGTTTCTGTTGCAAATAAAAGTCTATTTTTTGGATGCCTGAAATTTCTTAGTGTTGATTCTTATTATTACATGCTGTATTTAATATTGATTTGCTTGTAAACTACCCAGTATATATATTGATAAGCTGCTACATAAATTTAACACCTCAGTAATTTTCTGCATAAATGCTGAATGCTCTGACTTTCAGAATATAAAGATTAGCTTTCTGGCAACTGTGAACTCTGAGAGATTTCAAGGAGAACAGTGTAAGCAATGGAACTGTTGTTATCTGGTTTGTGTACAAAGGGGACCAATCTATGGCAAGAGGATTATGGGAAGTGGGGTTGCCATGATGCAGCAGGGGGAGGAGCCTGGCTGTTCAGTAGCTTTAATGAGAGGGTGGCTGGTGCTCACTAAGGGATTGGTGCCTAGGAAATGAAACGGGGGCTTCACCTAAATCCAATGTTCTCTTTTTGTACCTTGCATAAAACAAATGGGACTGGAACACTCGCACATTTGTATGCATGCATACATACCCTCAATGTACATGTTATTCGTTCAAGCAATTCACGTATTTAAAACGAAATACATTGATCTAACTTGGTCAAATGTACTGCATATTTTCAAACTAGTTCCTTCCCCACAAAATTCTTGCAAACACAATCAGGTCACCGATACATGCAAATTCATTCAGAGTTTCATTTCACCTTGTGGAGTTTATCCACACACTTTCTTGTCCCACTGCTCCCCCCCTGATCTTTACTGCTTAATCAGAGCAAACTGCAATCGGGTTTTCCACATATTGCTGTTTGCTCTGATTTAAAGCTAAAGAGCAATATTTCCCTGGGAAAGGAGCAAGTGGGAAACCGCTCAGCTCAGGCACAGGCCAAGCGGAAGTATGGACAAGTCTGTTGTCTTGACAGAGACATTGATCTGCTAAGAAACTCATTTGATGATGCACATTATCCAACAATTAACACAAAACAGACTTTGCACTCAACCTCATTTACAACTGGGTAGATTTGCAGGAATTTAATGTCCCCTTAACCAAAATGTGTAAGAAAAATTTGTTTACCTTCCCCAGTATAAGTCCCATATCACAATTAACTCCACCATCTTAACAAAGCCTGCGTAGAACTTTGAACTGTGTGTTAGTTAAACCCTCTTCCCTTGTCCCTTTAAGCCTAAAAGGGAAGCGACGTTTGCATCAGGACCTACCGTGAGTTGACATCCAGGTTAGTCAGATAAGATGGAGACAGAACAACACAGAAGGAGAGCAACGAGAGCACAGAGAAGGAAGAGAAGGGCATTATAGAGACAAAAACTGCACACATCATCAACAACACCTAGTGCTCCTGAGAAACCACAGACTCCATACCTTCAAAATGTATGCTCTTATGGGGGACTGGGTAATTACAATTTCAAGAAACCATTTTGGGGGTGGGGTGAAGGACTAACTACGCATTACATTAAGCTAGTTGTTTCAGTTTGAAAGAAAAGCATCTGTGTGGGAAGCTGACTCAGATCATGTTCCTGATCCAAATTGGGACCATGCACTAATTTCCCACTGGAAGTCACACCCCTGGTTGTAATTTCCCACTGCAGATCTTGTTTGCTGAAAATTGCATGGGCCCTCAAACTGGACTGGGAGCTTTTCCTTCAAAACAGAAGTTGCCATTCTGGGGTTGCTTCTTTTTTAAAAAAAAAGTGGTGTGCATTTTGTCCCTTGTAACACAGCTGTATCTGCACTCATGTTCATTTTGCTTAGAAGGGTGCAAACAATGTCATTTGCCACTGTGTGTTTTGAATCAGCCAATTTCTTCTCCCCACTTTATTGTAAATTGTCTCACAAAACTGAATGAAGGTAACTACTGGACCTGGAGTTCTCTGGAACCTGAAAAGCACAGAAGTACATAGGGGAAAAGAGAAAGACAGAGAGAAAGAGAAAACATGATTTTCTATGCACATTAGTAACTTAGGGACTGCATATTTGCCTCTGCTTCTAGAACAACAACAAAGAACAAAAAATAAAATGCAAAGAAAAGACACATAGCTGTTGTAATGATCCTGCTAAGAGGGTGCGGTCTAGTGCTTCCAGAGACTTATAGACAGAAAAAGCTCCAATACTGTCTGTTGCTATAGGCATTCATCCTCTGTTTGAAGCAGAAGATATACAGTCACTGGCCTGGTTTGCATAAACTATGGCTTAGCCCAAATGTGGGAACTATTGTAAAGAGAGTTACACTCATTGACACTTTGCTCTTCCCCAGGCATTTTGCTGGTGCACCAGGACTCATGGTTTAACTATCTCCAGACTAATCATGAATGGTAACCAAGGCTTGTCCTATGGCTTATGGCTCATGGTTCATTTGGGGAGCAGCAAAATAACCCAGGGAGGAGTGAAGCACCTGCACTCTCCTCTCCAGAAGACCATGCAATCACACTAACCCATGATTTGCCTTAGTGTGATGTGCAAACCAGGCCACTGAGTTCTGCACAACCGAGTTCAGTTCCCCCAGCACAATGACAGCTACACATTTGTGACTGGTGTAGCTCAGCTAGAAGATATGTAGGAAAATCTTATGTTGTACCCATTTAGTAAATGGCTCTTACTATGACCAGAGACTTGGGGGAGATTTCTGCATCGAACGCATTCCACAGAACTGTGCCTTTTTACGTTATCCTTACACAAGTTATCCTACTTGCTAGGGAAGCATTTTTCCAGAGGTTTTTATGTCTCAATTAACTGATGCATCTAGGCATTCCACATTAACATCTACTCTATCCTTCCTATCTGAAAATCCTGAATACTGCAATTAATATTTGCTCAAACATTTGCTCAAGTTAATCAGCAATGGGAAACCCCAATTTAATAAAATCAGAGGATTACAGAATAGTTGAATTCCAGTGGTGGTGGTTGTGCTCAGGTGCTGCTTGTGGGTTTCCCACAGGCATCTGATTGGCCAATGTAAGAACATGATGCTGGACGAGACGGGCCACTGGCATGATCCAGCAGGCTCTGTTGCAATCGTTTCCCTAACTACCGAGTACAATCCCAGGATGGAGCATGCATGTATTAAAAAATTAAAGAATGTTGAATGATGTTGGATTGAAATTAAGGGGTTTCCAGCTGTAATGTTATGAGATAAGGATTTGCTGAGTAAATAATTTGAATTGGAATACAAGAAGGGGAGGTATGAGGAGGTCAGGGAAATATGTCATAGAAAATTAAGTATTCAGAATGGTATGTGTTTTTCTTTTGCTTTTTTGTTTGTATAAAATTGGAAACTTAATAAATATCTGTATATAAAAAAAGAGAGCATGCATGTATTAATAAGGTGGAAAGAACCACGCAAGTCCATCGCCCCACCCCACCCTGGAATACACTTGGCTTTGCATTAGGCAATGTGGTTACACTAATGGCACGCCCATTAGTGGTTACACTGGGAAGTTACACAATAATGAAGCTAGCAGGGAAGGCATAGTTGCCTTGCCATGAGTAAGGAGCCTTAGAGCTGAAACTGACTGCTAGCCTTCCATGGTCAGAGGCAGTAATGCTCAGGAATACCAGTTGCTGGAAACCTCAGAAGAGACCATGCTCTTGCCCCTGGGTGGCCACTGTGAGAACAGGCTGTTGGATCTGATGGACTATTGGCTTAGATCCAAAAGGCTCTTCTGGTGTTCTTAACCTAGAAAACATGTCCAGGTCTTGTGGGAAGTGAGAGGGAGGAAGGTGACTGCTCTGTCCCATGTTCAGGATGCACATCCTCCTTCTGCGTATGATGTCCAAAAGCAAGAGGAGTCGTTCAGCTTCCCATCATTCCTTTCAAATGTCTGAAGTGGGCTAGGTACCAGGCTAAAATGATGAATGTCAACCTTTCACTTGGGACTCTAAATGATGCACAAAACCACCAGATCACTTCTATTAGGAAAGCAATTTATACCTGGTCAGATTATTTCCCCATCTATCCTAGTCCCTTGCCTGACAGCAGCTCTCCAATGTCTCAGACAGATATCTTTCTCATTGTCTGCTACCCAATCCTTTTTTTTAAGCGAACATGCCGGGGATCAAACCTGGGATGTTCTACATGCAAAGCATGCACACTCTTTTACTGAGCTATGTCCTTTCCATTATTCCAGACTGCCTAGTTGCAAGGAAGTGGGTGTTGTCTTAGTAATTTGTTATTTTGGTTTTGCATACATTTTCTGGTTCCTGCTACCAACAATGCTGAAATGCCTCAAGGAATTTAACTGTTGAGCCTTGGCCCAGCTTTCCTCATTTTCCAGTGTCTCTGGAAACACAACCAGTTAATGACATCCAAATCTTCCACTGTTGGATTTGGCAAGAGAAGTGACTCAAGGCAGAGAATCATGAGGAAAGCTTTGTGACATCTCTTCTCCATCCTCCCTTCATTACATGCAGAATCTCAGCACACAGCAGAGGGATCTGGATGACTAGGCACCTCTGGGCTGTGCTTCATTAAAGCACCTCATGCAAATAGCCTCATTAACAGAGAGAGAAAGAGTTCCAGCAATATGGGCTATAAAAGTCCCATTTCTGAGCCTGCTACCCAAGTTACCAAATCAAAAGTCTCCAATATGGGAGAAGAATTTAGTGCCCATAAAACCTTCCAGAGTTTCACAGGTTTGTCTATCTTTAACTGCTAATGGGATTTGCTGCTGAGTTAGTTTGATTGCTGCCAGCAAAGCAAACATTATAACCCTGAGCAGTAAGAAGGGGGGGGGGGGATTGGTGTGATGGTGGCATCAGGTGGGACGCTGCACCAGACACTTTTATGAGCTGGGATTTATTGACTGATTTGTATACAATACTTCCTGGGAGCAACACCCTTTCAGATCCTCTAGTGCTTTTGTGGCCTTTAATATTTTTCATCTGCAGGTACTAGGCAAGAGAAGTCACCATTGCTGGTGGGAGAAAAGGTATGTATTCCTACCTTCCATTGACTTCTAGTGCATTGCAGGCTGTAGATAAGGCTCACAGGAAAATTTACTACAAAATACTATAATGCTGATAGAACCATAATCTACTTAACTTCCCCCTTTTAAACAGAATATTATCCACTACTCTAAGTCTTGCGTAGCTCCCATTCATGTCCAGTAGGGTTTGCCCAACGGAACTTCCTAGAAAAGCTGGAATATACATTATAACTAAGGATCTGCCCATTAAAAACATACTCACATGAGAAGCATAATGCTTTTTTCTTTTCTTTTTTACCAGCCAGCATATGTATATTTTTTATGGACCAGAAAGGCTGGATATCTTGATCCTGGGTGTTCTCTAACAGCTACTGGTTTTCTGTTTGATGCAGGTAAGTTCTCGTAGCATTTACTTACCAAAGAGGAACTCTGTGAGCTTTACTTCTACACAGACAGGTTTTAGTGTTGGGTTGCAAACTACCCTGACTAATATCAAGGCTTGCATTTTGATGGTCAATCTTTTATCTTAAGGCTGCTGCTGCTGCTGCTACAAGCAATGAAGGGCCAATTTCAAATCTCACTGCTGGCCCTACCTGGTTGGGGCTCTCATGCACTCCCTGCACAATAAAGAACTGAGCTCTTTGCTTGTACATCTGATTTTCATCCTGCCAAAAGCACAAGCAAGTCCTCACCGCATCATGCTAACTGCAGCATCATAACCGATCCTCTCCCAGGAGGTGTCATTTTACCTGGCCTTTCATGTCTTTCATGTTCATTGCGTTTTTCATCCCCTTTTTGTCCTTCTTGTTCTTCTTCTTCTTGCAGCAGCATTTCTTGCAGATGCAAAAGCAACAGGTGAGGATCAGCAGCCCAGCAACTACAGCAATGGCAATCAGGGCCCAAGGCGGCACTGAAAATACAAAACACTCTCATTGCACAGTTATAGCGGAATTTACTGGGATGGCCGAGTGCCTGAAATGCAAGCATAGGTCACACTACTCACAACCCAGGAAATTTATTTAGTTATTCCATGGATAATTAACTTGTACCCTGATTGTTGGGTCCAGGGTTCCAACCAGCACCACTTCTAAAGTCACCTCCATTTTTATTTTTATTTTTAAAAAAGCATAAAACTAAAAGTAATAATTTGCAATGCTTGCTGAAATGCATGACCTTTTGCTGCATGCCGACAGGCACTCCATTATTTAGATGCCATGACTTAAAAGACACCATCCCTACCTGCTGCACTTTTGACCGTGGGTTTTCAGATGTTGACCTGAATACAGGGGTAGCCCTATGCAGCAATGACCATTCCTATCCTATGAAAATGCTATGTATAGAACATTTCCTGTCAACAGTTCTGTCATGAGTCTTCTCCTTCCAGGTGGCTTCTTAAATGCTAAAAATCAATATGCTTTCCATTAAATATAGAGTGTAATTTCTCTCTCTTTTTCTTTTTTAAAAACACAATTATTTTCTTCGTCTCTTTCCTTCTGCAAACCACACATATTTTTCAATAAAGCTCTTTTTTTAAAGCAGAAAACCATTCAGTAATGTTTCTGAATAAGGTTGACTAAGTCAGGGATGAGGAACTTGTGGTTCTCCAGATGCTGTTAAGACTCCAGTTCCTGTCATCCGCAGCCAACATGGTCAATGGTCATGAATGATAGGAATTGCAGTCCAACAATACCTAGAGCAAGTGTGGGGAACTGGATCTGGTCTGAGGGCCAGAACATCATCTCCTCAACCCCCAGTGGGCCAAACTTGAGCTCTCCAACACCTGATGTTGCAATGACATCAGGTGCCCATTTTAACCCTTGTGTTCAGCCCACAAAGCACCTACAACATTGCAAAGCCAGAGATTTCCCAATGTTGATTTAGAAGGCCGCATGTTCCCTATCCTTGGCTTAAACACTTTGGCTTGTACCACAATGATGTCCTGAGTATACATCATTGTCATTTATCCCACAAGTAGTTAATTGCCCACAAGTAGTCTTTTGCCAAGAGGGAATTCAGGCTTGGTGCCAGCCCAGTCCTTTGCATTCTACAAACAGGTTTAGAAACTGCAGTGATGGAGCAAGCAGAACATTTCTGCAAAGTCTCCAAAAAAGGGGCAGCATATGCAAGCTACTTACAGGGAATCTTGTTTATCTCGTTCATGAACTTTTCTTTAATCTTGGCAAAGACATCCTCCTGGCTCTCTACTGGGCCTGAAGGCTGTGTCGTGTTGTCCATTGACACTGCTGGTGCCACTGTTGTGGTAGGGATATGGGGTGCCGCAGTGCCCGGGGTAACAGCTATGATGGGCTCCGGCTGGGGCTTCTTCTTGAAGAGGTTCCAAGTCATCTTGGCTACTCTTGAGGGTCACTGAAAAAATATAGGCACAATGATAGTTGCTCTATACTATTTGACAGAGTACTAAGAACGACACTGAGAAATAGCTTCTTACATATGATGAAGTAGGCATGGAAGCATTTGTTTATTTCAGCTCATTTTTTTCCAAAAAATAGATTATTAAAACTGCGCTCTTATAACCTTATGAAGGCCCAATGTCCAATGAAGCATGTCAAAACAAGTGCTCCTTAATAATGAAGCAGCCAAACATGTTCCAACTCTGAATCTTCTTCACTAGCCACATATTTATAATTAGATAAAATGAACACAATTAGTTGTGGTTAGTACCTCAGAGGAACATGCATCTAGTGGCATAGTCCTAATTCTACCACTTGCACTTAGGTTTTGAAGTCAAAAAGCATCATTAATAGACTGAGAACAAGTCGCATCCAAGTGCCTTAAATCCTGCATGAACATGACTACAAATGGAAACCTTAAGGAATGCATGCGAAGATTGGTACATGATCAACAGGGCTTTCGCAGAGTCAAAATAGTACTTACATCTCAATTTCTTATTCTAGTTTTGTCATCAGAAAGCATCATAATAATTCCAAAGAGCATCACTTTTTTCCTGACATGAGATCAGGTCCATCTATCCTTCCCCAAAGCTCTGGGCCAAATGCCAAGAAAAAACAAAAAGCAGGTCACAGAAAATACCCCCCCCCCCATTAATGTTTCTGATCTGAAGAGTTAGCAGTCCATTTGCACATGCAAATTAGGCCACTCCAGATTCTGGGCAGGACAGCAGGGAGAGGGAGAAAAATTGGGATACAACAATCCTATACTGGACTCATGTGTGCATGCCTAAGGTGTCCCCAAAGGAAGCTCTAAAGATTCAAAGAATCCACTGCACTGCAGTAGGAGGAACATATTTTCTCTCACCCCACCTCAACCTCCCGGAGGGAATGTATATCCAATTATTGCTCCACTACAAACCTGAAAGAAGCATGGCAGGCTCTGCTACAGTAGCTGAAGGACTGGAGATCTCGTGCAAGGAATTCCTGACTATTAGAACTCAGGTAACACAGAACCTAGGGACGCGGGTGGCGCTGTGGGTTAAACCACAGAGCCTAGGACTTGCTGATCAGAAGGTCGGCGGTTCAAATCCTCACGACGGGGTGAGCTCCTGTTGCTCGGTCCCTGCTCCTGCCAACCTAGCAGTCCGAAAGCACGTCAAAATGCAAGTAGATAAATAGGTACCGCTCTGGTGGGAAGGTAAACGGCGTTTCCGTGTGCTGCTCTGGTTCGCCAGAAGCAGCTTGGTCATGCTGGCCACATGACCCGGAAGCTGTCTGCAGACAAATGCCGGCTCCCTCGGCCTATAAAGTGAGATGAGCGCCGCAACCCCAGAGTTGGTCACGACTGGACCTAATGGTCAGGGGTCCCTTTACCTTTTTAACACAGAACCCTAGCAATGGCATTGCAGAAATGTTGTGTATCCTCAATGAACAGAAATGCCAGATGTATTTTTCATCCTGGACCATGTTCTTCTGTTCTAATTTATCTTCCTCACTTTCTCTTCATTCATGTGCCATTCTCTTTCATGGCAATGTTGGCACTGCATCAAAACTGATCGCTTGACCATCAGAGTTTCAGCACTTGATTCTGGCTGGCTCACCTCTAAGTCTGCTGCCAGAGTGGTATTTAAACAGTGCAACTGTAGGCATGTTTACTTAGAAGAAAGTCCCATTAAGTTCAATGGGGCCTCCTATCCAGAATGGCCTTGCAACCTAAAAAAGGGCCATTTCCCAACTGTATGTATTCATTCATTTTAAATTTAAAGGTGAATGTATCTACACACAGCAAGAACTAGGGTGACTATCTAGGCAACGCCCAAAAAGAGGTCAAAGATTTGCATGGAATTTGTACATGCAAATTGATAGTCATAGATGCAAATTTAGAAATAATTATCATAATACACCTCACAATTGTGGGGAAGAATAATCAGGCACCTTTGCAGTCTGCTGTCTAGATGCTAACTGCCGGTGGGCAACTTGAAGGATACTGCAGAGATCATTCTGTCAGGGGAAGCATTTCAGCCTGCCAGAAGGAATGATCCCCTTTCCTCTCCTTGCATGCCATTCTGGGCATTCGCCTGATCTCCCTACAGAGCCAATTTGAGGAGGTGTATGGGCAGAGGAGAACGGGGAAAGCCCCAAAGCACAAGTGGAAGTTCTTGCACTGGGCTTCTCTTGTCAGGACACTTTAGTTGGATCCTGCCCCCAATTTTTAATCTGGACTTGGACCAGACAGTTCTTCAGGTGATGGTCCTTTGTGAAGTCAGATACATAAGAACAGCAAGACCAGCTCAAAACTAGCAGCAGCAGCAACACCGCTTAGTGATAAATAAATGTTGTTAGATAAATAAATAATGTGACATGCTTACTCACCTCACAACACCTGAGTTTTTCTTTTTACATTATTATTATTTTGTTTTAATATAAGTTGTTTGGGGTCACTTTTGTAAGGAAAATGACATTATTATCATCATCATCATCATCATTATTATTATTATTATTATTATTATTATTATTATTATTATTCCACCCTTCCTTCCAAAGGAGCCCAGGGCTATGTGGTCATCTTGCCAGTTTCTCAAAGGGTCTCAACAGTCTTTAAAATGAAGTGGATATGTTCTGAAGGGCATTGCATTGTGAATGTTAATATGACGCATATTAGAAGTCAAAGCAGATTCTTCCTCTGATAATCTGAGTTCTCTTTCCCCTGTTCCTCTGAAGCATCAGAGAAGGCCACAGTTAGATACAAGATGCCAGAAGGGGTAGGCTATTGCTGAGAAACAAAGAACAAATTGATAATGCAGGGTGCACACTGCTAAATAACAGGTAGGTAGCCGTGTTGGTCTGCCGTAGTTGAAACAAAATAAAAAAATTCCTTCCAGTAGCACCTCAGAGACCAACTAAGTTTGTTATTGGTATGAACTTTTGTGTGCATGCACACTTCTTCACCTCATACCAATAACAAACTTAGTTGGCCTCTAAGGTGCTACTGGAAGGAATTTTTTAATTTTGTTTTGACTGCTAAATAAGTTTCTTTAAAACCCACTGCAAATTGTTTTTTGCTCTCATGTTTGGAGCATAACTGACCACCATGTTTGGCATTGGAAAGATGTCCTCCCAACTAAAACCAGATTTTCCGGTCATTTTTCTTTTTGTTAAAAAAAAAGAGGAGAAAGAAGAAAGAAGCTTCCATGCAATTCATTCCTTGCGCAGGATGAAGCGGCAATTTAATGTGTAATATGAGTCAGAGGGAAGAAGACGCTATACCCTCCCTTTGCCCAGGCTTCCCTGCATCCCTGATACTATTTTTAATTTCTTGCACAGTGGGGAAAGGGATGTCAGCTTCCTTCTCCTGCCTGGCCATAATTAACTTCAAATCACATCCTTCCACCCTCACATCTAGCTGGTGCCTAAAAGGCTGCACAATCTCGACTCTGTCCCGCTCACAAATCCCCTCGTCTCCTGAACCTGTCATTTCACTTTTTCACATAAGAGGAGGCCTGCATATTTATGAGTCAATATTTATGGCTGACTGGTAAACAATGAGAGCGCCTGTGGGCAAGCATCTCATTTTTGCTCTTTGGCGTCTCTTAACTGATTAATGCTAGTACGATAGCCAGCCACTGGTACGTGAGAGCCTCTGTAGACCAAGTGTAATAGATTAATTCCCCCATGTAATAATTCAACATTTGAGAGCAGAGGGAGTTGGGGAGACAGAAGACGAAGAATGAGGAGATGGAGGGGGAGTGGGGTGGAGGCGAAGTTAGAGAGAGTCATCTCTGAAAAAGCCAATCTGCCACTTTTCATGGCAATGAGTGAGTCAATCTCTCCTTTTTCTGCTTCTTCTCCATTGTTAACATGGTATATTTCAAGCCTCCATCAATCAGGAAGGGGTGGGGGCTATTTAACAATCGTGCTTCAACGTAAATGACAGCTTCTTAGGGCTATAAAAGAAATGGAAGGGGAGGAGGGAAAGGAGGGAGGTGAGCACCTATCCATCAGGCCCAATCTGTTGATGGAGAAAAACAACAACACAAGCTAACAGATGCTCTTCAGCAGCTATTGGACACAATTCGGGAAAGCAATGCCAGGAGGAAAGCTGTCCTTTTAAATTTCTTAAATTACACAAATGTCAACAGCAAAGTACAGATTGTGGAGGTGGCCGAGAGTAGCAAAGGCCTTGATCAGTGGAGCCAAACAGGAAAATGCAAAGCAAAACTCATATAATGCCTGCGCAACTGATTTAAATTGTGCAAACAGCCTTTTATATATACATATGAAGATGTGTTATTAAAATAAAAGTCATCTAATGTCCTTCTTTGGACGTGGTTGGGGCAGGGAAGGATCAGACCCATACATCTTTCTTACCTTTGCTACTGAAGTGGTTAATGAATTGGAGGCAATTGACCCAAACTAGCCCCACCCACCTCAGTTCTACTTTATACACTGAAACATTCAAACACCAGTCCAGAGTAAATTGATAATTCACAGAATAGGTTGATATTCTCTTTAGGAGATAGGACTGTAGTGGTAATTCCCTTCCATGAGTGCTCCAACTCCACTTCCTGTGCTTGCTGTTGCATAATCAGTCCCCTGTTCTTTTTAATGTCCAGGAAACAAAACCCATACAGTTGCCATCTTGGAATCAAACTATACAAGACAATGGAAGACCTGTGGTCAGACTGCCCCCCTGCCCATCATGGTTTTCTTCAGTGCTGGACAGCAGGTCAAAGTCGGCTGTAGTCACAAGGCTTAACCTTCCCACATGGCCCCCCACTCTTAATCCTGTCTAACCCCTAAAGCTGCTACAGGGTGGAGCTATTAGCCCTTCACTGCTCTGTCCCTTAACAGAGCTCCTTTTTTCTTTTTAGTTATCATAGAATTCCTCTATCTCATCTAGTTCAGCACTTATTTTCAGATCCACAAAACTGGATCTAAGGTCTCCCATCTTATGGCAGAATCCGAGACCAGGGAGAAGAGTCGGTGGAAGAAGACTGGAAAAAGTTTAAAGACTATTTACAGAAATACTGTAAAATTAATGAATGCTAGAAAAATGTTGGAATGAAGTTATATGGCTTTAGTAGAAATGTTATAAGGAATTAAGTATAAATAGATTATTAGAGCATTAAAGGGAAAAATAAGATTAGAATGTGTTAAGACAATTATAGGATAGAAAATAGAGGAAGGTGGAAAGGAATTGCTGAAACAATTAATAGAAGTGGAATACAAAAAGGGAGGTGTGAGGAGGTCGTGGAAATTAGTGAAAGAAGGATAAAATATTGAAATTGGACTGTGTTTTAAATGGTTTTTGTTTTGTTTTGTTAGTTGTATGTTAGTGTTTTGCAGTGTTTTTTGTGTTTTTTGTATTGTATTGTATTATTGTATGTTTTTTCTTTTTTGGTTTTTTGCAGTGTTGTGTTCAATTTGTTGGAAAACTAATAAATATTATTATATATATATATATATATATATATATATATATATATATATATAAAGGTCTCCCATCTTGGTTCAGAATCAGAGCTGATTTAGCAACTTATTGTTAAAAGAGCAGAAAGAGGCCATTTTAAAAGAACTGGCCAACAAAAAAATAATATGTCCTGCTTTTCAAAGCCTTTAGAATCACTACTCCTGTTGCAAATTTTAAAAGGTGACCTCGAAATTCCTGACAAGAGCTTACGTTCTTCACCTTTGTCCTACACAGTGCTTTGGAGCGTTTCAAATGCTCAGAGCCCTTCTTCCCACATTCAGGCTTGTGGAACCTCTATGCCAGGGCTGAGGAAAGGTTTAGGAAAAGGTAAAAAGGTAAAGGACCCCTGGATGGTTAAGTCCAATCAAATTTGACTATGGGGTGCAGCGCTCATCTCCACTTTCAGGCCTAGAGTGCCAGCGTTTGTCCGCAGACAGCTTTTCTGGGTCATGTGGCCAGCATGACTAAACCGCTTCTGGCTCATGGAGCACCGTGAAGAATGCCAGAGCGCATGGAAATGCAGATTGCCTTCCTGCCACAATGGTACCTATTTATCTACTTGTGCTGGTATGCTTTTGAACTGCTAGGTTGACAGGAGCTGGGGCAGAGCAATGGGAGCTCACTCCTTTGCACAGATTCTAATCGTTGACCTTTTGATCAGCGCCACCCGCATCCCTTGTAGCCTTAACAGCATGCCAGTTTGCATTAGAATAAGTGTGTGAGAGTCATTCATTTCCAGAAACTGAGAGAACATTTTTGAAGATTCTTGTAGCATCGCAGTGCAAGATTATAGGCTGCTGTAGACTAAACAAATTACAAAACTGCAAACGCAACACGCTGGCTAATAACTGTTAGTAAATATATAATGGGTATTAGTATATTCAAAATATACTAATAAGACACTTCAAAATAATATATATCATATATCACATCTCACAAAATATACAAATAACTGCAAGTTGTTATATGTATCAGAGTCAAGCAAAGATTCAAACAACCAATGAATAGCGAGGAACGCTGAAGTGACTTATTAGTATATTTTGAATGACATCATATGGATTATATATTTACTAACAGTTATTAGCCAGCATGTTGCGTTTGCATTTTTGTAGATTGTCACATTTTGCAACACAGGGGTTTGTGGTTGTAAACTAAACAAATAGCTGTGGAGCTCTTAACTATGGACATGCGCAATTCTTACAGGGAGAGACTGCAAGCTCTGTCTGTGCAGTCAGGCCTGAGCTTTATACAGGAAACATGCAGGGGTGAAGTGTGCCTTGCTATCTGTGTGGTAGTAAAGTTGTAAATAGTCTTCTACCAACATGATTGTTTATTGCCTTTCAAGTAAACAATGCTTGACTGAGTTTCATTGCTTCCATGAGTGATTTATTGCCATCGTCTATGCACAACTTGATCCTTCGACATGATGCTGTGCGATTGCTACTCTGCTAACTAGCACACACGTAAGGAAACGTGCTGGACCACCCTCATGATTTAAGACTGGAGATCGTAAAATCTTCTACGGTTTGTTCCCTACTCCGTGGTTTGCTTAACATCCACCGTGATGGAGAATTTGCTCTTTTGTCACTTTTTGGTTGGTTCTAATCAAGATATTGCTGTGCTTCAGATTCTGGATCCTGTCTCCACCTCCCCAAGGATCACCACAGATGTAGAATCATAGAATCATAGAGTTGGAAGAGACCACAAGGGCCATCGAGTCCAACCCCCTGCTAAGCAGGAAACACCATCAGAGCACTCCTGACATATGGTTGTCAAGCCTCTGCTTAAAGACCTCCAAAGGAGGAGACTCCACCACACTCCTTGGCAGCAAATTCCACTGTCGAACAGCTCTTACTGTCAGGAAGTTCTTCCTAATGTTTAGGTGGAATCTTCTTTCTTGTAGTTTGGATCCATTGCTCCGTGTCCGCTTCTCTGGAGCAGCAGAAAACAACCTTTCTCCCTCCTCTATATGACATCCTATGTCTGACCTTTTTCAACCATTAAATGGTTGCATTAGCTGCATGTGGCTTTCTACATACCTCTGCAGCCACTGAACTCTGCCTAGAAACAGCAGCAAGTCCAAATTCCTGCAAGTGTTCTCCAAATAGCTAAATTCACAATTGCAAAAATATGTAGGGCACTCAGGAGGAAAGTGCAGTGTCAGTTAGAGAGTTGTAAGGAATAGATAAGGGCAGCAAGCATGGTGAATGAATTAACAGTGCCTGTCGTTGCAGTTAAGGAGAAATGAGAAGGGCTTTTATGTATTTGCCTCAGAAGAAAAGGACAGCAAAACCATTAATAACTTGGGGGAGAAATAAAACGGGCCATTTAAAAATTGCCAAGATACTGAACTTCCCCAAATCTCCCTCAATGAAGAAATAAGTAAGTTTGGAAGATGGGATCAGTGGCACCGCAGTCTAAGATGTTTATATCCTTGGTTTGTGTCAGGGGGAAGCTTTGGAGAAAAATTAACCTTATTGGCACTGCTGTTGGTTTCATTTAAAAAGCAAATGTCAAGTTCTTCTCCACGTCCCAGAGAATTAAACACAGGACTGAAACAGAAGATTAAAAATGCTAAACAAACAAATAGAACAAACAATCCTTCACAAGTATTATAGCTTTGGGATGATCCAATCTATGGATTTCTGCAGTGTGCAGGCTTCCCACTTCTTGAGCAGTGAGAATTCCAAGGGCAGCATTCATTAGGGTCTGACTTCCTTTGGAGAAGAGAGATCTATGGTGTTTTTTGTATGATTTGGTTCATTTGCAGACATACAAGTAGAGCACAGGTGGAGCATTTCTAGCATGCAACAGTTCTGCTACCCTACATGTAAAAGGTAAAGGTACCCCTGACCATTAGGTCCAGTCATGGATGACTCTGGGGTTGCGGCGCTCATCTCGCTCTATAGGCCGAGGGAGCCGCCGTTTGTCCACAGACAGCTTCCGGGTCATATGGCCAGCATGTCTAAGCTGCTTCTGGAGAACCAGAGCAGCGCACGGAAACACCATTTACCTTCCCACCGGAGTGGTACCTATTTATCTACTTGCACTTGACATGCTTTTGAACTGCTAGGTGGGCAGGATCTGGGACTGAACAACGGGAGCTCACCCCGTCACGGGGATTTGAACTGCCGATCTTCTGATCGGCAAGCCCTAGGCTCTGTGGTTTAGACCATGGCGCCACCCACGTCCCCTACATGAGACCACCCCAATATCCTTTCAGTCTTCTACTCAAACTTCTCTGGCTGTCTCTGTCTCTCTTTCAAAACCACAACCTCCCACTAATTTGGGCTCCCATTAAGAATACAGTAACCGTTCTGAACTAGTAATAACTAGTAATCTGCTTAAGAAAAAGAGATGGCCAGCAAGACTTCCTAACAAGATGACTACTGGACCAAACAAGCCTTGATGAACTCCCCACCTTAGCTACGTTTCAAGCAGTGTGTCACAGTGCCTAATGGAGAGACCTCCTAAATCCTTCTGAACCCTAGTGAAGGCATATACAAACCTCACTGTTGCTGCTAATGAGCCGTAACTCTGCAGATCCTAAAAGGCCTAAGGCTTCATCCACATCAGGGCCTTGTAAACAGCAAGGTGTGTCCCCCCCTTTCCCCTCTACCTTAGAAGAGGAATTCCTTCCACTCTTGGCAGCAGATTTAAAAGCAGCAGATCTAAAAACAATTCGGGGGGGGGACGACCCACGGACATGCTGCAGCCCTTGGTGGTTCAAATAAGCTCTTTGAAAGATGTTGAAATATGGCTGGCACAGAAGGAAGGAAGAAGTGATTCCCATGCAAATATTATAAATAAGCAGTGATGGGCTGGGTGTGGGCCAATAAACTGAAGCTGAATCCTGAAAAGACAGAGGTGTCATACATCCCAAACTCTCAAGTCTGGGAGGTGGGGAGATGGCCTGTCCTGGAGAGAATAGCACTCCCCTGGAAGGAGCTGGTCCACAGCCTGGGGGTGCTACTGGATTTGACACTGACAGTTGGAGGCTCAGGTGACTTGGATGGCTTAAAGTGCCTTTTTCCAGCTCCAACTGGTTTGCCACTTGTCTTGATGCTTCATAAAGCTGTGAAGGATCCACTGTCATGTGTTAATTATTAGCTTACTTCTTTGACAAATGAAGATTGACAGCAGTCCTAGCCAAATGCCTACAACGGGTTACACCCCATCCCATGCACTCTGCACAGGCACCAAGGCTCAGGCAACATAAGACTCCTTTTTAAACCTGGTTACCCCTTTATCAAGAAAATAAAGAACTAGCAGGAAATTTGTCAGCAGGGTAAACAACAGAATAGGAAATTTATGCAAGCCACCCCTTCAAGCCTTGGTTTCCTCCATAACCCACATGACTGTTTCCATGTATAATAAATGGCATGTGCTCATAACACTTGCTACTATCAGGTACTTGACAGTGAGGCCCACTCTCCCTCCTCCTCTTTGATTTATCAGACTGACCTGTGGAATCAGAAATACAGACGTGAGTATGGATTTATGCTCTGGTTGGGCAGAGCACAAACTGGTTTGACGTGCAGATCATGCATATTAAAATGTTGGGGTTCCTTGCAAAGATCTTTTCAAAAATGTGCTGCCTTATGTATGTCGGTTGGGGTTCTGTAGTGAATAATACTGAAAGACAATTTGACTTCAAGAGATTTGACTTCATGCTTCTGTGAGAATGTCTTAAGATATAAGGATGTCATAAGATATAAAGATTATTAAACTGGAAGTGTCTAAATGGAAGCAGGGTGTGAATAAGAACAATACATTTATTAAATATATATTATGTATTTGAGTGATAATTTATTTCTTGAAATGCAAAATTTTTAACTTTCTTTTTTCAATTATCTATCTACCGTATATCTATCTATCTATCTATCATCTATCTATCTATCTATCTATCATCTATCTATCTATCTATCATCATCTATCTATCTATCTATCATCTATCTATCATCTATCTATCTATCTATCTATCATCTATCTATCTATCATCTATCTATCATCTATCTATCTATCTATCTATCTATCTATCTAATACATGCTGCATGTGTTTGAATGAGTGGAGCAGAACAGTCATCTCAGTTACTAACCGGAGTCGACTCCAGTAACTTCAGTGCCAGAATACATATCAGAGAGTGAGTGGAAACAAATTGCTAGGTAAAAATCCAAGACGCACATGCAAGGAGTGCACAGCCCTTGGCAAGCAAACAAGCAAATTATGTTTGACATACTCCTTCCCTTTGTTATCAAATTGCAGAATGAGCGTCAGGGAAGATATTCTTTTGTGGACTTCCTGCAGAGTATCTGTTTACGGAGTCTCACGAGATCACATTTGGAAATACAATTCATGTAGATATGGAAATCTGTATAGCTGGACGAAGCTAGAAACTTAATTGGCAGGCACACTACAAACACTGTCAATTGGGCATAGTGCTAATTCAGTGTATGAAAATAAAATTAGAAGACAACTCTCTTTTTCGATTATGAAAGCTCAACTGTCTCTCATTTTTATGAATAGCATTGTCTTCAAACAAGAATTAGTTCAGTCTCATTCTCCATGCACGGCTCTCCTTTTCCCTTCTTTTTTTAAGTTGTTTTTATCAAGGCACTCTTTATAAGCCCTAGATAAGGTTGAAGGAAAGTGATCATGTCATACGCAGCACTGGGTGCCATTCACTATAAATGAATTCTGAGAGAGCCCCAAAGAAGGAGAGAGGACCCATGAAAAATGCAAATACATTAATTTTAATGGGGCTTGCATAGGAAACCTTCCAAGTATAAATTTATACCCATTCTGAGTGTTCCAAAATGGCCTTACAGACAAGTAAAGTGCAGTGTTCTTACCAGGAACTTCTGTTCCATGAAGCATGTTTGTAATGGCACTCCAGGCCCACAATCTTACAAACTGGTAAGAAATGACAGAAATATAGGGAAATAACTAGGGCAATTACCAACACTTATATGTTATTTGGTTGGTCTCTTTTATCCTCCTTTACCAAGAGGTCACTTACAATATGATCTTGTTAACAAATTCATTGCAGAATAAAGTTTCATGATCTAGGGCTCATTTTGTCAAATGCATAAACACACACACACGTTCATGCAGACAACACTTCATGTATCTAAATCAAGCAGGTGCTGGTACATGAAGGCTTATGCCAAAATAAGTCTGTTCATTTTTAAGGTATCTGGGATTATTTGGTTTGCTTTATGTTCCTGGTGCAACAAACTATGGATTGTTAGAGCAGGAACAAGCAACAAGCTCAAGCAAGTTTCTGTAGTGTGTGTGGCCTGTCTCTTTAAGAAACTCCCCTCTCTGGCTTCCTCCACATCTCAGTGGGAACCATAGGCTTGTCCCAGCTGCCATGCTGAGTTGTTGATCTGTTGTTCACAAATAAATACAGTCGCAGAAGTTTTCCTGATTCTTGCTGCTTCGTGGTATTAGGGCAGACCCCATTAAAAGGTTTCCTCACACTCTCCCTGAACCGCATGGGATTGTACAGTTTCAGACTGTGGTTTACAAATGTGGCTTGTAAAGTGCACTTAAGTCAGCTGGTGCTGGTTTCTGGAGTGCACTTAAGGAAACTGGTACAGATGTCAAGGGGGAAACTCTGATTTAACAAATGAGGAAGTATTTTCTGAAGATGTGTGTGTGTGTGAGGAGCAGAAACAAAGGAGGGAAATGGGGAACCCTGAAATTTGGTGCTCATTGATGCACCAACAGACCACAGTTTGTTGGACCAGTAATATTATGGCCAAACAAGGTCAAATAAGTGTGTGTGTGTGTGTGTGTGTGTGTGTGTGTGTGTGTGTCATTGTGGAATTCTCCCTCCCCCATAGGTTTATCTGGTGCCTTCTAAATCTGTTTACCCTGGTCTTTGACACTGGAGATATATATATATATATATTTAGGACCCACCCTATACTTGTGACTAATTTATTTTAAACTGTTTTTAATATTGTGTTTTAAATTGTTGTGTTCCACCCTGGACTTATGGTGAGGGGTGGGTAATTAATAATAATATTAATAGTAAGCATGTTAAGTCAAACCACTGGGTCATCATATCCTACTCCAACTGCAAATCGTATCTCCCCACATCTCTCCTCCACCAAAAAGGCACACTGACTACTGCTTGCCCTTGAACTAAGAATTACTGCCTCCCACTTTCTAGATGCTGCCTTCAGAAGATGTAATAATCTACACCAAGATACCCTCTACAGATGCTGTGGAGCCACATGGTAGCCATCACTTCTGCAGTAGTTCCTACATCACTCCTAGGAAACTATTTTTAAACAGCACCTGTGTCATTTTGGTCCATCACTTCTGTGTTATGTAAACAAATAAGGAAAAGGAAACCCAAAAGGTCCATTTGTATCAACTGCTTTTAGTGTTTTCCTAATTTATTCCTAATTTATTACACCACCCCGATATGAATATCTAAATAAGTGAATAAATAGATTAGGGCCCAGTATGCATGCAAAGGTAGCATGATCTCTACAGACAACTGTGCCTAGTAAACTCTAATACAGGGAATGCAAGTCAACAGGGCTCCTAAGCAAGCCAAGAATGCCCCAGCTCTTGGCACCTACAAGTTCAGTTTCCCTTATGGGAAAGGAAAAAAGAACCATCACAGCACACACTTAGTGTTGGAATATACACAGTCTAAGGCATGTTCAGGTTCTGGGACCATAAAACAGAATCTTGGTGGCATAGGCATTTGTTTAATGGAGAGCCTGGGGGGGGGGGGAATGGGGACCAAATTAAGAATAAAGGCCCATGGAGCATCGCAATAAGGTAAACTGGGCAAAGTCATCTCTGTCTAGATTGTGTTGAAGTTCAAAGCAGAGGGTGGGGGAGTGATTTTTGAGGCACGTAGCATGTTTGTTTGGAAAGGAAGTAAAGGTGCATCTACTGCAAATCCAACCCACAATCTTCATGATCATGTTCCCAAAGTTGCTGTCTTTAAACACACCCATAAGATGCCTATGTCTCCCTACTAAAGTAGCAGCGTTGTCTACTTCTCCCAACTTGGTTCCTGCATGCACGTATCAAACTTGTACGGTCTTTCAGCCCTGCCCCACCTCTCTATCTCCCCCTGACCTGAGACCAGACCACAGATTGTTCTCACCGGAGATCTAAACTGATCACTTGCAGAGACCAAGGGCTGCCTGCAGGCCTCCATCCAGCCATAAAATGACCACCAGAAAGGCAAGACTGCCTACCTTTAATCCACCAGGCCACTGCAGCACAGCCCTGTGGCTTTACTGCATGCCTGGTGCTTGCAGGCCACAAAACATGACTGGTGGATTGCATTTGGCTTGGTAAGCCCTAAAGGTCTCTTAGCCAAATGATAGGAGGTTTTAAATGCCCTTTGCAAGAAATGTTTGAATGCTTGGCTGTTGCTCCAGCTCAGTTCTGTTTTTCAATACACATACTTGCTACAGAAATGGGGAATAGTGTTCACTTATTTATGATATTTTTTAGGCTGCCTTTAAGGCCAAATCCTCACAAAGAGCCTTCCAACATTGTTTGAATCTAATCCTAACACACCATAAGAATACTAATGAAAACAGCAGCATTGATGCAAGTACCATAGAGTCCAGAGATCAACTTTCAAATAAATAAAAATAGCTAAGAACTATTTCAGCACCAAAACAAACAAGCAACATGATAATCTCCTAAGAAGAGTTGCTTCTAAACTAATGGGTCTTTAAGGACCAATTTAAGCCCTAACCTGCAGTCCTAACCTTAAAAACAAGACACTTTTGCACCTGAACCAATATCCCATCTGTATGCTGATCTCTTTATCCACACAAACTCCACTGGCTTTGCATACATTTACCCTGCCTGGAATGGTTGCATATTTATATTCCCAAGTAATGGAGTCACCCGTATCTAAATTAGTAGCCCTGTTCCACGGATATCAAGTCAACACGGGAATTCAGACACATTTAGAAGAGAGTTATGGAAGACGAAGAGCAGACTCCATTTGAGGATCTCTCCCTCATTACAGTTGATCAGGTATATGAAGACGAGCAGCAAAGTCAGTCCTCAGGGAATGTGCAGGCGACCTTGGAACGGACAGCTCATGGAAGAACCCCGACCAAACCTAAGAGGAGGCGTGTAGTGGTGATAGGGGATTCCCTACTGAGGGGAACAGAAGCAGTGATCTGTGGGCCTGACAAGATGTCTCGGGAAGTGTGCTGTCTCCCCGGGGCTAAGATCCAAGATGTAACTGAATGACTACAAGGAATCATAAAACCCACTGACAAATACCGCTTCCTCTTGGTTCATGTGGGAACCAATGACACTGCAAGCAATAGCCTCCAGAAGATCAAAAGAGACTACGAGGTTCTTGGCAGGAAATTGAAGCAATTAAATGCACAAATTGTCATCTCATCTGTCCTCCCAGTTGAACGACGTGGCCCAGGGAGAGAGGGAAAAATAGTGGAAGTGAACAGCTGGCTTCGCAAATGGTGTAAACAGGAACGGTTTGGATTCTTAGATCACGGACTGCAGTTTCTTGAAGATGGACTTCTGGCAAGCGATGGGCTGCACCTCACAACGGTTGGGAGGAATGTTTTTGCCAAAAATCTCAGAAACCTCATCAGGAGGGCTTTAAACTGACTAATGTGGGGGAGGGAGACAGTGCTCCTGAAGGTAGGAGTCTATCAATTGATGAAGATGATCATCCAAATGTCATAGACCAAATGGAGCAAACAGCACGCAGACCTAGTGGTGGGAGGAAAAATCCTTAAATAAGAGACACGGGGGAATGATTAATGGACTTCAATGTCTGTACACTAATGCGCAAAGCATGGGAAATAAACAAGATGAGCTTGAGCTCTTGGTACAGCAAACTAAATATGACATAACAGGCATCACCTAAACCTGGTGGGATAAGTCCCACGATTGGAATGTAATAATGGAGGGATACAATCTATTTCAGAGAAACAGACCAGACAAGAAAGGAGGAGGAGTGGCGTTATATGTCAGGGATGTGTATACCTGTGAAGAGATCCAAGATTTAGAACCTCAAAGCCAAAGTGAGAGCATTTGGATCAAAATTAAGGAAGAGAAGAATAACAGAGACCTCATTGTGGGAGTTTACTATAGATCCCCAAGCCAAACGGAGGACATAGATGATGCCTTCCTGGAACAGATGGCCAAGCATGCAAAAGGAAGGGAGATAGTAGTAATGGGGGACTTCAATTACCCGGATATTTGTTGGATGTCAAACTCAGCCAAGAGCATAAGGTCAAACAGATTCCTCACTGGCCTTGCAGACAACTTCATTGTCCAGAAAGTGGGAGAAGCAACAAGAGGAACAGCCATTTTAGATCTGGTCCTAACCAATGTTGATGACCTGGTTAGTGGGGTAGAAGTGGAAGGATCATTAGGCGCGAGTGATCATGCTCTTCTGAAGTTTACTATACAGCGGAAAGGAGCAGCCAAGCATACTAGGACTCAATTTCTTGACTTTAAGAAAGCCGACTTCATAAAACTTAGGGAAATGCTTGGTGAGATCCCATGGACAGTAATACTAAAAGGAAAGGGAGTTCATGATGGCTGGGAGTTTGTTAAGAGGGAGATAGTAAAAGCACAACTTCAGGCAATACCAATGAGACGGAAACATGGAAGGTGCCTAAAGAAGCCAGGGTGGCTATCTAAAGAACTTTTAACTGAGTTAAGATTAAAAAAGGATGTGTACAAAAAATGGAAAAGGGGGGAAACCACCAAAGAGGAATTCAAACAAATAGCCAGCACGTGTAGACACAAAGTCAGAAAAGCTAAAGCACAGAATGAACTCAGGCTTGCTAGAGAGGTTAAAAGCAACAAAAAAAGCTTTTATGGGTATGTTCGTAGCAAAAGGAAGAACAAAGAAACAGTGGGGTCACTCAGAGGAGAAGATGGTGAAATGCAAACAGGGGACACAGAAAGGGCTGAACTCCTCAATGCCTTCTTTGCCTCAGTCTTCTCCGATAAAGAAAACAATGCCCGACCTGAAGAATTTGGAGCAAATGATTCAGCAGAGGAAACACAGCCCAGAATAACTAAGGAGATAGTACAAGAATACTTGGCTAGTCTAGATGTATTCAAGTCTCCAGGGCCAGATGAACTGAATCCAAGAGTATTAAAAGAACTGGCAGATGTGATCTCAGAACCACTGGCAGTAATCTTTGAGAATTCCTGGAGAACAGGCGAAGTCCCGGCAGACTGGAGGAGGGCAAATGTTGTCCCTATTTTCAAAAAGGGGAAAAGAGAGGATCCAAATAATTACCGCCCAGTCAGTCTGACATCAATACCAGGGAAGATTCTGGAGCAGATCATTAAGCAAACAGTCTGTGAGCACCTAGAAAGGAATGCTGTGATCACCAATAGTCAGCATGGATTTCTGAAAAATAAGTCATGTCAGACTAACCTGATCTCGTTTTTTGACAGAATTACAAGCCTGGTAGATGAAGGGAACGCAGTGGATGTAGCCTACCATGATTTCAGCAAGGCATTCGACAAGGCGCCCCATGATATTCTTGTAAAGAAGCTGGTAAAATGCGGTATTGACTATGCTACCACTCAGTGGATTTGTAACTGGCTGACTGACCGAACCCAAAGGGTGCTCATCAATGGTTCCTCTTCATCCTGGAGAAGAGTGACTAGTGGGGTGCCACAGGGTTCTGTCTTGGGCCCGGTCTTATTCAACATCTTTATCAACGACTTGGATGATGGACTCAAGGGCATCCTGATCAAATTTGCAGATGACACCAAACTGGGAGGGGTGGCTAACACCCCAGAGGACAGGATCACACTTCAAAACGACCTTGACAGATTAGAGAACTGGGCAAAAACAAACAAGATGAATTTTAACAGGGAGAAATGTAAAGTATTGCACTTGGGCAAAAAAAATGAGAGGCACAAATACAAGATGGGTGACACCTGGCTTGAGAGCAGTACATGTGAAAAGGATCTAGGAGTCTTGGTTGACCACAAACTTCACATGAGCCAACAGTGTGACGCGGCAGCTAAAAAAGCCAATGCAATTCTGGGCTGCATCAATAGGAGTATAGCATCTAGATCAAGGGAAGTAATAGTGCCACTGTATTCTGCTCTGGTCAGACCTCACCTGGAGTACTGTGTCCAGTTCTGGGCACCACAGTTCAAGAAGGACACTGACAAACTGGAACGTGTCCAGAGGAGGGCAACCAAAATGGTCAAAGGCCTGGAAACGATGCCTTATGAGGAATGGCTAAGGGAGCTGGGCATGTTTAGCCTGGAGAAGAGGAGGTTAAGGGGTGATATGATAGCCATGTTCAAATATATAAAAGGATGTCACATAGAGGAGGGAGAAAGGTTGTTTTTCTGCTGCTCCAGAGAAGCGGACACAGAGCAATGGATCCAAACTACAAGAAAGAAGATTCCACCTAAACATTAGGAAGAACTTCCTGACAGTAAGAGCTGTTCGACAGTGGAATTTGCTGCCAAGGAGTGTGGTGGAGTCTCCTTCTTTGGAGGTCTTTAAGCAGAGGCTTGACAACCATATGTCAGGAGAGCTCTGATGGTGTTTCCTGCTTGGCAGGGGGTTGGACTCGATGGCCTTTGTGGTCTCTTCCAACTCTATGATTCTATGATTCTATGATTGAAAATGTGCAATGTTGTAATGAAATGTTTCAGACACGTTCCTAGAATTATCACATTGGGCAGTAGGCAGCATCTTGCTGGTAGCCTCAGTTGAAAAGCTAAAGAATTACTCTTCTCTGATAACTAAATCACCCTCTTCCAACAGAATCTGCAGCACAAGTTGGAACACAAGTAGCAGGGCTGTTGGGGATCCTATAAAAGTGAAGCTACACTGAACTTTCCAAAGCAGATAGATCAGGGTTGGGAACTGGATCCAGTCAGGCCAGATCCTTATGTCTCCTGCCCCCTGCAAGACAAGTTTAGCAGGAGGGTGACACCACATCAGGTGACTAGCTTTCACTCAGCCATGCAGTTTGAAATTAAAACACATAGGCACCAGTATGACATGTTTGATGCTTTGAAGTCTTGGCAATCAGCTGATCATCAAGACTTGTATAGACTTCTTCAGGATGCTTTGAAGCCTCAATGATTGTGAGGTTTACAAAGAGCAGTGCATGAAACTTTGCAGATACAACACCCTATTAGGCCCAACCGCATCTTTACCTGCTCCTCACTCACAGGCCAAACAGGGAGGTCTGGTTGACCTAATAAGACCCATGTAGAGGAGGTTCCCCACCACTGAGATAAGAAAGTTAGACACTCAGAGATAGAAAAATCTGTTAAAATTTTCAGTTGGCCTTAAAATGCTCTCAGGCAAAAAGCACTTGACAAGAACAGAAGCTGTAAGTTGAACTTGCCAGAACATAAACTTAAAATTTCACCAAACGAAAACTTCAGTGAAGCATAGCACATTCCACCTTGTTTGACCTGCGTATGATCCCTGTAGCAGAACAAGCTTTTAGCTCTTAGTTGCCTCACACTTTATGCTTTGGGTTTCTGACTCAAGCAAGTGTTTTTCCCAGGTCATTCTGGTAATTAAAATTGTAGCAGACAAAAAAAGGATTTTTATGTAAAGAAAGGCAGGAGTGGCGCACCTTTCCCGTGTTCTCAACACACCTTTCTTGAGACCAGATACACTTATGTCCCAGTTTCAGTCATGGGACTGATATTCTATTGACTCATACCTCTCTTCAGCTTTCTTGAAAATTCCAGAGATCCTACTTTAAAATGCAACAGTGCAATATTCTGCCTGCATGTATAAAAAATGCCTTGAACCTACTTGGATCACCAAACCACCTATTCCAGTTCCATCATAACAACATGAGAAGTGCCTGCTGGATCAGGCCAATGGCCTAAGTCCAGTCCTATTCTCATAGTGGGAAACCAGGTGCCTGTGGCAAACCCACAAGCAGAACATAGTACAAGAGCACTCTGCCCTCCGGCAGCTCCCACCAACTGGTATTCAGAAGCATTACTGCCTCCAGCCACTGATTGCCATATCCTCCATGAATTTCTCCAACCCCCTTTTTAAAGCCATTCAATTTGGTGGCCATCTCTGCTTCCTGTGGCAGTGAGTTCCATAGTTTAACTATGCACTGCATGAACGAGTACTTTCTTTTAGCATTCATCTCTCAACAGTCACCTTCATTGGATGCCCACAAGTTCTAGTTTTAAGAGAGAGGGAGAAAAAAAACCTTTTCTCTATCCACTATCTCCATGTCAAAATTTTATAAACTTGTCTCATATCATCTCTTAATCACCTTTTCCCTAAACTAAAAAAACAACAACCCCAAAATGCAATCCTGCTTTTCCCTTGTTCTTATGAGCTTCCAGAACAACCACCTCGTATTTCATCAAGACATGCTGGCTAAGAGATTGTCACAGCACCCATAGGGGCAACTGACCTCCATATAAATCAATGTGCTTCTTTACTACAAGTTGTAATAATTTGGCCCACTGTTTGCCTTCCTTCCCCACCCCACTCTCCCCCATGCCACTTCCAGAACCCTTTCCACCCCTCCAGCCTGAGCACCATAACCACAACTACATTCCTCCTTTCCCCTCCCAATCCTAGTCTTATCTTTTTTTTTTTAATATCACAAAATTTTACTTGTGATATGGGGGCATTCAACAATAACGCTGCATACTTGATGAGTGGTAGATTAACAGTTAAGGGCAACTGGTCCAAAAGCAATGGGTGCAAGCATCTCTCCTGCTGCAAACACAACAAAAACAAAACAAAATTCTGGACATTTTGCTTGCAGTGCAGGATGTTTGGACACCCTTTGCATGACGACTTAAGAGATGCCTGTCTATTCTCTGTGCCACAGCCCTGTGAAAGGCAACAGAGACCCACGAGTGCAAAGGAAGGATGTCCCGATTGCCTCTAGTTCAATGCAACATGAGCTTCCAACACTATGCAGTCCTGTCCTCTTAAGACTTCATGCCAGTCCGCCAGCTGTCATCGGAGAAATGAGCAGGCAGGTATCCCGCACCATGCAAAGAGAGAGTTAATACTGCAGCAGATAGAAAACAGCGAGAGCGCAAGAGAGAGAGAGAGAAAAGTGCTGAGTCACTAAGCCACCTTCCACTGCAGCACTTTCATCCTGCCAGATGCCTACAGCAGTCCCAGAGCAGGAGCAGCTGAGCCAATCCTCTCTGACTTAGGTCATTGGAGCTGCTGTGACTCTCCCAGGACACCACCGCTACTCAGAGCAGGGCAGGGAGGGAGACGTAGCTGTACATTTATCTCCTCCCTGCAGTTATTGCAGCCACCTGACTGCAGAGGCTGTGGTGCAGAAAACTCCCACTTCATGCTTTCCCCATGCTTGCAAACCACCTGCAGCCCCAGACAGACCGAGGCTGCAAGCTCGCTTCAGAGCCGTCATATTCTGCAGCCCATGGAGAGTTCTTCACCAGTCTCCCACTCCATTAAAACTGTTGTTTTAAGCATATGTTTTTGTGAATAACACCTCTGAAATAACTCCTTGCACCATCCATGTGCAAGGGCAGAAGGACACTTTCTGTGCACTTTCATAGATCAGCAAACTATGTTTTCACATGTGAGAGTTTGTAAATCTACATTCCCTGCAATGTGTATTTGGCACCTTTGCATTATATTAATAATACAACAGCAGAAGCAGCAACAAGAAGCATCTATATAGGAATTTTGAATGTTCGGGTGTGCTGCACATCCATTATCTTTTTTAAAACTATAGTCTTATAGTCTCCAATATATAACAGTTACAAAAAAGTGGGAGGCAAATGCAAACACAAAATCCCAACTCCCCCCCACCCCGGATGGATAAATTTAATTAAGTTTGCCAACGTTGAATCTGTGATTTTGGTAGTTGCCATTCTTCAGGGTTATCAATAAAACATTTTATAAAAGGATGCCATATTTCAACAAAACCATCTACATCACATCTATTATCGTGTTGCAATCCATACAACTCTTAAAGGTAGGTCAGTCTTATCCTCTCCATATTGCAAATGGAGGCTGAAGCAGAAGAGAGTGACTTGTGAACAGCCAACTAGTGAGATCATGCCAGGGGTGAGGTTTGGTTTTGTCCCCTTACACTTCAGCAGTGATGGCCAAACTTGGCCCTCCAGCTGTTTTTGGACTACAACTCCCATCATCCCTAGTTAACAGGACCAGTGGCCAGGGATGATGGGAATTGTAGTCCCAAAACAGCTGGAGGGCCAACTTTGGCCACCACTGCACTTCAGTCTCTTTTTGGCAGCAAACTCCACTGAACTCAACTGAACTTACTTCTGGGTAAGTATTGCAGTGCACACCTCTAAGTTTCACAAGCTCTCTATCCTACATTAGCAGAATTCACAGATGACACAAATAATACAACGGTGGATTTAAAGCCATGTGGCTCTTCTCTGCTGCCTGAATTTGACCACATCCATCACAACGTCTTGATTATGTTCTGTTAGGTCTTATAATAAGTTGCCTTTGGCTATATTTTTAGAGAGCCTGACCAGGAACTTTAAATCTGTTTAAATTCTTAGATTGCCACACAATAGATAATTACATCAGTAACAATACCCACACCAATGTGATTAAAAAGAGCAAAAGGAACTTGCCACACAGGGAATTTTTCCCTTTCCTAATACGTGTATACACACACACACACACACACTGCTACAAAGGAGGACAAAGCTATTTTTATCCCCACTTGTTAGTCAGGAAACTGATACCCAGAAAGGACAGAAAATGAAAAGAATTTAGCAGGGGAAGGGGGGGGCTTTGTACACATACACACTTCTTTTAAGCAAGCAGACTGTTTTACTGGATCAACCTTGGCTAAATGGTCCCGCAAGGGGTCAACTCAAGGCTGGCATGCTTTCTGCTGCCCAGCACATGAAAGTAATCAGCAGAGGGATAGGGGCTGAGCATGAACAGAAGCATACCTTTGAAATTACCTTGACTGGTTGGCAAGGAAGGGAAAGCCTTCTCATTTTCACAGACAGATAATAGTTAAAGAGAAAATTCAGCACCAGCTGCTGTCCAGTCCTACCCACTCCCTGATGCATCTCTTCCTCCTTTGGTCAATGGCCTGGTTGTTGTTGGGGTTTTTAAAAAATAATAATAATAATAATTACCTGCACTTTGTACAGCCACCCCATGATAAGAATTCTCTGCGTGGCTCACAAAGCCTAACATTAAAATGCAGTGTGAAATAAAAACCGTAACAAAAGAATAAACGCAATTTAAAACTCAGTTTACGACAGTCTGGAGGGCACCACATTGCTACTCTACATGTTTGGTCAGGCTTCCCCAACCAGGTGCCCTCCAAGGAGTTGTTGGGCTACAACTCCTACCAGCCTCGGTCAGAAATGCTGGGGGCTGAAGCACCTGGAGTTGGGGAAGGTTATGCTATGTTACTTGTTGGCTTTTGGGGTGGGGGGGGTGGGAGTCAATTTCTTTCCACCAGGACTGAAGCATGTGGAGAGGGGAGGTTGGAACCCCTCTCAATAATGGAGGTTCTTTCCTTTCTTCTGTTTTTAGGTGCGGTGCAGAGGGGGAGGGTCCCACCATGACTTAAATATATGGACTCGTACACTGGTAAGTATTCCTGTGGAGGACCTGAGGGCAAGGATCTGGCCCGTTTGCTAATCATCTCTTAATTCATATCCAAAGACAACCCCAACCAGCTTTAAAAGACTGGGCCCACTTGGCTGCCTAGTCAAAGGCAAACCTGCTGTGAGGTATAATGTGCTAAAGTCAGCTCCTGTTCTGAAAAATGGCAATTAAGACAGCGAAATGAGAGTTATCCATGCCATGCCACCCCTGACTGATAGGCAGCAAGCTGAAACTAAGGCACATGAGTCTAAATCACTTGATCAAAGTCGTAAGTGGGAATCAATCAGTCACTGTAAGGTGATTCCTGAAAGTTTACCCCACCCAGTAAACACAGGTTCATCCTTGTTTCTTTTGTTTCTCATTCCTGTGAACACACAACAATTATCTCCACCCCTAACCATTACCCTAGCATGACCCAAGTACAATTTATTAGTGCCAAGGAAGCTGGATCTCTTGTACTCTTTGTTTGCACTGTGACAAATGGAATTCTGTTTGCTTGATGGAGATTTTAATGACGCCAAAAGGATCTAACTTGCTTGCCATCCATACAAAGGATGATTCATTGTGCTGGGTTGGCCCACTGGAATTTGCAGCAATGGGAGCAATTAAAATGCAGCAATGTGCATTCATAATACTTTCGGTCCCACAGTAAGCATGCCATTGCACTGGAATGTGGCGGGCTTTGTAAGGCTCAATCTAGCTGTTAGGAAACAGGAAGACAAATGTGTCCCTTTTCTTGGCACTTATCCCCAGGACAATGTAGGAGAAACCAGAATTGTAGGGGATGAGCCAGCAGGGTTCCCATCTATCTCCAGCAGCTACACCATCCACTTCAAACTATTTGTGTTCCTGGTGCACCTCATATGCAACTCATATGCCCCTAACAAAGGAAATCCAAGGTCACCTGCAATATTGCTTACAAGCAACTCACCTATCCTTCCTCACACTCAAATTATTGAAGTATCTGTTCTCTTCCTGTATCTTTAATAAGCAAGTGCTCATTATTATATGCAAACTTTGTAATGTCCTGAGGCTCAGCAAGTCCTGAGGCTCAGTACAGGCTGTTAAAAAGAAGACAACGATGACATTAGTTTCACATTATGGGATCCAGGCAAGATTTTGGTCCTTTTAAGAAGCTGCAAGCAGATTTGAGTAACTAATTCTGCAGTACATTATTTCCTATCTGATTTTTACTGCATCCTGGGATACCCTGATAACCTACACCAGGGAAAGAAATATTGAGAAGAGGCATCAACAAAGCGGGATCTGGTGGTGTGTGTGAGAGAAGCCCTCTTCAGGAATTCTCAGGGCAGATCACAGATCCTCTGAGCTGCTTCATGGTGGCAAGACTTCCCAGATCCTACCAATGTACAGTGCTCTGAAACATCCCCTGTGTTTTGAGTTTCACTCAGTAGGCAGAGAAGCTGCTTACCAACAAATTGAACAAAGTCCATTCTGCAGCCCTTGGAGGAAGGAACAACCATTCTCCCTAATCACAACAGCCAGCATATAAGGGTCTCACTCTGCTACACTACTTTCTCATGCAGAAAACAGGAAGGGTATTCTTTCCCTGCTGGCATTAATAGGAGGATAAAAGAGATAGAACAGGACTCCCCTTCTTTGCCTGCATGGCATGTGCAGTAAATGAATGATTGATGGGAGAATCAGTCAATATATTCACCCACATATAAAGGTTTGAGGGTGTAAAGAAAAAGTGTTTCTAAAAAACAACTACACAAAGCTCTGATCTGATTTGCACACTATGCCCTCTGTTCCAGGAGCTGCGTTTAATGTTTTTTTTTAAAAGTAACAGATGCTCTGATTGTGGTTCTCTGGATATCTGATCAAGTTTGGGACATGGAGAGCCTTTCCCAAAGGTCTTCAGGATCACACTCCATATGTCGAAGCACAAAACGCTTGAAAAATGGCGTATGTGCATGGATGGGATAAGAAGCGTAAAAAAATTAGGCTTGGCCAATTCACCCGAAGAGATACTGTGAGGTCAAGAAAAGTAGTTACGCTCACCAGATAACATATCTATCATGCAAATTGCTGCCCTCAGATGCAGGCTTCATAGATCTTTTCTGCCTCTTGATTTGCAAGATGAAATACATTGTTATTCTGTGTATTCCTCAAAGGCGACAAGGAAGCTTCCTTGGGTAGGTATAAATCAAGACATTCCGGCTAAAAGATTGTCACAGCACCCAAAGAGGCAACTGACCTCCATATAAATCAATGTGTTTCTTTACTACAAGTTGTAATAATTTGGCCCACTGCTGGCCTCGAGGTATGATTTAGCTAACAAATTTCAGTGTTATAACCCAGGTGTCTTTTAAGTGACCATAATGCATGGGCACCTTGCACTTCTCAGTGATTTCACGTTTTATTTTATTATCCATCAGCTTTACGCTGAGACACTGGAAGCCTTCAGTTGGATCTTTCTGTATTAATTCTTTGAATGGGTATGTAATGCCTGGTGCACATGAAAGAGATTGTGGAGATAACGTGCCTCTTTGAGCCGTTTTTCAGTCTTTTAACTTCTTACCTCAAGACCAGGATCCAAGAGAGTGGAGTTATACAAGGAAGGGGGATTTTCAGTATCAAAAGAACAGAACAACACTGTGCAGGACTCACCACAATCACTTGTACTGGCTAGCTGCTAGGCACTTTGGAAATCTTGTGACGGTTAAGAAAGATGAGTGACCTGCATAGAATGAAACATCAATAGTCAATATTACTTATCATTTCTCTTTGCAATCTCCTAGAATTCACATCCAGCTGGGTCATTTAAATCTGCATTCCACAACCCGTATCACTGAGTAAGAAAACGTATATAAATATAACAGGGTATAGCCAATGTGCTATAGAAGCGTTTCTGCAAGAGCAAAGCAAGGAACCCTGTGTTCATCAATCTCTACTATGCCACATCCCAAACCATTCCAGAGGGTCCCCTAAACCTCAGTAGAGATTTTCGAGGGCACTGGGCTGAAGTGCATAGGAGAGATTGGCAAAAATCAAGTGATCTATCTTCCCCAAGTAGAAGTGCTTTCAATGGGGCAAAGCCACTGTGGGGTGCAACACATCTCTATCCTACAACAGAGCTCAAGTTGGTATACATGAGGTTGCCAAGTGAACTTGCAACCAGCCCCAGAGCTGCTTAGCTTCAGCAAGGTGGAGGCATCAGTTTCCTTCAAAATGTAGCCCTGGTTTCATAGAAATGTTCAGTTTTACTCAGATGAGTTGTTTGTAGAAGCACTACTGTAAAATAGGCAGCAACCCTTTGGAGGAGTCATGAATAAACTGGATTTCTTACTGAATCAGTAGGTGGACAAATTAAATACAGGGCAAGGAAATTTAGTTAAGGTCTAAAACAATGCAAAAGTAATTTTAAATACAGGCTGGAAGCAATTCTGGCATGCAAAGGTAATTCAGCAGCAACACATTTTCACTTATTTGTAGACTTTTAATCCAGATTGTATTCATGTATTTATCCACCCCACAGTGACACACTTCCATTCCAGGAAGGATGTGGCATTTGTGGGAGGAAAAATGGCATAATGAAACAGAGAGAGATTATTTTTAAATTTTCAATTGCATTCAACTTGATCCTACATAAATTGCTCAGAAACAGGTGTGGCAAAAATGTCGGTTTCAGTTTCTCATTTTTCTGGTCCTAAGTTCAGATGACATTTCCACATCAACTTGCATTTAAAAAACAAAACAAAAAACAATATTCCTCGTGAAAATTCATTTAGTGAGCACTTTTCCTGATATAAACCTTGTTGCAAGTAATTTCCCCAACACATTTTTGTGTGTTATTTTCACTAACTTATATATTTGCCCATAATATATATCCATCACTGTGCCCATTTTTTGGTTGGAGAACTGCACTGCAACATTCAGGGAAGTGTGAATGCCAAAGGACAGCTGTGTTTCTGTTTGCATATTGTTTCAGGGAGTGCAAATTAGGTAGGTTTATTTGCAAGCGTGAGCTGAATTTCTCTCCCATCCATACTCAAAAGTAAACCCTACTGAGTTCTGTGTATCTTCCTTTCAAGTAAGAGTGCAGAGAGTTTCAACCTTACAATGCAATGCTATACATGTAAGTCTTCTCTGGTGTAACTGCAGTTTGACTGAATCATGGTGTTATATCCTGTTTCTGAACAAACTGTGCTTTGAACAAACTAGTTTACTATACTCAGATGCCAGAATAAGCTGTAGAAGGATTAAATTTAAACTTTATCCCCTCATATGTGGAGGAAAGGGGAGGGCAGAGAACACAAGCCTAAGGCTCCCACCTGCCACCAGTCCTCATAATGCTAAAACATGGTTTACTGTTACATATGAACAAGGTCTAACAATACAATCCTGAGTCTGGTTGGACACCAAATAATTACAGGGTAGTTCTGCAGCGGTTTGATCCAGGTTCAGTTGGTGTATACAGCCAAGGAAATCAAGGATCCAGTTCTAAAGACTCAGCTACTATTTGTGATTAAAGGCAGCTAACAATTTTAAACATGGACTGCTACATGCAGGCTCATTAATACTTCACCTGCTCAGGGACCCAATTTCAATGCCCTTCACTAATCATCATTCAGGAGAGACTATCCACTAACTCAGAGAAGGCAACAAAACACTCCACCTCAGCACACTGAAAAACCTAATTCTGGAAGAAAATATAATCCACTCAAAAATATCATTGCTACTTGGCTTGGTTCAATAGCTTTGGCCTCCTCTGGACAGTAGAACATTCAGCAGCAAAAGATAAAAGTAGCAATAAAAGTAGCTCACTTCAGAGACCTGCACAAAATTATTAGTGTACCAAGTCACGCTGTATTGAAGTGTGCAAAAAGAAGCATGTTTACAGTTGTCTTTTGCAGAGATGAAAAGTAATACAATGGAATGGGACAACTGGTCATTAAAGATACTTCCACTGCATGTAAATTGCTACACAATATTCAAGGCCAGAGAGAGGAAATAGAATGTAATGTAAAATATACATTAGCCTGGTTCTCACAAAACGCTAAACCATGGTAAATAAAACTGTGGCTTATTAAATTATGGTTTAGTGTTATGTGTGAATCTTGCCCAGTAGCTTAAATATGTTTTGTTTGCTTACTGCCAACAAACCATAATGTGAAACCATGTTTTGTTGTTGGCTTACGAACTTTGATTTGTTTTAACTATAGCTTTGCATTACATGGGAATCTAGATCCCTTTCTTAACTATGTTGTTTTTTTACCACTGCATGCCAAGTGGTCACCAAACCACAAAAGACACAAGGAAAGAATACCTGGGGGAAAACACAACAAAGTTTGAGAAACAAGGCATGGTTTGTTTGATCATCTGTGGGAAAACTCATGGTTAACTCATGGCTTGTTAAGCAAACGATAGCTTAGCATTAGGTGCAAACCAGGCCAATGTCACCCATACAGTACATACTCATTTTTTGTGCTATCTTCTGCAGTACAAACAAGTTTTTGAAGCAACGTCTACAAATACTACATGCCGAATTCAAATATAATTAAATAAGCCAATGATATTTTCTAGAATATGTTCTGGTTTTTTAAAAAATAAAGATTTATTTAAAACATGTATAGGCAACCTTTCTAGGTCAAACCTCTGGGGGTAGCTTCCAATATGCAAACTGCCATAAAAATTACCCACAAACCAGCACTAACAAGAAAACATTAAAACCAGCATAACAGCACAAAGACAAATGACTAATAGTTAAAACACAACTCAACCAAGCAGCAGCCCAATTAAAACTTGTGCAAAGGTAATTTTAAACAAGTGGGTCCTTGATGCCCTCTTAAAGTTCTGCAACAAGTGGCAATAATTCAGCGAAATCTTTAGGTTGTCATCATTGCAAGACTGCATTCTACCTTCTGCCCAACAGGTGGCCATCAATTAGGAGCTTTAGGATTGAATGCCTTGACATACTGCATACTGCTCTTGGGTTCATGTTCTGCTTGTTGGTTTCCCACTGGTCACTGTGACAACAGGATGCTGGACTAGATGAACCATGGCTAGATGGTTTGTTTCAGCAGGCTCTTCTTACCTGATCATGAAACTGAATGCAGTGCATCTGATTATCACCTACACAGTTCATCCCCACTGCTTCATGGGGGGATACTTGTAGGATCGGCGCAGGTTGTGCAGTGTGCACCACTGCCTTCTCACTTTTCCTGGTGGTCCAGGAATGAGAACATGCTTTCCAATGAATGTCCCCTACAGGTACAACCCAAACCCAGAAATGCCCAATTGTGTGGCCGGTTTGACAAAGGAAAAGCAGCAGCAGAGAAATGATTTTCTGCATAGGAAGAATACGAAGGCAATATTTTCCTCAGATATTTGCAAGCAAGTAGGAGAAGAACTGCCTGACCCTGTAACCCGATGGAAGCCGTCACTGTGTCACAAATGGAAGTGGATGACAGAAAGTCAGAAAGAGGTCACCAGTGGACACAAAGGTCCTTTCATTCAAAGCTTCTCTGCTTTATAAACAGAAGCTTCTTCGGTACTTTTCGTTTTCACTGCACATGACTCTAATTCTTAACAGCCTTGTCTGTGTCTTCATTTCTTAGAGGAGAGGAGTGCTGAGCCCAAGGGCTGAACTAAACTTTTAGAAAGAAAGGCCCCATCTGCACTATACATATAAAGCAGTATCATGCCATTTTAAACAGCCATGACTTCCCCCAAAGAATCCTGAGAGTAGTAATTTGCTAAGGGTGTAGAGAGTTGTTAGGAGACCCCATTCCCCTCACAGAGTTACCTTTCCTGGGAATTGTTGGGGGAAACCCAAAAACTGGCTTAGGGGCCACATGGGAGCAGGAGGTGGAAAAGGGGGAAGTCCCATTGTGTGAACGGACCACGTTCTCCTCTCGCATGCCCCATTCAGCACTACATTGAGTTCCACACACAGGAACACAAGGGCTTTTTCTTTTGGATTCACATTACAAACTTGTTTAAGCAAAACCCTGCTCTGTGCTGCAGTGCAGAAAAACAGAAACCAGTATTAGAACCGAGGCCAGTGGTCATGTTAAACCAGCACTTAGCACATGGCTGGCACTGCATAAATGTTAACAGTTTTGCCAGTACACCAAGCAGGCTTCCAGGTAGGTGACCTATCAGACTTTTGGGAGGGCATTAATCCTTAAACTGAAACATTTTGTGTTCTGGCATTTGCAGCTGGGATTCAAGCTCATTAGGCTTGTTTTGCATGCCTATAAATAGTCCAGGTTGTCAGTTTTGTAAAGTTTAAACAGCTATTTTAAGTCCAATAGGTTCAAGGTTACTGGTTTCTGAACCTTAGTTCCTATGATTCACTGTGGAAATGTTTTCCTTATCTGCTTTTCATTAAGCAGCTCCAAACAGCACACTAGCTATTGAGCAGGCCTGTCTGCTTCTGCTTTTACCCTGCGACTTCTACACAGATCTTCTGGTCCCGCCTTAGATGCACAGTGTGGAGACAAAGTGTTCACTGAGAGAGTGAGCTGGTTGCTCATAACAAATGCTAGGTCAAACTATGGCTTAGTGCATATGTGCAAACATGAGGGTTTTAAAGAGATTCACATTGCTGTGCTCCTCTGCCAGTCCTTTTTCTGCTGCACTGCAGCTGAGCATAGCAATGGTTTGATGTTGTATGTTGTCTGAAATCAGATTCACAGTTTGTCTCCTCCAGACAAACCATAAACTGTAAACCCAACACAAACCATGAGCCCAAGTTGCAACCACACACTAAACCAAACCAAAGTCCCAACTTTATAAAGAAAAACACTTTACAAAGTCCAAACTTCTAAGCATTCCCAAACAAACATTTAAAAAACATTTGTATGTCTTAACAAGAAACAAAAGCTGTTTTCTACAACAAATGCTTCTAGCTTTTAATTTATTATCGCTGCCTATAGACCAAGACTAAGAACATTACAAATGCAAACACAATTGCTCTATGCAGAAGCAGAATATAAATACAGCACTCAGTAGTAGACAGTATGGTGTAGTAGTCAGAGGACCTAGGTTCAAAACCTCACTTAGCCATGAAGCTCACCGTGTGACCTTGGGCCAATCACTGTCTCTTGGCCTAACCTACCTTGCAAGAGGAATTAATGAGCCCAAGCTTCATCCCAAGCTCATTCCCTTAGCCCCAGTTTGGTGTTGCACCTCAACCAAGTTACTATAGAGCTGTACCTTTCATACTGCAATGGTTTGTTATCCCTGCCTTCCCTCTGCAATGGTTCAACCCCCAGTAAATAAAAGGAAGAAATGAAGTATGCCTGCAGAGGACAAACAAGCTCCTAGGCACGCTCCTATACAAGGGCAATCTGTTTGAAGAGCTCCCTTGCAGTGCAATTTGCTGCAACAGCTCTCCAGGCCTAGGCATCTGTGCACCTGTTAAGGTATTTTCCTCTTCCAAACAGCTTTCAGTTGCCAAAGGGGCAGCTTTCCAAATCACATCCATGTTTAGCTCTAATGCAGTGTTAACTTCATTAAGCTAGAGGAGAACTATCCTGTGCTGCTTACAAGGACAATTACTATGACAGCCTCTAGGGGGCTCCATTTGATAGAAAAAGGAAACTAGAAAATGCTGCATAAAATATATTTTTTGTAATGGTCTGAAACAGACCCGGTTGCCACTAGATTTCAAACAAGAGTTGGCACAGAACTTCTTGGATGTCTCCCTTTGCCCTTCCTTCCCCCAAAATTACAGCCTGGAGGAGCAAAAGAATCTCCCATTATTCTAACTGATTATTAAGTACAACGTCAATTTACGTTGGGGTAAGTGTCAGGAGCCCAAATCTTGAACAGGAGACCTATTGGGCTCAGCAGCATGTAAACACAGAAGCCACTGATGATCTTTTTGCCACTAAGAAGAGCTCAGTCACCAAAGCAGAACAAAAAGACAGCATCTGTTTATTTTTTATTTTTTAAAATTGAAGGGAAAGAAACCCTTTGTAAACTATTACAGTGACTAGACAAACTGTGCTTGAACCTGTGAAATAGATAGAATTGGATAGTAATGTAAGCCTTACAGAAATGTTGCATGTGAATGTTCAATCTCTCAGTAATCCTTAAAACAAGCCTCTAAGGTAGGTTAGCATCATTATCCCAATTTGGAGAGGGAGATAGTGTCTACTTCTGCCTATCCTCTGTAATCCTGAGCGAATTTATGGTGGAAATGAATCTTACATATAGTAAGATTTTTTTACCCTTAATATGGGGGTATCCACAGTATGGGAGTAATAAAACTGAACAAACCTATAAAGATGTTGTGAAGATAGCCGAAGTAATATAAGTGAAAAACTTTTATTATTCATAAGCAGTATCTAAACACAAAGACATTATCAGCCCGCACAGTATGACAACTTCACAGTGATTCCTAACATTATTTATTTATCCCATTATTTGTCACTCTATAAGAAGGGTTCTCTGGGCAGTGTACAAGATGAAAACAAAAATAATCTATTACAACAAAATACTATCACAATGGAGCAAAAAAAGGGGGGGACCCACACACAACTCTAAAAATAAATGCAAATCATTTGAAAACACAGGGCAGAAGAAGAAGACACCACAATACAAAGCAGATAAAATGGAGAGCAGAGGATAAAACCTATTACAGGACAAAATTAATGGGATACCACAGCGCAACAAAGGTTTCAGCAGCCCATGAAAATAACAAAAAAAATTGCCCAGTGCCAAAAAGACTTCAAAGCAGGTGTAAGACTCCTGGATAACCTGCTGCAACCAAGGGGCCACGGTGGAAAAGGCCCTGTTGCTTGTAATTCTTCCACAATACTTTATTTTGGGAGTACTCAAAAGAAGGGCCTCATCCAATGATTTCAAGGCATGGGGAGGTTTATGTGAAAAGAGGCGATCCTTCAGACACTAAAGTCTCAAGCTGGTGCTTTAAAGGTTCATCCTGTACTTTGAATTGGGCCTGGAAAAGAGTCGGTGACGGTAATGAAGTACTAGCATAACACGCTCATAAAACCTGGTCCTGTTTATACTCTCCCAGCCTTATTCTGCACCAACTGGACCGTTTTCAAAGGCAGCTCCATATACAACACATTACAGTAATCCAATACAGTGCATGGCTCACTGAAGCAAAGTTCTCGCTATTCAGGCAGAATCCTAGCTAAACAGGTAAAAGGTGCTGTGGGCCCCTGATGCTATGGGTCTCTAATAATGAAGATGGATCAACAAGCACCCCCAGACCATGATCCTTATGATCCTGAATGATCCTTAAGAGGGAATGTGTTCTCCTCCAGAACAGGTTCAACACGACATACTTGATTGAAGGAACCACCCACCAACAGTACTTCCATCTTCTCTGGATTAAACCTCAGTTTATGTAGCCAGCCTCTACTCTAGCACCTTCACTTGTGTTCAGTGAAAAAGAGAAACAGAGCTTGGTGTCATTCACATGTTGTTGTTTAGTTGTTTAGTCGTGTCCGACTCTTCGTGACCCCATGGACCAGAGCATGCCAGGCACTCCTGTCTTCCACTGCTTCCCTCAGCTTGGTCAAACTCATGTTCGTAGCTTCGAGAACACTGTCCAACCATCTCATTCTCTGTCGTCCCCTTCTCCTTGTGTCTTCAATCTTTCCCAACATCAGGGTCTTTTCCAGGGAGTCTTCTCTTCTCATGAGGTGGCCAAAGTATTGGAGCCTCAGCTTCAGGATCTGTCCTTCTAGTGAGAACTCAGGACTGGTTTCCTTAAGAATGGATAGGTTTGGTCTTCTTGCAGTCCACAGGACTCTCAAGAGTCTCCTCCAGCACCATAATTCAAAAGCATCAATTCTTCGGCGATCAGCCTTCTTTGTGGTCCAGCTCTCACTTCCATACATTAGGTCACATAGTGGTGACCTAACACTCTTAAATCCCTGGATGACCTCAGTCATGCCATGGAGTCAAGCAAATGATATGTTGGGACAACCCCATGGTTGCCTTGGTGGTTTAGGAGCCCTAAGCCACCCTGGATATGGTGAGCTCAACATGAATGTTAAGATTCCCACACACAGAGACACAAACTGAGCAATGACCTTGAGAGTCCTCAACACCAAATCAAAAACCACCTACATCAGCTTAGGCAGGGATTCTGATGTACAATAAAAGGTACAAATACTCCAAAATGGCACTCAAAAAATGGACAGAAGTCTGAGGAAATAGAATTCC
Source organism: Podarcis raffonei (assembly GCF_027172205.1). Lineage (NCBI taxonomy): Eukaryota > Metazoa > Chordata > Lepidosauria > Squamata > Lacertidae > Podarcis > Podarcis raffonei. The sequence goes on from NC_070607.1 coordinate 66,902,834, forward strand.
TGTAGATTGGAAACTGCCCCCCTCAACCCTCAACTCTATGCTGCTGCTGAACAGAGTACCCAGAGAGGGACCAATTCCCAACCCCACCCTAACCCATCTCAGTTATGCAAGCTAGTCCTAACTCACATCCAAATCAAAGATGAGAGCGATTTTGATATGAACCAACAGATTGGAGGGCAAACTGGTAAAGCAACACCAGACAGAAGGGAGACTTTCTTGTGCCTATGTCTAATCAAACTTCTCATTACTCAGCATGTGAAACCCATAGCACCAGTTAAAATTACTCTAAGATCTCATAATTAGTAAAGTATTACACCCATATATGATGATGTGCTGTGACAACTCTTTATCCTATGATACATATTTGAATAAAATAATTTTTAATCAGATTGAGCAACTGAAACAATTCATGGAGCCAGAATACAGATGTCAGCTGCCAACAATACTGAATACTTGCTGGTACAGTCAGGAAGAACTTCAATTTTTTATCTTCCACAGGTAAATGGATCGAAAAGTCCTTATGCCGAAGGGACATGTGGCCTGATAGAAAACTCCAGGATGGAATGTTCCATTTTGGTGCCAAATGAACTGAATGACAGGACTGTAACTCCACATTAAAGCAAACACCCGTTTCATTCTTAGAAATGTCTGTAAACAGACATCCAGTGAAATCGATGAGCACTTTGCATAATTAGGCAACCAACCCTTTGAAGTGTGACCAGCACATGTTCAATTTTTAGTTACATTATTTGATGTGAAAACCTGGAATATTCTCAAAGATCAGACTCATCTTTCCTTTCTTGTCTGAGATGTTCTGATGGTACCATATGAATCTGTGCATATGGTAGATGTGGGGCACTGTGGCTATGTTTCCCACACAATGGAAGGACTGATATAAACACATAAATCCCTAACTCCACAATTAATATTTTTGTCGGTACTTTTATTTCCTACTTCTCATGTGCTAAGGCACTGGACCGGCAACACAGGAAACTCCTGGACAGAAGGTGCTTATGTGTCTAGAACTGATCTAGGGCAAGATTCTTCTACCCAGGCTGAGACCCTTATTAGAAGACAACAGAAATAAATGAACTGCGCATCAATCAATGAGCATTTATCCATCACAACCCCCCTGTTTTTCAGTAGGTACAACCTTGCTACACACAGAGATACATTAGAACAGGAATAAATGCACGCCAGTTTAAAAACTAACAAGCACAGCAGATGCCAAGGCCATATTAAGACATGCTGTTTGAAAAGAGCTACAGCTCCATACTTCCAGCGTTCAAAATTCACCAGGCGCATTTTGCACCTGGCTATCAGCTACTTGCAACCAAGTGAAGATGCCCAGGTGCCAAGATGGCATCTGACGTCTCCACCATCTATAGGTACATGCCTAGGGATCCTTGGATCTTGACTGTTTTCACACGCTAGCAACACATCCTGTAGAATTATGTTACATTATATCTGCACAATTAGAGTGAATTTCAGAACCAAAAAGTCGTATCGAAAAATATTACTTTCAAGCCATCTGGCCCCAAAATGGCAACAAGGCATTCCATTTTGGTGACTGTAACCCTGGTTTAAGGAGCCATTTGGTGCCTAGCTTATATATCTCAGTTTCTAACACTGATTCTAACTCCAAGCACCCAGCATGCACAGTCAGTCAGTGACCTTCTAGTCCAAAGATAAGCCAAAGACAAATTTCTTACAAATGAAAAATATTGGTTTTGGTCCATATGAAACAGAAGCTTAAAATAAGGATAGGTGACATAATTTCTTACCAGTCCCCAATTCTCTTTCTCAAGGTCCCTGGAGTGAATTAAGATTTTCAGTTTCAAAGCCATTAAGGCAGAAAAAAGCTAATTTCCCACAGACATTCCCCCAAGTTAGGAAAAATTAACCGAGGAGCAGACAGGAATTTACACTGCGCTGTGTCAAGGGCTGTGAACTTGACTGGCTGTTTATTTGGGCAGACTGAGCAATCCTAGCCAGGAAGAACCATTTCCACTGGATAAACACTTTCTCTTGATCAAAGGAGGAAGATTTCGTGACCTGCCTTCATGCTTCCCGCAGCAAACTGCTGTCTGAATTGAGAAGAACAACACATAGCTGTTAGCGAACACTATAACATACCTGACAAATCAGGTTTGTATCTTTCTATACAAACATGAAACTAGGCTTCCTTCATGCCATTTCTGGGCAGTGTCAGAATTTACCCTTCAGCAGTGGCATAGCATATGCTACTGCTGCCTGGGGCCAGGGAGTGTGCATGCGCCGGGGGGGGGGCAGGGCGCAGTACAGAGGGAGCCCACTTTAGCAGCCTAGCGCTCCCCACCAACACCGCTAACTTCAAGACCAAACTCGCAGTGGTATCGGTAGTGAGGGCGGCGTGAGTGCTTCCAAAAAGCTTCTGTTTTTGGTTCAAAGCTCATTTTCTAGACTTGTCCTGACAAACTTTCTGCCTGGACCCAGAGCCCAGCTCAGATCAGATCCTGATCAGCCTCCCATCCCAGAGAAAAATCCTGCAGAGGCTCCCATACATTCGCCCTCAACTTGGACTTGCTGTTATTCATGGACGTGGATAATTTACATTTTTGCTCTGTAACAGTAATAAGTGACAATTAAACCATTTTAATTTAGATAGCAAGGAATTCTTGGGGAGGACCAACAACCACAGCTGCTTATAGACTTCAGCCTGTTCTCTGCAGTGCAGTATTCCAGGTGGGACAATGACCTTTCAGTCTCTCCAGCAAGTCAATCTCTTTAGTTTACTTGCAAAAAACAGAAGGAGTTGCTCCATGCAGGCTCTAACTCCCCAGTCAACACATGCTAGGGATACAACCTGGTACTATGTACTTTCTAAGCACCTACTGATTGGGTGATTTTTGTTTGCTATTACAAGCTACACAGAACCACAAAGAGTCTTGAGGCACTTTGAAGACTAGGTATATTTAATATGGCATAAGCTTTTATGGACTGCCACTAATGCCATAATAAATATATTTATAGTTGAGAGCAATCCTATGGAAATATCTGCAGCTTAGGATGCAGCAGATCCCCAGCTCATCCATCTGATTCCCAGCTCAGGCTGTGTTAAGTACCCAGCCCCAGCTCAGCCTAAGATACACCAATACACCGTGCGTAACTTGCTCATCCTGGCTCAGCTGGCTGGGCCAAAGCTGCCTGAACTGAGGCTGGCGTAAGCCCCAAAATATGGCATTCCAGGGGCAGGACCAGAGAAGGAGGACTTAGGCTGGATTCTAAGCCCATTCAGCCTGGTCACATGATAATGGCAACACAGTGCAGAACTCTATTTTAAAGGCTTGCTTTCCCCTCTGCCAGGCTTAGGCAGAGCAGCAGCAGTAGCCTTGTTGCTGAAAGGGGTTTAGATCTGGTGTAACTTTATGCCGGCATAATTTATACCTGCTTGCCTTAGGCCATCTTATTGTGCGTAGGACAACACTCTGTTGTTCCTGATGCAACAAACTAACATGGCTACCACTTTGGGGGGGAAATGCAGAGACTTGGCGCTCTCAAATAAAAAAATCAATCAATTAATGGATCATATTGAAAAGCATGGCACTAAGAACACAACTGTATCTTTATATTTTAAGATGTGTTTTTGGCTTCTATGGGCGTTCACAGTATGTTTTTTTCCTGAGACAAAGAAGCTACTCCCACAATATGCTTCATCAAGTGCTATGGTCTACACAAGTATGCTGCTTGCACCCTTACAAGAAAGGATGAGAGAATGGTGGTGACTCCACTATGCTTTCATATTAAAAACACTTATTCACACTGGGTTCTTAGAAATTTGCCTAGTAATTTGCACTGAAATAGCAGAAGAGCTGCCCCTTATCCACAGTTTATTCATCCTAGCTATTTTCACATTTATCTGAATGTTAGCCTCATCACCTGTCCAGAATGTCTAAGATAAGCCACAATGTTTGAAAGTGCCAAAAGAATAAAATCAATTGCATGTAGTATAAGCAGGAATATAAAGCCTCGTCAAATCTCCTCAAATTAATAGTCCAGCTCTGTGTACCCTCCTGACTCAGCTTCTCCTAACTCACACAAGAGTCTACAGGACTACAGGAATATGCTTAGACTTGGACCATTTCCAGGGAGAAATGTGTTCTAAAAGAATTGACAGCACTCACACACCACACTTCTCCCACCCGAAATGCATTGAGGGTAGCAGAGCCAAGTGGGGGAGAGGCAAAGAAGTGGGATCAGTGGGGACATCCCCTCTCTCTCCTCACCTCACCCTAATTAAGTGAGACTTTAGACATCTGCACAGAGGTACAGCCATCTACTGTTGTCTTACTATCATGGTAGAACTGGATTTCATAGAAGACTAACAGAAATTAATGCTTGGCTATCAAGCCCAGCCTTAATTTGCCAACCTCTGCTCAATAACTACCCACAACATAAACAATATTCAACATTGTGAGCTCCACTATATAGTGTTGTGGTGGGGTTTAAAGGGCACACTTCATTTCTAACTGGCATAAGAAAGTACACTATATTCTTCCTTACCTGTCATGCTGGATCAATCAACAGCAGTAGCATCCCCAGGTACATTTACTTAGAAGCAAGCTGCACAGACTTCAATAGTACTCACCTTGAGAAAAATATAGTCAGCTTTCCATTCTAATTCAGCTTAAATCCTTTATCAGGGCAGGAGTAGCCAATGCATTAACCTCCAGATGTTGTTGGACTACAACTCCCATCATTCCTGATCATTGACCATGCTGGCTGGGGCTGGTGGCAGTTGTATTACCCTGCCCATGTGGGAGGGAAATTAAATTTGTCCTTGAATTTTCAAAAGGAATGATCTGATTTTATACTGAAATTATTGTAAACAAAGCAAGCATTGACTCTGCCATATTGATAGCATTACTGTACATCTACGATAGAGTTCCCAAATCATAAATCTATGGTTAGTCCTTGAAGCTCTCCAGACAAGGTCCTTTCCTCCCAAGTCAGCAAATCATTTATCTGGGGGAAAGTCATTCAGTTTAGATTACTTTAAAGAAGTGATCTAGTCTGAAAGGAGACACAAACAAAGACAAAATATGGTGGCTAGCAAACGTCTTTGTCATGTCCTGTGTAAGAACCACAAAACCTGTATTGCATGTTCAAAAAAACATGGGAGCAAAAAGCAGGTGCACAAATGACTCCTGCTTGTTGCACTGGAAGTGGCAAATGCATGCGCACCTTTCCTTACAATGCAGCGATTCACAGAGCAAGTGTATACATGCTGACTCTGAAGTAAGTCGCATTTAGTTCAATGGGGCCAAGTCCCAAAGGACATTCAGTTTTAATCCAATCTTCTGTAACATCTGCAGTTCTTCCTAATTTTTAATCATCAGATAACTGGACTAGTCAGACTACAGGCACATTTTGCCCGATGCTGTTAACCAACTGTTGTCGTCAGCAGCAGTTGGGATTATTGGCGCTTGGAGCAGCAGCTCTCCAGGGAATAAGGTAAAGGTCAGCTTTTCATCATAAGATCCTTCAATTAGAGATAAGCACGTACAGTTGCCTTAAGCCAGCCTCCCGCAACTTGGTGCCCTCTAGATGTTTTAGATTAGAGCTCCCATTTGCTCCAGCTACCACAGCTGCTGGTGGCCAAAACATCTGGAGGGCACCAGGTTAGAGAAGGCTGCCTTAGACCAAGTCATACCATTTGGTCCTTCCATGACTGTGCTGTCCATTTCAACTGCCAGCTGCTCTCCAGTGGTCCTGTGCCACCCAAAACTCTTTTATGCAGATGTGCCAGGGGTTGAACATGAATTCTTCTGGATGTGCTCGACCACAGAGCTACGCTGGGAATGGATCCATTTGGAATGCTTTTACTCATTTTAGAATTGCAATGGGTTTAGCTGTCCTTATAATTGCATATTATGTGGTTGTAATGCAACCTGGGACCTTGCGATAAAGGGCAGATAAGGAATCTAGAAAACAAACAAGCGATTTGAAGTTGATGATTTAGATTCCACAAAGCAGGCATTCATCAAGTGAGCTGTGCTCCTTGCACACAAGGGAAAGCCTCTGTTATTTGTTTGTTTGTTTTTGTATTTATATCCCACCTTTTCTCCAAGGAGCTCAAGGTGACATACATAGCTCTCCTCCTCCCTGTCCTATCCTCACAACCTTAAAGGTCAGGCCTCTGCTACAGTGAGCTCATCCTATCAGTGGTGCTCCTCTCTGCCAGAGGAGGCTGGTGGAATGAGGCCCACACTTTCTCCTAGCCAGTCATCAGCACAGGGGAGATCAGGATTGCATCCCTAGTACATAAATGGCTTTAATGCATTCACTATTATAGTTTCTCATTATAATACGTATGGCAAGGCCATACAAGGGATGAAGTTTTAGTAGCTAGCACTCTGTTTAAAAATGAGCACCTGGTTTTAAAACTGTAATGCGTACCTGAATATAAATGTTATAAGCCTTGCTATAAATCTGATTCCATAATAGTGTTGATGTTACTTAATAAGATTTAGTCTCACACCATGCTTTTTTCATGTCTCAACTATTTCGAAAACTCAAACCCTGATGTATTTTGTAGGCTAGGATGATAATGATGAGTTTTACACTGTTTTAGAATGCTGAATACGAGCGCCCTGAGAACTGTTTTTATACAGCTACCAAATCATTTCTGTGCTAATAGCTGCCCTTGAAGTGGAGGCTTCTGACTTGAAGCACTTTGATGTCCACTGTCTTTCAAGTGCACTTCCGAGGTCCCTTTGTGCAGTATCTGTATACAGAGGAGCTGTCCATTCAGCTGGTGCTACTGAAGCCCCTAGTGTCTTATGCTAGCAAATGCATCCTAGCACAATACTGGTAGACCTTACACTGATTTCAGGCGTTTGCAGCTTTACATGGATTGCCAATCAATCAATCAATCAATCAATCAATCAATGCATGCAGGGGGGAAGAGAATGGGAAAGCTGTAAAAACAGCTGGCAATCTCATCAGCCATTGGGAGAGCATTTGGGTGTGGCTGGAATGTGGAGGGTGAAGGAGGTTGCAAAGAGATTAGAGGCTACTGGAGAGATTTGAAGAAGGCCTTGAAGAGCTATAGAGAACTTGGAGGGATTTGCTAAGGGTTTTTAAATGGTGTTCTGGCTTTATGCACTTTTGCTTATACACGCAATAGCCAGGGATGTAACTCCCACATAAGATGTGATCTGCTTCTATTAACATTTCCACTTGAGTTCACTCACACCCTCTCATGCACTGAAATAACATATGAGTGTCCAAGGGAGTGTACTGCAAAGGCCCTCCTCCCTCCTGCTAGGTGCAGATTCAGAGGTTGTGCATTAAGTTCCTTCACAATAAGGTGTTTCCTGAATGGTCCAGGATCTTGCTTGCATTTATGAGCTCTACCCATAAAAATCTATGTGGAGGGTCCCTCCACACAGCCACCAAACACACAGGTGATGTTGCCCATGTGCACATCAGTAGCAGTGGGTGGGGCTACTCAGTGCAACTCCTCATACACTTTTTCAATGCATGAGGAAGTTTGAAGCCTGTCCCCCAGCATGAGTAAGAAATGCTGATTTTCTAGTAGCTTCTTTCTAGAGTCTCATTTGCTCCTTGTCTTCCTAAGGAAACTGAAAGTTTTCCCAGATGGACAACACTTTATTCTTTTGGTTTCAAAAAGGCTGAAGAGTAGACTAGACAGAACCCTGAACAAACAAGGGTTCTGAGATCCTAGGAACATAGGAAGCTGTCAGGCAATTGCTCCATCAAGCTCAGTACTGGCAGCAGTTCTCCAGGGTTTCAGGCAGAGGATATTCCCATCTCTTAACGGGAGATGGTGGGGATTGAACTTGGAAACTTTTGTTTGCAAAAAAATAATAATGCTCTACCACTGAGCCATGGCCCTCCTCCTGTTCCTGTTACAGAATAAAACTTAGTTCAGATTTATCTCACCTTCATGAATGAGTGCACAGGCCAAGGATGCTTTGGCTAGCTGCACAGCTGGCACTGACAGAGGTTTCCTGAGACCCTACATAGCATTTACATATTTAATATAAAGAGAAGCTGTATCCAGTATTCCTGACCTTCAGCAAGGTTTAATTGCTAGTGATTGCTAACCCCAGAATATCAGAGCACCTCCCAATGAAGGCAGCTCTCAGCCTCCTGGAACTAAAATATCCTATTCATTTTGCATAAGTGACTTGCATAATGCCACTGAGAAAATAATACACAAAGCCAAAGAAATTTTTGATTTTAATTTAACAAATTTACACCATGCCTTTTGGGGCAAGAAACTCTCCAAAGCTGTCAGGGCTCACAGTGCCTTAACTCTACACGTTAGGTAAGGAATTGCACTAGGATGAACCTGCAGAGACCCAGAGAAATCAGAGGAGGGTTACAAATGGGTACATGAATCAAGAGAATGGACTAGAACATGGATGGCTTTAAAACCTTGATGGTTTTTAAAATGAACCAGAAAAATTCATGGAAGTTTAAGAAGGTACTAGCCACGATGGCTGTGTGCTACCTACACTGTTGAAGTATGCCTCTGAATACCCGTTCATATGTTCTTATGAACTTCAGAGGCTCCAAAAACAAGCATGAGATTTTGCAGCAAATCTCAACCACAGGTCTCCAGCCCCACTTGCTAAGACTTCTAATCTGAAAAGGCAGTCCAGGTTTTTCTGTTGTTAGATGGTAAATGGCACTTTAGGAAGTCAGAAAGACATTTGTGAAGTTAGCCAAACCAGGCAACAAGAGTACTGAAATATATTTATTTCCTGCAACACCATCTTATGCATGTTTACCCAAACATAAGTACCACTGATATTCAATGAGGCTTATGCCCAAGGTACTGCTCATAGGATTGTAGCCACTCTATCCATATGAGCCCAGGCTCTGCATGCAGTGGTGGTTCTGCTGGTCCACAAAGCCCTGCCTGGAGAGAGGGGTGTTAACCTAATCCTAAATATTATTACTATTGTTATTAAGAATTTATATGCCACATGGATTGGATTACTTTTCTTTTTATTTGCAGAGTAAATCTATCAAGCAATATGTAATCTTCACACCAGTCACTTAGCAAAGCTTAGCAAAGCTTGCAGACTAACATTTGCAGACTTCATTTCAAACACATTCATTTCAACGAGATTTAAACCAGAAATGATTGCTACATCCAATGCAAAATTGCAGGTGAGCTATAAAACCCATGGATTCCAAAACGCCACTGAACTTTGTACTATTTATCAGTATTTTCTCTTGACCATGGGGAATTAATTGCTTGCAAGGCTCAACTGGTTAACATTTACACAGCATCTTGAGACCCTTGGAGCGAAGAAGCTATTGGCAGAGATTCTAGCGATGCAGAGCACAATGGTGGAATATATTGTATTTCTAAGCAAAGTATGCTCACCAGGGAGGCATAAACTAATTCTAACTTGGGGCATGTTCTCACTAGCACATATTCCTTTAGGGCACTTTATCCCCAAGGGCTTTTTAGTAGAATCATAGAATCATAGAATCATAGAATCATAGAGTTGGAAGAGACCACAAGGGCCATCGAGTCCAACCCCCTGCCAAGCAGGAAACACCATCAGAGCACTCCTGACATATGGTTGTCAAGCCTCTGCTTAAAGACCTCCAAAGAAGGAGACTCCACCACACTCCTTGGCAGCAAATTCCACTGTCGAACAGCTCTTACTGTCAGGAAGTTCTTCCTAATGTTTAGGTGGAATCTTCTTTCTTGTAGTTTGGATCCATTGCTCCGTGTCCGCTTCTCTGGAGCAGCAGAAAACAACCTTTCTCCCTCCTCTATGTGACATCCTTTTATATATTTGAACATGGCTATCATATCACCCCTTAACCTCCTCTTCTCCAGGCTAAACATGCCCAGCTCCCTTAGCCGTTCCTCATAAGGCATCGTTTCCAGGCCTTTGACCATTTTGGTTGCCCTCCTCTGGACACGTTCCAGTTTGTCAATGTCCTTCTTGAACTGTGGTGCCCAGAACTGGACACAGTACTCCAGGTGAGGTCTGACCAGAGCAGAATACAGTGGCACTATTACTTCCCTTGATCTAGATGCTATACTCCTATTGATGCAGCCCAGAATTGCATTGGCTTTTTTAGCTGCCGCGTCACACTGTTGGCTCATGTCAAGTTTGTGGTCAACCAAGACTCCTAGATCCTTTTCACATGTAGTGCTCTCAAGCCAGGTGTCACCCATCTTGTATTTGTGCCTCTCATTTTTTTTGCCCAAGTGCAATACTTTACATTTCTCCCTGTTAAAATTCATCTTGTTTGTTTTGGCCCAGTTCTCTAATCTGTCAAGGTCATTTTGAAGTGTGTTCCTGTCCTCTGGGGTGTTAGCCACCCCTCCCAGTTTGGTGTCATCTGCAAATTTGATCAGGATGCCCTTGAGTCCATCATCCAAGTCGTTGATAAAGATGTTGAATAAGACCGGGCCCAAGACAGAACCCTGTGGCACCCCACTAGTCACTCTTCTCCAGGATGAAGAGGAACCATTGATGAGCACCCTTTGGGTTCGGTCAGTCAGCCAGTTACAAATCCACTGAGTGGTAGCATAGTCAAGACCGCATTTTACCAGCTTCTTTACAAGAATATCATGGGGCACCTTGTCAAATGCCTTGCTGAAATCAAGGTAGGCTACATCCACTGCGTTCCCTTCATCTACCAGGCTTGTAATTCTGTCAAAAAACGAGATCAGGTTAGTCTGACATGACTTATTTTTCAGAAATCCATGCTGACTATTGGTGATCACAGCATTCCTTTCCAGGTGCTCACAGACTGTTTGCTTAATGATCTGCTCCAGAATCTTCCCTGGTATTGATGTCAGACTGACTGGGCGGTAATTATTTGGGTCCTCTCTTTTCCCCTTTTTGAAAATAGGGACAACATTTGCCCTCCTCCAGTCTGCCGGGACTTCACCTGTTCTCCAGGAATTCTCAAAGATGACTGCCAGTGGTTCTGAAATCACATCTGCCAGTTCTTTTAATACTCTTGGATGCAGTTCATCTGGCCCTGGAGACTTGAATACATCTAGACTAGCCAAGTATTCTTGTACTATCTCCTTAGTTATTCTGGGCTGTGTTTCCTCTGCTGAATCATTTGCTCCAAATTCTTCAGGTCGGGCATTGTTTTCTTTATCGGAGAAGACTGAGGCAAAGAAGGCATTGAGGAGTTCAGCCCTTTCTGTGTCCCCTGTTTGCATTTCACCATCTTCTCCTCTGAGTGACCCCACTGTTTCTTTGTTCTTCCTTTTGCTACGAACATACCCATAAAAGCCTTTTTTGTTGCTTTTAACCTCTCTAGCAAGCCTGAGTTCATTCTGTGCTTTAGCTTTTCTGACTTTGTGTCTACACGTGCTGGCTATTTGTTTGAATTCCTCTTTGGTGGTTTCCCCCCTTTTCCATTTTTTGTACACATCCTTTTTTAATCTTAACTCAGTTAAAAGTTCTTTAGATAGCCACCCTGGCTTCTTTAGTAACAGAAGAGAACACACAAAGTTTGAGAGTTAGCAGTTTCAGTTCTAACTCACCATTGTCCCAGATGGAGCACTTGGGGAGAATATATATCCCTTCGGTAATCAACATATGCAATAAAGGATGCTTGAACAGAATGTAAATTGGAGATAATCAATGTGATGCCCTCCAGATATTGTGAACTACAGTTCCCATCAGCCCCAGAAAGCATGATCAACACTCAGGATTTATGAGAGCTGGCATTACCCAGCTTTTAAAATACTGCAACCCAGTTGTGAGTTAGGATCCACCAGCTGAGGACCAACGATCTAGAAGTAAAAAGGATGGTGTAGATTCAGCTAGTTGGGACCCTGCTGTCACAGTGACCTCTGCTGTGAAATATTAAGGTCAATGTAGGTGTAGAACAAACCATCACCCTGTGCAAAGAGTGTCTGGTAAGGAAGGGCAGCAGGAGAAAGCCTATGGTCCCACAGAGAAGCATCTTTGGACAGCTGTCTTAATACATCTGAATCCATCATCTCACCATGCATACAAATACATATATTATCCAAATGTTATCTTTCCCAGCTACTTTACCTGTTTTGAGGAAATGTCATCCTCCCAGCACTCAAGAGTTATTTTATAGGTCTGACAATGAAATCCCCACCTAACACCACACATCTGTTGTTGCGTGGAGCATGCTCACATAACTATTTATGAGCACTTATTGGCTATTACCTGTGATATCACTGGTGGCATGTAATGCCTTCCCTACCCGATGCAAATGATGTTTTGTGAACTTTTACCAAAAAAGGTTGCTTTTTAAACAACCTTTTGGTCCTCACCAGACTGAATACTTCTTAGTGTGCCATTCCTTAAACACTGTTTGTGGAGCCTTTTAAAAGGGAGACGATAAAATCAACCAAGGTAACAGAGAATCATAGAGCTGGACGGGACCCTGAGGATCATCTAGCCAAACCCCCTGCAATGCAGGAATATGCAGCTGTCCCTTACAGGGATCGAACCTGCAACCTTGGCATCATCAGCACTATGCTCTAACCAACTGAGCTATCCATTTATTGCACACTGTATATCTTTCTCTTTTTTTGCAAGCCTTCACCCCACTCCCATCATTTGAAATTAGTTCTGGGTTGTACAGTCTCCCTCCCCAATACTGGAGTGAACAATTGTGTGTAAATACATACACACACACACACACTTGATCTGTTTCAGCATAGCTACTACCACCTCCCCTTTGCAGCAAGGCCATTCCCCCATCCCCTACTGTGCTACTTTTACTGGATGAAGGCTAACACTAGCACAGCAATTAAAAATGTGAGGGGTTTTCCTCTTGCTATCTGTTCCCCACAAAATAAACATAACTCCATATGGTCCAATACAGCAAAAGTCTCCTTATTGAAAGGAAGTTCAAGATCTTGAGATTCTTTTTTTTTAAATGGATATCCCATCACACAAATTCTGCATACACACCCTTACCTGAGAGCAAGTTCTATTGAACTGAATGGAATTTGCTTCTAAGTAAGCATACATAGGATTGTACAGTACTGCGAATCTGAAGGGCACCATCCAGCTTTAGTTTAGCACTTCAGGAGCAGCGACGCTTCCTCTTATGCACCCCCCCCTCCCCGGTTTATAAATCCGCAGCGGGCTAGTCAGGCTTTGCAGCCTCAGGAGTCTGAGCCAGGACTACACCGGGCAACCTGAGAAATGCATCTGAGCCTGTGCAGAGTGCCAACTCCCCCCCGCCCAGTGTCAATGGCTTCTAAAGGACAGCTGGAGACGAGGCACACCTCTCTTCTTTTGCAAATGACCCACTGAAGACCGCCCCACATTGATTTTTTTTTTTTCTGCTGCAGGGTTTACAGCCTCGGCTTCGTTTCTAAATAGGAGGGCTGAGGCGCGGATACGTGGGGCGGGGCCCGGAAAACACTCTGCATATACTCAGCGGCACTATTTGGGGCTGAGCCCCAACCCTTCTCCGGCAAGAGCCGCTGTCTGAAGCCTTCACAGGCTCGGGGTCCTGGCAGGGAGGCGCCAAAAGGCGAGCGAAGGCGCCGCCGCCTTCTGCAGCGCGGGCCGCCCGCCCTCTGCCGCCTCCTGCAAACTTTCGCCGCAGAGCCTGCCGCACTCCCGGGGACGCCACGCCAAGGCCGGCCCCCTCCTTCCCGCTCACCGCCTTCCCGCCGGATTCCCCGGCCACGCCGCCTAGTTCACCGCCTCGCCTCCGAGTTTTCCAAGGCACTTAGCAGAAGGCGGACGGAGAGAGCGAGAGTGTGAGTGAGTGTGTGTGTGTGGCGCGCTCGAGGTCTGCTGCACTTTTGCTGGCGAGGAGGAGCCGCACTGCTGGGGGATTCCCTCCTTCCTTCCCTCCTTCCCTCGCGCGGGGTCTCCACAAGCCACGAGGAGCCGCAGCCTTACCGGGTGGGTCGGTGGGCGGGCGGGAGTCCTCTCAGCGCCAGGCTGGACGCCGCAGAACTTGGGCTCCTGGCGAAGCTCCCATCCAGGCGGCGGATGCGGCGGCGGGGCCTCCCTCGTTCCCTCCCTCCTTCGCTCTGCAGTAGTACAAACACACACCGCGCGCCCCGCTCCCTCCGCCTCAATTGTCATGCTTCTCACATCCGGCTGCATACAGCGCGGATGGGCCCGGCCCTCCCTCCCTCCTCGCTGGGTGATCCCGGAGGGAAATCCGGAAGGCGGACTCCTGGCCCGGGCGAGGGGGTCGGGGGGCGGCCTTGCCTCAGCCCCTCCCCCGGGCGAGGGCCAAGTCGGGACAGGCAAAGCAGGCGCCTGGACCCTCCCTGAGGGCCACTGAGGGCCACATGCCTTTCCCTGCGGTGGGTGAAGCTCGAGGCAGCAGGGGGCACAGCAGCGAATATGAGCGTGACTTTGGTACTGTAAGGCTAATTTACACTCCTCCCTTGTCCTCTATCCACCGGACAGAGTTCAAGGACGCTATTGTTTTGTTTATTTATTGCATTTAAGGTAAAGGGACACTTGACCGTTAGGTCCAGTCGTGGCCGACTCTGAGGTTGTGGCGCTCATCTCGCTTTATTGGCCGAGGGAGCCGGCGTACAGCTTCCGGGTCATGTGGCCAGCATGACTAAGCCGCTTCTGGGGAACCAGAGCAGTGCACGGAAATGCTGTTTACCTTCCCGCTGGAGCAGTACCTATTTATCTACTTGCACTTTGATGTGCTTCGAACTGCTAGGTTGGCAGGAGCAGGGACTGAGCAACGGGAGCTCACCCCATTGCGGGGATTCGAACCGCCAATCTTCTGATCGGCAAGTCCTAGGCTCTGTGGTTTAACGCACAGCGCCACCCGCATCCCTACATGACTTTGGTACTGTAGGGCTAGTTTACACTCCTCCCTGTCCTCTGTCCGCTGGACAGAGTTCAAGGACGCTACTGTTTTGTTTATTTGTTGCATTTATAGCCCTCCTTTTTTTCCTCCAAGGAGCTCAAGGTTGTGGACATAGTTCTCCCCCACCTCATTTATTGCCCACACTAACCCTGTGAGGTAGGTCAGGCTGGGAGGCTGTGACCGGCCCAAGGTCACTCAGGGAGCTTAGTGGCCAAGTGGGGATTTGAACCCTGCTCTCCCAGGTCCTAGTCCGACACTGTAACCACTACGCCAGCTAATAAAAGCACTCAGAGGGGGCTGGCGGCCCACAGACAGTATTGAACGCTGCATTTTACCCCCTAGACCTGAGATTCCCTACCCGCAGGGTTAGAGAGACAAGGGCGCGACAGCAGTCATTTCCCCTTTCCTCCATCTAGCTTGACAAAGGTTATGGTCCAGAGAATTCAATTTCTTTTATTGTGAGATATAAAATATTGATGCAATCACAGTTCTGCTCCAGTGCAATGTGTGATCTGCTATAAGGAACTGGTTTATATTCTGGTGCATATTTCACCAAAAGCGTTATGAGCATGTGCAAAATACAATTCTATATAGTTAACTTAAATTAGGGCTATCCCTACACATTTGGGACTAGGAGCACAGCTGAGAGATTGGACAATAAGATTTACAGCACAATGTGCACTCAGAAGTAACCTTACTTCTAGCTGGCACACTTCCAGGTAAGTGTGCATAGGATTTGAGCCATAAACACTATTTTATTCAAGAATTTATAAACTGCACTTTAAACAATTTATAACTTTGTTTCAAAAGTTTAAACAAATAAAAATGTCAAATGCTTCAGTATAAACTGGTTTGCAAAACCACGCTGCTATATGTTGTCAAGCACTGATTTAATTTAGCATAGAGGGGAGTGATGAAATGTTTGTGTGTCAACTTGCTTCTTAGCACATTATCCACATGTTACATCACAAGAACTGGGTCCATGGCACATGCCTCATATAACTTCAGTTTATTGCTTTAAAAACTGCCAGCAGATTTTTTAAAAAACAAAAGAATGTTTTTACATCCCACTTTTCTGTATAAAGTACACCATGCAGGCTATGTAAGTGGAGTAATAATATCATAGGTTGGGGTACTAGTGTGTCATGATGTGTGTATAAAATCAACTTCTATGTTGGGATAGTTGACTATCAGGAAGAAAAAGATATCCTAAAATAGAAACAATTTTACTTGCCTGGGAATAACAGCCTTTCTTTAGCAGTGGGTTTGCCTGTTACTGACAATTTTTTAGCGACTTTGCTATTTTACAATTTATTAAAATATTTACAGTCTGCCCAATACCAAATGATAGCAGAGTGAGATTCACAAATAATGAAAACTCCAGATCCTCTTAGGTCAGTTGTCTGAGCTTTAATTTGAACCTTTCTCTTCTGTTTGAACCTAAGCTTCCACATTACTATAACTTGGGTAGCCAATGTGGTGGCTTTCAGGTGTCATAAATTACAACTCCCACCATCCCTGACCATTAGCCATTAGCTGGGGTTGATGGAAGTTGGAGGCCAAGAAATCTGGAGGGCAGCAAGTGGACTACACAACACATCCACATTATCACCCCTGCTGGAGGTTCTGTGTTGCTGAGTGAATGTAGGAAAGGAGCTTGGGTCTGATTTTCAACACTGGTTTCAACTGGATGGCTGCTGTGCCCTCCCACTGCCCAAGGTGGTAAAACATGCTGTGAAGCAAGAGAAATGCCTTCCATCCTTTTTGCCAAGCACTGTGGATACATTAGGGGTGCAGTCCTGTTCACATCTGAGCGTAGGTCCTATTGAATTCAGGTGTCCATGTTTCCATAAAAACTTTCCTAGGCTTGGTCTACATGGCTGTGATCGTATGCCCCATCAAATGTAACAAACACTTCTGAGTATATGCAAAGGATTGTCCCCTAGGTTCTTTTGTTCACTGAAGTTAGAACATTGGAAACTGATTTATTCTGAGTCAGACCATTGCTCTTTCTAGTTAAGTATAGTCTGGCAGCAGTTCTTCAGGATTTCAGGTGGACATTCACAGCCCTACCTGGAGATGTCGGGGACTGGACCTGGGCCATTCTGCATGCAAAGCAAGTACTCTGCCACTGAACCGAGAAGGTCAACATTTCTGCTCTGAACAATAATTCCCATTTAGGATAAGGTGCTTGAAATTGCAAGCAATTAGGCAGGAATATTTAGAGGTTCTATGTCTGGGTGTCACACAAGTGCCTTCTGAAAATGGGACAGTCTGTTCCAATCCTCCTCCACATCCAGAAAAATTGATTTCAATTGATTTCTGAAAATAATTGATAATGCAATAAGGGGAAGAAATGTAGCTAATGCTATAAGGAAGTTGGTCAGGCTATAAAGCTGCCTGGCTCGAGATGTACAGCAGCAGCAGGAGAAGCCATTCCAAACTGCCATTGATTTGATCATAACTAGCTAATTGATTCTAGCCAAGGTCTTTCTCATCTCAGAGACACAAGATTCCCTTATTAAGCCTGGCATTAGTTTTTGCCTCAGCCTACACCACAAATTTAACAAGAAACAAATTACAGGAGTGGAGTCCTGTAGTTCATAAGTCTTCTGAGGTTAATTTCTTTGTACTTCTTGCAAAATGGGGGAAAGTTCTCACTTGCCTTAGTGCACAGCCAAAAACGCCAAAGAAAAGAATGGTATTTCAGTTGCAAAGCATGAAAACCAAATATGAGATTACATGTGCAGTTGTGTGCAGGGAAGGCAAATATATGAATCCCAGTGGCCTGCGTGTATGGGATGGATAACAAAGAATCAGCTGGCTGTCTGGATTCAAAACATGAACAGACTTTCCAACAGGAGTAGAGTTTAAACCCACAAAAGTTAAGCAGCAGCATAGTGTTAGGAATATATGTTACTAGACTTATCTTATCCCATTTACAAGGATCCCCCTCTTTCTACTCCTTTTGCAAGGAACAGACCACACACTTCTAAGTTTAAAATGCTTTACTTACAGATTCAAAAGTCTGATACATGTGTTGTTCCATGCATCTGCAAGGAGAACACAGTCAAACTCTTATTGGGAAGAAAATACAGAATATAGTTCCAAACATGTGTTTTAAGTTTGAGAGCAAACTTAAGCAGAGATAAAGTGGTGCAGAGAGAAAGGAAAAGAAAGACGCTCATGGAGGAAAGGGAGTGTGACCTAGTTAAGTCTAGGAACAGAACTCTGTGGTCCCAACCCCTTCATACACTAACTAGCTCTCAGGCATAGTTATGTATGACTGCAATTTCCCACAGTGTGTATAACTTTAATTCTACGCCTTCCTTTAGTAACCCTGTGCACTAAAAGAGACATAGAAAAATATAGACCTCCAATACCACATCATAATGTACATACAAAAGGAATTTTCAGATCTGTATTTTTCCACATACTACATCAAGTTGATTGAGTTATACACATGGATGGCAATGTGCAAATCCATCATTTTTTAAAAATAATAATAATCTCCATTTATTTCTAGAATAAATAACCATTTTTGCATGCAGAAATGTGCAAAGATTTGTACTAGGATGGAGTGTTGGCAAAGATAAAAAGTGATAGCAACATGGTCTAAAGACAAGTGAAGGGTTTTCCATACAGAAGCATACTGGATTGCTAGCAGACACCAATGCAAATATAATTTGCTTCAGCTGTTTCACTGCAATTGCAGAGATCTGGGTTAATGTGGGAGATTTTCAGTGCCTAGAATTCTTAGCTGCAGTCTTTCTGGAACGTCCAAACATGGTGTATTTTGCTCTGCTTGTGCCATTGTGCAGACGTTAGGACCTATAGGCTAAGCAAGATTAATGTCTTCCTGGGGAGGGGCGATAGATTGCTCAGGAAAATATGGTTTGCATACAGAATATCATAAATGCAGTTTCAGGCATCTCCAGATCTGAGAAAGACCTCTGCCTAAGGTCCTGGAGAGCAAATGCATTTTGAGTAAACAACACTTTCCTAGATGGACCAATGCCCTGACTCAGACAGCTTCATATGTTCATTGAGTCTGATAGGTCTATACTGATCACAAGTAAGAAGCCCATGTGCTGCCAAAAAGGAGGATTTGCATCACCAGAAAAAGAGGACACAAGAGAGCATGCAATTTGCATGTGCTGATTTATATGTATATATGCAGATATATACATAATTACTAGAATTTAAATAGAAATTAAATACAACTCACCATATTTGCTTTCCCAGCACACTAGGAATAACTGCTACGAAGTTTTAAATTAGGCAGTACAGTATTGCAGGTACAAACACAGCAGCAACTTTGTGTCCTATTCTTTGAGCACTTACAATTGGCTCTGTCCTTTGGGATTGTCTGTCTAAGATGCACCCCACTGTATTGAACATTGACGGGGGGTGGTCTACATCTGGGCTGCACCAAGAGTGGCTAAGACATAAAACAAAGGTATCCCATGGCACCTTTAAAACATACAGATTTATTGCACACATGGCATGACATTTCTCCTTTCCTTTTTATATTCCCATACTTTCTTGGTGCTGTGGGAGACATAAACTCTCACTGATTCAAACATGGGGGCTTACCTGTAGAATAAGAGAATAGGAAGGGACCTTGGAGATCAATAATTCCAAACGCCTGCACTGTGCAGAATCTACAGTGCAGGGTGCAATTACAGGATCCCTGATACGTGTTGGTGGTTTAGCATCCTTTACACTACAGTATTTCAATATCCCTTACAACAGTCCTATAAGGTAGGCTAACATTATCCCCATATTTCATGAGCAAGTTGCTGAAAACGGGTTGAATGGCCAAGATGCAATTTGGACCAAGGTCTTCCTGGAGTACAGATCACACCCTCAGCCACAACAGCATACTAACTCCCAACTCCTAACCCCATCTGAGCTCTGCTATGTGATACACATCACAGCATACATTGGAAGCCACCTGCTCCTGCATGGTAATTGATTTTTCCAAGGAAGGCGAATGATGAATGTCAACACAGTACAAAGAGGAAGGGTAGCGAAACATCAAGGGGAGTGCAAGGCATCCAGCAAGCTATGTGACAGGATTTTCCAGACTCATCACACAGCTGATTGCTTGCAGGATGAGGACCTGCAGGGTAGCGCCAGCCTGGGCCTATTCAGCTGTGGAGGTGGTTAACTTCTTAATTAGAAAACACTGGAACCGCCTTTTATTTTCCCCACTGAGCAGATGGATTAAATTGCTTGTGAAGACACTTCATTTCTTGCTCTGATTATGGAGGGGCTGCACTGATGCCCTAACAGCCTCTCAGGGACAGCACTTGAGAAGCAGCAGTTAGGGGTGGTACTTTCCCCCATTTTTAAGTTTCTTTCTGCTAAAGCAAAACAATTCCCATCCATTTCCCCCCATCACTGATTGCTAAATGACTTTTGGGCTTTCTTTTAAAGCTTGTCTACAAGGCAATGTTGTGTCGTGTTAACTAGAAGGATGAATTTAAAGTGTTTTTATTAAACCAGTGTCAACTCCTGTTTGAGCAGTCTGCAGGGCGCTTTGAGGGGCCTCCGGTGGGCTCACCTACTACCAGAGGCAGGGATTTAGTAGGAAATTAAAATGGTGGCTAGCGCTGGCCTAGAGATATATTGGACAGGCTTCATGGGTGGGGCCTGCTGGAACATCTGCAGGTGCCCAAGGATGCTATGTTCTGATGCTGGCCCTGGCATTCTAGAACAGACTCCCACGAGAGGTGTAGGACTCTCCTTCCTTGGAGGTTTTTAAGCAGAGGTTGGATGGCCATCTGTCATGGATGCTTTGGCTGAGATTCCTGCGTTGCAGAGGATTGGACTAGGTCCATTCCAGCTCTAAGATTCTATGATTCTGCTCTAAGAATAAACTCATTGGGCGATACCCAGCTAAGTAATATTCAAAGCAGATCCATTGAAATACATTTGTTACTGAAGCCTGTTGATTTCAATGGGTCTCCTCTGAGCATGACTGACATTGGCTTCAATTGTAAATGCATACTTTTCCAGTTCCTGTTTCAATTCATTTTCTTCCAGTGTAAAAGGACTTTGATTTTGCAGTAAAATAAAGAGAGGAATGTTCATTAATTTAGCAGAGGCCTGCTGTATTATTAGCACAAGGGGACATCGGCCCCGTGCATTAAGATCAGCAGAGGAGACCCTACTTGTGGTCCCTTCGCCAAATGGGATCCACGATCCACAGGACATGAGTGTGTTGCAGGGCCTTCTCTGTGGTGGCTCCTTGTTTATGGCATTAGTCATATTCCCAGGCTTCCAGGAGGGATGAAGTTTAATGCTGATTGACAGAATTTGCTTTATTCATTCCCTGCTGCCGTGTAGTTTTAAAAAACTGATGTTTTATGTATGACACGATGTTCTATGTAGTTTAGCCTTCAAAATATTCTTAAGTATGCTTTTCATGTTATATGCATTTGTGCCCTGGGACCATTTGCTGCTAAGCATGCTAAATAAATACTGTAAATGTGGCCCAATATCCTGTTGTCAACCAAGAATCTCCACAAGAAGAAGAAGAAGAGGAGTTTGGATTTGATATCCCGCTTTATCACTACCCGAAGGAGTCTCAAAGCGGCTAACATTCTCCTTTCCCTTCCTCCCCCACAAAAAACGCTCTGTGAGGTGAGTGGGGCTGAGAGACTTCAGAGAAGTGTGACTGGCCCAAGGTCACCCAGCAGCTGCATGTGGAGGAGCGGGGAATCGAACCCGGTTCACCAGATTACGAGTCTACCGCTCTTAACCACTACACCACACAAGGCAATGACATTCCTTATACGGAACTCCTGAGCATGCTGAGCTAGAGTGGCTGGGTGGAGAAGAGGGCTTCTGCACTTTTAAAAGCTGTGTAGAAGAGGGAATTTTGTAAGGTGTAGCTTAGGGATGAGGAGCCTCAGGTCCCGGAGGCAGGTCACATCCATCACCAAGCATGCTTTGCGCCCTCCTTGAGTTCTTTTTGCGTACCCTCCAATATTTCTCCGATGAAAATAGGGATGTCCCGTTCCACAATAATTATACTACTTATACCCAACATATCTTACTGGGTTGCCCCAGCCACTCTGGGCAGCTTCCAACATATATAAAAACATTAAACATTAAAAAAAAAACCTTCCCTATACAGGATTGCCTTTAGACAGCTCAGGAGTTGAATAACTCCATACCCGCCATAATTTTTCCAATGAAAATAGGGATGTCCTAAGGAAAAGCAGGACATCAAGAAGAGGTGGCAAGAATACACAGAGGAATTATACCAGAAAGATATGGATGGCTCGTACACCCCAGGTAGTGTGGTTGCTGACCTTGAGCCAGACATCCTGCAGAGTGAAGTTAAATGGGCCTTAGAAAGCACTGCAAATAACAAGGCCAGTGGAAGTGATGGTATTCCAGCTGAACTACTTAAAATTTTAAAAGATGATGCTGTTAAGGTGCTACACTCAATATGCCAACAAGTTTGGAAAACTCAGCAGTGGCCAGAGGATTGGAGAAGATCAGTCTACATCCCAATCCCAAAGAAGGGCAGTGCCAAAGAATGCTCCAACTACTGCACAGTTGCACTCATTTCACACGCTTCAAGGTTATGCTTAAAATTCTACAAGGAAGGCTCAAGCAGTATATGGACTGAGAACTCCCAGAAGTGCAAGCTGGATTTAGAAGAGGCAGAGGAACCAGAGACCAAATTGCAAACATGCGCTGGATTATGGAGAAAGCTAGAGAGTTCCAGAAAGACATCTACTTTTGCTTCATTGACTATGCAAAAGCCTTTGACTGTGTTGACCACAGCAAACTATGGCAAATTCTTAAAGAAATGGGAGTTCCTGATCACCTCATCTGTCTCCTAAGAAATCTCTATGTGGGACAAGAAGCTACAGTTAGAACTGGATATGGAACAACTGATCGGTTCAAAATTGGGAAAGGAGTACGTCAAGGCTGTATATTGTCTCCCTGCTTATTTAACTTATATGCAGAATTCATCATGCGAAAGCCTGGGCTGGATGAATCCCAAGATGGAATTAAGATTGCCGGAAGAAATATCAACAACCTCAGATATGCAGATGACACAACCTTGATGGCAGAAAGTGAGGAGGAATTAAAGAACCTTTTAATGAGGGTGAAAGAGGAGAGCGCAAAATATGGTCTGAAGCTCAACATCAAAAAAACGAAGATCATGGCCACTGGGCCTGTTAAGTTGTGGGCGAACATGTCAGACGACACAGCGATTCTTTAAACAGCTCTTTTTTATTCAGATGCCAGAACAGAACTAGCCTGAGGAGCTCAGTCAGCCTGCTTATATAGAGCTCCAGAACAATGCAACTGTTGCCATTTTCTAAAACTATCCAATCACTGAACGTCACTTTTCGATCCTTCATTTGCATACAAAACTATCCAATCACTGAACATCACTTTTCGATCCTTCATTTGCATAACTATCTACAGTATCCCCCTGCTGGCCCAGGGTGAGAACTTCAGTACATAACAGGGCCCATCACCTCCCGGCAAATAGAAGGGGAAGAAATGGAGGCAGTGAGAGATTTTACTTTCTTGGGCTCCATGATCACTGCAGATGGTGACAGCAGTCATGAAATTAAAAGATGCCTGCTCCTTGGGAGAAAGGCGATGGCAAACCTAGACAGCATCTTAAAAAGCAGAGACATCACCTTGCCAACAAAGGTCCGTATAGTTAAAGCCATGGTTTCCCAGTAGTGATGTATGGAAGTGAGAGCTGGAACATAAAGAAGGCTGATCGCCGAAGAATTGATGCTTTTGAATTTGGTGCTGGAGGAGACTCTTGAGAGTCCCATGGACTGCAAGAAGATCAAACGCATCCATTCTTAAGGAAATTAGCCCTGAGTGCTCACTGGAAGGACAGATCGTGAAGCTGAGGCTCCAATACTTTGGCCACCTCATGAGAAGAGAAGACTCCCTGGAAAAGACCCTGATGTTGGGAAAGATTGAGGGCACAAGGAGAAGGGGACGACAGAGGATGAGATGGTTGGACAGTGTTCTCGAAGCTACTAACATGAGTCTGACCAAACTGCGGGAGACAGTGAAAGACAGGAGTGCCTGGCGTGCTCTGGTCCATGGGGTCGCAAAGAGTCGGACACGACTAAACAACGAAACAACAACAACAACAAAGGAAAAGCGGGACATTCGAGGACGTCCCTGGAAAATAGGGACACTTGGAGGGTCTGAGAGTGGATGATAAAAGGGAGGGGTGTGTGAGTGTGTAGAAATCAGCCTACAGGTAAAATTCACATTTGTTGCTTTGCCCCTGGCCCCATCCACCAGTGGCAGGTGGCCCCCAGAATGTTATCCAAAGGGGAATGTGGCCCTCTAGCTGAAAACAAGCACACAACCATGATTTAAAGGTACAGAAGCCCTCTTCTTTTTTTTCACTTGGGCACGCTAGGGTGAGCCCTGAGACAAACTAAGCTGAGGCTAAGAAAGCCAAGATGATTCAAGGCTGCTCAGTGGTTGAAGGGGAACCTAAGTGGGAGGAAGATGGGTTGCATTATAAAGTGTATTCTGTTTTACTGTACTTTAGGTAGTCCTGAGATTGCATGTGGAAATACAAACCTTATAAATAAGTAACTTTAGGGCTTTGGGGTTTGGTACAATCCACTGGAATGTAATGTAAAAGATAGTTTGTTGGTACTGCTTCAGGGCCAGCCATTTGAGATGAATTTATGACAAGATTTGCACCAGCATGAATAAGCATGTGCCCTTCCTGACATACTTTGTCCTCAAAGGTCATATTGCTTTGCAGACATTTGTGGGGAATGCTTTGCTGCCCCCCCCCCGAGATAGAGCAGTATTAATAGCCCTAATTATCGCCATTTATGAATCCTCGGAATTGCTGCCATCTGTCACAGGCACTGGGGTTTTCCGAGCTATGCTGCTCGTCGACTCAATTTTCATACAAGCCACGTTCATGGAAATCACAAGGCTACCCTGGGATGGTCCACTGCTGCCTGGTTTTGTGTGATAAAAACCATGCTCACCCCCAAAGTTATCTAGGATTTATTGAAGGTATTTTATCTTGTGCAAAGAAAAGCTTCCCCCGGACTGTTTCCCCTCCTCCAGTCCAAACACACACACAACTAAGCACCCATTATCTGAGTTGTACATGATGGGAAATGAGATCAAATGCCACAAGGCACCTCATTCTTTCCCCAGGCCACTGATTCTCAAGCGGGAACCACACAGTGTACCTGATTGCCACAGATGCCTTTCGCCCACCTAACAGGTGCCTCTAGCCTGCCTTTCGTATACCAGAAATCTAGGCTGGTGCATTTAAAGCCGATTAAAGGTCTCTGTTGCTCTAGCACAACAAATCCACTTTAAAAATCACAGAGAGAGACTTTTTGTGGTTTGAAAAGTGATGGGGAAATGAATGGAAAAGAACGACTAGCTGGAATACATGCAAAGGATGGGTGCAGGATGAATGCTCCTGCAACTGCCTTGTAAACAGATCAGAAGGAATGCTGAATGAAGACTGGAGACAGTCGGACCACCTTGTAAGCTTTGTACAAGCAAATCAGGAAGAATGCTAAATAAACAGGTGATCCATCTGCAGGGGCACAATGCCTCTCCTGAGTGATTGGAGTCTGTTCCTCTTCATCCATAATAAGTCCACGAATCAAGCAAGGCAATGTCTCTGCAATCGGATCAATGAAGGCAAAGAATCATTAAAGCCTCATCCCTGGTGGTGTTTAGGCAGGCAGTGCAAACACTCCTCCTCTGCGTGGCTTTAAAGGTTTCGACTCTGCTCCTTTTGTGTTCATGTTTACAGTTTTCATATCTGTTATTTGGTAGCGTTTTGTTCTGTTTGTGCAATCCGTTTTCGGTTATTTATATAAAGTGGTATATAAATATACTTTTATATAAATATAGTAGGAAAGAGACCATGCTTGCACCACATAAACCCAGACCCTGTTGTACCCAGGATGCAAGAAGAGGTTGAGGGTAGCTTTCCCATCAATGATGTTACTGCAGCCCTGATGATTGGCTCCTTTTCATGTCTTTTCTCTGATTCTTTTCTCCCCTTTGTCCCTATTTCTACCTTAACATCTTAGGAACTACGTCCCCAGTACTATGCCCTCAGAGACAGCTATCTAGAGAAAGCCAATATCCCAGGAGCCTCGCCACATGGTCCCCATAGGTAGCTCATGCCGTCTGGCTGCAACAATGAATGTTATACACAAAGCATGGGAATCAAAGGTGAAAAGGGAAGACTCAGTCCTTTGTGTTGCATTCCGCATAACAAATCCTGTTAGTCCTTATGTATAATGCTGGAGGCATGAATCTATTTAAAAATCTATTTCATACTTTCCTTTATATGATCAAAAGAGCCAAAGGATAGACTTGATCCTATTTTTCAAGCAGCTTTCCCCACCAGCCCACAGGGGTCTCAATATTTTAGTTGGGGAATTACAAATATACAGAGGAACCATGCTCATCCCGTGCTGAAATGCAATGGGTCCTAGATGGGGACAGCACTCAGGAGCAGGTACACAGTCTGGGGGTGCTTCTAGATCCACCACGGGAGCCAGCGTGGTGTAGTGGTTAAGAGGGGCGGACTCGTAATCTGGTGAACCGGGTTCGATTCCCCGCTCCTCCACATGCAGCTGCTGGGTGACCTTGGGCTAGTCACACTTCTCTGAAGTCTCTCAGCCTCACTCACCTCACAGAGTGTTTGATGTGGGGGAGGAAGGGAAAGGAGAATGTTAGCCGCTTTGAGACTCCTTAGGGTAGTGATAAAGCGGGATATCAAATCCAAACTCCTCCTTTGGTATTAAAAGACCAGATAGCCTCAGTGACTAGGAGCTGTGCCTGTTACAACAGCTTTGAATGTTCCTGGAATAAGGGAGCTTGGTAGTTCAGGCATTGCTGACTTCAAAACTGGATTACTGCAACATACTTTATGTGGGGCTTCCCTTGCACTTGACCTGGAAACTGCAGTTAGTACAGAATTTTAATTTTATTAAAGAAATCAGCAAATGATCTCTGCCTCAGCTCAGGGTACAGGTTACAAGGTTCATTGGACACATCAATGGGATCTAGAATACCAGTCTTGAAAGACCTACATTGGCTCCCAGTACGTTTCCAGGCACAATTCAAAGTGCTGGTGCTGACCTTTAAAGCCCTAAATGGCCTTGGTCCAGTATACCTGAAGGAGCGTCTCCACCCCCATCGTTTTGCCCAGACACTGAGGTCCAGCACCGAGGGCCTTCTGGCAATTCCCTCACTGTGAGAAGTAAAGTTACAGGGAACCAGGCAGAGGGCCTTCTCGGTAGTGGCACCCGCCCTGTGGAATGCCCTCTCACCAGATGTCAAAGAGAAAAACAACTACCAGACTTTTAGAAGATATCTGAAGACAGCCCTGTTCAGGGAAGCTTTTAATGTTTGATGGACTATTGTATTTTAATATTTTGTTAGAAGCCACCCAGAGTGGCTGGGGAAACCCAGCCAGATGGGTGGGGTATAAATAAATTCTTCTTCTTCTTCTTCTTCTTCTTCTTCTTCTTCTTCTTCTTCTTCTTCTTCTTCTTCTTCTTCTTCTTTGGAGGTCTTTAAGCAGAGGCTTGACAACCATATGTCAGGAGTGCTCTGATGGTGTTTCCTGCTTGGCAGGGGGTTGGACTCGATGGCCCTTGTGGTCTCTTCCAACTCTATGATTCTATTATTATTATTATTATTATTATTATTATTATTATTATTATTACGGCAAAAATGTCCTAACACCACACACACACACACACACACACACACACACACACACTGCACTACTTTTAAAGAAACAAGGTGGGGCCCATCATTTACAAGCGAGCAAAACTGAACTTACGGTCATGCGCTCCTAGGGGGGAGGGGTGCTGAGCCTGCTCACACCTGCACTGATCGTGGTGCATCCTTAGGGCGTCCAACTCTCCCTCTGACCTGTTTGGCTCCTCCAATTGACCAACCGGTTCCTTGGCTACAATGGGAACTTCACTCTCAGGAGGTGAGGTGGGGACCGACTCAATTAGCTCCCTCTCCATTTCTGAGACATCTGATATCCATGGGTAGGGTCCTCATCCATATCCCTGACTGAGCTAACTCCACCCCTTACCTTGGGCTCCTCCTCTGACAGATCCTGCCATTCCTGCTTGGCACCATGGATCCCATGCCAGGATCAAGTTCAAGGTGTTACTATTCGTGTATGAAGCCCTTAACGGTTTGGTAGCAGTTTATTGGCCCACCAGACCACTTCAACCAGCAGAACTAGCACCATTACAGCTGCCACACAATACTCACCCCACACTTATGAATATTCTCTTTGGTAAGAGAGCTGCATTGCAAAATTTGGAGTAGCATGAATTCTGATTGATGGCTGCATTTCATTTTGTGAAAATTCTCAGTAGTGTGACTTTTGATTGATGGCTGCATTTCATTTTGTTTTGGGAAGTGCAAATGTGGTAGGTGAACCGAATTGAAATTTGTTCCCCATAACCCTATCCAGAACTCTTGGTTTTGCCCACATGCAAACTGAAGCACTAGTTGAATTGTATGATCACCAGCTCCCAGTGGCAGCACCTCCTTCCCCTAACCGCCACCCAAGGGGCTTCTGAGGAACCATCTTGCCCTGAGGGAAGTGAAAAGAATCAGATTAAACTTGAACTCGTGAAGACAAAGCAACAGGAGGAGAGGCACAGCAAAATGGAAGAAAGAAAAGAAGAGCAAGCAAGCAAATGCAGGTGCAGTACATAGTATGTATAATTCTAGCCATCTGGGTAACAAAGCCAACCATTATAATACTGTTAGGGGTCACCACAATCTCCAGGATTGGTACGAGATTCCAGGGGTCTTGGCACTTAACTGGGGTTTCCTTTGGAAATTAGACACAGCGGAGACTGTAGTGTCTTTATGCTACGTGGTTTATTTACACATATTGACAACCTGTGTCTATACGGTGAGAGAGAGAGAGAGTTCAGAGCATTCACAACTCATTATTATCTTTGCTCCTTTCTTACGAGCAGCAGGCTTAGGTCTACAAACAGAGGAACCAGTCATGCTGCCTGTCCCTTTGTTATACCCTGCTCTAGACAGGCGGCCAAGACTTCTGTTGCCCCCAATTCTCCCCCACTTTTCAAACCTTTCGCAAAATGCCACAATTTCCCTTCAGTCTATGTCATCCAAGCTGAAACCCTCAACCTTTTCTTTCCCTGCCTACTAACACACACAGCTGGAGGAGGAGCCCCAGCCCTCCCTGTCTCACACAGGCTTAGCCCTGTCATCGTCATGCGTTCCCCAATGAGTGGATGACTGGCCCTCAGCAGCCTTTGTTCCCCTTGATGGCATATTTCCTGGTGATACCCTGATGCAGAAAAAGTTTGGCAGGCATTTTTGCACTATTGAATCAAACAGCTGTCAGCTCATCTACATTCTTAAAGCACTGATCAAACGCTAGCACCCAGGAATCTAGAGGGGGTCAGGGCACCCACAACATGGGGGAGTCAGGGTACCCACAAAATCCATAGCAATATTTTTCCTCCTCTCTCCCAATTCCCTTTCCTTGAGTGTTGTGTTTCTTTAGATTAGATTTTTGTTAGCTGCTCCAACAGCCTTTTTTACATGAAGAGCAGGGTAAAAAAGAAATTGCTTTAAATAAATAATAATATTTATAAATAAAATGTCTTTTATTGGGGTTTTCAATCTTGGTGTTTGGGAGCCTGTTAATATGGAAGACCTTAATTCAGAGCTTTGTTTTCTCATGTTCAGTATTGCCTTGACTCTTCAAGCAAGAGAGTTTCTGAAATTAATGATGCCTTGCCCTGCTCCGTGTGCTACTGTGATGGCATTTACATGGGAAATTAGAGTAAGACTGTTGCAGATGACTGAGTGCCTTTTTCTGAGACAGAATTCAAGCCTCCCTGCTTTTGCTTGGCCTTAAATGGATGAGCCAATAAATATAACTAAATGCTCACTCTGGGAATGTGTTCTGTCTTCTTTGTCATCATTTATGGTTTGTCTCTGTAGGAAAAGATCATCTGCCTACCATATTTTATCACATCACTGCCTACCCAAAAGCTGGGATTTTCAGGAAGCCAAATGGCACACCAGACTGTGTGATGGTAAGATGCGAATGAAAACAAAGAGAAAACAAACAAAGCTGCTTATTGGCCGGGTGGGTGGGGAGGTTAATGGTGGTGATTGTTTTAGTATGGCAAGATCTAGCACCAACTGGTATAGTCAGCTCTACAAACCCTAGAGGCTGCTTTGCATGTCTGACAGAGTATGCTGCTATTAGCATATGGGAGTTAGATCCTGAGGTGCTGGTGATGTGGAAGTCTTTGGAGCTAAAAGCAGAGAGTTTGCTAACTCTAGGTGGAATCATATTCCACTCCGTCAACCTGCATAGTGGTACTAGATTCCAGGCTTCCCACAGTCATCTGGTTAGTCACTGTGAGAACAGGATTTTGGACCAGATAGACCACTGGTCTGATCCAGCAGGATCATCTTATATTGCTATGTAATTCTTAGTACTTCCATCAGTTGTCTTGCCTGTGGCTCTGCAGGGTGGTGTATGATAACCGCATCCCCTCCCCCACTTTACTCTTAATGCACTTTCTCTTTGGGGTGATCATGGCCTCTAGCCCAAACCTAGCTCCTGGATCCCAATCTGGTGATTTGAAGTTATATGGGTTCTTGCAGAAAGAGTTTCTGTTGTACATAGACGGCTGTGTCAGCTGCAAATATAATGCACTGCATCCCTAACCCTATCACATCCCTAACCATATGTGTTCCTTTTGATTCCAACCACAGCTTCAGCGTCTACCCTGATTCTGATATTCCCACTGATATGTAACTTTAATCTGACATTTGAATTAGTATATGTACCCCCGACGACAATCTTGGAAGCTACAGCTGATGCATAAGATCTCCCCAGCCCACCTAAACAGAATACTTGGGATACTGCCTTGGCTTCTTATTTGTCTCTGAACCTTGTTCAAGGAAGTACTTGGGATAACCTTTAAAGCCTAAACAAGACTGGCTAAAGCCTAAACAAAACAAGCCCTGTTTAGGGGAGTTTTTAATGACTGATGTTTTAATGTGTTTTTGATCTTCTGTTGGAAGCCGCCCAGAGTGGCTGGGGAAACCCAGCCAGATGGGCGGGGTAGAAATAATTATTATTATTATTATTATTATTATTATTATTATTATTATTATTATTCCGCCATCTGCAGCAACATATGGCATAAAAATATTTTCCAACCCCACTCTCAAAAGGCTTTGCTTTCCTTTCTTCTTCATGTCTATAAATCAGTAGGTTTCACAGCTATTGCCTCTTTTATAGAATCCAGCAGCCGCTCCTCCCAGCAAAAAAAGCTTTCATGTGCTGTTGGAGCCTATAAATCATTACACAGAAGCAAACCCCAGTGCATTCAAATGGGCTTGCTCCCATATAAGTGTGATTGGAGCTTGAGCCTCCCTCTTTTCTCCAAAAGCATTGGCCGAGGCTGCTCTTCCTGCTCCAACAATGATAGGCAGCCTGGCTTCATATCCCAGTTTTGTGACATTACCATAACAAAGCAAGAGTTAAAGAGCTGAGCTGAGCTGTTGTCTAGGATGAAGGAAACGCTTCAGAGAGGAGTTTTGGAGTCTAGATCCACCTTTGCTTCAGATAATTAAGTTACAAGGAAAGCCGTGATATGTTATCCGGTACAATGTTAGTAAATGGTACCTATTTATCTACTTGCACTTGAAGTGCTTTCAAACTGCTAGGTGGGCAGGAGCTGGGACCGAACAATGGGAGCTCACCCGGTCACGGGGATTTGAACTGCCAACCTTCAGATCGGCAAGCCCTAGGCTCTGTGGTTTAGACCACAGCACCACCCGCGCCCCTTTGGAAAAAAAACAGCTGTCTGCAAATATTCAGCAGGATGACAATACAAATGAAAAGGAAAGGCAGATGACTAGATTTGTGTGTGCGTGTGTGTAATAAAAAAAGCATTGTTTAGGGCAGAAATGGTGAACCTGTGGCCCTCCAAATGTGGTTGGGCAATGGACAGGGTGTTGGGATTTGCAGCCCAACAACATCTGGAGGGTCACAGTTTCCCTATTCTTGATCCAGTGTAATTGCCTGCATAGGGAAATGGTGGAAGCTAAATCACATATTATACCAGTCTATGTAACAACCTGGCAAAGAAATATATTAGTATATTCATATAATCTGTTCATGCCTGGGCATTTGTAAGCTACAGTGTTGGTGGTCTCTCAGAACAAGCTAGTGGGGTTTGTAGCTCTGTGATCATGAATTACAAATCCCATGATTCTTTGGGGGAAGCCGTGTGCACTGAATTGTGTGTTAAATGTGCTTTAACCACCCTTGCCTCCTTTTAGGGGTCTTCTGAAAATTGTATTGTTTAAATAGGCCTTCAAAATACAAACATCAATTTTTCACCAAGTGGGATATACTGATGTTCTTCTACAGTTTCCCTCATTCTTCCCCACTCCTAGTCCCGAAGTCCACTCATTTCCTGCTGCTCTCCAACAAACTCTCCTGAAGAGCCAGCCTGATAAAACTTCTATGTATGGTACCTAAAAACTCCACGAGAAACTGATGAGATGAGAAACTGATCTCAACATAACCTAGCTCAAACAAGTTTTAAAGGAGATAAGATTTCTTTTTAATTAAATCCAAGAAGTTTGGGAATATGGTAAGGGTGCTGCCTGGAGGTTTAAGGAAAAATATGCTTTCAATTATGGATGATATTTTAATGAGTATGCACTTTCATAATGAGATACTTATGCTGGGGGCAGAGGAAAATGCCTCTTTCATATGGTTCCTCCACAGGTTCAATAAAACAGCACAGACATGTCAGCGTGCCCTCCTCACAGACACATCTTCCTATTTATTGTGATAGTGCAGCCATGGAACCACAAGCACTCAGAATGAGATTCTAGAGTAAGAAGAGTGAGTACTCACCAGCAGGCTGGTCTCAGTGCCTGGAGCACAATTTGAATGGCCTGTAAGTAAGCATAATATATAAATAAAAATAAAGTCAGCTTCAGCTCCCAAGCAAGCAGACAAAAGCAGATATGTGCAATGAAAAAAAAAGTTATTTGTGGAAACAAAACCAACCTAATCACTCCATTGAAGGCATGCTTTCCATAGAAGTAATAACCTTGGTTTTACAGGGTCGTGTATGTTCTAAAATGGTGTCACTGTTGCATTCAGGAAAGGTCTTAGTTGGAGGGTGTGGGGGAAATGCCTATTTCTGTGATTCTGGTTAGGTGAAGGAATGTGAGAGAGGGGTAAGCCAGATGTGGGGGACTCTACTGTGCACTGTATTGGCCCTTCCCCAAAACAAGGAAGTTCCCCTGCCTGCCAGCCCTCAGCTGCTGCATGCCAGGTCAGTTTCTTGGTGTTTGGTTGGATGAGGAGGCCGACCTGGCTT
Organism: Podarcis raffonei; assembly: GCF_027172205.1. Classification (NCBI taxonomy): domain Eukaryota; kingdom Metazoa; phylum Chordata; class Lepidosauria; order Squamata; family Lacertidae; genus Podarcis; species Podarcis raffonei. The sequence goes on from NC_070607.1 coordinate 66,936,148, forward strand.
GCCCAATTAATATGTGGGTCGGGGAGCAGGGCAGTGCAGGCTTCCTGCAGAGCGATGATGAAGAATGTGTCTGGTGTTGGGCCAGTGGAGCAGAGCAAATGGGGGGGCAGGCCCCGTGTGTGTGTGTGTACACACATACACACACCATATGAGGGTTGAGGTGATCACCTGTTGCACCAAGATACTCTTTCTTAATTCGACCTCTCCCCTCCCCCCTCAAGAATAATCCTTGCATTCTTCGCCTTTAACTTCATGCCCACACCCATCAGTGGCTGATTTGTACTTGGTTGTTCAGAGCTTTTCTGATTGCTGCCCCATGGCTTCATCTGAGCTACAGGCTGATGGTTTTGCTCCCAACTTGATGAAACAACCACAGTTTCTGCAGTGGTTTTATTGTGTGGAATCTAAGGGAAATGGCTGTTAGTATTACAGTTAGTATCACAATGGCATAGCAGGCATACCAAGATGAGATTGGTCATCGTCAATGGTCATACCTCTTCCTTTAATGCCAAAGCAGAGGTATGTGGGAAAAGGTAAAGGTAAAGGACCCCTGGACGGTTAAGTCCAGTCAAAGGTGACTATGAAGGTGCCAGTGTGTGTGGAGAATGGTACATACATTGTATTGTTGGTCAATCTGGTTTCGGCACTGGCACCAGTTTCCTGCCATATATGGGATCAGGATGAATTATTTGGTTTGCAAGCAACCCAAATCAGGTGCATTAATGCATCTGAGGAATTGGATTGCAGTTCATGAAAGCTTAAGCTAAGACCAATCTGTTAGTCTTTCAGCTGACACATAAGTTGTTGCTCTTGTTGTTATTTTAGATCAGGGATGGGGAACTTGTGGCCCTGCAGATATTGGATTATAACTCCCATCATTCCTGACCATTGGTCCCTCACCAGCTGGGGCTGATGGGAGTTAGAGTCCAACAACAACCGTAAGGCCACATCTGGAGGTTCCCTGTTTTTGCTTTGGATGCAGATACTTCAAACAATCCCAAACATGCTGATGTTCCCTAGGCCATGAAACCCATATTTTAAATACCATCCAGATGACAAACCCTCTGGTATCTAGGAAATACTAAAATGCCGATGCACAATAAGGCAATTAATTTAGAGGGAAACTAGTTCTCTGATGAATCTGCTTATATGTGTCAAACCTTAAAATTAATAATAATTTTATTATTTATATCCCGCCCATCTGGCTGAGTTTCCCCAGCCACTCTGGGCGGCTTACAGCACATATACAAATCTTAACATTTAGACTTTCAAATAAGCCCCACATATATTGATGCCATCAAGTATGTGTGTTTAGAACACTGCTTTGGCGTGGAGACTCTAACAGACCTGCTGCAAAGCTTCAGTAATTGGACTCCACTAGTTTGATGTCCAGCTAGATATCTGTGACAGGTACACAAAATAACTACACCTGCTGCACACTCCATCAGTATAAGTCCCAATGGGCTCTGCCTTGGCTGGAAAGTATGAGGTCAAATCTCCAGGGTGCGCAAATTGGCACACTGAATTTAGCAGAACTGCGCAGAGCTATTGTAGTGTGCGTGAAAGAAAGGCTGGAAAGATTTGGATGAAAATGCACAACAGATTAAGATTCAGGGTGTTTTTAGGGGAGCTGAAGGAAGAAGCAAAGCTGCTAACTCATGATTGTTTCCAGGTCAATCAAAGGCAACCTGATTCTTCAACTGCAGGAAGCAATCTGGGTCAGATATAGAAAGAAATGAGGTAATGCAGTAAGGAAGGAGGGGGGGAGGAAGATGTGCTGCTCAGGAGCTTTTGAATAGCTGGACCCAAGTTAATACAAGAACCCTGGAAGCATCCAGAGAATATCTTTGTTAATGAGCTAACTGAATTGGAAGTGACACAAAAATTGAGTAACGTGGAGACCATTTTTCTACATATTTGTTCCCTGACTTTTCTCCAAGGAGCTCATGGTGGCTTATACACAGTTCTCTTATTGTATCCTCACTAGTTTAGTCTGAAAGATACTGCCTTTCCCATGGTCACCTATTAAGCTTAGTTCCTTAGCAGGAATTCAAACCTGGGTGCCCTAAAGCTTTAAACTGGAGCTTTAAAAATGGCTGCAATCTTAAGCACATTGACTTGAAAGTCAACTAAATCTTAATCAATGGGAATGTTCAGGTGGGACAAAACTGATTTCCCCATCCCCTCAAAATGTGCTTGCCTCATCAATGCCCACCCATGCCCCAATTTTTGTGTCCAGTGCTGCCAGCACTTCCCACCATGAACTGCAATGTGACCCCAGGCTGGTCAACAGCTGCCTTGGTTTCAGAAATATGCTTGATCAGCATGGCAGCCTCCAATGTACCCAGTCCGCCAAAGAACAGCACGCTCAGCATATCCTTGGTGTGTGTGCGCGCTCTGACAATTTCCTTGGTCTGCTAGTCAGTGCGCTACTTTATTTATTATTAATTTCAATGCATAAACCCCCCATCCACCTCAGTTCCTTCCAATCCATCACCTGAATATCTTAAGAAGTAGCACAAACATGACTGCAGCTGCTCAGGCAGTCCTCTGGAGATATAAAAAAGCATTGCTAAAACACAGAAACTGCCCCAGCCTATCCTCCGTCCGGCAGGAACAAACATGCTATACATTGCTGAGCCTTTACTAAACGGGGCAGCAAACTTTTAACTGCTTAATGAGCGCAATTAAATTAAATGCTATGCACATTTATGTGGTGACAGACCAGACTGAAGTCCGTGGGACTTATCTAGTTCTTTATTGCATTTCTATTCTATCCTTTTCAACAAGCATCTCAAGGTGACATACATGATTCCACCCCTCCTCGCTGAATCCCCACAAGAACCCTGTGCGGTAGGTTAGGCCGAGAGACTCAAGTGAGCTTCATGACTGAGCAGGGATTTGAATCCTGGTCTTGTCTCCCATAACCATTGCACCACACTGGTTCTTTTGAGAAAATGTGTGGAGAGCCAGGCTGCAAAGCAGGGGGAGATAACCAGTGACCGCCCATCTGTTGTTAGGATGCAACTACCATCAAACCCAGCCAGGATGGCCAATGGTCAGGGGTGATGGAAGTTGTTGTCCAACAACATCTGGAGTGGTGCACACCATAATTTGTCCCATGATTCTTTAGATTGACAGGACTTTTGCTCTTGAGGACTATTGAAGGAGGTGTAGCTTCCCAGAAGGTTGTGCCTAGTTACCTCAGGGCTCCAACCTTCAACTTCTTTGCAAGACTGAGCAACGACTTCTTCGTTATCTCTCTTTCACATTCATGTGCTGCTCTGTGCACACCAGCCGTCCCCATATGCAAGGAAGAACACAGGAACTGCTTACCAGGAAGTGGCAGAATTATGATGTGGCGTGGGCTTTCCCACACATACAATGTTCCTGCAGCCATGTACCTTGGGCAAACCAACATGAGCTTCTCCTTGTTTGTCAGGTTTGGGAATCTTGCAGATTGTGTGCATACCTGCCGCACAGCTTACCACAATGATGCACAGGGAAGGTGCATGTCTGAGATCCAGACAATTCCCTATGCAGAAATGACCTCAGAGGACAAATTCAAAGAGGGCTCAGCATGAGAAGAATCAGAAGCTGTGCAGCCCGAGAGGTCATCACGTCCTTTGATAAGTGGGTTCCCTCCTGGGTTCTCTTGGTCTTTTTGACTTGCCTCTCTTTATTCCTTCTTCACTCACTCTTTACAGAGGATGCTAAAACTACTCTGAATAATTGAAGTGTTTCAGACCACTGGAGGTAATTTATGTGCTAATCACAGGGAGAAGATGGATCACCACGGCGGCTGCTGGAGGTTTAGGGAAGCAATTGAGGTAAGGAGTTTGTGCCTCTGCCTCTTCATCTTCATTGAATGGCCTCCCAGTTCCACCATAAGCTCAGATCGGCGGCAGCAGCAGCCCACACCTTGCCGTTAGGCTGATGGTTAATGGGCTTGGCAGAATCAGAACTAAAGCTCCTTGGGATCCAGGGATGAAAATGCAATTGAGGTATCATTAAGTCACATCCGGCTATGGAACCTCTTGCTGGCAAGGGTTTTATTTGAGCTGAAGTTACCTCCAGCTCAGAGAGAAGAACTCTCAGCTTCTCTGCCTTTTTGTCTGTCGAGTGGAGTCACATTGTCAGAATCTTATTTTTATTTGTATAAACCAGTCATTCAGCACTTTTGGATATCAAGCAAAGGAAGGGAGAAGTGAAGCCAACTAAAATAACTATCTCAGATGGCAATTGGGGGAATAGCAAGTGTAGTTACTGCCAGGGCCCATGAGGAAGGGCCAATGAGAGGGAGAGTGGAGATGCACTTGTTAGCCCCGCCTTCTCAAGTGGATCCCAGTTGCTTACTATACCGTTTCTCACATGTTGGAGAAAAAATGTCTCCAGCAGGGAACCTGCTGCAATGCACCATCAGGGTCCGAAATCATGCTGGGGAGCCTACATTGATGTTATGTTTTTATTGAAAAAAAATGTATGCTCTTCTTTTTGAGGAACTTCCTCCACAAAGCAGCTTGCAATCCCTAATTTTTTAAAAAACAACTCCATCTGGCAATAAGATATAAAAGCATGGAATGCAGTCCGGCTAAAGAATAAACCAGCATAAAAGTGAAGAACAGATGCAGGATGTAATACAGAATACAGATCACAAAACAGCTTTTAAAAAAAAATAAAAACCAACAATAATTAAAAACTGTGGAAATAAAATAGGGTATTTCCATAAGAAAAAGGATTTTCAAATGTACATCACAAACCTACAGTGTTTGGGCTTGCTTCAGCTTTAAAGGGAGAGAATTCTAGAGAACTGGTCCCACAATGCAAAGAGTCACACATCTATGACTACAGCAGGCTATGTTTTGCAAACATTTGCTCTCCAGTGCATGCATGCTTTCATCTACCACAATTCACTGCATAATCGTCGCCATTGCTTAATAGTTGCACTCTCTTTTGTCACTCAAAAAATTGGATGATTAGCTTCCATTGCATAATCGTCGTGTGGCAACTTTTGAGACTCCGCCAGGCCTTGGGCCCCTTCCTTTCCTCCCCCAGCCACCTTTTTAAAAAGATAAACATCCAAGACTCCTTGCACCTCTCTGTCTCAGCCATGAGCTCCCAGGCTGCCTTGGGTGCTTCCTGGTGCTGCATGGGGGTCCAGTGCAGCTGCCTCTCTTAGAGTCAGGTGAGCTGGGAGTTGGCATGGTGGGGGAGGGCTCCTGGTGGCTCCTGAAGCAGTGAGAGCTGGAGTCTGGGCCTTCATTGGCTTGCCAGCCCTGAGCAGAGGTATTGTAGCTGGAGGAGGCAAGGTGGCTGCTGTTGCTGCTGCCGTCGCCTTGGACTTGTGCCCCAGGACATCCCAGCCAAGAAGGGGAAGCAGTGGGCAAGCGACCACCTCCACTGCTGGTCCAAGACCCTTTCCTCTGCCTCCACCACTGTAATTCACTGCATAATGCACACACCCTCCTTTTGTGAAAATGGCATAAAATCTGCAACCATTATGTGGTGAATTATGGTATCTATCTATAATCTATCATCTATCTATCTATCTATCTATCTATCTATCTATCTATCATCTATCTATCTATCATCTATCTATCTATTTATCTATCATCTATCATCTATCTATCTATCTATCTATCTATCTATCATCTATCTATCTATCTATCTCTATCATCATCTATCTATTATATTTATGTCCCACCTTTTTCCAAGAAGCTCAGTGCTGTGTACATGGTTCCCACCCTCCTAATTTAAACCCCACAACAACCCTGTGAGGTAGATTAGGCTGAGAAGAAGTAACTGGTCCAACATCACCCACTAAGCTTCATGGCTGGGTGGGGATTTGAAACCTGGTCTCCCACATCCACGTATAATACTCTAACTACTGCACCACGGTGGACCAGCAGTGCCTCCTATTGGCTATGGTCCGCACTGTGCTGCTGTATGCCCTCTCCAGCCTGCCTGACACACAGATGCACAGTACATGTGTTTTCTTGACAAAAGTATTCTGGTATCTCCCATAAAAGCATGGATGTGGAACCTATGGCCCTCCAGACATTGTCTGACTCTGACTGCCGTCAGCCCCAGCCAGCATGGCTAATAATCAGTGATAATGGGAGTTTTACTTCAGCAATATTTGAATTGGGGAACCACGGGTTCCTTATCTCTGAGTTAAAGGACAGCAGCCAGGTTGGAAAAGGCTTCCACCCAAGACCGGGGAGAACAACTGATCAGTCACAGTAAGACAGCAGTGGGCTAGAATCATACACCTCACTTAGTATACAGCAGCTTCAAAAGTCAGCCAAAAATACTGAGACAGGTAAACAGAAAGCGTACAGACTTTGAAAAGTCTTTTGACAATGGTAACAAAAGGTTTTTGCTCACTCACATAATAAACACACTGCCAGCACAGTCAGACCCATAGCTGCCTTTCTCTGGTGCAAAAAGGATGTCCTGAAATAATGGCAAAATGCTTTTTTTACTGGGGGTTTTGGGTTTTTTGGCACATCAATAAAAGAGAATGACTTGAAAGTGATGTACAGACTGGGAAGCCATTCAAGTGACCATTCTCACCCCACCATTTATTTACTTACACCTGTGGATACCCCAGCACCCCACTTGGGGGCAGCAGGCTAGGTTCAAGGATACAGAGCAGGCCATGTTGCAGTCACAGCCCTGCCCTCCAAGAGAGAAGAATGCCTGGGGGTTCAGAAGGAACACCTGGGGGTTACCATCACTTCCCCACCCAAGCCTTCCTCCTGAGGTGGTTGCCTCACTCTGCCGGTCTAATAACAGAGCCGGTCTTATCACTTGCGTCCCACTAAGCACCCTCCAAAGATGGTGGAATGAAGAGATGTTGTGTGTGGTTGGGTAGCCAAATTCATGCAGGAGGAGGGAGTCCATGTTGCCAGACTGAAAACTGGCAGCTAGCCCAAGGACAGCCAGTGGGATCTGAAAGCAGAATTGCATACCTTCTTCAGGTACCCAGGACCCAAGCCATGTATGGCAAAGATCATCACCAGCATTTTGAATGGGACTCCGAATGGTCTGGTGAAACATGTCCCCCCAAGCATCTCCAGTTATTACCCTAGCAGCTGTGTTAGTATACCTGCCTCTCATACAACCACACTGCAGTATTCTCGTACAGCGCATTGCAGTATTTGAGGTTTCCACTGCATGGATAACCATTGACCAACTTATCTCTGTCCAGGAGGAATCTCAGTTGGTACACCAGCCTCAGTCCATTAGGATCCCTTAGGGTGAGTGCAATGCTGTTAGGTGAGACTGAACACAAATCACCCACCAATAGTACTTCCTTCTTGTCAGTACCAAGCCTCAGTTTATTGACCCTTTATCCAGTCCATTTTTTATCCCAAGCACTGATCTAGCACTTCCACCATCTCCCTGAAACAGATGTAAAAGAGAGCTAGGACTGTGTGTCGTCAGCATGTCCATGACACCCTTTCCCCAAAATCCTAGATGTCTTCAGAAATTTAATGTAGATGTTTAAAAGCATGACAGACAACATGGATAAGGGATTTGGGATTTGGTATTTGGATTTGGTATTCTAGGCAGGAACAGAGTCGCAGAAACAATGTACCGCATTACGTTTCATTGCTCAAACCTTTAAAATGTAGACAGCTTGACTTTTAGGACCTGAAACCAAGGTGAAATCCACACCATACATTTAAACACATGGCTTCCCCTAAAGAATCCTGGGAACTGTCATTTTTAAGGATGCTGGGATTTATAGCTCTGTGAGGGCTAATAATAATAATAATAATAATTTATTTATACCCCGCCCATCTGGCTGGGTTTCCCCAGCCACTCTGGGCGGCTTCCAAAAGAATATTAAAATACTGTGATACATCAAACATTAAAAGCTTCCCTAAACAGGGCTGCCTTCAGATGTCTTCTAAAAGTCTGGTAGTTGTTGTTCTCTTTGACATCTGGTGGGAGGGCGTTCCACAGGGAGGGCGCCACTACCGAGAAGGCCCTCTGCCTGGTTCCCTGTAACTTGGCTTCTCGCAGTGAGGGAACCGCCAGAAGGCCCTCGGTGCTGGACCTCAGTGTCCGGTAAACCACACTTGCCAAGAAGCTTAATGCCAAAGCATCCAATGCTGAGCTAAGTTGGGGCCAAAGAGGAATGGGGCTATTTGCTCAAGCGTAAATGAAATGCTGCGGTTTAAGATGCAACGCAGGCTGCTTGAATCATCCAGTGCCTCTGATGCTTGCATAGCTGCTGTGTGTTTGTTTGATGATACAGTCAGTCATTAATGACTTACTTTGTGTGCCCAAATTGTGAGCTTGTAGCTTGTCTTTGGATGTTTACCCATCCGCTGAGAATTTTCGTGTCCTGTCAGAAAAAGGATTTGTTTTGTTACATTAGCCACTCAAGATTTGTCGCTCTTGACCATTCTCCTTAAACTGGAATTATCAGGAGCAACTGTTGGAATGAAAAGAGAAAACTGTGAAAATAAAAATAGAAGAGAAGAATCCCATCATTCTTCTTCCACTCTGTTTTTCCCCCCTCTTTCTTTCCCTTGTTCTCTGCCACTTATTCTTCGCCATCTCTCTCCCTGGGTGCTGGTCACTGAAGGCAGATAGTCCTGACACTAAGTGAACAAACTGGTCCACTGGGATTGCTGCTATTACTGAACTGGCACATTTTCTTCCTACTTCTGTTGGCTACTTAAAGACTTTTCTGGGAATGTCCCCACAGAAGGTGGCTGTGCAGCATTACAGTGGTAAACGAGGAGCCACAGATGTCTTTCCCAGTGACAAGGTCTGATTCAGCTTCAGGGCATTAGCACTCCTCATTCTGCTTATTGTGCAACCTATTATTTATTTTTAAAGTGCTTAAAATATTCTAGATGCTGCACCAAAAAACCCAAAACCAACACGTTCACGTCCAAAATCTCTAGTAGACAGGATATGTAAGAAGATTGGACCAAGCAAGAAAAAGAGTAGTCGCCAACATGGTGCCCACTGGTCCCCTGGCACCTTCTGCTTGCCAAAATAATACTTCAAAGGAGCGTCTTTGTGTAGCTGATGGAATCAGTGGCAGTGTATGCTTGGTTGTGTTGTGTGTGTGGTACCCCTGTTCGATTTCTCCAGTTTGTCAATGTGTCCAGAGGCCCAGAAAGGGTAGTGCTAGCTGGATGAGAAACTAAAAGAAGCAAAGACAGAACTGAAATTAGGCGTGTTGAATGATTAACCTCTGAATATTAAAGGAATCTAATAAGTCAAACAGAGCAGAGCAAGTGTAGTGTAGTGTAGTGGCTTGAGTGTAGGACTAGGATGAAGCCAACTGGGCGACCTTGGGCCAATCGCTGCCTCTTAGCCTAACCTGCTTCACAGAATTGTGATGGGGATTCAGTTAGGAAAGGGAGCAATGCACACCACCTTGTGATCCTCGTTGAAAAAAATGGGATGTGAATGCAATAAATAATATAATATGAAATATAATATAATATAGAAGGAAATACACGGGGAACAAAACTCCACAAAGGGTGGCAGTCAACTGTGTTTTACTCAGAGCAAACCCACTGAAATTAATGACTAAGTGAGGCTAACATCAATAGAGTAAATCTTAGCTGAATACCACCCCTTGTGCCAGAGAATTTCAGTGCAAGCCATTCTTCTTGAATTAGAGCACCTATCTGAGAAAGCAATCTTAACTGCAATTAAGCAAACAAGCTCCAGTGAAAGGACATCCACCCTTGTTCTTGGTCAGTTGCTTTGACCACAGGGATAGGGACCTCACCCCATCACTTCACTAACCTGATAGCTTCCAGATGTTTAAGACTCTACCTCCCAACCTGAAGTTGCCCTGCACCACACACCACCAACTTTCAGTGGTCAGTAAGAGAAAGACAGGTACCGTATTTTTCGCCCTATAGGACGCACCAGACCACAAGATGCACCTAGTTTTTAGAGGGGGAAATCAAGGGGGGGGGGAAATTCAGCCTGTCCGCTTCTCCCAGAGCTTCTTGGGGGTGCGGGGGAAGCCCGGGTTCCCCCCACCACCCCAAAGAGCAAAGAAGCCAAGACAGCGAGCGGGATCCATCCCACTGGCTGTCTTGGCTTCTGCCATAGCTGCGCAACCTCTCCAGTCGGGAGCTAAACCTCTCCAGCCTGGCTAAAGAAGCGTGGCTAAAGAAGCCAAGGCAGCGAGCGCGATCCATCCCTCTCGCTGCCTTGGCTTCCTCTTTAGCCGTGCGCAGCCTCTCCCGGTTGGAGGGTATGGCAATTCCTCCACCTCCCGCAAAAGCCTTTAAGGAACGCGCGGCTCCTGCGGGCTTTTCTATGAGGAGGGAGAAGGGACTGACTGGCCGCGTCAGTCCCTTCTCCCTCCTGGGGAAAAGCCCGTAAGAGCCGCGCGAAGCTTGTGTGCGGCTTGTGGGGGCTTTTCCTGCCTGCCTCCCCCCTGCATTCGCTCCATAGGATGCACAGACTTTCCCCCTTAGTTTCTAAGAGGGAAAAAGTGCGTCCTATGGAGCGAAAAATACGGTATGTGCTTTCGGCTTGCAGGTTGCAACATACTGTTTCAGCTGCCAGGAAACCATCCTTCGTTAAGCTGATTGCTTTCTAATAGTCAGGTATAAAAGTTGATATTTCCTTGGTGGGCAGTAAGTGACTTGACAAAAGACTGTTAATTGTTCTTGATGACTGGAGATATTTTCCCCAACAGCCTTGAAATTCTAGCTTCAGGATTTGAAAGTTGCATGGAGAAATAGCTGCAAGTTTTGAACAGGCCGAGAGAAAAAGCCCTTTCAGGTGGTCTAATGAACACCTATGTAGGGATAGACTTCTCTCTCTCTCTCTCTCTCTCTCTCTCTCTCTCTCACACACACACACACACACACACACACACACACACACGTTCATTAGTGTCCATAGGGTGCCCTGGTATATTGGGAAGTAGATATGATGTGGGATTAGTTCACATGTATTGGCCCTTTGACTTGTTTACCTTGGGATATATATCCTTTCTGACCTGATGTCGGTTTGAATCCAAGATGGATGCCTTAGATTCAAAATGGCTTCACCATTGCTATGCATTGCAGTTGCATTTCTATATCTCCATTAGTCAAAAGTTCCTATCGCTCAGTAGTCCTGGTTTAAAGTCCTCCTAAAATCATTTTGTGTTTGTGTGTGTGTGTGCGCGCGCATGCGTGCGTGCATATGTTACACATTTGATATAATGTTCCCCTCACTTCCTTTGTCAGTAACATAACTTTTTAAACAAATATATAGATCAGACTATACTATGGATAACTTCTAACATTCTATAATTGCAACACTAAATCAAAGAGAATATGTTTCGGCACTTTAATTTTAAGCCATATGCATTATTAAGATCCTTCATAGGGCTATCTGGAATACAGGACTGGGCATTAATCACTAGCCACATTATTAATGTGACTGCTGTTATAGTACGAGAAAGGCTCGTTCTCCCTGATGGGTACATTTTCCACATACAGAGAAATTTTGACACAGGAGGGGATTTTCAAACAAGCAATTCCTCACATGCAGTCCGAGATCACACAGCTGAGCGGAGGAGTGTGCTGTAGCAACAGCTGAAAAATGGAATTCAGTGGTGCCTACAAAATGAGTAATAATATTAGCCGTAGTAGTAGTAGTAGTAGTAGTAGTAATAGCCTGCCCTTCACTCAATGATCCTAGAATGGATTACAAGAATTTCACAATTAAAACAAAACACAACCATTAAAATAGTAAAATCACAACCACAAAAACATGCAATAAAAATTTTAATAGAACGTAAGTTTTAGAAGATGGTTTTTCTTGAGTTCCAATTCATTATGGGGCAGCTGTTGAGATCAGATCCGCTCGTGGCACTGTTGCCAATTTTAAAAGAGTTTATTGGTTTCTCTCTCCCCCCCCCCCTTTTGTTGCAGCCTGAAACTGGTGGTGCTAGACTGAAACTGGAAATGAGTAACAGATAGTTTGATGGGAGAGCGGTACTCTGAGATTTGGTTGCCAGGAGCCTGAGACCGGTGCAAAGTTGCCCTGTCAATGGGGTTGTGGCTGTGGATTGAAGGGGTATAGGACACGGCATACGTGTGCTTCCCCGCGTGCCACCCACGTCCTGCCTGTTACTCTGCTCCCATTTCAGCTGTTCTGCCCATGCATCATTGTCAGCAGAATAGCTCTGCTAGCGGAGTGTTCAGCTGCTGTAAAAGGGCCGTGTTTCTTGTGTGCTTTCCCCCAGCAGTAGTGCATTTTGCATTCTGTTGGCATAGTGGGCCTTCTGTCACATCCAGTATAACCCCTCAGCTGACATAGCTTCAGTACAGAATGGCATCTTAAAATACTCTTCTGCACTCCTTGGAGGACAATGTAACATAGAAAGAGGGGGACTATTACAAAGAGAGATGAAGATCTATGGCCCAGAGGTATATGACTGGGGATGTTTGAACTTCTTTCCTTGCTCCTGATCTATGAGGTTGGTATGCCCTCGGTCCGCTTGTATGGCTTGGAGATGTGGCCGGTCTACAAATACTCCATCTGGATATGGGAGGCACAGCATAGTCTTCATCAGAAACAATGGATGTCTCTTAAAATGATTCCAACTTTATCCATGCACAGAGATGGCAGCAAGAACAAAAACTAGAATATGAATATTTTCGTACTCATTATGCACTCCCTTTCAGAAACAAGCTTAGAGAGATCATTTCAGTATTTATAGTTTGCAAAATCAAATCCAACCTGCAAAATAGTGTCCGGTCCATAATGATACACACACACACACACACCAGTTCACAGATCCGTCTTGTTTAGATAGGATGCAGCTAACAATCTAAGGGCAGCTACTGTCCCTGAATATCTGAAAACATCTACGCCAAAGCCCATGTACTTTTGTTAAACTTATCTGTGGCTTTCCAGCTGCCACTGAGAAAATAAATGATTCCCAGAGCAGCTATGAATTAGCTGTGCTCTTCACCTCCATGTGCTTTATGAAGCTCACAGAGGCTGCTTGAATTACCACCACACTTAGAGCCTTTATTGTCCTGAATCTAATATAAAGACATGGCAACATAACAAGAGGTAAATGAAATAAATCTGAGGGGAAAGTCAGAAATCTGTGGTGTTATAATGGCAGCTCTGCTACTGGGGGCTGTTACAAATAAATGACCTGTTGTTCATGTAATCTTATAGCATGCTCTGCTTTCACCCCAGAGAATTGGAAATTCCCAACCTCTCATTCTCTGTCACAGGGATGGGGAATGTACGGCCACTCCAGAGATTGCTGGACTGCAGTCCCCATAACCCTTACCAGTGGCCATGCTGGCTGGAACTGGTGGGAGTTGGGATTCAGCAGAGTGGCAGTTTTGTAGCATGTTACAGCATTGCACAAGTGGTGCCAGCCAATATAAACAAATTCAGGTGTGTTTCTCCTTTCCTTTTTTGGCAGGTTAGCTGGGCTGATGCAAAAATTGGCACTAGGCTAGGCTAGGAAGAGCATTATCCTGGGTACTAGGATTATAGGGGCTGCCACATCAGTGTCACAAGTCACTAACTGGGAAAGCTGCTGATGCTGTAAAGTAAGGCAGACTGTACTATCTTCAATGTATGATCCAGTGGTTCTGGAGCTGGTGCAGCCTTCCTAGGACCATACAACTTCACGCTGCAGGAGGGAGAAGAGCGTTTTATACTTCACCCTCAAAAAGCCTGTTTGCACACAGAAATATAGCATGTCAGGGAGAAGGCCAAGCTAGAACCTTTGATGCTACTGTTACGTTTTTCTGCTTACAGGTGTTTTGTTTTTTTGATATATAAAAAAATATCTAATCTAATCCATCTATCTAGGAGCATTCAATAAAATGAAAATGTTCCTTTTGAGGCTTATATTTGCACTATTCTCTTAAAAAATATGCCGTGCTATATTTCAACCCAGTGGGGTTCTTTGCCTCTCAGTAGAACAATAGGGGGCTTCTTATGATAAAACTATGTTTAGGGTAAAATTACATTTAAAATAATAGCTTTCATTAATATCCAAATGCCTTGGGAGAGATTGATAGACTAGGCACTGGCATTTCCCCCTTCTTCTTTGTTGCCCTTCTTCCAGCCAAGAGCACCCCCCACCCCCAGACAAGACTGTTACCTCCAGTTAATGATCAGTTTATAAGTGTTGTTGTTGATGATGATGATAGAGAGCATTTGGTTTCTCATCAACTCCACTTTGAGACTGTGCTAGAATTCCAAGCTGGGTCCAATTAGAAATAAAACCTCAAAGAAGGCAGGTGGTAGAGGAAGCCAGAATGGGATTATACTTGCTCAATTTATTATGCTGTCACAGAGCCCAAAGCTTCAACTTTCCTAATTTCTTCCACCTCCTATAGGAAGCTCTACACACATGACCCTCCCCCCCCCTTGAATCAACGCATGCAGTCTAAGACAGACAGGCATAACCTCATCTGCACGCATCCACATCCATTGAAGCCCCACATCTGAAGATATCTATCTGAATGTGCAAATAGAATAGATATTTCCGGATGAGAATGAATGGCTCAAAAATAAACCAAGCTGCTTCCCAAAAAGACTTATTTCCAAGCCAAGCCCATTTCATCCCCCGAGACCCCCGCCAATTCTAACTCCCACCTACCTGAAAGATCTACATTGGCTCCTGGTTTGTATCCGAGCACCATTCAAAGTGTTGGTGCTGACCTTCAAAGCCCTAAACGGCTTCGACCCAGTATAATGAGTATACCACCCCCATCGTTCTGCCCGGACACTGGGGTCCAGCACTGAGGGCCTTCTGGCAGTTCCCTCACTGCAAGAAGTGAGGTTACAGGGAACCAGGCAGAGGGCCTTCTCGGTGGTGGCGCTCGCCCTCCCATCAAATGTCAAGGAAATAAACAACTACCAGACTTTTAGAAGATATCTGAAGGCAGCTCTGTTTAGGGAAGTTTTTAATGTTTGATGTTTTATTGTGTTTTTAATATTCTGTTGGGAGTGGCTGAGGAAAACCAGCCAGATGGGCGGGGTATAAAAAATATTTTATATATATATTATTATACCTACCTCAACCCCTTCTTTCTTCCCTTTAAACAATTAACTTTTTAGGACAGCAGCACCCAGGCATGGGGAAAGGAGGGAGCTCTTCCTCCCCTCTCTGACACAGAAGCATACAGGGATGGATCCAGCCTTTAGGAAATGTTTTCCCAAGAACTATTGCTACATTGTATTATAATTACATTGCATTAATATGATTTAGAGAAGAATGTTTAGACTCCTAATATTTTTCAGTTCTTTGATGCAAGCATTTCAAACACTCCCCCCCCCCCCACGGAAGCTCATATCTTGGCCCAGAAATAGTAACTTTTTTCTGGAACCTATAGGATGAACTGTGGGAGGAGGGAATAGATTACCCCAAGTGAGGTAATTAATAAAAGACATGGCTGGATTCCTAGATCCAAAACACGGGGCTAAACACACTCTCCAGCAAGAGAAAGCATAGGCATAGGAATAGAGGCTGTTAGGCCGTTTAACTATTCTGTTCTGAGTTGCTTACTGTGTTCCACCCCTTTCTGCCTCTCTTACAATGAACAGACCACATCATTAGTAAGTTTAAATGCTTTACTTACAAAACTCCAAAGGTCAGGTTCATGTGTTTTTCCATGCAGCAGCAAGTAAACTCAGGCAGAAATATAACTTTATGTCTCCATCTCCCACTAGGGACCAGTGTACTGTTTTACAAAACATAGGTGTTATGTACTAAAGTTCTCACCCTGGGCCAGCAGGGGGATACTGTAGATAGTTATGCAAATGAAGGATCGAAAGTGACGTTCAGTGATTGGATAGTTTGTAAGCAAATGAAGGATCGAAAGTGACATTCAGTGATTGGATAGTTTTAGAGAGTTGCAACAGTTACAGTTGTTCTGGAGCTCTATATAAGCAGGCTGACTGAGCTCCTCAGTTCTGTTCCAGCTTACAAATAAAGAGCTGCTTTGGAAGAATCGCTGTGTCGTATGATATGTTCGCCCACAACTTAACAATAGCCACCTATTCTCTGATCCAAGACCAGTTTCAAAATAAAGGGAGAAGATGGTTTTCAAAGGTGCAAACCAATCATTAGCAGCTGAATAGCAAACTGAGCAGAAACACAAGTCAGCTAGTTACCATCTTCTGTATTACGGTGAGATGTGTTGCTTTTCTGTTTAAATGAAAGTTATTGCATTTACATTTGCACCTTATACATGCAAATCAGCCTATGCTAACTTTTTGCAGAATTGTGTCATCTCCTTTATGTGAGTCTTTCCAGTGGATTTGCGTTACAAGAAAGGAGACTCTGACTAAACATCAAGAAGAACTTTCTGACAGTAAGAGCTGTTTGACAGTGGAACGGACTCCCACAAGAAGTGGTGGACTCTTCTTCCTTGGGTTTTGTTTTTTTTAAGCAGAAGTTGGATGGCTATCTGTCATGGATGATCTAATTGAGATTCCTGCATTGCAGGGGGTACGACTAGATGACCCTCAGAGTCCCTTCTGACTCTGCAATTCTATGATTATTTTTTTGGTGATGTATTCTTTTTTAGGGACCACCCTTAATATTAGTTTGCTGCAGATAGGAACCCTTTTTGTATCAATTTGCTGAGAATGACCTGCATGCCTATATATTATGCAGAGTTTTAACTACTGACCATGCCCACTAAGAGGGATGCGGGTGGCGCTGTGGGTTAAACCACAGAGACTAGGACTCGCCGATCAGAAGGTCGGCGGTTCGAATCCCCGTGACGGTGTGAGCTCCCGTTGCTCGGTCCCTGCTCCTGCCAACCTAGCAGTTCGAAAGCACGTCAAACTGCAAGTAGGTGAATAGGTACCGCTCCAGCGGGAAGGTAAACGGCATTTCCGTGCACTGCTCTGTTTCACCAGAAGCAGCTTAGTCACGCTGGCCACATGACCCGGAAGCTGTCTGTGGAAAAACGCCGGCTCCCTCGCCAATAAAGTGAGATGAGCGCCGCAACCCCAGAGTCGGTCACGACTGGACCTAATGGTCAGGGATCCCTTTACCTTTACCTTTTATGCCCACTAAGAGCAGTGCTGTTTTCCTGGAAAAATAGGTACAGGTACTCACCACGAAGTTAAAGTAAACAGCATACTTTTTAACAACAGCCAAAAAGCAGTGCAGGTACTGCTTACCCTTCAGTACCCCATGAAAAAAGCACTGACTAAGAGTGTAACCTAAAGATCAAACAATTTGGTGTGTGTGTGTGGGATGGGGTTATGGTCAAGTTATCTTCAGGTTCCCCACACCTGCCCTAAAGAAACCCTTGTGTTCCTGGGAGCACAGCTTGAAAACTATTGCGTTTTTTGCAGGTAAGATACGGTGTCATCAAACACATTCTTTAGGTAATATTAAACTAACCATTCCTACAGAGCTACTCATAGGTAAGTTAGTGTATGAAAAATGCCTCTGTAATTTCTAGTGAAATACAGTGAAGGTCTGCCCCAAGATTTTCTCATTAGCATAGTTCCAATTCCTCCCAGTCCCATAAATCAGTGCACTTGATATCAAAGTAGCTATTTGGACTGGCACGAGCCAAAGGGTCTGGTCCTCTGTGTTTAATTTGATTACTACATTCCAAATTGATAAGTATTATCCTCTTTACATTGCTTGGGATTGATTCTGCTCTAGTTCCTGCAGTTTGGATAATTAAAAGACCAAGCCAATGGTTCCCCAACAGGCTGTGATGTGTTTAGTTTGCTCTAATCACCTGAGAATCTGATAGATGCCTGCTGTGGTTAGGAGATAGAAATTTTGCTTTTAAGAAAATAATTTAATTTATAAAAACATGCCACTCACTCAGGGAAGTACCTACTTGGAGATGCAAAGGATCCAAATTAACTACGCCAAGGGGCAACCAGGTGAAATCTGGCTCCTGAATGACCTGCCTAGTCAAGATCAAGCTTCCCTTCCGTGAGCAAGGCTTTTTTTTGCAGCAATAGTTTCACAGGGACAGAACATAATCTCTACCCAGAGAGTCACGCAGTGGCAATGTTCAGAAATAAATTGTATTATCAAACTGGTCTGTCCATTACCATCCATGTGCCCAGCATAATTCACTTCTCTAAGAACTAGGACCAGCTTCAGCAAGGGACATCCCAGGTATAGCTACTAGGGTCATTGCTGCATCCTGACCCTATCTAGCAAGACAGCTGGGTCTGAGAGCCACCTCCCATTTCTCACAATATTTCCAGCATAGCATTGCTCTGGGGCATTGTGGGAAAACTACAATGGTACCTCTAAATGGAATAGCTCATTCATGGAAGCTGCCTGGTGTGAACCACAACACTGCAGGTAGGTAAGGAAGGGGACCCTGCCTAGTCTAGAGGCCCTGTATTGCTTCACACATGTCTTAATCTGATATGCCAGTCTTTTGGACTACAGCTCCCATAATCCCCAGCCAACATTGGTTGATGAAGGCTGTGATACTCTAAACCAGCACAGCACATTCTTCTGTTCCAGCTACATCAGAGCTGGCTCAGCCATTAGGCAGGGTAAGGCTGCTGCCTCAGGGGGCAGAAGCCCCCAAGGCAGCACTCCTGTGGGCACTCTGCCTGCCCTGCTGCCTTCATATCCCTGCTGTGGATGTGACAGGGCATGCAGCAGTGGCAGAGTGGGTGGTGCAGGAGGCAGCAGCAGGAGTTGTGGTGGCAGTGGCGGGGCAGTGCGGCACTTCAAGCTGTTAAATGGGACACACCACCCTTGAACTATATCAACACAAGGCACTTGGCATCCATATCTACAAGACATAGATGGGTGCACATCTAAAAGTTTCTGTGCTGTGGTCCTTTCTACTGAGCTGATGGAAGATACGTAATTCCTTTGGCAAATGAAACTCCGCAGGAGGTTACAGGGCTTATCCTCAAGTGCAATGAACTTGATTGCCTCCTGCCTTCCCTACAGTTGTTGAATAAGAAAGAATAGGAAACAGACTGTCTGCATTAGATCAAGATTAATGAAGTTCCAACAGCAATTAATTACAACACTCTTTGATAAGCAGTTACAGTAGTCTGCACATGGTCATTAATAATTTTCACATACACCATGTTTGGACAGTTTGTGAAATCGGGTTACACTGCCCTTTTCCTAAAGTCATTTGGAAGGATACAAAGATGGCAATCTACTGGTAACCAAACAGCTGGTGCAGATGGAAAGAGATCTATTATATTTAGTGGAACCA
Organism: Podarcis raffonei; assembly: GCF_027172205.1. Lineage (NCBI taxonomy): Eukaryota > Metazoa > Chordata > Lepidosauria > Squamata > Lacertidae > Podarcis > Podarcis raffonei. Next base: position 66,955,362 of record NC_070607.1, read on the forward strand.
TTTGTGAGGGTTTGACTGATACCTGGTGAGATGTCCAATGGCTGTTGCTCCATCTCCGTTTTGCTTTTGAGCAATCTTGTGTTTTGAGCACTTTACATCTCTAAATACACCCCAGTGTGGTGAGATGTGAAATGTACTACATATGCCTTGATCTAACAAAGATGTGTGATGTTGTTGTTGGAAAGAAACAACTCAGTCACCAGAGTCACATGGTTCCTGCTTTGTAGATGTTACTGTTGTGGCATGTCAATAGACCACATGAAAGGCCTTAATTACCGGGCCTATTGGATGGACTTTGCTTTAAGTTACTAAGGGAGTGCCTAAACTTGTCAGGCTGGAGCATCTCTTCATTTTTACTCACCTATCCAGATCCTTTAAACCAGGGGTTCCTCAACTGTGGTCAGTGACTGGTCCAAGGTCACACACTAAACTTCATGGCCGAGTGGAAATTTGAACCCTAGTCTCCAAGATCCTCATTAGACACTCTAACCGCTGCATGACACTGGCCCCTCACATGAATGCTGAGGTGTTACAGCCGTATGACAGGACTATACAGTGGTACCTCGGGTTAAGAACTTAATTAGTTCTGGAGGTCCGTTCTTAACCTGAAACTGTTCTTAACCTGAAGCACCACTTTAGCTAATGGGGCCTACTGCTGCTGCCACGTGATTTCTGTTCTCATCCTGAAGCAAAGTTCTTAACTCTAAGTAATATTTCTGGGTTAGCTGAGTCTGTAAACTGAAGCGTCTGTAATCTGAAGTGTATGTAACCCGAGGCCCCACTGTACAACCTCAGACTGTGAACGTTTGAGCTGATCCTTTCTGAGATGTTACCAAGTGATGGGCATTGTTTGTGGGGTGGGGAACAATTTGAAAACTCGATCCAAGGAAAAAGATTCACAATATTATGAACACTTCTTTATTGGTACTGTTCTTGCCTACTGCTGGGGGTGTGAAAGGTTGGGCTGGAAAGAGGCTATATTACAGTAAGGCTTCTTGGCAAATTGTGATTAAGATGCTGCAATTTCAATGCCTTTGCTAGTGGAATGAGACTTAAGTGCAAATTGGTCTCTAAAGCAAATTCACTGCCATTGCCTTTTATCTACTCTGCTAGCAGGCATCATTGTCCAGCAAAGCAGCATTGTTGACCTGAGCACCACACTCATTATTCAGCAGTATTTTACAGCTGCTCATTCATCTTTTTGCGTAACTCCCTTGCACTTCCAGGCGCCAGCTGAAAATTTATGACAAATCCAGTCAAGTTTGCCTGGCAGTTCTCTTATTGATGTTGGAACGTCCCTTGGTGGTGATGCAGCTCAACATCCTGCACAGTGCAGGATCTGCAATGCAGGACTACACCACCCCTGACAGATGGCTCTCTACTCTCAAGTGAGGTATACCTCAACAGCACTTACTATAAGGAAGTTTCTTCCATTCTTTAGCCAAAAGCTACCGGTAGTTCCCTGCAATTCCTTCCCGAGGTCTCAGCTGATGAGCGGGTTAAAATCTCAACCAGTCTCAGGATCTTCTCCCGGTCTGTAGCATTGGGGGCCCCCAACCCAGGACCCCCAAATGTCTTAAGGGAGACTCTCCCCACAGTTGGAGCCCTACTGTTCAGAATCATTTCCCCCCGCACTTCCCAAGCTGCTTTCAAAAACTGATCAGAAAGTTCAGCTGGCCCAAAGGGCAGCAGTGAAAAGCTCAGGAAATCTTGCGATTCAGCCTTGCTCATTAGCTGTGGGGTGATGCACAAGGTGCACTCTCAGGCCACTGTTTCAAAGCTTATTAGAGGCAGCATTCCCTGTTGAGAAAGACAGCCCTTTGATTGCCAGGGTAAAAATAAATTAACAAATCCCTGCAAAAAATAAAATAAAATAAAATCACTTTAGTGTACCAGAAAAGCAAATGACTATGTCGGATACACTACAGAGAACACATTCATCTTCAACAGATAAGTCCTGCATCACTTGAGCATTATACCAGCAGAATCAGATGGGAATACTAATAAGATATAATTAGGGTGATCACTAAACAAGAGATAATGATTTCAATAATATTATGAAATGCTGAAAGCCTGATGTCATGGGGTTGGGCAGACTTTCTCAGTTTGTAGCATATACAGTACTTTGTTTTGTCTGTAAAACCCTGAAGTGCACCATCTTGAACCATGCGCAAAGGTGGGGCTCAGGAAGGGGAGACACAGAATTGTAGAATGAGCTCTGACTACATGCTCAGTCTGAGAATTACAGTATTTTCCCATGTATAAGACGGTGCTTTTTGCTTAAAAAAAAGAGGCAAAAATTGGGTGTCGTCTTATACACGGATAGTGAATGCAGAGGGGGGACATGTGATTAATGGCAGCAACAAGCAGGAGATTGGCAGCGGTGATTGGGCGGATGATTGGTGGCTGCAGCAAGGCCTGCTGGTGATTGGCTGTGGCTGCAGCAATTGGGCAGGCGATTGGTGGCTGTGGCAAGTGGATGGATGGGCTGTTGGTGGCAGCAAGCAGGCAGAGAATTGGCAGCTGCGGTGAGGTGTGCAATTGGCAGTGGCTATGGCAAGCGATCAGCAGTGGCAGACAGGCGGGTGAGCAATTGGCGGAAGTGACCTCCCCACCCCCACCCCCCAAAAGCTAAACAACTTAATTTATTAATTTGGGGTTAAAAAAAAATAGGGGTTGTCTTATACATGGGGGCGTCTTATACACAGAAAAATACAGTTGCTTTCAGGCCCCAAACTGGAACTTGCACACAGACACTTTCATATAGGAATCTAGTTGTGTTTTCCCCAAGTTTCTTATTTTAGCAGACTAATTTAGTTAGTCCCCACTCTGCACGCAGCTCTCACCTGTGGCTTCTAGAAGCTGTCACCATGCAACCACACCCCAAGAACAGCTTTGACTGGCTGGCTAAGCCAGGTGAGGGCAGCTGATGAGTCTCAATCCCTTGGTGAGTCAGGGACTTTCCCTGCATGCAAATACAGGGTCTGGCAGATGGAGTGGACAAAACCAATAGTGGGTCCAACGATGTCTGCATGTGCTGTGGAGGGGACAGATGGGGGTTGTCCACCTGGGAAGGTAGCCCATCTAGGAGAAGGAAAACTCAAATCCTAAACCTCTGCTGCCTTTTCCCTTTTCTTTGGGAAAAGGAAAGGCTAAGGGGTATACCCTACACAAATCCAGAGTGGAGTCCTTAAGATGGTGGGATGGCGTCTTGTATGCCTCCTTCCTTTGGACCACATCAGTGAGGCCAAGAGCAGGGTCTTGTCATCTGGCCAGCCCAGGACCTCCATACACACTGACCAAGCTTGTGTCCCAGGGAGACAGACAGATGCCAATAACAACAATAATTTAAGAAAGAGAAAGGGATTTTTGTTGTCACGGAAAGCCAGTAGGGTGATCTACTGCAAATGACCCAGATCCTGACCTATCCTGACCCTTACTGAATAATGCCCCCTGCACAAGAGAGGAAAAGGTTATGCCTGAGTATTAACCATCACTTGCCCTCCCCCGAGTGACTGCTACCAGTGGATCCCCAAACACAATCATTTGGCTATCATTTGATTTTATTCACTGGTGCCTCAGCATTTAAAGGCTACTCCAATTGCTAGCAAGTAAAGTAGATGGACTCTGAGAAAGACCCTGTTGGGATAGAAGGCACCTTATGCCACCAAAAGGGGTCAGCTGCAATTGTGTCCCTTCCCCCTAGAGTCATGTCACCACCATTCTGTGACGAGGGCAGGATAGGAAAGGAACTTTAGCACAGGGGAACCAACACTTCTTCTCTACTGGCAGAGGCTGCGGGGGCAAGGCATGAGCAGGCCCTTCTGCACATCATCCTGTGACCTCTCTCTAGCCACGTGAAAGTTGGTAGCCACATACAAAATTGCAGCAGCCACTGTCCCCCTTTCATTCACAGCTACATTCAACGCAATTTCTTTACCTCAGGATGGATTCCATTAGCCATATCCAAGATCAATTAAATTAAATTATTCAGCTCTTGGCATTTTCCAGGTCTCTGCACTAATACGCTGTGTACTTCCAAGACATGTGCGTACATAGCTTTGCTACTGATCAAGAAGCAAATCTAATTAAGTAGCAGCCTAATTAGTGCAGGTGCTTTGGCCTGCATCAATGTTTCAGCTTCTACTGTCCTGCAATGCTGGCAACGGAATTGGGCCCCTATTTTGCTCAGACTCACATAACATATAAACCCAGTTCTTTCTATGGCTCTCGTCCATACCCTTGCTGCTGCTGGTGGCATTATAATGGCATGGTCTGTTTCAGATTGACAATAGCCGAGTGGGAAAACATGGGCAGGAGGTCTAAGCATCAACCCCCAGGAATCTCTGCTTAAAGAGTCTCAAGCAATAGGGATGAGAAAAAAACTGCTGAAGGACATGGACAGCAGCTGCCAGTTGGAATAGACCATAATGCAGGAGGGCAGAACCTCAGATTTGTAGACCAAATGTAGCCCTCTGTATCTGGCCCTCAGGACTCCCTGGGCCACATTTCCTCCCAAGCCACACTCCCTCTTCCCAGGCGACACCCCCTCATTGACTGGTTTGGATCCTTCCGGATGGTTTTTGCCTGGCTGGAATGTGTCCTTGAACTCTGATACTGCCTCTTGCTTGCCCAAATGGAGAATGAAGAGGTGTGCATAAGTACATGCAGAAACCAGCCCACTGTACAGAGGTTAACCATTTACATTTTACCTTCATTGCCAATTAGATACCATTCCATCCAGTTTTGCCTCCAGCTCTGCTAACCGCTGGCATGTGGTCCCCAGAACGTTGCCCAGAAGGAACCTCAGCTGAAAAGGGCTTCTTACCCCTGCACAGTACAGATAACCCAACGGTCTGATTCAGTACAGAGAACAGTCTTCTAGTCCAACCACCTGCAATGCAAAAATCTTTTGCCCAGCATGGAGCTTAAACCCAAGACCCTGAAATAAATAGTCTCTCGCTCTCCAGACTGAGCTATCCCGGCAGAACTGTAAATGGTGACGTGTCCAAAACGGCAGGACTCATTATAAAGCAGCTTAGGCTTTCAATGCTATAGCAGAAATCCTTCTAATCCAGGAGAGTTTGCATACGCTCATTTCTTAATGACCGATGAAAGATCTATCAGTAATGAATAGCCCATAAAGTGCTTCCATGTAAAGAAACCATTGCGGCTAATCACACAGGGATGCCAATTCGTTTTTTCATAGATGAGGGGAAAGATTTTGGTGGAGGTCAAGATGCAAGATGGCGTTGCAGCAAACGGCAGATCTTAAGAGCATTTTATTTATTTATACCCCATCTTTCTTCTAGGATGGAATTGAAGGTGACATGCCTGGAAGATTGTGTGTCCCACTCTTGCACTAACCAGACACAGACCAGCTTAGCTTCAGCACATGGGATGCAAGTGGATTGTAGGGAACTGAACTGGTCGCTGCAGATGTTCAGTACTACAGCACTAAAAAGATATGCAAAAACTCACCCTGATCAAATGGCTAGATTAGAGACCCTGTGTGGTGTAGTTTTTAGAATGTCGTATTAGGACCTGGGAGACCAGAGTTCAAATCCACACTCAGTCATAAAGCTCAGTAGGTGAACTTGGGCCAGTCACTGCCTTGAACCCTAGCCTGCCTCACAGGGTTGTTGTTAAATGAGGAGGGGGAGAACCATGGAGGTCACCTTGAGCTCCTTAAAGAAAAGGTATATTATAAATCCAATAATCAGTAAGAATAAGAACAGCCTGTCACCAAGTCCCTTCCACAGCCCTGCCTTGGTCACTGTTTGTCCTTGGGACTTTCCTTAGAGCTGTTGACTGGCAGACACCAGCCCTATTTGTCTCTGAGTAGAGCTGAATTTGGGGACGCGGGTGGTGCTGTGGGTTAAACTACAGAGCCTAGGACTTGCTGATCAGAAGGTTGGCGGTTCGAATCCCCGCGACGGGGTGAGTTCCCATTGCTCGGTCCCTGCTCCTGCCAACCTAGCAGTTCGAAAGCACGTCAAAGTGCAAGTAGATAAATAGGTACCGCTCCAGCGGGAAGGTAAATGGCATTTCCATGCACTCCTCTGGTTCACCAGAAGCGGCTTAGTCATGCTGGCCACATGACCTGGAAGCTGTACGCCGGCTCCCTCGGCCAATAAAGTGAGATAAGCGCCGCAACCCCAGAGTCGGCCATGACTGGACCTAATGGTCAGGGGTCCCTTTACCTTTACATAGAGCTGAATTTAAATAACATGAAAGCTGAACTGAAGAAACTTAAATCAAATTCAAAGTTCATTCTCCTCAATCTTGAGGATATGTGCAAAAAAAGGAAAAGGCTGCCGATATTTAAAAATCAACCCACCCACCCACCAGTGCAAATAAAAAGTTGCTCGTGCAGATGCATTTGCCTGGAGACATCTTTAAAGAGGATCTACAGGTCACATAAAATGCTGTATGTCTCAGCAGTGTTCCACAATAATTTTGCCTTTGGCCAACCAAAGTTCTTCTCTCTCTGCTGCTTCCTTGCGACATTCTCAAGGTGAAGGTGTCTTTGGCTCGTGAGGGTTTTGTGTTTTTTTTTTTTGTTTCCCCCCTCTCCTTCCTTGAAATGCTGCTGCTTTCCTGACAGCTCCTTGATCCAGAATGGTATGCAAAACATCTTGAGCTCCAGCCCAGAATATGTGTTTGGGGGGGTAGGGCTGGAGGGAGAGAATCTGTGTTCTATGTACCCACAATTGTGGGTGGAGAACAGGAGCCAGCAATTCCCCCCCCCCCAAACAGCAGCTGTGTGTGGAGACTAACTCCCATAGGTGTGTAAGTCTGCAAGGTTTCAAGAATCCTCCTTAATTGCAGCAGGTTGACTCCTAAAACGTACATGCAAGATTGACTCCACCTACGGTGACACTTGCCTAATAAACAACAAAATGTTGCGACCTCTAATTATCCATTTGCACTTTATAGGCTTCCGATACAGTATTTCATTTTATATTTTACCATTAATCTCCACCGTGCCTAAACTGAATATTTAATAATGACTAATGGACGAGTTCTCATTTGCTATTAAAAATTTAGTGCAGATATATAAATAACATGAACACCCATAAACTTGAAGGTAGACTTTTGGGTGAAGCAAAGTACAAGCGCCGAAGCATCACTGAGGAGACATTCAGATTCTGACCCGGATATCAGATTGAATCTGATGAATTCTGCACACATATATCTGAGTGGCAGCCAGAGCTAGCACAGTAATATGTCCCTGAGGAGATGCTGCGTATGTGTGGTGATGGGAGAAACAGACAGATCCATGGCTCTTGTTCAAAAGCGGTGAATTCTTACTGCGTTAATAATCGTTTATATTTATTACATTAGTTTCCCACTCAGAGGCAGCATACATGGACAGTAAGAGCTGTTCCAACAGTGGATGGGTCTCCCTTGGGAGGTTGGAGATGCTCCTTCCTTGGAGGTTTTAAGCAGACGTTGGATGGTCATCTGTCAGGGATGCTTTAGTTGAGATTTCTGCATTGCAGGGAGTAGGACTAGATGACCATAGGGCTCCCTTCCAACTCTACAATTCTATGATTCTATGGCGTTATTCCATTTTGTAATCACAACAGCCCTCTGAGGCAGAGAGATAGACTGGACCAAGGTTAATGTCATGACTGGGCCATGGACAGGTCTGGAGGGAGCCAAGTGACAGGAAACAGAAGCCATGGTTCCAGTGTGTAATCAGGGTTAACTAATAAGTCAGAACCACTTGGGAACCAGGGGCCAGCAACCAGGTCCTAAGAACCAGAAATAGCCAGGAGACAAACCAGAATACAAGGTCAAGCAACAACCCAGAACCTAGGACCAAATAATTACTAGGAATACACCAGAACTCAGGAAGACCCATATAGTTAAACTGGAGCAGGAAGCCATTTTTACTCCTTCATGTCCCCCAAAAGAGATCCAAGGTCCAGCCTGGGCAGTTGAAGTTAATCAAGGGACTTTGTTGAGAAGCTGATACCTTCAGTTCAATAGTTCACTGCTTGGGTGAGCTGCATACAGATCCTGAAGCTGATGACAGTTACTCTGAGTATCATGGCTCTGCTCATAGAATCATAGCTTCATAGAATTGTAGACCCAACGGTCATCTAGTCCAACCCCCTTCCAAGAGTAATGTATGATGGCATGCCTCCAAGCAGTGCCATCCCTAGGGAATGGTGAATCAGGACAATTGCCCTGGACTCCAGAGTTTGGGAGACCCTGCATGGGGCTGGTTCACGGCTCTGTGTCACTCAAGATGGGCTCTCACACACACACACACCAGAGATAGTTTTAAAATTGTGTTGTTGCTGCAAATATGGTGGCAGCACCAACACTTCATCTCCCTCTAATTCTGAAGAAGGGGTCCTTCTGTTTTACCCTTCCTCCAAAAGCTGCCCAAAGTGACAAGCAACAAAGTAGCAAAACAAAACCAATTAAAAACAAATGCATATTCAAAATACATAAAGGTAAAGGTAAAGGTACCCCTGCCCGTACGGGCCAGTCTTGACAGACTCTGGGGTTGTGCGCCCATCTCACTTAAGAGGCCGGGGGCCAGCGCTGTCCGGAGACACTTCTGGGTCACGTGGCCAGCGTGACATCGCTGCTCTGGTGAGCCAGAGCCGCACACGGAAACACCGTTTACCTTCCCGCTAGTAAGCGGTCCCTATTTATCTACTTGCACCTGGAGGTGCTTTCGAACTGCTAGGTTGGCAGGCGCTGGGACCGAGCAGCGGGAGCGCACCCCGCCGCGGGGATTCGAACTGCCGACCTTTCGATCGGCAAGCCCTAGGTGCTGAGGCTTTAACCCACAGTGCCACCCGCATCCCATATTCAAAATACATAAGAACATCTAAAAGTCATTACCTCACAGTTAATAAATGAAATTCTGTCTTTGTGCAATGCTGCAGAGGAGTAAGTGGGTTTCTCCCAACCCACCCCTTACTGGCATGATGTTAGTATCAAATCTAAGGCAAGGAAGAGGTGCTCAGCTCTAAGCCATGACAATGGTTCTGTTCTGTGTGGTTCAGTGAGTGGGATGTTTGCCTTAGACGTGGGTCATTCAGGTTCCATCCGTCCTCAGTTGTGAAGCTCTGTGAATGACCTTGGGGAAGTGACCGTCTCTTTCCAGGGTCGTCTATTCAGAGAAAAGATGGGATATAAATGTAGTGTTCAGGGCAGTTCTTCTGCTAATGCTATTTTTAAAATTTTGTTTTATGGGAGCTTCTCTCTTACAGAACATAGTTGAAAAGGCATGGGTCCGTTCTTTTCTATGGAATGTGCTTTGCCTCCTCTGGAAGCGATGCAGGTTTGGAAAAGAAGAGACACCGTTTTGATATGCCATGGCCGGTGGCTCGTGTTCTTGGTCGCTGATGGTTCCTCTCTGCTAATTCAGGGCCTTTTCTAGACCTCCCAGGCTAAACGGCATCTGCAGCAACAGATGGGCTGCAATAGGTTTACAAGGAAATAATTGCATCAAGGCATCCAGCTGGTGGTTTATAATGGTGGGAACTCAAAAAGGACATTTGTTATCCCCCTAATCTTTAAACAGGGCACCGCCACGAGCATTAACATATAAGTCAACAATGGTATGAAAAATCTAGGGGCACTGCACCGATCGCACCCAGGGGGGCAGTTAGGTGGGCATTTCCCAAACAACTGGCAGTTTTTATTATTTGCGTCCACTTATTAATTGCTTCCCATAAAACATCTCAAAGCAACTTCACAGTAAAAAAAACCACTAACAATTAAAATGATTTAAAATAATTCTACATATAAAAAAAAGCCAAATCTAATACAGATACAAACTGGGGAAAAGATATTCACTTAAAAGACTTGTTATGTAAAACAACCCTTGATTTGATGGTGGCATTTTTTGGGGAGCTATCATCCAGATGACTGGAAGGACACTGGTACCTAAGGCACTGCTTCTTCCCATATGTTCCTGCCTGGACCTTAAGATCATAAACAGAACCCTTCTCCCTGTATCCCCTCATTCTGAAGTTTACAGGTTTACTAAAAGAGAGAGGGCTTTCTCTGTTGTGGTGCCTCAGTTATGGAGAACTCCCATGGTGCATCTGCAGCAGCAAAACTGGATACCTTCATCTGCCCCACCTACAATAAAACATGTCTCCCCCATATTGGTTTCCACATCCACAGCAGGCGCTGTAACTCTACAATGGTTGCCCCATTTCGGTTCAACTAATGTTGGCCCACCTGCATTGGCATCACCAGGGCATCATCAGGGTGGTGGGGATGGGAGATCCAGTGTTGCATCTCCCTTACCTATGGTGAAGAGGGAGCTCTAATGCATTCAATGACCTCTAAGGCTCTCCCAAGGCCCATGACATTGCATCCCAAGATATTGTATAATAATGACCCAAACATCATATTCATCAAGTGCTTTCTTTTCTCATCTGCAAAATATTCAGCCCACATTGATTGCTATGCATAGTGTGAAGCATGTAATTCAGCCTCGCCTAAACCTTAACAAACGAAACAAAAATCCATACAATTCAAGATTAACGCAAGATAACGTGGCCTGGATGCCTGAAGCAGTGTGTGGAAAGAGCTTTACAGCAATTCTGACATTGCTCGTATCTCTGGAATATAGAAGAGCACCTGCCAGGTACTCTGTGAAAATTAGAATATTAAATGTATGGACAAGGAGAAATATTACATTTGTCTTCTTGTATAATAGATCTAATAGCAATGACAGCTCATGAACGGAAGACCTTAATATTGTCAGAATTGATGGCAATCCTAATGGCCATGGAAGCCCTGATGGGGTATCACACAGCAAAGGACATTAGGAAAAGATTTCTTGCTGCGCTTGGAAGGCATATGGCGTCTAGTGGGACGCTGCAAAATTATTAAGCAATTTCCAAACACAGTATGCGGAGTTGCCCATTCGATGAGATGACTGCCATTAACAACAAGGCACAAAGCAGAGGCGGAATTCCAATAGGTTGTCTGAAGGTTTTCCCCAAAGAAGTCAGAGCAAATTCATAGGCACACATCTGTGCTGATAATAAAGAACCACAGTATAGCAGGGGTAGGCAACTGAGGGCCTGAGGGCCAAATACAACCCCCAGGCTTCATTATTTGACCCTCAGAATTCCCCCCAGGCTATACCCCAAATATTTTTGCCTGTCCTGAATGTGCCCTTGAACTCCCTGGAGAACAGAGAGGGGTGTGTGTGCTTAAAGTCCATATTGTGATATCGGTTTCATAACTTTTGACCTAGCAATATATTGCGAATCATAATGTGTGTTTTTGCTGTGTTGTGCAAAAGTCACAATGTGGGGGAAAACGTGAAGTCAGCCAATGCTTCTCTCAATTCCTGCAGGCCGTTAACTCTGCTGGCTCAGCTCTCCCCTGCCTCCTGCAAAAATCACAATGCGGGAAAAACAGTGAAGCCAGCTTCTACATAGCCCCATCCTTATTTCAGACATCATGATATATTGGTATATCACAATGTTTAGCCGGTGATATATCACAATGTTGAAAACTAGATATTGCCCAGCCCTAGTGTACAGAAACTAATCTACAGTGGTACCTCGGGTTAAGAATTTAATTCGTTCTGGAGGTCCATTCTTAACCTGAAACTGTTCTTAACCTGAGACACCACTTTAGCTAATGGGGCCTCCCACTGCTCCTGTGTTGCCGCGTGATTTCTGTTCTTATCCTGAAGCAAAGTTCTTAACCCAAGGTACTATTTCTGGGTTAGCGGAGTCTGTAACCCAAAGCGTCTGTAACCTGAGGTACCACTGTACTGTACAAAGGCAAGATTTACATTGGTAAATTTTACTTTTGTCTTTGGCCCTACCCACCAATGGCCTTCAGAAGGTTGCTCAGGAGGCAATGTGGCCCCCAGGCTGAAAAAAGTTTTGCACTACAGCAACACTTACATTGGTCAACATTGCTTAACTTAGGCTCTGTCTGCAGCTAGTGTGCTGAATTCTTGTAGAACAAAATGATCATAAAGAGTAGCAAGCTGAAACACCTTCAGTGCTGTGTTTGAAAGATGGCATATCAAGAGCTTGTACTTTATTGTGTTATCTGCTCTAGACATTGCCCGGGGGGGGGGGGGTGTCCTACATGAGCTTCAAGCATTGACAAGACCTGCACCCGGCAATCATTAATATCACTCAAAGCTGCAAACCGTGACAACTTCCTTAAAACATACAGGGATTTCTACATCAAACTGAATCAAAACACAAGGCAATATGGGACTGAGAAAACAAGCCAGACTGTTAGTTCTGGGATTTTCAAATAAAAGGCTTTATACCTTTTCCAAAGAAAGAGAGAAAATAAAAACGTCAGCATAATTTTATCAACCAGTCAGACAGAATCGGAAAGCCAGCTACCCAAACCTGTTTCTACTTACACGCCTCTTTCTGACCTCCATCCCCAAAAGCAGAGCTCATGGACCCATTTTAGCTAGGCAAAAGCAAGGAGGGTGCAGCAGAGGGTGGACCCCCTGGCCGGGAGGTTCTACATCCCAATGTACAATGTATATGAACGGCAGGAGGTTTTCTGGGGAGAAGGGAAGCCAGATTTCACTTCTGTAGCCAGCTTGTATTCACATGTACCATTCTGGGGGACTAACGTGGCTATTAACACATTGCCGTGAACAGCTAAACCTACTCTGCTGTATGCACATTGCTTCCATCTGGTGGTTGGAATTCCATGTGCAACCTAAAAGCATTGACATCTTAATGCTATGTCGCCCAAGCACATTGCACTATGCTCATTTTAAAGGTACAGTATCTCTTTCCTTGCTGTCTGTACGAACTGCTCAGTTCACAATGCATTTCTGTGAAATACTGGAATGTTAGCAACCACCTCTTTCTTGCCTCTCCACTACTGAAAGAGTATTACTTGATTCTGGGATCTAATTTTTCTAGTGCATGCTGGAGTCTGAAAACCGTGAATATGTGGGAAATAAGATGTTGCACAGCCATAAACAAAGTACACATGTTAGTGGCATCTATATATGGAAATGTGGTTCTTGAGAAATCATTCTTTTAAAACCTTTTCAGTAGATGATGCTATGAGGCCGACTACCATGCCACCTATATTACTACATTTATATACCACCTTTCCTCTGAGGAGCTCAAGGCAGCATATATGAGCCCTTCCCTGTCACCTGAGTCTTACAACAACCCTGTTAGGTAGCTTAGGCTGAGAAAAAGAGAAACTGACAGCCCCAAAGTCATCCACTGAGCTTCATGGCTTCATGGAAGATTTGAAGCCAAGTCAGTCAACACTCTGACGCAGGGAAGGGGGTGTTGGGATGTGTCCAAGGAAACAGGGGCAATTGGCAGGCTCCCAGCTGGCTCCAGCCCACTGGCCGGCAGCTGGGGGATCTCCAGCCCTTGGTTCAGCATGTAACTGCGACTCAAGCTTCAGGAACCTTCAGAAGCTGAGCACGCAAGCCAGCAGAAAAAATACTCCTCGCAACAGAAGGGAAGATAGAGGCTGTGTAAAGCATATTTACAGGCATTTTATTCAGCATCAGGACAAAGGGAAAAACATGTCTTCTCCCCTTCATGTCCAAGCAAGCAGCACAAGCAAAAGCTATACACACAACGGAAGTTCCCAGCAAGCTGTGCTGGAATGTAAACAGACATGTGACATACAACAATTCCACACATCTGTTAAGGTGGAACGGAACATCGTAACAGGGGGACCCCAGGCCTGTACACCCAATGCAGCCCTCCGGGCCTCTCTACCTGGTCCTTCCTGGGCCACATCCCCTACTCTTCCACAGCTCCTACTGGTCCTGCGTCGCAGGCTCCTTCAGAAGTTTTGGCCTGAATCCTTATATTTGGGTAATGTTATCTTGCTTCCCTGGATGGAGGTGTGCACATGTGTGTAGCCAGTATCGTACAAAGGTAAAATTTAAATTCATTGCTCCACACACTTTTGCATATGGCCTGCCCACCAGTGGCATGTGACACCCCCCCCCAAAGATTGCCCTGGTAATGAGGACCTCAGATGAAGAAGGCTCCCCACCTTCTCCAATCATCACACCACACCAGCTCTCTTTCGGTTTCCCTAACGTGAAAGAAGAATACTCTTTCCCACCTAGCCAAAGCTGCACCTTACATCCCCCACCCCATCCTGCCACCAATTTTCATTCCATTGGTGCTTTTAAACTGGGGTCTCTATAAATTGGAGCAAAACCAATGCATTGTAAGTAACTTTAAAAAACACACACACCAAAACCATCTACCCGCTGCTTGACTAGGCACAATGTGCAGACTTCAGAGGGGAAGCAATACTCCTAGAGTTATTAATGTTTCTGTGGCAGTTGCTCAGTGAAGCAGATGTCTGCAAATCTGCAATCAGGCACAGTCTTTGCAAAGAGCGGAGAGCGACAGCAGCACTACAGATGCACCACCCACCCCACATTTTACGACGGGTAATAGAATACAGGCAATTTGCAGAGTAAACATTAACAAACAGAATCCAATGGGTTTGTACGTGCATGTGAGATCATCCGCTGAAAGCGGAGCAGGACTGAACTGTAGCAGCATCATAAGCTTCTGTTGTTTCTTTTGGATACAGCTATAGGTGCTGTCCCATTCAAAAGCTTATTCCTTTGGGGTACGTATTGACATGCAAGCTTATAAGCAGGCGTTTCTGAATGGGTAAGGGGAACAGCTTGGCCTGGGCTGTGGCCCAATCACATTGCCTGCATCTGTTCCGAAAGTTCCACCCACATTGCCAGGCCCCAGAATCCAGGCCCAGCAAAGCAGGCTTATTATAATCAAATTATGCAAAAGTGGGGCCTTTGAGACAAGCAGATGGTTACTTTGGGACACACAAAAACAGGAGCAAGGGCTTCGGCCATAGGCAGATCCAAGCCCCTGCAACTCAGAAGCTTTTCAAAACACCAGGGAGAAATCTGGTCAATAAACCTTTCCAGTATTGTAATAAGAGAAGCTGCTTTTGTATACACTTGCCTTTTTATGATAAAGTTTGGAGGAACTTGTCTTCTATTGAATCTGGCAAACACTGACTCCAACTTTCAGGCCGATTGGGATAAAGTTAACTTCTTCTGACTGTTACAGATTTCCAGATCTGAAGGCCAAATACAACAGTTGCTACAACCAAGCATAAACAGAGAAGTGAGGAACAGAAGAGCCCGCTGGAACAGACCAATGGCTCATCTAGTCCAGCATCGTATTCTCACAGTGGCTAGCCAGATGCCCGTGGGAAACCCACAAACAGGATCCAAGCACGAGAGCCCTCTCCCTGCCTGTGGTGTCCAGCAACTGGAATTCAGAAACTTTATTACCTCCAATTGTGGAGGCAGAGCATAGCCATCATGGACAGTTAGCCACCGATGGTCTTCTGTTCCATGAATTTGTCTATACAGTGGTACCTCGGGTTAAGAACTTAATTAGTTCTGGAGGTCTGTTCTTAACCTGAAACTGTTCTTAACCTGAAGCACCACTTTAGCTAATGGGGCCTCCCGCTGCTGCCGCGATTTCTGTTCTCATCCTGAAGCAAAGTTCTTAACCCAAGGTACTATTTCTGGGTTAGCGGAGTCTGTAACCTGAAGCGTCTGTAACCCAAGGTACCACCGTAATCTTTTTTAAAAGACATCTAAAATCAATCACCTAAAAATGGTAACCTGTGAAGAACGCTATAGTGTCAATGTTTTGATTGCTCAGGTGGCTCAAATAATCTCTGAACAAGTGCTCAAGTGATTGCTGAAAACAATTTGTGGGAAGAAGTAAGATGATAAGGGCTTGTATGCAAAGCAGCACTAAGTAACCATCCCACCAGAGCAAGGATTTACACTTGCGCAATGGAGTGCTCTGCACCCCCTAAATCTTTTCTGAGGGTTCCCCAATCTTCCAGAGTAGTTTTGGGGAGTGTGTGGGACAATTACTTAGCACTACAATGTTATAGAAGGGACGCGGGTGGCGCTGTGGGTAAAACCTCAGTGCCTAGGACTTGCTGATTGTATGGTCGGCGGTTCGAATCTCCGCGGCGGGGTGAGCTCCCGTCGTTCGGTCCCAGCTCCTGCCCACCTAGCAGTTTGAAAGCACCCTTAAGTGCAAGTAGATAAATAGGTACCGCTTTATAGTGGGAAGGTAAACAGCGTTTCCGTGTGCAGCACTGGTGCTGGCTCGCCAGTTGCAGCTTCATCACGCTGGCCACGTGACCCGGAAGTGTCTTTGGACGGCGCCGGCTCCCGGCCTCTTAAGTGAGATAGGCGCACAACCCTAGAGTCGGTCACGACTGGCCCGTACGGGCAGGGGTACCTTTACCTTTACAATGTTATAACACGGTAATAATAATAATAATAATCAGTGTTTTTTTTCTAAAAAATGTTTAGGGGTACTCTCATTTTGGCACAAGAAAATCAGCATTTTATAGTTCAAATTGGGGGAAATAAATACAGTAAATGGACAAACATACAAAGAGTCACAAAATGTTTAGGGGTATGTGTACCCCTGCATCCCCCCAGGAAAAAGCACTGGTAATAATAGTAATAGCAGCAGCAATAAATAATAATAATTCATTATTCAATTTTGTTTGAGATACAAGATCTCAAAGTCAGTTTGGGATTTTTGTCATTGTACATCAGACAGCATCCATCCAATGTTCTGCAGTAATATAGTGAAGTCAGAAGGAAAGCTTAACATGAATGGTTGGATAGTGAGGAATGCTGAAGCACATTGAAGAGAAGCACCATTTATTTCCTGGCAGACCACTGAGACCAGAGGTCAAGCTCAGCTAATAATTCCTTTGCAATGGATGGATTAACTTCATGTAAGCATCACATGAGGGACACTGGGAGACATTAGTGGGCTGAGATGTGACCATGTTTCTCAGTCAAAAAAGTCCCCAGGATGCGGAGGCCAGAAGGCTGTTTAAAATAATGACTATGGTATACTTGATTATCTGCAGTTACAGAAAGGTAGCCGTGTTGGTCTGCCATAGTCAAAACAAAAAAATTTTTTCCCTTCCAGTAGCACCTTAAAGACCAACTAAGTTAGTTCTTGGTATGAGCTTTCGTGTGCATGCACACTTCTTCAGATACCTCTGAAGAAGTGTGCATGCACACGAAAGCTCATACCAAGAACTAACTTAGTTGGTCTTTAAGGTGCTACTGGAAGGAAAAAATTTTTTTGTTTTGATTATCTGCATGCAACATTTCATTAGCTCACACAAGGTTGAAGGAGATGGGACTTGGCTATGGATGCAAGAGATATTCCACATATAAATGCAATAAATAAATAAGTGCATGTTACAAGCTATAGATTCCAGACCAGGAGCATTTTCATATTCCAAGTTGCTTAGTACTGAGAACCAGAGAGTGCAATGTCATTTTGTACTGGAAACTGTCTGTGTTTCATGCTCTGAAAGATAGGTGTCTGATTGGTTAAGTTCGCTGCCATTGTCACTTTGATACTCAATCAAGGCATTCTGGGGAAATGTAGGGGTCAGGCAGCTGTAACTTCACCAACTGCAACATTTAGTCTTGCAGCAGGACACCACACCTTGCTAAGCCTATCATTTGCTGCTTGCTCACTGGCATTCATTGGGACCCAACCCAAGAAGACCATTGCTGCTTGCTGACCTGTTGGAAATAGGAGGCCCAGCAAGATGGACCTTTGGTCTGATTCAGCAAGGCTCTGCTTGACTGCTTTCGCTAAGCAACGTTCATTTTCAGTTGTTCCCAGTAATACCACACAAAACTATCAAAGGCAATGCAAATTAGGCCCCAAACCAGACCCTGTCTTGGAGCTAGGCCAAGGAGCTAGTTTCCACAGGACTTTTTCCCTTTGGAGATGTTGAGGCCTCTAAACATGTGAGCCCTGAGCCACATGTCTTTACTGTTGCTGTTGTTGTTAAATTTGTATACCACCATTCATCCAAAGATCTCAGTGTGGTTCACAATATAAAAATACAATATAAAAGCACAAATAAATAAAACAATAAAAACCCTTCCCACACATTTAAAAGGCTGTAGAATACTAATCAGCCAAAGGCTTGTCTGAAGAGGAACGCTTTTTTCTGAAGAAGAAGAAGAAGAAGAAGAAGAAGAAGAAGAAGAAGAAGAGGAGTTTGGATTTGATATCCCACTTTATCACTACCCGAAGGAGTCTCAAAGCGGCTAACATTCTCCTTTCCCTTCTTCCACCACAACAAATACTCTGAGTGGGGCTGAGAGACTTCAAAGAAGTGTGACTGGCCCAAGGTCACCCAGCGGCTGCATGTGGAGGAGCGGGGACACAAACCCGGTTCTCCAGATTACAAGTCTATTGCTCTTAGTCACTACACCACACTGGCTCTCACTGGCCTGACGCCTAAAGATGTATAATGAAGGTGCCAGATGAACCTCCCTGGTTCTAGACTGCCCCTTGGTAATTCCAAGCTTGCTGATGACTAAATAGTTCCTTCCTTAAAGTGGTGGAAAGTATGGTGTGGTGGTGGCCTCACCTGATCTCCCAGCAGCTGTGTTGCTGCTGCTTAGTGAGAAGGAGAGAGGGAGGGGCAATATGTCAGGGAGGCAAATGCAGTGCAAACACACATGAAGTAGTACAGGATTGGTTCTGCCAGTGCATGTCCACTGTGCTGACCTCCACACTGCCTCGCCCCCTCCCTCTGCATCCAATAAGCAGCAGTGACTCAGCTGTCAGGACGTCAGGTGAGCATCACTGCCGCACCATGCCACCTGCTGTTGCTTTCTTCAGTGGATACAAACAATCTGGAAGGAATCCCAGAAATAGCATGGCATGGGGAGCATCTTGGACTTCAGTAGCACTGGGAAGGCACCACCATCATCTTAATTGTACCCAACAACAGGCTCTGATTGATAGGGCACAAAAGCACTGAACATTGGCTGAATGGCTATCCATCACCTTAACTACTGCCAGCTGCTCACTCTTCCCCCAGGAACTTCTCCAGCTTCCTCTATGCTTCAGAGACGCAGGGGCTCCCCACAGTTACAGGGAGGCATTTCGTTCAAGGACACCTCAGCACACAAGCAAATAAATTTACGTTTCTTCGTGGCCCTGACCGAAAGGGCAATTACAATTACAGGCTATAATCTTTCAGCCAGCTCAGACATTATGAGAGGAGTGTCACTTCAATAATAAGCCGGTTGTCCTTGCAGTAGAATTGGTCTCCTGCAGTAGTTATAATAAAACAACTTGCATTTTTTTAAAAAATCATGTTGCATGGTTTAATAACTCAATTACAGTTCCACAAAATGGGAAAAGACAAGAGATTCTTCCGCCTGATTTTTTTTAAAAAAATTATAGCATTTGTAGTTTATTTTCTATCTTATCTTTGTTTACTAAAATCAATGAGTTTCAACATGCTCCAGTAAATATAATTTTAATAAAACCTTGTGATATCCTGGTGTCCTGTCCTGACCCGTAGAGGTTACTGGGTAAGCCAAAGAAAGCAGGTGTTTAGATGCCCAGCCTGTTCATTGGGTCCAGATTCTTCATAAACTTATCCAAAGGCCATAGCCACTAAACTAGAGAGCAGCAAGACTCTTCTTTCTCTAACCCTAGGTATGTCTTTGTGATTCCTGGGCAGCTTCTGATATTGTGGACAGTTCATCCTGTGTTAACCAACCTTGAATTCAGTCACAATTATTCTTATTCAACATCTTTATCAACGACTTGGATGATGGACTCAAGGGCATCCTGATCAAATTTGCAGATGACACCAAACTGGGAGGGGTGGCTAACACCCCAGAGGACAGGATCACACTTCAAAACGACCTTGACAGATTGGAGAACTGGGCCAAAACAAACAAGATGAATTTTAACAGGGAGAAATGTAAAGTATTGCACTTGGGCAAAAAAAATGAGAGGCACAAATACAAGATGGGTGACACCTGGCTTGAGAGCCGTACATGTGAAAAGGATCTAGGAGTCTTGGTTGACCACAAACTTGACATGAGCCAACAGTGTGACGCGGCAGCTAAAAAAGCCAATGCAATTCTGGGCTGCATCAATAGGAGTATAGCATCTAGATCAGGGGAAGTAATAGTGCCACTGTATTCTGCTCTGGTCAGACCTCACCTGGAGTACTGTGTCCAGTTCTGGGTGCCACAGTTCAAGAAGGACACTGACAAACTGGAACGTGTCCAGATGAGGGCAACCAAAATGGTCAAAGGCCTGGAAACGATGCCTTATGAGGAACGGCTAAGGGTGCTGGGCATGTTTAGCCTGGAGAAGAGGAGGCTAAGGGGTGATATGATAGCCATGTTCAAATATATAAAAGGATGTCACATAGAGGAGGGAGAAAGGTTGTTTTCTGCTGCTCCAGAGAAGCGGACACGGAGCAATGGATCCAAACTGCAGGAAAGAAGATTCCACCTAAACATTAGGAAGAACTTCCTGACAGTAAGAGCTGTTCGACAGTGGAATTTGCTGCCAAGGAGTATGGTGGAGTCTCCTTCTTTGGAGGTCTTTAAGCAGAAGCTTGACAACCATATGTCAGGAGTGCTCTGATGGTGTTTCCTGCTTGGCAGGGGGTTGGACTCGATGGCCCTTGTGGTCTCTTCCAACTCTATGATTCTATGATTCAATGATTCACAATGTAATTAAACTCAGGCTTTTAAAACAATTGCAATCTTCTCTTTAAAGTGGAAATTCACCACTCTTGTACATACAGTGACCACAAGCAACATATGATTCATGTGTGGTTGGCAGAGGAGGGGCTTTTTGTATGGCCTGTTGTGTGTTGGAAAAGTGTAGGGCCTTCTCTGTGGTGGAACCCTGACCAGGGAAGATCCTACCACTGCAATGTAGATAGCCACAACTAACAGGATTCCTGATTTAAACATACTTGGTCTCTCTGGCTTTTAGATAAATTTAATTGGTTGCCTAACATTCTAGTGTTTGTTTGTGATAGATTTACAATCGATTTTGCATTTTATTGTCTTGCTTTATCTGGTATAATACATCGTTTTATACTTTGCTGAAAACTGCTCTGTGATTACTATGTAATGAAAAGCAGTCTAAATGTTTGATTGATAAATTAATATACAAAGCAACCACACAATCCACAGGGGCAAATACAGATCAATCCTCTGTACAAAAATTGTCACCACCAATGTGTTCTGGACCCTAAAAGCAAAGCTTAACCAGTTCAGGCCTTGTATGGCTGGATATTATGGCTTTTGCACAGTTACCTTCATTGATTCTAGACAACAGGATGATGCTCAGTTGTCACAGAACTTAATTAGATTTTCAGCTTCTGCAAATAGCTGCTTCTCTGGCTAAAATTGAATGCAAAGATTTATACTATTCAAAAGCATTGTTCAGCTCACTGCAATGACTTTTTACAGGGAGCAACAAAACTACCAACAAGCTTGAAAGATACCCTAAACATCTATGCTTACGCTGGTGAAATTATTCTCACTGGCAGCTGAAACATACTGTCATGCAGAGAGTTCCATTCCATTGTAATGAAAACAGCATTTTAAGGCATTTTCAAAGCAATCAGCAAATGGATGTTCCACCAATCTCTCTTCTTCCCCTTTTTCTAAATCTCTTTGCTTTAAATTTTTTATTAAGCCTTATTGCAACGTTCCAAAAAATTTCATAGACCCTTCAAGGAGAGTCATTTCTAATTTAACAATAAAGCAAGAAAAGATTGTTTCTTGTTATCAGTTCATCTGGTTACAGAACACTAGGTTCCCATGTGGCAAGTGCCTTCCCCCCCTTCGCTCATCATTTGTCCTCTAATGAGCTCTAAGAGCACTTGAAAAGAGATGAGAAAGATAGTAAGAGCACAGGGTCTGGGCTAAGATACTTGCTACCTGTGTTCAGAGTTGAAGGACAGAAAACAACATTCCTGAGATCCTTCTCTGTCACTTTGGCAATGACTAGCTAAAGGTAAAGGTAAAGGGACCCCTGACCATTAGGTCCAGTCGTGGCTGACTCTGGGGTTGTGGCGCTCATCTCGCTTTATTGGCCGAGGGAGCCGGCGTACAGCTTCCGGGTCATGTGGCTGGCATGACTAAGCCACTTCTGGAGAACCAGAGCAGCACACTAACGCCATGCTTTCGAACTGCTAGGCTGGCAGGAGCAGGGACCGAGAAACAGGAGCTCATCCCGTCTTGGGGATTCGAACTGCAACCTTCTGATCGGCAAGTCCTAGGCTCTGTGGTTTAACCCACAGCGCTGCCCGCGTCCCTTAATGACTAGCTACATGCCTCTAAAAAGATATTCAATCCTGACTCAATACTTTCATTAGACCCTCCAGCTTCCAACTAGATGTTTGACACCTTCCTCTGACCCCTGATCCCAAGAATGTTCTTCTTCCATCTGCATCAGAGAGGAACCATGTGTGAGCTTCCACCTTCACATGGGCCAGCTACCAGTCCCTCTGTTTCATCCCCTTCACCCAGCCCTGCTGCCTTCCAGGTGCTGGAGTAGGTAGATCTCAACCTGCTCTATGTATAAAGACCCCCTGCATTATTAGGTTTCCAAACACCCACAGTTGGCAGGGCAGTGTTCAGTTGGCTTCTCAACACCCAAATGGTGTTGGCTACCAGGAGGGGGGAAGAAGAGGTGCTGGGAGTTTGGCGGGGTGCAGGCATGGTGGCACAGCCAACAGACATGCTTGTTTCCAGGTCTGCACCAAGCCAAGCTTACTGCCGCTTCTCCCTTCCCCACCTATATCTTGGCAACCAACAGCAGTGCTCAGTGTTTGGAAGCCAGGTAAGCAATTTCATCTTGCCCACCTTGCTGACCACTACTGCTTCTAAATTTGAGCAAGAGCTTTCACAAAAAAGGGCAGGTTCCCTGCTTCACACAAGCTACCATGTTGGTCCAGACAGTGAGATCACAATCATCTCAAGTTCAAGACGCCTAATAACTCACAGAAAAATGAAAGAAATGGGAGGTTCTCTCAAGGCATGGTAGCCACATGGAAGGTGATTCTATGGACTGGCTTCTCTCCATGCAGTCATGGGTGTTTGTAGGGATGGCGCAAGCAGGGGGAATCCCACCCCAAACTTCACAGATGAGTCATGTAGCCCAGATTTCATTGTTACTATTTAAAAAGCAAGCCTGGAGCCCTTGTAGAACCTTGCAAACAGTTCAGGTACAACATTGAGAAACTGGCCTGCTCCCACCTTCCTATGTTTTAGGCAACAAATTAGTAATAGAATTATGGGATTGTTGAGTTGGGCTCTTCTTGCAGAGTTAGTGGGCACAAGGGAAAGAGTAACCCCATGATGTTGCATTTCCTTAGCAGCAGCAGCTAAGCTCCTAAAAATGACAACAGTTCATGAATTTCAGTAAAATCTTGAAAGCTCACCTATTCCTGGTGGCTCTATCCATCAGATGTCCTACTTAATGTCACTTTGCCAACTTTTTGGTTGATGGACTGCACTGTGCGTGGGAGGTTTATGTATTATATTGCTGATTTTATTAATGGAGTACTATACTGCTCGTTTTTATTATATTTATGGTATTTTATGGTTTTATTGTTTTATGTTGCACTTATGTTTTATTTTGACTCATAAAGGCTGCTTATAAATGTATTTGAATAAATGAATGTCTTTCACCTTGCAATGATACGATTAAGAAATAGCCCTGTCTTCCACGTTGCAACAGTCATAAAAACATGGAACGGTGCCTGAGATTCAACTAGTCCAACCCCCTGCAATGCAGGAATCTCCTCTAAGGCATCCATGGAAAATGGCCATCCAACCTCTCCTTAAAAACCTCCAAGGAAGTAAAATCCACCACCTTCGAAGGGAGTCAGTTCCAATGTTTAACATCTCTTACAGTCAGAAAATTATTCCTGATGTTTAGTGGGAATCTCCTTTCTTGTGACTTGAATCCATTGGTTTGGGTCCTACCCTTTGGAGCAGGAAAAAACAAGCTTGCTAGCATTGCCATATTTTGAAGAACAAAAAAGAGGACACAATTTCTACTTTTAACTATGGATCACCATGACGACTCTATGCATGAAATAGAGGGCATGTCCTGGAAAAAGAGGACATAAGGCAACCCTGTTTATGTTCCATCTTCCATGCAACAGCTCTTTAGATATTAGAAAAGGGCTATCATATCTCCTCTAAGCCTCCTCCTATCCAGGCTACACATACCCAACTATCACAGCTAAGTTTTGATGCACACTTGGGGAGCCCAAATCAAAACTACATGGGAAGAGGGAGGGAGAGAGAAAATGTACTTGGTTGCCGTGTGAATGACTGTTTCTTAAAATTCATTACACTTATACTGTAACCAGCTAACGCCCACATTAGCCAACCTATGTGGGCTTAAGGTTTGGACCAAATGCTATCCGAGTCAGGCTAATGAAAGAAGACTTTCATCAGTCCCCCGCTTGCCATTCCACCAAGCGCAATTCCTGAACGATGTGTGTAATGTGCACATTACCCAAGCAACGGGTTTTCCTATTAACATTTATGTGGCATTGTGTATGAGGCATTCCTCAGCACTTTTATTTTCAGAGCGAGGGAAGACATAGAGCAGCATGTCTGATCCAGTCCAGTGAATTTACCGGGCACAGTTTTAATTAGAGGCAGTTCAGTTGCTAATTTCCTTGGGACTATGCATCGCTGAGTCATAGCTCCCTGCTCCCTCACTTGCATACACACACACACACACACACACACACACACACACACACCTTCCTTTCCCTCTCTCCACCAATGCGAAGGGGAGCTTTCTGCTGACTGAATGACAAACTGCACCGCAGAAGGGAGTGAAGAAAGTGAGGAGCTGCAGAGTTGGCAGCTGCAGCCACTGGCCTCCGCTCCATCCTCCCAGCCCTGTGGGGAGCCGGCTGCTGTGAAAGGTCATCGCTCTGACTTGGCAATCAGTTTGGTTCCAGCAACAGGGGCTGAACGCAGCTGGGCATCGCCTCTTGCTGTCTGAGAACCAGAAAGCTCAGATCCAAAACCAGACCACCATCTAGCTGAGGTCTATTTTTATTTTGCTACCAGTCTAGTAATAATACTGACAGTGGTGCCCTCAGAGCAAGACTTTGGGGCAAGAGTCCAGGGACCGACTCTACAGAAGGTATAGAAGGAGCCCCCCAAAATGCAATATGGCTGGCTTACCACACTGTGAAGTAAGCTGCACCCTCATCTAGAGAAGGGATGGGCTGCAGGTGGATTATGCTACCTGGCTAGGAGGGATCCTTCTAGATATGTCTAAACAGGGGTTGCTTTAGACCAGGCACGTCCAACCAGTAGCTCGTGATCTATCGGAAGATCACCGGCTGATCCTGGTAGATCCTTGGATCCTTATCTATCGCAGGCTTAAAGTGTACAAAAAGTTAACTTAAAAAAAAGCTCAAAAACTCTGTGGAATCCTCCCCCTAAAAAGCTCAACAACCCACCCCACCCACCTTCCTCCTCCCTCCAATGACAATGGGTAGATCACTGCCAGTTTTTTTATACTGGGAGTAGATCACAGTCTCTTGGGAGTTGGACGTGCCTGCTTTAGACATCTTTGAGTTTCTCACCCACTTGCTAGCTTTCTCCTGGTGATTTGTTCATGTGTAAGCTGGAGATGTATGGAAGTGAGAGCTGGACCATAAAGAAGGTTGATCGCCGAAGAATTGATGCTTTTGAATTATGGTGCTGGAGGAGACTCTTGAGAGTCCCATGGACTGCAAGAAGATCAAACCTATCCATTCTGAAGGAAATCAGCCCTGAGTGCTCACTGGAAGGACAGATCCTGAAGCTGAGGCTCCAATACTTTGGCCACCTCATGAGAAGAGAAGACTCCCTGGAAAAGACCCTGATGTTGGGAAAGATGGAGGGCACAAGGAGAAGGGGACGACAGGACGAGATGGTTGGACAGTGTTCTCGAAGCTACCAGCATGAGTTTGACCAAACTGCGGGAGGCAGTGGAAGACAGGAGTGTCTGGCGTGCTCTGGTCCATGGGGTCACGAAGAATAGGACATGACTAAACGACTAAACAACAACAACAAAGCTGGAGAGGCCCATAAATGCTTGCTCAACTTCCACACAGGCTCATTCATATCGTATAGAAGGCATGGGCACTAAGTACAAATATATATTTTTAGGTTTCAATCCAGAGGCAACCTCCACCCACACCAAGGCTGTGGCAGACAGCACTTCCTAAGCACACAAGGTGCTTCCCCTTACCATTGCCAGCAATGGAAGGTTGCTGACTGCACACTTAAGAAATGTCGCCGCTCCTATCACATAGGAACAGCCACATGCACCATCTAACTCAGCAGCCTGTCTCCATTGTATGCTGTGTAAGAAATCTGCAATAGCACAAAATTCTAGTAGAATACACTAGCCAGGTTATCTGCAGCATTTACATTGGAAATGCTTGTTCATTTATTATATCTATATTATGACCTTGGCCCAAGGAGCTTAGGGTGGCAAGTGTAGTTCTCTCCCTCCAACATACATAGAGACACACACTTTTATCCGGAAGTAGCTTTAGCCTCCCACAAGGTTCCTTTAGGATTTCACAGGGGCAAGATGGATCTGGACTAGGAGAAAGTAGCTTCCATACTTGCACCAATTACAGTATGAATTGAACCTAAGTTCACCTTTTTTGTCTTATCCTTCAAACCCACCCCCAAACCCCCACATAGCTAATGTAGAAGGTAATTCAATCATTTTTAGTTCAGATGACATTCCCTAGAAATGTGGGACTGTTTAATGTCAATTATCTGATGGATGCACATTAATTTGATTCTACGAACAGATGCTGGTCTTAAAGATGGGCAATATTGGTAGCCAATTGGCATCTGTCCCAAAAAGAAACTAGTCTTCCAGCTCTGCTGCTTTTTTCAACTTAAAAATATATTTCCTATGCTAGGTGAAGACTTTCCTCTTCTTCCAGAGATTTGCCTGTTATCCTCTTGGCTGTTCTGGGGACATCACAGTTGGTTGTTGTTTTTTTATGATCATGATCATATATATCTGTTGGGGGTAGTTGGGAGTTTGTCATTTTTAGACTGAGCGTATGATCATCTTCAACGAATGCTGCTGTTTCAATCTTTTGCATGCCTTGTATTGGGTGGATTTTTGTGCTGCAATTTTTTAGCAGCAGGCATCAAACAAATTGAAATCATGATAATGGTTTTGTATTTGTAAAAACACTAAAGCATTAATATAAACAAACAGTCTTAACACAGACTTTCAGAATATATGAGACAGGAGTAGCCACCACAGTACTCTATGTTTTGGGCTGCAATTCCCGTCATCCTAGGCCATGGTGACTAGGACTGATCAGAGCTTGTAGTCCGCAACACCTGTTGCCTACTCCTGATATAGGGCAGTGGCTAACATTAGCTGTACCCAGAGCACACCCACAGAAATATCAAAATCTATCACCCACGACAACAATGAAGGGGGTCTCCAACACCACATCCTGACATGGTCCCATCCCATTGCCAAGCAAGCAGGGGCTACGAGTCTCTGAGGAACACTTGCCTGAGAATCCACATACGGCATGAGACAGCCCAGAGGTCAGGGAATTCATATAATCACAGAGCCAAGGGACCAGGAACCACAGGCATTGTTTCCAGTATCTATCTGCTACTGAGAGCTCAGTTTAAGAAGGCTGAAGCCAGCTGGTTCTCATCTCCTCCTTACCTTGAAGGCTGATCAGCTGCAGGTGGAGTTATTCTGCCTTCTCCCCCTTCAGGCTGCTGTTCAGCAGGTGAAGCTGACTCCTGGCCCATGACATGTCCAAGTTACCTTCACCAGCACAGCTGGATAGGTTGTAGTGCACAAGGATGAAAAATATGCTAACAATATCTCCATTCTCTCTCTGTGACCCAACATGACAAGCATTCCCTTGAACCCATACAGTGTGGTTCATTCTCCTGGCAAGGGAGATGGAATTTTTGTGGATGATAGTGATACAATGCCCTGTCCCCCTGACTTGCAGTGGCGCTACATCAAGTACCTGGGCGGGCAAAGCTGGCTTAGCATAGCGCCACCCAGGCCATGCACCCTGTATATATATGCCAGGTTAGTCCCTTCATCCATGATCAAATCATGGATGACTGATGTTTTATTCCGTACTGAACATGAGCTTCTTCTGCTTCTTTTCAAAGGTTCCTGGACAATGAGAAACTCTCATTTCAGAACAGATGCAATCTTGGAACTTAGAAAAGCATTTATTTGCTTTTCTATGATTATCCACTGTATGCACTACACCAGGTGACATTCATGGAAAGTTTTCAATGCTATCTCAGTGCCTCTGAAATGCTTTTATTCCTGCCTTCTGCACAACCCAAGATTTTTGCTCTTGCAATCAATTTGTGGTAGAAACACATTCCGTAAAATGGGACTCAGAAGTGGCAGTTGTTTCTTCCTCTCTCTTTTACATCGCTTTTTAAACTGTTCTGTGTCTTTGCTATCTTGTCTTCAAATTAAGACGTGTGAAGAACAATTCACTGATGCCTGTGAGACCCTTGGATGTTGTGGCACTGAGAGGTACACCATGAATCAAGTCCTATTCTCCCCCTCCCTGCTCCAGCATCATGGTGCTGTCACAAAACTGCATCTCAGACAAACAAAAAAAGGCAAAACTGCAAGAAAATGCTTGTTTAAACACTTACGTGTTTTTGCTCACCATCACACTTGCATTGTTGGTTTTAGAACCCAGCAGAAGAGCACCCGCAGAGCCACATACATTTATAATCCACTTTCCCTGAAAAGAAGGTAATATACATGGTCCCCCCCCCTCATTTTATCCCTGCAACAACCCTGAGAGATGGGTTAGGCTGAGAGATAATGATTAGTCCAAATTACCAAATGAGCTTCATATCTTAAAAGAAATTTGGAACTCAAGTTCAAATACTCTAGCCTAGGGGTGGGGAATCTGAGATCCAAGGGCTGGGTGTGGCCCTTCATGCCTCTCGATCAGGCCCTTGTGGTTCTCTCTATTCCTCACCTCCTTCCTAGCCACCCCCACTCTCCCCAGGATGAGGGATAGAGCGGTACATCTGCAGAAACTAGCCTACTGTACAAAGGTTGACAGTCCACCCCTTGTTCCACTCACTTTTCCCTCTGACAAACTTCTGGCATGTGGAAAGCTGTCCAGAAGGCAATTTGGACTTGGCTGAAAAAGCTTTCCCACCCTGCACTAACACTGCTACACTGCACCACAAGCCAACACAGATCCAGTGGCCTCAGGTGTGTTTAATTATGCACTGGATTTTGGCCAGTAATTTGGATAGGGTCACTCTTGTAGCTTCATGGATATAGAGGACTGAATGTTTTAACTGAATATCGGGCTGCCATCTCTTAGTGGGTAGTTTAAAATCAAGCAGATCTTTTGCCAATTTTGTATTTATTTTGATGGCTAAATTTACCCCAACAAAGCATGCTAGTAATACAACCAGTTTCAAAATAGAATATGGAGGGGGCAGGGGGAGAAACCTTCTCTATTTGCTGGGGAGCTTCATACTGTACATTTCTTCCATAGAGACATACGACTTGAGCTCCCTCTTATCCTTGTAGCTTAGCTCACCGCTCTGTCAATTCCACAGGGTCTCATTCCTTGACTGCATCGTGCTGTCGCTTTCTAAACATCCCCAAACTATTGTTGCAAGGAGTCGTCATCTTAGAACTGCTCCCCTGTACCTCCCAACTAAGACAATGGGAGCAGACAGATTCAAATTTGTGCCAGCGTAGCACTAAACAGCACAAATGAACAGGGAGGATTCAGTCTGGCATGGCGTGTACTGCAGCATCCATTGCAGCAAAAGGCTTATTATGGCTGAGTAATGTCAGGCAGTATGTTCCAAGAGTGATTTAAATACAAAGAACACGTTGTTTACTCTCTCCAGGCCACCACTCATAGAAAGGGCCACATCCTTCTTTGATTTGCTCATGCAGGTGGATTTTCAACGATTCACATAAAAAAGAAGGGCAGGATCGAACCCTAAATTTTTTTGGTGTAGGCAGGGCCAGGCTGCAGGGCTGGATCAGAGAGGGGAAAGATATGCCTACATAATTAGGCCACACAAGAGCAGATGAGGAACTGTAGGGAGGAGAGCAGAGAACTGCAAGTGTAAAATTGCAAGTGTAAAATTGTCGGTGGCTCTTGACACATTCCCTTCATTTGATCTTCCTTTCGGCTCTTAGTTTGAAAGTTGTTCACATAAGCATTGCAGTAAGCTGACTGAAGCACATCATGGTACATTTCCCTCTTGGAGTGGGGAGAATTAAGGGCAAGTCTTCAAGCCACTCAGGCAAGACCAGGGAAATTGCTTTGGGAACAAGCCCGGACTAAGTCTTTTGCACACTGCAGCCTTAACATGTTGCGGTGAAAATTGGCTTAGAACATAAGAGAGTCCTGCTGAATCAGGCCAGCAGCAAATCTAGTCCAGCATCCTGTTCTCACAGGGGCTGATTGGATGCCTATGGGAAGCCCACAAGCCAAACCAGAGCTCAGCAGCACTCTCCCTACTTGTGGCTTCCAGCAACTGGTATTCCAAAGCATCGGGTGATGTTGGAGGTGGGACTCTTCTCTATTCCCCACCATGCAAGCAGGAGTTGATCAGCCTGGAATCGTCCAGAGGTTGTTAGGACTACAACTCCCATAGTAAGATGTCTGAGAGATGGTCAACCTAAACAGTGACCTGTATCTTTGGCTCCACCCACCCAGGCAATGGGTGGTAGTCAGCTAAGTTTCACTCTCCTATTGAGTGTTTAGGCTCCATCTATACCAGACATTTAAAGCACTGTTATAACCACTTTAAATTGCTTCCCCTCAAATAAGTCTGGGAGCTGTCATTTGTTAAGAGTGCTGAGAACTGTTAGGTGACTCCTATTGCCCTTGCAGAGCAACAGTTACCAGAGTGGCTGAACAATTGAAACAGCAGCAACAGCAATAATAATAATAACAACAACAAGGATTTATTTTTGTACCTTGCTCATCTCACTGGGTTGCCCCAGCCACTCTGGGCAGCTTCCAACAGGGTATACAAAAACACAACAACAACAAAACATCACACATCCCTCTTCCCAGGGACCTCTGGGAATTGTAGCTCTGAGAGGGGAATAGGGGTCTCCTAACAACTCTCAGCACCCTTAGCAAACTACAGTTCCCAGGATTCTTTGGGGGAAGTTATGACTGTTTAAATGTATGTGTAGACAGGGTCTTAGTCATGGTCATTAATTTCAGTAGGTCTACTCTGCGTAAGACTTTGTTGATTACTACTCAACCTGTTCCTTCTCGATTTGTTTGTGGGAAGGTTATCCAACAATCAGTTGCTAACTGAGAACTCATTCTGATTTATTTGTGTGATGTTCTATCAAGCACACTTCCCCATGCATTTTGCCATCATCTTCCTTAAGTCTTTTTTTTGGGGGGGGGAGCATATATGTTGTCCAAATCCATTTTAATTTGGCAACCTGAACTTGCTGTGTGCAATGAAATCCTCCTGCAAAAAAGCAACAGTCTGGAAGAGACCTCAGGTTTGAGTATCCTGTTAACACTTTACATGAATTTTGCAATTTCCATCCGACTGCCCTGTGGTTTCTGTGGTGCTGTAGCTTTCCTGTCTAATTAATTGCTCAACACATACCTCAGCATTTCCATCCTTTGAAAGAATGGATGAGCTCTCAGAGTGAAATCTGTTTCTCTGTTACGCTAGCAGTATCCAATGAAGTTTGGGCCATTCTAAACCAAGACTGGGTTTGGGCATCTATTCTCTCTCTCAGACTGCTCCTATCTACTAAGGGCAGGAGCTGGGAAATTTAAGAAACCATGGAAAAACCTTCCTGGATCGACACAAGAATTACCCACCTTGGAAGAATGGCAGATGCAAGTAATCGACTATATGGAAATGGCTGAGATGACTGGCAGAATCCGAGACCAGGGAGAAGAGTTGGTGGAAGAAGATTGGAGGAAATTTAAAATTTATTTACAGAAGCAGTGTAAAATGTATGAATGCTGATAACATTGAAATGAAATGAAGGGGTTTTAGTGACGAGAGTGAAAGTTTGAAATTATAAATTTGGGAGGTAGGATACTTAAGGACAAAGTGGTAGGATATGAATTTGCTGAACCAACTGTCAAAAAGGGATACAAAAAAGGGAGACGTGAGGAAGTCAGGAAAATAAGTTAATTAATGTTGAATAATTAGAAAAGAGTGATTTGTGTTTTTTCTTATTTTACTTCTGTGTGTTGATTGGTGTTTTTTTTTGGTTTTTTTCTTTCTTTTCTCTTTTTTCTTTTTTAGGTTAAATGTTTGTATTTTAGGTATTTTATGTATTGTGAAATCTTGGTTTTGTGCTTTTATTGTCCTTTGTTTGGTGATGTCTTTCCTTATTGTTAAATTTAATAAAACATTATTATTTAAAAAAAAACAAACCTTCCTGGATCATTGCTTTGCAACTAACATGTACCTGAGTGCAATGGTGGTCAATCATCTACCTACCAACACAAACTCCAGAACTCTTGGCAATCACTTGAAAACAAAAATTACTGGAAACATGGAGGTTTTGGAGAGCCTGCTGAGAATAACCCTTGATAATTTTTTGGTGAAACTGTCCTGTTGGCACAAAGACTTTCACCTATAGAATGGAATTTCCTCTCTCCCTCCTCTCTCCTGTGCTCCCATACACCACCTATCTGTTCTGGAGGTTTGGGGAAACCCTCAGAAGAGATTGGGGGAGGGAGAGAGGAAGACCTGCTGTGAGAACAGAAATCCTTGTACTAATCATAGAACCATAGAGTTGGAAGGGACCCTGTAGATCATCTAGTCCAACCCCCTGCAATGAAGGAATATGCTAGGATGACTTTGTTGGATACAACCCTATTAGAGGAGACTATGCTGGAAGGGATCTTTAAAATGTCTATATGCCATGCTATTTCTTATTTCCTTCACAGGAAATGGAGTTTACTTTAAAGCTGCTATACTGTGCCTTGATTCTCCCCTCCATCTACATACATTAACTTCTCACACTAACTGCTATGGGTTGCAAATTCAGAAGGGATTCACAGGAATCATGCAGGGACTGACCCCCATATCTAGTCCAATATAATAAAAGGAACCTTTTTGTAAGCTCTGGAATGAAAATGTCTCCGTTAGCTAGAGAGGGTTCCCGCAGGTAATCCTATGTCGTTTATGTTCTTGGCCTGGGTAAGGCAGAAAACACTGTTTTCTCCCATTTCTGAGACAATGGTTCCTCTCTAATCAAGTCCGCCCCCCCCCCCATTTCTAAAAATGAGCTGAGTTCATTTCTTGTGAACCCTAGAGCTCCAAGGCATTATGGGAATAGAAGCTTTGGACAAGAAACTTATAAAAAGGCACTCCTATAACAATCATATGCAATCATGTATATAGTACATGGAAAATAAAGCTATACCTGTCTATTTTTTGCTCTCTGGAAGATGGGGAGTCTTTACTGGCTGCGTTGAGTTTGCAATGCTGAGTCATGATAGAATGAACAGAGGATTTGCCAAGTTGGCTGGCAGTTCAGAAACATTGGATTTAGGCCAGCTGGCCCTTAATATGCAAAGTCACTTGTTGGTAGGCTGAAGGGAAGGCTACTTTGGCTCCCAGAAGTTGCAGGAAACAAAGTCTTATAAAGAGGATGTTGAAATACAGGTACACTGGTGATCCTTGCTATGGGCAGTCTAGATTATCTGCTGAGATTGAATTAATGAATTGGTAATTGTGCCAGCTTTAGTTTACCCGATAGTTGAGGACGTTTGATGTTATCAAAATCCCATTATATATTTTTTAAATAATATTTTATTAAGTTTAACAGTAAAAAGATACAACCAAACATAGAACAGTAAAAACACAGGAAAAATATAAGACACAACAATACAAGCTTTCACAATACATAAAATACAAACATTTAACCTAACAAGGAGGGGGGGGGAAATCAGTCAACACACAAAAAATAGAATAGGAAAAAACACAAATCACTCTTTTCTAATTGTTCATCTTTTGTTAACTTATTTTCCTGACTTCCTCACGCCTCCCTTTTTTATATCCCTTTTTAACAGTTACTTCAGCAAATTCGTATCCTACTACTTTGTCCTTATATATTTTACCTCCCAAATTTATAATTTATAATTTTTATCTCTTGTTACTAGAACCCCTTCATTTTATTTCAATGTCATCAGCATTCATACATTTTACAGTACTTCTGTAAATAAATTTTAAATTTCCTCCAATCTTCTTCCACCAACTCTTCTCCCTGATCTCGGATTCTGCCAGTCATCTCAGCCATTTCCATATAGTCAATTACTTGCATCTGCCATTCTTCCAAGGTGGGTAATTCTTGTGTCTTCCAATGCTTTGCGATGAGTATTCTTGCTGCTGCTGTAGCATACATAAAGAAAGTTCTATCCTTCTTTGGCACCAATTGGCCAACTATGCCCAGGAGAAAGGCCTCTGGTTTCTTCACAAAAGTGTATTTAAGTACCTTTTTTATTTCATTATAAATCATCTCCCAGAAAGCCTTAATCCTCGGGCACGTCCACCAAAGGTGAAAGAACGTACCTTCAATTTCTTTACATTTCCAACATTTATTATCGGGCAAGTGGTATATTTTTGCAAGCTTGACTGGGGTCATGTACCACCTATACATCATTTTCATAATATTCTCTCTTAGGGCATTACATGCCGTAAATTTAATCCCAGTGGTCCACAACTGCTCCCAGTCAGCAAACATGATATTGTGTCCTATATCTTGTGCCCATTTAATCATAGCAGATTTTACCATTTCTTCCTCAGTCCTCCATTTCAACAGCAAATTATACATTCTTGATAATATCTTAGCATTGGGTTCTAACAATTCTGTTTCCAACTTTGATTTTTCCACCTGAAAACCAATTTTTTTATCTTGATTATAAACCTCTCTTATTTGAAAATAATGTAACCAGTCTCACACCTTCCCTTTGAGCTTCTCATAACTCTGCAATTTCAGCTTGTCACCTTCCTGTTCCAAAATTTCACAATACTTTGGCCATTTTGCCTCCATATTAAGTTTTTTCATAGCTTTCGCTTCCATAGGTGATAACCACCTTGGGGTTTTGTTCTCTAAAAAATATTTATATCTTGTCCAGACATTAAATAGTGCTTTCCTGACAATATGGTTTTTGAATGCTTTATGCGCTTTAACCTTGCCATACCACAAATATGCATGCCACCCAAATACATTATCATAACCTTCAAGATCTAGGATGTCAGTGTTCTCAAGAAGTAGCCATTCCTTCAACCAGCAAAAAGCTGCTGATTCATAATAAAGTTTAAAGTCCGGCAGGGCAAACCCCCCTCTGTCTTTAGCATCAGTAAGTATCTTAAATTTTATTCTGGGCTTTTTGCCCTGCCAGACAAATCTAGAGATATCTCTTTGCCACCTCTTGAAACAGTCCATCTTGTCAATGATTTGTAATGATTGAAACAAAAACAACATTCTCGGCAGTACATTCATCTTAATGACAGCAATCCGGCCCAGCAAGGAAAGCTTCAAATTCGACCAAATCTCTAAATCTTTCTTCACTTCTGACCAACATTTCTCATAATTATCTTTAAATAAATTTGCATTCTTAGCAGTCATATTCACCCCCAAGTATTTTACCTTCTTTACTAATGTCAGATCTGTCTCAAAATCCCATTATAAATGAAAGAAGCCATGAAGAGAAATTAGCCACTGCAACTCAGACATGGCACTTAGTCACAGTGATAACTCAGTGATGAGGACTAATAAGCAAATGGCATTTGGAGAGCAAGTCTCATGCAAGGCCTGAGAGTGTGAGCTGTCTGAGCTGCAAGTTCCTGGTTTCAAGCTCACCTCAGCTATGAATTCACTAAAGGATCTTTGCCAAAGCACAGTCAAGGAGGATGTTTCCAAAACAGGTGTATGGCATAAACTATCCATAAGAGAATGAGTAGAAAGGTTTATTAGTGATCATAAAGCAAGTGTTATTCTGACCCTCCACCCCACCATTGACAATGAGCGCATTCTCATACTGGCCTGTCTGAAAACGCTGCTGTAAGAATTGCTGAGGTAATATATGCCACACACTTTAAGCACTCAGAATGTATGTATTTATATTGGGTTGTTTCCAATGTACTGCTAAGTAACATGTTCCTTCAGTGTTTCTGTTTGCAATGGAATTCCCCCTCTCTCTTCCCTCCACAAGCCTCCTAAACCTGTTATAGGCATTTTCCCCAACACTCTGGAAGCAGATTGGGGGAGGGCACACAGGTACACACAGGAAAAGGAAAGGAAAGAATTTCTGTTGCACAAGTGGAAAACCTTGCACTGGCAGAATGCATCGTTTGGACATCGCTCATGACCATTTTACCCTACTGTTTAGGGGGGGAGAAAAACGTTTTCCAGAATAGTTTAATAAAACCCAATAGTAAGGCAGTCCCTGACTTTAGGCTTACCATCAGATAAAATAATAATTTTAAACTGCACCAAGTAAATGTTAAGCAATACGATTACTTTGAGAAGCACAGTATGTAGAATAGCTTTCAGCAACCTGGCACCCTCCAGATATTTTGCACTACAGGCAGCTCCCATCAGCCCAAGCCAATGAAACATTCACTATGTGACCAAACCACCCATTCAAGTTCTTCCTCTGTTCAGGTAAATTCCTTTTGTTTATTTCATACTGATATTTGGCTACTTTTCTCCATCTGTCTGTTGTTTCTAAAACCATCTCTTGTTTCCAGCACTGATTGTTTGGGGAGGGAAAGTGCTTGAATTTCCAGTTTCTTCTTCCATGGCTAGTACTGGGAACCACAGTTACAAGGGAATTTTACAATGAGGTGCATCCAGCACACATGAACCAACATAATGAGCCACAAGACAAAGAACTCGCAGGAAAAGTCTCTCCCCCCCTTTCTCCCAAGAGTTCTCAAGAGAAAGCTTATAATTTCTGAGCCAGTTCTGAATCAAACTGATGGGAGTTCATCCATCACTAGTACTAGTAATTATGTTCATGATATATTGTGGTAACCTTGTAATGAGAGGATGCAAAGCAAGAGGATGAACGTGCTCTGCTTGGCTGACACTGGAGGATTCTGGTGAAGCTCCTTTGGAGCATGATGCTCTTCCATCACAGCCACAACACACAACTGTGGGATTGTGAGACTGCTAGACACCTCCAGATTCTCCACTTTAGCTTCTCCCTACTTAAATGTTGATATAGGCAACCTGGAAGCTTTTTTTCCTGGGCGACACCACAGGTGCTTAGAGCACTGTTCAAGATGGAAGGAAGGTAAAATACCTACAAGAGAAGAATGGCTGATAAAGATGATGGACTATGCCAAAATGGCAAAAAAAATGACCAGGAAGATCAGAGATCAAGAGGCATTAAATTTTATAAAGAATGGGGGGAATTTATAAGTTACTTCAAAGAACACTGTAAACAATTAAAACATTGGCAGGATTAAAAAAAAAACTTGCAATGTAATGAGAACTATGGTGAGAACTGAGTTTTAAGAAAACATGAAGAACATTATATGATGCAGTTGGAAAAGAATAACTCTGGAAACTGTGGAGGGATGGAGGGAAGCCCAGGGATTCAGAGAATCCTATATGTATAGGAATATGACTTATTTGTGACATTAATTGTTAAACTTAGTTCAAGATGGTCTGTCCATGAGTGAGTATTAGACAAAAAGGTTTCGAGGAAGACTACTTGCATTCACTATCGGTTAGAAGATGAAGGCAGCAGGAGCTTCCCTTTCTAGTTGTCCCATGTTTGTTTGTTTTTCTTTTTTACTGTGTGACCTTGGGAAAGTGACACTCTATACCTTAGTCATTTCCAAATGTAAAAACAAGTGCTTGAGAACGTGGAGATAAAATGCATGACATACAGTCATTGCAAAATCCTACTAGTTCTTATTGCAGTACAAAGACTGCAGAGATCTCAGCAAATGATGTAAACTGGTGAGACATGATGCAGCAGATGGCAGCTGACCCCCTGCCATACACACCATTTCTGGTGCGGCAGGGAGAGGGGAATCTGCAGCAAGAAAGGAAGAAACAACATCCTGTCTATCCACCCAAAGAGATCATTTGCTTTGGGAACAAAATAGGTGCATATGTCTAATAAAACACTGTTTAACAGGTTCCAGGAGACCCACACATATTGTTGCTGTTGGCATCCATCTGTCTCTAACCTTTGGAATATACTCAGACCACCATGGGGAAATAGTGTGGCTCTTAGGAAGTTTTTGCAAGCAGGCACAGCTATGTAGCCATGAGTGATGCTGTTAGGAAGTGTTGGGCAGTGGTGGCAGGATTTGTGGAATGTAGGAGGAAAGATATATGTCTCCAGAATTCTAGGTCTCCCGAGATGAATGCAGGTACCTGGATCATACAGGTACCAACTGTGCAAAAGCAGGAGGCACTCAGTCATCATACAAAGCTATGTGCTGAACCTTACTATTAGGACAAAATGCCCTTGCATCAAAACACCAAGCAGAAGAAAGCCATCAGCTACATACAGGCTAAGGTTTGTAGCAGCAAGTATATCAGAACATAAGAATCACAATCAATGGTTCAGCCAGGATTTATTATTCAATCAACATACAGAGCAAAAGGCAGGTTAAAGGAAACTATGTAACACACAGAATCAAAAACCATTCTAATTATTAAGTATTAAAAGTCTAGTATTGATAAGAGTAAGGAGTGCTCTGCTGGTTCAGACAAAGGCATCGATTTGTGAAGCATCCTTTACATCAAAAGGGGCGAGCTAAATATCTCCTGGAAATTCACAAGGATAGTGCAAAGGCAACAGCCCTCCATGGTTGTGTAACCACAGCTTCTGGTATTGGGAGATACACTGTCCAGATCATTATTAGAAGTTTATAATGAGCTGCTAAATTATAGTTCAGATTCTTCCACTACCATGAATGGTTGTTGTTGTTGAATACTTGAAAGCTCATCTCCATATTGTTCACTACATGACCTTAAATAGTTGGGTCTTGCTGCTTGGTAAAAGCCATTGAGTCCCATTCACACTTCAGCAACATGCCAGAATATTGTCACATGTGTCAAAGTCCTTCTTCCCATTTTCTCTGAAAGGGATGAGTGAGTTAATGACTTTGAGTTGACAGATGCCTGATAGTGAGCCAAAGAAAAGAAACTGTGCTTCTCCTGCAGCACTAAGACCTGACCTTTTGGTATAAAACTCTGTGTGTTTTAATTTGTTGGAAGCCACCCGGAGTAGCTGGGGTAACCCAGCATATAAATAAATCATCATCATCATCATCATGGCCACAATCAAAAAGTTCACTCCATTCAGTTATGGCCAAGGTACATGGTATTACAAAGAGAGGCCTCCAACAGAACCATCTCTTCCTCCCCAGTCTACTTATTCCAGTTCTTGCCTGGGGCCTGCTCACTGAATAGAAGTTGCTCAGTGTCGTCTGCCTTAGCCTGGAGTATTAGCATATGCTGATCCTTTGCTCCTGCTGCTAATTGCCTGGCCACGCAGACATATTTCAAGAACAAACAGTTGTGGTCTGCAGACCATGAATGCTTTCCCTCATTCCATGCAGACATTCCTCACCCCCTACCCCGTGGCATGACACTATCATGTATGCCAAGCAGACAGGTTTCCCCATACTCCCTTCTCTTGACCATTGGAGTCAGCCTGCTGAAGCCTGAGCAAGTTGGGAGAAGGGGTCAGCAGTTATCAAAAGGAAATACCTTTTTAGACAGCTTTGGGGAAATGACCATTGACTCCCACGCTTCATTTCCCCCATTTGCTCTTGCAATATAGCAGTAGCTGTATTTCAAAAGGCTCTGGGATTCTAAAGTGAGTCACTCACACTGCCAGGTGATCTATGTCTGCTACCAACAGGATGGTGATAAAGACATTGTAAACGCTGATTTACTCGGCCAGCTGAACACTGATGGGGAATAGATCCAGGCTGCAGAGGAAGCTTAGAGCACCTTCTGGCCTCCATGCTTGATACACTGCTGTGGAAGAAATACCAGGGTGGAAAAGACTAACACAAAACACAGGAGGAAAGTAGTTCAGAATAGCCACAGAGATAGATGTCATTGGATTTCATCTTTAGAGTTAATTTCTTTGCCCTGTTCAAAAATTAACAGTTTCCAGAATGCCACAGTGCAGGCAACCACTTACA
This sequence comes from Podarcis raffonei, assembly GCF_027172205.1. NCBI lineage: Eukaryota > Metazoa > Chordata > Lepidosauria > Squamata > Lacertidae > Podarcis > Podarcis raffonei. The sequence continues at coordinate 66,995,482 of NC_070607.1, forward strand.
TCAGCACGGCATCCAAGAACCACATTGGATGGAATGGCTTTTACCCATAGGGAACATATAACATGAACGTACTTTCAACTTGGACGTTTATCACGATCCCCAGCATTACAAGCAAGTTATAACTGAACAGGGGTACCTGCAATAGAAAGGGATGGTGTATAAATCAGGATGACTCAGTCTTCTTGATGTCTATGCTGCCTCTGCCATGCCAGCTAGCTTCAGAGAACATTGTGGCTTGAAAGGACTTTCACACAACAGTTGTCCATTTTAGTGATTTTGCATCTGAACTTTATGCCATAGGATCTTCTATAGGGGCAGTTAAACTACAGCATTCATTGATGCTCCCCTGACAGTTACATTCTCATTAAATGCTTTTGTATTCAGTGATCTCCAACAGTGGGATCCTTGAGAACTTCCGTTCTCAAATCCCCACCAAATATCACATAACACACCCATAAACACATACCCCTTAGCATCCGGCCTTTCCATGTCCATTAAAAACCTGTAATCACAACAGGACATGGAAAATCCTGGGTATCCTGGCACACACTAGCTTGCATTCCAAGCTTCATTTTTACAGCCACCCGTGTACATTTACTGAGATCAACAAAAAATATAGAAAAGCACACAAAAAGATCCCTAACGCAAGGAAAGACATACTCCTCATCCTGTGTCTGAACTACATACAGCGTACACATTCATGCCTCTAGGTCAGCATTGAGTATTAGGGCATTCACATTCCTATGTCACCACCCCACCCATGCAATATCAATAGCTGCAGAACTTACACTCTAAAAAAGTGCTTCACACATGACAGTTTGTTGATCCGTGTTCTCACCGCAAAATCAAAACACACTTCAGTCATGATAGATTTATTCCATCACCACCCACACAGAGAGATGCTCTCTATCTAGGGGGAAATCTCATGTATGATGAAGCAGTCTAGAGGGAGCAATCTACAGAGGCAATGGATGGATGCAGCAGCTGCACCAAAGCCTTTCAGGGACCTCTCCACAAAGTCTTTTCTTTCCTGCTTTATGTAAAATTGCTGTGGGATTATCTGGTGCTAGAAAAACCCAATCATTTTACAAGGAGCCCCCCCAGCATTATAGCATCCAAAAAGGGCACACAGAACTATTGCCGACCCATTATAGCTAGCAGTATGATGTATAGCAGTGGAAGGAGACTCATACTGAACCAATGGCAGCATCAGAAAAGTTAACCCAGGAGCACTGCAAGAATCTAATGCTGCTCAGACCTGCACTCTTAAGAGTGCAAAGTAGCCTTGACACCCGTATAACGAGGCCATCTAGGTCTGGAGTAAATGACAGCAAACTGGTTCAGGCTGTGCGTGTGTTCCAAAAGGAGACTGCAGCAAGAAGGGTGAGCAAGGCCTTATCAGGAACAGACGGAGCTAATGACTCAGGAGCTGGAAAATCGTTATCTCCCATCTCATCTTGTAAGCACTCCAGAGCTATAATAGACTGGGAGCTTGGAAAGTGACTTGCCCTGTGCCAGCCAGCCAAGAATCAGCAGACTCATCCCCAGAGCTCTCATCCTGCAGTACCCCTCAGAGAGTCAGCCAACAGTTCCATTTCCTCCCCCCCAAAAAACCCCCCAGAATATATAAACTGTCTGAAATCCCCAAGCTCCCCCTATCCCTTATTCACAGAGCTCATTGCACTAAAATATAGAGGCAGTTCACACTTACTGAGTTTCTCATGCACAGGCAAACAGCTGGGTGGAGAAAGGTTTGTGTAAACTGGGCAGTGCATGCAGTGCGCTGGCAGCTCTCTCCATGATTGCTCATGACCTCTCCTCAGCGATTGCACTCATGGAGTTAGGTGTGGGCTCACCATAGATACCACCCACTTCATGCTAACATCTCTGCACATGGCTGTGTACCTGTGCACACAATCACATATTACTAACAGCAAGTTCCACCCATGTAGAAAGGCCACTTTAATTTGCATGCCCCAGAATGCCACACACAGCGGTTCCATCTTTTCCTTGCAGGTTCTCTCTTTCCCTTTCAATTCCTCTTTCTCACACCTGACCCTATTGGTCAGTGTTTAGACATTGATGCATCTGCCTTTTGGTGCAGTGGATTGTTCTGTTCCCAGTCTGTTTTTCCCTTTTGGGAACCATCTTACCCTGCTGAGCAGGAGCAGAGAGAGCTGAGTCAGCACCTCTTCTAAGCAATGTCAGGGAGAGTGATTCCCTGCCTCAACCATTGCGGACAGGCACAGATTTGAAATACAAAGGCTCCATATCCCAATAGACTGACTTCTTGCAATGAAACACAATGCAATGAATCTAACCCACTCTAAAGGTGAGTTCTTGTTATGCTTTAAACCTCGTATTCATTAGATCTGACATCTGGTTTTTGAATTCTGAAACCCTTCCATTCCTGCATCAGGAAAGTTAGCGGTGCACTCTCTCCAGGGAACCCAGCTCTGTATTCAGCACATTGCACCAGTATCTGAGTGCACTAGTGGGATCTACATATGACATGCTGCAGATCAGGTGCATATAAACCTATTGTGCACATACCATCCAATTGGCAGCATTTTTAGATTGCAGCATGTCCTGAAACAGAACGTGTTGTACAGTATATCTGTACATGTGTGTGCATATGCTAATTGCTCCACTTTGGTGTCTCTGCTTGCGTGACCCTCTTCCTCTGCATCTGTCTGGACTATAACCTTGAAGGCGAGGTGGGAGTATGCACACCAGGTAATGGTATCTTGAGACTCTTCCCTGGGATCATTAGGAACAAACACGGATGGGGTCTTTTTTGTTGTTGCTGTTTGCTTAGATGCTTATATTCTAAGGCACAGCCCGCTTTCTTCCTTTCTTTTTTGCTCCAATCAAAAGTAAACCACCGGCCACTTTTATCATGGATCTCCATAGTACTGTACCCTGAAAGGAAAGATGCCTTGCGCCAAACCGCCGCAAAAACCACGGGGAGCTGTCCGTTCAGCACTCCTGGCCAAACAAGATCTGGTTGACCGTCCGGTCAGCACCACGGCCAGCGAATTCTCTGCCCAACTGCAGAAAGCTGACGAGGAGATCCCCACTAGCTTCTCTAAATAACTCCACTTGCTGCAGTAAACTTAAAAGCGAGGGGAGGCGTTTTGTGGCGTTAATCTTGTTTCTCTCCCCACCCTTGCGCTCGCCAAACCTTTTTGTCCCAGAGCCCCGCTACTACTTAGGGAACGATCAATCACCAGAAGAGGCGGGAGGAAAGGGGAAGGTCTGGTTTCTGATGCACCCCGAAGTACATCCTCGGACACAGATGCAAGCAAAGAACAAGAAGGAAAGTGAAACTTACTCGTTCGCCGGTGCGGAGACACACAGATACACACCAGCGTCCGCACACGCACACACGGGCAGAAGACTTCGAGCCGGCAGGTCAGTCCCTCAAAATGCTGCAGTTGCTTTTCCCACCCGCCCCTCCAGGGCTCCCGTACGTCGCCGTGTTCTGCGGAGCTCCAACCTCATTGGCGGAGAGGCGGCTCAATAGAATAAAGATCCTGCATTAATTGAGAAGGGGCTCTCTCTCTCCTCCGCCTCCGCCTCTGTGGTGCAGTTCATTATCCAACCCCGGAGGGTGGTTTTAGCCCCTCCCCTCTATCCCAACTCCTTTCCAAGCGCCCGCAGTGAGACTTGCTGAGCTTTGCAGTCTGAAGCAGGCGAGGAGGAGACCGGTACGCCTGCTTGATCAATGGGGGCGGCGCGGGGGGAGCCTGCTAAGTCAGCTGCGGTGGCAGCGAGTTGGGGGGCATGGGTGGAGAGGAAAGTGTGTGTGTGTGTGTGTGTGAGAGAGAGAGAGAGAGAGAGAGAGAGAGAGAGAGAGAGAGAGAGAGAGAGATGCTTCCTAGCAGGAAGCCGTTACATCAATACCCCAAAGAGGGCAAATAGGATTTCAGTGATCGTGCATTGATATGCTACGGGTCTTCATACTACACAGGCAGCAGCAGGAAACGTTCTGTGCACTCCCAGCTGTAAATAAAGGGGAAGGAAACTTAACAAGGATTTCACCGGAGCTCCATTCAAGGTCAGACTAGGAGACAGCAATTATTAATAGGCCCATCATATTTCACTGTGAAATAGTCCATCATATTGCACCTAGGCAGAACACGCAGCACTTCTTTCGGCACAAGCGCCCAGAGTACAACCGTCGGTAAATCTTCAGCTGAGAGCAGACCGTGAGAATCCGTAGCTTTCCTCTTCCCCAGCATCTGTAGATGCCTCACTGCATTGTGCGGAGAAAGAGGAGGCACAACGGTTCCAAACTTTTTTCCTTCCAAAGATTAGACATCCACATAGGTCGATGCAAGGGACTGGGGGAAAAAGAGAGAGAATGTGCCATCCTACTGGCAGCCAGGAATCAACGCTGCCCACCCTTATACCATAACAGCCATGAACCAACTCTTTCCCCACTTACCTAAGTGCAGTGACTGAAACCTCAGCCACTTTGTACAAGACACTTGTTCCTTTGAGCTACTACTCGCTGCTAGGGATGGAAACTTCAGTTTCTCATTTTGCTGTGTTTCAATGAAGCTTTCCCATTCCATCCCTCATACTGACATGCCAAAACAAGGGGATCAAGGAACGCAAAGGAAAAGAAGGGCAGTCTACCCTACGTCTGCCATGAGAAACCACCAGAGGAATTTACCTGAACACATTTCTCTTGTTTCACATTACCGTTCTCAGTAATATGGACCTGTTCAATGACCTGATCTGCTCAGCCTGAAAAGCACTCCTCCTAAAGGGAAACCACACAGATCGAGATTCCAGCTTGCTGGGTTAGGGCCTAACCCAACAACCTTGATTCATAGTTGTTGTTTTTCTGCAGTGACACATTTACTACGTGGTCTGCTGCTGTTCTGGTTTTCATCACTCTCTATTTAATTGTCCTTGATTACCTGAAACTGCAGCCTCTAGCCTTTCCCTTGTTCTTCAGCATTTGGCTGAATTGTCTCATCAGAAGCCACCTATTCCTCCTCTGCATCTCACTGGAATGTCCTTCATGCTTTTATTTTTAACAGCCAGGATCTTCAAACAAAGCACCAGACACCAGAATGGATGGAACGGGGGCAGCAAAAGCCCTAGTGGGTTTTGAGGAGATGGATTTCTGGTTTCTAAGTGTTCAAAAACTGGCCTTTGTTTCCTGGGAATTTTCTGCCTTCTGGGAATTATCTTATCTTCTGTAAAATTCTAATAGTTAAACAGTGGCAGAGCTATGGTACTAGAGCAAATAGTTTTCTAAACAACAGGAGTAGGACATGAGTATGTCACCTGTTGTTTTTTCTCCCCCTTCCACACCCCCTGCCCCCTTTCTCTCTTCATCTTTCCTCTTTTCTTCCTTTTTCTCTTTTAAAAAAATATTTTCCTTAGACTTTTCATAATATGTTATAATAAAAGAACGAACTAATCTAAGAACAAAGAGCCAAGAGAGAAAGAGAAGGGGGGAGAATATAAATCCTCCTTCACAGGTAAACTTTATCTTGGCCCACACAGAGAAAGGTAAGCCCTCCCAGCTCTCATCTAGGAGCTTTCCTTTCTTCTCCCAGCCTCCCATCCTGGGAGATCTTCACCTCACTTCCTTTCACACAGAGCCTTCATCAACTAACCATCACCTTCGTATGCATGTCAACTACTCCTTAACCCTGAGTCGGGGACCACACACAGAATACAAAGAATTGAGAAAAGGAAGCAAAAGACAAATTGCCTTGATAAAAGTTTGCTTCCAGTTTGGGGACACATTCTAGGGAATAGAACGGGGACACTCAAGATTTGAATAGGTGTGAAGTTGGGGGGTATAAATTCATCTCAGGCGGCTTGCCAAACCCTTAAATAGATCTCATGGGGACTAACAATAATAGGAAGAGAAAATACAGCTGAAGTTTGAAATTCTAATTAAAATCCCTTAATAACGCACATAGATCTTTTTAATAATTCCCCAAAAAATCCATTCCACAAAGATAGGTTTCTCATTTCTACATTTCCAAGGGCTTATTAGAAATAAGAATAAGGAAAAAAAATGCCTTCATGTATGCTACTGTGAAAATCTGTACAGCAATTTGTGTTGAATATCAGATGTGAGACCTCACTGATATTACATTTTCCAGCAAGTATATGCAGTGCAATTGACTGTCAGAATGAGTGTAACAGTGCTTGTCACTGATTAGCTGAGTAAGAATAATGATCTGTTAGTATTCCCAATACAGAAACTGCACTTTTGGCTTAAGTCACTGGAACCTTTGCCAAGATAACAAAGAGTGCACTTCAGATCTTGTTGTTAACTCACCACTATGAAAACAAAAACTCAGTCATCAAAGTTTGAAGGATTCCACCAAATATTGCCCGTTTGTATTTAGTGGATAACAACATAGGAAGAGCCAACTGGATCAGGCCAATGGCCCATCTAGCATCCTGTTCTCACAGTGCTACCCAGATACCTGTGGGAAACCTGCAAGCAGGATGCATCCACAAGAGCATTCTTCCCTCCTGTGGCTTCCAGAAGCATACTGCTTCTGATGATGGAGGAAGACCATAGCCACCAGGGCTAGCATCCACTGATGTAGCTTGGATAATCCTATCTGATAAAGTAGCAAAGTATCACTCCCCACAAATGCTGGCATTCAAAAAGCAGGAGGTGGAACAGTTGTGGGAAAAACATGTGGCTCTCCAGATGTGGCTGGGTTCCAACTCCAATGAGCTCAAGTAAACATGGTGAGTAGTCAAGAATGATGGCAACTGTAGTCCCGAAACATTTGGAAAGACACTCATTCTCCATCCCTTTGTTGGACAAATGTCTGCCCTGGCTGGCTTTCCCCTGTTATCACCACCATGCCTTTCTGCTAGGATGCTTCCAATGTTTCCTCAATCTTCACCCTCCTCCACCAACCCAACTTCCAGCTCCGACAGTGTTGCACTGGAAAGAAGATTCCACAGCAGCCTTTTGGTGGCAAGAGAGAAAATCTACAATTGAAGACGGACTCTTTCCTCCCATGATGATGAATTCAAGGCAATATACAGAGTAGCATCTACTCAAGGAGGCTTGCAGAGCAATCCTATTCAGAGTCAGAGGCAATAAGCCATACTGAATTCAAACAGGATTATTCTCAGCTAAATGGTTATAGGACTGGAGCCTCGAATTTTAATTGCGATGACAAGAGAGGTGAAGAATGGGAGAAGCAAGGCTAACAAGGGCAAAATGTGAGCCAAGGAAGTAAAACAAACAATAATTACCCTTTGGTTTGAAATTAGGGCCATAGCTGTCAACTTTTCCCTTTTCTTGCGAGGAATCCTATTCAGAATAAGGGAATTTCCAAGTTGACAGCTATGATTAGGGCTAAGGGCTTAGGGCAAGAGCGTCATGGTAAGAACAGGTTCTGCAGAATCTGCTGAGGCTAAAAGCAAAACCCCTCATCCTCTCTGCTGCTGCCCCGATGTGGGGTGGGGGGGGGTAATGAAGCTGTAGGATAGAGTAGGCAGCATAAGGTCCTTGACTCCATAATACATACATACACCCCTTTTGGATCTGCCTGGCCTGGAAAGACTATAATCACCTCTGAGTCAGGTTGGAACTTTTGCCTGGATTAACAGCAGTATTCCCTGCATCTAATGCCCTGGAGCCAAACTAGATGTGCACTTAAAAACATAGCAAGCAGCTACATATCTTGCTTTTCCTTGGTGAATTAAAGGGATGGGCAGGGGGGCTGATTCACACTCCAAAGGCAGAAGCAGGGGAAAGGAAGGCTTCTCTCTTCACTCCTCCACTGAGATGAGAGCCAGGAGCCTTAAAGGAAGGTCCTCACTGGTAATAGTGCCAGCCTTATGAAGGGGACTTTTGGTACTTGAAAGTGGTATAGTGAAAAAGGAAATAATTTAGGCTAGCATTTCCCGTGTATTTCATCAAGGAGAGAGAGCCACAAATGATTTTTTGTCCTAGTTTGGGACCCACCAATCAGCTCTCAGAATGGGAGTTGCTGTCATCAATCACTTGTGCCAGACTGCCAGAACAGCCGCTGCCAATCACCTGGCAACAAAAGACTCTCATCACTTATGAGCATACCTTAATCTAGCACATGGGAATTGCTTGACTTAGGTGACCACAGGCAATTCACAAAACACAAAGCGAACCCACTCTGCAGACTTCTTATAGCTCCTTCCCAGTCAGTTGCTAAAAACGATTGAGCCAAATTATAATGGAGTAGATTCATATAAATAATGGTTTCATTTGCAGGAATTGAAATTTTATAGCTGGCAGTTCTCAGAGAGGTGAGGGGGCCAAGTGGTCAGTCATGGTTGGTATTGAGCCATTTTAGCAATGTTGGCATAATACTTAATAAAAATGAACCCCCTAAGAACTGGGAAGCTTCTCCTTTAAGCCTCCCAGATAAAACTGCTTTCACCTACCCTGAGGCCTTGGTGCAAGTTGAGTTATAAAGCAAAAGGTATATTGTTTCCTGGGGTGAACCTCCTTCAGGAAAAAGAAGCTGGAGTTGTGCTGCTTGGGAACAGCTAAAAAATATTTTAAACTCACTTGTCTGTAAATAATTGCACCAGTCAGTTACAGTCACAGAAGCTCAAGCTCAAGTTTAGGTTTTCAGTGGATCAGGGCCTTACTGATTTCAGACAGTGGGTCATTTCCTCTGCAGAGACTCTTGATTGATTGATTGATTGATTGATTGATTGACTGAAAATCCTTGTGCTGTGCATAATTAATTCCAGTTGAAGAGGACAGTGACCAAAACTGAAAATACAATTTTAAAAACATTTCTAGGCCACCTTTCCAAGCAAAGCTCCCTCAAGGCAGTTTACATGATAAAAATGTCCAAAACACAACAGAAATAGAAAATATAAATACAAGAGACAAGCTTACTTCTAGCAGCACTGCAAGCTAAATGAGCCTGCCGTAATGATACACCTACCCACCCCAGAATATAAAATCTCCAGTTCATCCATTTCTGAGAGCAATAAAGCTATGCACACATACACACCATGCATAGCTCTGCCTGAAACAAACAAGTCTTCAGAGCCTTTCTAAAGTGTGGTGGTCTTCTAGAGGTTGACAGGCAACAAATTACGGAGCTGATTACCATTCTGCCTGATCGTTGTCCAGACTGGGAAGAAGTAAACCTTTCCAGAGGCCCAAATAGATTCTACAATATATAACTTCATTGATTTTTCACTGGAGAGCTATCCCAAGTCTCGAGACTTATGTAAGGCTGTGCACCATTCACACAAAGATTTCCCTGCTTGCCTTGATGTGCGTTGCTGCAGGCATCAGGCAGAATCTGTGCCTGCAAAGTATTCCACTTCAGAGGAGAGGACAGAAAGCCTTACCATGCACAGAGGGGGCTCTGAATCACCTGGCATTGTACTAGGGCTGCAACCCCAATAAAGATGTTTGTATCCATTAATCATATATAAGTTTCAGTAAACATATGTTTTGTAAAACAGTCTTTCTGGAGTATGAAGCATACTTCCTTTGGTTTTAAGTGACACACACAGGATCTTAGATAAGAAAACCTTATCTAAGAGTGAGAGTGAGAGAAGGGAGATGGCTTCTCTTAAATTGTGCTTGCCATCTATGGCTCATATCTCTCTCTCAGCAAACACACACACACACACACACACACACACACACACACCTGTACATGCACTGCCTGATGAACTGGGAGTACTATTTTACAGTACAATACATGTGTACTCTGAGGTCAATTGGACTTACTCCCTGGAAAGTGTATATAAGAATGTCCTGCCAGTGTGGTGTAGTGGTTAAGAGCGGTAGTCTCGTAATCTGGGGAACCGGGTTCGCGTCTCCGCTCCTCCACATGCAGCTGCTGGGTGACCTTGGGCTAGTCACACTTCTTTGAAGTCTCTCAGCCCCACTCACCTCACAGAGTGTTTGTTGTGGGGGAGGAAGGGAAAGGAGAATGTTAGCCGCTTTGAGACTCCTTAAGGGAGTGAAAGGCAGGATATCAAATCCAAACTCTTCTTCTTCTTCTTCTGCTAGTAATTTTTTAAACTGATCAGCTAACCAACTTACTGATTAAACATTGAACTCCTAATTTGCTTCCATCTCTCACACTGTATTAGTGAAGGAGTTGCTGCCATACTCGGAGCTGTGTGATGTGTTTTATAAAAATCATTTTGCACCAGCCACCACAAAGTCAATACCAAGTTTTGTAATCTGTATAAATTATGCACATTAAACACAATTTTCTCAACTCCTGTTATTTATGTGGTGGGGCAAAGGCCTTTGCAGGGCACCTCCTAGCCATGGAAAATTTTGCTTATCCTCCCACCAGTTTCTTAACATCTGCTCAAAATTGAGAGATATACACGACACCACTTAAATGAAACCAAATCAATGGTCTATCTAGGCTAGGGGCTTGCAGCAGTTTTCCAATGTCACATGCAAACAACTTTCCCAGCTCTGTTGCCAAAGACGTTTCGACTGGAGACAGGAGGCATTGAATCTGGGACCCTGTGCACATGCCCAACATGTGCTTCACTCTGAGCTAGAGCCTCTGCCTCCCAATAGATATGCAAAGAGTAGTTTTTAACATAGCTGTCAACTTTTCCCTTTTCTTGCGAGGAATCCTATTCGGAATAAGGGAATTTCCCTTTAAAAAAGGGAAACATTGACAGCTATGGTTTTTAACCCCTTTGTTATTCCTGTAGGTAAGACAGTTAACTATATGGGTGGGAAGACTGGTTATAGCAAGTAATGCTACCTACATCATTAAATTGTATTATCCATTAGAATTTGATAGAATATTTATACATCTTTTTAAAAATGGCCTAGTGAGTTGAATGCAATTTACTTTGTTAGATTTCTATAGTGGACTGCTGCAAGCTTCTTAGCTTTCCTCCCAACCCCACCCAGACAGTGAAACGAGCAGCCAACCCAAGATTTGCAATAACCTATTTCTTATTTTTATAAGCTAATGGGAAAGATCAGTCCAACAGGGTTTAACAAACAGAGTCAGCACTGCTAATATTAATGAGTCTGGGACTTCACTGTTGATTTCAATTAACTCAAGCGCACAGCCACCCTCCCTGAAGCCCTTCGTAACCCTGTTCCCTCTAGTGGATACAAGGGAGCCGGGTCAACTGAAACTGTCATAATTCATAAGATGAACTCAGACAAAAGTTAATCCATTGTAAGATTTTGAAGCGCCTTTCAATTTCTGTGCAAACGCATTATCTGCCTCCCTCTCAAGAATGTGGTCCGCATGACATCATGTGGGTTTTGCACCCCATGCATCACAAAGTCATGCATCAGAACTGGACTACCTTTTCTGGCTGACTGTTATCACATGTGCTTTGTTTCCAGCAGAAGACCAACAGGAAACAGAAGCCAAGGCTGGAGGCAATAGCTGAGGAAGCAACAACAAAAATGCCTATGATTAAAAAGCTAAAGTTTTCCAAAACAAAAACACCTACCTTAAGCTGCCTCTGTGTGGTGCCTGGAATTGGGAGCAACTTCTGCTAAATGGGTATCTCACCTCAGATACCCAACAGGAAGCAGTGGGAGCATTTATTTATTCTGGATCTGGTAAACTCCTTGGTCTCAGCTGCCATATAAGAGATCTATCCCATAAGCCTATCTGGTGGAGGAGGACTGATTCTGAGACAGAATCAGTCTGTATTGGATCAGATTGTTATTATTAATGTTTGACATTTTATTATGTTTTTATGTGTGTTGGAAGCTGCCCAGAATGGCTGGGGCAATCCAGACATATGGGTGGGGAATTATTATTATTATTAATAATAATGCTTGCTGAAATCCTGCCCACCCCCTTCTATTACAACTGTTAAAGGTGCTGCAGTTTCCTTTTGCATCTGACCACCCTGCTTTCCATAGTTAACCGTCCAGTAGCTCAAAGCATCTGCCTCTCCATTGCTCAGTGCGCCATATTGGTTTCCACCCCCTGGGAGATGCAGCCATCAACCTCAGCCTTCATTTCACAGTGATTGTCATGGATAATGTAGGCAGAGGGAGGGACCAGCCTGCTGCTCAATCTCATGGTGTCAGTCCTGAGGCCAAAAGAAGAAATGTGGAAAGAGAAGGCCATCCATCATCCAGCCTCCGGGGCTTCAATCAAGGGAAGGTGCAGAGGCAGCACTCGACTCTGTCACGGGGGCAGCAAAAACACTGACAGATGGGGCAGGCCACTGAGGAAGGTCACCTGGAACTGTCACAACTTCTAATCACAATCAAATGCACCACCCCCACCCCCAAGCCACAGAGAAAAAGGCTGCATGGTAATCCAACAACCAATGAAAATAGCAAAGAGGCTTGTGGCACCTAACAAATCTATTGTGGAATGTATGCTTTCATGAAGTGTTATCCTGAGTTGTGTGCTTTGCCCAGACCCCACTGAATGGGCTGGAGAAAGCATTTTTTGAGATGGATGGACAAGTATTCCTTATCAGGGCCATGGCCACTAATTATAGCATGTAACTAGAGTAGAGGTCTGCAACTCTTTTGGTTGCAGAGGCCACATTTGGAGATCTAGAAAACTTTAGGAGGCACCAGAGACTACCCATTTTACAGAAGAAAAACTGATGATGCTCTGAACCCTTCCCAAGGAGGCAAAACACCTATCCTCTCCAACAAATAAAACACGGATAAAAAAGCAACCATCACAATACCAAACAGAAGAAAAGCTCTCAATTAAAATAAAAATATAAAAATGCAGGGGGGCGAAGGCACTTGGTGGGTGCTAAAGAGGATGCTAGAGCGCACCCTGGTGCCCAAATATGCCACATTGGAGACCCTAGAAATAGAGTTGGATTGGTGCCATATGCCCTTGTCATCTTGGTTTTTTGTTTTTTTTAAACTATGGAAGAAAAGATAACCTAGCTACTACAGTCATAGAAGAGTGTTGTCACAGTTCGCCTGTGTTTGATAGCTTTGCAGGGATCGCCTTTGATATAAGAACATCAAAACCACCTGCAGCAGTAGGGGCATTTGTTTCAGCATGGGCTAAACCTTTTGACTTTCTTTAGCCAAGGCAGCTATTTTGCTGTCATTTGTTTTGATCAGCTTGGAGCACACACTGGGTTCCTCCGTAGGACTTTGTACAATCTAGCTAACAAGACTTAAAAAATAAAAGGAGCAGCAGCTAACAAGGAACTGTTGCACACAGCTTAGCTATGATATGGATGTCTCCAAAGACTCCATGGTATGGCAAGACCTATCAATGTGCAGAACAGGTTTTGATACACTGGGACATTTATATTGTACCCCTTGCTGCTAACTGAGACAAGGCACAATGCTGGGTCTCTGATGGCTTTCCTTAGGCCATTTAGACCCTAACTCACTGCTGTTAGAGGCTGGAGCATATGAATTCAGATCCTCTAATTCATAGCAGTGATTACTTCTTTCGTGCAGGCAGTAGGGATCCAGGAACAATTCTAAAGCTTATAAGAAGGGAGGGCAGTCTGCTGTGAGACAAGGACAATCCAGAACTTAGCAGGATTAGGTCATGTAATTTGAACACTGCTCTGTCTCTCTTCCAGATAGATTTATTATTAGAGGTTTTTGCAGTACCGAGTTTATCCAAGCAAGGTGCAAGAAGCTGGGTCAGTTCCAAATACCTATGGTGCCATCTGCTGGCTGTAAGATGTAAATTCCTAATTCACTTGTATGCAGCCCACTATTTCAGCTTACAGGCCATTCATTGGAAAATACAACTGGACTTTAAATTATTGAATACGTATGCTCACAGCAATGCAACAGCCAACAGCCATGAAATCTGTTAGCAGCACCACTAAGAGCCATGGCACATTAGAGGGTGGATTCAAACTTCATAAAGCACATGCGTTTGCACCTATGCTTGCTGCCCTGAACCCCCTAGAATGTGAGTTTACATGCCAAAGTGTGTAGGCGCCAGGAATACACCACCGGAAGTTTAGCTGACTGCAGCTCATTGGCACATATTTATGGGTTAGGCGAGTCTGCCGCATAAAGTGTGAATTGGTCTGCTGTGAGCAGTTCCGTCAGTGGAAGCCCAGCACAAATAATTCTGCTTCTGCAATGGGAAATTCTCCACATGCCCTGCAGCCTCAAAAATTGGCTCGGGGTGTTGGTGTCAGAAGAAAACCCCAGAACAGTGTTTGGAGGAGGGGGTACTGCTCCATCTGGGAAGCTGGGATGCTTCCACTGATGCATTGGTTGGAAGAGCACAAAGTTGAATTCCACCCAACGTCAACAAACCCAGATTCTGCATTAAGAAAACCACAAACAGGCTAAATCATATTTTTCGTGTGTGTGTGTGTGTTGCAGAAATGAAAATGCTCTGGCATGAAATGCAGGTGACTAAGAAGAAAGAAGAAGAGTCAGTTCTTAGAACTCCTGAGCCTCAGGATGTGCAAAACAGTCCATTTCAGTTTCTCATTACTCCAGCCTCCACATGGCCACATCAGTCTGCAATTCTTTTTGAAAGAAAAGGTCCTCATGAAAAGTTAGCAGTATTTCAGTATTGTTATCATTTCTCCCAATAAATCTTATTTTTATGCAACTTCTTCTAATGAATATAATTTTGCAAAGCAGTTTCCCCTAATATAAGGCATTTAAAATATTAGTTTCACTAATATTTCAATTTTATGCACACAACCTTAAGGTACAGGTTACTCGCCTGGAGAACTGCATTGTAGAATTCAGTGGCTGGGGAAGGTTTCAAAAATGCATCCAATAGGCTTCAGAATGTACATACCTTTTCAGTGCTTCAAAGCAGTTCTTTGGAGTCTTTCCCACTTTGGTTCAGATAGTTTGGGGCCTCAGTTGCTGCAGATTCCAAAGTGGCCCAAATATCTCTGAAATGAGCCTCTTTGGTTTGGATTCATGCTTTGCCCAAAGTGAACAAAGAGCCCTAATGATTTTTTCCCTATTGTCAATGTGCTTGGAATGCCAATGTGTATTTTCAGTTAATGGGGCAGATGAGAAAAGAAAAGTCCCCATCAAAGGGCCCTGACACTCCTCACTAGTTCTTAAAATACTCTCAAGTAGCTTATCTGGAATTCACAATGTGGAAAGACTTGTAGCAGTACCATTCCTTTGGAGAACTCTAATAAGCCTAGCATGGCTATGGCTCTTTTCAAACATCACCTGAGATAGCTCAGTTGGTAGAGAAGGTCTTGGGTTCGAGACCCAGGTTGGGTGAAAGATTCCTACATTTTCAGGGGGTTAGACTAGATGACGCTGGTGGTCCCTTTCAGCTCTTTGATTCTATGATTTTATCACATATATCTTGCTGGAATAAAATCAGAATGGCTGTGTCTGAGTCTGCAATCCTTAACCCAGCTCATGGGAGCAACGTGATTTCACACAATGAAACTACCTTCCAAACAAACATGTGTTTATGATAGAGATGTTGATCTTTCCCCACTTTCAGTTCCCTCTTGCTCTTGTTAATCATCTCATTACTTGAGTTATTCATTTCTTACAGGCATTGTGTCTTTTTTTGTTTCTTTTACATTTTGTTGTCATTGGTGCAGCTGCCTGAAGGAGGTGCTGGAAGCGGCTTCACGGGCCCTAAACAAAAGAAGCAGCCCCCACCCCCCACCGCTGAAAGGATGATGAACAGGTACCAGTGGAGTAACAAGAACCCTATTCATACCCACCGATTATTCCCGCCGCTCCTTCTGTAATTAATGAAATTGCACTCAATGGTTCCATCCGGTTTGGTGTCTCATTTGTTGTGAAATGAATGCACAGCCCTAAATTGCAACTGACCCAGTTTCATAGGAGTTATGACAATTATATTTGTTTGGTGGGTGAGACATATCAGGTGTACATAGCAGAAGAACAACCACAAAACTTTCCCTAGGTTGTCCAATATGTATATATACCACATTTAACTTCTCTGGTGATTATCAAAGCGGCTGGCATATAAAACCTAATGCTACATCATCATCATCATCATCATAATAATAATAATAATAATATCCAATTTTCAAAACTGATTCAGCTGGGGAATATAAAGGCAATACTGGGGGAGATCAGGAAAATAACTGGGTAAACCAGTGTATTTTTAACTTCCAGTGGAAGCCATCTAACATTGTTACTTCTGTGGGGAAATCATTCCACAAGGTAGATGCCATCACTCTCAGAGATGTCCACCTGTGTAGTGCATTGTATTCAGCAGAGCTTCCCAGTAAGATTGCAGTGGTCTCATCAAAACGGGCCCCACCCCAAGATAATGGTGACGATACATTTCAACTTTTGTCTGTGGTACCTTAAAATCAGCTCAGTCATCAATGATTTCAACTACTGGTGGAACTGCAATCTTGTTCTACCTCTGCATCTGTACCAACATCCGTTTAAGTGTAGTGACCTTGAGAATCCCTTACTCCCCACTGGTTTTTTTGGGAGCCAGCAAGCAATTGTTTGATAAAATATTCCTCTTGCAACCATCACATCCTGAGCTCCAACCAAATTCTGCTATTGGGTTAGACTCTCCCCATTGGCAAACGGCTTCCCTTGGAATCAATGCTGTCATTGATGAGTCCTGTCAGATGTCATGAGGTTGTGCTAACAAGCAAAGTGACCAATGAGCAGGAAATAAAGAGCTGGTGCGGAGCTGACACACTTTCTTCAGTGAATAGATCAAATCACTCAGAACAATACACACCAAAATGCACTAAATGGTCAGATAATGGGGACTAATCAATCACCCACATCCTAGTCAATGTGAAGAGGCAGGCTACAGTGATGAGAGTCTTTTAACCAACATTCATCTGATAGTCTGGGGCTGGTCTGGGCAGTGGTTGGTTTCACAGGAAACAGAGTAAGCTTAGAAAGGGTCCACCAGCTTCCACATTCCACTTTTGTCAAACGGCTCTTTTTTGTTTTGTCAAACAAACCCTCTGGAGCAGGAGAAAACAAGTTTGCTCCATCTTCCATGTGATGGCCCTTTAGATATTTGAAGATGGCTATCATATCTCCTCTAAGCCTTCTCTTATCCAGGTTTAACATACCCAGTTCCCTCAAACATTCTTCATATGGCTTGGTTTCCAGACTCTTGCTCATTTTGGTCACTCTCCTCTGCACATGTTCCAGCTTGTCAACATCCTTCTTAAACTGTGGTGCCCAGAATTGGACACAGGACTCCAGGTCTAGTCTGACCAAGGCAGAATAGAGTGGTATTATGACTTCCCTTGACCAGGACACTATACTTCTGTTGATGCAGCCAGGAAGATCATTGACTTTTTTTTGCTGCTGCATCACACTGTTGACTCATGTTAAGCTTGTGGTCTACTAAGACCCCTAGATCATTTCCCCATGTACTACTGACAAGCCAAGTGGCCCCCATTGGTGCAACTGGTTCTTCCTGCCTAAGTGTAGAACCTTACATTCACTCTGTTAGTTTTGGCCCAGCTCTCCAACCTGTTAAGGCCATATTGATTAACAATTCTGTGGCCTTATCTACCCCTCGGTGTTTGGTGTCATCTGCAGATATGTTGAGCATCCCTTCATTCCACCATCCAAGTCATTTATAAATATGTTGAGCAACGGGTCCAAGACATAACCCTGTTGCACCCCACTTGCCACTTTAAATTATATATGATAAAAAGGTGTAGTGTAGTGGTTAGCATGTTTGAGTATGATTGGGAAGACCTGTTTATGTTAGTCATGTAGCGTGATTACAATCATAGTTACCTGGGAGTAAGCTCCACTGAACTCAGAGGTGCTTGCTTCTGAGAGCACAGATTCAATTTGTAAACCAACCTACTGAGCTTTAACAAAACAACAACAAAACCTCCAGCCAGCTGAAATGAAAGCTTTAGGTTTCATTTGAAATGCAAATTTGCAAAAGAAGTGTTGGTGTGAAGTAGGAACTACATCAAACAAAAGACGAAGATGTATTCTTTTCCTATGCTGGGGTGGAGGAACCCACCCCTGAATCCAACTGCTATTGGATTCTACCTCTCATCAGCCCCAACTAGCATGGTCAATGGTCACAGATAAGGGGAACTGCACTCCAGCAACATCTGAAGGGCTAGTGATTCTGCACCCCAGCTCCATGCTAATCTGTTAAAACATAGCAGAAAAAAGTAACAGCCTCATTATCACTCGATTCACGTGCCTGAGGCAAGGAGGGTCTGCCGATTATGCTTCCTCCAGCAGAAGATGTCGCCATGGCTGTTCTGAAACAAGTCTGAGAACTGCATTTCCCCCTAGTGCCATTTTTGCTTCACTAAAGCACTGATTACAGGACAGCATTTGGATTACAGGACAGAAGAAGGTAATGGGATGAAGAGAGACACATAGCCACACACAATCAGTCCCTAGGCAACCGCAACTAGCAAGGGAACCAGAAATTAGCTCCAGGTTAAAAAGAACCAGTTTGTCCTTGAATTGTACCACTTCCAAATACAAGGTGGGAATCTATGGCGCTGAATGCTCTCCATAAATCTCCATGGAAAACTAGTGACTCAATTTCTAGTCTTATCTTCTCCTGGCTGTGCTACTTACCTATGTGCATGTAGCTTCTGATGGTAGGGAGCAATTATGCATATACCGCCCACTGCCCCCCATTTTGAAATGGTACAAGCCCAGGTGGGCAGCACCCTGAGATCCCTTGTGCCACATGATTCCACTGTGTTGATCAAAGGGAGAGGACTCTGGTTCTTGTCAGCATTCTTCCAAACAGAGAGGATCAACATTCAGGCAACACAGGAGATCACTTTATTTAAACTTCAAATGGTGTTATGACAGACTGACAGACCCAGAAGGAACATGCTGCATGGAATGAGCAGCTTAGTAGAGACAGATGAGTTGGTGAAGAGGGCTGTTACTTTACTTTGTTGATGATTTTTAATTTATTTATTTTTAATTTTTATTTTGCTTTTAAAGCCTTTTCCTGGCTTCTTTTCTTTTTTTAAAACCACAAGTACAAATGGTCTATGTTGGAAACAGTCCAGATGTGGCAGTTGTTCCCCGTGATTGTTTCCGCAGCTATGTACAACATCTGGAATTTTTGATTTCAATTTTGTCTACATCAGGTATAAAACAGATTGCAGGTTTACAAAGAACTGTTTCCGCAAAAGAAAGAGACCAAAACAAAAGGCGAGAGAGAGAGAGAAAGAGAAAGAGAAAGAAGGTAGCATAGAAACTGGGACCAAAAAATCTTCCGAGAAATTTAAAAAGTGCTATAAAACCCCCTGGAAGGAACACCATGCATTTAAGAAACACAGAATCCGTCAAGTACACAGCTCTTCTAAAACAGGAATTCTTTCACTTTTTAATTTTTTAAAAAAATGTATTTTAATTAGAAAAAAGCTAAAATTGTAAGGTTTGGGCCACCAGTCAGCAGTAGCTTATGAGCCAAGGAGACCCTAGACTTTGGTGCTATCCCAGCTTCACCCCGAGCCAAGACCTTCGAGACTTGGCAAAAGCAGAAGGGTGACACGTCTTTGGCAGGGACGACGGGGAAGGGATGCTACGTTTGCCGATGGATTGATGAATTAGTGCAATTATCAGTGTTCCAGCAACCTCCTTCTAGCTTTCCATGGGACTGAAACCCCCAGCTACTTAGCACCAATGCCCCTGGGAAGGAGCCACTAGGGACCACCCAGCTTTGCCCTTTGGAGTTTCATGATCAGATGGATGAAATTCCCAATTTCCCCATTTTTATTTCGTTTTTTGCAATATAAGGTTGAAGCTGGAATAGCATTAAAGTCTGGCCTCTTCCCTCTCCCTCTTCATTTGCTGCTGAGTAGCATGCAGGACGTCCACTCCAACCCTTGGTTTTTGGTATCCATCCCATTGTTCTTTGTGAAATTCACTCTCAGTGCTGCTGCTGGGTCTCCTCTGCTCTTGCGCAGTAAAAGACTTGCTTCTATCTGGATGCTAGACTGCAAAGGGGGTGTGTGGAATGAGGGAAGCTGGGTTTCTTTGCATTTGAAACCACAAGGTCCTGTAGCTGAGAACAAGTGCCACAGCTCAGGTAGCAGGATGCCAGCTTCCATTCTAGGCACAGAGAAAGATCTCCATGCAAAACCTGGAAATCTGATGACAGTCAGAGTAAACTGCACTAGAGCAGATGGACCAAGGCAACTTCGTATGTTTATGACCAGCTGAAATCCATTAGAGACAACTCCTGGTTTTTGACAACAGCCATGGGCTCCAGCTCCTGCATGCTTCCTTTTAATCTTTTCAGGTTTACCAAGGAATTGTTCTTGCCTTCAGTCATTTACAGTGCTAGCTTCAGGGTTCTTCCAGATGGGTGATTATTGTGGGATGGGTGCTCCTCATGCATGGGTATTTTCTGCAGCACCCATGACTCACTAGCCTCTATATGTCTGTCCTTATTTCACACACACCCTTTAATCCAGATTTACCCTTCCCAGTGGAAATCTAGTAAGTTATAATAACCTGTTGTGAGCAACCCATTTGGAATGTATGTATGACTTGGTCACAACGCCAAGTCCCCAGCTGGAAGTATTCTGAGTTATAGTTTCTAATCAGAATAAGATCATTCCTCAGCTTGTTTTCATTTTGTGGGGCAAGTAGTGTTTAGAGGGCACATGTTTTTTTGTATGTTGGTTGGCCAGCTCACTCAACTAAGGAACGAATCTAAGGCCTATGCCACCATGTTAATACACTTACCAGAGATAAGTTGATAGGCTGATGCTGATTCTTTCTCCCTATATCCATGACCACTACCTCCTCCCTGGTTCCACTCTCCTCTCCATTTTGCATATCCACTTAAATGTTTGAGTTCTGCTTCTGCCATATTGTGTTTTCTACTACAAACATACTTGCATTGCAACAACGTTTACTCAGAAGTAATTTCCACCAACTGAAATGAAATTCTCAAGTGATGTATGTGCACCAGTTGCAGCCTTAGCCATAAGCCAATGATCACAAAGATCACATAATAAACTTGCAGAGAGGAGTCTTATAACACACCCTCCTTTATGGGCCTGTTGTTGCTCAAACGCTTTTGCGTTTGGAAGGTGCAGTAAAGGGAATAGTGGATAACAGGTTACAATTGACAAGCCAGAGGCAAGGTGGACAGGGAAGGGCAAATGGCTGTAGGATCTCTATAACCCTATCTGAGCAGGTAAAAGTCTAGAGGGTACTCCTGAACCCAGAACTGCTTCTTGAGAAGCAGGTCAGAGTTATTTTCCCCCCATCTTTGGCTCAGAAGAAACATTTTCATTTTCTGGACATGTCACACCTTGCCGCGCTGATCCATGCTTCTGCAACTTGGTTTATTACAGCAATGCCGCTCTATGTTGGGTTGCCCTTGAAGATGACACAGAAGCTTCAATTGGTGCGGATTCCTGCGGCAGATCTCCTAATGGGTGTTGGGAGGCTGCACTGCTTGCCAATTTGCTTCCAGACCCAATTCAAGGTGCTGGTTTTAAAAGTTAAACGTGAATGCAGTCTCTCGCTCTGTTTAAGCCGGGCGGGTGCTGATTTCTATGCAGCAGACATTACTGTCTGTGCCACCTCTGCATGAGATTTGGACGATGAGTCACAAGCCAGGCCTTCACAGCAGTTTCCCCTGCTCTTATTCTTTGAATTTCATTCCTGAAAGAAAAGGTTTCTGACAGAGTGCAAGACACACCTTTTCTGGCAGGATTTTGGTTGACAATATTGTTTACAATGTTTTTGTAACTATTTCCAGAAGGGTAGCCTTGTTTGTCTGTCTTTTTTTGGGGGGGGGGAGGCTTGTGGCACCTTAAAAACAAACAATATTTTTGGGGCAGCCTGTTAATATTCTAAAACTGCATCTTTTCAAAAAAGCAGGCACTTTAATAAATTTTAAAATCTGCTCTCCGGGACTTGTAACCAATGGGCCTGTCTGCATTTGTAATAGCAATGATGGAAATAAGGTCCTATTTACTCCAGTGAAAGCCCACCCGTCTGCCTTCCACATTACACAGCAGCGTTCATCATCGTGGAAGTCATGAGACGCTCAAAGCTTGGAGATACTTTGTGAGCTGTGTGAATGGAATATGTGTTGCAGAGTCATGTGCATTTTGCCTAGAACCATCAAAAAGACATTTCAGCATGAAGAGAAACAAAGATTTGTGGCTATAAAAATGCTCCCAACAAAACTGGCTTAAAACCTCTTTTTGGATAGAAATGGTTCAAAAAAATTATGTTTTTTACTTCATTTTGGAATGACAAACTGGTCTTAGGAATTGTGACCAGGTCACAATTTGCCTAATTTGGAAGATTTTTCCAGGATACAGCCTCTTGGTGGAAGTGCTCATAAGATTAGCCTGAATCCTAAACATGCTTTCTGGGAATCAAGCTCTTCCCCCATGCCCAAATGCAGCAGCAGTTACTTCTGAGCAAACATGCATCAAGTTGCACTGTAACACATCTGATACCTCTAGGAAGAAAAATATAATAATGGGTTGAACTCAATACATAAAAGTGTAGGTTTAATTAATGATTTGGCTCATAGGCAGGGTAGGAGACAGATAAGATGTAAATTTATGATGGCTGTCTTGCCCTTCTAGGAGCAATGACTGGCCATGTTTTAGCCATCTGAAGCATGTACAAAGTTATTTTTTTCATATTAAACAAAAGTTCAAATTCAACAGCATTCTTTCAAATCGTCATATACTTAAAATGTGCAAAGTTGTGGCGTTCCTATCCTCTACCTAACAACACCCTGCAATGTAGTTAGTGTTAGTAACAATTCAATGTGATAAACTAAACCACCCAGTCTCTGAAGGTTTCACAGAGCATAAGCCAAAACATACAAAAGCAGAAAGCAAGAACTAAATGGGGATGGGAAAGTCCTGGATACTTGTGACGTATTTAGTGTCCATCCCCAATTCATTGTGAATTAACCTGATTCCAGCAGGACCTCCCACTCAATATCCTAGCCTGCTTATAGGGATCAAGACCTGCCACTTCACCCTGCTCAACTATAACCGATTGGCAGTGCTCTTCTGCTCTGCAAACACTGTTACGATAGCACCAGTACAAAGAGAGAGAGAGGCTAAGAAGAAAACACTGAGCTGTCTAATCTTATTGTGACAGCCTTACTTGATTGGACTCTGCAACTTTGTGAAAAGTATTGAGCAAATGCAGAGCGAGCAGCAAGAGAGATGAGGGAGGCCAACTCCTATTATTAGAAGGCATTTTGTTCCCACCCTGTCCCACTGGCCCATAGCAACTGCTGGGAGGTGTACATCATACAATCAGAAATGAGTCAGCACAGCACAGTTACTCACACGTAGTACAAAAAAGGGGAAAAAAACTCCAGCATGACGCTTCACAGACACAGGGCCCAGCCTCCCATGGCTGGTCCCCCAGATTCATCCAGGCCATTCAGTTACAGGTTATTTACAGTATATTCTTATCCTACAAGAGCAAAACAACCAAAGAAAAAAAGGCAAATGAGGAACTTTTGTGCCAAAGCCGACACGAGGCCTGGCATCTTGTACATCACTGTGCAAAATAGCCCCAATACAACAGGGTGTTTGAGGGGTTGGGTGCTCAGCGAGAAAATTGCAGTTTCAAGAAAACCCAGCAAGGAGGAAGAGGAACAGCGTGGGAAGGGAGGAGGGAGGGAAAGAGCACCAAAACATGAAGACAAGGTGGATCCTGACTGGACAGAGGGCAGAGAAACCGACCAGGCTGTGCACGTCCTCCTACCTCTGGCTGGCTTAATGCAAATTCTGTTAGCTCTTTATGGCACACTTACTTCAGCGTAAGTCACATTTAACTCAGTGGGACTTGCATCTGAGTAAGCCTGCACAAGATCAGGCAGCAAAGGTACCTCTGAATTGCTGAGATTTGGGGGCCAGATTGCTAGTGCCTCGGTCTTAAATGATTTATGAACTTGAGTGTAACCTTACATTGGCAGGTCTCTTTGTAACTTTGGTTAGACCAGAGTGAACTCAATGAGGGCAGGAATATAAAAGATGGGACATGCAGGAATAGACACTTCAGTGCATAGAAGAAATGGAAACCACTCTTTGCTAGTTACTGTGGTCCTTGACAAGTGCAGCTGGGTTCTGCTTGGAAACTCTTGTTAACAGCTACATTTGCAATGCATGCCAGGTTATGATGGTCCTTCAAGTTTTCCAGAGAAAGTGGCAGCATCTAGGGAGACACCCACAGGCCAAGGTCCTGATCCTTACTACAATTGGTCAGCAACAAATTACCACTATTTAGGGGGAAAGGTAAACTCTGCAATTAAGTACTAAAATGAAAGAGGTTCATGAATTGAGAATTATTTCAGCTGCAGCTCTTACAGAATTTCTGTGAATTTAGTATTGCATATGAATAGTACTGCAATACAAGAAATTCCCCATTTATCCTTCTGGGGGCTCCTTTCCCTGCCCCCCTTTTCTGTTCATTAGGTGAACATCTTTCAAGTTAAGTTTTCTAGTATGACTATAGACATTAATAATGCAAAGGAAATAGCTCCGACTAAAGTGCCTGGAAAAAACTGGGATTATACATAATGCAGAGTTCAGTATTAGCAACTTGCTAAAGGGACTCCAGAGAGAGATTGAGATCAAGTCTCCTCTGTCATTGTTGGCAGAACACAAGTCCTAGGCAAGAAGGACATTTGTAATGGGAACTTCAGCAAGGAGAGGTTTGCAAAGACCTGGTATGGATGAGTCAAATAAAAGCGGCTTGGGAAGTGACACACCAAGGACTTTTTAAACACTGAAAAGAAGTTTGAGAAAGAGGCTAAAGAATGTTGCATTGTGTGCTATATGGCTAAACTAATCAAGCTGAGGCTATTGTTCTTTCTCTAGGCTGCTCTGTGCCTTTTCTACATGAAATTTAAACCTGAATTAAAAACTAATTTATATAATCTGAGGACATACATAGCACCTATGCAATTGACGGTGACAGCTTCTTTATACAGGACTATTCCCATGCAATTGAAATTTTCAGTAGAATTGCTTGCCTTAAACCAGCCAGCATTCACCTTCTCCCATCGTCCAAGCCCATCACACCACCTGCTGGGTTCCAGAGCAAACGGACAGCTCCAAGGTTTCAATTACATTAAACAGGATATGTATGTACATATGTATATAGTTATACAAAGAGAAACAAGCACCTTAGATCTGCACAGGCCAATTGGCTGGAATCTCTTGCAGTACGGTTAACATGGATCTATCCTTGAGAAAATTTATACATACATATTTGAATGGTCGAGTTGCCCTGCAAGCTGGCCATTAAAAGGAAGGCGGGGGGCGGGGGTGGGAGTTGCACCAAGCCATGATCCCTGGATACAATTCCCATAACTTACAGCTGCCATGCGGCTGACAATGATATCTTTCTCAAGCTTTACATAATGTGATAGCACACTCCTGATATTGATAAAGGCTGAATGGCTGGGTTGTGCTTGGTGCCATCTGCAAAAAGGTTGGGTAGGAAGGTTCTTTTGGAATGCCTGCTAGGGATCACAATGGGACCCAGAGCCTTGTGCACATGGTAATTTTTTTCATCTGAATGCCCAGAGCAAATGTGGTGAGGACCCAAACCTGGATGCATCTGAAATCCTTGGATCAGTAGTAACTAGTCTGAGTTTCCTAGATTGGGGGTTCCCAATGACTTTTTGCCAAGTGCTGAAGATGGCCAGGTAGATTTCAATCCATGATCTCTGTTATGGTGGAATGTCTATTTATAACCCTGTGCAATAGGACGGGAGAATGTCCAAACCACATCAAGAGAGAAATGGGAGGTGTGAAACAGGGAGCCTGTAAGGAAGGGACCTGGAAGATGCTAAAGGTGTGAGGTGGAGCCTTTCCACATCCACTTCCCAACTGCAGAGAGGAAATGAAGTGGGGCTGCTTCAATACTTAGGCTGTAGCTCTGCAGATGCAGGAAACTGTAGATACCGACTTGGGAGCTCACCACTGTGAGGTGTGAGCAAGGGGGAGATGCTATTCCCTTTAGGATGAAGTGGGGTGGGCAAATCCCTTGCCAGAGGGTGGAGGAGGGTGCTTGCCCCAGCAAAGGTAATGGGAGCAGGAAGCTGGGATTGAATGCCGCTTACTGCTCAGCTACATCCTCATGTTAGGCAGAAGCTGTTGGATTGAGAGTAGCCAAGCTATCACTCTTACTGCTTCTCTCCCATTGCCTCTCATCCCTCATGGGAGGGAGGGAGGGAGAGGAAAAGAAGCCATTTTCTTCCAAATCGGTTTTGGGGGTTAGAAGAGGCTTCTGGTCTAAAACCCAAGATCCTGGAGACTCTTCCTTTGATGACAAAGCCAGTAACCTTTCTGTTTGGTAATGTAAATTTGGTCGGTTCTGGCCTGATTTGGAAACAAAATAGTCCTTTTCCTGGCTTCTTTCCTATCTCTCAAAGAGAAATTTAGATTCTAACAGAGGTGACTGCCTTGGCCCTGGACCTTACTAATACGTAAACATGGCTGTGTTCTTCTGAAGTCACTTGGCTAGCTAGACCCATTTGACTCTGAAGTGAGTGGAACACTTAGCCCAGTCTTATACCCAACAAACAAAAGTCTCCCTTGGTTGAGGACTAACCATCTGTAGTGGTATGTAAGTAGGCTGGGACAGAAGGATGGTTTTCTTCATGTCATCTAGGTGTCCTGGGATGAAAGACGCCTGCCATACTATTTACCGAGCTGATCCCCTAAAGGCGTTCCAAACAGCAAGCACTGTGACTGATGGGACCAGAAACAAGCTCAGCAAAGAAGTGGTTAAGTGTGACCTCCACCTTCTCTCCCTTGGCTTCTTGTGCTGAAGGCGGGAGATTTTAAATGTGGTCTGGGTTTAGAAGGCCACAACAGGCTTGGTCTGTGGCAAGATCCGCCATGGCTAGGGGCTCCCCTTCCTTGGAATTGTGACAATTAAGGCAGTTTCAGCACCATGGGCAACTCCAGTCTCATCATTCAAGCTGCATTTTTGCTCAGATCAGCACAGTGTGACAGCAGCACAACTTCAATTCAAAAGCACAAGAGCCTTTCCCCAACAGAGCACCCTGTTTGCCTTGGATGAAAACCCACCCATCCTTGTGATAAATCATACAGTGCTCTGTACTGCTCATAAGGCTCCCCCACCTTCCCCTGCTTGTGCATAAGGTCACTGAGGAAGATACAACTGGAGAATAAATGCTTGTCTATACCGAACCACTTCTCCTTGCTACTTTTTCCATCCCCTATTCAGATTGGGGAGGGGAGAGATTTTAGCAGCAAATGGGCAAGCTGCTAGAAGACTCCCTTGGCCACACCAGTAAAATACATTCTGCTTGAAAGAAAAGACAGAGCGACCTCAAAAAGGTCAGGAGACTAGATCAAAGTCTGTTCTCTCTTTGCAATAATGGCAGAGACAATTAGCACTAACCCCAGAAAAACCCCTGTTAAATTTGTTGTGCATTCATACAACATTTGAGAACAACACCACTTACTCCCTGTTGTTTTGTTCGCCATTAAAACCCAACCTAACAACACAATATGAGGCAGTTGCTAGAAGAAGGGGTGTGGGTGTGTGTAAACTTGGGTTGGGTGAGAAGAACAGTGTTTGCAATGAAGAAACAGAAAGCCAGGAATGTCGCTTTTGTATATTACACAGTCCTACCATATGCCAAGCAATTTGTCATTTAGTTCTTTTGGCTCAAAGAAAACTGCTGCAAAATCTTCCATTGAGTTCTGCACTTAATTTCTTCACTACTTGTAATTAATTACTACGGTGCTAGCCAATCTTTTTGGCAATTGTGCAACAAACTCAAATGCAAAGTTTGAGAGAGGAAGCATCATTCTAGTCCATTCTCTGTCTCTGTCTGTCTCTCTCCAGTCTTCCTGCAGTTACTGGTTCCTTATGTTTGCTTTTGGCTCTTAGCTGCTGAGCCAAGGAGCAGGCAGTACTGGTGAGGCAGGACAACCTGCAAGCCTGATTCAGCCACAGCTAGGCCCAAAGGCATTTTGTCTTGTTTGCCAAGCATGTCAGAGCATACCTGCTGCTTGTGCCACTTGTACCTTCACTGCAGGCTGACTATACATTAATGACATCCTAGATGTGGATGATAAACACATTCTCCTAGTGTGGATTCTTATGTAGCCAAAATGGCACCATTCAAGCAACAGATAGAGGGATCCACCCATACGATGGAGGGAACCCCAATGTTTGAAGTACAAAAAATATTTCAAGAGAGGAAAAATGTCCACTGAGGAATGAGGATGCTCAGTGGGCACCAAATGCTGACTGTTGTGGGAGAGAAGAATTAAAAACTGAGGCAGAGGGAATGAGCACTCCATACTGCAACATTTTGTTGCAGGATTCCATAATAGTTGCACAAGGAAAACAAATGAGCTTTGACTTGAGGAGGCTCAGTCTGACAAAAATTGGGCAGGGGGACTAAAATTATATACATTCTGTACAATGACTCAGCAAGTGCAGGACATGGCACATAATCTAGAGTCCTAAGAATCTTCATTCTCACTTTCAGAAAGCACAATTTCTAGACCTCAAGATTGCAGTGGAAATACTGAAAATATGGGAAGTCTCACTCAAACGTCTCCAAGTGACAGCAGCTCCATTAGGCTGCAGAGCAGAGGGAGAGAAGCAAAACAAGACTATCCCATCACCTCTCCTGGGAGACCAGCTGCCTCCGGCCATCCTTTAGCCATCACTCAGTCAGGCTGCTGGAACTCTTTCCCATCCTAGCTGGTAGCTATAAAAGAACTGTAACTTTAAGAACTGGTGCTTGAGTTTGCCTACTTCCCTCTTCCACCCCACCCCCTGTTCCTTGTGTGTTACATCTCTTCCAGTTGCAAGCCTGGGGCAGGGACTGTCTAAGTACTGATTTTTGTAAGTTGCCCTGGAAGCCCCCTTTAAGCTAAGGAGCAGGATAAAAATGCTATTAAATAAATGCTAAGAATCACATGGGACTAAGTAGGACCTTGAGTGATTTCAGATACGATCCTTGAGGTATTTGGCACAGTGTATCTATCCATGAATCCTGTTGTTAATCATTTAGCATAAAATAAACCCTAGTGGCTTTTGCATCATAAGAAGAGTTAGGAGCTGATGGTTAGATCAGCATTATTAGTAAAACTAAACACTAGATAGGAAGTGAATACTGCATAAAGCCTATTAGTTTGTATCAGGAGAGCTGAAATCCTGCTCCCTGCATTGTGCTGTATATATTCTGCTGCACTATGAAATGAACTCCTACAATACTTGAGTTGAAAAAGCCAGGACCTGTGTTATGGAGAAACTAGCAATTATTTGGCTTCTGGCTAAGTGATGTAATATAAACCTTCTCTAAAAAAATGCCATGGAAACTAGATTCAGACTTTCCCCCTTATTTTATCCAGGCCACAGGCTTCTAAAACTGGTGTCTGAATTGGTAGCATGGTAACTGCTGCTTATGTTGGCTTTGCACTGCTAACTTTGCTTTTAAACTGGCCCTTCAGGAAAACTAGTTGTTGATCAGGGCCAAGGAGGTTGAGGAGCTCATGAAACATGTCGTGAACTTAGCTCTCATTTGCAGAGAGGGCTTTGTGACTCCCCACCCCAATAGAAAATGCACGTAAACTCACCTAAGGGAAGTCACATTCTAGAACCAAAAGGCAAAAGGGTGTGGCAGTTGTATACGTCTAATCCAACTATCTCCACCTGTATAGGAAAGTAGATCTAACCTAAATCAGAGCACTACTTTGTACCAATTAAGGCAGCTGATAGCACCAGGGTGGAAGTAGATCTTTGCTTGATTTGGGTCACTTTGTGGATGGTTCCTTGTTTGGAAATCAAGCGACACCCCAAGACTGAACATTTAACAGTGCTATATTTTCACTCTGTTGAAAGTTATCTACCCCCTCCCCCCCTTTCTCTCTGCATGGTGAGCAGAGGAAAGGGGAGTCACAAGCAGGTCAGTATTTGGGCAAAGTTGGGAGACATCTTTAGCTCTGGAGGCATTTGATGGTTTTGCTGCGCAAGTGAGGACCACAGCAGAGCATCATCTGCCCCACTGCTCTTTCTTTGGTCCCAGTCTGGTAGGCCTCTTGTGCTTTCAGGAATGGAATGATAAAAGAAGGGGACAGGAAGGGGAGCCCATCCAGCAGATTGTGCATCTTTGAGAAGGTTGTGCTGCTGATTCAACCCTGTGTGCATCTGATGCAAGCTGCAAGGACCCACAAGGCGAGTTTGGTTACTGGAGGTCATCCAGTCAGCACCAATTTCAGTTTGGAGGGACCACCGTGATGGAATTTACAGAGTAGTAGAACAGAGAAAAGGTGAACTGAACAAAAACAAACAAAAACCCTGTGAAACTAGTACCAGGTGATTAAAAACCAAAACAGAATTCCTAGAACCAAAAAAACCAAACGGAATGGCCCAGCTTAACCAAAATAAAATAAAAGGGGGGAAAACAATGCAGAGTTTATTGGAAGTCTGAATGTAAAAGGACGATCATGCAGATTAAATAAGGAGGGTACAAAGACAGAGTTAACAGTCCTAGGCCTTTGCCTATGTTTGTTGTGGTAGGGAAGCATCCGGAGGGGAAACAGTTACGGCAACAGCTGGATTGCTGCAGCGGCGACTCTTCTACTCAGATACTTCCAGGTTCCTTTCTGGGTTTTTGCTTTTCTTTACTTTTTTTTTTATAAAAAGATCCTCATGTTAGGGAACCACAAACTTGTCTGTTGCCCTGCCTGCTGGCATTGCCCTGCAAACAATGCAGTGGCCAGTTCCACAAGGTCTCGAGTCTTTACCCTATACAGGAACTCCGATGCTGGGAACCCTGGATCCGAGGGATTTAGTAATGTCCCACCACCGCCACCCACCCAGCCATACTGCAAAGCCCAGGAGTTTATGATAGAGGCAAAAAGCCTAAGAATAAAAATCATCATTCTCCTACCACCAAACTCATTGGGGGGTGGGGGAGCAGTATCTTGCAGCGGAGGGTCAAGCGGCCTCCTCCATCGTCCATCTGTGGTGTTCTGTTCCAAACCACAGGTTCCAGATACAAAAGAAAACAAAGAAGAACGAGGAGCGAAGGCAGCCGAGACCAGCTCACTCCAGTCTCCGTCCCATCCTGATCCAGTCACCTTTAGAGTGTCGACTGCACATTGGGGTCCAGGGTTTCTCGGTCGGGAGACTCAATATAGTTGGCTGCTTCCTGGAGCTTCAGCAACATCGCCATCTGCATGGGAGAAAAAAGCAAGAAGCTAAAGTATCCCCAAGGCTTTTTAAAAGGAACATAGAAAGCTGTTGTGTATATTTTTAGGACCCACTGTGTTTTAATGATTGCCCGTTGTTTTAAACTGTTTTTAATATTGTGCTTTAATGTTGTAATTTTCCCTGGGACCTTAGGGCGAATGGCAGGTAATGGCACCATAATAAAATATGGTGGTGGTAATGATGATGATGATAATAATGATGAATTCAGATCCATTTAGTTCAGTACTATCTACAGAGAGGGGTCCTTCCCAGCCCTACCTCAAGACACCAGGGATTGAGATTGGGACCTTCTGCTCTACTGCTGAGTAATGACCTTTCCCCCTTTTATACACATAGCTCTGCAAAAGCAGTGCAGTCTGCGCCTGAGAACAAGCTACCCCATACCCTGGTTGAGCACTCCAGAGGAATATGGAAAGGATAATTGGGGATCAGGATTCCAAGGTAGTAAACCCAGATAAAGACTTATCATCTGTGTTCCAGTTAAGATGAGATGTTCTGCTCAAGGCAGAAGACAATGGTTCAGATGTCCTGCTACATACAGGAGGTCAGACACAACTTGCTATGGTTATTTAAAGGTGCACTGCTTACAGAGAAAAAAGTGTTGTTTACAGTTTCACGCTGTTACCCTATACTCACTCAACCTAGGAGTCAGTCTGATGGGCCAGTATCCAACTGATGAGTTCCATCATTTCAAATGGAACCCACCGTTCCATCCTGGATGCTCCCGAAATCTGCTCCAGAGGATTGAGGAAACTCCTAAAACACATTTAGGAGGCACACAGGCAAAGCTTTCATTGCGCTGATGGAACACATTAGTTGGATACTGCCCATGGAATCTAATGGGCCTTACTTCTGAGTAGATTGTGAGTAGATAACCATGTTCAGGGAGGAGAATAATTCAACTTCATAATGTGAGAGGGCTTTGATGCTTATCCCCAGAGGGTGGGGACTATGCTTAAAAGAAAGAACACATCTAATGAATTAAAGCCAATTAGGGGTGGGTGGGATGAGTCATAGCTGCAACCTCTACAAATCAGTTGCATACTCGCATTTTATTTACTTTGCAAATTTGTATGCTGTCCTTCAATAAGCATTGCCAGGATAGTTAACAAGCTAAGAACAACAAAACCATTAAAACAAATCAATAAGAAAAGAATAGAATAAAATAACAGCAATAAAGGCAGATACTGGAGGCTCATCAGATGTTAAATGCTTGAGAACATAAAAGGATATTTGCCTAGCATCAAAAAACACATTAACATAGGTGCCTGGCAAGCCTCCCTGGAGAAAGAAGCCTATAAAATTGCATATGCCTTCCAAGACAGAACTTGGCCTTCAGAAGGCAGACCAGCCTGAGATGTTACGAGAGCACACACTAGCTAACACAGTCCAAACCCAAACTAAGCCTCTCCTCTATTGTCAGTCCATTGGAGTAACTAGGCATGGGAATGGGATAATTTTCTTCATGAGGGTAAGTCACCCCATCGATTAACTAATCGCAAGAATAAGGTCAGCCAACCCAGTTGCTATGTTAACGCCCAATGACCCAACTATATCTGTGATTAATGCATATCAACTTAGTAGTGTTTGTTAGTCTGCTGTTAAGACTGTCTTTGAGTCATCAGTCTGTTGAAGTCACTTGTCCTGTTCTGAACTGCTGAAGTTTATTTGGAGCAATGGAGACACTTTATACATGTATGAATCTGTATATATTTGTATCTGCAAAAGCCTACAACCTGTATGTATCTAAGTCCAGAACTGTTTTACTGAGCCTTATCTTCTGCAACAGTAAATTATTTGTACCTTAAGCTGCTTCTGCGTGCAGCAACTTTCAATGCATGGGTATCTCACCTTAGATTCCCAACATAGCCCATCCTAGATTTCCTACACATAGCTGCACCAATATCCCTCAGTACAAATCTGCTAGGAATGTGGTTCCCAAGTGGTAGATTTCAAGACTACTCATATACTACACAGCGATTTTCCTCAAGGCTTACAAAGGAATATATGCTGTCATTGCTGCATTGTGTACGTGCACCAGCAAAGCTAAAAACTATCCCATGTAGCTATTTCATTCAGTATGTAGAGGCAGCTTCTTTCCCTGGTTTACACTTATCATGCCATCCTGTGGCCGCTTCCTTGCAGTGCTGCCCAGCACAGTCATTTTAAGGCTCTTCTATCTTGTGGAGGGTGTTTACGCTTGCTAAAGAGGTCACCGATGCTGCATTGGTAACCTACAGAGGTCACCAATGCATTGCAGAGAAGAGTTTTTATTCCGTTACAATACAATTGTCCCAGTGGATTTTGCTGGACACACAGTGAGACACATTGGACATGCTGGATGCACAGTGAGATGGAAAGACTTGCAGCTGACGAAACCTAGAATGGGCTCTGGTGTTCCCAGTACGTTTGAAGCTTCCAATACACCTACCCCTCTGTGTATATGAGAAATGATATAAGCCAGTGGAGAGGTTAACTCAACACTGCTCAGCCAGACTTCTGAGATTGGAGAAAGAACACCAAGGACTAGTTTCAATGTATGCAACTCATACATATGATAAATCTATCCTGGCTCCCGATGGATCTTATCAAGGGAAGGCCTAGAGATTGCTATGCTTGGTTGAGGGAGGGCGGGGAGAATGCATATTCCTTAGCTGGGCAGAAAACCTGGCTTGTTTATGCCTCAAAAACTGTACTGCAAAAAACACAATGCACTGAATTATTTGAGGGGGTCCTACAAACATGAAAAGCAGGGGAAATCCTTTTGCAAGGCGGGGCAAGGTCCTGATTAGTAGGAACATACAGTTCTACAGAACAGTGTTCAAAAGCTAAGAAGGGGAGATTTCCAAGTGAGAAGGGGAGATTCACTGCTTTTCTACTTCCCTCTAAAGGCAAACTGGCACAGGAGTGTTGTTTTATAGTCATTGGAAAGCTGTCATATGGTACTTGTTTGGCTAAGCCCCTAACCCTCAGGAAACACAGCCTACTGTAGGATCCAGCAACCTCTGGTGTCAAGGAACTGTGCTCCAGTAACCAAGGTGCCTGCTACAACTGCTGTGACAATGCAATGGTTGGCAAGGTATGCCATGTCACAGAAAGAGTTTGGCCACTCATCCAACAGATGGATTGTGGTCCCAACTTAATTCCCTTGTGCCAAAGAGATCCAGCCTTCAAAAGCCTCTTGTTTGGCAGCAGTTCCCCTTTGCAGCCTGAAGACATACCAAGGGGTCTGATTCCAGAGAGTTGGGTGTAGTATCCTTGCCACTCCGTTCCTCTGGGGGTGAGACAGTGCTGTGGGGCCCCACACTGGGTGGGGGAAGGTGATAGAGCTTTGACTGGTCTTGTTGGGCCGATGGCCATGGCAACGTGTCTCGCACCCATTCCACAGGATCTTCCCAGGCAGCTTTCTGCCCATGCACCTGCAATGGGGATAGGCACAAAAGAATACTGAGAAACAAGTCACATATACATGCACTTTCCCCACCATCTTTTGGGTGGGTGGAAGCTCAGAGTACATTCAAGCAGGAGCTGGGTGACATTTGAAGAAACAGCTTTGCTGCAAGATACTTGATGATAGTCAATTTCGAGCTTCTAACTAAGCAATCCACCCATGCAAATGGGTGCAGGGCACAGTCACCATTACTAGGGAGGATGTGGATGTGGGTAAATGTACCTTGATCCCATCCTTTGCTCCCTCCTGAAGGTAGGGGATGATGGAATTGTTCCACAGATCAATGAACCAGGTCCGGAAATCCTCAATACCAATGGGGCATGACAGGAAGAAACAGGGACCTAGTAAGGAAAATGAAAATGGGGAGCATTAGCTAGTAGCCCACAAAAGAACACCAATCCCATGCAATGTTCTTTGCCTCAGAGGATTACTGTTATGCCAGATACAGTAAGTCAGCGAAGTGTATTGGATAGATTGCTAGACTTGCACCAGTAGGTTTACTGGTCTGGTTCAAGTCACTATATCTTAATCTAGCAAACTTAATCAGATGACTGTGAGGACAACCTCATCTCTGCCACACCGAGCTGCTTGTAGGAAAAGCAGGATACCAATTCAATACATCAGTACATTCCCTAATTGCTGTCACTTTCCAGGGGTTAATCAAACAAGGCTCTGAAGCAGACAGAGGAACCAACAACCCAAAAGGAATGACTAAATTATTGACCAATCCGTACCTTGCATCTGATCTGCATCTGAAATACTGAAGAGAACTTCTGGTATTTGGCTGTTAAACATGTAGCAGAAAGCAGGGCTTAATTGGAGCCAGAAAATTAAAACCATTAAACTGAAGAGGAAGCTGCCTATAGTACTTCCTAAATTTTGACTCCTACCTTTATCAAACGGGTGGAACCACAGTCCAGCCAGTGGTCCTATGCTGACATAAGGAAATCAAGCAATTATTCTGCAATGGCAAACTTGGACTAACAATTGAGGGTGCCTCTGAGTATATGCAGACTGATTACTCAATGGTGGGAGAAAAGCAAACACCTAATTTACTAGGAATAAATGGCAAGCATGCCAAAAGACAGGTTGTAGTGTAGCCTTATTGGAGTTCACCGATTGGGTCTGCGTTGCTCCGGGACAGGAGGAAGGAAGTCAAAATGACACCGAGGTTGGTTCAAAGAAAGAGTTTATTCTGCTCTCCGGATAGCAGAAGGCACCTGCGTGGTGAGTCCACAGCAAGTACAAAGAAATGACAGGTTTCATGCAGTTTATATATCCTCCAGGCACCCTCTCACTCCTCCCCTAGGAGCCCAACCACGTCGGCGTACGTACACAGGTTGACATCACATATGTTCCTGCTGTGGTACTCTCAACCATAAAAGGATCTTCCTTCCTGTACTTCTGACCATAAAAGGATATTCCTGTTCCTACTCCTATCTTGGAGCAAGAGGTCACTACTTCCGAGAACATGCTCTGGTGTTAGTCCCAGACTTGGGTCTCTGCGTCATTTGTGGTGAGGACATAAGATATGTCTGTGGCTGTTCTACTGGTAAAGCCAAGGCCAGTCTTGCCGTCAAACTGATAAGGGAGAGAGCTGTGTTCTTGTTTTGCATTTCCTCAACGGCTAAAGTTTATGCATTTTAGCTAAGGAGAAATGGGGATTTTGGTGCAGTTTGGGGTTTGGGAAACCCATTCCTTCAGTAGCTTTTATGCAGCCTTGAGCTCTGGAATCCCTCCATTAGTTAACCACTGGAAACAACAACAACATTCAACATCCCTCCCCTGTTTCCTGAATGGCAATCCTTGTTCCCGACAGTATCTCCAGCCAGCATAGCTCAATCCACCACTTACCAATGAGGAAGTCAGAGGTGCTGTGCTTCTCCAGGAAGGTGTGTAAATGGTACCAGAGCTTGGGCACCCAGTCCAGCACACGCAGCAACTCCTCCCGGTTGGCATTGACATCGCTGTCGGACTCAAGCAGCTTCCGGCGTAGATAGCGCACCAGGAAGCCATTGGCTGGCTCCACGTTATTAGAGAATGTCAGCATCCTGTAGCATTAAGATGACAGGTTAGTAATGATAGGGATTATATATAGTCCTTCCCATAGCAGAACAACAGCTTCTGGAACTGTCAGGTGGGAACAGAGGAGGTGCTATTTCAAAGCCCAGCACAATCCTGCCTCCTTCATTGCGATCATCATTTCTGCCCTTACCTGAAGCTGAGATGAAGGCCATGATTTGGAGTCATCTTCACAGGCTGGTTGGTTGTCCCGATGATATAGGGGCTGGTGGGAGAGAAAACAGCAGCTCTATCAGAGATTATGTATCCTAACAGGGGGAATGTCTGGAAGCTGTTTACTCTGTCACTCCCCAGCTCTCAACACAGTGCCTGCCTCACATCTAGAAGTGGTTTTGACTATGACTAATGCAATGTCTCTTGCTCATATCAATTCCCTCCTCCACTCTGTAAGAGACAGTGGAACAGAGCTATGGAGAGGAAAAAAGTTAAATGGAGGGAAGTTTTGCTAATAAGAACAAGGGCTGTGCTGAGATTCAGGCATGTGCCAAAAGCTGATATGACAACAGTCCTATATTTAGGATATTAAGAACATAAGAAGAGCTCTGCTGAATCAGCTCATCCAACCTAGAATTCTGCAAGCTTCCTACAGTATGCACTTTTCCTACAAAGGTGGAATTTAAAAATCTGAATGTGTCATAAAACTTGGCTGTGTCCTTAATATCATCTGAAGCTTTTTCCCTGGCCCAGAAATTCTTGGTAATGGGGTACACACCTCTCTCTGGCCAAAGAAAAGATGGGCTCATAGCAGAGTACTGCTCAACCTTTTCTGGCAAGGCCACTTTCCACCCATCCACAGTACAATGCGGACATGGCCACCTTGGTCTTGGAATGGTTTTGCTCCTAGCTGAGCTGGAGAGCAGCAACACAAGAATGCTGGAAAGGCAGCCTCAGTAACCTGTAGGGATGCTGCGGCTAAAATCCATATCACTCAAATGAATTTTGTCTTATTCACTGTGAATTCGCTGCCTTCCAGGAAGCAAATCAAGAGCTTGAAGGCATGTAATATTTGAAAGCTAAACAAATAAAATCTAAGTGACTCAACTACATGTGGGTAGGTCCAATCCCATGGAGATCCAAACAATTTGTTTAAGCCATGTTGTTGCATCATTCATGCAGAACCTGCTGTCATGTGCTGGTGTGGTTTAATTATTAATATTGATGCTGCTGACATTTTTACATGTTATCTGAATTGTGTCCTGTGACCTGACTTATGATATGACCTATTTTTAAATGTACATTGCTTTGAGATCACTTGTGACAAAAAGTGGTATGTAAGCCCATTAAATAACAGTAATATTAATTGTGCCATGGCTTGGCCTCTCCATGACATGGAACACGGAGTGGAGAATTTCTCTTCCTTGGTAGGGAAATCAAGAGACAGTTATGATGCAGGCCTGAGACACTAGTAAAGCCCTGTCATCAACAACAACTGCTCCACTGAGAGCGGCAGGATAGGCAGAGCCATATACACAGCAGGGGACCACAACACCACACCATCTGCCAGTCCTTGTGAGCTGTAGAGCATAAATGCCTTTGACCTGATTCAGCAGTGTTCCTATGTTAGAACACAGAATCTGGGACTCCCAAGAAGGGTTTTAGTGGCCTCCCCACACTTGCCACTCTTTAACAAAAATGTTTTATAGTTCTTTTTTAAAAAATTAAAAATGACTGCTCCCATGGTTCCTCCAATGCAAATAAGGTTTGTCTCTCTCCTTCCAATTCCGTTTTCATTTTCAACATTGACCCCCCCCCCAAATGTAAACAAAATTTTAACTGATTGCTCCCATAGAGCCACCACCGTGATGCCAAAGAGTTTTTGGGGCATTCCAAGATCCCCCACCCTCCAAGCTATCAATTTTTTTTTAAAAAAAAACAACACCACCAAAAATAAAAAACTTAATTTTCTTCTGAATTTTATAATAAACTATTGAAAACTGTGTATTAAAAGCTAACGGGACTGTCCTTTGGAAAGCAACTTCACTCACTTTTGCTATACCCACTTCAACATGCAGCCCCTGACCATGAGATAAAGCAGCCCTTGACCCAGAAAAGGTTAGTCACCCCTGTTTCAGAATAATCCTCGAGTGTAAGATTGCTATTAAGAGGTAGGAGTCAAATGTGGCAGTACTGTAAATCAGTCTCTCACCATTTGTGGTACTTGCAGGTGAGTGCTCCATTGACGAGCTCGCTGATAGAGCCAGGCTCACTGAGGTCATCAAGAAGAATGACCAATGGCACATCTATCCCTGTTTCCCGATCAATCTGATTGGCCAGATTGGAGAGGTAAAGCTGTAGGTCCTGGTAAAGAAAGATGCAAAATGGAAGTCACTGTATCAGCATGTAGAATACACACACACACACACACACACTACATATTAGTATAAGAAGAAATGCAAGGATATAAGGAATAGGGATTTCCCCAGGCTGAGAACTGGGCTTAGAATTGAGGATTACTAGTTTGGATTGGAGGGTCACATTGGCAAAAGGCTGGTGATGAAGAATATGGGAGGGATAGACCATGCAAGGACTTCTGCTAGCACAAAGGGGCTCCCCCCCACTCCAAAAAAGGCTTTGGGGAGGGGGATTGTGAGAACCCACAGAACAGTGGGTGGGTGGAGCAGAGGGTAGAAAATTCCATCAGGCAAGCAGAAATGCTCATGCTGAAGAAGTGCTTAGCACTATGTTTAATTCCTCTTATACCTGCTATCATAATACCGACTTACTAGGGAGTAAGTTCTACTGAACTCACAGGGTTCTGGGTAGATATGTACAGAGTTGTGTTGGGGGATCAAGGATTGGGGAACTAGTATGCCTAAGGTTCTTCCACCTGAAATTACAAGGAGTCTGTGACTTAGGAATGAAGGTAATCAAGCAGGGCTGTGCTAGGGATCAGAGAATGCGAAAGTGCAGAAATTCCCGAGTAGACAGTCCCAGGCAAGGAGTTTCACACCTTGCATGACTGCTGGTGCATATTGAAAGTGTTGACAATGCCATCAGTGACTTCGCGGCCTGAGCGCTCCACCAAATACTCAGCCAGACGATTTGTTAGGTAGGTTTTGCCAGTTCCACTTGGCCCAGAAAGGATAAGGCGGCGGTGCTTGAGCAGAAGGCTTATGTAGTGCTGCATCATGGGCTTGGGGATAAGGGTCTCAAACACCAAGCTGTCCACACACTTCTCTTTCAAACCTGTGTAGAAGAATGCAGCAGTTGAAAGGCCTCCTCTCTCACACTCAGGACTTTAATAACATTTGCGGTTCCCTTTTCTGCCATGGTAGGCTCTTTCCTCCAAAAGCACCCTCCCCAGCCTTTTCATGATGTGGGGACACTGTTTCTTCTTGAGTAAATATATCACTACTTCATGTAGTCTGATATCTATCTCTCTGGTCTGTGAGATTTGTTCCGACCAAAGTTTGAAAGCCGGGAGGTTTGTTTTGCTAGAACAAACCACAGTTGGTAGCAAAACGGAAGTGCGGTGTGTTTTAAGGAGAAAATTAT
The DNA here is from genome assembly GCF_027172205.1 of Podarcis raffonei. NCBI lineage: Eukaryota > Metazoa > Chordata > Lepidosauria > Squamata > Lacertidae > Podarcis > Podarcis raffonei. Next base: position 67,035,684 of record NC_070607.1, read on the forward strand.
ATCTCCTCCTCCTTTTCAATACAGAGATGTAAAGATGGAGAGCGTGCAAAGTTCACTGCTGTTTGATCCTAATAATCTAAATTATGATTTTGATAAAGAGTCTGAAATGGGATACGGCACTCCTATTTCAACTCTGTATCAGAAGTACAGGAATAATATTTATAACCATCCTAGTTAAAAGGGACCTAGGAGATCATGCGGTTCAGCCCCTTGCACAATACAGGATACAGCTACAGCAGTCCTGATAGCATCCCAGCTTCAACTTAAAAGCCTCCAGTAAAGGGAGAGCCCACTATCTCCAAAGACAGTCTGTTCAGTGGGGGGGGGGGTTACCATTAGTAAGTTTCTCCTAATGTTTAGCTGAAATCTGCTGCCTGCTCTATGGAGCAAGGGAGAAAAAGAATTGCTGCAGCTCCTCCTTTACTTCACCTCAGATATTTGAATCATGTTTCTCCTTAATATCTTTTTATCTTCATACCCTACATATAGCCAGCCCTTTCAACAATTCCTCAAAAGACTGAAGTTTCCAGATCCCTCACCATGCTGTCTGCTCTCTTCCAGAAATGCTCCCCTATTTGTCAGTGTGGTGCCCAGAACTGGACAGGATGTACTTAAGATGCAGAACTATTACGTCTTGTGATCTGGACACTATTAATGCTGCCTAAGATCACATTCAATATTTTTAGCAGCCACATTGCAGTATATATTCCTTTCAGTAAGGAAGGTTTTCACCTACAGCAGATGTGGGGAACCTTTGGCCCGCTGGATGTTTGGTGAACTACAACTTCCATCAGCCCCAGCAAGCATGGCCAGTGGCCAGGGAAGATGGGAGCTGTAGTTCAGTAACTTATAGAAGACCAGGGTTCCAGTGCTGCATTTAGCAGCTCGCCACTGCCTCTTCTGACTTCAGTAGTGCTTTCCAGAGGCTCTCTAATTTAGAGGTCCATGTTGCTTTCTACCCCGCCCTTTGACCCTGCTAGGAACTGAACCAGATAGAAGCAAAGGATCAAGCAGAGGTGGCCTGACATATCACTGGTAATAAATGCGTGTCAAGATAGCTGTGGGGGTACCTTTCAATGTCACAGCGATGCTGGTTACACCCCGTCGGCAAGGCGGCATTTCTGGTGGCTCTGTGTCCAAGACTCGCTTGATGTGGCTGATGCTATAACCATAGACAGACTCAATGCTGAGCCCCAGTGTGAGAGCAGGGTCCATCTTGGTGACGTAGTCCTGAGTGAAGACAAGGAGAAGACAAGGGAGGTCCAGGGGTTGCTAAAGGCAAGAAATACTGCTTTCAGAAGTGGAAATAAGTCGCTGTACAGCTTAGCTAGAGCGGATCTAAAGAGAGGTATCCGTGTAGCAAAGGAGGCGTATAGACAGCGGCTGGAGAATCACCTACAAAGTAACAACACCAGGCAGGTGTGGCAAGGTGTACAAGAATTAACAGGGTATAAATCCAAGGATTCCCTGGCAGACGAGGGAGGGGCATCCCTCGCAGAGGATTTGAATGCCTTTTTTGCCCGTTTTGAAGTAACATCTGCAGCAACACCTGCTGAGGCTTTACCACCACCACCACCACCCCCTGGGAAGGCTTTGCCATCATCACCACCATCACCATCATCAGTACAAAGGAATGTAGCAGTCTCTTTGGAAAAAGAAGAGATGAGGAAGGTGTTGAAGGGAATCAACCCAAGGAAGGCCACAGGGCCAGATGGGGTAGCTGGAAGGGTATTGAGAGACTGTGCAGATCAACTAGCAGGAGTTTTCACTGGGATTTTAAATCCATCCCTAGCCCAGGCTATTGTTCCATCCTGCCTAAAGTCCTCTATTATCGTTCCAATAGCAAAAAAACCTAACCCGGAAGAACTGAATGACTTTCGTCCAGTAGCACTCACACCTATAATCATGAAGTGCTTTGAAAAGCTGGTACGAAATCATGTCATTGCCTGCCTACCAGAGGGACTGGACACATTCCAATTTGCTTATAAAACGAAAAGATCGACAGAGGACGCTGTGGCGATTGCCCTCTATGCCGTCCTTGCACATTTGGAGCAGCGGGGGGGTTATGCCAGACTGCTTTTTTTAGATTTCAGCTCGGCATTTAATACCATTCTACCACAGCGTCTGATGTCTAAACTGGAAGATCTGGGGCTTCCGTTATCACTTTGTGGGTGGATATTGGACTTTTTGTCAGACCGCTCCCAGAGGGTTCGGTTGGGCCCTTATACCTCTAAAATGCTTAAGACTAACAAAGGAACACCACAGGGATGCGTACTCAGTCCGCTCCTTTATATTCTCTACACGTACGATTGTGTCGCTGCTCACCCTAGAAATAGGGTTATCAAATTTGCAGATGACACAACCGTGATTGGGCTCATCCCTGAAAGGGAGGGTGAAACGCACTATAGAGATGAGGTGGAGCGGCTGACAGAGTGGTGCAGAGCTAACAACTTGCTCATAAATACAAGGAAGACAAAGGAGCTTGTGGTGGACTTCAGGAGACAGAAGAGCAATATCCAGCCACTTTTGATTGATGGGGTCTGTGTGGAGAGGGTAACAACGTTCAGATTTTTGGGCATTGAATTACAAGAGGATCTGTCCTGGAGTGTCAACACAAGGGGGCTTGTGAAGAAGGCGCAGCAGAGACTGTACTTTTTGAGAATTCTAAGGAAAAACCATCTTCCACAGAAACTGCTGCTTGCCTTCTATCACTGTGCCATTGAGAGCGTGCTCACTTATGGCTTATGTGTGTGGTACGGAAGCTGTACTACCCAGGACAGGATGGGGTTGTGCAGAGTTGTTAAGGCAGCAGAGAGCATTGTTGGCTGCCCACTCTCCACCTTAGAGCAGATTTATGCCACAAGGTGCCATAGGAAGGCACTGGACATAGTAAAAGATCCATCGCATCCTGGTCACTGTCTCTTCGAGCTCCTGCCGTCGGGACGGAGATACAGGACGATGAAGACAAGAACGAGCCGTCTTAAGAACAGCTTCTTCTCCAGAGCGATCTCAGCCCTGAATGGGAAGCCTGGACTTTGAAAGTCATCTAATCTTCCTTGCTGTACTATACTGTATTGTTTTAATTAGTGTTTTTATGGAGCAGTCGAGTAATTTCGTTGTCCCTGAGAGGGGGCAATGACAATAAAGATATTATTATTATTATTATTATTATTATTATTATTAAAAGAAGCTTGGTTCAGGTCAGGAGTAAGCCTGATGCTAGACTGGTTAGAACCTTTTATTTTGAAGTATCCACTACTAACCACAGTTCTTGGGGTAGCTTGCAATGTGTTGATTTTTTTAACCAAATAAAATAGCAATCAGTGCAAAAATAAAAGAAGAACCAAAGCCACTAGTAGTAAATTAAAACAGAAACAGGCACTCGCTCACTCACAAACCTCCAGATGTCTGGGCAAACCAAAGAGTTTTTATCGGGTTGCTGGAAGTCATTAGAAGAGGCTATGAGAAGGGAGTTGCTCCTGGATGACTTTGGGCAGCCACTACATAACCTTACCTACCTTGCAGAGTTGCTGCAAGCATAAAATGAGGAGAAAGAGAACCATGTATGCTATGCAGGACAGGGTGAGAGGTGTAGAAGTTGGTTCAGCATCCCAGAAATGTGGAATGAAGTTTCTGAAGATGTTATCACAGCTACAAAGTTGCTGTTAGCACCTCACCTTGAAGACCTGGCAGACGGCTTCATCCAGCATTTTCCAATCCAGTTTCCCACTCACTTTGCTACTGCCCAGATAGAATTCCTGCTGCTTCAGGTCCTGGAAGCCAAAAGCAAGATATAAAAGCGGCTGAGATTTGGAATCTGCTGCTACCAGTTTACAATAGCAACCGGATCAACTCAGCATTGTCCTCACACCATACATTGCAGCTGGATAATGCCTCTCCCCACTTTTCCATTGATGCTTACCCCTTTGATGATGTGCTGAGGTGGCATGCGCACTACAATTCGTAGTGTCACCTCATCCCTCTGGGTGCCAGCACTGATGCCATCCATTGGCGAAAGCTCTAGAGAAGGGGAAAATAAGTATACACACAGGTTAGAAGTAGAAACCATTGATGGTATTGCCAGGAATCCCCATGTGTCAAAGTGAAATATTTCCTTCCTCTATAATCCTACAGTTTAGTGTCTTTTGGACTCTGCCACAGTGGTTCCCCTATACAGTCCAGGACACCCCCCTCCAAGTTTGGTTGGTACAACTTTTCTCTCTCTCCAGCACAAGAACTACCTCCTGTTAGTCTTCAGTGCAGCACCTCTTCTCTTGCCCTGGACCTAGTCTCACCCCCTTGTAGGTTCTCCCACTAAGTTGTCAATAAAGCAATGGCATCAACATAGTATTTGTAGTATGTGACCAAATGTCACTGTAACCAAATTCCTTCTTTTTTTTGTGGGTGCCATTATTGTTTGTTTTTTTAAAAAAATAATTTTTATTGATTTTCTTTTCTCATAACAATTATTCAATGTCTCATTTAGCATCCATTTTCTACTTTCCCTGTTGACTTCCCCCAACTTCCATTTCTGGTTTGTTACATCAAATGTTACATTCTGCTGCATTCTGCTACATAATGTTCTGTTATCGCTAAATATATGTCTTGTTCTCTGTAAATAAAGTTGTAAATGTTTATTTAAATCATGCCAACGAGTCCCTTTTTTGTTTTTGTTATTGCAAGTATGTTGTAAACGGTTCCCATTCTCCAAATCCCTGGTGCAAGGCACAACTAGGCCACTGCCCCCACAACCCATCCAAAGGTGACCTCAAATCTTCCTTCTCACCTCTCTTTCCCATCCCTGTTTCACAAAGGAAATATCTTGAAAAAACAGAAGCAGAGATTTTGCAACAGCAAATGAACCAGTATCAAAAGCTCTTTGGCCCTTCTCTCTGTGCCTCTGCCTCTGTCTCATACCTGTATCAGTCAAACTGGGACTGAAAGGGTGGGTGAGCTGGAGCCCTAGAGAGCGCCTTGGGGAAGAGGCGGCAGATGAGCTCAAGACATGACTTGGGATGGAGCTTGGCACAGACGAGGGCCCAGGGACCACCTTCAGCCGGTCGTTCTCAGCTTTCAATAGATCCACTTCCAGCTACAGGGAATGAAAAGACAGCAGGGGCAGCAATGAGAGTGCTGATAACATTAAGGCTTCCTACAACCTAAAAAGGAGACTACAGCGGAAAATCCTAAAAGATGGAGCATTCCCCAAGGGTTGTACATTGGAAAAAGAGTTTTTCACAGCCAAATTCCATCCAAGGGTCCCTTTCCTACCAGGAGAGCAGGCACCTGATTTAGAAGGCTCGTGGCCTGTCTCTCAAAATGCTGCCCAAACAAAGCAGCTGTTTCAGCTTCAGAAACTGTTGCTGCCATCTCTCTCAACTCTGCTCCAGATAATGTACTTCTGTGGAGTTTCCTTGCAACAATGAATTTGCTTAGAACACTGCTACTGGACCAATGTCAGGAAATAAGGACACTCCAATGGATAAGGCAAATGCAACCCAGTGATGGGAAACCTGTGGCCCTCCATATGCTGCTGGTCTGTAACTTCCGTCATCCCCTGACCATCAACCACACTGGCTGGAGCTAATGGGAGTGGAGAGTCCAACATCTGGAACATCACAGGCTCCCCATCTTTTCTGTAACCTGTCTCATGATGGTGTCTTGCCAGCAGGCACCGGGCCAATCGAGGGGCATTCACGCAGCCTGCTTTGTCTCTTTGCGAAAGAAACAAATTGACCAACAGAAAATGCTTAGAAAATTGCTGTCAAGAGCATGGAGACCCAGCAATAGCCAAAGATCTGCAACCTCATAGAGGTGCTAGCTTTTCAGGGCACATCATGCCCACCTGCATGTTGTGCATAGTTTCGCGCAGTTGGTCCAGCTGATGGGCAGAGTTTAGGGCCTCCAAACGTATGTCGGTCAGTTTCATTTCCTTCTCCCACAGCTCTGAGCGCAGCTCTGAGACCTCCTTTTTCTCAGGCTCCTCTTCTTCATTGGCCTGGAACAGCCTGTGCAAAGGATGAATAGAAATTTAGACATGGTGCAAGGAAAAGTCTGCAAGCACCAGCAAGGACTATGGTAGCAACCGGATGGGCCACCCTGGGCTAGCTGAGGAGTGCTGCTTCTGAATCTGTCCTCTCCTGCCAGAGCACGAGTTCTTTCCAGTGCATACATATTACTGGAAAAGGTGCTCTGCAAATGGTCACTCAGCCACCTGTTTAGTGCCCTCCCCACAAGGTTCTTATTGTTCATATCACAGTTTCAGGAACCTGAGGCCACCTGCAGCATACTGTACAATATGATCAGATACAAGGCATAGCAGACTTAAGTTTTTCCAGGTGTAACTTGTCCATGCAGCCACCCCTAACTTCATTCCCTGAAGAGTGGACTTACTCAGTATTATCAATGCCCACAGAAGAGGAGTTGGAAGATTTGATGGAGGGTGAGGCTGTCTCCGTGGATCCATGTTGTAGTTTGGGGGACGATGGCGCGGAAGAATCTGGGGTGGCAATCTCCTCTATGTCGGAATAGGAGGAGGCAGATTTTGGGCCCTTCTTGATGCTGAAAGCCTTGTTGAAAGAGCTCCTCAACTGAAGGGGGAAATGGAGAAGCGAGAAAAGTTTGAAAAAGCCCTCTGAGGTTGACTGCTGGAAAACAGAGGATGCTGCACCATGGGGCAAGGAGGTGGCGGAGGAAGCCTGTGCCATCTAACCTCTGCTACACTGCATGCTGTGAACAGTTCGTAGTTTTCAGGACACTCAGAAACTTGGCTTCCCCTTTGGTCTGCTTCTTACCCAAGCTCTAATACTACCCCATCACCCCAGAGGACACTATTTTTACAGTAATACTCTCCAAGCACAAAACCTATTTTAAAAAAGTATATACACAGAGCCATCTCCCTGGTTTTAATTAATCACTGATCCATACCCACAACTTTTAAGGCAACTTAGAATTCCTACTCCCTCTATAATCATGCACTGTCAGAATGGAAGATATTTTAAAAATCTACCTTTACTGAGCAGGCTTTCAAGAACTTGAATGCAAGCACATAAAGGTAGCTGAAGTGACACAAGGTATCGAATTTGCGTTAAGTGCATCCTAATTATGCTCCCCAAGAAACCAAGTAGTAGATTCCAGAGTGCTCAGAACAAGGAATCGGCAGCAATACATGCTGTTTCCAAGCATGCCACTTCCATAGCTTGGGCTCTGAGATGCCAAGGAGCAAAATCACTTATGTCACTTATGAAAGACGGCTGGCAAGGAAGCCAAAAGGATTCCATATTATTATTCCTATCAGAAAAAAAACCCAGCAGCTCTCATGGTTGGTAACCAAAAATCTGAGCCCTTGGGGGAAGCAGAACTTTTAAATCACATATATAAGGAGGAACCAAGGAACATACAAAACACAGGCATGGCCTGTGGTTCCTAAAGGATAAGTGATCTGTCAAAGATTGTGAAGGGAGACACAGGCCAGATTCTCTTTCCATATCTTGAGTGGGAATGTAAAATACAATATCCTACGCTACCTAATATGGAAGGAAGCAAGGGCAGTTTAACAGCCTAAGACATGGACTTGTTCAAACATGCAGAACAATTAATAGCCAGCGCAACATGCCACCGACCAGCTGAGTCCATGCACTGAAGTGCTGCCACTGTCATGCAAAAGGATATATCCTTTCATTCAGAGTGTTCCAGGCTTCTTGCATCTTTCTAAATAGGCAGGAGTGGTGGTGGCCTACTGTAGTTGGCAGCTTGATCCATGCACACAAATAGTGGTACTGCATGCCACTATGTAGAGAAGGTTTTGGCTTGGGGAGAGGGTGATTGCTGTGGGCAGCACACCTACTTACAATCTATCACTACTACCTCTCGGAACAAATCTGCATTTTTAGGGGAGGGTGAGGACTAGGTTAAGAGAGCCCAAAGTTAGCTGCTGTTCTCCTCACACCAGTAACTGTAGCCCTACCTGGAAAGAGCAAAAGCCCATTTATACTTCCCAAGCATCCATCCTTGCTTACTCAATTTGCTTTTTCAGAGCACTATAGCTTAACCTATGGGCAGGGGTAGATAATGAGAGAAAGTGGACCACCCCAAACCCTTTCATCATCAGCAACTTTGCTGAAGCTATGGAGGTCTGGCCACTGCCTGCATGGAAGCCCTATGTGTGCCTTGGGTTCCATCATAGAAGAAAAGTGGGGTACAATTAATTAATTAATTAATTAATTAATTAATTAAATTGCTACCCAGGGAATGTTACATTCGTACAAGAATGTCACATTCCTTTTGTCTCACATTCCAAGTATCAGTTGCTGTAACTAATAGAGGCATCTGACACCACTGGGGTGAGTGGAATAACTTCAAATCTCACAAAGGATTGTACCCACTACCATGGTAGGACTTTTCCTCCAACTTCTAGATGTTTTGGTATCTAACTCCCTGCGCTCAGATGACCCTTGGGGTCCCTTCCATTCTAAGAACTCATAGCAGCAGGGAAGACAACAAGCAATATTGCCTCTGATCATTGGTGCTATAAGTAGGAGCTCTCCTGACTCGGGTGGCATTTGTGCACTTAGAACCTGTATGTGCCCAACCTGACTTGCTTACAGCAGATTCATACAATGAGCACTTCATAGCTCACCTCTCCTTTGGCATTCCAACCCTCAGAGCCTGCCAAACCTACAAGTAAGAATGGCAGGCTGCTCTCCTTCTCCACCAAATATGCAACTCTTTCCCAATTATTAACAGAATGGAATTAGGCTGGGATGCGTTTATCTTGCAACTCAAGATCCGGCTGAAGAAAGATTACAGAGAAGCAGCCCTTCTTCTTCTAACATGTAATGGTTAAATCAATATTGCAGAAAAGGAAGAAGCCAGAGAAATGAGTCAAGACCAACACAGCCTTGTGCTTTGCTCTTGAGAGGAATAGTCAACTTGTGATCCCAACAATGCTCAGGCGGAGCATGCAACATGCACACAAAACAGGCATCAATCCACACATGTATTGAGACAGTAGCAGGGAGAATAGCCACTGTAATGGGTGGAGGCACTATTGGAACTGGGTTTTTCTATCTCCCTCCCAACCACCCACCTCACAAGCCAGTCTGAGGGCACACAAGAGGCCAGGGGACTGGAGCTGTCTCAGAGCTTGAACCTCTGCTACCCTTACAGGTGGCTTCAAAGAACACTTGTCATGTTGTACATGTGAGAAATCACTTTCTATCTTCCAGCTCTCTGACTTGCTCTGACCTGCGGTGGCTATGAGATGGTGTGGCAGAAATTGGTGGGTGGGTGGGTGTCATGCTCCACTGAATCTCATCATCTGGGCCACTTAGGCTGCAGTCCTGTACACACTTACCTGGGAGTAGGACCCACTGAGTTCAGTGAGGCTTACTTTTGAACAGATGTGCATGCAAAGGAGTGTGCTGTTAAGGAGGGCAATTCTAGAACACAGATGGGGAATCTGTATCCCCGACCCCAGAAGCTGTTAGGACTCTCAGCATGCAGGGCCAGTGATCAGGGATGCTGGGAATTTATGGCCCAACGAAACCTTGTCTGCTCTAGACAGACAAAGAAATGCAAACAAAGTTTATACTGGATTTGGAAGCCACAGCCACAGCTGAGTGTGGATTCATTAATTCATTAATTTATTTAATTGTAAGGGATGTATACCACACTCTTCAACAAGTTCTCAGGGTGGAACAGATTGCATTATGGCACAAACAATGTCTGCAAACAACAGTTCCTGAATTTGGAAGGTTCTCTTGACAGAAGCAAAAAGACAAACTGCTCGATTTGCAAAGGAAAAAAAAATAGACAATTCCCCAGCATGGGAAATGATGATACTAAAACACATTCATCAATATTCTTATGATATGTGTCCTCCTCTTGCAACAATTGAGTGTGGAGGATGACGGTACGTACAGCCTGCAGTTACCAAATAAATATTTGAGGGACAGGAATTTTAAAAAACCCCACACCTCTCCCTTAAGTGTTGAGGTACAGGACAGAGCCAAACTGCTGCATTGGTAGGATACTATGAATTATTATTAAACTGCTCCACTTGAGTACCTAAAAAATCCACTCTTGGAACCCCTTTTCCCAGTGACTTTCTAGACCTTTAGGAGAGCTGTTAAGACTGAGCAGCATTAGGTATAGATTCAGAGCCATGTCAAAAAGGGGCGTGAAACTCCCCGCCCCACCCCTGCCGCAGCACCAGTGCAGTGGCCCCTCCTGTGTGGCTTGGCAGCGCAAGTGCGAGAGCAAATGGGATGGTTAGTTCCACGAGTGCTGTGCTGTCCCCAACACAATGGAGTGACCAGTCAGGAGTAAGACACAGGGAAAGGACTGGTGAAAGGGAGGGGTGGGGGTGGGGAAGGGAGTTCCAAGCTTACCTCATACACCTGGAAAAAAAGGGGTTGGGGGTCAGCATTGAAGGAAGAAAGGGGGGAAAAAGAACACAGCAAGACTTAATCATGCGTTCAGCTCAGGTTCCCTGCCTGTAACAAGCTGCGGAGACGGGGTGGGGGCTCAAGGCAGTACAGAGAAACTGGGACAATCTTCTACACCAGCCTTCCTAAGAGGACGGCACACCTACTGAGCTGAGAGTTGGGCGCGAGTGGCCTCTCTCTGCTTTAGGGAGCAGTGGGGAAAGGCAGGGCAGCAAGATTAGCGTAAATGGAAAGGAAGAGTAACATCAGCTGCACAAGTCATAAACTTGCCATGCAAAACCAGCTGTGAGGCAATATTAATTTTAAAAGTTGAAACCTTTATTATTATAATTTAATATGCACCTTAAAATGTTCCTAATAAGGTTCAGGTCAAATTACTCCCCATCCCACTGGCCAATATTTTTAAGCGGAGCCTTAAAAACTTGGAAGCTTCCTCTGGTCTCATTCCTGACTCCAAATAGGCAGCTGGAAAGAGAGCACAAAAACACCCAATGCTTTAAGGCTATTCAGACTGGAGGGGTGTTTGCATGCCTGGGAAAGAGGACATTTAACTTGAAGCATGCTGGAAACATTTTAAGTCCATGTGGTGTTGTAGTAGTAGTAGTAGTAGTAGTAGTAGTAGTAGTAATAATAATAATAATAATAATATAAAACAACAACTCAGCTTTCTTTCTTTTTAGTGATCCCATCACTGCTAGGTTAGCCTCCCTGCCTCCCTTTTAGGCTACCCCATCCATACCATGATTAAGTCTAATGGGCCTCATGAGTGACGCCTATCACTTACCAATGGATCTACCTTGGGAGCTAAAGCATATTCCCACTGGGCCTCAAGAGCAACAAAGATGCAAGCTAGTTTCTTTCGCAGAGAAATCTGCTGTAAGTAGTCAATAGTACTTCCATGAGCCAAGTAGCTCTGAAACCCCAGTTGCCATTATACTAGCTACTGTGACAAGACACACAACAGGGTTTCACCCCCACGTAGATCCCACCACTACTTCCCCTTCTCCTTGACCTACCCAGCTCTTCTTTTTCTTCTTCTTGGCATCTGCATCCTTGCCACTGCCAATGCTAGAATGGCTGGTGATGCTATTCAGACTGGATATACTGTCTGACGAGTTCTGCCTCTTGATACGCAGCTCTGGAGAGTCACAGGGAAGGGAAGGAGGGAGAGATGCATTCAAAAGCTGTGGACAGACTGGCAGCTCTTACAGGCAGCCAGGTAATCAGCTACCACCTCTCTGTTTTTAGCATCAATTCCAAACATAGCTAGCCAAAAAAAAAAAAAAAAGGTATTTTCTGTACTTTGTTCCCAGGCTAGACTTCAAATCAAATCTTAACATTTTTATCTAAGGTCAGGCAGGGCCCAAGGAAGTGGGAATAGTAGGGAAAGGAGCACATAGGGGCAGCATCTGGGGACAGGCAAGATCAGGGGACTATAAGGAAAGATGAGGAGCTGCATGTATTCAGATTTGATGATGGCTTGGTCTCTTGTCTTGGGCATGCTCGTCCAGTCTTGTCAATAAATACTCAGGAGTTTCTAGTGTTCAGGACCACCATGACTCCATTCCCCCATCCTTCCACTCCCCTGGAATTTCATCCCATCAGTGCAATGCCAGAAGGCAGCAAGAGAGGTATAACTCTTAGCTGCCTTTACCACTGTACTGTTTTTCCCATTAGCACAATGGTAACGATGGCTGCTCCCATCTACAGAACCAGGAGCTCCAATTTCAGAACAAAGGAAGAGGAAGCCACACACAAGTACAGTCATTGTGACATTATGGAGACTGAAAGCATGAGGCTTCCCCATCTCTCTCACACTCTCATTACTAAGGGTTCCATGTCTGGGAAGGAGAAAGAGGAAGTTGGGCATAGAACCTACACAGTACTGCCCTACGTCTGTCTGGCTGCTGCTTGCTTTACCTCCCTTCAAATATTAAAGGAGCAGTAAAAGTGTGTGTGTTCCAACTGGCTCCAGTGAAAGTGCATTTTATCCAAGCACCACACCACAATGTCTAACCGCTCCCTCCCTTGCTCCTAGCAGGAAAAGTAACCAATCCTGTTACTAATCCACTATTTGGCAGCTGCATATCCAAAGATCCACCAGGAGAGTGTGTGTTGAAGGCTGCGCTCACCTTTGGGTGTAATGTCTGTTCCATTCAGGGCCCCTTGGATAACAGCTTGGGCTTCCGAGTTCTTTTTCTTCAAGAAATCAATTGTCTCCCTCAAGTCCACCAGCTCAGTGTCCTAGAAGGTGAAGCATAACTGATGAATGCCTTGCGTTTTAGTATTTTACTAACTGCTCTGGTGCAAACCTATGCTAGGGGGAGGTGGGAGAAAGGAAACAACAGCAAGCCGTTTCGTAGGGCAGGCCTCAGCACCTTGGTCAGCCATGGACCCTGCCAACTGCCTCAAACTCACCTTCTCTTCCGCAGTCTCTGCAAGATGTCGGAGACGGGAAGTCATGTTCACGAGGCTCTGCTCAAAGGCTGCTACTAAATTCGCCTGGAAAGGAAATTGAAAAGGGGTGATATGCCCACATGCCAGTACAAGGAACAGAGTCATATGAAGAAAACAGGAATCAGAGGGACCCACAGGTCAGTGGCAGAGCATATGATCTGCATGAAGTGGGTCATTTGCACGGATTCAGTTGCACTTACAAAAAGACCACACAGCGCATGACGGGAATGATATTTCACTACTTGGAGAGCAACTGCCCGTCAGAACAGACACATAATCTGGCCTCGTATTAATGCAGCTCTGTAGATTCTTAATTGCTTATCAGCAAAGATACTGGGAGCTCCTAGTTAAACCCATTATTCCCATCAGGGATTGCGGTTCTACAGCAGACATATATGGCAGAAGGCTGATGTCTCTAAAACTACAACTCAATACACAGTTGTTCTCAACACAGTGGAGTGGGTCCCTGTTGGGGAGGTGTGTAGAACTTGAAGTGAAGGGGGCAAAGTTTCAGGAGAGGACAGTGTCTTGAGGCTGGTGGATACTAAAGCCACACACCAACCAAAACATGTGAGTAGTTGGGTGCCCCTTAGCAAGAGGATCCTCAATGATTCAGGTTAGGTTTGTTAAGTCATACTGGGCTGCCCCATTCTGATCCGGGGAAAGCTGTAGCTTTGTTCTAATGGTGTTTTCTATCGGTGTTTCTAATTCTATTCCCCTTTCTAATGGCAGCTTTGAATTAGTCCCCTAGGCTCTGATCCAGTGACTTCTGGTACACAGGAAGGGGCTGCGCTTACATGACTGCATGAAATAATATTTACTCATTATGCAGTGGAATAGGCAGTTGCCACTGTGATAGATTAAAGATACAATCTATCGTCCTCCTTTATTCTAAGACCCAAGCTCAAGACGTTTTAGAGACACTGAGCTAGCAAAACACTGAATATCCACTAGAGGGTGCTCCTATTCCATGTTGAATACAGAAAGCTGGGTTTAAGCTCCCTGCCTTGCTTGGGTAGAGTCTCTGGAAGGCTGGGAATTCTCATGCAGGGCTAGTTCCAAGGGTTTGAGTATACATGTTTCCGTGTATATAGAATCCTAGAATTGCATAGTTGGAAGGGACCCTGAGGATCAGCTAGTCCAACCCCCTGCAATGCAAGAATATGCAGCTGTCCCATATGGGGAACGAACCTGCAACCTTGGCATTATCAGCACCACGCTCTAACCCACTGAGCTAGATCATCATCTTATCTGTATGCCACTTTTCCGTACTTAAAAAAAACCATGCTCGAGGTGGCTTACAACTTGAAAAGGTTTACATAATTACAAATGTAACAAAAGCCACAAACAATAAATAAAACACTTCAGAAAGCACACAACCAAACTGAAACCATTTCCACATAAATCATAATAAGACATAAAAATAAAGATACGAAAAGTAATATAAATAACAAACAAAAAACCCCAAACAAAACACCCTATATGCAAATGTAAAATGTGATCACACTATATATTTGTATTCACTATTTATTTGGTCGAAACACCTTGACCCACACCCCCCTTCCCTATTTTAGCCTTCCATTTTCCTTTGGTATTTTTGAATGCTACTTTTATTGCATCGTTCAAAATTTTGTTTATGAGAGAGGAGCATTTGCGGCAGATTAACAACACAAGGCAACTCACGTTGGCTGAAAGCTGGGATGTCAACGTGGCCACTTTCTCCTGGGAAGACTCCAACTCACGGCGCAGTTTGCGGATTTGCTACAATCAGGGAGAAAGAGAAAGATAGGGAGGAGTCAGGGAGCAAGATAGACCCTTTTGCTCTCCCCCAATGGGTCAAGAGCAAAGCAGCCGTAGGGAGGACAGAGAGAGAGAGAGAATCTTACTGTACCTCAGACTGCATCCTCTCCTCAGCCTGGCAGCACATGGTGGGGCAGAGGAGAGACAGAGAGAGGCAGGCGGTTAGGGCATAAGTAGCAGTGGCGCACTCACAGGCAAAGGCGAGGAGCCATGCAGAGAAGCCAGCACCTCCGCTGCAATCTTTCCACATGCACCACACTCCTTGTGGCAACACGACAACAGCTTATTTGTACCACACCTCCCCCCCTCCCCACATGGTTACACGCAAAGCCCTGAAAGAGCGGCACAGCACCCCATCACTCGAAAAAACTGCAGCAGGGGAACATCCAGGGTTGGGGGAATAGAGGGAAGGATGGCCTGCCGGAATTGCAGCACAGAGAAAGCAAAGGGCAGGGCAGGCCCGCTGATGAAGGGAGCACAGCTTACTGAGGAGTAAGTGGAGGAAGCACTCGACGCCAAGGACAGCACAGATCCGTGAACTGCAATAGACAAGAGAGAAGACACGTGTCATGGGGTCGTTTCCTGACTGTGGGGCATCAGTGTACATGGGGCAGGGGGAGAACCTAGAGGTCAGGTGTGCACAAAGAAGCGGGACCACAACACCAAGAATCAACGTGAGGCTCTCTTAACAGTTAACACGAGAAAACTGAGGGATCGGGAGAGAGTTCGGTCCTGGAAGAAACGGGCAAGATTCCTTGCCTGCGTGGGTGGATCATCCATCCCAGTCATGGCTCAACATTCCTAGAGTAATGTGAAGACATTTTGCTAGCACAGGCGTTCAATGTTTGTTTTCAGCACGAAGACCTACGTTTTAATGCAGAACATCAGAAACAATAAAAACCCTGAACTTGAAGTAATACCATGCACACAATCAGCAAGGTGGAGACAGTGGCTGGGGGAGCTCCCTGCCGCAACCCAACGGAAATCAGTTCTATCACTACCTGAACTAGCCCTTCTATATTGCCATATGTAGCATACTGCTTCATCAGCTATGAGTAATGTTAAAGTCTCTTATACAGATGCAATGTGGACACACATCCTAAAAAGGTGTGTGGCTGTCTCTGCCCCATGGCAAGCTAGCACTGGGCGATGGGCAGAGTGCCTGCCTCCCACATCCTGTTTATGGTGGTGCTGGAAGCGAAGGAGGGAGAAAGCAATGCTTGAAAGGTACCAATCTCACCCACTCACACCTCCCGTCCCCAGGTCTGCCATGTCATCTTGCTCCCCTGCAAGCAAGAAGCAGCTCCCACAGCTGCGCCAGCCCACCTGCCAAGTACACCTGTGTGCACTTGAGAAGACCTGACGGACAGAATTTGTCGCGACCGTATCCCTCTCACCATTATTACTGTGGAGGAGACTCTTGTCCTCCTGGCTGGGTGCAGGACTCTCACCATCATCCACAGGGTCGCGAAAGGAGCCCGAACGGATCATGCCCTTGGGCCGGTCTGCCAGGGAGAGGGTGCTGCCCATGGGGGATGCATTGTACAGCTCGAAGGTGGAGTCGTGGGTGGGGATGCTGTTGGAGCGGGTGATCCTCGGGGTGTTGGCTGCCGTGGGGGTCACTGCAGGAGAAGGAGGGAGGGGAGGACAAGCTAGTCAGATGGAGCTGCTTGAAGCAGGAATGGGGGTGTAGGAACAGAGGGCTCACTAGACTCACGGGTGGCAGCCAGGAGAGAGAGAGAGAGAGAGAGAGAGAGAGAGAGAGAGAGAGAGAGGGAGAGAGGGAGAGAGAGAGAGAAGGGTAGAATCTTTGAATGTACACCATTCCTTGCACAAACCAATCTGCACCTGTGTAAAATGTAAACACTTGCACCAGGCCACCCCTTAACATCCTCTGATGACATGACCCTGACCTTGGAGTCCGTTTTAGGTGAGCTGGCAGTGCCATCTCAGAAGAAAGAAAATTAAGGGAAAGGATCTCAGAAAGTATAGATCAGCATCAGCTTCAACTGGTTAAGAACACCTGTCTCCAAAAGTTCCCCCTGCAGGAAAACAGAAGGCAAGAGAAACTAACCAATATTAGTGAGTGGTGTCTTTCCAACCAATGGCATGGAGAGAGCAGGAGGGGAAGGCAGATCAGACTGATCATCTGATTCCTGCAATCCTCCAATCGTATGGGAGTGCCGCCTCTCCTTGGCCTCTTCCTGGGACTGGATTTGATACCTGCCAAAATTAAGGGAGAGAGAAGTAGAACAAGGATGACTGGAGGAATTTCGTAGCCATAAAACAACTGTGGTGGCTTAGGCTTAACATCACTCATTCTTGGAGTCATAGTAAGCAAAATTCTAAATTTCGCTCAGGAGCACTTAAATGTATAGCAATGGTGATGCTAAGAAAGTGTGGATTACTCAGTGCTAACAAGGTAATCAGATCTTTCAAAAGCAGATTGCCATCCAAGGTACTCTTTCCAAAGGACATGAGAGAAAATAGATAAACCAAGGCCACAGCTCTTTGAACATTTAGTTTAGGATTACGGTAAGTCTCATTAAATCTTGGGCCTTACTTCAGAGTAAACCTGTTCAGGCTTGGACTTCAGTGCATGCATTCACCCCGTAAGTATTTGAACACAGCTACAAAAAGTCAATGGAAGCCATATAATGGAAGCCATTTATATACTGTCCAATTTATTATGCCCTCTAGAACATGGCCAGTTAACAGCAAATGCTACCATACTATAAAGTTCTGCAGAGTATTTCATTCTGGTGAACATCATTTATTAACTGAGGACTTTAAACAGGATTCACCTAATGAGCCCTGCCAGAAGAAGCCCTGTGCAAGGACTTCTGCTTGCTCAACAAGGCTTCCTCTACACTTCTGAAATTGTTTCATTTTCAGGGGGGGGGGCCCAGAAAAGTGCACAGGGGGAGGAGAGAGAGGATCATTCCATCTGGCAAGTTGAAATGCTTGTGCATACAGAACATTCATCATACCGCAATAATAAAGTGCTTTTTTTAAAAAAAAAGGACACCACAACGGCCATTATAAACAAAAATAAATAATAACTTCAATATTGTTCACAGCAAACGGCTCCCAGGATAGTTTGTGCTCCACATACAATAGTTGGGAAAGCTGTGCCTAGCCTTCCTATATACAATCTTGCAACAGGACCAAGAAGTGAGAGATGTAACCAGATCCCTAGACTGGTTTGCTTTGAACAGAAACAGGGTGGGCTGCTTTTATGAACCACCATGGTTAATTGATTTTCTTTGGGATCTTACTCTGTAGCATGTAGAATATTAAGTACCCTGTTTAAGAGGATGATAAACAGCATGCTCAAAATAACATATAGTGTTGGTTTGCGAGGAACATCGATATTTCTTCAACTGGTCATCTTGTGTTAGCATGACCACAGTGAAAAGCAGGTTTCGTCTACTGCAACATCATACTGTATGCCATGCCCACTAATTTCTTTGACCATCAGTTGATAGCAACAGGAAAGTGAGGGGTGGCATAGAAGGACGATTACCTTAGTCCCTTCTTGGGCAATGTATTCCGATCACGGTTAGAGCTGCAGGAGGGGAAGCAAGCACAACAGTATTTGTTAATCATTTGCTGGAGTCCAGCTGTAGCATCTGATGGGTGGTGAACTGGTTTATGAAGTTTTGGGAATGCAGAGCATTATCTGGCTTAGTTTAGAAGCATGGAGTTCGCTAGAACTCCACCATGGGCAAGAACAACGAACTGCAACATTATGCTGGAGTTTGAATAAAGCTTTTCAACTGCACTGCAATTCTACTTTCACTTCCCCAACAGCCTTCCTTGTTGCTCTGCAATACTTTTAACTGCAGGGAACAGGAATCGCTTCACAGAGGAATTGTTCACAGCAAACGGCTCCCAGGATAGTTTGTGCTCCACATACAATAGTTGGGAAAGCTGTGCCTAGCCTTCCTATATACAATCTTGCAACAGGACCAAGAAGTGAGAGATGTAACCAGATTCCTAGACTGGTTTCCAAAAAAGCCCCGTCCCCTTTAGCCTGGGGATCATGCCATCAAACAAAAGCTACCCCACTTTCTTCTACCTGTCCAGGTGTGTGATCCTGGGGCTCCCCGTCCAGGACATCTCACTGGGTTCCTCCTCAGCAGCCACAATGGGAGGGGTGGGAGCAGTGGTGGGAGCAGTTGTATTGCCTGCAGAGAAGGGGCTGTGCAGGCTCATAGGCATCTGCAAGGACTCCATGCTCCTGTGCAACCCTGAGAGCTTGGGGTACATGCGGGATTCCTTGGGGATGCTGAAGCCTCCCATGAGCTCCAGGCCCTGGGAGAAGCTAGCAGAGTTTATGTTAAGGACCGGAGCAGGGCTTGGCGTGAAGCACGATGTGAGGTGGGGGCCCACGTTTGCTGCAGCTGGATGGGGCTCGTGCAGTTTGCCACCGTGCATCTGGTGTTCGCTGGAGGGAGGGAGGTCCAGACTGTTGGAGTTCACCTTGTCCAGGTTGGCCAGAGAAGGAGCTTTCACGTAGCTTTTGGCAGCTGACCTGAAGGAAAGCAACATGGTGTTAGAAGGCGACTGTGGGCAGAGACTTGGAGCTTTGCATGGCTCTTATCATACCTTTTATTTATTTGTTTAACAAATTTCTTAACACAGCAATAGTCCTACTAGGAAACACCCACAATTGTCAGGCTATGGGGAATCGGATCCCTCCCCCGGTGGCAGTAAATAAGCAGATCAAACAAAAGGAGTGTTCTTACCAGTTAAGTTCTCTAATAATCACAGCGAGAGACAAAGGAATACATATCTCTCTAAAAATGGTGTTGCTCCCAGTAAAGGTTCACCCCCTCCGTCACCATTAATCTATGTCACTCCAACGTCAGGTAATCTGAGCTTGTTGTCGTTGTGCTTTCTGTTCTATCTCTTTCCAAGCCCATCTAGTCTTAGTCAAAGGGGGGTCATGAATGCTGTCCAAGGACACTGAATATGTCAGTTGTCTCTCTCCTGGTGTTTCCTCTTCTAGCTGCTCCTCACCCAGCTTTTCCCCTTTGGACTATGCACCTCTGCAAACCACTGTTCTAAATCAATACTGTCCTCCTGCCCTTGGGAAGGTTCAGAAAAAGGGGGAGCGGTTCCCACCATTCCTCCTCAGTCCAGTCCCTGACAACAATTCTTTTTTCTCCCAATTATATTTTATTAAGTTTCAACATTTTCAACATATACAATCAAAACACAATTTTGTCTTTTCTCTTATTTTTGTCGACTTCCCACTCTGTTTCCCATGGAGTTGTTTCTCCCCTTCTGCTGCACCCTATCTTCTACCTGTTAAATCATAATCACAATATTATAATCAACACCAACAATGCTTCTTACCTGAGTGGAGTTGGTGGCAACTCAGCCACTTTAGCAGAAGTCTGGTGTCCACCTTGAGCCTTCGGGGTGCTTTCAGGGGAGCCGATACTCTTGAGTGAGACGCAGTCAGAGTCCAGGGCCACAGCTTTGGCTTTAGCTTTCTCCTTCTCCCTGTCCGTCTGATTCACTGGCACTGGGGTGCTCCGGCCTGTGCCGATCTTAGAGGGCTCTTTCAGCCGCGAGACACTGATGCTCCCTTTTGTGCTGAGCAGGCTGGGGTCAATGCTGCTGCTCACTGGCCGTGGCCCACTGCGCCCACCAGTCACGCTCATGGAACTAGATTTGGCAGGGCGTGGCAGGCTCCGGTACTGGATGTTGGTGCGGGCCCCTGGGGCCATGAAGCCAGGCTCCCCAGCATTAGAGACATCCAAGCTTGTTTTCCTTCCATTGACTGGCTTGACTGGGATGCTAGAGGTCTTCTGGATCTTACCAAGGGTGGCCGAGCCACCAGCTTGCATCACCGTGGCAGTGCCAGTTGCAGGAGGTGGCTTCTTGTAGCCAAAAGAGCCGGAAGTTGTGGTCCGGGTCAGCCCAGAAGGAGGCTTCTTGGCATCTGAAATCCGATCTCGGCCAGCATCAGACGATGAGCGCTGCAGGCTAGCATTCTTCACAGAAAGCTTGTTCTTGTCTGTTGCTTTTGCTTCAGGTTTACCTGCAGGAGAAATAACTCAGTTTGAAGAAAAGGCATTTGTGCACGCAGCTTCTTAGGTGACCAAAAGAAACTTATCAAAAAGGTACTTAATCAGGACAGCCAGTCCCTGCACCAAAATGAGCACAATGTCAGGGCACGTGTCAGTACAACCATCTCCCAAGCTAAATTGTACTGATTTTGTTTCAGGGAACATGATCAAAGACCTTACTGAGATGAGATGCAGCCCTAGGATGTAACGAGTACATTCCAGGCTCCCTTCTCTCTCTGTGGCCTATACTTAGTCATGCACCTTTGACTGCACTCTCAAGATGAATGGGAAGCAAACAGGCAGGGAAGTGGAGGTTGCAGCCACAAACCTGCCCAGCTAACACTAGGACTCCACTTCCTGTTCCAACCTCACCTGCCACTTTGAGGGTCTGGGCTGTGTGGGTGATGGGAGAGGTCACTGCCACAGGGGGAGTCTTGCCCTTCTTCAAGGAGCCCGGTGGACCCAAACTGACTGGCTTTTTCAGATCTCCGCCTTTGGCAGGAGCCTCGTCACAGCTTTCCGAGCGCTCCCGTCGCCATTTGGAAGAGCTGTGCTCCATTTTCAGACTCCCGCTGTCATAGTCCATCTTCTTCTGAGCCTTCTCTTCTGGCTCTCCGTACCAGTTCAGCCCACTCTCTGCCAGTGAGCGCTTCTCAGAGTCCGTGCGCAGCTGTAAGGCAAGCAGCAGAGAGGATTCTGTTAGCTGGTACCTTAACCTTGCCACCCAAAACACTCCCCCAACCTCCTGTGTACACATAGGAAGCTGCCTCAAACCAGGCCTGGCTATTTCTCCATCTGGCCCAGAACTGTCTGTTCTGTTTGGTGGAAGTTCTACAGGGTCTCAGGGGAAAGTCCTTTGCATCTTCTGCTACCTGGGTATTTTCTTTTTTAGTGGAGCTGGCAGCAACTGAACCAGGGACCTTCCGAAATGCATAGAATATGCTCTACCATAGAGTTATAGACCCTCCCCTCATCATAGCCCCCCAACTACACCAGGTTAACAAATGGGATGAAAAAAACAGTCCTTCAGTTCCAAAGGCACTGGTCGCTCCTGCATCTGCAGGCAGAAAAGGGGATAGGCATTCAGTGCTTTGGGGGGCTGTGGCTTCCCCCCTCATAATATAAGGAGAAACTCAATGGCAGAAGTATTCATCTTTCCCCTGAGAACACTTTTAAGGAGAAAGACAGCACAGGGCTTCATGCAATTTCTTTCTCCGGTACCAAAACTGCAGCAGCAACAGCAGAATGAAAACATGACAGATTCTCTGGGTATCCTGAGTGCCTGTCCTACCTACCGCTATGGCGGAGTTCCTGCGAGAAGCCGTGGGGGTGGAAGGCAGGGAATTGAGCGAGGAGCTGGCATTGAACTCTTCTGAGCTGAGATTGTCAGAGGCATCGCTGAGGCCGCTGCTGATGGAGCTACTCTCATCCCAGCTGAAACAGACAGGAGGCAACAATGGTTAATAATAATCCATAAAAAGTTTAAAATCCAAGTAAATATCCACACAGTAGCAGTCAAATCTTATGCAATATTGCCAGCTCAAAGAAAATCTTTGTTTGTTTATTTAAATATTTATCTACCACACTTTAATAAAAAATACAGCAAGACAGTAGTGATGACTACCTGAGAGAGAACACTTTTGATACACACTTTGTCACAGATTTATTGCTCCCTAGCACCCTAATAATCCTTTCTTACAACCAAGTTGGTCAAAGTGTGGTTAAAGGATGGGTTTTTGCCATATTTTCAGTGCATACTTATAACTGAAACAAGGATCTTTTAATTTCCACATCCCTCCCCCCCACCCCAGCTACTGTGTGTGTGTGTGTGTGTGTGTGAGAGAGAGAGAGAGAGAGAGAGAGAGAGAGAGAGGACACGCGTGTGTGTAGTACAAACTCAATCTTAGCTGCTAG
This sequence comes from Podarcis raffonei, assembly GCF_027172205.1. Classification (NCBI taxonomy): domain Eukaryota; kingdom Metazoa; phylum Chordata; class Lepidosauria; order Squamata; family Lacertidae; genus Podarcis; species Podarcis raffonei. Next base: position 67,058,386 of record NC_070607.1, read on the forward strand.
GACTACGCTTGCTTGTAAACAAAAGCTCAGGCTGGTTTACTCTTGTCATAAGTGGATTGCCACTTGAAAATACTATATTCATATGCATTAACATACATTGGAAAAACCAATCCAAAAATCAGTGTGTATTTTGCAAAGTGCTCAGATGCAGAAACTGAGGTTTTCAGCTCAGCTGCATCTTGGAACAAGATAGAGCTGGAAAAGAGTGTTGGTCATAAACAGTCAGACCTTGGGGCATCCCAGAAGGAGACTCGGGGTCATAGTAAGAATGAGGAACGGTTGCCAACCCTCTCACATGGGACAGGGGTCCAGGAACACCATGAACAGGAAGAAGCTTCTTTCCTATGTGGAGGGTCTGTGAGGAGCAGGTGCATGGGGGAAGGAGGAAGAACACTGTATTTTTTTAATTAAAAAAAGTAAAATATAATACTTCTTTCATGTCATCTGGCACTTTGCACTCAAGAATAAATAGTGTAGACCATTTCAAATAATGATAGAATCATGTCTGATAGGCAGTTCCAGTGTCTAAGAATTGCCTTGGGGGGATCCTTTGTAATAAGGTACCATAAGCAAGAATGGTTGCCAAGCAAGGGACCTTATTTAGCATGGCAATTTGGAAGAAATTCTGATCACTACAGAATACTTTGCAGCCCTACTAATCAGTTCTACGTGAACAATTGTCACTTTGCCCAAATTTCATAAAATAATCCAGTTTTCCTGCTTTATTCCAGCCTTGCTGCTAGCACGTAGTTGGATGAGTAGCTTGCCAGACAAACCGTATAAGCCACCCAGTATATATAAGTGAGTGGGACTTGTACAAATTTGTTGCAAGCTACTAAATGTTTTGCACATATAGTTGCTTCACTTTGAACCCAGTAGCTGAAGCTTTCTAGAAGATGGACTTTATTTTTATTTTTAGCAAGGAGTAATCTGGTAGAAATTGAAAGGTGGGGTTAAGTGACAGACAGTAACAGAACCAGAATGTGCTATAACTGGAACCATCGGCAGGGAGAAGCAGCCACGTAGGGCACAAAAGTTCAGTACCTTCATCAACATGGAACATTTTTGTAGATCTTGCTTGGATGCATTCTAACACATGACAATCATGAGGACTAGAACACTGTTTATAATGAAAGTATTTTTGAGAATACTTGCCACATATGAGATTTTGCATCAGATGCAGAAACCCCAAAATGTGAATACTCCAGGTTATCTACTAAGTGACCTCTAGTCTGTTGTCAGTCCTCTTATAAATGCCCAAATGAGCTCTCATTAACACAGGATCTGTGTTAGCTGCAGCTAATTCAGCAGTCAGTGGGAAACAGTCTAGTTAAAAATGTCCAAAATGCCTTCCTTTGTACTGCAGAGGGTGCTATTGAGAGCAGAACAACATCTCAGAGCAAGTTAGCAGCCCTGCGTATATTGCACCTGATTACTTTACACGTCTAGCACCAGCCAAGGAAATAGGAAAAAGAGAGAGCAAAGTCTTTCCCCAAGATAGGTGTTGAAGCAGGAGACTGGCAGATGCTAATCCAGGCATTACCGAATGTCTACACTGTGACATTTATTGTGAGCTGCTGCCAATGTCAGCCAACAGCCAGGCTGTAAAGTGCACCACAGGGAGATCATTTAAGAAAGCAGAAGAGATTGGCTTGGTTTTGAATGGCACAGTTACTATCAGTCCTTAGCACCTGCTGGTATGGAGAACTTCTAGAGAGAAGGTGGGCTTCTTGTTCTGTTTGTTACTGGCTCTGAGATGGCTCAGTTGGTAGAGCATGAGACTCTTAATCTCTAGGTCATAGGTTTGAGCCCCACGTGGGGCAAAATATTCCTGCATTGCTGGAGGTTGGACTAGATGGTCCTCATGGTCCCAATGCTGTAATTCTATGTTATGTATTTTTCTGTTTTTATTTTGTAACCTACCCTGTGATCGTTGGATGAAGGACAGCAAAGAAAAGGAAAAAAGTAAGATCTGAGAACCCGAGTGTTTGTGGAATGTCTGGATGTTAAGGCAAGAGAGTGTGAGCCAGAACCGAGTGAGCGCTGTTATCTCCTCACCCTTGCCCCTCCATCTTAGCTCTGCTGAGCTTGCCCAAATAGAGCAACCTTCATTCTCCAGGCAAGAGGGCAGGATTTCCACCCTTCATGTAATGGCACCAGCCCCAGCCTGCATCATTCCCTTGCTCGCTTCAGCCTCATACATCAAGCCCCCGATGCGGGCTGCTCACATTCACCTATTTCATGACTCGATTTACTCAGAACAATCAAACAATAGTCATTCATTGGAAGAGGCCAAGGGACATAAGGCAGATTCCAAAGACCAGAACTGGACAGGGGCACTGAACTCTTTTATGAAATCCAGCACTGGGCAAGAAAGCAGCTCCAAGGACAACAAGAGAAGGAGGGTGCAAAGAAGGAGCTTGGGAGGCCACTGATCCAAAAAGCATCTCTCATATGCCTTAACGCCATCCACAGATCCTTGGTAGCAGCTGCAGGTTGTACTCACCCAGCGACATACCATCTTTAAGTACTCAACCATTAAACAGATGGTTTGTGCTGGGTTGGGGTTGGGGTTGGGGGAGAGAAGAGTATTTATAGAACTGTGGGGAAGGGGGAGAATTTAAAATGTCTGAGAAACACCTGGTCTGGAACAGACAGAAGGAAAGGAGCAGCAGCCAAAATAGCCAAACCTCAAGCTGATGCTCAGAAAGTGAGGGGCTGGATAAGTTGGTTGGTTGTAGTCTTGTGTTGTACATTTTAAAACTATCTATCCATCTATTCAGCAGTTATTTCTATTCAGTTATTTCTATTCAGCAGTTATTTCTCATTACTGAATCTAAATAACGGGGAAAGCCATGCCTGCTACCTGTAACAAGCCTTTGTTGCTGCTGTGAAGATTTGCTGCTGTGCTTCAAAGCTTAAAATCATTAACATAGCCTGTCAGAAAGTGGGTGGCAACAAAAACTACGTGGATGATGTAGCTAAGTGAGCCACGTTTCCTTGGTCTCCCTTCGCCAACATTTGCCACCTAAGGTTTCCATGAAGAGTCCCAGGCAAGTTCAGTCTGAACGAGAGCAAACCCTCCTTCGTCGGCAACAGCTGCCCACTCTTGCGGATCCCAGTCCCTCTCACGTTTGTTTCCAAGAATGAAAGCAGAATGAACACAGGAGCAACTGGGGAGCCGTTTGCAGAGATTTTGCAACAGCACCATGACGCCTTCCAGAAACATGGGTGGGCAAAGGGGCAAGCTAAGAGAAAGCCATCTGCCTCCCACCCAGCTCCTTAACGTGACACTTCCAGCCTGCACAGAAACAGAGGGTGGAATGTTCTAACAGACCAAGCATTTCAACTTGTCAGATGAAATGTTTCCTCCGCTTCTTACCCCATGCAATGTTCTGGGGTTCTCCTGACTCTCTCAGAGCCAATTTCCAGAGGAGGGAGGGAACCCCATTGAGCAGGGCTTCCATTGACAGAGCTCCTTAGGTGAAGCCCACCCAGTGTCTTAATAATAAAGGTTTTGTTTCTCTCCAAAACTTCCTGTTGTTTTGCTATGTCTCTCCCCGGCCCCCCTCTGCCTGTTGCTCTCCAGCCGTTTTTTTCTTGTTCCACTGCTCTTTTCGACTCCTATTCTCTTAACTAACACCCATTCCTCCCAGCCCCCCTGCTCACTAGGAAATCACAATGGTGTGTAGAAGATGCGAAACAACACCCCCCCCCCCAAGTTATTATTCACAGCCCATGACCAGGGTGGAGAACCTCAGGCCCCTCCAGATGTTGACTGTCTCCCGAGACAGACAGATGCCAACAACTCCCGTCAGCCCCAGTCAGCAGAGCCAGTGGTCAGCGATGATGGGAGTTGTAAGAAAAAATTGGAGGGCTAAAAGTTCCCCACCCTGCCTGAGGAGGAGGAGGTAGGATCACTATCTCTAAAGAGAGAGGAGACTCGGCTCTTCATCTTTGCCTGTAGGAAATAAAACATCCATGCTGATCAACAATTACTTCACCCCTCTGCAAATGCTAGGTTGCCCACCACCCTATGGAACAAAATGAGTCTTGTTGGCACACATACTGCAGCTTTGGGTTGTGGAGCAGGACTGAAGAGGGTGGATACAGCAGCGGATCACATTTTACTTGCTCTCCAGGGCTCTTTAACACTCTGCAGCCAAACAAAGTCAGTATGTTAACAAAGACTCAGTACTCAAGTCAAGGCCAAATTGTGAGCAACTAAACAAGAACATGGAGACATCTTGACTCTCTGAAACGCTACCAAAGTTCTGCCGTCACTGGATGCAAACTCCTGAGGCAAAATCCTCTCCAAAACAAAACAAAAAAAACATAACTCCCTCTGCTCCCCCACCCCATTGATCAGCATAATGACACAGTCTGACAGTTGTAAGACTCCTATGGGCTATTCTGCTTCTTCCCAAGTTTCAGTTTGGCTCCATGAAAAGTCCTAATAGGCCCTAGCAAAGGCAAGGCTTAACTCTCTCTCTCACACACACCTCTAAAAAAATTCCAGATTTGTAGGTCATAGCATGAAATTGGTAAATTAAGCTGTATATAGAGGGAGGATTAATAGAGGATGGCAAGTATTTATTGCTTTTGCAGCCTCCCCATCCACCAACTACCATAACCCTTATAGCTTGCAAGGCCGTACTGTCGCAGCCAGATACATTTATATTTACTTTACAAAAAATGCAGCTTGGGTATCTACAAAAATAAATACAAATACTTTCTGTTAGCAAGTTTAAATCTGAGCAAGAGCTCCTCAGGCTACTTCCTTCTTTATCATTAGTTCACACTTATGTGGGTTAAGCCCCACCACTGAAACAATAAGGAAAGGAGCTTCCAGAGAAGGGTGCTGCTGCGTAAATACATGTGTGTTTACGCTTGTGGTTTTCTTTGGGATAACCAGAAAGGGAGACCAGAGACAGCTAATGGCATCCTCCAGTCTCAGCAATGGAAGCAAATCTTGCTAGCAATGCCCCAGCAGGCCATGTGGAAAAGCTCATCTTTTCAGCTGTCAATCAAGCCATCTCAAGTGAAGAATGCTACTGGGTCACTGCATTACTCTGGTGCTTTAGGCTGGAGTGGCATCTGCCATTTCTCCCTAAGGTCCATCTTCCCAGCAATTGAGGGACCCAGAGGGCTTCCCAGAACAAACTGGAATGTAGCTCCTTCCATCAGGATAAGCAAAGGCCCCTTTCAGGTCATTGCTTGAGTGGGTCAGTAGTAGCCCCTTAGGCCAATTTAACAAGTCTAGACAAGGTCTGGGGTGGAGGAACAACAAAGGGGACAAATGTCCGCTTTGTGAATGAAAAAGGGGAGACCAGGAGAGGGGAAGAAATATACCCCCCCTCCACCAGGGTCAATTCCAGCTGTCACAGGCCACAATGTATGCACTCCTCTGCGATGCTTTAGTCAACAAACAACTCATCAGTTGCTTGTTTCCAGAGATATCTGAGTGATGCAATGGGATGAAGGAATTCATACGCTCTCATTCATATTGTTAGGTTTTCTGGGGGTGGGGGGGTGGGGTGGGGGTAGGCTGTATTCCTGAGTCCCTTCCAATTCCTGGATCCAGCAGGGATTTAATTGCTGAATAAGCCAGGCAAGGGCCATAATGGCCCCCAAAGTATGGATCGTTAAGGTAGCAAAGGAAGTGGCACTGTGCCAGAGAGCAATTGGGTGGTGCTCCCTCCTTCACTCAGGGGAAATACAAGGCCAGAGTTGAGGTGTGTGATTTAGAAGCTAGAGTCAGAGACATGCTTGATTTCTGCATGAGTCCAAGGCTGTGGCTATGGGAGAAGAAAGACCCTCTTAGGGTGTTAATGCTGTGAGCCCCTTAATTGTAGGCTCAAGTTGTATATTTGTGTAAATAAACCATATATCATAACGACACCCCAGTCTCCACTGTCCCTCACTCCAAGGAAACCAAACCCTGGGTAAAATGCCTGGAACCCGTTGTGTCTTGCATCGGTTTCAGAGATTAGGGTTGTGTGCAACAATATCTAATCTAATCACATCTCACAAGAAGAAGAGTGAAGGTGTGGAATGTGTGACATGCTTTAAACTGAGCGAATACACACAAGTGAGGAAAATATAAATGATCAAGAGCTGCTGATGGCTTGGAGATAACAGTCAAGGAAACATCAGTGGGTGGCAGCCCTGTTGCGATAATGGTTTTTACATTTCAGTAATGTCTGCATGGACACGGGTGGCGCTGTGGTCTAAACCACTGAGCCTTGGGCTTGCTGATCAAAAGGTCAGCGGTTCAAATCCCCATGACGGGGGTGAGCTCCCGTTGTTCGGTCCCAGCTCCTGCCAACCTAGCAGTTCGAAAGCACATCAAAGTGCAAGTAAATAAATAGGTACCGCTCCGGCGGGAAGGTAAATGGCATTTCCGTGTGCTGCTCTGGTTCACCAGAAGCAGCTTAGTCATGCTGGCCACATGACCTGGAAGTTGTCTGTGGACAAACGCCAGCTCTCTCAGCCAGTAAAGCGAGATGAGTGCCGCAACCCCAGAGTTGTTTGCAACTGGACTTAACTATCAGGGGCCCTTTACCTTTTTAATGTCTGCACAGAGTTACAATGCACAGAGGAGTCAGTGAATGGCATGCAGAGGAGCCAATGGCTGCTCACCAAAGTTCCGTAAAGCAAATGGAAAGTCTACAGAAAGCTGATAGGGTGGCACAGAAGAGTTATGAATTTGGTGTCCAGATGTTAAAACGGAGATGGAAATGATGTGTAAGGAAGAAGGAACAGAGATTCCATAGGATATGTTCTCTATTAGTTAGACAGATATCAGATTTTGTTCACCCCCACCGAGAGTTCATGGTCAGGAAAATTCAAAAATTCCCTTTTTATATCTATGGTGCATCTGTTTTTAGAATATTGTGTGCAGTTTTGGCCACCCTATCTCAAAAGATTATCAAACAGAAAAGGCTATCAAGGTAATGGAAAATCTTGCTTATGAAGAAAAGCTTTTTATTTGGGAGGTGGAAGAAGACTATGCAACATGATACAGGTTTATGAAATATAACTAGCAAGTTCACATCTGCAACAAATGTCAGATAGGAGCTTTGCTGGCTCAAATATCACGTCTTCCATTTGCTGTTGACTTAGTTGTCCTGCTGTCACAAAGTGGTGAGGTAGACTTGGGGCTAGGCAGGTTTATTTATTATTTATTATTATGTACTGGTTGCATTTACATATATCCTGCCCTTCCTCCCAAAGGAGCCCAGAGTGGCAAATCCAGGATGCAGGGTAGCATCAGTGTTAGACAAATTCATGGCACATAGTCTACTTGGCTATTGGCCATAGTTACTCATGTTCAATGGCAGAATACCTTTCGGCCACCAGATATTGTGTTCCAACAACAGTGGACAGGTATCACATCCTGTTTGGAAGCTTCCCAGTGGCACTGGTAAGTGGCATCACTATGGGAAGACACGCTAAACTAGATGTGCTTTGAGCTAATTATAGGCGCTAGTTTTCTATATCTCCAAGGCATGTGTAGCTTTTCTCTGCATGGCACTGTAAAAGGAGCAGCAACTCTACCGGGGAAGAGGGGAAACAGTAAAGCAATATTTCTTTTAATACAGAATGTGAACAGTAAAGGCTCATCCAGGCTTTGTTTTACACTGCATTTTCCAGGCACAGGTCCGTGCCGAAGAGTGGGTTATATTTTTCTTCCTTTCCGAATTATTTTTATTAATTTTCCAAATTATTACAAATCAAAACAAATTAAATTAATTCCATACAATTTCTTAAAATCAGGTTTCCTGCTCCTGTTCCAAACATATCATCACCATCATTTCCTCACATTGCTGCATCATTTCTTAGAGTCCAGCTGACATCCTTCACTTGCTGTTAAACCATTCTTCCAGCTGGCCGCTTTTTTTCACCTTACAAACAGCACCTCCATTACATCTTATAAATAAGTAATCCATTTCACATGTGAAGTCCTTCATATCCATTCTCAGCTGAATCAGAGCAAACATCAATCTGCGGAATATCTGGTTTTTGTTTGCTCCAATTCAGCCATAAGATGTGAGCTTTCCTGGAGAAAGCACTAGGACAAAAAAGGAAACTGCTTGGACATGGGGCTTTAAAGCCCAATCCTGTGCCTAGAAAAGTGGCACAAACAAAAACTTGGATAAGCTCTTAGACTAGACAGAGCGCAACTATGGGTATACCTGAAACAATAGAGAGAGAAAATAGATAGACATTGTGCCATAACTAGAAGTGATAGACCAGAATTCTGTAGAGATCAATACAAAAAAAATGTGAAGCAGTACCATAGGCTCCACATTTAGTATGTGAGATGGAAACCTCAGTTCCATGTTAACACTGAAGCAGACCTGACAGCACCATGGAAACAGCATGTAGGAGCCAACCTTGTCTGGCCAAAGGGGCGGATTAAATGTAGTCAAATCCCGCCTCCCCCCCCCTCCATCTGTGACTCCCACAGGAAGAAATTATGCAAGAAAACAGTGGATGCTAGAGCTTCTCTTTCCCATTGCATCTCTTTGCCTAGGACATGCTCTTTAATTGAGTGGAGATTATTACAATGATAATAGTAATTATTCAGTGGCCTTGGATCGCCTCCAATGAAATGTCTTTACCCTCCTGCTTGCAGTGACACACATCACTGCTGAACGCTTTCATGTTTAGTGGTGACTAATCTTGTCTTAGAGATCCATGCTATTACTAGTAGCTAGAGCAGTGATTGCCAAACTTGGCCCACCAGCTGTATTGGGACTACAACTCCCATCATCCCTAGCAAACAGGACTAGTGGTCAGGGATGATGGGAATTGTAGTCCCAATACAGCTGGAGGGCCAAGTTTGGCAATCACTGAGCTAAAGCTTCCCCACTCAGAATATATCCATGGCTGCATGGTCACTACCTGGCACTGCCTTAAGATTATTATATAAAATAGGCAGCTTTGCTCTGAGGTCAGTTTCTTAATGACACATGTTTGTCCAAGCAAAGGAACAGCCCAGCTAGATTACAGGGCTTGCAAGGAGGAAAACCAGACATACAGATGGCAAACTGAGTCTCAGATGTACTTACATGTAGTATGAATGCACAGTGGCAGGGAGAAAATTGCTAGCCTAAGCTGTTCATTCCAGAACAGAGCAGTAGCAAAAGCATCTGCTAGCCATAAAGTCTAAATTTCAACTTAGCCTTGGAATGGGAAAGTATTGATGCTCTATTAGCGTGAATGCTAGGGGTGTGTAACTGAAAAATTACACTTTTGGTGCATCAGAAACCCAAGTTAGTTTTAACTTAGATCAAGCTGAACATAATTTGTCCCTTTAAAAGAACAATAATAATAAGTGTCCAAGAATACATTAAGGTCATACTGCCTTCACTTTGGCTGCAATGCAGCATGTCCTGGTTCCTAGAGGGAGAGAAGTCTTCTTCTTTGATGATCTGTCTTCTAATGCATTCCCCCCCCCCCCTCGCCCTGGCCAAATGAAAAGCGGGACTGTCAGGCAGCCAGCTTGGACAGTCCGTTGAACACTGCACTGTTTGTATCTGCACCAACAACTGCAAGAACATATGGAGGGGGCGGCCCTCTTCCCACTGGGAAAAACACCAAGACTAACAAGTCTTCCGGCTTCCGAGGGTCCTTGTTTGCAAACTCAGCTTGTTTGGAGCAAAGAAAGACAGGATGAGGGATGAGGGTGGGGGAAGCAAAAGATGAAGAAGTGAGGAAAAGGGATAGAACAAGGAGTGCAGTGTCCTCTTGTTCAAAAGCCCAGCTAGCCACCACTTAAAACAGGAAGACACTTACCAAACCCTGGGCCCAAGCCTGCCAGGTGTTGTATTCCCAGTGAACTGTATAGAGGTGGGGATTAGTCAGGTCTCTGGAATATCACAACTCACTTTTATAAGCCACACTTGCACTAGTGGAACTCATTAGTGCACCAGCACGTAAGTCAATATCCTGCACTTTTAAGCTCCTACTGCAAACGATTTTAACATGGTGTCTATACCTATTAAGGCCAGTAAGGCGAGTCTCTAGGGGTACTTTTTATGACATGCCATGTTCTCAACCACCATTCATTCTACTACTTGTCTCTGCTCTGCTCTTTTCTATTAAGACACCCTCAAGCTGAAAACCTTAAAACTGAGAAGCAGGTAAGAAGGAAGCAACAGGACTTCAGCAGTCTCTTTATGATGCAACTCCCTCCCTTCCATCCATCCATCCATCCATCAATTCATTCATTCATTCATTTGTTAATTAATTAAACTGTCTTTCATCCAAAGAACACAGAGCTTTTCACAACACAAAAATACAAAATGAAAACACAAAATACATCATAAAACAAAACAGTAAGAATAAAGTAGTTTGAATTGGGGATTCGAGCATCATTGCACTTTCTGGCGGTTTAGAATGCAATTTACAGCCACCAGACTGGTTCTTGATGTAGGGGTATGGGGTGGAGGGCATCATAAAAGCACTTAAAGCACAAACACTGCTTTAATACAAACACGTTACATGCTAGTTGACTGCTTTGACACAGAGTATCACTAAGACAGCATGCTAAGTGAAAGTTCTGTTGCCCCTCGTTACGCCTCTGATTCTAGGTTCAGGTTCTGATTCAATAGGAAGCGGCATCAATTTCCAGGTCTGGGAACTGAGAAGTATGATGGTTTGTTTTCTATTTACAAAGAGGTCAAAGGTTAACAGGCCATCTCAACAGTGCAAAGTGAACCTTCTGCTGTCATTTTCTCACACTGATAAGCCCACACAATTTAAACACTAACTGAAAAAAAGAATAGACATGAGCAAACAAAGGTGGACAAGCTTCTCTAGGAAACTCTATTTTGTGCCAGGATGCAGTACTCCCTATTGGATTCAACAGCCATGCCATCCCTGACTTGAATGGAACAAGATTGCAGCCCTTACCAGCTTTTCCAAAAGGCTAGAATTTCCAACAGCTCATCTGGTCTTTTACTTTCATAACAAGAATACTTTTTGCTGTCTAATTTGGCATTTCACTATAATTATTATACTTGCCTTGCGAGGAGCATTTGTGGTCAGCTGGCTTTCGAAACAAGCCAGAGAGTTACCATATTTCCTCCTGAGGGAGAAAGGGTTGAACTGAGCAAGGTCATTGTTTCGAATAGCAAAGCGAAGCCACTAATTTCTAGGTGTGAAGATCATTTTCTCTATGACACCTGGATGACCACATTGGAACATTATTCACTATGCTGCTGACTGCCTCAGTAGCAAGCAGATGGGAGTAACTGGCTAGAGAATGTCTGAGAGAAGAAAAATGATGATCAGAAAGGATGATCTAGTCAGCATCCAAGAGCAAAGAAGGAAAGCATGCCAGAGCACACTGCAGACAATTATAGGTTGTTAATGACACGAAAATAAAGGACTGTTCATGATGGGGGAAAGGATGTGTATTTATTGTTGGATGCAAAAGAACAGCACTAGCAGTCTTTGGGCATTCAGCCTAAGCTAGATCAAAAACTCATGCGCAACTGAATGAAACAATTGTGATTGCAGGAACAGTTCTATTCAGAAATCCTTTTTTTTAAATGTTAGGATGGGTTCCAATCTTCAACCGGCTCCTGCTACAGAGGATACATATAAACTTTTGAGTCTTATAATTGCTCTAAGGAGCCATGTGCATAACCATATGCACCATATTGGGAGCGTTTTCCTGCTGGGTTCCTCTTACAGAATGAGGTAATTTTGCTATGATATAAAACAGGGGTGGGGAACCTTTTTACTCCACAGGCCAGGCCCTTATCGGGATCTGCCTCACAGGCCAAACTGGGCAGAACTGTCCACCTGTCAAAATCTCGTTCACTCTTAGGCAAGTAGTAGGAGGCAGCTCACAAAACCCTTTACAAGTGTCCCCCTTTTTAAGATCAGAGTGAAATGGGAGCATAAAGGTGAATGGGGGGGGGGGAGAAACACGCCAAAACCTTTCAAATCACTGAGACCAGGAACTTAGAAGGGAAGAGGGAGTGGGAAAAGCTTTTGCATGTCTCCTTCCTCTTCCCTTTTAAGCCCCCAATCTCTCTCCAATCTTGAATCTCCTCTCATCAGCTGGTGAATGGAGATTATATCCTGCTGCCTAGGCTTTGAGATCCTGTTCTCTACTGGGAACAGGATGGCGCGGCCAATACAGGATTAAACCTAGTCCTCCCACCCCTCAGCTGATGTTACAGTAGCATCCGCTGTTAGGTGTTGTTTGGGGGGAAAGCAACCTGGTGGACCAAATCAGACCCCCTGTCAACATGCAGGGCCAGTGGTACCCCACCCCTAATAGAAACTTTCAGCTCAGCTTCAGTGCTTCCACTGGCCACTTGCTAAAGGAAAGGAAAGGAAAGCCATACATCATCCACAGCAGCTGAAAGCATTCAGAGTGGGGTGACATCTCATCTCTTTAAGGGGCTGAAATTCATTAGGGCTTGCAGTAGTTACGTCTGGCCCTAGGCCACGAATAGCTGTGGTTTGCGCTTAAAACTCCATCTAAATCATCTCTTTGATGCTCCTGAACACTGCAACATTGAGGGAATTTTGTTTTAAGCACCACATCAAATTCGGGAGGGTTGCTTATGAGACACTGAAACAATGAGCAACAAGAGGTTTGGCAGAGCGCAAGAGAGAAGTCCTCCCAAAAAAAGATCCCGAAGACAGAGGGGCCACGAGCACAAAATTATTTTGGCAGCTCAGGGTAGAGCATAAACTCCTCCCCCTCTTTCCCTCCCTCCCACCCACTCTCTCCATTTCCCTGCTTGCATCCTTCCCTTGACCTCACAATCACTCGAGTGAGGGGGAGTCAGCCGTCTGCCTCATTACATGTCTGTGGTTTGAAGCCATTCTGAGTAAGCCAAGCTAATCTAGCCAGCAAATCCCATGGCGGCAAGGGGAAGGGGAACCCTATGGAAAGAAGCGTTTGTGGGTGAGAGCAAGAAAGGGGAGGCTGCAGTTCTCAGGAAAAAAATGAGAATTAATTTGGCAGGAGCCCAGAGAGATCAGGCTCCTTACAGCAGAAAGAGGTTGGTGCAGACACAGCAAACTGTCAGGGTTCTTCACCAAGCCTTCCCAACTGCTGGAATGTTTTATCAATGTTCGGCATAAACATATTGGATTAGATACGATAGTTTGCGCTTTAAGAAAATGAAAAAAAGTTTAGACTTTGATTTAATTAACAGAAAAGGACAAAACAGACATTACTAAATAGAAAACTGCTGTGGTTGGGAAGAGGCACATGCACACAAACGCGCAAGGCATTGATATCTGGGTGGTTGGATACATTTTTTATCAATATGACCATCTATTGGACTTTTGCATAACTCCCATGTTCTTAGCCATCAGGCCAAGTGGGTGGGGAAGGGATAGTCAAAGGCATCACATTTTATTTAATATGACCAGAAGGATAATTTTTTTCTTGCTTTGAGTGAATCCAGATGGCTCAAGAATTAGAAAAGGCAAGACCTTATATGCGGCCCTGAATCTCTCCCTATGCTGATTCTGTTATGCTATTCTCATGGCGGGACACATTATCATACAAACTTATCTGTTTAAAACAGATCAAATCTGGTTTTGATTTAATTTGCAAAAGCAAAAACCCTATAGCTTACCGTTCAGCATTTCTAGTACTCCAAGGCCAGCTAACAATTAATAACTACTAGTTAAAAGCAATAAACAAAACTTACCAAAACAAATGAAATGTCTCAGACAACCAGAGTCAATAAAAGCAAGGCAGCAACAGACTAAATCTACTCAAATTATATAAATTTTTAATGCCTGGAGAAATTAAAATTCAGCACGAGGTGAAGGACAAGACAAGTATGCATCAGGCAAGTCTTCCTGGGGAAAGAAGCCCCAAAGTTGGGGTGCCACAACATAGAAGGCCCCTTCTGCAGATGCCATGCACATCACCTCATAAGTCAGTGCTACCCAAACCTATTCAAAGGTAGTGTCAGTCAGTGTTAGAAATGGAGGTACGAAAACCAGGAGCTAAACGGCACCTTAAACCTAAGTTGTGGGAGCAACAACGGAATGTCTAGGCACACTTTTTTTATAACAAGAATACAAAGCAGAAAATGAAAGAATTGCAGCTAAAATATTATGCTCAATTTTTTTTACATGGCCTACTCCTTCCCCTGCCCACCTTCTTAATATTCTTTAGAGGGTCTCTTCTCCAGTCTTCAGAGAGTAGCTGGAAGTGGACAGGCAGAAAAAGGTCCTTTCCTTCCACTCTGCAGTTTTAATCTGAAATCTTAGGTGCAGTACTGCACCCAGAGCTCAGAAATTGCTCGTGCTGATGAAATTCCCTGTCACAAAATGTGCCTAGAACAATGGGAGTTTCCAACACTGATGTCAGTATATTGGCAGGTCTGTAATACTTCAGGTATCTGGACACCACACCATATAAACTCTGAATTGTGTTCAGGAAGAAGCCACCAGCCCATGCAGATGTTTCATAAATGACAAGGTGTCTTGCCTTTTGCTGGTCCCCAATCTTTCCATACTCCTGGAATGCTTTCCCTGTCCACCTACCCAAGTCCCACCCACCCCACAAATGCAACCTAGCTTTTCCTCAGCTTGTTCCAAGCAAAAGCATTTTGGTGGGGCAGAATCCAGCAGCACCCTTCCCTTCTTGAGCATCGTGGAGTAATGGCAGCAACCATCAATCTCAGAAACTGAAATCCTCTATTTGGTGAGGTGGGGTATTATGGTCAATGCTATAAACGTAGATGCCAAGGGTTCAAAGAGTATTCCTTACATTAACTCAGTAAAAGTACAGCAGACACATAAAGTGGGCCAGTATTAGCCTTGTATGGCAGCCGTTGCGAATGAGTAGGCCAAGACTGAATAGTGAGCTTGCCTAAGGCTACCAGATGAGCTTGTGGCTTAGGCTCAACCCCTTAGCCACTAGACTTACAGCAGCAGGTTAGCATGGGAGGGTAGCTCTGCAACAGGGATAAAGGGGCCATCTGTTGCTTCTGCAGACTGGAGAGAGTGGGGAGGTCTCATGAACTCAGGGGAATTCCCCACAACAGTGAACCGGCTCCCTCACACTATTGCATGCAGCCACCAGTGCACTCTCTTATGGTGAATATGACCCTGAGCAATGGGAAGGCAGCATTCCCAGCTGCGACCCCTTTGCTGTCTGGCACAAACTGAAGCCAAAACCACACGGGCAGCCTGTATATGGAGAAAGGGATAAGACTAACGTTTCCTTAAAGAGCATAAATTATCAAGGGGTGGGTGGGCATATAGGAAGGACGGGGACAAAAAGCTCATTTACAAGCTCTTGTTTCTAGGCTCCAGATTATTTCCCTTCAGTGTATCTGCCTTTTTCATTTCAAAACAAAAGGGCAGAACCCACAGCGCTGCCTGGCTTAACAGGCTGCTCCTTAATGAGGACCAACTGTGGGGGAAGTGTTGACTCAGCCTTTTGTCGCCCAGCCACGTTTTGCTAAACGTTACAGCCGCCCACTCACTGCCCCCACCCAGGTAGACTGTGGAAGCACAACCAAAGTTTGGGACAAATCCAGCTATATGCACGGCAGAGAGGTGGTGATTCTGAGAGCTGCAAATGGGCTCCCCAAGTATCTCCCCCAGCTCCTTGCTCAGAATAAACAGGGCCTTTTAAAGTCACAAACCATTTACCCCTTTATTCCTTTACTCAAGAGGAGTTCTAGTCTCCATTCATTGAAAAGAAAATGACAGCATATTCCTTGCCTTTTTTTTTTTAAATATTTATTAGAGTTTTATAAAAAGCATATTCCTTTCCAGGTTTTCTCATGTCCTCACTACAGGAAGAGATGTAAAATTCTGTGTCGGAGAGTCCCTGTCTTAAGAAAATGCTGCTTATTAAGTTTCTTTCTAGGAATGTCTGCTTCAGCATTAGCAACCAGCTTACTCAGCCTCTATTCTAGCAGTTAACCAGAGTAGCCTGTCATTACGGTAACCAAATGTAATAGAGGACAGGGTTCCCACACCTTTAGTAATTGTCAGCTGAAGAGAATTCTTCTACCATTACATAGTTACATTATCACACAGAAAGGAACATAGGAAACTGCCTTGCAACATCACAGTATTTCCATCTAGACTAAAACTGTCTAGTCTCCAGGATCATGGCAGAGGTCTTTTCCATCACCTGCTACCTGAGCTTTTTAAATGGAGGTGGCAGGGACTGAACCCAGAACCCTTTGCATTCAAAGGATGTGATCTCTTCCACTGAGTTGTGGTTCCTCCCAACTTCTACCCACTGGACATTAGCAAAGGCAAGCAAAAGTTTGAGAGAGAAAGCAACCAATAACACTGAGCACTCCGGAAAACAAAACCAGGGTAGCTCAGTTGGTTAGAGCATGGTGCTGAAAATGCCAAGGTTGCAAGTTCGATCCCCATATTGGGACAGCTGCATATTTCTGCATTGCAGGGGGTTGGACTAGATGATCCTCAGGGTCCCTTCCAACTCTACAATGCTATGATTCTATGATATAAAAGACAAAAGATTGCACTACCAGAAAGGGATGTTACTGCAGGACCTTTTAGAGATAATTTTATTGATTAACACGTTACCCTTTAGTTCCCTTGCTTACAAAACACTCATAGACTTTATTAAACAAAAGTGTCTGTCTGGTTCTTGGGCCTGGTCTATTTATGCAGCACAGAGCAGTAGATGAGTCCTGTATGACCTAATACAACAATCAGTGCAATTCTATATATGACTGTTCAGAAGCAAGCCCTACTGAGTTCAGTGTGATAAGTGTGTACATGATTGTGGTCTAAGTTTGCTGTCTCTTCCAACACTCCCATTTTAAGACTGTGACCAAATGCAGACTTTGTGGCTTTAACATCAAGCTAGATGATTTTCCCCCTCCTTCTACCCTCTTTTTGCTTAGTATCCTGTCTGATTAAGAGTTCTGGAGAACTCAAAAGCTTGTTAACTATTTTGTGGCATTTTATTAGTTCCAATAAAGGTATTGGCCAGCTGTGGATTTTGGAACACAGATTTCTTTACTTTATACATTTGCTTTTGTGAAAGTAGATGTACACACAGAGAACAAATAAATGATATATGCCTTCTTTGGAGCAGCTAACTGGTCAATACTGAATCGGCAATGTAGTCCCAATACTAAATTGTAGTCCAACTGTAGATGTCCCACAGATACATTTCATTTAGCACTTTGACTGATAACCAGGCCTAACTAAATATTGCATTAACAGTTGTGTTCAAATGCAGAGCTGCTTCAATCATGGGGGGAGGTGCAAGTTGTCTGGGTGCAAGTTGTCTGATTTTAACAGCAAAGGCAGGTGTGCAGGTGAAGAAGGTGTAACTTTACCCTCATTAACATCTTGAGTTGTCTCCAATGACAGGGTGGAAATGTGTTAAGGGCAACATGAGGATAGTCAGCGGCAGACCTACATTTTTGGGCCCCTGATATAGCAGCCTCTTTGCAACCAGCAACGAGGTCTGAGTTATCTTCTTCAGTGTGGTTGTTCCACAACAGATCATCACAGTTTTGTTTTGTTTTTAATACCACTACATCTTACATTTTGATTAAACTTGTTGTACTAAATTATCTCCTACAGTGGATGCTCGGGTTGCAAACGTGAACCATGCGGGATGCACATTCGCAACCCGCAGCGGATCGTCTGTGCACGCGCGGGTTGTGATTCGGCGCTTGTGCAACTGCCAAAACTTGGAAGTAACTCAGCAGGTCCGTAACCCGAAAAAAGGCAACCTGAAGCGTCTGTAACCCGAGGTGTGATTGTATTTCAAAGTCACTGGTGTGAATAGAAAATCCCTATGCCTTATAGTTTTTGAGTTATTGGGGGGAGGCGTGAAAATTAGGGGAATATTATATACAGGCACAATGCACTTTTTAAAGCAAAATTCATTAGTTTTATAGTAGATCCACCACTGGGGACTGAATGGGGAACTGTCATGCTCGTCCTCTCTGCCAGCCTTAATGTTTACTCCATATCATGAAGCTATCAGTGTTATGAATTTCCCCCTTTCCCACCAGTGACAGCCAATGATGTAAAGCAGGGTCAGGGAAACAAATAATACAATGGTGTCACACCAGGGGCATGGGTTCCATCGTAGTATTGGGGAAATGAGAGGATCTGGCACAGTAACCCAGTCTCCAACATGATGTGCATTCCTCCCCAAACACGTTAGAAACTATAGTAACTTAGTGCAAGCTGCGGCACCGTACAGACTAGCATAATTTCATGGACTAGAGGAGGTCCCCAAACTAAGGCCCTTTGGCCAGGTAAGGCCCGGGGGACTCATTTATCTGGCCCGCAGCAACCCCCACCGCCTGCTCTTACCGGCACTGCGCTGCGCGGCTGCCCACTTCTGGGTTGGAGGAGCACCGGAAATAGCTTGTGCACGTGTGCCAGCATTATTTGCACATGTGCAAGCATTATTTCCGGTGCACATCTGGGTCAGAGGAGGCCCGTGCACATGCACACAAGCTATTTCTGGTGCTCCAACCCGGAAGTGCGCCGGAAATAGCATGTGCGCACGTGTATGGGCACACGCTCCCCCGCCCTCCGCGCGACCGGCACTGGAGACACTGGCCCGAGGCGTGATAAGTTTGCTGGCCTTTGGACTAGAGTCCATTTAATCAGATTCGAGTTAACCTCAGTTAGCAATTGTTTTAGCTAGCTAGACAGACAGACATCTCACACAGGTAAAGGGAGAAATACAGAATTGTCACAGGCTGAGAGAATCAATGTGTTTATATGGCTGCTTTTTTAGAGACTGAACACAATATAAACATGGCTGCCTAAATTCAGTCAAACCACCAAGAAAAATACTACACTGCTTGTTTTGACCTCATGTGACAATAATTAGTTGAACAGAAGCTTTCAGTAAATACCACAACATATGCACAATCCCACATTCTAATGGTAGCAAAAATGAGAGTCACAAGCATGATCTAAAATGCTCAATGTCCTTCTGGCACACAAACAGAAGTGTATCTGACTTCCTAACAAAAGGGATGCAGAGTAAATTTAAATCACTGATTTAAAAAGTGGTGACTACAGTAAATTACTTAAATGATTTTTCCAGCTTTCTAATTCCTATATGTCCTAAACAAGCATGCATGTTAGTTAGTTGCTATAATAAATACAGCTTACTTGTTTTCAACTAAATAGTGCCTTTATACTATCCAGGAGTGTGACACAAAACCTCTAACCATGCAGCCCACATGCATTTTGTACGTTAATGAATTTATACTGTATCTGTTTAAGCTAGCAATTATGAATTAGAGATTTGCTTGATTTTTTTCTACATAAGGCCACTAAGCAAGATTACTTACTTGAAGTCTAAGTGCCCAGAACATTCCAGAAGCAAGTGTCACTAACAACATTGATTCTCCATGGCATGCAAAATAAATATTTGAGAACGTCTAAATAGTCATATGTTGAATAAGTATAGTGCATGGCCTCTTATGTCATATTTATAATACTTAACCTCAAGCTACTTTTTGTTGTTGTTGTTGCTTGCCGGCTTGTTCTTTTACAAAGGAAAAAGGCTTTGAAACTCAATAGTTATGTTTGCCAAGGTTTTTTTTCTTGGTTTATCAAACACAGCTTCATATCTGATGCCTGCAAAACAACCCTAATTCCTGGTTTGGACTTGTTGCTCCTACTCAGATTTTTCTGTCCCTACTCAGGGAACAGCAGTGCAGGAACTATCTCTATGGTTTACCGTTACATGTGAATTAGACCAAGATGTTTTCATAGGGTGTCATTTTATCCGATTTAACAAATCAGGAGTGCAGGTTTTAATGTTTTATCAACTTTAAACCAGATTATTTTAGAGAAATACTTAATATAACCACTTTTTTAAAAAGATGCAAGTAAACAAAGCTTGGTCTAAATTTTAAAAATCTGGTTTTAAATTTTTTAAATGGATTTCTTTTTTTAAGATTGTTCTGGATGAAAGGACAAATTCATGTCAACTCTCCTAAAATGCAAGACTGTGGTGCCTTGCTTGCGGTTACCCTACTATATTGTCATTTGAATAGGACAGAATAACAGCACTGGAGAATTGGGTGGCTCTAGACCTGTTATTAATATGGCAAGAACTGGTTGAAATTAGTGATGGGGGGGTTGCTTTGCCTTGGTATTCCCAACACTTATCAGATAAATCTAGAAGCTTCCTCAAGTATCATCTTCCAGTTTGTTAATTGTGCATACTGTATTGAGCCAGGAAGAGCCTCCTTACTGGCCATATTCACTTGCCCCTTCCCTTTCCCAAAACCTTTGTTTGTGAAGGAGGAGGTCTCACTGATTGGCAGGGTTGGGAGCAATGGCCTCATCACACTCACAGTGCGAATAGGGAGCATGGGAAATTTCACTCCTAGCTCACCTACCTCTGCTAGAAATTAGTTGCAACTACTTTCTGCAGTTCCATGTGAGCATCCAGACTTTACAGACAAAGCCTCCTGTTTACAAGAATAAGTATGGGGAAAGGGGAGCAGCCGTGGGGAGAGCTGGCAAAGGGCAAGTTAATTTTGAACCAAGACTGGACTTTAGAGAGGGTTTAGGTTCAAAGGTTTTTAAACCTATGGTATCATGGCTTGATTTAATCCCTGGCATCTGGTCTCCATAGACATTGATACTTCTGCCTAGGAATTTTAAAAAAATATTTTAACTGCATGCACATTTTGCAATCATATATTGACTCCCAAAAGTTTAAGGCTCTTGAAATAAGTTTGTGGATGGACCGATTAAGCATTATGCTCCAAACACATATTTTGCAAATTTATCTTGGCTCTGTAAAACACTTCTAATCCTTATTAAAATGTCTGCATGGGGGATTAAAATTTAAGTACGGGCTAATTAATCCCGAGGAAAAACATCCTATCCTATTCAGTCCTGTAAATGAACATTTCTTAAAACCAAATCCTTCAAATGGCTGTGCATCAGAAGAGCAACATTCCGATTTGCCTAGTGTTGCCAAGAACAAGCCTTAGTCTCTGATCCTCCATTGTTTGCCTTCTTGCATGTGGGGCCCAAGGAAGAAGATGGTATAAAATTATTGAGATGCTAGTCTGGTATTCTCTTTATGGAGCAACAAAAAGACCACAATCTGGAGAAGACATCACTAATATCTCCTTCTCTTAAAAGGTGGACCACCTGAGTGTTGTGAAAGCTCTTCCTAGGGCAAAGAGAGAACAAGTAATAGCCGAAATATTGGGAAATATTGTAACAAGAAGGAGAGAAATTGAAATTGCAGAATTTTGAGAAATTAAAAGATAAAGTGCGAGACTGGCTTCATTATTATCAAATAAGAGAGGCCTATAATTTGGACAAAAAAATTGGCTTCCAGGTGGAAAAATCAAAATTGGAAACAGAACTGTTAGATCCCAAAACTAAGATACTTTCAAGAATGTATAACTTGCTGTTAAAATGGAATACGCAGGATGAAACGGTTAAATCTGAATGACACTGCAAGCAATAGCCTCCAGAAGATCAAAAGAGATTACGAGGCTCTGGGCAGGAAATTGAAGCAATTAAATGCACAAATTGTCATCTCATCTGTCCTCCCAGTTGAACGACGTGGCCCAGGGAGAGAGGGAAAAATAGTGGAAGTGAACAACTGGCTTCGCAAATGGTGTAAACAGGAACGGTTTGGATTCTTAGATCACGGAATGCAGTTTCTTGAAGATGGACTTCTGGCAAGCGATGGGCTGCACCTCACAACGGTTGGTAGGAATGTTTTTGCAAAAAATCTCAGAAACCTCATCAGGAGGGCTTTAAACTGACTAATGTGGGGGAGGGAGACAGTGCTCCTGAAGGTAGGAGTCTATCAATTGATGAAGATGATCATCCAAATGTCATAGACCGAATGGAGCAAACAGCACGCAGACCTAGTGGTGGGAGGAAAAAATCCTTAAATAAGAGACACGGGGGAATGATTAATGGACTTCAATGTCTGTACACTAATGCGCAAAGTATGGGAAATAAACAAGATGAGCTTGAGCTCTTGGTACAGCAAACTAAATATGACATAATAGGCATCACTGAAACCTGGTGGGATAAGTCCCACGATTGGAATGTAATAATGGAGGGATACAATCTATTTCAGAGAAACAGACCAGACAAGAAAGGAGGAGGAGTGGCGTTATATGTCAGGGATGTGTATACCTGTGAAGAGATCCAAGATTTAGAACCTCAAAGCCAAAGTGAGAGCATTTGGGTCAAAATTAAGGGAGAGAAGAATAACAGTGACCTCATTGTGGGAGTTTACTATAGATCCCCAAGCCAAACGGAGGACATAGATGATGCCTTCCTGGAACAGATGGCCAAGCATGCAAAAGGAAGGGAGATAGTAGTAATGGGGGACTTCAATTACCCGGATATTTGTTGGATGTCAAACTCAGCCAAGAGCATAAGGTCAAACAGATTCCTCACTGGCCTTGCAGACAACTTCATTGTCCAGAAAGTGGGAGAAGCTACAAGAGGAACAGCCATTTTAGATCTGGTCCTAACCAATGTTGATGACCTGGTTAGTGGGGTAGAAGTGGAAGGATCATTAGGCGCGAGTGATCATGCTCTTCTGAAGTTTACTATACAGCGGAAAGGAGCAGCCAAGCATACTAGGACTCAATTTCTCGACTTTAAGAAAGCCGACTTCATAAAACTTAGGGAAGTGCTGGGTGAGATCCCATGGACAGTAATACTAAAAGGAAAGGGAGTTCATGATGGCTGGGAGTTTGTTAAGAGGGAGATAGTAAAAGCACAACTTCAGGCAATACCAATGAGACGGAAACATGGAAGGTGCCTAAAGAAGCCAGGGTGGCTATCTAAAGAACTTTTAACTGAGTTAAGATTAAAAAAGGATGTGTACAAAAAATGGAAAAGGGGGGAAACCACCAAAGAGGAATTCAAACAAATAGCCAGCACGTGTAGACACAAAGTCAGAAAAGCTAAAGCACAGAATGAACTCAGGCTTGCTAGAGAGGTTAAAAGCAACAAAAAAGGCTTTTATGGGTATGTTCGTAGCAAAAGGAAGAACAAAGAAACAGTGGGGTCACTCAGAGGAGAAGATGGTGAAATGCAAACAGGGGACACAGAAAGGGCTGAACTCCTCAATGCCTTCTTTGCCTCAGTCTTCTCCGATAAAGAAAACAATGCCCGACCTGAAGAATTTGGAGCAAATGATTCAGCAGAGGAAACACAGCCCAGAATAACTAAGGAGATAGTACAAGAATACTTGGCTAGTCTAGATGTATTCAAGTCTCCAGGGCCAGATGAACTGCATCCAAGAGTATTAAAAGAACTGGCAGATGTGATTTCAGAACCACTGGCAGTCATCTTTGAGAATTCCTGGAGAACAGGCGAAGTCCCGGCAGACTGGAGGAGGGCAAATGTTGTCCCTATTTTCAAAAAGGGGAAAAGAGAGGACCCAAATAATTACCGCCCAGTCAGTCTGACATCAATACCAGGGAAGATTCTGGAGCAGATCATTAAGCAAACAGTCTGTGAGCACCTGGAAAGGAATGCTGTGATCACCAATAGTCAGCATGGATTTCTGAAAAATAAGTCATGTCAGACTAACCTGATCTCGTTTTTTGACAGAATTACAAGCCTGGTAGATGAAGGGAACGCAGTGGATGTAGCCTACCTTGATTTCAGCAAGGCATTTGACAAGGTGCCCCATGATATTCTTGTAAAGAAGCTGGTAAAATGCGGTCTTGACTATGCTACCACTCAGTGGATTTGTAACTGGCTGACTGACCGAACCCAAAGGGTGCTCATCAATGGTTCCTCTTCATCCTGGAGAAGAGTGACTAGTGGGGTGCCACAGGGTTCTGTCTTGGGCCCGGTCTTATTCAACATCTTTATCAACGACTTGGATGATGGACTCAAGGGCATCCTGATCAAATTTGCAGATGACACCAAACTGGGAGGGGTGGCTAACACCCCAGAGGACAGGAACACACTTCAAAACGACCTTGACAGATTAGAGAACTGGGCCAAAACAAACAAGATGAATTTTAACAGGGAGAAATGTAAAGTATTGCACTTGGGCAAAAAAAATGAGAGGCACAAATACAAGATGGGTGACACCTGGCTTGAGAGCACTACATGTGAAAAGGATCTAGGAGTCTTGGTTGACCACAAACTTGACATGAGCCAACAGTGTGACGCGGCAGCTAAAAAAGCCAATGCAATTCTGGGCTGCATCAATAGGAGTATAGCATCTAGATCAAGGGAAGTAATAGTGCCACTGTATTCTGCTCTGGTCAGACCTCACCTGGAGTACTGTGTCCAGTTCTGGGCACCACAGTTCAAGAAGGACATTGACAAACTGGAACGTGTCCAGAGGAGGGCAACCAAAATGGTCAAAGGCCTGGAAACGATGCCTTATGAGGAACGGCTAAGGGAGCTGGGCATGTTTAGCCTGGAGAAGAGGAGGTTAAGGGGTGATATGATAGCCATGTTCAAATATATAAAAGGATGTCACATAGAGGAGGGAGAAAGGTTGTTTTCTGCTGCTCCAGAGAAGCGGACACGGAGCAATGGATCCAAACTACAAGAAAGAAGATTCCACCTAAACATTAGGAAGAACTTCCTGACAGTAAGAGCTGTTCGACAGTGGAATTTGCTGCCAAGGAGTGTGGTGGAGTCTCCTTCTTTGGAGGTCTTTAAGCAGAGGCTTGACAACCATATGTCAGGAGTGCTCTGATGGTGTTTCCTGCTTGGCAGGGGGTTGGACTCGATGGCCCTTGTGGTCTCTTCCAACTCTATGATTCTATGATTCTATGATTCTATGATTCTAAATGGGCACAAGATATTGGTCATAACATTATGTTTGCTGACTGGGAACAGTTGTGGACCACCGGTATGAAATTTACGGCATGTAATGCCTTAAGAGAGAATATTATGAAAATGATATATAGGTGGTACATGACACCAGTCAAGCTTGCAAAAATATATCATTTGCCTGATAACAAATGTTGGAAATGTAAAGAAAATGAAGGTACATTCTTTCACCTTTGGTGGATGTGCCCAAAGATTAAGGCTTTCTGGGAGATGATCTATAATGAAATGAAAAAGGTATTTAAATATACCTTCCTGAAGAAACCAGAGGCCTTTCTCCTGGGCATAGTCGGCCAATTGGTGCCAAAGAAGGACAGAACTTTCTTTATGTACGCAACAAGAGCAGCAAGAATACTGATTGCAAAGTATTGGAAGACACAAGATTTACCCACCCTGGAACAGTGGCAGATGAAGGTGATGGAAGAAATTTAAAGACTATCTACAGAAATATTGTAAAATTAATGAATGTTAAAATGATGATTGGGTTGAATAGGGGGTATTAGCAACAAAGTTAATAAGAATATGCAAAAATGAATTGATAATGGATGAAAATATAGAGTTATAATATGTTAAGATATAGAGTTAAGATAAATGAAAGAGGGTAAGGATTTGCTAATTTGATTACCTAAATGGGAATACAAAAAGGGGAGGTGTGAGGAGGTCAAGGAAACAAGTTAATGAGCATAAAGTTATAAAAAATGGATTTGTTTTTAATTCTCTTTTACCTATTCGTTTTTTGTATATTGTATTTTTATTTGTATTTCTTCTTTTTTATGTACTTTTTTTAGGTTTTCTTTTTTTTCTTTTGTTCTTTTCATATGTTCTTTTTTGTATTTTGTAAACTGATGTTTTTGTAAAATTCCAATAAAATTATATATATATAAAAAAGAGAGAACAAGTAATAATCCTGACACAAAGCAAAAATTTCTCTCTGATGAGGTCCTCTTGCTCGATATCAAATTACAGTGGTACTTTGGTTTAAGAACAGCCCTGTTTATGAACTATTTGGTTTATGAACTCTGCAAAACCGGAAGTAGTGTCCTGGTTTGCAAACTTTACCTTGGTCTAAGAACAGAATCTGAACAGTGGAAGGGCACCGGTGGCAGGAGGCCTCATTAGGGAAAGCGCACCTCGGTTTAAGAACGGTTTTGGTTTAAGAACGGACTTCTGGAACGGATTAAGTTCGCAAACCGAGGTACCACTGTACTTTTTGGTAAATTACTTGGGATATACAGTAAGTACCTCCATGGTCTCTATCAGTTCTTTCCTTCTGTTTCTTCCTCTGCAACTGATCTGCATCCAGCTTGCTCTTCCCCATGCTTGGGGAAGCCAGTGAATTAAAAGGGGTTGCCTTTATCAGGAAACTAGTGTTTTCCCCATGAGTAGATAGGGGGACTCCAGGCGGCTTGTGTCTAGAAGAGCTTTTAACTGAAGTGGCTGGAATAGGCCTATTGAGGGCTTTTGTAGTGAACAAGAGGCCCTTGACAGTACAATGGACACTCCTACTAATCAATGGGCATGCCAAGCTTAGAAGGATCTAGCCAATGAAGCCTGAAGTGAACTTGAGTGTAAAAAAACAACAAATGGTTCAAGAAGGGAAGGAATGATTCGGGCTAAAGGGCAAGTATATATTCCTGGGCAACACCCACAGCATAGGGATTGCCCCTGCATAGCACTTCTGATGCCCATCGGCCATTACTTGCAATCTTCCAGTTTTCTCAGCTCTGCCTGATCCTCTTACCTCCCAACTCCTTTGATGCCCCAGAAATAATGTGAGGCATGTGCTCCTGCCGTCTTATCCTCCCCACTGTGATCCTTCATCATCACATTTCAGTGCCATTTCTGATTTCAGTGCCAATTCACATTGATTATGCTTAGCACCACAGACTCTTTCCCAAGTTTTGCCAATTCTCTCAACCCGCTAATTGTTTTCTGAGTATGTATCACTGATCAGCGAATACAGGGCGGTGAGGAATCTTAAGATGTTTTGTTACAAACTGCTTCCCTTCGCAACAAATCCAGTGTCAAAAAAGAGTCTGTTCAAACCAAGTCACTCCAGAGGGCACTGGAGCACCAAGCCAACAGCATGTATTGTTGCTGCAATTCCCCACACATCTTTCCAACTGTGTTCCCGCCCCCCTTCCCTTCAGGAGCCATGGGGGTAGGCTGAGTAATGACATTAAGGAGGAGGTCAGGCAGATATAGAATGGCCTTCGGAAACTGGGTAATGTGGGGAGCCCTGTTTTGGGACAGCCACAGGGCAAGGCCACAGGATTAATCCCCATGGCATTCCTGTCAGCCCACTGGATTATCCAAAGCACCACAATGGGTACACTGGTTGCTGCCCCCCTTTTGGTCCAATCTATTAGGCATAAAAGACTTTTGCAGTTGCTTAGAATAGCCATACACACCCAGCTCACAGATCACGCAGCTAGGGATGCCATCATTTGCTAGGCTTGCCAACTCTTTTTCTGAAAGAACACCTGTATTTTGTTATACAAGCAATAAAACCAATTCAGCAAATAACCATCATCCTACCCATCACTGCAGCTCCTTGTTGGATAAAAAGCACAGCTGTTGAATTTCTGGATATCATGCATCTAATAATACTTTTCAGGGAGGAGGTGGCGCTGGAACTCCTATCAGCTTTTCCAGAGACAAGGTGCTTCTCTGGGTCTTATGTAGCTAAAGCACCACATGCCAATTGGGGGACTATTGTTCATGTTTGTTATTATGGGATGTGTTTCTGTGTTTTTATATTGTAAAGCACCCTGTGATCTTCAGGTGAAGAGTGGTATAGAAGTTGAATAAACAACAAAGAAAGACAGCAGATGTTTCAGGACCCATCTAAAATTAAAACCTCCATATTCAGAAGCAGCATATCTGTGACTAACAACTACAGGGAATAAACCACAGAGGATAGCTATCTCCACTATGCCCTGGTTGTGAGCTTCTTAGTGGCATTTGGTTTACTGCAGCTGATGCAATGGACCTTAAGTTTGATCCAATAAGAAGATATTTATGTTCTTATTAGATCAAAATTGATGATGCTGGATAAAACTTCCTGGCAACTATCATATGTGCTTATTACTGTGTGTGTATCTCACATACACACACAGCTAAGAATAGTAATGAGCTCTGAAACTCAGCCACCCTTTCCAAGTACCAGCTGATGAATCATTCTAGGCGTCAGATTCTCATTGTTTGTTTTCAAAGCTTACTATAAGGTGGTCCACTGCTGAGCCAAGATCCTCAGACTACGTTGGATGAATGTCAGTCTCCTCTTAGCTTCCTTCTCAGCTGCCAAATGTACTTATGTGCTAACTTATACCTTGCCCCACCCAGCCTGCTCCCAAATAGCCATACCTTTCTCTGAGAAACAAGGCAGAATGTAACACACCCAGTAGGTTAATCCAGTGGTTTTCAACCAATGTGCCGTGGCACCCTGGGGTGCCTTGAATGATTGTTAAGGGTGCCACAGGCAGCACTGGCCTCTGCCTCTCTTTCCTTCCCTCCCTCCTCTGATGCCCTCTCACATTTCTGCCTCCCAAAGGCTTGCACAGCTGTTTATTGCAGCAACCCTGACTATAAGCTCTGCAGGCAAATGGTGCCTCCTCTAGGAGGCACCTCTCTTTTTTGGGGGGGGGACTCCCAAGGAGAGGGGAGAGGAGAGGAGGCTGAAGGAACACTCCACAAGGGAGGGTGTTTGGAAAAGAGTAAGAGGCTACCAGCTCTGCAGGCAAGGAGTGACATAACTGGGCTCCTGAGCTCCACAGGGGTGCCACAGAAAGGACGTAGTTGGTTAAGGGAGCTATGGGCTCAAAAAGGTTGAAAACCTCTGGGTTAATCTATTGTAATCAAAATTTGGAACTCCTAGATAAGACTGGCAAGTGTTTGGAGAAAGGCACTATATGTATAGGTTTATTATTCTTTGCTAAATTTGTTTGTTGTCTCTTCACAAAATGGTGCTCAAGGTAAAAACAAGTAAGTAAGACATCAGTGCAAACAATAAAAACAACCAGTTGACCAAGCTGCTAACATTTTACAGTGACAGCTTATGGAGCCAAATGTTTGCATGTTTGCATCTCACTAGATGGTTATCACAGAAGGAGCTCTTTACCCTTGGTAAAGAGTTACTGAGCTTGGATACAGCTACCAAGCAGGGCCCCTCTCAAGTTCCCACCAAACATGCTTCAGATGTTGGGGGGACAAAAAAGAGTGGCCTCTTCTGAAGATCTCAAAGCACAGTCAGGCTTGTATGGGGAAAGCACAGTCTGTCAGATAACCCGGTCCCAGGTTGTGCAAACAACTGTGCTTGGAAATAAGCCAGTAAAGCTGTTTTAACTGGCTGTAGCATTCTGAATCAGCTGGTATCTGAACACTCTTTGCAAGTAGTCTCACACAAAGTTTGTTTCAGTAATCCAAACAAGATATAACTAAGGCATGTGTCACCACAGCTAGATCTGATATCTTCAAGGAAAAGTGTCCTTTCCGCACCAGCCTCAGAAAAGGTGCCCTTTTGAACTTTTATTTATTCCCCCCTTTCCTACTGTATTTGCTGTTTGCTTGTTCTAGAATGTATGAAGTTATTGGTCTTACAGGTGGGTGAGAACCTGAGCAGTTGCAATACTGATGAAATGATTTTGTGCTTAATGGTGTCCAGAGTGAAAGTCATATTAGCACAAAACTGAGTGTGGCGCAAAGACGGAGTTACTGTAGTACCCCACATGGGAGGTTAGATAGATTATTTTATTTTTATTCTGAAGCTGTATGAGTTTTAAATCTGGTCAGCTATCTTTATTGTGCAAAGTGACCAGCTAGGATTTTGTACTGAGGGATGTGGATGGGTATGTGATTGTGGGTAGTATTGGTTGAATAGTATTGAATGGATCTACAGATATCAGGGGCGGAATTAGCATTATGAATACATGAAGCTGCCATATTGGATCTGGCCATTAGACCATTCTAGCCCATTGCTGTCTACTCAGATTGACAGCAGTTTTCCAGAATCTCAGGCATAAGTCTAAGTCCCACCTATTCTTTCCCTCCTGGCCTCCACCCCTTCCTACCAACCCTCTCCGAAAGATCGCATTTCGCAGGAGGGGATGGTGGGATTCGGGTGTGTGTGTGTGTGTGTGTGTGTGTGTAAGAGAGAGAGCAAGCGAGGGAGGTGCATTTCAAATCTAAATACTGTGCCGGCCAGAGTGTTGGGCTGGATTGTCAGAAACTCAGGTTCAAATTACTGCTCAGCTAAGGACCTTGGGTGCAGAGTTTTTGTGTGGCTAAAAACAAAACAAAAACTGTTCCAAGGTTTTAAAAAGAGCATTTTAAGATGCAGCCCCCAAACTTCAAAAACCGAATTGTGCCAATTCTCTTCTAAACCCTTGAGGAAGACTAGCTTGCTAAAATGCACCAGGTCAAAAATGCAGGAGAAGCCCCGTCTGCCTGAGAGCATGGGTTCTCTTTCTTAGAGGAAACCTGGGTCAAAGATTTCCCCTTTGTATCGAGTTTCGACTTCCTCCTGCAGACTCCCATTTCCTCATGGAAAGAACATGATTTTAGCTATTCAGCAGTCGGAGGATGGATACAATCAGAGTGCAGAGTATAGTTTCATTAGTTCTCAGATGGGAATGCAGCTTCACATACATTCAGCACAACTGTGGACATCTGGCTGTAAGGTTTTCACAGTTATTTCAAGGCAGAAATTCACAACCTGCACAGCCATTGTCCAAAAGGGAGACATTTTATGTTTAACATCAACAAAATTTGTGTCTTGGATGCTTTTATCAGGAAATATATGACGACCAGGAACTATGCTCAGTGCCCAGTCCAGCTAGGCCCATCCCATGAGGACCAATCCTGCAGACTAGATATATTTGCAAAGTTAGGGGGAGAGGGGTGCGCAAAATAAATGATAAAAAATGAAAGCAAATACAGGATGCCCCTGCCACTGTAGGTCGTTCTTTTCCAGAAACAGCCCAGTGCCCATACTGTATTACAATTCACACTTGGAGTGCCCATTGCAAATGGATGGAAATGGGGCATTCAAGACTCATATGTGTATGGGATGTGTTGTGTGTGTGTCTTTTTTTGATTTTCAGCTAATTCCTATTAGGTTTGCAAGATCAAAAGTGGCAGATGATCTTCTGGATCAAAGGACGTCAGATACTCTGAGCAGTTCACTCCCCATTTTAAAAAAAACAGAAGAGGAAAAAACGTTTCCAGCAAAGTCTTGCCCCGCCCCCTAAACACAGGAGAAATTGCGGGTGGGGAGGAACACGCCCCCCCGCACCGCGAACAAACGCCTAGAAGTCGTAGCCTTCCAACCTAGCTGCAGAGCTTTCCGTCTTTCCTGGGCAGCTAACTCCCCCAAATTTGAGCCCTACGGCTGCCCATCCATGCCTGTCTTTTGCAAAGCAAACAATGCTGCGTTGCGCTTGGGTCTTGGCTTTTGCTCCTTGCAAAGCCGGTCTCCACGCCAGCATGTGCTTCATCGCACGCCAGAAATTGCTCCCTGCAAATTCAAACCGTCTAAGTCCCACCTATTCTTTCCCTCGTGGCCTCCGCCCCTTCCTTCCAACCCTCTCCGAAAGATCGCATTTCGCAGGAGGGGATGGTGGGATTCGGGGTGTGTGTGTGTAAGAGCGCAAGCGAGGGAGACGCTCACCTTTCCTAACGCCGGGTGCATTTCAAATCTAAACACGCACGGAGGGGGGAAGGCGGGACGCAAGCCAGGTGCCCCACGAGGGCAGAGGGGCTACCAAACGGTTCGCTAGTAGTTCCCCGGCGAGAGGATGGAAGGCCGCAGATTACAATGGGGGGAAGAGAACTGGCCCAAGGATTGCAGCTTTAACAGCACGCAAGGCTGTTACATCGCATCGTGCCAATGAAATGCCATACAAGACGACCGCCCCTCTCTCCTTCCCCGGTCTCCCCAGAGCTTTATCGATGTCGGCGCGCAGCGTGCGGTGATTAAATACATTTTTTTATATTAAAAACAACAACCACAGTCGTTCGGAACAATTCCTTTTCCTTTCCTCTGCTGCTTTGACTGCAACGTTTAGACGACGCTAAAATGAGCGCCTTTCTCCGCCGCCAAGGAGGCTTTCCGTTAAGTAAAACCCATTCCCTTTGTAGCGCGAGAGAGGGGCGAATGGCAATTGCAGTTTAAATCCCACCACCCACGCCCCGCTTTAGCCGAGGCTTCCGAGGCAGCAGCAGGGTTTGTCTTGAGTTCGCGCGAGCCCGTGGGGGTCCCCCCACACCTGGCGCCCCATGGACATTGCCGGAGGGCTGCTCCTCCCACCTGCCCCCACTTCTGTCATTGTTTCTGCTTAGACGTGACCCCCCGGAGTCCGCATCGCTCCAGATCCCACTGACCGTGCGGAGCGCAGGGGCGGATTCCGCGGCGCAGAGAACTGTCAAGAGACCACGCGGCGGGCGCTGCCCGAGGCACTTCTGACCCTTTTGCGCTGAGCGAGCCGGCAAGCAACGAGACGGGCCAGCTCTGCCTTGCAGCCCCGGATCGTTTCCCTGGCGAGGCACCTCTGAACTCCCGAGCGCCCCTCTGCCTTACCTGCTGGGCCTGGCAAAATGTACCGTCCGGAGCGTCCTCCCCGACCTCTGCAACGGGGCATGCAGCATTTTCTCAGATCGTCCCTATAAACTCATAGCCAGCTTTCCAGCAGAAGCTCCCCGCTAGTCGCTCAGCCTCCCAGAAAGCGGCCACATGAAGCGAGGAGGGAGGGGAAGAAATTAGACCCTTCCCTCTGTCCCTCCTTCGCCCTCCCCTTGCGCTCGCTCTCCCCCTCCGACGGCTCCTGTCAAGCTAGGCTTAAAGCTGCAGCGCACTATTTCCCCTCCGCGCTGACTCTTGTCCCCTCGGCTTCTGGAAGCTGCCTCTTTAACACCCACTGCAGGTACGGCAGACAAAGGGCTGCCTGGTAGCAGATTCCTCCTTGCAGCAGAGACTGCAGCGCAAAGATGCATGCCACCCTGGGGAAAGGAAGGGGCTCCCCTTAGCCAACCAGCCCTGGGGAGTGGGCGCTGCAGAACCCGAGGTGCATCAGCCTTTCCCCCCATGCCACGTACCCTTTGCCCTGCATATTCCGTGCTCCCACAACCACCTTCATCCTGGCAACAGGCAAGCAAATTGTCTTTGTTCTTCACCAGACTCTCTGCTCCCTTGGCTGCTTTAAGGTGTATCTCTGTAACGGTACAGTTATCGCAGCTATACAATCGATCCTGCACCTTGCTGCGAGGGTGGGTAAGACACTGGGAAAAGATGCTAGCAAGACCAGAAACAGGTCGACGGGTCCATATGCTTTGAATTCGGCAAAAGGATCCTCTTGCTTTCAAATGCAGGCAATTGTTTCACATTGTCGTCCAAGTTAAGCAGCAATTCAGCTTTGATTCCAGAGGACAGCTATTTATGACCCATTCTGAGGACTCTGATAGCAGCATGGGTCCCCCACGCCACCTTCACCTTCGCCTTTGCCACAGCCTGATTAAGCTTGGTGAGAAAAATTCCCAACATCCCCCGGAGGGGCTTCTTCTAGGCAACCATTTCTGATAGTGACACTGGTGACATTTGCATATTAGTGTTAATTCCTGATGGTCAGGCACAATAGGCTGTGACTATGGCAGTAATCACAACTCATGATTCCCATACATATCCAGTGTCATACCCAAGGGTTGGTGGAGTAAGATTAAGATGGGAAGGCTCCAGTTTAAGTCTCACCCTAGTCATGAATTTGTGATAGCCATAAGCCATGGGTCTCCCAAGAGACTGAGATCTACTCACAGAGTTAAAAACTGGCAGTGATCTACCCCACCCCAGGTCAAAGTTGTTGAGCTTTTTTAGGGGGGGCGTTTTTAGGGGTTATTGGGCTTTTTTAGGGAGGAAAATCCTGTTCAGCTTCTTTGGGGGGAGCCACTGATATTCCAGTGGTCTGCCACAGACGTCCAGTGATCTACCTGTTGCACGTGCCTGCCATAAGTAATCCAGGTGCAGCCAGTGGTGGGGGAAGGGGGTGTGGGTCACCCCGGGTGTCATCACTGGGGGGGGTGACAAAATGACAAAAATAATACTTTTAAAAGTAATAAATAGAAAATGGGCTCATGAAACTTTTTAGTTTAGTTTAGTTTGGTTTAGTCAACAAACGTAACGAAACATGGCTGGCACTGGATGCCACACCGCAGGGGCATGGTGGCTTGAAATGGCAACATGGGGCTTGCGTCTGCCCTCCACCTCTCACTCAGCTGCCCTACAGCTGAGGGGGAGGTGGCGGAGAGGCTCCATGCAGTGCCCCCTGCCCCCATGGCCGGCTCGCCCCGCCCCCTAGCTACACTGCTGGGTGCAGCATTTGTTTCAGGAGCACCTAAAATCTGTGAGTTGTGTGAGAAGATCAAGGGAAAGCCCACCATTTGTGGGAGTCACTACCCAGCCTTCTGACCATAGGGCCTGCTGTGACATTGCAATGAAATGAAAGTCCTGAGTTAGAATTAAGATCCTATATTTGCCGCTACAATTTGTTTTTGAGTTGACATGCTATTCCCCAATTACAGCTATACTGAAATCGTAGCTACCTGAATTGCGTGTGTGTTTAGGGGACAGCAAGGGTCTAATAATGGGTCTTTCACTCTAGCCTGTTATGTCTAATTGGCTAGATCTCCTCTCCCAAATAAATGTCAGTCATTGCTATGACTTCACTCATTGGCTAAGACATGGAAAGGTGGGAGCAGGCTGGTTTCTCACAAAACAAATTAGAATACTGCCTGCACATTTTGTCTCATAGCTAAGGTTCTACAAATGCTGGAAACTTCTTTAAAAAATGAAATCTAATCTGGGGGTTGTTGTTGCCCCCCCCAAGCCCCTCTCTGCAGACCCCCATATTATAAGAAATACTCTTCTCCTTGACCACTTCTGCCGGAAATACATGTGATAGGGACCAGGAAAGAAGGATAACCCACCTATCAGATGAATCAAATTTATTTAACTGGTCCTCCTATTACAATAGCTTATACCCATGGCACTGAACGCCTGTCAGGCATGTATCTGCAAAACCCAATGTACAGGTATTGGTAGCGCCACCTCCCAAGGTCAAGTAAAGGGTGTCTGTCAATGGCAGCCTGGCCATCTCTCCTTGACATGCCCTTAATGACTGTTCAAGTGGGACGCCAAAGGTCTAAATTCAGGGCACCCTGCTGAGTCAGAAGAGCGTGGTAAAATTAAGTGCTGCCTGTATTACACCATTTGGGCTGCCTTAACCAGGTCATCCTGACTCAGGTACAAATAAGACGGCAGGGAGACAGTTTCGAGCTGAAACATGTTCAAAAGAGACCTAGAAAGGAAGATTCACACACAAAAGGCAACAGAGATATCAAAGCTGCTGTCGTCACTGGCTTTAAGGTATCTGAGGTCAGTAGACCTGATTCATGTTTTCCTCTACACTCTACGAGACCCTCTTTCCTTTTGGCCAGTGTCCTAACTGTTTAGTAAGGATATTTGCGATGGTCCTTTAAACATCACCTTTTCTCAAGGACAGGGTGCAGACTTGAAATGAGACTGGTGGGTTTTTCACTCTGGTCCAGAGATGTGCAAAATGGATGTGAGATGTAAAGAGACATCACCAGTAAGGGCAGCTCTACTGAATGAGACTGATTCCCCAATTACATCTCTTAATACTCCCTGATAGACAATGCTTAACAACAGCCACCGAGGTAATTGATGGACAAAGCCCATTGCATTGCAATTCAAATCACACAAATGCTTCCTATCAATGTTAACATGAGCAGAATCAGGCTTGCCTTCCAGTGTGCTAAACAGGGTGGTTTTAAAAACAAAAACACATTACAATTAAAAGTCTTGTGAATAAGCTATCATGGTTAAATTCCTCATGCTATTTCATCCAGCAAAATTTATGGACTTTTCCATAGACTGCTGCTCATGGCATCAATTTAGAACAGTGATTCTTAACCTTTCTTGAATGCTGGCATCAGCACATTTAAAGCTGTACAAACCAGCCTCATTGGCATAAGCCAAACCTGACTTAGCAGGACCATGTGAATGTGCAAGCTGCCGGATGGGAGTTTGCAGCTTCTTTGCTCCTTCCGTCCTTTTGCTGATGCACCAAACTCAGCTTAGAGCGCCATCCAATCGAGGGCTCATGGTTAAGCTCTCTTCTCACTAACCACAAGCTGTAACCAAGGTTTGTTCTTGGTCAGCGAGGAAGGAGTTTAACCAGAAGACCCACTTCAGATGACACTCCAAACCAAATCTCGGCTGAACTCAGTGCAGCACGGCAGCAAAATGGACTCCAAAATGGAGAAAAGAAGCTATGAGCCCTCTGTGAGCCCATTTCTTTGTTTGTGCATGCAAACCAGGCTACTGACAGTCACCATGGTTTGATTACACTCCTTCACTCATATATACTCCAAAACAAAATGCTTTAAAACATCTTACTGTTTGTTTCCATTTTCTGTTAGAATTCATGGAAATCTGAAATATATGTATATTTTGTATTTATTTCAAATATGCCCCTATCTTTTCTTTTCTTTTTTTACTGTATTTTTGGTTTTTATGGAAGCCGCCCAGAGTGGCTGGGGAGGCCCAGCCAGATGGGCGGGGTATAAATAATAAATTATTATTATAAATTATTATTATTATTATTTTCATGACAGATGGGCACAGCACAGTCCAGGGCTGTAGTGCCATGGCTGATAAACAAGTGTTGCAGAGCCTCCTGTCTTCCCTCTTTCTGGTTGAGATAATGAAACTCCACACATATGCAGGAGGCTTTCGCCACCATAGCTGACAACGAGCCCGCCTCACTTTCATGCAGACGGCTGCACAAGTCATAATCCATGTGCTTAGCTGTGTCAGCCAGTCAAGCTAAACCGTTTATGTTACAAGATATTAACAGACACATTTAAAAACATAGCAGTTGCTCCACACTATCATATACATTAACCTACAGCAAGTAAATAAATTACAACATTATTTCCCAGCAGAGCAATCTCCGTATCTCTGCTATTTAAGGAAGGAGCAGAAAGGCTTGCAGATTCAATCTGAAAGTTGGTTTTGTTCCTTGTCTTTTACCAGTAATCTGTATTTACAGAGCTTTTTGAACTCAGGCGACAGAGGGTTAAACATGTGAGCAAGGCTGAAAGAACAGGTCCCTATGGACTCAGAAATAAGTAATTCCTTCCTCAAGCTTTCCTTTGCCTTGGCAAGGCCTTCTTCTCTACTCCCTTGTCAGTGGGCCCTCAAACTACACCTTGTTTATTCCTGTGCCCAGAGAAACTATAAAACAGCAAGCAATGGGTCTGATTCCCTAGTTTTAATTAACTCCATGTGCGATTGAGTAGATGTAGTATGAATGCAACTGTACACAGATGTGTGAGAGGAAGGATGTGCATTTTTAAATGTGCAGGCATGCATGTGTGTCTGATCTGTCTTCTGGGACTGGCTATGCAGAGGCTAATTAGATATCAGGTGATTTGGTAAATTTGGAATTCAACCAACCTCTTTCAAAGAACTGAAAACAAAAGAAACCTCACGGCACCATAAAGACTAACAAATGTTTTTATGGCATAAGCTATCATGGACTACAGTCAACTTTATCATATGCAAGAATTGCTGCACAGAATTGCTAGGGAGCAACGAGAGTCCACGATCCTAAGCAACACAATTAGGCAGCAATGGAAGCCAGCCATATGGACCCACGGGTAAGGCATTGCAGAAAGGAGGCCACTGCTCACTCCAAAGGAATCCCCATGCATGGTGTGATTAAAAGGGCCATCCATTATTTACTCCTCCTGTGCGCTGCTCCATGCTGCTTCTCCCCTGAGCCCACTGCCTGCCTTGTAAATCAGCTAGCTTGAAGAAGCTCATCTTCCCCACCCCCTTTCTTGAGCACGCGGCTTGCCTAGTAAATCAGCTAGTTTGAGGCTCATGCTTTCTCTCCTTTCTTCAGTTCTCTGGCCAGCATTTTGGGAGAGTTATAGGAAGAGTCTCTTAAATCATATCAGACCGAGGACTGACCTCATCTAGACTTCTGAAGCTGCTACTCCCCGGCACCCCTCATTTTGCAAGGATAAAGAGGATGACTCAGTTAAACATGTCCCTCTGTTTCTCGCGTGAGAATCTCAGGCCACTGACTTGTCTCCCTGCTGACTTCAAGGTTTCAGAGGCATCACAATCCTGTGCATGCCTACTCAAGATATATATTATTTTAATCTTAAGTGAATTAGAAATAAATAATAAATAAAAGGAAGCCATCTTGATTTCCAAGGGACTTACTCCCAAAGTAAATGTGGATGAGACTGCAACCTAAGCCTAACTGCTATATAGAACCATGTATTCCAAATGCCCTGTTAGCGTAATAGAGAATGTACATATGAAACAAATTGTACTGGGGAAAATGCAATAAGACACTCTAGCAGGTCCCCTCAAGTGTGAACTGTCTTATCAGTTGACAAAAGCCAGTACCAAATGCCACATGCTCACAACCCCTTTCTGTTATTCTGTTCAGGGGGACTGGAAAAGTAAGGAGAGAGGGAAGAAATTATCGCATATCCAAAACAATTGACAGTTAAGTATTGAAGGCAGAACCTGTAGTATTTGCTTTTCATGCAGACGTGAGTCAACGTACTTCCATGCTCTTCCTTTCCTCCCATTTCAGCAACTTCCTTTCTATTGATGCCTTAAAAACTTAGCCATCCATGAAGGGTACTGTCAAGCAACAATATATTTTCCATGAAATCTCACCTTTTGATTGCCCCATTTCTCCTTTGCCTTCGAGATCCATTAATCCAGAACAAGTACCAACGCTATGTTCCAGATCCATACCCACAATCACTAAAGCAGATGAAACGCCTCCCCACGTGTAAGTGTGCACTGGGTACTAAAGGTATTACACCAGTTGTATAGAAGTAGGCCAGAAGAGCTTCCATGTCGGGGCTACAGTAAACCATACAGACTCCTAGATCATGCTGTAGATTCTTGCAGGGAGTTTCTGTATCCACATCACCACCAGCAGGTACCATGCATGATAACCAATGGCATGGAAATTTCTCCATGTGGCCATACCAGCATCAAAAACTTTAGAACCAAAGACAGAATTATAGGGCCAATCTAAGCAGAAGGAGAAAGGAGCCTTGGAGAGCCACTGTTCTCCCCATCATAAATTGGCATGGAAAAGTTAGCATCTGCTTTTATGGCAGAAGGAAGGCAGAGCAGATTTATACAGCTCTAATGCTGCCAGGCAAGTGGGGTGACAGCTGCTAGAAGAATGTGGCATGCTTGGAGCAAGCACCTGTTCCCTTTGGGGTTCACAACACATCACCACTATGTGGCCTCTGGAATGAAGCTCCAATGAAAAGTTATTCCTCTCCTTCCATAAATCATATCTGAATATCCTCTCCCTCTGGCTATTTTAGAGTTCCTTTAAGTAGTGACCCGCATTAAGGAAGGGTACACAGTTTTCCAGTGACAGGTGACAGCTTGCACTACTGTCCAGGTGGGTGAAGCATAAAAGCATGGTCAAATTACAAGGTAATCTTGTGCTTTTCACCTGCCCTAAGAAATTGGTGAAAGGACACTTTCCTTAAACAACCCTCCATGTCAGAAATGGAGGGACACATAAATGTACAGTTATCACTTATCCTTCTTCTCTTCTATCTCATTTCAGCTACTGTTGCATCTTTCCTTATTTTTCATTTTTATTTCCACCCCACCCCCAACTTTTCTCCCCTACCTAAATCCCAGAGCTTTTGTCCTGGTTTCCTGCTCCCCTTTGGAAATCTATGTTCTATGAATGATAGGGCAGGGGTTAGTCAAAGTCTTTCTTAGTTTTGTGGGAACATGGCAAATCAGCCTCTGCTCTAGACCTACAAAATGTGGTATGGAACCCGAGGGTCACCTAATCCAATTCCCTCAGTGCAGGGATCTCAGCTAAAGCATCCATGACAGATGGAAATCCAACCTCTGCTAAAAAACCTCAATGGAAGGAGAACACAGCACCTTCTGAAAGAGTCTGTTCCACTGTCAAACAGCTCTTACTGTCAGGAAGTTCTTCTTGATGTTTAGTCAGAATCTCCTTTCTTGTAAC
Source organism: Podarcis raffonei (assembly GCF_027172205.1). Taxonomy (NCBI): domain Eukaryota; kingdom Metazoa; phylum Chordata; class Lepidosauria; order Squamata; family Lacertidae; genus Podarcis; species Podarcis raffonei. The sequence continues at coordinate 67,098,345 of NC_070607.1, forward strand.
ATGAATCCATTGGTTCAGGTCTTAACCTCCAGAGCAAGAGAAAACCAGCCTGCTCCATCTTCCATGTGAAAGCTGTTTAGATATTTAAAGATGGCTATAATATCTCCCCTCAGTCTTCCCTTTTCCAGGCTAAACACACCCAGCTAAGTCTATGCTTGGTGAGGGCACTAACAGGATTTCTTCATTCCAACCACCTCTACAGTAAGCGACTGTATGGGAGTCTGCCCATTCATGGTTAAGAAAAACTGATCCCACCCAACAAAGTGGGTTGTTTCCATTGGAAAAGATGAATGAAGACTATGAAGTCAATTAAGGGAGAGAGATCATTAGACAGGAAGAGGGAGAAAGTATTCATTTGTTGTAATCCATGGTCCAGAAATGATGGAGCACATATATTGAACAGAGGGTACCCAAAACCACTTCCCTGTTTTACTCTCGTTGGTCTTCTGTTCTCCATTTCTTTGCAAAATGTTGGAATGTGAAAGTGAAAAGCCATTATTACCATTTTCTCCAAAGGCTTTGGCTTGAATGAGCTGACAAACTCTCAACATCTGACAGATCTTCAGAGGTCCAGGCTGAAAAGCATGGTCTTTTAATGCATAGGAAACTGTGGAAAGGATTTTTTAAGTCCAGTAGAGCTGTGTGTTGCTCATAAGACCTAGGATTAACTTTTCTAATATGCAAATGAAGAGCAAGTCTGCACAGACAGATTTTGCAAGTGTTCCTTGAGTTCCATAATCTGAAGAAAGAGGTTGCCAAGTGGCCTAAAAACACCTTTTGACCTGGTCCTGTCTTTGTGAAGTAATCTTGCAGCATAATTATATGCAGTGCTACACAGAAGTAACAGTTCAGTGGGATTTCCTTTTCGTTAAGTGTGTATATGATTGCAGCCTTGCTGTACAGAAAAGAAGAGGTGAAGATTTTGGGGGTACTCGCATTTTTACCTGCTACAGGCTGCGCATCAAGTTGATGTTAAAGACAGACAGGTGCAGAGGAAATTGGCCACCTTACCTGAAGCACATCTGTTTTTAATCAGTGCATTTCCCTCATCCCAGAGGCATTATGTGTCCTCTAAACCTTTGATCACATATTTATAATCACACATAGTAGCATTCTCTCCACATCATCGAAGTAAACAAACAAACAAGATGTAGAAAGCCTTTCCTTAAAACTGAAAGCACTAGGAGTCAGGCAAACAAAAGGGTTAATGGCATTTTGTTTTCATTCAAAAAACTGCAGTGGACTGGGGAGAATAGAGTTGGAGAGGGAGACAAGGGGAGGGGCAGAGTCTTCTCAGTATGTGTCTGCCTGTGGTTAGAATTAGGGGGAGGGGGAAGGAAGCATATGGGATCATGCTGCTAGAACCAATGTATTTATTTTTCTCCTGCAGTTGGCTGAGGAAATACCCAATCACATTTATAAAATTACAACAACATAGAAGTAGCTGACTCAGGCTGTTTATAGGTGTGTGCAGGTTAGAGGTGGTTGCCAGGTTTGATTTGATGCAAAGCCGGTTACAATTAACCCCACCCCCCACCCCTCCCGCAGATTCTCCTGCTTCCTCCTTCCCTCTGAGCTCTGTTGCAAATTATTTTGCATTCAGGCTGCATGATGCAAAACAAGCAAAAAACAACCTTCAGGAGCAGCCCTCCTTAGAATCACATTAGGAAAGCTGTTAAGTCTCCTAGATCTTTCTATAAGTCCACCAGAATATAACAAATTCTGAAACATACAGGTCAACAGTACAGCTGCCACAAAACATTACGAAGTAGGGCAATGAATCATGCATTTAGCACTCAAAACACTGAAACTGAATCAGAGAAGTGGGGATCAAGGTGAATCCTCTTTCCCTCTTGAAAGTGCATTGTTCATAACACACAGCTGAAGGTGTGCATCTCTCTCACGTACACACATCCTTCTTATTCATACCATGTTTGGAATTGAGCACACTGATAAAAACACTGTGCTGTGCTATGGGCAAGTCATTTGTGGAGTAACTTTATTACCACACCAATTTTTTTTATTTTTTGACACCAGCAAAGCTCCCAAATTAATGGGCAACCAACCTTTCCAAGTGTTGGGAATTGAATTTGTTCATTCCTGCCCATTTGGGGGCAAGTTATGGCACAACAAACAGGCAGGAATGAACAAACCCAGTTCCCCATACTTGTTAAAAGGTGCCTTTCCCATGTGTTTGAGGGGTCTGCTGCTATCAGGTAGGACTGGCATGAGAAGTACCCACTGTTGGATGCCTGCCAAGGCCCATACCCCAAGCAGGGAGGCCCACTTCAAATGGAGAAACCCCCTGCCCCACTGAGAAGCAGTATGAACTCTGACTCCTGACAAGAAGGAGTTGGCAAGATCCATCAGATGAGTGAACAAAGAGAAGAGAAAGAGGTGCTGGAAATGGACTTGGGTCCTAGCATCATAATTGAGTCCAATGGATCTGGGGCTCTTAAGCCAGGGTCCCCTAAAGTGGGATCTTCCTTTGAGCCTGCACTCCCTGGAAAAACCCTGTACACACAAACAAGAAGGGCCCTACATATGCCCATCTCAGGCCACCTGTACAGGCAATGAGCCTGGGGGGAATTGTCTGAGAGATGGAGAAGAGCTTAGCTCCCAACAGAAGGTCCTCTCTTTACTGTCTTCTAGTCCTCTAGGAGAAAGGAGCATGACAAGGCTGTACATTGTCTCCCTGCTTATTTAACTTATATGCAGAATTAATCATGCGAAAGGCTGGACGGGATGAATCCCAAGCCGGAATTAAGATTGCCGGAGATAGTATCAACAACCTCAGATATGCAGATGACACAACTTTGATGGTAGAAAGTGAGGAGGAATTAAAGAACCTCTTAATGAGGGTGAAAGAGGAGAGCGCAAAATATGGTCTGAAGCTCAACATAAAAAACCCCGAAGATCATGGCCACTGGTCCCATCACCTCCTGGCAAATAGAAGGGGAAGAAATGGAGGTAGTGAGAGATTTTACTTTCTTGGGCTCCATGATCACTGTAAATGGTGACAGCGGTCGCAAAATTAAAAGACCCCTGCTTCTTGGGAGAAAAGCGATGACAAACCTAGACAGCATCTTAAAAAGCAGAGACATCACCTTGCCAACAAAGGTCCGTATAGTTAAAGCTATGGTTTTCCCAGTAGTGATGTATGGAAGTGAGAGCTGGACCATAAAGAAGGCTGATTGCTGAAGAATTGATGCTTTTGAAATATGGTGCTGGAGGACTCTTGAGAGTCCCATGGACTGCAAGAAGATCAAACGTATCCATTCTTAAGGAAATCAGCCCTGAGCGCTCACTGGAAGGACAGATCCTGAAGCTGAGGCTCCAATACTTTGGCCACCTCATGAGAAGAGAAGTCTCCCTGGAAAGATGGAGGGCACAAGGAGAAGGGGACGACAGAGGACGAGATGGTTGGACAGTGTTCTCAAAAGCTACTAATATGAGTTTGACCAAACTGCGGGAGGCAGTGGAAGACAGGAGTGCCGGGCGTGCTCTGGTTCAAGGGGTCACGAAGAGTCAGACATGACTAAATGACTAAACAACAGTCCTCTAGGAAAGTGAAGATACTGGAAGATGTGATCTGGCCCTGGAGAAAAGAAGCCTTCTGTCCACCACTTTGAGCTATCCATAGTGCTGTAACTACCGGCCTGCCTTGCTCTTTTGTGCCCCATGGGTTTGTTGGAAAGGCCAGGATAGAAAGCCCATGGCCCTGTTGCTTAACCTCAGTGTTGTTGCTGCCCATTCCCTTGTCCCTGCTAGCAGTGAGAACCCTCACCGTGCCTTCTCCTTCTAGGCAGCTGTTTGGAACATATCCAAAGAGAGACAGCAAGGGACTGGGCAGTGGTGAAAGCAGTGAGATGAGTCCACTTGGAGAGTGTAGCCGCAAAACATGTAACCAGCATTGTTGTCAGGGTGTATAATAGCTGGCATAACACTAAAGCTGTCTATCATGGCCTGCCAATAGCACAGCACAGTGATCCAAACAATGGTCTCAATTTCAATCCTGGTATGCATAAAAAGGATGAGCGTACGTGAGAGAGACAGAACGTATGCCTTCGTTTGCAAGTTATGGATCTTTGTATGCAGCAGCGCCAGCACAGAATGTTCCCACACATCCTGTGTTAGTTTCTAATATATTAAGATGTGTATATCCTTTCATATGCTGCTCAAGACCACAGCAGAATCTTGGATTCTGGAATACTGTTAGACACTGCCATGTCAGCATTTGCAAGCTTTGTGATCTAATCCAGAAATTTTGTAATAACCCGTTTCTGCTTTGAATTGATTTGTATTAAATAAATAAAATCAGAACGTAGTAAAAGCAGTATCATAAATAATAATACTAATAATGAATTATTTAAATTCCACATACAGCATCAGCAGAGAAGAAAGACCCACATGGAAGAAAAGAGAAATGACCCTATGCTCGTAAAAGCAGCTGGACAGAGGGAAGCCACCTAGTATTTGGTTATCCTCTACTCCAGCCTTTGCCAACGAGGCACCCTCTAGATGTTTTGGACTATAACTTCCCTCTTCCTCATCTGGTGCAGCTGTGCTGGCCAGGGCTGGTGGCAGTTGTAGGGTGCTTCCAGATGGTATTTATTGTAGGATAGTGCTCTGTATACATGCAAACAGACATCAGAATGTTGGCGCATATTTTCTCCCATTTAATTCAGTTTTGCCCTTTCTGAAAATCTTTGCAATATCTCAATGACCTGTTCCTAAAAGTTGTTGAGCAACTTCTCTTCTTTGCCCCCACCGCCACTTTCATCACGCCACACAGCTCCAGGCGATGTGCCTGCCTGCCCACCTGTCAAAATGGTAGGTGATCCAGTTCTGTATGTCTGGCCCTCTCACCAGATGCTGTTGCCCAACCCTGCTTTAAGCCCAAATTTGAATGGGGTATAATGAAGGAATCACTCTCTGCATGATCAAAGGTATTATTTTACTCCAGCCTGCATCCCCAAAATTACAGATAAGCAGGGGCACAAAGGACAGTCTATATAATTCCTTCCTAGTTGACAGAAACAAAGCTGGAGTGAACAGTGTTTTGCTCTCTAGCATCTGTAATTGATCTGGACTCCTTTCCTCACTTCTGTTTAATTGGATAGAAAATAATTAACTCCATAAGCCAATATTTCCATTTGCAGAGTGGGAGGGTGTTCCTAGCCTGTCTGCCATACAGAAGGAAAGAGATGTTGGTTCCATCTTTGCAGAACCACCATTTTATTTCTTTCAAGCTCTGAACTCCAATTAGGAGTAATTCTGAGGAACTGCTCTGCCAAAACTCTGTATTTCTTTTCCTTTTTGAGGAGATAAACCATTCTGGGATATGCTCTTGGCTTCAAGAGACAGCCTTGTTTCCAGACTTGGGAAGGCAATTCCCTATTGGAACTCAGCCTAGCCAACAATAATGATTAGGTGGTTTCTAAGTATTTAATTGATTAAAGACGCCATCTTTGCCATATAAACTCAAGCAGCTGACACAGAACACACTGCCATATTATTGGCCCTGAATCAGTTATTTTTGCTCTAGCCTTGGGGTGCCTAAAATACTGGGCCATAGGGGCCATAGCTCAGTAGTACATCACATGCAATGCAGGCAGAAAGGCACAGGTTCCATTCCCGGCATCTCTGGATAATGGCAATGTAGGGAAATCTTTTCCTGAGACCCTGAAGAGCTGTTGCCAGTCAGAGCAGTCAATACTGGGTAGTCTGGCACAGTATAAAACAGCTCCTTATGTTCATATATACGTTCTGGTACAGGTCTTAAGGCCTGCAATAACAACACTGATCAGAACAGGCAGATTCCCCAGCCTTTGTGGTTGCTCAACTACTCTACTCTACAGACATGTGGAGCTCCCCTCTAAAAAGTGAATGAAGCTATGTTGCTTACAGTGGGAAGTTATGTTGCTTAATAGTGGGAGAACAATGGGGTGGGCAGTGCTGAAAACCCTCAGTCTGGAAGAACTCTTGGTATTAGTGGAAAGCTCCCATTTGATTTATGGTTATTTAGTTATTTAGTTAGTTAGATAGTTAGTTGTTGTTTACTTCAAGGAGCTCAGGAATGTGCGCCTCCCTTTTCATTTCCACAACTACCCTGTGAAGCACATTAGGCTCAGCTACAATGATCGTCCCAAGATTTCTTGCTAGTCTCCATGACTTAGTGGGTATCTGAATCCCAGTCTAAGACCAAAACCTGATTTATTTCACCCACCTCAATCAACGCTGCACTGTAGATGTTTGGAAAATAAATTAGTTGTATGCATTTTCCATTGCAGATGAGGTTTAGCTCATCCATTCAGGGGAAAGGCTAATAGTTGCCTATAGGAAATTGCTTGGCATATAAAGTTGCTGAGATCATCAATATCTTGTGCAAACAGGGGAAACCTAGATTCATATGCCACAGGATTGGAACAGCAAGGTCATTCACTATTATGAAGGCCAGAGAAGGCATTCTAATGAGGGTGGTTTTTGCAGGAATTATATCTGCCTCCCCTTCTCTCACAACTTGTGGCAAAAGTCTGCAACTCTGGGAGTCATAGCAGAAAGGGCTCCAAAATCCAGCTCCCAAACTGCACACACTGCTTTCCCATAAGCATTCCCTATTCCAGGTGGTACCATCACCCAAACTTTCCTAACTGCTGCATCTGGGGGCTAGCACTATGCATCTTTCTGTGTTGAGCAGCTGGAGCTCATCTGCGGTCAGAAACATGCAACATCCAGGACACTCAGCAAAGTTCTCTACACATGCATACCATTCCATTAATTTACCAAGGAGTCTGGTAATAGTGGGGTCCAGTTTCCTGGCATGATGCTCAAGCAAGAAAGGGGAGGCGTGAACAATCCCATAATGGTTCTTTCAAACAGTTACCCAATTGTACAAATGACATCAGCATCAAATCACAACCATGTGCCCTGGCTCTGAAACCATCTGGACTGAGCCGCAGAGGTCCGCTTGCATCCGCTGTCCATAGAGTAATACTTTGCGGGGTGGGGGGTGGAACACTGCATACAAAGATGATAGATGCCATAACTGGTAACTATTCATCAACATCAGCAAGTTGCAAGTCCAGCCTTAGTTAAGAGGGGGAAACTGAGACATCAAAGAGGAAAGATTCGGGTAGGTAGCCGTGTGGGTCTGACGCAGTTGAAATAAATAAACAAAAATAAAAAATTGTCAATATATCCATCACAGTGATCATGCTGCAAGCCCTGCACATTGACGTATAACCCTTCCAAAAAGAAATCCAGGACTCTCCTTTTCATGTTTTTACTCCTTGTCTGTTGCAGGACTTTCCAGTCCTAAAGTGTGGGCGTATGGCTGGGGCCAGTTCCTGACTCTGGACTGATCTGCGTAAGATGGATGGCTCCCAGCAGAGTCTCTAGGTTGGTATTTTCCATTTGAACTTCAAAGCCCTCTGGCTTTGGTGGAGCCTTTCCTGAACGGCTAAGGTTTGGGGTGTCAGAGCCAATGAACAGGCCCAAATCAGTCTCTCCAAATCATTTCCATCTACTGCATGGTGCTGAAACATGACACAATGCACACACATATTTGCTGTTTTCACTTAAATAAGGTTCTTTATAAAGCCAGTTTTGAGACTCACAGAATAGGGTGTCTACTTGAGCCTATGCCATTCCTGTACCTCAGCCATGTGTCCAGCCAGCAGCAATAGTTTTAGGGACTAGATGGAGCCGGAATCCTAGCACTACCACCACATTTGGAATGCAGGCATATAAGAAACAGCCCATATGTCTCCAGAGAAACAGGAGGCAGGAATGCCTCAAAAACAAATGGGCAAACATCTGGGCTACCCTGTTGTATTATTGTTTTCTATTGTTACTAAGAAGCTCTACCTGGCTGTCATTTTAACTTGAAATCTTAAAAGTTTCCCAGGAACCTATGCAAAGCAGAAATTTTATGAGTATAAGGCAAGGAAGTCACAGTGTGTGCCTGATGACCTCTGCACATATTGATCCACATGCACAATAATATGTGATCTACAGAATATGCAAATGCCTTCCTCTCTGCCTAAGCTCTAACTTTAGGTCTCTCTTTATTGCTGTTTTTATATTATACATGATAAGGGTTTTAAGAGGAGCAAAAATCTGATTTACTGCAATCCACTTTTGAAGAGAGCTCTCCACTCCCCCACCTCTTACCTGCCCTTCTCTCCTGCTTTTTTCAGCACCAACCAGGTATCTGTGCTGCTGTGCAGCAACCTGCATTTGCATCCCAACTTCCCTTTCTGACACTTGCCTGTCTAGAGTCTACTGCCTTTCCCTTCCCTCTTCTCTACTGCCTCTAAGCTTTAACCAAAGAGTTGCCAGTCCAGTCTGAATACTGCCACTATAATCTTTTTTTTTTCATTTCTTTAACAACCTGCATATTAAAACATCTGTATATTCTTTAAATCTAACCTTTGTTGTCTGATTGCTAGTTCCTCCTTTGTAAAAGTGTAATTCACCCATGCCGTACCACATCTCTGAGCTAAAGATCTGAAAAAACGCGTTCCTCCTATGCCCATGAACGCTAACACATGTAAGGCAACAGCATGCAGTGACAGCAGAGATAACACTGCACATTTAAATGTCCTAGGGTCCTGAAAGAGGACTGGACTGCTGGACAGTCACTGATCCTCTTGGACACTCTCTTCCCTACTATGGGGCAAAATGAAAGTCCTACAGGTCATCCAGGCAAGAAGAAGGGTGGGTGGGGAATCAGTAGAGGAACAGGAGAGAAGACACAATGTCTGTATTTTTTTCTCTCTAAAGGGAGACACACTTTCCAGACAAAACCCAACAACCTTAACTGTCTTCCATCTATGCTTTCATGTAAACCACTTAACATGGTTTCTGGCTGATCCAGACTTATTGAAAAAAAGTAAATGGAACACAGGAAGGTTCCCCTTCCTTTCCAAACACAATGAGCAGCAACCACAGCCAGCCTGAAACACCCAGATTGCCATTCAGTCTTGATTTCTCCCCAGCAAAGTTGGCCCGTGTGACAAGGAAGTAGGGCTTGATGCACATAGCAGACTTGGCAGCCGAATCGCTTTGTTAGTGCCAGCAGCAAAACCCCAAAACCTGGATGCCCAGAAGTGAAACTGTACTGGAGTCTAACAAACAAAAGGAGAGAAATGTCTCACACACTTCACCACAAAACGTCTGCACGAAACATCTCCATTTCAAATACATACTATCTGAGAACTGCATGCACAATACACATTCCCCTCTCCATTACATTACACAGCCAGATTCCTGTGTCTGCACTGCACTTTCTTTTTCATACTGACACAGAGCTTTATTTACAGCATACACTACATATGTAGACTGGTAACTAACACTTCTCTCACCCCGTCACGTATTTGCCTTCTAGCTGTACACATGCATTACATCTCCTAAGACACCCACATGCAAACACATATGCAACCCCAGAGCTACATACTGCTAAACAACTGCCAACAGCTGTGTATTAAATATTACACCCGTTCACAAGTGTATACACAAACACCCACCTCTTCCTGTAGGACAAGCTGCAGCTATGGAGCCTGGTTGTGGCTCCTGATGATTGCTTTCATTAAGCGTGAGCTTTGCAAAGTGGAGGAACACACACTAATAAAAAGCACACATTATATTTCACCTCCTTCTGAAAAAGTGCAGCAGCCACAATTGCAGGGTAACCAGAGAGGAGCTTGCTGTCACACCACCCAATTAAGGCACCCCATTCTGGGGAAAGCAATGCCAGAAACATGACTGGGGAGTGTTGCTCCCAACATCCTACATTCCGTCCGTCTGACCAATACAGCTTTCTCCAGGTTGTGGAGGGGGTGCCAGCTGGCTGAGAGCCAGTATAGTTGGCCATAGCTATTCTGCCAGGGCCAAGTTCACTGAAAGAATACTATATTTCTCTCAGGGAGAGGGAGAGTTGGTGGGTGAGTGCCTTGATCTCACTGCAGTGAATTATCAGGGAGGGAGGAGTCAGAAGTTGCTAGCAAAGACCTCAGGCCTCATATAATACTGACTAAATACCCCCCCCTCTCTCTATCACAAGAGAGAGAGAGAGAAAGATCACAGTTTTTAATTAACTGGTTGACAGTAGATTCAGGACACTACTTCTGCCAAGATAATGAATAATTGGTGTGTGGAATCCACAGCCACAACATGTGATGCCACTGAGGCTGTGTAATACATTTAAAGCACATGGCTTCCTCCAAAGCATTCTGGCAACTGTGGTTTACGCGCCCCCCCCCAAAAAGAGCTACAATTCCAATTCATTAACAAACTACAGTTCCCAGGGTTCTTTGTGGGGGGAGTCATATGCTTTAAATGTATGGTGCATATGCAACCTCATTTAGATGGCTTGGAAAGGGGATTTGACAAATTCGTGGAGGATAGACCTAAAAGTCAGGAAAATAGCTATGTTCCATAGAACTAGGGATCAAACAACAATGAAAAGCTGTTGTCCCTATGAGCTGATTCCCAAGGACTTTCCAAGAGCATCTGGTTGGCCAATGTTGAAAATTGAATGGTGGGCTACTTGCATTCCTAGTGTTATCCATCAGGGCTGCTCTGCTCCAGCAATAGGAGTGAGCAATAGCGAAGTCTTCTTGTTTACCTGTTTTCTAGGTTATCAGGTCAATGTCCCCTACTGTGAATTCTACAAGTTAAAGTTAGTTTTATTCAGCTTCAACTATAACTCTTCAAAAAGTCCAAAGGCAATTCACCATGCAACTAGTCATAAGACCACAAAACACCATATGTATTATCATATCGAAGCTTTACAATAAAGGTGATTAACCCCTGGGTTAAAGACCTGGGTTAAAGACATAGCCTTGGGGTTCAGGCCCCTCCACAGTAAGATCAAGCATTTGATGATCAGGGAGGAGTCAATACCCCCCCTTAATCTGTACAGATCAACAAAGGAATTGATTCTTCTATGTGTCTATGTTTTTCTGCATGGAACATGTGCATAGACATACCCACTTTTTGCAGCACCCCAAGGAGGCTGCCTTATAATGAATGAGACCATTGGTCCATTTAGCTCAGTACTGTCTACTCTGCACTGACTAGCAGTGGCTCTCCAGGGTTTCAGACTCTCCCTGCCTTACCTGGAGATGCTGGGGATTGAACTTGGCAGATTCTGCATGCAATGTTGGTGCTCTGCCACTGAGCTATGGGCTTTCACCACAGCTAGCATGCAGCGTCTGGATGGTAGCCCAAAGGTATATAAAGAAAAAGTTTGCCAGCCCTGCCTTGAAACTGTACAACAGCCAGACCGTCAATGCCAGTATGAGGTTCTAGTGTTTTGGTATAGAAAGAGCTAACATCTTCCATTCTAGGCTACCTGATCTAACACAGCAGTTGTTCCTTTTATTCCCACGAAGCCATTTCCTGCATGTGACAAAGTTGAGAGACCAAGATTTACTAGAGAAGGGATAATATTAACTGGCTGTTTATTAAACTTCAGCAAATGTTTAGAAAGCAGCCAAACATGCAGAAATAAGCAAGGGTCTCTAGAGCTGAGAGCAGGACTGGCTCAAGGCATACATTTGAAGTGATAATTACCTCATGGATACTCCCTACAGTATCTTATTGGTTGTTCATCAGCTCTCTTGAGCTATTCTCTGTCCTGAAATAGTTTTGGAGTCTCATGACTGATGCTGGGGGGAGAATGTCCAGCCAACAAACATGGGAGAAGGTGATGCTGTAGACTGCAGCAAGGTTTCTGGTTAATAATGTGTGATACTGGGAAATGGCAGGGAAAGCCAAGCAGCTGCTTTTGCCTCCAAATGATGTGAAGGAAAGCAGAAGTCCACTGGGAAAAGCAGGAAAGACTGGTGGGATATAGATGTTGTGCACCTGCAAGGAGCTAAATGGAAACTGAGTGTTTTCCAGATCCGGCTCGAGCGCCTGAGGTTTGCCATCTTTGCTCCTTGCTGCTGTGATGTTCCTTGCTTAAATGGAAGTCTGTGTTTCAACGAGCCATAGTCATACATCCAGTTGACCAGAGAGATTTTCAGAGTAACCAACAAACCCCACTCTGCTGTTAAACACATGAATGCAATCTAAGGCACTACCCAGCCTTGTTTATTTCAGTTTCATTTAATTAGAAAATACCAGCAATTTGAATCTGGCCGAGAAACAAATTGGCAGCCAATAAGAATACATGGAGAATTGGTGTTATATGTTCTCTACAACCAACAATGACTGGTGCACTCTGTACTAGTCAAAGTTTCCTAATCATTTCCAAGGGCAACTCCATGTAGATTACATTGCATTAATCTAAACAATATAAAACTTAGAATTTCACAATTGGGACTTCTGAGCTCTGACTTCCCCAAGCAGTAAGAACTTTCAGGGCAGGCAGAGTCAGTTTCCATCTAAAGTGAGCACACTGGAGCATTGTGATGCTTTTGTAATATCTATTTATTAGCAAATATGTAAGTTGATGGGGGCGGGGGAGCAGGCAGGCATGACGACCAGTGGTATAGCATCAGTCCTGCTCCCCACTCCTGAAAGCAACAGCATAATCTTAACTTTAAAATGTTTTAAAGTATTGTAAATTTTGATTTTACTGTTGTAAAAAACTTTTTGCAAACTGCTTTGAGGGCTGCTTTTCTTAAACAACAACAACAATCAAGCAATGTATAAATTTTATGAAACAAATAAATAAATGATCTTGCAGCTTCCTCAAGAACTCCTTTATCCAGCCAGTGGCAAAGTATTAGAGGCTTCTTCTTTTCTATACTGAACTGCAAAACAGTGGTTCTGCTTCAGGCAAAAGGGATCTCTCATCAACACTGGAGGGAAACTTCTGTTTCATTCTGTCAGGCCTGCGTGGTAAGAACGCTCAATCCTTTTCCTGGATGTGCAAGGGCATGCATGTAAGGAGGGTTCTATAGACTGGCTGTTTCATGTATAGATGAGCCCTGGAAAAGCTTTATCCTTCCAACTAAGAATACTGGAACAGAAAGCAAAGCAACAGAGATCAAACAAAAGCAGAAATTTCTCTGCGTCTTTACAAAAAAAAAAAGAAGTAGGTTAGACAAACCCTCCGAAACTTTAGCTGAAGTCCTACAGTCCTGCCCCTTCTGCTTAGAAGGCAGAGAACTCCTAGAAATGGGAGAGAACTACTCTCTGACAGTGATCATTGAAGTTGGCTGGCCCTGTCTTCTGAGTAAGAAAAGAAACTCCTGCTGCCTCTTGTACTACTTTATGTGAAAGCTGAGTGTGGCATTGCCACTCATGGAGATCTAGGAGAAAGGCTGTGTTAAAAATGTGGCATGCCCTACCTAAAGTTTATAAGTCCCAAGGTAACTCTAATAAAATATACGTCAATAAAAACTGGAACTGTTTATTGCTGCAGCAGTGTGTACTACTGCCTGCCACTGAGCACACTATCCCCTGTCCCCATGCTTCCATCAGGAGGGAGATTCACAGCCTTCATGGATCAGTGGTGACCTGTCTTTCCATGGGCAGCCTTCTCATATGGAATCACTTCATCTGTAGCAGTAAGTCCACCCCCTCCATTGATACCTTCAAAGCTGCTGGTAGTAATGATAGCAGCCCACACAGGTCTGCCCTCTTGCACTCCCCTTCTTGCAAGCTGCAGCTCTGCTGGAGACTGAACTACAGGTAGCTGATACATAGCTGTATCCATCATTGAAGAAGAAAGCAAAGGAGAAAAAGATAAAAGAAGAACACAGCTAAAGAGATGCTTGATGCCCTCTCCCTCCAGCACCACCCTAAGTAAATAAAGAATTGGCTGGCCCTGTCCTGTTCATCTCAGTATCAAAAGGACAAAACAAGCACATAACAGCTCTTACAAATGCAAGAGAGGAGAGAAAGGGGAGGGTGCACTACATTTCCTTTCGATAAAAACAGATCCTTATGTGCAGTCAAAACTCAGCTGCACCAGCATTAGCGCCAAGCTCTCATGGCCTTTCCAGGCACTGAAACAATGATAATATTTTGCATTCATCAGACGCACACCTCAAAGCACCATGCAGGAGGCAGAGCAGCCACACAGCTCCTTTCATCACGGGCTGAATGATTATTTGACCTAGTAATTAGATTTTTTATACTTGTCCATCCCTTCCCACACAGAGATTTACAGCAAGTAAACATACAATAATAAAATTACCAAAAAATTAAATACATATTTAACAATAAAACATGTTATCACTGGTGCTGTCCAAATGTCTGGGAAAGCAAAACTGCCCTTTCCTGGTGCCAAAATGATAACAAGATTGGATCCAGGCAGGCCTCCCTTGGGAGAACATTCCAGATTTGTTACCACCTTCCCAAAATTTAGGTTTTACACAGAAACGGCCTCCAGGTTACACACAGTGGGAGGGGGCACCCATCCTCCAGTAAATCCACTCTGGATGCTTTGATCAGCAAGATATTTTGGATAATTGCCCTTTGGTAAGGAGCCCCCATCTTGATGTGAGTTTTGGTTTTGCTTGTCATTCTGTGGAAAGCCCAGAAGCAACAAGTCGGCACTCTTGTGAGCCAATGACACAAGCAAAGAAAACATAGTGCCTCTTTCATTTTGCAGTCATTCACTGGTGGTGCATTTGAGCTGTAAGCTTCCGGTCATCAATTTTCAGACATATCCAACTAAGTCAGTGTGGTACTTCAGAGTTACAGCATAAAACTGAAGGAGACAGAGGGTGCTTCCAGACAGTATTGTGGGATGGGTGCTCTTTATGCAATAAAATATTGTTTGCTGCAGTCACATAATGTAGTTGGGCATCAAAATGCCAGCCCATATCCTGCCCCATTTAATCCAGATTTACCTTCCTTTACCTTAATTTATCTTCCAGTAAATTAAAAAAAAAACCACCCTTTTGCCAACAACTCATTTGAGGTATCTGAGTAACCCATTTATACTATTAAGCCCCCATCTGAAAACACCCAGAGGGTAAGATGCACCAGCTGTGAGGGGGGAAATAACCAAAAAACCAGAATGAGTAGCTGCATGTCTCAAAGCTCCATACTTTCCTACCCCTTGGAAATACGCCTTTCTTTTTCAGAGTTCAAATTCATTCCTAATCTTGTGCTACCCCAAGATTTTCCAAGAGAAAAGGATGAACTTTCAGCTCCCAGAGCTTTGCATCCTAACTAGGGCAGGAAATGATGTTGTTTTTCAAACTTGCATATCAAATCAATGATTTGTTTTCATGATGACATTTACATTTGCATTCTGTGTGAATCTGCCAAACTCTATTTGCAGCAGATATTAATTCTGGCTCTGTTTCAGAACATGGTATCATACCAGACCATACATATTTATGTTCAGCTTGAAGGGAACTGCCCCACCCTGGACTCTTCTTTTCACTGTGCATGGCTAGACCAGGATCTGGCTTACGGACATGAGCCATAATCCAACCAGTGTCCTCTCTCAGTTTGCATAACTGTTTATCTGCTCACCAGACGATACAAAGGCAAGGGGGCAAACCACTTGGAGGGACGAGGCTGCAGAGTGCAAGAAAAGTCCTGGCTTCTTGGCTTGACATTGCCAAAGACAAACCCAAGATGGGGAAGTCAGAGGAGTCTGTGTAAACACTGCACAGTGCAGAGACAGGGTCAAGGCATGCTGGAATGACTCACTGTTTAAGCAAACATGACCCAGGCACTGCAAGGGAGAGATCAGTGTGGGGGTGGGAGAAGCTGCTTTTCATCCAGGAGAGAAAGAGAATTCCAAATTTGGAGCAGTTCAATGAGATATTTTGGGAAGACAAACCCATCACCATAATTCACAAGACTGCTTGCACTGCATGCATTAACAGCTAGTTAATATGGATTTAATACACAACTGAGCTGTACAAAGCACTTCGGGAATGGGTGTGGTTACTTAGTTTCTGTTCGAAAAGCAGTCCAAGTCTGAGAGGAGAAGACTGAACAGCTTCAGTTTACATTGTATAATAAATTGCATGGACAAAAATATTATATCAGTGCTGGGACTTGGGTATCACTTATAAGAGGACCTGGTTTTGCCCCACCTCTGCCTGGCCATCTCTTTACTGCCTTTGTACTTTGCCTGCAACACACGGTGATGTCTGAGATGTGAGAAATTTTAATTAACTCAAAAGTGTTTTTTTTTAAAGGTGGGAGGAGACCCACACTTCTCAAAGGAACAGATTTGCGACCGTTTTTGGGGGATGCTTGGCACAATAGAAAGTGGGGGGGGGCATTAATGGCTTTTGTAATCTTACCCTGGACAAGCTTCGTTTGCTGGTTTGCTTTTCTTAAAGATATCTGAGAATCTCCCCAGCAGAATAATCATAATGTCAAAAATGCATTTAATTAAAAGATCTGGTGCATGAAATTGTAAGGAACATTTAGTATGTGGAAATACAACAAGATCTGTGTTATCTACAAAGAAATTCACACAACCAAGGTGCAAACCTTAACAGTAACACTTTACAAGCAATAACAAACTTAAGGGAGAATGTGTAAATAAAAATAACAATTCTTTATTACAACAAATTATCCTATATGCAAACGTGCCAATAATAATTCCGTATTAGGCCAAATCCCATACAGTATATCTTAACATGAGCTAAATGCAATTTGATACGAAGGTTTTCACCATTTTTTATTAAAAACCTTAACTATAAAAAACTTTTTTAAAAAAACATTTAAAGCTAAGAATGTCTAGAATATATAAATAAATAACCCAGCCATGCTTTACACCACTAATGTAGATATTTGTCTCAAAAAACATTTGGTTTACATACATATATGCTATATATAATTACTACTTTATTGTAATATGGTTTTTTTTATGCATTCCTCATCCTAACCCATTTAACTCTGCTTTAAGTTGCATATCTAGGAAGGAACCCAGGAACAATTAAACCCTATTAGCAAACTCTCTCAACTTATCCAACCCTTTGTTACCAGGAAATGTCAGAGACTTGTGTAGTCATAAATAGCACACCTAATCATTTTACGCACATAGAGACATTTAAGACAAGAACCTGTTAGAATTCTCATTGATGACTCTTTCAGGAGGAGAGGGCAGCTCAAAAGAATGAATAATTTAATTGTAGTAGTAGTAGTATTTTTACACACCCTTCACCATGAGGTCTTCAAATGCAGCCCAATGAAAGCATGTTGCAACAATCCAGTCTGAAAGTTAACCAGAGCGGAGTACGATACCCAAATCATATCTGTCCAAAAAGACCCATAGGTGGCTAAGAGCTGGAAACAGACACTCATAGCAGCCAAGGCCACCTGAGCCCTTCCTCCAATCACAATGTTGGATCCAGGAGTATCCTAAGTTGTGGGCCTGCTCTTTCCAGAGGGTGGATCCCACCCAGATCAGACCATCTCCCCAACTTCTGCACACAAGAAGTTGGAGACATATAACACCTCTGTCTTTTCAGAATTCAGTTCCAATGAATTGTCCCACATCCAGCCCATCACAATCTCCAAGCACCTTTCTCCCGATGTATTGCAGTCAAGATATTCACCACACCCTCTTCCAGCTGCTTTTTTTTTTTTAGTAATAGGAAGTCCTAACCACTGACTTCCCAAGGTCAAGGATCTCTCTGCCAGTTGAGTTATTTATTTAATAAATGTATATCCCACACTTCCTCCCAAAGGAGCCCAGGGCAGCAAACACATCAAGAACGGAACACAATTAAAACTTTCTTTTTAGAAGTTAAGAACAGTTAAAAAGCTTCTTCTTCTTACTTGAGGCAAGGGCTCTGTGGCAATCTCTACATTTAAGGCACTCTAGAGTTTTTATGAGACGAAAAATGCACCGGGGGCATTTTTATAGGGGTGAGGAGGATTTCATACAGGAATGTAGAACTTTCTTTCTGCATGCATATGCTGAACCTTTTATGAGTTGGAGAGAAAGGCTGGATGCCATGACAGTTCTTTGCCATTGCCTTCCTATAGTTCTTCTGATAAGAGTGCATTACACTCTAGCGTCACGCTGCAAATTTTACTAAGATCTTGCCATGACTGGGTAATTCCGGGTCTCTGGCTCCCTTTGAAGTGCAGATTACCCTAGGCTTTGCTGAGAGAAGCCAGACTATTGATTCTGATGCCGTGTGTGTGTGTGTGTGCACGCACGCGCGCGCATGTTTCCTGGTTATAAAAAGACTACAGACTTAATTGGCCTTGCATTTAATCCATCTCCTTAGGCTGCCCAGAAGATCTTGTAAATTCATCACCACGTTCCCTTCGGGATTCATCTTAGGGGAAGGGATGTTCTTGAAACCCTATGACAGTGAACTTGAAAAGCCAGGGAATGGAATTCAGATGATTGATCTCCTTGGTTAAGTCCCTCAGAGCATATAACAACAACAAATACAAGTGCAATCTCATTTTCTCTCTCAAAACAATTCACAGTGCAAGCCATTACATGGACACAGTCAAAAGTAAGTCCCATTGTTGTTAATAAGGCTTACTCCCAGGTCAGTGTGTATAGGCTCACAGACTTAATCACCCAGTATTTTAAGAGCAATAACTTCACCCCCCACCCCTTTTCCAGAAAGGACTACAGAAAAGAAAACTTAGAGTACCGGTCACACAAGATGCTGCTATGTAGAATTGGCACGATCTCCAAAATAGTCCATACACCAATAACCCTGTCATCACAGTGTCAGTGCTGAAGCATCAGGAAAAAATGTTTTTAAATGTGTTTTTAAAGTATTCCTTCCCTCAGCCGGCGCTGCTGCTGCTGCTATTACAACTGCTTTTCCCACAGCCCTTTCAGAAATTTCACTCACAACATCCACAGAGGGAAGCAGCTTGAGTAGCTGTTCATATGATCTGGAGAATGTTAATGAATAAAATGACACGGGCAGAACTGATGCTGAGTTGCCTGGAAATTACTGCTGAATTGGAGCGAGCCTATCAAAGACCACACAAATGGTTTGTTTCTTAGTTTATTCAGAAAAGAATTAAGACGCCCCCCTCCCCTTTGAATATCTGGGTAGGAGTTGGCAAACATCAAACATCTAACCGCAAGAGGAGCTATGCATCTAATGTGATTATTCTGAGTTTAAGCAGAGAAAACACACACACACACACACACACACACACACACACACACATAATGTAGTGAGGAAAATCTGCAAGCAGGAAGAAAGAGTTTTCTGTTAACAGGATATCTCCCATATGGATGCAAAAGGAGTGCTCTGAAGGAGGCAAAAGAAACCAATACCTGAATTCAGCACCAGGATTCCTCATGTACCAGCTAATAATGTTGAACCACATGGATGTGATGGACAAGTACAGGCATTTCACAAACAGAGCAGGCCTTTGGACTTCTGCTGCACTCATGGGTCCCTGAGGCAGTTGTCTTCAGATTGCAGACTGAAGCACAAGCTGGTGGCCATTCCTTGCACTGATTTTCACATCTATAAACCACAAGGTGCATCTCAAGGAAAAATAACTTCTCCCTTCTCTCTGTTCCTCCCCGTGCCTTTTAATGTTAAAACAGGACTCTGGGCTTCACGTGCACAACAAGATGCCACCAGATATAAGATAAATAGCACTGGAGGCACTTAAAAAAAAGGTTGGCTTTATATAAAACTGGAAATTACTTTGAGGCCTGCCACTCCCTTACACAAACACTATGCCTCTTCCCCCTGCTGCAGATCTGGTTTTCCTGCCTCAAAGACTTGCAGAACATTTGCAGAAATGTGTGCATAACCCCAGGTTGTCTTTACAGGCTTTGTAATTGTCATGAAACAGTGATGAAGAGCAGCACATGGTAACAATAGTAGCAAGGAGGACCTAGGCCTGCTGAGGGATTGGAGCCCACAGAAAAAAAGAGAGGTGGAAAGCCCACTGAGAGTGTCTTGGCCAAGGCCCCACCCAAATTGGAGCCAGCACTGACCTGCCACAGTGGTCAGTCTGTCCTCTGCAACCTTGCCCTACATCTCCTATGCACAGCCTCTCCACTCTCAAGCATCACCTTCCCTGGCACCACATATCCCATGAAGTTCCTCTCTTCCCTTCTGCAAATGGAAGCATTGAGCTGAACCCAGTGATATGATAGCAGTGAACCAGAGAGAGACCAACTACAGTAGTACCTCGGCTTACAGACGCTTCAAGTTACATACGCTTCAGGTTACAGACTCCGCTAACTCAGAAATAGTACCTTGGGTTAAGAACTTTGCTTCAGGATGAGAACAGAAATCGCGCAGCAGCGGCGCGGCAGCAGCAGGAGGCCCCATTAGCTAAAGTGGTGCTTCAGGTTAAGAACAGTTTCAGGTTAAGAACGGACCTCCAGAACAAATTAAGTTCTTAACCTGAGGTACCACTGTATCATGCTACATCATCTGTATCTGAAAGCAGGGATTTTAGAATTTGCACAGGGCTACTTTGCCGACCAGCAAGTTGCCAGCCAAGCCATGTGCAGCAATGTTCTGATAATGCAAGGCATTTGGCGCAGATGCCCATAGCAATTTGGGCTCAGGGCGAGATGGTGGCTGAAAAGTCTGGCAGCTTGGGCGATGGGGTTTATTCGCCCCTCCCTTATTATGATTCTGCTTGGCAATCAATGTTGCTGGAGTTCCTTTTCAATTTGTTTTTCATTTTTTGAGAAGAAGAAACCCACTGTGTTCAACAGGAACTCCAGCAACAACAGCTGCAGAGCAGAGCTGGATCTGTTCCCCCTAGATTCAGGGAAGAACATTCAGCATCATGAGTCACTGCAACTGAAGCAGTACGTTCTCTCTCCCCTTGAAACACATTATTAGCATTTCACATCTTAAATCTAAAGACATAATCCACCGCTGTACATCATCACCCCCCTGGATTAACATCCCCACAACCAGCAGAACAATAAAAACCAGAAGGTCTTTAGTTTGTTGCTGGGTCAGCAGCTTAAAAACAGCAACATGAAAACCACCAGGAAGAACAAATGAAAAGGCAGCAGCCTGTTGAAGTCATGGGTCTGCTTAGGAAGTCGATTTTTACTGTTTTCTTCTAGCAGGGGAGACACTTTAGGAGGATCTCACCAACATGCAATCAACAGCCATAAACTGCAGATGCGGACCCCAAAGGAAGAGACCAAGGCAGCCCCAAGATTTTCCCTAGTGAGAACAAACTGAGGGCATGGTGCCTGCCCCCCACATAAGGCTTACATGTTAGGAGTAGATCTACGATCCGGCATTTTTGTTGCGTAACAGGCATAACAAAAATGCAAGGTCATAAATCCACTCTAACACCAGTAGTGCAGCTTTACTGCCACAGTTTCTGCTTGCATATATGAGGCTGAAGAGATGCTTTTTTGTTACTTAGCACTGCTTCATACAAAGCCATAGCTTTTTAGATATGCTTTCTCTCTGGAGAGTATTTATTTCCTGCATTTTTTTTTCCTGACAGGACTCAAGGCGGCTTACAGATAAAAGCAGGAACTGCTAAAAACACAGAAAAACTAATCATTAAGATACAATCAAACACTGATTAGAATTAAAGCTATATACATACTGTCAGCGTATCTTGGGCTGAACTGTCATTGGGACTTACACTAGTGTAGCCCAGCTGAGCCAGAGATCCGCAACATCCCAACTCACTCATCCCGGAAGATCTTGGGTTAGGATTGTGCCCTCAAATAGCTTAATGATTACCTGGCACAAGTGGGATGCAAATGCCATGCAATCAAGAAATATGGGACAAAGTCTTTTGTGTTCTGATACAAAAACACTTGCCCTCATGTGGGTGCAGCTATTCCATCAGACTGTCTCAGTGGGAGAGATAGAAAACAGGGCTCCTTTAATCAGCTTTGCTGCAGGCCCAGCTCCATTAAGCACCCTCTTGCCCCTCAACTGTGCCAGCTGGTCAATATAGGAACAGCTGTTTAGAAATTGGTGCCTGGATTTTGGTTTTTATTTTCCTCTTCCCTCCTTGTCCCTTTTCCCTTGTGTGTTGTGGTTTGTTTTGTTTTTTAGATTGTAAACCTGCAGAAAGAGACTGCCACTCTTGACTGTATATAAGACACTCTGGGACTCCTCTTTGGCTGTTTCGTGCTCAAATAAAGGCTTCTTTCACAAAGATAGAATACACTGGAGAGCTTGACAACTGCTTACCAGAAATAACAGATAAAGAGAAGCAAGCTACTAATATACTACTGTATCAAATCTGATGAGTTCTAGAGAACCCAAAAGCTTGCTCAGTATTTTGTGCCAGGTTGCGAATGTCTGCATACTCCCACCCCGGTCCAAGACATATTTGCAATCATAACTGTGCTTTCCTAGAAGTACATCCTATTAATTTAAATGACACTATTTACAAGTAAGTTCATTTTAACTGGCTTAAATCCAAGTCAGGTATGGTTGTAGCTCAGTGGTACAGCACATGATTTGCATGCAGAGAGTCGCAGGTTCAATATCTGACATCTCCAGGCTGGGCTGGCATGTCCCCAGTCTGAAACCTTGGAAAGCTGCAGCCAATCAGCATCAACTATGCTGAGCTAGATGGACCAATGGTCTGACTTGGTATAAGGCAGCTTCCTATGTACCCCATGCTATATTTTCATACTGTATTTTAAATTGTTGTGAATTGTCCTTATGGTGAAGGGCTGATAATAGATTGAATAAACAATAATATTATTAATAATAAGAATTCTGTGATTCTTTTCCTTATGGACCAACATGACTTCCTTTGCTTTTTACTAATAAAACATCAACCTGCATGAACTAAGAGAGATAAAGGCTTGTGTTTTATATTATACACAATGTTCTCAGTGCATATAAATATAGACTGCATTTAAAGCATGTGTACAGTATATTCTGCTACTGTGCAGAATTCTAGAATTAAACCTTAAGCACAGTGTGACTCAGCAAGCCCACATTACTGTAGCTTTTCACAAAATAGCAGGGCAGCTGGACTCTTTTAAAGAGGGAGGGCCTTTTCCCCTGGGAAAATTCTTTGAAATCACCCTGATGCTTGACACATTTTCGGCACTCCCAGAGTAACATGTTGCAAACATGCCAGAAGAACCCATGCAGCCACCAAAGAGGAAAAGGAATCTCTTTAGCATAAAGTCTCTGTCTCCTGGATTACACAAAGGTTGCACTTTATGCACACTGCCCTTACTCATTTATGTTCAAACCCTTATTATTCCCTGAAGCCATACTAATGCCATTTTAGAGCAGAGAGGGGGAAAGGGAAAAAAAGCAATGGAAAGGGAAGACTGTTGGAACAAATCTGAACGCATGCAAGCTGGATGTGAAATCTGACTGCATTCTCCAAAGCTTGTTTCCTATCGCAAGGCAAACTGATCACAATGAAACCAAGAGTTCTAAAAACAGAGCAAGCGCAGAGCACACGAAATAAACCACTCGCCACATAATGCCAACTGCAGATTCCTGGAGCATCCTTAGCATGTCTGCTGAGAAACAACTATGCTTTGCTACCATGGAAACGAGCCTTTGCTCATCCCTCCCTCTCTGAGCATCTGCAAAGCAATCACAGCTTCTTCTTCTTTTGCAACTCATGCAAATAGAGCAATCAGGCTGGGCAATTCGCCAGTCAGCTTTCCCCAGAATAGCTGACATGATCCTGCACAAGGTTGGCACAATCTCATCCTACACTTTTAGTATCAAAAACACAAATCTAAGAGGGATGGTGTTGAAAGTATTTGTCAAGTCTCAACTGGACAAAAGACTGCCCTCCTCCAAAGATGCAGTGGTAAGAATCTTTGAGATATGGTCCCAGTTTCTAAGCTATGGGGCAGAGTGTACAGATCAAAATATATTTCAAGGGGCTTATCCCTGTGAAAAGAAACAATGGAATTTCTGCCTCTGTGGCAAGTGCCCCAAATGTCAGGACAGTACTGTGTCAGGTAACCCATGCCTGCCAGGAGCTTTTTCTACTTCAAGATCTGCAACAAGAAAAAGGTTGCAGTTAGCAAATAACTCACCTGCTTGCTCTACAGCAAGTGCAAATGTCTTTTAAAGTCCCCAATGGCCCTTCTGCCTTGCAGCTCATTCAATTATGAACTCATAGGAAATTGCTGCCTGTAAATTGTCCTGGAAAAAAAAGTGTCAGGCTCAGCTATTAACTGCAGGGCAGGCCCATTAAATCTGCCACTCACCGAATTGCCTTCTGTAGCTACCCTCTCATTCTGGCACCTGCCAAGGAATTGCAATCTGTCCAAGCAGCTCAGTGCCTATCTCATATGAGGTTGTTCAATTAATGCTATCGGAATGAGTGTGTGTGTGTGTGTGCGTGTGCGTGTGCGCACGCGCGTGCACACACTGGGACCCCCTAGTCCATATGGCACAGAAAATCATACAAATTAAACCAAAACCTTTCTATCAGTCCTAAAGTCTTTACCAGATTCTTCTGGACCAGCATCTACAACCACTGCAGCAATTAAGCAATATCCACGGGTTCTCAAACTATGATGTTGGAAATATGGAGTTAAGGCTACAGTCTCAAAGTTAGATCATACCTCCAGAATCAGGGAACAGGAGACGACAAAAACTATCATTCCCCAAAAACGAGTACAACAGTGTAAGTATGAAGTGTACAGTCAATATTCAACTTGGGGCATCAAAAGGACGTGGGAGAGCAAGGTTGAAATCTTGGCTCAGACCTTTGGTCAGTCACCAACCCTCAGATAGGGTTGGGGTCAGGACCATGTACATGCCCTCCTTGAACTCCATGGAGAAAAGATGGGACCAAAATGGTAAACAGATTGCAACTGTTGTCAGCCATCTGAATTATTTGGGGAGGAATATTAGAACTCATATTGAGCAAAATAAATAAGCCTTATTAAACAACTGTACGCTGCCAATATGCTGCCCTAAAGCATTGATTCTAACTAGGGACACAGGAAGAATTCGGGGGGGGCGTGTATTTTGAGACAAACTCACCTGTGGTGGGTCATGGAAACATAGGAGGCTACCTTATGCCAAGTCAGACCATGGGTCCATCAAGTACTGACTACCAGTGGCTCTCCAGGGCTTCAATCACGGGTGTCCCCCAGTCGTACCTAGAGGGGCTGAGGATTGAACCGGGGACCTTCTCCATACAAGGCAAAGGCTATGCCCCCTTCGTTATGGATCAGATGAGTACCTCCTTGGAATTCACTTTCTCCCATCCCAACTAAGAGCTGCACGTTGGTCTGAAAGTAGACTGCCTTTTACATTTTTCTTTTTAAAAGTTGTCATTAGCTGCTTAGTACAGATTGAAAACAGAGCATGAAAACAGCATGCCATCACTATCAGGGGCATGGTTATGGAAGGGCAGCAATTTCCTGGCAAGGCATGGAGCGGGAATTATGGTTTAATGGTGTGGTTTTCTTAAAAAAAATGCACATTTATGTGAAAATGGGACGGAATGGGGACTGATGCAAGAAGGAAACATTATGGAGCTAGACTGGCCTATCCATTCCATTATTCAACCAGTGGGTTGTAACCCTTTGCAGGGGAGCGGGGTCAGAACAAAAGCCATTTGCACGCCAGGCCAAAGTTTATATTTACACGGAAACACATTTTAATAGCAAAGCAAAGTTCATTTTTACAGGGTTCGTTAATGAGACACTTGTGCTTGCTTGGCATCAGATCATTTCTTTATGTTGGTTTGAATTAAAGGAACACTCAGCAGCTTGTAGTTCCCTGCATTCTTTCTCCTTTCATTCTGTTTGCAATATCTGGTTTGCATCGTTCTTTCCTTTTAATCCATTACAGTTGCACAATAAATAAAAGCACCAAAAAGAGGGATGGGGTGGAGGTGAGGAGGCAATTGCCACACATAAGAAATAAGGAGGAAAAGCTCTACACAGCCCCTTCCTTTGTTTAACCACCTCCTTCCTACTATCCACAAGAGTTCTATCCAGGAGGTGGCCAAAAGCATCTTTATCTTCTTGCTCAGCAGAACTTACTGGCTTCCCAGGAAAACAGTGCAACCAGCACATGGAACAGTAGTTCACTAGTAATCCCAACAGCTCCCTTTTCTGGCTTCAGTTCCAGTAGTATTGTGTATTTTCTGCCATTAGTTGCTAAGGGCAGATAGTGAACACTGTGCTTAGTAAAGATTGCAGTTTCTTAACAGAAAGGGATGTATTCTGCTCGGCTCAACTGGAGGGGGGATGACAGGGGAGCAAGTTTGATTATTTGCTGTGCGCCTTTATGAGCATCTGCAGCAGAGGCTCTGCTAAGGATTTTATTTATTTAATTATTTCATTAAATTTCTATACTGCTTGATTGTTTTAAAAAACAAAACAATACACACACCCTGAAAGCGGCTGGAAGAGATTGGGGACCTTCCCTCTGAGTGGATTATTGTCCAGGATTTGCCTGCTGCTACAGGAGTGATTGCAGTGATTAATGATGAAAACGTGGAAATATGAAATCATTCTGTCAGCATAAAGAATTTATGAGAATTGTCCAAAATACCTGCACAGCTTTGAAATGTTAGGCTATTAAGGTAAAGGTAAAGGGACCCCTGACCGTTAGGTCCAGTCATGGACGACTCTGGGGTTGTGGCGCTCATCTCGCTTTACTGCCCGAGGGAGCTGGCATTTGTCCGCAGACAGTTTCCGGGTCATGTGACCAGCATGACTAAGTTGCTTCTGGCGATCCAGAGCAGCGCATGGAAACAGTGTTTACCTTCCCGCCAGAGTGGTACCTATTTATATACTTGCACTTTTACATGCTTTCAAACTGCTAGGTGGGCAGGCGCTGGGACCGAGCAACAGGAGCTCACCCCGTTGTGGGGATTCGAACCGCTGACCTTCTGATCGGCAAGCCCTAGGCTCTGTGGTTTAGACAACAGCGCCACCGGCGTCCTTTGGCTATTAAGGTAGATAGGTATTATTCTTAAATTGCTTATTTTTATTTTAATGGTATAAAAAACACTATGTTTCCATAATCTTTTTTCCTTTCTTTAAAAAAAAAACTGAGAAATACATCACTCCAAAAAGGAAATATTGCTTTAAAGCAATACATTTCAGTGTTGAGAGCCAGGATGGGATATTCGTATTTCCTAAAGGTTCACCAAAAACAGTATGGACTCCCACACACTTTTTCCAATGTAGTTTCATATGCAAAGTCATAATGTTCAAAAATATGTAAAAAGTTGCCAATTATTATTATTAATAATAATATACCACCCTATACCTGGAGGTCTCAGGGCGGTTCACAGAAAAGAAAAAATCACTTGTCCATGCAAGAAACTTGCCCAGAAGAAACTGCTCTTTGCCCCATATATGGACATACAAATACCCTCCTGGTTAAGAAGGTGTTAGAGAGATGTCACACAGCTATGTGGGGATGTCATAAAGAGAGTTATCAGCTAAATAATGCTAACTTTATATCCTACAATGAGATCCCTATGAGAAGCCATCCAACATTCGCACTGTATACTTAATGGTATATTCATGGGAAGAAATGGAAGGCTTGGATTCAAATCTCTGCTCAGACATGAATGAAGTTCACTTGGCAATTTGGGCCAGTTACAATCAACCAACTCTACAGACAAGGGGTGGAATTCAACATCATGCTGTTCCAATTGTTTGTCTGCACAAGACTTACAGCTTACCAAATGGAACTGTTCTCCACGCACTGTTCTGAGGGGTTCTCGTTCTCTCTCTCTCTCTCTCTCTTTCTCTCTCTCTCTCTCTCTCTCTCACACACACACCAATTTCTGGGGTACAGGATGCAGTGGGAGAAGAAAGCCTTGTTGCAGGGCTTCCGCAGGGCTCCCTCTGATATGGCTAGTTAGGTGAATCCCACCCAAGATTGTTGGGAAATTAAAATGGGATGCAAACCACTCTTCAGTTTTAAAGTGAGTTATTTTTATAGCAGTAGGTATAGCCAGGGTAAAAAGAACAAGCAATATTCTGACTGTGCATCCAGTTTTGTGCATGTACATTTGTGGATTCTAGCCAGTCTGCACAGCTAGCTCCTTGGTGCTGACGAAACTGGGGTGTTTAGAGGTGGAGGGGGGGAACAAGCCTGCTTTTTCAAGGATACTTCCCCACTCCACATGTAAACTGGGATCATAAAGCCAAGAGTAGAGGAAACCGCCATTTGGATGTGGTCATCAGCACTAATGTTTTAAAAAGCAACAACAAACAATGATTTTATAGGCTTGTCCAATGCTTATGGCTGCTGAGGACCAAGAGTAAGACTCTCAAGTACAGGAACCTTCAGGTGATCAGGACCTGGAAACCTTAGAAGTCATAGTCTCATAGAATTGTAGAATTGAAAGGGACCCCCAAGGTCATCTAGTCCAACCCCCTGAAATACAGGAATCTAGGTCATACATGACAAATGACTATCCAATCTCTGCTTTAAAACATCCAGGGAAGGAGAGTCCACCACCTCTCGAGGGAGTCTGTTCCACTGCCAAACAGCTTCTTCTGGGCTCTCCTGTGACTTGGAAACGGGCCTGTAGGATTGCTTCCCACCCCACAATCACAGCTCATGTTCATTATCAGAAAATGAGCAGGTGGGGGGGGTGGCAGTGGAGAGCTTTCTCGCCTGCACTTTCCCACAGGGCAATGAGACAGCTCCCTTGCAAGCGATTAAGCAATCAGGCTGTGACAGACCCACAGGCAAGACAGAAGCAGAGCCATTATGCCAGTGCTATTCCCCAGCATCTCTCTGAGAAGGAAAGGCCCACAATTGGGGTTACCAATGTCCTTTATTTGAAGGGAGTGCCCCTTAATTCAGAACACAGCAAAGCCACAGACCATACCAGCAGTGCCCTTGGTTTATAAGATCACACCCCCATAGAAGTATTATACATACTGATAAAAAAATACAAATCTTTTTTTTTTAAGGTAGCCCTTATAGTTTTGAAGTGTTGATTTGGCAGGCTGTGTCATATAAAACTCCCAGTGGATGCCTCCCTGCGGCACTCCCACCCACACGGAGCATGGGCTGTGCATTATAATAGCAGGGCTTCTTTATCTGGCCACTTGGGAGAGGGGGAAGAGAAAAGGAGAGAGACGCCCACACACAGCAAAGACTGACACTGCCCGCTAGGCTGGCTCCCACGTCACCTGCTAAGATTTGCGGTTTTGTCACCAGAGCCCTCAAACAGCTGGGGTTTCGCTTGCTTCAAGCTGTCGCGCAACAAGCCAAACACCCTCCTTTATATTGGGACAAAATCAAACACCAGGAGTTATTTATTTTCTCTTGCACTGAAACAGGAAACCTCCAATATGCTAGGATTCTGGCACTTGGCCAAGCTTGGGAGGTGAAAGACGAGGAGGAGGAAGGAAAGAGAGAGGGGGATAGATTTTTACGGGACAGAATATAGGGAGAAGCAGAGGAAAAACATGCCAGAACAGTTTGTGTAAGGTTGATTTCGAGAGGGGGGAAGCATATTCACGGAAGCCTGAAACCCAAATGCCTCCACCTGCGCATAACATAGCCTGGCAGTGGCACTGCTTCTAATATTTGCACAGCTCTAACACTGGCCCACCCATCTATGTTTATCACTGGATCATTTCAGTGTCAAGCAGTGACTTGCATGTATCACCACAAATCTATCACACAGTATTTCTCTTGGACACAATGCTTTTTCAACACAGCCTGTTCACATATTCATCCACCTGTCATCAAGTGCTGAGAAGTCAAATAGTATACCTGTGTGAGCAAACCACCAAGCCTAATGTAAGCTCAAATTCTTATATTATAGGGCCTGATTAAACAGAATTACTAGCACCCTCATTTTCTATCAGGAATCCTTTGGAAAAGAAATGGGTCCAGCATTTTAACCAGCTCCGCCAACAGTACTTCACTTGAAGCCAAAATTAAATGAAACTAAAGTTTAAATCTGAGTGCTGAAATCTCAGGTGCCTTGCTGGAAGCTAAGCGATGGTCTGGACTCTAGAGCCTAGTATTACATGAAACCCAGGCTCATGGTTCCCCCCCAGCAACAAACCACAAGCAGTAAGCCATTAACAAATCTTGGTTACTTATTGTTCATGGTTTGTATGAAGAAAAACAAATCACGAGCCCAAGTCGAGATGCATGCTACACCAGACCATGGCTTATTTCCCAGCATGCAATAGGCAACAACAGGAGGAGAGGAGAAACTAAGCGCTCACATGCATGTGCTGCATTTAAACCAGAGTTTAATTTAACTAAGGGTTAAAGTGATGTGAGAATCAGGCCAAGGTGTAAAGGATATGTCTTCAACACCTAACATGCATGAGGCTTTTCCTAGCTTGGATGGGGGAAACTTCACTTGCTTAAACTTGCATATATCTGGTTGTTGTTGGGAGACCAAAATTAGGACCAAAAAAAAAAGTTAGCAATCCTAAACTGAGGCTACTTTTTACCTGATAAGAAACAGTCCTTTTATTTACTCATATGGATTCTGCTACCCCAGCCCCACAGTATCTTGCTCTGCTCAGATCCATCCTGTTAGCAGTAAGCTCCATTGTTTTAATACTCCAGTAATAGCAATGTTAAGAGGCCTCACAGATGGACTTGGGGCTTGTCACGATTACACATCTGCAGACCAGAGCTGTGGAATTAACAAGGACTCTGTAGCGTAGCTTTCCATGACAAGCGAGTATTTTTAGGCCCAGGTCTACACCCCTTCCCCTCAATGGAGCTCTGGGACTTTTAAAACCCTTCCAATGATAAATGGAAAACGCATGACATAATATCTCACTCTGTGAATTTCCATCTCTCTCAAGCAGCAGGGGGTGAGAAGCCAAAAGAAAACAAGGCAAAACGCCCTTTAGTTCCAAACAACCTAACAATTCAGGGTATAATATTCAAACTAACAAGAATACAACAATGGGGCAACCAATGTCACATTTACAAATTCACAGAAAACAAGGGATGCAATGACCCCTTTGTGGTACTGTACACATCCAGACTTAGCATAACTTCACTTATCAGTGCTCCTAAGCTGCAATCAACATGTCAAATACCCAGGAGGTCTCTGGTGACCTAGGGCATGTTTTAGAAATAACCACTTAAGCATTTAACTATAGCCTTTCTAAAAGAAGTTAATTTTCCAGATCCATTCTGGATTGGTCAGGTAGCCATGGTATTATTGTTTCTGAGCTATCCAACAAGCCACTCCAGCCTGGAACCCGACTCAGTTTCTGTCATTATACTGGGTGAAAATGCACACATCCCCCCTTTGTGTTTGCTTATCTCAGACCCTAGTGTGGGCCAGTTTTACCCAGGTTAAAAAGGTAAAGGGACACTGACACCTGAGCAGCAAATGGAAACAGCATTTACCTTCCCACCGGAGCGGTACCTATTAATCTACTTGCACTTTTTGGGGCGTGCTTTCTTAAAAAGATACGTAAATTAAAGTGTCCTTGGTGGGATGCCAGGCCCAACTCACCAAGAAATATGAGAGATAAATAAATGAAAGGCTCAGATTTTTGAGGTTCTCTCCATAAAAAGAATAATGAGAGCAGCATACTGATAAGCCATGGTGTAGAAAAACATTATTAAAGAGCTTAGCTTTGCATTGTTGGCAAAGGATTTCTATAAGGTTCTGGGTTGTTGTTGCTGCTGCTGCTGCTGCTGCTACTTTTCAGATGTAGCTTGTGTCCTATTAACATAGGGCAAGTTGCATGGAAAAGTTACAATTGGCGGGTGCATATACAGTACTTCCTTATAGAAGGTCCATGTGGATGCAGCTGCAAGATCACAACCTGGAGATCCTTCCTTCAAGAGACGGCAAGAGAGGATGCAACCGCATCACCTCCCTTCTCATTCTTTCACCCTGCTCCTTTGTACATTCTCCTCCATAATACTCTTAAGAAGTGGGAATAGGTAGGTCAGCGGTGCAAGGGGAGAGAACTGATAAAACAGTGGGCTCGAGTTGCAGCGTCTGCTCTTCTTCCGTTTCAGAATTTGGAAGGTAAAGGCAAGATCACCAACTTATGATTTAGCAACCCTACATGTTCATGCTGCACAAGCCGGATTCATGTCAGTAGAAAATACCTGACTTTCAGCTAAAAAGAAGAAGTTGCTGCTGCTTGATCAGTTCTACACTTTAGAACAATGTGAAGAAATATTCCCAAGAAAGCCGAGCAACCCATTCTGCGCTGCTTATCAAGGGCAGCTCTGTGTGCAGCAGCAGAGCTAACTAGTGGGAAATCAAGTCTTAAAACACTGTACAGAAGTCAATCTCATTTCAAATAAAGTGTTTAGGGTCGGAATAGGGTGGTGGTGACTGGAAACATTCTATCAGTTCAATGGACTCCGCGCAGCTGGATGAATTGGCACAAACACAACAAGCAAGATCATCATATTGAGCAAGACCTTTCCCATCAAGAGGTAGTTATTAGTCAAATTCTATGTTCTTTCCTTATCTGATTCCCTGTCTGGAAAATATGCTTTAAAGAGGTATATCCAGAGCTATTGTGTATACCAGAAATCTGTTACTGACTTGCATGTGAAACAGCTGTGTTGAAACGAGAGGTAACAAATCCAGGACAGAAGAGATCATTTCTGTAATCTACTTTGGATGTCACTACAAACAGAACTTCCAGCTATTCATTTCTCCCCATTATCTAGCTATCTATTCATCTTGAGCACATCCTCTGCCATTAGCCCTACCAGCCAACCAACTTGCTCTCTGTCTCTGTCTTTCCCCCACTACAGAATTCCTTCACAGCAAGCAAAGATTGAAAATTCTGGCCAGAGCCTGCTTATATTAAATGTAAGTATCTACTTTAAGCCAGATACCCATCCCATTTCATCCCTCTGTAAAACAGAATTAGCTCGCCTCAAGGCAGCAACAAATATTTGTTTTGTAGAAGCAGGTTTTGTCACAAGCAAGGAGTGGGTATTTGCTTTGCAGAAGCGCTGTATGTCATGCCTCCAGCCAACAAATAATACGTTGTTCTCTCCAGCGACTTAGTTGGATACACTGTCTTGTCAGTTTTTAAACTTGCTATCTGCCACAAGTGGTTTGTTAAGTTATGACTATTTATCATAATGGCAACCATTATGAATATTCAGGAAGCTGGGGGAGGGGAGAATCACAGAAGCGGTTTTGCTAAGGCAGAGGAATACTTAAGGTAAGATCAGTTGGGCAAACAAGCAAATTCTTAGCTTGATACAGATGCTTCAGTTGAGGCTGGTCATGGAACCTCCTACAGTCTACGTCTGATGTTAAGCAATCAACTCTTGAGTTGAATGTTTGATGCACCCCAGCGGTACTCACCCTGTGGTGATATCATCATCCTCAGTCATGGTCTTGCCCATTAAGTCACTGTCACTCATGTACCCAGATTTGAGATCGACGTCATCAGCATCAAGCGACTCCACAAGCTCCAGGCGGGAAATGTGGCTGAGCTTGCTGGGGCTGCGCATGGGCATGGTGTGGGAATAATGAGCTCGCTCCCCGTGCATGTACCAGCTGGGAGTGCCTTCCGAGCGGCATCCCCCACCCACTGAAGGGGCATCTCCAGCCTGCAGGCGGGGGCTGGACTGACCATAGCGCCAGGAGAGGGGAGAGGAGCGATTGGACAGGCTGGAGACGCTGCGGGGGTTGGCTTCGTCGCTGTCATAACACGTCATCTCCAGCGAGCTGCAGGAATAGAGCAGAGAGAAATGTCTGAGGGCGAGAAGTGGAAGAAGGTGGGCAGATTCTGTCAGGGCACTCCTGAAAATCAGAACACCTGTAACAAAGATGCACTCAAAATTTTAAGTCTTGGTTAAGACTGTATAGTCAGGCAGGAGCACAGACTGAGCACTGCACTAGGCTGAATGTGGGTGCTGAGAAAGTACAGTGGTACTTCAGGTTACATACGCTTCAGGTAACATACGCTTCAGGTTACAGACTACGCTAACCCAGAAATAGTACTTCGGGTTAAGAACTTTGCTTCAGGATGAGAACAGAAATTGTGCTCCGGCGGCGTGGCAGCAGCAGGAGGCCCCATTAGCTAAAGTGGTGCTTCAGGTTAAGAACAGTTTCAGGTTAAGAACGGACCTCCGGAACGAATTAAGTACTTAACCTGAGGTACCACTGTACAGGCAACCATCATCATCATCATCATCATTTTATTTGTATGCCGCCTTTCCATAGTTAATGCTCAAGGCGGCTTACAACATAACAAGATTTACATAATTACCAATGTAACAAAAGTCATAAGCAATAAATAAAACACATCAAAAAGTACACAACCAAATGAAAAACAATTTCCACATAAATCATAAAATCTAAAACTAAGAATACAGCATTAATATCAATTACAATTTAAAATGACATAGATAAAAAATAAAAGCAATTTATTTAAAACACAAAAACGGAGCCCTCTCTGCCCAGATGGAAGGAGGCAGGCAAGGCTCTTCAGGCCCTCAGCAACAGGTGAGTCCCTCGCTCCGCATTATTGGTCTTACTTGCCCTCATTCTCTAACAGGTTGCCAGCTACAGCGGAGGACTGAGCTCAAGTACTTTTAGTTAGGTGCATAGGAAGGAAGAATTCCAGATAAGCATAGCTTCTCTCACCACTGTAGGATTGCAATGGAAGTGCGGTGTGAAATTTGGTCGTGTGAGCTCCTGGATAGTGCCACCTGAATGGTGCCAGTTCTCCACTCAAGTTTCCCTACTAGCCAATAACTTTTTGATTCAAATCCATTGTGTGTGAACTGAGTGTCACACTACTGTCTTTCAATGCGCGCTTGTGTGACTATCAAGCAAAGGTTAAAATACAGTTGGGGGGGGCACATGTTCACCTGATCCAGCTGGATAACAGCATTACAGCTTTGCATTACAGAACATGGAAACACAGGTACGTGATTTATATCAAGTCAGACCACTGGTCCATCCACCTTGGTATTATTCTGTACTATACTAACTGGCAGCTGCTCTCCAGGTTTTCACACAGGTGACATTCCCATCTGGAGATGCCAGGGATTGAACCTAGTTCCTTCTGCATGCAAAGCAGATAGTCTGCCACTGAGTTATGGTCCTTCCCCGAAAGAAGTACCCAGCAAGTTCAGAATTCAAGTTTCCCTCCCGCCCTCACCCCACCCTACCCACTGTGATCTGAAAGGCAGACCTGGAAACCAGTGTGTAAGGAACGTGAAGGGTTTTTTTCAACACAGCAGTGAAGGGTGTTGTGTTTCCATTACAAATAAAGGCAAGCATGAGAGTTAATGGCCGTTGCTGATGCCCCAGCTCCAGGCATGCCTTTCATTTAGATTCAATAAAAGCAGTTACTGGACATCAAATACAAAGCGATGATTAAAACCATCTCTGGAATGGATTCACAGCTCCGGGAGAGATGGAGCTCAGCCTACAAAGCCCTGCAGACATGGTTTCAATAATTACAGTGATGCACAAACGTTGTATTAAACTGAAATTAAATGTGGGGTGTGTGTTTTTTAAAGAAAAAATTTTATTGCCTTCTTAATTTGGTGGGGAAACCTGCCAATATTATGCTCAGAACACCTTCCAGGCCATCCCAAGAGGGAAATGCCCCTACACTTTGATCTGGAACATGGGGAAATGGTAGAGTGTTTTGCAGAATACCAAACATAGGTGCCCAGGAAAGAGATTCTAAAACTGGATGAAGCTGACTTCCTACCACGCAAAGGTGGGCTCCACTTTTGGAGCATACATCCCCTCTAGCCATGAGGCAATCCAATCCAATTTGACCTCTACTGCCTCTTTATCTAGTGAATCACCTAAAATTAATCTCCAGCTTTGTTAAAATAAAATGTGCTACATTTCTTCAGACTTGTATTCTCTGCCTCCAAAGGGACACTTGTGATTTGCTTAGTCCCAGAGGCCGATCTGAGTAGCTGCTGCCTTAAGGGGGGGGGGCAGCCAGCCATTGCAGTTTCTCAGCCCAAATAGTCCTTGGTGCAGCCAAAAACGTGTTTTGTACCTATGATAATTTATTAATAAATATTGCACACTCCAATCTAATTAAGCCTGCAAAATGCTTTCTGCACACATCTTGAGACTGTTGCAAACTCGTCATGCCCAGCTTCTCTTCTCCTCAATTCCTTTGCTTCTCTTTTGCTTAACATTCAGCCCGTAGAAGGGTTCCGGAGAACTCAAAAGCTTGCTAGCTACTTTGCCACATTTTATTTGGTCTGAACAAAAGTATTACATTACTGTGGCTGGTAGATCTGAAGAACTTCCATCATCACCGAGTGCCTCCTGCTGGCAGAGGTGTAAACAGCACACAGTATGCAACACTCCTCCCAGCCTGAAGATTTACATTAACATGTTGCTTTTCAAGAACTCCAGACCTGATGATCAGGCAGCAAGCTCCAACTCTCAGTAACAGAATCCCACCACTGCAACCTGGAGTGGCTACTTTTAGCAGTGCGGCATAAAGAGGAGTGTATGGGACCCACAGCATTAATAAGAAGTGGGTTAAATTTGGCTCCTGTTGCACTAGTGCTGATTGCAGATCCTCAAATAGCAGCTGCTTTTAAGAACAAGGCTCTGAAAGAGGAAGTTAATTCTAGTAACAGAGATTTGATATGCAACAAGGTGCCACTGTTTAAGAAGCCTAATCAAGGAAGCTACCAGATCCACCATCATTTGCTACTTCCAAAATAAAATTGTGTTCACCAAATGGCTGGCAGTTCTTATTATGACTTAAAATGATCATAACAAAAAAAAGCTATTAATACACTAAGAAAACAAAATATCAACCTATTTACACTAGGAGTCAAATTAGGAACAAAGAAAGTTTCCTTATACTACTAGTCTACCCCAGAATTGTTTGTTTCAGGGTTAGCCAACAAGGTGCCCGCCAGATGTTGTTAGACTCCAACTCCCAACAGAACCAGTCAGCAATGTGTGGAGGGTATGCGACTGGCAGAGGCTCTCTGGGTTCTCAGGTAGAAGTGTTGGCAGGAAATGCTAGTTATTTACAGAAGGAAATATCTAAAACATGACCCTTGCCACAATCTGCAGTGTGAACTGGTACAATCCAGGAAGAACTCTACCATCTAGTTTTGCTGAATGCGTTGCTCTAACCCAGTCTTTGAGTGGATGGGATCTAGCCCTGCAAGCATGTCAATACTAGAGGGGGAGGACAGGTCAAGACTGAATCATCTGTGTGTTATCTTGCCAAATATAATCATTACTCTATAAGTCCCTGTGATCTTTGCTCACTTTTGGCACCCTATGATTTAGTTCTGATCGCAGGCTATATTCTTCTATTTTATGGTTTAATCTTTTGGTGAAAGCATGGGTGTGGCAGATCAGAGCTCAATGCAATGTGCTATTTTATGCATTGTACACACACACACACACACACACACACACACACACACTTGTCTTGTTTTGCTTTGTTTAATTTGCTTCCCCAATGATTCCAACCTACAAATAATGCTATATTGTATTCTTACTTTAGGACTGGCTTACACTAACAAGTTT
This sequence comes from Podarcis raffonei, assembly GCF_027172205.1. Taxonomy (NCBI): domain Eukaryota; kingdom Metazoa; phylum Chordata; class Lepidosauria; order Squamata; family Lacertidae; genus Podarcis; species Podarcis raffonei. The sequence goes on from NC_070607.1 coordinate 67,135,686, forward strand.
TTAGGCAGAGAGCTCTGCCAAGAGAAATACCAAACAAGAAGTGATTAAACCTGGGTTCTTTTTAAAAAACCTACAGCTTTCTACAGGTATACCACCTCAGTGAGAACAAAGACGAAATTGTAGGGAAGGGCAGTATACAAATTTAATAAAGAAATAAATATTGTTTTCTGTAGGTACCACATTCAACATTGATTCACACCAGGTGTGTGTGTGTGTGTGTGTGTGTGTACGTTATTCCATAATCCATAATCCAAGTTCATTTCAAAAATGAAAAAAGAACCAAAACTATGTGACAAAATAAACCATTCCAGCAACCAATACAATAATACTCAAGTCCTAACAGTTCATTATGCTAGAAAAAACAACATTATAGTGGCTGCATTAAACAGCAAGCCACAAAACCGTCAAACTAAGAGAAGATGCATGGGCCCTTTTCAGTCACTATAACAAACATAGAGGAAAGGGGGGAGGGAGAAGGTGGCATCAAACAGCAGGTTCCACTCAACCTACAGGAATTCATTAAAAGAGACCCCATTAATAGAGCGATATGCATGGGGTTCTGTTCAGGCATTCTAATGACCACCTGCCTCTCCTACATGTGTTCATTATATTCACGTAACAATGTCAAAACAGGCTAAAGTGATATAGGACCACTCCACCTGACAGTCTGTCCACTCCACCTGACAGTTAGGCGGCAAAGATTCCACTTAAGCAGAGACAGATGGGCAGAGCCCAGTACATTATTATACCTTAAGGCTGAGATGGGGAGTCTGAGGCTTTTTTGATGTTGTTGGGACTCCAGTTCCCGTAACCTATGACCATAGGCCATGCTGGCCAGGGCTGGTAAGAGTTGGAGTCCAGCAACATCAGACTAGGACTGAGGGAGCCCAACAATATCTGGAGCATCAAATGTCCCGGGTCTGAGACAAGAGAGCTCAAAGTAGTGAAATCAGCTGGGGAAAGCATAAAAGGTATACATTGAACCTGGGGCAATGGGTGATCACTGGATGTTCAGAACTAGTCTTCTGGTCATTGGGTATAGTGGCTAGAATTTAAGGCCACAAAACCAAGGTTCAAATCCTACTTCAATCATAACGCTCATTGTGATCAGCCTAACCTAACTCTCAGAGTTGCTATATGCTCTGAGCACATTGGATAAAGTGCAGGTAAAAGATAATGAATGAAAGAGCAGGTGCCTGGTGGACATGGGCTCAAATGCAGCCCCTTAACCTTCTTTTGCAGAAACATGTGGTCCCATGACGTGGGTTGTGTTCCTATGTTCCCTGTGCATTCTGAGCTCCCATTCCCCCCCTCCCCCGGTTTCCCAGGGAGCTTATGCTTTTTTACCTTGCTTTGCATCTTGGCTAGCCCAGCTCTCCCAAGTCCAGCCTTCCTCTATGAATAACTAATGCCTTGGATTCCTTCCATGAAGCAATCTCCCCTGATCCAACATCTCCACATTTAGCAAAGCAAATCAACTGGAAGCAAACCAGCATTCCTCCCTTGCTGGATCCCCATGCTGCAGTGACTCATCTGGGTGGGGTTCATCTGGCATCTCCCAGCCTGAATTGAGTGAGGCAGGCAGCAGGAGACTCTTGTTCTGCAGTGTGCATCATCAACCAAAATCTTTGTGGGGAGGGTGATAAAAGACGGGGAGAGAAAGATGAGCAGCAGCGCGGGGGTGGGGTGGTTGTTTCAAGAACAGCAACCTTCCCTTGCATTCAGCTGGTGTAGTACAATATTTATAAACAGCTGATAAGCAGCATTAATATTTGGATTTAAGCATAAAGCAGCAAGTGTTTCCAAGTGGCTTTCAGTAAGTTCAAGCACAGGCTGTTGGAAACCAGGAAGTTACAGCCATGTGGTAATTCTGTGGGAAAGGAGCTGAAGTGTCATTGTCTGAAACAGAGGTTGTACTGCCAGACGTCTTCCCACACCTTTCCGTACTAACTATTCTTATGAGAGATTCTCTCCAGTCTCCTTGTTAGCTTCCCTAGGCAAAACTCAGGGATGTAGTTTTAGGATCCCAGCAAAAGTTAGAACCTCAGAGACCAAAAGCAGAAGGGGAGTGTCCATGTTTCCCTCGTGCTGAGTGACAGCCTGATCACAAATTCCATGTGCTCAGCTTGAGGAATGAGCTCACCTTGCCAGCAACTTCTCTCTCTCTCCTGCCAAATTACAATGATATAGATACACACAAAAACATTGCTGTGGTTTGCTCACTGGAGGTCTGAAAAGCTGCTGTCACTGCATTAGCTCACTTGGACAACAGAAAGCCAAGGGAAAGTTTTATTACACAGAGGCCACTGCCAGTGCCCTGGTCTGAGGAAAGGGAAGTCCAGGACTGAGGCTTTGCTGGGACAATTCCACCATGGGGCATTAATGCAATTGCTGCCCTTAAAGGGACAGGCGTACTTTGTGAAATAAGATGCTACACCTCTCTCTGGATATGTGCACCACCCCATTCAAATCTCTCAGGAAGTGTAAGCAGGACTAATCTAACCAATGCTAAACAGGTGTTTAAAAGCAACCTTTGAAGCAAGGAGCACACACATGATGTTGAATCCCACAATGCAAATTCATTCTTCCCTGAATACCCACACTAAGTTCAATAAACAGATAGGGGCACAGTTACCCCATTCAGGACCAGGGGATCCCTCACACCTGCCCACCCCCTGTCCCCCGAAACAGTACTTCAGTCTTGTTGGTATTCACCTGCGATCTACCCCCACTTGAGGGGAAAATGCTGTAACTGGGTTGCCAAGTCTCCCATTGCAATTAGTGTGGAAGGAATCAAGCTTCAGCAAATAAATGGGGAGGCCAAATCAATAGAAACACAGCCCTTTCCCCTCCAAGCTCCAAAATGAGTACCTGCATGGAAGGGGTACCCTTGGGGCGGTAAGCTTTGGCTTCTGCAGTCCTGATGCATCCTAACCTCCCCCTAGACATGGTCACATCACAGCATACAACAAAGATGTCCAAGGTTAGACAGCAGAACCAAGCTATTTAAAATGACTGCACAACAGCATCTCATTTTGGCCAAATGTCCACAAGCAAGGGTAGTCTGTGGACAAAATGTGGCAGTGAACCACAGCAACCTTAAAAAAAACAAAACCCCAAAACTACCTAGTCCAACGTTATGAAACATCTCATACATGTTATGAGATGAGCAATGCTCTATCTTCTGACTTTAAATGCAGATTTCCTAGCAGGAATTGGTTGATATGGAATGTAGCCCGATGAACTGTTGTGATGCATCGAAGTAGGAACTATCAACCTGGTGGTCACGAGTAAAGGGAATCTCACCTGTGAGTTACTTGGGAGCCCCTCAAGCTGGACATGGTCTCCTCCAGGTTCTGCCGCAAGTCAAGCACATTCTGTACTGTCCTCTTTCTCTGGGATTCAGGATCTGTTGGAAGAAAAGGATAGAAGTTCCATAGTGAATAACAGAAAATAAAATATGACCATCACAATGGACTTGCTGCAAGCATGGGTTCCATGCAGTGCCCACCATACCTTGTAAAGCTTTCATCCCTCAGTTTGCTTGTTATCACCTCAACCTCTACACTCCTATTAACCTTGGTATGTGTGCCCTATTTGCCCACCCTACTTGTACATTTTTCTCTTTCCCTCTGAGTTGACGGCATGTGCATATGTCTGTGCCCTGCATAGCAAATTAAATTTAACGAAGGACCACAAACTTGCAGAAAATAATTGTATGGGGTAGTAAACCCAGCTGTGTCTAATGTTAAAGCTGTTTATAAAACACAGACTGGCAGCTGGGAACCAGCCCCCCAGTACACCAATAGCTTGTTCCTAAACTAGGCCAAGCTGCTCATCTTTTGTCCATTTCTCCATGTTTTTTATTTCCCTGCAGCTGCCTTAAATCCCCTTCTACACTATGTTTCTCTAAGGATTTTAAACTGTGAGGAACTTCTCTGGAAGGTTCCAGAGAGCAGGACTAGAACTAATGGGTGGAAATGCCAAAGAAGCATATTTCAACTAAATATTAGCAGAAGCTTCATAAAAGCTGTTACACAGTAGTCGCAGCCTGTGGCTAGCATAATACTTATTGTATGGAACTAGCAGTCACTAATAACCTTGTCCTCAATGCATTTGTCTAATCTTCTTTTAAAACCATCCAAACTGGTGGCTACCACTGCCTTCTGCAGGAGCGCATTCCACAGTGTACAGCGGTACCTTGGTTCTCAAACACCTTGGTACTTAAACAACTTGGAACCCAAACACTGCAAACCTGGAAGTAACTGTTATGGTTTGCAAACTTTTTTCAGAAGCCGAACATGCTCCGTTTTGAGTGTTAGGCTTCCGATTTGAGTGCCACACTTCCGTTTTGAGTATCACACTTCCGTTTTGAGTGTTATGCTTCTGTTTTCAGTGCCACACTCCTGTTTTGAGTATTACATTGAGGTCTGTCTGTTTTTGCTATCTATTTTGTGTTTTTGTGGCTTCTTTTTTTTTTTTTTTTGCTTTTGTGACTGTGTGGAACTCAGTTCAGCTACTGATTGACTGATTGTGTGGCTGCAGTACATTGCTTATTGCTTTCATTTTATGGATCAATGGTCTCGTTAGATAGTAAAATTTATGTTAAATTGCTGTTTAGGATTTGTTTTTAAAAGTCTGGAACCGATTAATCCATTTTGCATTACTTTCTATGGGAAAGCGCGTCTTGGTTTTGGAACCCTTTGGTTTCGGAATGGATTTCCGGAACGGATTATGTTTGAGAACCAAGGTACCACTGTATTCCATTCTATGCGCTGTGTGGCATATATTTGTATATTGCTTTTCCACCCAGGAGCTCAAGGCTGTGTATGTTTTCCTCCCTTCCCTTGTCTTATATCTGCAACAGCCCTGCGAGGTAGACCAGGTTAAGTTAATGTATAAGCAGCAGTTCTTGCCAACAGATTGCAGGAGGTCCAACCCACATTCAGTGTACCAGACCCAGGAAATTCTGTTGTCCTCCCAAGTCAAACCAGCCATCTTTGCTTGCCAAGGTGCAGGCTGCAATGCTTAGTGCCACCTAATCTGTCTCTCTCACATACATAGCACCCTTCAGCAGAGCTTCTAGGGTAATAGGCAGAAACAATTTTCCTGTGTCATAACACTGGTCCAGAGAAAGCATTCATGAATGCTAAAGAGTATTGCATTATTGTTGTTATTATAATCATTAGAATCATTTCCTCGTTTATAATCGCTTTTTTTTTTAGCACAGCCCACACAAGGTGATATACATATCACTAAACACAATACACTACAAAACCAACAGTTAAACAAATTATAAAACAACAATGCAAAAAAAGCCCATAAAACATTATGCAGGTCAATTAAATAAATAGGGCAGCAACATCACTCCTGGCAGATAAGAAAGTGATGCACTGTAAAACAACTCTCAAAATAAAAATCATACCGTAAGAGCTAAATTAAGGGGGGTGAACAGCCTGATATAAATAGATTTTTAAAGCTCAAAGCTTCGTAGTGTTGAGGTTATCTACAGTTCCATGGGGAAAGAAACATCCTATTTTCTCAACAGCATAACACACCTGGGACATCTGACACATCTGCCATTAGGAGAGCCTGTCTGACAAAGAGTTCTGTTCTCAAAGGACTAAACTCATACGTCAATAATACTGACCTCCTGCTGAGCCATCATAAACAGACCTTATTTTGAACTTAGAATATTCTGCTTCAGAGGATAAGCATCAAACAGTGGACCCACATTCAGCCACAGTCACTGTAGCCTATTATTCTCTATAGCAGTGGTTGTCAAACTATATTATCAGGGGTCCCTCAATCAGAAGATCATTAATAATAGACCCGAAAGGCAGTTTCCCTGCAACATGCAGTAACACAGAAGGGTTTGAAGTTTTCCAGGGTTCACTCAGTCCTAGAGGACCAAGAGGCCTGGCCAGCACCCTGGTTGAACTGACTGTGCATTACAGAATGGGGGTGGGGAAGTCATAGCCCTCCAAATGTTCTTAAGATGCCAACGCCCAACATTCTAAGACAGCATGGCCAATAGTCAGAGATGATGAGATTTGTAGTCCAACAACACTCTTAAGGACCTAGTTTCCCTACACCTGCTTTAGAACATGCCCCATGATCTTCTGTAAGGGCCAAACTAGATTCAGTGGCAGCACTTCAGGGAATGTACAGTCAGATCAGCCACAATCACATAGAAAGCAGCAGGTGGGAGCCTGATGTAAGATGCAAAGAGGGCGCAAGAGTGACAAGTTCACCTGCTACTATTGCCTCCCTTCAGCCTCTCTCTCCAAGGACTTGAGTTTTCTCCCAGCTGGGCTCATTTCCAGTGTTGGAGCCCAGCTGAGGGAGAGACTGTGATGATATAAGCTACAGAGAAAAGGAGGGTTCTGCAAACCTCTTCCATGAGGGTTCTGCACACCTCATCCTTTGCACTTTCAACCAGAACCCTCACCTCCTGTTTTTGGTACTATTACGGCATACTCAAGCTTGAAACACTCAGATCCATCATTGTCATGCCTAGTTCGGTCCTAACAGACAGAAGTGCTACAGGAATTATTCAATCAATAAATCAATATGGAAAGGGCTCCCCAAAGGTAGAAAGTTTGAAAGCTACTTCTCTGTATTCCAGCCTTTCTCAACCTGATGGCCTCTAGATGTTGTGGACTACAACTTCCATGATTCCAGCCCATTAGTCATGTTGGCTGGGAAGGGTGGGAGTTGTGGTCCAAAACATCTTGTAGGCACCAGAGGTTGGTAAAGACTGCTGTAGATTATCCAGCATGGTGCTTACAGACTATATAGCAGTTTTAGTGAAAGAGAAGGGGGAAGAACCAACAGGAAGTCATACGTCCTGGACAGCATGTTGAACCATTAAGAAAAGAGCAAGAACCACAAGTTCATAGAGTGCAAAGATAGCTGCAGAAATTCAGAGCAGATTAGGAAGCAAGCAAAGGAAATATACAACTGTGCTGGTGTGGGATGTGCATAACTGAAGTTTCCAGTGCCATGTGAACTCAGGAAGACAGGAAGCAGGATGCAGTCCGAATGCTTGCCTGCTGTGGCCCTGGCAGTGCTGCTTATCCAAAGCTAATTCTCCAAAGCACTGGACTTCTGCCTAGTGCTAGGCAGTAGCTGTGGTGGGTCGTAGGGTAGCCTGAACCACAGAAAGCTGTCTGCTGCGTGGCTTTGAGTATTATTTCTGGAAAATTATAGTAGACACTTTCTTCTCATGTTTTGTAAGGCCTGAGGCATGGGTGCAGCACAGCCAGACTGCTGCACTGCTGCTTCCCTAACCCTTTGCTCTGTCCTACCTTCTTCTGGCACAACCCATCTGGCAATCAGGTGTGAAGCCCAAATCTCAGCTTGTATCCTGCCCATAACCAAGCTGGCAGAAGTGGAATCGTATGCCGTAAGACATTTTAAAGCAGTTTTCAACCTAGCCAGGGTATCTGTGGTGGTAACTGGAGGAAAAGAGGTGGTGTGGATGGGTGAAACACTTTTCTTTTATTTTTAATAACAAATCAGGAGCCATAACGGAAACTCTGGGAAAGCAGCCAGTTGACTGAAGCTGGAATGAATGACAGCAGCTGATACACTCAGCAGCAGGTATGCTCATTCCCTGGGATATGAGCTGCTGCTGTTGCCGCTGCTGCTCTCAGGAATTCCAGTCTAACCTCTCATGCAGGAATTTGGAGTTGGCTGCTCAGTCTGAAGGCTGCACACACTTGTCGAGGGAAGCGAAGAAGAGTAGAGCTCCCCAGCTATGGAATGTGAATGGGCCAGGATAAAAGAGCAACCCTCCAGCCTATGAAGAAGGAACAGTTTCTGTTATCTTTTACTTTGTACAAGCTGGCTTTTCTCAATCCAGTTGTTGTTGGACTACAACTCCAATCATTCCTACCTAGAAGTTCCAATGATCAGGGATGATGGGAGTTGTAGTCCAACCACATCCAGGAACCCAAGGTCAAGAAAGGCTGGTATAAGCAGTACAATCTAAATAAGCGAGTAAGTAAAGTCTGAAAAGCATGGCTCGGTAAGAGATATGAAGAAGAAGAAGAAGAAGAAGAAGAAGAAGAAGAAGAAGAAGAAGAAGAAGAAGAAGAAGAAGAAGCGGCGGCGGCGGCGGCGGCGGAGGAGGAGGAGGAGGAGGAGGAAGAGGAGGAGGAGGAGGAGGGGTTTGGACTTGATAGCCCACCTTTCACTCCCCTTATGGAGTCTCAAAGCAGCTAACAATCTCCTTTCCCTTCCTCCCCCACAACAAACACTCTGTGAGGTGAGTGAGGCTGAGAGACTTTAAGAAAGTGTGACTAGCCCAAGGTCACCTAGCAGTTGCAAGTGGAGGAGCGGGGAAGCGAACCCAGTTCACCAGATTACAAGTCCACCGCTCTTAACCACTACACTACACTGAGAGGTTCCAAATGGGATAGGAAAGGGTTAGCTATGTGGCGGCAGCAGGCAAGGAAGGTGGTTGATGTGCTCTATATAGCACAGCATTCCAAAGCATTCCAGCCCCTGGATTCGCAATAGGCAAATGGAGACCCTGAGCTCAAGGACCTCCCCTGCTACCCTTGTAATACAGCCTTCACCTGCTTTTGCTCACATAGGCCAAAAAAGCAGTTCCTGGGTTTGGTAATACTTCCAAAAGCTTAATTATTAGAACACATTCTCAAACACAGCTGCCGCTTCCTGATGACATAATCAGCTGGGCAGAAACTCAGTTCTTTCTACAATACATGCTTACATACATGCTTACATACATGCATGCATGCATATATAAATATATACACACACACACAAACACAAGTATACACACACACATTCCCTGATGTACACAGCTGAAGTTCAAAAGAAAATAACTCTCAAAATCTCTATTACTGTTCATATGGGATTACAGAGCCCTTTGCCCCATCGCCACCACCATCATACTTCTCTGGGATAAATTACAACATCTAACTCTTTCAATGGAGTGACTCAAGAATGAATAGATATGGAAAACAACAGTTCCAGTCCATAAATCTAAACATACACTGTGCCTGGAGAAAGAGTATGAAACTTTATTTTGTCCTGCTTCACAACTAGAAATCCCATCCCAGTTGTACACACACAGCACATTCCCACCCACACTGTTAGATATGCTAGTTGCATTGTGAAATGTAGGGGGAAAGCTGATTAAAAGATTCTCTGGCAACAAATGCTGCTAGGAACATTTTCTGACCAGCTTCTCGTGCACCCGCTTCCCATCCATGCAGTCACCCCCCACCCCACAAGCAAGGAAGCAATTGGATAAAGCCATGAGATTCAAACCCCATTCCAGATGTTACAGCCTGAAGCAGCCAAGAGGGTGGCTCAAGACAGTTATTATACATACAGTAGCAGCAGGGTAGGAACTTGAGGTGAGAGTTCAAACCACACACAGAGCTCGTAGGGTACTGTACGCCCAAAAGGACTAGAGTAGGCCCACTTCCAATCTGGATCTGCATTCTTAAAAATAATAAACCCCAGCTGCATACAGAAACATTCCACTAAGCAAACATTCTACCTCCAATAAGTTCTTACAATGAAAGCTAAAACAAAGAGGTTGCCAATGGATAGTAGACTTGATCAGTGCTTGGGTGGGATCTCCGCTCTGTGTTTTCTCAAGGAACAACAAGGTATATGGATAGGTAGCTATGCATACATATTATACTATATACAGCATACAGTATACATATACAGAGAGGGAAAGGAACACATGCTCACATTATTGAGATGTGAAAACCTGAATTTTTAAAAAACTATTTTTAAATAAAAAGTAGAAGTGAAATTGTATATTGTTGCTTTCTGATGAGCGAAGTAACATTAAGACACGGCTAATTCACACTATTGCAGATCACTTATAATCTAGCCTAAGATACACTATCCAACATTAATAATGCCTGTGAAGATAACATTGCTAATGTATTTGAATGGTTTACTAAACAAGCAATGCTCTCAAGACGAGACTGATGCTGGAAAAGTACTTTCAAATGCTGCAGAATTCACAATACAGATACAACACCATAGTACCTTCACATGTGAACAAACTGAGGCTGGCAGAAATTCATCTCTTTCCCTTAAGCAAATATAATTTTTGTAGTGTATGGGATCTCCATGGCCAGGGTTCATCCCAGGAGGATTTCAAAAATCTGTTTTAATTGTTATAGCAACAAAATAGCATGCTTAATCAGGAAGTAGATTGCTCCAAATTGGAAACCTGATTTAAATCAATGCTTTAAATTGGCCTTTTTTTCTTGGTAATTTAAACCACCTTTATTTAAATCAATGCATCCTGTTACAAAGCACTACCAGTAAATGCCCCTGGCCTATTTCGCTTGCCAATGCTGATTCTTCCACAGAAATTGGCCTTTTTGCAAAACTCTGAGAATATCTGTTGGTAAGATCCATCACGTGAATAATTATGATGTTTGAACCAGGTCTGCTATTAACAATCAATACTGTGTGAAAGCAGAGGAAGCCCAAATGAAAGGTACACTGTTGAAGTAATCAAAACTGACACATTATTTCATCAGTGCCATACACAGCACAGGACTGGACATTAGGGGGTTGGTGCAAGCTATATGTGGCCAAGGCAGGACGCCTCAAAGACTTTCTTCGCCCTTGTTCTCAACAGCTGCTCAAATGGATTCTCAAAAAGGCTACACCCCCTGAGGTGTTCCAATGCTAGCTGTCTAGCAGCAGAACTGCTGGTGGGGCACAATCTCTTTGTAGCAAGGTAGCTACCCATAAAGTACCAATAGCTTAGATTTTCATCCTCTCTGCCAATCCATCCTCTCCTTATTTCATTCTAAAAGGATCAGTCTCCAAGAGTATTACTGAGCCGAGCCATTCCAAATGGGCTTCTCTTTCATCTTCTGAGAAAAGTTAATGCCATCAGAGAAAGATTGAGCCAGAGTTCACTGTAATTCTGTAAAAGCATAACAGCTTCAGGAAAAAAAGCCCCACTTAATACTTGCAAGTTTCAAATACTCGTCTTGCATTTCCCTCTTTTAGTAACTTAGCATGACTGCACTTACACTCAGCAAATCACAATCCACTCCCCCTCTTCCATTTAGAAGACGTGGCTCTTGGGAAGCATGCATATAACTTGAAAAGGGCAGCACAGGTATTCATTTCAGAAAGATCAGTACTCTGTACACTGGTGTAACTGAATTTTGTATCCATACCACGCATTTAAAGCTCAATTAAAGCATATTGCCTCCCCCCAAATAATCCTGGGAACTGGAGTGTACCCCCCTCAGAGGGCTACAATTCCTAGCAACCTTAACGAACTACAGCTCCCAGGATTCCTCTAGGAAAGCCACATGTTTTAAATGCATGATATGGCTGTGGCCAGTCTACTCTCACAAAATACCACACTATTCCCTCACTACATTCTACTTTATTTGCATCTTCAAGAAACAAGGGAGCACATCTGCATCATTAAAAATAGGTTGTAGCCAATGGCTGACCAAGCTGAAGGCCACTTGTGAAGCCAATATGTCTCCTCCAACCCAAACCCCCCAAAGCTCATGTGAGTCCCTCTCTAGAGGGTCAGAGCCCCATTCCCGAACAGACTGGTATGTGTTATGTTGATCTACAGTGGTCAAGAATTATAGCGATCAACCAGGGAGATGCACAACTGATGAGATGCTACTGAACAGAAAGACGCTTGTTATGTCACCTAGAGTCAGGTGCCACATTCACAGATGGGAGCAGACTCACCCAGTAGAGCGCACACTTGCAATCTCAATATTTCCACAAGGCAAGAGACTCCTGCAAGTGAGCACATCACACCTTGAATTCAAAAGTTTGGCAGGAGGGGCAGGGAAACTTGTCAGGACATCTTCCATCACTTCTGTCCAGTTCTTCTTGTCCTGCTCCCAAGAACTGTGTCTGCTGCTGAGCCTGCACCATCACTTGCCTGAATAAATAATCTCTTTCTTACTTCCAAGTAAGAGTCTCTATCTGCCCGTGTTTGGAAGAACCAGGACAGAATCAGCACCTAAAGAGGAGATTCTCAAATTCCAGCAAGCCTCTCCAATTGAGAAAAGTTTGATCTTCCATGAAGGTCATCACTGAAAAGTTGTAGTGAAAGGCAGTGCAAAAAAACAATGACTTGACCCATTCAGATATCAAAGTGGAAACCTGGAAGAATCAAATGCTATGCTTAGCGACCTCTCTAGGAAACACCATTCCATGTTGAGGGAACTACAGCTTTAAGCAGATCTGCCTTCCTCACTCCACAATTGACCATAAGAGTCTTTGCCAATAGCTGGCTTGGATTTTGTTCTGAAGCACAAGGGATGCCATGGGCTCCCTGCAGACCCCTCTCAAGCAAGTGCCTCCTCTCCCTGTGCTTTTTCTATTCAGCCTGTGTTTGCAGGTGTCAAGGGACTTTTAGTTCTCAGTGAGGAAGCACTGGATGTTCAGGATTGTAGCTGCAGTCAGCCAGAGACCAGAAGCTGTTGAGACTGCATGGTGCGGTTTGTTGTGGACAGTGCCTGTCTGTGTACGGGCCAGCAAAAAATGCACAGAGGATAAGCAGCACCCAAAACAGTGGACTCCCTGCAAAGATTCCTGTGGGTAGTTGATACAAAACAGCTCACTGTTTGAGGAAATCAGAATGAAACGGAGTCTCTGTTTGCTTGTTCTATGCTGGCTTATTAGGAGGGTGAGTGGGTGTATTTATCAGTGTTTGTGTGTATCTATGTGTGTCTGTGTTTATATGTCTAGTAAAATTAGTCTGGATTCAGAAAGGACCTACTTAGATGACTCAAAGGTCTGCAAAGGCTGCCTTATACAGAAAGGCTTCATGTATGCAGGCTCTTGTTATCCATGGTGTAAGGGGGCTGCAATCACAGTTTGTAAATGCCTATATGGGCATTTCCAAGGGCAGGCAGTTTTGTGAATGATATACGATGCTCAGGAAGATAAACCAAGGAGCATTCAGTCTAGGAATAAGAACCACATTCTTAAGGCTTAGAAGAGTTACTGGGCACTGGCACAATCTGGAAAATGACAAGTTATACGGTGTTACCTGAAGAAATGAAACATTTTCTAAAATGTTTTCCAGAAGCAAGCAGAGGGAAATTTGGGTGATAAAGCTGCATGCACCACAGGTCCTTCTCCCTTTATTTAAGTCCAACATAGGTAGTGTCTGGTATAACTGATGCTCACAGTTTCAGAAAGAAGACACACAGAGATTTGTTAAGCACGCATATATGTGCCAATTAGTTTAAGAATTTAAATTATTTTTGCAAAAAGTCCAAAGTCAAAATATTCCACATGAGAAAAAGATGCCAAAGACAACTGGGATCATAAATAGACTCTGTGGCCCCCTCCCACCGAAACCAGCCTAGAATTGACTGGTTCTTTGAGGATATGGCAGGGGGAAGTCAGGATTAAATAAAGAGGAAGACCAAGTACTTTTCTTTCAAATGGACCATATGAAAGACACAAAGTTCAAATCCTTCCAAAGCTACTCTCAGCATCCATGTGAGGCGATGGCCTTGTGTGGTGAAATTCTGTATTTGCATTGTTTTAATAGCTTTTCATGTTTTGTTACTTACACGTTGTTGTAAATTGCCCTGATATTTTATGAGATGACCACATGTAAGTATAAATAAATAAATACAAACTGTAATCGTGGATGTCCTCACTAAGGCAACCTTCACTAAAGTGGCCTGTGTTCAGCACTTCAGGACCTAGCGCCACCGAGTTCCAAGATTCATTTCTATTTAGCTTTATTTCCATCAGCTCAGTTTGAAGCTATTGGCCCAGTCATACAGTTTCAGTGGAACTTTCTCATAAGAGCTTTTGGGATAGCAGCCAGTGCACAACTGATGGAAAAATTCAATGCATTGCACACCACACATGTTATTAGCTCCCGTTAGTAGACAACATTCCACGTACACCAGGGGAAGAAACAAGCCATTACCATCTAGTGTGGCACATATTAACTTACTATTGAATAAGTAGCCATCAGTTAAGTTGCCACAATACATGGCAATGATTAATAACTAAGTGCAGACATACTGCCCATGCTCTGCACCTCTCAGAGAGTAGATACATTCATATTTCTGGTATAAGAGCACTGCATTTGTACTGCAATTCATTGCACCTCTGCTTTTCTTCTTCCTTTCTCCCTAAAACTATACACACAGTCCCATTTATAAATAGTCACATAGTTTTCAGGGTAACTACATATGAAGAGCCTTGCTGGATCACATCGAAGGTCCATCTGGTTTCACGGTGGCCAACCACTCGCCTATGAGAAGCCCACTATGGCACAAATGCAATAGTCTGAGAGAAGTAAGATATGAGTGCAATGGCCCTCTCTCTGTTGCTCCTCTTCAGAGGCAAGGGAATGGGTGGCGCTGTGGTCTAAGCCACTGAGCCTCTTGGGCTTGCTGATCAGAAGGTCAGCAGTTTGAATTCGTGCAACGGCATAAGCTCCCGCTGCTCTGTTGCAGCTTCTGCCAACCTTGCAGTTCAAAAGCACACCAGTGCTAGTAGATAAATAGGTACTGCTGCAGCAGGAAGGTAAACGGCGTTTCCATGTACTCTGGTTTCCGTCAAGGTCCTCCGTTGCACCAGAAACAGTTTAGTCACACTGGCCACACAGCCCGGAAAGCTGTCTGTGGACAAACACCAGCTCCCTCGGCCTGAAAGCGATATGAGCGTTGCAATCCCATAGTCGCCTTTGACTGGACTTAACTGTTTAGGGTCCTTTACCTTCACCTACTCTGATACTGAAGGTTATACACAGCCATTATAACTAGTAGCCACAGGTGTTTATCAACAGGACACTGGAGCTAAAGAGATTAATGCACAAATCAGGAGTGAAACGCCCTGGTAAAAATGCAAGCAAGTGGAATAGTAGGTGGCTATTGGATAGAAAAGAGAGGTATTTTGGAAATCACAGCTACAATTTTGAAGACGTGGGCAGCATTGTAAAGTATGTATTTACAGTGCATTTATCTGGGCTGTCCCTGACTCAGAGTAAAAGAATTTAGAGGGAAGGGGATGAAGAGGCCCCTAGAAGCAGTTTTGTAGGACTAGTTGGTAGCAGGATGGTAAAGCAATTAAGGGGAGAGGAGCTCAGAGCTGGGCTTGCACATTATACCACAAGCTGCCAAATCAAGTCTCCTTCTGCAACACTTAACATTTCTGTGTTGCCTCCCTGTATAAGCAGCGTGGCACCTGCAACATCCAGCCACAAGATGGCAGCAAAAGGCCTTGGATGGTGAGGATGGGTTCAGTCAGAGTTCTCAGAACCAGTCCTTCCAATTAGTCCAGCAAAGCACAGAAAGATTGAGAAGAACATTCAGAGTTGCAATCATGTCTGTCTCCTCTGCAGCAACCCACAAGCCTCGGCATAGCCTCTAAAACTCATTACAGATGGATCCCATACTATAGGTAAAGCTGGAGGGAACTCCATGACTGAGTAATTAACAAAAGATAAAATACATTTTCCTTCCTATTAGGAGGGACTTACACATTTCTTGCCCCGCCAAGTAGTGTTAGTGATGCTAAAGTAAACAGTAGACAGGAGCTGACCTCCTTAGAAGAGCTGAAAGGGACCCTTTTTTAGCACTGTGGGTCCAAGTTTAAGCCTCAAAATACATAAATGGGTTTTCACAAAGCTTTCCCCATCAAAACCTACCAGTTGAAGTGTAACATGTTAAAGAGAGGACTCAGCTAGAAAGTCTTCCCCTAACCAATTCTCCATATGCAGAAAGACATTGGTGAAATGGACCATTCAAGAATGCTAGGATGCCCCACCTGAATTCTGAAATGACACTAAGCTATGAAGACCATAGTAGCCCCTGGCCTGTTCCAAGTTTTGAATCGGCTTCAAACTAAAGGAAATGTGGATACCTTACTTCCACCTTCACAGAGTTTCCTATGAAGTTGCTAACCTAACTGCACTTTGGAGGCGATATTCAGCTGGAAACAAACCAGTGGCTCTGAAAGAATCGTGGTGCCATGCCCACACTGAATCAAACAACCATGCTGCACTATGCACACCATGCGAGGAAGAAAGGCAGGTTTGGTCCAGCTTCTTCTCTCCCCACCCCCTGCCCCCAATAGGAGCTCTTGGCAATATTAGCTGCTTTGTTCTAGCTTTCTCCCTGATCATCATAATCTCTGTGGACCCAATGATGCTGCTGTTCCACTGCACATGTCCTCATGAGAAATACTGGACAATAAAGATGAGCATTGAACAGTAGCATGTGTCTATGTGTCTTTGGACTGACTTCCAGCAAAAACCTGATCCACTGAAAAGGAGAGCAGTTTTGTGCAGCACTCTTGACCTGAGGACAAGCCACAAATAGCAGTATATCCTTAATGGTGTTTCACCCCTATGAGACCACACTGCCAATATTTCACTTCCGCAGAAGGCCCCACCATTAATTTAAAGCTTCCATTAAGGACATGCTTAAGTGTTTCCTGCCAACACCTTGCTTCACTACAAAGTTCCTTTCAGCAAGATGGAAAGGGAGGGTTGTTACAGGAACACAGGGGCATCACTGGCATGAGCAGGTTTCACATCTCCCAAGATGCCCAGAGCCAAGAGCATGCAGCCAATTATCAGCGTACAGCGAGAAACTGCTTAGAGAACCCTCTATATCTTGCTGCTACACAAATCAAAAAATTGTGCTGAGATCAAATAGCATTTTAACTCTTAGTGTGAGCAGAGAGAATAGCTCTCCTAAAGTGGCAATTCTAAAAGTGAGGAACTTCAGTCCAGCACTGACTGTCTTCAGCAAATAGTATCTTCCTCCAGCCCCATCCTTTACCATTAATTATTGAGAACTAAAAGACAAGGATTGCAACCCCAAAGACACTGAAGCAATGGTAAGGGTGAAAGTAGCCCAGTCATCATACCAAGTGTGACCTGACTTTGAGAAGTAATGAGCAATCCACACACATTAAAAGATAACACATATTCAATTACATAATTAAGAATACAACCTTAAATATGAGTTCATAACTGGTATCGATTAGTGATCTGAAGTCAGAGCTATGGCAAGCTATTTATTCCTGATGAACAAATCTGGATGAAAAATCTAAGTGTTTACAACTATCCCTTATATCTGTAGAATGCATCTGTCCCTGCCATTAACTCCCAATTGCCAAATCAAGGGCATTTCTCTTTAAGACACAAAGCACAAAGTCCCCAAATCAGCACTGACTTTTGCTGACACTGGGGTTAATAGGGAAGAGAGGATGTAGCACAGGAAAAGAAAGCCTGGGCATTGCACAACAAGCTGGGGTAAAAAAGCAAAAGCAACAGAGGAAGACAGCTGATGATTTGGGCAGGAAACGTTGCACCAAGCAATGAAAAGGAGCCATAGATATTTTTTTCTTTCCTTGCATCAGCAATCCCCAATCACTTATCCCCACTACCACACTTCAGCCATCAAATGTAGCAGCCCAGCAGTTGAGTACAACTGATTGCTTTTAGGCAGAGATAATGTCAGATGCGTACACAAAAATAAAGAAAGCACTGAATTCATCTTCCAAACAGGTACAAACTAGCACAAGTATGAATGCGAGATTCCTAAAGGCAACTGGTTCACTTGTGCAGTTGGCACTAGCTTAATGAACTTGGTGGCAAATGAAGGAGCACTGTACTGTGTGCAGATGTGAACTAGATTTCACAGCTGCAATGAAACTGGCATACAGCAGCACACTGCCAAAATCGTGAACAACTGTGGCTGTTAGTTTTCTCCTTATGGCCTCTGCTGATCTTCTGAAAGTGAACGAGAGTACCAGCCACAGAATCATTGCGGATCTTAGAACAGGCAGTTGTGTTGTTTCTTTCCACCACACCAATTACCCTGTCTGATACTGTTGGCACTGTCAGTGTTTGGAACTCAAATAAAATAACAAGACTCAAACCATTCCCCAAACCCATAACTGAGCGTGAATTTTGCTAACAGGCCTCAGTGTTGTACACCATTTGCAGATCCACGTTCATTCAAGGCATGGCAGCAATCCCAACTTGATCTCTGCTTCCAGTCTGCTTCCAGAGAGGCCCCTGTCCTTCCTATTGTAAAAGTCTGAACTCCATTTGCAACGACAGTTTGCAACAAGCTTCAGCATATTCACTAGGATGTCCGACAAGTGTTGCTAGGTTGGCAAAAGAAACTTGGCTCCTTAATGAAGTGTATTCCAGATAGCACTGGCTGACTGGCTTTGGCATTATCCTCAGAACACAACTTTTCGACTCACCACAGCCATTGCTATCAGTCAGCCCACGCTACTTTACAGCTGTGCTGCTATGAGCCAAATTGGTCGTATGCATGTGACACCACATGCTGAAATTAATCTGAATTGATTTTTGGCATTCCAACCGGCATGAACACAAGTGACTTTCTCCATGTCTGCATGAGCTGAAACCCATGGCAGTCATAGCGGAGAATCATGGGTTAAAAGAAGCAGACCTAACTGACCCATATTTTGGTCATATTCCTCTGTATCCCTGAAGCACTATTTTTTTAAAAAAATAATATTTTATTAAGTTTTACAAGGAAAAAACAATACAAAAGAAAAACAATACATATTAAAACACCGACAAATACCAACAATTAAAACACAACAAATAGAGGGGAAAAATATATAGCAAACCAGGAAAAAGGAAAAAGATATTAAAAAATTTAACCAAAAAAAAGGAAAAAGAGAAGAACCTCCTTTCAGATTCTTATCATTCATTGCCTTATTTTCCTGACTTCCACCCGCCTCCCTTTCTTGTATTCCACTTTAAAATTGATCAGCAAATTCATTCTTATTAGTTTTATCCTTAAGTGATTTCCCTCACGTATTATACTTTCCCGATTTTCATCCAATGTCTATCCCTTCTTTCATACTCTTGTTTCCCTTATTTACTAGAACCCCTTCATTTCATTTCAATGTCATCAGCATTCAAAGATTTTGCAGTGTTTTTGTAAGTAGGTTTTAAACTTCTTCCAATCCTCCTCCACCCGCTCTTCTCCTTGATCTCGTATTCTGCCGGTCATTTCTGCCATTTCCATGTAGTCCATTACTTGCATCTGCCATTCTTCCAAGGTGGGTAGATCTTGTGTCTTCCAATGCTTTGCAATAAGTATTCTTGCTGCTGCTGTAGCGTACATAAAGAAAGTCCTATCCTTCTTTGACACCAATTGGCCGACCATGCCCAGGAGAAAGGCCTCTGGTTTCTTCAGGAAGGTATACTTAAATACCTTTTTCATTTCATTATAAATCATCTCCCAGAAGGCCTTGCTCCTTGGGCATGTCCACCAAAGGTGAAAAAATGTACCTTCAGTTTCTTTACATTTCCAACATTTATTATCGGGCAAATGATAAATTTTTGAAAGCTTGACTGGGGTCATGTACCACCTGTACATCATTTTCATAATATTCTCTCTTAAGGCATTACATGCCATAAATTTAATTCCAGTGGTCCATAACTGTTCCCAGTCAGCAAACATAATATTATGTCCGACATCTTGTGCCCATTTTATCATAGCAGATTTTACCGTTTCATCCTCAGTATTCCATTTCAACAGCAAGTTATACATTCTTGACAGTATCCTAGCATTGGGTTCTAACAGTTCTGTTTCTAATTTTGATTTTTCCACCTGGAAGCCAATTTTTTTATCCAAGTTATAGGCCTCTCTTACTTGAAAGTAATGTAACCAATCTCGCACCTTATCTTTAAGTTTCTCATAACTCTGCAGTTTCAATTTATCACCCTCCTGCTCCAAAATTTCCCAATATTTTGGCCAGTTAGTCTCCATGTTAAGTCTTTTCAGGGCCTTTGCTTCCATAGGCGATAACCACCTTGGAGTTTTATTCTCCAATAGATCTCTATATTTAATCCAGACATTAAATAATGCTTTTCTGACAATATGATTTTTGAATGCCTTGTGTGCTTTAACCTTACCATACCACAAGTATGCATGCCACCCAAATACATTGTCATACCCTTCCAAATCTAGAATATCCGTGTTCTCAAGAAGTAGCCATTCTTTCAGCCAGCAAAAAGCTGCTGCTTCATAGTACAACTTAAAGTCCGGCAGGGCAAATCCCCCTCTATCTTTTGTGTCCGTAAGTATATTAAATTTTATTCTGGGCTTTTTGCCCTGCCAGACAAATCTAGAAATATCTCTTTGCCACCTCTTGAAACATTCCAACTTGTCTATGATCTGCAACGATTGAAACAAAAACAACATTCTCGGCAATACATTCAACTTAATAACTGCAATTCGGCCCAGTAAGGAAAGCTTCAAATTTGACCAAATTTCAAGATCTTTTTTCACTTCTGACCAACACTTCTCATAATTATCTTTAAACAAGTTAACATTTTTAGAAGTCATATTCACCCCCAGGTATTTTACTTTCTTTACCAATAATAAATCTGTCTCCTTCTGAAACTTCTCTTTCTCAATTGGCGTTAATTTTTTCCCCAAAACCTTAGTTTTTAACTTATTCAGTTTAAAGCCTGCTACCTGAAAGTCCGACGCGGGTTCCACAGCTTTCGATTGGCTGCAGGAGTTTCCTGCAGCCAATCGGAAGCCATGCCCTGGTTTCCGAACGTTTTGGAAGTTGAACAGACTTCCAGAATGGATTCTGTTTGACTTCCGAGGTACGGCTATACTTGCATTTGTGAATGTTCTATTTACAGTGTTTTTCATTCTCTTTCCCATAAGTTACAAATCCATCTAGGGTATGAACAGCACCCTAGTTCAGTTCTACACTTGTTCTTATTTTTGACATCTTAAATGTCCATTAGTTTGGAGACTCAGAGAGCCCTTGAAACAACAATTACGACAGCTGCCTGAGGCTTTTTACTCCCCTATGTCTGCCCTCATTTAGGCAACATTCATACTCAGCAGCCCAGATGACCCCATCCACCACAGACTAGGTCTGTGTGAGTAAAACATGCACATGATCCTTGGGTTGTAAATTACTGCCTCCAAGAAAGTGTTATTCAGAGAAGATCATCTGATAGCCCAACTCCGCCAAGCTCCCTTCTCTGTAGCATCACATGCAAATGTATTTGTAAATATAGTGTATTCACATTTGTCTTTATGATCACCATGGAATTGGCTTACCAGAAACCAGGCCTTTTGCCGAACACCCTCTCTCTCCCCCCCCCATAACTTTATTCATTATAATAACACTATGAAATTCAAGGCCAGGTCTTCCATGAAATGGCATAAAGGAAAGCCTATGTTAGCTATGCTTCTGTCTAATTCTGGAGGTTTGAAAGAGCTCCAGACTGAGGATCTCGTTCCCATAGAGAAGATAGGGAAACAAGTTGCTCTCCACATGCTGTTTGACTCCAACACCCATCAGCCCCAACCAGTATGGTCAATAGCCTGGGATGATGGGAGATGCAGTCCAGCAACATCTGCAGCGCCACAAGTTCTCCATTTCTGCTCTAAAGGGAGATGCCCCAAGTATAAACCCCAGACAAGGAGAAGCTCTTAATTCTGAAAGACATTGGCCAGTAGATCAGTATTAATATCCGTGGTCCTGAATTTTGTAGCAGTATAAAAATGAAAACATGTATAAAAACATGATACCACCCAAGGGTTTGTGAGTGAGTTCTGAACATCTTATACACTTGAAAGTGTGGGTAGTGGTTAGACTGTCAAAGTAGTACTTGGGAGACCAGAGTTCAAGCCCCCACTCAGACACGAAGCTCACTGGGTGACCTTGGGCCAATCTCTCAGCCTAACCTATCACACAGGGTTGTGCTGTGAGGATAAAATGGGCACAGGGAGAACCAGGTACAGTATCTTGAGCTCCTTGGAGGAAAGGTGAGATGCAAATGTGATGACATCTTTAATTTTTCACTTTCTACAGATATACATTCAGTATGTGGGTGACCACATACAACTCTATGGACAAGACTCCGCCATCCTTACAAAATCCAATGGGGATACTGTATTTATGTGCAGGCTATCTCTAGTTATCGTGCCTCTCCTTTGTGAGAAGCGGCAACATCACTCAAAGCCCTACAATGGCCAGCCGATCCCCGTATCTCCTTCTGAGCACCCTGCGTTGCTATGGAGATGTTGGCGGTGCCTTTACTAAACAGAGGTCACGAAAGCACCAGAGAGGGGGAGAATTGCAGGGGAAAATGACTGGTGCTTGAAAAGAGATGGAAACTATCTGACTGGAGATAGAAACAAAAGCAAGTGGATGGAGAGCAGTCTAGCTACCAGCAGAGCAGATGACCTGAGGGGTGTTATGTAGGGATACAGCCTGAGTGTGATCACCCAGCTCAGTTCAAAGGTGGGAACTGTAGCAGAAAAGCAAGGCACTGAAGGGCCAGAGTGAGATACATGATACTCATTGACCCCTATTAAAAGCTTCTGCAAAGTATGTATGGAAGATAGGTAAGGGGTGAGGCAAGGAAGTGGTCAACAGCAGGACAGTCTCTCCTTTCTCCTGGTGCCCCTGCTGACACACTTTTACAACCACCTTATACCTCTGTTCAAATACATTCATGCTGTTTGGGGAGCTTTTATTCATTGGCTTGATGGTCTTCTTTGTGGCTGCACCTTCCTAAGGGGCTTATCTAGCCCGTCCACCTGTTAGCTTTTCATCACTGGGTGAAGACCTTCCTATTTAGGAAGAACTCCTACCTGTTGAGGTGCTTTGGTTTTTCTTTTTTCTTTTTTGCTTTCAGTTGGCTGCTGTGCTTGTTTTTATGCACTTCTTGATTGATTTTGTTTTTTTAATTGTTGCTGCTTTTGCTTTTTGCTTTTGCCTTTATTTGTTTGTGGCACTTGCTTTCGTTTTGAACTTGTAAATTACTGTCATTGGCCACCTAAAGGTTTACCCACATATGCTTACAATCGTGTGTGGATGCACATGCTGATATGAAACTGTTTCTAATGCAACTCTAATAATCTGCGAATGTTCTGTACTCAAACATTTTATATTTGTGTGCAAGTGTGACCATATTACAAAACAAGCAGGCATAAGAATAGTTTCTGTTTCGGGGTGCTTGTTTGTTCATGTGTGTGCAACTGCCTGTTGTTTTATTCGGTACAATGCATTCAAACAGGCCCCTAGTTCAGATACAAATCAAAGCTGGAAACGGCTCCCTCTGACACTATAAAGACTTTAACAGTGAACAGGAATTTGCTATAAAATGCTTTGCTATAATTCTGAGTCATTATGTTGGGGTCCCATTATATAGTAGCAGCAGCAATGAATCTTCTCAGCCAGGGAAATATTTTAAGTGACTGCAAGATTCCTCTCAAACGATAAGATAGGGGCTGAAACCCTGCAATAAAAGGCAGTATTCCACAGCAATAAAGATTCCTCTGCCTCAAAAGAATATCCCTGGATCTATAAATCCTTGCACTGATTTGTGTGTCCCCATAAACTGAACCACTGACTTACTGTGATATTGCAGCTCCAGCCAAAGCTTGGCTACACATTACTCAGCTGCTCAGATGGGAAGCTGCTGGCTCTGCCTGTGTAGGGGCCCGCTACCACAATAGTCCCCCATGGGCAGAGAAGGCAAGGGAATCATAATCCTAACCCTTGCTACCCTAGGAAGGAGAAAGCATAGCTCCTGGCAGAGGAAAACTGTTAATTTTTCAGCTACCAATTAACCTAGTGATTAGAAGGGAGAAGAGCAGAGAAGCCCAAAGCCCTGTTGATACAGGTAGTTCCTATGTGTCAGAAGCTGCTGCAGCAAAGATAAAAATAAAAAACCTCTGGATCTCTCTTCTAATATTTTAACTGCAGTTCATTCATTTTCAGCTTTGTATTCTTGTTATAAAAAGTGCCTAGACATTCCATTGTTGCACCCATAACCTACGTTTAAGGTGCCATTTAACTCCTAGCTTTCATATCCCTGTTTCTAACACTGTCCACAGCCATTCACAACAGTCTAATTGTCAACCTCAGGCATTCATATATTATGACCAAAGCCCACAAAATCATGAGATGTGGTCTAAAGTAATAAATGTCAGCCTTTGTTTGCCTTTTGCAGTCACTCGCTTCATATTTCTTTGCACAATTCTCTTCTGCAACTCCAAAGGGTAAAATATTCACTTTGTTATTAACTGGAAGCTGACCAGCTCCACACAATAACGTAACTCTAAGGAGCTGCTGGGCTTTCAGAGAAATACATACCATGTGATTTTTTATTTTTTTTGCAAAAGAGAAAGTAAAAAGAGAAAGAGGAAAGGTTGAATAGACAAACAGCTCTAAAATCCACCCCCTGTACCAACATTTACTGGCCGGCTGACAGTGTAAGGTGACTTCTCAATAATAACCTACACTGTTTTCAGGTGATGATGATGAGACTTAATATTTATATTGCAGTTTCAAATGTTCAAAGCACTTCACAATGCATTATCTAGCTATAAATTTTACAACCCTGTTTCATAAGACAGTATCTCCTATGTTGCAGATGAGACGGAGGGGAGACTGAGTCTGAGAGAGTGTGGCTAAGGCCACCTAAAGGTATGGCAGAGACCTCTTGGAGCTGGCAGAGACATTTAAGTTGTCACAATATAACTGGGCATGGGAACAAGTGGGCACAACTGGCATCCCAGAGAGCATTAATGAGGGCTGATAATACAGCTACCAAGTCTTTACAAATCCATTGCAATAAGTGAAGCTTATTGCTTTGAGCTAGGGTGAGAACCATCTCTGTCCAGAAGGTATACATTGACTAGTGAAGTACAATTTGAAGGGCTCATTGTACTTCAAATGGATTCAGGTCTTACATTAGTTTTGAACCATCTTGTACTTCCCCTAACTCTTTTGCTGTTCCAACTGTTCTTGAAGAATGGCAGAAGAAAGATAACCCATCAGATTTGGAAAGTATTTTGCATGGAAATCTCTCTCTATGGGATCCACCTGGTGTCTGCAGCCGAGTGCAACTCACTAGCCAACACATTATGCACTCCTGCCCCATGAGAAGGACACAAAATGCTGAAATACATAATACAAAGATTAAGTCAGCAACGCTTACATCAGAGACTGAGCGTCCCATTAATTCGGATCTGCATAGTAAGGTTGCTAAATTTACATCTGCCAAAGGGCATCAGGCCACTGGGCCATTTCATCTTAGCATTTCTGGTGGTTCTGTAGTGGCAACCCTAGGCAATGATGAAAGTATTAATTCCTTGTGTCCTCTACCATGCTTTCAGGGGCAGGAGGAAAAATCCCCCTGACCCCTGAGGACTACCATCTTTCACACACAGCATGATTACCATTTAGAAAGCCTTCACAAATGGAATTAGATGGTTTTGGAATCGCTAACACGGAATCTATCTCTGAGCCATTTTCATGCACAGCTGGTCCTGGAGGCATAAGCAACTTGTTAAAATTGCCTTCCCTGTTAAATTAATTCTCCTTCACTCCCAAATATCAACAGCTATTTAAGGAACTAAATTACCAACCAAGAGCTATTTTTGTTTCCCTGACAATCACTGAGCATTAAAAAAAATATATTCTGGGTCACTCATACCAATAAAATAAAATAAATACTCATTAAAGGTTCTTTCTCAATTCTGTGTATTACAGCTGGTGGTAAACCTCTTGCAAATGCCAGTTCATCCCTTAATAATTTGGTAGCAGACAGGATTTTATCAGTTATGAGATGCTCATCAATGTAACAGCTGGGAGGAATGCCCATATCACCTGGTGCCTAATCCTGCATGTGTTTCCCTTCTCTAGACATTTTAACCTGGATGCAAGTAAGACATGCTATCAAAATGAGACATTTACATCCACTTGGTACAGTTGAAAAGGGCAGCTAGAAGCACTAACAAATTTGATGGAATTTTGTTGGCTGGTTGGTTGGCTGGTTAGTTTTAGCACATTGCAAATTTGGTAATCTGTTTATACAATATAATACAGTATATAATATAATAATCTGTTTAATTCTGTGCCATCCCAAATTGTTTGGACAGTAATGGACTTAACAAGAAATAATTATTTATACTACACTACTTCTGAGTTACCTGTTGCCCCCTCCAACTTTTCACCTGGAATAACTAACGTGGGATGAATCACATCATGGTATAATAATAATAATAATAGCAGAGTGCAGGCTGTGGGGCATACTGTAGGTACTGCGTATGCCTAACATTGCCTAACCTTACCTAATTAGAGATTGTTCTAATGCAGAGGTGGCAAATCTTTTCCAGTTTGAAGATTGCAGGGATCTAAAACAATTTAGGAAACAAGTCTACAAATGTTAACTATTTTTAAACAGGCTGTTTGCTCACATATACCATTGTCTTGAAAGAGAGAAAACTCCCAATTTATACACACGTACACACAGAGAGAAAGAGAGAAAGCTTCCCAGTCACCTGGAGTCAGTTCTTCCTTTTCACAGGAGGCCAGTTGAGTGGCTATTTACAAGCCTGTTTTGAAGGTATCATGAATTTTATCTCAATACCAAATCTAAACTGAGAGAGACAAAAGGTGAACTTTGTGGTCCTTTAAGTTGCATGTGTTTTGCTCATCCAAGGCTTGGCTCTGGACCGATATTGGCTGGGATGGTGGAGCCTTCAGTTGCTTAAAAAGGTCTCCTTAAGAGCCATAAAAAATGGCAGCTGCAAGAATGAAATCATCACTCCCACTCCGAAACACAAAACTCCGCTCAGCCATAGGAACCAGCAAGGGGTTTCCCACTTCAAAAACTCTGCTCATACCTATTCAGAACATTGTGCTGACACAGATGCTTTAACTCATGATTTAGAGGGACTGGAAGGCAGAGGGCACAGAACAGTGGCTTCAGTGCCTACTGGTAGAGAAAAGAACTTTCATTTCAGCCCAATCAGCATTTTGCGGCCAGCTTCTGCTGCTAAGTCATGTGAATCTCTCTTAATAAATTGAAGGGAGCTAAGAGACCCAAAACTTGAACATAATCAGGCTTAAGGAAGCCAAGCTTTTAAAAGGGATTCAAAGTTTCTCAGGAAAGAAAGTCTATAAATCTAGTTAATTAGGCTTTCACACGCACATGCAGAATCCCAAATGGGTTCTCCATCTACCAGATAATATTGCCATTCCGTCTTCTCTGCAATGGGAAACTCTTTAGACGTGTCCAGCTCCTATACAACCACCCCAACACCATTTGTTAGACAAATGGGACATTTGTCCCATTCTCCCAGCAAGCCATAGATCCAGAGATCACTCAACCATCTAAAGTGGAGGGAAGTGATACAGACTCGGTATATGATCGCTACACACACACACTCTTTGGAGACAATTGCAAAAGTAACAGATAATATCTAGGTAACATGGTAAGCTAGGCAGAACCCAAAAAAAGAACGACCCCAGGGAAGAATCTATCAGAGGGACCAATTAAAAAATAAATGATCTACTACTATTTTCAAACATATGCATATATTAGTTAGTGCTTTGGGAACATACACTCACACATCTCTCTACCTAAATATTATTTTAAAGAACACCTACAGTTGGAAAATAAAGGTTAAAAATAGAAGGAGGGGAGCAGTGGCACAATACTATGTTCCATTAGCCAAATCTCTCAGAAGTTTCTAAGATGCTTTGTTCACACAGATGGGGTTACATCCTAGAACAGCAGGCAAGTATCATTTCCTTTCCTCTCTCTTGTAAAAAAAATTAGTTTGAACAGGCATATGGAAATTCAAAATTACAGATGGGTCTTTTCTTGGGATTTTTGCCTTGTTTCCAAGGTAACAAGACTCACTGTCATCTGCCAGTTGCCATAGCAATTTCACCTGATTTCTGGTTGAGCAATGTATTGGGAGATAAAGCCAGACAGCTCCCTTTGCTGTCATATAGAGTTCCTGTGAAAGTTACTGTGGAGTGTGATAAGAAATGGGCTCTACACAGTTATCGGGCTTACTCAACAGGACCAAAAGAAAGGACTGCAGTTATCCGCAGCACAATCTGTCCCTGAAGTAACTATTTCAGCACCATTCAGATGTACAACAGATGACAACAGTCATCTTACTCCCTACTCTAAAGGGCAAGCCACATTATCAGCAAGTTGATGATAAAGTACCCTCTTATGCTCTCTCTTTCTATGCACTTCCTTGAAATGAGCCCATATGGAGATCGAATTGTTCACGTGTTTACTCTGAATTGGCAAAATAGGGTACAGTTGGTGACTATTTCGCATGGATGTTCCATGCTCGGCTCCTGCATGCTTTGCCACAATGTGCATAAGCATGCCCCACCCACATTCCTCCTCATTGCACCCCCAGTTCTGCTTCTGTTCCACCCTCTTCCAGCTCCAAAAGGACTTGCGCATCGGCAATCACACATCAATTGGACAGGCCTAAAATGGTCGCCGCCTGTACTGAGTTTCAGGATTGCCCAAGACACTTTTAAGACAAGAAAAGGGCACATAGCTATCCCAAGATGTGCAAAAGGTTTATACACACAATGTGTATATATTTTAAAGGACTCTAAAAGACATGCAACTAATATCAGGGGTAGGAAATCAAGCTGTTGATCCAGAGTTGGAACAGGTTCCCAAAGCTTTTTTATTTGGCCTCTGGGAGCATCGTAAAATGTTTCTCCACAGTTTCACTTTTAAGGTAAAAGAAAAAATGCACATTCAAATTGCACAAGATAAACTAATTAATGGTGGGGAACCTGCAGCCCAAGGAGATAATTAGGCCCAGCACATCCCAGTTGGGCCCGCAAGGCTGTTCTCCACAAACCACCCAGACATGTTCCACACCTGATATCATATGTCACATCAGAAGAGGCTACAAATGAACAATCGGGAGCTTAAAGCAAGTTCCTGATTGTCCTTTGCAAGTAGGGCTCCCTGTCAGTGAGATTTCAAATGTGGTTTATTTTCCTCTGCAGAGGAAGTGGCTTGAATTCCCATCCCACATCTACAGCACTGAAAGCGAAATCAGCATTGGAACTGGAAACAAAAATATCTGTCACTTGCAGTGTGAAGGCAAGGCAGAGGAAGTCTGGAATTACGGGTAGGGGGACAAAACCATGAACCATGCTGACTACTGTTTTGAGGTTACATGTACACATATATGCCCTATAGTACTGTATAGTACTGTACTTCCACAGTAAAGACTAGAACTCAGATCCAAAGTTCAGCTACTTAACCACTAGAAGTGTGTGGGCAAATGTATTGCTATGAAATGAGTGTTAGATACCATTAAATTTCTGGGTCCAGTGGGTTATGATTTAATTAGGAGGTTTTAAAACATAGCTAGACCCTGTGTATTAGATCATGTGCATTGGGCCAGCCCCGTGAATACTTAAGCAGTGTACTAGATGCTTCTAAATCCTGTAATCAACATATGCCAACAGCTAATTAGCCCAAGCTAGTGCTTCCCACAATGTGTCAAAAGCTAATTAAGCCAGGCCAAACCTCCTGCATGACATGTTAGACTGGGTGTGATGACCCATTAGGACAACAAAGCATCAAAGGATGGCAAAGGGCTGAGGCCCCTTTAACTTTGCAGGTAAAGCAATGTGGGTTAGAAACTGGGAGTAGGAGTTATGTTCTGTGATAAGCAGAAAGCAGGTGGCAGAGCAATGGCTGATATCTGCTTGAATCCCATGCTGCACTTATGGAGGAGACAAGACCCTGTTTGAGTGTAATGCTGTGAAACCCTCCATCGTAGGCTCAGATTGTATATAAACCATATACCATAAAGACACCACAGTCTCCGCCGTGCCTCATTTTTCAAAAGGAAACACGGACTCTGGGTAAGCATGCCTGGAACCCCCGAAATCTTGCACCACTCAGAGACTGGGGCGTGCAATATGAATACCCAACTAATTGCAAACCTGCTGCAAACCCATTCACCCAGCTATCTTTCAGTTTATCAAGCCCATCAAATGGACAAGACCCAATCCAAGCATATCTTAAATCACTTTTGCCTTGTTTATCATCAAAATCAGCCTCAAGTAGAGCAATTTAAGACATTCAGCCTGATTCAAGAGTGTCTCCACAGCAGGCAACCGGGAATTAAAATCAATGCAAAACATACACAGTAGTCCATTTTGAACTTGATGTCTCTAAGTTGGAAGAGGAAAGATAGCTCCCCCCACCCACAAAGCATACAGGGTTGAACTAGACACGGTCTCCTGATGGCCCTGTTCTTACATACGCTCTGTGAGCCTAAACCAAAGCACAACTGAGTAAAAAAGCATAGAAATGAAGTGTTCCCACTGAGAAAGGGGAAGTAGCCAAAGGGAACTCTCTGATTAGCATCTGCCAAGCTGTGAGTGGGTGAGTAATTCACAATGAGCCAGCAAGGCTCTCCAGGGCCTTCATTTCCATAGCTTTAGTCAAATACTTTCTATAAATTTTAAAGGAGTAGCCTCCTTATCCTGTTACAGCAAAAACAACTGCCTTGTGGCACTTTTGAATACTCCGGAGCTTAAACAAATAAGACCAACTTAGGTAGCTAGGATTAGCCCCTCTTCTGCCTGGCTTATATAATCACAGGTTCTAAAAGGCGAACATTTATTTATCCAGCTGATTTGCCCTTGCACTTGGGTGGGTGTGGTACTACTTGCAGGCAACAGTGTCAAATGCTCTCTTAAGTTCTACGTACAAACATAAAACTGAACCTTTAAAAAAATAACTTCTTAAAGCCAAAAATTCTGAAGATGGAAGTCTGGCACAGGAGTGTAAGGATTGAGATTGTATGTGATAGTGGGAAGGAGAGGGAGAGGGAGAGAGAAGCCCTGTGAACACTAAAAGGATACCTATATAAATGTGTAGTAATGGCAGTAGCAGCAGTTGTTGTTGTATTGGCTTTGATGGATATCGTTCAGGAGGCCTTGGTGAGTGAATTATTCAGTGCTTTTCAATAGAGTAACTATGATATACTGGGGTCTGAACTAGAGGTCCTGGGAAGATGGGAGTCTAGCACCGCACATCCTGCATTACCAAGACACCTAGAGAGCTATTAAAGGCCCTGCCAATGTAACTAGTCAGGAAGAGATATTTTATTCATTTATTACATGTATACCCTTTCTTCCACAGCAGGAATTGCTAACCTGGCTGTGGTCTTCCAGGTGTTAGACTCAAACTCCCATCAGCCCTAGCGAGCATGGCAAAGGGTCAGGATGACAGGAGCTATAGTTCAGCAACACCTGCAGGGTGCTTTATATCTTAGAGTACAAATTTATTCCAACGACACTGTGAAGTAGATTAAGCCAAGAGATAGTAGAGATATTTGCAAAGCCTCTTCTGTGCTGACTTCTGGGGGGAAAGCCAACATATGCTGAAGATAAAATAAATGTTCATTTAAGGGATTTAAACCACACCCTTGATGAGATTCCTAAGGCAATTTACTAAGTCTTCTGAGTTGGCAAGATTTATCGCCTAAGGACTGCTGCAGCATGGGGATAAATAAGCTGACACAAACCAGTGCAAGTGTATGCAATAATATTAATATGGAACACGGGAAGCTGGCTTATACCAACTTGGACAACTGGTCCATGTAGTTCGGTACTGTCTACATTGACTGGCAGCAGCTCTGCAGGGTTTCAGACAGGAGTCTCTCCCAGCCCTCCCTAGACACACCAGCTATTGAACCCGGGACCTTCTGAATTCAATTGTCTTTGGGCTGATTTCCTCCCCTCCTTTCTCCCCTCAGTCATCTTCATTATGACTGCTGCTTTGCTTAGCTTAGCATATTCATGTAACTTTGGGACAGACATCAAGGGACACAGTGTTTGAGGACCATAAGATCTATGCAGCCTTCAGTTTATCTACTTCCAGTAATGATGTACTTATATGACATGCACATTCCCCATATAAGCTGGTTCAGATGTTTTGCTATTAGGGTTATACCCAAATTGCGAGGTTTTAATTCAAACTGCAATTGATATCTATTAGGATTCACTGAATAGTCTGGGGACGAACCATTAGGCGCAGACACACCCCACAATTACTGTTCTCCAGCAGATCAAATAAATGATAAAACGAATCCAACAAGAAATACACACACGCAGCTCACTAGAAGCTTTCCAGTCTGAATTTCCCTGCAAGGAACTAATTGCTGGTGCCAGAACTTCCCGAGTTGTTGGAATCTGCAAATGTTTCCTTCAGGCAGCTGCCCAAATACACACAAGTAATAATGAATAATGTGACACAAGGAATCATTATGAACCAAAATGAATGCTTTCATTTGCACCAATCAAGGCTTGTTGGGGTTTTTTGTCTCTCTACTGAGCCAGCTCTGTTAACAATGCTGACTCTAGCTTTCTGTTGCCTTCTGCTTGGTGTACTGTACTGTACTTCAGGCTCCTTTAACTGCCTGAGGTTAATGAATTCCTTTTCACTGGCTATTTCTTGCCACACAGGCGGGGTTTATAGCTGATCTTTAGCAGAGTTTTATTCCCAGGCAGAGTGGAGTCTCTTTTTTACTGCAACCCTGATTGCATGGCATGTGGGAACGAAACATAACTGTACAGACAATGACAGCTTTGTGTCAGATTCACCAAGCCAGAGCAATGCAGGTCCAAGGGGGAATGCTACACCCAAAACAATTTTCTCTACAAATTACTCAGCGGTTGGCACGTACGTTGCCTTCTGTGTTTTGTCCCCAAGGGCAAACCCAGACACGGACAAGTGATGTGGAGAGCTAATGTTTTCAAACCAGGGGAGCAAGAACACAGGAGAGCTCTAAGAATCATATTAACGTATTAGCACCAGTATTGCCATGATGCTGGTGTGCCACACATAAGAAGGGTCTGCTGGATCAGGCCTGTGGTCCATCTAGCCCAGTGTTTCTCAAACGTGGCTCTCCAGCTGGTTTTGGACTACAGTTCCCATCATCCCTGACCACTGGTCATGATAGCTAGGGATGATGGGGGTTGTAGTCCTACAACAGATGTAAACTGGGAAACATTGGTCTAATTAACTTCCTGTTCTCACAGTGGGCATGGGAAGCCTACATGCAGGACCTATGTAAAACAGCACTCTACCCTCCTGTGGTTTCAAGCAACGGATATTCTGAAGCATTGCTGCCTCTGACAACAGAAGTAGAACACAGCCATCACACTTTTAAATGTGAAGGCAAACACATGTATGTTTCATGAAATAACATCACACCAGATCTGGGGTAGGAAGAAGGGAATCAGAGTGGTCATACTTAACTGCCTGCATGTTCTCAAAGTCCAGCCCTAGATATCCCCTGACAGTTCTGTCTTAACATCCACAGCCTGTTTACTTGTAAACTGTGTTGTTTTCCTGTTGCGCCAGAGACACCATTACCCAATGTGAAGGCTCATTCTTAAAACAACCTTTCTGCAAGAATTGCTACAGTGCCAGTTCTTCTTGTGCTGCTACACTCATGTAAGATCCCTGAGACTGCATGGAAGGAGCAGCATTAGCTACTTCCAATACCACCTCAGACCCAGTCCTCTGGGGGAGTGGAGAGGCAAGGCAATCCACTTGAGAGCTGAAAGGATCTTGCTGTTCCTCCCAGGTGAGTTCAGGGACCTTCTATTTAATGGCGTGGCATGGCAAGAAAACACTTTGCCACTACTGTATTTCCACACCACTGAAGTAATGGCAAGAGTATGGCACCAAAGCAAGTACAAATCAACAATTATATAGGCTGCTATGTCACACAGCTGGGTTTCCACCAGGCATTGTTGGACACTACCAAAATATGTGGTTTCTGTTATCTGCAGCAGGGGTGATGCCCTCAAGATGTTGTTGGATTATAACTCCCATAATCCCTGACCTTTAGTCATACTAGTTGAAGTTGATGGTAGTTGAGGATCCAACAAAATCTGGAGAGCACCTACATTGCCTACCTTCAATGTATAGCATGTAGACTGGCTTTCTCCATAAACCCCGAGTTACAGTTTATGTAAGGGGTGAGGAAGTAGACCAGTAGACCAGGAGATAAGTAGACCAGAAGACCAGGAGACCAACAGGAGATAAGTCAAACAGGGAAAGTGGGACACACAGCCAAACAATGCAAGATATAGCCCCACACTCATCTGCTGATAAGCGGGGAGTTAAGTCCTGCTAGTTTGTCTGCATATGCCAGTTCCAACACAGAAATGAATCCAGCCACCCAGCCCATCACCTGATGTCACCTGCCCACTGGTGAGATAATTGGCAGGTGTGTGTTATTTTGGAACTATGGCGTCACAGGGTGGAGGTTTCCCATGCCTGGTTTAGAATGACCTCTGGATGGGAGAAAGGCAAGCTGCTCAGCTATTGAAACTTAGGAAGCCCCTGGCCTCCCAGATATAGACCCTGAGTTAATGATGCAATCCTAATCACAGTTATTTGGAAAGGAATATTTACGTTATGAGGTTTACTCCCCAGTGGGAGTAAAAATCAGCTACAGCTGTCCTTAAATAAAGCGTTGCCATGTGCTTGAGTTGATTCACTCTGCAACAGCATCATCACCACTATCAAGTACTATCATAATGCCTGTCCAGTCTTGGTTCTTTCCTAGATGCTGTAATGCTTTCAATCTGCACCATATCCAATAAGCTAATCATAAGAGGAGGGGCAGTCAGGTTGCTGCAGTATTGTACATGGGATAGTTGTGGTACCTGCCTAGGTGTTTCAATCCACCAAAGAAGGATACCAGAAAAAAATTGTTTATTTATTTAAAGCATATATCTAACCTGCCTTTCAACACGAAGGCTCTCAAGTCAGCTTATAATATTTTTTTAAAAAAAAATACACAATAAAGTGATGATGATAATAATAAAACATTCATGACAGAGAGCTAAAGGAAACAGAAGCTGCAACAAAATAAAATAAACTACAACAGAAGGAGAATAAATAAAACAAACCAAGTGCCTGGTGAAATAGGAGTGTCTTCACTGCTTGCCAAATATGGCACTTTATAAATAAAACTGTTATGGCAACTCAAGTGTCAAACCCAGCAAAGTTAGTCTGTAGCCAACTGAAGAAACTTCCTAGTTGCTCAGATCAGCAAGCAAGATGGACTTTGAAGTTTTTATACAAGGCACCAAAGTTTCGCAGATTCAGATCTGGAAATGTAGGACAAGATCTTGGTAATGTTTGTCTCAAAGGATACACAGGCATAACAAGCCCTGAAATTGAAACCTGAGCTGGAAAGTGTACCCATTTAAGACTAAACAGCTGGGATAGAATATCTGAGTCAATCCAAGGACAGCTTGACTATAACAAAGAGCCATTGTTTTTAATTATATTGTTGTTATTATTATTATACCGCCCTTCATCCGAAGATCACAGGGCGGTTCACTACATAAAAATACAAAATGAAAACACAAATACATAATAAAGCGAAAGCAAAAACAAACCAATAGCTCCTTCCCACAAAGGCCATAGAATGTTAATCAGGCAAATGCCTGGCTGAAAAGAAATATTTTTGCTTGGTGCCTAAATATATGCAATGAAAGTACCTGGGGAGAGCATTCCACAAATGGGGAGCCACCACAGAAAAGGCCCGTTCCCATGTAGCCATCCTCTCAACCTCTCTGGGAGAGGCACCCAAGTAAGGGCCTCATTTGACAATTACTCTATCTCTATACTAGCTTCTTTTGGCAAGAGCTGAGTGGTGCTAACTTCCTGCCTGAGCTTCCTTTGACCGCAACAGCAAGCTGAATTCTTAACAGCCAGCTGGGTGTCAGCATGTGGCACTCTCTGACAACCTGTGGGAACCTAGTTACTTCACAGGGGCAACCATTGACATCTACACCCTAGATTCCCTTGGAAGCATAGTTTGGAATCTGCCAATTCCAACAATGACCCTGATGTAGCATCACTCTGAAGCATTGTGGGAAATTTAAATGGTGGCTCCAATCCACTTGGCAGTGATTGCTGTTGCTACCACCCACCATTGCTAGGTAACCTCACCAGGGATCACCTTGGGAGGGGACTGACGACATTGGAAGTGGTTCTTCCTGAGTGTGCTCTCCCAATGGGCCCTTCAAACCTGCCTGACAGTCAGTCACATCAAACTAAATTTTGCAATAGACCAGTAAACATCAATAAGAGGGAGATACTGATGGGGGCACAGAGGCTGTGCTAATGGTTAGAAAATCTAGGCAGTCTGGATTCAAATGTGTGATTTTAAGAGAGTTTTCTACATCTGTGTCATCACTATAGCAGACTGATGTGCAGGGCAAGGACAGGCCACAGACATTGAGTGATTTGTGGGACACAGAAACAAGGCAGTCTGTTTAAGTGCTCCAAAGCAGACCTGATCAGAATCGAATTCTTCAGGATCCTCCCCTCCTCTCAAGGATCTGCAGAGCACAAATAACAGGCTTAACCATCGTGCTGTTTTGGCATACATGCCTTTGATTTTACAAGAAAGGTTTCTGCAGCTCAAAGCCAGGTCTGTATCACCACCAGAGCCAAGCTCTGCACTCTGAGGCAGAATAAAGAGAAGCAGGAAAACTTTTATTCAGAGAGAAGAGTGATTCACATTTGCTTTCTGACTGTTGGAATTATACATCCTATGGGACTAAATGAACAAGGGACCTTTTGTCCCTTGCTCCCGGAGACTAAGATCCTTGTTTAGAGAAATGCGTTGCAAATACAATTCTCCACAGCCTGAGCTGGACTCTATGGCAAAAAAAAAGAAAGGAAAAGTGAGTGAGATGCACACTATCTGCCCAGCACAATAACTAACAAGCAAGATTTTCCCATAGCCAGCAGCAATTCTATAACCCTTCCTTTCCCAATAACACACACACACACACACATCATTTGCAGAAAGCCTTTCATCCCAAAGCAATTTTAAAACATGATGGGAAGGGAATCCCTGAAATGCAACCACCTCTGAGGCAGAATGCAACAGCTGTTAAATAACCAACAGCGACATCACCAAGCAATTTAGGACAGGATATTAAATTGTGGGTAAAACAGACTCAGGAAAAATGGAATTATTTAGGTTGGACTTTAGCCAGAAAAAAATAGGCTTAATAGATTCACTTTTGCTAGAAGACGTGAAGCAGTTTTGGAAAGCGCAGGGAGTCCTGGGTTTTATGGGACGGTAAGAAAGACAGCAATGCAGAGAGAGACAGTTCTCACATGCACCACAGGGGGGCTAATTTGAAGGGGAGGAACAGACATTATATTCAAGTCATTACCCCATCATTAAGAAGATTTCTTGGACGTCTCTTGTTCAGCCCTGCTTAGCTTGCAAATAGAGCCAGAGGTCTCCTCTAAACCAAAGACACATCCCCCAAAAAAGTGTTAATTATAAAAAGAGACCGCAAGATTGAAACAGGTGTTCTTTTTTAAGAATTGCAATTAGGAACCAGCCAGGAATCTCACTAGCTCATTACATTCAGCCCACCAACTGTACGCCTGCTAAGTCGAACACTCTGAGCATGTAGCCCCTTTCCTGCTACTGTTTATTCTTCAGGTTTATTAACAAAGCAATCCATACCACCCAATGTTTCCGCACCATAATGGAAAATTTGCTCTCAAAAACCCTGATCCTGAATTTTTTCCCCTTTGATTTTTATTCAGGTAAGTCAAACAAAACAATACAACAGAAATAACAGAAGTACAAATACAAAAAGCAGCACAGTTTATCTGGGAAATGCTTAACTCAGGTAGCTAGAATACTTGAAACCATCAAAGAAGCCAAATTTCACATTCTAGCATGGAGAAGGAGCCTTTTGTATCTGTATTTGTTGTATATATGATAAAATCCCACAAAGCAGCATAGTATTTTGGGGATCCTCTGAAATGAAATGAAAACACTACTGTCTACCTCCTGTAACAGGTGTGGTGAAACTTTGGCTTCCAGGTGTTGCTAAAGCACAATGCCCATCATCCTAGCCCATTGGCCATGCTGGGGCTGATGGGAGTTGTTGTTCATGCTCTCTCTCTCTCTCTTTGCCAACGCTAGAATTCATGCCAGTCTTTAATGTGCACTGTCATATGGAATAAAGCTCCTGTTTTTTCCTCTATTTTAAATGGAGAGCTGTGGATCAGGGTTTAAAATGGCTTGCACAGGGCAGGAGTAAGGGTGTCTATACAGAATAGACAACTCTATGCAGATTGCCTGAGTGCTGAATTGTCACCTCAGCACAGTAATTCCCACATTGTGGATCAGGGCCCCACAGTACAGTGAGTGAACTGCAAGTGCACCATGATAAATATAACAACTAATGTTCTGATAAATCCCCCTATGCCAGAGGACGCCAACAGTTGTATTTCATAGACTCATAGAATTCTATGATTCTATGAAATACAACTGTTGTATTTGCTCTGGTTGTCATTCTTTCTTTTCCAAATGGCATCGAGTGTGGATAATTCTGCCACATCTCTACCCGGAGCCGAATTACCTGCCCTCAGAGCAGCTCACTCCCTTGTGTTTTTTGGGGGGAGTGCCTCTTCCCACTGGGGAATCACTCCTAGATTAGTGATTCACGTCAAAATATAAAGGGTGGGCTTCTTTGAGGATGGGATCTTCTTATTCTTCAACACTCTAAATGCAAACCCTTCTTAGGTGAAGAAATGAAACATGCCTTGAATCTTAACAGAGATTGATCTTCCTGAGTTATGAAAAATACTTTATGAGAAATACTGTCACAGCAAGCAAGATACCTTTAGAACCTAAAAGATAGGTCTGTGGTTGCATATTTCATTGCAGGAAACTGTAGGGTATAATATGCCTTTACCTCTGTAGGTTATATAGCACTTATTTCCTCTGGGGACAAAGAGCAATCAAGATAGAAGATATTTCACATTTCACATCTGGGAAATTCCTTTTATTTAAGCTGTGTTAACCATGCTAATGCTTGGGCAGTGTGATTAAGTGATGACAGCCTTGTTACTGCATTGACGACTCTGCCAAATCCAGGAGTGCTAAGGACTGAGGGAATGTGTTTTGACACATGTAGTCCAATCTGCATGCACTTGACGTTTTAAGAATGCCAGGCTAATAGGAATTATTTATGATGAAGGCTCTAGAAGCAGGTGGTGATGTTGGAAAAGTACTGACCTCTGAGAAACAATTGCACCTTATCAACCAAGCTCTTTATACATTTCATACAGCTTATTGACATAGTTACATCAAGGGTTATCCTTTTCTTTTTTTATGTAGATTTAGAAAGAGAATAAATTGAGCCTTATGCTTCAGGGTGTAAGAGAAATTTCAGGTGGCGTTCTAGTAGACACCCTCTGCAGCATTTGCCTTAGGAATAATGGGAAGTTCTGTTAAAGTCAGCCAGCTAATTTAATCAATTTCTCTCCAGCCAAAAGAGAATTCTGCTTTCTCTAGTTTGAATCAAAATGATATATAAAATATCAGAGTTGCTTTTATTTCCTTTTGACCACACTAAATGTTAATGCCCAAAATACTACATTTGGGGTGAGGGTGTGTATACCGTGCTACAGAAACTATAGACCTCAAATGTCTCTCATTCATTCTTCTATAGAGGTTTGACTACCTGGCAAATTGCATTTTCACATACGAGTGGGTTGTGTATTTGTGTGTGTGTGCATGCGCGGACACACAAACTTGCACACATTCTGCATTTGTCTTTCTCCTTAGGACTGAGCTTCAAACAAGCACTGCAGTAACACAATCACTAGGAGTCAGTTGTTGAATTCAACATTTCCTCTCCTCATTTTCTCCCTCCAAACAGTTTTGGTCTTCCCTTTCCCTGCAGCAAAACCAGTATCAGCTGCAACAGAGAATGAGGGATATGGAACTAAACAAATCCAATCTGCAAATGCAAGAGGTGTAATGCAATGCCTTCATACTGGGTTTCCTCATCACACACCCTCTTGATCCATTTGCAGTGATAAATGTTAGAATGTTGATTTATTTTCAGGAAGAATGGGCCCAGTTGTAGGAATACTGCAGCACCCAATTCCAGGACTGACAAATCAATAGCCATCTCATCAACAGAATTAATATCCTGGCTGAAGCCTAATGTGTACAACATCAATGCCTCTGTAGTCCCAAAGAACCACAAAACTTCAGAACCAAACTTGAAGGAAACTATTTTTCTGTCCCCGTGCGACCCTACCTTAGTTCTTTATCATCACTCTTTAGGGCTAATCCACACTTCCATTTGTCCCATGATTTGCCCCCTGAATTCTAGGAATGGGTCCTAGAGGTTTTTCTTTTATCCTGATGCTTTTCCTGGGAAAACCCACTGTTTACTGCTGAAATGGAACAAATGTCAGTCTGCAGAAAACCCAATAGATATTTGTGCAATTTTCACTCAGGAAAGTGTACATGAATATATATGAGGTATCCTACAAAGTTATTATCCCCATGTGGAAAATGTCACATGTGAATTGGGCCTCAGTACATAATTTGCATTTTACTCACTCCCTATTATTGCAGGATCATACTCCAAAGGCTGGGACCTACACACCATAATCAAATAAACATTTATATTGCTTGCATAAATTGATAAAAGATTTGTTCTTTCAAAGTCTTTTACTATCAATGATGCTTTCTAGACCACACAATTATTCTCGCAATTCATTTCTGGAAATGTTTCCAAAATAATAATAAAAAGGCATTTGATGGAGCAAACCTGCAGTGACAGTGGAGCTAATGGCTCAGTCACATTTCAGCAGGCTGATTAAAATGACAGATATAGTCACATTTCCTTTTGCACATGCATCTCAGCAGAGATTACTTTATTACTCAGCAGAATCTGTGTTCACCTGATGAAAAGTCGTATTAAGGACTGAAAAAACAAAAACCTAATTCATGCGACATTTTTTAAAAATTTGCTGTCAAAAGATGTGGCGGTGGTCATTAGGTTAGATTACTTTAAAAGGTAATTAGACAAATTCATATAGGATAATCAGTCTCAGGAATGCCTAACAAATGACCTTACACCTGTATACATATATACATTTCTTTTAATTTGGTAATATCGGAAAGATGAATTTATTGGGTGTCTATTATTTGGGTTTTTTGTTTTTATTTAACAAAATTTATATACCACTTGATTATAACAATACATTAATATTATCAATAAAAGACTGTTAAAAGCGGCTACTGAAACATTCACAAGATAGTTTCAATCAACAATAGGCTAAAAAGACCATCTCTGAATGTCTGGATAGGCTTGCCTACACAAAACTGTTTTAAGCAGGTGCTGAACAGAGGGCACGATGGGCACCTGCCTGGTGTCAATAAATAGGATGTGTAGACTGGCTTCTTACCAGTGCAGTATGTGGCACCTGTAAAAGAGCCAGTTCCACAGATCAAAGCAGTCAAGTGGGCACAAATGAGGAAATTTACTGAAATAAAGCAATTAAAAAGAGAAAACAGCTATTGGGCAACACTGTACAGCTAAATTAAACAGAGTCAGTGTGCTAACGAAAGTCAGTTCCTTGGGAGCAATAGTAAAGGTCTTTCCTTGCCGCCTTTTTAGGCTTCCAGGAAGGCATCAGGTTGACCACTTTGGGAAACAGGACTAGATGTTCTTGGTGTGATCCAGCTGGATTTTTATATTCTTATCATCAGACAAAGGAGATGGTGTTGGACTTTCGGAGGAAGAGAGGAGAACTAGCCCTGAGGTACATCAGGGAGGGCTGCGTGGAGAGAGTCTCTTCCTTTAAATTCCTAGGCGTTTATCTCAGTGAAGACCTTACTTGGAAAATAAATACAACCCAGGTGGTTAAGAAAGCCCAACAGAGACTCCATCTCCTCAGAGTATTGCAGAAGAACGATGTCAATCAACATCTGATTATCTCCTATCGGTCAACAACAGAAAGTGTCCTTTCATACTGCATCACGGTGTGGTATGCTGGTTTGACGTCATCTGATAGGAAGTGCCTACAAAGGGTGGTGAATACAGCACTAGATATTATGGGCTGTCCCGTGAATCACTGAATGAAATAGCGGAAGAACGTTGCCTCAGGAGAGTGAGGAAAATTCTTAGGGATGATTCACACCCTGGCCGGCACTTTCTTGATCTCCTGCCCTCAGGCAGAAGATATAGAAGAATGATTAGTTGCACCAACAGGGTAAAGAACAGCTTCTATTCGTGGGCTGTTAGGTTGCTGAATGAAAAGATAACAACAGGGCAACTGACTTGCGGTTTTGGTGGGTGTGCGTCAGT
Source organism: Podarcis raffonei (assembly GCF_027172205.1). NCBI lineage: Eukaryota > Metazoa > Chordata > Lepidosauria > Squamata > Lacertidae > Podarcis > Podarcis raffonei. Next base: position 67,177,749 of record NC_070607.1, read on the forward strand.
AAATGAGGGGAATTAAGACTAAGAGAGCTGAGTGGGGGGTGCTCGTGTAATCTCACTGTATACAAGTTGTACAAGTGACAATAAAGTATTTCAATATTTTCTAGACTTGATGCAGTAAACTATGAAGTGAGAATGGCTAGCTTGTATCTGTGTTATATGGGGCTGGGCAGTAATGCTCCTTATCACAGTATGCTTTCATCACAAAGGAGGCATTATAAAAGACAGTGTACTGATCAATTAACCTAAGAGTGGACTTACTTTTTCCATCCTGGAATCTAAAGAGCTAAGTATATCATCCCTCGCACATTATAGAAGAGGAGATACAGATACAAAGAAGGGAAGTGACTCAGCCCAAGGTCAAACAGGGCAGATCTGAGAACATAAACCAGCTTTTGAAACCAGTTCCTGATCATGGAGCTGAGCCAGTCAATAAATAGAAAACCCATTGTGAATATTTTGTCATTTTCAGCTGGAATTGCATCAGAAAGTCTGCTAGAAAAATTTAGAAAATTGAGCAGCAAACCACTACACCCAATGCCTTGCATAATTAGATATAGAATACTTCTTTCGACAGAAAGAAAATTGCTTGCTTGAATCGTGCATGTACATTGGATCTCCTACTCTGGACGGACTTAACTGTTCATTTGAATTCATTTGAGACTGGCATCAAGGTTGTGAATTCTGTTCTCAGTTGTGTGCTTTGAACTGAGAGAAACAATCCTTGCTGCCCTTCATAGCTGTAGAACTTTTCGGGAATGGAGCGCCACACAAGCATTCTAACTGGGCCACACGAGTTGTTTCAGAATCAAACTTTTCCAAGCGCACTGTCTTCATTCTGCCAAAGACTGTCAACCACATGAGCCCCTGCCCTGAATGCAGGGCCCACTATACACTAGCAGCGCTTTCAATGGGCTGTTGTATTGATGCATTGTGACAGACCAGTGACTGTACAGCCCCAGGGCACTTTAGCTGAGGGTAGGGAAAGTCACGATTCCCAAAGCACTCAAATGTTAAACTGTGTAATTGTGCCAAACAGTTCATAATAGAAGGCAGCACATCCCTTCACTCCTGCAGAGAAGCAATTACTCCCCATGGATAGGCCTTGCAGGCCTCAGGGAATTTCATGTGCCATGTAAGCGTGGAAACCTGGATGAGCTGCAACACCATCATTTGAGCATCTGAGGACCTCTGGGCTTGGTTGGAATCCCTGCTGCTTCACCCACTGTTTTTCATTTGCTAAGAGAATGAATCAGCGAGGGTCCTCCTGCTGAGTCTTGGAGAAGGCACAGACAAGCCCTTTTGCATTCTTTCTCCTGCTGGAAGAGTACCTCACAGGCACAGCCTAAGTGAGATACCAAATAGCTCTGTGAGGAACATGTTGCCTCTCGGAAAAAAAATGATTTTCCTTCAGGCTTCTTCGTAGAAGGACACAGGAGACCCTCATTTGCCTTGCAGTGGTGGGGTCAATTTGCCTGTACCCTTTGCAGGCAAATTGAGGTTGGGATTGAAATGCTTTCGTGATCTATTTAGTTTGCAGCTATATATACATAATCACTGATCACATACCCACAAAAGTTTATTATCCTAGGGCCATTAGTTAATATAAGTAAGCCTTTTCTGAGAGATAAAGTTAGAGCACACTCAGTTTGCCAATATTTATATGGTTAAATTCACACGGCTTTAAACTATCTGATAGAATAGCTAGGAAAATTACAGTCGTCATGGGAATTGGGAGGAAAATTTGCTCAAGAGGATCATGGGTGGGAAAACTCTGTAATGATGTTCCCAGCTCATGCCGTGAGTTGTAACAACCAACACCATCAAGGGATGGAGAAATTCACATACATTCAGTAATCATATAGCATGTGAAGTGCCCACATTTAGGAGAAAGCACACACATATAACATTAAAAAGTTAAGTTTCATTCAAGACAGAAATCACAAGTGGAGGCTCACCAGTGCCTACTCCATTCTGATCTCGTGTAAATTCATTCTAAGTTTACAGCAGTCCTAATAACATCAATAGAAGTTTTGTAGATCTGTATTGGCTCTAATATGATTTGACCTCAGTTTCTAGAATGCCCTTCTCCTCATTCCCACCTATACTGTAAAGCTGACCTCCCCATCAGAGCCTTATGCTGCCCAGGCGACACGACATGAAATCAATGCACTGGGCCAGTTGTTACTTGGGGCTTTATAGGACAGGTCAGAAATTACTGCCATTGCATATAATAAAATGGGGTTGCACCTTAATTAATTCCTTGCATTGAATAGTATAATTTATCTGAGTTCAACAATCGTGACGGGTGTTCTTTTGTGCCTCCCATGGCCATTGTTTCCTAATTATACTTTATCTACTTAGATAATAATCCCTCTCTAACAAGGGCATTCCACATGATTTTGCAAATAACCAGGAAAAAAGCACTGATGTGTAAGTTTTTCTCACTAAAGAAGAGGGAAGCTCTACCTGGAGCTTTGTACAAGATTCTCTATACCTGTTTTTTTTGAAATTGTATGATAACTACTACACCACTAGCTCTGGCTTTACCGAGATATTCTAATGTTTTGTTGTTTTAAAAGTCCCAAGTCATAAAAACCAATGGAAATTCTTGGTAGCCTTTCTCAGCTTCTATAAATTATCCAATATAGGCTCCAGAACTGGGGGCAAGGGGATTAGCTCTTAAAAGATGGTACATAGGGCAAATTACATTTTCTTATAAACCAGTGGTTGTGAAACTGATCTAATCCCTTTTAAGGATATGGCTCAGATGCTAGGGCATTTAGGTTGCAATCTTAAAACACACTTAGAGCAGTGTTTCCGACCATGGCCCCCTTCAAACCTTGTTTCCTTCCTGTGCCCCCCCATGGGCGTATCCAAGGGGGGCAGGGGGTAGCTGCCCCCCAAATAAGTAAAATCAATAAAATAAGTAAAAAATCAATACAAATCTGAGGTTCTGCCCCCCCAACAAAAGCCTGCCCCCTAACAAAAATCCTAGCTAGGCCCATGCCTGACTGCCCCCCCCCCATCCTTTTGTTAGAAAGGTAGCTATTCAAATGTTTTGTTTGTAAATAGAACATATTTTATTTATATTTTTTATAATCTATACAAAATGCAATTACATAAAATGATAGGAACATAATGAAATATTGTTAAAGCAGAAAAACATAGAATCATGGAGCTGGAAGGGACCCCAAGGGTCATCTTTCTAGTGCAACTCCCTACAATGCAGAAAACTCAGCTAAAGCATCCATGACAGATGGCCATCCAACCACTGCTTAGAAACCTCCACGGAAGGAGAGTCTGGAAGCTCCCAAGGCAGAGCCATCTTCCATGTATTATAAAAAGTAAACAACATTTATTTGACCCAAGTTATTTGACACAGAGAGGAAAACCTACAGATACAGTCCAAAAGGTGCACAGGGAGTTCTGTATAAATGGGAGAATTTTAAAAAAAATCACTGACCTCACTGACCAGGTGCAAAAAGATATTGTTATCCAGAGGAGCGCTGGCTGCCTAGATAAAATACTATAGCCCCACACACGCTTACTTGAGAGTAAGGCCCACTGAACTCAGTGAAGCTTCTGAGTAGACACTTATTTACTAGATGCAAGTCAGCAGCACCAGACGACCCCGCTCAGTCAGGGTGGATTTCACCTCATGCCTTGCAGAGCCAGGACGATGCTGCCAACGGGCCCTGTGCCCCTTGGCAACATCCAAAGGCTCTGATCCACTAGGAGCTGGAGCGGATTGCACCCTGTGCCTTGCAGAGTCAGGCCCAGGCTGCCACCAGGCCCAGCACTGGCGGCAGCAACAAGCAGCTCTGGCTCACCCAACCCTATCCATTGCCTCACCACCACTGCACTTACCTGACCAGGGGGTTCTGGATCGCGGGCTCTACTCGTCAAAACAGGAGCTCAGCAATCACCCTCTCCCACTGGAAACAAAGCCAGGACTGCTCCAAGATAACACTCGTGGCAAAAAGGAGTGCCATCCCCTTACCCACTTCTAATTAGCCAATGGATAGCCAGCCAAACAGAATTTTTTTTTATTTTAAAAAATGGATTTTTTTTCATTTCTAACTTCCCTCTGTGGCCTCCTAGCCTCATGCTGTGGCCTCCCATTTACACAAATTTCACCTGTGGCCCCCTTAGACTATCCTGCCCCCCCGGGGGGGCTACATGCCCCCGGTTGGGAAACACTGGACTAGAGAATAAGCCTCTCTGAATTCTGAGCAAACAGGCTTAGAACTGCACTGTTAAGAGCTGGCAAAATGCTGTTGGCTGTTCTTCACATGCCCAGCTTTGGGGATGTTTCAAGATTCAGTCTCCTATGTAATTTGCAATGACAAGCCTAGAACTTGAATAGAGTCGCACTAGATATTTGCCATATTGCTGTCTGCTGTGTTGTTTCCAACACTGTCTTTCAACCAGTTTCTACAGACAGACTAAGAACCTGGCTGGCCAGAAGGTGTCCTATTCTCTAACCTTATACACATCGGCATCAGACAAACTTTTCCCCAACCTGCCATCCGAGGGGCTGTCAACTGTTTGATGCCCCTACTGCTTAAGCTGGCTTCCAGCATTCCAGTTCTGACTGCCACGTTTACTTAGGAAACTGGGTATGTGGACATGAACACATCATCATAAAGAAACATGACAGCCAGGACTGGGTTACTGGCTGCCACAGCAACCAGGAGAGAGAAGGAAAAAGAGAAAGGAAGAATCAATGGCATGATTATTCTGAGGTGACCAATAGGCCATCTATGAACAAAATAGGATATCTGTAGCATTCATTATGATAATCTGCAGCTGCCAAATATGCTATACCAAGAAAGGGGCATAAAAGTGCCTTTGACTGCTACATATTTGGCAATTTAAAAGCACACTATTTTTGAAAGAGGGCATGATCCCTCTGCCCCCTTTGTTTTATCAGAACAATATCAGCACTACAAAACCCATTAGCTCCTTACATCAAATTCTGATATGTATGGTGCCTTGTTTTATAGTTTTATTTTATTATATAATCCAACCTGTTCTAGCAGGACTGTGTAAAAGGTCTTGAGAGTGTTAGTGAAAAAGCAGATGATAAAATTTTAACAAAGCAGTTGTGAACTGCCCTCAAGATAGCTGCATTACAGGTGCAGGCATACCCATGTTTATTCATAATTAATGCACCTACTTTTCTCTTTGCAAGTGGCATAGGTTAGGATGAGTGACTTTACATGGAAACTAGCCATCACTGTTTCTAAAACATCAGATCAGACTGTGGTTATTTTTCTTCCTTGAAAATGTACACATTCTGGCACAAGATTCAATGCTTCTTGGCTTTTCCCAGCAGCACTGATCGAAGATGAAGGTATCTGTTTTCTAAAGCCATCATGTGGGAAGCATTACAAAGCTGCAAAACACAGATTTAGGATGCAGAACTTCCATCTCTTGAATCCCAAGATGAAGTTGGCAACTGTCCTGATTTGTCTTGGAAAAGTCTGAAAGACTGAAAACCAAAGTATATCCCAAGATAGCCTGATCTAAAGTTAGCATACTGTCCAACACTCTCTTGTGTTGTTTCATGGGAGGGCTGGATATTCTCCGCCTTTGTGAAAGTCATATCAGTTGCTAACACTTCTGCCATGTTTTACCATCACATTTTGAAACCAATTAGTACTTAGGCAATATTAAGATCTGAAATTCACTATTTTTGTCTTTTTTGATCCTCTCAAGGGCTGTTCTCACATGACTCTACTGTATTTTTGTACAAATACCAGACAAAAGATAGAATCATGGAATTGGAAGGGATCCAGAGGATAATCTAGTCTAACCCTCCGAAATGCAGGAATATGCAACTGCTCCTTTCAGGGATCGAACCTGCAACCTTGGTGTTATCAACACCACACTCTATCCAATCATTCACATTCCTTTAAGTCCCTGCCTCTCTCAGTGAAACACAAAGAAACAGCAGCTATAAAAGAACAGGGGTGACACTTCTACATGTTTCAGTGGGAAAAGCAACAATTTGAACATATATGCACCATCTCCAGTCACATAAGGTTTTCTTTACTATATATATGAAAATAAGGAGAAATGACCATAGTTTGCTAAAGTCAAGACACTGATGCTGCTACAAGACTAAAAGCTTCTCATCCCTTTAGGGAACAACAGTCTTACTGGCTTCCCCAATGCCCAAGAAAACCATAATGCACTTCTGTTCACTCATGACTGCCCAATGAACAACCCTTGCCTTCCTTAATTGGCCTCTGGGTAACATCAGGGACTTGGGCTTCTGAAGCAAAGAAGGAGAGGTGATGTTGGTTCATATATGTAGCATATGTAATAGTAGTATTTAACTACTATTCTTGCCTATGCTTGATGAAAGCTGATATTGGAACAGAAGCTAAACATGACATGAACAGGAAATGCCACAATGGCTGTCACTGCTGCCAGTCTGAGGAGCTCATTATAAAGTTGATTACACTGTTGTGTGTGCTCTTTAGTATAAACCGTGGGATCCTTCACCTCGATCCACTCAGCTGGGGACGAGGAAGAGGGGGATTGGTCTGCTGCTAATCAACTGCTTGTGAAGTGACCAAAAACTCTAGACCAGGTGTGGGGAACTTAATCTCCCCACTGCCAAGCATTTTGCTTCTCCTGGGCCCCTCCCTATTCCTCTTGCAAGCATGTCTCCTGCCATATTGAATTTAAGCCCATTAAACTCTATTAACTAAGGCCTAGACAGTCCAGGAGCTGAATTTTGTACAGAGCCCATACATTTTAATAAGGAAAGTCCATGTGTGTGCAGGAAAAGAAAGTACCTACTGGTGAGTACTAAATTCCTTAATTCTTAGCCGCTGTGGTCCGAATCAGCTGGGGGGACACCAGGAGCTCCTTCAAAATTAAACCTAAGCAGAGGTAACACCTGTATCTATGCATGTCTTGCAAGTACATGACAATACTCTTTCTTTAGCTGTTTGTATAAAAGACGCACCAGAAGCCCTTAAAGTATATGGATGCTGAACGATTATGCATCTCTACTCACCCTCTGGTGGACAACACTGACCTTAGAGCTCCCCCTTGCCACAAGGAAAAGAGCTGTTTTATAAGCTGCACTACTCCAGCAAAAGATCCCATCTCCTGACAGTGCTAGGATCAACTTCTTTCAACAGAAGAGGCACTTCCTTCTAGGAACAGAAGAGTCTGAACATGGGCTGTGAGAGCCATGCAACAGGATAAGAAGCAAAAGTTGCCGTGTGAATGTCACCATGCACCACAGGGAATCTCCAAAGAGAACTCCATTAGCTATGTGGTTGGGAAGACAATGATGCTAGCAGGGCTGAAGTCAAAGAACATGAACCATGACCAATCCCATCTTCAGTTGTCTTTGTGTTGTCACAGACAACTAGTTAAATTACATCACACTTGTCTTATACCGAGCCAGTTCACCACCACCCCATTTCTGCTTTTAAGTTAAAATAAAAGCATCAAGGACATGCAACTTGCCCTTAAGGAGGAAGAAGCACAATAATTTGAAATTTTCATGTGGAAATAAAGGAGAATTAGAAGCTGGAAACAGTACAGTAGAGCTAAAATCGGAGAAATGAAACTGAGCATGGGAAGATGTCACATTTCTTTAGAGCCAGAATTACTCCTGTGATCAACACAAGGATGCATTGTCACAAATGGTTGGCATCATTAACAAGGTTATGTAGCACACCTTAAAAAGAAGAGATAATCACCAGTTCTGCAGTGACCTGGAACAAATCCCTCAAGGTAATGCAGCCTCCATCTCCACCTGGGTGCTTCCATGGGTGCTTCTAATGAGTTCTGAGATGAATATTCCTCAAATCACTGAGCATGAAGCTGATTGGGAAGAAAATAATTCAAGAGAACACTTATCCAAGACCTGGTAGAGTTGGAGGAAGGGTGGGGTGAGGGCCAGAGTGGTACACTGGATAGAGTGACAGACTAAAACAGATAAGAGACTGAGGTTCTTGGCCCCACCCAATCAGGAAGTTCACTGGGTGACCCTAAGCAAATCATTATCACTCACATCAGCCCACAGCCCACAGGACCGTACAGATACAAATGAGTGGGAAACCATGTGTGCCATTCCGAATCCCATTTCAGTTAAGATCATTCACATTTTGCTCAAAGTGGGGTCTTTATCCCATATCAACATTTTACATGGTTTGAAGGTATTATCAAAGGTGTCCAAAATGCCTTTGACAAGAAATTAAACATGTACAAGAGATCTTGACTTTGCTCAAAGGAACATTCTTAGAAGTGGTTTCCTGCAATCTAGTGACAAAATAAGTGGTTAGCCATAGAATCATAGGTCTAAAAATGACTCAAAGAACATCTCTGTTCAAGCCACTATGTTTTTATATAATTATAGGGCCTTTCATATCACTATACTCAACTGATTATAAAAAAGTAAAGGAGGCCAAAGCACAAACAAAACTGAACAAGGTCCCAGTGCACCAAGAACTATAAACCCAAGCCAGGGTAAAATAAATCAGCATCTTCCTCTGATCATTGTCCATACCAGATGCTTTGCAAAACAGGAAGCAATTAACAAGTTATTTATAGCTAGCGTGTCCTAGCTTTTGCTAACTTATATGCCAAAATGATGGCCCCACCTTCTTTACATGAGCGCTTATTTTATGTGGACCACGCCTGCCTTAGTTTTCTCCATATCAGGAATGACCTGATTCCCCAAAGCTTTCTGGGTTTTATTAGAAATACTCTGGTGTCAATGGTTCTGTGGAGTTAACACTATCAAGGGTAAAGCCCTGAGAGCCCAGTTGAAAGCAGAGGAAATGAGAAAATCATTGACAAAGTAAGAGGGACAAAGGGAGTGAGATACCATAGAAGAAATACTGCTTACAAAGAAAACAAAATTCTGAAACATAAAGAGAAGCTAACATTATATACTTCACATTCTGTGCCTGAAGACTATAGCATATCAGTATTAATAATGCCATACTTTGGATTCTAATTACACAGATCTCTAATCTACTGTAGAGATGCACATACGCTTCTGAACCCCAAACTCAAGTACTGCCCGGGGGGGGGGGCAGGTTACCACTCTAATCAATTCCTGTGATGGCGGGAGGGGGGGGAGTGCCATCTCTTAAGATTAAAGGTTTCCCAGAGTGATCATTCATTCATTCATAAATCAATTAATTAGCAATGGTCAGTCTTGCAAATGGACTCTCAGTCCCTCAACTCTCAGTTGGCTGGCTGCAATCCATATCCAATCTTGACAAAAATCTGAACAGACAGTGGTATAGGTACCCTGAATTGCTGTAAGTCCACAGAGGACTGGTGGAATACTCCAAGCAGAAAACACTGCCACAGTTATACATCATCTACTGCTTACACTCAAGACTTTATAGAGTCACACTGAATGTAACATTATCTATCTTCCGTAGCAGGCAGTGTGGTAGGCCACTGCCACTCACTCACCTGACCTCCACTGCTGCTTACCAGGCAGTGTGGGCAGGGGTGACAATGCAGTATGCAGTGCAATATGCAGTGGGGGAGCCAATCCAGTGCTCTTGGCCAGTACATTTTCACCATGCCGACCTTGCCGTCTCACCCCTCTTCTTCACACCAATCAGCATCAGCATGACAAACCAGAGGTCAGGAGAATAGCACCCATGCTGTCGTGTTTTCCATATAAGAACACAGTAAGAGTAATAGAATCAGAGAATCAGAGAGATTGGAAAGGGAATCTTTCGGTTAATATGGGGCTCAAACCCACGACCCTGAGATTAAGAGTCTGGTGCTCTACCAACTGTTGACGTTGTTCAAAGAGCTATCAAGTCCTCGATTCTGTTTCCAACAGTGGCCAACCAAAGCTTCTGAGAAGCTCACACGCGGGCCTTTAAAGCAACAGCCCTCCTGTTTGTCCAAACACCTGTTGTTGGATGTATGCTACACCTGAACAAGATGAGCGGGACTCACATGATGAGTCCCATCAATGGAAGCCTGTGCAAAGATTTCTGCTTGTGCAATGGGGCTTCTCCCCTCCTCCCCCCAAAAAAAATTGGCTGGGGGGTGAAGAGAAGCCCCAGAACAGCATGTGAGAGAGGAGAGAGGGATCGTTCCCATCTGGCAAGCTGTAATGCTTCCGCTGATGGAATGATCAGCATCGCGCAACACTGAATTCCTCCTGGAGGTTCCATTTAGTTTTCCTGGTGAATAACTGTTGATGGAATTATCTTGACAGAGGTTGTTGTGACAGGTAAAGTGCTCAACAAGATGTGCTCAAGTCCCTGAAATGCATGCGTGTGCATGCATGTGTGAGTTAAAGTAAGCCTGTTTTGCCCTTGGAACAGTCAGTTAGCTAGATTAGATACCGGTATGTAATGCAATCAGTTCAGTCTGGTTTGTTTTTTTAAGAAATAAATAGCTAAAGAATTGTGTTTGATTTCAAAGTCTGCACAAAAACTGAAAATTGTTTCACAACCACCCTGGGAGGTCAGTTAGCCTGAAAAAGTGTAGCATGCCCAAAGCCACTCAAGTGATATATTCATGGCTGAGGGGTGATTTGAACCCAGGACCTCCCAGGCCTGGTTCACCATGTAAACCATTAAACTACATTGGTTCTTGTACAAAAGATGCTGGATTGAAAGCATAATTGTTATCTATTTTGCATTCACATAAATATGTGTACTTGTGGCCCTACTTGAGGGTACAGGAACACAGAGGTTTTCCTTTTATGCAGTTCCTTTACAGCTCTGACCTTCCTTCACCAATCTGTTGTCTATGTATCTACCAAACCCATATACCACAACCTTTTACAACTCAGCCTTTAGCAGACATGCAATATATAATTTGTATGTTGAAAATAGTCACTACAAAAACAGATGTTTCTGCTGCAAGAACCTCTAGAGATCCCTACCAAAACATGAAGACAGATTCCAACAGCAAAGCTTGAACATGTTCTCTACAAAGTCTCGACTATTATTAAGTGATAGCAATAATTATGCAAGCATAGATACTTGCAGCCCTCCTTCTCCTAATCTCAGGATGGTTAAAATATGTGGAGGAGGAGTGGCCAAGCCCCCTCTAACCAAACCACAGCCATGTTTATATTTACAGCTCCCTGCTCTGATAGTTTTGAACATCTGCTCCTCTTAGAATTTCTTTTCTCTTAAAGTAATTGGCACGTGTTCCTCAGCATCTGAACACAACATAATACATGTTCCAGGTTTTGGTCAATCGACCTATCAATGTCTCATTTTCAGATGTTTATAACAACAAGGTGTCTTAGATTCCTGCTATGGATGTACCATCTTTTGACAGCTCCATCAGCCAACAAGGTCCAAGCTTTACAGCCCAATCCAGAGCCCATTACACTGATGCAAATTCCACTGAAATCAAAAAGCAAGAGCTTTATTTCAACTACTATCAAGATCAAGGTGCAAAATAATGAGCTCTCTGGGCACGGCATGTGCTACCTCTAATGGTCTGTAGAGTCCCAAACACAATGCAGTAGCAAAACGATGAACCCATTTAACTTCTGAGAAAGCAAGCTTAGGATCCAGTTGGGGCGGAAAACACTAATAGTTGGATCAGTCCCATGTCACAGCAAAGAATGACATAAGGAGAAACCTAATAGTTTAAAGAGAAATTAAAGACAAAGAAAAGCAAACAGACTGGGAGAAAGTCTTCTGAGAGTTGGGAAGTCAGTGAGTTAAATGGTGTGGAAATCTCAGGTTACTAGAGAACGGATGAAGAACTTGCAAACAAAGCCCCAACAGGCCATATCCAACAAGGTCAATATAGAATGGAATTTGATACCCAACAGAATTGACATGAGCAAGGAATGGGAGGTCTAAAGGAGATAATGCATGGGTAGGCAAACTAAGGCCCGGGGCCAGATCCGGCCCAATCACCTTCTAAATCCGGCCTATGGACGGTCCAGGAATCAGCGTGTTTTTACATGAGTAGAATGTGCCCTTTTATTTAAAATGCATCTCTGGGTTATTTGTGGGGCACAGGAATTCATTCATCCCCCCCCCCCAAAAAAAAATAGTCCAGCCCCCCACAAGGTCTGAGACACAGTGGACCAGCCCCCTGCTGAAAAAGTTTGCTGACCCCTGAGATAACGGGATAGATGTAATTTGTGCACTACTAGCCTCAGATGAACATTCTTGCCTCTGATTTCAATACAGCGGGTGCAACTGTCCTAAAAGTGTGTATGTATGTATTTAATATCCTAACCTTCCTTCCAAAGTAATGGCTTTCACAGTTTTACTGTCCAAACCAAAGACAAAGCAACTCTTCTTCCTGCTAGTATCTCCACCCAGCAGGTAACTGTTGGCCACAATCTCCTCCATGTCTGTGCACTTTCACAGGGATACTCTCTCCATACAACACACACACTGAAGCAGATAGCAAAAAATACTTAGGAACACAGCATGACTGAAATTGTGGGTTCTTCATTGCCATTGACCAGTTTTTCATTTGCTTTTGACTTTTTGAATTACTGGAATCCCTATAATTCACCAGTGGGTCTTAAATTAACAAAGAGAAAGTGCATACCCAGGATCTCTTAACAGTTAAAAACATTTACTAACCAGTGTTAAGTGATCCTGGGCACAAACACCTGCTTAGAAAAATAAGAAGTGCCTTGCAGAATCAGACTGTAGTACACTTACCGCTGCATTCTTTGAAAGAATCCCAGACACATGCAGACCAGTAGGTGGCTGTGAGTCCTGGAAGACATGCTCCTTGCCTTGCAAGCCTTTTTTCACAGGGACTGGGAGAGCAGGGCCCTGACTGGCTCCAGCTGCAAAAGTCAAGACTGCTGAATAGACTCTTGGGCTGGGGTATTGTTTTGGGAGGGTTGTTGCTGTTACTGATATTATTTTTTAATCTTTATTTTAGATCTTATTACGATTTACGTGGAAATTGTGTGACTTGGTTTTGTACATTATGATGTTTTATTTATTGTTTATGACTACTTTTGGTTGTTTGTAATTTTTTAATTGTTGCAAGCCACCTTGAGCATGGTTTTAACTTTGGAAACACAGCATACAAATAAAATGATTGGTTGGTTGGTTTGTTCCCCGCCACAGTTTCCAGAAACTGGTATTCAGAAGCAGACATGGTGGCAGAGCATAGTGTCCATAATGACTGATAGTGTGTTAATGATTTTGCTGCAAAGTGGAAAGCATTCTTAACAGCATCCCTGTGACCAAGCTTCCTATGAAGTATAGCGATTTCTTCAATTTCCAGACTTTATGTTGCTAACACATTTGAAAACTCACTGGGATTGCTCGAATGGCATGCGCTCTTGTGGTGCCATTAACATGCTGAAAGACTAGGGAAAGAATGAGACCCACAAGTCAAAATCCATAGTTCTATTCACGCTGATATTTCAGTGTATAATCTCTATGATGTGCTTCTTCACTTTCAAAGGGAAATGTGGTCCATTGATAGCAGCAGCTTGACCATGGTTATATACAAAATGAGTCACTGGCTAATTGATGCCAAGGATACACCTGCAACAGCTATTTTTAACCCAATATGTACCCGGATATACCACAAACAGATGATGCAATCTGCACTTCATTCTGAGTTCTCTCTGATTAGAGTCCTATGTCTAGATTTCTTTGAACCAACATTAAAACCTCATTGAAGAGGCATTTAACTTCCTGGATATCTTTTGTGTTAGTCCAGGCAAACATCCCAGGGTGTCCCTCATTATGATTTCCTCCGCTACTATGAGGGAATTTCACTCCCTTTTTTATGCTGACATAGCACATATCATGTATGCAGTGATCTGCACCAAGAGACATGCTATTTCTTTCTTTATTTTATGGGGAAAGGAGGGGATTGCCTAACTTTTCATGTTCCAAGCTACCAGCCATTCCCAAAGAGAAACTACCGTATGTGGTAGGACACATACCTAGAACCCAAGTGCACAATCAGTACTGAGCACAGCTTGTGAGCTGCTCAGAGTACTAGGAGGAGGAAGTGCTAAAATGCAGGAAGAATAATACCGAAACATGGATGGGCAAGGAAATGAAGCACTGGGAAATATGAAAAGGAGTGAAGGTGCAAAATAACCTGTGAGCAATACCGATCTACATCTACTGATTGCAACAGAGAAATAGAGAAAAAGCCTGGAACCTGTGGCCCTCTGGATGTTGTCGGACTCCAGTTCCCATCAGCACCAGCAAGTAAGGCTCATGGGTGTGACCAGGATTTATTTAGGGAAGGAGGCTTTATATTGGGGGGACAAACCAAGTTAACTGCAATGCAATTAGTCAATTAGTTAAGTATTTTTATTTATTTACTTGATTTGGGGGGGCAGCTGTCCCCTGCACCCCCCTGGCTATGCCCATGGCAAGACTAATGGTCAGACATGATGGGAACTATAATTCCCCAATCCTGCTCTGTAATTATCTCTTATCTTCTTCCACCCCATCCATCCGTGGAAAACCAGGTTTTTCTTACAAAGAGAATCTCTAGCTGCTGGCATGAGATGTGTTACACTGAATCAGACCTCATTAACCAAATAGAAATTGAGGCCATCTTGCAAAAAAAATGTAGATAAGGTTAACCCTTCTTTGATTTCCAAAAAAAAACCTTTGATGGGGTCCCCTCACAAAAGTTTCCCAAAAACCTTAACAGTCACAGGATAAAGTGGAATGTCTTTTTCTGGATCACTCAACTGGATAAATAAAGGAATGAGAATGAATTTATGGGCTGTTATCTCAGTGAAAAGAGGTGTACAATGAGGTGTCTCCAAGGATCTGCATGGGAACTTGCTCTTGCTAAGTATTCATTAACAACCTGGGAAAAGGTGTGAACAGATCTGCATATAATGACAAATAATTAAAAGTAGTTTAATCATAAGCACACTGTGAAGAGTTTCAGCAGGTTCCCCTAGCACTACAGGGATGCACAACAAAATGGCAAATAAATTTCAGTGATGGTAGATGCTGAGTTACACATACATTAAGGAAAAGTAACACCCAAAAAGGTTGCACACAGGATCAAATTAGCTATTGCTATTCATTTAAGCGATCCTTAAACTGCTACAGAGAGCTTTCTGAAAATGGCAGCACTACATGGTGCTACAGTCACCAAAAGGACAAACAGAATGTGATGAATTTTTATTTTTTTAATATTTTTTTAAAAAATACGGTACTTTTTAAGCAGTCCTGGCTATATTACATAGAGAAAGCTAGAAAAGACAAACAGGAGCAACAAGGGTTACCAGGAATAGGACTCATTTTATGCAAAGTAAAGCAATAAAAAATATAAAAAATAAAGCTTCAACCTAAAAAATGGGATCCCAAATAAGGGATAAATAATATATGCAAAATAACAAGAGGACAGACAGAGGTTTTCTGCTCTTTCAACAAGACACAGCAAAAACAAGAGTAAATATTTTTCTCACGGCTCACATTGGACTCTCTGCCAGCAGTATAACTTAATCCAAGAACTAGGTAATTTGATGGAAGACAGATATAGGAAGTTAAAATTCAGGGTGTCCCTAGCATTATGCTTCCAAGATTACAAGCAAAAGGAATTCACTACTCTGTTGTAACCCCATGCAATTATAAATTAACTGAAGCATTCAAATCTGGCAGGGGCAGGCATTGGGTTAAACATACATCTCATCTGATAGAGTATAGCTCTTTATATATTCTTAGGACTTTCCTGTATCCTTCCTCTCTCTTCATCCAGCTCAAGAATGGAAGGTAATTCAACATGTGCTCAGGATGCTCCAGGTGTTGTTGTTGTTGGTGGTGGGTGGGTGGGTTTTTTTGGGGGGGGGTGTAAACAGAGTGAAGAATCTGAAGATCAAGGTAAGCTCCAAATTCTTCATTTTACAAAATGGGAACTAAGTGAACATGTTTCTATATGATACAATGGTGAGGCAATAGAAGGAGGTGCAAGGAAGGGGCAGAAAGCAGGTTTCATTATTCAATTGTCTTTTTTCCTAGTCCAACTAGTTCTTACACACTGTTCAGCTTTTACAAGCTACGTCTTCCTTGGAATAGAGGGGAGAGGAATAAAGACAGCAGGTCAATTATCAGCCAAGACTGCAGTGTGATCTCCTTTCTGGAGGGAGCTTTGGGGAAATGGAAGTCCAAGTGTTTCCACTAGAAACACAAACCAGCTGCTGAGCAACCTGCTTCTTCCATCCCCCACTGGACAAGCAAAACCAAGCCTCTAATTCCTATATCACATTTTGTTGTGATTTTTAAAAAACATATTCATTTGCAAACCAAAAAACCTGGTCTTTGCTACAGCCAAGTGCGGGATGGGGGATACACTACACAGAAGTTTCACTCTATGGATTTACAGACTTGTAATTCCCAAATGGCAGCCCTCCCTGTCATTCCCTTCCATGAATTTGCCAATGCTACCCATTCTAATGCCCAGTTATATTTGCTACACTAGCCTCGCATGGTACTCTCCCCAGTTCTGCCAATGCCCAGTAACTCTGATACAGATCTTTACATTCTATGCTGGCTCTGCATTCCCTTTCCACCCTCGCTCCAGCATTATCTGGTAAATCACAGTTTTCCCTGCACGAAGATAGCACACTGTCATTTTTCAAAATGGCACAAATATTATTTTGCCATGAATATTGTCACACCATCTTCAAATGTGATGGGGTACACACCCGAGCATAAACTGTTTTCCTACAGAGATATTATCTCCATTTAGGAAAAACAGGAAGCTGCCTTCTTACAGAAAGGGCAGTCATCCATCTAGCTCAGTATTGTCAATATTCAGTGGCAGCAATTCTCTGGGGCTTTCAGGTGGAGTTTTTCCCCCAGCTCTATTTGGAGATGCAAAGGGTTGAACCAGAGACCTTTCACATACGAAGCATGTGCTCTTTCACTAAGGTACTGCCCTTTTTTCGCTATCGTGTGTAACAGTGCCCTAATTACACATATTCCATTTACCACCCTCAATCAGCAGCAGGCCCTACAGTGCTGTTGGGACTCCAGTTGAGTCCTGCCCACACTCTAGACCCATGTTCTACCTGTCATAAAGTCCTTCAGCCCCAACCCCATAGCTCCTTATTCCAGCACTGAGTTCCCTATCTCCCACCTCCCATTCTACAGCATCTAATTACCAGTCTCCTCCTCCATAACCACTCCCCTGCCTGTGCTCCTGCAACCTCAAATTACAGCTCTGGTCTGCCATCCCACATAGATAGTGCTGTTGGCACCTGAATCTATGCCCTGTGCTTAGTTCAGCCAGTAGCATCAGTTGCAGTCAATGCAAAGGGTGTGGTAGTTTTGCAAGATATAGGCAGCATTTGAAGGCAATTCAAACAATCCTAAGTTTCTAAAAGCGCCAACCTAGTGCCCATCATTCCCGACTTTCTGTTCCTAAATGCAGAAGCTTCTGTTTGAATTATCTTCCTGCTGTTCAGTTACAGAAGCATTTACAAGGCAGGAGAGGAACAGGGAGTTTTGTATTCCGTAGTGATTGATCATTACGAGCTGAGCCGTTGCATGGAAACCAAATTGTTGGTGCTTAGGAGGTGCTGCTATGTATTCCCTTACGCTTAAGCCTATGACATCTGCAAAGCAGCCATTCCTGGGCGGGTGTCTCGAATAGAGAGATTCCAGGTGGAGTAGAGCAAGAGCAGCACTGAAGCGCTAGCAACTGCTGCTCCTATGCAGATCTCCCTAGTAACCAAACAGGGTCTACTCCTCTCTGTCTGTTCTGGAGGCACCGACACATCCTTCCTTCCTCACTGCCATGTACCCCACTGTCATGTTGCAGGTTTTCATTTCAGCTGCAGCTGGCACGGGAGCTATGTTAGCGACCACTCCCCTCTTTCACCAACAGCAACCAGAAGGCAATGACGGCTCATTCTGTGCCCTGTGTGCACACCCCCTTATGGGAAATGCAGACACAGCCTGCAATCCAGCTGTCTTGCAGCATCTCACAGTCCTTGCTGCCTCAGCTCCATGGATGACAGCCCATGTTGCAGTCACAATTTCTGCTTCTCTCTCTCACGCACACATACCTCCTTCACAGGTTTGCCATATGGATGCTCGCATGGCATAGCTGCATATGCAGCAATAGACCTTTTCGACTGTTCCTCCCTAATATAGTAAAGGGGGTGCCATCCATTTTAACACCAATTACGGCATCCTCATGCAATCCCCATTTCCACTCATTGCTGCTGAACCCCCAGATCAGGGTTCATTCTATTCTTACAGCTCTCCCTTGTTAACTAAATCTACTCTGGTTCATCAGCTAAAATGCAATAATAATAATAATAATAATAATAACGTTTCTCTCTCCCTTGCTTTCCCTTAACCTGGATATCTTGAGCAAAAGAAAAAAAAAACCAGAATCAAATTTATCTTCCCTCCTGCCCACCTCTGCTACCTGTTTCACCTTTGCACAGAAAACTGGGGGATTTTAACTAACATTTATTAGTATGCTGGCTCAATTAGGTTTGAGATGCCTCTTTTGGAGGGAGCCTAGAGGGTTTTTCTGGATGGAGGGCAGGGATGATGTGAAAGACAGCCTATTTGCTATACTCAAGGGATAAACCAAAAATAAATGAATGAATTAAGAAGGCGATAGGAAAGCCTCCTGGAGTGCTTACAGTTATAAAATAAGCAGGCTGAAGTGGTCTACTTTGGAGCCGAACTTGCTTACTCCTCACACTTAAAAATCCCCTTGCACCCTACAAGGCAAGGCAGTCAAATGCTACACCGCATCCCTCTGCAAAGAGAGCAGGAAAGCCTGCGGAGGGTCACCCTCCAATCCATGCAGGCACCCCAAAACCAAGAGCGCCGGCTGACACCTGTCCTCTGGGGAGGGGACGCTCACTCCTCCTCCCACTCAAGTCTCCCCAATAACCTTCACCGAGCAAGGCAGCTTTCCATCCATCCATCCATCCATGGGAAGGGAGGGAGGGAGGGACGGCAGAGACGGACTCACCGAGCATCTGGCTGAAGAGCAGCTGCTCCAGATCGCCCAGCACCGTGACCACCAGTTCGGGATCCACCTTCAGGAAAGCCTTCTCCTCCGCCGGCGCCCCTTTCCCGGCCGGCTGGGTGGCCGCTTGCTGCTGCTGCTGCTTCTGTTGCTGCGCCGCCTTGCCTTTGCTGGAGAGGATCTCGTCGTCCGACTTGAGGTCGTCGCTGCCGCTGCCGGCCTCGGGCGCCTTGCTGAGGGGCTTGACCTCGGCGTAGGGCCCTCGCGGGATGCGGCTGGGCTTGCCCAGGTTAGAGGGCAGCGGCGCCAGCGGCGGCGGAGGCTTGTTGCCGGCGGCCGAGGGCGCCAGCTTGGCCTGGAAGAGCGAGTGCTCGGAGCGCGAGAGGTTCTTGGACATGAGCGGCGGCGCCTCCTTGCCGCCTTTGAGGCTCCGGCCGCCGAAGCCCTTGGCCGCCTTGGCCATGTCGTCGCTCCACTTGGGCTCGTACAGCTGCATCTTCTTCTCGCTGTCCGTCAGGAAGGACAGGTTGGTGAGCGACTTCTGCTTGCGCAGGTTCGAGGCCAGCGGCCCTCGGCCCTCCACGCTGCCGGCCTTGAAGACCTTCAGCTCGGCCGGCGCCTTGGGCGCCGCCACGCCGCCGGGGCCCTTTGCGCTGCCGCGCTTCTGCATCATGGCCTTGTTGCTGCCGTCGCCCGACGACGCCGACGCCTGCTTCTTGTAGCCCCTCAGCGCCTCCTCGGGCCCTTCGTCGCCGCTCAGCTCCGCGTCGCGCTGCAGCCTCCTGACGTCGTTGCTGTTGCTGCCGCCGCCGCTGCCAAGCATCTTCTTCCCGCCCGCCGCGAGGAAACCATTTAAAAGCCCAGCCTCTGAAGCAACGGAGGGAGAAGAAAGAATGAAAGGAGGAGAGGAGGAAAACGGGAAGGTCGGAGGAGGGGAGGGAGGGAGGGGAGAAAGAGAGAGAGGAGGGGTGGGGGGAGAAGGGAGGAGGAGGAGGTGGGATAAAACAGGAAAAAAAGAGAGACACACGCTATCAAAGCAGCCGGTGCCACCTTCCCCGCCCCGGCGCGCGCGCGCTCACAGAAGCGCAGAGCGCCCGGCCCCTCCTATCTCCTCCAGCGCCGCTGGGGAAACTGAGGGGGGAAGCGAAGCGAGAGGCAAGGCGAACAAAAAACGGGCCCTCCCTGCCCGCCCGCGAGATGCTGCCGGCTCGGCAGAGAAAGGGAGTGGAGTGGGGGCGCGAGACGCGCGCGAGGCTATTTCTGGCTCGGGAGGAGGCGTGTGTAATTGTGCGTGAGGGTGTGTGTGCGCGTGTGGACATCGGCGAATAAGTACGCGTGCGCGCGCACTCGCGGAGCCTTGCCTGCCTCCGCGCTTGAGAGGCGCCGAGGGAGAGCAGGGCGCATTCGACAGCGGAAGGCAGGCATAGGCGGGGAAGGGGGAGACGTCGTGGCAAGGCGCTCCAGCAGCCAGTCCCCACAGGGGGGAGAGTCATCTGACAGACCCCCTGTGCACAGGAGCCAACTCCTTGGGGCTGAGATCCCTTTGCCCCGCCCCATAAAATATTGGGGGGACCGCCCCCCAAAAGTCGATAGCTATTGCCATTCAAATTGTGTGCGTGCACCGCATCATGTGATTATGTGGGGTGGGGCTTATCGTCCCAATATTTTATTCGAGTTGGCACCCCTGACGCTGGGGTCATTTTTGGCCCACCAGAGATCCATGCATGGAAATCTCCTGCCCTGTCCTCCTCCCCAAGAGCCCCAGAACCAGAGCTAGGGCAAGCTCTGCCATTAGGCGGAGTGAAGCAGTTGCCTCAGGCTGAGGATGCTGAGAAAGTAGGAGTTGGGCCAGCCCCCCTCCTGCTCCCCTTGAGACTCCTAATCTAGCCCACCTTAGTCCTCAGGTCCTGCGATGGAAGCTGCCTTTGTTGCCAGAATTGAGGAACAAAATTACCGGTAGTTGCCAGTTCAGTTGTATGGGGAATGGGGGCAACAGCTTGTCCATCAAAACGTATTTGGCATAAAAGGGTACTTAAAAGGTTCCCATTTTCAAGACTGCGGCCCCTTCTATTCTGGAACCCGTTCTCCCGAAAACTCACCACCTGGGAGTGACTAGTGCTGAAGACAAGGCAATCTACACATGCTTAAGTGCACTGCTTGGTCATGCAAGAACAAACCTTGGCACTGAAAGTAGGAAAGCCCTGTTGAGCCTTGACTTAGGTTTTCTCTGGGGTGCCCATCAGGCTTTATTGCATGCAAATCAGTTCTTTCCTTCCCTTGCAATTACACAGGAATCACTTCCTATTACAAAATGCACCATATACTGGACAAGACCCAAGACATGGTGTGAATGTGTTTGATATACCACAGCCAATTAGTTTCCCAGCATGCATACACATAGCAATATACACACATATTCATCACTTGACACGATGACACCACAAAAGAGAATCTTGCCATTTCTTATTCTGAAGGAGCTTCCATGTATGAATTCAGCAGAGCATGAAACAGCCTTCCTTGTCCCATGTCACCATGGAAAAGGTTCAACAGCTACTCAGAAAGGGTCAGTGGCAAGCCCAGAAAAAGAATTCAGGAATCTGAGCTCCCACTGCTTAGCACTGACAGAAGAACAGCCCTTGCCTGTGCAGAAAGATTATCAGCTTTCACATATAGAACAGATAGTGGTATCGGACTGCTGTCTCTGTGCAGTGATCCAAACCAAACCCATTTCCACAAGAGGCCGATATTAAAAATAATTCCTGCTACCACATCTATGTGTGGTACTAGCCAAGGCAGCACATAATAAGGCAGCCGCTTTCAGTTCCATGCTCCAAGATGAAAGACAAACTATAACACACACAAGAAAAAAGAGGGTGCAACACTGCAAACACATGAAAACATGGAAGTGTGCTAGCTACACTGAACTTGCAGTTTGCAGGGATCTCTTGTGCCGAAACTAGTTTATTTATTATACAGTTTGTATCCCACTCTTCCACTGCCTAAGAGGGGGTGGGGAACTTGGGGTACTTCAGAGGCTGTTTAACTACAACTTCCATAATCCCTGAATGCTGGTCAGGACTTAATGAGACTGGCCTGAAGGATGATCCGGGCACCTAACCTTAATTTTAAAACAATTCATAAAACAGGTCCGAAAAAGTGCAAACCAAGAAGCGCATATTTAAAATCCAATAAAGAAGGAGCAGGAACCTTCCAAAACAAAACAAAAACTTTAGCTAGCAACAAAAGACCAACTAAGTAGGGGCTAGAATCTCCCATAGCAGAGTTATATGCCCTGGTGCAACAACAGAAAAGGCTCTCTCTTATATTCTCATCAGCCATACTAGAGGCTGGGAAGAAAGCATTATTTAGGCACCCTGCTCCCAAACTGTCTAGGCTGTTAAAGATAATGGACACTTTGAGCTATGCTCAGAAATGAACCTGTAGTTAGTGAACGTGCTCCAAATATCCAGCAATAATCAAGAGGGGTTTTTTTAGGTCTCGTGGACATTCCCCAGCCTCCTCCAACTTACAGTGAGAACTAGTGTAGCCTAGTGCCAAAGAGAATTAACTATGAGCCATGAAATCCCCAGTTCAAATATTGCCTATGTCATTGGTTCTAGGCAAGGTCTTTTCTTTCCAATGGGATAATAATGCTGTTGACCTCGCTTTTGTTGTTAAGGATTACTGAGATAATGTGTGTGAAGTACTTTGACTGCTATAGCACTATTAGTAGTGCTATAGTATTACTAGCAACTGATGTTAGGTGCTTCAGCATTATTTAGTATTATGAGCCCTCAGACCACAGAGCTCTTTGCTTTCTTCATTGCTTGTACTAACATTCTGCTCCAAAGATACTTAAGACAACAAAGAACATGGTAGCACCCATAAATGTATTATGGCATAAATGCTTGTGGACTAACATCTACTTTGTCAGATTCAACTTGTCAGTTGAACCTGACGATTGCAGTGGAATGTCTTTACAAATCAAAATTCAAAGGATTGCAGCTTCATTGTAAATTATAGTACTACTGAGCTAAGAACACAAAGATCCCTGAGTAGCAGGATTAAGACCATACATTTGTGGGCCAGTCTCTAAGAATAGTTCTGTGTGTCCAACCATAACTAGCCCAGCCTGGTGGAAAAAGAAGTTCTAGTGCAGAGAGCAATCTATTCTGAGAAAATCACCAGTATGTTTTAATGAATATTTTCAATTTTTATTTTAAGCCACTTTGAGGTGCTGGGGGTTTTTTAGGTTTTTTTTTTAATTAAATGATATAGAAATCTGTTAAATAAATACTTTCAGGGATCCTAAAGTGAAGAAATAGTAAGGATCTTGTGGCCTAAAGCCAGGCAAGACTCAGCCAGTCTACTCATGGTAGGTGCCACAGACATCCATAAAGCAAACTGCTCTGAGAGGAAGTAGCCACTCAGTCCTGAGTCACTACAGCATTGCTGGTCAGCCGAAACCAGTCCTCAAATTCCCAACCAATTAAGATAAAATAGGGCAGGCCCTGTTATCTCAGCAGGGAATAGACAGTGACTTGGAGATGTTAATGTCTCATCCATGTTATTCAGACTATGTGGGCTGGTGCTGGGGTTTGACTTGAGCTATAGCTATTCAGAAAGAGAACTTTGCCTTCAGGACATGTGCAATATGAGGAGGAGAGATGGCTTATCATAGAGTGAGCAGGAACCTAAAGAATCTGAAGATACTGTTCTGTAGAGCTGCAGCATGAAACTCCTTTCCCACACGTAAGATCAGATGACCATGTATATAACTTAGTTGTGAAGCACATGATTAACATTTCTCTTTGTTTCTCTGTCCCATGCTTTACAAGTGCTTCTACATTCCTGATATGTTAAAGCAAAAAAGAAACCCCACAAAACACCTATTTTTTGCCAACTTTGATTGAAGAAAATGCTCCAGCAGGTATAATTTTGCATTGTGAATCATAGTACTATAATGACTACAGGAAATAAATAACATTTTGTTGTAGGAAAAATGTAGTGTATTCTGAAACTAATAATAATAAAATGAGCATATGTAACTATGTACAGGCCTGGATGGACACCCAACAAATATAAAATGTCTCAAAAATAAGGAGCTGATGCCATCATCAGTCCTGTAGGTCCTTTTGTGCCCATGCCAACCCAGGTACTAAACCTTCCCTATTTGTTGATACCCCTATCATCTGCCATGTTCTCTGTGGTCATTTGTGGCTCCCTAAACTGCTGTCCCCAGCACAGTGTCCACACCACTAAATAATGGAAACATTTAATCAACTGACATCAATGTGTCTAAGGTGGTCCGTGGGGGTGGAGAGGTAAAGATCTAGCCAAAAAATTTCCCCACGCTTGCCTTATAAACCATTGTCACAAGTTCCCACCACCTACTTATTCTACTGACTAATGCAAGATAGAAACAGAGTCCCACCTACAAAAGTTCCAGAAGTAGTGCAGGATATCTGTGAACAGCAACTCCTGCATGTTTCCTCACCCAACACTAAAAGCAGCAATTGGGTGGGAGTGGATCAGGGCCACAGTAATAGCAGAGGAGCTAACCTTTGTCCTCCGCTCAATTTTCTTGATTTAAATTGCGTCCCTCAGAAGCTTGCGTAGGCGGGGAGGGGGGAGGAACTGGTGCACTAAGAAATAGTTAAGCACCCTGCCCATGGGGTAGCTGATATAAACTTAAGACAACAAACAAACCAAGCAGATCTCTCAGATCACAACTAGCTGGTTTGAAAGTAGACCAATCTTTTTCTACAGAAAATACGGCTGTTTTTCTCAAATTCGTTTCTATGTGCTTAGGACCACAGACTAATGGCCCAGTCCTATGCGCTGATACTGAGGGAGATGCTATCATGAATAAGGAAGATTCTATCCCCGCACGCTGGTACAAATCCCAGTTCCAACACTGAGGCATCCATTCCTCCCAGAAACTGGAGCAGGATTGGGAGGCCTGGCTGAATTAAAGCCAAATGCCTGTGGCTTTTGTCTAAGGGTACAGACAGAAGCTCATCTCCATAGTAATGATTCCACATCATCCCTGCAGCTCCCTTCTTAGACAGCTGGACTCAGCTGCTGCTTCTGTGTGCCTCTGTCGCCTTTGTCTACAGCTATCATGTTAAGGCTGCAAGCTTATGCCCGCTTTCCTGAAAGTGAGTCCTGTTTAGATTTACTTTATTCACTGAGCAATATTTAAGGTGGTGGTGGTCGATTCTGTGGAGGAGAAACCACCACTCCCTAATCCCTGCAGCTCAAGCCAGCCAGGAATGAAATTGGGGAAAGATTTTCCAGTGACCCCCCCACACAATCTTTCAAATTTAGCCCTCCAACTGACATTAATGGCATGCTTTTTTACCGTTTCCGGGGCCATGCTAAGGAAATGAGGGGGCCCTGGGTTTAGCACATCCAAGCTTTCCCCTGGCACATCCCTAGACTTCTCTGTCTCTAGTCTTGCTGGTCTCAGAGCACCACAACTGGTAAAGCAATGGTTGTATGAATTTTCACCACTGCACCATGATGGCCTTGACCTGCAGATCATATACAGTGTCCAACATCCCCTCACTTGTCCTCCCAGGGAAATGGTCATGCCCAGAGTACCCCCATGAGCACCCTCTGACTAGCTGCAAACTTTGGGTGTGATTCACCTAACCAGTTTCATCAGTGGAAGGACAAAAATTGCAAAATGGGGCTTTCCACCCTCTCCCCTCCCCACTGTGCTCCCCAAATTGTCTTGGTACGGTTTAGGAGAACCCTCAGAACAGGGTGCAGAGGGATTATTCCACCTGGCAAACTGAAATGCCTGTATGATTGCAAGAGTGCAACTTTGAAATCTACTCATTGTACCTATTGTCCACTGAGCAGAGGTACTGGGTCAATGGTTTGTTGTGGTACCTTCTGCTTGCATTTGAAAAGCTGAGAAATCGTCACCTCCCTCAGATGAAATGATTGCTTGCCTGGGTGGAGAATGTGGGGTGAAACGGCTGTTTCAGCAGCTTGGCACTTCATTTTGAGAGCCCTTCAGAGGCAAGAAATGCAGAGAGCAGATCAGGTGGTTTCCCACTCAGCAAGTGAAGTGTGAAATGCCACATCTATCCTGCAGATTGGAAGTTACTCAGTTTCCTTTTGGAAACAAAACTAGCCACTCCGGTGCAGAATAAAGTCCCAAGGCCAAATACTACCTGCGTTCAGAAGAATAAAGCTTGAGATGCTAACAGGACTGTTCATTTCTAAATTCCCAAAAGCAGAGTGGCCACACTTGCACATCATCCCCAATAGGACAATGCAGATTTGCATATAATCTGCATGTATTAATTTATATGTGTAGGTGCAAATTTAGAAATAACTACTGTAATTTAAATAAAAATGCAGTGCAATCAAACAGTTCAGCTAGCACAAAGACTGTGCAATGGAACTTCCTCACCCTCTCCCTGCATGCCCCCTGTGCACCCTGTAATTTTGCTCTGAAGGGTTGGGGAAACACCCAGAGCAGGTGGGGGGGGGTGGCAGGAATGCAGGGAGAGGCAGGTAAACCCTCTTGTCCTAGTGGAACTGTTTCATTGGATACAACTCAATACATCTCACCATGGCTGGAAAACTGAGCAGGTAACCTGTATGCTATCCTGTCGGTGGGCAATTTCAGTGCTCTTTCTCTCCTTTCTTATGGTTATATAGCTATTAACTAAGTTAATAACAAAGCAACCATTCCAATAGAGGAGTCCTTCAAGCAGAGGACTGTCCTTTGTATTGTAGGACACATGTCCACTCTACAGAAAACTGATCTCAACCTCTTAGAGCAGCAGATTCCATAGAAGGCTCAGCAACCGGTCTGTGGATCTTTTCTCTTTGCAGAAGCCCATAGCAGAGAGCTTTGGCTCCAGTTAACCCTACTCCCGAGTTCTACAATAGCATTAAATGCCAGCAAACTCCAGGAGTATTAAATGCCAGCAAATCCATATTATGCACTCATATAATACATGATGCAAAGCAAACATTTCATAAATTAATTTCCATGCTTAATAATTACTGCCATATATCTCTTTTTGCAAAAGCTGCAGTTTTCTTGGCAGGCATTGAGATCTGAGAAAGCAAAGAGAGAGGAGAGCCATAATTCATCAGTTAGCAGGAAGAGAGTGATGTTCAGGGCAGAACTACACATTCGAAGAACTTCCAGAAGGGTGGCTGTGTTAGCCTGTTACAGCAAAGACTGTTGCAGAAGATAAACACATTTATAATGGCATATAAGCTTTCATTGACCCTTCTCCTCCCCACCACACACACAACACTACACATTATAGAAACTCAAATGGCAGCACTGTGTTAGGTTTCTCCTGTTGCCTTCATAACATGTCATATGCCTTATATTGTTTTGGGATGTCATTACACTATTCCCTTGCCTCCACCAGCAGCATCCTGTGAAATGAATCAGGAGGCAGTGAAACACATAGCTCAATGACCCCTCAGTATGAGGAGTGTAGAGGGGGATGTGATGCTAGTTTGCTGGTTTTGATAGCAGACCTGTGTCTGAGTCCCTTGCTTCAATGACCTTCTGAAACAAGATGTAACTTTGCCATCTCTGCATGCAGACCACATTTTACATTTGTGCCCAGGAGCAGGTAGAAGGCAGAATGCTCAGGTTAGGGGATAAAATAAAAATATGTAGCTCATTGCCATTTCTGAAAGAAGACCTACACTGGTATTCCCTGATCTGAAAGTAAAAACAAAAGATTTTGCAATGTTCCTAGTTACGTAAGTAGCTCCTGCGATGTTCTTTTTCATAACAGGGGAAATTAAAAATATTTCAAAACATTACATCTCAGGCATCCTGGCTGATGAGAGAATGCTGCTTATGTGTAGCAGTGCCTGAGTAGTAGTGGAGGAGGAAGGGGACATGCCTTGATCAGCTAGCAGACAGGTAGCAGGAGCAAAGGTAACTCAGTAACCAGAATAACCATTTCTACTTTTGGTTTTAAACAAGCCATTGGCAACTGGGCAACTGGAATTTTGCACTTCTGGTGTCTACACAATGTGAATCAATGACTCTGTCTTGGTAAAAAGCATCCGCTCTCTTAAAAACTATTGATTTATTTGGCTTAAGCTTACCATATGCTACTACAGGAACTGGGAACTGAACTCAGAGAGTCCTACTTTACTTTCGTGAAACCTTATCCAAGGTTCTTTGATCAGCAGTGATGGGCAATGTTCTGAGAGCCTGCTCACTGCTGCAGTGTACCCCTCTTCAGTGTACAGGGACAGGTTGCCTTCTGGTCACCCTGAGTTCACTGAGAGTGATGAGCTCGGCCAGGACCCTGCATGAACAGGCTCTTCATCCTATGTTAGAACATGCTGCACAACCTCTGAAATGCACAGGGGTCTCTTAGCAGGCAAGATTATATGGGGAAAGTTTCCTGTTCCTAGAACTTTTAAAACTTTTTTTTAAGGACCTAAGGACCTCCAGATGATGTTGGACTCCAGTTCCCATGAGTCCCAGCCTGCATGGTCAGGGATTATTTGAGTTGTGGAACAGAGGAAGCTGCATTGGTCCACCTAGTTCAGTGTTAACTACATTGACTGGCAGCAGCTCTCCAGGGTTTCTTGCATGGTGTCTCTCCCAACCTTCCCTGGAGATGTCATGAATTGAGACTGAGACCTTCTGCATGCAGTGCAGATGCTCTTCCACTGAGCTATGGCCTTTCCTTAAAACCCAACAAGATCTGGCCACAAGTTCCCTAACTCTGGTCTAAGTAGCAGACCTTGAAGTTTTGTCCTTTTGATCCAGCAATTTCTGCTTTCAAAATAATGTGCTCTTCAGTTGTAAAAACGACCACCTCCAATGAGAGGATCAAAGATAATGCATCTGATTTCTAGAAAGGGTTTTTCTTAGCCCTGGAGCCCTTTCATAGACTGTGGAGTGACTGGGTTTCAGGCACAAGAAACTCAGCTCCCTGTTTCAGGGAACACTAGGCTACGATCCTAGCATATTTGTTTGGGAGTTGTTTCAGAGTAAGATCCATTGAACACAGTGGGATGCTTCCAAGAAAACATGTTCACCTGTGCAACACAATCAGAATTGAAGTCTGGCCGTAACAATGTCTGGTTTAAAGCCAAGCAGTGATAAAACAGGCACACCACCCACCCAGAATAGCCTGAACCGCCCTTCTCCACCCCATCCCCAGTCATGCCCTAGGGACTTGAGCCTGACTGAATGCAGTTCCATCATCCACAGAATTCCAACAAAATAAAGTAAAAGGAAGTGGGCTCTGATTATAGTCTCTCTTTTTTGGCTAATTATCCTTCCTGTGGGAGGGGGCAATTAGCTCTATCTGGTGACCTCACAGGATCCCATGGCAACAGACAGGATATATCGCATTAGAGGACATTATCATGTTGGGGCAGGGTGGGAGAGAGACAAAAATTGCTTCAGGCCGAGAACTCAAAACTCAACTTTTCTGTGGCTTTTAGAACACTCCACTGGGGATCACGGGAACTAGGATTTGGAAAGCAGGAAGGAACTAATCAGGCTGCCTATTGCTTGAAGCTTCAACTAGCAATTGATGAAACACCAAACACCCCAGTGACCAAAATGTAGAAATCCAAAAGGGGAAAAGTTTTAACAGTCTTGAAACTGAGTTTCTGCCTCGGTGTCAGTCCAAAGAATCTCATAAGTTATCTACCACTAGTGAAAGTAGGTATTTAATTATATTTAATTTAAAGCTAATTAAATATTTTAATATTTACTGTTGTTTTTCAGTTTTAATTAACCAGGTGTTCTTGCAACAAAAATCAGTAAACAGTTGTTGATCTGATTGAGCACCTCAGGTTTTGCACATGTTTGGCATGCATTTTAATGGCCAATAGCACCGGTTAAGAAATCTAAATTAAGCAATAAATACATGTGGCACTTTAAATTGACTGGAAGGAAAATCAATTTCCATTGCAAACAATCAAGATTTAAATGTAGTAAATGAAGAAGAAGAGGTCTAAAATTAATCTACAATTCTGATTCCATGAGTCTAATTTCTGTTCAAGAGATAGAGACCCATTTTGCACATAACACTGACCATAGTTTAGCACTGTGGGGGGAAAGCCTAGGGGAACCTTGAGCTCACCTTCTGCCCCCTTCCTCCTTGCTGGTGTGGCTGTGAAGCTTCCACTTTTAAACTCACTTCCCATTATGTTATAAAACCACTTCTGGCTAGTTTAAAAAACATGTTAACAAGCAGTATTGCAGAAGCACTGCAATGTTTAACAATACTGTGATTACTTTGTGAAAGGTAATAGAAGAAGAAGAAGAAGAAGAAGAAGAAGAAGAAGAAGAAGAAGAAGAAGAAGAAGAAGGAGGGAGCAGTGCTCACTGCAACTTGCAGCAAAATGGCTCTCTTGCATCAGTTCCTTGGGGGAACACAATTGGTGGATTCACTTGCAAGTTTGAGAAGCCACTGGTTGATGTCACCTTGCCCTGACCTCATGTGCCTGTCTGCATGGTTGCTGAAGAGCAAGGCTATGCAAATTGGGGGAGGGTGCCAAGATCTTGCAACTGAATGAGTAAGTTGTGTCTAACTTAAAGTTTCACTGGCCGGGATGCACACACAGTTCTCAACTGCAGGAATGTGACTGTGGTGTGATGAACCAGCACCAGATAAGGGTATGGGTTTCTTAATGCTGAAAAGCACTTGTATACTTGATCTTCTTTGTGCCTTAAGAAGTTTCCTCCCTTGAAGAAATCAAAGTATTGATTCAGGGTCTCAAACAAACAACCCCCCCACCATCATTTAGAGGGGTCCTCTTCTGATGTTTGGGTTTTAGAGAATCCCTTAAGATCACCTAAATTTTTCTCATAATTGGTGCCATGGACAGCGAATGACCCAATTGAGCCAATATGCTTCTGATAATCAGGCGTACTCATGCTGTGTTCACACTCCCATTTAGTGTGCACTCATTGCATTCCCAGTGCTGTGTGTTTAATCCATATTCCCATGACATTATCCAAAATGCATATGCATCCTGTACTTCATTGTAAAATGCTACTGTTTGAAGCATTGTTTCTCAAGCCAGCTTCACACCAGCTAGAGTCCTTAAACTGTTCCTAATTCACCTAAGTAGGAACACATCCCTAGTCACTGCCCTCTGGTGTGTACAACAGAAATGAATCTGACACTAATGAAGCTCTGCTGATGTGAACAGCTAGTGGGGAAAGAGCTGTGAAACACATCAGGGGGAAACAGCTTCACTGTGTACTAACACAGTAATGTGAACAGATCCAATCCAGGGTGACTTTTAATACAAAAAAACAAGTGAAGCAGCCAATATTGGCAAGAGTGCCTCACTCAGCACAGATCTCACTCACCTAACTCCTAAGAAAGGATATCTGGATAATACAAACACAGGCACACTTAAAACTGGTGTAAGATTTTGTGTGTGTGTGTGTGTGTGTGTGTCTTCCTATCTGTCTTCATAACAAATAATGTCTAAGTAATATAGTAATCAAATTAGCAGAGACTTCCTGGCCAGCCTTTAACCATATCTACTTGGGAGTTAGGTCACAGTGAGTTCAATGGGACTTGCTCCCAAATAAGCATATACAAAATTGTCTTGTATGTTTTCAGGCCACTGTTTCCAAATCCTCAAAGCAAAACACACAACTTCCAGAGGGGCAGCAGTGTTAGTCTGCTGGAGCAAACTTGTTGCCATTCATTCAAACACTGAAAAAGTCTATTTAAGAACTTAAAAACTGCCCTGGGACCATTAGGGTTGAAGGGTGACTTTAAAAATATAATAAATATTTTTAAAAATGGGTATATAAGAAGATATATAGTACATTACATTGTCCTATCTTAAATGTGGAATAAAAGTAAAGGTAAAGGACCGTTGACAATTAAAAGTCCAGTCGCGAATAACTCTGGGGTTGCAGCACTTATCTTGCTTTACTGGTCGAGGGAGCTGGTGCTTACCTTCCCGCCGCAGTGGTACCTCTTTATCTACTTGCACTTTGATGTGTGCTTTTGAACTGCTGTCGTGGGGATTCAAACTGCTGACCTTCCAATCAGCAAGCCCTAGGCTCAGTGGTTTAGACCACAGCGCCACCCTTGTCCTCAAAAAATGTGGAATAGTAAAAAAGCGAAAGATTTATACGATCTGAAGAGAAACCAGAGTAGAGGGGCCCACTAGGGGGTGCATAAGAAGATGGCCAACAATAACATCTCTCCGACCCACGGGAGGTATTTGGAGGCTATTTTGGGAGTAAATTAGCCTCCCAAAAACCCACTCAAGATGGTGAGTGGGGCCGTATGCCTGCTGTGCCCGATACCACCCCCGAATTTTTGAGGGGGATGGGGGCATTAGGCACAAAACCCTCTTGTGGGATTTCGGCACTCCTGGACGCTGTCTCTGACCTGCGCCACTAGCTGCAAGAACTTCAAAAGAAACAATTTGGCACGAAGGAAATGCACATACTTCAGGAAATGAGGAGGAGTGAATACTGCAACAGAAGAGGTCTCTGGAAAAACAAGATTTAAATTATGAGAAGATACGTCAAGATACGGTATGGCAAATGACTGATGGGGGAGGGGGGAAAACGTTTTATTTTACTCATGTGATTAACCCCAAGAATCCCCTCCCTTCAAGAGTCAAAAGCCAGAAATGAGGTTTTAAGGACTTAAGCTGTGAATCTAAGGCTGTATGGAGATAAACTTTCGAACCAAAGCATGTTTTTAGAAGACTGTGGAATGTATAAGAGCTTTGTTCTGACGCAGTCAAAAATGCCGTCGTCGCCATCTTGGGAAGCTCTGTCGGAGGAATAAGCCTGGGAGGAGGACAGTGAAAGAGAGCGTGTTTACATTGTGGGAGAGACTCCTCAAAGAGGCTTTAAGAACGACAGAGCTATGAATTTACGAGGGAAAAAGTGATCTTATCTCCGAAGGTGACGATTTATGGGAACCATCTGGATTGAGGTTCACGACGGGAAATCTACGCAGTAGTATTATCGGTGTATATCGGCTAAGGAGACCATCAGAAGAGACCATAAAGGACAAAGAGAAAATATCTGATTAAGAAGTGATGTGGAAACAGCAAGATAAGATTGGAAAGAACTATGAATATGTGTTTGGACTGTTTGAACATCTATTTGGACTTATTTGGACTGATTTGGACATTAATGCAGAAGTAATGATTAGATCAGAATCCTTCCTCGGATCTGGAAGTATGGGACCCCCCAACAAAATTTAAAAATTCGGCACTGTAATTTGGAATTTATGTGATGTGGTTTGATTCGATGTGATTGGCCGGTTAATAAAAATTTATTTTAAAAAAATGTGGAATAGGCCAAAGCAATTACTGAAGCATTTCAAGCCAGCTTTGTTATTCAAAGCCTAGACAGCTAACCAGCTCTCCATCACAGCATAGCATAACTGGAATCCAGAAGACATGCCAAACTAAGGAAGAGGAACAAAAGTAGCCAGGGGCACATCCCTTTTATGGATAAAGGACTCAAGGACTAAGGGGTAGTGTTATGACAAACCCACATGGTTAATGAGGGCATTCCAGTTACTATTTCACATTGTGCGGGGACTGGGGGAGGGAAATTAAGGCATCAATCCTGGCCCATTAGGGGGGAAATGCCAAAATATGTATTATGCCAACCAAACTGTCACAAAATACTGTGCAGGCTTTCAAGTTTTCTGAAAGTCTTCATCAGGTCAGATGGTAAATGAAGCAAGGAAACTAGGTGGGAGGTGACAGGGGTGAAATGTAGCTAATGCCAATGGCATGAGTCTGCATTTGGTCATAGTCTTAGAGGGCTTGCCCATATGTGGACATGTATCTTGCTGCTAAGGATCTGTCAGTTTTGGTTCTCTGCTTCTCATTTTTCCAAACTTAAATTCAGTTCTCCACATTTTTCAACAATTTGCCATTAAAAAAAAAAGCTTCATGAAAATTAATCAACATTTTAGTGTGAATTTCTTCTTATAACCTCTTTTTTATATGCTGGTTTTTTTTACTAGTGTATACATTTTTGCAAGCCACATCCCCCCAGTGGCGTAGCGTGAGGGGTGCAGGGGGGGCCGGCCGCACCAGGCGCAACATCTGGGGGGGGCACGCTCGCACTCACAGCTCTCTGCCCCTACTAAAATCCACGGGTTAGGGGGCGCAAATTACTTGCCTTGCCCCGGGTGCTGACAACCCACGCTACGCCACTGCATCCCCCAATATACTGCATACTTGTCTATTTATTTATTCTTTGAAAGTGCAATCCACGGCTTTAAATACATACTGAATCAAATTTCTCCTCCATCCCTACTTCTACAAATACATTCCTTTTACCTTCAAATTTGATAAGAGTGGTCCACACTGTCCCAGCTATATGACTGGGCATTCCAGTATGCTGGATCCATCTTTTTAAAAGATTTGTGAGACTTTAGAAGCCCTGAAGGGTTTGGAATGTCCAGAGCTCCCATTTTTTATTCAGGATATAAAAACCTACAGCTTGGCTTCTTGAACAAAGGAGATCTAATCATCTTTAACGACATTATAAATTTCACTTCCTCAAGGGAAAAAAAATCCACATCTCAAGTAGCATCCAGAATCTAGCCTTCTGCCAGATAAGGCAGGAGAAAGACAATAGTTTTTAAAAGAGAGCAAAGTGGTTTGAGAGAGGCTTCTATTGTGTGCACAGTGCTTTTGTTCCACTGGGGTAAAACATGTTTTGCAGGATTTTTTGAAAGACACCCAAACCTAGAGATGTCTAGGTTTTGCCAGGAGGTAAAAGAGCCACAGAGCCTAGGACTTGCCGATCAGAAGGTCGGCGGTTCGAATCCCCGCGACTGGGTGAGCTCCCGTTGCTCGGTCCCTGCTCCTGCCAACCTAGCAGTTCGAAAGCACGTCAAAGTGCAAGTAGATAAATAGGTACTGCTCCGGCGGGAAGGTTAACAGCATTTCCATGCGCTGCTCTGGTTCACCAGAAGTGGCTTAGTCATGCTAGCCACATGACCCGGAAGCTGTACGCCGGCTCCCTCTGCCAATAAAGCGAGATGAGTGCCGCAACCCCAGAGTCGGTCACGAGTGGACCTAATGGTCAGGGGTCCCTTTACCTTTACCTTTAAAAGAGAGATGATTGTGCACTCCCCAAACAGTATTCAGCCCCCTTTTCAAGCTGTCTTCAGGACCATTACCTATCTCTAGCTTATGAAGCCACAGAGAAATCCATACAGAGAAACCATAATACCATTTCTCACTTCCCTTATGAGTGCTGCAAATCAATAAGGGAATCCCAAAGTTTGTACAGTGCATCACTTTCTGCACGGTATGTTGGAATGACTCATAATTCACAAGTCTAAACTAGCCATTTTCTCCCTAGTTATCAGTAGGAATTTTAACAGAGTGCAACACTCTAGTTTGCTTCAATAAAGGCTTCTCGTTCCACCTCTACCCCAATATACACTCTGGAGTCCGTGGTATAGACATACTCTCTGAAATCATACTAGCCTCAGGAGGTTTGGGTCTTACTTATGTTCACTTGCTTACCTGCAGAAATCCAGCAATCAGCAGTATATCTCAAATCCTAACAAGCCGGGGAACAGAAGGGAGCAATTTACAGGAAATCTTGGAAAGCTGAAAATGATCCATAAACTAACCTCTCCCCTTTCTCTCCCACTGTTTTTATATTCTTTGCACATCCCTAGAGCATCCCACCATTCTCTTCTTCAGAGCCAGCTCCTTTGCTACCTTGGCAACAGCCACCCCAGTATCATTCAATTTAAAAAAAGAAGACGAACTGAGAGGTCTGATGAATTTACAAAATCAATTTGCACTGGGAAATTTATCCCCTCCCTCCACATCATTCCTATAAGGAATAATGTAACTTAATTTCCCCTCTTCCCTCCTCTCTCTGCAAAACCTCCCAGTGTATCAGTGGCTGCAGTAAGCTGCATACAGCCTACAAAATACAACTGATCTGCAAGAAATGTCTGTGAATGGTTCATTGAAAAATGACTTTGTAAACCACGGATTCAACCATTGGCCTGATGGGGGCTGTGGGTAAAACACTTCAGCAGACAGCATACAGCACGCAGCAGCTTCTATTAAGTGCAGAGGCTTTATTTCCTAATTATCTTTGCCAAATAACTCCCCTGTGGATATAACATTACTAGATGTCAGAGTGCATCTACCATGGAGCTCAACTGCTGCATTTTGATTTTATTTTTAATGCATCCTCCTGTCTCATTTCTAAGTGTCCTTTGGAATAGATTCTCCCTGCATGTCAGAATTAGGAAAACTAGAGTAAAAAAAAAAGAATACTGTGGAAAGAAGGGTTGCACACAATGCACAGTCGCTGAGCAAGGATAATGGAGCAATTAAACAATTAGAGATATGGAACAATGCTGCTGTATTCCTCTTGCCATGTGTAACGGAGGGTTCATTTCAGCTCCAGCCTCCTGATGGGATGCAAACTGGGCAAAGGGCTTGGCCTTCTCTCAAGAGAGCAGCAGAATCAATTTGTCCCATATACTGTCCATTCTCTTCTCCTCGGCTTGGGCAATGATTCATGAGAAACATCCTCATAAAGGTGGGAATTATATGCCCAGAAAATTCTGTTTACAGGAATAACAGTGTTTGTCCTGGACAAAAGGAGTTAGTTGGAAGGAAGCTGACAATCAGCTGCGGGAAAACAGTTGCCACTCCATATGGAATTACCATTCTGTATGTGCCACCACATAATGTATAACAGGGCTTTAAAACCAGAAAGGCCAATTCTACATGGATAAGTCAACTCAGATCAGCACAGAGCAGCACTAGTTTCTAGGTGTGGTTTCTTTTTATTTCTGTGCAAAAGATGAATCCATCCCCATAGAGGGGAAGCACTTGCCATGCAGTATGGGAGCATACCATGACCCCTTTGCCCTGCAACATATAATTAATTATATGAGACTATTCAGATCAGTACACAGAATTACCTTGGACATGTGGGTTCTTGTTTTGTTTTCTCTGCCCACATTCTAATGTGGGTAATAGCGCCCTCATTCTGATTTTAAACAGCAAATTAGGTGGGGCGGGGTGACCTTTCCTCCCACAGGCTGTTCTTCAAATTCCCCTCACAGCTGATTTCTCCTGCCATGTTTTTAACTTCCATATATTTGGTCTCAGCACAGAAATGCCAGAGCTACCTCTAGCCTTGCCCACAAAAGCTTATGACACTTTAAACCTGATTGTTTTTAAGGTGCCATAGAATCCTTGTGTCATTTAGATTGCCATGGAATTCTAAACATGGATATGTGAGTTATTTTATATGGGGAAATGCGCAAAGGCTATTGTTTTGTTTTTGGCCTTGGGAGAGGTGGCAATCCTATTTATCTCGTATTTCCTTTGTTCCTTGCCATGGTGTGGTCTTGTGATGAAAGCAAAGCTCTTTGGAGAAGAGCTGGCAGCATGTCTGAAAACTCGCTGCTTCAAGTGCCCTTGTTGAACACAGTTGCAATAATATCAGTTTGGGTCACATCCCCGTCACAAAGGGCTGGGAGGGAATTTCATGTCATATGATGCACACAGGAGAGAAAGCACTTGGAAACTAGACTGTATCACTGCTGCAGGAGAGCCATAGGGCTATTTGCCCACAGGACCAGGAGGCAACTGTGACAATCCTCACCAATTCAATTCAGCCTTACCCAACCGTAGATGTGCAGGGGAGTGCAGATCCTGCACCCCCCCTCTCCCATCCCCCACCATGCAGCTGCAGCTCCGATGAGTGGGAACCAGTTCCCATGCCAGATCTGCACTCACCCATCCTTCTAGCCTGGTCACGCCAGATAATGTTTCACCCACAGGGCCAAGCACACAGGCTATTTCCTAGCCAAACACTACAGTTTCCAGCCACAGTAAATTAAACAGCAGGAACTTGCAGAAGAGCCGCAGTAGAAATGTGGCAGTGACCCCCTGCTTTCTATTCTCCCAGGCAGGTCAGGGTCCAGGACAGCTGGTCCCGGCTGGCCCTGGACTCACAGGGATCGGATGTCCTAATGAGAGTGGGAAAGCAGAGACAAGCCCCACACAGCTCTGGTGAGCTCCTGGGTGAGATTACATTGCAGCTGGGAAGCATGTGGGTTTCTCCCTCTCCACCATGGTCTCTCATTCCCTTAGAGTAAAGACAGTGCCTAAACTGCCCTTGAGGAGGAAACATTACCCCCCCCCCCAAAATGCAGAGTCCATGCCTAGCAGCATCACCTTAACCTTAATGGAGCCTGTGGCTGTGTACACATTGCCGTTTACTCGGACACTGTGGCTGGTGCTCTGAAGCTGAGTATTCATGATGTCAGCCACAATCCATACGTTTTCTGTAGTTTCTTGAAAAACAATTTTGCTTGATGCACCTTCCTTCAAACCAGCTTCCATCTGATTTGAAAACATAAGCCACGGTTAAGCTGAGGTGCGTGCATTTGAGACAGCCGTTGCACATACACAGATGACACTTTCTAGGACTATGAGTTGGGGGGGAGGTGGCAGGTACAGAGAAACAAATCAGGTAATGCACATTGGGTGAAGGCACCCTTGACCCCTCTTTGGCATGTACAGCAACCAGTAAAAATGTGACTTGAAGCACAGCAGGAG
This sequence comes from Podarcis raffonei, assembly GCF_027172205.1. NCBI lineage: Eukaryota > Metazoa > Chordata > Lepidosauria > Squamata > Lacertidae > Podarcis > Podarcis raffonei. Next base: position 67,216,296 of record NC_070607.1, read on the forward strand.
GAAACGACCTTGCTACATTTGAAGCCACCGATGTGTACATTGCCTGAATTTTACACAGAGTGGCAATTTGCAAGCTACTTCATGGAAGCTTATCAGGGCTTCAGCAAAGAGAACACCAGTACTAACTGATAAGCTTTCTGGAATTTCTTTGTATTCTAAGGTGCACTCTCAGTCCATGGGAAACAATGCTCAAGAGGCCTAAGGAATGGGTAGACTATGGAAGACAAGGCAAGCAGCCCTCCAGGCCTCTCTATCAGCCCTTGGGACTCTCCCCAGGCCACGTCCATCATTGCACGTTTTTGGAAAACCTCTGGCTGCAATGTGTCTCTGAACTGTGATCATGCCTCTCATTTCTCTGCATGGAAGAGAAATGGGGTGGTGGTAGTGTCGAATCCTCCGGCTTATGCATGGCTGGAATGTTGCTTATCATACAAAGGTAAGAGCCACATCCACTGCTCTGCCCACTGTCGCCTCTGGCCATCTCTACTGCTGGCATGTGGTGCCTGGAGGGTTCCCTAGGAGACCTTCCTCTGCCCCAGCCTAAGGTGGATCATGACGATAGCTTACCTTGCCCTCAGCACTGCCCATCAGTGTGGACAATACTGCAGGGGCTGCCAGCCATGCACCCACAGGCACACAGATACTTGCAAAGGCTCTTCTGATGCCTGCAGGGTGTGGTCCCCCAGTGCAATTAGGTTTGAGAGAAGCAACTCTGTTTCAGCCAGTAAAAAAGCTGGCTGCCATTCCGGTGTTGGTCATGTAGACACAACGGTTTCTCAAGCTTTCAGGTGTGCCCATAGATCCAGAAAGGCTGGCGCCCCCACAGTATGTGAGCCAGTAGGCCTAGCTTAACGTAATGCATTTTCCTGTGTTTCCACATTCAGTCAATCTGCCTCCAGATCTTACTTATTTGTTATTTGTGTTATTTATTTATGTTGCCTTCAATAAAATATTCAAGGGGGCTTGAAATAAAAAAGAAAGCCCAATGCTATAATAAAAACCACGCTATCCATAAAAACCAACAACAGTTTAAAACCGATTGCTTACCCAGCTCTTCCTGCCTGGAGGGCCTGTGTGGAAAAGCAGGAGAGAGAACAATAGGCGACGGATCACAAGACGCCACCCGCACTACCTACTTCTGCAATTGCTAATGGCAAATGATGAGCTGTGTGGCTGCCCCTCAGCCTCGCTCTCACACAGCCATTCCTTCTTAGCTTGTCACTGAGATCACAGGAGACCTGGAATATTGTGCAGTGTGCCTTTGAGCTGAATGCATATAAGGCATCACTTGTGGAAAGCACCATCTGCCCTCTCTTTCACCTCTAGTGCATTTCATGCCATTAGGCACGTTGCGGCCCTTTCTCCCCTCCCGCCCACCCAGCCGGCTCCTCCAATAATGATTTGGCGCTCCCGCCCCTCCAGTGCATTGGTCGTGACATGACCCGCCATCTCAGGAACTGACTCCAGAGCTCCCATCTGTCAAAGCAGTCAGGTTACTAGCAGCACGGGATAAGTGCCTGGCAATCCATCTGCCTCCGTCCTTGTACTGGAGCACAAGGTATCCTTATTTGCTGCGGCGCTAGTCACGGGAAAAGAAAAGGCTCTGCTAGGCACTAGCAAAGCAGGTGAGCACTACACTTCCACTCTGCGCCTTCAGTTTGTAGGACACCACACCCTCTGAAGGCAGCAGGTCAGATCCTGATAACCCAAGACAGGGGCAGTTTTGTGTGCTGACCATCTATAGCAAGGATGGGCATCTCGTGTGGCCTTCAGCCTAATTTTGTACAGATGTGGGAGGCTGGATGGGGTAGGGGAGAGCCAAAATGGGTGAAATGATGAAACGAGGAGAGGAGAAATGCATCTGGCAAGGACAATCTGCCTCTTTCCCAGCAGCCTGCTGAGTAAGGAGGAAGAAGGAGTAGAGGTGTCAGAAAGAGAGAGAAAGAAGAAGTGGGGGCTGCATAACGAGAGAGAAGGAGAGGCCCGCATTCACCACCCTGCTTATTGCCAACATGCAGCCCCTGACTGATTATCTCCCAAGGGAATGGAATCCTCAACTATGACTTATAGCTAAGGATCCCTTTCCAAGTCTAAAGGTATATAATGAAGGCAGCAGCCAAACTCCCTGGGGGAGAGCATTCCACAAATGGGGAACCACTGCAGAAAAAGTCTGTTCTCATGTTGCCACTCTCCAGACCTCTTGTGGAGGCGGCGCACAAAGAAGTAAGCAGTTTCATAACTTGGGGGCTGCTCCAGAGAATGCCCTCTTCTAGACCACCCCTGCCACCACCCGGAGCTTTTGAGGGTGACAGAGCCGCCAAAAGGGCCCCCACTGCCCATTTTAGCACCCAAGAGGCTCTTTAGGGAGGGAGACAGCCTCTCAGATATTTGGAAATGGGGAGAAATGAGAGGTTGGGGTTTTGTTTTGAACCCCTCATAATTCAAGCACTGAGCATATCTGGCTGAATCAACTTCTCTCTTTCCATTTCTTCCCACCAGGGAGTCCTTTCCTGCAAAGCTCCTGAATGGGCCCATAATCCTGTTAACAGCACGCGTGCTGCCCATTCTTTTCCTGAGAGGCCCCAAGGGGGATTTGCATCCTGCGCCCTAGTGGGACTAATTCCATTGCAGCCCAGTAACGCCACTTGCTATAATGACCCCCCTCTGGAGCTGCTGAACTGGGCTCACAAGAAGTTTTCATGCAAATGCAGAGGGAGGCAGATCCCAGCAATCAGCCTCCCAAATCCTAGGAAAAGCAGTCACTCAGTTTTGCCTGGCCACTGACATCCGTGCCGGTTCCCCACCTAAGATTTAGGCAGATGGTTAACATTTGAAAATGTGAAATGCCATGGCTCAGACCTATCCCATGAAACTCTATCCCGTTAAAAAAGAAAACAAAAATTTTAAAGGATCTTGCAGTCGCTATAGAGGACAAGCACAGCATGTGCAGTATTTTAAAGGGGAGGGGAGCAAGATGAGAGTTGCATCCAAGAACATGTATCATATGCTCCAACATATTGAGTCTCAAAAACCAGGACACGCAACTTCCTGTCTGTGTTTCGCACGAGTCATGTGACCCGTTTGAGATCACAGTGCCCAAAATCATGCATTTTGGGGTACTGCGCAAGATCACGGCTTTGTGTTTTTTCAGGGGGGAATACTCTGGGGGGCGAGATCTCAGTGCAAGATCGTGCAAGATCGCAGCCCTCAAAATGGCTGCCATACTGTGTATCTCTTTTTTCTGGAATACTTGCGGGGTATGGAATATGTGGAATACCAAAACAATATCCTGCAACGGTAATGTTTTTCTTGAGCAAAGGTGTCTGGGCACAGCACAACAAAATGCACATTTATTGCACAGAAACCACCTAGAATTTCCCTTGCAGAAGGGATGTCAATCCAGTTGTCTATCAAGATCTAAAATAACTGAATAGGTAGATGAAAGAGACTGGAGTGCACTGCACACCAAAATTTTGCAAAACATTTGGGGAGTAAACTAGGAAAATGGACTTTGATTATCCTGCTTGTCTGTATCTTGCTATCAGTCTTGAGATACAAAGCATACTTTGTCAACATAAAAAGGAATTTTTGATGGAGCCTTCACTGTAACTGCTGTTTCATTCAGCTATAAGGATCAAAATTGATATAAATAATCCTTCATCAACCAATCTAACATGTCACTATAACGCCAGGATATTTACAGCACAATCCTATGTCTGTCTACTCAGAGTTAAGAACGGGCCTCACTTCCAGTTGATTTTGCCAGTACTTCAGGCAGCAAAATGGTATGGGCCAGCCCTGGCAGTCATGAATAAAATGAAACTGAGGAGGAAGATCCAACCTTACACGGGTGTGACTGACAACAGTATGGTGTCCTGGAATATTTTATTGACAAAAATACTGAACTGTGAGTTTGAAAGAGCCGCTTAGTAATAATTGAGCCCAATTCTAAGGAGAGAATGAATTTAGGGGAATTCTTTTCTTAAAATTAAATCCTTTCACTGATCCACATCCTCAGCTCCTTAATACATTGCTTCTCCGCTTAACAATGCAAGACTAGAAATTGAGGCTATTCCTGGAAGCACTTAATATTATTCAATCACAGGCAATGACTTTCACCAATATATTTCGCTTCTGAAATGGCAATCATGATAATGATGAACCACAAACCTTACACTAATATTTTAATGCTGCTAGAGTGGTCTTCGCTTTAACTGAGATTGATATATGTGACTTTCACCACCACTGCATCATCATCGTTGCATCTGACTTTCACCGTCATAGCAATCACAGGTGCTGCTGTTAAATATTACGCAATATTTCAGCTCCATATTAAGCTGTGTCATAACTTTGATGCTGGATATCCTATCCTGTTCCCTCCAAATGTTACAGCAAACTTGAAAACACCTTACATTGACCCATGTGATAAGAATATTACCAGTATATCTTTAATATGTAAGCCTTCACTTAACAGGACAATGGAAGTACTCCCTACAGTACAAAGCTATACATGTTTATTTAGAAGTAAATCCCGTTGTGTTCAGTGGAACTTGCCCACTACGTCTGTTTAGGATTGTAGTCATAATTAAACCCCACAACCTCACAGTAGTGTCCATTCATTGTCCCCGTTTGTGCTTTGAAGAAAAGGTTCTATTAATTACCAGCACAGGGTTTTTGTCGCAGCTGATTGTTACACCGCTCTCTAAATCAGGAAGTTTTATGGCTGGACCGCCATCCCTGACCATTGGCCATACTAGCTGGGACTGTTGGGAGCTGGAGTCCAGCAACATCTGGAGGGTCACAGATACCCTCTCCCTGCATTAAACGGGATGTCCCAAGATGGGACAGCAACCGATGAGAACATCTAGGAGTATGTGAGAGAAAAACCATATTGTCCATATACATAAGAACGACCACTAACCGCCTACCAAATTAGGATAAAATTAAGCAATCCTTTCTTTAATAACATTACATAAAACAGATTGTATATGTAAGAAACCAATAAACATCTCCATCACATTATCCTGGTCAACACAGAGGAGATTTGTATTTCCCATGGTTTGAAGCAAACTATAGCAGTATTATCCTCAGACAAGAATATATTCAAAGCCTGATTCAAACCATATACCAGTCTGAATGCAGACATAGGGTTACCCTCATTCATACTAAGTATATGAATGATTTGGTCTACCCATTGCATTTGAGATGTTTGTGGTTTTACATTGTGATCATAGTAACTTCCCCACAGACATCACCATCGCAATGTTGGGTGGGGGATTCTTTAGGTTTACAGGCATCTCAAACTCACTCGATAGACATTTTAAACTGGACTGTATATTTACATGATACCAGTGCTGTGTCCTCCATAATCCTTATCATCTGCCCTGAGTCATCCATCTTAAGGTGAAACTACAGATGCCATGCAGTTGACATTCACAAGTCAAAATTTTAAAAAGCAGCTGTGGGGAGACTGCAGTCTTGTGTGGAAGCCTTGGAAGGGGGAAGAATTGCTTGTGCTGATGGAACCATCTCCTTAACACCGTGTTGAATTATTCCCTTAAAGAAGAATGGTTTGCTCATTCAGAGGACATGATGAATACTCTTCTCAAGATAAGCAAAGAGAAAGAGACCAAAACTTTTGGTGGTTCCCCCCCTAAATCCAAAACCTTGGATTTAAGTCTAGAAAGCATGGGATTTCCATTGTGTTTATTCCCCACCCTGCAAATCAACTGATATGTGGTTGTTCAACAATGTCTACATCGGTGGCTACCAACACCTACAACCTGATACATAAAAGCAGACCCACCTCCCTCTGCAGCCAACCGTATGTCATGCACTCTGATCCACTGGCTGCCTTTCCTTCCTCATGAGGAAGGGATCTCTCCAGTTTTTCCACTTACCCATGTTTCTCAATCTATGTTCAGGCCCTTCAGTAAGGTTGGGCTGCTGCTCTTCACATGCAGACTCCTCTTTAGATGAGCTGCTCCTCTCTTTCTCACCCTGTCGCCTAGTAGGCAGAGGAAGCACATCAAGTCAGTCACTCTACATACTCACTTGTATGTTCGGCTATATGAGCAAATTGCATGGACGGTTCCTTATAGTTCAATCCATTGTTCAGGCCCTCATTCACAAAGAAACAGCTACCAGAACAGCTCCTATACATCCCATCTAGGCAGCTGGGTGAGGCCAGCCTTCACCAATGTCTGGGTGCAAGACTACTTGGTAAACCCGGGTGCAGTAATTGTCCAAGAAGCTTGACTTTGGACAGCTGGGACATTCAGACTGGGCTGGTCCATCTCAGGAGTGAAGCGTAGCTGGAAGTGAACATGTAATTCACCCACAGTGAACAACATGATGGTGGGGAACTAGTGTTAAATAATTTGTCAATGATCAAATTCATGCTTAAGGTGAACTAAGCAGAGCAGCTCTATTTCATGTCAGCCCACAACACAAAGGAACATGAGACAATTTAGTTCTACACTTCTCATGAAGTGTTGCTGTGATGGCCATCCTGATCTGTACAACAGCAACCACAACTGCATGTGCTTGGCTGAGGGAACAATAGCGTTCTCATCCTTCAATCCCTACCTGAGTTATCCCACAAATTGTCTATGTACATTATAATCCTCACCTTGATCTAGCTGCCACTCTGCAATTATTCTCCTGAGTCCTGTCCTTCCATATTAGTACACCCAGAGCACCATCAGTACAGGACTATTGAGTGGCTTTTCCAGGAGGCACCAACCTCCTTGACCTAAGGTAGCTTTCTCCAAGCTGGTGATCTCCTGATGTTATGGACCACAACTCCTATCACCTTTGACCATTGGCCATGCTATCTGAGAGTGATGGGACCTGTAGTCCAAAACATCTGGTGGATGCCAGGTGGTTCAACCCACATGATTCAACTGGCATACTTAAGATTTTAGCTGAATGAAGCTGTACTAAGCTTGGCATGTGGTGAAGCAGTCATACAACTGTTGCACTGTGTACCTTGAGCTAAAAAACTCAATACACTTTTACTGTGCCTCATCAAAGTCAACACGAGATGGTTGAGCAGTAATAAGATACATGTTGGGTGACTTGGGTGCACAGGGAAGCAATCATGCAAACATTTTACTACATTCAAATCTCTTTGGTCTTACACATTTGGCCCTATATCTATCTACTTAGCTCTAGGCTCCAAAAGGGAGCTGGGTCTCTCGTTACTAAACTTTTTTGGCCACCTTTGGCTTGTACATCCTGCATATCTGATGAAATGCTAACCTTTATCTTAACAATCAGGATGTGTGAGGAGATTGCTTTCTACTATGACACCTTCATTAGCACTGTGGTGGAAGGGAAGCAAGCCAGGACCTCCACCATCCTTTAAGCTGGTGCTGTAGACATGTAACTCCAGGAACATTTGCCTATAATTTTACAGACTGATACTTACCGATAATGGAACGGGGCTACCGTGGCCATGATGGGATGGTTGTGTTGAGGCACAGAGGAAAAACTGATAGGCCCAGTGTGCAGCACAGGGCCCTTATTGAGGTTGCTTGTGTCCAGTGAGATCACCTGAGGTTTTTCCTCTGGCTTAGACATTCCACTTCCTTTCCCATTGGCTTCTGAGGCCCACTGACCTTTTACAGGACAACTCTGAGGCCTCTTTGTGGTGGATCCCTCTGAAGACCTGGACAACAAAGTCTCACTATACAAGCTGAGATAGGAAGGGCTCTTTCCTGGGAGGTGAGAGGTTTTTGCAGGTTCAGGAATTGTACTGGGCTTCCCAAGACCCTTCTTGGCACCGCGGCTGCTACTGTCTTCCCCATGTTTTGTGGTGTCCTTGCTTCTCTCGGTTGCTTGAACAGCAGCTTTCTTAGTTGCCCCAATAGTTCTGGAGCTGGACCTCTGCATCCCCCGGGGACTGCTACAGCCAGACACCATGCTCAGGCTGAGGCTGGAATCTATCCCATCTGACCCACCATGGCTCTCAGATGCCTCCGATTTCTCCTGCCCAGGGCTTGCAGCTGCGGGAGTCTTTGGGACCAGCTTTTGCTTGGATCCTTTTGGAGCTCCACTGCTCGAGCTAACCAGCCCCTTCCCTGTCCTGGGTGATGATGCCTTCTGCGAGGGAACAGCTCCCACACTGTTCTGCCTTGGGGGCAATTTGGGCGATGCTGCCAGAGTGTGTATCTTGCTGTGGGATGCAGCTCTGGGAACAGGTATAGAGGAGGCATAATGGCTTCGTCCGGCTGCGTTCACATTGGCTGTTCCATTCATCATCAGCAAGGCCTGGTTGAAGGAGGATCAATCTGAGGGAGAGAAAAGCAGAGGAAGTTAAGCAGAGGCTGGAGCTTCCACAGCCAAGGCTCTCTCTGTCCCAGTACACCACCCTGAGTCTTGCTTTACAGGACTAAGCGTCAGATTTGCCAAGTGAAAGCCTCTCCCCAGCTCCCTTTTCACTGAGCATTCAGCTTGAAACCATTGTTTTGATGTACTAAAATTAGCATGTTGGCACTCTTTGGTGCTTTCATTTTCTTCTTTATGCTTAAACAATGTAAGGGAAATGTGTGCTGTCGAGCTGTGTCGTGTCTTAAAACATCTACACATATTTCAGTAAGGAAGATTTCCAAGTAAAGATTTGAATTTGGTTGAATTTAAACCGCATTAAAGGGGCTTTATTGATTCCCAACTCCCTTTTAGTTGGCGAGGTGTATTATTTCACTTCAAAATGTGCTAAGCCGGCTTTGTTGCAATTGGGAGCCCTGCTGCTCTTTCTGTTGAATGGGGACCTTGGACATCTGCCCTAAAGTTCTCCTTTGAGACCATCACTGCCAGAAAACCTGCATCACTGGACAACATAATGTGATTTTTTTTTCAGTGCCCTCCTCTACATAGATACCCAGTGTTGCCAAGACGTTATCTTCCATTTATTCGTCTGATGTTGTAAATAACCAGAGGAAATCAGAAGCAATTTCAAGTAACCAAGTAATGAAATGAACTATTTCTTAACCTTCCTGGTTCAGATTGCTGGTTGCAGTACTACCAGCAGACCTGGCTGAAACTCAGGACAGATGTGACGCAGAGACCCGTCCTGGCTCTAGGAACTCTTTTGCATTACAAGCCTCTGGCTGAAGCCGGGAACCCTGCCAACCACAGCTGGCTCAAAATACTATTTCACTCCACTGGAAATCCTGCTGCCGGGAGCACCCGGCAGACGCTCTGATAGACACTGTGGAGCTTAGCCTGGTGTGGAGGGGTGGGGGTTGTGCAAGCAATGTGCTCTTTTATCCCAGGCCAGTGCTTTGAGCCCCTATAATACAGAGAACTCAGCCTCTGCAGCTTTAATACTGTTATGGAGACACTCCAATGCTTTTGCAGACAGGGCTGAAAACATGCATCCATTGATAAGCTTGGCTTGATAGGCACATTTTGTTTATCCTCGTTTACAGATCAAGTGACATGGTTTTGAAAAATGGCATCAATGCCCCAAATTCAAAACTGTGAACAAGATATGCAGGGAAAGGGCCTTAAACTGAGCTGCAGCATTGGCCCATCTCGGAGTGAATCTCTGCATAACATCGTCTCACTTATATGTTGTCAGACCACCAGCCTTTCTTTACCACTAGGTGACTCCTGGGTCCCAGTAAATTTGCATCAAGTGCAATACAGCTGAACCAGCAGGTAACATCCTTGTCAGTCTAGCATCTTCAGAGTGATACAGAGCACGAAGCCAAGTAATTCTAAGCTCAGGTCACACTGAGGGATCATATGCTGTTTCTGTGAACAGGAACCATGCTGGCAGGGCCAACTGCAGAGGCCCTTTTGACTTGCTAACTGCATGGCTGGGAGGGACTGCAACTGTGCATATCCTGGACCTGCACCCTCAGGCAGCTGCCAAGTGGCCACTACTGTTGATACTTCTGCTTTGTACGCTTTACCCAGTATGCCAGTGAGTACCAAGTGGCAGATTAACCATAATGTCTGGAGTGAGGCTACAGCACTCCAGGGAACGTGGGATATTACAGTGGTAAAAACCTACCACTTATCAGAGAAGCACCACTATCACTTTTGCTACTTCCTTTCTCCTCCACCACGACCCACTTCTGCTTGTAATTCTCCCAGTCACCCCTACTCCTAACAACAATATACAGCAGAGAAAGTGCTGCAATACCTGCTATCTGCCACCAACATGGGGGGGTGCTGCTGCAAAAAACAGCACAACCTGCACATAACTTGACATGTCCTCTAGCTGGTTCTGATTGGCTGCTACTCAGAAGGAGCCTCACATCCTTATAAAGAATAACTGCAAATATCATTATGATTTATTTTGTGTCTATATTGCTCTTTATTTTAAAAATAAAATAGCTTTTTACATAACAAAAATTAAAACATAACATCTAAACAACATAAGCAATGTAGCAATATAGACATATACATTAAAACCTAAGTAAACCAATCGTGTATTCCTCCTCCTCAGAGAATTTTTTTTAAGTTGCATGATCTTGATTGAATATCGATGCTGCTATCAAAACTGAGTGAGGGCTAATTCCATTAGGGAAGGATTAGAGGAGAAAACCCCTAAAATAACTGAGTACTGGGAATGAAATATTTGACACTGAAAAAGACAAACAACCAGCCCCAGCCCCTCCCTGGATGTAAGATTCCAGTTACAGGAAGGAATCTTACAGGCTAAAGGAAGGAAATATAATGTCAATCAGAGCAGCACCAACACAATTGTTTGCAACATATTCTGGGAACAGAGATGAGGACAGAAGATTTTGAGCTGGAGTGAGAGTCATTTAATAATCCCATTATCAAACGCAAAGTGGTGGATAACACATGTCATAGAAAGCTGTCACTTTCCAGAGAGATGTGCACCATCTGGTTCCAGGGGATGCTCTGTCCAAAGCTACATGGGGAGATCCCTTTGCTGAGGCTAAGCAGACCTAGGTCTGGCTAGCGCATGGATGAGTGGATGCCTGGGAACCACAAGCACACCACCTTTGTTTCCATGACAAAAGAAAAGTGGGATATAAATTTATGGGTGCATGCAGGTGTGGGGATTATTTATTTTCCAGGTTATAATGCTAGCATACTGTCTCTGTTTCTAATGTCCCTTTTACCCCGCATTATCTGTTGCGATGTGGAACTGTGCCGTTTTCCCAGAAATGCCATCATTTACACCAGTGAGCAGGGTGTGACACAAAAGTGCATAACACTGGATAAGTCGCTACCTTTTATGCTCCTGCATTCTCCCCTTCCGTCATGGTTCACCCATGAAAATGGAGGGGAAGAATATGCCAGCACACAGCCCCAATTTCGTCCCATGGTGTAATCCACGAAAACTGTGGGAAAATTACAACGCAAGACTCCCACAAATTTCTAAGTCAATGGGGTTGCAACCAGATTCCCCACCCCCCACCTGGAAGCAATTGACATGAAAATGAAAGAAATTAACAGGTAAGGAAATGTCAGGGAAATGGGATAAAGCGCTATTTGAATGCATCTTAAGAACACAAACTGCTGCAATCTGTTACAACAGGGCATCCACCTCTTGCCCATAATCAGTATTCTGTCATTCTCAGCTGTGCTGTTTCAGGCTGCTTTCTTTTCACGAGAGTCCCCCCCCCCCAAAAAAAGGTCCATTTCAAAAGCCCCGCCTCTCCACCCCTTGCCTCTGGAGGGAAGCAGAGGTCTCTATGTTGCTTTGAGCCTAACCCAACTGCAGGGGGCTGCTTATGCTGCTGTCAACAGAAGGGCTCTCCATATTGCAGGACTTCCTGCATTGCAGCAGCCTGCTGCTCTTCAGCTCCTTCTCATCCAACTTCCTGCATTGCAGCCCCAGCGTGGATTACCCTGGGAAGGGAGAGCATGGAAGAAGAAGGTACAGGGGGAGGGTGGGGGAAGACAGAGACTCACCCAAAGCTGGGGCTACACACAGCCACTGCTCACATGCTGCAGCTCCTTACGTGCAGGAATGCAAAATCAAATCCCATTTCTTACCAGATGTTTGCTGACCTAAACATCTCTCTCTCTCTCTCTCTTGCTCTCGCTCTGTATCCTGTACTGCCTGCCAAGCCGTTATTCCAGAGCGAAGGGAGGCAGCCTCTCCAATGCTAAGCTAATTTACAGGACTAAGCCTTTCTGATGCAAGCGTGGGCTGCCCTTGTCACACTTCTCAGACCATCAGTTGCTCCCTAACAACCAAGCTCTTCTGCTTTATTTAAAATTTTCAAACATAAATTTCCTTCCCTGCTTATTTCCCCTCCATCTCCAAACCCTCCCGTCAGCCTATTCTTCCAGCTGCTGACTTGGCTCCAAGCTTGCTCCATCTGGAAGGGCAGGAAAGAGGGTTAGTTCCTTAGAGGAAGTTTGCTCTTGTTCTTTTCTTTTTTTAACAAAAATAATATGACACTTCAAGGACGCCCTATTTCTCCCTGGATCATTTCCTCACGTGCTGCCACTCTGCAAGAATCATTATAGAAGAGCAATATCGTTTAGATCAGGCTTCCACAACCTGGTGCCCTCCACATGTTTTGAACTACAAACCCCATCAGCCCCTGGCAGGGGCTGATGGGAGTTGTAGTCCAAAACAACTAGAGGGCATCAAGTTGAAGATGGCTGATACAGAGACAGGCGGAGGATTCTATGGAGTCACTTATCTCTGCATCAGTTTCTTCTCTGCTGATGACACATAACACATATCTATGTACTTTAGGTCTAATCAATTTAGGGAAGTTTTTAATGACTGATGTCTTAATGTACTTTTAATCTTTTGTTGGAAGCCACCCAGAGTGGCTGGGGAAACCCAACCACATGGGCGAGGTATAAATAATAATAATAATAATAATAATAATAATAATAATAATAATAATAATAATAAAGCCCAGAATTTATGCCTGGCCCATTAATCCACAAGGATGGGTCTGACTCATTTTAATCACCTTTGTCGAAGGAAATCCATCATAGGTCTTGAAGCAACGTGTCTTATCTTCTTTCCGGTTCGCATTTAGATACTGATGGACAAAACCCACACTTTCCCATGCAAGTATCAGGGAAGCACTTTACATTTCAGAGCTAAACACTGGAAGCTGCTAATCTGAGCAAAAATGGGGAGCTTTATGGTTCTACAGATGCTGCTGGACTCCAGCTTCCACCAGCCCCAGCCTGGGCGTGATGAGAGTTGTAGTCCAACAACATCTGAAGGACCACAGCTTCCTCATCCCTTCTTTAGAGAAAGACACGTGTTTCCCTGATGGGTACACACAGTTTTCTCCTTTATAGACAAGAGACTCCAATGAGATAAGAATTTTGCAGCTGCTCCTGCTGGCAAGTGCTGGGTGAGCCATGGAAACTACCACGACAGCATGCTTTGCTTTGCTTTGCTTTTGTTTTGAACAATGTATTAAATTCATCCAAGCCTTTCTACATTTCAAAGAAAATTCATACTGGCGCATATTGGCCTTCTAAAATGCTTTTGACAATGTTTTTGCCATGCTTCATCCACGCCATCCAGTTTTCACTTCAAAATGTTCCATTACAATACTGGCAAAACTTGAATAGTCTTCTAGCCTTGCCTGGCCAACAAAGCAAATCCTTCTGTTTGCTGTATTTAAGGCTCCACCTGAAGGCAGCTCCAGGCAGATGAGATCTCTTGATCTCAGTCCCTAATAGTGACTGCTTAATTATACTGGACTTCCATCCACCTGGTCTCTCCCACATGGGAACCAAAGCATTCCTGCCTAGGTGAGCTCGACTGCAGTCACTGTCCATGCAGTGCACAGAATTAGACCTGCAAAAAGCTGGGAGGGGGGGTGGACACATCCATTGATCAATGTTGCCAAGACACTGTGTCCAGGAAGTTCAGAACTGTAGCTGCTTCCCAGGGGAGCTGTGAAGATTCTGACAGCAAAATATGAAAGGGGGAGGGAAGAGCGAAGGAGAGGAGAAAGGGATTTCTGGTGACGTAACAGAGACTCCCACACACACAGCCTGCCAGCTACAACTAAGCTGCCAACTCAGATGCCAAACACTGTTGGGTTATATGGTGCCGGGCCTAGTTTGGAATGTCTCCCGACTACGCGAGAAGGGAAATATAGGTCAGGCTTTCAGAGTGCATCAGAGGATACAGCACAATGAATGCAAAAATGCAGACAAACAAAAGACCTCCAGGTTGATAGAATGACTGTAATCTCAGAGCAGAATCAGACTGGCAGTGTATTTAATCTTTTAAAAGCACAGCAGTCTCAGAGACCCCGGCTGCATTCTCTGCAAAGGTCACGGGGTTGCAGTGCACCAACATTCAGCTAAATTAACAGAAGGCCTCCTGCTCTCGATCATCTGACTGGTAGCCAAATGATGGAAAGAAAAGCTTTATTTGTCACACAAGATCCAAATCATTACAGATAAGAGCAATAACAGCACAAACTTGATTATGCTGGAAGCCAGGAGACACAGTGCTCCCTTCAAGTTATTTTAATTAGGTGAAGAGGACAAGCTGATGCCCAGAGGGAGGGAGAGGAGATATTCCGGATGCCACAAGGAGTATCCCACAGAAGAAACAATCACCCTTTAGCCCTGAGCACTACTAATGCTGAGCCACCAAGGCAAAAGGACACATCCAGAGGGTCATTTTGAAGGTCAGGTGTGCATCCAGGTCACACCCACCCTTTGCAGCCCAGATGTCCTGTTGGCACTGATATCTCCATTCTGCACTATGCCCTTCCTGTCCTTCTCCATCCATCTTACAGACCTTGGATTAGCACAGACCATGCGGGCACTATAATCAGACAAAAATGTGCCTGCATTTTTCCAATACATGACTTACTCGTTTCTTCTACTTTTAATTGTAATGCAAAAGTGCTGAACTGGGAAGCTGCTGCTCAGATGCACTCCCAATGGTTCCATGGCACAGAACATAATCCTATATAGACTACCGTAGACTCCTGAATTAATGGTGCCAAGTCTAATCACGATAGGGACCAGGGCTCGAAAGCACAATTAAGTGCAAGTAGATAAATAGGTACCGCTTTATAGCGGGAAGGTAAACGGCGTTTCCGTGTGCTGGCTCGCCAGAGCAGCTTTGTCACGCTGGCCACGTGACCTGGAAGTGTCTCCGGACAGCGCTGGCCCCCGGCCTCTTAAGTGAGATGGGCGCACAACCCTAGAGTCGGACACGACTGGCCCGTACGGGCAGGGGTACCTTTACCTTTGCCTTTTTAACGAAGGAAATGAAATCCTTCTTGGGTTAGGTCTTGGGATAGCAATAGAGGGCTATGATGCAATATGGCAGAGTGTGTTAAGTTTAAAGCAGCTTTTATTGACAAAAGTAAACATCCATATGTCCCTCCATTACTATAGCTGTAGAAACATCTGTTGTGGTCCCTAAGGAAAGAACGCCCCCAGTCTAGAAGCATCTTTCCACTCTGACTTTTCCAAGGCTTTACCACCATGGACTATTTGTCCTTTTCTCACAATTTCTATCAATTTTCCTAAAATGATTTATTATTATTATTAAGCACAATTTATAATAGCTCAGTCAGTAGAGCATTAGACTTTTAATCTCAGGGTCCAATGCTGGGCAAAAGATTCCTGCATTGCATGGGGTTGGACTAGATTATCCTTGTGTTCCCATCCAACTCTACAGTTCTATGATTCTGCAATTCTATATACTGCTTAATCATCAAACCCCTAAGAATGAAGTACCTTATCTAGGCTAAGCCGTTGTAACCAGTGCTCATCAAGAGACATAGCTCTGTAGGTGTGCATGCATGCCCCAGTCCTCCTCATCCTCCTATGGCATAGTAATTGGTGTCTGTCTCAGCCATGTCCCTGGCCTCAGAGTCCCATCTACTTTATCCAGCCTTGATACCTTCATCCAGTGCTTTTTTCTGGGGGGACGCAAAGGTGTCCATACCCCTAAACATTTTGTGAATCTTTGTACTTTTGCCCATTTACTGTATTTATTTTCCCTGATTTTATTAAGAAAAAAAGCACTGCCTTCATCCAAAGATCTCGAGGTGTTTCACAAACTCAAAATACATAATAAAAACAAGAACAAGAACAAGAACAAAACAAAATAATCCCCCCAAAACACAAAGAAAAGGACACAGAATGTTAATCAGCCATAGGCCTGGCTGAAGAGGAATTCCCACCTAGCTCAACCTCCAGTCTTATTGATTTTATTTCTGCTTGCCAGGAAAGCTTCTCTTCCTGAGGGTGATGGTAATTTTGATTTATTACCTGCCCTTCACCGTAATGTCAGGGCAGGCCACAGAAATTTTAAAATACAATATTAAAAACAGCTTAATACAATATTAAAAACAGCTTAAAAGAAATGATAGCCACAAGAATAGAGCGAGTCCTAAGAATACATATCTCAGGTGGCTTTATCTAGGTGCTGTGGGTGGGCCATCACTGACCTCTTGGTTATCCGTTTTTGGCATTTCTTCCATGCAAGGAGTTACCTGGTCTCTGACATCATGGGCTGGGAACTCACCTCTTTGTAAGGAATCAGGAGCCTATACTAGGAGAATTCTACCACTGAGAAAGGGATACTAGAGCGTTCCAGGATGACTGGCCTTGGTCCAAGAGGAGGGAAACACGAGAAACTCCCAAGAGACATCCAATACGACCAGCATGAAAGTAAAATAGTGAGCGCTCCATGTATGGCAACGGACAAGGAGCAGGCAACTGTTCTTGGGCAGCAGGAGCCAAATTACATTTTTTATTGAAGGAAGAATGTTCCTCTGAGCCTGGTTCCCATGAAGCTCAAAGCCACCTTCAAAACATTCCTCAATGAACACCCATTCACTAACAATCCTCGTCACTGCAAAAAAGTAGAGCATACAAGCTCTTCCATCACTTTGCATCTGATCAGCAGCTGGCAGTTCTGGAGCAACCGTCTCTCTTTTCATTTAACATGCGAAGGAAGACGCCTGTTCCATCTATGTCAACATTGCCACAGAAGCAGAATTAGTAGAACTCCTAATTTCACCTTGAACATTAACGTGAACCTTGATCATCTTGGCAGCAGTCCATGATCCTTCCTATATTTTTTCATTTCAATATCGTGTAAGGGTGAAGAGACCTCTCACACCATAATAACCAGCAAAGATGAAGCGATTGGAAGCAGGGGCAGCCCATCCTATTTTGTTGCCGTGGGTGAAATGTGTACATCACAAACATACCCTTGCTGTTCCCGCCGAAGTCTCGCTTGCCAGGGTTGCACAGCTGTGGCTTCCAGGTTCTGGCAAGATCTCACAAAAGCAGCACAAGATTGTGCAAGGCCTCTGCACAATCTCACAAGGCTCTCGTAAGATTTTGTAGAGCTCTCATGAGCTCTTGCCAGAACCTGGAAGCCACTGCAGCCACTGCTCACACGGGGGGTGCACCCACAGAGGTGCCCCCTTGGATTTTGCCACCTGAGGCAGCTGCATCAGTCTGCCTCATGGATGGGCCAGCACCGACTTGAAGGGAGGCCAGACTTTGTGCAGACAGTGCATTTCCACAATGGTGTGCTGACTAACTTGCCTTTCTCAGGTGCTCACTCCTTATTAAGACAAAACTCACTGGCTGGCTCCCACTCTTTGGAGAACATGAGCAGGAGATGATTATTGCTCTTATGTCCTTCTTGTGGACATCTAGTTGGTCATTGTGAGAACAGAATGCTGGACCAGATGGGCCTCTCATATGATCCAGCGGGGCTCTTCTTAGATGAACATGGCTTTTTATTTGAAGGCACCGGCTGCCTTTCATACACTGGGAAGCATTTTGTCTCTCTGTGTGTGACTGTCTCTAAAAGTGTGGCTAAATCTAAACAAACAGGAGTGTTCCCACACTGGCAAGCAGCAGGGAACACAGCTTCAGCCAACATTCCCAGAGTGAGCCAGGGAAGATGTTGGAAGGAGGGAGAGGGCAAGTGAAGGGAAAGTGTCTTTTGCAACATTCTGCTGGCATGAGACAGGGCGCAGGTATGCTAGTGTGGACCACACAATTATGGCTGTAATTTTCCCAGCAGCTACTATCTTAGAAAGGGCTAACACACCACACCAGACTATCCTTCTTCCACACATTTGTAAACTTGTGTACACAGAATTTAGAAGCTTGAATTATCTTAGATTTGCTGCTGAATCCATTTTCATTTGGTCAGTCTGACCTGTTACCCCAGGAACCTTCTGCTCCATAAATGGCAGTTTCTGCAGCTTGAGTTTTTAAGAATTGGGAATGAACCCCTTATTTACTTTTCAGCACCCCTAAAAAAATAAGCAGGACAATTCCAGGGTGCGTGATCACAGAGAGGAGCCTCTAATAGAGTTCCTCTATGAGCGTTCAGCAATAAAGATCTTATGAGTCTTTGACAGTGGAAGGAGCATAGCCAAGATTTATGATGGAAGGGGCAAGTATTTTTTTTATTTACTTGATTTAGGGGGGGGCAGCTGCCCATGGACAGTGGTGACCAACCTGTAGTCCTCCAGACATTGCTGGACTTGAACCTCCATCATCCTTGACCAATGGCCATGCTGGATGGCGCTGATGGGAGCCAGAGTCCAACAATGGCTGCAGGGGAGGGAGGCACAGGTTGCCTATCCCTGCATAGTGGGAGATTTATATTAAGCATAGCATGGAGCTGATATGAGCATAAGTGTCAATGAGCTAATATTCGTATATACATTTCACTGTTTTCTATATCAAACAAAGTTTCTGCCACCTTACAGAGTGCGGATTCTCCAGCAAAAGGACAAAATAGTAAATCATAGCAGTAGGAGAGAGATTAGGAACGCAAGGGCCGGGAATGAGAACAAGAGAGAGAGAGAGAGATTTTAGCTGAGATTTGGGAAATGATGGAGAGTTGATGAGGCAGAAAGGAACACAGCCTAGGATGAAGGGCCTCAAAGGATCTCGTTAACAACTACATGCTTGCTGCCTCTTCGCAGGGACCACTCAGGAAACTGGTCCAATTTCATCCACAGCATTTCTGCCTCATTTCAGAACAAACCAAGAGGTTTTAGAAAACTGGACCCCACCTTGCAATTCTCTCTCGCAAGGCACTGCAGAAATCGAAAATGTTCAGTGACTCAAGAGCAGGGTTTGAATTACAGATAATGTTGAATGTCCTTCCCCACAAGTAGTAATCCAGTAGATGGATTTCCCTTTTTTGCACACAACTTTATTTCACAGGATTTTTTTAAAAAGGAGCCAAGGAATCTGTTTGCTGTATATTTTGACAGCTCTTTTCAATGTTGTATGGTGGTTCCTGAGATGAAGGAGCATGTTTTGTCTATGTTTAGATACAACTGAACAACATTTTGAATCAAAATGGCAGAAAGCCTTTCAAACTTCGCTGATGTTAACCACTGATTTCACAACTGCATCTTGGCTTCTTAGAATTACCAAGAAATGCCAGATAAAAGGCTGCTAGTATATCATAAGCTTTTAAAACAACAACAACAAAAACTTGATTAACAATGGGGAGGGGGCACAGTTTGGGATTTCCAGCAGCTGGCATATATTACTATTTATCTGCCACACATATATTCCACCCTTCCCTGAGGATTTCGGGGCAGCATAGAGGGTGCCCCCGGACCCCATTTTTTTCCTTACAATGACCAACCCTGGTAGCATCTTTAAAAGTGCCACAAAGTTTCAGCTACTCCTAAGCTGTTTCCCAGTAAAGGCAGGTTTAAGCAAACATCTTCCAATGCAAGGCAGCTTTTAGCAGGCTTTGCTCATGTATACTTTTGTAACCATAAGGACTAGTAACCTGTATAAAAGAAAATAGAAACAAAGAAAGATGAGATACTCAGGAAGCTGAGTTCTATGTTCTATGCTATATTCTTCACTTCTCTGTTTCCCCACAAAACTGCAGCACACCAGCAGCTCTTGTGTTGCTTTTTGTTTGCAAGAAGAGGCATTGTCCTTGCCATTCCACCCTGTCCCCCAACATTTAAACAGGCAACTCTCACAACAGCAAGGGGAAAATGAATCCCCAGAGCCACCTGGATGCTAATAACACATGACACTGGACAACATTCTCTCCAAAGAAACAGCAAGCTTAAGCTTGTTAAGCACTTTCCCCCATCGATCTACTGAAAAGGAACTGGCATGGGGCATACTTAAGTACTTTTTATAGCACAACTATTTATATAATGCATTGTGAAAGGAGGTGATGGCTAATTTAGTTTGCTGGCTTATTTTAAATGTGTTGCCTCCAGCTTCTTGTATTGCTGAGTGTTCTGTACTGCAGTTTACAAATACTGAAAGTAATCACATATATAAAGTGGTCATAAAAAAAAAAGAACACATAGCAGGGGTGATGCAGAAACAGAAGGTACATTTACACCAATATCTTAAAGCAGTTAGCTTCACACCAGCCACTTTTACATGGAAAAGCCTTTCAATAAATTGTCATATTCAGAAACTATCCAGGCAGTACAATGTGTCTTTGGGACGCAAATGGTTAAGAGCTGCTTTGTTTTGACTGCAGGAAAAAAGCATGAAATGAGGCTGAAATTGAGGAACACACAGGCCACTAAAGTGTAGGTGTTTTGAATATTTCAAAAGTGACATCCAGCTGCTAAATGATAGAAGGGAAAGGATTCTGAAAAGTGAGAGCCTGTGGATGCATGTGTTGCCTGCAATAAGTATCTCAGCATTTTCTAAGGGTTCACAAACAACAGTAACAGCAGCCCTTCTCTCTTCTTCCCAGCTGGTGAAAGAAACAGATGGATAGCATGCAAGTGCGTGCAAACATGTAATACAGGCTCTGTGATGGGGAAGCTAAACTCAAACAGCGAGCTTTTCCTTTTCAATAGCCCTGACTCCACGATCACCTTCATCTGTGGTGCTGAAAGGACAGCTCCTGTGGGGTAACTTCAAGGCTACAGCCCAACTGCGGCTGAGGTTTATCAAGCCACCTAACGGATTTGCAGGCAAAGCACCTACTAATATGAAGAGGATAGCCAGATCTTCTAAGCTCTTTAGATTTCCAGGTTTTGAATGCCTGTTTGTTGCTTGCATGATCTGCAACACTAAAAGCAAAGTGATGAAATGAATGTCTCAGGATGGCAAACATTTCTAAGGGCGTCTCCACTCTTTACACAGCAAAAATGAGTGCTGGGTGTTAAATCAGCACTCCCTGCAGCAAACACATAAAGTGTGAACTGTCCATAACCTTGAAGAGTTATTGCCAGTCAGTAGACAATCATGCTGAGCAAGAAGGATTGTTGGTCTGACTCACTATAAGGCTACTTCCTTTGCTCCTGTATGTTTGCCAGGAAAAACGTGGAGATTCTTAAAGCTGAAAAACTGAATACTGTATAAACATCATTGCTGCTGCTTTCCACTAACCAATCCATCTTCCCTATCGCTGCTTCTCAATCTTACCAATGCAGCTCTTTGTATTATTTGCTCCTTGGCCAATAGCACCAAATTTGTGCAAAGGGTGGCAGAAACAAGGAGGGATTGCAAAAAGTTCCACAAAGGTTTTTGTTTTGTTTTGTTTTTACTGAGTGAAAGGGAATTAAAATGGCAGATGTGGTTCAGTGTAAGTACTGTAAGTGTAGGGTGATTCATATTGGGGCAAAAAAATCCTAGCTTTGTGTGTTCTGTTGGCAGTGGCTGACCAAGAAAGAGATCTTGCTATCATGCAGGATAACTCAATTAAAATATTGTCCCAGTGTGTTGCAGATGTGAAAAAGAAGATTCCCATATGGATTTGAAAATAAAATGGTCAGTACAGTGGTACCTTGGGCTACAGATGCTTCAGGTTACAGACTCTGCTAACCCAGAAATAGTACCTTGGGTTAAGAACTTTGCTTCAGGATGAGAACAGAAATCGTGTGGTGGCAGCACAGCGGCAGCAGGAGGCCCCATTAACTAAAGTGGTACCTCAGGTTAAGAACAGTTTCAGGTTAAGAACGGACCTCCAGAACGAATTAAGTTCTTAACCAGAGGTACCACTGTATCTTAATTCCTTTGTAGAAATCTATGGTGCTACTGTTCTTGGAAAACATCTCAAAAAGGACATTGTAGAGCTGGAAAAGGGACACAAAGGAGCAACCATAATGATTGGGGGAGTTGAACAACTCCCCATGAATAAAGGCTATAACATCATAAAGTGATATCTTGCATGATGAACAAGTACCTTACAATAGGCTGCACAGCTAGAAGTCTAGGCGGGTCAGTTCCCCAGCCCCTATACTTGCCAAAACTAAGAGGGCAATGAGGGCAGTTCCCCAGCCCCTGTACTTGCCAAAGCTAAGAGGGCCATCTCACTCTCTCTCCCTTGAACTGCCCAGAAGTCATTCTTGACCAGTCCAAACATGATACCTGTTTCCTACATCATCATTTGGTGGTCCAATATATGCTAATATTACTATTTTATTGTTGTTAGCCACCCTGAGCCCAGCTTCGGCTGGGGAGGGTGGGATATAAATAAAAAATTATTATTATTATTATTATTATTATTATTATTATTATTATTATTATATAATTAAGTAACAAAGTGACTAACTGCCTACAAGGAAAACACAACTTACACACTATCGGCAATGCATAAATCTGAAATTTTAAACTGTCAAGTTTAAATAAATTTCAAGTGAAAATTAACTTGCGTTTTTCAAATAGCGGCAGCTATTAATCTGAATGTCTACCCAATGAAACACAATAGCCAAGTTCTGTCTGCAAATTTATAAAGAACCGTGACTGTGAGCCAAGAAATAAATATGTGAAACTCACTGAGCAAAACTGAAACAGTATCTGTGAAAGCTTTCCCTGAGGCTCCCGCATTTTGGTCCCACTAGCATGAAATCTAATAACATGAATCCAAGCAGCACAGGATAATGCATTGGATCTGGTCCATGAGCTAGTGAATCCCAATGAACTTGGAGAAACCTGGGCTCACGGTATACATGGAGCATGTCCTATTTTGCAATCTGCAGGCACCATCTGCTGTCCTTCAGGGCCACTTTCAGCACTGTTTTTAAAAGACACAGGTGCACATGCCTCTGTATTAAAATGAGTGCAATTGTCCTCTGGGATAGGTAACACACTCTGTTCCTAGGGAGGAAGTGAGTTCTCTGGGCCAACTTCCAGGGTCTTGCTGACTGTTTGTCTTTTCAATAGAGAATACACATGATGCTGCCTTTACTAAATTATGTTAAGCCCCCACCCCCTTACACCACATTTACACATGCAGCTTCAAATAACAATTTTGAAAGAAGACTTTAGAGAATCAGAGCAGGATGGACTTTGCAGGCTTTAACAGATACAATTGGCCAGCTTTTCTACTCGATATTATCATATGGAGGACATACTGGGCTCCATTAAAACTGGTCTGCTGAAACTGATACATCAGAAAGTGATGGCATAGAATTAAATGCCATAAAGACAACCAGGGGTGAGCCTCTGGGCTATTTGTTATCTATAATCAAGTGCCAACTCTCTACCTTTTGATCATTCAGCGCCCCTAGCATTTAAAGCAGGCACCCACCCAGGAATTAGGAGCCTCTTCTTCTAAGATTGGCAGCTCTTTGCTGAGAAAAGCTCCTTTGTTTTTAATAGCTACAAAAACCAAGAATGTGTATCGTCCTGTAATAGGGCTTTAAAAGGCAAAGAAATTGCCTAAGGGAAAGATGCTGGCAACCCTAGTGTTTCTTATGCTTTTAATGTTCAATGGGCTGATCATCTATGTTAATAGCAAGGTCTTTTTTATAGGTTCAGTCCCATTTGCAGAAGAAGGTGCTCTGGGGTCAGCTGCTCTTGGAAAACAAGGAGAGAAAGCCTCTCTTCTTTCCAGGTTCAGTAAGTGCCATGGTGGCCTTGGGGGCCAGAATCTTCCTACAGCAGCTCTGATGCAGAACAAGGTTCAGACTTTAAGAGGCCCTAAGCACTGAAAAGGTTTTGCTGCCTCCTATATGCAATTCAAAATAAAAACATTATTAAACCATAACATCATTTTAAACAGCAAAAAAGCATAGATGTATTACAACACGAGTGGAATCTGATTTCCTCCCATTATTTTGATCTCTGTTAGTAGAATGCCTCCTGGTTTAGGGTGGATAAGAATTTTTTTAAGAACAGAAAAAATGGGAGCAGAGTGTGTAGTGTCATGTAAGGAGGTCTAAGAAACACCTGGTCTCCTCCCATGATGCCTAATGTCTAATTCTTTCCAAACACCTTTTTCCCTTTGTCTGGTGCCCCTGTTTTGCTGGTGCCCTAAGCATATGCTTAGCCTGCCTATTGGGTAATCCAGCAGGGATCCCAGCTGGCTCCAGTTACAGCTCTTTAATAGCTCAGTGGTATTGGATGGATATAGCAAGCTTCTGAGCCACACAGAACTCTTCCTCGAGCAAGAAAGATGTCCCTTGAAATATTGCTATTTATCATTCCAAGACAGCCACTCTCTTGAAATCCTATCATTTGGACAGTTCAGCATCCCATCTGGATCCACAGAGCCGGGCAGGGAGAAGGAACTATTTTCATCCATGCCCATTCTCTGGGGCACCGAAGCATATGCAGGAAAAGAAGCAGTTTCTGCTATCTTAGCATATTGAAACAAGCAAAATAAATGGCTATTTTTACATGATCTGATATACTATGAAGCTGGACTGTGTGCTGCATTCAACAGAGTAATAATAAGAAAAATTGCTTTCTGCAAGCTGCCTTGCTAACTTTACATTGTTCTGAGCTACGCTTTTCTATGATTCACAGCAGGCTTTAGTGTGGCCTGGCCATTGATGGGGGACAATGAGCACCGGAGGGCAGTTGGCTGCTCCAGGCACCTGGGGTATGAGTCACATTGCATCCCCAAGAGGCATCTAAAAATGCTTCACCCTGGGTGACTATAGCAGAGTATGTGCAAGGAGAGCTCTTAATGAGCTGCTTAGCATTGAAGGAAGGAGGGCAGGGAGGAATAGAACTAACTTCATGAGTTTTCCCAGGGTGCTTGCTTCTGCATCCCTTCAATATCTCTCCACCTTATACAGTGGTACCTCAGGTTACATACGCTTCAGGTTACATACACTTCAGGTTACATACGCTTCAGGTTACATACACTTCAGGTTACATACGCTTCAGGTTACAGACTCCGCTAACGCAGAAGTATTACCTCGGGTTAAGAACTTTGCTTCAGGATGAGAACAGAAATCGTGCTCCGGCAACGCGGCAGCAGCGGGAGGCCCCATTAGCTAAAGTGGTGCTTCAGGTTAAGAACAGTTTCAGGTTAAGAATGGACCTCCGGAACAAATTAAGTACTTAACCCGAGGTACCACTGTATATGTATCAATGCATATGTTATGAGGAAACCGCTATAAACATCTCCCCATCTAAAGGAAACTAATCCCATAAAGACGTCCCTGAATAATGGGGTTATTCAGTAGTAGGATTTTATTCAGAAGTAGGATGAAAATAGGACCAGAGGGCTCTCTCACCAGCACCTGCCACCCTCAGTCTGGTGCATATAAGTAAGAAATATTTCCCTTACTTTTATACCCTGCTGGATTCAGGACTAAAGGCAGAGTGAAATTGTGAAACCATCTCCTTGTTGCACAACCCTATTATTTCATCCCTCTTTAGCTCCCTGGCTAGGCTCAGAAGGGGAGGGAAAGAACAATCTTAATGTGCCTTATTTGAGTTTTGGAAGTCACTTCAAGTTCACTCAGAGATCCAGCCAAGCTGCTTCCACCTTCACTGGTTCTCCTGGCCTGCTGTTCTTGCTCTCCAGAAAGTTAGCCAGGTAGCTCCATTCTGACCAGACTCAGCCAACGTGATAACCCTCCGACCTCAATGAAGTTTGATCATACCTTGAGAGGTCAGTTTCTCATGCCATCTCTCCTCCAGCGTCCTCAGCTGGAGCTGGCATCGCCCTGTCACCCTGTCATCTCCTCCACCCTGTGGTTTGTGGGACAGCTGCGATCAATTTATTTTCATTAGCACACTGAAATCACTTCCTTTTTAAAAAGCTAATTGGAAGGGGACCGAGTGAGAGCAAAGGATGGAGCCAATTATCTAGGTCAAGCCTGCGTCCTGGTAGGCTCCATGAACTAGCTTTCACTCTCTTAGAAAAGGTGTGACACAGCACTAATGGGGACTCTTGCACAGCAAGCCTGGGCTTGGCTCACCTGCTGGAAAAATGTCAATCCACTAATTGCATGGCCCACATTGTCAGAACACAGTTCGCGATGAATGAACCAGAGCTAGCCTGCGAAGAGGCAGAGCTTGAGGGGGTTTAATAGCAAACATGCATGCCCAAATCAACCATTTAAATTAAGTTTATTGTTTTGCTGAAATTGGAAATTTTCTAAACACCTTGGGGGCATTTTAAACTTCTGCCTAATAATAATGTAATGACGAGTCGGTCCTTACGTGAATGATACTGGATACAAACCAGAGGGGGCATCTTTTATAATGAATCATATTAACAAAACAGAAAAAAGGAGATTTGTTTTGTAGCGGGCCTCAACAAGCAATGAGAACCTGCTGTGACAGCAGCTTATCTTAGTTAACAGTTATTTGTAATGCAGGTTAACTGTACTGATTGAAGGTTATTTATAATGAGGAGATATTCGACAGCTTCACCTCAGACTAGAAAGAAGCACTATCTTGATGTGGAAGCGCTTATAAGAGTTCTATTTTCAAAAGCTAACCTTGCCCTAGAGATAGGATTTGTATTCCATTTGTCTAATGAATGATCTTGTGAGGGCAATGGGGGGGGGGGGGCTCATGCACATGGCATCCTGACATCATGTGCTGAGCATCACACTTCCCACCCTAAGCTGGGCAGAAGCTTCCCAAGCTTTGGGAAGGAGGCACCAGACTTTAATACTTTAACACTCTAATTTACTAGGAACATTTAGGGGACTAGCCTAGCCTAGTCCCCCTAGTCCACTGATAGCACACCCCTGTCCAGGGCACAGCAAGCAGTTTGGGGGGTTCAAAGTAATAGGCAGATTTTTTGTTCTATTCCTGTCCAATGCTGGATCCTGCATAAAAGGTTGGAGTACAGGACCACTGATAGTTTTGTAAGCAACTTGCTCCAACAAAGGCTGAGAGCTTTTTAAAGCTCTGGCTCTCTCCGACTCCACCCCTTTGTGACTAAGGGCTACGTCCACTTTTCCACTTGTCCTGTGCTTTTTAGGCACAGGCCCGAGTAGCTGTGCCCCCCCCCCCAGTTTCCCCCTGGAAAACACAATCTTTGTCACTGAATCGGACCAAATGTCAATCCATGGAAAACCCAATTGTCATTTGGTTTGATTCAGCAGTAAACCATAGGTTTCCCTGGAGGAAAGCAGTGGGGCAGACAAAGGTGTGGACAAATCTGAACTCTAGATTCTTGAAGCACAACCCTGCTGGCCTGAAGATAGGCACTCATCCTCCATCCCCTAGCTTGCTGTCTGGTGTGTTACCTGTGTCACCAGATTGGCAAAGTGCAAAATCCAAAGAACACAGAGTCCCTGCAGACACTTTGCAACATTTGGCCAGCAGGAACAGGTGGCCTCCGAGGCCAGTGGAAAAGGTGCCTTAGACTGCAAGCACATCATACTTTTAAAGCACATTTCCTCCCAGATAATCCTAGGAACTGTTGCTTGTTAAGGGTGCCGGAAACTGTAACTCTGTGAAGGGTAAGCTACAGTTCCCATGATTCAGGGTGGGGAGGGCATGCTCTAAATGTATGGCGTGTGCATAGCCTAAATATCAACGGAGGGAATGTCTGTTACCTTTACTGAGCAGTGGCTCGGTGCAGAGCGAAGGACTGACCCCATGAAATAATTTTGTGGCACTGTAGAAGGAAATAAGGTGTCTTCCAAGTTCAACAGCACTATCACCAAATACCCTCAGTCATCTATGCCTGCGATATTATCTACCCTGAATCCCCAGAATACAGCAATTTGCCAATCTAAATACAATTAAACAAACATCAGAAGGAAGTGGTTTCTGTGCTGTCTTCTGTAGCTGTGCTCAGAAAAGGCTGCTAAGTCAGCAATAACCTTCCTCTCTTCCTCTCTCTCTCTTTCTCTCTGCAGCTGACAAATGTGTTGTGCTTCTCTGGCCCACTTAGCTACTCTGCCAATTATTAGGAGCTGGTCCGGCTTCAGGCCTTGCCAGATGGACAGATGCCAAGGAGCTTGTGCTGCTTCTAATCCCTTTCCCAAGGGGACTGCAAACCCTAGAATGAGATTCAGCTGCCATTACCACAGCAACCGCTAATTCTGTGAATGGAGTTCGGAGCTTTTGTATCCTGCCACAGACCAGCGAATGCAACAGAGCATCCAGGACTTAGGAGTGCAAGGAAAGGGATAAAAGTCCAAGATGGAGCATGGCAGACCCAGAATGAAAGTCCATGGAAGGAATGTGACAAAGCAAAAAATAAAATAAAATAATTAAAATTAAAATGTTAAAATGGCCAGTGTCTAGGGGATGGTTTCTTGAAGGCTAGGTGAAAACTCTAAAACATTCATAGAACCCAGGTCAAGGAGGGAAAAAGGGATTAAGAAGCTAATCCAGAACTGAAAGGATCTGGGGAAAGGATCAGATACTGATGGAGTGTCTAAGCAGAAGCTCAGCCATGAAATGTGCTTACAGCATTCCATATGCACTAACACAATGTGTACATCCACTACATTAAAGGCTGGCCACACAAAGGATTTGTTTCAACTGACAAAGTCAGTCAATTAAAAAAAAAATCCTGTAACCCTCCTGATTGAAGTTGCCCATTTGTGTTGTACTTATCTTGCTATCAAAATGTTAAAGTGTTGGATGAACCTGAATTAGCTGTATGCAAACAGTGATAAGGAAACTTCTCTGTTCTAATTTTAGATCATGTTCTTCTCATTTAAGATCATGTTATCTCACGGAGAGGAAGCACGAAGGCAAACCAGTGGTGACAAGATGTGTGAAAGTATAGCTCAAAAATAGGAAGGACTGATCCCAGGATTGGAAGAACAAGCCCTTAAAAAAATAAATCTGAGTGGTGGGGTTTGTAGTGCAGAGCTAGGTGGACTTGGCTTGCTGTATCTTTCCCCCCTAGAACCTCAAGATATCCATTGATTGGATATTGTACAAAAGACATAGACTTAATGTTAAGGAATTCTGAAGCCAGCCAGTGGTTTTCATTTCCAGAACTGAATGGAGCTCACAGTCCTTCGTCGCCCAAATCCAAGCTTCCTTCATTTCTGCAATATAACTTAGGGTAGGGAGAGGGGGATCATGTAGTTGCTGCTTTGTAAAACAATTGGGAGTCAGAAGTCCTTGCTAATCTATCACAAACAACCCAGGTATTTGTCTGATCCAGCAGGGTTCTTATTATACCTGTAGATCTAGATCTACACATTGCCTCCACTTGGGTTACAGTATATCGCAGTCTTCTCCCCTGTGAGGCATGTTAGGGTGGGAGTGCTTTGGCTAAGGCCACCCAGGAAGTTTCATGACTGAGTGAGCTTTAAACTCGTTTCTCATGCCACCAAACCCAACACTCTCATAGTGCTGGCTCACAGAAACTTGCATTTAAAAATCTGTTTGGCCTACATCTTTTTGGTGCAAAAGAGTAAGAATGGCTGGCTCTCTCCTGCTAACTCCTTCCACCATCACCTTTTAAGAAGAGGGCAGAAGAGGCATTCAGGCATCGAGAAACAGTCTTCGGAGTGACCCTAATCCCAAGCAAGTCTTCAAGCTTTTCCAGGATTTCTGCCTGGCTTTTAGGGGGAAAAAGCTTTCTGAGGTTAGGAGCAAACAAATAGCATTTATGAAAGCCACACACATGCAGAGGAGAAATGATGTGTCAAAACTCTCCTCTGCCTTTCAGCCCCCAGCACATTAATATTAGCTTCACATTCAGGCCAAGAGCCCAAACCTTGGCAGGGGATCAAGTCCCGCTCTGATCCAACTCTTGGATAAAGCAACTAACAGGCTGGAGTAACGCCATGAGTACTGATGCAATTTCCCTGGTGTAACCAGATGAGGATCTGGCTTGGACTAGAGTCATTGAACGTGAGCCATGTGTGCAAAGCAGCCACCTCCCTCTCTAGCCTGCTCACACCAGGAAGAATGAATAACCAAGAGGGAGTTGCTGTTATACAACTGACATAAAACTTTTTCTACAGACATGGGCATGATCAACAGAGAAAGGTACTTTGGGAGGAAAGCAGTCTTCCAACTGAACCAGAGCTTGGGCAGCAACTTTAATAGCCAAGTTAACAACCCACAGACTCATCACTCTTCAAGGCAGCACCCCAGGGACCAAACTGAGTTCAGGATTTATAAGCCTGAACTCCCCCCGCCTCAATTACTGCAGTACAATCAAGCTGCTGGTCATATGTACATTAACTCTGGCTCTGGATTTCACAAGATCATGACTCTCACAAATTCCATGTTCATGAGATGCCTAAGGGAGGCGGGGAAGGAGCACAGGCAAATCCTACAAACAGAAAATGGTCTGGTCTCCTTGCTCATTTCCTCGTGCAACAATGACAATCCATGGAAAGGGATGAGCTGAAACCAATATATTTGCAAATTGGAAGTGAGAGGGAAAGGAATGTTATTCACCAGCTGGCTTCTGAGTCATGCCTCACTTACAAAAGTCATTCTTAGACCCATCATAATTGTGCAATTTACCCCATCCATCAGCTCAAGATAACTACAAGTCAGAATGAACAGGACAGACTTCACATGGCAACTGAAAGATCACACTGAGGTCAACATGGTGTATGCGTTTAGAGAGAGAGAACTCCATTATTTCACCATCACCGCTGAGAAGGCCTCAGGAGGCAGAGGTACCTAGAAATGGGCCTTCAGTTAAGATTTATGTCAGGCACATTCCTGCAGAGAAAAGCCACCCTTTAGAAAAAAAATTAATTGAAAAGACCACCCTTCAAGTATCCTAGTCCAGGAATGGGGAACATGGGACTCTTCAGATCAGGGGAGTTATAGTCCAAGAACACAAGGTCCCAGTCCCTGCCCTGGTTCCAAGTTGTTTAGGGTTTTAACAACAAAACTGAGCCCAGAAACAAACTGGCAGCCAGTGGGAACTCTTTCATTATATTCAGGGGTTCTGCTGCTTCATCCCCTCTCAACTATAGAGGAAGGTTGTAGCTCAGTGGTAGAGCATCTGCCTTGCATACAGAAGGTCATAGGTTCAATGCCTGGCATCTCCAGGTAGGGCTGGAAAAGACAACTGTCATTGTAAATGACACTGTGCTAGGTGGACCAAGGTTCTGAGTCACATTCCTATGTACCCAACTTCCAGACTACATGTTTTCTAGTGTTTTACAGCCTGCCTTGCTGTGGGAGTGTCAGGTAACAACTCCCCCCTTACTCAGCCTAACTGAAAACACTGCAGGCTGGGTCTACTGGGATCATCCTGGCAACAGCTCCCTCCCACAGCTAAGAACCCCGCCCTCTGAACTGAAGGACTAGGATGCTGGTGACAATGATCCAGTTTGTTTTCAAAGATCTTCTGCATAGGAGGGAATGGGCAATTGTGTGATCAGTGTGCAGAGAAAGGCAGAGCTCAGTGGGAGTGCATACTGGCTTAAAACAAAGAAGGTGCTGTTCTCCCAGTAATGCTGACGCTTAAAACTGAAGCTAGCTTTGTCATAGTGTGTCATCAGAAGCTTTGAGAATCCTCCGCAGAGGCTGTTGAAGCAGCCAGAGCTTTATATTAAAAAGGTGAAAGACTCAGAGGTGACCTGCTAGAAAAGCACTCCTCGATTCTAAGCAAAAAATCCAGCTGCTTTACTTTTAAAGAAGCTCTGGATTCATCGCTGAAAGGACCAAATGCCTGAAAGGATCGAATGCGTGTATGATGATCTTCACACAATGGGGCAGGAAGCAAACCTGTTGCTTGGCAACGCAGCTCTGAAGGCTTCCAATGGGCCAGAAGCTGATATTAGGCAATGTTCTCTGAGCAAAAGAGAAATAACCAGATTGGAAGAGAGGATGGCTTTAAAAGATGCTTAGATAAATCCAAGAAGGATGTGTCTATCAGTGGTCACTTGCCACAATGGTGATGCTCTGCCTCTCCTGCTGGAGGCAGATTGCCTCTGAATGCTTGCTGAGAATTGCAAGTGGGAAAGTGATGTTGCACCCAGGTCCTGCTTACAGACTTCCATGGGCATCTTGTTGGCAATTGTGAGGAGAACAGGATGCTGGACTAGACGGGCATTGGGCCTGATCCAACAGGGCTCTTCTTACGTTTAAAGGAATCTGTCCTCAAGAATGAGGAATGGGAAAGGGACGACAACATATTCTGCATGGAGTCTAATAAGGTTTACATAGGAAAAGTAGAAAAAGCACCCCAATACCAGCCCCATCCTTGTTAACCCAGGGCAGGGAATTCCAAATTCTGGGGTAAACTAGACATAAGGAGTATTAGAAGAACAGGAGTCCCTCAAAGGCTTAATGTTCTAGGAGAGTGGTGTGGCAGCATCCCAGAGGTGCACTTTGGCATGGTGAGATCAAATATGCAGACCCTCCAATGGGCGAACACCTCTCAGCAATCTTTTTGTGGAAACGGCAGGCCAAGTATAGCCTTCAGGGCAAATTTCCCATGTCAACACCACTTGGCAAGTGGCTATTCCTTAATTGAGAGAGATCTGCAGTTGGAAGTGTGGTTGAGAACACACTGTCTTTCTTGAAGTTCCTTCAGTTCAGGGACAGGGGTCCCCTGCAGGTGGGCAGAGGGCAATGCACTGGCCTCCCACATGCATCTAGCCAGCCAATGTGAGAACAGGGTGCAGGATAAAGTGGGTCATTGGCCTGATCCAGCTAGCTCCTCTTGCGTTTTTATGTTCTCAGGCCTGGTGGCCAAATGCCACCCTCCAGCTTCTCTGTTGCCCCTTGAACATGGCCACAGTAAAGGCAAAATGCTTGGGGACGTGAGAATGTGGTGGGTGGCAGGGGTTAAGCAGTGCAAGTGAGGGACTGTACAGCTCATGACTCTATATATAGGAGCTTGGCTTCATCACATTTATATGGGAGCTTGGCTTGATCTCATTTGTTGCCTCCACCATCACTGCCCTTACAATAAAACACAATATAATAATTAAAAGCTAGAGGTTTGTTCAAACTAGGAATTAAACAATTATGTGAAGTAGTTAGTAAACACACGCACATTTATTTGCTTTGTATAATTTAATCAGAATACGAATTATGCTTTGCCTCGGTGATTTTAAAAAAAAATTGGGACAGGAGCACAAAGATATAATGGCACAACTAGGCAAGAGCTCAGATGGAAAAGGTGGAATCATCTTTCAGCGGGTACCCCTGTATAAATCAAGTGAAACCCTGTTCAGCACAATGGAGTAACTGCATGCATGTCATCTGGGTGCCCAGAGGAGAGGCATTAGCCCCAGTGCCATCACCTCTCAATAGTATCAATGTAAGTACTGTTTTCATCCTTCTTAACATCAGATCCCTCCTAATCCCCACTCTGTGATTCAGCTCAACACT
This sequence comes from Podarcis raffonei, assembly GCF_027172205.1. Taxonomy (NCBI): domain Eukaryota; kingdom Metazoa; phylum Chordata; class Lepidosauria; order Squamata; family Lacertidae; genus Podarcis; species Podarcis raffonei. Next base: position 67,249,725 of record NC_070607.1, read on the forward strand.
ATCCAAATCCATCTGTACAGAAGCTACCAGAGGGTATAACCACACAGGCTCACACAGCCTTTCTCTCTTGGCTGCACTATTAAAAGAAGATAGAAGGAAGATGGGACCAGGAAAGGCCTGGCAGAGCTATTATTATCACAACTCAGCAAACAAACATGGGAGCTCCCCATGATAGCTCAGCTCTCCTCTCTTATTGGCCTTAGCTACTCATCAGTGATCCCATTACACACTTAACCCTCTTGACTAAAGCCTGGCCTTGTATCTATTTATTGAGATTACACCTTCAGATTCTCCATCTCAGTTACCAGTGGAGGCCCTAGGTAAATCGGAGATTAAACAGAGGAAATTGATGGCTGAATGGAAGGGGCAGAAGCAAGATGCCATGACTGTGAGGGGTGGATGTGGACTGAATCTTAGAAAACCAATGTTTTGCGGGAGAGAAATACGTAGGTTTCAGTTAAGGCAGGAGTGGTGAACCTGTGATCCTCCAGATATTGTTGTGTTCCATCAGCCCCAGGCAACCGAATCAATGCTCAGGGATGATGGGAGCAGCAACGTCCAGAAGGAACACAGGTCCCTCACCTCTTAGTTATGGTGATCCAGCAGATGTGTTCAGTATAAGCTGTGCATGCCTTGGGACTACAGGGACTGGCAGAAGTGAATGCAGAACAAAGTACTGAAACACCAGGTGGAGCCTCAGCTCAAGAGTTAAGAACAGAATGAGCCCATTATGTTAATAAATGGTGCTTCCTGATGGGTGTTTATTATGGGATGAGTGCTCCTTCTGCATGGACTTATTTCACAGTGTCCACACAACATCAGCGCTATCAATTTTTTGCCCTGTAATCCTGATTTTCCCTTTCTGGTAACAACAACAACAACAACAAACCTTGCTGCGCCTCTTGCCACCACCGTGCAAAAAACAAAGAACACAAAACACACCAACAACACCAAGTCGTAATAGCCTCCCACCGGGAGCCGAAAAGGGGCTGCTGTAGCTGCCTGCCCAGATCAGAAGATCCGGCTTTCCAGATTCAGAAGAGCGGGTAAGGACTCGCCTCCTGTCTCTCCTGACCCACCGATCAGTTGAACTTTGAAACCCCCAACGGGGGTTGGGGTGGGCGATGAGCAACCCCCTCCCCGTTCCTCCAGCGCCACGTGGCTCTAGCGCCTAGATTCCACCCCCTGCCCCTTCTCTCCTTTCCCGATGCCGGATCCCTCCCGAAGGAAGCTGGCGGCGCTGGGAAAGGGAAGAAATTAGAAGGAAAGCAGAGGTTGCGTGGAAAACCTGGATTGAGGTTGTAGGAATGGGCGCGCCAGCCAGCCTCACCTCGGTGCGCTCGGTGCCTGCGCCGCAGCATCCCTACGTGCGTTCGGCGTCACTCCAGGCAGCCTGGCTGCCTCTGTGTGTGAGGAAGGGAAGAAACCCGCGACAGCGCCCGGAGGCTGCACCTATTGAGCTGCTGGTGGTGGTTTCACAGCTGCGCTGTGGTTTCCCCCTGCGTTACGCGGAAGCAAAGCACGGTGCTTTTTATCTGGGGGATTTCTTAAGGCAAAAAAACTCCCAGATCCATTGTTAGCCAATGCCTTTATTAGGAGCTACCCAAAGGACCACAAAATGGCACAGAGTAGTGAACAAGCTTTCGAGTTCTCCGGAGTGCTTCAGCTGGCAAGGTGTTCCACGAAAAGCAGAAGAGACATTAATAGATCCAACGAATTTCGGATTCGGACCCCTACCGGTGCTTCGTAGGGAAAATTCGGAGGAACTGAGATTCAGCACTTAAATGGGCTAATGCTTCTTTTCATATGCGTTGGGGCAATAAATATTCCATTGCTTTTCGCTTGTCCTTCCAGTTTTTGTTGCAGTTCCAGTTTTTGTTGCAGCTAAAAATGTTGGGCGGTGAGTTTGGGGAAAGGCTTCTATTTTAAAATAGGCAAGTTATTAAAATGTGTATGCGTGGCCCATTCACTCTATTGTAGGACTGCCCTGGAAGAGCGTCTGGAAGCTGCTACTAGTGCAAAATTATTTATTTATTTATTTATTATTATTATTATTATTATTATTATTATTTCCATTTCAATACCGCTTTATATTTTTAAGGGGGGAAATCTCAAAGTGGTTTGCAACCTACATTAAAACATCAATTAAAACAATCCAGAATAAAACATCACAGCAGAAAGTCAAATATGAAGTATACATTCAAAGCAACATAATTAACAGGAAACTAAAATATTATCTTAGAGATTTCAAAATAAAACAATACAAATGAGGTCAAGAACACAATGCACATTTTAATGCAGAAAAGTAAACAAAAATTATCTGGCTCTGCTTTCCTTTGAAGCACATCAGTGAGGCTGAGAGGGGATCTTGTCATCTGGGCCACCCAGGACCTCCATGCACACTGCCCAGGCTTGCTAACACAGAAGTTTGACTTCATCCCTGGAGGCACACTCCATTATTTTGAGACAAACAGATGCCAACAGAACTCTGATCTCTTTACAGAGGAAGAACGGAATATAATGGAAATTTTGTTTGCCTCCTTAAGGTCTGGGCACTTATTTTTAAAGAAGCTCTTGAATTTTGAGCCCTGAGGAAGCCTCCAGGAAGCCAAACAAAAGGTGAGACTATGGGAGGCCCTTTATGGCAAATATCCCTGGTGGAAAACTTCCCCGAAATCCACTCTAGGGTTCCCATTGGCCCAAACTGTACAGAAGCAGAAGCCAATGGAGTGATTCTTGGTCGGGTTGCAAGTAGTGGCAAGTTGCATTCAGATTATGCCAGCAATGCCCAGCAGGAGTAAGTAATCGCCTGTACTAATCCCCTGTACTACAGGCTCCTAGCATGATGACAGGACACCAACTACTCTCCCTCTGTGAACCCACAGTGCTTTTGGTGTGATATGCCAAAAAATGCATTTACCCACCAACTTCTGTTTCTCTGGCTCTGCGTGTAAATCAACACAGCTATTTGCAGCAAAGCGTGTCTGTGTCACAGACGTGGATTTCAATAGGAATGCACTATGGGGGAAGGATTAATCCTCCCCTTTCCCTGTGCTGCTGCATTCCTGATCCAGATTGCAGGCCCTCTGTGGCTGCTGTCAGTTTTAGAAAGAGGTTGGGAATCCCAAGCATGAGATTCAAAGACATATTTAACATCAAGTCTAGTTTCACCTGAGTAACATATCCACTACACATGTAACCACAGATGAAAGAAAGGAGGGGATTCTACCTTTCTGTAGGTTAAAGTGTGTTAGCAACAACTCTAGCAATGGCAACAGCAGCCAGTTATCTCATACTTCTGGCTTTCCAATTGATTTATTTTTAAATGTCTGGCCTTTCTTACAAGGACACGCATTTACAGTTCCTTGTTTGCAGCCTCTACTTCCCAATTTGCCGTTATAAACATGCCAATGGATGACCAAGGTCATGTGCGAAGAAATTAAAGGATGAAAACAAAGCTGACGTCACGCGTATTGCTATCGCTTTAAGGGAGGAATGGAGAAAGCAGTCTGTGTAGGAGTAGGGCTGAGGCCACAGTAGAAGCATGGTAGCATGTTAAAACAGAGTTTGCTAAAGACAGAAGAATAGACAGAGTGATGGAACTAAGAATGAAGAATCCTATCTGCAGCAAGCCTCAGCTGGGACACATAGACCTATCTCCATATCCCAGGAATGGCAAAGAAGGCTTTCTAAGTGCTATCAGCCAGCTGTTAAGTAGGATGTCAAGTCAAAGGAATGCAGTTGTCACCAAAGTCCATCCCTACAGTAAGAGCAGCACCTCTTTCCCTAGGGTTGTTCCCTGCCTTTCAGGAGGCTCTGGTGTTGGACAGCTCTCCAGTGCCGACGCTCCCTACCAACAAACCTTGCAGTGTATTTTTCAACCACTTTTTATAAGCACCTCCAGTGGCATTTGGGATCACAAAAGCCACAAGAATACCCTTTGGGCTTCTAGTGCCTTAGACAACTGCATCCAGATGAGTGTGATGCAGAAGATATGCTGAATATACAGCTGTGGCAATGTAAGGGTCACATTCTCAGTACTTAAGAATACTTCCCTAAGCCCTGATCCAATGCCAGTAGAATGATGTGCTGCTATAGTAATGGCAACTGCCCACCTGCAGCCATTCCTCCAGGCTACATCAGCCAGAGAAGTGAAACAGCGACCCCCGTCCCCACCCACTGCCATCAGGCTGGGTAGGACCAATTGCCTTTTGACGACTCCTCTCTCAGAATCGTCTCCCATAAGTGACCATGCCAATTCACCTTTAAGTAGGCTTTAGGTAGCATTGTGTCAGAGTTTGTGTCTTACTCTGTATATTTGCCTCTTCTCCCCTTTTTGAATTGTATCTGTTAGATTGTAAACCACTATTTTGGGTGCTAAACCATCTTGAGTGCACTGGATGGAAGATAATAGAGAAATACAGCTAATTAACAAACGAATGTTTTGCCCCTATATATAGCAGATGGGGTGGATTGCCTTCCTGCTGTTCACAATTTTTTATTTTGAAAGCAGGATTCGGTGAGCTGGCTTTGCACAGCAGGGACAGTGTATGGTCAGGAAATATATTATAATAATAAACTCTAAAGGTTATTGGAATGACAGAGAAGTGCGGGAGGAGCAGATTGCTTTGTTGCTCATCAAACCAGTGCACATGTGTCTGTGTTTAAAGGTAGCGTTGGCTGAGCAGAAGGAAGAATAGTATTTTGTCATGTAAAAAGTGTAGCAGACACAGTGCTAGAAAATGCCATGCCCCTTTATCAAAAACACACCCTTAAAGGAGGACCTCAGAGCAGTTCATGGCAAATAGCTGAGAAATTCCATTGTGGGGAGGGAGAGGCAACACACTCCACAGTTGTGCAGAAAAGTCTTAAGCCAGTACCTGCAACAGACTTTTGCTGTTGCCCTGCCCTTGAGGCTATGTTCTAAGGCTTGCATCAGTAGAGCTAGGATTTTCTCTCTATGGCGTTGCTGCAGGCTGCCCACGTCAAATACCTGTACTAAATGAACAGTGCACAAAAATGAAGCATTTGAAGCTTTGTTTGTGGAGCCACTGCTTTCTCTGTCTCTCTTTTTGAAACTAATTTTTATTTGTTTTTACAAGCGTAGAGTTATAACAATACCAAATGAATATCCACATTTAGAGATTTCTCTGAATCTCTGGACTTCCCCCCCAATCCCCTCCATGGGTCTTATTGTCAACGTTTTCAACTGCATATTATTTCATAATCAGTATTTTGTATCTGTCCATATTATCCATAGTGGTTGCTACATTACAAGTGTTATTAAAATCCTGCCAATGTTTTCATCTGCTTACAGTGGTCTCCTAAATAAACTTTCCCATTCTTTCTTAAAGTTTTTGTCTTCTTGGTTCCAGTAAGTCAGGAGCCAGTGCTTCTTAGATCCTTGGTTTTGCTTCTAACTCAGCAGCCCATCTCTGGCAAGTCATACTCAGCCATGATGCTGTCACAGGTGAAACTGGTCCCTTTCATTGGTAAGAAGTGGAAATAGATTGGATCATCTTCTTGTTTTCAATAAATAGGAACTGAAGATTCTCATTTACTAGGGCAGGTCCAGGGGCTGCTAGCTAGTTTTGTTCTCAGTTGTGCCAGCATGACACGTTCAAGAGTGCTGAGGTAGGGCTGCCATAAATCTGGGATTTTCCAGACATTATCAGGATTTCAAAGGCGCAAGTAGTGACATCTGGGGGTAATTTTCAGAAGGTGGCAGTTTGTCCTGGATCTTTGGCAAGTAAACCAAAGAATCACATATTTTTGAGATAAAAAAAAAAGCTCAACAACTTTTGGGGCGCCCTGGTTTTTACTTTTTGAAACATGGCAACCCTAGCTGAGGCCCCACAAGCAGAAGAGAAGCCAATCCGGACAAAGTAACAGGAAGGAGGACAGCAGATAACCATTTGTTAACTCTCAGGCTGAACAGCCACTGAGTCATTTGCTTATGTCTCCACAGCTGCCATAAGGCTTAACCACAGCATCCGGCCCACAAGAGTTTTCTCAAAGCCTGTAAAGGGAACATAAGCAGTGTATGTTTCCTCTGTTTGAACATATAGCAGGTGCCTTCTTAATGTGCTTGGATTAGGCTCTGTAGGCTCCACAATGAGATAATGGAAAGAGACCTCCCTGCTTCACCGTTTCAGACCTTGGAAATGGGAAAGGCTCAGCAGAGTCTTTGGCAAACATGCAGCATGAAGAGATTAATATGGTTTGGAGAGCTGTTAAAGGCATTAGCTCATGGTGTCTGTTCTTGTGTGCAGGTATACATACGTGCAGCGGGAAAGCCGTAAACTAGGCTACGTGGCTACACTTCATTGTATCATATATTATGCTCTTTCGATGGCCATGCACCTGCACAGAAATCTGCATCTGCCAGAACCTTCTCTGGTGATCGAAACGCAAAGTGCCGGCTTCAGCAGAAAATTATGAAGTGACTAAGCCAGCAATGCTGTGTGCCTTCTTTAGGAACAACAATACCGTAAGAGGTTCTGGTTAAACAAAACAAATAACTCCTCAAAAGCCTATACAGCTGGATTTGCAGTTCTCTAAAAGTCATTTTTACAAGGAGTGACATACATATTAACAGAAATATATATTAAAAGTTTTAAACCTTCCATCTGTTATTCTGAAAAATAAGCATACATAGCTGTACACTTGCTGCTGCAATGGTTTTACTGGCATATTTGGAAAGAATTGGTCGCTGTAGCTGTGGGCATTGCATCAAGCAAAACCACTGGTGTAGGAGTAAGCACAATGAGCAGGAAATGCCATTCATGCATTCCCAAACACAGACCCATTGACATGCTTGCCACATGCCACAATCTACAAGGACTATCCTTGCCAAGAAGAGTACAGAGTTGTAGATGAGGCCCACACCCTTTCAGAAAGCCAGCCTACCATGTACAACCAGACTAGACAAGTATATCCGTGTTCTCTGTGTGAGGCAGCCTTTAAAGACAGTTCAGAAGCTTCAACCATTACAAAATGAGACCAGTAGGATGCTAGTAGGGGCTAGATGGCTCCACACATTACACCAATCCTACATTGGTTACCAGTTCATTTTGGAGCTCATAGCTTCAGTGCTGGTCTAGATTTTAAAAACCCTAAACAGTTTTGGGACCAGGGTATTGGAAGGACTACAAATGTGAATCTGCCTGGGCTTCCACATCAGCCTGAGAGACCCTGACCTCTGGTCCATCACCAAGGAAGATCAGATAGACCAGGCATCCCCAAACTCTACCTTCCAGCTATTTTGGGACTACAATTCCCATCATCTCTGACCACTGGTCCTATTAGCTAGGGATGATGGGAGTTGTAGTCCCAAAACAGCTGGAGGGCTGAGTTTGGGGATGCATGAGGTAGACTTTTAGTACAAACACAATTTTTTTTGGGTGGTGTCAATGCCTTGCGTTGTCCCTCTGTTGTTATTTTGTGCCTGCTGTTTAAATCGATTAAAAAAAAAAAGTTGCAGGTTGTCTTGTGAGGACTTTGTCCTGAAAGAACAAATGATGCTTTCAATAAATAAACAGCAGACTGCTCGTGGAGACTGAGAAATAATGAAATGACTGGCCAGTACAGTAAAGTGGATTAATTGTTAGGTTTAAATGAGTGACAGTCAGGAACAAAGCAACATGAGACTTACTAGGTGGCCTTGGGAAAGTCATTATCTCTCATCATGATCTAACCCAGAAAATGAGGTTTAATGAAATAATGCCAAAGAGTTCTAGAGACTCAAAGGCAGTATGGGAAATGGTAAGCTGGAGACTAAAGATTATCTAGGCCCCAAAGTTGACAGAGGGGCAGGATGCAAGAAGAAGGAAATCATGTGTTTTCCCTGTGACCAAATGTGCATGTTGTATCTGCACCAAGAACTCTTCTCCTTTTGCTGCTGGGACAGTTTTCTTTCCTCCATGGTAATGTGTAGAACTGCCCTCAGTCTACAATTAACCCCTTTAAAATTACATCAACAATGTTAAGAGCCATCCAGAAAACATACTTGAATGCCAAATCCATGCTGAACATGACAGTCTTGCAGGGTAATTGCATGTACAAATTACCACTCTTCTCTTTGAAATATACCTAAGGACTGGGCCCCATATGCACATCTATTTTGAAGAGAAAGGCTACAATTTGCAAATGTACAACCCACCACTTATCTATATGTAGGAACCAGCCCCTGAGGGGGGGAAAGGCTATCACAGAAATATGCCCTAAAGCTGTTAACATTTTCTTCCTGCACCTACATACACTGCAGTTACATCCAGTGACATGTGTGAGGTTAAATATAGGGGTGTACATTGGATTTGGTCTAATTCTGAGTCCTGAGCTAAACTGGGATGTCTCAGAAGAATTCTGGGCTTGTCAGAGATGAAGTGGAATCTGTATGCGGTGGTCAGCGGGGCTCTTTGTGGCTGCATGGCAACCCAGACCTTTTAAGAAATGCTGTAGACAAGTGTCTACTAAAGGCTCCTAATCTTGCTATAAATGGAATAATGCCAGGGTGGGGTGACGGCGTGAGGAGAGGGTGGAGGGAAAGCTCTGTTGTGACTGACAGGTCAGGCTTGTAATCAGAGTGAATTATTTTACCCAGAAAGCAAATCCATTTTAGTTCTCCCCACAATCAACTTAGCATAAGGTGCTTAGCACAAAAGCTCCTGGACCTATTTGTCTGCAATTTGGCAGATTTCTTACCCAGAGGCACCTCTCTCGCGTCTACAATTTCAGACCAATTGCTCACAAAATGCTTGGGGTGATTAAGTGATTCCTTTTATACACCCCCCCTAACTGTAGCAGCTGCTCTTATGAGAAAATCACTTAATCTGTCCTTCTGAAATTTGGTAGTATGCACGCCCACAGAAGGGCTGATTTTGCCTGTAAATTTCATCCAATTCTGCATCAAAATAAAGAACGTGTAGATATTTACTTTTCTAAACAAGAATATGACATTGCCTAGCACAAAGTCACCTGGGGTTATTTGTCTGTAATTTGGCACGCTTTATTCTCTCTGGAGCAGCTACTATGCCTGAAAATTGTATCCACTTCTTTCAAAGGGAGAAAAATGATAGCTGATTTTTGATTTCCCAATAGTGAATGGGGTGAGAACAAAGACTTGAATGGACCATAAGCTAAATTAGGCAGGCTATGGAGCACCTTGGACTGGGGCAGGCTATTTTCTGAAGCACCATATCAGAGTCTGAACCCAATCTTGCGGTTGGTGCAAACCGGTCTAGTTGAATGATACTGGGGCAGAAGCAGCAAGATCCAAGTCTGTTTAGCTCAGGGCTTTGCAGCATGAGATTGAAGGTCCTGATTTCAAAACTGAAGTCAGCTATAAATTCATGGGGTAGTTTTAGACAAGCTACTATCTCTCAGCTACAACAACATCTGGAAGAAGAAGAAGAAGAAGAGTTTGGATTTAAATGATTTGAATGTATGGAAAACTAATAAAAATTTATTAAAAAAAAAAAAGAAGAGTTTGGATTTGATATCCCGCCTTTCACTCCCTTTAAGGAGTCTCAAAGCGGCTAACATTCTCCTTTCCCTTCCTTCCCCACAACAAACACTCTGTGAGGTGAGTGGGGCTGAGAGACTTCAAAGAAGTGTGACTGGCCCAAGGTCACCCAGCAGCTGCAGGTGGAGGAGCGGAGACGCGAACCCGGTTCCCCAGATTACGAGACTACCACTCTTAACCACTACACCACACTGGCTCTCTAGGATCCTCATCCTTGGTTTGGAACATTGGTCTGCAACTGATGGGTAGGGACCCACTCGTGAGTCATGGCCTGATTCTAGGTGGGTCGCGATAGGAGCACTACCACCATGCAGCAATATGGTAAAGGATTAAGAAATGGGTCCCAAATGCATGTTTGGATTAAAAGTGGGTCCTGGGTCTGAAAAGGTTGAAGATTCCTGGTCTAGAGGATAGGTTTATAAGGAGTACTGTGATAAGGTATGTGAAGTATTTGGGGCTATTTGGGGAAAGCATGATAAAAATATTTAAAAAGAATTGGATGCATGATACCATTTTTCCACTGGCCCATCTTGCATATTTATAGTACGGTGCCCTCCACCCTGCTGTACAGCACCATAAAGAGTGATGGTGCTACATAAACAACCACAACCAGTCATGAACTGCATTCATAGAACTACAAATTTGTATTCCCCCCCCCGCCCCGATTATTCTACCTGAGGCCTGATTTGCACATGCAAATACTGTGTTTTAATACTTTGTTGGAAGCAGCCCAGACTGGCTGGGGCAACCCAGTCAGGTGGACAGCATATAAAGAATATTATTATTATTATTATTATTATTATTATTATTATTATTATTACTATTATTATTATTATTAAACTTCCTGTGGGTGTAACCACTTAAACCTTGAATGTATGGAGGTTGTATTGTATGGCAGGAGGTTTGTGTGAGCCGCTCCCTGTGATTCCAGTGATTTATTAAAAAAACCAACCTATCGTATCGATTTATGGTCACATTGCTGAATAGCCATCATTTGATCCTGGTTTTAAGAGGCCACCCGTGCAGCATGTCATGTGAATCAACACAGAGAGGAAAGGCTGTGAGGTTGCTGCCTTAGTTGAGATTAGAGCTGAAACAAATACTTGTGATGAATTTGCCATCTCTTGCATTTGAACCCCAGGCTCAAATCTGTGATCCACGTGCCGCCTCTGCTGAATCAGGCACTTTGGCACTTTGCTGCTCTTCAGCCCAGCATTTGCCAGTTCAGCTAGTGATTTGTTACTTGGCATTCATCAAGGGTTACCGGCTAACCAATCAATGACTTATCTAAAATCAAAGAGAGCCACTCACAGAATGAACAAAGAAGTGAATGGATAATGAATAACAAAGGAGAAGCCTGTGCAGATGAATCAGCAACATACAACTGAATGCTCAACATCTGTTTTTGCAGAGCTGAGTGGGTATTATGAACTGGACCACAAATGCTTTTTATCTGCTTGTTCAAACTCTGAAAGTCTGATGAATGCAAAGCTTTCTCTGAATAGTCATTTCGTTCCCCCTATGCTCAAACAGAATGTAACCTCATTAACCCAGACAGCATGTGGGGGCATCCAAAACTATTCAGGTGATCATAGCACAGATAAGACAGTGTGGTACGTAAATTAAATTCTCATAACAAAGAGGGTGGGGAGGATTATAAGGTAGACTTCTTGAAACATAGGATATCTAACAGTCATCAGTATTTTACCATATATGTCCGTCTCACTCTCTGTTTCCTCCTTTTCCCTCTTTCCTCCTTTTTGCTCTCTCCCAGGCTCTTACCTTCACTTAAAGGAATACAAAATTATGGAAATGTCACAGGGATGACCCATTTTAATTCGCTGAATGACCCAGTTGAAGGCCAGTGCTGTGCATCCTGCAAAACTATTTCTGTATCATGCATCCAAATCTGTATGCATGGTTTGAATTTGTATTTGCAAAAGACTGAAAAATCACCTCTCTCACTTGCACAACCCGGCCAGCTCAAGAAACCTTCTCCTTAAGCCTCAGGAGCCGTCTTAATAGGTAACAACGCTGTGGTTTTGTTGCAATCCCAAGGTTAAGGTCTGCACATTTCAGCGCTGGCTCCTTTGCTCCAAAGTTGTCTCTAGGTAGATTTATGCTAATACTCCCCCAAATGTGCAGTATTCATTTATCACAACAAGGAAGCTTTTCCCAGTGGCTGACTTAACACAGCTGCAACATTGTGTCTACAAAGCCACACATGTCTGGTTACATCCAGATGTATCTTTGGAACTGAATAAAAGCGCTTGATTAGTGTTTGCCAATTGCAATACAGGTGGGTTACGGCCAGCAGGATGCACAGAGTTCTCAAAACTGCCCTATTCACTAGTTAGTCATACTTTTTATAATATTGCCTACCAGGCTGCACCCTCTACATGGTTCACAGCATGTTAAAAGCAATAGAACCATAAAACCTTTAACAATTATAAATAGATAGATGATAGATAGATAGATGATAGATAGATAGATAGATAGATAGATAGATGATAGATAGATAGATAGATAGATAGATAGATGATAGATAGATAGATAGATAGATAGATAGATAGATAGATAGATAGATGATATAGATATAGCCCACAGGGACAATGTTCATACAAGATCCAACACAATGAAAAGACACTTAAAAGGCAATTAAAAAGCCAAGGAGAACAGAAATGTCTTCACAAAAGCATAGGCTCTGGGGAGAGCATTATTCCAACCTAAAACATTCCCTTCTTTCTGCACTAGGTAGGGCATCCTGGAGAAAAGTCTAGATGGGAATAAATGGGTGAAGGTGTTTCTTGAACTGCACTGGTTCTATGCCATTCAGGGCTCTAATGGTTAAAACCAGTATTTTGAATAGACTCAGAACATACAGTAGATGCAGAATATTTCAGCATTCTCTGGTGCAGGAATAATATTGGTGCACTGATAAATTTGAGAATGCAAGAGCTCATCAAACATCCCCCATAGCTGCGACCCCACTATGACTATAGAAACAAGGCTTGTTGGAGTAGCAAGGAAATACAGAATGGTTATACACACAGAATATGGTGGCATGTACCTCTGACTTTGAATAAGCCCCAGGAAACAAGACAGAATATAACACACACACACACACACACACACGGGTGGTAGTTAATGGGTAGCGGCCTCTGTTTTCTAGGCCTTTAATGCTTTAAAGGACACGGGTGGCGCTGTGGGTAAAAGCCTCAGCACCTAGGGCTTGCCGATCGAAAGGTCGGCGGTTCGAATCCCCACGGTGGGGTGCGCTCCTGTTGCTCGGTCCCAGCACCTGCCAACCTAGCAGTTCGAAAGCACCCCCGGATGCAAGTAGATAAATAGGGACCGCTTACCAGCGGGAAGGTAAACGGCGTTTCCGTGTGCGGCTCTGGCTCGCCAGAGCAGCGATGTCACGCTGGCCACGTGACCCGGAAGTGTCTCCGGACAGCGCTGGCCCCCGGCCTCTTGAGTGAGATGGGCACACAACCCTAGAGTCTGTCAAGACTGGCCCGTATGGGCAGGGGTACCTTTACCTTTACCTTTAATGCTTTATTCTGGCTCTTATGAGGTTATTGTATAGTAACATTTTATATAGTTTTTCCAATGGTTGTTAAACAATTAATAAAATAAGTATTTATTTAGGCTTGTAGGTCATCCCTCATTTTATCCTCCCTTCTAAAAAGACAACAACCCCTGTTCCAGGGTTTATGGGGAGGTGTTGGAGACACCATAGGTGCTCTGCAGTCTGGATTATTGTAATGTGCTCTCTGTGGATCTGTTCTTGAAGACAGCCTGGAAATTACAACTGGTGCAAAATTCTGCAGCTCATCTCCTACCTGGACGAAGTCACAGAGAGCAAATTTATGCAGAAGGCGGGGGGTATGCACCAGTTTTGTTTGTACCCCAAATTACAAAGCAATTTTGTCTGCAGATTGGCAGGCTCAATCCACCCTGGAAGGGATCCAGTGCCTCTAAATTTCATCCACTTTGGCCACAAAGGGGGAAGCTTTTAGTCCTTTTTAAGATTTCCCATTATAATGAATGAGGAACAAAGATCTTCATTTTATACAGAGCAGCTTGAAACCCAAAGCACAGTTTGAAGCAGAAAGAGCACAAAAATATTTGAGGCACCTCAGATCCCTAGACCATGGGTAGGCAAACTTAGGCCCATGGGCCGGATCCGGCCCAATCGCCTTCTAAATCTGGCCCCCGGACGGTCTGGGAATCAGCATGTTTTTACACGAGTAGAATGTATCCTTTTATTTAAAATGCATCTCTAGGTTATTTGTGGGGCATTGGAATTCGTTCATTCCCCCCCCCAAATATAGTCTGCCCCCCCACAAGGTCTGAGGGACAGTGGACTGGCCCCCTGCTGAAAATGTTTGCTGACCCCTGCCCTAGACTAATTGCCTCTCTGGTGATAGATTTTGCAACATTTTAATACTGATTATTATTGCTATTTTATTAGCCCTTTAAAGTCACTTGCTTGCTTTTGTTTTTACTGTGTGTATTGTTGCAGTTACTTTGGGGCTCCTTTTTGTAAGTCACCCTGGAGTAATCTGTTTTAGAAAAGCAACTAATAAGCAAGGAAGGCTGCAATCCTATACACACTTTCCTTCAAGTAAGCTCCAGTGACCACAGTGGGACTTAGTTCTGGGTAAGCATGCATAGGACTATTTCATATGCAAGTAAATAAAGCAAGCACCCATCGCATCAGCAGTGAATGAGGAATTGGCTTTTCTTTTGCTCAATCTGAGCGCAATTTAACGGAACCACCTTTACCACCGGGGCCTTGTAAAGACCCCAAGATCTCCTGCAACGATTTTGCAAAGTTTTTTGCAGATAAAATCACTCATATTCGGAAGGAGCTAGACCACCGTGGGAGCAGGGCTGGGGCAGGAGAGTGCTAGAGCCCTGTCTGGTCAAGTTGCATGGAATCAATTTCAATCCGTTACCCCCAAGGATGTGGACAGGCTGCTTGGACGCGTGAAACCAACCACCTGTCTCCTTGATCCTTGCCCATCCTGGCTAATAAAAGCAAGCCGGGAAGGGCTGGGCGATGGGCTCTGCGGGGTGGTGAATGCTTCCCTCCATGAGGGAACATTCCCAGATCCGCTGAAAGAGGCAGTCATTAAACTTAAAAAACCTTAAAAACCCATCTTTAGACCCGGCCAGTATGGCCAACTATCGCCCAGTCTCAAATCTGCCATTCTTGGGCAAGGTGATTGAGCGTGTGGTTGCTGAACAACTCCAGGCACGCCTGGAGGATGCGGACCATTTGGATCCCTTCCAATCGGGATTCAGGCCTCATCATGGGACTGAAACTGCCTTGGTCGCGCTGGTTGATGATCTCCGGCGAGCTAGGGACAAAGGTGAGAGTGGTTTCCTAGTTCTGCTGGATCTCTCAGCGGCCTTTGATACAATTGACCATAACATCCTTCTGGACCGTCTAGAGGGGCTGGGAGCTGGGGGCACTGTTATACAGTGGTTTCGCTCCTTCCTCCTGGGCCGTGTTCAGAAAGTGGTGGTGGGGGCATGTAATGCCTTAAGAGAAAATTTAATGAAAATGATTTATAGGTGGTACATGACACCAGTCAAGCTTGCAAAAATCTACCATCTGCCCGATAATAAATGTTGGAAATGTAATGAGACTGAAGGTACATTCTTTCACCTTTGGTGGACATGCCCAAGGATTAAGACATTCTGGGAGATGATTTATAATGAAATGAAAAAGGTATTTAAATATACCTTCCTGAAGAAACCAGAGGCCTTTCTCCTGGGCATGGTCGGCCAATTGGTGCCAAAGAAGGACAGAACTTTCTTTATGTATGCAACAACAGCAGCAAGAATTCTCATCGCGAAGTATTGGAAGACACAAGATTTACCCACCCGGGAAGAATGGCAGATGAAGTTGATGGACTATATGGAACTGGCGGAAATGACTGGCAGAATCCGAGACCAGGGAGAAGAGTCGGTGGAAGAAGACTGGAAAAAGTTTAAAGACTATTTACAGAAATACTGTAAAATTAATGAATGTTAGAAAAAGGTGGAAATGAAGTTATATGGCTTTAGTAGAAATGTGATAAGGAACTAAGTATAATTAGATTATTAGAGTATTAAAGGAAAAAATAAGGTTAGAAATGTTAAGATAATTATAGGATAGAAAACAGAGGAAGATGGAAAGGAATTGCTGAAACAATTAATAGAAGTGGAATACAAAAAGGGAGGTGTGAGGAGGTCGCTGAAATAAGTGAATGAAAGATAAGATATTGAAATTGTTTGGTGTGTTTTAAATTGTTTTTATTTTGTTCTGTTAGTTCAATGTGTTAGTGTTATGTAGTGTTCTTATGTTATATTATGTAGTGTTTTTGTATTGTATTGTATTGTTTATTTTGTTTTGTTTAAATTGTTGGAAAAGCAATAAATATTATTTTAAAAAAAACAAACAGAAAGTGGTGGGGGGGATGAGTGTTCAGACCCCTGGGCCCTCACTTGTGGGGTGCCTCAGGGTTCCGTCCTCCCCCCATGCTTTTTAACATCTATATGAAGCCGCTGGGAGAGATTATCAGGGGGTTTGGACTGGGTGTCCATCAATATGCAGATGATACCCAGCTCTACCTCTCTTTCAAATCAGAACCAGTGAAGGCAGTGAAGGTCCTGTGTGAGTGCCTGGAGACGGTTGGAGGATGGATGGCGGCTAATGGATTGAAGTTGAATCCTGACAAGACAGAAGTACTGTTTTTGGGGGACAGGGGGCGGGCTGGTGTGGAGGACTCCCTGGTCCTGAATAGGGTAACTGTGCCCCTGAAGGACCAGGTGCGCAGCCTGGAGTCATTTTGGACTCACAGCTGTCCATGGAGGCGCAGGTCAATTCTGTATCCAGGGCAGCTGTCTACCAACTCCACCTGGTACGCAGGCTGAGACCCTACCTGCCCGCGGACTGTCTCACCAGAGTGGTGCATGCTCTAGTTATCTCCCGCTTGGACTACTGCAATGCGCTCTACGTGGTGCTACCTTTGAAGGTGACTCGGAAACTACAACTAATCCAGAATGTGGCAGCTAGACTGGTGACTGGGGGTGGCCGCCGAGACCACATAACACTGGTCTTGAAAGACCTACATTGGCTCCCAGTACGTTTCCGAGCACAATTCAAAGTGCTGGTGTTGACTTTTAAAGCCCTAAACGGCCTCGGCCCAGTATACCTGAAGGAGCGTCTCCACCCCCATCGTTCTGCCCGGATGCTGAGGTCCAGCGCCGAGGGCCTTCTGGCGGTTCCCTTTGCGAGAAGCAAAGCTACAGGGAACCAGGCAGAGGGCCTTCTCAGTAGTGGCGCCCGCCCTGTGGAACGCCCTCCCATCAGATGTAAAAGCGATAAACAACTACCTGACATTCAGAAGACATCTTAAGGCAGCCCTGTTCAGGGAAGTTTTTAATGTGTGATATTTTAGTGTATTTTTTGTTTCTATGGAAGCAGCCCAGAGTGGCTGGGGAAACCCAGCCAGATGGGCAGGATACAAATAATAAATTATTATTATTATTATTATTATTATTATTATTATCATGAAAACCCACAGAATCAGTTTTTAGAGTCTGAAGACTTAGAGGTGAGGGCAATGTTTGTACATTTTAAGGGCAACAAAAGGCACCATTAAATCATCTCTGCCTCTCTTAAAATCTTACCTGTATTGTCAACCTAGCTGCTTTCAGGTTTCTGATATATAAGGCCTTGGGTGCGAAGTCTTGCTGAAAGTCTGGTCTACTTTTAAAGTAGCATAAAATAACTGCTGTGGTCAAACTCAAATGCTGACAAACAACTGATAGGGACACAAAGCGCAGGCAACAGATCATCTCTGAAGAGGAACGGAAACAGACACCAGAAGTTGCTGAATCAGATTAGAACAGTGTGGTTAACACGTAAGTGCAGCAAACTACCATTATGTAAAAGAGAAACTAACAGGCTATTATAGGCCCTATTTGATAGATAACATGTAATGGAAATATAATGGAAGATTGCTGAAAGGATGTTTTTAAGAATCCCATATTCATAAACACAAAGCAAATATCTAGGGACCCAGAAATCTGAATCTATTGCTGTGAAACGATGGATATATACTATGCAGACACCTTTTATCTCACCACTAATGGCAAGCAGCCTACACACTATGAGGAATGGCCTCCAGGTCGAAGAAGTGAAGCTAGCTGGTAGGCAGATCTAAGTGTCCTTTTATTTTAGAAATTGAGCACTAAATACATTAAGTCCTTCGGAGCCACTTCAGGAATTATTTTTAGAAGTTAAGGGTGTGTAACAAGGCCAGCATTAAGGCATGACAAGGAAAGCATCCATCTGCAGTCTCACATTTCAAAGTTCAAATTGACGCAGATGAATCAATAATACTCCCCTCCTTTTCTTTTGGTAGGGTATCCTATCAGATCAGCCCTTCTCCGAAGTGAAGGAAGGTTTGCCATAGAGATGAGGGAAGGTTGGCCAATATCACAGCTCTAAGCTCTATTGTAAAGGAGAGCCAATGTGGTGAACTGGACTACAACTCCTATCCTCCCTGATCACTGACCACGCCGGCTGAAACTATGGGAGCTGTATTTCAAAATGTCTGGATAGCATCACATTGGCTACCACTGCTCTAAGGATGGCTTCTCACAACTTAGGTACATCACCTAGAGGAGTCTGCATGCCTAGCCTAGCTGCCCAGAGCAGTGAAGGAGCAGAACAGGAGTGCATGCTCCTAGCCACTCCGAGCCAGAGTGGAGAGGCATGGTTTTTGCACCAGCCTGCATGCTAGGATGACCAGATAAAAAAACAGGAGAGGGCTTTGGCACTTGTAATAGCTGTGTCATACTAAGCTACACTAATAAAAGTGCAAACGCCGTGTCCTCTTTTTCACCGGGCAACTCAGCATCCATCATCTGAATCTATGCAAATCCTGCTCAGAGGGTTATTCCAGCTAGAGCTATTGGTATCCATGGAGGTAATGATATCAAACCACAGTTGCCAAGCAGCAAGTCCACAATGGAACCAGCAATAAAGCAGAGAAGGGACAGAGCACGGACACAGGGCTTGCCTAGGAGCCTGCCCAGTGAAAAGCTTTGCTCAGAAGGCAGCCCTGGAAAACCTGGTGCCCTCCAGACACTGGGCACTGCCTCTCTCACCAGCCCCAGGCAACAGTATTGTGCTGGCTGAGGCTGTTGGGAATTGTGATCCACAACATCTGGGATCCACCAGGCTGATGAAGATAAATGTATGTACTTTTTTGAGGCACACGCAGGAAGTCAGTCACAAGCAACTTCCAAAGGTCTATCATGGCACTTCTAATGTCAGGCTTGTTTCCAGTCTTCTGGTAATACTTGCATCTTTCCCCTGGACAGTTTTCAATGTTTCTGTGTTCTTTTAATAATGCAGGCACTAAGAGTGGAAAGGAGGCACAACAGTGGCTGCGATTTTTAAACCACGTAAATCAGAATTCTTGGACTCGAGCCAGTTTCATCCCGTGGAATACACTTAAGACTTGTCCGTTGCTGCTGTGCAAATGGGCTTTTGCACTGTCACTGCAGGAAGAAGAGGAGCAGCAGCACCCTAGGCAAAGCCAGAAGATCTTGGCCCCACCAGCCACTGACATTTCTGCAAAGTCTTTCTGTTCCTTGCTAACTGGAAACATTGTGGAATGCTGCCTGACTGGTGGGTAGGAATAGCAACTAGCAACAGTGATCCTGACTGATCAATTGATTTATTTTGCATATAAATGCAACATGGGGGAAAACCGGGGTGGCATCTTCCAGGGATGCACGCCCACGTGACCTGCACAAGATTGCAGCCTTGAAAAAAGCACTTTTTAGGGCGCTTTTTAGTTGCAAACTAAAACAAAAGGCCTGGTTAGCCGGTGGTGCTGAAGTCTCTCTGCCTGAGGCCCTGGAGATATACTGCCAGCCAGAGAAGATGATCCTAGACCAGGTGGACAAATTGTCTGGCCTGGCATATTCGGCTTCCTGTGTTCCTCTCAGAAATCCCTGAGGCCCCGCAAGGTGTGGATCTGCTTTGAAGGCCCTCATTTTACTGAGGGTAGAAAGAAGAGTATATACCAATTTGTATATAAATTGGTCTCTCCCACCCCCTGCTCTGCAGCATCCGTGCCAATAGAGCGCAACTCCTCCTCCTGTTTCCTCTCCCTTCCTACATTTCCAAAGTGGTGATCCATCATTTTAAAGCCATTAATGCCAGCCCCTCGTTGCTCCCTCTGGCTGAAATGCAGCGTTCCCTGCTCAAATTAACTTTGTGGCCTTCAGCTTGGGTTGGTGCTGTGCATGCATGCATGCCTGAAGGATAAAGGCTTCAATGAGCTGTGGACAGATTGTAAGGCACCGGGGGAAGAAACGTGCAGAAAGGGAGCCTTTGGACGATGAAGACCAAGGCCAGAAGAAAAGCAACAGCAAATGGAAATCAGACTTTCCAGTGGGCTACTGAATACTTTGATAAGAAAAGGTCAGAGATTCAGAGTGTCATAGGTTTTACCAAGCAAGGAATGAAGGCTTCTCAAAGTGTCTCTTGAGGAAGCTGAGACCCTGGGGACAGTGTAGGGGGAGAGGAAGAAATGTTCTAAATTATTGCTTCTTCCTGAGCACAGAGAGAGACCTCAGCCATGCACCAAAAGCATCCCTTTTAATCCAAGATGACACATCTTGGCAGTCTTGATAAAGGTCTCACCAAGGCCTGAAGAAGACCAATTATGGAAGAGTCAGGCACAGGGTGCCTTTGTCCTCAGCAGCTAGAGAAGGAAGTCAAAAGGAGGTCAACATGGATGCTGAAAGTGGAGTCAAAAAGCTCTGGGGTTGATAAAAAAATTCCCCAAACCACAGTGATAGGGGTTAGAATAACATTGCCCCATATTCTGCAGGCTCTCATCTACCCAATGTGCATGCCCTGCACTTTATACAGCCAGAGGGAGAGAGAGTCATAAGCAGAAACTGATATGCCAGGCAAATCAAATACATTTGCACAATGCTGCTTTTCATAGAGAGACATAATAATAATAAACCTTTATTGTCACTACACCACCTGTGTGCAGTGAAATTAAACGAGCCCCCCCCATACACTCAGTCTTGTTTGTGCTCTGTGTGCTTGTCGGAAGTAAATTACACCACTATTTTTTCTCTCCATTCAGCAGCCCAGCAGCCCAAACTGTTCTTTAACCTGTTGGTGCGGCTGACTATACTTCTGTATCTCCTGCTCGAAGGTAGGAGATTAAAGAAGTGCTGGCCAGGATGTGAGTCATCCCTAAGAATTTTCCTCATTCTCCTGAGGCAGCGGTCTCTCACGATGTCATCTAGCGAACTCTGAGGACAGCCCATGATGTCATGTGCTGTATTTGCCACCCTCTGTAGGGACTTCCTGTCCGTGGCTGCAGTGATGCCCTGCCTTCACCCATATGGTAAAGTCTATATTTTGAGACTTTACCAGGCAACAGCCACACAGCTTTGATGAGGTGTTTGCTTTGGGTTTGGTTTTTGGGTGGTTGGTGGTGGTGGGGGATTGATTCTCAAGACGCTGAACTCTGCCACCAGTGTAAGTGACCTGTCATTGTGGAATGCAGCGCTGGTAATAAGAACAGACACTAAGGCAACAACCCTCCCAATGTAACTGAACTCTAACAAAACCAGCTCACATAGCCAATGATCAGCGATGATGGTGTTCAACCATGTTCAACCCTGAAATTAATCAATGTGCCTATTTTAGGCTCATTTATTTCAATGGGTGTACTCTGAGTAGAAGTTTGCTGGATACAACCCTTAACTTTTCAAAACTGCACCGATTTTAACCAAATCCTGTACTATGATTCCTGACATTAAGGAGCAGGTTTTCATCTATGTTTGGATACAACTGGACACCATTTTGAAATAAGATGGTGGACTAAACCTTTTAAAATTGAATTGATTTTTAAACATATTTTTATTCTTAGAATTCCTGAGCAATGCCAGGTACAAGGTTGCTAGTGATTACATGATTTGCCTGGTATACAGATCCTGTTCATAGTTAGCAAGTGGGGTATATAATTTTGAACAAGACGCTGAAGAATCGTGTGGGATCAGGACTAGCTACTTCTTTCTGAACCGCCAGTAAGATCACTACTCAAATGTCATTTTTCAGTTCTGGAATCTATGCATTATAAAGCAGAGCCAGGAGAGACATTTCAGAGAAAATCCAGACAATCAATTCAGGTGCCAACCCCCCCCCCCAACCTGTTGCAAAGTGCTGAATGTGCTTAATCTGCTTTACTTTATGGAGCAGGAAATCTAAAGGTGATTTAATGAGGAGCTGTACAAATTTGCTGGGTAGAGACAGTCATAGGTATCAATGCTACAATAAGGGTCACTGTGCTCCTAGGCAACCCAAGATACAGCTGATACATCAAGGTATTTTGACCTTGCAGACAGAGACTAAGCAAGAGGCAATAGGAGGGAGTCAACATCAGCAACATTCAGACAGGAAGGAAACTCTCACTTTTCGATTGATGTTGACATTTGAAAGTTGAAATGACCTACCAGATGACAGAGGAATTTGCTAGCAGCATTGAAGAAGAGGCTTACTCTTGCACTTTGATTTGGTTTTTGGTAGAATTAGTCCTGTTGAATTGAGCAGATTAATTTATAAAGGCTGCTCAAGGCATTCAAGGGCAAAGTTGGTCCATGCTTTGGGATACATATGGTGAAGAGGGTTAGGGATCAGCAAGAGAAAGGAACCTCCTACTGGCTTTGCTTTAGAAGGGTTATCACAACAAGGAAGGCAGACTGCCTACTATCTCCTGTCCTGCAAGTCACAGTGACCATCTCCCTCTGAGATTAACACTTTTTCTGGGATGCCTTGGAAAAATTGCATAATGGGCAAGGGACCACAGTTCAGTGACAAGAGCAAATTATTTGCATGCTTGTATGCAGAAAGTTCTGAGTTCAGTTCCTGGCATCTCCAGGGAAAGCGGATCAGGTGCAGTGGTGCAGCCAAGGCTGGACCTATGGGTCAAAGTCAAAGGCCCCAAAATGAACACCCAGATGTATAAAAATCTTCCCTACTACTTGGCAGGAGTAAGTTAAGCCTGAGATAATTAATTCAGGATTGGTTTGACTGTGTGCATATATGCGCAGAGCGAGACTGAAATGTAAGATGGCTCTAAGTCTCTTTTCCTGAGGAAATCTGAAAGCATAGCAGGCCATGTTCTCGGAAAAACACAGTGGGCATTTTATGAGGACATGTGAATTATTAAAGGATAAGAAGTAGATCAAGCATAACTGACCTGGTGTGTGCATGCTTGGTGACATTTACAAGCCCTTCTGTCAATATTTTGTTTTCTATATTGCACGCAGTTTTATAAGCAGGGTTTGTTTGTTTGTTTGTTTGTTTAAAAAAATCAGAATAGCCAAGCAGCTTAAATATATTTCTCATAAAGAAAAAAGAAACGAAACTGAAAAAGCAACCTCCAGGCTGTTTCAGAACCACTCTGCCTCCAAATCGGTTGCATCCTAAGTGTCAGGTAATGCTGAGTTTCCTTGAACCTTAAATAGATATATTTGGAAATTGACATGCAAGTAAGGGCCCCTCCAGACTGGTGCTTTATTTGGCAATGTTTATTTGACACAATAATAATGCATTTGTAGTGTGATGCTTCCCCCAATGCTATGACAACTATTGCTGTCCAGAGGGGCTGTAGCAGAATAAAAGCAGGACACACACAAAAAGCCCAGAACATCTGTGGTCTGAAACATTACAGAATTTCAGCAGTCACATGATATGCACTGATTGGAAATAAAGCAGTAAGACCAGCTGAAAACTTGCAGGTGCAAAAAGCATTTAAATATAGAATTGGTGGGACCACCCAAACAGCAACGGGAGCACAAATAATCACGAGTGCACAACTGAAAGGAAGTCTGGAGAGGCCAGGAATATTATCCAATTTATTTAGTCATTTGTTTAACAAAATTATATACCACTGGATTGGAACAAAAACTCTAAGAGGTTTATAAGAAATATCCAAATCCATTGAAAAAAGTTAAAAACAAGTAATTAGAAGTATTAGAAAATAATTAAAATGAGCAGCAAACTGAAAAGAGAGTAAAACATGTCAAAATCTAAATGTTCCGATAGGCTTGCCTAAGCTAAAAAATTTTAAGCAGATGCTGAAAAGAATTCAGCAAAGGCACCTGCCTTATTTCAATAGGCAGGGAGTTCCAAAGTATAATTGCTGCCCCACTGAAAGAATGGTTTGTTACAAGCGTAGAGCTAGTATCGTGTTGAACCTGCCCTTCTGTAGATCGAAGTGGCTGAGTGGGCACTTCTGGGGTAAGGGGATCCCGCAAGCAAACTGGTCCCAAGCTGTTAAGGGATTTATATACCAACAGCAAAACCTTGGCCTGTTAAACCAATTGGCAAGCTGTGCAGTTCTCTGAGCAGAGGTGTTATATGCTGTCAGGTCTCATTTCTGTCAGCAACAGTGCTGCAGACATCTGCACCAACTACAGATTCTGGATCAACTGCAAGGAAAGCCCCACAAAGAGTGCTTTGCAGGAATCCAGTCTGGAAGTCACCAGTACCTGAACTACTGTCGTCAGTCTCTCCCAGTCCAGGAACAATTGTAGCTCTCATACCAGGCATAGCTAGCAAAAGGTGCTTCCACACCAGTGACAGAGCTGAGGGTCCAGAAGTCCCCTCAGACTGCCTGCCTGCCTGCCTCTTCAGGGGAGTGCAACCCCTTCTTGGGGACGCAACTCACCTGACCAATTTCTCAGACACAGGAACCGCTTGCTCACAGTGCTTCTGTCTCGCCCCGATTCAAGCTCAGCTAATTATGTTGGCAACGCAGTTAAAGGGTGTTTGCATTCCCGACTTTTCGGAAAGCTTTTGCCGAGTGCATAAACGACCACCAGAAGAACTGAAAGCTCACAAGTCCTAGCGTTTGAAAACAGAAGGCGCTCTCACACAGATGCTTCATTACTGCAGTTCAGAGAGAGATTTGTCTTGAAGGGGATTTATTCTAAAATGGTGCTGCCATCTGCTGGGGACAGTGCTGGCTTCCTTTAAAATAAAATAAAAAATATGTAAAGCCCCACATTTTGCTGGCCTGATATCTACAAACAAGTATTTTCTGTAAACTTATGGGACATAGGTGGGTCCACCTGTGGCCCCCCAACCCCATTTTATGCAACCCCACTGCCCCATTCTTCCATCTCATCAGAGTTCCTTCCTGCTTGTGCCTCCACATTTCACATGCACACTAAAGTCAGAAAGGAATTAATTTCACTTGCTTTTCAGCAGGGGCGTACAAAGGTGGGGCGGGTGGCCCCGGGTACCACTTGGGGGTGTGTGACAAGATGGCCCACTGCCTCCCCCCAGCTGTAGAGGGGCCGAGGGTGCATGTGCAGTCAGTATGGGCACCGCTCGCATGCATCATCCATACAGATTGCCTCTTGCACGGCATCCATATGGGCTGCCGCTCATGCACACTGTCCATACAGGTGTCCGTACAGGCTGCCACTCACACAGCGACTGTACCGTCCCGCCCTGGGTGCCGGAGAGGGTTCCTCCGCCACTGCTTTTCAGAACAGCAGCTGTTTGGGTCTGTTGTAATTTTTAAAAGTATCTATGCTTATTTGAGAGTAGCCCCATCATGCTAAAATTCTCTCTTCTGGACAACAGCAAAAGTTTGGGAGCCCTTTCCTCGGTCTCATCTGATCACCCCAATTTTGGGAGGTCTTCCAGTGGTCAGGACCTAGGAGTTAGTTGATGAGCCTGTCCAACTCCCTAGTCATAGTTCCATGGCTACAGTCCCTCAGCTTACTCAATTCTGGTGGGCATTTATTCTCCATGTAAATTTCACTACCTCCTTGAGCAGGTATGTACAAATATAATGCATTTGCATTATTTTCAATGCACCATATAGTATTTATTATTTCCTTGCTGTAATTTCCTCCTGCAAATAATACCTGCATATCAGCCCTTGACAAAACAGTTCACTGCAGGTTCCTATGACTTGAATAGGGGAAGCAAGGAGAACCATTACTTGACACATCCAGGCCCTGTCTGACATCTTCAGAAAACAACCAGCTCCCCTCTCACTCCCCAGACTTCAAACACAAATGCTACCTTTCATTGAAAATGAGCTATAGAGCTGTCTCATTTCATGTCAAAGCACCCAGAGCTATATATTATTTACATGTTTCTGAGTTTATTGTTCATATTAATGAGATATGTTGTTTTTTTAAATTGGAATACAAAAGAAAGAAAGAAAGAAAGAAAGAAAGAAAGAAAGAAAGGAAGGAAGGAAGGAAAGAAAGAGCACCTAGAGCTTTAAGAGAGCTGCAGGGTGACCAGGTGAAAAAGAGGAAATGACTTGTGCCCCTTTCAGAGTTGTGTAGAAGAGGGAAATCTAACAGGTGCAGCTTGTCTTGCAAAAATGGAAAGCGCAAGATCCCCATTTCCTTTTTCATCTGGTCATGTTAGTGAACTAGCCAAGTGCTGCCTGAAAAGATGGGTGTGTTGCATTGCTGTTGGAAGGGCACTCCTGTTCTTGTCATACCATGTTAAGGCCGCATTTCCAAATGCACTTATTAGGGAACCAGCTTCATTAAACACGGCAAGATTCATTTTTGAAGCAATGCACACTATCAGTCCCTAATGGAGACCTGTAGTCAAAGATGCAGCCAGTTCTTTCCAACCAAATATATAGGCTCCAGCTTTCCTCGCCCTTCTAGCTCTAGGAAATTGCAGACCTCCAAACACTGTTGGATTCCCATTTCCAACATCCCTACTGGCTGGGGCTCAGAGAGGTTGGAATCCATCCACATCTGGAGGGTCATAGGTCCCCCCGTCCCTTCTTTAGGTCATGTCCAGCTCCTCTTCCTTCAGCCTTCACTCCTTCTCTCTTAGGCTCAAACCACGTGTGCAGCAGAACGAGATGGCCGAAACAGGCAGCTTCACAGCAGAAGATTGATTTAAAATGCTCTTCCCTATGTCAATAATTCCCTGAAAACAGAAAACTACCATGACAGGCAAAGGGGCTGGCTTACAACATGCTAGCTTTCTCTTTGCATAGAAATTTAACATTGGGAAAGGATATTCTTCCACTTCCATCTATTAGGGCAAATGGGGCACTGCCTCACCATCTTCCCTTGCCTATTTTCTTGCTTATATCCAGCCTCGGCTGTCAGCTTCCTCCTCTTTAGTCTCTGTGTTATCCTTCTATAGCTTGGCATGGAGGAGGATGAGGGCAAAACTAGCCTGAGTTGGCTCTCCCTGTCCTTGGCTCTGCCTCCACCTACTGTTGGGCTTTCCACCCTGCTAGTCCCCCTGGGCACCTGCCACCAACGCTACACTTGTCGTCTCAAGGAATTCCATCTATTTTGCCCCCTCATTCAGCTGCAGGCATGGTCCCAGTCTCAGATCCTTCCCTGGGGCTTTCTTCAGTTGTGGGGCAACAGTGGGTAGGGTGTAGATTGAAAGGACGGAGTCAAACGTGAAGTGGAAGCAGCAGGTGCTGACTCTCTGGTTTCACTGAGGAACGCAAAGAGCATCCATCTCTAGACTGCAGCTATCAACCCTACTTGACAGTTCATCCCATGCAATCCAGCCGGTCCAGGCAAAGCCATTTCAAACATTTCTGCACTGCAGCTGCATGCATTCCTCTAAGGAGGGAAGACATTTTCTGAAGCAACCAATCACATCGCTTAGGACAGCCTCCCTCAAATCTAATGCCTGTCATAATTTTTTGGGGGGGGACTACAACTCCCATCAGCCCCAACTAACGTGACTAATGTTCAGGGATGATGGGAGTTGTAGTCCTGCAATATCTGGAGAACCACAGGTTCCCCATCCCTGGTTTTACAGAAACTGAGTTGTACCTGAGCCATTTGATTTCACTGCAAGGGGGTCTAACAGGTATTCTGCAATGTCTTGTATACTGTGATGATGGTACTACCAAGGATTTAGCAAAGGTGAAGAGAGGACAGAGTTATTTAAACTGTTGGAAGCTGCCCAGAGCAGCTGGGGCAACCTAGTCAGATGGGTGATGTAATGGTTATAGGGGTTGCTCGTGCGTAAGTTGCCGCCACTCCTGGCTAGGTTACCTGGTTAAACCCTTTCTGTCTGGACAGCCCTTTACTTCGTGGCTGTTTCAGTCACTGGCAGAATCCGTCAGTGGGCATTTCTTGAACTTCTTCCAGCAAAGAAGTTCTTTGACGCCAAGTCTCCGCCTACTCTCCCTGCGCGGAAGTCTTCTGCACAGGGTGGGTGTGGGCAGCGGAGGACCCGTGCTCTCCCCGCTGGTTTCCGGCGAGGAGTCCTGGAGCCCCCTCACCGATTCCCCCATCTGCCCCCCTTCACCCCTGGTGTCACGCTGATTTTCTTCCCCAGCAGATGGGCTGCCTCTCTCCCTGCTGGGTCCCTCTCCAGCATCGCTCTGGAGCCTTGCCTCCGCCTCTGGCTTCGATGGCAGTTCCCTGACTGGTGACATATAAATAAATTTTTTATTATTACCATTGTTGTTACCCCCACCACAGTCCCTGAAGCCTGTCTCCCATTTTATGCATTGTGTTGGGGAAAAGCTCATCGTTACTTTAGGGGAATTTGCTTTTAAGCATCATCTACCTCCAGACAAGCCAGCCTGGATCATGCTCAGTATGCAACTCTCCTGCTTCTGGATGAAGAAAAGAATGTTTCAATTTCCTGGTTGCCTGCCTGTCTGCCTACCGTTCCTTTTTAAAATGCCGCTCTCAAACTACGTTTGCTTAAACACAGCTTGCAAGACTGCTCCTAAGAAGGAGAGCTGTTTTTACATTGTGCAGTGCAATGAAATCGTAGCCATGAAATCATCATTCATTTAACACAGATATAACTTAGCCTATCCTATCAGTTTACACGAAAAATCCTTCTAGATGAACTGAACTTGAACCCTGGACATGCACTGAACTGCAAAATCAACTGCGAGTATTTCTTACAGTTGTCCCTAGGAGGATTTGAAATATAGTTCCCCAAAGAGTTACACAGGTGTTTTCTGAAAAGCTCACAGGGAACAATTCAGAGGATTTGCTTAAATCCCCTTGAAATTAGATTTACAGCCTGGCTGTGTGCAACATACATGTTTACTCAGACATATGTCCCAGTAATTGAGAATAGGGTTGTAGCCTTCTAACTATGCAGGGCTGGGGTTGGAGGTGCTCAAACCAGTTGAAATCCGTGGAGATAAGTATGCCTAATTCTGCCTAGGACTTTCTTTCCATGGTTAGCAATGCAGCCCAACCATTCAATGTCAGAAACATGCAATGGGATCCTTATTTGGAAGTTCGTCCCAGTGAATTTAATGGGATTCACACACAGGAAAAAAATATGTAGAATTGTAGGGTGAACCAACATCTGCTTTCTGGCGGGATGAGCTATGAAAAACTAGTGTACAGTGGAACCTCGGGTTAAGTACTTAATTCGTTCCGGAGGTCCGTTCTTAACCTGAAACTGTTCTTAACCTGAAGCACCACTTTAGCTAATGGGGCCTCCCGCTGCTGCCGCACTGCCGGAGCACGATTTCTGTTCTCAACCTGAAGCAAAGTTCTTAACCTGAAGCACTATTTCTGGGTTAGCAGAGTCTGTAACCTGAAGCGTATGTAACCTGAGGTACCACTGTACCACTCCATATCTATGGAGCCTATTTCTCAAAATACTCATTCGACAACCTAGCGCCAGGTATTTCCACCAGCCACTTGCTAGCTGCCAGTCAACGCTTTGGGCAAAAACACGTATGTCTGAATCCAGCCTTAGATACGTAAGAAGTTGCCTTATGCTGAGAGCAGTCAATTGGCCCATTTAGCTCAGTCCTGCCCAGCAGCAACTCAGACAGGAATCTTTCCAAGCCCCATCTAGGGATGCCACCAATTGAACCAGGGTGGCGTAATGGTTAGAGTGTCGGACTAGGACCTGGGAGAGCAGGGTTCAAATCCCCACTTGGCCATGAAGTTCACTAGGTGACCTTGGGCACTAGTCATTGCCTCTCTGACTAATCTACCTCACAGGGTTGTTGTGGGGATTAAATTTGGAGGGAGGAAGCCATGGACACTATCTTGAGATCCCTGGAGAAAAAGGCAGGATATAAATGCACAAAGAATAAAAACAAAACGGGGTCGCCTGTGTGCTCAGCATGTGATGAACCAGTGAGCTACTCCACTGGGTTAAACTGGTGACCAGTGGGTGATCCAGCTTTATGTTGATGACTGGCAGGCCCTAGAGAAAGGGCCCACATCATAGGACTTCCTCATCCTCTCGGAAATTTGGGCTCAGACAGCATACTTTGTGAAAATGGTCAGTGCAGGGTCTCTGTTGCTAAGTTACCCAGCTGCTCCCTACCTTGTCTGGCTCACCCAGAGTATTTCCATCGCTTTTCAAAGAATATTCATGATTATGCTAGCTCCAGTGTATCAGCCATTGATCCAGCTCACTTGCCGAGTCCCGGGAGATTCTGCCGATCTCGGAGCCACCTCCCAAATCTCTCAACCGGCTGCATTTAATTCACTAACTGCTGAGGGAGACGACTGGCTGGAAATGATGCTCAGCTGAATTGTAAACTTAGGGAGGAAAGGGAAGGGCTGGGCTTGGATTTAAAGTGAGTTACTTGCTCCTCCTGCTGGCTCCTCTGAGGAATTGCAGGGAAGCTATAGACAAAGGGTTTGGGAATACAGTACTGTACAATGCTGTAGCCTACATTCTCACTTTCAAATTAGCCTGGTTTAATTAATGTAAATACATTAAAGAAGCCGCCATGTCATAGTAATCATCCTGTGAGATAATGCCCCGTCAGTGAAATGAGATAGGCTTTCTCCTGCCATTCAGCCAGCTCTTGCGACTCTCGGGCAAGAGAAGCAAAGTCAAAAGGAAATATTGCAGTGGATCTCCAAAGAGCAGGAGTTGCTTGGGTTTGAAACATGGAAATTCTGCATTTGCTTCAGCAGATGGATAGCTGATGCTTAAGGACTATATATATATATACACACACACACACACACACACACACACACACACACATATACATATGGTTAATTATAGGGAATAGAATGTGAACTATAGGGAATAGAATGTTGGAAAACAATGCAGCAACAAGAGGAAATTATGGGCACATTGAGAAAAGAGTGTGAGAAGCCAATTTTTTTGGGGGGGATGTATTAAATTTGTTTTAATTGTGGTTGATTAGTTAAAATTTGGAAAATCAATAAAAATGATTTGGCAAAAAAAGAAGAAAAAGAAATTCTGCCTTTGGTCATCAGACGTAGCCAGGATTCCTCAGGCAGTAGCTTCAGATTCCCATCTCAACCCAACAACCAGATAATCCACAGGTGTCGCTTGCCTGAACACCCCTCATTCATGCCCACTGACCATTCTGGCTGGAGCTGATGGTAGTTGTGGTCCTAGAGGGCACCAGCTTAGAGAAGGCTGATGCACATAACAATGTATGCCAAACACTGTTTTAGAATATACTGGCATTGAAATGTTTTAAATTAGCTTTATGCATTGTGTAGTGTGTCCAACAAATTAGATTCCCTTACATGGAACCATTCCTTGTAATAAGGAACAGACAGCAAGTCTGCGTAGAGTACATACTTTTCTCTACATTTAAGTAAAATCCATTTAGGAAAATGGCTGTGGGTGGCATGATGTCTTAGTTTGCATTCCTAACTCCACTTACCTGGGAGTAAGTCCCACTGAACTCAGTAGGAATGGCTTCTTTTCAAGCAGATGTTGTCAGGATTGCAACCTTCGCTTCTGCACAGGACAGATTATATCAGGTGTGATCTGTAGAGCTGGAGTTGTTGTTCGTTTTTAAGCCCAAAATTCACCACTGCCCATACACACAGCGAAGCTAAATAAGATAACAGAAACTTAAACAAAGGTGCCCTTGAATTTCCAATGCTGAAAACTTATTTGAATCCTAAATTGTGATGTTTCCTTTTTCATGACTGTTACAGGATTAGCCACTTCATTTCATTCATCACTGGATGGGGGGGGGGTGTTTTTGTAAAAGTAAAGTATGTTTGTGTGTGTGTGGATAATAAGGTGGAGAAGGTGAAGAAGAGACAGTGTGAGAGTGAGTGAGAGTGTGTGTGGGTGTGGGAGGGATTTCTCCATTTACCATATTGGCCTGAATATAAGCCTCACTTTTTTTCCAAATTCCAACCATGAAAATTTAAAGTACATCTTAAATTTGTGACCTTACAAAAATAGGCTTTTACAATATCGCTGCTGAAACAGACATACGGTAAAATGCGGAATTTTAAGGGAGCGGCTTATATTCAGGTATTGTCTCTCTCCCCCCCCCCATGAATTTTAAAGGTGCAGCTTATATTCGGGCCAATATGGTATTTATTGCACCTGACAAGGTGAGGCTTCGATCCACAAAATCCCCTGCAACAACAACAACAAAAGTGCTGCCTCCTAATACCACAGGACTCTTTGACAGTAATTCCTTCAACACGTGTGCCTCTTTTAAGGCCTTGTCGTAATTAAAAGCAGACTTGCCAAGCAGAGATAACCATGCAGGGGAGCCCCCAGCAACTACCCACATCCAACCCCTCCTGGTGCGCCTCTTTCCTACCTTAAGCAGTCACTAAAATAAAGTGACAGGGCTCCCCCCCCCCCCCGCAAAGCACAACATCAACTCCATGAAGAAACAACAACTAAATCTGCATTGAGCAAAAATTGGGAATGATTTATTGTGTATATATATATATATATATATATATATATATATATATATATATATGAAGAAACACTCATCTCTCATGGAAGGATGCTTCCCCACAGAGAAACAAGGAGGGTGACTTTTAAAAGCTGCCTTTATTCTGCGCTTTTGGATATTCTCAGAACTCTGGCTCAGGGGTGAGCGAAGAAATACAGTGGTACCTCGGGTTAAGTACTTAATTCGTTCCGGAGGTCTTAACCTGAAACTGTTCTTAACCTGAAGCACCACTTTAGCTAATGGGGCCTCCTGCTGCCACCGTGCTGCCAGAGCACGATTTCTGTTCTCATCCTGAAGCAAAGTTCTTAACCTGAAGCGCTACTTCTGGGTTAGCGGAGTCCGTAACCTGAAGCGTCTGTAACCTGAGGTACCACTGTACATGAGACCCCCTGTTTGCCTTGCATGCAAAGGGTCCCAGTTTCAATCTCCAGATAGGGCTGGGAACGTTCTTTTCCCTAGGAGCCACTGCTCATTCATCTCTAAACAATCCTAGATGGACCAAAGCATCTTGACTCTGTATATAAGGAAGCTGCCTCCTGCCTACGAATAAAAAATGCCAGCAGCAGTTGCAAGCAGATGGCAAAGCAAAGAGGAGGCAGGGAGAGTAGCTGTGTGTCTTACCAAGTTGCTTACCGGGAGTCGGCTGCAGTGCTCTTCTTCCCGGCAGCCTGTAGGCCAATAAGCAACAGCGTATGGATACAGCAGGCAGATGCTGGGGCCATCTGGGATGGGAAGTCTTGTTTGGCCCAAGGGCAGACAGGAGATATCTGGTCTCAGGCACTTGCTGAGGCTCTGGCTGTCCCACAGGACTCGGTGACAAAGTGCTGAAGCCCAGAGCAGATGCTGGGGAGTTAGTGGTTGAAACCTCATCTCCCTGCTGCTCTTATCTTGCCCCATCTGGACCCAGAGAGAGGCCCCATCAGGTCCCACGGCAGACCTTGCCAGGAGGAAACACCTTTTTCCTGCCTTGCTGGCCACAGCAGGGGTGGCTGTTGTTCAACAGGAAAAATACGGGATCTCTGCAGTCTATTTATAAGCCTATCTCCTGCAGCCGGGGCCTGCTGCTCAGACAAGAGGGCAAGGGCCCCGGTAGCTATTAGAGCAACACTCTGGGTCGGCCTGGTGCTGTTTTTGTTACAGGCCAACCCCAGGATATCCTGAATCGGTTCCATGGCAGAGATTCCTGCCACACACCAGGCTTTGATGTCAGCTGTAAACAAAGATCCCACCCAGGCACCTGGTTTCTCCTATGGGACACCTTCCAAGAGGAACAATCTCAACTGGAGTAGGTTTGGGTTCAGTCTTTTCCCCAGCTCTTTATACAGGAATCTGCCTTATATTGAGTTAGACCAAAAGTCCATCTAGCTCATTATCTACAGCAGTGTTGCTCAACCTTTTTAAACCAACACTACCTTTTTTAGCTAACCTAATAATCCCCTTTAAAACCTGACCCCCCCAAATAATTTTATTTGACTTTCCATATGGATTGAAATTTCATTACTTTTATTTTTTTATTCATACTGTATGTGTTTTTGGAAACACTCACATACCCCTGAGATCTGTGGGGATAACCAGATTCATAGGCCCAACAGGCTTAAGTTCATTTGATGCAGGAAGGGGTTAATGCCATAAAGTCACTCTACATCACCTTGGGAGGAAGGTAATCAAGTCTACCTGAGAAACTCAGTGTGTGAAGAGGCTGGTTGATCCAAGCTCAGACCACATGGCTCTAACAAGCCTCTCTTGAGTTTCCATACTAATTTAGGAACTTTTGCCACTGTAACTAAGCCAAGTTTTACTGCCTGCATTTTCTGAATGCTGTATGAATCTGACCTTTGAAGAGTTTGTAAGTAAACTGTTTTTAATTTACCAAACATGTTGTCTTTTTCAATGCCTGGGGAAGAGGGAAACTTTGGAAGGAACTTACAAGAGCATATTTTAAAGGTCTAACAGCCTATATTTCCACACTTTACTTTGCTGCACGTTTTGTGATTTTAAATATCTGCTGGTGTTCTCTCACCAGAGAGTACTTGCCTCAAACCTGGATGTTGGCATCCAGGAGTTCTCTGTTTATACCTGTTTTATGTCTTTATGTTAGCTTCAGACAGCAGAACCAACTTCTGCCTATACTGTAGCTGCTAACATGATGACATACGACCGGACTGCCATTCCCTCCCCCTGGGTCTGGTCTTGGAAGTGGACAGTAGAAAGCAAGACAACACCAGCTTGAAGGTCTTCTAAACAGAGTGTGTGGCACTATAGCAGATTCTCTCCAACCCTACGGATTCCATAGAACAAATTTTCCATTGCTACTAAAATGTTTAGCTGTACTGAGGACTCCACCTGTTCAACATTTCCTTCTTGCCAATACATCACTTCCCTCCTCATTTAGCCTATTATCCTCCATCATTTCAGGCACTCATTGCTGACAGTCTCCCATGATTGCCTGATGGGGCCAGACTCCCCAATTGGGAATCAATGCCCCAGGCTAAAATAAGAGATAGAAAATCTTGGCTGATGAGCTGGTCCAATATGGAACATCATTTAGCTTTCTCAGGGTCCTCTTCCAGGAATCTGCCTCTGGTTTTTGCCAACTTAAAACAGACAGCCTCTTTCTGTGTTGCTTAGGCAGGCCTAATGAGCTTGCTTACCTTCTGAGGCCTCCAGTGCAGGATAATCAATAGCGGAGAAAGCAGCTCTTGGGGCAGCAAATGCTGATCTTTCCTCTGAGCTGAATCAGCCAATTTCCCCGCTCTGGCTACATCTCCCCCACCAGAGTGGGAAAAGCTTCCTGCAACATTCTTCATCATCTATGCCTTAATCTCAGGAGAGTTGGGTGGGTTTCTACTTGCCTTATACTGAGTCTGACCATTTTTATCATCTCTGACTGACACTGGTTTTCCAGGGACATTCCAGGGACAGGGGACATTCCTGGTCCAAGCTGAAGATGCCAGTGATTGAACCTGCGACCTTCTGCCTGAGAATTAGAAGCTCTATCGCTCAGGTTCAAAACATCTAGAGATCCTTTCTCAAATGTTTGTTTGCACCATTTAGACCTTTTCCTATTGCACAAATTCACGACCAAGTCAAAAAGCCCGGATCTGAGTTAAGTGGAAGAGCACTGCATTTCCCCCCCGAGGCTCAGCTCACTCTGCCCCACCTCAAAGGTTACAGGAGAGGCATGGCAGCCCTGACCCCGTGCAGTACAAGCCAAGTGCTGGGGATACAGCAAAGCTGCTCTCACACAATGGCCAGCTCCAACCCCAGCCTACTCACTCAACATTTCACATGCCAATTTGGCCATGTGACTTAACCCCCTTGATCTCTTGATGTCTGTGAGAATCACCCCTGCAGTGCCACCAATGGCTTGGTATTCCTCATGCTGGTTCTAACCTGAGACGGCTGTTCTCAACATTCCCATCAATAGAACAGGTGCACCCAAAGGATCTAAAGAGCAGCGTTGCCAAGGTTTCCTACTGGCAGCGATATGATGGAAAGGCCAGCTTGAAGAAGGCAAAGGGAGGATTCCAAGCCTCTGTTTGCCCAGCTGAGAAAGGAAAACGCTGAGCCTGAATTCAGCTTCCTGCTGCAACCGACATAGAACCAGCCTATTCTATATGCATCTGAACTTCCCATAAATTAACCTCCCAAGATTCTCCTTTCTCCCCAAGCGAATGTTCCAAAAGAAGCCCAGGTGACCACCAGGATGAAACTGTGGCAGGCCGATCTGCTCAGAAACAAGCTAAAAGCCAAGCACGGCAGGAGTGATATTCGCCAAAGAGCCATGGCAGCAGGAAGGGGGCACTCCCTTTAGGGATCTGTGCCAAGCTGTTGCCACCTCCAGCCTGCCACTCAACAAACAAGGGTTATTGTGTTGCATCTGCTGTGCTTTTCAAGGCTTCACCCGGCTAGGCAAATGTGAGCAAATAAACCTCGCGGCCCTTTTTTCATAAAAGGAGAGCCGTGTCATCATTTATATATTGCCAACCCTATCCCAGCAGGCTGTGGACGAATTACAGCAACAATGTCACCAGCAATCCAAATAATTAATACAGCAGGCTTGGAGAAACAAGAGAGATCATTTTAATAACAATGAATTCAAATGTCTCACTGTTAAGAATGATCAAGGTTTGGAAGATTAAGCTTCGGGTCTTCCTAGTCCAGGTGGGGTTCGTGCCAGCTTGGCTGTAAGAGGCAAAAAAAGAGCCTGGTCCTCTGCTGGGTGGTCCTTGGACACACATTGCTCCCCTCCTCCCTGCTGTTTTACTTCTCTTTGTCTGTGCTTCCTAGATGCGGATCCTTGAATTTTCTGAAGACCAGACTGCCTCTTGCTTAGTATGTCTGTACAGCAGCCTGTTATCAGAGGCATAGTGTGTATCTGTTATGTATGTAACAACAGCAACAAAACCCACATTTTTTTGCTAAAGCCACTTAACCCAGCTCAGAGCAAACTAGCGGTAAAGCACGCACGCACACATACCATAACAAAACCGAAACAAAACACAGGGAGCCTGATTTCCAAAGGAAGAATGAGCCGCATTCATTGTTAGCCACGCTTGTTCCTTGTGATTTATCAGCTTCCTCAGGAATTGGAATACCGTTTGATGATTACACAGACTCTCCTTCCTCCCCTTTAGCGCCCACAGCCCAGCCCAATGACCATTTGGCCTATTTCCTGGTAGACTATTACCAGAAATGACTTCTCCCCTGTGTCATGCTCAGGAGCCTCTGACAATACACACACAGAGAGAGAGAGCATCAGCCAAGCCAGCTTTAAGCTCATATCCTCTTGGCCTGTAGAGCTGATGATGAAAAAGGGAGGCTGTAAGCTGAGCTCACTCTGTGTTTGGGACTGGGGATGCCACACTGGCACACGAGACTCATTGTCTGGAGGGGTTTGGGATGTTACAAGTAAACAGCGACAGATCTTTGTTGTGCATGCATTGTGAAAAGAGCAGGGATTTCTGCACAAAGTGAGGTGGGGCGAAGTCTGAAACCTCCTTATGGGGCAGAACTACATGATCCTGCTGTTCACATTGCAGGAGACTAAATGCCATAATAATATGAGAGCCTGCCTCCAACAGCAGACGGAGATCATTGTGGCTAGTGGTCACATATCCTCCACGTGTTTCTCTAATCCCCTTTCACCAAGTTGGTGCACATCGCTGCCTCTTACAAGAGCCAGTAGTTTAACTATGTGCTGTGGGAAGAGGAACTTTCTTAATAGCACAGCTCACAATATGAGACAATCTGTACAGCCAGTCTCAGATCCCTGGCTATGAGTTCATCTTTCCGACACATGCATTCACTGCAGACATATTGGACTTTCCTGTTGTTAGATCTAAAAACTTTATGTATAGAGCTGCAGCAGAGCCAATGTGGTGCAGTGTAAAGACAGTAGAGTGGAGTGTCTAGATGCCAACTTGGACCAGGAGACTAGGTTTCAAATCCACAGCTCAGCTAGGAAGCTGATTGGGGTGACCTGTGGCCAGTTGCCATCTTCCAACCCAACCAACCTCACAGGGGTGTTGTGAAGATAAAATTGGGAAGGGAAAAATTATGTACTCCATCTTGAGCATCTTGGTGCCACTTGCTCTAATGTGATGTCCCAAGTTACCTTTGCCGGAAAAGCAGCTATAACTGGTAAAATCCTATCCTGTCTTGATTTACCCCAAGTTAGTAAATCCCGGCACCCCCCTTGGCATGAGAGGTGGGTGGGGAATCATCAAAGACAGAAGCAGAAGTCTGTCTCCCATGCTGAACCAGGGGGCTTCTCTCTGCTCAGCCTCCCCTCCTGCACATCCACGTGGTTTTTCCTGTGTGGCAGCCCAAGCCCAAAATAAAATTGTTGAGTGACACAACTGGGTAGCCAGGAGTGGGGAAAGTGTCAAATACACACAGGAGAGAAGGGGCGGAGGCAAGGAGGATTCGCAGGTGATGGAAAGCACTCAGAGTTGGGGGGGGCAGCCCATACAGGCAGCTTGTCTGATCATAATAAGGCGGCCAGCCTAACGAAGCCTACTCAGGAAGAATTCAGTGGGGCTTGTGCCCACGTCAGCGGGGTTCGCTGTGATTCCTGCATTGCGGGGCGTTGGGTTAAAGGACCCTTGGGTCTCTTCCCCATCTACAGTTCTATGATGCTATGACAGCAGCTGCCTATATTTTAGGATTGCATCCTCAGCGGTGGATGCCGGTTGATCTGGGCGGCTGGTGTACTGCTCCATTAGTTACCCCTCGCTTGCCCGTCTTCTAACCTGCAGGCTGTCCGGGGGTTGCCAGCCTGTCAGCTGCTTCCTCCTCCTCCTCGGTCTCCGTCCCCTTGTCGGACTCAGCAGGGGGTAGGACAAAGCGAGGATTAGTTGGCTCGACCTGC
Organism: Podarcis raffonei; assembly: GCF_027172205.1. Classification (NCBI taxonomy): domain Eukaryota; kingdom Metazoa; phylum Chordata; class Lepidosauria; order Squamata; family Lacertidae; genus Podarcis; species Podarcis raffonei. Next base: position 67,288,396 of record NC_070607.1, read on the forward strand.
CATTGGCTCCAGCTCTGCTGTTAGTTAGTCTCCCTCCCTCCAGCCCCGACGGGCACCAGCCACCGCTCAGCCTGAGTTTCCGAGTCTCCTAATCTTCCAGAAGTTAGTCGGGCTCGTCCTCGTGCTCTCAAGTTCTGCCAGCCTGGACGGGACAGAGCGGGGGGGCCGCCCTCCCAGCCCAATTCCCACCCATCGCTGACCTTAGGCTGAGTCACCGTCTCGCGGAGCAGACACGCTGCCCTCGGAGGAGCAGCTGGGATGCAGCGGCCCCGCCAAGCAGCCCGCCTGGACCTCCGTCCGCTTGGCAAGCGCCGCCGAACAGAATGTACCAGGATCCGACACAGCCCCTCCTTGCCAGGCTCTCCGCGGAGCTGCCGTGGGCTGGGCTGGATGCCTCGGCTGGAGAGCATCCTGCTGGCCTTCGAGGGACACAGCAGCGGAGGGTTTCCCTCGCGGGGCCACCCCCAACCCGGCATGTGCCCCCTGGAGGACCACACACGCAGACACCCTCCCACCCAAAACAAGCATCCACGCGGGGCTGGGCGCACGCGTCCAAGTCAGCCACTTACCCTACTAGGCGGTCTGCGCTTCGCCCATCGCCTTGGCTCCCTCCTTTGCCTCGGGGAGAAGAAGATCCGCCGCCAGTCCTCGCCCAGCACCCCCCCCTCCGGCGCCTCCCCCCCCCCGCTTCCCTGTCCCCCTTTTAGTCCAGCGGGACGGCGAAGGGTGCCCCCCCTCCAGCAGCCAGCCGGCCTTTCTCGCCCAGCCCCCTCCGCGTCGGCGATGCCCAAGATCTTCAGTCCACAATGGGGGCGGCGAGCGGCAGCATCCTGAACAAAGTGCCGATCCCCGGGGATGCCGACTGGGAGGGGCGGTCACGTGGGCCCTCGGTGCCCCTCCGGCACACGCCAGCCAGCTCTTTATGCGGTGTCTGAGAAAGAGGGAGGGAGGGAGAGAGGGAGGGTGCCAGGCGGCCGTGACGTGACACACCAGCGCGCACACACGCGCTGCCTTTTCTCTTTCCTTTTCCCCGTCCCCTGATGCTTTCTCCAGAAACTCAAAGGCTCTGGCGAGCTGCTTAGTCCAACGCCAGGCTTCCTCATCGAGAAAATGAGCCTGAGAAAACCCTTTAGTCTTGGGGCGAGGGGGGGGGTCCTTCTGATGACAGCTGCCTGCCCCTCGTAGGCCTGCGTGGGTGGGTGGGTCGGGGGATCCCCCTGCCAAGGTCTTTGGACCAGCCCCTCGCCTGCGTTTTTCTTCTTCTTCTCTCTGATACGTTGGGGGGGGGCAGAGGGGAGGCAGGAAATCTCTCCTCCAGCTGTTGGCTTCCTTCACTAAATGACAACAATGGTTTGGAGAGGGACGGGCGTGGTGCGCCGTGGCGAGCTTAGATCTCAGTTTATCCAGAAGATCTCGTTTTAAAAAAATGTGACTGACACGCGCACATACTCTCGCTCCCTTAGATCAGGAAGGAAGGAAGGGGGGTTTATCCATAGGATCTTGCGAATGGTGACACAAACACACACACCCCGCGCAAGAACCACATCATTTCCTTTGCCCGACCCTCGCCAAGTCCCTCACTAAACCTCCAGAAAGGGGGGTACCTAGTTTGCTCCAAGGAAAAAGCTCCGCTAAATAAATAAATAAATAAATAAATAAATAAAAGCTCCGTTTAATAAATTAATAAAAATAGAGCGGGGGGGACTTAAATGCGCCCCGTTTTTCCTTTCCTGTCCTAAAGGAAGCATTGCTAAGTTTCCTTCTGTTGTCAAAAGCTAGGGCGTGAGATTGACAGGCTCTCTTCTCCGGGCTTCCGCACATCCGAAGTCTGCAGAAGCGCCTTAGCAGGAACTCGCTGCCTGAAAGTGACAAGGGGGCGGGCTCTCCACAGTGGCCTTGCCAGAGGAGGGGAAGTCACGAAGAAAGAGACTCGTCCTTCCCCATTTCCCAGCTAGGCTTACTGCACAAAAGCAGACGGAAGACCTGGTTTTGCCAAAAGGTGGGTTAGAAAATATTAATATATCAGCCAGCCAATGAATGCACCAACAAATTTTCAAGGCAAGGTCAGGAAAAGCTTGTCAGTGTCCCAGCCTTCCCAAGAGCCAGTGAGGCCAACCCTGGGTGACCTTCGGCCAGTCACTGCTCCTCTTCTTCACAGAGTCACTGCTCCTCACCTTCTTCACAGAGTTTGTTAAGTTGTGGGTGAACATATCAGATGACACAGCGATTCTTCAAACAGCTCTTGTTTATTCACAGACCCAGAACTGAACTGAACTGAAGGGTTCGGCCAACCTGCTTATATAGAGCTCCACTACAACACAACAGTAACAACTTTCTGTAACTATCCAATCACTGATCGTCACTTTCAATTCCTTATTTGCATATGTGGACCTGAGTGAAAACTATCTACAGTATCCCCCTGCTGGCCCAGGGTGAGAACTTCAGTACATAACAGGGTTCTTGCTGGGATTAAATGAGGAGGGGAAGAATCATGTATGCCACCTTGAGCGCCTTTGAGGAAAAAGGTGGGATATAAATGCAATAGACAACAACAACAACAACAACAACTTCAGCCTGGTGCCCTCTAGGGCTACAGCTCCTATCATCCCTGACCACATACCGTGCCAGTAGTCCAAGGCATCTCAGGGGCACCAAGTTGGGAGAGCCTGGTGTAGGAGCCCATCATGGGCATAGCCAGGGGGGCAGGGGGCAGCTGCCCCACATAAATCAAGTAAATAAATAAAAAGTATAAATAATCAGAATATTTGAAATTGAATTGCTCGCTGGGATCACTTGGATGAGGTTGTGGGGCATTCTAGCAACGCAACTAGCAAACCGGCTAAGCCAGACAGAGGGTGATGACAGGTGGGTGTCCTTCATAAATCTGGCTATGCCCATGGAACCCACCACCTTTCACCGTATTCTTAAGTCACCTACAAAAATCATCAGACTTCAGCTCTAGTCAGATCATGCCTCTGTTTTTATTCAAGTAAAAGAAAGGGCCACAGTGTTTCATTTCAGGGTGGGGGGTGCAATTGTGCCCTCCATAATCATTCACAGCATAGGCACCCTCCCAAAGGTCCCGGGGACAGTTACACGGCCACATTGCACACAATAATTGCAATCACACTGAATGCACTATATCTGGAGAAAAAAACAGCATTTCCCCAGCAACAAAATATTGACAGTCCCGAGTGCTGGAGAAATGGGTCTATTCCATAATCTCAAGCAAAGTTGAAGAAAGGCATTTGGATACCTTACCATAAAAGAGCACAGATGATGCTCTTATTTTGCAAGCAACTGGTTGTCTGGGAAAGTCCTTAGGAAAACAGCAGAAAAGGGAGCAGTATCAACCCAAGATGTAGAAGAAGAAAAATTCCAAGTGACCCTTCCACTTATCAAGGAATACAGTCTGGCAAGGATTTCTCCTGTGAAAACATCTCTCAAATGAACAGAGCCTGCACAAGACCACAGTCCTGCTCTTGTGCAATGCCCACCCATTTGAACGGGCCTGGATGCTGCTCTCCAGACTTCCTACGTTCAGATAATCAGTTGCTTGCAAAACAAGGACATGGTGTTTACTCTTTAGGTGTATTCCAGATGTCATCATTTGAGGTTGTGCTTCTGTTGAAGGATACAACATCCCCCCCAGCCCTCACTACAAGAGTCTGTAGGACAGGCTTCCTCAACCTCGGCCCTCCAGATGTTTTGAGACTACAATTCCCAGCATCCCTTACCACTGGTCCTGCTAGCTAGAGATCATGGGAGTTGTAGCCAAAAACAACTGGAGGGCTGAGGTTGAGGAAGCCTGCTGTAGGGGACTTTCTGCCTAAGACCCTGGAAAACAGCTGCCTAAATGGGCCAATAAGCTTGATCCTGTACAACACAGCTTTAAATGTTTTGGGGGAAATGCCATAGTTCCCATCTCATTCTAGCTACCATACTCCATTGTATTCTTTGCCTCTGAATTCCTGACAACTGGGGCAACACTATATGGAACATACTCTCATCAGTATGTGTCCAAGATACAGCTTGTACCACTGTCTGTCTCTCAGGGTTAGCTCCACAGTTAAGGTCCTCCAGCCCAAATCTTTTCACCATTAATAGCCACGATCCAGACTTTCCTTGATCAGGATGAAGCTACTGGCACTTTGCATGCAACAGCAAGAGTTCTGGACCAGATGATCATCCATCTGAGCCCTTGTTGTCACTATGCTGTCAGAATTTCAACAAGGTCACTAGCAAGGCTAGTTTTAGAGATAAGAAGAACCAATTAAAGAACCTAGCAGGTTATCTGATTATAGCATTTGGAAATTAGTTCTAAGTTTGAATCTAAGTTTGGCCTAATTGAGGGGCAGTATTTCAATATGAGCAGGAAAACCACAGTACCCTTAAACATTTTTTTAGAAAAAAGCACTGGGTGCTTATATAGGTGCACGTTAGGCGGCTGGTTCGTACATCCATGTACTTTTGAACTAAGAATGACCCTAATTCAATAATCAAAGAGACAGGCTGCAAGGGAGTTGGTGCCTTACCTTGCTGAGTCACAGAAGAATAGTAGAATCAACGTGCATTGTGAGAGGAGTGCCGAAGGCGAGGTGTTTTGTGGCAGCAGTCCTTGGCATAATGAGAATTATTATTACTATGCCTATGTAGTAGAAAATGTGGAAGGAAAACCAAGGAGGTGTAGGTTTGGCCTTATGTAGCCAACCCTTCCTGTGAGTCCTTGCAGGAGCACTCCTGCCTTCAAGGGTGGCCCAGCTGGGGCTTCATTGCCCTGATTAGAAGCCACAGGTGGTGGCTGTGAAGATATCCAGCCCCACCTGGTTGAGGCAGGTATAAATAGTACAGGGCAATGTGGTCAGGGGGAAGAGAGTGATAGACCAAATTCTGTTGAGGCTTCTCAGGGTTGGAGCTGGTGTTGTATGAGGGTGAAGGTCTGGTGGGGGGAACAGTTCCTTTTGGGTTGTTTCTCATTGTAAGAAGGTTTACTGTTTGAGGGCTTTTGGTTGTTGCTGTTGGAGGAGGTTTTCCTATCCTGTTCAAATAAAAATATCTTTCCCCTCAGATATTGACTAAAGATCCTTTAAAAGCCTGCAGAGTTAATTGGCAAAACAGCTTATTATTGTATTTGTTGGCCCCTTTTTCTGCAAGGTAACTCAAGGTGACTTGCACTAAAAACAAATTTAAAACACTAAAAACTTTAAAATCACAACAGTTCAAATCAAAGGCTTTAAAACACAGTTAAACAAGCAGGCAGGCCTGCAGATGGTGTTTGAGAACCTCCATTCAGTTTCATTTTAGCCATATGATTGCTCCCTTGGCGTTGGCCATGCCTGGGATCTGATTCAGAAGCAACAGTCTGATGCCCATCTTTATACATTTCTCCTGGGAGGAAGCTAGTTCAGTAACAACTTGTCCCAAATTCCCTTTATGATTTGGGGATTTAGGGTGCAATCCTATATAGTACTAGAATTACAGTGGCCGAGAAAGCGGTCTTCTGGTGCTTCGCTGGAGGAGATGGAAGTTATGCCAACAGAATGGCATGCCAGCAGAACTCCCCTGGTACACTGCTGGAAAAATCTGCATGCTGCAACCTAGTGTAAAAAAAAAAAGGATTTGTCTATTAATTAACTGAGGGATGTATGATGCTAGCAGCTTCTCAGCTGATGATATTGTTCCCAGATGTGTATCCTCCAGATATCTAATCAGAATTAATTCCTACTGTGTACTTTACTCACAAGTAAGCACACATAGGATTCTAGATTTAGTCTCCTCAGGCACACTGCATCCTTGCTGGATTGTAGTGGACAGCTGCTAAGCCAACCGTGATCATTTCTCTGCATCTTCCCAACCCATATTCTATAATCCTCAAGTTGTCTTCACATACCAAGCAATTTAGCCAATGGCATTCAAGCCCTGGCCAAGCAATCTGACAGTTCCAGAAGAGGGTCCACTCACTCATACTGAAGTCTGACTTGTTTAAAAGTTGTTTAGCACAGGTACTGCCAAAACAGAGGCAAGATGAGTTCGGAAAAAGAAAGCTCCATACAGTCAGTGGTATATTTCGTAGCCTGCCGCCTTTGCAGCAGTATATATACCAGAGCTTGCAAGGAGTAAATAGGAGGAGATTGGGGAGTGGGCATTTGGTCAGCAGTGCTTGGTGACCCCTTGAGTCAACTGTGCCATCTCAGTTTATTGACCAACATCACTGCTAGTCCAGCGCAAAGTTGAGAGAAAGGAACTTCAACTTATGAGAAAGGAGATTCCCACTAAACTTTCTGACAGGAAGAGCTGTTTGAGAGTGGAATGGACTCCCTTGGGAGGTGGTGAGATTGCCTTCCTTGAAGGTTTTTAAGCAGAGGTTGGATAGCCATCCCTCATGGATGACTTAGTTGAGATTCCTGCATTGCTTTTCTTTAAGGAGCCCATCCCCTATTTGGTGACAGATGCAAGACTCTCACTGCTCTCAGAGAAACTCTGTTCCCATCTCTGCATCAGAATTCAGCATTGACCTTTCACCCACCACACGAGGAGCACAAGGGTCCCATTGTGTCATAGCATGCAGCCCACATGCTCCCTGATCTGCCCGACATGGATCCCTTAAAGCTGTTCCAACGCTGAGAGTCCCATGTCTTAGCTATGGATCCTGCAACTGAACCAAACAGGACTGGCTACACGGGTGCTGGTGCTTAGAGCAGGGGTCGGCAACCTCAGGCCCATGGGCTGGAAGGAGCACACGGAGGCCGTTTAACCGACCCCCAAGCCAAGCCAAGCCGCCCACTTGGTGAGTCCCTAAACCATCGCAACGCGGTGAAGGGACTCTCTTCCACGGCTCCAGAAATCGCTTCTGAGCATGCCCAGACGCTGGAAATCGCTTCTGCGCAGGCACAATTTTGGGTGTCTGGGCATGGGCAGAAGTGATTTCCGGCACCACAGACATGCGCAGACACGATTTCTGGCATCGCGCTGTGCCAGTCCAGAGAAGGATCTCCGCAGGTGTGATCCTGCCCATGCCCGGTAAGCCTTGCCAACCCCTGGGTTAGAGAGTCAAATCTTCCACCCACTAAAGCCATAATGTCTGGCTAAAATATGTCCAGTTTATCACGCTCAGGAGGCCATAATCCATGGTGAATGCTTTAGTTTAGGATGACTGGGATGCTGCCTCGCCAGTCTCAGTCTGCCTTCAGCCAGCCCCCACCTGCCTGCCTTCATACTCACAACCAGCCTATGGGGTGGCCCCAGCTGTCAGCATCCTCTTCCCTAGTCTAAGTGTTGCCCTTGTAAAACTCAGAAGGTCAGAAGATGAGGACAAAGCTAGAAATAGTTGTCTCCATCTGTCTTTATCTCTGGCTCCCCCTACTGTTGGTCTCCCTGCATTCCACCCTACCAGTCCCAAACAACACCAGCCAACACTGCCTGGTTGTGACATTTCCTGACCAGGGAAGCAGTTGCTGTGCCGCACTGCAGGCTCATCCACTTCAGGTTAAGCATTCCAGGTACCACATGACCATAAGTGATTTATTCATTAATTTTAAGGAGACACAAATGTCTGGGGTAGCTCAGTCGGCAGAGCTTTATTTATTTATTTATTTATTTATTTATTTAATTTATATACTGCCCTTCCTCACAAGCTCTCAGGGCGATACACATGATAAAAATACAGGGTAAGTATGAGATTCTTAATCTCAGGGTTGTGAGTTCAAGGTCCAAATTGGGCAAAAGATTTATGCATTGCAGAGGGTTCGACTAGATGACACGCAGGGTCCCTTCCCAACCCTACAATTATATGATTCTATGCCTCCCTGAATACCATACCCTTTGACCCAGAAGTCCTTCCCCTGAATTTAAGATGAAGATGCACTCACTCAGTGGGAAAGGAGGTGCACTCTGCACATGCTCAGGGGCACTGTGTCACATATTTAGAGCCGAGCTCTGGCTTTAAAAGTAGGCAGAGGGTCTTGGCCCAGGCTCTGATTAAACTTTGACTACAATGGCATGAGAACTGGCTAATCTCAGCCCACAGGACAGGCAAAGTTTGTTTCCTCTGCGATTGAGCTTCAATGATATTATCAGATTGAACTATTGGTTTCCTGCTCCCTGACTGTGTGCACGCTATCAGCTTAAAGTAAGTAAAGTTGTTTTTTATGGGCTGCATTTCAAACCACAGTTGCATGTAGCTGTGCACATCAGCACGGTTTGATGTGTATCTAAGTTGCCTACTGTTTGGGAGAGAGAAGACACAGAAACACATCGTATTTTGTAGTAGGATAAATGTGGATTGGGGCTCATGTTGTGTGCACATGACTTCCCAAACCATCAGTGGGAGAGCACTGGACACAGAGTAAACAGGAGCCTCTGACTCCTGATGCTCAGATCTTGCCTTTCCTGACTGTTTGGGCACTTGCAGGCTGTCTCCATTTCCAAGTGGGATTCAGTCACATTCCATGCAATTAAGGTTATTTGTCACAATTGCACAACACGCCCGCTTCCCCTCAGAAGTGAAATGGAAAGTGTTCAGGTTGTGCTTGTGAGTTTCCCGCAGGCACCTGATTGGCCACTGTGGGAACAGGATGCTCGACTAGATAGGCCCATGGCCTTGATCCCTGTTGTTACACACAGAGTGTGAATACAGTTAAATCACCTCTGTCTGGATCATGATGCCTCACTTTTGTTACACATGGTGGCTAACCTATAGCTCTCCAGATATGGTTAGATTATCACCAGCCCCACCTTGCCTCCAGGGGCGATCAGCATTGCAGCCCAGCAATATCTTCAAGGCCACACTTTTGCCATCCCTGGTTTGACCACTGGGCAATACCGCCTTTTCAAATCCAAAGGCAGGAAGCAGGAGTGTGGGCTTCCTGCTTTGTTAGACCTTCAGCTTCATATTCTTCTACCTTTGATAGAGAAAATATAAACCAACAGTTTAATAATAAAAGCAAGAGAAAGGCCACAAATGAGATGGGGGGGGGTGAGCCTTGATATCTAAACCAGATGCGTCTCATTCATCACCATAATATGGTCTCTGCTGACTCCAGCAAATAAGAGAGAGGCGGAATGATCCCTTCCCTAGAACAACTCAAGGTGTGGTTACAGTGACACCTGCTGGCAGCCTATGCTAAACGCAGTAGTCAAAACTTGGTTGTTGGGGGAGAGGATGCAAACTGGCTGCAGAAACTTTTAAGGGTGGCACAGGCTGAAATCCTGAAGGAGTGTCTCCACCCACATCATCCAGTCCGGACACTGAGGTCCAGCACCGAGGGCGGTTCCCTCACTGCGAGAAGCCAGGTTACAGGGAACCAGGCAGAGGGCCTTCTCGGTAGTGGCGCCTGCCCTGTGGAACGCCCTCCCAGCAGATGTCAAGGCAATAAACAACTATTTTACTTTTAAAAGACAACTGAAGGCGGCCCTGTTTAGGGAAGTTTTTAAATGTCTGACGCTGTCTTGTTTTTAAGATTTGGTTGGAAGCCGCCCAGAGTGGCTGGGGAAACCCAGCCAGATGGGCGGGGAATAAATAATAATAATAATAATAATAATAATAATAATAATAATAATAATTATCCTCACTCGGCTTCCCTTTGAGTAAACCCCTTTGAATTCAGTGGGGGTTACTTGGGAGTAGAAATGGTTAGGATTTCAGCCGTATATATTTCCATCCCCTTCTTTCGAAGATTAGAACCTACTCTGTGGCAAACTAATCCTAACTTCACCTAAAGACTGATGGGATCTCAGCCGGCGGTGACTGGCCGGGAAAGAGATCTTGGGGTTTGTGGTGGAGAGGTCAGTTAAATTTAGGAAAACATCCTCTGTGTGCAGTTGTGGTGAAAAGGACCTGCTAGGGATCAAAGCAAAAAAACCCTGCCAATATCATAATGCAAATCTATGAAGAGATCACACTGTGCATTCACGTCTGGTTGCCACACTTTAAAACAACAACAACAACAACCCATAACACCAAGATATTTCAGAGCTGGAAAAGGTGCATAAAAAGACCACCAAAATGATCAAAGGTCTGGAAGCATTATATGCTTCCACTACACAAGGAAATATTATAATGTTTGAGGCTATCTGGTTTAGAAAAAATGCAAGTAAGTGAGGGAATATAAGGGAGATGTATAAAATTGTGCAGTGTGGAGAAGGTAGACAGAAAAGCATTTACCTCTCTCATACAAATAATACTGTACTAGGTATTGGGGTCATCCACCAAAGTTGAATTCAGGACATTTTGTCACACAGCAGATAGTTCAGGTATGGAATTTGCTACAAAAGACGCAATCATGCCCCCCCCCCCAATCATTAGGTTGTTTTAAAAGGGGATTAGATAAATTCATGGTGGGTAAGGCTATTGCCACTATTAAAATGCATCTTTCATTGTTAAACATGGTCTTAGTAAGATGGCAACCCTGATCTAGGGCCAATTTGTTTATTTGGCAACCTGGCAAGTTAATGTTTGTTGGAAACATTTATTGTTGGCATCCATCTGTCTTGGGAGACAATGGAAGTGTTTGTCTTCAGGAGTGAAGCTGAACCACTGGAAGTTTGCAGCGTCTGCTGTGGCTGTAGAGACTGATGCGGGAGAGACATATTTTGTTGCAGCTGGGGCAGATGAAGGTGTCCAGTTGTGCTGCTGCAGATGCACCATGGCATTTATTCCCTCTGTACTCGTCCCAGCTGTCATTAATCCTCTGGTCACTGCTATGGATACATGCCTGACTGTCTGTCTCCAGGTACAGTGGGCTTAACTTTGCCATTTATGCTTATGATATATTCATTTATGATGCTTTTTTAAAAAAAAAAAAATCAAACCTCTTTATTCTACTCTAGCCTTTTAAAAGTCAAGTAATGTAGTTGGAACATTTTAGCTTTCAATAGATATATTCAGCCTTGAAGCCGTAGTTACTTGTTGGAAACAAAAGATAATAGTTGAAGCTCTGCGAGTTGCTTGGCAACCAGAACAGAACATTTGTGTGTGTGTGTGTCTGTGAGAGTAACTTTCTTTACAGGAGTTCAGGGCTGTAGTAGGTGAGGTATGAGATGTAAGCATTTTGCTGGAACTTGATCGCCTTCAGATGAAGATTAGGCATGGACAAATTTAATGATATTTGGAATGTATTTGTCAAAACCATAGAGACACATGGATTGACATATATGTGGGAAACAATAAGTTTATCCATCTACATGTATACCATATAGTTTTGTTTAATTTTATTTTATGGTTATTTTGTTATTGCTGCTTTCCTCTGCCTTTTAAAATGTTTTTAATGCATTTTCTCTCCCGCTTTCTATTCTTTCTTTTTTCTTCTTTCTTTGCTTTAATTTACGATAATAATCTCAATAAAATCATAAATATATAAAAAAGAATCGAGTTTTAAAGCTTGCAGAAACTTGATTTAAACATTGCCAAAAAAAAAATTTCTCAGTTATACATTTGTCTTCTTACATATACTGATCCCAGTATAATGCTCTAGAACATATCTTTGCCCAAAACCAGCGCTTTTCACCTTAAAATCAAAATGAACTCTGTCCTCCTCTGTTTCTGGCTTGCTTGCATGTTGGGCAATGCCCAGAGGAGATCTGTGTCTGCTTGCAAAACAACTCATGACTCGTGAGTGAAGAGGGCTACTTCATTAACCTAAGTAAACACTCTGAAATTCTATCCAAAAACCCATGACTCAGTCATGAAACCTAGCCCACCCCATCTTTGCAATGGAAAAATACAAGCCTTCATCATACATGTTTCACAGTAACTTAAAATACAACACAATTACAATTATGGACCATTTTATGTAACATTAAATAACTTCAACACCATGGGTAGGCAAACTAAGGCCCGGGGGAAGGATTTGGCCCAATTGTCTTCTAAATGCGGCCCGCAGACGGTCCAGGAATCAGCTTGTTTTTACATCAGTAGAATGTGTCCTTTTATTTAAAATGCATCTCTGGGTTATTTGCGGCGCCTGCCTGGTGTTTTTACATGAGTAGAATGTGTGCTTTTATTTTAAATTACCAGTAATCTCTGGGTTATTTATGGGGCACAGGAATTCGTTCATTTCCCCCCCCCAAATATAGACTGGCCCCCCACAAGGTCTGAGGGACAGTGGACCGGCCCCCTGCTGAAAAAGTTTGCTGACCCCTGTGTGGCCAGTGATGATAGGATCTCTAGAAGCATCTCTTAAAGGTAAAGGTAAAGGGACCCCTGACCATTAGGTCAAGTTGTGACTGACTCTGGGGTTGCGGCGCTCATCTTGCTTTATTGGCCGAGGGAGCCGGCGTATAGCTTCTGGGTCATGTGGCCAGCATGACTAAACCGCTTCTGGCGAACCAGAGCAGCGCACGGAAATGGCGTTTACCTTCCCGCCGGAGTGGTACGTATTTATCTACTTGCACTTTGACGTGTTTTCGAACTGCTAGGTTGGCAGGAGCTGGGACCGAGCAACGGGAGCTCACCCCGTTGCAGGGATTCAAACCATTGACCTTCTGATTGGCAAGCCCTAGGCTCTGTGGTTTAACCCACAGCGCCACCCACGTCCCAGAAGCTTCTCTTAGGTGCTTCTAAGTAGTTGCAATATCCCTCTTTTAGCAATGAAAGCACCTCCCAAATAAATCATTCTGAATGTTTCTGTGTACTGGAAATTGGATAAGCATGATCTCACCTGCTGCATGTTAAAGAGGAATGTGTGACAGATGAGGATTTTTCACTGTAGGTTTTGGAGAAAAAATTCCTTGCTTGCTTCGTAGGAAGTTGCTGGGCGCTGCAAGCTGCTGAACACTACTTTGGTGATGAGTCATTCTGTGCATGATTTCAAGGAAAGCAGAACTGCACCCTGCCCACAGTGAGAGCCTCAGAGACTTACCAGGCACTGGCTGTGGAGACATTTTCTGCCACGGCTCCACAGATCCATGTTAATGTCCAGAACTATGTCAAGAAGAGCTTGGGGATTAAGGAAACTAAGAGGAAAATCATAATTCTAAAGCTGTCCATTGTTTATCAACTCTGTTTCCAGGTTTCATGGGTTAGGGGCAAGGCCCCACCATCTTCAGAGTCCTAAAGGACTTTGTTCAAATGCTGGTAGTTTGGGGGGCTTCCCAGAAGTGCAGCCCCCTCACAGATAGCCTGCTGGATTGAACCTTTTCAGTTTTTTTATGAGTTGCAAGTGAAAGAAAGAAATCTTGTCTATCTAATTTTATCTCCAAGTATCCAAAATGTGACAAATAAAAAAATAATTAAAATAAATGAGTAACATTTAATCTCCAAGGCTGGGTAAATTAATCTGAGAGACAGTAACTAGTTCAAGGTCACCCAGTAAGCTTCAAGACTAAGTGGGGATTAGAACCCTGATCTCCCAGATCCTGTTCTAACACTCTAACCAGAACACCTTCCTGGCTCTGTTGTATCTCTGTTGCTTTCCAATACTTCACATAAATTATCCTTGGAACAGTTACCATATAGCAGATGTGGGGAACCTTAGAGCAGTCAGCTGCTACTTGACTACATCTCCTATTATCCCTGGTCATTGGCCATGTTTGCTGGGGCTGATGGGAGTTGTAGTTCAGCAATATCTGGGGGGGGCAAAGGTACCCCATGCCTGCTATGTAAGGTTAGTAATTTATGACATGTAATTATTTTTTCATATACGTAAAAACATGAAATCATGCATTAGATTGATAAAGCACCTAGAATCACTAGGTGCTGTACACACACACACACACACACACACACTGCTTTTTTCTGGGGGACACAGGGGTACGCATACCCCTAAACATTTTGTGAAACTTTGTACTTTTGTCCATTTACTGTATTTATATTTCCATTTACTGTATTTATTTTTCCCGATTTGAACTATAAAATGGTGGTTTTCTTGAGTCAAAATGAAAGTACCCCTAAACATTTTTTTAGAAAAAAAAGCGCGCGCGTGCGCGCGTGTGTGTGTTTCGCTGTCCATACGTAGATCAGCGATAATCCAAATATGTCCTTCCAGGCCCCGCCTCTATCCCTGCAGGCCACACCTCCTCAGACACACCTTCTTTCACCAGGCCAAACACTTACAGCCGAGGTGGAAGGCTTGGCTTTGCGTCCTCCTGTCTGCTTCTTTTTCCACATAAGATAGAAGCTTGAGCGTACATGTAAATTACATCTTTGCTTTTACTACTTGGAAAGAGGGGCTAGGCTTCTGCCCACTACTCTATAATTATTAGTAGTACTGCAATAGTTGGGTTTTCTTCAAAGAAACAGCTGTCACTTTCACTACTTTTTTGAAATGTTTATTGATTTTGAATTTAGCTGCGAAAAGTCAGTAGGATATACAGATCAATGAAAAGGAAATAAAAACATGATAATTAATTTATCCCGCCCATCTGACTTGGCTGCCCCAGCCATTCTAAAACACAGCAGAACATGACCCATTGAAAGCTTCCCGCTGCCTGTTTTCAACAAGAGAGAAGGGCAGCGCCCCCAAAAGAGCCGAGAAATCCGGCCTGCGGGCAACAAATCCGACGCGAGCGCGGCCCGCCGGGCGCTTTGAAAGCGCTCTGCTCGCTCCGCCCCGTGGGCTGAGCCTCGTCCGCCTTTCCGCCGCTTGGGCTGGCCTCTTTCTCGGCGATGGCGGCGGCCCGGGACGCGGCTTCGGCTTGCAGCGCGGACTCCTTCCAGCTCCGGCACCTGCACCTGGCGCTGAGCGCGCACTTCGGGCCGGCCGGCTCGGGGCATTTGCAAGGCTGCGTCCGCCTGGAGCTGACATGCCTGCGAGACCGCGCCAGCGAAGTGGTGCTGGACTCGCACCCCAGCGTCAAGGTGGAAGGCGCCGGGCTGGCGCCGCCGGGGAGCCGCTGCGGCGAAGTGCAGGGCCCGCAGCCAGGCGCGCTGAGGCCGCTCGCCTTCCAGAGCCGCCCGTTCGCCAGCTACGGCTCGGCGCTGCACGTCACCCTGCCGGAGCCTCTGACGTGCGGGGACACGGTGGTGCTGGAGATCGCCTACCGAGCCGGAGCGGGGCCCGGGGTGAGTCGGGGAGAGGCGGGCGGAGTCGGAGGACGCGCGCATCTGCCCCGGTCCCTTCCCCCAGCCGAGGGCGGGAAGCGTGCAAGGTTCAAGTTCCGCCTTTGGACACGAAAGCCCTTCCTCTTAATGGGGAGAGAGGTTTGCTGGCAGCAGTAGCTCAGGAGCGGGGAAATATACACTCTGCACATGCTCAGGCGTGCTGCCCTCAGTATCATAAGTTTTTCCTTCCTTAGATCTTCATGGGCTGTGTTCCAAAGCTAAAGGCATGCCTAGGTGTGCCTGGGCTGCAGTGATGCCATTGCTCTGCTATTGCACCACCGATCCTGATTTTCGTAATTGTCCCTTTCCCTCATTATTCAGGAGCTTTGGCAAGGGAAAGGAAGTGAACTTGCCTTTCTTGCTCTTGTCCTTCTGTGTGGGGTGTTACTTACTGCCTATGGACATCTTTCCTTATGGGACGCAGCTCAGCCTTGCAAGCAGAAGGGTCCAGGTTCAATGCCAGCCATCTCCAAGCCTGCTGAATTTAGCCTGGTGTCTGGCATCCCCCAGACAGTAAAATTTAGCGGAAGTCTCCACTTGCGTGGGGAAATCAGCTCACATTAATGGAAGGGAGGACTCTCAGTGTAATAGCTACAGTTCCATGCAGCCAGTAGTACTGAACAAGAGTATTGTATGATGAGAATGCTAAACCCTCCCCATGGTGAGTGAATTGGTAGGCCTGTTCTTACATCTTAATGCATTTTAAACAGCCTTTTGTACTTGTAGTAATAGTGAAGCCCCCTCTCCCCTGCTTTCAAATGTATCTTCAGTGAAGTGAATATTCCAATCTATATTTCAAGCACAAAACCAGAAGAGGGATGTCGTTTTACTCTGGATGGATTTTGTGAACTGCAAAGCTGTCTGAACATGTTCTCCCAATTCACAGGGATACTGGGTTGAACTAAACGTGATGTGGAAAACCAATAATATGAATCTTGGGTGTTGGAGCCACCAGGATGGTGGGGGAGGGAATCAAGCCTGAGGTTTAGTGCAGGTGAAGGGGGTTTAACCCTCTTTGCTGATCAATCTCCTCAATCTGAATCAACCTCTCTATCTCCTATTTGTTTTATATCCATTATGGTCCTTGTATGCTTGCTCCACAGAGAAAAATAGGAGCCTGGGAGGCATTTAGATCAGGAAAGCTACATGAAGGAAAGAGTTAGGACTTCCACCTGCAGCCATGATCTGATTCCTCCATCCCACACACCTATAATTGCACTGATACATTTCCTTGGATAATATTTGGATTTAGTATTTCACAAACCACGTAATCGGTTTTCCTCACCGCTTTGTAAAACCTAATAACTGCATTAAGGCTGTTTGTAAGAAGAAGAAAACGCCTTTGTTTCTTTGGACCTCTGCCCAGTCCTGATTACATTAATGTACACCTAGAAGAAGTCCAAGGGCTGCACCTTGGTGAGTGCTGACTGTGCACATCTTAGAAATAGTTCATAGGTGCTGTTTTGAAAACCTGAAGATCTGGAACATCCCACGCTGGGAA
Source organism: Podarcis raffonei (assembly GCF_027172205.1). Lineage (NCBI taxonomy): Eukaryota > Metazoa > Chordata > Lepidosauria > Squamata > Lacertidae > Podarcis > Podarcis raffonei. The sequence goes on from NC_070607.1 coordinate 67,304,934, forward strand.
ATCCCAGGGAACTTTGTGTTAGAGTATTTGGGTCGTGTGCGGATTCTAGTGCTTGTTGGCTAATAGCAACTGAAGGCAGAACAGAAATGACAGATTGATCCTGTACCTCCTCTTATAGATCTCCTTTCTGGATTCTTATCAAACTGCCCAGAAGGAGAAGCCGTTTCTTTACACCTCTGGCTTTCCTGTGCTCAACAGGTCTCTTTTCCCTGGCTTTCACACCCCGGCTGTCAAGATCACGTACTCTGCACACATCCAGGTAAAGTATCCCACTGCTCACAGAAGAACTGTCTTTTGTCTCTTGCTAGGTGTGTTGGCTTACTCCTGAGCAGACAGCAGGGAAGCAGAAGCCCTATATGTACACGCAAGGCCAAGCTGTTCTGAATAGGAGCTTTTTCCCTTGCTTTGACACCCCTGCCGTTAAAAGTACATACTCTGCTCTTATAAAGGTAAGCCAGGGCCGGCACTATCGTTTGGCTGGGTGAGGCAGCGGCCTCAAGCAGCAGAATCCCTGCCACTGCTTCCGCAAGTGGCCGTTACCCATTCCGCTGCTGCCTTCTCCTCCACCCCCCACTCCCGCCACCCCTAGGGAGGTAGACCCTCTGCTAGACTTGGGGCCCTAACAAAGGCCCAGTCTTGCCACCCTCTGGTCAGGCCTGTCTCCCAGCAGCTTCTCCATCTGTGGTGATGTATTCTGTATCGCACTGGATGAATTTGAGCCAGTTGGTTCATGGAATTGGAAGGGACCATGAGGGTCATCTAAGTCCAGCACTCTGCAATGCAGGACTCTCTTGCCCAATGTGGGACTCAAACCCACGACCCTGAGATTCAGAGTCTCATCTTCTACCGACTGAGCTATCCCAGCTGTCTCTCAGTCTAACCTTCCTCACCAAACCTAACTCAGGACTGTTGTGAAGGTGAAACCTGGAGTGGGGGAGGAGGACCATGCATGCCGCCTCAAGCACATTGGAGGAAAAGTGTGATATACTTGAAATAAATAAAAGAAGACTCATCCCCAATCAGCAAGTGCTCCTTTTCATTGCGCAACAAGCCTGCCTTTGTTTGTCTGTTAGGTCCCTGAGGGTTTCACAGCAGTGATGAGTGCAGTTACCCGGGAGAAGCAGAAGGACAACACTTTCTACTTCAAGATGCCTCTGCGCATCCCATCCTATCTGGTTGCCCTGGTTGTTGGGGACATAGTTTCTGCTGAAGTTGGACCCAGGTAAGAGCGTGGCTGGCTGCAGGGATAAAGATGAGCCACCACATTGCTTTATGTCTGCCTTACTGTTTGTTCAGCCGTATTGTTAGCTTTAAAAGAAATCTTCAAAATGACTAACAGTAAGGCTACCAAAAGAATTAAGGCAGTAATTAGAAGTTAAATGACAGAACAATTAAACAAACTAATTATATTCCTCCAATGTAAGACAACAGGCTCTTGCTGCAAGCTGGAATTTCTGGAGTCCTTTCCTATCTTTGTGTAGAGAGGTTGATAAGCAGCATCTAGGGAAACCCCTGGCCTTTCAGGCATTGCTGGACTCCAACTTCCATTATTGTAACTTTTATATTTTGATGTGGAAGAAAGCCCTTTCACTACTAGAATGGCTTCTTCATATGCAGTACAGAATGCCTTCTTATCTCCCACAAGCAACCATGGGAGTGACTCCTTAACAAACTGACATTAATGAATGTGTTGCTGTTTATGTGACTTATGTGACTTAGGGTGTTTTCTTCCAATTTTCAATTTCTTACATTTCCACCCATTTGTTTTCATCCCATGCTAGGAGCCATGTATGGGCCGAGCCCTGCCTGATTGAGGCTGCTAAGAAAGAGTACGATGGTGTGATTGAAGAGTTTCTTAGCACGGGAGAGAAGCTTTTTGGACCATATGTATGGGAAAGGTATGTCTTGCTGCTTCAGGGAAGGCTTCCCTTGAAGTCTTTGCAAACATGCACCCATTGATCCCAGATTGGGCATAGAGATGTCATACATTTTATCCTTACCTTAAGTCAGCTTACCTGAACCAGGAAAAGCTATAGCTCAATGGTAAGAGCACCTGCCTTGCATACAGAAGTCCAGTCTCTGGCATTTCCAGGTACAGCTAGGAAGGATGCTTCATCTAAACCCTGGGAACCACTCATAAGTCACTAAAGTAGGCAGTACTGACCTGGGTGGATCAATGATGTGACTTGGCTAAGGCATTCACGTTCTTAAATCCCTTGAGTCATACTTCAGTCTTTGGGCTGAGACTAAGTTGGTGGTGGGACACATGCATTGCATGCAGAAGGTCCCAAGTTTAATCCCTGGCATCTCCAGATAAAAGGATGCAATAACAAGTGATGTGAAAGACCTCTGCCAGGAAGCTTCTGCAAGTCTCAAGTACCGTATTTTTCGCCCTATAGGACACACTTTTTCCCCTCCAAAAATGAAGGGGAAATGTGTGTGCGTCCTATGGGGCGAATGCAGGCTTTCGCTGAAGCCTGGAGAGCGAGAGGGGTTGGTGTGCACCGACCCCTCTCGCTCTCCAGGCTTCAGGAGAGCCGCAGCGCCAGCCCCACAAGGTCGGGGGACAGCGGGGAGGCGGAACGCCGCCATCCCGCTGTCTCCCGATGTGGTTTGGAGGCTGACGGGGAGACGCGTGCTTCTCCCCGCCGCCAGCCCCGCGAGCTCCAGGGACAGTGGGGAGGCGCAGCGCGTCTTCCTGCTGTCCCCGGACCTGGTCTGCAGGCGGGCGGCAGGGAGAAGAGCGCTTCTCCCCGCTGCCTGCCCCGCAAGCTCCGGGGACAGCTGGGAGGCACAGTGCGTCTCCCCGCTGCCGGCCCCACAAGCGCCTGGGGGGGAAATAAATTTTTTTTCTTTATTTCCCCCCCAAAAAACTTGGTGCATCCTATGGGCCGGTGCGTCCTATGGGGCGAAAAATACGGTAATAATGCTGGTCACTTTCTAGAGGGGTAGTCGTGTTAATCTGCTGCAGCAGCAGACCTGTAGCACTTGAGGGACTAGCACATTATTGTTGCATAAGCTTTCATGACCCACAGTCCACTTGCACAGTGCAGTCTTGATGGATATATGGTCTGGCCCTGCTCTAAGGTGGTTTCCTATCTTCTATGAACTTTTGCTGAAGATGAGCAAGCAGAAATTTTCCACTCTTGAGCAAAAGTGAATTCTGGTTGATGGCATCCGCCAGTCAAACTGCACTATGCTTCAAGTGCACAGAACCCTGAGTATTGCTGAGCTTTTTTGGCAAATTTGTATTCTGGTACCTGAAACCTGGGGGCGAACCACTGCCACACTCACACACTAAAGTGGAGTGGGCAGTAACAGCAGGATATTATTATTCCTTATATCAGGGACCCTCTGGGTGTTGTTGGGCTACACCTTCCGGCATCCCTTACCAATGGCTATGTTGGCCAGTGCTTTTGGGTGTTGAGAGTCCACAAACGAGGGCTACTGGATTCCCCCATCCCTTCCTTAAAGAAAAACCATTGGAATACTGTCTGGGGAGGCGCAGAGCCTCATGACAGATGTTGTCTCCTTGATCACAAGCTTTGCTTTTGGCAGGTACGATGTTCTGTTTATGCCTCCCTCGTTCCCTTTCGGGGGGATGGAGAACCCCTGTATCACCTTTGTGACTCCATGCCTGTTGGCCGGCGATCGCTCCCTAGCAGATGTGATCATCCACGAGATCTCGCATAGCTGGTTTGGCAATCTGGTCACCAATGCCCATTGGGGGGAGTTTTGGCTGAATGAAGGCTTCACTATGTATGCACAGAGGAGGATCACTAAAGAAATTTATGGTGAGTTACCTGTTGGGCAATGTCCATGCTGTTTAGTGCCTTGATATATTGTGCTCTTCTACAATTAGCATCCAGAGCAGTTAAATAGAAACATCAATATGTAAATTCATGAACCAGATCAAGAGCTTCTTTTTGAAAAAACCCCCAAACGTAACACAAATAATATTATCTCATAATAAGGATAAGGGTGTTGGTGGTATACAGGTGGGAAATGTAACAAAAAAAAAGTGTGGAATGCTCCTGTTCAGTGTGCCAGCCAAGCCCTTTCCCGAGCTACTCCATTCCAGGAGTCATTTCCTCTTGAATGTTTAGTAGAGGAAGATGAATTCAGTATGGGTGATGCTACTCAGTGCAATTTTGAATCTGGCTGTCTCCCTGGGTAGTGAGAATTCTTAGCATGAGATTGACTGTGAGGATGAGTTGATCATCCTAATCTGTATTAAATAAGAGTTAGTTATGTTAGTTCATAATGCCAAAAAGACCAAACAGGTTTATCGTGGTCAGAATTCGCATAGGCAGCAGGCTGCTTTGTCACACTGAGAACACATATAAAGTATGCTGGTGGGATAAAGCTGAAAACTAAAGTTATCTGTAGCACTAACTTCATATGACTATACTATTAAAATATTTTTAAGTTCTCCTTTTGTCTTGGTGCCTATTGTACTATACACCCTGCAGTCTTCACAGTATTGTACAACTTCAACTAAGGCATTGTTTTGTGTAGGCTAGGCTGAAGAAACTTTCCACCTGGCATTCACTTTCCATGTGCAGAGAGAGCTTCATGCTAGGAATGCTGTCAGATGCTCCCATCTTCGTTCTTGAGGGGTGCAGCTTCCTGACAGGAGTGTTCCATGTGTCACCCTGAATAATTTGAATTTCCTTTACAGAATTCCATTTGGAAGAAAGACATCACACACTTGCTAATGGTTAACAGAAAGGGTTGCTTCTGTTGTGTTTCTAGTGGGATCAGCTTGCAGGTCTCAGCTGTGTTATTTTTTCTCCAGTAACAGTGATGCTGTGCTCCAAATAATCTTTACCACATATTCATGACTGATCCCAGACTATCAAGGAAGCAGTTTGGTTTGATGGCCAGGAGCTTAAAAGCAGTAGCTCAGCTTCTTCCTTTGCTTGTCCCCTAAACTCAGGTGCTGCTTATACTTGCTTAGAAGCTGCCACAGGGAGGGCTTTGCTTCGCCAACATATGGACAACACCGGAGAAGACCATCCCCTCAACAAGCTCAGAGTGAAAATAGAGCCAGGTCTGTATTGGTCCAGTGCCTATGGATTCAAGTCACATCATTGTTTCCTTGTGTTCAAGAAAAGAAATCTGAATAATCAGTTACATACAGAAATTTGGGTTGTGGCTTAATGTGGCTCAGTCATTTCTAATAAGGCTTTTCCTTTTGTAATACTGGCAATTGGGTGTTGTAAATCTTATGCTAGTTGTTTCTTCTGCCCAGGTGTTGATCCTGAGGACACCTATAATGAAACCCCTTATGAAAAGGGCTACTGTTTTGTCTCCTACCTTGCTCACCTTGTCGGGGACCAGAAGAAGTTTGATGCTTTCCTCCAGGTACTGTATGTTAGCCTGGGACTTGTCTGTGCTTCAAGGGAGTCTTGGGAAATTGGCTTCCTCTAGGATAGGAATGCGCAACCTCTGGTCCACGGGCTGCATTGGGACCATGAGGATGGTTTCTCTAAATCATGCCCACCTGTCCTATATGACATCAGATATGGGGCAGTTAGAAACATGGCTGGATTGGGTGTTCAGCTACTTTCCCAATGGGCAATGGCACCGAATTGGGCCCCACACTGTGGGTGCCCAGCATGACCCGCCCACGTCATGACATCATGATGCACACGCCTTGACATCATGACACACACAGTAGTGTCATGACATCATACCATGGGGCGGGGCCCAAGCTCCACGCTCTCCCTTCCACCACCCCCTGCCTGAACTTCGTGCTCTTTCCACTGTGTGTGGTGCTTGCATCGCTGCCCCTGTATTTTGTGGGTGCCTGGCCCCTATAAGGGAAAGGAAGCAGTTTTTCCAGCCCTGTTCACTGTACAAGGGACTTTGACAGTGAGCAGAAGAACCCATCTTTCAATCGTCTGACATCATGATGATGTTAGGTGGGCTGCCCCGCACACTTCTCAAAGCTGGCCAATGGGGTGGGCCCAAATAATGATCAAGTCCACTGGGCCAAAAAGGATTCCCTGTATGTTTGCAAGGGATGTTCCTGGGCAAGCACTGGTAATAACATCAGAAAGTAAGCTGTAGCATCCCACATTGCTTGGAACTGAAACATGAAGTTGTGGAAGCTGAATAACTTGTCACAGAGAAGCTGTTTCTGAGAGATTTATCTTAAGCTGTAGCTTTCCTTAAGAGGGGAGCAAAGTCATCAGCCATGCATGTTGCACTTAAGAAATTCTCCAAAGATACCCGCAAGCAGTGTGAGCAAACAGAGGGAGTATGGAGAAATGAATCAGGAATATATGATGCTGGCATAAAACCTGGGGGGGGGGGGGAATCGGGTATCGAAGAGGGATATTTGTTCCTTTTTTAAGCAGACAGGTAACTCGGCCTCTAAAACCTGGGGTGCTACGACCCAGTCTAGTTGGAGCAGGTAATTGCAGGCTGAACATGAGCTGATGTTCTTTGCTGAAAGAGTTACTCATGAGTGGTTGATTAAGTAAAGGTGAAATGTTACAGGTGCACCATTCAGACCACAGTTTAATTTAGGGAAATCTCTCTCTCTGGCAGGCGTATGTCAACCAATTCAAGTTTCAGAGCATCACAGCAGATGAAGCACTAGAGTTCTACTTGAATTATTTCCCAGAGCTGAAGAAGAAAGGGGTAGATACCATTCCAGGTCAGCAACACTTCCTACTTTTTAGATATTTGTCCATAATTTCAGGACCAAGCACGTAACTTTTATGTAAATCTTGGAGGTAGCAGTGTCTCTTTCCCAGTTCTCCAAAGACACTTTTTAAGATGGCGGAAACGCCCATCCTTTGCATACTCTGCAGTTGCAAAAAACATCTCCAGAATATTAGCCAAGTATAACTGCTTAGAGAAGCATCATTCTGAATTGGCACAACGTTTTGGGCAGCAGTTCTTCCTTACAGTCAAGGTGATTAGGAGTGAAGATTCCTCCCAGTGTTCCCCATGCTTTCATGCTGCCTTTTTCTAGATTCAGCTCACCATGTTGACTCTCTCCACCCATGATTCATTGCCTTTATTCCTTAGGTTGCATTTCCAAAGTACACATCTTGTCTGTTAGTTTTGAAGGGCCAAAGTCTGGCAGAGCTCCTGCTACCTTTAAGAGATATTGCATCTGGTTACTAGCCAACAGCATTGAGGATGGTAATAAGAGAACAGTTGCAAAACATCTGAGCTGGGCTTCTAGCTGGAATTCTGCTACCTGGGGGATAGCAGTCATATGAAGCTGATTGTCAATAACAGTCTTAAGTTTTCTGGCAAAGAGCTGATGCTAAGGATCAATTTAATACATTATGCCTGTAAGACTGGGGTGAGGGATCTGCAGACCTGCAGATTTTATTGGACTCCGACTCCCATCAGCCCCTGCCAGCAGGGCCAATTGTCAGTGATGATGGGCATGAAAGTACAGCAACACCTGGAGGGCCATACATTAGCCATCACTGCTATAAACCATGCACGCTCCCACTGACCCATGGTTGCTCTGGTCATCTTTCCTCTTTCCAAAAGTGAATAATGTTTTGCAATCCAGAGGGTTGTTCTGCCAGATATTTAGGTAACTGCTGGCAGGAGCATGGAGACTCTAGATGCAGTGAAAGTAACGTGTGCCCTGGCTCAATGAAGTGAATGCTGTTGAATGCTTATAGTGGTATAACCACTCTGTAAACAAATCAGAACAAACGCTCAGTAAAGAATGGACCTAGTCTAACCACCATGTAAGCTTTGTGCAAGCAAACCAGGATGAATAAACAGGTTGTTAGTAACTTAAGAACTTCCAGTATTGAGTCCAACAAGGTTCCCTTTTCTCATTTCCCTTGTTTCCATGGCAGGCTTTGAGTTTGATCGGTGGCTGAACACTCCTGGTTGGCCCCCATACCTTCCTGACCTTTCACCTGGGGAGGAGCTGATGAAGCCAGCTGAGAACCTGGCAGAGCTCTGGGCATCTCCTGACTGCGACATGCAGGCAATTAGAGCAGTAGATATCTCAACTTGGAAAACCTTCCAGCTGGTCTATTTCCTGGATAAGATCTTGGCGAAATCCCCACTGCCAGATGGTAAGATTACTCTTTGAGCGTGGCAGAGGGAATCGTTGCACTGTGAATAAATACTGTTGACATTGAGATGCAAGCCAGGTGACTCCCAAGAACTAGAAATTAGAGCATGGGATGGAATAACTTGGAGCGTTTGGGAGTGAGGGTAGAGAGTACCGTATTTTTCTGTCTATAAGACGCCCCCATGTATAAGACGACCCCAATTTTAAACTTTAAAAATTTGGGGGAAAATATAGTCTTATACACGGAAAAATACAGTATTTATGCATGGACGGACACCACAGCAATGAGATGGCTTGTCCACCCCCAAGCAAACATTCATGCCTTTTTTTATACACAAAGCAGCATACGTCACTTTGGCTAGGGCTCCCCATTGCTTCCCTTGACCACGTGAGGGCATAGGTGGCAAATACCCATATCTTCAGTTAGTTCCTCTTTCGGGCTCAGAGCACAGCACATCAGCTCCACAGATGAGGATAGCATCAAAGCAAACAAATTATGTATGGACTCATGGTTACAAAACTGCCTATTAATTGTGGGGTTGTTTTGACTACCAAGATGGTGCTTGCAGAGCTTCTAGAAGTGTTCACCTTTGGTTCAAGACACTTTCTGAGGGCATAAAAGCATGTGATCATGCCTTCCCTCTGCCTGTGGCTAGAAAAAAATACAATACAATAGCTTCCAGAGGGGTACCTTAAAAAGATAGTGGAGGAAATTTCAAGTCTGAGACAAAAGCTTATGTATACAATTGTCCTTGCATACTTTGTACCCTCCAGATGTTGTCGTCCGAGGCTGATGGGAATTGTAGTGTAAAACAGCTGGATGGCACTGGCAAAGGCTGGTGAACAAGATGAGCACAGTGACCATTCAGAAAAAGAGTAATTGGAATATAGGGCTGTTGCCTACTTTTGCTATGCTAATTTCCCTTCTGTTGTGGGAGTGAATGACCCTCAATTCTCATTTCATGCTAAGGGAACATTGAGAAGATGAGTGCCATGTACAGCAAGATCTCCAAAGCACGGAATGCAGAGCTGCGCCTCCGTTGGTGCCAGATTCTCCTCAAGAACAACCACGAGGCGGAGTTTGGCAAAGTGAAAGACTTCCTTCACAGCCAGGTTTGTGGTTGATCTGTCTGTGTGACGTTGGTTCGGAGGCATGTGGATCCTGTAGCTTTTACAAACATGCATAATTTTATTTCTATGCCCCTTTTCCAAAGTTCAAACCATGCTCAAGGCAGCTTGCAACATGAAAAAATACAAAATTGTAGACATAACAAAAGTAGTCATAAACAATGAATAAAACATCAAAATTATGCAACTAAATTAAACTATTTCCGCCTAAATCATAATAAGGTCTAAAATAAGGATACAAACATTAATATTGATAACAGCAGCAAACCCTCTACCTCCAAACTATACTACAGCCCAAGAGTCTGTTCAGCTTTTATAGCTGGAGTCAGTCCGTGCCCTGCCCTCTCAGACCAGGTGGGAAAAGGCCTGCAAGACGGGAAGCAGGTCTTCTAGGAGTCACAGCCAAGATAGTATTTTACCCACTGAATAGTAGATTCATCCCTTGTCTTGGTTGGAAGCTGGGGGACAGGCTTGGTGTGGTGCCAGCCAGCCCTTTCCCCGCCATCTCTTTGGTCCTGCCCATCCCAGAACTAACAGTTCCTCCTCAGAAACTAGTGGTGAAAACTGCCTCTTGCCACAAAACAGGGAGTGATACTTTTAGCACGGGGTGGAGAAACTTAGGCTGCCCACATGCTTTGGGACTCCGACTCCCATCAGCTCAACTATTGTGGCCCAGTGGTCAGGAATGACAGGATCTGTAGTCCACCAGCGTTTGGAAGGCCACATATATTGTCATCATTAATATACTACTAAACTGTCAAAGCGTTTCTAAGAAGCAGCAGCATCCCTTGTTTAGCCACGAAGGCCTCTCCCAAACAACAGCCATTCTGAATGCTTCTGTGTACTGGAAAGCATGATCTTGCCTGTTGCATGTAAAAAAGGAACGTGTTACTGATAAGGATTTCTTACTGCAAGTTTTGGAGAGAGAGAGAGAAATCCTAACCTTCATAGGAAGTTGTGGGGTGCTGCAGGCCACTGAGCAGATAGATTATATCCATTATAGACTACAAGTAACCTGGGTTATCTATTTGGTAAAGGTAAAGGGACCCCTGACTGTTAGGTCCAGTTGTGGCCGACTCTGGGGTTGCGGCACTCATCTTGCTTTATTGGCCGAGGGAGCCGGCGTACAGCTTCCGGGTCATGTGGCCAGATGACTAAGCCACTTCTGGTGAACCAGAGCAGCGCACGGAAACGCCGTTCACCTTCCCGCTGGAGCAGTACCTATTTATCTACTTGCACTTTGTGCTTTCGAACTGCTAGGTTGGCAGGAACAGGGACCGAGCAACAGGAGCTCACCCCGTCGCGGGGATTCGAACCGCCAACCTTCTGATCAGCAAGCCCTAGGCTCTGTGGTTTAACCCACAGCGCCACCTGCATCCCTTATCTATTTGGAAAAGCACTCAAAATTCAGCATATATCTTTCAGCACACATGATTTGTTTCTGTTTCATCTTTGCATCAATACCAGAAGGAACTTGGGCATTACAGAATGTTGCGGTGTGAAACCTAAGTGAAACTGAATGGCTATTGAGTAAGCACTGCTTTGGTGGTGAGTCATTCTAATGCATTGTCGTTCTGTGCTTGATTTCAGGGAAAGCAGAAGTACACCCTGCCCATCTATCGTGGCATGGTGAGCGGCTCGGAGGCTGCACAGGCGCTGGCTGTGGAGACATTTTCTGCCACGGCTCCACAGCTCCATGTTAACGTCCAGAACTACGTCAAAAAGATACTGAGCGCGAAGAGTTAAGGAAACTGAGAAGGAAATCACAATTCCAAAGTAGTCCATTGCTCAAACTTCAGCAGATGTCTGTATGCCGTGGGGGGGTGGGAGTCCTTTGGAGTTCTAAAGGACTTTGTTCAAATGCTGGTAATTTCCGAGGCTTCCCAGAAGGTGTAGTTTCCTCATGGATAGCCTGCTGATTTAAACTCCCCCCCCCCACTTTTTTAAAAAAAAAGGTTTGTAAATGTAAACATAAAATTATATGCGCAAAATTTCTATCTCAAAGTTTCCAAAATGTGATATATAAAATGTAATTAAAATACTTTTTTTTTGTTTCTGTAAATAATAGTTTGCCAGTTTTCATTATATCAGTTATATTTTTATCTGTTATCTTTAGTTCTTTAAAAATGATATGAGTTTATCTACTGTTGTTATTCATGCAACCTACTTTCTCATGTTCCTGTTTTGAGTATCTCTGTTCCCTTCCAGTACTTGGAACAAATTATCCTTGCAACCATTACTTATATAGAAGGTGTAGGGGGAACTTTTGACCCTCCAGATGTTGCTGGACCACAGTTCCCATCATCCCTGTCCATTGGCCATGCCAGCTCGGGCAGATGGGAATTGTAGTTCAGCATATAGCTGGAGGGCCAAACGTTCTCTACACCTACCATATAAGATTGGTAATTTATGAAACACAATTATTTTATCATGTAACTAAAAAGATGAAATCAACCCATTATATGCTGCCTTTAAAAAAAACAAAAACTTGGAGGGGGGTGGGTTAGATATTTGAGAATATAAGAAAGCTGGGAGAAGAAGAAGGAAGGAATTTCAGTGTAAACATTGATTCCCTCTTTTAAAAATCCCGCCCTGATTCCCTAATTCACATCCAGCAACCCTGCATAAAAATGTTTTTTCTTAAGGTACATGAGCCCTGCAAGTTTCCAAGGAAGGCAGCAACATGAAGAGAAGGCCAGGGATGTGCAGCCACAACTTCTCTACTCTTTCCTATTCCCACAAAAGTGTGTGTGTAATTTTTAAACAGAAAAGGGCACAGGCAAGGCATGAGCAAGTGGCCAACCACAGAGCCACCATACTCCCACCCTTGCAATCCGATGTGTGTGTTTTTTACGTCATGATGATACCTTGTCATCTGAGGCTCCGACCACAGACCACATTCTCTGTCACGCTCCCTGTTGATAATTATACTTCTCAAAAACAAGCAAGATGCAAAAGCATCCCAGCAGGCAGCTCAGACTGCAACAGAAGTGGATTCCTGTCTTGCCCCTAGAACTTGCAGCTCAGAAAGAAGCAACACTGCACACGCGTTGTGATTGGGCTGCGGGCTGCCATAGTCCTACCCTACCTCTGTTTGTGTAATGTGCTGTGTTCCTCTTCCACGTAAAATTATGTTGCCTCAGTTCAGAAAGGGGGAGGCCAGACGGTTGCTGCTGCTTCTGAGGGGCCAGGCACTCAAATGAAATGCTAATACAGTGGTACCTCGGGTTACATACGCTTCAGGTTACAGACTCCGCTAACCCACTAATATTACCTCGCTAATATTACCTCGGGTTAAGAACTTTGCTTCAGGATGAGAATAGAAATCGTGCTCTGGCGGTGTGGCAGCAGCAGGAGGCCCCATTAGCTAAAGTGGTGCTTCAGGTTAAGAACAGTTTCTGGTTAAGTACAGACCTCCGGGACAAATTAAGTACTTAACCCGAGGTACCACTGTAGAACCGTATGTTGTGCTCGTGTGCTTACTCTGTTTCTACCCTGGCGACGTCGGATCATGGGGCCCTCACCATAGCAATGGTTTGCTGCTGGAGTTCAAAAGTGTGGTTTGGCTCTTTTGAGAAGATGGCTAGAAACCAGTTGAGGAATGAGGTTTCCGTTCTCAATTATCCTTTATTCTGTTCTTCTGTTACCAGTTGATAACCGAGGGCACAGAATTATTATAGGGCAGCGCCACAGTTGGCCTGAATGAAATCTCCACAGCAGTGGCCTAAAAGTGCCCCTCCTTCTCTTCCACAGCTCTTTATACCTCCCTCAACCATTTACCCCCTCACACATTCCCCTTCTTTCCTCTCAGTGTACCCTCTTGCTCCTCTGCAGCACAGTTAATAACTCCTTTAGCCTCAACTACTTCCACCTGCCCCTTCCCCGATTCCCCCTCCTCTCCAGCATTTCTTCCCTCACCCGAGGCCTAAAATTGCCTCGCACACAATCTCGCTGCCCTTCCTCCCATATGCCCTCTCATTCCTCCCTATTTCTCTCTTGCAGTAAGCGATTGTGCCTTCCCGTTATGCAGGTTATTGTTGAGCTTTGCAACACAGCACTGTATCTCTCTCTCCCCTGCCGCTGCCTCCGCCCCTGTTCCTAACCATTAGCCGGTGACCACATGTTGGGTGGGCCACTTGCCTCTTGCGGTTTTCCTCTTCTGTCTGCAGCTCTCGGTTGCTATCGCAGCCAGCTAGCACCAGACAGGAAGGTTACTTCCTTGTGCAACGGAGCAAGGCTGCTTCAGCTCTTTCCCTGTGAGCGGCTTCTTGTGTCTACGCAGCTTAGTTTCTTGGGGCTTCTGCTTTTGCTAGGGAGGACTGGGCTGCTAGAAGAAGCTGTCGGCAGCCAAAATGGATCCAGAGAGAGACGGCGGTAGTGAAGAAGCAGGCAAACGATTGGGTAAGGAAAGGGAAACTAAGTCTGGCCTATAACCTTTGAACGTAAATGTGAGCAACAGTTCAGCGTTTCTAAAGGGTTTCTTACACGACTGCTATGCACAGTTATGGGGAAAGGTCATAGCTCAGTAGAGAGCCTCTGCTTTGCATGCAGAAGGTCTTGGGTTTAATCCCCGACATTTCCAGGTTCGGCTAGGAAATCCTGGAGAAATGCTGATGGTCCTGTGTAGACCATGCTGAGCTAGATGGACCAAAGGTGTGATTCACTATATGGCAGCTTCCTATGGCCTGTCAATTATTATTCAGACATTAAAATACAAGAGACCTGGAGGTTTACTTGTTGGTCGGTGCAATGTTTGACTAAACAAAGCTTGTGTTCTGTCCCTTTAAGGCAGTGGTTCTCAACCTTTGGGTCCCCAGATGTTGTTGGACTACAACTCCCATCATCCCTGAGCTTTGGCCTTGCTAGCTAGGGGTGATGGGAGTTGTAGTTCAACAACATCTGGGGACCCACAGGTTGAGAAAGGCTGCTTTAAGCTGCTGTTAGATATATAGTCCGTTACTGGACTACTTCTGCCTAGACTAGAAGTGGCTAAAATGGGGACTGAGCAATAAATGGTATGGCTCATAAGTGAGTTGGTTTAGCACAGGCATCCCCAGACTTGGCTCTCCAGATGTTTTGGAACCACAACTCCCATCATCCCTAGCTAGCAGGACCAGTGGTCAGGGATGGTGGGAATTGTAGTCCCAAAACTTCTGGTTTAGCACATAGTGGCTAATTTCCCGGCTATTTCCATTCGGTGCAGCAGGTGGCGATACATTGCTTAAGAGAGGCAGAGACTTTTTCTCTAGCTGGGGGAGGGCAGAAGGTAGATCTGAATCTCCTGGTGCTTCTGTGGGTGATTTGTAGCAGAGAGAACTTGGGAGAAAGCCTACAGTGGCTTTCTGTGTGAAAGCTGGTACTCAAAAGACAAATTCTTAGGCCAAGAATGTGTTGAGATGTGCTCAGTCACTGAATATTGGGTTTTCCTCCCTTCCGAGTTGCTCTTTCGTACCTGATTGGAGATCTCAGGGTTCTGTTTTTAAAACAAAGCAAAAATTGCTTCAAACCTGAAGTCTAATGTAACTCAAGACTGAGGTTTCCTTTCTCTGTGTGTCGCTTATTCCTGATGACCGATCAGTTTGCATATGTAGAAACTGAAATGGCAAAGGCCTAATACCACTGCAGATGTTTTGGGGAAGGGGGTTTGGCACTGCTTGCTTCTCCTAGTAATCTGCAGTTCCAGAAATCACAAATGATAAACCTCACCCTCTGTCCCAGAACGAACCTTGCCCCTCTGTGTGCAGGCCTGGCCCCCGCTCCATATTTTTTTATGGTGCGTTTATTGCATTCCAGCAATTGCTTTCAATATTTTACAGCCTTTTTTGGCCTGAGAAAGTGGAGATGCCAGAGATTCCCATATTATTAAAACTAGCAGTTCCATGTCATTGGCAAGTCAACATCAGAAATCCAGCATAATGCAGACAGCAAGACCACACAAGCATGTCCCCAGACTCAGTTTCTTTCTTTTCTTTTCTTTTCTTTCTTTTCAAATATTTTTTGAATATTATAACAAATATTGGTACAAATCTCATTCATCATGTTATTTACAATTATTCTCCCTCCCCTCCTCTGGACTTCCCTCAACTCCCCCTGGGCTGAGTTATTTAGTTTTATTTATCGTATCCTGCTTTTGCTACACGAAAATAAAATCCCCCCCCCCCAAAAAATGATTTCTCTGAAATATCTGTTACTCAAATGAAATTGTGAAAATTTATTCAAATCCTGCCAGTGAATCCGGTCCATTCTGTTGTTTCAGCAAATAAACTGTAAATGGTTCCCAGACTCTTTTGAAGTCCTTTTTCTCCTTCTCTCGTAGTTTATCTGTTAGCTTAGCCAATTATGCATAGTACATCAGCTTTTCTTTTTAATTTTTTTAATTCAAAATTAAAACAAGACATATTATCCAAAAACATATCATCCTTGTTGCCCCCCCATTTTTCCTCCTTCCCCTCCTTCCACACAGAACCCACCCCCACCCCGACTTCCCTCAGTTCCAGTCTTTGGTTTCTCTGAGACTGCTGTTTTCTGCATGTTACAAAGTTGTATAGATCCTCAAACTATTTAGCTGATTATTATCAATAAAAAGTTTGTGAATGTTTATTCAAAACCTGCCAAGGAGTCCAGTTCTCTTCGTTGCGTCTTCAGATACTTTGTAAAGGGTTCCTATTCATCCTTAAAGTCACATTTATCCTTGTCCCGTAGCTTACCGGTATATGTCAGTTTTGCCAGTTCTGCATAGTCCATCAATTTTTCTTGCCATGTTCATCAGCTTTTCTTGCCGTTGGTCCTTTGATGGTATTTCTTCCGTCTTCCAATATTGTGCAATCAAGATTCTTGCTGCTGTTGTAGCATACATAAATTATGTCCATTTTTCTTTTGGTAGCTCTTGATTTCAGATAAATAAAAAAAAGGCTTAAGGGTGTTTAACAAAATTCATTTTAAATATTTTTTTCAATTCATTGTATATCATTTCCCAATATTTTTTAAATGCATTTGCATTCCCACCACATATGATAAAATGTTCCTTCCTTTTCCTTACATCTCCAACATCTTTTATTTTCTTTCCTAAACATCTTGGCCATTTTCACTGCTGTGCTACACCATCTATACATCATTTTCATGTAATTCTCTCTTAATAGTATTCAATCTGTGAATTTTATATCAATTTTCCCCAATCACAGTTTGATTCTAAGTCAAGGTAAAACTTTTGCAAGTCAAGGTAAAACTTTTGCAAGTTATGACAGCTGCTTTTGGAGGGTACAGCATGACGGCAATTCTGATTTAGAGCCATGTGTCACCTGTGGCAAATGCATGGCAAGAAAGTGAGCATATGGGCCCACCAACCAATTGTTTCTTTGGCTACTAAACATACCGTATGTGGCATAGAAAAGTCTCAGGGGAGGCTAACATGGGGCTGATTTTTGGCAGTGTGGCAGCAGAACTAAGAGCCTGTGGAGCTCAGGCCAAATGAATGTAAGCAGTTGCAAGTCTGAAAGATTGTGTCAATCTGTTTGGATGCTTAAGTGTTTAGAAGATTATGAATATTTAGATTATGAGGTAAATGTCTATATACACAAACAGCTAATGCTTATGAGTGACTGGGGCCAAAACCAAACTCTGCTGTAAGGAATCGCTGCATATGGAAGCAATGACCAGTCTCTTGCCCTGGTTTTGCTCTGTATACTCCCTTTTTCCTCAAACGAATCTTTGCACAAATGACCCAAATCTGCACTGGCATATCAGGTGCATTCTGAGCTGGCCGTTCAGGTTCTACCTGCAGAGACAGTTTGTTTTGACTGCAATCTGACTGATGTAATTGAACAACATGCTTTGATGTAATTGAACAAAATGCTTTGGGAGTCACTGAGCCATAGGATCCGTTGGAGCCACCCTGCAGAGCAGCCTTGATGTCAGGCTGGTCAACAATACTTTGGTGCCACAAATAAGAGCCCAAGGCCACAGTGGAGCATGAAGGGGTCTATGATAACTCCTGGATAATTTGTGCCACGAGGGTTGCTCCATAGACCCCACCACACAACAAATAATACCGAATGACTCGGAAGCAATCATGCCCTCCAGTTATCATTGGACTACAACTCCCATCATCCCCTCACCATTGTTCATGCTGGCTGGGGCTGATGGGAGATGGGGTCCAACAACAACCAAAGGGCACCTCGTCGGCAATCCCTGCAAAAGTAGAACATGGTTGCTAGGCAACTGCAACATTTCTCCCCCCCCCCCATAGAATAGGCCACATAGCCATTGGGTGGCAATAGATGGGCTGTGAGCCTCCTGGGGTGCATAGAAGGGGCAAAGTGAAATTCAGGATGTGTTGCCAACATTGTCCCACATGTTAGACTTCTGAAAGAGAACTAATGATTTATTTCATTTTAACACTCCCATCTTAAAACATTTTCTCTGAAGTTAGACCTATTGATTTGGATGGAGTAAGCATGCATAGGATTGGAACCTTATTTTAATTCCCAGGTTATGACTATGTTATGATTTGCATGTGAAAAGTGCCTTCCCTTCAGGTAAGCCCAGGGGCATAAAGATGATGGGGGATAACTACTTCGGGGGGGGGCATGCACACACACCCTGATGCACCCCTGCAGCTACAATTAGTTGCAGTGAGAGAGTAGAGGGGGAGCCCCGTAGACACATGCTTTATTGGGTAAAAATGCAAGTTACAGAGTCCCTTCCAGCTTCTGCGTGTTACAAATCTCCCCTTTTTCTACATGTTGGTTCCACCTGGTCACCCAGGTGAAAGGAGCATCCTTCATGCCCCTGGATAGCTCAGCCAGTAGCACATGGGACTCTTAATCTGAGGGTTGTGGGTTCGAGCCCCCCGTTGGGCAAAAGATTCCTGCATTGCAGGGGGTTGGACTAGATGACCCTCGTGGTCCCTTCCAACCCTACAATTCTATGGTTCTGTGCCATCCACAGCAGAGAAGAGCTGTCACGTTGCAAGGGGAGGACCTTCAGCTTAGGTTTCCTATCTAGTGTTGCTATCCATAGTTCCAAAATAATGGACATGTAAAGTCTGCAGTCTTATGGAGTTGAAATACACCACTGAAAGCAGTAATTCCCTCCAGGTTTCTTTGGGGGGCCTGGCTCTCCACATGTTATTTCTTACTCAAAGGCACAGTGAGAAGTGCCCTATCTCTCTCCCTCCCAGTAGTGATTTTGCAGAATGTCAAGGAAGCAGGGCCACAGAGCTCCTGCCCACAGATGTGGCCAGGACTCATGTGCGTTGAAGCTCTTTAAGCATTGGGTAGAGATGCAGGAGTGGGGAACTTTTTTCTGTCTACATCCCCTCGTAGGATACCTTGCCAGTGGTGGGCAAAAGAAAGCAGAGCAGTGGATGTAATACGATAATGAAATAGTTACTTACAGTGGATGTAATGCAATAAGCAATAGGCATAGCTAGAGTTTCCAGGGAGTAAATTTGTGCATGCTGCTGGTATTTCTTCCCTGTTCCTCACTACTCTTATTCTCAATAGAAATATCAGTATCTGTTACAGTGGCAATCTGATCACCGTCACCAAGTACAGGACAGTTGTCATTTGCAATTCTCTCTCTCTCTCTCTCTCTCTCTCTCTCTCTCTCTCTCTCTCTCTCTCCCTCTCTCTCTTTTACAAGTTTAGTTTGTGCATAAAGGGAACATGGTCTCTTGCAATCTATACTGGCCACTAGAGGACAGTCATGTCTAAGTTTGCTTTGAATGGAGCACCTGTTTCCTCAGCAAACTGGGTTCTCTTATGAGGGCATTTCTTCTTTGGGCAAGTAATTGACGAAGCTCAGACTGTGGTCAACCCCCTGGATGTTTATGGTTCCATTAAGTCCTTCACACCTGGAAGGAACCAGAAGTGGCTGGTGGGTTTTTGTTGTTGTTGTTGTTTAGTCGTTTAGTCGTGTCCAACTCTTTTTGACCCCATGGACCAGAGCACGCCAGGCACTCCTGTCTTCCACTGCCTCCTGCAGTTTGGTCAAACTCATGCTGGTAGCTTCGAGAACACTGTCCAACCATCTCGTCCTCCATCGTCCCCTTCTCCTTGTGCTCTCCATCTTAGGACATACATGCACAGAGGCACATGCAGCTGCTGCCCCTGCTGCCCCTTGCAGATCACCTCAGGAAGAGGGCTATTGCTCCCTCCCTGCTCATCAAAAGATAGATCTGATCCATCACTGGAGAATCACTGGTTGCAGTTCTTCGGGGTTTGGATAGACACCTTTCCTGGAGTTGTCCAGCTGGAATTTTTGGATCATGTGCTCAGCCACTGAGGTATGGAAAGCACTCTCGCAGGGACTGTCAAATTCGCATCCAGCAACCCTGCATAAAAATGTTTTTTCTTAAGGTACATGAGTCCTGTCAAAACTATGTCCTGTAAAAAATAGTCTATTGTACAAGTAGATACTTCATAAATAAGTTTACATTATCAATGTAATTCCTGTTGTGCAAAACTTAAAAGATTAAGTTAAAATGATTAATATTGATTATTCATTATTTTCTGTCTCATTTCAAAAATCATGTGAATCTAAAACCCGAACTAGTCCTGCCATTTTAAAATCATGGGTTAATTCTTTCAAGGAAACCTTGGTCCTGGGTGTCGTAGACCCAGGCCCCATTTGCACCATACATTTAAGGTGCTATGATACCACTATAAATAGTCATGGCTTCCCCCAGAGAATTCTGGGAACTGTGGTGCTGAGTGTTCTTAGAAGCACCCTATGCCTCTCCTAGAACTGCAATTCCCAGAGCTCCCTGTGAAGAGGAATTGACTGTCAAACCACTTTGGGAATTGTAGCTCCGGGAGGGAAATGGGAATCTCCCGACAACTCACAGTGTCACCCTTCACAACTGTGACCTGAACCCCTTAAAAACGGGGCTTTCCTCCTCCCTAAAAAAAAGCTCAACAAGGGGTAGATCACTGCCAGCTTTTAACTCTGTGAGTAGATCGCAGTCGCTTGGGAGTTGGCCACCCCTGATTTAGAGGAAGCCTTGATTGCTTAAAGTGGTGTCCCAGCACCTTAAGACGACAGCCACAAACACCCTTCTTTTCTGAGCCTGCCTGATTAGCTGCAATTGTTCAGGAATAATTTCCCCATGGTAAAACCATTGGGATAAGCCTGACTAAGCCATGAGAAAACCTCTGAGATAAGCCTTAATAGGACTATGATCCTAAGCATATTTACTTAGTGATTGGCTACAGTGAAAACAAGTGGAATTTGGAAATAATAGTGCCATCACTCTAGTCAAAAGTATGGTAAGTCCCATTGACTTCAGTGGGATGGGCTCTCAGGCAGGCAATTGTGTGTATGATTGTAGACTCAGTTGGGAGTAAGTTCTATTAAACTCCAAGGCACAGTTAATGTGTTTAGGAATGGAGCGTCAGTGCCTTCTTTCAGTTTCTTTGTCCTCCTTTCTCTCACCACACCAAGGTCAATGTTTGGTCTTTGGGGCATTTGCAAATTAAAGGAACAAACAAGAAATTACAGAGAAAAGATATTACAAAGACTCTAGGCTGGGCTGCTGAAAGGGACCCACCCCCAATGGCTTCTGTGACTTAATAGCAACCACATGACCCACAGAAAATCAGTAGGTGAAGCTTTCTCCATTCTGCCATCAGCATCCCTTGACAAGCTGGACCTGCTGAATTTCTGCCTTCCGTGCAGCTGCCAAAGAGGTTCAGGAGCTCCACTAGGGGGAAATGGGTGTGTGCATAGGACTTTATTAATTCTTTGCCCTTGTTGTTGCCATTTATTTACTCACCCTTCACTCTAAGGTCCTAGGTGTAATAATGCTGTCTTGGCACAGACAGAAGAAATATTGCCAGTCCCAAAGAACTGCGTCTTAGTCATAAAAGCACAGAGCAGGTCCTGCACAAAGAGCTATTTTGTCAGGGGAAATGCTGGAGTCAGGTGGGAGAGTGAGCCATCCTGAACTGGTGCCTCCTAAGCAATGATGGCATCTGACCAGGACTTTGGGGGCAGATGTCCAGAGCCCAGCAGAATGATCTGGAGCCCCTCACAAATGCAGCAGGGCTGGCTCACCCCCTTTCGAAGTTGGTGAAGTAATACCAACTGCCATCTAAAGGGCCACTACAGGACCAGTCCAGAGTCCCAAATTGCCCAACTCCCCCACTGTCCCGAAGTGGCGTGAGAGTACTGGGGCAAACCCTGTGCCAGGCAACCTTCTCAGAAATGCCTTTGTACTAGAGGTTGACGTCAATGAGGCATGACGTGCCCGTTGCCTGTGGCTGAGCCAGCTAGGCAGGTTGGTGGCCTGCTTAAAGTTTCCACGAAGCTGTTTGCTGCTGTGAATAAGCAGCTCACCCACCTGGAAGCACCAGCAACCATCCTGCAATTAGAAAAGGGGAGAAAGAGAGATCTGCCCAGCTCATTACAATCATAATCCCTCCTCAATACACACCTGCGAGGCAGGGCTGTGTACAGAAAGGAGGAGGCCCACTGAACTGAATGGTTTTTTGCGAGCGATGCTGAAGTTTTTTGGGGGGCCAGGTGAGCAGTGTTGTTGCAAAATGAAAAACCCACATTGACTAGCATGTGTGCTCCTTTGCTTTCCATACAGCTCTCTTCCACTTTCCCGCTTCTGCTGAAGACATCGGCATGTAACTGCAGTTACATGTAAACTCCCTCAGGTCTTGCCTCCAGTAACAGAAGGGGGCAGTGGCAGAGCAGAGGACGGTGCAGTGCTCTCCCAACGCTGGTATTTCTGCACTGACATCATAATAACAGCCTTGCTCAATCAGAACAAAGGTCCATGCAAACCAGCGTCCTGTTCCCAACAGTGGGAAGCCTCTGGGAAGCGCCCCGGTAACCTGTATCCAGGGGGCATCTTGGGCTCTAGATCACAAAAGCCTATGCCACAATAAATCTGCCGGTCTTAAAGGTGCCGCAAGACTCTTTTGTTTGTGACCAAGCAAAAGCTTAAAACTCAGTCTCTCTTTTTCTCTGCTCAGATCAAAGCTGGTTTGCGGGAAGTGGCATAATGGTCAGAGCGTTGGAAAGGGACCTGGGAGAGCAGGGTTCAAATCCCCACTCAGCCATGAAGCACACTAGGCGACCTCGGGCCAGTCACCATCTCTTAGCCTAACCTACCTCACAGGGTTGTGGAGAGGATGAAATGAAATGGGGAGGAGGAGAACCATGTACACCACCTCGAGGTCCTTGGAAGAAAAAGGGGGTATATAAATGTAATAAAGAAATATATATTTTATAAGAAATGACAGGTTGTGGCTAATGTGTGTGCGCCGGTTCTCAAATTGGTAGGAGAGCACTGGATGCAGACAAAGATACCTCTCTGAATTTTGCCTCTAAATCAGAGAATTTCTACGTATCTCAAAGTCTTCCTCCATGGACCTCTACCCTTCCTTCCTTCCTTCCTTCCTTCCTTCCTTCCTTCCTTCCTTCCTTCCTTCCTTCCTTTCTTTCTTTCTTTCTTTCTTTCTTTCTTGATGTATTAGTTTCAGAGGAGAAAGCCCATACTATGTCTTTAGTGAGCAGCCTTAATATTGAATTCTACGTATGTTTATCTCTGAGTAAGTCATTTTGACTTCAGTGGCACTTGCTTCTACGTAAACATGGACAGGATTGGGGGTTGTGTGCCACCCAAAACAATGGAATGGGGTGAATATAAGCTAACTTCAGTTGCCTTGCTGTGCAAACCTACCCAAGTTTGCTCAACAAGTAAGCTCCGCTGAGTTCAAAGGGATCTGTTGCCAGGTAGGTGGAAATAGGATGACAGCCTCCCTAGTGACCTAACTTTGAAAGGGTTGCAGTTGGTTTCTTGTGGGCAGCCAACAAAGAAATCCCATGGCACCTTCAGGAGAGATTTGTTGTGATGGAAGCTTTCGTGGACTAAAGTCCACCGAAGCAAAAGCATGAATTGTTGCTTTGATGATGTTGCATCAAAAGCCCTAACCAAATCCTGGCCTCAGCCCTGAAGGGGGTCACAGAGAGGAGTGTGGAGTCTGCCAGCCATATGAAAACGTTTTCCATTTCTGACCCATGGATGACACTTGCTTCACCTTCACCCAATGGAACAACAGGTGGCAACTGCCCCCATCAGACTCATTTATATGGGCCTATTCTTGGCCGGGGAGGGAGAAGCAGGCTGGTTTATCTGCTTTGATGAGCAAACAAACACTAGTGATATGAAAAGGGAGAAAAACAGCATCCTGGGTGAAACTGGCACAAGCTCTGCCAGCTCTCTGGTAATAATTAAACTGTCAGCCCAGATTTCCCGTCAAGGTAGGCTGGCAGAGTCCCAGGTGGCACATATTATGCAAATTTCCTGGGGCGGGAGCTGAGTACCTGTTCTAGGAATTCCCCTAGAGGTGGAGATCAGGTTACTGAAGAACGCCCTATAAAAGGGACAGCTAGGGGAGGGGCTGAGCCATACAGGGAGTGGAGTCACAAATACCTGGGCACAGGTGAGCGGGAGCTGAAGCGTCCAGCACTCTGTCTTAGGAGCTTACTACTGTGTGGATTGATTAACTGCTGTCAGAGTTACCTGCCTGGTAGGTAAAATGGGGGGGGCATGAAAGGGGGAGAGGATGGATGTGGAGTTGCTGCGCCTGATCTGTGTTGAGCTCAGTTCTCCTTAAGGATGCTGCTGTGGTGCACTTTCTTAGCTGATCAAGCTGCTGCCAATAAAAGAAGCAGCCCCTACTGCCAAGTTACTGATGGAGACTAAAAAATAGGATGCCCGTCACCTTCACGCTCTGCTTATGAGCTTCCAAACGCACCTGACCGACCATCACTGGAAACAGAATGTGGACCAGATGGATTTCTTGGTCAGGACCAGCCAAGGAATTATTATGCTTTTTGAAGCCTTGGAAAAGCGAGAAACGTTTGCCTCCAGTGCCGGTCCGTTGGGCAGTTTGTAGTTCTCTGGCAAAAGAAAAGGAAAAACATGCTGAGTCTGGGCTGACTTGCTCTCACCGGTTTTCTACTGTAATTTACTAGTTGCATACCTCCAACTTTGCTGTGCGGCTCGCAGAATTGATGGGATCCCTGACAATCTATGGCCATGATGAGGAGGGGAGGGAGAGACATTAGGGATTGGCAGGGATGAATGATAAATGGATGAGCATCTAAGGTGAGGCTCTCATGATTCAGAACAGGCTGTTTTCATAGAGCCAGCAGAGCTTTCTCTCCAATAGCCTGGAGCATCGAGTGGGGGTTGGTGAAGGGCCGAGGGGCTTCTCGGACACACAACACAATAGCAGGAGTTGGGAGCTTTAGAAGTAGCCTGAGAGTCAACATTGACTTTATGGCTCCAGCCTGAGCCTGGAAAGAGAAGGCAAAAAGCAAATTTTAAAAATGGGCTTCTTGGAGGTGTTTGTGAGGCCCAGAGCTGATTAAAGGTTGATGGGCAGGGGACCTTTGTGAAAGTAATAAGCATGAAAACTCTGTTTCTTGTCTCTTTGTCCTTTGCTGTATCGGGCAAGTTTGGGGGAGATGTAATTTCCCTGCCAAAGCAAAGTTGTTGGGACTGTTCCTTTTTATTTCAAGCCAAAAAGCTAACAGTGGGCATTGGGAAAATGATATTTAAAAATAAATAAATAAAATGGATGATAAAATGAACTAGAAACATACCTTGATTTGTTGTGGGAATTCTTCTGCTGCGGTCCATGGACCTACACAATAAATGCTATTCTATTGTGGGAATTCCTTGGTTAGAAATCTGTGGCTTTGTACTTTGGGATCCTGGCTCAGATATTCATGAATCTTGGACAGATCCCAGTCACAAGGGCTTGAAGGACAGGTTGAGAATATGAAGGAGAACTAGGTGTACTGGAGGGGTGGGGGGAAAGGCCATGTTTGAGCAAAGCAAGCACATGGGGGAATGGGGCTGCTGGAGCCGGCTGGATCCATTCCCAAGTCTAACAACTCCAATCTTCTGGCAGAAAATCCCATGGCAGGATCCTGTGAAATCAGCAATCTCATCTCAAACTACTTCAGCGCCATGTACCAGCCAGAAGAAGCACCACCCGACCCAGACCTACTGACCCACCTTGGAGATGATGATAACCTTTCTATCACTTTGTCTAACGCCCAGATGGCCACAGAGACAACAGGTAGGTGTCCACAGCTTATTGCTGCAAGATGCGGGTACAATATATATATATATAGGGAACAATGGAGACTAAACTTCAGGAATAACTTTCTGACAGTTAAGAGCTTATTTGACAGTGGAGCAATCTCCCACAAGAGGTGGTGGACTCTCCTTCCTTGGAAGTTTTTAAGCAGATGTTGGATGGCCAGCTGTCATGTGTGTTGTAGTTGAGATTCCTGCATTGCAAGGGGTTGGACTAGATGACCCTTGGAGACCTTTCCGGTTCTACAGTTCTGTGATCTCTGAGGGCTCTGCTTCCCACAGCAGCAGGACAAGTATTGTCTATCAGCAAGCCTACTGGAGTAGAGGTTGGAGACTCCTTCTAGTGTGATCTCACCCCCACTTATATAGGTTGGACCTCTGATATTCTATGGGGTAATGGGGGGTGCCCCCCACAAGATGTCTCCAGTATTAGTTAAACTTAAAGTAGACTTGTTGAAATTAACAGGTATGACTAACCTAGGCCCATTCATTTCAGTGGGCTTACTCCCAGTAAAACATAGTTGGAGAAAACCCCAACTCCCATCAACCCTGGCCATTGGCCATGCTGGCTGGGGCTGATGGGAATTGTTGTCCAACAACACTTGTTGTCTAGTCCTGCCCTTAACCAATGCTAGGTGGATGCACATGGCAGTGGGGTCTCTGTGGCCCTCCTGCTGTTGCTGGACTCCCATCATCCCTGGCCATTGGGCATGCTGGCTGAAACTGATAAGAGCTGGAGTCCCAACAGCATGTGGGGGGGGTATCAGGGTCCCTACCCCCTTGTAGAGAAGTAGAGAGGAGTAGTTTTATACAAGGTGCACTACGTGAAACTCAGGGGACTGTGAAAAGCTACAAAGGGCGGCCATTTTGCAAGGGAATGGCCGCTGGGGCATAGAAGAGCTCTGCATGCATTGCTGTTCTTGGCTACATACAGTACAGTATTCTAATGAAGTTGTGGCTGGTTGAGCTGGGAGCGGAGAACTGGTGTCCTAAATGACCTCACCCCAGTGGGGAGGGGCCTGCCCAGAGATAAGGGAACAGGTGACAGGTGTGCATGTTAACCCAACCACAGTGACTAAGCGAGATAAATGCTATGCGTAAGTGAACTGGCCACACCCTGTGCTGCTCAGCCAGCAAGAGTGCTCCAGAGGCTGACTTGGCCGAGCAGAATCCCATGTGCCGCCCGCCCCACTGAGCCCCTTCTCTCCCTCCCTCCCCACCTCTCTGCAGGCAAGCCGACATGGTATGGCGAGATGCCCCACTGCTGGAGCAGGGCTCAAGTGCTGGAGTGGATCAGCTACCATGTGGAGAAAAACAAGTATGATGCCAGTGCCATTGACTTTTCCTGCTGCAATATGGATGGCTACACGCTTTGCCAATACACGCGGGACCAGCTGGGACTCATCTTTGGGCCCCTTGGCGATGAGCTCTATGACCGCCTGCACGAAATCAGTAAGTGCAGGGTGCCCTTCCTTTGATGCAGGAGGACTTGAGGGAATTGCATTTGGTCCCCAAGCTAGAACCATATCAGCTCACAGTGCTTGGCTTAAGCAGAGAGGCTTTCAGAAAAACAGGTGCTTGTGCAAAGTCACGATGCACAGCAAAAGGGTTGCAAGCTTGTGTTACTGGCTCCGCTCTTGCGCCTTTTCACACCAGCCACACCACATTTACAAATGGCAAGCTTTTGCAATGGCTTTATCCTCACGCCAGGAAAATCTCTGCTTGCTAAGTTACTGTGTGTCCAGCTGTTTCTCAAACCAAAAGAGCAGGACCTGTGAAAAAGAGTGGCAGCTCTATCTAGGCAGCATCCCATGGCCCGATGGTCCCTCTTCACCAGGAGGGACACTCCCATATTTCTGGTCCCAGTCCTCTGTAAATCAGTGCCACTGTTTTGCCCCCAATACCAAGGGCTGAGAACGTATCTTTTAGCTTGTTCCTGAATCAAGGAAGAAAGCAGGGCAGCACAGAGTAGCGCTTGGTCTTGTTATTCACAAAGAATGTACTTTTCTCCCTCACTGTAGCATCTGTCCCGGATGAACTTGGCTGGATCATGTCTGTGCTAAGGAGCGAAGACGTCTCTCAAGAGGCCCTTCTGGACTCCAGCCCATTAGGTGAGGGGGGGGAAATGTATTTGCTTGCTCTGCTTTGTGGTTAATTGCCTATGGTCTCTCTCCCTGTGTGTGTGTACACATTTAACCCTCAACTTCTCCCTTTATTTGTTCCTAGAACTGGGAAATTCCTACAATCAGGATTACCTGGAAGAGATGAAGTTAGCAAACATTTTCTCCCAGTCTGACCTTGGCTACATCTCTGGGGCCATGTCACCAGACAGCTCAGCTTCTCTAGCAGGTATGGATCCTCCCTCCCCCAATTCTATCTCGGCTCCTGTAACAAACTACAGCTCCCATAATTCTTTGTGGGAAGCCAGGGCTGCTTAAAGTGGTATTATAGTAATTTAAATGGAATGGCATGCAAGTGGCCTAATATTTTCTCAGATTCCAACGGGTGCCCATTGAGGGTACTTGCTGAATCCCACAATTACAGTTAGAACATTGGTGGCTTCAGGCTTTAGAAGAAGCTGACCTTCGATTCTTTTCCTTTCTCAGGGACGATGTCTCAGAGCCCTCAGTCTCAGGACTCCGGTGGAAGTGACCTAGATCTCGACCCCATAGACATGAAGCACTGCCACTTTTCTGATGGTAAGATATATAGAGGATTATCAATGGGAGGTCTGGATTTTAGGAAAGTACAAGTTTGTTTGTGTTTGTGCACACATTTGCCTTAGTATCTTCACTAACACAGCAGCTTGCATTGTCAAAAGGCAAACTAGTTAGATGGAAGACAAAGATTACTGACTCACCATAAACAACAGTGGAGAGATGTAGGGCACAGTTCGTGTTGAAAGGGGAAATGAGAGTGTGTAGCATATTGGGCTTGGCAAGGAGAGTATTGGGTTTTAAAAAAATAAAATCCTGACTCTGCAAAAGAAGGGACAAATTTGGAGATTAATCAGAGTAGACCTGACACAGCTTAAATGCAAAAAAATGTATTTATCTGAAGCATTTATACATTGCCGTTCAGCCAAAAAGCCCCCCCCCCCAAGTGGCTTATTAATGCTAAAGCCGGGTAGACTGAAATCAATCCCTACAACAGAACTGGGATATAAACACTTCTGTAGGCAGAAATGGTTAGAGCCCAGTTTTGAACTGCAGGTTTGTATCATCCAGAGAGAGAGCTGATTTTATCCATTGTTAGAAATTCTGGCTCTCAAGTGCAACACCCCCTTTTAAGGTGGGTGCTGAGAGATCCCAGTTTAAGGATTGTGGTCTTTCAATCTAGAAGAAGCTTAGTGGTAGAACATCTGCGTTGAAAGAAGAAGGTTCCAGGTTCCGTCCCTGGCTATCTAGGTGGAGCTTGGAAAAATGTCCTGTCTGAATCTGGAGAGCTGGTGCCAGGCAGTGTAGATACTGAGCCAGATGGTCCAACATACTGACTCAGTATAAGGCAGTTTCCTGTGTTCCTGTTTAATCTCACTTCGGGTCCTCTGGGGGATAAGGCTAAGCATGTCCTCCTCCTCCTCCCCTTTTCAACAGGTGACTATGCAGAATATAAGAAAGAAGATCTCAAGAAGCGGAAAAGGGGACGGCCCAGGAAGGTCAGCAAGGACAGCAGAGACTGCCTGGAGACCAAGAAAAGCAAACACTGTAAGTGAATCTCTCACACTTGGGCAGGGGAAGTTCAGGGATATTTTGCTATTGCATGCAAGCCAAGTGTTTTGCCTCCAACACCTTCTGCACCACCACACAGATTAAGGGCACAAACGTATTGCTGTGCTGTGTAACCACTTGACAAGACAGCTCCATGGCAAGGATTCTTGCACCTAATCCCTTAGAACAGTCAGAGAGGCTCCTTGCAAACCTTTATTCCTCCTGAGTAGGGACAGGGGTCATACAGCTTATCAACTTCATGCATACTGAAATGTCCCCCTTCATAACAGTTCCTCAGATGCAGGGCTGAGCGACTCCAGCTCTGCTATTGGCCAAATATTCTGCCTCCTTAGGAGGTATGCAGCCTTCTCAAAGGGACAGCCAAGTTTCTGGTGGCGTGACATTGCCACGGAAACTGATTTATGCCCTGGTTTGGCATTCAGTTGGCCTCAAAGGCTATGGGCTGTTCTGTTCCTCCAGATAGTTTGAATTGAATAATATGATCTCCCTGCTCTCTTTTTTCATGACCAGCTCCAAGAGGGATCCACCTATGGGAATTCATCCGGGACATCCTCATTCACCCAGAGATGAATGAGGGGTTGTTGAAGTGGGAAGACCGACGAGAAGGCATCTTCAAGTTCCTGCGCTCTGAGGCGGTGGCTCAGCTCTGGGGGCAAAAGAAAAAGAACAGCAGCATGACCTATGAGAAGCTGAGCCGAGCCATGAGGTATGTACTTGTACATTTCAGTCTGGAGTGGAGAACCTGAAGCTTTTCTGATATGGTTGCCAGCTCTCAACAGCCCCAGACAGTATGGCCAATGGACAAGGGCTGATGGGAGATGGGCCTATCCTTGATTTGTGGATATTTTAAAACCACCCTTCAATCCTCCTCCTCCTCATCATCCCAGGGCAGTTTTTCATAGAAATACAAAAACAATTAAAATCAAATTAAATCAGATAGCAGGGCTGAAACAATGTCTAAAGAGGTCTAAAGAGGTACTATGATCTCTGGCTGACACTGAAAGGACAGCAAAGAAGGTAGCACTATAGTCTCTAGAAGCAATTCTGGCATTGAGGAAAGTCAAGAGATAGAGAGATCAAGGGCAGCAAATGGACACTGGTAGCAAGGGGTGGAAACTTGAGCAAATGCAGTTGCCGGAGGCCGGCCTTGGCCAGCCTGATGACCTCCAGATGTTTTGGACTACAACTCTCATCAATCCCATCACTGGCTGCAGAAAGGTTCCTTGGTAGCAGGAAACAAGTTTAACCCCAAACTGCTTCACACAAAGTGGGCTCTGAGGATGGATTTAAAGAAGAGAGAAGTGGGACCATGAAGAAGATTTGGGAGGGAGCCCCAGGCACTATGGGGCAGGGAGCACAAGAGAGCACAAAAAGAGTGTTTTGATTTGGATGACAAAAACCTTGCGTCTAACTCCTCACTCTGCTCCAAAGCTTTGTTGGTCAGCTATGAATAAGTCACTACCTCCTATGTCACTGGGCTGTGATGGCAGTCAGCTTGGAGCTTTGTGTTCAAGACAATCTCATATTTGATTGTGTACTACACTATATTATTCCACCCTTCTTGTAGCAGCTACTCTACCATAATATGTTCCTAGTCCTCTTTGTTTCTCCTAGGACTGCTTTTTTATTTTTCCTTTTTTTAAAAAATGTAGCCCTAACACTGTCCTTCTTTCCTTCCCTCAGGTATTACTACAAGCGGGAGATCCTCGAACGAGTGGATGGCCGGCGACTGGTGTACAAATTTGGGAAGAACTCCAGTGGGTGGAAGGAGGAAGAGGTTCAAGACAGGAGCTAAGAGCTGCAAGAGCCACACACGGACTTGGACATGGCCCATCCTTGCTCAGAGGAGCATCTCTGAGCACAGTATGCACTGACGAGGGCTCTGAGCCCCTTAAACTGCTATCTCCAGCAGTGTGTGTTAGACTCCAGCCCTTCTATGGGGCAAAGTGTGTGTTCTGGCTCCTAGCTGGGAGCTCAGGTAATTACAGCTGATATTTTGGCTCAAGTAGGTTATTGTGAACCATTATTACTTTGTTGCAATTGGACTCTGGCTGACATCTTGGCTCTGGATAGGATTACAACGCCTTTGGCTGTCTGCTGCACCGCACAGAGCTCATCAAGGCAGAAGGAACTGGGTGTTCTCGGCAATTTGCTTTGTCCCAGGGGGCCATTCACAGGACATTCAACGGTCTGCTGATTCACAGAGAATGCCTTGGCCAACTGTGCATAGGGAAGGAAGATTTGCCACCGGTGCCTTCAGAATATGGGAATGCTGATACCCAGTTTGGAGTAGCAATTGGAAGTGAAGCTTCCCACCCAGATGCAGACTAGTTGGTGGCTAATGTTCCTCTTTAACAGGCAAAACTTAGCTGGTCAGTCTTTGAATGTAGGACTCCAATAATTGTGGATTTCACATTGCTTTGGAAGGCAGAGTTCAGGAGCCTCTTCATTGGCTCTTCCCCAGTCAAAACATTATTGGGGGGGGGTCTTCTTCCCAGAAAGCACAGCAGCCTTCCCTATGAATTGCATCTTTTCACTCTTAATTTATGTGATATATGTAAGTGTGTTTATATAATGTACATAGATATCTATTTTTTTCATAACTAAAGTTGTGTGATTGTATCAGGAAGCACTGGGCATTTTCAGAACCGATGATTGTTGTTGCTAATATTCAGCTGGGCTGAACGAAAAAGGAAATCTTTTATTTTGAAATCAAAGTGTTTGTAGAGTGTTGTACTCGCTCAGTGACTCCAGGAGAGCCCTGCGTGATGTACAGGCCTCCTGCTTTTTAATAATAATTAACCAATAAATCATTGTTTGTTGGTTTTTAATCTCTGTGTGCTGCATATTGACAGTGTTCTTAAGGGAAGAGAATAGATGTTCATCAGACTTGGATAGAGAGGGATACCCTTTTCTTCTATCCAGCATGTGTCTCTCATGTTCACATCATAGAAACATGTCCCTCATTGAAAGACATTCCTAGCTCTCTGATCAGGGATGGGGAAACCTGGAGCCCTTTAGATGTTTCTGGACTAAAATCCCCATCATTCCTGACCTTTGGCCATGCTGGCTGGGGCTAATGGAAGTTGAAGTCTCACAAAATCTGGCAGGCCACAGTTTTCCCATCCATTTTCAAGAGGTGCAAGAGAACGTTATCCTTAATGCATTCCTATCCTACTTTGTTCAGTAATGAAATAATACACATGAAAAGTCCTGTTAATCAGACCGAAGGACCATAAATTCCAGTAGTAAGACATGAAGGCAACAGATGTCCTTCCTTTGCTACCACAACCCACAGTTGCTCTCTGGTCTCTAGAAAACACAGCACAGCAGTGAGCACTCAAAGATCCTTTTATGTAAGGTAAATCACTGAATGGAGGGAGACATAGGTCAATTATATTGCTCATATATTGCACACTGAAAATCCCTGTTGCAATAATATTCCTCTCTCAAAAGCCGTTCAATCTACCATATTTTGGCTGTTGGGTAGAAGAAGGTTCTGTCTGCTTTATCATCTCTTCTCTCCTTGGATGTTTGCGCCATTCTCTAGGCCAGGGGTTAGCAAACTTTTTCAGCAGGGGGCCGGTCCACTGTCCCTCAGACCTTGTGGGGGGCCGGACTATATTTTGGAAAAAAATAATGAAAGAATTCCTATGCCCCACAAGTAACCCAGAGATGCATTTTAAATAAAATCACACATTCTACTCATGTAAAAACACGCTGATTCCCGGACCGTCCGCGGGCCAGATTTAAAAGGCAATTGGGCCAGATCCGGCCCCTGGGCCTTAGTTTACCTACCCAAGCTCTAGGGATCCAGTCTTCCACTGCCACAAATACATCTGTACCCTTTGAACACCGAAATTCTCTGAGAGAAGTTAGAGGGACTGAGCTTCCCATGTCTAAACAAACAGCAATTTTCTATTCGCCTCATCAGTCTTAAAAGTTCTCTACACAGATGTTATTTACAAAACCACCTCAGAAACTGCACAATACCATTTCCACCCTAAGCATTCAGAAAACATCCCTCGTGACTCAGAAACACACAACCACCCAATTTATTTTATGACTCAGGCGTACACAATTACCACTATTTGTGTTTTAGGGGCTTAAGATATGAAGAGTCATAATTCCAGTTTCATGGGTTTCTCCAGACAAACAACTGTAGGGCCCATTTTGTTCATAATCGAGGGAGGAGGTAAAGAGTTGAATCAATGAGGCATGAATAGATACTACCCGGTTTACCCCCCCCCCCATGAGTAAGTAGCCTTGTCAATCCAGCCATTAATTCAAAACACTTAAGGCTTTCTTTGTAATGTAAAGGTTGGGGGGAGGGGAGGGAACCCTTCTCCCACCCCCCACTCCAAATAGGAGCAGTGCAAAAACTCTCAAACTTCCCAAAACAGTGCTTAAACTAGAGCACGCATTTGAAGCAGGGAGAGAGGGTGTCTTGGTGTGAGAGTGTCAACATGCTAGCACCAAGCAATTTTTAAATAAAATTACATCAGCAAAACAAACGTTAACACCCAATATGAACTTTTAAATCCAATGACAAATGAAACTTTCTGAGTTATTTGCCTAGTGCCAATTGAAACTTTCTGAGTTATTGCTATAGCAGCTACTTTTCATACCCTGTTTAGCTGTGGCTGAAGGAGAATTTAAGACTCTGGTCAGCAACTAGCTGTACTTACTGCGCGATAGCTTTGAGAAATGGGTGGGCTGAAACCCCTGTTCTCCCTCACCAAGTGGGTGACTGGGGAATATGTTGGAATATGTGATACAACTATAAATGGTCATGGCTTTCCCCAAATAATTATGGGAGCTGTAGTGTGTTAAGGGTACAGTGAGCTGTTAGGGAGACCCCTATTCCCCTCACAAAGCTACAATTACTTGAGTTTCCTGTGAAGAGGGAAATGATTGTTAGACCAGTCTGGGAACTGTACCTCTGGGACGGAAATAGGAATCTCCTCACAACTCTCAGCATCCTTAACAAACCACATCTCCCATAATTCTTCGGGGGATTGTTTAAATTGATATCATAGCACTTTAAATGTATGGTATGGATGTGGCCCTAGTTCCACCGCTTCAGCTGCCTCTCCTTCCAAACTTCTCTTTCATTTCTGGATTAATCAACTGAAGGAATCAGGCATCACTCTTCAAAGGGACAGATTTGGCACAGGCGGCCTGTTGCTGACTTTAATCTGATTTCAGAGAATGGGTTTGGGAAATACCAACACAGTGCATTAAAATTCGACTGTATCATTTTGCCAGGGGATAGTTGCCAATCACCTGAAAACACGTAACCAGGTTTTCCAGTCAATGATGGAGATTTTGTTTCCCATCCTTCCTCCAAGAAGCTCAAGGTGGATTACAAGGTCCACAGTCCAAAGACACACCCTTTGTTATCCTTTTACGACTCCGAGAGATAGGTTGAGCAGAGAGAAAGAAAGAAAGAGAGAGAGACTGGCCCAAGATCATCCAGAGAGCTTCAAGGCTCAGCAATGATCTTAACTGGGCTATTTCTACACTCGGTCCAGTTCTCTGCCCACTGGACTAAACAGACATTTTCACCAGGTAAATCAATCCCTTATACATGTCACCAGCAAAGTTCAAGGCCAAAGCTTATATGGCAAATGGGAGGTTTGGGGTTTAAGCTTGCCTGGAAATCAACTCTTTGGACCTGGAAGCTCTGTTGCTAACCCTGAACATGCTCAGAAACACTCTCCTTTAGCCAGCGGGCAAATGCAGGAAAAATAAAAGTCCTGGTTAATCTATAGTCTGTGTCGTCAGTTGCCAAGGTGGGTAGGGGCAAGACAGGGGGGAGCCTGGCATGGTTCAGGCACAGCAGTGGCAGCTGCCGATTGACTCTGCCACTGTGTCTGCTCCAGGTTGATGTCTCTGCCACCTTGTCCCTCTCCCTGTTGGTAAACAGCAGCAACACCTGCCACCGGGAAGCCAGGTGAGCAGCACCGCTTTGTCGGCACCGCCAGCCACTGCTGCTCTTGACATTTTGAACAGCAGCTTGGCTACACGTCTCGTCTTCACTATCTCGTTTACAAAAAAGTAACCAGACACAGCAGTGGTGAGGTGATGCTCTGAAGGAGGGAAGCAACAAATCTACTACAGGCACAAAACCTGGAAGAACAAACGTTGATGGTATATCACACCCAGTCAAAACGCAGCCCATATTAACATCACAGTTATGTTACACACGTCATAGTTGTGACAAAGACAAATGTACTCAGAATATTTCTAGACTATTTTCATGTGAGATTCAATCCCATATAGGCAAATAGGGTTGATTCAGAAGCATTAAGCAACAAATACTCTTTCTTTCTTTCTTTCTTTCTTTCTTTCTTTCTTTCTTTCTTTCTTTCTTTCTTGAATGCTTCCAGGCTTTGGAGTTCTCATTTTACTTCTCCCTCAGGTGCCCAGCATTGTATTATTTATTTGGTGCTCCCCATATCCCTGTCTAATATCTTCCCTAACTAGTATCTTCAGGGTTAAACAGAGAAAGGGGAGGAGTTCTGGGTAATGGAGAAGCATGTGACCTTTTATATGTTGTTGGACTACAACTCCCATCATCCCTGGCTCTGCTAGCTGGAGCTTGTGGGAGCTGGATCCCAACAACATCTGGAGGGCCACAGGTTCCCCCTCCCTGCTCAATAATCTCTTGGTTACTTATATAGGCATTACGGTCATCACAGATGAGCTGTGACTAGGGCTGCCTATGGATTTGGAGCCAACATACGTCAAAGGCTGCCTCCTCCCATATGTCTCATCTTAAATTCTATAGCTGACTGACTAGCACATCACTATCTATGGTGATCTAGTCCGGGGAACAAAGGAACAACAGGGCAGCCTAATGATGGATGTTCCACAGTTAGGGCATTCCTTCCCCTTGAAAACCTGCCAAAAGTCAAGTGTGAACATTGTTTAGCAGTGCCAGCCCTACCATTAGGCAAAATGAGGCAGCCAGGAAGCAAATGCTCATTCAAACTCCACAACAACCATGTGAGGTAGGCTAGGCTGAGAGGCAGTGACTGGCCCATAGGGACTTCATAGCTGATTGGGGATTTGAAGCCTGGTCTCCCAGGTCCTAGTCCAACCCCCTAACCACTTACACCACCCTAGCTTGAGTTCAGCCTGCCTGCAGAAAGCAAGGCACTCAGTTGCTGATTGATTATTCCTCTGCTATTAAATAGTGAAAATCTGAATCAACTGTTGTTTGAACATCTTGGTACCTGTTCCAAAGACCTCACAACAGGGTGTGCTTATACCTTTAAATAAACAGCCTAAAGCTTCAGGCACTGGTTTCTTTGGAACAGGCAGCATCCTTGCCCTCTATGCCACTTGAGCTGGGATAGGTTGGAAGCGAGGGAGAAGAAAGAATAGTTGTAGCATGAAGTAATGAAGCTCAGGCGAGAACAGGTTGAGGGGGGAGAGAAGGGCACAGTTGGGGTGGGTGAGGTATTTATTTTCAGTCAATAGGTAACGCGGTAGGATTGGCAGGCGGGCAAGAGAAGCTTGTCACGCATCCTGCACTCTGGCAAGCTCGTCATGTTTGCCGAGGCTCCGGCTTGGTGGATCTTGTTACCCAACAGGGCTGGGAGAATGCTTAACCAACTCGGGTTGCAGCAGAGCAACTCCTGCCTCCGTTCCAGCTGTGATCCACACTGCAGCAGTAGCAGCACCCTGGTCTGCAGAGCAACAAGGGAAGCAGGGGGATGAGAGTGAGAGTGGACTCTTGTGCAATGTTGGGGTGGGGGATGGGATTGGAAAGGCCTGTGGAGTCAAGGCTGGGGGCAGGCGAGCAAGAGTATTCAGGGATCCTTAAAACACGTCCAAGGAAAGAGGTTGCCTTCAGCCTGATTTGCCTTATTAAGCAGGGTTGTCCCAGGGCCATCTTCCTATGAACAAATCCTAGACAGTTCACGCTCCTAGAAGCAGCTGTTCCTGGAAAGATTTCCTCTGGGGGCTGGGAGGGGAGAGGTTGCTCAGGGAGGGTGTGTCCTTCTCTGCCACAGAGGTGCTGCTGAGGTGCAAGATCAACTGGTAATTCTAGGGCCTCATTTTCCTCCAGTTTGCACAGAGCCTGAAGCTAATAAATCCACCATTCCAGTTCTGGCTTACAGTGGCCTATCTATAGCAATGAGTCCCCAACTATGTGTAGGGAATGTGCTGCAAGCCACAATGGCTTCCCTCTGCCTCGGCAATTGGAGGCAGCAATGTTTCTGAATGCCAGTTGCTGGAATCTACAGAAGGGGAGAGTGCTCTTGTGCCCACATCCTGCTTGTGGGTTTCCCACAGGAATCTGGGTAGCCATTCTAAGAACAGGATATTGGACTTAGGTGGACCATTGGGCCTGCTCCTGCAGGCTCATATTCTGTTCTTATGAGATGCTGACAGGTGCCTTGGAGAACACCAGGCAGCATGCTGAGTGCATCTCCCACTTTTATTTACCCTAATTTATTTTGCAAAACATATATATCACTTGCTTGTTAAACGAAGCTGAATGGTGGTTTACTAAAAGAATGGTATAAAAGCAGTTTAAAATAACTATTTTAAACATTCACAAAATAAAACCAAGGACAAGCTAAAAACAGATGGAAAACACATGTCAACATTTGTGGATAGGTAAAAGGTGGATAGGTACAGGCCAGTCTTGACAGACTCTAGGGTTGTGCGCTCATCTCACTCTATAGGCCGGGAGCCAGCGCTGTCCGCAGACACTTCCGGGTCACGTGGCCAGCGTGACAAGCTGCATCTGGCGAGCCAGCGCAGCACACGGAATGCCATTTACCTTCCCGCTGGTAAGCGGTCCCTATTTATCTACTTGCACCCGGGAGTGCTTTCGAAGTGCTAGGTTGGCAGGCGCTGGGACCGAACGACGGGAGCGCACCCCGCCGCGGGGATTTGAACCGCCAACCATGCGATTGGCAAGTCCTAGGCGTTGAGGTTTTACCCACAGCGCCACCCGCGTCCCTAATTCCCTAATTCCCGCCCTCCCTTCCCCACAGGTGGGCGGGGTTTGCGGCACCGAGTGGGGCTCACCTGGGCAGGTGCCTACCACCTGCTTGGGCCGGCCTTTGACCCACCCTCGGCCAGGGAGGACAATGTACGGCCAGCTGGGGGTGGGCTTAAGGCCAAAGAAAAGAGGCTGACCCTGCTGTCCAAGCCTCTTTTGGTTTTCTTCCTTCCAGGAAGAATAAATAAGTATGCTTTTAGCAGGTGCTGAAAAGAGTAGAGTGAAGGGGCCTGCCTAATGTCAACAGGCAGGGGGTTCCAAAGTATGTCCACTGATCTGGGAAGGCCCCAGGCAGCATTGACCCCTCTTGTCTCTGTTGGTGCCTGGAATAGTGACATCCTATAAAAGGAGGCGGTGTGGACAAAAGGGGTGTTCCCTCTGCAGCCCACACAACAGTTGACTGGCATAAGGGAATCTCAGGGGAATGCCACAGTTGCCTTGAAATGCGTAGTCCTATGAGCCTGGATTAAGACAGGAGTGCCTGGCATGCTCTGGGCCATGGGGTCACGAAGAGTCAGACAGGACTAAATGTCTAAACAACAACAATGAGCCTGGATTGATGCTGGGTGTGGGAGGCAATAAGAGAGGAGCCATCCTGCAGCTGCAAGGAGAACAAAGCCCATTGTCCTGGGATCTGACCTAGAAAATGTATATGGAGCACCTGAGTGTAAGGGGAAAGTGTGCTACCAGTTTTAATGGGATGGGGCAGCGAGGCGATCATGCCCCAGGTATCCAAAGACTGGAAAATATTTATGTATAGCA
Source organism: Podarcis raffonei (assembly GCF_027172205.1). Lineage (NCBI taxonomy): Eukaryota > Metazoa > Chordata > Lepidosauria > Squamata > Lacertidae > Podarcis > Podarcis raffonei. The sequence goes on from NC_070607.1 coordinate 67,343,771, forward strand.
TCACAGATTCACCCCCCCCCAAAAAAAAATCCCTTTCAGGGAACAGTTTTTGTTTTTGCATACATTGGATCTGACTCCCATGTTTGGGATGTTCCCTGAAGGGAGATGGGACGGTGACTCCCTGGACTCCCTGGCTGCTGCAGCAAAAGAGATTATTATTACTTGTTCAAGCCAGCTGGATTTAGTCCTAAGGTTTCTTGCCTAACAGACACCTCTGGCGCTGTATCATTTGCTCTCTGCTTGTGGGACATGTTATCATTTGGAAGATGCAGTGTGTTAACATATTAGGCGTGTCTGCAGATAGTGCTAGCTGCCTTGGTGCAAGGGACAGACCAGATGACTTTTAGATCACCTGCTAGGGAGCCCTGTTCTTAAAGGACTTTGAGGCCGCCAGGAGATCCACAGGTGCAGCTATTCCTGTCACGTTCCTATACTGATGAGAAGGAAAAGCTGAAGCTGCCAGAGCTCTCCCTGTCCCAATGATTGAGAGCAAAGCAGCCCCATCCTGAAGACAATCTAAGGTTGGCCCCATTAACTACGAAACCCAAAATTTGGGATCCTCTCCAAATCTGTGCCAAAGGTTCCCCACTGTTTGATGTTTCAATTGCTCAGTTTGTGGGGTGCTGCAAAACTTGAGGGGTTTGCTGAAGAAAAAAAAAACCCTGCAAAACTTTGGCACAGGTTTGGAGAGGACCCCAAATTTTGAGGTTTATCGTTAATTTTCCTTCTAAGGATGAGAACCCCTCAATCCTTCCCAATGGCAGGACCATCTCTACTCGCAGATGCAGGCAGAGCTTAGCCTAGACCTGTCAAGTTGAGTGTAATCCACCAACTGGGCATTTTATTTGCTATGTTTTCATCCTACCTCTCCCACCAAACACTTCACCTCAGCAGCCTATTTCAGATTACCTTCTTGAGATGACCTGAGATGAGCAATCATCCTGCGGGTATAGGATGGTATACAAAACTAATAATTAATAATGATTTGCTGGCACAAAACCTGTGCAGAGGTTAGACGGTACCCAGTCTTTATTAAGCATTCAATTTGATTGTGTGGAGGTTGTAATTCCTCCTGCGTTCATTCTCATTTGCTTGTGAGATGTTTATATGTCTTCCCCTTATTGGTTCATTCCACATTAGTCAATGCATTTCTCCATTGATTTCCTAACTGCAAAAGCTCTGCTTCTTTTTTCAAGTAGATTTATTGCGCTAGGGAAACAAAGCACGCTAAACCCTGTCTGTGGTGCCTACCCCATTATCCCAAATGATGAGAGAAGAGACCAGAGTATGGGTTCAAATTGGCCACAACTTTATTGAACTTCAGAAGTGGGAAACTTGGCACAGGCCTTGGCAGGTAATCCTCTCAGCCCACCTGGCAGTTGCAGGCAGTTGAGGCCCAGTGAGAGGGGACTGCAAAGTGCAAACTTACACAGCATGCCCTTCCACCGACCTCGTCCCAGGAGTTTGACCTACATGCAGCCATTCTAGGGCCAGGGACTCCCGGTTTTTGCCCTTTAACGGGCCCTGCAAGCGCCATCACATGGGGAGGGAGCATGAATGCATCCCCCCCAACTTGATGTTAGACTAAAGGATAACTTGCCAAGGCCTAAAAACCGCCAAAGTTGTGACGAAATTGCTGCGGGGAAGGCGAAACCTGCCAATGCAGGGAAAATTCCTTCCCGGTTCTGAATACAGCAACCATCTTACGACCGCAGCAGCACCCACTGACCTGGAATGCAAAATATTAGCCTGTAAAGAAAGAATCATTAAATTGAAGATCGCTGACCTAGGCTGAAATTAATAAGGCAAGAAATTATTAATTTGAGGGAGGGTGGGTGGATGATCCTGGAAGGCAGAACAGCAAAAGAGGCTTGAGCCAAGGAGTCAGCCTTTCTTTTGGCCTTAGGCCCACCCCCAGCCGACCGTCCATTGTCCTCCCTCGCCGAGGGCAGGTCAAAGGCCAGCTCAAGCAGGTGGGTGGCACCCGCCCAGGTGAGCCCCGCTGGTGCAGCAAACCCCGCCCACCTGTGGGGAAGGGAGGGCGGATATTGTGCAGACCTGAACTTCACAGTACCTGCTTCAAAGCCCTCTTGCAAAATGCTGATTGTCTGGAGGCACCTTTAGAAGGAAAACATCCCTTTTGTTGCTGTTGTTAAAGCAAAAAACAGGGAGTCAAAATCCTTGCTAATCTACTGCAAATCACTCAGAGATTTACAAGTAGATCCCAGGCTGTTTACTTCAGCTCCAGAGCACTCCCATGGCTGGCGTTCAAACCAAGTACACATGACATTAGCCACAATCCATGTGTATCCTGTCACCTCTTGAGAAATATGGTTGTTTGATGTGTTTCCCCTCAAACCAGATTCCATCTGATTTCAAAAAATCAGCCCAATTAAGCTGATGTTAAGCTGCCCATGCACAGATGACATCTTCATTGAATTGGAGGTGGAGAGTGGCAGGCACAGGGAACAAATCCGATACACTGCATTGGGTAAAGACATCTCCATTCCCTCTCAGGTATGTACAGTAACATGAAAATGCAACATGAAACAGGGGTGGGGGAAGACAACCTCACAACATTTCAAGTCACTATAATGTACATGGTCCCAATCCACCTTTTCCCCACTGCATTGTGGCTAAGAGGCTGAGATCAGGAAGGTGACCCTTAAGCAAACCACTCTCATTCAGTTCCAGTCTTCCAATTGGCGATATGGGGGATGATGAATTGCCTTGTGGGATTGCTGTCAAGGGTTAAAGTAAAGGGACCCCTGACCATTAGGTCCAGTCATGACCAACTCTGGGGTTCGGCGCTCATCTCACTCTATAGGCCGAGGGAGCCAGCATTTGTCCGCAGACAGCTGACTAAGCCGCTTCTGGCGAACCAGAGCAGCGCACGGAAACGCCGTTTACCTTCCTGCCGGAGCGGTACCTATTTATCTACTTGCAATTTGACGTGCTTTCAAACTGCTAGAAGGCAAGGCTTGGCAGAAGCCAATGCTTACAGACATCTAAATTACTAAACAAATTTGAAGAAAGAGAAGGGGAACATGGGGCTCCTTGGTATTTGGGGTGGTCTGCAGAGGTTGTGTAGAGCTCTGGCTCTTGGTCCAATCAAAATATAGCACACTCTCCTTGGGTGTGCATTTTCTTACCCTGAAGCTCTAATTTTCTGTTTTGGGGGCTCCTTGGGTCCAACTTTGCCCTCTTTCTGTTTCACTAGCATGCCACATACAGGAGTGCCACCTTTATTTCAGCTTCATCCATGCTGCTCTTCACCCTTGCCCCCATACTTCACCCACACAGAGATATTGAAAGAAAGCAAACAATCCACCTTTTTAATGACTCCTTAACCACCCTGCGTGCCCATTAAGTGATTGCGAGTCTGTGCACTCTAAAAGCCATCGCCGAGGCCTTTTCTCTTTTTCATCACCTTGTGTTCTTGTTGACAGCCTTGTTTGTTAAGCCATGCCAGGTTCTGCCCCCACTCACTACCAACACCCTTTCTAATTATATGGGTAACATAATCAACTAGAGCGGGTGGCAGTTGGCACGTCTCTATTCACCAGGAGCTACCACTGCTGGGAACTCCTCTAGTATAGCCAGTCATTGTTTGATCATTAAACAAATTCGCAGCCACGGCCTCTATGCAGGGGAGACACCATGGAGATTGTCATCTGGATCCCAGAGCAAAGGGCAAGCTGAAGGACAAAACAAGCTAGGCTAAAATAGAAAGACACTGCAAATGCTGCCAGCTTGTGTCGCCCACTGACTCCCTTACGCCTGGTGCCATTGGTTGCTGTGGGGCAAGCCTGTGCATGCAGCCTTCTCTGTCTCTCAACAGTCCCCCAAGTTAGGGACACTTTTCCTGACACCATCCAACAGAAAGATCTCTCTCATTTCTACCAACTGTACTTCTCCTTACCTTTAGCTCAGGGCTTGGAAAGCCCAAGAGAGAGCTCTCTGCTCTGACCTATGACAATGGAATTTCCCCAACCGATCTTTTGCTAAGGCATGTCTTTTGGGATGGCGCCAAGACCCCGTTCCAAAATCTGTAGACACATGTGCAAGATCCTACTGGATGGATGCAATGAGACTTGTTCATGAATGCATGTCTTTGGGATTGCGGCCTGTGTCTCAGTTTGAGGGAAACCACTGGCAGCTGCCCTCCCAAAGTTGGTGATACTCTCTGGCTCAGCTTGCTCAATCAGCAATTAATGATACACAAGTTAGAGATGCCCTCTCATTCCACAGGAAGCCCTGGCGCCATGCTTTGGAACCCTGAGGGCCAAATGCAATGCAACGGTGGCAGTTCAGGGTGCTTACATGGAACCTGCTTTTAATAACAAGACACACGTGCCGGTGAGGAACACAGGAATCTTTCTCATTTCACATCAGAATGGGGCTATTTGGATACCCAAGTGTCCCAGAAAATAGCCAGGACATTCCATTTTCTACAGTAGCCATTTTGGTTGCTGTAATCTTGTGTGATTTCACAGCATGATTCCCCCCCAAAAAACCTACTTTTTTCAGGGCTATGATGTTGCATGGCACCCCAAAATGCACATTTGTGGGCACCCTGCCTGAAAAAGCACTAGGGGGGACCATGGTGCAAAATCAGGCAAGATCATGGTAACCCAAATGGCCGCCATGCTCTTGCGATTAAAAACAGAAAGATGGTGTCCTGGATTTGGGCTTCAAAGTGTTGGAAGGTATGTATTTGCCCACTTAGTTTAATATTGTGTATTCTGGCAGTGGCTATGGTTCCCAGGCAGAGAGATATCTTTCCCATCACCTTATGGAATCCTTTTCACTAGAGATGACAGAGCCTGGACTTGATGGCTTCTATATGCAAAGCAGCGGCTCTACCACTGACCTTTGGCCCCTGCCCATAGGAAGCAGAACCTTCCTTCCATCCTGCAATGGACCTCTCTGAAGCTTCTCTCTCTCTCTCTCTCTCTCTCTCTCTCTCTCTCTCAAGCTTCTCTCATCGGTCAAGTTCTCATACCAGAAGCACCCACATCTGGGTGAAACACACAAAGCCAGGCATCCCCATCCTGGTGCTTTCCAGATATTTTGGACTCCAACTCCCATCAGCCACACCCAGTACGGTCGATGGTGCATCTGGAGGATAACAGGTGGGTGAAGGCTTGCAATGCAAGAGAGGCTGCAGGGAAGCAAATGGGGAGCCCAGAGAAGGCTCAGTGCTCTGAAAGCAGAGGCCTCATTGGGAACCACACACCCTTCTTTCTACATGTTGGAGCAGTCAGGACACTTTGTTCTGAGATACCCGTACAATTACCTGCATGGGCTAAGAGATGAAGAAGGATGGCTCCATTCCAGTGCATGATTGCTCAGTGTGGACTGTGTGGGGCAGCTCCTCCCGGCAGGCACCAATTAGAGTTCAGACAGTCTTTCAGCCTATAGCCTTATACCAATTCAACCTCCAGTCTTCTGCACCATGGCCACTGTCAGTTAAGTAGACAGGTTTCCTTTGCTGCTGTTGCATCCTCCTATCAAGGTATCTGTGATACTTTAAGGAAAGCTCATTGCATGTTGGATTCATAACGCCATAAAGGTCTGAAGCCCCAACATAGGGGTTTGTCCATGCTGGGCTTTACCATGAGTTTGAGGCTGTTCAAGTCCAGAATTTTTCATCCTGAAGTAAAGTTCTTAACCCAAGGTACTACGTCCGGGTTAGCGTAGTCTGTAACCTGAAGCGTTTGTAACCCAGGGTACCACTGTATGCATATTCACAAAATGCTGAAACAATCAATTGGCCATAGAGCTAGGCAGAAGCCTACACAGCCTGAGGATTTGGTAAAAAATTAAAGATGCCATTGACCACGATTCTCCATGGGTACAGAGGCATCTCTCTATCCAGTGGTAGTGAAAACTGTATATATTTTGCACTATGAATTAAGAGTGGGAAACCAGCCAAATTTGGGACACGAAGTGCTAATAAACTGCAATGATGTGTGACCCTAATCTTTTCTTTCTCTTAAAGAAATATCTGTGGAGTTAAGCAATGAGACTTTGTAGCACCCTCCCATGTAGACGGGGCACTGAATGCTTGAGTGCTGCCCATTAAACTTCTCTGCACATTGAAAACAAACGTTTCCGAGAAATAAGACTACCAGAGGTTAACAATGAACTTGGTTTCCAGAAAAAGATCTCCATTTTCCATGGGTATAAAATAATGCAGTATTCACACAACAGAAGGTGCTACCTTGAGAAAAATATGCCCTAGTCATTTGCAAGAAATAAGTAGCCCAACAAATGTATCCTGAATACAGTGGTACCTCAGGTTACATACGCTTCAGGTTACATACGCTTCAGGTTACAGACTCTGCTAACCCAGAAATAGTACCTTGGGTTAAGAACTTTGCTTCAGGATGAGAACAGAAATCGTGCTCCGGCGGTGCGATGGCAGCAGGAGGACCCATTAGCTAAAGTGGTGCTTCAGGTTAAGAACAGTTTCAGGTTAAGAACGGACCTCCGGAATGAATTAAGTACTTAACCTGAGGTACTACTGTATACATAAAGAATAATAACAAAACGCTGCTCTTTCCTCGAGCACAAGCAATCTCTGTCCATTGGCTTTCTAACATTTGCAGAGCCATGGGCCAGCCAAGGGGGGACAGAGGGGCAGCTGCCCCCCCCCCAAAATCAATAAAAATCAATAAATATATTTAACTAACTGAGGTTCTGCCCTCCCCCACAAAAGCCTGTTCCCCTAAAAAAAAATCCTGGCTACACCTATGGGCAGAGGTGGGAACTGGGAACTGTTCAGAGAAGGTTTGACTCAGGTTTATGTTGCCATGGGAACTGCTAACTCTCCCTCCCACCCCCGCCCCCCAAATCCCTTTCGATTCTGCTTTGTCATCCGTGATTCCTGGGGAGCTAAATGGAATTTTACAAGACTCTCTAAAGTACAGCTCAGCCTCTTCCGAGCCCCCAGGCAGACAAGTCTGCTGCACGGTGTGCCACACCTGACCCTGGGAAGGGTGTGTTCGAGAAAGGATTTTGTATTGCTCTCTCTCTCTCTCTCTCTCTCTCTCTCTCTCTCTCTCTCTCTCTCTCTCTCAGATGAGTAAGATTTGTAAACACACAGCAGAGCAACCTCTTTGGCTGCTGAGGTTACATAATGAAGAGTTCACGTATTTCCAACTAAAACCATTTCCCCAGGGACAGCGACAGATAGTTTTAGCGGCTGCTGCTCCAGATCAGAGCTCAAATTACTCAGATTAGAGGGTGCGCAGAGAGGTCCTGAGCCCATATTGGTGATCACTCTCTTACAGTTTTTAGAAGGCGATGGTGGACGTGATTTGGTTAAAATGGCGGGGAGTCAATGGTCAACCCACCTGCCAATCACTGGGTGAAATCATGTTGTCAGCTGATTGACAGGTGGGTTGCCCTGCCCACCTGCCAAAGTCCTTTGTGGAGCACTTTCCAAGGATTCAGTAGATGGCTGACAACCATAGGGTAAAGGATGTTGCTAGTACTATGCTCAGTGAAGTTCTGGGTTTAGGGCTGCCAAAGCTGCTTTCTGCAGGGATTGGCTGCATGGTGAAGCTCCATTGGAAATTGAGTTGCACAGCTGATCCAACCCCTGTGTCGGACCAGTGAAGACAGTAAATGGCTTCATGAACCAAATTGTGGCTCTTGCTAGCACAAATTTGATCCATGAGCTGCGATCTAAAACTTGCTTATGGGGTGTGTGTCTATTTCTTCCTATTTATGTGATGAGAAATCCTCCCAACTGGATTTAAATTATATCTTTTGAACTGATTGTTGGAAGGGCCCAGGTTCAAGTGTGGACTAGGGAGGGAATACAGAGTGACCTTTCCCCTCTTTTTTAATGTTAGTTAGCTCACGCAGAGAGAAATCCATATTTAGTACATATTTGCAACATAAATGATAACAGCTAGCCAAAGCTTTTATAGAAACACATAATTGTAACATAAATGCAGAGCTTTTATGGGGCAAACTTGAAGGCTGATGGAAATAGAGTGTTGTCCCAGTGGCGATGCTTGAGAGACAAAGTGGCTGATTTGAGGGCATTGAGTTGGTGTCACTGCTGAGAGCTGGTGTGATCAAGTTGTTTGTTTGTGTGTGTGTGTGTGTGTGTGTGTGTGTGTGTGTGTGAGAGAGAGAGAGAGAGAGAGAGAGAGAGAGAGAGAGAATCACAGATGGATAGAAGTTCCAGAGTTGTTCCTGTGAGACAGTTTCATGATCTGCTCCCAAACTGTTATTCCAGCGCTGGACTCTGGATAGTTGAGTCTCCTATATGTAGGTTTTGACTGTTTGCCCAATATTTGCATTGCTAGCCATGGGCGTGGCCAGGATTTATGTTGGGGGGCAGGATTTGTATTGTGGGGGAGAACTGAGCTATCTGCATTGTGATTGGTCAGTTACTTAAGTACTGTATTTTTATTTCTTTACTTGATGGGGGGGGCAGCTGCTTCCCCTGCTCCTCCTTGGCCAGTAATAGAATGCTCCCCTTCACAGTGACTTTTACAGATGAGGCAGGACACCAGTCTTCTGAATTAAAATTTACTGACATTCCAGAAGAAGTAGGACACAAATTTTGGTTGCATCCTGGTTCTGGTTGCCCCCTATGAGAACAGGATGCCGGGTGAGATATCCAGCAGGATCTTCTCCTCTTCTTAAACTACTTGAGTGTCTGTGGTTCCAAAGAACCATCGTTGCTAGTGAGTCCCATCCCAGCACTACCTTCCTCCTTAATCCACTCTAAGTAAGGTCTTTCTTGTTGTGAGGCAACCAGGGATCCGGAGAACCTCTCAGACCAATGTGGTTTCCCCAGACCTGCCTCTGCAAGCTCGTCAACAAAGCTACTGACATCATAATGGTCAGGAGATCACACAGGAGAGCCAAGATAGCTGCTAAGTAGGCATTTGAGATTATAGCAATTAACATTAAAAAGAATTACTAATGGCATTAGCAATGTTTTGAATAAACCCTATCCTATCAATTGACTGTCCTTATGCTTTGTTTACATTTCTTTCACAACCAGGATGCCACTATTACTTGAGGCTGAATGGGGGGGGGAGGATAGCTATGAGCATTGATAAGGCCCAGAGTATTATTTGTTCATTCTGTTAAATGAATTATATATGAAATATAAAAGCAGAGCATGCAGTGGGCCAGAGCTATGGAGTCACCCTCCCAACACTGGTGTCACTCCTGGGCAAGAGTAGGGCCAGGCTGGGCCATGCAAATGTACTAACTGGGGCACCGGATTGGCTGGGAGCAGTCCTGTGTAGACCCAGCCTCACTACTGCCCTGCCCCAGCTCTGCCAAGTTAAAATGCAGCAACCCCTGTGCCCCTCAACCACAAGTACAGACACTGTGCCATTTGACAATGACCTTTTCCTCTCTCAATTTCAGAAATATGCCTGATGTATGTAACTCAGCTGCTTGAAGTCTTCTGCATTCTTTTTGATGGGAGCATAGGGAGTTTTCCCCCAACCGCTCATGCAGATGCAAACTACAGTGGTGCCTCAGGTTAAGAACTTAATTCATTCCGGAGGCCTCCCGCTGCTGCCACGCCGCCGCCACACGATTTCTGTTCTCATCCTGAAGCAAAGTTCTTAACCCGAGGTACTATTTCTGGGTTAGCAGAGTCTGTAACCTGAAGCATCTGTAACCTGAGGTACCACTGTAGTTGCTGAGCTATGGTCATACCCTGTTAGACAAAAGCCTGGAGTGTACGCTCATTTACTTTAAAGAGTTCTATTAAACACATACCATATAGACTGACAAATCTGCAACAACAACCACAGCCGAATGAAACATCCAGAAATAACCTTGAATCAACTGACTGGTGACACCCCTCCCTTTCACCTCTCCCCCCATGCCATTAATATTGGCAGCACGACCACTATCCCCCCTACTCTGCCCTTTCATAGAGACCCACCCCACCCCAATCTCAACCCAGATGACAATGATTCACCCTCTCCACTCCCCCCTCCCCAATCACCCCAACAACACACTCTCTCAGCCCCCAGCCCCAAGGAATCTACCCACAGCGCAAAAGGATCCACCACACAAACAAAAATATAGACACTCACACATACCCCCCACTAACCTCTCAGTCTCTTCCTTCACCACACAAAGGCAACAAACAACATTAGTAGGTAAAAGAAAAGAAAATAGAAGAAGATGCCTTCACCCCGGTATGCTTCCACTTTATCACATACATAGCCCAACAAGACAACAAGAGGAATCCACCAAGATCATACAAATCAATATGGCTAACCTGACCCCCAAACCCACCCTCTTACACACTCACACACATAAACAAATCTCACTACAGCCAACCAACTACACCCTAGGCCACCCCCAACCTCTGTCAGCACCAAGGAAATTCAACAAGCGAATAGTAAGAGAACTCATACAAGTGACGCTGACACAAAACCACACTAAGTAAAAAAATAGAAGCATTCTCACTCCACCCCTCCCCCTCTTTCACCCTCTTTTCTTCCCAGCCTAATACTGCATGCAACACTAACGTCTTACAACAAATGAAACTGATCTGTAGAAATCACAACTTGAAAAAGAGACAATACACGTATTTTTGTAAACTAAGAAATCTTTAATAAAAAATATTTTTTTAAAAAAGAGTTTGATTAAAGAAAGTGGGACTTAATTCTCTGCAAATCTACATAGGATTGGTTTGTAACTCGAGCAGATCTCATCACTGATCTGGTCTGTGTGTTTCTTTCTGGTGTGTGTTTTTTTCTAGTTGCAGGAAGAGTAGAAATTCGTCAGGTGATGCTTTACTTGGCACAAAGATGCACCACCACTGGCTAGTATTTCACCAGTTGAACTTCTAGCTGTACCAAAAAGCAGATAATGCATTTCCAGGAAAAGGTGGCAAAGCTGTGAACAGTTTGGTTACACACACACACATCCAGAGAATGGCAAAGTTGTTCGGTCTTTTTAAGAACCCAACCTCATAGATACTTTTTTCATCTATTTCCTGGGCTTTTCTATGTTTGCAGAAGCTTCTGACTTTGTTTTCAGGATGGGAAAGGAGCTGGGAAAGTGAAAGCAAAGCTCTGTCCTGGGTGTTAAGTTCTCATTCAGCTCTGACCCTCCACAACAATCTTTCAGGATGAGTCACTGGGCTCCTTAAGTGTTGGAGGTGGAGTTAGGCTACTTCAGTTTATATGACCAGATTATTTGGAGGAAAGAGATTGGTGGCAGGGGAGGGCTGGTGATGAGTGGGTGGTTATATATTTGCCCAAGTCTTTTCCAGCAGAAGAATAACTAAGCCTGTGGTGTCTTCAACAGCCATTGTATTGTCTTGGCTTTGTATGGTGGCTGACTCTGCATGATCTGCAAGAAAAATAACATTTGGCAGGTGCCACACACTAATCAGGTCCTCCTACCTTTCTCCACAGGTAGGCATTTAGCTTGATTGCCAGGTGCATCCCTCTTTTCCATTAACCATCACTACTACATCCTGCAAATTTCTTAGACTGCATGTAAATAAAGGTAAAGGGACCCCTGACCGTGAGGTCCTGTCACGGACGACTCTGGGGTTGCAGCGCTCATCTCGCTTTACTGGCTGAGGGAGCCGAAGTACAGCTTCTGGGTCATGTGGCCAGCATGACTAAGCCGCTTCTGGTGAACCAGAGCAGCGCATGGAAACGCCGTTTACCTTCCCGCCAGAGGGTAACTTGTTTCCCTGTCCCTGTTCTAACTCTTGTTTGTGTTTCTCTACATGCAGTCTGGGAGGTGGGTGGTGCTGTGGGTTAAACCACAGAGCCTAGGGCTTGCCGATCAGAAGGTCAGCGGTTCGAATCCCTGCGACGGCGTGAGCTCCCGTTGCTCGTTCCCTGCTCCTGCCAACCTAGCAGTTCGAAAGCACGGAGTGCAAGTAGATAAATAGGTACCGGCGGGAAGGTAAACAGCATTTCCATGCGCTGCTCTGGTTTCGCCAGAAGTGACTTAGTCATGCTGGCCACATGACCCAGAAGCTGTCTGCGGACAAACACCAGCTCCCTCAGCCAGTAAAGCGCGAGATGAGCACTGCAACCCCAGAGTCGTCCGTGACTGGACCTAATGGTCAGGGGTCACTTTACCTTTACCCTTTCAGATATTAGTTTCCCTAGTGATAGCAGCTGTAAACATGGAATCCAAATAAGAGAGATAGGAACACCAGAAGCAGATTTAAACTAAGTCAGACCATTGAGCCATCTATCTGACTGGCAGCAGCTCTCAAATGGTTCTGGAGATGCTGGTGACTATGACCTTCTACTTGTAAATCATGTGCTCTACTGCCAAGCTATGGCCCTTCCCTGGAAATATTTTATAAGAGCAACTCTAGCACGCTGTGCGCAATAATTGTGGTCCTGCCCCACCCTATGCTGATCTGGACTAGCAGAGATACACGCAGGAGCATGGGCACATTTGATATCTGGCTGGAGAGAAACTGAAAATCTGGCACCCCAGTGTCCCAGTTGCCCTCCAAAGTTCTTGAGCTGCTGAAGAAAGGTGGCATCTGCAAGAGGCTGCATAAATTGCAAACTTAGAATCAAATGGAAAGGACTAAAAGGGCATTTAGTCAAACCCAAAGACAAGGTGACACATAAACCTATGGAATGCAGACTTCCAGCGAGGCAGTAGGCCACACTAAGGTGCATGATGCACAAATTACTATGTATGACTGATGCAGTTGTGCCAAGATATGTGCAATAGGCAAAGACCCACCAGAAAGAATCAGAAGCCAAGCTGGTTAACTCAGCCATGTTAAATGTGCATTCTGTAGTTAACTTCTTTTGTAACGTTTTATTTTGAAATCTTTAAGATAATAATACTTTAGTTTCCTGTTAATTATGTTAAATTGAATGTATAGTTGACTTTCTTCAGTAATGTTTTATCCTGAATTGTTTTATCTGATGTTTTAATGTAGGTTGTAAACTGTTTTGAGATTTTTTTTCTTCTTTAAAATATAAAGAGGTATAAAAATGCACTGAATAATGGTAGTAGTAACCTGATGAGAGGGAAAATCCTTGCTGATTCTAAATATAGCAGACTCTGAGCATGAACAAAACCGACCCAGAAAGTCTTCTGTGAGTCATGCACCTGAAAATCCTGTTTCTAGTCCTGGATGTTCCTAATGCCTCAGAGGAATGGAAAGTCCCATTCTCTTAAACTGGAAGGGGAAACTGCTTCTGAGCAACTACTGAAATATTTTAAGAAAACATTAGAAGTAGCCATTCATAACTTGTCCATGTCACCAGGCACCTGTTGAAGGGCTTCTGCTATGCTGCAGCAAGAGCATAATCCCATGGATTTTCACTCAGGAAGAAGACCCACTCTGCTCAGTGGTGCTTCTTCCTAAATAAATGTGGCCAGGATTGCAGCCTAAACTTTCATTAACCTTCAAGGTGAAGAGATATGTCCTATCTACCTTGCCACAACAAAACAACAGGACAACTCCTGCGAAGTTCACCTTTCAAAGCATTTGCGACCATAACTGTTTCAGGGAATCTGGTTTAAAATTGTACAGGTTTACTAAGCCTTCTGCTTTCAAGATTTGCTTATGGTCAGCTTGTAGGTCTGGTAGTCACAGTCATCTTTAACCTCAACAGTCAAGCTATTGTATACAATAGGTGTCTTGGAAGGAACAAGACACCAGATAGGGAGAAGTCATTGACCAGCACCTATTTCCTTTCTGTTTGATGAAGAATTAAGGTTTGGACAGAAGAGCTTCTCTTTCTCACAGGGCATGAAGATCGTAAAGCTCCGTAGCAGCTCAACCCTTTTCCACAACCCTGTTTCCTGGCACAAGGCCTGACCTTTCCTCCCCTCTGTTTACATCCTTCCTTCCTGTAAATGACTTGAAGGCGGAGCTGGCGAGTAGCCAGATACACCTGTCGGACAGGTAGAGTGGAGGCACAACCTGGGTGCCGGCAAAAAGAAAAAGTTAACCAGAGCTTCAAGGACTTGGGTCATTAATAGGTAGGGCACCTGGAAGGTGTGGGGAGAAAGACAAGGACAGTATCTATTAATTAGTAGGTTATATCAGGACCTCAATTTTCTTATGTCTCAATGTGAGATGAAAAGGAAAGACTAAATATTATCAGAGGAGACTTGGGGCTTTAAAATTTCAGAGGCACCCCTACCCCCACCTCTCACCGTCTATTGTTTATCGTCGTTGCGATGTCCCCTGCAGTGCCCTCTCGGCTCGGAGCCCAGTACAGGTGAACTGGTTGCACTCCCTTAAACCCATCTCTAAATACCAGCATCAGTCCAGTGCAGCATATACAGGGTAAGTCCTTTAAAAGAGACCCTGTGGATACACATATTCCACGGGGCCTCTTTTAAAAGACTCACCCTGTACATTGAAGCTTGAAAAGTGTGTGTGTGTGTGTGTGTGTGTGTGTGTAGCAAATGCCTGCACTAGCCAATTTCCAAAGACCACTGATCTTTGGCCTTCAAAAAGTAATGCTACTTTGTTAAGTAAGCCACTTTCTAACAGAAAGGTGCCATATGATAACTTAGAAGTTAATTAAGTAATACTCCTGGCATACACAACTTCAGCTAGAAATGTTCTTTTCTAAAATTAGTGAAACAACTAGAGAGGCGCAAGTCTGTACCCAGTACCACATTCTGTGCATTTTCTTGAGTTCGCAAGCCTGGGGTTGGTCTAAATATCACAAGGAATATAGGAAGTTGCTTCTATTGAGCTAGACCACTGGTCCATCTCCAGTGGCCCTCCTCGGTTATAGATAGGGGACATTCCCAGATCTACCTGCAGATGCCAGAGATTGAACCTGGGATCTTCTGCATGCAAAGCAGATGCTCTACCACTGAGTTGGAGACCTTTTGCCAGTCAGATCTGGAGATGACCCCCAACTTCAGACTTGTTTGTGTTTGGGTGTGGGTGGCTACTATTGATTGACTGCATTGCATTTATATCTCAAAGAGCTCATCGTTCTCCCTATTTCCCCTCACAACAACCTATGAGGTAGCTTAAGCTGAGAGACTGTGAGATTTGGGGCTGAGTGAGGATTCAAACCCTGCTGTCTAAGGTTCCAGTCCAGCACTCTGACTGACTAGTGGTCTATACCAAACCAGCTACTTAGAAACTTTCCAATATATGCATTATTCCCCTGAAGTTCTCTGTCCCCTTTAACACAGGCTGTTCAGCATCTCATTTCCAACCTCAGGGCTTGTTCATCAAGATTGCTAAAGACTTCAGCCCCCCAGACAAGGCACCTGCTATTGCTTTTGTGTTTCTTCTTTAGTGAATCTTGCTTGTTCCCAAGGAATCAGATACTACCAAATCTGAGCAGAGCTACAGAAAACAGTAGCATGCAGGGGGGAAAGTAACCCAACTAATTTCCTTCCTGCTCTGTTTCTCTAGTTTCCAAAAGCATTTCTGGAAAAGAAAGTCATGTAGAGCCCCCATTAGATGATTGGGTTGGGGAGAAAAAAAATCTTCTTTTGGTGATAGAGCCACAATGTGAGAATGGGCTCTGCCTCTCTCTGTGCCCTCCGCTCCCCAGCTTGTGCCCTCTCCTCTAGAGGACAAGTGCCAAAGCCTTCTGGGCTTGATAACCAGCCAAATGGCCTGCCGCAGCCAGAAATTGCTTGATTCCCTGCTGTTTTGCTAGTGTGGTGTGTTGGGTGGGTGCTGCGAACAGGGTGAGCCTACCTGGTAATTTGGCATGAGCTCAGTTCCCGCTGGGCATTTCAATACATAATCCCCCTTCCAGTAAAATGAGCTAGCTGAAAACCTGCCTGATTAATTTGGTTCCCATCCATCTTCCTGTAACTTCCCACAATTACATACAGTCTACAAACTCAGAAGAAGGTCCCTTTGTAATCAAGCTGACCGGTCGCACGCTGCCAACTCCTCACACAACTGAGTATGTAAACAATCGAACGCCTGGGTAGATATTGAATAATATCTCCTTGAACCTGCTTAACAGAAACAGAAACAGGGCCATGAGGAGTTTGCAGAGCTGCGTCTCTGCCCTTACGTGAGACAGAACAATGCAGAGCTTCAGATCACAAGCCCTACCAAAGTATTTGCATGTTTGAGGAGCAGAAGCTTGGCAGAGAAGGAACTTTAAGCAATTGCCATGACTGGCTTGTGTAGAGTGGTGTTGAGACCAGCAATGAATTCTGGGGAGAGCCAGGCAACTCCTGGTTCGTAGATAATGCATACCTTTTGCATTGTAAAATTGGCAAGTTTAACCATTAAATTGGAGAGGGAAAGGGGAGGGGGAAAGTAGAACCCATGCAACCCCCTCTCTTTCTCAATGAGTTTGAAAGTATGGACAGCAGTGAGCCAAAATATGGCAACAGTGTTCCCCAATGAGTACCTAAACATGGCAGTAAGAAGGAAGAGTCTTGTAGCTTAGTGGAAGAGCATCTGCTTTGCATGCAGAAGGTCACATGTTTGATCCTGCATATCTTCAGATAGGGCTAAGAGAGCCTCCTGTCTCAAATCCTGGAGGGCCACTGCCAGCGTCAACAATACTGAGCTATTGTCATCCGACTTGGTATAAGACAACTTTCTTTATGTCAATTAATTACCACCAGGGCATGGATGTAAATTCATGCCTCAAAATTGTGGGAAAGCACAGAGTCAGTCAATTGTAAATTTGCTTGTGCAGTTTTCTGTTTTTTCACAAACTTGAGAAATCAAAACTTTAGACACACGCCCTAAGCAGCTCCGGACATACCCTCACTAGGAAGCTGGAAAACAAATGAAAGCAAGCACATACTTTTCAGATTGCTGCCCCAAATACCTGGTTTAGAATTTTTTATGTGGTTTGCGTGTGCTGTTTTCTGGTTTTGTGCAAATCTGAGGGATCAAAAGAAAAAAAATAGCTCTCCATTCAAGAGCACACCCGAAATAGTTACCAACACAGCTGAAAAAGAAATGATACTTTTGAAGAAGTAGCAGGCATGAAAAAGGGAGCAACAGAAAGTGAAATACAGTAAAGTGCGACCTCCAAGTCGAGTAATGTGGGGCTTCATTTTCCCCAGTTTATCGGATTATCTTTGTATTGGGTTAAACCTGAACATACAGGAGGAAAGCATCGAGACTGGCGTTGTTTCAGGATGATGTCATGTGAGCTGTGAAAATAAAATGGGAACACAAGTGACTGCAAACACACAGTAAACTCCAGCATGCACAAGTCCATAGTCCAGTGGTTTTCAACCAGTGTGCTGTGGCACCCTAGGGTACCTTGATTGATGGTGAAGCGTGTTGCAGGCAATACTGGCCTCTGTCCCTTTTTCCTTCCCTCCCTCCTCTGATACTTTCTTGTGGCTCTGCCTCCCAAAGACTTGTGCAGCTGTTTGTTGCAGCAGCCCTGGCTACAAGCTCCACAGGTGAATGGTGCCTCTGGGGCTGGCCAGGGGGTGCTGGTTGCCAGGAAGCTGAGGCAGCCTCGTAGTAAGCAAGCGGGCGAGGAAGCCCAGCCAGCCCTTGCTGTTGGGAATGGACAGACAAGTCCCAGGCCCCTGGGGGCAGTGTGAGGAGGCACCCCTCTTTAGGGCAGGGGAGGTGTAGTTCAGAGACCAGGGGTGGCAGAGGCGGCTGCCCAGAGGACTCCCAAGGAGAGGGGAGAGGAGAGGAGCCTGAGGGAACACTCCATAAGGGAGGGTGTTTGAAAAGGGGTGCAGGGCTGCCAGCTCTGCAGGCAAGGGGTGACATGACTGGGCTCCTGAGCCCCACAGGGGTGCCGCAGAAAGAATGTAGTTGGTCAGTGGAAGCCATGGACTCAAAAAGGTTGAGTCTGCCATAGTCCCAACAAATCATGCTGATCGCCGAAGAATTGATGCTTTTGAACTGTGGTGCTGGAGGAGACTCTTGAGAGTCCCATGGACTGCAAGAAGATCAAACCTATCCTTTCTTAAGGAAACCTGCCCTGAGTGCTCACTGGAAGGACAGATCCTGAAGCTGAGGCTCCAATACTTTGGCCACCTCATGAGAAGAGAAGACTCCCTGGAAAAGACCTTAATCTTGGGAAAGATGGAGGGCACAAGGAGAAGGGGACGACAGAGGACGAGATGGTTGGATACCAGCATGAGTCTGACCAAACTGCGAGAGGCAGTGGAAGACAGGAGTGCCTGGCGTGCTCTGGTCCATGGGGTCACGAAGAGCCGGACATGACTAAACGACTAAACAACAACAACAAATGATTTGGGGATAGCAAATCCTGCCTTATTATGCTTAGAAAGAGGTCCCCTTAATGTCCCTTCCAGGTCTATGTCAAAGGTGCATGAAGGATTGAGCAAGTGCAGAGTTCCCTGAGTTGCTGTGACAGATGCAGAATGCTCCATCTTAAGTGGCACTTGTAGGGCCCAGCGCAGGAACAGGGAACAATTTTGAGCCTGAGGGCCGCATTCCCTTCTAGGCCAGTGTCCGGGGAAAGAAGCTGGCCCACATTCCAGCCCTCTACCTCTGCTTCTCCTCCTCCTTGTTGTTGCTGTCTGGTTCACCAGCCATCTCTGAGTGTGCAAGCAGCAGCAGAAGGAAGGAGAAGGAGCAGCAGCGGTACAGATTGCACCTGGAGGAAGAGTGCATGGAAACAGGCTGTAGTGACAGTGCCAAAGAGGTGGCTCACTCAGGGAGGGTCTCGTTCTAGGGTCTACAGAGCATCTCATCCAAGTCCCCCTCCTCAAACTCTGAAGCCAGCATCCTTAAAGATGACCCCTGTTCCCTCCTCACATCTTAACCCTCCTCCCAATGATAACTGGAGTTCAGTAGCATGAATAGTCCATTAAACTAAAGGAACTCCATGAACCCCAGTCTCAGAGTACTGTGAGTTCCACCTCCAGGCAGAGGCTGGGCTTAAAATGGTGGCTTGGTTGATATGGAGGCAGGCAATTGCTTTTGTGGGTGGCAGTTTTCCTTGTCTCCATCTCTGTTCCCCAGTGACTCGGTGTCCCTGTTGTTCTGCACCGCCCCATTGCACCAATGACCTCAGGTTGCCCAGGTAACCATCCCAGTCAGTTAGTCATTAGTAAAAAAGAAGGAACAGGTTGGTCCACATCTATTCAGCCTAGGGCAAAGCAGTCAAGGCATCCAGAGCTGGGGGAAACTTGCAAGGCACATCTAGGAGAGTATGGGGAGATGGAGTGGGGATTAACAAACAACCCCAATACTGGGGGAGAGATTAGGCTTGCCAAACTAAATAGGTGAGAAGACCCCTGTCTTAAATAGTGGACCAGAAAGGAGAATATTGGAAGGCAGAGCTTTCCCCATAAATAATTTAAATGTGTGAGCTCAAAGGGGCAGCAGGACAGGCTGGAATCAGCCATTAGTTAATTGCCCCACAAGTATCCTGCTCTATGTCTGGGGAGCTCAGGACAACATGTATGAGGTTCATTATATGCTAGTATTTTTGAATACTCGTGTGACTGTAGGACACCTGGACACTAAATGCTAAGCTGATGTGGCTGAGGGAGCAACATGGCAGATGAAGGACTAGAGGAGGAGTCATGGATCTCTGGGAAGAAAAAAGGCAAAGGAGATGACATAGCCCTTCTCAGATCTTACAGTTAAGAGAAAGCAAACACACGAGGAAGGGCAGCAGGAGAAGCACAACAACTCCATCCTTTCTGTAGCTGTTTTTGGACCTTCCAACTCAATGGAAAACAAGTATCTGAAGTGAGGCTTCTTCCACATCTGTGGACACTCCATGCACATTTTAGAAAGCTGTAAAATTAGAGAGAGCTTTACAGGAGTCAGAGCCCCTTCTGTAAACCTTTTGGAGCATCTTTTTCCATGCCACTGCACAAGATCCCACATAGACTGTTGAAACACCCTGATTAGAAGTTCCATCTGCATACCAGTTGAGGTTATTGAAGGCAGACCTGTTTAGGGAAGTTTTAAATGTTTGAAGTTTTATTCTGTTTTTAATGTTCTGTTGAAAGCTGCCCAGAGTGGCTGGGGAAACCCAGCCAGATGAGCAGGGTAGAAATAAATTGTTGTTGTTGTTGTTTCTAAAGCTAAGCAATGCAATCCTTTGACTGCATATAGATACCCAGTCAGAGCACTGTAAACCAAAGTTCAACGACCAGCTTTGGAGCCAGTTGTTGGGAAACACAATTGGGGAGAGTGCAGGGGGGGGTCATGTCCTCCCCATGGACTTCTCAGGGGCACCTGGTTGGTCACTGAGAAAAGAGGGTTCTGGCCTCGATCATGGGACTTTGACCTGACCCAGCAGGCTCAGGTTATTACATTCTATTTGTGGAACAACAACATCTTCACACGTGCAAACACACAAAATTATATTTACACTTATTTATTAAAACCACACAGATATCACACAAAGTTATTCACGAGTTATTTTATTTATTTAACAAAATTTACATGCCACTTGATTATAGTAAAACCTTTAAGTCAGGTGTGGGAAAACTTTGGCCCTCCAGATGTTGCTGAACTACAACTCCCATCAGCCTCTGCAAGCATGGCCAATGGCCAGGGATAATGGGAGCTGTAAGTCAGGGCTAGAGTTTCCCAAGTTCTGATATTCCAGGGTTTTGCCAGTGTTACCCACAAACATAAAGGTAAAGGTAAAGGTAAAGGTACTCCTGCCCGTACGGGCCAGTCGTGTCCGACTCTAGGGTTGTGCACCCATCTCACTTAAGAGGCCGGGGGCCAGCGCTGTCCGGAGACACTTCCGGGTCACGTGGCCAGCGTGACGAAGCTGCTCTGGTGAGCCAGCACCAGCGCAGCACACGGAAACGCCGTTTACCTTCCCGCTATAAAGCGGTACCTATTTATCTACTTGCACTTAAGAGTGCTTTCGAACTGCTAGATGGGCAGGAGCTGGGACCGAACGACGGGAGCTCACCCCGCCGCGGGGATTCGAACCGCCAACCATACGATCGGCAAGTCCTAGGCACTGAGGTTTTACCCACAGCGCCACCCGCGTCCCACCACCCACAAACATAGCTGCCCTTCATTCCACTGAACTCCATTCATTGTAGCCATTGTGTACAAAGCATCCTGGACATTTAGCAAGACAGAACCAGATTTGGCACGAAGCAATGTGAAGTAGTGGGGAAGAAGTCCCAGTTACAATTCCCAGCATAGAATCATAGAGTTGGAAGGGACTGTGAGGGTCTTCTGGTCCAGAAGCCTCCAGCCCAAAACCCTGGAGAGCCACTTCCAGTCCGTGTGGACAATACTGAGCTAAGTGGACAATGGCCTGACGCAGTAATGGGCAGGTTCTTATGTTCCCATAGTTCACTTTGAGTGGCAGATACAAAACTGGGTGCCCTTTTTCTGCTTCTGGTCTCTACAGCGGGGTGTCATTTAAAAAACAAAGGGTGTAGGTGTATATGCTATTGCTTTCTTCTTCAGGTGCAAAGAACGTCAAAGGCTCTTACGTTAAGGTCGTTGGTGGAACTACAAGCAGCAAGCAGCTAGCCTGCCATAACTGCAGGTATTTACATGCCTACTGCTGTCTGTGACCAGCAACCCACACCTCTTCTGTTCCCTGCCAGCTGCTGGCACAGGAATTCTCTAACAAGCATGTGGCAGGGCAAGAACTTTCGGTTTATTGACGTCAGCAGTTGTAATACCTCCCTTTCTGCAAACATTGTGGCTTCCTCAGGGAGTCGGATGGGGCATGGAGGCCAAATATAAATGGATGAATAACCAGTGCTGTTAAATGGTAGGGTTCGCTTTTTGGAGGTGAGTTAGATACAAGGATGCAAGAAGAACTACTGTGTGTGTCCCTATCAAAACAAGTCTGATCATTTGTCAAAACAGAAAGTAGTCACCACATTCCCTAGATGGTCTAAAAAGCACCGTTTTGTACAGCAACCCAGAAATGCACACTGATTGTCTTAGGTTGCCTACACTATACCTTTAAAGGCAGATACGAAGCACATTCTTCCCCTCAAATAATTCTAGTTACTATAATTTACCCCTCACAGAGTTACAGTTCCCAGCAACCCTTAACAAATTAAAGTGCCCAGGATTCTTTGAGGGAAATGATGTGCTTTGAATCTGTTTTAATGGTATAGTTTATATATAGCCTCACTCTTCTTAGGGGTTAAATCCATATTACTTGTCTGGTGAAGCTCTTCTGCATATGTGTGCAGGTAGAATAAGGCTTTGTACACATTATTCAATTAAAATACAGCTAAGTTGCTCTTTTTCTCAATGCAGATCAAAGCTGGCTTTGGGGAAAATACCATACTGTACATAAAAATGGAGTATTTCTTTTTTTAAATGGTCGGGATATATATGGGTTGAGTCTAACATCATGCGTACACTGTTTCCCAAATGGGAGTACATTGGATACAGGGTAAAAAATGAGTGTGTACACAGTCTAAATCTGCATGAATATGCCTAGTTAACAGCTGCTGGTTGAAGCACCCATCCATATCTAAAAGTGAGCAATAAAGGAAAACGTTCATGCCTCAAAGGAATTTTAGTTGTGTTTCGAGGTCAGATGTTAAGGTCCCTGGCAAATCCATTACAAAAACAACAGAAACCTGTCAAGTGATGCCAGTATATTGAATCAACAGATTACATCATTGCACATTGCCCGTCATGGTAAAAGATTGACTACCTGACAAGGAATACTCAGAAAGGAAAAATATATCTATAAATGTAATATCACTCGTGATAAGGAGTAGTCATCCCGAGGGAGAGGCAGGGCTGTGTTAATCATTATGCCAAATATGCTAAAGAGTAGATTCTCCAGCCAGAGTGAAGCTCCTGTAGCAAAGATTAAGGCTGTGTACGCGGCATACTTTTTAAAAACCACCCAGCCACACAAAGAAACCCGGGAACAGTAATTTACCTCCTCACAGAGCTACATCTCTGAGGATTCTGGGGGTGGAGGTGGCATATTCAAAATCTATGGTATGGTCACAGCCTTGGGAAAGTCTGAGGTAATCTACAGTAAGAGTTACTACCCACGTTCACTGATTGAGCCTGAGCATCCACAGCCACCATTGGCAGGACTGGCAGCAACAGCAGCAGATATGTTCAATATTTATGATAATATTTTGCTCTCTTGTTAATTGTGCTGTTTGAAACTGTTGTAAACAAAATCTGCCCTTCTTCCCTTATGGGGTATCCAAGAGCCCATATAGAGTCTTTACGTGGGTTCCCTATTGGTAGGAGAAAATAACAAAGGCCAACCAGAGAATATTGAGAAGCAAAGCAGCTAGTAAGCCTGATCTTTATTGATCTGTTGCAACAGGGTGCTCCCCTCACATGCAGGAAAGGAGGAGGACCTAGAACAATGGTGTGCCTGCCCTTATATAGACATTTTAAATTCCCTGCCCTGGAGCTCAAGACCACCCCTCCATACATCATACATATATCACAGAAGGGGTGTAACCCAAGACCACCCCCCACAAACATCATACCTACATCACAGAAAAGGCGGTCTACAACAGAAATTTGAGTGTTGTTGTTTTTCCTGTCTGGCAGGTTTTCTGATAATGCCTTATCTGATTGCCTTTCCCGGTAGTCTGCCCATTCTTTTGAAATGGTGATTACAATTACCCACTTCCTGAGACAATGGGAAAGTTCCCCCACCCCCTCCCTCCTTGCAGAGAAAACATTTGGTCAGTTTGGGAGTCAAAATGGTTTCAGGAAGGTCTTCCTGTGCTGCTCCAGACATTGGTACATTTATGAACATTTATTATATATCTATGTGACCTTAAAATTCTTATAACAAAACATGCATTTTATATCTCACTTTCCTTTAGTAATGGCTCGTTTTGAAACATTTAAGGGTTGTTGTTTTTGTTGAGCCACTCCCACTGATAATAGTAATAATAGTGCATGATTGGCTCAGAGGGAAATAAATCGTGCAAAAAGTTTTTTAAAAAGAAAAGGCATGATTAAAAAAAAAAGGATTCTGAACAATCCCAGAATAAAGAGGCCGAAGTAGGGCAATAATGGCAGATTGGTGAATCCATAATGTGACTCAGGAGAAAGCAAGAAGCAGCAGCTGTGTAAAATAATGCTCAAGTAGACCCCAGTAGAAAAAGCAGTTAAGAAATGCACTAGAAATAGACAGTCCCATGCTGTGCATGTTCTAACGCGCTCTGATGAACCTGATTCTGTAAGATTATTAACTTGCATCGCAATTCACTTCCCAAACAGTCATCTTCCATGCCTGTTTTAGATATTCAAATCCCTGAACCAGTAGAATTCTCTTTGAGTTGGTTTTGGTTTTTTTATCAGATCAAAGGCAGTGGTTACATTCTAATGACTACAACACCTTATTATTTATACTTATGTATTTTGGCTATATTGCTGAATAACCACGGCCCATGCAGCTGTGCCATTTCAATGCCGATCGCTTTTCCAACTTGCATAGTTATTCCCAAAGGAGCCTGCAGCTCCCTTGCCCTGGAGGGCTCCCTGAGGCCTAAGAGAAGGGAAATGATTACAGGGTGTTTTCTCTTATTAAAGGCTCCAGAAAAGCAGATTAGTAGTGTGCCTCTGAAGGGTCTTTGATCTGAGGCCTTGAAACTCTATCACTCTGGTTACTGGTCCACATCCTTTCTCTGGTCGCTGGGATGATAATTTCCTGGGCTGAACAAGGGGTCTCTTTGTGGCTAGAGTTCTCCCAGCAACATATGTATGTGAGGGAGACAGGCCCCAAGTCGATGCCCACCCAACTGTAAACAATGCCCTTCCTGTCAGGCACGAGACAGGCGCTGCCTACGCTCGGTTGGCAGGGCTGGACTATAGGAAGAAAGCCTATATGAGGTGGCCCCAGATAGTTCATGCTCCCGACACAGGATGGAGGACATGATAATGTGTTTGAATTACTTAGGACCAGCAGGCAAAAATTCCAGGGCCTCGGATGACAAAAGCTTCCAGTCTTTGCTGTAGGGAGCGCCACAGCCATGCATGACCTCAGCATCGCCTAGAGGCTTGTCACACTCAGTCAAGGATGCCTTTGAGACGGGGTGTTTCAGGTGAGAACCTTGGTTTTGGAATTGGGGCAAAATGGCTCCTGCTACAAGCGCCTTATCCCTAGTGTTTCAGTCAGAGAAGCTCTCTTCATACCAGCCCTGCATGATTGCTCTTAAAGAGAAGGGATGTAATGTCACAATATAGAGAAGGCACGATTTCCTTCCAGTAAATAAATAAATACAGTAAATTCCTTTTTTTAAAAAAAGTTAAAAGTTAAATACTTTCTCACTGTACCACCCAAGCAAGGAACTGTTTATGCAGCCTTAACAGAAAGATCAGAACACAACCGAGGCTGAGGGCTCATTCAGATTTCTTTATGTGCCACACTTTCCAGATACAGTTCTGCGCTATAAAGCTCCGTGTCTGAGTGATCTTGGTTGGTTGGTTGGTTGGTTGGTTCCAGTGCTTCCCGGCAAAAACCTGACTGTTGTTTGTTTTGATTCAGCGGTAAAATGCATGTTTTCCTGGGGAAAACACTGGAAAAACATGAAAAGGCAATCTGGATGAGCCCGAACTCTCCTTCTGTAAAGAGAAATGACAGCCCCCATCCCATGATTCGAGAATCTTGCTCCTTCCGTAAACAAATAGATAAATATATACATTTTTACTAAGTGCATTTTATATTCTCCCTTTCCAGTGCTACGGAGTACAGATTTTTAAAACATAATAACTCAGTAGCAAATGTATACACAGCCATTCCTTTCAGCAAGGCTACACCTTCACCCATTAGGATGTTCTGCTACAAGCGCAAGATACGGGATGCAGAGCAGCCTTCACCAAGCTGGTGCCCTCCAGGTATTTTGGACTACAACTCCCATCAGCCCCAGTCAGTGCAAAACACCTGGAGGGCACCAGGTTGGTGGAGGGTGATGTCGAGTTAGCACAAGTATAGTGCAAAAAAGGAAGCAGAATGGTGAGTTTTGCTCGTTTTTGGCTTCCACAAAGGCCTCAAGGGATGAACAAAATGGTTAGACTCCTGTGAGATGCAGGTGCTTTATTATTATTATTGCGACGCGAGTGACTTTTAACATGGGAAGCCGCCCTTTGTGCTAAGAAGATTTTGCAAACCAAATAAAGTTGGGCTTGGCTGCCAGTCCAGTGAGGAGGAAGAGGAAGAGAAGCAGCAGCCTTAGGCGGTAGAGGAGTCCTTCCCTTAATTTGCCAGTGAAATTTCCCAGGAAGGCAGCTTGGCTGTAGCTGGCAGCTAGGTAATTTTAGATCCATGTCTTCAGGCTGTAGCTGGTCTGGATGAAATCCATGAACTGTACAGTGCCGGCAGTGGCTGGTGTCCATTTGGACTGGTGGGGCAGAAGTCAGGGAGGCCAAGAGTAGGTACAGCTGGAGCCAGTGATGGGTGGAGCCAGCGCCAATGGCAAATAGTGCCAACCACCTGCTGAATTCTACAACACCAATGCCAAGGAGAAAAAAAGTGACAGCCAGGGCTGCCTCCTGGGCTGCTTGGAAGTAAGAAGGCAGGCAGATGAGGTCTGGATGAGGGCAGACTGGGGTTAGTGGGGCAGGGCCCCATTTGTCCTAATGCAGGGTTTCCCAAACTTGCATCCCCAGCTGTTTTTGGACTACAACTCCCAGCATCCCTATCTAGCAGGACCACTGATCAAGGATGATGGGAATTGTAGTCCTACCCAAGTTTGGTGGACCCTACCCTAATGGATTTGGGGCAGATTTCTAAAATAGGCCTTTTGTTTCCATCTCTCTCTCTTCAGCAATTATTTCTGCAGAGAAGTAACATCTACACTGTGGTCCTCCAACTGAAGGATGGGGAGAAGGCCCTGAGAAGATGGATACTGTAAGGCATACCTTTCCTTGCAAGCTTGGAGGCTTGGATTAGATGATCTCCAATTTCCCTCCCAAATCAGTGATTCTGTGGCTGTAAGTTTTGGGTCTGGGCACAAGCCTGTAAAGTGGTCAGACTGGTTGGGCAGGAGGTTACTTGAATAGCCCTGGCAAGTATCTCTTTATTGTTAGGCAAATTAGAGGAGATGTCTTGCTCCAGGAACTAAATAGCTGGCTGATTGCTCTCAATAGTCAGCAAACAGCTGCATCACTATGCTAGATTGCTGTGGAAGAAGCCATGTTGCACATCCATGCATCTTATTGTAAGGAAACACAGCTGCCCCTAAGGCACCATTAACCATGGAGTGCAGCAAATGCAAAAGACACCCGATAGATAGCCATCTCTTGCTGGATTTACATATTATGGCCCAAAAAAGCAAACACACCACACCCTGTGAGTTTTCAGCTTGCTCAGGTTACACATAGACCTCAGATATCATAGGATTCTTTCATCTATTAGGGCCGAAACACAAGCCAAATATTTGCAGTCATCTCATGTTGCATGCTGACATTTTAAGCTCTGGGGAGATGCTTCCTTTCCTGCATAAACCACAACCCTGCTTTTAGGATAAAACCTTTGCTCAAGCCTTCCTCCACAGCAGGCAGAACGCAGCACAGCAGCCTTTTGCCAACCAGTTGTTTTGAACTACAACTCCCATTAGCATGGCTATGCTGGCTGGGACTGATGGGAGTTGTAGTCCAAAAGATCTGGAGGGCACCAGGTTAGCAAAAGATTGCCATACAGTGACTTCAGTATGGCACTGTCCCCAGTAGACGGTCATCCGGGGACAATTGCACACTCTGACAGCACTGCCGTGAATTAGTGGGATGCTATATATAAGCAGATCTTTGTCGGGCTGCAAGATGGGTCTGTTTCATCCACAGGGAAGCCAGAACATAGTAGCTATCTATGGAGAAAGTTATAGGACTGAAAAATACCACCCAAAAGCTATATTGCTCTTCCAAAGAATGGTGTGTTGGAAGGTTATATACTTCCTTCAAAATTTGCCAGATCAATTCAAAAGCAATTGAATGCTGCAACATTCAGTTTATCTATCCAGTAGAGTATACTTATTATACAGCTAGTTCTCATACTCAGTTAAGACCATTTGCACAGAGCCATCATGGCTCTGTCAGTGCACATCTCACATGCTTCTCCAGTGAGAGTGGTGCAGATTCACAGACCTTGATATGCCAATTGTGATATGACCACCCATTGCTTAGGATCGGGGTGGGGTGGGGTATCTTTTTCAGCCCATAGGCCACATTTCCCCTTGGGCAACCTTCTCAGACCCTCCAAGTGTCCCTATTTTTTAGGGACACCCCTAATTTAGAGAAGCTGTCCCGGTTTCTGATTTGATCCCAGAATGTCCCGCTTTTCCTTAGGACGTCCCTCTTTTCCCTGGAGAAATGTTGGAGGGTATGGAGTTATCCAACCCCTGAAGGCAATCCTGTATAGGGAAGGTTTTTTTTTATGTATCCTGTGACTGACACGCAGGTGTACAAAACCCTTGGTTTTTCTTGCTATCAGTAGCTTCAACCTCCAGCATGTTTCCCACTCACCTCACCGATTCCACTTTCTCTTAGCAGCTGGACTTAACATGGAGGACATGCAGATACATTTTAACAGGGCCAGCCCTACCATTAGACAGGGTGCAGTGGTGGGTGCTGGGAGGTATAGAGAGCATTGGCAGTTGTCTTCCTGTGCCATTCCTCCTGAGCTTCCCAGGCTTTCCTCAGACAGAGCAGGGTGTTTTGTTTGGCCTGCCCTGCACACCCTAAACTAGCCTGCTGCCCTCAGGTGTGGTGGAAGATGCTGTCCCCATCACTGATGTTGAAATCAGGTCCAACTACCAGTCCAGACAGATTCAGTATGTGGAAGGGGTGGAGACACAACATTTTTGCCTTCACTTCTGGCAGCAAAACGGCTTTGGTCACCCCCAGAAATGAGACATCAAAACTTTCCATAGAAAGGGAAGTGATGGGGAATATATAACTGTGGAGAGCTTTTAAATCTTGGTGTAAGGAGAGAGCAGTGAAAGGCTCCTTCTGAAATGTGAGTGTTCAGGGAACTTTCCATTCCCAGGAGATTTGTGCAATGATGGTTGTCTCTTCTGTGGAAGAGGGAAAATGTTGAAACAAGGGGTGTTTCCTAACAACTGCACATTCGCTAGAAATGATATGCTTGAGATAAGCTGAGGT
Source organism: Podarcis raffonei (assembly GCF_027172205.1). Taxonomy (NCBI): domain Eukaryota; kingdom Metazoa; phylum Chordata; class Lepidosauria; order Squamata; family Lacertidae; genus Podarcis; species Podarcis raffonei. The sequence goes on from NC_070607.1 coordinate 67,372,788, forward strand.
ATCCCGAGGGCGTTTGACTTGGTGAGCACCTCAGCGACTGTTCTGAATAGACTTGGGGAATAGCTGTAGCGTAATCTTATTTTGCTTCTCAGTCAGTTTGATTATCATAGCCTTCCCCCCCCAAAAAAAAACCACTGCAACCATGCTGGGAATTGTAGTTTCATAAGACGTGGGAAGAATTCTTAGTTTAAAATCCCTAGCTCCCTGTCCAGGGCCACATAGGCATTATATATTTAAAGCAGTATGGTGCCATTTTAAACCATAATGGCTTCCCCCAAGAATTCTGGGAGCTATAGTTTGTTAAGTGTGCTGAGAATTGCTAAGAGACTGCTTTCCCACTCACGGAGCTGCAAATCTCAAAGTGGTTTAACAGTCAATCTCTCTTTATGAGGAGTTTGGGAAATTGTAGCTCTGAAGGGAGTAGCAGTACAGTGGTACCTCGGGTTACAGACGCTTCAGGTTACAGACTCCGCTAACCCAGAAATAGTACCTCGGGTTAAGAACTTTGCTTCAGGATGAGAACAGAAATTGCACGGTGGCAGCGGGAGGCCCCATTAGGTAAAGTTAGGTGGTACCTCAGGTTAAGAACAGTTTCAGGTTAAGAACGGACCTCCAGAACGAATTAATAATAATAATAATAATAATAATAATAATAATAATAATAATAATAATATCTTTATTGTCATTGCCCCCTCTCAGGGACAACGAAATTACTTGACTGCTCCATAAAAACACTAATTAAAACAATACAGTATAGTACAGCAAGGAAGATTAGATGACTTTCAAAGTCCAGGCTTCCCATTCAGGGCCGAGATCGCTCTGGAGAAGAAGCTGTTCTTAAGACGGCTCGTTCTTGTCTTCATCGTCCTGTATCTCCGTCCCAACGGCAGAAGCTCGAAGAGACAGTGACCAGGATGCAATGGATCTTTTACTATGTCCAGTGCCTTCCTATGACACCTTGTGGCATAAATCTGCTCTAAGGTGGAGAGTGGGCAGCCAACAATGCTCTCTGCTGCCTTAACAACTCTGCACAACCCCATCCTGTCCTGGGTAGTACAGCTTCCGTACCACACACATAAGCCATAAGTGAGCACGCTCTCAATGGCACAGTGATAGAAGGCAAGCAGCAGTTTCTGCGGAAGATGGTTTTTCCTTAGAATTCTCAAAAAGTACAGTCTCTCCTGCGCCTTCTTCACAAGCCCCCTTGTGTTGACACTCCAGGACAGATCCTCTTGTAATTCAATGCCCAAAAATCTGATCGTTGTTACCCTCTCCACACAGACCCCATCAATCAAAAGTGGCTGGATATTGCTCTTCTGTCTCCTGAAGTCCACCACAAGCTCCTTTGTCTTCCTTGTATTTATGAGCAAGTTGTTAGCTCTGCACCACTCTGTCAGCCGCTCCACCTCATCTCTATAATCCGTTTCACCCTCCCTTTCAGGGATGAGCCCAATCACGGTTGTGTCATCTGCAAATTTGACAACCCTATTACTAGGGTGAGCAGCGACACAATCGTACGTGTAGTTCTTAACCCAAGGTACTAGTCCAGTGAGGCAGTGGATGTGGGGCACCACTGCACTCTTGGCTTCCAAACGCAGCATGTCACTGGTGCTTACAAAAGGGGGGGGAGCTCCCTGCACCTGACACCTCCCTATCCACCTTGAGTAAGCAGTCATGAAACCTCTTCGGAAGCTGGGACAGCAGCAGCAACCCACCTCTGCTGCCTCACTGGCTGCTACAGGAGAACATGAGGTCTCCTTACATCTCACAGCACCCAAGGTATTTTGGCACCACCGCAAAGTGGTGCCACCCCTCCCTCGCCACCAGTAAAGAAGAAGTGAGTGAAGAACTACATCACAATCAAGGAGGGGAAAAGGATCTACATCAGAAACAGATGGGAGGAAACTAGCAGACCTCTTTTTCACCAAAAGGCTTCTGTAGAGGCAGCATGTGAGGTGCTGTTGCTGCTGCAGCTGGGGAGATGGCAGATCCAGCCTTCAAGGAGCATGCCACAGCTGTTGATGTTACTACCGTGGCAGCAGCAGCAGGCAGTGTATTCCTTGGAAGCAAAATCTGCTGCACCTGTGGATCCTGTGGAGCCAGTGTGGTGTAGTGGTTAGGAGCAGTAGCCTTGTAATCTGGTGAACCAGGTTCGCATCTATGCTTCTCCACATGCAGCTGCTGGGTGACCTTGGGCCAGTCACACTTCTCTGAAGTCTCTCAGCCCCACTCACCTCACAGAGTGTTTGTTGTGGGCGAGGAAGGGAAAGGAGAATGTTAGCCGCTTTGAGACTCCTTTGGGTAGTGATAAAGCGGGATATCAAATCCAAACTCCTCCTCCTCCTCTTCTTCTTCTTCTTCCTGCTGCCTGAGGTGGTTTCTCACTTTGCCTCATGGGTGGGCCATCCTTGCTCAGCACCCTGAAACAAACTACAGCTCCCAGAATTCTCTGGGCGCTCTCGTGGCTGTTTAACGTGGCATCGTTGTGCTTTAAAAGCATGGTGTAGGGCTTTGTCAGCATTTCCTGGGGGAAAGGAATTCTTCTTTCAAGCTAGCACAAGTGTGCAGTGCAGATATGTGCCTGGCTGTGGAGAAATGCAGAGGAAGGATCACATGCTGAAAATAACAGACATTTTGTACAGGCAACTGGGGACAGAGGAACAGGTTTGGGTTTTTGTTTTTTTAAAAAAGAAACAGGTTCAAATCAGGGACATCTCAGACAGTTACAGACACTTGAGAGGTAAGTATGTGGGAGTGGAGAGGACAAGTACACCATGTATGTGGACAACAAATGAGTAGCAATCATAGGCGTAGATGCATAAACATAAGGAGAGCAATGCTTTGTGTTGAGGACAAGAAAGGAGGCAGTACAGAAGGAGTGTGTGCCCGTCTCTGCCCTGCAGGGTTTTCCAGTGCATATTTGTGCGCATGGATCAAGTGCAAATATCATGGCCTGGCCAATCTGGAAACCCCCTTGGCTGCGTGCTAAAATGGCTTGAGCGCAACCTGCCTTTCTGTCTTGCCGCTGTCCCATTGTCCCGAGCCTGCCTCTCTTACATAAGGCAACCTCATTGTTCCTGTTCGTAGAGCAACAATACTGGATCTGCTCCATTTCTAAGCCACCACCAGATACGCTGGGCTGGTGGTGGTGACTCAAGCGCTCAGGCATGCAGAGTTTCGTGAGCTGCCTGAGGTCACGTAACAGAATCGCTGGCGTGCCACTGGTTTGCCTCCTCAAACCACTAGGCACCACTCCACCTCCAGAGCTTGAGAAGGCGGGGGAGGCTTGCTTGGCAAGAAGGGAAAACCTGTGGGTCCGGCGATAACTCAGAACTCAGGAATTCTGGCGAGCAAAGCAGAGGTGACACAGGAAATCCGCTGCTGACTCTCCTGGTCTTGCTTTTAAAATTTACCGTGAAAGCAAGGGAGGCTGGTCCATTAGGGAGAATGGGGCACTGTCTCAGCTCCCTCAGTCTGCCTCCAGCAGCCCCCACCTGCCTGCCTCCCTGCTCACATCGGGGGCAGGGCAGTGCTGCCAATCAGCTTCCCCCTCCTTAGTCTCAGTGCTGCCCCCTAGAACTGAGCAGGGAAGAAGATGGGGGCGAAACCAGAATTAGTTGGCTCTGCCTGTCATTGGATTTCCCTCCACTTAGGCCATTGGGCTCCCTGTCTTCTGCCCTACCAGTACCAAGGGGCACCAGACACCATGACTTTAAAGTAGCTTCAGTTTTGATCAGAAAAGCGGTGCTAGAGGGAGGGGGAATTTTAACACTCCCTCGTGCTCTTTTTCCGAATCTCATCCCCTTGCCCTGGCCCTGAAGTTGCTATTTATCCAAGAAGGAAAATACACAGGAACCTGTATCATATTTGTACTCCCCATTCCTCAGCTAATTGCAGCTTGAGAGGGGAGTGTTAGATTGGGAAAGCAGCAGAGTGGGGAGGGGTAAAAACCCTCTTCCCCGGGGTCATTCTCTGCTGCACTGGCCCAAGAGAATGGGAAAAGCTCTGGCCTCAAACCTTGAAGAGCCACTGGCAGTTAGTGCTGGCAGTCCTGAGCCAGATGGTCTGAGTTGGTACAGTGTACGGCAGCTTCCTATGTGCCTGTGCTGGTGTCCTGCCCACTTCCCATGTTCAGAAGTTGACTCTTACTTCAGTAGTTGCACTGGGATAGTGTAGTTGACCACACCTGTGGACAACAGGCTATCTAGCTTGGGAGATGCAAGTGGCACACTCCTATCTCTCTCTTTCATTATCCCATGGCCACTCCCTGCTCCACAGCATCTGCTGCCTGAGGCAGCCTCCTCACTCCTCCTAATAGTAGGGCCAGCTCTTTTACGCTGATAAAAATGGGAAATCCTATCTCAGATCTCCTGCATGGAATCTACTTTGGCCTTGGGTTTCTTTTTGTTATTTACTAAATTCATGTGCTACCCTTCATCCGAAGATCACGGGGTGGTTTACAACATAGATCCAGGTACCTCATCAGATGCTGTTAGGATTAGCAGGTGAAAATTGATTATGAAATAATATGCAGTTGAAAAGGTTGACAATAGGACCCATGGAGTGGAGGTGGGAAGTCCAGAGATTCAGAGAAATATGGATATGTATTTTGTAAAGCCCTAAACAGCCTCAGCCCAGTATACCTGATAGAGCTTCTCCACACCCATCATTCTGCCCAGACACTGAGGTCCAGCGCCGAGGGCCTTCTGGTGGTTCCCTCACTGTGAGAAGTGAGGTTACAGGGAACCAGGCAGAGGGCCTTCTTGGTAGTGGTGCCCGCCCTGTGGAATGCCCTCCCATCAGATGTCAAGGAAATAAACAACTATCTGACTTTTAGAAGGCATCTGAAGGCAGCCCTGTTTAGGAAAGTTTTTAATCTTTGAAGTTTTATTCTGTTTAATATTCTGGGGGTCACTGACCGTATTAAAGATATTTGATTTGAATATTCTGGGGGGAGCCTCCCAGAGTGGCTAGGGAAACCCAGCCAGATGGGCGGGGCATAAATAATAAATTGTTGTTGTTGTTGCTGTTGTTGTAATTCTATATTTGTAAAATCTTATTATTATTATTATTATTAAAAAGGATTAGCAGGTGAAAACGATCTATCCAGAGATAATGCCTGTAGCTGGGCTGGCAAGACAGTAAGAAGCAGCTGCAGCTCTTGTCTCTGTACTCAAAGGCTCGGTTAACCCCACCTTTTTTTCCCTACTGCTGTAAAGTGAAAGTAAAATCTTGCTTGTTATAGCAAGGAGAGTCAGAATCTGCTGTGCTGGTGAATAGCACAACTGCTGCAGACCTCTTGCCCTTATATGAGCATAATCTCTGGTTCTAGAGAGGCTGCTCTAATCTGGGCTTCCTGGATCTTCATTTCTCTGCAATTTCTGAACTCAAGACTGGGTGTGTGTATTTCACACATCACAATCAAGACGTGTGTAGTCTTTATACCTGTGTTCACAAATAGCTGTTGAGATGACACAGAAAGCTGCCGTATACTGAGTCATACCTTTTGCCCATCTAGCTCAGGATTGCCCACACTGATCCGCAGTGTCTCTCCAGGCTTTCAGACTGAGGGTATTCCCAGCCCCACCTGGAGAGGCCAGGGATTGAACCTGCGACCTTCTGCATGCAAAGCAGATTATCTACCACTGAGCCACATCCCTTCCTAAAGGTATCCACCTGGAAAATTCAATGAGTGCACGGTCTGTGTGCACAATAGTTGAACTGTACAAATCAACAAGAGTACACTCTTTTATACAAACAGACATGTGTAGAAACAGCTTGTACCCGTGTTCAGTGTAACATGAGAACAACCAGGTTATGAGAATGATTTGACACCTACCAATCTGCTCCAGAAAGACAAGGAGAAATGGTCTCACCACGAGACTGAGAAGGGGCTTGTTTGCCCTGCTCCCCTGAACAGAACTAAGCTTTACATGTCAACACATATATCAAAATGAGGATAGAGAGAAAAGCCACTACAGGAGATGATTGTTTGGAGCAGGGAGACTTTAGGAGGAAGAAACTGTGCTCACTTAGTCTTTCTCCCACCAACTGCTTCTCCAATGGAACTCCTCTCCCAGGTTGCTCCCCTCCTCCCTCCTTCGCTCGTCCCGAATGCATGTGCGCAACAGCAAACATAAATCAGGAATCCCATGCACAGAGTCACAATGGAAGAGTACTGTAATCTGAGTGATATTTGCTGCTGTCTTTCTACATTTCATTGTTGATCTTTCCTACAGCAAGCATTTTTAATTTGCTCTTTATTCACCACAAGAACTTGGTTATAGGGCAGCATGTAAATACCTAAAACAAATATAAGGAGTGGTGAGCACTGGAACGTTTAAGGAGTTTTAAGAACCCCGACTGCATGCAGCTTCTGATCTACAAATCCCCCTCCAAGTGGGGCTTTTGCCTAACCAAAGTGGCTATTGGGTTTTGCTTTGTTTTTTTCCTGCTTGCTTCTGTATTCCGAGACAGCAGCCACCCCTTGAAAAGCCTTTTAGTTGGAACTCTCTTTCCTCTTGGGCCAGCTCTACAGACAGCATTTATATCCCCAGTTCCCAGATTGAAAGATACCAGGGACGTTGGTTGCGCTGTGATCTAAACCACAGAGTCTAGGACTTGCAGATTGGATGAGCTCCCATTGTTCGGTCCCTGCACCTGCCCACCTAGCAGTTCAAAAGCACGTCAACTGCAAGTAGATAAATAGGTACCGCTCCAACGGGAAGGTAAACAGTGTTTCCGTGCACTGCTCTGGTTCGCCAGAAGCGGCTTAGTCATGCTGGCCACACGACCCGGAAGCTGTCTGCAGACAAACACCGGCTCCCTCAGCCTATAGAGCGAGATGAGCGTGCAACCCCAGAGTCATCCACGACTGGACCTAATGGTCAGGGATACCTTTACCTTTTAAGGCATTCCTAGTCGTAGCTTCCCCCCCTCTACCAGTTCCAACTAAGGTGCTAACTCTCCCACATAGAGGATACTATGTTTTAGAATAGCATTTAGGAATCTTCTACTGGTAGATTTCTGGATATTTTGTGATAGATCAAGCAAGGAGTTCTGGCAGTTTAAGTAAGTAGAATTAGTAAGTAGAACTGGCATTTTAAGCTCTGCTGAATTAGGTCAAAACCTCACCTAGTCTAGCACCTAGATGCTTATGGGAAGGCTGCAAGCACTCTCCCTAATTCTGCTCTCAGCGACTGGTATACAGATTCATACTGCCTCCAACAGTGGTGGAAAAACATTGTTATCATGGCTAGCGTAACCATTGTTTAGGGAAGTGTTTAATGTTTAATGCTGTATTGTTTTTAACATTTGATTGGGAGCCGCCCAGAGTGGCTGGGGAAATGCAGCCAGATGGGCGGGGTATAAATAATAAGTAGTAGTAGTAATAGTAGTAGTAGTAGTAGTAGTAGTAGTAGTTGTTGTTGTTGTTGTTGTTGTTAGCATACCCACCAAGTGCCCAAGAAAAGGGACATTCCATTTTTTCATGTGAGATCACAGCGGCTGCAAACTCTCACACAAACCCTGAAAAGCACTTTTTCAGGGTGGGATCACAGTATGGGTCACGTGATGCACGTCCTGGTTTTGGATCTGAAAAAGTGCTAGACTTATCCTTCATGAACTTCTTCAATCCTCTTTTACAGCCATCCAAGTTGTTGACCACTGCTGCATCTCACACACTATTGCTGCATTCCGCACGATGTGAAGAAGGCCTTTCTTTTGTCCATACTGAATCTTGTTTTCGAAAAGGTTCTCTGCTGTGGCTCACTGCTCCTCACCTATAAAGTATCAGCATCGATTCATTGCCTTTGAGTAGCTGTGCTGGCCACTTTGAGAATTGTGGTTTTCATTCCCTGATCTATAGTAACTCAGATGTAGATTTTGTATTTGTACATTCAGTCTATGCCTCATGGGGTACAATAGGTCATTGACTTCCCCCTCCCTGCATACACTGTTTTGGCACCAGCTGTGATTAGTGGACATCCGGGGTTCTTGCAAGAAACCTAAAGCAGATCTCGCAAGCCTATAGTCTGGTGCCCAGCCCCATTTTATAATTCCATTGTTGACTTTGTGGGAGAAAGCTGCTCCTGCATATGCTGAAACAGCAAGCTGCGGTGCCTGCTGTAGTCAAAAGCAGCCTTTTGTTGACACAGAAGTATGGGAAGCCCAGGCAGGGGTAGCAAGTGGGGAGATGGAAGAGGAGGAGGATGGGCTTGGTTAAGCTGTAGTGTGGAGGCAGGGTGAGGGCTTTCGGTTACTCAGCCCCATGTCACACAGCAGTTTCATCCCACACTGACCTCAGTTTGCATAATGTGTTTATTCTGTAGCCGCTTTGCATTCTGCCAGCAGCTGGTGCAATCCAAATCACTGGATTCAGTGCGGCTGTAAAGTCCTGCCTCCCTGGCAGCCAAGCACAAGTGCAGATGACCCACTGACCTCTCTTTCCAGGTTGCTGGTCACAGAGCTCTAGACTGGAGTATTTCAGCGAGACTTGTTTTCCAGACTTGGCTCAACTTTACATCAGATTCACAAGCTGGTGGGGGAGAAAGCATTTAAGACTGAATTGCTGCTGTCTAGCAATGAGAGGCATGTTAACTCCCAAAAGAAACCACTCCATGTTTCTTCTCTGGTTTTGGAAAGACACCCACGTATGGATTCTGATTTATTTAAATTTAACTATTTCCCCGCCCTGCTTAAAAAAAACACCCCATGATGATTAATCTGCAGAGTATTAAAAAGAGTCCTTTAGCACCCTCAAAAGTGCAATCCTATGCATGTTTACTTGGAAATGTCCCAGTGTGTTCAATGGCACTTAGTCCCTAAGAAGTATGCTTAGAATTGCAGCCTAAGGGGTTTATTGTGGTTTTCACTGATCATATGCTAGAATAAATATATTAAGTGCCAAAGGACTCATGTTTGTCTTTTCTGCAACAGATAATCACAGAAACCACTCAGGTATCCAAGTTTTAACCATGCCACTATTTTGTTGTAATCTTAACTGAATGGACTGGAAATGCAAAACACATGTGTAAGACATCCTTTGCCAACCTGGTGCTCTCCTGGGGCTGATGGGAATTGTAGTCTGAACCACCTGGAGGGTACCAGGTTGGCAAAGGCTGACACACCACCACACTCAAGGCACAGTCCATATCCTTGGCGCTACCTGTTTCACAAGCTTATGGTGTGATTGCACCACCCAGTTCCTTTCAAGGAAAAGGAGGGACAAACTATTTTCATTGACTGTCCTTGCTATGTGAGTTGCGCCACCAAGGAGCAAAATAAGAATTGTTTCTGAGTAAACACTACTCCAAAACAGCAGGTTTTGTCTTGTTTGATACAAGAGACTGAAGCTCTTTCCAGTCTCTGCCCTGAGAAAGAGCTATAAACTTATTCTGGGCAATGCATCTGGCGCTAATGCGTCCTAGGAACATTAGAGATGCATACACTTTTAAAAACCATTTTAATCAGAAACCCAGGAATTGTGGTTTGGTGAAGATGGAGAGAACTCTTATGATATTCCTAGCCTGGGCTAGTGAATCTGTGATGGTCCAAATGTTGCCAGACTACAATTCCCATGTTGGCTAGGGCAGATAGAGGTTGGAATGAATTCTGAGGCTGGATTCAACTAGCCTGTACCACTAGCCAAAGCCAGCACAAGGCTTTTCCCTCTCCTGCTGTGCTGCAGCTCCCCCCAATCCACTCTGGACGGTCAGTAGAACCCCCAGAACAGCGGGGTGGCCGTGGCAAGAGGGAAGATTGCTCCAAGCAGGCAAGCATAAATGGGGGAGAGGAAGGGAAGGATTCAATGCTTACAAATCATAGAACTGTAGAGTTGAAAGGGACCCTGAGAATAATCTAGTCCAACCCCCTGCAATGCAGGAATACGCAGCTGCCCCATACGGGGATCAAACCTGCAACCTTGGCATTATCAGGACCACACTCTAACCAACTGAGCTATCCAGGTGCTTGCACTGATGAAACTATCTTGTTAGTGCTATGTTGTATTCCACCCCCTGGAATGCCCCTGCCCTAGTGCCCATCCCAGAACTACAGTTCCCAGGATTCCTGGGGGGAAAGGGGATGACTGCTGAACACAGTTAATAGCCATTATGAATATGCAAGTCTCCAAATAAGATCAGGATCCTTCTGAGCGATTGTACTGACCCAAATGAAACCAGTCCCTGTACCAAAAAGCTGGCAACTTCAGCACCTATTGTTGAGAGGGAAGATCAACCTTCCTTTACAACACAGAAATTGAATCCCAGGGATGTTCCAATCCAAACGACCATTACTGGCCAGGAGAAGAACTGGTTTCAGTCTTACTCCATATGCATTGCATACCCAGCATCAAGTTACTAGGGGGCTGCTATGAGGCAAGGAATGAGTGCATCACCACTCCAGTTCCATGTATTTACAGGGTCCATACGCTATCTGTTCTATTAACAGCGCATTGACCTATCACGTGTGTGTGTGTGTGTGTGTGTGTGTGCGCGCGCGCGCATGTGCGCCACCCAGTCCTGGCTCCTGAAAAGTATACAAGCTCAGTTTTATTGTCCTTCCAACTTTTATTGCTGGCTCCTTGGTTACAAAACTTAGTTTGTTTTGCAGCCTGCTAAGTAGCTGGACCGCTGACATTACAGGCGGCAGGCGGCACCTGGGACTTTTATCAGTGTGTCCCTCACATGCACACTTGAAAAGCCCAGGTCCCATCAGTTTGCCTTGCAGCTCATTCTGTTTGATACCAGAGAGGCTCCTCAGTCCACGCTTTGGACTCTTACTTACAGGATATTTAGTTCAAAACAGAACTAGCCAAGCTATCTCTCTTGGTCACTACTAGCGGTTGTTTGGGGGTCGTCTTATACACAGATAGTGCAGAGGGGGGACATGCGATTGGTGGCAGCCATGAGCAGGAGATTGTCAGCAGCGATTGGTCATGTGATTGGTGGCTGTAGCAAGACCCGCAAGCGATAGGCTGCTGCTGCGGCAATTGGGCGGGTGATTGGCGGCTGCTGGCAGCAAGCGGGCAGACCATTGGTTTCTTCTGCGAGGCGTGCGATTGGCAGCGGTGGTCTTGCGGGTGAGCGATTCTCGGCAATCCCCCACCAAAAAAGCTCAACAATTCTGGGCAATCTTCCCCCATTTCCTTAATTTGGGGTCCCCAAAAATAGGGGTCATCTTCACAGGTGTGTGTGTTATACACGGAAAAATACGATACTTAATTAATATACTGCTTAATGCCAAACTTCGATCCAGAGTGACTTGAATCCAAGTAAGTGCCAGTCAAATTTTGAGATTCTGTTTGAAAGAAACAGTGTTGGTAGAACTAGAAGGAAAACCTCAGAATTAAGGACACATTTTAGTACACAATATCAGTTGGTATGCAATGTACCTATAACACATTTAACAAGTGCAGTTGTGGGCTAGCAATGGTGGCGATGGGCTTATGGCACACCTCAGACGTACATAACCTACTGCACACTTAGCGGAAGGCAAAGAGCAAACATGCAAACCTCATAAAAAAAGGCAAATAAAACCCCACCTTGCATTCCACAGACTGCCTAACACCCAAAGTTCATGGCACACAATCCAGCCAAAGCTGAGCACTGTCAATTTTTATGGATTTCATTGGATCAAGATTAATCACAGGTTTTGTTCTCCCATAGAAATCAATAGGGCTTCACCTATGGAAAAGTGATGGAGCCGAAGAACTACCGACAAAAGAAGAATGGCAGACGAAATTAATGGACTATGCAGAATTAGATAAGATGACAGGAAGGATTTGAAACCTGTGGGATCAGAGATTCTCAGAGGACTGGAGCAAATATGTGAATTATTTGAAAAGCAATTGTAATCAACAGATTACGCTAGTAGGATTGCAAGGAGTTTTGTAAGGAGGACTGTGCGAAATATTGCAGAGAAAACTATGATGAGAATTATTAGTGAAGCACTATTAAAAGTAATAGTGAAATTAAGGAAATGCAGATTAAGAGTGATAAAGACTGAAAAACCTCCAGATGTAGTTGATGGAAGTCCAAAATGTTATATAAGATAAGAAAATATGTTACATGATTTTTGGAAATTATATGTGTGTCTGTGTGTGTGTGTGTGTGTGTGTGTGTGTGTGTGTGTGAAGTGATGGAGCCTCTCCCCCAATGAGCAGTACCCACCCCCTCGTCACTTATAGTACACCTGAAGCTTATCTGATAAAAACTAACTACGGGGCTGTCATTATTGCCTGCCCCCTCTCTACCTTTTCAAGTGGAAAATATGACAGGCGCACACACCCTTACTGTCAGCTGTGCCTCTCACTTGTCATACTGTAAATTCCCACGTACGTCATCAGCAGCCCAAATTTGTCTAAACTTGTTCTCTCCTAAGCTCCAGCATCCGGACCATTGCGGGAATGCTTTGCCTCCTCCAGCAGCAAGTACGTTCCTGCAACATGTTCATAGGAAGACGCTGCCTTTTATTCTATTCAAGGCCTTTTTGTACATCTTGGCAAAGGGATGCAATCATCTGCATTACAGAAGATACAGGGTACCACACTGGCCGGTGTAAACACGTGGGAGCATGTCCTTGCTTACCTGGAACTTCCACCTTTAGAATTTTTACCTTTTAAGAACTTTTGTGCATGTGAGCTACTTCATTTAGTTTTGCCGCTCTCAGGGTGGCTTACAAATAATGATAAGTTATACAGTCCAGTGTTTAGTGTCAAATCAAAACAGCTTCAGGATAAGAGCTCAGGAAAGTGGGAACAGCTCAAGCAATATTTATAAGGCCTGGGAAAATAAAACAGAAATGTCCACACCTGTCTACACCTGTGAAAAGACATGGGCATGAGCCAAACAAGTTTGTCCACAGGAAGTGTTCCAAGGAAGATGGGCACCACAGTTGAGAAGACCCTCTCTCCATTCACCACCCACATATCTTCAGAGTGTGGGAGGACACCTGGAGAAGGGATTCTGAAGATGTCCCCAGTATATGCCAGTGTCCTCTTAGCCCTTAGGTAGGTACCAGTTGTGTGGATGGAAAAGGCAGGCAGGCAAACGATTTCATCATTTTCCAGGCTAAGGAATGTACAACAAGACATTCAAATCCACCTCTTCAGAACACTTGGGTAAGCTCGTGCAGGTCAAGAGGGACATTTTCTGTTGCACAACCATGTTGTACATTCGGATTTTCAAACATTGTGACATTTCATATCTGCAAGCATGTAGGGGAAGGCCCTGCATTCAGAGTATTTACTTTGCTATGTGCCTGTGTGTTAGGTACATCCACAGTCTCTGGACAAGAGCCCATGTCCTGCTATTCCATCAAATAAATGTTTAGGATAAGGCACTATGAGTTGTGCCCTCACAGTCAAAAGCTTTTGCATTTTGGTGACCTCACAGACTGTGTGGGCATGCCAATCACTACAAGTGGGATACATCAGCTAGTAAGACATTTGAAAAGAGGAGTCTTGCTTATCTGAGTCCCCTGGGTGTTTCTGAAAGCATCACTCCTCCTAATTAGCCTGTGAATATAGGAACAATCCTTCAAAATCAAGCAGGATTATCATTAGCCCAGGGCCATTTCAGTTTGTCATGATGATAAATGAGCAGGCCAACCCATTCATCTTTTGGACAGGACTGACAGCACCAGTTTTGTGTTGGGTTAAAGAAAAATAAAGAAGCAAGCAATGTGTGTCTAAGATCTCCTGATCTAATCTCCTACTTCTGAGCCAGCTCCAACCCTTTTGAGAACAAAGCAAAACAGGTGGAAAATTACATCTGGCTAAAAGCCTGAGATTCTTAGACAATATGTTTGATTTCCCAATAATCATATGAGAAAGGAGCAAGAGGTTTGTGCAGCAAAACTCTTGATGGTGCCAGCTCTCGGGGAGGCGTGTCCTAAGTGAAACGCTGAACAAAGAACTTGGTAAATACAAACCAAAAAGGTTATTAGGCAAATTACACTCCCTGACACCAGGCACATTCCTGCCCTGAAACTTTATATATGCTATGTTCAGGTCTTGAATCTAAGAAGCTGGGAGTTACCCTTAGTGGGGATACCAGCATTTTTCTTGGTTATCTAGCCAATACGGTTGACTGAGAGGCAAGAATGGGTTGAACAAGAAAGGTCAATAGTGGCCCAGATATACTTGAGATCCAGTAACCAAGAGCAGAGGCAGCATCGGGCAATGGATAGATTACTGCAACACATTATATGTGGGACTGCCTCTGAAAACATATTTCGGAAAGTTCAGCTGGTGCAGAATTCAGCAGCCAGGTTGCTCATCAGGGCAAGAAGGTTTGAGCATGTAAAGCCAGTTCTGGCCTAACTGCACTGGCTGCCAGTTAGTTTCCAGGCCCAATGCAAAGTGCTGGTTTTGACCCATAAAGCCTTAAATGGCTCAGGACGACAATGCCTCAAGGACCACCTCTCCCCATATGAGCCCCACGTTGGGCAAAAGATTCCTGCATTGCAGGGGGTTGGACTAGATGACCGTTGTGGTCCCTTCCAACTCTATGATTCTATGATTCTATGAACCAACCCAGACCCTGTGATCATCATCTGAGGCTCTTCTTCACATGCCTCCTCCACAAGAGGTCCAGAGGGTGGCAACATGAGAACTTGTGGATTGCCAGGCAAAAACATCCTTATTCTCTTAGCCCTTTGGCTAATTAAAGAATCTATTGCCTTTTAAGCTGTTGGGGGGGTATTGTTTTTGTTTGTTTCTATGTTATGAATGCTTGTGATCCTCAGATTAAGGGCAGTATAGGAATTTAATTAATAATAATAATAATAATAATAATAATAATATGTTCCAGTTGTTATATCTCATCTAGAATATAAATACTGTGTGTTGGTGATGTTCACCACCAAAGTTTACCACCACTTATTAAGATTGCCCTGTCACTGTTGCTGCTGTTGCAACTTCCTTTAAGATCGTTCATGGGCTCACATCCCCAAACCCCATTAGGTCCCATCATCAATTACATCTTGGCTGCACCATCTTTGCACATAGGTATTACAATGCATCTGCTGAAAGCAAATGCTTTGACCATAGTGGCACCAGCCTATTTCTCTGAAATGGCACATTATGGTGGGAGCTTTAATGCCGCGTGTTTTGACATTATGCACCTGGCAAGAGGCACAATTCCTCCTAATGAGGCTAACCAAACTGGAGTCTCCCAACTGTGATGTTGTTGTTGTTGTTTAGTCGTTTAGTCGTGTCCGACTCTTCGTGACCCCATGGACCAGAGCACGCCAGGCACCTCTGTCTTTCACTGCCTCCCGCAGTTTGGACAGACTCATGTTTGTAGCTTCGAGAACACTGTCCAACCATCTCATCCTCTGTCGCCCCCTTCTCCTTGTGCCCTCCATCTTTCCCAGCATCAGTGTCTTCTCCAGGGAGTCTTCTCTTCTCATGAGGTGGCCAAAGTACTGGAGCCTCAGCTTCACGATCTGTCCTTCCAGTGAGCACTCAGGGCTGATTTCCTTAAGAATGGATGCGTTTGATCTTCTTGCAGTCCATGGGACTCTCAAGAGTCTTCTCCAGCACCATAATTCAAAAGCATCAATTCTTCGGCGATCAGCCTTCTTTATGGTCCAGCTCTCACTTCCATACATCACTACTGGGAAGACCATGGCTTTAACTATACGGACCTTTGTTGGCAAGGTGACGTCTCTACTTCTCAAGATGCTGTCTAGGCCTGTCATTGCCCTTCTCCCAAGAAGCAGGCGTCTTTTAATTTCGTGGCTGCTGTCACCATCTGCAGTGATCATGGAGCCCAAGAAAGTAAAATCTCTCACTGCCTCCATTTCTTCCCCTTCTATTTGCCAGGAGGTGATGGAGGTGATGGTGATGATAGCTTCTCTGAGTTCTTCAAGCCCCTTCGCCACGGCAAGGCAGTGATCCATGAAGGGGCCCAACTGTGATGGCTCACATTTATTTTTCATTTCTGACAGAGTTCTCACAACTGTCGTAAGGATCACCTACTAAAGCATTTTATTCACACACCCTGAAAGTCAAGCCAAGAAGAAGGGGAAATCTGCTGCAAGGAACACTTAGAGAGGTATGGTCACACCCTTCCTTCTCTGATGGAGTTACATGATCATGTTACATATCGTGGGCTGTTTTTGATATGGCCAAATCATCCTAAGCTGGTGCAATAGCTGCCTTCCTTTCTCAACACCTCCTTGCTGATGTATTAGGTCATAGGTTCAGGCCTACTCCACTGTGCAACTGGCCTCATTTTGGATGTCACCCATATCCTCTTTGACTTAGTTTCCCCACCCCCACCTCTTGCATACCATGAAATATTGCTGGTTGCAAGAGAATGATACTTGGTGATATTTCTTCTTCCTCTTGATCAGCTGAGCACTTGCAGAATAAGGCTCTACATTCCAAGAGATAATCACTCCTTTGGAATTAAGGCATTAAAATCAGCCTTAAACAGCCTGGTGCCCTCGAGATGTTTTGGAATTTGAATGTTTTGATTTGATGTTTCATAAGCCCCGGCCAGCTTCCAAGCCCCACAATGGTTGCTCAACAGGTAAGACCTGAACCCATGAGTTCATATTTGGACATCCTTCTGGATCCCCTATTGTGTCTGGAGGCACAAGTGGCCTTGGTGATATAGGGTGCCTCTCATCAACATTGGCTGGTGGACTAGCTGTAGAACAGGGTTTCCCAAACTTTGGTCTCCAGCTGTTTTTGGACTACAAACCCCATCATCCATGACCACTGGTCCTGCTAGATAGGGATGATGGGAGTGGTAGTCCAAAAACAGTTGGAGACTCAAGTATGGGAAACCCTGCTGTGGTGGAACAGATTTTCCTTGGAAAGAGATGGAAACTCTTCTGCATTTTAGGCTTTTAAGATGTTGAATGGCCATCTGTAAGGGATGCTGCAAAAGCTGGTTTCCTGTATTGGCAGGGGATTTGTCTAGAAAGCATCTGAGTTCCTTTCCAATTCTATGATCCTGTGGATAACAAAGAATCAGGGGGACCCTAAAACCATATAACCTGATTACTGTGGCTTGTGTTTTTGTGGACTACTGGAGTCCACTTTGACAGATGTTATCCTCTGCTGGTACATTGGTACAAAGAGGGGAAACCATTGTTCCAGAAAATACTTTAACCCCTCTCCCCCCACCACACACAAAAACTATCAGGTGCATGTGGGTGTACAAATATTGTTAGTCACACCCATTGATTCCATTGGGTCACCTCTGAACGTGGCTTAGCTGGATTCAACCAGAAATCTTTTGGTCTTGTGGCCCTGAAAATTTCCCCAACAGATGTGAACAAAACTGACTATTAAGAGATTGTATGTCAAATATGGTCTTATACAGTATAGGGAGTTTGTCGTGATGCTCTACATCTACAAGGCTCCTTCTAACTATTCGTTTGTTTATTATATGGCAAATGAGACAAGCAACACAGAATGGTGTGCTCCTGTTAAGGATTGGCGCCAGCCATCTTTCAGAATATTCTATTCCATTCCCTCTCCCCTCCCCTCCCCAGCATCAGCCAGCATTACATGGACACTGAGCATACTCAGTACGCTTTGGTTTGTTTAAGGCGAATCTCCTCCCCCATTTTATTTTATTTCAGCTGCGTAAAGATCCACACTCGGAGAATGAGTTAATTGTTAGCATATAGACTTAATAAGCAGTGATGACAAAAGCATTGCGCCACATTCACCTGTTGGGAGACCCACCTTGTATGTTATTCACTGTTTATGATGGTCTGCCTGTCATCTGTCACATGACTCACTGCAATGTAATGTTATTTAACCACGTATTTCCCTTGATTCCATTTATGACATGTATTTTGCAGCAACATCACTTGTTTTGGAAGCAGTGACAAAGGCGCGTGAATCAAATGAAAAATGGGACAGGTTGTTTATGTATACCTGTGTCATTGTGCCTTACAAGTTTCAAAACTACCTTTCGAACTTGAAAGAAATGCCAGCATCATTCCTTTCAGCCTGGTAATCAGTATTACCTAATTGATTTAAAATGCAATGCTTTGACTATGTGGTCTCAATAAATATATATTTAGAGATTTTTCTTGGTTCTTTCATTTCATTTTCATTTTGTGTGTTTGCTCATCTCTCCCTTTTTCCTGCCCGAGAGAAGCCAAACGAAGCAGCTGATAGTTAAACAGAAAACAACATATTTAACACAAAACACCAGAATAAAAGCCAATGTAGCAGAAAATAGGATTTATCTAAACATAAAACAAGTCAAAGCCAAATTTATGTCAAAAGAGTATCAACAACACAATGAATCTCTTGAATTCATCAAAGTAATTCAATAACAAAGATCTTTCCCACTCCCAAGCTTGGTTCCGTTGTTGTTGTTGTTGTTGTTGTTGTTGTTGTTGTTGTTGTTGTTGTTGTCGTCGTCGTCGTCGTCGTCGTCATTGTATTACTACTACTACTACTACCACCACTACCATCAGCCCTTCACCTGCAGGTCCCAGAATGGATTATGACATTTGAAATTTTAATTTAAAAGCAACTAAAACAGGTTACAATCACAGGAATAGGGCAGGCCCTGAAAACTCACATCTCAGATGTCAAAGGCCAGGGCAAAAAGCTTGGTCGTGCCATTGTGCAATGATGGGAGCAGTCTCCCCATGACGTTTTTCCCAATGCCAGTCCAGAATGCATCTGAATATTTCTCCAAACATGTGGGAGAAGCTAGTCACATGGACCTTTTGCAAACATGCAACAGTCAACAAAAATGTGATTAAGAGATGCTCCTTGTCCCAGCTGCTTTTCAGACAGCAGATTGCCCATTGGTTGAAGACTTCACCTGTAGAGTTGGAAGGGATCCTGAGGGTGATCTAGCTGAACCGCCTGCAATGCAGGAATCTGGATTAGTGTTATTGAGGATAAATGTTATTCGTGTCCCCCCCCCCCAACTGGCTGGGTTGTGGGAAAATGCTGGTTTGCTTTTATGGCTTTAATCTATTTCAGTGATCACATATTCATTTATTTACTCGATTTCGTAGCTGCCCTTTACCTTAAGGCCCCAGGGCAGGTTACAGCTACCAAAAAAAATAGGTATAATTATAAAACAAACAAAACGGTTGCAACCATGAAACAAGAAAAGTATAAAAGCCATGAAAAACAATTCCATATATAAGAATAGCTCCAATTATAGATGCAGACTGGGATAAAGATCTCCATCTAAAAGGCTTGTTGAAAAAAGAAGGTCTTCCGTAGGTCCCGAAAAAGCAACAGGGAAGGTGGATGCCAAAGGGTAGCCTGCCACCAGGCCTGGTTTTTATACTGTTTGGAATGGATCTCCTGATAAGATGGTATCTGCAGAGGGCTGTCTGTTCCAAAGCGCAGGGATAAATTGGATATATACAGGATGAGATGGTTTTTCAGGTATACCTCCTGGAAGGAAAGCTGATGAACTATGTACA
This sequence comes from Podarcis raffonei, assembly GCF_027172205.1. Classification (NCBI taxonomy): domain Eukaryota; kingdom Metazoa; phylum Chordata; class Lepidosauria; order Squamata; family Lacertidae; genus Podarcis; species Podarcis raffonei. The sequence continues at coordinate 67,392,219 of NC_070607.1, forward strand.
GTGTTCATGCACACCCAGTACATATTGCACACTCTGTTTCAACATCACATCCACCATGTGCTTTGGGCTGCCTGATGGGTTTGCTCCGAGCACCGGCACCTTGCAGCACAGTAGTCATTAACGTTCCTTTGGGACCAGGCTTGACTTGGGGGCATTGGCTTGAAAGGTCTGATCATCACATCACTGTAGCCGGAGGAACATGCTCAGAAATCAACGTGGAGCTGCCCAAGTTGCCCAGATACATCAGGCTGTCTGGCCAGCACCATCTAGCCATCTAGCTTGTCTGAGCAACGACGACCAAAAGGGCTAATAGGAAAACAGCTGCACACAGTGTACTCCATTTAAAAAAGCCATCTGGGAAGCTATACGCTCCCACAAGCAGCTGCAGATCTTTTGGTTCTGCCCTTTGGGAAAGAAAAAAAAGATCCCAAAAGCTTCTTCTTTTTTAATAGAAAAAGCAACCACCCTCCTAAGCCAGTTTAAAACCTGCCAGGCGGCCACTCTCTTATAGCTGAATGTTTTTAGAATAGCTTGGCATTAACTAGCAGGGCGCGGATTATCTCCATAGAAACGGTTCTCAATAGGCTGTGGCATTTTCAGATTGTCTCCTGATCCCCTCTTCCTCCCCCTGCCTGGTATCGTGTTAACTTTCAATGGAGTTTCACATCTCTCTGCCAGGATCGCAGGTGTAGAAACCCCAGGTCCCTTCCTCAGTTGCATTTCAGCTCTGCTTCAGGTTTGCTACTGGCTTGAGTTGAAACCAGCTTGCAATTCTCCCTCCTTCTGCATGGCTAGTTGGATTTGATTTATTTGTTTGTTTAAATTTGTATACCGCCCTTTATCCGTAGATCTCAGGGCAGTTCATAGCATAAAAATACAAGATAAAAACACAAAAGCTTTTAGTTCACCCTCAGTGTGAAGCAACAATCTGCATATTTTTTATTTGCCTTATTTCACATAAAGCGACTCATAAACACTAGAGCTAGGACACATTTTCACATAAATCTAGAATAATTTCCGGATTTTAGTTCAAAACATTTGAACTTTAAAGCCTCAGACTATGTATGCTTTTGACATTTAACATCCCCAAAAATGTTAGTCGTCCTCACTATATAGTAAAAATGATTTTGATACGAAATCATTAAGGAAGGTTTTGTTTTGGTTTTTTGTCCGAGCTTGCTTATTTTCTGGACAAAACAGAAACATTTGAGTTGAGATGTTTGTGAGGAGATACACAAATTGGTGGTAGAAAAATGTTCTCTGACAACACAACCCTAATCAACTATTTTGATTGGTCAACAAGTGTGGGGAGGGAGGACCACTGACCTCCCCATTCTGCCTTAGTGATTTGATTAGTAGATACCAGCATTGTAATTATGTCAATTCATTTCATTTCATTTTTGGATGATTGCCACTGACCTTTTCTGAGTAAGCAAACTCAGCAGGCAGGCTGGGGTTCAGGGCAATGTCTTTTTCAGCACTGAGTGGCTTCTGAGCCTATGATCAAGAGCTGGGCCAGTCTCGCAGGCTGAGCAAGGTGAGCAATCCATCTTTAGAACAAGCTGGCAAATGAAATGTGAATGCTTTCTTAGCCAAAGGCATACCCTCCAACAATTCCCCAGTGAAAATAGGGACGTCCTATTCAACAATAACAATAGTGTCCTTTTTTTTTATACCCCCACCCATCTGACTGGGTTGCCCCAGCCACTCTCAGTGGCTTCCAACATATATAAAAACATAACGAAATATGAACATTAAAAAAAACTTCTCTATACAGATGTCTTCTAAAGGTTGTACTTATCTCCTTGGCTTTGGGGTTGCAAAACATGTTCCAGCTTGCCAATATCCTTCTTAAAATATGTGGCCCAGAACTGGACACAGTACTCCAGGTGTGGTCTGAACAAGTAGAATAGAGCAAGACTATTACTTCTCTTGATCAGGGCACTATACTTCTGTTGCTGCAACCTAGAAAAAGCAATAGCTTTTTTTGCTGCTGCATCACCCTGTTGACTCGTGTTAAGCTTGTGGTCTACTAAGACCCCTAGATCCTTTTCACATGTACTACTGGCAAGACAAGTGTCCCCCGTCTTATATTTGTGCAGTTTGTTCTTCCTGCCTAAGTGTAGAACCGTACTATTGTCCCTACTAAAATTCATTTTGTTAGATTTGCCCTGATTCTCCAATCTACTGGTCCCATTGAATCCTGATTCTGTTTTCAACAGCATTAGCCTGTCTGCTGGCATTGCAAATTTGATGAGCTCCCCTTCAATGCCTTCATCTAAGTTTGCGCCCTGGGGAGGTCACTGCTAATGCATTGGTTTGACTTCACCCCTGGAGGCACAAGCCCAACCACGACCAGTTCTTAATCTGCCTTCCATGCTCCAAGTCATGGATCTCTTCACAAGTGTAAATGAGATTCCATTTATAAGAGAGTCATCCATTCCCCCCTCTTCTTAATTTTTTTGGTATTAGGAAGGTTTTGACACCTCCAAACTACCAGTGGCCCAAGTTGGTTGACCTCTCAATGACCTCCCCTGTGTTTGGGCTTCCACATAATCATCCTGGGAGATGGAGACAGTAAGTCTGGGCATCACCTGTCCTTTTGTGCTGCTCTTCTGCAATGCAAAAGGAGTTCAGCTGGCTAGGTGTTTATTTTCCTGCTATACAAAGGCAATTACTTTAATTTAATTCACAGTGACAATCTTTGGCAGAGACCATATGAGCCACATCCCATTAAGGAAAGCGCAGACCCTCACCCCAGGGCTTCTTCTGACAGCACCAGATATACATACATGGCGACTCACTTAAGTGGGGGCTATTCCCTTTTTTCTTTTTCATTCCCCTTCTCATGCACTTGCTGGATCCTACCATCGTTCAGTGATTCAAAATGATGGGTAGGCAGGATATGTTTTTAAATAAACAAACAAACACAATAAGCCAACTCTTGCTTTTAAAAAGCTGAGACTCCCAATAAAAAGGTAAAAAGGTAAAGGACTCCTGGACAGTTAAGTCCAGTCAAAGGAAACTATGGGGTGCAGTGCTCATCTCACTTCAGGCCAAGGGAGCCGGCGTTTGTCCACAGGCAGCTTTCCGGGTCATGTGGCCGCTTCTGGCGCAATGGAACACCATGACAGAAACCAGAGCACATGGGAATGCTGTTTAGCTTCCCATCGCAGTGGTACCTATTTATTTACTTGCACTGGCATGTTTTCGAACTGCTAGGATGGCAGAAGCTCGGACAGAGCAACGGGAGCGTGGATTCAAACTGCCGACCTTCTGATCAGCAAGCCCAAGAGGCTCAGTGCTTTAGACCACAGCGCCACCCACTCCCAATAAGCCAGTTAATATCCTAGTTGCCACAGTACACTTTATTTTCCACCTGCTGTGCTATTTTGGTATTTACCATGGCGCTGACTGCCTTTTCCCCCCAGGGCCAATGAGACAGCTCTTACTACAGATTCACCCTGCTGATTTGCCTAAACGCATAATTAGCATGTAAGTGCTGCCCATCAACTGGCAAGTTTCCTGGCTTGCTTCAGTATCCTTGGAGTTTTCAGAGGTGACTGGGTTTAGCCTGCTGAATCACAAGCACCTGCTGAATCACAAAAATGGATTTGTTGCAAGAGGGAGAACTGGCCCAGTTGGCTGTTCTGCTGGAGCAGCCTGGGGCATTATTTTCCTAGTCAGTTGCTAATATAAGGGTTCACGCCTCAGCTTTCCCCCAGCCTTCTGAAACTGGTGTGCAGTGCAGTGGAGAGCATGATGATGATGATGATGATGGTGCCCTGAAATGATTAAACTAAAAGTTAAGTACTGTGAGTCATCACAGGTGCACATAAGCCTCCTCTTGAAGCTGTAGCTCAGTGTGGAAATGGGAGAAATCCCTTCCAAATCTGGTGGATCTGTGCGTCCCAGACACAGACCCCCCCACACAAGCAAATTGGGCAAGGAATACCTTAAAAGTTGATCATTTTTAACTTATAAAACACCACAGAGTTATTTTAAATATTTCATTACATCCCCCGCAAGTAGATCAGTCCCATTTGCGCAGATGCAGAGCTAGCTTATGCTTAGCCAGACTATCTAGTGCAGCAGCTTTCCACAGCAAAGATCTTTTGCTCTCTCTCCCCACCCCCAAATTCACCTGCTAAGGGATCCTTTTAACAACAACAACTGGAGATGTCAGGTATTGTACCTGAGACCTTCTGCCTGCATCGGATATGCTCTGTGGCTGAGCTATGGTCTCCTCGGCTTGAAGAACAGGGATTGACAGCTAAGTGCTGTGCATCTGGCTTTTCAGTGAAACTATGGATCCAACTGTCTGGACTTTACTGAGCTTCAAAGCTATTGGAGGGGGTAAGTTAGGAGCAACACACACACACACACACACACACACACACACACACACACACAGACATTGTATAAAGGTATAGCCTCCTGTGTGTATATAAAGGGGATTCTCTTGCATCATGCCCTTTGCAGAGGTAATAGCTATGTGAACCTTTTGGTTGCTGACCTTATCAGCAGCTTCCCAGGTAATTCACAAGAGCAAAATTGGCTGGCAGCACACAAGCCGCACCCAGATTCCGCCAGCTGCATGCTCACGCCTTTCCATGCCTCCCAGTGGCGTTGAGAAGGATTGCTTCCTACTAGGAAGCGAAAGGCCATGCTGACTGCTGTAAGAGGTCTGGATGCTAAATCTGTGCATAAGTTTAGAGTTAATCATCGCTGTATCAAGGCAGCCTTTTTCCAAATAATGTATCCATCTTGTTTTGCTTCTAATCCTTATTAGTGACCCTTGAGAAAGAATTTCCTCTTTCAGTATGCATCACAAAGAAAGAAAGAAGCTATTGCTCTTTAGCTGAGACACCTGGTTTTTGTTCTTTTTTGTATTCTGCTGATGCCTGGGGTGAGGGTGGACAGAAGCAGGGATTTATCCCTCGAGTAGCCAGAAGGCAATGCAGGACTCTGTTTTTGGGCCGTCATTTACATTCTGTTTACATTCCCATTTACAGTCTCTCAGAGCAGGGAATTTCCCCACTTCCCCCAGAGGCTTGATTCAGTGACCTTTGCTTCCTCCCTGGGAGTGTCAGTGCCAAGGCCTTGAGCGCCTGGCAGCATCGCTATGGCAATTCCGCTCACAAGCCAATGGGTGCAGATGATAGCAGGGTTTCTAACTGTGCCAAGCACTCAACAAATAGTGTTTGCTGAGTGGATGTTCATGTGATACTCCCAAGGAACAGGGTTGCCGGGCTTGGAGAATCAACTAACAGGAGCAATAAGGAGCTGAGAGGGGATGGTCATTTGTCAATGGCGGTGTGCAACACACAGCGAAAACGCTCTAAGCTAAACCGTGCAAGCCATACATATCGCCCACACAAACAAAGCACAGGTGCCCTTACCCAGCAGGCAACATAGATTCTGTTATATAATTCATGCACACAATTCTGTTGTGTAATTTATCACATAGTGTACCCATAGTAAACGCAAAATATCTTGACACAGGGTGGAACTGTTTTCTTTTGCCCTCCCCATCCCTTTTTCTTTCTGTGCTGCCTGTCTTTTAGCTTGGAAGCCCCCTGTGTAAAACTGGCATGAGTTAGAGAAGATGAAGTAAACAGGTTGCCTTTTACAGTCCTGATGCTTGCTTGGTCCTGATGATTCAAAGAAGGAAACACAGAGGACATGTGTATTTGTTCACAGAGGAACTATGATCAGTGACGCCACAATGTTACTAATGCTCTCTCTTTTGAAAGCCCTGAGCCAGATATTGACAGTTTCTCATAACAAGATTATGGCAGTGAGGAGGAAGGAATCGCTTTTCAAAAATAACATTCTCCACCTTCCAGGCTGAGTGTGGGCCAAAAGATTCAGTTGCCTCCAGGCCAGCCAAGTTACTCTAAACAACCATCTAGGGCAGGGGTCAGCAAACTTTTTCAGCAAGGGGCTGGTCCACTGTCCCTCAGACCTTGTGCGGGGCCGGACTATATTTTGGAAAAAAATTAATGAATTCCTATGCCCCACAAATAACCCAGAGATGCATTTTAAATAAAAGCACACATTCTACTCATGTAAAAACACCAGGCAGCCCCCACAAATAAGCCAGAGATGTGTTTAAATAAAAGGACACATTCTACTCATATAAAAACACACTGATTCCCAGACCGTCTGTGGGCCAGATTTAGAAGGCGATTGGGACGGATCTGGCCCCCAGGCCTTAGTTTGCCTACCCATGATCTAGGGCAGAACTCTGTGGGAGGCAATTGTTTTGCTGTAGCAACTAATAAAAGGCCTCCCTTCCCCTTCCCAGGTGCTCCTAGGGATGTACAAGGGAAAGCAAGATTGTTACGGGAAGCACACCTGACCTATGGAACTCAGGACCACAAGAGTAAGAAAGCTTTCTTCAGCCTGAGAGTCAGATTCCCCTCTGGGCAGCCTTCAGAGGACTGCATGTCAGTGGTGGAAAGGGCCAAAGACCTAAGTGAGTGAGGCAATGAATGCAAATTTACATCTGTACAGTAGGCAAGATTTGACCCATCTCTATCTTCCATCCAGACAAGCATTATCAGAGTTCAATGACATATTCCAGCCAGGCAAAAACAGGTGTGAACTAGAGCTAGTGAGGGTTGTGGGCTGTGGAGAGGAGGTGCGGCCCAAGGATTGTTCAAAGGACTAGAAAGGGAGATGCTAGGAAGGCTGCTTTTGCCCCCTAAGCCTCAGGTTCCTCACCCTTGCAGTGCTGTGAGAGGTGGTGGCAAGTCACTAGCTTAGATGGCTCCAGGAACAGAAGCAGTATAGATATCAACTGTTGAGGACAAACAATAGGGAATAGCCATCACTTCCATATTGATTTATTTGCCAAAGAATGCTTTTTATACTTCAGGAAACCTTTGTGCAAGCCTGCAGGTAGCTCTTTGTTGTATGTGGATTGCACCACTTTGACTACATAAGGATCCACACTTTTATAAAAAGCCTAACTTCAAGAGGCCTCTGCAAGCTATCAGCTCAAACTTATCCCTCTCCCTACAGCCGGCCAGATGGGGAGGAAGAGAAAGAGAGGAGGCTGGGTGTCAGAAAGAGAAGAAAGCCTAAGCCACCGACTGCTGACTTAGGAGTCACCCACTACCAACATGTGGCCCCCAAGAGATCACCCCCAAAGGAATGCAGCCCTAGAACTGAGAGACAAAAGGTTGTCCAGGTCTGGTATGATGCAGTTCTGAATACACTCATGGTCCCACCACCTTATTTGGTTACAGAAACATTGCCGGCCTTAATATGGACTAGCCTGCTGATGGTGTTGATGGGAGTTACAATAAAAAAAATATATTGGAGGGTGTCAGTTTGGGGAAGACTAAATAGACACTGCTCACTTCTGCTCTCTTCTCCAAAGCACGGGTGGCCTTGCAGAAACCCTACGAGATGACGGCAGAGAACGGAGACCTCAAATGACCTTTCGCAATAGCTCTAATGAGCAGTTGCTTCCAGACTCTCCAGGATCCACTGTGCTGTGTTTGTGATCCAGCCCTTGCCAAACAAAAAGGAAGGGGCAAGTGGGTTGTTGATTCTTCTCCACCCACCATGTGCTGCAAACACTGTCCTCATGCTGGGGAGGGCAGAAGGGTCATTGCCCTATCCAACCCAACTGTAGATGCACACACTTCTCCCGGAGGTCGCTGAGAGGTGAGGGCGAAATCTGGCATTCCCCGGAGCAACCTCTCACTCTCTAACCCCCTGCTCCCAACCCCCTTCAGCAATGCCTGCCTGGTTGCCATTCCCAAATGCAAGGTTACATGGAAGGCACAAGTTGTTTGCTAAGCCCTTAAACAGACAGATCTGCTGTTGGCTGCAAAGGGAAGCTGGGGTGTTATTCCATTCCAGTGTTTGCAATGGCAGGAGTTGCCGGGGCTGGGCTGGGCTGGGGTGTATGGGGTTTCTTGTTTGTCAGCTCTTGGGCAGAACCAGGGGTCTTGAGCAAAAGTTTACACAACTGGGCAAGGATTCACAAACACTGCAGGAAGGAAGGGTGTGCTGCCTGTGAGAGGAGAGTTTTGCTTTTTTTGACAACCTGGGAAGGTAGCCCATATAGAAGAAGGAAAACTCTGGTCCTAAACCACTGCTGTCTTGTGGGATAATAGGAAAAAGCTAAGGAGGAAACCCAACACAAATCCCTCCTTCCGGCAACTCCTGCAGCTAAGGTGGTGCCAAACATATTGCACTGACCACATCAGTGAAGTCAAGAGCAGGGTCTTGTCATCTGGGCAGCCCAGGTCCTTCATACACATTGCCCAGGCTTGCACCCTGAGGACATCACTTCGGTGCTGTTAACACAGCGGTTTGACTTCACTCCTGGAGACAAACTCCATTGTCTCTCGAGGCAGAAGGATGCCAAGAACTCTGAGTCGGACATAGCTGAATACAATCTTTAGCTCTCACTGAGGCGGTAAACCTGAATCTATGCCGTACCACTGCAGAATGAAGGTGGTGACTGCAAAGGGGTGGGCGGGGGGAGAGATGATTAGTCCGTGTAACATCTAAACTATATCTCAGGGAGAAAACTAGGTTAGATTCCTTTCCCCTGACATCTAGTTTTCTATGCAAAGGATGTGGGTGGGTATTAAAGCATTCAGTCTGTTGAGTTCCCACCTGCGGTCTGAAATGGTACAGGTGAGGCACAGGTTTTTCACCTCAGTGAGAACTCCACCTTGGCCTCCTTCAGTAGACGTGACTAGAGTTGAGCTACAGACAGGCTGGGTTTGCTAAGCAAATGAAAGTCACTAGGTCAGTCGAGTCACTGATAAACAACTACTGATTTCTATATATATATATATAGAAATCAGCAGCTGATTAAAAAAAAAGCCAGTCTAAGGACATTGAAGCAGTAAGGCGACGCAGAGTAAAAGCATCCTCTGGTGTCAAGGAGAAAAAGGGAGAGGTTGTGGGGCAGGGGATTTTTCTACCGTTCTTGCAAACAGGTGTATGAAAAACAAAGACGCCTTCATGTCCTCCCTGTGGCTTGTTCTGCCTGTCCCCAATTTACCTGGAGTGACTACGTGCACCCAAAAAGTTTTTGCATTCTTGCCAGCAGAATTTGGCCCAACAGAAAGTGTCGCATTACCTGCTTTGCCTCCCTCATTCCCCGAGATCAACGCAGAAACAATGGCCTACATAGCAAAAACATTGACAGTTACCGAGAGAAACAAGCCAAGTGTCAAGGGCTGTGAAACTCATAATTAGTCTGAAACAGAAGACTGTCTGTTTTCTACACCAGCCAACGAACATATTTCTGCAAGAGCTGGTGCTGTATTGGGGAGAAGATCAACTCTCGCATCAGGCATGAAAGCAAGAGCTACACAGGACTGCCTCTCCCCATGTGAACCAACCAAGGCCCCGAAATCATCCTCTAAGGACCTTCTTTTTGTGCCTCCTCCATGAGAGAGCCAGAGGGTGGCAACGCGAGAAAGGGCCTTTTTTGCAGTGCCTCCCCATTTGTGGAATGCTTTCCCCAGAATCAACGTCATCTAACATCCCCACATACTTAATAAACAGGTCATCTGGAAGCAGCCACAGCGACCAATAGATGGGAGGGGGATTCTCTTGCAAGGAAACCTCACCACAGCACTGTTTCCCCCCCCCCCCCCCCCGTGTGATCTTCAGGGATGTCCACACCAATAGAAATGCAAAGAAATGACATTGTATAGGGAAATTACCACCAGAATGATCCAACAAGGACGAGATCAACAACAGAGAAGGAACATCTAACTCCTTCCCAGAAGAAACCTTGCAAGCCAAACTCAGAGCTAAATATTGAAACCTGACCTGTAAAACATTTTTTTTGTAGGTGTTTCTTTGCTATTCTCTGGCCAGAACAAGGAGGATACTCTCATTATTCACCCCTATGTCAGAAATCTTGACTGTCCCCAAAGTTGCTGGTTGATGTCTTTATGAAAACTATCCCCAAGCCAACAGTTCTGTTTTAGAAGGATCTTTCTCTCTTCTGATTAGGTGTGGGTAGCCCTGCCCATCTATCAGAAATGAGCCAGAGGCTGTGACAGATCAAATTCTCAACCCTGCTAGCGCTACTGCAGGAGGGGAGGAAAGCAAGCACCACAAAGACTCTTATAAATACATTTTTCAGTTATATCATTGATCATATCCAAGAGTAGATCTGTGGATCTTAATCCTTCTCTCCCTTACCTGCTCCCCATCCCCAAATGCAAAATTCTATTTTTTATTTTAATTTATTTAATAAAAAACTATGCACCACTTGATTGTAAAAAAACAACAACCCTCAAAGTGGCCTATGTAAAGAACACAACAATAAAATTAGGAGTACAAACAATTAAAAACAACTACAGTGGTACCTCTAGTTACGAACTTAATTTGTTCCGAGGTCTGTTCTTAACCTGAAACTGTTCTTAACTAGAGGCGCGCTTTCACTAATGGGGCCAGCACACGATTTCCGTTCTCATCCTGGGGCAAAGTTCTGAACTCGAGGTAACTCTTCCAGGTTAGCGGAGTTTGTGACCTAAAGCGTTTATAACCTGAGGCATTTGTAACTCGAGGTACCACTGTATTTTAAACATTCAAAAAATTAAAATCAGTGAGAAACTAAAAACATATTCAAGCACACTTCAACATTCTACATATGTGGGTAGGCTTGTCTAAGCAAAAATGTTTTCAGTAGGCACCGAAAAGAGTACCAGCAGCAGGTGTCAACAGGCGGGGAGTTCCACAGTGCAGCTAAAAAACGGTGCCTCTGCCATCCACATCAAGGGACAAACTAATATAATGTGGGAGATCTATGATCAGTTTTCCCAACAACGTTTCATTTAGCTAAAAGCAGCAGGCTGGGCAGGCAGGTACCTAACCCACCCTAACCCTCCACAGTAAATAGTATTGGAGTGGGGTTCAGTTTGAAAAACGGCATGGAGGAAATGGTTACAATTTACCACTTTTAATGAAAATAAATATCTCTACTCTGGCTTTAAGGTTATGCCTATCATGAGGCCATTCACTGTGGACGCTGCCAGAAGATCTGCTTATTGGTTGCAGGGAGATTAGATGATGTTGGCCATTTCATTCTGCTTGGCTTGCAGGGAGGTTAGATGATATTGCATAAAAGAAAGTTCTGTTCGACACTTTCTGGGCATTTTCCTGTCCCTTCCTTCTTGTGAAGGTAATCAACTATAATGGTGAATCTGAGGGGAATTCTACATTCAGTTGTTTCTCTGTTTTAACACCTACCCTGTGTGCTCCTTAATTGGCTTGGGAAATCTGTCTCAGCTCCATCAACACCCTTAGAGGGGATCTGAGGGATGTCTTCCCCATCTCCATCCACATCCCACTGCCACCACAAATGCACCAGCAGCCATGGGAAGGTTTCTGAAAGGTCTAGGGGCCAGCCCTGGCTATATCCCTCACAATAGGAGGCACTTGAGTCTGTGTTTTTGTCTTATTGTTTGCAGGGATCAGCTGGTCCTGGGAACATGGTTGCCATGAAGTATCTGCAAAGTCATGATAAATGCCACCATTTCTGAGGAGCTGTTTACTGAGCACTTCTGGGAGTAGTTGGTGTTAATGAGGTACCAAAGAGGAGGCCTGCCAGGAGTTTAACAAAGTGCCAAAGAGCCTGGGTAAAGAGAGAGAGAGAGAGGAATTTCTAAATCTTTGCCTGGAAACAATGAGGCCCAATTTGCATGCTCTGCATTGAAAGAGGCCAGCAGGCAAACAGTGGGAACACCTTCCCTGCCTGGAGGGACCAGGCAATTCCTGAGAAACAGAGTTTCCCAAAGGACAGGGCTGACCTCCCCTCCCCCCCCATCCCATCCATGCTGCAAGGGACCAGAGTGGGATGTGCTGGAAGATGCCTATCAGTTGGAATCACAGTTGCCAAAGGGTCTCTCGCAGACTCTCTTGCATGCTGCTGAAAGAAAGGCTGCCTGTTTATCTAGAGCCCGTGTTTGAATAACTACTTGCCTTTATACTTTCGAAGGGAGAATAGTCATTGTACACTTTGGTGCAGCTAGTGAGGCTATGAACTGGGCAGGAACCAAATCTAATGTCTGTAAGTGACTCTAGAGTAACCTAAATCACCCTTCAGAGACTGTAACACTGCGTCCTCCTGCAGGAATGACGTTCACTCCCTTCGTTGTTTAATGTTGGGTTGGAAGAAAAGTTCTGTGGAACTCAAAAGCTAGCTCTCTCTATGTGATTTTAGTTGTGCCTAATTTAAGTGTAGGGATGCAGGTGGCGCTGTGGGTTAAACCACAGAGCCTAGGACTTGCTGATCAGAAGGTCAGCGGTTCGAATCCCCGCGACGGGGTGAGCTCCCGTTGCTTGGTCCCTGCTCCTGCCCACCTAGCAGTTCGAAAGCATTTCAAAGTGCAAGAAGATAAGTAGGTACCGCTCCGGCGGGAAGGTAAACGGCGTTTCCATGCACTGCTCTGGTTCGCCAGAAGCAGCTTTGTCATGCTGGCCACATGACCTGAAAGCTGTATGCCGGCTCCCTTGGCCAATAAAGTGAGATGGCCGCCGCAACCCCAGAGTCGGTCACGACTGGACCTAATGGTCAGGGGTCCCTTTACCTTTAAGTGTGGTGATATTGGTTCTGTTTAGATCTTGTTGGATCTATCTATCATCTATCTATCTATCTATCTATCTATCTATCATCTATCTATCTATCTATCTATCTATCTATCTATCTATCTATCATCTATCTATCTGTATCCCTCCACAAATATTTTCAACAAACATGGAGCAGATTCAATAAATGTACTGACCTGCATCTTCACTTTGGAGAAGCATGTAGTTTTAGCATAGGGTCAATACCACAGTATAATAGTTTTGCATGCATAAAGTCCAGACTCCATCTCAGACTTCCTCAGTTATTGTTATTATTGCTGCTGTATTTTGATCATCATCATCAGTTGTATACCCATCCTTCAGCAGCAAGTCCTAGGGTGGGTTACAACAATTTAAAATTAAAAGTTAAAATCAGATTACAACCACAGAAATAGGGTGGGTCCTGAAAACCCACATTAGGTGTCAAAGGGAAGGGGTTAAAAGGTTCCTCTTCAGTAGTCACTGAAAGCTGTACAGTGATACCTCTGGTTACGAACTTAATTCATTCCAGAGGTCCGTTCTTAACCTGAAACCATTCTTAACCTGAGGTACCACTTTAGATAATGGGGCCTCCTGCCGCCACCACGCTGCTGCCACACGATTTCTGTTCTCATCCTGGGGCAAAGTTCTTAACCCAAGGTACTACTTCTGGGTTAGCGGAGTCTGTAACCCAATGTATTTGTAACCCAAGGTATCACTGTATAGTGAAGGTGCCAGATGTACCTCTGTGGGGAAGAAATTCCATAGCTTCCGGACTGCCACAGAGAATGCCCTCTCCTGGGCCATCCCTACCCTGAACATCTGAGGGTGCAGGTACTGCCAAGAGGGGCCTCTGATGAACTTAAAACTCAGGAGAGCGTGTAGGGAAAGAGGCAGTATTTCGCATATTTAGATCCTAAGTTTTTTCAGGTTTTAAACTCTAAAATGAGCACCTTGAATTGGGCTCAGAAACAAACCATCAGCTAAAAGACGTTCATGCATCAGTGCTTTTAAAAAAGGCATTGGAGACTTACTGCCCCCTTGTGTAAACAATTCAGAATCTGAGGTCACTATAAGACAACTTGATATGTTCAGTGTAACTATGTAACTCCCATGGATGAGAATTTTTCAAGACAATTTTGAATTGGGAAATTTTCCAGAATATTTTCCTCTGCAAATCAGGGTTATTTGCATCAGAAGGTTTTCTGACTCCTTCCAGAGTGATATTTATTTTGCTTGTATTTAGTGAACAAATCAAAACACTTTGCCAAGCTTGCCTAAAATTGTATTTGCAGTTGGCATCCATTAATTGTTATCAATGAACTTATTAAGCAGAAGAATAAAAGGTAACGGGACCCCTGACCATTAGGTCCAGTCGTGGCCGACTCTGGGGTTGCGGCACTCATCTCACTCTATAGGCCGAGGGAGCCGGCGTACAGCTTCCGGGTCATGTGGCCAGCATGACTAAGCTGCTTCTGGTGAACCAGAGCAGTGCACAAAAATGCCGTTTACCTTCCCGCCGTAGCGGTACCTATTTATCTACTTGCACTTTGACGTGCTTTCGAACTGCTAGGTTGGCAGGAGCAGGGACCGAGCAACGGGAGCTCACCCCGTCGCGGGGATTCAAACCACCGACCTTCTGATCAGCAAGCCCTAAGCTCTGTGGTTTAACCCACAGCGCCACCCTCATCCCTTTTAAGCAGAAGAATATCCATGGACAAATAAAATGCTGGGAATGTTTCTGGGAAATTTCTCACTCCCACATCACTGATGACAACTGTGAAAAAACATGTGAAAATGCTTCATTCCTAAGAACAGTCGACCACCAAATGCCCCTGGGAACCTCACAAGCCAGTCATGAGCTCAACAGCACTTTCCCATTATTACTGCTTTAGCATGTTTAAATGCAGGTATTAAGTGTGAAAGAATAATATTCCTGACCTGTCACACCATCGTTATCTTGTTTGTCCAGTGTAGATTGCAAACCCTCTGGACAACTGCCACCCCTCGTTGTCCTTTAGTGCTGAGTACACAGTTCAGTCACTGTTGTACCAGATTCGTAACAGTTGTGCTAAGAATAGCAGCAGGAAAAATGCTGGGTGGGAAGAAGGAATCGGGATTCCCCTTTCACAACTGTATGATGTCATTCTTCCACGTGAAAATGATGTCTCAGTGGGCACGGTGGTAGTGGCTAAACAGGACCCTAGAGGCTCAAAGCTTTGGAAATATTTATTTCAGGCACACCAGCAGAAGACCAGTGAATGCATTACCTTTCTGCCTTTCTGCCAGACATTCAGGCTTGCTTAAACCATTAGCCATAGTCCTCCTGATCAAAGTTTGCTTCCATTTCACTCCCCAGCTTCTAGGGATAATGGCACACAGATTCACCCCAGAAACTGAGCTCAGTTCTTACAGTGGACAACCAGATTCCTTGGGGGAAACCCTTAAGCAGAATCTGAGCACAACAGCACTCTGCCCATCTGCAGTTTCCAGCAACTAGTGTTCAGAGGCAAACTATAAGGAGAAGACCTCAGAGGCAAACTGTGGAGGCAAAGCCAAGCCACCATGGTTAGCAGCCTTCGATAGACATGAATTTTGTTTAATCCTCTATTACAGCCATCTAGATTGGTGGCCATCACTAGCTCTTGTGGGAGTGAGTTCCATAGTTTAACGAAGAGTAATTGGCGAAGAAGAAGAAGAAAGCTCTCTCTTTTATCTGCCCTGAATCTTCCAAAATTCAGCTGTACAACGCTGAAGAGATCAGCATTCCATCGCAGAGGCCTTCTGCTGCAGCCAGTGAGCTCCAAATAGCCGCTCTTGGCAAAGATGAGATATGCCTAGTGATCAAGCCATCCCTTCCCTGGGGCTCCCCACCCACGCAAACCTTTGGTAGTGCCTCATTGCCCTGCTTACACAACACCACCTGCAGTGATCAAAGACAGCCACTCTCTGTGTTCTTGCAATGCACCCTGTTTCCCAGAAGGACAAGTAGGGCCGAGACCCTCAGGGGGGAGGATTTGGGCAGCCTCTCATTCTTACTCAATGTTAAAAATAGGTAACTGGCCCTAAGGGCACAAATTTCAGGTTTCTGGAGAAGAAAAAATAAAGAGAGCTGCACAACAGCAGATTTCGACATCCAGCCCGGCACAGAAACTGCACTGGTTTGGAGGAGTTTAGACGGGTCCCTTACGGCACAGCTGGTTCCGTCTGAGAAATACTGAAGGGCCTGTAAGTACATTATAGAACAGAAGCAGTGGCACCTGGAGGCTGCTGGACCCAGTGGGCAGTCTGTGGCCAAGGAGGGGCAAAGGAGCTCACATGACTGGGGCCAGTTTGTTCTGGTTTTCTTCCCATCCTCCTCCCTGGCACAAGTGTGGACACAAAAGCATTGAGGTTGTATAAATACTTAGCCTCTGCAAAGTGTCTAGCCTTGGTTTAGGAAGGGTCCCGGATGTGACAATTTCTACCATGGATTAATGTCACAATAACCATACATTACTCGGAAGTAAGCCCCATAGGGATGGCTTCCAGATAGGACTGGAGCCTGATTTGTCAGGGTTAATAATAATAATAATAATAATAATAATAATAATAATAATAATTTATTTATACCCTGCCCATCTGGCTGGGTTTCCCCAGCCACTCTGGGCAGCTTCCAACAAAATATTAAAATACAATAGTCTGTTAAACATTAAAAGCTTCCCTAAACAGGGCTGCTTTCAGATGTCTTCTAAAAGTTGCCATGTGTCCTCTTTTTCAAGGGTAAATTATGAAACAAATTGCATTTATTTGCTTTGAATGTCCACCATAGTGTCATAGTGTCCTCTTTTTCACTCTTCAAAATATGGCGACCCTAGATTTGGTTAGTCTTAAAGGTGCCACACAGAGCAGCTAACAAGGTTCCACCAAAACTTTCAGTCCTATGGGGACTTTCTTTTGTTTGTCCTGAATCTTCCAATGTTCAACTTTGTTGGGTGTCCACAACTTCTAGTGTTTTGAGAAAGAAAAACTGTTTGCTTTAATGTAGTCCAATGTCATTGCATATGCAAGTTTGTGAAAGAAGGACCTTATTCAATTCAGAAAAACTTCGTAATTGGAATTGCTATAGTGTAAGTAGGGTTTGGGGTGTGGGGGTAGTAGGAGAGGGGTAGGAGAGGGGTAGTACCTCTGGTGGGGGACACATCATACTACATCTGGGGTAGTTTATCCACCTTTGGTCCCCACGCTGCATTCAGCGCTCACTTGTGGCTCCTAGAAGCTGGCAGCATGCGACAGCGGACACACCCTGGGAATGGCTTCAACTGGCCCGCTAAACCAGGTAAGGGTAGCCGATGGGTCTCCAACCCTTGGTGACTTAAGGACTTCTTCTGTATGCAAAGACAGGTTTCAGTGGATTGAGTGGACAAGACCAACAGTGGGTCCAATGGTCAAGAAGGTGGTTTCTGCCCATGTTGTAGAGGGAAGCAAGGAGCAGATGGGGCTCATCAACCTGGGAAGGGATCCCATCTAGGAGAAGGGAAACTCTGATCCTAAACCTCTGCTGCCTTGCAGGACATCTTCAGGCGAAAAAAAGGCTGAGGAGTAAATCTGGAATGCAGCCCCTAAGACGGTAGGATGGAATCTTGTATGCCTCTTTCTGGCAACTCCTACAGCCAAGCTGGTGCTAATGTATTGCTGTGTTTTCCTTTGGACCACATCAGTGAGGCCAAGAGGAGGGTCTTCTCCTCTGGGCAGCCCAGGGCCTCCATACACACTGCCCAAGCTTGCTGACTGTGAAAGGTCACCCCTGGAGGCGCACTCCATTGTCTCTTAAGACAAACTGATGCCAACAGCATGTCGAGTTTCCTGTCTCCCTCCAGCTCCCAGGTCCTCCCCCAGGCAGTGAATGTTGTGATACGATCACAACTGATAATCAGAGCTAGGTCAGCTAGGTATAATATGAACCCAAAGCCATTTCTCTTACAAATCTAATGGCACCAAATATGAGAAACTTACAACAATAATGCATTCGAGGAGGGAGGAGGACGCAAATCAACATTTGAAATGGATGTGTTTTTGACTGGGCACTTCCAGGTTATTGAGCCTTCATTGTGATTTGTTTGCAAGGAGGTTAGATGACATTGCATCAAAGCCAGTGCTATCCCACCCTGTCCCAATCACTTTTGTCATCACCTAGTGCCTTGGGGGAAAGCAGGTTTTTGCGCAAGACCTCCCAGCCAACTAGAATTGTGCAACCTGAATTTGCTGGCATGTGACTGAATCCCACTTGGGAAAAGTGACAATCTGTAAGATGCACCCTGTACACCAGAGATTGCCAAACTTTTCATGTTAGTGGCACACTTTTTAGACATGCACCATTTTGCAACACAGTAATTAGGTTTTCCTAGCAAACCAGAGGTTAAATTAACCCCTTTCCAGCCCCAGGAGGAGCGCGGGGAATGTTTGCATGACACACCTACGCACTGCAGCCAACACACTAATGTGTCATGACACACAGTTTGGAAAGCTCTGCTGTACATCTCACATAAAACAACATGGACCTTTGCTAATTTTATGGACGCTCCATGGTAACTAACAATTTGTAAAATCCTGGATATAAATATGTTTTAAGAGCAATGGTTGCTGCTCTGTATTAAGTACCGGTACTCTCTGAACTGCACTGAAAGATTAAAAACAATCACCCCAGGGCTTAGCTAGCTCTGGTGGCCAGCAATAGTGATTGTCAGACTGAAGAAAAGGTGATAAAATATTGATTGCTGTTTGCTAAAGGGTTGCAACAATTGCAAAATGGAAATAACCCCATGCAAAAATTATGCTGACTCAGTTATTGTTCCTACTGGAAAGAGAAACTCATTATCTTAAAGTTAAGATCGAGGAAAGTCCAGACACAACAAGCTGAATTTACTAGCAATAAGGCTGCTTTTAGCCTAGTTAATGTTTGCTGGCAGCTTTGAAGATGTGAAAGTCTTTTTAAATAAATGATTGCTATTTTTACTGTACGTACTGACTGCAACACCAGGAAAGACATTTCCAAGGAAATTCACTGGCTATGGGTGAGGTCCTTATAAAGTTTTCATGGTACCTGGAATTCTGCAAGCTCTTGCAAAAACCATTTCTTGTACAGAATGGTGACAGAAGGCAATCTGACTCACAAAGTGATGGAGACACAGAGGGTCCAAGTGTAAAGGTGTACAGGTCTAAAAAGAGAATTATCTACCTATTGCTACTCTTCTGGGAGAGGAAGGGGCAGGGTATGAATGGCTCAGCTATATCATGAAATGTGGGTCAGCTTGTAAGTAATAAAGTTGGGTGAAATTATAGCATCGCCTCAGTAGATTATAGCATCAACGCAACGGAGCAATACCAAAAAATTAAGATGCTGAGCCTCTTGTCATTTTACTCTACTTCTGGTCTTATTTTATTTGTTTATTTATTTGTCTAAAGCATTTCTACCCTTCTCTTAGGCAAAATGGCTTCCACAGCAGTGCACAAAAATCATTCGTAAGATAGTCTTTGCCTTAAAAGGCATGACGCACAAGGTAAAAGAAGTGAGGATGGAGGAGGAAGAAAAGCAAACACAGGCACCAGTTCTTAAAATTACTGTCTTTGTAATGACCTACTGGAACTGAAACAGTTCAGGCAGCCTGGTGGAGTGGCTGTCACTTAATAATAATAATAGTTGTTGTTATTGTTTAGTCGTGTCCGGCTCTTCGTGACCCCATGGACCAGAGCACGCCAGGCACCCCTGTCCTCCACCGCCTCCCACAGCTTGGTCAAACTCATGCTGGTAGCTTCGAGAACACTGTCCAACCATCTCGTCCTCTGTCGTCCCCTTCTCCTTGTGCCCTCCATCTTTCTCAACATCAGGGTCTTTTCCAGGGAGTCTTCTCTTCTCATGAGGTGGCCAAAGTATTGGAGCCTCACCTTCACAATCTTTCCTTCCAGTGAGCACTCAGGGCAGATTTCCTTAAGAATGGAGAGGTTTGATCTTCTTGCAGTCCATGGGACTCTCAAGAGTCTCCTCCAGCACCATAATTTAAAAGCATCAATTCTTCGGCAATCAGCCTTCTTTATGGTCCAACTCTCACTTCCTAATAATAATAATAATAATAATAATAATAATAATAATAATAATTTATTATTTGTACTCTGCCCATCTGGCTGGGCTTCCCCAGCCACTCTGGGTGACTTCCAACAAAGATTAAAAATACATTAAAATATCACACATCAAAAACTTCCTTGAAAAGGGCTGCCTTCAGATGTCTTCTAAATGTCAGGTAGTTGTTTATCTCTTTGGCATCTGATGGGAGGGCGTTCCACAGGGCGGGCTCCACTACTGAGAAGGCCCTCTGCCTGGTTCCCTGTAACCTCACTTGTCACAGTGAGGGAACCGCCAGAAGGCCCTCGGAGTTGGACCTCAGTGTCCGGGCAGAACGACGGAGGTGGAGACACTCCTTCAGGTATACTGGACCGAGGCCGTTTAGGGCTTTAGATGACAACTGGGGAAGGCCAAAGGCAGCTGGTGTCTCTGCAGGCAATGGAATTACCCAGTTTTGCTTCTCTCCGAACCACTCTGAGGAATGGTGGGAACTTTAAAGGGGGTGCTAGACCCAGCTGCCCAATACTTCTCAAGGCATTTCCAACACAGGCAGGTAAACCTGCAATGGAAGGTCATGAACAGAGGTGGAGGGGAGGCCCAGTAGAGAACAGTTTGTGCAGGGCCCTCTCAAACCTAGGGTTACCACCCCATAAGTAATCATGACATTTGCCTTTTGAGATCTTCATGCTACCATTGTTGTGGAATCTAAGGCTCTCCTGGGCTCCAAGCGTTGTACACTTTGCTGCTGGCTGAGCAGCTAACAATGCCCAATTATAGCTGGGTCTCCTTCAACGTGCCAGTCTGAGCTGTGTCTCTTCAGCATTCTTTTCCCTATAGAAGTCTTAGACGGTTGCCCTCAGTCTGCCCCCTGTGCTCAGCAGCAAACACACAGTCAGGCGCTTCTTACAGCACATGATGCTCACATACCTGGGTGTGAACTTGTGGTCTTTGTTGCTAGGTGCCAAGGTCTAAATGGGAGGGGAAAAGGAAGTGGGGCGGTTTCATTTCAAATGTTGCCACATTACTTCTCTTGAAAAGAAAGGGATGGTTTTCATTCCACCTAGAAAATACGGTGTTTTTGGACACTGATAGGAGAAATCCACTAACAGACTAGCTTAGAAGGAGTTCTTTAGGTAGTACTCTGTTTCTGAGAGCATGCAAACTCTGTCTAAAGTCTCTTTTATCTTGGAAAACCCATTGCCTAATCCTAGGACAAACTTTCCCAACCTGGTACCCTCAAGAACTCCCCTATTCCTGACCATTGGCCATGCTGACTGTAGCTGATGGGAGTTGTAGTTCATGACATGTGGAGGACACCTGGTTGGAAAATGCTAGCCTAAAGAATTGCCTGTGATTACTTACGGGAACCATGGGAATTGTTTTATACCAAGTCACACTGTTGGTCCATCTTGTTCAGTATCATCTACACCTGTGGTTCTCAACCTGTGGGTCCCCAGATGTTGTTGGACTACAACTACCATCATCCCTGAGCTCTGGCCTTGCTAGCTAGGGGTGATGGGAGTTGTAGTTCAACATCTGAGGACCCACAAGTTGAGAAAGGCTGATCTACACTCAGCAGGAACAGTTCTCCAGCCTTACCTGGAGATGCCAGGGACCTTTTGCACACACATGTGCTTTACTACCAAAGGGTACTGCAGATGCATCCTGCACTGTAGACCTTGCATTGAGCAGTGGGGTTGGACTACATGACCACGAAGGTTCCTTGCAATCCTATAATTCTACATGTTATAGCCCTTCAACCTACTCCGTGGTTAGAGACACGTACCCTGCATATGCTCAACTGCAATTCCATTTATAGGGATGGCCCTAAGTAAGATGACAGGGACAATAAATCTGCATTTGCTTGTCCTAGTCTCACAAGACTAGAGGGTTACACAATATGTGACAGGCTCTGAAGGATCTAATATAAAAAATGTATTGTCAAATTGTTTATTGCCATTATTATTATTATTATTATTATTATTATTATTATTATTATTATTTGTTCAGTGCCGGCTCAAGGGCAGCAACCACTTCTAGCACTATGTAGCGATAAGACATTTCCTGAGTAATGTTTGCAAACCCACAGGAAGAATAAATTCCTTGGGTCAGAAGTTCAACCACACAGTGACCTGGTTCACACGTTACATTAAGCCACAGTTAAAAACAAACTATTCTTCAATGCAACCATGCAGCATGCTGGTGCACATGGCTGAAGAGGCTGTCGTACAGTGGTTAGCAGTGGTTTGCATGCAGAAAGTCCCAGGTTCAACCTGATCAGATCCCAGCCTCGCAAAGTGGCCCAGGGCTGGCCCAGAGAGGGTGGCGTGAGCAGCTTGCCCCCCAGAAAAGTGTGCCCAGGGCAATTGCTCCAGCAGCCCTCCCCTGCTATGCCCCTGCTTAGCTCCCAGCAGTGCAGCCGGCAGATGGGAGGAGTGAAACACCTGCAGGTTCAGCCCTATGCACAATTCAAGTAGGATCTAAAGTGACATGATGCAGATCATGCCTATATGCATGGGAGGGGAACTCGTTTCTGGTCCCCATTTACTGACTGGCAGGCAAACCGCTTGAGGTCGTTCATACAGGCTCTGTTAAACATTGCTTTGTTTGTTGTGCAAACAAATGCCTACCACATCTTAGTCACAGCTTCACCAAACTGGTTTGGATGGAGGCAGCTGGAGTTACAGGGTAAGCAGCATAAGAGAAGCGGAAGAATAAACTTTACATCATCTTGTCAAGCACAGCTCACGTAGGCAGAAATTCCCATCGGTTCATGTAAGAGCGAGATCATTTTGACATTTTTTTCCAGACCCTGCTTTATTAATTGAGAAGGTGTGGCACTTTCTAGAAGGGACGATCCTGAAGGATAAAGCAATGCTGGAGATTTCCCATGAATTTGAGCTACAGCTTGCACCTCTCCAAACTATCCTGCACCACCCACCTGTCAGCCTCTCTCCTTCACTTTGGTTTTTGCTGTGTGTCAGAAATTAACACTGTTTTAGATCAAGGGTCCTCTCAATATGCCATCTGTGGGCACCATGTTGTTAGCATCTGTCTACAGGGTTGTGTTATTGCCCCAACTCTATTCATTATTTTCATTGCCATGATCCTACACTTTGTCGAAGGGAAACTCCCCACCGGAGTAGAAATCATATATCAAACAGATGGAAAGCTCTTCAATCTGAGCAGGCTGAAAGCAAAGAGTAAGGTTACCGTAACTTCCGCCATAGAGCTTCAGTATGCTGATGACAACGTAGTATGCGCACACTCAGAGGATGACTTCCAAACCATCCTAAATATCTTTGCAGAAGCTTATGAAAAGCTTGGGCTATCAGTCAACACCCAAAAAACCAAAGTGCTACACCAACAAGTACAAAATAACCCCTCTGCAGCACCATAAATCCAACTCAATGGTGTAACATTGGAAAATGTTGATCACTTCTCCTACCTAGGCAGTTATCTTTCCACAAGGACCAACATTGATGCCGAAATCCAGCATCATCTGATCTCTGCGAGTACAGCTTTCTCCCGATTGAAGTGCAGAGTGTTTGAGGACCGGGACATTCACAGGGAAACGAAAATGCTTGTTTACAAAGCTAATGTACTACCAACCTTAGTATATGCTTGTGAAACATGGACCACTTATAAATGCCATCTCCAACTCCTCGAAAGATTCCATCAACGGTGTCTCCGAAAATTTTTACACATCACTTGGGAAGGTAGGCGAACTAATATCAGTGTACTGGAAGAAGCAAAGATCACCAGTGTCGAAGCAATGATTCTTCAACATCAACTTTGTTGGACTGGTCATGTTGTGCGGATGCCTGTTGATCATCTTCCAAAGCAACTACTCTTTCCACACTTAAAAATGGAAAGCGTAATGCTGGTGGTCAACAAAAGAGGTTTAAAGACTGTCTCAAGGCAAATCTAAAAAAATGTAGTATAAACACTGACAACTGGGAAACACTGGCCTGCGAGCGCTCCAGTTGGAGAACAGCCTTTAACAAAGGTGTCATGGGCTTTGAAGACACTCGAACTCAGGACGCAAGGGAGAAACATGCTAAGAGGAAGGCACGCTTGGCAAATCCACACCATGATCAACTCCAGCCCGGAAACCAATGTCCCCACTGTGGAAGGACGTGTGGATCCAGAATTGGCCTCCACAGTCACTTATGGACTCATTGTTAAATCCATGTTTATGGAAGACAATCTTACTCAGCTACGAGTAATCGCCAAAGAAGAAGAGGAGTCTTGAGTCTTCCAAAGCAACTACTCTTTCCACACTTAAAAATGGAAAGCGTAATGCTGGTGGTCAACAAAAGAGGTTTAAAGACTGTCTCAAGGCAAATCTAAAAAAATGTAGTATAAACACTGACAACTGGGAAACACTGGCCCGTGAGTGCTCCAGTTGGAGAACAGCCTTGGAGGGAACCATTTGCAGCCCCTAAGTGAACACTCTGGGGAGCAAGCCTGGGTGGTGTGTATGGAGGTCCTGGGCAGCCCAGACGACAAGACCTATCCCATCTCTCCTAACTTAGTTGTCTGGCCCAGAGCACTGCCTCAGGTCTAGCATTCTATTTTTCTAGGTTATCAATTTAGCACTCTCTGACTCTCATAGAGGGGGCACGGAAACAAAATAATGCTGTGTTCTTCACTCCTAGCATACACAGTTTCCCCTGCTCCTCTTCATTTTAGCTTCACAACAACCCTGAGAAGTAGGTGAGGCCAAGAGATAATGGTTCACCACCAGGCGTGCTTCATGGCTGAATGAGGATTTGAACCCTAGCCTCTGAGGTCGCAGTTCCACACTCTAACCACTATCCTGTGCTGGCAAAAACAACAGATTGCCCACTGGCACCTTAAAGACAAACAGGTTCATTCTCAACACATGCCTTCTGTCACAGCTTCCAGAGGAACATTTGTCTTATTCCTTTAATTTTACTTCGCCAGAATTTGCATCTGCTACAGGCTTTAGTCCACTCAGTTGTTCTCTGAATGCCCACTGGGAGAATTACTTTATTCAGTTGCAACCCCATGGGACAAGTGCATTAGCTGAGTTTTAATTCAGATATCAAACATAAGCCAACAGAGTGGAGACAAAGGTTGCCCAGATTTTGTTTTCCTTCAACCACTGCTCCTTTTTCTTTTAAATTATGAGCCAGTAGTGCTCATCTCCATGCTGAAAGAAGATTCGCTGACTATTTTTTTACAATTCAAGCTGCTATGAAGCTCACCAGGTGACCTTGGGCCAGTCGTAGCTTAACCTACCTCACAGGGTTGTTGTGGGGATCAAATGACGAGGGGGAGAACTGTGGGCCACCACCTTTAACTCCTTGGAGAAAAGGTGGGACAATTATGTATCTATCATCTATCATCATCTATCATCTATCTATCTATCTATCTATCTATCTATCTATCTATCTATCATCTATCTATCTATCATCTATCTATCTATCATCTATCATCTATCTATCTATCCATCCATCCCTGGTTCAGCAGGAAGCCTGGCCAGATTTGCTGCTCAGTTTGCAACCCGTGCTGATCACCCACAAGGATCAAGTAAACCCCTGAGCAACAATGGTCCTCAATTTGAGATGTAGGAAGCAGCGGTCTGCGTCATATTTTCAGGTTAATACCTCCCATTGGAAAAACAACAAAGAGCCTTGCGGCAGCTTAAAGATTAACAAATTTATTATGCCATAACCTTTTGTGGACCAGGGTAGGAGCAACTTTCATAACTAGTAGGAGACTTAATGCCACCAGCAACATTCAGGGACAGCTTTACAGCCCTGTACCTTGTTGGCCATGTAAATAAGACGGCTGCTTTAGCCTTAATGTTTCTAGTTATCATGCAGACGGGGAGGTCAGGGAGCAAGACTGCTCTGTCTGGAGGGAGAGTCACACATTTAACAGTTGAAATCGAGAGGGCAAGGGTTTCTTATTACTTCGGAGCAGTCAATTTGCCTGGAAAGCTGGTTAATGTTTGGCCAAAGTCCTGAAGATGAAAAGGCACCCCCGCATGCAATTAATATTAACCATTTGTGTTTGGGGGGAGTCAAAGAAGATGAAGAGTGTCTGCAAAGGAAAGGCATTGGAGCCCTGGATTTCATAAGGCTATGCTGGAGAATTATTGTCTCTGTGAAGTTTGACTGGGCCAGCCTACATCAGGGAATGGTACACGAACAGTCTGTCCACACAGAGGAGCAAGCCAATTATCTCGCCCCTGATCTCAGCCAGGGAAGGAATTGCTCCATGTCTTAGGTTGCCAACCTTTTTGGAGTCAGTGGGCACACTTGGAATTTTGAGAAAGCTGTGGGTGCCAGTCACAAAATGGCTGCCGTGAGGGCCTGGCACAACACAAAATGGCTGCCTCAGGGACACAGCATGATAATGGCCACTTCTAAAAGTGCAGAAAAAGAGACAACTGCCCCATCAGTCAGATGAAAAACACCTACATATGCCAATGTCATGCTCACTCAGAGAGAAACGTTTTTGCACTTTCCTTCTTTTCAGAACAGATAGGAGGGTGATTGTCCGATTCTGGCATCCAGTGAAATGTGGGCACGTTTAAAGGTGTGTGTTCAATGTGTAGGAGAGGCCAAGCAAGTGCAAACAAGAGCAAGAAGAGCAAACAGTCTCTTGTGCAGTGTGAATTTTTCAGAGGATATTTACTGAGACCTTTCATGGGTGCCATAGGTGGTACTGATGGGCACACGTGGGCACCACATTGGCAATCCGCATTAAGGCAATTAGACTTACCCTTTTAGAAGGGTAAGGACTTCAGAATGACTGTTCCTCTCACTCCTTGTTGTAATTTGAAGCAGGGTTTTCCAAGGGTAAACTAGCAATGGAAAGGATAAACAAGGGCTGTGTACACACAACATTTTAGTCTAGAATCATGGAGACTGATTACTACACACAAAACCTACCGCATATTTTCAGCCCCTGAAAAGCGCTTCTTGAGAAAGTGGTTTCATTCCAAAGATGAACCCCATTGGAGAGTGATTCTGCATTGACCCACAGCATGTTCATTGGACGCCGTATGTAGGCGGCCCCGGCAGTTGGGGGGCTGTGACTCAGTGCGTGGGCGAATGCCAAGATCGCAATCACCGCTTACCTTTTCAGTCACCTTCGGAATAAACTTTTCCACATATGCGTTTTCAACAGTTGAAGCCTATTGCATATTTTTTGTCGCTGAAAAGCACTTCTTGAGAAACAGGTTTCATTCTGAAAATAAACGCCTATTGCAGATTGATTCTGCTTTGCCCTGCAGTGTGTCCATTTGGAAACATCTGTAGGCCATTCCCAGCAAAGCAGTGTGTGTGTGTGTGTCCCCACATCTGCCCAATGAAACTGTGGGCGTATACCAAGCTTGCAATTACCACTTCCTTCTTTATTCACCAGGGGCAAGTGCAAGGCAGAAAAGGTATGGATAATCCGTAGAAGGAACATTTGTGGATGGCAGGACCTAGAATCAATGTAGATTGAAAGCAGCATGTTGAGGGTGATCATGAATGATTCCAGCTTGAGAAAACACTTCCATTTCAGTGCTATAGATGGGTTATAATGGTAAATTATTATTATTCGCCCTGTGGAACGCCCTCCCACCAGATGTCAAAGAGAAAAACAACTACCAGACTTTTAGAAGACATCTGAAGGCAGCCCTGTTCAGGGAAGCTTTTAATGTTTAATAGGTTTTTGTATTTTAATATTCTGTTGGAAGCCGCCCAGAGTGGCTGGGGAGACCCAGCCAGATGGGAAGGGTGTAAATGGTAAACTATTATTATTATTATTATTATTATTATTATTATTATTATTATTATTATTAGACAGTGTGTGACTTCCAACACAAAACCTCTCTTCTAGCTTGTAAGCCCCATGGCGATGGACAGAAACTCAGCAGCTTTCAGATCCTTAATTTCTGCAGCTCTTCTAAATTTACAGAGCTCTGTGTCACACTTCTTTATAGCAATGTGGAGCAGGCTCAGAGTTAAGATTTGCCCAAGCCCAACACCAGTATTTCATAGACAAGTGCTAAATAGGGGTGCTCCAAAGTTCATCCTCTTATAAAGACACATGTTCTAGATAAGGTATGTAACATAGAGCACCTGATCAATTGCATAGTTGCTGCCATTATTATCATGCACATTTACTTCAGGAGGAAGGCAGATCTTTTGTGTAGCTAGGATGAAGCTCTGGGGGCTCACTGCAGTCTCCAGGAAGGACCATCTCTGTGAAGCATGCTCTGCAGATGGAACCTATCTCTCTGCTCCCACCTAGTGGGGGCAAATGCTATTGCAAAAGCAATGTACAATGCAAGTTCTCCATGACACAGTTCAAAACCAGCTCAGCCCAAAGGAACCTCATTGTATACACCCTTTGGGGAATTTTGTGGTTGACCTTTAGCATTGCAACCCATGAATTTGGATCTTTCCTACTGAAGTATTATTTTAGTGGTGGGGTATCTAATTTGCTTACAGGCAGAAGATCCCAGGTTCCCGCCTCCAGCATCTCTAGGTAGGACTGAGAAGATCCCTGTCTGAAACCTCGGAGAGCCTCTTCCAAACCATGTAGACAATGCTGATCAAGGTCGGCCAATGGTCTCATTCAGCACAGTGCAGTTTTCTATGTTCCAGTTGTTGTTGTTGTTTAGTCGTTCAGTCGTGTCCGACTCTTCGTGACCCCATGGACCAGGGCACGCCAGGCACTCCTGTCTTCCACTGCCACCCGCAGTTTGGTCAGACTCATGTTTGTAGCTTCGAGAACACTGTCCAACCATCTCGTCCTCTGTCGTCCCCTTCTCCTTGTGCCCTCCATGTTTCCCAGCATCAGGGTCTTTTCCAGGGAGTCTTCTCTTCTCATGAGGTGGCCAAAGTATTGGAGCCTTAGCTTCAGGATCTGTCCTTCCAGTGAGCACTCAGGGCTGATTTCCTTAAGAATGGATGCGTTTGATCTTCTTGCAGTCCATGGCACTCTCAAGAGTCTCCTATGTTCCA
The DNA here is from genome assembly GCF_027172205.1 of Podarcis raffonei. NCBI lineage: Eukaryota > Metazoa > Chordata > Lepidosauria > Squamata > Lacertidae > Podarcis > Podarcis raffonei. The sequence continues at coordinate 67,420,914 of NC_070607.1, forward strand.
GTTAGAAGCATTAAAAAAAGGGGGGGGGGGCTTTCTGGCTACGCCTGAGTTGCTAGAATATGATGCGCGGAAGACCATGCTCCAAGTTCACAATCTGGGTAGGGAGTTTGAAAGGCTACACAAACACTTTTTAAAAAAACAAGTTTTCTTGTAACTGAGGGGAGGAATAACTTTTATAACTTTTCTCCAGCATACAATAGCCTTGCAAGGCTCTATTCTTACTGGTAAAATGAGCCTACCTTTTAGTCAGTTAGTGTAAAATGCTATGGTGTTGCCTGGGTGTTCCTGTGAGGCAACACTCTCATGCAGCTCCTTGGCCTTGACATCCCTCAAACAAATTCTCTCCCCATTGTCTCCTTTTAAAAAACAAACAAACACAAAACCAAGATTCCTGTACAGTGGTACCTCGGGTTACAGACGCTTCAGGTTACAGACGCTTCAGGTTACAGACTCCGCTAACCCAGAAATATTACCTCAGGTTAAGAACTTTGCTTCAGGATGAGAACAGAAAGCATGCTCTGGTGGCGCGGCAGCAGTGGGAGGCCCCATTAGCTAAAGTGGTACCTCAGGTTAAGAACAGTTTCAGGTTAAGAACGGACCTCCAGAACGAATTAAGTTCTTAACCTGAGGTACCACTGTAGAATTCTTTCTATTAGCTTTTTCAAAAAGGCAAAGTAATTTCAGAAGTAAACAATAAATCTATGTAAATTTACAGCAGGATCACCTGTGTCTTTTAGACCTGAATTACAGACAGGATTTCCGTAGCTAAAACTTTCCCCATCTTGATACCAGGAAAAAACAACAACTGCAGCTAATACAATTCCCAGCTGTAATGCAACTATGAGAGACACAGGAGCCCTGTCTGGAAAAAAGTTGGCAATTCTAAATCTTTTCAAACTTTACTCCACCTTATTTTTTCTCCTGCTCCTTTCATCCTCATTTGTCATTTTATTGTTATAAAGTGTCCCTCTATGAATGAACTCACATCTCAATCTGCCAAGCAAACAGAGCCAGCAGTATTTGCTCATGTAAAGACCTCTACAGGCAAAATGTTAGTAACCTTATTGCAATTATTTGCCTTGTTCAAGTTGAAACCTGTAAGAGGTGCTACAGAATCACCTACACTGAAGCTAGATCATGGGCACACTGGAGTCCTCCACTGAACATGACAATTGCCACAGGCAGGGAGAAGACGCAAAGGAAGCCAAGCGGAGGGAGGGGAGGATGAGGACACCAAGGAACCAAAGAGAGAAAGGTAGATAAAGTAACAGCAAGACTAGAGAAGATGTATAAAATGTGGACGAATGTAGCCAAGCCTAACAATGCTAGTTAGTATGTGAAGGGGTTAAGTACCACAGAGTTCTAAATGACTAGACTCTGCGATGTCACATCCCCTCTTCTCCAAGGAGGGAGGAAGTAACACTTGTTTCCTGTTCTTCTCTTTCTGCTCAGGATGGAGGCAGACATGCCTTAACTGAGCTCTCTGCTTCAGATATGTCTCTGAGGCTGCCTTGCTGTATTTTTACAACTAAGAGCATTTACCAGCATTTTATCATTGCTGCTAAGGCAAATGCAAATATGAGACCTAGAAACTGTAAGTAAAGCATTTAAACTTACCTTGCAGTCTGTGGTCTGTTTTATTGAAAAAGTGGGGGAAGGGGCCAGCTGCCTTAAGGAGCTTTATCCAGGCTCCCCACTTCTAGTAGGGGTGAGGGCCACAGACAGACAGGCCTCCATCCACAATAAGACCCAATTTGTGCAGTTGCCTCTTTGGTCCCTCCCCTTCAGCAGAACTGCCTGCATCTACTCCTATGCACATTCCACCTTTCCTCCATGACTTCGGTACGGTGGCAACACTGTGGCAAGGAAACAGGCAGGCTGTGTGCTCATAAAAGTCTGTGAAGGTACTGTGAAGGAATGAACCTTTTATGCCAAGAGAAATCAACAAAGCCTTATAGTACATCTTTTGAAAGATCCTATCTCATGGGATAAAGTAAAGGTAAAGGGACCCTGACCATTAGGTCCAGTCGTGACCAACTCTGGGGTTGCAGCGCTCATCTCACTTTATTGGCCAAGGGAGCTGGCGTACAGCTTCTGGGTCATGTGGCCAGCATGACTAAGCCGCTTCTGGCGAACCAGAGCAACGCACGGAAACGCCGTTTACCTTCCCGCCAGAGCGGTACCTATTTATCTACTTGCACTTTGACGTGCTTTCAAACTGCTAGGTTGGCAGGAGCAGGGACCGAGCAACGGGAGCTCACCCGCTGACCTTCTGATCGGCAAGTCCTAGGCTCTGTGGTTTAACCCACAGCGCCACCTGCATCCCATCTCATGGGATAGCAATCCCCAAATTTGTCTGGAATCTGAGTTACTGTACTGGAAATTAAGTGCTGCACCCCAGTGATCTAGTACATGTTCAGTATAGCTGGCTCTTTTGGAGAGACAAAAGAGGTGGTTATGCAACAGATTTCGATTATGGACATGTTCATTTGGAAGGGATCCAGCATAGCCTCCTTAGGTGCCGAAGTAGGAAGTGCTGCCTTCTTGCAAAGCGGCTAGTCAGCCTGCAGTACACAAGAATTGGGCACACTGGGAGAGTCACTGGCACATGGAATCCAGTGCCAATAAAGTGCATGGTCATGTTGTGCTAAGGCATTCAACTTCCTGTTGGGAATGCATGCCCCTGGGTTTACTTTTGATGATGGGAGATGAAAAGCATAACTAAGCCCCAGAACCAGCTTTTCTTCCAGATCCTGTTGCTAAGGTCTTGGATGATGTCACCTCTCAAAGGTCTCGTGGTGCTGGGGTTCTTAAGCACATATTACAGGCAAATCACGAGACACTTGGGTTGCTTTAAAGAGGTCGTTAAAAGGGGTCAAATCAGCAGTGATAAGCTTGCAACCAGAACCTCATATCTTACAATCAGACATTGTAAACACGGATGCCGGGATCCAATGGGAAAGAAATTGGTACACAAAGAGGCATTACGCGTGCATGTCCCTCAGATGCAATGCCTGAACCCAGGAGCAATGCACTGCCCCAGTCTGCCTGCCTTTAAAAGTATTAATCATTTGCAGGGAAGCAGAGTATGGGCTGGATTCAGGGCTCTGCATGAAGGGCTCTTCATGCTCCCCTTGAGCAGATGATCAGCACTCCTGAAGGCAATTTGAGCGTGGTTGCAGGCATGTGTGGTTCTTCTGAGTGCACAGCTCCTGTTTGCATGAGTTTTTCCTCCGATTGATTCAGGATAAAATCTGAAAACAGGCAATTTGCTTTTCCCATGTGAAGGAAGGAGCTGCAGGTTCCCACTTCCATTGTGAAAGGGTCACACACTCAACCACCCAAACACATGTACTGCGAGAAATGTCATTATTCTTCAAAGGAGTGAGTTTAATTGAGCTTCATTACTTCACTGCCCCTCACTTCCCTCTACAGCACATAAAAAAAACTGCCTTCTTGAGTGTTGGATCAACCATTGGTCTTGTCTGCTCAATCTGTGGGAGCCTGTCTTTGCATGCACTTCTTGAGTGTTGGATCAACCATTGGTCTTGTCCGCTCAATCTGTGGGAGCCTGTCTTTGCATGCACTTCTTGAGTGTTGGATCAACCATTGGTTTTGTCCGCTCAATCTGTGGGAGCCTGTCTCTTCATGCAGGGAAAGTCCCTAACTCACCAAGGGTTTGAGTGTCATTGGGTACCCTCACCTGGTTTAGGTGCCAGTTGAAGCCATTTCCCAGAGAGTGGCTGCTGTCGTATACTGGCAGCTTCTAGGAGCCGCAGGTGAGAACTGAATGTGGACCAAAGGTGGACAAACCACCCCAGAAGGAGCGCAACGTGTCCCCCACCAGAGGTACTACCCCCCCAACACCCCATATACCCCTTAAACAAAGCGGTAGCAAGCAATCTGCTCCTTCCTTCCATGGAGGGAGTGACTGTGCACTGGTCCTCCATGTGCTCTAGCTCTGATGTTCCAAAAAAAAGAACAGAGAAATAATCTGAGGCATGGACGTTTCATCAGCAGACCAATATGTAGAAGAGATGCCCTGGTGTTCACTTACAGAGAGGGTGGGATTTCCCCCCAGAGAATCCTGGGAAGTTTGTTAAAGATCTGGGGATTGTATCTCAGTTCCCAGGATCCTTTGGGGGAACCAATGTGTTTTAAACATATGGTGTGTGCGCAGCCACAGCCTTCCTGGGTGGGCTTTATGAACCAGTGATGGCGTACCATGACTGGGTGTGGATGGGGTGGTCATAACTGGGAGAGGGGAGCTGCTTTTTAATTTACTCCCCCCACATTGAACTCGTTATGGAGACAGATGTGGTTTAACATTGTGCCATCGCTGTGGGTGTGGCCAGTGCTTGAGGGAGAAACTAATCTTCAGATAAAACCTTGGAATCAAGGTTTGCCTGTGGTAGAGTTTCTAGATTGACTTCTTCCCTCTCCCCTCCTTGTTACGGTACCAGAAATGTCAATCAGCAGCCCTGCAATCTCTCCTTTGTACAATAGGCTGTTGTTGTCACTACAGAAATTCCATGACACATCAGCTTGTTGTGCAACCTCTCTGAAGCAGAGCTTTAAAAAGCTCCCTTGATTATAGGAAATTGCCCACATGAAATTGCCCAACATCTTTGTCCTTATCAAAGGACTACGTCCCATAAAGAGGCCAAATGCCAACAAGAGGAGTCGAGAGTGCTACTTAAGCTTCCTTGCAACTTCAGCAGCCTCCACGGCAAGCAAATAAGAAGGCTTGGCAGGTATATTATGCTTTGGGAATTTTCCAAATGCTTTGAGGGGAGGGGCTGTGCCTCAGCGGTGGAGCATGTGATCTGGAACAGAAGGTCTCTCGTGCAATCCCTGGCATTGCCGTGAAAAAAGAATCAGGCAGCAGGTGCTCGGAAAGACTTTTACCTGAGACCCTGGAGAGCTGCTGCCAGCCAGAGTAGGCAACACTAAGCCATAAGAACAGAGTATGACCTACATTGCAGCTTCCAGCTACAGCAGGGGTGGAACAGAGGAAGCTGCCTTATACTGAGTCAGACAGTTGGTCCATCTACCTCAGTGTTTATGCTTAGTGAAAACAGCTCTCCAGGATTCCAGACAGGAAGTGAAATATACTTGGAGTCAAGTGTGAATTTCATGCTCTTTATTCAGCTCATAGTAGCAATGAATGAAGCTTTCCCCGAAACTTCTAGCTATATATTTACACAATGAGCCCTGCGTGATTGGCTAATTCCGGGCTGCTCCTGCAGGCCAATCAGGTCGCTGATTCACTTCCACCTGGAGCTGGATTGGGTGGCTCCTGCGGACCAATCAGACTGCTGCATTCTGGATCCTATTGTTCTAGGATTCAGCTCAGTACATAACAGGAAGCATTCCCAGCCTTACCAGGGGATGCCAGGGATTGAACATGGGGGCTTCTGCACGCACAGGGGGTGCTCTCCTACTAAGCTGTAGCCCTTCCCTCAACTGCAGCTCCCATCCTCCCTGGCCACTGAGCATGCTGGCTGGGCGTAAAGCAACAACAATTGCAATAAGCTCCTTGAACTGGGGGGGGGGGGCACAATACAGTGGTACCTTGGGTTAAGAACTTAATTCGTTCCGGAGGTCCCTTCTTAACCTGAAACTGTTCTTAACCTGAAGCACCACTTTAGCTAATGGGGCCTCCTGCTGCTGCCGCACCGCTGGAGCACGGTTTCTGTTCTCAACCTGAAGCAAAGTTCTTAACCTGAGGTACTATTTCTGGGTTAGTGGAGTCTGTAACCTGAAGCCTAAGTAACCTGAAGTGTATGTAACTCGAGGTACCACTGTAGATGGAAATGCAACTTCTTCACTGATTCTTTCTCTTTCAGCAACTACTTGTTGGTAAAGCAGATCATTTTCTTTCAGGCTTTACTTCATGTTCAGTCAGTATCAGTATCGGTTAGCACATGCTAGTGCTAAATGTTTTGGCTGCCTCTCTTGGCTACGTGGAAAACCCATAAGCATTGTACAGCCTTTATTATTATTTACCCATATGAAGGTATGTTCATGTTAGGGACTTAAACATGAGCTGTTTTGCCTCAAGAGTTTACCCCAGGTGACATAAGGAGTGGGCCTCTGGCTCATCCCTGCAGGTGGACAGCAGTGAGTGAAGTGGGACACCCTGTGCTAAAATAAAGATGGGACAATTGGTTCATCCACGAACCTCCGCCTGCGATAAGGACAACAGGAAAGAGATCAAGGCCTGCTTCTGCCTCACTCAGGTGGAATGCCAGGGCAAAGTAACATCTAAACACAGCATTACTGACATTCCAAAGATTTCTTTTTTTCTAATCCGCATGACTTTGTATCATTCGTCTGCATTAAAGCTTTCGTTTCCATCTCTGGCGTTTGCTAGGTTAGGGTGTGTTTGTGGCTTTGGCTGAGAGAATATCAAGGTTTTTAATCATCTGAAAATTGAGCAATGGCAGAGGTCGGCCTATATCTGTTCCTGTCCCAGGGTACAGTCTGTTCTGTCCCAAGGCACAAGAGGTGGCACCTTTGCTGAAGCAAAGCAGGTCTGGGTCTGGTCAGTATATGGGTGGATGAACCTTGGGAGCAGCATGTATATGCCCTTGGGTTCCATGAAAGAAGAAAGAAGGTATATAGAAATTTAGGGAAATAAATACATTATATGGCTGTCATTGCCACAGTCAAGAAGGGACAGTGTCTGAAAAACTACAGATCTCATTTTCATAAACAGTCTGGATTACACCGCCTAACATTTTTGCTGCTTGTTTCTTCTGAAGGTTTATTTTAATGATTAAATGACCCAGAGAGTTTTATCGTCTAGATAACGAAAGCTTAAGAGTTAAGCCAAAACTTCATATGTTTATTATGATGTCTGCATTTATCTATTCCATCGTTTCAATCAACAAATGGAATGAAGCCATTTGGATTTGTGCGTGCATACGTGTCATTGTGTGTGTGCATGAAGGCGCTTCCTGATTTTTTTCTGGCGAGCACAGGAATGGGAGATACATTATGACTTGAGTTGTTTACAGAGCTTAAAGCAAAACCTCCCCCTGGTTCTCCGTTTGGTTTTCAAACTTAATCTGTTCCAGAAGTCCATTCCAAAACCTTAGACTAATCATATCACATGTTTTACTGTAGCATTGCTTCGAGAACTCATGAGCAAATGGCTGTTAAGTAAATGGCCAATCACTTAAATCATGCCTGAGCTTTCATATAGCTTTAGAGAAATGCATTTTTAATGCAACTCCTTTATGAAATAGATATTGTCTACAACAGCATAATTTCATTTTCCTTTTGTTTATCAGCCAGCATTTTTTGTGTGTGTCCATCAGTGTCAGACTTCAAGACAGGTCAGCTGTTAGGTACTGAGACTGTCTGTCTCCCCTTGGACTTCTTGCTTTCTGCTGATTTCCAGCAGAGGCTAGTAACTCATTCCAAAGAGTATTTAGGGGCACAAGGCACTGGAACATTCTGTTGTCTTAACATCTACAGAGCTGTGATCTTTGCACATCACCCAGCCCTGGGCTTTTCTGAAGGGCAGGGGAATGATGGGTGCATAAAATGCCTGTTACTGGCATATTGACGTTATGAAATGAAGTTCATTAACATTTATCGGCTGCATGGTTAATTTCCAGGAAAGTAGATTTATGGTAATAAAACTATTAAAATACACAAGATAACATTGTTATGAGTGCTGTTAACATGCTCCCTTTCTCAGTCTAAAAAGTTAATGAGCAGCCTTATTGAGACAGACTGGAAGGTCTTCACTTCCACCGTGACGCCTGTTCCTGTACAGTGGTACCTTGGTTCTCAAACTTAATCTGTTCCGGAAGGCCATTCCAAAACCAAGGCGAGCTTTCCCATAGAAAATAATACAAAATGGATTAATCCATTCCAGAACTTTAAAACAACCCCTAAAATAGCAATTCAACATGAATTTTACTATCTAATGAGACCATTTATCTATAAAATGAAAGCAATAATCAATGTACTATGTTCGGCTTCTGAAAAATGTTCGAAAGCCGGAACACTTACTTCCGGGTTTCCGGCATTTGGAAACCAAGGCGTTTGAGTACCAAGGTGTTTGAGAACCAAGGTAACACTGTATTGCCTTGGTTTGGTTAGATTGGGGCACATAAGTTGTGCCTCTCTGGCTCTGTGCTACACTATTACTATTGTGTTTTAAGAACAGGTAAAGCCATTTGAGGCACTCTGGTGTGCTTTTTACAAGACTCTGGATTTGGAAAACCCAGGGCAAAGTTTCAGACTGGTGAAATCAAATGCCCAAACGCTTATTTTGTCTAAGCTTGGATTTGGGGGCTTTGCTCAGCCTTGAGATAATAAAGCAGCAGGTCCCTACAGCTTGGGCAGATCCATAGCACACATCAGGGACGTCCGACTCCCAAGAGACTGCGATCTACTCACAGTATAAAAAAACTGGCCGTGATCTACCCATTGTCGTTGGATGAATCAAAGTTGTTGAGCTGTTTTTTAGGGAGCAAATGAATGAATGAGACTGAATGAGCATTATACACAGAACATAATCAAAAGTCGATTATATAAAACACAGCTTAGGGCCTTGAGTCCACAGTCCGATAGTGGAACTTAATCTGATGGCCCACTTTTTTGCTAGGAAGCAAAAGTTGCTGAGCTTTTCTAGGAAACCAAAGTTGTTCAACTTTTCTTAGGAAGCCAGAGTGGTTGAGCTTTTTTTTAAGGATGCAGTAGTTGTTGAGCTTTTTTTATTCTATTTTTTATTTTTTTATTTTGGGGGGAAGGAGATCCCTGAGGGACCAGAGATCGACCAGGATCTACCAGGAACATCCCCGCGATCTACCAGTAGATTGTGATCTACCTGTTGGACATGCCTGGCATACATTTAAAGTGTGTTCAATGGGCATTTGAAGGAAATGACTTCACCCAAAGAATCCCGAGAACTGTATTTTTCTCCCACAGACCTACAATTCCCCGTACCCTTAACAAACTATAGCTCCAAGAATTCTTTTGGGGGAAGTCAGTGCTGGTCAGAGATCCAACCAGAGGGGAGTCAACCCAGAACGTAACCTTGAATGGTGCTCTGTACCTGGTGTGAGATGTAAGTGTTGAGTCAATTGGGGGCACCACTCAAGTTCCGAGTTGACTCCCCTCTGGTTGGGTCTATGACCAGGCATTTACAGTACTGTACTGAGGAATTTTACCTCTTTGCCATGACTGGAACTCGTAGGTATCCAGTCTACACCAATGTAGTTAAAGTCACCCATTACCAATACATTTTCTCTTTGGGGTGCTTGCTTGATTTCATTCCTCATCTCAAGATCTCCCTGGGCATTATGATCAGGAGGACAACAGTGCATCCCCAGCTCTAAATTACTCTAAGGGTACTCTAAGGGTGAAGGAATCTTCCCCCTTGAAGTTTTCTGGTTTGCTGGACTGAATGCCCTCTTTGACATACAGACAACGCCATCTACAGTACATCCTTCCTGTATAAAGGTAAAGGGACCCCTGACCATTAGGTCCAGTCGTGACCAACTCTGGGGTTGCGGCGCTCATCTCGCTTTATTGGCCGAGGGAGCCGGCATACAGCTTCCAGGTCATGTGGCCAGCATGGAGTTCGAATCCCCGTGACGGGGTGAGCTCCCGTTGTTCGGTCCCAGCTCCTGCCAACCTAGGGGATTCGAACCGCTGACCTTCTGATCGGCAAGTCCTAAGCTTTGTGGTTTAACCCACAGCGCCACCCGCGTCCCTGTGTAATTTATATCTAAAGAAAGCCATGTCTTACTGGTTCTCTGCATTCCTCCAGGTTTCCATTATGCCCACTGTATATCAGTGCCATCCTCTAAGACCAAGCAGTCTAGTTCACCCATCTTGGCTCAGAGGCTTCTAGCATTAGCTTATAAACACTTGTATGCTGTCTCTCTCTTCAAGTGTCTTGCTCTTGCCTTTTGACTTGTGTTGCTTTGGCCTTTCTGAATTGCTTTCCTGTGCCCTGTACTCACAATGCCTAGTTCTATGCTTTCCCCATTTAATTTTTCACCAGTTTTTTCATCTTCAACGCAGAGGATTCATTCTGAATTGGACCCTCCCCAGCTCTTGTCGGCTTCCCTCCCTCCCCACAATCAGCTTAAAAGCTGCTCTGCCACCTTTTTCAAGTGCCAACAGAATCCTCTTTTAACATATACTAATGAATACATAGCCCTCTGAATTGTACTGTGACCTTTCTAGTTTGGCTCAAGGGGATTCACTCAGCAAGAGGTTTCTTATTTCTGATGTAAATCACCCTTGCTTCCCACAAGGCTCTACCACACAAACCCTCCAAGGTCTCTTACTGAGGCAGGTGGTTTCTTTCTGCTATTCTCCTCTCGCCGCCTCAAGCAATGCTGGGCTCTTTTCACAGCAGCCTTTAGCCATTGTGGTTTGGCCACCAGGGGGCCTACGGTTCAATAAAGGATGATTGGAGCGAATTACTGGGAGAAACGGTTTTTATTCTGGCCCAAGATCTGAGGGAATGCAGAACGGCAGTGAGGCTGGTCGAGGCAGACTGAAGAGTTTCTCCGTCTTGGCTCAATCCGGGCTGAAGCATCAGGGTCGCCTCCCCCTGCTCCCTGCCCTCTTAATACCCCGAGTCAAAGCGTGGGAATTTTCTCCCTCATTTCCTCCTAGTTTGCTGTGCCATCTCTGCTGGCTCTTTTTGTAAGTTGCCTTCTGTGTGCATCGTCCTCCCCATCTGTGCAGAAGGAAGGATGCCTTTGCCTTGGACAATGATGCTTTTGCTTCCTTTCCTGCAGCCTCTGGAGACCAGGGTGAAGGAAGGTGCTGCCCCGCTTCTTCAAGAGCCTTCGATATCCTCCAGGAGGGAGCAGAGGGCTGGAGAGGGTCATTTAACAAGGCACTTTGTCTCCCCAGAGGCGCTGCTGGAGATGCCTGGAAGACCGGGCAGGCTGAGATGGCCAGGATCCCTTGGCAATCAGAGGGGGTGGCAGCTGTCGGAAGAGCAACTGAGGTGGAGAAGGACTCGCCGGGGAACTGAGGATGAAGAGCCCAAGCCAGTTCAGCAGTACGTTCCGGGAGTAAAAGTGGAGTTTCCTCGGCCCGTGCTCCCTGGCAGCTTACGGCCCACCAAGGCCCTGGTGCCGTCCAGCACATATCCCTCTGAGCAGCGCCAGCGGAGTCCAGCGGTCCACGGGGCCACAGAACCCCAGGACAATATGACTGTGGCATCAGGGAAGCGCCCTCAGATCCAAAACCCTCTGTACCCAGTGACCGAGAGCTCTTACAGCGCCTACGCTGTCATGTTCCTGTCCCTCATTGTCTTTGCCGTGGGCATCATTGGGAACCTCTCCGTGATGTGCATCGTCTGGCACAACTACTACATGAAAAGTGCCTGGAACTCCATCTTGGCCAGCCTTGCCTTCTGGGACTTCCTCATCCTCTTCTTCTGCCTGCCAGTGGTTATCTTCAATGAGATCACCAAGAAGAGGCTGCTGGGGAGCATCTCCTGCCGCGTGGTGCCTTTCATGGAGGTAAGAGATTCCACTGCGGTCCTCCCTCGTTTCTCATCAGCAATTTTGTGCGTCCTCTTTGTGGGGTAATGTTGGAGCGTGTGCCCAGCTATATATTGCGAGCTTGGACTTACACCCTCTACAGTGTAACTCAGTGCCTCCTATGCTATATATTCTAACCTCATATGAAAGGCTGGAGCAGGCATAGGCAACCTCGGCCCTCCAGATGTTTTGGGACTACAATTCCCGTCATTCCTGACCACTGGTCCTGCTAGCTAGGGATCATGGGAGTTGTAGTCACAAAACATCTGGAGGGCTGAGGTTGCCCATGCCTTGGCTGGACGCTACACCAGCCTTCTTCCCAACCAGGCAACAGGTGTGTCCCAGATCACTGAGATGCCTTTCAGAAAATGGAGATAAGTATGCTTGTTGGATGAGGAAAGTATTGCCACCGATGGTATTTTTAAAGCCTGATTACCATGGGCATTCATCTGAACTGTGCTTAGGCCATTTGAAAACTGCTGAGGGTCTTGGTGGACCACTTCATGGTTTTTCTGCCTCTTGTAGCAATTGCCACTGTGCTAGATGCTCTCTGGTTTCTATTTGTATTTTATTGCTTCTTTTATTTCTTATAGTTATTTCATTGTATTACAATTTGAATTTCACAGAAGCAATAACAATGCAATTAAAAATCAGTATGGCTATTTAATATGGACATGCCATGGACCACCTGAGTGAAGCTAGCTGACCACAGGTGGTCCCTGGAGCACAGTTTGAGAACTCCTTGCATAGTGATTTGTTGCTGCATTGACTCCAGAAACTCGGAGCTACAGAACAAACATGGGGAAGTTGTGCATTATTTGTCTAGAAGAAAACATAGCATATGATGGAAATACAGCTAATTTACGGAGCAAGGTTATAAATGCGAATACTTTTAAGTCCCCTCAGGAAGATAATGCCCCAATTAAAAATAATAAACATATCAAACAGTTGCACTGAACCCATTAACCAGCAGGGTTTCAGGCTGCTATAACAATCTAAGACAATTCAAAGAGCTGTATTCATACCATTGCAAAGTTTTATTCACAACTTTTAAAGGTTCGGAGCAAGGACAGAGAAGGCAGCCATTCTTGGAAAAATTCTCTCCCATTGGGGACAATGCAGTCCTTTTAGGGTACCACTGCCTTTAACAGTCATGTGACAGGGATACTACATCATGCTGCGAAAGGCTCTACTTGTTGAATTTCTACCTGTTGTGCCTGCTTTGAAAAGAACAGAGACAGTCGCAGCCCTAACTTTAAGACTTCATCCAGGTACTTATCACTGAGAGATATATGCAGCAGTGTCGTGAGAACGTAAGAATAACCTCCTGGATCAGGCCAAAGGCCCATCTAGTTCAACATCCTATTCTTACAGTGGCAGGAAACCCATTAGAAGTGTGCCACATTTCTAAATTGCATAGAAGTTCCCCTCTACTTGGGTTGTGAGGTGTATGCTTGTGCGTGTGATGGCGCATGTTGATAATACTTCTGGTGTGTCTTAAGCTTTCACACCTGGGGATAACCTTATCTTTTTTTATAGACTGGACAGTAAGTCTGAGGTACACAAAGGCTATGTACCTCACTTCAGGTCCCAGGGGAAATCTGTGGCAAAGGAAGGAACTGAACCAGGGATTCAGCTGGTATTTGAGGAGAGCCCATACTTACCCTTATGGGCATGTGGATCTTCTTTTGACATAACCAGCAGAGGAAGGAAGAGCAACCAAGTGATAAATCCCTCTTCTACACAACCGTTAATGGCACAATAATTCTGCCCTCTTTTTCATCTGCTCATGCTATCAATATATTTGCTTTTGCACATGAACCTCAAGCATCCGTGTGTGCAGGCAACTGCATCAGCCATGATAATGTATTTGTTTAGTGTTTCGGCATATCCAAGATACATTTTATTTTCAGCTGCATTGGTTTCTAAGGCAGTGGGGTGAGGGCAGATCCTGCACTCCTGTGAGCGCTCAAAACGTTGCACCTTTGAAAACAGGGAGGCTTACTTTTGAGTAAACATGGATAAGATTGCACTGCACATGCAACATTTGTGTGGAGTACCCTGCCCCCTTCCATGCCTTGCCAGAGTGTGCCTAAAAGACAAGTCTGAATAATCAACCGCTGTCAATGAAGATGGTTGACAAATGCTCAGTATGGCGGATCTCTGTGAAACTCACTCTGCACTTAAAGACATGAAAACTAGGCTGTCAGGTGGAAGGATGGCAAAGACATGGCTGGGTGGACCTGTACATTTACCATGTAATTCTACCATTAGAATATTGTTCCCTGTTCTGTCCCAAGGCACTTGGGCTTCAGAGGGTTCCCATCCCAGGAAAGCAGCCTGGTGTGAGGTCAGATTCACACAATCCTTTATCTCCAGTCAGATGTAGGAAAATAAATTAACATGGCCATGTGGTGGAGCAGTTGTCTGATTGTCCAGGATTCTTTGGGAGAAACCATTATGTTTGAACTGGCACAAAACGGATGTGAGTTAGAGCCAACCAACGATCAGGATCTAAACTACTAGCTCATGTCAACTTCATTCCGGTTTGACCATAATGGCTTCTCCCAGAGAACATTGGGGATTATGGGAACCAAACTAGACATTAATTACATGCTTGGGATTGGCTACATCTTTCTTTTTGCCCCGATTTTCAAATATTATGTAGAATTTTAAAAATCAAGGCAAATAGCAGCTGGTGTAAAACTCAATTTCCAATGGGAAGACAGTGCAAGGAAAATGATTTTTTAATTTTAAAAATCTCGCTCTCCGGATCAGGATATGGGGCTTTGAAGCTGCTTTTTGTAAATGAAGAGACATTGCTAGTCCCAAATGCAGGATGCAAAAACATGGTTAAAGTCATGCCTAGTTTGGCTGCTAAATTTGGTGAAGGTGCTAGGAATTCTGTTACTTATCCCTAGTCTCCCCATCAAATTACATTTCCCTCACCCCCAGGAAAACAGGTGATCAATGACTGCTTGCCATGATGGCTATATGCTACCTCCAAGATCAAAGGCAAAATGCCTCTGAATGCCAGTTGCTGGGGAACAACAGTGGGAAATAAGAATGCCATTGTGCTCACGACCTGCATGTCAGCTTCCCATAGGCATCTGATTGGCCCCTGTGGGAAGCAGGACATTGGATTGGATCAGCCTTTGGTCTGATCCAGCAGGGCTTTTCTTACAACAGAACCATCAAGAGCATTGTGTCAGCTCACGGCCAGGCTGCATTAGAGTTCATTCGACCCACAATTGCCCCTGTGAATTTGTGTGGCTGGTTTTGTCTCATATAGGGCAAAGCACATAGGAAAGCTCCATAGAATGTTGGCACCTTCCTTCTCAAATAGCTCCGACTGAAGTTGGAGTGTTCTCATTTGCAGTGAATTGGAACTGCCCAGGTTTATGGTAGTGCTCTTGCACACATCTCAATCATTTCAACAGGGTTTGTACCAGGGAATATCCCAGTAGCTTATACCTAGGACTGAGAAGACAGGTGATTTATTGAAAGCTAGTGTTCTGCGGACAAACGCCGGCTCCCTCGAACTATAGAGCGAGATGAGCACGCAACCCCAGAGTCATCCACGACTGGACCTAACGGTCAGGGGTATCTTTACCTTTACCTTAGTGTTATGCAATAAGCAAAGTGTTGGAAACTGGAACTGGGTGGTGCATGTTTAAATTCCAACTGGAACTGAAATGAAATTTTGTGCAGAATAAAGTCTTTGTGATTTCTTACAAGCCAATTGTTTACTTTCTGAATGATGAATGTTTACAAATGTGGGGCTAGGCTGGTAAGTGGGGGAGACCAATGGGACCATGTGTCGGTGGTCCTGAAAGTGCCGCACCATGTGCCAATGAGCTACTGGGCCAATTCAAGGGGTTAGTACTAGCATGGGACCCAAGTACCTAAAAGAGTGCCTTCCCCAATACCAGTCATCTTGGTCTTTATGATCAGCAGGTGAGGACTTGCTGGTGATGCTGCTGCTGGAGGCTGTCCAGTTTGCATTGACCCATAATGGGGTCTTTACAGTAGTGATTCCCCATTTGTGGAACCACCTTCCCTAGTGAAGTGAACCTGTCTCTTGTCCTGCATTATTGACTTTTCAGGATAAATTCAGACACATTCCTGCATTTGGTAGCTGAAAGACAATGTTTCTGGCAACCCTGAGATCACTGGTTGAGAAAATGTTTTAAAATTGCTTTTGGAATGTTTTGAACTATTTAGTCCCCCCCCCCCAAAATGTTTTAACATTGCTGTGTCTACCACCCTGGGCTCCTTCTGGAGTAAGGACAGGATATAAACCAAATGAATAAATAAAAAATGATGATGATGATGTTCAGACTTGACCATTGGCATGTAGGTTAGTTTTTATATAATATATACAAGTTCCTTCTTCTCTCCTGTCCTTCCTTGCGAGAGAACGTGCCACACAGGCTGCTTACTCTGTAGCTTCTCTGGTCGGTTTCTAACGCGAAGCAAGATGAGAGCGATGCAGGTGGTGGAACATCTGTGAATGATTCAGTGCTTCACTATGGGAACAGCTCCATGCATGGGTGAGGCAAGGAAGACAATGCAGCCTTGGTATTGTTTGGCAGGATCACAGGCAGTAAGGGCCTGCTGTAGGAAAATAGGGAAATGCAGTCACGGGTCAAGGACTTATTCATGCAGTCCACACATCCCAACACTGCCAGAGGCCACTTCTGCTTGCTCTGGAGAAATATTTGCCAACATCTGAAAGTCCAAAACAGGCTGACGGTGCTTGCAGACATTTACTACCCTCCATCCTAGAAGCTGCATACCCAGTGCCACTCTGAAAGGAAAGCAACTGAAACCAGGACAGGAATCTTAGTATCTGCAGTCATTCAGGGGAAAAAATCCTGTTAAATGCTAGAATGTTAACATGCTTGAAACTGCTGACTATGAAAGCAGCATAGTACATATTCCTTATTCCGTTCCGTTTGTCAGTCTTAAGTAGTTTGCAAATTGCCTTTTAATAAAACTTGCAGAGCAGCTGTGCTTTTGGAAGACATTCTGGTTGAACCCAGCAGTTCAGCTTTTGCAAAAGTTACCCTGTGCCTTTGAGTTTCCCTCTTAGAAAAAATGTCAAGCACACAGCAGCTAGCATTTGTTTGGCTGCCTCTTCTCTACCTCAAAGCATCTCAGAGAGCAGAAGAGTTGTGGCAGGGAAGACGATGCTGACCCCATCCTTCACCTTCCACTTTCTCCCAAAACTCCCCATGCAAGCTACTCCTCCCCTCCCAAGTTTTCTACCTTAAAAACTCTTTTAAGGCTTTGTTTATGTGCACATTTATTTGGGAATAAGAGCCTCTGTGCAAATGCAGTGGAATAACCAGATTACTGTTTTTCCTGGGACTGTAGTACCACTCCATATTGCAGATGGAGGGTGGCATGTTTGAATGATTCTTCAGGTTTTTTTAAAAAAAGCTATTTCAAGAAAAAGATTATGCACTGTGGTTTGGTGAGGTGCGGAGATCTGCGATGAGGCTTCACCTGGTGATTGTAAGGCCCAAGATGGGCCTTATTGGGGAGGCATTCTTTTAGGTACATGGGTTCCAAGCCATTTAAGGATTTGTTTTCTAGTACTAACACCATGAATTTGGCCCGGTAACTCACCAGCAGGCTATGTAGTATGTTTAGGCCCGGTGACACATGGTCCCATTGAAGGCTGAGTAGGGATGCACAGCATCACATGCATACAGAGCAATTGCTTGGAGGAGCAAAATGAAACACTTGGGCAGGGCCTACAATGTTCAAGGCAGCCCCTTGCTCCAGTCTCCCACCAGTTTCTTAGAGAGAAACAAGGGCATTGTCAGCATCATGTGGTGTGTGTGTGTGTATCTTTAGATTAAGAGGGAACCTGTGGGTACCCATTCTCATGTCTTTAAAAAGCACCGTGAGAAGCAGCCCTCAGAAGCGCAGGCTGTGGCCTGGAAGCATTCTGTTGTGTACCGGTTTGGCTGCACTTAAAAGGAGACGGAGGGTTTCTGAGGATTTCTTCCCAATTTCCGATGCTTCCTGCACTCAATGAATGTCCCTTGTTCCCCTCAGAAGTGAGCGGGTGCCTGCAATTAGGGCCCTGGAGCTCTCGCGCAGTCTATGGACAACTGTTCAAATGGGGCGTTGTGTTTCCTGAGCCCAAGGAAAGCACAGCGTTTGTAATGGAGAGGGCAATGTGAGGGGGAGGGCAGCCCCGGCTGCTATTTATTCATGCTCTTCATTGTCTTTCAAACCCACCCAGAGTTTGGCATTTTCTCCTCCACGCTTTGCCCTCTTCCCTTTTGGCAGAGGGGGATGTTTTCCTGGGCTTCTGAATGCAGCGGAAATTAGCTGGGACTGGCTGGGGACACCAACAAACTTATTTGAACTCGCTTATCCCTCTGAGAGCGGATGCGTTTAGGTAGTAAGAACCAGAAGGGGAGCAGGGTTGGGAGGGGATTTCAATGACCAGCGCTGATTTTGTCAAGGGCTTGCTAGTGGCCCAGGAAGGATTCACAAGGAGGTCTCTCCCACCCAAGCCTGCCACTCTTGCTTTTAGTTGCTAATTGCAATCTGTAAATATATGAAAAGGTGCAGCAAAATTCTGTGAAGAGTCCCAAGGAGGTAGAATGTATTGTACCACTTCTGGGTGTTCCCCAACATAATAATTTCCTTGCAATTAGAAGTGTAGTGCATCATAGAGAAAAAGTTCTGGTCCCAACCTTTTGCCTGCCATGCTGGCTTTCTGTTTGCATGAAATGATTAAGATGGGGAGCATTTGTGACTGGGATCTCTCCACCTGTAGGCTGATGTGATACATAGAATCATAGAATCATAGAGTTGGAAGAGACCACAAGGGCCATGGAGTCCAACCCCCTGCCAAGCAGGAAACACCATCAGAGCACTCCTGACATATGGTTGTCAAGCCTCTGCTTAAAGACTCCAAAGAAGGAGACTCCACCATACTCCTTGGCAGCAAATTCCACTGTCAAACAGCTCTTACTGTCAGGAAGTTCTTCCTAATGTTTAGGTGGAATCTTCTTTCCTGCAGTTTGGATCCATTGCTCTGTGTCCGCTTCTCTGGAGCAGCAGAAAACAACCTTTCTCCCTCCTGTATGTGACATCCTTTTATATATTTGAACATGGCTATCATATCACCCCTTAACCTCCTCTTCTCCAGGCTAAACATGCCCAGCTCCCTTAGCCGTTCCTCATAAGGCATTGTTTCCAGGCCTTTGACCATTTTGGTTGCCCTCCTCTGGACATGTTCCAGTTTGTCAGTGTCCTTCTTGAACTGTGGCACCCAGAACTGGACACAGTACTCCAGGTGAGGTCTGACCAGAGCAGAATACAGTGGCACTATTACTTCCCTTGATCTAGATGCTATACTCCTATTGATGCAGCCCAGATACAGTCCATTGTAGCCCCTGTCTTCTGTTGCATGAGTAGAGCCTGCCCAAGTCTGGTTTCCTGGGGAGGGATAGCTAGTAAATAAGAAGTGCAGCTATAGGAAAGTTTCTAGTCATACCACAGATGCATGTTTCGACATATATATATATATATATATATATACACACACACACATATATATATACACATATATACATACACAAACCACAATGAGGCCCCTGACTTCTGTCATCCCTATGCTGTCACCAACTGATATAAAAATATAGGCAAAAATGGTAAAGGTATAAAATACAAACACTGAGGTATAAGGAACCCAAAAAGGGTGGTAAGGGGGAACAATGGATAAGAGAATGCTGCTTAGCTGAGTCTTTGAGCATTTTTATTTCAGATACAGCTTTTGGAGAGTCCACCAGATTGCTTTACCAGGTATTGACCGTACAAATTCACACTAGTGTTAAAGCAGAATAGCAGCCAATAGCATCTTAGGCTAAAAAGGGGGTGGGTATGAGCAGGCTGTAAGCCTTTCTATCAGAGCTGATCCCCTCAGTTGCCTTGATATATCTGCCTCAAGTTTACAAAGCAAGGGGGGTCATTCTGATAATAGGGCTCATTTAGCACTCTAAATTTGCTTCTTTTCAATCCTTCAGGCTTCCAAAGGTTACTGTCTCTCTTTGCTTAGGCCTACATTGGAGCAACCTTTTCCAAAGCATCTTTCACCTATAATTCATTATGTCTTTTCACACACTTTTGGCCTTAACCAACAACAGTGCTCTTGGGAACATATAAAAAAGCTGTTGGGGATTTGGGTGACCTTACCTGGTTTTACAAAAGGCATGTATATAAAAATAGCATGGTATAAATTGGGGTCTGCATCAATCCTTATACAGTAGGCCCATTTCTTGTACTCAGAAAGAGGCTTTTTGCACTCAAAAGAAATAGAGAAACTGATTTTGCAGCTCATCCATTGATGTCAACATGCCCTTCTCTTTTTAAAGCAACCTGCCCCTTTTGGTCAGTTCACTTACCCTGAAAAACAGTCTGTCTCTGTTCTTTGTGATCCTAGGTGTCTTCATTGGGCGTAACCACCTTCAGTCTCTGCGCTCTGGGCATTGACAGATTCCATGCAGCCACCAGTCCGCAAGCCAAGCTGCGACCCATTGAGCACTGCCATTCCATCATTGCCAAGCTGGCTGTCATCTGGGTGGGTTCCATGACTCTTTCCGTCCCAGAGATCCTCCTCTGGCAGCTGGCGCAAGACACCTCACCAGTCTCTGGCATTGTGACTGACTACTGCACCATGAAGCCTTCCCAGGACCTGCCAGAATCTATTTACTCTCTGGTCCTGACTTACCAGAACGCCAGGATGTGGTGGTACTTCGGATGCTACTTCTGCCTGCCCATCCTCTTCACTGTCAGCTGCCAACTGGTCACTAGAAGAGTCAGCAGCCCAGACAAGACCGACTGCCGTGGCAGTAAGCATGGGCAGTGTGAGAGCCAACTCAACTGCACCGTGATCGGCCTGACAGTGATCTATGGTCTCTGCACAATTCCAGAGAACGTCAGCAATATCGTTGTGGCTTATCTATCTCCTGACATGGCCAAGCAGACCCTGGACCTGCTAAGTCTCGTCAACCAGTTCTTCTTGTTCTTCAAGTGCTCGGTGACTCCTGTGCTGCTGCTGTGCCTCTGCAAGCCGCTGGGCCAGGCTTTCATGGACTGCTGCTGCTGCTGCTGCGACGAGTGTGGTCAGGAAGCTGCCTCCAGCGATGGCGGCTCCGACGGCAAGCTGAAAACCGAGATGTCTTCTTCCATCTTCTTTGACAAGCCCCGGGAATCGCCTACCCCTGTGGGGGCAGTTGGCACTCCATGCTAAGCTCAATCAGCTAAGCGGGGAGCATTAGCAGTTCTTCCACCAGCTTCTTCCCAAGACCAAAAGTTGTTTTTCTCTTTAGTTATCAGCTGGCGAAGTGGCTGGACGGTGGAAATGGAGCAGGGCTTGTTCCAAGCACCAGCTCCGACCAGAGTGACTTAGTTATGAGGCCTCAACAGGCAGCTCTCTCTCCTCTGCTGAACTATTACCTAGGGTGTGAGCGCCCCCAAATCGCAGGCATGAGCAGAGAAGGCTGCTGCCATGAAGGAGGGGGGTGCTGAGGAAAGCTACGCCTGCAGCCCCTCAAGGACTGAAGAGACCCCAAGTGTCTTAGAAGGACATAGTACAAATTAACCCATCTTGCCGTCGTGCAGGATCTCACTGTCCCCTTCTCTGCTCCAGGCCCAGAGACAGCCTCCTATACAAGATAAGCACTACCCTAGCCTCAATAAACCAATACTCTAGATAGTGAAACATGTTTCCTGAGATGACATTTTTAAAAACAAAAGATGTGCTGTAGAGCTAATTGTTGTGTGTTTTCTAAAGTGAATCTACCTATTTAGTGCCTTACCAGATTTCCTCCCTGACCAAGAAAGCACATAAATTTTCTCAAGGAACAGCATAGTTTTCCAGCAAGGTATATATACTTTTTTTTAATGTGATAAGGGAAAGCACTGGAAAGGTATTCTGATTTATCACAAGTCTCCAGGTGAGTACTACTCACTGAACTTTGATGCTCCTAACTAAGCTTATATTTGCACTCATGGTGGTGCCTGCGTGGTTTTTGTCAGCACAGCCACCCAGAAAGAAAGAGTTCAACTCTTTCCCTGCACACCATGGTCCAGATCATAACCAGGATGCCAACAGCTGCTGTTAATGGTTTTATAAGTATTCACATAACTACATGTGACACATAAGGTGTGATTCACTCCGTGTATTTCCTATTTGTGAGCCAAACATCACAGGTTCGCCTCCTTCGGTGACATCAAGCAGAGAACATAAGGGCTCACCAAACCCATCCTGAAGATCAGGAATCTTGCTGCTTAATCCCCACTGAGTTTATTTAACCTGAGTTTAAGGATATTTAATGTCTCCCTTGTGGAAATATACACTGCTGTATTTAGGCATCCCTCCAGTATCTAAAGTATTTTGCTGCCATGGACTTTGCAATGCCCTCCAAAAGGAAGAAAGTCTCTCGCATTAACACACACAGACAGGCTCAGATTCCTGTGCGCATGCTGGCAACGGCCTCCCTTGGCAACAACGTTCATCGGGGCACAATGAGCTCTCTCTGCTGGGTTCAAGCAGCACCTGTGGCTGCATACTTTGAAGAGGGGGAAGCGATGGCTTGCCCACAAAGCCAGAATGCAGCGCTTCATGAAACCCGCATACAGCACAGTCACAGACGGAGAAAAGTCAAATAGGCATCTATGCAGACCTTGAGCCAGGAAAATCCATCTCTTTATCCCAGGGCTCTGGGTCTCCCTTTAAATCCTGAGTAAGGAAGTCTCCACCTTCATGCCACCAATGAAAAGCAAGTGACTTGAGGAAACACTAACTGCAAGGACCTTCTTTCAGGCTAGACATCCCTTTGGGAATTTGTAGGTCACTAAATCCTCAGGGGACGTGGGTGGCACTGTGGGTTAAACCACAGAGCCTAGGACTTGCTGATCAGAAGGTCGGCGGTTCGAATCCCCGTGACGGGGTGAGCTCCCATTGCTTGGTCCCTGCTCCTGCCAACCTAGCAGTTCGAAAGCACATCAAAGTGCAAGTAGATAAATAGGTACCACTCCGGTGGGAAGGTAAACGGCGTTTCCGTGCACAGCTCTGGTTAGCCAGAAGCGACTTAGTCATTCCACATGACCCAGAAGCTGTACACCGGCTCCCTCGGCCAATAAAGCGAGATGAGCGCCACAACCCCAGAGTCGTCCGCGACTGGACCTAACGGTCAGGGGTCCCTTTACCTTTAAATTCTCAATCCTTTAAATTCGGGGCTCTTACATTCCCTGCCAATGTGGTGGTCGAGCTGTATATGTCACCACATATGTTGCACTCTTTTTCCTCCCCAATTGTACGTTAGTCAAATTCATGTAGGAACCTTTTAGTTTTAGCTAATGACAGTGATAGCCTGAAGCAGAAGCTCCTTGTTAAATGGAAGTAAAGCCCTGCTTTCTGGATGAGTATCTCCAAATGCTCTGTGTCCCTAGTCTGTACTAGGGACATCTGGAATTCTATTCAGGTGTTAACGCAGGTATGGGGAGGTGGGCATGCAGGCATACTGCCTCTGCTTCCAGTGTCCCTGTTGCACTGACCCATCCACCCACCCTGTGCTCCATCTCAACCTTAGTGAATTGGATGGGAAGGTCTGAAGAGAGCATCTAAGCACATTTGACTGACCGTGCTTAAAAGCCTCTGCCTGATCAGAAACCCTGCCTTATCAGGGTCCCAGCTGTGCAGAGACCTCTAAACCCATTCAGCAAGATGCACTTTTCAGACCTTCCCATTCAACGTGGGGCCTGCATGTATGTTGCATACACTCCTTACTTGTGGTTACATTTCCTATTTGGGCAGAACACTTCAATACAGCTGGCCACTGGAACAGGCGTAAACATGAGCCATGCTTGGTTGAGGCTCTCAGGAATGCACTTGTAGCTTTAGCACAGCGGCATGCAAGGGACAAACAGAAGCTCATGTTTCACTTTTCATGTGAAGTCACTGCCAGAAAAATGCTTCTGTGGCTCCAGGTAGCACTGCACTAGCATTTCCTGTGTGACTCCCAAGATAGAGGGAATCCATTCAAACATTCACTACCACAGCAATTCCTCCACATCTCTCTTCCCTTTCCTTCTCTCACCGCACCAGCAAAGCTTCCGAGGCGAATGACGTTAGGCCCATGAGAATCTCATTGTGCTTCTTCGCTCTTGCAGAGAATAGCTTGGGAGTACAGCCCGCGTGTGACCTAACTGCTTCAAATCCACAAGACGACAGAAAGAACCAACCATTTATTGATTTGGCCATCTTTAAAGGTTAGACCTAGTAGTTTGCTTGATGCAAAGGCTCCTTAGGTATGAGCCTGCTGTGAATGGATTCACTCAGAAAGACTGAAAGTTCCATAAAACAACAATTCCCAGGCCTAAGGTTCTTTGCATCCTTCAGGACGCTGGCAGACTTTGGGCTTTAAAATCTTAGGGGCACACACCTTCCATTGCTCACTGTTGCGGCAGCGCCCCCTGCAACACTCAGTGCTGGCGAACTGGTCACACTCCCCTAAACCTGCCTCTGCTCAGTAGATTCAAGGGAATCGGTCTTCAGAAGCTGCTGGATCACCAGAGAGAGAAAGAGACCAATGGTATGATCTCAAATGGAAAAGATCCTAAAGTAGTTCTGAGGCTATTCCTGTCAACCAAGGTGGGGTGGACACCTACAGCAGCGTTTGCCCTCAGGCATACTCAACCATACCCCACTGGCAATCAGGAAAACCCACACCATGGACCCAGCTCCTGTCAATGGTCAGGGGCAATGGGAGTTGTAGTCAACTCCTGGAGGACAAATGGCTCTCACCTCTGTGCAAGAGACACACTAGCAGTCTGGCACAGCAGAAAAAGGCCTCTTCACCTATCGTCCACCCCTACTCATTCTAGCAGTTTGCAGCAGCCCCTGTATTCAGGCCTCTTCCGCATTTCCCTGTTAGTGAGGCTCCCAGCTCTGTTTGTGCAGAACTGTTAAAGGGCCTTGTTCTCTGCTGTCTTTGGATTGCACCCTCAGGAGCGGTAAACGCCACTGCGAGAGGGAGGCAGTTGCTAGGGGATGGGCTGCAACGCAGGGGATCAGTGAGGGCTTTGTATAGGGAATGACACCCACAGTTCCTTCTTGGGACTGCTGCCATGGAGACAAAGCTCCTGTCTTTGTACAAAGAAAGTGATGTTTGGATTGCTGCCCCCATTAGCAAACAAGAGCAGTCTTGGGGTAGGCACACTTGGTATGTGTCCCAAGGGCTGCTCTCTCTTGTCAGCAGACTAGGCCGCAGCTCTCCTCTGTGTGCACAGGCATGGGGGAAGCCCTTTTGCTCTGAAACTGTTTACCATTTTGCCGGGAGACGGGATTAATCTCTGGGGGGAGGAGGGAGAACAGGGAGCTGTAGGCTCAGCACCACCAGAGACAGCCAAAGTCCTCACCCACAATCCCTGGCTCAAATGTGGGAAACGGCAAGGCCAAAGAGGGTGAGAAGATCACAGAGGAGGAAACTGCAGTGGTGACCGGGGTAGAAAAGGAATGCAATGAGACCGCTTTGTCAGAGTGCATTTCTGTTTGCTACGAAACAATGGTTTTCTAGCATCACAGTCCTTTCGACATGAACGTCTGCCGCAGAATGTCACCCAGTGCCTACAGACCCTCCCACCTGCTGCAGCAAATTCTGGGAAGCATTTGAGGGTTCACACTCCACTCACATAGGACACTTACCAGACCTACTGAGATTCACAATCACTGCGTGGACAACCTAGAGCACACTCACAACTCTGTTTGGATACTAAGGAGGAAAAGTCGCAATGGTATGGGATAACAAGGTTCCGCCCAACTATAGAAAAGCCAAGATGACCGTAGGGGTTTCTTTTTTATATAATAATTTTATTAAATTTTACATTTCAAATTAAAACATCTCTTCTTATAACCATACATTCATTGACTTCCATCGCTCCCCTTCCAAGGTTCATTTAACTTATCTACCATTCCTGCATATTTTGATATATTCATTGAATTCAATTTTCCTATCTCACAACACTTCAAAATTTATTATACTGTTGAATTACTTTAATACTATCAGCATTTTTAACTGTGCAATCATTTTCAATATACTGAACAAAATTCCACTCTTCTTTAAATACCTGCTCTTCTTGTTCTCTTATTCTGCTTGTTAGACCTGCTAACTCTGCATATTCTATCATCTTAAGTTGCCAATCCTTCTTGCTAGGGACCTTTCTCACTTTCCATTTTTGGGCTAAAAAAACCCTAAGCCGCTGTTGTTGCATACATATTTTTTTCTGACTCCTGGGAACCTCTGTCTGAACAATTCCTAGCAGAAATGCCTCAGGATTTTTGGGGGAAGTTGTTATAAACACTTTTTTATCTCATTATATATCATTTCCCAATATTCTTTAACTTTTTTGCATGCCCATCATATATGAAAAATGGTTCCTTCTACTTCTTTACATTTCCAACACAGATCCAATTCCATATTATACATCTTAGCCTAGCTACTTGGAGTTAAATACCATCTACGAATCATTTTCCTATAATTCTCTTTCAGTGTGTAGCCTGTAGTAAATTTCAGCTTGTTCTCCCAAAGTCTCAAATCAATAAAGACTACCGTAGGGATTTCAGTGTCCTTACTTTCAGGTTTTATCAACAAACGAAAACTAAATTTCTGCAGGAATTGGTCTTCCTATATGGTGAGCATTTATTGTGGCGGCTGATCTCATTTGAGTCCCATTCTGGAGTGACATCTATTAGGGACATGTTCTAGCATTTATGGTTTTTCCTGTCTGAAATACCTATGTAAGTTGCTTTCCTCAGTTTGCTGTGGTTTCTGGAGCGAGATAACACACTGCCATTTGTGGCTATTAGCCGATCTTCTGCCTTTACCTGCTATTGTCTTTTATGGCTGCTGAGGACACACTCCTTCCTTCTTTCAGCTTCTTTGTTAGTTCCTTCATTAGCCAAAAATATTTGATTTGCTCAAACTGCTGCTTTCTACCACCACACTCTTGCTTACAAATTTACCCTAGTGTTAAAACAGACACGCTCATCTCTCTCAAGGTTTCATCGCTCACAGCAAAATCTGCTTGCAATCTCAAGGGCTGAAGTGGCACTTCCACTCCACTCCCACCCCCCAGAATTGATCAAAAGGACAGAATATGAGAAAATCTTTGGACTAAACAGTCCACCTTTGGGTCAGTTTGCATAGAAGGCGAAAGACTATCTATTCTGAAGATAGCCTCTGCCTTTTGCTAGCAGGGGGTCCTGTCCTATTAAGAGGATTAGAAATCGTCCCAACAAAGTGAAGCAACCCAGAGCAATTATGAGACAGAGAGTAAGAGGAGGCCACTGTCTTGATCCTCGCCCTGCCAGGGAGGGTGAGGGGGTTTGTGCATAGCCTAAGTGGTGATGTGACCTGAATATGTAACAAGACAGCAGAGAATGGATGGGAGCTGCTATTCATGCAGTGCTTTCCCTGCTGGCTTACCCTGAGCAAGGGCCAAGTGAGAACAATGCTGGGC
Source organism: Podarcis raffonei (assembly GCF_027172205.1). NCBI lineage: Eukaryota > Metazoa > Chordata > Lepidosauria > Squamata > Lacertidae > Podarcis > Podarcis raffonei. Next base: position 67,448,000 of record NC_070607.1, read on the forward strand.
TTGTTGCAAAGGGTTCTGGTTGGTCAGGGAGCTGGGGGTGGGGAAGGGAGAAGAGAAAACGAGAAAGAAAAGAGATCGAGCCTGGCTAGAATGCAGTTTGGGGGGAGGAAAGGAGCATGTCTAACATTTCAAAGATGTTGGGGCCATAAAGGGTTGCCCCCTTCAGTCAAGTGTTCAAGACACAGCATCAAGCACATTATGATGGCATTTCCAATAGGGACTAGAGCCCAGGCAGCTGCTGCTGGAGAAGAGATGATCTGGGGCAATCCCAGTAGGCAGGGGCCAGATGGCCGAATCAGCATCATGCAGCCTAAGAATGGACAGTGAATGAAAGAATGACAGACAGGGATGTTTGGGTATGGTGGCTGCGTACACAACAGTTTTAATAAACATGGGGGTTGCACAGCCCTGATTTTTCCATGTGTACTTTCATGCACATTTGCCCACATGAATGGTTTCAATTGAACTCTCTGCGTTTCCCATTCATACTAGCGAGAGCTGCTTCATGTCATGATTTGCACTGTGCATTGAGCCATCCTCTCATTCAGTAAAGGTAAAGGGACCCCTGACCATTAGGTCCAGTCGTGACTGACTCTGGTTGTGGTGCTCATCTCACTTTATTGGCTGAGGGAGCCGGCGTACAGCTTCCGGGTCATGTGGCCAGCATTTACTTCCCCACTTTTGCAGAGTTCCCTGAGGTCGATTGTAGGCATGCGTACAGGTAATTGTTTACCTGTGAATGCAGTCATTTTCAATTTATCTTTGATAGTTTTCTGATATACCAGACCTGTACAAAACAGGTCCTAACAACAACAAAATGTTGTGTGGTGCCCAGCAGCCCAACAAGTAGTGCCTCACCAATGGAAATAGTGGGTGTAGTGATAGAAGGGACCCAGCAAAAGGTCACCACCTGCATAAAATAAATATGCCCACACAGTACATATTAGCATGCAATTTCATTTTGTTGTTTTCCTTACTGCATCATGTGCACATCCGAAAAATCCAAATCAAATGGAGGGAAAGTATAGACTGCCACGAGGATGAGGACATCACAGGGACATGAAATCCAATTTAAACTGTTCTGTGTATGCAGCTGGTGCACACCTTATGCGGTTTACATAAGGACAAAGAGAAGGCAGTTGAATTGTGTTTGGCGTTTTGTACTTTACAGGAGCAACCCAGCCAGATGGGTGGGGTATCAATAATAAAATTATTATTTACAATACCAAACCAAAATGGGCTTTGAAAACCACCAGCCCAATCACCCTCAAATTACTTATGAAACTTTGCCACACAAGACCAAGATTCCTTTGCCCATCACTGCACTCCACAACCACTGGGGAGCACTGGACATTTTTATAAGCATATAGACTCAAGGGATACAAGAGTCCTGGCCACTGCTCACACATATGACCAAGAAAGTGTGTCCTAATTTTAAGCAGCAAACAGAGCTACCATTGTGAACGGTTCCCCAGCATACAAGCAATGTGGAAACAATTTCTGAGTATCAAAAGCCTGAAAACCACTGGATAAAGAAAACAGGATGGAAAATGTCATTGAACGATCACCTCCACACGAGAGGCCATATACCTGTAAACTGCCAACAAAGGGATGGATGGTTGATTTTCCCAGGGACATCAGGCAGGCCACTGCTAGAGACAGTGTTAAGTTATGGGGATCTTTGGCCTGGTGCAGAATAGCAATTCTTAGATTTCATTCTGAAGTTACCATGGACCCAAAACTGAACTCAAATAAAAGACACACAAATTAAATGTCAAATGATTGGTCCTCACTAGAATTTTCAAGTCTGCTTGGTATACAAGAAAGAAGTTACTGAGATAATCAAAATTCCAGAAAGGCAGCAGTATTAGCCTACAGCAACATGAACATGTTTTTTGGCAAAGTGCAATGCACCTTAGAGACTAATACAATTGCACTGTCTTCACTTCCAGAAAAATGCCATCAGCTCATTCACTCCAGAGTTCTTGTTGTCCCTGCTGAATGACACTCACCCCCTTCTTGGCCAAAACTTCATCTCCAGTATTAATGATACTGGCTAGCCACTCTGCCTGCAGCAATAGTGGGCACAAGGTTGACAGGACACACCAGGTACATGTGTGATGCTACTTGCAGATGTTTTTCTCCATTCGGTCTAGCAAACAGGCCTGCCTACTCCTTTACTACTAGGACAAAAGTGGTTGTGTCAAAATGATATGCTTGTACTGAGAAATGTAAGCAAGAAAAAAAGCTGGACAGGAACTGCTGATGCATATAATCCTGAATTCATAGTTTGTAATGTGTAGGTGGTACATATTTCTCCACCTCCCCTTCAGGCTATATTGGCACATTGCATTTAAAGAGAGGCAGTTATGCCCACATGCTATTCCTGTTCCATGAAGCCACTCTCTCCCCTAGATTTACTGTAGCTTGGATAGGTTTACTGCAAGGAAATACTGTCAGCACTGGTATTCCCAAAAGATGGAAAGTAAAGAGGTAAGTGCTGTGAAAACAAGCCTGTCTTATGTTCCCTTCAGGAATATAAAAGCCATTTGCCGTCTTCCCCATGTGAAAAAGCTACACAATTAAGTCTGCAATTGGGGAAATTGCAACAGCATTTAGGAGATACAGAGATATGAAATAGCAGACTGAGGTTCCAGCTAGTTCAGTATTATGCTTCCAAGTACAAATACATCCACAAAAGTTACAAGGGAGGTTCTATTGCACTATCATGAAAAACTGTTGATAGACCTACTCTTCTATTAATTTGTGTACAGCTTTAAGCTACTGGCCAGACAGCTGTTGGCAGTGAATTCCACAAGTTAAACTAAGGCATTATATGAAATACTGCCTCCTTTGGTCTAGTCTGTTCCTAGCTACTGCTAGCCAATTTCATTGAGTGAGTCCATGTTCTAACTCAGGCATCCCCAACCTGCGGCCCTCCAGATGTTTTGGCCACAATCACTCCCACGATCACTAGCGAACGACCAGTGGTCAGGGATGATGGGAATTGTAGTCCAAAACATCTGGAGGGCTGAAGATTGGGGATGCCTGTTCTAATTCCCTATATCAGGGTCAAGTCCTCAAGACACCTGCTGGACTTCAAGTCCCATTACTGCTGACCATTGGTCACACTGGCAGGGGCTGAAGGGTTCCAGAGGGCATACTGGCCACCCCTGCTCCACATCATTTATAAAGCTACCTTGTGGACTTGTTTAGTTACTATATTTAAAAAAACCAAAAACCAAGGGGCCTCACGTTTGCTTTTGTTCCCAAGCAGCATAACACAGCCCCAATAGTTATGCTTGTTCTTTTCTGGTGCAGCAATGTCCTTTTTAAGATGCGGTGACAATAATTGTTCACAATACTCTAAATGCAACTACACCACAGATTTATCTAATCTAGCTAAAGATTTCTGTTAGCGACGGCTTTGTTTCCATTTCCTTGCTTAATAATTCTCAACTGCACTTGTCGTTTTCACTGCTGCTACGCAATGCGCTGACTTCTCCTGTAAGATGTCCGCTGTCACCCCAAGATGGGCAAGCCCTAGCCAGTTCAGTCCCCATCAGCGGGTGTACACGTAAGTGTGTGGGTGTGGCAGGCAATTTGCCAAACATGAATCCTGGCAGGTGAGCACATCTAAACATACGAGAATTACATTTGCAAGCCTCCAAAGATAAACTCCGATTTCCTTGGTTTGCTGCCGTCATCCTGTAGAAGCTGTGCCCCAAGGCCATGAAGGTGCCACTGGGAAAAGAAGGCTGATCAGCTGAGTTTGAAGCAGAGCAGGCTCCAATAAAGTGAGTGAGAGAGACGACGAACCAGTTAAGAGGAAATAAGTTCACAATGCAACCACCACCAACACAAAATTGTTAATTTATTGTTATTTAGGAGGCAAAAAATGTACTGTTACAAGATTCATTTCCCAACAGAGAAGGTCAAAAAATGAGCCAAAAATATATTTTAAAAAAGGAATAATGACACTTTACAATTCATTAAATTAAAAAAAAGTAAAATATCTCCTTGTGCAATTCTGTGAAAATGAGAAAAGAGGAGGGGGAAAGATGCAGTTAGAAAGCCCCCCCTCCCGCCCTGAAGGGAGCAGCTCCGTGCAGGATAGGGCCAGGCAAGGGCAGGAAGGGCCCTGCAGTCTCACACCTGTCCAAAGCTTAAGTGGGACGGGGAAGACACGGCCACATGCAGCCTGCTGCCCTTCACAGGGAGACAAGGGGGCTAGCATACAAAGCCTTTTAATGATCCTTCCCATGACCCCCTTCCTGGACCCTGTTGAGGCTGCTGTAGATTCCAGGTGAGCAAACACCAACACAGGGCAGTTGCCAACTCCGCTAGGCTGGATTAATACCCCTGACCAGGAATAGCTCCCCCTTGCTACCACAGCCCTTTACCTATAAACTCAAGCACCCTATTGCCCAGTAGGGTGTGAAGCAAAGCGTCTCACACACAGCCTTGTGTGCGCTTGAGAGAACAAGAACGCCCTCCTTCTACTCCACTGGTTTAACCCAAGACCAAAGCCTCACACCCTAACTTGAGGGACAGGCAAGTGTGTATGCTCAAGCCCTGGGCTCAAGGAGGGGGACACGCTCAAGCTTAGGAAACTGAGGGCAGCCCTCGCTCCTAAGGACTAGGCTGCGGCCTGCAGAAACACCTCCAAACTGGGCAGAGCACAATTCCTACCCGCTATGTCCTCCACTCTGAAATTTGCAGCAGTGGGATATGGATTTGAGGGAAGCGCCTTATGCCTTGTCCAAAGGGCTTTGAAGGGAACTCTTGCATAGATGTCTCCTCCCACTGTCCCTCACGAGCTGAGCAGGCCGCAAGCGTTTGGCATGAGCGGGAGGCCCAGGAACAGGGTCATGAGAAACCCAGACCTCTCCAGATCTGCTATCTTGCTCTGGCAGCGCACAGAACCCTGGGCCCTTATTCTGCCTTCACACAGTCAAGGGATGTGCATCATCCACTGCCTAGTTCTGTTCAGGTGCTGACCGAGAGAAAGACACCAGACCGAGAAGAAGGTGAGCACAAAGGCTGCAAAGCGTGAGTGCCCAGCATCCACCAGGCATGCCAGTTCATCAGGCAGGGCGCAGAGGGAGATGATACTGGGGGGGTTTGGGGAGCAAGCTGAGTAGGAGCCAAAGCTGCCCAGGGCTCAGCGGACACTGGGCAGGAGGAAGAGATGGCACCAACACTCCTCTATAATCTCAGACCATGAACAATACTGCTCTATGAACCTTTCCCAGGGGCTCATCCCCTAACCATAGTGCTGAGCAGCTTGGGGCAGCAGAGAGGGGAGAGACCCCTGGATCCTGTTGCAGAAGGAGAAGGGAGGGGCTTGAGGTGGAAAAGAAGGAGGTCTCTTGGGGGAAGATACTGCCCAAAGCCCTCCAGCAAGATTCCAACTGCCCCTGACTGCTCGTAACATTCCCAATACTGCGTTTGGTACTTTCCCCACCCCATCCATTTCCTGCTGCCCCACCCGCACCACCCCCTGCGACAGCTCACAGGCCCCATTTAATAACAGCAAAATTGCTTAAATTAAAAAATTAAAATATATATACATATATATATATATACTGTACACACACCGACGACAACAGAACAGTGCCAAAACCAGAGTAAGGAGCGAGGGGGAGGGGGAGGAGGCAGACAGTTTCTTTACAATAAAAACAGGAGTTCAATCTCAGCAGAAGAGGAATCTGGGGTCCCCTAAAAATACCCATCTAGGGAGAGGGAGGTGGGCGAGAGGGTTGGAAAGAGCAGGAGATGGGGGAAGAGAAAGGAGGAGGTGCGTTTGGGCTTTTACAATGGCATCTTCCCGATCCAAGACCTGGCCAAAGGGCTCTCAGCTTCGCCGGGATTTTGAGTGCTGAATAAGCCACTGTAGGGTGATGTCTGTCAAACACAAGATACGGTTAATGACCATCATGAAAAATAGAAGCTTAGCTAGAGGTAAGGGAAACACACAGGGGCCTCACAGGAGATTATCAAATTATGAGCTGAGCTCATGATTCACTTCTGTAGCCCTGCTGCCAGCAGCCCAACATGTTGTCCTGAAGGGAATGACCTCTGCATGTGAGTGAACTTTTTCTCTACCATTGCTTTCAACAGGGGTGGGGAACCTATGGTCCTCCAGGTGTTATTGGACTCCAATCCCAACCAGCCTGAGCCAGCATGGCCAACAGGCAAGGAAAACAACAGCTGTATTTCACCAACACTCAGAGGGTCACAGTTTCTCCACATCTGGGCCTACACAAAGCTTTCTTGCGCCCCTAATTATTTATGGAGGGGGCAGACCCCGGGGGCATTCAGTGCCATCACAGAATCAGTCCCACAGTGCTCAAAACACAGGAGAGCCAAAGAGCATAAGGAGAGCTCTCCCCATGGGCAGTCTTGGTGTCACGGTGCATTCAAGCCCCAACCATTCCCCTTAAAATTGTCAGGCACTCTGACCCTGCAACCTCCCCCTTCCCTTCTACACTCACCAATGTTGTCCTTTTCTTTGCAAGAGATTGAATAGCAACAGATCTCTCGGTCCTGGATGGCAGACAGGTTCCTGAAGGAAAAACAGAAGCACAAGAATGTCAGGCTTCCTTGGGGAAAGAACTACATACAGAGAAAGGCATCCACAATGAAATGGGCAAAACGTGCCTCTCTCCCTGCAGCAGTGACTCCTCTACATTTTCCTGCCAGTCCCATGTATAATATCCCACTTACAATCCAATGGGGGCCTATACATGTGGATTCCAACACCCACTCATGAATATATGGAGGGTCTGGAAGGCATTACAGTGGGTTTGCGAATGTGATCCGTGCAGGATGCACGTTGACTACCCACAGCATTCGCAACCCACGTCTGCGCACCCGTGGGTTGTGAGTCAGCGCTTCTGCGCATGCGCGACTGCCAAAACCCGGAAGTAACCCGTTCCAGTACTTCCTGGTTTTGGCGGTCCATAACCCAAAAAAACGCAACCTGAAGCGGCTGTAACCAGAAGTATGACTGTACTTCATTCTCTCAGAAGACTGTCTGAGCTCACCCAAATAGACAGCTACCGTCAACCTATTATTTCTAGGTTATCCAACATTTCCACAAGATGTAAGGGAAATCTATTCCTCACAAAACCAACATTTCTTGTCACCTGTCTTTATTCCCCTTTAATTCCTTCGGGAATTCCAGTGCTATTGCATTGCAATTTTCTTTATTTAGTTATAGTAGTCAAGATAAACTACTACTACTTGTTTAGTTTATTCTATAAAACTAAACAAAATCCACACTTCATCTGCATCTCTCTATCCTATTATGCCATCGACTTGGGTTTCTATTCAGAGTTTCTTTAGCAATATATTTCAGACAGTCAGCTGCTTTCCTTTCCCCTCCAATAATAGCTGAAATTCAGTTTTTTCATTTTTTATTCTCCCCACTCCAATGCCGCCCCAGGGCATTGGGTAACACTCCTTGGGAAAGGTGCTGCTGTGCAAAAGCACCCAACAGCATGTGACAATGTGTATACATTGTCAGGAAAGACAATGGGAAGGGGCTTGACAGGAGGGGAGCTGGTGACTCCAGTTTTTGGTTTGGCCAGCAAAGCTAGCCCCAAACAGCAGCCCCATGTGAACAAAGCACCTCAGCTCGATCTCCTCAGTGGTGAACAGGAGGGTTATTACTGCTGGATGCAAGTTATCAAAATGTTAACCCTGGTAGACAAATAGCATGGGAGAAGGATAGCACAACTCCTGTCTAGGTCTTATACACATAACACATTTGAAAATTTTCTTTTTCCTCTCTCCAGCTCCCTTCTAATCTTCCAAGATGCTTGCCTTGAGCCAAGCTTTGTTTTCTTGAATTGCGCCATTTTAGCACGTGACAATCATGAAATTCCTAGACCTCCGTTCAATCACATTATCCAGCCAGTACCAAAAAAAGGAAAGATGAAAACACTGGCCTGCCTTTGGCGCCACCCTGTGGTACATCACATGGCTCCAAGGTATTTTTATTTTTATTTAAAGAAAAACAACAACAACCTGACATCAAGTCCAAGGTTTCCTTGGCTCTTTGCATTTCCACTAAAACTTAAACAAATTCTGAAGCTCTATATCAATCATCGATCCAACAGAAATGGTAATGTGTCCTATGGCACCTAAGAGACAGGCAAATCACTAGGCATGGCTTAAGCTTTCACAGCTTAAGCCTGTCAGACACACAAGTTCTTCCTTGCATTGCACCCTATGTGCAGAGGAAAAAGCACTGTAAACCACAAGGCATATTGTACACCTCTGACATTCCTATGTAAAATGCACAGTACTGAAGTTTGTGGCCAGACCTGCTGTGTTGCCAAGAGGGGAAATATTCCTGAAGGCTTGTACTCTTCTATACCACTTGGGCACATTCTACATCCATGATTGCCAGGATGTTCACTGGTGGATTTGTCATGGGCTGTAATTAACTCAGGAAGCCATAGGGCTGGGCAATATAGAGTGGTACCAATATAGATACAGTGGTACCTCTGGATGCGAACGGGATCAGTTCCGGAGCCCTGTTCGCATCATGACACCCATTGGCAATAACACTCCCCAAATAATGTAATATGGAGCCCAAGAATGGGACACAGCCAGACAACTTGCCAATGCCAAGACAACAGGGTGCCAAGCACATCCAGTCACCAGGCTTTTGCTACTTTGTGCTCACCCACAATTATTTTAGATTTTTAGACTTCCTGGCCCTTCAGGTCAGTGGCAATGCTGTGAGTACACATATTGCTCCATATAACATTCCAACACATTCATGGCCCACTTTGAGCAATGCTATTTCTTGTGCCCAAATGCCTCACCTCTCCCTGAGAAACAAAGGCACCATTATCATCTGGACCCATGAGAAAAAAGCCCCACTAAAGAAAGCGACAGAACATCAACTGTTGCCACCTACAGCTCCAAGTGAGACCCCCTCCAACATGTTTTATCAATGAACTACAGGACATCATGGTCATCTGTATTCCTTGTGTGGTAGTTATGTCATCATTAGAAGACATCACCCTAATCTTAAATATCTATCTGCCGGGAAAAAAGAAAAAATGGGACTATGCCTTACAACAAACACAGGTGCCAAGTCCACTCAAGCAACACTATTACCAAACCTAATATTATCAACCATACTGTTGGATGTTTATTCAACTGCTCAACTTCCAGTGCAACATATACCCACAGTTCAGAAATATGGTGCCTTCTAGATAATGTTGGAATCCACCTCCTATCAGCCCCAGACAGCATGGTCAATGGTTGGGGTGATGGGACTTGTAGGCTAGCAATATCTGGAGGGTACTACATTGGCTATCATTGCTATGGCGTCTTGATAATGCCCTTCTGCTGCCCACATAAGATAAACAGATCTGGCTCTATATATGAAAATGCACAGACATAATTCGGACACAGAAATGATTAGCACTCGGAAACCTAAAGGAGAACTCTCTCAGAACACACTGCTGGTGACCTGAAAGTCAACATGTCTACAAAACTACTTCAAACTACTCTAATATGAAACACCAGGATTAGATTTTGTAAGTGAGTTTGATTATATTGCATCTGTGGAGCTGTGGATTTCTTCTCCCCAAAACAAGAGTAGAACTGGCATAGCTAGAAAGGTAGGTGATAATACTATGACAACCGGTGTGCGTGTTATTTCCACACACTCTCTACTGAGAAAAACATTTCATGCAGTTGACCAAGCTGGCTCTAGTCCACAAAAGCTAGTGCCACAATAAATATAAAGGGCTTTAAAAGGGCAACACAAGACTCCATGTTGTTTTTCCTGCAGCAGACTGTAACAGCTACCCTTCTGGAATTTATGCCATAACCTTGTGAAAGGAATTAAGGATCTGCACAGCCCAGCCGTGGGGGTGGGGTGGGGTGGGGGAACCAGACCTGTGAGTTCAAAGCAGCCTTAAAAAACAAGCAGATGTCTCCCCACTGTCGTAACAGCAAATTTCCCCTTTAAGGAATGCAGCAAGAGATCCAAATTACTGAAGATTTTTACAGCTGGAGAAATAGATGCCTTGGCCTAGTTCTCTTTTAGTAACTTGGTAGCAGCCTCTCATCTGTTGGAAACATGTGCATGTCTGAGGGAAATAAGTGAGCAGTCAGAAATGCAGCAGCACTAAAGCAATCCTACAGCAGCCTTGCCAGTGCTGACAGAGCATGAGGTCATACCTGCCCCTTAAGAGAGCTTCATACAAGCACTAGCTCTCTTCCAGCAATTTATGTTATTGGTTATTTGCAGATTTATAAACCACTTCTGATTCTGATATGGCAAAAAATGGAGATGGGGGCAGTGATGCAGGTTTTCTGGAAATTTTTTGAATTCAAAGTAGGGTGATTTGCATTGGAATTTTTTCTGAAGCCCAAGACAGTGATCTAATACAGCATGCTTCTTTTACTTGCATTCAGCAAACAAAGCTAGAATCTTGCTTGCCTAATATCACATTTGCAATTGTCATGCATTCATTGTTATTAATGAACTTATGAAACACTTTTCTGCAGAAAAGCAGTGCAGAAAATTTCACTTTCCACACCACTGAGGGAGACGCATGCAGATTCGGCAATGGGCAACAAAATGTACAGGACTTCTGATTCATTCAAGAATGCTGCTGTGATCTAGGATTATGATCTTTCAACCACATCAAACATATCCAGATCCAATTTCCCAAACTCTTAAACTGACTTGTGTGTATGAAAACCAATCAATCAGTGCAATGTGAATGCCTCAGTCAAGCTCAACAATGGTTCTTTTTGAGATGCAAAAGCCCACAGTAGGCAAATACCTGTAACTCCAAATACTTACATCTTCTCAATGAGCTCCTTCTCATCCAAGGCACCAGGCAGATCTCGCTTGTTCCCAAGAACAAGGACCTGAGAAAGAGAAGAGGGTAGATCACTCAGTCCACGGCTCACATAGGCAGCTCGCATCTACCACTGGGTCAGCCAAGGGTGGCTCCATTGGTTATGATGAATAAACCCTATATAGCCATGGTTTCAATAGAACGGACACCCTTGAAGCAAAGCATTTCCTTATAATCCAGGGGAACTTCTTCTAAGCATGGAATCAGAAAAGCCAGGTCTACATCACAGTGACAACAGACAGCACAAGAGCTTCAAACTACACGGTCAGTTCCTGAATACAAGGAAAACACTGGTGAAATTAAGATCAGCAGGGTTTCAAAAAACAAAAACCTAGCCAAATATGTCAATTACATATTTTCCTATTCTCTAATAAGCTTTTTTTGTTGAGCTCAGCTGCAACGTATGTTGAAAAGGACTTCAGATTCTCTGGTGGCAGACAGACTTTGCAGAACAAGGGTATTTTCCCATTTCATGGATGGAATACAATAGCAAGCACCACTCATTTGGCTCATCCCGGACTTTCTCACTTCAAACTCACATACATTGTACCCTCAAGGACTCACAGCATTAAGATAACAGCGGCAAGTGGTGCGTCCTTTATCTCTTCCAAATGGTGCAGTAATAAATTTTCTATATTGCACTCAACAGTTTCCCTGTTCTAACCAAACCTTTCATATCTTGGAAAAGAGACATCCCAACGACACAGTCCAGCAGAGCAAAGCATGCAAATAGAGAGGAAGAATTTAATCCAGAGTCTGGTCTGGAAGGCTTGCCACTAATCATCCACTGCTAGTTATGATCCATCACACACTCATACGATACGGATCTGTTTGCTTACTTAGCCTCTCTCCAGAACTGGAGCAACTTACAGGGATGCCCTGGAGCTGTGGCTTATCAAGCAGGTTGTGAAGTTCGTTCTTTGAGGCTTCAATCTTCTCCTGGTCTGCAGCATCTACCATGTATCTGGAATGAAATCAACTACATTAGCACTGAGGTCAAGAAGCAACAGGTGCTATTGCATGGAGTAGCCAAGCCAGAGGAAGAGAGCAATCTCCAGAAAGCAAGGTGGGTTATCCTGAATCTTCATTTGAGTCCCAGCCACTGAGTATAGGGTCCTAACTAACCACTACCTTGCATTAGATTCAATTATTCTCCCCATCCCATAAGTAGGGGGAATTGCAATTCTGAGACCACATACTTTCAGTGTGGCCACCATAATGCTACACATCAGTCAAAATTTGTAGAAATCCTTTTGGTTTGCAAATTTTTTTATAAACTGGTGAGAGGGATAGTGTTGGGTTTTGTTTTGTAATCTGTGTGGATATTTTTTTGCCTGGGGATGGGTATAGACTGATTTTTACTGAAGAGTGCAAAGCACAAAGAGCAGATCCATGCAGGTGGGATTAAGTTTAAGATTTTTATCAGCCATCTGCCCACATATGTTTAAATTCAAGAGAGCTAAAAGTTGGGGAAGGGGCGGTTGGAATCTGCTGAAAATATTTTGTTCAAGATACCTGATTTTGTGTTGGAGGAAAATTCAACATAACAAAGGGTTTGGATCGTTAGACCCACTGACCATCTATTACCAATTCCTAAGCCACCATAGAAATAATGCCCTTGCCACTGCCAGTTCTGATTTCTTGTGGCACAAATTGCTGCTTGTGCCACTACCTTAATGGGCAATCCTTATCCCTGCCCTTTCCCAGAGTGCCTCCAATGCTCAACACAAGAAGCTGCGAGGTGCTCTTGTGCAATGCAACAATTCAGCTGCTCTAACTGCTGGTTGCACAGCAGGAGCTTGGCAAACCGCATCTATGTTAAATTATTCATCGGGCAAAATGTGCTAGGCTGGCTCACCTAGAAAGCCAGCAGGCAGGGAATATGGGACGCGGTGTGCAGATTTCCTACATGGAGTTTTTATGTTATAGTAGATATTGAACAAGCACAGAACATCTGAGAAGCATTCGATAATGTGGAAATCTACAAGGAAATATTTCTGCAACTGAAACAGCATACACAGTACGGGGTTTCTAACTGAGCCCAGCTTGTATTGCCTCTGGTCATTGGCAGTGGCCATCAAGGTAAACCCAGCTGAGAAGTGCCAAGAATATGGCATGAAGCACGCAGAAGCCCAGATCTAAGAAAATTAAAGAGCCTCTATTTTGTACATGCTGGTTTCTGCCATTCCCCAGTTTCTGCTGAATTATGTAAGCTACCCCTTAAGTGCCATGTACAAGCTATCTGGAAGAAGCACCTATATTTTCTGCTTTTGTTTTTTTGCAAAGTGCCATGTATATTGAAGACACTATATACCCCTTTAAACAGTTCTGAAGGGATAAAGGCTTCCCCTTCACCCTACATTTGTGTGTATATAGCTTTTGAGGTACACATAATATAGCTTTTAATGCACGCATTTCATGTTTAGAAGACCAAACCCTGCAATCTGGTAAGGTAATTAAATATTCTTACGAATGGGGGCCTCAGAGAGAGAAGATGCTTCTGAAAAATGGAGATCATAAAAGCATCCGACTCCCAAGGAAAGTAACTGCTTCTTGCAGCAGACTTCTTCCTTTTCAAAAATCACCTGTCTATGAATACTAGTATCCAACTGTCTATACCAACACACATCTTCTCCAAAACATGGCAGAGAAACCAGCTTATAGTCAAGGCTGTGTAGTCTGTGCATGTACTCTGCGGAGGAATTGCAGGTCAGCGGTAGAGCCCATGCTTTGCATGCAGAAGATCCTGGGTTCAAATCTGCGGGATCTCAGCTTAAAGAAATTTGCTGCTAGTGAGAACAAACAATTCTAGGCTAAATGCACGAACAGCCTGACCTGGTATATGGCAGCTTTCTAAGGAATCCCAAGGGTTTTTTTTTGCTAAAAATAAATATATATTAAAATCTATGGCTTGAATAAATGTTAGAATTAATGAATTTTGTTTGGTTGTTTTTTCAACCTCTCTCTACCTCTAGTAGACACGGGGAAAGGAAGAAACAATACAAGGCACTGAAGCCACATTCCCTGACCACTGGAAATTCAATCCTTTCCAGTCACTCACCAGGCAATCTCCAGATCAGTCTTGTGCCAGTTTCCTACCAAAAATTGCCCCCCACCTGGCTGCTCTTCACTCCCTGAAGGTGCTATTCTTCAAAACACAATTGGCTCATTTTTAAAAGGCGTACATATAATCAGGTGTAGCCTGGCCCTTTGGCAGAGGCGCTACAGAAATACTTTGTCTTGCTCTATTTCAGCCCAAGAGAGGAGAGCAGCAGAATGGCTGAAGGTTATTCTGTCCACCCGTACCAGGTACTCAAAGGAATAAAGAGGGTTTCACAAAAAGCAGCACCAGCAGGAACTGAAGAGTCAGCCAAGGACACTGAGATCTTTCAGAGACAGCACAGAAGTCTGCAGCTGTCAATAAAAGGCCCTGCCCTGCCCCACAGCCTACTGACAGTGAGGGTTTGAACTGAACGGCTGCCTGAAGAACCTTCCTCCTCCTCCTGCCTTCCATGCAGTTAATCAGATTCCACAAGCAACCCTTTGTGTCAAAAGTGGCCTGATGCAGAAGCGGTGCTTTATTTGCAACTTTATTTGGTACAGTGTAGCTTAAGTGCAGCCATCCAGTGGTTTTTTGTGTGTGCAGTAACCCTCAGAGCAGGGGCACTCACTTATGGTTCAAAGGCAGGTAGGATCCAATGGAGTCATTATGCCATTCTATAAGAAATAAAGAATGGATTTATGGAGTTGTAGTTCAACAACATCTGGAGAGCCACCGGTTCCCCGGGCCTGATATAAAGGAACCCAGCCTGTGCTTAGAAGTGAAGCCACACCTGTAAAGTAGGTAAGAAATCTCTTACAGTTCCAAATGTGATCCAAGAGACAGTGGATATGTCCTGAGGAACAAAGAAGCCTCATCTTTGCCTGAGTTTATTGGACTGATTTGATCCCACCATCACCACACAGCTCCAGTGTTCAGAGGAAGCCTAGGACTTGTCTTGAGAGTAGCGCACGGCAATCTCAGAGCTTGGTGACAGACTGAGAATCGAGGCATGGAATACTTACACTATGGCACTGACTCCACGGCAGTACCGCTCCCACATGCTACGAAAACGAGGCTGGCCCCCAATATCCCAGAGCTGTGGGGAAAGAAGCAGCAAGTTAAAATATAGATGAGAACTACAATGTGAGAATTTGCAAGCCCAAGCATTCTCCTTGACTCGCACATACTTGGCCCCACTGCCTGCTCTACACTTTCCCATGTCTTCATTTTATGCATGGTCATCCACAGTCTCTCCACAGCCCACACTCTTTATTATTAAGGAAGCCATCTGAAGTGCTACCAGAAGATTTCAGAGAGCCTTGGGTTTCTGAGCAACAATGGCCACTTCACAAAAGCATTCTCACACTTACAAATGCTGTAAAGAACCCAAGTATTCAAATTAAAGTATTATGATAAATTAAAATTTACTAGGATTAGCTCCACAAAACTCTTGAGTGATGGAACTGATATCCAAACTAATTAAATAATATTTGCAGTATTTTCCTGGTCAAAACACATAAATGGAACTGAAGGAGGCGAACAGTCTATTGATATATTTAGAAATCCTGCATTTAACCAGACACACTCTACTGCCACTACTCTGCTTAGGCAATTCCTTTTAGGATTCCCACCAAACATCTACTCCTCTCTCTAACAGTAGCAGAGCTAATTATTCAAATAATACACAAAAACAATAGGGTACCTAGCAATAGTGAGAGAAAGACCACCCAGAAATTCACATCCACAGTTTTGACTAGAAGAAACCCCAGAATAACCTTAACTTATATTGTAAACCACCCTGTGATATATTGTATACTTCCTTGTTTTCCTCAGATGAAGAGCAGTATACAAATTAAACAAGCAAACACTTCTATATTTTGTCCTCATATGTATCTATAAGCAATCTTTTTATTTAAGAGTGGTTTACAAAGAGTTATTAAAAAATACAAAGTCAAACACATCATATAAAAACTGTATAAAATATTACAACCAGAAGCAGCAACCAGTTTAGTGCTCAAATTGTGTTGGAAAACAGGGTACCATCAATAAAATAAATTCACAAGCTCCACTCCAGCACCATTCAGTCTGAGTTAAACTTTTAGTTTAAAAACCGCAGGTGAGGGAGGTGGGCCTTGTCTCTCCGCAAACTTAATTCCCCAATACTTTGAACATCGAACCAATTTTAAGAAAAACTTATCAGAGCATCCCAAGAGTCCTCTAGAAAAGGGTTGGCTCGGCTTGGCACCCAGAAACCAGTTTGGTGTTATGGAAACAGCAGATAGTTTTAAAAAGCTGCTGTTAATTCAACCCTGTCGATCTGCCTGCACTTCCTTAAACCCCTAAGCTTGCCTGCAGCACTATGTTGCAAATCTAGGAGCACACTTGCCCAAGACATACTGCATCTTACCTTTATAGTAACATTTCCCTTGGTGATCTTCCTCATATTGAAGCCCACTGTTGGGATCATATCTTCATTGAACTGCCCCGACTAAAACAAAATAAAAATAGATCAGTCTTTCATATGGAAGGCTTGGCTGTTTCTGTCTACCGCGTTCCACCTTGGCTAAGCAAGCTCCCCTGAGAGAAGGAAAAGCGATGAGATGTGTTCATTCCTAGAGCAAAAGAAGTACCTATTTAGCGAGTCCTGAAAAGCAGCACACATTTTGAGCACTTTGAATAATATACCAGAATAATACTTGAGGGTTAATATCAGAAAACATTACAATCTTTCTAAACTGCCTTTCATCCTGTAAGATACCAAATATTTTGGAGGGGTGGAGAGAGAAAGAAACCAGAGGCAAAGACTCTTAAGTAACACCCTCCTGGCTACTACTGAATAAATCATGGTTGGTTCTACACAACCATATGCTTCACTGGTAGTAATCAGCTGTTATATATCAGGTATTCACTGGAATACCCATTCACCAAGTGCCTACTTTGTTTACATTTAGGCACCAGGTAAACATTATTGTTTTTGCTTGAGCATTTGGGGTTGACACTTGCCAGATAGATTATAGTTTGCCTTTATGGGGCTTTAGTGCTGCCTTGGGGGCAATATTTGGAAGAAAGCGCAGGATTTTTTTCAATTTTTATTTTTAAAAACAGCTTTGTTGTTAATAGGCAGTGTTTCAACATGTCTGTAATTAAACTGTTTCTCTGCTGATGAAGGTTCAGAGAATTTATGAGGAGGCAGATAACCTTTTGCTGGCAAGCACTGGAAACAAAATGTGCAGGACACAGACACATCAGTCCTGTTGACTGCACAGACCAGGACAACAGGAAGCATCTTATAGATTGGAAGTGCTGAAACAAATCAAGGGTGCGTGGGTGCAGAGAACGTATAATTTCTCTATTTTGTGCAAGGTTTTCTTCTTCTCCTTCATTGTATAAAGAGAAGTGACAGGGAAGGTGAGATGTATTTCAGGAGAAATAACCTTATTAACGGACAGAGCCAATACTCAGGTTATACTATGAAAGGACATGGGAAATGAGAGTGCTGCTGGCAATGTTTTTTTAAAGAAAAAAGAAAAAGAATGATACTCAAGGGTTGGATAGTTACTTTAATGAGAGGTGTTCTTTATGCTAAGAACACAAGTAGCAATAATGGAAGCTTGCCACCTTGGCCGTACAGTTATCTGCATGTCAATTAATTTGGTCCCCATGGCCCATTCCATATTTGGCTTCTGCTGAGACACAGCCTATAAGACAACTTAATGCAATGTCTGACAAGCTCCCTGGGAACACAACTTGCATGCACCGGAACACAGGACATGAATTAAGAGCCAACAAGGAATAAGAACTTTCACTTATGACAGACTTGCTTTGTTCAGACAGAAGAAACCCTGAGCCAGCATGTTTTCACCCTTTTTTCCTCAATTTTGTTCTGTTGGCTTACATTTCTATAATAACTGCAGTATGGTACTCTGTGCTTTGCTCCAGCCAAAGTGCCTGCAGGGAATTAACTTTCACATACCCATTGAGCAATTCTTCAGTACTTGCTGAGTCAAAAAGGTCTATTATATATATTCTGGTCTGTTCATTTTTAACACCCAAATTTCAAATTATACCTGTTTATTAAAAGAAAGCTTTCTAAACAAACAGCAAGTGTGCTCACAGTATGTTGCAAATAAATACAAAACTCAACACCTGCAATTCCTATAGGAAGCACATGAATACGTACAGGAAGTGTGTGAACCTCAATGAAACATTAAGGGGCAAAATGGCAATGAAGGCATCCAGTTCAGACATAACCCACCCCCGCTCCCAGAAAGAACACTTTATTTAAGGTTGACAGACTTAGAGCAGAGGAAGCAGAAAAGGGAATGGCAACATCTGCCCTGTGGAAAGGAATTATCTGTCCTACGTACAATGAGTTGCAACATTAGATTTCTCAATGTCACAAGACCTTAGAAATTAATATGTCTGTCAGCAGAGTTCAGCCCACTGCTGCTTTCATTCAGTGATTTACGGTTTTAAGATTACCAACATTCTTAAACTTCTCTTGCTTTTAATCCGGCCTCCAAAGTTTTACGAGGCTGCGAGTCTCCAGCTCAAATCTAACTGTCAGCAATGAATTTATGTTAACTCTCTGATTAGAAAAACTGAGTGCTTTTAGCCATCAGCTTCTCAAGATATGACACATCAGCAAATCTTCCAAGGTTCCGAGACTCTTCACAAAGATTTTGTGCTTATTCTCCCAGGGTTCCATTTCAAAAGGCATAACCTGATACTTGTCGAGAAAATAACAGACGGCTCAAAAACAACAAGCTTCAAAAAAAGGCCAACCAGTACAAATTTCACCTGGGTTTTAACAAACCATGCTACTCCAGTCCTTGGGCCAAAAGGTCATTGGTGGGATGAGCTCAAGCATTCTCTGTTTCCCTGGTCTATAGCACTTGTGAAATAGGCTATCAAAATTACCAGGAAAATTGCGGGTGGAGTCAAATTTCAATACGCACACAGTGTATGTTGAGATTCCAGAACAAAGAGATGAACAAGTCATTTAGAGTTATGGGTAACACAAGAGGCTTTGCAGATACCAAGCTGAACGTTTGGCTTTAAAGCCTCAAAGAAGTGTGACTCCACAGGTAAACAGAAAGCTTGGCCTGTCCACTGCTGGATCAGACCAAAGGCCCATCTAGTCCAAAACCATGTTTTCACAATAGCCAACCAGATGCCTATGGTAAGCCCACAAATAGGACATCAGCATGACAGCAGTCTCCTGTTCACAATTCCTGGCAACTGGAATTTGTAAGAAAACCAACCCATTTATTATTTGAAGCATACTGTTCTACTCACTGGGGACTCAAAATTGCTTCACAGAACACAGATGAAGGACCTATTGGATCAGAGGATGGACAGTGAACAAGTCACAGTTTCACAGAGCTGTTAAAAGAGTGACAACCACGCTCTAGTAAACTCCATTTGGGGCTAACGTATGTGGAGCTATTCTTGAAGACAGTTTGGAGACTGCAGCTGGTTCAAATAAATAATAAATAATAATAAATAATAATAATAATAAATAATAATAATAATAATAATAATAATAATAATAATAATAATTTATTTATACCCCGCCCTCCCCGGCCAGAGCCGGGCTCAGGGCGGCTAACACCAATAAAATTCCAGTAAAAACATAATAAGAACAAAGAAAAAGAAAAAAACAATTTAAAATACAGGTTAAAATGCAATTTAAAATGCAAAAGGCTCAACTGCCAGAGTTCTGCCAGATTTTCTGTATGGGACCACATGACACCCATACTTAAAGATCTGCAGTGGCTACACCTTTTCACCACCAAGCCCAATTCAAGGTGCTGGTTTTGATGTATAAGGCTCTGAACCCGATTACCTGAAGAAGTGCTTCTCCCCATACTGTCCACCCTGTTGGTTACACCATCTCTGAATGAGGTCAGTGAACCTGTGACATGCCAGAGGGTAACCTCAGCACTTACACCCTGATTTTGGAATAACATTTTCCCAAGGCTTGGCTGGCACCAATATTATCCATTTTCCAGAGTTTCTAATATGATCCTACAGGGCCTGCATTGGGACAGATGGGTGATGTACTGCTTTGTAATCTCCCTGTTTTCATTTACCATACCATGCTTTGTTGGTTTTTATTTTAATTTAAAAATTGCTATTACCCACCCTGAGATCACTTTCAACAGTAGGGTAGTGAATAAACTGCATAAATAAAAAACAAAAGCCACACTTTTATCAACACAACTTTCAGGGTATTTTTCCTCCCTCGATTTGTTATGACACACAAGGCTTAGAGCCAGAGGTCATGGTGCTCTCATATGACTAAAGAGCAAAAAAGACCCTAGCATTTGTTTTGAAACGACTCATACATGCACAGAGCAACTTTACTGTTTTGCCAAGAAGCGCCTGTTGAAATCTGGAGCAATTTGTTCTGCATGCAGACTATCATACAGATAGCAGAAACTCTGCACAACAACAACTTCTTTTAGCTTGCCGATTAAGCAGTCTTTGTTTTCAGCTACAAATGTAGCAAGAGTACTGGAAACCAGTTCATTCCATGATAGATATGGAGTACAACTGGGTATCCAGATTTGCTGCTTCTCTTTATCTTCATCCCCTTGAAGTTATTTTGAGTGCTAGTTAGTCTATTGAATGATTGTTCAGAATTCAATTATTACTGCTGTTAGACAATCTGTCAAATCAGTGAATTTTGTGATGGATTTTAGTAGTTGTAAACCACTTTGGGAGCCAACGTTGGCTGAAAGGTGAGATAGAAATATATTTTATCTAACAAATTATCTAACTTGACCCCATTGCTCAATAACTTCTTTATATTTTTCATTTGGGAAAACAGGTCTTTGTTTACAAAAACCCACTTGTAGACTTCTGCAACTCTCCCATATTTGGATATGTACATATATATTTAAAAAAAGATTGCTTATTAATAGAACCAGTGAGACCAGCAACACAATGCTGTTGTGCACCTCTATCCCCTAAGACTGCTCTATTCACGGCTCCAGCCAGTCTGGAAAAGGATCCTTTGAGTGCTTTTCAGATCTCCCAGGGGAGGGTTCCTGAAAATCTGCCACCTCCTATTTAGTTAAGAAAGGGGCAATATTTTCAGATAACTAATATGGGAACCAAATCTTTCTGATACAAAAGTGTCCATCTGGTCTCAAATCTTTATAATATTTACCATATTTTTCGCTCTATAACACGCACCCGACCATAACACGCACGTAGTTTTTAAAGGAGGAAAACAAGAAAAAAAAATTCTAAACGAAACAGTGGATGTATGATTTTTGTGGTTCATGCTGTGGCCACAGACATGTGATCTGACGGTGAGTTTGGGGTAGTCCAATGCAAAAATCCTGAGGATGCATATGGATTCATGTTTGTAACCATGTTTTTGCACCAGGCAACAGTGGGTGTGTGATTTTTTTGGTGCAAACAGTAGCCATGGACGTGTTATGTGATCTGATGGTGAATTTGGGGTGACCCAGTGCAAAAATCTTGAGGATCCATGTGGATCTGTGCTTTCTAACCACATTTTAAGTGGGGAGGGAAGGAAAAGCACTCAAGGGACGAGGAGCACGCATGGGGTATGTGGAGAAGGATGCTGCTAATAATGCAGAAGAGGGGTTTAAGGGGAGAAGGCTCCTCTCCTCTGCTTCTCTCCCTCCTCCCCGGCTCACCCCCCCCACTTAGCGATCTGCTATTTAGCGAGCTGAGTGGGGAGAAGGGACAGACAGCCTGCTTGCTTTAAAGGAGCCAACTGGACAGGAGCCGCTTACACTCGTGTAAGCGGCTCCTCTCCTCTCCCGCTTTGCTCCTTTAAAGCAAGCCGGCTCTGCTTCTCTCCCTCCTCCCCCCCCCCTTTCAAAGCGAGCCACGGAGGAGGGAAGCATTCGCTCTGTAACACGCACAGACATTTCCCCTTACTTTCTAGGAGGAAAAAAATGCGTGTTATGGAGCGAAAACTACGGTATATAGTATTTTATGAAACTGACACTGACTCAATACTTGAAATAGTAAGGTTCAGTTCTTAAACTTTCCAGTGGCTTCCTGGGGTGGGGGTGGGTGTACGTTTGTGTAAAAGTATTATATCCATCAACTTCCCTGTCTAATAGTTCAGGATTGTTTCTGCACCCTAAGCAAGGGTTTGAACTTCAGCTGACATGCAAGATAGTAAAGATTAATAATGATGCCTGGATTTAAAAAAAACAACCCTGTCCACCTTTTGAATATCAATGCAGAATATTTCACAGTTCAAAGGACAAATGGTAGCATGGCAACTAATTTAAAGTGCAGTGTCAGGGATAAGGGAAAAACACAGGGCATTTTTTCTTTACATGGTTAATATGCATTACCCAACAGAGATGTGCTCAGTTTGAGTGCATGCGCTCATAATTGGTCATCCTTATTGGATAAATGAGATCAGGCCAATCTCGTTTGACAAATTCACCGCAACCTGCTGAGTCACATTCAGTTCAAGCACACCACTGAGCATCTGGCACCCCTGAAAATATAAAAGGTATTTCCTACGAAAACGGAAAGCAGAAAAGATGAAAAAAGCCCACCGTGGTGCACAGCTTCATACTGCACACAAGTAACTGAAACAAGAGAAGCTAAACTATGCTAAGGAAAGATTATACGTCTTTGAAGAAACACTTGCCAATATGTTTTCATAAGCCAAGGCTTTTTAAAAAAGCAACAAAGAAAGGCCTACAAAAACTGGACAGCACAATCCAGAATAGCAAGTGTGATTGGAAGGGAGCGCACACTGTGTGAAAGGGTGGCTGTTTTTGAAAAACAAGGCCTTGTGAACTCCAACAAAGATATCCCCTTCTAGAATTTTAATCTGGAAGAAATCCCAGCCTTAGAGACACTACCTGCTTAGACTCTTCTCCACTGTTAGTGGTTCCCCACTCCCACCCCAGGGATTCTGGAGAAGGTAGTCTGTGATAATTCTTAAATCCTTACCTTCCCTCACAAAATTATGGTTTCCCAGGAGTCCCTGAGGCACAGGAATGATGCCTAAGTCACTCTCAGTCTCTGGTGTAGATTTATGTTCTATAGGTTTAATGCTAAATAATGCAGAACTAAGTTAGCCCCATTCTCCAAATGCTTTTAACAAATATGACCTCTTATCCCCACCGCATAGGCAGGTAAGTTCATTTGGAAGGAGATGCACAACATTAAACAAACTCACACTAAAACATACTGTAAGAGGCAGGCCTTAAGCTGGTGCCTGAAAGTGGCAATTTATTTTGTGAAGAATGCACAAGTTTCAACCACAGGTGTTGCTGTGGTCTAAACCACAGAGCCTAGGGCTTGCCGTTCAGAAGGTTGGTGGTTCAAATCCCCGCAATGGCGTCAGCTCCCGTTGTTTGGTCCCAGCTCCTGCCCACCTAGCAGTTCGAAAGCACGTCAAAATGCAAGTAGATAAATAGGTACTGCTCCGGCAGGAAGGTAAATGGCGTTTCTGTATGCTGCTCTGGTTCGCCAAAAGCGGCTTAGTCATGCTGGCCACATGACCTGGAAAAACTGTCTGTGGACAAACATCAGCTCCCTCGGCCTATAGAGCGAGATGAGCGCCACAACCCCAGAGTCGTCCGTGACTGGACCTAACAATCAGGGGTACCTTTACCTTTTATATTCTTTAGAGATGTTTTTGGTATATTCTACCGAAAGGTTTGGGACAACAAGCATCTTCATATCATGGTCAAAACATGTTGGACATCATCTACAAAACAGACCACTACTTTGGGTGTACTTTTATGATGTGTTTGATAGGTTTCCCTCAAACTTTACAATGTTACATCTATTTCTGCAAATAATACAGGTGAAGAGCTCAGATTCTGTATTAGTATAGCTACTGGTCCCAATACTTCCTTCTTTCTCAATAGTTCCTCTTTATTTTTGCTTAAACATAGTGTTGTTGTTTTAAAATATGATTTTCTGAAGCTAGAAATAGTTTACACACATGAACCAAAGCTGAGAAAGTTAAGAGTTTAGAACTACAGTATATAGCATAAAAAGGGAGTGTGAATGTGCATGCTGAAATCAGCGAAGCAAACTGGGTTCCTAGCATTTTGTGCACACTAGGGCTGGATGATACATCAATATAATCATCCAAAACCGGTTTGAAGTCTGTATCATGATACTAATGACCTGGCAATATATCATGAAATCATTGTGTATATGTGTGTGTGTTGTGCAAAAACAACGAAGTGGGGAAATTGTGAAACCAGCCAATGTTTTTACATAGCTCCATCCTTATTTCAGACATGGTGATATATCAGTATATTGCAATGTTTAGCTGCTGATATATCACTATGTTGAAAACCAGCCCAGCGCTAGTGCACACAAGAGCACCATTCCACCAAAATTTTGAAGAACCACGTTTAGAATAGAAGGATGCAAACACATGGGAAAGAAAAAGTTTTACAAGGGGAGAGATAGGCTTTTAACTTGAATGCAACAGACCATGTTTACTTTGCCCTACTCTTAACCACAAGGGGTATGCATGGAAAGAATTAAGTGCCACGAACACATATAAATTTGAATATGTCTTAACAGAGCACAACAGACTTACTTTTAAAAAAGTCACAAAGGAGCTTTAAAGCAAGCATGAGGACATGCCCTGAGGACTAATCATGCAGCACTGAGTGCTCATGTGTTGACGAAAACAAGAGAAAGTGATGACTGATCACAACAGCAAAAATAGTCCCATGCAAATAGTAAGCAAGCTCATGCTAAAAACATATGAAGTGGCCCTAAGATATTTTAGCTGAACAGGAATATGTAAAATAATGTGCTTATGTACAAATGTAGAGTGCCTCTCTTCCTGTGCTTACGGAGCAAACACAAAGCCTATCTTCTTACATTCTTAAGAAGAAAATGTTAGGCTTTTCTGGGCAGCTGTTAACTCTCTTTTTAGAAATTAAGCAATAGGCCTGTCTATGCAAAGCATGCACTATCACTGAACTACAGTCACACACCCTTATCATCTCCCTGCTGCTTCAACATAGAAGCTCTGAAGTTCGCATAAACCAAAACACCCCAGCAAAGTTCATCAGCTGCCACCAACACACTTGCCCTTTTTCTATTGTAATCAGATTTTCACAAAACTCACACATTAATACAAGGCTGATTTTCTATATGAGATACATATTTCACACATTCATTCCATGAAGTTTGCAAATCTTTTTACCCCAAGGAAAATGGTTTCATCTAAGCCAGGGGTGGCCAACTCCCAACAGACTGCGATCTACTCACAGAGTTAAAAACTGGGTTCAGGTCAAAGTTGTTGAGCTTTTTAAAGAGGAGCCAAAGTTTTTGAGCTTCTTTGGGGGGGTGCCAGTGACCTGCCAGTGATCTACTGGTAGATCATGATCTACCTGTTGGATGTGCCTGATCTAAGCAATCATCCCCCCTCTCACAAGCCCTCTAAACTTAGGCGTGTTGCATTCATATTGCTCTAATAGGTAGAGATATTGTTGTCTGCAGGAAATATCAAGCAGACAACTGTATCTAGTTTATTCAAGGATAGTAGTGATCTATCATGGCAACTTCAATGTGCATTAATTAAAGAGGGTTCACAAATTAAGAGAAGATGGAGCTTTGATTTCAAATAAAACAGGAGGCATTAAAGTTGTTACAGTTTTGACCTCATATGGCCTGTAATGTGTCAGTCAGAATGAAACTGGGACTACAGTCTGATTTCAAGAGCATCCAAAGCTCATTATTAAAGTGGCTACTCTAACTACGTTGGAACCCTCCTGCTGGTTCAGACTGAAGACCCATCTAGTCCAGCATTCTGTTTTTGCAGTTTGCAAGCAATGGGAAACCTACAAGCAGGGCATGAGCACGGCAGCACTTCCCTATATACTATCTCTGATATTGGAGACAATATAAAGTCATCATGGCAAGCAAACATTGCTAGCTTTGTCCTTCACGTCCAATCCCTTTGAAAGCCATCCAAGTTGGTGGCCATCTCTATACATTGCAGTAACCTATTCCAGTTTATCTATGCACTGTGTGAAGGAGTAATCCATCTCGTCTGTCCTGAATCTCCCACCATTCAACTTTCTTGGATGACCACAGGTACTAATATTACAAGAGAGAGGGAGAGAAATTGCACGTAACTTTGGGGTAACAGTACACACACACAAAATCCTACAGCACAGTATAATCTAAAGTCGCAACATTCAACATATCAGAACAGCATTCCAAGAGATACAAGCAGTTGTTGAGATTATTTCAGCCTTTGCCAGCACACACAACTTGATTTTGAGGGATCAAGATCAGAAAGGTGCCCAAAAGTCAATAGTAGTTGGTGCTTCTTGCATCAAGTAATTAAATTGGAACCAGTATTTTACCTGTTTTTCCATCTCCCTCATAAAACTCCTTTCAATGTTGCCTCCAGATGTGGAGATAAGTGCACATTTAAATTTGCCCCCGGGTAAGTGCAGCTGAACTGTCTCCTCTTCCTTCAACTTACAGAGACCCATTAGAACAAGATTCAAGCCACTACCATAGGATATTCCTTGGCTAAACAGTCCTAGGCAGCACATGAAGTACCTTCTCAAAGTCACGCAAAATTTGGAAAGCTGCAATTAATGAGGTGCCACTGATATGCTAAAATGGTGTGCCTTTAGATTTACAGCCCATGGTGCCTGCCACAACCATAATGCAATGATCTCGTCCCTCAGCCTTTTCTCATTTATTCTGACAACAATCCTGTAAGGCAAGTCAGTATCATTTTCAATTTATAGGCGAGAAGCACAGTTCAGATGTAGACTTGCCTCTCTGCAAGTCCATTTATAATCACCGAGTTGAATCCAAGCTTTCCAATCCAATATGTTAGCCCAGCGATTCTTAAATGGGAGTCTATAGCATGCACTTTAGGCAATTCCCAAGACAACTACAAAAGCACAGGGAATTGCTGGAAATCTTTCCAGAGTAATGAAAATGCACTCTCATCTGGATAAAGTTGCACTGCATATGAAGAGAATGCAAAAGTGGTGCTAGGTAGCAAATAAGCACTGTTAAGTTTGCAAAAACCTGGTGTCATTGAGACAACTCTAGCTTTTATGCTTGGTATGGATGAGAATGCCACAGTAAAGAACATACACGCCATTTGTCATGTCTGCAGGGCACATGCATTTCCAGCGTGATACTTGTCCATTTAAAATATGTACTCTAGAACAGAACCTAATAACCTTTTATCCAAGTCTCAAAATGAAGAGCAAGAATCAGCTCTAGGGTATTTGTCTATGAAGTTGCCTTATTCCAAGTATTCCAACATGGAGCCTGTTAGTTGCAGTGTTTGAAACTCCCATTGTTATAGGGGCGTTTTGTGACAGTTTGCAAGCAGTTTCTGAGCTCTGGGCATAGTACTGATCTTACGATTTCAGATTAAATCTGCCACTGCTAGAAGAAAAGGAGGAGCTTTTTCTGCCTCCCCACTCCCAGCCACTCTTTGAAGACTGGAGAAGGGAACCTCATAAGAATATTCGGAGGGGTGGGCAGGGGAAGTTTGGCTTTGTTTTTTGAAGTCTTCAGATGAGGAGTAGACCATGTGAAAAATGAACGTAAGATTCTAGCTGCAGAACTAACTAAAATGGTTACTGCGAAATATGCAGGAATGAAAGATAAATAAAATGAACCAAGGAGAGAGGAGAGAAGTTGTGGGATATCTAACAATATGTAAAATGTTTTTGGAAAACTGAAAATTTAATTATTATTTTTTTAAAGATAAAAAGTATTCAGTACACTTGGGCTCCTATTCATGCACTGTTCTCAGGTAGGGTACACACATTTTAAAATTATTATTTTTTTGCAAATTTAATGAAGAAAAAAATAAAATAAAATAAAATAAAAATGTATGTAAATAATATAGTGACAAAAAACCCACCATTGGTTTGCAGTCTGAATACAGTAGCCATCAGTACATTCATCTTAAGTTAAACATGTAAGTTAATATAAAGCTCTCCAAATGTCCACACAAAATTGATGTCTATATGAAATATGTTCAGTTGTAGTTATATGTATGATTTAGTTGAGATTCCTGCATCACAGGGGGTTGGACTGGATGACCCTTGGGGTTCCTTCCAATTCTGCAAGTCTGTTATTCTAGCCATCCTCCGAACATTTTGTAATGATTGAGGGTATTCATCCTTCTAGCCTCTAGTATAGGTCTCTTTTGTTGCCCTCATGTAAATCGCCATACTACATCTCAATGATTTTGTCAACATAAAATGCAAACACATTTTGAAGCAGTAGAGCTCTGCTTGTTCCTCCCTGATATCTTACGCTTAGGGTAGTCCCACTCCAATACCCACAAGCTGAGGTTGTATGGGCTCATGCCCCAGTTCTGTAAATATCTGTTGCCCCCAGTACACAGCTCTCCAAGGGAGTTTACATTTTGGACTGGCTAGCCAGCCAGGTTTAGAGTCTCCCGGGAAATGCAGTCTAGACAGAGCACATGGTTATAACTGAAAATTGAAGCAGTGCAGGAAGGAAAAAGTGGCTGACACCAAATAGCTACTGTCTAATGAGACACAGATTTTCACCAAAGGGCCAATAAACTGTCTCCTATAAAATCTATTTCGTGAATTTTCAGGACCCTGCTTCTGTTCAAGCACCTACTATTGCCATCTGCAAGGACAGTGATTATGACTGCATCCTATTATGGCAACAGGAAAGCAGGCACATAAACAAGGGCAGCCTTCAAGGGCTCGGCAGGTGACAGGAACCTCTAGTATTCGCTACATTTGCAATAGGGCAGGAACATGCCAGGTGTTTCAGGTTTATCCTTGAAAGTGAATTGTTTATGTCTTTTTAGGCCTATATAATCCATCTACACCAGCCTTCCCCAATCTGGTGCCCTCACGATGTTTTGGCTTACAACTCTGATCACTTGCCTCAATAGCTGGGAGTTCCAATAGCTTGGAAAAACGTGGATCTACGCCATTATTAATTATTTAATTTATGAATTGCTTCCCACGAAGCACTCAGAAGTGATTCACAATATGGTGACATACATAAACCAGCTACATATAGAAAAACAGGTAAAACAATGGCCTATATAAGAACAATAAAAAACAACTATAAGTATAAAAACAATTTAACACAACAGGACATACATCAAGTCAAATCAATTTCAAGATAGATACTAGTTGGGATAATGATTAGAAGGCTTGTTGAATGAGACCACTTTCCCTCATCAGGACTGTCAAATGAAGGCTTTGATGGGTTGCAGTAAATTTTCATCTAGAGATTTCTCAATTCACGCATATTCAGTTCCCAGGAGCTTCATCCAGCCTTGGTAGGCTAGAGGTTTACAGTGCTGGAAAAATACTTGTACAGGAGGCAACCATTTCGCATGGGGGTTCCGTTATCGGCCCCCGAGTACATCCTGCCCTGTTCCACCCAGCCCTGGTTCTGCCCTAATTTTGCCTTCTTTCTGTGTCCAAAAGGACCTGTTTGTCGGTAATTGCACGTCCATTGGATGCACCTAAAATGGTCACTACTTGTAACAGTATGATACTTGGAGGGAGGGAGGGGATTAGCAGACAATACTAGATTTTAGGTGCAATTCATGCCCAAGCCTGAATCAAATTCCTTGGCAGCAATGATTTCTGAGTCCTGTATGTTAAGGGATTTGCTTTTTTATGTTTGCAAATGTGGACACACACACACACCCCTATCTGATTTGTGTCAGTTTGCTGTCAATAACCTTCTGCTAATATTACAAATATATTTTGCTGGAAGTATCCAGTATTTTGGACACATGTCAAAGGTGACAGGATCCTTCAAATGCTGTTATTAGGAGAACCTTGATACTGAAATCTCAGGTCACAGCACACTTGCAGCAGACAGCTTTATGATGGACATAAGCAGTTAGCATCCTAAACAGATCTCCTTCTGATAGTTGATAATGTAAATCACAAGAAACAAATATGATTTTCCTTGAGAGAGGATGAAAATAACACTGAAATGTAACAGAACCAACAATGAGCACCTAATCTGCTATGGTAACGCAGATGCTATGATCTATCATAACTGCAGAAAACTGTGAGCCAAGGACAAGCTTGAGAGAGAGGGCCTTATGCAGAAAGCGCTGCTCTGTAACTCACTGCAGGATGGGGAGGGAGGAAGGACTGCAGAGAACTGAAAGTGTCTTCTGTATCTACTCAAATGCAAAAAAAGGGAAAAGAACCCAAATCTTCAGATACAACTCGTATCAAAACTTATGAGAATAGGAATAAGTGATTATATGAAGGCATATTGCTGCCAGCATTAAAGCAGATGTGCTGCTAAACACACACACACACACACACACACACACACACTGACTGTACTCACTTACTTGACCTACATTTTAAGATATCTACACACTGGTGCATGGAGTGAGCTAGAAACTGTTATGTGTGAGTTGCTGGTTTCTTTGATGTTTATCTCTATGTTTCATGACTGTACAGCAGCACAGATTTGTTTGTTAATAAGCAAGGATTACAACAGCAGAGTAGGTAAAAAAAAATGGGGTGTGGGTTCTATAGCTCATAATTAGGAAATGGTTCAACAGCATGATTTGATATTTAACAGTGTATAGGAAAAATAGGTTTGAGGGCAGCCCATGCTGAATTTGGAGAAGAAATGGTAAGAAATTGCTTATTCGAAGTGAGTTCACTTAGTAAGAGATTTTGGCAAGCTGGTAAGTGGTGGGTGTTTTCCTTCTATAGACTTTGATGGGGAGGGTTTCTTTGTTTGAACTGTGTCTTTTGGGAAACTGTCTGTTGTGTTAGGTCAAGGCTGTTGAATGGTGT
This sequence comes from Podarcis raffonei, assembly GCF_027172205.1. Taxonomy (NCBI): domain Eukaryota; kingdom Metazoa; phylum Chordata; class Lepidosauria; order Squamata; family Lacertidae; genus Podarcis; species Podarcis raffonei. The sequence goes on from NC_070607.1 coordinate 67,478,761, forward strand.
GCCGGGTGAAATGAGAGAGGGAGAGAGTCAGAGATGCCGTTTTGAAAATGACAGTGTGTGGTTGTGTGAAACAGAAAAGAATGGGGGTGGAGGGAAGAGATCAAAGTACTCACAAACCAGGCTTCAGCCTTGAAGTGCTTAAAGTTCAGTTAAGTGGTTAGGTGTGAAAAGAGATGGGCAGAAGAGATCACAGGAAATGTGTAAAAACTGAGAGGCATTGAGGGAAGGGGAAAACATTTCTGGGGTGCACAATGACTGGATTACTGATAGACAACTCTGAAAGGCATAGGACATCTTCAGAATACAGTCATACCTCGGGTTGAAGTAGCTGCGGGATAAGTATTTTTGGGTTTCGCTGCTTGCGCATGCACAGACGATCTAAATGACGTCATGCGCATACGCAGAAGCGGCAAATTGCAACTTGCGCAGACGTGGGTTGCGTTTGCTTCTGGATGCGAACAGGGCTCCGGAACGGATCCCATTCGCATCCAGAGATACCACTGTAAAGGGACAGGCGATTTAGGGGCCACCTGTGTAGTTCTATATATGCTTTACCTGCTGAATTCCCACTTTTTATATTAAACCTTTAAAAGCTAGGCTTGTCGACTAACTGGAAAATTCATGGCAGGGATTTTAACAACCAACCAATGTGTAAAAATAAGCCGGGGCAGTTGTAGGCCACGAGAACCAACAAATCCCCCTGCTAATGTCACCCAATGAGCTGGCTGTTACAGGTTGAGAAGCAGCAGCCAGTAAAAGTTGGCAACCCCATGAGACATGCAGCAGCCTCATCAGGAAAAAAAAACTGGTAATCCTTATTTCTAATCTCTTAATCCTTTTAAAATATGAACTAGTTGTTACAGGTAGAGAAGGAGCTATAGCAACCCCACTGAAGACAGGAGCCACAGGAGAAGCTTCAGAAAAAAGGGGAGAGATTTAGGGGCCAACTTTACAGCTCTGTGTGTGCTTTATGTACCAAGTTTCCTCCTTTCTTATTGCAGGTTTTAAAGGCTAGGCATGTGAATATGGCCATTTTCTGTTGAGGGATACATTCAACATTCTCCCTTCCCCAGAAGACAGCACATGTTCTCTGAAATAACGTGATGCTTCTCTGGGAGTCATTCTTCATCTGATGGATAGAAACACTATGGAGAAAACCAGGCAATTCCACTCCCACAGCAGTTTCATGAGGTTGTGCATGTGAGAAAGCTATGCTGAGGTTTGTTTTGTTTGGGTACAGCAGGCTCTAAAATCTCTGCTGGTTTTGTCAACAATTCTTTGCTATTAAGTTTAACGCATATTTTGCAATATAACATAAGAGTGTTGCAAGCAACTAAGAGCAGCTAAACTGTCCACCCCTCCTCTAACACTACTCCTCCTCCCACTGCCACCTGCTCCCTATGGTCTCTCACCCTGCTTTTGATTTTTCCTTGCTGGACTATTGTCACAAGTCTTCAGACTCCAAGACAGTGTAGGCAGCCCAGAAAGGCATGTGGCATGTTTTTTTTAACACTGAGAATATCTGCACCACTCTTTTCTAGGATACAAAGGGCAAACCCACACAGCTTACCCACATGGCTTCCCCCCCCACACACACACAAGAAAAGAGAATTATGAGACTGCTCTCCCTGCACAGCATTCTTCCTCTGGGATGGAATCTCTAGTACTAGAAGGAGGGGCACATTTTCTGCCATTCACCTGAAGGCACCAGCAAGAATCTGTGGCAAGATAGTTCAGGCAAGGAAACAGTCATGGCTTGCATAATAATGTCAAAATCATTTCGTACTACATAACTGGGAAGGTTTACAAAGTAAAGCACACTAGAGTCACTTCCAATTTTCTTCAAAACTGTGACCAAATCTAAGTGACCCCAATACAGAATATTTCCCCTTCAACTCTCTGCAAAAAACAACTATCTGGTTTCTTCTTTCGGGATACTATATCTAAGTTGCACATACGGAATTTCATGCTCTATCATGGAAGGAATTTCCGGAAGTCCCGTTTCATTTTTTAAAACCCCAATTTTCTAATCTTCTAACCTTTTACAATTTGCTGAGCAGCATGCCTTAATGACAACCCTGTGTGTGTTTACCTGTCTCCCTTTAGATGAGATCTTACACTATATATTCCTACTTTCCAAGCGACACATCCTAGCCTTAATATGAGTTCTAGAACATAATTGAGTTAAGAAGTTCCACAGATTAACTGCGAGCCTCCAACAACAGGCAAATGTTTTATCTAGCACAATCATATTTGAGAGATAGTTTCCTCAAATGTTTGTTGAAGCGTTACTATTATTATTATTATTATTATTAAAAACTTTTAAAACTGGTAACATGTTAACGAAGGAAATAAAACTAACAATAAAAAGTCAAAAACATTTCCCATGAAATTTGGCATTTGCCTGTAGGGCAATTACTCTCCATCTGGCCAACTGCCTCTTTCAGAGGGTGCAGACAAGGAGGTTGAAGTTGTCCTTAAGAGAGGGCTGTGTTGTCTATTAATACAGTGTAGGGCAGTTGCACTGCCACCCCCACATTGTGAATCCAGAACACAGGCTAATGGATAACCCAGCAGACAGCAGCAGCAAGAGGACGGACATGTAGCAAAAGGTGAGAGGCACAGCTGGTGGGTAGTCAGCCACCGACTCAACAGTTATTTGAAGATTGTTTTGGGTCTTTCCATCAAACGACAGAAGAACAGATGGGATGCGTGTCTCTTTCTACTGCAGATTTTGCTCCCCATGGTTCCAAATACAAGAATGGAATCAGACTGTTCTCCCAGTGAACTCAGAATAGCATACATGGCACAAGGGGGAGGGTGGAATTATCCCACTTTAGCTTCACCCCCGCAATTGTGTGAGGTAGATTAGGATGAAGGAATAGGATTGGACCATCAACTGAGCAGGAATCTGAAACCAATTTTCAGATTTCCCCCACTTCAAAGGCCAACACATTTTATAGCAGGAATAGAGAACCAGTGGCCATCCAGATGTTGTTGGGCTAACTTCAATCATGCCTACTAGCTTACTAGCTGGAGGGTCATGGATACCAGTTCTGGGTTACAGCCTGCCCAGCATATACTAACGCGAACCTCTTAAAACTGCTTTTCAACAGGGCAAATCTGTACCCTTATTCCTCTTTGCTTCACTCTGGCTCCAGGTCTACCAGGATGAATCCTGCAATAACGATGAAGTCTGCTAAGAACTGCCAGATTTGGAAGTCATGGAACTCAAAACAAAGGTAGGCCACCAAGCTAGGCTGCACCAATCCACTTCTTTCTGTTGTCCTTTGACCCCCCCCTTGCATATATTGAAAGTTGCACATCAATCATGCTCTGTTATTCCCCAAGTCCATTGCCATGCAGCACACCAACAACAGCAGTTAAGTTAGATGACCCCGCTAATCCTTCCAACAAGGTGCCCTCCTCTATTTCATCTGTCATATATTGTCCTCTAACAGCCCCCTAACTCCTTGTCTCTTCCACTTCCTCTTATTTACTATGCAACATCCCTTTATCATTCTTTGGGTTTTTTGCCAGTGTGAGAGCCAGTATAGCATACTAGGTTAGAGGGCTAGAGAAAGAAGACTCAAGACCTATGGCTCTCAGTTTAACTTACCTCACAGGGTTGTTGTGAAGCTGAAAAGCAAATCTACGCTGCCTTGAGCTCCCAGGAGGAAAGCGATTATATAAATGTGATTAAAAAAATAAAATGCTGTAATCCTACACACATTATACAGAAAAAACCTAATGACAGTGATCACTGCCCACCTTTCACCAGCAAGCTCCACACATCTTGCATGAAACTATTAACAATATATTGGGTGAAGCTTCTGACAAGGCCTATATGGCGGCTTCACTTTCAGGGGGTTGGGTTCCTGCCCAGTCCCAGGTCAAAAGGCCGGCACCAAGTCAGAGGAGGGATTTCTTTTTTTCTTTTTTTTTTACATTTGTACAATCAGGTGTGTTTTTGTGCAGTGATTACACAAAAGATTGGGCTGAAATGTTACCCTTTTTCACCCTCCAAAAGTAGTTATTTACAGTGGTGCCTCGCAAGACAAAATTAATTCGTTCTGCGAGTTTTTTCGTCTTACGAAGCACGGAACTGCACCTCTTCAAGCAATGCACCCTGGGTATTAACGGTTTTAAGAAAAAGGAAACAAACTTGCAAGACGTTTTCGTCTTGCGAAGCAAGCCCATAGGGAAATTCGTCTTGTGAAGCAACCCAAAAAACGAAAAACTCTTTCGTCTTGTGAGTTTTTCGTCTGATGAGGCATTCGTCTTGCGAGGTACCACTGTATTAGACATTTGCCCAGCCTGCTTTCCTGGAAGACTCTGGATAAGTAAGGAACAAACAGAATGACATCAGACACTAAAACAGCAAAACCTGACTTACTGAGAAGAGAAGCATTCATCTGTTGTCTTATCTCAGAACTGGTTTGTTTACATATTTTTAAAGAGACAGGGTAACCTTATCATACCTGTCTAAAGTACCATCTAGCTATATTACAAGAAGCACCTAATAAATCCTTTTATTGAAGTGCACAAAATGTTCTACTGTTCACATTTTTAAAAAATTCAACAACACTCTGTAATGACTGCTTCAGGCATGGCATTACACCACAGAAAATATTATCCTCAGCAAGTAATGTGCTTTCAATTACGTTGCCATACAATACAATACATTCTCACAAGTGAACTCCCTCCTTCCAAAAGTGCTTATGTGGATGATCTGATGCAGCCTTATTTTCCACTTCACACAAGCACTTGCAGAGCAACCATGTATATTTAAAGGAGCTTTATGTAGCCATAAGACATTCCTAAAGCCATACAGAACCACAGTTAACACATTGATGAAGTCTTTTAGGAAGGACATAAAGTGTCCAAGGACACTGTCTCTTTCTCAAGATGGCAGCTTTACTTGAGATGGCTGTTAACAAGAATGAATGCTGCAACAGGATATAAGTGTACCACTGCTAACACGACCAGTCCATTCAGACTACTAACATCAACAACTGAGTGCCATTGTTTCTGTCAAATACAATGAAATAAACCTCTCATCTTCTAGAATTGTTGGCTGCATGCATCCCATACATTTAAAGCGCATGATTTCACCCCCAAAATCCTAGGAACTGTACCATGTTGAGGGTGCTGAGAACCGTAGCTCTGTCGGCAGTACACTAGTTCCTAGGATTCTTGGAGGACAGTCATTAGCTCTAAATGTATGGTGTGTCTGCAGCCACTATGTAACCAGGAAATTCATTAATAAAAGACCTCTAATATTGATTCCCAACTGAGGAAGGGCAAGCAAAACAGAAAAATAACTTCATATGTGCAATCCATAAGAGCTATGTCAGTAAACCCTACAACAATCCTGTTTTATTCACATATTACAGGAGGGGGTGGGGAGACCGAGGCAGCAAGTTGGAGACATGTCTAAGGCAACCTACTTAGCACATTCCTTGCTTGATGAGTGGCTTAAGACTCACAGTCATCAGCACAGCATTGGTGCATCTCTCCAAGGGCATGAGATTTCACAACATGTGAACAGAGCAATCATCAAGCAATCCCTGTTCTGCAGTGCTTACTACGCATCAGCTGTCAATAAACATCTTGAAACAGGATCTTTTTACTGCTGCTAATCATTTATTTAGCCATGCTGAACAGTATATGCTAGGTGCTGTATGGGACACAAAAAGAAAGGCCCTGCATTAGCCAGATAAAAATGGGGGAAAGAGTTGGGAAAGAAAGATACTGTATAGAGGTTTCTACAGGCAAAAGAAACAGCATGTTAAAAGACTGGAGTGGGAGAGAGAGACAAAGGCAGCTGAGAATAAATGAGCTTGTATACTCCAGGACGACTCTTTAAGTCTGACACAAAAGTAGGGCTGAAGAGAGTGGTAGGCCTCTCGCTGTGCTGGCTGCCTGCTTACTCATCTCTCTCTCTCCCACCTTCAACTTAAAAAGGCTCCAGCTGTAACCAGAGACTGGTGAAGATTTCCTCAGCATATGCTCTGTTCTGTCTTAGCAGTGGGCAGAAGGTAGGTTGGGATCTACTGATAGATCTATGAATGATTTGGGGTAGATCAGCAAGGAATCTGACTCTCCAATTGTTTAGCAACACAGAGACCTTTTTTCTTCTAAATTAGAGTGAAAAGATGAAGAAAGCTGGTGCGAGGTGGAGAAACAGGAGTGGACCCTTGTGTGATAGGCCCGTAAGCTCAGTAAGTTCTGCTACTGAAAACAAGAATTCCAAGGGTATGTTTCCACCCATCCACTATTATGTACCTGGCTCTTGTCAGTAGATCTGAGAGTTCTGCTTAAACAGAAAAGATCCCACAAGCCTGAGGTCTACCTGCCCCTGCTCTATATCATCCTGAACACTGAAATCAGCAGTCACTGCAAAACAATTTTGAAGAACAAGGTGATTCACCCACTCTATTGTAACACAACGGTTATGCTATGATAGTGTGCTGGCAGCTTGGGATATAGGGGGACCAGGATCAACCTAGTGATGTAGGAGATCTTAATTTTTTTTTTGGGGGGGGGAGATAAAATGTCCTTATTTTTGACACCTCCCCACCCATCCCATCTACCTTTACCTTTTTTAACCTTTTGAGGCCAGCTGACACTATGGGGAAATATAGTTTCCATGGTTCCTGTAATCCAGGAGTGAGGAACCTTTTTCAAAGGGCCCCATTCCCTTCTAGACAACTTTCCAGGGTACACATGCCAGTGGTGGACAGGGTCAAAGGGTAGAGCAATGAATGTAACCTTTACCTTACTACGTTGATTAGTTTCTATACATACCCTCAGAGCCTTTCTCTATCTTCCAGCCAGGCAAAAAACACTCAAGGAGGGGGTGAAGCAGCAGAAGGGGTGTTGTTTGGGCTGAGTCCTAAGGGCATGAGAAACTAGAAGCAGCCTGCTGGATCACTCTAGTGGCCCATCTAGTCCAGCATCCTGTTCTCACAGCAGCCAACCAGATGCCTATGGGAACCCCTAAAACAGAACCTGAGAACAAAAGCACTCTACCCGCTTGTGATTCTCAGTAACTGGCATTCAGAGTCGACACAAGAGAGGGTTGCAGGGCTGCATTCGACTCCCTCCTGTAATCCCTAGACAATGCTGGAAGGACATAAGGAACTGCATTTTAATAGTTCTTCATGCCCCTGAAGCCTGACAGAGCATGTTGCAGCAGCTACATCCTAATTGGGGGTTTCCATGCACATCCTCGCAGCTGCAGGACTGGGAGGCCTCTGGGCATCATCAGCAGTGACCATCTGCTATGAAAATAAGTTACCTTTCTCAAACCAAAACAATTTGGCTTGGAGAAGGCATATCCATTTCTGTTTCAATTCACAATTCATTGTTGTGGGGATAAAACAATGTAACGATCTGTTTATCTATCCTAAGGTCTAGGCACAGAATAATTTTTAAATAAGAATATGAGTATACTAAAAAAATAAAGGTGAAAGGTCCAGATTTCAAATCAAGGATCAGTTTAAACCTTGAGAAATCACATGCCAATTCCATGGCTCTGCCCAGAAAACACTGCTGAATCAGTGGTCAATGATAACGCATCTCTTCTGGAGCAAACACATCAGACAGGACTCACTATTTAGCATATTATCCAGTTTGCATTGTCATGTCTTCGCCATTCAAAATTCAGGAGTACATAAATGAGAGGCTAGGAATCAACATCTGCAGACCCTCCACAAGGGTTACAAAAGATTATGAATGCAAGGGACAGACATATTAAAAAGTGTATTAAAAAGTGGATTTCCAAATTCATACTGAACCACAAAGTTTAATTTATATGCACTGAAGCCAAATGTCTCTTGATGTGCTTGGGTTCCAGAATTACCTACAATAAATCAACTACAGTAAGGCAAACACATTCTTTTTAAGAGCACATATGGAGTGGGGGAGAATGGTGAAACATTTGGGATTTCTTCTGAGAAATGAAAGCTAGCAGGCAATAAACTCAAACATGCCCCCCCATTACTGTATTATAAAGCTGGAATGAAGTGGAACAGAGACTCAAACATGACAAAAGGATTCCAGGGTTTGTGACAGACTGATGGAAAGGAGAGGCAGTAGGCTATGGTAACCTTCATCACTGCCATCCACTTCCTTGTACAGGCAAAAATGCTTAGTATTCAGAGACAGTGTCGCGTGATTCTGAGCAGAACCATGCTGCAATCCTCTTTCCAGGAAGAGCAAAAGATGGAAGAACTCCAGTTCCGCAAACTCACCTAGAACAATGCCCCTCACTAAATCCAACAGCACAGACCTCACAGTTCCGCCAATTCCATTCAAGGCCCTGGGACAGAAGGCTCAAGATAGCTTATCAATATTCCCCACAGCTAATACTCCCCATTCCATGTGCTATCTAATGTCTTTCCTCTACCTCCCCCCCCCTTTCATTAAATGCACACTTTGAAGCCATTACTGCAGAATGCATGTGGGAGGGGGAGAGAAACTCGTGGCTTCCCATTTGGGAAATTCTCCACAAACTGAAATCTTGCTGCTTTCCTAAGATGGTTTCTTAAGACTGTGCAATGAGACGCTCTAACAGAAAACCCTATCGCAATTTTAAATTTCCTTTCTAAATTAAACAAAACAAAACAAAAAAAACCACGCAGAGAAACCCTGCTAATTGCCATATTGATCAGGAAAGATGGAGATGAAATTACCATCCATCACAGGAGATGGAACGGCGTCCCTTCGTCTCACCAGGGACCCAGCCTGTTCATAGCCATCTCAAGCGTAGATTCTCCGCTCAGAAAAACCCCCCGCCAGGCTCCCACCACCGCCCCGAAAGGGATTCAAAAGCCGCACGAGACAGACGCTCCAATTCGAATGCACACGGGTGCATAAATCCGGATCGATTATTATTATTATTATTGGATCCAAGACGACCTGCCTCTTCCTCCTCATCGCCAGCAGCAAGTAACGGAGCCAAGAGGACACGCACTGCGAACGGCGAGAGGGGCGCGGGGGGGGGGAGAGACTGTAATCTGAGAGGCATTGCCCGCATTGCATACACCGTCGCTCCCTCTCCCCGCCCCATTTAAACGGGGGAGAAAAGGAGGACAGGAGGAAAAGCCCTTTCTGCGCAAAGGGTAGCTGAGAAACGAAGGCTGCTAATAATGTCCCCCCCCCAGCCCACCCCGCCCGGAGAGGGGTGGGGTGGAGACAGGCCACCCTTCCCAATGCACATGATCTGGGGAGGGGCGTCCTCCTGCCTCGGGAAGGGAGGCCTCTATCCTGCCCGGGCGGCCCTAAGAGGAAGCGGGGACGGGGAGAGGCCCTTGCCGGGAGCGCCCCTGCCCTGGCTGGCCCCCTTACCGCGATCACGTTGACGAAGGTGGTCTTGCCCGAGTACTGCAGCCCCACCAAGGTGAGCTCCATCTCCTCCTTCCAGAAGAGCGCCCGGAACCAGTCCAGCAGCTTGGTGAAGAGCGCCAGCATCCTGCTCCTTTCTCTGCTCCCCGACCTCGCAGCAGCGCAGCCAGGCCCGGCGCCTCTTTATTGTCCCCCGGAACGAGCCGGCCTTGCCGCCGCCGCCGCGCTCTGCCTCGGGGCTCCGCTCGGCTCGCAGACGCGCACACGCTCGGCTCCGGCCGCTCAGCTGCTCCTGGGTGGGGTCACGCAGCGGCTGAGCCGGGCGGAGAGGCGCCTCTCGATGGCCTCAGCCGCCGGACCCGGCAGCGGCCTCTGCAGGCCGGGAGGACTCGGCGCAGGCGAGGCCTAGCCGGGGACGCTTGAGGCTGCGATCCTATTCACTCCGTTTCCTGCGAGTAAGCCCCACTGAACGCAGCGGGGCGGACTTCGTGGTGTTCTCTCCTCCTGAGGCGGGGTTCCCAGGTTTCCATTAAAGCGGGGCTTCCCGCCTGCCCTGGGGGGACGACGACCCCGAGGCCCCTACAGGATAAAAAGTCAGAAATGCAGAACAGGTTTTCTAAAAGACAAGCTTGCCGCCACCTGCTCAGTCTTCTTCTTGTTCCCAGAAAGATAAGGCGCTGTCAAATCCCGCAGGCCTTCCCTCCTAATGCGCACTCAGCCCTCGCCATCACTCGGTGTGAGCTTGCTTCAAGGGGCAAAAAACACTGCGTCAGAATCTTTCCCATAATCCTTTCTGATTCCTTTGGAGGCAGGGGTGAGGCCAGGATTGGACAGATGGGATGTAAATAGAGGGGTTTCAGTGGGTTTGCTCCCAAGTGTGACTTAAGTTTGGATCCAGTCTAAAGAGGGATGGCAGCTTTGGCTCCAGTTGTTGTTGTTGTTTTGACATGTGCCTTTGGGGAAAAACTGCATCAGTTGGCATGATCCAGATCTTATACTTGTAGATGGAGCTGGGCTGAGAAGATGTGTCTGGGGAAAGCAGGTCAGGGGAAGGAAGAGTGGACAATAGAAGCAAAGAAATGCCTTCCATCTTACTGAGTACGATTAGGTCAAATTTACGGATCAGTAGCAAACTGGAGGTGGGAATTTCCTGAACTAGAAATCCTTTTTATTTTTATTTTTTGTATTCCTCTAATAGTTCCTAATTTCCCATCCATTATGCATAGACTCTGTGCCCCGCCTTCCCACTCTTATGTGGGAAGGTGGAAAATGCAGGTGGTGCCTTTCCATTTTTTATATTCACTGGGCCCATCACCTCCTGGCAAACAGAAGGGGAAGAAATGGAGGCAGTGAGAGATTTTACTTTTTTGGGCTCCATGATCACTGCAGATGGTGACAGCAGTCACGAAATTAAAAGACGATGCTCGAATGAACAGACTGTGTACATGGATAAAGATATGAAGAAAGAAGGCCTGACCGGGGGGGGGGAGGGTTGGAGTGGGGGGGGGGAACGGTAAACCGGATGGTATTTTGAATGGATTTTGTTACGTAAGCCCTTTTTCAGAAACCATATATATTAATGCTATGTAGGTATGCATTGTAGTATGAATAAATTGTGTTTTGTATTCTTTGTTTATAGAATATATATAATAATGTTACGTTACTAAGTAAATTTAATAAAACAGCTAAAAAAGAAAATTAAAAGACGTCTGCTTCTTGGGAGAAAAGCAATGACAAACCTATACAGCATCTTAAAAAGCAGAGACATCACCTTGCCAACAAAGGTCTATATAGTTAAAGCTATGGTTTTCCTAGTAGTGATGTATGGAAGTGAGAGCTGGACCATAAAGAAGGCTTATTGCCAAAGAATTGATGCTTTTGAATTATGGTGCTGGACTCTTGAGAGTCCCATGGACTGCAAGAAGATCAAACCTATCCATACTTAAGGAAATCAGCTCACTGCAAGGACAGATTGGACAAGGGGGGTTGGACTCGATGGCCCTTGTGGTCTCTTCCAACTCTATGATTCTATGAGATCACGAAGCTGAGGCTCCAATACTTTGGCTACCTCATGAGAAGAGAAGACTCCCTGGAAAAGACCCTGATGTTGGGAAAGATGGAAGGCACAAGGAGAAGGGGACGACAGAGGACGAGATGGTTGGACAGTGTTCTCGAAGCTACTAGCATGAGTTTGACCAAACTGCGGGAGGCAGTGGAAGACAGGAGTGCCTGGCGTGCTCTGGTCCATGGGGTCACGAAGAGTCAGACATGACTAAATGACTAAACAACAGCACTGTTTATTTTAAATAGAAAATAAACAGACGCCATGTTACAAAATTTTGTGCAGTGCTTTGTAACATTTTCATTTGAATACATATTTTTGTTCACATATATGTATTCAAATATATGAATACATATATTTGCTACGAAGCCGCATTGAGTAACTGGTATCTAATGTACATAGAAGTCATACAGGTTAATTTTTATGTTGCACTGAAGCTCTGCTTTTCCTACAATATAATGAAGACAATTGTCCAGATATGGAGAATACTCAGAACTCTGTATTGCAGTTACTAGCCAGCAATGACACACACTTTACAACCCCACAAAGAGTTACTTTGGTAAAGAGTTACTTCCACATTTTTCAAACAGTAGCTTCCTCCTGCTGTTTCCACATGAATTTTCACTTGTGTGCCTGTCATGCATTTCCCCCCTCTTTCTATTTTTCCCCCCAGAAGGCAAACTCAGAGTACAGCCACTACTACAACCCAATTTTTCCAGTTTCCTCGCCACCAAGAGATGACAAGTACTGTGAGATCAAGGCTTCAGAGTCAAATTCTGAAGTGGAGGCATTCTTAGAGGGCAGATCGCCTTTGGGGAGGAACAATGAAGGCAGGACTGGGAGAGCCTAATTATGGTCTTTTGTCCAGAAAGCCTCTGAAGCTTAGATGGCTTTAAGGGATTTATGCAGGATACATCTGTCAACAGCTATTAGACATTATAGCTAAATGGAACCTCCAAGTTCAGAGGCAGAATATCTGAATATAAAGAGCTGGGGACAGGAGAAGGCAGTTGCCTTCCTGCTGCTTTCAAGCTTGGAGAAGCAACTGGCTGGCTACTGTTACTAACATAATGCTTGACTAGATGAACCTAGTCAAGCAGGGTGTTCTGATGTTCTGATTAGGAGAAGGGAGTAGATTGGGTGTTTATCTCCTCTCCTCCACCATCTTCTGCTGCCACTTGACTCATTTGGGGCTCAAGCTGATATAATTCATCTTCCTTCCTTCCACTGACCACAGATCTACACTTGTAGACAACAGCATGAAAATGATGTTTTGACTGATGCTGTGCACTGTGAGTCCAAGGAGGCTAGGCAGGGAAGAGAAACCAGTATTCTCACTCAGTCCTGGTTTCATACAAAACACTAAGCCAAACTTTGACTTAGTTGGTGTCCTGCATTGACTTAAAACCCCCAGAGACCAGCCAAGTGGATGCAGGATGCTCTCTGGGAGCCAGCACATTCATACTGTCATGGTAATCCATACTTTGGCTTACTGTGATATGCAAAGCAAGCTGCTATCTCTCCTGCTCAGAGATACGCACTCCTTTCTTCTCCTCAATAACCCACTCCATCCTCATATCTGCCCACTGGAAACATGCCTAGTCCAGCACCAAATACAAAACCCATTCTGCTACTAATTTTTTAAAAAAACATCCCAATCTTCCTTTAAAGTTGGCATTGTGAATTTTATTGGATTTTATTTTGCAAAGCAGTGGAATATTTAGTATTGTAGTCTCAATCTTCTCACAATTAGACACATGAGAACTATCCACTGGGATGTTCTCCTGCACCCATTGAAAAAGAAAGAGGGAGTGGACAGGATTGGTAGCACCTAAGATTAGCTTTGCCCCTCCTTTCATTCAGGTTCTACTTTGAGGAACTGAAGAGCTCTTGTCCTGTGACTTAAAGCTTAAGGCATGGATGTAGAAGTTGCTGTTGCCAGTGACACCTAATTTAAGAGTTTTTCTGAGAATACAGTGTCTTCCTCGTCCCCTTGTTTTTGCCCTTTGTGTGGACTCAGCCCGCCAGAACCAAAGAGGAGAGAGGCTGTTGCTGTTGGAGCTCTCTTGGTGGGAGTTTGCTTGTTCAACCACTGCAGCCTGCTAGGAGAGGAAACGGGAAAGAAGGAAGACAGATAGCAGATGCTGCCAAATGAAGTGGAATCAATCAGTTTAAATTATGTGGTTGGTTTGGTATCAGAAAGACTGTGCTTTAATCCTGTTACAACCTCTAGCCCTGAGGTGAAATTGCACCCCTTCCTTACACCACTATGTTGCTGTCTTTTTAAAAAACCATAGCTTTAACTTTTGCTCTGATCTAAACAGGGCCAGCCCTACCATGTGGCAGAATGAGGCAAATTCTAAGGGGAGGAAAGTGGCTAGAAAGGTGTGCCATGTGACTTGCCCTGCTGCCCCTAAGCTATCTTGCTGCCCTAGCATGGCTGGCACACCAGTGAGGTGACCTACCTCAGGCGGCATGCTTGACAGGGAGTGGGAGATCCCGATCTGGCCTTGGCAATGGTCGCTTCCAATGCAGCTTCCGACACAGCCCAAAGCTAAAGCTGAGGAGAGAAGCAGCACCTCAACCACAGAGCAGCTGCACAGGCACAGATCTGTGTGGTGGGTGGGGATGTCAGAGCCACATCTTGCCTCAGGGTATTGAGCCCTGAATATAAAGCGTTTTTTTAAAATATCCCTTTATTTTCTTCTTCCCTTGCTATCTATAGTAAGGAGACACTTCAGCTGGATTCCAAAGCATGGAAGAAAGCCTATACAGTGTAATTTAACTGACCTTCTTGGCTATCATCTTGGAAGGTTTCAAGAACACACTTGTCAGGAAACTAAATAACAAACTTAGAACAGCAACAGGAATCTCCTAGTTCCACTCAGATACAACTGAGTTCAGTGCCACCTAGTGATTTAAAATATTTAATGACACTATCCACATAGCCATGAGTGCAAATTCTCCTGAATGCCCTTTCAGATCAATAGTCCATGAAAAGCAATGGCTAATGATGATTGCAGTACCTCTGCAAATTTCCCTGCAGCGACAATGCTAGTTATATTTACTGGGACGAAACAACACCATTTCCCTTCCCTTTTGCTTTTTATGTTAAAAGATGCATTTGATGTGAAAGATTTTTCTCCTTCCAGCTAGAGACTGTAAGAGGAAGAGGATCCCGTTAACTGTAAAGATGAAATTTATTGATTCAAGCAGGTACTATCTAGTCAATGTGCACATTAGCTGAGAGCCAGATCATACCTCCCATAACACAATAATTTGCTGCTCATCCATCTCATTTTCAGACAAGCACCCAGAATGTTTTAAAGGGTGAACTATGTCTGTAAACCTGCAGTGGACATACACTTGGAAGCTAAATCCCAGGTGCCTGGCACATGTCCTTGTATATAGAGGTTTTCCCTTAAAATATGTTTAGTATTTGAAACGCACACAGAACAAGCGATAAATTTGTCTTTCACATAAAGTGTGAATCAGATCTTATTACTTCTGCTTTACTGTTTGTTTTTAATTTAGTTGCAAGTTCACAAATAATATGCTGTGATATTAAATGCATAGTGTGGGAGCTTAATGGTAGAAGGTGGGAATCCCTTCTGGGTACCAGTAGTGTAGGACTGCAGCAGTGAATGTAGATGAACCTAGAGACCTGCTTCACATTGGGTTGTATTCAGCTGAGTCATACTCCAAATGGACCACTGAGCTCTGGCTTCTCAATATAGTGCAAGGAGTGTGGTATGCAAATATTTCACTTTTGTTCCTGGAAATCCTGTGAAATATGGCAAAATCATTATGGATGTCAGGTACCTCTGGCAGAATGGGATCCTGCAATGAAATGACATCACAGTGTATGAATTAATGCTAAAAGCCTCTGTAACACTTCATCTCTGGGCTGTGGGTGTTTCTCCTGGGTTATCTGCAAAATTCTGTGTGCATACAAGTCCCACCTACAATATGCGGCTGGTGCTGCTAACTGGAAGGAAAATACAGTGGTGCCTCGCAAGACGAAATTAATTCGTTCTGCAAGTTTTTTCTTCTTGCGAGTTTTTCGTCTTGCGAAGCACGGTTTCCCATAGGAATGCATTGAAAATCAATTAATGCGTTCCTATGGAGACCGCCTTCAGACCAGGTCCGGGGACAGTCTGTCCCCGGACCTCTTCTGAAGGCTGGCGGGGGGGGGGGGTCTGCGCGGGGCAGACATCTGCAGCTTTGGGAGCCCTGCAGGAGTTCCCCGCAGGGCTCTCCAAGCTGCGGATAGGGGCAGCAGGCTGCTATCCGCAGCTTGGAGAGCCCTGCGGGGAAGTCCTGCAGGGCTCCCCAAGCTGCGAATGTCTGCCCCGCGCGAGGGGCGCTCTGCTTAAGAGCGCCCCTCGTGCGGGGCAGCAGGCTGCTATCCGCAGCTTGGAGAGCCCTGCGGGGAACTCCTGCAGGGCTCCCCAAGCTGCGGATGTCTGCCCGGCGTGAGGGGTGCTCTGAAGCAGAGCGCCCCTCGCGCGGGGCAGCAGGCTGCTACCCGCAGCCTAGGCAGCCCTGCGGGAACTCTTCTGAGGGCTGGCGGGGGAGAAGGGCTTTTCTTCCCACCGCCAGCCTTCAGAACAGCCTTCTGAATGTTGGCGGTGGGGAGGAAAACCTTCCTCCCACCGCAAGCCTTCAGGACAGGTCCAGGAACAGAGGAGAAGGCGCGCTGCGCTTCCCCGCTGTCCCCGGAGATTTCCCTATGGGCTTTCGTCTTGCGAAGCAAGCCCATAGGGAAATTCGTCTTGCGAAGCCGCTAAAAATCGGAAAACCCTTTCGTCTTGTGGGTTTTTCATTTAGCGAGGCATTCATCTTGCGGGGCACCACTGTATTCCAATAGTACCTTGTCCCTATGGCCCTGTTGTTCCTGGGCAGAGCACCAGAGATTTGAGGTGTACACTTGCGTTACAGATTCTGTGTGCAGGTGGTTGCCCCCTTTTTTGGATGATGCTCCTCCTTCAGACTCAAATAGGTGGAAATTATCAACCTTCTTAATTATGTTAGCTCCTGGCAGAAGAAAAAGTGGTGGAAAACTAGAGACAATGTTCTGGTCTTCCTTGCAGCCACTACACCAGCAGAGGCTTTGGCGAACACATTTGAGAACAGCTAATACAAAATGACAGGGTTCAGTGATACATAATAATTTCTGTAGTACTGGCTATTTTTATTTCTCCAGTGTTCTCCGAGGTGTCCCTGCAGCTCCACTGGTTTTGCTTCATAAAAGTGGTAAAATAAGATTGAAATGAACTGAACCCCAGAAAAAACAACTGCAAAGTGATTTTTGAGGGCAGGGGTTCAGAGGAGGGACACAGTTGCCATGATTAAGATTCTAATGTGTGCCTCCAGTCCCTTCCAATAGCTTGCATGTAAGGCTCATGGAAGTTTCTGGATTCCATGCAGAGTCATACAGAAGTCTCTGACAGGGTTTCAAGGCCCCTGCCCTTGTTCTTTCAACCTTTTCTTATCTGGAGAGGTTAGGCAGGTTTCATGCTACTGATCCCAATGACCAACCAACTTGCAGGCTCAGGATGAGAACCTCATTTTAAATTGCTAACTCCTGAGCTCCCCTTCCTTTTCAGAGCTCTGTGCTCCTCCAGCTAGCCTTGCATTGACTCAATTCACACATTACACATAGCCAAACCATGGTTTACCACGAACAAGAAAATATATGGGTTCCGAATATCATGGCCCCAGCACTCCTCCCCATTGTCTTGCTGCTGTGCTCCCTGAAGGTAAGCCATGATTTGTTTCAGTTGAAGCACACATGCTCAGTCTTTGCACATGTGCACATAAATAAACTGAATTAATCACTGTGGCAGGTATTTGTTCTTAAGGAGGAACTTTTGGCCTTTTGTGGATGGACTGTGGGGGCACATTTGACCCCAGTGCTTGTATATTTACCAAATCTACAGAGTGCTTATTTCCATTTAAGTCCTGAACTGCTCATGCAATCCCACTGAGTGATTTAACACAGCATCCATGCGTGCCCATATAAATTTGTAACTCATATATAGGTAATGGATTTCTCTGACGAGTTTCAGGATTGAAACATTTGCTTCTTTATGCATGATCAGCATAATAAAAGCAGTTCAAAGGAAATGATTTCTAGATTCCAAGGAGGAAATGCAGAGAGGAAATAAACATGCCTAAAACCACACGGAGGCTGCAGCTGTTGGCCAGAGAAATACAAATATCAAACTGAGTTTCAAGAGACTGGAGAACATCGGTAGAATGAGTGGGGAGAAAATTATTGTTTCGCAATTAATGAAGTCCCTCTTCCTGATGACATTTTGGATGCAAGGCCAGGGGGTGGGGTGGGAAGGAGAGCATTCTCCAAAGAAGTGTAACAGGATTGAGGAGAAGAAACTAGATTAGTGACCATATCTGATATCAACAGTCACGTATCCTGAATAGTAAACAATAAACAGAACAAACTATTTTCAAGGAACCTGAAATCTGGTTTAAGTTTGCACACATCATTCAGGGAGTTCAAAACAAACACAAGAAACACAACATTAGAATTTGAAGTCTGCTTTGTGATAGAAGACATTCCTATGGTATGCAGCCGGCAACCAGGTACTTCTTCTTGGGCAGAGATTACACTCCAGGCTGTTGAAACACAAGTAGTTTTCTCTATATTGCTACTGATTGGAGAGTCAGAAAAAGGCTCCGTCAAGCCATGTGTCAAGGAGGAGAGGAGCCAATTCCACATTCTAACATGAGAAAATGACACTAGCAGTCTGTGATCTTAGGAAGCTGTGACGCATACATGGCCAGTGTGTGATGGAGGAACTGGTATTGTTCACTGGTTTGTATCATTCCACCCCTGCAATACAAAGAAAAACTATTGAGCTGGGAGCTACAATGATTCAATTCTGTACTAAAGATAACAAAAGGAGTGGTGGTGGTAAAAACAATGCTCCTAGGGGCCTCACTGCAAGTGTTGTCCAGAGATAGTGGCCCAGGCTAGGGGAAGGAGGGAGGGAGGACACAGTGAAGCAAGGAAGCATCCACAGTGGGACCATGGAGGAATGCTGGAAAAAAAACCTACACGCTAGCAGCTGCTATTGAAAAATTGTTGAGGGGTGGGTTAAAGAAGGAAACACAGGAAACTGACTCAGACTGGTCCATCTAACTCAGTACTGTATTGTCTACACTCACTGGCAGTAGCCCTCAAGGACATGTCTTTTCCAACCCAAATGGAGATTCTGGGGATTGAATCTGGGAGCTTCTGCAAGCAAAGCAAATGTTCTTCTTCATGGTGGAACTGAAGAGTGCTGTTGCAGAGAGAGTGCCCTCTAGATCTTTGTCATTTTTCCTGATAGCACACGTGCTACATTTTGGTCAAATCTGCTACTGTGCAATCTCCTTATACATACATGGTAAAATGTTGAAGAAATGAGTCCAATGATGTATATTTGACCTAACTGTGTCCCAAGCCTACAATGGTTGAAGGCTGTTGTACAAGGGCACACTGTTTCCCTGGAGTGCTGGCCAGGCCAGCCTACTGGACTCCACACACACATCCCTGCATGGACTGAGATATACACTCTAGAGCACATCAACAACTCCCTGGTGTCAGCATGCTGTGTAGGCCATGGATGGAGGGAACCTGTGTTCCTCCAGATGCTGCTGAACTACAACTCCCATCATCCCTGAACAATAGCCATGCTGTCTGGGGCTGTTGAGAACTGGATTCTAACAACATCTGGAGGACTACACATTCCCCCACGTGTTGTAAAAGAGATCAGTAGCACTGAGCAAGTATTTCAGGGGAAATTGCCCTCCATTACTGGAAGTTGGTGAAGACAATCTTGTTTATAAAGTCGTTTGCTTCACTCGATGACTGCCAACAGGATTTTATTGGTGTGATTTCCTACTGCTTTTGAAAGATTTTGTTAACATTTCTATGCTGTTTTAGATCATTATTGTAATTAAATTTTATGATTAACTCTCTTAAGAGTCTGCTGGTCGGGGCAGGATAATATGAAACAAAATATTGATGTTCTCAACAGGCAACTTTTATAAGCTTTCAAGGAACTCCAGAGTTCCCTAGAACAGAGTTTGAAAACCACCCAGCTAATCAAAAGGCAGCTCAACTAAGCAGAGAGAGAGAAAACAGAGAGAGAGAGAGAGAGTTTCTTTTTATGCTGTATCCCAGAATGCTCAGGAGTAGCGCCTCAGGAGTAGGACTTTGGGGCACATTTACCACATTTTGAAGCAATGCACATTACCATCTGAAGCAGCCTTCGACCTGGTACCCTCCAGATCCACAGGATTGCCACTCTCACTTTAGATTGAGCCAGTGGGGTGGAAAAAGCACACGTGTGTAATAGGGTCAAACTGCTCAGTCCCAGTTAATAAGTTTGTGGCGCTGTTCTCAGACCAACGGCAGTTTCCTAACATACAATGCACATACAATGCATTGCGCTAGGTTTTCCCCCCTGCCCTGTACAGGAATTTTACACATAATGAGAAAGCTCAGAAGATCGTCAGCACACACCTGTCTATGCGCAGCTGGCAGACTATGCCCAAAATATCCACCTCTCCTTTATTCTTCAGTTGCTGGCATCCAATCTGCGTAGCAATAAAACAGCCAGTCCGACCAATTCCTGCACTGAACAAAACACCAAGATAATGTCAGGTTGCAGTGGCCCCTGAGGCTTTGAGGGGGATGAGGAAGGTTCTGGATGTCAGGAGAAAGGGGCAGATACACACAAGCAGTGAATGTGAATGCTTTCTGTCTCTCACAATCACAGATCAAGTAGCCTGAGAACCATACATTTTACTTGTTTTACCAGCACCTGCAAATACATGACAGGAGAAAAGTGTGGTGTAGTGGTTAGAGCATTGGACTAGGATTTGGGAGACTAGGAGTCTAGTCCCCAGTCAGCCATGAAGCTCACTGGGTGACCTTGGGCCAGTCACTGTCTCTCAGCCTAACCTACCTCACAGGGTTGTTGTGAGGATAAAATGGGGAGAGGAGGACCATATACACCACCTTGAGCTCCTTGGAGGGAAAGGTGGTATATAAATGTAAATAAAACAGGAGGTCCATAGGTACTGAGGTTTCAGTCTGGGGAGGTCTTTGTTCAGGCCAAGGCTGCTGAACTCCTTACACTGCTGCAGGGTTATAAGGAAAGCTTCTCACCTGCAGTGGACAACAACAGGTCCTCTGCTCTCTGTGGCCTGTAGAATTTTCTCCACCTCCAAAACCAAGTGCAAGAAGGTCTTGGCTGATTCTGGGGTCTTCTGGTCTGGCCAGGATGAGAAAACAATATGCTTCACCGTGCGACATTCATCGTTGAGCTGAGAATCATTATGAAACAGAAAGAATATAATTATTCCCTCTATTTCTGATGTTCAGATTGTGAGTGCCATTGCTGCTATTATTATTATTATTATTATTATTATTATTATTATTATTATTATTATTATTTTGATGTCTTTAAAAAAAATTTTATGCTTTTATACATTTCACAAATTTTACAATCATTTTAACATTTCAAAACTTGACTCCCTTCCCCCTCTTTCTGTGGTTCCTTAAATTTATTTTTAATATCTTCTGTATATCCAAATTAACTTAATTTCCTCATTTATTCACCTGCTTTAAATATATACTCTTATGAAATTGCAGGTTATTACAATAATCCTGCCAATGTTCTTATCTGTTTACAATTTATCGGATAAATTTTATTTTGATTTTTTACCCACCCTTCATACAAGGTCCCAGGGAGAGTTAAAAGCAATCTTAAATGCCATGGAGTTAGAATTCCCACCACCCTTAACAAACTATAGTTTCCTGGGTTCTTTTCTGGGTGCATGGGGAAGATGTGCTTCAAATGTACAGCGTGTATGTTGTGCAACCCCAAATCTTGGGCGACAAAGTCCAGGTGTCCAAAAGCACTGTCCTCACACAAGGAAGAGGTACCAGGAGAGCAGAAGTACAGTGGTACCTCGGGTTAAGTACTTAATTTGTTCCGGAAGTCCGTTCTTAACCTGAAACTGTTCTTAACCTGAAGCACCACTTTAGCTAATGGGGCCTCCTGCTGCCGCCGCACAGCGTCAGCCAGATTTCTGTTCTTATCCTGAAGCAAAGTTCTTAACCTGAAGCACTATTTCTGGATTAGTGGAGTGTGTAACCTGAAGCGTATGTAACCCGAGGTACCACTGTACAAAAAATATTTGGGGGGGAAGCACTAAGGTGGGATGGGACCCAAAAACAGTCCAGTAAGGCCTAGACTTGTTCAGTAGCCACAGACTGCAGACTGACTTGTGGGTTTTTAGAAAAACAGGTGGGAAATGAAACGGAATGGAGTATTATTGAAGAGGGTGTGTGTGCAAAAGGGTGTTTCCACACTGCAGTTTATTATATTATGCTGCTGCTCTCGCTCAGAAGTTTTTCACCCTCAAAATGCCAGCCTACACTTCTTATTTATTTTTATTTGTAAAATAGCCTGCATACAGCTGTGGCAACTGCTGGCGTGTGAGGCCTTTAGCACATTTTTGAGCAGGGGAAGGGCAGTTTGTCACATGTGTGATGGCATTTCCATGAGTGGCCTCTATTGCCACACTCCTACTCCCGCTCACTTCTCACATGAGCAGGTTTGAGCAATAATAAAAACAAATGTTTGAAGCTGCTTAGTGCCCTGTAGGAGGCTTGGGAGCATGCCTATCTTTTTGTAAATTAAGATAATCCCTCTCTCCTCACTTCAGTCACATTCCCACCATACATTTCAAACACTCTTATGGCACCTTAATTTTCCTCACTAAGAATCCTAGGAGCTGCAGTTTGTTAAGGGTGGTGGGAATTGTATCTCCATGACAGGAAAACTACAATTCCCAGGATTCTCTAGGGGGAGCCATGACTTTTAAAGCAGTACAGATTTGCTTTCAGATGTGTTGGAGTGGACCAGGGACTCAACCACATTAGTAAAGAAACAATTTGAATGTGCTATAAACATGCAACCAGAGATGGTGCCAGAGAGCAGGAAATTTTTATACATGTTTTTCCATAGGGTTTTTTCTGTTACGATGATGTAATTTCTGACTTGTTTATAGCATTTTTTCCTGTGTGTAGATCCACTCCAGCTTAAAGTACCCATTTGATCATGTTATTATGACAACAGAGGGAAATCAAATCAATCTGTTGTTTCTTCTATGCTTCTTCTATTCTTCTAGCAGAAGGAAGCCCCGCTGCGGATGGGTGGGTGGATGGAACACACGAGGAAGAGGGAAATGTATCTGTGCAGCAGGAAAAACCCCTTGGCACCTCTTGTTGCTTTTCCCAAACCTCTCAAATAACGCAAATAAGCTTCCTTCTGCTTGGAGAAGTTTGCATAAAGAAAAAACAGTGAGAAAAGCTGCAGGAGACTGATCTGATTCCCTTCTCCTCTGCCAGCAACACTCTTGGATCTCAGGGTGCTTTGGATATGAAGTTTCGCCATCAGTTGGAGAAGGCTGAGAGAGAGGAATTGTATTAACTTGCCGAAAGATTGGCACGTGCACACACCCACTCAGAGCACTAAATATGTTTTCATTATCATGGATGTTGCGCAATTCTGTTCTGTCAAAAAAATTTTGGGGAAACCTTTTTTTTAAGGTCAAGGAAACTGCAGTTTAATTGTAAACTAACTAGGGACGGAGGGAGGAGTGACTGAGGGTGGGGCAAAAAAACCCTCACCCCCCCCATACCCAGGCTACCTTCTGCCAAACTCCACCTGCTGGTGTGGTTGGTGAATAGAAGAACAGGAGTGTGTTCATGAGGTACTTGGGTACACACAAGCATCAGTTCTGAATGACCTGTTTGCAAACATTCCCTTCTGGACCTTAACTCAGGTGGGAAAGTGCCCACTTGCGAGACGGTCTGCCAGACGGTCCACTTTGGCCTGTGAGGCTATTCCCCCCCCTAAAAAAATCATGCCTATTTGTCAATCAGCTGGGGTCATGGGCTGAGACCAGATGATGAGTGTGGGCAGGGTTCAATCCTGCTGGGTGCATTCCCTGCAAGATGTCAAAGGTCAGGGGAAAGAGATGTATCTTCAGCATGCAACAGACACTACGTAATAAATGCAGGTGCACTTCGGTGGGGAGCTACCGTATTTTTCCGTGTATAACATGTCCCTGTGTATAAGATGCCCCCTATTTTTGGGTACTCCAAATTAAGAAAATGGAAGAGGATTGCCCACAATTGTTGAGCTTTTTCTAGGGGGGATTGCCAAAAATCGTTCACCTGCCTGACCTACGCCACCACTCGCACACGTCACAAAAGCCACCTATCGTCTGGTAGAAGCTGCCAATCGCCCACACAATTGCCACAAATAACACGCCCAATAGGGATGTGGGTGGCGCTGTGGGTTAAACCACAGAGCCTAGGGCTTGCCAATCAGAAGGTCGGCGGTTTGAATCCCCGCGACGGGGTGAGTTCCCGTTGTTCGGTCCCTGCTCCTGCCCACCTAACAGTTTGAAAGCACGTCAAGTGCAAGTAAATAAATAAGTACTGCTCCTTGGAAAGGTAAATGGTGTTTCCGTACACTGCTATGGTTCACCAGAAGTGGCTTCGTCATGCTGGCCACATGAGCTGTCTGTGGACAAACACCAACTCCCTCGGCCAGTAAAGTGAGATGAGCGCCGCAACCCCAGAGTCGTCGCGACTGGACCTAACGGTCAGGGGTACCTTTACCTTTAACATGCCCAATAGCTGCTCACCATCTCCAGCTCATAGCAGAAACCAATCCCATGTCCCCCCTATGCACTATCCGTGTATAAGATGACCCCCAATTTTTAAGATAATTTAAAAATAAAAACACTTTGCCTTATACATGGAAAAGTATGGTAATTCCACAACTGACGGGCTGCTACAGAGAAGGCCCTCTCCCAGGCCACCCCTCCAAACTTCTCACTTCACATGAGCAGCAATGACTGCACAGTAAACCTTTGCCAGGAAGCACCACTCTCCCTGCTTGTGTCCCAAGCCCTCCTGGCCTACCTGTAGGCCAAAGTCGCGGATGGTGTATTCTTCACACTCACAAGTGCCTTGCATGCGGATGGTGAAGGGCCCATAGGTTGCCTCTGTTTCAGGCCAGTAACAGACACATTTCTGAAAGCAGAAGGACGAGGGTCCCCATGAGGAGAAGTGGCAGCGTAAGTCAACATAAGCGAGTGACTCAGAATGGTAGCACAATATAAAAAAGCAGAACCATTCAACCACCAGCTCCAGTCACACCAGATCCACCTACGCAATCCAGACCACAGTACACCAGGATCAAAGAGTTGTGTACAGTGGCAAGGGGCCTACAGACCAAACAGGTACTCAGAACGCCCTGACATTCTTTATAGGCTGCTCCAGAAGCTGCCTTATGGGAGAAAATGAACCGAGAGGGATATCAGAGTTTAGATGAGGTAGCTTAGCCATTTACACTGCCCCCCCACTGTACTGAAGATATTTGTGCCAGCCAATGGAGCCTCCAGATACAATAATGCTGCAATCCTGACCTTTTTTTTTTTTAGCCGGAACTTGCTGGAACTCAGTTCTGGGACCGCTCAGGTGGGCGCCACAGCCATTATAAGAGAACAAGTGAGTTCCAGCACCTCTTTCCTTAGAAAAATAGCACTGCTGCAATCCTATACACACTTACAGGGAAGCAAAAGACCCACTGAATACAGTACTGTGGTTCTTACTTCTGAGTAAACACTTCCCCCCTCTTTGAATGAGCATGCATAATATTGCACAGCTGAGATCTTTTAAGGAATGGGGTGTAAACAACTCATCAGCACAGTCCTGCTATGATGCACTGAAGTCTTGGGATGCATTTTAGAAGAGTGAGTGTCACTGGGGGTCAAATTTATCCCCTTCCCCCTGAAGCAGAGAGCTGGCCCATGGTTGGAAATGTCAGCATTCTGGTTGCCCAATTTCCCAATGTATTTATGACCCAAAATACACAATTATAGATGCTTGGGCGAGCATTCTTTGTTAAACTGATGGTTTGCTAATCGTCTCTAGGAGGTTCTGTTGTTCTTTCCTCAGTGAGAACCAAATTCTGCTCCTGAAAGCGGGAAGCATGTACCAATGCTGTGGGGGGTTTTTTACCACTAATGCTAAAGGATGCACTCTCAGCATGAATAAAAGTATCTATTGTCCATCTCTGTTTGATGAAATGTTTACAAATTTAAGCTTGCTCACTGTTCTTCTGTTAGTGTCTGGAAAGTCCCCTCACCTCCAGGGAATTTGTTTATGCTCACTCACAGCAGATGGAGAGAAGTCTACAGGCCCAATACATTTTGCTGCCTGAGGTAAAGACAGTGCTTTTTAAAAAAAGAAAATAAATAAAAAAGGTGCGGTACTCACCATGAAGTTGTTATAGTAAGTGCCACCCTTTTAACTGTTTAAATTTTATTTTAAGTTGCTAGTACTGGGTACCCTTTTCTGGGTAAAGGACACAATGGTGTTCTCTCCATTACATATATAAAAGCCAACCAGACTGGCACTTGAATCATCAATGCATTCACCAATGAATCATACTTTGGTATTGGCAATGGAGTAGCATTCTCCACTGCACTTGAGGGCAGCAGACTAGCTTAGTGGTTTCAGGACACACTCTGTCTGCTCCTCACACACACACACACACACCCAGCATCTGCCACGTGAGGCAGCTATCTCACTCTGCCTAATGGTAGGGCCGGCGCTGCTCAAGGCCCACAACAATCATACCTCTTTTGCTTCCTTGAGTTTGGTGAGCATAACGATGAGAGGAGCTCCTTCCTGCCACACCATTGTCCAGAAGTCATTGACTGTATTAAGCATGGGCCCCTGGGTGGCAATATAGGCCTTCTCCTGCCCAGCATAACCCTAGAAGGTGAGACAGAAATATCAACAAGTAAGACACATCCCAACAGTCACCTTCAGATTTCTCACACCTCAATGACCCTCTGGCTCACCCGGATGTAGTTTGCATTAATGTAGCTCTCGTCTTCTTGGCTCAGCGCTCTCTTTAGGCACACACGACTCTGGGGATCTAAAGGGACAGTTTGGTTACAGCGGACTTGGTGCCCGAACACAAAGACCGTGCATACAGCATCATCTAATTATAATATCCTAACCCGTGGGTGGAAAACCTGTTGGCCTCCAAATGTTGTTGGATTTCAACTCCCATCAGCCCCAGTCTGCATAGCCAACGGTCAGGGATGATGGGAGCCATAGTCCAAGAGAAGGAGGAGGAGGAGTTTGGATTTGATATCCCGCTTTATCACTACCCTAAGGAGTCTCAAAGCGGCTAACAATCTCCTTTTACCTTCCTGCCTCACAACAAACACTCTGTGAGGTGAGGGAAGCTGAAAGACTTCACAGAAGTGTGACTAGTCCAAGGCCACCCAGCAGCTGCATGTGGAGGAGCGGGGATGCGAACCCGGTTCACCAGATTATGAGTCCACCATTCTTAACCACTACACCATATTGGCTCTTGAGCTTATGGATTCCCACCCTTGTCACAAGAAGTCAGAAAGCTGGCCAGATCCTCCTTCAGAGAGATGCTCCCCCAACCTTCCAGCACATTTGACTCAGTCGTTGCTACCTCATCGTTCTTCTGTCCTTGCTCAGACTCATTATTTACAATGAATTTGCCTTTTCAACAGTCATGTCAGAAGTGATGTATGTCACTACAGCAGCTGGAACACAGAGCAGTCGTTTTATTTCTGCTCACACAGGTGGAGTTTTCATCCCACCACAATGGCAAGTCTATCTGGGATATAAAATGGCCTTGAGTTGTTTTCCACTCAAACACCCGTCACCATCTTACGCAAACAAGGTGGCATCTACAAGAGGTTCCCCTATGTCTCTGGCCTTTAGAAACTTTTCCACTCCGACTCATCACAACTTCTAAAGCCACAAGGTATTGTTAGGATTATGTAAGGCATCCTGCACATCTCGGCAGGGATTGAAATTATGTCTGCTAAAGCCAAAGGGTGGAACTTTTACAGGAGAGGCAGGGAAGCTTTTCATTTCTTTTCTGTTGAGGACTGCATTCCCACGTGGTAGAGCTACCTTCCCAACACAAGTATCCCCACAGCTTATCTGGGCAGGGCTGGAGTGGTGCAGCAAGCAAGGACATAGGACACGCCATGTGGCACACAGCTCCATCATCCAGCAAAGAGGAATGAACAGAGCTCTCTGGAGGAACAGCCAGGAGTGCTGCAGCTGTGACTGAGCTGTTATTTTCAGAAGCTAAGGAATCCGATCATGAAAAACAAAATCCAACCATTTGCTCTGTAGGTGCACAACAGAGCTGTGTGTGCCTCTTTTATACTCAATGATACAGTCACAACTGACCTAGAGTTATGCCACCTCTCAGTGTGCATGTAAGAGGGGAGAGCTACACATAGGCCTCAAGGGCCTTGTCTAGCAATGGGACTAAAAATAGGGCCATGCTAGTGTTTCAAAGTCTACAGCAAGAATGCAAGGTCACACCCCCAATGTACATTTAAAGTGCATTGTGTTCCCTCAAAGGATCCTGGGAACCGTACTCTATCCCTCACAAAACTACAGTTTCAGGCAGTTCTCAGGATTTTGGGGCCGGTGGTGGGGACACACAATGCGCTTTAAATGTGCTTTAGCTATATGGTGCGAATGTGACCTGACACTGGTCAAAGAATACAAATGAGAATAGATGGGTCCATTGGTCTGCCTTCCTTTGCCATCTTTCCACTTTCCTTGTTCACAAGAGGCAAACATACTTGGTAGGATGGATTTATATCTGTCTTTTGCTGCTCGTCTGGGGATGTCCAGCTCTTCTGCACTGGCAAAGTTGGAGGGGATTTTCTGTAAAGGAGGAAAGAAGGAATTGCTGAACTATTCCCCTCTCTGAAACATAAAGCACCCAAAGTGTTGGAAAGAGGAGGTATAAATGCATATATGTTTTTGCTTCCCAACACATACTCTGAATTGTTCCCCTTTTAACCTGCTGTCAACCGAAAGCGACTGTTATGGAGATCTCTCACCCGCCTAAAGAAGCCCAGCTCTTTATAAAGGGTAGTGGTGTTATTATTCAACTTATAAAACCCAGGGAAAAAGGGAGGCACTTCCTGCTCTGTTAAGATGCTAGGCACAAAACGTTCATTGCCGTAGCATGGGAAACATGTGACTCTCCAGATGTTCTTGGACTACAACTCCCATCCTCCATCACCATTGGCCATGCTGGGTGGGGGACATGGGAGTTGGGAGTCCAACAGCATCTGGAGAACCACAGGTAGAACAGTTTTCTAACAGGAACACATAAGAAGAGGGAGATGGATCAGACCAGTGACCCATCTAGTTCAGCATCCTGTTCTCACAACCAGATGCCCAACAGCAGGACCTGAGCACTCTCCCCAGCTGCGATTACCATCAACTGGCATTCAGAGGCATACTGCCTCCCACATTGGGTAGAACATAGGAATCATGGCTAGTTGCCATTGAGAGCCTTATTCATCGTGAATTTGTTTAATCCTTTAAAGCCATCAAAGGTGGTGGTCACCATTGCCT
The DNA here is from genome assembly GCF_027172205.1 of Podarcis raffonei. NCBI lineage: Eukaryota > Metazoa > Chordata > Lepidosauria > Squamata > Lacertidae > Podarcis > Podarcis raffonei. The sequence goes on from NC_070607.1 coordinate 67,507,719, forward strand.
CCTGTGGGAGCTCACTCTATCATTTAACAATGTGCTATGTGAAGAAGTAGTTTATTTTGTCTGTCTTGAATCTTACAACATTCAGCTTCATTGGATGCCCATGAGATCTAGCGTTAAGAGAGTGAGATCCTCATGATCTAGTACTATAACTAAGAGAGAGTGAGAGGGAGAAAAAATAAATACTTTATCAACTTTCAGCAAACCAAACCATGCATAATTTTATGCAATTTTATCAGGTTGCCTCTCACACCTTTCCTCTAAACTAAAAATAAACACCCCAATTCTGGAACCTTCCCTTGAGCATTCTGGCTGCTCTCCTCTGACTCTCTCCCAGTTTTACAATATGCAGTACTCTAGATTGCAGGATGGTGTGCAATTGGAGGAGCTTAGCTTGGAATGAAATCCGGACGAGGCAGTTCTGAGTGTCTCACCGCAAACTCCTCTTGAAGCTCCTCTAGGCTCCAGTTCTGCTGCTGGAGCATCCTCTGAGTAAGAACATGGCTGGTGGTGTTCAGGAGCTTCACTGTGACATCCCTTGGGGTGGAGACGGATGAAATGGGTTCTGTGTTGCTCAGGGAACTCATGTCCAGCACCAGCGACACGTTGGAGCCCCTTCTGAAAGGGAGAGAAACCCGAATGTGCAAATTATAAGCCTAGAGATAGCCATCTATAGAATAGGGTGGAAGAGTTGTATGAAAGGGGTAAAATGTGCTGCTGCAAGCTACTGAAAAGATGCACAATAGTAACTGGGATCAAAGGCAATTTTAACCCTGCATAAATCTTATAGAACAATGCAAGTAAATTTCATTTACTTGCCAAGTGTATATTGACAATGCTTCCCTCTCCATCTTCTGATTGTAAATTGTTTTAAATTCTAATATTATATTTTTACATTTTTGTAACCTACCCAAGGACCTTATGCCCAAGGGAGGACAACAAATCTAAATAATAAATACCCTAGACTCTAGCTGCAGCATCACACAGCCACTCCAGACAGAGAGAAACTAGAAGGGAAGCCAGAGATTGAGGATTTAACTATTATACGCTGAATATGTAGCATATAGTACCAAAGCAATATTGTCACTACACAATTGTTGGGACCCCAGCTCATGAGTGTCACACATTAGCGAGCCACAGAGTTCCTATGTTGGCCCAGTTTCAGGCTGATATTGCAATCATATATTTAAAATAATCCTCAAATTGGTTCTAATGATTATGGGAGTCCATTCCTTCTTCCAGAACAGAAATGTTCCAGACTAAGCACAAACAGGGCAAGAGGAATTCTGCAAATGATTGTGTGAAAGGAATTTTAAAACACCCATACCGATATTATGCCCTTCTCTGTGTCTTCCCTCTAAGGGAGGTCTAGAGAGTGGCAGGACAAAAAAAGGCCTTTTCTGCGGTGGCTCCCTGCTTATAAAATGCTCTCCTAAAGGAAACACACCTGACGTGATCATTCTGTATTTAGGCATCAGGAAAAAACATTTTTATTTACCCAGGCCTTCAGCCCTTAATTTGATGGAAATCATGTATGTTTGTGGCCTCTTTTGGTGTTCAATGAGGTGGGTTAGAATTGCTTTCTTTACTATATAATAAAAATGTAAGAATGTCATCATCCTGCAGTTCACTTGTCCACAGACAGGTGGTGCTGTGAAATACAGTGTAATGAGAGGCAGTGAATGGGTGGTCTAGGCAAGCTGCAAAGGGTCAGCTGGAACAAGCTTTAGCAGCCCCCCAGCAGCTCCACTGGCTCCTCCGCCTACCTGCCCTGGAACCTCTGCTCCTGGATCTAAACCCCCAGACTGACTGGTGCCACTAATGGCCACCTTGGGGATCTGCTGCTTTTGTGCCACTGCCAATTAGGGTGCAAAAATAGCCCAATGCAAGAAGAAGGAAGGTGGTCAGAAGCCAGGGTCTGCCAGGCTGGTAATCTGCTTCTGCCAATGCCCCCATTTATGATAAAGGGCCAGCCTGACTAGGAGGGGCAGTGGCAGATCCCCAGACCAGCCACCACTTCTGGCCTCTTTCCTGTAGTGCTCATCTGGCTGGGCCATCTCTTCATCCAACCTGGCTGCAGCAGCAACACGAGGTAGAAAGCAAAAGGTCCGGGGGCAGGATGCAGTGTCACGTGAGGGATCGGGAGGCGTGTGCGTTTGGAAAAGGGTGGGTTAGTGGGAAGAGTGGTAGGTTGACATGTTGCTGAGTAAAATGAGTAGAGGTGCAGCCAGTAATTTAGGGCGTTTGTTTCCAGTCACAGGTCCGAGAGATGTCCCTTCACCCCACCCGTCCTTCCGCTTCCCCCAGGAAAACCCACTGAACTGGAACAAACATCAATCAGGTTTTTGTGCGGATTGACCTTTGTTCTGATTCAGCAGTAAACAGCAGGTTTTCCTAGGGGTGGGGGTGGGGAAAAGCTACCCTCTGAGACCCAAGACTTGAAATCACAGGACAAATGGATAGGCCCTTATATATATTTATGGATGAGCCTTTTGGGGTTTTCCTTGCAGTCTTATAATAGGCTTTAATATGTCTTGGTAGTCCTGTTCTTCCATTGCAAGTCACTTTGAGACACCATCTTGTAAAAAGTGGCAAATAACTATAATAAACAATAATTATAATACTAGGCATAGTCAGAGTCTTATTTCTAAAAGTTCCAGGCACTGGACTCAGCACCGGTCCTGAGTATAGCTGCATGCCGCTGGAAGCAGCCTGGTTCATATAAAGCTGTCCATGGAAGTATCTTGCTCCTCAATAGGATGCTGTGAGACCCCTTTTCTCCCAAAGCACCCCTTTTCATCTGTTAAGTGGCTTTCTAGAACAGGGATCAGCAAACCTTTTCAGCAAGGGGCCGGTCCACTGTCCCTCAGGCCTTGTGGGGGGCCGGACTATATTTTGGGAAAAAAATATGAATGAATTCCTATGCCCCACAAATAACCCAGAGATGCATTTTAAATAAAAGCACACATTCTACTCATGTAAAAACACCAAGCAGGCCCCTCTACCCAGAGATGCATTTTGAATAAAAGCACACATTCTACTCATGTAAAAACACGCTGATTCCCGGACCGTCCACAGGCCAGATTTAGAAGGCGATTGGGCCGGATCCAGCCCCCAGGCCTTAGTTTGCCTACCCATGTTCTAGAACAACGACTTGTACATAAACTCTCAGCCCCTGGTATCTGCAAAACACAGAGCACTCTCAACTCACCTATCCTGCAGACGCACATGTTTCTTGACTTCCTGACACTTCTCCATTCCTGCCCTCTTTTGCTCACGTAGCAGGCTGAAACTATCAACTTTAGGGCATGCTGAACAGGAGAGGACCATGCTGTGCCAGCAAAGGATTCTCTGGACTGAGGTATGAGAGGCCAGCCACCCGAGGAACCCTCAGAGCAGGTGCTATGCGGGTCAGGCAGCCCATGGGGCTGGAGGAAAACCTAGAAACCAAAAAAGCAAGCAGTTCATTGAAGAGAGCTCCGTCAACTTCCTGTATGTCACTCACGCCCCTGTTAGGAAGGAAGAGGCTGCAACAAAAAGCCCCATGTACACCTAACAGAGCTTCACTCAGAGAATGTCTAGACCAGGGTTTCCCAAACTTGGGTCTCCAGCTATTTTTGGACTACAACTCCCATCATCCTTAGCTAGCAGGACCAGTGGTCAGAAATGATGGGAACTGTAGTCCGAAAAATAGCCAGAGACCCAAGTTTGGGAAACCCTCATGTAGAACATGGTTGTCTTTGGAACATGCCACTTCCTGCAGGTGGCATGTCCCAGTCTAGAAGGAATCTCTGTCTGTAAGGTCTGGAACAAGGCTACCTGCAGGCTATCAACACACATGCACATTCACCAAATTAGAACCTGTGGACAGTGAACCCATTCCTGCAGAGCCAGAGGAGATTTTCCTACGGTAGTCCAGCTTAGGAAAGAGGAAGGCACAAACAGCAGAGCTGGGAAGTCACAGGCCCCTTAAATCAAATGGGCATTCTTGCGCATGGCACTCCTGTTCAGCCCCAGCGCCTGGGCTTTATTTCCTCTCCCCTCCGTCTCCACAACACACACTTAGCAGACACAGAGGTTTTCTCCCATGCCCACCCTGTTCCGACACTCCCGGTTGGATAGTCACTCACCCACTGCTGTTGGCAAACCCATCTCTCCTGCTGTTTATAACCAGCCACCCGGTAAAATAAATAAATAAAAAGCGAGCGCAGGAAATTCCTTATCACTATGCTCTGGCACTTCCCCCTCTTGCTCCACCCTTGCAGCCACCCACACACATGTGCCGGCCACAAACTTCACAGCTCCATCCGCTGCACAACCCCCCGGGGAGCTCTCACAAGGCAGTGCAGAGACTCAGATCCTTTCTGAGCATTCGGCCCCAAGGATTGCTATTCTTTAGCTACCCAACAGAAAACAGCAGATCTCTGGTTGCAGATAACACAGATGCAGAATGTCTCCTTGAATCAAGGGTGGGAATTTGGCCCTCAGATGGGGCAATCTTCTGAAGGCCACAGTCCAGCGATAGGCAAAAGCTAGCAAAGCAACAGTTCCACCGATTGTGCCACACTGATGACAAATCTAGATTTTAGCAATCCATTTCAGAGGAGCAATTTGTAAAGGGCTTGCCCACATTTGAGCATTATTTAGCTGTTCATCCACTCCACCACCACCCCAATCAAATTAGACAAGAGTAATCCATACCTAGACATATTTCAATATGGAGAAGCAACTTTGGTCTTTCCTGTGCATCCCAGTAGGCATGGCCTTTGTCTTCTAATTGGTCAATTCAGCTATGTCAGTTAGGTACTGACAGGGCATGTGTGCAGGTAGCTGTGCACACACCTTGGGTTGTTTGTTTGTTTGTTTGTTTGTTTAATGTCCCTACCCAAGAAGTGTTCAAATGCACACAGTCAAGCAATTGTAAATTAGCTCGTGCAATTTTTGATTTTGTGCAAATCTGAGGGATCAAAAGGAATGTTAGACCAAGCTCCTGATTACTATTAGCATATGCCCTTATTAGCATGTGCAGAAGTACATAAATATTTGTGTGCAGACCTAGAACAGGAAAGGTAGTGGAGGGCAGAAAAGTTGTGATTGAGGTGAGGGTCCATCATACACACTCCATCAGTCATCCACTGATATGGACAGGAAATACTGAAATGCCTGTGAAAAATGTGTGGGCACTTGCATGTCTGTTCTGCACACAGAAAAAACAGATCTGAATAATCTGTAATATTAAACCCCTACCTGGAAGCATCCTTAATCTGCTACAGCAGGGTTCTTGAACACAATAGGACACTGAAGCAAATAAAAAGATTCTTGTTGAAATAAATCACCTAGTCCAGCATCCTATTCAGGCTACTACTTCCTTTTTACCAATCCCCTCATTTTGAGGAAGTTTTCTTTTTTGAAGTCAAATTTGACCATGTTGGATTTCCTTGGCAATTAGACATTCACAGACATATTTAATTCAATAGCGCTAGACTCATTGTTCCCAATTGTGTCAACAACATTTACAGATCGCACCAGGTCTTGGGCACCACTCGTAATATTAAGTCCTGGTTCGCCACTCCTCTGGTTGCTTCCATGACCAACTGCTCTAGGGCACGGTCATTCAGAATATCTGGAAATTTCATGTCTTTGTTGTGACTGGAACAATCTTTGTGAAGAACCCATTACTGCAACATTTTCTCTTATGAGTCCTTCTTTGCTCTCATCCTTCATCTCAAAATCTCCTTGAATGTTTTGATCTGGGGAACGATAGCATGTCCTCCATATTATTCTTGGGTCTTGGTATCACCAAACCCACAATGATTTTGTGGAGGATTCTGCTCCTTTTGCGATTTCTTGCTTGTTGGTCTCAATGCCCTCTTTGACCTTCTACCACACTAATGGAATCCTGGCAAATTTATTCATCCTGAGTACAGTAAAAAAACAAACAAAAAGCCAGAAAGGAGTAGATCAATCCATCTCTCTGCATGTTAGACACATTGTTGGCCTGAGATACCTATGACTAACTGCCCAATCCTATGCATGTTTACTTATTCCACTGAGGTCTGTAGTACTTATTCTCAGGTAAGTATGTGTACCCACTCCTATATACTCTGCATGCAGTGCATTCCCACCACTGAATACATATGATGTTAGCCACATCATCAACCCTGTTGTTTTTCACGGAATACTACATTTTGATGTAGTTTGGGGAAAAACATTTTCGATCTGTATTGAGAAATTTTTTGACCTGGCTGTGTTTTACGCAGCTTGAGTTGGGAATTCTTCTTGAATGCTGTTGATACATTGGGCAATAAAGCTTTATTTAAGAACTTAAATAATTAGGAAAGGGTGGGGGGTAGCAATAATAAACAGACAAAAACTGTGCATTGAAACAGAAGTATTTAAGCTGGCGAAGACAATGGAAGTTTGCACTGCATTACACAGCAACATGATTGGGCAACACAATGTCAGTTGAAGCACACTGCAGTTGAGATCTCATACAGATAACCAAAATGAGGAGGACTCTTTCCATTGTAGCCAGAAAATTGCTGAGTTCTGAACAAGCTGCAGGCAAGAAAATGGAAAGGATGTGGGGAGCAGTGTGGACAAAATATGTTCAGCTGACAAACATGGCAGAAAAGTAATCAGAGTTACTATTAGGGTATCGAGGAAGAAACCCAAATTCATATCTGCTGGATGATGCTACAAAGAACCTTATCTTCACATCCAATATTAATGTTGGTTACTCTGTTTCAGAAGGTATAAGAAAAGCAGAATAGAGTCTGTAAGCAGAACAGGGTCTGTCAAGTGTGGACCCAGGTTTGCAGTTTGTTTCCCCCAAAGAAACCAAGAGCGGTGAGCCAAGAACAAATCTTGGTTACAGCTCCCAGTTTGTCTGGAGTGAAACAAACCAGAGTTTGGACCTAATGCTACCATTCCCAGCACCCTGAGCAAACTACAGTTCCCTGGATTCTTTCGGGAAAGTCATATGCATTGAATGTGCTTTACATTTATGGAACAGATCTACCCACAGATTGAAAGCGGCAGGGATAACCCAGAACAGGGAAGGAAGGGCTTGAGATTAGACATGCAGCTTTCAAGGCCTCCAGCCCAAACTCACCCACCACAACAGCAAAGGAAGAAAGGCTTCGAACTCTTCCATTTTATACTGTGGCTTCAGAGTGGCTCCCACCAACCCACCACAGCAGGAATGGCGTGGTGGGGCAGAGCAACACTCCTAAGTCCTGACACTGGCATCACTACAGCTTACCGAGAAGGCACCTAGAGTAAGGTTACCTACTGTCCCCAGACAAATTCCGTCCCCGGAATGTCCCCGTAAAACATGGCAGTGGCAGCTTCAGCTACCCGGAGCCAGCCTGGTAGCGTAGTTGGCTCTGGCTAGCTTCAGGAGCTGCTTGCTGCCGTGACGCCCACCATTTTTCCTCACTGGAAGTCCCCATATGATGTCTATTGTGCACAACACATCATATGGAGACTTCCGGAGAGGAAAAATGGCGGGCGCCACAGCAGCGGGCAACGAGCAGCTCCTGAAGCCAGCCAGAGCCAACTGCACTACCAGGCTGGCTCTGGGCTGCTGAGGCTGCTGCTGCCACTGCCAAAGGGGAACCGGGGTACAGATCTCCTGCCCCCTTGGGAGTCGAGGCCAGCAGTTGCCCAGTTTTTTAAAAAAACTGTGGATTTATGTTTCACAGGGTGTGAAAGAATGGCTCTGCACCTTTATACAATATGCATGTGTGCTTGGGCCCAGGGTCTTTTGCCTCACCATCCCCACTACTGACTCCCTGTTGCTACTCAGCTTCAAAAATAAAAAACAGTGTCCCCGGATTCATTGAAAAAAATCTGGTAACCATGACTTAGAGGGGGCAGGGGGCAGAGAAGATGCCAGTAACATGGGAGCTGCATAGACACACTGGTGGGAGGGCCAGATTGGCTCTGCCTGGCACCTGCACAGACCTCGCCAACACCCTATCCAACATGGGGCCATCTAGGTAAACCGCAGTAATGATGGTGGATTACTCCTGCCATCCTTGCCCGTTGACCATGCTGGCAGGGGCTGATGGAAGCTTCATCCAAACAGGGAGAGGAGGTTCAGTACTGAACTGCCTGCAGTCGTAACTTACAATTTCCAAGCTTTTTTCTTTTTTCTTTACAGGGCAGGGGAGAAGATATATGAACGAATTTATTACAAGTACCCTAACAAGAGCCAGTGTGGTGTAGTGGCTAAGAGCGGTAGGCTCATAATCTGGTGAACCGGGTTCGCATCCCCACTCCTCCACATGCAGCTGCTGGGTGACCTTGGGCTAGTCACACTTCTCTGAAGTCTCGCAGCCTCACTCACCTCACAGAGTGTTTGTTGTGGGGGAGGAAGGGAAAGGAGAATGTTAGCCGCTTTGAGACTCCTTCGGGTAGTGATAAAGCGGGATATCAAATCCAAACTCTTCTTCTTCTTCTAACATCCCCCCAGTTGTAGCTTCTTTCATGCTCGAGTCTCATATTTAGTATAAAAGGAAAGAGCCACACTCAGGCAGCATGCATACATATATATATATATATATATATATACCGTTTAAAAACAACTCTCTTCTGCAAATGTAAACAGTCCGATGCAGAAATCCATCAGAATATTTGCATTTAGCTAATAACCGTCAGCAGAATTACCAAATAAGTAATGCATAGATTTTCGTTAACACGTGCAGACATAGAATTCATTGCATTTTTTTTTAAAAAAAAGACCTGTCTGACCTTCCTTTGAGTTTGGGGTGAAATCATCAATAACAGGAAGCGAAATTGACAGGGTGGTTTGACAGAAAGAGGCAAAGAGAGCGGAGGAGGTGGAAGAGGAAGTGGTTAAAAAACGGCTCAGTTCTTTCTTAGATGCTGGGACCCTCTGCGAAATGAAACCGCCAGTAGGCTCTCATCTGCCTTGGGATCATTTCAGAGTTTAATCAGCTAGATTACCAGCTTGCTATTCAGGCTTTATTAGGAAGAGAAGATGCATACCACAAGTCAAAGAAAACGTGAAAATCCTTTCCACTTCCAATTTGCCTTCAGCCTTCACCCAACCCTAATATTAAGTCCTACAACCGAACTGCCTATTTATTTTTATTGACTTATTAAATGCATAGGTCACTTTCTTTGTCAAGCCAAACTGACTTACAATATTTTAAGCAAACAGACAAACACATACATACATTAAAACCAGAATTAAAAAAGAAACCCTAAAGGCTCACAACACCCAGGCAAAAAGGCCATAACTAATCAAAAGTCAAAGTTCTGATGAAAAAAATGTTTTCCCCTGGCAACCTAAGCTTTATGTCTAGTTTGGCCTTCAGATCTTCTGCATTTGGAAGCAGATGGGGTGGAAACAGGAGACTAGGAAAATATCCCCACAGGTCCAAGGTTAACTGCCCTGGATTTGCAATCGAGCCACATCTTCCTCCCTCTGGAGACTGTGGCAAGATGTAGCAAGCAGTCCCACTGTTTTCCCTCTGTGGCTGCTTACTGTTAGAATTACTCAGCTGCCCCCTCCCATCCAATGCCTTCTGCTGCTGCAAGTTCCTCCTCTGCACCCCCCTGGCTGCCAGCTAACAGCATAATTGCCAGAGGCCCTGGCCCAGCCTGAGCAGAATTCTAATGAAGTGCAATGCATACAATCAGGCCGTCATTAGACATTAATCATGTGATGATCTCTCCCTTGCTTTTTTATTATTAATAGAAACAGCAGCCATGGTGAGGGGGGTGGGGGAGAACAATCCAAACTGGTGCCACGGTACACAGGGAGGGACGACATCTTTTGCCCTGCACCCTTTTCTGGCTGAAAACCACCCTTCTGAAGCTGCTATTTGTCTCCAAAGGTCTCATTAGAGCAACTTGTACCTTTTGGGATGGCGAATGGGAAACAGCACCTTGGGGAGGTAGGGATTTTCAGCTGAGAAGTGGTGTGGAGAGAAAGGCTGAAACCTCGCCCGCCCGCCCCCCTCCACCCCACAGTCCCAGGTTTTCCTCTGCACTGCTACTTCCAAAACCTGTAAGGAATATGGAGAGCAATACAAGAAGGCATACACTTTCTTTAAAAAAAAATCCTCCTATTTTTTTTTTTACAAATCTTTTTAATTAAGTTTTACATTGCATATTTAAATTCAAACATTAATCATCACCATCGTTTAGGATTCCCTGAATCCTTTGACTCCCCTCCACCCTTCCTTGGTTACCATTTTCAATCTTTTTTCAACCGCTTCACTTACTTCCTCAATTTTTCGTAAATAATCCATTTTTACCTTAGTTTTTTAGTACATTACAAGCGTTACTCAAATCCTGCCAAACTTTTTAGTTGTTTATGTAAAAGGTAAAGTTAAAGGACCCCTGGACAGTTAAGTCCAGTCAAAGGTGACTATGGGGTTGGGGCGCTCATCTCGCTTTCAGGCCGAGGGAGCCGGCGTTTGTCCACAGACAGCTTTCCAGGTCATGTGGCCAGCATGACTAAATCGCTTCTGGTGCAACGGGACACTGTGGCAGAAGCTAGAGTGCATGGAAACGCCGTCTACCTTCCCGCCACAGCGGTACCTATTTATCTACTTGCACTGGCTTGCTTTCGAACTGCTGGGTTGGCAGGAGCAGGGACAGAGCAACGAGGCCTAACCCTGTCGCGCAGATTCAAACCGCCAACCTTCTGATCAGCAAGCCCAAGAGGTTCCGTAGTTTAGACCACAGAGCCACCCGCGTTGTTTGCAGTGTTCTCTCAGGTACATGATAAATTTTTCCCATTCCTTCTTAAAGTTCCTCTATTCCTGGTTTCTGATTTTCCCAGTCACTTTCGCCATCTCTGCAGAGTCCATCATCTTCATCAGCCATTCGTCTCTGGTCAGGACTTTATCTTCTTTCCATCTCTGGGCCAATGGTATCCTCGCTAGTATTTTTTATGCATTGAATCATTTATTTGTTTAAACCACGTGTGGTGGTGGTGTTGTTGTTTTTAAAAAATCATTTGTTTTGTTACTTGCCCCCTTTACTTTTTTCTTTTCTGTTCTCCTTTTCTCCTGGCAGCAGTGGCAGCAATGGAGCTAATTTTGGCAGCCATCTCCTGGCAGCTGCCATTCCCCTCCCTTCCCAGAATGCTCTGGGCTGAGCACTGTGTTGTTCTGGGGCCTCCAGGGAAGAGGGGACAGCAGCCTCCACTGGCAGACTCATCTGTGTGGGTGTCAGACACTAAAATCAGCTGATGTGTTAGAGAAAGGTAACACACATTCTCACATGAGTGATGGGGATGAAGGTGTCGTACCTCAGTGGCAGAACATATGTTTTGAATGCAACAGATCCCAGGTGCAATCTTTGGTGTCACCGGCTAGGGTTGGCAACATCTGTCTAAATCGCTGAACCAGTGGTCTGACTCAACAAAAGGCAGCTTCCTGTGAATGCAGATAGGAAAGCAAACATGAACCCAATTCTCCCCAGTAGTTACTCACGATGGCATTCATTTTGTAATGAAGAAAAGTTGAACCAAACAGACCCCTTTGGTTCAGTTTTTCATTTGTTTTGTGACAACTGCCTGTTAAGTTGTGGGTGAACATATCAGACGACACAGCGATTCTTCAAACAGCTCTTGTTTATTCACAGGCCAGAACAGAACTGAACTGAAGGGTTCAGCCAGCCTGTAATATAGAGCTCCACTAGAACGCAACAGTAACCATTTTCTGTAACTATCCAATCACTGAACGTCACTTTCAATCCCTTATTTGCATATGTGGACCTGAGTGAAAACTATCTACAGTATCCCCCTGCTGGCCCAGGGTGAGAACTTCAGTACATAACACTGCCTATACCCCCTAAGCAATGAAAAAGTGCATTTGAGTGTGATGAAGGCTGTGTGCGCGCGCTTACTATTTGGGAGTGTAGAAACCTGGGTTCAAAGTTCAGGATCCTGAGAACCTTTGCTTTTCTTTAGAGAGAGAGAAAGAATGGAAGTTTCTCATCCTTGTGGCTGGAAAGTTTTTCTTGAAAGAGTGGGCAATTCCTCCCAATCAGCATTTCCCCTGGCTGAGAGTGAAACTTCAGTGCCTTGTAGCGTTTATTTAAAAACCTTGCCCTCACCCATTATCAGCAAAACGAGAATAAAAGATGGAAAATGGCAAAAACTGCAGAAAGCACGATTCAAAATAAGAGAGCTTGCATTAATGCACCCCGCTTGCATGATTTATACAGGCTGCAGAATTCAGTTGTTGAATTTGTGAGGAGCATGTGAGTTGTCCAGATGGAGTAGATTGCACACAGAGCAAAGAGGGTGCAAACAGAACCCAGAGTATCCCCCCCCCCTTTTTAGAGCTGTGAGTGTGCACACAGTCCTGCGTGACTAATCTTTTAGAAAACCTTTAAAAAAGGAAATCAACAGTTCACTGGAAAATGAGGCTTCTGAGGGATAGGAACAGAAAAGGGGAAGAAAAGTACAGTATCTGTCAAGGGTAACACTCACTCTCACTTAAGCTTTTTGAGTATTTTCAGGTTGCCTCCCCAGGCAAAGTCGTTACATCATAAAGGTACCTCGGTTTACGAACTTAATCTGTTCCGGAAGTCTGTTCTTAAACTGAAACCGTTCTTAAACCGAGGCACACTTTCCCTAATGAGCCCTCCCGCTGCTGGTGCCCTTCCACCATTCAGATTCCATTCTTAGACCAAGGTAAAGTTTGCAAACCAGGACACTACTTCCGGTTTTGCGGAGATTGGAAACTGAATAGTTCGTACACTGTTCTTGAAACAAGGTACCATTGTAGTGTAAAAAACCACCAGCATTTCTCAGTCTAAAGGCTTAGAGTAGGCATAGGCAAACTCGCCCTCCAGATGTTTTTAAGACTACAATTCCCATCATCCCTGACCACTGGTCCTCTTTGCTAGGGATCATGGGAGTTGTAGTTGTAGAGATCACTTTTTGCCCTGCTGTAGCTACCTGTGAAATCCATTTAAATGGAGATGCTGCTGAATAGAGATTGAAGCTGGCTGGGAGGGGCATTGGCAAGGTTGTATTTTACTACTGGACTATGGGTCCTTTCCCCTTGGTATGTTTGTTTTAAGTACAGTCATACCTCATGTTACATTTGCTTCATGTTACATTCTTTCAGGTTACATCCTGTGGCAACCTGGAAGTACTGGAAAGGGTTACTTCCGGGTTTCGCTGCTCGCGCATGCGCAGAAGCACTAAATCGCACTTCGCGCATGCGCACAAGCGCCAGATCGTGCTGCACACCTGCGCAGATATGGCGCTTCAGGTTGCGCTATTTTCGTGTTGCGAATGGGCCTCCAGAACGGATCCCGTTCGCAACCAGAGGTACCACTGTATTCCTATCCTGCTTTTTTCAAGCTAAGAGGCTTAGTGGAGCAACTTACAGTAAAAGTTAAAATCCATCACAAAGGACCAATAAAACTATAAAAGTGATGAGAACAATGGGTTAGCAACACAGCAAACGGCAAGACACTGAGTTAAAATCCACATATCTAAAAAGACTGGGTTTTTGTTGTTGTTGTTGTTTTAAAAGAAGGTTTTAGCTGGTGCTGAAAAGTTATCAGACCCAGCGCTATGCATACTTCCCTGCGAAGAAAGTTCCAGAGCCAGGGTGCCACCACTGAAAAAACCCTCCTTCTGGTCACTGTTTACCTCAGCTTCATTGGCTGGTTTGGGGGAGAGACATTTGTGGCAGATTGCAGAGGACAAACAGGCTTGTATGGGAGCAGCTGGCCCTTCAAAGCAGCCTTGCTCTCTGCCACGTAGAGTTTTAAAATGAACACTGGCACTGCGCTTAGAAACAAAGTGGGACTGCTCTTTTCCTCATTGCTGGCGCTATGAGTTTCTAAATGCAATCCTCTTTCACATGTTACAAGACTCAACACCTTTAGGAGCCTGAGATGGCATGCTACTTTATTTTTCTCCCCTATAGCTAATGCTGGCTGATATTTCAGAACTGTGAGCACTCTCAGTATTTATATCCAGGGCTTCCCCCACCCCCAGCCGGAGCTCAATGCAGCTCAGCTCTGGCACCTCTCAGGTGGCTGCCACTGCCGTTCTAAGAGAATAAGGGAGACGTTCGTGGTGAGCTCTGGCACCTCTTTTTCTAGAACATTAGCACTGTCTGTACCCATATCATCTATAGCAGCCTTAATAACAGCCAAAAGGGTAGCATTACAACCCTAGCTCTCCAATGCTGCCTGGCCATGATTTATCGTACGTACCAAACTCCCTGTGCAAGGGCCATAAAGGTAAGCTAAAGGGACCCCTGACCATTAGGTCCAGTCGTGGCTGACTCTGGGGTTGCGGCACTCAACTGGCTTTACTGGCCGAGGGAGCTGGCGTACAGCTTCTGGGTCATGTGGCCAGCATGACTAAGCCGCTTCTGGCGAACCAGAGCAGCACACGGAAACACCGTTTACCTTCCCACCAGAGTGGTACCTATTTATCTACTTGCACTTTGATGTGCTTTTGAACTGCTAGGTTGGCAGGAGCAGGGACTGAGGAACGGGAGCTCACCCCACCGTGGGGATTCGAACCACCGACCTTCTGATCGGCAAGTCCTAGGGTCTGTGGTTTAACCCACAGAGCCACCCACGTCCCTTGTAAGGGCCATAGCTCAGTGTTAAAGCATATGATTTGCAAGCAGAATGCCCCAGGTTCATTCCCTAGCATCTCCAAGTAAATTTAAGAGAGACTGTTGTCTGAAACCCAGAAGAGCAGCTTCCAGTCAGTGTAGACAATACTGACCCTAGATGGACCAATGATTTGATTCAGTACAAGCCATCTTCCTATGTTCCTATGGATATATTCTTCAAATCAGGCGTATTAAGCCAATATATGTGTGCACCACTAGAGGGCAGAGTTCCCTGCAAACCTGCCAAGCATTTCAATTGAACAAATCCTCCAGCTACACAAATCCTTCCTAAGCTTTGCAAAAAGAGGATGGATCCTACAAGCTACTAGTCAGCTAGTTTCTGCTGCGCTCTGTTCCCCGAGCGTCTGCCTTGATCTGCAAGCTATTAATCTTCATTTATTTCACTTCTGTCATCAAACTCAGCCTGCCTCGAGGCTGTGGCAGCTCCTGCTGATCTCCTCGCTGCCCCTCCTAACTTTCATGCTCCAGACCATGACCTCAGCTTGCCTTGCAGCTGCAAAGGAAACCCCTGGCATCTAATTAATCACTAATGCTCACCTTTAATTTCACTTCTCAGCTGGATCCCCAAGCAGACCCCGGCACCAATCATGACTTGAAACAGGACCTGCCAACCAGCACTGCTAGCCACAAATATTCAAAGATTGCATGGCTGATCCCCACTGGCTTTTAAATCTTGCATTTGAAGACGACGCTGCTTATGGACTTCTTTTGCCTCTGCTCTCCTTTGGGAGGTTTTCACAGCACATTTCCAGCGGCCACTTGAAACCAGAAAAGTTAAAATTAGATTTTTTAACTGCTCGGGACAACTTCACGATAGGCTTCTAAAAGCTATCAGAAGCACCTGTCTAGCTAATGTTGGAAACGAACAGGGCAGGCCCAAGATAATTTGCTGTCTGAGGCAAAGATGCTCCCCCATTCCTATTCCACATACATATGCTGAATTCTGCTTCAACACAAGTGATGGGTAGTGGGGGCTGGTGCCCACTGGGAAGGGTTGAAGGCAGGGAGGCCAACAGTAGGTGGCGCCAGAGCCACTGACAAGCAGAGCCAACTAATTTTTGTCCCCATCCTCTTCCCCAATGAGTTCTTCAAGGACAAAGAGGTGGCAAAAGAGGAGGAAGCTGAGACTCAGCACCACTTTGTGGATTGGTTGGAAGCAAGAAGAAGGCTGAAGGAAAGGCATTTTGTGCTTGCTATTGTTAAACGTTTGGGTGTCAGATCTAATGCAGATAATCCAGAGGTGTGTCTTCTACATCCATTATAGGGTTTAATCATTTGCTGAAAATGTACCTCCTTATCCTGGCCTTTTACCCTTGTGATTTATATATACAGTGGTACCTTGGTTTAAGAACAGCTTAGTTTATGAACAACTTGGAAGTAGAATGTTGCAAACCCGGAAGTAGGTGTTTTGGTTTGTGAACTTTGCCTTGGAAGCGGAACATGTTCCGCTTCCTGTTGAGTGTGTTCCATTTGTAAATTGAGGCCCCCGCTGCTAATCAGAGGCTTCCTGTTGAGTCTGTCGGCTGTTTAGGACTGAGCACCCACACAACACAGAGGGGATATTTGGTGCTTTTGTTTTTGCATTTTTTTGCATTTTTGTTTGTGCAGCTTTTGTGTGTGTTTTTTTTACTGTGACTTGTTCTTCATTTTATGGGACTGACTTGTGACTTTGGCTTGTGACTTCGTTTTTCTTTCTGCGTGATTATGTGACTGCAGAAATGAATAAAAGCCCCCATCCAAACAATGGCTATCATTACTGCACGTAAGAATTTTTTTAAAAAAATTCTATAATCTACAATACTGTCTTATTTATTTTATAGTGCAGTACATTGATTATTGCTTTCATTTTATGGATCAATGGTCCTGTTAGATAGTAAAATTCATGTTAAATTGCTGTTTTAGGGGTTGTTTTTAAAAGTCTGGAACGGATTAATCCATTTTGCATTACTTTCTATGGGAAAGCATGCCTTGGTTTTGGAATGCTTTGGTTTTGGAACAGACTTCCAGAACAGATTAAGTTTGGGAACCAAGGTACCACTGTATTTTAGGACCCACTCTATTCTTGTGATTGCAATTTGCTTTAAACTTGGTTTTTTTAATGTTGGGTAATAAATCTAATAAATCATCATAATAATAGGTCCCAATCTACCTTCTGCCACACCTGTCCTGTGGACAAAAAACAAAGGCAGAAGAGATGAGAAGGAACTAGGGAAGGCCATTGAAAAGTTGGAAAGAAGAGACAATAAATAGTAGCCTGTGAATGAAGGCTGTCAAAGTTGCCTCTCCTCAAAAATAATATTGTAGAGCTGGGAAAGGTTCAGAAAAGGGCAGCCAAAAGGATCCAGGAGTTGGAGCATGAGGAAAGGTTCCAGCATTTAAGTCTTTTTAGTTTAGAGCAGAGTTTCCCAAACTTGGGTCTCCAGCTATTTTGGGACTACAACTCCCATCATCCTTAGGTAGCTGGAACAGAGGTCAGGGATGATGGGAACTGTAGTCCAAAAACAGCTGGAGACCCAAGTTTGGAAAGCTTTGGTTTAGAGAAATGGCAAGTAAGAGGTGGCACAATAGAAGTTAAAAAAATTATGCATGGCATTCAGTGAAGCTGAATGTTGGAAGATTCAAGGAAAATAAAACATAGCACACAGTTAAATTATGGAACTCACTGCCACAAGAGGTGGTGATGGCTGATGGCTACCAACTTGGATGGATTTCAAAGAGGATTAGACAAATTCCTGGAGGACAAGGCTATCAATGGCTACTAGCCATGGTGACTTTGATCTCCCTCCACAGGCAGAGGCATCATGCTTCCCAGTTGCTGGGAATTGCACTTGTGCCCAGCATACTGGCATCCCACAGGCATCTGGTTGGCCACTGTGAGGATGCCGGACTAGTTGGGCCATTGACCGGATCCAGCAGGCTCTTCTTATGTTCTGATGGTTTAAAAATGTTATCTCTCTGATGAGCTCTGGCTCAATACCAGGGGTCAGCAACCTTTTTCAGCCATGGGCCGGTCCACTGTTCCTCAGACCATGTGGGGAGCTGGACTATATTTTGAAAAAAAATTATGAACGAATTCCTATGCCCCACAAATAACCCAGAGATGCATTTTAAATAAAAGCACACATTCTACTCGTGTAAAAACACCAGGCAGGCCCCACAAATAACCCAGAGATGCATTTTAAATAAAAGGACACATTCTACTCATGTAAAAACACGCTGATTCCCAGACCATCCGTGGGCCGGATTTAGAAGGCGATTGGGCCGCATTCGGCCCCCGGACCTTAGGTTGCCTACCCCTGCTCAATACAAAGCTAGGGAGCTGGCTTAGGAAAGGGGCTGGGAAAGGAGGCAAAGCCAAAGGGAAGAAAGAAGAAGGAAGAAGATCCTCTCCATGCTCAGGTAGAGGGCTTGGAAGCAAATACAAATGGCTTCCCCTAGGAGCAGCACATGGCTTAGGTGACGGTTTAAAGCAGGCAGCTTCAAACCACTCCCCACCCCAGCGCAGTCCTTGGAAGCTGCTTCCCTTTCTCGGCAGGGCCCTGGATGTTTAGAGTGAGGATTGGGACGAGCCCAAGCAAGCCACCCACACAACTGCACAAGGACCAGCTGGGACTTGTTAGCTGGGCCTTGTGCATAACTGAGAGGCAGGAGGCAGCCGTGCGCGCCAAGTGCGCATTGCAGAGCCAGGAGAGGCAGTGCACTTTGGGGGACAACAGCAGGAAGGAACAGAGAGGCATCCAGCTTCCTCAAGAAGATATCCCCAATGCTGGAGGCAGTTTCAGCTCAGGCTATGTGAACTGTGCACACTGTTCCTTCAAAGCACATCCATTTCCTTGGAGAATTCTGGGCATTGTAGTTTACCCTTCATAGAGTTACAACTCCCAGCAACCCTTAGCGAACTACAGTACCCAGAATTCTTTGGGGCGTGTGTGTGTGTGTGTGTGTGTGTGTGTGTGTGTGTGTGTGTGTGTGTTTCAAATGTACCTTAAAGCCATAGTGTGCAAAGCATGTCTCTCCCACAGTCCACTGAGCACACTTATGACAGTTAGTAGACTTTGTAAAATGTAAAATGCTCTCCAATGCCTCCAAAGATCCCATTAGTTTCACAATAAGAACATTTCGTTCTTCAGAAGCGGCTGTTGTTGCTGTGCAGAAAGTAATTAATCCATGTTGTCATGTGAAAATCACGTGGTCTGAGAAGGATAAAAGCTATCCTGTTCTGGATGTAGCACCCAGAGGGGGGGAAAGATAGACCTTTATAGATATGGATGGATGGTAAACAGGGAGCGCCATTTTATTTATTTTATTTTATTAAATTTATACACCGCTTGATTGTGGGGAGGAAACTTCAAAGATGTTTACAAAAAGAATAACATTATCACTAAAAACAGTTAAAAGCAACTATTTAAACCATTTGAAAAATTAAATTCACTAATGAACTCATAACAGATTAAAGTACACACTAGGATTCTACACATCTGTAGAATATCTAAACAAAAATATTTTTGGCAGGTGCCGAAAAGAGTACAGCAAAGGCACCTTGCCTGAGTTCCAAAATATGGGAGCTGCCACACTAAAATATTTATATTTATTTCTTCCACATGCAGAATACGTATTATGTGGCACCTGTAATAACACCAGTTCTGCAGATCAAAGCAGCCGAGAGGGCACATATGCAGGTAAACTCGTCCCAAGTTGTTAAGGACTTTATATAGTAAAACTGTAGGAACATTTTGAATTTGGCCTGGATCCTTAGGTTCCAGCTAGGCTCTAGGCCTGCTGCTGTTTTGGAGGGGTGGTGGGGGAAAAGAACAGGGCGTAAGGTCCTGCAGCAGATAGAGCGGCCACACAGACATTACCAAAATAGAAGAAATGCTTCACCAGAAAGGGTGACAAGCGTGGACACAGATTTGCATACAATTTGTACATTTTGTCACTATAATTTAAACAGAAATGCATCCCACCGTAATGAGGAAGGCCCTGACCAGGTGACTTGTGTGCCTTCTCAGGCTGCAATCCCATGCCCACTTAACCAGGAGTAAGCCCCATGGAGTTAAATGTGGCTTACCCAAAGCAGGCATGTGTAGGCTTGCGCTGTCAGTCTGTTCAGTGTGCATCAGCTGCCTTAAGGCCCCCTGCTCTCCCCTATGGTTCTTCATCTTTAAACTGCACTGGGACCAGACAGCCCTTTGAGTAAAGGACTCCTTTAAATCGAGGACTATCGTCTGTCAAGCAGGACACACAGCATGGGCTACCTACAGAAAGGTGGAAATTTCATCCTTGCTTGACTTCCAGTCTGTCAGGTATGAACCAGGATGCCACACAGTTATTCAGTAAAGCAAATAAACCCATCATCACACCTTACATGCACCAAGAGGGCTCCTGTTTCGTTTTTGGAATAAACAGTCCCAGACTTTGGGTTCAGAAAGCATCTCTCCTTACTGGGGTGTGTTTCTGCCCACCAGGTCCATTTCGAAGACAACACACAACCCCACAATATTCCTCCCACAATGCTCCTGTTTTTGGCAATCTGGACTCCTTTGACACCGCAAAGTAGTCAGCCGGGACCGGCACAGGAGAATTTGTTGGCAGGACGGGATTAAGAAAGTTTGATGTGGGGATAAATGTTCCTCACTGTTGTCATTCGGTATGGGGGTGGATGGTAAATAGAAGGGGTTAAGGACAAGTATATTTTGTCTAGCTTTTCAAAACTGGAAGCAGGATGGCTGCAAGGCGGAAAACTTCCTGTATAGAGGCTGAAAAAGGAGCCAAGACTGACTTGCAGGTGAGATAGTTTGGTACTGAAGACACATCTCAGGCTGGATAGTCTAGAACAGGTGTGGATCATCTGTGACCCTTGAGAAGTTGTTGGACCCCAACTTCCATCAGCCCAGCCAGTGTGGCCAGTGCTCAGGTATGATGGGAGATTCAGTCCAGCAACATCTGGAGGAAACATAGGCTGTACAGTGCAATAGACAGAGAGAGAGAGAGAGAGATCCCATAGGGAGCCCAACTGCAACAAGGCTGAACTTTGGCATTAAATTCTCCACCTTAGCTGCTGTTTCGTTTGAAGGGAAATTTGATTCCTCCATTGCTCAGGCAGCAAGAAGCAGGTCACGGCATTATAAGGCAGATTAATTCGGTACACTCTAACTTCCTGAAAACTGGCCTAACCCGTTTGGCATGTGTACTGTGCCACCAGGTGTTGGCACAGAAGACCTGGCAGCGATGCTGCTGAAAAGCTATAGAAACGCTACAGAGACCTGCTAAGTCATGTGCACTGGCACGATGCTGGCATGGGACAGGGGTCAGCAGGGGGTCATTATTCATGGCTTAAAGGTGCGGCCAGGTGCAAAGATGGACCTTTGAGAGTTTTGTGAAAGAGAATTTCAGCTGGTGCATCACTTCTCTCCCCTATCTGGGAATACCTGCCCCCAACACCGTTCTAGTTGCTAAGCCCTGTCTAACGCAAGAGCGGGAAACTTATTTCTGCCTGAGGGCCACATTCTCTTATGGGGAACGCCCCAGGGGCCGCATGCTGCCAATAGTGGGTGGGGCCAGAGGCAAGAGTGAGTGGGGCAAAAAATGTGACTCTTACCTTTGTTCAGCATAAATCAAAAGTTTATGCACAGACATCTTTCTATCCAGGCAAGCAAGAGTTCAAGGACACGATCCTGTCAGGCAATGGAGCGCATGAAGCAGAGTATGGCCTGAAGGGGGGGCATGGCCCAGCCCTAGGGAGAGTCTCTGAGAGCTGGATAGAGGCCCCCAGACCTGAGGTTCCCCACTCCTGCCCCATCAAACTACCAAATCACCAAATTTTGGGGTATTTCAGGCAACTTTAAATGATCTTCAGAAAACACGGCGCCTGTACAGAGAAGGTCTTTCTCCCTCTCCACACACTACCATTCCTCCTCTCTCTCTTCAGAGCAGGGATAGCCAATGTAGCGCCTGCCACTTGTTGTGGGACAACAGCAACTGCCATCACCTCTGACCATTGACCCTGCTGGCTGAGGGTGATGGGAGCTGTAGTCTGACAAGATCTGAAGCCACCCTGCTTTAGGGCATTCTCTCCAGCGCAGGCTAGATAGATTGAGCTCTCTCTCCCCTGCCCGCTTCCTCTCTGGCAGCTCAGAAGAGTCCTTGCAATGGAGGTCTGGAGGTCGCCCTTTGGCAACCGGCCTCTGCCTGCTGCCTGCTCTGTTTTCAATTACAATGGGCTACGCAGCCTCTCCGCCCCCCTCTCCCCTACCCTCGTACTCCCTGCAGCGGCTTCCACTGCTCTCTGGAAAATATGATGACTCGGCAGCCCCCGTTTCCAGGCCTTGTTCCAGCTGCTGGGTGGAGGAGACGCTTAAGGTCTATTTCAAGTCCAGCTCTGCCTGCAAGACTCTGGCTTCCACAGGTCCTTCAGCTGTCATTCTGTTGTCCTGCTCTCATTTCTGGCAGTGTCTAAGGCAGAAGTACAAGGAACTGCTCCGTTAAGCAGCTTTGGAGCTGACGGGGACCCATCTGTTGCATGACAGCCAAACTTTAGGAACATAGGAAACTGCCTTTTGCCGAAGCAGACAACTGGTCCATCTAGTCCAGGAATGATGACACTTGACGGGCAGTGTGTCGTAGTCTCGTGCCGAGTAACAACATGCAGCGGAGTGGGAGGCCGGCCAACCAGAAGAGTCTCTGAGGTGTACAGTACTTGTCTGGAGGCAAAGTCGGCATCCAAAGTCAGGTCCAGTCCTAGGGTCGGGCGAGCAGCAATCCACACAGCCAGATGTTTCAGGAGTTAGGGAATCGAAGATGAGCAGGAAGCAGCAAGTAAAGGCCAGGAACTACAAGCCTTGTTACCAGCATCTGACTGCTGCTGAAAGCTCTGCTTAAGAAGGCTGAAGCCAGCTGGTTCTCATCAGTGCCTCCTCCTCTGTGTCCTTGAAGGCTGATCAGCTACAGGTGGAGTCACTCCGCCTTCTCCCCCTTCAGGCTGCTGTTCAGCAGGCGAAGCCCATGACACAGTGGCTCTCCAGGGTTTAAGATGAGATGCTGAGGATTGATCTAGGGACCTTTTGCACCCAGAGCATATGCTCTGCCACTGAGCTGCAGCCCTTTCCCTGAAGGCAGTATGTAGTATGGTGAATGAAGACAGGTCTACACAGCAGGTAGACTGGCTCCCATTTTGTGCAGGGCTGGTTCTGCAAACTGAAAATCAGGAGTTGTGTGGGATGATGGGCAAGTTTTATTCTGCATCCACTATAGTTTCCCCTTTTCATGCATGCTCATATGCATCAGGAAAGAATTACGCTGACAGGGTTTTTTTCTGTAGTTATGCATATTCATTTTATGCACATTAATAATTGTACTTCTCTGCTACTGGGTTGGGGAACTCTAACAATCCGGAGGCCATGCCAGTAGTGGGTGGGACCAGAGGCAAAAATGGGCAAGGCAATGCGTAAAATCCTCCACTCCAACACACACATCACTCCCTCCAGCCAAGCTAGAGGCATTATCCCAGCTCAAGAAGCACTCCAAGAGGGCACGCAGCAGAGCCAGTGTGAAATGTGGCCTGGGCACAGTCCCAAGGGCCAGATGGAAAGGCCTTGAGGGCCACGGTTTGCCGTACAAGACAAAAGCATATTAGGAGCACAGGTACATCCACACAAGAGTTTTCAGTACTTTGGGCTGAGTATTTAGAACTAAAACGAGATGATGTCACCTCCGGAACGAATTAAGTACTTAACCTGAGGTACCACTGTATAGGCTGGTGGTGGCATTGATCTGCATAACAACCCAGTGCGCACCTGTTTCCAGCTTCTCTTGCTAGAAGATGCCCCCAAACTAAAGCAAACTGCTGCCAGAATAGTGGGACCAAGAACCAGAGCACAAATAGGTTTCTCCATATCATTCTGTGTATTTCTTCAGCAATTATTTTAAACTCTTTGCTGCCTCTTTCTTTCCCCCTTATACCTTATGGTAGCTGCAGGTAGACTGGAGAATATATTAATTGCAAATTATCCTCCCAGGCCCCCCATATGTGCAGAATGAACAAAGTTTAAGGTCCCACTTCTAGCAGCAAAGCAAGCTGGCTTCCCCCTTTTTTAGCCTGCTTAACAAAGAAATCGGGCAACAGGCTGAAGAGTAAGCTTAAAATATGGTTTGCTTACTCCATAGCCTTGCACTGATTTTCAGCTACTGCAGTAGTAAAAACTGGACAGGTAAAATACTTATATTTACAGTAAAAGCAGTCTCCGGCTTGTGCCTAGGACTGGAGCAAGCACAGGGCAAGTCTGCTGTTATGTACTGAGTTGAATAGGATCCAAACTGCAGCAGTCTGATTGGTCCTAGAACAATAGGATCCAAAAGGCAGCAGTCTGATTGGTCCTAGAACAATAGGATTCAGAATGCAGCAGTCTGATTGGTCCTAGAACAATGCAGCAGTATGATTGGTTGGCAGGAACTACCCAATCATGCTCCAGATAGAAGTGAATCCACAACCTGATTGGCTTACAGTAGAATTCCGGAATTAGCCAATCATGTGCAGCCCATTGTGTAAATAATGTATATAAAGCAGATACTTTGAGGGGACTTTCATTCATTCCTCCTCACCACTATGAGCTGAATAAAGAGCATGGGTGGTTGAAAAGAGAGAGAAAAAGGGGAGAGGGAGGAAAAGTTACATGAAAGTTACATGTGCCCTTTCCCTCCCATGAGAAGAGGGGAAATAACATCACACAGAGCCCTCTCTACCAATTATGTTTTCTATGGTCTGACTATTTGCTTCTCAGCAATTCAGCTCAAAATTAAGCTGGATGTTGTAGCCATGAGGTCTGCATTTAGATTTAGAGTAAAGATGGAGGTTGCAGACTGATTGAATTAGTCTTTGCTAGGCGCTGCAGGTATCAAGTTACCCAGATCCTGGGATGAAGGCTCAAAGGCTGGTCCTCATTTCTGAAAACTCAGAACGGCCTCCCATTTTAAACAAAACAAATGGGGCTCCTGGTTAGACAATAAGGAGAAACGTGGCAGTCTTTATATGAGCAAAACTGGAGCCTGATTCTGAGTGCTGTACTAGTTAAAAGAGTCTGCTTAAGGCAAATTGCATTGTACTGCCTAGTGAGCAGAGGGAACATTACCCTCAAAATACAAAACCCTTCTTTTAAACTAGCTAAGTGAACTGGTTTTCCATAAATCACTTACAACAAAGCCAAAGCATTCAGGAATGCTTTTGTTGCAACAACACTGTAGTTGAAACTACACACTGTATGGTTGTTGAAGTTCCAAGATAATCTAGCATCTTCCACCCTCCTGAAGTTCTAGTTTGCAAAACAGAATTCGCTCTTCCTTCTTTTTCCTGACCCACATGCAACTATGTCTCCCAACCCAATGGAGGAACAATTCTTCCTCTGGCCAGACTTCAGTTAATTCTAATCCTATTCTCTTCCATTCTCATTTCTCCCTAACCATGGCTGCTGCTAGTCCAGTCTTTCTAACAACGCTTGGGTTGTGCTGCTTTCCTGTGCCTTAGCCACAGCAGAAGAGTGTGCATTATGCACTGTGATCTGCCTAGATGAGGGCTTAAAGCTGGCAGCAACACCCAATTCAAAGGGAAACTTAAAGCCTGTGTACTGGACTGTCTGCAACCACGGATGCCTGGAAACCAGCCTTTCCAAACAAGCTTCCCATCCAGGAGCCAGCTGGCCCCCCTTCCTCGTGCTCTGGCCAATCAAGAAGCTCCATCCCTCCCTCCCACCTCCCCAAGAGCAGCAGGCAGCTCTTTCAGTTTCCCATCACCCTGCGGAAAAAGCCTAGAGTAAAGGATGCCCAACCACATCCTTGGGCTCCTTCACCATTGGGCTTGCTCTTTCCAAGGGAGTCTTTGCTTGTTTTTAAATAGCCTCATGTTACGTTCTGAGCCTTGACTGTGTTCCCGTTTTATAAACAGCACAAGAGAGTGGAGGAAACGATGCCATTTTGCATCAGGCCCCAATTCACTGCAGAAGTGTTTTTGTTTTGCTTTTTTTTTATCCCCATCAATCCCAAAGGTTCTCCTGGAGAGTAGCAATATATTCAACTGCATTAAACAGCCTGTGAATTAAGAAAAACACACACATAATAGATATTAAATTCCCCTAACGCCCGTCCCCCCCATAGCTTGAAATATAGCTCATTTTAAAAGGCATGTTAAATTTCAGAACATGCATTTTGCTTCTCTGGGCGGTGAAAAGTTCAAAGGGTTCAGAGATTTACCTGGGTTTGGCTTCCTTGAAAGGCTTATTACATTTATTAATATATGGATTTATTTACAAATACAGTTTGAGCAAAGGTGGAGGCGCACAGTTTAAATATTCAATAATATTTAATATTCAATATTCAAAGTCCAATCCTATAGCAATTTACTCAGGCCTGAGGTTTAGGCAAGACAGCTCCCTGCTCACTAGGAACTAACCAGGAAATGTACAAGTGACTCACACACTTTCTTTCTGTGCTTCTGGGCACCATGCACATCCTTTCACCCTCTCTCTTGTAACACTAGACTTGTGATCACCTAATGAAATTGATTAGCAGTAGCTTTCAGGGAGTTGCTGTGGCTGCACCTCCCCACAGGGAAAGATGGTTGGGCTGCCCCTTCACATGATACCTGAAAGCACAGAAAGAATATATGCAACTATTCACTGTTTCCTAGTAATGTTTGAAATGGTTCTAAGAGCCACTGCAGAAGTTACCACATCTCACTATCCCCTGCAAATAATTACTCGTGCAAGTGGTCTAGTCACATGAGCAGAAAAGCAAATGCACACAAATGCAAGACTCTTCTTCCACGAATAGGAAAAAACCATTTTCAATGAGGAAAAGAGGAAGCTGCCTTATATGGAGTGAGATTATTGGTCCATCTTTCTCAGTATTGTCTTCTTCAGTTGGTGGGTTAGGAGGGCTTTACCCAAAGTGAGTCAAACCAGCAACACAACCACCATACAAGTTAAGAAGTGCGCTCCAAATGCATCTTTGCATTCAACACAGGGCCCATGTCTGAAAAAATTTGAAAACTATTGGTACACTGTCAGGCAGCAGTTCTGCAGGGTCTCAAGCTGCAAACACAACATAATACTGTAATAAATAATAATAATAATAATTTAACTCTGGGCAGCTAACAACATATATAAAAACACAACAAAACATCAAACATTAAAAAACAAAATATCCTATACAAGCAACCAATAAATCAATAGAAATCATCATCATCAGCAACAGTCTACAGTTATACCCAAATTAAAATAACCACCAACTCCAACTAAACATTTAGCCAACACCAACCAAAGGAACTTAAATTAGAACAATTTAAAACATTTTAAAACATTTTAGCCATTTGCCGCAAACCAAGAGTTGTTCCAGCAACGTCCCAGTGGCCTCCCAGGAGCCTCTTTTAGCTGTTCAAGGTGAGTCAGGGCCCTGCCTCTAGGCCAGGTGAAAATGGGCCTTGCAGCAGGGAGCAGTCTTCCTTCCAGCACTCATGGCAGCAGCAATGTAAATCATTATTAATAAAATTACTAATAACAATAACAACATAAAGTTATAATTATTTTGAAGACATCTGAAGGCAGTCCTGTATTGGGAAGTTTTTAATGTTAGATGTTTTACTACATTTTATATATGCTGTAAGCCGCCCAGAGTTGCTGGGAAAACCCAGCCAGATGGGTGGAGTCTAATGATTATGATTATGATTATGATTAACAACAACATTCAAAGCCAATTCCTTATTTCCAAAAATTATGTGTGCTCTCAAAGAGTTACAAATCTCAGCAACCTTAACAAATCTCAGTACCCAGAATTCTTTGAAGAGAAAATACGCTTCAGGTGTTTTTTTGAGGTATAGAACGTACACAGCCTCAATAAGGAGACTTTCTCTTCTACACATGTAATTGCCTGGGGTTTAATCTGGGACTCTACCACTGAGTTATAGACCTTCCTCAAATGGTAAAAACCTGTGTGCATCATCTGAAGAAGGTTCTTCTTCTTTCCATAGTGTTCCTCCACCTCAATCCATTTCCTGTCTTACAAGCTGGCTTGCCGTTCCTACAAAGCCACCCACACAAACTCTAATCCATAATGCACACCCAGTGATCTTTCAACACTCTTTGAGTCCCTGAAAACTATACGCAGGAATTAGATTTCAGTCGGGTGTAAACAAAGCAATGCAATCTTCTTTGCAGGGAGATTTTCTATCTCTTGCGGGCTTGTCCTCTCTGCCTCAGGCTCTAAAGGTGAACCAAAAAACCCTAGACAACACTTTTGAATGCATCTTAAGATATACCATATTGGTGTATGCACCTACACCAAGGAAACCATAGAAAATGCTAACGTTGACTTACTGAGAGACTCCAAGATGGATCTCTCAGATGATAATGATTTGGTATTCCTGTATACTTAATGACTTTGGATAAATTTTGAGAAGGTAGAAGAAGAACTGGTATTCTCTTCTACCTTCAAATTTTTTTTTTTGGTTCTAAACCAGAAACCAAATACAAATATTCTTCTTGAAGGGCACATCCACCCAACCTGTGAGCCACTGAGCCAACTGCAGCTCCCTTCCTCATGCACGGCAGCCTACAAGAGCTTGAAAATCCTCTCATTTTTGATGACTGCTTTAGGGGCAAAGGCTGGGGGCGGGGTGTCAAATGTGTGTGCTCTTTCAACTTGTTTAAAATAGATTATTTTGAAAGATACTTCAAGTTGTTTGAGAGGTTGGGATAACGTATCCCTTTTTTAATATAGAAGGAATGGGTTGTATTGCAAAACATCTATAATCCGCATGTAATGACAGAGTGTTAGGAAATGTATTTGGTTCATTTTCATTACATCTGTTAACAAAAGGTAATGTTTCCTACCTTTCCTTTACCACACCAGCAACCCCTATACAAGTAGGCTAGTCTGGGGGCCAAATTAGATTTTGTACCAATGAAGACCCTCCCATGAACTGCAAATAGCAGTTGACCACAGCAAATATGTTTTCAGAAAACAGGTCCAAAGTTGCTTAGGCTTCCCTGTGGCTATTTACAAAACCCAAAATGCACATATTAATTAACACCACACCTAGTTTGGCCCTAAGAGTTATTGTATGCAACATCTTCTCATTTCTTCTCTGCTGTGCCATCACGAAATGCCGCTCACTGAATTTTGCAGGCCCATTTGTTGTGTGAGAAATGAATGCCCAGGAATCTGGCAGCATGTAGTCAAAGTAGAGACATAGCAATGGTCCAAAAGGCTGAAGCCCCTTCTCACTCTCACTGTCATTCTTTGCCATGTGCTGTAAGGGGTATATGTTCAATTAAAAATATATGTGTGTCATTTATTATACCTAGTTTTTTTTTACCTACCTGCCTGAATCTTGTTTTTTATCAGTAGTGAAAAAAATAACAAAGCTTGTAGGGTATGAGTGTGGTTAAGGTGCTGGACCCCATAGTGTGACAACTCATTAAGCTCCTTGTGTAGGTTTAGGATTTTAAAAACATTTTCATGCCACTTTTGATATTCACTTTTGAGGATCTGTAGGATTTTGTGTGACATGTGTATCATTGCACATGTGTATACCATGTGTGCACTTCACAAAGGTTTGAAAGTTGTCTTGTTGTGTGTGCATGATTCACAATTTGTAATGCTTTTGTGTGCATATGTATGCATTCAAACTCTCAGCAGTGTTTGAAACACTACTTTCCCAGAGTGACAACCAGTGGGAGATGTTTGTTCCAACGAAACTCAAGCACATCATCAGCTTGATGGTCAAAGCTTGCCAACGGTGGATATGAAAATGTAACACGACGCAGAATATTTTATTGATCTAAAATTACTTAGAAGCCTGTATTGACTCCAGATAATGACTGAATACAGAATACAGAATTACAAAACTCTTATCTGAAATGCTATGAAAAACAGCTACATCCAGGACAATCTTTATTTCAGTGAACTTTTCAGCTCTTTTTTTGTGTCACAGTTCTGGCTCAGTGGCTCAGTCAGCCTGAGGTCTCACTGTTCTTGAAACTCCACTGACCATTCCGGAGCTTTTGAGTTTATGGGAACTGAGACTCCTAGTGGGTCAACGCTGCTGTCTGTTCATTCCAGGAGAGAGAGAACAGGCAGACATTTCTCTTTGGGCTACTCTACCACCCTGAGCAAGAAGAGTAAACCACCCCCCAGTCCCTCCCCGGCAACTTCTGTCAGCTTCGACAAACTTGTTCTCAAAGAAGAAAATGTCTAAAAAACAAAAGAAAAACCCAGGACAAAAGACGTCCTCTTGGAGACACACACCCATAGAAACAGACACTCCCACATGGAGGAACAGCGCTGGCAAGGCTTGCTCACACACGCAGCCACACACGTACAGCCTCTCGCGCGCAGGGAACAGTCGATGCTCCCCCACACAGAGAGGAAGGCACACTCTCCCTCTCTCAGACACACAGGCACGCTCCTCGTCCTCTCATGCACAGCCTCTCGCAAACTCACACATACACCTTTGAACTCCCCGGCAAACTGGCGGCTGGAGCTGGCATCCTGCATGCCAGGGCCCTGATGTCACAGGCCAGCGAGGAAAGTCTGCAGGAGTTGCCGTAGGGACAGCTGGGTGAGGAGGGCAGCTGCTCTTCGAAGAGGACTATAACTTGCTGCTGCGGCTGCCTTTCTCTGCTCCTCGTTCCCCTCTCTCCACCAGATGCTGTGGCTGCTGCTGCTGCTGCCCATGGAATGGGCCTCTTCACAGGCGCATCTGCAAGCTGTGGTTGAGGTGAGTCCACGTTTCTCTCTCTCTCTCTCTCTTCCAGTGCCTTTCCTAGCTGGCGGTGGAGGCCGGCTCCTCCGAGTTACAGCCAGCCTGCATTTCTCTGCTCCGCTGGGGGATGAGAGCATTCCTGCCTGCTGGCCACACAGCTGCGCTGAATTAGCACCATTGCCCATTAGAGAAGCCTGGCTCCCTCCAGGAGCTTCCCCCAGCCTCTCCTCTAAATGAGACCACAGAGCCTTGTGCCAAGGCAGTGCGCGTGAACAGGACAGGAGGACACTTATTGTGGCGCATGGGGATTCGCAGCGCTCAGGAACGGGGCATGGGAAGGGGTATGGCCTAGTAGTAGGGCACATGGAGAAGGTCTCGGGTTCAGTCCCCAGCATCTCCAGGTAGGAGATAGACCCCTACCTGAAACCCCAGAGCTGTTTAGACCAAGGGTCTGACTTGGGAGAAGGTGGCTTCCTGTGTGAGGAGGCAAAGCCACGCAGTGGGCCTGTAAACAGAGATGGGAGCTTGTCGTGAGTAATTGCCCTGGTGCTCAGTGTGTGTGGCACATTCTGCCGCTGCTCACACCTTCACCTGCCCGACTCAGAAGCACACCAGGTTCCCAGTCTGGATGCTGAGTCTGTTGGAAATGCTGGAATGAGGTGCATTATTATACTTCATACTCTATACTTTTAGTTCTACTTGGGTGTTTCCTGCCAGCCTCTCTGGACTTATGTATGCTTCCCACACACCCCGGCTGGGGCACATGAACCCTCATCAGGCGCAGCTCTGTGACCTGTTTCCATTAAGGGCCTAGTTCCTCTTTTCCCCCCTCACAATGCATTGATAGTTGTAGAAATTTGCCTTTACGCAAATCTACCGTGCGGCCAGACCTGGAATACTGTGTGCAGTTCTGTGCGCATATATATTTTTATATATATATATATATATATATATATATATATATATATATATATATATATAATTTATTAGTTTTCAACATATCATTTTCAACAATAATTAAACGTACTTTAACATCTTATACAATTTTTTTACTTCCATCAATCACCTCTGAAAATTTTCCAATCTATTTACTTAATTTACATTTCTTATTTTCACTATTACATTTAAATCTCATAACTAATATCTCTCTTCTTTCTCTTCTTTGCAATATTTCATATATTTCTCCTTACAAAACTTATTGTAGACCTACTAGCGTAATTTGTTGATTCCAATTGCTATTCAAATAGTTCGTATATTTCTTCCAATCTTCTGTAAATCTCTGGTCCCGCAGGTTTCGAATCCTTCCTGTCATTTTATCCAATTCTGCGTAGTCCATTAATTTTGTCTCCTGTTCTTCTTTCGTTGGGACCAGATCAGTTCTTGTACAAGGAAAGGTCACAACTCCTAGGGCCTTTTTTTGTTCAGGGAGAAGGGAGCGAACAAGGAGGGATGTAAGAGATGGAAATTATACTTGGTGTGGACACAGAGAGGATTAGCACTCTCTCATAATACCAAAACCCAGGGTTGTCCAGCGAAGCTGAATATTGGGACGTTTAGGACAGGCAAAAGGAAGCACTGCAAGATGTAGTAATGGCCACCAAGTTGAGTGACTTTAAAAGGGGATTCGACAAATTCACAGAGGCTATCAACAGCTGCTAGCCACAATGGCCTTATGTACTACTGCCTGAATCAGAGACAGTATTGCTGTAGTTGTTGGAGGGGCCCATTGAGCTCATGTCCTTCCCATAGGCATCTAGAAGGCCACTGTGAGAACAGGATGCTGGACTAGATAGGCTTTTGGTCTGATTTGTACATTGACTCCATGTGCCGGTTCAGGATTTTGGCCTCCCAAAATTCTCTACTCTGTTTGTGTACAGAAAAAAACTTGTGTTTCAGACCATTTCTCCAGAGAGAGGAGAAATTATCCTCATTATTATGTCACCATTAGGTGTGGCAGTAGCACAACCTCTGCATCCCCAAGTCCCCACCCCCACTTTGTTGCTAAAGGGCCCTAGCATCATTCGGGATCATGCAGGAGATGGAGGGGAATGATGGCACCACAAAAAAGGTGGATAATATTACAGTGGTACCTCAGGTTACATACGCTTCAGGTTACATACGCTTCAGGTTACAGACTCCGCTAACCCAGAAATAGTGCTTCAGGTTAAGAACTTTGCTTCACGATGAGAACAGAAATCGGGCTCCGGCGGCGCAGTGGCAACAGGAGGCCCCATTAGCTAAAGTGGTGCTTCAGGTTAAGAACAGTTTCAGGTTAAGTACGAATTAAGTACTTAACCTGAGGTATCACTGTAGTAGAAAATTCTGCAAAATGGCTTTCTCTTTTTGGGAGGAGGGGGAAGAATGAGGTAAGAGGAAGAATGAAAAATCACATCTTCTAAGAAATTTCGGCTCTGCTCTAGGGAAGGTTGTTCAGCCAGGCAGGTGATTTCCCTGGTGATTCTGATCACTTTCTTCATGTCATGAGAACCATCCTGGAGGCAGGGTGAGGCCGAGGACAGGGATTGGTGTTGCATTGCCCTGCCACTTGCGAGAATTCCCCAGATGCATTGCATGAGATGCTATTCCAACCATAAGATTTACATACTTGCAAGCCTTTGAAAATCCTCTTTTTCATTTGGGTAGCTCTCTGGGAGTCCAGAGATGTTGGACTCCCATAATCCTTGACCCTTGTCTATACTGGCTGGTAATAATGGGAGTCCAACAAACGTTTATCGGGTGCCTTGTTGGTAACTTCTGCACTAGATCTTGGTTTTAACCATGATATTCAGCAGCATATTCAGAACAAACAAAACAGTATGCATCATCACACACAATTCATATGTGGAAATCATTCCGACAAGCTGTAATGATGGCCACACTAGCATAAATACCTTTAAAAATAAATTTCAAAAGTCAGGATTGTTCAATGACAACTAGTAATAATCTTGAAGGACAGAACTTCCTTCCACGTTTCATGAATAGAACTTCACTGTTCAGGATTAATGGATGTGGGGGGGGGGGGATACAGCAGGAGAAAGCTATTCCAGCATGCCTTGCTTGTGAGCAATCCAGGGTCATCCAGCTGGGAGAGTTGCCAGCTTCAGTCCTTTCCAGTCCATGTAGCTCTGCCTTTAACAGCAACTTGATGCACAGACATTGGGAGGAATTCAGCTCCACATTGCTACAAACATTCCATCATAATGCATTTCTGCTAGCCCAATGAAATTATCTCCCCATACATGCTGTTCTGGGGGTACTGCTGACCCACACTTCCACTAATTTGTTGAGCTGGAAGGAAGCCTCATTGTGCTAGTGGAAGTCCTTGTATGGGCTTCTGCTAGCAGGACCAGTTAGTTGAATCTGGCCCCGGATAATGTTTATTTCCATCCTGCAATAAAAAACATTGTACCCACTGATTTCTACACATCAGCCTGTTGTGGAAAGCAGACCTGCTCCTTTCTGCTGGCAACCTTGCTGGTTGCCATTACTGGAGACAGAATGCAGGATAAGGGGAATCTTTGGTCAGACCCTGATAAGCAAATCTTAGGGGTTTTTGTTCTTGTCCAAATCTCATTGTAAAATTAGGAGCAAAATTAGGACAGCAGAGCTTAAACTGAACCTGATGCAAAGAGGAGGAACTCCCATGGATCATTTCTTCCTGGCTTTTCCAACTTCACGTTCCTCCAACCTAACTATTGCCATAGGGCTGCAACTAGAGTGGAGGCGAAATCTAGACATTTTATGCAGTTGGGTGTAACTTTCCCAATCATTAAAAATAAAATTAAAAGCCTTAGAAGGCTAAAAATTTAAGTGGAGGGAAAGTGTGGTGTCCGTGTGCTTGACCCCCCCATTTCTTTCATTTATAATCTCATCCCCCCCCCAACTGTTCTTCCACAGGTATCTTAGTTTTGGTAAAAATGGGAAATAACATACCACCTTCCTATCACTATTCCTCTATTTATGTTTACATATGCAGACTTATGATGTTGTTTTACACACACACACACACACACACACACACACACACACACACACACAAAACACCTGTGAGGGAACATTGACTGCATGTAATACCTAGGTAAAGGTAAAGGGACCCCTGAGCATTAGGTCCAGTCATGACCGACTCTGGGGTTGCGGCACTCATCTCGCTTTATTGGCCGAGGGAGCCGGCGTACAGCTTCCGGGTCATGTGGCCAGCATGACTAAGCCGCTTCTGGCGAACCAGAGCAGCGCACGGAAACGCCGTTTACCTTCCCGCCTGAGCAATACCTATTTATCTACCTGCACTTTGATGTGCTTTTGAACTGCTAGGTTGGCAGGAGCAGGGACCGAGCAACGGGAGCTCACCCCGTTGTGGGGATTCGAACAGGCGACCTTCGAACCCACAGAGACACCCGCGTCCCATGTAATGCCTAGTTTGCCCCTAATTGTTTACTTCAGGCACCACCCTTTACCACCACATACCAAAATGGGGAGAACCAGGGAGTCCACTACAGCTGCAGCGTAATGACCTGACCCTTGTTACGAAGGAAGCAACCTGGATAATGCCACAAAGAGAAACAATGCAAGAGGCAGGGCTTGGCTGTACACAGCAACAAGTCTGGCTTCCAGAGAGACATACCAAGCTGGGAAGGGAGGCTGGCAGCCAGACCTTACAGTTCCTGTAAGCCAGTCTAGGTAGGATCTGTAGTTGGACAGCACTTGGCAGCTGTCAATGCTGAGCCCTTGACTGTGAAAAGAAGATGTAGCCTTCCACCACTCAGGCATTCCATGCTGTACCCATCCATTTGGATGCAAACTCTCTTCCCCTTTGAGGTTGTGGTAGCAATGTCTGGCGAGGATGCACTTCTGTTTTAAAATAGTTTCATGCACCCATCCCTGGCCATTAACTATTCTGGATGGGGCTGATAGGAGCTGGAGTCCAATACATCTGGAGGGCACCAGGATAGGGATGACTGGACTTAGTGATTCGAATCAGAGAGGTGTCCCCTCCACATACTGCAAGTGTGAGGGACCAGGCATAAAGGTGGGTATCTCAGGGGTGGGGAAACCTGTGGCCCTATCATCCGTGACCATTGGCCATGCTCACTGGGGGCGATGGGAATTGGAGTTCAGCAACATCTGGAGGGTCACAGATTCCACACCACTGGGGTGTCATAACATTAGAGGTGTTGTGTCTCTTTGTTTTTATGGCAGAATAGAGATGCAGTCTTTTTCTGAGCCTTGCTTCTATCCAGACACCACTAAGGATTTTATTAATTTCAATCTCATAGGATGACAGATGCAACCAAACAGATTGGCAAAGGAATCCAGGAGTGGAAGGACTGCCTGACGAGAAAGGTGAGTTTTCTGCTCCTCTCCCCTGGGAGTTCCCAGACACGGAAATCTGGAATATCACAGGAATATCCACTGTTATTGGAGCCAGATATATTTCCCTAGAGATCGTTTCAAGGGACAAAGTGACGGAGTGATGGAGACCTAAGGGAGTGAGAATGTAATGGGAAGGTGTCCCTCAATGTTCTCACCTTCTTTTCCCTGAAGAAGAGGGAGAGATACTTTTCCTCCCCAGTGCAGCTCAGCCTTCAACTTCCAACTGGCTTTTATGGAGCCAAGCTTCATGGGGAAGGACACAGCTTGAAAAACCCTCCTTAATCTAAAGAGTCACTGAAAACTATCTGTGGCATTTGTGTGTGTCGGGGTGGTGGCGGCATTCTTACAGTCCACAACTTTTTAAAAGAATTGGCTTATTGTGCACGTTGGGAGACCGCAAACCCTTTATAGGAGGCTGGGACAACCCAGTCAGATGGGTGGGTACTACTACTACTAATATGTGTGTGAGTGTGAGTGTGTTTAATTAAAATAGTAGACAATGAAGGAAGGAGGGTGGAGATTGTGTTGCTAATCTCTAATTTTCCTTCCTTCTTTCCTTCCTTCCTTCCTTCTGCGCAATATTCATGATTTCTCCAGTTTTATCCTCACCCAGTGTTATACCTAAGGCTTAAGGGACAGTGACTATGTCAACATCACCTTCTAAGCTTCATGACTGAGTCTAGGTTTCCTCAGTCCTATTCTTACACTCTGTCCACAATACAACACAAGCTCTGTATCATATGTCCTATAAGTGCTTGTGACATTTGCACTACCACTTTCCATGCAGCAATACACACACCTAGGGAAATATTCTTTTCCCGGCACCATGTTTCTACAGACTGTTCTGGGTAAAAAGAAACCTGGAGCCAGTGCCGAATTGTATTAGGCCTCCCTTATTCGGGCGATTCTCCAAACTATTGTTCACCTTTTCTGTGTATGAATTTCAGTGTGTTTTCAAGTAGCTAGAGATATACAGTAGTAGACAAAAGCTTCTGAACTGCCTTGGCGAAACAAAGAACTGTTAAAAGTCAGATCTCTTTAGGCAAGCAAGATGCACATTCAAGATCATGAAAAGTGACAGCAGCATTCTACAAGTGTTCTGCCTTAGCATAAAAATAGATGTTGAATTCTGTAAGCTATCTAATGCTTGCAGGGATGGAGAATATTGTGAAGGAAAGGCCCAAAATGAATTGGCAAAAGTTATTATTGCTTTCCTCCTGGAAACCAAGTCAAGCCAAATTCTCTTAACTCAGGGACTGCACATTTCCATCATCATCATCATCATCATCATCATCATCATCATCATTATACCCTGCCCATCTGACTGGGTTGCCCCAGACACTCTGAGTGGCTTCCAAAGTAAATAAAAGCATAATAAAACATTATGCATTAAAAAGCTTCCCTATACAGGGCTGCCTTCAGATGTCTTCTAAAGGTTATATAGTTATAAAACCTTGAAGTTTTTATCAATATTAATTAACCTGGATACATGTTTGCTCAACAATTAATTGCAGCATGCAGAATTTCCACATAGGTGAGTTCAACACAAGCCACCAAGAATATATTAACAATTACAACATGCAAAAGTAGCACAGGTTGCACACAGACTTTGCCAGCAAGCAGGTAAACAGGGCATTAGGCACACTTCTAATACATCAGCAAAGCATTAAATAAGGCCTTTGTCTCCAGAGAGAATTACACTGCAATCCTAGGAACACATTAAGACTTCATTATGTAGATACTTCTCCACAGTGAGTTAGAATTAGAAAGGAACAGGGCAAGGTCTGTCTTAAACTGCTAATTCACCTAATGAAACCACCCAAGGTGTCTGCAGATCTTGCATCCAAAACTCATAATTACCTCCACCAGGGGGGAAAAGCATACCAAAGTATTGTAGAACCTGAAAGGCCAACAGATTCATTGTGACATAAGCTGTCATCGACTAGAGTTCACATCTTCTGATGCATGAAGAGTTATGCACAGTTAGTGGATATAGTTGGGCATTGAGGGGAAAGATAGTAAACAATGAAGCCAAATAGCATGAAATGCAGGAGTGGCAGGCTCTGTTTACACATGTGCGTGTGCATACACATTGCAGACAAAGATTTCAGTACTTGTATGATTGGATGAAACCCACCACGTCCCACCACTGCACACAAAAACATGCCCCATTGCCTGAACAGGGCTACAACCTATGGTGATTCTGCACAAAGCTTATATGTCAACAAAATAAGCATAGTGGCCAATCACAACAGCAATGTGCAATAACACAACATTCCTAGCTTCACTATGCTAATTTTTAAATTACTTACCTGCAGTAGGAGAGGAAACTATTATCTATGTTGATGCCATTTCACGCTGGAATGAAGTGCCTTCACGGAAAAATGATGGCTTTTAGGTTAGGAACAAAGTGTTTTCTAAAGACTGCCAATGGTTTCTGAATATTGCCATTTTTGTGTTGCCTTATTCTTTTCTGTAAAGACTGACTTGCTTGTCCTAGGTCAGGCACCCCCAAACTCGGCCCTCCAGCTGTTTTGGGACTACAACTCCCATCATCCCTAGCTAACAGGACCAGTGGTCAGGGATGTTTTGTAGTCCCAAAACAGCTAGAGGGTCGAGCTTGGGGATGCCTGTCCTAGGTAGACACCAGAAGGGCATTGTTGACAGGGCATTACAAAAATTACATGTAATGAATTGGAAGATGAGCCTGTGAACGAACACCTGATGATATGGTTGGCTTTATGGATGATGTCTGTAAGACTGTTGTATGTATGAAAACGGAGGTAGAGTTGGCATCTGGGCTTGTTGCAGAAACTGGTCCTTAGGTTAATTGTTGCTAGTGACTAGCCAGTTTCAATTGAGGGGCTTTCTGCAAGTGTGAACAGGGCTACCACCCAAGGCCTGTCGAATTGTCCAGGATAGGCTGTAGATTATTCATGATGCATTGGGGCACCTTTACCTGGGAGCCATAGGTGACAAGTT
Organism: Podarcis raffonei; assembly: GCF_027172205.1. NCBI lineage: Eukaryota > Metazoa > Chordata > Lepidosauria > Squamata > Lacertidae > Podarcis > Podarcis raffonei. The sequence continues at coordinate 67,546,479 of NC_070607.1, forward strand.
ATTTTCTCTTCTGGATCTGACTCGTAGAAGGATATGCCTGGGAGTCAGACTGGCTTTTTCAGTCTCTTATTTGCATTTCAGGGTGAGGGTGTCATCAGTTTCAGGAATGCCTGATGTAAATATTGAGTTCCTTTCTAAGGAGCTGGAACAAACGTGGTTGGATTGTGGGGCTTGACTACAGACAATGAATCATGTAGTGCTGGGGTTGCCAACACTGCCCCCCTCCACTTTGACCACTTCAAAATTGCTGATGGTCTTAGCAGACCAAATTATGATTTTCCTGTCTGTTGTTTGGCAATTGTAGATGCTAAAGAATTAAAACATGACTATTCTAATGCAGTGGATTTGCCTGTCATACTACTGTTGCTTTTTATAAACCAACCACTCCTACTCAGGCTCAGCATGAGAGTGAGGAGGCTTTGCTGATATCTCAAGGGCCTCCGACTTTTTGGCCCAGATCAGGGGTAGCCAATGTGGTGCTTTCCAGTTGCTTTGGACTGCAACTCTCACCAGCCCCAGCCAATGGTCAGGGATGAAGGGAACTCCCCTGAATCTGTGTGGCTCATTTGACATCAACGTGAAACTGAGCCTTTAATGTCACTGGCTCAGTCATGTGGAGTGCTCTTCCAAGAGAGATTCAACAGGTGTTTGTGAAAACTTTTATGTGCCGCCACACTTATAGAGTCAACAAAGAAACATAGTTAGCTCGTGATCTGTTTTAAATTCTTATATACTTTTTAGTGTCTCTGTGTGTGTTTGTGACAGCTTTGATTGTGTGTGTGTGTTATACAATTATTTTTTAAAAATAAATAATAAATAATATGGAGCCCACAACATCAGGATAGCATCACGTTTCCTACTCACCTAGGTGATGAAGGTGTTATTGATCTATGTCAGATAGAGAACAGGCCTTTGGGTTTGGGGGTTAAAGACAGCAGACCCTGAAGGACAATACAGTTTTGAGCACCTTATAATAATAATAATAATTTATTATTTATACCCCGCCCATCTGGCTGAGTTTCCCCAGCCACTCTGGGCGGCTCCCAATCAGTGTTAAAAACAGTACAGCGTTACATATTAAAAACTTCCCTGAACAGGGCTGCCTTAAGATGTCTTCTGAATGTCAGGTAATTATTTATCTCTTTGACATCTGATGGGAGGGCGTTCCACAGGGCGGGCGCCACTACCGAGAAGGCCCTCTGCCTGGTTCCCTGTAGCCTCACTTCTCGCAATGAGGGAACCGCCAGAAGGCCCTCGGCGCTGGATCTCAGTGTCCGGGCTGAACAATGGGGGTGGAGACGCTCCTTCAGGTATACAGGACCGAGGCCGTTTAGGGCTTTAAAGGTCAGCACCAACACTTTGAATCGTGCTCGGAAACGTACTGGGAGCCAATGCAGATCTCTCAGAACCGGTGTTATGTGGTCCCGGCGGCCACTCCCAGTCACCAGTCTAGCTGCCGCATTCTGGATTAATTGCAGTTTCCGGGTCACCTTCAAAGGTAGCCCCACGTAAAGCGCGTTGCAGTAGTCCAAGCGTGAGATAACTAGAGCATGCACCACTCTGGCGAGACAGTTCGCGGGCAGGTAGGGTCTTAGCCTGCGTACCAGGTGGAGCTGGTAGACAGCTGCCCTGGACACAGAGTTAACCTGCGCCTCCATGGACAGCTGTGAGTCCAAAATGACTCCCAGGCTGCGCACCTGGTCCTTCAGGGGCACAGTTACCCCATTCAAGACCAGGGAATCCCCCACACCAACCCGTTCCCTGTCCCCCAAAAACAGTACTTCTGTCTTGTCAGGATTCAACCTCAATCTGTTAGCCGCCATCCATCCTCCAACCGCCTCCAGGCACTCACACAGGACCTTCACCGCCTTCACTGGTTCTGATTTAAAGGAGAGGTAGAGCTGGGTGTCATCTGCATACTGATGAACACCCAGTCCAAACCCCCTGATGATCTCTCCCAGCGGCTTCATATAGATATTAAAAAGCATGGGGGAGAGGACAGAACCCTGAGGCACCCCACAAGTGAGAGCCCAGGGGTCTGAACACTCATCCCCCACCACCACTTTCTGGACACGGCCCAGGAGGAAGGAGCGGAACCACTGTATGACAGTGCCCCCAGCTCCCAGCCCCTCTAGACGGTCCAGAAGGATGTTATGGTCGATGGTGTCAAAGGCCGCTGAGAGATCCAGCAGAACTAGGAAACAGCTCTCACCTTTGTCCCTAGCCCACCGGAGATCATCAACCAGTGCGACCAAGGCAGTTTCAGTCGCATGGTGAGGCCTGAATCCCGATTGGAAGGGATCCAAATGGTCCGTTTCCTCCAGGCGTGCTTGGAGTTGTTCAGCAACCACCCGCTCAATCACCTTGCCCAAGAATGGCAGATTTGAGACTGGGCGATAGTTGGCCAAATTGGCCGGGTCTAAAGATGTTTTTTTAAGAAGCGGTTTAATGACCGCCTCTTTCAGCGGGTCTGGGAAGGCTCCCTCACAGAGGGAAGCATTCACCACCCCGCAGAGCCCATCGCCCAGCCCTTCCCGGCTCGCTTTTATCAGCCAGGATCGGCAAGGATCAAGGAGACAGGTGGTCGGTTTCACTTGTCCAAGCAGCCTGTCCACATCCTCGGAGGTAACAGATTGGAATTGATCCCATGTAACAGGACCAGACAGAACTCTAGCACTCTCCCGCCGTGGCCCTGCTCCCACGGTGGAGTCTACCTCCTTCTGAATCTGAGCGATTTTATCTGCAAAAAACTTTGCAAAAGCATTGCAGGAGATCTTGGGGTCCCTACCAGGCCCCGGTGGTACAGGTGGTTCCGATAGATTGCGAACCACCTGAAAAAGTCTCCTGCTGCTGTTTTCTGCAGATGCAATGGAGGCGGCGAAGAAGGCCCTCTTCGCCGTCGCCATTGCCACTTGGTAGGCTTGACGTTGAGCTCTAACCCGTGTCCGGTCTGATTCAGAATGAGTTTTCCGCCACTGGCGCTCTAGCCGTCTCAACGATTGTTTCATCACCCTCAGCTCCGGGGAAAACCACGGGGCTGTCCGGGCTCCATGCAATCGGAGAGGGCGCTTCGGAGCCAGACAGTCAATAGCCCTGGTTAACTCCGCATTCCAGCGGGCCACCAGGGAATCAGCTGAAAGGCCATCAACTTGGGATAAAGCATCCCCTACCACTCTCTGGAAGCCAATTGGATCCATTAAGTGGCGGGGGCGGACCATCCGAATCGGTCCCACCTCCCTGCAGAGGGGAAGGGTTGCGGAGAAGTCCAGTTGCACCAGGAAGTGATCTGACCATGGCACTTCTTTTGTTTCGCTTTTAGTTAGTGTCAGATCACCAACATCCATAGAGGTGAACACCAAGTCTAAGGCATGTCCACGGCTATGAGTTGGGCCAAACTTATTCAGGGACAGCCCCATGGAGGCCATGCTTTCCACGAAGTCCCGAGCGGCCCCTTGTAAGGTCGTGTCGGCATGGATGTTAAAATCCCCCAGGACAACCAAGCTAGGTGTCTCCAGGAGCATATCCGCCACGACCTGAAGCAGCTCGGGCAGGGAATCCTTGGTGCAGCGGGGAGGTCGGTACACCAGTAGGAATCCTGTACTGCCCCTATTGCCCAACTTCCAGAACATGCACTCAGAAAACTGGGTCTTCCCAATAGGACGCCTGGTGCAGACTAATGACTTCCTAAAAATCACTGCAACCCCCCCTCCCCGCCCACATGACCTGGGTTGCTGTGCGTAAGAGAAACCTGGTGGGCAAGCAGCGGCAAGGACAGGCCCATCTGCTTCATCCAACCAGGTCTCTGTCACACATGGTCAAATCCTCCATCCACAATCAGGTCGTGGATGGCAGTGGTTTTATTCATCATTGACCTGGCATTGCACAGCAACACTTTCAGGTCATGTGGGTTTCCCTTGCTGATTACTGTATCCTTCCGGTCAGGACAGACCTGGAGGCAGGGATAGTCCTCAAACAACGACTAAACCAGCCTCCTCGGTAATGACATGGTCTATCTTCCCCAGGACACTTCCTGAATGTGAGCATCAGCAGCCAAGGTCGCTCTGACTACCTCCTCTTGACCTGGGAAAGGCCCCCTGGAGATGTCCGGGGCTTTTCACTAGCGCTTTATGACTTCAAGACAGACTCTTTGCTGCAGAATGGATCAGCTGGGATCGATGCCACCAGTTTTGACTTCCAGGGCTTGCTTCCTGGGACACGATACAGCATTGAAGTCACCGTGCTGCTGGTCTGTGCACGAAACTACAGCAGGAGAGTCACCGGGCAGACAGGTAAGTGGGAGACAAATGCATCTACTTTGCCGCATGAGGCTATTCTGAGCATAGAGTTGGTTTATATTTAGAAACATGGACATCGCCTTTTCTCGCTTTCATTCACACACTCAAGACTCAGCATGCCACATTGTGTAATGGCGGCCTCCCCTTGACATGCCTGGCTGTCTGCTTTCTTCAAAAGTTGAAAGTGCTCACTTCTATAATAATAATCATAATAATCATAATTTTATTGTTTATACTCCACCCATCTGTCTGGGTTTCCCAATCACTCTGGGCGGCTTCCAGCAAAATATAAAAAATAATAACATTTCAGACATTAAAACCTTCCCTGAATAGAGCTGCCCTCAGATGTTTTCTAGCTTACTGAACAAGTAAAAGAACAACTAAGTGGGTCAGGATGGAGGCAAGAACCACCCTGGCTTGTGAGCTGCTATGCCATGGAGGAAAGTCCCACTCGGCTAGCACTATGCCTTGCACTAGTGCAGATAGTTCATTGAGCCTTGCCCTCAAAAAATCAAAGCTGCCATTTCATTGTCAAAGCTTCCAGCTACCCATAAAGGAAGGATAACGGAGCAGCCTAGGACTTTTGCTTTCATTTAATACCCTCTGCCATTCGTATCCTCCTTAGAGTCTGAAAATACATGGCAGAAGATGCTTCTGGGAGGCTATGCCAATCACACTGCGCTCACACTGATGTTCATGCAAATACCATCAAATGTTAGAAACATGCAGGATCACTTTACAGTATACTTGTTTTTTTCTATGACATCTACAGTGGTCTGAACTTGATTTTGGATGGCTCTTCCAGGCTGAATTGCTTTAGCTGTGTCAGGCTAAATATAACATGATGTACCAGTACTTGCGGTTCTACATCCAGTATTTAGCACAAATGCAGCAACATCTGGCTATTTTTTCTGCTTGCACATCCAAGTTGGGCCAATAAAATGTGTGTCTGGCCCATCGTTTATGCAACACTATACCCTCTTGTTCACAACTTCCAGATGCTTTGCTGGGGAGGGGGAATACTTTGTTCCATTATCCCTTCTCAGCATTTGCCATTTCATTCCAGAAACATCTGAATCGTATAGCTAAAAGCAACATGTTGTTTTGTGCATGCAACATTGCTTTTATTAACGCTGCAATCCTAAGTATTTCCTGCTTGGAAGCAAAGTCTCATTAGTTAGAATGAAACTTGCTACCAAGTTAGTTTTCTTAAGGTGGATCACAGCTTATCCTCCAAACCTCCCTGGCTTGCAATTTACATGTAATAATAATAATAATAATAATAATAATAATAATAATAATAATTTATTATTTATACCCCGCCCATCTGGCTGGGCCTCCCCAGCCACTCTGGGCGGCTTCCATAGAAACCAAAAATACAGTAAAATATCACACGTTAAAAACTTCCCTGAACAGGGCTGCCTTAAGATGTCTTCTGAATGTCAGGTAGTTGTTTATCGCTTTGACATCTGCTGGAAGGGCGTTCCACAGGGCGGGTGCCACTACCGAGAAGGCCCTCTGCCTGGTTCCCTGTAGCTTTGCTTCTCGCAATGAGGGAACCGCCAGAAGGCCCTCGGCGCTGGGCCTCAGTGTCCAGGCTGAATGATGGGGGTGGAGACGCTCCTTCAGGTATACTGGACCGAGGCCGTTTAGGGCTTTAAAGGTCAGCACCAGCACTTTGAATTGTGCTCGGAAACGTACTGGGAGCCAATGTAGGTCTTTCAAGACCGGTGTTATATGGTCTCGGCGGCCGCCCCCAGTCACCGGTCTAGCTGCCGCATTCTGGATTAGTTGTAGTTTCCGAGTCACCTTCAAATTTACATGTACAATGTACAATTTACATGTACAATGATATTGAAATCAACTAAGGCAAACTGATTTGCAACCTTTCCCTGTGACTTGCACAGAAACTGAGAGCAATTGTCAGGCTCTGCAGGCAGCTGGCCGCAAAGTTAGCTCAGAGTTATTCCATGGCCGCCTGTTCCTAATGTAATGGTACCACAACCGTCTCACAATGTCCTTGTGGACTTTGGAACAGTGGGAGCCACTAATTGCAGAAACAGCCCAAGGTTTTCTGTTGGAGCAACTGATATGGGTCGTTCTATTACAGACAAACTGTGCCCAGACAATTCTGTTACAGAGAAGTGTTTTCCAGGCTTACGAAAAATTCCTTTGATGGCAGAAGTTCGTGTATCAGTCACCAGCTGAAATTTGCTGAATGCAGTGTTTTCACAAAAACTGTTTTTACCACAGCCACACACTTGAGGTGGTGTACGTTTCCATTTAAGTGCTTTTTATTGTCATTCAAGCTGTAGCAGAACCTCACTGCAGTTTGTGCTTGTGAGAGTGCCTCTGAAGTATAGCAACAACCAGGGTCGGAGCTAGGGTAGGATTGCACCTGATCCAAGTCCCCACCAAAATCATAATTCATAGAACAGTATAGTTGGAAGGGATTCCAAGGATCCTCTAGTCCACAACCCCCTGCAATGCAGGAACCCCAGCTAAGTATGGCCTTCCAACCTCTGTTTCAAAACCTCCAATGAAGGTAAAACATGCTATATGCATTATTTACTAAAATGAAATTTACTTTAAGAAAAATAATGTCTTAGGTGAGATTGCTGGTTGTAGTAATGATTTAAATCCTGCAAATATTTAGGGTGTGTACATACTGTGTGATAATGTGCATTCGGAGCTGGATACAGGAACCTTTTTCGGGTGCTGTACACATGACATCATCCCCATGTCATCCCTGCCCCCGCACTAATGGTTGATCTGCTGGAGTGCTTATAATCCATTTTGTGCTGAGAATGCACTTCTCAAGTGCACGCTGCCGGCGTGTGTACACAGAGCAGGCTTTCTCAGGTCACCTCCTATTGGGGCAGACCTTCTGGCCTTGCAGGACTGTGCCACTCCCCCTCCCCGTATTTAACTTGTCTATGAATGAAATAGTCAAAACAGGAAGCCATACCATATCTTAGTTGTCTCTTTATGGTGATGCACACCAGTATATCAGCACACCAGTTTCCAAAGACTGCAGAAAACAACTTTAAAAACAAAAAGTCTGTGGACCCAGTAATTCAGGAGAGTAGATAACACTGTTGCACACTAATTTTAAAACATGCCCACCTGTGTTTACAGACAACCTGGCTAGCAGCTGCTACTTTAGATTGTGCCATTGCATAAAGCTGTGTACAAAGGCAAAAAAGGTAAAGGGACCCCTGACCTTTAGGTCCAGTCATGACCGACTCTGGGGTTGCGGCCCTCATCTCGCTTTATTGGCCGAGGGAGCCGGGGTACAGCTTCCGGGTCATGTGGCCAGCATGACTAAGCTGCTTCTGGCGAACCAGAGCAGTGCATGGAAACGCCGTTTACCTTCCCGCCGGAGCAGTACCTATTTATCTACTTGCACTTTGACGTGCTTTCGAACTGCTAGGATGGCAGCAGCTGGGACTGAGCAACGGGAGCTCACCCCAGCGCGGGGATTCAAACCGCCGACCTTCTGATCAGCAAGTCCTAGGCTCTGTGGTTTAACCCACAGCGCCACCCATGTCCCTTGTACAATGGTAAAGTCCTATGTAAAAAAGCATGCTATAATAAAATGGCAACTGTGCATTTCAGAGGTAGAGTGTGTACACAGCCTTAATCTGAAAGGCAAAACTTTGGAGCACCAGGCGCTGTCAGTTCTCCCAGTTCCAGAGTCATCAGACCTCCTAAAATAATCCATGAATATTCACCAACTGTGTCTATCCAAGTCTTGCTATTTATCGTTTTATTATAACTGGTGTTAATGTTTTACGTTATAAAATAGGGGGGTTGACTTAAAGATGTGTTTCATGTTCTTTGCCCTAGGCATCAAGATACTTAATTGTGGCCCTGGCAACAGCCCAGCACTTCTTTACCTATAGACACCCTGTTTCCTGTGTCTGCATGCAGGCTGAGTTTACATAAGGCTGAGCTGAGGACTGTGAAGCTTTAAGCATGCAATCATAGGTGCACTTTCCCAATCACAGTGGGTTTCATTTCTGAGTAAACATTAGTCGACTTTCACTGTGAAGTGTTTATCTTTCAGTTCAGTGGTGGGGAACCCGTAGCCCTCCAAGTTTTGCTATAGGACAACTAAGAACTTAATTCGTTCTGGAGGTCTGTTCTTAACCTGAAACTGTTCTTAACCTGAGGTACCACTTGAGCTAATGGGGCCTCCCACTGTTGCTGTTCTGTTCCACGCGATTTCTGTTCTGATCCTGAAGTAAAGTTCTTAACCTGAGGTACTATTTATGGGTTAGCAGAGTCTGTAACCCGAAGCATCTGTAACCTGAGGTACCACTGTACTTCAGATAGGCTAGAACAGAACTCACATAAAATACTTTAGAAATCTGGTCAGGATTTGAGAGAGATAGGAGCAGGTTTGGGGATCTGGTAAATATTCTGAAATGCTTACTCACTGGCAACTGTTTTGGAACCTTCATCTTGTTTTAGCTCCCTTAGCTGTGCGGGACGTGATCCTCAGCTATGATGGCCCTTCTGTGTTAGTAGCCTCTTGGAGTGAAGCCCCTGGCGGGAAAGATGGCTACCAGCTGGTTCTGTACCACATAGACTCACAGGCACCTGTCAGGAATGTGACTCTCCCTAAAGGGGCCACCACCTTCCGCTTTGAGAGGCTTCGAGCTGGCAGTGAATATGCCCTGCGAATCACCACCCTGGCTGGATATTCCAAAGCGAGCACCAGTGCACGTCAATGGACCGGTATGGAAAGTTGCTACTCTGACCTGAGGGTGTTGTTGGAGGATAAAATCAGCTCTGTAGAGACAGAAGCGTCTCCAGAAATTAATCAGATACCTGGGTGGGGCTACGTTATCTCATTGTTCCCGCATGCTCAAGGAGTAGTGAGGGGGAAAAGAAAGTAGGCAGGGGCTAATTAGCCATGCCTGAGATTAGTTTACGACACCCGTGGAGCTTATGAGGCCTGACATTTTATCTATTTATTATAAAGTGATTTATGACTTGCCTTTCAGCCCAGTGCAGTCCCTAAGGCGGCTTACAATTTAGATAGGCAATTTAGACAATTGTTGTCTATGGAGTAAGACTCACCTTCAAGCAGCCAGGCAGGAAAAGATGACAACCAGTCACTGGGAATCACAAATGGAGACACTGCTGTTGGTGCTCAGGTTCTGGTTGCAGGCTTCACGTGGCCACAGTGAGAACAGGATGCTGGGCCAGAAGGGTCTTTAGCCAGCTCTGGTGAGGCTCTTATATCCCTGTGTTCTTAAAACTGACCATTTTCTCTTCCGTTAGGCCAAAGGCAGAGAGGTTGTGGTTCTTGCTGGACTACAACTCACATCATCACTGACTGTTGGCCATGGTGACTGGGGCTGATGTGAGCTAGAGTCCAGCAACATCTGCAGGGCCACCTCTGCTTTAGGCTACCAGCGTGCCATCAAAAATTGGCAAACGTATGTGTGAGCAATATGTGTGAGCAGTATGTGTGAGCAATTGGCAAACGTATGTATGAGGGACGTGGGTGGCGCTGTGGGTAAAACCTCAGTGCCTAGGGCTTGCCGATCGTATGGTCGGCGATTCGAATCCCCGCGGCGGGGTGAGCTCACGTCTTTCGGTCCCAGCTCCTGCCCACCTAGCAGTTTGAAAGCACCCCTAAGTGCAAGTAGATAAATAGGTACTGCTTTATAGCGGGAAGGTAAGCGGCGTTTCCGTGTGCTGTGCTGGTGCAGGCTCGCCAGAGCAGCTTCGTCACGCAGGCCACGTGACCCGGAAGTGTCTCCGGACAGCGCTGGCCCCTGGCCTCTTAAGTGAGATGGGCGCACAACCCTAGAGTCAGACACGACTGGCCCGTACGGGCAGGGGTACCTTTACCTTTACCTTTATGTGTGAGCAAGGCAAGCAAGTAAAAAATGACAGTGGCTTAGCTGCTTTCACTGACTGATTTGTTTGCAAGGGTGCTGGAGTGTCCTCTTCCGAGGACTGGGGACTTCCATGGAGTGGGGGTATCTTTGAAAAGGGACCCCTCTTCTTGGAGCAGGTGGTTTCCTGTAGTGAGAGATGGCTCCCTTCAGCTTTCCTTTGTCCCAACAGCTCCTGTTGCCCCCAAGGCATTGGCATTCCATAGCAACTCCAGCTCCAGTCTGACAGCCTCATGGGCCAAAACAGAGGGAGCAGAATGGCTCCATCTCACTCTGCAGAACCTCCACACCGCAGCTGAGAGCAGCACAGTGTCACTCAGGAGAGGCCTGTCCAGTTACGTCTTCCAGCACCTGCAGCCGGGCACCCCCTATCGCCTAGGGATCAGTGCCGCAGCTGGGCTTTACCTGATAGAGGGGCCCAATGTCACAGCTTATACATGTGAGTATGCAGCAGGATACTGTTCAAGGCACTTGGAAGTCAGGTAGGCAGGCCTAAACTGGAATGAGAGGCTACTTTGAGCCTATGAAACAGAATAAGGCAGGGTTACAATAACAGGTAGTCCTTATCCTGAGAGACCTAGAAGCTTGCTCTGAGTCTGTTTAATAGGGATAACTAACACACATGAACATGTGTATAGTGCTTCTGGCTGTGAAATAAAGACAGTCTTATTGTTCTTTTCGCATTATTTGGTGCTTGTGTTTCCCTACTGTAATAGAGGCTCCATAATTTACTTTCTGAATACATGAACCAGAGACATTGTGTTTTACGTTACCAAAGCAGTGCCAATAAAGTTGAGAATTTCCAAAAGTCAACCAGACTTTTTCCAGTCGGTGGGTGTGTTCTCAGTGCAGGAGGGTCCTTCAGGTCCCAGGGACCATTTCTAAAAGGCGATCCCTATATTCCAGTTGACTAGCTTTCATGTTTGGCGAATCCAAGCTACCTGCAAATTGAGCCTTTGGTTTTTTCCTCACTTGTATTATGCAAAGCAACTAAATTCATTTCCTTCCTTTGAAGTATGGGTTTCCCTTACATCAACTGTAGTTGCCGTCAGGGAGACTTGACATTGTGTGTGTTTGTAAGTCTTAATATGCAAAATATTCCCCTATTTCTCATAGAACTCAAGAGCAGAGCAGGTACATCCCAAACATCCCCCTTTGTTTACATCACATTCAGATATGCATCTGAAATATATGTCAAACCTCCAGTTTTGTGCTCCACTTATCAGTGCTAGCTTGACCCTTCAATTATCCTAAGAGTTGAGATGGAGAACTCTGAATCATATGAGCAGCTAAGGGTTTGGAAAGCTATCACAATCTATTTACTAATTATTCCTAAAGCACCTAACATGATTTGTTGGCTCTGAATTAAGGAAGACATAAGCTCTGTCCACAGGTTTACAGACCACATCACACTTTTCCAACCTGGTGCCCTCCAAACTACAACTCACATCAGCCCCGGCCAGCATGACCAATGGTCAGGGATGATCATAGTTGTAGTCCAATACATCAGGAGAGTACCAGGTTTGGGAAGGCTGACAACACCCTGTTTCTTGGCAATTCATTAATGGTGAACGCTGATCCTTCCTTTCATTTTTTCCCCCAGACCCCCTGAAGCCAACCAATGTGAGCTTGGTCAACAGTGGCAAAAATAACACTTTGAAAGTGACATGGAACTCACCAGCTGGAGGAAGAGAATTCTATCTGGTGATTCTGCAGGAAGGGGAGAGCAGGACACCTGTCAGAAACGTATCGGTGGCAAGGAACAGCACACAGGTCACCTTCCAAAGTCTGAGCCCTGGGAAAAGCTACATTGCCTTGGTGACCGCTGTTGCTGGACCCCATAAAGCATCTACAAAGAGCATCTCTGCCTGGACATGTAAGCAGGGCTTGAAGCTCAGATCCTGCCGGGAGGCAGTGGCTCCTATAGAAATGCTTTGCTACTGGTTTTGGGTAGGAGGGTATTTCAGTTACCTGACTGAAGGGAATCCTGGTAAGGTGAGGACACACAGGGAAGAATTCAAGATAGCTTTAAGGAGATCACTCTGTCAGTGCAAGCATTTCTACTTGCTGGATGGAATTATCTCCCCACTCCTATCTTCCCCCACACCATTCTGGGGCTTCTCCCAACCTCCAACCCCTCAGCCAATTGGAGATGAGGGCACAGAGGGAGGAGAGGGTGGGGGAAAAACCCATTGCGCTAGTGGGGACCCGTTAGTTGACTCCATCCCTCACTGTCTTCAGCGCCAACACTGATGCTTCATCAACTTCAACCTAAGGGACCACAGAAAGAGGTTTCTTCACCACAGGGTCATAAAGTATGGTTCCAAGGCAAATGAGGGCACCAGCTTGCTGAAGCTAAGCAGGTTTGGGTCTGGATGGGTGACTTCCTGGAAACCACATGTGCACTGCCTTGGTTTCCATGATGGGAGAAAGGCAGGATAGAAATGCAAGATTTTTGTTTGTTTAGCATTCCCAACCATCTGTCAGGGTCAGTGAAGAGAGACTCCAAGAGAACAGTTCTCTGTCTTGGCTGGGGCTTCAGTTATTAGGCGTTGGACAAAACAAATATTCTGAGTTGACTTGAAGAGGAGACCTTTCTGATAATTATGTCCATCTTCTACTCTGGAAGCTGGGATGGGAGAAACATCACAATGAGTCTTCTGGGAAAGGGTTTTTTTCTGGTCACCCTTTCATTCTACACTCCCAAATAGGTGCTCCCCAATTCGTATCAACCCAGACCTTTCATAGAAGGCCCTGTGCATAATTTTGTGTCTGTCTTTCCCCCTTCCAGATCCCGCAGCTCCGCCAGGTGGGAGCTTGTCGAGCCAAGGCAGTGCCCACATGCTCCGTGCCCACTGGCAAGAGGCGCCTGGGACTGGCTATGTGGCAGCATTGTACACCACGGAACCCCACATGCTGGTGCAAAACAAATCCGTGCCTAAGGGTCATAACAGTCTGCGCTACGAAGGGTTAATACCAGGCACTCGCTATTCCTGGGAGATTTGCACCATTGCTGGGCCCTACATCTCCCCGCCCCTCGTCCTTAGCAACTGGACACGTAAGTGCCATGGGAAGTCCAATAGGCTGTCATGCACACGACTGTCAGGTCCAAGCCTTGAGAGTTTTCTTGGGTAATTGAAGGGGAAAAGGAGCTGCCACTGAAGTGGGAAAGGGGTCTGGGTGGGTGCAAGAGAGACAGGTGGGGCCTGTCAAAGTTCAGTCACCCCCAAAGCCCTGGAGCTTAGTGAGGAGGTGATTTTAGAGCTGAAAGGCTCGTGATCTCTTTCAGAACCCGTGGCACTGGACTGACATTTCACACTTTTGCCTTTATCGTCACCACCATTTCATTTGTGTGCTGCCTTTCCACTTATGCTCAAAGCAGCTGACAGCAATACACCACAAAATCAACAAGAACTATTTCACAATAATGATACAGCAGCATGTAACAACATCACAAGAAAACAACATTTCAGTACTGTGAATGTAGGCACCTCCTGGTGGAAGCAAAAGTAATGAGGGAGTCTGAACAGTTTCACCTTAGTCCTAGCCACTGCTGCTATGTCTTCAACAAATTAGCAAATAATAAAGTCCATCTGATCAAATCGCAAAGCCTCAGCTTCCCCAAAGGACCACTGCACCTTTGGTGTCATTATTTGGGCAGCGTTAAGGCTTCCAAAGGCAAAGGGGTGAAGAAGCTAGAGACAAACCTCAGAAATGCCTGAAATTGGTCTGATCTCCTCCTTTCAGATCCTTTGCCTCCGGAGCATCTGAGCCTCAGTAATGGCGGTCACAGCACCAGGTCACTACGGGCTTCTTGGCAGAGTCCCTCTGGGGTCGGAGGCAATTATGCAGGGACTCTCTTGGAAACTAAATCCCAGTTGGTGGTGAAAAATGTAACAGCGACGAAGGGTGGGACAAATGTCACCTTTGACGGGCTGATCCCAGGGCGTCAGTATACTCTGAAGATGATGGGAGTGGCTGGACCATATCCATCCATCATTCAAACAGCCAGTGACTGGACATGTGAGTATGCCATTTTCTGGAGAAGCAGTTGAGGGTTCTCCCAGCAGGTTCTGTCCCTGGTTGATTTCCATCGAGTCTCCGTATTTACCCATGAACAGGAGAGAGAAGATGTATCCCATCTGAAGGAATAGTAGAGGCAGGAAGACAGGGAAGAGGCTGGTAGGGATATTATGAGGCCTAGTTTGGCCTTTGCTGACAGAGGAGTTTAGCCTGATTCCGAATAGCCTAATTCTGAAGTACGTGAAATTTTCACCAGCGTTTCAGACTTTTGAATTCAGACCTTTGACCTTTCAATTTCAAAACATTTTCAAACTTTTCCTTTAAAATCTTAATTCTTGTTGATGAATTTAAGGCAAGAAACAAACTGGTGGGGTAAATAATTTTATACTTTTGCCGCCCAAAGCAACAATAATAAAAACACAAACTCAAGTTCCAAATCCAAAACTATCCATAACTGGTAAATGTTAAAAAGAAATAGAGCAAGGCTTCATTTGGTTTGTTAGGGGTCTTTTCCTTCTCCAAATTAGGAGAATTTGCATGTGTATCCCCTTCCACCCATTGCCCAGGTTTCTGATTTCCTCCTCACACCTGAGCAAAACATAAATGTTGTTTGGACCGTACAAGATGTATTACTAGTTCTTGGAGCACAGCATCCCCACCCTCCCTGTATGAATCATATGGACTTTTCCTATCTGCATATATCTGACAGCCATGAGCCTTTAGGCTGCACATCCCATTTTCCCCAGTGGATAAATATTATAAACCTGTGTATATGAAAAGGTAAGTTCACAAGCATCTAGCCCCAAAGGGGAGTTACCCGTAACATAACCAATTGGGACCATTTTGTGGATTGAAGCCAGGGTGGGTGGGCAGAGCAGAGTGTCTGAAACTGGACTTGGAGGGTAGTAATCTCCTTACAAATGCTGATATGAGTTTTTCAGGAGAAATTAAAGCTTGCTGGTATTTTGGTCCCACAACTACACCCCAGGTTTTTAGGTCTCATGCACATGTTAAATAAATAACAAATAGCAACCATTTCCCAGTGTGGTATAGTGGTTAAGAGCGGTAGTCTCGTAATCTGGTGAACTGGGTTTGCGTCTCCACTCCTCCACATGCAGCTGCTGGGTGACCTTGGGCTAGTCACACTTCTCTGAAGTCTCTCAGCCCCACTCACCTCACAGAGTGTTTGTTGTGGGGGAGGAAGGGAAAGGAGAATGTTAGCCGCTTTGAGACTCCTTCGGGTAGTGATAAAGCGGGATATCAAATCCAAACTCTTCTTCTTCTTCTTCTTTCCAACACCCAAGAATACCTGCCCTTGTGGAGAACATCTGCATTGGCTTCTGTATCTCACCTCTCTTTCCTCCCCGTTTCCTCCCTGAATGTAATTAGATCTAATGGCTAATGAGTCATCTCAGGCTGTGTCTTTTAAGAGGGCAGAGGGAATGGCATTAGGCTCCTTGCCAGTGCCCCTGGGCACCCTAATCTAGTGTGGATGTGATGTAAGACAGTGTCCTGTCCCCAGTGCTGATATAAGAGTCTGCCAGTCCAATGGGATTCTGTAGGAGAATTAGGGAAGGGGATGCAGAAAGCAAAATGTCTTGGCCGGGCATTGCTGTATGGTGCCGACCAGCCACTGAGAAATCTATTTCTTTTCAGACCCTTTGCCTCCTTCAAGGGTGACACTGGCCAGTAGCAGATGGTCCCCCAGTCTTGTTGCCACTTGGGACCTGCCTCCAGGTGACAGAGACCAGCTCTTTTTGCGATTCTACAGCCAGGAGCATCCTTTGCAGAGGAACATCACAATTGGGCCAGGCATGCAGAATTTCACTTTTGAGGGCCTTCTTCCTGGCAGCCAATATTTCTTGGAGGTTATAGCACTGGCAGGAATATACCGGGCTTCAGCACAGGTGGTCTCTGCATGGACATGTGAGTATGCAAAAGAATTTCTGAACAGTGTGAGACCTCAATAGTGAGACTTTCTTAAGCTTCCATCATTTGTGCAATCTAACATCTCAGCTTCTTGTTAACCCCAAGAATAGCAGGTGCTCCAAGTGTCCCTATTTTCCAGGGACATCCCTGATTTAAAGAAGGTGCCTCAGTTTCTGATTTGATCCCAGAATATCCCACTTTCCCTTAGGATGTCCCTATTTTCTTTTCTTTTTCTTTTCTTTTTTTAAATTAACATGTCCCTATTTTCATTGAAGAAATATTGGACAGTATGGAGTTATCCAACCCCCAAGCCGTCTGAAGGCAATCCTGTATAGGGAAGTTTTTTTGAAAAAGCATTTAATGTTTTTTATATATGTTGGAAGCTGCCCAGAGTGCTGGGGCAACCCACTAAGATGTGGGGGGGTATAAATAGTAAAATTATCATTATGGAATGGGACATCCTTATTTCCATTGGAGAAATGTTGGAGAGTATGGAATAGGTCGAGTAATGTAGCATTGGAACAAAATTATTTGAGTGTTAATAACGCACTGCCGGTTAAACCACAGAATGTGTAAATCTAGGAATTTAGCAAGCAGGTGGCAAAAGCCTCAAGATGCCACAGTGATACATGTCACATTAAAGCTAACACAAAATGCCTCTGTGAAAGCAGCTGTGTGCCTGCTTCCTTATGCCACCATGATGTACCTCCCACACACCATTTTTGTTGCAACCACAGATCCTCTGTCTCTGGCTAATGTCAGTGTGAAAAGCAGCCAGAGCCCCCAGCAGCTGACTGTGAGCTGGATGGAATCAGGAAGAGGACGAGAGTACTGGGTGCAGCTCTACTCGGGTGAATCTCTCTCCGTTATCCGGAATGTTTCAGTGCCACATGGAACTACCCAGGTGACCCTCGATAGCCTGGTGCCGGGGACTCAGTACCGGGTTGAGATTGTCTCCAAAGCTGGACCACACCACATTTCCTCACAAACAGCCATTGGCTACACAGGTACAATGTTGCCCCCTTCTGTCTTTTCTCCCAGGCCAAACATTCTAGTTAAGTTTGCACTCAACACTAAGCCTAATGCGTTTGTGGACATTCATCCACAGACTTTAGGCTTACTGTGGTTTACAGTCTAAAATATTGACTTGCAATCTGAAACGCAGATTCAGGGAACATGGGGAGGGGAGGGAAGCAAAGTGTTGTATCCATCTAAAACAGTCATATTCAGAATAAGTCCGCTTAAATCAATGGACTTAAGTTAGCCAATAGTGATTTCGGTGGGTCTGACGTATTAGGTACAACCCCCAACTTTTCCTTAGTATAACTTAATGACCTGGTGGAATGGCCACTGACTAAGGCAAATTGCAATGGGAGGAGCAAATGGGCATTGGCTCCAGCTAAGCCTCTTGCCTCGTTAGAGTCTTGTTGACTCTTGTTCCTATTTCATGATTACTTTTTACTCTGACATTTTGTGGTACTTGCTGATGACTCAGGTTCTTGCCTTGCTTGTGGGGTTGTTCAGAACTTACTTGTTGCTGTTTCCCTCCTGCATTTGTTGTATGGCTTGTGTGTCATATCTCAAAGGACTTAGAAACTTTAGAAAAGTTGCCAGGGGTTATGCAACATAGAAATCAACATGATGGCTGTCCCCACAGGCATAGCTGTGTTCTCTGTCAACAGTTCTTTCCTGAAACCCTTTGTGGTTCTCCTTCTAGTGCCCTTGATGCCACTTGCCGTGACGGTGACCAGCCATGGCTCCTCAGTGTTGACAGTGCAGTGGAAGGCCCCAGCTGGACAGAGAGATAGCTACATGGTCTCCGTGTCTGAAGAGGACTCCACAGCTATCAGAAACCACATGGCTGTCGAGAAAGCCAGCACTAACCTCACCATAGAAGGGCTAACCCCAGGCATATGCTACCTCGTTGCAGTGTGGTCACTGGCTGGACCGTACAGCTCCACGTCTCGGAACAGCACAGCCTGCACAGGTGAGTCGAGTGGTCAATCCAGTGGGAAGAGAAGGTGTTACATCTTGGATGGAGGAAGATCTGTGAGAAATAATTGAGCCCATGCTGCTGATGATATCAAACAGTGTTACGGAGTTACATCTGAATGAATTCTGATGCAAAAAACTTGAGCAGGTTTGGATGGTGGTGCAGTTCTTCCTTTCAGCATGAGTCAAACACTAGATCTGCAGTAACTGTCAGATAACTTCATACTCTGCTTTCGTGTAGCCGTTGCGTAGACTGATCTTCTCTTTAGCACTGGGCTTGTGATTAGCAGAAGTTGACTACTGCTCCAGCTGTATCACTGTGAGATGTGTGGGGTGTTGCTGTGCCATGGGAATCAACGGCCCTTTGTGTCTGAATGTACCCTCTTCTTCTTTTTCCCCGGAAGCCCCTGCTGCTCCTGTGAACCTGACCCTGAGTAATGTTGGCAACTCTTCTGTGCTACACACAGCCTGGGGAGAGCCTCCAGGAGGAAGAGACCACTACCGGATGGTCCTGTATAGCCTAGTGCCTCCAGGCATGGAAAGAGTTCGGGTTGTGCAGCCAAGCACCCAGGACTTCCTCTGGACGGGTTTGCCATCAGGAAGCCAGTTTGCTGTGCAGGTCATCACAGTGAAAGGCCAAGCTGAGGCCCCTTCGACCATTGCTGTTGAGTGGACATGTGAGTCTGACAGGCTAAGTCCCACCCCAAGGTTGAGGAATGCACCTGTTACCATCTGACATGCAGCTTCCTTGTACAGTTCTAGGCCTAGAACTCTTTCCTCTTCTTCAGTGGCCCATTTCATCTCTTCTCTCCTGGGTCTAGAGCCGAACTGAAATTTCTCAGAAGACCTTTCTTTTCCTGAGAAAATTTCTGAGATTTTTCTTGTTCTTGCCTCCCTAGAAAAAGACTACTTGTCAGCGCTGCCCAAGGTCCCAGCTCACACAAGACCAACGCTGCTTCTTCCTCAAGTTTAAAAGTCTTTATTGAAGTACAGTTTCATTTCCAGACGCGCAGCGCGCAACGCTACGTCTATGCATCAGACCGTAGAAGTCCCATCTGAATCTCCTCCCCCCTGACACCAGCTTAAGATTCTAGCCTTACTCCACCTCTTCCTCTGTTCCTTCTTTCTCTGGGTCCTTCTGCTAGTCGGAGTCTCAGCCCTCCTAGATTCTTCTGACGCTGATTCTGCCTACTCTTCTCCCCCCCTCCTTCGGGCTTTAGGACCTGGCTCCCAATCCGGGTTTTCTGCTGTCCCGCGCTCCTCCACATTTGAACTTGGCACGCGCGCGCAGCCTCCCACTTTCCTTCTGACCGTTACACTTGTGTCACTGCTCCCCCTTTCGGGGAGGCTAGCTGGACCTGGCCTTCCCTCCGTTTCCCCACTCCCCGATGGAGGAGAAGCTGGTCCTGACTCACGTGACTCTTCCCCCCCACTGTGCTCTGGTGGGGGAACTGGTCCTAATCCTCCGCTACTCCTTTGGGACTCCCCTCTGGTTCCTTGTTTATGGATCGTCCCCCCTGGGACTCGCCTCGCCCTTACCATAGGCGCCCCCTCCTGGGAATCTTCTGATTCGCTGGAGAAGCTCATGGAATCTCTCGGTCCACTGTCATATTCCCCTACGCTCCCCTCTGATTCCTCTCCTCCGCTCTCTATTTGCTCTCTCCCCTGCTCTTCTGCTCCTGAGCCTCTGACATCCATCCCCCCCTCGAAGCCCCCCCTTCCCCCCTCCCCCTCTTCGGGTGTGGGTTCCAGGTGCTCCAGCGCTGGGGGTGTGAGTGCTGGCTTCCGTTCTCTCCCCCTGGTGTGCAACCGGCCAGCGGGATCAGGCCCCCCCACGATGGGTTCGTCGACGTCGACTTCCTCTGCTTCCATTTCTCTGCTGTCGTGCTCAAAACCAAGATCCTCCCCCCACACGTCCATGTCCACCTCTCCACCCGGTCCCTCGGGTGAGGCTGTGTGCAAGGGCCCCCTCAGCAGTTCCCTGCTCCACCCCACTTCTGGTTGAGTGTCCCACCAATAGGAGCGGTCCGTGGCAAACCCCGAGAGCGACCCCTCCGGGGAGCTCATCCCCGGCGTCGGCTCCTCATCTGAGGAGAAACCCTGGAACGTGCTGGCTGACAGTGTGGGTGTGAAAAGCCAGTCGTCGAAATACTCCGCCGGCATGGGTCTGTGTGGGAAGATCGAATGGAACTCGTCTTTGAGGTAGTGCTCCTCCACGGCGTAGCACGGCACCCACTCGTTGGCGCTGGCCGGAGTACCCTCCCTGGCGAGGAGATATTCAACTCCCTCTTCCCCCCATCTGGAGTCCAAAATCTGCGTGACCTCGTTGAGTGGCGTCGCCCTCTGTGGTCCCTCCCCTGTTGGCGATGGGCTACGTGGGGCTGGTGCGGTCCCTGGCGCCTGAAACCTGTGGGGTGCCTTGTAAGGCGTGAGCACTGACCTGTGAAAGACTGGGTGCATTCTGGAGCCCTCCGGGAGTGTCAACCGGTAGGCCACTGGATTGATTTGTGCCGCGACCTGGTAAGGTCCCAGCTGCTTGTGTCCTAGCTTCCTCTTAGCTAGCGTTCTGGCCGGCACTGCCTGAGCTGCTAACCAGACCCAGTCCCCTACCTGTATGTCTTCCCCAACCCTCCTGTGCCTGTCTGCCTGCATCTTGTAAGCGTGTTTCGCGAGTTCCAAGTGCCTTCGGAGTTGCTCATGGACCTCCTGTAACTCTGCGGCTAAGTGCTCCGCCCCCCGTGGCTCCCCCTCTGCCTCGGTCTCCAACCCCGGGAAGGTTCTGGGGTGGCGCCCATTGTTGGCGAAGAACGGTGTCACCCCTGTAGACCCGTGCTTCGTGTTGTTGTAGGCAAACTCGGCTAGCGGTAGGTAGTCCACCCAGGTCGAGGGCTGTTGATTGGCGTAGCATCGCAGGTACTGCTGCATGATGGCGTTGACCCTCTCCACTTGTCCGTTGGTCTGCGGGTGTCGTGCCGACGCTAAGTTGATCTTGACGTTCAGGATGCCCAGCAGCTTCTGCCAGAAGTTCGAGATGAATTGGCGGCCGCGGTCGGACAGGATGAACCGCGGCAGGCCGTGAGCTTTGAATACGTGGTTTATGAACAGCTTGGCGGTCTGTTCCGCTGTGGCCACCTTCGCGCACGGAATGAAATGCGCCATCTTGGTGAAGAGGTCTACGACCACGAGTACCGCTGTTTTGCCGCGCGAACTGGGCAAATCTGTAACAAAGTCCAGGGCCACTTTCTCCCATGGTTCGAGCGGCGTCTGCAGCGGTTCCAGCAGACCCGCCGGCTTCCTGTGTACTGGCTTGGCCCTTTGGCAGGTGTCACACCTGGAAACGTAATCCGCAACTTCTCCCCGCACCTTGGGCCACCAAAAGTCCCTGGTGACTAATTCCGCCGTCTTGTCCTTGCCGAAGTGCCCAGCGCTGGGCGCGTCGTGCAGCTGCTGCAAGACTCTCGCGCGAAGGTCGTCTCCCGGTACGTAGAGAGCCCCTTTGCGGAGGAGTAGTCCGTCGCGTATCTGGAACTCGTCGTCCCTCGCTGTGCCGTTTTGCACCTCCTCCATCTTGGATTGCGCAAACGAATCCGCCTGTAGCGCGCGACGGACTGCGTCCAGGTCCACTGCGGCTGAAGCGCACGCCCACACCTCTGGTGCGAAAATGTGTTTGGCCGCTGCCGGTGCCGCTTCCTCGAGATACTGCGGCTTCCTGGATAGCGCATCCGCCATGACGTTGTTGTCTCCCGGGATGTATTCTATCCGGAAATCGAAGTCAGCAAAGAACTCCGCCCAGCGGATGTGTCTCTGGTTCAGGAACTTCGCCGTGCGCCAGTACTCCAGGTTCTTGTGGTCCGTGCGGACCTGCACTGTGTGTCTTGCTCCGACGAGGAAGTGCCGCCACGCCTTGAAGGCTGCATGAATGGCCAGCAACTCCCTGTCCCAGATGGTGTAGTTCTGCTCCGACGTGCTGAGCTTCCTGGAGTAGAATGCGCACGGTCTCCAGTCCCCTTGCGGATCTTGGTGCAACAGGACCGCCCCCACCGCTCTGTCCGAGGCGTCCGTTTCAACCCTCATCGGTTTGCTGGGGTTTACGTGTAGCAGCTGTTCTTCGGACGCGAAGAGACGCTTGAGCCTCCGAAAGGACTGCTCCGCCTGGTCCGTCCAGGTGAACTTCTTCTTCTTGGAGCTGAGGGTGTCCGTGATGGCCGCCGTCTCCTTCGCGAACCCCTTGATGAACTTGCGATAAAAGTTGGCAAAACCGACGAACTTCTGGACCTCCTTCCGGTTGCGCGGGCTCTTCCAGTCCAACACTGAGCGGACCTTGGCGCTGTCCATGGCAAGTCCCTTGTCGGACAGCTTGTAGCCCAGGAAATCCACCTCTGTCGTGTCGAACTGGCACTTCTCCAGTTTGGCGTAAAGTCTGTGCTCCCGTAGTCTCTGCAGGACCTCCTTGACGTCCTCCTCGTGCGCCTCCTGCGAGTCCGAAAAGATCAGGATGTCATCTAAGAAGCAGACGCACTTCTTGTAGAGGAGTCCCGCTAGCACGTGGTGCATGAAAGCTTGGAAACAATGGGAGCCATTTTGGAGACCAAACGGCATGACTCTGTATTCATAGGTTCCTAAAGGCGTAAACATGGCTGTCTTCCACTCGTCGCCCTCCCGCATGCGTATAAGGTTGTAGGCCCCTCGTAGATCCAACTTGGTGAAGATCCGTCCCTTCCTCACCGTCGCGAGCAGGTCGTCAATTTTGGGCATGGGGAATGCTGTGGGCTTTGTCCTGGAATTGATGATTCTATAATCCACTATGAGCCTCCGTTCGGGCGTGTCTCTCTTCTTCACGAAAAACACGGGACTGCCCCCCACTGCTTTGGATTCCCGGATGAATCCCCGCTTCAAATTGCGATCTATGAACTCCCTGAGTTCTTGCATTTCGTCTTCAGACATGGAGTACAGTCTCCCAGTCGGCAGCGTCGCCCCTGGCAGGAGGTCAATCTTGCAGTCGTAGGGTCTGTGGGGAGGCAGCTTGTCTGCTTCCTTCTCGCAGAAGACTTCCAAAAAGGCCTTGTACTTGTTGGGCACCGCTTGCACCATGCCTAGGTGTAGCTGCGGTGCATCCTCTTGCCCCTCCTCTTCCTGGCAGGTCTGGATGCAGTGCGCTGCGCAGTAGGAAGAGCAGAAGGTCAATTGCCGCTGGTACCACGCTAATGCCGGGCTGTGCCTATCCAGCCAACTCATGCCCAACACTATGGGCGTGTCCGACAGGTGGGTGACGTTGAAACTGATGACTTCACGGTGGTTCCCAATTTGCATCACCAGAGGCGGTGTCTGCTGTACCACCTCTCCTCCCAGTATCTTCCTGCCATCTACCGTGACAACATTTAGGGGCGTCGTGGCTGGCAGGAGTGCTATGCGATGCTGCTTGACGAAGTCCAACCCTACAAAGTCTGCGTTGCTACCAGAGTCAATGGTAATAGGGACCTCCAGGGTGAGCCCATCGGGCAGCTGGAGCGATGCAGTGAGTTGCACCACTGGTTTGGGTGGGAGGGGGTCTGTGGGCTGCAAAATCTCTGGGGACTGCTTCACTGACTCGCCTGGTTGAGCCCCAGTGCCTCCGTCTCCAACCAGGCTTCGCCGTTTCCCTGCTGCTCTGCTCCCTGCTGAATTGCTCCTTTAACAGTTGCTGAGGCTGCAGTGTGCTTCTGGAGCCTCTGGGGACACTCTTTGGCCATGTGCAGTGCACTGTCGCAGATGTAACACTTCCTGCTCCCTCTAGGAGCCTTCGCCTTGACTGCTCCTGGTGTTTGGGCTCTGCTTGCTGTCTGAGCCCTTGCACCTCCGATTTCCATTGGCTCCTCTCCCCTCATCAGCGGAGGCGTGGACTGAGCGCGCTCTGTCTCTCTGGGTAGGAAGGGAGTCGTTCTAACTGACGTGTTTGCTCTTCGCCCCTCCTCCCTGCTCCACGGGCGTTCTTCCAGGCGCACCCCAATTGCGAGCGCCCTTTGGACTACTTCTGTGGTATTTTGGGGTCTCTCCCCCCTGGCCAGCTCATCTTTCACGGCTCCATTCAGCCCCTCCCAGAACAGATCCCTGACGGCAGCTGAGTCCTTCTGCCAGCCCAGCACATTTACTAACCCAAAAAAGCGGGAATGATACTGGCGCACCGTCGCTTTTCCTTGCCGCAATCCATGCATTTCCCTTCTAGCGACATCCACATCCACCGTTGATTTAAAGCAAGCGTCCATGGCTTCAATAAAGGTGCTTGAATCTTTGAGGGCGGGGTCATTTTCGCGTAACAAGGTTCGCAGCCACGACTTAGCTTCCCCATGCAGATGAGTGATTATGAAACCCACTTTCTCCTCCTCATCTCTAAAGTCTTTCCGAAGCAATTTGAGCGCGAAAACTACTTCTGCTCTGAAGTTAGGGTACTGCTGCAGGTTCCCGTCAAAATGGGTCACAATACTCGCCCCCCTTTTCCCGAGGCCAACTCCCTCCGGCTTGGCTCCCAGCTGCCCCTCCTTTCCCCATCTGTCCCACCTGGCTTGCAGATCCTGGCAGAGCGCAGCTGTTTCTCCTTCCTTTTTCTTAGACGCAGCCAATTCTGCGTAGAGCGTTGAGACCGCTTCCTGCAGTTGCTTGACTTTCTCCTCTGTAGTCATCTTTGCCTATCTTCGTGAGCTTGCAGAGTTTTTTTTGAGATGGGACTTACTGTCAGCGCTGCCCAAGGTCCCAGCTCACACAAGACCAACGCTGCTTCTTCCTCAAGTTTAAAAGTCTTTATTGAAGTACAGTTTCATTTCCAGACGCGCAGCGCGCAACGCTACGTCTATGCATCAGACCGTAGAAGTCCCATCTGAATCTCCTCCCCCCTGACACCAGCTTAAGATTCTAGCCTTACTCCACCTCTTCCTCTGTTCCTTCTTTCTCTGGGTCCTTCTGCTAGTCGGAGTCTCAGCCCTCCTAGATTCTTCTGACGCTGATTCTGCCGACTCTTCTCCCCCCCTCCTTCGGGCTTTAGGACCTGGCTCCCAATCCGGGTTTTCTGCTGTCCCGCGCTCCTCCACATTTGAACTTGGCGCGCGCGCGCAGCCTCCCACTTTCCTTCTGACCGTTACACTTGTGTCACTGCTCCCCCTTTCGGGGAGGCTAGCTGGACCTGGCCTTCCCTCCGTTTCCCCACTCCCCGATGGAGGAGAAGCTGGTCCTGACTCACGTGACTCTTCCCCCCCACTGTGCTCTGGTGGGGGAACTGGTCCTAATCCTCCGCTACTCCTTTGGGACTCCCCTCTGGTTCCTTGTTTATGGATCGTCCCCCCTGGGACTCGCCTCGCCCTTACCATAGGCGCCCCCTCCTGGGAATCTTCTGATTCGCTGGAGAAGCTCATGGAATCTCTCGGTCCACTGTCATATTCCCCTACGCTCCCCTCTGATTCCTCTCCTCCGCTCTCTATTTGCTCTCTCCCCTGCTCTTCTGCTCCTGAGCCTCTGACACTACTTTTTGCAAATTTTTATTCAGATATGCTCCACCAATATATATGGATTGGATACTGACAAGGCTTCCAGCTCAGTTACTGCTATTGATATTTGCAGTAGCAGCAGCAAAAAGAAACAAAAACCTCTGAAGAAAAAGAGGCTATGCTACTCCCTCTGCAAATGGTGAGCCTCACATCTGAGAAAGTGTTGGAGAATTTCTACTTGGAGGAATTTGGTGGACTACACCCCAAAATTTCTTTGCACTTATAAGATGGATAATTTTGAAATACCATTTGCACTCAGCTCGGCTCATCCCTGACCTTTTCATTCACTCTGTTTAGTTACCCACTTTCCTACCCTGTTACTGAATTCCACATGATAAAATGGAAGGATTTCCCCTCATGTTGAGGTATTACTAGCCTGGACCATCTTGCCTCATTAGAGGGAAGGAAATGTGAGAAGTTTGGGGAAGTGGAAAGGCTTGTTCTTCTCTAGATGTGTGGCTCACATGGGGGCAGATATGCAGGCAGTCACTGACTCACACAGGCCACAATCATACACACAGTATATAACACCTATCCTTTATGCAGACATCTTCCCAGCATGTGACCAATTGCATGCACAGAGATTTCTCCAGAAGATCCAAAATGGCGGCAGGGATGAGACATAAAACTCTCTGATCTATGTTCTATAGAAAGGTGGACTGAACCAGGTGCTTCAAAGTTTTTTGGCCCTTAAGTTGGTTTAAAAAATGCCTTGAGAAAGGTTGAGTTGGACTTGACCAATCTTGAATTCTCTCTTTCAGCCTGAGCTATTATTGATAGTTTAGTCCTGCCTGCATGCTATGCCATGTAGATCCCATTGGATAATTATGATAGTTCCATATATTGCAGCTACAATAAGCAGCCTCTTCCTTCAGTCACTGCCCTTTATTTTCTCATGCAAGTTCTTACTATTTCACAGCTCCTCTACCTGCTACCTCTGTGCAAATCAGGAATGAAAGGCACCCACACCGGCTGAGTGTGGCTTGGACACCAGCCTCTGGTAGACTGGATGGCTACGAGTTGAACTTGTATCGCTCAGGATCTGGTACCACAGCAGCACAAACATCTCTGGGGACAGATGCCACCAATTTCACCTTCTCAGGTCTGACACCAGGAGCCAAATACTTCTTTGAGATCATCTCAAAGGCAGGACCCTATAGGACTTCAGCAGGGAATGTCAGTGACTGGACAAGTGAGTAGCACAGGCTGACATCTGCCATTTTAATCTGAATGTCAATTTCTCTGTGGGAGGGAAACAGTCAGCAAAACAACCTTTCAATTCATTCCAAGCAGAGTGTTGCAGCCTGCTGTGAAAGAAAGCAGCACTGTGGCATTTATGAGACAAGACAATGAGGCTGTCTGGCTGCTCTTATCGCCCAGGAAATAATCCTATCATTGCCTCTGCACCTCAGGATGAAGACATAGGAAACCAGAAATGGGATTAACTGGGTCCACCCATTTTATTCACTTGAACAACTCTGATCCACAATTTCATTTTAAACAGCCCCACCTTCCCGGGGCAGGCCAGCATCAGATCAGTTCCTATACTAATTTTGCCCTTCACAGCCTGCACACTTCAATAGCATTCCCAATGCTATTGAAGTCTGTTCAGAGGTCTGTTCAGCATTGGCAGCCTTGAGCCAGGACACAATGGAGTCAAAGAGGCCATCAGAGTCCAAGGGTTAGCAAAGTTTGCCAGGGCCCACTTCAAGGAGTTAGTTTGGATGAGTCTCTCTTCACCACTCTGAAGGGAGCCTGTGGGTGCTCACCTCAACCTGATTCCCTCCAGATGTTTCAGCCTCAGCCAGCATGGTCGATGGAGTTGTAATCAAAAACATTGGAGGGACCAGGCTGGGGAAGGATGTTTTTTGTTTTCCTTCTTCCTGTAATCCTACACAAAGTCTCCCAGATGTGACTTAGGGATCTGTTGACTTTTAATACAGCAAACCCATTAATACCCAACAGAGAAGAAGTGGAGGGGGACATTTTCATGGCTGATTCAGGGTGCTTTTCTCTTCTGGTATTGCCTTCTTCTTAGGTCCTCTGCCTCCTCACACGGTGCATCTGTCAAACAAAGGGCAGACTGACAAGCTGAGTGCTTCCTGGGGACGCAGCGCAGGAAACCAAGATGGCTATGTACTAACACTCTATTATGCTGGATCAGGCACTGTGGCATCCAAGACATCTGTCATGAAGGATGCTACTAATTTCACCTTCGTTGGCCTGAATCCAGGAAGTAAATATTTGCTAGAAGTTGCTGCTGTGGCAGGGCCTTACCAGATAGCAGCAGAGAATGTCAGTGACTGGACATGTGAGTATCCTAATGCACTTCTGCGGGTTTGTTCACACTGGAGCAAAATGTGGATTTGAACCACGTTGACTCCCCATTAATATAGGGGTGTCCATATGATGACCTCCCCATCCCAGCATGGATCTTTCCGCCTTTAAATGTGGGGTTTGCCCATCCTTGGAAACAGTCCAAAACAAGCAAGACAAAAAGAAACCCCACATTTGAAGCGGGAAATGAAAACACCCATTGTCTAGCCTCTGGGTATGCATTTAAGCCTTTTATGCTGATTGCTGCCCCATAGAAAACAATCCAGGTATCAGGAATTTTAGTGTACTTTTGACTGGGGAGTAATGTGTCTAACTCAAAATAAAATAGGAATTCATTATTTTTCTGACTCAGGCCTTACTCCATACAAAAAAAGATGGCTTGTTCTGTGTCTGTAAACATTTTTAAAAATTACTCTGCTAATGCTAATGCAGATAAAGTCCTTCATTATTTTATCCATCCCACAGAGGGTGGGGCTGTGGTTTAGGGAGCATGGGTTACACCAGGCCGGTAAAATTAGCCATTGTTCTGATACCCATTTTGCTAGATGGGGAGAGTTGGGAATCAGAGCCAGTGTATGACAGCCTTACCTAGGAATGGCAAGCATTGAACCTGGGAACGTCTGCATGCAAAGCATAAGATCTATCACTGCACAATTGCCCTTCCATTTTGCATTCATAAGGCTCTGTATTCAATTCCTAACATCTCAGTAGAGGTGCTAATCTCAGCAGAGAGCCTCTTCCAGTCCAGGACGATACCACAAGCACCACTGCTCTGACTACTGAATGTCAATGGTGGCTCCTCTAGACCAACTCTCTCCCTGTTTGTTCCCCCCAATCCCAAAGCAGACGGCCCTGTAGTTTTAGTGTCTAACTCACCCTCTCTTGCATTGTTTTTACACCACAGATCCTTGGGTTCCTCGGAAACTCTCCATAAAGGCAGAGAAGGGAAACCCAGCACTGTCTGTGTTCTGGACAAAGCCCCTCAGCAAGCCAGAGCGCTGCCAGCTGCAGCTGTGGCACCCAGGCAACAGCACCATGCTACAGCACCATGCCTTGACCCAGTGGCAGGTCCAACATGTTTTCCAGAGACTGGTCCCAGGGAGAAATTACTCCATATCCCTCAACTGCATCGCTGGACCATATACGAGCAGCTCTGAGACCGCAGTGATGCCAATAGGTAGGTATGCACTTGTCCTAGGACAAGAGAATGTGGCAAGAACTTGCAGGACTTTTATTTTCTTTTTATTGCATTGGCAGTGGCAAAGTCTTGAAGACTGTGTAAATGTGCCACCTTCTAATTTTCTCTGGATAAACTCTCACTGGTATAGAAGGAGCCTCAGAGGCAATGCAATGCAATGCAACCAAACACATTTATATTATCCATTGGTGAGATTGCTCACTGCTTTCCCTTTAGTATAAAGGCTTTCTTAAACATACTCTTGGCTCTATCATTCCCTGAGGGGTTCTGGTGAATCTTTCATTCCTCCAGGAGAAAATCCAGAACTCTTTTCATCATAGGGCACTCTCATGCATCAAGCTTTGTGCTTGTCTGTCCCTTTTTAGTTACAGAAATCTTCACAATTTTGTTCCTTTTTTCATGGAGTTAACTTCACTCTTCTTATCAGTTAGGTAAATTTCCCCACTTGTTTTATGGGTTTGGTAGTGTCCTACTGCCTTTAGCCTTCAAAGTCTGTTGCTCTTGGTCATTTGTTAAATTTTGCTCTGCACCCGTCCCCTATATAGCAGTGGGGGAAGACAGAGCATGTGCATGCCTCACACCAGCTCTATAACAATTTGACAGATGTTTTAATATCATACAGAATGGGCTGAGAAATATGATGATAACAAAACAACAGCACCACTGATTTTTCATTTATAAAAGCCCCAATATTCAATCATTCCTCTTCTTTAAGTATCAGCAGCAATGTATGTTTCCTGTTGTTAGTGTCCTGAGGAACTCTCACCTATGTACTCCCCAGTGAAGACACAGAAGCAATTTGCTTCTATTCCCAAGAACAGTTGGGACCAAAAGAAGGAGATGTGAAAGGAGAACGAGAAACACTTACAAAACCCCCAAATATATATGTCTCCATGCAACAAACCTATAAATTATACTGCCCCATAGAATTTATGAACATCTTGCTTATCTGAGACAAACTGTTCAGGATATAGGATTCCGTCCTTCCCAACTAGGCCTCACCTTCTGTCCTAGGCCTGATCACCACAGCAACAACTGTGGGATGAAGAAGAACTACTCCCTTCTGTAACTCAAGGACCATATCCCAAGGTGGTGTAGGGGAATCTGTTGCAACCATTAGTCACCCTACATTGCGTCCGTGTGTCTTGATGTGCTGAGGGCAGTGCCCCCCAGAAAAACGCACCCAGGGCCTCTACAGCCCACCCCATGCTGTGCTGGATGTGTGGTCATCACAGAGACAGCCAAGCTGTGCCTCCTCAAGTTTTTGTGTTGTGTCTCTCCAGAGCCCACACAAGTGAAGGACCCACAGTGTCTGCCTGACAGCACAAGTATATTTCTGAACTGGACCATCCCTGAGGGTGATATCGAGTCTTATAAGCTGACAACGAAGAAGTTTCCCCAAGGAAGCCAGCAGCAGCCTGTGCTTCCTTTGGCTGTTTCCAGGGCTGACGTCACTCTGACAGAACTGTCCTCAAACACTTCCTATCAAATCAGCGTTAGTGCTGTGGGCAGAAATGGCATCGCAGGCCCAGCTGTGACACTGCTCTGCAATACATCTGTGGAAGGTATGTGTCTTCCAGGGTCTCTGTTGCCACAGGTTGAAAGTGCCATAACTTAGTGGTTGAGCAATAGGTTTGGATACAGAAGGTCACAGGCAGTGGCAGATCCTGGTAGATCCTGGGTGCAGTAGGGCAACTAGGTGAGGTTGCACAGACAGGATAGGGGGGCAGTTGAAGAGATGTGAAACACTGAGCATTTGAAATATGTTATTTAAACTTTTTATTTATATGTACACCTGCTGGTGACACCCTAATACCTCTTCCTTTCTGGCTTTCCAAAGCAGTTCTCCCGCCTCCTGTGCGAATGGACACCCCCCAGTTTGACGCCAGTTCTAGAGTCATCATCTCCCCTGAAATGTTCAGCGAGGAAAATGGCCTCATAGAGTATTATGGAGTTGTTGCCACCACTAATGAGTCTTGTAAGTATCTGCAACCACCATGGGCCATCCTTGTGAGGGGATTCATGATGCCCCCCATGATCATAACATTGTAGTGCTTCCCTCTCTGTATCTCCAGTGTTGAGGCCCACCCAAGACATCATCTCCCGCACATGGTATGACCACTATTACGGGCAGGAAGACTCTTACTTGGCTCTGTTGGTGCCAAACCCATTTCGTTTCAATGACAGCACCAGTCCCAAGGCCTGGCCAGTGACAGTGGGTGCAGATGAATGCAGCCGCTCTCGAAAGACCTGCAATGGAAAGCTGAAAAAAGATTCACAGTACAGGTAAGAGCATAAGAAAGTGCCTAAACAGAACACTAAAGGCCTATCTGTTCCAGCACAAAGCCATGTTCCTTGGTTCACTTGGGAAGCTCACAAGCAGGCATGATGAAAATGTTCCATCACCAGATCCACAAGGATCTGCTAATCAAAAATATACTGCAGCCTTCTCGTTACTCTTGACCATTGACCATGCTGGCTGGGGTGGATGGGAGCTGTGGTCCAATAACATCTGGAGGACATCCTGTTGCAGAAGGCTGGTAGACTGTTTCTGCACATGGAGGTGTGAAATTAGGCAAGCTTAACTTGGAACAAACTAAGCTCATTCTTAAGTCTTATGAATCATTGCATAGTTGTTTCAGCTCTGAAAGTGCTATAGGAATAAAATTTACCACTCAGGAAAATGAATAGAATAGTATAGAATAGTGGCTGATACAGCACTGAGTCATCCTTTATATCTCAGTGTAATGCACCTTGAGGAGTCATTGGAAAAATAAGGGGCAGGAAAAGAACCATTTACACTGCTGAACTATTTGGAGGGAAGGTGAGGTATAAATGTAATGAATAAATGCATAAAATTCTCCATTTTGTTCTGTTACAGGTTCAGCATTGCTGCCTTCACCAGATATAGTCAACAGGCTCCTAAAGTGTCATTCACAGCATTCTCAGGTGAAACATGTCTCTTCATCTGGTTGCATTCTGGATTAATTAAGCCTCTAGTTTCTTAGCCAATTTCACTAGGTCCTTTTTGGCACCTCCTGTGTATCTTTCAAAATGATGAACAGTACAATCCTACACATGTCTATTCAGAAGTGTACAGGAGTGCAGCCTCCTTCACAATCGTATTAATATGTTAATCATGATGCTTCCTGAACAGTGAAGTGGTGGGTGGCAGGAATCCCTGGTGAGTGCCATATGTGTGATAGATCTCCATGTAAGGGATATTCTCATGGCTACCTAAACCTCTGGGTAGAAAGGGAGGAGTCTCATATAAACTGTACCTTTCATTGTCTTTGTGTTCAGCGGCAGACACCTCAGTAGCCTCTGCTGCTTTATCTGCTCCAGTTGTGGCTGGGATCATTATGGGATTCCTCGTGACAGTCACAGCAATTGCTGGATGGGTCTACTGGAAACATCTGAGAGCAAGGAGGTGAGGACAATTGCAGGGGTTGCTGCTTTGGAAGGAATGATACAATGCAGGATTTTAGTATTTGGAGCTTGCTTGGAAATCAGCTGGCAAACATTGAGTAAATCTCGGGTGCTTCCAGAAAAGAGCCTTCTTGCATTTTTTTGGTCTTCGCTTTCCTGTTTTTTGTTGCATGTGGAATTCACTAATCCAGGCTTCCTCAACCTCAGCCCTCCAGATGTTTTGAGACTACAATTCCCATTATCCCTGACCACTGGTCCTGCTAGCTAGGGATCATGGGAGTTGTAGGCCAAAAACATCTGGCGGGCCGAGGTTGAGGAAGCCTGCATGACTAATCCTTCCGAATCACAAATTCCTTTTATGGCTTTTGTTTTTGCTACCATGCTACCATTTCCCATCTACATCAATGAGCATGATGGGATATAGCTGGATTTGTCTTACCTCTTCCTCCCATATTCCCTCCCACTGAAAATTGCTTTCTTTTTGAGCACAAAATGGCCCTAGATAGACTCACTGAATGTTTCTAAAATACACACATTCATAATATCCAACAGGTGAGAAACTATGGGCAGGTTTCAGCTAACAATTCCCACTAGAAGAAACACATGCAAGGACTTCCACCATCCCTGGCACCCCCCTATTGACGGGGGGGGGAGGGGAAACCCCAGGGCAGTGCACAAGGCAAGGAAAGGGGTGGGGATCATTCCATCTGGCAGTGACAGAATAATCAACATCGTGTGACATTGAAAATGCCCCCTGTACCCCAAGCACATATAGAAGTTTGGGAACACATATAGTTCTCCCCTTAGGTGGGAGAGTCAGTAGTAAAGAAGATGCTTGTCTCCCCACTAGGAATTAACCACCTACATGTATGTGCCTTGCTTTCAGAATGAAAAAGGGTAACATCCCCCAAGAAATGGCCACCTACAGCCCAAGGTGAGTGAAGCTACTCTTGTGTCTCCCCTGCTCACTTAGTGTCATCTTCTGCCACAGCATAGGCAACAAGCCAGGCTTTGGGGCAGGAGGAGTTGTGGGTCTGGCCATTCCAGTCTATCCTGGCAAGGAGTTGTTGTGGCACCAGCTCTCCCTCTAAGGGCTCATCACGTGAGATTTCAGCTTGCTCTAGGCTGAGCTGGTTTTACTTCTATGTTAGTCCCAGACAATGAGGCAAAACATTTAAATAAACAACTTCCTTCCCACCTCTTGTCCTGCAAGGGGATTCCTGTAGGGATGGGTGAATCTTCTTTTTTTATGTAATATACCATAATGCATTTGGGTATGCTCTTTTCAGTAATATATGAATCTATATGCACAATTTCCCCTGGCATGTGCATTTTGTGTTAGAATTCCTGCATGTTACTTGGCTGGACATGTTATTTGGCTGGAGAACTGCATTTCAAAATTCAGAGAAGGGTGACTTTCCCCAAAGGATGGCTCTGTTTCAGTTCATATATTATTTCAGAATGTGTATTAGGTAGATAAGCATTTCTCCCCCATGCTTAGATTCATGCCATACCTTGAAACTGAAGTCATTGTGAATTCTCTTTTCAAACAATGGGCTGATATCCTCCTTTGACTACTATAACAGTTTGCCATACGCCTGCTGATATACCGGTAACTTCTATTACAAAAGAATGTTTCTTGTTTGTAATTTGAGACTTATCGGAAAGGAACCTGAATTTTACCTAACTTGTTGTGTATGTACATTGAACCACTCTCTCGGTATCTTCATTCTGCCTAAAGGAGGATCCCTGCACAGCGCTCCTCTCTCTTATGTGCATCTTTATTTCTTGCAGAAATACTCACCGGCCAATCCCCATACAGAGCTTCAGGCAATATTATGAGACAAGGGCAGCAAATTCCAATCATGGCTTCTCTCAGGACTTTGAGGTAAGTGTCCCCCTCTTCTTCAAAGTTAATCCAGGCTGACTGTGAGGCCACGGTCAGACATCATCATTGAATGCAGGCTGCAGAAATTTGCCATTTTCGTGCTTTTATTAGAGCTAAATTTCACTACCTATGAAATATCCATCGAAACCAAGGCAGGTGAGCATGAAATGTTTCTCATCTCCTCCCAAATCAACATAATACTGAGTAGCGTGCAGTCTCCTCTTCTTGTTACTAGTAGGTGCTAGTTAACCTAGAAGGAGGAATATTTCTCTGCCAGCATGTGCTGAATACTATAAATTCAGGCAGAAGAGAGGCTATGTTCATGGCACCCCCAACCACCACTATACAGTGGTACCTTGGAAGTCGAACGGAATCCGTTCCGGAAGTCCGTTCAACTTCCAAAACGTTCAGAAACCAAGACGCGGCTTCTGATTGGCTGCAGGAAGCTCCTGCAGCCAATTGGAAGCCACGGAAGCCCCGTCAGATGTTCGGGTTCCAAAGAACATTCACAAACCGGAACACTCACTCCAAGTTTGCGGCGTTCAGGATCCAATATACGTCTGTAGCTTCAAATATCAGTTTAAACAATGGTCAAACCAGAAGAGACCAAGGTTTTAAAATAAATTCAGATAAAACCAAAATGTTGGTTAAAGACATGGATGATCAGTAAAAAAAATTGTTAGAAAAAATGTCTGGTTTGAAAATATGTAAAAAAAAAGTAAGATATTTGGGATTCTGGCTGACAGCAAGAAATTGCAATGTATTTGAAAAAAAATTATATTAAATTGTGGAAAGAGGTTAAGAAAGAGTTGGAGATTGAGGAGAGAATGAAGCTTTCCCTGCTAGGTAGAATTTCAGCCACTAAAATGAATTTATTGCCCAGGATGCTGTTTTTATTCCAATAAATCCCAATTGTAAACAATTCAGACTGTTTCAAAGAATGGAAAAACGATATTTCTAAATTTATTTGGCAGGTGGGAAAGCCAAATAAATTGGCTTTCTCTGACCTTGATACCAGACTTGAATGTGGTTTGTTTTAATTGTGATAATCTTTTGTAAGCTGCTTTGAGAGCTTCTCAGGCCATAAAGCCGGGAGATAAATATTCTAAACAAATAATAAATCCCCTTCTCTATGAGATTGGCACCTGACTCAAACTGACATAGGGGATCTTGCTGATAAAAGTTTCTTCCTTCTGTCCCACAGGAGCTGAAGGAAGTAGGGAAAGAGCAGCCAAAAACGGAAGCTGAACTGCCTGCTAACGTCTCCAAGAATCGATATCCTCATGTTCTACCATGTAAGTTCTGGACAGAATTATGTATAGCTAATTTGTCCCCTCTTCCTAGTTGGGTTATCTTGGCAAACTCCCTTCTCTGGTTGGCTTCATGCATTTTACAAATCTATTGGATGTTGCAGTTTTAGCCATTTCCTGTCCCATGAATTGTAACAGAGCTGAAAGACGGTTGGCTACACCTTCATGCAACTTTTAGCCCCTGCTCCCCTTCCTCATCTTTTTGCCCTTTCCCCTGCTTTACACCCCACCTCCTGAACAAGTCCCCTCTGCGGTAAATCCCACTACGATGTGCCTGCATGTGTGTGAGTGTGACCATGTGTGAGTTGTATGCCTGGTGAATGTGTGGTGGAGTGAATGTGTGTGTGATCTGTACATGTGAAGTGTGCATACTGATTGATTGATTATTTAATTTCTGTACCGCTTAATGGTCGGCATCCATCTGTGTCAGGAGGAGTGTGGTCAAGCTGTTGGAAGGTTGTAACACCTGCTGTGGCTGTAGAGACCAATGCGGGAGAGACATGTTTTGTTGCAGCTGGGGCAGATGAAGGTATCCGGTTGTGCTGCTGCAGATGCACCAACTCTGAGCTTATCCCAGCCATCATGCCCCCTCTGGTCACTGCTGTGGATACACGACCTGACAGCTTGTCTCCAGCCACTGTGGCCGTCTGCAAGGGATTCCCACACAGTGGGGTTAATGTTGCCAACCTTCACATCACACAAAAAGCAGAGAATTGGCTAAACTCTTCCAAAGGGCTGCCAAGTTGCAACCTGGAGAATCTGATTTCACCTTTGTCTTCTGTGTACCTTCTTCCTTTGCGTGCTGTAAAGGAATATTACAGTCCTTTGCAAACAGAAAGATCAGAGGAGAGGAGCACTTACCTCAAAATCCTAAGAGAAGCCACAATTGGAATTTGCTGCCCTTGTCTCATAATATTTCCTGAAACTCTGTATGGGGATTGTCCGGTGGGTAAAGATGCACATCAGAGAGAGCAGTGAATTTATATTGGTTTATATGTATTAGCAACTTTGTGTTTAATGTAACATTTTAATATGTTATTGTGCAGATGATTACTCCCGAGTGAAGCTGAGCCTGCTGGATGAAGAACCACATTCTGACTACATCAATGCCAACTTTGTGCCAGTGAGTTCTTTGAATACTTCTGTAACCTTACTGGCATCTCATAGGAAGGTGCAGGGTGTTAGGGCACCTGCAGCAAGATCTTCACTTATGATTTCACACAGGAATGAAACCTAGATCTCAGGAGGCCTGGTTGACCATTAGAATACTCTGCAAAGTTGGGAACAAGATTTATTTATTTATTTATTTATTTATTGAATTTGCATCACTATAGCTTCAGTTAGGACACAGCAGGTATATCTTGTGAAGCAAATAGACATTTCTAATAATTTTATACTGTCACTATATTATTAGAGTCTTTGGTTTCTATGGAATGATAGAAAACCCAGCTTTTCTTTTCTTTTCGGTAAGTAGGAAGGTAATACGAAGATAGACAAGGATAAAAGGAAAACAAAAGATGGGGAGGATGGGTCAACTGAGCAAGGTGTCAGAATATCATAACTTCCACATGAGTGTAAACATGGTCTAAAAGCGGACTCAGGCATGGACACCATGTTTTCCTCAGTCCAAATTTACTATAGTCCATCTCTAGGCAAAGGCAGGCATAAGAGCAGAAGAGAAGCCACAGATGTCTCTCAGCTGCAAGATGGGCCTGGCTTCATGAACTGACAAAAACAGATGAAAGTCTTGCCACCCACCTGCAGCTTCAGGGGGGCTGTCTACTTTTAAAATTTTTAAATCACCATATGAACATTCACACATTTATATGCATCCTCTTTTAATTTCTTAATAAAACCTTACCAGTTCAAAACCGCTCTGGGGATTGAAACTGGGTAATATGTCCTAGTGACTTTGCAGGGGCCAGCCAATCACCACCATGTGCGGCTAGCTTCTTCTTCAGACTTGCAGAGCTGTTTTCCCCAGAACATGTTTGGGTTTGGACTGAATGGAGCAAGGGCACTCCCTGAGCAGCCCCATTGCTCTAAAACTTTCACTTGTCTTTCCTCTTTCTCCTGCTATTTACAGCTGCATATTAAAGAGCTTGGATGTTTCCCTTATGCCTCTCTGGTGATTTATCCAGGTAATGGCTAGAAAGCGCATCTTTATGTGTGTGCATGCAGCACTTGTATTTGCACACCCAAGTCTGCCTTGTGTGTACATGGTATGCGTGCATAATAGCACAGCAGTCATGTTTGCATGCTTGTGTAAGAACACTGTGCATCATTTGCACGTTAACATCTAAAGTTAGAAAAGAAGCCTTTTTAGCACAAGAGCACCTGTGTCTCCTTTGCAGGCTGCATTGGCTAAAAAGTGTGAGCCTGGCTGGCCGCTCCTGGAAACACAATACTGGAGGAGATGATCTGTCTGATCTGACAAGGCTCTTTTTGTATTTGTAAAAATGTGAGCAGCGGCAGGCAGTGGCAGATACGGCAAAGGTGGCAGCCTCTCTTTTGCTAAACAATCTGTGCAACTGCTCATTCCTGGCAGCCCCTCTTTTACTGAAAAATTGTTCACCACGTATGGAGAAGGGATGCTAGATACAGAGGACCAGAGGGCTAAGGGACAAAGGAGATCGGAGGCTAAACATTTCACATTCCTTTTAGTTTGGTTTGGGTTTGTTTGCTGTCAATACAAAGCATTGCTGGGGGACAGTGCATGGAGATGAGGGTTTTTATTATTATATTTATTTCTACCTTGCCTTTTCCCCAGACAGGGACTCAAGGTGGCTCACAGATGAAATAGGAACAGCTAAAAACATAGGGGAGAAATTGTTTTTTAAAAGCAATGAAACCCTAATAGAATATATTAGGAGTGTGCAGAGCAAGGAGCGAGCAAGTGCTGGCTGGGTGACCATTCAGCAAGGGGGCCATGGATGTGGTGGCAAGGCCAGGCAGGGCTCTGGGGCAGGGAAGGACGGGGAGCCGGGGATGGGGCCCGTCAGGATACACCTGGGTACGACGGAGATCCCTGTTGAAGCTGGCACCTGTGTGTCACCTCCTCAAAATTGTGTGCCTGGGGTCACGCTCCCCTTGCCCCTCCCATGCTGCTCCCCTGCCTGTGACCCTCCAAATGTTGATGGATTCTATCTGCTATCAGCCATCACCCAACATAGCCAATGATCAGAGATTATGGAAGCTGTAGTCCCAAAAATATCTGCAGGGCCACAGTTTCCCCATCCCAAGTGTAGTGACTTCTGCTGAGAAGGTACCTTCTTCACTTCAGCTCTCTGTAGCATATTGTAGCATGCATCATGAGTGGCTTGAGTGTGTTAATAGCGCAGGCATGGGGTAGTGCATTGAGAAATCTTTCTTAGATTTTCAGGTTGAGCTATCTGATTTTCCGGTTTCTTCAAGCCCAGTGAGGTGGCATTCTATGAACTTGCATTCCTTAAGAGAGCCAGTGTAGTGTAGTGGTTAAGAGAGGTGGACTCATAATCTGGTGAACCAGGTTCGCGTCTCCGCTCCTCCACATGCAGCTGCTGGGTGACCTTGGGCTAGTCACACTTCTCTGAAGTCTCTCAGCCCCACTCACCTCACAGAGTGTTTGTTGTGGGGGAGGAAGGGAAAGGAGAATGTTAGCCGCTTGAGACTCCTTCGGGTAGTGATAAAGCGGGATATCAAATCCAAACTCTTCTTAAGCATGTAGGACTGTGCCTACTGCATTCTGTGGCTTGGAGAATGTGAGATCACCTGAGGAAGCCAGTGGGCCTTTCCTTCACTCTAGAAGAGCCCACAGACCACATTAATCCAAGACTTTTTACGGGTTTCTTGAAAAGACCATCTTTGATCTCTATTGACTCCCTGTGTCCTGAGCTGAATGTTGTGCATAGCATATGGAATGTAGAAGCATTTTGGATCTTGAGCCTTTTAAGGTGTGATGCTATCCTACAGATCCACTGACTGAGGGGTATTAGAAAATGTGGCTCTACCAGCAAAGATGGAGTTACCAGCATGGTATGGTAACTCCCAGTGACACAAGTGGAGTTTTCCACCAGCTTGTCTGTAGTCCTGGTGTATGACAGGGGTGAACATAGGATTGTGTGGCTCACTGTGTTTCTCCTCCGTTATTAGAAGGGTTTAAAACTTGCTGTTTAAAAATAATGGGGGAAAGGTGCCGTAAGGAATGTGCAACAATATTATTGTAGGATGGAGAATTAAACCTCTATAACTTTGCTGCAGCAGAAGGATGACTCAGAATGTACTCAGTTTGAATCTATACAGCTAAACATCAGTACCTCCATCTGTTAATAATTGGTTACATGAGAAGTTTATTTGGTTATGTTCATAAATAAGCATGCAAGATATAAATGAACGTCACAACCAGTGTTGTCCAAAATATTCGGAGCTGGCCAAGTTGGTGAAGGCTGCTGTGTAGCATAAATGCATTCCAAACAGATCTGAAACACTGTTAAATGTTTTGGATGACAACAACAAGAAGTTTATTATTTATACCCTGCCCATGCTGGCTGGGGCTGATGGGAGTTGTAGTCCAAAACATCTGGAAGGGCCAAGTTGGTTAAGGCTGCTGTGAGGAAATAGCAAGCATCTGCAAGACCATAACCACAACCATCCAAAACAAGTCAAGCTTAAAACTCATCCTATTGCTTTCAGCAGGACTTGGTCAGCACTGACATTTGCTGGATTGTGCCCAAAGTTCTTTCAAATTGTAAACTAAACTATGCTCTATTTTTAAAAAAACAAAAAACAAAAAAAAACCACAATACAGAGTCATTAAACCAGATCAATACTGTATGCTTTCCTTGGTTCAAGAAAAGCATTCTGCGATTGCTAATTCTGCTCATTCATTCTTTCAGGGTTACAACTCCCCGCAGGAGTTCATTGCCACACAGGGGCCCCTGAAAAAGACCCTGGATGATTTCTGGCGGCTCGTCTGGGAGCAGCACATCTGCACCATTGTCATGCTGACCGTGGGCATGGAGAATGGACGGGTAGGTCTGATGGAAGCCCCTACTGTAGGGGCGGGGTCCCCCTTTTCAATCCATATAGGCCTCTTTCCCTTCTTGGCCAACTTCCAGGGGCCACATGGCAGAGGTGGGCGGGGCTAGAAGCA
The DNA here is from genome assembly GCF_027172205.1 of Podarcis raffonei. Taxonomy (NCBI): domain Eukaryota; kingdom Metazoa; phylum Chordata; class Lepidosauria; order Squamata; family Lacertidae; genus Podarcis; species Podarcis raffonei. The sequence continues at coordinate 67,587,440 of NC_070607.1, forward strand.
GAAGCAGGTGGAGCAATCAATGTTAATTTACTCTTGCCCCCTTCCATATCCTCCACCCCAATAAACAAGAAGCAGAAATGCATATTCTAGCCAAGTAGAAACACACAAAGCAGGGCCCATGGAAGAAGGGACTTGCCTGGGGAAAGATCTGGGGGGGGGGGCCAGATAGAGAAACGTGGAGGGCCACATTCAGCCCCTGGCCTGAGGTTCCACATCCCTGCCCCACTGTATATGGTCCAGGGAACAAGAGTTTTGCAGCATGGTAGCATAAGTGCCCCTTGCACAGGCAGTGGGAGAGTCTTGATGGCCACTCGGGACCAATACTTCTTTCCATCAGTATTGTCAGAGGCCTGTTGCTTTATATCTAGTGGAAGGGAATGCTGAGGGCCAAAAGTAGATATATGAAAATGTGTGTAACAAAACAAAAAAAATGTAATGCAGACTTGGGAGGCTTTGATCTTGAGTGAAGGATCAGTGCCTCACCCTTTACCCACCAGACATTTCCCCACTCAGAATCATCCCCAGCAGTTTCTGCCCCCTCGGAAGCAGAAAAGCACGGTAACAATTGAGATCTTGTGCATATAAGCTAAGAGTCCAGCATTTCTAATTGCCTGAGTTAACATCTTTTTGCGGGTGGTAGCTGATCAAAAATTTATAAACTTTTCTTAAATAATGAATGTTAAGAAAAAAGCAAATTAAAGGCTAGGCTACATGATTAAAATTAGAAGAACCTATTGGCCAATGGGAATACCCAGAAGTATAGGAATGATTTATTATTGCTTGCCAGCTGAAGAGAAAGTTAACAACTGTGGTATATTACTACCACAGGTTGACACATAATCATAGCCCAGTGTGCAGGAAATGTGGGACTGATGCTGGTTTTGCTTCATGGTAAAGATCTATGGGAGAGAGAAAATAATGAAAGCATTTTAATTGCTACTGCTGCTATTGTATCCTGCTGTGCCTCCAAAACAAGAGCCCAGGACAGCTAACAATGATCAAACCACTACAAGTCGCCAAATATAACTATAAAATATCCATAAAAACTGACCGATCAGCACAAAACAATCTGCAACTGGTATTAAAACAATCTAATTCAATCATTCATTTAAATAGTGACATAATAACAAGCTAAGATTTGTAACTCAATCCCATTCTTTTTATTTATTTTTACTGTGCTGCTTACTCACACAAAAATGCCGAGGTCAAAAAAGGGAGAACTCCTCCCATCTTGTGTGGTTACTTTTAACAAGCATACTTTGGAAGTCAATGACGTCCGGGCGTCCGGCACACTTCCGCTGCGCTCTGGTCTTCCCCCCTGGGACCTTTGACTCAGCAGAGCGTAAAACACAGCGGAACAGAAGCTTGAACGTTCTTCGTGTGATGGCAATAATTCAGGCTGAAACGCAGCAGTCTCCTTATCTTTAAAGTCTTTATTCCTTAGCAAAACACAACAGCAATAAATCTCCTGCCTGGCGACAGTTCGCACATGGCTGCTGCTCTCCACGGAGCAAACACACACACAGACTGAGAGAACACAGTAAAACCCTCCCTTCAGTGTTCTAAACCCGCCCTCAGAATGTGAGGCGTCATCACTCAGAACTCTTAACCCTGTAAGTTCTGAGCCTCTCCTAACACCCCCTCTCGAATCACGTTCTGAGAGGACTTCTGAGTGTTCAACACCTTTCCCATTGCCTTCCGCCCCTTCCTGGCATCGTTGTTAGGCACTTGTTGAACCTCACAAACCTCAGGTTCACACTGTGCGAAACCAACCCACGCATTTGTGACCTGAAACCTCTCAGGTGGAATTCCCTTTGTAGCCCGCGATGACCGCCTGGGCACAAACTGGGGTGCTCCTTTTGACCCACTGGGGCCAGCGTGTGCGTCTTCCTCATCAGAAGACTCCCCCTCTGACTTGACACGTCTGTGAGCTTTCTCCATTATGCGCACTGGAGATGAGGGCTCACTCTTGGACACTCCCTTAACAACCTGTGGAGACGCCCTACTCTGTTCAGGGACCTGGTCTCCACCAGCAGGTTCAGGCTCTGGCTCTCCTTCCTCCTCAGAGTCAGACAGACAATCTGAGTGAACGTCAGAGCTCGCTTTGCGCCTTGCCCAACCATCCTGCTCAAAGAACTCAGCCTGTTTACTGACCAGAAGCTTGGTCTGATCACCTTTTGGGTATGCGAATCTCCACCCTTTTGTCGCAGGCTCATATCCACAGAAGATCATTTCCTGGTACCTTGGGCCACCCTCCTGCTGCAGAAACTTTGGTACAGGCACCATGGCTCTGCTACCAAAAGTGCGAAAGAAATGCACAAGCGGCTTCTGCCGATGAAGCAGGAAATACGGGGTGTCACCTACCACTGCATTGTAGCACCTGTTCATCGTGAAATTGGCTGTCTTTACCGCCTCCCCCCAAAAACTTTGAGGCAAACCAGAGTCATCCAGTAGAATCTCGGATGCTCGAACCAGAGCTTTACTCCTAAGCTCTGCCACGCCACTGTCCTGAGGAGAAGTCACCTTGTGACGCATCCCCCTCTGGCGAAAGAAACCCTTTAGAGCAGACCCAGTGACCTCTGAACCTCGGTCACACTTGAACCCCTGCACCTTGGTGGAGAACCTTAGTTCCACCTCTGCAACCCAATCTTTGATCAGTTGTGTTGCCTCGTCCTTAGTTTTCAGCGTGAAAGCCCATGCGTTCCGCGTATAATCATCTGTCAGCACCATCAGCCACTTGGCCTTGCCCAGACTTGGCTGTGGCATACCTAAAAGGTCTGCATGCACAAGCTCAAAAGGCTTTGTGGTTACTCTCTCCACCCTGGGATCATTAAATCCCTTGTTCCTTGCTTTTCTGCAAGCTTTGCAATTCAAAGGTTGACCACATTCTTTTACCTTGCAACCTTTGGTGCACTCTGATAACATCTGAACGTCCTCACAGGACCCATGTGACATTCTCTTGTGCCACACGCAAGCACACGACACATGAGTGTGATCAGTGGCTTTCCCAGTATTCCCCTCACCCTCCAGAGGTGTTTCCAGAACAAAGAGGTTGTTCTGATCTTTTGCAACACTTATGAGCTCCTTCCCATCTCTGGAAATTGTGCAAACATTTTTTTCAAAACTCACTGAATATCCCTCCTGTAAAAGGCACGGTACAGACAACAGGCAATGTTTTATCTCAGGGAGAACATAGACCTTCAGTTCAGCCTGTAAAAAAGAGACAAACATGTTAACAACATGGGTTATACGTCCCTGTGAACCTGTAGCAAATTTAACTGTTTTCTCAGTTGAAACAGCCTTGCAGTTCCACATTTGTCCATCAGGTGGCGCTGTGACCAGATGGGCATTCGCAGCCGAGTCAACAACCCAACGTAGGACTCTCCCCCCTCCGGAGTTGTCCTTCTTTGTTGCCTTAGCAACTGACTTCCTGCTGCCCCCGACCTTGGGGCTCTCGCTGCAGGTGTTCTCCAAAATAGCCATCGAAGCAGTCAGCTGATAAGCCTTCCCACGCCTGCCTTCCCTGCAGGCCCAGTTGCCATGGAAACCCGGCTGGTTCCCATGGGAAGCGACCTTGGACACATCCTGCCCTGTCTCCCTTGCTCTCTGTGGGCAGCTGCGACGCAGATGGTCAGCCGAAGCACAAACAAAACATCGCCTAGTGGAAAACTTTGCAAACTTGCCTTCGGTCTTCTCTGCCCCCCCAACCTTTCCAGCAGCACTGCTGTTGGGGAAATGGCTTTTGGCTTCTGCTGTGGTTTCTCTGCAAACCCCCTCCAGCTCCTGCCAAACAGCCTGGGCACTCTCAAGACCCTTGGAATGGCCTGCATCTCCACTCTCAGGTGCAACTCTCTTCTCTTCTCTCAGCCACTCTGTAGCACGCAGCTCATATGTAGGGGCATTCTGGCAGCCCTCCAACACAGTCCCAGCCCCCTCTGGGCCTTCTGGGCGTCCCTCAGCCCCTCCTGGGCTTGGTGCCTTCTTTGAGTAGCTCTCAGCCCCTCCTGGGCTTGGTGCTTCCTCAGAGCAATTCTCAGCCCCCTCTGGCCTGGCTCCCACTGTCTTCTTCAGTGCCTGCCTTCTCTTGACCCAGGGCTTGCTCCCGTCCACCTTATCAAAGGGAATTGACGACTTCTGGCTGTCTGCCATCTCTCCCCCGGGGCCCGGCCTACTTACAGGTAACGGTAGTGCCTCCCGGTCCGGCAGATCCCAGCTCCTCCCAGCAAACTCCTGGCTGGCTCCAGCTACTCCTCAGCTGGCCTTTGGCTGCTCCTTAGCCTCTTTGCCTGCAGTCATCTCACACACGAACGTTGCTTATCTTTATTGCTGATCTCCCATAACCTTTGGAAGTCAATGACGTCCGGGGGTCCGGCACACTTCCGCTGCGCTCTGGTCTTCCCCCCTGGGACCTTTGACTCAGCAGAGCGTAAAACACAGCGGAACAGAAGCTTGAACGTTCTTCGTGTGATGGCAATAATTCAGGCTGAAACGCAGCAGTCTCCTTATCTTTAAAGTCTTTATTCCTTAGCAAAACACAACAGCAATAAATCTCCTGCCTGGCGACAGTTCGCACATGGCTGCTGCTCTCCACGGAGCAAACACGCACACAGACTGAGAGAACACAGTAAAACCCTCCCTTCAGTGTTCTAAACCCGCCCTCAGAATGTGAGGCGTCATCACTCAGAACTCTTAACCCTGTAAGTTCTGAGCCTCTCCTAACACATACTCTACACAGGAGTGCAGATAGAAACTCCAAAACACGGTGGAAGTGGTTTTGACATTTCCTGCATTCGAAGCGGTTTGTTTTCAGGGAAGATAGTATGTGTTGTGCACAGCACTGTAGAATCCACCAAGCACATTGCACAAGGATAGCCAGGGGCAATATATAAGGAAACAAGGCTCTCATTTCCTTTGAAAATGTTAATTGCAGTTCCATCTCCCTTGCTAGGTGCTGTGTGAATACTACTGGCCCTCGGACACTTCTCCTGCCTCTTTTGGGCAGATCAGCATCCACCTGCTTGCTCAGAATTTTGCAGATGAGTGGACTACACGGGAGTTCAAGATCCAGCATGTGAGTAGGAGACCAGAAATACCCCATGGCACCTCCCAATAATCTTGCCCAATCAAAAATGCAAATATAATATAAACTGCAGCGTTGTGGTGCTCCAGGGAATCCTAATGACCGGAAACAAGGCAAAACTCTTTTGCGAACAGTTGAGAACATCTGGAATAAAGAGTGCATCCTTCATAAGCTTGTGGACCAGCTTTCTTTGTTGTAGTACCCAAAATCAGCAGAAGCATATCTCATGCAGTTTAATGGCAGGTGCTTCCTCTCTTGCAATTTCAGGTTTAGGACTTTGCCTGAGCTGCTTCTGTGGGCACTAATGTGGGCATCTCTTATCACACAGGAAGGGCTAAACATGGAAAGGAGAGTAACTCACTTGCACTACACAGCATGGCCTAATCATGGTGTTCCTGAGTCCACAGCTTCCATGATTGCCTTTATAGAGTTGGTGCGAGCACACATGCAGGGTGCAAAGGAATCTGGGCCTACGCTGGTACACTGCAGGTAAGTTTCAGGCAACGCACTTGGCTGGTTATTAATGTTGGGATTCCTTTCCACCTTTTGCTGCAGACATGGGATTGTTGCGTGTCACAGGTCTGTTTCATTCCAGCACAGATTGCTGGCATGAGCAGAACTTCCACTCTGTGTTTCTTTTGTTTTTAGTCTCTCTCCGAGAAGACGGCAAGGAGAAATGCCATGTTTTCTTTGTCTTGATTTATGTATAATAAATGCGTAGTTTAGTATGTGTCTACAGCCTCAAGCCTCTTCTGTTGTGCAGTTTACACTGCTGAGTAAAGTGTGCTCAAGTCTGCAAGCTTGAGTCACTGATGTACATCGGAGCAGAGGTCGATGAATTTCTGCAGCGGCAAGGCTGAGGGAAAACACTTCAGCTGGGGCCGAGCCAGCTGGCCTTTCGACCCCCCCATAGATTCCAACAATTACTACCAAAATCTGTAAACGCAACGAAACATCAAGAAAAATGCTGCCATAAAATCATTCAGTTGGTAAACATCATTGCCTTGCCATGGTTGGCATGATCAGGTGTCCTCTTTGCCCAAATTCCTTGACTGCTGGGGTCACAAAAGGCAGGGAGCACAGAATGAGAAGGAATGAAGGCCTCCAAGGTGAGCTGTGTGAAAGAGCCTCTTCTTTCCCTGTATTATTGCAGTGCAGGTGTGGGGCGCACCGGGACTTTCGTTGCTCTGGATCGGCTCCTGCAGCAGATGAAGTATGAGAAGGTGGTGGATGTGTTCAACACCATTTACAGCCTGCGGATGAACCGCCACCGGATGATTCAGACCCTGGTGAGAATCTCAGAGCTGCCTCTCAGGTCGCTGGTTGCCCTGACATGGGAATCATTCAATGACACAAGGTGGCCTTACCCTTTCTGCTGGGTATTTGTGGCCAATGCGGAGGGATGGAAAAGATGCCAGAGACACAATGGGCAACAGAAACTAGAAGGAACAGCAGTGAGGGACCTGGGGGAGGGCTCAAAACATGGCAGGGACAGCCAACCTCTTGGAGTCCATAAGCACATTGGCAAACCAGAAAAGCTGTCATGCACACACACACACACACACACACACACACACACACACACACAAACATACTGCAACCAAGAGCACATGGCAAACTGTTCTAGTGGCTACAAGAGAATGCTTCTTTCAAGCCTAATTTCAGTGAAGGGGTGGGATCCTTTGGGCATCCTCTATGGGCATGTAGAGAAGCAAATGAACAAAATGGGCAGCTACTGAAAAATAAGCATAGGATGAGGTACAAGCATTGGCTGTCAACTGGTTTGCAAGCAGCTTCTTTTTTATTTTATTTATAGAGGCTGTAGAAAAATCAGTTCTTTGGCAAGTTCAGAAATAGAGGCCTGAAGCTCCCAGCTGCACATTATAATGATTAGACCTGGTTGCCTTTCTATTTCAAGGTGCACTGCAGGGCTTTCAGGGTCTCCATGTACATAAAATGTGTGCTCTTCTCTTCCAGGGGCAGTACATTTTCCTGCACAACTGCATCCTAGAGAAGATCTCTGAAGACCCACAGATTGGCCTGTCTGGAGTGGAGCTGTAAGTTTATACCTAATTTCCCCTTCCATTCCAGTGGAATGCATAGTTCTCTCCTGTAAGCCACCCCTCCCCCTGCTTAACATAGCTATTGTGCCCAGAAATGAGGCTACTCCTTCTTCCCCACCCATATGTGCAAACAGGCTATTACATTGCTGGATCAGAGCTAGCACAAGTATAATGCAAAGGGGGAAAAGCAGTTGGTTGGTTGGTTGGTTGGTTGGTTGGTTGGTTGGTTGGATGGTTGGTTGGTTGGTTGGTTTGTTGGTTGGTTGGTTTCCCCATTCATCATCTGGAAAGGTCTATAGGGATCAGCAACCAGGGCACCATACTCATTGCAAATAGGAATGGCCTGCCTCAAATAGCAGCAGAGGCTTCTTGTTCAGTAGGAGTTGCAAGAAGTCTCCTGGGACCACAGTGTCTTGTTCTCTTTTCAAGGCAGCTGTGCCATCAGCTCATGTTAGATGGATATGGAATGGGGAAGCTGAATAATTAAACCCATCTCTCATGTTTTCTCAAGCTCCCATCCAGTCCCTCTCAAGAACTTTGTTCAGCACCACGCAAAGAACAGTTCCAAGGCCAACACTGGCTTCCTAAGGGAGTATGAGGTAAGAGGTTGGCACACAGGGATGCTGGGTTTTAAGGGTGCTCCAACTCCACATGCCATGTGGGTGACCAGATTGGGCCGCATCAGAGATGCACGACTATCACCATGAGGGCAGCTCAGGCTCAAGCTGTGAAAATATACACCCAGCTGCATGTAGAATGTAGTTAACTCTTCGGAATGAATGTTTTGAAGAACTCTGCATTAGCAGCTGTATCAATGATTAAAGTACTCACCATTGACTCTGGGGTCAGTGATCCTGCATGCTCAGTCATAGTGAAAAGTCCACCCCAACCCATTTCTCCATCTCTCTCTCTCTCTCTCTCTCTCTCTCTCTCTCTCTCTCTCTTCTACTTTGCTTCTCCTCATCAGCAGATGCTCCTGGAGGCTGCCAAAGAGGAAGTCAATTCAGCAGCACCACTTTCTAGCAGTGGCAACCAACAGATCAACCTTCCCTCAAGCAAGAACTCTTGTGAGTAACAGGTTTTGTGGTTAGTATTGTTGTTGTGCATGAATTACGGGTGGGGCATAAGGCGCTGAGCTGAAATTCTGCAGCACAGGACTGAGCTGTGCCTGACGCACTGTGTCACCCCACCCTCCACCTTCTCACAAAGGCTGTTTTGCAGATGATCGCTCAAAAGTGAAGTTCTCGCAGCTGGATCGAGATCCCTTCTCAGACCTCACGAATGTCTGGCTCATCCCTGTGAGTCCACCATGAATTTCATTTCCCTCCTTTCGGGTCCTCTGTTGTTGCCTCCAGATGTCTTGGCTGCATGCTGCACTCCTATAGAAGGGAGCAGTTCCTTGTGTCACTGTTTTGAGGGGTTTTTTTCTTTTGAAATCAAGAGGTGTATATACTTTTTAATGAAATGTTATGAAATAAATGTACAGTGGACACTCGGGTTGTGAATGTGATCCGTGCAGGATGCACGTTCGCAACCCACAGCATTCACAACCCGCATCTGCGCATTTGTGCATGCGCGGGTTGCGATTCGGCACTTCTGCACATGCGTGACTGCCGAAACCCGGAAGTAACCCATTCTGGTACTTCCAGGTTTCGGCGGTCTGTAACCTGAAAAAACGCAACCTGAAGCATCTGTAACATGAGGTATGGCAGTATGTGCTTTTCCTTGCTTTGGTGAGAGAGAAAAGGCTAGGTCATAGCAAGTACAACTCAACTGCTGCCAAGCTGTGAGAAGGTAACAAGTGGATTCTGTGATCCTGGCTGTTCCTTGGCTCAGTATTTAAGAAGATAGACAAGAGTGTGGCAAACAAAGCACTCACATCTCTGGATGACTAAAAGCAGGGCATTATTGAAGACACTACAGTGGTACCTCGGGTTACATACGCTTCAGGTTACAGACTCCGCTAACCCAGAAATATTACCTCGGGTTAAGAACTTTGCTTCAGGATGAGAACAGAAATCATGCTCTGGTGGCGCAGCGGCAGCGGGAGGCCCCATTAGCTAAAGTGGTGCTTCAGGTTAAGAACAGTTTCAGGTTAAAAACGGACCTCCGGAACGAATTAAGTACTTAACCCGAGGTACCACTGTATTAGAAATTAAAATAATATTGATAAACTGGAGAGTTGGGACAAAATGTACAAGTGTAAAAGGAATGCCACTTCAAAGGAAATAAGCCCAAGTGTGCAAAAACTACTCAATAAATAGTGAGTTCTTAGAATTGTAGAGTTGGAAGGAACCACAAAGGTAATGTAGTCCAACCCCCTGCACTGCAGGAATATTTTTGCCCGTGGTGCTCAAATCCATGACCCTGAGATTAAGAGTCTCATGTTCTACCAATTGATTTATTGCAGCCCCTGAAATTAATACAAGACCTGATAAAGTGCCATTGTGCAAAAATGGCAAACACTTTCTGTGGCTCAATTGGCAAAAGTATATTCAGAGACAAAGGAGGGCCAAGTACATGATCATTGGTTACAAATAATTGTTAAGTAATTACAGTAAAAGCAAATAGTGCATTGTGGGAACTTTGTGACAAGCCTGCCAGTGGTGGGTATAGGAGATAATACACTGGAAGAGGATAGAGAGCTGACTTCCGGATGAGGGATACAGCAAGTAAATTTCAAATGTAATACCTTGTTTGGGAATCTATATAGCAGTAAGTACCTGGGCCAGCCTTCTTTAACCTGGTGCTCTCCAGATTTGTTGGACTACAACTTCCATCAGCCCCAGCCAGCACGGCCAAATGTAAGAACACCAGGCTGGAGCTGGCTGAGCTCGACAATCTATTAGGGTAGTTTAGTTCACAAAGTTCCCTGATTATCAAGACCAAGAAATCTAGTCTAAGACAAGTACTTAAAGAAAGAAAATATGCTTTCATTTCACCCTCTGATCTGTCACTAAAGTTGCCAGCAACTCCTGGTGCCTCATCTCCAACTAACTTCCCATGGAGGAATAAGCCAGTTACAGATACCATAACCTGCAGCTTACTCCTGTAGCTAGGATAATCCTTATCCAAGATTAGACCAGGCTTATCCTCTGCCACTGACACTTTGCTAACTCTGCTAAATGAGACTCTGTTTTTCTTTTTCTTTTGGCAGGGCTGTAACTCGGCCAAGGACTATATAGCTATTGAAGGACCTGACAAACTGGCCCTGGAGGAATTCTGGGGGCTGGTCTGGGAACATGGAGTCCACACCATCATCACTCTACTACCTGGACAGATGAACAGCCCCGTAAGATCCACATTATGCATTATGCAGACCCACAGAATTATAGAGGCAGGTCCTTCTGGGATAGCTGCAATCGCTGGGGCCATAGCACAGAACTATGGGACAGGTTTGGTTTGGGCACCTGGAACTGAGAGCTGTGCCGTTTAGAATCCTGGCTGTGTAAGGACTGCTTTTCCACAAGTGGTTCCCATGTAACTGGAGGCTATATCTGAATGGTGCCATCATGTGGTCAGGGCAAATGGAACTGCAACTACAACCCGTTTTTTATGTGTGTATGTGTAGGCTCCAGACAACTCGTGCTGGCCCTCTGAGGGTGAACCTGTGTGCACAGAGACGTTGACCATACAGCAAGGCCCAGAGAAGGTTATTTCAGGATGGCCATGCACTCAGCTGAGACTGAAATATGTACGTGAGTTGGGAATAGTGGGGGAAAGCCATGGGCCGTGGGCAAGGTCAAGAAGAACAATGAAGCAATATCACTGGACATGGGAGTCCAGTGGGAGTTTGCGGGGAGTGTTAATTGGAGAACTCCTTGTCACCATAGCTAAGCTTTTGAGCTAGACAGAATTCTTCATTTGTGCATTGGCCTGCCCTCTACACTGCATTCCCAAACAGTTGCTAGATCGATTATCATATTGTCTTTGTTACTTTGTCAGGAGAAAAAGGCCAAGGAGAGACTGCTGCAACGGTTCCGGTTCCCTTTGGGGGAAGGAGAGGAATTTCCAGACCCTGAGATCCTGGTGGGCTTCCTCACCACTGTCAGGCAACTGGTGCCATATCGGAAAAGAACAAATCCCTTGGTCCTGCATTGCAAGTAAGGCCCTGCCTCTCCAGGTGCCCTTGGGCTCTTGCCCAGTAGGCAGCCCTTTTTAGCAGGTAGCATATGGTGCCAGTGAGGGCATATGCCAATCCTAAGATGTAGGCATTCCCATCTCACTGAGCTGATACCCATCAGTAAAAGGGCTACTATCCGACCCCCTGCTGGTTCTATCTAGTGGCATCCAGTATGTGGAACTCCCTGCCTCATGACTTCAGTTTTTGTGACCAAGACGTGCCTATCCATCGAGCTCTTTGGTGATGATGCTGATGTTTTGGTAGGATCACCTGTGTTGTGATTGTCACTTGCTGTGTTGACATGAGGAATAATAAGCTCCTGGTTTTAACTAATGTCCAGTGGTTAATGGTTTTACGGATGGTATTTTTTTATTGTATTGTGAACTGTCCTGTGCTGAAGGGTGCACTAGTTTATTTTTTAAAAATTATTTGATTTTTTTTTTCCTTTCACAGTTCTGGCAGCGTAGGCCCAATCGGGGTGCTGATTGCCCTGGATACTCTGCTGCAGCAGCTGAAAGGAGAGAAGAGTGTGGATGTCTATGGTGTTGTTCTGAGGCTGGTGAGGAGCTGCTGCCTCATGACTCCAACACTGGTAGGTAAAGGGCAGAAAGGGAAGCTGGAGCAGCAATGCTAGCCAAGAGCTGTGTCAAGGCCAAAGGACACTATGCTGTTCCATGCTCTGCTCTCCTGCAGGACCCCTGTGCTTTCTGTCTCCCTAAAGCTAGTCAAGGAGGACGTGGGATCCCTGATGGCCTTTCCCTTTACTGTACTGGGGTACACTTTTTGCATGGCTATCCAATATTGTGGTTCAAAGTGGGGAAGTAGGTAATTCCAGTCATGACTCCGTCTGATCTTGTATAGCAAGCCCTTTGGATGGGTCTCTACAGCTCAGTGCCCTCTCCCCCTCTCCAGCCACCATCTGTCTCGTATTCATGGAGGGCTGGGAAATATTGGGCAACTTTCACACAGCAGATACTTTTGGACCTGCTTTCTTTCACCAAAGCCAGAGGGATGTCAACAAAGTTTTCAGTTCAGGCTTTTCCATATCATCAACCAAAGCATTTTCCATACTCTGTGAGATATTTATTTCATCTGCATGTAATAGAAACTGGGGGAGTTGGGATCGTTTTGTGCTGCTGTTCATCTTTTGAAAAATTCAAAGAGGCTAGATGTAGTCGTGATGCTATGCAGGAAAGGGAGAGTTCATAATCTCCAAAGACTTTGGGGGATGGATTCAAGGAAATAGTTGTACTAGAGGATGACAGTGTAATGAGTTTTGCTAGCCCAATGGGGCTTCCTCCTCCTCCCTCTGTGCACCCCCCATTAGTTCAAGGGAGTGGTCAGGAGAGTCCCCAGAAAAGCACATGGAAGAAGGATTGTTCCATCAGTCAAGCGGAAATGCTTGCACTAACGGAGCAATTTCCTTAGCGCATCTTTGAATTCCATCCTTGGGGAAGAGGATCTCTAGGGGCTTCCTGTAATGCATACAAGAGTGACCAACACTAAAAGCAATCAGTAGCCAAGAGTGACCAGTGACTGGCGCAGGTCCAATCCGTGCTTGGAACACCAAATCAAATAGCAATAAGTACACTACACAGCGGGTGTTGCTGTGGGTTAAACCACAGAGCCTAGGGCTTGCTGATTGGAAGGTCGGCAGTTCAAATCCCCGCGGTGGGATGAGCTCCCGTTGTTCGCTCCCAGCTCCTGCCCACCTAGCTGTTCAAAAGCATGTCAAGTGCAAATAGATAAATAGGTACAGCTCCAGCGGGAAGGTAAACGGCATTTCTGCTTGACTGATGGCCACATGACCCGGCCACATGACTCGGAAGCTGTCTGCAGACAAAAGCCGGTCAGGGGTACCTTTACCTTTTTTACCTTAGAGAAGAACTGCAGTTTTCCCATGACAAACCATTGCAATTTCAAGCGCTGGGAAAATGCAGTCTCAGCAGCAGTATCTTCTGCAGGGAATATGTCCAGCCTCTAGGGCAAATGTCCAGCCTCTGTACAGTAAATGAGAGACAAATGCACATTTACTGCATAAAAAGGTTTGTGTATGTCAGGAAAGGTAAAGGTACCCCTGTCCGTACAGGCCAGTCTTGACAGACTCTAGGGTTGTGCGCTCATCTCACTCTATAGGCCGGGAGCCAGCGCTGTCCGAAGACACTTCCGGGTCACGTGGCCAGCGTGACAAGCTGCATCTGGCGAGCCAGAGCAGCACACGGAACGCCGTTTACCTTCCCGCTAGTAAGCGGTCCCTATTTATCTACTTGCACCCGGGGGTGCTTTCGAACTGCTAGGTTGGCAGGCGCTGGGACCGAGCGACAGGAGCGCACCCCGCCGCGGGGATTCGAACCGCCGACCTTTGGATCGGCAAGTCCTAGGCGCTGAGGCTTTTACCCACAGCGCCACCCACATCCCGTATGTCAGGTACATATGCCCAAAACTGCAGTATTAGGCTGCTTCCACATCAGCTGATCTTTGTGACAGTTGTGCCACTAGAGGGCATTGTGCTCAAGCCCTTCTGAGTGAAATCCTGTGTATTGCAGGACTTATCACAGACCAAAAGCTGCAGCACAGGTGTACCATACAACTTAAACTGCATACACACATACACACCAAGTTAGAGCTCCCAGACATTGCCAGAAGAGAAGAATGTGGCCCTCCCTAGTGACCAAGCTGCTTAGCTGCAGAGATGCTCACATATGCAGCCTGCATGCTTCCTGTAGCCATAGAGCAGCTATAAGGGGTTCCACAGTGTGTTTTTGTGCCCCTGCTGCTGCATTAGCAGTTTGATCCAGCTGAACATGCTTGCCTAGTTCACTGTAAATTCCTGGAACTAATTCCTGGCCTGTTGTGATGGCAATCCTTGGCTGTGTTTTCCCTTTTCACCTTGGAGTATTATTACAGATTCTTTGATTGTCCATGGGAGATGATGAGAGCAGAGCTCCTAATCTCCCCCACCTCTCTGCTTCTCTCTCTCTCTCTCTCTCTCTAGGATAAGTACATTTATCTGTACGATTGCATTCGTGACATCATCACCCAGAAGCAAGTTTAAGTTGCCGCTCTTTGTTAGATGGGTGGAATGCACCGAGCACAGCAGTGCTGTAGGCATAGCCAGGATGGAAGCGATCTTATGTGGAGATGAGCAGCTGCATCTTAGCAAGAGCAGAGTGGTGAAATAAGAAGAGCCAAGAACAGTGAGCTGATTACAAGGAACTTAAATCTGCTGTCAGAAAGGCACGGGTATCCATGTATCCCCTCGGTCAGGATGGATTTGGTGGGGAGGGGTTGGGGAGAAGCTTTCCTGAGACTACCTGGCCTGGTTTCAGCATTTGGGGATTCTGAAGAACCTCGAGGTTCCCATACACTGACAGAATTCATGGGGACCACAATAATGGAATCAAGAAGTCTTATCAAGTATGACAACCTTTTGGATAACTTGTGGCATTCTAGATGTTTCGTGCCAGAAAGAGATACAGCAGGAGATGATGTAGAAAAAAGTGATTGGCAGGGCAGACCAATGGTCCAGCTTCTCTGCTACCACATGCCTGATACTTCTTGGTTTTTTGACCCTTGTGCCAGTGGACTTGCACAGCTGGGTCTGTGTAATCAATTTGTCAGACTGACACAGTCCCCACTGCAACATGTCTGGGTGATTCCCTTGCACAAGCAGACTTGAACAGTCTCCTATTCTCATCCAGCTTGCATGGCGTCAAGAACAGGACAGCACTGACTAAGTTGCAGTATCTTCTTCACAAAAGCACCTCTGAAATAAGCATGGATCATCTTGCACACAGGGAAGGGAAGTTTAAACCGTCGGCAGTTTATGAAACCTTATATGATGCAACAAGAGTGAGTAAAAAGAGGCTAAGCATGTTTACACAGAACGAAAGAATGGTGGTATCCAGTCTAATGAAACTAATAGAAAGCTAATTCTAGGATATCCCAAGGACTTCTTTGCACAATGTAAAAATAACCTATGGAATTCAATGCCAAGGGGAGTTGTCTATTTGTATAAGTGCTTACGTGGCTGCAATCCTATATCAGATACCAGGAGCAAGTCCCACTGAACTCAGTAGAGCTTATTTCTGAGTGGAGGGTTGCACTGTTAATGGGTTAGACTAATTAATGCAGGATGAGGATATCCAGATGAAAGGATACAGTAGGGACAGCTAATGTAGTGGCCCTCTAAATTTTGTGGACGACAGCTCCCAGCCAGCATGGCCAGTGGTAAGAGATCACAGCAACTGTAGTCCAGCAACATTTGCAGGGCACCATGTTGGCTACCTCCAATATACAGAAAGGGTTAGAAACAATGCAGAAGGTGGATACAATCATTTTACCCTATCTGTGCATTTCTTTAGCACAAAATGCTGGTTACTGTTTTGGGAGATTTCTAAAAGAAGAAGAAGAAGTTTTAAGGCCACTATTAGTTTGATTCAGCATGTTTTCATAACAGTCCATATATTCCACATGGTAAGCCCATCAAGAACCATCTCTCAGAAAGCAGACAAGACTTATCATCATGATCCCCCAACACCCTCTGATTCTGTTCTCTTTCACTTCCTGCCTTGGCTCTTGACACTGCTAGGCACCCTCTTGAGAGCTGGGCTTGTTCCTCTAGTGTTGCAATTCTTTCCCTGGGAAAGGGGGGTATTGGGAATATCTGCCATTGCACTCAATGGGGCTTAACTTGTGATTGAACATGTTTAGGATTAAATTGCAGGACATTCTTTGGTAAATTTGATTCCCGTCCTCAGTTTGAGTCTCATCATGCCCAAATCTTTCTACTTTAAACTGGCTCACTCTCAACTCTCTTTTTAGAATGGACACTTTTTTTTAAGAGGCTTGAGGAGTATGCTGAAAGAAATATGCTGTTGTAAATGAAAACAACTTTCACCAGTTTCTCTGAAACAGAGAAAAAACTGGGGGAGGGGTTTGTAATAATAAATTATTCATTTTTTAAAAATGAAATTTAACACTTTCCTGGTTTTATTTATTTATCCAAGTATTTATAAACCACAAACACATAAAATTAATATCATGGTAACATACCATCCAATCATTAAAACTTCATAACATTGAAAGAACAAATATGAGCAACAACACAATGCAGTTCTCTAAAAATGTTTGACCAACAGATGAATTAATATCAACATTGTAAGAGCCTCTCGGAATTCAGACAGTACTCCAAAGTAGAGGAGCCACTGTGGTGAGAGCCTTTGTTTGTGTAAAGGTAAAGGGACCCTGACCGTTAGGTCCAGTCACGGACGACTCTGGGGTTGTGGCGCTCATCTCACTTTACTGGCCGGGGGGGCCGGCGTACAGCTTCTGGGTCATGTAGACCCCTCTTAAGCCATGGTTGGATATCTTGCTGTCAGGGTACCTCAGTCATCAAGAGGGATTGGTGTTCCGCTAGAGGGCAGTGCTGCCATCTACAGTACACACACAGGATGGAGATTCCAAAGGACAGGTAGGTAAAGAAGAGAAAGAGATTGCTGAGGGCTTTGGAACCAACAAATTTATACAACTGAAAGATGTAGAATAGTTCACTTGTTGGGAAACATGGCTTGAATGGATCCAGGCAGAATCAGCACATGGTGAAGAAGTTGAATGACAAAGGATGCTAATTGTTATTCTATACAGCACAGATTTCTATACAGTACAGGCTTCCAGAACCTGGGGCCCTCCAGGTGGTGTTGAACCATGGGTAGGCAAGCTAAGGCTCAATCGCCTTCTAAATCCGGCCCAAGGACGGTCTGGAAATCAGCATGTTTTTGCATGAGTAGAATGTGTCCTTTTATTTAAAATGCATCTCTGGGTTATTTGTGGGGCATAGGAATTTGTTCTTTTTTCTTTTTCCAAAATATAGTCCGGTCCCCCACAAGGTCTGAGGGACAGTGGACCGGCCACCTGCTGAAAAGGTTTGCTGTCCCCTGTGTTAAGCTCCTACCATCCTGGACCATTGGCCATGTTGGCTAGAGAGGATCAGATCTGCAGTCTAACAATATCTGCAGGCCATCAGGTTTGAGAAGGCTGCTATAGCACTAGCTATGGAGGCTTTACATAGAGCAGTGTTGAGAGCCCTGTTCCCAGGGACGTTCAATCCAAAAATGAATGCAAGGAAACAATGGACAGAAATGGAGGTAGAACTATAAACAGGGGAAGAATATTCCAGCTACACAACATACTTTGATTTAGTTACAGCAGCCTTCGCTGTGCTGCCTAGGACTCCCATGAGTTGTAGTCCAACAATGGGCAGCGGGCAACAGGTTGGTGAACGCTGTGTTAAGTTATAGGGGAGAGGGCTCTAGTCACAAGGCTTCCTGGCAAAATGAGTCTTGAGGAGGAATTTGAAGGAAGTAATGAAGGTGGCTGCACAGAGGCATGCTGGGAAGCAGTTCCAGGTTTAAGGGTGAGTAAGGGAGAAAGGGCAGTTTCCTTTCAGGGAACAAAAGCTATTTGGTGAGTTGAGGGTGATGCAGCTGGACCAATGTTTATCATATGTAGCAGTGCCCACTGAGCAAATCTCAGTGCACTATAGTTTGTTTCTGTCAACCAATCTTGAACAACCGAACCACAATAACCATCTTTAAAGTAAAGAGCCTGACCTCTGATCAACTTTCTAAGTGATTCATTTATATACTGGTTTTTCAGTATATGCTTAAAGCAACAAAAATAAATAAAAACATGATAAGAACATAGCAGAACAAGTTTAACAAAACAGCCAGTCAATTAAAAACCCATTTCTTTCCATTGTTTTATTTTGTTTATTCACTTGTTTGTTCTGGAACATAAATAAGAATTTTTAGATACAGCTAACCTTATTTCTGTTTGGTTTTAGACTTCTCCAAGAGCCAACATTTTTAAATAAGTTTTAGGAGTATGGTAACTACTAGACTAAACAAGGGGAAATATTTCAGCTACAGCCACTTCAAATGTAAAAGCTCCGAAATAAGCTTGATTGTTCACAAGAGAGCATGGCTACTCTTGCAGCCTGGAGTTCAGACAGAGAACAAATGAATCCAGCTCTAGAGGACCAGATGAGGAAAGCTGGATTATTTTCAAACAGTGGCAAGAAAAACTAATGGTTCATATGGCATTGTGTGAAGAAGAATTCAAAACACTTGGCATAGACAGCAATACAGCATCACTCTTGTTGTTGTTGTTGTTTGTTGGCATCCGACTGTGTTGGGAGACAATGGAGGAGTGTGCCTTTGGGGTGAAGACAAACTATTGGAAGGTTACAATGCCTGTTGTGGCTGCAGCATTGCTCACATCACTTCCTAACTCGTAGCATTGTTACTCTCTCCAATATCTCCCCAACTGCACAATGTATTCCCAGATTTTGAGTGGAATATTCCAATTAAGTTGAATATGCAGGTCTATACACATTGGATTTTGCACATGTATATGCTATGAAAGCATTATACCCATGCATGGATATCTGGTGGTCTTGGAGATGGAACAGGGAGTAATAATAATAATAATAATAATAATGTTTTTATTTATACCCCATCCATCTGGCTGGGTTTCCCCAGCCACTCTGGGCAGGTTACAGCATATTTAGAAATGTAATAAAATCATCAAGTGGGGAGGAAATATGTGATCTCTCTCACACACACCCTTGACCATGTGTAGAGATGAGATTTGAATCTTTCAATCCAGCCCAATGTGCACCTCCTGCCTCTGCAACTGCCATGGAGTAGGCTTGCTTGACCTAATGACACTTTGCAGGTGTAGCTATTACTCCCATTTCCTTCTCTGCAGTCATTCCTGCCTTTCCTTCTGGCTTAAACATTTACCAAGGTCAATAAAACCTGCGCCTCTTTATTGTTTTAAATGGTGGGAATTATTTGCTCACACACAACTGAACAACAAATAGGGCAATTGATTGTTTGGGACGATGACGTACTCACTGGGATGCATAGCAATCTGTATGTGAGAAAATGCACAACTCCCATTCCAAATAAATGAATGAAAGCAGAGAGGGTGAACAAAGGTATGCTGTGCATAAATTACTATTACAGAGGACAATGGTGCTCTAATTTGTTCATAATTACAAGCAGTGAGGCAAGGAAAGTGTCAGGCACACTCTAGGACAAAAAGGAACAACCTGCTCGCCTCCCACTTTTTTTTTGTTAGCATGGAGGGATGATGCAAGACAGTATAGCATGACAACATAGCATGAGAGTAGCTGAGTACAGAGTTGCTCTGTTCTGCCAGCTCGAACAATGGCAGCATGGGAACACATTGCCTTGGAAGAGGTCAACCAAGATGACCGACTGGGGAATTTGCAGCAGCAGCAAAGCTAATCCACAATCCAGCTTAGCCAAGCCATGACTAGCCAGACTTCCACAAAGTGAACCAAAGTTTTAGGTAAGAATTATGACCTTCTCCAAATCTCTAAGGTGGGTGGTGTAGGAAACCCTTGGCCATCCAAATGCTGTTGGCCTGTGACTCCCATCAGCCACAGCCAATATGGCCAATGACTAAAGATGATGGGAGTGGTCGTTCAGCAACATATAAAGGACCAAAGGTTCCCCACACCTGCTCTGGAGCAGGGATGGGGTATCTGTGGCCAACAAGATGTTGTTGGGCTTCAGCTCCCATCAGTCCCAGCTGGTGCTATTTTTCTAGAAAAAAAGGTGCCGGAACTCACCCTGATCACCTCCCTCGTTCTCTTAGTTCCAGCACCTCTCAGGTGGGTGCCATTGCCCAGCCACATGGCCAGTGGTTAGGGATGCTGGGGAGTTATACAGTGGAACCTTCATTCCCAAACAGCTTAGCTGACGAAAAAATCAGCTCCCGAATGCCACAAGCCCAGAAGTAAGTGTTCCGGTTTGCGAATGTTTTACGGAAGCTGAATGTCCATTTCGGCGGTCGGCATTGTTTCCGGGGCCCATCAGCCAATCAGAAACCGTGCCTTGGTTTTTCGAACGTTTTGGAAGTCAAATGGACTTCCAGGATGGATTGCATTCGAGAACCAAGGTACTACTGTAGTCCTACATTAATTCTACTCATCAGAGACAAGAAATAGGTTGTCAGTCTTACTCAGGCCTTGGTTGCTCCTGCACCTGATCACTTACTTTATGCACCTGGAGCTGCTTGTTGTACCACCAGCATCATTATGTGGCACACCTGGGCTTCGCTTGTGTCATACTTTAAGCTGGTTGCTTGGCATAAAATGTGACGACCATACAAGTTGATGGTCCTCCCTATTAACATGGATTTGAACATGATATCCCCTCCCTTCCCAATCCTGTGCTTTTAGGATCAACCCATTTAAAGTGGGGAGAAGCCTGACCCAATCCCTAATGCTTGTGATGAAAGCAGAAAATGGAGATTCTGTGGCTAATGCTCAAGGATCATCTCATTCTTACTCACAGCCGAAAGCAGGTGAAGCTGGGTCAACCCTTTCCTTGGGAAGCCACCTTGCAATTTATCCCAGGGAGGGAGGAAACTCAGCTCTGAGGGCACAGGCCAGATGCTATGGAAGCTACACATCTGTCAAGAACGCAAGTCATACTTCCTCCCTCCCCCCTCCACACGCACCTCTTAGCTTCTGGGGATGCTTTACAGACAAAGCAGGTGGGCGGAAGGCTCACTGCTCAAAGTGAGTCTTAGATTTCTGGCTTTGTTGGGTTTTGTTCCTGGAGAATGGCCTTAAGAAAAGGAGGCCCTGAAATGGAGATCAAAGCTAGGGAGATTGCTCTAAGCAAGGAACAAAGGCCCCAGATAGTGTCTGGCTCCCGAGAGCATCACAATTAAAGAGAAGGAAAGAAAAGAAGCAATTGGGAGTCTACAATGTGAAATGCATAAGTAACCTGAGCTGGGGGGTGTCGCCAGGAAATGGGAGACAGAGTTACAGCCCACAGGAGCAGGCCAGAGCTCAACCACTCTCTTTCTCTCTCCCCTCACCTGCAGCACCAGTCCTGCCTTTGCACGGTGCATGGTGGCAGGTAGCATCATTACTGGCCCTCTTCTCATGCTCTACCAGCAGCCCAACATGCAGACATGCAGGACTTTTTTCCCCCCAGCCACGGAGATAAAGTTTTTGGGAAAGCTTCGCTTGCTTAACTGATGTGCATTGAACAGTTGTTAAAAGGACAGGAAGAGGATCAGTAATAAATCTGGGAACTTTCATTTGTAAATGTAGTGGATGAATTGCCTTGCTCTGAGTTGCCAAGACTGGCTCTACCATTAGACAGAGAGAGATAGCCATTGGTCAGGTGTGTGTAGCAAACAGAGTTTGAGCAAGCTGCCCTGTACCTCTTGAACTAGCCTGCTGCCCCCTCTGTGCAGTTGAAGATATTGTCTCATTGCCAAGGTTGAAGGAAGATTCGAGTGCCCGTTTGTATGCACCATCTTGTCCTTTGCCTCTGGCAGTAGAATGTCTTTGGCTGACCCTGTGGGCTGCCTCACTGATTTTGGGTATTGAGTTCAAGGAAACAGCACTGTTAGATTTGGATGCAAACATTTTCTCAGCCATTGTCTGCCCTAATGCACCTTTATCATTTCTAAGCAAAAGCAGACTGAAGCACAAAGAAATCATTGCTAATATTCCCAATAGTTGCCAGGGAGCAGGCAAAGGTCTATTTGCTCCTATTTATTCTCTCTCACGTCCACACACACATGAACCTAGTCTTATACTTCACTAATGTTTATGCACCCCTGTAGACACACTTAGCCTTGCACTTACACAGCTGCCATGCAAACATGCTCATGCACACACGCACTCATGCATACACTGATAAATATGAAGCTCCACCCTCTGTCTGCTAAAGATGAAAGCAGCTCACAGATTTTTTTGGACACATTGAGAACTTACTCTGCAATGTAGTGATGTACACAGGCTACTAGGTAAGGAGGTAGGAGACGGATGTTCCTTCAAGCCAGAGTTATTCACAAACCTCCCAGTACAGTCTCTGTGAAGCTACTCTCTTTCAGCCTATGCCAACAGGGGATGCTTTTCCTGGCATGGATATTCAGTGTTGGAAAATCAGCCTTAAAAGCATGTAGAGAAGAAGATAGGGCTTGACCAAACACAGGTTGGTGTCATATTTTTTTAAAAAAGGCAAGTCTGCTGGGAAGGCAAGGATCATTTTGACTGCAAGCCAGGAGATCCCCTGAGTTAAAACCCCAAATTTCCTCCAATGCAAACCAAAACTATTCCAGCAAGTTTTGGACTTAGTTGTGTCTCACCGGAGTTATCAGCTACATGGAGAAAAAATGGCTGTTGTACCTTTAAAAACAGCTTGATCTGCAGAAATCAGCAGATGAAATTTTTCACAGCATGCAAATGGGATACTGAGCTGTTGTTAAAGGTTAATTAAATGCACAGCTATAGTAGCCGGATGAAAGTTAACTAATAATCTTACTGTCTTTTTGGTTTAATTCCCTGTCTGCTGCAAGGAAACACTGACTCACAGGACCTATAGTCATCCTTTGGCACTCATTTCTTCGGCAGTGGATGTGACGCGTGGTGCATGCATGCACACTTGCACATGCTATTTAGTTAGCAACATAGATGAAACAAGAGAAGAATCCCCATGAGACACTTGCCTAAGTCCAAGAGTGTGCCTGTATCCTCTTCTAGGCCCAGTAAGGAACAGGATTTATTGCACTATTTTCTGATTTATTAATGCTGCACCTGCTAAGCAGTTGGAAGATCCAGTGCTTTTTTTCTGGGGGGACGCAGGGAGGTGCATACCCCTAAACATTTTGTGAGTCTAAGTTTGGCCTCATTGAGGGGCAGTATTTCAATATGAGTAGGAAAATGAGACTACCCCTAAACATTATTTTTTTGGGGGGGAAGCACTGGGAAGATCTATCTTCTGATGCACATGCACGCACAAATGCACCTCTCTCTCTGGAACCATTTCCCCTGCAAACCATTGATAACTGTTGTTGTAGGATGGGGAAAGCATGATGCTGAAAATGCAACAGACTGGTCATCCTCCTAGGAACAAAATTAGTCTGATCAAGGGGGATGAGTTTAAATTCAGAGATGAACGCAATCAAGTGTTCGTTTTTTAAAAGAAGAAGAAGAAACCTGGAATGTGTGTGGTTTTAGGCCACCATTGGCCTATGACCTTCTAAACCATTTTGGGCCATTTAAGGGCTGGCTGTGTGTTTGCACTGCCTTGAGTTTGTGTTTACATCTTGAAACGCGTCCAGGAGTCATTGACTGGGGCTGCCTGTGGCATTTCAAACCCTGGATGGCCCTGCTGGATGGCCCTGCTGGGAGCAGCAGGCCAGGGCCTCTGCCCACCCCTCTTCGCTCCAGCAAATGGCTCCCCTGTGGCCTTCTCCAAGCCACATAGAGGGCAAGTCCATAAACAAAGCCCCAGGCATCTGGCTCCCTTTCCCCTCCATCCATGCCACTTATCTACAGCTGTGCCGTAGAACCTGATGGCAAGATACTCTAAAATAGCAAAGGAAAGCGAGCGCTTCTAAGCTGAGTGCGTTTGGGACACAGCAAACACAGAGCCTCCAGCCAAGCCGCAAGAATGTGAGCCTCAACATTCACAACAAGTGCCCGCTGAAGAAAGCAGGAGCAGAAAAATACACCACCACACGCCCACCCCACCACCAGAGTGGGTGGAAGGAAAGCATTCAATCTACCTACACTCCAAACAAGAGCACGGTGCTCTGGAGTCGCTTCCAAAATGCCCAGGGCTAAGGGTAATGGAATGAAGCAGGTAAGGGCGGCAGCAGGTCCTAAGAAGATCACAGCCAGCAGCAAGAATCCCGTGCCATGTTTCACACCTGTGGGCTGTGCAGAATTTCACACCTCTGATACCTTAAGCCCTGCCCATGGAAGAAGATCACGGCACATCCCAGGCCAGGCACGGCAGTTCTGAGGTGAGTCCCGAAGCTTGACTGGAGAGGCCTTGAGGCTCACAATGGGCCCCCAGGCCTGAGGTTCTCCAGCCCTGCCTAAAAAGATCAGATTCACTACCTGGGGGTGCTATTAGATCCAGTCTCATCTTTGAAGGCCTAGCCGGCCTCTGTGGCACAAAAGCACCTTTCGCCAGCTCAATGTCGTATGCCAGCTGCTGCCCTCTACTGGACGGAAAGAGAGCCGGGCCAAAGTCACACACACACTCAGGTAACTTTATAATGCATCCTAAAGTGGGACTGGTTCTACATACTATCTGGAAACTGCAGTTGGTTAAAAACACAGGGGTTAAATTGTGAAGCTGGTGCAGGTGTATCGATTGCCAGTGGTTTCCTTCTCCGTTTTCTCAACACAATTCAAAGTGCTCATTTTTTAAAAAATGAGTAAAACCCTAAATGCTTAGAACCTGGCTTCCTTCAGGGCTACTTTATTCTATTACTGTGAACCTGGCAGGAGCTTTAAGATGATTTCAGAAGCCCTTCTTCAAGTCCCTTCACCATCAGAAATGGAGTAGGCAGTGACCAGAGACACAGCCCACGGGAGCCAACTCCCCCACAAAGTAGACTGGCATTCCCATTCAAATGGTGTGTCTACAGTGTGTCATGTGATCGATTATGCGGGGTCGGGCTTACCTGGGCCCCCACAATATTTTATTCAAGTTGGCACCACTGACACAGCCTTTTTCTGGTGGCACACTGTCTTTGGAACTCCCCAAGAAGTCTGGCCTGGCACCAAGTCTACAGCAGAAGACCTTACTATCTGCTCATGCCTTTTAGAACTTTTGTCTTTACAGGTGTTTTATTTTCTTTTTACAAAAATTGTCATGACCTTTGGCTAGTACAATAAACTTATGCGTGATGATGAAGAAGAAGATGCTATCTACAAGTGTGCATATGATTTTAGTGTATATTGTATTTTTAAATTGTGTTTTTATATGCCACTCCACTAGTCTTGTCAGGTGAAAAAGCAGGGCAATAAGTGAAACAAATAAAAGAGATGAATAAATGCCTGCCTAACTACATTATGCTAGTGGCTAATTCCTATTGGTGTTGAGAATCTCCATATCAAGGTTATCTCTGTGAATATTTTTCTAATTCCTGCCTCATCCCTTGGTCTCAGTGAGAAGCAAGCACTTTTGTTTACAGTTAGTCTTCCAAAGATTAACAATTCTCACATATATACTCTAGGTTTCCTAAAGTAACCAGATACATACAACAATGAATGTAAGTATATACAAATACTTGTGTAATAATAATTATAAAGCATAGTACCGAATGAATCTTTAAAGTATATATTATACTTTTACATATATTCTACATATAATATACACATTTGCAGGTATAATTTTTCATGTAATTAGTCTTTAAAAAAATACAATGCATTGGTGTCTTAGACATCAGCAGTTTGTCAATGCAAGTGGTGATCTTATATGAGTGGCGTTTGATCTGACTGAAGCCACTATATTTCATGTATAAATCTGTTTAAAATGGACTCCTCCTCCGTTTCAGGTCACTAATCAGACATGCAGGGCATATATCCGCATGACATTTACATAGGCTGCAATGGAACCCTGGACTGTGTGGTTCTGTGATAGGCTAACTAGGGAACTATGGAGAATTCTCCATACTTCATCCTTTACCAAACCACTATTCCAAGAGTCTTTGGAATAGTAGAGTTATTCCAGAGTTATTAATGAGAGTTAAAGTGGTGCAGAACTGATATAAATCTGACATCTGACAGCAAGTCCAGTGGGACTTGGATTACCAGAATAGAGATGGATGGATCAGTTTACATCCAGCCCATCTCAACATCACATCCATTCTTTCATGATTTTGTTCCCTCTCATTTCTGGCATAAATAAATAAAAAGTTTAAAAAATCTGTATGAAAATTACGGTAGTAGTTAAATATGTATTTCCTTACCACATGCACTATTCTAAATTCATCTCCCCCCTAAGCAAATGTTTCTAAGCATATTTTATATCTAAATATGCAGTTTTAAAAACATGTTGTTACTTATTTTTGAGCTGAGAACAGCATTGTAACATTTGGAGATGAACAAAATCTGAAAATTAGCTGCTTTCCAATCTGGACATTATTCTAGGAGGTGTGTATTATGCCAGTTTGTATTGGATTTATTTATTTAAGACATTTATATACAGTGCTTTTTTCTTTAAAAAATGTTTAGGGGTACTCTCATTTTCCTACTCTTATTGAAATGCTGCCCCTCAATGAGGCCAAACTTAAGATTCACAAAATGTTTAGGGGTATGCGTACCCCTGCACCCCCCTAGAAAAAGCACTGTTTATATATTACTTAATTATTAGCATTTCTGAGTCATGAACATACAACTAAACTATACAGAGAATAAATCAACATGATAAAATTGAAAAACTACCTTACAGGGCTTAAGGCAGCCCTGCATCGGGAAGATTGTAATATTTGATGTTTCAGTATGTACTGATATATGATGTGAGCTGCCCAGAGTGGCTGGGGAAACCCAGCCAGATGGGCACTGTATAATTAATAATAATAATAATGATAACAACAACAGCAGCAGCAGCAGCAACAACAACAACAATGCCTGCTGGGGAAAAATGGGAACGAATGGATTCTTCAAGCAGGATGAAATGGATGAGCCCAGTAGTGGATCCAACAGTCAAGAAGGCGGTTTCTGCGTGTGCTGTAAGAGGGAAGTGTGGGGCAGATGGGGTTCGTCCATCTGGGAAGGTAGCCCATCGAGGAAAAGGAAAACCGCAGCGGGATATGTTTGGGATAATAAAAGGCTAAGGAATAGCCTCCTTCTGGCAACTCTTGCAGCCAAGCTGGTGCCAAATGTATTACTCTGCTTTCCTTTGGACCACCATATACATTGTACTGCGGCAAGGTCACTTTGGTGCTGCTAATGCAGCAGTTTGACTTCACCCCCAGAGGTGCACTCCATTGTCTCTCAAGACAGATGGATGCCAACAACCAACAAGGTCTATCTGTCTTTTGAATTGAATTGATTATTTCGGTCACAGACCAGTTCCAGCCCACATACAATATCAAGGAAGTCATAAAACACGACAGGGATACATTTGAATTTGCAATTAGGTATAACAAGGACACTACTGATATAGCAACAGTTAAAAATATATAAATTAAACCTTAGTCACTAACATATAACCTAAAATTATCATTTAAGACCTTAATCATTATGATAGCACAGCTTTCCCCCTAAGTTTTATGGCAGTCACACAGAATTTGGCTACCCTTAACGTGATCTCAGGATCCTTGTCCTCTACCAGGGATTTTAGACACTGAAGTTCGGATTCATTTGGAGATTTTTGCATAGCAGGGGTAATAAATATCCCTGTAGAAATGGCAGCGTAACAAGGCATGAGAGACAGTTTCTACCTCCATCAAGCCGCAGGGGCAGACTCATTCGCGTATGGTTTACCCTCGAATCTGCCCTGCAATAAGGCAGAGGGCAGCACATCTTTAAACTTTCTCTTCCCTGGATTGAGAGTGAAGGAAACTTATGGATGCAATGGTTCAGAAGCTTGGTGGCTCGACTCTGGGTGAGATTCCTGCATTGTAGGAGGCTGGACTAGATGACCCTCAGGGTCCCTTCCAACTCTATAATTCTATGTTTCTATCTAGTTGAACTTCATTGGGCTCTTTATATGACATTGTAGCTCTAAAGATGCGATGCATTTGAAGTGCCAGTGCTATAGTCTATGCTTTACTTAGTTAACAAATTAATCGTGAATGTGCTTTCCATGTTTCCCCAGGAATGCCAGGAAATTACAGCTCTTAATGCCTCTGTTAAGGATGTGACCTTTATTTAGGCAATACGGATATCTATCACTCTATGTGGATGGTTGTATTGTGGGACGGCAGCTTTAGCAGAACAGAGGAATCTGGGACTTAGCTCTGCCACTTACAGCCATCCAGCTCCTAGGGAGCAATGAAGCTTGAATTAATAACAGGAAATAATGCCATATCATATCAATATTGCCTAAATAAGATGTCTATTAATTGCATGGCCCTAACAGCTGTGATTTGCCTTCATTTTGTAGCTTGAGTGAACATAAGAACCCCGTAACACAACAGGTCAAACTGAAAGGTTGTTTTGTTTCTTTGTTCATTTGTTTTGGGTTAATTGTAAACGTAATTGTAGTATGTTTAGAGAAGGCTACGCTAGCAACTCTCTCAGTAGGCAAATTTGAAATTGAAAATGAGAAACTCAATTGAAACGTAGTGGGAGAGATGAGAAGCAGGACTCATACTATCAGCTCTGTTGAAAAATCAGCTCCATCATCTCATGCCCCAAACTATTTCCAGCTGGACTTTATAAGAGCTACTATTTAAGACTTGGTGTCTGTGTTAGCTTGTTCTTCTTCCCTCCTCTTTTCCTTGTGTGTTGTACCTTTTAGATTGCAAGCCTGCAGGCAGGCACTATCTTGTTGTAATTGACTGCATGTAAGCCACTCTGGGGAGTCTTTTTGGCTGAACAAAAAAGAAATAAATAGTATCATTAATAAGAAATTACACGCCATTTGAAAGAGCAGAGATTTATATGCAAGCTAAGTGGCTAATTTAGCTTAATATGCCCTACATTCACATTTGCACATTGTACTGTTAAAGGGGCAGGGGCAGGCCAGGATGGTGTTTTCTTTAGGTTAATTGGCAAGCCAACCTTGAGGTTCACAAAAGAAAATGGGAGAATTCAGAAGGAAAAAGTGCACACACAAGTCTCCTAAATCTCTTTCCCCCCTGAAGGCTCTCATGTGCTTATCAGAAATCCAGCTACTATGTACCTCTGAAATATTTCTACCTCCCCCATTGCTCTCAAACTATGTTTACTCATCTCCTGTGATTTCATCTCCCTGTCTCCTTTAACTTCTAACCTCCTACTTTACCTGAACTGTTTATGGAGAGCCTTGGGTCTGTGAGTACTTTCATATCTCTCTCCTCATCTTCCCTTGCATCTTTTTCTGCCTGTCATACAGTCACAAACTTTGTGTAAACACTCCCATTTACCCTGCACCCAGGACACTCTCACTACTGGTTCAAGAAGTGGTGTACACGGGTTAGCCACAATTCACATCTATCCTGATGTTTCTTACGAAAGACTGCATTTTGATGCATCTTCCCCCAAACCAGTTTTGATCCAAATTGAGGGGTGAAAGTGACCTGTTGTTGTTGTTGTTTAGTCGTTTAGTCGTGTCCGACTCTTCGTGACCCCATGGACCAGAGCACGCCAGGCACCTCTGTCCTCCACTACCTCCCGCAGTTTGGTCAGAGAAAGTGACCTAGATGTGCTCAAACCAGTAACACGTAGAGCCTGATGGCCATATTCCAGCCAGCCTTCTTTGCATTCACAGTCCATTCAACATCACATCTACAACCTTCTCTCACAACAGGTTCCTACTGAGCATGTGCAGGCGGCATCCTTATGAACTCCCATTGAATAACACTGGCTACAAAATGCCCTTTTAATTAAAAAACCAAAACAAAACTACAAACATCCCCCAAAACTTGTGGGTAATGGTAATGGCATGTGCAAGGTGTTTACCTTGACCTAATTCAAAAAAATATTTCCCAAAAAGTGCAGTATAAATGGATGGATATTTCCCTAATAATTACTCTAGCCAGGTCTATGGATGAAAAAAACAAAAACACTACCCATCAACTTCGCAAAGTCACTTATCCTCTGTTTAATTCAAAATAATTTGTTTCCTATGCCCAAATTTGGTATGGATGACTCTCAGACTTAACTCTTCTACACAGTTAAGTTTGAAATCAGTTGGTTGCACCATTTTCTAAGCCAGAAAATCCTCCCACCCTGAATTCTCATTATAACGGCAGGATGTGATTCAGCTGACTCACCTTTAACAGACAACCATGACCCTATAACAGGGAGAACAATCAAGAGTCTCTTGGCACCTGAAAGAGGAATACATTTACAGGGAAAGAATCTTTTGTGGGCTAGAACCCAAGATATTTTGCAGCTTAAGACAAAGGAAGAGTCCCTTCTTCTGGACTGGCGACTGAATCTTAATTCAACACTGGCAAATGGACAGTGTCCTCCAGTGCCCTTGGCCAACTTAGGGTCCACGGGGGGGGGGCACAAACACAAATCCCCCAGCATCTGTTGTCTGATGAGGTTTTAGGCTCTGTCAGTATCTCTCCTCTTCTTCTTCTTCTTCTTCTTCTTCTTCTTCTTCTTCTTCTTCTTCTTCTTCTTCTTCTTCTTTCTCTCTCTCTCTCTAAAAAAACACATGTTTCCAGACAAATTCCTGAGCTGCTAACAGGTCTTTCCCCTTTCCTTTTGAATGAAATTCCTGCCAGCCCTGAAGGAGGGAGTGCGGAGAAAGTTCCCCTTTAACTCCTCCCATGTGAGCCTCTCGCTCCCTGCCCAGCCCAGCCCAGCCCGTGTGAAACCCAATAACCGAGATCATTCAACAATGCCTTCCCTTCTCTGCCTGCATCTTTGCTGCGCCAAGGAGGAGCGCAGGAGATTCAGAAGGTGCTCCTCCTGCCTGTGAGGTGTTGGGTCGGTTCCCTCCACGCGCTGAGCAGAGCAGAGCTCAGAGAGAGAGACGCACAGAGAGAGGCAGTGTTGGTGAAGGAGGAGAAACAGCAGCAGCAGCAGCAGCAGCCCACAGCATGCTAGCTGCCGCGGGAGTCAGGATGGAGCAGCTGTCGCCCTGCGTGTGGCTTCTCCTGTCTCTTCCAGGCGCTCTCCAGGTCGCGTCTCTGGAACCAGGCGCTGCGCCCTCCTCGTGCCCTCCGCTGTGCCACTGCGAGGAAGATGGCATCATGCTGTCAGTGGACTGCTCAGAGCTGGCTCTTTCTTCCGTGCCGGGGGGCTTGAGTCCCTTCACAGCCTACCTGTAAGTACAAAACTGTCACACCTTGAGGTTTTCTCTCGCTCCTTGGTGGTAGAAAGTGCGCAGGGGAGCACCGAATTGTCCGCTGGGTGTCTTCAAGGCCACATTTTGCTGAAAATAAAAGTTTCCACTTGCAAATTGGAACCAATAATAACTTTTTAAAAAATAATAAAAGCAGGCAGTTATTATGACAAGAACCGATTTTCCCTAACACCCCCCCTCCTCCTGCCCGCTCCCCTTGTGGTCCTCTGCAAAGCCTGTTTATATTGTGATGTTCTGCATGCTTTACTTCTTGATTGCTACGGATCAGAGGAGACAGAGCTTGTTTGCTGGGCTGATTCTGATTGTTTGGGAGCATAATGGAGTATTTATACTGAGTAATTACTGCAAACTGCTATGGGATCCGTCTTTCAAACATTTCAAGAGGCAACGCTGACTTAGGCTCTGGAACCGTCAGGATCCGGCTTGAAGTTCCCAGCGAATTGGGAAGTTCAATGAGCTTTGGGAAACATTTTCCAGCTCTGCCGGGTACGGTGAACCTGAACGAGTCAAGGTAAAGGAGATTTGCTGATTGGCTTCCAAGCAGCATTTGAGAAGTTTCACGTCTTCTCTCGGGAGAGTTGTTTGTTTGCTCATGGATCGGTGACTGGAGGATGGCTTGGAAATTCTGGGGGTTGCTTTTCTGCACGCCTCTTTTCCTTGCCTCTCAGGGCTGGACGGGCGCTATCGCTTTGAACGAGAGGAGCTGGAAGGCTGCTCGTGAAAGACACTTTGTCTATTCGGGCACAGAAAGTTTAACGAGCGCAAAACTGTCCTGCACGGTGGAAGCAATGATGGGATGCAGAGAACCTGGCTTTGCTTTTTATACAAGGAGAGAATGTTGGAAGTTTGTGAGGGTTGCCTGGCTGTTGAAAAGAATTACATGGCATACCCGGCAAAGAGGGCTGACGTTTGCTCATCCCCACTAAACATTGCTATATTGGGCAGTATTTCCTAGTGCTTAGAGCGGAGAAACTGGCAGATGACTCAACTTTGAGTTCTGGTTTTCCGACTTCCTTGAGTGCGATAACTCACCTGCTGTGCATGTCTCCTAAAGGCTTTGGAAAGTGCGCATGGACTTCTATAAAGGAAAATCCTGGACCCAGCCAAGATATACGTTCACAGCAAGCCAAGATGCTCTAACGTCCATTTTCCTAGTGCCTCAGGGGTGATAGTGGGAGATGCCTATAAGTAGCAATACTTTGTTGGACCCCCTGGAATGAGTCAGTTGGGAAATAAAGATACCACCATTTCAGAGGGATGCTATCCTAGCTAATTGGGAAGCGTGGCACACAAGGGAACTTGCTGGAGTAAACCACACACCAGAGCCATCTTTTCCATAGGGCTTAGTGGGGCGTCGCGCCAGGGTGCTGGCCTCTTAGGGGCGCCCCAGCAAGTGGGGGAGCTGCGTGGCTTTGCCGGCGGCCTCCCCTTTCCCTGCACACGATAAGGCTGGCAGGAGTGCAGCTTCCCTCCCAAGCCTCGGGAGGACAGCGATTCCCGCAGAAGCTTAGGATGGAAGCTGCGCCCTGCCAACCATATGGCTGATGGACGTGCAACTTCTTTTCCAAGCCTCTGCGGGGATTGCTCTCCTCCCGAGGAGGCTTGGGAGGGACACAACTTCACTCCCAAGCTAATGCAAGGATCGCTCTCCTGCAGCGGCATGGGGGAGAGTTGCACCCCCCGGATGGCTGGCAGTGCGCAGCTACGGCCATCCCAACACTATCCGTGGTAATTTGGGGGTGCTGGGTGGATATTTGCATCCCAGCGCTGCATCTGCTGAAGACGGCCCTGCCGCGCACACATATGGTACCCTCTAGGATATTGGCCTCGCATCGCCCTTCACACCCAGAGGCACTCAGCAGATGGATTTGGCAGGATCGGTAGCTGCAGCTCAGGAGTTCAAGGGTGGCATTCAACTAAGTTTTACTCAGTGGAGCCATTGAAATCAATGGACCTAACTAGGCCATGTCCATTGATTTCAATGGGTCTACTCTGGTAAAATTTAGTTGAATGCCACCTGAAATCTTACATTCGTAGAATTGCAGAGTTGGGCAGGACCACGAGGGTCATCTAGCCCAACCCCTCGCAGTGCAGCAATCTTTTGCCCAGTGTGGTGCTTGAGCCCACGACCCTGAGATTAAGAGTCTCATGAGCTGTCCTTCACAAGGAGGCTTACTGATCAGTGGATTAATGAGGGGAAAGTTGGTTCCTAGTTGGCTATTTGACACAGCCTGAATAAAGAACTGAAGTGTATGTGTCCATGTAAGCTTTGAGCTACCCCATATCATGCATCCCCATGACCAGGAGACGGTCTCCTTTGAGATGCACCAGTGTTTTTTCTGGACCAGTGTGTTGTTTTTGCACAGCACACTCCAACACATGATGCCCCCAGCCTTCATCAGGTGTTATATCTAGGTCAGAGTAGTCTGCTTGAGCAACTCATCGTGTCATTGATCCTAGGATGCTATCTGAGAAGTGCTGTTAGGGGACTCAATTTGCCTTTTAAATTCATCCTCACACATCCTGCCTTTAAAACCCAGGAGAAATCTCTTAACGCTAGATTTGACCAGATCTTCACTTTCACCCTTCTGTCCTGTTGCCTTGAAGCTGCTTGTACCGCAGCAGCAGCAGCTGCTGCTATTGCTGTCCCACTGCATTACTGCAGAGCTTGACTATCACACAGCTAGAAATTAAGACTAGTGACAAATGCCCCATTTGTTGGTCACAAGGTCACCACAATCACCTTCCTACACCTAGCCTAGATTATGCACACATAAACCGTTTATAGGAGAACCCACAAAATCTAGACACAAGAAGAGGAATGTAAAAGATGCATCAGGTGTCTGGGCCCAGTTTGCCTCATCAACATCCGTAAACTCAGAACTAAACTGTGCAAGGGAGAATGGTAAACATGCATTCAAAATCATGTGAGGCAAAAACCTTTGGGGAAAATTTGGAGTAAACAAAGAGTGAGTAGGGAAACAGTTAAGCATGGCCTCCTTCTCTTTTGGTCTAAATTCCATCCTAAAGAAGTTTAGCTTTTAAAATGTGTTGCGGCATTGTTGCACATACTAACGTACAATTTGCCTCTTAGCTATTACTGTGTTTTGTAACAGTTCTAGCACGATTGCAAGATCACAAATAACATATTCCTGGCCGTAATAGCTAAAGGAACAGTAATCATGAAGGTTGCAACATCTGGGATATAAATATGTATAGGAATTTTCCTTTTCCAGGGATATTTCAGCCTCCTTTTCTCTGACCAAGAAGGATACATCAAAATTTGCTGCATCTGGAAATGTTTGTTGCTTTACACTGATCTAACTCTATTTCTGAGCAAAACTTTTCAAGAGTTCAGCAGGATGGGTTGCAAAGTAATCACTTTGCAACGTATCCCTCTTGTAGGCACTTGCCTAGTTTGGGCATGTGGTGGCGCCATTGACAGCTCTTTGTGGTACGCATCCTTGCACTATAAAGTATAGATTCTCCCAAGGCCATCCTTCGAATAGAAAGGTTTTTCAGGTGTTTGCTATCTGCTCCTTTTTCCTGTCCTCCTGTGCACTTAGAGTTTGTTGCATTTTCCAAAGAGTGGATGGATCCCATCATGTACATGGATATTTCAAACTCAGAGGTGTTGCTTGTAACTGGTAATTGTAAGTGTGAGTCTTTCTCAGCACCAAGTGCCTCTTGGTGCCCTCCCTCCCAAGCCCTGCACCTCAGGCTGTCGGGGGCATCCCAGTTTAAACTTGATTGGGAACTCCAATCTAAACGTGATTAGACACATGTGGATCTCGTTGCTCAAGTTTTACCCCCTTGGACTAGAACTCTGTAGTGTGAATCAGCAGAGCAACCCCTACCGATTGAGTAGATCAACAAGAATTAATGAAGAATAGTTACACTGGTTTATGGATTTGTCTGGCTTATAGATTTATACAAACTGCTTTATAAATGTGTCTTATTTATACAGTTGCTGGTTTCTAGCATCTAAATACCCAGTTCCTCCAAGTCATTATTATAAGCTTTCTTAGTAATTGAGGAAAAAGAGCATAGGCAGTAATGTTGGGCACAATAAGGCCATTAAACAGAAGGCAAATGCCATTTGCTCAGAGCATCTTCTTTTGATGCTTTGTATGTGATAGGTTCCATGTTTACTTCCTGGCAGCTCCAGGTAGGGCCAGGAATGTCCCCTGATTGGATGAAACCCTGGAGTGCTGCTGCCAATCAGAGTAGACAGTACTGGACTAGGTGGGCCAATGGTCTGCCTTGGTATAGGGCAAGTTCCTAATATAAATAGGAAACTCACAGTACTGTGAATGCCACCAGCTCTTTTTATATTAAGTTCCAGTGAACTGAATACATCATTGACCCTCCTTACTCGCTCACCTGCCCTGTGGCTGGTGTTGGGGGTGAGGAAGGCACAGAACTCAGTATCTTAAGGCCTCAGGGCCCTAGTGCCAGTCCCTAACCCCTCCTGTTGCTTCCCCTCACCACCACCACCACTGCCACTTACCCATCAACTTGGCAAATGTGGAAAAAATAACGGTAAGAAGCAGCAGCCTTTCTCCACTTGCCTGCTTTCCCTCCCTCTGGGCAGCGGTGAAAATTGGACCCAATCGGCTTTCTTGCCCATCTGAAACAAGGTGGGCTCTTCACTCCACTGCAATTCCAAGCGGAATTCAGTTGAGAAGGTGCCTTCCAGTGGCTTTGACATTCTTTGTGGGTCTCTGGAATTTCGCAGCCCACCTGCAAATCTGAAACCCAAGTGCCACCCTTCTCTCTACTGTTTCTGCTTCCAGTGTGGAGGATCACTAATGCAAATAGCACCGACCTGCACCTTCCGCCCAAGACGAGCCTGTTAGTTTGGGCTTGGCCTTGCTCTGACCTTTTCACCTGCCCCTCCTGTTGCCCAGCACTGGAGGTGAGGGACAGACTGGGACCAAACTATGACAGGAATTTGGCACAAGAAATTGCCAGGAAGCTGTCATCTCTAACCCCGGTGTTGGTTATGGGGTAGACGCAGCATAGCACTGAGCAGCGTTCATTCCTTCGTAGGGTGGGGCAGAAATATTCTCACTACACTCAAGTGATAATGTCTTCATCGGTTGCCTTTTAGCCCATTGACCATGGATGGCACACCAAAACAATTAGAATATCTGTATCTCCCTTGGGAAACATGCCTTACCAATTCTGATTGCTCTCCATTTCAGTCAGTTTACATATTATTCCAGGAATGTGGCTCAACGTTCCTCTTTTAGCAATAATGTTCCTTCCAGAACTTGCATTACAGCTGCAATCCTAAAATGCACATTTTCTTGGGAGTAAGTGTTCATACGTAAGTCATGTTATTCAGAGGAATACCTAAGCATATTTCTGTGATGGCCTGGGTTGTAAGTGTCCCTTCCATGTGGCACCTCACCAAGGAAAGAGGATATCAGATGGCCATCTGAGTTTGTAAAGGTCTGCCCCTTAAATATTGGGATTGTTTGTTTGTTTGTTTGTTTGTTTGTTTGTTTAAAAGGCTCATATACAACAAAGTGATTTACAGTCTCTAAAATACACCAGCAACAATTAGTAAAATGCAATAATAAAACTATTGCATCTGATTACAATAATACAAATAAACATAGATTTAAAATAGGCTAAAACCAGGATTAGACATGTGGCTCAACCATTCTAACCCAATTGCTTACCTCACATTTTAATTGGAAAAGGCTGTAAAAAAATGCTCAAGTGGTACATGCATCTTGGTCCTGAAGCCATAATGGACCAGTAAGAGTGCCTCTGCTGCTCTGTGTAAGGGTTTGTTTCCAGCATTAATTAGGAATCAAGATTTTGTGCTATTTTTTGTGAGAGTGGTGTTGGAACAGTGGGTGGTATTAGCACTTTCTATGGTTGTGTACATGTGTCAATGCTTTGCTGTTAGGACTCCTAGCCAAGGAGTTTAGACATTCTCCCCACATTCATTCCTTGCAGAATCAAGATCAGGTAATACCATTCCATTGCTAAAATGGTGTGTTTGTAAATTTAGTACTTGTATAGGCAGGATCACATGAACGCATTCATCTAGCCTTGCCGCAGCATGATTAGCATTCAGAAAGATCTAAGACTGTTCAATCAGACCCCCAAGCCATCATGTGAGTAGAAAGAAAATCACATGTTCCATGATGTTCCATTGGAACTCAGCCTAATCATGCTAAAGCTGGCAGTTAGGCATCTTAGGGAAAGACAGGCACAAAAAGGGTATAATGCAGGTCACGCCACACCAAATGCCACCTTGCATTTTGTCTCTGGCAGCAGAGAGTTCCCTTGATCCCCTGGAAGATGAAAAGGGAGTCACATTGGTTTGCAGAAGGGTACTGTGGGGGGGTTGGTGGAAGGAGTGGCCGTGCAACATGCATTTTTAAAGTCACAATTGAATGCGGTGTTGCTGGCAGCTGTGGGATGGGGAGAGAGTCCTCCTGTGCTTGGGTCCTGCTTGCGAGTTTCCCACAGGCATCTGAAGTAAAGTATGCATCGGATTGCAATCTCCTGCACTAGGCACGTGCCCTTAAACCTCCTATTGAAAGCATGCGATTCAGCATGGGACTCATAGAGTCAGAAGGAGTCTTGTAGTAGACCGTCTAATCCAGGGGTACCCACACTTTTGTCAAAAAGGGCCAGATTTGATGAAGTGAACGTGCGTGAAGTTGTTGAGCTTTTTTTGGAATTGAAGTTGCTGAGCTTTTTTAAGGATTTTACCACAAGGCATATACTGCCACAGGGGCCAGATTAGATATTAGATCGACCGGTGGACTTTGGACATGCCTGGTCTAATCCAACTCCTTACTCAGCACAGGAAATCCAAAGTTAAGAGCATCCCTGGCAAATGATGGAACGAGCCTCTGACTAAAGATCTCTAGTGAGGGACAGCCCACCACCCCTCTAGGTAATTGGTTCCATGGTGACACATGGACGGTGTGCCCTGGGAACCAGAAAGGGGCACTAACGTAGTAGCAACTAAAGCAACAGGACAAGATCTTGGAATTAATTTGGCCACAACTTGATTGATTACAAATGACAGTATGCTTTGGCATAGCCATTGGGTATGTGTCCTGAATCATTCAAACCAACTGCTGGACAAGCTCACAAGGGTTAAGTGTCCCTTCAAGATGCAGATCAACTAAGGTGACCCCTCCCAGGTTGCCAAATGAATGTCCTTTGGCCCATCAGCCTCCATCTGGACCTTCAGATGAATGAATGAATGAATAAGTTTATTACGGTCATAGACCAGAGGAAAAAAACCAACATAAAGACAACAGTAGTTTACGAGGGAATGATGGTGTCAATTAAAAGTTGTAAAATTATACATAAAAACAATGCACATATGCACACACACCCACACACACGCACATATATACTCATATATGCACTACCATATATGTGTAGACTTAAAAAGAAAAAAAAAAAAAAAGGGGGGGGGGGCTTGTCCAAGAGTCAGATCTTTTACTTTTTTACAACTAATGCCCTCCGCTTGATCGCGGCCGCAGAAAACTTGGCCACTTTCAGTGTTACTTCTGGGTTTTTATCTCCTAGTAGGATTTTCAGCCGCTGGGATTCAGATCGACCTGGAAATTTCTGGACGATAGGAGAGATAAACAGTGACCTGATATCCCCGTAAAGGTCGCAGTGTAACAACACATGTGAAGCCGTTTCCACCTCCTTCAGACCACATGGGCAAACTCGTTCGGCATAGGGTGTGCCCTCATATCTGCCCTTTAGTAAGGCAGATGGCAGTACATCAAATCTGGTAAGGGTAAACGCCCGCCTATATTTTGCGATTTGTAGATCCAGCAAATATGGGGTTAAATTAAACCCTTTTTCATAATCTTGGATAGCTGGATATTTATCTATCTTGCTCATATGGTCCTGAAGCTCTACATCTCCTATTCGCTGGCTCACCATCATTTTAGCCTTTTCAAAACCTGCGGCTATAAGTTCTTGTGAGGAAAGCCCCAGGCCCTTCAATTTTTCATAAAGCGACAATCTCCATTTAGACTGGAACGGGTCTAATAAAGTCAATGGAGCCACTCCCACTGGGAAAAATATGAGTTTTAGCCAGAAGTGAATCTTCAGGATCCATATCCTGGCATTAATAGGGAGTTGACCTACCTCCAGCCTAATGGCAGTGTTGGAGACACAGGTAGGTAACCCTAGTAGGGAGCGGTAAAATTTAGTTTGTACAGATTCCAGGGACTTGAGTTTTTGACAATTAAATATCTGGGTGCCATACATCAGTTGTGGAAGTATTTTTGCAACAAAGACCTGGGAGGCGGCAGGAACATATTGACCTCCTTTTCTGTAAAAGAATCTTATGATAGCTCTAAAAGATCTTTGCGCATTGACAATGGAATTCTTAATCTGATGGCACCAAGATCCCTTCTCATCAAAAATTATTCCAAGATATCTAAAAGATGTTACTTGCTCAATAGGTTGGTTATTAATTTTCCATTTATGTCGGAGTTTTCTCTTGGGGAACACCATAATTTTTGATTTAGTATAATTTATTATTAGGTGTTCAGCTTCGCAATACTCTGTAAGAGCTCGTAGAAGTTTTCTTAGACCCACACAAGAGAAGGAAATAAGTGCCGCATCATCTGCGTACAAAAGGACTGGTATTGGTATATTGTTTAGGTTTGGGGAATGAGTACTTGCTTCCTCCATCTTTCCGACTAAGGAGTTTATATAAAAGTTGAATAGAATGGGGGCAAGAACACAGCCTTGCTTGACACCATGGAAACTTTGGATTTCCTTTGATAGGTTCCCATAACGATCGCATCTAACACGGATCCGAGTATTTTCATGTAGTCTACGGATAAGAAGCAAAAGACGTCTATCGATGTTTGTGGCATTTAATTTTTCCCAAAGTCTATGCCGGGGTATCGAATCGAAAGCTGATTTGAAATCTATGAAGGCTACATAGAGAGAGCCTCCTTTCTTTGAGGTGTATTTCTCCACTAGATGTTGCAATACCAGTCCTTGGTCTAGAGTTGATCTATGTGCCCTGAAACCAGCCTGGGCTTCCTTTAGGATGTGCTCCTGTTCCAGCCAGTCCGCAAACTTTTCACGTAAGTGAGATGCATAAAGTTTGCTAATGATGCTTAAGAGACTGATTGGTCTGTAATTGGCTGGATCAAGTTTACAGCCTTTCTTGAATATGGGAACGATGATTGCCAATCCCCAGTCCTCTGGTATTATTGCTGTTTGATCTATGCTGGTGAAAAGGGTGGCAAGGACTGGGGCCCACCAGTCAATATTGGCTTTGAGAAGCTCAGGAGAAATATTATCTGCTCCCGGGGCTT
Source organism: Podarcis raffonei (assembly GCF_027172205.1). Classification (NCBI taxonomy): domain Eukaryota; kingdom Metazoa; phylum Chordata; class Lepidosauria; order Squamata; family Lacertidae; genus Podarcis; species Podarcis raffonei. The sequence continues at coordinate 67,627,870 of NC_070607.1, forward strand.
TTCTATGTTTGAGTGCCTGAATAAGCCTCCTAATCTCCGCAACCGACACCGGAGGCCACTCATCACCTGCCGCACACTGTATTAGTGGCTGTGTCAAAGGCAGAGCTGAATATAAAGATTGGAAAAATGCCTCCCAAGTCCCTGCAGGTATAGTAAACTCCACTTCTGAGGAAGTAGATCGCACTCCATTTGCTACCAGTCTCCAGAAGGTGGCCGAATCTCTCTCTCTGGATGCATCTATTAGGCATTTCCATTCTCTTTTCTGTGCCAGGAGTTTTTTGTTTTTGATCAAAATTTTATAGTTTCGTTTATCTTCAAACCAGCCCGTGGGGAGTTGGGGTAAATTGGCAGATCTATAATTCTTGTATTTTTTCAGTAAGTTTAGCTTCATGTCCTGACATTCTTGATCAAACCAGGGTTTGGAGTTTTTATATACTGAAGATTGCCTACTTGGCCTGTTCCTTTTTTCCTTCAGGGAATCTTGAAGGAGTGAAATTAACTCCTGAAATAAATTTATCTTTAGTTCATGGCTAGAGGAAGTTATAAGGTTTTCTCTCTTAGTGAGGAATTCCTTTGAGCATAGCCTGCTTGAAATTTCCTTATGCAGTTCATCTGTCCATCTGATACGCGAATATCTAAGCTCCAGAGCTGTAGGGCTCGAATGCTCGATTTTCTCAGCGCAGGATAAATCCTTCCCCGCAGCTACGAGTGCACTTAATGGCAGATGGTCACTGTCTAAGCGCTCCTCCACTTTGCATTCCAGAACTTTGTTTTGAAGATCATACGACACGATTATATAGTCAATTGTGGAGGCGCCATTGTTAGATATAAATGTGAATTCTCCGACCTTCTCCCCCTCTGTACGGCCATTCAGTATAACCAAGTCCAACTTGTTGACCAAGCGTAGTAGGCATAAGCCGGCATAATTGCAGCCTTTATCCTTTGAGACTCTAGCTGGTATTGGGTGGGTTTCCTCTATAATGGGGACTGTTTCGTGGAAATGGGCATACAAAGCCTCATCAGATTGTCCAGTTCTGGCATTTAGGTCGCCTGCCACCACTACAGAGGCATCAGGAAATGGACCTTCAGATGAAACTTCAATCCAGACCCATTTACTGAGGTACCCTGAAATTTTCATATGTCCAAGGGGAGAGGCTCCCTCTCATCCCATTGTTGAGGTTTCTCCTAAAGGTACTCCTGGCCACTGAGGCCACCTGAGCCTCCAATGACAGGGAATTATGATATGGCTAATATAATTAACCGTATGACATCATATATATATATATATATATATATATATATATATATATATATGCCTGAACAGGGTTGATTCTAACCTTACAGGGTTGTTGTGATGATTACAATAGAATGTACACAAAGTGGTTTAAACTCTCAGAAGTGCTACAGAAATGCTGAGTTTCATTATAAACCAAAGTTAATTAAGCAGCTCAAATTTCTGTGGAGACAAGCCTTTTCGCGGATCTTCTTAGCCACACATGGTGCTGTAGATGAAAGACATCATGTCAGCAAGATGTCATCATTTTTAATTTTTGGCTCAACGGGAAAGAAGTGCTCCCAGCTTAAGGAAAAATGCATCCAGTCTCTGTGAAGGAAGCAAAGCACTGAGGGAGCATCTAGGTGCGAAACCCAGAGCACCCCAGTGCTGGTGAAAAGTGCGGCGGAGCCTCAGGCTGGGAAAGCTACGGTTGGCCAGTGCTGGCGCTGAGAACTGAGGTGGTTGTAAAGGGTCTGGAGCTCTGCAGAATTACTGGCTTGGTCAGGTCATAGCAAAGCAGCTGCTCCCACCCCCTGGCTTTGTGGAGGACAGTGGAACACAGCAAGCCTAGTCTGGCAGCTCCCTCTCCACCTCGGCCCTCCCCTTTCTGAAGAAGCAACTTATAAATCTGCCCAGGGCACTGCAAGCACTGAGCTCATGCCCTTAGATCTGCGCGTGAGGAGCTGTAACTAGCGATTATAGGAATTTAAGACTGGCTTTGAAATTCTTTTTAAAATTTTTTTAAAGTTTTTTTTTTATTCTGGCAGGTCTTGGGATGCCGAAGGGTGAATGAGGAGGGACACAGGTCAGTCTATAATGCCATGCCTTACACTCCTGCTGCACCTGCTCGTGTTCAGGAAGCAGCAGGCAAAGAGAGAGGCTTCACATTTCCAAACTAGCCTGAGTTTGCTAGCTCTTTCAGTCCACCCTGTCCATTTTTTCCAGTGTAGTAAACAAGAGATTGGCATGCTTAGAGCCCCTCGGGACGCCCCCCCCCCATGTATTCTGCAACATGACACGGACACAATGATAGTGTATTATCAGGAGATTTATACTGGACTGTCCACACAGTGTTCAGCTTTCTTAATTGTTCTGCAATGCTTCCTTGGGGTCACTGTGTTACTGCTGGAGGACTTCTGCATGGTGATGCAATGAAAGGAGGGCGCAAAAAATAATAATAGAAGAAGCCTGGAACATTTGCAGTGTCAAAACTTATAGGAAGGACAAACAGTACAGTGGTACCTCAGGTTAAGAACTTAATTAGTTCCGGAGGTCCGTTCTTAACCTGAAACTGTTCTTAACCTGAGATATGACTTTAGTTAATGGGGCCCCCCGCTGCTGCCGCGCTGCCGGAGCATGATTTCTGTTCTCATCCTGAAGCAAAGTTCTTAACCCGAGGTACTATTTCTGGGTTAGCGGAGTCTGTAACCTGAGGTACCACTGTACTGTAAAAGCAGGATCATGTGTAACTGTCCCGAAAGTGTCATGAGCACAAATAATCATGAACGCACAATAAAAAAGACATCTGGAGCAGCAGCCCTGAGATGAAATAAATTATGGTTTATGAGTGGGAACGTTGGAGGGAGCAGTGGAATGCAAGAGAGTTCTGAGCCCTTTGTTTTTCTCTTTGAGGAATGGCTATGGTGACAACCAGTCCAATGATGCACAGTGTAAAATGGCTTTCATACTTCCAATATTGGATTATATTCACACACACACACACAGTTGCTGCAGTTTTGAATGGAACACCAGAGTCCATGTGTTGGAATGCAGCTTGTATCAAACAAAATGCAGGAGGCTGGTACGTGGGAAGGGAGTGGCAAATCCTTCTCTGCCTGCATGTTTTCCTATACACCACCAGCCTGTAGCTGCTTTTCTCCCTGTGTAGCTTAAACTGGTCTCAGAATCTGGCCAGGAGAAAAACAGCATCCCCCTCACACCTGTTCCTTTCCCCATGAAATATAATCTCTCTCTCTCTCTCTCTCTCTCTCTCTCTCTCTCTCTCTCACACACACACACACACACACACACTCACACACACACAGCTTGTCACTCATTTGTGGGTTTTATTCAAGTGCTTACTGGAAAATTAGGTTTGCACAATTAAAGCACTCTTTCACCCTAGCACAACAATACAAATATATCTATGTAACTGGCTTTTTAGTTAGGAAAGGCATGGGAAAATGCACTGGAAAGTGCGGGATGAACAGCTAATTAATGGGAAGACCTCTAAACACTATGCAAGAAAATCAGGACGAGTGCTCATTGTCATATAGCTACCCTGCAAAACCAATGCTCCATAAAGACTCTGCATAGTATAACCTCTGTATAAGCTTTGTGCAAGCAGGATGAATGTTCAATAAACTGATCATCTGAAAGAGGTCTATATATGTTTGATGGTGAGCATTGAGCTAAAACATGGGCTTGCCACTGTCCAATCTCGTTTAAACCCTAAGGGAGGCCCTCTTAAGTGTTGAATGTGCTGTGTGGTCCACACGCATAGTTCCACTGGTAGTATGGGGCTTCCATTTCCTCTCCCGTCACTAAAATCTCCTCAGGGGGGTCCCAACCCTCCTGAGCTGACTTTGGCAGCTGGAGGAGACGGAAGAGGAAGTGCTACTGCCGCACAGAAGTTTGTTGCATCAGCAGAGATACAGCGTTAGATATGGCCCAGTGTATTTAGCAGTCAAATGGTGAGTAGAAATGGAATAAATTATCAGAAGTAAGAAAAGGTATGCAAATGTGCTCAACTTCCATAATTTGTATATGGTCTCTTCTGTAGCAAACATTGGGTGGTACTATGTGCTACAAGGTCTCCGATTCAAATGTTGCAGAATCATAGAATTGTAGAGTTGGAAGGGATCTCAAGGGTTATCTAGTCCAACCTTATGCAATGCAGAAATCTCAACTCAAGCATCCATGACAGATGGCCATCCAATCTCTGCTTAAAACCACCGAAGGAAGGAGAGTCCACCACCACCTGAGGAAGATTGTTCCACAGTTGAACAGCTCTTACAGTCAGACATTTCTTCCTGATGTTTAGTCAGAATCTCCTTTCTTGTAACTTGAATTCATTGGTTCAGACCCTAGCCTCTAGAGCAGGAGAAAACATGCTCCCTCTTCCATGTGAAGTTATTTGAAGATGGCTATCATAACTCCTCTCAGTCTTATGCAACCTAAACATACCTAACTTCTTCAACCGTTCCTCATAAGGCTCGGTTTCCAGACCCTTGATCCTCTTGGTCACCCTTCTCTGCACATGTTCCAGCTTGTCAAAATCCTCCTTAAATTGTGGTGCCCAGAACTGGACACAGTACTCCAGGTGGGGGCTGACCAAGGCAGAATAGAGTGGGACTATTGCTTCTCTTGATCTGGAACTTTTTCAGCAGGGGGCCGGTCCACTGTCCCTCAGATCTTGTGGGGGGCCAGACTATCTTTTTTGGGGGGAGGGAAATAACCCTGTGCCCCACAAATAACCCAGAGATGCATTTTAAATAAAAGCACACATTCTTCTCATGTAAAAATATCAGACGGGCCCCATAAATAACCCAGAGATGCATTTTAAATAAAAGCACACATTCTTCTCATGTAAAAATATCAGACAGGCCCCATAAATAACCCAGAGATGCATTTTAAATAAAAGGACACGCTGATTCCCAGACCGTCTGTGGGCCAGATTTAGGAGGCAATTGGTCCGGATCCGGGCCTTAGTTTGCCTACCCATGATCTGGACACTATGCAGCCTAGAGTAGCATTAGCTTTTTTCTGCTGCTGCATCACACTGTTGACTCACGATAAGCTTATGGTGTACTAAGGCCCCTAGATCCTTGTCACATGTACTACTGTCGAGCCAGGTGTCTTGTAGCTTAGGAAAACGCAAAGGACAAATGCCAACAAAGAAGCATAGGAAACAATGAGAGCATGCTAAACCATGATGTAAGCACCACTACTAGTGAGCCATTGTTTTTGGTAGGCAACAGAATTTTCAGGATATTTTCGGGATATGTAGGGCTTGCTAGAAGATGCTGTCATATTTGGCACAGGCCGCGGCGTCATCATGGCACCAGTGTAGGAGAGATGGTAAACAAGGACATGATAGATTATGAAAGTTCTGAGGAGAACTTGAATGGTATGTTTTTGATTCACTGGAGAAAGTAAGAGCCCGTGGAAGTAAACAGGGATGGGACCGGCTAGGGTTGCTCAGTGGAGAAATATGTTTGTTGAATGTTTTTCTGTGTGTTTGTGTGTGTGTTGGATAAATTACCTAGTCAAGGCTGGAGAAGGAAATATTGCCATGGTCAAAACACGTTAATGAGCCTAGAGGGAAACTCAGTTGATGAGAGTTTGGAGGGAAAGGAAAGTTTCATCTTTACAGACGTCACAGTTAGAACTTTTGAGAAAGCGCTGGCCAGGTTTCAGCCTATAAGATCTATGGGGTATGCTGTGAACAGGCTGTGAGTACCTATCCTGTTCTCACTGGGCTCCTGAGGAAACAGAGGACTTGCCAGTGGCAACACCAAACAGTATCAAGGGCCAGTCCAATGTCAGAGGCTAAGCAAGCAGAGCCCACAACAAAGGGTCAGGCAAGAGACAAAGTCAGGACAGTACATAGTCAGGACTGGCATAGTTTCCAGTAACAGGCAGGGTACAGAGCTGGTACATAGATATTGTTCCAGAAGCTCTTCCAACCCAGCACTGGACTTGCTTTTCCTTGAATATTCATAGGATTGAACATTCATAGGATCGTGCTCTTAGAATATTGCGCGTAGTTCTGCTTGTGCTGTCTCAAAACAGATATTATAGAATATAGTATTAAAATGGTCAAGAAGTTGTGAGCACTTCCCTACAAGGAAACCACTTAGAGGTTTTCTTTAAAATTAAGTGGCATACAATTTTTGTGAAATAAATACAAGTAAAATAAGGGGAAGCCTGAGTGCTTAGCTCTTCGTTGTTGTAAAGAAAAGGGGACAGGGGGGATGATTGAACGACATAAAATTTTATATGGTGTGGGGGGGGGAAAGGTGCAGTAAGTTTTCTTCCTCCCTCTTTCCCTAATAATTCTAGAATTTGGCTAGAACGCAATGGAAATGAATGGCAGAAGAGGTTCGAAGAAGTTCTTTTCCATGCAAAATAACAATGATATTGCCTTTAACATTTGTATAGAGCTTTCAAGTGTTCCAAGGGCTTCATGTGCACTGCCTTGTTGCAATCCTTAAAACAGTGCTGAAAGATGCATCAGTAATATAGGATCAATTTATGGAATTAACTACCACACAATGTGATGATATTTAAAAGCTGAGGTGCTTTTAGAAAGGATGAGACAAACTCATCAAAGATAGGTCTGTCAACACCTATTAATTGGAATCAGAGGTGCCAGCTTGCGAGGGCAATTGGGGGAGGAGGGCGATGTTGTGTGTGTGGTGTACCAACATTGCATACACAAATTTGGGACATTGGGAGGAGCCAGGGGTAGAACTGAATGCAGTGGCAGTGCAGCTTCAGTGGCTGATAGCTCCTCCTCTTCCTGCTGCCACCATCTGCAGGGGGTGCTTGAACCCTCTGCAATAGCAGCAGGAGGAGAAGGAGTCGGCCACTGATTTTTGGCACTGGGGGTGGGGGCAAAAGGGCTCAGCCCCCATGAGTTGGCACCCCTGACTGGAATGTATGGATTGCTGTTTCTGATCCATGTCTATTGGGCCTGTGCTCATTCGTAAGACGTTTCTGTGCTGTTCCCACATCTGTCTGTGATTAATGGGGGGAATGAAAATTTGCATTATTTTCTATTGCATTTGTTCCATTTATATATCCTAGTACGCATTTTTACCCTAAAGCATGTATTTCTGATACACTTTTGGTCTGTTTGAGGTAACTACATTTCAAAATTCATAGAAGTGCAAAAATTGAAGTGCCCCAGTCCATGAATTAGACTGAAATGACATCCTCAGGTATGATTAGATTGAATTACATCCTCAGGTATGATTGTTGGCCAATGTAGCTGACTGGAACTTCCTTGTACAGAGGGACTCGTAGTACAAACTGCAAGATAGCAAGGCTGTCCCTTTCAGTGAGAGCCAGTGTGGTGTAGTGGTTAAGAGTGGTGGACTCATAATCTGGTGAACCGAGTTCGCTTCCCCGCTCCTCCACATGCAGCTGCTGGGTGACCTTGGGCTAGTCACACTTCTCTGAAGTCTCTCAGCCCCACTCACCTCACAGAGTGTTTGTTGTGGGGGAGGAAGGGAAAGGAGAATGTTAGCCACTTTGAGATTCCTTCGGGTAGTGATAAAGCGGGATATCAAATCCAAACTCCTCCTCCTCCTCCTCTTCTTCTTCTTCTTCTTCTTCTTCTTCTTCTTCTTCTTCTTTTTGCCTTTTGTGGGTGCCCAGAGACATTTGCCTGGCTGCTGTTTGAAACAGAATGCTGGATTAAATGGACCTTGATGTGATCCAGCAAGGCAGTTCTTATGTTCATTGTAGGAGCACTCTGTGGGTATTTCTCTGTTGCAGCAAAACCAGTCAAGAACCTCATGGTATAACCTGTTGTGGGTCATGCTTCGGACTAAATGGGCTCCTCCAATGTATTATTATTATTATTAGATACATTTTAATAATAATATTTTATGTCTCTCTGTGATTTTATTATATTGCTCTTCCAAGGCCTCTTTGAGCGAATAATACTAATACTAATACTAATACTAATAACAATTTTATTACTTATACCCCACCCATCTGAATTTAAGTAAATAAATAACTTACCTTACAAGGCTGTTCAGAGGATTTAAAAAAAAAAATCATTCAAACATAACAGTTAGCTACAGGATCAGAGCACCCCACATTATTTCCATGGCTTGTAATGACATGGAATAGGGGACCATTGCCCGGACAAAAAACAATGGGTTCTGAGGAAAATGTAGAACCTTCCTCCCCACCCCACCCCCACCCTCGGTTAAAATTGCCTGGCTCTTCTGCCCGTCTTCATCCCAGAACTTTTTCTGTAGCTGCCTAAACCCTGCTTGAAGGGAGAGGATTTTTCAAATGAAAGGAGCCCCTATGGATGGGGGGGGGAGTGAGTCAGGCACACCTGTACGTGTGGGAGCCGTTCTTGGAACCTCTTGGCTCCCGGCAGGAGCAGCCGCAGGTCCCACTACAAAGGGACCCCGGGGAGACTGAATAGTTTCCAGCCGAGAATGTTCCCCCAGGGCGGGCAATTAATAACATTCCCCCATGTTCAAAGGGAAGGCGAGGCCCAGGCGCGGCAGCATCTTGTCGGGACCCGGCCTGCTTCAGAAAAAAAAGGATCTGCATGGGAGTGAAATAGAAAGGAAATACCTCCTGTTGACTAAGGAAAGGTGTGTGTGTCTGTGAGATTGTGCGAGGGAGAGAGTGGAGAAGGATGATCATTTCCACAGAGGGAAGGCGGTTTGGTTCAGCGCGCTCTGCATGCCCTGAGTACCGCCATCTAGATTTCACAATGTCGTGTTCGGCCACCTGCCCATTCTATTGATGGATTCTCCATATTTTGGGTTGTTCTATGTATAGCATGAGGGACACGGGTGGCACTGTGGGTTAAACCACAGAGCCTAGGGCTTGCCGATCAGGTGGTCAGCAGTTTGAATCCCCGCGACGGGGTGAGCTCCCGTTCCTCAGTCCCTGCTCCTGCCAACCTAGCAGTTCAAAAGCACGTCAAAGTGCAAGTAGATAAATAGGTACTGCTCCGGCGGGAAGGTAAACGGCGTTTCCATGTGCTGTTCTGATTCGCGAGAAGCGACTTAGTCATGCTGGCCACATGACCCGGAAAAACTGTCTGCGGACAAACGTCGGCTCAGTAAAGCGAGATGAACGCCGCAACCCCAGAGTCGTCTGTGACTGAACCTAATGGTCAGGGGTCCCTTTACCTTTATGTATAGCATGTAGATAACACATGATGGGTGCCTTCAAAGAAAAAAGAGTCAAAAAGCCTAAGCAGCTGCTTCATTAGAAAAAAAATATACAGTGGTACCTCGGTTTAGGAACTTAATCCGTTCCGGAAGTCCGTTCTTAAACCAAAGCATTCTTAAACCGAGGCGTGCTTTCTCTACTGAGGCCTCCCGCCACCGGTGCCCTTCCACCATTCGGCTTCCATTTGTCTTCCAGGGCAAAGTTCGCTAACACCTACTTCCTGTTTTGTGGAGTTTGTTGTCCGAATCATTCCTTAACAGGGCTGTTCGTAGACTGAGGTACCACTGTACATAGAAACATAGAGCTGGAAGGGGACCACAAGGACCATCTAGTCGAACCCCCTGCAATGCAGGAATCTTTTGCCCAACATGGGGCTCAAACCCACAACGCTAAGATTAAGCATCTCATGCTTTACCAACTGAGCTACCAAGGCAGATACATAAGTCATGCAGTGTGTGTGTGTAGGAGACCGACCCAAAACGACAACATGGAGTACAAGCTTTTGAGTTTACCAGAACTCTTATTCAGGCTGGATGTTAAACAGAGAAAGAAAAGTGAGAGAGAGAGGGAGATAGAAAGATGTTGCTGGCCTTGTTGGAACCCTGTGTCTGTACTTCGTAACAGTTCAAAGGGAGAAGGAGCTTTGCAGACTTATCTAACCTGATTAAGCTTGCAAAATGCCTCCTCCATTATATCTGGAGAGTGTTACAAACACGAGCTTCTGTCATTCCCAGTAATACCTTTCCCCTTCCACCCTCCCCATTTATGTATTTGTTTATTGCTTAACATCCAGCCTGGAGAAGAGTTCTGGTACATTCAAAAGCTTGCATGTGATTTTTAGCTGGCTTTATTTCTACCATCTCCGTATGTTATGCAAAGGCAGAGCTTTGTGCCCAAGTGATAAGTTCTGTCACTTTTTCCCAAAAAATATATGTATGGGGGAAAGAGCCTTTATAAGGGGAGCAACAGCAAATTTGCTTCTTTAAAAGAAATAAATAGATATCAAGAATTGCAGCCAAATCCTAAATATGTTTACTTAGGATAAATCTCCTGTTGAGTTCAGTGGGAATTATTCTCAAGTATGCTCAGTGGGAAAAACTGCCCCAGGCACAGAAGAAGAAGCAGGGAGCTGTCTTTTGGAATCTATAAATATTTTGGAGGTGCTGCCTGTGTCCCTGGAGATCAGATGTGGGAGCTGTGGACTGTTGGGAGTGTTTAAGCATGTGCCTCTATGTATGCTCAACCTGCGCATTTGTAAATAAATGCAAATACTGCAAATGTTACAAAATACCCATAAGCTTCCAGGGACGGACCTTCAAAAGGCATCAGCAGGCAGTGGTGCCCTCCTAGTGGTGGTGAACCATGAAAAGGATAGCAAGGGATGAGGCAAGGCATATATCTTGCAGCAGCTGGACACAAAGATTTCTTCTCCACCAAGTTAAAAATGACTAAAACAGGTTAGTGGGCTGTTTTATGTCCATGTCTCATCAGACGCTATGTTCTCAGGTTCTCCTGTTACCACAGGACATGGAATGGACAGGACAATCCCCTGGAGGTCTCTCTTCCCACTGTAAGTGGCCCTTGTTACAAGCAAAATCCACAGTTTATATTTATTTATTACTGCATTTATATCCCACCTTTCCTTCAAGGGGCTCAGGGTGGCATATAATGCTATACAACACTGCTTTCCTAACTTCTGCCTCTTTCTATGGCCAATCAGAGCCTGTACTCAGGCCTGCCCTAGGATGGGAATCAGCATTTTGTCTCACTCCTGTCATAACCCATCTTGTCTGCTGCAAAGCCAATAAGAGTTCAAGACTCATAGCTTCTTACAACAACTGATAGTGAAGCCCCACCATATAAATGCAAGCTATAAAGCTTCTTTCATGGACCAGCTTCGTACGAAGACCACAGAGAAGGAATGTGTGTGTGCATATACTTCATGTTTTCCACTCAAAAGCAATTGCTGCTCCCTTAAGTAAACAGTCTTGACATTTTTTAAAAAATGAGGAGAGTCACATAACAGCTTTTTACTTTTACTACTAATTTTCTCTTAATGAAAAGGAAGGCTCATTAACTCCTCTGTCTTCCTTCCTTTGGAACACTTAACTTCCTCTCATGTTGGATCTGGCCAGATAGGGCTTACCCCAACATTGTTTTGCTGACATTCAGAGAATAGCTGTGAGAGTGATAAAAGGAAAATCCTTTCAAGAAAGGTTGAAGCAGCCAGGTATGTTTGACTCAGGGGCCAAACCACATGTGATGTTGAGAGATCTGTGATTAGCACTCTCGCAGTTGTTGGACTGGTTTTGGGTTGTTGTTTTTTTAAAGTATTGTAAATGTGGCCACAGAGGAACCTAATTCAGATTGGGATCAGAGTGCGAGAGTAGGAGGGTGTTAACCCTCTCATGCCATGCCCTTTCCCTGATCTGCCCCTCGTCAACAGTTGGTGCTATTTACTCTGCACGGTGAAACATACTAGCATCATATTGGATGGAGGAGTGGGATAAAAATATTTTCTAACTGGATGAAAATGTCTCTGCCTTAGGTGTTCATTTGGTGGTGGTGGTTTTTTGGTATTTATTTTAACAGAGTCGGTCACGACTGGACCTAATGGTCAGCAGTCCCTTTACTTTACCTAGTAATTGACCTTGAGGTGTATGTAAAAGATGGTTCATGAAATAATAGTGATGATGATGATGAATCGGTAGGTTTTGCAACCTACGCATTCATCTTGCAGTCCATTTGTCCCTTGAAAATCTGATCTAGAGGACTCTCAGTTCCTAGGATTTGAATTATATAGAACATTAAACAGAAATAAGGATCTGGTAAACAATCCTACCATAGTGACTAAGATGGACAGTCAAAGGCTGCAAATAATACTAGAGGCACGAAAAGGGAATCAACGTTAAAGGTATTCCAGATGTTCATCTACTTTTGTGTAAATGATTGAGCTCTGTTGAAAAACGTTTTATTATAATACCTAGGAATTGATCATTCAGAAGTGGTAGAGCAGACTAGGTGAATTGGGCAGGCAACTGGGGAGAATTATAGACTAACTTGGCTCTCGACAGAAATTTAGTAAGTGGTCCTCAAGCCAGGTCCCTATACTGTCTAGAGCAGGCATGGCCAAACTTGCCCCTCCAGATGTTTTGGGACTACAACTCCCATCATCCCTAGCTAACAGGACCAGTGGTCAGGGATGATGGGAATTGTAGTTCCAAAAGAGCTGGAGGGCCAAGTTTGGCCATGCCTGGTCTAGGGGATGGGGAGAAATTTGATTCAGTTTGCGTTTAAAGGAAAAGCTACTGTATTTCCATTTTTTTGAAACAGTACATGAACCAAAACATGGCCATCCTTTGAAATGTGCTTTTCTCTGAATTTTGCACCTAAGGTGTCAAAAAATGCATATACTGGCATGAAGTGTGTGGGAAAATGCATGTATTAGTGAAAATAACATAGATAAATGCAATAGGTTAAGCGCAATTGCTTTGCAAAAGTTTTTTTATTAGGCGATATTCACTAAGATGCTGATGAATTTTCATGAGGATTTTTTTTCTTGCGTTTTGCAAGCTGATGTGGAAACATGAAGAATAGAACGTAAGATTAGGAAAATGAGAAACTGGCAAAAAATCAGAATGGTCAGATTCCCCCATCCCTACCTCTTCATTCCCAATTGCCATTTCCCATTTTCCAACTTTGGGTGGGTCCAGGATATTACAACTGACACCTCAATTTGTGTCACTGATCATATCCTCCTCTTAACTCAGAAGCCAGGCATCCTGAGAGCTGAGAAGATGGTAATTAACTTTGGCTTTCTCTCCTGATAATCAACGGGGCATGTGGCACTACAAAGACCTTGCCACTCAGTCTAAATGAATTTCCCTTCGTCTTGTTCTGCATTCAGATCCTATTAGTACTGGAAGACTTAAGTTAAACCAGGCACCAGGCATGGCTGTGACCCAGTTATGACAGCACCAGTGTTGACTGAGTCAGACTCCACAGGCATTGCAAAACCTTGCAGGGACCAAGCTCAGGTTTCCCTCAGCACCCAGATTGGACCGTCCTTCCAAGCATGGTTTGGATTTCAAGATTTCCTTTCATTTTCCCTAGGCTGGTGTGTGAAACTTTGATAGCACTTTGGATGGATGTTTATAACCGGCCTCTGAGGCATGGCAAAAGGAGTGCGAACCTTTGCAGCAACTTTTTTGGATGTCAGAATAGATCCTAAGTTCCAGATCGGTGGTTTGCCAGCAGACTGAGGAAGGGAAGCCTTGCCTAGATTTTGGTCACATTGGCAAACAGAGCACAGAGATTTGTCTCCATCATTCTGAAGTAGGGTTGCTATGCTTTGCTGGAGGTTGTCATACTTAGAATAATAGAATTGTAGAGTTGGAAGAGACCCCAAGGGCGATCTAGTCCAACCCTCTGCAATGCAGGAATCTCAACTCAAGCTTTGATGACATGGCATCTACACATATAAATCAACACATGCATATTTATACAAACCACCCTTCTCTTTTGCCATGGTAAGCTTTGAATATAGCAAATCAAAAACCTATTCTCTCCACTTCTGGATAGATGATTTTCCTTTCCCTTTTTGCTGTGGTTTTGTACTATTTCTCTGAAGTCCAGGATTTTCTGTTAGATCCCACAGTTTATGGTTGCTGTGAGTCTAACTGGTCACATGAATCTAAGGTGAACATTCTGTTCTCCATCTTCCAAGAATCTCACTGGCTTTTGAAAAGTAGAACATGAATTTCTTATTACTATCTGCAAAATCATAACGTGGATTATGCATGTGTATGAACACAGCCTTGATTCTGATTGCTTTGGTTTTGTTTTTTTTAAAAAACCAATATGCAAAGTGACCTAACAAAAATATTGTTGCATTAAAAATCCCCTAATGAGTACTAGCCTATCACCTAGACATGCACGTTCCTTTCATGTTTCTGCCCGCCTCCACCACTGCCAAACCTTCATGCAAACTGACAGGCCTTGTAGCATTGTGAGCATTTTCTGATTCTTCTTTCCTTTGGGTGGGAGAGGACAGTCTCTGCTGTGTTAAATGCATATGGTTACAAGGAGAGCAAGATTGAGTTAAGAAAACTTGCTTAACCTCCTTACAGAAATTGGATTCAGGTAAGACAGGTAGAGTTGCCAAAAGTAAATTTGCAAGAAATAAGGGAGTTGTAATGTCTCTTTAGGGATGTGGTTGGCTCTGTGGTCTAAACCACCGAGCCTAGGGCTTGCCGATCAGAAGGTCAGCAGTTCGAATCCCCGTGGCGGGGTGAGCTCCCGTTGCTCAGTCCCAGCTCCTGCCAACCTAGCAGTTCAAAAGCATGTCAAAGTGCAAGTAGATAAATAGGTACCGCTCCGGTGGGAAGGTAAACAGTGTTTCCGTGCGCTGCTCTGGTTTAGCCAGAAGCGGCTTAGTCATGCCGGCCACATGATCTGGAAAAACTGTCTGAGGACAAACACCGGCTCCCTTGGCCAGTAAAGCGAGATGAGCGCCGCAACCCCAGAGTCGTTTACAACTGGACTTAACTGTCAGGGGTCCTTTACCTTTACCTTAATGTCTCTTCAGTACAGTGCTATGGAGCTGCACCGTGCTATGAAAATGGAGACATAAATTCTAGAGTGCTGCCACATCCTAGGATAGAGACAACCTTTATAAAGGGGACACAGTGGGGTCCTGGGACCAGCAACCTTGAGTCTTTTATACCGATTAACTGAGTTCAAACAAATGGCCCTTTTCACATCTCTAAATCCCAGATTTAACTTGCCTGCTATATTATATTGTGAACATAATATTCTGTATTACTTGTTGTGCTGACTCTTGGAAGCAGCTGCCTAGTCCTCTCTCACACATCCTATAGTAATCCAACGGACTGTAACAAGCACCACCCTGTGTGACCCAACTCTTTTTGATCCATCCATTTCCCCACCTTCTTAGACAAACAGAACCACAAGGCAGCTCTTATTTGTTATTGTAATAGATGCATAGACACGAAGGAGACAGGACTTGGCCCCTTTGTGTTTTAGCTCCCAGAAAAAAACAGGGGAATAGCAATTACACTGTCAAAGAAAGTTGCTGCAAAGCAGACCTAGACCCTTTTATATCTGAGGAAAACGTTGCTGGGGGTGACCAGCTCTTCGCTTTAATTACAGGCCTCGTGTAACACTTCCAGCAGTTTATGTACAAAAGTGAAGACAGAATGATTATTATTATTTTTGTCACACTCTGAGGACCTCAGGGTGGAGTTATCCCACTGTGCTTCTCTACTGATGAGGTAGGTTAGACTGAGAGAGAGAGAGTGACTGATTCAAGATCACCCAGTAAGTTTATAAAGGCTGAGTGAGGATTTGAACCCAGGTCTCCGCAGCTCATTTCAGGCACTCAATCAATTATACTACATTGGATCACTTATTGTTGGCTAGTGGCTGGGGAAGGCTGGGTGGGTAGGAAAGACTTTCAACATGTGCAATTTCAGCTTCTGATCCTTGTCAAATTTCACCTTGCCCAGAGTAATAATTTCAGCAGGGGTCAATATTTATAGCTCCAAGAGGAAAGTGCCAGATTGAATTGAGCAGAAGGCTTGTGTACCAACTTTTGCATCTGTGTAGGAAATGAGATTCATAGCACATGCCAAACACTATCCAAGAGAGATGGTAAACAGACTGGTAAAAAAAAATAAGCTGCCTTTTCCCAGAGAATGAGTCATGTCCTGCCCACCGTGACAAATTTGCCACCTACATTGAAGGCACGAATCTTTTCTATGGAGCTCAGCTTCGGGGTACCCGTTTGATAACAAAATTCATGGGACAAGAGTCTGAGACTTGTGCACTTTGGACCATTTCAGCTGACATGACCAGAGATGTGGACGATGAGCTTGGAGAAATGCAAGCAGTCATGTGTGAATAAGTGCCAAACTAGACATAATGCAGGAGACCCATGAATATGAGTTCCTTTTTTTAAAAAAGTGTTGTTAATATAGCAGCAGGGTGTGTGTGTGTGTGTGTGTGTGTGTGTGCTACTTTGAATTAGGACCATGGTACTGAGAAACGGAGGATATAATCCTTTCCCCAAGCACTATTTTCTTGTCAAAAGTTGCCAGTTTACCGGACCAAAATATATAGATGCCCACTGGACAAATAGCAACTACAGGAGGGTGATTTTCAGTGGGAAAGTGGCTTGTGGGTGGGGAGGGTTAATTCCCCCTCTCCCAGTGCTACATCCCCTATCCCAGATTGAAAGGTGGGACATGGCTGATATTCACTGCATAGTTTGGCTGTTAGATCCAGCAATGTTCCATTGTACTTATTAAAACATTTCTATTGCTGTCCTCACTCTTTTCAAAAAACCACCTGCAAAAGGGCCCCTTTTTCTGTAGGAACATCACACCTCCTGTAACCCTGCTGACTTCCTCCCTCCTAATCCTCTCCTCTGTCCACTACTCAAGAGCCAGGGGATGATGAAGACAGCCTTTGCATTGTCAATTGCTCTTAATGGCCTGGTATTCTGTGCTCTCTCTCTCTCTGTTTCTTAATGGCACCCCTATCAGATGATCTCCTGAACAGGAAAACTGGTAAAGCCCAAATATTAGCTAAATTATGGGTAACAGGGTTGCCAACTATTGGTTTAAGAAATCCTAGGCCGCTGGGTAACTCCTGGTGTTACAACCAGCTTGGGCAGGGCAGGATTTGGCTAACCGAGGATGGAGGATGAGGCTTTCAAAGGCAACTATTGTGGTTTCTGCCATTTTGTGGGATTCCCTCTTAAGAGAGGTTAGACTGGCTTCCTCTTCGTTAGCCTTCCGCTCGCAGGCAAAGACCTTCTTGTTCAGACAAGCCTTTGAAAATTAAGGTGCAGGCAATGCTGGTCAGTGAGCAGCTGTCAGGGCAAACTGTTTTTAATTGCTGGTTTTGAATGTGCTTTGATGTGCTTTAATTATTGTTTTGAACTGGTTTGTTTTGATTATGTTGTGTTTTGCAATGTTTGTAAATGTTGTCAGCTGCCTTGAATCTCAACTGGGGAGAAATATATTAATAAATATACTGAAGAAGAAGAGGAGGAGGAGGAGGAGGAGCTAGCTATGTTAGCTATGTTCTCCCTCCACTATCAGAAGCAGTATGCCTCTGAATACAGTGGTACCTCTGGTTACGTACTTAATTCATTCCAGAGGTCCGTTCTTAACCTGAAACTGTTCGTAACCTGAAGCACCACTTTAGCTAATGGGGCCTCCCGCTGCTGCTGTGCCATCACTGTATGATTTCTGTTCTCATCCTGAAGCAAAGTTCTTAACCTGAGGTACTATTTCTGGGTTAGCGGAGTCTGTAACCTGAAGCGTATGTAACCTGAAGCGTATGTAACTTGAGGTACCACTGTACTGGGAAGTGTAAGTGCAGAGAGTGCAGTTTCCCTCTGTGTTCTACTTAAGGGCTTCCCCATGGCTGGCCACCATGGGAACAAGATGCTGGGCTAGATGGATCTTTGGACTGATCTAGCAGCGCTCTTCTTATGTTCTGATGGGTTTGTAGGAAAGCCAGTATGGAATCTGACTGGTTATGGTGCATCCTTGTTGGGCCTGGAATTTACTGGCTTTTCAGACTGCAACTGGTTCCCTGACAGAACGAAATGTTGCTGGCAGGGACTTTAATAGGCAGGTTGGCTTCGGCCGGCAAATGGAACCTTGTTTGGACCTGTCCATAGCAATGTTCTTGGTCTGGTCAACAATTCTAAGAAGCTACAGAGACTGGCACTTAGATGCCGCCTGGTTGAGAGGCCTTAGCTAGGTATGTCTGGTATACATGTGATCAATATCTAGGAGATGGCAAAAGAAGATGGGCAGGTTGGCTGTATATTTCAGAAGGGTAAGCTAGCACCAGGCATAGAGGGACTCCTCCCCAAAGAGGCATCAGGCTTGACTACATTTTCACATTCTAGAGATAGAGGAGGTGTGGGTTGCATTCATGAGGAATGAAAGCAAGCAAGGCATCTGCAGATAAACTGCAGTACAGCAGGGCAGGGTCAGGCCAAATGATGTGCTCTTCTTAGAGCTAACATCAACATTAACCAGCGGGCAGGAAAAGCATTTATGCAGGCATAATCAACGGAGCTGATTAATATCTGTTTAGCTGTGGACGTCAGGCTGGGAAATCCAAGACACTTAGAGACATCCTGAATCTTAGCATGTCACGAGAGCCCTGCTGTGTGAGGCATAGCTGCGAGCACAAGTCCCAAGTGAATGCTGAGTGAGGTTTGTTTTGTTTTGTTTTGTTTTGTTTTGGGATAAGGCCCAGTGCACTGTAATTAGAGATAGGATATTTGGCTAGATGGGCCATTGGTCTAACCTGGAAGGGTTGTTGTTCTTGCTCTTGTGTTCTTATAATTGAGAACAGGACAAGCTGAAGATATTTGTATAAACTCTGCCTGCAGCTTCCCAATTTGGAAAGGCTTTCTGGAGCCTCAACATCTCATGATCAGGTTTGCCTCTGGCCGGAATAAAAACCCCTGTCCTAAATGTAATTAACACAACTTTCCCATTAACGGCCACAATGGAATAATTCATAATTACTGAAGCTGTTGCACGCCCAGCTTTCCGGGAGCTTTCTCACAGCCACCAGGAATGTGGAGCCCATTGTATTTGGGGACAGAACTCCTTCTCTGAACAAGAAGACTCCCTGCAAGAAGACTCCTCGCTTGTCCATTTTGCTAACCCTCAGAATATCTGCAAGAAAAACAATGTCTCCTCCTTGGGCCCACTAGGCTCACCATCTGCCTGTTTCAGTGGAGTGCAGCCAATGTGATCAAAGGGCTTGTAGTACCTTCTGAAAGAAGAACAAAAAAAGATGATGGGTAGACAGAGCTGTAGGGACGCGGGTGGCGCTGTGGGTTAAAGCCTCAGCGCCTAGGACTTGCCGATCGAAAGGTCGGCGGTTCGAATCCCCGCGGCGGGGTGTGCTCCCGTCGTTTGGTCCCAGCGCCTGCCAACCTAGCAGTTCGAAAGCACCTTCGGGTGCAAGTAGATAAATAGGGACCGCTTACTAGCGGGAAGTTAAACGGCATTCCGTGTGCTGCGCTGGCTCGCCAGATGCAGCTTTGTCACGCTGGCCACGTGACCCGGAAGTGTCTGCGGACAGCGCTGGCTCCCAGCCTATAGAGTGAGATGAGCGCACAACCCTAGAGTCTGTCAAGACTGGCCCGTACGGGCAGGGGTACCTTTACCTTTACCTTTACTAGACAGAGCTGTATAACATTATGAATGGTACAGAAAAGACTGGGCAGAGATTTTCTCCCCCTCTTCCATAGCACATAATGCTAGATTAGAGGGGGACACACAAAGCATTCAAACCAAAACAGAACCCAAGACTGCTAGCACTCTGCTCCACTCCCACTTTCTTCCCAACCAGGGTGGCCCTGCTGTCTTCCTGCCCCTCAGAGCCAGCACCTCACGTGGGGCTGGGCTTTGGCAGAGACTGCCTTTCCTCCTCCTTGCCCTCTCTCCAGCAGCTGCTACGAGGTGCCCAAGGAACAAGGCCAGCAGTGGCAGCCATGAAGAAGCAATGGGATGCTTCCTCACAGCCGCCGATGCCGCCATTGCCATCATTTGGGACAAGCGGTGGCTCATTTTCCTCTCCAAGCTCAGCGGTGGCGCTGGCAGGGGAAATAGGGACATTCTGAGATCATGAGACGGCTTTCATAATTCCGGGACTGTCCCTGTAAAATCGGGAATCCCTGGTCTCAAATGTGGTCCTCTCACATTTGAGACAAGTCTTTGTTTTCTGTTTGTAAATCATTTTTACCATTCCTGAAACTCAGCTTACTCCTACATCTCAAAATGCGACACAGGAATGGGTTAAATTGGTGTAGTTCTGAGAAAGTGCTGCCAAGCTGCTCCATGATTCTCAGGCACACCCGCACCCGAAAACTAAATTGGTTTCGTAATTATTTCCTCTTCCTAAGGGATCCTGGGAATTGAAGTTCTGTGAGGAAGGGTAGGAACCTTAACAGAAAAATCACAGCACCCTCCACCCACCAAAATATAATTTCCAGAATTCTTTGGGTGAGCTATGATAGTTACAACAATATAAAATTTGATAAAAGCTTGTCGTATGGATCTGTTTATTGCGTATATTAGAGGTGGGGCACCTGTTGCCCTCCAGAAATTCAGCGGCAGCTTCCACCATCCCTGACCATTGTTCATGTTGTCTGGGGTGATGGGAACTGTAGTTCAACAACATCTGGGGCGCCATAGGTTTCTCACCCCTTGAAGAAGATCTGGTGCCTTTGCCAGCCAATGCAATTGACCTCCCCTTCCTAATCTCACCCTGCAACCCAACAACCTCAGCCTGGTCCAGAGGATTCCCCAACTCCCTGGAGCATATTTTGGGAGTGCAAGGGGAAGAGTAAATACCATTTGCTCATGCAAATTTCTATTGTACAAGCAGGTTGCCACAAATGGATATCACCTGATGCCTTTATAGTTCTTTCTCAGAATTCTAAGCCGCACAGAAGGAGTGATCCTAAAGGAAGTCATCCCTTTGCACCATCACTTTGGGCAATGAGTCAGGTTGCTGTTTTCTGAATATTTTTTTGTTAATTGCTTGCCCTTTGTTTTTCATTGTTGATTGAATCTGTTGAAAAGTGCCCAGGAAGTTCTTTGATTTGGGTCTAAGTCTTTAAAATAATTCTAAGTCCTTATAAACCACAAGCATTAGATAACAGGAATAACCTGGTAGGAACCCACCAATGAAAAATCCCAGAATGCAGGGATTGGCCCTCAAACTATTACAATCATCTGCCATCTATTTGTCAGTTCCAATAAACAAAAGGTGCCCTCCAACCTTGAATTTAAAGTCTCAAATGCCTCATTTTCCACTTTTCTGAAAATGTTTCTCATAAAGTTTGCCAAAAGGGGTCAGCTCTCTTTTTAACCAGCAGCTTAATTTTTCTTGTGAGTCCAGACATGAGCGAGCTGGCCAGCTGGAAACCTCTGCAATTAATAAAAAATATTAACAGCTCTGTAAAAGGCTAGGAGGAAGCCAATTAGCTACCATGCTGGTTAGTGGAGAAGGAGAGGGATGGAACTTTAGAATAACAAATATTTTTGCCAAATATTACCAGCTCCTTCACATCTCCTGTACGGAATGCTCCATCTTCTATATTCTTTGAGGCTGCACTTTTTAGTCTATTTATTGGTTCATTGAATGTACCTTTCCCGGGGCGTGGGGGGAGAGAGGCAAGGAACAATATTATTTAGCAATTATATAGTGCAACACATTTCATACACATTATCCCTAGAACAACTGTAACTATTCGCCTATTATAAGTCTGCTAAAAAGTAGGTTGCTCAAGGCCACTCAGTGAGTGCAGGGCTGAGATATTATCAGTAGACTTCTAGCTCATCGTGGCTCGTACGCTTGGCTTCTATGCTACTTCAGCTGCTGGTATGAATGTGGACACTCTCCAAGGAGTGAGGACAACACACACAGTAAAGGATTTGCTAGCCATGTGGAGCCCCACATGCAGAAACATTCTGATCACTTCCATAATGGGGTTGAAACACTTTTCTCAGTCCTTGTGCTCTGTAGGTGCCACCACTAGAAGCCAGCATTGCACAGTGGTGACACCTTGTGGTTGCTGGTGGGAAGCTAAATATGAAACACTGCCCAGATAACAATTTAACAAGAGATGTATTATTATACTGTGATGATTTCATGGGGAACAGTTTCTAGTGGTATGGACTTTGAGATTCCAATTTAAGATTTATTTTTCACACAAGTTAAGATCTCATTGGTTAGAATGGCAAGCTGAAGCAGGTCAAATTAATGAAGGGAACATAAGATATTTTTAAAATCTAGCCAAGTGGGCCTTTTAACCTTTTTTAAAAAACAAAACAAAACAACCTTTATATTATTATCAGGCTTTTTTCCCCGCTGGAACTCACAGAAACTCAGTTCCAGCACCTCTCAAGTAGGTGCCGTTACCATTATAAGAGAACAGGCACTTCTTAAAATTATTAATTAATTGAAACATGAAATTTATTACTGCCAGAGACCAGCTTGAAATTAATAAATTAATGTTGCGTATTTCCCTTCATCCGTAGATCTCAGGGTGGTTCACAACATAAAAATACAAGATAAAAACACACACACAAAATACATAATAAAAACTAGAACAGAAACATAGCTAACAGAACCAAATTGTTAATAACAGCATCAACAAAAGCACATCTCCACCAAACACAAACAAATGAGAAGAGGTTGATACTTATTTTCCACAGAGGAAAAAATGTATTTACCGGTACCTCGGATAGCATGCCTGTTGCAGGCAAATGAGATTTCCCAGCATTCTTCTCACATTACTATGCAGCGAGGAAATGCTGTTTCTCTCCAGAGTTAGCATACTGGGTGCTCTGTGGGGTGGGTCAGGGTAGATGTCACAGACACCTATTTGCCATTGTCTGTGACATCACTGCCAACGAGGGACACAACTTCTTGCACTCGTACCATTTTGTAATATTTAAAGACGTTTACTTCTTTGCTTCTTTAGGAACTGAGCAATTTCCCATAATGGGGGGGGGGGGGACTTTTCACCGGTGCTGTCCCATTTATAGAACATCTTACTCAGACAAGGGAGGGGATGCACCAGTTTCAAAAAAATCAAGATTTCTTGATTCTCTGAGTCTTTTAGTGGTTGATTTTAATGCTGTGCTTATTGAATTCTGCTTCAACAAATTTTAATAACTTAATCTTAGTTTGCATTTTATTATTGCTGATTATTTGTCTGGACTTTTACGACCATCTTGATGCTTGTTCCAAGCCATTTTAGTAGAAAAGTGACAAAGAACATTTTCAGCTGAATAAATAACAGGTTTGCAAACACATATTTGTCATGCATACAGTTTTATGCTGGGCTTGGAAAGAAAGTAGCCAGTCGGGAGTTATACTGGATTGCTTTTCTAAATATTATTTACTTATTTACATTTATGAGATGGTAACTGGCCCAACGTCACCCTTTGAGCTTCATGGCTGAGTGGGGATTCAAACCCTGCTGTCCCAGGTCCTAGTCCAGAACTCTAACCATTACGCCACACTGGCTCTGTGGGAGTCAGCTGAGTCAGAAAAAAGCACTGTGCCAAGGAGTAGAGTAGGCACAAGATGACCCAAGTGAAGGCCTATCAAATCCAGCATCCTTTTCCTCCCAGATGCTTCTGGGAAGCCCAGAAGCAGGAAGTGAGGGCAGTGGCTCTTTCCTGCTGTACTTTCCGTGCTCTGAAAGCCTGTTGAGACATTTGCTAAAACTCTGGTACTGGAAAACTGATAGAGAACCAGAAATATCGTGTTACTTCATAACAGTCTTGGCAGGCTTCAGCTTCTATTGACTTCTGGAGTGCTGGGCTAGGTTTGCCCTCCCCCTGGCCACCTCACATGTTGTGTTGGGTTCCCTGCCATGAAAAGGGCCACCTTATGCCCTTTGACACTGGCCCAGCAAGATGCCTTCCAGACTGAGGAAGACCAGGAAACAGAGGGGTCGTGTTAGCCATGGCCACGGCCGTATCGGCAAACACAGGAAGCATCCCAGAGGCCGTGGTAATGCTGGAGGTTTGCACCACCACAGAATTAATTTTGACAAATATCATCCTGGTTATTTTGGGAAAGTTGGTATGAGGCATTACCACTTGAAGAAAAACCAGCACTTCTGTCCTACAGTGAATCTGGATAAACTCTGGACGCTTGTTAGTGAGCAGACAAGACTCAAGGCAGAAGAGGAAATCAAAGAAGTTGGTGGTGCCTGTGTGTTAGTGGCATAAAGGATTTTTCTATGTATCCAGGTTTCAATAAACACAATTTCAGCTGTGTATTCATAAAAAGGGGGCCAACTTATCGGCTGGTGGTTTGAGGAGTGGGGCCATGTGGCAAAGAGATGGGACCGTTCTCCCAGCTCACACTGAAATGGGGAGTGAGGGGGTGTGACGCTCCCTGCCTGTCATCCTACCAACTGGGAGGGAAAGGTGGCTTGTGAAGCTTAGCTTCCTGTAAGGACGTCAGCTGCTTTCATCTTATTATTTCCTCCTGCCTTCCCTCATGACAATGTGAGTTTAATTTTCTTTCTGAAGATGATGGATCTGTTGTTTTCACCCTATTCTCCCCTTCTTTCCGGATGGATTTATTGCCTGTTGTGAGCGGCTATTGATATAGTTTGCCGAGGTTTTTAAGCTACTTTGAAAACACAAATTAAAATGAATAGAAAGTGTCTGGCAAGCCCAGAGGGTAGAGTCTTTGTAGCTGAGTATTTTTTTAAAAAAAACAACCAACCCAAAACATTTCTCTGCCAAGCTGCATCTTGGAGCTCAGCAGCATCCCAGGAGAGCCAGTGATCTAGGATGAAAGCCAGTTTCAGACAAAATCTTTGCATTCATTAACCTGGACCTGAGCCAGAAACCCACCGTCCAGAGATCCCAAGCCCAGAAGTCACATGTTAACAGAGACACAGGAAGCATGGTGAGTGGGGAATTGCTTTCCCCCTCCTGTGTCTTTTTGGTACAAGTGTGCAATCCTGCACACACAGTTTCAGAGCATGTTCATTACACATGGAAGATCCCAGGCTGACTTGCAGGTAGCAGGTGATGAGCAAGAGTTTTTGTAGAGACCCCAGGGATCCTCCTCCAATCAGAGCGGAGAGTGTTGGACTACATGGACAGACAGGCAACCGTATATGGGCCTTTCCTTCCAACTCTACAATTCTATGATTCTTTGAAAAACACACAATTTTTCTGCAAAGCAGTCTCCCTTAAAATATTGAATTTTTGTATGTTGTTTTCACTCTGTGCATTTTTATGCACACTTCACGCTGGCAAATGCATTTTTGTGCATGCTACTTGGCTGGAGGAACCACATTGCAAACTTTGGTGAATTTCAAAAGAGGACTGTATTCCAGTTTGCATATTGTTTGGAAAGTGTAAATTAGGAAGCTTTGGCTTTAAATGTGAACTGAATCAAATTTCTACCCCAGGCAGTTTTGATATGTAACAGAAATATGCATATAATCTTTTTTTTAAAAAAAAAATTGAAAATGGTTAAATCTTGAAAGTAATTAAAACGACTGCGGAATCTAAGCTGCAGGAAATGATGCACAAAGTGTGAGATTTATGATTTGGCTGAGCCGAGAATACAACATTGTATCATTAGGGAGAAGGAATGTTATTTTCTGTGTAATATTAAAACAGTAGAAAGAAAGATCAGTCCTTTCTACTAGGTTTAGATAGTTTTAAAAGAGGATTACAGTGGTACCTCAGGTTACATACGCTTCAGGTTACATATGCTTCAGGTTACAGACTCTGCTAACCCAGAAATAGTGTTTCAGGTTAAGAACTTTGCTTCAGGATGAGAACAGAAATCGTGCTCTGGCAGCGTGGCGGGAACTGAAGGCCCCATTAGCTAAAGTGGTGCTTCAGGTTAAGAACAGTTTCAGGTTAAGAACGGACCTCCGGAACGAATTAAGTACTTAACCCGAGGTACCACTGTACATAAACTAATGGAGGATAATTCTGCCAGCGACAACTGTATGCTACTTCCAGGTCAGAAGCAGCACGCCTCTGAATAACAGGTGTTGGGGAAGAACAAACTGCAGGGGAGAGCTATTGCCTTCATGCCCTCCTTGTGAGCTTCCCAAAGACATATCGCAGACCCTCCAGGTGTCCCTATTTTCCAGGGACAATCCTGAATTTGAAGAAGCCGTCCCAGTTTCTGATTTGATCCTGGAATGTCCCGCTTTTCCTTAGGATGTGCTATTTTCATCAGAGAAATGTTAGAGGGTATGGAGTTATGCGACCCCCACCAAGGAGATAAGGAGATACAACCTTTCAAAGACAACTGAAGGCAGCCCTGTATAGTTTTTATATATGTTGGAAGCCACCCAGAGTGACTGGGGCAACCCAGTCAGGTGGGTGGGGAATAAATAAATGATAGTGATTATGGAATAGGACATCCCTATTTCATCAGAGAAATGTTGGAGGGTATGATATCGTGGGTCACTGGTGCAAACAAGACTATAGATTAGATGGACTACCAGGCTGTACTGTGTTAGTTTGAATATGTAGTTATTATTGATTTCGTATTTTGTGCATTTGACTTCCTGGAAAGTCAGTAGCTAGAGATCCTTTTGAAAACAGTTCCTATCCTGGTTGCTGTTGCTTGAAGCAAACGTGTCTTCATGGGCTTAATAAGCAGCACATCACCCATCGTCCATTCCACTTTATTACCGTAATGCCACATATAATTGTGGTTTCAGATTGGCTTTGGCACTACCGTGAAATAGAGTGGCTGCTCTTTTCATGGTATGGTTACAGCCAAAGGCTACCCAGTGGCTGTTGCTCAGAAAGAATGTTGTAATTTAAGCGGGCAGGATACCTAATTAAACCACAGCACGGGAGCTGCATGGTGAGGTTTTTAACAATAAAGTGAGTTGTTCTGCTATTGCACTGGGGGTCAAAACAGTCAGATCTGCACAAGGCGGTTCTGATAGTATAAGCAAGTATTATCCCACCACTCTGCCTGCTTGCAAGTCTGCATGCCTAAACAAAAAGAACAGAAACAGCACCATATTGCAGCAGGGTTGCCAGGGCAGTTGTCCTGAATTTATTCTACACTGCCTTCCTCAAAAGACTGGTTACCCTT
The DNA here is from genome assembly GCF_027172205.1 of Podarcis raffonei. Lineage (NCBI taxonomy): Eukaryota > Metazoa > Chordata > Lepidosauria > Squamata > Lacertidae > Podarcis > Podarcis raffonei. The sequence continues at coordinate 67,654,763 of NC_070607.1, forward strand.
CACCTGCATCAGGCAGAAAGGAGAAAAGGAGGGGCCTTGAAGTTGTCCATCAACTTCATCCCTGGACAGGAGGCTGAGCAGCAGTGGCGTAGCGTGGGGGGTGCAGGGGGGCCAGCCACACCGGCCGCAACATCTGGGGTTAGGGCAAATCCACAGGTTAGGGGGCGCAAATCCACGGGTTAGGGGGCGCAAATTACTTGCCTTGCCCCGGGTGCTGACAACCCACGCTACGCCACTGCTGAGCAGACAGTCTTCCCCACTATGGTGAGGTGTATTTCTAATTAAATTCTAGTATTTTTTCCTATATTTGCATCTATATGCATAAATTGGCACATGTAAATTATTTGCAAATCTGTGCTGCACCTTAGTAGCCACCCTAGAAATTATTGAGATTAATCAGACCTCTATGGACAAGGTTCATCCCTCAAAGGAATGCTTCTCATTCATTTCATTTTAAAAGCCCTGTACAATTTCATAGCGTCATAGAATTGTAGCATTGGAAGGGACCCTGCAGATCCACTAGTCCAACCCCCTGCAATGCAGGAATCTCAGCTAAGGCATCTCTGGCAGATGGCCACCCAATCTCCCCCTAAGAACCTTCAATGAAGGAGAGTCCACCACCTTCCATCCATTGCATTCCCCTCTGTCATTTGCTTCCCTGCGTTCATGGCTGGCTCTCAACATATCAGGTTAATGGCTTAGCGTTTATGAAACATTGCTTTCTTAGAGCATTGCTGCACCATTCCTTATTACCACTCAGCATATAAGCAACTGTAAGGTAAAGGGACCTCTGACCATTAGGTCCAGTCATGACCGACTCTGGGGTTGCGGCGCTCATCTCGCTTTATTGGCCGAGGAAGCCGGCGAACAGCTTCCGGGTCATGTGGCCAGCATGACTAAGGCGCTTCTGGCGAACCAGAGCAGCGCACGGAAACGCCGTTTACCTTCCCGCCGAAGCGGTACCTATCTATCTACTTGCACTTTGACGTGCTTTCGAACTGCTAGGTGGGTAGGAGCGGGGACCGAGAAACGGGAGCTCACCCTGTCGCGGGGATTCGAACCGCCAAACTTCTGATCGGCAAGTCCTAGGCTCTGTGGTTTAACCCACAGCGCCACCCGCGTCCCATAAGCAACTGTAGATACCTACAAATGCCCATCTTTTAAGTGGTGATCCTTCTATGGAGTTACTCTGGTTTGTTTTAGACAAATGATCTTCAGGATCAGGTTCGAATGAAACTGGATCAGTGTGTTGACAGCAAAAGCTGACTGTGCACGGTGAGGATTGGCTGGAAACTGATGACATCACAAACTCCCATCCTCCCCAAAGCAATGTTTCCGTGTTATAACAAAACTGATTCTGCTTCCCTGTAAAGGAACACTGAATCAAATAATTGTACATGTAGGCAGCCCTTTCAAAATAAGAAGGTGGATAGCCCAAGTGAAACAAGGTGGAAAGGGGCAGCTTATCTACAAAATCAGCTCGTTTCTTTTCTTTTTAGCCATCTTTTGATTTGCTGGCTGGTGCATATGTTGGCAGGGGCGGGGGGGGGTGGCAGCTCATCCTGATTTGTATGGAAGTTTGTGCATGCAGCGTGCACCTTTCTTACAAAAAAAAAATGAAGAAGAAAAATGAGGAAGGACAGTTGCCAACAAGACCCAGATAACCTGTCTGCTACCTGAGCTGAGTAAACAAGGATTAAAACGAGGGGCGGATGTTGATACAGAGCCACAAATGTACTGACTCTCCCGTCAAGTCTCCCCACCCTCTTTGCCTCCTTTGATTCTCTCTTCCTTGCAGTCCATCTGATGCCACCCAAACCCACTGTTTGTTTTCCCATTTGTGCCGGGGCAGGAAGCTGAGTTGCCAGACAATGGGCAGACTCGCTGATGACTGCAAAAGAAAGGCAAAAAGATTTGCTGCTGTGGGTGGGTTGGCCCAAGGGGCATGTGCTCATTGCTTTAGAAGCTGCCGTCATTGTCCTGACTTTTCAACAACCGTGAAAACAAGTACAGGCAAAGAAGGGGGGGAGGTTGTTCCAGTTTATTATGGACAGGAGCAAGAGGAGGGGGAGGGGGCAACAGAACAAAACAAAGGCACCCGACCTTCTGTGATGTTCTGAATCTAAGATTTCCTTAGATCCATCCTCGGTTGATAGGTAGTTTATATATATTCTAACCTAGGCAGAGAATGAGCCTTATTAGGTGCTGAAACCTCATCATTGTTTTGACATAATTGATGCATCTTTTAGAAGCACTGGGGGCCATTCCGCAGGATCAAAGAAAGCAAGCCTCAACGGCTTTTAGGATTAATGTTTGTCTCCTTAAAGAGACAATAGCACTATATATATATATATATATATATATATATATATATATATATATTCACATAATAGAAGTGGAGTGGCTAGCCTTGTTGGGGGGGGGTGTTAAAGGAGACCCTTGTTCCAGGTTCCAGGTATCATGTTCACCCTTTTGTAAATGGGGAGGAAATGGGCATGAGCCCCCGGAGATAGGAGATCACATCCTGCAAAGAGTGAATGAATAGAAGAAAAAGGAAGTTAAATAATAACATTCATGAAATGGTAATAACATTGCTGTTATTAGGGTTTGTATTTTGTTTAAGGACTACATGAATACTCCTGCATTTAAGTCACATAACAGAACAGCAGTCCTTTAAATATGCTTTTGGACTGGCGCATATATATATATGTGTGTGTGTGTGTGTGTGTGTGTGTGTGTGGAGGGTTATCATCTGTGCCCCCGATGCTTATCCATACAGCAAACGCAGTTGCCTCTCTCTGAGCGAAGCGTTGCATTTCCCACAAGTGCAAAACGTTGTGTTTTACATGCTGGGAAAATCTGGCAACTTTGCAACAGAAATGCTACATTTTAAGAAGATGTGTAGCTTCCCCATGACCAACAAGTAGCAACTACAGGTTAATTTTGAAAAAAACAATGAAATAGAAGGGACTGTTGGAATTGTATAGTCTCCAACATCCCACTGATCAAAATTAGGATGCTCCTTTTTGGGGGGGGGGTCCCCGAGCTCTGGCAGGAGCCAGCTGACACAAGACCAAAAAAAGAGTGCCTGCTTGGAATTTATTGCCTTCTGTTATAAGATTCAAGAGAACGTCAGTGTGTTCTTCCTATGGAGGCAATTGGGGATTCTTTTATATGCCTTTGAAGCAAGGGTGTTTAAGGACTACTTTGGGACACAGAGAAAAGCAAATCCTATTTTCATGTTCCACAAAGATACCTGCCAAGCCTTTTTCTCAATATAAATCACTCTAGAGTGTTAAGATCCATGCAAACTAGTTCACACCTCTGAGTGAATTATTGCCTTCTATTCCTCCTTGAATGGGTTATGTATGTTTTCAGTACTGGAGAGCTCGGAGAGTGCTCCTTCTCTTACTTATTTTGGCAGAGAATGCAGCGTCTGGGAGAAGACTGCTTTTAAAAGGCCAGGCTCAGCACCGTCTCGCTTTTTAAGCAGGTGTCAGATTATGACATGGTTTTCCCTTCTCAGGGCAACTGCTCTGCAGATGTCTCATTATTTCTAAAGAGAGCGAATGGCCTGGAAACCATTTGCCAAGGCACTTTAGGCTGCCTTGTTCTCTACAGTCAGCCTGTCCTGTCTCCCACCCACCCCCTTTCTTCTGCACTTGGCACCACTGGATATAGCCTTCTCCGTTTTAGGGGTCCATTTCCCTGCTTTTATCTGGCAACGCTCAGAGAAATCTCTGTGCTGCTCTGCTTCATTGGAATGAGGAACAAAGCTTTGCAAAAGGGCCGCAAGTCAAGCTCGGGAGAAATGGCAAAGTTGGGCATCAAAGAGCAGTGAGCGCCTGGGTTCTTGGCACAGGGCGGTCAGGAGCAGAGCCTTTGAAATCAGACAATAGAAGAGCTCTGACTTAAAACAAGCAGCTACATGGGGACACCTTCCACAGTTCCTGATGTTTCTCAACGATAGCCCAGAAAATAAACCCTTCCCCCACTTACTATAGTTAGTGCCAGATCATAATTTTAAGGACCAGTGGGAATGCAGAATGTGTATATATATTTAAATTCACAGCCCCAATCCAGTTCTACCCATAAGAAGGGATGTGTGAATTTGCCAACTTCAGTTTCTCATTTTCCCAGTCTTCTGACATTTTTTGCAGCAATTTGCAAAATCGGCCTTGACTGGTCTGTTTTAGAAAAAAAATACTTAATCTGTTAGGATATTTCCGTTCCACCTTAAAAGGTATCAAGACAATAGATCTTGTTTGGCTTTGCTGAACTCGGAGAGTTGCAAGCAGAGAACCAAGTACTTGCAGATTAAGCTACATCGTGCAAGAGAGTGTATTCAGAAAGGACTCATTCAGGTGTCCTACATGGCAGGAAATGAAATTCCTGCTGATCTGTTGTCTAAGGTTGTCTAAGGTTGTTAACAGAGAACAACTTAAGGTTTACGTACAAAGGTTGCAATTGGGTTGAACCACAGGTACTACAGGTTACACGGAAAGGGGGAGGATGTTAGGATATTTCCGTTCCACCTTAAAAGGGAGCAGGCTTTGTGAGTCACAGAGTCTGCGTATTTCCTGTTCACAGGATGTTTATGTTTTCAGTTGCTTTCGTTTCCTTCTTGTTGCCTGAGCATACCGATGCAGGCGGTCATGTTTTTCTTTGTTCTGACCAACCCTGAATAAACTGTAAATATGCTCTCCTGCTGTGCATCTTTTGCTGTGTGAATTCTGCTGACAGAGTGTGCACCAGCCTAAGAATGTGGCAATCTATTTCTGAGGCTTCGTGTCGCAAATTGCTGATACTGCGTGTCTACGGGAGATCGATGGATCGTCCGGCAGCCCACTTGGGGGCTCAGATGGACTTTATCTCCCTGGCAGTATCCCAACAACTTAATCTTCTTCATCCCAATAGGTCTTTGATATGAGCAGAGTGTTTGTTGAGCCAGTTTAAATAGTTTTGCTTTGAGTGTTTAGTTTTGGTTTTTTTAATGTTTCATAATTGGATGGCTTTGAAGAGAATTAGACAAATTCCTGGAGGATAAAGCTATCAATGGCTCCTAGCCATGATGGTTATGATCTACCTCCAGGTAGGAGAAGGTAGTGCTACTGAACAACAGTTGTTGGAAACAACGGGAAGGGAGAGTGTTCTTCTGTTCAGGTCCTGCTTGTGGGTTTTCTCACAGGCATCTGATTGGCCAGTATGAGAACAGGATGCTGGACTAGATGGGCCTGATCCAGCAGACTCTTCTTACGTTCTATTCTAATGGTGTTAATAACTGCCTTTATATGATGGTTTGTGTTGAGAGGTCTTATTTTTGTGAGCCACTTGGGTACCTTGTGGTAGACAGATGGTATACAAGTACATAGAAATAAATCAATACTGACTCTGGTGTATATGACAGAACACATCTCTGCTATGGTGACTCTGGTGACGGTAACTGTGATGACTGACTGCTACACCTTCCACAGTGGTTTGACTATTAACTTGTAACTGTGGCTGCTGGGACCACATAACACTGGTCCTGAGAGATCTGCATTGGCTCCCAGTATGTTTCCAAGCACAATTCAAAGTGTTGGTGCTGACCTTTAAAGCCCTAAACGGCCTTGGTCCTGTATACCTGAAGGAGTGTCTCCACCTGAAGGAGTGTCTCGTTCAGCCCGGACACTGAGATCCAGCGGCGAGGGCCTTCTGGCGGTTCCCTCATTGCGAGAAGTGAGGTTACAGGGAACCAGACATAGGGCCTTCTCAGTAGTGGCGCCCGCCCTGTGGAACACCCTCCCTTCAGATGTGAAGGAAATAAACAGCTATCTTATCTTTAAAAGACATCCGAAGGCAGCCCTGTTTAGGGAAGTTTTTAATATTTAATGCTGTATTGTTTTTAACACTTGATTGGGAGCCGCCCAGATTGGCTGGGGAAACTCAGCCAGATGGGCGGGGTATAAATAAATAATAATAATTATTATTACCTCCTGCATTAGCACGCCCGAAGTTACCTCTCTGGGGAACAAGCCTGGGCAGTGTGTATAGAGGTCCTGGGCTGCCCAGACAACAAGACCCCTCCTTTGTCTTGCCTGTCTTTGCTCCAGCCTCTTCATACCTCTTCTGGCTTGGGGATGTCAGGTGGGAGGGAAGCTGGTCACTGCAGGAGTGGGGTACAGCCTGCCTCATCTCTATCTCTTGCTTCCCCTCCTCTCCAGCATCTGCTTCTGCCTCTGACTCTGGACTGCTCTCTGCCACAGACTCTTCCTGCCCACTAAACCTCGTCAACTTCCAACAGCTCCTCCCCCCAGCCTGCTCCCTCTTCTCCCTCTGACCCTCATCGCCATCCCACCACCAGTCCCCTCACTTCTTCCCTTGGGAAGGTGCTTCCACCTTCCTCTGCATCCAGCCAGTCCATGACTTGCTACCCTTGGGTTTAATTACAGTAGAGGCTGAAATCAAAAGGGTTGAACCTAATATTTTTCTTTGTTTATGATTATGATGCATCTATGTGCGACATTCTTCTTTAGCCTTTATTATATGCTGTGGAAGACTGTGTGCAGCCTTTCATATGCAAGGGACCTGTCAGGTATATGATGTATTCCATGTCTATTGTACATATACATGAGAGTATATATTTCTGGTGCAAAGAATGTGCAAGTCATCCATGCAATGTGTGCACCTAGTTTTGGTCTTTAAAAAATAAAATGAATTTCACCTTGAAATCCATGGCTCATTCCCCATGTATTCTCTTAAAAGCTTTGTCGGCCCAAAACATGGCAAGCAGAGCCCTGGTTTAGGCAACATTCCTTGGGATCAACTCCTCTGAGATGCGTATTTTGGCCCTTGTTGAATTTAACTTGGAAGGGACGCTCTGTGCAGCAAACTGAGTGAAGTCTGATTAAAGAGCACATTCTCAAAACAGATAAATAAACAGCAGTCAAATAACCACAAACCAGCCTCACAAATTATGTTCTTTCCCCCACAGTAGTTATCAGTTAAACTCTTCTGAAAATATCCAGAGTTTTATTATTACCATTTATTAAATTTGTATCCCACCCTTCATCCAAAGATCTCAGGGCAGTTCACAAATCCATTGATTGGAGTGAATCTCGGCTAACTAAGAAATTCATTAAATGATTTGCAAAGTAAGGTTGTATCAAAGTTACCATCTGGGTGATACATAGAAATTCAAAAGTAAGGTTTTTCGTGGGGTAGAGATAGTGATGGATCAAACCACCAGCTTAATTTCTGTTTTTCAGCCTGTGTGTCTTGCACTGTAGTAGACCTAGCATTAAAAAGTGACAACTCTAATATTCTTGTAAGACTGTGGCTTTGATTCTGCACGTAACCACCTGAGAGATAGATAGATGATAGATAGATAGATACACACACACACACACACACACACACACACACACGTAGAACTTTCATCTTGATATCCAGGACAAGTTGTTTTCCTTCTAGTCTAGTCACTTGTTATTTCAAAATTTGTTTGATGCTGCATGCTTGAATGCTTAATAATGCAGTATAACTTTTTTAAAATATGATTTTAAAATACCATAGTAGGTTTTGCAGATATTTAAAACTGGTATATAGATTTTTATGCATACAAGTCAGGATCAATATATTTCTGAAGTGGAAAGGACACACACAAAGCCAATGGCAATATGGTATTGTGGCTATCTGTTGGGAAATAGGATTTAATTTAAATCCCTGAAAATAAGAGCTTTCATCTTTCCCTGCCAGGGATTGGTTTCCATACCTCTTTCATGTGTACAATATTCTGAAATTTTATCCAAGAAACTTGACATAGCATAGAGGTGAAGAGGTGAACTGCATACCCTCCGACATTTCTCTGATGAAAATAGGGACATCCTATTTCATAATAATAATGTTTATTATGCCCATCTAACTGGGTTGCCCCAACTACTCTGGGTGACTTCCAGCATATATAAAAACATAATAAAACATAAAACATTTAAAAATGTCCCTATACAGGGCTGCCCTCAAATGTCTTCTAAACTCCATACCGTCTAAGTGTCACATAACTCCATACCGCCTAACATTTCTCTGTTGAAAATAGGGATATCCTAAGGAAAAGAAGGACATTCCAGGATCAAATCAGAAACCAAGATGGCTTCTGTAAATCGGAGACTGTCCCTGGAAAATAGGGACATTGATATGAAAAGGTTTGCCTGCATCATTTCTGTAGCTATTAAAGGCAGAGGAGTCCCAACAGAAACAAAAGGCCTGTCTATCCCTCACCTTAATGTGGATCGTAAACCCCCTGTTGGAGGAGACTCTTGACAGTCCCATGGACTGCAAGAAGATCAAACCTATCCATTCTTAAGGAAATCAGCCCTGAGTGCTCACTGGAAGGACAGATCCTGAAGCTGAGGCTCCAATACTTTGGCCACCTCATGAGAAGAGAAGACTCCCTGGAAAAGACCCTGATGTTGGGAAAGATTGAGGGCACAAGGAGAAGGGGATGACAGAGGACGAGATAGTTGGACAGTGTTCTCAAAGCTACCAGCATGAGTTTGACCAAACTGTGGGAGGCAGTGGAAGACAGGAGTGCCTGGCGTGCTCTGGTCCTTGGGGTCACGAAGAGTCGAACACGACTAAACAACTAAACAACAACAACAAAGAAAATAAATGCAGCTCCAACGCATGCTTTGTGGCATGCAATCACACAGCCCCAATAATTTGCCATGCTACTATTTTCATGAAGTTTCCTTCCAAGCTCAAACGCATCATCCGCCCTGGGAAAGTGGAGCTGAAGTTGTGCAACCACATTGCATGTCCTGCAGCAATGCATGTCCTATGGCACTGGCTTTCAGAGTTGTGCCTTCAGATAACGTGTTCTACATTGACTCATCAGCTAAGGAACATCTGCATGTCTGCCATGGTAGCCTAACGCATTGCAGAAGATTCTGGGGCATGTTGTATTGTGGCTACTCAATCAGTTCATGCGTGACATTAGCAAAGCCTGATAGGCTCCAGCATCACCTGCTGAGAACTCTGAGTTTCTTTGACTAGGAAAGCTGTTTCCTTCAGCCACCTTACACCCTACTTGGAGTACTGAAGGCATGAAACTTGAGGTCAGTGGTAGCTGCTTGTGTAACATGCCATTCCTGCCCAGTACTGTGGGCTCTGGCAGTGTTTGCTGTGGTTGCTTCTGTTTTCACCAGACCGCTCCCTGCCAATCTACCTCGAAGCAGTTGGCAAGAGATCAGAGGTAAGGAGCTGCCAGAATTTTGTGGAAAAGGCCATTTGCTTTTGTATACCTATCAGGAGTTTCAGAAAGTATCAAGGAGGCAGGGGAGAGCCTAATCTCTTGAGCTCCTTGAAACGGAATAGTTGAGGAAAGTTGCCCTATTATCTACAAGAGCCAGGTGTAAACTGGTTTTGCTGTCACAATGAGGGAAATGCCATTGTCTGCCTTGGTACGTTACAACTTACAAAAATGGAAGAAGTTGGTGTTCAGGGTGTACATAGATACTTAAGCCTGAGGTTAATACTCTGTTCCTGGTGATCGCAGGCTGAGGGTGCGTACACAATTTACATTTAACATGTATTTACATGTATAGCACATAACTTCCCCCAGGGGTGCCAACTTGGATAAAAGATTGAGGGGGCCCAGGTAAGTTGCTCCCCTGATCACATGACATGCTGCACGCACACTGTTAAGTTGTGGGTGAACATATCAGACGGCACAGCGATTCTTCAAACAGCTCTTGTTTATTCACAGGCCAGAACAGAACTGAACTGAAGGGTTCAGCCAGCCTGCTTATATAGAGCTCCATTACAACGCAATTGTAACCATTTTCTGTAACTATCCAATCACTTAACGTCACTTTCAATCCCTTATTTGCATATGTGGACCTGAGTGAAAACTATCTACAGTATCCCCCTGCTGGCCCAGGGTGAGAACTTCAGTACATAACACACACCATTTGAATAGCAATGCTCATCAACTTTGGGGGCCACAGCCCCCTCATATAATTTATTGGGCAGGGGTGAAGACTCGCCAGCTCCTGGGAGTTGGCTCCTATGACTCCCCCCAAAGATTCGTGGGAATTATTGTTAAGGGCTCTGGGAAATTACAGCTCCTAGGATTCTTTGAGCAAAGCAATGTGCTTTAAGTGTTCTTCAAATGCATAATGCGTACACAACGTTAAGCAGTAAGCACCCATCCATACCTCTGCTTAATGTGGACTGTGAACCCCTCATGTCTCCTTTAGTTCCCCCCTCATCCATGCAGTGTTCTCCAGCTCCTGCTGTCCCACCGTTTAACCTCCTTAAATCAGGTCCATGTAGCTCTCCTGATCGGATTTTCAAAGCATAGGGAATCTTTGGATTTAGGGAGGAGAAAGTGTATAATATTAATTATTTTAATGATGTATACCACAAGTTATACTTTTAAAGTCGATTCCATTAAAGTGGGTACATTTCTTTGTTTCGCTTTGTAGTTTATGGCCATCCTAGCTGCCATCAAAAAATTAATAAAAATTTTAATAACTCTAATAAAACTCACACGTAACAGAATAATACCACCGGGGGTCAGCTGGAACCACAACCTGTAATTTCCCTTATGTTTTCAAGAATCATATTCCAAAAAATATATAAACTTGGGGGCAATCTCTAACGTGCATCACTAGCTCCAGGGTAAATACAGCTCAGTCTTCTAGCAATTTAATAACATTTGAATATTCGTTTTTAAAAGTTCTTCAAATTCATACAAAATATTCCCGGGGGGCCTGACTTCCACATCAATTTCCAAAAAACTTCTGATCTAATTATACACAGGTGTCACTTCCATTTTTCTTTACTGGAGTTCAGGGTGGGTTATTCAATGACCTCTGGGGTTCTTTGGAAGCCAAAATCTGCACCCGATCCTAGACCTGACATGCCCACAGACTCTTAGGGATCTTTGAAGCATCTATGTGGTTACACAGATTTAAGGCAGTTCATTACATTTTCACACATTTACCTGGTACTTGGGAGGGAATGGAGACTTGTTATATAAAGGAATGTGAGGAGTCCTGGGGGAGTGAGTAGAATTGGTTTGTGATTTCATGTTACTTTTAGCTCTCTTACTTTTAATGTTAATAAATCTTACTTTACTAGATATTTCTGAATTTGGCACGACACTTTACTAAACAATCATAGTTCTATCAGTGGTGTGTCACAAAATATGGTAAGAATAAAAGGAAAATCTGAGCACTTGAAAGTACCCGAGTTATGTTTGTGGCATGGATGCACTCTTAAGACTGTTTTCCCATGGAAGTCCATGTTCTTCCCATAGAACACAAAGTTTGGATTTAAGATTGCTTCATTGCAGATGCATTATCAAAAGAGAAAGGTCCACTTCAGACCAGATGGGGACGGGATTCAATTAAATAGTTGCACTAGCAGGAGCCTGTGCAACAAGTCCCACTAGCTCAAGAGGGCTTTCCCCCTACTCCAACTAGCTCCAGGGCAGTTGGGAGAACACCTAGAACAGAGCATGGGGGGCAGAGAAGGGGAAATAATTGGAATTTCCTAATTTCCACATTATTTATGTTCAATTTGTTTGTAGAGTTTATTTATTGGATCAGAGGTGTGATCCTGGATTAAGAGCAATCGGGGCCGTCTTAAGCGTATCCAGCACTGTAGTGCAAAGATCCCTCAGGCGCCCTCCCCCCCGCCCCATTTCCCAGAGTTGTCTACCTTTTCCCAAGCCTCTGTGGGGATTGCTCTCCTCCCACAGAGGCTTGGGAAGGAAGCTGAACGCCCGCCAGCCATATACAGTGGAACCTCCGGTTACATACTTAATTCGTTCCGGAGGTCCGTTCTTAACCTGAAACTGTTCTTAACCTAAGATATCACTTTAGCTAATGGGGCCTCCCACTGCTGCCACGTGATTTCTGTTCTCATCCTGAAGCAAAGCTCTTAACCCGAGGTACTATTTCTGGGTTAGCGGAGTCTGTAACCTGAAGCGTATGTAACCTGAAGCATATGTAACTCGAGGTACCACTGTAGTTGGCGGGGTGCAGCTTCCATCCTAAGCCTCTGCAGGGATTGCTCTCCTCCTACGGAGGCTTGGGAGGCAAGCTGCATGCCCACCAGCCATATGGTTGACGGGGCGCAGCTGGCGGGCGTGCAGGGAAAGGGAAGGCCTCCGGCAAAGCCGCACAGCTCCCCCACTGACTGGGGCACCCCTGAGAGGCCAGCGTCCTGGCGCAACGCGCTAGTAAGCCCAATAGGAAAGACGGCTCTGAGAGCAATAGTTAGCGGGCTTCCCTTAGATTTCTTCAGAGTTGAAAAGGGTGCCCCTTTATTCACTTTATTATTTGTGTCATTTGACAATATGGGGTCTTACTTCATCTGCAGAGGACATTGTGCTCTATCTTCCGCACTTTGAAATTCTGGTGTGAGAATCAACCCTTTTGGAATGGATAGAGCAATGGCCATTAACTAGAACAAAACCAGAGGCCAAAGGCAGAGTTTTCCTGCTGAGTCGCCTAATACCTGGCAATGCAAATGCATCTCATTTCATATGAAGTACTGGACCTTTGAATTCTTAGAACTCACCCACATTTCCACTTGCCCTGCAGCTTTCCCCGGAGTTTGTGTGTGTGTGGAACCCACTCTTTACTACTGAACTGGAGCAAATGCCATTCGGATTTTCCATGGATTGATGTTTGCTCCGATTCAGTGGTAAAAAGCAAGTTTCCCCAGGTAAAGTGGTGGGGCAAATGCAAAACTGTTTGGACCCATGCTTTCTAGGCAGAGAATAAGCGAAGTGTGAACAAGCCCTTAGAGATATCAGGGAGATGGTAAGGCATCATCTAGCTTGCTGCATTGCCAAAGATTCCACTGGCTTGAACAGATAGAGATCTGGAACAATGAATTTATGAGACAAGCTTCACAATCAGAGAATGAATGCTATTCCCATGTTTATTTATATTTTAAGAACACTGCCAATAAGAAATAAAATTTGACAAGAAAGACACCATCTTTATAGAATTTTTATGAGCATCTAAAGTCAACCCTAAAATAGCTTATAAAAAATTAACTTCCTCTAGGAAGGTGGCTTTAATTGCCAAATTTAAGTGGTGATCATAATGCACTATGAGGCAATGGTCTTCAGACATCTTCATGTGTAATCTTGAGTAGAATTAGCTAAGTTACTTCCTCTTCATGACTGGGCACTTAATACTGGCAACAGGTCATTCAGATATTGAAAGCTGGTGGTGTGCACAAAAAGCATCAGGCCCACAACCCCCAATGGGAAGCATCTCATGCCACTGGGTAGATTTATCCAACCATACATAATTCTACCAGTAAATGTGTTAATAGACCAGAGGGGGAGGGTCATGGTTCAGCACCAGCTCTGCATGCAGAAGGCCATAGGTTCCATCCCCAGCATTTCCAGGGAGAGCTGGGAGAGTTGTGGTGTAGTGATTAGAGTGTTGGACTAGAACCTGGGGTACCTGGGTTCAAATTCCTGCTCAGGCATGAAGCCTACTGGGTAACCTTGGTCCAGTCAGTATTTCTCAGCCTAACCTATCTCACAGTGTTCTTGGGAAGAATTAGAAAGGGGGAGAAGCCGTCTCAGTGGCAGCCCCCAAGTTGAGGAATTCCCTCCCAGAGAGGCGCACCTGGCATCTTCACTGTCTAGTTTTCAGCAAATGCAGAAGATGCACCTCTTTACCCCGGCCTTTGACACCTGAGATGTGTTTTTAGGAGCTACCTTATCCCTATGGTTGTGATTTGCTTCAACTGTTTTCAATACTGAACTTTAAATTGTTGTAACCTGCCCTGGGACCTGCTGGTGAAGGTTGGATAATACTAATACTAATATTAATATTAATGCTAATAATATTAATAATTACGGTAACTGCCTTCAGCTTCTTGGAGGAAAGTGGGGATATACCGGGTATATGTATTAGATAAAACCTGGACAGCTGCTGCCTGTCAATGTAGACTGGTAATCTTAAACCTTTTCAGATCCAGGACTCACCTTTAACCCAAACATGCATTTAGGAACTTCTTTCTTTCTTTCTTTCCCATATATTTGTATTGTAGTAGTGCTTCTGTTGTGTCTCACATTAAATTAGGCTGTGACCCAGCAGCTGATCCAACCTATCATTTGAAGATCAAAGATGATTGTAGACCATACTGAGCTTAGTCAGATGGACAAAATGGTGTCATTATGTTCCATTGGTACCTAACACCTCAACATCTTAAGTATGCAGAACAGCAAGGGAAGCTGGTTGGAGGTATGAAGCTGCAAGGGCTGGGATATGGCATATATTCTGGATGTGTCCTAAAATAAATTTTAAAATTTGAGGAAGATAAAGCAATGGAAAGTGAAGTGATAGCAGGCTATGCTTCACCCGTAAATCTTACAATCTTACTATCTGGATATGTTAAAGAAACTTTACTTATGCAGGACAGGGAATTAATACAACATCTCTTGACCACTGCCAGAATTATTATTTCTCATGAAAAAATATGAACACTGTCCATGAGATAATGGATAACTAAAATCTAGGACATAGTATGCATATTGAAGCTCACGGATAGCTCACAGAAGCTCACAGTTAGAACCAGTGAGGGTAGATGGCAAGATAATATATTTATGAAGAAACAAAGTTTCTTTATAATGTGGTGGATTCTGATTTGGTCAATGACAGCTCTTTTATTAAGCATTCAGCTTGATTTGTTTGCACAGCTTGCGTGGAAGTTATGTGACATTGGCTATTTATTGAGCCTTCATTTTGATTTGTTGCATCAAGCACTTTTCAATGCATTTTCCTTATGGGAGAAGTCAATTTTGGGGTGGGTGGGAAAGCAGGTTTATTGCACTAGGGCTCCAAATCCACTTTAATTGCCCAACCTGAATTTGCCAGTATGCTATGGAACCCCAACCACAAAATAGGAATGTGACATAAGCATTAAGTGCCCCTGTTAGCTACTGCAAATTCAGCTTCACTGAAATCTATAGTCATATCCAAATGTAACCTTATGGAAAACTCTAGCCTATATGTATCAGCTGAAAGCTGGTGGGCTGATTGTGGAATTTTAACTTCATTTCATTTAGGTCCAACTAAGAGGTCTTTGTTGAATTTGCAGCATGTCCCTGTGCTTGTAGAAACAGCTACAGTAATGCTTAATTTGACCAGATATGTTTACGCCTTTTCAAGAGGTTAGGCTAGAGCAAGAGGTGCCTTTGAACCTCCAAAGAAAACCTCTCTTTTTAAAAAGGTTTTTCTTTTTCTCTCAAGGCAAACTGAAATCTTGTGCAATCCGCCAAAGATGGCCTGACATGGACTATTTGAGAGCTAAGTGGGTTGAGATTTCAGGGTAAAACATTGAACAGTCACAGTGGAGGGTGACCCTTAAATTGGTAATCTCATAATCTATTGGCCTACGGTCTAGGTCAGAAAATGTATTCTGTACTCAGTGGTGTCTCATAAAACCTTTGATGTTTGCTTGTTAAAATGATAAAATGCTGGTGTTGTGACAGTCTACAAGCAACTCTGGTCAGCATTTTGGAGATTTCCTAATAGCAAATATTTTTAGATTCTGACTGGCTCTATGGCAAGGATGGATAATTTGTGCCCCTCCAAATGTTGTTGGACTCCAACTCCCATCAGCCCCAGCCAGCCCAGGCAATAGTCATCTGTATGAAGCGTAGTCCAGCATCTAAAGAGCCACAGGTGCACTGTCATTACATAGTGCAAGATGAACTTACTTTAAAAAAAAAATCATTTTGTTGTGGTGTATTCAGAATACATATATATATATATATACTTATTTGCATTGTTTTAAGACCAGTAGCCTGTGTAAAGCAGTGTTTCAATGGAAAGGAGTACAAAAGCAGTCAAGGCAGGTGTCAACAGGTGTTTAGTTTGCAACAGAATCTTTGCAGCTGGCGTAAGAGAGTAAGGAAGATGAGAGTGAAATATGAACATTGAAGAGCAGTGGAGGAAACGGCAGAAGGAACTGCTGTCTTCTTTGGAGGTCTGACCCTATTGTAAGAACTTAAGAAGAGCCTGCTGGATCAGGCCAATGGCCCAATCTAATCCAGCATTGAGTTCTCACACTGGCCAAGCAGATGCCTGTGGGAAACCCGCAAGCGGGATTTGAACACAAGAGCACTCTACCCTCCTGTGGTTTCCAGCAGTTGGTCTCAGGGTGCTCATGAGACGCATCTTGCAGTAGGTTCACTGGGATTAAAGGATTAGCCAAGTGTATGATCCACACCTGCTCAGGCGCATTCCTTCCTATGCCAGGAACTCTGCACACTGTATACTTACTTCTTAGAGAACAGCTCCCTCATTCCTCCCCCCTTTAAAAAAATCTACTCAGTCCTGAATGTTTGATGAAAGCCACAGCTGACCAGAATGAAGTAGACAATTCTCCAAGGGTCAAGGGTTCTGAAGATTTCAGGCATGAAAGCTGAATGAAACAAACATTTGGCAGGCATCTCTCAGCTATTGGATTGAGGACCAAACCCAATGTGATGTGTTTTAGTGGCACACCACCTGTGTTGAGAGGAGAAGGCAGAGCAGGGTGATGGGTGGGGAGAAGATGAGAGGAAACCCAGCAGAAATGAAGTAGCCATGAGGGGAGAAGGCGGGGGGGCACTGAATTTTCTCATCACAGAGAAGACCAATGAAATTTGAAAGACCAAAGCTGGCCCCTGCTTCCATGTTGTGGGGACAGGACAGAGGTCTCCTCTTTTACCTCATGCTGTAATAAGATACTATTATATGTGATGCATAAATAGCAGACCTTCCAAGTGCCCTATTTTCCAGGGACGTCCCGGATTTAGAGCTGTCCCAGTTTCTAACTGGATCCCAAAATGTCCTGCTTTTCTTTAGAATGTTCCTATTTTCACTGGAGAAATGTTGGAGGGTGTGGGGTTATCCAATCGCTGAGGCAATCCTGTATATGGAATGATTTTTTAAAAAAATGTTTTTAAGTACAAATAGACTGTTAATGGATTAAAGGGAAAAATAAGGCTAGAATGTGTTAAGATAAATTATAGGACAGAAAACTGAGGAAGATGGAAAGGATTTGCTGAAACAGTTAACTGAACTGGAATACAAAAAAGGGAGGTGCGAGGAGGTCGTTGAAACAAGTAAATGAAAGATAAGATATGGAAATATTGGATGTGTTTTTAATTGTTTTTGTTTTGTTTTGTTTTGTTAAGACAAGTGTATATGTAGTGTTTTTGTTTTTCTGTATTGTTTTGTATTGTTTTGTTTTGTTTAACTCTTTTTCTTTTTTGTAATCTTTAAACTCTTAATAAATATTTTTTTTAAAAAAAAGATTTTTTTAATGTTTAATGTTTTATTATGTTTTCATATATGTTAGAAGCTGCCCAGAATACTGGGACAACCCAGTAAGATGTGTGGGGTATAAATAGCATAATTATCATTATGGAATGCGACGTCCCTATTTTCATCGGAGGAATGTTGGAGGGTATGAAATAGGCCTGTAACATAATTAAGTTGGGGAGAATGTACATTGACGTAGAATTTTTGTTCTCTTTTTCTGTGTCATATTAATAGCTTTCGCTCGACTTGGGGAGCGGTTCAAAGGTGCTTTTTAAGTGTTTTGTGTGAAAACGGTTTTAGTGTGTTGCTTAGTATTTTACATTTCACATGCTTAGCTGTATGTGTGGTGCTTGGCAAGAAGTATACATAAAACGTTGGCCTCTGATGTGGCAAGTGGACTTCAGAAGCTTGTAAGCCTGAGGCTCCTGGTGTCCTTAGATTTAACAGCTGAGGTAGAAAACTGTCAGTGGACTTTGCAAACTAATGTGAGGGGGGTGTAACTTCTTTTTGCCTTTTAGGCAAAAAAAGAAAAAAAAATAATGATGCTAACTAAAAGCAGAGGTAAAAAGGTTTGTTTATGAGAGGCGAGGGACATCAAAGCGCTTGAATTAAGGAGCCCCTTGAGGGACAGGTGAGTTATGAAGCCTGACTCTGAATCACATGTGGTTCAGTTTCCAGGAACTTTGTCTTAATTTTCCAGTGTATTCAGGTTGGGAATTCCTAGTGCTAACAGGAATAAGAAGCTCTCTTGCAAGCTTCTGAAATGTAAGGAAAGTGAGTTAAGGTCTCTAAATTTAGCAAGGCCCAACATTACATAGGACTGCGAAAACTGTTTGGGGCTTTCATCCAGAATGTTGACATTTTAGCAGGGTAGTAGTACAGTGAGTAAGGCTGACTGAAAGCATTCATTCTTTATACTGGGATGCTGCAGAGGCAATATTTTAAAAACTGCAAAAACTTGTTTTCCATTTAGAACTGTGTGTGAATAATATATCTTGTCCTCCAATTACCAAGAAGTGTTTAGGCCATAGAGTGACTTAGGGCAGAACTGATATAAAATCAATATAGGTTTTTCTGTCATGGCTTCCTATTGTATTTTACTGAGGATACGGAGAATTCTCTTGTACAGATCCCTGCCTTGACTCTTAAAATGCAGTTCCCAGGGTTCCCCAACTATTGTCGGCTGAAATGTTTACTTTACATATGCCCAAACCAGATCAGTTAAACTATTAAACCAGTTTGTTTGTAACGTAAATAGAAATAGGGATATACATGAAAATGCTCCATTGTTTAATCTGCCCCTAACATGTAATATAACATCATTTATGAAATGTTTATGTTGTTTCCTATATACTTTATATGCTATGACCTCTATAATGTAGCTCTTAGATGAGCTGGACTCTGTTGGTATTTTGTGGCCTCTGTTGGTATTTTAATAGTACTCTTACACTTTAAAAAGTACTAATTTAACAAAATGTTGCATTTTGAGTGTGTCCCTGGTGTGTATCCCTCACAAACCCTCCCTCACTTCCCTTCCCTTATTTTTTTGTATTTAATGGTGAACCACCCTGGACAGTGTTTAACTGAAAGAAATATACAAAACAAACAAACAAAACCAATAAGCAAAGAACAGGAGCCTTGAACTGTTGTTTGGGGGCCCTGGAGGGTTGAGAGGGTGAAGGAAAAGAGACATCTTTTATCCTTTCCTCTCTCTTGAAGTCTCTATGCACAACATGAGGATGAGAGTTAATGTAAACTAAAGACATTAGCCTTGTCGTACGCCTTTCCCAATTTTGAACCAATCAGTTGTTCCATATCCAGTTCTAACTGTAGCTTCTTGTCCCACATAGAGATTTCTCAGGAGACAGATGAGGTGATCAGGCACTCCCATTTCTTTAAGAACTTGCCATAGTTTGCTGTGGTCGACACAGTCAAAGGCTTTTGCATAGTCGATGAAGCAGAAGTAGATGTCTTTCTGGAACTCTCTAGCTTTCTCCATAATCCAGCGCATGTTTGCAATTTGGTCTCTGGTTCCTCTGCCTCTTCTAAATCCAGCTTGCACTTCTGGGAGTTCTCGATCCACATACTGTTTGAGCCTTCCTTGTAGAATTTTAAGCACAACCTTGCTAGCGTGTGAAATGAGTGCAATTGTGCGGTAGTTGGAGCACTCTTTGGCACTGCCCTTCTTTGGGACTGGGATGTAGACTGATCTTCTCCAATCTTCTGGCCACTGCTGAGTTTTCCAAATTTGCTGGCATATTGAGTGTAGCACCTTAACAGCATCATCTTTTAAAATTTTAAATAGTTCAGCTGGAATACCATCACTTCCACTGGCCTTGTTATTTGCAGTGCTTTCTAAGGCCCATTTGACTTCACTTTCCAGGATGTCTGGCTCAAGGTCAGCAACCACACTACCTGGGGTGTACGAGACATCCATATCTTTCTGGTATAATTCCTCTGTGTATTCTTGCCACCTCTTCTTGATGTCTTCTGCTTCTGTTAGGTCCTTACCACTTTTGTCTTTTATTATGGTAATCTTTGTACGAAATGTTCCTTTCATATCTCCAATTTTCTTGAACAGATCTCTGGTTCTTCCTATTCTGTTGTTTTCCTCTATTTGTTTGCATTGCTCGTTTAAGGCGGCCTTCTTGTCTCTCCTTGCTATTCTTTGGAAATCTGCATTCAATTTCCTGTATCTTTCACTATCTCCCTCGCATTTTGCTTGCCTTCTCTCCTCCGCTATTTGTAAGGCCTCGTTGGACAGCCACTTTGATTTCTTGCATTTCCTTTTCATTGGGATGGTTTTCGTTGCTGCCTCCTGTACAATGTTACGAGCCTCCATCCATAGTTCTTCAGGCACTCTGTCCACCAAATCTAAATCCTTAAACCTGTTCGTCACTTCCACTGTGTATTCATAAGGGATTTGACTTAGATTGTATCTTACCGGCCCAGTGGTTTTTCCTACTTTCTTCAGTTTAAGCTTGAATTTTGCTATAAGAAGCTGAGAAGACTCTTGAGAGTCCCATGGACTGCAAGAAGATCAAACGCATCCATTCTTAATGAAATCAGCCCTGAGTTCTCACTGGAAGGACAGATCGTGAAGCTGAGGCTCCAGTACTTTGGCCACCTCATGAGAAGAGAAGACTCCCTGGAGAAGACACTGATGCTGGGAAAGATGGAGGGCACAAGGAGAAGGGGGCGACAGAGGATGAGATGGTTGGATAGTGTTCTCGAAGCCACAAACATGAGTCTGACCAAACTGCGGGAGGTAGTGGAGGACAGAGGTGCCTGGCGTGCTCTGGTCCATGGGGTCACGAAGAGTCGGACACGACTAAACGACTAAACAACAAAAAAGACATTAGCGGCTCAAGAAGGCCAGCTTCACCCACCATCTTAAATTATTCTTTTCTTCAAGGGATATCTTAACATTTCATGGCTCAAATTCAGTCAGTCCTGGAAGTCACTGAACATAAGCCTGTATTGGAATGCTGTTTTCAGTTTTTGTAAAAATAATCTTTTAATTTACAAAGTAATCTGTAGCGGCTGGCGGGGCAGAGCAGTGTTGGTTGGTGCTGTTTACCTGGCTTTCCAATGCAGAGGTGGCTGCCAGTAACAGAGGGGGAGGCAGTGGGGAAGTTGATGCGGCGAGGAGCTTGATGTGGGCACAGAAGCATTGGGGGGCACCTCCTGACTATGAAGAAACCACTATCTTATTTTTCAGTGGCTCTATTTCACTTCCAAACTGATAGGCCTGGGACTCCCCAAGTTCAGTATGGTCGCCAAATGTTGTCTAAACCACAGAGCCTAGGGCTTGCTGATCAGAAGTTTGGTGTTCGAATCCCCACAACAGGGTGATCTCCTGTTGCTCGGTCCCTGCTCCTGCCAACCTAGCAGTTCGAAAGCACGTCAAGTGCAAGTAGATAAATAGGTACCACTCCAGCAGGAAGGTAAACGGCGTTTCCGTGCGCTGCTCTGGTTCGCCAGAAGCAGCTTAGTCATGCTGGTCACATGACCCGGAAGCTGTACGCCGGCTCCCTCAGCCAATAAAGAGAGATGAGCGCCGCAACCCCAGAGTCATGTGCGACTGGACTTAATGGTCATGGGTCTCTTTACCTTTACTGCTGATGCTCACATGAGGTGGTGGTTCAGCCCTCCACACCTTATGTTCTTCAACT
This sequence comes from Podarcis raffonei, assembly GCF_027172205.1. NCBI lineage: Eukaryota > Metazoa > Chordata > Lepidosauria > Squamata > Lacertidae > Podarcis > Podarcis raffonei. The sequence continues at coordinate 67,676,262 of NC_070607.1, forward strand.
GTTTGTTTAAAACAGCAGTTGCCTCATTAAAAAGGTATCAGTTGTTGTTGTTGCTGCTGCTGCTGCTGTTAGTATTTTTAAAAAACTATTAACAAGTAAAAAGAGGCATAAGTTTTTGACAAGATCAATGTGGAGCAAACTTCTTCAGCCATTATTCTATCCCCATCTTCTTCAGTATTGGAAAATTGTTTTCTTTTAAAATACAATTATTCTAAGTGAATTTTCATGTTACAGTTTTCGTCTGATAGCAGACAAAACTACATGCCTGGCTGCACCATAATCCTTAGATATGACGACTACAATATATCTGAAATTTGTTTTAAGTTTCTCATCACCCCCAATTCCACATGCAGCATGCAGCATCAGATTTTTTTTGACCAGGTATGCTTGCAGAAAGCACTGTGCTCCATCCCCCCCCCCTTTTTAAAGTAAATTAAAACTCCATGCACAGTTCATGGACAAGAAGGTATCTATGTATGGGAAACTTGAAGAAATGGTTTTCAGCAATAGTGATGGGCAATGGCTAAATTGTATTTTATGAGGAAGATGATGCAGATAATATATTTCTTGCTTGTTTGTTTGATTTGCAGTATTTATATCTCATCTTCTTGCCAAAGACCCCAAGTTGGCTTACAAGAAAGCTAAAATATGACAAAAAAACAAAACAGCTGCCCAATAACATTATTCAAGATCATAAAAGCAGCAGATAAGGAAATTAAGGCCATCATATAAAAGCTGAAATGAAACATCTATAAAACAGCAGAAAGACATTTAAAAGTTTCCCAAATATTGTGAAATGCCATTAAAAGCTAAGTCTGAGCACTTGCTGAGATTTGAGCCATAAAGTGAGTTTTGTTTAACTCAGTCCAGCTGATGTGTGCTTGTTTTTTTTCTCCACTTCCACACCTCTGGTGCCAATGGGATGTGGGGTGATCAATACAGAAGAAGAGACTTAGGGCTTATCCATACTTACCTTTCCAGGCACAGGTCTGCACTTTAAAGCTCCATGTACAAGTGTTCCTTTTTTCGCCCCAGAGCTTTCTCCATGAAAATCTGCTCTTTAAAGTTGAAGCACAACAAACAGCAATTTGGGTTTTCTGTGGATTGTCATTTGCTCCGATTCAGTGGTAAAGAGCAGGTTTTCATGAAGAACACTCCAAAGCAAGAAACAAAAACAAAAAGTGATTAGACAGGAAGCTTTAAAGCGCAGACCGCTCCTGGAAAGCGTGGAGGAAAGGTAAGTGTGGATAAACTTTGTATATTTATTTGTTTCAACATTACTGAAATAGCTTTTTAAAATTGGAACAGTAGATCTTCCTGTCATAGAACAAGTGTCTAGCATATCACTTGACATCAGTTTTATTGTCTTGTGATCATAATCAAATCTTCTTTGACACTATAGCCAGTCACCTAAGCTATGCAATCTGTTAGATGTAATGGAAATGAAGGCACATATACAAGATTTGCTGGGAATAATGGAACAACACAGGGAAAGTAGCAAGAAACCCTTTAGCAAAATAATAGAGAATTGCAAGAAGCTGGCAAATGACGTGGATGTGGAACTTAAAGACCTATACAAACTAAACAACAGAAAAACCATGTTGGTAACCCCAGCCAACCCACAGAAGAGCTACATTCCCTACCTGGATTCGCTGTTACCTCACTGTGGGCTTGTTTCAGTGATGAAGACCAACCTGTTTAAAGTTTGCTCAAACTATATCTATCTCAGTTGTACCACATTGAAGGAAAAGGCTTTCAATCCCATGTGAATTCCATTTGGGAACATTATTTGCAAACTTTGGGGATGAACCTGCTACGTGGTATGAGTTGAGGGCAAAATGGCATAACAAAGCAATACACCTATTGTGTGGCTTATGCAACATGAGTCTTACTGAACTATTCAACCACACAAAACTTCCTGCTATTGAAATTGCCATCCAGACAACATTTCCCCTCCCATTTACAATATGCGCAATTGAACAAACCTTTAGCACTTTGCACAGAGTGAAAACATGGTTTTGCCTAACAGTGAATGAAGATCTGAGCAGAGCCTACACGAGTGATAGTTTTTTTTTAAGGCTGGACTAGATCCTATAAGTTTATGTTTTACTTGGGTATTGCAAATGATCCAAACCTCTGATTTTCTTTCCTTTTCTTTGTTTTTCTTTCTCAGTGATTTGAGCATGAACAACATCAGTGAGCTGCTGCCTGGGGACTTCCACCACCTGCGCTTTCTAGAAGAACTGTAAGCATAATGAGGTTATATGGCCTCTTGGTTTAGCATTCCCTTCCCAATTCTGAGGCAAAGTGATATGTATGGCAGAAACAGGTGATATGTGACAAAGTCAGGTGTGCAGCATTTAAATAATTTGTTTATACTGCTTCCAAATGTTTGGTTTATTTAGATCTTATCTGGCTCCCACCCCACCCCGTAGATCTACATTTCACATTAGCTGATCCAAACCAGTAGTGCTGTATTGCATCCTACAAAATAGAAGGGAAGAGGTAGATGCAATGCAAGGGTGACAGTCATTTTAACAATCAAGGTTGATATGTGCCCTGAGGATTAGGAGCACACAGCCTGCAAACAACTATAATTTAAAAATAAATTCAAGGGGTGCTTCTAGATGGAACCAGTACTGCTCATGTCCACAAGTGATTACCAGTATCCACATGACTACATCATCATCAAAATACCGGTCCATATTTTTTTTTACATTTATTCCGAATTTCCCCTTCAAAAATTATTTGAATCGTTGCAGGCTTAAGAGAAAGAATGTCATACTCAGGCTGAAATATCACAAGAACAATAACTACACAAACAGAACCAGCAGTTTTTACTGAACCTTGTTGGGCTGGCACTTTTCTTTACTCAAAGGAACAGATACTGGGATGGATGAAACCTGGGATATGAGAGGATAGCAACTTCTTTGATTTTTTCCATGCGGAAATGGATTCATAGACTGCCTTCCTCCTTACAAAAAGTGGGCATGATTCAATTAAGTTGTTGCTCTAAATCTGTTCTAAATCCCCACCAGAAGAGTTAATTCTACTCATGCATTTCCCACTTAACGCTGCGTTGAATTCTGGCCAATGCTTCCGTCTACGTCCCCTGAAGTTACTTCACAGTGTACATGGCAGACCAGTTGTGTGTACCTCTTGGAAAACTGTCTACAGAAAGATGGGGGCGTAAAATGCCTAATGATGCAGAGTCATGAAGGAGCACAATACAGAGCCCACGACACAGACCTGGAAGCTGAGAACATATCCACTTGTCACTTCAGTCATCAAAATGGAAGTGACTTTGCTGAGCCAAGGCATACAACTTTGTCTTCCCTCTGATGGGGAGAATCAGGCAGGTGGATGTTTGTGTGAGAAAGTTGCAGTCAGCAAAGAAACTAAGTGGAACTGGGCAGGAATGGGTTTTGCTGATTGACAATAAACACTGGAAATGCAATGGCAGTGGGGTGGGGGTGACACCCTGTGCACAGAATGCTATTGTGTCAGGATATACAGGGCTAAATAGTCTGAGTGATTAATGATAGGGAACTGAAACCAGTGTTGACAGCTTCAGTGGCATAGCTCCTCTCTCCCTGTTGGTTTGTGGTAAAAGCATATTACACTAGGCACACGCCTCAAGCTCCCCTCCCCTCTCCCCACAAAAGGGCAAGCACAACAAACTGAACTTTCCCTATATACTTGATGATACAGGAGTGTGTACACACACACACACAGTCTACCGGAGTCCTGTTTGTCCCTCCCATTCTGAGTTCAGTGCTTCATCCCTTCCTTTTCAATGCAAGGCACAAGAGCCTCTGGAAAACTACTCCTGTCTGTGTGTGGAGAAAGGTAACCGTCAGAGCAGCACTCCTCACCTCATGTTACTAACTAGGATATAGAAAGATAAAAATGCAGGAGACAGTCTCAAGCATCCCCCCACTTATGTGGGTGCTCTTTTGGCACACTACACAAACTGTTCAGGTTTCTAAGGGTTAGAAATCTAGTCCCCAGGAAATAGCAGCTTATAGAAAATGCATAGAAAGGAGGATAAAACAAAATGTGTTGCGTGACCACCATTTGTCTCATCTCCCCTCAGAAACACCGTCCCCTTCAGGGGAGCAGAAATCAATCCAAAGAAGCAATATCAAAAGTTAAAGAGTCCCAGGGTGACAGTAAGCAGAGACTGCAAGGCAGCTGGTGGTGTACTATAAGGAAGGCAGGTTGAAACCTGCTCCTGTATATTAAAGAGATGACCCTGTACTCTTTATGCTTTTATAGGACTAATTATGGGCGCCATTTCTTTAAATCCCAGGGAAGGAGAGAGACATGCAGCACTTGTATCCTTATGTGCATAAATGCATTCACAAAAGCAATCATACTTTAAACGGACGAAAAGTGACTGGTATTATGTCCATGTCATTGTATTTGGATGACTCCAGAAAGTCTGCTGACTCTTAGAAACACAAGAAGAGCTTTGTTAGATCAGACTGAAAGGCCTAACTAGGCCAAAATTCTATTTCCAAAATTAGTCAGCGAGTTGCCTCTGAGAAACTTACTAGAAGAGAGGAAAGGCAACATCCCTCACCTTTGGTTTGTCCCCAGCATCTGTTACACTTCCTCTGAACATGGAGACTCTTTTCAGCTATTCCAGCCTTCAAGAAATATTTTCTCTATGAATATCTCGAGTCGTAACTCCATAAGAACACATTTTTATGGCATTCAAACTAAAATGAGTTGTTGTTACATTGCCCATCTGACCGGGTTGCCCCAGCCACTGGGCAGTTTTGTAATATCTTAACCTTTTCCTAACAGACTTACTTTAGACATACCTCACAACACAATGATCTTTTTTTGCATGTCATGGTAAGCCAAAGTATGGTTTACTGGGACAGCACAAACACGTCCACACCCAGATAAGAGCTCACTGCACCTTTGCTTCTCTCAGGGCTCAGCTCAGCATGGGACAACAGTTAAGGCAAGGTTTGGTTTAGCATGTCGTTTGATAAGAGGGTCATGGTTCAGGTCTCTCCTCCTTAACCATATGAGCAAAACTTGGCTATAGACTATGGTTAAGGAAACCACAAGCTTGGCTTTGGGCAACATTCTAAGCCAAACCTTGGCTTTACTGACATGCAATATGGTGCAAACTCAGCCAATGAAACCTTAGCTATAAAGCCAAGAGTAGACCCTTGATACTGCCTTCCATGTGGCTAGTATGAATAGTGACGGGAGGAACATATAGAATTGTTCACAGCAGTTTTAGAAATACCTTCTTCCTGAAATGACTGTTGGTTCTGCTCACAAAGCTATATCTAGCTCAGGAGCAAGAGACTTCGCTCCAGGTCATAATCATATTTCCTTACAAAAGGCACTAGTAGACTTTCAAATATGTTATCTTGTTATCTTGACCATGTCTCTTTTGTTTATTGCAGGCGCCTATCTGGAAATCAACTCTCTAAGATTCCAGGGAAAGCATTTTCTGGCCTCTACAATTTAAAGATTTTGTAAGTTACAATTTCTTCAGTTTACTGCTTTATGCTTGTTCTCCAAACAGGCATTTAGGTCATGGGGTCCATCCCTGTGAATATGTGGTTCATTTGAATTCCCATGTATTAGAGACCATTATAAATATCATCACAGAAATGCTATGTACCAAATGTTCCTTGGAGCTGGGTTCTGTCTGATTTCTTCCAAATCATGCTTGTGGGAGATTGCCATCCGAGCAGCTGCAAAATGTTCAGGGCTGCTAAATAACTGCTCAAATCCTAATACACCACTGGAATTCCATTGTGTCTAGGGTATTTAATTTCAACACTTGCTTGCTCTTGAATCAATATATTTCAAGTTATTTTTCTTCTGTTTTTATTTGTCAGCAATTCATACAAGGACAACACAGTGTTTAAAGTTCTTCGTGTCTCCTTCATTTCCTCATCGAGTTTCTTCACTATGATGATGTATCAGTTGTAGGGGCAGGGATTTCTCTATACAGTGTGCTAAGAAATCCTTGTGGCTCTTGATAATGACTTCTATTCAGCCCCAAATAACAGTGGACAGTATCTCAACTTTTGACTTTCATGCTTGACTGCATTTGTAGGATGTGGGTGGAAAGAAATGGCAAGGGAACCAGAACTGTGATTTTGGTTAGGTAGGCATTTGTATGGAACCTATAATATACATTGCCAGTTGCTTTATATGGTCTTTATTAGTCCAGAATCAATGCAAAGGCATTGGACTTATAGCTACACCTCTGTAATATCTCATTTTCTGAAATAGCTCTGTCCCTGGTACTTGCCCTGCATTAACACTTCGTTCAAAGCAATCACGGCTAACTGAATTGGATATCTTTTCCTCTGGTCATCTGTGATTGCCTTAATAGGAAATGCACCCCCCGATATTATGGTGTATTTTTTATTTATTTTCATTTGTTAATGATTTTGCAACAGCAATCCGGTTCTGGTGAGTGTTTATTTAGGTTCTCAGTTCTTCATCTTCCCTTTTTCCAAGGAGATATTTTACAATCCCTTCTCTTCTGCAATAAACATTTCAGTCCTGAGGGCATGTTTGGAACTCAACCACAATGTGAAATCGCTGTAGCCGACAAAGTTTATATGAACCAAGCAGGTAGTAACCTGCTCCCGGGATTAGAGAGTGCAGTGCTGTTTACTAGGCCTTCTAAAGAATCCTGCCCTAAATCCCTGGGTTTAGAGATGAGTTGCTGCTTTATCCACAGTCTGCATTAGGCACCGAATCAAAGAAACCAAGAAAACCACAGCAAACCCACCCTGTTTCAACAAGGGCAACACTATGCTCAGGGAACTCATGGGCTCTGAATGCCTCTTTTTATCAGTTTACATTGGAGCGCTTCCCAGTGAAATAGCTAAGAATGTTGGAAGTATGCAGGGCTCATTGAAACTAAAACAGCACCTCCTGCAGGTAATAATAGTAGTAGCAAAAACTCTGCTGGCATCGGGAGAAAGCATCGCTTGAGTTCTTTTTCTGAGGCTGGAGGCATAGTGCACAGAGCAACTGTGGCAATCTCAAGTGGCACGGAAATCTGTGTGTGGGCATCCTCAGGTACATCCAAAGCAATCCTGTGAGATGTGATGAAGTAGAAACCTACCTCTTAGCTTCATTCCACTTGACAGGAACACAACTTGAACATCCATATTAACAAAAGGATTGAGCATTATAGCTTTCATTTCAACATGAAGGATTTATCATCTGAATGGGGAGGTATGGGGGGTATATCGCCAAGGAAAACGTGCAGGTGACCCTATCTTCATGTCCATACTGTTCCTGTTCTTATTCCAAGAGTCTAACGGCATTTCCCCCTGCTCTATTCTGCCAGTCCACATGGCTGGTCAGAACTAGCATGAGATATAAACGCAGGTTATGTTGTCCATGTGGCTGGATTTCCACGGGGATTATCACAGGTACAGTGCCCAGCTAGGAGGCAGAAGTTCCCTGCCTATGCTCAACAAGGGATGAGCCTTATTTTGGCCATTAAGTAACTCATGCAATAAAGGAGAGAACTGGGCCACATTTGCTAGCTGTTCACCATCCATTGCATCCATGTTATCTGGCCCCATAGCCCCTCCGCATGTGTGGTTAGAATTCTACACAATAGGGGAAGTCTGAAGCAGCCTACCACCACCGCTTCAGTGTATCCCAACCAATGTGGGAATGACCAGCAAATATTTCTCTCTTTTTTAGCAGGGGGTGGGAGGTGAGGACTATGGAGAAGCTGCAATGTACATCCCACCTAGAAATGTTGCTCTTCCGTTATCCACAGAGTAAAGGATGCTGCCATGTTATAACCATTTTTATTTTCAATATTTTTGCAATTGAATTTATACCCCCACATGTGCAGCCCATGCTATGGCAAACATTCTATTAAAATTAAAACAGTTAAAACAGCTAAAACAATAAGATCCAAGGAGCAGCAAGCCGCTCCATAAAACTGTTCCAACATTTCCCTGTTGAATCTGAGTTCTTTGCCAGGTTGTAGACAGGTTAGGGGTCTTAGATGCTTTTGCACTTCGAGCAAAAAGTAACATGATGCCCAGAAACATTTTTCTCCAGTGAGAGGGAGATGAAAGCCAGGAAAACAGCATGCCTTCTGAAATCTGCTGCCTGAAGCAAACTACTTCATGTTGCTTCTTGGTAGGGTTGGTCCTGTTTGCAGCGATATGCTATGCTTATATCCACACAGAGTGCATGCTTGATTTAGTGTTTCCTGCTGAGAACCTGGCGAGAGGCTTTTCCTGTAATGACCCAGTGGGTGCTGCTCTAGGAGTGATCTTACTGCTGGGCAAGTGGGTGTAGCTGCAATTCTTTGAAGTCTAAAGTGCCACTCTGCTTCCGTGAGAGCACACAGAACCAACTTTTGCTTATTTCACCTTTTTTGGAGCTGTGGGATAACAAGGGAGGGCGCAAGCTGAGGAGAGACCATGGGACACAGAGGTGAATCTCTCCAACGGCTTGTTGGAACGAGGCTTGAAAAACCACCAAGTAGGGGTTGCGGGAAGGCTCCTACTTTCATCCAGCCCAAGGTGCCCCAGGCAAGGAATGCAAATTAAAACATCCAGAAAACAGCATGTGGGACAAGCTTTGCCTGTCTCTCCCTCTCCCCACCTACCCCAGTTCCAGCATGTCAAAACATCTAATACAGCTTTCCGTTTATGGGGTTGCCCAGAGCGCTTGTGTGCCCTTCCATCACCTGGTGCACCAGTACTCAGTTCTGCAGGGTGCTGGGCTTCTATGAGCAGGGGTACATCATAGAATCATAGATCCCGAGGATCATTTAGTCCAACCCCCTGTAATGCAGGAGTATGTGGTTGGCCTGTATGAGGACCAAACCTGTGACCTTGGCATCATCAGCACCACAACTGAGGTAACTGGCGGGTATTCAAAAGTACCCAGTCCCTCTCTTCCTGCGCACATTGTTTATTAGGGACCTAGTGTTGCTTCATATACCCTTCCCCCAGTTCCTTGTTGGGATACCAGTTGGGCTGAGGCTGAGGCCTCAAACTTCACCCTGTAGCTTGCCAGCCTCTCATGTCCCTTGCTAGCAACTTCTCTCTGCTGGACTTAAGGTCAACTAGAAAGGGGAGCAGGCCCTCTCTACCCCAGCCCTTCTGTTGTTCCTTAGTCATAAGGAACTCTGAAATGTCATGTTCAACAGTCAAGCCTCTCCCCAGCTGTTCCTTACCTGGTTTATCACCCAGTCATTCTTCACCAGCAAGCACAGCTGATGGGGGCACCGATCCTGCATCCACACAGGAGGGAAGCCTAGCGGAAAATGGGGCAATCCCTGGCGGTCCTTCACATTGAGTTTAATTTTTAGTAACAAGGGATTTCAGTATGCAAGGTATTACTTCAATATGTAGAACCCATTATATACCCATAATTCAATCTGGTTATACAGTGTCATGTCAGCAGTTCACCATACAGATCCTTTCATCCCTACATTTCCAACATGCCAATTTGGTCATGTGAACAAACCCAGGTTTTTGAACCTGGTTCTGTAGTAATTTTTCATGCAAGAGCTTTCAGGCATAGAGAATCTGTGAGGTGGAGGAGAGGAAACTTTAGCAAGAAAACAACAAACACCCCCCCCCAACTGATTAGTTAAAATGTGTTGCACAAGAAGAATTGTAATTGTATATGCACAACATGCTGTTCTGTGGGAGGGTGCGGAGAAGAAGAGCAGTTCAGGCAGAATAGCAACTCCAAGCTTCGGGTGAGAATGCTTTTGTTACATGCAAGGAGTCATTGAGATAGGCTTCACGGAGTGTCAGTCAATTAGGCGGGAGAGGCTGCTTCAGATGTGGGGCTGTGTGGGAAAGCATTCCTATGATTAAATGAATGGCTTTCCCCAGAAGGCATGGGGAAACACATGAATCGATGCTGTCTCTTTAAATCCCTCCCTGGAGTGGCGGGCAAGCAGCCCTTGATCTATACCTTTCTCCCTTTCATCTTGCTCAATCATTAAAACCAAAGGGAGCAAATAAACATACAGAGACATTCTCCAGGGAGAAGTGGATCAGCCCCAGAGCCCTGCCCTGCCTCTATTACACATACAAATGTGCATACAAGCATGCGCACACCCACACCCACCAGAGTCCCACTGGAAACCTTGCTATCATATGCACATGAATACGAACCATGCCTGCATGCAGCAGGCAATGGAGTTGCAGGAATCAAGAACAGGGAGTGCACCACATAGCAATGTTTTGTTGCAGGTCCAACTTGCTTCCCCCTGTTTTCATGTTCAGGTGTGAGTGTTGGTGCTTATGTAGTGAAAATGGCACCACTTACACACAAGATAGAGGTTTCAGCAGTCCCAGGGTTTCCTGAACAGCTATCAAGGTGAGTGGTCAGTAGCAGGTCAGCAATCATTCACACCGTGTCAGCTGAGTTAACTCTCTGGTGAACCGCGCTGAGATGTTTTGATGAATAAATAATAATAATAAAATAATATTTATTTTTTAAAAAACAGCTTAGGAGGCCAGGCCAAATGAGCACAGCAACTCTTCCCAGTAGATCTTGCCCCAATATGGTAGTTGTAAGGACTGAAGGTCTCTGCCTTTGCCCAGCTCCCGAAGTCGTCTCCTCCCCAGCTCCTTCCCAAGCAATCTGAGGCTCCTTCAGTTTGTCTGTCTTTACTCTGCCCTCTACATACCTCTTCTCGTTCCGGGAGACCTGGCCGGAGGGGAGCTGGTTGCAGCAGGAGAGGGAGACTGCCTGGCTTCATCACCAACCTCACTCATTGTTGCCTCTTGGTCCCCCTCCTCCGCAGCCTCCTCTTCTGCCTCTGGTGCTGGACTGCTCTCTGCCACAGACTCTCCCTGCTCACTAAACCATGTTATATCTTCAGCTTCCAACACCTCCTCCTTCCAGTCTGCTCCCTCTGACCACTCATCATTGTTCTGCCACCAGTCCTCTGGCTCTGAGCCCCTTGGGGCTTCCCTTGGAGGTTCCCCAGCTGGTGCCTCCCATCTCCATTTCCCCCGTGATCACTCATGAATAAAGCAACCTGTTAACCTGTCAATAAGCTTGTTAAAGAGTTTTCTTGAATTTGTTTAATTTATAATATTTTGCTTCCATGTGTTTATTATCTGGATCACATTCATCAACTTGGCTAATTATGTATAATTCTGTATCACTGTTCAATATATTTAAAAGGCATAGTTATAGCAAGTTGATCCAGTCGGGTTCTTCTTACATTTCATATATACTAGATCTGTGAAACTATGTTTGATTGTTTTTCTTCATTTGGGTGTTCTTTAATATGATGATGAGTATTTTTCTTGGGAATCACCTTCCTTTTGTCCTCTGCTGTTTTGTAGTGAAGAAAGAAAACACAGCACCCTAGGGACCTGCACTGTCCACGTTGTGCTTCTAGTGTTTACTTGGGTAAATGCAAATTACTATCATTAGTCAGAGATGTTTACTGAAAGCAGTGGGGCTGGCAGGCTACTCCCAGTGTAAACTGCAGCATGTCCACTGAGCCCTGTGATTAGAGCCATTGTTCCAAAAAGAGAAATGAGCTGCCTGGCCCCACACAGTGCAGCTTTACTACTCCTTTTGACTGTGACGTCTGTCATTTATCCCTGGCTGTTCATAACATGCTAAGCCAGAGCAATAAAGAAAGAGGTGGGTGGAAGACGGTACCTTCTGTGCTCTACCATTTCCATAAGAAGCTGCTTTGTAGGAAGTCAGACCACTGGCCAATCTAACACAGTACTATCTATGTTGACTGGCTGTGGGTGTGTTGTAGCATTGTTGTTGTTGTTTAATCATTTAGTCATGTCCGACTCTTCGTGACCCCATGGACCAGAGCACGCCAGGCACTTCTGTCCTCCACTGCCTCCCGCAGTTTGGTCAAACTCATGTTGGTAGCTTCGAGAACAGTGTCCAACCATCTCATCCTCTGTCGTCCCCTTCTCCTTGTGCCCTCCATCTTTCCCAACATCAGGGTCTTTTCCAGGGAGTCTTCTCTTCTCATGAGGTGGCCAAAGTATTGGAGCCTCAGCTTCACGATCTGTCCTTTCAGTGAGCACTCAGGGCTGATTTCCTTAAGAATGGATACATTTGATCTTCTTGCAGTCCATGGGACTCTCAAGAGTCTCCTCCAGCACCATAATTCAAAAGCATCAATTCTTCGGCGATCAGCCTTCTGTATGGTCCAGCTCTCACTTCCATACATCACTACTGGGAAAACCATAGCTTTTACTATACGGACCTTTGTTGGCAAGGTGATGTCTCTACTTTTTAAGATGCTGTCTAGGTTTGTCATTGCTTTTCTCCCAAGAAGCAGGCGTCTTTTAATTTCGTGACTGCTGTCACCATCTGCAGTGATCATGGAGCCCAAGAAAGTAAAATCTCTTACTGCCTCCATTTTGTCCCCTTCTATTTGCCAGGAGGTGATGGGACCAGTGGCCATGATCTTTGTTTTTTTTATGTTGAGCTTCAGACCATATTTTGCGCTCTCCTCTTTCACCCTCAATAAAAGGTTCTTTAATTCCTCCTCACTTTCTGCCATCAAGGTTGTGTCATCTCCATATCTGAGGCTGTTGATATTTCTTCCAGCAATCTTAATTCCTGCTTCGGATTCATTCAGCCCAGCCTTTCGCATGATGAATTCTGCATATAAGTTAAATAAGCAGGGAGACAATATACAGCCTTGTTGTACTCCTTTCCCAATTTTGAACCGATCAGTTGTTCCATATCCAGTTCTAACTGTAGCTTCTTGTCCCACATAGAGATTTCTCAGGAGACAGATGAGGTGATCAGGCACTCCCATTTCTTTAAGAACTTGCCATAGTTTGCTGTGGTCGACACAGTCAAAGGCTTTTGCATAGTCAATGAAGCAGAAGTAGATGTCTTTCTGGAACTCTCTAGCTTTCTCCATAATCCAGCTCATGTTTGCAATTTGGTCTCTGGTTCCTCTGCCTCTTCTAAATCCAGCTTGCACTTCTGGGAGTTCTCGGTCCACATACTGCTTGAGCCTTCCTTGTAGAATTTTAAGCATAACCTTGCTAGCGTGTGTAGCATTACCTGGTGATATTGGGCACTGAACCTCAAACCTTCTACATGGAAGTATGTGGTCTTCCACTGAGCTGTGATGCATCTCCATAAAGGCTTACTAGCACAGTCCAAGTTCTAAGCTCTGTGCATTTAATAATAATAATAATAATAATAATAATACTTTTCTAAAGTCAGGAGTACGGAATCTTTTTCAGCACATAGTGCATGCCCCAACATCAGCTGATCATCAGAGCTTGTGAAGCCAGGCAGTGGCAGAGCTGGGTGCTCTGGCACCCAGAGTGGCACACATGCTGTGCACCCAAGGGGCGGGCTGATCTCGGCGCAGCTGCGCAATCCTCCCCGAGGGCCGCCCTCCCCCCCGACCTGGAAGCATACAGTGAGCCGGGGAAGGGGGGAGAGCCGCAGCAGCTGCTTTGCCACTTTGCCGCTCGCTGCGCTTGGGGAAGTCGCGGGTGGGGGGGCCTGCGCCAAATGTCACCCCCCCTTCAGGATGACACCCAGGGCGCCCTGCTCTCCCCCCCCCCACGCCCCTGAAGCCAGGTGCATTCATGCATGAGGGAGATTTTTTGGCTGGAACTTTTCACTCTGGTGTGCAATTTTCTGCCTGCAGAAAGTTTAACGTGAGGTTTGCGTAACAAATGTGATTCCATGTTTGAAGCCTGAAGCATACAGTCCCAGAAGGACTTTACTACATGATTTTTCCTGTTTGTGGAGATCAGCTCCAGATACCTCAAGGAAACCTTTTGTAGCAGTAGAGAAGTACAAAATGGGCAGAATACATGACATATGTGATACTTTTATTTTTTTTTTATTTTTTTTTTATAAAGATTTTTATTGGAGTTTTACAGAAAAGAAAGATAAAAATTCACAGAATAAAAAACCCTAGATTACAAAAAAAAGAAAGAAACACCAAAAATACAAAAAGAAAGCACAACTAATTAAGAAAAATTAAATTTAAACATAAAAAAGTTAAAACCAATCCATTTTTCAAATAACCTCAATTTCATATGCTTATGTTCTTGACCTCCTCACGCCTCCCCCCTTTTGTATTCCCATTCAAATATTTAGTTCAGCAAATTCTTACCCTTTTTCAAATGTTAAACTTTATACCATAACATATACTATATCCATATTTTCAAGCATATCAATACCTATTTTTTTTTGCATAATCTTATTAACTTTTATCACTAATTACCACTTATTGCCAATCCAAGCACAATTTTAGCATTCATTAATTTTATAATATTTCTGAAGATAGTCTTTGAATTTCTTCCAGTCTTCTTCCACCAACTCTTCTCCCAGGTCTCGGATTCTGCCAGTCATTTCCGCCAGTTCCATATACTCTATCAACTTCATCTGCCACTCTTCCAGGGTGGGTAGCTCTTGTGTCTTCCAATACTTTGCGATGAGAATTCTTGCCGCTGTTGTTGCGTACATAAAGAAATTTCTGTCTTTCTTTGGCACCAATTGGCCCACCATGCCCAAGAGAAAGGCCTCTGGCTTCTTAAGGAATGTATATTTAAATATTTTTTTCATTTCATTATATATCATCTCCCAGAAAGCCTTAATCTTTGGGCATGTCCACCAAAGGTGAAAGAATGTTCCTTCACTTTCTTTACACTTCCAACATTTATTGTCAGGCAAGTGGTAGATTTTTGCAAGCTTGACTGGTGTCATGTACCACCTGTATATCATTTTCATAATATTCTCTCTTAGGGCATTACATGCCGTAAATTTCATACCTGTGGTCCACAACCATTCCCAGTCAGCAAGCATGATGTTATGACCAACATCTTGTGCCCATTTAATCATAGCAGATTTAACTGTTTCATCCTGTGTATTCCATTTTAGCAGCAAGTTATACATTCTTGAGAGTGTTTTAGTTTTGGATTCTAACAACTCAGTTTCCAATTTAGATTTTTCCACCTGGAAGCCTATTTTTTTATCCAAGTTATAGACTTCTCTTATTTGAAAATAGTGCAGCCAATCTCGCACCTTATCTTTTAATTTCTCAAAACTCTGCAGTTTCAGTTTATCTCCTTCTTGTTCCAATATTTCCCAATATTTCGGCCATTTGGCCTCCATATTGGACTTTTTCAAAGCCTTTGCTTCCATTGGTGACAGCCACCTTGGGGTTTTATTCTCCAGTAAGTCTTTATATCTTAACCAGACATTAAACAATGCTTTCCTGACAATATGATTTTTAAATGCCTTATGAGCTTTAACCTTGTCGTACCACAAGTATGCATGCCACCCAAAAACATTGTTAAAACCTTCTAAGTCCAAAATGTCTGTGTTTTCAAGAAGCAGCCATTCTTTCAGCCAGCAAAATGCGGCCAATTCATAATAAAGTTTCAGGTCTGGCAGGGCAAAACCACCTCTTTCTTTAACATCAGTTAATATTTTAAATTTTATTCTGGGCTTCTTGCCCTGCCAGACAAATCTAGAAATATCTCTCTGCCACTTCTTGAAACAGTCCATCTTGTCCAAAATTTGCAAAGATTGAAACAGAAATAACATCCTTGGCAGTACATTCATCTTTATAGCCGCAATTCTACCCAACAAGGAAAGCTTCAAGTTTGACCATATCTCTAGATCTTTCTTCACTTCTAACCAACATTTCTCATAGTTATCTTTAAATAAGTTTAGGTTCTTAGCTGTCATATTAACCCCCAAATATTTAACTTTCTTTACTATTGTTAGGCCTGTCTCCTTCTGAAACCTATCTTTCTCAATCGGTGTTAAATTTTTCTCAAGAACTTTAGTTTTAGACTTATTCAACTTAAAACCAGCCATCTTCCCAAATTCTTGAATCACTTCCAAAACTCTTTTCGAACTAGATTCTGGCTCCTGTAATGTTAGAACTAAATCGTCTGCAAATGCTTTCAGTTTATATTGCTTAGCTCCGACCTGAATACCTTTTATCAAACGGTCCCTTCTAATCATATTCAATAATACCTCCAGGACAGTGATGAATAACAATGGGGAAATTGGGCAGCCTTGTCGTGTGCCTTTCTCTATCTTAAATCCCTCTGTCACCATATTATTCACAATTAATTTAGCCTTTTGTTCTGAGTAAATTGCACTTATACCATTTTCAAACCCTTGGCCCACCCATATGTGATACTTTTAACAGTTTTGAAATTGGGTGCCCTTATTTGGGGTTTTATCGGAACTAGTGTGCATATTCAGAATCTGAAGTTGCATCCATCCCTAGGCATAACATTGTGGGTGATTCTGCACAGATCTGTGCAAGACATTCTCACTTTTCTGAGGTGTCCAAAATACTCATGTCAAGAGGCCTAAAATTACTCTTCAGAAGAAAAATCATTGTGGTAATATAATATCAGAACTCCGATGAAATTTCACAGTATCTATATTCTCCACAAAAGGAATGCAAATATTCTCCCAGACACCTGCATGCTATTTCTTTCAGATCCCTCCTCAGAAGCCACCTTTTCCATAACACCTAGTTTCCATGCCATTCTGTGTCGCACCTGTAACTAAGCCTAAGCACAGGGAACTGAAACAATCTCTCATTACTTCCCTCTTTATCCCAGTTTCAATTTACATCATGCTCTTCTATCACTTTTCCTGTGTCAGATTTTAAATGGTCAGTTGCTTGGGCAGATATGTGTCCTTTTATACCTGGTGAAGCATCATGCACACTGATGGTGCTATGTAAAAAGTAACAATAATTATGAACAGAGTGGCCTTTTCCCTAAACTAATTCCCAATTAATTCCAGGTGTTCACTTACATATGCATAAGATATACTAAGTCACAGGAATCATGGTGCTACTTTGTACAGTGGTACCTCGGGTTACAGACGTTTCAGGTTACAGACTACGCTAACCCAGAAATAGTACCTTGGGTTAAGAACTTTGCTTCAGGATGAGAACAGAAATTGGGCTCCAGCGGCGCGGCAGCAGCAGGAGGCCCCATTAGCTAAAGTGGTGCTTCAGGTTAAGAACAGTTTCAGGTTAAGAATGGACCTCTGGAACGAATTAAGTACTTAACCCGAGGTACCACTGTATAGATTTTACATTGAGAAAACATTAGCCCTTGACAGGTTTACATTTCTGCCAGAGTCCCACAATTCATGCAAGCAATGGAGTCTGTGGTTTCAGGACAAATAGGCTTTGGAATGCCATTCCTAGACCTGTATTCAGCAGCCCTGTGCCCTTGTTAATGGAAGGTTTTGTGCCTTGAACAGCATCTGTATTCTGAAATCTTGTTTGGGGGGGGTTGGAATTCTGTATACCCTATTGTGTTGAGGGTTATTTTTTAAAGTTGTCATTTTCCCCCCTTCTAATTATAGGATGTTACAGAACAATCAGCTCAGTCGCATCCCAGCAGAAGCTCTGTGGGATCTTCCAAACCTTCAATCACTGTAAGTCCTAATGGATTGTCCCTTTAAGCTGTTATGGGATCTCTGAAACAAGTGTTATTCAATACTTTATTTTATTTATTTTTTTATTTCAAGAAAATTGTACGTCTCTTGATTGGTTAAAAAACACACCTCTGAAACATACTAAAATACTAAAACAGAGTAGAATTACCTCAGCGTTCTAAGCATCTGAGTAGATTTGTCTAAACAAGAATATTTTTAGCGGTTGGGGTGAAATGGGAACATAGGAAGCTGCCTTAGATTGAGCCAGACCATTGGTCCATTTCACTAAGCATTGCCTACACTGACTAGCAATAGCTCTCCATGGTTTCAGATGGGAATCTCTCTCAGCCCAACCATGAGATGCTGGGGACTGAACCTGGTACCTGCATGCAAAGCATATGCTCTACCACTGAGGCATCACATATCCCCCTCCAAAAAATCCAGTAAGGTTTTCATAGGAATCTTTAGGGCAGGCTTCCAATCTTCTGAGCAGGTGCTAGAGAAAAGAATGTGGTACAAAGCATCAGAAATTTTAGAACTGGGAGGTAATTTTCAAACTGACACAAATATTTGGAAGCATTTCGTAAAAAAACTTTTTGAAGGATCATGTCTTAATGGTAGAGCATCTGCTTTGCTTGCAGAAGGTCCCAGGTTTCATCCCTGGCATCTTCAGGTGGGGCTAAGAGAGAATTGTATTTGAAATCCTGGAGCCACTAGATATCACTGAGATAGATGTCCAATGGTCTGACTTGTTATAAGGCAGCTTCACATGTTCCTAATACCACCTTATGTCTTATTGCAGTACCTCGGATGGCTAAATCTATGGTTCCATTTCTTTCCTTGAAAAACAAAATAGTGCAGAATTTGAGCTAAAGGAAGTTGGAAGCAGGAGTTCGGCAGCATCTGATGTGGTTGCCACTCTATCTGAGTTCTCTCTGGGACCAGGATTAGCAGTTGAATGGTTGTGAGCTTTCATGGACTAGAGCCCAACTGAGCAGAAGCATGAAATGCTATCCTTAGTTTGTAAACACAGAAAAGGTTCATAGACTCTGGAGCCAAATGGCCACGGGGCAGCAGTAGTTCTGCCACACAACGAGTTACACACAGCAATAAGGGTGCTTCCATTACATGTCGGCAAATTCGCTTCCCCAAAATATTGGACATTTTGTGATAGGGAAAATGATGGCAAAATGCACTGGGAAATGTGTGATAATACCTGCTTTGGTTCAACATCACTAACCTCAACAGCAGATCAGCATGAATGCCCAATAAACAGGTCACCTGGAATTACCTTAAAGTACAAGAAAC
This sequence comes from Podarcis raffonei, assembly GCF_027172205.1. Lineage (NCBI taxonomy): Eukaryota > Metazoa > Chordata > Lepidosauria > Squamata > Lacertidae > Podarcis > Podarcis raffonei. The sequence continues at coordinate 67,695,015 of NC_070607.1, forward strand.
ACTGTGGAATAAAACATATTACTCCCATCTGCTTAAAAAACATCTCAGTAGATTGATTGGTATGGAGGAAGCTAGTCCAAAAGATACCTGGGCCTCAAGCCTTATACGTATCAGGACTTTGTATCAGGTAAGTATCAGGACTTTGATTGGAAATGAACCAGGATACAACAAAGCTGTTTCAACAGAAGAGATGATCCTGACACCTAGTCTTGGGGCTCATCCACTTACCTTTGCCCCATGCTTTCTAGTAGCAGGTCTGCATTTTAAAGCACTGTGTCTGAGCACTTTTTCTTTTTCTTTTTAATGTCCCAGCACCTTCCCCATGAAAACCCACACTTTAATGCTCAGTTGCAGCAACTGACAATCCGTGGAACCTAAATTACCATTTGTTCCAATCCAATGCTAAAAAGTGTGTTACCGCAGGGAATGCGAAATATAAAGTAGGTCTGTGCTGCCACCACCAATTTGTACTGTGCTGTTCTCCCTCATGTCACCAATCCTGCTGGTGTTAGGAATTCTTAGTATAGAGATTAGTCCCCATGTGGCTTGCTAGTGTAGGGCGCTCAATCTGCAAGCATGACACTTGCAAAACCCACTGTCTGATAGCACCCTGTAACAGCCATGTTCTGTTGAAATTGCTTTTTAATGCTGTCACTCAACAATCTAGTCTTTGAGTTATTAGCCTCCATAAGAGGCCAACAGAGAATGCACATGGACAAAGGTATTACCTTTGGGATGAATAAACATGATCTTCGGAGATGTTAAAAGATAATTTTCCTAATGACAGATGCTTTGCCTAGTTCCATGGCAAGTCATTATGCAGTGCCATTCATTGTACAATCCCTCTGTGATTCCTCATTCAAACAGCTCTCCACATCATAATTTCCTTTCCCTCCTCCCTCACACAGCTGTGCTGTTAAAACCATCCAGCCCAGAGGTGACTGCATTTTAGCTGTGGGACATATGAGCTTTCACTGTCCCCGAGAATGGCAGTTTTCTTTTGTTTTTGAGGCAGTTTGCTCTCTGAAAGGGACAAGATCTTATTGCAGGAACTGTCTCCTCGAAGCAAATGGGAGTATGGACTTACCAATGAAATCCAAGTCAGATTCTTATAGGATCTCTTTCAAAGCAAGTGCACTTTCAATACAAAAGAGGTGATTTTGAACTTTCTCCTCCAATCATGTGGTCTGGAGAGCATCCAAGCACATGAAGCATCTACCAGTACTCTCCCCCTCAACAATGAGCAGTAATGTATTGGCTGAAACTGAATAATTAGCATTTGTTGTGTGGAGAGATCCTTTTCTTCCACCAGAGTGAATCATATAAGTATATACCTCGTACTGTGGAAAGGAAAAACAGTGTGCCATAAGTCTCTAAACCAACGTTATTCAGGTCTCCGTATATCTGAATGATTGCAATAGTAATCATACCTGGGTATTTGTTCTCTCATCCTTGCTTCCGTTTGGTTGACATTTTTTGGGGTAGCCAGCTGCTGCTTTTACACCCTGCAGGAAAATGACAGGGTGGAAAGGCCTAACTTTGGGAGGATTAAGGCTGGGAATACAGGGCCCATCCACACTACCTGAAATTGTCTCATACCTTGAATGTTCTAGAATTTTTGATTGAGGGACCACATGATGTTCTTCTGACATTTTGCATGTCTTTTAGCAAAAAAAACCCCACATTTAGTCTGACCAGTAGTAGTGCAAAAAAGGTTTTTTTAAAAAAAAAAATGGTAACAGGATGCTTTCCCCTGTGATATCTGTTTAGCGTAACAACACTGACCATATTTTCCCATTTTTAACTCAGAAGAGTTCACGCTGACCCAGCTTGGGAACCTTTGTTCATGGTGGTTGCATGATGAGCGCCACTCACTGACGTAATAACCATAAGAAACAAGGGCTGTGAATGGTTTCCTTCAGTAGAATCCTGAGATCAAATACCAAAGCTTATGCATTTTAATATGTTGAAGTTAGACCTTCCACTTCTAACGGCATTGTGGTTCATGAACCACACAGCAGCGAAATATGTGGTCTCCTCAAGTACAGTACATGGATCTCATCATAGATCCTCACTTTGGGCATGAAGATATAGAAATGAGAGTGAATGTCACATCTGAACTCCATCCGTGTTTATAACATTTGGATTGAACATTAACTCCCACTGCAAATGGTCAAAATTGCCTCCAGGTCATGCAACTTGAGTCAAATGCCTACCCATGATCTTATGGAGGTATAACCTATAATCCCCCCCCCACCTCGCTATGGATATAGCCACAGATATTCCACTTTCATAAAATTGTTTTAAGCCACCATACCCATGAGTATTGCTGTCAGGTTGCTATTGATGAAGAGTGTTACACACTACAGCTGTTAAATCGCATCTGCAGGAATGGGTAGGACACATCAAGGGGAGGCAATTTTAATGCAAACTAGTTTATACAGATATTTTACCTGATAAAAACAAGCCAGACCTAATAATAATAATAATAATAATAATAATAATAATAATAAATAATAATAATACATTTTATTTATACCCCGCCCCCCCAGCCAAGACCGGGCTCAGGGTGGCTACCAACCGATATAAAACAAATTGATTGAAATACAACTTTAAAAACAAGATTAAAATACAACATTAAAACATTAAAATGCAGTCTCATTTCAATGGAAACTCAAATAAAAAACTTTTTGGGGGATGAAAACGTCAAGTCTTCACCAAGGCTAACTATCCAGACTGGTCCTACATGGGCCAGAAAAAAGCCAGGGAAGTCTCCAAATAGGAGTTCCATCACAGGAGGAGAAAGAGTGTTTATTGCATCCTCCCTTCAGAAAGAAGAAACCAAAACCCCTCTACAATGGCAATTTGTTTCCTGCATCCAGATTTAATAGAGGGGAAAAACCACTCTTTGGAGATCTCCCTGCCCTCATTAAGTCCCATTAGACTAGTAGTTATTAGGATAAATTAGGTCTGATTTGAGAGAGATGAAAAGTCATTGAGTAAACAGTTTCCCCCTTAGCAGGCTGCTTTGTGCGTTAAGCAATATCTGAAGCTAAGCTGATTTCCTCAGATTTCATTGGGGCTGCCAATACTTCTTCATTCAAATTGGCTTTGTGTCAAATGCCCTTCTATTATTTCTGTATCTTCCCAGGGTTGGTCATTTTATCAGAAGAAAGACCAGGTCTGTATTTCCTTCCATTTAGAATCTATGAGTAATTTTCCACAAGTCTTCTATATATTTATTGCCAACTTGGAGCATCCATAGATCACTGCCGAGTGGCTTCCAAACATTACAAGTTGAGTGGGGACCTGAATCGTTTATTTACATTTGCCTAGAGGCTGTGGTTTTTCCATTTGCCCTGAAGTGTTTCGTTTCATAGAATGCTAACTTACCTACTGCTTGGAAATCAAGCAGCACTCCATAAAATATTCCACACCGGTGTAGGTATTAAAAGGCTTGCACATTGGAGGCCAGGACAGGTAGATGAGGCAGAATTGTACAACGTTGCCTTTATTGTTTCTCCATGTGATATTTACAGGTTTGAAATTGGGGGGTGAGGGGGAAATCCCATAATCTGTGCTGCAGGAGGTGTTTGTATTTATGATGCTGTTATGTACTGAGTTGAATAGGATCCAAACTGCAGCAGTCTGATTGGTCCTAGAACAATAGGAATTAGAATGCAGCAATCTGATTGGTCCTAGAACAATGCAGCAGTATGATTGGTTGGCAGGAACCACCCAATCATGCTCCAGATATAAGTGAATCCACAACCTGAATGGCTTACAGTAGAATTCCAGAATTAGCCAATCATGTGCAGCCCATTGTGTAAATAATGTAGTGTAAATAAATTATTTGTGTAAATAATCATAACTTTGAGGGGATTTTCATTCATTCCTCCTCACCACTATGAGCTGAATAAAGAGCATGAAATCACTTTGCGACTCTGAGTATATTTCAGATGCCATAATATATCAAAATTAGCAGATGGCCCTTCAGACTTTTTTTGACGTGGGTTTGTTTGTTTCTTTGGCGAGTATATTCTGCAACATGTTACTGGTACAATAACAATGCATTAGTGCTGGAATGATGCCGGACTGTCCACTTAACCATCCCACTTTATGTGTTCTGTGATGCTGTACAATGTTATTGCCTTTTTGCTGTCTGGGAGTGAGGCACACTTGCACAACAAAAGCAGACAAAAAATAAAGTGAACATTTGTGGTATAAAAAGTTACAGGAGTTCAGCATTTGTTGGCTGAGGCTGATGGACATTGTAGTCTGACAACATCTGGAAGGCAGCAAGTTGGCAAAGGCTGTTTTAGATGTTGCCTGGCTGCTCCATATATGTTCTGAAGCACTCATTTACACCCCTGGCAATCAGGACCATGAATTATTAGCAGCGCCTGCTATTGCAGCTTTTGTCCTCGGTGTTTTGAACTTGCAGCTCTGTGCTGGCTGGAGGGCACCAGGTTGGCAAAGCTGTTCTGTTCTGAAGAGATGCAGACAGAAAAGCCTGAGGAGGAAGCAGCACAAAGTCATTAATGATGGGGTGAGGCAGGGCAAGAGAGTTTGAAGTAGTCCTTTGTGCAATCCTTGTGCTTCCTTTCGTCTGCATTCTTCTCATTTGCAGTCTGCACAAAATGAGAGGATTTGAAGAGGCACATCTACACCTGATGGCAAAAACTCTAAACTACATGTCAGATACTAGGCCTTATTTAAGGCAGTGATTCAGTTGTGATTCCCTGGCAAAGTGTCCGTCTACCAGCAGTTTTATAGGTGTGGTAAGGGCATACCATGCGCGCTCTAGGAGAGTCGTGTGTCAGGCTAATTAACAACATTGTGGTTACAACAAGCTCTTACCTAAAGCAGATGGGTACACTCTGTTTCTCTGCCAGCCAAAAGCAAAGCAAAGACTTCCAAAGCAAGCAGGTGCTATAAGTTATAATTATTGCATTTTCAGTAAGAGTGAGAAAAAGAAGAGAGCTTGATTGGATTAAAATCTCAGACAAGACTCTTGAGGCTTGTCTTTCAAATGAAAATAAAAGACAATGGAAGCAGCTTGGTTTTCTGCAACATTTCGAATGCACATCCCACAGAGATGCTTAGAATGCCATCTCATATGTCCCCATTTGCAAGTATTAGAACTGAAGCATGGCAGATTCTGAAGCCCTCTTCAAAAGTCAGCTCAAGATCTTTCAGTCACCTCTTCCCATACCAAGTTTTATTACGGCAAAAGCCAGTGACACTAAACACCACAAGATCAAACAAAAAGAAATCAACAACAACATCAGGGAAAAAAAAGGATTACACAAGGGAACTTCGCATTCAACAGAAGAGATTTACGCTTCCTGATTACTAAAGTGCAAAATTTGGCCACCTCATATGATATTGAGCTTGAGGAATCTTCCAGAAGGTATTTTCGTAGAATTTCGGGGGAGGATTCCAAATAATGTTGTAGGGGTATGAATTTTGATAAAAGCGGCAAAATAAGTTGAACTCGCTCTTCACTATAAAATTCGCAAAATAGAAGGATGTGTGTGACAGATTCTACCTTATTAGACATACAGGGGCAGAGACGCGCATGCATTGGTACCCGCGTGAATTTGCCGTACAGCACTGCTGAGGGCATTATCTCAAAGCGGGCTCTAGAGAAAGCCCATCTATAAGCTTCGTTAGTGATGTTAGTTAAGTAAGGGGCAGTTGCAAAATTAGGCCAAGCTTTTAAACATCTATACGTCTCCGGGAGTAGGGCGTCTTCTTGTTGTAATTCGACATCGTAAAGTCTCTGAGTGATAATTGCTTTTGCCTTATTCAGAGTTCCCAAAAAAAGGTTTTCAGGGTTTAGGCCAATTTGTTTTATCTTATTAGTTATTTGCATAAGCCAAGGAGGATAGGGAACTGCGGCCAGGAAGCAGGGTAACAGTCCCTTAGGGTTGTAATGGATTTTCAGCCAGAGGGATATTGCTTGCTCCCAGACTTTTAATTCCACTCTGGGCAGTCCTGCGTCTTGCCTTAAGACTGCATTAGGTGTACACTTTGGGGTAGCAAATAATGATCTTAAGAATTTTGATTGTACGGTTTCAAGGGTCTTAAGGTTGGCAGAGGGGCTAATTTGAGAGCCATACAGGAGTTGGGCTAAAGATTTTGCCTGAAAGACTTTTAGGGCCATCGGGAGGAAGCCAGCTCCTTTCCTTCTGAATAATCTAAGGATGGCATTTGCACTTCTTCCTGCTGATATAGCTGATGTGGTCAGGTGTGCTGACAATTTGGCATTATAAGAGAAAGTAATGCCTAAGTATTGGAAGGTCTTAGTCTGTTCAATGGCGTTTCCCTTTACGCTCCAATTATCTTTCCTGTAGGAGCGGTTAAAATGTACAATTTTGGTTTTGGCAAAGTTAATTGTTAACAGTTCAGTGTTACATTGGTCACTAAACTTTCCTAAGGCACGTTTCAGACCCACTTTGGTTTGAGAGAGAAGAACAGCGTCATCCGCATACATTAAAACTGGTACTTTTCTGCCGTTAGAGAACACAGGGGGGTGGGTTTCGATTTCACGGCAACATGTGACCAGGGAGTTAACATAGATGTTAAATAAAAATGGGGCTAATAGGCATCCTTGTCTAACTCCTCTTTGAACTGGGATTTCTTTAGAGAGTCTGCTGTCCTGTGCGAGTCTTATCTGGAGGGTATTGTTCTCATGAAGCTTAATCATCAGAAGTAATAACCTTCTGTTAATACCCATATTGGCCAATTTGGCCCAGAGCCTACCCCTGGATACAGAATCAAATGCTGCCTTTAGGTCCACAAAGGCCGCATACAATGATTTTTCCAATGTTTCACATACTTATAGACAAAATAATCTAACACTAAGCAGTGATCTATGGTGGAACGTCCAGATGTAAACCCTGCTTGTTCAATTTCTAGCAAGTCATTATGATCTAACCATTCACATAATTTTAGGCATAGATGTTTTGTATAAAGTTTGCAGATCACATTCAGAAGACTGATTGGTCTATAATTAGATGGGTCAGAGGGGTTGCCCTTTTTAAAAATCCTGAGCATGGTGTCTCTGATCCTTAAGGCAATTTTATCTTTCACACACAAAGTCCTATCACTCTAGTTATGTATATTTTTACATGTTACAGCATGGCAGCACGGCGCCCAACTTTGGTAATATTATATGTGGAAGGCTGTTTTGGCATTGAGCAAAATATATATTAATAAAGAATAAGAAATGTACAATTTCTGACTGCAGTCCCCCAAACTACAGTGAAGGTTTCCTCAGAGGGTTCCTTGACTTGTGGAAATAGAGAGTGCACCTTATATAAAGGGTGCTTTAGAAGTTCTGGTCTGTCTGTACGTGGGCTATTCTTTGTAGCCCGTTTGAGATGTTTCCATGTTTCAACAACTGTGCCACCTTTATATAATTGAGGTACCTTCTTCAAAAGGAAAAAAGTGAGGGAGGAAAATGGGCCAAAGTGCCATATCCCAGACTAAACACATGTAACACTGGTGATCTAGGTAGAAAATGGCGACTATCAATTCCTCAGCATGTGCTTAATCCAAGCAAGGGGAGGCAGATGCAATAGAAGCCGTTGTTCCAGCTGGCTGTTTTCCATTGTCACCCCATATTGCAAAATTATTCCAACACTGACTTCAAAGAAGAAGGAAAGACAGAAGAATTTGCCCGATAAATGCTGTCCTTCAACATATTGACTTCTATTACACTGCTTGCAAAGAAGCAGTGAGACATCTCAATCCATAGAACTGGTGCACCACCCTCTCCTCATGTCTTTAGGAAAAACATTTTGGAAGCAGACAGAAAGAGAGTAAAGACCTCTTTAAAAATGTTAAGCCCATGAATAGGGTAATTATCATCATCATTATTATTGCTGAACATTAAAATGCAAGGAGTGACTTCTTGGAAGTCACGGGGACAGTTGCTTTGATGTTGACAAAGGAGAAGCCTTCCCCACCAGACAAGTCGGTTGTAAGCATATATATTCTGATGACGGATGGAAGGAAGGAAAGGAATCACTTTGGAATTAGCATAGCCTGAGAGCATGTTCCCGCTTTCATAGGCCACCTTTGATCTGTTTGAAATGTGACAGCTCATTGTAAGGGCAATATTGCTTCATATAAATCATTTTTGATAGAATGTGCTTTTGCTTCTTAGAAAAAAGAAACGAAAAGAAATATCTTCCACTGAATGTTTAAAGGATAAAAGGCAACAGAAATAGACTGGGGTGTTTAACATCAACTTATAATTTATTGGCATGGATCTAATCTTGTGGCAAAGCCACATTAAGTATTGTTAAGGTAATTTATGAGGCATAAGCTTTTCCTGGAGCACAAGAAAAGTGAGCCTTCTAGCTAGTTGAAAAGAAGCCATCAAGTAATTGTGAATTTTAGACTTGTAGAGTAATCCACAAACAAGCAAAGCAGCCCTTCTTGAGGAACAGCCATAGCTGAGTGGTAGACAATCTGCTTTGCTTGCAGAAAGTCTTGGGTTCGACCCCCATCCAAATAGGGATGAGAGAGATTCTTGTCTGAAACCCTGGAGAGCCACTGGCAGTCGTGTAAACAATCCTGAGCTGGGTGTACCCAAGAGTCTCACTCCGTATAAGGTAGCTTTCTACATTCCTATGTTTTTGTGTTCTATGTTCTAAAGGATATAGTAGCCAATTGCTAAATAAAATGATGAAACCTGACTGGAAACTGCTTTATGCCTTAGAAGCTGTGCCCCATTATTTCCATTGTGTAGTTTTGTGCCTTGTTTGAGGAGAAAGTATTGTTACAAACTTAGAACTTGCCCTAGGGGTGAGAAATTCCAGGGGCAGTACTCCTTGAATTTAGCTTCCTTTTGATGGAGTGATGTCTGGAGACTTTTTGTAATGTTTAGTTTGTGGAGCTAGAGGACAGACTAGCAGAATGTTACCGTAGTTAGTTAGTTAGTTAGCATGTAGCAGATCCATTTCATATCCTTAGAGCAGGGTGGTCCACCTTTTCATACCAAGTGGGCCGCAAGAGTGCTTTGATACAGAACCCATGGGCCACACACTGCCTTGTTGTGCATAGGGTGGGGAGAAGCAAGGCCAAACGGGGCACTGGGCTTTGGGAAGGAGGCATGAGGGCTCTGGCAGGGTCCTAGAGCCCTCTTACCTCCTCCCCAAAGCTGGGAGGCTTTGGTAAGGAGGAGGGAGGACTTTAGGACCCTGTCAGAGCCCTCTTGCCTCCTTCCCAAAGCCAATTGCATCACTTATCTAGCTTTGGGAAAGCAGTGTGAGGGCTAGAGGGGGCATCAAGTGTTGTCAAGGGTCACCCCCAAAAAGCTCAAGGTGCTGCAGGCAGCCCTTGGACTGTGCATTGGACCACCCTGCCCTAGAAAGGCATCCTGCACCCCAAGGTGTATCTCTGAACTGCAGTTTCTTCACAAGCCTATAGGTTGCAATCTCCGCTTCCAGGTTCTAATGACCTCTCCCATTTGAAACCCTCAGGAAGGTTATCCAGCTATTTCAATTAGCTCCCATTGAGAAGATATCTATCAGTCATTCTAGGCCATTGGCAAGCCATTTGCCTGACAAAGACAAAGCACAATTGGTGCTTTCATAGCATTATTAGCTGAAGCTATGAAGTAGAAGTGCTTCATATTTAGGAATTTTTTTCTTGAAAAGGACATATAATATAATCTTGAAGTATATTCACAATAAAGAAGAATCTGCCCAATTAATTAAGGCTTATATTTTCAGGAACAGCAGAAATATAGCACCATTCTGGGGGAGAGGGAGGCATCTCCTATTCATTCTCCCCTGAACAATATGCCTGGAATACTCTTTTAAAATAAACTGTGTCCACCACAAAAAATGGCCATGAGTGGGGGATGCTATGACAGATTCAATTTTCCAATTTAACTGAATGTATAAACAGGTTCAGAGTAATGAGACATCAGAGCAAAAGAATATCTAGTGAACAAGGACTCTATGTGTCTCCGTTAGCCTATTGTAAAAGACTGTTCGCTGAAGTCTATTATAGATATAAGTATGCAGACTTTCCTAGTGAAATCAGCATATGGGAATTGTTGTCAGTCTCCCTGCTGTACTGACACATCTACTGTATTTAACATATGGGACCTATCAACACAACTGCACAGACATATCTACTGTATAGAACATCTGGGACCAATCACCCATCTTCCCTGTTCTTTGGCTTTTCACTAAGGGAAATGTAACAAGTCATGTGCTTAAGTGAGAGGGTTCAGGGTCATGAATCTTCCTAATCAAGGTCAATAAAAAGCACATTGGGGACTTTATAATATTGTTTGTATACTTCTGTATAGGCACGCAGGTTCTGTTGTTATTGGTTTTTTTACTCAAGATCCTATTGCATTTTAAGCCACACATAAGATGGTAGAAGAGCCCGAAAGAGATTTTTTTCTGTACCGTACTACATAAGTTTTTTCAGGGGGGAGGGGAAATGCAAAAACTTATATGAGAAACTTGCATTCTCTTGTAGTTCTGTAGTCTAGCCACAAGACAGATGAGAAACGCCATGAAAATTAATCTTCACTATGGTTCAAGACTTAAAAACCAGACACACAATATATTTAATTCAATAATGGTGAAATTGAGTAAATCTATGGCATGGCTAGAATTTCCACTTTTCTTCCTGTCAGTATTTATGTGATTTTAATAGTTGCATGGCAGGCAAAGCATGTGACTGATAAACCCTTTCCTGACATGGTTGATACGCTGATGTGGAAAAGTGAGTGACCTGCCAGAAAAAAAGGGTCTGCAATCCTACCTATAGATATGAGTGCTAAGATTTGGGGGGGGGGTGGACTGGGAAAGAATTTTTTGTTGTCAGACAGATAGTTCAGAGCATGAGACTCTTTATCTCAGGGTCGTGGGTTGGAGCCCTGCGTTGGGCAAAACATTCCTACATTGCAACAAATCTACAATTCTATTACAGTGGTACCTCTAGTTACGAACTAAATTCATTCCGGAGGTCTGTTCTTAACCTGAAACTGTTCTTAACTAGAGGCGTGCTTTCGCAAATGGGGCCTCTTGCTGCTGCTGCTGCACCGCCGGCACACGATTTCCGTTCTCATCCTGGGGCAAAGTTCTCAACTCGAGGTAACTCTTCCAGGTTAGCGGAGTTTATAACCTGAAGCATTTGTAACCTGAGGCATTTGTAACTCGAGGTACCACTGTATTCTAAGGCTCTTTATTTCCCCAACAGGATAGCTCAGTTGGTTAGAGTGTGGTGCTGATAATCCCATGGTTTCAGGCTTGATCCCCAAATGGGACACCTGGTTTTCCTGCCTTCACTGTCACTAGGTAGGCTCAATGATGAGCCCTCACATGTAAGATGTGATGTGTGAGAGTGCATGTACAAAATCGTGGTACCTTTATTCTGTCAACCTGCGGGTATAGGGTGGTATATAAATTCATTAAATAAAAAAATACCTTGGGACACATTCTTATACTAAAGATCCACCAGATGATGGGGTTAAAATATTAGTGGGAAAAGTCTGTGGAGGATTGGTTTGGCCCTTCACTGGGTGCTACGCTTTAGCATTACACTTGAACAATCTCAGAGCCGCGTCTGAGTTCCTCTATATGACATGAACATCCCACTGTAGGATTGATGCTTGTGATGGAAACTGCAGCATGATCTGAGAAGCACAACAGAATAAAAAATGTCAACGTCTATGTGGAAATGGAGCAAGTTGGCACTGGCCTACCCTGTCTCCTAATCTGCCCAATTATCCCAGGTATAAACCATAATAGAAAGTGCTTAAGAAGCCATAATCACACAGTGCAGAAAGAGGAGAGCCATGTGGTTGCTTTTTTGTTTTGCTTAATTGATATAATTAGCAGCTTCTTGGTGCCAAGGGAGCTGAGTTTTATATTCGCTCCATCTCTTCCTCAAGAAGAACTACATTTGGGAGCAATAGCAGTTAGTGAGCTTGAACTCTGCTACATGTTTTTATGGCAATCCAACTTTATTTCAGAAAACAAGCAAGCCAGGATACCAAACTACTTCTGGAAGCCAGTTTTCAGTTTATTTATGTCTGTCGGTGTTATTGTTTTCACTCCCACTTTCCCTTTGTGGTGAAGGTTCCAGGGCAGCCTTGCAGGATCAGTTTTTCTTTTGAATAACAGAGCAATGGAGAATTCTGGTGCATTTTGCAATAACTGTTTATTTACAAATGCGCAGATCGGGCAGGCAGCAAGCCAGTAGGACCATGTAGGTGGTGCAGGTTCCAAAATGGCATCAGTTCCTAAGCAACAGCATCATCTCTAAACAGAAAGCCTGTCTCTTCAGCCAACCCCTGAAACTTAGAACTTCTTTTCTCTTCTTCCTTTAGTCCAATACAAATTGCTTCTTTTCCAGGTCTCTGGCTGACCCAGTTGCACAACCCCTTCCTACATCCAAATATCTGAAGCAATCTGCTTCCCTGGTTCTCCATTCATTGTCAGTGTCCAAGTCACAAACCAAAATAGAAGTTTTGAAGAATAAAAGGGCAGCATGACCTGTATTATTACTGGGTTCAGGGGCACTCATCTATCTCAGAAAAACCCTGCCGTTAAATAATAAACTGGCTTTTATAACCATACACTCTGCAGTTTTTGAGTCTTTATATTTAAAGACTTACCTGTTGCAGCTTTCTCTGAAAACATAAGGTAGATAGTAGGGGCTTCATCAAGGTTATCTTATAAAACCATATGTAGACCCTTCATTTGTTGAGTACTGGAAATTGCATAATTCTTTGGATTTACAAGATGTAGTTAACATGACTCCATTGTACTTGGTGATTTTCCAAGTACTCAGACCTCCAAATGATACAAGTGAAGGAAGGGAAACACTGGGTTATCACCCTCTGCTAAACCTAGCCATTGTCAAGGGCAGACTACTAGTTTGAGTAGACTCACAAGACTTTCAACAGGTGTTTCCCCAAGAAACAGATCCCCCCCGACAAATAATTCCAAAACTGAGATGCATGCAAGGCACGAGAAAGCAAAACCTATGGAGTACTTTATAACAAATTGGCATGCTGAGGATATGATATTATTCCATTGGCATTCTGTAAAGTTTATTTTCTTTACTAAGAGTTTTATTCAATTCCTTTTGTGCTGGAGCTATTAGTCCCATTGCAAGTTGTTACTGAACACCTATCTCTATGGAACAGCTTTCCAAAGCAACTTGTTCCACCTTGTCTTCACTACACTTTAATGGAAGCAGGGGTGAGGCAGACCTCATTTCCAACCCAAACACATATAGGAAAATAGTAGGTCACAAAGTAGTAAAACCAGCGTCTACAAGCAATGTTTTGGAGAGCCCATTCTTCCCCTAGCTGCAGTTGCGGCTTGAGCCAGAAAACTAAGATTCTCTATAGACTGATTGAAGTGGCCAAAAGATACTACAATAGAACACAAGACACATTCCCCCTAAGCGCCAAGAAAATGTTTAATTTTCACTTGCATTAGTATTTCACTTAAGAGGTTTTACAGATTATTTCTAGGACAACTGAAACATTCATGTTAGATGAAACAGTATCTACATTTCAGGATTTACCATACAAACAAAAGATTAAGAAATTCAGCTTGTATTAGGTGGATGAAGGATTTCCCTTTCTCCTCCATTTGCTGACTCATTCAGATGACACAGTAGCAGAAACAGGTACCAAACCCAGCTCTTTAACTGGGCTTAAATCCTTCTTCTTGAGCTCTTCAGCTTTTATGGAACTAAAGAATTCTGATTTAAAAAACCCAACTACTTCTCATCTGTGTCACATTTGGCTTACACTACTGCAGTTCCTATACCAAACCTGCAATTTTTATTTTGTTGTATATTATAAACAAACAAACAAATGAACCAAACCACAACCTGCCATTCCACAGGAAATGATGTTCAGATATTTTATTGCTTATTACTTGGTTTAGGGAAGAGGATTCTGAAGACATTATGGCAGTTCAAGCTAGCCTTGAATCTGTATAAGCGGTAGGGCTGGGAGAGAATTTCAGTTCATTTTACATTTAAAGGTGAACCTACCTAATTACATTCCAAAACAATACATGAACCAAAACATAACCCCATTCTTCAAAATTTACACAAAATTTTGCACTGCAGCTCTCCAGCCAATAATGTGTACAAAATGCATATATTAGGATAAAGTTTGCATAAAAAATGCATTTGTTAGTGAATATAGCATGCAAACAGAAAATGGCATTGCAAAAATGTGTTTATTAGGCAATCTTGCATACAGAAGTGTGTATATTAGGATATATTTGCACTATGATGCTGATGAAATTTCTTGGGGACGTTTTTAATTAAAAAAAAACACAAATTGGCGTGGAAATGCGGAGAAGTAAAATTAAGATTGGAAACATGGGAAACTGAGAGAAACCAAAATTGACAGATTCATCAATTCATCCCTAGTAGAGGGGAAAGGTTATTTATTTTAATAACAGTATATTTTGAGGAATGACAATGTACATCGACAGGAACAGCAGAAGAATTCAGAAAAGCATAACTGTGCTTCCTATAAATTGACTGCACAGCACCAGTATACTGTAATTCTGAACAAATCCCCAGACACCTTGCTTACAAAGAAAATCAGCTAGTCAGATGTTTGAATACTGTAATAAGGAGAGATGAATTATGCATGTTTTCTTTTTCTTTTTTGTAGAATATTTATTGAGATTTTACAGAAAACAAAAGTTTACAGAATAAAAAGAAAGCATATAAAATAGAAGAAGTAATAAAAAATGCAAGAAGTACAAAAATACAGAATTATGCATGTTTTCACCTGAAGTGGCTAATGTCACTTCTGCCAAGGTGCTTTTTCTTTGATTTGATTTGAGTTTGGAGGACTGATGCAGAATTGCCCTAGAATATCTGTGTTACATAAACTGGAGCCACTGTGTGGGATCGCGGCAGCTGTACGATGTGATTTTGTTGAGATCCACCACCTACACAAGAGACCAAACAGTATTATCAAAGGAATTTTCATGCTATATCATTCCAGAGGTATAAAACCTCACACCCTCTGTTTCCATTTCCTATCAGGTCAAATCAGCTGGAAGCACGGATATTCCATCAAAGGATGCAAGAATGTGTAGTCATTTGCATATGTCTGTCGTGCCTCCTGAGCCTCTGTGCAGGCCACTGGTGCTGCAGTAACTTGCTCAGGTCTTTGACCATTTAATGATAACCAACAGGACACTTTCTGCACTGTGCTATGTGCACACATGCTGTGTTTGTTTGATTGACTTGTCTGTTTATTTCCTTTAGGCGTCTGGATGCCAATTTGATCTCTGTGGTACCTGAGAAGAGCTTTGAGAAGCTGCCCTCCTTACGCCACCTTTGGCTGGATGATAATGCTCTGACAGAGATCCCTGTCAAAGCACTCAACAACCTGCCGGCTCTACAGGCCATGACACTGGCCCTCAATCAAATCTGGCACATTCCTAACTACGCTTTCCAGAACCTCACCAGCCTTGTGGTACTGTACGTGCCCCCTTTTATTTTCCGTTTATTCTTTCGTTCTTTCTTTCAGAAGCCCATTTCTCATAACACAATGTACTGTTTAGACAAGCAGGAGATAGTTGGTTGATCAGTGTTTCAGTCTGGGCCGTGTCTCATAAAGGAAATCTCCTTAGTCTACGTAGCAAGTTCATAAAAGCATGGTTTTAGAAGTATTTAAGCAGTTTTCAATGTAAAGCTGTTTTCACAAGATATAGTACAAAACAAATTAAAGGAATAATATTACTTCCGGTAACTGCCCATTTCCATATGGGACACATTTATTTCACAAGCAAGTTTTCCCCACCCCACAGAATACCATACCATGATTATAACAATGAACTCTAATAACCAGAAAAATGAGCACACCAGCGAAAACATCAGATAAAATGAAACATACAGTTTTAGCACCAATGCATGTGAGTAGGACCACAATATATTTTTAGGAAATTACACCTGTAGGTTATTTAGGGCTTGCTTTAACCAATAGCTTATAGGTTTGCCCATCTTCTTAGATGGAAAGTTATGTGTGTAAATTTGTTAACTGTATATTGTTTGGTGTTGATTAGGAAGTTTTGCTTGTGATTACCAGCTGTCTTAGAATTATTACCATACTTATGAGATATAGGATTGAAACAGCTACTCCCGCTCTGGAAATACACATGCTTTGTGGCTAGGCTATAAAAACATCATCAGGAAACTAATACTAAGCCAAACTGTAGCAAGTGTTTAATGGTAAGACTACTACATGCCTTATGAAAAACAAATGAGGAAAAGAGGATTTCCTAAATGCTTTATGCATTGACTTCAACTGCCTGAACAAAATACAGCAGATTGTTTGAGAGTGATGATTAGAAAAATTAAAATATGCAGTTTATTTTCCAAAAGCTCCTGAGAGGCTTATTGTGTAGGACTTTTCAAGCTGCTTAGAGAAAACAAAAATGATTCAGGCTACTTCTATTAGTGCAGGAACAAGAGAAAAATAATAATGAAGTGTTAAATCATGTACCTCGTGAATGATATTCACCTGTACTGACAACACTACAAATGTGGGACACATGCTTCCCGGGGGCCATAGAAATATCTAAATGTTACCATTACTTGGGGGAACTCTGTGAGCTAGTAGAGTTTTGCCCTTGGTTTGGCTACACTTGGAGATAAATTCCCACCCAGCCACGAAGTTCATTAGGTGCGGTGCTTAATCCACCTCAACTAGCATTGTGAGGATAAAATGATAAAACTTAAGAGATAAAAAAAATACCCAAAATTTTAAAAAGAATACTACAAGACAGGAGTAAGTGATGGCCACCAACCTGGATGGCTTTAAAAGAGTATTTGACAAATTCACAGAGGACAAGCCTATCAACAGCTGCTAGTTGTGATGACTATGTCCTACCTCCACCTCCAGAGGCATCACACCTTTGAATACCAGTTTCTGGGAATCACAGGTAGGCAGAGTCCATGTGTGTGCTCATGTCCAGCTTGCAGGCTTCCCACAGGTATTTCACCAGCTATTGTGAGAGCACATTCCTGGACTAGATGGGCTGTTGTGCGGATCCAGCAGGTTCATGTTATGTTCTCTTCCCCCAACCCTTACTATTATATATTTTTTAAACTGCAGGCATGACTACTTACCATGCATTAAAAGTAGCATCTGATTTGGCCCTTTTGGTGTGTGTGTGTGTAAGTGTGTAAGAGATTTGGTTAAGAAACAGGCATGTGGAGGCAGAAGAAGGGCTTGTCACTGCCGTAAACTTTCTAATCTGGGAGCTAATGAAATAGCCACCTTTGGGAGGGGGCCAAAGAACAGCTGTGGAGGGGTACTGGGGAAGATGTCATTTACAGCCTGATTAATACTTCTGGATACCCCTGATCAGCAGTTTCATAGCTAAGGACATGACCTTCCCAGGTGCAGCAATGCTCTTTCCTGCTGCGCACACCTTGGGCCTCTGGGACCGAAATGGCTGATCATCTGCTGATGGCGGAAAGAGCCAACATGAAAATATACAAGCTTCAATCTGGAACAAGTTAGGGGCATCAGCCTCTGCTAATAAATTATATCCCCACTAAGGAATTCTGTACACCAGTTCCCATCCGTTTCTCGCATAGGTTTGTAATGGGGGATGCGGGATACTTTCTGCACAAGGAAACGTCCTGTAATGTATAGATCTGCATTCTATACATTAACATAACCGCAGAAATCATCCTTTCTCCTTCTATCATGTCTGGAAGTTACGGCTTTATGTACAGTGAGATTTTACACATCACTGCTGCAAGGGAGAAAACGTGCTTAATAACCTCAGTGTTTAGGAGACTCACCAAGGGAAATTGAAACACCTACAATCTAGCCCAAGATGGAAAAGACAAAGCATCATTTCATCTTTCCAAGGATTCCTAGATTTCTAACATTAGGGAAGGAAAACATATGAGCACAATCCAGAGAAGTGCTTTATTTTGTTTTTGAACTTTGCAAAAAAAATTTAACTTTTTGCAGCCAAAGTTAAAGCATTTATTTAGTTTTTTTAAGGAAAGCGAGGCACTGGTGGGCTTCAAGGACATCTAAAATTCTGAGCAGATTGATATAAGAGAAAAGGGAATTCAGAGCAGACTGATAACAAGTCACAACTGTTATTGGGGGGGTTGTACCCCCCTGTTTATTTCCATCACTGGAGCAGATAGACATCAAAACAAAATTCCTCCTATTTTCAACACAAATTTGACACCCAGAAGCTAAAAGAAGAAATTTGTGCTCTTTCTGTCTGTGAGGTTGACTAAATCCCTATCTGGGGGAAAAAATTCTGTCAGCAGGAAAAAAATATAGAAAAATGAGATTTTAAAAGAAAAGGGAAAAATACTGATTGTTTCCAATCTATTCTGAAAAGAGATCTTTAAGTGGGCCAAGTGGGATTATAATGGGAAAAGACAGGGATTCTGTACTCAGCACAAGTGAACATAGAAATCAGATTCTGCAGGAATATTTTGGGGAGGCACCTGATGTTTGTTATGGGTGCTGGAAATTGCTGTTTAGAGGGGGCTAAACTTCAGTTCGAAAGCACATCAAAGTGCAAGTAGATAAATAGGTACTGCTCCGGCGGGTTAGTCATGCTGGCCACATGACCCGGAAGTTGTCTGTGGACAAACGCCGGCTCCCTTGGCCAATAAAGCGAGATGAGCACCGCAACACCAGAGTTGGTCATGACTGGACCTAATGGTCAGGGGTCCCTTTCACTTTCCCTTTAAACTTCAGTTCCCATGGTTCGTTGGGAGAAGCCATAACTGTGGAAGTGTGGCTGTGACCTAAATGAGTGGATTTCCCTACATGGGAGTCACAGCCAATAAAGGATTGGACCTCTGCTTCATATTTAAAAAGGGAAAGCAGCAGTATACACCAGCATTTTTTGGAAATTATGTATTTGTACACAGAATGTAGCATTAGTTGTCATTCTTGCATACACTGGCTATATCCCTATTCCAAGTTTTCCCCTGTGATGCTTAGGAACACAATGCAGTAATCATCACATTATGTGTGTTTCTTCCTACATGCCATTAGCTGGCATTAATGTTCTGAATTGCTTTGCAGAAAATAAAATAAAGTGTTTGATCTGGATTTTTATTTTAAACAAAGGAATTCAAGACAGTGCTATTCTGAAAGCTGCTTCCTTTTTGGAATGATCCCAACTCTCCTTCTTTTCCTGGATTCTGATATGTTATACATATTGTAAAATAGCTTCATTCTGTTTGTCATTGATTCATCAGAGGAAATATGGTCATTGATTTCTCTAGAAACCTGAATGAAATGAAGAATTATAGAACTGTGTCTTCATTTTGTCAAAGCACCACTTCTGCAATTGTCAAACCATCTGTGACTTACCAGGAGAAATGGCTCTGTGTGAGCAGGGAACAGTTTGGCAGGCACTGGAGCAACTGTGATTCCACTTGCTAAAGTAATTTATTTAACATGGATGAGAGGATGGAAGAATGGAAGAGGAGTTCCTCTCCTCAAATATTTACCATCCCAACTTGGACTGTGAGTCAAACTCCCTTTTGTTTATGTTCCTACGGAGCTGATGGCAAAGATTGGGTTCCATTTTCTATGAGAGCTCCAGCATTTCAGATGCTCATAAGATTATAAAACTCTTCTGTGGGGACTGGAATATTCATGGTTTGCTCCATTTCAAAACAGAACAAAACATTCCAGGCCAAACTTAAGCCAGAACAGCTTGACCTTTGTATCTTTCTGGTTCTCCTATAAAGTTATGACTCTGTTTGTGTGATGGTACAACTGCCATTCAACATCTAAGTTTTCCAGTTTAGAAACTTAGCTGTTTCCCTGGTTATACTACGCTTGTGTGTCATCATCCCCTTCACTCCAAGTAGTATTTTATCTAAAATTCAGTATGATGTAATTATACGATGTAATTGCATGATGTATCTAAAATTAAGTATGATGTCTGAGCGCTTTCTTTTTTGCCCTGCCACCTTCTCTGCCTTTTGCTCCCAATTCGTGGTAAAGAGCAAGTTTTTGTGGGGAAAGCCCTAGGGAGGAGGGGAGCTCTCAGACATGGCACTTTAAAGTGTCAATCTGTGTTTAGAAATGCAGCACGAAAGGAAGTCTGGATGAGCCCTAAGTTCTATTAAGGTCACTGGGACTTACTCCCAGGTAAGTCCCATGGACTGCAAGAAGATCAAACCTATCCATTCTTAAGGAAATCAGCCCTGAGTGCTCACTGGAAGGACAGATCGTGAAGCTCCAAGACTTTGGCCACCCAATGAGAAGAGAAGACTCCCTGGAAAAGACCCTGATGTTGGGAAAGATGGAGGGCACAAGGAGAAGGGGACGATAGAGGACAAGATGGTTGGACAGTGTTCTCGAAGCTACCAGCATGAGTTTGACCAAACTGCGGGAGGCAGTAGAAGACAGGAGTGCCTGGCGTGCTCTGGTCCATGGGGTCACAAAGAGTTGGGCACAACCAAATGACTAAACAGCAACAAAGTGTGTCTAGGACTACAACCTTATTCCCACTTACTCCTGTGTTGGGACGAAGGGCACTTCTAGACAACTTGTTTGTTGAACATTCAATTTGATTAGTTTGTGGGGACGCAAGACAATGGGCTCACTCATGCCATCATGTAAAATTGCTAAAAACCCACATTTTCCTTATTCACCTTGCCCCACTGTAGTCCAAACCTGAACACCTTGCACTTTCTTCATACTTGGAGCAGACTTTTCTCCTGACCAGGTCCTTTTTTTATTGGTTTGTTTTTTCCTGTTTACTTGCCTCTGGCCTGCCCCTGCCCCTACTTTTCCTCCTTCCCTGATCAAGTGAGCTTGGGCGAGTAAGATTTCATGTGTGTTTGGTCCTTGCTCAATACCTGAGCGTGGAGTTCAGAGTGAATGTGTTCCCCAGATGGAAACCTATTCTACTCAAGTGTTATGTCTGCTAGATGCATTTTTGCCTTTATTTAACTTAGAACCATTCCTGTTGCTAATTAATCAAAGGTACGAAAGGTGAATCAAAGCTTTCCAATTGCTTGTGTGCAAGTTTTTGGTACTGTTTCAAATATGGCAATATGTCATGTGTTACTAGTTATAATATATTTGAACTCTGGACTGCCAAGCCTGGGATCCAGCCTTCAGAGCAACTTAAACTGCAGGTGTCATCTTTGTGTAAAGGTCCAAGGTGATGTCAGGGCAGCCTGATCTAGAAATGCGCCATAAAATTTGATAGAGGAAACCATCTGGATATGGGGGGGTGGGGGGGTTTGCTTTCCTACAGTCAGGGAGGAATAACTGTTTTATGCTCTAATCTCCTGATTTAGTTTTTGAATGAAATCGATCTTCTCCGTTGAAAGTTAGACTGGATCCAAGTTTTCTCTCAAGCATCTGCTTTTCCCTGTTTCCCGCTTGCTTTAGAAAGGCAAGCAGTATTCTTTTTCTGCAAAAGAGCAAACACTCTAAGTGCTCATCAGAAACATCCAGGGATGTCATAGACTTCCATTTATCCACCACATGTTTACTCTGTTCCTTGTAAATTCAAGCTGCTTTTACCATGGAACTCTGTGCTCTCTGCCAAACCTCCAGTACCGGAGACCAGTTGGAATGGGATTTCTTTTTTCACTGACACCAGACCAAACACAAATAATTAAGGTGCCATTGATTTCACCGGCTGCTGGATGGAATCTCCCTGGGGGCTGCGTTACATCACGTCACTGCCCAAAACATTGCTTGCTGTTTCAGACCAGGATAATATGTCTCTGTTCCATCATAAAGAATATAATGGCCATGAGCTTATCTAAAAATATTCCTTAGTGAGTTGGCCACCTCTTTTTGCTCTGTAATGACATCTATTGCCAGCTAAAATTCCAGCGTACCAGAAATGATCTCATGGCTGCTCTGGACCCTTAAAAGTGACAAATTTTTCTCTCTACGCTTCCTTTGTGGGTTGGGTTTTAATGAGTAGGAGAGGATTTTGAGGAAGCCCATCTACAAAGTAAGCTGGCTTTCCCCTTCTTACTCCGCTTAACAAAAAACCAGACAACAAAGTTTAAAAATAGAATTAAATTATCATCTTGCATTGGTTCAAAGCAATGGCGGAAGTAAAAACTATGCCGGCAAAATACTTATATTTACAGTATAACCAGCTTCAGGCATGTGCCTAAAACTGGAGCAAGCGGAGGCATTTCAGCAAGCAACGGTGGTCAAAGGGAGAGGGATCAGAAGTCCTATACGTTCCTTCCTCTCCAGGAGAAGAGAGGAAATTACATCTCACAGAGTCCTCTTTACCAATTGTATTTCTATGATCCAAGTGTCTGCCTATCAGCAAAGAAGGGGTATTAGCCCCTTCTCATGCTAACTAGCAAGAATATGCATTTGTTAGGTTTGTCTGCTAATCTCCCACATCCTCTCCTTGAGGGGGGGTCCAACATCCTCAGGTATTTTCCAAAGCCCCGGGATTGCCATTGACCACTAGATCTCTGTGGTTCATCTTAAGCCTGCTATCTCTGGGCAGTGGGGAGATAGAGTTGTCATATTTCAAAATGTGAATATCTGGACAGAAAAGTTATTGAGCCTTTGTGGGGGGTGGGGAGGCATGCAAAGGAGATGGGAGTGAGGAGACCTCCAAGTTTGCTTATGTCCCGTGTAACATCATCAGAAGCATGACGGCAACATTGTCTGAGTAGGGTATGGGGAGAGCTTGAAAATTAGCCAGTTTGGACCCCATCCAAATTCAGTACAGATTATCTAATTTTATGAGCACACAATCTGAAACCAGATAGGGGAGTCTCCCCCATCAGTAGTCATGATGACTGGGGCCTATTGCATACAGATAACAACTGAGTGTGCTCCCTTCCAATGATCCCTATTAATTTTGAATATATTCAGTTGTCTGCCATGTTCATGAGTGCTTTGGGAACTCGTGAACACTTGTCTAGGGTCACCTTGCCCTTGGCAGCATTTAGCTTTCAGTGCTTCTCTAGGCAACAAAATGGAAAAAAAATCTGTTTGCTGATGTTGGGAATCTAAGGATCTCCTTTCTCTCTGCAGACACCTGCATAATAACCACATCCGCAGCCTCGGAACCCACGGCTTTGAAGGACTCCACAGCTTGGAAACTCTGTAAGTTGTTTCCTTTTCCTTTGTACCTAGCACTAAATCACCCATCCTGAAAGAGTGGGATAGTCACGCTCTGTGTATTCGTTCCATCTCTCTGCAAGAGGATCTAGAAAGGCTTGATCTCTTCAGCTATTCCATCCTAGAGCCAGGGGCATAGCTAGCTGCTCCGACACCTGGAACCCGCCCACAGGGGCAGGGTGAGCTGTGCATGAGGGCACCATGGTGATCCATGCACGGGAGCGCCATGGTGATCTGTGCCGTGGCGCGGCAATCCACCCAGGGGGGCAGTGTGGCGAGCTGCCCATGGAGTCTGCCTGGCGAATGCAAGCCCCATGCTGCCGTTTCAGGCAGTGCAGGGCCCCGAGCCACCGCGTCACTCCCAGGAGAGACACATGGCTCAGGCGCGCTGCAGGCCAGGCCCTGCGGTAAGTGCTGCCATTTTGTCACCCCCTCAAGGATGACGCCCAGGGCAGACCGCACCACCCTCACCCCCTTCCTATGCTCCTGCCTAGAGCTGAGCTAGGAAATGGCTATGCCATACCTTTCTGGCACTCGTGCCTCTTTTTTCTGGATATATTATCAGCACTGGAGGAATCAGAAAAGTTCAATAAGTCAGTGGTGAAACTTTTCCAGGCAAAGCTACATAATAGACTTTCTTACATCCAGAGGGCCTACGAAGTTGTGGGGAAGGGGGGATTGGAGTAGACGTGAATAAGCATCCTGCTGCTTGCCTAAGACAGACTGAGCCTTTGTAGGTATTTAAACTGAGGTTTTTGCTAGCCCTCTGTTTGAATGCTTGCAAAAAATACCTGGCTGGGTGCTCACAAGGGATGCTCTGCTGCTACCTACCACTTCTCCCGCTCTCTAAGGGCCTGGAAGCCTATCTGGGTCAGGTCATGGACTTTATGCACTAAGATGGAGAAATGTGCTGGGCAGTGTTGCTTGATGCAGCATCATGTAACCTCCCCGCAAACAGATCAGAATGAATGCTCAGTAATTATCCACAGTTGTCTTATCTCCATGCAAGCATCTCAGGATTAATGCTCAAGGAACAGGTTGTGTGAAAGGAACCTGGAACTATCAGTCTCAGAATCGCCAGAAGGAAACTGATGCTATTTGCATTATTTCCACCTTATCCCTGCTAGAAATGATGTAAATAACTTCAGTCTCTCAGTGAAGATTCTGAGGTTGGCCATCACAGTACCATCCTTTTCAGGTAAATATATTCTGTCATGGCTTGGGAAGTGCCCACTACAATAGCCTGCCCTGATAAGTTGCTGGACCATTGAGGTGCAAGAGCAGCTGGTGTGGTGGGACAGACCAATGGGGCCTTGCCTAACTACTATGGTGGAAACAGCTTTCTTTTTTATATGATGGCCTAGTAAAAAATAACAAACAAGATAAATCAGCATTCCAAACATGAAACTAAGAGGCTCTTGCCCTTAGTTGTCCAGAGACCTTTGCATCCACTCCAGTAAAACAGTTCTTGACTTTAATGATGGAATCAAACTGTCAAAAGAACAAGAAGGACAAAATGGGGAAAGAGCCAGTAAAAGAGAGCAAAACTCTATCCCAGCATAAAAGTGTCATTCAAGGAGATAAAGCTGCCACCAAGATGTGAAATTCTGCCAAGGATGTCTGTTATCCCCAAAAGCTCTGAGCTAGGAATTAGGAAGAGGCAATATGAGAAAATATGTTTTCCAGGCAATAGTATATATAATATGCTCCATTGCTAGAGCCTCCATTTAGGAAGGGGAGAAAGATAATAATAATAATAATAATAATAATAATAATAATAATAATAATAATAATAATAATAATATACCCCACCCACCCATCTGGCTGGATTGCCCCAGCCACTCTGGGCAGCTTCCAACACACATAAAAATAATAATAAAAAACATCAAGCATTAATAGTAACAGTCTGATCCAGACTTGTAGGCTACAGTTTCTTCCTTGTATGGCAGGAAAATGTACTATGCACATGATCTAAGTCTGTGCACATCATGTGTAACATTTCAAAATATATCTTGGAGTGAAGTTCTTGGATCGCACTATACAGCTGCTTGGGGTGTCAAAATGTATAGCGCCCAGAAGACAATTTGTGTGTGTTGACAGCAGTGTTATTTACGTCGTATGACTTTCATCAGAAAAAATCTTTAGGCTGAAAGTCCTAAAAATGGTGGTATCTGTGCTTCAGTTCAGTCCCATCAAATCAAAGCAAGGACAATCCAAGAGCATTACTTATACCATAGTGCAATGGGGGAACCCTTATACTTAGCCACAACATTGTATTTTAAATTGTTGTAACCTACTCTGGGACCTTAGGGTAAAGGGTGTATAATAACAACAACAACACTTCACACCATTGTTCCATATATATTTTCATTAATGCAGAGCCAAATTCTGGTGTTTATAAAAGTCACAAAGAAAATAATGTCTAAGATGCAAAGGTTCTTGTGTGATACATTGTTATATTTTCAAATATCCCTGTATTTCATATTTCTTTATTATTATGTGTAAACACTTCCTCAAAAATGTGGATCAGCACAGTGTCTGTGATTGCCACTCATTTCAGTGGTCAGTATGATATTGCTAGGATTGCGCTTCTGAAATTCAGAAGACTTGTAGGTGCTCAAATTCAGTGATTTCTATCAATATGGTAAGGGGACATATTGCTATCACAGTGAATTGGCCCAGTTCACATATGCAGGCAGTGATATGAGTGGACACACTGGTCCCAGTACAGTTCCTTGGGAGACTCCATTGTGTGCTTCTTACTGTTCTCCATTTTGTAAGCAAACCATTTATTACAACCCTCTGCTTCCTGTTCTTTAACCATTCCTCAAACTCCATGACTCTTTAATTTACAGAGGGGCCTTCAGTACAGAGCTTTCCCAAAACAAAATCCAGCCACATCATGCCCACCAGGTCAGCCCTATCTACATGCACATTGACAGTTCTGAAAGCTAGTTGGGCAGGACTGCCTTTTGTGGAAGCCATGTTGATTTTCCTCAGCAAGGCTTGTTAATGTGTTTAACAATTCTGACTTTAATAATTTCTTCCAATTTACCTGGAACAGAAGTTACGCTGACAGATCAGTAATTTTCCAGATCCCCTTAGGATGAATTAAAAAAAACAACAAAAAAAAATGGTGTTAACTTTGGCTGCCTTCCAATCTTCTGGTAAAGAGGGTGATTTTCATGATGTTGTATACTTTTCTTAAAAGATCAGCAATTTAGTATTTGAGATATTTAAGACTTTTAAAATAAATGCCATCTGGCCTCAGTTGTCCATAGACCTTTCTAGTTACCCAGTTTGCTTTAACAACAGAATCAAGTCATATAAAGAACAACAACTAAGGAGAGAGAAAGAGATTTTCTAATTTGCAATTTTTAAATTAGCTCTAAACCTTGTTCACCTCTGT
This sequence comes from Podarcis raffonei, assembly GCF_027172205.1. NCBI lineage: Eukaryota > Metazoa > Chordata > Lepidosauria > Squamata > Lacertidae > Podarcis > Podarcis raffonei. The sequence continues at coordinate 67,721,585 of NC_070607.1, forward strand.
TGGACATATCTCCTTAGATCCCCTCTCTGAATACAATGGTGCATATGTGGGCATCTCCAACATCTTCCAATTACATGAAAGGCCAGCACAGAGAAGAAATTCATTTAGCCTCTGTACCATTGCCCAGTGTTCCTTTCACGTCTTGGTTGCCATCTAAAAGTCTTACTGCCCCTGGTTGGTTGGTTGGTTGCTTCCTTACTTCTCCCATTTACTTAAGAAGGAAGGTTTGTTAATTGCTTTGTGTCATTAGTAATTTGCTACTTAAATTCCTTCTTTGCTTTCCTTTATCAATTTTACATTGTATTCATTTTAAATTTTCCTCTGATGCTAAAAACAGTCATCCACCATACCTTGCCTCCTTGCCCCCTGGTTTGTCATAACCTGCACATAGATTTGCCCAAAGGTGGTGATGATCTTTGGCACCCATTATCACAATATTTTCCCTTTTGGCTGCCTGTCTGATTTCTGTCTATCTCAAGATCATCACTAGAATTTTGGATCGGGGCGGGGGGGAGGCACAAGAGCATAACCCCAGCACTGTATTACTTTAGCTTAGAACTCTATCCATCACGATTCTATGACTGTGGGTGAAGTTCTTTCTCCTAAGGCTTCCTTGGATTTTATGTCCATGGATAACTGTATCCTACTGATCCACTGTGTCTCCAATATTCCCATTATATTCATGTTATCCTTTTATTACTAGGCATTGTAACATGAAAACCAACCAAATATCTCATAGCAAAAATCACAAGCAAATAAGATATACTAAGGAGGAGGGCGGGAAAAGTGTTTATATGGAAATGCTCAAAGCCTTGGAGCTAAGATGATGAGCAACCTGGATTAGACAAATTCATGAAGGATACAGCTATAGCTACCTGCCATTATGACTGTGTTCTACCTCCACTGTCAGGGGAAGTAGGCTTCTGAATACTAGTTGCAGGGAACTACAATTGGGGAGAATGTTCTTGCAGTCCTGTCCAGCTTTCCATAGGTACAGATGCTTCAGGTTACAGACGCTTCAGGTTACAGAATCCGCTAACCCAGAAATAGTACCTCAGGTTAAGAACTTTGCTTCAGGATGAGAACAGAAATTAGGCTCCGACGGCGCAGCAGCAGTGGGAGGCCCCATTAGCTAAAGTGGTGCTTCAGGTTAAGAACAGTTTCAGGTTAAGAACGGACCTCTGGAACGAATTAAGTTCTTAACCTGAGGTACCACTGTATCTATTTCGCCACAGTGAGACCAGGCTGTTGGACTAGATGGGCATTGGGCCTGATCTGACAGGGCTCTCTCTATGTTCTCCACTATTTCTATGTGATTAAAAAGGTAAAAGACCCCTAACAGTTAAGTCCAGTTGTGAACGACTCTGGTGTTGCGGTGCTCATCTCACTTTACTGGCCGAGGGAGCTGATGTTTGTCCGCAGACAGTTTTTCCGGGTCATGTGGCCAGCATGACTAAGCTGCTTCTGGCAAAACCAGAGCAGTGCACGCAAACACCGTTAACTTTCCCGCTGGAGCGATACCTATTTATCTACTTGCACTTTGGCATGCTTTCGAACTGCTAGGTTGGCAGGAGCTGGGACCGAACAATGGGAGCTCACCCCGTCTGATCGGCAAGCCCTAGGCTCAGTGGTTCAGACCACAGCTGTCCTCAGTTTGAGGGCACAGAGCGCTGAGATAATCATCCCTAAGGGACAGGGGTGTTTCTAGGTACATTGCTAACACATAGTGCAGGCTCCTGTCTTGAAGCACCTTGGTTGCCTGTAAAGAATATGTGGTTTGGCATTGCTCTTTACCTGGGAGGGATACATATTGCACATTTTAAAAGGGTCCACATCCCACAAGTTGTGTATGAAGCAGGTGCTGGAACATGGCGGCAGTGGTGAATGCTTGACTTGCAGCCAAGCTGCAGTGAGGTCCCTTTCCCACCAGCCATTGCTCTTGTGCAACTAATTGGCAAGCCATCTCCCCCTCTAGCAATCCCTGATGTTGCCACCAAGTCATCTCCTCTCCTGAGAGATTACAGGAAGAAATAAGGAAACCTCCGTGTTCATTCTCTTTTGTGCGGTTTGGCAGGTTTCCTTTGGAAGTCATTAGGGAGCCGGGCCAGTTCACCTAGGGATAGAAGACACAATGCAGGCATGTAAAGGAGAAACCGAAGCACCCCAAGGGCACCCCAAGGGCACAGAGCCAGGCTTTATTCTGGGAAGCTGATTGATATGAGCATGTTTTTGAAACGGCTTGCCGGGGCTTTTACCGAAACTGACATTAAATCTCAGGAGTTCAAGCTATCATATGAAATGCTGTGCAAATAACAGAGGAATAGTCACGGGAATTAACCTAAAGGAGACGCCAAGCTTTATGAGACTGAAGGCAGTGATGAATGGAGGAGAATGTGGCTCTCCAGAAAAGTAAAAGAAGGAAGCATCTGTTAAAGGGCTTGGGGTTTGTTTGGGTTTTCAGTAAAAATTGCAATAAGAGGGGGAAATGGAATAAAAGAAAATAGCATACTTTACACACACACACACACACACACACACACAATAGCAGGTTCAATGAACAGAGATCTTCCTGCCATAGGCACTGATGGCCAAGCCATGAATATTGTTGCCTTGCATATACCCTTCAAGCTTATCTGTCCAGCCCTCGGGGCTCTTCCACAGCCACACCCCCTGCAGGCCATGCTTTGCTGCCTCCTTGAGCTTTTCTGCCAGGTTGAAATATGTCCTTGAACTCTGACAATGCCTCTTGCTTCCCTGGACGGAGCATAGAGAGGTGTGTTTGAGCATGTGGAGAATCTTGCCTAGGGCAGGGGTCGCAAACTTTTTCAGCAGGGGGCCGGTCCACTGTCCCTCAAGCCTGGTGGGGAGCTGGACTATATTTTGAAGCGGAAAAAAGCAAGAATTCCTATGCTTCACAAATAACCCAGAGATGCATTTTAAATAAAAGCACATATTCTACTCCTATAAAAACACCAGGCAGGCCCCACAAATAACCCAGAGATGCATTTTAAATAAAAGAAAACATTCTACTCATGTAAAAACACACTGATCATCGGCGGGCCAGACTTAGAAGGCAATTGAGCTGGATCTGGCCCCCAGGCCTTAGTTTGCCTACCCATGGCCTAGGGTATGAAGACAGAATTTACATTCATTTCTCAGCTTATCTTTGGCTCTGGCATGCCCACCACAGAGGACATGTGGCCCTCAGAAGATTGCCCAGAGGAATTAGAGCGCTCGGATTGAACAAGGTTCCCCAAACCATAGCTATGGGTTCACCCTTTGTCTAACAAGCAAGAAGAAACTTGCCTTCTCCCTCCAGATAGTATATTCATGCTAAAGTGATCTGCCTTATTTTTATGAGCTCCAAACACTTGCACTCCTAAGGCTTCTTCCTAGCCTCTTTTCAGTCTTGGCGTCACCACTGTACTGGTGTCTGTTCTTTCAGCCCCGTCAATTCAGCTGTTAGGCTCTCCTAGTGGGACAGAAGTTCTCCCTGAGGCAGAAGCAAGGTGTGCTCATTTGTGTGGGGCAGGGATGGACTGTTGATTCTTAAGGAGACAGCACCCTCTTAAGGATGTTCTAATAACTGATATATCTAAGATCATGGATGTCATAACAACTTAGCACACTCCACTGTGTGCGAGGTACATTTTTCAAAAGCATAACACGAACTTTCCTCTTTCTGAACTGAGAGAATAAAAACCGAGAGGAGCAGAACAAAGCAAAAGCTGTGCCAATCCTGATAGCCCAGTTATGTGGAAACATGTGATTATCAGTTTATTACACACCATGCTTTTTTTCTTAAAAAATATATATGTTTAGGGGTATTCTCATTTTCCTACTCATACTGAAATACTGCCCTTCAGTAAGGCCAAAATTAGATTCACAAAATGTTTAGGGGTATGCGTACCCCTGCATCTCCCCTAGAAGAAAAGCACTGATTACACATCATTGGCAATAACAGGACTTCAGTTGGGCTGCAGTCCAGATTTAAGTGGGTTATGAAGTAAGCTATGCTGAGACATATTAAAACAGTATTAAATGCTCAAAATGGGTTAATTATAGAATGTCCCTATTTTCTAAGGGATATTGGAGAGTATGTGTATGCCCTCTGATTAATGTTTGGGTACACTTTCTCTACTTTTGCATATGTTTAAAAGCCTCAAGATCTACCGTAATAACATCCATAATCAGAAATGTTTAAAAATGAATTAGAATATCGATTTGAATTTTTTAAAAAATAGGGGAATCTGGTTGAGAATTAATTTTTCTCAGCTGAAGTTCAAAGTGAGCTAAGAAAGGAAAGGGACAGTAGCCCAAGAAATCAGCAATCAAAGGTACGTTATCTGTTCAGATGACTTTGAGGAAGTGGCACGAAGCTGAGCAAAGTCACATAATAGGCTAACATGACAAGTGCAACTTTTCACTGACTACTAAGACTGTCAGTCTTTGTTTCATTCACCTGTCTACTTTCACCCAGTTGCATTCACAGAAACTTTGCTTCCTCAAAATGCTTTGTCGTCAAGTCAGATGCATTTAGTACTTTGAAGCACAGAGTATTCTTCAACAAACCTGGGGCAATAAGAAGATAAGGCGAGGCTGCAGAATCAGGCCAGTGGCCTGTCTAGAACAGCATCCTATCCACACAGTGGCCAGCCAGATACCTGTGGGGAACTCACAAACAGAACCCAAGCACAATAAGTCTCTCCCCTCTTGCGGGTTCCAACAAGTGGCTTTACAAAGGATACTGCCACCAACCTTGACTTACGGCCATTGTTATTTGTAGCCATTGATAGCATTATCCTACATGGATTTGTCTAATCCTGCATGAATTTGTCTAATCCTGTTTTCCTAGAATCATGGAATCTTGTAGAGGTGGAAATGACCCAAAGGATCACCTAGTCCAACCCCCTGGGATGCAGGTATCACAGCTAAAGAATCACTGACCTCCCTGAATACCTTGGAGTAAGCCCTGTTAAAAACAGTGGAGCTTACTTCATGTATACAATTGCACTAATTGCTATATTTGTGAAATTTAAAAGAACAAGCTTTTAAATTAAATCAACTAAGCTTTACTCAGAGTACACTCACTGACATTACTGAAGATGATTAGGTTAGGTCCATTCATTTCAATAACTCTGCTCTGAGTTAATACCATTAAATGTCTTCGTTTTATTTAAGCGAGAATTATAAGAGGAGATGCAAATTGTTGCAAACCAAGACACTTAAGTTTATTCTAGTTTTTTACCAACTGAAAAAAATAAGAGGTGGCACTGATGTTGAAAATGGAAAGCATCAACATTTACAAAACAATAGGTAGGTTTTAGGATTTATAAACAGTATGTAAACATTCAGCAGTTTCTTTCACTTGATGCAGAAGCGGTCAGAATTTAAGGGCCAGGCCACCATATCCAGGGGAGCAATATGCTTCCCAGATTGCACTCTTAATTTAAATACCTGAAGCTGTTCTGTGAATTGAGGACTTTTCCAACACAAAGTTCAATGAGTTTGTTTGTTCAGTTCAGTTCAGTCAAACGCAGTAACATGCTGACATCACTAACACTGTTATCTTTGAATCTTGGACCCAAGAAATTTGGAGCAGTGTAAATTGGCTAGATGATTAAAAAAAAAAACCAGTGCATGAATTTTGCATTAATCTGACAAAGAGAACATTTCAATATGGGCTCTTCAATTTTCCTCAAGTTTCCTATTTTTGTATTTAATCGAGAAAATATTGGGGGGGAGATGTTTGTGAATACTTTCAAATTATTTCTCCTGATGTTTTACATATCTGCTTCAAAGACAGGTGATTTGCTTAGGATACACTAAACTTGCATGGTTTTTGAACCACGCAGCAGAATGTAGCCCACAACTCATGTCCTGTGGCTTGCTAGATGACCACCTAAAACCGTTTTTGACATCTCCGGCAAGCAGCAACAACAACCACAACAGGAAGTTTACCAAGCCCCTTGCTGGTTGACAAGTCAGTGGGTTACAAGTTGTGGAGGCCTGACATGGATGAGAAAGACCCATGAAAACATAAGAAGTGCACTTCTGGATCAAGCCAAAGGGGCATATCGATTCCAGCTTCCTTTTCCCCCAGTGGCTAATCAGAAGCCTGAGGGATGCCCATAGGCAAGGCATAAGCACAAATAGCACTCAATTCACTGTTATTTCTTGACTGAAGCTAGTCAATCAGGACACAGGAATGCTTTTGCAATATAATGAACAACCTGTATAAATATTAATACAACCACTGTAGTAACCTTATTCTATCACCGTAATCTTATATTCTATGTAATTAGAAAGACCTAAAATTGAAAATCCGTCTTTGTTGAATGACCAGAAAGCCCCCCAAAGTCAATTTTCAAGTTCACTGATTAGGTCCAAAGCCAGCATTATCCATTTACGCAGACTCTAATTCTGTAGCAATGTTATTTTTCTGGTCTGAAAACATACCACTAAATGAGACATACACAAATGTGTACCTGATGATAAGTCAGATAAGAAGCTTTTGAATGGATCAGTTTTATGACTTATTTCAATTAGAATGGCAGTAGCGCTATGCGCTTTGGCAGTGTACAGGAATAAGCTGTGGGGAGCTGGCTGTGAAGACAAAGAGAACATTTTGTTTTTAACCAATTAATCTGTTTTGAAAAACTTGCACACTCAAGGTATTTAAAGCCTGGAGCCCTGGCAGCAGTCTTGTATGCAGTTTGAAGTCCCATTACGCAAGCAATCCTGTAGCATATAATGTAACAAAAAAGTGGGTGGTATGGCAGAATTCCCTACCGATCTCAAGATCGTGGCTTCTATTGCCTGGGAATTGTATCTTGGCTGGAATCAAGTGTCATCACATGACAGTGATTGCAGTCTGGACACGTATCATTTATGATATGTTATTTTCTTCCTAATCTTAGCTTGTGGTTCGAGGACCCGAACCCCGCGCAGTGGAATGAAACACAAGGACACGTGATATAAGGTTAATGGGCAAGAAAAGGCCACAACTTTATTGATTACAGCAAGTGAAAAGGTATTGGCTTAGGCATTGGATTACGTCAGCTGACTCCACCCACTCGGAGAGGGGTGAGTCTAAAAAACAAACAAACAAAGGGGGTTTATTCACCAGTAGGTGGAGCCTGTTAATGCTAATCCAACTATAGGCTCTCCCCTGATGTCACCGAGGGTCGTGCCATGGCCTCCCGCCAAGCAGGCATCGGACAGAATACACGACCGCCGGATTCCTTTAACGGAATACCCAAAAATTGAAGGCACAGGCGATGGCCACACCTAGCCCTTCGACACCACAACACATTATTCCAATGCCTAACCTACCCACCAATACCACGAAAGTTGTGACGATTGCTACGAGGTAGGCGAAAAAACCAAAAAGCCTAATGCCAAATGGAAACATTCCTACCAGGCCCCCCGGATAACCAGGGCGACCAACCTAAGGTCCATAGCAAGGCCAAAAGAAAACTGGAAACCCTGCTCTAAGGGAGTGGAGGGTGGGTGACTCGCGACAGGACGACAAAAGTGAGGGCTGGAGGCTGGCGCCGCAGCGATTCAGGCTGCTGTACACGCCCCCTTGAAGGCACCTGGTTGGGTGCTTGACCGAGGGCGTGGGCGCCAGCCAGGTGAGTGGGAGGCAGGGGGCAAACGCCCCCTGCTTGAGGCGGAGTCCGGCTCCCGGCCACAACCACTCCCCTCTCTTGCAGGGAGAAGAGTCTTTTCCCTTTACAGTATCAGATACAAGCTGTTTAAGTGTGATATTCTTGTAATGCTTGTTCCTCTAAATTGCACATGCAGGTTGGGAATTGGATATATCTGTTCATATTATAAAAAGACAATGCACTGTACCCAAATATAAAATGAAAGCTGAGGTGAAGTTTCAGCTTTCCTCCCCCCCCCCTGTAGGAAATGTTTATTCTCATTGAAAAAACATGGGGATCAATAGATGATGTAGTAAAATTTTTTTTGAAGTTTTATGTTGGTTTTTAATTTAATTTAATTTAATAATAACTTTAAAACATATATATAGTCCAAAACTTGGTTGCCAAAGTTTACATACATACACACATAGATAATAATGTTAATTGTATGCTGTCTTTCCATAGTTCAAATCATGCTCGAGGTGAAACATGAAAAAACCGTGCATAATTACAGTAAAACAAAAGCAGCCATAAACAATAAGTAAAACATTAAAAAAATCACAATCAAATTTCACAATTTCAACATAAATAATAAAAAATCTAAAATAAGAATGCAGCTTTCCTCTTAAGAACTGGAGTTAGCAAGAGACTGAGGGAAGCTGGAGTACTGAGTGTATGGAATAAGAGCAAGAAGATGAGGAGGAAACGGGAATTCGAGAATGGGGTCAGGTCTAGGTAGACTGTAATGATACATGGGTAGAAATCTGAGAAAGGAAAAAAGCATACTATAATACCAGAAACGCAAGAGGCTAGAAGTAGATTCTGCTCTGACTGTCTGGCCTGTGCCAGTTCTCCAGTTTTTCTAAGCATTGTGAATTGAGCAGGATTAATCCATCCACTTAAGGTACAGTTCAATAGGCCTTTCCAGAGGTCATATCCTGGAGTATAAAATGCCAGCCACTGAATGTGAATCTGATTAAACTTTTTATAGTTTCTGACCCCGGGATATGAGCTGTGAAAGAATGTGTTTGTTGTTTGGTAACTGATAGAATTTGACAGATGCTCATGGAATGTAATTTTTGTTTTGATTATGGTTTTAAGGTCTAAAAGAATTAACTGCTGTTTGAACTTTCATGGTGCATAATGTCTATGTTTCAAATGTGAACCAGGGTCACATTAGAAATCCTTGATAAACTAAAGAGATTTAGCAAATGTGCATATTCTGTAGTTATTCCCATTTGTCTGACACATAGCTATCTGCCCTATTATTTGTGCAGTTTCTGACAGAGGTTTCCATGTACCAGTTTAAGCTTCATTTTCCCCTGACCCCTACCCACTTTTTGTATGAATGGCATGACATTCCAGTTGGAACTGCCACAATTCCACCCTTCTATTCCTAGAGTTAATTTCCAGTTTCTGCTGCCTTTATCTAGGTGTTGTTCTACTATCTTGACAAGGACAGGCAATCAGTTGCCATGGGTCTCTGGGGCAATTTGGTTCAGTCATCTCCATCACTTGCCTCCATCACCTTGCTGACAGGTTTCATGCTAATGGTGGCATCATGTTATGTGCTTTAAATGTATACTGTGGAATCTGTAATTTGTACAAGGCAACTGTCCTCCTGTCTCAGAGGAAGGGGGAATCTCATGCTTTTGAGAGGGAGGAAAGTACAGTGGAAGCCAGAGCAATACCTAAAGCTCTTCATGGTCTTTCTGCTCATTCCTGTCCTATCATTTTCAATGTCAACTTCTCCTTGCTGTCTTAGAAAGGACAGCTTTAATGTACAACCTATTCTAGATTCACCTATTCATTCCACAATGCTCTCCAAACCATAAAATGAAGTTGGATTTGTCTTTACTGCCAACACAGAAATCTGCAGACTTTCATATGGTGCTTTCCATAATTCATACTGGCATCTAGCCAACGAAGTCACTCTGGGTGTTTCTGGTAAAACATTCACAGCTATTACATCATTAAAAAGCGCCCACGAGGTTGCTTTAATGGCATACTATCATTTTACCAATATGGAAAGGGAGCACCATTCATACAAAATAAATAAATAAATTGTAGAGGTGCATAGCAGAGGTGCATTCAGATCTACTCTTGGTTTCCTAATCTATGTCTATCATTCTGAGCATCACCCAATTATGTGGAATTAGTCCCCTTGGGGTTTTTTCCCCCTCTGTAGCTGCGTCCCTGGTGTTCTCTCTCATTCATACAGATTCTTCCTGAATCTGTATAGTGAAGGACCCCCCAGGAGAGTCCAGCTCCCGAAGGCCTACTTTTAGCTTGTTAAATAAATTCAGCCCAAATTGAAACCATATTGAATCCAGAAGCTTCCTCGGCTACATAACAGACAGCTGAGAACAAACACTTTCCAGAAGCATTAAAGAAAAGGAGCTTAGTGTGAGGGGAAGGCCTGGGGGGATTGAGGAGACAGCTGAGTTTTGATCCTATGAAGTGACACTAACATCTTCTCAGGAACAGTGTGGTCACATTCTATGATCATCCCAGGTTTGGGGAGTTAAGAGAAAGGGTTTGCTCTCAGTGTTAAGCTATCTGGGATTCACTGGTTGCAACGTATAGCTAAATACTCTGTCCAGACAAAGCCTGACCACTAGCAGTTGTCCCACTCCCCGGCAAAATAAACCTAAATTTATGGTACCATTTCTGTCAGCAGTGACTCATTTTCCATATGAAGAGGGAAAGCTGATGATACAGGTAAACCACAATCAAAACCTAACCTTCATCTTTCTTTGGGATCAATTTATTTGAGAAAGCACAGGGACTTCTTTCAATTTCTTGTATGAACAAGGCACTCTTAATTCACCTGTCATGCTGAGTTTGATCACATTATGACATAAGAGTGATCCCACTTCACTATGGAGAGTGTGTAGCAAAAATATCCTTTAAAATTATTTAATTCAAGGGGGAGTTGTTATCCCAGGATAGCAAGCCTGGAATACCAACTTCTAAAACTTAGCTATGTAAAAACAACTTCAGAGTCAAAGCAGATTCCCATGTAACTGCATGCAAAATTTTCTGGGAAATCTTAGCTGGAATGGATTCTTGCTGATTTGACTTGAGCTAAATTTCTGTAATGTTTAACTCCATGAGCCTTCTCCCCATTCCCAGTTATACCTCACATTTTGCACTCTTTGAATGTGGCACTCACCCATAATATTTGCACTGCCCAGATGTGGGCACATGCCCACTCCAAAAAAGGTGGACAGCCAAAATTATTGGAAAATATCAGCTATCAATGTAGAAATAATGCCCTAGCAAAAAGTCTGGAAGTGCTATGGACCCTTTTTTCTGCTTTCTTGGGCAACAACTGTCACAGAGTTACAGCAGCAGTCCGAATTACTGGAAGGGGCTGGAAACAGTATGAAACTAAACAGAAAATTTCCAGCTCCAATTTCTGATCTTACTGCATCTGTAGGTTTATTAGCTGCAAATTTGTGGTGTTCTGTGGAAGAGTTTATGGTTTCATATAGGTTTTTTCCCCCCTTGGCTTCCTAGGCAGAACCACTAATAGCCTCTAAGAGGCAGAAAATTGAGCTGAGGCTATCTGTTTTCGTCTCTCTCACTCTCCGGCCCCTCAAGAGTTATTATTAGTTCCAGGCTGTGTGTCATTGGTTCAAACAAATCACTCTGGCAGGCCTGTCTGGCAGTCATCATTTTGCTACTGTCGATTTACTTTTACTCTTAAATAAACATTGATCGAGGTGTTCTAAATATGGGTCCATGGAAGCTCTCTAGAACAATAACAAGTTCAGTTAGCCTGCTGCTTTTCCAGGAGACCAGGCGGAGTTTTAATAGGTTCCTCTTTTAAAAGCAGGAATAGGTGAAAAACCTGAACAGGCAGCTCTGAATGTGGTTAAGCGAGTAAGGGTTTTATAGCCGTACCCCTCACACCCATACCCCCTTCAAGAAAGACCATTAACATGGACAAGAGACTCTTTTCATATACCGGTTTATTTCTATTTGGAGTTCTCTGGAGCAACACGGAACGTAGTCTTGCTATTGTTTGCCAATTTTCTTTGGGGGGGGATTATTTTAGTTTTATAGAATTACATGAACATTCTCTCGTTGGAGCTATTAAGCAAGGGAGTGCTCATCCAACAATATTTTATTTTATTTTTAAGTAAGGAAGACATGAGCAAGTCCTGTCAGGGAGTTCGGCTACTCAACATAATTAATGTCCCAGGCACAGTCCCAGTTGGTGGGTCACACAATGCTTTCCAAACTGCAGTTGTGTTATAAATTATAGTGCTGGCCAGAGAGAAAACTGTGTTTTCCCAACAATGATACAGCGTTCTTCCAGACAGGGACATAATGGGCCATTCGGCTATTGCAAACAGGTTGTTGACAACAGGTTGCTGTATGTTTTTTAAATGGATTTCCAAAGAAAGTGGGGTTAAATGGGGGCAGAGGAAATACGTTGTTTGGATGCCCACATAGTGATGTGGACTCTGTGACAATGCAGTTCTAAGTGCTGTGAAAATGCAGCATCCACCAAGACAACTAGAGCCATTGCATCAAAAAAAGTTCTTAGTATAACATTCTGTTTTTTCCATGATGTTGACCATTGACTATACAGTGGTACCTCGGATTAAGAACTTAATTCGTTCTGGAGGTCTGTTCTTAACTTGAAACTGTTCTTAACCTGAGGTACCACTTTAGCTAATGGGGCCTCCCACTGCCACCACCGCGCAATTTCTGTTCTCATCCTGAGGTAAAGTTCTTAACCCAAAGTACTATTTATGGGTTAGCGGAGTCTGTAACCTTAAGCATCTGTAACCTGAAGTGTCTGTAACTTGCTGAATTTTAAGATGCTAATGGATTCTCAGCCTTAGTATATTCTGCAGCCTGAAGTTTTCCCACCTTAGTACAAATATTTTCCCCGGTTTTGTTTTGTCTGATTTGGATTTGAATAGCCCCATGGACAGAAAGGTGGTCTAAAAGCTAAGCCAGGCCACTTCACAATCTTGTTTGACGACTCTTTCTCCATATTTAGCAATTTAGATGAAATGTTTTGGGGAGGGTTATGGGTATATGGTCGCAATTATGCAAATACATCCCAAAGATTTGCTCCAGGACAGTGATGGGAAAGCTGGAAATAAAATAGCAACTCACCAATGCTAACATAATGTCATCTTTTGTGACATTACACTGATGCTGCAGCTAGAACACTTCGTCCTAAGCATTTATTTGTTGGCCCAGAAAGCCTCTAGACTGGCCTATAAAAAACTCTTATAGAGTTGTTTTGCTATAAGGAATGGCCTTGTCAAGCTATCACCTACGCAGGACTAGTTAAAAAATGGAGTAAATCAAGGTAGACTTTTCCATTGCAGATGAGGTTGGGGCTTGTGCCAGCCTTATCTGATCCTTCCAAACTCTGTTCTCAGTACCAGAGCTTTACTCTGAGTATAGCTTATGCAGTAAGAATAGGTTCTGAGTGCAAATTCCTCAACAATTTGAGTAAATAGAGAGAATGCTGGGGAAGGCTGTCTAGCTCTGAGGGAGGTGTTGCAGACCCACTCACAGTACAACCCACCCCACAGGTGAAGGCAGTAAGCAATGATAGGTGGAACAATCCTGACACAACTTTATGGCTTAAAAATTGGTCACAACCTTTTCAATCACAGATGTAGCTAGGCTTAGGCTTAGACTTTGGCTGTGTATCCACTATCAGTCTCCCAGGGGAAGGCTGAAGTTTGTACAGGGTTGTGCCTGAATTATGGGCCAGCTCAAGACACAGGTCAACTAAGCTGATACTCCGCAGACCTCTACTGGAAGCCCCAAGGCCCTTTGGTTCCCCACTTGGATTCAGGACAGAAACTTCCACTCAGACCCCTCTACCAGGGTACCCTGAGATCACACCTGCTTGATGTCAGGGTGATGAACCAAATCACCCAGAATTGGACTAAAGATTCTACCCAATGCCTTATCTGCGGAAAGTTGTGGCGATTCTTATGAGGAATGCAAGAAAGAAAGAAAAAACCAACAGGCCTGATTTGTTTGCAAGCAAATTCAAATACAGTGACCATTTGAATCACAGCAAGGTCTTTATATAAGGTGCCTCAAGAACAGCATATGGGGTGGATGGGCTGCTCTTCTGCTGGCCATGCTGCTGATCTACAGCGAAGCCGGCTGTTACCCTTTGATGCCAGACCAGAGTGAAGACTTGCTGCAGTCTTCAGCCAATGCCCCCCACCCCCGCCGCCAAGGCTGATTGGGCAAAAATTCAAAATTATTGGGCAGGGAATTCCAGGATCCCATGCAGCCCTCTGAGGAGGATCCCAATGGCTGGCCACAAGGCCGAAAGAATTTTTCTCCTCCGTGGGGGGTGGGAATCATGATGGGCCTCAACCACTGGCCATCCCAAAACTGGATAAGTGGCCCTTTCTGGTCAGGCTTGAGCTCCTGCATCTCCTTTTGTAGAAATTAAGCACTGAAGTAGTCTAGTGGAAACTAAAGTATTATTCTGAAGGAAATCTTAAGTCCTAAATTGGTAGCAAAGCTATATTGCAAAGGTTTCTCAAGTAGCTCTTTCATATTTTGCATTGCTCAGTGCTAGCATTCCTAAGAGCAAGTTCTAAGAAAGGGCTTTTGTGCGCCTCAGTTCATTTGCATTTTGGTATAACTTTTCCCCCTCTAGCAAGTGCATTCCCAAATAGAGTTCAGGAATGGCACCCCTGTTCAGAGGGATCTGCTGAAAAATACAATAATTTTTTCTCTGCCAAGCAGAAACTGAGAGGTTATCCAGATAGGCTCTCAACATAAGTGAAGAATGCCAATGCTTATTCGGAAAGAACTATTCTTGTATGTGCTTGCATGCTGCTTGATATGCAATCAAAAATTACAACTGTCAATTAAAGCCTGTGAAAGCGCTTGGAAGAGCAACTGAAAAAGCAAATGAGCGGCTTACGTTTTACTAATTATATTAGCTATCAATTGATGTTTTGTTTTTACTAGTTCTAACATGGATCATGTCAAAAATTGCCAGACTTTTCATGTTCATGGGAGAGGCTGCTTGGAGGACTAGACCGTCATAATGGAAATATTATATTTCACAATTCCCCACCCTGCATTCATAGGAATTCCATTAGTTATGGAAATTTTGATCTAAGCAAGCGCTATATCAACAATTGCAACCCAATACAGTCATCCCTTTAAAGGCGCCTCCAGACTGTTGCTATTTTTGAGTGGGATTCAATCACATATTGGCAAGCTCAGGTTGTGCAATTACAGTGGGAAGATCTGGTGCAAGAAACCTACTTCCCCAAAGGATCAGACTTTTTTTGCAATAAAGAAAATGATGGGAAAATGCGGTGGAAAGTATGGGGTAACACTTGCTCTGTTGTAACACCATCTAGTCTTCCCACAAATCAATCGGAGTGAATCCTCTGTAGCTGATGTCTGATCTCCCTGCAAACACATCAGGATAAATGTAAACATTATTATCATCACCACCATCATCCCCTCTTCACCACATGGTCTCAGGGAAGGGTGCAGCAATTCAAAATATTGAAAACAATTAAAAACAAATCAGACAATATTCCAAGTACACAACGTTCCAAGTGCCGTCGCATCATAGATTTGTGCAATGGCTTTATGATAATGGCAGTTTTATTGTCAGTTCCTTTCCTAATAAACCCTAATATGGATATATATATATAGTGTCACAATGGGCACTTTCCAGTCCTTCAATATGGAGGCTGATCTTAGGGACAAGTTACATATTTTTTGTTAAAAGATGAGCAATTTAACACTGTAGTTCTTTAAGAACTTTCAGGAAGATGTCATCTGAACACAGTGATTTTTCCATTTTCCATTTGTCGATAAGGTCTAAGCCTTTGTCCTTTATCACCACTATTTTCCTCAGTTCCTCTGATTCTCTTCTTGAGAAAGTGAGTTCAAGCACAAGTGACCTGTGCTCTTTCACTGTGTAAACAGAATGCAGAGAATTCATTCAGTTTCTCTGCAATGTCCTTGTCTTCCTTTAGCACACCTTTTACTCCTTGTTGTCTAAAGGCCCAACCATCACTGAAATATACTCAAGAGTCGAGAGTGGATTTCATGCTCTTTATTCAGCTCATAGTGGTGAGGAGGAATGAAAGTTCCCTCAAAGTATCTGCTTTATATACATTATTTACACAATGGGCTGCACGTGATTGGCTAATTCTGGAATTCTCCTGCAGGCCAATCAGGTTGTCGATTCACTTCCATCTGGAGCTGGATTGGGTGGCTCCTGCAGACCAATCATACTGCTGCATTGTTCTAGGACCAATCAGACTGCTGCATTCTGAATCCTATTGTTCTAGGACCAATCAGACTGCTGCATTTTGGATCCTATTCAACTCAGTACATAACAACCACCTTAGCCAGTTTCCTCTTTCTAATGTATTTAAATATTTAATTGGTGATGGTCTTTATGTTTAAAATGATGTGCTCCTCAGATACTACTACTACTAATACTACTACTACTAATAATAATAAGTGCTTCCTTTGTTGTCTGCTTACATTTCTTTTGCTAAAGTTTGTGTTCCTTTTAGTTCTCTTCATTTGGGCAAGACTTCATTTTACTGGACCACAATTTCTTCCACTCTTCTTGAGGCATGACCTCTCCCCTTAGCACACTGCTTCACTGGACACCTTTTTAAAAAGCTCTCCCAACCCCACACATTTCCTTCCCTAT
The DNA here is from genome assembly GCF_027172205.1 of Podarcis raffonei. NCBI lineage: Eukaryota > Metazoa > Chordata > Lepidosauria > Squamata > Lacertidae > Podarcis > Podarcis raffonei. Next base: position 67,737,941 of record NC_070607.1, read on the forward strand.
TTCCTTTGTACTAATTCTTCAAACCCCATTTTCCCTCAAGCCCATCATTCACTAACCTCCCCACTTCCTGTGGAGATATGATGTAACCAGTAGCAGCAGAGGTGCCTTTATCTTATCCAAGCATTTTAGTCATTCTCTGCCAGGAGATTCACCACCACTGCAAAATCTCACAGAGCATTAGATTATAAAATGATTAGCCATAGTTTTGGGGGTTTTTTAACAGTGTGTATTGCTTAGGCTGTTCTCAAAAGCAGTGCTTTTATCTGAGTTTTCATTTTTCCACGTCTGTAACTGAAGGAAAAGATATAGTGAGAAGATAGTACATCCAATATAAAAATGGCTTTTTCCCATTACACACCTCCCTGTAACAAGTGAGACATTTAAAACTCACCTGTTTCTGTGTCACTTGAGAAAACACCATTGTAGTAGTGAAGTTTGAAATTAGAATGTCATAGAAGACTGACGCCTTTAAAAATTGGGAAATATTTCTGGTCACAAGTGGAGTATGCTTACCTCCACTGCAATCAAATACCTTAAGCATACCGAGCAAAGCGTTTTGTGGTCATTACAGCACTAGATTTCATGGACCAGAGCTATCTTCAGTTGCATGAAGTGTGATTCAGTTTTCAGGTATGCATACCTTGGATGTAATGGTGTGTTTGTGTGTGTGTCAGTGTTGGAATTAAGTATCAATGGGATGCAACAAGTATAGCCTGACAGCTCAGTCAAAGCTCAAATATATGTAAAATGACCCTTTGCAGTAACAGTGGTTGGTGACGACAGAATTGTTTTAGCATTGCTGAGAAAATTCACTCCTATAGTGGAACAGGAAACCATTATCTCTACTTAGACCCAAATGAATAGAATTGAATTTTTTAATGTTGCAGTTTCAAACTGGCATTTCTCTTTGAAGTTCCTTTGTTCCAGGGTAGCCACTTTACAGTGTGTGCGTCTGTCTGTCTCTCTGTGTGTGTGAATGAATATCTGTGATGTTCACCTACTAGTCTGTTGTATTGGGGCTTCTGAGTTTAAGGAGGTGTTATAGCATATGGATCTAACTGCATGCAGACACTTTTGACACTGATTTGTGTTACATGATGCTTCTTTCCACTGCTAATAAGAGGCATGTCTAGCCCTGCCTACAATGGATAAGGGCACAGGGGAGTTACAGGGTAATTATGAGGCAGTGGTTGTGGGGGAGAAAGGAGGGAAGTGGGCGTTACTAGGCAATTAGACGGCAAATCCCATTTAATTCCAGAGTAAATTCATGGTTGTTTCTGTCCTTTAACCACAATCCCATTCATGTGGTAATTACTTTGGGGTCCATTAAGTGCAATTACAAAGTAATCCACAGGAGCCAGTAATTACTCAAAGGTTCTAAGATATTCACCAATTAAAACCCACTGGGCTACCATGTAAATAGAAATGGTCACATGGCATTTATGAGTCAGGATAGTTCCCTGCAACGTGTTTTATTGTGCTGGCTTCTTCTATGAATGGGACAATGAGGCGATGGGTAGTACATAATCTACACAGCAGCAAGTACCTCATTGGCCGTTTCAGACCAGAGAAATCCAGTGTGAATTATTTGTTCTGTTTCTTTTCTTGTGGATCACCCACACTGTTCAGATGGCATCATATTCTTTGGGTTAAGTTTAGCTAGGAGCTTCTCTTGTCTATCTTCATCACTGGCTCGGAAATACAGGTAGAGGCATTTCTCCTGTAAATGGGCATCACTCTCTCAACAATTGAATTAAACCGGTTGGGGGTGAGGGGACACTATATTAGTTGAAAATTTCAATCCAAATACAGTAGGAGGGTTAACACACTCTGACCACTGAAAAGCATAATTAATGTTGGGGCCTTCTTGCATGTAACTCATGATATATCTCATTTCCCCTTGAAGAATTAGTGGTGCTTTCAGATGACAGTTATAGTCATCTGACATGTGACAAACATGGCATGCCAACACCACCATCCCCAAAAAATGTGTTTAGGCCTGTGCCATCCCCCTCATTCCTTGTTGTAACAATGGCAATAATATATAAAATGGCAATTATGTATAAAAGTGTATTTTTCACACCATTGGCACGCTGCCGGTCTTGCATAGTTCACATATCCTCCTCCTAATGAGAGGGCATGTGTATTTCAGTCTCCCTTCTGTTAGTGACTGAAAGTAAACGGAGTTGTGCTTTGCAAGACTGGCTTGTGTGGCTTTGCCCTCAAATAACAAATGGGTGAAGGGAGCCTGCCATAGCCTTTCCTTAAAACCACAGGTGGACAACATCGTGTCCTCCAGATGTTTTAATCACCACCACCACCACCATCACCATCGTTTTATTTGTATGCCATCTTTCCACAAAAAAGAATGACTGCTCAAAGCAGCTTACACAGTGGCGGAGCTAGCTGCTCGGCCACCCGGAGCAGCGCACATGCTGTGCACCCAGGGGCGATCCGCCCAGGGGACGGGGTGATTGTCACGGCGGCAATTCGCCCAGGGAGGATTTTGTCACCCCCTCCCTCTGGGATGGCACCCGGGGCAGACCGCCCCACCGCCCCCCTTCCTACGCCCCTGAGTTTACAACAAAGAAAACAATAAAATCAACTATCATGAGAACAATTTCTTGACATAATAAAGCAATAGCGTAACAGCAAATATCATAACACCAAAACACAACATTTCACTTGCAACAAGATTGCATCGTCATCTTAATTTTATTGGTTTTGAACTACAACTCCCATCATCCCTGGCTCCACAGCATTGTGGGGGGATGACTCATTGGCCACCCATACCTCTCGTTTTCTTTAAAGTAGCCATAACATAAGTTACATCAGCAGTAGCTGCTCTCTGCCCTTGTAGGCTACAGCTGCTGCTTCCCCTTTTCTCTGAAAAACAGGCAAAGCCAAGCAATATGTGAAGAAAGCACTCTGTTTGAAAATGCATTAAATAATTTCCTCTTCCTTTTGCTTGGTTTTAGAAATGTGTTTGCGAGGAGGACAGTGATGGTGGTGAGTGTAGGATAGGCTGGTAGAATGCCTAGTCCTAGAAGGGCAGCTAAGATGCATCAGAGGGAGTAGCTCAGATAGGGATGTTGGGGGTCCAAGATGGCGGTATTACTAGAGGTCTCTGGAGCTTGGCTTGGCTCAGGCCTGATTTGTCTCCTAACAGGGAATATTCCAGCATTTCTTTGATATTGTGTTTCCAGACATGGGTGGCTGGATAAACATACTTGGAAAGCTCATCTCCAGTGCATAATGACTCTGTTTTTCCAACCCTTTGGAATGTGTCACACTCTGCTGAGCTTTTCTAGCTTTCTTAATGATGCCTTTGCTTTTCTCTCTCCCAGGGACCTAAATTATAATGAGTTGGTGGAATTCCCAGTGGCCATTAGGACACTCGGCCGACTTCAAGAGCTGTAAGGCATTTCTTTTGCTTTCCTCGAGGAAGAATTCTCAGAGATAATCTGGCTCCAGCTTTAATGTGGACGGAACTGCCATTCCAAATGCTAATGCGCATTCCTCTTTCACCAGGCCTCTCATAAATTCAGCATGCCCCTCTCCCCGCACTGCAATAAATGCCTCACGGATGTCATTAGTGCCAAATAGAATTTCCAAAGTTGTGGTACCAGTGGGCAGATCGCCATGGGGTGTAATAACTATGGCCTTTGGCCAAACACATGAGACTCGCACACAAACACACCTCCGCAGAGAACTGCTGAAGGCCCACAGCACTGATGGGATGGGCATATTTTGCTGTGCCAGTTTCTGCAGCCCCTGCTGCTTTCCACCTCTAGGGCTATGTTCCTTCAGAAGAAGCTTTGAGGCTCTAATTATTACCCTCAGTGGAGCATTCTCATTTTCCACCTCACTAAGGTCCATTCATTCTTCCAGGACATGGGCAATTTCTGGCTTTCCAGGAAACAGACGTGCATTGTGGGTAATAGGCTTCTCAGCCCTTAGGGTGTGTTCAGATGGTCCTAATTTGGGAGTGGCATGCACTGTCTCAGTGTTTCCAGTTTCCAAAGTCCACATATCTGGGGTGTTTCAGCTGCACTGGTTCCCACCAGATTACTGTGTCCCAGGATAGGAGTCTAGACTGTGAAGCTTACATTGTTAGCTTGCCAAGAGCACAGGGGGTGTCTTTTGTACTTATTTGCATATATTCTGCTTACATTATAACTGCTGTTTGTGATGTCAGGTTTGACCAATGCTGCTAATTCAGTCTGGCTTCATTAAATGGTTTTGTCCTATCTTTCCATCTAAAAAAATTGATATGCATGCACATTCGCTGTAAAGAGCTTCATTTACTTTGAGCTTCATAGAGAATTGGTGAAGTGCATATATTAAGAAATAAAATATGGTAATCATGGCCACGTAATGGGCATGTGTCTGTTTTGCAGCATGTATACAAACAACAAGGGACGCGGGTGGCGCTGTGGGTAAAACCTCAGCGCCTAGGACTTGCCGATCGCATGATCAGCGGTTCGAATCCCCGCAGCTGGGTGAGCTTCCATCGTTCGGTCCCAGCTCCTGCCCACCTAGCAGTTTGAAAGCACTCTTAATTGCAAGAAGATAAATAGGGACCGCTTTCTAGCGGGAAGGTAAACGGCGTTTCCGTGTGCTGCGCTGGTGCTGGCTCCCCAGAGCAGCTTCGTCACGCTGGCCACGTGACCCGGAAGTGTCTCCGGACAGCGCTGGCCCCTGGCCTCTTAAGTGAGATGAGCGCACAACCCTAGAGTCGGACACGACTGGCCCGTATGGGCAGGGGTACATTTACCTTTATACAAACAACAGGAGGGAAAACATAAGTGGTGACAGCTTCTTGCCACATCTTCACAAATGCAATGGACTACATTGAAGATACTCACACAATCCATGTAGTAAATTTTATGTTGTGAGAAAGCTAACTTCAGACTTTCTATGTTTAAACAATACTTCTGTGTTCTAATCCTTAACCACCCTGGTGTCTTCTTGCTCAACAGGGGCTTCCATAACAACAACATCAAGGCTATTCCAGAGAAGGCGTTTGCTGGGAATCCATTGCTCCAGATTATGTAAGGAATAGGAATATGAAACCCAAGATCACTGCATAACCCCACCATGCTTGTCATCAGGGAGCTCATCATAATTCCCAGGGCTGTTGTCTCTCTCTATTTCCCGAGGGAAAAGTTAAAGAAAGGAAACCAACATGAGTTGGAAAGTTGTACTCTAAATTTCCTTTACCTGTTTCTAATGCCATGTAATTTACTGTATTCCATCAGGGGAATGAAAAAGAGGAATCAACAGGTTATAACTGCAGTGTTTTCTTCATCCATATCAGTGCAGGTCCCCTTTCAGCCACTGGAAGATAGGAAAATGTATGTGAGATACGAAGGAAACTCCTGAAGGAGCTGCCCAAATATGCTTTTCAGGCAGTTTTCCACTTTCGTTCATGGTGCTGCTTTTTTTAGAATTACTCTGTGGCAGGCAAAGCTTGTCATTAGCTGGACAGGCTATGTCAGAGCTTCGTTACTGTAGAAATTTGACTAGGCAAAGGGTATTCTTGGGTCAGCTGGGAAAACATTCTTCACTTTTCCCCATGGTCTTAGACCACAGTGACACAACTCGTACCTGCTTTCGCCCTATTCCCCCAGATGTGATAGACTTCTATATCCCACATGGTGCAGCTCTTTTAATTCTATCCCAGTCATCTTCCTCAGTAGTATTCATACTAGCAACAGGGAAGAGACCAGGCCTTCCCTACACATATTGGCATTAACTGTGTCTTCTCCTCTTCTACAGGACTTTGACCCGGGCTGGCATCCGTTTGCTTCCTGGAGGAATGTGCCAGCAGCTGCCCAGCCTACGAGTTCTGTGAGTTACAAACACGCTTCCCTTTCTTGCTAGGGCTCTTGGCAGGCATATTTCCTACCAACACAGGAAGCCATGGCTCCCTGTTGCTGACCAGTCTGGCACAGAAATGTACTGGGCAGCCATGGCACATTTTCCACCCTTCTGCTTTCTCCATTCCAGGGAGCTAGCATTAATGGGCTTTCTGGAAATCATATTGTGTCGCTTCAGTTCCATCTGTAGTCATATGGAACATCACTCTTAATCCCCAAATTTAATGAACACCAGTATCGGGACATATTGGGTTAAGAATATTGTGGTGATGAGTGGGTGGAAAAACAGGGCAGAGACTATCCAGGATTATGATCAAAGTTTGTCTTATGCACATATTGAAAGAAGTGCTGGATTGAAAAATCGCAGACACTGGAGTGGCATCTACAGCTCTTGCGTAGTCCTCAGCTAACACACAATACATTAAACTGTGGTGTTTTTCCGTTATACGTCCCCAGATGTTGTTGGACTACAGTTCCTATAATTCCCCAGTCATTTTAGCCAGTGATCAGGGATTGTAGGTGTTGTACTTGAGCAACATCCTTGGGACACAAGGTTGAAGAACACTGGTTTCAAGTGATGTAACAGCATCATGCAGAAGTATGCTTTATACCCCTATGTCAACTTAGATAGCCACCAAGTAGTAGCCCGTTACTGCTCTGTTTTTTGCTTTTTTTGGTGAGTTGGACACAGAAAGAAGCTAAATTGAACAGAGGAAGTGCTGAATAATCTAGGGATAATATCAGGAAACTGGGCATATAAATGAATGAAAGGACTGCTGCCAAGCATGGGGTGGGTGCAAAGAGGATATTACCTGTCTCTGGGGTTTCCTGCTTCCCCAGCTGCATAGCCTGGGGACACCCACTCCTTTCCTCAAAACCAAATACATTCCAGGAGGGCCTTCAAGAAGGAAGGCTTTGTTCTAACTTTCGTTGTTTTCCCCACAGTGAGCTCTCGCACAATCAAATTGAGGAGCTACCCAGTTTCCACCACTGCCAGAAGTTGGAAGAGATGTGAGTAACTCTTGCTTCGGGGCAAGCTGAGGTGGAATCCCCAAGCCTGCACAACAAGTTAAGCAGTCTGGAGGTGGATAAACAGTCTGGAGATGGGTGCTGTAGCACAAGATCTTCCTGGGGTTTAATAGCGTCTCTGGGTTTCTTGTGCCCTTTTTGCATGAATGCTTGAAGCAGCACAGGAAGCTGCCTTATACAGAGCCAGGCTGTTGGTCCATCTAACTCAGTCTTGTCTGCTCTGGCTGGCAGTGGCTCTCCAGGGTTGCAGGTAGGAGCTTTTCCCAGCCTGACCTAGCATCGGTTGAACTTGAGACCTTCTGAAGGGAAGGCAGATGCTCTACCACTGAACATAAAATAGTTTTGAGGGTTGAGAAGGTCAGGGCAAAACAGACCAGTGAGTATGAGGGCACTGAATCTTTGCTTTCCCAAGAGTTCCCTTCTCCCCACCCGCATGGTATTCCCATGGGCGGGAGCACCAGCTGGTGACACCGAACCCTGCAGGCTTCATAGTGTGATCTGAAGAGGCCTGGGAACAGTTGGTATAAAGAAACCTTGGTGCTTGTAACTGCTGCCCCCCACCCTGCCTTCCTCAAGCACACTTTTTATTTGAAGGGGGCACTGTCACAGGCCTGAGGCAGTATGCAGGGAAAGGGGTGGGTGGCAAGGAGTTGTTTTGTTTCTTGATCCACTTTCCCCTTGAAATCTGAACCCCTTTTCAAGCCTGAATAGAAATAAACCTTCATGGCAGCCCTCCTTTCTTCTGCTGCCAGTGAGGATGGAGATCTCTGTGAAGCAAGTCTCCCTCTCTCATTTCAGCCTCTCTGTCTTTGCAGTGGCCTTCAGCACAACCGCATCCACAAAATTGGAGCAGACACCTTTGGGCAGCTCACAGCCTTGCGCTCCATGTGAGTACAGCTTGCTGGGAAGCATCAGAGGTTTTTATTTTAGTGGAGTAGTGCGAGGCAGTGCACTCTGGGCATGATCGCAGATGCAGCCGTACAAAGATCTGTTCAAAACAAGCCTGCCGTGCCAGCCCATGGACACACAACACCCCATTCTTGCAATGACATCTACCTTGCCCCCACCAACCGAAAAAAAGGAGCAGCAGCACTGAGTGGAATATGTACTTCAATGTGTGGGGCCCAGCTCCAAGCCTGCAAAAGTACCAGATGCAGATGAATTTAAAATATTGTTGCAGAAGTTGGGTGCCACCCCCACTCTCTGCCAAGCCAGTAGCAAGATTCCAGGGGATTTCAGGCACTCACCCAGGGTTTGTGCTCCTTTGGAAGCTTGAAGACGCAGCAAAGACTGTCGTGGCTTTAATAAATATAATTCGTTCATCTATTTACACCTTCAGTCTGCATGGAGGGAGTCCAGATCTTACAGCATGGTCATTTCAAGAGGGGCTTGTACCCCACAGCAGCGCAGCACTGGAGTCAAAGTTATCTTTCCCAGCCAGCCTTCAGCCAGGCTGCCCAAGATGGATCCCAGTCTCTTCTCTCCCCTTTTCTTCTCAGCACACCTCACTCCGAACTCTCTCTTTTCCTGACACTTCAGTCATACACCTTATCACCATAGCAAGCTCTGTCTGCCCAGGCCCAAGAATTCCTCTCAGATGGATCATCAACACCTTTTGTCATGTTTATGCCTCTATCCCAGGTGAGGCCCTGGCTTGGAAAAGAAGCTTAGCCGGTGTTCTTCCACTGGCCTGCAATTTTCCCTTCAACCCTCCAACTAATCAAAACCCTACTATTTATTAATTTCTAGGGTTTAGGGGTGTCCCCTTCAAATCTACAGCAATATGAACACACACTCTATATCTATCACATGCCTCACACAGAGAGAAGACTTGTGATGTATTGCATTCCTCAGAGTTACAAGCATACCAGGAGCAAGAGATTATTTGTGCACCAAAACGTTTCAACCCTTTGGACTGAAAAGGGGGGAAATTAAAAATAAGTAAAAACAATGGTCCATCACTCATCTTTCCTGCTCCTTACTCAAGTTCTCGAACAGAGTCCTCTGTCCCAAAGCTTAGTCCCTAGCCCAATCTTGCAAACCTCACAGCCTTTCACTTTCTGCTCAGGCTGTTCCTTACACAGCTCTCCCTGTTGAAGCTAGAGGACAACAGCCCCTCATACCCTCCATGGATCTTTCAGAAGCTATATGCAAGAGCCCTGTTGTGTGACCAGCCAGCTTGTATTCCTAAGGCCCATACTTCTGAGGTTCTGCTGAAATAACAATCCACACCATACTCATACTAAATTCACACATAATAATTCCACCACCACCCTTTGGTGGGTGGGGAGGTCACAGTGCACAGAAAGGACAGGGTCAACCCTTCCTTCCCCAGGCACAACCTTTTCCTGAAAATGCCCTCCTGCGCTGCTATCATGCTTAAAAGAAGCTTTCCATTGGAGCCAATAGAAGGCTTTTTGACGCCTAATTGCAAGGGGGGGATGCTACAAGCTGTATGGGGAAGCCCCAGGTGCCAGATCCAACCCATGGGATGGTTGCTACCCGTCCCTAGAAAAATGTGGTTATCCTTTTTTTCCTGCTTGGACTTCCAGTGGGACGAGTTTTTTCATGTGTTCAAGCTTATTCTCTTCCTCATCCTCAAACTGTGCTGGCAGAGGGTGGGTCTGGTGGGAGGAGGAGAGTGAAAGCCTGACCAGGTATTAGGCAAAGGGTAGGTTCACAAGGAGGAGAGCCAAGGGTGAGAGCAATAGTTATCACAGGACAGAGGTAGAGGGTGGGGTGGGGCAGGGAGGAAGAGTTAGAAAGAGGGTTTTTGCACGGCCAGAGGGTGGGTCACAGAATAAACCACTGTAAACCCTGTGTCATTGTCATGGAATGCTTTGAAGTCATTTCTGCACCAGGTAAAGTAATTTTTAGCCCCACAGTCCCCCCCCCAACCTGTCCTTTATTTTGCCCAACCAAAGGTGGCAACCCTAGCAGTTCCCCACCCCTGACTTACAGACTCTTCAGCATACTTTCTCCATCCCTGCATGTACTTTTGCCTTGCAGAGACCTGAGCTGGAATTCCATTCAGTCTATCCACACGGATGCCTTTGTGACCCTCCGCTCTCTCATCAAGCTGTAAGTTACAGTGGCAGGGATAAATTACTGTTGTTTAAGTCAAATTTATATGCCACCCTCCCTTCCAAAGCAGGCCAGGGCAGTAAGAGAGGTAGGCATTATGTCAAAGGTATGCATTGTGTCAAAAATTAAATACCCCAAACTGAGGTGCTGCAGAAGAAGTTAAGCTCCTTTTACACACAGCTAAATATGCTTTTCACCTGACCAAAACCTGATTGCTTATCCATTTTCAATGTCTAAATTAAAAGGGTAAAAGTGCTATCACTTTATAATATTTTTAACACCAGGCAAGTGAAAGTTCTTAGTTCTGCCAAGCAGTGAAAATTTTGGAATTGATGAGGTCCATCAACATCCCAAAGGCCTTTCTTGGCTCCACTGTCCCTTCTTGTTTAAACAATAATATACCATTAAATGCCAAGGGTTGGTTCTATTACAGAACAGAGTTTAGCTGAAATAACCCATACAGCATGTTCTGTTACTGGACTAAAACCATGTACTTATTTTCAAGGGAAAATCAGGTGAAAAGAAAAGAAACGTATTGCTGGCAGATTCCCCTTAAAAGTGGCAGGCTAACAGTACATGGTACAAAAGCCTAGTTCCCTAATTTCTAGGGATAATGGGGTGGGATTTACCTAACCAGCCCCAGCAGCGGAAGTCCTGCGCATGGACTGCTGCTGGAAAATGAGGCTTTCCCTTCCTCTCCTCCCCACACACCTTCCTATGCCCCCTTAAAGGGGGGTAGTTCCATCTAGCAAACGAGAATGCCAGATGGAGCAATTGGAAGAGCATGATACTGAATTCCACCGATGGACTTTTGTCCAAAGTAAGTCTAAATAGCATGCATAGGGCCAGCAGGCTGCTGGACTTCATTGTTTGAGTATCCAGGTATGGACTCTTGGATACCGCTTGGGCATGTGGAAGCTAGGAAAAGCGTCAGTGTCCTTATAGAATACTTGAGAGTAGGGGGTGGATTATGGGGCACGTCCTGCTATTAACAAAAGAGCAACTGAGCATCTAGTGCTGCAGCAATAAAACTGCTAGCACATTTGCAAAGCTAAACAGGGTCCTGTATGATTTCAAATTGGATGGGGGGGGCTGTGTGTTGAGATTCCTGCATTGCAGGGATGACCCTCAGGTCCTTTACAACGCTATAATTCTATGAACTGCTATGGAAGAACCACAAAGCAGGATTTCTAAAGTGATGGGCCAGGTGTACGTGTGCTTCATTGGCACTGCATCTTCCCATGGTCATATTTTGACATGTCTGTGCATAAGCAGAAGTACAGGAAGTGTTCCTGGGAAAAGTAGGTACTTTTCTCATGGGGCACGCCTCTGCCGACTCGTGGAACTCTGTTGTGCTGAGAACACAACCCACACTGGTCTCACAGTCATTGCAGTTGGCAAGTGTGGGGCCAGGGTAGACACAAACCTCTTGAGCCGCTGGCCTGCAGGGATAAATGGGCAACAAAGGCATATCTGATCACTATGCTGATGTGATATAAATGTCTCACCGCACTATTATATTGCAACGTGTGGGACAAAAAGGAGTGCATGAAATCTGTCTGTGGGCCTGAGGCTATTCGTCTGGCATTTTGGAGAAAAGCCTTGCTTTTTTATTGTGTGGAAAAGATAAAAGTGATCGTGCCTTTTGCCGGCGAAGCTAACAGAGCAACTATACTGAGAAACAATCAGCTACACATAGTGAACTTTGTTGGCCTCTCTTTCCTTAGTGATAATTCAACCTATACTTGGAATCTTTCTGCCATTCAGCAGAATAGCTTCCCCTCATACATCCTCAGTGGGTGAATCACGTATTAAAGCTACTTGCTGGCTAGCCTGGGAAGAATGTATAATATAATAATGCTATTTACATATTTTATTACACTCTTGTACCATTCTTCTTCCCAGGTAGCTCAGGATACTATAAAAGATCCTACCCTTTCCTGTTATAGCATCACAGCCACTCTTTGAGGTCACCAGTTAACTTGATTAGCAAAGCAGTGGTTCTTTACCTTTGGTCTCCCTGGTCCTAGTCCTACACTGCACCATACCCGCCAACATTTCTCCAGTGAAAATACAAAATGCTACTACGGAGAGCAAAAGAGGCCCACACCTTCCAGGATCTCTGTTTGGTCAGTGTCTCATTGGGAGACCTTATAGGAACCATGTGTATGCTTCCTTGGGTTCCATGATGGAAGTAAAGTGGGCTTATAAATGTTAGAAAATAGATAAAATAAACAAGACTAGTGAGAAGGCTATAGGTTGAATATCACAGAGGAACGAGAAGCCACCAAGATTCACTATGTGTAGATGCTTATTTTCCTTGGCTTCATGTCACATACAAACAGGGGTTCGTTGTGAATGACTAACACTTGTTGCATAATTGCTAGCTGATAAATAAGGCAACTTGAAACCATGAGTCATGAAACTGGCTTGAAACCTTACAAGGAGCCTTGTCCATGTAGCGCTAAACCATGATTCAGTTTGACATGTCATGCAGCCACTATGTATGGAGTGCTTTAAAAGGTAAAGGTAAAGGTACCCCTGCCCGTACGGGCCAGTCTTGCCAGACTCTAGGGTTGTGCGCTCATCTCACTCTATAGGCCGGGAGCCAGCGCTGTCCGCAGACACTTCCGGGTCACGTGGCCAGCGTGACAAGCTGCATCTGGCAAGCCAGCGCAGCACACGGAACGCCGTTTACCTTCCCGCTGGTAAGCGGTCCCTATTTATCTACTTGCACCCGAAGGTGCTTTCGAACTGCTAGGTTGGCAGGCGCTGGGACCGAACGACGGGAGCGCACCCCGCCGCGGGGATTCGAACCGCCGACCTGACGATCGGCAAGTCCTAGGCGCTGAGGCTTTAACCCACAGCGCCACCTGCGTCCCTATGGAGTGCTTTAAAGCACTATATATTTTCTTACTGGTAACTGTTGGCTATTTGCAGTGTAGTAGCGCTGCAGAGAGCTTGCTGGGGAGACCATGCATTAAAAAGGGACTCAAAAATAACTTAAACAAGGTTTTAATAACAAAAACAAAAACTCCATTTACACTAAATACATCAACATGACCGAACCACCAACCCATCCCCCAGGGTAATGGGAGAGCTAGGTGCTGCTCCTTATATACTACACCCAATTGCTGACACAGCTTAATCAGTACAATTCAGCAGCACCTGCTATGTCTCACAGCTGTAAAGCTGGGTCTCGTTATTTTTCTCTGGCCCTTGCCAGAGACATACACATCAGGTGGAACAATGATGAACCTTTACATTTAAAGAAACCATTCAACATTTCCACTATGTATGGAGTGCTTTAAAGCACTATATATTTTCTTACTGGTAACATCTATTTTTGATGGAAAGAGATCTACCGTATTTAAAGCAAATACATCTCCTAAAAGTTAGATTATTTACCAAGGATTATGTGATGAGCACAAGTTTCCCTGTTCCTATGAATAGTTGCTGCCTTAAAGATGCATGATTTGGTCAGTGGTTGCCATTTTTACCCTAGAGAAATGCAGCATTCTTGGTTCTTTCCTTTTGGGGCTGTGCTGCCACATTTTGCTGCAAGAAGAATACTTTCCCATGTAATGTGAGTTGGTGTTTGGCATCAGGGTGTAAATGCACGCTGTGTCTTTTCTCCAAGCAGCCAAATGCCTGCCAATTCGTAACAACTTAACCTGAACAAAGGTGTGGGAAAAGCAGCCGCCTATTGCGTTCTTTTCATTTATTTATGTAACATGATCTATTGATTTTTAACAATATCCCAACAACTCACCCAAGGGACTATCAGGATGGTTTAACAAAAATATATTTAAAAAGATGCGGCTCTCAAAAATTGGGTTATAAATCCTTTAAATAAACCAACCTTTTTTAAGTTTTAAAAAATCCTCATTAAAACAGTAATGATATAAATTCTAAATATCCTTGGGCCCAGCACACTTCTCACTAACCTACACCAGTGTCCCCCCCCACCCCCTTTTTCTCCAATAGAGATTTGACTGACAATCAGCTGGTTACGCTGCCATTGGCTGGATTGAGCGGACTGACTCATCTGAAACTTAAAGGCAACCCTGCACTGTCTGAATCCTTCACAAAAGAGAGCTTTCCCAAGATGAGGTGAGCTTTGTTTCCGATTTCTGGCTTCTGGCTCTGTATGATTGGACTTCGTTTATTTGCTTTGATCTGCCTTCCGCTGTCCTTGTTTACTAGACGTTTCCGTGAATGCTCTTTGGCCAGAGGTTTGAGCAAGCGTGACTTCCTGCTCACACTCTGAATCCATTGCTGCCTTGAGAAATCGATGAGCCACTGAACGTCTTGTCGCTGGCATCATCCAAGCTCACACACAAGCAGAGACCTTGGAAGCAGGGGGCTCACGCCTGGGGCTCAGCAGAGCGGAAAACCTTTGCAAAAGCCAACCTCAGTTAATGACATCCAGCCTTCCCACAGTAAATGCTGTTTGTGTGGCCGTGTCTTGTCTGCTGTGGATTAATGAGCTGCCTGGAGGGATTAGTAAGCAGCTAAGACAATACTCGGTAATGTTCAGAAAACAATGGCAGAAGTGCCAGCAACATGTGGTGTTCAGCACTGGTCCTGCTCAGAGTAGAACCACTTAAGCTAATGGACATGGCTAACTTAATTTCAACACGTTCGTTCTGAGGTGGACTTAGCTAAATACAAACGTTAGCATTTACAGTATGTGAATGAGGAGTCCCTGGCACTCCGTCCCCAGTTCAGTGCCTTTGCAGTACAGTCGTACCTTGGAAGTCGAACGGAATCCGTTCCGGATGTCCTTTCGACTTCCAATACATTCAGAAACCAAGGTGTGGCTTCCGATTGGCTGCAGGAAGCTCCTGCAGCCAATCGGAAGCCACGGAACCCACGTCAGACATTTGGGTTCCAAAGAACGTTCGCAAACCGGAACACTCACTTCCGGGTTTGCAGCCATCAGGAGCCAAAACATTTGACTCGCAAGGCGATCGACTTCCGAGGCACAACTGTATATGGATCACAGCATTCCTTGGATTCGAAACATTATCAGAGACTCTTGAGTGCTCGGTATTGTACTCAGGCTCTACCAAGTTTATGGGAAGAAGGCACTGAGTATTAGTCATGAGATCAACCATTAAGATGCAGACAGCTGATATAGTTGCAGCCTTAAAAAAATGGATAGACCTTTGTGTTTGCAGGAAGAGACAGGAACATGGGGCAGGAAGGAGGAAATACCAGAGGAGCACAAATATTGGGAGACCACCTAAATAAACATCTGGGACCGTGTATGTGCTTGTTCTATACCTGTGTAACTATATTGGCTTCTCCCATATAATACTCATAATTAAAGTGTGGTGAAAGGTCTCTTCCAGGAATCCCTAGCCCCACTCACAGAACTACAGTCCTCCCAAGTTCCTTCAGGTAACTAGTAGCTCTATATTCTTCTCTCCAGGGTCCTGGAAGTGCCCTATGCCTACCAGTGCTGTGCGTATGGAGCCTGCAGCAATTTCTTCAAAATGTCTAGTCAATGGGATTCTGAGGATATGAGTCCTGAGGATGAGGACGGCCACAAGAGGACCTTGGGACTGCTTACAGGCCATACTGATAATCACTGTGAGTAAGACCGATTTCCGGGTCGCAGTCTAACTTCTGCTTGCAACCTGAGTTTGTTAAATCAGAAGTTAAGCTGGGGGGGGGGGAGTGCAGTCACTAAGAAGAAAAGCAGGCCTGTGCTCTCATTGTGTTGGAGCAAACCGTGCACTTTCCTGGTTACCCTAATATTTTGATCACTCTGAACTGGCAGCTGCAGCTTCCTGAGTGCAAGGAACAGAAAGGAAGACTGGGGTGTATTTCAGGGGGGATTCTCTGCAGTAGGGATCAAAGTGGGCCAGCTTAATCGTTGTGGCTCTTGCATTGAGGGGGTCTGCTGCTCACTTGGCTGAATCTTTCCTAGCAGGGGGAATTCTCAGTGACTGCAAGTCACATGCAGAAAGCATTGGTGGAAATACACGGATTCCCAAACCACAGCTTGGATTGTTTGTTTGCTGCATGACATGATTGTATAAACACATGGCCCACACACACTGACAAGACCGGGAGACTTGAGTTGAAATGAGAAATACATTTGACACAGTCTACCATGGGGAGAGGAGACTCGTCATCTCTTGATCCTTCTGAGACAGCCTCCTGGCCTATATTATAACAGCCTTGTTGCTTCAGTTCTGGAAAAGTCAAGGATACCCTTCTCACATTTTGTAAGGCTTGTATGGGGCAGGTCACCACCTGCAGTCTGCAGTTACCATCGCAGCCTGGTTGATGTTGTCTGTTTTTTTAATAGAATTCATATTTAAGCTTAAGTTTACTGTTCATTAATAAGTAGTACCAGACACTTTTTTTCTTATTATTCATGCTCCTTTTTTACACTTCACTGGAGTTAGGGAGCTGATAAGCATTTATCTTTTTGTGGGAATCCTGGGTGTGCATTTCTTCCCTTTCAGAAAAAATAAATAAACTCCATGGAAGGTAGATTTTCTACAACTCACAAAGATACTCTCAGGGTTGTACCCTACCTCCTGCCTCCTTCTCTTTCAAAGAGAAGAACTTGGAGAAAGTTGCTTCATTACTTACAAAATATTTTTTGAATAGCTGGTTGGTTGGTCACCCACAATCTGATTCCTGGGGAGCAGGGATGGCAATGCTTGAGTGGACTGTTTTGCTCATGGCTCTTCCTGGAAAAGCTTTGCATCAGTCACAGTAGAGGAGGTACTCTACTGTGGAATCCACATAGTGGGTTCAAATTGCCACAAGGAATGGTCCCAGTGTACCTTTTATAATGTTATGCTCCTGGGCTTGGCCTTGCATCCAGCAGTGAAGAGAGTAGGGTTTTCCCTGCAAGTTCAGTGGAAGCTCTGTGTGGTTCCTTTGTACAACCAGATGTTTGGATGGCAGGATGTTTGTGGGAAAGAATATGCACTTTTTTGAAGTTTGCCCAAATCATGTTCTTGACACCTCCAGTAAAATACACAGCAGAGACTCAGCTGTCTAGACTGCTGGGCAACAGGTCTTACTCTTACAGGTGCCAGCATATTCCTAGCCTAGCTGGGATGGAACTGGGCTTTCTGCAATGAGGAGGCATCAGTGATGTGCTGTACACCTCACAGCCATTCAACCAAAGTTCCTTAGGGAAATATTCGTCATAAATTCCATTCTGTCCATGTGTGTGACTATTCAAGGCATGAAAAAAGCTTACAGAAGAGAGAAATACTTAATACTACATTTGTTGTAATATTCCCCCCCCCCCAACAAAGGCTCTCTGTCTCTAACAGCTATTTGACAGGCAGAAATTATACAGGGACAGCTTTCTCCATTGCTGTCCTTACATGCAGAGGATCTTACTTGTAGGGAAGAAAGAGATCTTTATTCCAGCAAGTAACAATGTAGGCTCAGCAGCAGACACAGGGCTCAGGAGTCACAGCTCAGGAGTTCAGGGGCAGGGCAAGAAGTTTAGAACAGGATGGAGCAACAAAGATGCCCCAACAAGTTTCCACACCCTACACACCATGCTTTTCAAGGCAAGGCATGGCATGCTCAGTCATAAGACTAGGTTGCCTTGCAGGAATGTCAAGATGGCAGAGGTGGCACCTGGTTTGATGTGTCTGTCAGGAGCTTATCCTACTCTTGAGTAGGACCCTGGCAGAGACACATGCCCGACTGGCATGTTCCCTCCCTCCTGGTTGATCGTTCGGGAGCTTCACAAGCTTTCTTCTGCCTGAACATCACAACGACCAATGCCAACAGACATCGGCACACTTAGGGATCCACAGAGTCTTCGCAGCTTGCATAACAGACCTCAGCAACTCAGCATTTTGGCTAATCTACTTTTTTTTTACATATAAACACACATGGAGCACTGCAACATGGCTCCCTCTCTCTCTAGCATCAAATAGCAAAGAGAAAAAGAATAAAGGACGATAGTCCCACTTCACGGAACACAGTAACACAAACATCCTGTCTCCGTCACTTCCCACTCTGTGGAGTCAAAACATGCACTGTCATGTGATAGACAAAAATCCTATGACTGCAATCATGGAGCAGGAATTGTAACAGTGACAAGACTGTACCCTCCTGTTCTGCCTCCCCAGCCCTCAGCTGTTCAGAGCCCTTCCCAGCTCCACTGAGGCTCTCTGCTCCACAGGAAGTTCAGGAAGAGAGCAGGTATCCCTACTCCCCTTTCTGAAGTAGCTCAAGTTGGGGTGAAGATATCCTCCTTCCTCTGAGGTTCCCACCATTCAGTCCCACCTTGTCATCTTTTCTTCCTCTTCCTCCTGCATTAGAGCCTGCCAGTCTGGGCCAGATCCTGACCATACTGTGAGACTCGTGGCAATTACTTTGTCCCATGATGAGGAAAACTGTCCCTATAGAATTCCTGCATCTGTGAAAAACACAGGGTTTCTCTTGCGAGGGAAAGTGGCAAGCCTCTATTAAAGGACATTCCTTCAGAGCTCTCTCTCAGTGCCTAGTGCTGCCCATTCAAAACCCTATTTAAAACATTTACCTTAGTAAATGTTTCCAGCAGTGGTGCGCTAATAATATAGATCTGCTCAATATCCATATCCAAGGGCCTGGAGAATTTAAAGAAAGAGATTGTGTTACACACAAAAAGAAATCTGCAAAACAGAGCTAAACACCTTAATAGCCAACAGAGCAACTACTCAGGAGTGGGGGAACTTTTTCAGACATTACCAGAGCGCAAGGACACTTTCCAGCCAGGCAAAAGTACCCAAGGAGGGTTCAAAGCAGGATCAGTGAGAGGCATGGCTGGGGCGGGGATGCGGCCTTAGGAGATATTATTTGATGATAATGATGATAATTAAAATTTGTATTCCGCCCTTCATCCGAAGATCACAGGGTGGTTCACAACACAGAAATACAAAATGAGAACACAAAATACATAATAAAAACAAGAATAAAAACCAACCAATTACCCCCTACCCACAAACACATTTAAAAGGACGTAGAATGTTAATCAGCCTGGTTAAAGAGAAACGTTTTTGCCCTGGGGAGAACATTCCACAAAGGGGGAGCCACCCCAGAAAAGGCCTGTTCTTGTCTTCCCACCCTCTGGACCTCTCGTGTAGGAAACACATGAGGAAAGGCTTCAGATAATGGTTGCAGGGTCCAGGACAGTTCATATCAGGCACTAGGCAAAACCCGGACATTTCAGTTGGCTCCTAGAAGTCTTAGAGGAGGCAGCATACCTATGCTCTTGCTGAGATAACAGACTTTCGTATTTAAGCTATGGAAAATTCTCTTTAATGCTCAGCAAAGTACAACCATTTTGGTAGATTCTTTTTTTAAAATAAAGAAATCTGAAACCACAGTAAATTATAAAATCACATATAACGACAGTACCCCATGATGCTTATTATAGAAAAGAGCAAAACACATTACCTTATCAGAAATACAAATTTGTATTCTGTAACAGTGTGCAATCAATTCCCATTCCTGAAACTTATTTATCTATATAAAAATATTTATTTCTGTGTCTCTTAACGGGATGGACCACTGGGTTTGGACTACTCAAATCCTCTTTAGAGTTCTCATGATTTTTCATCATCACTGTTAATTTAATAACTGCTAATTGCTCCTATAACCGTAATCGACCTGGCTTTTGGCTTTCCTTCAGAAGTCTAGCAAATAAAATTCTGGCCAAAGTAAGTATATGTAGTATTTGTGCCTGACATTTTTCTGGAACGCTATGCTTCACAGAATTCAGTAGACCCGTTAAAGGAAACTTTGGGAAATGTTTGTTAATGACACCAGCCTCCATAGACCAAACTTTTCCTGTTCTGCTTTTGGGAATTTCCACTACATATGCTAGAACTCCCTTTTTCTCTCTTTACAGAACCAACATGTACTGTCCTGCCCTTCTACTCTTTGACTGTATCTGATGCCATTGCATGGCCGTCCAACACAGTTGCCTTTATAACATGCAGCCACCAAAAAAGTTAATTCCTCACTTTAAAAAAACAAAAAAACCCTCACACCTCATCCAGACCTGTGTTGCATACTTGGTTTCAGTTCTCCAAATAGACCTGCCTTCCTTGAAAAGGCTTCTTTAGTAACATTTGATAAACTTTGCGGAATTCCCCCCCCCCTCATTTTTAACATTTCAAATTCAGTTTTCTCCGGGTGTAACTCGTGTTTCTGCCCTACCCTATGTATAACAGGGAGTGAGAGTGTTCTTGTGCTTGCGTCCTGCTTGTGGGTTTCCTGCATAAAATCATAGAACTGTAGAGTTGGAAGGGACCATGAGGGTCATCTAGTCCAACCCCCCGGCAGTGCAGGAATCTTTACCCAACATCTTGTTGGCCACCACGAGAACAGGATGCTGGACTTGATCGGCCATTTACCTGATTGAGCAGGCTCAAAATTAAGGGCTGACTTTTTGGTTTTGAATAGGATGTTGTTGTTGTTGTTGTTATTGTTGTTGTTATTTACCCCACCTTTTTCCTCCTCGTCGTGTAAGTCATAAACCATCATGTTCCTGAGGTTTATTGTTCCAGTTATGAGATTAAGAAACATAGGAATGTATAACAAAGATGGCTCTCTTTCCATTTTAACAGCAGTGACTTTATGAAAACAAGCTACAGGTCTGGCTCACAATGCAAAGCTAAGCATTAACACCCCTGTGATGTTGGTCTTTCTTTCTGTATGACTTTCCAGATGACCTGGATATGGATGATTTCCAGCTGGAACTTGAGGATTCAAAGCTGCACCCCAACATCCAGTGTACCCCAAGCCCAGGTAAGAAGTAGTCGTGAAGCACAGCACTTAAATCTTTAAATAAAAGGATGGTTGCTATACGTGTTGCAAGGGAAGCCAGCAAATACTATTTCTGTGGTGGCAACAGATGAGTGTTACATACATCGCTCCATTCAGAATTGTGTTCTTTTGTGGTTGAATTATGCAAGCACGGAATTGGGAGTGGGTGAAGAATTCAGCAAATTTGTAATCCCCCTTTTTGAAAAGCTATTTTTCTAGTCTTTAATGCCACAAAGAAAGTGAATGTCAATGTTTGTGAAATCTCAGGAGGGGGTGAGCAGGATTGTTGTAGCCTGGGGCAGTCTTCCATGCCCCATCTAGCTCTTTGCCCCACCCCACCAGCTCCATAAGCGGAATCAGAATGAAAAAGAAGCGTTTTGTTCTGTGAACATTCTGCTCCAAAATCCTGGTTGCGGCAACTGGTTTTAAAGCTGTAGAGCTGCATGTACAAGACCTGCCTTCTGCATTGAGCCTCCTTAAATTGTAGCCATGATGTCCCTCAGCCTCTGCTTGCTTGTTCAGTAAGTGCCTGTTGCTTCCTCAGATATAAGTGGAGCAAAATGGTCAAATGTCCTAAGAAGCTGCCTTATACAGAGTCAAACCAATAGTCCACCTAGCTCAGTAGTTCCTACGTTAACAGGAGATGTCAGGGATTGAACTTGGGACCTTTTGCATGCAAAGCGGATGCTGTACTACGGAGCCACAATCCTGTACTCAGCAGTGCCTTGTGCCAGCTGCTCTGCTGCCGCATCCAGTTTGTAATGTGGCTCCTTCCTTCTTTTCTTCCAGGCCCCTTCAAGCCCTGCGACCACCTGTTTGAGAGCTGGGTCATCCGCCTGGGTGTCTGGCTGATCACGCTGGTCTCCATGATGTGCAATGGGCTGGTCATGGCGGTTGTCTTTGCTTCGCCCGGCTACCTGTCCCCCGTCAAGTTTGTCATTGGCGCCATTGCTGGAGCCAACATGCTGACGGGCACGTACTGCGCCATCCTGGCCTTTGTGGACGCCATCACCTTTGGTCACTTTGCGAAATACGGGGCCCGGTGGGAGACGGGCGCAGGGTGCCAGGTGACGGGCTTCCTCTCGGTGTTTGCTTCGGAGGCTTCCATCCTTCTGCTGACCCTGGCTGCCGTGCAGTGCAGTCTCTCGGTGTCATGCATGCGGACCTATGGGAAGGTGCCCTCTTTTGGCACCGTCAAGGCAGGTGCGCTGAGTTGCCTGGGGCTGTCTTCAGTGGCTGCAGCACTGCCGCTCTTCTCTGTCGGGGAGTACGGGGCATCCCCCCTCTGCCTACCCTACCCACTACTGGATGGGAAGCCTTCCATGCTGGGGTTCATGGTGGCCCTGGTGCTAGTCAACACCCTCTGCTTCCTCATTATCACTGGAACATACATCCGCCTCTATTGCAACCTGCTGAAAGGAGAGTTTGACTCTGTCTGGGACTGTGCTATGATCAAGCATGTGGCTTGGCTCATTTTCACCAATTGCCTTCTCTATTGCCCCGTGGCCTTCCTGACCTTCTCTTCCATGCTCAGCCTCTTCCTCATTACCCCTGAAGTCATCAAGTCTGTGCTGCTGGTGGTGCTTCCTCTGCCAGCCTGCCTGAACCCCCTGCTCTACCTGCTGTTTAACCCACACTTCAGAGATGACCTACGGCTCCTGAGGCAGAAGAGCCAGGCCCGGGAGAGCTGTGCCCAGTCCTACGTGTCAGAGGACACAGAGAAGAGCTCGTATGACTCTACCCAGGCCCTGGTTGCTTTCTCTGACATGGATCATATATTTGAGGCACCGGACATCTTCAGAGTGCCTCCTAGGTGCTCGTCGGTACTAGATGCCTACAGCTACCCATCAGTGACTCTCATCCCACACCAGCAAAAGGCAGGTGCTGGAGGACACGACAGTGGCTTCTCCACTCACCTGTCCTACCTTGCTGATGATGAGTTGCTCATCGCATCGGAAAGCAGAGACCCGGCAAGGAGCAGCCTTAGGATTGCCTTGTTTTCCACACCGCCTGCACCAGCCTTCACGTCTCACTTATAAACAGTCGTTCAGCCTCCCAGACCCGGTACACATTCGCTCTGTGAAAAGCCTACGCAAGAGCCCACCTGTAGCCACCAACAGCTTTGGACAATGGCTGTTCTGGGGAAAGGGTGGCACAGTTTATTGCTTCTTCTGGGGGGGGGGGGAGGCCTTGAGAGCCTGCAAGGTGCTGCCAACTCCATGTATCCTAGCTTACTGGAGCATTGTCTTCTGCTCTCTTGCCACACCAGTGTGTAAGGCAGTGTGGGTCCTTCAAGGGGTGGGGGGACGACCAGGGGACCATTGAGTTACAATCTTCTGATACACAAAAGCAGGCTATTACCTAAGCAAACCAAAATGTAGCAAAACGAGAAACTGCTAACCAACTATGATGCAGCTTCCCAGGATACATCTGGTCCTGCTCCTTATAAATTGTGTGGAGCTGACAACAGATGGCAACAGAGTGCTATCCCCAATGAACCTTGCCTTAGAACGATAACAGATGACAAATAAGGCAGTTACTGAGCTGCTATATAGACATGACAATGCCTGCCAGGATAGATAGCCCAGCACCAGCTGAACATCTGAATTGTCACCGCAGTCTTTCCTCTTCATTCTCTGAAATGAGGTATGCCATCAGTTCTGTTCTACAAATGGAGAAGAGGAGATGAAGGTAACATACTATTCTTTAACTTGGGATGCTTCAGTTTCATTAATCCTGGTCTCTCTTTTTTAGGAATGATGCACCTATCCAGGCTGCAGATGTCTAAAATTTACTTCTAAGGCACCTAAAAATGAAGTGAGAATCCCAGGGCAGTGACAAGTCAGTGGCAAGGTTGTGCCATGTCAAGAGCCAAACCATGCCACATTTTAGGTTCACCATTTAGGGTAGAATGAATTGCTTGTTCCTGGTCTCACTGAAGCCCATAAATGCAAAACATGAGCTAAAATGCAGTGTAATGAATTTGGTGTGTTTCCATAATCTTTTGGAACTCATGTAAACTCATCCTAATGAGCACATAATGGATAGATATTCTACCTTGTAGCACCCCCTCATTTTTTAAAAAACTGCTGGTGTTGCAAGGAAGAAGACTTGAGTACAGTGAAAGACTGAAAAGAAATTTAAGGCCCAGATATATTCACCATAAGCCAGAAATCCCCAACATAAAAAAGTATTCTTGCCCTCTAAGCCAAGCCCAACAAAGGGCAACTGCAGCTAAAGCCCAACCATTTACAGATTCCAGAATCCAGTTGCATTGCTCCGGTTCTGCAATTCAGCCTTCAATTATCCTCTCGCCTTCTTTGCAACTTACATATAGAAATCATGAAAGCAAACTCACATCTCTTGCTTTTCCACCTGAAAGCACCTATGCTCTCAGTAAGAACTATAGTCCTACTGACAGATGGGAAACAGTGACACAGGACTAAATTTTGATTGGCACAGGAACAAACCTTAATTGAAGCCACTAGAAGGTTAAGATGTAACTTGCTGCTTGATGGATCTTGATGGATGCTTCTAGAAAGTGCAAGATACAGAAATTATCCCAACTGTTTAACAACTACAGCTTGCTGGAATTGTCCAGGTTAATTTCCAGGCTGGTTTTCCCCCCTCTTTTTTTCTGAGAAGGCATAGTTATCAATTAATAACTTGTCAAGGGAGGTAGGAAAAAATTCCTGTCATAGGGGATTTTATTGCTAACATTTTAATACCTTGCAGAGCACACTATCAAGCATATAGTCTAGACTACATATGTAGTTCTGCTTTTAGGAAAGTTCTTAATATTGTCAGGAGAGAAATGTAGACTGAAACACAGAGGAGGATATGGAAAAATGTTACAAACACACCAGGTGCCTTTTCCTTCAGTCCCCTTAAGGATGATTCTGCCGAAATAATTTTGGTTACTACAGTGTTCTGGTTGGGTAGAACTCCAGAACTCTTGAAGTCCCCACTTGCTACTTTGGCTTACTTAAACAGTGTATGAATGGAAGCTGGCTTAAATGTCTTGGGACGATTCATTATGGCCTAGAGAAAAAGATGCAACACATATAGTGGTAAGCCCTTTTGCTGCTCAGCTTCTCCAGAACTAGAATTAGTATTAACCATCCATACCTGGAAAGAATTGTCCTCCTTGGGGCTGTAAGTTTGAGCGCAGCTCAGTCAACTTTTAGAAATGCAAAATTCCTACAACTTGTAGCATCAATACGTCCAAAATCAACCACAGGAAGTATCAATTTAAATGCCTTTACACACCATGTTTGTTATTGTCTGTATATACACATTGCCATATATGATGGCATACGATGCTAGCATGAGCGTGTTTGTATATTATGTGTATATTTATATAGAGAGCTATATAGCCATTTGCCCTCTCTTTTTGACCTTGTGTCATCTTTTTCTTTTCTTTTTTTTTTTGTATATTGATGTGTAAAGCACTCTGGAAGACCTTGTAGAAAATTAAAAAATTGTTAATTTTAAAGCCATGCTTTATTTTGTTTCTATGACTTAGTCGGGGAACCACAAACCCTCAGGCTTGTTCCTACATGCTCATTCCTTGCGACAGCTTGTGTCCAGGCATAATCTTATCACAGATGTATCGCCACAGATATAAACTCAATGTTTTCCAGCTGAGTTGGTTCATGTGTTCAGTTGCCAGTCATCAGGTTTAAGAGTTCTCTAGTGACATGCATGAAGGTGAACGAGCTCCAGTCTGTATGCTAGTAAGTACCAGCATTATCTAACATCACAGCAAGTGTGGTTTGGGAAATATGGGGGGGGGGGGGACACAAGACAGACATAATCTCAGACAGAAAGTGAAAGCCTCTCTTTTAATAAAGGAGTCTGATTTGACAGCACCAAAGACAAACTAGCTGCTGAAGCATTACATCAACTCTTCAAGAAAACCCCTCCTCACCCCCAAATCTTATCTGGGTCTTGCATTTCATGCCTTTATAGGAAGGCCCAAGGAGATGAATGAATGAACACTCCCACTTCAGTGACAGTCGGCTTTAAAAGAGGCTTATACACAATTTTGATAGCCTGTGACTTCAGATAGCTGAAGAACAAAACGGTACATCAAAGTTGTTGTTTTTAAGGCAGATTAATATAGCTGGCTAACCCACAAGGATTGGAATGTGAACTAAGCTCTTCAGAGTTCCTTCAATTTTTGAAAAATCTTAGTAATAGCATAGTCATTTGAAAAAACACACACAGTATAATGAAATACTGAGAACCTCTACAATTCTATACCAGTCCAGATGGTCTCAAATTCTGTATTTGGAACACGTTGAGGAAATTTAGATGTGTATACAATTGTATGCTTGGTCTGCAAGTTTGGTTGCTAAATTGGGATTTTGTCAGATTTGACTTTCTTATTTTAAAAAAACACAATTGAACCCCCCCAAAAATGATGCAAGAGACACAGCTGGGGCAACAGTCAGGTAGGGACACAAAGTCTGAGAAAGTAAAGTTATTTGCGTGGAAGACACGTCCTGACACACATACACTATTTAGGCATGATGCATTTTTTCACAGCCTCTTCATATGAAAGCATGAGAAAAGGGATTAAAGTTTTTTAATCATGAAAACTGACATTCTTTCCCAGAGACAGTATTTCTCATCTACCCCATTTCAGCACTATGATGTGGAGTATATGGCAGTGGGGGAGCAGGAGGAAACTCAGGGAACTGTGCAAGGGATAGTATTCCCTCTCCTCCCCATCATAGCACTGCAATGAAGAATGTTTACTTGCAAATGCACCTCTCTGAGCTTACGTTTTGATTATATGATACAATCGCCTGCTCTCTAAAATTGTGTTAGGAAAATGATGCAAATTACAAGGGGTTTTCATTTAAACCTGCCCTACCCTCACTTTGAACTGTGATAAATGCTTTGTTTCAGCTGCCCTGAATATCGAATGAATGATATATGTTTATTGTGCAAAGAGGCTTTTTTTAAAAAAATCTGCTTCATGTTTCTTTGGAGTGTTAAAATCTTAGACTGTGCCACCTATACATAAATTTTGGAATTCTATTTTGTGATATACAGGCAACCCCTGATTTCCGCAGGGGCTATGTTCTGGGTCATCACGTGCGATGGCAAAGCATGCATAAGCCCGCCTGGGTTGCCATGATGCGTGCATGGTCACACATCAATCGGATGCACGTAAATGAGTTGCTGCCTGTGTATCTATTTGTGTGTGCTTGTATATACATGCACACACACACATACACACACTTTAATGTAGAAGATTCCCAGCAAAACTGATTACACTAAAATAATTTTAATTCCAGTTAACAATTTAATCCCACTTGCTGTGCTCATGCCCTGCTTGCAGGCTTCTGTAGGCATCTGACTGGCCACTGGGGGAACTGAATTCTGGACTAGGTGAGCCATTGGTCTGACCCAGGTTTGTTTTGTGTTCCCATGTTCTAACACCCCCATCGTGACCCAAAATAATTTATTACCTCTGTTTCCCATACATTCAAATGGCCTAATATTGTTTTCCCCTCTACCAGTGTTTTGGCAGTTTGCTCACTAGGAGGATTACTTTGGGGGAAGAAAACCCCAAATATCGACATATAGGCAATATAGTTCCTGCTGGAAGGTAGCAGTAACTGCCTTCTGTCAAAGACAAAATGTAATAAATTGTATGGCTGATAATTTGCTAGCGTAGGCCTTTGCCAAAATACGTTCTGAACCAATATTTAAACCTACTGTATAATCTGTTTACAAGAGTTATGCTTAGGTTTCTTTTCAGAGTTGGAAAAATTGGGATTAAAGTCAAAACACAGTTTCAGTCCAATTTTCTTCACATCCCAGTTCTAATAAAGACACTATCCAGTCTTCTCCATAGGCATGTGCTCAACTTTTCCTCAAACACACCTTGCAAAATGACTATTTAAAAAATACAACCTTACCCATTTTTAATTCAACGTGGGGATGCAATGGGAAAGTAGATGGAATGCTTGATGCAGTTTTGTTGCCTGTGAATAAAATTATATTTCTGAAAAATGTTATATATCCAAAGAATTGCTTACTTGGGTGGAAGTATAACAGTAGCTATGGGTGTGTACAGTTATTTTTAGTAATTTATTCAAAGGTATGTTCGCAACTGGCTGTACTTATACTGATTAAAGACCTGTTCATTTTAGCTTTGACCCAGAATAGGTGTGCTTCTCTAAGAATACACTGGTGCATTTTGTTGCATGTACCACTTTTACTACTAATTACCTAAAAATATTATATTAAATGTAACAGGTTTAGTAAAGTGCACTAAAGGTTTAGCAACATTGGTAAAGAGCAGCGTCCACAAGGAAAAGCCAAACTCACACTGCACTTTTACAGTTAAACATGCCTAATTGTTTTTAGTGCTGCTTCTGTCTTCACTGTCACACCTTAAATTTAGAGGAGGAATCCAGCACACTAGAGATACTTCTCTAATTAAACAGTGAGGGATTGAAACCTGGGCATGCAAACCATGAGTTCGTCCTTGGAACTGTGCATCCTTCAGACCAATGCTCAACTTGCTGAAGGTGTCTTCAAACTTACAAAGCTGCCAAGAAAGGAGCAGATACATAAAATATTATTTGCACTCATCTGTAGTCCAGCAAATGAGGCCAAAGGTACACAACTTTAGCTTCCAGAAATAGTTTAAACACCATTCATGACCATTAGTCATAGCAGAACTAAATATGTTATTTATTATTCTCTCAGTGGTGCCTTCATTCAAAACATGCGCAAAATACAGCAAAATACACAAATTAGGCAGCGAAAGAGAAAATTGCTGTAAAGAACTTAAGAAATCTGCAGAAGTAAAATAAGATGTTTTTAAAAACAGACAAGTGCTATATTGCATCACTGACACAGCCTTAGAGGCATTGCATATAACAAGTAAATAGTACATTAATTGCAACAAGTCTACTTAAGAGATGGAAAGGAACACTGAAACACACAGAGAGCTAGAGACTGGGATACTGCATGACAGCAAAGCTTCTATGTTTCTGAGCAAGGTCTTTTGGACAATCCACTGATACTGCTTCCTTTCCTTTTCTGGGAAATGTGAGAATCCTTGGGTAGGTTGGCTGCACTTTGGTGGTTCTCTTCATCGGTGGTTTCCAAAGTCTGGAATAACATCAGAGAAAACCAAGTGAGAGAGAAAAATATTGGTTTTTGTGTTCACACTTTGCTCAAAGGACCAATGCTTTCATTCACATCTTGCAAGTATGCAGACTCCCCAAGTTAAGACTTCAAAAGTCATAGGGCACATTTTGTTCTTTAAAGACACAAATCAGCTAATTCCTCACCCTCTTACTACCCCACCCAGAATTCCCATAGATCCTCATTATACAGCTCACCACATTTAGTGGCCTGGCAGCCAAACTTGAGGTGCTACAGAAGAGAAAATGTGCCTTTTCCTCTATCACTGGACTATTCTTACGTGTTCTGGGAATTAGAAGAACTTTTTCAGAAATTTGTGCAATACAATATGTATGGCTCTGCAAGATTTGCACAGGCTGTTCATAGATTACTTCCATAGCACAGATATACCCAGTACTTTTTTTCTGGGGGCACTCAAGGGTATGCAGTACCGGCATCTTTTTGCCTAGAAGAAAAGCACTGGATATACCAGTTCTTTTACAAGCAAATTCTGGGCAACATGGAGATGCTACCTCCAAACAGAAATCAGTTCTTTCTACAAGCAGGCCAAATTTATCCAAAGCTGAAATTCCTCTGACAGCCTAAGAAGAATCAGCTTCTTCACATTAGTTTAGAAACAAGAAAGTGCAACTATGAAAGAAGCTGTATTATTTAAGGTTCAGATGCCCCCAAGTGTTTCAGCTGTGTAATTTCATCCCAATTTACCTGGAAATTTCAATAAAAGTAGAAGGCATAGTTGTGAATTACTGAAGACCACTCTGTGCTTTATTGGGGCACACAAAACTGTTGAAGATGACACAGGATAATTTATACAGAGCTGATTGCTACATCTGCTTTCTGCTTCATTGCTGCTGCTGGGTTGGGTGCTCTAGCATGGATGACTCCAGTAGTAAGTGCTCCCTCAAAGTTTATTTCCTGCTATTCTATTCACTCCCCAGCTTTCAGTCACTGTAGAATACAGACCTTTATAGTATGCATTAAATCCTTGCTCCCCTGAATGGTGGCATTTGCATTCCCAAACATGTTTTGCTTGGGAGTTGCCCTGACTCCTTAGCTCCTAAATATAACTAAGACCCAAGTCTCATGTGCCCACCAGTCTTTTGATTTGTCCATTCTATGCTAATAATGAGCAACTACAACAAACAGAAAGTTAGGGATCCACTTTATGAACAGACAAGTGAAAAGTTACAGAAGAAAGGCAAGGAAATCAGGGTTCTAAACCAGATTGAATAGGGAGCCAGCCAAATGTTTGAACAATTAAGAGTTCTAAAAAGTGCAGGAAGCCTACAAGAGAACAGCTGTCTCCCACTACAGACGTTTGCCCTGAACACTTGGAATACAGAAACAACCATGCAACAATGGGGGCAGTCTAAAGGCACAGCCCCTTTTGTAATGGCAGTGCCCCTACATGCAAGACTGATTAGGGTTAAAGTGATGGAGGTGGCAGAATGGACTGTACCACTTCAGACTGCAAGTGGGGGAAATTATTATTACTTATTAAATTTCTATTCCGCCCTTCATCCAAGGATAACAGGGCAGTTTACAACATAAAAACACAAAAAAATATACCATGATAACAAACAAAAACAGTAACACCTGCAGCCTAGGGCTTTTGGAATGGTATTCCATGCTCACTGAAGAAATGGAACAGTAATGCTTTCAGACAGATGTTACAGTAGGAGGTGAAATATCCTATCAAGCATTAAGATCATAGCCAAAGACTACATCCCCATCATTTTGAAGCTATCAAGTTCTATATGGAAAAACTTCAGAAATGCACTGAGAGAGGAATCAGGCATACAGTGGTACCTTGGGTAACATATGCTTCAGGTTACATACGCTTCAGGTTACACACTCCGCTAAACCAGAAATAGTGCTTCAGGTTAAGAACTTTGCTTCAGGATAAGAACAGAAATCTTGCTCCGGCAGCAGCAGGAGGCCCCATTAGCTAAAGTGGTGCTTCAGGTTAAGAACAGATTCAGGTTAAGAACAGACCTCCAGAACGAATTAAGTACTTAACCCGAGGTAGCACTGTATATGCAGAATGTCAAAAGACGATCTCTCAGCCTGCCCTTAACCATGCTTTGTCATCTCCTCTCCACTCCTCAAATGACCCAGTTTGCTTGTCTGGAATGCTATAACCAATTATGTGACTGGGAAGAGGCCAGAATAACTACAGTCGTACTTTGGTTTTCGAACAGCTTAGTTCTCGAACGTTTTGGCTCCCAAACACTGCCAACATGGAAGTGACTGTTCTGGTTTGCGAACTATTTTGGGAACGTCCGACAGAGCTTCCTGCCGCCAATCAGAAGCCGCGCTTTGGTTTCTGAATGTTTTGGAAGTCATACGGACTTCTGGAACGGATTCCGTTCAACTTCCAAGATACGACTGCACACTGGTAGACTTGTTTTATGAGGATAGACCTTCATCTCATGACAAGCTTATCTCCTTCTAACCTAACTCTGGAGCACAATGGTTTAAAGCCCTGCAGGTGAGCAGCTTGACATTCAGGTTAAAAGCACTCATCTTTGAAAGTGTTTACAGTGATCATTTCACAGGAAGGTTATTAACTACCCGCTATGGAATCCTAACTGATTCTTTTTGCAGGGACCCTAATGGTCCTTGCATGATGTAGGCGAATGATATTGGCAGACCAATCTCTGAAGCTTCCTGGTGTGCTCTGTGGTCTCATGCACCCTTTAAAACTGTATCAGCAGCTGTCAAACTAGCTTCTCAAGTTAGTTTAAGCAATATAAGATGTCAACGGTGAACTAAGTTATATGAATCCTGCAACTTACGCGGGAGGTGTGTTCCAGGGATCACACTAAAGCCAAAATTCACATGAAGTCAAAACACAGGTAGAATTGCCAACGTCAGACACCTGCCCTTTATTTATTTATTGCCAAGCGCGTAAAGCTGAATGCGCACAAGTTAAATGTGCCTAAGTTGTGGGCTTACTGTATTAAAAAAAGAAACTTGTTTCGCTGCATATGTAGACCAGATGTAACTGGGAGAATTTCTAGAAATTATTTCCCAGATCAGTGAACAAGGCTGATCCCATATCCTAAATTTCCCTAGAATCAATGTGTGTTTGGCCTGGGGTACTGGAATGATTTTACCAAAAGATCTGCGTCTCTGCTGATGAATTCCTCACTTCATACAAATACACAGAGGATGCGTGCTGTCTGCAGATTTAGAACCATACTGCAAGCCAAATAAAATTCCATATAAAATGTTTGCAATAGGGTAACTTCCAAATATTCTTACCCAAGGCAAATTCTACAAGATCAGACACAAATAAAATACAATAAACTCTGAACAATCCCTGCATTTTTCTATGACAGTTTAGAGTTATGACAACGTGGCCAAGAAAGCAAAACAAAAACTCCCATTGCCAGAAAAGGTAGTCTACAAGGGAGAAGTTAATCCAGACACTTGTGTTTCATGGCACATTCATAGTATTTCCATCCCACAAACTCAATTATAGGAAGATGGGCAATTATAGGTGACGCAGATTTGAAGTATTCCGTTGGGCACAGCAAGACTGCACATGTGAAGATTAACCTACACCCCATTCCTCTCTAACAAAAGTGATATACTTTCCTTACCATTGTTGTCTGGCTTGCATACTTCTCTGTCCATTGTCTGGCATTTTTGAGGAATGTTTGCTTGTTGTATTTATACTCAGAGGACTAGATATAATTAAAAAAAAGAAAAAGGAAAAAGTAAGAGACAAGGATAATTATGGCCTCTCAACCATAAGACCATAGTTACGTTTGATGACAGATTTACTAGACCGCATGGAAGACTACTTAACCACACTAGGTATTTAGGAAGACTGCAATGGCCATATTTTGTATCCTGTATGCAACACATATATACCCATCCATCCATTTTTAAGCATGATGTTTCAAGGTAGAAAGCGTTGACCTCACTGTCAACAAAACACATTCTATTTGAGCACCTCCCACCTCGTCCCACCCCCATCCCAACTTCTAGGTCAACATGGCCTTTTCTCAGTTGTATTACTGGAAAATTTGTACCCCAAAGAAATGAACTGCAAGAGGTACATCTATTGCACTCTGTGGTTTCTTCACATCCCTTCACAGACAGAGTTATAGCATAGTTATAGCTTCCAAAAATACAACACACATTCCACCAAAATAAAGGAGGAAACTTACTATGTCAGCCATGAGGGGGTCATCAGGGTTGGGTTCATTCATAAGTATCTGTATTGAAGTCAGCAAAGTAGCAATATTCAAAGACGGTCTCCATGCACCCTGCAGAGAACAAAAAATTACTTGGGTGAGTGGGGGTATTATGATACAAAGAGAAGTGTGTTTTGTTGGGAGCTACTTTGCAGGCCCAAGCTATAATTTCCCCCAAGATTTTCTGGGCAAAATTGCAGAAATTTAGAAGCAACCTGTATATCAATTAATATATACAAGTGTGACATGCAACAAAATATTGCCATGTATTCTCTTCCAATAACAGGAGTGCTTCTGTTTCCTCCAGATAGTGGTGAGGGGCTTAAGTAGTCCAATTCACATTCCTTCCCTAAATTCTCTTTTCTAAATCTCACTCTACATTCTGTGGCTTGAGGAGACCACCCTTCATCCTCTTTATTTATTGAGCTGATTTTGGAGGGGTGTGCTGCCCTCTTTTTTTTAACTCTTTATGTACTTCTGAAAAAATCTTAGAATAACCCCCAGTAAACTATTTCCCCCCCTCCAAACCCTGTGTCACAGTGACACTCACAAACTTCAGTATTATCAATACGCATAGCCAGATTAACATGCTGCAATAATATGTGGTACTCAAAACCCCAAAAGCATCAATGCCACCTGTGCCACACACAACCAAAGGCAATTAAGAAAAGATGAGGTTTACAAGGAGCTTAGACCAGTTGACTGTAACTGTTTGTGTCCAGGTCTCCTCAGTAGGGAAATACAAGCAAGTGGCCTCTTTCAACCAATACGCACAGCAGGATCTGCACTTGCAGATAGGAACAGCTGTGCCAGGAGGCCTACTGCTGCTCTCATCAATCCCTGTAAGAGAGGCAACTCATTACCTTAGGTGGCAATCTGAGAACATCAAGGCAAATTCTTCCAGCTGAGTCAATGTTGGGATGGTAGATGGGAGTCAGAAAGCGTATCTTTGGGGGTTCAAATGGATACCTAATTAAAAAACAGTTGGTTCTCTTATTTTGAAAGAGAATTTTCACAAGTTAACACCCACAAATCCCTCATTCTTATCCATTTCTGAACATGCATGAGCATCATAATAATAATAATAATAATAATAATAATAATAATAATAATAATATTATTTATACCCTGCCAATCTGGCTGGGTTTCCCCAGCCACTCTGGGCGGCTTCCAACAAAATATTAAAATACAATAGTCTATTAAACATTAAAAGCTTCTCTAAACAGGGCTGCCTTCAGTTGTCTTCTTCAAGTCTGGTAGTTGTTTTTCTCTTTGACATCTGGTGGGAGGGCATTCAACAGGGTAGGTGCCACTACCGAGAAGGTCCTCTGCCTGGTTCCCTGTAACTTGGCTTCTCGCAGCGAGGGAACCACCAGAAGGCCCTCGGTGCTGGACCTCAGTGTCCGGGCAGAACGATGAGTGTGATATCCAATTGTGGTATCCTATTTAAGCAAACAGGGTTTACACTTCCTTACCTCTGCAGTCCCCTACATGCCACCAAAAGCTATTGTTTGGAGTGTTAGGAGAACTCCTGTTGCACCCATTTGCATAACATTGATCTCACTTACTAGATCTAGAGTAGGCACGTCCAACTTCCAAGCGCCTGCAATCTACTCCCTGTTGGACATGCCTGATCTAGAGGAATCAGCTTGATCTTAAAGCAGTTTAACAGCTCTCTAGTTCCTAATCCTGTAAAAGGAACTGCAGTCTCATGAGCTGTATTTAACAAACCTACCATTCCATATCTGCTTAATACATTGAAGTACAAAAATTTTTCAAAAATCCACTTAACTTTCAGGCACAACTATTTCCAAGTTAAAAATTCCTTTCTCGTATGGTGTATCTGCAGAACCCAACAATTCTAAAGAGAAAAAGACATATTAAGATACATCAATACTGCCCTCTTTAGGTAACTGCTTCAGTCACTGCAAAAACAAAGTTTGATCACATAAGCCACAATATATTCATAATATCTTCAAAATACATCTATCCAAGGAACTAGGCAGGAAAACAACAAAAGTTACAAGGAATGTAATAATTATTTATTTTTCAGACTTATTGTTCAGTGCCAGAATTCTAAAAAGCCTTGGATGAAGATGTATTTTTATCTTCCAGGAAAGGTTCTTTATACTGGCTAAAAAAAATAAATTTCTGTCCAAAAAGAATTAGAAAATTATGAGCATCTTCTAATCTTTGCTACACCAAACATTTGTTTTAGAAAAAGGAGCTACTTCTCTATTTCCTGCTATGCAGATGACCTAGTATCTTTACTTTTTATGGATTATACAGTGGAAGCATGGGTTGCGAACGTGATCCGTGTGGGATGCACGTTCGCAATCCGCGTCTGCACATGCGCAAAGCACAATTTAGCACTTCTGTGCATGCACGACCGCTGAAACCCGGAAGTAACCCGTTCCGGTACTTCTGGATTGCGGCAGTCCGCAACCCGAAAAGATGCAACCTGAAGCGGCTGTAACCCAAGGTATGACTGTATACATAATTCTGATATACACAACACCTTCCCTTTCATTATTAATCGCAACTAAGTTCAGCTTCTTAAGCAACATTTCCTCAAATTCCTGTGAATCATTGGCAAAAAACTAAATGAAATAATTGCATTAAAACAA
The DNA here is from genome assembly GCF_027172205.1 of Podarcis raffonei. NCBI lineage: Eukaryota > Metazoa > Chordata > Lepidosauria > Squamata > Lacertidae > Podarcis > Podarcis raffonei. Next base: position 67,773,755 of record NC_070607.1, read on the forward strand.
TCTAGAAAAGGGCTGGGGAATCCATAGCTCTCCAGAAGTGGTTGGACTGCAGCTCCCCACCATCCTTCACTGCATGCTTTTTGGCACCACGCAAGTTTACTCTGAAACAAATCCAAATTTTTTTATGGAAGTTGCTTCTAAATACAGTATGCAGTATATTTGCATGCATACAGAAAAGGCAAAACTGAAAGTTCTCTGGAACTTTTAATTAATGCTTATGTATATAAGTTATAGATTCTAACCTCTAACTATTTGTATATTGTTTTGTTTATTGTTGCTGGGTTACTGAGGTATGGAGGGCAGAAAAGATCGAATCCAGACAGATACATACGGGCTTCAAGATCATCTATACGGCTTCCATTCTGCCAGCAAGTAATTCCTGGCGGCGGCTGTGTAGTCAGCAAATGCAGCTCCCTCTTAAGTCGTGAAGCCCTTTGCATTGTTCTGCAATAATGTAGGGGAAATTTGCATCATTTAACTTTTCTAATTTCAGCAACTATAAATCCTTTCTGATAATGAATTGCATGTCAGTGTAGTAGTAGCAGAATTTTCAGGTAGCTGTGTAAGTTTTTTAAAAAAGGATTGTAGCCTGTTTAGACTAGAAATGCTGATCCAGAACCAGTCTCACACTTAGAGATCACTATCAAAACAATTTCTTCATGTCAGAAGCACTCATGTTTTACATCAATCAATATTAAATAGGACTGAGATATTAGGTAACGTTTTTGCAACTTGTATATGATCTTGTAGAGATCATTAAACACTAGGCTGAGATCTATTAGTGGGCAAGGCAGCACAATATTTCAGGAGTACAGTGGTACCTCTGGTTACGAACTTACTCATTCCGGAGGTCCATTCTTAACCTGAGGTACCACTTTAGCTAATGGGGCCTCCCGCTGCCGCTGCGCCACCAGCATGAGATTTCTGATCTCATCCTGAGGTAAAGTTCTTAACCCAAGGTACTACTTCTGGGTTAGCAGAGTCTGTATCCCGGAGTGTTTGTAACTGAGGTGTTTGTAACCCAAGGTACTACTGTAGTTGGTGAGAGCATGCCTTTTCAATCAACTTATGCTATATGGAAAAGGGTGGGCATCAGATTTATAGACTTTACTGGCTTCTGTGGAGGTGTCTTTTAAAGAAGTTAGGCTCCCTCCCACCCTGGTAGGAAAGTAGCATTACTACTGGTGGGTATCACTGAGCAGGATTCAACTAAGGAGTCCCATCAGCAGACACCCATGCAAGAACTTCCATATGCACAATGGGGCACCCCCACTTCCCCCAGCCAATGGGCAGGGTGGGGAAAGAATATAAAATAAAACCAGCCATTTTTAAACACATCACAGTTACTAAAATTATATGCCTGGGTACGCTTTCATGAACAAAGAAGGCTTTAGCAAGCACTGGGGGGAGAAAAATACAGGGAAGGAACCTGCCTAATATTAATGTGCAGGGAGTTCTGAAGTGAGGGTGCTGTTGACTTGTAAACGTGGGGCAAACGTGATACAGCACTTGTAAAAGTGTGAGTTCTGCAGATCTAAGCAGTGAAGATGGTACACATTGGGGGCGAGGCAGTCCTTCAAGTAGGTGGAAGTAGACCTTCAGCTCCAGGAGGCAGCCAGGCCCCTTCCTACTGTTTTTAAGGAAGGCTAGAGGGGGGCATTTTGTTAAAAATGGGAGCCAGTCGGCTCCCATTTAACACTATATATTATATGTATAGAGAGAGAGAGAATGTACAGTGTATCAAAACAAAAAAATTTTTTCCTTCCAGTAGCACCTTAAAGACCAACTAAGTTAGTTCTTGGTATGAGCTTTCGTGTGCATGCACACTTCTTCAGATGCATGCACACGAAAGCTCATACCAAGAACTAACTTAGTTGGTCTTTAAGGTGCTACTGGAAGGAAAAAAAATTTTTGTTTTGACTACGGCAGACCAACACGGCTTCCTATCTGTAACTGTACAGTGTATGTAGATTAGAGAGAGAGAGAGAGAGAGAGAGAGAGAGAGAGAGAGAGTGTATGCACACACAAACATACAAAGTCTCCCTGGCTTTTGACACTATATATAGATATTGTGTGTGTGTGTTTGTATATATATAGTGTATAGTGTGTGTGTGTGTGTGTGTGTGTGTGTGTAGTGTATAGTGTGTGTGTGTGGACACACACACACACACACACACACACTTTTAATTGTTGTAACCCGCCCTGGGGACCTGAGGGTGCCAGTTAAGATAGCAAAATGAAGGTAATAGCAATTATAACACCCAAAATTCGAGCCTCAGTACATGCAGAGGGAGGGCTATTCCTCCTCCCCTCTCCTCGTGCGAAACTGAAGAGGAAGCGCCAGTGTGAACCGGCTCTCCCCGCCCCGCCTCGGAGGACTTCCTTAGCCAAGGCGGCCTGCGAGACCCCCGCACGAAACCCACCCGGTGCTTACGAACTCCTCTCGGTTTCTGAAGAAGCGGGACCTTCCGCTGCCTTTCCCGCCCTTTCAGAATGGATCGGCAGCTGCAGCAAAGCTGGAAGGAAGTAGAGGTTCGGGAGGGGTTTAGAAAAACCCGCTGCCTCAGGTTAGAAGCACGAAGGCCCGACATGCTTTGCACGGGCCGCGGCGTGAATGGGCGTTCGAAGTGTCCGTCAAAATGCGACCTACTACGGATTGGCCAGCGAGGGCGGAGGGCAGAGCGGCTCCAAGCGGGGAAACGACACAATCAGGTTTTCCCGACACTTCGGGCACGAAGTCGAACTGCTCTCTCCGTTCCAGGCTGCTGAGGTTTCGTTAGCAGCAATCACAGCTGCTTTGAGCGCCTGCGGAAGATATTCTTATTTTTGTTAGGGAGGGGCAGCCAACGTTGTTCAGCTTTTTTTTTTAAAGGAAATCAGGTGTAAAAATACCCCGTAAATAGGACATTGCGGGGGGCAGGCTTCTGCTGGGGTGGGGGGACAGAACCTTAGATAACCGAGTACTTTCAATGCTTGTCAATCATTTTTGTGGACCTGGGGGGGGGGCTGCCCCCCCATGCTACACCCATGAAGCCTACCCAGATGTTTTGCAAGTTTGTACGGGTTTAAATTTGTTTCTAGTATATTCTATTGTGGTTTTAACTTTATGTATGTTTTAAATTATGGTTGCTAAAAAAAATAGTGATAATTCTGATTGCTTTATTTTTTTATTTGTAAACTGCCTTGGGTTTTTCCTACAATCAAGTGGTATATAAATTTTATGGAACAAAAATAAAATAGATATATTATGAATACTCTGTGCTGATTTTGCAGATATTTAAGATTTAATTGTCACAGATTCTCACTTACCCCGTTGCAGAACAACTCATCTATAACCACATATATGTACATCTTGCAGTGCGCGTGCACACACAGAGAGAGTTTTTAATGTTTTTAAATAAAATCAAATACTGAGAAACACTTGCCAACTTGTTTCAGAACTTCGTTACACCCAATGCAGTAGACTACAGTCCATAAAAGCTGCCACCAGACAATGCAAAACAGGACTACCATGGTTTCGCTGGGTTTATTACAATCCTTTGACTGTAACATGCATTGCTTCATTGACTTCAAAATGTGATAAGCCAGCCCTCCTCATTTTGCTGAGTGGAACCTTGGACCTCTATCACAAAATCCTGCCCTTACCACACCACTGCACCCAACCCACTACGTGTTGCTGGCTAATAAACCATTTCCTGAGAGCTGGACCATAAAGAAGGCTGATCGCCAAAGAATTGATGCTTTTGAATTATGGTGTTGGGAGAGACTCTTGAGAGTCCCATGGACTGCAAGAAGATCAAACCTCTCCATTCTTAAGGAAATCAGCCCTGAGTGCTCACTGGAAGGACAGATCGTGAAGCTGAGGCTCCAATACTTTGGCCACCTCATGAGAAGAGAAGACTCCCTGGAAAAAACCCTGATGTTGGGAAAGATGGAGGGCACAAGGAGAAGGGGACGACAGAGGACGAGATGGTTGGATAGTGTTCTCGAAGCTAACAGCATGAGTTTGACCAAACTGCGGGAGGCAGTAGAAGACAGGAGTGCCTGGCATGCTCTAGTCCATGGGGTCATGAAGAATTGGCCACGACTAAACCACTAAACAACAACAACAAAATGTCTTGAATATATATAGTGGAGGTGTTGTAAGCCCATTTTTGTTCATGTACTCCGGGCAGCATCTTTAGCTGACCTGCACACCACAAGAAAAGCATAAGCACATTGGTGCATCTCCATCTGTGTGAGGAGTGCAATGAGGCATTAAATTCACCCCTTTTGCAAGATAACTATTTCTCATGTACTTTAGAGGACTGAGATTAAAAAGCATATGTATACAGTGTTATGTGCCCAGGGCAGACTGAAAAAGAAATCTTCATAAAGTATGCCCCGCCCCCTACAAATTACAATTACAGTTTTGCACCCCACACTATCCTTTAATCATTACATAATCAAGCCCTGTTCAATAGCAGAGATCATGCCCTTAAACTCTTTATGGCAGATTAAAAAATGCCAGTAACTTGGATGTGTAAGAGGTCAACATGTTTTAAAGGAGAATTTCATTATTGGGCAATTTATATTACAGCATGCTTCTATGTAATTTGATAATATTCAATGGCACTAAGATAAGTAAGTATACACTGATTGTAATCTAATGGCATAATCCTACACATGTTTATTCAGAAGGAACTCCGATTAAGTTCAGTGAGTTTCAGGTAAGGAGCTATATGATGTCAGTCTTGGTTATGCAAGTTAAAACTCTACTTAAGAACCTTATAAAGCAGCATTCAATTGTATGCTGCACATATTTATTTCATAAAATATTATATATCACTTGGTTGTAAAAACCTCAGAAAGAATAAAACAATAAAATTATCAGTAAAAAGAGTTACATTCAAAAATAATTAAAAACAATGACTTCACTGCCTCTGCTGCAAAACCTAATGCACCACTGGCCTGAACCCTTTTCACTTTGAATAATTTTAACCAAGTATTTATCAAAACTTTAATAAAATATTAACCACCACCACCCCAAAAAAAACCCAGGCATTTAGCATGTAATTAAGGGTTGTATCCAACTGTGTTCTACTCAGTGGGCCTACTTTGAGTAGGAATAGCAATGGCTACAATGCTAGGTTTCATTTTATTTTGCCTATAGAATCTGCATAGCTCCTTAAACCAGATGCCTATCACATGCCGGTACTCTTTTAAGTGGGCATTAGTCAGCTGCAGCTTTTGCCAGGAGGAAGGAGAAGGGATTTAGAGTGACCTACATTCTGCCCATAGTGACCTAGTTATTGTATTGTGTGTGAGGCAAGCACATACAGAAGCTTCCAGGTGTCACATAAATGCCAGTCAAATTCCTGTGAACAGCTTTGAACTGTGTGACAGGATATGATCCTGGGATTCCCAGCAGGAGTCAAAAGACCTCAACAGAAAAAGGTAAGCACTACATGGTGCATTTGGGGTTCAATTCTTAAGCCAATTAACCAGTCCAGTTTTTTTGCAGTGGAATTGCTTCAGAGTTTGTTAATTGAAGATTGTGCCTGTGAAGATGATTCCAAGTGAACTGGGAGAACAGGCCTAAGACATTTGCAACATTTTGGGAGGATTTAGTCCTGATCCTCCTGATTCCACTTACAGTGTGTCAGAAGAGACAGAGGCACAGTGTCATCGCCTTCCCTTCCAGGGCACTTCTTTGATTTGGATCACAAAAAAATATGAGTTCTGAATCTTGAGAGAGATTTGGGAAGCATTATAATTCAGCATGTTAATGATTACCATGTACATAAAAGATATACAGATGTGATTTTTAAATATGAAATGGTACTAGCGGGCTGTAAGAAATATGCATATTTCCACATTAATATTGTGAAATTTATTTCCTCCCCACACACAACTCCATACTTTGTTACCAAGATATTTGCTTACTTAGCATGGGTAGTATTTAAAGTACAGTGGTACCTCGGGTTACATACGCTTCAGGTTACATACGCTTCAGGTTATAGACTCCACTAACCCAGAAATATTACCTCAGGTTAAGAACTTTGCTTCAGGATGAGAACAGAAATCGGGCTCTGGCGGCGCGGCGGCAGCAGGAGGCCCCATTAGCTAAAGTGGTGCTTCAGGTTAAGAACAGTTTCAGGTTAAGTATGGACCTCCGGAACAAATTAAGTACTTAACCCGAGGTACCACTGTATATTCTCCGGTATATAAGATTTGACATTTTATAGCCCTCTACATTCACTTATCTTGGTCCAATAAATATTAATCCTGTTCACCTAGGGCAGGGCTAGGGAACCAGATGTTCTTGCACTCCCAACATCAGCCCCAGCCAGTGTGGCCAAATAGGAATTGTAAACCAACAGCATCTAGAGACTAAAAGATCACAGTTCCCCCAGCCCTGGCATATGGATGTTGGATAGTCAGTTTTGACTATCAGGAGTATGAAGCCACCTGTTTTCTGTAAAGGACCTTGGTTTTAACGATGGCATTCGACCTGATCATTTTCCTGTTGCGATATCTGACAGCATGGCAAGCTAGAAATGTATGACGTAAATAGATGTGTATGGGATGCCTCCACCTTTGCGTTCTGATAGGTCTCAAGTGCCTACACAAAGCTGTATAAACGTGCAGAAAGTAACACAACCTCGCTGCCTCTCCACATTGCCCCTGGTGAACTTCTGCCTGTTAGCAGCAGAGGAGACAAAAAGGTGTCAGCAGCACTTCCCAGACTGGTCTACACCCGGTCACACAACCAACCCAAGTCTGGACACGCTTCCTCAGAAGAAGCAAGGTCTGACTGAGAGCAGTGTGACTGACACCAGGCTCGGGGATTTATTACCCCGACAGTCGGTTTCCCGTTTTGCAGCGGGGTTTCCTTCCCACATCACTGCTGCTGCTGCTGCTGCCTGCTTAGGGCTGCAGCACTATTATTATTATTATTATTATTATTATTATTATTATTATTATTATTATTACCCCGCCACTCTGGGCGGCTTCCAACCAAATATTAAAATGCAGTAATACATCAAACATTAAAAGCTTCCCTAAACAGACCCAGACCAGACCCGAGTCGGCTCCCGGTCTTCTTGCAAACACAACCCCACGCATCTCAAGGCAAAAGCGACTGCCGAAACACCGCCCCGCCCTCCCTGAGCTCCTCCGCCACCGCTTTGGAGGAGCCGCTACCGGAAAGAGGAAGGTCTGGTGCTGAGGCTGCCCGGAAGGCCCCTTGCGCCGCTGCAGAGAGAGAGAGACAGGTAACCCCGCGTCCCCAGCAGCCCCTTGCCCGCCTCTCGAGAGTGGGGTGGGAACGGGACGCCCCTTTCCTCCGTCTTGCTACCGAGCCCCTCCTTCCCCCTGGCGCTCCTGGCAAGGCCTGGGAGGGTTCCCCCTTTCCCCGTCGCGGTGGGGGCTCTCCTCTCTGCCCCCGAAGCCCAAACTCCGCGTCTGGACGCCGAATGCGTCTCTGCATGCAACGTGATTCCCGTCCCTCTTCCTGCATAGACAAAAAGCAAACTGCATCGACGGCGGATTTGATAATCTCCGAGGTCAGTCAGGGAGAGTGAACGCAACCCCTTTTTCCTCCCTCGAGGTCGCCCTGAAGAAACTCCATCCTCTGAAGCGAGAATTTGCAAGAGGATGAAAGTCGCCACTGGTTAGGGAGACGGGCGATAAAAAGGAATGGGCATCTGCACCTTGGACAGGTGTGTAGAAGATGCAAGCTGCATCAGCACCATAGTGAGTATACCTGCTGAAATTCCCTCTTCTAACTATTGGAGGTGCAAGAGCTCTGGTCTCTTTTTTTGCACCTGGTCTCTCTGATCTGAGGGCAGAAATTTATCCTGCTGGATAAATGTTGCTAATGTCGATTACAGCTTTTTATTTTAACATATAATGCATGCCAATGCATGTGTTCGTTGAGCTATGGCCAAGGATAGAATAATGACCAGGAACAACCAGATTTTGGATTCTGTGCTGGAAAGCTGCATTCTGAATTCACCATAAATTTATGCCAGTGCAGACTTCAAAACCAATATATCTGCAATCACATTGATTTCTACCACCTACATGCTTGGGATTGGACTGAGCCTGGAGAGTCTAAAAGTATAGTACAGTAAGCAACAAATAGAGTGTATGTGTTGTGAATGTTTTCTGTCAGGGTGCAGATACCATCTTTTTGAAAATTATTTTTGAAAGCTGCTTTTCCAAATTTCCAGCTGCACCTAAGTAGGTATTCTTTCCATTCTGAGGAGTCTGCTTGGCTTCCTGCGACCTAGATGCCATTGTGCTAATAACCCCAATCTGTCTTCCTGTTCTTTAGCTCCTCTGCTGTTTACTGCAATATGCAGATATTGATAAAGTGAATAGAAGATTTACTCCCTCATAACACTAGGACATGGGACATCCAAGTTAGTTACCTGAACTGGGGTGAGGGAACCTGATCTTCCTTCTGTTGGTTCCTTCTTTCGTAACTATTTGCTGGCATGTAGATCACTTCCTTTTAGGCTTTACTACTTCCTCCTCCTTCAGCCAGGCTTTCTTTCTTTTTAAAAAATTAAAAAATATATATTCACCAAGCTAGAAAGACACATACAACAAAAACCATAATAACAATAATAACACAAATTTAGATACAGTAATATCCCTATGCCTACTCCTTGTTTATCACCACTCTCTCCCCCCTCTATTTCCCACTGTTATCCGCCTTGTCACTTAGATATTTGTTCCAAATTTCTTTGTATTTATCCATTCTTATTTGGCGTCGACAAGCAGTTCTTTCGTATGTAGCTAATCTGTAGTTCTTTCGTATGTAGCTAATCTGTCCATATTATCAATCCATATGCTCAGTGAAATCTTTTTGTGACTCTTCCAATTCATCAAAACAAGCTTTTTTTGCTTCTAATATAGCGTGCGATGTAACCACTTTTTTTGGCCACTTTTTTTTTCTTCCAAATTTCCAGAATATACTTTAGAATTAAATTCAGTTCCCCTAAATAACAATTTCAGGCTTTCTTTCTATTTTGACACAGTGTTGGGACCTGTTTTGTTTAACATCGTGTCTCCATAGTGGACACGTGAGCTTGTGCTTAGGATGGATTTGTTTTCCAAGAGTTAATAATAAAACTTAATTTTTATATTCTTTAAACTAGCAGCCTTACCAGACTATTTCTGTATACCACTGCAATATATACCAAACCCTGACTTCTTTTCTTCCCCCATTATTGTAGATCTGAATTCTCCCCACATTTCTTCCTTCACGTGTGAAATAAATATCCAACATGCCTCATCGGACTATTCATCTTTTTCGGAAGGGTCTCCGGCTACATGACAACCCCACTTTGCTAGCTGCACTGAAGTCTTCCGAAATCGTATATCCAGTTTACCTATTGGATAGAAATTTTTTGACATCTGCAACTAGGATGGGAACTAAACGTTGGCATTTTCTCCTGCAGACTCTGGAAGATCTCCAGACAAACTTAAAGAAATTGAACTCTTGCTTATGGATTATTCAAGGGGAGTACGAGGCTGTATTGCGGGAACATGTTCAAAAGTGGAATATTACCCAAGTGACTTTCGATGACGAGATTGAACCATATTACAAGGAAATGGAGAAGACTATCCAAGTTATGGGGAAAGAAATGAGTTTTGAAGTATTTTCTTTGGTGGGGCACACTTTGTATGACGTCAGACGGTACGGAGCTGACCAAGGGGAAGAAAGCTTATCTCCTGGGGGGCCATTGGTGGTTTTACAGTATAACAAATGTGCAAACCTAGCTTGTGTTCTGCAAGCATAGATATGTTTCTGTTGCTGATGCAGATCTTCACTCCTTTCTGCTGCAGAACTGGCCAGTATTATGAGCGCAGACATTAAAATGAAGAGTTTAGGCTGCAGAGCTAAACACATTAGGGAATAAACATCGCTGAACAAAGTTTTACAGAAAATTTAGTTCCTCTACTGTGACCCAAGTTCCATCCTTTTGCAGGCGGTTTCTGTTCATAGTGTAATCATCTTGTGTTATACAGGATTGTGGAACTAAATGGAGGGACACCACCATTGACGTACAAAAGGTTTCTTCAAATACTAACAGTGCTTGGAGATCCCGAGGTGCCTGTGCAAGACATTACAGCTGAGAATTCACAGTAAGGAATAATTGTACCACCAGAACATAGAAATTTTACTCTAGGAATAGCTGGCTCACTGTAAAATGATTTTATTTATTTAAGACCATTTATATACCACCTATTCAAGCTAAAGTGGTTTACAAAAGACAATCTAAAATAATTTTGCAATAAGTATTTTTTGCCAAGCAAAAAAGTTTGATCCATGTGACTTATGAAAAGATTAATGTATCCTTGTTTTCATAATGTCCAAATTGAGAGTCAAATTACTTTTGGTTTTGTTACATAATTATCTTCTGGGATATTGTGGTAGTGCTTTAGTAAACTGTCCACTTGTGATAATCACATTTGAAAACCAGTGTTGGGGCTCTGAACAGGTTTTATGAACATTTCAGAATTTGAAAAATCTGCCTTGCGCTGAAATACCGGTACTTGAATTTGAAATCTATCCATACAATGGATTTGATTATGACTGATATATTGGGATCTCAAACGGCCAGACAGTCTCAGTATACTGGCATGTTTTGAAATATTTTTTTTTTTTTGGTAAGCATTACTTAGCACAATACCAGCTGTCGATCTCATGAATACAGAGATGTACAAAAACTATGAACTGAGGCTATGAATTGATGGTCATCTTACAACTTATTTTAATTACCAAGGCTTTCCAATTGACCCATGGGAACTGTACTTTAATTATTTACAGCACAATAATAATTTTTAAAAATCCTTCTCTCCTCCCCACTAGGGTTGTGGGTGCGGAAATCCTGTTAGCTCATCTCAGGACACTAATTTGCATGACCACTGCAATGTTTCCTAGAAACATAGCATGATATGTTGGGCCTGACTGTGCAAAGATAGGAAGGCAAGGGAGGCAGCTATTCCAGTCTATTATGTTTCTTCCTTTTCTGTTGGCTTTAGGACATGGGTGGTTTCCAGTGGTGATAACAAGCAACACTTTCTGCTGCATTCACTTGTTCTGTGATAAAACAAGCTGATTGTGTTTGTTTGCCTCATTATAGTATAACATTTGGTTTTCAAAATAAATCTCTTTATTTCCTTCTTAGAAAACTCAGTCCTCTCCCTGAAGTGGGTCTGGCCGAGTGTTACAGGGTGCCTCTCCCTGAGGACCTTGGGTTTTCCAAAGAGTACAAGTCATCTTGGAGAGGAGGGGAAACTAATGGGCTCCAGCGACTTGAAGAGCACCTGAAAAACCAGGTCAGTCTTAATTCAAGGTATATCTCATGTTGTTTGTGAGAAGATTATCAGCAGTCTTTCTGATCACCTTTGCAAGAGCAATCTAAATGCAAGCCACTTACCGTCTCCTAAAGAATTCATATCTGAAGTCATCTAGAAAGTCCCACAGGTTTTTGTTTCCTTTTTAAAAATCGCCTTCCAATATTTATCTTTATTCTGCATATCATGGGTCACCAGTGCGGCACCAGTGCATGGGTGCAATAGTGCTCTTGAGGTCTCTTAACAACTACCACTCTGACCACTATATTATGCTGGCTCAGGTTTGTCACAGTACACAAAACACAACAGACTGAGTGATAATAACTCTGAACATTTTACTGGTTATTTCCTATTGTAAAGGTCTAGCCCAGTATGTGCAGCATATATAGTTCATATGTACGGTGTATAACCTATGAGGCTAATTCCAATATTAATACATTTCTTCTTTTCTTTTCTTATCTTTTCTTACTGCTTCTTCTTGTAAGTTCCTGTATAACACAATTCTTAGGTGAGAATAGAAAAGTCCCCAAGGTATCGAGATCAACACAGCTGATGTAGACTGCTGGCACAAGTACTGAGAATCGTTCATGTACAATTACTTATGTACCTGTTATACACATTGACGATCTAATATCAGCTGAGGAAGCCCTTTGGGGTGAAATGGGAGATATCCGGAAACCTTGTTCTGCTCGAGTTAGCAGTTTGCACCAGCTTGCCTGTGTCAGCAGTCTACATCAGCTGTGTTGTTTTCGATACCTTGGGGACTTTTCTATTCTCACCTAAGGATTGTGTTATACAGGAACTTAAAAGAAGAAGCAGAAAGAAAAGAAGAAATGTATGAATATTGGAATTAGCCTCATAGGTTATACACCGTACATATGAACTGTATATGTTGCACATACTGGGCTAGACCTTTACGATAGGAAATAAATAGTAAAATTTTCACAGTTATTATCATGCAGCCTGTTGCACTTTGTGTATTGTGACAACTGTATTTGCAAAGCAAGGTATTGAACTTGTTTTGGCTCAGGTTTGTCAGCACATAACTATAGTGTGAAGCAAGGATAGCCAACTAAGTGCCTTCCAGGTGTTGTGGACAACAAATCCCATCGGCTCCACCTAGTGTGATCATTGGTCAAGGATGATGGGAGTTGTAGCCCACAGCATGTGGATGGCACCACTTTCACTACTACTAGTGTGGAGGCTGTGTTCTTAGCTTCGAGCATAGGCGTGCTATAGATTTACTTGTTTTTGAAGTATTTCTAGCCCTTTCCATTGAATTTTATCAAAGGTGGCTTACATAAAGGGTTTCATACAAAGGTAAAACAAAGAGGAATAAGGTTTGCTTATAGAACCCACTGCCTCATTGTAGCACAGCTGTCATTCCAGTTATAGCAGCTGTGCTTCTTCTGCTTTGTGTTTCTCTTTTTAGGGTTGGGTAGCAAAGTTTGCTAAGCCAAGAACAATCCCAAATTCTCTGCTTCCAAGTACTACAGGCTTGAGTCCCTATTTCAGCTTGGGCTGTTTATCAGTTCGAATGTTTTTTCACAGGCTGTCAAAAATTTATGCTCAGGTAAGTTTGCAGTATGCAGCTTAGCTACATGTTAAGCAAGGAAATGTGACAAATTTCCATTCCCAGAAAAAGCATGTTATTTTTCCTACAGCAGCTAGGCATGATTTATTTCTTTAACATATTGGATGGATTTCCCCCTAAATTGGTTTTTGAATTTTGAATTTATTGTTATTCACGCTTTTATACTGTATTTTATGCTGTTTTTTGTTGTATCACAATTAAGTGTTTTAAATTTGTTGTTAGCCACCCAGAGCCCGGTTTTCTGAACAGGGAAGGGCAGGGTATAAATAAAAATTTATTATTATTTCTACCCCATCTTTTAGTGCAGGCCCACATACGAAAAGTTAAAACCAAAACATTTGCACAAACATGATAAAATCACCAGCAAAGTAAAAAAAAAAAAGTATATAGGGGCCAGGCCATCAATAATATCAAGAAAAGTCTTTAAGGATTGCTTAATGACTGTCTACAAGAGACGGGGCCAAGTGGAGTTTTCAGGGGAGGGAATTCCACAGATGTGGGGCCACCACTGAAAAGGTCTATGACCCTAGTACCCATTCAACTTTAGTGACAGGTCTGAGAGGAGGCCAATCTTAGGACCTGAGCAATTTCGTATAGGCATAGTTGGAGTTCTTCAGATAACCTGGTTGCAAACTGTTCAGAGCTTTAATGCTCAGTCCTAGCACTTCAAATTAAGCCGAGAAACAAATGGTTCACCAGTGCAACTGATGCAAAACTGTTGTGTGACATGCTCAAACTGCACATAAGCATGCTGGAGGCTGAATTTTGCACCTGCTGAAATTTCCAGATTGTCTTTACATGCAGCCCTACATAGAGAGCATCACAGTACTCTAGGCTGGATGTAACCACTGGTCCAGTCCACATATAACACTAATGCAAATCATGGGTTAGCACAAATGATGAAATGTAAGAGTTCCTGGAGTGAATATCATGGCAACTGCATCGTTCCTCCAGTCCAGCTGTGCTAACCAGGGCTAGGTCATGGTTTGGTTTGGTGCGGTTTCCAAACCCAAGCTCGTGGTTTCTTTTCCCAAGACAAACCATGAGGAGTAAATCAAGAACAAACCTTGGTTACAGCTTGTGATTTGACTGAGCAAGAGTTACCATGTGTTCAGATGTAAAACTAAGTCAAACCAAGGCTTAGCTGTGGGCAGCCCAGCAGTAGGAGAATTGGGAAAGGAGCACAGCAGCTGCAATCTTTGGTCCAGGAAGTTGCATGCTTGCTCATTGCCCTTGGTGAAGCTTGAGTCATGTATATGTAATTGAGGCTAGGTCTGCTTTCTGCAGCTAGGGTTGCAGTTGGTGAACCAGTCTTTGCTGGTAAAAGGCACTCCTAGGAACTGATGTCACCTGCACCTCCCTAGTTAACAGAGTCCAAGAGTATCTCCCAGTTCCATCCCTGAATTTGTAAGCGAGTGCAGTAAAACCCATCTGAAACCTTTTGTAAATCTCCATCTAAATCAGTGGTCTTACCAAGAATTGCTTGATTGGATTATCTGGATTAAGATGACGTAATATACTGTATGTACAATTATGTGTATACTGATTTTTTAAAAAGCATTTATATTTGTTATATTTGCCCAATTCATAAGGTTTTAAAATACTTATAGTTTGCTTTATAAAGTGTTAGGATACCATTTTGAGCACAGCGAGGTATTAGGATCCCATAATAGGCTTGGAAATACTATTATTTAATTTCATCTCTGAGTCTCTTCTATGAGGCATCTCAGTGCGATTTACAATACAATAAAAACATAAAACATTGCATATATAAAACACTGGAAGAACAAAATAGCTTGTGAAAGGTTCTGGCTTGCTGCTTTCAGTGCTTAAACCACATTGAATGTTACAAATTGTTGAGCTAAATTATGCTTCCCATTTTTTTCATGTTCCATTATCAATATTACAGTCAAAGAACCATTCCCTGCCACCAGTATCTCTTCAAGGACAGCTACTGTGGAGGGAATTCTTTTATACGGTAGCATCAGCAACACCCAACTTTACAAAAATGGTTGGGAATCCCATCTGTCTTCAGATAGATTGGTACCAAGATGCAGAGAAACTCCACAAATGGAAAACGGTATGTTGATTCCTTGGACTGTTTTAGTACTCTGAAGCCATTGTCTACAGTATTTTGCTGATGCTGGAATTATATAAATGTTATGGTTTAAGATGCTTTACCTCTGCTATGTTTTTCTGCCCTGGGACTTTTGGGGGAAGGGCAGACTCAAATACGGGAAATAAATCAATAATGGAGCATTTGTCATCACATCCATTCGGTCCTTAGTCTCTGTAAGAAGAGAGAATGTCAACTATTGTGAGAGTTACAAGGTGGGAGTGCAGCGCATCTGAGCAGATCAAGAAAATGGAAATTGTTCAATTTCTTAGGCACAGACTGGATTTCCCTGGATTGATGCCATTATGACTCAGCTCCATCAGGAAGGCTGGGTCCACCATCTTGCTCGCCACGCAGTGGCCTGTTTCCTCACACGTGGAGACCTCTGGATCAGTTGGGAAGAAGGAATGCAGGTTTGCAGTACTTAATTTGCTTTCTGCCCTGATTAGCATAGTCCTGTAAAATGCAGACTTTCTAGGGAATCTGAAAGCAACCTCAGTGTATAATGTTAGCATTCCCCTTAGCAAACTGGGGGGTGGGGGTGGAGTTTATTGCAAACGTAATTTTGATCTGAGTGAACAGCAAGTATTCTTTGGAATGAAAAGGTGTTAAGGCTGTAATCCTACGCTCACTCTCTTGTGAGTAACTCAGCAGAATATACTTCTGAGTAGACACGTATAGGATTGCACTGTTAAGTAAATCATGGTAAAAATTACATATAGTTCTAAGGTGGTAAATCTATACCAGTTCAGAATATGAGTGATGGCTTACATGATTGAAAGGTTAATAATAATTCCTCACATTGATGTCACAGGGAAAGGTTCTAACTTAAACTTGTCCCTTATATCTAGTCTTCTATGTCCATGTTGTTGGGTTTTTTTGGGGGGGGGCGGTTTCACAGGGACGTTAGATCCCATGATTCCACTGCCGGCATAGACATAATTCCTGAGGCATGCTGGGAAGCCGTAGCTCTTGCTGCTGGCAGCTTTGAAACAAATAAAAAAGACAATGGGGGGGGGATGGAAAGGAAGTCCACTCAGTAACTCCTCACTTCCTAGGATTCCCCTGAAACATCTTGCCCAGTCACACTACCACCCAGGTTTGCAAAATCCCCCGCCCCCCTGCAATTTGAGGAGAGTCAGCAATTTCATGTGGGTTCAGTTCAGCCCAACTTCGTACTGTGTCTTATTTTAATGGTATGACTCTCCTCAACTACAGGTGTTTGAAGAATTGCTTCTGGATGCAGATTATAGCGTGAATGCCGGGAACTGGATGTGGCTGTCAGCCAGCGCTTTCTTCCACCAGTACTCCCGCATTTTCTGTCCTGTTCGCTTTGGCAAGCGCACAGATCCCGAAGGGCAATACATCCGGTGAGTACACATGGTTGATACGTCAGGGTCTATCATGCTATAAAACGTAAGAGCAGTGCTGTTGGATACGAACAGTGGTTCATCTTGTCCACATCCCACAGTAGCCAATCGGACGCCTTTTAAGATGTCCACAAGAAGGCAAGCAGAAATAGTGGAAGAATTTGGAGAGTATGTATTAAGAGGGCAAACTCACCTGATCCGCACCTCAAGGTTGGACTGAGCAAGTTCTCTCTGTGAATCTGCATTCTCCCAATGGTATTTTACAAGGTGGCCCAAGCAGGCAACTTGCTAATTCTGTAAATTAAATAGGCATTGTGTTAAAATTGCATTACTTCCATTTGTCTGTCCTGAATCTGAAAAGTTCCTCTTCTCCTGGGCCTTTGGCTAATTAAACAATCTATAATCTTTTAAATTGAGGGAATAGTGTTATATTTGTTATTATGTTATGTATTTTTGTGTTTTTTTACTGTAAACTAACCTGTGATCTTCAGATGGAGGGCAGCATTACTACTACTACTACTACTACTACTACTACTAATAATAATAATAATAATAATAAAAAATAATGTGGTTCTGCTCATTTCTCCTGGGCCATGTCCAGAAAGTGGTGTTGGGGGATGAGTGTTCAGACCCCTGGGCTCCCACTTCTGGGGTGCCCCAGGGTTCCGTCCTCTCCCCCATGCTTTTTAATATCTATATGAAGCCACTGGGAGAGATCATCAGGGGGCTTGGGTTAGGTGTTCATCAGTATGCAGATGACACCCAGCTCTACCTCTCTTTTAAATCAGAACCAGTGAAGGCGGTGAATGTCCTGTGTGAGTGCCTAGAGGCAGTTGGAGCTTGGATGGCGGCTAACAGATTGAGGCTGAATCCTGACAAGACAGAAGTACTGTTTGGGGGGGCGGGGGGGACTCCCTGGTCCTGAATGGGGTAACTGTGCCCCTGAAGAACCAAGTGTGCAGCCTGGGAGTCAATTTGGTCTCACAGCTGTCCATGGAAGCGCAGGTTAATTCTGTGTCCAGGGCGGCTGTCTACCAGCTCCACCTGGTACGCAGACTGAGACCCTACCTGCTCGCGGACTGTATCGCCAGAGTGGTGCATGCTCTAGTTATCTCCCGCTTGGACTACTGCAATGCGCTCTATGTGGGGCTACCTTTGAAGGTGTCCTGGAAACTACAACTAATCCAGAATGCGGCAGCTAGACTGGTGATTGTGTGTGGCCGCCGGGACCACATAACACCAGTCCTGAGAGATCTGCAATGGCTTCCGGTACATTTCCAAGCACAAATCAAAGTGTTGGTGCTGACCTTTAAAACCCTAAATGGCCTCGGTCCTGTATACCTGAAGGAGCGTTTCCACCCCCATCGTTCAACCCAGACACTGAGATCCAGCGCCGAGGGCCTTCTGGCGGTTCCCTCATTGCGAGAAGTGAGGTTACAGGGAACCAGACAGAGGGCCTTCTCGGTAGTGGCACCCACCCTGTGGAACGCCCTCCCATCAGATGTCAAGGAAATTAGCAGCTATCCTATCTTTAAAAGACATCTGAAGGCAGCCATGTTTAGGGAAGTTTTTAATATTTAATGCTGTATTGTTTTTAACACTCATTTGGGAGCTGCCCAGAGTTAAAGTGTTATAATAATTTATAATATAATTATAATATAATAATAATAATAGAAACAGTTAACAACACAAGGTGTGTGCTAATTATATTTTTCAGAAAATACCTCCCAGTGCTGAAGAATTTCCCCTCCCAGTACATTTATGAACCTTGGGTAGCACCAGAAGAGATACAGATAGAGGCAGGCTGCATTATAGGTAATACTCAAAACAAAATAAATTTTCACTATGTACCCAGCAGAGTAGGGCCCTGCTTTCCCTGCTTTTACCATATTTCCCCCTCCCTCTCAGTACCTAAGCTTCCTATCCTCCTTTCTGTCTGCCCCCTCCAGTCAGGGCAGGCTCTCAGAGAGTATCCCCTTCACCATACTGTGTTGCACTTACTCACTTCCAATGACCCCATTGCTGGGTCAGATGACCAGTTTCCCAGCTTTGGAATTGACATGTTCCTCTATTCCCTGGGCTGCAATGAGAGTGCAGCTTTCTGTTTCCCAAGTACCATTAACCACTGCACCCAGCTCACCTTAGCCCCTCTGAAGTTTCTGCTTCCCTGGTGTCAAATCCTGTTCTCTCTCCTCATTCAGGGACTTAGCAAGGAAGGGCCCTTCTTCCCATGACTGCCTTTATCTGCCCATTATGTTTATTTGGTCTAACTATTAAGCCAGTATGTTTGCCTGCAGCTAGAGATGGAATCCCATTTTGGTATTCAGCCAGGAATTTGAAAAGGTTCTACCAAGATCTGATACAATTAATTTGAAGAGTTACTGTTAGCAATTCTGTTTCCTTTCTGTCATTGTTTCCTATGTTTTCCATTAGGTAAAGATTATCCCTTTCCTATTGTAAACCACAAAGAAGTCAGTGATCACAATCTACAGCTGATGAAACAGGTTAGAGAAGAACAGTATAAAACGGCTCAGCTCACAAGAGGTGTGTCTGCAAGCTGGTATTGAACTCTTCCAATTTGACAGGGATTGTGGGTTTCTCTTGATTCTGAAATCTAACCATAGTACAATGGTACCTCAGGTTACAGACGCTTCAGGTTACAGACGCTTCAGGTTACAGACTTCGCTAACCCAGAAATAGTACCTCGGGTTACAGACGCTTCAGGTTACAGACGCTTCAGGTTACAGACTTCGCTAACCCAGAAATAGTACCTCGGGTTAAGAACTTTGCTTCAGGATGAGAACAGACATTGTGCGGCGGCGGCAATTTCTGTTGGTACCTCAGGTTAAGAACAGTTTCAGGTTAAGAACAGACCTCCAGAATGAGTTAAGTTCTTAACCCGACTGTAAAAGCCTGGTATCGTCTCTACAATTAAAAGTAACAATGTTGTAGATCTCTCTTTATAATCTGCATCTAAGTAATTCAGATACTTTATTAAGAAAGGTTCCATTCTGCCTTTAAAACATATGTGCAAATTGTGCATAGTTCTGCAGGATATTAAAGCCCTGCTACTCAGTCCCTTCAGAGATTTCTCCAGGCATTGTTTATGCACTTCAAAGACTATTTTCAGAGCCTCAGAAAAAATTAAGACGAATCCAGTTATGCCTGTCCCCTAGTGGAACAGGCACCTTTGGTGGAATGTACTGTCTCCCCCAAAATCGGCTCCAGAGGGCTGGGGGGCAGCAGGGGTAAGGAAAACCCTATTGTGCGAGCAGAAATCCATTTGCTCAGTGTTAGATGTCACCCTTAGCCTTTTGTTTTTATCACTGCCCAGTTAGTTTATAATCTGCATTATATATGGATAACACAGGAGGTTAGAGATTGATAATGAGGAGTGATGCGAAGGAAAGGAATGCCAAATGGCAGAGGCTGTAAGGAGATTCAGGAAAGGATTTGCTAAAAAAAAATATGAAAATGTATAATGGGTTTCTTTTCACAAGATTTTAAGGAATTTTCTTAGGAATTTTTTCTTGGGAAAAATAAGTCATTACATGTCTTTTACTTCCTAAAGTACAAGGAACTAATTCCTCCAGGAGGCATATTTAATATTGTTTATGTATCTTTAAAGATATTAAAGCCAGGATTCTAAAATTTTCACAGCTGGTTCTACGTGCCCAGTGAGACTTTCTCACAATATGTTAAACCACTTTTGAAATGGAGGGAACTTTCAAAACTAGATGCTAGTGGTGGTGGTGAGGGAAGAGAGAAGAAGGAGGGGGGGGGAACAATGGGGGAGATATAAAAAATCCCTCCTGGCAAACTCAAGTCCTTGAGTATGCCTGAAGTAGCTTTTGGAACCCAGCCTAAGTATTTTATTTGCAATTACATTTCAAGTGCTAATGTAAATTACATTTAGTCAGATGCTATTGGATTTGACCAAGGGGACATTTCAGTTGAGACGTAAAAAGAGTATTCCATCTCTTCACCAGTGAATCTTAGCATTCGAGTTTTCGTTAGTGTACATATTCTGAGCAGTTTTGCAGTAATATGGTATTCACCTCCTTTCTAGATGATGTGGATGATCCAATGGAAATGCAGCTAAAGCGTGGACGTTCTGAAGAGACCACACAAAAGAA
Organism: Podarcis raffonei; assembly: GCF_027172205.1. Lineage (NCBI taxonomy): Eukaryota > Metazoa > Chordata > Lepidosauria > Squamata > Lacertidae > Podarcis > Podarcis raffonei. Next base: position 67,794,326 of record NC_070607.1, read on the forward strand.
AAAACTTGCCAGAAGCAATGAACAAGGACAAACTGATTGACTGACAGCCCAATACTGTTTAGGTTTACTCAGGAGTAAGTCCCACTTTATTCATTAGGACACACTTCCAAGCACTCATTAAGCAGGCAACAGAAACTCCTAGAGACTTTTCAAAATCAAAAAGAAGTGATGAGCTGAATGAGGTGGTTAATTTGTGCTATTTATATTATGCAAATAATTTGGTCCTTTGTCTGTTCCTGAATTTTCTCCTTCAGAACCACCACCCCCCAAACAGCTAATTTTGAAATAATTCATAGAATAACTTGCTATGCAGATGGTTAATAAATCATTTCTAGGAAAAAGGTTCAGTGTGTGAGTTCTGATTAGTTTACATAGATATACTCCTTTGACAGGATTCCATTCTGATCAGTGGTCAGTCAAATGTTTGCTTTGAGAAAAGATGTAGGCTATTTTTAATAAATTATTTTCACACCACTGTGTTAACAGCTGAAGACAAAAGCTGGCCACAAAATATGAAACCAGTGGAATCGTTTTCCAGTGGATTTACAATTCGGACAACAATATATTTATTTTAGAAAAGTGTTTCTATAACCACCATATCAGTAGTTATAGAAATGCTTTTATACAACACTAAAACATAAAGCACCTTTTAAAAACTACAAGTAATCATTAGAGTGACTGGCTAATCAAGAAACAGTTGCTAATTAATTGCAGCAAGAAGGAAGGAAACCTAAAAAAACACAAGCAACACCAATTCATCTGTGGTGCTTGGGAGAAAGATTCTGCATATTAAGGAGATGTTTAAAAACAAAGAAGCAGAAAACTAGATCATGAGGGATGAATTATGCACAGCTTGAAGAAGCTGAAAAGCAACACTACAAAGAAGAACTCAGCTGATTTTCAGCCATGCCCTTTCTGATCTACCATAAAAGCCTCTTGCACTCAATCACCAGTCCGTTCACCACTGCACACCTTTGGGCCTAGTGTTCTTGGACCTCCAAGTTAGTGGCCCCCAATCTTGCCACTGATCCCTTTTGTGTTCCATCCACTATTTTATAGTAAAGAGGGAGGTCAGCCCTTCAGCATAAGGGGAGATGCGGGGTTCTCTAGAATTAGGGACTTCTGTGACAATAACCTCCCTTTAATAGGTGACCAGTTGTCAACTGAATTGGGAGAGGGAAGGATGTGTTGGTTCTAATCCACCAAATACTTCATTTCATCACCAATCCATCTGGAACACTTGCAACTACTCACGTAGAGACAAAAAGTATGGACAATGACATTAATGGAAAAACTCACCAAGCATGAAAGTCATGTACGGCAAACAGGATTCAGATGATTTTATAGATATATGCTACTGTTTCATAACCTTTTCCACTAAGCTGGCATCCCCCACATTCACATGAGCATTTTTGGTATTTAGCTGAAAATTTGGTTCAGTTCCTACTCTAGAGAGCAGGGGAAGGATCTTGTTATTCCACTTACCTAGTCATACCATTGCAATGCCTTTATTCTGATGTTAGTTTGAAAGCCTAATAAAGATATGTTTCAGTGAAAAAACAGAGGATGAAATATAGCCATGCAGTACTTTTAAGTACTGTTGATTTTAGTTGGAGAGTTCCTTCATTGCAACACAAAAGCACCTAACATGGCTCCATTTCCATGTCACAATAAGCTAAGACGCCTGGCTTATCTGGTTTGCTATGAACAAACCGTGTGCTAGGGCAAAGAGCCTCTTTCCTTCTGCTATGCTCTGAATGAGAAACTTTAATTAATTTGGCTTCCCATGACATGTAAACCCAACATCCAGGTTTGTTGCTCCCAAATTAGCCAGCATCAAGCCAGGATCATAAACCAAACCCTGGCATGTTTGAGTGAAAAGGTTCTGTGCCAAAAATATTTATATCTTCCCACACCCTCTCAACCAATAATTCTTCAATGAATGAGGAAAGTGATTGCATTTTTTAAAAACAAAAACAAATTCTCACATGTGAGATGGAGGATTATACATACTTCACTTCTGAGGCGAACGGAAGGTGTTCATGACTGAGTGTTCATTTTTTCATTCCACAAATCATTGCTTCGGTGCCCTGCATTCAACAGCCTTCCTGCATATCCTCAAAACCCCGTAACAGCCATTGATTTTTTTTTTGTTTTTTACAGTCAAGCAGTGTATAAATTTTATGAAATAATTGTCATGAAATTCCACTTGATACTGGTCCAGAGCAGAACTCTGACATATAGTTAGCAGAGTAAAAACTTAAACATGTTGCAGGATTCCCCAAAAAATAGACCAGAGGCAATTGTATTTCATCCAGTAGAGCTTCACTGCTATTGCAGGCAACATGAGCATAATGGTCACAAATCCAATACATTCAGGATTGGCACTGTCTATAAGAAATCCAGTTGCAGCAGACTTAACTTAAACTTTAACACTAAGCATACTATATACAGAACACCACACCAGAGGGAAAGAGAGATAGAAAGAGAAAGTGAAACCCAGGCTCCTTCTGGCCTCAATATTACAGTCAGCATGACCTTAACAGAAGATATAACAGAACCAGTTTAAGGAAGCTGAAGGAATAACCCAAACATGAACCTTCTGCTTGTTTCTTTCACACACACAAGCTTCCAGAGCCCTCTTGAATTAATTAGACTAGAAAAGATCTCTACACATTAGTTCAATACTTTCTGTACTAAGAAATACAAACTGACAATAATAATGTTAGTCTTGTTTTATTTTCTTTTGCTGCTAGTTCTGATTATTTTATTTGTATGCTGCTTTTCCACAAAAATAATGCTCAAAATGGCTTAACAAAGAAAATAGGAATGCATTTCAAACACCACAAAATCAATTTGATAATATCAAAACAAAACAATAACAATAACAATTTCATAATAATATACGGTAGTTAAAGCTATGGTTTTCCCAGTAGTGATGTATGGAAGTGAGAGCTGGACCATAAAGAAGGCTGATCGCCGAAGAATTGATGCTTTTGAATTATGGTGCTGGAGGAGACTCTTGAGAGTCCCATGGACTGCAAGAAGATCAAACCTCTCCATTCTGAAGGAAATCAGCCCTGAGTGCTCACTGGAAGGACAGATCCTGAAGCTGAGGCTCCAATATTTTGGCCACCTCATGAGAAGAGAAGACTCCCTGGAAAAAAGCCTGATGCTGGGAAAGATGGAGGGCACAAGGAGAAGGGGATGACAGAGGACGAGATGATTGGACAGTGTTCTCGAAGCTACCAGCATGAGTTTGACCAAGCTGCGGGAGGCAGTGGAAGACAGGAGCCCCTGGCGTGCTCTGGTCCATGGGGTCACGAAGAGTCGGACACGACTAAACAACTAATAGCAAATAATAATATTAATATTAAAAAATACACATTTCAAGACTATAAACAGAAGAAGATTAATCTAATTAATTCAAGAATAACGCAGAAGCCTTATAAGAAGCTGCTGCAGGAGAAGGACTGAGCAACATCGTGGGAGGGGTGTTTCCAGGACTAAAGTGAAACTGTGAAGTTCCTTGTTACTTTTACCATTGGATGCTACATTTGCCGCCCTTTAAACATTTGACCAAAGAACTAGCGGGTATCGGAAAATGTTCTCTTTTAAAATATTTATTCAGCTTTTTAAGGACCCAGACACAGCGATAGATGCTTATCTTTTTTCAGGACTATGATTAGAGAATTAACCCATTCTGTGGGTTCTTCAATACAGTATTCTCTATATTTTATATTTATATTTTATTGAAACTTTTCAGTAGAGAAAGAGAATTAAAAGGTGAGGAAAAGTGAACACAAAACAAAATGAAACAAAAAGAAAATTACTTGAAACTGTGGTATAATACAATCTGTAAATATATATATATATGTATGTAAATACAGTGGTACCTCAGCTTACATATGCTTCAGGTTACATATGCTTCAGGTTATGGTACAGACTCTGCTAACCCAGAAATAGTACCTCGGGTTAAGAACTTTGCTTCAGGATGAGAACAGAAATTGTGCTCCGGCGGTGCGGCGGCAGCAGGAAGCCCCATTAGCTAAAGTGGTACCTCAGGTTAAGAACAGTTTCAGATTAAGAATGGACCTCCAGAACAAATTAAGTACCGTACTTAACCCAAGGTACCACTGTATAGAAGTATTACAATTATTCTAATGAGTATAACATCATTATGCTTTTCTGTAAATGGATTCAAAATTTCCTTATATTTATCCTTATACAATCTACGTCTACAAGCAATCTGTATGTTGTATGTGTAGGAATATCCATCATTCCAAGGGAGCCATGGTATTATCTTTCTAATGTATGAATATCAGTCAAGGATGCAAAAAGTCCATTTATGTCAACCCACTGTCAAACCACATGTGGTTGGTTTGGAACTTTCATCTGACAGTTTTTAATTCCCGCCCAAAGTAATATTTATCTTAATACATTCCTCCAAAAATTTATAAGCATCAGACATTGCATAAAACGTATTTTTCAAAGCAGCATTTTCCTTATTTCACCTGCAGCAGATTGCTGTTATTGTTTCCAGTAACTAGTATTTGACAATAAGTAAGATTGGTGATATAATTTCAATTTTGTAATGCCAAATCTTCCTTGTTTAATTTGTACTTGCATTTTTAATAACAATAAACTTGGGAGTTGAAGAAGCCCATAGGCATTTCCTTAATAAGGAGTTTATTTTTTAGAACTATTTTCTCAGAATATGAACTGGAATTCCTTTCAGAATATAGTTTAATCTGGGAATAATATTCATTTTGAGAACATTCACCCTTCCCCAAAGGGTAAGGGTTAGTTCCTCCCATCTATTAATATCTAAATAAAACTTTTTGATTATTTTATTAATATTACATAACTGGGTTATGTCATTTGGTATTAAAATACCGATATATTTAATGGATTTTGAACAAATATGGAATTTCGATTTCTTAAAAGAGTAAGTGAGCACCTTTTCACCTATTGGCATCAATTCTGATTTAAGCCAGTTAATAGAGTAGCCAGTAAATTTGACCAAAAGTATATTGTTTGCCTCAGCCTTAGTATACTAGTGTGAGTGTTAAGTTGTGGGCGAACATATCAGACGACACAGTGATTCTTCCAAAGCAGCTCTTTATCTGTAAGCTGGAACAGAACTGAACTGAGGAGCTCAGTCAGCCTGCTTATATAGAGCTCCACTAGAATGCAACAGTAACCATTTTCTGTAACTAGCCAATCACTGAACGTCACTTTCGATCCTTCATTTGCATACAAACTATCCAATCACTGAACGTCACTTTTGATCCTTCGTTTGCATAACTATCTACAGTATCCCCCTGCTGGCCCAGGGTGAGAACTTCAGTACATAACAGTGAGATTTTGTAATAAACAAAAGTACCTATATCATCCCCAAGTAAAACAAAATTATATTCAACTGAGTTGTGAACTGTTCTGCAAATCTCATTAAATTGTCTAATACCACAGGCCAAATGTTCTAAGCAGATATTAAACAAAAAGGGGGATAGGAAGCATCCTCATATAGTTCCTCTATATAGGGGAAAGGTTTTGGACATAATGCCATTTGCTTTAACTTGATGTAGGTATATCATATGGTATCATGATCCAAGGGAAACCTGATTGGTTCAAAATTGGGAAAGAAGTACGACAAGGCTGTATATTGTCTCCCTGCTTATTTAACTTATATGCAGAATTCATCATGCGAAAGGCTGGGCTGGATGAATCCCTAGTCGGAATTAAGATTGCCGGAAGAAATATCAACAACCTCAGATATGCAGATGACACAACATTAATGGCAGAAAGTGAGGAATTAAAGAACCTTTTATTGAGGGTGAAAGAGGAGAGCGCAAAATATGGTCTGAAGCTCAACATAAAAAAAAAACCAAAGATCATGGCCAGTGGTCCCATCACCTCCTGGCAAATAGAAGGGGAAGAAATGGAGGCAGTGAGAGATTTTACTTTCTTGGGCTCCATGATCACTGCAGATGGTGACAGCAGCCACGAAATTAAAAGACGCCTGTTTCTTGGGAGAAAAGCAGTGACAAACCTAGACAGCATCTTAAAAAGTAGAGACATCACCTTGCCAACAAAGGTCCGTATAGTAAAAGCTATGGTTTTCCCAGTAGTTATGTATGGAAGTGAGAGCTGGACCATAAAGAAGGCTGATCGCTGAAGAATTGATGCTTTTGAATTATGGTGCTGGAGGAGACTCTTGAGAGTCCCATGGACTGCAAGAAGAACAAACCTCTCCATTCTTAAGGAAATCAGCCCTGAGTGCTCACTGGAAGGACAGATCGTGAAGCTGAGGCTCCAATACTTTGGCCACCTCATGAGAAGAGAAGACTCCCTGGAAAAGACCCTGATGTTGGGAAAGATGGAGGGCATAAGGAGAAGGGGACGACAGAGGATGAGATGGTTGGATAGTGTTCTCGAAGCTACCAACATGAGTTTGACCAAACCGCGGGAGGCAGTGGAAGACAGAAGTGCCTGGCGTGCTCTGGTCCATGGGGTCATGAAGAGTCGGACACGACTAAACAACAACAACACATATAATGTTTATAAATTTTATCAAAAGTTTTTTCAGCATCTAATGATAACAAATTGGTGTCTATTTTTAATTCTATTAAATCTATTACTGGTCTAATATTGTATGATGTTTGCCTAGTTTATTTTATAAATCCTGCCTGATCATTTATTATTATAGACAATATCAGCTACATGTACCCTATTTGCCAACATTTTTGTTAAAATCTTTATATCAATGTTGATCATTTACAAAATGAGGAGTTGATCATTTACAAAATGAGGAGTTAAAGGAAGCTCTCCCATGAGAGGTGTTTATTGTTCAGTTTTGTAGGCAACAAACCTATGCACACATATTTGGGAATAAATGCCATTTTCTTTCCTCTTGCCACACTATTCATTTGTTATGGATACAAAAATATGCAGCTATGTTTACTACCTGCAGGATCAGGACCAGAGCCAGATCAAGACCATAAGAGGTCCTGAGCACCAAAAAGCTTATGGTGCCTCTCAAATATAATTCAAAATAAAAACAACACTAAACCATGAAATAAGATTTTATTGGTTACATTTCATCTTCTTATTTCAGTTATCTGACACTAACATGGCAGGCTAAGGCTGTTTAAATCTCACCAGTTGTAATGTGGAGGGCAGTGAGGAATGAATAAATAGAAGTTGATTCATTCAACAGATAATTGTTGGTGTGAACTGGAGTTAATAGTACAATTAAGATGAATTTTGCAATTCATTGCTCACTGTTCAGAATGAAAAGATGAAGTAATGATTGTGCTATAATCATTTCCCCACTGGTCATGGGCCACTGCTTTGGACTTTATTTATTTATTTATTTTCACCTTTGATGCCTGAAATAAAGACTAGGTAAGTTCAGTGACTACTAAAGCCTCTGAATGATGGGAACTCAGGGCATTGGGTTAAATCTGAACATATTATTTGTTAAAGAACTAATTAGCTGAGTTTAATTAAGTATGCTTTATTATGAATCTTTTATACCAGAATGAGACACTTAAAATTTGAAATTTTACTCTTGTCAATTATGTCCATCTCATAGTTTCCCCAGCCTTAGTTAGACTTCAACCTGGAAACAAGGACACCAGGAGAAAGTAGCACAACAGAGCCAACACTTCCAGTTTTAAATATCCCCCCCCAACAGGAAGTGCTAGCTGCAACCCGGAAGTCATTCTGGCGACTTCCCGGAAGCTGTAAACTGACACGCTCGGGCAAAAAAGCCTACTTCCGGTGGCGCGTGCAAAGGAAGCAAGAAGGAACGTGGCGGAAGTTGATAGGGAAGAAAGCACCTGCTAGTGGTGCCTAGCAATAAGCGCACCGGAGACGGATCCAGTAGCTTCGACGGAAGCTCCCCGAAGCCGGAAGTACGTCACAAGGTTGGGCTCAGACTAATAAGCTAGCGGCGGGGGTAGGGGGAAGTTGACAACGGGGAAGCGACTGAGGCACTTAGGCTGCGTTTTCCTCGTCGTTATGTCCCGACTGCCTCAGGAGGCAGCTCAGAGCCAGGACAGGAAGGGCGAGGGGCACGAGGGGTCCGGAGCTTCCGCCGCCTCGCCCTGGTGAGTAGCGGGCTTCGCAGCTCCCTCAGGTCTGCCTTATTTTGGGGGGCGGGCGGCGGGTTAGAGCGCTTGGAAGTATCGGATTCCGGAGCCTTTCGGCGGGGGAGGGGATGCCCTTGGCGGAGACGTGAAACTGAAGGGGGAAACAAAGCCTTTGTTTCCGCGACGTCGTTGTCTGGCCCTCGCGCTGTAACTACCACAGCGCCGCGTAGCGTTGGGTTCTGGCACTGCGCGCTCTTGGATGCCCCCTGCGGGCTTCTTGAGCTTAAAACAGCTGAAACAGGAAACCCGCCGCTCTTCCGCTTGCCTCGGTGAAAGCGCGACCAGCCTTTGTGGGTGGTTTCCCCCAGGTAAGAGTTACGGGGAAGGTTCTTGTCCTTTGCCACCAAACACACACACGCACACAGACACAGAATGCGTGTAAGGCAGTAACAAGGCATCACAGGCTGTCAACCAAAATAGTGCCCTGCCCCAGCTCTGCTCCTAGTGGTTAAGCAAAATAATAATGGATAAAAAAATTATATGGACTTCAGTGGTGTCATAAAACAGGAGACTAGCCTCTGAAACTGGTTTCATTACCTTGCTCTGATTTCTTGTTTTGTTACACTGTTTCTATACCGCTTAATAGATACAACGTACTGTATTTCTAAGCAGTATACACAAGAAGACTGAAATAACATTTTTAAAAAAAAAACAAACAAACTATACTTAATTACAAAAATACAGTTGACATATAACTGGTAGCATATCCACTGAGTCCTCTGATCAGGAGGTGCTGTTGCTGGATGCCAGATCAGTCCATAATAAAACCATAATAAAACAATTTGATTGAGGATGAGCGGGCTCATCTGGCTTGCATTACCAAGACTTGGGTGAGTGAGTTGTGTGGACTGGACCTTACCCAGCTCTGTCCACCTGGATTTTCAGTACTGCTCCAAGCAGACCAAGTAGGGGGTCAAGGTGGGGGAGTTACCCTTGTCTATAAGGACACCATCTCCTTGACCAGGGATGGCCAAGGAGATGGTTGGTGTTGGGATAGACAGATTGGGGGTGCTGTTAGGCTACTGACTGCCCTGTTGCCCAGCAGTATCCCTGGTAGGCTGGCTAAGGTTAGTCTCTGGGATATTGTTGGAAGACCCTAAAATGATAATTCATGGTGACCTCAGTATCCACACGGAGGATGCTGTCAGGCAAGCTCAATAGTTCATGGCCTCTATTACAACCATGAGTCTCTCTTAGATGGTTATCAGTCCAACACACCAGGCAGGGCACACCTTTGATGTGATCTTTATCCAAGTGATATGAGGGATGGACTGAAGATAGAGTGTATGCAATACACTCCGCTGTCATGGTCAAACCATTATATGGTTAAGTTTGGACTGGCAATGGCAATTCCCTGCCCTCCATAAGGGTCGTGGGCCCATTTGAATACCCCACCCTTGGAGACTGATGGAACTGGATGTGTTCTGGAGTGCTCTGGGAGATTTTCCAGTGGAGAAAGCTGGTGACCCTATTGAAGCCCTGGTTTCGCTATGGAATGGTGAGATGAAATGGTTGACACAGTGGCTAATTTTGCAGCTCGTATTGTGTCCTCTACTAACTGCCCAGCTCACACAGTCTAGAGGTGACTAACTCTCTGGGGAAGGGACCTCTGGAACCCTTTGAAGTGAAAGTCGGTAAACTTTGGTGTGATATTGACTCTTCACTTGCTGCAGCTCTGGTTGTAGTACCCAGTGTTGCTATTGAGGATGTTTTGGGGGATCAGTGTCACCTTATGCAATCAGTTGATGTGGACAAGATGCTGGGGGCAGTGCCTCTGACCATGTGCCACCACAACTCCTGTCCCTCCTGGTTTATCAAATCTACCAGAGGGAGATAACTAGTTGGGATCAGAGTGTGGTTAATGCTTTGCTATGTGAGGGGATGGTTCTTTCTGCTTTGAAAGAGGCAGTGGTGTGAGTCACTCATGTGACCACTCCTAACAAAACCAGCTCTGGGCCCTTCCTTTCAGTGTTAGAAACTGGGATAGAAAAGCTAGGAGCCAAATGGCTTCTGGGACCTGGGTTATAGGCGCCAAAACAGAATGTCTAGTTGTCACGGAGTGGGTGGGTTGGCAATACTTTTTATTCATTATTTTGAGAAGCATTAATTAATACGCAAGTCACATAAGTGACAACATTTTTAGCAGAAAATGTGAACACATGTTTAATTTAGTGTTTACAATAAAAATACCATACTTCCGTTTTCAAAACACTCTATACTCTTTATTGTTAAACTCCTTAACTTATTATCTATTCTTAACATTTACTTTGAGGCTTCAAAGCATAAACATTTCAGTAATCCTTGAGTGTCAGCCAGGCGCAAAAAATGGCACCCAGACTTTTTGAGGTGCTCGCAAATGGAGAACCTTTAGGCGCAAAATGTGCCTGGCGCCCTGCTAATTTCAAACCCTGAACTTCCTTTAGATTGGAACAGCTATCAGCCAATTGCCAATTCCTGTTTTGGGGGGAAGGTGCAGATCTGCACTGTTTGCCCATTTGCTACTGGGTAAAGTTCAAGGTGTTACTGTTAGTATATAAAGTATATAAAGTTACTGTTAGTATATAAAGTTCTTAACAACTTGAGACCAATTTGCCTATGAGATCGCCTTGCCCTACATGTGTTTACTTGACCACTTGGATCGGTGGAATTGGTACTGCTACAGGTGACAAATAATACCCGTTTCACATTTTTAAGGACTCCTTGGTGTGGCAGCGCCTACATTTTTGAACTCCCTGCCTACTGAGATCAAGCATGTGCCTTCACTATGCTATTTTCAGTGCCTGCTAAAAACATTCCTGTTTTGACACACTTACTCAGATGCTTAGAAAGCTGAAGTAATTTTAATTTGTTTTAGTATGTTAACTTACATTTTAAAATAGCATTGTAATTTGTTCTTGATTTGTGTTATCATTTGTAATCTGCTTTGAGGTTGTTTTTAATCAAGTGGCGTATAGATTGTATTAAATAAATAAACAAACATTAGCCACCCCTCTACTCACACTTCTTTCTCCACAGTTCTGCCCCTTTCTCCTCCAGCTGCTTTATTGCACCATAGAGAGGGCTTGCTTTTATGGAGAGGCACCAAGGGAGATGGCATTTCCTCGGCTGCCCACAGTTGTGCCCCATTAAGCAGTCAGCTGCACTCTCCACACACAGCTTCAGGTGCAGAAGGTTTGGTGAGTTTCCCAGAGTCCCAAGGATGGAAAAAGGACACCCCACCGCCCCAGTTTTCTCTTCAGCCTCTTCCCCTTCTCCAGCTGCTTTCATTCCATTCTCTTGCTCTAGTAGTGCCTTGAAGGTAACGGGCTTCTCAAGTGTGCAAGAACATTTTTTTAAATAATGACCTCCCAGTGTGTTTCAAGACGAGTTGTTCCTTAGGAGCACTTTTGAACAACTAGTTTGAACTTGTTATCTACACACTGTTGCAATTGACTGTTCAAGAGTGTCCCTGAGAATATATTGGATCCATAAATAGATCTTGAACACTTGGAGGCGGTCTTCCTTCTTTTTCCTGCAATTGGTACCTTCCCATTTTTCTTTTCTGCCTCAAAAATGAATGGCAAACTGAATGAGGCAGGTGAGCATCTTTCTTTGGAAAGGGGAGCCCTTCCTTTCTACACCTTTTATTACAGTGTGCTTTCCCCTGTTGCTTCAGTATTGTAGATTGAATGAGTGAATCTGTTAGGCTTGGTGTCTTTTTCTCGACAGAAATTTATGTGCCTTCAGCAAGGGCACTGAAGGCAGAAATTATCCCATCTCTAGTAAGGAGCACCTTTTAATTTTTTTACCTGGCATGTAGCTGTATAAAGGCTTCCATTGGAAAAAAATCTGATGACCTTCAACAGCTAATTAGAGAGAAAGTGGTTCTCCTAGTGATCAGTGATGAAGCATGCCATGTTGTTATGACTATAAGCTAACAAATAACACAAATTACACTGGTTTTGCCTTCCAAATTAGCCAAGATGCTTTTCAGTTGGCTTTTCAGATAAGCCTCTGATATGTTCAGTGTAGATGTACCATTCACAGTACATAGTTTAATGTGAAATAATAGTGTATGAGTGATAGTTATTTACGTGACATTTTCCCCTTCAAGTGTTACAGGTCATATATACAAAGTAGTTCACACTACTGGTCTGGATGGAAAAAACCTTCTGGAATTGCTTCCACTTTCTAAACGTATAGGAAACATTGTGTCGTTGGTTCAGCCACCAGTCATATCTGATGCTAAAGGGGAAGACTCCATGTCTGGTCATAGTCATCTTAAGGACCTGTTTATAACTCCGTCTTCATTTGTTAAAGCTCCTGAACTTAATACAGCTACTCCTGGAAAATTAATTTTACCAAAGCCATTGGAAGAAATGGAAAATATGGAAGTAGCTCCTCTTGCAAAAGAGAACCCAACTACGCCATCAACTTCTACCATTCACAGCAGTTATCATTCAGCTGATAATTCCTGGGAAAAGGATGCTACTCTAGTTTCCCCACACAAGAGCAGTGCGGAATATGTACCTGTGAATAAAAAACTCCCAGTTACTGTGAAGAGTCCTGTAGTGCCCTCTGGACATCACCTCCAAATACCAGCGCACGCAGAAGTAAAATCTGTCCCAGCTTCTTTTTTGCCTCCAACAATTCAACAGAAGATACTGGCCACAGCAGCCTCAAATGCCTTTAGAACATGTGAAGTTACAAACGCATCAACTGTTATATATGTGTCGCCAGTAAATACAGTGAAAACACATTCAAAACCATTGCCAAATTTATGTCCACAGCCTGTCGGGGAAGTATCAAAATCTTTGGTGCTGACAATGGCACAAACAGCAGCCAGTAGTTCTGCCCTGGTAACGTCTGATAGCCTGGGAAACCAGTCATCTCCTATGAAGTGGGTTGTTGAAGAAAACCCACAGTCAGCATCCTGCCTTGTTCCTGTAAAGTCGTCAAACAGCGTGGCATCAAATATCTTAAAAACATTGGTTAATCCTGAAGATGGAATAAACAACCCTGCCAGTATTCTGCCTACTTGTTCGAACAACCTGAATGAAAGCCAAGCACAAATGCCCTCGATTAATGATAATGCTCTGGTGATGTTCAATGGGAAGGTGTATTTACTGACTAAGAAAGAGTCCACTGTGACATCAGCAAGCAAATGTGGCAGCCAAGTATCACTCGGTGCTGAAACACATTTCAGAAAAAATGCATTACCGTTCATTAATTCAGCTGCAGATAGTACAATAACCAACCAAGTTGTCAATTTAGTATTGTCGAAGAACAAAGGAATTGCCCCTTATGCAAAGGATCCAAAATCCAGTGAGAATATGAGACTTTTCCCACAGTCTGAACTAAAGGATTTTAAAGTTACGTCTCCATCTCTCACACCACCACCACATGGGAATCTGCAAGTAAGCAGCATCAGCCAACCTGAGGCAGTGTCCACACCAGAAAACGTCCTAGCTGGAGGAAATATTGCTAAAATATCAATCACAAAAGAAAGGATAAAGCATTGCTTACAGAAAATTATTCCTCCAAAAGTACCTGCTGCTGCTTTAAAGCCATCTACAAGGCATGGTACTTCTGAAGACCAAGATCAAAAGGTAACTTTCTCGCTAAATTGTACCAATGGTACAATTGTCTATGATTTGAAGTGTCAGTTGCCTTAAATGAGTACTGTTGCATAATTATTTTGATAGGGAGGATTTTAATAGGCTATCTGACAAGTGAGAGTAAAAAAAAATGAAACTGGTTTTCATTGCCTGCTGCCTCAAGTCTTTCACTGAAAAGAAATAAAATCTGAACCATCAGCTGTTGTAAGGTTCTGTGTTTCTCCAGCAAAAAATACTTTGTTGATGTTTTTAAGCAGAGGCTTGACAACCATATGTCAGGAGTGCTCTGATGGTGTTTCCTGCTTGGCAGGGGGTTGGACTCGATGGCCCTTGTGGTCTCTTCCAACTCTATGATTCTGTGATGTCTATAGTATTAAGATACAGAGGCACTGAAAGAGAGCTACCATGCAAGCTACCAAGCTGTTGGGGCTAGGTGTACTGCTTGCCCTGGGCAATTTTGATATTTAATCCAAAGGGGCAATGTTCTGACAGTTCGGAAGGGGTCCTGTTTGTTTACTTGGGGCAGTATTGAACTAAATAATTGTGCAAACACAAGGATTACGATAGTGTACCAGGACTTCCAGCCCTCTCCTCCTAGTATGTGTACCCTGCACTGTCCCCAGATCTGTTCTGGAAGGTTGTGAAAACCACTAAAATATATTTAAGAGGGGGAGCGCATTCTGTTACATTCAATACAGCCCCATAGCTATTTATTATTTATACATATATATGTGGAAGGCAATTCACAAATACGCCCCAAAGCGATTTACAGTCATTTTTTTTAACATAATTTTGAAAAGCACACAAAACAATACAGATTTCAAAACGAACACCTAAAGAAGAGACCTTTCCATCTAGCTGGAAAACCTTGTCAAAACAAAAATGTCTTCATTTGTTTCAAAAAAGTACAGATGCACTGGAGAAGGAAGCTAAAAAGAAGTTAGTTTTCCTTAAGCTACAAACCAGCATTCACAAATAGCAAGTGTCCAAGGCTATCCAATTCTAGGGCTATCACTTAAAGCAGGGCTGGGGAACCTGTGGCCCTTCAGATGTTGGACTGCCATCATTCCCTGATGACTTGGCCATGCTGGCTGGGTCTGTTATGAGTTGGAGTCCAACACCACCAACAGAGTATCATGGATTGTCTGTCCACTGGATTATGGCTAATGGATTAAGCTTCAGTATATGTTCCTTTGTAACCTTTTTTCGGCCACAGACAATCTTCCAGGGGCCATATACCAGTGGCGGGCAGGTTCAGAGGTAAACTGAGTGGATCCAGAAGCAAAATGGGTTCAGTAACAGTTGTTACAGTAGTTACAGTCTCACCATATAAAAGCCAGAGGTTTCTACATGCAAACATTTCTCCATCCAGGTGAGCAGTAGGCATTATCATTGCTCAGTTACATGTTCCTGCCAGACAAAACCACTCATGAAGGCTATGGAACAGGGCTAGTAAAGGGTCTGGCTTGAAGAGGAGCATGACTTGGGAGAGTCCAGAGTGCTGAATTGAGAGTCCTGGAGCCCCCCGAAAATTAAAGCTTTGTGTACAATACCCTTAATCATTGTGATGTTCTGGCAAGCTTATATGATGAACGTTTATTATTTCAGATGGAGAGGATACTTGCAGGAGTGGCTGCTCAGATCAGACAAAGGAAACAGAGAAAACTCTGTCATGAGTTGAGAAAAAAATTTGGCCTGCATAGAGAAGAGAGAGTATATCTGCAGAGAATTCCTTTATCAGTTGTTCTCAGAAAATCAGAAGTGACTGTGTGTTCCAACAATGTACAGATGAGTGACTCTTGCAAATTGCCACCGGAAGTACCTATTAAACCTGGACCTGAGGAAGAGGAAGAGGAAGAGGTATCCGAAATGTTTATGTGTCTCACTATACCATTTTGTTGTTTGAATTATTTTCATATTCATCAGTATTGTTACTCAGTCATTGAAGCTTCATGCAATGATTGGCTGAGCTATTGTTATGTCGCAGTGTTTTCAAAATATTCTAACTGCTGAGCAAGCAGACCAACTTCTGCTTGGTTTGGAATAAACTAATAGGTATAGAATGAGCCATGTGGACACGTAGTAAAGCAGAGAAAAATGAATGGAGAAGGGAGAATGAGTATGCTGTGTACAAAAAGAAAAAGAGAATCCCGAGAGGATGGGTGGAGTAAATTGGGCGAGGGAAAACGAGTCCAAGAAAGGTAGAGAAAATGAGAAAAAGGTATTGTGAAAAATCTTCATGGGGCCCTAGCACTCAAAAGTAATTTCTATGATTATGTTAACTTGGGAAATATTTTGACATATATTTAAAAGTGACAGCTGGTGCAAAATGCAGCAGCTAGGTTGTTGATTGTGGCACTCCATCAACACCATAGAAAATATTGGTTGAGGGAGCTGCACAGGCTGTCAATATGCTAATAAGCGCGGTTCAAGGTTTTGTTGTTAGCATTTAAAGCCTTAAACAATTTGGGACCAGGGTATCTAAGGGACCACCTTGCCCCAGAAATGTGCTTTTTTACAGGCGGCGACAATTTTGTGCAGGGTGTTCTGTTCACAGCCCCCACATGCATCAGCGGAGCACATATAAGCGCTCCCTACCCCACCAGGTACATAAGGACCCGCATGTCGGCGATCACACATCAGCAGGACATGCCTAAAATGGTCATTACCTATACTAGAAACTGGACTTTTAGTGTTTTGGTTTAAACCTTCTAGAATCAGTTACTAGCTGAAATTAGACAGCTTAGTGTCACGATGTTTAGTCGCCTACTTAAATCATTTTTAAGAAGCCTTTCTCTGAAGTCACTGGTTGAACAATAGTGTATCTGAATAAATAGCTTTATTTTTAAATTTTTGGAAATATTTTAGAAGAAATGGCTTTAATGTTTTAGAATTTGTAGAGATTTATTATTTTCTGGAATGATTTGGTTTTAGAACTCATGTTTTATTCTGCACGCTACTTGGATGCCTTTATGCTATGAAGTAGTTTATGAATTTGTTAATAAAATTAACAAAAGTTGGTACACGTTCAGTAGATTTTAGGAATATAGGTCAGAATTTTAGGAAAATCTAGCCCAGTATTGTCCAGGGATTGGTTGGGACTTTATGCGTGCTCTACTGCTGAGCTGCAGTCCCTCCTGAGCTTTGGAAGTGAGTGGCAGTAAGTGGGGGGGGGGGGAAATAACATTAAAGAATTTTAGTATTATTAAAAAAAAACATGATTTGTGAGTAGGGCATATTCCACGATGCTAGGTGGATATTTTCATACAAATCTAACCCACTCCTTTTCCACTGATACTGAAAACTATCATTGCCTATAGAGGTTTATACAATCCCAAGGCATGGAATACACTGGTGGTAGAGTTAAGCAATTAGAATAGTTCAAGTTATAAAATAGCTTTGTGGACTATATATTTTATTTTTTTGAATAATTATAATGTTGCAATAATATAGTATTACCTAATATTCTTCTCCCCCCCCCTTCCCCCTTACAGATAACTGAGGAACAGGAGGAAGAGTTGAATATAAAGAGGAAGGCAAAAATGCTACCAATACAAGAAAATACAAAGAAGCAGAAAACAGAAATACAATCTATACCAAAGCCAAATTTGACATGTGGCAACTCTGACTCAGTAGTGGATAACCCGAGTAGCTCTTGCACACAACTTGTATCAGAGCAAGGAAATCCTACAAGCATTCTGCAGTTCTCTCAAAGGGTGGACCCACACTCAAATCTTTGTGTTCAAAGTAATGAAGAGAACAAAATTTCAACCTCTGCTTTACACTACAGTGAACATGAAACTCCTTTAAGCAAGGGTACTTTCAGAGAAGATTTTTCATTTAACCCTCCAGATCTGGAGGAAACAATAAGAGATGAAAAAATAGCAAAGCTTAAACTCATGCTGAGGGAACGAGAGGCAGCACTAGAGGAAATTCGTAAAAAAATGCAGCAGACGTGACAAGTCTAGTCCTTACTTAGCCCCAAATTTTGCTGCAACCCCTTTGCAACTTAATGTTATTTCTTGTTTTTTGCATATAAAGCAAATAAAAAATCTAGTTTTTTATGTTTACATATTGAGTGCAAGTATAAACATTTTCAAGCCTAGGAACTTATGTAGCAGAGTATTGTTTGCAGAATGTGATACTTGTTAGTTCAATATATTCTCATTATTTCAGTAAATGCAGTTTATATTCTTGTTGTTTATTGAGGTCGTTTCATAGAATGAAATGTAAATGATTTTTTTTCAGCTTTACGTTAAAAGGAACAGCTTAAGTTTGTTTCAGAAAAATGAAATTTCTAGAAAAATTGCTAGTATTAACTTATTTGAATTGGGTACTTGGAATCAAATGTCAATGAATGGGGTAAGAGTATTGAATTCGTCAAGTTTCTTTAGTGATAAAACAGTTTGATTGAATTTCCTTAAGCCAGCTTGAAAAAAATCAACTCTTTAACTTCACCCAGTTCAGTTTTTAATTAGAGCAGGTGAGATCTGCAACAAAGTGGTGTGCTGTAATGTTCATATTCAGGATGCCCGACAGGCAGCCATGCTCTTTTCTGAAGTACCTCTCTCCCTTATCTATAAAGCTCTTGCCCTCGTTGAAGTGTATGTATCTTCTGTTTTAGTTTGAATAGAATACTTACTGGTCTAATTTGGTATGTTTTATATCATGTTGGAACATATTTGACGGTAAAAATGTATTCATCAAGACACTGCATATGTAGATTCCTGCCACAAAATGTTCCAGTAGTGTTCGTTTGTTTTTTTTGGCACTCTCAAAATTTGGTTGCATTTAAACCATTGGCCACAATGCCATATAGAATATGTTCCCTTAGCTAATTATTATTGGTAATCCATTAATAACCAGCTACCTTGAATTGTATATGAATACAAGTGGTTTAAATGGTTTTGGTTGTCCTAAAATATATAGAAACGAGTTCATCTCATAACAATCTTTTGTTTTATTCAGTTGCCTACTGTTCAGTTCCCTCTTACTATGTAAGAGAAGACAGCCCCATTACCTGGGTACCATTGACATTGGCGGTAAAAAGGTAAAGGTACCCCTGCCCGTACGGGCCAGTCGTGACTGACTGGGGTTGCGCGCCCATCTCGCTTAAGAGGCCGGGGGCCAGCGCTGTCCGAAGACACTTCCGGTCACGTGGCCAGCGTGACGAAGCTGCTCTGGCGAGCCTGCACCAGCGCAGCACACGGAAACGCCGTTTACCTTCCCGCTATAAAGCGGTACCTATTTATCTACTTGCACTTAAGGGTGCTTTCGAACTGCTAGGTGGGCAGGAGCTGGGACCGAATGACGGGAGCTCACCCCGCTGCGGGGATTCGAACCGCCGACCATACGATCGGCAAGTCCTAGGCGCTGAGGTTTTACCCACAGCGCCACCCGCGTCCCACCCGTTTGTTATGAAAACAAAATTTTAACTTGTCTTTCTTGTTGATACCGGCTTATGATCTCAGAATATGTGTGGGATATAGAAAATGTTTGTTCTTCGAAAAGACAAAGGGTTCTGATTTTTAAAATCCACCCAAGTTTAGAACAGGCATATCCCAACTTGTCCTCTCATAGAATTGAAGAGTTGGAAGGGTCATCTAGTCCAAACCCCTACAATGCAGGAATCTCAACTAAAACATCCATGACAGATGGCCATCCAACCTCTGCTTAAAAACCTCCAAGGAGAAAGAATCTACCACCTTCCAAGGGAATCTGTTCCACTGTGAGAAAGTTCTTCCTGATGTTGGTTCTTTCTTGTAACTTGAATCCATTGGTTCATGTTCTGGAGCAGGAAAAAGCAAGTTGGCTATCTTAACATAGTTTGAAAACACCATCTGAATTTTGTTAAGCTGCAGGGGAAGTGATACCATCAGCTTTGGAAGGAAATTTCCACATGTTGCTTAGCAAAGAGAAGGTTGCTGTTTGATTCAGAAATTCTACAAGGTCTAGTATGCAAATACAATTATGGAAGGAGCTGTGCAGTGACTGTACCTTTCTGTGTCTCCCCCCTAACGTGGCAACTATGTTGTGGCTGGCACCCACAGAACTCTCAAAATTCCAGGTGTGCCCACTGGCCCAGAAACGTGGTTGACCCCTAATTTAACCTATACATGGAAATCTTTCAATCCCATCTCCTTTTGTGAGTATGCAGAATCATGGACTTCAGTCAGCAAACTTTAATCTGTATTTTATTATTCATTTTATAAAAATATGGAAGAAATGTTGCAGGATGCTACTGGCAGTATTACTTCATATTCGGAATTGCATTGCTTTATGGGTTAATTAAAAATATTTTCACATAAGTGACAGATTTCATTAACAATCCTTCATCAATATTTGCATATAAAATGACACATTTTTACTGCTTGCACAGAATGTGCTAAATCTTAAAACACATTTATAGAGTTGTAGATGTGGTTGATGACAACGAGACAAGTAGGCATCTATCTTGTTAGTTGCATATTAAGAGTGATGGCATAACTGAGTGAAATCCAATGGTGTCTGTGCTCAAGAGCAATGGCACTTCACTTAGGTGACCCTCCAGGACAGATTTGGGGAGAGGATAGGGAAGTCCCATTGTGTGAGCAGAAGTGCACTCAG
This sequence comes from Podarcis raffonei, assembly GCF_027172205.1. Classification (NCBI taxonomy): domain Eukaryota; kingdom Metazoa; phylum Chordata; class Lepidosauria; order Squamata; family Lacertidae; genus Podarcis; species Podarcis raffonei. The sequence goes on from NC_070607.1 coordinate 67,814,685, forward strand.
GCAACATTGGATTTTTAGACACAAAACCAACATAGGTTCATCAGATATTAAAAGCTAGTGTTTGATCCAAAGTTTCCCTTCTGACAGAAAAAGCCATTCTCTGATGGACGGATTCCACCTTTAGATCCAATTCATACTCATTCTCCATTGTTATCTTCTCATATATTCCCTGTGGTTGGCATTCCTTGGTCATCTGCTAGTAGCTGCTGATGTGTATAATAAAGATTGTGCCCATGCAGCAGTGCTTCTGTACGCAAGGAGATTTTCTGAAGAAGGGAACAATGGTGGAAAAGAATGAATAAAGTCTGTCAATCCATTTTCGCAGAGCAACAACTGCAACATCAAACAGTCCTCCACTAGATCTTCCTTCACTGGGTGGTGATGGTGGAATTGATGGGTCTCACTGGTTTGGATTACTATTGGCTGTTTTTTTTTTTTAATTCCAGAGATGTGTGGTGGGATTTTTTTCAGCTCAATGGCTGCATTTCCTCATGGGGAACATTCCAGCAGCTGCATGCCAGTAATAGGTGGGCCAGAGGTAAAAGCGGGTGAAATAATGGATACAACTCTTACCTATTTACAGTAGGCTACATACCAGCTATACAAGTCCCACATCTCTCAATCCACATAAATCAGAGGAATTATCACAGTTTAAGGACACATTCTAGCAAGGCAAAAGAACTCAAGTGGGGTATTGAGTAGCAGTGGCGTAGCATGGGTTGTCAGCACCCGGGGCAAGGCAAGTAATTTGCGCCCCCTAACCCGTGGATTTGCACCCCCTAACCCGTGGATTTGCACCCCCTAACCCGTGGATTTGCACCCCCTAACCCGTGGATTTGCGCCCCCTAACCCTAACCCCCAGATGTTGCGCCCGGTGCGGCCGGCCCCCCCTGCACCCCCCACACTACGCCACTGTTGAGTAGGGCTGTGACAAGGACTGGATAGAGAAGCCTTGAGAGCTGTATCTAACCCTCAGGACTGAGGTTCCCCAGCTATGCTACAGATGTACCTGGAGGGATTTTGTTGGAACACTTAAACCAGGGGTGGGATACCCGTGGTCCTCCAGATGTTGCTGAACTCCCATAATATCTGACCTGTGGCCATGTTTGCTGGGGAGGATGGAAGTGGGGAGTCCAGTGTCATCTGGACTTCCTACCTGGCTTAAATAGACATGAACAGATATGGCAAGGCACTAAAGGTGTCCTAATTCTCAAAAAAAGGCTCGTGGTGGGGAATCACCCTTTAAGGGGGAAGGTAGGGTATAAATTCATCATATAGAATAACATTCTGCAGTGCGTAGCAGAAATGAATTTTTTAATGGTTTTCCATCACTAAATCCAGTGATCCATGAGACACTTGTAAAGAAAGGTTTCATGCATTGCTTTGTAATTTGGTATTGGCTCATAAGCAAGGATTTTACTAGGAGCTAAGTGCCCATGCAAGTCAGGAGCTGGCCTCATTATGAGCATAAACTTGACGTTTATCAGTGTATCTGAACCAACCTGAATAAGACATAACAAAACGAAGACCATACATAGGAGCCTTGTTGCCAGAGTCCTTCATGTACACAGTCTTATCTAAAAGATTTACTACCTAGCTGAACTCTTGCTTATATTGAATGGCAAATTGCAAGACTGCATATATTCTTGTCAAGTTCTTTGTGACTACATACATGCCTTGTGTGGATTTTATTTTGAGTCATACTACCAATTGCACTGGGACTTTCAGTGCATATTATACTTTCATTGTATACAGAGTTGGGTTTGTTTTCATAAGCAAGGGAGACAACGCAGACAAAATGTTGTTCTTCATGCTTAAAAACAGATTTCTGAAAAAGGTAATATTGCAAGGCCAGCCTCTGAAAGTAAACTATGCTTGTATGAAGTGTTCTTTTTTCTCTTGTAGCTCAGAAAAACAGCCATTTTAATTTCTGTGCTCCATCTAGTGCACATACTGTCTTAATAGTGGCTATCTAGTGTGCATACTGTCTTTAACAGTGGCCAGTCATGTACGTCAAAGAGGAAGTTTACAGATCAAAAGCCACAAGCTTTTAGCATGGGGTGGTATTTACCTTACACGATTTGCTATGGAAATTCACATTTCATATTATCCCATGAAGTGCCTTCCTTGTTGTGTTAAGCCACCCCCCAAAACTTCAGGATGGTTAAGGATATCTATTATCGCTTAGAAGCTATTCAACTAAAAACTCGCATTGGTTTACCTGGAAGTCACGAATGTAAGTAAGGAAAAAGCTGAGGAAAGAGAAAGCCAAAGACCACTCAGAGACTGTGCTCATGATGTGAAAAGTGTAACCCTGTAGAAGACAAAAACAGATTTCTATGAGAATACATCTTAGTGGTGAAAGATCACTAATAGCAATTAAGTGACTGTCAACAAGTAGTCAAAACAAGAGGGAAGTTTCAGCATGCCCAGGGGAATCCTACAGATTGCAAAAAGGTATGAATTGTTTTTGAAAAGATGAACACTTAAGGGGGCAAACCCTATAAAATCAGCTCATGGATGACTAAGCATGCTCAGTAGGCATAGCCTTTAAAGTAATAGTTGGAAAAGAAAAATGGAACAGATGGGGATGAGTTGAATACTGTATTTAGAGGAAATTAGGATGGGGGGATGAAACCCTGAATGCAAACCACCCTTTTACAACTGGGGATACACTGCAGCATTTTGTTGCAGGTTTCTCTTGTTCCTTCTAAAATAGTCTCATAGATAATAAGTGTATGGAAAGTGTGTTGAGGGCTGATTTTCCCATAGCCACCTATTTGGACAGTACAGTGGTGCCTCGCAAGACGAACGCCTCGCAAAACGAAAAACTCGCAAGACGAAAGAGTTTTCCATTTTGGAGGTGCTTCGCAAAACGAATTTCCCTATGGGCTTGCTTCGCAAGAAGAAAGCCCATAGGGAAATCTCCGTCGGCCTTCAGAAGAGGTCCTGGACCTCTTCTGAAGGCCGGCGGGGGGCAAAAGTTTTTGCTCCCCCCCGCCTGCCTTCCCGGGATAGCGGAGAAGCGCAGCGCGTTTCTCCGCTATCCCGACGGCTTTTGAAGGCAGGCGGCCAGCATTTTCAGATCACCCCGGGACAGCAGAGAAGTCTCAGCTGTCCCGGGGGCTTTTAAAATGCTGGCGGGCGGCAGTGAAGCTTTCGCTGCCGCCCGCCAGCATTTTCAGATCGCCCCGGGACAGCAGAGAAGTCTCCGCTGTCCCGGGGGCTTTTAAAATGCTGGCAGGCGGCAGCGAAGCGTTCACTGCCGCCCGCCAGCATTTTCAGATCGCCCGGGACAGCGGAGAAGTCTCCGCTGTCCTGGGGGCTTTTAAAATGCTGGCAGTCGGGAGGAAAGCCCTCCTGTCCCCGGAGCTTGCGGGGTGGGAGGTGGGGAGAAGGGCTTTTCTTCCCACCGCCAGCCTTCAGAACAGCCTTCTGAAGGCTGGCGGTGGGAAGAAAAGCCCTTGTCCCCCCCCCAGCCTTCAGAAGAGGTCAGGGGACAGACTGTCCCCGGACCTGGTCTGAAGGCGGTTTCCATAGGAACGCATTGATTGATTTTCAATGCATTCCTATGGGAAACCGTGCTTCGCAAGACGAAAAACTCGCAAGAAGAAAAAACTTGCGGAACGAATTAATTTCGTCTTGCGAGGCACCACTGTATACAGAATGGCAGTGAATGAGTTCTGATTTGCGCTCCATACATTTTTGTTGGGTTATTTCCAGGTTCAGAGGCAATAGGCCAGTGAATAACCATGTTAAGGAAGAATGCTACACCATCATCTAGTGCTATGTGAATGAGCCTAGGTTCCTCATTCATATAGCACTAGACACTAGCTATTTCTTTCCCTTAACTGTGGTTTGTCATTTCATCCAAAAAGCTAAGTAAGGTTTGTTAATACTAATTACAGTTAATTTCAAAATAAGCCTCCTTCAAATAAAGATATATTGTGTTAAAGCTAACCATAATGTATTGAACCACAATTCACAGTTCAGACAAAAACAGGCCAGAGTTAAGGAAAGCAAAAGCCTCACTTCCATGTGAAAGGAAGGAAGGGAAACATGCAAGCCTAGGAGGAGGCTACACTTATTCATGTAGCATAATGGGAGGAAACCCTGTTTTAACAAGGCCAACTTTGACCCCCCCTCCGGTGGGTAAAGTCTGGCTCGTGAGCTGGAGAATCTCCATCCCTGCGCTTAAACCATGGTTTAGCACTATAACTGAAGATGGTCAATGCCATTTGCTGAAGAGTAACTGGGGGCTATTACCTTTATACCCTGCTTGTGGGCATCCCACAGACATCTGGCCGACCCAACTGAGCTCTTCTTACACATTTCTCTAGACTGGACTGGCATGAAATGGGCCGCAATATTTATAGAAAATGTGAGAAACACTTGTCTCATATTATTTTTAGGGTTATGTTTGTTAATTTATGTGCTACTTTATCTGGGGGGGCGGACTACTCAAAGGAGCTAGCAAATTGGCAGAAGCTCAGGCAGGGCAACTGTCATGCAATCTGGTTTTTAATTTTCCAGGTACCTTCTGGTTCAAATAGTCAAGCCAACAGTGGGCTTTGAGCTCCCTACATCACCACTGCCTTACTTTTGTATGCCCTGGTAATTTTTTACTGTGACTACTTAGCTGTTTGTTTTTTAGGGTGTGTGCGTGTGTGTGCGTGTGTGTGTGCGTGTGTGTGCGCATAGCTCTCCCTCCCCCCCCCTATATATATGCTACAATGCAGAGAACCAATTTCCATTATGTCTTCAATTTTTCTCATAAGAATATGAAACTTACGTTCTCCTGGGGGTCCCAATGCAGCTTCTGTACTAAACCTGTTCCACACAGGCCACTGTACAAAATGACTGAAGAAATAAACACTTTTAGCAGGTTAAGGAACACCCATGAGGCATATGGAGCACCCTCACTTTACATTCATCCTTGCTTGCCTTTATTTGCTTTTTCTCTGATCTAGGAGCTCTGGTTTATTGGCTGACTCATATCAAGAAATAGAAGAGATATTATTTTTCCTGGTATGGGTCTTCAGTTTTGCTGGTTTCCTCAGTTTGTCCATGTCCTTTAAAAATGTGATAACCATAAACTGACCAAATGCCTCAGCTGAGATTTAGGGAGCAGTCCAAATCCAAGATCTGCCAGGATGAGTGGAGTTTGGAACAGGTGTATCTCTGGGCTAAGCCTAAGCTCAGCCGGCTGAAGACCCTCAGCTTTGCTCAACTGGAGAATACTCTTCCAGCCAGCACTGGAATGAGTCCTGAAAAAGTTGTGTTCTGTGGAGAGGCAGAAGACTTGCCTCTTTTCCAAATTCAGCTCAGTCACATGATTTAACTGCTCAATGGTCAATCTTACTTGCAAAAAGGGTGGTGGAAGACAAACTCTATTTAAAGACTTGTTTTCCCTCTTCAGGCTTGGGCTCACTCAGTCCTACTCCTGAATGGAGTTTGGAATAGGAGTGAATTAACAGCAGCATAATTTACCCCAGTGCAATTAACACTGGCTTCCGACAGGTTTGATTGCTCTCCCCATCAATGCCAAACAGAATATTTTTTTTACCTCTTGTGAAATGTATACCAATATAGTTGAAATTTAGAGACTCACAAATGGATTTCCTTTCAAATACCCCTAACATCTGCTTTGCACTTTCAGCATTTGAGAAACCATTCAACTTTATCTTAGTCATTTATTTACGAAATAGATTTGCAGCCTAGTCCCTATGCAGAGAAGTATGAATACATTCAGCATGTTTTTGAATAGCAGCTGCAGATTGTGATGTGCAGGAAGGGAGGCTAACCATTTCTTTCTGTGCTGCAATCCCTATGAAAATCCCTATGCTTTATTTTTCCTGGGAGGGAGGCTGTAATTGGCACCAGTGGCATCAACGTAATGTTGTTATACAAATATATGATGCAGCTGCATTTTGAATCCTACGTATACTTAAATAAGCATCACAGAACTGGGAAAGATGCATAAAAAGAACAAAAACTATCTGAGGGCTTGAGAACCTTCCATAGAAGGAAAGGCTAGAACATTTAAAACCTTTGCGTTAGGAAAAAAGTCAGCCGGAAGTAAAATACTGGACTAGATCTACCTTTGGTCTGATCAAATAGGGCTCTTCTTATGTTCTTATACTAACACCCACTGAAGTCACAGAGACTTCCAAATAGAACATGGGTGAGTTGAACTGCAGTCTTATGTTCACATTCTACTATTTGAATATAAATTATACATGTTCACTGTTTTAATGACATTTCACCACAAAGGATACTACTCACTATGCTCAATGTACACCACAGCAGAACTGTCAGTCTGATCCAAAAAATGCCCTTTCCATGAATCCCTGGTTGCATCTTGTAAGAAAGAACTGTTTGAACCAGAATGTAAATGGCTCCTATTCCAAACGTGAGACAGGCTCCGGTTACATGCATAGAAAATAAAGTGCTTTTCTGGAGGAAAAGAACACAGGTTTCAAAGCTGGTTTGACCAAGTAATATTTGAAAGCTGAACAATTCAGTCAATAAACTGAGACTTTAGAGGGGTGGCTCCCAAGGAGAGTTCACATTTTCAAAAAAATGTGGTTTGATAGCAAAATCATATACCTATTTCTTACATCTGTCTCCCAGACTTAATTCATGTTTTGTATTTTTTACACTTAAAACATTTTTGCCCTACTCTTTAGTGGAAAATAATAGTTTACATACAAGCTTTTCTCCAGGAAGCTCAAAGTAGCACACATGTGGTTTCCAGATAGTCTCTCACCCAACTACCATAGATATGTCTAGTTTGAAGGTTGCTGCATTATGTGTGTCTAGAACTCTGATAGCACTTTAACCTCAACAACTCTTAGAAGGTTAGGCTGAGAGACTGCAACCAGCCCAATGCCATCCAATAAGCTTTGTGCCTGAGCATTTCATTTCATTTCTTAGACTTATCAGTCACTTGTCACCTGAATATCTCCCAAGAGGCTTACAGCAAAAAAGGCAAGTTGCTTAACAAATCATGTGTAAATATTGAAATTCACACCAATAAAACTAAACAGCACTAATTGCTACTACGTAAATGTACAGCAAGGTCATGGCAATCGTACAATTGTGGCCTGACAACCAAAGCCCAATTGTAAACACAAACCTATTATCAGATGAAAAATTGTGTTTCATGTGCATTCACTACCCAAATTTATGCTGGAAGACAATCAATAGGTCCAGACAATCTCTGGAGAAAAAAAAAAAGCCTATCATATCCTATATTCCAAAACAATTAAAGATGAAGTACAAACCTGGAAGTTTGCAATGATGCAAAGCCCAAAGCAACTAACTGTTCCTAACACAAAGCCAGCTTTATTTAACTTGAAGATCTTGGGGTTGTCAGGATTCAAAGCATCAACTTGTTTGTATCGGACATACATGGTTGCCATGCCTGTGAATCCAAATACAGCACAGTAAGACTATGGTATAAAAGACTGCCATTGGAAGAAGCCAAGTATAATTGGTGGCCACCTAAAACTAGCTGCCAGGTACTCAAAATACAATAGGAGGGAAGAAAGTCTGTGAATGCAGCCCTGAGGGCAGATGAATTTTACTTATATGATGTATTATTTTAGAGTAGCCATGTTAGTATGTTGCAGCAAAAAGAACAAAGATTATCATGGCATCTTTAAAAGACTTAACAAATTGATTAGGGTAGAAGCTTTCATGGATTGTTCATTTTGTTAGATGCATGAAGTATTCTCCTGAGTTATAGGGATATATTCACATGGTTTTGCAGGAGCAAAACTGTAAACAGTATGGTCAGAAGGAAATGAAATACAGGAAGCACAAAACAGTGATAATCATATATTAAGAGAGAAAATTCACAAACAGTTGTTTATAACAAACATCCTGGCATTGGTATGGCTATTAACTATGTAGTATCTCAAGACCCTTTGTCTTACACCTTAACGCATTTGTAAGTTTTTAAGCTGTCACAAGATTCTGTGTCATATACAATTACTTGTCTACTATGAGACAGGCAGATTTAGCAGGATTATTTATGGAATAATGAATAGTCAATAATCATATTGCCACCTGTATTTGCCATGGAAATCTTTAAGAACAGTTGTTGTGGTGTCCTTGTCTCGCTTCCATCAGTGCACCTTTTCCACATGACAAGGGCATCTCAATAGCTATGCTACAGAGACAGAATTCTTTCCCTCTGGAGTCTCACAAAGCCTAAGTCTAAGCATCTTTCAGAAGCCTAGGATTCTTCGCCCCCGTACTTACCCAAAAGAGCGGCAATGTTTAACATTATCCCAAACAAACATCTTTCAGGGGGTGTTGTTCCTGTGTCACTGAAAGAAAAGCAATGTAAGATACAGTGACTCTAAAACTCACCAAATGGGAGACATTTAAATTTTTAAATACCAGTTTGTAAGTATCAAGAATAAGCAGTAGATGAAGAAAAAATACAACTATCAAAAGGGAAGCAACCAAAAACAAATCCATGCCCATGAAGTACTTGAGGCACGACTCATTTGGTTTTTGTATTATTTCAAAATGCATGGAGTAAGTTTTTAATGCTTTAATGTTTTTATTAAATGTTTTTATTAAAAGAACAAGTTTTTTAAAGACTTATAAAAGGTTGTTTGCCAAATACAGAGCCTTTCTCTATCTATCTATCTATCTATCTATCTATCTATCTATCTATCATCTATCTATCTATTTATAATAGCCAGCTATGCATGGCTAAAGTTTACCAATGTCTGACAAATTTTCTGACTCCAAGTCATTTAAGAATTTCAATACTTGAATAATGGCAAAGTTCTAAAAAGCAAAGTGCAGTCTTATCAGGCTGCCTATATGCTATCTCTATGTATTCATTCAGAAACACAGACCTTCACCCCCACCCACTTGCAAATTATCTGCTGAAAATATTTGCTAGTAATCCTTTCTCTTGCTTACAGCATGCTGGATCTCTGATTTTTAACACTGCCCAGTGAATTACATAAGGCAGGAGCAGGGAACCTCAGGCTGGCAGGCCAAATGTGGCCCTTGGAGCTCTCCCTAGGCCACAACACCTCACCGGCCTTGCTTCACACCCCAACAATTTTTGCCGGGCTAGGATGTGGCCATGTATTCTGATAATGCCTCTTGCTTTTCTGTATGGAGATACAGAGGAAGAAGAAGAAGAGTTTGGATTTGATATCCCGCCTTTCACTCCCTTTAAGGAGTCTCAAAGCGGCTAACATTTTCCTTTCCCTTCCTCCCCCACAACAAACACTCTGTGAGGTGAGTGGGGCTGAGAGACTTCAGAGAAGTGTGACTAGCCCAAGGTCACCCAGCAGCTGCATGTGGAGGAGCGGAGACACAAACCCGGTTCCCCAGATTACGAGACTACCACTCTTAACCACTACACCACACTGGGGTGTATGAGTATGTGCAGAAACTAGCCTTTCATTGCTCAGCCTCTAGTTCAGCCTAACACTAGCAGGTGGTCCTTGAAAGGTTGCCCAAAAGGGGATGCAGCCCCAGAACTGAAAAAAGGTTCCCTGACATCAGGCATGACAAGGCCTAGAAATGGATAGCTCAGTTGGTGAGAGCATGGTGCTGATAACACTAAGGTTGCAGGTTCGATTCCTGTATGGGAAAGCTGCATATTCCTGCATTGCAGGAGGTTGGACTAAATGATCCTCTGGATCCCATTCAACTCTGCAATTCTATGATTCTAAGGTTTATCTACCACCCCAGACATAAGGCATTACAAATAATGAAGTAAGGACCTTGAAAACATATGAAAGGAGAGAGTGTTCATATCAGCAATATTATTTTTCTTCATCTGAACACATTAGATTACCTTTTTCTATAGTACTAATATTATTTATTTATATTATTTATTCATCTTTATATTTATATGCCCCATTTCCTCCATGGAGCTCATGGTGGAGTGCATGGTGCTCCCACTTCCTCATTTTATCCTCACAAGCACACTGTGAGGTAGTGGAGGTTGAGAGGCAGTGACTCTGCAACACTTCGCCCCACCACCACCCCACAACAGTTTTCTTGTAAAAATGTATACTTATCCAATGGCATTTAAAACTATATATTTAATTAAAACAGTAAGAAGCTCTTATGGATGTTTGGTTACAAGCAATATATGCATCATAGGAAAGAGATCTAACTGACCTGCTCTAGGACCTGTAGCTGGCATGTTAATGGAGAAAATGGATAACTCGGATGCAGGTTTCTCCCTGCCTCTTGGTTTCCAGTGATCACAGCAGCTACACCCACATTGCCTGGGAATAGCCAAATAGGAATCTGTATCTTAGTCAAAATGTGTATGCGGTTTATTACAGCTGCAGATTCTTGCAGTCTCCTATAGTTAAAACATGGCTGCAGGCAAGTTATAACCTATAACCATTTATTGATTTTGCCATACTCCTCTGTAAGGAATTGGGAAGTATACAAACTTCACCGTCCAGCAAAGCCGAGGGGAGAGGAACAAGTTTTTCATCATTGTTAGATAGAAATGAAATAACTTTAAATTGGTATGCATATGACTTTTTAAAAATTAGGAGTTCCACACCCCCCAAAGGGGGAGTGCTTTCCTATGCAGTGATCTTTTGTTATACAGTGGTACCTCTGGTTACAAACTTAATTCATTCTGGAGGTCTGTTCTTAAGCTGAAACCGTTCTTCTTCTGAAGGGCGCTTTCGCTAATGGGGCCTCCTGCCATGCGCATGCTTCTGGTGCGCGATTTCTGTTCACATCCTGGGACAAAGTTCACAACCAGGAGCAGCTACTTCCAGGTTAGCGGAGCTTGTAACCTGAAGCGTTTGTAACCAGAAGCGTCCATAACCAGAGGTACCGCTGTATGTAACAATGCAATAGTAAAAGTCTTACTGACCTGATGTAGGGCACCAAAGGGTCAACATGATGTAAGACGACTGCAGTAATGTATGAGAACACAAAGGAAGCAGATGTCCAAATAACGAGGGCAGAAGGCAAGATGCTCAGACCTTGCTGAAACCACCACATTTCAAAATCATCTTCCAAGTTCAAACACTGAAGAATGAAGAGATACCATTAACTATGTTTTCTCTTCCCCTGCCTTGCCATTGAAAGCAAACAATTCTTTTCGTATGCAGTCTTCTTTGTGTTTAGAAACACACCCAGGCAAACAATTTTACTGACTCAAGACTTTTGTCCCGAGAGATTAGCTTGTTTCACTTTCCGTGCCTGCACTGCAATACCAACACAAACCAGGAAACAGAAAGTTACTGCAATACAGAAGCTGAATGGAAACTAGAAAGCAGAAATGTATTTTGAATATGTGCAAGACTAATTTTTTTTTTTTTAGAAAAAGGAGATGGGGGCATGGGAAAGAATCTAATAAACAGGGTCAAATCTTCCTAGTTTTCTTGGCTGTTTTATCTCTTGGCAGAGATATAAAAATGATCACTGTTTTACCAATTATGTGCAATATCGTAAAAGCATAAAAGAGATGGATGGCATGACAACAAATTCCACATACAGTGAAAAATAATCTTCTAATAAACAATGGGAACATATGAAAACCTGCATAACTGTTAAGAGGATTTAAAAAAAATCAAGTACCATGACTAAAGACTGGAAATAAACACATTAGAAAAGAGCAATTATTGTTTCCAAGACAGGAGCAGACTGATACTACTTGGAATAACCTGGGTCAATCTCCACCTAAAGTTGGAGAAAAAATATGGGCATTGTAAAAGTGGGGTCCTTTTTTATCTAACTGTGAGCATAACTTCATGTTTACACAGTAACAACAGCAATCCCAGCCTTAGATATTGGTTTATCCAGCTAATGCTGCTCAGATTTCTGCTTAAAAATGGACAACACAGTGTAGGGGAGCATCACTGGGCTTGAAAAGAATGCAGCTCTTCCTTTCTACACTCCATTATTTGGTAATGTGCTGGAACCATCTAGCTTTACCCTTAATATTCTTCTGAATCTGTTCCAAGCTCTGAAACGGGGGTCAGCAACCTTTTTCAGCTGTGGGCCGGTCCACCGTCCCTCAGACCATGTGGTGGGCCGGACTATATTTTGAAAAAAATAATGAACAAATTCCTATGCCCCACAAATAACCCATAGATGCATTTTAAATAAAAGCACACGTTCTACTTATGTAAAAACACCAGGCAGGACCCACAAATAATCCAGAGGTGCGTTTTAAATAAAAGGACACATTCTACTCATGTAAAAGCACACTGATTCCCAGGCCACCCACAGGCCAGGTTGAGAAGGCGATTGGGCCACATCTGGCCCATGGACCTTAGGTTGCCTACCCCTGCTCTAAAAATTTTTGTAAGAATATTAATTTTAATATTACCAGCATGCTGTTTTTATTTATCCAAGATAAGAATTTAAACAGGGAATCCAATTCATTCCTGTTTGAAGCCTTTCCACTGCTATGTATTTTTTAGAGTAAACGATAGTTGAATAGCACTGGACACTGCTAATTGATGGTAGGGACTATTTAACAAATGGGACTATTTAACATTTCTTAAGCATTAACAGTGGGGGGGCTCTATATGGGCCTCTGACTATTCTCAGATACTGATACTTCTGCACAAAGGCTACGTAATTCCTTTAGATGAGAAAAGCATATATTATTGGATTCCTCATATCCCGCAGCAGCAGGTGTCCCACAGAAAAAGAGTTAACACATTCAGCACCAGAGACAGAGAACATTCAGAAGACCTGTAACATGGTTGTGCTTTCCTGGATTTCAAACCATAGATTGTAGGTAGATGTGTTCAATTTCCAAATTCATACAAGTACATGAAAATGTGGTACATGGCATTGTGGGCAGAATTCAGTTTGCTGAGAGCCTCACCTTTCATTTTAAAAAGTGTTTCCTTCCCTTGTGGTTGTAAAAATAGGACACAAAGTATGTGAGCAATACATGATGAGTCTCAGGTGGGAGGAGGAGTATTTCCGGGGGGGGGGGCAGAGTTTTAATGCCTTGCATGGATCTTTACACTTCTCCATAAGAGGTCGAAGCGGACTACATTCTAATCTGAATAAATTATATAGATTAAAGAATTAAAGAGTTTAACACAGCCACAGAATTACTCTAATAGTGAACATGGAAATCTTCTCAGCGGCTATTCCAGGAGGTCACCAGTTATATAACTTTTAAAAATTAGTACTTTAATTTGTTTTCCCCTTCCCTTTCCACTCCTTTTCCTTTACTATCATGTCTACTGTAAACATTTGGGCAGTTTTTTAGTAAACGTGCATCACTTTAAAGTGTTAGAAGTTGTATAAATTATAAAGTAGTAACAGAAACAATTAGAACTTGGCTTAGGTCTTATCCTATCCCCCTATTTGCTTTTCATATCAGCACTCTACTTTGTCAGGGCCACTGACCCCAGGTTACAATGGTGAAACCTGCTCTTTGACTTTGATCTGATGCACCTATCTAAGGGCGGGAATATATGTTGCAAACACATAATATCCATAGCAAAACTTGAGAACTGCTTTCCAAAGGGAAAAACTAGATGCAGGAGAAAGATTTGAAGCAGAGAAATGGTGAGGTAAGGGGAAAGGGGCTGTTAAAACCTCTCTCTACCTACCACTTATCCACTCCACACCAATCACCCTTCATTCAAAGCCACATTTCCTTCCCCCAGGTTTCCATACACTTGCATGCAAAATGTAGCCAGGTCCTAAATATGGCAGTTTCTCTTTTAACCATCCTGTGAACTCCAACCACATAGCTTTGGATATTTTGTATTTTGAAAATACTAGGAATCCTGAGAGCTCACTGACAATTGGATCTATTGGGAACAGAACACAAATCCTCACTTTCCCACAATGGAAAATCCTCACATATCCTTAGGTATGGCATTCTAGTTTGGCAAATAAGCTCCGACCCTTTCTGCTGCCAACACTTGGACTCAAGAGCCTATTAATTCTATGAAGAGCAGGATGTCCATTCACAAAAATACTGGTCATACCACCTACCAAAAACACTTATCATCAGCTGGAACTGTCAAATGCAACTACAATTTTTACCATTGTGTGGTGAAAGGTTTATTCTAGCTGGAGTACTTGATCATTACACTTGATATGCTGAAGCCACAGGAGTACTGTGCATGCTGTTTTTAGCTCACAAAGTCTAACTAGAAAGTAATCAGGGACCATAGCACAACTCTTTGGCTGTAGTGGGTACTACTAAACTACTTCCCCATGCATCCCACAGCTTAGCAATACAACTCATAAGGAAAACAGTTGTATGTAGGATGTAGCTTAAATCAACTACGGTATGCACAGAGCGCCAACCAGGATCAGATTCTCAGTGTCTATGATAAAACTCCCAATTCTGTTGGGTAAAGGAAAGTTTAGGGTACAGGAAAGTTTAGTTATTGGGAATAGCGGCAGGATTTTATCATTTTAAACTGTTTATAAAGTTTCTATATTGTAAGGCTTCTGGGGCTCCACATTGGGCATAAATCTGATAAAATAAATATTTTATTTTCCCTGAAATAAGTATGACACACACAACATAGAGTGGAGCTGCAGGTGTTAATGCAGATTTCAAGATACGGGAGATAGATTCTGATGAATGTGGATGTGTCCGACTCTATGAAAAAGGAAAATTAGGAGTTTCTGAAACTAGTTGCAGATAAAAAATACTGATGAGCTCTGGCAGTAGGTCACATGCCATTCATGAGAAAGGGTTGCAACATTTGGGACATTTTCATTTAGAGAAAGGCAAGTAAGAGGTGCCATGGTGGAGAGAAAAGTTTACTTCCTCTCTCGTAACACTGGAATTTGTGGACATCCAGTGAAGCTGAAAGTTGGAAGATTCAGAGCAAAAGAAGTACTGTACTTATTCATGTGGCACATAATTAAACTATGGAACTCACTCGCACAAGAGGTAGTGATGGCCGCCAACTTGGATGGCTTTTAAAAAAGGATTGGACAAATTAATGGGGAATAAAGCTATCAATGACTACCAACCATAATGCCTATGCTCTGCTTCCATGGTCAGAAAAGTATCCTTCTGAGTACCAGTTGCTGCAAACTACAGGAGGGCAGAGTGCTCTTATGTTCAGGTCTTGCTTTTGGGTTTTCCACAGGTATATAGCTGGCCACTGTGAGAGAAAGTTTCTTTAGTTACCTCCCATTTTTCTTTCTTGTTGGAATTGTCTGCATTTGCACCTTCAATATTTCACTTTTAAGAAACATCCATCCATTTTTGACTCTCATCTCTTTGAGTATTTCAGACTATGGGATCTCACCTGCATCTTTAAGTTACAATGGATAAAAATTAAACTCCTTTTCAACATTAAAAGCTGCAGTATTTAAGCTGTAGATCTATGGTAGGAAATTTGGTTTCTGAACGTTCCATGGCTCCCAGATTTTAATTTAAACTGATGTTGCTACTATTTTACTCTTCCTCCTCAGCTATTTCATTGGTTCAAAACAAGAAAAAATGCTACAAGAAAAAAAAGATTTGTGGCTTTTTAGTCAATAAAGACAGCTTCAAGCTGGACATGACTGCAGAACATAGCACAGAGCTAATGCCCTACCCTCTAAGAGTGCAAAGAAGGACTCTTCCCAGCACAGTCATTCGATTACAAAGCAGAGCCCAACTAATTTAGGAGACACAAAAAAAGCCTTCATTGGGACAAACAAAGGCATAGTCATAATGATAATTTCGTCTTCTCAAATGCAGGAAGTCATACCTCAAATGAGAACGTCTTAACGTTTGCATCAAAAAAAGCTACCAGAAAGTTACCATTCTCGGGCAAAAGAAAAAACCCCTGAAAAATAAACACTCTTACCAGCCATCAGCTCTCTTTAGGCTGAGAAAGGGGACAACAGCAGTTGCTACCTCTCCTTCCACTTTCCCGACTCGTGTGCCTTTAACAGCTACCAGAAGTTCAAACGGGGGGGGGTATTCTGCGTATGGGGCTGTGTTTAATGGGGAAACTAAATCCGTTGAACGTCTGCCTGTCATACGGCTGTTAAAGCCACAGTCCTTCCCTCCCTCTCTCTCGGGGCGGGGAGAAGGTGCCCTTGGCACGGAAGAGTCGTTTTCATGCGACCCTCCTGAGGAGGAGGAGGAGGAGGAGGAAGGCGGGAGGCAGGCGCGCTCCCTTTCCCCGCCCGCGGCACCTGAGGTGACCCTGTCCCCCTCACGCCAAAGTACACACTTTGATATTCGACCCTCCAGGGAGGTGTTAATTTACCGTCTCGCTCTCTCCCTCATCTCGCTGCTCCAGCCGCCTCCTCTCTGAGGGGGGAGCAGCGAAAGGGCGGACGCGAGAGGAGGAAACGGGTCAGGGGCGGGCGCGCGCGACGCTCCCTCCTCCCTCAGCCAACCCCCGCCTTCCCTTCCAGGCGCGTCCCTGGAGCCAGCCAAGCAGCCTGCCGCCGGCCCGCGCACGCTCCCGCCGGCTCCCCGTTAAGAGCCTCTGCCCGCTCGCGCGCCCGTCCTAAGCAACCACCAACCCGGCCTTGTTTACGGCAGCCGCAAAAGGGACGTAAAAGCGCCGCCTGGGCGAAGAGGCTGGTTGAGGTAAATGCCGGGTGTTTTTCGGCGCGGTTCAGGGCGATGGTCTCTGTCGGGCGGGGGGCGGTGTTGGTGGTGGGAACTCGGCCTTCGACGGCGCCGGGTCTCCTCCGGGCCCAGCGGAGGGTTGGCTAACGTGAGTTCTCCCCCCACCTCAGCCACCGGGGTCCTTCGTCGAGGCGGACCGCGGGGGTCTCTTCTCGCTCGCTCAGCCTGCGGGGCATCTGCGCAGGAGATGGTGGGCGGGTGGCTTGCGCTAAGCGGAGCCCGGAGGCTGCCCTTGCCGTTGGCTCCTCTCCCCGGCCGCCGCGCCTGAGAAGGTGCGTGGCTCCCGATGCCAGAGAGAGCGAGAGACAGGGGGGTGGGCTGCCGCAGTTCGTGTCATGCCAGTCAGTCCTTGGAGCCGTGTAACCGGAGCGGGTGCCACTGCTGGGACAAGTCAAAACAACCACCCTCCGTGCTACAAACACACTCGCAGGCATGCCACAGTTTGCGTCAGGTACAGGCGTGGCAGGCTCAGGACAAGGCTGCACCTAGTGTCTCAAGACCGTAGGAGGGTCAGCCTTGCATGGAATCCAGAGCGTTGGCCCATCTAGCCCAGGTAGCGGCCCTTCAAGGTCTCAGGTGTAGGTCTTTCTGTCACCCTCGCCGCCTGCTTCCCTTCAGCCGCTATGGCATCCCTGTTCTCTTTACAGGAGGCTTACATGCAAAGTATGTGCCCTGACAGTGAAAGAGTGGTGCTTTCACTTCCCTAAGGGCAGGTGTGGGCTTCCTTATTCCCCACCCCCATCCTTGGAGTAATTTCTGTAGTCTGGTGACCAGAGAGGAGACTTTGGACTGGATCTTGGCACTGTGCTTTTTCTTTAGTTTGTGACTTTTGATACTGTATTGACTCAGTGCTTCTGACCTGCTTATTTAACTGAAGTGAATTATTAGCAAGGGTCTGGCAAGCTTCTGTTGTACTTTTCAGGCATAGATAATTTCTGGAACTCTAGGCAACCTGAGGGAGTTCAAGGGGGGGAAATGCTTTCATTTTGTATAACCCATAAGACTTGAATAAGATTTCTTCAGTTTTATCTCTTTAGCTTCTATTTATTTTGCTGAATACTGTAAAAGTTTTCACCTTTCCTGTACTTCTTGTCACTCTTTGCAAAACTACTTCTCATAATGCACCAGATGGATGCTTTCTGCTTGTATTAATAGCAAGGAACAAATAATAAGGTGTTCTTTGAAGTACAAACTTAAGTTTCACTTAGAGAAATTGGCATGTCTAAATACCCCAAATCAAAAAGAGACTGCTTATTAAACTTGTTCCTTGTATTTACCCTCAGATAGTTCTAGTCCTTGTCCAATGTCCCTGAATATGTCCAGATTCTCCTAAAGTAGCTTATAGTTGTGACTAATGGCTGCTAAATGCCATGTTGGTGGCCACAAACTAATAGCAAGTCTTGGCTGATCTGTTTTCTCTATCCAGAGCCAACTTGAAGAACAGCATAGCCTGGGACAGACACTGTGGCCATGCTCACATGTCATTGTAAACTGTAAGCCATGGATTACCATGCATGAGCTGATTGCACATGCTTTGGTCGCCCCTGTTAGTGCTAGGAAGAAACTAACCATGACTTCTGCTGTCTTGAACACATTAAAATAAAGAGATCAACAGCAGCTGCAACTTCATTTTATCGTTCCTGTCTAATTGTAGTGGGGGCACTTATTCTGTCACGTGAATCTCTGTTTGTTTTGTTTGTGAGTAGGCTTGGGCCTTCAAATATCTCATGTTTTGCTATGAAACACTCGAGACATTCCTGACAGCTTTCCACCTGTTACATTAATCTAAATACTTTATGTTCCAGATAGACCAGGATCTTGAGATACTTTACAACGGTTAAAAACTGTCAAATACAACATCAAGGCTAATAAACCCATGAGTGGGAATCGATCCGTGAAGAAACGATGTGGGGAATTGCAGTTGGAATCCCCTGTGCGCTATGGTCATGTTCCTTCAGCAGGATGTACATTAAGCAAACTGCTTCAGTTACCTACGCCACCTTTGACAAAACATCAGCTAAAACGGTTAGAAGAACACAAGTATCAAAGTGCTGGACGGTCCCTGCTTGAACCACTAATGCAAGGTTACTGGGAATGGTTAGTTAGAAGAGTACCAGCTTGGATTGCCCCTAATCTGATTACAATAGTTGGACTGATAATAAACATCTGCACAACCATAATATTAGTGTGTTACTGTCCGACAGCTACAGAGCAGGTAAGCTAAATATCTCTTAACATTTCTTTGAGGAAGGGATTGTACTCCTGTTGAGCGGCTCAGTATTATATTTACTTTGGTGTTCTGTTAACAGACATATCTGGAGTTTTATGTATGTAATTTTTGCTCTTAAAGGATCTAAATTATGTTTCTAAAATTCCCAATAATACTTTTGCACAATCCTTAATTATTTCAAAATAAGATACATTGTTCATTTTCACAAAGGTTTTCATAATATCATGAGCACTATGCAATGCATGTTGACTGATGTGTGACAGAATGTGAGAATGATAGAAAGTTTAGCAGTGGAGCTCATAAAATTTGTAACAAGGGCAGAGATATCAAACATAAACATGAAAAATATGAAGAATATCAAAATGCCTCTCTCCCAAGGTCTGATACTACCAGGCTCTTGTCATTCTCTGAGATCTGGAGATTTAAAATGTTTTAAAATATATGTGGGGGGAAGCAAAAGTTGAGCTATTTATTGTTGGAATTCAGCTATCAAATATTGGAGGACTCTGCACACATCACACCATTGCAATAGATCTCTTTTCCTTAATTCAAGAAGCTTTCTGTACTACATGATCTCAGTTTTCCTTCCATCTGTACTGCTGTGAAATATATATGTAATAAGCTCTAAGTGACTCAGCACCCTACTAATGAAACTTGTTTATGCTGAGATACTTGTTTTTCTGCCTTTACTTATATAGTGTTTAGCAGCTGCTTAGCAGGATTCCTGCTTGAAAACTTATATGTGAAAGGGATTACTACTGATCTGTATTGTGCTTTGCCAGGTGCCTATGTATATCCATATAGATAAAGTGAAGATTATATAAATTCTTGAATAAATAAAATATAAATAGCATGTTAAAAATAGAATCTTAAGGTTTGAAAGCATCATCAAGTATTACCTAATTAATCTCTCTTCTTCTAAGAAAGGAGCAGGTTCACCTTAAGTTTCTTGACAGATGCCTGCGCATAATGGAGATTCTCCAACTTCTCAAGTAGTTAGTTCAGTGACTGTTCCAAATATTAGGGAATTCTAATTATACCTTCCCGTATTTTGACTCTAATCAATAGGTAAATAATCCCCCCCTTCCTTCCCTTCCTGCATCTTGGTTCTTTCCTAGGATAACCATACTTTCTTCTTTTTACTCTTCTGGCAATTGATCATTTTTATAGCTCTTCACTGGATCTTTTCCAATTTTTGCACATGGTACTCCAAATGAGGCCTTATATCGGGGTGGAAAACCTCCAGCCTGTGAGCCTAATCTGGCCCACCAGACCTCCCCATTTGGCCTGCCACACCATTTTGGCCAAGGCCTTGACTTCATATACAATGCTACCTCCAGTTACAACCGGAGGGTCCATTCTTAACATGAAACCGTTCTTAACTTGAGGCGCTCTTTCGCTAATAGGGCGTCCCGCTGCGCATGCGCCTACAGTGCGTGACTTCCACTCATATCCTGGGGCAAAGTTCGCTTCCAGGAGCAC
Source organism: Podarcis raffonei (assembly GCF_027172205.1). Classification (NCBI taxonomy): domain Eukaryota; kingdom Metazoa; phylum Chordata; class Lepidosauria; order Squamata; family Lacertidae; genus Podarcis; species Podarcis raffonei. Next base: position 67,834,994 of record NC_070607.1, read on the forward strand.
CTATTTCTGGGTTAGCGGAGCTCATTACCTGAAGCGTTCACAAGGAGGATGGTACGTAACCAGAGGTATTACTGTATGGTGTCAGGTGTGGGAAGGTAAAAAGGTGGTTGGTTTGGGCCAAAGGTAGCTTTTGAAGACCACTGTTAGTTGGTTGTCAGGACTTCAAGCACAACCTCAGCAGTTTTGCAAGCCTCTTTGCAATCCTCAGATCTGCTAGGAAATCCCAATGATCAGCTGGTCATCAGCACTTTGAAGAGCTCTGTGCAGTGCATTAAAGTCCCAACAATTAGCTGATTGTCAGGGCTTCAAAGCCCCGTATCACTTGACCTCATTGTAACACCAGGTGCTTGAGAGGTGGGCAGCCCCACCCATGTGTCAAATTTGGCCCATGAGTTAGAAGAGATAAGAATCTGGCCCATTATCTGGATGCAGTTTCCCACCCCTGCTATTGTTGTTGTTGTTCATTACATGTATTGCTTACCCTTCATGAGCATGTCCCAGTGTGGATTACAACAATTTAAAATTCAGTGTTATAACTGTTAAAATTGATTATAATCAAAGGCATAAAGTGGGCCCTGAAAACACCCATTTCAAGTATCAAAGGCCAGGGTAAAGAGGTGAGTCTTCGGCATTTGCTGGAAGCTATATAGTGAAAAAGCCAGTTTCACCTCTGTGAGGAGGGAATTTCACAACAGAATTCTCTTTTCCAGGCCGCCACCACCCTGAACTTCTGAGAGGTAGAACTACTAAGATGGTCCTTTCTGCTGATCTTCACATTTGGGGGGAGGGGGTGTCTGTAGAGAATGAGGCAGTCTTTAAGATATTTGAGTCCTAAGTCGCTTAGGGCCTATAGGCTCAACAGAACAATATTATTGCCTATGGCAGGGGTGAGGAACCTCAGACCCAGAGTCTAAGAGAGGAATTCAGCGTAGCACTAAGCAGATTGCTCCATCAGCGCAAGCATTACTGTTTTCTTGATAGAATGAACTGTCTTCTCCTTCCCACATGTGCTGTTCTGGGGTTTTTTCCAACCCTCCCCCAACACCTGTTTGTGGGGCCGTGGGGGGAGGATAGGGGGCTTCTGCTTATGGGACTATTTAGTGAAACTGAGCCATAGATATAGCTCTGCAGACCTCTATCAGCAGCCCATGGGACTCTCCATAGACCACCCAGTCTTCCTAGGCCACACTTCTTAAAGGCTTTGCCTAACACTTCTTCATGTGTTTTTGTCTGGTTGAAATGTGACCTTAAACTGTGATGACACCTCTTGCTTGCCTGGATGAAGCGATGACTTGCATTGCATGGTCGAAAGGAAGAAAGTTAAGAGTCACTTTACTCTGCCCACTTTTACTTCTGGACCCTTGTACAACTTGGCATGTGCTCCCCCGAAATATTCCCCACAAGGTAATGCAGGCTTTGGACTAAAAAAGGTTCTCCATCTTTGGTTTACATAGTCTTTGAGGAATTGCTTCAATAATAAAAGTAAGCATTTAATTGTCTCTTTTGATTTCAGGTCAGATTGTTGACTTGTGCTAATTTTGTTTTTGTTAGTTACCAAAAAATCTTTAGTAATGCTACTGCTTGTCTGGATCTTGTTTTCAAAACTCACACTTTTCTCTATTATAGCTTCCCTCCCTTTGAATTTTTATTTTTTTGCAACAAGTGTTGGTTATCCATCCTAATCTGTGTTTTTTGTGTATTTGCTGTCCACTCCTTCATCCAGATAATTAATGAGGGCACAGAGCAGCACTGTGGCCTTTGCATAACTCCACTTAGGTAATACTTATTTCTTATATTTAATCTATCCATTAAGTACTACATCTACCTTTTAGTATTATTGAGTATTTCCAGTTGCTACTCATCTAGACAAGAGCAAAATTAGGAGTGCAAATAGTCATAAGATTTTGGGGATCAGTACTTCTGGACCTGCACTGTAGAAGTAAAAGATCCCATGGATCTGGCATTTTAGAAGAACCACTTTATTCATAAGCACAGTTAAACTCTGCTATCAATAGAGGCATTTTCCTCCTGACAACAATCCAGTGTGAGTGTTGTACTTTGTATCAGACTCTCAGAACACAATTGGGAAGGCCTTGAGACACATCCTTTATCTTGTAATTCTTGTTTCCCTAAATATTTAAGGTACTTCTTGGAAACCCCATATATGCTGAAGTTACTTAGTTACATCTGTCTTGTTTATTTATTTCATTTGTCTTCCTCATACTCATTTCATAAATATACATGTGTGATTCAATGTCACCTTCTAAACAATGAGCAAGAATGCTGCTTTACTACTACTACTACTACTACTACTAAGTTATTCTCAAGTAGTACAAGTATGTAAGATAGTACTTTGCAAACATCCAGTTGATTAGCAATCCTTGAGAAGTACAAGTTGACATATATTGAGTTACAGTTAAAATCCTGCCTCAGCTCTTTGAGTAACTATCTGTATATACACCCTGAGACATGCACAGAGTTGTTTCTGTAAGACAGGGAAAGAATATTTACTTAGGCTTCTGATGATGTTTAAATAGAGGGGGAGGAGAAAAATAGAGCAGAGAAATTATAGTTCGAGGCGACATTTTAGTGTCATAGAAATATGTAAAATGACTAGCAATAGTATTTATTACAAAATTGAGATTAATTGATACAGACTTAGGCATTGTTGCTCATCAAGGCATTAAAGATCTAGATCAGCATTTATGATATACTGCTGTATTGCAGAGCACTGTTTTGGTTTTCCTTTTGAGAGTGGGATTGATGGCTGGATCAGCATATTTTTTGCATAATGTTACTGCAGTATACAACACCCAGTAAAGCAGACAGGCTTCATACCTTATAAGAAATTATTATTTCTTTGTGTAAAACCAAAAAATGGCAAAAAACAGAAAAAACATTCACCAAAACCCAGATCACTCATATCTATATAGCAAAGGTTTGTTGAAATTTTCTCCCCTTTACTGCAGTTCTCTTAAATACACATTGGTAGTTAAATGTTAACTATTTCAAGAATGGGTGCCAGTTTGTTTCTAGGGTGGTATGCAATAATAAAATGCAGGAATCAAACATTCCCACTTGACATGGGGCCTTTGAAATTTCTATGCATTTTTGAAAATGTATTGAAATAGTGATTTAGATTATTTGAGGCTTTGGCCCAAATGAGCTCTGAAAATTTCCCCATTCCTTTGTGTATCTTAAGCATGGCCAGAGATTGCCTTTTTACATTCTTGGCAAGTAGGATGCAGTGTTTCTAGTCCTGGTAAGAATCACCTATAGGAAAGCTAATGTAGTGCTCAATGCTGAAGAAGTAATTGTGTGAACAAGTTATTTACTGAGGGTTTTATATAGTATTGAAATTTTAAAAATCTAAGAAATTTGGGAAGTAGCCTAATCCTAGACATTGTAAATGTTTGGTAAAAATGTGTGCCATAGAATCTGTGCTAAGGGTAAATTTTGAGAGAATTTGTTTCTTTCCAGTATGTTACATAAACTGTAAAACTAAGACAATAACAGTGCATAGTTTGTTATTATTTTATTTATGTGGCACCATATACTCCAAGATATTGAGGTGATTTACATAGTAAACAAATATGAAAAACTTACAAGTGATCAAACATTCCCACAAAGTTGCCAAAGTACACATGTCTTGCTATAAAACTATTACAAGCCATCACAATAAAACTGCAAGCAGCTAAAAACCACCCACTGAGAGTGAGTAAGAGACAGATGTCAACACTCAAGTGTTTGGGTGTATAAAACAAAGTCACAACCTGGTGCAGAAAATATTTTGGGAAAGTCTGTGGCTCAGTGGTGGAGCTTTCATTTTGCATGCAAAAAGTTACAGGCTCAATATGTGGCATAGCCAGGTAGGGCTGGCAGAGACCCCTGTCTAAAAATAATGCAGACCTACTGCCAGTCAGTGTAGATAGTGCTGTGCTAGATGGACCAATGGTCTGACTTGGCATAAGGCAGCTTCTTATGTTCTTGTGTTATGCTTGGAGCCAGGTATGCTTTTCTGGGATGAATGTACCAGAGATCCATTACAGAATTAGGACTTGTTGGACTTCGAGACTTATTCTCAGGTATCCTGCACAATACATGGGTATTTGGGAGTGGGACCTATTGAGCAGAGTGAGACTAGCTTCATGTGTCAGATTAAACTGTACTTGAGGCAAACCATGTCATCACAGCTAGGTTTTCCACACTCCAGAAAAGTGGGAATATTTATAACCTTTTACAGATACAGTGGTACCTCGGGTTAAGTACTTAATTTGTTCCGGAGGTCCATTCTTAACCTGAAACTGTTCTTAACCTGAAGCACCACTTTAGCTAATGGGGCCTCCCGCTGCTGCCGCGCTGCCGGAGCACAATTTCTGTTCTCATCCTGAAGCAAAGTTCTTAACCCGAGGTACTATTTCTGGGTTAGCATAGTCTGTAACCTGAAGCGTCTGCAACCTGAAGCGTCTGTAACCTGAAGCGTATGTAACCCGAGGTACCACTGTAGTTAAAACTGGGAATAAATTTGCAGCATGGGAGAACCACATCTGATTTAAGACCCTGTAAATTTTTTATTGACATTAACTGCAGTCACATACTTTCTCTCTTAGGCACCTGCTTGGGCATATATTGCATGTGCTTGTGGCCTTTTCATATACCAGTCTTTGGATGCTATAGATGGGAAGCAAGCGAGAAGAACCAATAGTAGTAGCCCTTTGGGAGAACTTTTTGACCATGGCTGTGATTCACTGTCCACAGGTATTATGTCATATATTACTGAAATATAAGGGTCTGTTAAGTGGTTTATACTTTGAAGGATACTGGGGATACTGAACTGCAAACAAAAAGAAAAACTGTTGGCGCTCTGGCAGAATGAAAATAATGTACTCTGATTGTATAATCCTGTGCCATCTTTCAAGGTTTAGCTAGTACGTTTAATACAGAATCAAAATTTCACTAGGTAATTTTAATTTCATAGTAAATAGTTTAAATTCTTATTTTAAAATGACAGTAAATCTAAGATATTGAAATATTTGAAATATGATTGGGCATTTAGATTTTTAATCTACCCCCTGTCCAGATTCTTTGAACAAAGAAGCAATAAAAGTAAAGCTGAGTACCTTAAACTATAGTTAAAAGAAGTGATGGTTTAATGTGAGCGTGCAGCATGCTTGCACATGCCACTGAAATCACAGGCACTTCACCCCTGCACCTGCCTTGTTGCTGAGATGCAGACCATACATAGTCTGGTTTAGTCTTGCATCCAAACCTGGACTCATGAATCCTTCCCACCCCACAAAAAACCCCCACAAACCATAAGTGGTTAGCATACCTTGGTTTTTCCATGTGTTTGGAGAGAAACAAACCACAAGCCCAGGTTCTGGGGTAATGCTATGCCACTCCGTGGTTTGTTTCCTGGCTGGAGCACTTAGGATGCTACACATTCACATTAAACAATAGCTTATTTGAATTATGGTTCAATGTGATGTGCAAACTGATCTGAGTCCTTTAGTTTCATTCTCACTTCATTATTGTTGAAAAGCACCATGGTTTTCCAGTTCCCCTGGAATTTCATCCATTTTCCAAACAAATCCTAGACATCAGAAGGGAGTTTATGAAAGATTATAAGGTTGTTTAATAAGATGCCAGAAACTGAGTTAGCCTACATGATACAACTCAGGGAAGCTCCTGAGCCTCAGGAATAAAGGCTTTGTGCAATCCCTCAACTTGTCCAACCAAACTTGAAGCCAACTGCACCTTAGGCAGAGTCTCTGTGAGCTCTTACCTGTGTCCATGTGATGGACCTCCCTTAGTCTCAGCCCTGTTCCTGTAGGTGGAAAGGATTTACAGAGATTATATGTCGAAACCCTGCTTTGCTTTAACTTGGTCCAGTCCTATCCACACATGGTCAGTGATTGCAAGTGCTTAAGACTCAGAAGCTTTACAAACTGTCCTGTAGGCTAGCTCAGGGACTGCCCAGTTCCTTGAAGCTCCCAAAGTAGCTTTAACAGGTTTTTAAAAAACATTATCTAAGATGTGACTAGTGTGCAAAATTTGGGTGCAAAGTACACACACTCTGAAACTGTATGTGTAATTTTCTTAGCTGTTGGACCATTTTGTTAAACTCACTGAACATCCAAATTTTGACATGAAAATTGAAATTGTGATATTTTAGCACAGTTTTGCTGTAAGTTGGATGTTAAATATAAAATAGAATAAAACTTTTAGTTAAGAAATAATGTTTAGTAAAACATTATTAAGCACCCCTAAACCTACTAAACAGAATAAAACATGAAGAACCTCTGATAAAAACACTATAAACAGTCTCATCCAGTTGCAACCAAAATTAGCTGTGCTGCTTAAAGTGATGCTTAATGCTATGATACGTTAAGTACCGGTAGTTGAGTTCCTGTCTAACAACCTGTGTACTAAGTACTTTGCTACAAAAGGGCAGCAAAGTGAGCAAAGCTATTTCAAATACTGCTTCATCAATTTCACGCTCCTTTACCTTGATTAGGGGAAGCAGGAGGAATTATAACACAAGAAAAGGAAACAAATGTGCTTAATCCTAATAGATTTCTCCTCTTTCCTATTATGTTTGCAGAATTACAGTATCAATCTAACAATTCTGGATCTGCTGTAGTGCCACATTAACTTAACCATAACAGAATTGGGCCGCCCAGTGGTTATGAAATGTTACTTACCATGCAGTTGTCTTATGTGTGTCCGCTTGGAAGTAAATCTCACTCCATTCAATGAGACTTACTCCCAGACAAGTGTGTTTAAAAATTGCAATCTAAATCATGCAGTTATTAAAACTCAATGGTAATTTTATTTTCATATTTAAAATGTGTAACAGTATAAATTCTGATGGAACTGAGAACCCACCAGTTTTCTCTAGTTTAGTTACTTTGACTGTTGAAATTTGTTTCTGACTATACTTTATGCATATATTTGATCTTGAATCTTAAAATTCTTATGACCATACATCAAAAATACAGAGCAGTAAATAAAAGAGAGTGCCAACTGCATACTACAGACTATTGAACACATTTGTTTGTTCATTCTTTGCTTTTGAAATCTGTAATCTATGCTCATTTTAACTGATTTTTTTCTGCAGTGTTTGTGGTTTTGGGAACGTGTATTGCTGTGCAGCTGGGGACAAATCCTGACTGGATGTTCTTTTGCTGTTTTGCTGGAACGTTCATGTTTTACTGCGCACACTGGCAGACATATGTCTCTGGAACATTGCGCTTTGGAATGTAAGTAAACCACCTAAGAGAGAAACCTAATATTGCCAAACATTACACTGCTAAGTGATTAAGTCAGTCAGAAGATATATGCAAATCTATAATCTATGGAAGAGTATATGGAAGCAATGTTTTGGCCTAAACAAAAGTAGTGCTAATTAAATTGTTCTTTCAGTTCAGCACCTTTTCATCATAGTGAATAATCAGGTTGAAAATAAGAGGCACCAACTTGCACCAGAGATTGGGGCAGTGTCACGCACATGATGTCAGGAGGCGGCTCAGCATGGTGCTGAGTGCAGTGCAGCTTCAGTGGCCAGTGGCTCCTCTCTCTCATGTGGCCTCTTTCCGTGGTAGGAGGAGGAGCTGGCCACTGAAGCTGTGCCATGCTCGGTTCCACGCTCTGTCTCCTCCACCCTCTCAAAATTGGGCCCCCCAAAATAGCTCGGCCTCCATGGTGTCCCTGATCATAGAGTTTATTAACAGCACAGATTGATTAGGAATAGTGTAGGAATTAGAGACATAGTTAGGTGCCATGCAGTTCTGTTTTTTCCATTTTAGACCACAGTCCAAACTCCCTCCTCTGGTTAGCAGGGCTTTGTCAAGCTGTGGAACAACTTTTGCACTTGCTGCTCATGGTGGCCACAGTGGAAGGTGGGGGCGGAGAGGGGGAGAAGAAAGAAGACACTTTAAAAATTATTTTTAACCTCTCTTGCAAGCCTAAGTTCATTCTGAGCTTTGGCCCACCAGACGTTCCCTGCAACTGTTGGCTACTCGGGTATACTCTTCCTTTGTGATTTCCCCTTTCTTCCATTTCTTATACATGGCCTTCTTAAAACTCAGTTCATCTGTAAGCTCCTTATACAGCCATACTGGTTTCTTTAGATGCCTCCCGCTTTACCTGCTTTGGTATGCAGATACAGGCCAGAGGAGAGGGAAGAAATGAGTGGGAAAGTTTAATGGAGTGCACTAGAGTTCAGTGTTGCATAAAAACATTGCAACACTAGCTTTGAAGGGCAAAAGGAATTCAAGCAAACAAGAGTGTTGGGTAAACTTTTAAAAAAAATGGGGAAAGGAAGGACAGTTGCCAGGATTAATCCCTTCTGTCCCTCAAAATTACAGTGGTGTGTTAATTACTTAATTAATAATATCATACATGCAGTAAAAAATAGACAAATGTAGGCCATTCAATTGCTAGTATGGAAGTAAAGTTTCTCTCAGGCTGAAGTGAGAGTTTCTCTCAGGCTGAAGTGTTGCAGCCTAACTTTCTTTCTGCAAATTCTAAGATATGCTTACTGGAATCTGTGTATATGTCTATTTTTTCTATTGCCCACCCTTCTCCAACTCAAGATAAATGTTATGTAGCTGTTTTATGCAGTGATTTCATGCAATTGTCTTTGACCCACAATTCTGGATTTTGGTGAGCTCACTGAACTCCAGCTTAGGGAGTCACTAGGCTGTCACTAGGTTAGTTAGTGCATATCATGAAATGAAACCCAAGCTTGAGTGTAATACGAGGTGAGACATAAGCTTAGCAGCTTTGCTGGCAAAAAGAACTAATAATATTAAATAACACATCTTTAAATATATGCTATACATTTACATTTTTACAGTTTGAAATGTACACTGATTAACCAATTTTGTTTTATTTGACAAAGCAAGAAAGAACAAGCATTCTGTTCTGTAACCTTTAAGAAAATGTGTTATACATTAAAAAAAATATGATTAGTTCATTTCAATCTGGTAGACTGTGCTAGTTCAGCTAGCTTTGTTTCATTAGGTCTTCTCTTTTATTTAAATGCAAATGTTTGATTGTAATGGCCTAAAAATGGACTTGAGTAGCTGCGCTGAGTATAACTAATGCTGAATATTACCCAAATGTTTAAACACAGCATTCAAAAAATCAGATGCATTGCTTAGATTGCAATAATTGTTTACTTTGCATGTTGAATGCTGTCATTATTTTTTAAAATGTTCCTTTCTTTAGCTTTACCTATCATGGAATGTTTCTCCTTTCCTAAATACAATTCACGTTTTAGTGCCTATTTTTTATATAGTGATTACAGATCACTAGTTAAGGATTTAGCAGGTTTAAAAGGCAAAAAAAAAAAAAGTATCGTTTCTTCCTAAGTTATAAAATCACTGACTAATCAAATCGGAACATGCAAATTATTGTCCACATCCATCTCAAGGGTAGGAATCTTGTTTAGCAATAAGTGACCTGACATCTTCTCGCATTCAGCTTTTCTGTCTCCTATCTTCATTGCGGTGCCACATTGCTAGTGTCACCAGTTACCATTCATACAATTTGAAGAGTACATTTTTACTAGATTCAAAGCTTCACAGGTAATGTTAAAGCAGGAATGATAGTTGGGGGAAACAAGCCTTAACAATACATGGTGACCGAAACATTAGCTAAATTTGAAAGTAGACTGTCTGCTTGGTGCAGAACAAATAGTGTTCTGTGAACTAAAGAAAGAAGTAAGTTGCACGTGAGTTCAATGTTCTGCAGACCATTTCAGCCTTAACGTGGAATATTTTAATAAATATAAAATAGATGCACAGCCCCCTTACATTCTTCTTACTGCTTTATTTACAAAGAGACCAGGGTAAGTGCTTAAAGAATCTAGTGTGAGTAAAGCTTCCTTTTTATAGCTGCTTTTCCTGAGTACAGTGGTACCTCAGTTTCTGAACTTAATGTGTTCCGGAAGTCCATTCTTAAACCAAATCTGTTCTTAAACCAAGGCGTGCTTTTCCTAATGAGGCCTCCCGCCACCGGTGCCCTTCCACTGTTTGGCTTCCGTTCGTAGACCAAGGTAAAGTTTGCAAGCCAGAACACTACTTCTGGTTTTGCGGAATTCATAAACCGAATAGTTCGTAAACAAGACTGTTCGTAAACTGAGGTACCACTGTAAAAGTAAAGTTTACACACAAGTTTAAGTAACATGATTGTAAACATATTATCTTTATTTGCATTCATTGGGTTAAAATATTATTGTTACAACTGACATAATATTTAGTTTCAAGTTTCATTGTATTAATTCAGTATTGTTATTGAAAATGTAAATCTTTAATTTCAATTTCTGTGGTCTTTGCCTAGTAATTTGTATTTGAATTATGTACTGCTTTTATAATATTTTCAGACTCCTTATGAGTACAAAGTCCAAAGCCATTAAACTCAATGGGCACTTTACCATTGACGTCAGTGGGATTGTATTGAATTGTATGCGATGTGGATTTACTACTGCTTTTCATTTCTCTTTATAATTGTAATTGCAACTGTCATATCATTCTGAAGGAGATTACGCTGATTTCAAGTCTGTATCCTTAATTGTGTATGAAAATCTGTTCTTATGGAACTATTAAGCTGAAGATTTCTAAGCAAGCTGTTTTTAAATGTTTCTTTCCCTCACACATAGATTTGATGTTACAGAGTCTGAACTCTGTCTTGCAATAATTCAGCTTCTCACAGGAACTCTGGGACCTGGGTTCTGGAATAACACGGTAACAGATACAAATCAGTGTTACCCAATGAACAATGGCATGAAATCTCTAGAAGCAGCACCTTTTTTGTCATGCACAGAGTAACTGCAAAAATGCCAATTGTTTTCCTGGTGATATTTCATGGACATTTGTTTTAAAGGCAACTCATAATGACTGAATGAAAAATAAAAACTCACTCAGATTATCGAACTTTTCCGCCCCTGTTTACTTTAAAACAAAACAAAAAAAGCTTTGTTTTGAAACTCTGGTGTTTTCTCCCCTATTGGCTACTGTAAAATATACAGAACTGACTTCACCTCTTTGAAGAGCAGAGTGCCAGAGTGGTGGAACCATCTCTATACATAAGGTCTGGATTAATTTTGTTGGAACACCTTTGGAATATTTCCTCCCTTTTTTGCTAGAAACCTTTCCACCAGGAAAAAGAATTGTTTACATAGTTAGCTATCGTGAAATATATTGATGCTAGAAAAGTATTTTTACAGGGCAATCCTAACCATTTCTACTCAGAAGTAAGTCTTACTGAATTCAGTGGGACTTATTCTCAGGTAAGTGGGGTTAGGATTGCAGTTTTAGTCATGTTTTAGAGTTCCTTGCCCTCACGCTTAGGAAAGAGCGCTATAGGATCTTTCCTAACCATCTTTGTAATAGTGATGTAATTTCCTCATAAACCGAAGTTCCATTGCCAGCTTCCCTTTACCTAGATATTAGGAAAGTAAATTCAAGCTCTTAGAAGGGGTTTTGAGCTTCCTGTTGCTTGGTAGAATCCCGTATGAATATGTTATTTCTTCAAGATGACATAATTCTAAGAAAGCAACTTAACTTGGGTCTTCTGAATCTCTCAATATCTTGCTTAACTTTGCTGTCCTTTTCTTGCACCTCTTTCTATTAATATTATTTGTGAAAGCAAAAGTCATTTCACACAGAAAGATTGCTGGAACAACCTTTCTCAGTCTAATTTGTACCTGTTGCCAAGTAGCATATGGGTGTTGTTTTTTTCAGTACTTGCTAAACTTAGGGATTGAAGTCTGTTTCACTCCTGATACCGTCAAGCGGGGTTGGGTTGGGGAGTCCCATTCCAAACAAAACTCTCAGGCACATGGGCATGGGAGCTAGCTGTACTATGCTCATACCGAAAGGAAATACTGATTACCTTGGTCAAGCATAACTGGCATATTGTATGAAGCATCATAAAGTTTGGATGACTTGGTGTGGGGCACAAAACAAGCTGCAGAGCAGACTGCTGGTAAGTTTGAAACAGAGAGTCAGCTGTGCCAGCATGTAGTATCAGTAAGGCGCGGGGGGGGGGGGAATAGCATTTATATCATGCTTTCAGCTGTTCAAATGCATACATGGGGTCTGTAATCCTTATAGGAACAATGTAAGGTCCTGAGGAGGACAGATGCTGGGGCATAGTAGCTTCGCTGCAACCTTGTAGTGAGTAGTGGTTGAGGTGGCATTTGAACTGAAGGCCTCCTGGTTTGAGGGATGCTCATACCGTAATAAAACTGTGACAAGTCAACAGGACCCTGAATATTTTTTTCACGAGTTTTACAACTAACTTGGCCCAACTCTGTGGAGCGGCTGTCATTTTTATTTCTATTTTCATATATGCATCTGATCAGATTTTTTTTAAAAAGCAAGACAAATTGAGTACATGGAGAAATGAGGACTGAGGTAGAATGGCTGCTGGAGCTGCACATAACTGACTGAGCATTTTGTGGTAAATAAGCTGCACCCGTGAAAACTATTAGACAGAAGGTGTCCCACATTGTTTCAGAGTATGCACCACCACAAGTGGTCTTTCGCAGGGGCAATCTTTTAAAATTCCCCATCTCAGTCTAATAGAGCTGCGTTCCACTAAATAGAAAGATTTAAAAGCTTGCACCCATGAAAATAGTTTTGGAGGGAAACCCAATGCCCACCTGAAGATCCCTGGGTTGGCAGTATTCTTTGTGGGGGCTTACCTGCCCCCATTGATTTTTACGGATACTGCCATCAAAGACACAGGTATTAGAAAGGCCTGCAACTCTCCCTGACCCTGGTTACCCTTGACACCTTCGTGCAGCCAGGAAATATATCCCAGTGGGACTTCTGGTTGTACAAAGTTGTCGTTTAGTAGGTGGTGTGTGTGTGTGTGTGTGTGTGTGTGTGTGTGTGTGTGTGTTGGGAGTAAGCTAGAAATTCTGACTCAGATTTTATCAGAACCAATGAATAAGTTGGTGATTTGCAGTATGTGCCTCTTTCAGGCCAGTAATATGTCCTGCAAGTTCATATCTGAACCTGTGCCTGGTGAGTTTAACTGGCACCTCAGCTTTCTACATTTAATGTAAAAAAGTTGAGATCTCACATCTTAGATTTTAAAGATGTAAATGATGCATTTAATACCTTCAAACATAAAATAATGGTTAATAAAATCTGAATTAAAGCAAAAATAGTAAATTGAAATGCAGACATTATTTCTTTCACAAGGTCAATTTATAATAGGGATTCTCCCTGACACAAACATAATTGATAGTGCAAGTGTGGTCCTGAAATGCTGATCATATGTGGGACATAAAATGAGTTTAACACAGTTTGTAAGTATTTGAACGGAGTGTTTTGAAAATGTTATAGTCTCTCATTGTAAGACTTCATATGTTAATCTATTATATTTTCTCACAAACCCATCCTGTTCCCACTTTCAGATATTTCTTCTTCTTCTGTACTCTCTCTGCTGCCTCAGTTTTCTCTTTGACTAACAGTGTGATTTACACAAGTTTGCTTAATCCAGTTCTTCTCTGTTCTTGGTGTATATTTCCCCTCCTGCCATCATAGATGAAACTAATTAAAGTTTCTGAACCAGTAATTGCATCTGCCACAACAGAGTATTAAATGTTATGTTAGCAGTGATTTGAGGCTAAACGTTTTTATTAGAAGTTATTAGCCATACACTTAAGCAAGTGCCTTCAGAAATTATGTAACTCATGCTGGGTGTGAAGACACTTTCCTTTTTAATTGGCCCTTGGATGTGGGCACATCCCCATTTGGCTTTGGAACTTGAACCTATGTAGATTGTAGGTATAAAGTACATATAAACAAGCAGTTCATTTCTAATGCTAAGGTCTACATTATGTTTCTCTTGTGAAGCATGAAAATAAGGGAGTGCGTTGGTGTCCATTAGTAATGCCTGTGGAAAAGAAAGAGAGTAGAAAGCATGTGGCAAATTAAGAAACCATGATTTATTTATTTTTCTTTATATTATGTACATACAATTATATACTTTATCATTATACAAATGGAGTATGTACACATATGCAACTTTTTTATTACTCTCTGAATTCAGCAGCATTCCTTCTCATACATGAAAGACAAGGCAGGATTATCTGAAATAAAACTTTTATTGTGACTCATGGAAGAATCTTAATCCATCGAACAGGAAGTCAGCACTGACAGCTTTGTTGGCATTGCTCACCTTTGAGACAGGAGAAGAGGGGAGGGTGCCAAGGAATGTGCCCTCACTTTCTAACATGGTCACCTGCTTAACAGGAGCACTGTACCCTATAGCCAACCATGGCCTCTTAGCTAATGAATCTGCATAATTAACAATAAATGGTGAACACATGTATGTTGCATGCAGTCATTACATCGTTACACTGGGGCTACTCTGAGTATGGCTTATTCATACTACCCATAAGTGTCAGTTGGCCTATTAAGGAAGACCCAAACCCCACAAACTTCAGAGTTGCAACCAAGTGCCCTTCAAAAGAACAGCACTAGCTAAGACTAGTAGAAAACAGTGGTGTTTATGGTTCACTGAAGGTGTAACACTGCCAAGCTCTTTACCATGGTTAAGATATTGGTAGCAAGCTGCAGGCTTGCACCCTTCCTCCCTTCTCCAGTGCAAATCCCCCTTACCTTATTTGCCTTAACCAATTTGGTGCTACTCAGGGATGCTTCTTAACCAGAGTTTGCAAACCTGCTTCAAACCCAGGTTAGCGTTAAGCATGGTCACTGCCCGAAGGTATCACATTTAACCATGGGGAAAAATAAAGAGGGAAGATTTATTATTGAGAGGTGAGGGTCCTAAAGTCTTATCCATGGTTAGGAGACTGGTAGCAGTATATCAGTTCCATGCCTATGTGAATAGCAGGACAGAATGCAAAGAGAAAGATTGTGATGAGGGCAAACATTTTTTTCAAGAAAGTAAGACTCGGAATTCTTTTTTTTGGTGGGCAAGGTTTAATGCTTACATTTCTGCAACTGCTTATGGTTAGCTGAAAGAAGTAAACAAGTTCCAACATTTCCTTTTGGCCACACTCCTAGACAGTCATGGTGTAGGTAGGAGAGAAGCAGAGGTGCAGCCAGAGGGGTTTTGAAAACTTGTCCAGCAGCCAGTCATCGGTGGAATGGGAAATCTATCTTGCACTTAAAACCAGTTTGCCTGTACAGCCATTTGATTGACTTCACAAGAAACCTTTAAAACACCTCTGGCTATGTATGTTTGACACATGCCTGCTGTACAACTGTCTAGAATTGCGACCCCTAACTAGATCTCCATTTTCTGTGCTGTGATGTTAACAAACAGCGGTACAGCAAGAGTATATCAAGAAAACATTTTCTCCATTGTTTTGTTTTACCTTGTGCATGATAGAGGAGCGCTGCCATGCTTGCAGATGGATTATAATTGGCTTTGAGTAATTGTGCTTTTTTGGCTTTTTTGTACCTAATCAGAATTGATGTGACTGAAGTTCAAGTCTTCATAATAACCATGCATTTACTGGCAGTGATTGGAGGACCAACATTTTGGCAAGCGATGGTAATTCTGTTCATCTTGTATATCACATGTAACTTACATTGTTTATTTTCCCCAGCCCATTTTGTTATACATTTAGAACAGTATCTCTTTCCTTTTTGTTGGAGAGACCTTCCCATTTTGGCTATATTGCACAGGTTCATCCCTCAAGATATTTAAAGCCATCATTCTTTTGTATTATGTGCTGCCATTTAGGCAGAGGGAGCCCAACACATATTCATTAAGGAGAAACTTGGTCTGTTGGTTGAACAAAGCATTCACATCTTGATGGACAGTTCACAAATCTGCTAAATTTGGAAAGGGAGGACTATTGCAACTGGATGCAGATCCTGAGCGTAAATGCGATGGCAGTGGTAAATCTTTGGTAACTATGTCCGACTAAATAATTTTTTAAGATGATTTGGCTGCCATAGTTGCTTGAGCATGCTATATGTATGTCTACTAAAATATAAAAATTTGGTCCATAACATAGCTGTGTGTGTCTTGTTTTGTAAGCTATCTTAAAATCAAAAGCTAATTTGCTGCAAATCAAATTTCTGCTACAATTTAATTATACAATAAATAAATAAATAATGTGGAACTTGCAAAATGTGAGTTAATGTTAATGTGAGTTACGCTTAAAAGGAAGTGGTGTGTCAAGAAAAGGCTGGTTAAAAGTAAGCCTAGCTTTCTTTGAAGTATAAAACACATAAAAGTATTTTGAAGTCTGCTCTGAAAATTTAATATGTGCTATTTATATACACAGTGGGTTTTTTTAGATTTTCTTGACAACCGCTGCTTATTTTGGTGGTTTCTTATACTGGGGGGAAAAAACACAACTCCACTTGTATAGAGGAAAATGTATCATTAAAATGTTTGCTTATTATTTCAATTGCACATGTACTCAATCATTCCACTTTTCTCTCTAGGGCCTTTTTGTGGCACTTCAGCATTTGCCCAATAGTTTCACAAGACAATAGAGCAATATTCTCTTCACAGCTGATGGAAGAGAGGCAGAAGGCGGCGGGGGGGGGGGGGAGAGATGATACTATACTGCTGTTACCTTCTATGCCTTTTGTTAACCTTGCTACTAGGTATGCAGCTCAGCAAGGGAGATGGAAAGTGCACAGCCTCCCAAAGAGTAAATGAATGCCTGCATAAATGTTTACGACATGCTGGGAGAGAGATGGTTATGCTGTTCCTCACCACTTTTTTAAAAAGAAATTTAAAAGCACTTTTTAAAGCTGCAGTGGTGGTGTGTGCAGCCATTATAGAATTAAAAAATGGTTTGTTTACAAAGTTGTTTGATAATAGGAAAATTTGGTTGATTGTCATTAATTGACTCATAGAATTGTAGAGCTTGAAGGGACCATGAGGATCATCTAGTCTAGCCCCCTGCAATGCAGGAATCTTTCACCCAATGTGTGGCTTGAACCCATGGCCCTGAGATTAAGAGTTTCATGCTGTACCAACTGCGCCATCCCAAGTCTTGGCTTAGTTTGGATGATTGTTCAAGTCATCATAAAACATGGTTTATGAAGCTGTGAAGCAGTATTTACTTAATTTAATTTATTGTTAAATTTCTATACTACCCTTCACCCAAAGATCACAGGGCAGTTGACAATATAAAAACACAAAAATACATACCAAACAAACAACAATAATCCCCTGCACCACATTTTAAAAGGCCATAGATGGTTTAATTAGCCAAAAGCGTGTATTAGGGTTGAGTATCCCACTCCTTCCCCTAATCTCATTGTGTGCCAGCATTGGTGTGAAGATGCTGTTACACTCAAACTGTGGGACTTTGATTTAATGCCAAAGGGCGGGGACGTCCTGCTCCCCACTGATTTGTCAAATGGCTTTTGCAGCACCATCTGTGTGTGCGTGTGTTGCCAGTGTGCCAAGACCACCCTCTAGTGTCTGCCACTGACAAGGAACTAATGGCCATTGGGATGTTGGACCCCCTGCCTGCCAGGAAGAAGACATGGCAAGGGGAAGATCAGCCTGGTTCCATCCATTAGCCAAGGAAACAGCTGTTCCAGGAAATTTGTTCCCCACCTCTTACGCTTAAAGAGAACCCTGCTACAACTGTCAGTTGCCCTGGGACTTGTGAGAGCATCCATCAGCTTACATGGCTGTGTATTTGTGAGCTTGGGTGAATTTGCTTTTTTAGCCCTTACTTGTAAACTGTCTTGAGAATCATTTGATTGAAAGGTGAGGTATAATCTTCAAATTAAATAACAAGCCCCTTTTGTTTCTTTACAGTTCTCTTGGTTTTGTTAAGTTCATATCACTGTTTTTCAAGTACCGTTCTTAGTTCAAATTTCAGGGGAAGTGTTTCAGAATAATACCGTAGAGTAAGTGCAACATCCCTACCAGTTGTAGTTTGGTGGTGGTCAGGATTTTGCAAATTGATTATATAAAACAGATTGACAGTGGCTGTTCAGAATTGACAAAAGGGAGTTCTTTTTCCACATAATGCTATTTTGCCTAGGGAATTGAATGCCACAAGATCCAGTGATGACCACAGGCATAAGTGGCTTAAAAACAGAATTTGATAAATTCATGGAGGGTTGATCAACAATGACTGTTATGCTTGATAATGGAACCATCATTTTTCAGGGACAGTATACCTTTGTCAGATGCCAGAGACAAACAACAAGGAATGTCGTCACCCTATTGTTTAGCTTTACGAGCATCCCAAGAACATCTCTCTGGCCACTGTCCAGGGTACAGAAATTGACCATGTTTTCACCCAGCACTGCAGCCCCGTGTATTTATTTTTCTATTTGCTTTTCTTCATTTCTAAGCTCTTAACATGAAAATTTGAAATATATTGAAATTTCCTTTCCTAATTCTTTAGACATATCCTGTCTAGTCTGGCCTCTATGTGACTTCCAATTTCTTTATTCATATTATTTAATGTATATCTCACCTCCCCTATAGGAGGTGCTGGTTTTAACCTTTAAAGCCCTATACGGCCTAGGACCCTCGTACCTACGGGACCGCCTCTCCTGGTATGCCCCACAAAGAAACCTACGGTCTGCAAATAAAAACATCCTGAAGGTCCCAGGCCTCAGAGAGGTTAGGCTGGCCTCAACTAGAGCCAGGGCCTTCTCGGCTGCGGCTCCAATCTGGTGGAACGCTCTGTCACAAGAGACTAGGGCCCTGCGGGACCTGACATCTTTCCGCAGGGCCTGCAAGACAGAGTTGTTCCACCAGGCCTTTGGTCAGGGCGCAGCCTGACTCCCTCCTCTGGCAACCTGCACAGAGTTTTGCTTAATGGTTGCCATCAACTTGATTTTAATTAATTTTTATAATGAAATATTTTTAGAATGTTGGTTTATTTGATTGTTTGATTATTTGATTGTTGTTAGCCGCCCTGAGCCCGGCTTCGGCTGGGGAGGGCGGGATATAAATAAAATTTATTATTATTATTATTATTATTATTATTATTATTAGGAACTCAAGGGGATGTGCAGGTTCGCCCCATTTTTTCCTTCTGATCAACTTTGTAAGGTAGAGTAGGGTGAGAGTAGAGTGGGGATTTGAACCCTGCTCCTGCCAGTGGCAGGTCAACATTAACTACCACACCATACTTCATGGATCCTGGTTTCTGACCACCTCAGAATGGAAAGCTAAATACTGACTCCTCTGTGCATTCAGTACTGTCTGCTCTCCCCAGGAATAAGTTCTTAAATACTGATATTTCTCCTGTGTGTCATGGATACAGGTCTTCAGCTTTCTGAAAGGTAATGTGTGCAAGAATATTGTACCCCGTTGTTTCTAGGTAGTTCCCAAATACTAGATTTGGAAAAGTGGAATGTTTGAGTTTACTTGAAATCTAGAATTCTTTAAACTGTGTTCATATTTTTCTTCCTCCCCTGTTAAGATTCCAGTGCTAAACATCCCAGTGAAAATACTTCCAGCTCTTTGTACTGTAGCAGGAACCATATTCTCCTGTACAAACTACTTTGGTGTGATCTTCACAGGTGGTGTGGGCAAAAATGGATCAACTATAGCAGTGAGTTTTTCTTTACCTTTTGGGTAACTCAGTCTCCCTTTTCCCCTGCCAGTCTTTAGAATGCTATATGTCTTTGAGTGGACTCTTTTTTATTGGTACGGTCTTCTACTTTGCATACTGGCGTAAGGAACACAGTTGGGAAGGAGTTTGGCCATATAGTCCTGTTGCCTATCAAAACCTCTTTCTCTCTGCTCAGTACAGAAGCCAAGCAAGCTGCTGATTCCCTATCCCAATCTAAATGAAACATGCAAATGCTTCAGGGGCTTTGGAAATGAGGAAATTGCTTTTTTAAAAAAAAAAATCTGACCCAGAAGGCCTATAATTTTCTGACATCATTTTTATTTTTGTTTGCCTGCTGGTTGTTTTAGGGCAGATTCATAGATTTCACATGGTAAACGGTTCTCCGTTTTTCACTGACGATGAAATAACCATGTCTCTGATCTACCACACTTATTTTCAGATTTTAGTACAACTGTTGATCTCCAATACATGTGTTTGTGGATTTTGCATTTTAAACTAAGATGG
This sequence comes from Podarcis raffonei, assembly GCF_027172205.1. Classification (NCBI taxonomy): domain Eukaryota; kingdom Metazoa; phylum Chordata; class Lepidosauria; order Squamata; family Lacertidae; genus Podarcis; species Podarcis raffonei. Next base: position 67,855,068 of record NC_070607.1, read on the forward strand.
TTGACTTTTTAGTATGTAGTGATAGACATTGTTTTTGTTTTGTCATCCAGATGAAAATATCTGGGCCACTTGTGCTTTAAAAATTCATCTGTTCACATCTGTTAGGCTAGAACTGGGTAAGAATTGCATTTCATCAAGCTGTTTTGTGACTGAAATTGCACTTAGGCCGGGCATGCAGCACAAAGTTCACTGTGCCTGCTTTTCTGTTAGAGACTCCAACCACACAGCCAGCTGACATCCTTCTCTGCACTTTCTTACTGCCCGCTGAGTGGATTAAAGAAGGTAGCATTAGAATGTTACAAAAGGACAGTCAGCCAGCCTCCAGTTGTTCTGTTGAGATATTTGTTTCTGTAATATGCCCTTGATAAATACAAAGCTCTTTCTCTGTGTAGGGAACAAGTGTCCTTTCACCCTTTCTTCACATTGGATCCGTCATTGCGTTAGCCGCTATGATCTACAAGAAATCTGCTGTGCAACTCTTTGAAAAGCATCCTTGCCTCTACATACTGACTTTTGGTTTTGTTTCTGCTAAAATAACTAACAAACTGGTGGTAAGTTAGAGAATTTATTTTATGAGGTGTCCCATAAATACAAACAAAGTACTTAACTCTTATTATTTGCTGGTCTCATATGGTATACTTTGTTGTGAAAGGTTTACTTTCTTTCTCCAGCTGCAAACAATGATTTTCCAAACTTCTTTCAAATACTGCATTTATAAAAGCTGTATAGTGGTATATGTAATGATACGCCTCATTTGCTTCCAACAGAGTATGCCCTGGGGAACTGGTAATATCCCAAGCTATAAAGAGAAATCAGAATTCAGTTGTTTACCCCTCCCCTCCAATATTAAATTATTCAGTATAGATGCTGAAATAGAATATTTATGAGTTTTAATTTTTCCCAACAGGTTGCACATATGACCAAGAGTGAGATGCATCTGCACGACACAGCATTCATAGGCCCAGCACTCTTGTTTCTGGACCAATATTTTAATAGCTTTATTGATGAGTATATTGTACTTTGGATTGCCCTGGTAAGTATTTCCTTATTTTTCTGGGCATGAAAAATATCCTTGTGTGTTCTTTCACGTTAATGTAAGCAACTTTAGTTTTGCAGCAGTTTAATGAAAAAGAGGGAATGGTACAGAAAAAATCTGGGCAGCATAGATAAGTTTCCAAGCAGTTGTTTTATTCTTGCATGCTGGCGTACATTTGGGGTTTTTGTTTTGGATTTGATTTTTAATCTTGTTTTATATTTAGTTTATTGTACATAACATAGAGAATTCATTATGAGGAGTCGAATATCAATGAATAGGGAATACATACCTGCAGCTGGAGGTTGGGGAAGGCTGCTTTAGAGTTTAGAAAAAGCCTTTTGTTTCAGAAAGACAAGGATAATTCTACACTTAACTGAAGAGAGGAACCCATTGCATAGAGGATGGATACAAAATTTGCAGAACAAATTATTTCTGAGCCTTTATGTTTGGATGTCACATGTAACTTATGTTCTTCTTCCAGATCTTTTCCCTTTTTGATTTGCTCCGATACTGTGTCAGTGTTTGCAATCAGATCGCTTCCCACCTTCACATCCATGTCTTCAGGATCAAGACCTTTTCCACATATTCTAATCATCATTAGTTAACTTGGTCACTGACACAATAAGAAATAACTCACAACTGTTTTCTACAGGAGAGGTTACAAACATACTGAGGAGACTATGAAAACTGGAGCAGATAGGAACAAATCTAATTTATAATAATGTTGTATAACTTCTACTCTTTGTTACTCCTTAGCTAGCCTCCTCCAACAAAAGGGGAATCCCAAGCACTCTCCAGTCAAACATGCATATTGCCTGCTCTGCTGGTTGTGTGCCCAGGAAAGCATGCAGAGAGTAAAGCTTTGTCTTTGTAATTACCTTGACTACACGGCATAAACTCTTGGGGAAATGGATTCCCAATAACAGAGTACTCTAATACAGTGTGATTACAAGCTGTAAGACAATTTGCTTTCTAATTTTAAGAAATCATCTATTAGTAAAAAAAACTCACTTAGTACCCACTCAAAAAATAAGAGTTGAGCTTGTGAAACACAGATCCCCCACTAGCTTTTGTGGCTGGAATGTCTTTGACTTTTGAGTCTGGACTGTGATCTCATTATTCACCTGTTACTGATACCAGAGGTAGATTTTTAAGAATCCAAAACGACACTTAGGCACAGCACTGTCACTGGAAGCCAGGCATCTAAAGTGCCATCTTTGCAAGCAATCCACTGTGGCTGGGCAGTCTCTGTTCATTTCAGTTGGGTGGTGTGTGTCTGCTGAATTCAAGTTGCTCAGCTGCTGTGCTTGTTGAACTGCACCTTTTATCTTTAAAATTCTACCCCCGGTACCCTGTGATGTGGGGGTGAGCGTCCGCATGCGGTAGTGTGGTTATCTCAGTTTATTTTATTTTTTAAAAAATAAACATTTAAAGAATTTATTTCTGTTTTCTTCAGTGGAAAGTCTATACAAAATTTACAGTTACTTTTTTTGTATAAAATTTATGCAAAAATTTATTTCTGCTCTTTAATAAATAAGAAAATTCTCATAACTGTGACCATCCTTGTGTTTATTTTGAGCCATTCTGCGGAATATTTATTTGAACTCATAAAAGTGCATTCCTGCTGTCAAAGTGACTCCATGTTTTGCACATAAAATATTTAGTTTCTCCTAGCAAAGGCTTCTTGTGAAGCAACTGGGACAAGCCTTGTGGACAAGGAAGGACACTGACCATTCTGAAGGCTGAAGGTGGCTGAGGGGCCTCAGGAACAAGGAATGGTGGCTCCAAGTGCAAAAATGGAGGTATGCCAGTGTGGCAATATTGCTAGAAGTCCTCTGGCCTGCCTGTGGAAAGCTCCATCAGGTTGAGGTTCTGCAGGCAGAATAGGTGCAACAGGATGTGCACAGCACATATCAGGGATGAAGGGCACAGGGATACCATATCCTAAGTCCCAGTGAACTGATAGGGCAAAGGATTTAGGGGCTGGCAGCTCCTCCCAGCACACTGGTAAATACAGGTAATATTTACTCTTTAGTGATATAAATACTGGTAAATACAGGTAAATCTCGGCAATTCTGATTTCCACTCCTTTGGTAGCAGCAAAGGCACTTGCTGGTTTAACCAGGGGGGAACTAATGAAGCAGACTATGAGGGAAACTTCAGGAAGAGATACCCTCTGAAGTAAGTAGATGTTTCAAAAGAATCTATTCTTGTGACTGAGCCTCGGCACTAGAAGGTGAATGCTGGACTGAATATAGAGCTGGAGTAGGAACAAAGAGGGCTTTTGGCAGAGCTGTTGTCACCAATGCTTCTAAGGGTGCATCTGCTGGTTGACTAGTCCCTGAGTTCAAATGAAGCAGGCACCAGCAGCCTTTCCTTTTGGTACATGTGGCAGATTGCCACCCTTTCCCCATTGCCCTTCTTCTCTCCTATATGAACAAGAATTTAGATGAACACCATTGTGGAACCTGAAGAGTGAGGCACACACTCCACAGCTGAGATTATGTAGGTTCCAGTGGCATTGTGAATATAGTGCATTGCATTTCACAGCAGCAATTGAGTCCACAGCAACTGAACACAGAAGTCAGGTAAGACGAACTGCAATAGCAATTCCAGTTGTTCCACCTGTAGTTAAATAGGTTGGTATGCTGCCTTTCAAAGTGGTTTCATCCTTACCTTTGTACATGAGAAGCACTTCCTCAAAGAAGATTTAACTCTTATACTCGGACTCTACAAGTTAGTGATTAAGGACTGAAGTTTTAGAAGTGGATTCTCAATATATTTGTCTCTAAAAAGAAAACAGATATTTAAAATACAAAAGCAAGTCTTAGAATAAACAATGTAGGAATCTGCAGATGTTCTAAAACAAGAGTTAACTGGAATTCATTGAAACCTTAAAATACCAGGCCAGCTGGGAAAATGTAACTTTTTTGATTTAAAAAAATCACTTATGGTGTCACATCACAGCAGCCTTTGCTATCCGTTGACCTCATTGTATGGTTAAGCTGCCATAGTCCTTCAAATAGCATTCAACTCAAAGTCCTTCAAATAGCATTCAGCGGTTTTATTGTTCCCATTGGAACAATCTCCAGCTCAATCACATGCCAACCCCAATTTATAATTCACATTTTATGTGCCAGGTAAAAGGGTCCCTTTAAAAAAAAAGGATGCTTTGAACTAGCACCTCTCTATTGTGTGGTTCAACAGGATTAGGCTGCTTATTCCCCTTCATAGTGTCAGTATGAGATAGCATGAAGGTTGCTTTTTAAATCCCTGTCTCACTTCTACATTTTCTATTTTTTAATTCCTTTCAAATCAGTTTGAGAACCTTCTTTTCATTCCTTTGCATGCTACTACTTGCCACCACACCCCTTGAGTATTATTATTATTTAGGTGCTTTACTCATAAAAATGACAAAGCAATTTACAAACACAATGCAAACACTAAAACCAATGACAATTACCACAGTCATGAAAGTCTAAACAAAACAAATCCATCTATACAAATAAAAGACAAGTCCTGCAAATTCTGCCCCACCAAATACTTAGAAATCCTTTAAACTAAGGGCCAAAAGCCTAGGTAAGAAGGGAAATTCAATACTTTTTTCCCCTTAAGAAAAAAAATATATGGAACAAGTGGAGCCACTGCTACCTGGCTGAGTGCAGAAACACAACTTTACAAAAATGGAAATAAGAGCAATGAAATAAAAACAGAAATTTGATTCCAACAAAAGGATGCCATTAGAAGCAAACACTGCATGAAACCATTGATTTGGAAACCATTTAATGAGAACAGAAATGTTTCCAATTAATATAATTTTTCTCATCACTTGCTATACAATCTTTGTCATTATTAACCACCCCACATCTCCTTCATTTGACTGAATTTCTAGAGTCCTGTTTTCACCAAGATGATCACTTGGTTCATTTCAGTTTTATGCTGCCGTTTTCTTAAAGAACTGCAGTCCTACTTCCAAGCTGGGCTGTTAAATGCAGCCAAACTTAAACTATGTAATAGAAAAGCTCTGTAGTGCCAGTCTTGAAAAGGAAGGGAAGATTAAAAAGTAGAGCTTGAAGCCAAGCTGGCCTCTCATGAGAACCAGCGTATCCAATGATGTTCTTCCTCCTAGGAAGTTATCTTGGTCCAAACAGGCAATTACTTTAGGCATAGGCCTGTCCATCTGCTGGTGAGCAATCCTGAGAGCCCAAATTCAAGAGAGTCTCCTTTGCTTCTTTTGTTCTTCATATTCATTTAATCTCTTCTGAAAATATCCTGTGAATAAGAAACAAAATGCATCAATCACTACATATGGATTTCCCCACCTAAAGAACCTTGCCACACATTGCTTCCACATTGCAGTAAAATGTTAGGGACATAGGAAGTCAGGCCATTGATCCATCTAAATGCTGTCTTCACTGACAGGCAGTTCTGTCTGGAGGTGAGGAGCAGTGAATCAGTGGGGCAGTAAACCCCAAGAACAAGGGGATTGGGGTACTAGGACCCAGAAACCTAAATGTTCAGCGAAATCTGGGTAGATGAGTTCCATAACAGGTGTGCAGCAATTGTTTATTTGTTGCAGGGGATTCAGCTGTCAGAAGAACACTGGTGGGCATAATACTCATTTTTGCAGCATACAAACTTGGATGATTTCTCAGTGGGAAATGCCCCCCCGTCCCCCCTGCTGCACCTAGCTCTCAACTGTGATAAGTAATTATGTATGGATTGTGGTTATGAGAAAGAAACTCCCAATTTATTCAGCCTGAAATGCGAGTCCTCATACGCAAACTATATTTATAAGGACTGTTTAAAGGAAGAATGCTTTCACTTATGCCAGTTTTACCTTCAACACTCTTCTTGTTCCTTTCTGCTTCTTGAATAAATAAGGAGAACATCTGCGTCTTCACAAACTTTTTCAGAAATTTGCGACTGGTCTTGGAGGTGAGGGCCTTGCAGAACGACCTCTCCTGGAAGCTGCCCTGACCATTCTTGCCCCATTTGATGTGTGCCGGATAGTGGCCAATTGTTTTGACGAAAAACTGCACGAAGGCGTCTGAAACACGTGTGTTGAGTTCCTCAGATGCTTGGGAGCAGGGAGAGAAAATGAGATAATGTACAGTTCAGGTCTAGCACAAATGTTGCTCCTTTCCCAAGCCTCAGGATACAGGACCAGACGGCCTTTTTGTCTGCCTGCCTCTCTGTCTCTCTTGTGTGTTTTCTTGCATGGAGAGAGTCAGCCAATACTTAACACGGATGCACACAAATGGTTCAATATATGCCCATTTATTATTGATTGCGTTTATATACCCCCTCAATCCTTAGCATTTCTAAGAGGTGTACATAAAAATAAACCATGCAGAGAATAAAACAGTAAAGAGACACCATAAAGCTGAAGGCTGCCTTAAAATGCCTGCTACAATAAGGAAGGGCACCTGCCTAATCTCAGCCAGGTGGGAGTTCCACAGGTTTGGACCCACAACACAGAGTGCCCCATTCCTGGTGGTTACAAGCTATATTTCTGAGCCATGGGGAACAAACAACACAGACTCCCCAGAAGATCTCAGCGATCAGGCAGGGATATAAGGGATCAGGCGGTCCTTAAGATATCCTGGACTCAAGCTGTTAAGGGCCTTGCAGATTAATAGAAGAAGCTTGGTGACATATACAAATACACAGACCCCAGGGAACAGACATTACTCATCCTTGCTGAGTTCTTCAGAGTTCTCAGACATTAATCGCTAATAGGGATTATGGAGAATTCACGTGAACATAGGTACTCTTCACTCTCACACCCCCTTTAATCAAAGAGCTTTAAAGCTCTGCATACTCATTTTCTTAATGAGGAAATGTTGACCACTTACACACAGTGGGGGCAGTATGGCGTATTAACTCATCAATTAACTGTGGCGTCCTTAAGTCATAAAACCCAATCCCCTACCATTAAACTGCTAAGGAGCTGTTGCCATGGAAACATAGGGCTCCAAAGGGAAGATCTACCTGCATTACTAGCTTGCATATAATCTGTAATGGCAGAAAGAGCTAGAGATGCAAAATCGTCTCCTCCATCTTTGGAAAGAAGGGTCTCCTATCTGAGCTCATCTGTCCAAGCACAGCCATTTTGGAGCCCTTCCCTCATAACATTTCTCAAATAGCTCTGTTTTATGTATATAAAGGGAGACGGAGACAGGCAGGCTTACTTTGTACATTGTTGTTCATCGTGGGCAGAGAGGACAGCATCTCGCTTTGCAGCTTGGCAGGCAAAATCTCTTCTTCGTCACCAACCTGCAGAATTATGAACAGGGAAGTTTAGACAACAGCCGGCCACTGAAAAGCAGCAGATGTGAGGACAAGGGGCTGTCACTCAAATATAACCCCTTTCTGATGGCACTTTCAGGTCTGCAGGGCTATAAACACGTCTTGCCACTAGCTCCCCCAAGACACATTCTGCACAATGTACAAACAGATGTAATTTATATGTGTAGGGAATTGCCATCGGCGCAGAGGTGAGAGATAAAGGGGGAATTGTGTTACAGGGAGCCTCCGAAAATCTTGCGAAGCAGTTCCTCTTCCAGCCAGGAGGAAACCCCCACCTCCAGTGCAGAAGAGGTGGAAGGACCAGGGGATGCTAGAAAGAGCCTTAACACCGCGCCTGAGCAAGCCGGAGAGGAGGGAAGCAAGCCCCTGCCTTCGCCCATCATGTGCAGTAGCTTGAGGCGCAGGGAGGGGCGGAAAAGGCTGGGGGTGACGGAGGTACAAGAACAGACTACTCCCGGATTCTGCTAGCGATTGAGCCAGACATGAACTTATGACACTCTTCACTGTAAATAGTTTGCACCAAAATAAAGGCTGTAAAAGACAGGTGGGAGTCCTGCCTGGTTACTCTCGAGCAACCACAACAGCATCTGACAGCATGGATATGCAGTCTCTCATTAGCTATCAACAGGAGCCATCTCATGGTATCAGAGAGGGTACTAAGGAGAACAGAAAGATTATCTCACAAAGAAACCAAGAAACAGGTAGCATGACAACCTGAGAGCTGGATTTGCCATCAGATTATACTGGCCTAGCCTGGCAGAGTGAAGACTGTCTAAATGATCCCAGGGTGTTGTCTGAAAGCACATGGTCTAGTAATGTTTTGGAGGCTAGGCAGGTCTGAGTTTGGTTAAAATGCTATTTCTATTCCAAACAATTCCAATACTTAACGATACACGATGTCTGAATGATTGGCAAAAAGATCTGTCTAAGTTTATTTGGAGGGAGAAGAAACCATGGATAAAACATTAGACTCTTATTGACATAAAAGACAGAGGAGACCCAAGGATAATGTTGGATTTGGATTGAACTTACCAATTTTAAGAAATTTCCTTTGCACAGATCAACAAGGAGCACCTAAAAAGGTAAAAATAAAATAAGATCCAGCTTTATTTATCCAGAACTACTTTAAGAATGAGCAAACTATCCAGAGAATGTTCAAAATTGGAAGGATGGAAGAATGCAGGGGATTCAGAAGGCAGTAGCTTCAACCAAGTTGTGCCAAAACACTCACTGATATTGTGGCTTCTGATGCCCAGTAATCATGGAAGTTTTAATTTTTATTATCTGCATTGATTAGTCACTTTATACAAAATAAAAAGTCCCAAAGCAACTTGACAAGATATAAATACAACAAATAAAAGCAATTCAAAACAAGAAAAGTGTGGAACAATGAACAATAGAAAATATATGAAACAGACATTCAGTAGAATATTATAAGGCCTACCCAACCTGCTAAAATATGAACAGCACTGTAAAAGGCAAATTAATTATCAAAAGCTTGAGCACACAAAAAAGTCTCAGCCTGGCACCTAAAGACCGACAAAGACGGTGTCAGGCACATCTCCCCAAGTAGAGTATCCTACAGACTGCACTGGGGGGCACCACTGAAAAGGCCATTCTTCTGTGGCCACACTCTGTACCTACTACTGGCAAGGCACATGGGGAAAGGCATCTGATGAAGACCAGAGGATCCAGGCTAGTTCATATGGAGAGAAGGAGTCCTTGAGGATTTTGACACCATCATAAAATTAAACCAGGAGCCGAAGTGAAATATTTGCACACACACACACAAAATCTAGGCGCATTGCAGTTGGATGGAACAACCAACATTGATTTTATGAGAGCCAAATGACCATGCCGAGCCTTGTAAGATGACATGGAACTGGATATGAAGGTGGAAGTGATGAAGAATAGAAGCCTTGCCAGCAGGAGGACATAGGCGGACACCACGAATGCCCATCTTGGGTGCTGCGATAGCCCCAAATACAGAGTCATGTTTTGCTCTCCTGCCATTCAATGCCACTTTCCCCTTACTCAGAGACATGAAGGACAGTACCTCTTCCATGGGTTGATCCTGAACCTCGTCTAGGTAGCGCTTCTGGATCCCAACCATGAAGGGTGTGGGGCAGCAGACGGTGCTGAGAAGCTGCTCTGGAACCACCGGGATGTACGTATGGGCCCAGGTGAAGGGGTAAAGAAGAGCTGCAGCTGCATGGATGCACTTGGAAAGGGAGCTGAAAAGGGAGTCATAATGCTGATGAGATTATTACAGTGGTACCTCTGGTTACGTACTTGATTCGTTCTGGAGGTCCGTTGTTAACCTGAGGTACCACTTTAGCTAATGGGGCCTCCTGCTTCCACCGCGCCGCCGGAGCACGATTTCTGTTCTCATCCTGAAGCAAAGTTCTTAACCCGAGGTACTATTTCTGGGTTAGCGGAGTCTGTAACCTGAAGCATCTGTAACCTGAAGCGTATGTAACCAGAGGTACCACTGTACTGAGAAACACTCAGAAAGGTTAGGTGTGCACCAGGCCGGAATCAATTGAACATGGCGCACAAATACCCTTATTTCATTACTACATTTAGCGCCAGTAAAGAGGGCCAAACAAAGTGGCTAGATGGGCCACATTCAGTCATCCTCCACTCCAATCTACACCAACAGGAAAAGAAATTCTGACTAATCACTACACTTCCTGAAAGTACAAACAACAAAGTCATCCCACTGATTTCAGTGGGGCTGAAGCGCAGTTAGTTTTCGGCCTAGACTGAAGCCAAGAAATTCACCTGAGTTCCTCGGCCAGGAATACTATCCGTCGTTCCAGCACTGCAGAGGCAAATATCTGGAGGATCTTCTCGGGACTGAGGCACTGAAAGAGGGCCTGAAATTCCACGTGTTCCAAGTGAGAGTCCAGAGGCCGTGTCAGCTCAATATGCTGTGAGGAAGAAAGCAAGACATGGCAGGATGACTATGTTCATCTATGGAGACAGGAGTGGGTGCATTTTGTATCATAGGCTTAGCAAAAAACACTCCCTGTTTCCCCCACACACTATCTCCAGCTACTCAATGAAGAGGAATCATTATGATCAACTAAAATTACTGCCCTAGAATTCAACCTAAATGCCCTTTTTGAATGTAACACTAAACTATGATTTTACATTATGTGCACAAGGAGCAGCAAGTCTTGGGCTTGAGTTCTACGTTACATATGAACTCGGGAGAACTAAGGCTTGTTCAAATAGACCAAGATCATCAAACAGTGAATTATTATCCAGATTCGTTCTCAGTTAGTTTTAACAAACCAGAGTCCCCATGAGTTTGGACACAGTGAGAGAATCCAATTAGCTTAAATGTTACTTATCTCCTTGTAGCTACACCAGGGAAGAGAGAGAAGGAACGGCACTTGAGCTCCAGGCTTGCTGCTGCTTGTAGCCTCCTGTTTTAGACAACAGTTTCATATATTTTACTTACTTCCATACTATAATGCTAATTTTCGCCTGCAGAGGGCAGTGTGCAAACATTCCTGCTATACCAGTGGCACCGCAAGAATCATGTGTCTGAAAATCCACAAGCTGAGACAGCCAACAAGCCAGGGCCATATGCATACACCTTACACCTGCCAGGATACATTTAATAGGTAAAACAAGAGCAAGCTGTGCACAAAGGGTGGGCCTCAACCGCTTGCAGTTTCGTGAGGCAGAGCACAGGCTTAAAAGAGCATCTCCCAAGTGGAATGGAACTGGTGTGAATGGGGTAGGCTGGGCTAACACCTCTTCCACTCCCTTTGCTTGCCATGAGGGATGGTGGAGAAACTTGATCCAGTTTGCGTTTCAAACTGAATTTGCCAAATTTGAGCTTTCTGAAGCAAAATGCAAAAAAAGCACAGCTGTCATTCAAAATTCGAACTTACCTGAATTTGGAGCTGCAGTGATCCCAAGAATGCACATATTGTTGGGAAAATGTGCATTTAAAATCTTTGTGAAAATACCATACAATAGTCCATTATATTTGGGAAAATGTGCATATTATTCAAAACCGTGTGTGTGTGTTTATTGAGAGAAATTAAACAAAAAAAGCTGACTAATTTTCACAAGGATTTAAATAATAATAATAATAATAATAACAACTGCAATTTGCTGCAGAAATGTGGAGAACTGAATTTCAGATCGGAAAAAGGAGAACCTGAGAACCCAAACTGACATATCCTTCCACAGGCTACTTGCCATTCAGCAACATCAGTCAATGTCTAGAGGCAGCCCATCGGCCATCATCACTGACTGGAGAGCAGAGAGACAGCCAGGAAGCAAGGAGGACTGTGCCAACTTTGGCTGCAATCACATCCACACACTTACTTTTGAGTATGTCCCATTAAAACCAGTGGAATGCACATCTATTTCCTCCTCTTAAGCCTGTCATTTGCCCATAATCCTTTATTTTAAAAGGCAACAGTGGTGCAACAGCTTCAGTAACCTTTGGACTTTCCATACTGCAAGTGACTCACTACAGCCAAGGCAGAGAAGCAAATGCTTGATTCCAGGCAGAACTAACTATTCTTGTTTATTTTGCAAGCTTAGGGTGGAATGCAGTGTAGTCCTAACCAGATCATTTCATGGGCGCAGGCATTTCTGCAACATTCCCCTCTCTCCTCTCCTGCACTGTTCTGGGGGTTCCCCTGACCCTCTAGAGCAGATCTGGGGGAGGGTGGGAGTGCAGGGGGAGGCAAGGGCGGGCAAAGTTCTGCCGTGCTACTGACAGTCCTTGTGCTGGCTTCTGCTAGCAGATAAAAGGTAAAGGTAAAGGGACCCCTGACCATTAAGTCCAGTCGTGACCAACTCTGGGGTTGCGGCGCTCATCTCACTTTATTGGCCAAGGGAGCTGGCGTACAGCTTCCGGGTCATGTGGCCAGCATGACTAAGCCGCTTCTGGCGAACCAGAGCAGTGCATGGAAACTGCGTTTACCTTCCCGCCGGAGCGGTACCTATTTATCTACTTGCACTTTGATGTGCTTTCGAACTGCTAGGTTGGCAGGAGCAGGAACAGAGCGACGGGAGCTCACCCTGTCGCGGAGATTCAAACCGCCAACCTTCTGATCGGCAAGTCCTAGGCTCTGTGGTTTAACCCACAGTGCCACCCGCGTCCCTTCTCCTAGCAGGACTGGGTAGTTAAAACCCAGATCTTAATTTCAGCTGCCCACCAAAAACATACAAGAGAGACAATGGCCTGCTCAAAAGTGGCAGAAATGTGGGATGAGGTGTTCTCTCTCTTTGATAACTAAACTAACTATTAAGCCATCATTCCACCTGACACTTTTGAACCTGTATATGGAAACAGAACAGGGTCTGAAAGCAAGTAATTTATTTCTCATCTCTTAACAGTAGCTCGGGGCTCTATTACCAAATCCTGGAAGTCCTTCAGTCTTAATAATTTGGATTGCTGGTACTTTAAGGTTTGGCAAATTGCTCTTCTTGAAAAGATATCTCATAAACTACAAGCATCTAAAGGGCAGAGCTGGAATGAGTTTTTTTTTTTTGTTACGTGGCATGGTTTTATTTCTGAAACGAATACTGAGGTCCATGGTGACTCGCTGCCATCAGCTTGTGCAAACATATGGTGCATCTAAGATGTTATAGAAGCTTTATTCTCAATAATGATGGAATTCACAGGTGGAGAATACTTTATTTTTCCATATCTTTATTATGGGCAAAGGGAAGTTTTGCAGGAGTTAATACTTTATTACCTCTCTGAGGCCGTGCCTTATCTTTGTACTTTTGTCCTTTCAGGCTGTGATGCTTTATGGGTTATAATGTTATATTCTTTTTATTTCTTTTGCTCCTTTTTTGGGCTAACAAATAAATGATTATTTTGTTAAAATAAAACAAAATACAAAATAGACCATAGTAATCCCAGCCAAAGTGGCCAGAAAAAAGCCACATGGACTCAGAAAAAGCTTTTTGACAATTTGCACAGAGAAGACAAATCTGTGTGGTAGGTCCAAAAGTACACACTATATACACCATACAGGACTTGCTGTAGGTTTGCCTGCCCTTCCATCGCCATTCTGTTTCCTCCTGACATTGCAGTGTGCAGCAGGCAGATGCTCTGCCTGTCCTGTCAGAATCAGTAGACCTCTGAATACCAGTTGCTATGAGCTCCAGGTATGGAGAGTGTTGCTGTGTTCAGCCCCTGCTTTCCCACAGGCATCTATTGAGGCATTATAAAACCAGGAGGTTGGAGGAGGCGGGCCTTTTCCCACTTCTCATGCTTTAAATGATCTGGTTTTAAAATTTATTTTCAAAGCACAATGAAGTTTATTCCATTTGTTCCCCCTTTCTCATTTTTTAAAAAAGCAGAATCATTCTTTAAAACATTTCACAACTATTCCTGTAATGGGGTGAGAAAATGTAGTTTAGTGACAATGACGTCATTCCAGCCACTCCGTCTTGCCCTAGCTTCCACCGCAAAGATGAGAAACTGGCTCTTCCCTGAGCAAAGTCTGCAGTGCAAGCACAAGGAACTGGTTTCCTGAGCAAAATCCTGCAGAGGAGGTTTATACATGTGCACAAAAGGCAGCAAGGGCACTTCCACAAGGGTGTGACTGCTGAAATAATCTGTTTTCTGTGCGCAGTTTCTCCTGCTCTATAAAAGCCAAGTCGAAAAGTGTCTGGTGGAAACATACTGCTATGCCCATTTAAGGATAATGAAAAGACGCTGATGCTTTTGAGGAAAATGCAGGCTGCACCCACTATCTAACTCTTCCAGCTGCCTTAAACATTGAGCAAGCCAGGAAATCATACCAGAATTTCATTCTCTGGCAGCTGAAAGAAACAAACTTTTGACATCATAACAGGAAGTCAAAACTCACTAGCACAGAAAGGCAAGTCACGCTTTGTGGCCGAGGACCTAACTAATATTTCTAAGTAAGAGGACCTCTCCCTAGGGAGGAAACTTGCTATGGGCTAGAAGAGATGCCAGACACATTAGAGGGCAGGTCTCTTACACCTTTCATGGTTGCATCAAAGAGGAAATTTGGGTAGGTGCTGTTGTCATGTCCTAGTACGGCAGGAGGGAATCTGTGCAAATATTAAAATGTACACAAGTCTTGTCCTCCACTGTATCTGGCAACTTTTTACAAAGTAGAAAACCACATTCCCGTCTCATTGTAGGGATATTCTTACCCTGTGATTCAGCATGCCAATATCAATCCAAACCACTCATGCTGTTATGATCAGACAAGCAATACTAATGGGGCAGGTAGATGCAGAAGCGGTCACAGATTTTGGATATCTAATAGTTATAAACGACAGGGTGTTTTTGGCAGGTACGACTACACCTACATAAATTCCCTCTCCTACGCAACTGTTAATAGCCTAGGAGTCTTTTCTTGTCCTCCTGAATGACAGTAGTGGAGCACACTCTTTGCATACAGATTCAATCCCTCACCTGTCCAGATGGAATGAAGGTAAGGTAGTATGTGACATGAAAGGCCTATTTCTGAGATCCTAGAGCAGCAGTGGGAAACCTGTGGCCCTTCCCAGCATCCCAGATTATTGCCCATGCTGGAGGCAGCTGATGGGAGTTGGAGCCCAACAACATCAAGAGGAGCACAAGTTCCCCATCCCAGTCCTAGAGAACCACTTTCAGTCAGAACAAACAACAGTCAAATAGCCTGACCTGGTATAGGGTACTTTCCAAAGTTCCTGACTGTGGGCACGTAAGCCTCTCAAAGCACACATTGGACAATTCTTGTGTCTAATCTTCCCATGCCAATTGAGTTTTCTTCCCCTGCCTCCTATCTCAACTGCAGTGCGCTTGCAGTGGAGAAGTCATCAGTTTTGTTAGTCATACCACTTTCTGAAGTGGAAAATTGTGGTTTGTGTCCATGACTAACAACCCATGTGGTCCATGGGTTTCAAGATGATAAAATCCAGGTAGACACATATAAACAAAAGTTAGCCACATAAAGGCTCACTTCAAATGTAGTGCAGATGTATGTTTTGTGATGCTAACCATAGTTAAGTGAGCAACCCATTTTAGTTTCCATGTGTACAACGGGCAAACCATAGTTTAGAGCTTCTTGACCAGTCCCTTCCATCTATCCACCATTCCTTTTCCTAAATTCACTGCCATCTCCACTGTGCAGTAGTCTCTTCAGGAGGAAGCATGGCCCTCAGAGTGGTTTGTCAATGCTCTGTGAATTGTGATGTAATGCGAAACCATAGTTAGCTCAAACTGCAACTTGCAGACCAGTTTCAAACCATGGCTTCAGCACCTGGTTTATCCCCAAGAACTACGTTTTTGGGGCAGGTTTGGGTTAAGATGTTAACATGAAACCGTGACATTCAGACCATGGTTTCAAGTTAACATTTGAACCCAGCCACAGAGTGTTTTGTGATCACCAGCTCCTGCCTTATTGCACTCCCTGCTGAACTACCACCATTACTGACTTATTTACTAGTCATGATAGAACCAGCTGAGGTTATTATCAGCAGCTACAAACCTCTGTCCCTGAGTCGGGGATGAAGCTTTTAATGGTGACCGTTTTCCCTGGTGCTGGAAAAGGGGATTCCCGTAGACCCTGCATAAAGGGGTAGATGACAGCTGCAGAGATCTGCCGCCTTTTCTCCACCTCATCCAAAATCTAATAGGAAAAAAGAAGGGTATCAGTCACTTGACAGCCACTCCGAATCTGCTTGCAACCCACCAGGGACTTACCAAAGAAACAGAATTCTCAGCAAGGAAGCCACATTATGATGCACAAGACTTAATTTTGCTTCTTTCTTCTTCGACATCTTGGTGCCAACTCCTCTTGTAAACTGCCTTTCCTCTAAGGGCATCTCATCCTCCCAACCACTCTGCAGGACTGGGGAGCTTGAGTGGCAGTGCTTCCCATACCTAGGTTACTGTACCACACTGGCTCTTAATTTTAATAATGATGTGCAGAGCACATTTCCACTGATCAATAGGTTTGGGATTACAAGGCATGTCATCTAGGTGAGATGGAGCCTCTTTCTTTGTACTGGTTCCTCATAAGGGGAATACCAGAAGTTGGTAGATTTAACCATGGAATAACGAAACAAGCAATTCTGAGCCAAGTCTATTTTTCTGTATGTGCTGAAGAGTAAAAGGGATGACTGGGGTGCAGGGAAAGATAGTCCAGAACTCCTACCTTTGAAAACAGGCCAAAACAACCCAGGCAGCTTACAATGCAGTAAACCTCTGGAAGACGTGCACCTCGTCCAGATGGCTGAAAAAATCATTTTGCACAAAAGTTAACCACCACTAAACGTCGTGTTCAAACTGCATGTTTATAGTATGCAAATACACAAAAACATTCCTATAGCAACAAGAAGAGGTGGCTTAAGTCACTAAACACAACTTTCAAGGCCCCTAAACTGGATTGTTGGTTATGGAGTGGTGAAAGCAAAAATACAGGGCTATTTGCAACAAGCCTCTTTGGGGTGGGGTGTATTTCTTCTTTTCTGCAGCAGATGGAACACATTTTGTCATCTAGGATGATAAGGACAGAAAGAAAGCCCTGAACACTAGACCAGTTTGAACGCCCTCCTGCTCTCTCTCAAGATCAACAAGACACCAGCTTAACTCACTGAACACAGAAGAAAAGTGAATTCTGGATGACCCAGTTTTGTGAAAATCACCCACGGAACTTGAAAATTGGGTTTAGCAACAGGAAGCAATGCAGTTTCACTATGCCAACAGAGGGGGAGAGGGGAATCTCCTGGTTTTTTTATAAGCTAACTAAACAGTTTATTTCTAAATTTAGCCGAGTCCTGATTAAGTCACACTGCGCATTTCCATGAAGCATCCTCATGACACAAAATGAGCCTCAAGTGATTTCCTCCCCCCCCCCCTTACCCACAGCCTGAGACATGAGAATTTAGTAGATGTGAAATAAACCGGATGGTGAACAGATGGTTAAGCTCTTTGTCACCATAGAAAACAACCTAAGCTGTGGAGGGACCAAGTATAAACAGCTCTGCATGGATGAATATTGACTGGGCAGAAGGCATCTGCGTGGTGTTTCCTTTGGAGCTCTGAAGCCCCAAACCCACCTATTGCGGAGCAAGCTGCATTAAGTTAATTAACTTCTGAGTAAAATGTGCATAGGACTTGTGCTGCCAAGTGAGAGCAAACTGTCACTGCATGTAGGACATAGCACCTGGACACAAGCATGGCAGGTTTCCTGGTAGTCCACATGACAAATCAATAGAAATCAGCATGCAAGTCCAGGGCACTGCAATGAGATACCTACTTTTGGGGGCTGGAGAGGCAGGGGCGACACTGCTTCCTGAACTTCCAGTTTCACACTAAAGCACTGAAACAGGCACAAGGAAAGCTTCCCTGGGCACACGCCCTGGTTCTGAGTCTGGAGTTTCCTCAGAACACAGGTAGGAGCAATGATGGCATAACTCAAAGTGAGTCATACAAGAGCCTTACAGAATGTGAATATACAGATTTAAAGGGTAGCATGGGCTGGTGGTCGGAGTGAAGCATTTCCCTCACCTACAAACCTCTCCTAAAGCCCCACTTCAGCCACTTTTCTCCCTATGTGTGTGGAGTGGATTATATGTGGACACAGAATACCACTGGGAGGGGGGAAATGGCTTTTTAAAAAGGCAGTAAGGAGGCAGAAGCTCAGACCCCTTCTATGGTATGTTTTAAAGAACCACACACCCAGTTGTGGGGGTTTGTTGGTGGACCCCCCCCCCCATGTCATGCCCTGTTTGGCCTCAAGACAATTCCTTCTTTATGGTCACACATCCAACTGCCTCCCCCTTCTTCTGAATCACTACATTTCAAGTATTTCCCACCCCCACCCCCCAAACTGTCCCTTCAGCTGTTTGGAATTTTTCTTTGTAAATATTTCTATTGAGTGGTTTTCTGAACATACAAATAGCAAACATCAACATCAAACAGAACCACAGAATATCTGCTGCAATAGTGTTCACTGTGAAGTCCTGTAGATTAACTTAAAGAGTCTCTCCACAGGTCTCCATGGGTTGATGGAGGAATTATGGGATGACTAGTTCTGTTAACATATGAAATAAAGCAAAAACCCGTCAAAGTCAGCTTTTCATTCTTTTCTTTTTTCTTTACCTTTCAAGGCCTTCAGTCTTCCTGTTGACTTTTCAACTAAGCAGCAATTGAAATATTTGCCCTGAAAGATGTGTATGTGTTTCTCTCTCCTCCCCCCTCCCCTGCCTAACATCAAAGCTTTATCAGCTGGAAAGTTGTGCCCTGTAATTATTATGCAGAAATTCTTATGCACACAACATTTGTCCTCACGAAGTGTTATGGTGTGGGTGCATGCCAAGCGAGAAAACCAGGTTTCTGAGGAGCCAAGTATTTGTGTCACAGGAAGTGAAAGGAGGTACTTCTGCCTCAAGCTTCAACCTCACTGTACGGATGCAAGAACTGAGACCCAGCTAGCACCTTGGCCAAGAATCATAGAATTGTAGAGTTGGAAGGGATCCTGAGGATCATCTAGTCCAACCTCCTGCAATGCAGGAATATGCAGCTGTCCCATATGGGGATCAAACCTGCAGCCTTGGCGTTATCAGCACCACGCTCTAAGCAACTGAGCTACCCAGGACTAGAGTTCATCTTTCCAACTGAGATCCTCTGGGGGAAGGATCTGAACCAGATCACCAACCTTCAACTAGGCAACAATGGGTTCTTCAGCCACAGCAAATGAAACAGCCACATCTGGTTCATTAAGAGAGGGGTTGCAGGTTGTTCTGTTATTTTAAAATGTATTGGCTGTATGTGAGTGTGTGTTGCAATCCCCTTGGTGTGGGTCTGTATCCTAAGAGGTAGGGCACAAACGCATTCGTTCATTCAGTAAATTACTTCTCAAGAATGTACAAGATAATCTGAATGTCGTGCCCAAGGGTCAAGGCTTACTGGGAAATGATATATAATGAACTCAAGAAGGTATTTAAAAGTACCTTTCCTAAGAAACCAGAGGCCTTTCTTTTGGGCATAGTTGGCCAATGGGTGCCAAAGAAAGATAGAACATTTTTTATGTATGCAACAACAGCAGCAAGAATACTTCTAGCCAAGTACTGGAAGACACAAGATCTACCCACCGTGGAGGAATGGCAGACGCAAGTGATCGACTACATGGAGATGGCTGAAATGACTGGCAGAATCCGTGACCAGGGAGAAGAACTGATGGAACAGGACTGGAAAAAGTTTAAGGACTATTTACAAAAATACTGTAAAATCTTTGAGTGTTAATATGATGTGGGAAGTGAAGGCAACAGGGTTTGTGTGATTTTGGTTAAATGTGAATGAAAAGAAGAACGTTAAAAAGGATAGGGGGTTATGAACAGAACATTATTATGTCATACTATATAAGATGAGGTATGGACTAAAATAATGGAAAATTGGGACATAATAATTAGAATATAAAATTAAGTATGGTTTAAACAAGGTTTTGAACTTGCTGAATTTGATTGGAATAAAGTGGAACACAAAAAAGGGGGATGTGAGGAGGTCAAGACAGAGGGGCATGGAACTCTATAAATTCAAGAAAGTGTGTTTTTCTTTTTTCTTTTTTCCTATTTTCTTCTTTTTTCTGTTATATATTTTTGTTTTTTTTTTATGTATTTGCTTTTTATATGAGCTTTATGTATGGAAACGATACATTTTGAAATGATGAATCTTTTGTTTTGTAAAACTTTAATAAATATTTATTTTTTTAAAAAAAGATAATCTGAATGTCGGACATTATCACGACAAATACTGATTCCCAATCTGTGATAATTTTCCATTTCAGCTTCCAATCACACATAAGAAATCAATTTGCTTTAAAGTGAGTCCAGATTCCACGTGCACATAAATGCTATTATTAACAAATAACTGGAACTGTTTGACATGCAGAAATCAAAGTACATAGCATGCCTCATATGTTAACCAGAACATCTTCAGAACAGTATAGAATACAGGGCTGGTCTTGTCATGAGACAGAGGAAGGAAACTGCCTCAGGGCTTAGAGCAGTGGCAAGGTGATTAAAGAGCTGTGTGTGCCATGCGGCCTGGCCTGCATCCCCTAAGCTAATTTGCAGTCTTCAGGTGCAGGGAAGGAGTTGAAGGAAGATTCAACTGCCAACCTGGAATGGGCATGTATGCCATGCTGACTTGTAGTTTGCCTCAGGCAGCAAAATCTCTTGGTCCAGCCCTGATCTACGACATGCACAGTTTGCAGCCAGTTTTCATTGTACTTCTAAGCGCAATGAAATCTGACTGTAAGCTTTGAATGTTGCATATCTTGTCAAAAGAGCAAACAACCCAAACAAAGGTGTTGGCTACACTAGCGAACAGAATGCCAACATGTAAACTTCTGAGAACATACAAACCAACTTCTGAATCAGACTGCTATGAATCAGTTTGTAGCAGAATTAAACTAGTAGACTGTGTTGTTTTCGGCTAACTGGAAACAAGCAAAGAGAAAGCCCTTATCATCTACATCTCCCATTTACAGGTGGATATTAAGAATATTCAAAATAAACTGAAAGGCAAAGGAAGAAAGGCAGTGCAGAATGTCTAACAAGTTAATTTAAGATATGAATATTCCAGTTCCCCACCTCAAATTTAAGGAAGTGCACAGAACAGGCTTCCTCAAAGAGGTCACAAAGTTTACGTGAAAGTGAAATGAGGACAAAAAACAACTGTCCCTGCAGAATAGAAAGAGACAACAGACACTCTCTTGTGTTGAAAAAGGAACATATCGCAATGAATGATGGTTGTTCAGTCTAAGGCTGAACAGTGGGTGGAGGTAGCTGTGAAGACCCCCATTTCATCTGTACAAAGAGTGGTCAAGAGGCCTTATTCACAGCAGCCCTTACTTGAGGGCTCACTGCTTCCCACCCCCGCCCTCCGGGACTTGGAGTTTCACATCTTTCAAAAGCCTGTCCCTTTGTTATCATCTGAGTTAAAGAACCAGTAATGAAGGCTCTGATTTCCTGTCCTACTTTCTGGTTGCTCTGTATCTTCAGCAGGAATAGAGAAACTGTGGCACTGGAGGTTATGTGCAGCCTTTGTTCAGATTTCATGTGGGTAGCAAGTGGGGAAACAGGAGGGGAGGATGGGGGGGGGGAGTGGGAGCGCACTTGTGCCCATGTTTCATCCACATTTGCCTCTGGCCTCCCACCATCACTGGCATGATCCAGACTGAGCCAATGCCAAAATCCCCACCACACCGCCAAGGTTTCCCTTCAACTTACGTAGGGAGTGCTCCAGAAATGGTCACTGTTGCAACCAAGAGCAGTCAGTGCCATGGAGGTGCACTCTTGAACTGGCACCACTTAACTGGAGGGGGGGGCAGGCAGCAGTGAGATTGGGGCTGTGTATGCCATGCCCTGATGGAGCATGATGACCTGATGGAGGTCATCATGCTCACACAACCCCAATCTCACCATCCCCCTGACTTGTCCCTACAATGTCCAGGTGAATGACAGTGATTTTGGTAGCAGGAAGGTGTCTCCTCCCATTCTCTCTCTCTTTCTCTGCTCTTGCCTTATCTGCTGCTAGGGAAAAATCCCACCTTGTGTATGTATTTTAAAAAAACAAACAAATACTTTAGTCACCTCGCCTTGTTCACCCCTGGTCAGAAATACGTAGCTGCCTGAACCAGCAGTCTCTGCTGGTCCTCTCTGCTTCCCTCTCTCTATGTCTGTCTTGTCTATTCAGGCTGTATATCCTTCAAGCTAATTATTTATATTTTGATCCCAGTGTGTTTGTCCAACTCTTTGCACAACAAAGCCCCCCCTCCCCTCCCACTGTTCCCTTGAAGGACCAAACATAATAAACATAAAGCCGCAAGCAACTCAAGGGCAACTGTGCTGTGATTGATACAAACACACTTTAAAAAAAAACAAGGAAAAAAAGATCAGTTGTTGTTTCATTTATCTGAGAAATTGCCCCAGAATTTGCATCAGATTGCCTTGGAATGTAAGCCTAGATGTCTCCAGAGGCAAAGGGCCTTGACTATGATCCAAGTGTCCTTTGTAACATACAGTGCAGAGCTCTGGCTGGTCATTTTTGATTTCTACAGAAATGGGAGTAGATCCAAGTCACTCAAAAAGAAGGCTGTTTTCCTCCCCTCTCAAAACTCTTAGCCACAACCAGGACCTAAATGTGATTGTGGATACTTGCTTTTCTCTTTTCCTATTTTATTTGGAAGAGGTGATCTGGTTGTTGTTGTTGTTATTGTTATACCCCACCCATCTGGCTGGGTTGCCCCAGCCACTCTCCAACACAAGAGTTCTACCTTTTTAGAGGTCCAACATTAGGAACACACACCATAGCTGCTTACACAGTCACAGATTTTTAAAGATAAGGGCACCAGTGACATAGCTCAGAGCAGCCTTTGCCACTCAGGTGCCCTCAAGCTGTTTTGGACTACAACTCCCATCAGCCCCAGCCAAATAGGTTGGGGAAGGCTGTAGGGACATAACAAATGCTCCATTCTAAGCATGGATTCTACGTAAGTGTTCACCAGGGCTGGGACCCCACGAGACCCTTTACCATTATTATTTATTTATACATTTAATTTTAAAAAACAGTGGGTGTTTTTACTCATGTGGAAAGAGCTGCTTGCACACGAGGGGGAGGGGAACCTTCTTTTCCACCTCCGCAAAAGAACAGCCTTATCAACTTTTAAGTTGATAAGGGACTGTGGCAAGGGCAAGGGGCATGCTGGGCACTCTGCAGCAGCAGTTGTCCCATGATGCATTTTATAAAAGTCGTAACACTATGCTTGGATAAGGGCACATATTTTGCAATGGTCTGTTCATATAAAAAGAAGGTTGTGAATTGCCCTGGGATCTTTGGATGAAGGGCAGTCTACAATATATTATTATTATTATTATTATTATTATTATTATTATTATGATGATGATGATGCCTGTGATGGAGAAGCAACCCAGATCTTTGGCAGTCTAGCCCACTCTCCTACTGCCATCGCTACTATTACTACTAATTTGGGTTGTTTTTATCATTTGAAATAAGTACTTGACTTTCATTCTGCCTTTCTCCTCTAATGTGTAAGTTCTTTTTTATACCTGACAATGCTCTTTCATTAATGCTCTGTACATTTTGGGGAAGAATCTGGTGGTTTTCATAGAATCCCTGCCAAATCCAGCAATAGCCCAGGGCTGACAAGGACTTGACAAGTTCTCATGCCCTAGAGAGGCCCCAGTTCCTTCACCCAACACCCTGCTGCAGAGTCAAGAATTTCCATCACACTCTCTGCCCTTGCCTGCACTGCTAGGCTTCAGAAACAAAAATCCCATTACAGCAAAACTAATGCATTTGTCCATTGTATTCTCCACTTGCTGAATTTATCAACCTTGTTTTCTGATAGTGAATTTAGGACTAAATGAAATCTGTGGGTCTAAATCACATCTTTAGAAAGAAGTACAAAGTAGTGCATCACTACAGATACGATCAAGGATGAATAAGCTGACTGGCTGGTATGTATTATCCAGACCTTGCAAAACCTTTTTGGTCCCAGTCAATTCAAGCCAGTTATTTTGTACAAGAGCAACTTATGGTCATTGGGTGGGAAGATGGGATTGCTGTAGTAGTGCCTAGGGATCCTCTCCTCCTTGCCAGATGCCCAGTCCAAGATACAATCCATTTGACTATGAACACTTGGTATTGGGCATCTGGCACAGAACAGGGATCCTGCTGTTGTCATAACCACCTCCCTCCCTGAGTGAGCAGTGAGATTGTCTTGGGCATGGCATTGGGGACTCCTTAAAGAACAGTACTAGGGTACTGCAATTTCAACATTAAGAAGCGCAGATCACGATTCATGGCCACCTTGGATCCAAAATATGCAACAGGGCAACACTGGATCATGTTTCCTGTACTGACCAAGATTAGCGTGATCAGTGTGTTTTGTGCTTAGAGAGGGGAGTGCAGTTTAAACTGGTAAACACCCAAGCACAGATTTGGCACTTCAGTAAGGACTGGGGCTAAGGCACTGGATTCATACATGTATTAGCAACTTCCTTCTTTTGTAAGTCTTACAACTATTGGTCAATATGAAAAACTATGCCTATTCTGGCATACTACAAACTCAGTGCGGGGTTGGGCCTGACTGCAAAAACTGCATGAGCTCCTTGGATTAGCCAGCCCCACTCCCCCCCAGAGCCTAAACAACAAACTAAAAGGAACATTTAAAAAATAGTAGTAAAAGAAATATTCACCAACAGTCGCCTGCAGTAGCCAATCTTCCTACTTCCATCAACATTGGTGAGAACAAAAGAAAAGGTTTCACTGTAAAAAAAGAATAAAAGACTTAAGAGTTTTACCAGTCTGCTAACTATTGTATGGGGGGAAAGCAGAACAAATCGGCTACTTAAATGAAGATTTGGGAAGCAGGCTGCAATCCTCACCCAACTTAGCTGTGAGTAAAACCTACTGAATTCAATAGGGCTTACTTATGAGCAGACAAGATTAATTAGTCTCTGAATGTTTCAGGGCTCAGCAAATACAGTCTTCAGGTAATAACTCAGGAACCTTACGATCCATGTGTCAGAGAGATTCTATGACTGGCCCAAACATGTGGAAAACATGCCCCGCTCCCCCAGAAGTGCCTTCACACCACTCAGCAGAAGATAAGAGTGTATTCTTTTTCCTGCTTGGTCGGCAACATTTCTGGGAGCAAACAGATCATCTGAACCATTTCTTGCAAGCATAAACTACGATTTTGCACTGCAGCCTCACTCTTCCGAACATAAGCTGAGCAGTGGCATGGAAAGCAGGAGTTTGGTTTTTTTATGACAAGTGATTCCAATGAACCTGTTAACTACAAGAATGAAACCAGCAAAGCAGTATTCCCCTGAAGATCTTTAAGTTATAAACGCAAACTGGGTAACATACAAAGGTCACGTTTTCGAGGCACATTACGGGTGTTACCAGCTTCCCTTAGCAAACTGCACTGCAACAGGCAAGCATTACTACCTCTTCCTGTGAAGGGAAGTGGAAGATAACAAAGGCTTACTCAAAACTAGGGCAGTCAGATGCAGAAGTTGTGTAGAAGGGAAAAAAATGAGCAGGTACTCGGAACTAAACTTTTACATTTGTTATGTGTGGCCAGTGCATTTCAGAGGCAGGGGAAACCCTAAGATTTTTATCACACTGAAAAATGTAGCATCTGTTTTTGTCTTAAGGGAGGACTATCAGGATTTTAAATCATCAGAGAGAATGGTAAGAGATTGTGCAAAAATAATCAATTATCACAATCTGCAGAGAGAGATTACAATGACAGTTTAACATCAGCCCTTTGCAAAAACAAAACAAAACACTCTCTGCACTCAACAGATGCTGGCTAAACTAGAAACAGGATTATAAAGCATCATTATAAAGGTCCACCGATTATGAGCAGGTGGTTTTACAGAATTTCGAAAAGAAGGTTCTGCTCACAAACATACAATTTGAAGTACACACCATATAGTTAAAGCTGTATCGTGGAAACTAGCTTCTTAAGGGTGGCTGAGAACTGTAGTTCCATGAGGGATAAACTAGAGTTCCCAGTACTCTTTGGGAGAGGCCAAATGTTTTAAATGTGGTTTAAACGTATATCATGTGTATGTAGCACTACGTCTTTGCCCCTTGGTGTCTATTTTGCTTTCCTAATCTCTTGTGGGACAATACAGCGCTAGTCCCTTGCTGACTCACAAGTCGCACGGCGCTTACCTGTTAAACTCTGTGAGCGGTGCCCATTCATTGCCATCAGGAAAGCAGAAAAGGGGAATGGCCTGCAGCAACCTTTCCTCCTCTTCACGCTGTCCCCTCATCAAGTTCTCACGCTGAAATTAGAAAAAAAGCAAAAAAAGAAATGAAAGAAGTTATCCCATGATACTTAGGAGATTTCTGGTGAAATATGAAGTGCCTAGCTTGCTTACTTTCTTACTTGATTCACTGATTCATTCATTGCATTTTCATTCCACTTTTTTCTCCAAGAAGCTCAAGGTGGCACGCACAGGTCACCCTTCCTCATATAATTCCCCAAACAGTCCTGTGTGGTAGGTTAGGCTGAGAGGCAGTGACTGGCTCAAGGTCACCCAGTAAGCTTCATGGGAGAGTGAACCTCGGTCATCCAGGCCCTAGTCCGACACTCAAACAACTACACCACACTGGCTCACTTGCTATGGGGTATAAGAGTCCACACAGAAGATCTGAGTTGCTTCCGAGGTCAATTCTGACAGATGCATATGACCGCCAGTCTTATAAGGTGATATACCACCATTCTCAAGTGACATTTGTCTGCATTCTATAAGACTGAAGATCAAATGTAGCCGTAAGAAAGGACTTTGAAAGAAAGTCCTCAGTCCTTATGTGTGGACCATCATTTTTGTATTTGTAAGTACAGTATTACACCACGGTACACCACGGTAAGGATTTATAAGAGAATATATACGAAGCATGGGACGCGGGTGGCGCTGTGGGTAAATCCTCAGTGCCTAGGCCTTGCCGATTGCATGGTCGGCGGTTTGAATCCCCGCGGCGGGGTGAGCTCCCGTCGTTCGGTCCTAGCTCCTGCCCACCTAGCAGTTCGAAAGCACCCTAAAAAGTGCAAGTAGATAAATAGGTACCGCTTTCTAGCAGGAAGGTAAACGGCGTTTCCATGTGCTGTGCTGGTGCCGGCTCGCCAGAGCAGCTTCGTCATGCTGGCCACGTGACCCGGAAGTGTCTCCGGACAGCGCTGGCCCCCGGCCTCTTAAGTGAGATGAGCGCACAACCCTAGAGTCGGACACGACTGGCCCGTACGGGCAGGGGTACCTTTACCTATATACGAAGTACACTGCACCGTTAACATGGCAGCTCATGGCAGCCTGTTCTTTGGTTCACACACCGGACTGAGAAGCTGGCAAGGCCGGTGTGGCATGATGGGATCACCCCCCCCGACCCCTTACTCTCATTTTGTGACAAGTGTTTAAAGATCAGACCGCCTGACTCGGGGGGGGGGGGGAGAATAAGGCAAAAACTGGCAAGGATTGGCTATCTAGAGGTTGACTGAGGTAGAGGTCCTTAACCAAATATCCTATTGTACCCTCAGGAAACAGGCTTCCTCCTGCCAAGTGGTCAGATTGCAAATGAAGGGAAAGACCTCTGCTGGAGTTCCAGGAAAGTCACTGTCAGTCAAAGAAGACAATAGCGGCTCAATGATCTGACTCAGCATAAGACAGCTTTACATAGCCATACTAGGGCTGCCATATTTTGAAGAGCAAAATACCCCTACTATATGTAGGCTACAGAAGCTGTAATATATTGCTGAGGGGGGCAGGAGAAGAGAAGAGGAAAGCAAGTCTTCAGCCACCAGTTATGTCTAGGTCTCATCCAGAATGCATAGCTAGAGACATTTTGGCAAACTTAAAAAAATCCACCCAGACAGAAATTTTACCCCTGAAAGAGAGGATGTGTCCTGGAAAAAGAAGACACGTGGCAAATACATACTGAAGATGTTTCTATGACTGAGATGACAGGAACCTAGCAGCAGATAGTACTTTGCAGAGGAAAACAGTTGCTGGCTAGCAAGATGAAGAGGGGTCTAGTTTGCAAGTGATGTTTGGTGATTTCACTGAAAGTTCTCTTGAGCAAGGCAGTACTTGAGCATGGGACTTAAGGGCACCTGCACAGCTGTCTGCATAAAGTTCAACCTGGGCCTAAAGCAGAAGGTCACATATTAAATTCACATACTACACTGAGCAGTGGATTGTGTCACTACACAGCCTGCAGGACACATGCATGAAATAACTTTAAAAAGAAAATCTGAGTCTGAAGCAATTCTGTACTTTTCCTCTCCATGCAGACCGAGTGGTGAGAAGGTATGCCCAGATAAAATGAAAGTGCTGCAGTGTGAAATCATGCTGCATGAAGCGAAGCCACAAAGGAACATGGTTTTATTCTGCTTTTAAAAGAAACGCTGAGGCACAGACTTTCGGAACGGCTGTTGCATCTTGTACAACAATAAGAGTAACAAGCCTATTTCTGTGATCACTTTGCAAAGACCAGCCACCCCACTCAGTGACAAGGATTTCAGCCTCACATGAGTTTTTTCAATCAGGCAGAACTACTTTAGTAAAACACAACACTAGATCAAGACAGCATGGCATTCTGTGGAAGACCCCTGCATTTCTCTAGCGGTCAGGGTGCTTCATTTAGATATAATGTGGCACTGAATGCTGCGCCAGCAGTGCTAGATAAAGTCAGGTAAAGAATACACAAGCCATCTCCTTAAACACAACTCCACACATATGAACTGGAAATTATTTCATTGAGATGCTTAAGCTTACAGCAGGAGTGAGTAACCTCAGGCCAGAGGCCAGCAGACCTCTGCTTGGCCCTCAGGACTCTCCTCAGGCCCTCTCCCACAGGCCATATGCTCCCTGGGTGCTGTTGCCTGGCTGCAATGTGTCCCTTGAACTGTGACATGCCTCTTGCATGCCTGGAAGGAGCATGGAAAGATGCATGAGGTGTGTGAGCAGAAACCTCTGACACGTACATGGATGGAATGTAACATGCAGCACAAAATTAAGAGTCACATCTATTGCTCTGCCTGCTTTTGCCTCAAGGGAATGTAGTCCCTGAGCTGAAGATGTTTCCCCCCACCCCCTCATCTTCTAGGATATGATTTTAACCCAGAGATGAGTGCGGAAGTGCCAACACACTTGGGACATTTGCTGTGTGCTCTTTTCACTGCTCTCACACCTGCTTATACGAGCCTTGCCCAATGTCCTTGCTGGCTGAGGCTGATGTGTGTTGTAAACCAAAACATCTGGAGGCACTAGCTGCGAAGGGCCTAGGCAACGTCATTTCTGTCCTAGCTTAGTGACTTAGGGAGTAAGTCCACCTCTGATGTATGCCATTGCAGGCTGCAGGTAAGGGCTTACAAGACAGAATGTGCCTCCACAATAATAAGTAAATTTCTTCAGATACTAATCTAGAACTCTTCTTCCTGCCATTCAGCTTTGCTACATGGAGGGATTTATTTATTTTGGTACGGAGAAGCATTCACTCATTTGAGCTCCAACCCCTGCGGTCTGAAGTGGCACAGCCCAGAAAGAGGCCCCAGTCAGCGCTAGGTCTAAAAGATATGTAAGATTTATGTAGCCTGCAACAAAGATGGCTTGCCCTGCAGATGGCCTAGGATTATATTCCACAGCCACAGAGATCACTTATGTTGATATTTTTTCTCATGCCTTCTTGACACGCTGGGCCTGATGTTCCTTCCTCGCTCCATCAGCAGCATCCCTCCTACTTTCACAATTACCAAGGGAGCACTTTCCTTGGCACAACTCCAATGGATAGAGAGAAGATACACCATGAAGCAAAACACTGAGGGACACTTCAAAAGAGAAAGATTGCTGCAGACACTGGTTTTTGTTAGCAGGATTTTCTGCATTTCTTAAGATAAATCAATTCTACTGGAGTTTTACAGGCAGGCAAAATTTTGCAATGCAGGCAAAATTCTGTGGAAGTGGAGAGGAAGGCAGGCAAAGAGAATTTAAAAGATGTAGGATCCAAATCAGCATTTTTTTTTCAGCACCCCCCTCCCCTGCCTTCATTTTCAGGGAATGCTTGGGCCAGCCGTCATGAATTGCAACAGCAAAAATGGCCCAACATTCCGGTTTCCCTCTGTTTTGAAGCAATCTGGGTTTGTTTGTTTTTTAAAAATCATACTTCACTCCAACTTGTGTGTTTTCATTTCAACTTCTGAATGATACACACATACACTTGCCTGGGCATAGGCTCATCTCAAAACAACAGAGAGGTTGGAGTACAGCAGCCTTCTCCAACCTGGTGCCCTGCTGATATTTGCTAAGGATTTATAGCTCCCCTCATACTTGACCTTTGGCCCTGGTCACTGAGACTGATGGGAGCTGTAATCCAAAACATACAGAGAGCACCAGGTTAGGGAAGGCTCAGGAAGAACCTGCCATCATGGCACTGCTTTGCTTCCAGCATTCATCCCTCCAAGGTATAATATCTGAGGAGCGTTCCTCACTAATGCACTCCAGTTTTCTCATCTGGCAAAAGAATCATGCTGGGTATCTCACCTTTGGAAACTGATAGGTAATCTTGGGCTCATAATCTCCTTTAGCATTCTTTTTGAGCGAGACCACAACCAAATATTCAAAGAACAAGTGTCCTGCAGAGCTGGGGAAGCTGCTTCTTTCTCCCGGCCTCTCGCCAATATCAGGTTTGCTTTCAGTAGGGTGTGCATCCCGGGATTCATCCGCTGCACAAGATGACAGTGACACAAAAACAAGAATTAGGCCTTACAGAAGGATTTGAGGGATACATAACCATTTCTGAAAAAAACCAAACAGATGATGGCCTGCGCACAAGGAAAGTGGTCTGGAAAGGAAAACAAATGCCTCAGGAGACAGTGAATTTGTGTTCAACTGCTTCAGAATGTATCTTCCAGGGTGTTCATTGGTGGAAGCTGGGCCTTGCCTATCAGTAGTGGCTAGTGCTCATTGGAACTGGTGGGGAGGAAGGTGGGGAGACCAGTAGCTGGAACCACAGCCAATGACGGGCAGAGCTACCTCGCTTTCCCCGCTCCTCCACATGCAGCGGCTGGGTAACCTTGGGCTAGTCACACTTCTCTGAAGTCTCTCAGCCTCACTCACCTCACAGTGTTTGTTTTGGGGGAGGAAGGGAAAGGAGAATGTTAGCCACTTTGAGACTTCTTTGGGATAAAGCAGGATATCAAATCCAAACTCCTCCTCTTCTTCTAAGCAGCCTCGTGGCAAATAGGGGGCGCTGCTGGTCTCCTCCCATCCTTGCTCCTAATGTATAATTTTGTTTTCCCCTTGTTCTGGATGTAGATCTTCACACACCCCTTTTCTCCTGGCTGGGGTGTGTGTGTCTGCGTGTGCCATTTTGTGGTTCACCTCAGGTGCAAAAATGTCTTGGGCCAGCCCTGCAAAAAGGCAGGCGGGGGCAGGAGCTACTTGGCTCCACTTGCCCTAATGGACCAGACCCCTCTGAGGCTACTGACTATACCCACAATGCCACTAGTCAACGCCCCCATGGTCCACATCTTTGGCACCAATGAGAAAAGGGGCTCTATACATATACAACTGTATTTGTGTATGCATCTTCCCTCACAACAACCCCTGTGAGGTAAAATAGGTTAAAATGCAGTGACTAGCTCAAGGCCACCCAGTGAGTTACATGGCCGAGTCAGGGTAAAATGAGGAGGGAGAGAAGCATTGAGCTTCTTGGAGGAAAGGTGGAATAATGGAAAAATAAAAATGTTCACCGTGCCAGAGATGCCTATGGGGCAAAAAGTATGATCAACACATCCCAGAATGCTACTAGGATCAGGAGCCAAATTCAGCGGAATAAGATTATGCAAACAGCCACAAAAATGCTAACCTTTGAACAAACAGAATGGGGCATGATCCAGCATAAATATGAGAATAAGGCTATAGTTCTAAAACTAGTTACTGATTAAGCCCCAAGGTACTTCATTAGACTTTATGCTCAAGCTGTAAATCCCCCACAAGCTTTGCTATGTCTGGATCCTTCCCTTAGCTAGCTTATTAAGCATGGCTCATTGACCCATCAAATGCACACTTACCTGCCTTGTAAATAACCTTATGTTTCCTGAAATGGGGAAAAAAAGCCCACACTAGGAGACTCTTTCCGTACTTTGGAGAAGAGCCCATAACTTCCCATCCCTTGGTAAATTCATGCAAGCTGTAGCTTGAACCAAAGAAATCTCAAATTCACTCTTACAACAGGACCTGCTTCTTTCCTCAGAAACGGCTACAGGACGTGGAACGTCCCAGGGTTGCCACAAAACACTCAAGTCAGGTGACTTGCGCAATTGTTTTCAATGCTACCGGATCTTGAGGTTTTACAGCTTTCTCTGCACAGGTGTTTGGTTGCTGCACAGAGGAGTGAGTCTTTCTTTCTTTCTTTCTTTGACTGACTGATTGCAGCAAGAAAGTTTAGATGGCTTGAGTCCAAGCCCCAAAAAGAGAAAAATCACAATTGCATCAGAAAGACTGGGTGGAGGAATAAAGAATTAACACCACCCAGGAAGTAAATTCACTTGAATGCACCCAGAAAGGAAACAGGGCAAACAGAAAGCCTGCGTCATTTGTTACAACAGGTTTGGCAGCAATTCTGCAGCTAGGGATCGGTTTTGGTTAATTTCAGAATCTGATTTTGGCTGCTGCTACAGCAGGTTTTCCCCCACCTGCCTAAACAGCAGCAAGTTCAAGAAACTTATAGGCGGCTGTTTGCACAGGAGGAAAACAAATCAGGCCTTTGTTCCACACTGGGGAATTGTGCTTGTTGCAATCACCCACTGAGACCACTAAATGCTAGTATTAGACTGTGGAGACAGGATTGTTCACCTATGAGAACAAGTAACTGGCTCAAAGACAGGCTGGATTAAGACCTTCAGAGGCCCTAAGCACTTAAAAGATGTTGGTGCCCTCAGTTACCAGATTCTGTTCTGTTGTATTCCCAGGATTAATGTATATCATTCATCTCTATTATTACTATTTCATTATTATTTTTATTGTTTCTATCTATTTCATTTATTGTGGGAGCCTTTTTGTGCAACCTGGTTCAGCTGCACCATTTAGTCCAGGGTAAATCCACCAATGACAAATTTCTGTGGTGCCCCCCCTTTAAGGATTACACCCTTAAAAGTTTTATTCCTGCTTCTTAAGACCTGCCTGAACTGTACCTTTACTGTGCATTTATTGCGTATGAATGTCACATTCATTCCCCTTTGGGGGACCTTCTACTGATCAAAATAAAAATTAAAAAATCCAAATTATTTCGCTTCTATGTAGGGAGTCATCACTGGCACAATTCTAGACTTAACCGTTTTATGGTGGTAATGTGTATTGCTTTGCTTGCTTCCATTTGTAATAAGCCTGCCGTGCCGCATTTTGAGGCCCTCCTTCCTGTTCTGCTGAGGCGCCCTGGGTGCCTACGCTAACAGCGCCACTAGGTGCAACTCAATCATCCTGCTTCACCACCGTGCCATCTCCCCAACATTAGCTTCAGTAATAAGGTAACTGTGAGAAATAGACTGGAACAAAGGAAATGTTCTCTCTCCACCCTCCCTTGGTAAACTTGCAAGGCTTTCTGGTCTCTGCAGTTCCTGAACCACCAAAAATGTGGGGAAAGTTTGGCTGCTTTCCAATATAGATTCATTGGGCTTTTCCACAGCAAGTTTTTTTTTTGGGGGGGGGGTTGATACAAACAGAGGGCTTCTGGTGCTTCTTGCTACACCAGCCCCATCAACATCCCGGCTGGTTTAGAGCCAAGTTACACACTGTGCTAAAACACTTCACTTGAGTGTTACATGAATTTAGCAGCCACCAACTGGGGCTCACCACACCTTTGCAAAACAACCTCAGAAATGCTTTATTTATACACAGTTTCCTAATAATGGAATGGTTCTCTTTCCTGGAATGGAAAGGATCTGCGCCACGAGGCCAAAATAAACGGAACCAATCTGCAGATAAAAACACATCCAATTTTCATAGTGCCCATCTAGTTAGGGCTGGATTAGGGATTAGTCTCCATTTATGATGGCATAAGATGCAAAGCAGCTTGCTCCAATTGGTGCATTCGGCAGTCTGGGGAGCAAAGGTGAAGATCTCTAAGCAGAAGGTATGTAGGGAGAACCCTTTCCGTGTTTGCCTTAGGCAGGTGACACTGCAGATAATGAGGTGATGAGTGCCTATTATAGAGCATGGGATGTATGTGGGTATGCAGAAGGAACAGCTGCTGAATAGAGTTACTGTTCTTCCAGCATAACTGCCAGGGAGAGTTTACCAAGCTGGTTTCTAAGCTGATATTTAGACAAGTCGGTACCTTATCCCTATAGAAATAAGCCTAACAACACAGCATTTGAAATCTTGGGGCAGATTGGGAACGAGTCTTTGTGACCACAACATAAAATTGAGTGGCTGTTAAGCCCCCTTGCCCCCAGCTACACTAGGTTGGTGTGTCTGGACAGGCATGAGATAGTTTCATACATGACATGGTGGCAAGTTGTCCGTCAATATGGACTTCTCAGTGAGTGTACCTGTATGATTGCGAGTGCTTGCAAACATGTATTAAGGCTTTTATAGAGCGCTGCACATAGCATGTGGCTGAATTTGGAAGACAGACATTTTATTCCTCTTTAAAGAGATGCAAAATGTTTGTAGCTGTGATCTTTTATGTGGCTGTGATCATCTTTTTCCTTCAAGAAGACAGAGGGTTGTAGCCGGTGCTTGTCTACTCTGAGTAGATTCACTGAATTTAACTTATTTCCATTACTTTTAATAGTAAAAGTAGAACTCAGTTGGCTCCAATCCAGAATATATTATTCTCCAGCCAAATATGTCAATATGAACCCTAAACAAGTCATGGGGAATCTGTGTCTGGGTATTGTTTTATTACAGCACCCATCATCCCTGGCCATTGGCTATGTGCTGGCTGCCCTGAAGGGGGCTCGGAATCCAAGACTATCAGTACAGCCAAAGGTTTTCAGGCTTTTTTCAATAGTGTTTCCAATGTATGTGATTACACTTAAAAGTGTGGTGCCTTGGAACGTAAATTGGGACTTGCCTGTTTTTAAACGATGGAACTTGCTCCTGTAGAAGGAAGAAATGGCCACCAACTTGACTGGCTTTAAAAGAGGCTTAGACAAACTTATGAAGGGTAAGGCTATCAATGGCTACGAGCCATGGTGGCTATGCACTGCTTCCATGGTTGGAGATAGTAATGCCAGGTGCGGGGGGGGGGGAGAATGCTTTTGCAGGCTTCCCACAGGCATCTGGCTGGCCACTGTGAGAACAGAATGTTGGACTAGAAGAAGAGGAGTTTGGATTTGATATCTCGCTTTATCACTACCTGAAGGAGTCTCAAAGCGGCTGGTTCCTTCTGGTTCCCCAGATTACAAGTCTATCGCTCTTAACAGTGGCTCTCAGATGAGCCACTGGCCAGATCCAGCAGGACTCTTATGTTGTGTCCTCTTTGCAAAAACCTGGCAGCTGCACTGAACATAGGGGGGCAAGATGCAATCCTTCCCTTACTGGAAGTCTGTGTGATTTGAGGTTCTCATGAAGCACATTTTCATATGAAACATCTTTCATGTGGTTGCGGGGAAGGTATGTTTCTGTTCCTCTTGTCACACAAAAACGTTTGCCAGCCAAGTAATTGTCAATAGCAGGCCTCTGAGAACCACTACAAGTATGAAACTGGAGTACTGACAGTGTAATTGTAAAATGGATGCAACAACTGGAAAAATCAACGACAGTTGCCAACTTGCAGCCACACAATAAACTTTAGCAAAAGTTGTGGCCTTGTGGTTTTTGACTTTCTTCTTTATTCTGTACTCAAATGTTTATCTCAT
Source organism: Podarcis raffonei (assembly GCF_027172205.1). Classification (NCBI taxonomy): domain Eukaryota; kingdom Metazoa; phylum Chordata; class Lepidosauria; order Squamata; family Lacertidae; genus Podarcis; species Podarcis raffonei. The sequence continues at coordinate 67,890,831 of NC_070607.1, forward strand.
CAGTCTAGGGTAAAGTGTGCATAAAAATGCATGTATTTGTGAAAATAGCAAACCCCAAAAGCATTATATTAGAGGAAAGCGCTTTGCAAAAATGTGTGTATTAAGAGAAATTTACATTAAAATGCTGGCAAATTCTTTTTTGTTTGGTTTTTTAAAAAAATGCTAATTGGTAGAGAATTTAAGATTGGGAAACCAGAATTAACAGATCCATTCATCCCTCCTTACCACACAGTTTAGAGAGCCTCTATTCGTATTCTGTATTACAACCACTAATCTGCATTAGTTAGTACTTCCTCCAGAAGTATATATTCTAAAAAAGGCTACCTTTAAAAATCATTTGCAATGATAAGTTGGCAGGCTGTGCTTTTGTTCTCTGCTTTAATTAACCCAGAACAACAAAAGCCATCTGCTCTGGTACTTCCAATTATAAATATAATTAGATTCCTGTCCTCACAAGCATGCATAGTAGTGCTCTTAAAAAAAACACCCGCCTCCTATTTTAATATCCCATTATTAGCATCAGGGGAATAAGAAGCAACTAGCCCATTTTACGTAATTTTGTCTACACCCCTTGACGGTGAAAACGAGCCTGAGGCTGCAATCCTACGCGCACTTGAAAGCAGCAGCGACGACTTTAAAGAAAACACACTGCAAATGCGTCGATAAGGGAGCTGTGCGTTTCCGTCTTGTCTTTTTTAAAAAGCACTCCAACGAGGGATCGCCCTTCCTTGGGATTCCCACTCTTTCCCGGGGTCATTCCCGAAATGTCCATGGTAGTTACACCCATTTCCCCACACAGCGTATGCTTAAACGGCGCTTTCTCTCTCCCTCCCCAGAGCCAAGCACGCGTGGGGACTTTCCGACTCTTGGAGAGCCAGCCCGGGATTCTCCAGGCGTCCGGGAACAGCGCTGGCTGGGCTGCCCCCCGGGGCGGGCCTCGCTCGGCCTGTTCCTGGAAGCTTTGGCGGCGAAGTTCACGCTGGAAGTGGCAATGGACCCCCACCCCGCATTTCACACGCGGGGGCGCGCGCAGATACCTGGGGGGGGGGGGTCGGGCGCGCGCTTTGTTTTTTTGCTACCGGGGAGACCTGTTGCCTCCGAAAGACGCGCGCGGGAGCCAGGCGCCGAGGAGACCCGGAACTGGCGCCAGGCTGACGGGCGGCCGGACAGGGGTCGCCGGGTGGGGAAGCCCGGGCAAGGGCGCCGCCGCGGCTCTGCTCACCTCTCCTGGACGACCTCCGGCGCAGGCTGTTTCGGAAGAAGCGCACGAAGCTTTCCCCCGCCATGGCGCGCAGCCGCGCGCACTCCCCGGGCGGCCGGTCCGCCCTCTGCTTCTTCGGCGGGCGCTCAGCTTCTGCCCTCCTCCTCCTCCTCTGCCGCCTGGCGCGCTTTCGCTTTTGGCGCCGCAGTTGCGGAGCCGCCGCACACCTGAGAGGCGCGCAAGGAGCCGGTGCCGCGCGGAGAGGGAGGCGGCGCCCCGTCGCTCCCCAGCGGACGAGAGCGGAGCAGCCAAGGGAGCAGCATCCCCTGGAGGCCGCAGGGAGAGCACCTGAGCAGAGGTGGGGTGGACCCTGCCCGGATTGGTTAGTTGGACGGCCAGGCCCTTCCTGTAGGCAAAGGGCGCAGTCCAAACCCACTCGACGAGTACGCGCGCGCACGTGGGTGTCTTCTGCTGCCCGGAGACGGTGCGCTTGTCTCGTCTTGGCATTATTTCTAAACCGTTTTTCCAACGGTGTTCAGAGTTTCTTAATAACTCGCAGGCTTGCGAAGAAACTATGAGCAAGGTGGTTTTGCAAAACGTGTTTTTAATAATAACAACAACAACAACAACACAAGCATGAAATACAGTCTACGGAGCAGAAAACAAATACTTACTATACAAACACATAATACAGTAAAAAATACAGCTATAAAAGGTAAGAAAATATCAATCTTATTGAAAACACGCACAATAGTAAGTTTCTCAATTCCCAACTGCACACACTGGGAAAACGTACACCCTTGAAATGCACAATTTTATGTGGGTTTCATAGACATTCAGACTCTATTGTGTCTCCCTTAATTTTCCAATTATGAAAGCGCTGCTTTCAGGAGTTAAACTGGTAAATTAAAGGAGATTAAAGCAGAGCAAACTCCCAAAGGATTCCAGTCTCTTACAAGAAGATAGTCTTTTAAACATGTATTTGGGATAGGATTAGTTTGCAAATCTGTTTGTCCAGCCAAGGCCTTATGTCATATGCCCAATTACGCACTGATAATGAAAGTAATATGTTTTGTTGCGTTCTGGTGCATTAAAGAAGGGCTGTGTCTAATATTATTTAATCCACATATTCTGTCTGTTTTGGTGCTGTGGTTTTATAATGAACTCTCTTTAATCTGGTTGTAATTATTTGCTTCTTGGATGAGATCTTCCACTCTGGGAGCCACATATGTAACATATATATCTGAATGAATGAAGAAACTTTACAATGCTGGGTTTAGACAGACCGAATTTGCCATTTGGATAAATGCTGTTATGGTTTGTTCCAGGCAGTGTGGACTTTGCATTAGTAATGTTCAGGGGTGACTGTCCACTGAAGCTTGTGGGGCAGAGGGCAGGACAGGCAGAAGTTAAAACAGGGAGAGAAGACTTGACACAGATGTGCACATAGGGGTATGTGGGAAAGAGAGCAAGGCTGTGGGCTGAAAAAGGGAAAGAATAGGTTAAAAGGTGGTGTGGAGAAAGAAAAAGGCTATTTGCTAGCATATGAGAGAAAAGGTGGGTTTATTTCTGCAGCAAGGAAGGACATCTGTTTCTCTCAGCACAGCAAATCAAACAATCTTCTTGTCATAGTTTCCTTCTGTGCTTTTTAACCAAAGCAACACAATCTAACTGGTGCTTCCCAGTGGGTGGCGCTGTGGTCTAAACCCCTGAGCCTCTTGGACTTGCCAGTCAGAAGGTCGGCGGTTCATATCCGTGCAATGGGGTGAGCTCCTGTTGCTCTGTCCCAGCTCCTGCCAACCTAGCAGTTCGAAAGCACTCCAGTGCAAGTAGATAAATAGGTACCGTTACAGTGGAAAGGTAAATGGCGTTTCCGTGCGCCAGAAGCGGTTTAGTCATGCTGGCCACATGACCCGGAAAGCTGTCTGTGGGCAAACACCGGCTACCTCAGCCTGAAAGTGAGATGAGCGCCACAACCCCATAGTCGCCTTTGACTGGACTTAACTGGCCAGGGGTCCTTTACCTTTTTACCTGGCCAAGCTCCTCTCTCAGAACAGAATTGTGGCAGCTGCAATGTGATTGGTTGAAAGCATCTGGATTAATTCTGTTTGGTCCAAGGACACCAATCAGAGTAATTTTGCTGCCCGAATTGAGAGAAAAGATGGCAACACCTCTCCATTGCATGTACCTAAGCCAACCAGACTGGTAGTTGAATCTTACTTCAGCCCTGGTGACAGGTGATGGGTGAGCATCTTCCACCACACCTGAGGGCAGCAAGCTAGTTTAGTGCACCATCCCAGGCAACCAATACACAGATCTGTTCTCCACTACCTCACTACTGCTAGCTGCTCCCCAGAATCTGCTGCCTGATTCAACTGACTTACTAGCCTAATGATAGGACTGGTCTCATGAACAGAGTTAACGTTTCTTATGCTCTGCTACCCTAGGAAAAGGACCCCCTTTGTATGGGCAGTACAGCTGAAGTTTTCAGTTTGAAAAATTGGCCTGAATTCCCTTTCTGGGGAGACAATAACAGCCACCCACAGTGTGAAAGGATGAATGGTCCCCTCATAGGACGCTTCTTGTGCTGACTGGGCTGGTAGCCAAAGAAGCAACGGAACATACAGCAAGGTCACTTTCCCCGTTGATTCTCAGAAGAAACAATCAGAAGGGAGACATTTTCTCTAGAGTCCATCAGCAGAAGCCGGGTAATTATTTTCTGTCAACATTGTACTCTCCCTGACGAAATGACTTGCTCTCAGACTATGTAAATAGATAACAGGTGGCAGGTTGGGAATGCTTTGGGGTCACTCAAAAGTCCTTGAAACTATAATTTAGCAACTGACATCCATTAAGTTCACACTCATAAAGTGCATGCATGGTCTCACCCTGGCACCCACTCTATGGAACATTAAGGAATGTTATATGTGATGTAAAGCGATTATACTCAGTCATAGTTACTCTATGATGCCCAAAGAGAAAGTAGGGAAAGTGGTCCCTGCTAAAGAACGGACCCGGCTATGCGCTTATACTTACCTCGCAATAAGTATTTAAGGTGCTTATTATTAAGTGCTAAAACTGTAGACTGTAAAGCCGAAGTGAAACAATGGTTGATGTGCTTCACTCCGTCTCCCAGTGAATCAGCAGAAGTGCTTAGCTTTGCCTGGGTTGTTCCTATACATTCTGCACTATACATTTTATTGTATTATACTGGGTACTGCTATACTGTATTTGAGAGCCAGTGTACAGTGATACCTCGGGTTAAGAACTTAATTCGTTCCGGAGGTCCGTTCTTAACCTGAAACTGTTCTTAACCTGAAGCACCACTTTAGCTAATGGGGCCTCCTGCTGCTGCTGCACCGCCGCCACACAATTTCTGTTCTCATCCTGAAGCAAAGTTCTTAACCCAAGGTAATATTTCTGGGTTAGCAGAGTCTGTAACCTGAAGCATATGTAACCTGAAGCGTATGTAACCCGAGGTACCACTGTAATGTAATGGTTACACTGCTGCTGCAGGACCTGGGAGAAGACGGTACCAATTCCCCCTCAGTTATAAAGCTTACTGGATGACCTGGGGCCAGTCACTATCTTTCAGCCTAACCTACCTCACAAGGTTAATCACAGAATCATAGAGTTGGAAGGGTTATCCAGCCCAACACTCTGCAGTGCAGGAATCTTTTATCAAGATAAAATGGGGAGAGAGAAAACTGTGTATGCCACCTTGAACTCTCTGGGCTGGAGTATAAATGCCAAAATAAATTAAAGTCTCATTGTGCACTGTTAATTATACACTCTACAGCAGTCTCTGTACTTTTCCTAATAATCCCCAGCTTTTTTTATTGGCTCCAATATGTCGCGTCAGTATTTCTGGGGATATTCACAGCAACTCCTAAGTAAATTGTGTGATTATAACTGCGGTTATATTAACAGTTCAACGTTATTTTGCATTTAGTAGTGGTTCATCTGCCACTTGCTTGTTGCTGGTCAATTATTTCTGTTACTTTTCATAGGAAGGTTTATACTCTTGGATTTAGCCTCGCAAACTCAAGAGGTGCTCAAACGCCAGCACATATTTATTCTTAGTCAGGGCTTTCCCCCCCCCAAGCAAGAATTGATTAAAGTAGGTTTGGTGCTCTTGTGCAACAAACCAGCATCCTCCCCACTAGAAATGCACTAGAAAGTATGGGGTATCATGACATTCTATAAACTTCCCACAAAGAAACCAGAACAAATGCTTAATTCAGCTAACCTCAATGTCATCTAACCTGTCTCCCTGCAGCCTTTGTGGAAACAGATAAGGATGAACATCCAGTAAGCAGGCATGATCTGAAAGTTAACTTAGTGAATTGATTTGTTGCAGATTTTTTTCCCTACCACTAGGTGTCAGGATAACAACAAAGAAACTTCATATCAGCCAATATCCAACAGGCACCCTCGGCCCTCCTGGCAGGAACAGCACAAAGGGATTCCTTGCTGTGTCAGACCATCCTGAAGCAAAACACTGCCTTTGGAAGAGCTTCATACCTGAGGTGGTGCCTGTGTACTTTTATTATTTGACAATGTAAGGAAAGCAGTGCTGATGGAGCAGGTTGTGGAGGCCCTCTTGCCAGAGGTTGTACAACACAGGTGAGGAACCTCAAGTCTGAGGGCTAAATTGCCCTTGAGACTCTTCCTAGAGACTATTCTCCCTCTCTAGGCCCCACTCTAACTGTTCCTGCTCCACATCCTTGAGTGCTTTTGCTTGGCTATAAATGCCCTTAAAGTCTGATGGTGCCTCTTATGTTCCTGGATAGAGGATAGAGGTGTGTGTTTGTGTATTGAACCCTCAAGCTTTTGTGTAGTTGAAATGTAGCATGCAAAAGGTAAGAGTTTAATTCCCTAGTCCCTGTCTCACCTTGATGAGGAATATGGTAGCTGCCCTTCTTCCTCCTACCAGAGAGCCAGTGTGGTGTAGTGGTTGAGTGGTAGTCTCGTAATCTGGTGAACCGGGTTCGATTCCCCGCTCCTCCACATGCAGCTGCTGGGTGACCTTGGGCTAGTCACACTTCTTTGAAGTCTCTCAGCCCTACTCACCTCACAGAGTGTTTGTTGTAGGGGAGGAAGGGAAAGGAGAATGTTAGCAGCTTTGAGACTCCTTCGGGTAGTGATAAAGCGGGATATCAAATCCAAACTCTTCTTCTACCTAAAGCCACCATGAGTAGCATTTCTCTACCCCACATGGAATACAATTCAAAAGGAGATTTCTGTAGCAACAGCAACATCACTCTGACATTTGCCAAAGGGAAACTGGTGTGCTTATGTAATGGAAACAAGGGGTTAGTAGACAATTATTATTAGACCATTTCCCTCTTGAGATGTCATAACAGTTGTTTGCTTGTATTATTATTACACAGTATCTCACCCCTCCCCAAAATGCAGATTTTCCCAGCTGAAATATACTAGTAGCTATTCAGCTTCTCCGGGCCAAACTAGGCATGATACTAATTGCTTCCTTGTTTTTTGTTATGTAAATTGCAGGCAAAAGGAAACCTGAGCAGCCTCAGGTTCAAGGAGAATGAGGAGTTTGTCTGATTTTTTTACGTGTGACATTTTATTCCAAAATATTAGAGACTGAATACTTGTTTTTCCTATGTAGTGCAGTCCTGATCTATTGCATATTTTTTGCCCCTGAAAAACACTTCTTGAGAAGCTGGTTCCATTCTGAAAATAAGAGCTGATTGCAAATCGATTCAGCATTACTCCACATGTAAAGTGACATGTTTATTTATTTAATTTCATAAAATTTACATACCGCTTGATTGTAGAAATAAACCTCAAAAGCAGTTTACAAAATAGAAGTTCACCTGCACCAAGATCACAATCGCCACTTCCTTCTTCACTCACCTGGCGCATTTGCAGGAGGAAAAGACATGGATATCCTAATCAGGAAGGATTTTGAAATACATATCAATTAGCCGTATACATCCTTTTGGATAGCAGGATCCAGAATCAATACAGATTGAAATCAGCATGCTAAGGATGAGAACAAACTATTCCATATTGAGAAAAACTAGATTTTTATGCTGCAAATGGATAGGTGTGTATGCAGCCTCTCTCCCTGGTATGATCCCAACAAAAACCACTTCAGCAAAGCCTCTATTTATACACCACCCATGTCCTGAGACTGTTTAGGCTCCCCCAAAGCTGCAATTTACAAAACAAGAAATGTGCATGTTAACTGCACCTGCACAATTAACTTCATGGCTACGGTGGCCTTAGAATGCCTTCAGTTGACAGGTAAGCTTGACACACATACACAACTGCACAGAAGCAACTAAAACAGAAGCTGTACTTTCTCATTAGGCATTGTTGGAGAGCTTGTTATGAATGACTGTTGTGTCTGTCCCAGTGATGACAAATCCTAGTATCCCTCAATACGTTGCAGCGTTCTCAATGACTTTGTGAAATTCTCATTCACGTGTAGCTATTTCCACGTTGGAAGAATGATTACAATAAATCATCTCTGTTCCCAGTGGAATATAAGGGGGCTGTGGCGGCCATTGCTTAGGTTTGCCAGGAGATAATTAAGGCTGGAAGCTTTCTTGCCCAATCAGTTTGGAAGTCTTGTTTAATAAGTTCTGATAATCCCTAAGTATTTGTTGGCATTTGAAGCAGTAATTTACTATGTGCCTCGCCACATGGAGTACTTTCCAAAAGGCCATGCTAAGTTTACTCTGGAGTTTGCAGTATCAGGTATCTTGGTGGGGGTGTACTCTCTCCTTTCGTGCTCTCACTTTGCAGACCTTGACGGATTTGTGCATTTCACTGGTAGGTTCAAAAACCACACAGCATCCTACAAACTCACACATGTCAGACAAAATTAGCCCTACTGGGGAGGATACAGTGAGAGAGACCCTTCAGTGCGGGGATAAGACACGTGTTCATTGCAAGTTCTTTGAGCTCCCTACCCACAGAGCAGATGAGGATGGGGTAGCGGTAGCACCAGAGATGATTATTATTAAAACTATTAAGTCATAAGGGTAATAGCCACCAATTTATATGGCTTTAAACCAGTATTAGACAAATTCAGGGAGGACAAGGCTATCTGTGGCTATTCAGACTGGCTATATGCCATCTCCAGTATCGGAGATTTTGAGTGCTATTGCTTGTAGCTTCCCATAAGAATCTGATCGGCCACCGTAGGAACACAATGGTGGGGCGTGATGCATTCTGTGGAGGCTGGATCTGCAGCCCTGTGGATCCTGCCACCTGAGGTGGCTGCCCTAGCTTGCCTCATGGGTGGGCCAGCCCTGGTCTCCAAACATAGGATGCTAACAACCCTTATATCCCCACTCGATCATTAAGGTCATCTGCAGGAGTGTCGGTTATTCTACGAGTTGGTGAGGCTCATTTGACAACAAGAAACATCAGCTCAATCCTGTGGAGTGCTTTGTCAATGAGAGATTCAGCGGACACCCTCTGTGCCAACTTTTAAATAGCTGCTGGAAACTTTTTTATTCCACCAGGCCTATGCAGGCAATTAAGAATACAGCCTTCCACAATGGTTACTTGACGTCTGCTTTATATGTTTTTACAGTATGTTTAGATGACAGCGTCGTATACATTTGGTGAGATGCTAAAACCTTTTGTTGTTAAAAGGCTTTCTCAAAACGAGTTCACTTGTGAGCAATATTGAATGTTTCCTTCTTTTTCTTAGAACTATGTTACTCATTTTTGTTTGTGATTTCAGCAGTTTATACATCTTTCTAACGAGTTAATAAATTATTATAATCAATAATAACAAAATAAATACTAATGACAGTTTCCAATAAACTCAGTTTTGTGCTTTCATGTTTTATGAGTCTGCGAAGTATTCCACATATATATCAGCAACTGGAAAGTCTGGGACAGGTAGAGATTCACTGCCTATACCAAGGAGAAATAACAAACTGAGCTGCTAATATGCAGGCAAATAATGACCAGCATGAAAATATTAACTGGAAAGCTTAGCCTTAAATTTCCCCATGAGACACACACTGTCTGTCTGGGAAGTCAAGTGCCCTTTTGCAAGATCCTTCGGGGCCTCACAAGCTGTGAAAATTTAAAGTAAACCTCACACAGCAAGGCACTTCCACTCGCAGCCAGATACTTAAAAGGGTTTATGGACTAACCTACCAAGCTACATAGCACCCCATTTCCCTTGGGATCCCAAAGATTTACAGGCTGGGTGATAACTTGAATCCTGTGCATTCCTGCAGTTCTCACCCCAGAGGATCCCAAAGGGCTTTATAGGCCATGAAGTGAAACTCATCCCTCACATTCCTGCCAAGATTCTCCTTGGCAGAGTCCTGGAGCATTTATAGACTCTGTGAGATCTGCACCCCCTAGCAACCTTTCTTCCTCCTTAGCTGGGCTGTCAATGAGTAAAAGGAGCTGCATCCTTCAATATCTCCTGCCCATCTGTTATGGGTTAAGCTGGAGGTTTCCACTCTAATGCTGGTGTAAGGAGCTTGGGAGCCCAAGGTGGAAATTCCAATGGCACCCATCACCGTCACCAATAAACATGGGGAGCATATAGTGCTCTTGCATGAGAGCACTGTGAGCTGTGGTAGGTTGGGTTTCACTTGGAGGGTCAGTTGTTCAAGGTCGCTCAAGGTCTATCTCCCCAAATGGAGGGGAAAAACACCTTGCTTTTCAGTGCAAAGAAAGCTGCCACAGTGGATATATTACTTTAATATTAGTCCTGGACAGAGAAGAGTTCTGGATCTGCAAGACCAGGAGGAAAAATGCACATATCATTACAGAACTTGGTTTTTGGAAACATGGGTGATCCTTCACATCTGGTTGACATGTCTTGTGAACCCCACATCATCCCAGTGGTTTATAATATAGAAGTAGAGAGGGCCTTTCTGGTGGTGGTACTATGGTGATGAAATGCTCCCCTCGGAGACCCTTGCCTAGAATCTCCTACAGCAAGTGAATATTCCTCTCTTCTCTCGGGCTTTTCTTAGGGGACCATTTTATCTTTCCCTAGTTGGTTCCTAACTTCTGCACCTTGGTTTTATGCTGTTGTGTGGTTTTATTCTGCTTTTAAAATGAATTTTGTCCTAATGTTGCTTTTATATACAGTATTTGATTATATTTTAGCACTGTTGATTCTATTTTTATTTTCTTTAAATTGTGAAGTTGTCAGAGAACAGTTGTGTTATACAAAATAAATAGTTCCATTCAGAATATTTCTCTACAACTTAGCCCTGTTCTGAAATCTAAGTATACCTCTCCTATTCTCAGCAAATGTGTCAAGACTAAGTGTTGGTTCTCGAAGTTTCTTGAAATTCCCTGCCTATTTCGTTATCTTGAAAATTCCCAGCCAAGAAAATGTCACTGATTTTGTTTTTGGTTCAGCATTGTTTTGCGTACATGACAGGGATAGAGATTGCAATTTAGAAATGCTCCCCTTCCCTTTAGGTCTGTCAGCAAATGATTCTTCTAGATAACTCCAATATGCACACACTGAGAGTTGCCTAAATGAAGGACAAAATGGAGAGGATGCACACTTGAAGAAATTGTGTATTTTGGAAACATTGTAAGATGTATTTCTTTGTGCTGGCTTTTTGAAGGTCATGTATAAGTGAATAGGTTCTTTCTTTTAAAATGTATTTTAGTGCTTGACTTTTCTTGTTTTTCACGTTACATGAACTAAAGGTTGTACACATAAGATCAATTCTGTCTTATATGTCATGCCAAGAAATAGGAAGAACATCAGTCTGTGCCTTTTTATATATATGCAAGCCTTAGTCATACTATCAATTCTGATCCAGCAATGTCAGCTTCATGTTTGAGAGTATTTTAATGTTTTAGAGCTTAGTGATTCACACAGAAGCATGCTTGGATGTTTTCAGAATGCAGCCCAGATGGCATCATATTTCAAGAATGCACACCACTATTTAGTTTTCCCTTTGTCATGTTAAGTGCTCCTTATGTGACCTAGCTAAGCCTGGCAGGGCAGCTTACTCTATAGCATTAACCCCTTCATGCATTAATTAACTCAAGCATACTGGTTATATGAAGCTGGTTATCCCGTAAGATATGGATATGATGGGTCCATACAAAGGCAGCCGTTTCCCTTACAAATGAATGCTCTGCTGAAGCAGTCATTGTTCACTTCTACTGTCGCTACTGAAAGTGGGACACTTTCTCATTAACAACATGGAGATATCTAAAGATGGAAAGATGAAATTCAGGATTAGTTGATCTACAAGCACAATGGAAATATCTGAAATCCCAGAATGGAGCAACTTCCTCCTAAAGTGAACACACAAAGGCCTCAGGCGCTGTAGTCACAGAAACAGTTCCCAAACCATTCTGTCTCTCTCACCCACACTCCATACATGCACACAACACCTGTCCCAGCCTTCCTCTTCAGCAAAAAGACAAGAGTAATGCAGAAGTAGAGGGACGCGGGTGGCGCTGTGGGTTAAACCACAGAGCCTAGGGCTTGCTGATCAGAAGGTTGGCGGTTCGAATCCCCACGACTGGGTGAGCTCCCGTTGCTCAGTCCCTGCTCCTGCCAACCTAGCAGTTCGAAAGCACATCAAAGTGCAAGTAGATAAACAGGTACCACTCCGGCGGGAAGGTAAATGGCGTTTCCATGTGCTGCTCTGATTTGCCAGAAGCGACTTAGTCATGCTGGCCACATGACTCAGAAAAACTGTCTGCGGACAAATGTCGGCTCCCTTGGCCAGTAAAGTGAGATGAGCGCCGCAACCCCAGAGTCGTCCACAACTGGACCTAATGGTCAGGGGCCCCTTTACTTTTTACCTAATGTGGACCTCCAGAAGTTGTTCAACTCCCATCAGTCCCAGTCAGCATGGCTGATGGCCAGGGATGATGGGAGCTGTAGTCCAACAACATCTGGAGGGTCACAGATTTGCCTGCCCTGCTCTGATGGGTACTGCTAAAGTAATTCCCTGCTTTAACAACCGCAGAGCCTTCCTCTCCCACATACTTTAAAAGGAGTGTCTGGTCTCAGCAGAGGAAGAATATGCTCTTTCAATACCCATTAGAGTTGCGTTTCACCAATGAGTTCGGCAAGTGACCAGAGCTGTGGTCTGTCTCTCTACCTTATAAAAAGACTATTTTTGAATACACTGCCTCTCACATGTTAGTACTGATACCTGGGTGTCTTGCTGAGTGTCCTCAGATGTCAGCAAGTATCATTTTCATTCACCTACACCCTGAAACAGAGATCAGAAACAAGCCAAGGATTTGCATTTACTTCTTTATATAAACAGAAAGTGATGCCTTCAGTCCGTCAATCAGCTTAATAGTACATCTGACACAGGGCGTAGGAATACAAATTTGACCTGTTACTCAGGTTGTATGTCTGGATGTGAATCCAAAAAAAAACAAAATTTGGTTGCTTGGCAGCACTTCCATGCGTCAGACCCTTATTACAGTTCCCAGCTGCTGTCTCAGATTGTGCGGTTCATAGGAGTGAGGCAGCCTCTGCAACAGAGAAGCAAGGATGGATGGTTGCTATCAACACCCAATACATGGAAATCTCCAAAGATGACTTCCATGCTAAGAAAACACTTAGGTGCCATTTCACTTACCCATTTCCTAAGAAGAAAAACATATTTGCATGTGGCGCATCCAGCTCTTCCCTAGAACATGATTCTATGCATTACCTTACTCAGAATATACTTGCATGTACAGGGAAAGGAATCAGCCCTAATTCTTAGGTGTGGCTCATAAGAGTTCAGCATATTTTTCCATTTCAGTAGGCACATTTTGAATTTTCAATACACAGACATGTGAAATTTCAAACCCACTCAAAGCAACTGAGGTGGTCAAGGAAAAGACCAGACAGGACAGGGAGAAGCAGAAGATAGATCAGGGTTTGCTAATTTCTAGACGACTTGTAGTGATTATCAAGGATTTTGGGGACACACATACCGATTTTTTTTTTAAGCCACAGCAAAAGGCATTTTCTTTCTAAATTAGGCCTTTCTAATGCACCCCTAAGTGCAAGTAGATAAATAGGTATCTACTTTATAGCGGGAAGGTAACGGCGTTTCCGTGCGCTTCGCTGGTGCTGGCTCGCCAGAGCAGCTTCGTCACGCTGGCCACGTGACCCGGAAGTGTCTCCGGACAGCACTGGCCCCCGGCCTCTTAAGTGAGATGAGCGCACAACCCTAGAGTCGGACACGACTGGCCCGTACGGGCAGGGGTACCTTTACCTTTAATGAAGAAAGCACGAGAAAAAAGCCAGAGTAGTTTTATGTATGGAATTACTGTGTGCTCTATTCTGGTACTGAACACAAATTCCTGAGCTGAACATATGCTCAGAGGCATCCTGCTGCTTTAATTCCATGGGCATTACCCAAACCACAATTGTGATCCTGGCTGCAGTTGGTGGACTTTGGGACTAGAGAGGGGGGGGGGGAAGCAATGTAAATATGGGAAACCTGTTGTCTGCTTACCTCTGGTGTAGAACATGTAATACCTGCATCTTTCTTCACCATCTCTGGGTATTTAAGGTGATAGGTCCTATCTACCAACTCAGCATAACAGACCAAATATAAAATGTTCGCATTGCAATTCACAACTGCTATATTTGAATTTCAGTGAAGGAATCAATCAGATAAAACAAACTTTAACAGCAGCATGTGCTGAATAAAGTAGTTTCTATCTACAAAAGAATATGCTCTGCTATAACTAAGGGAGGAAATCCAAGGTGAGGGATTGTTTAGGGTTTTTTTGTGGGGTGGGGTTTTTGCTGTTTCTGATATTTTGTATCTTTATTTTAGATATTATTATTTATATGGAAGTTGTTCAATTTGGTTGTGTACTTTTTGATGTTTTATTCATTCTTTATGACTACTTTCGTTATGTTCGTAATTACGTAAGTTTTTCATGTTGTAAGCCACCTTGAGCATGGTTTTTTTTAACTATGGAAAAGTGGCATACAAATAAAATGAAGAAGTCTTTAATGACTGCTCAGTTATGTTTATCACTATATAATGAAACTGGTTTCTCAGTTTTGCAAACTTATTTCCATGGGAATACTTTCTAGTTAAACTGTCCCTGTATTTCAAGGCAGGTGTTGGCATAGGCAAAAAATTAATGTCCCTGACTGCAGAATGCTCTCATCCCCAGGCAAATACTTTTTATTCCCCTGGGCATTTGAACAGCACTCTTAGTTGGGCTTTTGGTTGCTACTGTGGGAGCCAGTGTGGTGTAGTGGTTAAGAGCAGTGGACTCGTAATCTGGTGAATTGGGTTCGCGTCTCCGCTCCTCCACATGCAGCTGCTGGATGATCTTGGGCTAGTCACACTTATTTGAAGTCTCTCAGCCCCACTCACCTCACAGAGTGTTTGTTGTGGGGGAGGAAGGGAAAGGAGAATGTTAGCTGCTTTGAGACTCCTGAAGGGGAGTGATAAAGCGGGATCTCAAATCCAAACACTACTGGTGTGCATTCTGTGTGGAAGTGGGGGGTATGGATATTTTGTACTTTTAGATTACTTTTACTTCGGATGAACTCCTTTAGTATTTGACATTTGCATTGTTATATTGAATTTACTGTGTATTTTAGTTTTTATAATTCAGGACCCTGAAGTAATATAAAAATGTAATAAACTTAACTATTATTATGAATTGCTGGCATTTCATTTTACATTACTCTTTAGTTGTCTTTTGTAATAGGTACATGTTGTGTGCAACAGTGCATAAACTCACCTTGGTCTATTATTCTAAAAAACTCAATAAAATTATTTTTTAAAACAATAATAAACTAAACTGTTATTGGGAGAGCCAGTTACATGAACATTGGTCAATGTAATTATTTTTGTCTCAAGGAATACCCTCATTTCCACAATCCAGTAAGGTTTATAAATATAATCCCATTGAAATCAATGAAAATAAATTGGCTTAAGAGTTACCCTCTCAGCTGAATTACAGTATGAATTGTGTTCTTAATAAAATGAATAATAATAAACAGCTATCCCTCAAACACACTAATGCTAAGAACAGGCCAGAATGTGCTGTCTTACTGCAATGACAATTTCCTGAATGATGGGCCCTGTCACACTGCCCAGCCTCACACCTGCTATCATTGTTCACGAGTGAGGTAAGTATGCAATTGTGTGCCATACATATAATGAGAAGCTTCTCTGTTTATTGGTCCACCTGCTGGGTATCCGAGAGAATGTGACTAAGCCTGCTCTGAATGTCATGATGACAGCAAGTCTGGAAATGCTAATTCTCCAAGCCTAGAGACATATGAAACAGCATTGGCTTTTGCCTTTAAGGTGGCCTTCCCCTCGGTAGCATTTGCAGGCAGCATTTGTGAACTTTCCTCCTGATCTTTTCAGATTGTGTATAGTTCTTTTTGTCATTAATGGGAGAACAAGATGGCAAGGGTTAAATGGTCAAGGGGGAGGCCTGAAGCAAAAAATGCCCTTTGATTCTTTGCAGGTGACACGGCTTGTGGAAATCAGATAACTAAAAAGAGGGCAGTCTGATAAGAGTATGGGTGACTTTTCACATTTGCACACTGAATATTAAGGTTTGTGTCCGGTCATACTCAAGAGCAGACCCACTGAAATTAGTTTACTTAAGTTCTGTCCTTTTTTTCCTGGTGGTACTCACCAAATCTTGGCTACTAAAGTGTGTGAAGAGGGTGTGCCTTTTCTCCTGTGCCCATGGCAGCGGGCCCCTTGGCGCGTCACTTCCTCCTCTTCCTTGTCCTGTGGTGGCATAGCTTCAGGAAGCTGCCAGGCTGCCACTGTGCCTGCCGACGCCACTTAGCCAGGTGAAAGAGATCAGCGGGCAGCAGGTGGGCCAGGTCCGTGGCAGCCGGGCAGCAACAAGAGGACTCTGGCTTCCTTGAAGTCATCATGGATGGCACAGAGGTGGAAGGTCATGTTTTCCAGCAGTGGCCAGCCCAGTTTTGGGCACTCAGAGGGTGCTCACTCCACACTGAGCCCAGCTGGAAGCGCGGCTCACCCAGCATCAGCTGCAGCCAGTTGGCAAAGAAGGGTACCGTACTTCACCGGGAGTACTAGACATTTTTCTAGAATAAAGGCACTGCTGAAGTTGGTTATGAGTTCAGTATGTCTATCTTGGGTATGACTTAGGTGAATTCATAGAATCATGGAGTCAAAGAATTGTACAGTTGGAAGGGATCCTGAGTACCATCTACTTCTAGTTCAACCCCCTGCAATACAGGAATATGCAGTTATCCCACAGGAATTAAACCTGCAACCTTGGCATTATCAACAACATGCTCTAACCAACTGAGCTATCTAGCGTCATCCCAAATTTCTTGAAAGCTGAGCTGTGTTACCTTTTATTTTCTCTGAAGTGAAGCACAGTAGCACGTTCTCACATCCTCTGAAATGTATCTTAATAGTTGGGGTTTCATAGTTTGACCTATGATACGATGATGCCTGGCTGCCATGTTCTGACACCATTATCACAATTCTTTTGCCTTATTTTTGTTCTGCTCAGGGCAAAGAGATGTGCTACATGTCTCACAGGGCTCTCGTGTTTATCCATGGTGAGCTATTTGCGCCGACGCCTGAAGATATTTAATATCTGCCTCCCCAGGACATACCAAAATTACCACCTTGACCATCTACACTACTATCTGCATACATTAAGCAAATAAATTCATGTTAAATTTAACCACAGACAATTGCCAAGCACTGAGGCAGATCTGAAATGCATTTAAGAAAAAACTTAGCAACATGAAGATTTATTCTTTCAGAAAATCCAGCCTTGAACCCTTTGACCTTTAAAATCTCTATCAACTGCTTTCTCAAGCTACAGAAAGTTGCTGGCTGCTTCTTTACTCAGTCACTGGAGATGAACGTATATCAAACCAAACACCTGTTAGGGTGTTAGAACAGAATTAAGACATAAGCCTAGGAAGTTAAGTGCCCATAAACTCTGTTGCCTGATGGCTTCTTTGGACAATCAGCATTCAGGTTAACAAAGATGGTTCCTTTTTCCTTACTCTGACAATCAATTCAGGAACGGGTTTTTTTTAGGAACAATGCTTGGCAATAGGGTTAGAAATCAGGAACATACCAAAGCCAATTGTGCAAAATCAGTAGTGCAGACATGCCCCAACAGTGAGCTATTTGCTAAATCTTTTCCCACACTCAGATCTGACAAGACAAGCATTGCGAAGCAGCATCCTAAAAGAACTGACTGTTCTGGGACTTTACCAGTATGCTGCTACCACCATGAGCAGCTCAGTACTGAATGCTCATTTATGAATACCACTAAAAGGTAAAGGTAAAGGTACCCCTGCCCGTACGGGCCAGTCTTGCCAGACTCTAGGGTTGTGCGCTCATCTCACTCTATAGGCCGGGAGCCAGCGCTGTCCGCAGACACTTCCGGGTCATGTGGCCAGCGTGACAAGCTGCATCTGGCGAGCCAGAGCAGCACACGGAACGCCGTTTACCTTCCCGCTGGTAAGCGGTCCCTATTTATCTACTTGCACCCGGGGGTGCTTTCGAACTGCTAGGTTGGCAGGCGCTGGGACCGAACGACGGGAGCGCACCCTGCTGCGGGGATTCGAACCGCTGACCATGCGATCGGCAAGTCCTAGGCGCTGAGGTTTTACCCACAGCGCCACCCGCGTCCCACTAGCCTCCTATAATTCTGTAGCACTTCCAAAATAAATAAATTAAGATCATCTACTTCCCTACGCAAACTTTCAGATGTATCATACAATTTAGGAAACATATCTTAAAACCACTCCTGTTTCCCGCTTTTGTACACTCACGTTTCTCCCAAACCCCCTCAAATTAGCAAAAAAAGATTAATAGGTATTTTATTAAAGTGAAATGTCATTACATGTTATGTTTGCTATTTACATGCTGTATTTATTGTTTACAATTAAGCATAACTGTCAGGATTCTTTTATTCCAAAAGATATTATGCTGCAGCAAGTCACAAGATTATTTTTCTTGCAGCAGACTAACACAACTATTCCTCCGGAATTTATAGTTTGTCTAGGGACCTTTGCCTTTTGGCACAGTTTTGTCTTCATCAGCTGTTTCCTATAGAAGCTTGATCCATAATCAAGCAGTTTTGTTAGTGCAGTCCGGACCCTGCAAGCCGCAAAGACAGATGAGGGTCTTAGGTCTATTTGGAAAACGGAGGAATCAGAGGGATGATAATAATATGATAATTTATTATTTATACCCCACCCATCTGGCTGGGTTTCCCCAGCCACTCTTGGAATGCAAGGCTGGAAAAAGGACACCCAAATTCCTGCTCCCCACAGGATTTGAGGTCGGCATTGATTCCTTAATTTCCAGTTTCATGCTGAACTGGCAGCTTGTGAAGGTTTGGCACCCTTTCTCTACAGGGCTTGGTTTACTTTAAAAAGGAGGTACGGAGGAGGGAGATGGCAAGGCTGAAGGAATGTCACTTTGCACATGCTCAGGGGCAATGCTTTGCATTGGGTGCCGGCTTGAGGGCCCAGTTCCGTCCCTGCTAACGGAACGCAGCGAAACAGAGCCTTGCGAAACCCGGTCTCAGGGGAAGCCTTGCTTCAAGGGACAGATCATTCTGCGGGCCAGTCCCGCCGAGTCCCGCGGATGGCAGCTACTCCCGAGGAGATGCTGAATTTGCACCTCGCAGCTGCTGGGCGGCTATTCCTGGCTCCCCCGCCCGCCCAAGCAGGTGGGCCCAAGCGGCGGAGAGAGAGGAGGGGGCGGCCTGGAGGGACCTATAAAACCCCCCAGACCCGGCGGAGAGCACAGGGGGGAAGTCGCCGCCGAAGAAGAAAGGAGAGAAAGAAAAGGGCGAGCCGGGCGGGACTTTGGCCACCGTTGACCCTCTAACCGCACGGGGCAGCTCCACCGACCGCCACCCCGGGGCACAGAGCGGAGTCCTCGAAGCCTACCGCAGATGTCCGAGCAAGAGGCGGCCCCGGCGGCCCCACCAGAGGCCGCTCCCTCCGAAGAGCCGGCCTCGGCTCCAGCAGAACCGACTCCAGCAGCTCCCGGACCGGACGTAACAGCAGCAGCCGTCGAGACTCCGGCTCCCCCGGCGGCCCAAAGCGCCCCGCCGGCAGCTCCAGCTAAAAAGAAGCCCAAAGAAGGTGAGGGCGGCGGCCGACGAGGTGGCCGAAAAGGGTCTCGAGCAGCGGAGGCGGGAGGGCGGCGGCAGCGCGAGCGCCTCTTTGCTCCCGGCGCAAACCCGTGGCGGGACGCGGGAGGCCATTTCCAAGGCCACGTGCGGAAGCGAGGCGCTTTGAGCCTGGGCACCAAAAAGGACCTGTGGGGCTTCTCTCATATTTAAAAGACGGCAAAAAAGTGGTCACGAGTGAAGCGCCACAACCTGCGCCACGCTGTTTTCCGGTGATTTTTCCAGAGGGGTGTTTATTGTGGTATAGCGCTCGCTCCATTTTTAAATAATAATAATAATAATAATAATAATAATAATAATAATAATAATAATAATAATAATAAATAATTAATAATTAATAATTAATAATTAATAATAATAGTATATAATTGCGGTGCTCACGCTACGCCATTGGTATCCTAACTGCAGGTCGTGTTCTGCCTCCTCCATTTAAGACGGATTTCACTTCTCTGATAAATTGCAGTGCAATCCTAACCATGGCTACCTAGAAGCAAGTCCTATTGAATTAAATGGGAACTAAATAGCCTTGGGACTGCAGCCTTAAAAGCCCCATTGCCACCAACGTCTCATTTGCAATTACCTGGATGAGCTGTATATGGTCCGAAAGCACCAAAAGAGGTCTTATAGCTTTTTACAACAAAACCTCTATCAGTGTCAGAAATGGAATGAATGAGAAAACCACCAGCAACAACCCACCATGAAATCACCTTCAGCTATTTGCTCCCACTAACTATTATTGAGAGCATCATATAAGCAGCTGAAGCTGGATAAGGAGGATAGTATTCTCTTACCCCAGCCCCAGAAATTTGAAGGTCGTAGGAAGGAGACCTGGTTCCCCAGGGAATTTACTGCAACAGCAATATGTATGTTGGTGTACCCTTCTGGTCACAACCCCCCAATACATTCTCTTGTTCAGCTGAACAAGTGAAAGCGAGCCCTGTATGCATACAACTGTACATGTGTCGGAGCTTCCATGCAGTCATAAATCCAGTGCAATTGATGTTCCTGATGAAAATCCCTATGCCCATGCAACTGTATGTATGGAGATGTGCTCAGCTTAATGCTGGATGTTGGGGCATATAGCCAGAGGTATGCACCAGTGTTGGGGAGCGGGACACAACCCCGTTCCCTGCTCTCACATTCACTAAGTGTGTGAGAAATGGGAATTTGCATAGCTATCATGCAAAGGCTAAAATAAGGTTGGGATATGCATTCTATGACCAAGCCCTTAGTCCAAGAAAAGAGCATTAATGAATTTACACAGCATTAAGTACTGAACTGGTGGGGATGGAAAATGCCTTACTAACGCTTTTATATTTGTGATACCAGGCACTCCCAGCGCACCGTTAAATCTAGCAGTGGACGATGTGAACGACAATTCTGTGACTCTGACGTGGGATGCCCCAGAGGTTGTGGGCCATTCTGGCCTGGATGGATATGTGGTGGAGCACTGCAAATACGGAAGTAGGCTTGAGCTTTATCTCTTGTGAGCATGAAGAGCTGCATGCATTAATGTGGAAAATAGGATAACATGGTCAGGATAAATTGCTTGTCCCTCTCTTGACATATCTACAGCCGCAGTTGGAGGTGAGGAGAGAACCATATAGTTCTCATGAAATGTTTGTTGAACCCTTAAACCGCTGAACAGGTGTGTAAAGAAAATGATATGTGTTCTCTTCTTAGCCTGACATCTTCTCCACACACCCGATCAGTTGCTCACATGCCATGTTGACGTGCAATGGACATGCTCTGTGAGCTCAAGTTGAGAAAGGCTTGGAACACTAGAAGCGCCAAGTCATGGGGTTGCAAATTCTAGAACCTTGAGGTTGGTCCATCTCTTCTAGGAGCTCTCAGGCAGGAAGAGATTCCACAGATGTAGCTTCTTCTATTCAAGCACTGCATTGGTTCTGTCCAACTGCTGAGAAACAGAACTTGCATGCCGGAGGAGGAAATTTTGCACATGTAGAAAGTCTGCTTGCTGTGGAACTACTGAAAGAAGGAAATCTACTTAAAGTCGAGAAATGACAACCTTGCCTTTCAGCCTCTTATACTGTATATAGCAATGGTGGAGGTGGCTTTCCAAACATGGAAATGGAGAAAGTAGTTATTTCTCCCCTCTTTCAACCACTTTTGCAAATTGAATCCATTATGTAGCAAGTATAGATGCCATACCATATAAGCTGCCAAATATGCACCTCCCGGGCAAGGCTTCTCTATAGCATAGAAAGATATGGTATATTTGGCACAAAGATATGGCACTTTATATTACGAAAAAGGGTTGCAGTCTATGATGTCTGCTTTTAAAAAACTGAATAATATTAGGAAACAAGATTACATTTGTGAGCAATTTGGTTTGCAAACCACCAGTGATGGATTAATCATGTCACAGCCTGAGTAGAAGATGTTGTATATTAAACAAGGTTTATCATACACACTGAGTATGCTATAATGGTAATAAATAGTGGGTGACGTCTACTAAAGTCTTCAGCAATTGATGACATCCCTATTGATTGCTACAAACAATTTATGTTGCCCATTTTCATGGGTTGTTTAGCTGGGGTTTCTTGTGAGTGATAGCTGGGTGAATCATTTCTCATAAATAAATAATTTTGAGTTTAGCTCTTTTCCTTGCTCGCAAATTACTTCCTGCATTCCAAATTGTTTGCTGAATATTTTATTCAAGCCAGTTTTTTGACCTGCATGAGTGCATTATCACATATTTGTCACTCCATATCTGCATGGTGTATTCGGAGAGCTATTGCCATAGGGTAGCATTTCCACTCACTGATTAGATTGCCTCAACCTTTGTAACCTCTTTTGTTAATTGAATCCAATAAAAGCATGCTTTTGTTGTGATTAGAAGAGGGTGTCCTTGAAACATGGCATAACTGTTCACAAAAGATGGCTTGAGCACAATTGTAGCACAAATGTATCCAAATGCTATATTCCAATGGGGATAATTTAGGGTTGCCATATTTCTAAAAGTGAAAGGCTTTTTGTGGGGTGGAGGCAAAGTTGTTGACCTTTCGTTCCCAGACGTTTTAGCCACTTTTCGGCCCGGACGCCATTTTCGACGGACAAATCCCGGCTATGTCCAGGACGCATGGCACCCTTAGATAATTTGAATGTAAGAATGAGCTTATACATGGTCTTTCTAGAATTGGGAGGCTAGAACTGATATATTGCAACCTTAAATTTGGGGTTGGTTTTTTATAAAGCAGACAGACAGACAGACAGACAAACCAGTAGACGTAGGTTAGCAAAGCATAGGTTTGCTTTTGAACAACATAGTCTTAAGAGTGTTGAATTCTAAGTAAGTGCTACTGTGTTCTGAAGTTAGTGTTCTAAGCATTGGAGCTTTCATCTCATTCTCAAGAAAGAACTGAGTGGACTCTGTAGACAGATACATTTTAAATGTATCAGAGTAGAGGCCGCATTGTCCACTGAATCGACTTTTTACAATAATTCCGTTGCAGATGACGTAGTGGGGCAGCAATAAACATTAGACCTCCTGGCAGCTTACCTGCTGCTGTTTACCTGGAAGTGGGGGCAGGGAGGATGACATGGTGCAAATATACTGGCAGAGCCAATCTGGCATTCCAGCTGGTGTGTTTACATTGTGTTGACCCCTCCTTCCTGGTAAGTAGCAGTGACTCTGCTGTAAGGTCAAACGAGTGCCATAACCCAACCGTGCCATCCTTGCTTCTAATCGTATGACTCACCTGTTGCATATTTTTGTTTTAGCTACAGACTGGGTGGCCGCCAACACGAAGCCCTTCCTTTCCACCCGTTATGTAATTCGCGATCTAACATCTGGAGATAAACTTCTCATTCGTGTGAAGGCTGTGAAAGGTGATGGAGTTAGTGAGCCAGCTGTCCTGGACCAGCCACTCCTCATCAGAGAGGTTCTTGGTATGTATCTTGAATGCATTTAGCATAACAGAACATGTTCATTAACATGGATTATTCAAAGATATCCTTCATATCATCTTCCTGTTCAAAATACCCCCTCTAGCTGCTGTTTGCCTTGTTGGGAGTTATTCCCCTACCCCCCCAGGAGCTTTGTGGGACCATGATTTCTATCAGCAAAGTGATGTGGTATGCTAAGGTTAAACAACACTCCTTCCCTTATACACAAGCAGATCAAATTTGCTTAATGGCTTTCATTAACTCCTGTAATCTCCATAAGAGAGACTTTGGCTCACATTAGTATACCCTTGGAGTTTTTTCTTCACCACAACTAAAGCCTGCTAGCATTTGGTGTCATGATTTGTTGTAGCTGGTTGCCCTGTGGTATGCAATGGAGAATTAATTTCAGATGACTTTCTGGTTTTGGCTATTTCCATTTTGCCCTGGCAAAGATTGCTTTACTTTTCCTTCTGTTGTCCTTTCTTCGTTGCTTTAAAAATTATGAACAGTTTTGACTCATTTTTGCAATTTCTTGAAATGAAAATGAAGCAGACATCCCAGCATAGAGCAATCAGACCTGCTTGTGTAAAAATGGAGCATACTTTACCTGCTTAAAGGTGAGAACAAGATGCAGTTGATGTTATGTGAAATCCGCTTTAATAAATAAAAAAGGTGTCATTGATGCTCCCACTGCACCTATTTTTGGACAGTCCCATGAATATGTAGGGCAAGTGGATATCTCCTATGACAGTGTGCATTGCAGTGAGCGGCAGGCATTGCACATGGACTTTAAACATGCATCTGATAGGCCTTCTTGGTGCACCATTGGGAAGTACAATTATGTTTCATTCAATATTAATATAAAACTGTTCTTCCGAATACAGGAATAATAGTGCAATCCTATACATGTTTATTCAGAACTAAATTTCCTTATTTTCAATTGGCTTACTTCAGTAGTTCTGTTGAGGGCATGATAGCTCCGCATGTTCTTTCTTCAGCATTTTAGCACTCAACTGGAAGCACTGGATAACATCCATGGCAAGGCAGGTTCCTTTTAACCTGGGATGCCCTTGTGGCTATGACATTACCTTGCCCTCATCCTTCAGTCATCAACAGAACTCTGGGTAACAGGAGACCAGAAGAAGCTGAAGTCAGTGATGAAGAAGTATTACCTCCCAACCACATTTAGTTCTCAAAATAAATCATGTGCAGATATGTCTACAAATTGCAAGAACAGTCTGATCTGCAAGTCCTGGGTATGACACAGCTCTGACTTCCATGGTGTCAGCTGCTGTTAACATTAATGTGGCACCACAATGTAATGAAACATACATTGCACTATTAATTGCATCTCACTTGGCAGCAGTGGTCATGGATCTGAGTGCTGTAATTTGGAACCCATGTATACATTTTTCTGCAGCTGGAAACCAGCTGAGGAGAATCTGCAAGTACAGTGGTACCTCGGGTTACATAAGCTTCAGGTTACATATGCTTCAGGTTACAGACTCCGCTAACCCAGAGATAATACCTCAGGTTAAGAACTTTGCTTCAGGATGAGAACAGAAATTGTGCTCTGGCGGCACGGGAGCAGCAGGAGGCCCCATTAGCTAAAGTGGTGCTTCAGGTTAAGAACAGTTTCAGGTTAAGAATGGACCTCCGGAATGAATTTGGTACTTAACCCGAGGTACCACTGTACTGCTTTTTAAACTACTGCATAAAACACTGCTAGAGTGCACCCCCCCCAACTATTAAAGATTCAGAGATCTTGTCCTTCTTTGCATCTGGCCACTTTACCCCTGGCTCTTTCACTTCAGATTACAGCAAGGGTGTGTGACCTTCAGTGCTTCTTAGGAGTTTGAAAGCTTCTTCAGCCTCCTCTAGGTATTGCTGGCCCCATAGTGTGTTTAGTAGGGATCTTGTGTGGAGTGTGAAATATTAAGACCTTGTATAGCTTGGACAGAAGGGTCGCACTTCAGAATAACCTAAATTCTGTTTCTACTGCGAAAAGGAATTATTTTTAGACAAATGTTTTGATGGAAAACGATGAATGCCGGTGATGAACATATTTCTCTGCCAGCTAGTTGGTAAGTGAGTTCTCTAATGCAGCCTGTAATTGTGCTGCCTGCTAGCACAGATTGTCACTGGACTTACAGAACTATCTTTCACTACTTGTGCACCACTAGCATAAGGTGTGGAAGGAGTAGGGACATAAAGGCATCTGCTACTGTCTTATGAAATTTGTACACAGTGCTTTTTAACCTGACTGAATGAGTCAAAAACGGGTTGTATTTTCAGATATCAGCAGTACTGTACTGGCAGATGAATGTTTTCTTTGTGCTGGGGTAGGTTCTATAGTCTGAGTGTCTCAGATTATGCAAATATAAAATCTTGACCAGCATGTTATATTTAAATTGTACTTGCAATTCCAGCTGTTTAGTTAACGAGTCTACTTTATGTACATTGCTGGGAGCAAATTCCAGTTGAGTGCCTGTGTAGCCGCAGGTAGACAAAAAAAAATATGCTATGGCATTTTGAGACTGATGGTCTATTTACACACTTAATCTTCAATTAGTTTTCTAGCCAATTGGTACAGCGTAGCAGCACCAGTTCTCAGCTCAGGAAACTCACAATCTCTCTCATTGCACAATATTGATATAATATTACTAGCCTACTTTATTGTGTGTTGAAAGGACTGGCTCTTTTTTAAAAAAGTGTGCTTAATGCTGTCTCTTTTATTTTGAAAGATTAGCATCAGTGTCCTCTACATAGGTTTCTGTGTTTGAAAATGTCAGCCTGCTGTTTACCCCTGTTGCTGTTTGATTATAACAGTTGAATAAAAAAAACCACCTTTACGCAATTTTAAGCAATTAGCAAGATAACAGACAACCTATGCTTTCCTTAATATGTAGGGATATAGAAATTAATTTAGTTCCTTGGAGTGCTGCATTTCACTTGACTGATAAGCAGGGGTGTCAGGGCCTGTGGGAGTGCCACCTTGGGGGCTTCCGCTGCCTGAGAGAGTGGCCTCATCCTGCCCAATGGCTGCGCTGGCCCTGTTGATAAGAATAAATGCCAGCAAGGGATTCCAGGGGGAAAGAGATGGGTGAGTGAAGATGCTGTTACAGTTCTTGGCAGGGCTCTCCTCTGGTATATCCTACTGCATTGCTGGTGTTCTATGAACAGCGTTGCTAAAGTATCTTTCAGCTTTTTAATCCTGGGTCCTCCTTTACACGATCACTTCTGGAACGTAGGCTACTGCACGTTTAAGCCTCACAGGCATGCATAGCTCTTTTATTAAACCCCAACATAATTATTTTACCACCCAGGCTACCGTTGACAAATATAGCATGCTAGAGTTACACCATTGCTATTTTGATGCTAGTGAAGACAGCGGCAAGTGATTAAATGCATACAGGCTTCTTTTGACTCTCACCAGGTTGTTTTCCCAAGGGAAGTATAAAGCTCTGCTTCAAGTATGTGCTGTTCATTGCATAGCACACACACACACATCTTTTTGGCTTAGTATACAACAGAGGGACTTGAAGTAAAATCCAGACATTGTAGGAACATAGTTTTAGAGCTGAAAGAAAATCTGACATTGATTTGGTACAAAACCAATTTTGTAGCTGTATATTGGAAACTACTATCTTGGGATGAATTACAAATCTACCTTTATCAGGACCCCCCAAAAGGACACTAACTCCACCAATTTGAGATTCCTGCATTGCAGGGGGTTGGGCTAGAATGACTCTCTGGATCCCTTCCAACTCTACAGTGTTATGATTCTGTGACTGATCACTTCTGGAGGTGGGTGAAAATTGGAATTTGAAGTTACAGTGCCTGCAAAAACGTGCAGGGAAAAAAACACTATTTAACTTTTAGAAGACACCTGAAGGCAGCCCTGTTTAGGGATGGTTTTTTATGTTTGATGTTTTATCGTGTTTTTAATATTCTGTTGGGAGCTGCCCAGAGTGGCTGGGGCAGCCCAGTCAGATGGGCGGCATACCAGCAAACAAACAAACAAACAAATAATTTATGCTGCAGCTGGACCTAAAATTTGCCAAATAATATTCATTGTAGAATTTGGAAATTAACCCAGCAGACCTCCCTTGCTTACTTTGCACATCTTTGGCATTCATCAGGCACCATCTTAATTCTGGAATGGCAACAGCCTTCATTTTCCAGGATTGAGTTGTGTCAATGCATCCATTTTCCATTGCGCCACTGAGCCATTATAGCCAGCAGAATTGTACCAAGTGGCAGTGTATTTACCTTTAATACCAGAAGGAGGAAGGATATCTGTCAACAGTTCGGTGAGGTCAACACAAGATATACAAGACAAACTAAGGGACACGCAAATACCTTGGCTAACACACCATCAACTACTTGCCTTTTTAAACAATCCAGCAGTAAAATCAGCAGCCACTAGCCCTTGACCACCTTCAAAAAGCACTTCCTGGCAGCAGAGGGACACGGCAAAGGGATGATATTCACAATATACAAAATACTCCAAAATCCCACAACCCGCCTTGACTCAATGAAAGAAGAATGGGAGCACGACATAGGCTATGAAATTAACCCCACCCAATGGACTAGAATGTGATCTAAACCTCCCTTTAAGTCCGTATCAGCCAAAGGAAGGGAACTCACGCTGAAGCTCACCTATGGGTGGTACTTAACACCACGGAAACTGGTGCCGATACGCCCAGGAACCACACCAAGATGCTGGAGAGGCTGCACCTCCACAGGGACATATCTCCACATGTGGTGGGAATGCTCTAAAATCCAACCCTTCTGGACAGCAGTCCTACAAGAGATATGCAAAATAACTTAACAGGTATTAGAACTCACCCCATATCTGACCCTACCGAGCATCTTCCAAGATCATAAGGACCACTCACATTATACAGTGTTTATAACCCAAATACTCTCAGCAGCCAGAAGCCTCATAGCCAGACACTGGAGAGACCTGTCAGGAGTAAACACGGACCAATGGTATCAAATTGTATGGGAAACGGCCTTACTAGAAAAGCTAACCAGTAAACTGAAACTGACACGGGGACAAATAGAAGAGGACGCCTTCACCCTGGTATGGCTCCTCTTTATCACATACACAGCCCAACAAGAACCCCCGACAACATATGAATCAATCTGGCTTACCTGACCTAACAAGACCTCCCCCGCTCACAAATGCAAACAAACCCCACTGCAGTCAACCACAGACAACCAACCACATCCTGCCCCCCAATACCTCTCACTACCAAGGAAATGTAATAAATGAATAGAAAGAGAACTTACCCAGTTGACGCTGACACAAAACCCCACACGTACACTATATAAAAGAATATAAGCCTCACCACCCCACCCCTTCTCTCCCCCTACCTTATACGATACTCAACACTAATGTCTCACAACAAATGTAACTGATTTGTAAGAAAGACTGTACAACCTGAAAAAAGAAAGAATGCATGTACTTTTGTAAACCAAGAAAGTCTTTAATAAAATACATATTTTTTAAAAAAACAGTTCAGTGAGGTTACAGCAAGAAGGTGTGCTGTTGCTACGAGGCACTTGATATTGATTCTTCTTGCTGAGTGGATTAAATTAAATTATGAAATGAATGCCTCGTACTATTTATGAATCCTGATCCCAACTTTCCATTCATGGAGCTAACCAACTCAGCTCAAAGAATTGCCAGAGCTAATAGAAACTCTCACCTCTGATAATTTATAAAGCACAGTTACCTGATCTGGGGCTCCATGGTTGGGTCAGGTTACAAATGTGTCATTTAATAACAAACAAACCGCAGGGTTCTGCCAGTGCAGCCTTGGCCAGAATTCATTTCCATTTTGATTCGCTGGGCTGTGATGGAAGAGCTAATCGTTTGCCTTACCTCCCTGGGTTTACTGATTTACTGTGTTTATATGGCACCTTTCTGCCAAGGTACTCATTGTAGTTTACCATTTTAAATATTAAAACAAATATTACACAGAGCTTTCCAAACTTTTCATGTTAGTGACACTCTTTTTAAGACATGCCTCATTTCGTGACACAGTAATCCAGTTTTACTAGCAAACCGGAGCTTAAACTAACCCCTTTCCCGGGAGGAGCACAGGGAGTGTTTGCGTGACACACCTGCGCACTGCAGCCGACACACTAATGTGTCATGACACACAGTTTGGAAAGCTCTGCGTTACAGAATACAGAACAGAGCTTTCTCGATCGGAATTTCGGAGCTGATGACACAAACTTCCTAGCCTGGATTTCTCCTCAGGGATACACAAGTTTTTCGTAAGAAGACTAGAGCAGGTGTGGGCACGGCTGACTCAACATTTTCTCAGGCCATAGGTAGTCACTTCAGGGGCTGATGGTTTGGGCTCCCTGGCTTGGGCTTCTTTCCTGCTTCCCCTCAGGACACACAGGTATTTCTTAAGAAGAGTCAGGGAATGTGGGAAGGACTGAGCCAACAGTTCTCTCACGCCACTGCTGGTCGCTTCAAGAGCTGGTGGCATCTTCTCCTTGGCCTGAGTTGTATTTATGGTCCAAGGAAGATGCATTGTTGCACAGAGGGGAAAGTGTCAAGAGTTCGCCCTACACTCGTGTAGGATCCTGGCAGAGACACATGCCCAACTGGCATGTTCTCTCCCTTCTGGTCGATCGTTTGGGAGCTTTCTTCAGCCTGAACATCACAGCGACCGATGCTAACAGACATTGGCACACTTAGGGATCTGCAGAGTCTTCGCAGCTTGCGTAACAGATCTCAGCAACTCAGCATTTTGGCTAATTTACTTTATTTACCTATAAACACACAGAGAGCACTGCAACATGGCTCCCTCTCTAGAGACAGCAAAGAGGAAAAGAACAAAGGACAATAGTCCCACTTCACGGAACACAGTAACACAAACATCCTGTCTCCGTCACTTCCCTCTCTGTGGAGTCAAAACATATACCGTCATGTGATAGACAAAAATCCCATGACTGTAATCATGGAGCAGGAATTCTAACAGAAAGTACCCTTGATCCTACAAGGTTTAACCACAATGAAATATGAGATATTTGGCTTATTCTGCCTCCAAACTGCTGTGGAATCTCTGGTCATATGAGTATCTCAGTGCTGCCCCCCCCCAACATTCTTATTTATTTAAGACATTTATATACTGCCTAATCATTAGTGCTTCTAAGCATTCCAGGCAAGCCAAATGATCCAAGCAAAGGCGATTCATCAGTGATTCCACAGCAAAGTTCTGCAGTACCAGTGACAAACCGCTATAATTTTGTTTTCTCCAGAGCAGCCCAAGATCCGACTGCCCCGCTATTTGAGGGACTTGTACATGAAGACTGTGGGCGATGTGTTGAACCTGATGATTCCTTTTCGGGTATGTGGATCCTTATTCTTATTTTGACATTTTGGCTTTGGGCGGGGATAAAAGCCTTTGCATAATTGGTCAATAAGCTAGGAATAGTTGCAGAAAGCTTGCAAAGGTGAACTAGTTCTCAGGTTGGCTACAGTGGGCAGCCTCCAAAGCAGGAATTATTGATATTTTGGAAAGAATTCCAGCTTCACTTGAATGTGGCCTGGTCACTGAGAAAAATAAAGGACTGACAGGCTTGGGCAAAAGGAAACATTGGAGCTTGAGAAGAGAGCTGTCTCAGGACAAGGCAGGACTAGAAACAAGGTACTCTGCACAAACCATTGAATCCTAAACTGTAATGTGTAAACAAGCTTAAGCTTTGTTTGGCTGACATATGCATTACGTCTGTATATTGCAAGTCATATAAAACTTACCAGCTCTTGGCAGCCTCCTAAACTCTAAACACAGACGGAAAAAGTGTCTTATGTCATACTTGATCTTTTCCTAGCACTAAATTCTGACACTGGATCTCTTTTTATGTTATTCTGATTTAAAGAGCTCTTACCAAGAGAATACTTTGACATTGTGATCAAGTTTGCTATGTGCGTTTGGAAGGCAGAGGCAGTATGTTCCAGTCAGGCACTGGGTGGGGGGGTTGTAGCCCAGACCCTAAAATAGCTCTCTACTAAAAATAGCAACTGCAAGCCATATGGAGTGGCATAGAGAGACTTATAATAGGGTATAGCACTCCATGCATTTCCTTGGTTCTTGGGTATCTGTAGACATGCTGTGGATCTAGGCCACTCCCTTAAAGGGCCAGCTGTCAGAAGCAACTGCATTTGACATACATTCATACTAGCTTCAACTGCCCCTAAGTTTTTTGTTGGGGGGGGGGGACTTCAAAGCTCAGGTTTTGGTAGAAACATCAATATGAATTTTTTTGCCTCCTGTGCATGGGCACTCATACATAAATGTGTGTCAGCAACTGTCCTGCCTTTGAATAAGAGTCCAAAAATTGTGTTGGCTTTTTGCATCACGGTTTAATCACATGTGGCTAGAAAGTGGAAACAAATGAGCACTTTCTTTCTTTGAAACTTTATTCCCACTTTTCACTTCCATGAAGAACAATCAACACAGTTCACATAATAGAACCATAGTACAGTATAATATAAAGCAAACTCTAGTCAGTGAAATCAAATTAATAAAACGAAACAAAAAACAGACAACGTAGTTATAAGAGCAACACCAGGAACCATCAAAATCATGAAAGACCACCTATCCATTGCTGAAGAGTCACTGTATGTTTATAAGAGTTAGTAGCCAGACAAATAGAAGAAAACCGCGATATACCAACTGTTCTACATATGCCTTTCCTTAGGGAAAGCCAAAGCCACAGGTGACCTGGACCAAAGATGGCCAGCCTCTGGATCCCAAGCGAATGCATTTGCGCAACAGTGAGAGGGACTCCGTCCTCTTCATCCGCCAACTACAGCGCAGTGATTCTGGAAAATACGAAATAAGTGTTAAGATCTTAGATGAACTAGAAGACAAGGCCACCATTAATCTCCAGGTGATTGGTAAGGGCGATGAAACCATATGGTTTGATTTGGTATCTAAAGGGTGGCTAGCTCAGATACCTCTTCCCTTGAAACAAAATTCTCTCATTCAAGAGTCACTGTGTACTGTGGCATATGGCAGCTTGCTGGGCCTGGCATTATTAAGCATCATAGCATGTGGTGTGCTTATGCCATGGGGAATGTGTACTGAGAAGACTGTTCTGTTTCAGTCTTGAATCCCTTATATAACAGGGTAAGATAGAAAGACATTGAAAAATTAGGAGCCATTGTTTCTGATACTGAAACTACACCTGCATGAGAGTTATGAATGAAGAATAATAATAATATATTCTAGTACGGTTATAGATTTCCCTCTTCTTCCGGATAGCTTAATGGCTGCTCTCTGTTTTATCTGGTGCCTGCTGCTGAACTTCTCTGTGATGTGCCATGGCAGGTAGCACTGTCTTCATATTTCAGAAGTAATGTGTGGCTCATCTTTTCAGAGAGACCAGGCCCTCCTGAGAACCTGAAGCTGGTGGATGTATGGGGCTTTAACGTGGCGTTGGAGTGGAGCCCCCCCAAAGATAATGGCAATGCTGATCTCAAAGGGTACACAGTCCAAAAAGCAGACAAGAAGACTGGGGTAAGGACTTGGGGCTGGGAAAGATACAGCCTGGGGGGCATTGTACTTTGTGCAAGGATTAGTGGTGGGTCCTGAAGCCACCATCACTTCACAGCTGTTTACAAATCCCAACAAAAAGGAGTCAATATAAGAAATGCAATGCATATTCCACAAAAACACAGCCCACAAATTCCGTGACAATACAGAATTTGGTCACAGGTGGCTTAAACAGTGAAAATGAGAATGGGAAAAGAACATTACTTAGAACCTTTATGCTTTTTATTCTTTTACGTTTTTTATAGTACGATAAACGGAATCAATAACATCTTGAATAAGAATGTAAATCAAGGTTAAAAAAAAAGCTCACGTATGAACTTTTCTTTTTTTTTAACTAGCAAATGTAAATAACCCTCTAAAATGTATCCATATTTAGTCCAACAAATCTTTCCCTTGAGAACCTTTTCCTCTCTAATCCTCCATCGGCAGCATTTATTTCAGAAATGGCAGTAGGTCAACACAGTTTGCCTTTGTAATAGATCTTTATTCCTGGGGTCCAATCACAAGCGCCCTGGAAGAGTTGATTCACTCAGCTATTTTTATATACCTGGTGCTGTGACCTATGCCTTGCTTCAGTTGCTCTGTGGAAGCATTGATACTGTATAAGGTTTTAAAACAAAGCAATACACAAACTTTCATTTAAAAGTTTGGTTCAAAATATACATAAGGGTCATTAAAATCAATTAAAAAATTTAAAAACATACAGATTGTCATAAAACAACATTGCTGCCAAATATTTTTGGGACCCACCTTGTTTCTGTGAGTGCCAGCTGTTTTGAACTGTTTTT
The DNA here is from genome assembly GCF_027172205.1 of Podarcis raffonei. Lineage (NCBI taxonomy): Eukaryota > Metazoa > Chordata > Lepidosauria > Squamata > Lacertidae > Podarcis > Podarcis raffonei. The sequence continues at coordinate 67,924,466 of NC_070607.1, forward strand.
AATATTGCCTTTTGATGTTGTAGCCTTCTCTGGGATCTTGGGGTGAGAGAGGGCAACATATTATAATATTCATAAATGTGCAATTCTTCTTCTTATCAAATAGTATCAAATGCCTTTTCTATAAGGTGCAAAAGCACCCTTTCATGCAAACGTATAAGAGAGTCTTGGTTTGTTCAGTGCAGCAAGTTAGCATTTCATTGTATGCTATATTTATATATGCTGGCAATTAAGAAAGGGCTGGGTGGGAAAAGGTGCTACGTGGCTGGATAGAGGGTGAGTTTTCTCTGCTTTACTGGTGGGGGCACTTTCCTGTGGAAAGGAGAATTCCTGCCATTATTCCCCACCCCAGGACAGCAATGGAATGTTTGTCAAGTGGGGACTCTCTTCCTTCTCAATTTGCCAAATTGTATTGTGGGCTGTTTCCCACCTCTTGCAACACTGCTGGAGAAGTAGAATGAAAACCATGGGACCAGAGAACCTGTTACATTGAAAGACGTAGCTATCAACAATTGTACAGTTCTTTAAAAAACCAAAAATAAAAAACACTACAGATCAAGTTAAATGCTTCCTCCTGTCCTACAGTTCCAACAACCCCTGCCCTGGGCATTGCTATTCGGTATGAATAGGAGGCCCTAATGGTGCCACCGTCACCCATTTTCATTTGCCCTAACACCAAAACAAAATAGCACCCCAGGGTGGCTTCCATAGGTTTTTTTGGCTTGGGAAGCTCTTGGTCCTTCTGCTGGGAGGGCAGCCCTGTGCCCTGAACCTGAACCTTTTTCGTGTTTAAGAGGCTGACCTTTACTGCTTTCCAGCAATGGTTCACAGTTATGGAGCACTACAACCGCACCAACTGCACCGTCTCCGATCTCATAATTGGCAACAGCTACTCCTTCCGAGTCTTCTCGGAGAACCCCTGCGGCCTCAGCGAGAAGCCTGCTGTCTCCAAGGACGTGGCTCACATCAAAAAATCAGGTAGGGGCTGTAGAAGCACAGTAGGAAAGACAAGGTTGTGGAGACCCACCCCTTCCCTTGTAGGGCTGGTGGGTTACGTGCATGGAACATTGAGAACAGAAGGCAGCCATGACAGCTCAAACCATTCCAGCCAGATTGTCTAAAGCATCTTCTTTGATGGGCAGCGTTCCAGCAGCTGTATGCTGAGGTGGCAGGGGAGGGGAGTATCAGAGGAAAAGTGGGTGGGGACAGCAAGAAAAGTAGGTAATACCACACAACTGACTCTTGTTCAATAGGCCACATTCCAGCCACACCAAAGAGCTGGAGGGGAGGGTGTGAAGCAGGGCTAGTGAAGAGGATGTGGCGAGAGGGACGCATGGGTTGGAAGAGAGATCACAACCTGAGGAAAGACCTGAATGCAGGATTGGGAAGCCTGGAGGGGGCAGTTTTTAACCCAGAGGCTGGACATCCCTCACTCTGATGTAAAGCCAGATAAGCCATGGCAAACACTGGGAGGGATGATGGAGTAAGTTTTAATGGTGTAGTTGGGGTGAAAAAAGGAACGTTTTCTTTCTGCCTTTCATAAAGACATCAGTTACAAATGAATACATGGCTGGAGGCTGCTGATAGTTTTCTCAGGGAGCTAAAGATCAGAAGGTCGGCGGTTCGAATCCGCTCGATGATGGTGAGCTCCCCTTGCTCTGTCCCAGCTCCTGCCAATCTAGCAGTTTGAAAGCACACCAGTGCAAGTAGATAAATAGGTACCGCTGCGGCAGGAAGGTAAAAGACGTTTCCCGTGCACTATGGCTTCCGTCATGGTGTTCCATTGCGCCAGAAGCGGCTTAGTCATGCTGGCCACATGGCCCGGAAAGCTGCTTGTGGAGATGAGCGCCACACCCCACAGTCATCTTTGACTTAACCATCCAGGGGTCCTTTACCTTTTCCAATTTCAATATACAGAGCTGTCATTTTGTATTGTTTCAGAAAGTCTCACAATCTACTCCCCCTCTTATGTAGAGTTATATTGATCTGCCTTCTCCCCCACTCCCCCAGCAATCACATACAAAGCAGAGAAGTACAATAGCAAGGATCTTTCTGAACCTCCAAAATTCACCCAGCCTCTCACCGACAGAACTACCACCCGGGGCTACAGTACCCAGCTTGTCTGTTGTGTCCGGGGCTTCCCAAAGGTGAGTGCTGGTCATTCTTGGAAGCTAAGTGATCAGTGACCATCTTTAGTAAGACTGAATCTGACATTGGGTATAGGATGAGAGGCTTGAGGTGTTTCCTTTGGTAGAGGAACATGGGTTGACTTTTGTTAATGGGGATAAGTTGCAGACAGGTGGATCCATTTATTTCAGGTTAAGTGTCCCTGTTGCATGTGTTTACTCCTCAGCCTGTTCTGTCCTGCTTCCACAGTAATCTGCAAACTTTTTTTTAAACTGCATTTGAATGTTTTTCTTTCAAAATATGAATTTCTAATTTATTTCACAACACGCATTTAGATGCATACCTTTTTTGAGCTGAGGTCCACATCGCAACATTCAGAGAACCATGAAGTCTAACAGATAAGAGCTACATTCTGATCTGTACTTTAGTTCAGGAGATGCAGATCAGGCCAATTTGCATCAAATTCTTCAAGCATCTCTAGAGTATATGGGGCTTCCAGGAGACCTGTTTATTGAGCATTCACCCTGATTTGTTTGCAGGGAGATTAGATGACTTGGGCTGTTTAATGAGTAGTCATTCTGATATGGGGGGGGGAGAGATTGGATGGCATTGCATCGAAGCAAGTGTTATGCCACACTTTCCAGTGCATTTCCCCATCACTTTCCAGATAAATGTCCAGTCTTATGGGGAAGCGGCTTTGTAGTGCCTTCCTGTTTCAGCAAACATGCGATGGGTGCTGCAGTCTATGACAGCACTGGGAGATTATCAGTGACATCCACCATAAAACAGTCCCAATGAGTAGCCAGGAGGGTTAAGGGTGAAAAAGTAATGAGAGATTGTCTAGAGGCTCTAAAAACTTATCACTAAGTAATGGGAAGCTGCTGCTCACCTGGGACCAGTGATCAGCCCCTTCCCACTTTTTTGGAGAGAAGTGTTAATTTCTGCCATTTTGGTGCCTTATTTGTATTTCAGCCCAAAGTGATCTGGATGAAAAACCAGATGGAAATTGGAGAAGACCCCAGGTATTTAGCCCTCATGAACCAAGGTATTTGCTCTCTAGAAATCCGCAAGCCCAGCCCCTTCGATGGTGGTGTCTATACCTGCAAGGCCGTGAACCCTTTGGGGGAAGCCTCTGTAAACTGCAAGCTAAATGTAACAGGTATGTATTTAATATCTGAGTTGTTTGCTTTAGGACTGCCTATTTTGATGCATTTGCTAAGATTTCCAAAGGGAATTGCAACCATTCTGGGTGAATTCTACTGTGGCTTGGAATCCTTTGTTCCTTATGGGAATTCCAATCATAGTCATGTAACGAATTATTTCAGCCTCCTGGAGAGATGTGATTGACAGGCAGGGTGTGTTTGCTAGATGCAGCTGAAGGCTGGTGCACTGCCATCCGTTTGCTTGGATTGCTGGCAACCGTTTCCATCTGGGACATTCCCAGAATCACTTTCATACATTGTTAATGCTGGTTCCCAGGATTGATGGCCCTTCTTTATTGATTTCCCAAGGAAACACTGTGCAGCAGCAGGTAGTGACTTAGAAGGTTTGCCAAATGCTGCACATTCTACTTCAGCTTATTAAAATTCATTAAGAAAGTGCTTCAGTCCAGAGGTGATTGGATGGTGCAGTTATACCAACACTTGTGAAGAGCAGAAGAGCAGAAGAGGTGACCACAAGCTAGCTTAATTACAATATTTAGCATTTATGTTGTTCGTCAGAATATTCTTTCAAATTGCTTCCTTTACATGTTGTCCCTTACACCAGCCCTTTAAGGTGGGTCAGTATTATAATCTTTTGCAGGAAGAGGGCTCAGGGATTGTGAATTGTTTAAGAACAACTTGGCAGAGGTACAACTAAACCAGAGGCACACTCAGTCAGCCTGGCCTGTGGTTTTTAAAACTACAATAAAATAGATTTTTATTGAATATTGGGAAATACTGTCTATACGAAGTAAGAGCAGTCAAGTGGTCTGGCTGTAAGAAGGTGGAATAAATTATTTGTAAGTTTTCAAGAAGAGGGTGGCCTTTCCACCATAGAATCCCAAATCTGCAATGCTGTTAAAACAGAAAGAAACGAAACAAAAACTAGCTAAGAGAGAGTGTGCAAGTCTTCCCATTGGCAAACCTGGCAGTCAAGATGATGAAATACCATATGTTTCACCTGATCATGTTTCCTGGCTCTGGAATCCTGCAGCCTTGTAATATTTCTCTAATAGGATCCATTTAGCCTTAACTATGTAACTGAGATATTAATTCCTCTCCACTCTATTAATGGCAGAGAACCTCCTGTAAGTGGGTAACTGGTGCTCTCCATCTGCAGTGGCTGCAGCCCAGCTGAGTGGCTGTAATTTATTGCCCACACAAGGCTTCCTGATCACATTTCTTTGCTTCAGCAAACAGCTCCCCAGCTCTCTTCCATCCCCCTCCACTTCAACTCCCAAATCTGAGAGTACAAGAAAACAAATGCAACACTTAACTACCCAGAAAGATTTGGTGCTCTCACTTGCAGAGATCTAACCCAAGCAGCACATTCAATGCAGGCCCAAGCCTGTAAGATACCTGGCTCACATTCTGTATGGCAAAGTCCCAAGGGCTTGGGAAACATTTGATATTTCACACTCAGCTTGCATTGTGTCCTGTCATGCCTATTTTTAAATATCTTATGAAGCCTTTTTGCTGTACAATAAAATTCTTACTTGTCTAGATTCTGTTATCAAGGCTAAGCAAGCAAAACAAAAATCATTTCCCTTCCCCAGAACAGCCATGCAGCAAATCTTTTATGAATGAACACCAGAAACAAAGCCAGAAGGAGATTCTAGTGCTGTATTTACTAGGAGAGGAAATATCCAGTGCAAAAAGCAATTGACATTCCCACTGCAGGAGTGAAACAGAACATAACCAATTTGGGATGGAGATGAGAGAGATACTAAGAAAAAAAAAAACCCTTTAAGCATATAGTGTTTCAAATATAGTGCACTGCCTCTAAACATCTCCCAGCAGACTTGAGTCAGCTAAGCAACTATCTGTGCTTTGCATTTTAACATCACAGAGTATATAAAGAAGCATTTTTATGAGCCTGGAGCTGTTGGGGTTTTTTGTGTGTTTGCAAAGGAGTAGCTTTTGCTTACTGCACTGCAACCAACCACTGTGTTTCTCTGGTCTATCTCAATGGCAAAAGCTTGTGCTACCATTAATGTCACCAGCAGGACAAAACAAGCAAGCAAGCAAGCAAGCAAGCAAAAAAAGACACATTGCTTGAAGAGATGCCTAGAAAGTAATCTTGGAAGTTTTTTATGTTTCTACAGTCCCAGAATGAGGATGACATGGTGATTCCAGATGAAGAACAAAGTGAGTTTGAGGTAAGATGTCATTGGAAGAATTAAAGATGATCATCCAGAATGCATTTGGTTCAGGAGCCATATCAGGACTTGGGCTAGGGCTGGCCCAAAACATTTTGTGGCCTGGAGTGAAGGGCAAGGTCTCTCTCACTTCTGTCTTCTACAAAAGACTTGCGGTTCAATCTTACCTCAATGCTGGCAACAGAACACTGTCCTCCATGGCACTGAAGAGCAGAACAAGCTTAAGGGGTGCATAGTGGCAAGCAGAAGGAAAAGCTGACTGCTTCATAGGTATTAGGAGTGAATGAACGCTGAACTAAATTAGATGCTTTCTGTTCTGGGTGCCTAGTATCCACTCCAGACATTGAGTCTGCACATATCTCTTGTTTCAGTGTTTCCTGTTCAAGGCCTCCTACAAAACTCCCTCTTGGTATCCCTGCTCTGGAGCGATGCCTTATTCACACACTCAGCTCCATGGTTCCTAGAAGGAATCTCCCGCTTGGAGATGAAGCTGCTGCTGCTGCGTCTTTTCAAAAACAGAAGCTTTATAGAGGACAGAACCTGCAACTAGGATGACTCTGTAGGGAACACTGACCATGTCTCCTGTTAAATGTCTTTTACTCCTTTTATGGTCTTTCACCCTACAGTACAGTTGTTATCAGTCTTGGGGGGAAATGTTCATTTAGGATGATGACGACAGTCATGATAGCAATAAATTAATAATTTAAAAATATCCTACAAAATACTTTTTACTCAGTGATACATTCTGCAGTTGACTCCCTCCAGCATCCCATCACCTATGTATGGGTGACACTGCATTCCAAAATGAAGTTCGCTACTACCCTCGGAAGCTACCCAGTCAGGTTGGACTGAACCATCACAAGGGGTGTTTCCAACTTACAAACTGTTCCTGAAAGATTTGACAGCTAGTGGAGTAAAAGGCTAGTGAAAGTTCTAAAGCAGGATTGGGGAACCTTTCCCCCCTCTCTCAAGGGCTGCATTCTCTTGTGGGTAAACTATTGGGGGGGGTCCTGTATTTTGTGGTGGGCATTGCCAAAAGTGGATGGGGTCAGAGCCAAACATGGGTGGAATTTGGAGGGTTGCATAGGTTTCTCTTTCCCCTAGTCACTGTCCTGAGGGCCACGTGATATTAGACTGAAGGCCACATGTGGCAGGTGGCAGAGCCAAAAGCCTCCTCTGTGATTCCTCACAGCAAGCATTCCTTTTCACCTCCACAGGCTTTGATATTAAGCAGTATTTAGTAATCAGAAATCCCATCAGTTCCTTTTTCTACTCAGCAGGATCCTGGGCATTTTTACAAACTGGCACACTGAATGCTATTTCAGTCCAGAATGTTCCTCTTGTGAATATTGTCAATGTAAGAGAGAAAACAGCAGACGCCGGGTGGTATTTGACTAACCTTTTGCACTAATGCAAGGATTAGTGCTGGCGCAATGGGATCACCCCCATGCTGTCCCCAAATCTGCTCTGGATGGATGGGGGAAACTCCAGAACAGATTAGGGGTTTCATAAGGGGAGAATGTTTCATTGCACAAGGAAAAATCATTGCACTGATGGAGTGTTAGCCTTATGACATTGAATGCAACCCATTCATTTTAATTTCAATGTGCCTGCTGCTCAGTGTGATTTTTTAAAATTTATTGCTGTTTACGGAAATAAGGAAAATGAAGAAAATAGTTTAAGAGACAGTTGTGAAAATGCCACCTGTCTCCTGTATCGTAGATATGTTACCAGAGTTTGCTTCTTGGCCTGAACTGCCATATATCATAATGTACAAATTTGGGGCAAACTGAGTGCCTCTTCATTGCCACCCAGGAACAATTCAGAGGCCTCACAACAGCAGTGTGCCTGCACAGCCTTAACCACACCCCTGTCTCACTTCGCACTGTCTCACTGTTGAGAGAACAAAAGTGTGGTACTGCCACCCTAGCTACTCCTGCTTGCATCTGAGGAGCCTAAAGGAGTAGCTTCTCTGCCCTGATAGGCCCAAATGAGGCTTCTTTGAGGACCACATTCCACACAGCATAATCTGTCAGACCAACATGCTTGTGGAGCCAGAGCCTGCTTTTCTCCCCGTCTTTGCCAGTCCTTTCTGTTACCAGCTTTCTCCCTCTTTCCTGACCTGAATGAAATCAGGGCACAGCTCACATGAAATTAGGCTGAGGGCCACATAGGCCATTCATCTGTAAAGCACCGGGACAAAAGAAAAATTGCCAAATACTTTGTGTAGGATCAGAATCAAAGGAAAGACATGAGTCTGCCACACACTGAACAGGCAAGTTCATTTGTTACCTCTCTGTGTGAGCTATGTCGTATTTTGACTCTCTTGGCAAAGTGACTTGTTTCTACTGATATCCCACCTCAGTCCTGAATATTGAAGGGCAGCAGTGAGAAGGCGGAAGTAAACATTATCAGCCCCTGAGGATGATGAATCCACACTCGTGAAAGAAGACACGGGGAATTGCAATTGAACTGTATATGAGCTTTGCCCTTGGAGGATGCAACAACGTTCTCCTCCAGGAGATCACACTGAATCAGGCTTTACATGGAAGAATGGTTCTGTTGAGCTGTTTTAAGATGATTTCTCCCTTCTCAGAGATCATTGCCCATTACCCTTATCTACATTGCTGTGACCCATCACAAAACAACCATTTCCTCCTGGCTGCTTCCTTTCAGTTCAGGTCACCAGATGGCACCATAGCATCAGTTTTTTTCTGGGGCTGGAGCAATCTGCTGCTGCTGCTACCACCCTACACAATCTGTATACTGCAATCTGCCAAATGTCAGAAATTATTAGATGCAAAAATACTGGAGCCGATTTCAAGCATTTATTTGGAAGCAATGAATTAGTGTTATGTTTCTGTTTGTAACCTAGTAACACTTCAGTTTTTTGCCAGAATGGTATTCCAAAAGTCATGCATTGTGTGTGCTTTTTAAAAAAAATCCCAGGATTTGGGACTGAGCTTTAAAAGAAAATATAGCTGATGACATCTGTACACAACCCACTTCCCCAATTCCATCACTGAGCCTTGCAATGTTTAGTTCATTGCATTTCATAAATGCCCTTTAAAAAACAAATCACTCAGGGCATCTGACATATAAATTAGTGCAGGTAGTGGAAACAATGCTTCTGGGGTCAGGTCACGTTTGCAGACAGCTTTGTAGCACAAGAGTTGGTCTGCCAACAGGCCTGGTACCTGAAGCCAGGACCCTTGGGGATCCTGCCACTTTCCATTCTGTGGACATGACCAGGCATAGATGCTGTTGAGATAGGAATGCAAACATGCTGGGAATGAGGGCTTAGGGGAGCACATCTTTCTTTGGGATTCTGTCCTGCCATGTGATGCCCCAAATCTTCCTGACGCAGTGCTTGTAGAAGACGTTGAGGTGTTGCTCCTGGTGTGCTCAACATGCAAGCCTCGTATTGGACACTAGCATCACATTCTCCCATACCCTTTTGGAGAAGTGACGTCCTGACCCAGGGTGTTAGGCTTTGTCAGGCTGATGGTACGGCCGAGCTCCCTGCAGGCTTGGGCAAAATGGTTGATGAGTCTCTGTAGAGCTTCTTCGGAATGCACTGTCAAGAATGTATCATCTGCAAACAACATTTACTGAGAATAACATTTAAAAAATACATTATATTAGAAGAAATTTCTAGCAAATGTGTGAAAATAGCATGGTGACAGACTAGTGCAAATATAATATAGAAAGCCGATTATTATGGGCCAAAATTGTGAGGACATCCATTTGTTTTGGCTTCTAAGATGCCATATGATGCACCCTAATTCTCAAAATTCTCATGAATTTCTCCCTCGGCCAATAAAGCGAGATGAACGTTGCAACCCCAGAGTCATCTGCGACTGGACCTAACGGTCAGGGGTCCCTTTACCTTTACCTTTAATTCTCAAATAACTTCCATTCTCAAGTTCCTGCTTTCACTCTATGCCTTTCTTCATCCATTTAGAGGCAATTTAAACATTACAGAAAAACTTACGGAGTAGTCCACCTGGTACTATACGAAATCAAAACCATTGTGTTGAATTATGTGTTTGATTACCGCATCATGGCAAAAACTCCCTCACTGAATGTGGAAAGCTAGCACACCTGGAAAAAGTAGGCTAGTTCTTTTCACTCTGGTGTGTTAGCTTTCCAATTCAAATAGTTTTTGATGTGTCTTCATATATATGATTTCCCATTTGTTTTCTGAAATGGTACAACCATCTGGCATTTCCGATTCAGTTCTTAGTTTGGGTTAATAAACGCCTCTCCAAGGTGGCAAAGTCCTAAAAGTGACTTTAACACTGTTAAAGCACTCTATTTCCCATTAGGAGCCAATTTGTATGACACCTTTTTTTATATGAAAATCATGCTAAGAATTACATGAACATAAGAAAATGGCCCTCAGCTAAACTCTGTACCATTTCATGACCCCATGTCCTTCCACTGGTACTTTCATTTAATTCCCAGCACCAATTTCCCCTCAACTCTGCCTCTCTGATACAATTCCTTTTTTTCTGTGCCACCACGCTTCATAGCTAAGTCTGCTCAGTTTTATGCTCTTCCAATCATTTTGGCTGCATAAGCCTTCCAGCTTGCCAGATTGAATGATATCCCTTATCCTCACCCTGCATGCTGTTTTAAAGATGTTCCTGATCTCCCACTCCGAGCCAATTTCAGGGGGACAGGATGCTTGGGAAAGGGGGAAAGCCCTGTTGTGGAAGCAGAATTCCTTATGGAGGGCTTCTGCTGATAGGACCAGTTAGGTGAATCCCACCCATTATCTATTCCATAAGGTCAGGAATCTTTTTGGTTGTATGGTCCGGATGCTTATTGGCTTGGCAGGCCGCCTTCAGCTGGTGAGCATCACATAATTGACAGGTGAGTTGTCCGACTCACCTGTCAAATTTGACCCACAAGGCTGATCCTGATAAGGTTCTGTCTCCTGGAGCCAAAAATGTTCCCCAAAAATGTTACATAAATAACTCACAGGCTAATGAGATGGATGAAGGCCCTGATCTTCTGTTTCCAAACAGAGTAGAACTCCCTGTGGGCAAAGTCCAGCGAAATCTGGCAAGAGCTTTGCTCAGAGTATTAATAAAAACAACCTTTAATTTATAAGCAACCCAGCCCTAAGACCTCTGAACACCTTTGCATACCCCGACTGGCATGTTATTTACATAACCAAGGGGGCCAGGTCCTTTGCATTCCACAAACATTGCTCATAATGAAATCCAAGCGCACTGTGACTTCTCAGGAGGGGAGCAAATTCCCCAGGGTGGCTTCTTGGTAGAGAGGGGCTGCCCCTTGGCTTCTCCAGAAGGTTCTCAAGAAAACAGTGGGTTATATACAGTGTAACAGTTGTAGTTATATTTGCTCTTCTGAAATGGCATTGTTAAATTACTGCAGCTACCAATCACACACAGAGTCCATGACAGATAAGTCATATCGGTGCATATACAGGGGTGGGAACAAGATTTAGCCTGCTGGTCTCGGCTCCCATCATTCATCCAAAGCAGTAAACAGCCTCCAAGAGTACAAATTGTTCTAGGGTCTCAGATTGTTCACACAGAGTCTGCACATTTATAATTTGGGGTGAATGCATGGATGTGGGAAGCTGGGCCAGTAGCCATAATTCTTCCTTATGTTGATTTCCTGCATATATCATCTGAACCAGTGAAAAGCAGAAGTATTGATTGTGATGCAGAGGCACCAACTTCTGGCAGAGGCCAGTGTGGTGTAGTGGTTAAGAGCGGTAGTCTCGTAAGCTGGGGAACCGGGTTCGCGTCTCTGCTCCTCCACATGCAGCTGCTGGGTGACCTTGGGCCAGTCATACTTCTTTGAAGTCTCTCGGCCCAGTCACCTCACAGAGTGTTTGTTGTGGGGGAGGAAGGGAAAGGAGAATGTTAGCTGCTTTGAGACTCCTTAAAGGGAGTGAAAGGCGGGATATCAAATCCAAACTCTTCTTCTTCTTCTTCTTTGAACATTGAGGCTGCCCGCCCCCTCCCTCAAGAAAACATTGGGAGGACCAAAGTGCCTCACCCCCCCCAGGAGTTGGCGCCTCTGCTGTGATATAATGAATGCACATGCATCTACATTTGTGCAATTGACTCCGTATGTATGACTGCAAATACAGCCACAGGTTCAATTTTAGAAGTGTAGAAAGGGGTTGCAGAATCAGTTTCCAGATAGAAAAGTTTTAGAAATCCCTCATTCCAGTCAACATTGGCTTGAAGGAAGAAGGAATCCTCTTGATCCTGTGCTTTGTCACTCTTTTCAAAGAGCAGGAAAAACATTGCATAAGATTGGAAAATATGTTAAGATGTATTTTCCTGGAACTGAACACATTTCTGTTTGATTAATCTCCCTTTCCAGCGCGATAACACATAATTTGGTTCAGTGTCAGCCTCTGCAGCTGAATTACAAGAGCACATTCCCGCTTTCCTCAAATGTTTGATTTCATTGTGTAGAGGAGAAACAACATGGCTTTCAACCACATGGAGTTGCAACCTCAACCTTGCCAAAAATAACAAATGGGTCTGCTGCAAACTATCTGCTTTGATGAGCAGAGAGATGCTTAACAATACTGGCATTGACATTATTAATAGTGACATACAGGAGAGAACCTGCTGAGAATTATACATTTATCAGGTACCTCACAGGTCAAAACTTGCTGTGGATTTTCTGCATACGCAGTCAGACATCTGTGCATCAACTGAACTCACTCCACATTCTTTGCACTCTGAATAACTAGAAACAGGCAGCATTTATGAATATTATCGCAGACGTGCAAACAAGTCACTAAATATGGAATCTTGAGTAAATAACTCACAATTTACAGGTTTGCGCAGTTGCAAAGTAGCTCCACTGAAAACAACTGCAAATACCTAGCAACATAGGTTTCTCTCTCATGACAGTGGGACTGCCACTTATCCCAGGTCAACAGAGTACATAAAAGTGACTTGATTCATATCCTCCGGCATTAGACAAAATAAGGACATGAACAGCTGCATGAGCAGAATGTGGCTAGGAATGTAGTATGGAATTGCGCGAAGGATAGTGGCACAGTCAAGACCATTCGGATTCAAACATGTCACAAGCATAAAGCAGGAATTGGACGTGCATGCAAACCAACAGCTCCAGATGACAAAATTACTGAGGCAAACCATGCACATGGCAAACAAGTAACAGAACACACAATATGTGCTATATTGCATACGTAACTTTTAGCAGGCGTCGGTTGCTACATTTTACAGTGGAAGAACAATGAAGCACAGGATTTCTTACACAAAAATAACAGTGTGTGTGTTCTCAGCCATAATGGATGGTGTGGTGGGACAGAGGCACTTAGCTAGTCTTCCAGCAGGTCAGCCATTGTTTACTGGGAGGGGAAGGAAGAAGGCAGCGCAGTGCAAACACATAGACAGGAGAACCAGATTAGTTCTGCTGGTGCATTTACACTACGCTGACCTCAACATAATCTTTCCCTTCCCAGCGAACAGCAGTAGGAGGTTAGCTAAGTGCCTCTGCTCCACCATGCCATCCACTACTGGTTCTCAGTTTGTAACTTCCTGGCACTTATACTGCCTCCCTCACTTCACTCGTCACCTCATGGTGAATTCATATAGGTCATGCAGCAGACAGATTTTGCTGGTTGGTTAGCAATGTGAAAATATAGGTTGCGGGGGGAGCGTCTGTCTATATGTTATGAAATGTAAGAAGTACAACCTGTGGCATTTCTACCCAAAGCTCAGGTGTATAACTTAATAAAAACATGAGAACACAACAAAAACCTGCTGGATCAGCCCAATGGCCTTCTTCCCACAGTGACCAACCAGATGCCTGTGGGAAATCTGAAAGCAGGACCTGAGCACAAGAGCCCTCTCCCCTCCTGTGGTTTCCAGCAAGTGGGACTCAAAAGGAAACTGCCTCCAAATGTGGAGGCAGAGCATAAATTTCTCTAATCCTCTTTTATTTATTTTTTAAAATCATTTTTATTAATTTTCCAACAAAAAACATCCAATTAACATATCCAATCATAATCCAATTAAAATAAGAAACCAAAATAAAAAAGACCAAATTATAATCCAAATTAATTATTGATTTTTTGGGGCTCCCCATAGTCTGGACCTCAAGCATATCTCCAAATCTCAGTCCTGCCTCTCCTCTCTAATCCTCTTTTAAAGCCATCCAAGTGGGTGGCCATCACTGTTTCCTAGGAGAGCAAATTCCATTGTGTTGTGTGAAAAAACACTCTCTTTCGTCTGTCCCGAATCTTCCAACATTCCAATGTTCTGCTTCATTGGATAGCCATGAGTTCTAATGTTGTGTGGACAGGCGGAGTTCCCCCAACCCCAGGCAACCCCCGAGTGGAATAATGACTCAAGACAATGTGCTATGGGGTTAAAATTGGCCACAACTTTATTAAGTTTCAGATGTAGGGAGACCTTGGCTCAGGCATTGGGCATTTATCCTTCCCAGTCCCCAGCCAGGGATCTGGGAGACATCAGGGTTATCCAGAATGTGTGGGGATTGGGCTGGCTCTGGAGAACATATGTTCAAGCAGAGAGCCCCCCCCCCCCCCGTTTCACCGCCGTCGCAGGGGAGAGCGATGACAACCTCTCGGCATATGGACAGTGCCTCCCCTCAAGACCCCTTTAACGGGGAGCCCTGGGATTACCACTGCAAGGGGGGCGTGGGTCACCGCTTCATGCCCCCCCCCATTTAGGAAGATAGACTAAGGGATTCCGCCCAAGGCCTGAAACCGCCAAAGTTGTGACGTTTTGCTACGGGAAAGGCCAAACCTGCCAATGCAGGGAAATTCCTTTCCGGCCCTTCAACAGCAACCCTGACGTAGCAGCGCCCGCATACCTGTGGAGAAGAGGTTAACCTGCAAAAGAAAGCTTAACTGAGGGAGGGCAGGGTGGGAGAAGCTCTGGAGCCAAGTGATGCTTCACAGGTAGGATTCACCTTCCATTGTGTGGGCAGGGTGGTCCCTCCCCTTACCTGGCCGATCCCCTGGCAACACCTCCCCAGGCAGGATTGGGCAATTGGCTGAGGTAGGCAGAGACCTCCAGGTATCCAGCATGGGGAGGGCGAAGCCAGCCCGTACTACCGGGAGCTGCACTGGGATCTGGGGGGGCTGTGTGCGACCACACAAAAGGCGCCCCCCATTTGATGTGGGGAGCAGTCATTATGACAACAGTCAGAGCTGTTCAGCAGTGGAACGAACTCCCACAAGAGGTGGTGGACTCTCCTTCCCTGGAGGTTTGTAATCAGAAGCTGAATGGCCATCTGTCATGGATTCCTGCATTGCAGGGGGGGTTGGACTAGATTACCCTTGGATCCCTTCCAACTCTATGATTCTATGAGAGAGGGGGGGAAACCTTTCCATATCGACTTTCTCCATGCCATGCATAATTTTATAAATTTCTATCATGTCACCACTGACTCAAAACTAAAAAGTCCTCAATCCTTCCTCACAGGGGAGTTGCTCTACCCCTTTGATCATTTTGCTCATGCTTCTCTGAACTTTTTTTTAAACTCTACCTCACCTGAGGTGACTAGAATTGCCCAAATGCAGCTGCACCATAGATTTGTATGATGGCAGCATGATATGGGCAGCTTTATTTTCAGTTCCTTTCCTAATGATCCCTAGCATAGGCTGTGCCTTTTTCTCAGCTGCAGAAAACTGGGTCAACATAGAACTTTGCGTAGAAAATTGAGTTTTGCATAGTAATGTTAAACTACGCTCTTGTAGCTGTGGGGAAAAGAAACATCGTTTTCTCAATGTACTCTGTATGTGTGTGTGTGCAAACTTCATGCATTTGGTAATGTGATTTCTATTAGTCCACGAACACATATGCCACCATAAATAGATCAGATTTTGAGGTGTCAGGAAGCTCCTTCCCCTGCCTTTAGCTTATTAATAAATAAATAATAAATTTTATTAATATCCCGCCCTCCCCAGCAGAAGCCGGGCTCAGAACTCAATTTGTTTTATTAAACATTAAGTTTGTATCAGAAATGTGTAGCATGAGATTGATCCTTTTTTTCATTTTCTTTCACTCTTCACACATTTCATCCCACCTCACTTGGCACTATGTATTAATAGAAAAGAATGGAAAAGGTAGCTGAATGAAGCACTGTTTATTAAAGCCCTTTAAGTGGGCACTTTTTGCTGAAAGCGGCAACCCATAAATGCTTAATTTTGGCTGGAGCATATTCCTCCTCAATGTGGCCATGTTTTGTTAAGAGTAAATTACTCCTGCTGAAGACTGAGTTCCCACCCTCATCTGCTACCTAAGAGCAACTTGGCCCAGTGGAAGAGTTTTGTGCTTGATTTTTAAACTGGTAACTGATCACGTGAGAAAAAGAAACGAAGGCCCCTGCCTCAGTAGCAGCTCTCCTGCCTTGCAGTTGTTGGGAGATGTGGCATTCTCTGTTCACCCACACAGAGTGTAAATAGTCTACATCTGCCAGAGACAGCTGCATATGACAAAGTGGCAGCACAGCCATTCTTATCTTGTAGACAAGGGAGAGAAAGAGCAAAAATGGAAATAGCTTACATACCTTGTCTTTATTCCTTTCCCTCCTTTCATTCCTTGCCGTCTCTTAATAAACATTGCATAGAAGACTGTTCCTGCCATGCACAGTGACTGGAACTCAATTTGTTTTATCTTATACAAGGGAAAGAAGTTGTGTGCTAATGAGAGTGATACTCCATTTTGCCACCGTATTTTACAGTACAAAAATGACCCGGCACCAGTGGCATAGTGTGGGTTGCCAGCGCCCGGGGCAGCACAAAGGGGGTGAGTGGGAGAGATTATTTTATTGTTTTATTATTCATACCCCACCCATCGGGTTGGGTTTCCTCTGGGAGGGAGGGAATTGGACCAAGTATGCATGGGCATTCAACCACCGGCATCTGCGTCACCCAAGAGATAGTGGCTGAAGAGATAAGAAAAGAAGAGTCATTCCATTGTTTGGAGATGTCACTTCCTGGTTTGCATGGAGAAAGCCGTTTTCAACAGACCTCAGTGATGGAAGCACACAGCTGTACTGAGGGAGCATCAGGTGTTGAAATTTTGCGCCCCTAACAATTTTGCACCCGGGGCAACCACCCTTGTGGCTCCCCCTCCACTACACTAAGCCACGATTTCACCCTAGCCATGATGCTTGGCCGACATTCATTTGTCAGGACAGGAGACACTAAAGTATATAAGGGAGCTATTTGCATCCTGCTGTATTTGATATGTCCTGTCGAGGGTGCTTCCCAGTCAAAGGAATGCACACAGCAGAAACTTAACTATTGTCAAGCATAACACAGTCACTTCGACAGCTCTGGAGCACACCAATCTGGCACCTAGGAAGCTATCCCCAGATTAATGTTCTGTGGAGCAGTTGCAGCAACTGGGGACCACTCCCCATCCACCAGTTCATGTAAAACCTGACGGGACCTAGCTGGAAACTACACCTGCATGAAAGCTGCTGCTGCTTCTCTACCAACTTCATTTCTCTCATTCTTCTGGGAGAGAGTGTTGCAGGGAAGGGTAGGGAAGCACCCGGTCCTTCATTTGCCTGGGCTGCCTCTTCAGAAAAGCCAAAATTGGCAGATTCATCCATCCCTAGTCACAGGCCATCCCGTTCCCTCCTTTGCAACCCCACTCCTCAGCCCTCTGCAGGGCAAAAGATGACCAGGTAATCCAGTGTACTTTCCCCACCCCCACATCCTGTGCAAAACAAGAGCCAGGAGGCTTCTTCTAGCCAGCTCAGAAATTCAAGCCTGACTTAGCTTTTCAAAGCAGATACAGTGGTACCTCAGGACGCGAACGGGATCCGTTCCAGAGCCCCATTCGCATCCTGAAGCGAACGCAACCTGCAACTGTGTGTCTGCATGTGCGCGGGTTGCAATTCACCGCTTCCACGCATGCGCGTGACGTCATTTTGACTGCGCATGCGCGAGCGGCGAAACACAGAAGTAACACGTTCCGTTACTTCAGGGTCGCCGCAGAGTGCAACCTGAAAGTGCTCAACCTGAAGCGTATTCAACCCAAGGTATGACTGCATATCCATTTTCATTTTTACAAGTTGATACCTACTTTTAGGTTGGTTTACTGTGGGTTAATAAGACATAAGAAACAGTAGTCTTCTGTTAGGTTTCTATAATATTTTCACGCTTATCAGTATCCGCCTAATTCATTTGATGTAGGCTTTATCCGTTTTGCTCTCTTTGGCAATTTCATTTTAGTCACCTCAACAGACATGGTAGGACCCAACTCTTAGGGACTGTGATCCCTTTACACACACACCCTAAGGCCTAAAATGTTTGAGGAGACCAGACCCTTCCAATGTTGATGGGCATTGCCATTCAAATGGTGTTTGTGTTTGTGTGTGTGTGTGTGTGCTGAGTCATGTGATTGATTATGGGGGGTGGGGCTTACCTGCACCCCCCCCCCAATATTTTATTCAAGTTGGCACATCTGACAGACATGCTGCTTTATGGGAAAAAATGCAGCCATATAACCTGGAATAACATGGGAACAATTTAATAAAAGGGATGTTTGGGAATGTAGTGCTATAACACTTGCAAGTGTTAGTTTACTTTTGACCAACACAGATACTTGAGCTAATTGGGTCCACAATGTATGCAAGTTTATTAAGCATCCTGTGGTACCTGGTTAATTTCAGCTTTGGAGCCCTTGCTTGTTTTTCAGGGTACCCCCACACATGCAAAGTGTGCTGATGTCCCTGAGGCCTCTCCAAATCACCAACTTTACATAGCAGGTTTAGGGGACTGGTGACGTATGTGCGTTTGATTATTTACCAAGTAACCTATTTATTTGATTTCTTTCTTGTATTCATTTCGTGCCTCTGGGGCACAGCAGGGCATGTACTTGCAGAGAGAGGAAAAGGAGGCCCTTCCAACTTGCATCTGAACTCAGGCTCTACCTCAAACAACAAGATTGAATCTGCGCTCTGAAGCCAGGGACATTTATTTCCAGCAAGAAGCAATTCAATACACACAAGCCAGCTTGCACTGATATCACGCTCTGTGAGGTGTTGTTCTTTCATTTTGTAGAAATAAGCTACATTGGCCTATGGGTCAGCAGAACAAGACCACATGAGGCAGCTGTACTGCTGAAACCGTTAAATGAAATTGTTGTCATGACATACA
The DNA here is from genome assembly GCF_027172205.1 of Podarcis raffonei. Taxonomy (NCBI): domain Eukaryota; kingdom Metazoa; phylum Chordata; class Lepidosauria; order Squamata; family Lacertidae; genus Podarcis; species Podarcis raffonei. The sequence continues at coordinate 67,943,125 of NC_070607.1, forward strand.
AAATAATCCCCTGTGACAAATGTAGAAGTTAACCTGCTGCCTCACCATAATTCTAATAAATGTTCATTAATTGCAGTAGGGTTTGAACACAGATTCAGCATTATGATCATGGCAGCGGCTCCTTTTTTCCGGTTAATTCCTGGCAGTGTTTGGTTAGAGAACTATTTATGCCAGTCCCCAGATTTAAGGATATGGGGGCTGCAGCAAGGAGGTAGAATCACTGAAAATTGCTTCTGTCCCTTTTCACTTTATCATTGGCTGAGCTGTGTGATACTGTTAGATACAACCCTGTATATGTCAAATTGTATGTTGTGTATTTGTTTTAAACCTGTAAGTTGTCCAGAGCTGGTTTTTGTTTTTTTGCAGAGGCAATTCATAAATGCAATTAAGACGACTGCTACCAATGATAATATTAAATTCCATAGTGAGTACAACTCCCCATTAAGATTCGTTTCCTCTTTATTGGAATGAAATATACATTCTGTTGGCATAGTCCCCCTTTAAATGCATAATTATAAGTGTCACCTTGCTTCCAAAAAATGGGAGGGGAAGGAACAGCTCCTAGAATACCAGATGGTAAAATGAATATTACTAGTAGTAATAAATAATGCCCTTGATTGGCTCTGGGCTTTGTCTGCTCTGCCCAGGAGCAGGCCTTGTGTATAATGGAGATGAAGCCAACTTGGCCATTTGGACAATGAAAGGGATGTTTATAGAGCACCCCATGTGGCTTGAAGGCTGCAGGCCAGCCTGGCACCAGACAACTCCTAGATGGCAATGTCTGTGTTATCAATATTGTTCATGTGCTTGTCCCCTTTGCAGTAAAAATAATGGTTCCAGATCTGCAGGAACGTGGTCCTGAATTTTCTAATCCTGAAGGCATAGACGATGGGGTTCATGGCAGAGTTCCCATGCGTAAGAAATATTGCAATGTAGGTGAGGCTGCTGTGGGTCTTGCACGACGGGTAGAAAAAGCTGATACAGTTAAGAGTGTGCAGAGGCAGCCAGCTCACAGCAAAGAGGAAGAGGACGAGGGCAAGAGATTTGGCGATTTGCAGCTCCTTCCCATAATACTTCTCTGGATCCGTCGAGCAGGAGGCGACCTTTTTATTAAGCTGCTTGCGGATGATCTTGAACACTTCCAGGTAGATGATGAGCATGATGAGCAATGGAGGCAATACCCACACAAAGAAGTTGAAGTAGACCATGTACTCCATGCTGATCACGTTCTCAAACTGGCAGCTGACGGTGAACTCTGACTGACTGGTGTTCATCAGCTGACTGGCGTTCGCCCTCTTCTGCATTTCGTTCAAGTTGTTCCAGCCAAACATAGGGGTCAGCCCGACGAGCAAGGAAACCAGCCAGCAGCAAGCAATAGCGATTCCAGCACGCTTAGGAGTCACCACACTCTTGTAGCTGCAGAAATAAGAAACAAAATATGTATTAAGGTCTTTAACAGGCAAAATAAAAAAAACACACCTTCCAGTAGCACCTTAGAGACCAACTAAGTTTGTTATTAGTATGAGCTTTCGTGTGCATGAACACTTCTTCAGCCAGTCAAGTGGCAACACAGTTCAGCTCTCACAATGTTTGGACAGGGGACATAGTTAAGTGTTGGTGTGTAGATGGTTTGCATGCAGAAGTAAACATAAGCTGCAAGCAAATGCAAAGACCCTAGTCTGCTTGAGACCCTGGAGAGTCACTGCCACTCTGAGCAGACAATACTGGAGTAATAAGATGGACAATTTAGTCTTACCTGGCATTTATTATTATTTATTACTATTATTTATTCAATTTGTATACCAATTTGTATTTATCAAAAGATCTCAAGGCGGTGTACAACATTAGAAACACATTGCAAAACACCAATTATAAGAACATCATAAAAACATAGTAAAAAGCATACTGACATTCCTCTCCCTAACAGTTCTCTCCCCAACACTTTTACAGGCTGTATGTTATTTAATAACCATAGGCCTGGGTAAAGTTTTTGCCTGGCATCTAAAGACATGTTTTGATGGAGCCAGGCCAGCTTCTCTGGGGAGAGCATTCCACAGGCCACCACAGAAAAGTCCCGTTCTTTTTAAAATAAATTTTATTTATTTTGTTGTTGTTTAGTTGTTTAGTCGTGTCCGACTCTTCGTGACCCCATGGACCAGAGCACGCCAGGCACTCCTGTCTTCCACTGCCTCCCGCAGTTTGGTCAAACTCAAGCTGGGAGCTTTGAGAACACTGTCCAACCATCTCGTCTTCTGTCGTCCCCTTCTCCTTGTGCCCTTGTGCCTGATCTTTCCCAACATCAGGGTCTTTTCCAGGGAGTCTTCTCTTCTCATGAGGTGGCCGAAGTACTGGAGCCTCAGCTTCACGATCTGTCCTTCCAGTGAGTTTGTTTGTTTGTTGGTTGGTTGGTTGGTTGGTTTTCACATATTGCATTACAATACAGATGTACCAAAGCCAACACCATTTCCTCCCCATCTCCCCATACATTTACATTTATAGTTCCTCAATCCATCATATTATTATTTTCTCCTTCCTCCCACTTCCCTCCGCCCCCACTCGATTTCCTCCACATTATACAATTTACAATAATCTTTGCATTCTACAATCTTCTCAAATCATCTATATATTCTTATTATCTTTCCTTACTAATTTTTCTTCCCTCCAGTACTTCACATTTTAATCTAGGCATATTAGCGTATCTTTTTTTGAGCAATATTTTGCCATATATTCATCAAAACATTTCCACTCCTTTTTAAATTTTTGATTCGACTGATTTCTTATTATAGCAGTTAATTTTGCCAAAATTAAATATTCATTTAGTTTACAAATCCATTCCTCCTTTGTAGGTATAGTTTGTGACTTCCACCTAAAACCGAGAAAAGTCCCGTTCTTGTGTAGTCACTGTCCAAACTTTTCAGGGAGAGGGAGATGTAGAGAAGAGCCTCAGATGACAAGCGCAGGGTCCGTGTTGCTTTGTATAGGGAGAGGTGGTCCTTAAGGTATTGATGTCCTGAGCCGTGTAAGGCTTTATAGGTCAACACCAGCAGCTGCCTGTGTTCTTACAAGACAAGCAGCAATAGGAAAAGTATCCAGGGGATAATTCAGCTTTCCTTTCAGAGCAAAAAGAATCTGTTGTCACAAACAGGCTGAATCTTCCTTAGTGAGATGAATTATACCTCGCCTTTCGTTCAAGGAACTCAAGGTAGCATACAGTTCTCCCCTTTACTGATTTTATCCTCACAAGTAGGTTAGTCTGATAGACAGTGACTGGCCCAGTGAACTTCATGGCTAAGGGGTGGGGGGAGTTGAACCTGTGTTTCCCTGGTCCTAGTCCACCACTGTAACCACTACACCACATTGGCTCCCAAACTGCATCCATCATAAATTGTACGAAGAGTGTCCTAGCATCAAAGCCACATTTTACTATATGGGTTTCCCTGTATTTGAACCTAAAGTCCATAGGTGAATTGGTTTTGTACTGAGCCAAGGAGTGAAAACAGCACAGGTTTTGAATTGGAGGCCCCCACTTTGAATCTCATCTGAGCCACGAAGTGAGTGGCGTAAGGCTAGTTGCAATCTGTATCATGGGAATAATATGAGTGGCCTACAGAAGTCCTGAAGAAATTCAGAACAAATGGAATCCTTGTATTAAAAATCAATTTGCAGTCAAAATGCAATAAATCTGGGTTTTCTCTAAAGCAAGCAGATAGTAAAGAAGTGGCTAAACAGTTGTTCTTTTTAAAAAGTAATTTATTATAAACAAGCATCATTCATACCTATACAAGAGAAGAAAGCACACAGAGAGAATATTCTCTGCACTTATACTTGATAATTAGAATACTTCAAATTTTGTGCATTGCCAGAGCACTGCTTGAATTGTGTGCACTAAAAAAAATAATAATACTACCCGTAACAGGAATGGCCCCACCATTAGATAGCATGAGGCGGCTGCCTCACTCAACCACTTCTGAGTGCCACCAAAGGTCAACCAAAGAATATCATCCTTCCATTTGCCCATTCCTGTTTAGAGATAGGCTGACAATTAAGTTTGTGTGATGATGCCATATCATTTTCTGAGAAAATTAAATTCCCACAATGCAATGTGCAGGCAAATCTAATGCAGCAATAATAGGGTGACACAGAGCAATTACTTTGTCGTTTTCATTGACGTTGCTTATATAAAGGGAGTGCTAGTTTATCCTGCTGAGTCGGAGGATGATCTCATAGGGGAAACAGTCAGGGGGTGCTCAGGGGGCAGAGTAAAGCAACAACAACAACAGCAACAACAACCTTCGTTCAGCCCAAGGCCAGTGGAAGACTAATCATCTCTAATGTGCTGGCAAGTGAAGGGTAGACCAAAGGAATCCTCATTTTGTAAAAGTGTCAGGCTCAAAGCAGTGAAAATGTCCAAGTGGACAGAAAGCCGGAGATCTGTTCTGCTTTGACAGCCACTATCCAGAGGACTCTAATCACCTTAAGTGACTCAAAAATGGAACACAAATTAGATGCAACCTGGGAGGTTCACATTCAAGATAGTAAATGCAGCTTGTTTCTGCTACACAATACTTTAATCGCAACGATTCCATTAACAAAAGGGTAATGTAATTTTTAGATTCCCTCTTTTCTTCCAATGCTTGGTTATCTGCAGAGTAGGTATTTTAATTTGCATGATTAACTAGAGTATGAAAGTAAAGGATAACAGCTTAATCTGCAATGTCTGGAGGTGACAGTGAGACCAAAGAGATGAGTATGCACATTATGGGTGATGATGACTTCCTTCCGAAGGTTCAGATAATCATTACTGGAACTATTGTTCCACCTCAGCAAAGCCAAATAATACCAAGCAACAAATATCTGGAAGAATAAAGACATCTTTACCTGACACAGAAAATTTGTTAGTCTTGGTACCAGACGAGCCTCACTTGTGGGAGAATTCCATAAACAGAGGGCAACAGCTGAAAATGATCTTTTATCACCCCCCCCCACTGAATAACTCTCAAAGCCTCCAGTGATGACCTCAGGGTCCAGGTAGGCTCATGTCAGAAGAGGAAAGAATGTAAAGCCCTATGTGTCTTTATAGGTTAATACCAGTCGTTTGAACTGGACTCTGAAATGACTTTTGTCTATCCCAAACCCATAAAACCCTGAAACAGAGGTCTACCATAGATGCACTACACTCCTACATTTAATGGCTGGAACGTTGAGATGATGAGTGACCAGTACTCTAAACACACTGTGCCCAAGGAAGGTTATTAACATCCTTTGCAAGCATCATTTGGGAGGCAGGAGAAGCGAGTGGCAATGCTCCAGTAGGAACGCATCAGGGCTAATGAGGAGAGATGCAGGCAGTGCCAAAATCCCCAGGAATTGAGATGTTTAACCTTTGATCATGAGGCTACAGAAAATAAATCTGCAACATGGAGTGTCAGCCCAGCACACAGGGTAACAAACAATATCCCATTCCAATTAGAGAAAACAGCAGTGAGAGGACATAACATTTGTCTCATGCACAAAGATTGCTTGCATCTGACAAGGACTGGCATCTGTTAGGATCTGGGACTCATGTCCTCCCATGCTCAGAATCTTACATGTGAAAATTTGCTCTCAGTAAGGATATACTTAGGCTTTTGCAAGGGGAGAAGGTCAGACACTCAGAGTAGACCCATTGAAATGAATGAGCATGAGTAACAGGCATTTTAATGTCAGTGAATCTACTCAGAGCAGAACTTAGTTGGATACAACCCCACAGATTTTCAGAAGTATATATGTACTTTGAAAAACCCTTTATATTTACTGTTTTAAAAGTGTAAGCTTGACTTTGTGTAAGTAGTGCTTTGAAAAAAGTAGAGTCCACATTTTCATAACATTGCAAACTAGTAGTATAAATTCTGCCTGTAGGTTCTGCTTGTTAGACCACAGCTGCTTCTGTAAAGCCAGAAAATTATATTTGCCCTTGTGGTCTCTTTCTATCTGAAATGGAGTGGAACTAAACCTCTTCTTTCTGCTGCTTAGTTTGTGTCCCACTTGTATTGTAGTTGTTTGGGGTCAAAGGTTGACAGGCAAATGGACAGAATGATGGTGGAGGGTTCATACTGGGCACTCAAGGGAGACTGCATAAAATGACCAAAAATTATGGTAGTAAGGCAATGAGTGGTTTTACAGTGCATGTAGAGAATGAGAATAAATATTATGTGGAAACATTTTTCAGCTGGTGCATTTTTCAGCTCTAGAGTGGATAACGTACACATCTATAGTTCAGCTCAAAGTAAGCAGCGGCACTTAAACCACTTATTCATGTGCTGGATTGTGGCCAGGACACTTCCATGCCTCATAGGTTTCTGTCAGCTGAGATACCCATTGATCCTTTCATACACTATGCATCCAGACCACAAAGGCACACCGCAGAGGAGTACCATCACAACATCTTCATAAATGAAGAAGACCATTTCTTAAATGATTAGGAAACAGAGTAGGTGCCTCATAAAAGAGTAATAAGAAACATTATTGAGGGGAAAGGAGATGCAGTAAGGAGCAATTTCCGCAGCGGAGGTTGCTCTATTACGGAGAACAGGGCATTGCCCCATCAATCCCAGTCTGCCCTCAGTGTCAGGGACTGGCTGGATAATGGGGAGTGGTAGGAGGCTCCAGCTGGAGAACCCCATACGGAAACCTCAGAAGAGGAAGGCAAAGAGCCAAGGCAGCGGTGGCGCCACCTACTGATGGCCTTCCTGCTTTGTGTCCTACCAGTCCCACTGGTCACCAGTCACACCTGATCTTGTGGCAATTCAGACTAACGTGGCCTGAGCTTTCATGAGCTAAAGCCCACTTCACAAAATGAAATGGAACACAAAACATTTCTAATGGAAATAAGTATTTGAATCCTCAGGATAGCCAAGTATAGTGCTTCAAAACAAAACAAAATTACCTGAACACACACACACAAAACAAGAGCTGGTTTTCCAGTTTAAGAGATTACCTGAAAATTGTGTTAAGATTTGGGGAAAATAATAATAATTGAGGTTGGACATTTGTCACTGCCTCACGTACAGAAGTAATTTCACCCATGGAAGCGAGAAAGAGAATTTATTTCAACAAATCTCAGCGGAGCCGTTGCCATGGAGCTTCTGAAGATCAGACACTCGTATGAGGCGCACTTTTGCTAAATGAGCAGCCTGCCTCTTCACAACAATCACATCCCTAAGTGTCTTTGAAGTTTCAGCAAGCCGAGTCACCTGACTGAATTCACGCAACAGATTTATTCCCTCCTGAAGCCAAGCTGTTAGTAAGCATAAATTCCATTGTGCTTCAAGCTTGGAGATTCACAGCTAGGGATAACGCAATCCCGCTGTCAATCCTTTTAATGCACTTGAAATTTTCCAAAACAGAACTTGTTATTTTTATCTGCATGTGGGACAAAGGACCAAGAGAGGTGACTGTCAGTGACATGAGGGTTTTCATCCATGTTGGATCACACCCAGAGCTTCATTGCTATGCAAGAACTCTGGTCCAGAAGACGCGAAGCAATAGGAAAGAAGATGGTGTTTCTGAGCATGTGCAAAATGCTTCCCCCTCACCACAACAAGTCAATGCATGGTACTCATAGAGCAGGTGGGGGTGGAACATGTAGCCCTCCCAGTGTTGCTGCACTTCAGTTCCCATCATCCCTGACCACTGGTGATGCCGACTGGGGCTGATGAAGTTGGTGTCCAACAACATCTAGGGAACCAAAGGTTCTTCATCCTTATCATATAGGAAAGCTAGAGCAGCTTCCACATCTGAGGCCATGATTTCTAGATACAACCCACCCAGTAGTGTAGCTATCTTTTGAAGATGACAGATGAAAAGGCAGGTATCTACCTGCTCAGGGGATTAGAAATCCCCTCCATGGTTGTCATCTGCATAACTTTAGAGAGCAAAGACACCAGGAGGAGGCCTCCAGCAATGATCTGAAGAATTTAACCAGCAAGCTTTATTGCATTACAGTCACTCTCTTGACACCTACCAGTGTTATGAGCAGAAAGAGTAAATGCACTTACAGTAATACAAATCCTTCATGTACTGTGCAGGGGTCCTGGCTACATTCAGTGACTTGTCTCTTGCAATTTATCAATGGAGTTAACTAGTAAAACTGCTTGTCAGGAGTTTCAAGATAAGACCAGCACAAAAATAACTCAGGGGCAAATCCTCTTCTATTTGCTATGAATAATGTTATTCTTTCTTTTCCTCAAATATTTATGACCCTCTTTCTTTGAATTTCAAAGTGACTTGCAGCATAGAAGCAGTAAAACCCTTCATTTAAAAAATGATACAAATATAACCCACTTCTAAAAGCGGAAACAAATAAATGCTCGAACAGCTTGGAGCTAAAATAAAGAAGTTTATTAAATTGTGGGAGAAGAGAGACTCTTTTTGCTATCAGGGGATGGCTGTTTCTGTCTGTGCCTTACCCTCCAGCCCTGAGGAAGATGCTTGCAGAAGAATTCTTAGGGAACTTTCCAGCTTTTTTGTGGTTAAGTCATAAAAGATTGTGTGTATGTGTGTGTGGTTATCAGCTTTTGGAGATACTTTTGGATGTGAGGTAATTGAAAACTGGTGATCTTTAGGCCCACTTAAATTTTGATATATGTTAAATGAACTGTTAATGGTTTATTTTGTAGGTTTTCTGTAGTGCTATTATACTTTTCCTAACATATTGTTATTGTGGCTACTGTATTTAGACTTTTTTATGTTGAACTGCTTTGAGCACAATTGTTTCTGTAGGAAATGATGTATATAAGTAAACCGAGTACTGTATGCCAAAATTGCGAGAGGAGTGGGGAACATGGCACTCCTGCATGGAAGGTTGACTTATTGTGGCTACTAGCTACAATGAATAAAGACTCTGGGTTCAAAGATAGTATATTTCTGAATACCATTTGCTTGGTTGTCACAGAAGTGGGTGGTTTTCACTTTCTTACCCTGCTGTGTGCATCTTCCTGAAGCACTTGCAAGCCTAAAAGAGGCAAACAGGATGCTGGCCCAGCATAGAAATTCATACTGCAGCTTCCCAACATCTGTGAAAAATGCCAAGCTTATCAACAAAATGAAGCAAAATAAGTGGGAGCTTAAGGGCAAATCTAAAATGCAGCTCCTTGAATTTATTATTCCAGAGGCAGAATCGAAGACTTTGAAAATCCCTCAACAAAAGCTCTTTGATCTTGCTCCATTTCTGCTTCTGCTTCTTACTCTCTTCCTGTCCTTGCTTGTGATCTGAAAAGTCTCCTGGATGCCCAGCAGACGCGGAAGCTCAGGCAATTATCCACAAAGTTCTTGAAACTATGGCGCTTTGTATAGAACACTGAGCAGTTTAAGTTAGACCTGGGTGTTTGTTCCCAGTCCCAGTTTAATAAAAGTGAATTTGCTAGTTTATTTTATGCATCCTTGTTATGTACTGAGTTGAATAGGATCCAAAATGCAGCAGTCTGATTGGTCCTAGAACAATAGGATCCAAAATGCAGCAGTCTGATTGGTCCTAGAACAATAGGATCCAAAATGCAGCAGTCTGATTGGTCCTAGAACAATGCAGCAATATGATTGGTCCGCAGGAGCCACCCAATCCAGCTGCAGGTGGAAGTGAATCCACAACCTGACTGGCCTACAGGAGAATCCCGGAATTAACCAATCACGTGCAGCCCATTGTGTAAATAATGTATATAAAGCAGATATTTGGAGGGAACTTTCATTCCTCCTCACCACTATGAGCTGAATAAAGAGCATGAAATCCACTCTCCACTCCAAGTATATTTCAATCCTCTTCACTGAAACGATAGCTGCACAGCACTCAGTATCTGTTTCATGCTGTTTAAACATCGAACAGGTGATGTCATTAAGAAAAGAAAGGAAAAAGATAGTGGGAGCTATAGCTTAATAATTGTATTGAGGCATATTGACGTAACTGCCCTGGTTTCTTTAAAGGATAACCTAGCCACCATACTTGCCACTCCCCTCAGCCTAAAGAGAAACCCTGCTGCAGGCTTATGTTAAGAGCCCTGCCAAAGGAGAGCTGTATATAGCCCTGTAAATAAATTAATTTAAGCTGCCAACATATATGTGGAGTCTGAATTCAATAGGCAAGCTTTAACAGGTGAGCTTTAGTGAGGTTCTGAGAATTTTGTTAAATGCCCTGCCCCTGAAACAATTTGAAAGATATACTAGATGCAGCCAGAGTGCATTGCACATCCTGTGAGGAACCAGGAATCACTAAAGATTGCTAGTGACTTCCTCTGACCAGAGGAGACAGCAGTCACAGAGGGAGAGAGTCCTAAATAAAACTTAAAGATGGTTTAGAATGCAGAGTTTCTTTGATGCTGTAATCCCACAGTCTTGAAACAGCCCCTAACAATTCCCAGGGTTGGGAACGGACCATCGAGCCAGCTTGCATCTGAACTTGGAATGTCTGCCCTGGAAATTCCTTAATGTCAATGGGAGACACCGGAAATACATGTCTGGCACATGGTCCACATTGTTTGAAATGATGAATTTTCACACATTGAGGGATTATATTACCTTGGCGAAGCTATCAAATCCATAATTGATATGCAGTATCTCATCCATTTACTCATCTCATTCTATCCTGCCCTTCCTCCAAGGAGCTTAAGATGTCATGCAAAGTGTGTGCTCCACCCCACAGCTACCCTGTGGAGTAGCTTACTCTGGGTCTGATCTAGTGAGCTGCATGGCTGAGGGATGTTTCAAACACAGATCTCCCTCATACAAGGCCAACCCTTGAGCTCTTATGTCTCATTGTCTCCCAATGTGCGGAAGGAGGGAGCCAAACAGGCAGAGCTTTTGCGGAAGCTGCATACTCTTTTGTGCAAGAGCTTCTCTTCATCCCATGGGATCATTTGGTAATTCCCATGCTGTCTCTCTCCTAACTGCCTGGCTCTCACAGCACCTTTGAGTTCTCATCTCTGCAACTCCAGCTGCTCAGCCATAAACATAAGCATGGAGACATTTAATAAATGGGGAAATCCTTGGAGCTGTGTTGGGTAGAAGCCTGCAAATTCCTTTGAGAGGTGTAAGGGGCAGGAAGAGAGGAAGGAGCCTGGTTGTGAAAGCTCAAGGCAAAGTATCTGCTCTGTTGTTGGCTGCTATTTCTGGCTCTGTCTTGGCATCTCATGTGAGATTGGAGGCTTCACAGAGAGGGGACCCAGTGTGGAAACATCAGCTCAGATCTGTGCCTTGACTATGTAGAGATAAAGAGGCTTGGGTTAATTCACACACACAACTCCCCCTCCCTGATTCAGTTCATGTAGATGTTCTGTTTCTGATCTTACTCAATATATAGAGAAGTTGCACATTGCAAAATGGTGACAATTTACCAGCTTTATTTTCCTTTTACACATTACGTTTAGCTGCATTGATGATAGTAGAAGAGTTTGGATTTGATATCCCGCCTTTCACTCCCCTTCAGGAGTCTCAAAGCGGCTAACAATCTCCTTTCCCTTCCTCCCCCACAACAAACACTCTGTGAGGTAAGTGGGGCTGAGAGACTTCAAAGAAGTGTGACTGGCCCAAGGTCACCCAGCAGCTGCATGTGGAGGAGCGGAGACGCGAACCCGGTTCCCCAGATTATGTGACTACCGCTCCTAACCACTACACCACACTGGCTAGTGTTACGAGTTTGTGGGTGCCAGAGTCCTATAAGCCCTAGATCCAGCAAGTGTTAGAATTTAATCAAGGCTTGGGGTGCTAAACTGTGTGCCAGATGCTTCTAATCCAGCAAGCGTTAAAAACTAATTAAGCTTGTTTGAGGTTGGTGGGGCAGTGTATCATCTGCCCTTATGGACCATCCCCACTGCTTTAGGCCCCTTCACTAAGGACCTGTCTGTTCCCAGGGCTCCAGAGGTGCATGTTCCTCTCCACACAGAGGTTTTGTGATAACCATAGAATCTAACATCATCCAAAAATGACTGTTTAGCTGTGAAGTCTTGCAACCATGTGTGTGTGTGTGGCTATAATACCAGTATGCACAGGGGCACATAAAAGAACATGTTTAGTTAACATGAGCAAGATATTGCCTATATACATGCAATCCTTCCCACACTAATGATAAATCAATCCCCTATTTCCATAATATTTTTTTGGCCCCAAAAAAGCACTTTTGGTGTGTCAAGTTCATATCCAAAGTTGCTCCAGGTGCCAATTTGATTGGATATGATATACTTTCATCATTCCTCCACAATGAATCCAAATGCATCCTTCCGGAACATAAGCCGTGGCTCACTATGAAACGTGCATAGCTGCTAAAGTTGAAACTACACATTATGACAGTCACTATGGCTCCCTGATCCTGTTTTAGCCGCATGAAGGGAATGCCAAGTGTGTGGGGGGAATTACATGGATTAGAGCTCATATGAGGAAGTGATTCTAGTCTGCAACAGCTGATGCCACAATAAAATCTATTTGTCTTCAGAGTTTTACAAGATTCATTTTTGTGATAGGCATCAAAGATGTATTTTATATGCACAAAGTATCTATTAACTAGGGACAATCAGGAATGTCATTTACCTCATTTATCTGTTGGATTGTTATCCTGCCTTTCATGAGCTGAGGGCCAAACTATATTATATAGTAAATGCAATATGCCTGATTCTTGTTATATAAATAGCAACCGGGGGATATTTTACTGTCAGGAAATTTATTTTCATGTTTAGTCCAAATCTGCTTCCCTGCAATTTCTGGTCCTGCCCTCTGGAGCAGGGCAGAGCAAGTCTGCTCCATCTTCTGCATGACAGCCCTTTAGATGTTTGAAGACCATACAGCTGTATGGGCAAACCACCAGCACAGATAGTTTGTTCTCTGCTGCAAAAGCTGGGGCTTGGAATGTATAGGGTTTGTCCACACTGGAGTTTACTGTATGTTTGTAGCTGTTCGCATTCCCATTTGGTTTGTGTAATCCACATGACCAGGGGTCAGCAAACTTTTTCAGCAGGGGGCCAGTCCACTGTCCCTCAGACCTTGTCTGGGGCTGGACTATATTTTGGAAAAAAAGAATGAACGAATTCCTATGCCCCACAAATAACCCAGAGATGCATTTTAAATAAAAGCACACATTCTACTCATGTAAAAACATGCTGATTCCCAGACCGTCCGTGGGCGGGATTTAGAAGGCGATTGGGCTGGATTCGACCCCCGGGCCTTAGTTTACCTACCCATTCACATGACATTACTGCCAAACAATACCAATCTCAATGCTTTCTCACTGTAAATTCTGGTTTATCCTATAGTTATTGCTAATCTGGTAAATTGGGCTCCAAACTGCTCAGTGTCACAGACCATTTGTTTTGGTGTTTTGGGGTAGGTGCATCAATTGTCACTTTCTGCTACTCCCCTTTCCATGCCCACTACTTCCTCAATGTTTTCTTTTCTCGCTGTGCTTTTAACTATTTGTGGTGTAATCCTGAATGAAGGGATATTTCTCTCCCCTCCCCCCCACCCCACTTTGATCCCTCAGATTTGCACAAAATCAGAACACAAGCAAATTTACAACTGCATGACAGTGTGCTTTTGCACACTTATTGAGTAGCTTAAAAAACAAACAAACCCAACAAGGTTCAAGTGCAGCTATCTGCACATTTGCCATATTTATAATTAATCTGCATAAATGGATCAACAAATTAGAAGATAGGGACAGACACAAAAGGGAATGCCTGGTGGGATGAATGGAAAAGATTGAAGTTGTTCTTCAAATGCAAATTCAAATATGTGCAGGGTTAGACTATTCTGGTCTAACTCAAATAGGGGGGGGGGAGGGAATGTGAATTAACAGCTCAATAAGGCTCAAATGTTGACAAGCTTTTAATGCCTGAAGAGAGCTTATTATTTCCTATGATCTGGACACAATGGTCCTGTTAATGCAGTCTTGGATGGCATTAGCTTTTTAAGCAATTGTCTCATACTTCTGGCTCAAGGGCAGAGAAATCCAAACCACTGATCCATTGTGCTGGAGGGAGTTTGGAGGTATTCCTCCATCCAGCCCTGCCTGGATCTGTTAGCCTCTGTCTGTAAGAGACCCCACCCCCACAGGACAGCCTCACTGACGAGGAATGCCATAATGTGCCCACCCAGACAAAGGGCACATGCTCCTGCTGGCAATAAAACCAGAAATGGGGTATTTTGGGGGTGGAGAGGGAAAGGCCCAAGCAGGCACAGGATCCATTAAGCTCTGCCACTGCCAGCTAGCAGTTTGGATAGCCTCTACTGCACCTAGACCCATTTCATATATTCTGCCGCCTAGACAGATCTTTCCCATCCTATTTGACTTGCTGGTTTTATCCGTCAAGCTTATTTTGAACCTTGATTCTATCTTCTACATGGTGTTAACTATCCTTCGCAGATTTGTGTCATGTGCAAATTTGATAAGAATCCCCTCTGCGCCCTCATCCGAGTCATTTATAAAATTGTTGAACTAGTCAGGGTGTAGGATGAAGCTATGTGGCACTACAGTCAAGACCATCCTCCAGTTTGATAGAGAGCCATTAATGAGCACTTGTTGGATTGCACAGACACTTGTGAATCCACTTAATAGCACATTGTCCGATTCACATTTTCTCATCTTGTCAATACATACTAGGATATCATGAAAGACACTGCCAAATGTTTGATAAAACCAAGATATACTATGTTCACAGCATTCCCACGATCTACCACACTAGTCACTAAATCAAAAAGGGAGTTCAGTTTGGTCTGGCATGACTTATTCTTAAAAACAAAAACCCTATGTTGGCTCCTATTAATCAAAGCATTATTTTCTAGATGCTCACAGGTCAGCCACTTAATAATCTGTTCTATAATTTTGCCCAGCATTAATGTCAGGCCAACCAGTCTGTAGTTTCCCTGTTCTCCCATACCCCACTCTTTCTGAAGACAGGGACAATATTTGCCTATCACCAGGCTTCCACAACCTCATCAGTTCTCTAAAGAATTATAGCCAGCAGCTCTGAAATAATGCCCACAACCTCCTTCAGCACCCTGAAAAAGAGGACATCCAATTTTTTCCCCACGAGAGCATGGCAGCCATTTTGGTTAAGTAACCCTTAGGTTTAGTAACCATTTTGGTTTAGCAACCCTTTACTATTATTTGTTCTGCTTTCTCCAAGTTAATCGCAATTTTCTTTGTAAGGGAAGACTGGAGCAAAGCATTCTCACCATCACTTATTAACACATGCCAGCCTCAGCCTGTCAGAACATACCTGCACAAACCAATATGCAACATCCGGAAAGAGAAGGTAGCTAAGGCACCTGGAGATGCTTGATGTGTTTCAACTTTCATTCCTGTGCAGATTCAAATCTTGTGATGTATCTCAAACTCTGATAACATTCCACTAGAGCACTTTAATATCTCTTTCTGCACCCATGGCCTTCAATAAATCATTGCATATTTATTTATTGCCTACTGTAGTGCCTTAAAATGTGAGTCATTAAGAGTGGGAAAGGCCATAGAGTTAAGATTAATCAAGCAACAAGGAAAGATTAATGGCCTTCGTGGATAAAGAGCACTCTTCTGAGCTCAGAAGGAGGGAAGGGTAAATCTCACAAATCAGACAAGTAGCATTAATAGATCCAGAACAATGTATAGATCCATTACAGGCAAGGCTAAATCCTGGCAAGTTAAGCCCCAACTCAAATTAAGCCCTGATGAGAACAGTAAGGAGAGAAGTAAACTGTAAACATCACATGAAATTTCCATGTTTAAGCCAGCAGAGATCCAGCAATTAAAAAATATTGCTTCCCCACCTTATGGCACACTTATAATGAGAAAGAAGTCACAAGGCATACTTTATCAGTCCTTCACAGCGGCTCTGGAAGACAGGGAGGGAGGGAGTTCAAGGAGACAGGTTCATGAGGCAAGCAGAGGTGAATCAGCTGGAACTCTATGGGCAAAGGACCAGCTAACTGAAAGAATTGGTGGAAGACTTTTTCCTTCCAAGTATGGAGACAAGAAGGTGGCTTTAATTTGCTTTAGGCTGGAAACTTAGCTGTCTTCCAGCTCTTTCTTAATGTGCTCTTGAATACAACAAGTACTAATGAGAGCTGGTTCCTCTGATCCACAGGAGTATTGATATTCTTCTCAGGGTATCTTTTTTGCATAAAGATTTCATTAAAATAAAAAAAAGAGTGCCTGCTGCTATGAAAAGCATTTCTCACAGCAATGGTGATGTTCTGAGTGCCCTGATTCTGTCGGAGGTGGTACTTGGAGCTGCGGCACAAATTAGGGGAGAGGGGAAGGCTAGGGTTGCCATATTTCAATATTTGGGAACAAACCCAAATTGTTGAGCTTTTTTGGGTAAACCTAACCCAAACATAGTGATTTTAAGCTGCTTTTTTCATCGCGTTGCCATACATCCATGTTTTCCCTGACTATGCCGATTCGGCAAAATTCCCCCGACGCCATTTTTTCACCCCCAAACCAAGACATATCAGAAATTTTCCTGACATATGGCAAGCCTACAGAGAACAGCTCTGGGACTTTTCTCAGAAAAGGAGCAATAGTCACCAGAGTAACTGATGCATTTTCCATGCTCTGGCAAGTGAATGTGATGAAAACAAGGCTTTTGAGTTTTGCTATTGTGACAGATTGGCATAGTTCAGGAGTGTGGAACCTTTTTCTAGCCTGAAGGAGGCATTTCTTTCTGGGAAATTTTTGTGGAGTGGGGGGACACATGGCAACAAGGGGCAGGACCAGAGGCAAACATGGGTGAGACAACTGATGCAGATGTTATCTTTGTGCAGAACGGTACACAATCACACGCGCCTCTCTATCCTCCATCATGGCAAACATCATCACATTCTGGCCAGGCAAAAACACTCAAGGAGGGTGAAAAGCAGGGCCAGTGAGGGACATGGTCTGGGGAAAGGGGGTGTAGGGTGGGGAAACTCCTGAGGTTCAGGTAAAGAAGCTTAGAGTGAAGCATTCGGCCTGGGGTTCTCCATACTTGACAGAGACTTTTTCCTATGCTGTATCACAGAACAGGGTGTGGAAACTTCTTTGGCTCCATCAGCCAGATCCTTATCAGGATTAGTCTCATGGGTCAAATTTGACAGGTGGGCAGGGATGACACATCAACCACATGACATCATTTTGATGGCACATGTTTGGACAGGTGAGGGTTGGCCACACACCTGTCAAATGTGCAGCTCTGTCAGTCTCCCTCTCTCCCCCTGATGTGGTCGGGGAATGACGAAAATAATCAAGCAGACGCTGGAACCATACTAGGTAAACACAGATTACAGTGGTACCTCGGGTTACAAATGAATCGGGTTACAAACGCTTCGGGTTACAAACACTTTGGATTACAAACTCCCCTAACCCAGAATAGTACCTCGGGTTGAGAACTTTGCCCCTGGACGCGAGTGGAAGTTGCCCACCGGCGGCATGGCACATTAGCAAAAGCACACTTCAGATTAAGAACGGTTTCGGGTTAGGAACGGACCTCTGGAACGAATTAAGTTTGTAACCCGAGATACCACTGTATGATGTTTTTGTTGTGTTGGAAATTCTTGAGTAAGTTTAGTGGTCATGCTACTTGAGCACTGCTAGCTTTTGACTGATCCCTGAAAAACAATGGGCTGTGTTGTTTTACCACAGGCTCTGCTAGAGGTGGTGGCCACAGTGTGCCATGATTCAAAACAGGGTGATGTAATGGAGTGATGTTATCTATCCCTTAGTGCCCTTCCTATGAACCGTAACTGTGCTTCTAGGCAGCAACTTCTTCAGCAATGGGAACACCATGGGGGGAAAGCGTGGGAAGTCGAAAAGGGAAATCCAGAGGACCCTCAGTTTGGCTACTTCCTGCTGTCCCCTTCTGCTCCCTCCTGGTTATTAGAAAATGCTCTTCAATCATCCCAATCAGTGGAGCAGAGTGGGGCAGAATGGCCTCATAACCTCCAGTGAATGTCAGAGACAAAAGCTTTTTAACTCCACTGTTATGGAGTGCTCTAAATGTCTCACTCAGTACCTCAGATATGGTGGTTTGGCTCTTTTCAGCTTAAGCAAGTTTTTGCTCATTCTCTGAAATCACTAAACAGTGGGCGGGGGGGGGGGAATGTATGTAAAAAACAACAAAGACACATCTCAAAATGTTAACAACTGTCTTTATACCAGATGCCTACATCACGAGTATTGCACTAGGAAGAGGCTTTGAGATTGTAGTGTTACAGGAAGTCCAACTTTAGATTATCTGGATAACGGAAGCAGCCTCAGATGCTCAGTAATTAACAATGACTCCCATAAGACCACGAGCTTGGTTTAAGATGTTTTTACACAGCTTTCCCCACCCCTGCCAATTTTTTGTTAAATGAAAAATTATATTCTTTTTAGCACAGGTGTGAGGCAAGATGTGCCTCAGCACTAAACCAACTCCATGACAAAGTCATCACACATGAAATGGAAGCTGAACCATTATGAAACTAACTGCAAAAGAAAGATCACTGTGTCACAACATCCAATAGTCTATCTACTGGATTCTTCATCATTGTTATATATATTAAAATATTCTCCTTCAGAGAATTAGCTTACTAGTTCAAAATCAGCATGCCATTTAGAACCTCTGTTCTCTCATTGTTTCTGTTCTCTTTGCTCCTTGACCCACAAAAGTCCATTGCTATGCCATTCCCTTCTTCTGGCAAGTGACCTTTACTTTCCCCTCTGCAGCTGCACATATCAGCATTCTGTGGCTTATAGCTTCACCCTCAGAAATTTGAATGTTCATAGACATTCGGTTACATCCAAGCAGCTCCATTAATGGCTTAGAGGAGCCCACAGATAACAAACCCACTTTTTATTGCTACCATTTAGCCGTTTACATATCAGGTATCTATGGCCAATATTTTCTTTCAGATACTCAGACAGAAATTTGACAGATATTGCTGCAGAGTAAGGGAAGCATGGGACTGCATTCCTGAAGAATGTGGTATAGCTACATCCAGTCCTCCTGCCATATATTACAATCTTATACCCACTTACCTGGGCACTTTACTTCTGAATAAATGTGTGGGCTTGCACTGTTACTTTCAAAAAGGTTTCCTGATACTAAGAGACGGAGTAGCAAAAAGTTGGATGCAGTTCTTGTGGCTTTTTTTTTTTTAAAAAAATCATGGTCCATAATCTTCAAATTGGGTGTGTCTTACCAAGTCTGTTCCTAATGGATTGAATGCCTTGAAATGGGATACTGCTTGGGAACAAACTGAACAAAAAGGGAAATATGTCCTTTAAAAATCTTAAAGGCATAATAATGAATATTGCAAACAAAATTAGACTTATGCTGGCTAACACTTTTTTTTCTTTTCTCATGGAAAAAAACCTGGATGTCCTGTTTTTCCCAGGGCAGTTAACGAATATGCAATATCTCAATTTATGTGTATAGAAAGAAAAAGAAAGTAACGGCGCATTGGTTCAGATGCACCCACCCCAGTTTCACAATGAACAGAATCACAGCCCCTCCCTTCATAGTGACATAAACATTTAATGGCTGTAGAACTGGAGCATTGTGGAGGATGCAAAATGGTGGCCAGGCTCTGAACACAGTTGCTGCTGTTCAGACAAAACCTTAGTGGGAGGGGAAGTGGTGCTATTGCCACTGATAATGATAAAGTGTTAGAGAATTTTGTCTGCCTCTGGAGAAATTAAGTATCACCATATTTTTAGCTGATTCATTCAACCAGAAGATTTCTGCTGGTTGCTGTTTCTTTCTTCAACTTGTGTCAGCTTTGTGTTCTTGGGGAGCAGGTCATGTGACTCATTCACCACAAACCAAAGCTACCTCAATACACACAAATAATCTCTGGGTCATCATGCGCTGTCCCTGGATGAAGAATGGTGCGATGAGCAATCGAAACAGGGGACATAAGCCCAAACATGAGGTGATCATTTCTACTCTGACACATATCCTGGTTAATGATTTCTTTGGGCCAGGGATCCTATTAGCACCATAACATTAAGATTTATAGCATTATGAATGAATCCCTGAAGAAGCTGTGAGGTAACAGAAGAGGCACTAGGCACAAAAAATGTGCATCTATGCATTACAGCTCTCCCAAGTAAAGGCTTTCTTCCATTTCACACAACATGAGTCTTAACATCTTGATTCACGGCATCTGGCACCAATGCCATTAGTCTGTCTCTAGCCTCTAAGGATATTTCTTGCCTTCTAAAGGTTCTTAGGTGTAATTGCCAATTTGCTACCAAGCATGCTGTCGTAGATCCATTCCTCTGCTCCCATGAAAACTCCATCGTGCCAATGGTATTTACAAGATTAATTTTGTTCCACTACCTCCCAAGGGGTGATATGGCAGGGTTGGGAAATGTTTCACTAAGCCCTGGAGGTCTCTTTCTTTGCTGCTATGTCACTTAGTTACACAAGAGTGAGTGTAACATACTGAATGGAAAGAACCACTGCGACTACTATTTTCTATTATTATGGTGATGGTTTTATCTTTAAAACACCTTTCAACAGTCCATTTGCTTCCAGCATAATTCCTAAATCTCTGGTGAATTCTCTAATTCCCCATGAGCAAACTTAACCATCGTAGTTGGCCCTACCATTAGGCAAAGTGAGACAGGTGTCTCAGGTGGCAAATGCTGGGGGGCAGGCAGTGTCCATAAGGTGTTGTGTGTGCTGCTTGGACTGCCTTGCATTTAGGTATGGTGGAGGATGCTGTCCCATGGCCAGTGTCAGAATTTGTCTTGTCCCACAACCCTCCTTCCTGCTCTGCGTCCAAGATATGTCTTAATGCTCCAACTCATTGACATGGCATGGAGGCGTTGCCAACCTGCTTGGCTCAGCCAACAAAGCTGTTTTGCCCACCCAGCCGCAAGATGCTTCTACCACTGCAGTAGTGGCTGCACCTGATGAGCTGGCGAGGGATCAAGGACTGCTCTTTAGCTTCTTGGTTCAATCCTAGATTTATACAGAATGCAAAACCACAGTATTTCCCTTTTCACTGAGTCAATTAGCTAGCCCACAAGGAACACCAAGCCAAATAATAGCTTAGCACAAATGCGCAGGTCCCCAGAGAAGAGATTGCAGCCACTCCTTAGTCCTGCTGTGAATAAGCCATGGTTTGTTTTAGCGTGTTTTCTGAACTTGGGGACGTGGTTTGTGCCCACCAGACAACCACAAGCTGTCTTCTTCTTCTTTGGCAATCACTCGTAGCTGAGTAAGATTGTCTTCCATAAACATGGTTTTAACAATGAGTCCGTAAGTAACTGTGGAGGCCAATTCTGGATCCACACGTCCTTCCACAGTGGGGACATTGGTTTTCAGGCGGGTGTTGATCACGGTGTTGATTTTCCAAGTGTGCCTTCCTCTTAGCACATTTCTCCCTTGTGTCCTGAGTTCGAGTGTCTTCAAAGACCATGACACCTTTGGTAAAGGCTGTTCTCCAATTGGAGCAGTTGCAGGCAAGTGTTTCCCAATTGTTGGTGTTTATACTACATCTTTTTAGATTTGCCTTGAGACAGTCTTTAAACCTATTTTGTTGACCACTAGCATTACGCTTTCCATTTTTAAGTTCAGAATAGAGTAGTTGCTTTGGAAGACTGTATTCAGGCACAACATGACCAGTCCAACGAAGTTGATGTTGAAGAATCATTGCTTCAACACTGGTGATCTTTGCTTCTTCCAGTACACTGGTATTAGTTCGCCTGTCTTCCCAAGTGATGTGCAAAATTTTTCAGAAACACCGATGATGGAATCTTTTGAGGAGTTGGAGATGGTGTTACACATCTCATGGATTGGCAAACAGCAAGACAAACTATGGGCCTTTGTTTGAACAGAATGCTAAACCAAACCATGGCTTAGCTTGCAGGAGGAGGAGGAAAACCAGGGGGTTGGGTTTGCTCTTTGGCTTTGATTCCCAAGTTCCAACTCTCATCAACCTTATCTCTGGCTGGGGGTGACAGGGGGCAAGATGCTATTGTTTGTAGGTGAAAATATGCTACTGGAAGAATGTTGAAAAACTATACAGTGATGAGCTGATAGAAGCTCATAAATCTCATAACACCTGCAACTGTATAAAATTATCATAATAAGGCATATACTAATCCAGTGCCTAGGAGGTAAGGCTGCACACATTTTTAGCATCGAAAAGAAAGCACAATTTATTCTTCAAATTGGATTTATATCCATCGGAACCAGCTGGGAAGCAAGATGGAAAGTTTACCAATAATGAAGTCTTCAAATTGAAATTACACTGCCTTCTAAAAGAGATAAATTTTAGCCAAATGCAATTTAGCCAAACTTCATGCAGTAAGGAGGGGATTTGTTTATCTATCTATCATTAAATTTATGTCCTGTCCTTCTTTCCTAGGGCACCCAGGGAGCCTGAGATTCTACTCAGTGGTGACTGGGTTGATTAGTATTAACAATTGATTGTGCTTTGATCAAAATTGACAGAAATTACTTTGATTGTTGTAATTATAACTTTAAAGTAGAATAGGCAACTGCATTCCACTCAAAAGTTTTCCTTTTCTCCATTGAGCATTGAGCAGAACAATATATTTGATACTAGTGCTAGGTTTTTCTCAGTTTATAATTTTTCCAATGTTAAGTTCAGCTCTCCACATTTCCACATCAGTTTGTAACTTTTAAAAAGTCCTCATGAAAAACACCAGCATTTTTGCACAAATTTCTCCTAATATACACATTTTTGTATGCAATTTTGCCAAATATACACATTTGCGTAAACCAATTTCCTTTACTAGAATGCATTTCTGTATATTATTTTCAGTAATATATGCATCTTAATGCACACTTGACCCTAATATATGCATTTTGTACACATTACTTAGCTGGAGAACTGCACTGCAAAATGTGAACAAGTGCAATTTTTGAAGGATGGCTGTTTTTCAGTTCATGTATTGTTTTGGAAAGTACAAATTAGTTGAGCCTTTAAATATGAACTAAATCAAGTTTCTCCCCCTCATCCCTAGTGCTGAAGCAGATCACCTTATGGTTACAATCATCTGCTGCATCCTCCATGCTGTGGCATCACCAGAGATGCTGTGCACATACATATCATAGATTTTAAAAGTACATTTGAAGCATTTCACCCAGAGAATCCTGGGAACTTCATTTTTTTAAGAGTCCTGGGCACTGAAGCTCTAGATTCTTTGGGGGAAGTCATGTCCTTTAAATGTATGGTGTATATGCAACCATAATTTCAAGCCAAGATGATGCTCTGATAGGCCTGTATCTTTTCAAACAAGAGTAGAAAAATGAGTATTTATGAGTGCATTCTCTTTGCCAAATCTGGTATCAAAGCCTCATTAGACATAAATGCAGGGAATTTTCCCACTTCAATCCCCTTTAAGGGATTGACCCAATTCAAAGAGAATTGAACCAGGCCATAATTCCTCATGGACACAAGGTTTAAGGAGTATCTCCAGACCAACATTCACGTCACATTTCATTTTAGCTTTGCATCTCTGAAAATAAATCTCTCTGTGTTTCCAGTAAACATGCTAACTCTTCCTGGAATTGCGTGCTTGGATTTTTCTTTCTTTCTTTCTTTTTCTTTTACAAAATGTCGCATTTGCACAATTGTATTCACAACCATCTGACAGGTGTGATCCCTCTCTATTGGAATTTAAGAGATGTGTGCAAAATATACTTCCATTTTAGAAAATCTCCATCTAATGAGTGATTTGGGCTCCAGCTTTTCTTTTATTGCTCATGGTTCTATTCTTGTTTTTATGGGTTTCGTTGAATTCTTAATGCCTGCTTTAAATTGCTTATTATGACCTTCTAAGCTGCCATGAGAAATCTTTGGAACTAAAAGATGAGATAATGTGGGCACAGTCTTGAGATGGGAAGGAGCCAGGTTCAAGGACTGTGAAATAGCAAGGTTTCTCTGCTGGGA
Organism: Podarcis raffonei; assembly: GCF_027172205.1. NCBI lineage: Eukaryota > Metazoa > Chordata > Lepidosauria > Squamata > Lacertidae > Podarcis > Podarcis raffonei. The sequence goes on from NC_070607.1 coordinate 67,967,026, forward strand.
GAAAAAAACAACTGGGCTGCCTCCAAACTTTCCTGGAACTTGGACACAGTGGGAGTTATTTTGGCATAAACATGCACAGGATTACACTGTGGGAGACTTAGGGCCCCCCAAACCTCAACTTAATGGGGACTGTGAACCCCTTGTGCTTCCTTGTCCATATGCCATTCCAACTACTGCTGCCCCACACTTCCTCTTCCCTAAACCTTAATATTCCCTATGCAACTGATGTAGCTCTGCTATTGTGATTTTCATAGCATAGGAGTTCTCTGTATGTCAAATCTAGGGTTGCCATACGTCTGGATTTTCCTGGACACAACCGGAATACTGCAGTCAGCAGCAGTGTCTGGGTGGAAATTGGGGGAAATGTCTGGGGAAATCTGGACGTATGGCAGCCCATGTTGGCATTTATATATTTTTTTTGCAATTTTGCCCCAAAAGCTCATCAACTTTGCCAAAGAAAGCCCAACAACTTCAGATTTTCACTGTTTGCAAAAATGGCAGCCCTATTGAAATACACAGAAAGAACAGGGTGGATTGGAGGAGGTGTGGCACTAAAAATCTAATACATGGAGTCCAACAAATTATTTATTGATGGCAACTCTGCTCCATAACCAGAGTTCTCTGAGTGGTTTACATCAAAAATAAAAATGCAATCAATTAAAATGCAATCATAACGAAGAAATATGCAGCATAAAAAACAAACAACAGCAGAGGCAGTATCAATTCAATAGTAGGACAGACAGCAGCATAAACAGAGCTTAAAACCTTCAAATTTTTAAAAAGATTTGAAGCCTTCAGAAGTGCAGTTAGAAAACTGAAGGGAGGGATGTCATAATGGAGCCCTTCAGTACCCACACATTAATTGAATAAATCAGCTTTTCCCAACCTGGTGCCCTCCAAATGTTTCAGAGTACAACTGGTGAAAATGTACATTCAGGTAATGCCAAAGCAAGCCCAGCCCACCCAGAAGGGCTTTATGAAGTGATGGGATTATCTGGGAGCTGGTGCGCCAATCAGGTCCTATGCTGCCATGTGACAGCAGCAGGACTGGATCCAATGGATCCTGAGCCAGCTCACCCCTGCCTGTTTTCCAGTGACCGCTGACTCCACCATTGTCAAGGTTCAGGGAATCCTATCCCTCCCCCAGTGGTATCCAAAGAAGCAGATAACACAAAGAGTCCTTACCACGTAATTTATTCAGTATTCACAAAGAGAGAGAAAGGAATATAGTCCTTATTCAATAATGGCGTTGCTCTGAGTAAAGCCCAACACCCTCTGTCTCTCGTATCCTATGTCATCCCTGCGCCAGCTGATCTGAGCTTTGTGCCTCTGAGCTTTCTGTTCTACTACTCTTAATGCACACCTAGTTCTGGGAGAGGGGGGCTCAGGAATGCTCTCCAAAGACACTGAGTCTGTCAGCTGTCTCTCCCCTGGTGCTTCTTCTTCCTGCTGTTCCTCTTCCGATATTTCCCAGCTTTCCCCCTCTGCAGTCTCTGAACTATGTCCTTCTGCAAACCAGTCTTCTAAATCTATACTGTCCTCCTGTTCTCGGAAAGGTTCAGGAGAAGGGGAGACTGCCCCCACCATTCCTCCTCAGTCCAGCCCCTGACAACCATTCTCTTCAGCTGGCAGAAGGGAGAGCACTATACCAACCTGTCAGGGAACTGCCATCGGAGCCAGGAGTGGAGGCAAGGCTCCCGAGCGATGCTGGAGAAGGGCCCAGCAGGGAGAGAGGGAACTCATCTACTGGGGAAGTAAATCAGCGTGACACCAGGGAGAAAGGGGAGCAGAGGAGGGCTTCGGAGAGATGGCTCCAGGACTCTTCGCCAGAGACCAGCAGGGAGAGCACGGGTCCTCCGCTGGCCACACCCACCCTGCACAGAAGACATCCGCGCAGGGAGGCTAGGCAGAGACTTGTCGTCAAAGAACTTTTATGCTGGAAGAAGTTCAGGAAACGCCCACTGACGGATTCTGCCAGTGACTGATACAGCCGCGGAGTCAGGGCTGTGCAGCCAGGGAAAGGTTTAACCAGGCAACCTTGCCAAGAGTAGCGGCAACTTACGCACGAGCAACCCCAATTCCCATTACACAACCTAACAAAATGAGCTTGCTCTGTAAAAATTGTAATATGCTAAATAACTGTGCATTGGAGGCAGTTAGGCAGAGGTGGTTAATCTCTGACTTAATCTTGAGAGGTACTCAAGATCTGGCTTGTGATGATGCTTTACTCCTTAGGGCAGTAATAGGGCAGGATTCAGTGGTGGCAAGGTTGAGGGAACTCCAGGTTGACAGAAATGACCCCATCAGTTTATGCACGTATGCCCTGAAGCCCCCCCCCACCTCACCCATGCCTCCCCTCACCCTGATGAGTGCACAACCACTGCTGACAGGGACTGGCCCAAGGTCCCTCCATGAACTTCATGGCTGAGTGGGGACTAGAACCCTGGTCTCCCAGGTCTTAGTCCAACACTCTTACCACTAGACCACACTGGATTGTTCATGTAACATGACTTATTTTTACTGGTGATGCAATTCCTGCCCCTTTTGCCATGAGAACTTTTATTTTTATCTTTATCAGAACCTTTAGTATCTGGGCCACTTCCCCTCTGCAAAGCTGCTGCAGAGCACCCAGAAATAATGGAGTCTCATCCATTTCATCTTCCATTTGGTGAACATGGCAAAGGCCCGTAGCAAGACATCTCCTTGGCTATATCCTGCTCCTTGGGGATGGAGTACGGAAGACAAATGTGTAATGCTGTATACATGTAAGGAAAATGCAGCACCAAGCCACCAACCTTCGCTCACCCTCCCTGCTCATTCTAGTTGCACCTGCTCTGCCAAAAGTTCCCACTTGGGTGGAGCACAATCTGAAGGGCCTTTCTGTTTTGCTTCTTGCACAGAGAGGTTCGCTGATACAAAAAAGGGGGGAAATATCCCAGGCATTTGCACTGTGGACACGACATGATTAAAGCTGAGATTAATCTCTCTCTCTGTCTTGACTGCTGTCCTCGTGGTTTATAGAAGTGACCTGATTCTTAATGGGATCGTCAACCCACATCTCCAGGCAGCGTAGCCGTCGCTGCATGTAGGCTGCAAGAGATGGCTCTGTAGCACAATCTCAACTTCTTGCCCAAATGCAATATGATCGCTGACATTCAGCGGATGTCCAGCACTACTAGCCCAGTATTTGTCTTGTTCCAAGAGCACCGGTTTGTTCACTATTTCCCCTTCTCATTTCTCCTCCTCCTGTCATCCCATCCCATCATTTTCTTCTCTGGCTTTCTGCTCATTTGATTCTTTAATATATATTTTTGGTGGTGCATATGGAGATAGGAATGATGTGAGTGTGTGGCTGAATATATATAGAAGGTTCACAGCAAGATCCAAAGTTTTTAACAGGGCAGACATTTTTCTTAAAGGATGACCTTGTAGGAATGATGTTGTAGAGAAGGGAAAGGGGGGTGTTGAGGAACTAAACATGAATGTTAAACAAGCACATGACAATCTGGTTTTTTTTAAAAAAAAAAACCTTTTCCTCAATACGTGCCCATATTAAAATTAATGTAATGTGATGCTGCCAGATGTAGTTTCCTCTGGATAGAGTCTTACAGCATCATTGCAGTACATGCTGTGTTTACAAATATACAGGCATAGTATAAGTGGAGACAAACAGGCACTTCTACAAGAAAGATGGACCTTAAGACAGCAACTTACTTACTTACTTACTTACTTACTTACTTACTTACTTACTTAATGAAATTTGTATACCGCCATTCATCTATTGAACTCAGGGCGGTTCACAGCATAAAACTAGGCTGCAACCCCAGTTTCAGCAGATTCTAGCTAGAAACTCAAGGTGGGATTCAATTAGCAAACCCCTTCAGTCTGTTTCCTTGTACAATTGAGCCCCTGAAATTGGCTCAGGGGATCAGGAGAACCCCCCAGAACAGCACACCGAGCAGGGGTGAGGAGGGGGATTGTTCCATCTGGCTAAGCTGGTTTGCTTACAGAGAGGGAATGTTTGTAACAGCACAGCATTGAATTCCACCGTCAGTTCTTTCTCTCCCTGCCTCTGTGTGTCCCCAAACTGTCAGCTGCTGCTGATTCTGACACAAACACACTCTCTCACACATGACTTCTTTCTACCAAATATAGGATTGCCACTTTCTTCAAGCTTTGATGGGTATCTCATCCAAAAACAAGGAGTGTTTTCATCACAATACTATCCCTGAACAATTAGTTCCCATTGATGAACCAACAAATGACCCTGGATTATGAATCAGCAAAGAGCAAAGGAATACACGGCCAGAAACTGTAACAATATACTGTAAATAAACATGTGTTCTTTTGGGAACAAATGTAAGAGCAATTTACTCCTGCTGACGCCACTACTTGTGTCTTCTGGATTGTACAGGTTGATCTGTGCCAGGGATGGGGAATACTTTCCAACCCAAGGGCCACATCCTCTTGATAGCAACTTTCTGGGATTTGCATGCCAGAGGTGGCTGGGGCAATGGAGGCAACCTGTATCTTTGTACTGTAGGCTACAGTTCTGCCATGCAAAAGCCAGCAGTTTCTACGCGTACATCTCTTCATCCAGGCAAACAAGAAGCATTTTTTCAGTTCAAGCCCACATTCCAACCAGGCAAAACAACTGCAGGATAGTGTTATAGGCCACCCCAATCTCTACCAAGAGGTGCAAGATTCTAGGAGTCTTAGCACTTAACCAGGGTTTGTGCCCCTTTGAAATGAGGCACAGCAGAGAGTAGTGCTTTAAAGAAATATGGTTTATTTTACACATATCTACACCTGAAGCCTTCAATGGAGGGGGTCCTCTCATAGCCTCAGCAAGCAGCCATGGTCCCTGGTCTCTCAGTGCAGCCCCTCCCAGCCAGCGCCGCATGGAGTTCTGCCCACTTTGTGTTCCTTTTTCCCAACAGCCTTTGCAGAAAACATTTTCTCTGTTTAAAAGGACACACTTTTTTCCTGTGGTGACATCACACAACCTGTTCCCCTGGCAACCTCTGTGGTGATCACACAGGGTCCTTGGACGTTTCGCCGTCTATTGATCCCTGTGCCACCACTTTATTTCTCGCTGCCACCACCCAGGCCCTACCTGGTACAATACTGAGTCCAGTCACTGTTAAATTGGAACATAAACTTCTGTTTATTTATTGCAGTTTAACAAGCGTGTGATTTCATAAACGGTATTGGTCAATTACAATCATGGAGTGCCTATCCAGACCTATAACTTCCGCTACCTGCTCTCACTCACTAAACCACCTCTCAGATATTTACTTGTCTTCCTAGCCCCTAACCTTTCCTGACTCAGCTTATTTCACTACACTAACTCAACCTACCCACAGACTCTATCCCAATTCACTCCCACTCCAACCAACCACCCAACTCCCAACGAACTCCTCCCTTCCGCCCCTCCCAGAGTTGGTATTCTAGTCCCTCTGACTCCACCCCCTGGGTTCTGATTGGGTAACTTGTTTAACTATTTCACCTCCAGCACTCTCATATGTTAACGTCACAACCTCTCCCCTCTCAACTTTACTATTGTCTTCTGCTAACTAACACAAACTGGGGAGTGGGGAGGAACTCCACCCCAACTCCATGTCTGACACTGAATGTTTCACCTTTCATCAGAGTAATGTTCTTTAATGGCATCTCTCTAAGCCAATAGCCTAAGGAAGCGGGCTTGACTTCAAACCCCACATTTACCAATGTCAGAAATTATGGGGAGAAACTGGCATGCAGGAATTTCAGAGGATCCTTGTCCCCGGCAAACCCATAACAATAGTATGGAGCAGGGCCAGGTAAGAGTGAAGTCTAGGGAAGGGCATAGCCTGGGGAGAGTCTCAAGGGCCAGACAAAAAGGAGCTGCATTTGCCCCCCCCCCCGATACCTGAAGTTTCCTACCCCAGATCTATTGGGTCTTGCTTATGGCTGTTTGTGCATTTGGGGAATATTTCTATCCAGTACCCATAGACATCTTATTTGTTTTGTCACCTACCACAAATTATGCATGGAAAAAACCCAAAATATTTACATGTGAACATGCATCTTTTCCTTGCATAATGCAAATGTTGCAGTCCATTGTCGCAGATGACATTATGAAGATTGTTTTTGGCAGAGACTAGAATAGTGATGGGAAATGCTAGAGAAGGACTGTAAGATGGAATTTGAAGAGGCACAACGGGGGAGGTTGTTAGGCAGGGCATTTGTAAAAGAAGGGGAAGAGATTAATGAATGTCTGCTCCTCTTCCAGTTGTTTGTCAGCCATATAAATTGCTTAAGTCTGAAGAGGCTCAGATCAAATGGAAATTCTCCAGCCCCAGCTATGAAGTGCATGCAAGATAACAGCCAACTTCTATGGAAACATCTGTGATCACAGACTCATGGCACAAGGGTGCTTTATAAAAAACACCCTCAACTCCAACCACCTTCTCAAAGACAATCACATAGTCCTCTTAGTCTCTTGGTCACTTCCCATCTCAGAGCAACAATGATAATACAGAGAAACAAAAACTAGTTGAAGGTCAAAAATAGTTTACTAGTATGATCACATCAGGCCTGCTCTGTTGTCTGCTCTCTTCAGTTGCTTCCCACAGAACACCAGGTCTGTCTATAGGGAAACCAATCTTGGCCCAGCAAACCGGTCCAGCAACAATTCAACCTGTTCAACAAACATTTGGCAGTAAGAATATTGGCTTGCCATAGCATTTATTCACAATGCAATGGAGCTGTTTTGGAATCAGTGGAGGGGAAATATGTCTTTTTTCAGAGAGCTTTGGGTGGCTTTACATGAACAGCTACCACATGGTAAGTGTTTTAAACTTCTAAGTCTGGAAACACAGCTGAATGTCAGTCTAGGGGTCCTTACTAAGGGCATTGTTAGTGGATGTCCTGAGGGATCTAAGCTTCTTTGGGACTGGACCCCCAGATCACTGTCTCCTCCCCCCACTTTTAAACCTTTTTAAAAAAAAACCAAGACTTTGTTTACAAGATGATCTGTCACACTGCAAATCCACCATCCACCTTCATTTTCCCAGAGACACATTTGTGTCATGGTCTGTGCTCCCCACCCCACAAGTCTTAGCATGACCCCTGGTCCTGGCGCATCTGAGAAGCTGATTTTCACAAGGACATTGCGCAGGTGGTTCTTTCAGGTTTCTTCATGTGCTGCTCCACTTAATGTCCATTGTCCAAGTTGAGCAGGCTCGCTGCATGGACAAGATGGCTGGCCTTCTTGACAACACACTGTGAAAGATCCAAGGCACAGACCCGCATCCACAAGAGATCAAAATCCCTTTAGATACTACACTTCTTTTTTGGAATGACATCAAGTCTTTGGACCAGAAGAATTCTAAGTACAACCTGTCGCCTGGTTCTCTGGTACCTGAGACTCTGTTCTTGTTTTTCTTTTTGCAGAATAAAAACACCCATCATTGTGACAGAAAGGATGAGTCTGGATGAGGAGTTTTATATTTGTGGACAGTTCCTGAGAATATGCACAGTGAACTTTGTATATCTCTTTACTGGGCTGGACTATATAGGGCCAGGCACAGAGGGCAGCTTTCCCCCTCACTATAAGTGTCCTCTAATGTAACACTTTACTTTGCTTCCATTTACTCCCATGGGGCAATCAGCTCAGATGGGGAGAAAGTGAAGGAGTGTATTTGGAAACACATTTAGGGTAGGGATGAAACCTTCTCACCACTCCTGGTAACTCCACCCTAGTCACCTAGTCCTGCCTCTTCACCTATGTGGCCTCATCTTTGCTTCAGTCTCTTGGTCACACAAGAATGTGAAAGAAGGTTGAGAACCGGCTTTTGGATCCTCTGTATTCAGTTATTGTTATAAGGGAGATTTTGGAGATTTCCCTTTAAAAGATAACTTCAGAGCAAGGAGAATAGGCAAAAGAGAAGAGCAAGAACGAAACACAATGCTTAAAAGAGCCTCTTCTTTAGAACTCTGCCTGCCTTTGATGCTTGGCTGGAATTTTCAGAGAGTGACAATTAAAGTGTTGTCAAATTTAATGACGGCAAGTTGTGTTACATAACCAATATATTCACACACATTCACTTCAAACAAGCTATTAACCTCATTTGAAGCCATGTTACCTTTTCACTCAGTGTATATACACCCTTCCTTTCCTAGAGTGGGAAAGTAAGATCTTAATTAGGGTTTGCTCTCATGCTAACAAGTTCTGCCTGTGGCTGAAATCCCTTGGTCTTTTCTCCTATAGGTCAATCACTCAATTATCCCAAAGCCTTGGAAGCAGGATTTTTCTCTACATCTCTGGTACTGCTGTGGGCTGCAGGGAAGGCATGTTGTGTGGCAAGATTCTTTCCCATGTCACAAGTTAGCTGCAAAGCTGTCTGGAATTTTTCTTCTTCTCTGCAGCTCCCTGCAGGAAAAACAGTGCCTTGCTGCAGACTAGAGGAGACTTTAGGAAGATTTATACCACTGGCCTAGCTTAACTTTTCCAACCACACATATATCCCTGAAGGCACTTTTTAGGGTCCTGCTTCAGGCTGATTGGTGGCCCTGGAGAACATGCGTCGCGGCAAGAATAATCCTGTGCCAATCAATCACAAACTGCAGAGATTTGCACCAAGCTCTCTTTCGTTATTGCATTTCCAGTGTCCATTTCCTAGTAAATTTACAGCCGTGTCTGACCCAATTATAAGAAATTTATCCATGAGACATCCCAGTTGTGATTCTGCTTTTTAAACTACCACATCACTTTCCAAGCTGGTTTCATGTGTGCCTCTTGAATAGATAATCAGGAAAGAAGGATTGTTCTTTTTTAACTTTCCAGAGGTTTATGTATATCCATGGACTGCAAACATAGGCGTTCTTTCTGAAATGGTGTTTATTGGCACATAGGAAGTTGCCCTGTATGGAGCCAGGCCATTGATCCATCTTGCTCTGTATTATTCGCAATGAATGGCAGTGGCACTCCAGGAGTCCTTCCTAGCCCTATGTAGGGATGCCCAGGGTTGAACTTGTAGCTATTGGCTATGTGAGCAGAAGTGGTGCATGAGCAGAAGTGGGCAGAGCGGCATTCCCACTTGCAGAGAGAGCTAAGTGAAACAGTGGTGAAGTTGGGAGAGCTCCAGGTTTGTGGCAGTAGCATCCCACGGGAGCACAGTAACCCAGAGCTCCCCTGTACTTGCAACTTCTTCAGGCTCATCCACTTTTCCCACTGCTTTCCCCCAGGAAAGCCCACACTTTACTGCTGCTGATTTGGAGCAAACAGCAATCAGGGTTTTTTGGTTTTTTTTTGCAGATTGACATTTGCGGGAGGCAGTGGAAGACAAGAGTGTCTGGCGTGCTCTGGTCCATGGGGTCACGAAGAGTCGGACATGACTAAATGACTAAACAACAACAACAACAACATTTGCTCCAATTCAAAGAGCAAGTTCTCCTGGGGAAACTGGCAGGGCAAAGAGAAACCCCTTACCCATGCCTAGAAAGCACAGGGCGAGCAGAAAACCTCTCAGATCAATGCAGTGCCAGAGTTACGTATAAGGGTGCCAATCCTTGCAAGCTAGGGCTTGCCAATCAGAAGGTCAGCAGTTCGAATCTCTGTGATGGGGTGAGCTCCCGTTGTTCGGTCCCAGCTCCTGCCCACCTAGCAGTTCAAAAACACGTCAAGGGCAAGTAGATAAATAGGTACCACTCTGGTGGGAAGGTAAACAGCGTTTCCGTGTGCTGCTCTGGTTCTCCAGAAGCGGCTTAGTCATGCTGGCCAAACGCCGGCTGTCTTGGCCTATAGAGCGAGATGAGTGCACAGCCCCAGAGTCATCCGCAACTGGACCTAACGGTCAGGGGTCCCTTTACCTTTACAAACAAGCTATAGCTTAGGGCCCCACTCTCTTGCCCCCCTAATATACTTCTTAATTGTATTTCACTATTAATATACTTCTTCTTAATTGTATTTCAGTTCAACAATTGCTTTGATAAAATACATATTTTGTTATGTGCAAACGGCTTTAGATACCTATTAGGTCCATAAATTATCATATAGCATATATTTAACACACAAAAAACTACAATTTGTTGTTGACAAATGTCAGCTGGACATATAAAAGGCCCCATTATCTTCAGTAGCTTAGGGCCTCATCAAACCTAAATCCGGACGAGCCCTTCATCTCGCCCCATCCTCATCCTGGAACACAGCAGCAGTGCTACACCTGCTGTTCTACACACTGCCCTCACATGCTGCTGCACTATATAATTAAGCTACAGCTCAATTAATTTTGAGTTTTAGTCTTCCACCCTCTATTTCCCCCCGTGGTGTTGCACTTATCTGGGAGTGGCTGGTTGGTGGTGGTGGTGGTAGTGAATCAGCTTTTTGCTCCTGTATTGAAATGCTGTTTGGTCACCATTAATAGGTGCCATGTTTTAAAAGTGAGAAATGGTTCCCTGTATGGATTAAAAACAACCACCTGCAAGAGAACAAAGCAGCAGAAGCAGAATCCCATAGGGCAGATGATTCCTAGACTTGGAAATTCTTATCTACAGTGGTACCTCGGGTTACAGACGCTTCAGGTTACAGACGCTTCAGGTTACAGATTCCGCTAACCCAGAAATAGTACCTCGGGTTAAGAACTTTGCGTCGGGATGAGAACAGAAATTGTGCAGCGGCACAGCAGCAGCAGGAGGCCCCATTAGCTAAAGTGGTACCTCAGGTTAAGAACAGTTTCAGGTTAAGAACGGACCTCCAGAGCGAATCAAGTTCTTAACCCGAGGTACCACTGTACTGCCTTTGGGGCCGGTTCACAGGCATGTCTCAAGATATTTTGTTGCCTGAGGCAGAGTAGCCAATGGTAGCCCTGGGCATGTTACACAGTAGCAGGGTGTGCCTTGACCACAAGATTCAGTTCAGACTCCAACTGACACTTCATTAAACAACCCAATTAGGCTCAGGCCAATATGGAGGCTGCCCAATTTGTTCCAGTAGTTGGAGTCTGCTTTCTGTCCCCTGCACTTCCCTACTGGGAAATCAAAAAGCGGCTATAACTTTTTCCCCCTTTTGGCAGAACTGGATGAAATAGCAGGCCCTCCAGAATGGATTAGGCCTGGCATATTGCAGGTAGATAGCTCCAGATATTTTTGTTCTGGACACCTATAAAGTTTTATTTTTATTTGGTTTTGGGGGTGATAGAATTTGATAGGATTTACAAGCAAGATTGTCTGTTCTGGGGGAATGAATACTGCCAGTTTTCAGATAAAGAGCTGTAGTGGTTTTTCTACAAGGGCAGCCATCACAGTTTCAAGGGAAGGAATCAGTTTTATTTCCCGCAGTGTTTTGTTGGCAATTGGTCTGAAAATCACAGACATGAAACAGGTTCCCCCAGGTAAGAAACCTGCCAAACTGCATACAAATAGGTCCAGCAGCTTTTGTAATGGGTACCTTTAAAATTGATTTTGGGGTGGGAGGGATTTGCTTTTCAAATAAAATCCTTCCCTCTGATTATGAGCTAGCTAGACAGATCAGTCATAAAGGATCTTTTAATTAATTAATAATGGATGACCAGAGCTAAATGCTTTCATAGAATCATAAAATCGTAGTGTTGGAAGGGATCCCAAGGGTCATCTTGTCCAACCCATGCAATAAAGGAATCTCAATTAAAGCATCCATGACAGATGGTCAGCCAACACCTGCTTAAAAACCTCCAACCTCCCTAGGGAGTCCATTCCACTGCTGAACAGCTCTTACTGTCAGAAAGTTCTTCCTGGTTTTCTAGTTGAAATCTCCTTTCTTGTATCTTGAATCCATTGGTTTGAATCCCACCCTCCCGAGCAGGAGAAAACAAGCTTGCTCCATTTCCCATGTGACAGTCCTTTAGATATTTGAAAATGGCTATCATATCTCCTCTCCGTCTCCTCTTTTCCAGGCTTAACCGACCCAAATCACTCAATCATTCCTCATAAGGCTTGGTTTCCAGACCCTTGATCATCTTGGTTGCCCTCCTCCACACATGTTCCAGCTTCTTAACGTTCTTCTTGAATTGTGGCGCCCAGAACTGGACACAGTATTCTAGGTGTGGACTTGTAGTCCAAAACATCTGGAGGGATGCCCATTGGTTACGCCAGATCTAATCAAACCCCCACTTGATGCAGTAAACCTAGAGCATCTCCAACATATGGCTGCACAGCTTCTACTTGACAATAAATACCTAGTGAGGAAGACCCCACTAAGTTACTGATCCATGGAAGCCATTAACAAAAGAACATAAGAAACAAAACATTGAAGGATGATTTGTTTTGTGCCCTGCTTTAGCAACTTATCAGAAATAGAACTGAAGATGAAGTTTATTATGACTTCCTTCCTTATTTATTTCTAAACATATATATCTCCTTTTGATATCAGGGCACACGGCAAAGAACAACATGTCCTTCTGCGTCTCTGGTCTGAAGATAAGCTCTATGTTTGCTGTTTTCCACTGGGCTGAAATCACAACTTTCTCCCAAGGTTTGCTCCAGATAACAGTGATGCAATCTGCATTTTCAGTCAAAGAGTGAGTGCAAAAGTTCTGGAGGCAAAGGGACAGAGCCTGTTGTGCAGCCACATTTGCAGTGATAAAGCAATGCACAAGCAAGCCAGAGGAGGTTAGAGAGGGGCAGAGGAGCAGCCGTGGCATGTGCCTTGGGTGGTACAGTGTCTTGTGCCAGCCCTGACGTTACTCTCCAAAACTTATGGACTACAATTCCCATCATTCTCTAATGCTGACCATGCTGTCTGGTTGAGGGAGCCCAAGAAGACCTGGAGAGCACCAGGTTGGGGAATGCTGCTTGATGTACCTAGATGTTGTTAATCTGACATAAAAAGCAAACAAGGAGGCATTTTGCCATTCAAATGTACTCTCAAATGTAAAAGGATGCTTTTACATTCATATTACAAACTGGATTATGCAAAAACTGCTTTAAGCCTCTTCCATGAAAACCACCCTTAGATATCCCATTGCGAAACCAACCTGGCAAATTCCTGCTTTTGAATTAAAGACGTGTCCAGTGTTAAAATAACATTATAAATACATTTGCAAAAATGGGTATGTTCTGAAAATCTGAAAAGTATTAAGAGAAATTTGCACTAAAATGCTGGCAAATTATCACGAGGAAATTGCTGTGGAAATGTGGAGACCAAAATCGGCAGATTCACTCATCTCTATTTAAAATCTGCTTTTATTCCAATGGACTTTTCTAAGGGGTTTGCAAAAAGGGAAGGGGAGAAGCAAAAATCAGGATCTATCCATAGATCTCAGGATGTCTGAAGCAGTTCAACAAGGATTTCTTACTAGCAACAACAACTCCATTGCCTCGAACCCCCATTATAATCCTAAAATGAAGGCAGCTTAGGTTAATCAGGAATGAATTTGGTTGTGGAAGGACAATGAGCTCAGCCAAGTTTAGGGACTCAAAAGTAATTTGGGGGCTCCAAGCCTGGCACTCAGATAATTGGTGGAAGCAGCACCTGCATGAGATTACACAAATTAAGCTCCCTAATTTAAGTTACTTTATTTGCATGATTGGCCCCCAGATTTGCATTTTATGGAAACTCCTAAAGCCCACTGGGGCTGAAGACAGACAACAGCTTTTAAGAAAGTTGAAAGTCTTATTGCACACACATTTGTCTGCCCTGTTGTCACTGGACCAAGTAGAGCTGAACTGAAATTTTATTTTTTTAACCGTGATGGCTGTGTATCAGAGATTGGTATACCTCTGCATATCAGTTGCTGGGAATCACTGGAAAGTAGGGTCCTGTTGCACTTGCAGGCTTCCCATAGACATTTGGTTGGCCTCCTTGAGAATAAGGTGATGGTCTAGATAGGACTTAGGCCTGCTCTTGTGTCTCTAAGTGGCTTCCTGCTGACTGCAGTTCCTGGAATGCCTTGGAAGCGATCACTGAGGTAAACCCCTCAGCAACCTTGTAAGATTTTAGTACAGTAAGAAGCAACCCTCATCCCAGCCAAAATCACAGGTGTTTCCATTTTAGCAGGGGATGAATATTTTCTTGAAACAAGAGGGAGATTGTCCTTAGGTCAAAAAGCTTTTGTGGGGCTTGGAAACAGAACAAAACCCAATATATGCTTACCAAAGGCAATAGTAGACTGGGTGTGCCCAACAGCAGTGCCTCTTTCATATGGTCATCAATACTCAGGGAGAAATCACGTCTCTCTTTTGGACTGAACTGCCCAGACATGCAGTTCTCATCAGATCTATCTAGCTGTCTATAGCTGTCCGTCATATGGATATATAGAAAAACACACACATTTTGCAGACTTCAAAACACTATTAGTCATATCTCTGACCTGCATTAATCCACATGTTTCCTGATGCTGGGACTGGGAGGGATATTCCAAGCCTCCATTTTATTCCCAGGACAGAGTCCCACAGCATACTTTATTGTTCACTATCTCAAACAAGAAATAGATTTTTTAAATCTGCTCCTTGGTTTCCTTTCAGACAATGAGATCCCCTGCAGCTTCCCTGCAGGCATGACAATGTTTAGCCTTAACACAGAGGCAGGCAAGGAGACAACGTTTCCTCCTGTTTTCACTCTAGAGCTACAGGAAGACTAGTGGGCAGGCAATTTGGGGAGGGGGTTCCTTATCCTTGCCAATCCTTCATCTCCAAACACTTTTGTATATTTCTCGTGGCTCACGCACTCAGTCAGCAGCACTGCATCTGTTCTGGAAGAGTACAGCTATAGATTAGAGAAAGAGAGAGAGAGAGAGAGAGAGAGAGAGAGAGAGAGAGAGAGAGCTCATTCATCATTGCGTTAAATAGGTGCTTTTATACAATGGTAGGAAATCTCCATTCATAACCCTTCATTCATAAGCCTCCATGCTCAGAACTAAGAGAGAACGAATTCCACAAACTGTTGCTATGTGGAATGATCCTGTTCAGAGTTCCAGCCATATGCTCTTCCATTCACACACCCCTTCCCAGTTTTCTCTTTTTGTCCCCCAACAGTCAATCAACATTTGGATGATGGACTCAAGGGCATCCTGATCAAATTTGCAGATGACACCAAACTGGGAGGGGTGGCTAACACCCCAGAGGACAGGATCACACTTCAAAATGACCTTGACAGATTAGAGAACTGGGCCAAAACAAACAAGATGAATTTTAACAGGGAGGAATGTAAAGTATTGCACTTGGGCAAAAAAAATGACAGGCACAAATACAAGATGGGTGACACCTGGCTTGAGAGCACTACATGTGAAAAGGATCTAGGAGTCTTGGTTGACCACAAACTAGACATAAGCCAACAGTGTGACACAGCAGCTAAAAAAGCCAATGCAATTCTGGGCTGCATCAATAGGAGTATAGCATCTAGATCAAGGGAAGTAATAGTGCCACTGTATTCTGCTCTGGTCAGACCTCATCTGGAGTACTGTGTCCAGTTCTGGGCACCACAGTTCAAGAAGGACACTGACAAACTGGAACGTGTCCAGAGGAGGGCAACCAAAATGGTCAAAGGCCTGGAAACGATGCCTTATGAGGAACGGCTAAGGGAGCTGGGCATGTTTAGCCTGGAGAAGAGGAGGTTAAGGGGTGATATGATAGCCATGTTCAAATATATAAAAGGATGTCACATAGAGGAGGGAGAAAGGTTGTTTTCTGCTGCTCCAGAGAAGCGGACACGGAGCAATGGATCCAAACTACAAGAAAGAAGATTCCACCTAAACATTAGAAAGAACTTCCTGACAGTAAGAGCTGTTCGACAGTGGAATTTGCTGCCAAGGAGTGTGGTGGAGTCTCCTTCTTTGGAGGTCTTTAAGCAAAGGCTTGACAACCATATGTCAGGAGTGTTCTGATGGTGTTTCCTGCTTGGCAGGGGGTTGGACTTGATGGCCCTTGTGGTCTCTTCCAACTCTATGATTCTATGATTCTATGATTTCATGCCCACTGAAACATTCTCAGCCCCCATTGACTGTTTCCCTGTCCTTTAGCTAATCTTCTAATGACTGCATGTACTTCTATACAATGTGGAGTTCCCTAAACTTGGTAATATCCCCATGCTGCTATAACAGCCCATGAAGAGTAGCAGTCACAGAACTGAGTTTGCTCTTAACAGGGGTTCACTTAACAAAATGTTGCAGTGCATCCCTGGCAAGAGTGCATTACCTGAGCTGGGGGAGTTGAAAAAAATTAACAGTTGGCATCAAAGCCAGGAGTCCTTACTCTAACTGGGGTCCTACTTGATATGATTGTCTGCTGCTTCTGAACTGAAGTCCAGCAAGGCTGAGCATAAAGCCTTTATCCTGGTTTGCATGCATGAAACTTATATCTGGTCTTTATTGAGCCTTCATTCTGGTTTCTTTCAGGGGAGGTTATACATGCAGCTTATGAACACACAACCTACATTCATCCTGATTTGCTTGTGGAGTGTTTGTATATCTTCTGGCTGGGCATCGTTCATGCTGCTTTTCGATACTTTCCCCCATCACTGTAAAACCTACCCCAAAATAAAAATATGGATTTGTCACGCATGGGCAAGGGGAAGACACCTCCTGCCCATGGGCCGAATTAGGGTCCCAAATTGGCCTTCAAGGGTTTTCCCCAAAACCACAGCCACCTGCCCATATATGATGCCAGGTCTGGGGCAGGTAGAGAGGTGGTTGCCAGTGAACAACTAGGTACTTTGAAATGTGCTCTCGATTGTTCATTGCCAAGGGAAGTTTGATGCTACTGCCAGCCAGATGATTGGCAGCAAGAGCAAGCCTGCTGGGGCATCTTTGCTACTGGACACTGCAGCCTATCTCAGCAGAAAGCAGGTCTTGAAGTCACTACCTAGGAGCTGATAGCCAGAGGCTTCAAGCCCACTGCACTGACTACATTACAGGGAGTTCACCACACCACACCAGGTCCTGCAGAAAGTTGGTCTTGAAGTGGGTCTGAAGGCCATAGCCACCTGTCAAAATGGCCCCACCAAGGGTGGGTGAACCCAGGTTGCAGCCCGCCAGCTGGGCCCGATTTCCCACCCCATGCTAGGGCAACAGAGTGCCTTAATCCATTTTAATTGCACGAACCAAAATTTCCCGGGATGGGTTTGAACCTTCCACAAAATCCTGACTGTCTTGGAGGTGTCTGCAATTTACAACTCAACCATGACCACTCAGAGAGGAAGGCCACGGGTTGGTCCTTGCGGCTGCAAATGTGAACCCTCTTTTGCTATTTCCTAGGAGAAGCAGCACATCTGCCTGGGCCGGCAGCTGCTCACCAGCTGTGTGTTGCAATCTGCCAAACACCAAGCAAAGGCCATGCCGCTGGTGGCGGCTTCACTCCGCTTCTCTCTTCATTTACATCAAACAAAAGCCAGCTGGAGCCAGTATTATTATTTGTCTTCGCAGGAAGACAGCTATTCTGTGCAAACTTGAGTGTTTATTTGCTATGGGCTAGATTTTAAAGGCCGTCGTTCCCACCTTGATCTCCACCTTTCATTTCAAGCAGACAAGTCCAAATGGACATGACATCCTGGCTTGAGAGAAGAATCAGAAACAAAACAAAAATGATTTGAAAGGGAACATCAGGCAGACAGAAAAGCAAATTGGTGTTGTTGTTTTTTGCAGTGCTAGTACAGCCAATTGTTTGCAGTCTGAATTAAAGCAGAAACTTTCTGAAAGTTTTTCTTTGCTTTCCCCCCACCAAATGTGCAATGATGGGTAGGAAGTTAGCCATTTGATAGGTGGAAGAGGAAGAGGGTGGAGAGTAGATAAAATCAGCTGAGTAGGAATAGGTTTAGGAGATCACTAGATCCAACTGCATTCACCACCCATGTTACATTAATGTGTGTTTTGTTTCCCATATAAATACCCTGTGTTATTGTCCGTGGAGGTTTGAACCCCACCTACACACCACTGTTAGGGTTGTAAGATGGTGACAGCGGTCTGGTGGTACCAAAACCACTGATGCACTGCCTCACTTCCTGCTCCTCTTGCTGCTTTGGTTCCAACAGTTACTGTGCATGCGCTCCACTGCATATAACACATGAGCATTGTTTTTGTAATGCATGCAAATAACATGACACTGCAGAGGCTCCAAGACTACGTCTAGTTGGTGATGGAAACATTAAATTGCTTTGAGGTGGTGGGAGAGATTTGGAGCAACTTGGTGCTCACCAAATATTTTTGACTACAACTCCCATCAGCCCTGGTCTTCATAGCAAATAGTCAGGGATGATGAGAATTTTAGTTCAAATCACCCAGAGGGCAGCAGGTTGGGAAAGGCAGATTTAGAGCTTCTCTGACTACAATAGTCAAGCTTCTTCTCGTTTTGTTGCTGAAACCTATTTGTTAGATTACACAGTTGTTTAAATCGTTCAGGTCCCCATTGCAGAGGGTTGAATCAGAGGGTCACCTCAGGGGTCCCTTTCAACTCCACAGTTCTACAATTCTATGATTCTATGAGTATGAAAAACCTCGTCATTGCTAGCATTCAACATTTCACATGCTACAAAAATTATTGATGTGTGGTTCCGTGGCAGAAAGAGCATGTAATCTCCAGTTTGAACCACATTCTCCTTTCCTGAGTGGATGAATGTTCTCTGTTTTTGCTTTGTACATATAATCTTCTAGCGTGGCAAATAAAGCAAGGGCAGAAATAAGCAAACCCCTGGCTATCAGCATCCTTGTCTGAGAGCTGCAGATAAGGTTTGTACTGCAAATAGCCTGCTCTCTCACACAGACATTCCAACACTGGGACCACTTCATTTAAGTCTGCAAGGTGGGGGGCTGGGGGGGGGAGAGGTGGAACTGGAATCAAAGCAACAAATGCACCCAAAGAAGTTGCAGGGAGGTCACACAACAACAACAACAACAACAAAACAACAACAACAACAACAACAACAACAACAACAACAAATTATTTCTACCCTGCCCATCTGGCTGGGTTTCCCCAACCACTCTGGGCAGCTTTCAACAGAACATTAAAAACAGAATTAAACTTCAAACATTAGAAACTTCCCTAAACAGGGCTGCCTTCAGAAGGCTTCTAAAAGTAGGATAGTTGTTTATTTCCTTGACATCTGATGGGAGGGCATTCCACAGGGCTGGCACCACTACCAAGAAGGCCCTCTGCCTGGTTCCCTGTAATCTCACTTCTTACAGTGAGGGAACCGCCAGAAGGCTCTTGGAGCTGGACCTCAGTGAATGATGGCTGAATGATGAATGATGGGGGTGGAGACACTCCTTCAGATATACTGGGCTGAGGCCGTTAAGGGCTTTAAAGGTCAGCACCAGCACTTTGAATTGTGCTCGGAAACATACTGGGAGCCAATGTAGGTCTTTCAGGGCCGGTGTTATACGGTCTTGGTGGCCACTCCCAGTCACCAGTCTAGCTGCCGCATTTCCGGGTCACCTTCAAAGATAGCCCCATGTAGAGCGCATTGCAGTAATCCAAGCAGGAGATAACTAGAGCATGCACCACTCTGGCAAGACAGTCTGCAGGTCTCAGCCTGCGTACCAGATGGAGCTGGTAGACCAGGCATAGGCAAGCTCCGGCCCTCCAGATGTTTGGGACCACAATTCCCATCATCCCTAGCTAACAGGACCAGTGGTCAGGGATGATGGGAATTGTAGTCCCAAACATCTGGAGGGCCGGAGCTTGCCTATGCCTGTGGTAGACTGTATAACAGTGCCCCCAGCTCCCAGCTCCTCTAGACGGTCCAGAAGGATGTCATGATCAATGGTGTCAAAGACCGCTGAGAGATCCAGCAGAACTAGGAAACAGCTTTCACCTTTGTCCCCAGCCTGCCAGAGATCATTGACCAGCGGGACCAAGGCAGTTTCAGTCCCATGTTGAGGCCTGAATCCCGACTGGAAGGGATCCAAATGGTCCACAACCTCCAGGCGTGCTTGTAGTTGTTCTGCAACCACCCACTCAATCACCTTGTCCAAGAATGGAAGATTTGAGACTGGGCGATAGTTGGCCATATCTGCCGGGTCCAAAGATATTTTTTTAAGAAGTGGTGTAATGACTGCCTCTTTCAGCAGGGCTGGGAAGACTCCATCACAGAGGGAAGCATTCACCACCCTGCAGAGCCCATCGTCCAGACCTTCCCGGCTCGTTTTTTTTAGCCAGCATGGGCAAGGATCAAGGAGACAGGTGGTTGGTTTCACTTGTTCAACTGTTCATTGACATAATTTGATCAAGCAGCATTTCACCATGAGAAAACATTGGAATCTGCCTTATACTTGGTCAATTTACCTCAGTTTTATCTACACCGACTGTTTGCTTCTGCAAAAGTTCCAGGATGGACATACTGCTTTGTTTCCAGTTGGTGCACATCCCACAAATTCCTGCTGAACTCCTGTAATTTTCCACACCACAAAAGTTAGGAGTTGTGTGTGTCCTGCTCTTGTAGTGCTATAGTGCAAGAGTGCCCCTTCTGACTGCAATGATGCAGTAAGACCGGGGAAGCATCACAGAACAACTAATAAAGCAGAATGATGTGTGGGTGGTCCAATATGAATCCACCACCAATGCACTGATATTGCATCAATGGCATGTTGCAGAATACACCTGCAAAACTCCCATTGCAGTGGGCACAATAAGTTCTTTTTTCAAGTGGTGAGCACAGGAAGTTAGCAGGCTTTGGTATACAGTCCTACAGTGACTGTCACTTCCCATGATTGCTGCTAGTGCAAAAAGACTAGCAGGACTGGCACGTGTCCTGGGGGTGTGGCGTGCTCCCTGCGGGGGCCTGGCGCCCAGCGCGGGGGAGTCAGCTGCAATGGCACCCCACTGGGATCGTGCCGCCGGAGGCAGTGCGCTATCCCCGCACCCCTGTTACTCCGCCAGTGTCTGTGAACCACCCTGAGACTTATGGGTATAGGGAAGTATACTAAATAAATAAATAAATAGTGCTGGGGGGGGGGGTTGCAGAGAAAGCTCTGGATACAGAGCTTTGAAGTGCAGGCTGTGCCTGGAAAGAGTGCGGGAAAGTTAAGTGTGGATAAGCCCTGTATCTGTCTCTGCCAACAATGGGGGTTAATCTCCAGCCTGTGCTTAAAGGTCATCATGTACAGAAAAAATAAATATTCCAGTAAAAACCTGAGTACAAGGAGACCACCTTCCTTTGTGAGTCATGAAATTCAGAGCAAGGCTCAGTCAGCCAAGTTCCAGAAGCCGGGCAGGCTCTATTGCCTCAGGCAGCAAACCTGTCTGGAGATGAGTCACTGCCACTCACGCTGCCTGCTCTGCTCCGGGGACCCGGTGGCTCCAGCAACCAGTCACACCAGAAAATCAGCCCTAGCTTCCCGTGCCAGGACACCACCCGTGACGGCCGCACTTTGCAAACAAGAAGGCAGGCTGCAAACAGGGCCCAGTGTGTTTGCAGCTGATAACCAGACCAAAGAATTAAAGAGGGGACTCTGCCTACAACTGAGACAAAACAAGGAGGTTTAGCGGTGCTTGTCCTTTCCGTGACCTAGCCAGGCAGAAGCACTGGGAAATGCCCTTCATGCTTCTACATCCAATCAGAGAAGCAATCTTGCTTTGCAGGTTCCGTGGCTATAGCAAAGGCCACCACCTGCCCTCTCTTCTCTGGTTCTGAATTCTGCACAGCCAACCGATAAGATATTAAACTGCATCCATGTGGGCAGACAACGGGCGTGCCCCTTCTGCACTGCCTGCTACCGCCCAGGGCTTGCTTCTGTCTTTAGGCTGTCAATCAAGACTCCCACAGGACTATAGCAGACAGACAGGTTTTGGCTCGGCACGCGCTGAAGGGTTGTGCTGTGTCTCCGAGCAGAGAATGCCTCAGCATAAATTTCCACAATGCTGCTGCTCACGCATTCCAGAATCCGATCGCAGCTGGGCTCCCAGTGTGTCGCAGCTGCAGCCGTCCCGCTGCCTGGATCGCAAGAGCCTGCAGGGAAGCTCTTCCTGGCATCTATCTGTTTGGACCCTGCCATCAGCCTATGGGCAAGGAGACAGTGTGTTTGCAGTATTCTCTACCTGCCCTCTCCCAGCTTGCAACCATTTCTGTGGGTTCCCCTTTCAGGGAGCCCACCTCTGCCCATTCCCTCCAAACGCTCTCCGCCAGTCTACTGCAGAGACATACTGACAATACAGTTTTTAAAACTCTGCATGCATCTGTATGACTGCATCCTTGCCTGCAGTTGGGGATTATGTTGTGGGGGAAAGCAGACCGAACCACTCATCCTGATCTGTTACTCTCAGAACCTTTTATTTCCAACAGGAATCCCCAACCCAGAATTTACTGTTTTACAACTAGATTCCTATAATACAGCTATTCTTCCTCCTTGAACCAGCTTTGCTCCATGCCAGACTCTATCATTTAGGGAGCAGCTGTACTTTTGGGAGCCAACATCCCGGCTACAAAAAGGTCAGTACAGAGTAAAGATAAAGATAAAGGGACCCCTGACCATTAGGTCCGGTCGTGACCGACTCTGGGGGTGCAGCGCTCATCTCGCTTTATTGGCCGAGGGAGCTGGCATACAGCTTCCAGGTCATGTCACCAGCATGACTGAGCCGCTTCTGGCAAACCAGAGCAGCGCATGGAAACGCCGTTTACCTTCCCGCTGGTGCAGTACCTATTTATCTACTTGCACTTTGACGTGCTTTTGAACTGCTAGGTTGGCAGGAGCAGGGACCGAGCAATGGGAGCTCACCCCGTCGCAGGGATTCGAACCGCCGACCTTCTGATCAGCAAGCCCTAGGCTCTGTGGTTTAACCCACAGCACCACCCGCGTCCCATCAGTACAGAGTAGGGGGTCCTAATCAAGAGGATATTTTTTACTGCAAAAAGATTGAGAAGTTGGAGAGAGAGAGAGAGAGAGAGAGAGAGAGAGAGAGGGAGGGAGGGGGAGAGGGAGGGGAGGGAGAGAGAGAGAGAGAGAGAGAGAGAGAGAGAGAGAGAGAAAAAGGCGAAAGATTTATACGATCTGAGGTGAAACCAGGGAGAAAAAGGTATTTAAATATACTTTCCCCAAGAAACCAGAGGCCTTTCTCTTGGGTATTGTCGGCCAGGGGGTGCTAAAGACAGATACAACTTTTTTTATGTATGCTACAACAGCAGCTAGAATACTCATTGCAAAGTACTGGAAGACACAGGATCTACCCACACTGGAAGAATGGCAGATGAAGGTGATGGACTACATGAGTTTGGCAGAAATGACGAGCAGAATCCGAAACCAGGGAAGAGAAGCGGCGGAAGAAGAATGGAAAAAGTTCAAGGACTATTTAAAGAAATACTATAAAATTAATGACAGTTAGAATGATGTTGGATCAAAATAAATGGTTACTATTAGTAATGGTTAAGACAAAGAGAATAAGGATGACTAGCATAAATTTATAGTAAAACAAGGCAAGATTCGCTGAATAATTGTAAGAATTTGGAATACAGAAACGGGAAGCAAGAGGAAGTCGAGGAAGTAAGGTTTAGAAATTGGGTCATGAAATGGTACTTGTTTTTTGTTCTATTATTGTTTGTTGTTTGTTTATGTACGTCTTGTTTCTGTTAATATAAAAAATTGTTTAATAAAAATATTATATAAAAAAAAAAAGAGAGAGAGAGAGAGAGAGAGAGAGTTCTAAATGTGTCAAAAACATAGAAAGCTTCTAAATGTGTTCAACACATAGAAAGCTTACTTATCCCAAGTCAGATGACCATTAGTCTATCTAGCTCAGTGTTATCTTCAAAGTTACCTCCAAAGTTTCAGAGAGAGTTCTCTCCCAGCTCTACCTGAAGATTCTGGGGGTTGAATCTGGGGATTTCTACATGCAAGGTACATGTTCTCCCAATGAGCTACAAGCACTTCTACATGTACTATACAGTGCAACTCAGCCTTGCACTTGAGCTAACAATTCAATTTACCACCCAAGAGCAATGCAAAAGTGTTGAATCAGCCTGAAGCCAACAGAGATGTTGGAGAGAGTTATTTGCTTAGAACAAGGAGAGAAAGGGAATGAGTGTCCCTATGCAATGCTTCTACACCACTGGCTGCCTTCCTCCTGGCCTCCTCATACGGCTACCAGCTGAACTGTTAATTATTCTGTTGCTACTAATGCCAAAGTACAGCAGAGGGACCAGAAGACAAATAGCTCTCCTGAATGCATTTTATCACTGGGTCATACAAATGTGCACCATCCTTAAGGAGGGGGCCACAAACACAATACCACAAATAGGAAATACATTGTCTAAAAAGGAGGACTAAAAGAGGGCACAGTTTTGCATGAACCTGCCTGTGCTAATTTATATGTGTAGATAGACATTTAGGAATTATTACTATAATTTAAAAAGAAATGCAGCACATTTCATCATAATAGGGAAGGCTGTGGACAGGTGACCCATATGCATAGCTGTCAACTTTCAGATTTGAAAATAAGGGATCAGCAGCCTCGAAAATAAGGGATCAGCAGCCTCACCTGTCCCGGGGACAGTCTACGAGATATCTAACAACCCGGGATAGCAGCAGGAAGCAGCGGGAAATGGTGCTGGAATAAGGGAATTTCCCGCAAAAAAAGGGAAGGTTGACAGCTATGCCCATATGCCTGCTTTGTCTACTGATAGGCAACTTCAAGCCACATTCACAACATAGCTTGAAAATGCTATAATACCACTTTAACCAGTCATGGCTTCTCTCCAAAGAATTATGGGCGCTGTGGTTTGCAGTTATTGGGAGACCCCTATTCATCTCACAAGATGGTTAATAATAATAATAATAATAATAATGATGATGATGATGATGATGATGATGATTTTATTACATACCCCACCCATTTGGCTGGCTTTCCCCAGCCACTCTGGGCGGCTTCCAACAGGAGATTAAAAATACATTAAAACATCAGTCATTAAAAAACTTCCCTAAACAGGGCTGCCTTCAGATGTTTTCTAAATGTCAGATAGTTGTTTATTCCCTTGACATCTGATGGGAGGGCGTTCCACAGGGCAGGAGCCACTACTGAGAAGGCCCTCTGCCTGGTTCCCTGTAACTTTGCTTCTCGTGGTGAGGGAACTTCCAGAAGGCCCTTGGAGCTGGACCCCAGTGTCCGGGCAGAACAATGGGGGTGGAGATGCTCCTTTTGGTTTAACAAACAATCCCTAGCAACTTTCAGCTTAACAAACTTCAGCTTCCGGTACTCTTTGGGGGAAGCCATGACTGGTTAAAGTTGGAGCCACAGCACTTTAAAGGTATTTAAAGGTTGCTTTTACATTTCTGCTAGCCAAATTGCCTCAGCTAGACTTACTCTTTCACAAGGAGGAAGGTTTCCTTACTCTCAGCCTCATGAAGGGGGTGAGTAAAGATCCCTTATGTGGCTGAGTTGCAAGCCAAATGCTTTTTTTTAAAAAAAATCAATCCTATTTTGAGATCTGGTGCTAGAGCATATTGCGCTAACTGTGTGGGTGGAAACACAGCACAGCCAACAGCTCCACATGCTGTTCTGTGCTGTCACCTGGCTGAGACGTGGCAGTCAGCAATTCTGCTGCCACGGAAAACGATGCCCCAAATCCCAGCCTGCTCAGGCTGTTCAGTCAGGCATATTGGGATGATGTGACCTTTAAGTATATGTGGGGTGGGCCCTCTGCCAGCCCCAAGGAAAGTGGCAAAGCTAGTAATAAGTTAAGTACACAGTCAGCGCAAATAGTTATTAACGTGTACATAAGTGAGGATAATTATATTATTTACTCTTAAACACATAGTACGCTGGACAATCAGCGAAGGGTTATTTAAAATTTTCACGCTCAAACCTGGACTCTCTGTGAGAAGCACAGAGGGGGCTTCTTATGGGGGCTATTATCTCCCTGTCCTCCCCAATAGCTGTTCTGGCTACATAAACAACAGCACTCACAGCCTGAAGATCTGAAATAGAGGAAATGTGTGGCGCTGTGGGTTAAAACATAGAGCCTAGGACTTGCTGATCATGAAGGTCAGTAGTTCGAATCCCTTCAACGGGGTGAGCTCCCATTGCTCGGTCCCTGCTCCTGCCAACCTAGCAGTTCGAAAGCACGTCAAAGTGCAAGTAGATAAATAGGTACCGCTCCAGCGGGAAGGTAAACGGCATTTCTGTGCGCTGCTCTGGTTCACCAGAAGTGGCTTAGTCATGCTGGCCACATGACCCGGAAGCTGTCTGCGGACAAACGCTGGCTCCCTCAGCCAGTAAAGTGAGATGAGCGCTGCAACCCCAGAGTAGGTCACAACTGGACCTAATGGTCAGGGGTCCCTTTACCTGTACCTTTACAGTAGTACTTCAGGTTAAGAAGTTAATTCATTCTGGAGGTCCATTCTTAACCTGAAACTGTTCTTAACCTGAGGTACCACTTTAGCTAATGGGGGCCTCCCACTGCCGCCGCACCGCTGCTGCGCGATTTCTGTTCTCCTCCTGAGGTAAAGTTGTTAACCCGAGGTACTATTTCTGGGTTAGAGGAGTCTGTAACCTGAAGCGTCTGTAACCCAAGGTACCACTGTATATTTAAAGACATGTGATATAGAATGCAATGGGGCTGGTGGTGCCCACCAGGAATGGCCAGGCAGCAGGCAGGGAGACTCCCCATAGGTGGAGTCAGAACCAATGACAGACAGAGACAATTAATTAAAGTCCCGCCCCCATCTCTAAGAGACTAAGGGGGAGGAAGCTGACAGGTAGTGCCACTGCATGGACTGGTTGTAAGTAGGAAGACAGGCAGCTGAGGGCAGGCTGAGCCTCCGGAAAGATCCTGGGGCCAACCCTCAGCTCAGTCCTATACATGAGACATTGTGTCAAGTTGAGCAATCATTAATGACGGCAATATGGGGTTGACAACTTCTCACCCATGGGGTACTTAGGGTTGTGTCCGATGTCAGTTCTATTCAGAACAGACCCATCAAATTAAGAGACATCAGTAACTTCAGACCATTTTAGGGATGAGTGAATCCATCAGTTTCAGTTTTTCATTTTTCCAGTCTTAAGCTCGGTTGTCCATATTTCCACCTCAGTTTGTGATTTTTCTTTTAAATTCCTCATGAAAATTCACAGGCAATTTTTTTTCCAAATTCATCCTAATGCATGTACACATTTCTGTATTCATTTTTGCAAAACATTTTCGCCAAATATAATGCATTTTGTATGTTATTTTCACGAAGATATGCATTTTAATGCACACTTTAGTAAATGCATTTTTGCGAACATTGTTTGGTTGGAACTGCAAAATTTTGAGAAGCGTGAATTTCCAAGGACAGCTGTTTGAGTTTGCATATTGTTTCAGAAGCTGTGAAATAGGTCGGTTCACCTTTAAAAGTGAACTGAGTCAATTTTCTCCCGCATCCTCTATCATCCCCCCCCACCCCAAAGCAGGTACAGTATACTGTATAATTTAAAGGAATACAACCTGTTATGTTGCTTAGATCCCTTTTATCTCTTAGCACAGGCTAAGGAACAACTAAACAGGGCCTCCTTGCACTTACTCAGTCCACAAACCATTACAACAACATCATTGCTGCCGTGTACACATTCTCGCTTGTCAGAGCAAGGCAGAAGCTGACAGCTTGCAGCAGCACGTCCACCGAGGGTCCCAAATGATGGCAGGCAAGGCATCAGCTTCACTGGCAAATGCCTCAGTGGACCAGGTTCAAGAAAAAGA
The DNA here is from genome assembly GCF_027172205.1 of Podarcis raffonei. Classification (NCBI taxonomy): domain Eukaryota; kingdom Metazoa; phylum Chordata; class Lepidosauria; order Squamata; family Lacertidae; genus Podarcis; species Podarcis raffonei. Next base: position 67,994,636 of record NC_070607.1, read on the forward strand.
AGAAGAAGGGGGGAACGCCTTTGAGATTTTGAGAATCCTGACAAAGCCACCAGACTCCACAGAAGAAGCACAGATTTCTCCCTGTGCAACATGACCTTCTATATGACACCCCCTCCCAAAAGAAATCTAACTCCGCCTCTGGCAATATTTTCTCCCTCCGGCATGGGTGTCTCTTACCGCATTGGAATCTTTACTCTGAGGTAGCGATCCACAGCAATGGCCAGCAGTGCCAGGATGGAGCTCTCAGTGAGGATGAGGACAGGACATGCCACCATCAGGCAGCTGTAAAAATGTATCTGTGGTCCAATGTTGATGATGATGGCAAGCGGGATGACAAGGGCTCCCACAGCTACATCTGCAACGGCCAGGGAGACGATGAAGTAGAAGGTGGCATCCCGCAGGGCCTGGTTCACCTTGACGGCCCAGATCACCAGGATATTCCCAGGTATGGAGACAAGGGCGATCAGCACCTCGATAGTGATGTAGGCAGCCTGGAAGCCCGAGATGTGATGCGGCATGGTGCTCTGAGAACCCTTGTGTTGCCTGAAAGGATCAAAGGAGTCATGTGTTTTAAAGACAGAAGAGACCACCAAAGTATTCAAAACCCAAACATCTTTCATTTTTGCATTTCTTCGCTTAGGTATTGCTTTCATACCCTGCCTTTCATCCTCCTGGAACCCAGGGCAGCTAACAGCAATTAAAACCATACACAAATATATCCACATTAAAGGTAAAGGTAAAGGGACTCCTGACCATTAGGTCCAGTTGTGGACAACTCTGGGGTTGTGGCACTCATCTCGCTTTATTGGCCAAGGGAGCCGGCGTACAGCTTCCGGGTCATGTGGCCAGCATGACTAAGCCGCTTCTGGCGAACCAGAGCAGCACACGGAAACACCACTTACCTTCCCGCTGCAGTGGTACCTATTTATCTACTTGCACTTTGACGTGCTTTCGAACTGCTAGGTGGGCAGGAGCTGGGACTGAGCAAGGGGCACTCACCCTGTTGCGGAGATTCAAACCACTGACCTTCTGATCAGGAAGCCCTAGGCTCTGTGGTTTAACCCACAGCACCACCCGCATCCCGATATCCACATTAGAGGCATCCAAAATAACCTCACAATCAAGCATTACCAACTTTTAAAATAGTTATATAGCCTGACTATATACTTCAGTAAGTTTACAGATTTCCTTGCATGCCACAATTTCCTTCGCAAACACTGCAAAACTCCTCAAATGATTTCCCAGTGCTGGCAGATGATGGTCCCTTGTTCTTTCCATACCATTGACTGTGCTCCGACTATTTCCAGCTCAAATTTGCCATCCCTAGCCTGGTCACCACCAGGAACTTCACACTAAAGGGCTGTGCAATCTCAGTGCGTCTGCTGTGCAGAGAACCTGCCCTTCTGCCCATATTGGCTGCTGCAATGAGAGATTTAGAATTTCACCTCTGGTCCCTATCTCTCCAGTTCAGCAGCCAGGTAGTTTTTAAACAGCATTAAGAGAGCATCTCTGAATGCTGCTGATTGGTCACATGGTTGCAGAAGACTAGCCTTATGAAAGTTCCTAAGAGAAGTGGCCACCCTTGTCCACACATGCCTAGTTCCAAGATTCTTGTTTAAATAAAAATAGATTCCATTGTGTCTACAAGATTATCAGGCTTTGGCAAACTTCCAAAGTATTCCCCCTCCAAAAAAACCCACACACCCCAGGATTGCAGTCACTGGGGATGTCTTTTATATGCTGGCTTTGTGGTTTACAAGAAAATACCAGAGAGGAGGATTTTGTCTTTATGTAACTAAAGCTATACTGATAATTTGCAAATGCTCCAAGTGTCCCTATTTAACAGGGACAATCCCTGTTTGTCCCACATTTTCTAGAAACCTCTCTTCCTGATAAATCACATTCCATAGCTATTAGTAAAGATGGCTGATTATTAACTCCAGAATCAGGGACAGCATTCCTCTGATACCAGTTGCTGGGAAACAGCAGGACCGCCTTAATGTCCTGCCTGCGGACATCCCATATGCACCTGGTTGGTCAAGGAAGAAAACAGGATGCTGAACTAGGCTGGCCAAAAATGGAGAACCTGTAGCCCACCAGATGTTGGAGTTGGATGGGAGTTGTAGTACAACAACATCTGGAAGACTGCTGGTTCACCTTCCCTGGGACAGGCCTTTGTTCTGATCCTGCAGCGTCTTCCTTACATCCCTGAAATCCCTGTTTTCTTCCTATTTTATTTATTGCTCTATTTATTTTATTAGGAGATTTCTATACCGCCCTTCACCAAAAATGGTCACAGAGCGGTTTACAAAAACAAGGTAGGATAAAAAACATACTGCACAATAAAAAGAAACATGGAAATAATTATGATAAATAACATAATTCATTGCATCACTGAAACGACTTAGCCCAGCAGCCTCTTAAAGCTGGACCAAAAATAGTGTTCTTTTTTTACCTTGCAATTAAAAGAATGTAAGGCTGGGGCAGGATGCACTTCAATAAGGAACCCATCCCACAGATGCAGAGCCAACACCAAAAAGGCTCCTCCATGGGTTACCACCAGGGGAACCTCATAAACCGGCATATTACACTGACCATGAAATTTAGGACAGATTTAGGCCGATATTATTAAGGTGGTGGTGGATTAATGAATTTGGAACGCCCTATTGTTTCTCTGCATTCTTTTTGATGCTAACCTACTTGCTGTGGGAAGCTATGAGAAGTGCTCCCATGGCTCCAGATGTTCCGCTCTTAAGTGTGGGGCTGCTGGGCTTCACAAGCTCCCCTGCCCCAGAAAAGATATTTAGCGTGATTCAGCCCCTGAGCTGTTATATCTCAGTTACACTGGGAAGTAAGTCAGTCTCACCAAAATCAATGGAACTTCGTTCCAAGTGCTTCGGACTCAGCAGGAACAACAAGCCAATCAATTACCATTCAATAACAATGTAAAGCATCATTTTGCATTTGCCACTAATGCAGGAGAGCTATATTGTTGAACGAGCCTTCCTTTTCTTCAGCACAGCAAGTTTATAATGTGTCTGCCTGCCTGCCTGTCTGCTTCTCCCTCTAGTAATATAGGCTTGTACCATTACATCTGTATGAGGCATACTTCAAACAGCACTTCCCAAACTTCCTCCTAATGCATTCATTTTCTCTCTCTCTCTAGGAAGCATCAGGCGGAGACAATAAACACCTCTTTTTTGAAATGCAGGTCAGAATATTGTTCATCTAGCACAGGGGTGGGGAATTTTGGGGCCTCTGGGTGCTGCTGAACTACAATTCCCATCAGACCCAGCAATCATGGCCAATTACCAGGGTTGATGGGAGTTGCAGTTCAGCAACATCTGGAGGGCCTAAGGTTCTTCACACCTGATCTAGCATAATAATACCTATTCTGCTGGATTAGAGCTCTCCAGTGTCTTGAGGAGAGAGAAGCCAATTACATCACCAGCTACCTAGTTCCTTTTTTCAACTGCAGATACCAAGGATTGAACCCAGGAACCTGTGCATGCAAAGCATGTGCTCTGCCACTTAGCTGTGTCCACTTCCCTTTTCTTTGTGGGAATATCTTTCCATATCACCCCAGCAAACTTGCAAGAGATGTGCTCTAGCCAAAAGGGGACACTTCTGCAAGTAACCTCTGCAGAACTATACTGCAGTATCCCGGCCATGCAGCTAGGTTGTTGACTGAGGCACACCATTCACACCATATAACTTATCTGCTAAAGGAGCTCCACTGGCTGCCAATATACTACCGGGCACCGATTGAGGTTTTCTTCACCAAATATATCTGGCAAAACCTGGCAATTGTGTTTCTCAGACAGTGTGTTGCTGAGAATACCTTATGCCTTGTACCAGAAAGTGGGCTTTTAGTGTTGCAGTTCCAGCTCTCTGGAGTCAACTGCTAGCTGAAATCAGATGGACACCTTGTATCATGATGTTTAGGGACTCACTGAAAAATGGTTTTGCTGTTTTGGGAGTTTGTAGTGGTGGTTTTATTGTTTTGCAAGTTTGTTGCACTGATTTTATTGTTTTTAGAGCTTCTGTTGCTGTTTTTTATTCTGATTTTATCTTGTACACCTTTTGATGACTTTATGCTGTGAAGCAACCTATACATTTCTTTAACTAGGGGCTGCTTGCTTTATTTCACCTCACAAGCCAGCCCCACTCCACCCCACCCAATCGCCCTTTCTCCTTAGACTTCATTGCCTGAGAAAGAATCCTGAATTTTGAAATAAGGCTTCTTTCTTGTGCTCGATGGCAGCCAAGAAGGAAGCTTTTCTCCTCATCAGTAGTGGAAGTGGCAGCAGTGGGACAAAGAGGAGAAAGGTTTCTCTGCTTTGTTTCGCCCCTGGTGATGGTGGCCACTGGGAAAGAGAAAGGCTTCCAGTAGCGGTGCTGATCCCTTGTAACTCTGGAACTCACAGCACCATCTGTTGGCAGCCATGTGAACTACAGCGTCACGGCATCCTTATGCAAATACAGTATAGAAAGATAATAATAATAATACCCCTTAAAACTTAAAAAAATAGTAAGATGTGCACTTCCAGACAGAAGTTGGAGAAATGGGACAGCCTATCCTATCTGGATAACAGAATCAGAGTTTCACAAAAGAGTCAAGAATAGGGTGGAGGTGTACTTGCAGTAATCACTTCACAGACAAATATTCAATAGGTGGACTTGTGCAACCACATTCCACACATCAACCACAGCAGCAACTAAAGCACAATCCAAGGGATTTACCACCTGTCCCTGGCTACACAATGTTTCACTCATAAGGCGTGAATGTTTGGAAAAGGTGACAACTCTGCAATATGAGTGCTATCTTGAGGGAAGACATGCAAATTGCACGCTACAGATGGGAAGCAACTGCAGATTTATTGTGTGGACAAATGGGTACTGGTGAAAGTACACAAGTTCAGTTTTGGAGCCCCATCTTGGTCTCTGATTAAACTGAGTTAGCATGTTCCTATGGTACTTCAACCTGTCCCCAGCAAAGCCTTCACACAAAGAAGTGTGACAAGCAATCTTGTGAAAGGTGTTTGCATGCTTTGGTGCGACAGTCAAGGGTTCCTGCTGGATAGCAGCATGAAAAATAACACCCTTCCCACCACACACGTAGATATCCAGACTACTTTTTGAACTGTGCTTTTTCTTCCTGCAGGGAGACAATGCTCGCTCCCACTGCTCCTTCTCTCGTTATGCTTTTACAGTTACAAAGCTATCAGTCCTGGATCAGGACTATAGTGCTACAAATGCAGCAAGTCATTGCCATTGTTCCAGAGAAACAATTACTTGTATACAAAGCCTAGCAAAAGCTCAAGCAGCAGTAATAATAATAATAATAATAATAATAATAATAATAATAATAATAAAGCAGTTTGTCTCCAAAACGCCACAATACTCTCTCTCTCTTTTCTTTACACCTTTCTATTCTGATTTTTTTCGGGAGAGAATAGATTTCATTTGGAAAGAACAAGATTGGTAGCATTTCAAGGGACAGTGGCATGTGAAATCTCTGTGGAGCAGAGAGGAGAAGCTTACTTGAGAAACAACGTCCTGATCTCTATATCCATACATTTCCCTGACCCTCACACCTCTGACCTCTGACTATCTCCAGCCCCTTCCCTCCCCTTTAATCTCACTTTTCTCTCCTCCTGGAATTTCTTACTCTCTCCGAACTACCCACCCCCGAATCCAAAATGTACAGCAGATTCCAGGCAAATATTTGTCATGCTTAGACCTGATTTCTGTAACAAAGGCAGCCCTTCCTCACCGTGATTTCCCCTTCAAATGATACGCCTCCCTCTGCTGCTCTTGAACATTTCCCTGCCTCTAGATTAAACCCCACCGCTTCAATAAACGCGTAGCAGAAATAACCCTGCACAATGTGGTCAAAGAGAGAGAGACCCAAACCTGCAAGGAAGTACAAGATTCAGACTCACTTTCTCCTACACAGATTCCAGTGTGTGTTACTGTTTCCTCCTCCAAGTGAAGACTTCACACCCAGGGCAGGCAGGCTGTGGGAGCGTAGGTACCATTCTGCTCTCGGATGGCTCCGTTAGATCCCCGCGGCTCCTGGCATCCTGCAGATGAATGAAACCTGCCCTGCTCTCCCTACGGCATGAACTTTTACTCCCCCGGTTGGAAGGAGCACTTGATTCACTGCAGTGTATTCTTAACTCTGATGCAGGCAGGCAGGCAGCTCTCATCCCCAAGTCTCCTCTCCTGCAGCTTCTAACCGCCTTTCAAGCTATCACATGGTCCAGCACACTGCACCGGCTGTGCCTGCAATATTTTAAAGAGGTAGTGGCCTGTTTTGTGCATGTGTGTTTGTGTGTCAGGGTGGAGGGTGGGGTCTGGCTCGCTGAACTGCAACAGAATGTTGCACCAGACAGAGCCACATCGGAGAGCTTCTCTTGCTTCCATATCCCAGAGAACTGAAATCCTTTGCCAAGAAGTCAGCCACTGTCGCTGCAAAATGCTTAATTCAAAAATTGAGAGGGCTCTTCTCTTTAGCCCTTGCTATGGGAGAACAGGTTCCATCTACTCAGTACCAGAGAAAGGGATCTCTGCACATGTTCAGAGACACTTTTATCTATTAATGTTTCACCCATTCCAAGACTCGGTCTGCTGCTAAAAATATATATTTCAGAGCTGAGTTCCCTAGGAAGATTTATCTCCATGCCAGTGAGAAGACTCCTCTTGCTTCTGCTTGCAAAAAGTGGACTCAGAGGTATCTGAAGACATGACTACCTTGACATCCTCTTGTGACTGTGCTGAGGACTTCTGCTGATGCTCTACTCCATTGGAATGAAGCTGGTAGACCTACTGGCAAGTTGACGTCTGATCTAGGGTGGATCATTAACAGCAGCATTACCAACCAAATGGTGACAATTAAGAAACAGGTCCCCACATTTATTCATAAATTAAATCTTTATCCTGCCCTTCCACCCAAAAGGAGCCCAGGGAGGCAAACATCAAAAAGTTGAAACAATAGAATTTAAAATAAAATAAAATCACATTTTAAAACATTTCAAAATAATAAAATAATCATAATTTAAACTGATTTCAAAAGATGTAGAACAGGGGTAGGCAACCTAAAGCCCAGGGGCCGGATGCGGCACAATCGCCTTCTCAATCTAGCCCACAGATGGTCTGGGAATCAGTGTGTTTTTACATGAGTAGAATGTGTCCTTTTATTGAAAATGCATCTCTGGGTTATTTGTGGGGCATAGGAATTTGTTCATTTCCCCCCTCAAAATATAGTCCGGCCCACCACATGGTCTGAGGGACTGGCCCATGGTAGAACATCCTGATGGAAAATGTCAAAATATTTATTATTTTTATTTATTTACTTTATGTATTATATTTATATATCTCCCTTCATCCAAAGATCTCAGGGCAGTTCACAGCATAAAAATGTGAGTTATGAAGATACAGTAAAGCTTGATACAAGCTGAATCTAGTTAACATCAGAAGGCAGAGAACTAAGGGAAATCACTGACAGATCAGTGTCCTCCCATGACTTTGATGAGGATATAAAGGAAGTGGAAAAGACCACAGATCAGAACCTTCCCACTCAAGCCCCCAATTTGGAATTGAGACTTCATTGAGAAGTTTTTCCGGTCCTCCTGCCTTGGCTCAGGGTGAGGAGATCAGGGCAATGCCAAGGAGACTACTTTTCCACCAGGCAAAGCAGAAAGCCAGGCATTGCCTCTGAAGCAATGGCAGCACATCAAGAGGCAGGAACAGGAACAGACCCAGACCCCTCAGTAAGAGCACATGGCTTGATAGAACAGGCATACCCTCCAACATGTTTTGAGAGAAAACCAGGAGGTGCGTCTTTCAGGGCCATGTTCCTGCACAAGTCACATGACCCAGAGAGACCTCCCTCAGCTCTGTTCCAAAGCGTGCTGGGCAGGCAAAGCCAATTGTTGAGGCAACCTTGTACTTCCATTCATTCTCAGACCGCCCTGGCCTTATCCCTGAGGCTCCTCAACTAAGTTTCTTTGATCCTTGCCACATCTCTGGCACGTAAGGGAGTCTGGACTAATTTCTGCTCTTCCCTTGCTGAGTTTGCACCATCAGTCTGCTGCAATCAAGCTTGGCTACTTTGCTTGCAAGAAAATGCACCTGTCATCACTCTTCAGCTGACATCTTGGTTCCCTGTATCATCATTCTTCACACAAATTAGATTTTTTAAAAATATACTATATGATTATTCATAAGTGACAGGATGGTAATGTGAAATGAGGTGTTAGTTATGATGGGGATGTTCTGCCAAGTGCCACTTTATTTACTGCATCTATTTTAGGGGCACCCTGAAAATTGTCTTCTTCTGACACGCATGTAAGAAGGTGGTGCAATCCACACCTCTTCACGTGGTCTGTTGTGGAAAGGGATGGCTATGTTATGGCCATTAGGAAAAGCTGTGAATGGCATAGAATCCTTGTCCCTTCTTGGTCCTTATCACTGTACCAGCAAGGTAAGTGGCCGAACAGATAAGGCAGCCTTGTAAATCAGCCCTCAAAAGTTACCAGTCTGGTGTTTGTTTGTTTTTTACTAGCTTCTTGGAGGTTGGCAGAAGATGGCTAGGGAGCTGCTTTTCTCTTTTGGGAGAGCAGAGAGGCTTCCCCTCTTCTAGCATCCACTTGTTTTCTCTCTTCCACCATGCTTGTGTGGAATTTCTAATTGCTGATGGCGACCAAGCTAGAAATTGAAATTGACAGATTCTTACTGTGATGGCCTGGGATGCGGACTCAGAGGCTGAACCTGAGGATTCCCAGCCTGCACAGGAGTCCCCGCCTCCAGAACCAGCTGAGCCGGGGCTGGGGCCTGAGCCTGAAGGGTCCTCACCTGTGCTGGATCCTCAGGTGCAGGCACCAGCTGAGTCTGCTCTGGCCCCTGAGGTGATGGAGGACCCATTGCCTGCAGGTGCGCCACTCTCAGCCCCGTCGGGGGAAGAGGAGGTTGCCTCTGGGTCCAGTAACCCTCCAGCCTCTCCTGAGCTGCAGAGGCTCAGGGAAGAGAGGCGGAGGGAACTAAGTTCCTGCAGGAGGAGTGCTCACCTCCAGGCCAGGAGAGGCAAGTCACCTGTGGACCAGGGCCGCCCTATGCGGGGCAGATAAAAGCCAGTCAGCCCCAGTCCCAGGTTGCAGGAGCAATGTTGTTGCTAGCCTGTTCCTGCCTGCACCATGTCCTGCGCTTCTGTCAGAGTTCCTGGCCCCACCCAACTCCCCACCTTGGACTCAGCTACAGCTTTGATGGACAGCCTCCATACTGCACCATCGACCTTGGACTGGATTCGGACCTCGCCTCTCGCTTAGCCCCCGGGACCAGCACACCTACCGCCAAGTATCCAAAAGCACATGAAAGGGAGAGTGGGGCACCTACTCTGTAGAGCAGCGGTTCTCAACCTGTGGGTCCCCAGACATTGTTGGACAACAACATCTGGGGACCCACAGGTTGAGAAAGGCTGCTGTAGAGCTTCTAAGGATACTTTACTAACTAACGTCTAAAATTTTCTCCAGCTCTCCTGGATCTAACCAAAGACTCTTGCAGTTCAGCACCCTGTTCTCCCTGTGGTCAATCAGATGCCTATGGGAAGTCTGCAAACAGCTAATGTTCATGCAAGATGAACATTAAGAACATTAAGGAGGTTGAAAGTTCAAAGTACTTTCCTACATTCATCCACACAACCACTGCCATTTTCATTTTACAGGTGCAAACAGAAATCTCACCTCCAGCTAAAAAGAATCCAAAACAGATGGAAATAAGCACATTCAATATTCATGGCTATGAACAGGAGGGATGGGGAACCTGTGGCCCCCCAGTTGTTGCTGGAATGCACCTCTGCTGGAATCGTAGTTCAATAACACTTGGAGGGTTGCAGGCTCTCCATCCGTGGTTTTACATTTATATGTAAAAGTACGTGGTGTTTGGCAGAATGTAAGAAGAACATTCTGCTGGATCAAGCCATTGGTCCATCTACTCCAGCATCCTGTTGTTACCGTGGCCAACCAGATGTCTGTGGGAAGACTGCAAGAGGGATCTGAGCACAACAGAACTCCCCTCACTTGTGGTTCCAGTAACTGGCATTCAGAGACATACTGCCTCTGACTGTCTTGGGTTGTATGCCTCTCACAACGGAGGTAGAAGAGAGCCATTGTGACTGGTAGCCACAAAGTTCAGCAAAAGGCAGTTCCGTGCTCCAAAGTCTAAATTTTTAGTGAGGGGAGGAAGGGAAGGGAGAGTTAAAGATAACAAAGGTGAATGTGCACAAAAGCTGGTTCACCCCTTGGTATCATTGACTTCCCAGTTTCTTCCACATCTGTGCGTCCTTTGCCACCCCCCCACCCCCTGAATTTCTGGTGCCTTTGAGGACTTAGGTTTGCTTACAGTAAAGCTTCATATAAACTGATGGTGTACTGTGATAACATACATCTGCCAAACTTCTATTTTGTAGAACAGCATTCCTGTTGAGATACGACAGGTGCCCCCTATTTGTAGTTTCTGGAAACAATAGAATACATTCTTGTTTTGACAAGCTTCCCCAGCTGGAGTAAAAAGAAGAAGTAGATATCTGCTTTGGTTTGTGTTGGTGCATGTGTTTTTTAAACTTAGTTTTAGTTGTATGGTTGTAAATCACCTTGCAATGTATATGAAGGGCAATGAATAAATTAAATTTAAAAAGCAATGGCTGCATTGTGATTTCCTGAAACAAAATGGGAAGGTCTGTCATATCCTTCTGTTCACTGATTGAATGTATTTTTGGCATTGCATTACTACAATAACGACGGAGATGTAGACACAGTCCATTACTGCGCTAGTCATCATGTATTATATACATTACAGAAATCCTTCAGGACCTCAATTAGAATTCGGTACCCTATCCATCATATGAAAGGCAGCTACTTTGTAAAGGCAGCTTCAGGAAATTTGGTGCATTAGGTGAAATCCAGCTGGCGGATGCAACACGTAGGTGAGAAACACACAGCACAACAATGAGAGGTTATTTTGAACAGCCAGATACTCTCTGGACACCAGCTGTTGGGCTGTTTGTAGTTTTTTGTTATTATTACTACTATGACACAGAGGAGACTTGATAGGTCTGTCCAGAGTGGGGGACTCTGGAGTGGGTCTACTTGAAGTTTCACTTCTTCCAAGGTTGATGATAATGTTCCAAAAGGAGGACATTCACCTTATTGGTGTATTTTGTTGCCCTTTTATCTCACCTTTCCTCCAAGGAAAGCATATGTGGCACTTACTCTTTTCCAAGCCTAGTCCATAGGGAGGGGGGTCCCCCGCACTCTCAAATGACATCTCAGCTATCTGTTCCCTCCCTTCTGTTTCCCTTGTTCCTATCTTGTAGCTGGATAACTCCTGTCTACTCTATTCAGCTTCTGTCTCTCTCTCTGCTTCTGAACATGCTGTGGACGGGGGGTGGGTGACTTCCCCCTCCTGCTCTTCTTTGGAGAGAAGCTGATCTGCCATAGAATGCATTCCCCAATCCTCAGCTTCTGACCATTCCCCGACATATATATATATATATATATATATATATATATATATATATATCGTAAGGACACCAGACTCTGCTGTGCCTTATTATCCCCAAAGGAAACACAGACTCTGGTAAGTGTACCTGAAACTCCTGGAATCTCTCATGGCCCATGGAGATTGGGTGGTATGCAACAGTAGGGTTTTGAGCCTCCAGTTGCCACACCTTGCACAAGACCCCAGCGGTGTAGTGTCAGTTGCCAGTGCCTGAGGAGGGGGCACATACACGCTGGGAGGGGGGGCAGCCCAGCCTTCATCACTGATGCTGCCAGAGCAAACCCACCCCGCACTGGAGCAAAGCAGGGCCACACTGAGCCACTTGTCTGGCTGGTCAACACGGCCCTTTGGAGGTGGAAGGGAGCACAGGGCCAGGCCAGGCTGGGGTTGCCTGTAGGGGGGCTTGTCTGGTTCATGCCCCCTCAAAAATTGTGCACCCTGAGCCACGGCCCCCCTGGCACACATACCCCCACACACTATGACCCTGCATGACCCTGTCTCCATTTTGTATTGTCCCTCTTCAAAGTTATTGATGTCCTGTGCATTCAAAGCAGACTAGTCTTCTCTAGCTGTTTCCCCAACAGCTCAGACTGCTGCAATAGGCTCTCAAATGCCTGCTCTTGCCACCTCTTGCAAGTGGAGGTGGTTACGCAATACAAAAAAAGGTGGTACTCCAGTCTAATGGAGTGGGCAATCCCCACTCTGGGATTTGGAGCAGTAACAAGTTCTTTAAAAAAAAAATATTGGGAAGTTCTTAAGAATGGAAGTAAAGCAAATTAATTGCTTTGCAATTCATGGTAAATTGTGTGATAAAACATGGGTCTGCTCCAAGTTAGAGTAACAGAAGATGTTATGTAGCAGCCAAAAGGTTGTTCCTGGGGATACAAGCTTGCCTCTGCAAATGGCAAGCGGACCTTGATGGAGAGAATTTTGAGCTCCAAGCGCCAAAAGAAATTACTGGTAAGAAGGCAGCTGATGATACTAGGAGGGAAAGAGACCAGATCTCTCACTTCTGCACTTGCAAAATCTTTCCCGGCCCTCCTGTTTGGAAGCTTCTTTTCTCTGTGATTGAAATACTAAATTAAGATGGGAACTACAGCAGTTGAATAAACATTTGGTTCGGTGATGCGATCATGTTTTGCAAAATGAATGATTGACATGAACTTGACACGGCGCCGAACACAAACAAGATGCAATAAGGAAGGTGCATAAAAGGCCTTTGTGAGGCAAGGATGTCACACTGCAGCAGAGCTATTATGAATGCAGAGATAGCTCATCACCTTGCATACCGATTATGGATGTTTCTATTCCATAAGGAAAGGTTAGAGGATTTTCATGGGTTCTGACCTACTTCTCACTAGAGCAGTGGCTGATCTCCACTTGTTTTCTGTTGTTTTCTTTTGGGGATCTGGGTCTGGGCCTGAGACCTCTTGCAGTTCATGTCAGGGGAAGGTGCCTTCACACCGCTGTGTCTGCACCCTGGGAGTCAAAGCAGGGCATGAGCAGACAGAGGATGCTATTGCATTTAATACCTGCCTGGAAAATAATTAAACCAGGTGCAGAGCAAGCAGATGATGTGACGCCACTTATTTTATTTCTGCCCACCAGAAAAAAGGAGGCAACTCTGTTGGGAAGGCTTGCATAAATACTGGTGCTAGTCACGTAACTGCAACCGGAGGAAAAATGCAATATTAAAAAGACTCTGTAAGCAGGCACTGAAACATCTGCCAAATTAATGCAAAACAGGTGAGGTTCCAAAGTGCCAGAAATTGCAGTACCTTTGGCATTGCCCTTTCCAGAATCGGCTAGGGGCGAGTTTGTTCTGTTTGATTTGCCTACAGCAAAACATTATTTCCTTCCCCCACTCATTACGGTATTTCCTTCCCATCCCCACAATCCTTGAGCAGTGAACTCTGAAGCCCTGAATCAGATTAGTGTATTTACTGGGAAAGAAACTCCTGCAGAAGTCAGCATTTTCTGCCTGAGATGAATTTATATAGAATCCTCCTGATTTCAATTCACTGTATTGCATCCACTCACAGAGTCTTTATTTTATTTCATTTTATCTCAGCCATCACTGGAAAGAGTTCACATTATTAATTTTATCAACCTGGGAAACATTCCAAGAGTAATTCCTAATACCATTTATAACAAATCTAATGTTTGGCGCAGGGCAGGAGCGGGCCAAACATTTCCATCAAAAACATTAGTATGTCACAGCTGATAGAATAAATAAGATCAATTCCCTCAGCCTTTTCTCTCCCCTGTGCACTCTTAGATGTGGAAGAGTATAAAACAGCAAACCAGTGATCTGGTGACCTCAAGGCTTAGATGCAATAGGGGTCCTGGGCTCTCCGAATTTCAGCCTGAAATGGAACAGAGTTCCCTGGGAAAGAGAGGTAGGGGTGACGCAATCCCTTGGAAAGAAAAATATCACGAAAGGTTAAGTCAATCTCTGTGATTTGTTGATAATTACAAGGGAAGAATATGTATAGGGAAATGAAAGCTCTCTTTCATGCAAAGTACTCCGATTATTATTATTTAATTACTGACTATATTTTATATTTTTCTGTAATTTACTTCACGGCCTCATGGAAAGGAGAGCAGAGGGAAAAGATAAAAGATCTTCAAGACCGGAGCAATGTGCTGAGTTTAAGTATTTCAATCCAGTTTTAACCAAGCTGATCTTCCCTTGCTGGTGTTCTCGTCCTGAAGAGCAGCTGGTGGCTCCTTTGCCTTTGGCTAATAGATGGGGCCAGAATGTCCTCATTCCACCCATCTTGCTTGTGAAGCCCCAGGACAACCAGCAGTTGAAGCCGAGTAGTTCCCCTCGCCCCCAGCAAGCTCCCTGCAGCTCTTGCCAATAGATGATGGCAGGTTGGTCTTCCACTTGCCACAATGTTCTTCCTGGGCGGCAGAGGAAGCAGTGAGCCTCACAGTGGCTCTTCGTCCCCTAGCTGGTGGCAGAGGCCAGAGTGTGCTGCCCTTCAGCTCTGCAATGCAGTGGCTTAGAGTCCTCTGATCCCCACAAGCCATGAGACCCTGGAGAGCCAGTTGGCGGTGCAGTTAAAATGCTGACTTGTGAGTAGATCTGGGCTCAAATCCTCACGCAGCCACAAAGGAACTGGATAGCCAGTGTCAGGGCCTGTTGAAGCTTTGATTCTGAGCATACTTACTTGGAACTCTTTCCTTCTGAGGAAATGTATTTAGGATTGTGCCACTGGGACTCAGGACCTCCCTTGTCGTCCCCCCCCCTCCCAATTGCAAATTTGGCTACAGTACACTGATGATTTTTCTAACAGCAGGAAGAGAGAGAGGGTGAGCAGGATGGTCCTGTATATGAAAGGGAGCTTGGGAACCCTCAACTTAGATGGTACCAGAAGGCTTGCCAACTTAAATAACTTCTCCCAATTATTAAACGCAGTGCAGAGGTATCCTGGCCTTCACTGGAGGATTCTTCTCTTGGTTCCCTTTCACTTCAGGTGCTTCTGGAGCCTAAATAAGCCCTTTCTTTCTACTGCACTGCAGATGTGGTGGAGGTGGCGGGGGAGCTTGGCTTCCTTTTCCTCTCTTTTGCACCCTTTTCTAGACCGTCTTGGGTTGTCTCTCCTGGAATGCGATAATCAATTCGGCACGCAGGAGAAGGCTGGAGTGGAGAGATCTGGAGACTTGTTTCAGGCAGGGGTTCCTGGAATGACTGCTAAGCATTATACTTGATTCAGGAAAAAAACAAACCACTGGCTAGCAGCACTGCAAGCTCATAGTTTTGCTAAATGCATGGATCTAACTGACTGCAAATTTCCCCAGGCCACACTTAGAAAGGGTCTGGCGTCAGAACAATATCAGACACAATGCAAAATTTGGTAGTTTCCAAGGACTGCAAAATGTTTGAAAATCAGACCTGAGGGGATCCCTTTGAACCTCCCCCCTCCCCCTCCCCGCAATAAGGTAATATCAGCCATGGTGAGAGAAGGTTCTTGAAACTGATTCATTGATGGTACTTCACTTCAGTAAAACTGAGTTTTATCCATTTTTCCTCATTGTCCGAGTGCTGGGGATGTGCTGGGTAAGGTTCATACCTCCACATGTGGTAGTTTTGCCCTTATGCTTCTAGCACTTCTTAGTCTTTAGCTGCATTTCTCAATTAACTAATCAGGTGGCCCCCAAACCAGCCCCTTTAGCACGTCTTTCAATTTTCACTGGCCAAAACTGCTTCATAAAGACCTTATTATATTTCTCTTAGTGGCAGTCAGATCGATGACTGTGGGAGGCAAGAAAACATCCTCTGATTTTTCACTCAGTAACTGGTGCAGACGTATTTGGCATCTTGCCCTTATGGAGAGGTTAATTTATGGCACACAAAGGTAAATCCCAGTCTGGCCAGTTTGATACAGTGTGCTTCCCATTCTTAACCTTTATCTGTCTTTCTCCTGAGGGTTTATGACCTTCAGGTACCCAGGCTTGATTCCGGGAGATTATATCAGATTATTATCCTGCACGTACGCATACCTGATTCTCACACCTGCTATTCCTTTCCAAGCCAAACCTGCAATAATAGCTCACATGAAACCTACATTTGCTTGTTTTATAAATGTTGGCTTTATCATACTGGTGCTTGCAAAATCAACGAAATATTTCATTTAAAAGGTCTCATTTAAAGGGGAACTTACCTAATTCAAACTTTCCAAAACAAAACTCAAACTGAAACAAAGCCATCCTTCAAAAGTCACATCCTCGCAATTTTGAAATTCAGTTCCTCAGCCAAATCATATACTAAAAATTGCATATACTTAGGTAAAGTGTGTTTTAAAAAGGCATATATTGGTGAAGATAGCATAAAATGCATCATATTAGGAGAAGCTGGCTTGTAAAAATATGTCTACTAAGTAAAATTGGATAGAAAAATGTGTATATTAGGGGGAAGTCACTTTAAAATGCTAATTTTATGACTTTAGGGGGGCGGATCACAAACTGATGCAGAAATGTGGAGAACAGAACTTAAGGCTGAGAAAATGAGAAACTGGAATTGACAGATCTGCTCATCCCTAAGCTAGACTTACTGAGACATTCACTGAAATTCTTCCAATGTACTCTGATCTGCATGTCCCAGTTCAGATGTTGCATTTCTGGCTGCAAGAACACACAGCAGCAGCATCCTGTGGGCATCCTCTAGAAAATGGAGAGATTTTTGTGTGTGTTCAGAGCAAAGAGGGTGGGTTTCCCCCCTATTATAATACTCCATGAGGAATGATGGTAGCTGATGTGGGATCCTTTGGTGAGACGTGAGCAGGAGCAGATACGTAGTGGATGCTGACCTGTTTTCCCCCCAGGGACTCTTGAAAGGCAGTTTTGTTCCAAGCCAAATCTGTGCTTGAATGAAGTTGGCAAGGTCTCCCAGGTTGAGAGAAGAAAGAGATGGTTTCATCCGCTGCAGATGGAGGGGAGATGAGCTGCAAAAGGGGGACACCAATGCCCTCCAGAACAACTGCTTTTCTGACAAAGGATTCTATTTCTGGAGGCTTCCCAGGATGGGTAGAGAAAAAGATGCAGCCATGTTAGCAAAAGAAGTTAGTTTTTCCCTCTCCAGTTGCTTGTTAGGTGTCTGTTCTGTCCAAAAATCAGGTCTTGGCCTCAGCAGGCCGCTGCTACTGCTTGCTCTCCTCACCCCCCACCCCTATTGCAAACCTTTTCTTTTTCAGTCCCAAGGTAAATAGGGACGTGGGTGGCGCTGTGGGTTAAACCACAGAGCCTAGGGCTTGCCGATCAGAAGGTCGCAGTTTGAATCCCCGCGACGGGGTGAGCTCCCGTTGCTCAGTCCCTGCTCCTGCCAACCTAGCAGTTCGAAAGCACGTCAACGTGCAAGTAGATAAATAGGTACTGCTCCGGCAGGAAGGTAAACAGTGTTTCAGTGCGCTGCTCTGGTTTCGCCAGAAGCGGCTTAGTCATGCTGGCTACATGACCCGGAAGCTGTCTGCGGACAAACATCAGCTCCCTCGGCCAGTAAAGCGAGATGAGCACTGAAACCCCAGAGTCGTCCGTGACTGGACTTAACGGTCATGGGTCCCTTTACCTTTGCAAACTGGTACAAGGGCCATTCATACTGCGAAATAAAACTTCAATGCATATATCCACTTAATGCAAATCAGCAAGCTGGTTTGAGTATTCAGACTATGGCCCATGATTCACCTGAAAATAATGACCCCAATACTTTCTGAAATTCAGTGGAGTCTGAACTCAGGCTACAATCCTGTGCACACTTTGATAAGCCCCACTGAACAGAGTGGAACTAACTTTGGAGTAAGCATTCATAGGGTCAGCCAATCCCATAACACACTAGCTGGACCCTGAAAAGCAGGATCTCACCCAGGTAGCAAAATGCACTCATCTTAAGGCAGAATGCAGAGCATCTTGAGATTCTGCCTTGATTTGTTGCCACCAACAAAACTGGCAAGCATTTTTTCTTCAGGCTTTGTCTTGAGAGTAACCCATTTCTGATGCCCCTGCCCTCATCAACCCCTCATTCAAAAGGAGAGATTAGCAGGAGGGCCATCCGACCTTTTGCAAGGCTATCCTTCCTCGTGACAACCTGGCCCCAAGTACACTTGCTCAAAATAGTACAAGACCTTAGGAACGCAGCCTTAGCTCTTGTCATCTGAGTCAATCATTCCGATTAGATATATTGGAAAATAAGCAATGCAGCTGGGAGGTTTTGCCCCCCAGAAAGATTAAGGGGGAAGAGGGCAGAAGGGAATGGAAACTTGCCTATTTTTGTCTAAATCCTTACCTTCCGTAGAAGTGGGAGGTCAAGTCAAATTCCCTGAAACTAGCTGAGCACAAATTTCCAAATGCAGCCCTAAAATACCACCTTGAGAGTTGTTTCGCTTGCCAAAAATGTCTGTCTCCATCAGCAGTTCCTTCAATGAAACAATTAACCAAATGGATCAGAAGTGACCAGCTGTGTCTTGGGCACTGGGCAAAAGGACCCTGTGAATCATGCAGCCAGTAAACAGGGCCATGAGAGGTGCTGTTTTTAGAACTCCACCTGTGCAGGAGCAAACCTAGGAGTCAACAATCAGGACAGAATATCAACATGTTTCATTGGAAGATTTGTCCGTCTCCAAAAGCAAGTAATATGTTAGGAGAGGGAGAGATGGGACTACAGGACCCTGACTCTCCTGTAGCTTGTGGCTCCTCCTCTGCCTGAACCTTTTCCATTCCAGCTGGTCATTGCAAGAACTCTGTCATTTAAGAACTAGTGCATGAGTTTGATTCCCCCCCCCCGCTCCCTCCCAATCCTTTAATGTCATGTCAGTTAGATTGTGAACCTAAGGACAGGAATTGTAAGACACTCTTGGGAGCCTTTCTCCAGCTAAAGAACAGGGTAACAATATTTTAAACACACTGTATGTGGTACACCAGCATGGGTTTCTAGGTTGACTTGTAGTGGTTAAGAGCGGTGGACTCGTAATCTGGTGAACCGGGTTTGATTCCCCGCTCCTCCACATGCAGCTGCTGGGTGATCTTGGGCCGGTCACACTTCTCTGAAGTCTCTCAGCCTCACTCACCTCACAGAGTGAGGGGAAGAAGGGAAACGAGAATGTTAGCCGCTTTGAGACTCCTTCGGGTAGTGATAAAGCGGGATATCAAATCCAAACTCTTCTTCAACTTTTGAAAGTCCAAAACAGGTATATTTGGTCACCTCCAGCTGATCCTGACATGCTCACTTTTTGTCCTGATCCTGAATACCTGAAGAATGCTTAGTATCATAAGAACAGCCTGATAGATCAGGCCAAAGGATCATCTAGTCCAGCATCACGTTCTCATCCTGGAGGGATGTGGGTGTTGCTGTGATCTAAAAAACCACTGAACCTCTTGGGCTTGCCAATCAGAAAGTTGGCGATTCGAATCCCCATGACGGAGTGAGCTCCCCTTGCTCTGTCCCAGCTCCTGCCAACCTAGAAGTTGGAAAGCATGCCAGTGCAAGTAGATAAATAGGTACTGCTCCAGCAGGAAGGTAAACAGTGTTTCCATGCGCTCTGGTTTCCGTCATAGTGTTCCATTGCACCAGAAGTGGTTTAGTCATGCTGGCCACATGACCCAGAAAGCTGTCTGTGGACAAACACCGTCTCCTTCGGCTTGAAAGCAAGATGAGCGCCACAACCCCATTGTCGCCTTATACTGGACTTAACCATCCAGGGGTCCTTTACCTTTTACCTTCTCATCCTGGCCTAGCAAAGCCTATGGGACGCCTGCATGCTGGACCTGAGTGCACTTTTCCCACTTGCAAAGGTATATTAAAAGGCATACTACCTCCAACAGGGGAGGTAGAACATAGTCATTGATTGCCATCTCCCGCAGGAATTTGTCTAATCCTCTTTTAAAGCCATAGAAATCGGTGGACTATCAGTACATCTTGTAGGGGCAACCTCCACAGTTTAACTATGAACTGTGTGTATAACCAAGAATCTAAACTCAAGCATTCATGATGGCTGGTTATCCAACCTCTGCTTAAAAACTTCCATTGAGGTTGCCATATGTCCAGAATTTCCCAGACACAGCTGGAATAGCTCGGTTGGAAGCAGTGTCCAGGTGGAAATTGTCCGGGAAAATCTGGACATATGGATTTTGGCGAATTTCCTTAAAAATAGCTCTAAAACTTCACTTTACAAAAAGGAAAAAAGAAGGAAAAAAACACCTCAACAACATTTGTGTCCGGATTTTCACTTTTTGAAATATGGGAATATGAGAGTCTACATTTCTCAAGGGAGTCTGTTCCACATAGAGGGATAAAAACTGTTCCATATCCACATAAACTTATATACCTCTCTACCATGTCCCCTCTTATTTACTGTACCTTTTTTTCTAAATTAAAATGCTCTGAATGCAGTAACCCAGCTGGATGGGTGGGGTATAAATAATAAATTATCATGATCATCATCGTCGGGGAGATCTTCCAGTCCCTTGATCATTTGTCCAACTCCTCTTTCAGAAGTGGTGTACTCCATTTTCACCACCTGAGGTGAAATGAAAATGTGCCACTGTGCAATTGCAGCACTGGCAGCTGCTTCTCTGGTGGCAGCAGGCTGGCTGGGAGGCCCCCAGGAGCACTGCATCTTGTGTTTCTGCCCCCCAAGGCAGCTGCCTCACTCATCTCAAGGGGGGCCGGCTCTGCCATCTTTTGCATCACTAGCTTTTCTTTAATAGGGGATGCCAGCGATTTAACCTAGGACTTTTGAGATCGAAATCCTGCCATCTTCCCCTGAACAGAGCTCCCTTCCCCAAGTGATGATCCCTTCCCTTAAGTATACAAATACTGTACTGAATTCTCAGGTTCTGTCTGAACACAATGTGGCTACTGCATGTGACAAAGTGCTGGTGTGATTAGGCTCTGAATTTTTCACGAGAAGTGAATGTGGACAGAGACAGATGATTGCCCTCAATTAATTTCAATAGGCCACTGCTGCCCTCTTGTGAGGACACACAAAATTGTTGTTGTTGTTTAGTCATTTAGTCATGTCCAACTCTTCGTGACCCCATGGACCAGAGCACACCAGGCACTCCTGTCTTCCACTGCCTCCCGCAGTTTGATCAGACTCATGCTGGTAGCTTCACGAACACTATCCAACCATCTCGTCCTCTGTCGTCCCCTTCTCCTTGTGCCCTCCATCTTTCCCAACATCAGGGTCTTTTCCAGGAAGTCTTCTCTTCTCATGAGGTGGCCAAAGTATTGGAGCCTCAGCTTCAGGATCTGTCCTTCCAGTGAGCACTCAGGGCTGATTTCCTTCAGAATAGATAGGTTTGATCTTCTCTCAAGAGTCTCCTCCAGCACCATAATTCAAAAGCATCAGTTCTTCGGCGATCAGCCTTCTTTACAGAATAGCATCGGTTAATGGTGGCTGCAGGGAAAATTAAGGGTGCTTAATGCAAGCATTGTAGCTTTGCTTCAAGAGCATGAGAACGCCACACACAGAATACTGCTCTTTGACATTAAGGGAAGGGTGTGCGCAGGCTCAAGGTTGAGGTCCTGAAATTAAACTCAGGGAAGCTACGATTTCTTTGCTTCCAGATAAACATCTTTTGCTACACTGGGAAGGCGCTCGATCAGCGTTTTCACTGTGAAGCAGTCTTAGTTCTTCTCACTTCCAAAGCGGCAGGATTATTATAAGAATGCATTTACACCTCTGGCCTAACAAGAACACAGTCTCCCAGATGTGAAGCAACAAATTCAAATTAGATTTAATTAAGGCATAGTTCTGACTTGAATAAGCTGGATCCAAGCTACTTTGGGAAGTCAGTGGTGCTGCATAGCTTCACTGAACTAGACACCCTCGTGAAAGCTATTTTACTGCAAGATGAAGCCTTAGAATTGCAGTGGATACCTCAGTGAAGATGTCGGACCAGTGGGAAAAAATGCAAATTCCATGCTCATCAATGTATCAAGTGTGATTGGCCAACTTTTATTGCCAATTAAAATTGGCCCCTTTTGTAGCGTGGGTAATAGACTACAGGCAGAAATCCTGAAGGACACGTCACAGAATATTTATTTATTTATTTATTTATTTATTTGACCCCACCCGTCTGGCTGGGTTTCCCCAGCCACTGGGAGGCTTCCAACAAAGATTAAAAATACATCAGCGCCCTTCCTTCTATGCTGAATATAGCTTTTACTTCTACTTAATATCCAGAGTCAATAGTTGACTTTTCAGGGCTCTACTACTACTGCTTTGCTCATTCTGATAAGAACTACAGGCAACTACAGCTGGCTATGATCAGCAGAAATCAACCTTGCTGTGCCTTTCAAATCTGGGTGTCTGATAAGTCTGGAACTTATTTATTTTGGAAGTCACTGGATGCTAATGTAACTCATATTAATGTATTTAATAGTCCCAAATTTGGCAGATAAGAAAATATTAAATGTGGCCTTTCCCCTTAAGGGTCAGTGACAGTTTTTGTTTATTAGTTCACTCTATGCACAGTGCACAAAAAAATCAAATCACAGAAGCAGAATTCTGGAGGCTACTGCTGTCTTAATGGCTACTGCTCTGGGTTACTCAGGCTGCTCAGAAAATAAAATCCATTTTTCCCCCCAGCAACTTGAGACACGTTCTCTTTTGTTTTGGGATACTACTTTAGGAAACTAAGGCAGTTTTAGATGGGCCAATCTTTATTTAAATATCGTTTAAAGGTGTACTATAGTTTAAATTCAATCATTATTGAAGGTAGGTGGACAATTTTGCTCCCAAATATCTCTGGAAATCCCAAATACCTGCTGTAAGCAATGAATAACTGTAATAATTAATAATCATAACTGTTGTCAGAGGCTCAGGAGCAGAAGAGCAGGGGAGAGAGCAAATAGAGAGCGGAGGAGAGGAATCAGAGGGGAGCGTAGGGGAATATGACAGTGGACCGAGAGATTCCATGAGCTTCTCCAGCGAATCAGAAGATTCCCAGGAGGGGGCGCCTATGGTAAGGGCGAGGCGAATCCCAGAGGGGACGATCCATAAACAGGGAACCAGAGGGGAGTCCCAAAGGAGTAGCGGAGAAGTAGGGCCAGTTCCCCCACCAGAGCACAGTGGGGGAGAAGAGGCATGGGAGTCAGGACCAGCGTCTCCTCCATCGGGGAGTGGGGAGACGGAGGGAAGGGCAGGTCCAGCTAGCCTCCCCGAAAGGGGGAGCAGTGACACAAGTGTAACGGTCAGAAGGAAAGTGGGAGGCTGCGCGCGCGCGCCAAGTTCAAATGTGGAGGAGCGCGGGACAGCAGAAAACCCGGATTGGGAGCCAGGTCCTAAAGCCCGAAAGAGGGGGGAGGAGGAGTCGGGAGAATCAGCGTCAGAAGAATCTCGGAGGGCAGAGACTCCGACTAGCAGAAGGACCCAGAGAAAGAAGGAACAGAGGAAGAGGTGGAGTAAAGCTAGAATTTTAAGCTGGTGTCAGGGGGGCGGAGATTCAGATGGGACTTCTATGATCTGACGGATAGATGTAGCGTTGCGCGCTGCACGTCTGGAAATGAGACTGAACTTCAATAAAGACTTTTGAACTTGAGCAAGAAGCAGCGTTGGTCTTGTGTGAGCTGGGACCTTGGGCAGCGCTGACAACTGTCTATTCATACATTTCAGACCCAATCAATTCTGAAGATGTGTTTATTCAGGAGTGTTGCATTCAAAGATATTACTTCAGGTTTTCTTTTATTCGTTCTGGAGCTATAGATTTATCAATCAGTCAAAATTAGCTTAAGTATATCAATCTTCTCCAACCTAGCGCCTTCCAGAAATTATTGGACTGCTGCTCCCATCATCCCTGATCACTGGCTGATTGTAGTCCAATGACACCTGGAGGACACCAGGTTGAGAAGAAATGAGGAAGAGAAACAGAACAGTTTGGTTTGCAGGAAGTGTGATGTGACTTGTATCTGTAGTTATTATTGTTTGAATTAGGCCTTCTCAAAGCTCCAGAGATACCAAGTCTACTTCCAGCAGCTTTTGAGGTCCCGAGCCATATTTTTAAAAAACAAAAATGATGATACATGAAAACAAAGCACCAGAACGTATTTAACTGGGATGACTCCTACATGTTGTTCACACTAGAGGGTGCTATGCATTATAAATTGACTGCTTATTTTCTCTACTTCCATTACTGTGTCTGTTGGTACTCGGGTGTAGAATTAGTTCCAAGGGGCTTCTGAGAAAGGCAGAAAGGAAGCATCACCTTGTACTACCTACTTGTACCATCACAACTCCTCTGAATAAATGTAGGCTAATTTAAAGTGGCTTTGCACTAAAGCTATGCTGAAAACGGCATGTGTTAATTCATTCAAATGCTCGCAAATTGATAATTGCCTTGCATCACTGGCTGAGCTAAAGAAAGACTCCACTAGATTAAGAGCAAAGAACAGTTTTTAGCAGACAGGGCTCTGACACTGCTGGCAAACAACAATTACTATTGGTTCCCAGGCTGACTGTCCCAAATTTCTAAGAGCATCCTTGTGACTCTCGCTGTTTCTTTTTTATTATTTGTGTTTTCCTTCATTTGCAACATATATCAGCCATAAACAGTGATTCAAAACACACATGTTTTGTTTTTACAATCCACACCACCCCCCCACACAAGCACCAGGTGTCTATTAAATTACATTTAACTTTTAAGTAATTTCAGTTTTAAACTAATGTACCGTTCTGCAAATCGCCATGTGTTCTCAGAGGCCTATAGCGGATTGTGGCTGTGTCATGATTTTAGGGAACTTTTAAAGGTTTGTGATTATAAGCTTTTGATTAGATCAGGGGGAATTCATTTCCTTCCATTCTCTTACGGTTTTAAAGAGGGTTCTGTGACACCTGACATTTTAATTAATAAATAAACCAGCTGCTCTGAGCACAGAAAAGGTAGGGGAAGAGGCATTTAACCCTTACCCACTTTCTGCTTTAGAAAACCTCTCCTACACACAAGCTGTTTTTCTCCACTTAACAGAAAGTATATATCTTTTCAACTTCAGGTGGCAAGAAAACTGAAGGGGATTTTGAGTTGTAGAAAAACAGTCAGAGGCAAAATTTAATGTTGTTGTTGTTTCACTGATCACGCCACAAGAGTTCCAGCCTTTTCTAAAGACTGCAGTTCCCTTAAAGTCCTGAGGGGGCTTCGCCATTTTTTCATTGCAAACACAGTTTTAAAAAAAATGTGCAAGAGAATTTGCAAAACCTCTGTGTTTGAGACGTTAAGCTGGGCACCTGTTATGCCCCCAAAGAGAGATCAAAGGCAAAGAAATCAGGGACAAAGAGAATACTGAAGAGTGACCCACACAGGTTGAAAATGGCACAACCCTTCAAGCTGGCAGGCCAATTATTTGAAAGAAATCTTGCCAAGCGGATAGTGCCCTGACCCTGTGGGATTACATGAGTGTGACCAGGGCCATAACATATGTTAGAATCCAGGTTGGTAGCCTTTTCCTTGGCACTGGCACCACATTCAGCAACCCAACAGCTGGGAATCCTGGCATGACTCAGTGTGTTTACAATGCACCGTGTTGTGTGGGACAGAACCCAACGCATGTCTCACATTCGGCAGCTTAGTTATCATTCCAAAGAGCTGGGTCTGTATGAGGGGAGGGTCAGGGATGCAGCTGCCCCATGAGAAGAAATTGGCTGAATGGATAAGGAAAGGTTGTGGAGAAAGGAGAAAGACAAGGCTCCTCCTTTCTCCTTTTGGAATCAGCTGGGTTTCAGTTCTCATCTCTGAGGAGCACGCAAGAGACCAAAATGATCAAGGGGCTGAGACAACTACAGCGGAACCTCAGTTTTTGAACGTAATCCATTCTGGAAGACCATTCGACTTCCGAAACATTCGAAAACAGAGGATCAATGGACAGTCAGCAAAATCCATTGAAAAAATGGAAAAACATACAGCGGAAGCCGTTCGACTTCCAAGACACGTTCAGAAATGGAAGCAATTACCATATTTTTTGCTCTATAAGACTCACTTTTTCCCTCCTAAAAAGTAAGGGGAAATGTGTGTGCGTCTTATGGAGTGAATGCAGGCTGCGCAGCTATCCCAGAAGCCAGAACAGCAAGAGGGATTGCTGCTTTCACTGCGCAGCGATCCCTCTTGCTGTTCTGGCTTCTGAGATTCAGAATATTTTTTTTCTTGTTTTCCTCCTCCCAAAACTAGATGCGTCTTGTGGTCTGGTGCGTCTTATAGAGCGAAAAATACGGTACTTCCGGGTCTTTGGTGTTTAGGTTCCGAATTGTTCGGCTTTTGAGACTTTTGAAAACCGAGGTTCCACTGTATAAGAAATGGGTTCCAACATTTGGGACTTTCTAGGTAAGAAAAAAAGGCAATTAAGCGGTGGATATAATAGAAGGATATAAGATTATACACAGTATGGTGAAAATGAACAGAGAGAAGTTACTCTTCCTCTCTCATAATACTAGAATTCAATGAAGCCGAATGTTGCAAGATTCAGCAGAGACAAAAGGAAACACTTCTTCATCCATTCACAGTAAAACTATGGAACTTGCTATCACAAAATGTAGTGGCAGAGGATTAGACAAAGTCTGCGCTAGGGCCACTTCAAAAGACCTGGCCTAAAACACAGGCCTCACAGTATGGCTGCATGGCGTCGTAGGGTGCTGTGGCAAGTGGGGAGCAACTGTGAAGTGATGCGGCCAAATTAAACACGCAGGCACAGGTTTGTGGGCTAAGCACCACCTCTTTCGTGTGTGCAGTAAAGTAAGTGCTAAAAACATAAATTTTGAAGTGGCTTCTAAACTTGGCTTGTTTGATCCTTACAGGCCATTTTCAAGCCCTCCTTCTTTCCTTAGATCATCCCCATTCCTTAGATCATTTCAATGCTCAGACAGCTGTCATTCCTTTGGTTTCTGGTTGCTGCTGCCTATCGCTCAGAATCTGTCTCCTTCAGAGCTCTGCCCCAGAACAGCCACCTGTCTCATCACCCACTGCCTTCTCCAGATGAGAAAGAAATCTGCGTCATCACTGTTTTTCCACATATACAGAAAGAGCCAAACTGTTGGGGGAGGGCGTTTGCCCCGGCACAGAAAGTGCAAAAGAGTATGGAACCCATCTTATATAATCATGTAGACAACAGTTCTGTGAAACTGTTTAGCCTTTGGCCAGTCCCAGTAACAGCAAGCAAAGCAAGTCATTTTAAGAACATAAAATGTGGGCCTATCTGGAGCACATCCACACCATACATTTAAAGCGCTATGATACCACTTTAAACAGTCATGGCTTCCCCTCAAAAATTCTGGCATCTGCAGTTTGTTAAGCATGCTGGGAGCTGTTAAGGAGGCTCCCAGAGCTACAATTCCCAGAGTGATTGACCAATAAATTTCTCTTCACAGGGAATGCACATCTGATCGACATTTATTGGTTTCAATACATTTCAGGTGTGTCTTTCAGGGCACATTACAGAACTGTTCTCCTCAACCATCAAAACGCAACAATACTATAAAATATAATTTTCATAATTAAAAACCAGCAGCAGTGAAAGTTTCCCTGTACACCTAGGCTATCCACAAAAGGCTGATCACATGTGATAAGTTGCAGAGGCTGTTCTTGTGTGCATTCTGGGAGGTGACTACAGGTTTTTACCCTGTCCCCTGCTGTGTAACTCCATGTAGATTTTAAACGTTGTCATCTGGGACCAATGGCACCCAGGAAGAGGTAGTTGCTCCAACCGTATTTTGGCAGAGCATCTGTTCCCTTCACTTCAGGCTCCATTGAGGCTTCCCCTTGAACCAGCACAGTTAGAAATATTGTATGTCAGCACAGGGGAAGGGGCCTGTTCCACATTCCGCAAGAGGGGGGCTGAGGGTGGGTGGAGTCAGCCTAGCATCTTGGGGAAGGCTAAGAGCAGCTGCTCCAAAATATGTTACAACTTGTCATTGTCAAAGGAGCAATAATATATGCTAAGTGGGTGGAACGATGAGGGGACCTGGATCTTCAGAAGAAGAGAAGGGTGGTAAATGAAAGCCCAGGTGGGGAGAGGCTGAGTGGTTCTTTGAAGACTGGGAGAAGTAGGAAGGGTACAGTCGGTGATCCATTTGATAGACTAAAAGCAATAGGCCTTTCAGTCAGGAAGACAGATGCAATTATTCCAGAGCAGTGGGGGCAATTTTGAAGGGATTTGAGTGGTAAATATACCTTTCAGGGTTTTTTTAACACAAGAAGAAGTTGGGTTTATGCTGCTGCTGCTGCAGGATATATTTTTATTTTTATTTTTATTTTATTATTATTATTATTATTATTATTATTATTATTATTATTATTATTATTATTAGATTTTATATACCGCCCTATACCCAGGGGTCTCAGGATTGTTCACAGAATAAAATCAAGATATAAAACCACAAAATACCTAATAAAAATAAAAATAACAACTCAATAGCCCCCCCCCAACAAAACACATTTTAAAAGGGCATAGGATGTAAATCAGATCAACCAAAGGCCTGGTTAAAAAGGAAAGTTTTTGCCTGGCGCTTAAAGGTGTATAATGAAGGCACCAGGCAAACTTTCCTGAGGAGAGCATTCCACAGATGGGGAGCCACTGCAGAGAAGGCCCGTTCTCATGTTGCCATCCTCCGGACCTCTCAAGGAGGTGGCACGTGAAGGAGGGCCTCAGAAGATGATGTAAATTGTCCCCTTCCATGTCCGGGTAGGTTCATATGGAAAGAGGTGGTCCTTGAGGTACTGCAGTCCTGAGCCGTTTTCACCTCATATTACCTCTGAGACTGGAGTCCTTGCCAAGAACAGCCTGTTGGATCAGGCCAACAGCCCATCTAATTCAGTACCCTCTTCTCACAGTGGCCAACCAGAGGCCTGTGGGAAACCACACAAACACAGCTTTATTGCGGTCCATAATGCACAGTACAACAATAGGATGTGGGAAACCTGAAAGCAGGACCTGAGAGCAAGAACCCTCTCTACTCCTGCGGTTTTCAGCCACTGGTATTCAGAAGCATGGCTGCCTCTGACCACGGAGGGAATGCATTGCCTCCATCATGACTTGCACCCCTTTTAAAAAGCCATCCAAGCTAGTGGCCATCACTGCCTCCTGTGTGAGCGAGTTCCACACTGTGTGTTGCAGGAAATCTCAGTCCAGGCCAGGGTTAAAGGTTTGAGATCCCAGTCTTTGTTTGTATCTGGTCTCATTATAAAGACTTCTGTCAATCCTGGCTCCAGAGGTTATTTAAGACATGACTCTGGCTACAGATGAAATTGACATGTAAATCATTTGGATTGTATTTAATTAGCAGGGACACAAAGGAAGAGATTGATGAAAGGTTTGTGGGCCCATTGTATATACTTTTAAGTAGCAGATTGAATCACATTATGCTAGGTTTTGTTTTATGTCAACTTCAATAAGTTTCTGGGCTCAAAGTGCCAAGATTATTATTTATTTATTAAGGGGGGTGAGGATTACTCAGTTTCTGAGGCCGTCTTGCTATCCCCTCCTCTGACCAAAGTTCAGCTGATAAAGATGTGGTACTCAGATTTTGAGAAAATCTACAGAGAGATGGTTGGCCTCTGGACACTGAAGACTATATTTGTCCAGGATGCATTTTTAAAGTTAATTCTCTTCTAATTGTTTGTTTTATTTTTGCTCTTCTGCTGTTTTTAGTGTTGCTTTATTTTATTGTCTGGCTGAATCTTTGCTTACTTTGTTAGATTTTACGACATCTTGAACTACGCTGAGTCATAGCTGTCAACTTTTCCCTTTTCTTGCGAGGAATCCTATTCGGAATAAGGGAATTTCCCTTAAAAAAGAGGAAACGTTGAGAGCTATGCCCTGAGTGGGCTGGCTGCAAATGGTTGCATTGCCTCTCTGGGGAATCTGCCCTTCTCCCCTTTCCCAATTAACTTCCATCTCCAGGGCTCAGGTTGCTGGTTTATTAGACTTTGTGTTTTTTATTTGAAGGACATGCTCCCAGTGACTGTTGTCAATGATTAATGAGTCATTATTGATGACATCACAGGGGTCCACTCTGCACCATCACTTGGGCCAACCTTAGATCTCAGGTTTGGTACCTGAAATCTCAGAGTCTGGGATACTCCAGACCTGCCAACCCTAATGCTGCTTGTAACTATGATGGAGTGTTGTATGCTGCGGCAGCCAAGGAAATTTAGTGTGAAGCTTGTTAAATCTCCCACTGTCTCCTGGTAAGGTGATAACTTGGCATAGAAAGACAGTGTTGCGAATGACGCTAAGGCTTTTGATTTACAGTAGGGAATGAGTGGAACGGAATGGTTCTGCTCTGGAATCATCCTGAGCTTTCAGCGCCTGGTGGATTCCCAATACAGTTGAAACCCATGCAGAAATCCAGCTTTCCTAATTTCAGGAAGATGGAACATATGCATTGCCCATTTTTGAAGGTTAGAAATTTAAACAGCAATGAAGCAACTGCACATCTGTGAAATATGATGCAACAGGGGTAGATTGATAGTATGAAACCCAGTTCTCCCCCAAAAAGAACCCCCCCCCAGTTAGAAACAAACAACACCAGCAACTGCAAACCCTAGAGCCGGGGGGGCAGGGCGGTCACAGTAGTGGAATGTTGTTTCTCTATCACCTTACAAAATCTCCCTATATATATATTTATATGGGAGTTGCCCAAAGCAATATTGCACTACTGTGACATTTTGCAAAATGGGAGGGGGGTTAAAGTGTGTGTTTAAAGTTTTAGCAACTCCAAAAACATTTCCCTCCTAGTTCCACCATAGTGGAAATACAGAACTTGTCATGACCTGGGGGGGGGGGAGGAAAAGGATCCCAGCGAGGGGTGTAGCTGAGACTGGGGCAAACTGGAGATGGGGAAGGAGAGGTTGGGGTAAGAAGTACTCATGGGGTGATGGAGGGCAATGAGGGGATGGGGGTCAGTGCACAGGAACCAGAGCTGCAGGACCAGAGCCAAAGTGGCTCCTGTCTCCATGAACACAGCAGGCTCTGAGGCAGGCATAGGCAAACTCTGGCCCTCCAGATGTTTGGGACTACAGTTCCCATCATCCCTGACCACTGGGTCCATCTGGAGGGCAGGAGTTTGCCTAGGCCTGCTCTGAGGCATAGAGAGCAGTGGGCAGGCTTCTCCAGGAGGCTGAGGCAGGCAAACGCCCACAGCCCAGCTCATTAGCTGGCCAGGTGGGGTTCTCTGGGAGAAGGTGTGTGATTCCTCACCTGGAGTAGGCTTAGAACAGGGGAGGTCACATGCCTCATCAAGCCCAAATGCTGCAACCAGCAGGCAAAATATAAAAGGTCAACTACCTCTGTTGATGGACCTCAGCTTGGATGCTCCAGAATCTCTGCAGGACTGCGCTTTGGACTTTGACCGTGTGGGTTCACTCTAGACTGGGGATTTAACATACTGACTTGCTGCCAGGTAGGCCAAGGGTTCAGGACAGAACTTTTCTTCCTGTGGCATCCTCAAAAAGTTTTCCGGTGGGTTTTCGTTGTGTGTTTTTTAAAGTCAGGGCTCATCTCTGCCCTGCAACTCCTTTTCCTCCTTGATTGTGAGCTGCCCCCGCTAAGGGCCTTCCCCCCGCCCTCCTCCTTTTAACACAAAAATGTCAGCCCATGACGGATTGGAACACGTTCGCCTCTTGCACACACAGTGTTGCCTTTGTGCTGTTACCATCAGTGACCATCCATCATGGTCTAACCTGACAGCCGGCAGCAGAACCCTAATCCCTCAGGCCAGTTTGGAATTACGCGGCCACAGAAGCCACCTCCACACAGCAGCCTCCTCCCAATGTTGAGGGAGAGCAGAAAGAGCACCAGCCCCTCAGTCAGGAAGCTTTGCTAGTCCCCGGGCTGCACTCAGTGCAATTGCTTTCAGACAAGTTGAGGGCTGGACAGCCCTGCCAAGTGGACAAATGAAGGAGACTGCTACACATAAGGCAGTTCACTTGCACAGGTCTGCACAAGCATTGGCAGGTTTGTGTGTTGCCATGTGCACATAGGAAGGCAGTTATGAGTGCTGAAGTATGGGATCATGTGACTGCTTGGCTTAAATTGTCTCGGTCACATTGTCCTCAAAGAACAAGAGATTGTTGGTGGCGCTGTGGTCTAAACCACTGAACCTCTTGGGCTTGCTGATCGGAAGGTCGGCAGTTCGAATCCCTGCGACAAGGTGAGCTCCTGTTGCTCTGTCCCACCTCCTGCCAACCTAGCAGTTCAAAAGCACACCAGTGCAAGTAGATAAATAGGTACCACTGTGGCAGGAGGGTAAATGGCATTTCCATGCGCCCTGGCTTCCGTCACGGTGTCCTGTTGTGCCAGAAGCGGTTTAGTCATGCTGGCCACATGACCTGGAAAGCCGTCTATGGACAAACACCGCCCCCCTCGGCCTAAAGTGAGATGAGCGCCACACCTCAGTCACCTTTGACTGGAATTAACCATCCAGGGGCCCTTTACTTTTACCTTTTTACTTGTCATTATCATCATCATCAATAATAATAATAATAATAATAATAATAATAATAATAATATTTCAGGAAATTTGTACACTGCTTGATTGTTAAAAAAAAGTTACGTGGTTTATAAAATATGGTTATCACAAAGTAAAATTAACAATAATTAAAAACCTTTGAAATGTTAAAATGTCAGTAAACAAAATTGTTTTTATCAGGTGCCAAAAAGAGTACCACCTCCCACATATCAATAGGCATGGAGTTCCAAAGTGTGGTGAGAAAGAAAGAATAATGTTCTGTAAAATTTGAAAGCTGTCCCTGCTTCTCATTGAGAGAGGTAGGTAGGCAGGCACCATTGGTGGACTGCAAAGTTGCCAGGAGTTGTGCAAGTTCAGAAAGAGTATTTGTTGAAATGAGAGAATGGTGGATGTGTACAAAACCTGGTTTGTTTATTTATAAAGGGAGGAATGCTGTCATTGCAGAGTGCAGGACAAGGTCAATATGACAGAGCAATGGTGGAATAAGAAACAAAATGTGAGGTTTTAGTCACCCCAAGTGCAGGAAACATTGGAGGAAGATTAGCATCCATTTTAAGACGTTCTAACTTTAAGGATAAGAAACTCCGGAGGCACATGCTGATCAGGACTGGCAACGAGGCGTAGACAGCATGAGCTACTTAGATTTTCTCAAGTACAAATAATTTGCAATTAGCTGTATCCCCAGGGAGGTGTGATGTTACATGACTGATTCAAGATGGTATAGGTAAGACTGATTTGTGGCGGAGGGTAATGCAGTCGAGAGCCATGAATGGAAGGGGCAATGAGCAAGAAAGGAAAGCTCTGCCTGGAAAATTCAGAAAGGCTGATGGCAAGATGCCACGCTGAGACTGCCATCCTATACACACTTACTTAGGATTAAGTCCCATTGAACTCAGTTGAACTTCCTTCTGAATAGGCATACATAGGATTTTTGTCTATCACCCCACCCTTCAGGCCAGCTCAAAATGTGCAAACTTAGATTTCACAAAAGTTATATACAGTGGTACCTTGGGTTAAGTACTTAATTCGTTCGGGAGGTCCGTACTTAACCTGAAACTGTTCTTAACCTGAAGCACCACTTTGGCTAATGGGGCCTCCTGCTGCTGCCACGCCGCCGGAGCCCGATTTCTGTTCTCATCCTGAAGCAAAGTTCTTAACCTGAAGCACTATTTCTGGGTTAGCAGAATCTGTAACCTGAAGCATATGTAACCTAATGCGTATGTAACCCGAGGTACCACTGTAAAACAATCAAGCAATGAGACAGGATGGGGATGCAATTAATAGAAACATAGGAAAATGCCTTATATGGAATCAGAGCTGTGGTCCATCTAGCTCCATACTGTTTACACAAACTGGCAACAGAAGCTGCATTGCCTTACCCTGACTGGCAGCAGTTTTCCCGGGTTTCAGAACAGCTCAATCTCAGGGTTGTGGGTTTGAGCCCCACCTTGGACAAAAAGGTTCCTGCATCGCAGGGTGTTGCACTAGATGACCTTCACAATGCCTTCTAACACTACAAACCTATGATTCTATTACCTGTTTCTCTCCCAGTCCTACCTTGAGATGCTGGGAGTTGATCTGGGACCTTTTACAGGCAAAGCAGATCCTCTGTCACTGAATTAAGGACCTATCAGGGATTATTGGGAATTAAATCCTATTGGACACAGTTACCAGGATTAAACTCCACTGGATTTAGTGAGGCTTACTCTGTGTAAACAGTCACCTCACTGAAATTAATGAACATGATTAATTTAGCTCCACCAATGGGTCTACTCTGAGCAAAACTTAGCTGGCTACAAGCCAGTAAGACCTATTCAATGCAATGGGGCTTGTTTCCAAAGAAACATGTGTAGGACTGAGCTACAAACTAGCCCTGGCTTCTGCGCTTTTACATATTTATTTATACGAACTATATTTATACCCTGCCATCTCACGCCAAAGCACTAAAAAAAGTGGTTTATGACTAAATAACAGGAGCAATGTTTTTAAAATGAGCTAAAACAATAAAATAGGCACAGGTGCAAAAACATTACTGGGGTGACGCGTTGCCAAAAGAGGTCAGATTTGCATATGGATAGAGGCGAATTTAGAAATATCCTAATTTAAATAGAAACGCAATATATCTCGCCACAGTAGGGAAGAGTGGGGCTAGGGGACCTGTGTGCTTGCTCCATCTGCTGCCCAAGTGCTCGCTGTGGATGGGCAACTTCAAGGTCCTCTTGCACTCCCTTCTTGGGGGTCCTTTATTTATAGACGCTGTGCATGGTTCTAGACAAAAGTTAACGGTGCTGAGATTATGGAGTAAATGGTTGGGGAAGAGGTCCTCACCTCCTGATCCCTTGCTGGTTTAGCCAGACTGTAACCTTTTAAAAAGGTTTTAAAAAGAAGTGTGCATGCACACGAAAGCTCATACCAATAACAAACTTGGTCTCTAAGGTGCTACTGGAGGGATTTTTTTTTTTACTTTTAAACACAGTAGTTAAAGGGGCTGCCATGCAGGAAAAGCTCCTCCCTTGAAACACTGGAGCTGTTGTCAGTCTCAATTTTATATGGTTTTATAGAGAGCAGATACTGATCCTGAATAACAAGAACAGGGTCTTAATAGGAAACCTATAGATAACCTTCCATTGGACATTATGCACAATTTAACATATACTGTCATACAACCCAGTATTTTCATATTCAATTCTGAACCACAGAGTTTTACCTTTGTTACTAAATTTTCTAAGCAGATTTATCACAATGCACCAAAGGTACAAATTTCAAATCTGTGAAGTAGTCCCACTGAGTTTAGCAGAACTGCTTAAGAACGTTGAGTTGAGCGTTCTTCCTGCACGGACTGTGGTGTTTGAGCTGGCTTTTAAAATTTATATTGTCCTTCCAGTGGTTTTTGCATACCTTGTAAAACAGTCTGTCTTGAGATATCAGACAGTGCTGCTTTTTCAGCAGACAGAGGATTTCAGTTTGAGGATTGGGTTACAAAGGCCCTAGACAAAAGGTTTGTTCCCATTGCATGGCTAAACCCTAGTGATTCTTCTGTGTTCTTCAGCCCACTGGGATCCACAATCCACTAAAAGGATGAGAGATAGCAGGGGCAGAGTTTGGTAACTTGGTGCCCTGAGCGAGGACAAAATTGGGGAGGGGGCTAAATATTTCTTAATTTCATAATTCCTTTGGGTAAAGTTGCTTTTTATAGATCTTCTTAGTAGGTACCTGTATAAGATAGTAGTATCTTGCACCCCCTTGGTTTGATGCCCACTGTAGGGGAACCACCTGCACCACTGTAAAGCTGGCACCTTGAATGTCAGGGTGGTAGCATAGCATGGTTTACATTGCAGCCATGCCAAAGTAAGAGATTTCTATGCACGCACATCTCCATCCTCGATCCAGGCAAGCAAGAAGCACCATCACAGTTCAAGGACACATTTCAGCCAGGCAAAAGTATTCTAGGAAGATGTGGGACAGAACTAGTGAAAGATGTAGCCTGGGAAGACTCCTGAGAGGCCTGGAGGACTATATTTGACCTACAGATCTGAGGTTCCTCCCCACTGGTTCAGATGACTGTCCAAACCCAGCCTGTGAATTGTGGCAGAAGAAGAGATGACTAGCCAAGATATTTTGCTGCCAAAGGCAAAGGACAAGATCAGGGCTGGATTTAGGTTTGATGAGGCCTTAAGCTACTGAAGGTAATGGGGCCTTTTATATGTCCAGCTGTCCTTTGACAACACCAATATTGTCACTTTTTTGTGTTGAATATATGCTACATGGTAATTTATGGACCTAATAGGTATCTAAAGCCATTTGCACATAACAAAACATGTATTTTATCAAAGTAATTGTTGAACTGAAATACAATTAAGAAGAAGTATATTAATAGTGAAATTTGGGGGGGCAAGAGAGTGGGGCCCTAAGCTATAGCATGTTTAAAGGTAAAGGGTAAAGGGACCCCTGACCGTTAGGTCCGGTCGTGGATGACTCTGGGGTTGCAGTGCTCATCTCGCTTTATTGGCTGAGAGAGCCGGCGTACAGCTTCCGGGTTACGTGGCCAGCATGACTGAACTGCTTTTGGCGAACCAGAGCAGCGCACGGAAATGCCATTTACCTTCCCGCCGGAGCGGTACCCATTTATCTACTTGCTTTCAAACTGCTAGGTTGGCAGGAGCTGGGACTGAACAACAGGAACTCACCCTGTCGCAGGGATTCGAACCTCTAACCTTCTGATCGGCAAGCCCAAGGCTCTGTGGTTTAGACCACAGCGCCACCCGCATCCCTTTATACGTAAATCCGGCACTGGCCAAGATGCATCTCTCATAGCTACTTCATAGCTACTGGGACCGCTTCCCCCACCCTACCTCAGGGCAGCAGGCTAGTTTAGAGAGTGTTCAAAGCTCTGTCTGGGTGATCTATGCAACTCTGCCCTCCAGTAGAGGTGAGCGGCTGTGTGTGTTCAGTGGAAGAACCATAGCTCAGTGGCGGGGCATCTGCTTTGCACACAGAAGGTCCCAGGTTCAATCCCCAGCATCTCCAGGTAGGGCCAGAAAATATCTCAGCCTCAAATCCTGGAGGGTTGCTGCCAGTCAATGTGGTCAGTGTCTTCAAACTCTGCCCTCCAGATGTTTTGGGACTACAATTCCCATCATCCCTGACCACTGGTCCAGCTAGCTAGGGATCATGGGAGTTGTAGGCCAAAAACATCAGGAGGACCGAGTTGAGGAAGCCTGGTTAAAAGGTATGTTGCTTTGTTCCTATGAACAATATGAAGGGGGGACTGCTGCCCCTCTTCCTCCAACCCTAGGCATCTGCCTCCCTCTCCCTTACTATCCAGGCTGGCCCTGAGGCGACAGCAAAGTCCAGTGAATTACACACACAAGATGGTGATGACTTGTAGGGAAGGCCAAAGCTCCCGTATTTGTATAGAAGAGAGAATTTTGACAGGTTGCCACTATTGTCACCCTGCAGCGCGATGACATGAATAGGTTGCACTTGTTGAAATTCCTTGGTTGAATACAGCCAAAATTTCAAGCGAGGGAGAGGAACGCATTCTCAAACCAAGGATATTTGTGCTTTGTTTAAAATTAAACCTAAGATTCTGGTCTCGTTCGGCAGCTCAGCTATGAACTTCCAAAAGGGGCCCAGACTTATCAGATGAATCATAGGCTGGTTTGATGTCTAACTGTGAAGAGGCAAACTTGAAACATGCGAGCCATCTGCCCAAAGTCCCTCCCCATTGAGCTTGTGGGCTGAGAAATGTGAATAAAATAGAAAGTCCCTCCCTACTGGTAGGGGGATGTTGAAAGGGAAAATATTATCACATTTTTGGCTGACATTCTTTCCATTGACCAGTCCCTTGGCTGGTATTTGGCCTAAGGGAAGGCTGTACCCAGATGTATGAGCAGACAGGAGAGACTCTGACAGTACACTCCAATGCATGTTGACTCAGACGTTAAGTCCCACAGAGTTCAATGGGACAGACTTCCTAGTAGGCATGCCTAGGCTTGCAGCCACAGACCTTGAAAGTGGCCAATGGAATTATGTGGGGAACTGAAAAATAAAAGCTTGCTTGGTATTGTAGTATAGCAGCTAGAATTCTGGGCTTTTGAAAGAGGGCAGAGACTTGGGTTCAAATTCCTGCATGGCTGTGAAGGTCACTGAGTGGTTTTTGTGCAACTTGTTGCCTTGTAGGCTAAGGGTTATATCCAAAAGTTAAAGTCATTGACTAGTATACTTATTTGCACCAGCGGAACATTCTTGTGCAAGAGAATGCATAAGCAGTTTGCTGGCAGCTTAATTGCGCAATGGATTGCACTATCATTGCATAATGAGTTTCTGCTAGTGCTAGTGTGTTGGATTCCTCTGTTGTGCCACATAAAAACTCACCTGTTCACTAACCCTTGCACTAGTGCACAAAGATCCCTAATCTACCTCTCACAGGGTAAAATGAGAGAACCACACACATTCTTTCTGAAGCCCAGCTGGCACTGCCATTGACATTATTCCAGCACCAAGGTAATACCATGCTATTGACATAAGCATTTGGGTGGCATTGACTTCCATTGTATTTGTTCTGCTTATGTTGATTCTTACTGCTGAGGACTGGGATTTAAATTTATAATCTAATCACCATCACAAATATGCAGTATGAATGTTTGTGATGGTAAGGTTGTATGTTGTCATTTTATGGATTGTAACTCTCCCTAAGATCATTTCATATAAATAACAGCAATGTCTAGAGTCGTGGAGGCAAGGGAAGGGTCAAATGATGCTGAAACACATAACCCTGTTCCCAGCCACATGAGGCAACCACTTAAGGCCAGTGGCGCAGCGTGGGGGGTGCAGGGGGGGCCGGCCGCACCGGCCGCAACATCTGGGGGGGGGCGCTCGCACTCGCAGCTCTCTGCCCCTACCTGGCTCACTCACTCTAGGGGGCGCAAATTACTTGCCTTGCCCAGGGTGCTGACAACCCACGCTACGCCACTGCTTAAGGCATCTCATAAAAAGAACAGAAACCAATCACAATGTAGTCAAACAAATGCCAATATGAAATACAAGCTGGCACCAATATAAACCACCAGAATGAAGTATTAGTGCTTTTCCTGCAAACATCTTTACTGCCTACCATGAGGTGATACTGACTCAGGCATACTTCCCCACAGAGCCTATTCTCTCATCTAGCTGCCACTACTGAGGAGGGTCCTCTTCCATATATCTGTTCAGTGAAGCTGAAGTTTCTGGGCAACATCCATGGGCAGCCCCACAGAGAACACATGACAGGATCCCAACCCTGGTAGTGACAAGGGCGTTAATAACTTCTTGCCTTCGGTTGCTGTTCATCACCTTTTTTCAGTGGACGCAGGCACCTCAAGCTTTGACCCAGGTGTCATGATCAGGGTGGCCATCTGTAGAGGCAGAAATTCCATGCCCCTCACAGTTACCTGCGAGACAGAAAACCAACTTCTCCAGAAGCGTTAAGAAAGGGACTTCACCTGTTGGCTTTCAGCCTCTCACACCGCTGTGTTAAGGACACATGGTTTCTATTCATAAACAGGTGGTGCAATGCTAATGATGCCACCTGAGCCAAGACAGAAGCAGAAGTGTTTGGCAGGCAAGTGGCTCTTCAGCTCAGGAGCAGCTTTGGAGCTGCCTTTGTGCCTCTCCCTGCATTGCTGCTGTTCAGGAGGGCCAAGAGGCCTTGGGACTGGCAGGGAGCAGTAATTGAAAGCAGCAGATGAGGCAGGAATGCTGTGCAGAGCTGCCAGCTCAGGGAGCCGACTGATCATCAAGATCATTGTAGGAGAGCAAGTGAAAATAAATCCAATGGGGCCGTTGTTTGAGAGGCGGCTGG
Source organism: Podarcis raffonei (assembly GCF_027172205.1). Taxonomy (NCBI): domain Eukaryota; kingdom Metazoa; phylum Chordata; class Lepidosauria; order Squamata; family Lacertidae; genus Podarcis; species Podarcis raffonei. Next base: position 68,034,488 of record NC_070607.1, read on the forward strand.
GCTTCTCTGGAGCACATGCCAGCTCCCCACCCCCCCACCCCCTTCAGCCACACAGCACTACCCCAACCAACAGACTAATCCCCACAGGGAGAGTACATGAAATCAGATGGACAAGTTTTGATGCGAAGCAGCAGCTTAGGGCAAGCTCAGGTTTCCTGGAGGTTTGCTATATTTATCTCCATGATTTAATGCCCGCACGGGGTTTAAATGCCACCAAGCAGTTGGTGCGAGGAGCCAGAGTTTCACTCCCTGACACAGGCTCTGCCTTGCCAGACGCTCACCATGGAACTCCTCGAGACCAACCCTTACTTTTTTGCAGACCAGAGGTTTTACGACGGGGAAAACTACCTGAGCCCTCGCTTGCACGGCTACGAGCAGACGGCCTACCAAGACCGAGCAGCCATGACCCTGTGCCCCGAAGTCAGGGCTGGCTTAGAGGAGAAGGCCTCATCCCTGCCGGACCACAGTCCCGGCCAGTGTCTGCCCTGGGCGTGCAAAGTCTGCAAGAGGAAAAGCGTCTCCATCGACAGGCGCCGGGCTGCCACCCTGAGGGAGAAGCGCCGGCTGAAGAAAGTCAACGAGGCCTTTGAAGCTCTGAAGCGGAGCACTTTATTGAACCCCAACCAGCGGCTTCCCAAGGTGGAGATCTTGCGCAGCGCCATCCAGTACATTGAGCGCTTGCAAGCTCTGCTCAGCACTCTCAATCAGCAGGAGAGGGACCAGCGAGAACTGCGCTACTGCAACTCCAGCACCCAAGCGGTGGTAAGTGCCAGGGGAAGGGTACGAGCGAGCTGTTGCCATCAAGCGTAAGAGCACCCATGCCACAGTCCGACTGTAGGAGCCAAATGACTACTCTACTGGTCGCTCTTACTGAATGACTATTTTGGCCCATGGACATAGGAATATAGGATTTATACCAAGTCAGATAAATTATCCATTTAGTTCAGTATTGTCTACACTGACAGTCAGCATTTCATGCAGGGGGCATCTACATCCTTACATAGAAAACCTGGGGACCTTCTGCATGCAAAGCAGAACTGAATGATGGCCCTTCCACAACAGCACCCAGCAAGATGTTCCTAAGTTGGCAGTGAATGACAGCTTTTCTAGTTTCAGTCATTGGCTCCTACACCATACCTATCTTGCATAGAATACATATATTTTGAGTTAGCTGTATCTTCGCAGGGAATAGCATGCATCATGTTTCCTTACGTGTTCTCACAAGGGGTTTTTTCACCGGAATTCAGTTCCAGCACCTCTCAGGTGGGCACTATTGCCATTATAAAGAGAACAAAGGAGGTGTCCGTGGTGAGGTCTGGAACCTTTTTTCCTAGAAAAATTGCACTGGTTCTCACCATTTATGCAGCCTAAGGCAACTGTAAAGCCAGCCTGAGAATTGATGCAGAAAAGTCAGCATGGACTGGAAGATTCTACCTCCCCCCCTTCCAAGTGAATTTATCACAGTGGGGGAAAGAGTTGTTTTAGCATTATGTTGCCATATAACATTGGTTGAGTTACAGCCTTCGTGTTCTCAGCATGCAGTGCTAGTGGATAACCTGCAGGAATATATTATATTTCTTCGTTGTGTTTCTCCAAAAGTGCAGTTGTGGCTACCTTGCTACCTCCCACTTACAATTAAGTACCATTCAGCTATTTAAAAGGCTGCAATAGAACTGTGGTAGTCAAAGCTGGGTTGAATAAAAAAAATCAATTTTGAAATATACTTAAAGTGCATTAGATGCTTTTCATACCAACAGGATGTTCCCTTTATTGTCTACATAGAAGATGGGAATAAACAGCAGAACCATGACTGGCACACCCCTTGTAACCAAAGTGACCAGCATACAGGACTTTATTCAACAGATGACAATTCAGAAGCGAGTTCTAGCATATGTGCCAATGAGAAAGTATGGCTGGGGGGGGGGAGCATTGATAGCTGGACACCTGTTGAGTTCAGATGGGTTACTGGGTCTCCATTTAAAGATGCACAAGGGCATTTGGGTACAAACCTGGACCTACAGTCCAAAGGGGACAGAAGAGGCGATTAAAAGGTGAACAAATGCTTTAGAAACATTACTGAGTTTCTCTTCTGAAGCTTCCCTGTAGCAGGAGGACTTGCTTAGCTCCACCTTTCAGGGCATCCTTTTCAGGATCTAGATCTTGCTACACATTTTGTTTCATGGTCTTCTTGACATTGACATGTAAACATCAATAATGATGGAATACACAGGTGGAGAATATTTTTATAGCTTTATTATTTGTAAATGTGATCTTTGCATGAGTTAATACTATTATTCATTTGGAGCTGCACTGTCCTTTCCAGGCTGTGACACTTTATGGTTTACATTTTTTATTTTTGCTATGTCTGCACTTAAAAAATAATAATACAGAAATCAGGAAGACAGCTGTTGATAAAAGAAAGAAATGTGTGAAAGCAATTGTTCTTCCTGTCTTCTGAAAGCTGTTTCACACTAGCTGCTGTCTGAAACCAAAACTGTAAACTTCAGGGCTGGTTGCAGCTTATACTGATCTTCCCCTTCCATTGTGTTGAGCAGCAACAAGTGTTTTGATGTCTGTTGATCAATTTCAAAAAGGGTTTGGGAGGAACAGCACTAGAGAATTTTTGAGGTATTTTGCAACATCTAACAGTTCTATTTAAAAAGCAGGGTGAAGTCTTCCTTTTTAAATAGGAAACTCCCATTTCCTCTACATTGTCTTTAAGAATAAGAAAACTATTTGCATGGTCACTTTTTAGCCCAGGAAATTCCCAGCTGTTAATTAGTTGCAAACAGAGGATAGCTGCACTTCTGTTTACTAGCCCTGAAGGATTCCTTATGTTTCATACCTGGAAAATTTTCCACACATGCAAATGTATCCTCCTTACTGCAACACAAAGAATGTGGTGGCCAGGCATAACTTGATTGTTGTGGGGGATATTTTGTGAAAATCAACAGAACTCCCCCTTTCATATCTGCCTCACTTTGCAAAACTTGCCCTCTGGCTCTGCTGGACTAAATTAAACACTCATCCACGAGCAGTAGTTTCCTTTATTTTTAAGGTCAAAGAGCAGCATGGTTACCCCATCTTCTTTCCAGCTACCTTATCATTTCAGGAGTCTTTACTTTTTGTAGGCTGCATACTCCCATATAGCACAAAGCCGGCTCTGGAATGCTCATCCAGACTGAGAGTAATGAACAGCTGCATGCTACCCACCTGCCCCCCCCCCACTCACATGCACACAGCATGGCTGTACACACATTGCCATTGAGGATAGGTTACTGTACTACTGGCTCGGAATTCAGCTTACAGGACTCCCCCCCCCACACACACACACATTTATGGCACTTCTTTAATTATGCAGACACAAAGCAAAAAGAACAGTGGGAACACCAGTATCACATGCTATAAACTAAATCACCATCTCTCTCACACACACAAACAAAAACAATAAGCTCATGCACACACCCCAATCTAAATTCCAGGGGGATCCTGTATACAATGCCATTTCACTGCCTTTAGGACTTTGTCAGTATTTTCAATCAGACAGCTGAGAGACCATTCCTGGCAAAATAACAAATAAATTCCATACAGGATGCTAAAAGGACAAAAATAACTTTTGAGAGTTAGTGAAGGAACAAATGCAAGGGCACATTCCTAATGGAGATCCTTAAATGTAACCAAACCTAACAGCCTCCATCTTCCCATTTCAGGTGACTAGTGACCATGGATCCAGCAGCACCTCATGCAGCCCTGAATGGAGCACCCAGCTAGACTTTAGCACTCATCCTGGAGGTAAGCAGGAAGCCTTGTCCAATGACCAATTCCTCTTTGGAGGTTCCGCCCTGCCATCAGCCAGCACCATCACTCTCAAGAGCTCCTTCCAGGCTTTTCTGCTCTCTCCTCTCCACCTCTCTAGGCATGTTCCTGCTGCCTGCTTCCAAGGTCCTAGAGGCAGGAAAGCCATGCACAGTCATGAAGCTTCTGGGTTTCTAAGCACAGGCATCCCAAAATGTTGGTTGATCATTAAACCATTGTTTTTCCATAAGCAGTTGACATCCAATATAAAAATCCATTGGTCTATCAAGATGTCTCTTTCTCCCTCTGATCTGAATCAGCTTTGATTTTAAAAAATCAGAATTGAGAGACCATTTGATTAGGAAGAGACTAGCTGATGGGCTTGACTCCATTTGTCTCCTGATAGAGCATATATTTTTTTGGAACCTGTCTGTTCCATATTAAAATATACCATATCATTCTGATGGACTTTCAAAGGTGTCTACCAACAGTTTGATGGGATAAAAAGCTCTGCAAAAGTATCGATACAGTTGTACGACGGCATTGCTAAAGTGCAACAGGAAATTAAAAAACCAGAGCAATAGCCCAAACCAAAAGTCCCAGGATTCATTTTTGTAACCATGCAGTGGAATGTCATCAAGGGCAGAGGATCTGCCGTACCTTGTATTAAAATTAAAACCATTTTAACTTAAAATGCAATTTTGAATAACCATGTTTAATAACACTGCTTCTTAAATTCCAGCCATTGTACAAATGAATAGAGTTTCCTCTGTAATTAGAAACCAGAGGAAATTCAAATGAACTGGAACAGAATCCTTTCTTGCAGGTGCAATGGATGCTGAGTTGTACAAAAAATGGGGTTGGTGTGCTTTAGCCTGCAATCAAGTATCATTAGATTTAGTATGAAGGTTGTGGGGTGGAGTAGGGGGGAGAGAACACGTCCTTCAGACAGAGAGAGGCATACACAGCACTAAGCTACATTCCACAAATAGTCTGAGCCTTTATTTCCCCCCACCTAGGATTCCCTCTACCCTTGTTCAGCAGCAACCAAATTCTCAGAGAAAGCCACCTGCTTAAGGTCACTCTCTTGTTCTCCGCAGATCATTTGCTGAGTGATGATTCTTCCGAAGACCACAATCTTCACTCGCTGTCTTCGATTGTGGACAGTATTGCTGTGGAGGATGTGGCCGTTGCGTTCCAAGAGGAGAGGGCTCAGAACTGAGGATCCAGACAGTGATGTCCATCTCAGTCTTTCTTTATTAAAAAAAACCCCAAAGTCATTACCCGCAGATTGTAGGGTAGAAGAAACGTGATACTAGGACTTTACAATTAAGAGAAGTTTCTCTGCTCTCTTCACTAACACTGGATGATGTTCCAAAGGGGGAAAAGTCCTCCTTCCCAACTAACACTGGATTATTATTTTTTTATTTCCCATGCCAAAGTCATAGACTTTAACCACTGAAGCCACTTATCCAATTCCATACACTTGAAAAGTGGTTCTTTTTTCTTCTGCTTTCCCCCAGTCAGAAGCAAGCTAATGAGAGAGGGGCCTAGTAATTTTCATAGTCTGCTTGCTTTCCAGAAAGGAAGGGTATCATGGCTTTACTGATAAGCTTATGGATCTCATTTCCTCTGGAAATTGGGCTGGAGTTGACTGATCAAAGCATTCTGATGTATTACTGGGAACACTAAGTATGTGAGAAATTACACTCCTGTGTAAAGGAAGGATTCCAGTGTGGCCTTTATTCTTTCTTCCGTTTTTGTAGAAGTTTTGTTTCTTTTGGGGGCCAATGGTCTTTTTTCTAAAGAAATGTGGGTGTGTGCAAGTGTGTATTTTTTTATTTTACTTTAAAAATACTGTCTGACCAACTTCTTTTGGCAGTCTGCGATTTCCAGGCCCAGAAGCCATATAAAATGCTGCCTCTGAAGTCTTTTCTACTGTGTGAAGTTGCCATTTTTTTGTATTTTTGCTAACTTATTGTGGGATTTCTTTTTTTAAAAAAAAAAAATAAAGGATTTTTTTGTTTGAACTTCTTTTGAGATTGTATGGAAGAGTTTTGGTTTCCTATGGAAGTCTTGAATCAAAGTAACTGAAATGCATTGGGCAATATGTCATCTTCAATATAACTCTGTGGTCTTTGCCCCCTTCTTACTATAGTTGATGCCTGCCCTCATTCATTCCATCAGAACAAAGCAAAATATGCTGTGCCGTACCAAAGGGGCAGTACACATATATCCCAAGTGTCAGACACCCAGCTAACACCAAGTATTAGTTACTGTCATGGACCCTGTGACAAACTGCTCAAGGTCTACTGTACCTGGACAGACAGCAGAAGGAGAACATAGCCATGAAATTTCCCTTTTTCCAGCAACCATTCTGAATTATTTTGTTCCTCTACATTCATAAAATGGAACTCTTAAGAACTTCCAGGGACATAAAAGCTGATCCCTGCAAAAGGAGGGAAGTCCAGCCACAATTTCCAGTGTTACCTCTTGCAAGAGCATAAATGCTCAAGCATACCCTGGTTCTATGCGAGAAAGTATTGATTGGATTTTGGGGTGGCTCTGTGTGTCTACCAAAAAAAGAATCACCCTCTGTGATCCTATTTCATTTCTTGATACTTTGCCATTCAACCTGTGTTATAACTGATAATTATCTCATATCTCTGTACTGGATATGATTAGATCCATCAAAACCCAGTGTAAAAAACCCCCAGCAAAATTGCCGACCCTCAAATAAGCCTATCATTTGTTTCTCTGCATGAATTATAAAATTAAGAGCTATACTCAAAGACCCACCTAGTACAGCATTCTATTTTCCGCAGTAGCCAATCAGAAGTGCATGGGAGCCCTGTAACTCATACACATTCCTCAAGTAAATCTTTTTTTGAGTGTATCCCTGTATTTAAATGTGCTTCAGCTATTGGATGTCTAGGGGTCAACTGCCCATGTCTGTTATGTGTACTGCTACGGGATCTTCATACATAAGATCAGCACAAAGGATGTGCGCCTTGTGAAATCCCAAAAAAGGAATCGGTGCATCCAAGGCCCCAAAATGTTTTGTGCACACAGGCCCTTGAAACACCCCTGATGCAGATGCCAAAAGAATAGCATAATTACATCTTCACTCCCTGGGCTGCTAAGGGACTCCTAGATGACTGGGTCTAAAAGCTTCTGACTGGCATGCCTTATTGAAGTAAGGAGACTACAGTGAAAAGGTGGGTGGCTTTGGGCTTTTCCTTACTTCTCATCCCACCCAGCCATAAGGATGTAAGATGGTGCTAAAATGCTCCATCAAGCCATAGGAAGTGTTCAGTCAACTAGTGGGCCAATTAAGCATCATCATTATCAGGCCAGATATGGCTCACATGCCACCAGTTACCACAAACATCGTGCCCAGAGAATCCGCTTTAATGCAGAAGAGAATTATGAATCCACCGAGCCTTGCTTTAAAATCAGATTTATTGGAACACACATACACCCATTCCTGACTTTTTTTGCAGGGTTTGGAATCCATGCAGTACCAATAATATGACAAAAGAAAGAGGTTGTTGATATAAAGGGATCACTTACTCTTTAAATTAAAAAAATATTTAATACTGTATTAGGCAAGTCGTACACCAAAAAGACATTGCAACTGTACAGTCTCTTGGATATTGCACTTCCAAACAGCACGGTATGAGTATAGGGCATTCCAGCCACCAAGAAATACCACGTCAGTAATAAGAGGGCCACACTAGGCAAAAGGCAGCATGAGGAGACAAACGGATCCTACCCTAGAAGGAAGAAACAGCTAGGAACCTTTTTGGATCACAGGCTATCTGTAAATGCAAAGAGAAGAAAGGGGAGATTTTCTGTTTGTCTACAGGGAAAGATAAGAGCATTTACTGTTTACCCAACAGAGATCTGAGGACATCACTTGAACTCCCAGCGTCAGATTTCATTTCATACATGACAAAGGGACCTGGAAGACATACAAACTTGTTTGGTAGCTACTCTCTCCTTCTCACCAAGCACCTCCATGCCCTGCTTTCAGCCCTGGCCCTTTTACATCAGAGGAACAATACTGCCCATTGGCAGATGTTCCTTGTTGCCTGTGGCATGGTGGGCAGTCCCAGCAGAAATGCCTGCTGCTGCGTTTGTGGGGGAGTTCAGAGCTGGGTCTCCCATAGTCTCATCATTGCCTTTGTCTCCTTAACGATTGTCTTATTGGGTCTGAGCTGTACGGTGGGAACAAGCAGCTACTGCTGCTCTCAGGCATATTGGCAAAATGAAACACAGGCAGATAATGGTGCAGGGACTGCTGCAGACCACTATTAAGGTGCTTCCATGTCTTACCAGACCTACATCAAGATCACTGCATCACACACAGTGGGGAGAGAGATGTCTGTTCTCTTTCTCAGTGAGAGCATGTCTAAAGCCAAGGGAACGGGGGAGATAAATGGGAAGCCACAGATATAATTGGGGTTTAAGGACACCAAACAGGAGATCAGGGGTTGTGTACAAGCAGGAGGAAGAATCTTCTTTTGGCCATGTGGCCTAAAATGGTTGGCCTGTAGCTTCTGTTCTTTGGAGCCAAGGAGCAGGCACAGTCTGGTCTCTGGCCTAATCTCGGAAAGCAGCCAGTGTATAACCATACAAGTAGTGGGAATGTGCTGCAAAACAAAAGGGTACAATGTCTACATTAAACATGAAGGATGTGATGCTGTGGAAAATCTGCTCTGTGCCTGTGCTCCTCCTACAACTATTCACTAGGGACCGAGTGAAAGATTAGGCATTCAACAAAGCCCCAACAGATACAACAAGGCCCAATGCTCCAAGCACCTTTGCATGGAGTACCTAAGAGGGTCAGAGAAAGGTTGAGAGAATCCGCAGTTTGCATACCCCACCTCTGCCAGGTTAGGAGATCCCACTGAAGCTGCCTTGCTCAAGAATCCTCAGAATCCTGATGCTGGCAAACTGCTATTCACCAGCCTTTAGCACAGATTTAGAGTCCACACGGATCAGCATAGAAATAGCAGAAGCTAGACACAAGCACAGTCATGGCTGATCCATGGATTTTGACTGTGAGACCCACAATGAACATGGCCAAGTTTGTTCTTGTCACTGGAAGCGTCAGTGCTGATGTTGCCTTGGGGAGAAAGGGATAAACTTTGCTATCTTTATCCAACAGCTGTCCCCTTCATTTCTATAGATGCCTCTCCAGCCCCTATTCAGCACATTCCTCCTTCCTCCTCCTCTTTGTTAGTATGATCCATTAAGATTTTGCCGACACTTCAGTCACCGGAATTTCTTGGTTATTGAGCTTACAGCATGCAACTAGACTAGAAAGTTTCCTACTAGGCAGGAAACAGCTTCTATAATAATCTGAAGGAGAAAGTATCCAAATGGCTCAACTGTAGCAATTTCTCTGCCAGTAAATGGGCCCTGCCTACAAACACCGTAACTATTAAACCAGTCTTGGAGGACAGCTTTATAAAAGGGGAGCAGTTTCATCAAAATGAAGCTTCTGTTGGAATAACAGCTTGATAGTCGGGCTGAATATATTGACCTAAAATTCGTATGTAGGCAATTTGTGGCTCTGTAAATAGTGTTGGATTGTTGTTGTTGTTGTTTAGTCGTTTAGTCGTGTCTGACTCTTCGTGACCCCATGGACCAGAGCATGCCAACTCTCATTATCCCTGACCACTTGCCATGTTGGCTGGAGCTGATGGCAATTTGGGTTTAATACTGACAGAGCCACAGGTTGCTTGTCCCTGGTTAGGTAGGTAGGTAGGTGCATCTTCTAGGCAAGATCCAAGATGTTTTGTCATGTACTATCAGTTTCTACCAAATATTCATGTTATAATCCTATTCTTCCTTTCTTCCAAGAAACTCAGAATGACATTTTAACTTCACAGTAAACCTGTAAGGCAGATTAGCTTGAGGGAGAGTGACTTCCCCAAAGTCATTCAGAGAGCTTCAGAGCTGAGCACAGAATTACAGACAGGTTTTCCAGATCATAGCCCAACAATATATGGTTCTCTGCTGAATCAAACACATCTAAAAGTAATGTGTGAACTCCGTTAAAGTTTAAGAAACTGTGCACAATATTTTTTCAGAAGCTAAACCCTCTACCATCAGGAATATCAGCAGTTCTTCTTCATAGAGAACCCGGGTGGCCAACAATTAAGCCAAGAGTGAACTGCACTCAATCAAGTATAATAAAAGAACAGCTACTATGGCAATTAAGTTCTTTCCTGCACTGTGCTATATAGAACTGGGTGATAACCAACTCTGGAAAACAGCTTGTCAATATGTTTTAGATGATTATTCTCTTCCTGAACTGAGCTCTGCACTGACCTTAAATAAGTATCAACTAAGGGATTGGCACTTCTGGCAGAAAATGTTTGGTTTCTTTTGAGAGACAATAATAGCTTCATAACACACTGAGTGGCCCTCTATGTACTGGCTGCAATATATATATATATATATATATATATATATATATATATATATATATATATATACATATATATATATAAAACAAATCGTGAAAAGGGAGTTAGATAAAATTGCTATAACTTAGTTGTTTTAGTAATTCAGAGGTTTAATCTGAAATCAAGCTAGATTTAAGCTTCTTGGTGTCTCTCCTCTCTTTCTTCATGGATGTTGGCTTATTTTATGGGCTCCATGGCTTTGTCCACTTGTCTTTGCTTTCTATTATTTAAATGTTGGATTGCAATATCTCTGAAGAAAAATGTGCCTGTGCCTTATTGCCCTACAAAGAGAGGCCACTGAAGCAGTACTGGATGTTTCGTGTGCATTGAGAAATCACCTATAACACATGCTAGATATTGCTGTGCTAACAACTGCTCCTGCAAACACCAAGACAGAGCTAAAGTGTTGAAGCCCATGTTTGTTGTTGTTGAGACTAGGGTTGTTGAATGAATAAATCTGGCACCCATCAGATATATAACAACTGTGCTGGGTCCTCTGGTCTGACATGGACTAGAGAAATTGTGAGGCCACTGGGGTGCTGAAGTTCAAACATGGGAATACAACACAATCTCCTGTGCAACTTCTTTTGTCATGATACTGACTCTCACACATATAGCACAAAAAGCTGAACTGGTGATACAGGAAACTTCCCTGCAAGTGAATTAAGGCAGACAACAAAAATTGTGTTTAGAAGCCTGACGACAGAGAAATTGATTTCTGGTTTATTTCATTAGTTTCTGGAAGTTCTCTAGACTACTGAGAATATAGCTACTCTACCCTAATTTCTACACTTACCTGGGCCCTGGGCCAATGGTCCCATTGGAAACTGAATCTCAGCAGGAATATGTGCGAACTGTGGATGTCTCCAGCCTTTGGGACCCAGATGCACCAACTGCAAACCATTTAGCAACAACACATAAAAAGCATGCAATTAGTGAGATCAGAGCTCTCATGCAAAGCACACCATTAAACTCTTGGTACCCTGTTGCCTGACTGCCTAGCTTGGCTTATTACAAAGGTCAGGCGCAATTAAAGTCAATTAAGCAAGTTTAGTCAGTTAAAAAGTACTAACTAATGCTTTTTAAAAGGCATGAAAGTGCAGCTGCCTAGCATCAGAGGTATATGGCTTCAGAGCTCAATAAGAAATAAAATGTCAGACCACTGAATGACTAAATAGACAGGAGTCTAAAGCAGCCAAGGGAGCTATTCAAGGAGCAGAACTGGAGGGAAAGGAGTTGTTCTATTATGTGAGGGTGTAAATTCACATCAGTTGGACACCACAGAACAACATACCCAATTTGCAAGGTCAGATCCTTGAAAGGTCCTTTCTTCCAGACTGATTAGAAACTCATCAAAATATACAAAATAGCTTTCTCATTTATCTTTTCATACCTTCATCCCTGGGCTAAAGCAACTCAGCAAATCCCCTGCATGAGATTCAGAAAGGGGTAATCTTGGCAAGATCAAATGGGACATCAACTGTTCTCAGAACTTTCTGTGCCTATCTAAACTCTCTGATACCAGCATCAGATGCAGGGAGTTCATGAACCAAAAGTAAGGTCCATATGTAGTCTGGGCAGGCAAACCATGTTAGAAGTCCAATTAGTAGTGACAATCTTATTCAGGAAAACAGAGTGTTGGGCTTCTTATCATCAAAGATCACACACCATGCAGCATCCAAACACTTGGCGGTTTGAAACTGTCTTATTCATCTCTCATGAACAAGAGCAAAGCTGGACCTTACCTTCTGGTGGCATTTTTTTCGGTGGTGCTGAAGGAGGTGGAAGGGGCACCAAGGAGGTCACTCGGAACCCTGCTGGGAGCGTCTCTGCTGATCCACTGAGCATGCTGATGCTGTGAAAGTCTCGGGGGCGGAAGCGCTTTCGCCAGGAGGGAGTTCGTCGAAAAGTCTTGTCATCACCCTGTAAGGAAAGAGAAGATTATACCACATACCAAGCAAAGCAATCAGCTAGGCCTTCCTCAGGGAGAAGTAGTAAGTACTGGCATTTGTGGAAAGGAAAAGACTCGTGCAGGTCTCTTATGCTACAGGAAGATCGGCAAAGTCTGAAAAACATTGACAGAGAACTCATTGAAGGGAGTTGGGCTGGTTCAGACCAGCTAGTTTTCCTGGGTTTGGGGCATGCCTCTGAATCTTAGCTAGCAGCACTGGCCACTGTGAGCTGTCCAAGGTACTGACAAGCTGCCTTTTGCTCTGTCCTGCTTTCCTGGCTGGGATCAAGCAGAGTTGACTCGGACCGGATTACCCATTTTGCCATGATCCTGCTCTTTGGCACACAACTTCTGTGCTATCAGTGAGCACCCTGGCATCAAACTGGCCTCCCCTCCCCTGAAACTTTAAGACAAGACTCCACAGTGCACATTTTGTTTCCTGCAATTAGTCTTCCACATACTGGTGTATATCTGTTCTTAATTTGCTCTGTGTGGCATGCCGAACCCATGCTTCTTCTACATTTTGTCCACTGGCTGAATCTTCATTACCAAATAGGCATGTTGATAAAGTAGGTTGTGCGATTACTTCATTATATATCCACCTCAACTCACATAGACTACACTAATGCAAAGATTTTGAAAGTGGGTTAACATGTGGTATTGTAATAAATTTGGATTCAGTTGCAAACTAGGATTTGGATGAAATAATCACTCACTTCTATATTTCATGCTGAACACAGCACAAATCAGCTCAATGAAATTGTGTGAATAGGCCTTCAATCTCCTTTTTATGGGGTCAAATAGTACAAAAACCTCAGCATTCACAGTAAGAAATCTCTCAAGGATTATATTCTAATTTTCTAACTGAGTCGCATACTTTTCAGAAATTGTCTCTCTTTCCCTATGGAAACAATCTAGAAATTTGGCCATCCTACGAAGTGGGATAATGAAGATAACAATATACCAATAGTGTTTTAAACCAGCATTTGTCTTGGTCAAGTGATAATTCTATCTCAGATACAAGGAAACTTAAGCAGAACACAGTTATGGAAAATTAATGAGAAGCCCTTGCAGACTTTATTCTTTCCTTCACTCACTGACAAATACTGGGATGCTGATGGTGATTAACAGAAATGTGAAAGAATTCAATTTTACTTCAATTTGCTTCGAATAGAAATAAGAGTTAACTTGCCAGAATAACAACAGTAGATGTTGTTTACTTGAAATGACCAAATCCCTTTTTTACGTACTTTCTAATCCGGTGTCAAAGTTTCTGATTCAGTATCAGTTTTTTTAAAAAATGTTTGCCTTGAGTTTTCTAAATGCAGCCTACTTGCCTTGAACCCCTAGATGTTTCCCTCTTAAAATTTTAAAAATTCATCACAAAAGATGATTTCAGAGTGTGATAACCCAAAGAAGATTGCCCAGTGTCATTATTCCTCATAGCCCCTTATTTTCTTCCTTTTGAAGTTTCCTCATTGTGACCTCTAAAACAAAAATGTTGCATATTGCTGATGGTAAATAGGTTGTTTAAGCACATAGATAGCTGCTGAAGATTCAAATTCAGAGGTAAAATTAAAACACCTCATTAAAAGAGATATATTCATTTTTAAGGCAATCAAAGCAATTGGAACGCTAGTTTCATGTTTGCATTGATGGCTCCCAAAATGGATTTTTACAATAGAAGCCAATAATGTTAAGCTGGTGAAATCTTAGCAATCATGATCCATATTCACTCACATAAATTGTACAGGTTTCACAGTTCAGCATCCAGAGCTATTCTCTCTGGCCTGTCACTAGCCAGTTTCTGACTGGTGAATACCAATGGTGATGCCACACCTGTGGAATTCTCCCTCTAGAGAGATCAGAGGTGTTCCCATTTTTTAAAGGCACAAGAATATGTTTATTCTAGAAGGCATTCAATGATTGACTATTTTTATTGCCTTCTATTGGTTCTTAAAGCTACTGGGTATTCTTGGTGTTTTATTTGATTTTTAATATTCTATTCTATTGCTGTAAGTAGCTTTGGGAAACTTAGCCAGAAAAGCCAAGTATATAATAGCTTAAATAAATAAACACAGGCCAGGGTCTTCACAAGTTCAGAGCAAAATTACCATTTCCTTATCATTCTTTATTTTCTGAAAATCAAAGACCTGCCTTTCCCAATACAAGCGTCCTTGAGTATTATGGTCATCAACAGAGGCCCTTCTGCTCTCTGTGAGGAGGGAGCGGACTTGTTCAGTGGCTGAGTTCAGGCTCTGACACTCCCTGCCCAGGTAAGTCTGCCTCATTGCTTCTTTGATGGCCTTCCACCGCAGTGTGAAAGCCTTCTTTCTTATATCTTTAGTGGCTTAAATGAAACCTGCTTTACTAATTGCAGTGGTTATTCTTATGGTTTTACCAGCTCATCATTGGCTGCTTTTCTTTTTAATAACAATGCATTCCATGTTTTCATAGTATTTGTAACTTTTTTTATTGCGTGTGTATTCTCTGTTTAGTTAGCTGCCTTAGAATAAATGTTTTAAAATTTAAATGCATCGCCAGTTGAAAATACCATGAAATTGGTTGTTATTATGGGATGGACTAGTACTATGAGATGCAATATTATGCGAGATACATTCTCTCCCTCTTCCAAAAGGGAGGAAGTCCCCGTAATGTACTCTCTCTGGCTACTTATTTAAAAACACTTAAAAACTTTAAACCAAACTCTGTATATGGCATTGCCATACTCCCTTCAAAACTTCCATGCTCATTTTTTTCAGCTGTATTCAAAATGGCAACAGCAGAACAGCTTTCTGGGTGGCTTGACCAAACAAAATGCAATGCCCACTCCTTCACTAAATTATTCCTTAAAATTATGGGTGCTCAGCTTTGAATATGGTAGAACTCATGTTCTACACCTTAAAAACCTTGAAGTAGATCAGAAGTGGGCAATCACAAGCCTAATTTCAAAAGCCCTGTGCAAGTGACTTGTTCAGGCCTCTGGAAAGTGTGATCTGTCTCTCCCCAGCAGCCTACTGAGTAGAAAGGGGAGAGAGGAGAGTGTGTCAGAAAAAGAGAGAAATGGTGACCGTGTCCACTTTTGGCTCTGGTCTCACTCATCACTGGCTTTAGCCCTGCCCAGAGAGTCAGCATGCAGTCCCCCCAAATTATCCCCACGTGAATGCAGCTTCTGACAGAAAAGAGTTTGCCCATCCCTTAAGTAGATTAATAAATGCCCCTCAAGGAGCATAATACATTTCTTCTCCCCAGACAGACAGTTCAGTCAAGAGTTGGGGAGAGAAGTATTAGTGCCTTAGGAAGCCACAAGGTTAGTAACTAGATTTTGAAGACAGATGAGGGACATTTACTGCCTAGGCAGAGTCCTTTATGGATGAGCAGAGTAGTCTGCAGCTCCAGTGCTGCAAAAGAGAAAACTATTCCGTGCCAGCAGAGTCTCCTAAGAATGCCCTTGAGAAGGAAACACAAGACAGCACTGTGCTAAGTGGGCTAGAGCAGGGGTTTTATTCCTCCAAAGTAGCACATGCTACTGTACATGCTACTGGATCAGCTCTATGGGATGGGAATTGGGGCACAGTGTTATAATGGCTCCAGCACTATCTACAAGACCATCATTAGAAGAGTCCTTTTTAGACGCCAGGCAGTTATGCTAAGGAGTGCTGCAGGGTACTATTTTAGCTCTAATACTAGAGGATAAGGCAATGTGGAGCATGGTGCTATCAGCATGCTGATGATACTAAGCACAGTTTTTTCATATCAGAATTAGGGGATCCTGTGCCTGAATGCTGCTGTGGGCTAGCTGTGGAAAATAAACTGAATTTGAGTCCCCAAAAGATGAAGGTGCTCTGGGCACGTGGTCCCAGTTTCTGAGAAACTAGTCAACTGCCTGCTGTAGAGAGGGCTGCACTCTGAAACTACGTAGTCTAATGGGGATGTAAGCTTTGTCACTAGAGGCGTAGGCAGCCTCGGTGCACCTTTTATCAGCTCCAGCTGGTACAACAGCTGTTGCCATTGATGGACTGGGATAGCTTGACCACAGTTGTCCAGGCACTGGTAATTTCAAGAGTGGATGACTGCAATGCACTCTACATGGGGCTTCCTTTGTCCTTGAATTTGGAAGCCACAGTTAACAAAGAATGTTGCAGCATGATTACTGACAGGAGACCTTATCAGTATATTATAACACTGGTCAAAGATCTGCACTGGCAGCCAATTTGTTAGCAGAACAAATTCAAGATATTACTGGCAGTATATCAAGCTGCCAACAGCTTAGGACCAGTTTGCTTGAAGGATCACCTAACCTATTTGTGCCCATTTGACCACCCAACTTTTATATGTGCTATATAATGTCTGTTCCACACTTGCGATGAATTAGTCTTTTACTGAGGCAGTACCTAAGCTCTGGAACTGACTGCTTATTAATATCAGGCAAGCAACTTGGTGGTACTGTTTTCAAGACAAGCTAAAAACTTTTTTCTTTAGGAAAGCCTACCCAGACATGTATTTTCATTATGTGAACTCAGATCTTATTTATATAATTTGATCATTTTATTATGTCTACTTGTTTTTAAAGTCTGCTGATATTTTCAGCAGTTTCTTATGAGTATTTTATACTATTTGATGCAAACCTCTGAGAGATTTATTTAATGTTTAATTGAATGGTGTATAAACCTTGTTGAATATGAACTGATGGGGACCCTGTGATCATGATCTTCATGTGCCACCTCCACCAGAGGTCCAGAGGGTGGCAACACAAAAATAGGCTTTTTCTGTGGTTCTTCATTTGTGGAATGCTTTCCTCATGGAGGTTCACCTGGCACCATCATTATCTATCTTTAAGTACCAGGCAAAACCTTTCCTCTATAACCCGGCCTTTGGCCTGTAACTATCACTCCACCTCAGATAGTAGAAATTGGGTACATGGAGATCAGAGTATCTGGGGCATTTCTCCCCTCTAGCCCATTCCCATTGTAGCACAGAGGATTGAATGTTGGATGTGATGTGGTCAGACCTGGGTTCAAATTCTAGCTCAGCTACAAAAACCACAGAGTAACTTTGAACCAGTCACACATCCTCTATCTAATCCACTGCAAAGAGATAACGTGGGATAATTCCCATATATGCTGTCTGAGACACTGGGGGAAGGCTTGTTGGTTTATACACCACCCTTCAGCAATGATGCTCAATGACAAAAATGAGATAAAATGCAAGATCAAAGTGACAGCATACTAAACTAACAATACATTTAAAACCCTGGGATTTTATTTTATTTTATTTTATTTTAAACTTCCTTCTGGGGCCAAAAAGGTAATGGGTGGAGTTCACCTAACCATGTGCAAGGGGCTTTTCCTCCATACTCCCTCCCAAATTGGTTCTGGAGGGCAGTCAAGAGAACCTCTGAAACAGCGTGGGAGGGAAGGGGCTATTGTTCCATCTGGTAAACTGAAATGCTTGCATAGACAGAAAGTTCGTAATACTGTGATATTGAATTCCTCCCAATTGCAAAATTTGGGCTGGGCTACAAATAGTGCATACAAAGCACATGCTCCTATTCTGGGCTAAAATGTATTAGTTATGCTGTGATAGCCAGATTATTTGATTTCATTTCTGAAGTGGAGATTATGGGTCTCTATACAGTAATTTGCAACATACTTACCAGTACTGAAGCTCACAGAGATCTGTGTGCTTACCTGTATATCACTTAGAAACTTCCTCCATCTCCAAAGATTTGAAGGTACAGAATCCATTGCATCTGATTGACAGAACCTTCCCTATATTGTGGAAAGCTGAACATACCATCCTATGTGTCCTCTCCTCTCCTAGAGAATGTTGCTTCTTACTTTATGATCTGCTTATCATCAGCTGCCCTACCATTAGGCTGCAGCCAACCTCAGGTAGTAGATTGTGCAATTTCATTAAATGGTTGTAAATTTTTGATGATATCGTTTATTATACATTTACCCACTGGAGAAAGTTTGGATTTTCTGCCTTCAAAACCAACACTTTGGTGAAAATAAAAGTGTGCATAGTAATGATGTCTGAAAATGGCACAGTATTTGATTTTGCTTCAGTTACATGAACATTGAATCTGATCTGTACACCAGTTTCCATCATGAGTAACTGTGACAAAATAAAGCTATTGCCTTCCAAAATTGTGGTGTACATGGTGTAAATATTACCTGCACAGAGATTATCTCTCTGTAGAAAAATGTTGCTTTAAAGATTAAGCCACTGGTATTTCTTCACTCTGTAAACAGTGGATCACCCCTTTAGAATGAGTAGATCCTCACAAGGGTTTTTATTTTTGACCTACAATTTGCACATTATGAGTGCTTTAGAAGCATCAAAAACACATACACATTCCTCAGGGCATGTTTTATGGATAGTCTATGTGATAATCTTAGTGTCAAGATGACTCTACATGAGAAAGTAGAATAGCTTGCAAAATCTTATGAGTGTAAATGTTGAAGTGGAATAACAGAACCACTTGAAAAATAACTCCAAAGTACTCCAGAATATTCAGCCCATGCAGGAAGTGGTACACTGTCAGCTGTTGCTACTGTTTTTTATGAGGACTAAGTCACAAAAGGATATATTGCCTAACTCACATAAAGACAACTGAGCGTACCACAGATTTTATCCTAAAGCAGCCGAATGCAGTTATGGATAAGAAGGAGCACCATCAAGAGAAACCAGATAGGTAACCAGTACGTATATATACCAGATTTTTCTTCTTGAACAGAGAATAGAGTTTTCAGCTTTGGGGAACCATTTGAATAATTTCTATTCCACTTTGAAATTTTAGGTGGTAATATTCATCATCTAAACAGGTGGTCTTCAACCTTGGGTCCCCAGATGTTTGTATGTTTATCTATAATAGTATTCCTATACAGCCAACATTTCAGTGAGGTAAATGCACATGCAATGCTCAGGTGTGTGCCAGTTCTTTTCACTTGATACATTCCCTTCCTGAAAATGCAACAGATTGCAGGCGAAATCCATACCTTACCCTTGTCCTTGAATAATGCTTCACTTCAGAGTTTCTTCTCATGAATGGATCATTTCATGCATTACACTGAGGAAACCCTCAGGCTTACACTCAACAAGCAGCTGCAATCAACCAAAGTTCTGTAAGAAGTATACCCGTGCACTACTTTCCCCATGAAATAGCTAATTTCTGGCCAAAAGTAACTCCTCTTGGTAGAAAAACTGCTGGGGAGAAGATGTGAGGGGAGGGCAAGTAAGTGTTTCACTCTCCCTCCTGCCTCCCCATGCTGCACTTTAAAACTCCCCATACTGCCCTTTGCTTTAGAAGAATTTGGCATGACCTGTGTTAGGATGCGCTACTGTCACCTATAGCTTTGCGCTAGGATCACTGAGGGAACAGTTAGTGTCTTCTATTGTTGCACTAAGCATTCCAGGAGATACTCCATCCTCCCTCCCATATCCCTCCCTCAACTATGTCAGCAAGATGTGTGTTGATACGATCTTATAATGATTATTTAAAAGGCTCAGCCAGAACTGTCAACTACATCAAGATGTTCCCAGATCCCCAAGTTTAAAGAAACCCTTCAATATATTTCCAGTCCAGTGTTTATAATTTATTGACTGACCAATACAGATAACTTTGGTACACCAAGCAGTGTGACAGTGATTCACAAAGCATACAAAAAGGTTGTACTCCACAGAGCAATGTGTCTGTGTAAACTCACTTCTGTTACAATAGTACAAGATCATGCTGTTGACAGGGAGAGCAGCTCCTCGCCTCATGGGGTTTGGTTCACAAGAAGTTATGACAAAGGAGGGCTAGGAGGTCCCAGCTGAAGGTAGGAGTGTTTTCAACATCACTGGTCTTCAGAGCTTTGTCCAGAGCAGTATGAAAACAATGATTCCTACTACTTAGGGGAGTAGATTTCAGATAGTCCACAGACTGAGCTTTTGTCTATCAACATACTTACATCATTTTGACTAGTGGGATGGATTTAAAATGTATGCAACCATGTTGCTGCTCAGATTTTAGTTTATAGTCCTATTCAACAGAAAATGGTTTATGGGGAACTAAAATAGGAACATTCATGCGGGGATGGTATTACATTTCCTAAAGGAAAGAAGAGCAGGTTTGTTGGAGCCAATGCACAAGTGAATGGCAAGCAGAATTTCCTTGCAGATTTACCAAAAAAAAAAAAAAAAAGTAAGCAGCATAGGCTCTACTAACACCAATCCTTTCTCACATAAGAAGTGAGAAGGCAGTCTGGGTTCCAGCACTTCTCACAGCAGACAATTTCATAACAGGGGATCCTATACCTGTCTGCAAGTTGAAATCTCTCTGGCTTACCAAATGCACTTGCTCTCTTCATGAACAGAATTTCAGCACTTACAATGTTCCTTCACAGAAGATAACTGCACTGCCAGTCCTACTTGCAACACTTCTCTTGCTTCATCAGTTTCTTAGCCAACAGTATGGGCCCAAAATTTCTCAAATTCCCAGCATGTTTTAGTCAGAGGATAGTACTTTGTACTCACATCGTCAAGCCTCCTATCAGTGCCCAAGGCAAGCAGATTGTTGAATTCTCTCTCCATCACTTGTCGTGCCTGCAAAAAGTATTAGATAAGCCAATAATAGTTGTCTATCAAAACAAAAACAACACTAACAGTGCTGCCAAATTTCCAGTCACAGTAAATGAAATATTTCTTGAAAGTTGCTTTCTCTCCATGGAAAGGGCTATTGCCTTTATGTCCTGTTTGTATTCTTCCCAAAGCAGCTGGTTAACCACTGTGGGGAAAGGGATGGTGGACTAGCTAGACTTTCTGCCTTGTTTGCAGTATGCACTTTGGGGCAAGTCATTCATTTCTCAGCTTCACTAGTTTGCCTTCAGTGAAATAGATGTTGAAATAGATGTTGTGCTGCTGCACAATTGTAGGGCCAAACAAGTGGTTGATGTTTGCTACTTCAATCCCAGCTCTGTAACTTAGTTTGTGGCCTAGGACAAATCACTTGTCTCCATCTATTCCAGAAATTTGTTTTTAACAGTGCCCAGACAAATGCCTTTGGGAAGCTCATAAACAGGGAATGAAGACAACAGCACTATGTCATTCTGCCTAACCAATAAGTTGGGTGGCCGGGGTCTTCCATAGGTGAAGTCAGTAGGAACAGTGTTGGGGAGAATCAACCAAATGAGGCACGTAGGGGAAGTAACTTAGCAGGGAAAGTTGTAGACTCCTTATTTTTTGGAGATGCCAGCTGCCACTAATAAAAACACATCCAACTCAGATCTCTTTAAAAAGAAACATATCATGGTCATCCTAAAAACATCAGTTTCCTACCTGAGTGTTCTGAGTGGGTATTTGTAACACAAGTGCCAGACTATTATAATCAAAATTTTCATCCAATGCTATGAGGGCTCCATGGACTCCACTCTCAACAATATTGTTTGCATATTCTCTAAGCCCAATAGACTGAATCCAGTGAATTACTTGATCATTGGTCCAAACCAACACATCTAGAAGGAAGTGAAGCCATACATTCAGGACAAAACACAACAATATTTAAGTCCACATAAGTTGGTTAAGAAAAAATAGAAAAAAGCACAATGACTGATATATTGTTTAAAGTTTGCAATGGAAGCCACAAGATTAAAAACAGACAGGTTATAGCATTTTCCTAAGCTTGCACCTATCAGTCACATTGCCCAAAGTGCAGCAGTCTCATTTGTTCACATTATCATACACCAAAAACAGAATGGTCAGAGCTCTAGCACTGAAGGAAGAAATCCCAGGAGGACAAAATTAAAATGCAGAACATAGAAGGCTGGTGCCC
Source organism: Podarcis raffonei (assembly GCF_027172205.1). Taxonomy (NCBI): domain Eukaryota; kingdom Metazoa; phylum Chordata; class Lepidosauria; order Squamata; family Lacertidae; genus Podarcis; species Podarcis raffonei. The sequence goes on from NC_070607.1 coordinate 68,056,530, forward strand.
CAACCATGTAGTAAACATGAGCCAACCAATAAAGATAAATCCACAGAAAACTATAATGAAGAAATGCAGGTACCATCTGACAGCAACAGTTTTTCAGTGGCTGAAAAGCCTCTAGAAGTAATAGAAGTAGAGGGGATGCCTGATTCCCCTTCTCTGCAACTGACAAATGTTGAGTTTGTAAAACAGCACTGATGATGCCTCAAGAAGGGGAAAGCAAAATGGCATCAAGAGCTCAGTCTCATTTCCTGTTCCTTTGAAGCCTGCCACAGGCAGATCTCTTCATTGTTACCTACCTTTGATTTCATGCTGACTTTCCTCCCGCCTCCTCTCCAGCTCTTTTCTATCATAGTTTAGTCTTTTCAGGCACATGATACCATACTGCAGGCTTGTGCTGCAACGATACAATACAGCACTTACTTCAATGCATTTCAAACCAAAATCTTACTATTTGAAACATCATTTATTATATTTAATTGCAGCAATTATAACACACTGTGAGGAGGTTGCAGCATTTGTGCCATGCCTCTGTGAGTCCTTGAAGGCTCAACCAGTGATAAACAAGGTCTGTCTCCTCTGCCAGTGGACAGAGATAAAGCACAACTGTTGAGGGAGAGGTGTAGAATTGAGGGGGGAAGGAAGGAAGGAAGGAAGGAAGGAAGGAAGGAAGGAAGGAAGGAAGGAAGGGGGAAAGAAGCAGCTGTAGCAAAAGCCCCAAAGCATATGGCCCTATTAAGAGCACAGTCAGGCATAAACAGGCAAAGAAGAGAGTAGCTCCTTCTGTGTGATTGTTGCAGATTTCCAAAAGCCTGACAGGTTTAAGGAGGGTGGCAACCACAAATGCTAAGAACTAAAAGGAAGCCTAAGACAGTGCTCTGGACTATTCAGCAGGGCTAATCCTAACTGTGCCATCTAATTCTACACAAATAAGGCTTGAGAATGAACTGTAACCATCTCAGATCGCTGTATAAACCACACAACCCAAAATGTGTTTCTGTCCCCCCCCCCCCAATTACTTATGCTAACAGGTGAAACTCTTCACATCTATTTCCAAAGGTTTTGTTGCTGTTTTTAAAGTCTGTGGCAAATATGCATAACAATATATTGTAGTTTCACTGCAAATGATAACCACTGCACTCATCTCCCCTTTTGCTTTAAGTATATTATAACATGCAATTTCTAATACATATAGTAAACACACAAATCAACCTCAGCTTCATCAGTGTGCTTCACTCCAAAAGAATAAACTGTATGTTTAGGTGAGATAAATTCAGATGGGGGCGGAACAGGAAATGAGCACATTAAACCATTCTTAAATTGGTTGCAAGAAATTCTAGTTTCCTGGGATGAAACAATAACCCTCCAAGAATTTGCTTACCGGTGAAAACTGTCCACCATCTTGAGGTGCACTCGAAGATCTTTCTTAGTCAGATGATCCAGCATTCGTGCATCCACAAGACACTCCATGAAATAGCTGCGATATTGTGGGAGACCCAGACTAGGAAGCCATTCATTCCCTATCCACTCATGATTCATGTCCCCATAAGCCAATGTCTTTGAAAGTAAAGAAGAAGAATGTAAGAGCAGGTTCCTCAGAAGCATTAAGAGAATCCTATTGGGAAGTCTCAGAAATGTAATTTAGAATAATTTAATAAAGGTACAGTAATCTCATGTCTTGGATTTATCTTGATTGTTTATTGATGCCTTGATAATATATATACACTATTGTATGTGATAATGATTATCACAAAGATGAGAGATTCTCATATTGTTGGTGATACCACATTGGCAAGTTGTCTGGATCAACCAGTGTCCTAAATATTGCATATCTTGAAAACCTTAATCATGAATAAAACATACATAATCTGTGCTCCATTTTCAGCCCCTTGGGCAGAAATATACCACAAAATATAAGGAACAAAGCTACAAAGTACTGTGCAGGGATCCTTCCTTACAAGCTCATTTGGATGCAGTGGCTTCTGGGTCCTGCTATTAAGTCTAAAGACCTAGGGCAGTGGGCTCTATTATACATACTTCCCACTGAAGCCAGTTCTCACTGAAGATCAGCCATTCTCACTGAAGGGTTTGGATAAACTGAAGGGTCTGAATCTATCTCTACCCTGTATCTACTTTCAGACTTTCCAGTGATTGGGAAGAAATATTTGAAAAGAAAGGAAGCAGTGATGGCCTAGTCATGCATGCCAGAATTTTATTATGTCTGCCTTCTATTGGCAAAATGAGGACACATCTGGTAAGGAAACAAAGGGCCCCAGGTATTTGCTCCCTTTGCATGGGAATTTAGAGGTGTTCCAAATCCGGCTGAGAACAAGGAATACTAAAATTAATGTGGGAAACAGCAGTAAATCAATAGAGTAGATCTGTATGGTTTGCAAAACTATAGCTGTAAAGGACTAGGTGAGGGGGTGAGAAATGAGAGCTCTCTTTTATTATGGAATCTTTTTTCTATTTGGAGAAAACTGTATAGCATTAGTAATCAGAAAGTGTAAGCAGGGTTAAGAGCATTCTACATCTGTCTTCATTGAGAAAAGTCTTCCCATCTTATTGAAACAAAACAAAACCAAAGCAAGGTGATATAATCAGATTGTAAGTGTCATTGTAGAATCAATTTTGATGTGTTCTGACCATTCACATAATTCTGTGTCTCTAAGCACAGTGGAAAAAGGCAAGATAATATACAAGTCTCACCTGTGCCCAACTGCCCTCCTCAGTGTCCTAAATGTAACAATGCAGCATGTCAACAAAACAACAGGCAAAGTAAGTTATCACCATATGGGGGCTGACAATATTTAAGATACAAGCAGAGACTCCTTTATTTTATTTTCATTTACTACATTTACATGCCAACTTTTCCTCCAAAAAGCTCAAGGTGCAATACATGGTTGTTCCCTTTCCATTTTATCCTCACAACTTTGTGAGGTAGGGTATGCTGAGAGAAAGTGACTGCTCCAAGGTTACCCCAGTGGGTGGGGATTTGAACTCTGGTCTCCCAGGTCATAATCCAACACTCCAACCATTACACCACAGTGGTTCTCCAATGAGTGTAAAACAAAATAATCAGGATACTTTCACACAGAGACCACACACATGGCACAAGCACAAATATGATTTCACTTTCAGGCTCTCATTCTTCAGCATGCATAACATGAGGGATCTCACTGTAGGCAATATTTAGAATCTCTCAATAATGAGCAGAAGAGTCATATTATACTGCACATGCCACCATGTTACATGACTCAAACAGAGAGGCATATTCTAAACTCAAGAGATAAATAACAGATGCTGCACTAAAGGAAGGAGCAGATGAGACTTCCTGGAGATTGATTGATTGTTTATTAAATTTCTGTATCACCATTCACATAGGGCAGTTTACAAAATAAAAACACAAAAATGCACTGCATAGTAACAAAAACATTAACATCCATTCTTAAAAGACTTATTAAAATTGGCAGTGTGAACATAAGCACTGTTAGTAGATGGTTCCCTAAACCGGATGGAGGGGTGGTGGCCTGTTCTTGATGAAGCTACACTCCCTCTAAAGTAGTGGGTACGCAGGTTGAGGGTACTTCTGGATCCATTGTCACTTGATGCTCAGGTGGCCTCAGTGACATGGAGCGCCTTCCATCAGCTTCGGCTGGTGGCCCAGCCGCACTCCTATCTGGACAGGGATAACCTAACTTCTGTTGTCTATGCTCTGGTAATCTCTAGGTTAAATTACTGCAATGCATGTTACGTGAGCCTGCCTTTGAAGACAGCTCGGAAACTTCATCTGGTACAAATTTCTGTGGCCGGGTCGCTCACCGGGGCAAGAGGGTTTGAGCATGTAATACCAATCCTGGTATGACTGCACTGACTGCCAATTAGTTTCCTGGTCCAATTCAAAGTGCTAGTTTTGACCTTTAAAAGGCTTGGGACCAAAATACCTTAGGACCACCTCTCTCCATATTAACCGACACCATCCCTGCAATCATCATCTGAGTCCCTCCTTCATGTGCTCCCTTCCACAAGAGGTCTGGAGGGTGGCAGCACAAAAATGGGCCTTTTCTGGGATGGCTCCCCATTTCTGGAATGCTCTCCACAGGGAGACTTGCCTCGCACATTCGTTATATATCTTTAGGTGCCAGACGAAAACTCTCCTCTTCTCCCAGGCTGACGTGGGTGAACAGTAGCCACAATATGTCAATAGCCACAAATTAATTTGTTTTCCTGATAAATGTATACCTTTCATCTTCAACCGCTAGTGCTCGCAAGCAGTAAATACAAAAAAGGAAATGATGCTGACATGTGCCGGTGAACAACTGCTAGCTACCTATGGCTGCGGTCACCACACAAATAGGTGAACAGCAAGTTGCCAACTACATGAGACAGATAAATGTGCTTCTTGTTAGGCATAACCCACATACATTACACTTGTATCTGCTTAAATAAGAGCAAGAAACCTGCCAGTCACCTTACATAAATATTGGCTGGGCAAAGGCACAGCTGCCAGCCACCCTTTAGGGATACATCTCAAAAGAGACCCTTTACTGTTATTTATTATTAATAATCTACAGGATTCATAACCTGCCAAACCAAAAAGGCTCTCAAAGCAACTTTCAAAAATCAGTTCTAAGATGGTCCCTGCCCTCAGGCTCACTATCTAAAAAGACATGACACACAAGAGAAAGGGAATGGGAGGGAAGAAAAATAATCAAGCTTAAGCATATGTTCTTAAAAGTTACAGTTAACTAGAATAAGTCAGTTACCATGCATACTGCGGGGGTTCCTAAATATTGTGGGTCATGGTTACCCGATAGAAAAGAATAATATATTTAGTTATAGCTCACATTTCCAATGGAGTAAACACCAAAGATGGCTCAAAGATTGTTGAACCCTCAACAATATGAAGTGTCCTGAACAACAATACATTTTGTATTTTTATCAAAGAAATGAATCACCTGGCCAAAATTGAACCAACCTCTTATCATGAGTAAAGTACAGTGGTACCTCTGGTTGCGGACACAATTTGTTCCAGGGTGCCATTCGCACCCCGAAAAGTCTGCAACCAGAGCAGTGCTTCTGTGCATGTGCGAAGCATGATAGAGTGCTTATGCGCATGCGCAAACTGTGCAGAATGCTTCTGCGCATGCGCAAACCATGTAGAACGCTTCTGCGCGTGCGGCAAAACCCGAAAGTAAACACTTCCAGGTTTGCTACGTTCCTAATCCGAAAAAACGCAACATGAAGCATTTACAAGAAGAGGTATGACTGTATGCTGAAATAGGTATACTGTAGTATTAGTCCTGAAAAAGCCTTACATTTTGATTAGATGCAAAATTATTTCCCTGCCTGTTTTTATGAGGATGAGATGGCAGGGATCTCAGACACTGAAGGACAAATTATACAAAGAAAACTATCACACAGAAGAAACTGACCGTTTTGGTTGAAGTTGCCATAGTTTCCATCTCTTCGTGTGTCACCCAAACATTTCCAGATGACTAGGGGGGAAAGATGAAATAAATTAATGAGAGGGGAAGGAACAACTGTGATCTTGTCAGTAAAGCATTTTAATCTGAAGTCAACTTAAATTAAACTATGGCTAATGTATGGATGAAGATAGTTTTCAGTGGCTGTGGAAATGACAATAATGCTATGAAAAATCATGCTCAATTTACATTAAGATCCTGATTTTTTTGTACATTAAGTTCATTCAGAAAAATATTTGAGGCTTTTAAAGAACAAGACCTCCTTTCTTCCCAAATGGTAGACATTGTACCAAGCCATCTGAATGAATATGCAGTTCTCTTTAGAGTTTTCAACAATATTAGAAGACCTGTAATTGCAGCCCCGTATTTCCTGTGCCTCACTGCCCCACTTGCTGTCTGATCCGCCTCCCCTTATTGTGCCAAATTCTTGCATTAAGTCACCATGCCCTTTGCTTCTTCAGGAAAAAAGAAGGGGGAAGGCGAGATCTCTCAGCATAAGTTAGTTAGTCCTTATATTTCTACCTATTGCTACTTCTCACCCAGTAAGCAGGGAAGTCAAAGCAAGAATATGATTTGAGTTTCTGAGAGAGCCAAGCACTCTTCAAATACAACCAATTCAGCTAGTGCCCTGGAAATAATGTTTGTTTGTTTGATTGATTGATTTTTTTTATCTGGCCCTTCCTTCCAAAAGGAGCTCAGGGCAGCAAACAAGAAAATAAAAAGTCAATTTTAATATTTTTAAACAGAACCTAAAATAATCACAACTAATATATCAAAGGTTGCCAAAAACAATATGTTTTAGTATTCTTCAGCCCTCCAAAACCTGGGTGAACAGGAACAGGTCACTGTCACTAATTACAGGAACAAGTCTAGAACACCTAGCACTAGAACAGCTACAAGCCAGAGATAAGGTTGTTTTGAACTGTCTACTGGCAATGACAAAACAGGTGGGCAAGGTACAATACCTTTGAGCAATTTTACCTGCCATCTTGACAGAAAGGCTACAGGCTCCCACTACAGCCAAGCAAATAAGTATGGTAAGTTAAATGATCCCCTAGTAAAAGCCACTGGCTCTCACAAGGTGAAGTAAGGGCCAAGCCTTCTTGGATCAATTTTACCAGTTACACCTGAGGCACAAGATTTACCAGACGCTGACCACAAAAGTTACCAGAATACAATGTGCTAGCAACAGCCTGCACGACTCTGCCTCTCACTAAAAGGCTTTAGGCTTGGGTTTTATCCCTTTACGTTGGATGCAGAATGAGCAACTGCAGTTTTCTAGGCCAGTTTGTTAATCTCAAGAATGCAATATGAAGCACTTACTGTCCTTGAAGTAGGTGGAGCTGAAGGGCTTGTTAGTGATACCATTTCCTGAATGGCCAAGCGCAGTTTTAATCGGTGAAGAGCATTACTAATGCCAATCTCCCTCTGGATCTCTGTATCCGACAAGGCAGACATGATAGCACCACTCTTTACATTGGCTCTGCAGGCTGCAACATACCAGGCAGGCATGCCTACCCAAAGCTACAACACAGAAGGTCACAGGTGAGCTTATGTTTACATCTCTACTCATCCTTCCCCACAGCAGAATTATTGTTAAACCACTTTGTTAGTCTGAGAGTACTGATAGGGAACAATAGGAGTGATTTCTCACTATTGTGACAGTAGCCTTGGTCCAGTATTGGTAGCTTAATAAACAAAATAGAGAAAGAGGGAAGGGCAGATTTTCTGCAAGAGAAAAAAAAGTTTTCCATTCCATCTTTCTAATTGTGGCTGCTTTTCCTAGTTCAATACAAAGTGATGAAATTGACTCAAGCAGTTTCTGGTCTAGTCAATTTCACCACTCAAGAGTGAACTTCAGGTGCTTTTTTCTGTTTTAATAGACTATACATCTATGCTTTCATGAAACAAATGGACTTTCTATGTCTCAGAAAAGCTCTGCAGCCCTGACTTGTGACACATGGTAGCATTAAATTGTTCACTTGTTTTGAAGAACAAATACAATAAGGCTGCAATCCTATACCAACTTACTTAGGAGCAAGCTCTCATTGGGAATTCTGCATAGACATGTTTAAGAATGCATTGCAAATCTAATTAAAATTTTCTCAGCAACACACCTGCTGAAACTGGCAGAGGCAAATACAACAAATAAATAGATGAATAATTGGGAGGCTGAAGCCATTATTGAAGATAGGAACCAGGCTGCAATTTATCTCCGGGTGGGAAATTAAAAGGCAGCTGCTTTAAATTAACAACACAATACTGTACCATTGATATGCAACTTCAAATAGCTTAACTAAAAATATATTCTAATTTAGGGACACAATTTTAAAGAAGACGCGAGAATTCATTTCAATGTGTGGTAGAGAGTCTGGTTGTTTGAAAAAACACTAAGTCAAATAATTGAAATAAATGTTAAATAACCTGTCTACAAAGAGCCAAAGTCATCTACTAGATACCATTAATCATCTGAAGCTAAAGGCAGGCTTACCTCCAACCAGGAGACTACAGTTGGGCCATCCCACTGAGCAAAGGGAATGCCCCTTCTTCGAGCATCTTCCAAAAGTTCATGTCTAGAAGGAGAAGCAGTAAGCAGTAATACAACCATTTCCTTACTAGCTAGCTGTGCACTCAACAGTTCACAGCCAGTAATTTATAAACTGATATAAAAAAATTATACTGTTTTCAGTCCCAACAAGTGGTTTATGTTTTTTTAAAAAATCAAGTAGCAAACAATAAAGCTAAAACCTTGAAATAAAAACGAGAAGGAAAACCTCCAGTCATATATTAGACACCATTAGAAACCACGTAGTGTGTGTTCACTGCCCATTTAAATGCCACCTGGAATGGGGCTAGTTTCACCTCCCTTGGGAGAGAATTCCATGAGCTACCCTAATAAACCATAGATTTAAAAAGATAAACAATACTCTCTTGCAGAGTGTAGCTGCAAGAAAGTAACTAGAGTCACTTACAGACCAAGTGTGATAGTTCTAATAGGGCTGGCTGGTGCCCCACATAAGAATTTACCCTGGCATACCTCCCAGAATCCTCTGCACCACACAAAGATTCTGTGTTCAATGTACAAAAGGTACATTTTATTTGGCAGCCAAATAAATGTTCTCTGAAGGTAGTATGTTTAAACAACATATCTGAAGGGAAGACTAAAGCAGGCATTCTCACTTTTTTTTGAGCCGTCGGTCTTTTTCTGCTTGAGCTCCTAGTTTGCCAAGACCAAGAGAGTCCTGTATGTTTATCTCTGAATCTGTCAACATAACTGAGAAACACAATAGATAAAGAATTAGATTAGATTGTGACTCACAAGTGCTAGGGCCCCCAAAAACTAAAAATAAGCTAATTTATCTACCCAACAAATATTTTGCATCATTTTCCCAGTTGTTGCATTTCCTTTGCTACCAAGAACTTAACTATGACTTAGTGTTACATGTGAATACAGGCAGTTTCAACTGATCATCAAGCCATCAACTTTATTATCTGCTCTGCATCTCCAGAATCCACTTTGGCTACAAACCTACACACAGTTGGCCTGCTAAAATCACACTGATTTCCATATGCTTTAAGCAGCCCAAATTCAGATAGGCTGCAGTGTTTGCTTTTAGTGCCTTGTATGGATCTCCACAGTTTTTGTGCTACCTGCTCCTCATCCCCACTGATTCCCCTGTCCTTATTTCCTCCCTTATTTGCACTGTGCTACTTACTTACATGGGCACCATATAAAGATGTTCCACACCAGTACTAAAGGGAAATTAAATCTGAGTCTTACAATAATTCAGGGGAAAGGTATAACTGGCATAGCGTCCTGATCTTATCACTTAAAATCATGGAATCATAGAATTGTAGAGTTGGAAGGGATGCTGAGAATCATCTAGTCTATGCAATGCAGGAATATGTAGCTATCCCATACGGGGATCAAACCTGTAACCTTGGTGTTATCAGCACTGCACTCTAACCTACTGAGCTATCCAGGCTGACATTTATTTTTCCTTTTTACTAAGGGTGGGTGAGTGAAAAAAGGACCCTATCCAAAATGGTCAGCTTTGAAGAGAGTCAAAGACCTTGCCCAGTAGCGCCTTCTCTGCTGAGCTGGATCAAGCGTCCTTTCTCTTTCTTTCCAAACAAGCGCCCAATAGAAGATTTGATGCCTTTCCTTTTGGAACCTTTGTGCAGAGAATCCTGGCTGCTGTTACTGCTGCTGGGATTACTTGCTTGGTCCTCTAAAAAGCTAAAGGGTGTGAAAGAAACAGCAAGATATTCAGTCTGTCAGCATCTACAATGAAGTAAATGCCATTGCCCTCTTGGAGTCAGTCCCATGTCTTCTTTTTACAAAATCCCTAATACATTTCACAGAGAACTGTTCAATCACTCCCTGTTTAGGAGGACAGCAGTCAGCATCCACATGTGCCAAATGACTGGGGATAAGAAAACAGGAGAAAGACAGAAAATGGAGTTCTGTCTATGGAAGGGTGGTGAACCTCCATGGACCTAATTAAGCCTGACACATGTCCCTATTTGGTCATGAAGCCATTCCCCATGGCCACTTACCCCACACCTGATATTGTATATGACATCAGGTGTGGGTCGGATGTAGACATGCCTACAAAAGAAGTATCAGAAATTTAAAGTGAGCTCCCAACTGTTCCTCTGCAATCAGGGCTGAACGTCTCTGACAGGGAGCCCTGTTAGGTTGGCTACACTAGAGAGTTCCCTATTGGAAATTCCCTAGCATAACCAAGGGAGGAAACAGTTTTCATTCAAATTGCTTCCTCCAAATATAGCATTTTTCCCTCTGCTTCCTCCAAACGGGGCTTCCAGAATCTGCCGGCTACAGCATCCTCCTCTGAACACTGACAGCTGTCAACCACCAGACATCATTATGTCCAACTGTCAAAGTTGGCCTGCACGGGTATGGGAATTAGGAATCTGGCTCACTAGTTGGATCCAGTCCCCCATCCCTAGTGTAAAGGGATGTGTTATTCTTTCAAATACAGGGAATGATAGTTATCAGAAAGACCCTAGAAATTCCCTAAGGACAAGTCTTAGAAAACATCAGTCTTCCATTTCCGAACAACTTTGCCTTCATGGGAAGGAGAGGTACTGTTAGAAAGTTAAGAGGAACAATGAGACGAAAGCAGCCAACAGTCTGGAGAAGAGCCAACCTATCACCTGGCAGAGATCCCCACCCTTCTTAGGAATTAAACAGAGACTCTTACTGCCTTAGGGAGTCTCACTGCCTTTGTGACATCCGCAGTCATTAAAACAATCACCACACACATCTCAAATTCACACCTATTTGCATGCCATGCAATCAAGGAGCAAAGAATGCCATACTTACAGGCCAGAAAGCAAAGGGCCAAGAACAAAGTTGTGGGCATATAAGGGTGAGATACATCACTGACCCAACCACTCAACTACAGCTGATGTTATAGCCATGTTTTCATGACCATTCCTGTCATTTAATGGACATTTCAGTGATTAGATGTAATGTTCCAATTTGTTGTTGTTTAGCCGTTTAGTCGTGTCCGACTCTTCGTGACCCCATGGACCAGAGCACTCCAGGCACTCCTGTCTTCCACTGCCTCCCACAATTTGGTCAAACCCATGTTGGTAGCTTCGAGAACACTGTCCAACCATCTCGTCCTCTGTCGTCCCCTTCTCCTTGTGCCCTCAATGTTCCAATTATGCCTCATCGATCCTTTACTAGGAGTTTTCTCCACAAAGGAAAGGTCAGATCATCTACAGGACATTCTGAAGAGCTATTGCCATCTATCTTTGAAGGAGCTCAAAGGAATGAAAAGTGCATGCTTGGGGTTCTAACAGCTAGTTGCAGACTGCAGTACACATTTAATTCTGGTACCTTTCTCATCAGAATTGGGACACAAAATCAGCTTTAGACACAGGAAACTTTTGTAGATTTTGATCAAGTACTTTATTCTGCAGGAAACTTTTGTAGATGTTGATCAAGTATGTACTTTATTCTGCAACACCAATGTGACACTCTCCTAACTGAATTGGAAAAGATTTCAGATTACTTTTCCATAACCTCTGATCCACCTGTCAATGTAACTGAACATACAGTACGCTGCTGGCTACCTACAGTAGGCGGAGCCCCTCCTCCCCTCTCTTTTCAGCCCCCTATACCTCTTGCCTTCCTCCTGGCTCAGAGCAGGATGTCCAAGCTTCTCCAGCCGCAGTGTCCTGGGTGAGGAAGGAGGAGAAGTCTCACATTTTATGGTGGTTTTATCTTCTCGACTCTCATCTCGACCAGCTGGTGACTGAACAAATAAGGGGAGGTCAGAGTGCAGATCCCTGTCCAAGCACCTCCCTCCCATCTCTATCTCACTCACCATCAGCATAGCTCACCTGCCAGTTCAATTAAAGGAGAAGGTGGAACAGGGTCACATGCATTTTCAGGGGCTGCTGCTCACTGCATGCCCTAATCCAAAGGCCTGGATGACTGAGTGACAATTATCAGTGTCACTTGGAGTGATGTAGCCCTAATGGGAGGGAATGGAGCCCAATAACAGCAGGAAGGAGGAGACAGGTTGCGACCCATCACCATCGTAGCAACAAGGAAAGCAGCCTCTGCCTTCCCAAGGCCTATGCTCTAACTTAGAAGCAACACATATACAGAGCTGCTTTTGAGTCTGACCATTCAAACTGCACAGATCTCTGAAGAAGGTAAGTGTTGTCATCATTTAGATGAGCATATTTCCATCTGGTACCATCAGGTCCAAAGTAGCTTCCCACTGTTATAAGGGTCATCCTTGAAGTATCCTTCCATAGTATGTTGTCCACAACTGGGAGCAGGCAATTTACTGCCTAAGCCAAGGAACAATCCTCAATCAGCACTATCCAAAGATTGACAGGAGGGTGAACATGTACCCTGCTTATGCCTCCTTGGCAACAGCAATTGAAGGGGCAGGCTTAAAGAGCACTGCATGCACTAAGTCAAGGTGAGAGAAAAGTGGTAAACATAAGCTAAGCATGTGCCAAAATAATGTATTGTTCTCACAGACAAGAGCCTCTTACGGTCTCTTATAAATATGACACGATTCTCAGTGTTATGATTATCTTAGGACTTCCATTTCTGTCATGCTGAACTATAAACAGGAAGTCAAGGGAAACTGCTTTGGCTTCCCCAAAGCATTCTCCTTAAAGTAAATAGAATCTGACACTACAAGCAAGATCTAAGCACCCAAACAGAGGAAGTAAACATGCTTCTAGAGACATAAGGCATAGCCACTGGAACAGGAGGTAGGTGGAGAGAATACACGCTACTGTTTAAACAGGAGTCATCTCCAAACTCATTTGCACTGAACAAATCACAGGCAGGCACTGAAGCTGAACACAAAGACAGATAAAAATGAAGAAGCGGGCGGAAGCATGCAGGGAATGGTAGGGGTATGCTGCTGCACACTACCATAGCCAGCCAGGCTGCAATTATGCTATTCATCATGTAGAGTGGGTTTTGAATGCAAAATTGGTAGGGTTTTTTTTGTGGTTTTTTTTTTTTTTTGAATCCTAAAACTGTGTATGGAGGTAATTTTTCAGAAGCAAAAGGAACACTTCCTTGTGTTAAGGGCACTCATAGATAGAGCCCCAATCCTGCACCAATAGTGGAAGATAATTGGCCAAACTAGATGGGTGTGGAGTGGTCACTATGAGGAAGAGCCACTTTGCCACCATTTAAAAAGGTTAAACAGGGCAAGCACATCCTGCCAAAATAAAATGGGTTTGTAGATTTCTCCCACCAAAACGTTTTTTACTTGATGGAGAATTGGTTCTTTTTTCTTGGTTCTCCATGTTTTAAGCTCTACACAAGCACTGCAACACTGCAGTGAAGAAGTGCTTCCTGAGAAGAATTATTTTTAAAGAACTAAATTCAACACACATTCCCCCACAAGTTCCTTGTCATCAATAATGCCACAGCTACTGTAGGCTAAGGATTATGAGGCTTAGAATTGGGAACTTCGGGGTACAAGACTGGAGACTGGTCCAGTGAAGTTCCATGGGTTGTGCTAAGGCTACAGACGGAAACAGGGGTGTGCATCAGTCTCTGCCCAGGCATGGTATAGATCAGGCACAGGCAAACTCGGCCCTCCAGATGTTTTGAGACTACAATTCCCATCATCCCTGACCACTGGTCCTGTTAGCTAGGGATGATGGGAGGACTTCTGCCTTTGCTTGAGCAAAATAGTATATTCCATTTAGTGCACCTCAGGCTTCAATTCTCTTCTTCTTCTCAGACTACTGATGTCTGGGACCCCTGAGCCAGAGAATACATCCTCCAGCTTTAGTTATGGCCACAAACCAGTTCTAGTCTCAACCTGGCAATCTCTAATCTAGTGCCTCTGACAGCCATACAACCAGCACAGCAGTTTCAGGGAACTGTCTGAAGTGCCCAGTTTAGGTATTGGGGAAATGGCAACAAAGTTTGAGTGAAAATGTTTGTATCCACTGTAATTAAAAGATGGCAAGGTTTTCTTCCTTTCTCACTGAAGATGTTGCCTGTGCACGGCCCAGAGATCACATTTTTATTCTATCATAGGTTAACCATTATGTACTTTGAGGAGGTGCACAGACTTGAGAAAACTACATTAGCAATGTATGCGTAGCACAGCATAGTGAGTTATCATAGATTAAGGTCCTCTTATGCACTTTATTTTTAAAATAAATAATGGCACAGTCATGGTGGGTAGAGTTATGATGTTTGTCAGTGATGTTACAGACACTGACCAATATGAATCTACAATAATATTTGCATCGCTACACCACTCTATAAACTGCAATATATGTTCCAGCAGAAAAGCACATTCAATAGATCTTGGTTTGAGTGCAGGGTATCTTGGTTAAAGACCACTGGATCCTCAGCAACCAACTCAGTTAGCAGTGTATTTACTGCTTGACATACAATTATCTATATAGCATTTAAAATGGAGAACCAAATAGTACCTGTGACTACAGCTACAGGATAAACTTTCATCAGCATCTTGAATGTCTCACCTTAAGCCAACTATAACAACAAATAATTGACATTTCCTATGCAAAGATTCTTGTTTAAAGCATTTTCAGTGTAACTATCTTTTACAGATGAATACAGTTGCTAGGTTGCAATCTAAAAAAATTGATTTTACATTTATCATTAACAGCATTAGCAGAGGGAAACTGTCCTGCAGCCCTGCTTCTGATGATTCCTCCTCTGATCTTCCTGTTGTAGAAGATTGTAATATTCCATTACAGCACGCAAAGGAAGAAGGTACACAGAAGACAAAAGTGAAATCAGATTCTCCAGGTTGCAACTTGGCAGCCCTAAGGAAGAATTTAACCAATTCTCTGCTTTTTGTGTGCAAACGTAACATGAAGGCTGTCAACATCAACCCTGCTGTGTGGGAATCCCTTGCAGAAGACCACAGTGCCTGGAGACAGGTTATCATGTCATGTAGCCACAGCAGTGACCAGAGGGGGAATGATGGCTGCGAGGAGCGCAGAGAGAAGAAACACCATGGTGCATCTGCAGCAGCAAAATTGGATGCCTTCATCTGCCCCAGCTGCAACAAAATAGGTCTCTCCCATATTGGTCTCTACAGCCATAGCAGGCGCTGTAACTCTCCAATGGTTTGACTTCACCCCCAAAGGCACACTCCTTCATTGTCTCCTGAGACAGATGCCAACAACATTTGTGGAAGCAATGAAGGTAGTATAAGCAAGTTAAGAGTCCCTACCTAAAACAACACAGTATTTTGCAACCTCCACCACTTCTCTTTTCAGCATACAGAGGTTTCCCACAATAAAGCCAGCTCCACTATGCTAGTGCACTAGACCGGCTTGACAATAGTTATGACAGGGTTAGCGAGGGAGCAGAAGGGCAACGAGGTTACAAAAGTGGAACAAGAATACACATAAAGAGAAAATAAACCAATAGACTCACAAGTAGCTTCCTCCTGTGTTTCCTCAAGTCACTAGGCTGCGAAAAACAAGACACAAGAGTAGAGAAATTAGTTTAAAATAACTGTATGAAGGAGAAAGCAAACTGTTGATGCTGTAAAAGGCCTGCTACAACTTGGACTGAAGAGAACATCACGAGATTGTGGGCATCAACCAGGATAGACAAGGCCTCCTGAAGACAAACAAAACAGCATATAATTTTGTCATTGAAGTAAATGCCTATGCACGATAAATAGAACCCATGTGGAAATGCTAAAGACCAGAAGTCCTGCAGTCTGCACAAACAATATTCGGAAGCAACAAGACAATTCTAAGGAGAGCATATATAATCAAACAGCCGACCTGTCTATCTGCATTATCACCCCTCCTCTTGCCCTGCTTACCAGGGTCATGCTGCATATCCGATCAAGATCCTGAGCTGCGCTGCGAGAGGTGAGCTTGGGAGTAGAGCGCCCACTGACAGGAGGAGATGAGCTGGCCAAGGATAAGGCAGTAAGGGAGGTGGGGATAGATGCTCTTTTGCGTAGCTGTGTTAGATTCAGGGCCTCCATGCTACCACTGGTGACACGGCTCTCCAACTGCTCAGCCCGCAGCTCAGTTGATTCTTTCTCCTCCTGGATCATTCTAAAGGGAAACAGGCATTTCAGCTCTGCTTGCAATGCATTTTAAAACATTTATTTAGACAAACACCACTTGGAATTCTTATCCGCTTACTCGTATTATGCAGAAAAATATAAAGGTATTCAATGGCTCCAACTCAGAACCATGTCACCCAGAGGGCAGCAATCTACCCCACTTCTCCTTGATGTGTTAGTTACCTCCATCTCCCCAAGGGCGTCCCTCAAGACTTACTCCATGGTTTATGCATCTACATGACTCAACAAGCTATAGCAGAGTTATTCAACCTGGGATCTCCAGATGTTGCTGAACTACAACTCCAGTCATCTCCCACCATCTTAGCCAATGGATAGGGATTATGGGAGTTGCATCAGTGCTTTTTTTCTGAGGGTACTCAAAGATATGCAGCGCCTACACCTTTTTTCTGTAAGAAAAACACTGGTTAAAGGTGTGGCACTTACTGTAACAACTTCATGCTGAGTACTGTCACCTTTTGTCTAGTAGAAAAGTAATGAGCTGCAGTATAACTTTGGGCACCCAAGGCTGAAGAACTCTGAGCTAGAACACAGCTTCTGATATTTCACTAAAAGACTATTTCCTAAGAACTGTTTTGCCAGGCTCTCAAGCTCATACTCTGTAAACTTACATATGGATCACATTTGTAATACTTTCAAAATCTATAGGGCTAACAAACTAATGTTTTTATTAAAAGTTAAGCTTGGCCTCCCTATGCTCCATAAGCTCCTTTGGCAGATTTATTGACAAATGATAAATGCAAGGTAACTTAGGGTAGGATTCACCTAACAAGTTCCATCAGTAGAAGTCCTGCATGAAGACTTCTGTTTGTGCAAGAGAGCTGTCCCCTCCTCTCCTCCCTTAGCACACACCCTGGCTTTTGGAGCGGAGTTGTGAGAACCCCCAGAACAGTGCATGTGGGAAGAGTGGAGGGAGGGCGTGTTCTGTCTGGCAAACATAGCTCAATGTTGAATTCTTCCCTTAAATTAGAAAATTAAAGCAGGAATTAGAATCCACCCTGTTTTATCACTTTGCAGAATCTAGGAAAAGATTTGATGGAAATCACCAAGCTTCCTGCACATTAGTTTCCTCAACCTTAAAAAATAAACAAAAAACTTCACAGTTTCACTTGAAGGCATTAGAATCACAACAAAATGTTTTCTTTGGACTTGCAACTATGATGTTGAGTTGGGGACAGATGGAAGATTACTCATTTTTCTTTAATTAATATAGCAATGTTGAGTTTTCTTAGAGCATGGGAGCACTGAATGAGAATATGCTTCCATTTAGTACTACATTCAAACCAGTGCTGAGACAACATTAGCAACTAATCATGTGCCTTTATGTGGCTAGGTTACTCTGCAGCAACCAAAATTGGTTGTTTCAAGTCTTCATCTCCCTCCCAGGTTCAGCTCTTCCTCGCATCTTATTTTGTTAAGGTTTCCAGAGAGAATGCTACAAGGTATTTCTTCAGGCTTTATGGATTATGCAGACTACTGTATCTTTTTTTTATTTCATCTATATTATGCTTTGAGATCTTCAGAAGGTTGAGATTAGAGATGACTGAAAGCAGTTCACTTTTTCTGAGAGGTAGTCCAAACAAAATTATTTAGATTTTTTTCAGCGTCACTGTGAAAATATAGATTCAAGTCAATATCATGAGATAGACTGCTCCATTCCATACCTGATCTCCTCATTGATGGCATCAAGCTGTTCCTGCAGCATCATAGCAAGGGTCTGGGCATCAGAGTGACCGCTTGGAGACAGCATGTCCATGGAACTAAACACAGTCTCCCGATCATCCTCATCAACATCAGAGATCTCTGGGTCACTGTCAAAGGTGTGAGATGTAGCGGCAAGGACCCCACCTGGCTGAGCAAGGTCCCAGTCCTGAATACATAAAACCACAAAATAACTCATGCAACCACCATCATGTTAAAACTCCAATAAGAAGGAGCCAAAAGGAAGAATGCCATTTCCCATAGCTGTACTCTGAAATGAAGGACCTTCCATTTATCCTGGGCTATGGGTGATTTCACCTAGCCAACCTTGACAAAACTATGCTGAGACTAGAACTTACGGGAGTTTGGATTTGTTCCTCTGAAACGCTCCAACTTTTGAAAGGTATAGCAGCATCAGGAGGACTTAAGGAAATTATTTAGTGGATTAAGCAGCCTTCATTGGCATTCACTTGGCTACAATAGAGCAAAGCGTAAATGGAAGGCCAGAGAAATGGCTAAGAGAAACATCGTTTCTGCAGTCTGGGAATGGCTTGCTATAGCGTTGGAGTTGCCATATTTGATACAGGTCAGCAGCATGCCTTTAAATAACTGTGTAGAAAGACGTTCCGTAGGCTTACTAAACCATCTCAAAGTAAGCAAGCAGTACTGCTATGTTGCTTTGTCTGGACCACATATTGTTGAAGCACAAAAACACAATTTATAGTCTGCCAGAACATCATGCAAAACATGGTTTTAAGGGTCAATAAAACATTTTGATATACAGTACACATAACAGTCTACTATTTAAATCTCAGCATAAATATGACAGTTTGCTCCCAAAAGAATAAGCAACTAATTTTTCTACAGTATCCACGTCTCTGCTATTAATTTCATAGTTGCCCATTCTCTAACTGTATTTGTGAGCTCCATACAGAGCTGTAAATTCATTACACTAGAGTAGTCTTCCCATATTTGGTTTACTATTTGATGTAGAACTACAACTCCCATCATCTCTGACCATTGGACATACTGGGCTGGGGTTGAAATTGAACATCTAGAGATCCAAATTTGAGGAAAGATGCACTAGAGCTTAACAAGAAAATCCTTGTTCCCTGTACTCTGCAACTACGGTAATTGGTCCTTTGAACTCTTCCAATAATATACTCACTACCTTGAGTTTCCTGATGGAAAAAAGGCAGATACTACATCTATCCACCCTTGAAACAAAACAAACAAAATTCACCAAGGTGTTCACACTTTGACTTTTGCCTGTTTTAAATGGACTGAATTGAGCCACATCCACTAAAACAAAACTTAAGTGAATTCAAGTTGCATTCAAGCTTGAAATGGGCCTTAAAGGGATGATATGCAACACATTCTCATTCTTCTCAACATGTAGCTACATCTATAGTATTCAAGCAAGTCCTGTGGCTTCTAAGAGTAATTACTGTATAACAATACAAGTATACGCTCAAACTAAGCAGTAAGGCATAAGGCTTCTTTCTTGCCCAGATTTCACAGCACAGCAAAGACCTTTGAAACTTCATCTCACCACCCTCTGCAGAAGCCCATCAAATAAGTACTATCCTGGCCACCATCCAGTGGCCTTTCTGCACAACAGGGAGTCTCTTTCCTTCAGAAGGGGTTTAGGTCTGCAGCTGTTACTGCTGAGTGAAAGGCCAAAGCCCCTCGTTTAAAGGCGCAGGACAGCTGCTGCAGCTGCTGCCATCACAAAGATTTTGTGATATGCTCCAAGATACAGGCGTAACTGGAGCTGCCCGCTACAGATTAGCTGGAGCAAGGCAAACATCAGGAGCTTTACCTTGGAGGGGTCTTCCCGCAGAGTTGTAAATCGGCTCTTTGGTGCCCGGTGAAGACTGGAGGGTGCTCCAAAGGGCTCGGCTGGTGCATGGACAATAGTACTCAGGGGATACCTGAGGTCTGGAGTGCTTCCAACAAGCGACCTACAAAAAAAAAAAAAAGAGCGGGAGAGGAGAAAAGTCCTAAGTAAATATAAATAGCATAATTTAGTTTTGTTTAATGGGGATAATCCATGATAAATAGTTTTAATATTTTTTTACTTATCTTTTTAACCACTAGTCTAAAAATAGATAGTAATTTCAGATACTGACAGTATAACACAACACACAATGAGAAACACAGTATGCTATCATTGTCTCACAGCCAAAATATTCAACTAATTGTAAGTCTGGAAAAACAGGAAGTCCATACAAGGATGCAAAGTGAATGAAGTTTTGGATAACTGAGATTCAGACAGCAATGTGGGTCCATAGCCAGTACCAGGGAAATCCAAACTGGGTGGGGAACAGGGTACAGTTCTGGTCAACACAGGTCCATCCCTTGGTAAATAAAACACCTTGAATTTAGTTCTACTTTTAAAGAAAACCAGTGACCTTCCCTTAGTAAAATCAGGAAAGCAAGCTATTCAGTAGCGCCCTGATTCCCAAGGGTGAAAAGAACATTCCAGGAGTTCATTTTTTTACAATGCTTTTTACTCTATAACAAAACAATTTAAAGTAGTCACAAGAAACTTAAAACAAATGCCACAACAGACTTTAAATAGCAATCACTAAGTTGGAGTTAGAGTGCTGCCAATCATCAGTCAAGGAAGGAAACCTCCATTTTCTCCAAACAGATGATCAGTGGTATTCAAGATCTTGCTCCAGAATCTCTTCATTGCTGGGAAACACATGTGCAACACCCATTTCCATGTCCCTTCTTGTTGGACAGAGGCCAATATATATAGCTAAACAAGCACTTAAGAGAGTGCAGGATGTGACAATCCAAACTTTGAAGAACTTGACCCTGAATATTAAAGAAGCATTCCGTTGATTAGCAAGTAATAAGCAGCTCATAATTTTCTACTTAAAGTTTAATGCAAGCCCACCAGGTCAATTGAAAGGGTATTAAGTTTCAGTTCTTTAGAAGCAAGCCTGAAATGCAGGGTGTCTTATTAAAGTACATGTGTGTGACAGTGCACACACACACTTTTGAAATTTAAAATCATACTCAAGTAATATTTTAAATGTTTATATGCCAAGCTTATCACATGCCACACCAGGCTCACATACAGGCTACCAAGCCATCTCTCATCACACTGGCTGAGCCTAAGAGCCTCATTTCAGTCTGGAGAGAAGGAGATCAAAGTGAAAGTGACAGCTGAGATCCCCAGTGGGTGCAGCTCTTTCCAGCCCTATCATTTGAGCACTCCAGTGTTCTAGGATATCTGGGGGTGAGGGAGAATCCAACATGATTATCTGCCCCTGAAATACAAAGACACATCCTGTAGCAAAACCTACAGAGTCAGTTTCAGTCCAATCTACCCTTCCATTCACCCTTTGGCTCAGAAAGACTGTTATGGTTTATTTTGCAGCATATCCCTAAACAAGAAGTTATTCTAGATTGCTAAAGTTAATAGCAGAATATGAAAATCATCATTGAAACCCCAGGTATTCAAACAATGGTGTTTGAAGAAGTTAGGGGTCTGTGAGACACCATGGGGGGGGGGGGAGAAATCATGGTAAAATCCCTTCATAGTACAATACATGTAATGTAAGACTGCAGACCCCTGTGGCTAAATGAATAATTTACAGAGTGTATGGAACCTGAACACAAAAACGGACCATTAGTAGGAACATATTCAAGAGTAATTGATGTGAGAAGGCGAAAGACAATAGTGTTTCACTTTCCCCCTTCAAACTCCAGTATCTATAGTACATGCACCTTCTTGTTCTGCTTGGAGACAGCAGTAGGGGAACATAGTATCCACCTCTGCAAAGCAGGGGAAAGAAAAACCTGTCAGGTGTTCCTTAAACTAGGCATGATTCAGACAAAAGAGGCTGAATTCAATCCATAATGGCTGAACAGTGTAGAGAATTCAGGTTGCAATCCTACACAATATTTACCTGGAAGCAAGCCCCAATTACCTCAGTGGGGCTTACTTCTGAATAGATATGCAAAGGATTACGCTGTCAGAGATCTGTCAGTAGGCTGTTTGAACAAGCAATGATAAGTGTACATGGAAGGGATATCATCTCTTTTCTTCCAATGAAGAGACTGCCACAAGTGATGAATTAGGAGTGAAGTGACATGATTTCATATTTTATATTTCATCTTACTTTTCTTCCTTATCTCATAAAAAAGCAGAACATGTCATTATATATGAACATAACAGCCACATATTCAACTATGTCTGTATGCCTCTTATTACCAGAAACTGTGATCAAACAACACAGCACATTACAGGGCTTGTGGTTTTTCTCTGAAGATTACAGTTTCACAGATTACGGATTACAAGGGTTAGCAAGACTCGGCACGACAGTTCCAACGGCTTCCCTTTACAATACGGCTTCAACTTTCTTTTCTCACCATCATCCCTTTTTTCCTGGCTTGTAAGTCAATTTGCATGAATAGTCATGGTTAAACACAGCACTCGCGGCTGATTTGATAATTCCACAGTGATATTCAACAATGAAGCTACTTTAAAAATGTTACATACTAGCAGGGTAAATGTGGGCTGAACTGCAACAATGTGTTCACTGTAGCAATCACATGGCTGTCAAAGACAGGACAAATTCCATTCAGAGCTGCATTATTCCAAATCATACCAATAGTCCATCTAGCCCAATACTACTTTATCTTCAGCATCTCAGGAAGCGTTATCTCAACAGTTTGCTTATTGGAGAATCTTTAATTGGACATGCCAAGGATGGAAGGAGTCATGGGCCACCACAAAAGGTGCAGAGTGTCTACTAACAGCAGGATTAGCACAATGGCGTAGACAACCTACTAAAGGTTACTGTGTCCACTATTAAAGGTTGCAATCAAAAGACAATACCTGACGATCAATATTTATTTTAGATTAAATCACAGAGGCTTAAGACAGGTAACATTTAAGACCACAATGTACTGACTAAATAAACTTTAGCAAGATAATCAGGTACAAAATGAAACACACCACAGTTGCCTGTTAAAAATACAGGTTTGAATTTCACCCTGTTTTATAAACTGAAGTAGTATCAACATATGAAACATGTAATGTGTGAAGAGAACAGATGCCCATTGGAGAGGTCATCCTTCCTATTTACCAGTGAGGCTCCAAAACAAAAGCAAAACACTGGTAGCTAGAGCACTGCAGGTGCTTGCTGTCTTATCTATTTTGCTGGCATGTTGTGTAATTGCACCCTCTACTGGATCACACAGTGATAGCAAAGAGTCAGATTTTGCTTTCAGATAAATTTTATTAGGCCAGTTTAGCATTTGAAGAGGCAGAAGAGAGTGGGAAAGCTTCTTTTGCGCTATTTGCAAGGAGGATTTGTAACAAAACATAACAGTCTGCAGTGTTCCTGTTCAGATCTCCAGGATGCCCAACAGCATGAGACTTTTAATCTCAGGTTGTAGGTTCGAGCCAGATGTCAGGCAAAAGATTTTGGTACACAGTTGTACTAGATTACCCTCAGGGTCCCAATTCTACAATTCTATTCTATAAACTGTGCAGCTAAAACCAAGTTGGACCACCAGAAATCAGGCTCTGCTAACAAATGTCAGGTATGCAGAAGACCTATGTTTTAGTTGCCATTAAGATGAAAACAATTTGAGACACAGCCACTTGGGCTCTGGTAGCCCTTCCATTTCAGGAGCATCTATCAAAGTTACAGAGGCCAAAACTAAAATTTTGCCAAGAACATTTTTACAAGTTTCAATAAATGCAGCCCACCTGATTGCTCATTCTGCCTCAATGTGAAGAACTCTGGGATGTGAGAAACATCAATGTAAAGTCTGCAGATACAGCAACACAGGCTGAGGCATTGGTTCAGAGAGACAACCCCTCTCCCATTAGTATGTGGGGTCATTGGTTTGTGTTTGTTTTATTATGTATTTTGTATTTTTCTGTTATGAACTGGCCTGGGATCTTCAGATGAAGGGAGGTATACAAATTTAATAAATGATTAGGATGACAACAACAACAACAACAAATTGTCATAGAGGTATTTGCAATGAAAAATAAATAATATTCTCACCTTGTATGTACACTGTCAAGAAAAGATCCACTTCTTGTCTTTAACTGGTCAATTTCTAATCTCAATTTGTCAATTTCATCTGACAGCCTTCTCTGTTCACAACAAAATAAGAAATAGTTTCTCTATAGCCAGTACAACTATGGTAACACACACATTTCATACCATCTGTGAAGTCAAAAGTCATGCAGCAATTGTAGATTATCATGCTGAAGGGAAAGCAGGGGAGAATAAGGGGACAAAGAGGCAGGCAATAGCGTGCAGGAAAAGCAGGCACTTATTGGTTGTTGGCTGTTACATGCAGCAAGTGAATGCTACTTGGACACTAATTGTATTCCTGTTGTTGCTCAGAGAATGTATTTGGTCATGCTAGCAAACAGTGAGAAATCTAGAGCTGTAAACAGAAGTGACCAAAAAGCCAAGGCTTATCCTAAAAATCATTGAATGCAAGCCTCAATACCATAAACAAGAAGATCATGCAATATAGTGCAATTTTTGTCCACATATTAAAGGTAAGGGAGTGAAGTAGTCCTGCTACATCCATACAAAGGGTGGGAGTCAATTAATGTGCCCTGCCAGCAGAAGCCTACACAAGAACTTTGGCGAGGGCAAAGGGGTTGGAAAGGTCTCCAGTTAAAATGCTGAGAAAACACTAGACAGGACTCCAAAGGGAGTTATTTGCAGTTTACTTTACTAAGATCCTTTTAGCTAAGATCCTATCCCTACTAAAATTCTGCCCCAAATGCAGTGTTTGTGGGCAGAACAGAACCACTTCAGTCCTCTATGAGGACATCCTGCTTACTGGAAATGAACAGAGTTTGATCAGCTTCTCTTCTAAAAGAAGACCCAGCAGGGAAGCAAAAAACTATTTATAGTGATCTATAAAACTATTTATAGTGATCATGATACAACCATTTGACAGTTTCTGATCATGCAATTTCAAGGCAACAAAAATGCACTTAACAAATATATTTGCCACTCCTTCCACAGTTCCCCGGAGTGGCATTTACCTTGTCATGCTGCTGCTCCTCTATTTGTTTTTGGGTATTTTCCAGTTCTTGTAATAATGTGTTCTTAAAAAGCAAAGGTGAGTAATTACAAGAGAGAGAAAGGGTGCTTCAAATTTGATTTAAAATTGGAGCTCTTGGCAAACAAATCCACTTCCCAAAATGATCAAACTTTTTGCGGTAAGGAATATGACAGAAAAATGCACTGGAAAGTGTGGGTTAACACTTTCTTGATGCAATTCATCTAATCTCCCCACAAACAAATCAGACTGAACACTCATTAAGAAACCAACGTTGTCTCATCTCTCCACAAACCAATCAGGCTGAATGCTCATTTAGCAAGGGACCAAAGATATAGGTCTCTAAGTAAAGTGTTCAAGTGGCTTTCTGGAGAACTCTGAGTATTGAGATTGAAAGCCATATATCAGAACAGACATCTGCATTGTCCAAAAGATAATTATAGAAGTGATCCCTCCACAAGAGTTCACATGAGCCTCTAGGGAGGATGCCAAAAATTAACTTCCAAAGGCAGCAATGTGCCAATTTACAAAACAAATTAAGCACTTAATATTTTTATTAGCATTCATAAAGGCAAATGGTATTGGGGAACCTACAAGGCTACTCAGATTTGACAGTGACAAATCTGAGCCAATGAAAGTTCTTTATGCCAAGTTTCTAAACTTGAGACCAGTAGAACAGGAGGGGTTCCCAGATGGTCAAACAATTAGGATTTTAGCCCACAGCATTACTCCCTAAACTCACATAAAATCACTTACACCTGGATGCAGAGCATGCAAAATGCTATTATTATTTTTCTTCAGCACCAGTATAAACGAGATAATGGAAGAGGTAATGACCCATTGGTGCCCTAAATTCTGGGCTCATTAGCTACAGAGGAAGAATTTGCTATAAATGGCAATGAGTGCTATCCTTGTTGATAGGAAGAAAAGCTGGCTCCCATAGAGCAGATCCCTACATGGTGGACCTTTTTGCAATTCAGAGAGGAGATGAGCTCAGCCTAATGGTTGCTTTGTGTGTTACCTGCCCATACACCTAACTCCTTGTATGGGAGTTTCCTCTGTTCCCTTTTCCATGCGGGGAGGGGGGGAGAAAGAGAATGAAGAGGTGTGAGTCAGGTCCAGAGTCGTCTTTCCCATATGACTTAGTGGTGCGTTGTGCCAGGGCGCCGGCCTCTCAGGGGCACCCCAGTCAGTGGGGGAGCTGTGCAGCTTTGCCGGCAGCCTCCCCTTTCCCTGCACGCCCGCCAGCTGCGCCCCATCAACCATATGGCTGGTGGGCGTACAGCTTGCCTCCCAAGCCTCCGCGGGAGGAGAACAACCCCTGCAGAGGCTTAGGATGGAAGCTGTGCCCCGCTAACTATATGGCTGGCGGCTGCGCAGCTTCTCTCCCAAGCCTCTGCGGGGATTGCTCTCCCGCAGCGGCATGGGGGAGAGTTGCGCACCCCTCCCATGGCTGGCAACGCGCAGCTTCGCACCCCCCCCCCACTATCCATGGTTAATTTGGGGGCGCTGAGCGGATATTTGCACCCCGGCACCACATCTGCTAAAGACGGCCTTGGTCAGGTATCTATCATACTGGCAACATAGCAGAGCTAGGGCTGAAAATGGGTAGGCTTCAAAAATGCATTCCACCCCTGAAAATGTACTGTACTGAAGAAGTCCCTGTCTTTCCCTAGCAGATTTCAGCTAGGCAATTGTGCCTCACTGACTGCTGTTATGGCTCCTTTTTGTGCAATTTGGAACCTGTCACACCCCAAGAGCTAAACAACTCTAGTTACAGGAGAACTGAGACAATTGAAGTTAGCATTCAAAATGCATAGGTGTTCTAATCAGGTCCATGAATTGTAAATGCAGAGAGGAATACTTTCGATAGACCTTGAGCAGAGCTTGTCAAAGTCACTAATGTCTGAATATCCAGCACAACAGTCATTTAAAAAAAAAAAAAACACCCTTTGAGATGGAATGACTAACACAGGGGTCATCAAACCAGCACCTGCAGGCACCGTAGCATCTGGAAACGATTTTGCTGGTGCTCCCGGACAGGTGTCCCACATTCTGAGCAACAACTTATTTATTTTTAGGTAAGTATCAACCCCTCCAGGACAGAAAGTTATGGGGCAAAATGTGCAGGTACCTACGAAGTGAACTCTGTGAAATGAGAGTGGTGTTGCTATCTTCTGTATTTTCCTAGTACTGAGAATTGCTCCTTGTTGCTATTAGACAGCAACAGCATCAGCGTGTGCGTATATGAAATAAATATTGTGTGAACTCCACAATCAAAACCAAAACTACAGAGCTGACTTTCTATGATAAGCATAAGGTTTTCCAGAGTGGCTGTCTCTGTTATGCCCCTCCTCATGGCATCCATTTTGCATTATGCCGCACCACACACAGAAGGCAAGTTTTGACTGGTGCCCCCAGAACACTCTCAAAATTCTAAATGTGCCTGTGGGTACAAAAAGGTTTGCAGCCCCTGGCCTAACACAATCAGAGCTCAACAGACAACTAGACCAAATGAAGATTATTTTCTTTATGACATTCTTTTTATCACATTTTTGACATGTGCAATGCAGCTGATCATCATTGCACATTGTACATGATAATAATTAGAAGAGAGTGGAGTGATTGATTCTTACAGAGCTTATTCTCATTGAAGTTGACACAGTGAAGATCCAACTTCACACAGTATAGATATTACCATTGCTACACACTAGCAGAAGAAAAAGAAAGTGGTAGGGACACTTAAGACGGTTCAGCTGAGGTATGAGGTAGTAAGTGAATTGATATCTGTGCCATCCAAATTACTAACAAATATTTATAGACCCTTTGCCATTACAGCAGTATTTATCTCAAAAGTACAGGCTAGACTGCCCCTTCAAAACCATGCACATGAGGTAACAATTTGGCAAAGTAAAGTAACAAAAACATTTTTAAAATCTCCCCCCCCATCCAGCCAATTACCCATCCATCCTCAATGAACAATGGTTTTTTGATACCACTACAAATACTTAGATGCCAATACATGAAGATGTAGGTAGATGAGACTTGATCTCACACAAGAGCATCCTAAAAGCCAAAATTTTATTCCACATTTATTGCAGCAGCCAGTTACATTGTACCAACAAATCATTCAAGAAGCCATCAGTGCAATCCTCTATCCCCTAGGATTAGTTAGAATACACTAAGTCCAAAGGAAGATGCAAAGGGACCAGCAGAGCCCAAGGCAACAAAGAAGGAGGCCTTCTCTGCAAAACCAGTCTCTAAGATCCTCTACTTGTGGCTTCCAGTTAGCTAAGCCAAACCATGGACCCCCTACTTTTGAAATTTTTGTTATCTCTATGGTAGTTTTTGTTACACATGAGTAGTGTCACAGACTCTCTGGATGGGTTATGCGGACCCCTTGGGGTCAGAAACCACCACTTGAGAACCACTGCTCTACTCCATAGCAATAGTATTTTGCTAACATTCATTTTTAAAAGAATCTTGGGCCTGACTCAATAGTTGGAATTAATTGATCAAGAATAGCTATGATCTCAATATCTTTTTAGGATGGCCCCAACATTCCAGTCAAACCCTGACTGTCAGCAAAATTATCTTTTCGATCTTAAACATAGCATGGCAAAAAAGCCAGTTGTGTATGACACCCATAGACCTAATTTTATGAGGTGTCTAATACATACGTACCTTCTCTTCAAGGGCTGCCATCCGTTCTTTTAAATGAAGCTGAAGCCGCTCATTGGACTCACTCAGCAGTCTATCCACAGTATCAGACAACCGCTTGTTGTGTTCCTCATTCATTTTCTCCCTCTGGCGGGCCTGTTTGGGAGTTGAGGGGGAATCATGATCAACCAAGTAATTCAAAGAAGATTGGCCTTGAAATTGCTGTAAAATTAGTCCTAATCATTGAAGAATCTCCTCCAAAATAACCTTCTTTCTAACCACCTAATGTAGTAAAGTTTTCACAAGCATACTATGTCCACCATATTGATTGGAAGATTTGAGAATCCACTTTCCAAACTGTTATTGGTTCCACTACATCAGCTTATACCAGTGGGGAGCCCAATTCCTATGAATATTATTTACACTACAAATTAAGAAGTGATTTTATATCATTCAGTGGTACAGATTTATTCTTGTGTACAATAATGACCAAAAAACCTTTCCTTGCAACTATTGTGAAACTGCTTACTGAAATTAGTATTAAAAGTCTTTGAAATGGCAACCCCCCCAAAAAAATAAATGCTTTGTTAGTATACATTTTAGGGCTATCAGGAAGGAAGATGAATAGATTTTGGTAGGAGTGAAATTATAAGAAGTCCCATTTTATTTCAGAACTTGGATTGAATTCAGAAGTGCTGACCACCATCTGTGATACAACTGTTCCACTACGCAGAGCTGAATTATAAAGGAGTTTCCTGTGTGCCTGGGTGTCACAACTTTAACCATGCCATCAAAACTCAGCCTTAAAGAAGCAGGCTATAACAGCGTGGTCAAAGACTTGCAGAAACCATGTGATGCAACACTTGTGAATAAGACACTGAAATCCTAGTAGCAAATGTAGAAGCTAACTCCAAATCATCTTTCTCCCTCCCACAACAGGATCCTGACCTAAACTGTGGTGCTGTAAATAAGGTGTTAAAAATGATAAAAAGCAGTGCTATATACTCTACAGAAGTCAACCTACCCTTGCTAGTTCTTGGTTCTTCTCCTCCAACTGAGTCTCCAGCTGCCGCAGTCGCTCTTCAATACTGCCATGCCTTTCTTCTGCCTACACAGAACAAGACAGTCCCAAAGGAATGAGCAATTCTTACAAGCTCTGGGAATTGGGATAGGGAGCAGGGATAAGAGATACCTGTTCTTACATAAGAACATACTGACACAGCAATTAGGCAGAGTGCAGTACTACCCAAATATATAGGAATGTGACCATAGTGGATTTGTTCTCATGAGATATTTGGGTGGGTGTTAAACATAAGCTGAGGGATACTGGGAAAGGTCTCTCTCAAGCACTAG
The DNA here is from genome assembly GCF_027172205.1 of Podarcis raffonei. Taxonomy (NCBI): domain Eukaryota; kingdom Metazoa; phylum Chordata; class Lepidosauria; order Squamata; family Lacertidae; genus Podarcis; species Podarcis raffonei. The sequence goes on from NC_070607.1 coordinate 68,086,405, forward strand.
CACATTAATACACTGGAGATTCTTACTCTAAAATAACCTTGCACGAAGCTAGGCTTGAGGAAGTGTCATATGGAACTTCTGAATCTTGCTGTACAAACTTCACAGCAACTTCCTGGTCCATATCAATGGACCTTGCAATGCCTATTTCATTTAACAGCTGCACAATTAGTTTAACAGAGATTTATGCTCCTGTACCATTTTTTTAATGCCTGTATGAAGGTAGCAATCTCTGAGGGAAAAGACTCAGGAATGGTAAATGGACCTCAAACCCTTGTTCCAAGTTTGCCTAGTCCAGTGCAGTGCTTGGCTTCTTGGTTGAAAAGAATGCACTTTAGGTCATTCTTGAGAAGCAAGCCCTGCCTTCAGATTCTGGGTGCCTAAAACATACCTATGAAAAAACCCAGTATAACCTGCTAGAGCATCATTTAAAAACAAACAAACAAACAAAACCCTCCTTAGGAGAGGCCACCATCTAAAGAGGTGGCTCATGATACCCAGCTACTGCAGAAGAGACAATACAGAGCAGAAAGGAAAAAGTAATACTTGTAACATGAATTAAAAAGCTCCTCTTTCTTCCACCTTTCTCCTCCATCCCAGGAAAGTTCTAAGTTCTGGAGAAACACTAAACCCTTTCTGTACCCTGGGCTTTGAAGCCAGCTTCTGGTTGCGTACTTACCTTGGTGAGTGCTGCTATCCTTTGGGCCAGCTCAGCTTCCACCTCAGGCAGCGTCTCAGCTTTCCTCATTGTCTGCTGAAGTTTCTGCTCTGCCAGTTCGAGAAGCTCCTGGAGATGCCGTGCTTTCTCCTCACACTGTAGAACAATGCAGAATGGCAGTCATGAAAAAGGGGGTGACCAAACACAGCTTCAGCCTGCATCCGTTCCTGGACAGGAATAGTCTGGTTACAGTAGTCCATACTCTAGTAAGTTACTCACAGACTTACTGTAACAAGTTGAACATGGGGGCTGTCCTTAAAGATGACCAAAGCTTCAACTAGTGCAGAATGTGGCTGCCAGAATGTTAATGGGCATTGACTAAGGGGATGCTATTGCACCAATTCCAAGAAAACAACTTGGGCTGCCTATTTGCTTCTTGCCTCAAATAAATGTGTTGGTTTTAATCTTTAAAACTTTAAAAGGATTGGAACCTGGGTAGCTTGACTATTTCTTCCTATATAGCTTGCCTGTATCTTAAGATCTTCTTAAAGTACTTCTTAAAGTACTTTCTACACACAAGTGTGTCAACCAAGCTAAGCCTTTTCCGTCATGGCACCCCAACTGTGGCACCCTCAACACAGAGATACAACTGGTGCAAACTTATTGGTGTCAAGTGAAAACGTTTCTGTTTCCCCAGGCATTTTATTTGTGTATTTTGACTGTATTTTATTGTTTTTCATTTCATGGTTGCACTTTTGGTTGTATGACCTTTTTGGCCTTATACTATACACCATGCTGATACCTACTTGCGGTTGATTAGTGTTAAAATCATCTAAAAATTAAAAATTAAAGAATATATATATATTCAAGAGAGTGTGTCAAAGGAGGGTCTTGAAGTACCTATGACTGTAGCCACACATGCCCTTGACTCAGAGGAAGGAAGCTGGCTTTTCAGATGGCATGCCATTAAAGCCTGTTACCTGGCGATGGAGAGACTCTTTATTGGCCAGCTCATTCTCTAGTTTATCATTGAGGTCATGAATGGAGGTGGCTTCTCTTTGGGCTGCCAAATAGCGCTTCTCCAAGGTGGTGATCCTCTCCTCCATGTCTTCTTTCTGTGCCAAAGCCTGGTAAGATGAGCCATGAAGAAAGTCACGAACTTTGTGGTTGTATGGCCCTCATGATGATAGAAAAATCTGCCTGAACCACAGCATGAGAAGGGCTTGTTATGACTACTGAGGTACTACACTGAAGCTCAAAATGCAAACTCTCTCTGCATTAATAAGCTGGCCCCATTTTGAAAGGTTATATTGGAACCATTTAAGCTTATTCCAAATGAAAGTTGGGCTCACACTTGCCTCCACCACTCTCCAGCCCTGCCCAACAGCCTCGTCCGTCTTTGCCCCTCAAAACAACCATAACTTGAGGGACAAGGCAAATGGTGGTGGAGGCTCCCACCACAGTCAAACCTCATGATTGCAAGAAATAATGCTCTATGCACCATTTGCAGCCACAAGGCCTTTCCTGTGTTGTTGAGAACCCTCCCACTATCTGTCATGTCTTTCTCTTCCCCAGGGTTTTTGGCTTGATGAAGTAGAGAGCTGGCAAGGAAGGGAAAGTGGCAGGAAAATGATAATTGTACTTTTAGAGTACAGTGGTACCTCGGGTTAAGTACTTAATTCGTTCCGGAGGTCCGTTCTTAACCTGAAACTGTTCTTAACCTGAAGCACCACTTTAGCTAATGGGACCTCCTGATGCCGCCGTGCCGCCACCGCGCGATTTCTGTTCTCATCCTGAAGCAAAGTTCTTAACCCGAGGTACTATTTCTTGGTTAGCAGAGTCTGTAACCTGAAGCGTCTGTAACCTGAAGCGTATGTAACTTGAGGTACCACTGTAGTCACAGGGAACACCTGAAAAACTGGTTCCCCCACCCCAAAGTATTCTACTAGAACACTGAAAGCCCAATTAATTATCTGGGCAAACTGAGAGAAGGCAGGGTCACAAATCTCTAGTTATGATAGATTTTTTTTACTTTGACACTGAATAACTAAGCTCACCGCTAGAAACAGCAATAACTTTCTGCAAGCAGATGCTCAGACTATTTTATTTTTGCTACACTTGGAAAAAATAAGATGGCTTTTAAAGTTGCTTCAGAGATTCTCTCAATAACATAGTTTATGCTGCTGGAACAGAACTCTCTCACCTCTCTTAGGTCCCTCTGGTACTTGCCGCTCATTTCTTCTGATTTGATAAGGTCCCTCCTGGCCGTACTTAGATCTTCTTCTAGCTCAGCAACACTGGCAGCCAAAGCAGCTATTCGTTCTTTAGCTTGCGCTACCTCAAAGTTTTGCTTCTCTAGAAGTTCCTGCAGTTCCACAGTCCGGCTTGCCTCATCATCCGGATGTATAGAGCCATTAGGAAGTCTCTGTGAAAGTCATATAACAAAGAACTATGTTTCCAAGGAATATACACTACCCAGTCAAACACAGTACCAAACAAAGGCCACTGAGCAACATTTCAATAAATTAGCTTACCAAATGAACTATTGGTTTTTCTTCTTTCTAACAGTATGCAAGAGATGCTAGATTGCTACTGTAACACTGGTCTTTTCTGAAAAGGAGGCATTTTGAGGTAGCTCTAACTTGCCACTCGACATTTATTCAACAGGCCTATTATTGCAGAGTTTAAAAATAGTAAGGGAAGATAAAATTTATCAGTAAGCAAAGGGTTCCCATTTTGTACCTTTGATTGAATGACCCACAGCTGTAAACACATAGTACTTCAATATTACATTGGATACTCTCCACTTCCAAGAAAGATGACTCTCACCTTCCAAAGTAGCTTCTGCCCAGATTCTTTTCCCTCAGTCCTTTTATCATCTTCTCCTACAGGTGCTTCCCTCTGGGAGGGGCCTTGCTGAAGAGCACTTACCTGCAAAATACATTTTAAATAAACACTTGTACTTAAGGTTTCCTTAAGTGTGAAAAATAAGAATGCAGAACATGCAGAGCTTCTTGTACACATTCTATTGTTGCTGTCACTGTTAAGAAGCTGTCATTGCACACGCTTATGAAGGAGAGTTCTGTAAAAGCCAGGATTTTTACTATGCAAAGTGATTCAATAACTTAGTGTGGGAGCATAGGTAACTGGCACTGTAACAGGTAATTTGACTTATTTTTGTGTAAGACCAGCCTGGAAAGTAAGGGCCCAACCACACAATATTGTAAAAGCATGAATAGATTTAATGTGTCCAATTATTGTTTTTCAAGTAGAAGCCGTGAGGTATGAGCTGATCAGGTCTGTGACATGCAGGGGTGTATCCTGTATCTTCCTTTCACCTTTAATCTTGTAACATATTTTTTTCTTTCTGCTACCTAGTCACATTACTTACCGCAATTATTTTGGGTCCCCCCCCCCTTTGCAATATTCTCTTGACGTAAGTTTGCTGCTGCAATGTGTGCTTCTTAGCAACTGGTCCTTCCTCCCCCTTCCTGTACATTTTTTGTTTTTTCCATTTATGAAACCCCATATAGCCTGGGTAGCTTTCCACAATTATTTTAATTATCTCTCATAACAATGGCTTCAAGTTTACCTTGGTTGTTACCAAAATTCCTTATATCAGTATAAAATAGCTTTAGAGGAGTATTTAAAAAGGGATTCTTGTCTAAAGAAAATAAGAGAGAAATATACAGGAGTTTGTGTCATAAGTCCAACAACTGAAACAAAAATATAAAGATCGCATGTCACATAGTGCTGCAGATACATTTTTTTCTGCAATCAACAGTCTTAGTTTCTTTTATTTCACCTCCCTGAAATCCACAGTACAATCTAAAACCCAGTATTTACCTGTTGGTGAGCACTAGAAAGCTGTTCTTCTAGTGTAGCTACTCGTTCCAGTGCTGCCCGTAAGCGCTCTCTCACCTGAAAGGAAAAAAATATATTTTCAAAGGCAGAGTTGACCCTTAGAGGTGCTTCAGGCAGTTTAGTGGCCTACCACCCCTGCTCCCAACCATCAGGAAATCTAGTTCATAACACAGATAATTCAATTAAGCCACACTCCCCTCATCATGAGAAAGGACACAAAAGAACAGTACATGGCTCCAGAAGCCCGGCATCTCAGCTAGATTTGCAAGCAACAAGAAATACTAGGTATGATGAAGCGGGCTAAAGCCTGGAATCTTGAGTTAACCTGCCAATTAGAATAAATGTAAAAGGATCTCAGCAGAGATCTGCCTAACTTAGAAGAGCTACTACACTAACACCATATAGCAATATCACTGGGTGTAGAGCTGAACTGGGGTTGGGAGAGTGGAAGGCCAGAATACTCCTTCAAAGGAGCATTGGCACAGATTCAATCCTGCTAACATATTTCTAGGATGCAAAGCAGTAATTTTTGAGACCATTCTTCAAAGGGCAAATGATTGGCTCAGGCTGGAAATTACTCATAACCAGAAAGTTGATGGGAGATCTGCAGGATAGTGCTGACCAAAAGCAATACTTTGGGCCATTAGAGACCAGTAACTTAAAGGTCGTAGGTTATAAATAGCTGGTTTTGCTCTAGCTATGCCTTACCTTCTCATCCAATGCTTTATGATGTTCAAACAAAGACTTCAATGCTTTTAGAACTTCAACTTCACTGGAGACACCAGATGGAGACTGAGCTTGCCGCTTCACCACAGTCATCCTCAGGGAGCGTTCGTGTCTTGAGACCAGGCACTCCAGGTGCTCTAACAAAAGCTGCAAGGCAAGGAACAGCTCTAGACATTTCTCATTCAAAGTCAATGTGAGGTGAGAAAAGGCTTTATCTGTCCCCTTGTTGATTTCAGAGTATAGCAAAAACAAATATTAGAGTGTAACCAAAAAAAAGTAGCCAAGTTTTACTAGCAGGCAATTTCTGCCATGAGCATGACTTGAAATACCGTATTTTTTGCACCATAACACTCACTTTTTTCCTCCTAGAAAGTAAGGGGAAATGTATGTGCGTGTTATGGAGGGAATGCCTACGGGTGGCATGCCTGCAGATTTTCCTCCTCTAAAAACTACGTGCGTGTTATGGTCGGGTGCGTGTTATAGAGCGAAAAATACGGTAACTTTGCCAGGATCTCTAACAAAAAGCACTCATAAACACATTGCTCAAACAAAACTATGATGACACAAATGACTTTTTTTTTCAGAGCTGAAAGCATTTTGAAAGAGACTCCCTTGTCACTTTTGCCTCAGATAATCAGGTTTTTGTAATAATAATAAAAAACACCCTGTTGTACCACATGCAAAAGTTGGACCAAAAAATGTACAGTATGTACACATCATAGGAAGCAATGCATTCTCAAGTCATTTTCATTTCTCTTAAAAACAGCTATCTCCAGCTAACATCAGCAGCAAGCTGCTTTAAACTAAATTAATGATGTACATTCGGAACAAGTGTGATGTATGTCATTAAAGAATATCAGCATGCAAAATATGTTACATAGATCATTTTGTTAAGTAACAAAACATTATTTCTGCCAGTGTCCGATGAGTGTCTTGGGTTACTACAGCTAAATTAATAAATGTTATGTGGTAGATGCATACAATATCTACTGGCTTACAGATAACCAACTTCTTCTTTCAAGAATGTATGTGTGTGTGTGTGTGTGTGTGTGTGTGTGTGTGTATATATATATATATATATATATGCCAGTAGCACCTTAGAGACCAACTAAGTTTGTTCTTGGTATAAGCTTTCGAGTGCATGCACACTTCTCCAAGAACACACTTAGTTGGTCTGTAAAGTGCTACTGGACAATTATTTATATATATATATATATATATATATATATATATATATATATATATACACACACACACACACACACACACACACTGTGTCAGACCAACACGGCTACCTACCTGCTTCAAGAATCTAATCAGTGATGTTCACATTTGTTCCCCAAAAAAAGGTGATGCAGTGAGATGTGGGTTCAGCAGGCAAAAACAGTCGAGTATAGCAATCTGCAGGGGCTTTTTGCCAGTCAAGGATTTGCCCTTCCCTTATAATCCCAGACCTAGGGCTATCACAAAACTTGATTTCTGCAGCACTTCAAGAGCATGCCAGAAAAAGCATCTGAACAGTAAAGGGTGGGTGCTATGCAGAAATGGTCCAGTAACAGGGAAATTCTGGAAGTGTACACAAAGCTATTTCCCTAGAAGGGGCAAGTTTAAATCTGCACACTAGTAATGGGGATGCTGCAGGCTGAGTTTTCTTAGCACACCTGGAGGCTCAGGATTGTTGAGATGTAGGGCAAAGATAGTTGTGACAGAGGACTGAATGGTCTCTGCAGGCATAAACATAAGCTGTACTGGAATAAGAATTCTCCTATCAAACTCTATTCACTGGGTGGGAAATTCCATAAAAAAGCCTTCTATCCTGTTAAACCTTATCGAGAGGGCAAACTGGATACCTCTGGCACAGCCAAGAGAACTTGAACTATGCTGGCATATCTTGAGCCTAGGTCAAACCAAGAATTTTTATCTATTTGTGTTTGTTTCATAAAGTTTATACACAGCTTGATTGTTTTAAAAAACGCTCTCTTTGAAGGTGGAGGGGGTGTTTCTTTCAAACCAGGCAGCCAACTGGGCTTCTCTACTCACCCTTGTATTATTACGCTCTGCTTTCAGTTCAGATATTTCCTCTTCCCTTTCCAACAGCTGCTCTCGGCATGCATTGAGTTCCCTAGTCAGTGCTGCAAATTCCTGCAAAGCAATCACATTTTTACAATCATGCGGAGCCACGTTTCCTCAGATTCCCCAGCTTTAAGTTAGCTTTTTTATGAAGAAAAAGAAGTATCTACATGAAAAAACATGGTTGCATCACATGCACCCAAGAGGATCCCCTTGTATTACCAAAAATGGGCTGTCACACAAAAGAGGATGAAAGTCATGAAAACAACAATCAGAATTAACAGCAACAGAAAAGTATTACAACTTTTCATTCTGGGATCTTTGGTGGGTTTTTGTGACACTTCAAAGGTAAGCAAAGGCTCTGTTTAGTGAATTACAGTACTTTGACATACAGTGGTACCTCGGGTTATGAACTTAATTCGTTCCGGAGGTCCATTCTTAACCCAAAACCGTTCTTAACCCGAGGCACGCTTTCACTAATGGGGCCTCCCGCTGCCGAACAATTTCCGTTCTCATCCTGGGGCAAAGTTTGCAACCCGAGGTACTACTTCCAGGTTAGTGGAGTTTGTAACCCGAAGTGTTTGTAACCGGAAGCCTTTGTAACCCAAGGTACCAGTGTATAATAAATGATATACAGACTAGTCTCACCCAGCCAGCTTATGTATCTGCAAAGCCAATATCAAAACTGCCACCCCAATGCATTCTAATAAGGCAGTACTGGTTCCACCAGAACTTCTCTCCTGGGTAAGAGCTTCTCACCTACTCCCCTTTGTACCAATTAAGGAAAGTAGAAACAGCAGGTAAAGCATTTCATTACAATCAGTTAAGGCAGTGCAACATGCCAGCAATCAAGTGTATCTTCTGGACAGAAAACAGCTTGAGACTTACATGCCAGCTGCTGCCATATGTGAATCACAGTAGTGCAGATATACAGTTTTTTGTTTTTTCCTCCCACATCCAGCAAAATTCAGAATACCCTCTTTAAAAATAAGCAATGTGGGCATCTACTTTTTTAGCAGTAGAACTCAGACATCATAAAACTAAACACAACAAAGAAATTTGCAGGCACTTCTTACTGTTTCCTTTCAGATTAGCTTTTGCTTCCATTATGGACTAAGGAACCGGTGTGGGTCACACACCAATGAGCCTTGCATTAATTAGAACCAATGAAAGGCTAAACCTGACTCAAAATACCCTAAGACAGGATGAAGTAGGGCAGTGAAACAGGTTATCACTTATTCAATGTTCAATAGATTTTCTTCACCTTTTCTGCTATACCCAATGCCTTGTAAAAATGATTCTAGCAAGTAACAATATCTGAACTATTTAAAAAACAAATCCTGTTATTTGCCCTGAGCATTTGGTATGAGGCAGGCTACACATCTAAAAAAACGCAAGTAAGTCAAAGTATTGTTGTCCCAGCCAGGGAGCAATGTCAAAGGTGCCCGTCAATGCAATCTTCACAATGAGCATGAAGTATGTTTCCCACAAAAGTATTCAATAACTACTGTTTTGCTTTTTATAACAACAGGGACATATATGGATTAATTTGTTACAGAAGCTGCTGTGATTATGTCTGTGCTAGGCGTGTAGAACCTCCCTGGCAACACAAAGATATGCACAACAAAGCAGGTAGTTAAGGCAGGCGGCTAGGGAAATTAAAATAACAGCAGACACTTCCCAGCCAGCCTTTCCTCCTTGTCCCTTCTCTAAACTGGAGGCCTTACAAAAGTAAATTCCAATTGGTAAATTCTAACAGCTGCAGGGATTACTTCTGAAAGGGCAAGGCTGAACCAAGTAGAGTTCAAAACAGGCAACCAAAATAAGAACTGTGCCAGGAGCCCACCCACCCACTTGATGAAGCATTTGAAATAGCTTGAAGGGAACTGAGTGGGCCTGTCGCTATGTTTCTTGAGCTGAAGAATGCAAACAAGGGAACAGCATTTATGCAGTCATCCTGAATTATCACTGCTTTATAGTTCGGCATACAAATTAAGATACTGTAGTAGTAGGAGAAAAATTCCTGCGTGCATGTTGATTTTTCACTGAGACACTAGAGGCCTAGCTTGAATACATGCATATTAGATGTGGCAGTCTGTAAGAGGATTCAGACAAGTTAATGGGAAAGGATCCAATAAGCTTCATGTTAATTTTAATATTCCTGACTTTCAAGAGTGGAAATTAGTCTAAGATTTCATCATCTGCTTATGCAGAAAACCCAATTCACAACATTCCAGCATATTTTTTAGAGTGGCCAAGAAACATAATCCAGAAAGAAACTATATAAACGAAGGCGCTGGGTTAGACACAGGAGCAGACTTGCTTCTCAACGCTGGGTCAGTAGAAGCAGCAGTGGTGTGTGGTCAATGGACTAGGGGGACTAGGCTAAATGTTCTTGGTATATTAGACTATTAAAGCCTAGTGCCTCCTTCCCAAAGTCCAGGAAGCTTCTGCCCGGTTTAGGGAGGGAGGTGTGATTCTCGGATAAGGTGCAGGGCCCTCCAGCCACCTTCTCAAAGCCTACCCAGCTTTGGGAATGAGGCAGCAGGGCTCCCGCATCCTGTCAGAGGCCTGGCGCTTCCTTTCCAAAGCCCAGGAGCTTCTGCCCAGATTAAGGAGGAAGGTGAGATGCCCACACGTGGGGCATCAGGACACTGACCCCCTGAATCGGCCTCACATACTGGTGCCTCTGGCCCTAACTGTCCCCTATGAAAAGAATTCACCGCACGCCACTGAGAAGCAGGGTACATTTTCTGCTCCTTCTCCAATGGTATTCATGTGCATTTCTTAAACAAGTGAACTGCTGCCCAAACAGCTTTCATTACATTTCCAGTAGTTTCCCATCAAGGTATTGATAAATAAAACACTGGATTTTGATGGATCTTGATCATTTTCTGATAACTCTGGAGGAATTACTAGCTAACATGGCTGGAAGTTCTGTGAAAGCAGCCTTTCCCAACCTGGTGCCCTCCAGCTGTTGTTGGACTCCAACTCTAAACAGCCCCAGCCAGAGCAACCAATGGTCAGGAATGATATGAACTGTTATCTAGAACAGGCATATCCAACTCCCAAGAGACTGCGATCTCTCCCAGTATAAAAAAACTGACAGTGATCTACCCATTGTCATTGCCCAGAGTTGTGATTGACCTGTTGTACATGCCTGATCTAGAACATTGGGAAGAAGGCTCCTGTAGTGGATCTTTAAAATCTGGAGTATCTCATGCTGAAGACATGGTTACTCACACACGTCATCTCACTAACTGGTAGTGATGAGTCAGTTGGTAAAGCAACATGAACACAAACGGAGAAAAACCCATGAAAATCTGACCAACCACAAACCTATGTGAAGGCACCTTGCAATGGTGATGGCAATGAACTATACATTCTTTACCACTAACACTTCTGTTCAATGCCATTTAGTAAACTGCACCTTGTAATACTTCAAATACCTGCATCCTAAACCATATACAGCATTAAAGGACTAGCAGGCCTTTGTTCTGATCCTATAAGGCTCTTCTCCTGTTCCTGTAACTGTTTTCCCAATGCCATCTTGAGGAATCCATGGCACAGGAAAAGCTTGCATCCAAGCCTTGACAAATCTAGGAGTAGCAGGTATTTTGAGACATTTTAGAATCCTTTTGAAATGCTAAGTCTCTTTTCTTGATTGCATATAACGGCAACTGCAGAAGCATCTCTAGAATAGTTGTTGATGCAGCTGTAGATGTTTGATGTTATGGATCTAAATTAAAAATGCCCTGTGTTTTGCCAGCTAGCAAATGACTGTGAAATGTAATGGGGGGGAGAGATTTTAGCTCCATCCTCCATCATTCTCCCCATCCCTTCAACTCAGCTCTATCCTGCCCTCAACACAACCTAGAACTCTTACCAGGACACTCTTCTTTTTGCCCATCCAATACGTCCTGGTTCTCATTCTCTTTATCCCCTGCCCTTTTGTTGCATCTCTTTGGCACTCCCACCACCACCCTTGGCTTTCTCCCCTGAACACTGCCCCAACTATTCCCTTGAATCCCTTCTCTTCTCCAGCAACATGTTGGTGCTCTAATCTTCCCTCCCCACTCAAATGCAGTGCTTTACATTTCCTCCCTAGTGACACCACACATACTGTATATAAATCATACTCCTTTCTGCATAACCATATCCTGGTTTCTGTTTCTTTACCCTAAGTGTGATGGAATGTTGCATGCTTGCTTTTAAGATTTAGTCTAACAGACAGACAAACATGTCCCCTAACTGATTAATATCCCATCTTGTATCATCTTAATTTCTGGGAATGTGAAGTCTCCTTGTGAACTGGGAGGGGGGAGAGGAGAAAGAAAGAAAAATGTTTTCACACCTTTTTTCTGAAGTCCAAATTTGGTAAGGATGTATACACAAAGGGATTAAGGCAAGTGACAAATTTTACTTCAAACTCTTTCTCTGGGCCTTGAATGGCAACAGAGAGACTGTGCAACTTGTATGTTTAAACCGTCAAAGAATTGTTCATGACAAATTTCCTGTAGCCAAAACGAAAATTGCCCTAATCATCAACCCTGTGATCAGACACTAGTGCATGTAGAGCATCTGACTTGTACTTTACTTTTTGGCTAATAACTTTGTTTTTTTAAGTTAAATAAGCATTTCCTTAAATTCAGTTGCATTTATCTTTAGGTTCAAGAGACTGCGCCGCCACCTATAGGAATGTTGCTTGCTACTGATTGCCTTCATGCCTGAAAATGAGCTATGTGCTAGAAGTGGTAAAAGTGTTGGCCTAGGACCTTAATATGATATGTCACATGGTGTACTCAAAATATAAAATGTAAGTTACAAAATTTAAAAAGTTAAAAGGCAATTTTAAAAATTAATATAATTTTTGTTACCGGTAAATGTATTATTTAATATTTATAAGAGCTACAACAAAATGCATATCAAACAAAATTAGAGAGGGGGATTCTTACACATTAAATGGGGCTGAAAACATTATACTTTACACCAAACGCTTTTCAAGAGCACTGGTTGCACGTTTCATTTTTTGTCAAAGTGTGGGTGTGGCCAGTTGCAGTCCTTGGTTCAACGCTTGTTGGAACTTGTGCTCACCCTAACTTAAGTACATCCTAACTAGATGGGTAAACAAATGATGATGCTGGCCCTGGCGGGTGTAAGGAGGTCACAGTTGCTTCTTCACTTTCATAGTCCACCAACAGCATATAAGTTAAGCAACATGTTTTATTGTATCCACAGGTCACATACCCAGTTATCTCAGTCATATCCAGAGATTTTGTACCTCCTTCACTGTCAAACTTCTCACTCTCATTGTTAAACGAGTCCACATTGGTCACAATTTCTGTTGGACTGGATGTAGCAATGAAATCCTTATGTTCCCCTGATCACTTTCACTCTTTCAAAGCGTCTTTCAGGAACATTTCTTCTTTTCTGTACTCATTTGTTGAAAATAAGAACTGGATAGAAGGGATGTTATCTCAGCACCAGTTAAACAGTTCCAGCCGTGTCATAATTTTGTTTGATATGTATTTTGTTGTGCTTCATGAAATAAAGTACTAACAATAATTCTTTCAAAGTGTTAATTCTATCATGCAATAGCAAGCTATCACTCAGCTTTGGAACACATTTTTAAAAGAAAAGCCTGACTAGCTTTATATAACTTGATAACTTTATAACGAAATGCCTGAAGCAACTAATATTATGGTTGTGGCCTTGTTTATTCTGTTATATTTTTCTTTGAGAAGACCCATTTATCCTAAATAGAACCCAATAAGGCAGACATGTATGTACAAAAAAAAATTTTTTTGTAAGGTGATCCCATTGAGATCCCAAGATGAAATTCTGCAGGTAGCTCTTAGAAATATTAAATGATCAATACTGTACAATTTTTTGGAATTTTAAAATCATATTAATTTTTTTATCACTTTAAAATTTTGTAACTTAAATTTAAAATTTAGAGTAAGTTCATCATGTGACATATATTAAGGCCCATGAAGTTCTGAAGAGATTGGTGTTTTAGGTCTTGACATATCTCAATCTTGGGCTGAGCTTTTAAGGTTTTTGTGTAGGTCTGGGAAGGCCAAAATTGTCAAATTTTTTAAATTTCAAACCCTCATAACTCAAAAATGGGATGAGATAAAAAAATTAATATTTTAGATTTAAACTTAGATTTGATCATTCAACAAGTGTACAAAATATTAAGAAAATTAGATGACATGAGATTTAAAAGTTGGATCACTTGATATGGAATGATCCCATTGAGGAAGAATGTCTCTACAATATCCCCAGGCAGGATGTTCTAATCGCCTAACATAGAAGCAAGAAAACAAAAAGGCTGCAGCTTTTAGAGATTAACTGGTTTATTACGGCATGAGCTTTCATTCAATTAGATGAAGATTTGGGAGATTTATTCTAATGTTAAGCTAAGTACTACCTTTCAGTCCTATGCTGCCTAGTCACTTTGGAACCATGTTAGAAGATGGTTGTCTTGTGGACAAGTTTAACAAGTCCTTCATCCTCAAGTTACTGAAATCCCTTATAAGCTTATACTTTTTCCAACAGACATTTTAGATTAGACCTTACCAGACCTTTTCTCTCAACCCTTGGATGGTAAATTGCATAGCCATAAGCTTTCCAGATTAGGCAGGGACACCTATAAATGGATTAGAAAGTGAAACACGGATGCCTAATCTTGGCTCAATTAAGAACTCTTAAAAACTTAAGGCTACTGAGAAACGTCAGAAGACACCAAATGCGATTGTTCAAGTATTCGAAAGCAATGAATTATTGGACGCATTTTATATCAGAGATCTAAAACCTATACTTGCTTCTCGTTTGCTTCCCGGTGTAGCTGAAGGTATCAAGTTTAATTTTAAAGCCTTAAGTGGATATGGCACAGGCTACCTTAAGGGGTATCTGTCACACCTCAACTGTTTGAGCAAAAACAAAAGAACTTGTGATTTTAAATGTTAAGAGCATATCAATTATGTAAAGTGATTTTCTTAATATCGGAAGAGCCAAACACAGCAATGACTGAGAATGTGGAACATTTTTTTCAGATACAAGGACAATTCTTCTTTTCCCTACTGATTTGCCTCAGAGTTCAAGGAATGAATTGGGTCCATTTAGGATGTAAGTCACATTTTGGGCATCTAATTGGAATAACTGTTTGTGCCAGGCATAGTGGATCAAAACAGATACAGAAGCAATCAGTGTTATTAACTGCATCACAGATAATAATTAGTCCAGTGTGCACATAGGAGAATTTTAAAGAAGAAAAAAGAATGTCCAAATGAATCAGTATTGGACTTAAGGAACCCATCTCCTGATGGATCAGACCAAAGGCCTATCTAGTTCAGCACTGTGCTTCCCACATTACGCAGCCAGATACTCAGAGGAAGACCACAAGCAGGACATAAGGGCAATAGTTCTTTTCCATGGTTAGTCCCCAGCAGCTGGTATTCAGATGTCTGCTGGCTCTGTGCAGGCTGCTTGTAGCTGCTATGACTAGTAGCTTTGTTGTAAATGAATTGGTCTAATTCCCTTTTAAAAGATTGGTTTTTCCTACAATCCTATGACAACTGCCCACTGTCAGGGGAAAAGCCGCTAGGTCGGGCTAGAAAATGACGAGATGTAAGGTAGACCATTATGCAGTCACCTTTCTGAGAGATATCAGGGGAGAATAAAAATGAGACTGCCAGGTGCAATCCATGATGTTAATCACAGCCTAATTCCAAAACTAGTCAAGCATATAGAGCAGGTAAAGAGACTTTATTATTTCTCTTGGGTATATCCAATAGATGCCCAGGATGGTCACAGGAAAATAAATACAAATACGTTGCAGCAGCAACACTGGTCGTGCTCCTGAAGGAAAATGTATTGTCTGTTCACAGGCTGCCTGAGAGGTATGCATACATAAAGACAGAAATGAAAGGAAGGAGTAGGCAGGTTTGAGGGTGGAAAACAAAATTTCACACATTTTTTGATAGGTGTGAATTTTTAGGTATCAGTCCCACATGCATGCCATGTGTTTTGTCCAGTTCCATGGTGCTACCAATCAAAATTCTAGGAGTCTGGTGACTATAGAGTCCCTGGGATTTTCTCAGCCCTCATAGTGGGCTTGGAGAAGTGCCTTTTGGGGCTATGGCAATTAGTTCCCAAAAAGGTAAATCACCTATCGTCCACCAGGAAGGAAAAACTTCAGCCCTTTGAAAGTATGACCCTAGTTCACATGGACCCTTCAAAATAGAAGAACTAGCCATTTTACCATGATGTACAGTGGGCAGCTCACAAAGTAGTTTCAAACAGCAGGGGGAAAGCAACAGGCTATATGTTCATACTTAGGCATTTCCCACTTCTAAATTCCAAACCTGCAGTCTCTGTTTGTTCAAGCATGTTAAGGTAAACAGATCAGTTATAAACCAGAAGCTACCAAAGGTCAACTGCTCTAAGGGTTCAGCTTGGTAGGAAATCTCTGCTCCATGCAACTCTCTAGGAAATATTCTTTGTCTTATCTGTCAGGGGAATCACCTGATAGCACTAACTGTGCCCAATACTCTTTCCCGGTGCTTCTTTTCTGGGGGGACATGGGGGGACGCATACCCCTAAACATTTTGTGAATCTAAGTTTGGCCTTATTGAGGAGCAGTATTTCAATATGAATAGGAAAGTGAGAGTACCCCTAAACATTTTTAAAGGGGAAAAAACTGCTCTTTCCCCCTCTCCCCTCAAGACATTTGGAGTAGCCTATAGCACTGATACTTCCATTTCTTAACAAACAAATATGAACAGAAGTTCATGCCTATAGGCAACACAACTCCTGAAAGAAGTAGAATTAGAAGAAAAGCAGCTGCTTGTGGAGGTTCGGATAGGCCTCAACACTTGCTTTAAGAGCCTGGAGTATTTCCATCTACCAAGAAAAGGTGAAATGCAATGGTAGGCAGACACTGCAAGGGGTATCCTGCTTACCTGATACATGTACATGCTGAAATTAATGCCATTGGACAGATGGATGGTTATGGATTTGTTCCCTGTATTCATGCTGGGGAATCATAGCCAGCTTGATCTGTAAATCCATGGCTCTGCCAGGCTGAGGGGAGAACAGCAACTAAATCCAGAGATGAAGAGTAGAGGCAGCCTAAGTTCCATGTCCTGCTGCAGACCCTGGTGCCTGAGGTTCAAATCAGCAGGAAGTTGCTTCTTGCAGAATCTGTCTGTCCGGGAGGAGGAGGAGAACTGGGCACTGGAATAGTGTCAGCGAAGCCCTTGTCAAGAGGAGGCATTTGGAGCTCACGGAAATTCCCCATCTGCTGCCTGTGCTAATCACATCCCTTTTCAAGATCCAGGGGAGGCAGCAGTGCGACTTGGTAAGGGAGGCAAAAATGCTACAAGCAGAAGCTGGGAGCCGGGAGAGCCAGCAGCCTCCCCCAGAGGATCTCACAGATGCACAAAGTCCCTTTGCAATGACCTAGTTTGCTCTGCATTGCTTGCATGTTCCCTATACAGAACGTCGGAGGGAGAGGAATTGAAGCAAGAGCAGAGAGTAAATCCGCATAGCCCCTTAATCCAAGCGGCTGCAGAGCTCGAGAGGCGTAACCCTCCCTTGGCTGACCTGGCATGCTCTCTGCCCAGCTGCTCAACATGGATGAGTGCAGACACCAGAGCTGTGGCTCTCAATCCAAGACGTGGGCATTGAGCATGTGAGGCCACAAAGGGGCGTGTGCCTGAAAATCAGCTACGGCAGAGCCCATTTAGGGCCACGGTACCTTTTGACCAGCTTGGAATTTATTGGATCTGGCTGACCCAACTGGGAATTTGCCAAGGGCAGGAGGTCACTCAGCTCAGTGAGGAAGCAGAAAGACCAAAATGTGTCAAGGCCAGAAGGTGCTCATACTGGGCTTGTAAGCAGCCTATCTGGCTGAGTGCTTAGCTCTCCCTCCCTTGCCAAGCTCTTGCAGACTGCTGTCGCTGCTCAGCTGAATGTGAAGTACCCTGGGGTTGGTAGTACTATAATGCAAGAAATATTTGAGTTTCTTTCCCCCTTCTAAAAATACAGGTCCTCCCCCTTCTCACTACAAGCCAGAAAGTGAGCTGTCATACCCTTGGCTAGGCTCTGCAGCATGCTGCAGGGCCTAGCATCTCAGTTTGGGGTTCATGGTTGACCTGCTAAATAATCACCTCAGAACATGGCTGCCAAGGTTAATCCCAACCCTGGGCTGTCTTCTGTTCTGAGAGATATGCACATGAGACTCAGAGCCTTGGACACACAATATTAGTAACAGCCACGCACACTGTTTTCAAATAATCTTGTCTGCATTTTATTGAGGGTAAACTCAACCATCCCTACTCCACACACATACACATTCAATCATCGGAATGTGTATTCACGGAAGAACCCCGACCAAACCTAAGAGGAGGCGTGTAGTGGTGATAGGGGATTCCCTGCTGAGGGGAACAGAAGCAGTGATCTGTGGGCCTGACAAGATGTCTCGGGAAGTGTGCTGTCTCCCCGGGGCTAAGATCCAAGACGTAACTGAACGACTGCAAGGAATCATAAAACCCACTGACAAATACCCCTTCCTCTTGGTTCATGTGGGAACCAATGACACTGCAAGCAATAGCCTCCAGAAGATCAAAAGAGACTACGAGGCTCTGGGCAGGAAATTGAAGCAATTAAATGCACAAATTGTCATCTCATCTGTCCTCCCAGTTGAACGACGTGGCCCAGGGAGAGAGCGTGATTCTATGATTCTATGATCTGCATGAAACAAGGAGACAGTGACAACTACATTTAGGATTGGCTTATTATCCTCCTGCCTGGAAGCTGCCAAGTGCTACAGTGTCGTGCCTACCAATTTTCTTCAGTAAGATTGCTAAGACCACAGGTAGCCAAACACAATGCTCTTCAGATGTTGATAGACTGCAACACTCATCAACCCTCACCACTGGCCATGCTGACTGGGACTGATGGGAATTGTAGTTGAACAGCTTCAGGAGGGTATCACATTGTCTGCACTTGCCTTAGACAATAAAAGTCCATGTCAGTTAATGTTGGACTTCGTGCAAAATCTTTGTAATGCTTTAAAACTGCAGCTGTTCCTAGTGGCAAGGAACCTTCACTGCACTCTTTTTGGTGCCTGCTAAAAACATTTTCATTTAGGCGAACCTATCCAATACGTGAAATGTTGACATGCACTTTAACCTGGCTTTTAAGCATATACCGTAATTGAATTTAATTTTTTTTAATGTTTTAAATAGTTGTTTTTAACTATTTTCTTTACTGATAATTCTTACTGTAAACCACTTGGAGGTTTTATTGCAATCTAGTGGTGAAATAAACAAACATAAATAAACCTAGGTATATGGATTACTTTTGATTCAAGCCAATGTCAAACTTTGGCTTGGATTTTATGCATCCTTTGAGTAAAATTATAATGTGCGTGGAAGGGTAGAATACTTACTCACATCTCATTGAGAGACAGATAGTGGTGTGCCCAGAATTCAGGAGCAGCTTAGTACACCATTGTATGACTCAAATACTTGCCAAAAAAAAAATCCACTGTCTGATTTTGTATGAATGACTTCTAGATTCAGCTCCAGGAGGAGTAACGTGGGAAGTAGACCAAATATATCCCCTTTGAAGTCTTCTAAGCACTGAAGTTTAAATAATAAATATATGGGAGACACCCATTATGGTGCCCGGATTTCAACTACCAGCTAATGGAGTAGGCAATGAAAAGGCCATGGCCCCAGAGACCTGCTCTGTGCAAGATCTGCCTCTCTGAGGTGAATTTCACAACCTCCACCTGTTTGACAGTATACAGCCCTCCTCCACTGCCGACAGCGGCAAAGGTGGAGGAGGAGGAGGAAGGAGCAGCCCAAAAGGGCTGCTTTCAGGCTGCTTGTTCCTCCTCCACTGACAGCCACCGACAGCTGCCGACAGGGACCCTCAATCGAGTATAAACTGAGTGGGTCAGCATAAAAAATGTGTTCCACCCACAGCATCTTTGGTTGGGTAAGGTATGCCTTTTCCTAGGCTGTTACAGTAAACATCGAAAATTACTGTGCTAGATGATGTAATAGCACAATAGTTACCCATTATTGGAGTATTTCTGCAGCCTAGAAGTCTGCAAGATTTATGATAAAACAAGGTATTAAGGTCTGTCTTCTCTTACCTTTTAAGTACCGTGTGAAGCTGGATTGAGCAAACTATTTTCTCTGGGCTCATCCCTCCATGGTCCAGATCGTGGGTGCACATGAGCGACCGCAACCGCAATTTCCAGCATCTGCGCAGACGTCTTTTCCAGCGTCTGCGCCAACGCGATTTGTGGCACTGTACTGTGCCGGTTTAGTGCAATGCGCAGGGACTCATTGAGCGAGCGGCTTGGTTCGGGGGCAGCTCGTGAACTGGTAAAACAAACCCCGTGGGCCGCTTGTGGCCCATGGGCCTTAGGCTGCCAACCCCTGGTTTAAATAATCTGCTTCCTTTAGGTGTACCTGCAGCTGGCTTGCCACCACCATCTCAATCACCTTGCTCAGGAAAGGAATACTAGAGAGGGGACAGTAATTCTCTAAGACCTCTTGATCCAGGGAGGCCATCTTTAAGACAGAGGCATTAACCACACCCTGGAACTGTATTACACATATTTTTCCCTATGACAAATATTGTCATATGTATGTATGTTGTTCCTTTGCAAGAGAACTTGAATGCCTTCTGTCAAGCTTCCAAGTATAAACACTGTATCTTTTCCCTATATAAACTGTCTTCCAAGTGTAAATCTGTATTTAATGCCCTTGATATAATATGAATCAACTGTAAATGGTGTGATCAAGGAATAAATGTTTGGGTTTGAAAAGAATGCACGAAAGAAGCAACAAATGATGTTGATAAGATACAATGCTCATACTTGGAATTGTGACTGGAGGCATCCAAGTTCTCTTATAAACGAAGAACACACATAGTAATGTATGTTATTATGCGTGTACCTAACTTATTAAAACGCGTAACAGAATGGAACAGTTTGGGAGAAAATAAACAGGCAAAGGCATGATTAAGCAGTTCCTGCAGCATTGTAAATGAACACCTCCGATTCCACCTGAATTGGGGGGGGGTGGGGGGGTGGAAGCTAGCATAAATAAAACATTACCCTGGGCACCAGCTATGGGTCTTCCCTAGATTTCAGCACCACCTGCTGGTACTACCACGCCACAACACTGTACCAAACCTGTTCAGCTTCCCCTCAGTTATCAGGGATGGATTTTCATGAGAATAAACACTCTATAGCATCACAGTATTAATGTTAGAGTACCTGTAGAAAAAATGCTAATTATGAATTTGCACAATCTGTTTATAAACATACTGCAAAAAGATGGTAAGTTCTTCATATCCTACAGTGCTATGTGCTAGCTCAGAACTTCACATTTGGCTCTCCCTCACGTAAAAGGTAGTAATACAGGTAACTCGCATCTTGCACAAGGGTTATGCTCCTGGTCATTTAGTGTATAAGCAAAATTGTGTAAAACCAGAGCAACCTCTTGAAACCTCAAAAAACATTGCTTCACTTACCAATGAGGAACAAATGCAGCTCTTAGTCTCCCTCCTCCTCTTCTTTGCTAATTGATGCTTTGGGGGATTATGTGCGGACGAGAAAAAGTGCTTGGCTGTGGTTTGGAACCACAGGTGGGTTGCGTGGGCTCATCTAATGTTGCTACTGGTGGTTTCTTCATCAAGAACATTGTGATTGGCAACTGCCACTGTTGTTTCTTGGGTTTGTCAAGCATTTCCTTTTATGGTCTCACAGTGTCTGTAATGCCACGGATGATCTTGAGGCTGCATTCCATGGAGGCATGAAACTCTGGAATCAGATCATTTGCGTGCTTTTTTACTTGAAAGAGTTTATAAAATTCAGATGGGTAGCCGTATTGGTCTGACACAGTAGAAATATATATAAAAAATAATAAGAAAATTGTCTAGTAGCACTTAGAGACCAACTAAGACTGTTCTTGGTATGAGCTTTCGTGTGCATGCATACTTCTTCAGATATGAGTTTATTAAAGTTATGCAGGTTCCAGCTTGCTGTCTCACACTCACCATCCTCACATTCTGAACTTGATCTGACCAGTTCCTCAAGCTCTTCAACAGTCAATACCTGTTGGCCTCCAATTAGCTTTCCCCCTAAATATGGTCAACAAAGCTATCACCACCCACTTGCCTGGCACAATGTCCTCAAGCTCAGTGGCAATGCTTGGAAATCCTGCAAAATCATGCAAATACATGTTCTGTCAGCATGCATTCACTGTTTCAGCCCTGATTGCATTCACTGTCTGTTTGATGTAGGTGATGCAATGGGCAATATTGAAGGACTTCCAACATCCATCACATTGATCATCCAAGAGAAGGTGAGCTTCATGTAAGCAACCTTGAAGCAGTGAATCACACCATGATCCAGAGGCTCAATGAGGGAAGTCGTATTGGGAACTATGTGCAAAGCAGAGTGCCTTGGGCTACCCAGAAGCAGTATCCACAAGCAGCATCACTTTAAACTCCAGGTGAGACTCTCTCAGTTCCTTCCAGTCCAGAAATGATGGGAAAGGCATCCAGGCCTTTTTGTTGGATTGCCAAACCACAGGAAGGAGACCTGTACAGCAAGCATGGCTTTATTAGGTGTCCAGCCACTTTGCCAGAGAGCAGCACAGTCACTGGATCTTTTGCAAGCCAGGGACTTGTTTTTCAGCTTTGGCAATCTAAGTCACCTCAGGCATTTTCTTCCAGAACAGCCCCATCTTGTCTGCACTGAAGACTTGCATTGAAGATATACCTTGTCATACATCAGCATCTTTAGTTGCACATGGTATGTTTTTGCAGCCTCTTGTCTGCAGCTGCAGTTTCCCCAGTCATTTGGACATTCATGAGGTTGAAGTGGGCCTTAAAGCTGTTATGCCAAACTGGGCTGGCTTTCCACAACTGTGGTGGAAGGTTTGAAGCGGTCATAGAGGCTGAGAACCTTTTGGAATAAGATGCTGCCCTCCACAGGAACACATTTACGGTTCATGTCTTCCAGCCACAAGTTCAGTGCCTTCTCTGTCTTCACCAAGGCCTTGTCCCACACCTGGCTGGTCACCTTTGCAGTTAGTGATGTGCTTGCTGCCACAAATCTCCTTCTCACGCACCTTGATGGCACAGGGGCTGGACTTGTTCTGTCCATATTTGCATGCCGCAGCACACACAGGCATGGCATCCTTCAAACAGTCCAGCACAACCACTTTCTCTTCCAGCATGGGAGCCACCCTCTGCTTCTTTGGTTTCTCAGTAAAGATAAAGGTAAAGGGACCCCTGACCATTAGGTCCAGTCGTGACCAACTCTGGGGTTGCGGCGCTCATCTCACTTTATTGGCCAAGGGAGCTGGCGTACAGCTTCCGGGTCATGTGGCCAGCATGACTAAGCTGCTTCTGGCGAACCAGAGCAGCGCACAGAAACGCCATTTACCTTCCTGCCGGAGCGGTACCTATTTATCTACTTGCACTTTGACGTGCTTTCAAACTGCTAGGTTGGCAGGAGCAGGGACCGAGCAACGGGAGCTCAGTAGCTGATGACAATGATACCTTGTGTTTGGGGGCTGTTCTGCAGTCTGCAACTCTCTCCAAGTACCTCCTCCACACTCCAACCTCCCCCAATGTCTTTCCAAACTCCTCCACAAGTCTCTCTGGCCTCCTCCAATCTCTCTTCAACCACCTCCCAAACTCTCTGCTATCTCCTCCACTCTCCACACTCCAATTACTCTCTCAACCACTCTCCCAAAGACTGACGGATTGCTGGCCATTTTTTCCTCACTCTGCCTCCTCCCACCCCCATGCACAAAATGTATTTAATTATTTAATGGTGTTCAGCATAAAGCTGTACTCAAGTACAGTATAATAAGCATAAGATGCAAGTTACCTGTACTTCATTTAATTAGTTACAGAGTAACCTTCACTACATGTACATACACATCATGCCCCATCCAACAGGTAGCACACTGCTGCATCAAATTCCATGAAGGCTGAGTCAGGAGGGAATCACAGAATTGTAGAGTTGGATCATTTAGTCGAACCCCCTGCAATGGAGGACTATGCAGCTGTCCCAAACAGGGACTGAACCTGCAACCTTGGCATTATCAGCATAACGCTCTAAACAACTGAGCTATACAAGCTGACTTAGGAAGAAATGAGAACCAGAATTAAAAGGACTATGAAGATCAGAGGAAATCTGTTATTGGCACACTACTAGTTAAGGTGTTAGAAATTAATTAGAACAACTCTGGAAATAAAACTGCAAACAATTATGACTGAACAGTTCTTTTCCTTGGAATTTAGCCTGGGGCACTGAGGCAGTCTCTAGTTTTAAATAAATAGCTACAAAAAAGACCAACATTCAGTTGCTAAATGTAGTATTTTACATGTGGCAGCTGGCCAATTCCCCAAGAACCAGATTTTATGTTCCTTACACAAGCTTTCAGAACAGCCTTCCTGGACATGTGGAGAGATTAAGCTCCATCGTAATCAGACATGGGTGCAGTTATGGCCATTTGTGACCTAGGCCTATAATTCCTGAGCCCCACAAATCCTGCTTGGAACTGCCTGCAATCATGATAGATAGACATATGAAGTTATGACTGTATATATAAAGTTACTACAGCATGTATAACAATGTCTAGTTTTTCTCCAGCAAACGATCAGCTGGAAAAGTAGCTGTATTGAGCACTTCCAAATTGTAAACCTACTCATTCACAGGGAACTGCAACCCCCTCCAGAAGAGGCAACCCACCTGCTCCTAGGCCGACTGGCTCATCCATTATCAGCTCCCATCATATCTTAATTACACTTAAGCATTTTCTACCTCATCTAGCCCACCACCAACTTCAAGCATCAGCTCAGAGAATCCAGACACACCTGGATCCGAGGACAAGGATAAAAAGAGTTAGGCATCACTGATATGTCACCTCTGGTTCCCATGTTCTTACCCACAAGTTTCATATGGATGTTAAATTTCTTAGAAGGCAAATTGGACTCTTATTACATCCAACAAGATGAATTTCAGTGGAGCCAACTGGTGGTCTTCTAGCACTATCTCCTAGTCAGAGCAAAACCACTGCAGAGTTGTACCAGTCAGTCCAGAAAGACACTGTTGTCAATGCTATTGAAATATTGGGAGCAAGAAAGTATTAACACTGAGAAAGTGATTGCTGCAATTAGAGCTGGAAGGGGCCTCAAAGATCACCTAGTCCAACACCTTGCTAAAGCAGAAAATGCCGTATTATATAGTACCCGCTATAAGCAGCTATGCAGTTAATTTAGAAGGAAATTAGAAAAGGTTTCAAAACTCCATCCCTGGCAAGTGCCTACAGTGATGAGAAACCAATGCATTATGCATTATATTCATGTCCAACTTTAGCCATATCCTCTCAAATTAGACTAAGAAAGCCATGCCCTCTGTCTTGGCATGCCCATGACTTTTCCTGCTGTTGCCATCTTTTAGTTTCCACAAAATCTGTGTATTTATCTTACCTGAGGTAAAGCAGAGTTCAGTTGCCTCTGCAGCTGGTCTCTCTCATGCACGGTCTCCTGTAGCCGGCCCTGAGTCACAGACAGAGTCTCACGTGTTTCCCGAAGAGTCTCTAGCAGCTTGTCTCTCTCATCAAGCATATTCACCATCAGCTGTTCAAAGTTGGCATCAGAATCAGAGCCCGGCTGTGACCCCAAGGGGTCACTCTCGCTGATGGTAGGCATTACCTCACACATCATGGCAATACTTGGCAAATGCCCCGCGTTACAGTAAGATCAGAGACTGGCAGGAAATTCCTCCTCAGGATGCCTCTTAAGGCTCTATAAACAGTAAGCTAAGGTCACATGGTTACTGTAGCCAACTGCAGGTTGTGGCAACTGTCAAATGCAGGCTGCATGGTAAGGTCCGTAAACCCTCCATTTCTCTTTGCAAACAGCTGAAGTTTACATTACATCTATCAACGTCTGAAAAGGTCATCAGAGCATTTTTAACATCAAATACATAAAGTAATTAAGACCAGCAAGACCCCAGGACTGAAGGGTAATCCTGTGAGGGTTGTTCCAGATAACTCTGGCATATATTCCTGAGACCCCTCCAGTGATGGTCACCAGCCATGGCAGAGCTCTCTGTCATTCAGAAAATAGGATGTCCCCTTTCAACACACATATACACACACATTTGCTGCCTTGAAAGATTCAGAGGTATTAGGAAGTCCATTAAATATTTCATTTTCCTTGATATCGTTAGCAGGAAGTCAGCTTGGACAGATCAGCCAATGGCTTGTGAAGTCTTGAGTGGCATCAGAGCAGACTGATCACTCTCCAAGCAAGGTTACGGCTTTGCCAAATACCTGTTGTACTTCGCTCTTGATCTAGAATCTGTGGAAAAAGAACATTTTATGCATTAGAAAAGTGTCCACCTATTGCTTTGCAATTTTTTTCCTCTCAAGAACTTAGATTAGTATATTGCCTTTTTTATTTCCATGAGATAATCCAAAAGAGGGTGTTTTTACAGCAAGCTCTGCACCACAGGTTTCAATTAACTTGTTTACCATCTGTTTCTTGTTACCACCCTTAATTTAGACATGATATTTCTATGTATAGATTCTAGATGCCATGAACCACTTCCCCTCATTTTGATTGTTTTTATCTTGTTTGAGGTTCCATTTCTCAGCCCATTTTTATAAGGTTGTGTCTTGGAGTTAAGTATCACGTTCACTTGCATCATTCCACCACATTTCCAAAGAAGAATATTGTATACATTATTTCTATTTGCTATCTTAGTTATTGGCCTTTCTGCATGACCAGATAACAGGTACAATAAAAAAGCAGTAATGTTTATTATTTATTGAGCACTTATAGTAAGTAGGTATGATACAAGCTGAATAAAAATACAAGGACCTGCCACAAAGCTTAATTCAAATAAACAGAAAAGAAAAAAAAGTGGAGGGGTAAAAATAATAAAGTCAAGATACACTATATCAATTAAAATGTTCTTGTAAGAATCAATGAGATGCAGATGATCATGCTTTGATATATAATATACCGCAGGTACAAGTACTAGCTAATGAATGGACATGAAACTGATTTAAACAAAAGAAAATTTAAAGCTTTTTTTAAAAGGAGAAAGAACCAGAAATATGCAAAAACAGGGAGGACAGAGATAATAATAATAGTAGTAGTAGTAGTAGTAACAACAACAACGATTTTTACCCTGCCATTCTGGGGAAATGAAGGAATAAAGGTATAATAATTTGTTTAAAGCATTTCTATGCCATATTTATGGCTTAATAGAAACTCTATCAGCCAGCTCTACAAAGGAAGGAACTGAGAAAGAATTATTTCACATTCCTGCTAGATGAGTCATAACTATTAGCAATAGGGACCCTCCAGATTATAAGAGAGTGGGCAGATTCATGTTAGGAGACTTTTAGATATCTTCTTCCTAAACTGTATGGGGCTTTAAAGAGAATAACCAGTACAGAAACACATCAGTAACCAGTGCAGATAACACAACTCAACCATATGCCCCAATCACAGACTCAGGTATGTGGTGCTTCTGCTGTGTGTAGGTGCTCATATACCCACATATGTAGACACACACATGCCTGTGGACTAAGCAGACTTTTGTCCTCTCCAATTCTATGATTTAGTACCGTATTTTTCGCACGATTGGACGCACCGGACCATAGGACGCACGTAGTTTTCAGGGGGGGAAATCAAGGAAAAAATATGATTCCCCCCCCCAGCTCTGGGAGCAGTGGACAGGCTGCACGCAGCCTGTGCGCTACTCCAAGACCTTCTCCCTGCTTTTGCGGGAGGTGGCAGAATTCCCTCACCTCCCGCAAAAGCCCACAGGAGCCCCGCGTGACTCCTGCGGGCTTTTCGACCAGGAGGGAGAAGGGACTGAAACGGCCCGTCAGTCCCTTCTCCCTCCTTGGGGAAAAGCCCCCAAGAACCGCTCGCTCTTTAAAGGCTGTGCGGCTCCTGCGGGCTTTTCTAGGAGGTGGGGGAATTCCTAGAAAAGCCAGCAAAGCCGTGCAGCCCCTTTAAAGAGCGCACGGCTTTTGCCTGCTTTTGCGGGAGGTGGGGGAATTCCCCCATCTCCCGCAAAAGCCCGCAGGAGGGAGAAGGGACTGACTCGGCCAGTCAGTCCCTTCTCCCTCCTTGGGGAAAAGCCCCCAAGAGCCGCTCGCTCTTTAAAGGGTGCGCGGCTCCTGCGGGCTTTTCTAGGAGGTGGGGGAATTCCCCCACCTCCTAGAAAAGCCAGCAGAAGCCACGGAGCCCCTTTAAAGAGCGCCTGGCTTTTGCCTGCTTTTGCGGGAGGTGGGGGAATTCCCCCATCTCCCCCAAAAGCCCACAGGAGGGTTGGAGAGTAGCGGGAAGGCGTCGCACGCCTTCCTGCTGCCCCCCATCCTCTGGGGCTGGCGATGGGGGAAGCCCTGCTTTCCCCACCGCCAGCCTCCAACCCGGGTTGGAGAGTAGCGGGAAGGCGTTGCGCGCCTTCCTGCTGCCCCCCATCCTCTGGGGCTGGCGATGGGGGAAGCCCTGCTTTCCCCACCGCCAGCCTCCAACCCGGGTTGGAGAGTAGCGGGAAGGCGTTGCGCGCCTTCCTGCTGCCCCCCATCCTCTGGGGCTGGCGATGGGGGAAGCCCTGCTTTCCCCACCGCCAGCCTCCAACCCGGGTTGGAGAGTAGCGGGAAGGCATCGCTGCCTTCCCGCTGCCCCCCAATCTCTGGGGCTGGCGATGGGGGAAGCGCTGCTTTCCCCACCGCCAGCCTCCAACCCGGGTTGGAGAGTAGCGGGAAGGCATCGCTGCCTTCCCGCTGCCCCCCAATCTCTGGGGCTGGCGATGGGGGAAGCGCTGCTTTCCCCACCGCCAGCCTCCAAC
Organism: Podarcis raffonei; assembly: GCF_027172205.1. NCBI lineage: Eukaryota > Metazoa > Chordata > Lepidosauria > Squamata > Lacertidae > Podarcis > Podarcis raffonei. The sequence continues at coordinate 68,114,649 of NC_070607.1, forward strand.
CCGGGTTGGAGAGTAGCGGGAAGGCATCGCTGCCTTCCCGCTGCCCCCCAATCTCTGGGGCTGGCGATGGGGGAAGCGCTGCTTTCCCCACCGCCAGCCTCCAACCCGGGTTGGAGAGTAGCGGGAAGGCATCGCTGCCTTCCCGCTGCCCCCCAATCTCTGGGGCTGGCGATGGGGGAAGCGCTGCTTTCCCCACCGCCAGCCTCCAACCCGGGTTGGAGAGTAGCGGGAAGGCGTTGCGCGCCTTCCTGCTGGCCCCCATCCTCTGGGGCTGGCGATGGGGGAAGCGCTGCTTTCCCCACCGCCAGCCTCAAAGAGCAGACTCTCCTGGCTTCAGCGGAAGCAACGCAAAGCCTCCGGAGCGCAGGCTTCGGAGGCTTTGCCTTGCTATCGCTGAAGCCAGGGAGCCTGCATTCGCTCCATAGGACGCACACACATTTCCCCTTCATTTTTGGAGGGGAAAAAGTGCGTCCTATAGAGCGAAAAATACGGTAATTCCTGCACTAGCAACTTCAGGCACTGTTACACAAGTGCAATGAATTATTTTAGCATCAAACTAAAATCAGTAACAAGCTAAGAAATCAGTTATCTTTTAAGGAATTATTATCCACACAAAAAGGAAGGAGTTGCAAGGAGAATCTAGCCATAAATTTGATGAAAAATACACTCAGGGGGGAAATTTATCACATTGTTAGAGTCATTCAAGCTGAAACAGTTCTGCTTCTGTTACAAGAAGATAAATGTCAAGCATTTCTGGGAAGAGGTTTTTCAGCACCACTTTACCCGGAAAGAGGGTACTGGATGCCACCAGCAGAAGACAATATACATTCTCAGAAAGAAAAAAGCAGTCTGCAATTTATTAGTATGTAAATATAGATTCAAATGCCAAGCTTTACTGAAGAGGATGCTACTGAATGCTAGAGCTGCATGAAGACCCTGATCAGCTCAGGTTCTTGTGGTCTTCATATTTGACATAGCAGAATGTTGGAGATAGCACCATCACTGAAACAGCATTTTTGTGTCATTTCTTCCAGAGACTGAAGTCAGTATGCTTCAATGACATACTTTTCTGCTGATGGAGAGAAAGTATTGACGAGGAAAGGAAGCAATATTTGTATCTTAGAGAGATTTGTATCTCACTATTATAATGCAAAATCTTTACTCAGGATGATTTACTATCCTTAAAACAATAATCTAACAAACACACACAATACACATAAGAGTATAAAGGAAACCAGTGACAGGCTCAGCAAATAAACTAGCACCTGGCAAGACAAAAAAATCTTCTGGCATAAAAGTTTCCACTGCCTGGCAAACACTGGGTAGAGGGGACCTGAATCTGTTCCAGTACCACCAGAGTAGGTTTGGGAGGTTTTTGTGGGGGGTGGGAGTGGGGGTGGCGAGATTGAGGGGAAATTCCAGCAGGTGAGCAGAAGTTATTCTACAAACACTGTTATTGTGAAGGATACAACCCTTAATTTCACAGAGTATGCTTTCCTGATCATAAGTTATAACAGGAACATTTTCATGAACCATGCTGCCTGCCTCTTAAACCTTGACCATGTTTCATTCTTGAATGAGTGAGCCATGCCTTAACTACTAAAGCTGGGGTAGCCAACATGGACGCAATGGCAACTTTGTTAACTTTCCCCATTCGCAGAAAGCCACACATAAATGGCCTACAATAAGCAAAAAAAAAACCCAAAAATAGTATGCAGTCATCACCAGTCCACTAATGAATACCCAGATGAACAGGTGAGTTTTATCCAGGCACCAAAATGCCAGTAAAACTGCTGCCAGGCATACCTCTTGGGAGAGGGTGTTCCCAAGTCAGGGTACTACCCCCAATATTATTGTAACCTCCATGTATATGCCATTCCACCAAGAAGGATGCTGTAAATACAGTATTATTTGTTACCTTGCCTTTCAATCACCTTAACAATTCAAATGTTTGAAATTTGACACAATGAAGATGGGGTGTTTCACTTATTAAGACAGTGCACATTATTTGTGACAAAAAAGAATGGGGTTGTAAGTATTGGTCAAGAATATTTTCAGTTTTAACTCTTCCTTGGATACAATGGTTCAGATTCAAGCCATTTCTCCAATTACATGAAATGCATTTCAGTTATGAGCTGTACAATTTGTAACCACAAAGAGGCTGAAATATAGAAACTGATTTTATTTTGTTCTCTTTGCATCACACATTCAGAATAAATAATTATGACAGCAGCAGACCAAGAATGCAAACCTCAAGACTTCTCATCTTGTCCTGGAATAGAAACTAGAGCTAGCTTGCATTCTTGGATGTTTAGGACAGAGCAGACCTCACTTTAACTCCAGAATACCTGGTTAGGAAGTAAAGCAGGCAATTTTCTTCTCTTTTTCCCCTTTTTGTTTACTTGTTTTCACCAGACCTCCTAACATTCTGCATCTCTACTGCCCTCACCCATAGACTAAAATTATAGATCCGCATAATTGGTCCAACTTTTGATCCCTTTAGACTTTCCACACTCCCCACAGCAGAAATCAGAAATGCCTAGAAAAATAATAATGGTGAATTCCAAAACATACCATTTACTTTTTTAAAGCCATTCACACAATTGTCTGGTTTTCAGTAAGATCTTTATTATACCATTGATTTTAGTGGGTTTGTGCAAATAATAATGATAAAGAAATAAAAGAAATACTTTATTTATACCCTGCCCATCTGGCTGGTTACAGGTAGGTAGCCATGTTGGTCTGCCGTAGTCAAAACAAAATAAAATAAATAAAATAAAATAAAATAATTCCTTCCAGTTGCACCTTAGAGACCAACTAAGTTAGTTATTGGTATGAGCTTTCGTGTGCATGCACACTTCTTCAGATACTCTAGGTGGCTTCCAATACATATAAAAACATAAAGTGTCAAACATTAAAAACTTCCCTATACAGGGCTGCCTTCAGATGTCTTCTAAAAGTCAGATAGTTCTTTATCTCCTTGACATCCAATTAGAGGGCGTTCCACAGGGAGGGAGATACTGTGTAAAGTGCTAGCACCTTCAGAACCTTCAGTGTGAATATTCTCTCCACCCTAACCTGCAAAATAGGACAGACTCTAGAAATAATTTCTTCTGTATAAGATAATGAAATGACAGTTAGTGGAAGAAGATCCTTCTCTGGTCAATAATCCTGTACCATAATTTTCTATATGAGAGAAAGGCCAGCTGAGTTTTTTAAATGTGTAAATCAACAAGTAATCAGCTAGCATATTATGTCCCATCTCTCTGATATAGAGGAGTCACAAGGAAACAGGTTACTGGATCCAATTTTTACCTAGGCCCCATGGGAAAATGTGTGCTCACATGTGAAGATAATTCTACACTGGAGGGTTCTTCTCAGTTGAGCTGTCACTTTTCCTGAAAGTATGAGTAACAGCTCAGGATGACATAAGCAGCAATGGAAAGAGCTGAGGGGCTCAGTTGTACTGCGCCAAAGGAGGAAGCAAAGAAGAGCTCAAACTATTTTACATCCAGATTCAGGTAGGTAGCTGTGTTGGTCTGATGCAGTAAAAATAAATTAAAAAATTGTCTAGTAGCACCTTAGGTAAAGGTACCCCTGACCGTTAGGTCCAGTCGTAGACTATGGGGTTGAGCGCTCATCTCACTCTATAGGCCGAGGGAGCCGGTGTTTGTCCGCAGACAGCTTCCGGGTCATGTGGCCAGCATGATTACGCCACTTCTGGCGAACCAGAGCAGTGCACGGAAACGCCGTTTACCTTCCCTATTTATCTACTTGCACTTGACGTGCTTTCGAACATCCACATGAAAACTTATACCCAGAACAAACTTATTTTATATCCAGCGCACTTTGAATACTTCAGCAAAGCTCACATTCATATGCTCAATTAAAACATAATTCAGTGACACACACAGAGAGCATCAGAAAAAGGAAACTATATCTTTCAGTTGCTTTTTCAGAAAGCCATATGCTTCAAGCAATCTTGTAGAAATACAATTTCCTAAAGAAAACAAAGAGAATAATCTTAACAGTTGTTCCATAGCCAAGTAATTCCAAAAATACAGCACTGTATATACCACTGGTGTTATAAATGTTTATTTATATACGCACTTAAAACAACTGACTAGAGTAAAATGTGATACACATGTTGTTTTTTAAGATCAGCTTTCTGCAAATGATAAAAAGGGACTAAAAAAAGATCAATCCTAGCCCCTGCCAGATGGCTGATGGACATGGCAGTGTGGTGCAGCCGCCACCACATCCACAGTTCTGCTGCTCATGCCAGCCAGGGTGGAAGGCAGGGAAACTTATGCCAGCTGTGTTTTGGGCTGGGTGAAATGAGCCCTCTGCCCCATCCTCCACCACAAGTGCAAAAGATTGGGGATTTGAATTGCAGCTCAAGTAAAAAATCTCTCCAGTGATAAAAACAACCACCACTTACTTCCCAAGCTATAGAAATAGGAATAGCAGAAACAGTTTCACCAGACAGCAAAGCATATACTGTTGTCTAATTTAAGGTAGAGTCATTAAGATACAGCATTCTCTGGCAATATTCCAACAACAGGTAAACAAAGCACTTCCCAGTCCCAACTCTGACTTCACTCATTGGCTAAAAACACTGACAGGCAGGAGCTGCCAGTCTGGCTCATTTAACAAAAACAGCACATTATACTTCATTATTTCTTTCTAGAAGGACTAGAAACTTAAATTTAGAAAAAAGAAAGCTCAGAGCCTGGTGCCCCGTTCTGGAGCACCAATTAAGGCCAACGAAGGAACTGGGTTGGCAACCCCTGTCCTAATTGACAAGCCTCCACAAACTTTAGAATCATAAAGTTGTAGAGCTGGAAGGTACCCCAGGGTCATCTCTAGTCCAACCCCCTGCAATGCACTTTAATCAGGAAGTAGTACAAATAAAGAGTGGAAGCAATGAAATAAACTGAAATAGCAGAATTCAACAATGGCAATTCATGGTTCATAGGTTTATGTTTCAAATGTTAACAGTCTCAGTTAACAATGTACAGTCTACAAATACCGGTAACTTTGGGTGGCCATCAGCTATAGGGAGGTCTAATTCTACACATACCTATAAATCCACCACTGGCAATATGGCTCTTATAGGGTTACAATAAATATTTACATTGTGTGTGTCTCTGGTCTAAACAATGCTTCAGCAGTCAGGCTAAATATTTTGTCTCTTTTGACTTGCAAGCCTGAGAAAATATTCTGTATTGGGGTGAACCAATGAAAAGTGGAAGTACCACTTGGTAATGAGTGAGGGTTAAATATAAAAAATCATTTACAAGCAAGCTACCAAGCTGGAGACTACACAGTTTCAAAGAATTATTGATTAAATAATGTCAAAACTACCAAGGACCTCTGATAAATGATAGGATGCTGCAGAGTCCAAGCTGCTGCTTTTCTGGCTACTCCAGCCAAAGGAAAGATCAATGTTCTAATCAAAACTCAACATTCTACCATGGATTCTGGATAGGAATCCACAAGCAGCAGCTCAGAAACTACAAAGCAAATGCACAGCTTTAAATGGGGGCAAGCCTTCCTTATTTCAGAAATGAGAAGTGGTGCCAGCACTTATTTACCATTCACCTTTCAGACATCAAAGCAGAAGGAGCTCCCAGTGTCATGCAAGTGCCAATATATCAGTGAGTAATTATCAGTATCACTGTGGAAATGGAGCAGCTCTGCAGCTAAAGCAGTCACTGCTTTCTCAACACACAATTCTTCCTCTGCATTACTGAGATCATGACAACAAGTGCTAATTTATTCAGAGTCACCAGCACTGAACAGCACTGCCGAAGTCTATGCTATAACACACTAAAGCTTTGATGAGACAAATAATTATGCCTTGCTCTTCATGAGTTGCAAGCTTTAACATATCACGCCCCCTGCCTTAGCACCCAAGTCACAGTGGGGAGTGATTTCACCTCTAGATCACAGACAAGAAAACTGTTCTTGAGAAGGAGGGGTCCGACCGCCCATTCTATTTGGAAAATGAAAAAGCCAGCATCAGTAAGAGCATTTGCCACCAGCTGCCTCTTTCTGTATCAATAGAACACATTGGTCTGCAATGACTGCAACAATTTAGCAGCTACTCAGTCTCAAAATATGAACCTATTTTCCATGGAACTCACAAAATGCCAAAGCAAACCAGAGAAACCAAACAAAGAGCTCAAAATTCAAAAAGCATCATTATAAAAACATGCAGATAATATCTCACTCAAATTCCAGTTCTAAGGCAGGCTATACGTATTGGGTGGCATTCATCTAATGCGCTGTCAGTGGTAATTCTGCACAAGAAAAAAAAAAGAACTTTTGCTTGTGCAATGGGGTTTTACCTTACTTTCCTCACCTTACTCTCCTCTTCCTACACCCCTCTCAGAATTGGCAGGGGGGCAAAGGAGAACCCTGAGAACAGCACATTGGGGAGAGAGGGATCATCTTCCACAATACTCTCACACAGAGACAGAACAGTTGTCATAACACAGCAGTGAATTCCATCTTTTATTTCTAACTTAACCCATCAACCATGCCGTGCCAATTACATGACTTTTTAAACAAGTGCTGGCATATTTTAGCCAGACAGACCAGGACACTGATTTTCAGATAGGCTGAAAAGGCCAAACATAGCCTGTTTTATCAGCCACCAAGACTGACATGAAATTGCACCAGAAATGGTTCACGTGTAACCTTCAGGTATAGTAAAGGTGTCATAGAAAGAGAAAGACGTAGAATCTGTCTTTACAGGCCTTCCCCAGAACTAAAACAAGTAAAGAAGGGACATGTCCCAGCTGCATTGAAAGACAGGCAAATGTGTCTCTATGCTGTCAATTAACATAAATGTCTATCTAAGTGTGCCAGCAGGCTTCTCAGACTAGAAGGAAAAGCATCAAGAGGCAAAAATAAGCAGGCACATTGAAATTTTAGAGATGGAGACCTTCAGGAAGGGATTACATGGGCATTCCAGAAGACAATCTGCATGCCTATATACAGGATTTTTTCATTGTAGCAGGCATCCCACTCTATTGTAGATTTTAAAAACAACTCTTTGGCAAAACAGCAGATCCACCCCAACTACATTTTCCTGTGGCTACAAATGGGAGCATATGCATATAACTGGGGAAGGGTTTGGAAAAGGGGGAGTGTGTGAAAGACCCTATACAACCCCTCATAATCTGCTTTAAAATGTAGGCAAGCAGTGCAAGAAGTTGAGATATCCCCAACTGTCTTAGAGACACCTCCTTCCACTAGATGCTTCAACAGTGTTTGCCAGTCCATACTGCTTCTCTCTCCACTAGTACATTATGACTATAAACAAAAAATCCGAAAACCTAATATTGCAACCAAAGCAAAGCATAGGAACTAAGGAAATTCATGAAAATCAATCCATTTGCACAATTTGCTCCCATTAAAGTTCTATACCACCTCCCATGTCAAGTTCGAAGGTGGTGTGTTCAACAGTATTTAAATACATGCCAGTACTTTAAAATACAGAAAGAAAATGCAGTTGAAAAACTAAGGCAGAATTAAAATTATAATATACAGAAATCAAGCACCATTGAAGATCTGCAAGCAGAAATGTGTTTTTAAAAGGTGCCCAAACATCATTAATGCAGGTGCTCACCTAAACTCAGGGAGAAGGTGGTTCCATAGTACAGGCACTGTCACAGAAAAAGCCTTCTTTCTAGTGGCTACAAACCATGCTTCCATGGGCAGCCACACAACCAGGACCGCCTCATCAGTGGATTGTTACAATTCTGCAGGCCAAAAGGGAGAGAAACACTCCTTCAAGTATCCTGTGTCCCAAGATATTTAAGACATGGAACACAAGGAAGATTAAGCACATGGGGACACTGAGGGTGGAGCTTGCAAGTGCGCTGTTGTCCTCATAAACACTTTGAGCATTTGTGTGTACAGGCAAATTGTCAAGAATTGCTGTATTTCTGACCTCTCTGAGGGGAATTCCATCTGTCTGATCATCCTCACCCCTCTGTCCTGATGTGAACACTGACCAGGCAAGGCTAAAGTGGCATGGCTAAAATACTATAGGAGGGCAAAGCTCTAATGCTGCTTAAGGGTAGCACTTCTGTCACAATCACAAGCTTTGCTTTACAAAAATGTCCCTCTTCAATTAAAGAGGTCCAATCTTTAAAGGAAGGGAGGATACTCTGGCTAAACTGTGGCTTCTGCAATGACGTCCTGTTCTCACCATGGCCACCAGATGCCTATGGGAGGCCCCAAAGCACACCAGCACTCTACCCACTTGTGATTCCCAGCAACTAGCATTCAGAGGTCATGTTCAGTACATGCCCAGAAATACTATATGCATTTTGTTGTCCTCCAGTAGCTTCCAGTGAAAAGTCCCTTATGCATTTATCTTCATCTCTACCCATCACTTTCAAAACCAGTTTCAAAGTCACCTGCCCATAGCAGTGTTTTTTCTTGCCACAAAATAGAATTTAAGAATAAATACTCTCATAAAAGGAACCAAGCTGGCATCATTTACACGTATGCACAATTTGTTAGTGTTGAGCCTCCTGGATGAACATTACATAGATTCTGTTCACACGCTTTCCTAGTTTTTACTTTTTTATTTCCACTAAAAGATAAGGTGTGTGCTCAGTCCAATCATTCAAGATTCAAAGCTCCAGGAATTAATCAGACAAGCTTCTGCTTTCCCACCAGTTTAAAAAGCTTGTTAATGGTTACTTTCACTATCCACTTATTTCAGACAAGAAAAGTAGTCAGCACAATAGCAAGGCCGTTTAGATGCAATGTCAGAGAACCAATTAGTATTTCATGGCTAAGCTCATACACTGGCAGGCAATTATGAAATTGCCTCCAAAGCGAGTTCTGACTGGCTCTGGCTCTGGCTAAGCTTTAGTCCTCCTGGGCATGCATTTAAAAGAAATCCCACTTGGGGTCTCTTAAACCAACACTAATTAAGTCATATTCAAGTTAACAGCTTCCCTGCTGGCTTACTCAACTGGGATGTCCTCAATTATAGAGCTTAATTTTGGCCACCAAAGAAGTTGGGAAATAGGAAAATGGGCTGAACATCTGTCTCACCTCAGGTCTGAAAAACCAGAGACCCTGGAGGAAGAAAAACAAGTTGCTTACCTTTAACTGGGGTTAAAGGTCATTAGTGCTGCCACACATACAGGATCAGAACATGTGCAGAGCCATCCACGGAACCTTCTAGCACTTTAACTAAGGAGATGGTGCTCCTGCCCACCCACCCTCTTAGGAAAAGCATTTTGACTCTCAGCATCTTGACTTTCATCACAATTGCCACAAAAAGAGGAGTACCTTCTAAGAGCAAGACACACGTAAAGCAGGAAATGACGATGGATTGTGGGACTAGACTTATGGCCAAGCAAAGGGAGCCAATTTCAGGTAAGCAATGTATTTTCTTCTTGGGTCTTTGCAGTCTCATGTAAGAGCGCCTAGGGGGCTAAAACACAAGAAGGAATGTACCTATGAGAAAAGTGTATAAAGAACACCATCAAAGGCAGTGTTTGATCTGGCACACATAACCAAGGACAATAGTGCTTTACGGATGTGAGCAGAATGGACCATCAGTCAGGGTCTATCATTAGACAGAGTGAGACTACCGCTTCAGGCTGCGGATGCTGGAGGATGGGTAGTGGTAGGGAGATGTTGGGAAGACAGAGCTGTGTGGGTCAAACACCCTGCCCTCTGTCAGCCTGTTGTGATACATATGGAAGTGGGCACCAGCCACAAGAAATGCACAAAGAGCTGAAACTGTCCTCCTGAGCAGGAGTGACAGCTCCCTATCTAGAGCACTGGAACATTCTGGAAAAAGTTTGCACAGGCACATACATACAGATCCCATTTGTGTGATTAAGAAGAATGCAGGAATCCTAAATATTGCAAATATATTACTTGAATCATTTCAAAATCCAGAACCTTGGCTCCCCCTAGCTCAGGAGTAGGCAACCTTCTTTCTGTTGAGATCTGCATTCCCTGGGGGATAATCTGTTGGGAGTTGCATACAGACAGTGGGTGGGGCTTAAGCCCAAAGTAGGTAGGGTCACCTTTTCTCTCTGCCACCCCCCCCCTTTATTCTCTGTCAACCAAAAGTACTCAACGACAGTTGGGAGATAGAAAACATTGTCCTTTTTTACAGCATATGTAATAAAACAAGTCTTTTACAGCATCTCTGAAATTTTATAATGTCATCTCCGGGTCTGTCTGCTGCCCTGGGCTTAGGGTAAAGGGTTTGGTGAGCTCCGTCAATATCACTTTCTGTCAGCTCCATTTCAGGAAACAGACCATTCAGCCATACAAGCAGATCAGTATAGCAATTTATAGCATTATTTTCATCATCAAACTTACCCTAAGGTTGTCTGCAGCAGCATTCCTTCCAAATCCCCCATTTGTCTCTTTATACCTAGCTGTTCCTCTACAAGGTTTCTAATGGTTTCTAAGTCCAAATTACTTTTCCTGACCCATCAGAGGGAAGAATAGAAGGGCCTGATGGAACCTGCTGTCTTAGGACACTGTGCAAAGGCGGGGTGGGGATCTTTTTTGCCCTGGCAGACCAGATGCTTATCTCCTCCCTACCCCTGCAGGCCACCTTCAACAGATAGCTGGGAAACCCCACGTCAATCATCTGGCATCACAATAATTGACATGTGTCAAAGTCCCTTATGCAGCACTTTTTACAGTACTTTCCAAACGTTCAACAACCGGTCAAAAAAATGGCCAATCCAGTGTACAGTTGTAGAAGAACAGCAGCATTAGCAGCACTGGTTCTGCAATACAAGCATAAATCTATTTCTTTAAATTCTGGGTCCTTGTTCTATAGGATAACAAGTTTTTGTTTCAATATGTTTTTGTTTCCTCATATTTGCAAAGAACCCCAAATCATCTTAATGAAACAAGTGTGAGGAACCTTTGGCCCTCCAGATGTTGCTGCACTACAACTCCCATCAGCCCCAGCAATCATGGCCAAAGGCCAGGGATGGGGACTTTTGTAGTTCTGCAATATCTGGAGGATGAAACATTCCCCATACAGTAGAACCTCAGGTTACATACCGTCCTCCTTAAGAACGCTTCAGATAGCGAGCTCCGCTAACCCAGAAGTAGGTCTCCTGGTAGCGAATTTTGCCCCGGGATGCAAGCAGAAGTCGCATGTCGGCAGCGCGGCAGCAGCGGGAGTCCCCATTAGCAAAAGAACACCTCAGGTTAAGAACGGTTTCGGGTTAAGAACGGACCTCTAGAACGAATTAAGTTCATAACTGGAGGTACCACTGTACGTACTTGTAATAAAAGGTAAAAAAGCCTAAGAGGCATTGGAAGTATAATGAAACATGATTTCTCATCCCTTGCCACTGTTCATGTGATTCTGCATTTTAAAAAATAAATATAAATTTCAGGAGCTTATTTCAAATCTATGAACCAAGTTAATCATGCAGTGTTACATAAACTTGAATTTATTATAATCCAGGTAGCAGCACTACAAATGTCTAGAAGAGAAGGACTGCAGAGGCATGACATCAATGCAGAATTTTGCTCAAGGACTGCAAAACTGAAGCCTTTAGACATTAACACTGCAGCTGAACAAGATGTCTATGGTTATCACAATATTATGAACACAAAGAAAGATTGAATGGTACTCCTCTTATACCAAATTGCCCAGAGGCTACAATGCGCTTTGGGAATTTATGTGCACCTCAGTCCACCATACATAATGAAATTTCCTGGAACCAATACAGAGTCACAAAGTCTTGACTTCTAAAACCCTGTGGGAATGAGTACTACAATCCACATCACTGCTGAACATATTTTTATTTTTTCAAAAGACAGACAGCAAGACTTAAACTACAGTATCAAATCAATGGTATTACTTTTGCTATTCTGTTAAACTTGGCTGCCTGTAAGTCATGAAGACCCTTCAGCACTGTGACTATTTTCATTTACACATGTGAAATTTTGGTTTTATCAATAAATAATTAAGTTTGGGAAACAACAATAGACAATTATTACTTTTGGGGGCGGAGGACAAAACACACAACCCTCATTTGCCAATATCGTAACTTTCAAGCAGGGAAAGGACAGTAGGTACTAGACAATTCACATGAGGAAACTGCACCATATGAATATATATTTTTGTATTACAGCCAGCAGGAGACATGTGCCTACCCCTTGACATCCAAAGAATTCCTGCACCAGAAGGCTCATTCTACATTTATCTGTATATAACATATTATAAGCACTTAACTACCCAAGAGGTTCAATACACACTTAGATAACCCTCACTCTTATCTATTAGATTATAATATTCCTACTTTCCTAGAGGTCATGGTAACTGATCTCCCTGGCATAGAGAGTTTGTTCCAAGATCTGACAAAAAGCCACTATGGAGAGAAAGTTTTACATGGATAGGGGCAGGAGCTGCCACTACAGAACCCAAAACTAGTTTGGAAATGCAGGAATAATCTATAGAACATTAACTCCTTGGGACCCAAGTCTCTCCAGTCTGAGTTTTTCTGAGTTGTCCTTAACACAGACCGACAACCTGCCACATTCTTGTCTGCTAAAGGAGGAATGAATGAGTCATACGATTCTCCTACATCTGGCCCTTAAGGTTTAGCAGATGTTTGGCTCCCTTAGTAGCACAGAAGTACAGTACTCTGTTCAATTAATTCTGTTTTTGGAAGCACAATATGCTTTTAAGCATAAAAGTGGAACAAAGACAAATGAGGCTTTGAGTGTTTATTCTTAATGCATTAGGCCATCAAAGGTCCACTTCAAAATCAGAATTTACACTCCTAAGCCAGTGGCGGAGCTTCATGCTCTGGCACCAGGGGACAGAGAGCAGGTGGGGGCAGGGCTGGCACGTATCCCGGGGGCATGGCGCACCACCTGTAGGGGCGTGGTGCGCATCATAGGGGCGTGGCGCACCGTTTGTAGGGGTGTGGCACCCAGCACAGGCAGGGGAGCAGCCACAATGGCACCCCGCCAGGATCGCGCTGCCGGGGGCGGTGCACTCCTCCCGCAAGCCTCTTCCTCCGCCAGTGTCCTGAGCATCATGCAACTACCCTGGGATCCTATGGGAGGAAGGGCAGGATCTAAATTTAATAAATAAATCCAAGCACATGGATAGGTTAGTAACAGCAACAACTGTAGCAGCAAAAGGATTTCTTCCCTATCTGGAAAATGAATTCTATGACTATGAAAAGAACTACCTATTTATTTGATTTTTATGTTGTGTATTGTTAATTCTCTTCAGAGACCTACATAACAGATTTTGCTGTTTGCTTCCTAGCAACGCAAACTAATTTAGCTGCTACATTCCTAAATGGAGTTAATATTTTTAACATTACGTAAGTGCAGCAGATATATTAAAAGTCAAAAGAGACACAGGATCTTATGTATCTCTTATGTGTCCTGGCCTTTTTTGTCCCATTTTTCTATAGCCCTTATCTTATCTCTGCCTGCCAAGAGTAACACTTTTTCTCTGATTAAGTGGGCTCTGGTCTACAATTAAGAAGTAACAATAAATCTGTTGTTTTTAAAGGTACAGTAAGATTTATTTCTGCTGTAACAAAAGTGCTTTCTTTCAAGGAACATTTTTTCTCAAACACGAGCGGAAGCAGATCTAGACATGGTTTGGCTATTTAATAAGTGCATCATCTGTAACAGATGAAAACCAACATATGCAGTGGTCTGGATTGAGAAACATTCTGCACTAAAGAAGATCACAAATGTCACAGCTGCATATTTGAGTTTAAACTAGTTTTCTATAAATACGCACATAAACAAAATTTGTTTTCCTCAAGGTGTAATACAGACAATCCACAAAAAATGCAGAAATGTTTCAACTGTCAATGTCTTAACACCAAAAAGCAGTGTCAAGCCTTTTGGATCAGTAATAGAGCAAATGCTTTGCATGCAGAAGGTCCCAGATACAATCCCCTACATCTCTTGTTAGGGCTAGGAGAGAATCCTGCCTGAAATCCTGGAGAGCCTCTACCAGTCAACATAGCCAATACTGAGCTAAACAAACCAATGGTGACTAAGTATAAGTCCGCTTCGTATGTTGCTATATAAGTAGTGTAAACCAGTTAGCTGCCTCAGAGGTAGATACTAGGGGGAGCAGCAACCCCCAAACCATTCCTTCTGAACCCCCTCTGCACCTCCCCACATACCTCCTTAACTAGTCTTCTACCATCAGCTGCAAACCTTTTCCTAATTTTGAAAGCCAATGTAGTATAGTGGTGAGGGTACTGGACTAGGACCTGGGAGACCAGGGTTAAAATCCCCACTCAGGCATGAAGCTAACTGGGCAACCTTGGGCCAGTAACCATTTCTCAACCCAACCTACCATTCAGGGTTGTTGTGAGATACAATTATGACTGGTGAATAAGAAAATAAAAAGTTACCACGTCTGTAAAATTTATTTTTGGGAAATAAAAAAAAAAATAGAAGACTAATTAATTTGAAGAAAACAACCCTAGTAAGCAAGCAATGCAGTGGTGACAAATAGCAAAGAAAGCTTAAAACTAGTTAAAATAAGATAGATAATATTATATTCAAGAATTTGGTTTTGTACAGTTACAGTTATCAAATGAACAGGTGGACTTATCTCAAAAGAAATCCTTCAGAACTGACATAAGAATAATTTCTCTGCTCTTTCTGTTATTTGCTAAAATGACAGTGCTAATTTCACTCCAAAGAACATAAATAAACTTTCTGAATGTTGGGTTTAAAACTTCCTTACTGTTAATATTTGAAGAAGTAAATTACTGGACTTATAAGGCTCCATTATGTTATGTCTGCAGGGCTCATTAGATGACATTATCTTACAGAGTTTTTCTCATCTTAAGTCTTTTAAGTCCTGTGTTATTTTAAATCCATTTGTGAGAGCATTTCTCACACAGATGTGCTTAACTGTAAATCAAGAGGTTGTTTTCAGATTCTGTCATCTCAGGAACAGCATCTAGAGGTTGAATATCCTCTGACATTTGTTCTCATCACAGGTGTGAAAACTACTCATAAAGATAACTGTTGCCCACCCCTGGAAATAGTTTAATTGTGTAAAATAGTCATTATTCCCATATCTTTAGACTTCCACCCAAAAAGCAAAGCTTACACTGAGATGCTTAAAGAAGTAAAACTAATCTTACATAGCTGAACTCTGGCCTAGCCAACATAATTTTGAATGGATACCTTCCATTGTTTGGAAGAGGCTGGGAAGGCTAAAAGCACTAAGAGAGGCAAATTGAGCTTTACATGCTGATCAACTTTGGGATCTGGGGCAATGAGAAATAGCAGTACAGTGGTACCTTGGGTTAATTCGTTCTGGAGGTCTGTTCTTAACCTGAAGCACCACTTTAGCTATTGGAGCCTCCTGCTGCCGCTGCGCCGCCGCTGCACGATTTCTGTTCTCATCCTGAAGCAAAGTTCTTAACCCAAGGTAATATTTCTGGGTTAGCGGAGTCAGTAACCTGAAGCGTATGTAACCTGAAGCATATGTAACCCGAGGTACCACTGTGCGGTGACATTGTAATGTTTGCCAAAGGATAACTCAAAAGCTTGATGATGATCATAGGTTGAAGTATATATGCCATTATCATAAAACAGCAAGATGGAAGAGACAATAGGGCTTGCGTAGCCACCCCCTCAACTTTATCGATTACAGAATGTGAGCGGTATTGGCTTAGGCATTGAATGGACCCGAGTATATCTGACTCGTGCCCCATGAGCAGGAAGTCCGGCAAGGGTAAACCACCGGAAGGGGGAGCCCTGTCAATACAAACCAACTCGAGCTCCCCCTGGTGTTTCCGTCTGGGTCGTGTCATGGCCCTAGCCCCTGACCCGGGCTTCGAACAAGATCAACACCCCCGGATTCCTTTAACGGAATACCCTTAAGCTTGGAGGGGCAGGTGATGGCCATACCTCCCCTCCCCCACCACAAAGTCATACAATGCCTAACTGCAACCCTAACAAAGTTGTGACAATTGCTACAAGGTAGGCGAAAACCAAATGGCCAGTGCCAATTTGCCATGTAGAAAAATTCCTACCAGGCCCCTTAACGGCGACCAACCGAGGTCCATAGCAAGGCCAGTGTCTAAAACCTGCAAAATAGGCAGGGAGGGCAGGTGATTGAGGAAGCGAGCCAAAGAGGAAGCCCTCCGGCTTGCGCCTCAGCTTAAACGGACCCGACCATGCCTGCCCCCCCGGCCAGCGGATTGGCCGGCCGGGCTCTGACATGGCCGGGATCCCCCGGACAACGGGGGACAAAGTCCCCCGCCCCCGGTGGGGAGCGGGTGGCCACGCAATCCACTGCAACTCCTCCCCACTGAGAAGTGGAGCAGATTTGCATGTCAAGAACCCGTAGCCACCCCCTCGTTGGGAAATAGCTCACACAAGGAACTATAATCCTTATCTTTTCTAGAACTCATGGAAAGAGAGATGCTGTAAGATATTAGTGTTGCCTACATGCTTACAGATTGTGCTCGTGTAACAAATAAAAATACAAGGTCAGCTCCCAGTACTGTAGCATGCACTTTTATATTCAAAAAGCTCCAATTACACACCAGGTAGCAGATCTGTTTCCAGTCAGATTCTGCTGATGTAGTTTAACTATTAGATTTCCTGAAATCAGCAGAAGTGCTGATTCTGCCAATTTCCACCTCACACTCTCAACATCAAGCAATTATTGGAGTAGTTAATGAGTAACATGCATTCAGCTTCTAAGACCATCATCAGCAATGTCCTGAAAGGTTGCTGTGCCAAGAGAGTACTAAATAGAATGACTGGACCTGTTTTAAACTTTACGAATTATTTACGGTAGTTTACAATCCTTCATATAAGGCAGCCACACCATGCTAAATGCAAGTGAGCTGAAAAAGGCAAATATGCTTGCTTCAGGGTTAACAAATTAGTTTTAGAAGGTACAGGTATGCATGCCCATGTCCAAACATGTGTTAATATTCAACTAACCACTGGAGGGCAACAAGTATATTTCCCCAGAATTCAAAGCATATATTTTCCAGTAACTGGCCCAACCAGTATCTTCTTTATAAAACTTATTTAAAATAAAAAAGGGGAAATATCCCTAGAAGTCTGAGTGCATTAAGCATGTTCAGAGTGGCAAAAAAAAAATGTCCTTATGCATTTCTAAATCATTTACAGATCACAGAAATAAATATTACTTCAGAAAATTTGAAGTCCTATACTGAATTTCAGAACACATAGCTGCTAGTGTTCTGCTAAAATGGTGTGCATTACAGAGTAGAAGATCTACACTTAAGCTGATCATGCACACAGCAAGTTGTATGAAGAGTCAGATGCTACAAGGTGCTGCTGACTCCACAGAAAGTTCTTCAAGTACGGTACTTCACATTTATTTTTATTCATATGCAATTAGTGTATGTCCAACATGAGTTCAGAGCAGAGTACATGGGGTTCCAAGTTAGTCTCCAACCAAGGACTAGCTTGGCTTCAATTTACTTAGCTTTAGAAAGAGAGCTACACCAGGTGCCATCAGGCTGTGATGTGGGGCTATGAAACCATTTCATTGTATGAATGCAGCATGATTACTCTTAATTATTTAATAGCACTGCTAACAGTATTTTTAGTTTGAATTCTTGTGGCAGGCGATGAATTTGGATTCAAAATTATCTGGATGCAGTATTCACAGACCAGATTGTGATCTTCTGTTACCCACACTGAGGGAACAGATGATGTACAATAGTGGTCTGTTCACATGGAAATGTGCCCAGATTATTGCAGAAACAAATCCTGTACTATCTGCAGGTCTCCAGAGCCACTATGGTGGATTCAGGCATGCACATTTCCTCACCAGCAGAGGAAGAAGAGACACATATGTTGTTCATGCAAGATAATGTGGCTTCTAAGCCTAGGTGGGGAAACTGTAGTCAATTCTTGCTCCATAGTATTTGCAGAAGTCCACCCTGATTAAAATATGTTTAATGAGTAAAAAGCAAATACAAAGGAGCACTGTGATGCTCCACGCCAGAAATACTGTGGAGAATTCTCTATGGTGCCATACAGGTTGCAAATGAGAACTCTGAAAAGAGCTGCTGGGAAGCAGCAGCAGTGGGGGACTGTCTATATTAGGAAAGTACACTGTGTTACTAACACAGATTAGCATTCTCTGTCAAAACATATTTGTTCACACAATTTTTCCTTGAGGACTGGTAACAATAGGGTGTTATAGCTCACTTAAAGTTTTAACAGAACAAACAATGTATTAACATGCTTTTAATGCCTCAACAAGACACATACTAACAGGCTGGTTCAGACATAATATTCCTAACTTCATAATCCATGGAAGACAGTTTATGAAGTTTCTAACTTCAACAGCACCGAGAGTCCTGCCACTGTGCACCAGTTTTGGTGCAGATATCCTGTTTCTTTAAAACAAAGTTCCCCACTCTGCATGTAATCCAAAACAAAGGAGGATCTCCAAGTCAAACAAGAGGAAGAGACTACATGAACAATGCTTGTTCCTGGCTTCAAAACCATAGTTTATGGTTTATGAAGCCAGGAACATGACACTTGAACTGTTCTATTAACACATGCTGGCTTATTAGCATTTTTAAAAATCTATATTGTATTACACTTGTGGCATTAAAGCCTTTGGAACAGTTTGGGTGATGGTGTGAAATATTTGGGAAATTAAAAAGGGAAACTAAGAAAACTGCAGCCTGGCTTTTCAGAGAGAATGCAAAGTTGTCAAACTGATTAGTTTTCAAAGCCACATACAGGTTAGGTTGAATATGGAAAAGAGGTACTGTGTGGGACATAGTTACAGGTAGGTAGCCATGTTGGTCTGCCGTAGTCGAAAGAAAATTAAAAAATTCCTTCCAGTAGCACCTTAGAGACCAACTAAGTTTGTTATTGGTATGAGCGGTATCTGAAGAAGTGTGCATGCACACGAAAGCTCATACCAATAACAAACTTAGTCGGTCTCTAAGGTGCTACTGGAAGGAATTTTTTTTATTGTGTGGGACATAGTGAGGCTAAAGGACAAGGAAAAAAGTATAGAGTAAGCAACGGATTGAAGAGCAAACATGAAGGATAGATAGTTGGAGAAGAAGATTTGAGGATGAAGAACAGAGGTGGCAAGGAATCTGTGACACAAACTAATAAAGGAGGAGATTCTGAATAAACTTTAGAAATATTCCATGACCCTCCCTGCCAACAACAGGCACATTTGCTCTGTGATCACAAGAATGAAAAGCAGAAAGAGCCACATGGAATTTGATCCCATGTCAGAAGACCATTGTGCCTAGCAGCATAAAAATCTACTTGTGCCCCAAAGATGCTTTGGTCAGTGTCATTATCTTCTGTCTCATCAACATCAGTTTATCATGAGTCTAGAAACTTAGAATCCTTTGCCAAGAAAAAAATGAAGTTGTAGTCTCCAAGGCAAGCATCATAGATCAGAACTGCCTCTCTTATTCACTAGATGAGACTCAATAAAGATAATTTGGAACAGTATTTTTTGTTTTCATTAACTTACAGACCAAGATGACAGGTGATAGATCTAAAGTTTAGATTCTGACAAGGAATTCAGTTATGGTTTCTGCTGTCACTGCAACCACCATCAGTATGAGTCCTCAACACCACCTTCAAGACCAGCTCTGTAAGCTCGACTGCTGAGCAATGATGCTGGCAGTAAACCAGCAGAGACTGAATTTCTATAGACCACAGCAACTTCCCCTTCCTCAACCCTCAAGTCTGCCCTGATGCTGCACCATGTACACAGGTGGGAATAGCTGGATGAGACCAACTCCACCCTGCTCACCCACCCAGGTCTCAGTGATACAGAGCAGATCAGCTCTTCATCCACAGTCGGATCATGGATGAGGGATATCTTATTCAGAGCCAACCTGGCATTCAACAGCAGCAGCAGCAAACTTGAGGGTTGGCGGATAAGAAAAAGTACTGATAAAGTATGTCACTTGTTGGGTACCATGACATTTAACATTGTGTCCCAGGTCCTCTAGCCAAAACCAGTAAACAGTTGGATGAAAAGAATACCTCTTGCTGTACATAAAACTCAAAATTTGTTTTCCCTATGGTGTCTGAAACAAATAATGACATCAGTAAAATGTTTAGCAAATTTAAGTCAAGGCACAAGGGGGAAATGCAGCTTCACATCCCCAATGTTCAGCTGATTATTATTTAATAATAAGATGCTCACTGGCATACAACACCACTCTATCTCAAAATCGCTACTGAAGAATCTGTCACAATTTTGAAAAATTAACATACCCTACAAGCAATTTGACAGACCAAGACTTAGCAGTGCAAATGTGGCATTAAGCATTTGTGAACTGTAGATTTCTCTCTAATGTACATAGCAAGAACAGAACATGTTATCTCAATGCAGGCAAGTCTTGGAATGAGCAAGCAAAAAACCAAGAAGAGTGCTCAACTGGCTCTTCTAGCCAAGACACCAATTAACGGCACACACTCTTGACTGCATGCAAAGACATGAACATGTGCAGGGCTTGAAATATTCTAGGCATCTGCCCACCAAAATGCTTAACATGATGCTGAAACTCAGAGAGACAAAATATTTCTCCCTACTGAATATATACAATGAATTTCAAAAATCTGGTGGCTGTTAGATTCAAAACTGGCTTTAATCGTTTCTATGAGAAAACAAAAAAATAAAAAGAATCATAAAAGTGTGTCAAACTCACACAATGTCCACAGGCGTCTCAGCTCATATGTACAGCCATCTGACTCAAAATAGTAATAATGCTGAAAGTACAGAATCCAGTACTCACAGGCCCAATCCACATGATTGCCACCCCTCAGAATCAAAGTGTGTGTTCAGCCATAATATATACCTGCCCTGTGCATACTGGAGTATGTGCATAGGCCTTTTCCCAACATTATCTTCAATGTGTGGCTATCAGGCACCCCTAGTGGTCAGAGATAGCAGGTACAATCCCACTCCACACTGCATGGGCTCCACACAACTGGAGCTCTCTGTTGATCAGTTCAGCAATATAGAAATAAAGTCAAGGCTTTGGGGTAAAGACCTCAGACAATAAGTAAAATAATAAGAGAAACTAAAACGAGTTGCTAAGAGTTTACAACCATACCCTGAAATAAAATAGCAAGTTAATTTTCAGATGGCAATAATTTACTATGAATTCTTCAAAACTCCAAAGAGAGTCAGATACTTGTTAAGAAAAGAAACTGCACTCTACTACCATCAGTCTTGCTCCCTCGTCATGCATGCTTGCTCTACCTACCAAAGCTGCTTTGGGGTTGCTGAACAATGTCCAAATGATCTAGCCTTCTAGGCAATCTCTACTGGCTAACAGATTTTATGCTTGTCAGTTTTCAGTGCTGACGTTTTTGACACTAGCTGAAGTCTGAGACACTTCAGAACTTAAACATCCCTTCGTCCATGGTTGCAGATGCATGCTAAGTAGGGATGCAGCCAACATTTACTCTTCAGCAGTTTGAACAACACCCTATCCCCTCATATTCCAGCCAGCTAATCAGAATACTTGGTTTTAAGAACAACTTAGTCTCCCAGTCAGTCTTGGTGCCAAAGAATCTACTCATTGTCACAGTCATGCGTTTTATTTTTTAATTGAGGAGTACTGGATGGAAAGCATGGCTGAAAAAGCTCTCACTGCTAATTCCAGATACTAATAATAAACCATTACAAAACACCCCTTTATAAGCAAGTGACTACTTTAGCTGCAGATCTTATGTGGATAATTACAGAGAAATATATTCTAAAGATATTGCTTTTTATATTAATGAATGGCATAAGAAAGAAAGCATTGTTCCCCACTTTACTTTAGAAATAATCCTATTGAGGGTATGAAATATTTTGCTGTAATTTCTTTAAGTAACTGCCTGAAAAATCCCTAGAGTTGAACAGCTTGGGCAGTGCAAAGTAGGGGTGATGTGTTGTTGTTTTTAAATAAACAGAAGGAATGCAATGCTATTTATGAATTGTGCTAGAGAAAAAACTGTTATCTGTCAAGGTAAGGGAGCTAATATTCAGGAAAATAACTACAATGAAAAGGTACAATGGCCATGAGTTTTGGCACTGGCTATAACATTGTTTTACTGTTTTTAATGTATGCTGCTCTGACCTCCCCAGATAAGAACAGCAAAATATAAATTATTTTAAATTAAATAATGTGTTTTAAGTTTCAAAACCACTGCTACAAAACACTGGTAAAAGGAAGTGTGGAAAGAAGAATATGAGCAGGACTATCTGTCTGCTCATAAACACAATTAGATCATGAAGATTTGCACTTTAGCAACAACTAATTCAGAGTTCAGTGATACTGAGGGCAGCAACTGTTATTAAGCAAAGATAATATCTAGGACTTCAAAGCAATACTTCTGCAATGTAGTATTTCATGGCTGAACTAGCAACGTTTAGGTACAATGTTATTTGTTCAGCTCTACTGCCATACATTCTTTGAGGACCTGGACTTACATAACCGTAGCCCCTACTAAGACTGTAATGTCACCACCCACTATCCTCGTCTTACAGTATTTCCCACTACCATAATACCATTGCTCTATAATTCACAAAAGCATAGTGTGAGACCTCAAACTGTATTAGATTACAAACACGTGGGGATACTGCAACTATTCAACCTTTGTGCAAAGATTATCTAACTATATAAACGATTCCACCAATCCAGTTTTAGCCACCTCAAAAGCATATTATTTCCATGGATCGGGAAATACAAAACTAATTCTTATCAAAAGAATTATCATTATAATTTAGAGAATGCCCCCCACAGCTTGGTGGATTAGGGCAAATCAAACTGTAAATGAATGGGTGAATCCATTTAAATCAAGTGTCCAATTCTAAAAGTCAAGTGTTTCCAGAATAAGTATGCTTATTCTAATTAATTTGCAACTATACCTTTTATACCACCTAGCAGTGCAATTCAATATATTTCATCATACAACCCACAAATCTTTTGCCCTGCACATTAATATCCATTCAAAGGTGAGACAGATTTCTGCTTGGCTTTCTGTGTATACAAACAGATGCGGTACTTATGCTCTCCAAACTGAAATAGAACCAGTGAAAAGTTTCAAATGGGGGGGGGGGGAAATCAAGCATAAATACAGCTGCAGAGCAGCACATGTGTGACTCAATGCTTCATTAACACTCCCTTACCAGAAAGAATTAAAATTGAAAGGTGGGAAGTGTTCACAAAAGACAGTACTAAAGAAAACACAACGCACTGGGGAAATCAAATGGTGACAAAATAATCAGCATAACTATATCATACCATAAGGGTTGCAATGCAATGCCAATCTCTTGCTTAAACCACTTAAATGAGGCCAGGATCAAAACCCAGTGGTAACAAGTAAGATCTTCCCAATACTGCAAGACAGTTCAAATACAATCAGTTGGGGAAGAACTAATTAAAGCAGTTGGATGGAGAATTGTGATTGACACAGGAACTGAAACATAGAAATGGGTGCTTTGAGACAATGCATTTTATATTGAATATAAGTAATGCCATATATGATGAGCACCATGACCAACTATGAGAGTCCTCAGCCCCAGCTGTTATTTATGAAACATCTAACTTTGTGCTAGGTGCCAAATTCTCACTTGAATGCTGGTATTTCATTATAGAGGAGCACAGAAAAATAATTTTACCTGAGCAGGATGTATAACACATATGCTCTTGAAGATTATATTTAAACAGAGAATCTAGCATACTGAGACTCTCAAGTTCAAATTTTAGAAAAGCCCATTCCTAGCCCTTACAAAATATTAATAATAGGCTAGAGGTAGAGTTGTTGCAAGGTTAAATACCATAAACTGTAGACAGGGGGCAGCAACAGGGCTTCAGTGTCCTACAAGCTCCTTCCTCATCTCATAAATGTTGGAAACAGAATACGTTATTGAAAATAAGCAGAAAGACATTAAATTCTATAATTAATTCTGGCCACAGAATTATGCTTGATATAGAATTATGATCTTTTTTCAAAGTAGAGAATGCACACACTTTATTATCAAGAGGAAATATTCAGAACTCAATTATGTGCCAGAGAACAACCCTCTTGCCAATTTACCAGAGCCTCATTTCAACCACATTCTGTGGCAATGAGTGCCATAATACAATTAATTGCATATATTCATGGTTTAGTTAGGTAATTTTAGTCTCTTGACTAAATAGACTCACAAGAGCCTGCTTTTTAGATGAGTTTCTATAATTTTAAATACTTCAGAATATGCCAGGCCCAAGGGAGTCTTGGTGTTACTGACTTACTACATCTCTCATTTTGCTGAGTGGGGTCCTAGACTTTTCCCCCAGGTCTTGCCTAACAGCATAACTTGTAGTAATTTTTTAACACCAACTAATACATGTCAATCCTACACACATCTCTTAGAATTCCCACTGTTTTCAATGGAACATACAAATCACACTTACTTTGAAGTTCCCTTGTCTCAAAAAATGATCTCATAACTACATAGGTCTCTTAACTACTATCAGCAGGTGGTAACATCAGCAACTCTTTTCAATGTATAAAATTTAGAAATATCTATCAGTTCCCTTATCTACTAATTCATCAACAAAGAATTCTCTTTGCTTCATATGCTTGCAAAATAACTGGTGATTTCAAGAGACTCTAATTTATCTTTTAATTTTTTTGTTTAATTTGTATTACATTCCACTAGTCTACACTGCAACTATGAGATTTTTAAAAATGTTGTTTGTTCTGATTCAATGATAAAACATGGTTTTCCTGGGGAAAGCACTGAGACAAAAAACTAAAACCAAAAACTGCCTGGACATGGAGCTTTAAAGCTTGGCCCTGTACCTAGAAAGGTAGCATAAAAGGCAGTCCAGACGAGCCCTTGGGTCATGGTACTCCATGCTCTGGTCATTTCCAGACTGGATTATTGCAATGGGGCTACATGGGGCTGCCCTTGAAAACAGCTTTGAAACTTCAACTGATTCAAATTGCAGCGACCAGATTACTGGCTGGGGTTACCTTTAGAACTCATATAACCCTTGTTCAAAAACAGCTGCACTGACTGGCAGTTCATTTCAAAGCCCAATTCAAGGTTCTTTGGTTACTGTTTAAAGCCCTGAATTTGTGAGACTGCTTCTTTCTCTACAGACCTCCTTGGATGTTAAGATCAGAAGAGAGGGCCCACTTGGTAGTTACCAAACCCTAGATATTTGGAAACGAGGTGGCCCAGAAGAATGCATTCTCTGCGGCAGTCCCTAAATTGAGATGTGTCTGGTCCCTTCACTATACAGCTTTTAGCAAATCTTTACACTGGCCTTTGAAACATGAGATGGTGTTTTCAAAACCCACCCTATTTCTGTGACTGTAATTAATTTTAACTGTTTTTAATACTGAATTTTAAATTGTTGTAGCCCACCCTGAGACCTGCTGGTGAAGGGTGGATAATAAATTTAATAATAACAACAACAACATGCAATACTTAAAGTTACTTACAGAAGTAAATATACAAAATAACAATTATCTAATATCTAAGAGAAAATAGCAATAAACAAACAAACAGGCCATACATCTTAACTGGCTTAGTGGAAAAGACTACTAAAATAATGATTTCCATACTCATGAAACAAGCAGGAGTGTGTATGTATGATGCAGAGAAGAGGTTTTGCTGCAGGGCAGCAGCCTTGCTACAGAAAAAAATCTTTGCTCACCCTCCTGCTAGTTGCAAACCTGCCAGGAAACACGTTCCATGGTGTTGAGAAGTGGAGCATGTATTCAAAGAAAAGTTTGTTGAAATGCTGTGTGGAAAGGGGGAGAAAGTTTCCTTTATTACCCATTTTAAAATATCCGTATCAGGTATGGGAAGCCTCTGACTATCCAGATGCTCAAAACAAACAAACAAACAAATTTCTTTCCAGTAGCACCTTAAAGACCAACTAAGTTAGTTCTTGGTAACTTAGACCAACACGGCTACCTTTCTGTATCCAGATGCTGTTAGACTACGACTTTCATCACTCCTGACCATTGATCATGATTCCTGGGCTATGGAGAGTTAGAATCTAACAACATAAAGAGGGCCACAATTTCCCCATCTCTGGTATTTTTGAATGCTGATGTGGTACAAAGGCAAAGACTGAATACAGTAAAGACTGAAGACAAAGATGAAATCTAGTCTGAGGTTTGGGTTCCTAATATGCTAGGCAACTCTAGAAATGTGTACATGTATTCACTGGCCTGAATCTGCAGTACAGGCAATTTCAACACTAGCATAATGTCTCAGTGAAAGCAATGTCTTATTCCTAGAAACATAAGAATGCTTAACATTGGAAACAGGCAGAGAAGGTTCTTAAATACTGCAAAGAACTATTTCACGGTGCAGCAAATTAAACTGCATTCATTTTCTGTGGCTATGCAACAGATAGAAATAAACTAAACACGCCATTATGGAAAGTCAGTACATGAAAAACCCTGAATATTTCTCCAATCTTAGAATTGCTATGAAAGGAGAACTGCAGCAAGAATTAGATTTATTTAACATTATTTAACAAATCTAACCTAATTTCTTAGGCATTAAGAAAGGATTTATGTGCAGCTTTCTCACTACAGAAAGCTAGCCATCTTCTATTGATAACATATTCAGATTTAGCACCCCAGTTACTATTTTGATTGACTTAGTGATTATTTCATAATCTGATGTAAATATATTGCTTTAAAAACTAGTTTGAAAGAATTATCCTAAAGTCTTGGAAGCCCAACAAGCTGATAGCTACACAGATTACAGTACAGATTAATTCCTCCAAGAAATCTGCCAATATAGAGTGGTACCCAGTGCTTCCATTCTGCTAGCATAAGAGACTTGCAGTGGCAGAACAGAACTCGTACTACATGTGCCCTCAAAATCAGCTCCAAAGGGAACCCTCTGGAGAATATTTCGGGTGGAACACAAAGGAAAAAAAATGAAATGGAAATATCACTACACCAGCAGATCTCTGCTGACACTACTTTAGATACAACCTTCAGACTTGATTTCAATATACTCCAGTGCTTACCTTCTCAAGAAAGATATGAGAATTGTCTTGAGACAAGAAAACTATGAGGGGAACCCAGACTAAGTGAACTGAAATCTATTCAAATCAGTGGAACAAATCAGTCCTGACATATTTGTCATAGTTCATCTAACTTAGTCTGGATCCAGCCCAATGAGTTTAAATTTCAAGGATGCAGACATAAGGCTAGAATCCCTCTCACTTTTCCTTCTTTTTTCTGTATCACTTTAATTCTTTTAACTGAAATCACCTTAACAAAAATAAATATGAGAATCCAAAGTACAGTGGTACCTCGGTAGACAAACTTAATTCGTTCCGGAAGTCCGTTCTTAAACCAAAGCGTTCTTAAACCGAGGCGTGCTTTCCCTCCTGCCACACCCGGTGCCCTTCCACTGTTCGGCTTTCGTTTGTCTTCCGGGGTAAAGTTCGTTAACCAGAACACCTACTTCCAGTTTTGCGGAGTTTGTTGCCCGAATAGTTCATTAACAGGACTGTTCATAGACTGAGGTACCACTGTATATTCACTATGAACTTGTTTATTTTACTCATGGTGGGCAGGCAAGAAAGGAACAGGAGTCCAGTAACATCTGGAGGGCATTATGTTGGCTACCTCTGGCTTAGATACTGCTGTGCCTAAGCCTGAGGTAGCCAACATGGTGCCTTTCTAAGCTTTGCACATGTGATACAAGTCACAGAAACATAAGAAACTGCCTTATAGTGAATCAAACCATGGGTTCATTTAGTACAATATTGTCTACACCAGAGATCAGCAAACTTTTTCAGCAGGGGGCCGGTCCACTGTCCCTCAGACCTTGGGGGGGCCAGAATATATTTTGGGGGGGAAATGAACAAATTCCTATGCCCCACAAATAACCCAGAGATACATTTTAAATAAAAGGACACATTCTACTCATGTAAAAACATGCTGATTCTCGGACCGCCCGAGGGCTGGATTTAGAAGTCGAATGGGTCAGATCCGGCCCCCGGGCCTTAGTTTGCCTACTCATGTTCTACACTGATAGCAACCCTTCAGGGTTTCAAACACAGGCCTTTCCTGATCCCACCTTGAAATGTCACACAGTATGTACTCTTCCACCGAACTATGCCCATCTCATTTTTCAGAATCCAAGTTCTAGTAGTCCCCAATATCTTAAAGAGTACAACCATCCATTTTTTATTTATAAATGTGAATAAGGCAAGGAAATTAACACCCAGAATAGAAAGGGAGACCCATATGGCACAACTCAGGTGGCTGGGTTTCCAAAAAAAGTTTGGCAACCCTATAGAAACCTGAATACTTGTGTAACACACTGTGAGGGCAATATTGCAAGGTACATTCCCCTGCATTTACTAATTGAGAAACATGCTTAGGATCATGTTTTAAGTCATGTTTAACAAAAACTCAAAACTAAATTCTGTTTTTCTTAGTATACATTAGATAATTGAGTGTAAGTATATAATATTTGGATTTTTGGAGCCCAGAATATAGAAAACTCTGCCCAAAGAAAGACCTCTACTTCATTCTTTCTCCAATTATTATTTCTAAAGAGCCTCCATTAAATAGTTGCTATCCATAAATCAAACTGAATACAGACTTGCAATCTAAAACAACAGACCCACAAGGCTGAAGAGTGAATTATGACAGCTATCAGTTTGATAGTGGGAAAGCAATGAGTACACTTTTAACAGGCAGTTGGGAGTCAGATTAATCTGTTGATGTTCTTGCTAAGATTAAGGTGATGCAACTACTCAGAGGTCCTTGGTTCTTTAATCATTTAGACTTTTGAGGTGGTCTTTTGGAACTGAGGTGGAAAATAAGGTCCTTGCAGCTGCTCATTCCCTGAAAACTGAGCCTAAGATGTTCTTCTCCTTGTTGTGTGCTCTTTATGGAAGACAAAAGGTACAATATCCCTTCTGTGTAGTGACAATTGCTAGACTGCCCACTCCCCTCATTGGTTTTACCAAGTCCATGTTTAGAATAAAAGTACTGTATGCGCTGCCAGAAAAGACAGTCTTTCTTTATTGTAGATATTACAGATGAGTTGTTTTACAAGCAGCTCAACCCATTTGTTTCTTGACTTCAGGAGATCAAGAGCTTGTCTAGAAAGCATATTCTCCTTTGGCCGCAGCAGAAAGCTAGAAGCAGAGGTGAGACACTAAGCCATTGATTCTCAAAGGGTGTGAAGCATCATGCTGGTGTGGCAGGAGAGGATGGCAAGTGTGGTGAGAAGATTCAAGGACAATCAATATTATATTTTGGGAATGATTCATGTTCTTAGTGGTGCAGCAATGAAACTGCTAGCACATTTGCAAAGCTAAGCAGTCTGATATGGTTTCAAACTTAATGGGGGACCACATGTTGAGTGAGGTTCCTGTATTGAAGGAGATCCTCAGGGTCCTTTCCAACTCTAAGATTCTTAAGTATCTGCACTGTTTTATACTTTTTGGATGGCCCATGATCATATGATAGAGTAGTCATGTTCTATGTTATAAATCACTGCTAGAAGTTGTTTATTTTTATTTTCCCATTTATTTCTTATCAATAAAATATTCACTGTGGCATGAACAAATTTTTATTCTGAAAGTGTGGCCCAGAAACAAAAGTTTGAGTGCAGTAAGCACTGCTGGGTAGTGCTACAATCAATTTGTCTCTGCTACCTATGCCAACCCTATTCATCCATTCACACTAGGCTACAGTGATTAACAGGGGCATCACAAATAGACCCCACATAGCTTGCAAGTATTAGGTGCATGGATAGAAAGAACACTCCTAGCACTCAAAAAAAGCTTCAGATTAAAGAGCTAGAGTAGGAGGCTGCAACCTTGTCATTTTTATTTTATGTAAGACTGAATTTTATTACTTGATACTAAAAAGCAAGGGGCATAGTTTCATTTAGGCATTCATTTGTGACATCTGAGTGTAGATGAAATCACTTATTTTGTCTAATTCTGTGTGTGTGTATACATACATACAGTTTAAAAGCAACCATGATGCTTACAGAATGCTCAAGAATGGTTCAGCAGCTGGTGTGTTATGACAGCTGTTTCTCTTGTTCTGTACTATCATGCTCTCCCCTTGTGTTTCTTTCAACCATTTGTCACATCCATCTGTTCCTCCTTATTTCAGGCTTCATTTTAAGATTTTCGGGACAAGTACTGGAGAGGGAGGGGCCATTTTGCATATCACCTTTGGAAATTATGGCAATGCTGAGAAGAGAGGGATCCAAGTAATTAGAGTATGCAAATGTTCCATGGTGTAGTGCTCCGATTTCATAGGAATCATATATACAAAAAAAAGCATATCATTCATATTTTAGGAAGGAATACAGCCCTGTGACATGGGCTGGATTTCACAATTGCCTATTATACACCACCCAAAAAGCAAATAATAATTATGCAATAGCATGACACCCTAATTGCCAACTGAAAGCGAAGTCGCAGTTTTGTAAAACAGTGAGTATCAACTGCAGATCTCTATCTGTGCCTCAAATTACAAAACCGAAAGAATCCATCTCTAAGCTAAATACATTGGGTTCCAATAATAATCTTCCAAGTGTTGAATACAACCCCTCCCTGATCCACACAAAAGCAGCTGAAACTGAACACCTTCTAAGAGACACAGGGAAAAGAATTCATACTCCTGTTAGAAGCAGGTGCCAAGGTTTAAAATGAAAATAAACCAGCAGGAGCTTTTTATTCTTTTTTACTTTTCCACAATGAGAGCCGCAAGCCACAGCAAACATGGCACTAGGCCCGCACGTTCCCCTTCTCACTCTGTGGGCATCATCAGTATCAATACACCGGACGAAGTGGCAAGGCCAGGCTTGGCTACACGAGCACGGTACTCTTTCCCAGCACTTGAAGCGTCGCGGTCCCTGAGTGACCGCCGTCTACGCCCATCACCTTTACCTCCAATGCTGTGGAAGCGAAGTAAGCTTCAGAAGAAGAGAGGCAGGCGATATCTACTAAGCTCAGAAGACTCCCCCCCCCCCAAGGTTTGGAGGGGCTGAGAAAGACCCTCGCTTCGCATTCCCACCCTGCCCGACTCCCAGCATCCCTGGTATGACGCGAGCCCGAGAAGCCAAAGGGACGGTGGCGTCGATGGATGCGCCTCCGCCCGCCACGCTGGGCACCTGCTCGCGGCCTCATTCGCCCCCCGCAGCAGCGGCGGCGGAGCGAAACAGGCGAGGGGGGCTCTCTGACTGACATGCTGCGGCAAGGACAGGCAGGCAGAGGCCTGGAGAGAAAGAGCGGGTGGTCACGCTCGCTTCGCCCGCCCGAGCCGCCTCCACCCCGGCCGAGCCGCAGCGCCTCAGAACGGCGAGGCTAAGATGGTACTGGGCAGCCACGTTTCTCCGCCGCCCCGTCGCCTTGCATTCCCGACCACGGCAAAAAGCCCCCTCAGCGAGACAACGGCTCCCTCGCTTCGCCTGCTCCCGCTTCCATCCGGGCAAGTCGCCCTCAGGCGCGCTGAGGTAACCAACCTGAAGGCAGCACCCCGCGCTCTCTTTCCCCCCTCCCCCCTCATCATCTCGTTCCCCTCAGGAGCAACCGCCACTCACCGGCTTCGGAAAGGAGCTTTCGCGCACCGCAGCCGCTACCACGGCAGCTTCCCTGCTCGCGGAAGGCCCCGCCCCCCATGCCGCCTCACCCTTCTCTGCTCGTCGGAGGCCACGCCCCCGCGCCGGCCTCTTGCCGAGGTGGCCACGCCCCTTTTTGTTCCACTATTATTTCCCAGCGCCGTTTCAATAGGACGAGGCCCCGCCCCCTCGCTTACCCCGCTCTCTCAGGACCGCTCCTTCGGGCCCCGCCTCTCCGCATGCGGAAAAGGAGAAAGCGGCGCTGGCGGTACGGAGTTTTTCTTACGTCCCTTGTCATTTGCTAAAGGAAGAGCCTGAACGCGGCTGCCTGGCAAAAGGAGTCGCGTTGATGTCAGAGGGATGGATTTCCTCCAAAGCATACTGAGGATCAGAGCATTTGAGTTGAGTGGCTGGCTGGCTTGGAGTCAGAATGGTCCTTGCTCCTTGGAAGTGGGTGCTGATGCTCATGCTCAGCGGGACATAGCAGTGCACACCCACCTGCTTGCATTTAACAGCCCGATTCTGTTCGTGTTTGAAGTTCTGTTGAGC
Organism: Podarcis raffonei; assembly: GCF_027172205.1. Classification (NCBI taxonomy): domain Eukaryota; kingdom Metazoa; phylum Chordata; class Lepidosauria; order Squamata; family Lacertidae; genus Podarcis; species Podarcis raffonei. Next base: position 68,146,837 of record NC_070607.1, read on the forward strand.
TCAGTGGGGCTTCCCCACAAGCTAAGTGAGGGAACACAGGTTTAAGGGGCTTGGTTATTGAGTAAAGGCGCATAAGATCATGCCGTCCTAATAATGTCTGTTGGAAACAGTGGGAGCTACCTAAAAGCACACAGTAATTAATGGGATTATATGGACGCCTATCTGAGAGCCCAATAAATAGCACTGGGGTGCAAGTTGCACAGTACAGTATTGCTATTCAATTCTGGGAGAAGGTCCTGCACATATATATATGATCCAAGTAAAAAGATTCAAAAACTCATTTTCCATGTGCTAATCTAAAGGAGAGTCTAGCTAAGGAGCTTATTAGGCTGGAGTATGTACTACTGCTAGGAAATGGGCCTCTTTCCAAGTTTTCTCTATTCTGCTGGAGACATGACTTCTAGCTGTACTTGGGAGAGGAAGGAAGGTTCTGAATTATTAGCCAGTGCCAACTTCCATAAATAAACATTTAATTCATTATGCAGTATGAAATATTGAGATATCCTTCGGCATCAAGGCTAAGCTGGAGCAGAGAAAGGTGAAATAGGAGAGGAAACCAGTTAATGTTAGGCAAAAAAATAATGTCCAAGCTCACAGAAAGTGCCAACATCTGTTTTTAAAAATCTGACATCATGGTCTGAGCGCATCAAAGCACAGTGTATAATACATACACATAAGGTACTGAGGATTAAGTCTCACTGAATTCAATACAGTACTTCAATTTTTTTCCAGCCTTCTGTACTTTCTTCAGTGGCACAAGAACAGCAGTAGGGATGAAGATCTGCAGCTTTAGGGCTGCAATCCACTGTAGCAGACCATAAAGGTAGTCTAGGAGGATGAACACAGTATTTATATTCACTACAAAGTACCTCCTTAATGGTATAGTTCTCATAATCTCTGTAGCTGTTTAAGCTATTGCTAAATCCCTTTACTACCTTTTGAGCTAAAAACCATTACAGTATTTTTAAATTTAAAAAAAAGTTTCTTACAGGCAGCCTAAATCTAATTAGGCCTTAGGATGCACACCAGCACAAAGTAAAGCAGCTTCCTAGTGTCTAAGTTCTGGTGTAGATTACATTAAGACATTGGACCACTTAGCTTGCTGCATTCTACATAGCAAATCATCAGTTAAATTTCAATAATTAAATTTCCCATGTGAGATAACTGCTAAACTTTGTCACAATCCTGTGCATGTTTACTCAGAAAGTGCATGTTTAGGATTGCAGTCTTAATTTATCTGAAATTAATTTTAAACATGATTGGCTTTAGTCCTCTAACACTGAATATATGACTGTGTACACATTTTGCAGACTATGATTGAACCAAAATGAGCTTTTTGTTAGATCTTCTGAGATTGGCAACACATCTATATTTTAACCAGTTCCTGCAGCTATGCCTTTAACAGCAGCTTGATCTACAATTAAGCAGGAAACAATGTTAAAAAAAATTCACTTGCTAATATTTGCAGATCAACAATCTGCAGTTATGAGAAAGCTAAGCTTTCCCCCCTCCTTTATCTGTTTGCAGCATATTTATGGTCGCCCCCCCCCCCCAATGTGGTAAATTGCATAAAGAATTCTGCTCTGTTGGTTTCGTTTTTATAGGCTTTCTTAGTCTATATAAATCAAGTTATTTTGTTACTGCATAACAAAAAAAAAATCACAGCCTATTGCTCTCTAAATATGTAATTCTTGGCTAAGTTGCTGGAAGTAATGATTTTATCAGCAGGAGCAGCTATAGCTGTTTAGAAGATGGGAGGGGGAACTGTAAGTGTTGTGTGAAAGAAGAAATGAGTATTGATTCCTCTCATCTAGAAAAAGCTGATGGTAAGTGAAGTAGGCCAATATATCAGAATTTAATGCTTTCAGGTTTATGCTAGAGTGTGATCCTTTGATATTATAATACAAATTCAGTTGGGAAAACTTGGGAGAAAAGATGAGGCGACTGTTTGAGAGAAAAAATGTAAAAGTTATTAGAACCTGAGTGGGGAAGGTTGAAATAAACTGAAGTACAGTACAATGGCAACTTACATGCATTTAACTTGTGCACATTCAGATTTACGCAGATGGCAAAAAATAAGGTGGACAGGTGTCCGAGGGGGAGGGAACTTTAGCAATCCCACCCACCATTGCACCCAATATGCTTTGATTATATGCAATTTTGGCTTTGGTACAAACCCCAAAGTGTAACCCCCACTTAAGTTGTGGCCTCCTGTAGGTTAATCTGGGTATCACCCATTTTACTACCTAGCATGGGCATAGCTGGGGGCGGATGTTTGCCCCCATGTGTTTTAAGGGCTGTTGTGTGTAAAAAAAGCTACTCTGCTGATCCGTGGGGGTGACCTTGGAGCAGGCATAGGCAAACTCGGCCCTCCATATGTTTTGAGACTACAATTCCCATCACCCCTGGCCACTGGTCCTGTTAGCTAGGGATGATGGGAGTTGTAGTCCCAAAACATCTGGAGGGCCAAGTTTGCCTATGCCTGCCTTGGAGGAACTCTGTTTAACTTTCTGAAGAGGAGAGTAATAAAAAGATGTACATTTCATTATCTTGCCTATCATGCTGCAGAACACTTTAAAAAGTCGCTACTTAGAGGAATCAACGAAGTTTGCAACATTTCTTTCATCAGTGAGTGGTATGAAGTTATTGGATGGAGAAAGCGCCCAGAAGGCAATTCACAATATATTGGCGTTTCATCCTGAAAAAGATCTCTCAACAACTTTGTTAAATGGGGTCGCCTGAGAGTGATTTAGAGCTTAAGCTGAACAGAAATCTGACCGCAGTTCTTCCCGGAAAGTACTATCTATATACGGTGCCGCCCTGTCTCTTTGAAAGGGGTGCATTTGGGACGCAGGCCCGTGGGAAAGCCTTAAAAAGAGGAAGGACCCGTGGTGTTGTTTTCAAGAAGAGATATCTCATGAAAGCGCATCGGCGGCGGCGCCCAACCACTTTCCCGTCGGTGAAGAAACGAGGCAACCGCAGCGGGAAGAAGCCGTACTGCCCCGCGCGCCTCAACGAGCAGCCGCGACTTTCGCAGGCTGATGACGTGGCGGCTTGGCGTCGCGGCCCGATTGCGTCCATCTCGCGCGCCGGGGCGCTTCCGGATGTCGCGAGAGTTGCCGGTAACGTCGGTTTACGGGGCCGGCCGCAGCGGGGATGGCTGAGGAGCTGCCTGGAGCCGACGAGCGAGGCTCCACGGCCTGGTTTTCGCCGAGGAAATGGCGCCCCGAGACCGGCCAGTAACCACGTCCACTTTGCCATGCGTAAACGCGGGGCCCGGAAACGTCTCAAGGCTCGGGCCGGCGACGTCTGCTTGGAGCGCGGTGAGTCGCTGAGGCCCAGTGCTAGTGACCGGGGCGGGGGGGGGGGGAGGAGGAGTCGGCCATTATTGTTCCGGATCCTTAATCTCTCGTTTTCTGCCTGTAGTGACCGTAGCCGATTATGCGAATTCGGACCCCTCCGTGGTGAAATCCGGCCGCGTGAAAAAGGCTGTGGCCAACGCGCTGCAGCAGGAAGGTGAGTTCGGGCTTGAATGGCCCACGGAGGGTTTTTTCTGGAGATCTAAGAAAACGACCTGGAGAGTCGTTACAGAGGCTACTTAGAGCATGTTGGCATTAAAAAATTAGCAATCTGTATTTTAGTGTCCAACGCTTTCGGGTGCCCTCTTGCCTTCCTCTACCCCCCCCCCCCCCACAAATCTCGTAAACACTGCAGGATTTAATTAGGTCCCAAGGTATGGTCTAATCATAGCACCTGGGACCACCACATTGCCCACCAGGACAAGACCTTAAGCAACTATATTAATTGTTTTCATCACTGTAGACTTGTCAGAGCAGGAGGCTCCATGTATCCTTGATGCATGTATATGTGGGCCTTTAGAACAGAAGAGTGAGCACGTCCCTGTAATCTTTTCATTCTGGAGAAATGGTACGCTTGCTATCAGAAACTTAGAAAACGCTGTTATAGGCTAACAAACTATTAGAGCCCTGTAGTCAAATAACCAGATGGTTAGTATAAATCAATAAATAAAAGTCAGCTACTTGCTTTTATCATATCTGCTTTTTGGGCCCATTACTGCTCTAAATGCACAAACATCTGAAGATGCAAATGACAGAATTTCTATGTGCAGTCTAGATTGAGTAGTCCTATCCCCTCTCATGTCCCAAGTCCACAGTCCTCCAAATCTCCCTTCCCCATTTTACATCTTATGATTTATCTGGAAAATGCTTGATTTGGTTGTGTACTTTCAGCTGTTCAATTATTGTTTATGACTACCTTAATTATGTTTGTAATTATGGATTTTCTTGTTGTAATCTGCCTTGAGCATGGTTTTAACTATGGGAAGGCGGAGTACAAATAAAAACATGTATGTGTGTACACAGCTTCTCCTCTAGGTGTAGGACAAACATATAGCATTGTACCAGTCCCATTTTCTTTTTGGCTTTTCTTATTTCTTCCTCCCCAACTCCATTTTTCAATCATCCATTGACTCAAGTTTCCTGCTTTTCAGACCACTACTCTCTTGCTTGCTTTCTGTAACCAGAATGTGTTATGAGCTAGCCTTCCTAAAACTCCTCTGTATACTAAGCAAACTTTTCTTTGATTCTTCTTGTATCAGTTTCCCTGTCACCTCTGAACTTTTCCCAAGCCCCATTCTCTCTTACCATATGTTCAGATTTCTCTTACTTAGTCTGTTGCTTGCTGTTCACCCTTCCTTCAGACCCACTGCCTCTGGACTCCCTGTCTTGGCTTGCCTAATTCCATTATAGCTTCCCTGCTCTTGACCTTCTCCCGTGTAAAGTTTTAATCAGAGCCAAACCGGTAACTTCCATTCCTTAGGGAATCTGGCCCGTAAACTAACTAGTTTACTCTGAAGCTGAACATTTTGTGCTACCACACTACTTCCAGCAATTGGAAATTTCACCACCAGTGCAGATAGCAAATCACGCTTGGTAAAATAGGCTCCATGTTGTTTTTGAAACTACCAGTTGGCTATTTATTTCTCCTCTAACAGTTGGATTACTAGGATAACATTCAGCATAGGCATTTGCCAGCTCTTGTATCTTAATATGTTTTTTCTTTGTGGTTTTAGCAAAATCACTTTGTGGTTTGGAAGCCTCTTATGTGCCTACTGATGAAGTGTTATCAGTGGCAGAATCTTGTGATAGTTGTGATGAAATGGATTCTAAGAATATCACCAATGATTCAATATTGTCTGGAAAAAAGAAAAGCAAGAGACATAAAGGTAAGAGCTGAGTTGATTTAATCAGTCATTCCCATTTGTCAAATTAATTACTTTGTGTGAGAGAGAGCTATATAGTTTCTCAAGTTTCTATCCTTATTTGGCATGCAAGCTTCCTTTTTACTACCTCTGTAGCTGGTAAAAACCCTAGCCAAAAGCCATTGTAGACATGCTCCAGCCATGAAGCTTACTGGTTGAACTTGAGTCAGTTAATTGGCTACCTGAAATACAATCTTAGAAGATGAAGTTGTTTGAATGGGCAACTCTTTATATTGCAGCTGACTATGCTGATAACTTCCTAGCACTTGCTGGGGAGCAAAGACTAACTGCCAGGTTCTTGATTGTAACATACTTGATACTGTACATTGCCTTGAGACATGCGTGGAAGACGATTTTTAAAAATTGAGTGTTTTAAAGAAATTCCCCATACATGTAATCAATCAATCAAAACATTTATACCCTGTCCTGGTGCAAAAACACCACTTGGGATGGCTTACAAAGTTTAAAACATCAGTAGTATAAAAATGATATTAAACAGTCAACCAAGGAGGTTGGAACAACAATTAAAATCAAGCATAAAAACATTTATTAACCACATATGACAAAAGCCTGCCAGAATAAAGTAGCCATTAATAATCAACCAAGAAAAGGGGCAATGGAGAGGGCCAACTTTACATCATGATGCAAGGTGTTGTAAATCTTACTTTGGAGCCTAGTTCTAGCAAAGCAATGTCCATTTCTTGCTAGCCTCGAAGACTTGATAGGATGAGTGTCAGTAACGGGTTTTTTCCCTTTCCTTCAGATGATTCTGATGAGGTGATAGGCAAAGACTATCCCATTGATATTTGGTTGGTGCTGGCTTCCTACATACGTCCAGAAGATACTGTGAATTTTTCTCTTATCTGTAGAAAAGCCTGGATTGTCACTTGTACTGCTGCCTTTTGGACCAGACTTTATAGAAGGTATGACAATTTATAACTGTTTTTTTGTCAGTAGTAATTCATCATACAGGAAGAATGGAGAATTGAACTGTAGGCTAGTTTTGATGCAGGATGTGGTCTGCAGTCCTCCCATGTGCATAACATATAACCGGCACACTGCATGGAGGTCAAATTAATGGAATTCTTTTCTTGTGCAACAGTAGGGAGATATTATATGGCTCACTGGATTTTGACACAAAGCTTTGCATTGGCTTTATGAACGATGGACAAGAGAGCACACCAGTGTCTGCATCACAGGAAAGAGGCATAATTGGCTATATCTCTATGTTGACCAGCTCAGTGTTTTGTGTAGTACTCGTTTTTTTCAGCTTCTGCTAAAGTAACTGTAACTGTAACTGTAAATATACTAATTGCTGTTAATGTGACTACACTTGTATTACTGTGTGAGGGAGGATATTATAATATAGGTGAGCAACACTTAGACAGTCTTTATCTCTTCCGCTGTATTAGCTATTGTACTGTACTTTTGCTTTTACTTCTGCCTGTTCTTCTCTCAGAGCTGGAGAGAGAGGACGCCTGAATCCCTTTGTCTGTACGTAGTGTATAAATAAATACATAGATTAGCTCTACAGTGTCTCACGCTTCTTGCTGTGTTAAGTTAGAAGATTAGTGTGCATATATCATTTGATATATGCCGCTGAAGTGTACTGGAGAAGAAGAGAAATGCCTATTCCAGAGCTGCGCATACCAGAAGACGCTTGAGTTCGGGGCTGCAGGGGCACCCCCAGGCTGTTTTCCAACAATCTGGTTATCAGATGTATATGATAAGTGGATGAATGAGAATGGGAAAAGGCATAATGACCTGGTACATTCAGCTAGTATTCCTTTTCAGTTTTTTTCTACATTAATCTTACTAACAAGATTTTTCATGTAGGTATGATCAGCATTTTTAGAATGCTGAACTATCTGGTTCTCCACTGTAAACCTGGACTTTGATTATGCATAGGTTGACAAATAGTACAGGAGAAAAATCCATGGTGGCGAACATTTAAAATAAATGTGATGGGGGGTGTTATAGGGTGGTATATGACTTTCATACTTGGAGCAGACCAAATAAAATGGTGAACTTTACTAACTTTTGTCCATTGATTTCAGTGGGTCAAATCTTAGTTTGACTTTGTCAGATACCTGCCATTTTTAGTATTTTTCTGGGTTTACCTAAAAGGGCAGGGATGCTGAGGCAGATGGAACCTCCCTTCCCTCACCAACTAAGGTACATGAGTGGGCTGCATGCGCTCTTCACATTAGTTTTAGTGAGGGTCATTGCTCTTCCACTTTTTTTATTAGGAGATGTTAAGATGCCTTGTGGAGTTCTCATTCTAATTCCAGTGTTGGCTTAGTGCTCCAGTCCATAGATCTCTGACACACAACCAGGCTACATGAACATAACTTCAAATGAATCTATGCTTGACATTATGTGGAACAGATAGTTGATACTGGATTTGGAGAGGGTGTGGCCAAAAACAGAATCCATCTCAAAAGGGGGAGCAAACTCTGTCTGAGAAACACTGGTTTAAGTAGTCTTTGCATGAAATTTAGTATTTGTCTTACATGAATTTTTGTTTGCATTTTAGGCACTACAACAGAAATGCATCCCTTCCGGTCCGTTTACAGCCAGAGTCAGTGGAAAAGTTGTACTGCCTTCGTGCGTGTGTAATTCGGTCTTTGTACCACATGTACAGACCTTTTGTTTCTCAGGTAGCCAGGAATCCAGCTATCCCAGAAACTACACCAAGCACTCTCAAAAATTCAAAAGTAAGTTTGAAGAAATGTGCTCTTATCCAAGTGGCGTGGTGTTGTATTTCTGTTGAAGCAATGAAATGCATGTGTTTGAGCCCACTTCTCAACTCACATTTTTGGACAGGATTTGTTTTTGCCAGCAGCACATTTGTGCATATTTACTTACTGTTTATTAAAGCCTTGGCTCTGGATTTCTGTGGGCATCTTATTCTACGAGTGCCTGATCTTTGACCTGCCAAAGCAGAAATTAAGATGTTTACTCTTAAAATACAAGATTAACATTTTCCTTGTCCATTGGTAATGTGTATGCACAACTAATATCTGTTTCAAAGCAGCTTGTACTCCCTTGTCAGATTTTTCTTTCCTAGGAGGTTGTGAGCTAGCCAGTTCCCAATCTAATGGAAAAGAAGGATTGACATCTTTGATTCTTCATGTTCACATCACAACGGCTTTGGTGTCCACAGCTAATAGTGCAGTCATACTAACAATCTACGTCCCATGTATTTGTAAATTAACTTTATAAAAGGAAATTAAATGTCAAAAATCTGTGTTGCAGTAACAGTTATGGTTTTGCTTAAATTCTGCAAGCGTAGGCATTTGCCATCAATCTTACTTCATTGCACCTTTGCATTATTGAAATGCAAGTTACGCATTTGTGTATATAGCAGTGTGTTTGCGCACTGTGCAGCCACAGAGCCTCTACACTTTGATTTGGGTATTCCTCATTTAGAGTCTCTCTCTCTCTTACGGGAGATGACTGCATTGAGCATGCAAGGCAGAGGAACTTGGACCCTTTGGTTACTGAATCCAGATCTTGTATTTAATTTCCCTTTCTCTTTCCCAGTGTAGCTTCTGTGGGACACTGGAGCCGTTGTGGTGTCAGCAGAAGTTTGCCCTTAAGGACATCCCCCTGTTTGGAGCAGCAGGCCACATGGTACACATCTGAAGGGTAGGGCAGCTGACATGTGGATGACGTCCTCAGCCCCTTAGGAGGTATTCATGTGTTAAACTACTTTCCTCCTTGTGACTCATACCCAAGGCTGCTCAGAGGAGTGGGATAATTAACAGGGGAGCATGCTTGTGACAAGCTATGAAGAGAGGCAAGTTTGCATGAAAGCTCCTTGCTGCATGCTTCTGAACTTAACTAAAATTTGGCTTGTGCATGTCTCCTTTATGAAGAATGAAGGTTTGTTGCTTACAATAGATAGTTACTAGTGTAGGCTCTTATCTATACAATATCTAGGACTAAAGGGAAGAATCACCCTTGAATAGAAGAGTGTCTCCCTCTTATTGTCTGTAAGAAGAATGAATCAGCAATTGTTGCCTTTGGACTTGGGTCTTTTTCTCTCTTTTTTGGAGGGAATTGTTTAGTAATAATAAAAACTCAGCAGTTTACAAAAGATAAAACAGTAAAGTCAAGAAAAATACAACTCAACTTGAAAACATACACAAGTTAAAATACATAACATATTAAAATTACCTCAACTTTCTAAGCATTGGATAGGCTTGTACAGTGGTACCCCGGTTTTCGAGGGTCTCGGAAGCCAAACATTTCGGTTTTTGAACACCGAAAACCCGGAAGTAATTGCTTCCATTTTCAAACATGCCTTGTAAGTCGAACGGCTTCCGCTGCATTGTTTTTTTCAAATTTCCCCATTGACTTTGCAGCTGCTCTTCGCGCCTTGGTTGTCAAACAGTCTTCCGGAATGGATTACTTTCGACAACCAAGATACCATTGTATAAACAGGAATGTTTTTAGCAGGCACCAGAAGAGTACAGTGAAGGTACATGCTTGATCTCAATGGGAAGGGAATTCCAAAGTGCAGGCTCTGCCACATTGAACAATCAAGTTCTTACAAATGCAGAACAGGTAATATGTGGCACCTGCAGAAGGGTCAATTCTGCCAATCAAAGCAGTCATGGATGCATGTAGGGTTAGGTGATCTTGTAGGTAAACTGGTCCAAAGTTGTTAAGGGCTTTATATACCAATAATAACACCTTGAACCTGGCCCACTAGCAAATCTGCAATCTGTAGATCTCTGAGCGTTAACATGCTGACAAGTCTTTAGCCCTGTCAGCAATCATTCTGCACCAACTGCACCTTGATAACTGTAAGTGTAGGTGTAAATTGTCCCATGTGGTTATAAACTTATCTACAGAATATATGCCCCTAACCTGAATGCACAACTATGTGCCCTGAAGCTTCAACTAATAATATACCAGTAGTTCATCTTATTGTCACTTTTCTGCTCTTGGTTTCTTTATTTTTAGGTGTTTCAATGTGAGTGCTATGTGCAAATAGCTATATTGCATGACTGGTTTGTGTCATGTTTGACACAGATTTCACATGTAATGTTTGGGGCAGAAGCATGTTTTAAGCTTTTAGCAAGTGCTATGCTGCCTCATAGCACTGTAAAAAAATAACAATTTGATTCATGCGCAATGCAAAGTATATTAATTTGACTATGTACAAACTGCTTTAAAGCTATAGTGTTGTTGTTGTTGTTGTTGTTGTTTTGTTTTAAAAAGAAACCTTTCTCTTTTCTGCATCAGTGTCTGCTTTTCTGGTCTAAAAAAGTTGGTCGACAGCCTTCACTGTGGGAATTCAGCTTCAAATTCCAAAGGCAGGTATGAAAGCTAAACAACTTAGCAATTTCATGGATGTTATTTATATACCACAATATAGTAAAATAATAAACATAATATTAAACCACAATTAAAAACAGACATAAAAAGCAGCAATCGAAAATATATCAGGAATAGTCTGCAGTTATGAAAGTTTATAGATATGGAATCAATTTCTAGCAAACTAATGGGCATATTTCTTTCAAGAATAAGTCTTTCAAGAATAAGTGTTTGAAACATCTTCAGCCACCCATCCGGTACAAAGATGTCCACATGAACCCTGACCAAGACTGCTATCTGCTGCAGATCACTACTCTTGATTTCATATATATTCCTATAGTCATGGGCATGACAGTTACTTTGGTAAGTGTTAGAACTTCTGTACTTTTCAACCATAGCTTCAAAAATATGTCCTGTGCAATCTTTCTACCAGTTTTGCTAGAAAAAAATTATATTGTGAGGAAGTATTTCCTCAAATGATAAAGCTTATTCTTAAAATTTGCACATTCAAATCCTATAGTAAATAGCATCCATATTTGACAGGTCCAGATCTTAATGTTTCTGATTTATCTTATTTGCAGTTCACGATAAATGTGAGCACCGACATGAGGCATCATAGAGTGAAAATGGTGTTCCATGATTCTCCAGTTTGGAGTGGCAAGAAACACAGATTTGACCATGGAGTGCAAGTTGTAATGGACCCTGTGCACAGTGTGCGCCTATTTGATTGGTGGCACCCACAGTTCCCTTCTTCATACACCTGAAAACTCTCAAGTAGTTTGTCATATGAACTGGAAAAAAATTCAAGAATCCTGGTTATATTTGTAGACTATATTCTATATACCATCTCCATAAATGACTAAACTTGATAAGCCAAGTCTCTGTATTTGGTCAGCAATGGGAGGAATATTTTATGATAAGGTTGCAGAAGCACTTATGGAGGGCATTTCATGATGGGGGGGAAGCTTCAGCTAAAACTTGTCTGGTGCCAATGAAAATTATCACCACCTATATGAGAAAAGCATATTGTTTCTATATAGAATGACAGTTCATGTACTAGTGGTATATCCAAGTTAAAGTGACTGGTGTGCTCAGTAAGGAAACTATAAGGACTGCAGGGTTATATATCCTCACCATATATTACTTCTAGCAGGACTTACTCACTCTATTCCTTGGACATAACGGTTCACAGACTATCTTTGTAGAACAAACGTGACGTAGAACCGAGAGCTGAATTGCTTAAATGTGTGTCTTCAAAAGATACTGGCTGTAGTAGAAAGTTCTCTGTAGCTGGGTGTGCTTGCACATGCTATATAACTACTTCCCTGTGTACTGTACTTCAGGGAACTGTATAATTATATTAGTTTCAATTTTGCAGTAATTGGAGGAATGCTTACTACCTTGCTAGCTTATTAGGATTTATTGGAGTAATTGGTCTATAACAAAGTCACTTCTGACTTGGATAATATACTAGCCAAAATACTGGAAAGTTCTATAAGCAACTTGCTCATAACTCTCCATGCTTCTTAGCTATAGAAAGAAGATACATGGTCACCAAAGTGTAGCGTTAGGGTACACAGTTGGGCAAAACAAATTTTAACATAATGTCATTGGGTTGTATTCACAGAACATTTCCCCCTTCTCCCCCCGTGCACCAATTAAATATGTTCTGTGGCTTTCCCCAACACTTTGGAGTATATTTTGGTTGGGGGGGGAGGGAAAGTCCTGTTACCCACGTGGAACTTGGGCTTGCACAGTTATTTAATTTAATACCACCCATTAATTGTAGAAATTATTAAACCTCTACAAGTGTTGCCTCTTCCTCTTGAGCTATTCAACAGCGCAGGCCAATGAAGAGCCCATTGACAAGATGTGAGGAAGTAAGATAAGACAATATGTCGGAAATCTGCAGCCTTTCATGTGGCAAATAGTGTCTTCTCCCTGTCTATTTAGCTCCTTTGCTAAATGCTACTTGAGGGAGACCCTGCCTTTTCATATTCATGGTCATTACACTACACCTGACCCTCACTTCCTACCCATTTAGGTGTCAAACAGGTGACACATAGGAAGGAAAGGGGTGTGTGGCTTGCATTAACAAGAATTGAAGTTGGACATTCAAATGAGATGGCTGTTGTCTGGAAGTACTATCTAAGGCTTGGACAATGCAGTAGTTACTTTGCTAACAAACTGAAGGGGGGTTCTATTTGAATAGGAAACAGCTAAGAGCAGCAGATGTATGCAAGTGAAGGAACCAATGGGAAAATCACAGGCTAAGGAAAAGAAAGTGGTGTGGGAGCTAGCTTTAAAGGGAACCTGAATTTGCACTATCCCTCCCACTCGGGTGCAGCTCTTTTCTCCTTATATACACACACACAGCACACTTGGTGGGCATTTTATGTATTCATTCAAAGCATTTATAGCCCAAATGCTATTTTGTAGAAAAACTTCCAGAGTGGCTTACAAGTAAACAGAAATAACATCTATATATAATCCTACTTTGAATACTGTTAAAACTCTATTATTATAAAGATCAAATTCAAGCTACACATAACATGGTTTGAGGTGAAACTGGTGACTTGTTCAAGAGATTATTGCACTTGCTGCTTCTCTTCACTGTGGTTTTGACTTCTACAACTCTTGCATTTATTAGGTCTTGTATGAGTTTTTGCAACGGCACGGTTTCCTCACATTTCCTTTTCTTGTATTTGATACACCTGTTTCAGTTCTCCTGCGACCTTTATCTGATTATCACCTTAATAGTGGGAGGCTTTCTGCTTGGTGCGTAGTTCTTCTATATTGGGAAGATCGGTGTGTTTGGCTTTCCAAACAGAAGAACATTTCAGGTGTTGGTGTCAAGTGGCATTTTCTGAGTTAAAATTTTCCTTCCTCGTGAGCCATAAAACTGAAATACAAAAAGCAAATTCTGGTCATATGAAAGGCAATCAAAGTTGCAATAGCAAGAAACATGTTAAAGAGTAAAATCGGAGACAAGTGGGGCAAATTTAAAACAAAATAAGGCTAAAATTCAATCATGAACCTAGAGCAGCATCCATCCTTATTTTGCCTGCACTAGAGAATTTACGCATATATCCATTACCTTATTCTACCACTTTAGTTGATCATGTTTAATTTTGTGCTCATAATCTTGTCTCTGTGCATATCCTCTCCTTTCATAACTAACCTGATAATAATTAACCTGAGATTTGTAGGTGCTAAATTAAATTAAGTTACTGATTATTTAAACAGATAGCAATTAGGAAGATAAACACAAGACAGTCCTGCCATAAGGAAATACTGGACTGTCTTTTAACACTAGCAGACAAGACATTTGCTAGAGAACTGGATTTCAGAATGCCGTCAGAACACTGGATGGTAACACTAAATAAAGTGTTCTATCCGCTTCTAGCAATAATCGGGATCCCATGTAAGTATGCTGGACATAAGCAGAAATTAGAAATGTCTTCCAGAATTGGGCTGTCTTCCTGAGCAAGGGATACAACCACAGAAGCAACAAAGATTTAATGTCTGGTAGAGCAACAGTCAGCGATGTAGGAATGGAATGAGGAGAGAGAAATGTAGGGATGGAATGAGAGAGAAAAACAGTCCCTAAAGCTGGGTGGTGTTTTAGAAGCTGCTCTCCCTCCTGGGTCCTTGAATTTCTGACAGCCTGTATAATGTCTGTAAGTGATGCTCATGCAGTTCTTCCATGTTCTGACAGCCATTAGAGATGTTTACAAGTCAGTATTCCAACTGAGCCTGTTTTGAGCTTATTTCTTGGTGATCTTCAGCTGGCATATCATGACTTGCTACTGTCTTGAAATTTACTTCAAATGTGTTTACACTGATAGCATTGGAACCATTTAAAAATAATATGAGAGAAACAGTCGTAGATGTTTTAGGATGCTGAATGATAATCTAAATAACTCTTCTTCCCAATTTGTAGGGGATAGAACAGGGTAGAATTTAGCTCCTGAAGGACCACTAATGGCCTGAGAAAATTCTGTTGACTTACTCCAGAGTTGTAGTGTCAGAACATAAAAAGTGCCTTTCTGCCAATGTATTCACACAAGGTGGTTTGGTATCTTTATTTTAGATACCTTGTGTGAGTACATTGGCAGAAAGGCACTTTTATATTCTGACTCTACAACTGTGGAGTAAGTCAACAGAATTTTATATTCCGACTCTACAATTGTGGAGAACTTGTTGAAAAGCTTACCCGGTTGGATGCCAAATGCTGGATACAACCCCTCAGCATAGTGCCATGAAAGAGGAAGCTCTATTAGCTTTCTTTTCTCTTGGAACCTGATCCTTGGTTGCCAGCTGAGCAATAGTTTATCCAACATGTACAATGAACTTATCTGCAGTTATAACTGCAATGGGGAAGCCAATTGAGTGAGCTGATGTGACAGTGTTTCCAAATATTTGAATTGCTCAGGGAGAAGGAAACAGCAACGGAATGTTTGTAGCCCAACATCTATGAGAGAGGAGAATGTCGTATATTTGGGATCCATTTTTCATACAGATTTTGGGGAGGTATCTGGAGAGCAAATGGGCTGCTAAACTGAGAAGAGGTCCCTCAGTTGAGGTGACAGGGTAGCTGAAGGAATAAACAGAACAAGCAGATATAAGGGTTAGCAGAGGAAACAGGTCTAGGGAATGGCATAGTGGAGGGGGAAACAAGAAGACAAAAGTGTTGTGAAAATACAGGGCCAAGGCACAAAGGGGGTGGGGTCAGGGCTACACCGATGTGTATTAGGCATACGGTTTATTGATTACAGGCTTCCAGTTACAGAATTTGGTCCTGGTTCTTGGGTTACATGGTTCTTGTTTTGCATTGCAGCAAATATTATGACATTGTTCATCTTGTGGCGAAAGAACTGTCGTATTGCCCCTTCCAGTCGGTACCACCTCATGGCCATGTCCTTCTCAGACACAGTGGTCCTTGTTCTTTTCGTCCTCCTTGAGATGGTCACAGAATATTTCAGTGAAAGACCATTCTGGTACAATGACCCCTGGTGTACCCTGCGGGATGTTTTCTGTTATGGTGCTGTCAACACTTCTGTCTGGCTGGTGGTCTCCTTCACCATTGAGCGCTTTATCACTATCACCACCTTCAGGCTAAAGATGAGAATCTGTTCTGCCAGGAACACACTGTATGCTATTGGTGTGATCCATTTCTGCAGCTACATTGTGGCCATCCCCCATTACTGGTCAAACTATTCGGCGGTGGAGAATGCTACAGGACTTTCTATCTGCAAGTATAACCCTAAGCTCTCCAGAACATATGTTGAAGCGCTTGTGTGGTTTCAGACTTCTCTGCTCTATATTATCCCATACACCATCATCATCACCTTGAACAGCCTCATTCTAAGACAGATAATGCGCCATAACAAAGTGCACTGTCTCTCTCGAGAGATGTTGCATAGAACCCCACCTAAAACCCACTTAGGGAAACCAAAAAAGAAGTCCGTTATCCTCCTGGTGACCGTTTCAATGACATTTGCCTATCTCTGTACCACAAGGTTTGTTACCCAAATCATCATCAAGACCTGCTACTATGACATAGAAAGGAAAGATTACTCCAAGACCATAAACGTTGTGGCAGATATAGGGACCATGCTGGAAATGACCAACACTGCTGCCAATATGTATCTCTATGCCTGCACCCAATCTGCCTTCCGAAGGGAGCTTATCCGGTATCTGAAGATCATCGTGCATCCCTGGCAAGCAAAAAGAAAAACCCTACCTGTTGTTTTCCAGGCATAGAACAACATACCATCCAACAGAGATGTTCTGATACATCTATTTTGCAGCTGAGTCAGGCCACCTGAGCTCTGCCTTCAGTGCTCTCGCAAGTGGGAAGATGCAACTGGTTCCATGTCCCAATGGCTCACAGCTTCAGCCTACCTGGATGCCTGATTTTCAGTGACAGCAGCAAAGGCACCCAAATGGATGAGTTTCTCCCATGATTCTGAAACAATTTGCTGGACCATTACCAATCCACTGATACATATATTTTCACACTGCCTCCCATTATTTAAACAGCCTCTGCACGTACACACACAAACACCACAAGTACCAGCACCGTCTGCTTCATTTCATCACCAACCTCCTACTCTTTCAGGCAGAGAGGTCTTTATTTGTGAACCGCCCTGAGATCTTTTGATGAATGGCGGTATATACGGTGAATGTAATAAATAATAACATCAACAACAACAGTACCATTGTTACAGTAAGTGCACTTTTAACATTTGCGGGGGGCGGGGAGTGCTGGTACTGCATACCCTTGCGTACCCCCAGAAAAGAAGCACTGAATAATAATAACTATAACTCTGCATTCTGTGTAGCTGAAGCCCAGCCTAAAATAGCAGCAGCCCACTGCCTGAAGTAGCGGAAGCCGATGGTGCTGACTTTGCTTCTTGTAGAGAAATCTGTTTCTTCCTCCCACACACTACTAATAACCCTTACTTTTGCTCAATAATGTGTACCTTTCTGAGTATAGCAGAATTCTATTGCTTAGTTCTGCTTTGCCTTGGTGTCAAATTGTGTATGGTAAAACGCTTGTCCAATCTTGTGGTGGGTTGGACATCTGTATCATTTCAGAGCCACAATACAGATCTAAACAGCACAGCCCTGACACTGGAAGCAGAAATCATGGATTAAATGGCCGCCTCTCTGCCCTTGTACTTGATTCCTGTGAGATTTAACACCCACATGCTTTATTAATGCTGAACAAACATACAGGGAAGCGGGGAGGGAAATATATTTGTACTATCAGTTCCCCATACATTTAATTTCCTGTAAGACTGCCGTTCTTTCCTCTGTTGCCAAGAATATGCTTGCTGGGAAACACGAAGGAAAAGATGGTTATTGGCATTGTGAAAGGAAGGAAGAAGGGGTGTTGGTAGATACTTAAAAGAACCTGGCACAATTTGTAAACAGGGATGCGAACTTAGGCTTTCAGGGAGGGCAGGGGATGACAGATGCTGGTTCTCATCCTGAACTATGGGACATGAACAGGATTTTCTCCTCCCAGTACGTATGTGGATTGGGACCTCTGCAAATTAAAGTGGTGAGTGGCTCAGTTCTCACTGGCACTAAGCTTTGCAGCATGCCCAGCAGCTCTGTAAGTATTTTAAAATATATATCAATAAACAACATGTTTTTAAAAGGCAGCAAGAGATCTGGGGCAAGAGATCTAGAGGCGCAGGTTTTTTGGCAACAACATCCCTGAAGACATGTTCATTGTATGTATATATTGTGCCTGAAACAGCTGCTTTGCTCTTGCACAAAACAGCTGTATCAAAAATACAGCAGGAGTGCGGTGAGAGGGACCACCCACTGAAACATCACCAGACACATGACAAACCATCAACCCGCCCCCAAATGTGCTAAAGGTTTCCCCACCAGCAGCTACTGCAGATGTATCACAGATTATTTTTGCTTAACAGTTTTTCTGTAGTAAATGGAAATCTGAATTAAGAGCACTGTTGCCAGTCAGTTTAAACAACACTTACCTAGATGGACCAGTAACTAGATGGACGAGTGACTAGGCATAAAGCTTACTCTGATGGGTCATTGGTTGTTAACAAGTATACAAAAACCTGAAAGGTCTCTCTCTCTTCATTTGGTACAACCTAGGGTTGGCATACACCTGGAATTTCCTTGACATAGCTGGAATACTGCAGTCGGAAGCAGTGTCCAGGCAGAAATCTCAAAAAATGTCCGGGAAAATCTGGATGCATGGCAACTCACGTTGACAGTGTCATTTTTGGCGATTTCCCTTAAAATAGCTCAAAAACTTCTCTCTCTTTTTTTGCAATTTTACACTTTTGTGCCCGGATTTGCACCGGATATGGCAATCCTAGCACTACCTGTTTTGTTTTGTTTTGTTTATTTCTTAAATTTATACACCACGTTTTCCTGCAAGGAGCCCAAGGTGGCATATATGGTTCTCCCCTCCCCACAACAACCCTGTGAGGTAGGTTAGGCTGAGAGACAGTGACTGGCCCAAGGTCACCTAGGGAGCATCATGGCATATAGCAATATAGTTGGGAAGTAACTTAATTTAAAAGAGAGAGAGAGTTTTTCAAAAAACCCATTGCGGGGGGTGGGGGGACAATAACCAACAACCACTTGCTTAGCTATCTAGAAAATGCACCAAATTATCTTGCATTCCCTAACATAACTTACTCTTGAAGGTTATTTAAAGGAGGAGCCTAGAATGTGCCACCTGGTCATGACTTTCTCTGGATTAGTGGACAATGTGATGCCTAGGATTCCCTAGTCTTCTTCCTCTTTACCTCGTGCTCATTCATTTTATTCTCCTGACTGCACTCCTAGACAGGCTGGGGAGCTTGAATAATGGATAGGGGTAAGGTCAGCTGTAACCTGATTCAAGGGTGCTGCATTCCTCCAGAGTCTCTTTCCAGCTTTCATCTTATCTGCTCTTATCCCTACTTTTGTGGGATCAGGTTAGTCTATTGTCTTTGTGAGTTCTAGTGAAGGAGCAGACTGAGTGCTTGGGGCTGCAACATGATGCTGCCTCTAAACCGTCACTCAAACTGCTCCTGTGGTGCATACCAAAACAGCCCTGGAGGCTGGAGAATTCCTGGAGGCTGCCGAACTGCATTTCTTAGCATTCCTGGCAGCAACACCCAATAGCCCAGTGGGAAAAATTGAAGTTCAGGAGCTCATCGTGGCAGCCTTCATAGCTGCGCTTCAAAGGTAAGTCCCAAAATGCAAGCATGATCCACTCATGCATGCATGCATATAAATCACAAATAAACGATTTATTATTAATAATAAAAATTTATAATTTATATCCCACCCATCTGGCTGGGTTTCCCCAGCCACTCTAGGTGGCTCCCAACAGAATATTAAAACATGATAAAGCATCAAACATTAAAGACTTCCCTAAACAGGGCTGCCTTCAGATGCCTTCTAAAAGTCTGATACAGTAGTTTATTTCCTTGACATCTGATGGAAGGGCGTTCCACAGGGCGGGCGCCACTACCAAGAAGGCCCTCTGCCTAGCTCCCTCACAGCAAGGGAACCGCCAGAAGGCCCTCAGTGCTGGACCTCAGTGTCCACGCTGAACGATGGGGGTGGAGACACTCCTTCAGGTATACTGGGCCGAGGCTGTGTAGGGCTTTAAAGGTCAGCACCAACACTTTGAACTGTGCTCGGAAATGTACTGGGAGCCAATGTAGGTCTTTAGAGACTTGAGACAGCCATGCTGAAATCCATCACTCCATGGTGTTAGAATCAAGTTGGTTAGAGTGTGGTGGTGGTGGTAATGCCAAGGTTGCAGACTCGATCCCCATAAGGCATTGCATGGGGTTGGACGAGGGTTCCTTCCAACTCTATGATTCTAAGAAATGGGTCTGCACCTTCACCAAGGCTGAATAATTTTTTTACTAGCAGCGTCCAGCAGGGAGGGGTGCAGTGCAAGCACATGGACTAGAGCACTAAATGAGCTCCACCAGTGTATCTGGTCACCATTCCCTCCACCTTGCCCCTCCTGGTAAGCAGCAGAAACTGCTGCAGGGAGACCAGGTGCATGGCAGGGCTCCTCCAGATCAGGCGCTGCTTGTTTCTGCAGTTTTTGATAGACCCTACATGAAGCATGCCTGCACATCCTCTGTGAGTTCAGTTTGGCAGTTTGGAGGAGAACTGGAGAATGTTATCCGTGCAAACCAGAAGATTATAATAACTGCTGCATTGCACTGGTGACGAAGCATTTGAGCAGTGCCAGCCCCGTCCATGAGGGGTGAAGCCGTTGCCTCAGGACTGCAGGCTCCAGATAACTGGGAGAGGTGGCTGATCCATCTGCTGCACATGTCAGCCCCCTCCTCCTCTGCACACTCACCCTTATCTGCACACCCACCACTGCTTCCTCCCTTGAGTATCTGTTGCAGTTGGCAGGTGGTGCACAGCAGAGGAGGAGGAGGTGGCGGCTGTGAGGGGGCACATTTTCCTCCAGCAGCAACAGCTTGTCCTGTATTCCAATCTTACAGGCATCACTGGCAAAATACTGCTCCAGAAGATGGCGCCATTGCTCCTACTATGAAAAATAGAATTCGTCTCACTGAGGAAATTCCCTTCCTCATTTACAACTCTGCATGGAGACGCTCCCTCACATGGCTTTCTATGTCTTTTACTTACCGTATATTGTTGGGCAGGCATCGAGGAGGAGGAGGAGGAGGAGGAGGAGACTGGGTCCTGTGGGACTCAAGGACCCCAGAATTGTTAGCCCGCTCCATCCCCTGTGCCAATCTAATTAAGAGCCAAAGGAAGAAGAGTCTCCAAAGGGCACTGCTGTCCCAAAACCTATCTATTTACATTTATACTTTCTCACCTTTCCTCCAAGGAGCTAATGTGGCACGCAAGGTGTTTTCACACCCCTTTCCCCGCACAACAACCCTGTGAGGTAGGTTAGACTGAGATACAGTGACTGTCCCAAGGTTGCCCAGTGAGCTTTATGGCTGAGTGGAGATTTGAATCTGTGTCTCCTGCACCCACAGCTCCACAAGGGACTGGATTCACCCACAGTCGTGCCAGGGTGATTTTGAGAAACAGCTGTCCCCACAAATGCAAGTTGTGGGATACTGTTGGTTACTCCTGGGATCTCTTAAAGATATCGCTCCACTTTTCAGAGAATGCAAGTAGCCATAAAGCAACGAGGTCTGTGTGGAGTTGGGTCTCTGCATTACTGCTTCTCTCCCACTCGAGTACAGTCGTTTAAAATATATTCCTTATCTGAGATGGTGCTTGCATGGAAGAATGGGGCAATAATCAATCACTTGGGATTGACTTCGTTCTCCGACTGCTTCAGCTAAGTACGTAGCAGCCACTCTGTTAGCTGTGCAATATAGAACCACAACCCATTACTCAATCTTGCTTTGTGGCTGGGGCTGGAAGGAATACTCCTAAGTATTCAGGGTCATTTGAACATCTTTTAAAAACGAGGCAGGTAATATATAGAGTGCATATGTTAAGTGACTGTGCAGCTTAAGTGACTTTTCATACATTCACCAATCTATCCATTTGTCTGTCTGGCTCCAGGCGAGTTTAGTCTATAATCTGAGGTGACATTTGCAAGCTTCTCTTTGCAACCAGCAGGAAGAAAACCCTGTTAAAAAGTCCTTTAGAGTCATACAGGCTTTCAGAAGCACTTGAGACTGGGACAGTTCAAGGCTGCCAACCTAGCCTGCTTAATTGTCTCTGAATATCTTTGGCCTTTCATTCTTGTCTGACGATCATAGGGCGTAAGCATTGTGGTGTTTTTCCAGGAGCTAGTGCTGTAAACTGATCCTTGCAATTTGGTTTTACAGTGACTCTGTTCACATAAAAGTAAGTGCTTCCTCTCAATTGTCCAGGCAACTGGGTCATGTGAAGCAGACAAGGCAGTTTCATTAGGCAACAGCAGATGGCCAGCTGGAAATGTTTAAGGGTAAGCCAGCCTCCTTGATATGTATGAATTGCCTTTCTAATAATGGCTTTGTGTGTGCGTGCATTTTAATAGATTTATACTTTGGTTTTTAAAACCACACAAGAGGGGGACAGTGATCACATTTGATTTCCACAATGTTTGTGAAGATTAAATACGCACTGTTTCAGAAATTAAAGCAAAGATTCCCCTTCTTTTTATTGTTTTGTTGAGTACAGTTAAGGATACTGGAAATACAAACAACTGTCATCTCAGTGACATTTGACTTTAAACACCCATCTAGTTTAAGGGAAGTTTATTTCAACAAAAGCTGCATGGCCGGAAAGATCTTGCAGCACTAACATACTAACACCACAGTCATTGAATAGCGCCACTTGCTCCTGTACTGTAAAAGAAAGGAAGTTCTCAGGCCTGTAATATCACGAAAGGAAGGGGCGGAGGTGAGTCTAAAATAATTCATGTCAGGAAGTTTAATACAGTACACAGCAAGAGGTCAGCCCTGCAGGCATTCCAAAACAAGACGCTGACAAGCCCTTTCCAGGTAAGTTACAATTTCATTAAACAGAAGCAACAAGGACTGACGTGGCACATTAAAGACCAACAAATCTACTATGGCATAAATTTTGTGAACTGCTGCCCAATTTCTCAGAGTCATGAAGTGTTCTGCTAGGTTCCAGGAGACTAACACAGCTTCCCCCGGGAAACGATTCAACAAAAGGGGATGCAACACAGAAATAAGACTCAACATGGAACTACATCACTTTTGGGGTTTTTTTTAAACCAGTTAAGGTATTTGCTAGGTTACAAAGCAGCACCAGCTGTCACGAGAAGTCTGATTTTTTGCAACATAGATCAAATGCCACACACACACAAAGAGAACAAAAAAATTTTAGACCCTGTCTCCGGATCTCTGGCTAGGAAATACATTTTTTATGTCAGTAGGGGTTTTTTTTCCTGCTAAGTGTATTCTCAGTCATTTAAACTTTTTCAAGGCATATTTCCTGTATTTTTATTGTTGCTGTGTGTGTGTGTGTGTGTGTGTGTGTGTGTGTGTGTGTGTGTGTATAAAATCATCATCATCAATCTTTATTACGGTCCAGAGACCCAATAAGTATATATAAAATATATAATTGTGTTGTGCTTTTAAGTAGTTGTTAACTGCCCCAAGTGGTGTATAGACACCAGAAGGGTGGCACAGAGCTCTTAAACAATATATACAATAATTTAAAAGGTGTGGCAGGCATTGCTGGTTTGCAAAAAGCTGATTTATTCTGTGGCTCTGAATTATGAAGGATGCCTGATTCTGTCAGGAAGATGATGAAGTAGATTCTTTATTCATCCTGATACCTCCAAACTCCAGTGTGAAAAAGAAGAGTTTAAGCCCAACTGGGTCAATGTTGCTGGTGATGAGCACGCAGTGTGCACATGGGACTCGAGCAGGATTTTGCATGATGTGGTGTTGATTTGTCACTGTGCTGCACTTCCTTAATTGTCAAGCCTTTTTAAAAAAACAAGCACATTTGATATCATTTGCTCTTATGCTGTCCCTCGTTCTGGCTGTTGTTCTTGCCAATCTCTACATTATGTTCATGATTTTGTGATGAAAATCGCCTCACTTCTTACCTCCGCTGTGCTTGACTTGACAGCTGCCTCCTTTGAAACAAACTTCCCCACCCATGCTTTGTACCTAATTCAGTTTACTGAAGGTGCACTCAATGATATAACTGATAAGAGGGTGCAAATGCATATTTGCAGAAATAGATTTTCCAGGTCTCTGACGCAAATTCACAGCAACCCGTGTGCAGTTTTTGCCATGGCTTGTCAAACAATCCTGAGCCTTCTTTCAATTTTAACAAATGTTACATTACTCTATGCTATAGACTTGATCTGGTTGGATATATTCTGCTGAATAACTGAGCACAGGACATAATGGCTTCTTCAACTGCATCAGATGGCTGGATGAACACAGTGGGGGGGGGGGTTGTCACCCCTCTCAGCTCCCCTAGGCAGAGTTTGGTGGAGGGTTGGGGTGGAGCTAGTGAGCAGAGTTGTTTCTGAAAGCACATAAAAAGTAAAGGCAGCAGTGTTGGTCCATGTGGGGGGAGCGGAACCATGCATGTAGCCAAGGGGGGCAGGAGGGCAGATGCCCCCCCCGCCGATCAAGTAAAACAATAGAAATACTTAAGTAACTGACCAATCACTTGAGTTCTGCCCCCCCCCCAGAAAAGTCCTGCCCCCCCAAAAAAAAATCTTGGCTACGCCCATGAGAGGAACCCTCCAAAACCTACAGTTGACCAGTACCTTTATTAAAACCAAGCAAACTGTCATGAAATAGTGGTATGTGGAGATGAGGACAAAGGAAAGAAGGAAGGAATGCTTTTCAAAAAAAAAAAACCCACCTCAAATTTCCTGCTTTGTGCATGATGTTGCTTGTTCTGGAGAACTTGAAGGCATGCCACCATTTGGGGCATTTGGGTTGGTCCTTATAAAGGTCCTTGCCTATTTGTAGATTTTACAGCTACTTTTGGTGGGTCTGAGGGCACAGCCCAATGAGTTTTGGTGAGCCTAGGAGGAGCACCCATGTCTCTAGCATATTTGGGCAGCACTTTGAAGAATCCAGCACAAAAGCTGCATATTTACCATAAATGTACATCTGCTTTTAAACACTGATATAAAGCGGGGTGGGGAGGGGGACAGCCTTGTCCCTTCCTTTCCTGACAAATGGCCTGAAGCTGGTTGACAGGAGCCGGGGGGGGGGGAGGAGCACAAAATACTTACTGTGCCAGTTTTTTGTGGTTGCTTGGCAACTAATTCAGACGTTTGTTTTTCTGTTATATTGCTCACCTTTTGGATTATGTATGTAGGTAATTGGATCTCTTCACCACCACATGCTCCTCATTTATAACTTGACCTTGCTGGTTTTGCTGACATGACTCACAGGAAAGTCAATTTATGAATAGGCAGCGTTGAGGAAACTTTGAACTACAAGGTTACCCCATGTAGAACCAAGAGCCACCAAGCTGCAACAGGTTCCTGGGAGATTACTCAGACCTACCCTAATCCTGTAGCAATGCCAAAGAGACAGTGCCAGAAGCTCTGCAGGAAGAGAGAAATAGAATTTTTAAAACCACTTTCTTGGATTTCCTCACCACCACCTAAGCTTCATACTGTTGCACACCTCCTCCGTCTCTGAGTAGTGCAAGATTTCAGGGGTTCCAGACTCAAGGTTTGTGTCGCCTTTTGGGAGGCACAGCAGAAACTGGGGTGTCTTTGTGAAATATAGTTTATTTACACATATATATAACCTGAACCTACGAAGGAGGGGTTCACAGCATCAATAGCCCCAAAGGGTCTTGTTTCTCCCGTAGCCACAGCCTTGGACTCCAGCAGAAATCAGCAGACTCCAGCAGAAATCTACTGGAAGGGCTGCCTAGTAGCTCCAATGCTAAACAAAGATAAGAGCAGGAGTCTTGAAGCTGTTCATCAATGGTTAACACCTAATGAGCAGACTGAGAAGCCATGGGCAAGTCACTTGCAAGTCACTTGCTCACAGACTTGCAAACCTGCCACTTTTCATTTGTAATATATAGTGTGCATACTCTATTCTTCTGTGGTCTTTCAAGTCTGGACTGGACCTGGTACCATCTGCAAGCCTAGCTGTGCCGTGCCACTGAGCTGCAGCCTTTCCCCAAAGCATTGTAAAAGAAAAAAGACTAGTGAGCTATAAAACTAGTCCACGAGAATGGGTTTGATCTAGAAAGCTTTGTTACCTCTGTCCCAAAACAAAACAAATTCTAGTGGAAAGTTGTGCAGCCCTTGGAATTACAAAGAATGCTTGTCAGCTGGAATAGAAATCTCAACCCAGAACAAGAATCTGCTTTAGAGCAGATTCCCAGCGTAAGCAGATTGAAAGAATAAGTAGAGTTTACTCATTATGCTACAGGGCCCTACTACCGCTCATGACATTTCTGATTCCCTCGCTTTCACTCATTCATCTCAAGAATGGAAGTTGTGACTCACATTCTCAACAAGCCCACATTTGCTTTCCATGCTGCCGCTTCTTCTTTCCGGTGAGATAACAAGAACTGTATTTGTTCCCAAACATTTTGTAAAGGAATCTCTGGAGGCGGGTAGGGAGGGATCCTTCCCTGGAAATGCACCTCGGATAACCATGAAATTGCACAGAGCATATGAGAAAAGAGCAGCCTTTGGCGCTCAGGAGAGGTGTCAGATCAGAATGCAAGAGGCAGTAGGAGTGCCATGGCTTTGTGGCAGAGGCCCAGGGGCCTCACTCTGCAGAATGCGTAGGAGGGTCCTCAAAACAAGGTACACAGCAGACTGGCTCATCACACTTTGAAGAAAGTGATGTAATACACGTATACACATTACCATGGGGGGGGGGGTGAAGACCGTTTAAGAAAAACAAAACACATTAGCATCTAAAGAGTCTCCTCCTATTATGTCCAGAGTCTACACACACCGTTGATTTAAAGCACCCCCAAAGAATCCTGGGAATTGTAGTTAAGGATGCTGGGAATTGTAGCTCTGTGAGTGGTGTACTATAGTTCCCAGGATTCTCTGGGATGGGGCTTTAAATGCACACCATATATCTAAAGTTCATTTACAGCAGACCCTGGCCCTGGCCCCCATTAGCCTAGCCTGAACCCCCCAGCTTGCATAAATCAGAGTGGCAGCTGCCCACATGGAAGAGAATTAGGCAACCCATTGAAGTAATTTTATAGGAGGGGATCTGGGACTGATTTGGAGTTTTAAAATGATTTATTCCTTGCACAATGTTAGTATTTCTATGCTAAATTTCATATACACATATATGCTGTTTTTTTAAAACAATATACGCAGTATTAATTTTGGAAATGCAAGTGTGGGGAGAAGCAGTTTCTTCTTGCTTTAGACCAGCTTATCATTTGTCTCTCGGTGGAGGATCTCCTTCCCCATATTTTTTGTGGTCTTGAGGGCGGGCCAGGAAAGTAGCAACTGCGGTCTCTTTAAATCGTTGCTTCCGGATGTGCTCCCCCACCTTTTCAACCCTGCTGTGAGCAAAAGGGCTTCCTCCCAGCACGAGCAGAGCATGGCTGCCTCCACAGAGGAGGATGGTAGCAGGAGTCCTGGGGACAGCACAGGCAGGCAGTCAGTGGGTGGCTCAGGCTGGGCTAATCACTCAAGAAGGAGTGGAGTCCGGAGGAAGCAGAAACAGATGCTTGATTGAACAAAAATGGCGAGAGAGGGAGAGAAAGTGTAAACAAGTGCTGGACAGGTGAATTGAGTCCTATTCACCCACGCATCTGCCGCTATATAAATATTACAAAAAGTGGCCAGCTCCCTTTGTGGTGGTTCTGGTCCTGCTTAGATAGCGGTTTCCAGAGGGGGATGCTTTTCAGCCCTGTGGAGCTTTCAGTGTGGGGTTCCTCAGGGTTTGATTTTATCCCTCATGCTGTTTAACATCAATATGATGTTAGCAATATGCTGGTGACACACAGCTCTACTTCTCCTTTACATCTGCAAGTGTGGCTAGTGGATGTGCTGGACTGTTGTCTTACCTCAGTAATGGACTGGATGAGAGCCAACAAACTGTTGCTCAGATGATGATGATCATGATTTATATACCGCCCTATACCCAGAGATCTCAGGGAGGTTCACCTAAAAGAATCACAGTACATAAAATTAAAATAAAAGCAATAACCCAATACAGTGGTACCTCAGGTTACATACGCTTCAGGTTACATACGCTTCAGGTTACAGACTCCGCTAACCCAGAAATAGTGCTTCAGGTTAAGAACTTTGCTTCAGGATGAGAACAGAAATCGTGCTCCGGCGGCACGGCAGCAGGAGGAGGCCCCATTGGCTAAAGTGGTGCTTCAGGTTAAGAACAATTTCAGGTTAAGAACGGACCTCCGGAATGAATTAAGTACTTAACCCGAGGTACCACTGTAATACTCCCCCCAAAAAAGAGCCACATCTAAAAGGGTATGGGATGTTGATCAGGTCAACCAAAGGCCTGGTTAAAAAGGAATGTTATTGCCTGGGGCCAAAAGGTGTATAGTGAAGGCACCAGGTGAACTTCTCTGGGGAGAGCATTCCACAGACAGGGAGTCACTGCAGAGAAGGCCCGTTCTTGTGTAGCCACCCTCCGGACCTCTCGAGGAGACGACACACAAAGGAGGGCCTCAGAAGATGATCTCAGGATCCAGGTAGGTTCATATGGAAAGAGGTGGTCCTTGAGGTATTGTGGTCCTGAGCCATTTAGGGCTTTATAGATCAAAACCAGCACTTTGCATTGGGCCTGGAAACTAATCGGTAGCCAGTGCAGTTGGACCAGGATCGGTGTAATATGCTCAGACCGTCTTGCTCCAGTGAACAACCTGGCCTCTGAATTCTGCACCAGCTGAAGTTTCTGAACCATCTTCAGAGGCAGCCCTACATATAACGCATTGCAGTAATCTAACCTTGAGGTTTCCAGATAAGACAGAGGCTCTGTTAGTGGGTGGTTCCCTAGACCGCATGGCTGGGAGGTTGCCTGCTCTTGATGGGATTACACTCCCTCTGAAGGAGTAGCATGGAGGTGCCACTGGATCCATTGCTGTCACTTGAGGTTCAAGTAGCTTTGCTGGCATGGAGTGCCTTCCATCAGCTTCAGCTAGTGGTCCAGCTGTGCCCCTATCTGGATAGGGATAGCCTGTTGTCTACACTCTTGTAACCTCTGTGTTAGATTATGGCAGTGTGTTTTACTTGGGGCTACCTCTGAAGTTGGTTCAGAACATGGGCGTAGCCAGGATTTATGGGGAGGGGGCAGAACCAAGCTATCTGCAACTCTATTGGTCAGTTAGTAAAGTATTTATTTATTGATTTGATTTTAGAAGGAAGCTTCCTCCTCCCCCCCCCACCTACGCCCATAGTTCAAAAACTTCACCTGGTGCAGAATTCAGTGGCCAGCTTGCTCACTAGGGCAAGACAATCCTGGTCTGACTGCACTGGCTGCTAATCAGTCTCCCAGCCCAATTCAAAGTGCTGATTTTGGCCTAGTAAAGGTAAAGGTAAAGGTAAAGGTAAAGGTAAAGGTACCCCTGACAGTTAAGTCCAGTTGCGAATGACTCCGGGGTTGCGGCACTCATCTCGCTTTACAGGCCGAGGGAGCCAGCATTTGTGGCATGTGGCCAGCATGACTGACCTATGAAGCTTTAAATGGCTCAGGACTGCAATATCTCAAGCATTGCCTCTCCCCGTATGAATTTTTCTTTATCCACTTTCTTCATGTCACGCATAATTTTATAATATTATATCCTGTCATCTCTTTCTCACCCTTTATATAAAGGTCCCAAATGCTGCAACCTTTGCTCCACTTTGGGATTTTTTTCTACTGGAAATTGGGGGCACAGGTGATCAGTGTCTTTTCACCTTTTCCCTGGAAGAATCTGTCAGTGGTTCAAAAATATGGCTTGAGAGCTATCTGTGTACATTTAAAGCACACCCTCCCTCCCTGGGAGTCCTAGGAAATGTAGCTTACCCCTCACAAAGTTACAAGTCCCAGCATCCTTAACAAGCTACATGTCCCAGAATTATTGGGTGTGTGCACACTTTAAATGTATGGTGTTTACACAGACCTAGTTTGTAACCCATGTTCCTCAATACCTGCTGAATAGGTATGGACAACGCACCTAACAAAATTCCCAGAGATCTGATCGCTCAGCAAAGATCTCACTACCTCATTGCCTTTGGAGTTTTGATAGCTCTTTAAGTGACCTGCAAGCTGCATGTTGCAGAAGGGACCATCTCTCCATTCCTGTTGCAATAACTCACCCACAAGGCAAACCATTCCTATCCTACAGTTATGTCTTCCAAATGTCGGTTTTGTCCATATTTATGGAGGATGGAATTTTATGCCCACTCACCTGGGAGTAAGGACACTTTCAGACAGTTGCTATTTTCTGTTGGGATTCAACTGCAAATTCACGTTGCACAATTGATGTTGATTTGGTGTTCTTACACAACAAGCCTGCTTTTCCCACCCACCCAGAATCAGACTTTTTCCAAACAGGGAAGCAATGCACAAGGAAGTCTAGGACAGCACTTGCTTGCCACAACTTGCTTGTTTAATATCCCTGCAAATGAATCAGAATGAGTGCTCAATAAACTGGATTGGCCAGAATCTCACACAATTCAGTGAGGCTTACTTCTTCTGAGTAGGTACGCGTAAGATCGTGTTCTTCTAAATACACAAGTGCAGGCTGCAGATGTTTATCCTGCTCTGGGTTTCAGTGTCTTGAGAGTTGCTTCCTCCAATTCTTTCTGTATTTGCTTTCCTTTCTTCAATGTACAACAAAGGCCTTATTGACTGGCTCTGCCTTGGGCCAATGGGGAAGCTTCTGACCACACATCTGTTCACTGATTTGTCATGGATAGTCTCTGCTGAAACTGCCGGGAAGTGGTTAAGCAATAAAAGCTAAGTGGAAAGAGCATTAGCTGTGCTGACTCTGTAGTATAAATAATATATGGAGAGAGCTCTATAGGTGTATAATGTTTCTGAGACAAACATTTGCTTTCTCCGCAGGCATTTCCCCTCGTATTATCTGCCTAAGACTGGGGCAAAGAGCCACCTGATGTGGAGAAGAGAGCAAATGATGAGAGAATCTTGAAAATACCTGGGTCCTTGCCAGCTGCCAGTGGAAAGGATGGTTGTGGAAGTCTGGTTGCATCACTCGGCTCTTGGAAGACCATTCTGAATCCTGTGCTTTGCTGGAAAGCACTTGTCCCTCCCTTGGCTAGGATGATGCCTTTCTCTATAGCCAACCTATCTGGGAGACTTTGAAGACTGGGGTCCTTCACAATACATCACTTCTCAATGGAGCATGACTTTCAGGTTCCTTCTTTTGCTGCTGTCACTTCCAGCCACCTGCTCAGCCACACCCATGAAAGGAACCCACTGGATGAAGAAATAGGGAGGTGCACTCTGCCCTGCTGGGACGGGACAAAGGTCTGTGAAAAGGTAGGCTTAGTAGTGATTGGGCGGTGCTAGTTTGCATCTCATTTTGGTGCTAAATGGAAACACTAACGTCTGATTGCCAAATGCACTGAGCAGGAAGTGGCTGGGTAAGAGCAGCACTGATTTTGCTTTCGGGCTGGGAGATCATTATTAAAGAAAGGAGAGCTTGCCTTGTGTGACTGTTGGCTGCACAGGGAATAGTATTGTGGGCAGATGTGCAGCCCTGTCCTGTGCTTTTTTTACTTTGAAGCAGTCGTTGAATTCAGTGGGACTTCCTCCCGACTTGAAAGGGGGTGTAGAGTTACAATCTTAAACCTCTCTAGCATCACTTTAAAAGGTGAGGTGCAGATATTAGGCCAATCAGAATTAATTGATATTTTTGGATGTTTTATGGCTGTTTTATTAGTATTTTGTTGACATTATCTTGATATTTTGTACTCTGCCTTGTTACATATTTATAAATGAGCAGATTATCAATTTATAGAAAAAATAAAATAAATGAAAATATTCTACCATATACTTCGTTTGTGGTCTAACCTATTTTGCTTTCATTCCCTTCTGTTTATTTTCTTTACAGGGGGTTTCCCAGGGTCAGCCACATACTAGTTCAGGTAGATATTTATAAAGAGAGTTGGGCAAAAGAACCTTAAACTTACGTTGTTTCAGGGTTACTATATATGGCAATGTGAAATTCTGCATTTTATCTGATCCATCCACTGCATTTATTAAGTTTGCAGATGATATAACCATAATGGGTCTAATTACAGGTAGAGATGAATCAGCGTATAGGGAGCAGTTTCAAAAAGTCTCCACATGGTGGCTAGAGAAGAACTTGCACCTAAATATCAGCAAGACAAAGGAGATGGTGTTGGACTTTTGGAGGAAGAGAGAGGAACTAGCCCGTTGTATATCAGGGGTGTCTGTGTGGAGAGAGTCTGTTCCTTTAAATTCCTGGGAGTTTACTTTAGTGAAGACCTCACTTGGAAAATCAATACAACCCAGGTGGTTAGGAAGGCCCAACAGAGACTCCATTTATTCAGGGTCTTGCAAAAGAACAATGTCAAACAAAAAATGATGATCTCCTTCTACTGGGCCACAGTAGAAAGTGTCCTTTCATACTGTATAACAGTGTGGTATGCTGGTTTGATCGCCACGGACAGGAAGTCCCTATGGAGGGTGGTGAATACAGCACATGACATCATGGGCTGTCCTCAGAGTTCGCTAGATGACATCGTGGGGGACCACTGCCTCAGGAGAGCAAGGAAAATTCTTAGGGACGATTCACACCCTGGCCAGCACGTCTTTAATCTCCTACCTTCGAGCAGGAGATACAGAAGTATAGTCAGCTGCACCAACAGGTTAAAGAACAGTTTGGGCTGTTGGGCTGCTGAATGGAGAGAAAAAATAGTGGTGTAATTGACTTCCGACAAGCACACAGAGCGTGAACAACACTGAGTATATGGGGGGGGGGGCTTGTTTAATTTCACTGCACACAGGTGGTGTGACAAGGTTTATTATTATTATTATTATTTATTAGAAGAAAAGAAAAGAATACAGATCTCAGCCTTTCTACTCAGATCTTCATTACCACCCCCCCAGGTAACAGCGTGAGGACCCAGGGCCTGTGGAGTTGCCAGCCTCTGGGAAGGAGCCCTCATATCCAGGGTTCCAGTTGCCATGCGGTTCTTCTTAAGGCGTTCACTTGCAGCAGCTATTTCCCTGCTTGTGTTCCTGCTCCTCGTAAGTCTGTCTCCTTGGACCCAAGAGGATTCTGAGACGGTGAGTATAGCATAAACCACATGTTCTGGGCAGAAAAAAAGGAAACTGATACCCAACAGGCCTTGCTACTCCCATCCTGTTGTTCTGCTGTTTGGCTAGAAGCCAGGGATTCTGTCGAGACATTTCTGCAAAATTTCTTCAGGGAACATAGGGACCTGACTCCTCACCCCCACCTCCATCTTTTTTTGCAGGGGGGTGGGGATCCAGATTCTTACATTTAACTGGTGACACGTCCTTCATTGGGGAGAGGGGGTCAAAGATAGCTGTGGACACAGCTACTGAGGCAGAAAAGCCAAAAGCTGCTTCATTGGGGATAAACAATTAATAATAACTGATGGGATTGAAAACGTTAAGCCTTTGTAATGGTACCCTGAAATCAGATGTAGGATCATCTTCCTCTTTTCCTCAGAAACTGGTCTTGCACCCATTCTCTCACTTGATAGCAGGAACATGGATTGAACGTGACAGGCATCAAATCACCATATATATCTTGGGTTCTGATTCCTCATTCTAATTCTTCCAAGTGATTCCTACAAAAATACATTGTGGTGAATCCCCACCCCCTAAGAAAAGTACTCTTGTTCAGGGCTGCTCAGACCTCTTGGGACAGGGGGAGGTTTTGAAAGGTAGAAGAGACTCCTACATCCACCTGTGTTATGTAGAGTCCTCTAGAGGACTCAGGTTGCAGCGGACAGGCAGTGGGGGAGGGGGAGGCTGCCAACCCTAAACTTCACATTGTATTGCTAATTGCAGCAGGTGGAGTGTGGCTCTAAAGACTAGGAAAGGCAAAAGGTGTCATTTCCTTCTTTTCTCCCTCCTGAAACTTGCCACAACATATTGCAGGGAAGGCTTGTACCCAACAACCTCTCCTCCAGCATTCTTTCTCAACTGTGCAAGCAGCTCAAACAAACCATTCCCTCTGCTACCCATTTTCTTCCTACCCCTCTGAAAATTAACACCCAACATTATTATGTGTGTCGACTTCCCTTGGTGGTTTATGTCATTGATAGGCACACATAATCAGCTGTTCATTACAGATAATGGAGAAACCCGGGGTTTTCATGTAGCTGTGGCTAGGAAGCAAGTATGCTTACACACAACAACAACAACAACAACAGCAGGAGTTTATGCTGGCTGCATACACACCATACATTTAAGGCAGGTCCCTCTCTGCAATTCTATGATTCTACAAACTTATCATTCCGCATACCTTGGGAGTCCCTTGAGTATGAAGCCCATTTTCCACCTTGGACCTGGGGGCAGGTCCCATACTCACCACCACAGCTTATAAGGCTCCAAGGAGGCCTCGGGGTGAGATGGATGTTTAGTCGGGTGTGGGAATTTGTTTAATTTTGGTGTGTTTGTATCTTTTACTGTTTTTGGTTTTTATTGTTTTATTGTTTTGTTGTTGTTGTTGTTGTATAGGTTTTAATTTGATTTTAAGGGGAGGGGTCAGGGATGCCTGGGAGTGGGTCCCAGCCAACAAAATGGCTGGGGCAGGTTCCACAGGGGGGGATGCACTGGGACAACCAATCTCAGTGATCACGGGTAGGAGGAGGAGTTATGCTAAGACCAGACCACGTCATTACCGAGGAGGCAGGCTTAGTCGTTGTTTGAGGACTATCCCTGCCTCCAGGTCTGGTCTTGACTGGACGGTTACTGAAATCAGCAAGGGATACCCACACGACCTGAAGGTGCTGCTGTGCAATGACAGGTCAATGATCCATAAAACCATTGTGATCCATGACTTGATCGTGGATGGAGGACTTGACCTGGCATGTGTAACAGAGACTTGGTTGGATGAAGCAGATGGGCCTGTCCTAGCTGCTGCTTGTCCATCAGGTTTCTCTTACGCACAGCAACCCAGGCCTTGTGGGCGGGGTGGGGGGGGGGTTGCAGTGATTTTTAGGAAGTCATTAGTTTGCACCAGGTGTCCTATTGGGAAGATCCAGTTCTCTGAGTGCATGTTCTGGAGGTTGGGCAATAGGGACTACTGCAATGTGCTCTATGTGGGGCTACCTTTGAAGGTGACCCGGAAGTTAATCCAGAATGCTAATCCAGAATGCAGCAGCCAGACTGGTGACTGGGTGCAGCTGCTGAGTCCACATAACTCCAGTCTTGAAAAACCTGCATTGGCTCCCAGTACATTTCCAAGCACAAATCAAAGTGTTGGTGCTGACCTTTAAAGCCCTAAATGGCCTCAGTCCAGTATACCTGAAGGAGCGTCTCCACCCCCATCGTTCTACCTGGACACTGAGGTCCAGCGCCAAGGGCCTTCTGGCGGTTCCCTCACTGCGAGAAGCCAAGTTACAGGGAACCAGGTAAAGGGCCTTCTCAGTAGTGGCACCTGCCCTGTGGAACGCCCTCCCACCAGATGTCAAAGAGAAGAACAATCAGACTTTTAGAAGACAACCGAAGGCAGCCCTGTTTAGGGAAGCTTAATATTTTCTTGGAAACCGCTAAGAGTGGCCGGAGAAGCCCAGCCAGAAGGGCACGGTATAAATAAATAATAATAATTATTATTATTATTAGCCATCCCCTTTCTGCTTCCAAACTGATAGGCACTCAGCTACCCTGTTTTGAGCAGTGATGGTGGTAACGTTGGGAGTTGCCAAGAACCTACCTTGCTTGTTGTCTCCGTATCTAGAGATGTAGAGCGCATTGTGTTGGTCCACAGATGTGCTCTGGAACATATACTTTCTTCCAAGCGTTGTTGTCCTGTTTTTTCACAGAGGGAAGTACGACAGTGGGCCCAAGATGTGGGGCTACAGCAACTGCACACTAACTGGAACCAACGTAGCCTCCAAAAGCTAGGGAATGCCACCAACTTCCCGAACATCTCTTATCGCTATCTTGCTGGCATCCCCCCACCCCAGAAAAGTGAGTACAGCACACCTCCCAAAGGGCAGATCAAAATTAGAAGGTGCAAAGCAGGCAATGGGTCCATATCAGAAGTCCATGTTTGCATAGAAGAAATTTGCATTTCAGGCTGTCGCAAGAGAATGTGGACTGTGCATGCACAGATCTGTCACATCGGCACCATGCCTTTTATGTATTCTTGTACCACTTTAACAGTCATAGCTCTCACCCAAAGAATCCTGGGAACTGCAGGTCTTTGTGGTCAGTGCCCTTAACAGACCACAGCTCCCAGGAGTCTTTGGAGGAAGTCATGACAGCTAAAGTTCCATGAGAGTGCTTTAAATTTACGGTGCGGATGTGATCAGAGAGAACTGGGAATGTGGGGTGCCTTTGTGGGCTCACTACTAGGACCTCATCTTTTGCTAAGCTCAGACTTCTGCAGTGGAACCATGTTTCTGCCTTTAATTCTAGGGCAAGGGTCAGCAAACTTTTTAAGCAGGGGGCTGGTCCACCGTCCCTCAGACCTTGTGAGGGGCCAGACTATATTTGGGGGGGGGGGGGAAATATGAACGAATTTCTATGCCCCACAAATAACCCAGAAATGCATTTTAAATAAAAGTACACATTCTACTCATGTAAAAACACGGTGATTCTGGACCTTCTGCGGGCCAGATTTAGAAGGCAATTGGGCCTTAGTTTGCCTTTGTTGCTGTTTAGTTGTTTAGTCATGTCCAAGTCTTTGTGACCCCATGGGCCAGAGCACGCCAGGCACTTCTGTCTTCCACTGCCTCCCGCAGTTTGGTCAAACTCATGTTAGTAGCTTCGAGAACACTGTCCAACCATCTCGTCCTCTGTCGTCCCCTTCTCCTTGTGCCCTCCATCTTTCCCAAGATTAAGGTCTTTTCCAGGGAGTCTTCTCTTCTCATGAGGTGGCCAAAGTATTGGAGCCTCAGCTTCAGGATCTGTCCTTCCAGTGAGCACTCAGGGCTGATTTCCTTCAGAATGGAGAGGTTTGATCTTCTTGCAGTCCATGGGACTCTCAAGAGTCTCCTCCAGCACCATAATTCAAAAGCATCAGTTCTCTGGCAATCAGCCTTCTTTATGGTCCAGCTCTCACTTCCATACATCACTACTGGGAAAACCATAGCTTTAATTATGCGGACCTTTGTCAGCAAGGTGATGTCTCTGCTTTTTAAGATGCTGTCTAGGTTTGTCATTGCTTTTCTCCCAAGAAGCAGGCGTCTTTTAATTTCGTGACTGCTGTCACCATCTGCAGTGATCATGGAACCCGATAAAGTAAAATCTCTCACTGCCTCCATTTCTTCTCCTTCTATATGCCAGGAGGTGATGGGACCAGTGGCATGATCTTAGTTTTTTTGATGTTGAGCTTCAGACCATATTTTGTGCTCTCTTCTTTCACCCTCATTAAAATGTTCTTTACTTCCTCCTCACTTTCTGCCAGCAAGGTTGTAAATCTGAGACAGAAGAGAGCCCCTTGTGGCTGCTTCCTTCTTTACCTGGATGGGTAAAAGTGGGGTTTTCTGTCCATTTCTAGCCTTACACTGCCACCCAGTGGGGAAATAGAGCTGGAAGCTTACAGTGTACAGGAACGTGCTTGCTATCAGGGAAAGAAGGAAAGGGGCAATTGCCCCTTCTGTCCATTTGCTCATTTTCCAAGGCAACAGGTGAGGATATGGTTGATGCATCTCATAAGAACGGAAGGCAAGCCTGATGGATCAGGCCTGTTCCCATCTAGAACATCATCCGGTTCTCACAGAGGCTGACCTGTGGGAAACCTGTAAATTGAACATGGGTATATCAGCACTCTGCCCACCTGCAATTCACAGCAATTGGTATTCAGAGGCATAGTGGCTCAGACAATGGAAAATCTTCCTTCCCATCCAAAAAACATATTTTTGCTCACTTGCCTTCCTTGTCCACTGTACTCAGGAGGCCACTGGGTTCCTATAGTACCACAGATGTGGGAAGGGAATGGAGGGAGAGGCAGTGGAAAGGGGTATGAGGCACTGCAGCTATATCCTCTCCCACTGCCTCGGTGTGGGAGGATCTCTGGCTTGCAATGCACCAAAAGTAGTCAGGTGTGCATGGGCACAAACAACAACACCTTCATGTCCTCTTTGTGT
The DNA here is from genome assembly GCF_027172205.1 of Podarcis raffonei. NCBI lineage: Eukaryota > Metazoa > Chordata > Lepidosauria > Squamata > Lacertidae > Podarcis > Podarcis raffonei. The sequence goes on from NC_070607.1 coordinate 68,184,678, forward strand.
GCACGCACATTCAAGGCAACCTATGCCCTGCATAGATGCATGATGGTCCCTCACCTCCCTTCTCAGCAAATGGAAATGATAGCGGAACAAGCCTGGGCCATCCTCTCAGCCTTATGTTCACCTGTGCTTTGCTGTCACTTCATTTGGAGGTGATTTTTTTTGTTTTCTGATTTGATGCTGGGACAGGTACAGAAACATTTGTGCTGCTGTACCACAGGTAAAATTCACAGGGGGGGGGGGTTTAAGAGAGTGAAGGAGCATATATATCACATTCTTTTCACTTTTGCTCAGATTGCACAGATCTTCCAGGCAACCTGGTTTCAAAACTTGTAATTGTCATGCTTCCTAAAACATTCTGATTTTTAAAATCCCATTGGTACTCAACAATGTTGCTGTGAGCCCAAGCTGGAGGAAAGCCTATGGAGATTCATGAGAAGCAGGAGTTCCAAGAAGAGTCTTAACCACCAGAGTGCAGAGTTCTGACGCTTTATTTAAGATAGGTATGGGCTTACAGCAAAGCAACCTGCTGGTTCCCCTTGCCCTGGCTCAAAGCCTTCTGTGGGACGGACTCTACAGCAAGGAGACAGCTTGTCCGCACCTAAGCAAAGATATATACAGTATTTATACAGCAGGGCAGTCTGTGTCAGCCACCTGACCAAGTTGCGGATAGCCAATACTGAAAACATGATAGGTAGTTCTTCTTCTGGGCTCTGTGCCCAACATCCCAGTTCCCACTGATAAGGGTTCCATCAAAGCAAACCAATTAGGATATCAAAGCAGGCATGTGTAAACATATATGAGCTCAAAGCCACAGCAACTACCAATTAATTGTAGGCCTATCATGAGTGCCAAGATGATGTAAGCACAGCTTCCAGAGCCGTTCACCTTTGGTACAAAGTGCACACTTATGGGTCAAAAGTGCACACTCTCACTTTCTTGCTGCTAGTGAATAGGACTTGTGCAAAAAACTTGTCTCTGTTAGCCAAGACCTATCTAAATTTGAAATTCTGAAATTAACAGAGGAATCTATCTCCAGGTGAGTTACATAAAAGCCAGTTGAAGATGTAGAGCACAAAGGTTTTGAACTGGGCTGATCCTTTCATACACAAAGATGGTCATTTGTTGGCCTAATCCAGGCACATGTTGAGTGGGCAGAGTTTGAAATCCAAACTCATAAAGCTAACAGGGTGGGAGAAATTAGCCCCACAGACATGCAACCCTTTAATGGTCGAGTTTATTTTTAATATACTAAGCTGACCTTGAATTCTTCATATATTCCAACCTCAGCAAAAAATTATGGTCAGAAATGTCCTGAGATGACATTTTAGCAGAAATTTAATAACTCTGCATCAAACAGTAACAACACTGTGTTTAGCCTTTTCTATTCTGCAACTCTAAACAGTTTTGCTAAATGTTGTTCTGACATTAGCTAGAGATTTTTCCAGAATAAAATCCTGGATTCACAAATGCATGCTTTGAAAGAAGCCTGCTTCAGTGAAAAAGCACTTTCATTTGTCTGTCTTGAATTGACTGCCAGCCACTTTGATTTAGCGATGTTCTTGCGGATTTGTGTAGATGCAAGGAACTGCTTATCCCATTGACTGGAAACAATATGCCAATATGCCTGTTATAATCTGCTGCCAGCCTGTCTTGCATTCATGAGGTGTCCCCCCTTTGGCTCCTGATTTCAGAGTTTCTGACTGTGGGGCTGTGTTCTGTCAAGCGGAAGCAAGAGAACTACCTTCTGGAAACCCTACAGTCTATCTTTCAGCAATCAACGCATGAAGAGCTGAGAGACATGGTGGTGGTGGTCCACTTAGCTGATCCAGACCAGGAGTGGAATTCTCAAGCACTGGAGAAAATTGCCAAGAGGTTTGCTCCGCAAGTCCTGCTGGGCCGCCTGCTGGTCATCCATGCGCCTTCTGAATACTACCCTCCCTTGGAAGGCCTGAAACGGAATTTCAATGATGCCGAAGACCGTGTGCGATTCAGATCGAAGCAGAATGTGGATTACGCCTACCTCATGAACTTTGCAGCCAACCTCTCCACCTACTTTCTCATGATTGAGGATGACGTCCGTTGTTCCAAGTCCTTCTCCACGGCCATCAGAAAGTCTGTGGCATCTCGGGAAGGCTCCCCCTGGGTCACCCTGGAGTTCTCCAAGCTTGGCTACATTGGCAAGCTTTACCACTCCAGCGACCTGCCCCGTCTCACTCAGTTCCTCCTGCTCTTTTACCAAGAGATGCCCTGCGACTGGCTTTTCGTGCATTTTCGCCTTCTTCTTACCCAGAAGGACGCGATCCGTTTCAAGCCATCCCTATTCCAGCACATTGGCCACTACTCTTCCTTCCAGGGCACAGTAAACAAGCTGAAGGATGAAGACTTTGAAGAGGACCTCTCCACACACCCTGACAACCCCCCTGCAGATATGATTACAGATATTAAGACGTTTGAGAATTACGTTCCCAGCAAGGCTTACAGCAACATGGAAGACTACTTCTGGGGCAAGGACCCCTCTGCTGGGAATTCATTCACGATTGTTTTTAAGCAAGCTACCCAAATCTTCCACATCCAGATCCTCACAGGCTCCAAACAGCGCCCAGGAGACTATCTCCGGGCGGGGACTGTGGAGTTGGGCACCCAGAAGGGCCGGGGTGGCTTGCGCTGTACTAGCTACACCCCAATTGGACACTTTAAGCATGGAAGCTTTGACAAGCAAGGCCTGGAGGGCAGGACTGCCTCTGCCCCCGAGTGTGTGCGCATTACAGTGACTACGACTCAGAGTGAATGGCTGATCATAAGCAGCATAAGCATCTGGACGAAGGCTGGCCCCTGAATTGGATAACAATTTTAGTTCAAGCGCTCTCATGACAAACTTGTGACACTAAGGGTGGTAGACCGGTGGGGTTTTAATTTAGCTGAAGCCAGTAATTAAACATCCTACACCAAATCTGTAATTCAACAGAGGGAAGGTTAGCCTCCAAGCACAAAGAAGCATTTGGAACACAGGATGGAACAGAGATTTTTTTTGCCTTAGGAACTTAGATGTTCAGGTGGCAATCAACATGATGGACAGTACTAGAGCTAGAGAACTGGTGGACAGTGTCCTTCCTCCACTCTTTTGCCTCCCTGATGCACAGATGTGATTGCAAAATCACAGCTCACTTCCTTCCCAGGGTGAGTAGCTACGGGTGGCAGTAAGCCAAGAAAAGTCCTGTGAGGTGGTTTCTCTGTTTCATCCTCCAGTTATGTTAATATTTCTATGTGCGGCTATACACTTTTTTTAAAAAAAAAGGGAATGTCAATGGGATCATGAATATGAAGATGGGCACAAGCTGTGCCAATCTGGTGACACAGAGAACTTAAGGAGAGAATATCACTCTTTGGGTGCAGCTGAAAATACTGCATTATTGGTGAATGCAAAGATTTCTAACTACCATAGCAGCTTATTATGATCAAGAATGCAAACTCTGATGATAATAATAATAATAATAATAATAATAATAATAATAATTTATTACTTATACCCCACCCATCTGACTGGGTTGCTGCAGCCACGCTGGGTGGCTTCCAATAGAATATAAAAAACATAATGAAACATCAAGCATCAAAAACTTCCTGAAACAGATGTTACTTTCAGATGTCTTCTGAAAGTCATGTAGTTGTTTATCTCTTTGACATCTAATGGGAGGGCGTTCCACAGGGTGGATGTCACTACCGAGAAAGCCCTCTGCCTGGTTCCCTGTAACCTCACTTCTCTCAGTGAGTGGAAAGACACTTATGCCCATTTGGAGATGGCAATATTGAGTCTGTAGCTCATGTGCTTCTAGCTTGCACTCTTTATAAAGATTTTAGGAGTGAGGTTACTACTATCCATACCAGGTCGCTCAACCATTGCTATTGTGTCCTTTCTTTTAGCAGATCAAGATAATCAGGTGACAGCAAAAACTGCCAGGTTTTTACCAGGGGCAATCAGAATAAAATCTATTATTTGATTATTAACGTAAACTTCCAGAATGTATTTTGTATAGTTAAGTTTTTACCTCTGTCTTCAGTACATTGTCTTTTACTTTATTGCTACGGCTACCGGCTGATGCAAATAAAGATTATTCTGATTCTGGCACCTGATACAATGTACTAGGGTCAAAAATGTAGCACAGCGACCCCACAAATGACAGTGCAACAAGACAGACAGTAGCAGTGAGTGGTATCGTACTTCTCATCAAAATGACTTGAAGCACATTTTTGCAAAAATTCTGTCTCTAAAGATGTTTCCCCTAAACAGCCATGTTTGTTCACCTGTGTTATCCTTGCTGCATTTGAGATTTCCCATTATTTAGCCAGATAGGCTCTATTGTTCAGTGGGGTAACTAGATTTAACTTTTTTACTTTTATCATATTGTCTGCCTTTTAATTTATTTGCTCAACTAGTGCTCAAAATGCAGTCCTGAACTAAGCCACTACCAGTTTTGATCAAGATGGAATAGTATGTCATTGTACCTTAAATCTATGTCATTGTACTGTAAATCTGAGAAATCCCTTCCCACAAAGGACATACGGCACTTCAGTCTCGTATATCTAAAAAAACTCTTGATGACCAGGAGACTTTCCTTTGGAAGAATATATGTTAATGGCACAGAAAGACTGCTAGATTTTTAGAATGCATGGGACCTGAAACAAAAAGTTTAAGTATGGAGTGTTCCTGCTCAATGCCAACCAGCCAATTCTGCCCTATTTTAGGGTGCTCCATTCCATCCCCCCTTCCAGATTTCCATTCCCATTCCCCTCAAACACCACTCAGCATTGCGTGGCCTTTGGGCACCATTTTGGAACTCCCCGTACATGAAGTTGTTTGTACTTCTGCACACCCAAAATCTGCTACCTCTCTTGTGCCCGGATGGAACCACACCCAGTGATCTTTGCTATTTGTATCTATGATGGTTGAGCAGATATCAACTATGGAATGCAAAAGCCCCATCCCTGGGCTAATGGAAGGTCTCTCTGTGTGAAGTAACAACTCAGTTTCACAGAATCATAAAATTGTAGAGTTGGAAGGGACCAGGAGGGTCATCTGATTCAACCCCTGCAATGCAGGATTGAACCCACAACTCTGACATTAAGAGAATCATGCTCAGCCAACTGAGCAAAGAGGAGGCAGAGAATTAGCAAAGAACCTAGGAGCATTTTGGGGTGCAGTGTGCCTCTCTCTGAGGATCTGATGTGGGACAGTGGACTATGAATGCAGTGGTGCTTGTATCCATCTATGTTCTACTACGTCTATGTTTTTGTGAATAAACCAAATATTCCAACATGCTGTAAGTATCCAGTGTTCCTTCAGGAGCTTACTCTCACTTGTAATTGAGAAGTTGTAATTGGGAGGTATAGTCCAATAATGTATTGAGGACATCATGTTGGCCATTAGTGCTCTAGGCCAAACTCGTGCCACCTGCTTCCACGTCAGCCATTTTCTGTGGATTAGCCACACTTTGTTCACTCACTTCTATGAGGCATTAGCATGACATTGTGCTCAAAAACATCCCTCTCCCTTGTTTTCCCTGTTCAGTTTTCTCCAGAGCTTATAAAAGCCAACATTTTCAACACTACGGAACAACTGCACGATTTTCTCAGGTGCAGGCAATCCATTGCATAGCTATTCTGTAGGTTTGGGGCTAGTTATGGGCCTATATGGCTTGCTCTTGGCTGATCTGTGTCGTCTCTTTAGAAATCCGCTCTTATCGTTTTTACCATTCCCTTTCCAAAGACTAGTTTATCTGAAAGCCATGTGGATTTATCTGGGGCTAGAGTCTGACAATATTGCTTGCCCCTCTTGCCATGCCAAAGGGCAGGCTGGTGAGTGAGATCCACACAAGGTTTCCTCCCAATGCTGGAGCCACAAAGGGGGGGGTGATGCCAATTCCCTCCGCAGCCCCCAAATTTGTATCTCTGCACTTGCTGAGAGCCAAAACAAAGCTCTAATTGACTTGGCTTCTGAAGCCTTTCACCTTGTACATTCAAGTTCTTCATTCACATAATTAGGTCAAAGACAAATGACATTTATAAATAACCACATTTAATGGAAAAGCACGGTCAGTAACGAGGAACACTGAACAATGCTGAATGTCTGGAATAGCAGGAGTATTTCAGCTTGTTCAATTTTCCACATTTATAGACACCTGCAAACAGATTTTAATTTAGGCAAAAGTAATCATCATTGATCCAGTTAAGAAGACTGTGGATGTAATATATTGTCAATTCATATTTGGATGTGGAAAGTCCATTCAAAGTGTTAAAGAGATATTCAGGCTGTGCAAGTGTTGAATACATTTTGGGGGTAATAGATTTACTCTGAATACTTCTCTTGTTTGAGAAGTAGACCCTACAACGTGCAAATTACACCATAAAATGATCAACATTCCACTCTTACATTAATATGTGAATTACATACAAGATCTAATTGTAAAGGATGCAAAATGGCCATTCAAACTTGAGTGTCCTGTAGCCCAGGACAACTCTGGAGAAAGCAAACTGAAGTCCTTAGGTACTCTGCAAAGAAATGGTAAGAGTTTTTATGAACTATCTTCAGTAGTTCTGCTATGAATATATCCCTTTGAGTGCTTATGTTGGACCACTGTATTAAGAAAAATAATTACCACCTCTCACACCTGTCTGTGCATTGAAGATAGTAAGGAGGAGGAAGAAAATAAATACTCCCTATTCACTTCTGTCCCTAATTCCAATTGTCTAGTATAAAACTGAAAGCAGACAGCCTCATTTGCCCTGATACTAGTCCACTCTTGTGGAAGACATCAGATCTTGGGCTAGGCAGCTCTGTTGCAGTATGACTGTTCTTTTCCTTAAAATTGGCACCAGTGTGATAAATGCTACACTGTAAAGGCCACAGGTTCCTTTCCTTCTGTAATACATTGCTTGATCCTCTTACCACAAGGCTTAATTAGAGAGTTTTTCAAGCACCTCATATCCACTTTGCAATAATAGAATCCTACTATTCATAATTATCTTTTAAATATTGTGAAAAGTACAGAAAACCAAGGTGCACACATCCAACGAAAAGTCTTCAAATAACGCTGCATTTTGCTCGTTCATAAAGGATGACAATTTGTTGTACCGCACAAAACAGGAGGACACACAAAATCATTGATACTGCCTATAGTCCCCAAATGGAGAGGGCTGCAACTGAGATGGGTCTTCTGTAAACTGAGGACCTGCATTTGAAACACAAAACAAACATTAAGTATTCAATGCTCTGCAGCATGTTAACAGTGGGTGTGTCTTCAGATCAAGCATTTATAACTTACTCTATACACTTGTTTTAAGTACCTACTAGTAGACCAAACATAAACTGCAAACACAGACTGAGGTTAATCTGTTTCATACCCAGTGCTGTGCAATAGCAGATTTTGAGTATGAAAAGGGGCATGGATTAGCTCCTCAGCACTGTAAAATAACACTGGAGCTGATGGAAAGGAAGCCAGGCCATAGAGCCCACAAGGTTTCTAGAGGATTTACAGCACAGGCTCTATGGCTGGAAACAGGAAGAAGGAAGATCAGACAGGGGCAGCAGGATCAAATATGAGTTTAGTGCAGCAATGAAGTGGAGGAAAACCACCCCTAAAACTTCTGAGTGGGACGGCAAGCAAGCAGAAGTCCTTTTATGTTGAGCTTGGCTGTTGCAGCAGCAGCAGCAAGTATGGCAGTAATGGTGGCAACGGGGAACTGGCAGGCCACACAGCAGGAGGGGTACATGCAGCTTACTGGTTGCTCACATATGCCCTATCAGCTTATAGTAAGGATCCTGAAGGTGGGAATTACAGCCAGGAGCATATAGTGCAGGAGGTTAATGGAGAAATAGTGCACTTTCAGCTACAAGCTGTATATTTCAGTGGAAAGTTAAATGCACATGGACATTTGCAAGTTGCCAAGGAAACATTCATAGTCCTGATGAAGCAGGTAAGACTCAATGAAACCAACTGGGCTATTCCTGGGTAAATTGCATACTTGGGCAATTTAGGCTATTCATCATACATATCTTTCCAAAGTATATTTGCTGCTTTGGCTAAACAGATCCCATTACTGATTTTCATAGGCACTACACATGGCATTGTGGGCATCTTCCTGTCAATTGTAAGCACAACCACTTATCCCACTGTATCCTCATGAAAGCCTAGGATAAAACCTGAAAAGTTTTTCTTTTTGACCATTTCTGTTGGTAATCCAAGCTTTAGTGTAAATCAATAAAAGTTTAATGGTGTGCATATAGGCAACCACCTCACTGAGAATTAATCCATATATGGTTCAAGAACCATGGTTTTTAATAGTTGGTTTATATCAGTGTGCATTTCCCAATTCTGTGAAGATATCAAGATATTGATCTTATGGAGTAATCCATAATCCATAAGAAAGCTCATCTTGTCACACTCCTGGTCTCCCAGATTCCTCAATATTATACCATCTTAATTTCCCTAACAAACCATTTGGTTTAAAGATCTTTATATAGTTTAGAATAGCCTTCTCTCAGATAAACAGAAGTCAAATGGCTAAACAGCATAAAGTCTCAAGGAATCATGACTAACATCTTGTGTTGCATCCGAAGATGCGATAGGCATCTTACCATTTGGAAACTGTGTAGACGCAAACCTCGTTAATAGGATACCAGCTCCTTCAATTAAAGCCAGAAGAATTCCTCCCATAGCTGCAGACCCAACCATGGCAACTGGCCCATCTGAAAAGAGGTAGAATATGAAAAAGGTTGCTTTTAAAAATATTTTATAATGGTACACCAGATTATTTCACAAACATGTGCACATATTTGCTGGGAGAATAATTAAGCTAATACAGGAAAGAAATAGCAGTACGGATTGTTTACCAAATAAAAGGCATTCAATGATTCTATTCTTGAGTGAATTTACAACTCAATTTCCCCCCCTCTCAATGCTAAAATTGTCGAAGTTCCTGTCTTAGCAATATTGATGCAATCATGTGTTCATTATAAATTCTTACTTTTATAAACAATACAACCCTTACCGTGGAAAGAATGGTCAAGCGCATATGTGCACATAAGACTGTCTAACATTTTTTTAAAGTGACATTAAAATATTTTCAGTGGAATATTTCCAATAAGCATTCACTACAAACTGGTGTCCTTACTTCTTGCAGCTAAAATAGCTCCGGTTAAGGCACCACTAGTGATGGAATTCCAAGGATCTTCTTTTCCTCTTGCTTTCACCATACTGCAGTCAATCATGGAGAAGAGACCACCCCACACAGCAAAGCTACCTATTTGAAGGAGAAAGATATCTGGGTTCAGAACTGGCGAAAACAGTACTTAACAGCAGTTTCCTTATTTGGGTTTCTGGATATCAGTTTCATGTTCCCAGCAAAGGCAATGGTTGCTGTAGATATTCCGCTTCAAGCCCACAACAGAAGCAAAGGCAAATTCATGACAAAATCTGCCAATAATTATTCAGGAAGCTGACAATACACAAATGTCTTCATAAGTATAATTCCTAAAAAGGTAAAGGACCCCTGATGGTTAAGTCCAGTCGCAAACGACTGGGGTTACGGCGCTCATCTCTCTTTACTGGCCGAGGGAGCCAACGTTTGTCCATAGACAGTTTTTCGGGGTCATATAGCCAGCATGGCTAAGCTGCTTCTGGTGAAACCAGAGCAGAACACGGAAACACCGTTTACCTTCCCGTCAGAGTGGTACCTATTTATCTACTTGCACTTTGACGTGCTTTTGAACTGCTAGGTTGGCAGGAGCTGGGACCGAACAACGGGAGCTCACCCCGTCGCGGGGATTCGAACTGCCAACCTTCCGACCGGCAAGCCCAAGGCTCAGTGGTTTACACCCACATCCCGTAATTCCTATCATGTTAACTAAAAATCCCGAAATAAGAATAAAGTCTCTCACTATCCAGATTCTCCTTTCCTAACAGACTCTATTCACTGCACTCTACAACTGAATCTACTGGCCGCCACCAGTCGTTTCTCATCAACAATTCAAAGCTCTGGAGCACTATATTCTGTGCAAGTCCTCAATCCGCTTAGCAATATTAATAAAATGCAATTAGCAATGTTAAAAAACCAGGCACTTCAAAACAAAGTCAGTTGAAACAAGACAATTGTTTTATTTGGCTGCCTGCCCAGTGGCAGGGGAACAGGAGCAAATGCCTGGTGTTGGCTGTGCTTGCACATTGTAGTAAACCACAGTTTAGCATGACATGCATGAGTTACACTGCAAAGTTGATTTTTAAAAACAAACAAACAAACAAACTTGAGAAAAGACACCCTGCTCATTTTCAGAAAAGCACCAAGTAGATATTTTGGTCAAGGCCACAATCCCGCACACATCCTTAAAATGTGTGCAGGTGCCACTGATTTCCATAGATTCTATGTACACTTACCTGTGCACATTAGATTCTTTCATTTTAAAAAATGGAAGCATAACCCTGAACAAGTCTCATCTGCACTTTTCCAGACCGTGCAACAGTATATATTATTAAGTACCTCATAAAGTTGGAGAGAAAGCTATGTAAAGCCCAAGATAGGCTTACAGAGCTAAAAACTGATATTGGATATGGGTTGTGTTCAAAAAAAGGGAAATGTTAAGAGGTAGCAGTGAGGGGAAACATAGAAAACAGAAAACAACATAGCCATAGTCCATAAGAAACCAGTTGTATGAATCAATATACATGTGTTCTTGGAATAGAAATGTTTCATCATCCCATTCATTTAAGAACAATTATGTACTGAAGGTAAACTAAGGGAAGGGAAGTGAGAACTGTTACCAATATCCCTTTAAAAACAGAATAGAAAAAGAGATTATGTAAATAGTGCAATTACCTCCCAACTGTGGTGCTCTGGTTTTAATAGCTGTCAAACTACCCCGCAACCGATAATTTACACCCTGCAACAGATAAAAGAACGAAATTGGAACAATTTCAATAGTTGAAGCTCTTCACATACTAAATTTAGGATGCATTTAGCCTGAAAACAACACACTTCATATTTTGTTTGCTGCAAGTTGCATGTTTTGTCAGTTTCTTGTTTCTGTATAGCACCTCACAGCAAATAGGGTTGTTGGTTGTTGTCTTTTTTTAAAAAAACCACACACCCTGTTTTTATTTGCACATTGGTTTCATCTTCTGAGCTAAGCTCAAGAGGTTCTAAGCATCTAATTTTCTCTCTCATGGAAGGCCCTTCTATGCCTGATTCTGCCACATCCTGAAATAGAACTTGATAGAGTTGTCTCCATTTTTTAAAAAAATGTGCATTAATTTTCACTATCACTAAAAAAAGTATCATCATAAACCTTACCCACAATAAATCATTTAAACTCACCACTGGGGAATTTCTGAATCCTTTGACAGCTTGAAAGATGCCACCGCCAATGGCTCCCATTGTGAAAGCGCCACCGCAGTCGTCCACTATTCTCCAAGGGCTAAATGAAAGAACACATACATTAATGTGCTCAGTCTCGCAAACATCACATCATAGTGAACAAATGGATCACTTTATTATTTTATAACCTTATTCACTAAACCTAAAAAGATTATCTACCTAATAGATTGTCTCACCTCTTACATATTCAAGAGATCACTGAGCTCTGCAGGAGAGGGCCTACTGCAGATTACATCTCATCAAGGCATCTGTTCTGTATAATGTCATAATTGGCCATTTCGTGTGGCAGCGCCCACCATTTAGAATACCCTCCCATTACATATCAGGCAGGCGCTGTCTCTATTGTCTTTTGGGCACCTGCTGAAGACTCTTCTTTTTCCACAATCCTTTTAAGTGGAGATTCCCCACCCCCCGCCGGGTCTGGTATCTGTTTTAAACGTTGATGTTATTATTGCTAATTGCTTTGTTATGTTCCATAGGAAGCTATTCATAAATGGAAATAAATGAAGGAAGGACATATGACATTGTAAAAGTATAACAGCCATTTCCCATTAACTATTTACTCAAAATCTCTCCTCCATATTTTGCCATTGCAGAAAATTATTGGGTCTGGAACACTTAAGCTTTAAACTATACTTCAGAGGTCAACAACCAGTTTGGACTCATCTGTAAACTAGAGAAGCTGCTGTGGGCACAACACACAACGAAGCAGACACATGTATTATATTGGCTATAATTTCAGGACTATTTTTTCTCAAGAGGGGGGAAACCTGTGGGTGCCAGGGAAGGTCTTTGAAGGTGATGTCTGTCTGTGCACCCTGTGTATCTCCAATTCTGCATCCACTATGGTGTCCCGTCCCCCCCCCCATTCATTAACACAGGTCAGAACTGATGACTTGCAGAGGTTTCCCTTCTTACATTGCTCCAAGCACTTCAATTGTCCCCCTTCCACTCTCCCCTCCAATACTAGGCCAAAGGCTGCATGCTCCTCATGAATGATTTACAAATGCAAGCCATCTCCCCACCCCAACCCATGTATAGTGGATCTAGCAACCTCATCCATAAAGTGCTGGCAAGGTGTGCGCTGATCCCACTGTTCTGCAGTATTATATTTTTTGTTTGCATAGTCCTACAATGTGCTTTTAATCTTATAAAGCAAAAGTGTACACTCAGCATCTCTTAAAACAACCCGCTTTTAAGTGTAACCTGAGCATGCACCATGTTGCTGAAGAATACACATAATGCACTGGTTGTATCGGTCCAGCAATTTCCTACAAAGCCTCAGCAAATTGGAAAGATTATGGGTGAAGGACGCACGAGAAACTGGCCGGTATTGTCCCCATAGAGCTGCAGAGCACCTTCTCTTATAGCCAGTTATAGCCATGTAAATCCAAGTTGCCACATGGGAGATTAAAAGGGCACTCTGAGGAGCTTTCAGTTTAGCAAAAAGACGCCCTCCTTTCTGCAATTGCGTTCCGCCAAAGGACAAAATGAACCTGCCCATTTTGCCCAGGCACAGGGAGCTTCAGCCCATGTCGCGTCCATTGGGATCGGGTACTTCATCCACCCGCAAGGGAGCTGGCCAAGGCAGAAGCGAGGCGCTCCCCGCCGCCCCGGCCAAGAGAGGCTTCCCCAGCCCCTGCAACCGGTCAGGCGGCGGCGGCGGCGGCGGCTGACCCACTCGCGGCTCCCCAAGGTCACTTGCCCCCCGCCGGTCCCGAAGAAAGGGAGGCTAAGCGGGTCTGCCAGCCCTGCCTGCTAAGGACCAAGCCCGCCGCCCCTCCGTCCCGCTCTTCGTCTCTCCCGGGAGAAGCGGGAGGCGGAAATGCGGCTCCTCACCAAGGCTCGCGCGCGTACTCCTCCATCTTGGCTCCCGGCTTCCGTACCTAACGCGCTCGCTCAGCCGGCGGCCGGCATGCGAGTCACGTGGGCCCCCGCGCCTCCGCTTCCCCGCGAGACTCCTCTGAGCACGGCCATTGGTCGTCCGGCTTCCAGGAGCCGAGCCAATAGGAATGAGGAGAAGGGGGGAAAGAGAGCGACACACTGTAGAATGATACGTACTGTGAACATTTGGTGAAGGACGCGGGAGTGCGGGGGGGGGGGCGGTCATGAGTCTGGCAAGTGTGGTGTCGCTCACGTTTGTGGTACACCAAGAGAGGAACTTTCTGTACTTTGCAGAGTGGGACACTAGTTCGCTTTGAGAGCAAGAGTGCCGATTATGTCTGCGAAAGAGCATGACTCTACATTTATATCTCTATGTTTACAAACGAGGAGCGCCTCTGAAGAGACGACAAAGTGGGGGCGAGAGGCTAACGCGGAGGCTCTTTTGAAATTCCGCCATAGAACTAGAAATAGTATAGATGTGTTTTTCCTTGGTTTCCCACTCGCTCTTCCAAAGCAAAAGACAGACGGTAGAGATGTTGAGTCAATGTCGGCAGTTTTTTTATAGTGAGTTCATTTCGTGCGCCGTTTTAAATATTCAAAAAGCAACAAATGATGTTTTGGCACCGGAAAGACTAACGCATTTATTATGGCATAAACCTTCCTGGATTACAGCCTATTTCATCAGATGCAGGAAGAGTTATCCTGAGTATCTGGCGCCCAAATAAATGGGGGTGGAATAGTGTAGAAAGTGAGGTGGTGCGGGAGGAGGGAGGGAAGGAAGAAAAGCACAAACAGTAATTACGTGGCAATTCACGAAACAGTTGAGTGAAAAAGCAATGCTAAAACAAAGCAAAACGAAAACAAAAATACTTTTAGATCCAAACCAGGTATCCTCAAATGATCATAAAAAGCTGTGGATGGGGTCCAGCGGGTTTCTGTTTGCTTCTTTTTTTCAGAAGAAAAAATAAAATAACAATAATAAAAACAAAAAATAACAAAAGCCGCCAGCAGATGGGGCACATAGTTTGTAATGCTTCTGGGCTTGTCCACACTGGAATTTAATGAGTGTTTGCAGCTGTTTGCTTTTCCATTTAATTTGTGCAGCCTACATGACATTACCTCAAGCAACACCAGCGTTGACGCTTTGCTCCTAAAAAATCAGGATTGCTCAAAACAGGGATAATCTGATAAGGAGGGAAAAATCAGGCTCTAAAGTGTTCTACTACGGATTGCAGGCTATTTGTTTTGGTGTTTTGAGTTGGTGGTTTAGCTGTCACTTTCTGCTACTCCCCTTTCTGTGCCCACTTCATTTCTTTTCTGGCTTTGCTCATAACTATCTCCAGTATGCTCCTGAATGGAGGATTTTTATTTTTTATTCCTCCGATTTGCACAAAACCAGAAAACTGCACAAGCAAACCACAAAGTTCTACACCAAAAATATTGAGCAGCAATCTGAAAGTGAGTGCTGAGAATTTACAGTTAATTTCTTTTTCACTGGTCAGGAGCTTAGCTTTTTGATGCCTAAGATTTGAAGAAAACTAGAAAACTGCAAAAGCAAATTTACCAGAAGGGAGAAGTAAGCAGAACTCCATGAGCACTGGATGGGAGAGGCTGCACCAAGAGGTCAGGAACCACAGCTGGCTGCTGCTTTGGACCCAAGCTTGCTGAAACTATGAGAGGAGCAAGGAGAGACACTCTTGGGGTGTAATTTTGTGTGCTTGCTCCATTGAAGGCTTCAGGTGTAAATATGAGTAAAATAACCATATTTATCTGTGATTCTTGCACTGCAGGGCCTTGAACTAGATGACCCCTGGGGTCTCTTCCCGCTCTACAGTTCTATGATTTTATAATTCCTTTGTAAATCTAAATAACAAATGTAATGAGCCAGATTCAACTATCAGGTCCCAAGAGCCTCAGATTGCAGAAACAGATTGGATGGATGATCTGCAGTTGTGATTGGTGGGGGAGGACAGTGGCATAGACTTAACCTCCCATCTCCTGCATCACTGAAGCTTACTGGTGGCAAAAGGGGCCAAGCAGTGCAAGGTCAGTACAGTGAAAACACACTAGTGGCTCCAGACTGATTCTATTGGTGTGTCAGCACCACACCAGTCTTGCCGCTGTCTTGCCCCTCTTCCTACTGGTATCCTGCACTGATGCCTGTGACAGGAGGTCAGGTACCGTAAGTGCCACTGCTCCACTCCCTTGACCACTACTGCAGATCATCCAAACCATTTCTGTGTTCTGAGGCAGTAGGAGAAGATGCAACTGTCACACCTTCTTCATTGTACACCCTCTCCTCTTGCTTGCTGTAGTAGCAAAGTAGGACTCTAGTATTGTCCCACAGCAGCAGGCAAAACAGGAAGACAGGCAAAGGAAACTGGAGAAATTGGACAGGAAGCTCTCTAAAAGCTTTTAAATGGGGTATGAGGAACCTGTGGCCATCCAGATGTTGTTGGACTCCAAATTCTATCAACCCCACCCAGCATGGCCAAAGGTCAGAGATGATGGGACCTGCAGTCTTAACAAGATCAGGAGGGTCACAAGTTCCCCATCCCTGATTTAAAGGCATAGGCACCTTAGGTTAGCTTAAGACCCGGCAACCTGCAGGGTAGAAGAGATGCACCATTTAATTTGCTCTTCGTCTCACCAGATCAGAAAACCATATCAAAATATGTTTGACAATGTGAATGTTCAAAGGAAGACTGTATTTTCACATGCACATAGTGACAATGAGCTAGAAATGTGTAATCTAATATTACAGCCCTAATCTGTGTGCTTGGGAGGAGTATGTGTCTGCTTTGCAGTGCTTTGAAAGTGTGCCATACCATACATAGCAGAGAAATGGCTGTCATTTTCTACAGAGGAAACTCCCTTATACTGAATCCATCAGTCCTCCTAGCTTAGCATCCATGGACAGGCAGCAGCTCTCCAGGATTTTAGACCTACTGGTAGGTCCCACCCAGCCCTGCCTAGAGATGCCAGATGGAAGGAGGAAAAGCTTGCATGCAAAGCAGAGGCTCTTCTACTGAACTACGGCCCTCCCCCAATTGTTTGTTTCGTTCATAGAAGCACATTGTGTTGCATAACATTCCAAAGGAAGACCCAGATGCTCATATACTATAAAGAGCAGAGCACGTGTTATTCTTTTTCAAATGGAAACATTTAGTGAAAATGAAAGCCACAAGCATGTCCTGGATCTCCTACATTCTCTTGCAAATTGACTTAATTAAAAGGATGCTAAGTGCCAACAAAACTTTGTGAATAAATGTGATGTTGAAGTAGAGGGTGTCCTGCAAACAGTTCTGATACTTTTCATGCAGCGTTTGTTTAATCTCTTGTTTGGGGGTGGGGATTTTTTCTTCTTCTTCTTCTTTTTTACATGTTTTCTTTCCCATTTAAAAAGCTAAATGTGCAGGACTAAATTTGGTCATGCAGCACTTGAAGATTCCCTGGAATGTCCTCAGGTTTCAAACTCCTCTGATAGACACCAGCTCCGCCTCCTGCCATGTCTGATTGGCCTATCTGAACCAGGCCGCACCGCTTTGACTCTCATTGGCCAACTGTTCTTCAACTGCATATCCATTATACTCAAGGCTGTGGGGAAGTCACAGCTGCTTTCATGTAACATCTCAACACCTCCAAAGTAAGAGAAAGAAGAACCTGGCTTCACTGGACTGTTTCCCCTGAAAGCCTATTAATTTGGCACTTTTC
Source organism: Podarcis raffonei (assembly GCF_027172205.1). Lineage (NCBI taxonomy): Eukaryota > Metazoa > Chordata > Lepidosauria > Squamata > Lacertidae > Podarcis > Podarcis raffonei. The sequence continues at coordinate 68,201,697 of NC_070607.1, forward strand.
CTTTTCAATATATAGACATACTGCGCTTCATCTGCAAGCTACCAAAATGTCTAGGGTAGCAAGATTCCGAAGTCAAGTCAGTGAGGATCCAGATATTGACAACTTATTGTCTACGCTGTCTGCTGAGGAGATGGAAGAGCTAGAAAAAGAGCTGGATGCCTCTGATACAGATGCAAACATTCCTGTGGGGTTGCGGCAGAGAGACCAAACTGACAAGCAACCAAGTGGCAAATACAATCGAGAGGCAATGCTCAATTATTGTGAGAAGGAGAGCAAGAAAATTCTTCAGAGGGAACAATCAATGGATGTAAGTTGTTGCTCTTACTGAGTGTTGGGAAAAGGAGTATTTGTACAATTTGGGGGGTGGGGAGGCAGGAACAGGACTTATGTGTTATGAAAACCACTTAAGGGTCACTAGCAAATTTATGAGTCAATAGCTGAGGACTGTCCCTCCTAGAGAATAGTAATGAGCATGGTAAGATGCAGCAGAATTAATACAATTTTAAGTGTTAGCTCTTCCAAAAGGGGATAATCAATAACCCAGCAGGGAACATCAAGGTGTTAGTGTTTTACTGCTAACTGCTACCTCTATTATTAATATTATTTCATTGTATTAGTTTGTGCTTCACACATAAAGAGTCTCCAAGTGGCTTCAGAATTTTTAAAGCATAACATAAACTCAGCAAGGAAAGAACAATGCATCATAATAAAAGGTGTACAATAAGCTATAAAACAAATCCAATACAACAGCAGCAAAACATTCAGCAACATACACATGCCGTCAATAGATAGCAATAATCCATCAAATGCCTGGGAGAAGGGGTGAGTTTTAACTTGGTGCCAAAAGGATGCTTATGATTGTGTCAGGGGAATCTTGTTGCCTTCCACTCTCGCAAATATGTCCCCAAGAGTTATGAAATATAAGTCACTGTCACAATACAGTATCTTTGTTTCTGCCATTTGGACTCTGCTGCTCTGTGTCCTCCAGCCCAGCAGGGGGCAGGAACATATAAGGGTCAGGAGGCCATTCGTTTTCAGTCCTGACTGGGGTTCCAGGTCTGATTGCTTCCTGCCACCTTCCTTACCAAAGGCTGTGATACTGACCTTGGGAATCTAGCCTCAATGGTTGTACCAGCTGTGCCTGAGAGCAGAAACTGAGGCAATGGCACACGGGTACTTTCTGGTGCTCTGATGGGGTGGAGCATGTTGTGGTGAGGATGGCACAAGCACCATGTTGGCGGGGGTGGGGGTGGCAGGTTCTCATGCATCTGTGCCCACCACTGCCAGCCTGATACCCCTCCATCCCTACCACTGCTGTGCCTCATCCTGGTCCTGGCAAATGACAGCATCAACACAGCTGGGTGGGGGGCAGTGCAGTTGCAGCAGCACTCAATTTCATACACACTAAAATGGTAAATAAATGGGATAAAACAGCAAAATGAGAAGGGAAAGCAAGGCCATGGAGGAGTTTGACAGCAAGAGGAAGAAATCTGAGAACAGACAGGAAGCCAGGGCAGGAATAAAAACTGGTGTAAAATAAATGATCTACCTTCATTATTCTTGATGTATTTTATAAAATTTGATAATATTGTGTGCATAGCAGTAGCCTTTGCAAGCTGTCCAGTTCTATATTCTGATAGGATGCCTCCTGCTGCTGCTGCTGCTGCTGCTGCTGCTGCTGCTTTGATGCTGGAATTTGACTTGGGGCAGCATAGGCCACTGAGCAAGAAAAGCTGGAGAAAGGAGACGTATTTATTATCAGTGGTGATTTGCTTCACAAAATCAGAGCCACAGTAATGTTGACTTCACACAATTGAAAAGTTGCAATATTTTGTCTTGGAGGGGTTGCTACCAGTCTGTGCAGGGGTTGTCTGTGTTGTTGTTTTTAAATAATTGCATAGCACGCAAAAATTCAACAGGTTAAGTAATTCCCATAATTGAACCTCCATGCTTAGAGAAGCTGAACCTGTTCTATTTCTGTCTGCCATGGAGCTGGAAAAAGTGGCTTGATCTCTCCCCACTGCACACAGACTGATCACTTTTGCAGAATTAAGTGTTCACTACACAAGGGTGTGGTTGTGAGGGCTCAAAAGAATTCAGTTACTTGCGAGGGAAGGGGGATTGTAAGAGCTTTCAGGGGCATAGGCTTATCTTTAACATTAACATCAGGAGTCCTGCGAAATTCTGTTTGTAATTTGGGACACAATACCGCGTTGAAATACCGCGTGCTTTTTTCTGTTTAAAAGCAACAACAGAAAAACTTACGAAATGTAACAGACAACTTAGAGAGGTTAAATCTAAAAAACCATTTTCAGTCACTTGGTCTCTGTTGAATTTGTTTTGAGACAACAGGGAGCAATTCTCCCCACAGATCTTCAGTGCCCATGATGGACAGGTATTATAGCTTGAAATCATCATCACTGACTGGCAGTGACTGTACAGGCAGGAGTCTTTCCCAGCCCTTCCTGGAAAACCCAGGCATTGGTTGGCATCTATCTGTCTCGGGAGACAATAGAGGAGTGTGCTTTTGGAAGTGAAGTCAAACCGTTTGAAGGTTGCAGCGCCTGCTGTGGCTGTAGAGACTGATGGGTGAAAGACATGCTTTGTTGCAGCTGGGGCAGAAGAAGGCATTCGGTTGTGCTGCTGCAGATGCACCATGGCGTTTCTTCTCTCTGCGCTCCATGCAGCAGTCATTCCTCCTAGGCTGGGCTTTTGCATGCAAAGAATGGATGTCCTCTTCCACTGAACTTGGACCCTGTGTTCGTGCATGCAAATAAAGTTGGCAATAGTTAATTGATTTCGAGTGTCGAAATATATAAAATGTGTTTTTCTTTGCATTGGCTGTTCTGTTTGGAAACTAAAACATGTAATGTGTATGAAACTAGCACCAAGAAAAATGTGGCTTTTAAAGTGCAGGTTCTGTATTTGTTTGTATTTAGACTGCTAGGCTATTTGGTCCAGCCTAGGGGCTTGGAGCATGTAACTGGGAATACATGCCTGTTTTTCTGCTCCAGGATGAGCTGAACGAAGGCCAGAACAACAACAACACAACTGTGGTATTTCAACGAACAGTCATTCTTGACAGTTCATTTTTCAGTCTCGCCCAGGAAGTATTCTGAACTGCAAAGCTGATGAAAACCAGTGAGACAAACGGAAAACATAGCTGCTTGTGGATGGGGCCTTGCATGGCTTGTGACCCACCAGACTCAATCTAGCCCACCAGCCAACCTTGTCAGCCAGGTGCTTGATAAAACCCCTGTGTGTTTTCAGTCCCAGGAAGCAGCAACAAGTTCATTGAGCCCCTGGGACTGTGGGCTGATTGGCTGTCTCTTGGTGAGTCACAGGCTCTTTCATGTATGCATAGTTCATGCCTCCTTTATAGCTCCAGTCCTGCAAATAATTATGCAGTGTTTCTCTTTATTTCTTTGGTTTCCCACTAGATAAAGTTAAGCACACTGTGTATGCAGCACGATTCTTTGTAAGCATCCAGTTTAAGGGAATCTGCATAAACAATGAGTTTAACTAGAGCATGCAGGATGATTTTAAAAAACCCTCCATAATAGGAAGTAGACAGTTGAAGACACTGTTAACCCTTATTATTATTATTTGTGGCTCAGGGTTCACTTGAATGCTATGGAGAAAATACATCTCTCCTAGAGAGTGTTTCTTTAGCAGAGGAGCTTCATGAACACTGTACTTGCCAAGTTGTGTGCTGCGAAGAGTGCACAAGCAGTTCAATCCTATTTAAAGCTCCCATCATTGTAGCCAAACATTTCCTTCCACCCAGTTGCTAAAGCAGCTGTGCCATCCTTTGCCAGGCAAACAGGGCAGGTGGACAGCTCTGTCCCACTTGCCTCTCCTTAAAACTACGCATGACATTAGGAGATTTGTGATGGTAAGAAACTAAGAGGAGCCTGTTGGAGGAGGCAAGTAACCCGTTTAGTCCAACATCACTATTCCCACAGTGGCCACCCAGACACCTGTGAGAAACCCATGAGCAGAACCAGGCACAAGAGCAGACTCCCCACACTCCTCCATGGGTTCCAGTATCTGGTATTCAGAAGCATTACTGCCTCTGACCATGAAGGCAGAGCACAGTAATCATTTATCAATAATTATCCATTAAGGAGGCCCTAACCTCCACAACTTGTCCAATCTACTTTTAAAGTATCCAAGTTGGTGGCCATCAGTTCTTCCTGTGGTTGTGAGTTCCACAGTTTATGCACTGAGTAATGAAGTACTTTCTTTTATCTGCCCTGAATTCTCCAGCGTTCAGCTCCATGGAAATTATCAATCTCATGTTTCTTTGTTTGTAGTGAAATTCATCATTCAGATTGGGGTGTGTGTGGAAATTTGATCACAGCCACAGCAGTAACAATGTCCTGAAAGAACTCTGGAAGGGACTCCCTTGGAAGGTGGTGGACTCTCCTTCCTTGGAGATTTTTAAGCAGAGATCGGATAGCTTTAGTTGAGATCCCTGCATTGCAGCGGATTGGAGTAGATGATCCTCAGGGACCTTTCCAACTCTATAATTCTATAATTTTCCTACATGCCATTTTTGTGATCACTATCATACACATACACCCAGCTGGTTTCCCATTGGTCAGTGTCTCTCTGTGTGTACATGCACACACAAACACACACACACACACACACACACTTGTGCACAGGGAACTTCCTTACTAGCACCAACTTGTGTTGGTGCCAAGATTGTGAGGCTGCTATCAGCTCTCATGATTGGGTTCAAAATGTTTCTTATTCTACCTGCCCACGACCTGGTCAAAAATCAAACACACATAGGACAGAAGAAGAGCCTTTTTAGATCAGATCAAATGTCTATCTGATCCAATATCCTGTTTCTCACAGTGACTAGTCCAGAGATGGAGAACCTGTGGCCCTCCAGATGTTGCTGAACTAACTTCCATCATCCCTGACCATTGGCCATGCTGGCTGAGCCTGACGGAAGTCTCAACAACATCTGGAGGACCACAGGTTCCCCATACTTAGTCAGGTTAGATGCTTCTAGGAACATAAATGCAATAGCCTTCCCTTCATGTTTTCCTATCTGAATACTGAGGTTCCATTTAACTATTCTTGCTAATGGCTATTGACAAGACTAGCATGAATTTGCCTCCATGCCTTTTTAAAGCTCCTGAACCACAGAGACGTCCCCCTAGAATCAATGCTGTAGTGTCAATGGTTGGTGCTACCCCAGTGTTACTTTTTCATATGTGCACCATGATGCCATCATGGGAAGTCATAAGCTTTGCTCTGTGATTGTCTGTTGCTCTGAAGCAAGAACAGAGGATTGGTTTCAACATTGTTCTGGACTTAAGAGCCAGCTGTAGAGAATCAGTTAATGTAAAGCAACCAAAGTCCAAGGAATAAATACTTACACTATAGTGAAAGTAACAAGGGAGTTAGAAGAGCCAGCGGAAAGGCATTAAAAAGTGCCAATTGTAGCTACTCTTTGTTTAGTGGATTTTTGTTACTTCAGGTGATCAACCTCCCTGCCTGTTTATTGCTCCATGGTTTGTCTTTGATGAAATCAGTTTCATGTGTAGCCCTACAAAAAGTACAGTGGTACCTCGGGTTACATATGCTTCAGGTTACATATGCTTCAGGTTACAGACTCCACCAACCCAGAAATAGTGCTTCAGGTTAAGAACTTTGCTTCAGGATGAGAACAGAAATCGTGCTCTGGCGGCACGGCAGCAGCAGGAGGCCCCATTAGCTAAAGTGGTGCTTCAGGTTAAGAACAGTTTCAGGTTAAGTACGGACCTCCGGAACGAATTAAGTACTTAACCCGAGGTACCACTGTACTTATTATTTCATTGAGGTTTTGTTCATAGCAATAATACTGATTAAAATAAGCTGCTCAAGGGGTTAGGTAATACAGTATAAGAAGGGCTCCTTTCAAAACTTCAACTATTCAGCAAGTTATTTAAGGTATGACAGCTAAATTTTGCTGAAGCTTAACCAGGTAAGTGTAAAATGTAAAGCTTTTGAAGTAAGAGAGAAATTGGGGGTTGCATCCAATGTCAATGCTACTCAAAGCAGACCCATTACACAACTGACTTTGTTCCATTAAATTCACTGGATCTACTCTGAGTGGGACAATCAGTACACATTAAAAAAAAAATCTGGCTCAAGGGCGCTCCCACCTCTGATGTTTGGAGTCATCAGGTGCATACAATGTAAGCTGCCATCCATATGTAAGCTGTAGTTTCTTGAGAAATACTGCTGGCTGGTGCCCTTTCTCTCAAACTTCCATCCAATTTGAAAATGTAAGCCACATTCACTTCTCAGTTCAGCTGAGGTGTGCACATTTGAGGTAGCCATTGTGTATGCACAGATGACAGCTCTTGTGCAGATGACAGCTTTGTGAATAGGAATTCGGGGTTTTGTGTGCAGTGAAACCAAACAGATAATGTGCATTGGGTGAAAGTGTCCTAACCCCCTCTCCAGTGTGTACAGCAATGGACAAATGCAACTTGAAACGCAGTGAAAGGAAACAACCTCATTGCATTTTAGGCCACTAATGCATACATAGCCTTAGTTGGATACAGCCCCTACTAAGGTCCCCATGTGGACAGCACATGTGTGCCTTCATGGTACCTTCAATAATATAACGCCATATAAATGTGTACTGAATCATCACATGGAGGATGGGGACAGGATCACACCTGATGCTCCCCACCCCAATATCCTCATATAGATTATCAAAGCTAGAGGTCAGTGAAGCATTATTTGTTATTTTTAACAATGTTCCCTCCTCGCCCCCCCAAAAAAGTTTGTTCCTAAGAAATGATATGGTGTGCCTTTGGATCATATGGTTTTGTTCCTTTTTTCTTTGGAGTCCAAGGGTAAGGTTAAATGCCACCAAATAAACTGGTCATTTGGATTTGTTTTATTGCTCTTAAAAGCCTGGGAACCTCACCTTAAGATATCCTTTGCCAGAGGACATCTGCAGCCTAGTAAGAAAAGAATGCATGTTATGTTAAAAAAAAAACAACCAACAAAAACCCTAACTTTACAATATGGCACAATTGGATTTCCAAGTTTTTGCTTTCTAAAATCCATTTAATAACAGTATCTGAAAGAAAGCAAATTTCCAAATAGCATACCCAGTTTCACTGGATTTACTTCCATTGTAGTGCAAAGTTCTGCAAAGAGTAGATTTCATGGAATCGTGATTTCATGGACCAAGCTAAAGAAAGGCCCCAAATACACATTTTTAAAATATTGAACGGCATCTTCAAAGAGTTACCAACTTGCTTAATTTGAAGTATGCACTACAGAGCTAAACTGTAGAAGACAAAGAACTTATGCTGGTGGTCAAGCTGCCTGGTAAATCTGCCCCTTTAGATCATGTTGCAGTAATAAGAGCTTGCCTAGCTGACTCTCTTCTCTTTCCATCCCCGGAGAGAAAGAAAAAATACCCTGTCCAATCCCTTCCTCCTCCTTGGGCTTGTTAGTAATAGGGGGATTAACACTCCTGAAACCCCAGATCCCAGCAGCAGCGGGCCTGAAACCAGGGCCAAATTTCTTATGACATGAAGATCTCTCACAGGCTGAGAAGATCATCATCCGAATGCAGTCTTCCTTGTGCTCCTCTGGTTCTTCCATAAGTAGAGTAGTGACTTTAGCATTCTCTTGTTTCAACCGAACCCTTTTGAATGGTTGGAACTTTTTAAGTTCTGTTAGTTTGGAATTTTCTCAAGGCTGAAATTAATTCTGGGTCACTTCAATCTAGTCACAGCTGAGATTCTAGTGTCACTATTTGGCATGTTGCTATCATCTCCCCCCACCCTTCGCTCCACCCCAGGTATGCAGCACCTCCCATCTCCCCTGGGTTATACAAGAATAACATGTGAATCAGCCTTTGTTAATGCTGTGACTTCTGTCATGATCATCTGAGACACTGGACTGTATTTTGAGCAGAGATGGGCAACCTGTGGCCCTCCAGCTGTTTGTTTGTTTGTTTGTTTATATATTTATTGTATTCATATCTTGCCTTTCTCCCAAATTGGAGTTCAAGGTGCCTCACAGCATTTTAAAACACCATTATAAAATACATAGTACTATAGTATAAACAAACTAGTTAAAAACAATACAGTGGTACCTTGGTTCTCAAACTTAATCTGTTCCGGGAGTCCGTTCGACTCCTGAAACCATTTGAAAACCAAGGTGCAGCTTCTGATTAGCTCCAGGAGCTTCCTGCACTCAATTGGAAGCCATGTCGGACAGTCGGATTTGTTCAGGAGCCAAGCCATTCGAGTACCAAGATACTGTAGTTGAAATATATTGAAACACATGTAACATTATAGTTGTTCTATAGTTTGTAATAACATGAAGATCTCTCACACACTGAGATCATCATCCCATTTCTCTTGACTGGAGACCCACAGATTCCCCATCGGTTTTTCTTACCTCATGGAAATGCAATATGTCAAACCATAGAGCTTTTAGTCCTGTGCCCAGTGGTTTGTTCTCCATGGCTGATTAAGTGAATTAATACAATAATGAAACAGATGTAGAAGACCAGAGTGAAGGCTTGGTTGAAGGCCTGCTTAGCAGGTGACAGTGCTCAGGCTGAGACTCAAAGCATCCTTAGAGCTGAGGGGTGTCCATAGAACTGCCCAGTTCATGGCTACTTCCTTTTCTCTTAGCCCATGCAAATCCCTGCTTGTGGCAATGCATTTGCCCGAAGCAGATATTGCCTCATTGATTTGCCAGGAGCAGAGCCTCCAGTTATGCTGCAATAATCTTTCTCTAAATGCTCTGCTTGTAAGTTCCCCAAAGGCATCTTACTAGTGCTGTTGGTGACAGAGTGTGAGATTAAGTGGAGGTTTGATCTGATCCATCAAGGCAATTCTTGCATATTCAGTGTTGCATGCCAACAATTGACAGGCCTTTGGGTGGTATTTATAATGTGCCTATTACATTTTTATCACACCCTGCAAGGCAATGCACCTACAAGGAGCCCAGGGCTTCTTGTCCCTGCATGTGCAGTTCCTTCCTGTCCCTGCTTGTATCCAGGGCCGACTTAAGCATATCCGGCACCGTGGTGCAGAATGGGTGTGGGGCAACATTCTTGGCACCCCTCCCCCTCCCCATCCTCCCCGCGGGCTTCCTTAGCAGTCCCGCTACTGCCGCGGGGTGGGCAGGAGGGAGAAGGGTGCCACATAGCTTTGCGCACCGCCGCCACTGCCTCCTTTCCCAGGCAGGCAGGAAGCGAGAGATCGTGGCTGGCCATAGGAAGAGCCACCGCCGCCCAGCATGCCCTCGCAGCTGTTCCCGGTCGGTCCCAGACACCCGCTGCTGGGCGCACCTGATGGGCGGGTGCCATGGTGCAGGGCACCACTAAACCTAATGGGTAAGACAGTCCTGCTTGTATCCTCACAACAAATCTGGATGGCAGGTTAAGCCGAGATATAATGATGGACCAACAGCAAGTTTCGTGGCTGGGAAGGGATTCGAGCTGACAGCTCCCCCAACATGCTAAGAACCATACCACATGTGAGAGGCAGCTTCTGCTTGTGGCAGATGAGTTCATTGCAAGCAGGGAGATGCCCTAGGTGGGAATAAAGCTCTTCCGCAACTCAGGATAGCCACACGCTTTGCCTCTATCTTCAAGTAACCAAAGTCTATGTGATAAGTACACATAGGGCCATAGTTTAGTGGTGGAACAACTGCTTTCCATACAGAAGATCCCAAGTCCCATTCCTGGCATCTCCATGTAGGGCTGGGAGACACTCCTTGTCTGAAACCCTGAAGAGACACTGCTAGTCAGTGTTGACAATCCAACGGACCAATGGTCTAACGTAGTAGAAACCAGCTTCCTGTGTTCCTCTGTTTGCCTCATGTTTCCACCTCCATGCTGGATGTCAGTCTGCAGCCTTTTCTTCTGTGTAGGTATATGAGTTGAAGGCAGTGGCGTAGCGTGGGTTGTCAGCACCCGGGGCAAGGCAAGTAATTTGCGCCCCCTAGCCCGTGGATTTGCGCCCCCTAACCCCCAAATGTTGCGCCCGGTGCGGCCGGCCCCCCTGCACCCCCCACACTACGCCACTGCTGGTGAAGGCGCTGCAATTGTGCGTAATTGCGCGGCGAGGTAAAACCAGAGTCCCGAGAACAATAAGCGAGGCTGCCACAAACCCCCGAGGGGTATTTAGCTGGAGGGTCGCCGCCGCCCGAAAGAGAAGCAGCCGGAGGGCCCCTGAAGAACCCGGCTCGGAAGAATCCTCGCCACAGAAGGGCGACTGGCGATTAGGAACTGCGCTAGAGGGAGCGTGACTATCTCTCCAGAGGGAAAGGCCGCAAAGGGCGCCCCACATGCCGGTCAAGGAAGGCTCCCCTCCTCCAAAGCAGACCCGATCCAGGCGGCTCCATAAAGCTCCTGGAGAGAGGCGGGGGGGGGCGCGGAGAGACAATGCCAAAACTCAGGGGGCTCCTTGAGCAGAGACACTTGCGGCAGTTTAAGACAATTGCCAGAGATGAGCCCCGCAGGGGGAGGCAGGGTCCTCTATCGCCCACCCCAGCTGCCCTTCTTGTATCTAAAGCCAGTTTGGCAGGGGGCGGTGGAAGGGTCTGGAAGGAGCGGGGACCACCGCGGAGCACACACACCGGGAGCTGGAGAGGCGAGGCCCAGCCTGATAAGCCGAGAAGGGGCCAGCCCAGAAGGCGCAGCTTCACAGCCGAAGCTGTCCTCGGCTTGGGGAGCCGGAGAAGCTGTCGGGTCAGGGCCCTGGCGCAGGCCTAGCCGCTCCCGCGACGCCTCTTTGCTCCCGGGATCGGGGCCGCCAGCTCAGCGCTGGAGCCGAGGGAGCCCCCAGGCAGGCCTGCGAGCAAAGGCAGAGCCGCCGGGCGGTGGCCGCTTCTGCAAGGCGGCCGGAGAAGCGGGGACCCCCTCCCCTCCCCGCGTCCCCCCCCACTCGCTCCCCCCTCTGAAACTTTGCTAACACTTCCGCGCTGAGCCTCTGACAATGGGGGCGGGCCGAGGGCACGACACGGCTGGGCCCTCTGGACTCGTGCCCCCCCCATATGTTGCGCCCGGTGCGGCCGGCACCCCTGGCACCCCCCACGCTACGCCACTGGTTGAAGGGACCCCATATATTATTGTGATGTTTTCAGATGGTGTTTGGTTAACAAGGCAAAATATTGAAGGGCTGAGAGATACTTCACTGTAAACTGACTAATCTGGAGTTTACGACTTTGCTGCTATCTAAAATATGCACCTTTGATCAGACCAGACATCCACAAACCAATACCTGCCAGCTGTGCTGGAGATTGCTAACCCAATGTCCATTCCTCCTAGACAGCTTTACCTACTCTGCTCCTTTGAGCTGGCGGAGGAACGGGGGTGATTTTGCATCTGCTTAACCTTGTATGGTAAATACCAATCATTTTCCTGGAATGAGAGAAAAAGACAGAAGCCAGGTCCATGAGGTTCATTTGGAATTTATCAGGGATGGGAAAGTAGCAGGCATATATGATCTTGGTTCTCTACTGAATCTCAGAAGAGCAAGTTATATTTGGAACTACTTTGACTACATAATAACAGGTTTTCTTTTTCTCTGATGGTTAGGACAACCATAGGTAACCAAGAAGCTGTTTATAAACAACCTAAAATAGAAATGAGCATCTCTATGACTTCTTCATACTCAAAGAGCCAAATGCACACAGCTCAGGGGGCATCAATTAACCTTATTGGTAGCGAAAGGAGTGCCATTATAATTGTGTTTATTCATCACTAACTACATAAAATGTTTCAAAGCCTTTTCACTGTGAAAACATCAAGGGTAGTTTGTCTGTGGATAAACACCAACTCCCTCGGCCTGAAGCAAGATGAGCACCGTACTCCACAGTTGACTTTGACTGGACTTAATCATCTAGGGGTCATTTACCTTTACCTTTTACCTTACCTAGTTATCAATGAAGTTTTACTCAGAACAGACCCATTAAAATTAAAGCACATTAAGTCTGTTACTTCTAGTGGGTCTACTACTTCATTTCATAACATCTGCAGAATACAAAACTTAAAACATCAAAAAGATAAAACTCACCCAGCAATGTTATAAAAAGACAAATCTACCCCAACCCACTAAAGGAGGAACATGATAAAATTATTTAGTAAAAGAGCTTATCCTGCAATAAAAGGTGAATTGTGCCATACCCTATTAAAAGACTGGTCCAGACTAGAGTAACATACCATATGATCCCAGTTAAGAACTGAATGCTACAGTAAACAAGAACGTATTTGCCTGGTGTCTAAAAGTTGATGATGATGGTGCCAGGGACATCTCTCTAGAGATGAATCCTGACCCTACTCACGCCCCAATTTTAGCAAAGCATCTCTCTAGGAAAGGACCATAACAACTCTCAGATCTGCAAAGAAAATCATGGCCCAAAATCATGGTTGTGTAGCATCTACACCAGAGCTTTCCAAACTGTGTGTCATGACACGTTAGTGTGTTGGCTGCAGTGTGTAGGTGTGTTGCACAAACACTCCCCATGCTCCTCCCAGGGCTGGAAAGGGGTTAGTTTAATCTCAGGTTTGCTAGTAAAACTGAATTACTGTGTTGTGAAGTGATGCATGTCTAAAAAGTGCGTCACCAACATGAAAAGTTCGAAAAGCACTGTTCTAATTATTTCCTCTAATAGCAAACTCAGGCAGTGAGTTCCTATTCAGGCATATAGCCCAAACTGGAGAAACAAAAGGAAAATATTTGATTAGAAGCAGGACCTAAACAGCCTTTCTGTGGAACCAGTGAACATAAGAATTTACAAAAGTAGTTAAGTAATTCTCTAATACTTGTTACAATCCAGAAAAATAAGCCAAGAGTGGTACCCGAAGGCATATTCTGTTGTGTGTGACCAGGGTCAGAATGAGGAACAGAGTTAACCTCTGTGACCTCTCCGGCTGATGCTGATGTGGCAGCCAATGTCAATTCACCATTCCCAGAGTCACACTATGTCCAGCCAGAAAGTCCAAAGACACGAGTCAGCTGGAGCCTGTGAATTGCTTTGTTTGGGGGGGGGGGGAGAAGGACCATAAAAGGAAACTTCTCAACGAAAAAGGACAATTGAGGTTAGTGGTAGCGTATAGGAATCTGGAAGGGGTTTATCAGTTCCTTGTCCAATAGGTTGTTGCTTATAGAGCCTACATAGGAGTTCATGCAGAAGGAGAAGAAAGTGTAAGTAATTCATGCCAAGGCCAAAAATCTTGATTTCCCATATATACTCATGGTGGTGACTGACTGGGAATGAGACCTAGGAGACATAGTGGCCACCCCAATAAAGATGCCAACCTGGTAAAGCTTCAGAAGTCATGCTTCTGAATCAATGGCTACCAGCCACAGTGGCATTGTTCTGCCTTCACTGTTGGAGGCAGTATGCTTGGAGGATACCAGTTGGTGGAAACCACAATTGTCCCTGTGCTTGGGTCCTGCCTGAGGGTTTCCCTATGAGAGAAGGATGCTGGACTGGAGGGGCCTTTGGCCTGGCCCAGCAGGATCTTCTTGTGTTCCTAGTGACAGGTGTCTGCCCCAGGTTTAGTTGTTTTGTTAGCTCTCTCACAATATCCATTGTCTGCAAAGTCATTCAGGCAGAGAATGAGCAAGTTACAGTATTTGAATAGGGGTAAACAGCTGGATTCAGAGAGAGCACAAAAACCAGCAGGCGAATTTTGCACCTGACGAAATGATGAAGACATCAAGTTGATCATCTTCAAGTTTGTTTTGGGGCAACAATGTTACTTAGCCATATTCTCTTTTTCACACCGTCTGAACGGTTCACACTGAAAGGTAATTGAATATCAGTTGACATTTGAGGAACTGTTGACACCTTCAAGTTGAGAGATGCAGTTGGCACTGCATAAGCTGCTGCTAACTGCATAATCTTTCTGCAGCTTGGCACCACCAACTCATCTGTGATGGGAGTGTATTGATCTGAATGCTAGAGTTTAGCTGGATGCTGCACAACTGAAATGTTTCTTCATGGAAATAGGCTTTTGGGTGTTACGGAGCTAGTTCTGTAGTCAACATTATCCACAGTCATGTTTCTGAATGCATCTCTTCTCAAACAAGTAGAATAAGCTGCACTTTCTTGTTAGCAATGTTCATAAATAGCATTAGAGAGATCTGTTGTGATTGTGAGTAGTCATATAAAATACAGTGGTACCTCAGGTTACATACGCTTCAGGTTACATACGCTTCAGGTTACATACGCTTCAGGTTACAGACTCCGCTAACCCAGAAATAGTGCTTCAGGTTAAGAACTTTGCTTCAGGATGAGAACAGAAATCGTGCTCCGGTGGCGCGGCGGCAGCAGGAGGCCCCATTAGCTAAAGTGGTGCTTCAGGTTGAGAACAGTTTCAGGTTAAGTACGGACCTCTGGAACAAATTAAGTACTTAACCTGAGGTACCACTGTACATAGACCAAGATGAGTTATGGAATTAGTTTTCATGACTAGATACACTTTGCCTCCTTGGAGTCCTCCTGTAATGAACATCCTCAGATACTGTGTGTCATGCCCCTTTTCCCAATGTGAAGTGGTGTTTCATTTTCTGCTGTGCCATGTGGTGTGTGACTGGCTTACTTCCTTGGATTATTTAGATTGTTTTACTGAATTATTCCTCACAAATCCTTTTCTTTAGAAAAAAAATATCCTGCAGCTAATGAAGTTTTCCATCTCTGTCTATGCTGAGAAAATGCCTGTTGAGTTTTGGTCTTACAGCTCTTAAAAGCAAATCTTTTCCTTTGTAAAAGACTTATTCTTATTTGCTCACCCTTTTGGGGGGGGTGAACCTCACATTTTTAATAGCAACTGGAAATATTTGTTAAAAATATTTAACAAAGGAAATAGAATAGACTCTCAAACTGGGTGCAGTCCTAAGCATAGTGCATTAGTGTCAGATTTATACTGGACTGTCCACACATCATTCTGCTTTATTAGTTGTTCTGTGATGCTTTGCCAATGTCACCATATTGTTGCAGTTGAGAGGGACACTCTTGCACCATAATGCAACAAAGAGGGACAACGAACTCACTCTGGAACACTTGTGGTATGAAACGTTCCAGGGATTCAGAAAGAAGCTATGGTACACATGCACTGACTGGAAACAAAGTAGTATGTCTGCCCCAAAACTTGCAGATGCAAACGGTATTGAAAGCAGGATCCCATATAACACGGGTGTCAAACACAAGGCCCGCGGGCCGAATGCGGCCCGCCAGACCTCGTCATGTGGCCCGTGTAGCCGCCGCCGGCCGCCAGCCTTCACCTTTTATTCTCGCTTTTTTTTTGTTTACACAAGAAAGCCGCCTCTTCAGCGCATGCGCAGCAGCCTACAAGCCAGAGAACGTCTGCCCTCTAGCGGCGCTGGCCGTTCTACACAGGAAACCTCCACTTTACATGCATTCGGGAAACCTCCACTTGTTTTTATATTGAGCGCATATTGAGTCCTATAGATACAACCGGCCCTTTGAGGGTGACCAAACTGCTGATGCGGCCCCCGATGAATTTGAGTTTGACACCCCTGCCATATAACCACCTCCATACCATCATGAGCACAAATCATTGTGAATAAAAAGATGTCCAGAGGGACCTTTCTTCTTGTTTAGGATTGGTGCCTGCCTTGTGTCTGCATTGCAGAGAAGGTTGGGATAGATATTATTATTAAGGTAAAGGTACCCCTGCCCGTACGGGCCAGTCTTGCCAGACTCTAGGGTTGTGCGCTCATCTCACTCTAGAGGCCGGGAGCCAGCACTGTCTGCAGACACTTCCGGGTCACGTGGCCAGCGTGACAAGCTGCATCTGGCGAGCCAGCGCAGCACACGGAACGCCGTTTACCTTCCCGCTGGTAAGCGGTCCCTATTTATCTACTTGCACCCGGGGGTGCTTTCGAACTGCTAGGTTGGCAGGCGCTGGGACCGAACGACAGGAGCGCACCCCGCCGCGGGGATTCGAACCGCCGACCATGCGATCGGCAAGTCCTCGGCACTGAGGTTTTACCCACAGCGCCACCCACGTCCCAGATATTATTATTATCAATACATAATTAGAGGGTTAATGTGGAATACAGAGATGCTTGTTGGGGGATGTTTATATGTGACAGCATACATTTTTTCCTTGGGTGCTCTTATAAATCCTCTGATTATAAAAAGGTAAAGGTAAAGGGTCCAGTCATGGCCGACTCTGGTGTTGCGGCGCTCATTTCACTTTATTAGCCGAGGGAGCCGCAGTACAGCTTCCGGATCATGTGGCCAGCATAACTAAGCTGCTTCTGGTGAACCAGAGCAGCGCACAAAAATGCCGTTTACCTTCCTGCCAGAGCGGTGCCTATTGGAGCTGCTAGGTTGGCAGGAGCAGGAGGGACCAAGCAACGGGAGCTCACCCCGTCGCAGAGATTCGAACCGCCAACCTTCCGATCGGCAAATTCTAGGCTCTGTGGTTTAACCCACAGCGCCATCCACGTCCCTCCTCTGATTATAGTCCTCTGATAAATGACTAGGCTGGATCAGGTCAGTCAAGGTATGTTCACATTACTCCACATCAGTGCATTCCCACTGCTAGTTTTTGCAGCAACTTTCACATGACGATCGATATCGATCCCATAGTTCCCTCTGCAAAGGTGTTTTGGCTTGGAGAAGTGGAAGAATCATAGAGTTGGAAGTGACCGTGAGGGCCATCTAGTCCAACCCCCTGCGATGCAGGAATCCCATCCACAGCCATCCCTGGGTGGACTCGAACCACCAGCATTCTGCTTAATAGCCAGATGCGCTGACCTATGGTACCAGTAGGTAATAAGTAGCAGGTGATGTGGTAGAGGGTGCATGCCTCTTGCTCAAAGGGTTCCACGCAACCCAACACAACTGTGGGCTGTATCTGAGGAAACCATTTTGAGCTCCCCACTTTCAAACGTTCGCCCTGTGCCTACTTCAGATCCCAGTTGTAAGCCAAGCAACAATGTGGAAAGCCCAATTTAAGACAGGAATGAAGACCAGGAAGGAGATCAGATTCATGCTTTCCAGACATATGTTTAATGTGCACACGCCCATTCCAGAAACAGTAATGCTTTTGGGAGGGAGGAAATCCCTACCCAACCATCCCTGTGCAGGCACTTCTCAGAGTAAAGGAATCATTGGCAAGATTTGAAGCCTGCCATAGTTACCCCTAGGAGTTATTTCCTGTCCCATGTGGGCTGAGCTGGCAGCTCCTAGGATTCTGGGTTTCCTGACCTTCAGAATTTTGCCAAGGTCATGTCTTTTCAGGCTACAGCTTAGGCTGTGTACACATTACCATTTATTCTGGCTCCCACATGCTCCCACCACTGGTGTTTAAAGTTGAGTACCCATGACCTTGGCCACAATCCATATAGTTGTAGCTTCTAGAGGAATGCTCCTAATGGATTGTGGCTTCAACCTGATTTGAACATGCAAGACATGCTTAAGCTGTGTTCAGACACTTGTGCAGATGATGGCTTCCTTGAATAGGAGTGCAGAGGGTGTTGGGGCACATGGAAACAAATAGGGTAATGAAAGACCCTCCCTCTCTGGTGTGTACAGCAAGTGCAAATGCAACCTGAAATGCAGCCAGAGGGAACATCCTCACTGCATTTTAAGCCACTTAATGTATAAACCCTTTATTGGACTGTGTACACACACACACACACACACACACCCTTTCCCCCCCCCCTTTTTCTTTTTTACTCTGCATCCATTATGCTCCAGCTGCTAGTTTGGGAAGCAATGTACACACAGTGTTAGCCACAATCCTGCATCTATACTATCCTGCATCTATCCTGCCACTCCTTATGAAATACTGCATATTTATATGTTCTTCCTCAAACCAGCATCAATCCGAATTGAGAGAAAGAACTACCTAGCTGTGTTTTAAGCTGGTCCTGCGTCCACAGCCTTGATTTAAGGATAATTGCTTGAGGGTTATTGAGGACTGTTTTAGCGTAGTACTGTCTT
Source organism: Podarcis raffonei (assembly GCF_027172205.1). Lineage (NCBI taxonomy): Eukaryota > Metazoa > Chordata > Lepidosauria > Squamata > Lacertidae > Podarcis > Podarcis raffonei. Next base: position 68,219,673 of record NC_070607.1, read on the forward strand.
CCACTGGATGCTTAATGTAAATAATCTTTTCTTCTCGGTGACCAATCTAGATTTGCTGCTAGGGGTTGCACTCATACTTACATAGTCGTTGTTACTGACTCTCTGCAAGGCTGAAGAGCAGAGATGTTGCTTAGTAAGTATTGGCTGTTAACAACCCTTGAACCCAAGTGTGCCTTTCACATCCCTTGCCAAACACCTGCCAAGCTCTGCAGCTCAGTTAAGTCACTCTGTTGGTACCTGCTGAATAATACCCCTTGCACACAGCCACCCCTGGGCACCAGTCCAGGAGGCTAGCTGCACCAGGGAGAGGACCAAGGAGGGGATCATTAGTGCCTCAATGCCCAGATTCCAAACAAGAAGTTCCCAAGTCTCCTTTTCCTTTTAAGGAAACATCTGAGTGGGGCTGCGGAACAGTAATTGCCAGCAAGCAGCAGCAATGCTCATTTTAGTATGTTTAGGAGGAACTTGAAGCGCTTTAGTTTGTCAAAACATTTGTGATTAATCGGCGCAAGCAACAGGCTGGTTCTTTTTAAAGAAAGGCCAGGGTCAGAGCATAATAAGTTCGTGCCAATCGCTGCAAGGCATGGTGACTAGGGAGACATTTTGTCCACTCATGGGATGGTATAAGAGGGTAGGTCAGAGGTAGGGCTGCAAGTGAATTGCATAGCCTCCAGCGTTTCTCCGATGAAAATAGGGGCATCCTTTTCAGCGACGACAACAACAATTGTATTAATTTATACCCCACCCATCTGACTGGGTTGCCCCAGCTACTCTGGGTGGGTTCCAACTTATATAAAAACATAATAAATTACTGTTTAATCTACTGTCAAAGCTACCAATATAGGTTCTTGCCTCTTGTCCCTCTCTGCTTTTTCACTTAGGTTAATTCCTTTCAAAAAAAATAAATGCCAATTTCCTTTATTGTTTTTAAATTTTAAAATATTTGCAAAGGCTAGCAAGAGAAAGGGCTGTTGTTGCATTTCTAGGTGGCATAGGGCTATAGGTTGCCTTTCTGACCCAGCAGCAAACCATGTCTGAGGGTTTGGTCCACTTGTTTGCATTCCAGTCCTGGAAGGGCAGCTCTAGATACTGGACTCAAATGAGTCTCGTAATCTCTTAACTAAATACAGAGATCCTTGCTTTCTCAAAAGGGAGTCTGTTTATGGCCATAATGTAAATAATGTCTTAAGGCAAATTTGTTTTAACTATGTCCTGGGTTGTTGTTTTTCCAGATTTCTTAGACCAAAGTCATATAAAAGATAGCCTTTTCTATGGATGTCCTTTAGCTAGAGGGCATGTTGAAGCTGGATATGCAGATTCTAGAAAGTTTGGGTCCTGGCCATGCCAGAAATGAAATCCGTGTAAGCCAAAGAGATTCAGATGTAGGATTTTGGCTCATAAGGGACAGCAAGACCTGATGTTTATAGAAATGCTCATTGAGATCCAAAGGGCAAGTTCATTATGTGGAGGGTTTGGCATGAGCTGATCATGGATCCACGTCAGAGTCAAATGAGTGTTAATAAGACATTCCTGTCTTAAAATGCATCTAGGTTATTCTTCTTCTCAGTTCTAATTAAAGCTGATTTGGGGAGGAAATGGATAGGCTCTCCTTAACCACTGTCATTTTCTCCTATTAAATATGACAAAGATAGCCTCTGGGAGCAAACTGCATTTTTGCTGCATCATTAGCATGCTACTGTCTCAACAAACTTTTCTTTCTGTGTTTCTCCCCCTGCTCTAGGAAGAGAAAGCAGCAGAGAGGAAGAAAGATGTGAAGATTGTTGAAGAAAAACGAAAGGAAACCCATGGTAGAGATCTGAAAAGAAACAAATCTTCTGATCTCGGAAAAGAAGGGAAAAAAGAAGAAAATGTCCAGAAAGCTAATCAGAAAGGGAAGGATGAACTGGACACTACTAAGAACACTGGGCCAGTCAATGAAGAGAAGAAGGAGGCAAAGAAGTTACCCAAAGACAAATACAAAGCCATCTCAGTGGACAACAATGAAATTAAAGGAAGATGGGAAGAAAAGGGCCTGGCAGCCAAGATCAAAGCAGTTGAGGAAAAAAGGAAAGAAGAAAAGGCTACAGAGCTGAAGAGGGGGACTGAAAAGGACAAAAAGACGGGGGAGAAAAAAGAACCTGAAAAAACAGAAGCAAAGGGCTCAGCTTTAAAGTCAGGCTTAGACAGAAAGGCAGAAGACAAAAAGGAACCTGAAAAAACTGGAGAAAAAGGTTCCGCTTTAAAGTCAGGCTTAGACAGAAAGGCAGAAGACAAAAAAGAACCTGAAAAAACTGGAGAAAAAGGTTCCGCCTTAAAGTCAGGCTTAGACAGAAAGGGAGACGATAAAAAGGAATCTGAAAAAACAGGAGAAAAAGGTTCTACTTTAAAGTCAGGCTTAGACAGGCGGAGAGAAGACAAAAAGGAATCAGAGAGAAATGGAGAGAAAAGTCCAGCTTTAAAGCAAGGATCAAAGGTTGGCAGTGAGGCAAAATCCCCAACAGATAGCAAAGGAACCTCTGAGGGGAAAACCTCAATGTCAGGGCAAGAGAAAGGGACAACAGAAGCTCCTGAGAGCAGCCCCTCTAAACTGGCAGATGGCTCTTCCAGCCAGGGCACGGAAGAGGAAGCCACCAGCATCTTTGATGAGCCCTTGGAGAAAGTGAAGAATAACGACCCAGAGATGATAGAGATCAATGTCAATAACTCCGACTGCATCAACAACGAGGTCCTGGTGCGTTTTGCCGAGGCCTTGGAATTCAACACCGTCGCCAAGGTCTTTGCCCTGGCCAACACTCGCGCAGATGACCATGTTGCTTTTGCCATTGCCATCATGCTGAAGGCCAACAAGACGCTGACCAGCATCAACCTGGATTCCAATCACATCACGGGCAAAGGGATCCTGGCCATCTTCCGTGCTCTGCTGCAGAACAACACTCTGACCGAGCTCCGCTTTCACAACCAGAGGCATATCTGCGGAGGGAAGACGGAGATGGAGATAGCCACGCTGCTGAAGGAGAACACCACCCTCCTGAAGCTGGGCTACCACTTTGAGCTAGCAGGGCCCCGGATGACCGTGACCAACCTGCTGAGCCGCAACATGGACAAGCAGCGGCAGAAACGCCTGCAGGAGCAGAAGCAGGCTCAGGGAAAAGGGGAGAAGAAGGACTTATTGGAGGTGCCAAAGGCAGGAGGCCTGCCAGCTGCTTCTTCACCTAAGGCCTCACCAAAGCCATCCCCCAAAACGTCCCCTAAGGTTTCCCCTAAGAAGGCTGGAGCCCCAGAAGTACCACCTCCACCTCCTCTGGCCCCTCCTCTGGCTCCTCTCCTGGCTCCTCCCCTGATCAATGAAAACTTACGGTTGTCGCTCTCTCCGGCATCTCAGAGGAAGATGGTAGAGAAAGCTCTCCCACCACAAGAGAAGAACTCCAGAGACCAGCTTCTGGCAGCCATTCGCTCCACCAATGTCAAACAGCTGAAGAAGGCAAGTAAAGGGCAAATGTGGGAAGCATCCTGGGGTGAAGTCCTTCCTGGGTTCATTGAAGCTACACTCTTAATAATGCCAGCTATCTAGGATTAGTGCTACATACACACACTCCCCCTAGCCCATCCCAATCTCCTGTGTCTGATAAAAGGCATATTTTCCATCACTTGCGTTCTAAAGAAGTATGGAGTGTTGTTGAGAACTGCCCAATGAGTACCAAGCCCAGAATGGCTCATTACTGTTAAATAACATGTGCATTTATTTATTAATAGTATTTGTAGGCCACCTTGCTCTAAAAGCAGCTCACAACTTATGATATTCTTCTGGAAGCTGCCCAGAGTAGCTGGCAAAACCTAGCCAGATGGGCGGGGTATAAACAATAATAATTATTATTAAAGATAAAGCCACTGAAAACTCAATAACAATTGAACAAGCACAAGTGTTGGGCTATGTAAAAATGCTTCTAACAGAGACGAAAAGACACCTTAAAGCTGAGACAGCTTAAAAGGCCTGGGAAAATTAAAAGGTACCAAAATGGCAACAAAATAAAAGGAAATGAGCCTCTCTGGGGTCCTTGCAAGGATGATAGCTGGATTATCAGGTTCACACTGGGAGCTGATTTCATAGAATACCGGTAATTTAAAGGAAGGAAGACGGGAAGAGGTGAGAACTGGAAACAAAAATGATCCCTTTTTGATACATGAAACGTTTTTTGCATTGATGTAAAATCCACAAAATATGTACACACATATGACAGTTTTGTGACACCTATGCATCTGCTCAGCTTTCCAGTATGTGAACTCAGGGCTAAATAGATACTTTCATAAATATCTTATAAAAAAAAAAGATACTTTCATACTTCACCATTGATGCACTACACACTTCATACATTGCTTCCTAGTTCAGACAACATGCCAAACCATGGTAAAGGAAGCTTTGCCATGTTTGAACACCATTGTTTGCAATTGACAAAAGAAACAGAATCATAAATTACTGAATTGACAAACTAGACTTTGTGCAAACAAGGTTCAATTGATAAGCTATAGTTACCGTGGTAGTTCTGTCTTCGGAGACTGCTGTGCAGTTGAGATAAGAGTGTCATTGTGGATCTTAGGTGCTTAAAGAATGGAAAATGAAAGCAGACAAATACTTCTTAACCATGGTTTGCTGTACATTTGGAAGCTCAGACCATGGTTTGGGATGTTCAAATCAAATCTGGTATGATGCCTGAACTGAGTCATTGTACAAAATATGTAAACTAAAATATGAGGAACCACATGTATCTACTTTGCCAGTATTATGCATGTTGTGATGCTCATGCACCAATAGGCTTCTTAAAACATTTCCAGGACATATTTAATCTTTAAAACCCTAACTGATCATGAACCTGGGTTCCTAAATGACCACCTGCACTCACATGGACTTCCTGGTTATTAAGATAATCCCCGAAAATAAGAGGTGCCCCCCCACAGTGCCCCACCAAACAGGGATATGAACTATCAGGTGGTGGCTCCCTTTGTTTTGAATGCTTTCCTGGTGAATATTACCTTGAACCAAGTTTCATGTTCTTTGTATGGGTAAATCAATTATTTACCTAGGCCTTGTGGAGGTTTTATTATATCATGCCCTGTTAACGCTATTTTTTTCTGCTTTGGTGTTATACTGTATATACTTTCAAAAAATACTGCATTGGTTTAGTTATGCTCTGGGAGTTTTAACTGAAGAGCAGCTTATAATATCTCAGACCACTAACCAACCAAATCCATAATAATCATAACAACAACAACAACAACAACAACAACAACAACAACAACAAATTTATTATTTCTACCCTGCCCATCTGACACTCTGGGCGGCTTCCAACAGAAGGTTTAAAATACATTAAAACATTAGTCATTAAAAACTTTCCTAAACAGGGCTGCCTTCAGATGTCTTCTAAATGTCATATAGTTGTTTATTTCTTTGACATCTGATGGGAGGGCGTTCCACAGGGCGGGCACCACTACTGAGAAGGCCCTCTGCCTGGTTCCCCGTAACCTGGCTTCTCACAGTGAGGGAACCACCAGAAGGCCATTGGAGCTGGGCCTCAGTGTCCAGGCTGAATGATGGGGGTGGAGACTCTCCTTCAGGTATACTGGACCGAGGCTGTTTAGGGCTTTAAAGGTCAGCACCAACACTTTCAGTTGTGCTCGGAAACATACTGGGAGCATATCCATGGCATATACCTCAGAGGCTGTGTTCTTAAATATATGTTGTAGATGCTTGTAAATCCATGCAGGAAAAAACACATACAGAAAAATAAAATGAACGGCCCTTCATATGTGAAGCAAGGTTCACATAGATGCAATTAACAGGCACATTTTTATAACGTAAATAGCAGATGTGGTGCACATGGGGAGCACTACTAGGATTGCAGGTCTGGATGAAAATTGCTCCCCCTTCCTGCAAGCTGCTATTTGCATCACCAATAGCTTTCTTTGGTCTTAGATCTTGCATTAACAAGCACACCTTTTATCTTGGCAGGTGGAGGTTCCCAAGATACTGCAATAGGGAGCGGAATCCAGATTTCCCTGGAAGGATGAGATTGCCAAGGCTGAATCACTATGTTTGTCTCTCAGGTGACTGTTTACACGAGAAGGACTCAGCAGGAGCAGGAAGCTGCCTTGCTCCAGTCCCAAATGAGCAGTGTTCTCTACGGGGTTGAACTGAATTGGATGGAAGGACTGAATGAGCTGCCAAGGAGACGTTGTGTCAGGAAGAAGCAATATTTATTTTTAGAGCTTTTCAACCACGAAACTTTTTTTCCCCGTGCGAGGAGAGGTCTGCAGATGCTCAGAGTGTTATGTAGCTGGGTTAATTGTCCAATTCCCTCCCCCCTTTTCCGAGTTTTGAAAGAAAAGTGGGAAGTATTGAAGAAGCCTATATTTGCAGCATCCCTGCTTATCTTAAGACAGCACGGCAATCACTTGCCACTAGAAATATATACAAGAGTAAAGCCACACTGGGGTAGCAGCACAGAAGAAGAAAACTGCCAGGCTCATCTTCAGCACAAAATGACTCCAAAATTGTGTGTGTTTGCGCGCACACACACACAAAGCAGCAGCATGTTCTTGCCATTTGCTGCTAAATCTAACTGGTAGCACCAATGTTACTCTACCTGGAATATTATGAAGCAGAAGGTTGGAGGAGAAATCACTGGGCCAAATCTAATTTCCTAATGTCTCTGTGATCTCAAGGATTCCATTTCTCTGATAGATGATCGTGCAAAGGCCGGCTTTGTTCCCTGAAGAAGCATGAAAAGCATTGCATGTTTCTGTGTTTTGAATGTGTGTGTATGTAAATGGCTTCTCACCCTACTGCAATCAAACCTTTAAGCACACGCGTGGGCAATGGCTCTGAAAGGGTTACGGATTGTGCTGCCGTGATGGGGGGGGGGAGCTACATGGTGCTTGAACCTCTGACATAAGCAGCATCTTCCAAACTACTATTGTGATGCCTAATCTTAAGAGGCCTCATGGGAGGGAAGGTGCACATTATGGTTGGCCATGTAATGGAGGTGATGGCAAACGCAAGCAGTGGCTGTTATGTGTACAACAGAATGGGGCGGGGGGAGCTTGAAAGCTTGCATTGGGAAACCTTCATTCAGAATCTCCAGTGCTCAGGGCACACAAGTTCTCATTCATATATTTCTGGCACTTGGGACTTGATAGTCAAGATCAGGCTTCCTCAATCTCGGCCCTCCATATGTTTTTAGCCTACAACTCCCATTATCCCTAGCTAGCAGGACCAGTGGTCAGGGATGATGGGAATTGTGGTCTCAAAACATCTGGAGGGCCAAGGTTGAGGAAGCCTGGTCAAGATGACAGTAACCTAGCAGAGAGTACAGAACTCCTGCTTCACTTGTTTGCTACAGAAACAGCATAAGGCTTGTTTTTGGGACCAGAAGGTTTCTGTGCCAATTCAGAACTTTTCAAAATAGTTCAACATCTGCTCATTTGAAGTGAAAGAGGCACTCCCAAGGGAGTAGCATTTGTGGCCTGTTGACCAGTGTCTCCTGAACTATGGTCAACAAGCCATGGCATGTGGGCTGTGAAGATACTATGTCCTTCAACCAACCTATGTGTCAGATTCAGCTTCCGTGTCTTGTCTCTTCTCTTTGCAGGCAAGTAAAGCCAAGCTCATACATTACCTTTGCAGCATGGTGGCTGCTCAATGCTCTCCTGAGGTTGCTTCCCATTATGCACTGGTAACATGTGGATGTTCTGCATCTCTGCAGATAGCCTGGATCGCAAGAGTATTTCCCATGCCAGCAACAGCAATTCCAATGGAGGGGCACTGCCCATGTATGTAATTCAGACTCCCTGGGTAGTGTGCAGGAACATCCATATGCTGCTGATGGGCATTTGGGTCAAGCACATGGAAGCACTTTTGAAGTGGCAAATGTGCCACAAAGAGAATGTATGGAGGGGGCCTGCAAGAAGAAGAGTAACCAATGGCATCCTCTTTCTTCCTTACTCCTGCATGGAGTGGGTGATGCTCTATTGAGCAGCTGTAGCTGTATACCAGTTCAGCTACAAGGATGTTGCCCAGTTCAGTTCCCTGCAGCTTAAGTAGTTTGTGGCTCAGCCTGTACATAAAGAAAGATTATCTATGCATTTGTATGGCTGTAAGAGTTTAATATATAGACAGATGGATATATATCTTAATAGTATTTCCTCTCTAAGGAGCAGAGTTTTATTTCTCACACAAACTGCCAAAGCTTGTCTGCACTGAGATGATGCCAAGTGATGCAGGTGACGGGGAAGTGATTCGCTTACCGGTCTGTTTAAATCAGTTTCCAGATCAGGAAACTCATTCATGGTTCCTCTGCGGTAGGAGAGAAACCAGCAAGATTTCTCACCCAAGAACAGGTAGTATAGAACGCTCTCTCCCCCAAGCTGCACATGTGTTCATCCTTCCATGAAGGACAAGTGGAACTCCTGTTAATGTGTCTATGGAGATCCTCGCAACTCAAAAAGGCTTTCCCTGCCTCTTCTCTTATCCAGCTGAGCATGCAAACTCTGCAGTTAGAGGGGTCCTAATAAGTGAGGGTAAAATACAGGAGGGGGTTTATGTAGCACTTGAAAGAGAACTGTTCTTTGTGGGTTTTAGTTTTTTTAAATCAGTCTTTGGAGAGGGAATCTGTGCTTGCTTACTGAAAAAGAAAGTAGTATTGGATTTAGATCTGTAGCACATTTTGGACAAATGTTGGAGAAGGAGAGAGAAATAACAAGAGACAAATCGCTTGAGCAGGTGATCTCAGTTGCAGAAGCTGCTGCAGTTTTCAGTTCCAACTCATGAATGTAAATCTTATTTGAAATATGTACAAAATCACCCACACTTTCATTAATAAAGCTCACAAAATACTGCTGATGGCGAGTAGTGGAAAATTCTGAGGCTGTGGGTAGTGAATACCTTTAGACTTATGCAAGTACATGCAGATTTGGACAGCTCTGTAGGTGTGTCAACTGGCATCTGGCATCAGAATCATGTTTCAAATGCCCCATGAGCTCATTTATTACTGATACCCACTTGACACGTGGGCAACTGAGGTTAAGAAGCAATGGTTTTCTTGCAGTTGTAGTTGGTCTGATCACAGAGTCCAGAATTTTCATTTCAGGTCAGGCTCAAAATAGTTGATAAAATAAGTGGGGAATTGGTTCCTTTTCTCTGTTCTTTTTAAAAACTAACCAGAGCATGTCAGGAACTTGCAGAAATCCACAGCTGGGATGGGACGTTTCTCTTTGTGTACAAACACAAGAAGCCCACCGTGCAGCCTGAGTGCGCTGGGCACTGGGCCAGAGAGGAGCTTCACCCTCCTGTTGCTGCCAATTCAGAGGGTTGCCTGCCAGCTCTGTGCAGAAGTCAATCACTGCTGACGAGGGTCTGGCTGACTCCAAAGGCAGCTGAACTGCTCCTCAAGAGTCCAGAGAAATGTCTATATTTGGGCATTTTGCATAGACTAACCCAAGCAAAACTTCATTCCTTTGCTCTTCCTAATAGTGGGAAGCCTTCCAACTGCCCAGAGCGGCCAAGAAGAGGAGAGAAAACAAGGCTTAGTTCACAAGGACCTCTTCCTTCGTTACCAAGCTACACTCCCAGCAGCACTGCGGTCCTCCCTCATCTGGTGCTTCTTCCACCTGTGGCTCTCCTGTCATTGCCACCAGGTTCTTTGCCATCAGCACACAGCTGTCCTCAGTCATAAGAGCACCCGGCAAGCTCTGCTATCCTATCACAGATGCCCCTTGACTTCTGTAAGTCGGTGCCACATTGCAAACAGTCCCACAGGTGGCAGATGAAAATAGAAAAGAAGGGCAAGTGATGTGAAAGCAAAGGAGGAGATTTACTTTCATGCTATTGGGTTGCATGACCTGCCTAAAACGACCGGCTGATGAAGTCACAAAGACTTCATTTCCCACCCACCTAGAAAGCAATTCCCACCCCCCCGCGCAAATCCTCAGTATGGGTCTGAATTTCATGGTGTCACACAAATTCTCCCCTGTTTCTCCCACACTGCTACAGTGATATCCAAGACCAAAATGTTGTCTGGTAGTGTCCCAGCCAATGAGGTGAAGTTGGAGAAAATGCCACAATATTAGAAACAGATTCAGTGCACACCAACAGCCATATTCTGAGGTATTTCAATAAACATAAAATTGGAAGACTGAGCACTCAGTGGCATGAGGAATTTGCAAGGCTTAAACACTCATATGGGGTGTTCCTATTTGCAGACCCAGACTTCATTTTTTCATACAGTTTCGTAAATGGAATTGCTTATATTTCTATGATATCAGTGAGTTTACAGTGTTTTGCACACAAAACAACCATGAAAAATTGTGGCTAATGTTGAGAAAGGTAGTGGAAGAAAAGAGGGCTGGCTAACTGATTATTTGTGGGGCGGACTTTTCGGTCTGTGCAAGCCAAATACAGTAACTTGTGCCATTGCATTTGTGTCTGCAATCTGCACAGAACTTGGGAACTTAATAAATGAAGATGTTTACACTTAAAACAGTTTTACATGAGCATCTATGAGGGAGCCATTCCAGCAGTGACTCAGAGCCAGATAACAATGTCTCGGGGCTATGGGAAACCATAAATGCTAATTGCTTGAGTGGCGCAGTCCCTGAACGGAGCAACTGTAGTCACTTAAAGAGGAATTTCTGTGCTCTTCCCTTCCCTCTAATATTAAAAATGTAATAATAATGTAATAATAAACATGTAATAATAATAATAATAATAATAATAATAATAATAATAATACCTTACGATACCTTGAGATGAGGACAATTCCCTACCCTTGGTGGTCTCTCTCTGCACTGCAGTGCATAAAATGAAGCAATTTGGGGTCATAACACCATCACTTCCCCTTGGCCACTCAGAGCTGTGGAACTTCTGCTTTCCACTGAAAATAATGAAAAATGGATGGCCTTGTCTTTCCTCGGTAAACACTATGGATTTCTCCATCTAATGCTGGAAAGTATACAAGGGGACTTTAGCACCCTTTGTTATTTATGGCACTGAATTATGCTGTCCCAGGATTACTAGAGGGATTTCCAAAGGATTCGCCATGCTGGTTTGTTGCAGCAGAAACAACAAAACAGTAGGAGGAAAGGAGTTATCCTTTCCAACACCACTGTCCCACATGCACAATTTTTAAATTTTAAAAAGAATGAGGATTATTGGATCATGGATCTCCCAATGTCTCAGGAGCTCAACATGACATAGCCATGGTCTTTTCATCTCTGATGCCCAATTACTGATTTTTTTTTTTAAAGGGCAGAAACCTGCATTCCAGGAAGCTTTCTGTCCTCCCAAGTGCAGCCACCCCATGTACATCCAAAATCTGTTCCATAGACTCATAGAGTTGGAAGAGGCCACAAGGGTCATCTAGTCCAACCCCCTGAAATGAAGAATACTTTGCCGAACATGGGGCTTGAACCCATGACCCTCAGATGAAGAGACCCCCAGATGAAGAGCTCTACTGACTGAGCTATCCCAATCCTCCAGACCAAATTTTGAGGGCACACCGAGGGCTGCAGGCAGAGGAAAGGAACATGGGCGTAGCCAGAATTTTTGTTAGGAGGGGAAACCTCAGATTTGTATTGATTTTTATCAATACAACCCCCTTGACTACGCCCATGGAGAGGAAGGTGAAGTTCAATGGGGCTAGCACACTGTTTAATCAGTTATCACTTTTTTTCTTTTTTCCAGAACTGATTAAAATGTGCAGGGTTGCCAGCTCTTTCTGAGTGAATATTGTCTACCAAATTCCAGACAAATAGATGCATTTGTTTTTCTGCTGGGCACCTTTTAAGTAGGGGGTTGTTGTTTTTTGTTGTTGTTGTTTTTGCAGGGGGCAGTGAAAATGGAATCATCTGTAAAGGGGCCTGCTTTTTATTGGGAAGAGGGCAGAAATAAAAGAAATATATGGGAATTCTTGTTCAGCTTCATTTCCACATTCCCCTCCTGGTGAAAGGATCAGTAGAAAGATCAGGGTCCTTAGATCCCACTTTCGTTAGAGCACCAGTAGTAGTAACCATTATCACAAGTTGTGGAACACAACACTTAGAGGAAAAACACAAGTGGCAGGGGCAGAGCAATGGATTTTAATCAAGGCTGGACACTGTCTTACTCCAGTGTTAGTTAATCTTGAATAACTATCATCAACCCCGACACTTTGATTTCACCAATCAGCATGCACTGAAAGGATGGAGAAATAGTCTGGGACTTCGCTTTCCGCTTGGCTAATGCAGCCCTGCCCTCAAGTGGTGGTATTCTTGCCTCACATGCTCAAGGAAAAGCACATTGCTATTGGTTGAAGGGCTGTGGTTTTGTTTTTTTGTTTTGCAGAGGTATTTTGGTTTTAATATTCTGGGATTCAATTAAGGCACAATCCAGGAATTTTAAGTCCTATTAAGCACATGTTTAACTGTGCAAATGATGGGAATTTATTGAACCAAGTGATAGCCCTAATGCACGTAATGTACGACGAAGGAAATCCTTAATCAACCTGCTCCTGGCTAGAGCTGAAGGAAGTTGAAGCCCAAAACAGTGGCGGCTGCAGAACACCAGGTAACCTAAGGCGGAAGTAAGTTCATCTCCCCGCACCAGACAAGCGGGGTTCCCTAGTCAACAAAAGTTTATGTCACAATATATTAATTAGTCTTTAAGATGGGATTCCGGGCCTTTTGCTACACGTGTGATGTGCAGGAGGAATTACAGCAGGTAGCACCTTTCACATCACTGCCTCTCCGTGAAAAGCATCACCTGCTGAACTTCTGCCCGCCACGTGGGAGAACTTCTGCCGGGTGGGAGAGCGGGGATTCCACATGGATCAGATTTAGCCTGCAGGGGGACAGAGCCGGGGTCCAGCTCCTTTAAAGGAGCAAACACAAACACGCGCACACCGATTCCCACGCCGCCCATCTCCTTTCTCTGCGCCAAGTGCCTCCGCCAGGGGGCGAGAGACGGGCTGGCCCGGCGCAGCCAGCAGCAGACAAAAGGCCCTTGCGCTCTCGCTCTCTCTCCGCGCCACCGCCGCCCGCGCGTTTCTCCCGCCGGCGGCGGAGAGCGATGTGTTTGGGGCGTGCGCGCCGCCGGGCGGAGGCCGCGCGATGGCCGGGCGCCGCGGGCTGCTGAAGCGCAAGCCCAACTTCACGCTGCAGGAGATCGACGTGCTGATGAGCGAGGTGCTCCGCTACGAGCAGCTGCTCTTCGGCGCCGCCACCGTCAACGCCTACGAGAAGCAGAAGATCTGGTGGCGCATCACCCACAAGATCAACGCGGCTGGGCGCAACCAGCGTGACATCGGCGAGGTCAAGAACCGCTGGCGGGGACTGCGGCGCCGCGCCAAGGACAAGATCGCCCGGCACCGCCTCCTGCAGCGCCAGGCCCTGGCCGGGGAGCGACCCCGCCTCTCCATTTGGCCCGCTGGATGCAATTTGGCCCTCGGGATGCTCTGGTTTAGCACCGCCCCCTCCGTAGGCCACGCCCCTCGCAGACCCTGTCACGCCTTCTCATATGGCTTTCTGGAATGTGTGTCCTTTGGGAGTGACGAATACCTTTTGCTTGCCTGAATAGATGTATGAGTGTGTGATATGCCCTGTGCACTTAAAAGTGCATGCGGTGTGCTTTTAAAGTACATGGCTTCCCCCCAAAAGAATCCTGGGAACGATAGTTTCCCACCCACAAACCTCACATTCCCAGTACGCTCAACAGAGTTCTGAGGATTCTGTGTGTGTGTGTAGAAACCTCTGGATTTCATCTCTAGAATGTAGCTTTCCTCTCAAACTAGAAATCACAGCCATTGGCCCACCCATCACTGACATGTGGCTCCTGGAAGGTTGGCCCACAAAGCTTCCCCACCTCTGAACTGACCAGTGACCCTTTTCATCCACCCAGTGGTGGCACCAGAAAAAAATGTTTCTGGGTAGGAGGCACAGAAGGGGCAAGGTATATTTCTAGATGGGCAAGTTGTAACCCACATCACTGAAAGAAAATCAACAGCATATATTGATGACAGTAGTCCAGCAATGGGAGTGGGGCTTGTTTGGAGAGTGATTGCCCCCCCCCGCCCCTCTCTGGCGCCACCCATGTAGCAGCCTCATGGAAGTTGAGTCATCGCTCTAGCAGCACTTAACTCCATTTGGGCTGGCATACTCACGGCATGCCCATAAGGCACATGTATCCAATGCACATTTAAAGCACATGAGTTCCCTCAAAGAATGCTAGGAGCTGTAGTTTAAGGGCACTGTGAATTTTAACTCTGGGAGGGGAAAAACTACAATTCCCAGGAGTCTTGGGGGGCAGGAGCCATGTGCTTTAAATGTACAGTGGTACCTCGGGTTAAGTACTTAATTCATTCTGGAGGTCCGTTCTTAACCTGAAACTGTTCTTAACCTGAAGCATCACTTTAGCTAATGGGGCTTCCTGCTGCTGACGTGCCGCTGGAGCACGATTTCTGTTCTCATCCTGTAGCAAAGTTCTTAACCCGAGGTACTATTTCTGGGTTAGCGGAGTCTGTAACCTGAAGCGTATGTAACCCGAGGTACCTCTGTATGGTGTGGAATTGCCCCTGGACAGGTTTAAAACAGGGATGGGGAGCTTGCAGGCCTCCACACATTGAATTACAGTTCCCACCATCCCTCACCAATGGTGTTGCTGGCTGAGGCTGGTAGGAATTGGGCATACAGGCACCTGACCACTGATGTAAAAAGTCAGCTGGGGTGTATTTGTTGGACCAGCAAAACAAGATTTTGGTATAGCTAAGAAACACGAGCATCCACTTAGCGGTGAGAAGTATTTTGATAATAGGTTTACAGTTGCTGAAATTAGAGAAGCAAATATATTTTCCCATGTATCCATTTGTCCAATAAAAATCAATCCAAAATCTCTTTAGTAGTTCCATTATTGCACACCCAACATAAATTTGTTATTGCTGCTTGCAGACACTGTGGGGAGGCATGTGAAATCAAAGCCCTATCAAAGGGCTAAGCTGCACTGGGAATAACACATTTAAATACCTCTGCTTACACAAAGCCTACCAAACTGGAGGCATGTGGGGAAACAGAACTGTAATTAACTAGCAAGTTGTTATCACATTTGCCACTAGTTTATATATACCGGTATAAAAATATAAAAAGTTCTCTTACTGCTGGAGTGTGAACTCTGGAAGTCTCATTGCACTTTATATTATTGTGATGTTGGGTGAAGGCAATTATTTTTCCAAACAGAGGCCACATCCGCACCCTGATTTAAAGCGGTATCATCCCACTATAAGCAGTCATGGCTTCCCCCAGAGAATCCTGGGAAACGTCATTTGTTAAGGGATGTTGAGATTTGTTAAGAGATGCCTATTCCCCTCACAAAATTATAATTCCAATAATACTCTGGGAAGAGGACTTGATTGTTTAGCCACCCTGCCAATTGCAGCACCCTTAACAAACTACGCTTCTCAGAATTCTTTGGTGTGACTAAAGTGGCACCGTAGCACTTTAAATGTATGGTGCAAATATGGCCAGCATTTGCTTTCATAGCCTGCTCTCTCAGCTTTCTGATGTACTTCCTGTTATTTTGTCCTCTTGGCCTTCAGGCTAGGTTCATTTTTATCAAAATCACTATTTTTAACAGCATGGATTGGTCTTTGAAGTGCTGACATTGCCATGCATATCGCATGACAAGACAGGAAGAAGTTGCATTGATGATACAATGTAGTGGAGAGTGGCATCCTGATAATGCGGAGAGGTATTTCTTCACAGCAACAAAGGATGAAGGAAGTTAGATACAGCAAGACAAGAGCCTTTTAGACTGAGGGGGAAAGCATTTCTTCCTATGGCTATGTACACATATTTTTGTCAAACTATTTTTACAGGTTGTTGACATAGTGGAAAGCTCGTGTGTTTTTTTTCAGAGGTAAAAATGGCCCAAGGGCATGCATACAATTAGAAATCCCTCTTTCAAGCCGCCTTTGACTGCCTAATAAAAAAACCTATTACATGGACCAGTGGTCTAACGTGGTATAAGGCATCTTCTTATACTCCATCTTGCAGTGCATATTTTTCTTTTCCACTTTCTTGTCTCCCTGTACCAAAACATTTCTGTATGGTGATAGATCCTTTGATATAGGCTCTTGGGACAACTTGAAGTTGGCTTTCTCTCTCTCTTTCTTTTTAACTGCATGTTTGGATATCAGGAAGAGCCTGAAAGGGCTTGTGGTTCTAGCTGGCTGCTACTTTGAGTTAACCTGATCTGTCCTCTCTGCTCTGGGCAGGTGTGAAGGAGGAGCCAGTGAAGGAAGAACCAGTAGATGTGAAGTCAGAGCCATCCCACTCCCTTCCCACTAAGGCCATCCACCAGCGTGGGAGCCAGGGGGCTGAGACGCAGCTGCTCAGGAGCTCTGCCCATGCCCCCAGTGATCCTTGTGAGGGCTGGAGGAGAAGCCCCTCAAATTCCTCACAGACTGAGCTCTCAGAGGCCCTGGGTTCGGATTATGGAAGCATCACATTTGACCACGAGTCACCACCACCTGGGCACCTAAGCGACTGCAACATAGGAGATATGGTTGCTCCTGAGACTGTGCAGATTCAGGAAGGGCTGTCGGAAAGCAGCCGCCTGAGCCTAGCAGAGAGGCGGATTGTCCAGTCAAATGAGCAGCTGGCACAGGAGGTGCGTGCCTTCCGGCAGGAATATACTAAGAGCCACAGGGAGACTGCCTCCATCTTGCACAGCATTGCTGAAGCCCTGAGTGGCGTCTGCAGCAGCCTGTCCGAGATCCGGGACCTCTACCTCCGCCAGCAGGTGGTACCCAAGCAATGAGGGATCCACCGGCAGAAGATCCCGAGCACCTCTGGGTGCAAATGCCCTTTCGCGGAAAGGTGCCAGCTACTCCAGAAGTGACTAATATGGGGAAGAATTTATTCAGCTATTGTGGAGTTACAGGTTTGTTTGTTTTCAGGACAGGTTTCCCTTTGGATTCTCCTTCCATTCCCAGCTCAATAAAACTGTGAAATGGATATCTCTGCTTAAGAATCAGTTACCAGGCAGGGCATGTCTGTGGTATTGATGGTAAAGGTAAAGGTAAAGGTACCCCTGCCCGTGAGGGCCAGTCGTGTCCTACTCTAGGGTTGTGCGCCCATCTCACTTAAGAGGCTGGGGGCCAGCGCTGCCCGGAGACACTTCCGGGTCACGTGGCCAGCGTGACGAAGCTGCTCTGGTGAGCCAGCACCGGCGCAGCACATGGAAACGCCGTTTACCTTCCCACTATAAAGCGGTACCTATTTATCTACTTGCACTTAGGGGTGCTTTCGAACTGCTAGGTGGGCAGGAGCTGGGACGGAAAGACGGGAGCTCACCCCGCCGCGGGGATTCGAACCGCCAACCATGCGATCGGCAAGCCCTAGGCACTGAGGTTTTACCCACAATGCCACCCACGTCCCTTTGGTATTGATGGACCATCTAGCTAAACAGTAGTTTGTGCACTGCGCCACCCTGCTTCTGTCTCTTCTGAAAATCCAAAGTCCTTTTTCTAAGGGGTGAACAACCCTGATTTTTCTACCTCCATTTTACTTACTTGGTCTTATTGCTCCAACTGCCCCTCCACACTGCTCTTTTTTCCCCTCTGCCTTTCACAGTTACCAGCAGAAGGGGCTTGGTTTGCCCTGCTGAAAATCATCAAGAGCTAAAACTTGTTGTGGAGTCCACTTATGGTCACCCTGGGGGCAAGAACAGTGCCCACTACAGCAGAATTATTGATTGTTGATCAAGATGGCAATGCTGTAGCATACATACAGTACTTTTAAGCTTACAGCCTCAGGCTGAAGTGGCAGTGGCAGGAATACAGAGATCCAGTTAGATTCCTATGGCTGGGTAAGACGCCATTCAGAGGCAGAAGAAAGATTTCTCATGACAAAATTTGGTCCAAAATTAAAACGTCTGTTAAGTGGTTGTACTTGCAAATGAAGTCAGTTACATGGGGGAAATGTGTGCCCATTTGGGAAGGAATGCTTCAGGGAGAGAGAGAGAGAGAGAGAGAGAGAAAGCTCTGAGGGTCAAGGAGGAGAGCAAACCTCTCCTCCTTACCTCGGGTTAAGAACTTAATTCGTTCTGGAGGTCTGTTCTTAACCTGAAACTGTTCTTAACCTGAGGTACCACTTTAGCTAATGGGGCCTCCCACTACCACTGCGCTGCTGCTGCTGCACGATTTCTGTTCTCATCCTGAAGCAAAGTTCTTAACCTGAGATATTATTTCTGGGTTAGCAGAGTCTGTAACCTGAAGTGTCTGTAACCTGAAGTGTCTGTAACATGAAGCATCTGTAACCCAAGGTACCACTGTACCTCTGTGATGGGGAACATGAGTGCCTTCACCTATTGTTGGGCTGTCAACGCCCATCAGCCCAACTGGAGAGACGGATGAGTTGCAGTCAGGTAACATCCGAAGGTCTACAGGTTTCTCAAACTGCACTGTAATTAAAACATGGGGCTGCAGTTCAGTGAAACGCTGTAGGGATATTTTTGTACACCAAGAGCACTGTTCCAAATTCAAGCCCGTGTTACCATGGCAACCAGGCTTTAGTTAGCTATTTTATACCGGCTGGGCTACTTTGGCCTATATTTCCCCCCCAGCTTGCTTGAGAATTTACACTTTACAAGTGGGATTAGCTTACCTTTGCAGCTGTTTGTAAACATTATTACTCTGATTGTCAGAGTGGCCTGTGAGTGCACACCTCAGTGCAGAATCACACTGACTCACTTTCCTTCCTTTCTCCAACATATTCGTATTTTCCCCATATCAAGCTCTTAATCCTTCCAAAAGTGAGAAAAGCGCTCTTAAGTGTTGTTGTTCTCCCAGAACCAGCTTCAGGTTTATGTACCATCCTGTATGCCTCACAGAGAGGAAGAACACACACGTAAAACAGTTGCTTTATCAGTATTTACAAGTTTAATCCACATTTTAGCCAACGTTTTGTGATGCCAACACTTGACATTCTGACTATAACATGAGCTCCCGGAAAATAGCAGGGCCATGCCCCCCACACAGTGGGAACAAGACTTGATCTAGGGTAGGGGTGGGGAACCTGGGGTCCTCCAGATCATCCTTTCCCAACTTTGGATTCCCAGCTGGTTGGACTGCAATTCCCATCATCCCTGACCATTGGCTGATGGGAGTTGTAGTCCAGCAACATTTGGGGACCCAAGGTAGGGGCAGGTTGTTCTAGATGTTGCTAGACTACTGCTTCCATCATCCCTGCCTATTAGCCATGTTAGCTGGTGTTGATGGGAGTCCAGCAGTGGGGGGAGCACAGGTTATTTATTTAAGCTATTTCTATACTGCCCATACTTCAAATAAATATTTGCGAGATTCTCCACCCTAGAGACAGAGGTCTGAGCTTTCTCCTGAGATGTACTCCCAGACAACGTTCTCGGCAGCCCAGCTCCATACGACAGCAACACATCATGTAAAGTTGTGCTCTGGTCTTGCGATAAAGGTCACATGCATGGTGCATTTTCCCTCTTGACAATGGGCCCATTGGCCTCATCCGTTCCTAAGAGCCATGAGCTCAAGGGGAACTGCTTCACTGCTGTGACATCAACATTTTCCTTTTTGCACACAATGACTGCCTTTGTACCCTGACTGGTATATTGTGCCTTTGTTCCACACTCTTGCCTTGCTCCCTGTGCCATGATTCTACTCCAGATAATTAAACTGTAAGAGTCAGTTTCCAACACTATCCGCTCCAAAGGTTGGCGTCAATGAATCAGGAGAGAGACATCACCCTGGACCTTGCATCCTCATCTCCACAGACCGAAGGTTGCTATCGTTTGAGAGGAAGGGCTGGTTTAAGCCTGCAGGAGCAAATTGGTGAGCTGCTCAGCCAAGACAAAGAGCCATGCAGCCAGAATACGGGCAAAGCTGCAGGGAGCACCAATAACTTCCTGGGGAAATGTGAAATAATGGCAACGCTGCAAAGAACCTCATTTAAAGTAGATGCTCTAAGCTCCACCCACCCCTCAAAGGCCACAGACAAAGCTGAAGTGGAAAGGGTTTGGGTAAGGGATGCTGGATAAGTACCCAGCTTAGCTGTTTTTGTAAAAAAAGAAGGGACACTGGGTGAGTAAGTTTAATGGCGTATAACAGCCACATGTGATATCAGGCTCCTGGGGTATTTGCGTATCCTCCCATCCCCTTTTTCCAAAGTTTCAGGACTTCCTTAAGAGACAAAACTTCAACCTAGGGCCATGAACAGCAGGCGTAATGGATCCTTGTGCTTTGTCAGGGAACAGGGTGGACCAAAGTCCTTCTGTGAGATACAGACCATTGCACTTTGCTCTTCGTTGCCACCTTGAGATGGTCACCTCTTCCTTTCCCATCGAAGAGACTCAGCTGCACAGTCAATGGAACAGTCAAGTGACACATGTGGCATTTGTGGCGGTCTTAACACATGCTCTTTCCTGAGCCCAGGTGGAAAGCAAGGGGGACTATCAGCTTCCCCACAGTGACACAGGCAGGAATTGCAAGAATTGGGGGTGGCGGGTGCGCAGGCAAAGATGCAGAGAGTCATGATGCCTCCTACCATGCAGAGCAAAAGGTAACTAGTAGGGACACTGGCAAATGCTGAAGCTTGGGCTGGAGTTTCAGTGCAGCGGGAAACCCAATACAGGTTCTGTGGAAACAGCAGACGCAGAGAGAAAGGGCTCCTTTGGATAGTCTCTGCAAGGTCCTCCTCAGGTGCTGGGCTGTGACGGCTGTGGTGGGATATAGGGTGGGGGAGCTGCAGCAGAAAGAGAGGGGCAATCAGGATGTGGCCAGAGGCATGGAAGGTTAAAGTGAGACTAGCCTCAGAGGGAGGGGTGGATGTGAAAGTCATCATTCAGCAGATGCATACTGCACAGTGCACAAGGATAAGGGAGGTGTTGTCCCCCGCATCTCAGGAACAACCAGAAGAAGCTCTTGCGCAACATTCACACCACAGATTTAAAGCACTATGATACCATTTTAAAGAGTCATGGCTTCCCCTAAAGAATACTGGGAGCTGAAGAGTGCTGAGAGTTATGAGAAGACCCAGATTCTGCCTCCAGAGCTACAATTCCCAGAGCTCTCTGTGAAGAGGAATTTATCGTTAAACCACCCTGGTAGCAGTGATGGCTAGTGCGCCCATTGGGACTGGTAAGACAGAAGGCAGGGAAGCCAACAAGACATGGAGCCAGAGCCAAGGACAGTCGTACCTTGGAAGTTGAACGGAATCCGTTTCAGAAGTCCGTTTGACTTCCAAAATGTTCAGAAATCAAAGCGTGGCTTCTGATTGGCTGCAGAAAGCTCCTGCAGCCAATCAGAAGCTGCAGAAGCCCCATCAGACATTCGGATTCACTTGCGGGTTTGCGGCGTTTGGGAGTCAAAACTTTCGAGAACTAAGCTGTTCGAAAACCAAGGTACGACTGCAGAGCCAACTAATTTGAGTTTCCCACCTCCCCAACCTCCTCCCTGCTGAGTTGGCAATGGCTGAAATGCAGCCTACTCTACAGATGTAGGAGTCAATAGCAACCCTGATACCTGGGAGGAGACAGTGCCACCCCCTGGAATGAATGTAAGTTAAGAAGGCAGGCAGAGGCTGGCCAATGTTGGTAGAAGAGTTCACCATTCGCCCTGTTGGACCATCTTCCACTTCCCGGTAGTAACCTCTGTTCTGGAGATGTTGGTCTAGAACGGGGCGGCTAATCTCAGAAACCTGCAGAAGTTTCTGGACCACAATTCCCGTGATTCCTGAGTATTGTCCATGGTAGCTGGGGGAGATGGGAGTTTATGTCTAACAAAACCTGAAGGTTCCCAACACCAGCCCCCTTCTTTCCCCATTTGTTGGCTGAATGAAATGTAACACTTCAATTCCTAAGGCAGGTTCTCTATACAGATGGAGAGGATAAGACAAAGCTTTAACTAAGGCCCACTTGTCTTCAAGTCTGATTTCCCCCTCCTTTCTTACCTGCAGGGTTGTAGTATGGTGGCCCAGGTGGGTATAGAGGATACTGTGCAGCTGGTGCTGTGGGAGGATAGGAAACAACTGGTGTATAGCCAGGATGATACGGTGCTGGCCCAGCTTTGGGATCCATAGGGTAAGGCCCTGGAGGCTGGGCAGGGTAGCAAGAAAGTGGGATCTCTTGACCTGGGACAAAGGAAACAGACTCTGTGAGCATATGCTGGGCTGATGAGTCTACAAGTCAGGCGAGAACCTGTGGTGCTCTAGATGTGGTTGGACTGCAGCTCCCTTCACATTTGGCATGCTGCTTAGTGTCGATAGGACTTTGGAATCCAACATGTGAAGACCCACATGAGAAGACTCCCCTAACTTGCTTTCCGCCCCCCTAAACTAAACAGCCCCAGACATTGTACCTCTTAGGGGAGGTGTTCTAGCCTCTGGTCTTTTGGGAGTCTGGTCCTGCAACTTTTTGAGATGTCCTGTATTGTTTCTTAAGTGCACAGATCAGAACTGTGCACAGTATTCTTAGTGTGGTCTCACCATAGATTTGTATTAAGGCATTACGATATCAGCAGGCTTGTTTTCAAACCCTTTCCTAAGCTTTCCGAACGTGAAATTTACTATTATTATTATTATTATTATTATTATTATTATTATTATTATTACTATTATTATTATTATTAAAGTGGCATACTGAGCCAATGTTTTCATTGAGCTTTCCTGGTCAGTCACTTGCCAGCTCAGACCATATCGGTGTAAACATGAATGTAGGATGTTCATCATTTTACACACATTTTGGAATTATTTATTTTGGGGGACCAAAGCTTTCCCATTTAATCCCCATAGCTTCATTTGCTGTTGTTTATGCTTTCACATAAGCTTTTCAGGGAAAGACCCTGATGCTGGGAAAGATTGAGGGCACAAGGAGAAGGGGACGACAGAGGACGAGATGGTTAGACAGTGTTCTCGAAGCTACCAACATGAGTCTGACCAAACTGCAGGAGGCAGTGGAAGACAGAAGTGCCTGGCATGCTCTGGTCCATGGGGTCACGAAGAGTCAGATACGACTAAACGACTAAACAACAAGCATGCTTTCACAGTCCACACATGCAAAGAAAAGGACAGCTAAGTGCCCCAATCTACTAATGTGTAGGTCAGTTGTCTTGATAAATATCCTTGCAGAAAAGGCTACATAGCATATTTAACTGGGCAACAAACACAGTATGCTATAGATAGATTAACATCTCCAAGACAGAGAACATCAAGGCTTAAGCCAAATGTTCTGTAAGGCCTGCCTTGCTGGATCTGACCAAAGTTCCATTTACTCTAACACGCTCTGTCTTCCACAGTAGCTAGTCAAATGCCACAGGAAAGATTCCCCATTGGAAAGCGCATCTGAACTGTAAAAGTCCCATTGCAAATATGAATGCATTTTATAGAAAATGGGCTGATCCCCAGCTGAAGCCCTCTCTGCGTGTTATATGCTCCATTATGAGACATGAATATATCTTGTTATCCAGAACAGGTTTAAAACCAAAGAAAATTTGATTTGTTTTTGCTTTGCATGACCTTGCACATCCAATTGCTGCCTTAAGAAAAATAAAAAACATTGATATTATCAGACCTGCAGCTTACCAGAACACTTCCACAAAAGCATATAAACAGTATCTGCATAAGAATTTGCAGATCGTGGAGATTCATATCATCTCTAATCCTGAGCTACTTGTGAGAAAGAAGGTCATGGCCCACATCACCAGGACTTCTCCTACCTTGATAGGGTGTCTGAAGGTGATGCCGTCGCTGGTACAAGTAGCAGCAGGAGCACAGGAAGCAGCAGACAATTGTGGCAACAATAGCCACAAAGAGAATCACAGCTGAAGCGATGCCAGCAATGGTTTTGGGGCTAGAAGATACAGACAGAGGTGATAAATGAGCTGTGCATACAATAGCATCTGATACCAAATCAGACACCGGAGATTCCAGAAGTAGACTTGATTGAAGTAGAAATAAATGGGTTTTTCTTAATAATAACAGGAGGAAATTGTGTTGTCAATATGGATGAGCTAAGTGACAGATTACTTTTAGCTGTACGGGGGGGGGGGGACCCTCCCTCTACCCTATACCTATAATTACATGATTAAGAATAAAAGTTTCATGAATTAGCCTGCATTGAATGTGTGGTCAAATGCTTCCTCTTCTAGTTTTTAGCTACCCTGATTGTGGGTTAAATGGAATAAATAGTTAACTCACCAGGGCATCAATAGAAAGCCTTGATAAGCTAACTGAAAGCTGATGAGGGCAGAGTGGAAACCTACTGGATCCAACAACCTTTGGGGCAGACAATTTTAATATATGTGTGCAGAGAGACTATAGAAACTATGCCAGGAGTGGAGAACATTTTATAGTCAAAAGGTTGCAATCCTTCCTGGGCACCCTTTGGAGGGAGCAGGGTACATGCCATTGATGGACAGGGGCAGAGACAAAAAGTGGGTGGGGTCAGAGGCTAAAAATGGGTGGAGCAACCTTTGTATAGTAGGCTGCACTCCAGCTGCACAAATGTCAGAAGTTGCTCACACAGCTCTCCATCTTCTAGCCAGGCAATCCAGAGGTAATATCAGAATTCAAGGATATGTTCCAGCTAGGCAGTAGTACTTAAGGAGGACATGGAGCAGACCTCAGGGCCAGACAGAGAGGCCTGGCGGGCCACATTCAGCCCTTGGGCTTGTGGTTTTCCAACCCTGGAGTAGGAGATCCCATGAGGTTCACCTTCACTAGAGATTGATCTTACCTATAATATCCATGATTTCTAACTGAGGTATGAGCTCTGTACTTTATGCTCAAATCAGTGAGGTGTGTTGATCACAGTGTGTGTATACATGCACGTGTCTGCAGTAGGGGTGTGAAAAGGCAGTGTTTTTCGTTCTGCCCTGTATTCCCAGCATGCAGAACTGTTTCCATTCTGCTGCAGCTCACCTTCTGCCAAAAACAATGTTATTCATCTCGCTGTCCATTGTAGCGAATTTATGTAACTTACATCATTTATGTAATTAATTAAGTAAATTATGCCATTACCTTGTCGCTGCATTACTCCACCCTGATCATTTCAATGCAAAGAGATGCAATGCAAATAGGGGGAGGGATGTAATGAATTGTTTATCATTTGAGGATGGAAAGCAGCAGCAGCAGCAGCAAATAACAATCATGTTCACTGGGTGGATGTCTGTTTTGGACATGGGGCAAATAAATGAACATTGGCAAATCCCACTCCCATTTCTGTTTTGTCAGAATTTTCCAACATCCCTTAGGGGCCATCTCCATGGTGAAAGCCATTCCCAGCTGCACAGCAGGAATTTTAAGTATAAAAACCACTCAGAGAAAATTATTCCCCTGTCTCCACACAGCCACTATTATGATCTGATCAAATTTGCAACCCCTCCATGGCTGCATATCAGGAACAAAAAGGAGTGGGGGATCATAAGAAGTCTCCTCACTTCTTTCCTCCTCAGCTCCATCTGGTCTAGCCTTTTCAAGTACTGAAGCACAACCTTGACCCTTTCTTCTTCTTCTCTCTCTTTCTCCCATTCCTCCCTTTCTTGGCACACATCTTGCCTGTTCTTACCCAAATGCTATGCAGTGCTTTTGTTGCCGTTCAGTGAAGAGTTTCCTGAGGTCAATGCAGCAGTAACGCTGATAGCAGTCACCACAGCAGAAGGAGGGAATGTGGCAGTCGAAGCCAGGATGCCATGAGCCATTTCGGTCCATGTACCACTTGCAGTCCTCATCGGCTGAGACTGTGGGGAGGTTGAATAAGTCATTTGTTAGTCTTTACCTGCCTCTGAGCATGTGCAGAGTACATTTCCCTCACCACTTGTCAACTGCAGCCTGCCTGCTTCCCTACCCACATGCTTAAAATAAATGGCAGTGATGCCATATGACAGCACAACTTTATCACTGCTAGCATTCATACCAGAAAATAAAAAACCATCTATTTTCTTTCACCACTGGAATACAGTCCAAGGAGCGCACTAGAATGCAATCCAATAATACAAGATGCAGTCTTTGTCATCTAGCTATTCCCTGCTCAAGATCCTCTTTTACAAGGACCAGGATATCAGGATATACTGCACATCGTCCTCTAAATGCAGTATAAATTTCCTGCATGAATGCATACAAATGGAAAAGTTGTATCACAATTCCATATCACAATTCTCTTTTTTTTTAATAAATGTTTATTAGCATTTTCAATGATAAAACAAAAACAAACATAAACAAAAAATAACCAACATACAAAAATAAAAACACATAAAATTTCCATTACTTATTTTCTTTTACCTTATTTCTCTGACCTTCTCACACCTCCCCTTCTTGTATTCCAATTTAAATTGTTAGCTCAGCAAATCCTTATTACTTATTTCTCAACCTTAACTTAATAATTTATTTTAACATATTATTATTTTACCTTTTCTCTTTAATCCATTTCCTCAATTTATTTTTGCTAACCTTATTTTCATTTAATTTAGTTCATTTTAAAAACCAATTTTGCCTTATCCAAACTTAAACATCAATACTTATACATCAATACTCATTCTTAAAACATTTTTCTAAGATCGACCAATATTCCCTTCCACGAATTTCCCAATTTTCATACCAATAACAAAACAGAATAAAAACAGAACAAATTATAATTATGTCCCCTTTGGATTCCCAAACTCCACCCCCCCTTTCCCGGTTTCAGTCCCCAACAAATATCCATCAGTCTCAATCTACTATCAGCCTGGAGATCTCATATCCGAGGCTCTTAATTCTCTCTCAGTTCCTCTCTGCCGGTCTTTTTGATAGTCCTTAATTTTGAACACCAAATCTCGGAGAGGCTCCGGTCCAACAGGATCCATGTTTCTTCCAGCCAGGCCTCCATACTTAAAAGTGGAGCCTATGGGGTACTCCAAATCTTGTTTCTTACTCCTTTCAAAACCAAATGTCCCAAAAGCTTCGACTTCCACAATCAAATTTATAATCCTTGGGTCTTCAGATCTCCACATAAGGAGATCTTTCCATTTTTCAGTCTCCAATTCAGGGCAGACTTTCCACATCAAATTTTTATCTTCCTTTGTTGTCATCATGTCAGGCCTCAAGCTCTCCTCTGAGACCTGCAGAATTACAGCTCCTTCTTCTTTTTCTTCAAAAACAACATCTGTCTCCTTCTACAAATTCTCAAAGCTCTCGAGATTCTCTGTTTGCCCAGTTGAATAGGCTTCCTGATTCAAATCCTTATCAAACTCAATGATGTTGTTTACTGTTAAGTCCAGAGTTGTAACACTTGTAGCCAAAACATCAAGTCGGCCTTGTATCTTTCCCAAGAGAACAAATGCTCTGTCCAATTCCATCTGGATTTTCCCTCCTCCAGCCATTCTTGTAACGTCCCAAAACCCCCTCTAGAGGGATTTTGGTTCCTTAATATTCCTTTCAGCTCAAATCCAAAAGTCAAGTTAGTTTGTATCAGCTCTTCCTTATTTTCAAATTGTATCAAGTATTTCCAAATTGTAACCAGCAGAAACAAGAAAAACAAAGTTCTCTTTTTCCGTCTTGACAGCTAATTTGACAGCTGTCAAACTCTTCAATACCTCATCAACAGGCTCTCTCGCGGGGCGCTCCCGGGTCCGGGGGGGTGACACTTCAGCTCCCAAAATTTGTTCTTTATCTTCCAATAAGATTTCTTATACTGCCAAACCGTGAAATTAAAATCCTTAACCAAAAAAAAGAGAGTTCTCTCGACCCTAGTTAGCAGGTCCTTTACTTTAAATTATTTACAAGACGGGGAGGCAGACTTCCTGTTTAAGCCTTCCCCGATCGTGCTTAATTCATAAGAATTCTTTAAAGATCCAATTTCCGTATTACTCACGGGTTGTTACTTTACAGTCCGATTGCTCACAAGAAGAAGTCAGCGCTCTCCGACAATGGCAATGCGGCTTCACTCTGCAGAAGAAGCAGTCTACTCTCAGCACCGTGCCGCTCACCCCTTCCCTGTTCCGGAGCCTTTAAAAAGGCTCCTTCGCAGCTTGGGGGGGGCACAAATGGTGCCCGCCGAGTCACCACGCTCACAGGCTTCACCGCCTGTGATTTTTAAGGGTCCCCGCTTCGCCGCAGCGGCAAGACCCGATCCTGCAGAGCTGATTCCCTCCGGAGCTCAGAGGGAATCCGCCATTAGTCGATCGCGCTAACCCGGAAGTCCCCATATCACAATTCTCTGTTCTTTCTCTGCGATTGCTTCCAGAGGTGGACAATTTAGCAGCACCCAAAACACTACTGCTCAAAGCAGAACAGCAAATCTGTTTCCAAACTTCTAACACTCTTCAGCCAAGGGGACACTCCGCTTTTCCACAGCCCAAATGTTGGAGTGGGGCCATTTTCATTGGGGCCATTATGTGTGAGGGAAGGGTTAAATACTCCCCATTCACTGCACTGTCAATCATGATTGCCTCTCCACCATAGAAATGGAGGGGTTAATGTGATAGTGTTTATTCCTAGAGAGGTGGAACAGTTGACAGAGAAGAAAATGACTAGGGCAATCTATGCAGACCATAACTGGCCAAAATAGCCACCCAGCAGGACATCTACACATGGGGAAATTATGCAACTATTCTATAGAGCTTTTAAAAGTTGGATTTTAGGACTGCTGGGATGGAAACAAACCAGAAGCTGAACAGACAGAACATGTAAAGGTAAAGGGCCCCCTGACCATTACGTCCAGTCGTGGCCGACTCTGGGGTTGTGGCACTCATCTCGCTTTATTGGCCGAGGGAGCCGGCGTACAGCTTCTGGGTCATGTGGCCAGCATGACTAAGCCACTTCTGGCGAACCAGAGCAGTGCACAGAAATGCCGTTTACCTTCCCGTTGGAGCGGTACCTATTTACCTACTTGCACTTTGACGTGCTTTCGAACTGCTAGGTTGGCAAGAGCAGGGACCGAGCAACAGGAGGTCACCCCGTCGCAGGAATTCGAACTGCCGACCTTCTGATCGGCAAGTCCTAGGCTCTGCGGTTTAACCCATAGCGCCACCCGGGTCCCTGACAGAACATGAGAGGGATGTTTTTTTCAGTGTGCAGATGCCTTCATAAAAAGAAAAAGTGACTAAAGCAGGCTATTTCACAGTAAATTCCCTATCAAAGTAAGAACAGTTGGGTCACACTAAGTGAGACAGCAACACTTTCGAATTCTCTGTGGCTAAAGAATTCCCATAAATAGAAGTGGTGTGCAACATAATAGCTACCATCAAGGGGACTTTAACCAAAAACTTCCATTTCATCTGAAGGGAGCTAGTAAAGATATAGCAGGCCAAGATAAAATGCACTTGAAAGTTTCCACTGAAGCCCTCTATTTAAATGGACAAGGGAGTATTGACACCCTCTGTACATCGGCTGGGACTCCTAAAATAGCTAATGCTTAATCTTCATCCAGTTTCTAATCCAATCAAAGCAACACTGTATCACCTATCAAGTGATCAAGAGTCCTAATGCCAGTAGTGTCCTTTGCAATAAATGTGCTAAACCTCACATGAACTCCTCTCCTTTGTAAACCAGGTAAAGGTAATAGTCTTTATTTCACACTGGAGGAGAGCCCCATCTGATGAAGGATCTTGGGCCCAGTGGTAAAGCTTCAAAGTGACAAGTGATGTAGGAAGCTGGGCAAGGAGACCAGGGCAGGCTATTCTCTCCAGCCTGCTATTCTCTCTGTAACAAATCCCAAGCTCCAAAACAAATTAGCATTAACAAACCATAATATCAGAGATGAAGCAAGGATGTCAGTGTATTCAGTGTATTGTACAGAATGTCAGAAGTATGACTGTCTGCCTGCTGGACAGACATTGTGGGTGCTCAATACAATGAGCTCCTGGCCTCCAGGTAACACGTTTGTTGTTCTAGAGCAGGGATGTCCAACCTGTAGATCGTGATCTACCGGTAGACCACCGGGGTGCTCCAGGTAGATCGTGAGACGATAGGAAGTGAACACTGAGAAACAGCTTTGGCCTCTCCCCCCCCCCCCAAAAAAGCTGAACAACCCTTGGCAAATCTCCCCCCATTTAGTTGCCACCTTTGGTAGATCACTGCCAGTTTTTTTATACTGGGAGTAGGATCAGAGTCTCTTGGGAGTTGGACATGCCTGTTCTAGAGTAAACATCTCCCAATGGGGATATGTAAGAAGCTTTTGGCACACTTTCGCCCTCTTCACTTTTTCAAGTCCTACTTCAATTCCCTTCTCCTTTTCCCTCGGAAGCAGAAACAATTAACCAGACAGCCTCCAATTCCCTATGTCCTGAGCAAGAGAAGTAACAGATCACTGGGACTATCCAATAAAGCCAAATGTTGGAAGGACAGGCACAGCACATAGTTAAACGGCACACTGTTGAAAGGTGTTGTGATGGCCACCAGTTTGGATGGTTTTAAAAGGAGATAAGACAAATTCATGCAGACAACTCTATGGCAATGCTCGCTAGCCATTATGGATATCAGAAGGAGTGTGCTTTGGCATACCAGTTGCTGAGCATTGCAAGTGTGGGAAAAGAGTGCTGTAGACTAGATGGGGCCTTGGCCTGATCCAGCAGGCTCTTCTTTTATTTTTTTAATGGGCTCTATTAACTCATTGTCACCCCTTATCTGCAGTTGAACAAAATGTAGGACAAAACTACTTTTCCTGTTGTCCAGACAACATGGTGCACATGTAGCCATTCTGCTTTTAAAATAAATAGACGAGGGGGCAGGTGCTGAAGTCACATGCATGTCCTTCCTTCTTGGAAATGTAGATGAGCATGCATATATAAAGCCTCTCACAGGCGAGAAAAATCAGGCACACATAGATCATATTACATCAGACCTGGCCGTGAGTCAGGGCAGCAGGGGGACAGGAAACTGAAACTCCTCCGCTCTTTGAGACATGTAGACTGGGCAGCTGCTGTGGTTTTATATTGCCACCTAGAGTATCATGTTTTGGAAGTTCATACTCACGCTCCAAGTCCCCTTCTCTTCCAAATGTAATCTCCACATATGGAACATGATCAGCCGCCTTGGAATGGATGGAAATGATGCATGCCCTGCTCTATACACACAGCACGGCTTTGATTCATGAAACCTGCCTTATCCAGCCAGGTCCAGCTCCTTACTCAGGAATCCCACCCTCCTGTCATTCTGCCTGTGACCTTTGGGCCATAGCAACTTCCATAAGCTCTCAAATCTTTTAGGAAGCTGTATCGATGCACTAGGTGCATAGAGCATGCAGGGTCTGCTTGTATTTTAGCAGTGAGGAAACTATCTAGTACTTTGGGGCAATGATGGGGCAAATTGGCAAATCCATCTAGTTCAAGCTTATTTCAATGCCATCATAATGACCTGCACTTAAACCATAAGTTATTTTAATACATTTTGTTTTCTAACTATGCTGAACTTCTGAAGGAACTGTCATAACCATCTGTCGTACACAAGCTATTTTATTTACTTAAATTTTGTCCTTTCGCCAAGTAGCTCCAAATGATGGGCATGATTCTTACCACCACCACTATATTCTCACAACAATCCTGTGAGACAGGTTAAGTTACAACATCACACATTGATGTGGAGATCTGAACCAGCCCTAGTCCAAAACACCAACTACTAACACAGCACTCTGTTTTTTGACAAATGTTAGTCCCTTCAACATCTGCAATTCTAAAAGCAGCCCCTCCCCACCGTGCAAGCAATTCCCTTGCAGAGAAGGTGTATTCTCACCATGCCACAGAATCTAGAAATGTGTTTGTAATCTCTGACAGTAAGTGCAAGATTAAGGCAAATCTCAAAAGTAATGATCTGATGATTACTCAATAAATACGATTCCCATACAGTGACTTCTGTCTTTATACTTTTGTCTTTCCAGGCTGTGATGCTTTATGGTTTGCATTTTTTATTCTTTGTTTTCTTCCTTTTTGTTATGTTTGCACTTTTCTCTTTGTAATGAATCAATAATATATATATACATTTTAATAAATACAGTGACTTCCCTTTATCTTGGGTGTGCTCAGTGTCCCCCAGTCCATGGAAACTACGTTTATTATTTACGAACATATTTTGCATTTCTATTATTACTGTTGTTGTTGTTGTTGTTGTCATTGTTGTTATTTTATTACCCGCCCTTCACCCTAAGGCACCCAATTAGCACTACCCTCTCAGTCAACAATAAATGTTAAAATCATTTAAAAAAACCAGAACCCTAAATATTAAACAGAAATAAACCTGCACTACAAAATTAAACAATTACATAAAACCAGGTGCAGCAAAACATATATGAAAACAACAGAATTAAAAATACCAAAAATCTTTAAATAATTTCAAAATGTCTGGGGGGAAATAAAACAAAATAGACAATCATGATCTAGATGCCATGCGAGATTCGAGGGTGTTTCACAATTGGGATGCCATTGCTGAAAAGGACCTTTCTCTGACAGTCCCCACTGTCCCACCCACAATACAGACTGACTGAGAAACATTAGCTAGAAGTTGCATGGCTTTGTGGGTTAAGAAAGTTGAAAAACAGCCATGAGACCACAGAACTACAGGGCTGACAGACAACTAAAGGTCATAGCCACCTGGTTCAAAAAACAGAAATGGAAATATACTGGGTCTCAGGAAAGAAAATCTCATCAAGGGCCCATATTTGCTGTGCTCACTTACTGAGCCAGGACTAGCAGCCAGGAAAGGCAATATATAAGTTTTTGTTTGTTTGTTTGTTTTTTGGTAGGAGGAACAGCTGCACCTCCCTTTCTCTCTCTCTCTGCAGACCACAGCATCACTCTTTCCCCTGGCACTGGAAGCCCAGAAAAGAGAAAAGGGTGTGCATAGCCACCATTAACACTCTCATATTACTTCTTCTATAGGGTTTGAGGCATGCAGTAGGAATAGCTCTGCAGTGACAGGATGGAAAGGTAGAAAAGCAAGCTAATACAAGCATAGCCTTCTAACATGTAAGCTATCCATCTGTAGGAAGATTTGGACATTGGAAAGGAATTTCTTCAGTGTCTTCCAACCAGAAATCTGAATCATATACCTCCCTGTCTATTTCAATATGATCTTAGAGACGCTCGTACAACAGACTTGTTTTTGGCTAGATAGTCGATTTACTGAGTTTAATCACTCTTTAGTATTTTGTGCAGAGATATTGCCAAGCATGGAAAAAGCACTCTTGCAACAGAGCTTGAATAATTAATGTTTCTGGCATCAACTCCTTTAGTGCAGTAAAAACATCTCTTCCTTATACAAAACTGGAAAAAAGGAAAAACCACCCTCCTAGTATTATTGGGGTCATAAGCAACACAGATCCAAGGCAGAAACAAATGTCTATAGAAAGATAAGTGTAGGTATGGACATATTTAACAGAAGCATCTAGCCAGATCCACTCAGAAGTTTTTCAGAATAAAAAGGTCCTCACCAACCACCCAAAGACTAAGACAGATCCAATCAACTTGATAAAAAAATTCTGCTTCTACAGCTTGCAGATCACAAGTGCACAGAATGTGGGGGTGGGAGTAGGAATCTCAGTATGGAAGTTGCCCCATGTTGGCTCTGAAGCAATACCTCACAGTACTGTACCTGGTCATTAAAATGGTACCACAGATGGTACCACGGACAGCACCACCAAGATGCACAATTGGATGCAAGAAACCCACATTAAACCTAATACAGTGGTACCTCGGGTTACGAACTTAATTCATTCCAGAGGTCCGTTCTTAACCTGAAACCATTCTTAACCTGAGGTGCGCTTTTGCTAATGGGGCCTCCCGTTGCCGCTGCACCGCGATTCTGTTCTCATCTTGGGGCAAAGTTCGCAACCCAAGGTACTACTTCCGGGTTAGTGGAGTTTGTAACCCCAAGTGTTTGTAACCCGAGGTACCACTGTACTGAGGTAATGAGCAAGGGACCCTGGCAATCATTATATGATTGGCAGATGGATGGATAGATAAATTCAACCTTGTAACATGCAGAAAATAACATATGTTGATAAACCAGAGAGAGGAGCTGAGGGAAGTCTGGGGGGGGGTATGTTTTTTGGGGGGAGGGGAAAATAGGGGGGATTTAAGGATGATATGTTTTTTGATAAAATGTTATGTTGAAATTACTAATAAAAAATATTAAAAGAAAAAAAAGAAGATAAATTCAACCAAACTCATGACAGTGGCAACCTTCTTAAGGCAATTCAGCACTTGACCTCTTACAAGGCTTCTGTCATGAGCCATGATCTCAAATGTCATATTTCTGCTCAGTCTCCCCCTTAGAAGCATAGACTGGTAGAGTTGGGAGGAATCACAAGGGTCATCTAGTCCAACTCCCTGCAATGCAAGGATCTCTTGCCCGTTGTGGGACTTGAACCACAACACTGAGATTAAAAGTTTCGTGCTCTACCAACAGATATCTGCCCCCCCCCATGCTTTATTTTTCCTCCCTTGCTGTCAGGATTTCCTCCCTTTAAGCGTTCCCAGACATCATTCTCCCAGCTCCCCCCCCCCCCGCAACAATTTTTCATTCAGCCTTTCACATTTAGCTAGCAACAAAAGAATCCACTCTTGTTACTGTAAGTAGATTCATTTCCCGTACTGTTTCCACCATGGGATTATCTTGTCTTCCTTTGATTAATATTTGTCTGATATACATCTTCATCTGATTATCCTCAATTAAAGCATTTAGCTCTGAAGCCACCAACTCCCTCTCTCCCTCCCCAAGCACACACCAACAGCAAGTGAGTACATCCTTGATCCTCTAAGAAGGTGACAAGGAGCAGCTCAGCTGCAAGAACATAGGCATCATTTAATGACTAGAAGTCTCTTATCTTACAGATAGTTTTGGACAACACAAAGCATCTGTTTTTCAAGAATTCCAAGATTTTGTTCTGATTCTTCCTTCTCTTTCAATTCTATTATTTTTTTGGTGTTGCTACAGATAATGAGGGGGGAAATAAACCGTTATCAAAACAAAACAAAGCAGAAAACCCAGACAACCAATCTGAGGAAGGACTCTATGAATTGCAAACAGATATGCTGTACAGTATGTACTTTTGTTATCCGAGAAAATATTTTAATAAAAGTAATTTTTGTTATTAAACAGGAAACCCACACAAGTGGCACTGCATTGTACATATAATTCCAGAGGCTGAGTTCTTTAACCAGCTTTTAAATGTATCTGACAGGAAGGGATCTCAAATCTATAACTTCTATGCAGTATTTCGAAAAGTTATTTGGCAAGGAAAAGATGGAACAGCTACTTTTGAAATCTGTGGGATGGTGGGCTAGTGAATAGAAGAAGAGTGTTTGCTTTAGAAAAAACACAGTTCTAATGAAAGATTACACTGAGCCCACTTAAGGCTCCTGCTTTTGTGTGCTGGTGATAGGGGTGATGTGTTTTCTCCTCTGGGGGGGCTGCTTCCTCCTCTGGCCTTTTTATCAGTAAGTAAGCCCCTGTAAGGGACGTGGGTGGTGCTGTGGGTTAAACTGCAGAGCCTAGGACTTGCCGATCAGAAGGTCGACGGTTCGAATCCCCACGATGGGGTGAGCTCCCGCTTCTCGGTCCCAGCTCCTGCCAACCTAGCAGTTCGAAAGCACATCAAAGTGCAAGTAGATAAATAGGTACCACTCCGGTGGGAAGGTAAATGGCGTTTCTGTGTGCTGCTCTGGTTCGCCAGAAACGGCTTAGTCATGCTGGCCACATGACCTGGAAGCTGTATGCCGGCTCCCTTGGCCAATAAAGCGAAATGAGCTCCGCAACCCCAGAGTCGGCCACGACTGGACCTAATGGTCAGGGATCCCTTTACCTTTACCTTTAAGCCCCTGCTGCCCAAGCTGCTTTTCTACCCAAGAAAGGAAAGAAATATAGGTATCACAGATGAAAAATGAGTCAAGATAGTAATTTTGAACAGTAAAATGGCCATGGTTAAAGAGACTCTTCTACTCTTGAGCACAGCTTTCCATGGTTGATTTGATTTTTAAAGGAAGAGGCTATCACTGATCCAGAGACCAACCCTCCAGATGTTGCTGGACTACAATTCCCATCATTCCTGACAGCCAACTATGGTTGGAGTTGATGGGAGTTGGAGTCCAACAACAACTGGAGGATCATAGGCTCTCCTTCCTGTCTGGCCTACACCCCCACCTGCACACTCTTTTTGCTCTATAAATTAGGTTATCACCCCCTCCTTTTTTGTGCAATGATGAGAGCCCCTGGTTTTAAACTGATTGGTCTGCCAGCATTATGTGTAGTTTGAGCCTCAGTTACTTAGATTTGTGGCTCACAATTTCTCCTACCACACTGACTTGCTCTTGCCAGAACCTTTCCTTGATTTTTTTTAATTAAAAAACCCATCTCTTTGCAGCTGTATTTTGTGTTGGGAATAGCAGCATAACTTCTGTATGTGTTTTTAATTGTCGCAAATTGAAAACTGCTTTGAAAACTTTTTTTAATCTCAAGTGTGGGGCAGAGACTGTGGGTGGAACTCAATTCAGTGTAGCACTAATAAAGGAAACAAGGTTTACTTACACAGTGGGACATTTCCCCCTGCACACCCCCTAAATCTGTTCTGGGATTCCCCCCCCCAACCCTCCAGAGAAGATATATGGGGCAGAGGGGATAGGAAAGGAGGGAAATCCTACTGCATGAGCAGAGCTCATTCCATGCATGCAATGCCTCCATTGAATTCCACCCTATATCTAGATCTAAGGCAGAGTCATCTGACATGCGACAGATCTTAGATTACTCCTCTACTGAACAAAACTACTGCCACAGACCAAACACAGCAGACTGTTACAGACAGAGCCCCTAACACTCCATCTGCCAAAGCACTGGAGAGGTTTTTCTGCCCAATAAGCACTGTAGCTTCAAGAATAAAGGGTTTTTCTGCTCCTCAGTAGGAAAACAGGACTAATAAACATTGGGGTGCAAGAAAAATAAGCTTTATTCTGTCTCTAGGAACTGTTATGGAACTGTTTATTTACATAAAGAAGCTGGGTAGAAATCAGTGTCTGAAATCAGCAGTAAAATTGTGACTTATTGGAAGTCAGTTTGGTGGTTGGACAGTTAAAAAAAAAAGGTAAAGGACCCCTGGATGGTTGAGTCCAGTCAAAGGCAACTGTGGGGTGCAGTACTCATCTCGCTTCAGGCCAAGGGAGCCAGCGTTTATCCACAGACAGCTTTCCAGGTCATGTGGCCAGTGTGACTAAACCGCCACTGGCGCAACGGAACACAGTGACGGAAACCAGAGCGCACGGAAAAGTCGTTTACCTTTCTGCCACAGAGGTACCTATTTATCTACTTGCACTAGTGTGCCTTCCAACTGCTAGGTTGGTCGAAGCTGGGACAGAGCAACAGGAGCTCACCCCGTCGCACGGATTCAAACCGCTGATCTTCCGATTGGCAAGCCCAAGAGACTCAGTGGTTTAGACCACTGAGTCCAGTGGTTTGGACTAGGACCCAGGAGATCAGGGTTCAAATCTCCATTTATGAGGCTCACTGGGGGACCTTGGGCCAGAGTTGTTGTGAGGTCGAAATGGGGAGGGGGAGAACCATGTATGGCACTCTTAATTCCCTGGAGGAGAGTTGGGATATACCGTAAATGTAACAAACAAGTAATAACTCTAATGGGTATGTTAAGGGATAAGTAATCTATATTAAGTTAATCTGAGACAGCAGTCTGGGACAACACTCTGAGGACAGACTATTTTTCAGGATTGAGGAATCAATTCTGTATCTCTCTCTTGTAAATATCATTGCTGGCATTTACGTCGTTAATCACAGGCCCATCGTAGTTATCAGCACTATTTTGGAAATGGCACCCCACAAGAGAGACAGAGTTTATAGATTCCATACAGATACTGTTTTCATAAAACATGCAGAAATATATTTGAGGCTCTATAGTACTTCTTGTTCCATATAGCAATAGTTGTTACCATAGGATAAAATGTGTAAAAGAAACAAGAAGTGCATTCCTGCCAATACAGGCTTTCCATTTGCTTTAGATTTAAGGAAAAGCAACTACAAGCAAATTATTGGAGGGGCCTTAGTTCAGTGACAGAGCACACAACTGGTACATAGAAAGCCTCATCAACCCCTGTCACCTCCAGTTAAGGAGAAATACTTCTGCCTTAATACAGCGGAGAGCTGCAGCCAGTCAGAATAGACAGTATTGGGGTCATAGGAGCCAATTCCTAGGGGTCATAGGGGCTTCGGCCCCCACAATAAAATATTTTAGGGGGCCAAGTCCCTGCAAAGTTGATGGGCATTCCCATTCAAATAGTGTGTCTGCATGGCATCATGTGATCAAGAGCTTGCTGATCAGAAGGTCGGCGGTTCGAATCCCTGCAACGAGGTGAGCTCCCGTTGCTCAGTCCCTGCTCCTGCCAACCTAGCAATTCGAAAGCACATCAAAGTGCAAGTAGATAAATAGGTACAGCTCTGGCAGGAAGGTAAACGACGTTTCTGTGCGCTGCTCTGGTTCGCCAGAAGCGGCTTAGTCATGCTGGCCACATGACCCGGAAGCTGTACACCAGCTCCCTCGGCCAATAAAGCGAGATGAGCGCCGCAACCCCAGAGTCATCCGCGACTGGACCTAACGGTCAGGGGTCCCTTTACCTTTACCTTACCTGGGCCCCCACAATATTTTATTCAAGTTGGCACCCCTGGTTGGGGTTGATGGCCCAATGCTCTGAATAAGGCAGCTTCATATGGTCACAGAGGTGCCTAATGTGAAAATGCTCAGTGTTTCAAGCGTACAAAAGTACGCTTAGTATGTTTCACTCCCAGTTCTTCCATAACATCTAACATGTTAGCTTTTCATAAGCTTTCAGGGTGGGAGTGTATTAAAATATGTGGTCCTCCACTTCTACATTCTGAAGTGGTATATTCTTATGTGGTAAGTAGCACTGGGAAGGGCCACAGCTCAGCAGTTCAGAGTCTGATTTGCAAGCAGAAGGCCACAGGTTCAATCTCTAGCATCTCCAAGTAGGGCTGAGAGCCCCCCCCCCAAGTCTGAAACTAGGAGAGTTGCTGCCAGTGTAGACAATACTGAGCCAGATGAACCAGTGGTCTGACTCAGTATATGGCTGTTTCCTGTGTCATAATTTTTTTCCTGAGTATTTGAATCAGCTCTGCAAACCTCAAACTGCAAAGCAACAATCTGAATAGTCAATTAAAAGAGCATTAGCAATTACACTCTGGCTCTTTCTATAGTATAGTCAGAAAACCCTGCTTTTTGGGGAAATAGAAAGGAATTACTGAGAGAATCAGATAGCAGCATGTTCAGTTGCCAGGGATAAGTTACTGCATGCATTCAAGTCAATGCACAAATCCACATTTCTTTAAAAAAAAAAGGCATAGCTATTTTTGGAACTCACACTGAATAAGACATTTAATTCTCTTGGTCCCCTCTAATTACAGGTTCAACATCCTTCCTTAGCCACAGACAAAAATTACCCACAAAGAACTCTATGGGGACGTGGCAGGAAATGGAAAAAAGGGTTCAGCAGGTAGGCCTTGGTATGTGCCTTTTCAGTGGCTTCCAAGAGATGCCCAAGATGCAGCAACAGAATGCATGGATTGGTGGCAGTGATCACAATACCTACAAAGTGCAAATACCATTGAAAGTTTTTCCCTGCACAAACGCCACTGAGATAAATACTCACATTCTTGCACAGCTCCCATTCACTTCAATGGAGCACACTCAGAAATTTTCAGTGTTTAGTACGGCAAGTTTCTTATATTTGACTCTTTTCTGGCTCCTAAAACCAATCCATGAATTCTACTTGTTTACTTGGGAAGATTATATACCACTTAATAATAATAAAAAGGATTGTAATTCAGTAGTAGAGCATTTGCTGTGCATGAAGACACTGCCTGGTTCAATCCCAGACATCTCCAGGCAGGCCTGGGAATATCTGAAGTCCTGGAGATCCACAGTGTGGATGATACTGGGCAAGATGGACCAATGTTCTGGCTTGGTATAATGTAGCTTCTTAATATATCTAAAAGTGGTTTAAGATCCTCATTTTTAAAAAAAAAAAATAATGATGAAAATTACTAATTGAGGGAATACATAGTTTTAAGCCAAAACTCTAAGACTTAGTAGATTCCTGTTGGGTTTGTTTCTAGGCAATCCATATGGTCAAGGACCAGTTTGGGCGTGATACTCTCCATAGGGTGTCTGCCTCCATAGGAACAAATCGGGCCTTGCTAGCTAGGGGTGATGGGAGTTGTAGTTCAACAGCATCTGGGGACCCACAGGTTGAGAAATGTTGTGTGTAACCAATTCCAGTTTTAACTACCTGCACTTTCAAAAAGCGCTTCCTCTCTGTCCTGAATCTCCCACCACCCAGCTTCCTATACTCAGAGAGGGGTTAGGAAACTTCTCTCAATCCACTTTCTCGCCACACCATGAATAATCCATACACACCTCTGGTTAGCTTCAATCTAAGACGTAACTCCCAAGGCAGAAAACCTTGAGAAATATATGGGGTGGGGGCAGCCCTCAATTCACAAGCAAGCAGCAGCAAAGGGCCCACAGGCAGAGCCACCACGCGAGGATCCGCTTCTTCCCAACTAATGGGAGCTGTGTGAGGGGCCCCGGGGCATTTTGCACATGCTCAGAGGCGTGGCTTCTCAGGTTGAAAAAAACAATCTGGGGAACAACTTGCCCCGGGTTCGAATTCCGGGGAAGAAACAGATCTCTCCCCCCCCAGCTTTTCCTCCTCCCAGCAGAGGCGCGCCCAGACCCGTGACCCATATTTCCAAGGGGCGCCAGGACAAGGCAGGGCTGTTGGCTCCACAGGTCGGGCCCGAAGCAGGCGCGCCCCCAGCGCCCCTGTTGTTCTCCTGGGGCGGGAGGAAGAGAAAGGCACCTCGGGCGGGGCAGCGTGTAGCCTTGGGGCGGCCCATCCTCCTGCCCCCCTCCCCACCTCGCCCAGGCCCCCCTTGCCTTCCCTTCCCCTCGCTTCTCTCGCCTCCACCGCCTCACCGGAGGTTGCAGCAGCCAGACTGCAGAGCACCATCGCCGCCAGGCCCCAGGCTCCCATCGCGGCAGCTCCCGACGGCTCAGACCAGCTCGGCGCGCCCCAGGGCGACGCTGCGGGAGAGGGCGGGAGCCGAGAAACCGGATCCGGGGGAGGGCGGGAGGCGACGCCTCCTCCTCCTCCTCTTCTCCCGGGAAGGGCGGAGATCCTCACCCCACCCCAGTCCACTAGCGAGCACGACGACCGGCTTCGGGGAGCCAGACGCGGAGGCTGCACCGCGGTGCTTCCCCTCGGTGCGTCTCCTTGGCACCGCTGGTGGCGGGGGGCGAGATCGGGGAGGAAAAGAAGGACTAGTCTACACGGCAGCGAAAGGCTGGAAATCGATGGCGAGAGGTTGGAAACTGGAGGGCTCTTAGGTATGCGTTTTGCTCCACGTTTTGCTAGGTATGCGAGAGAAGAGAGCTGTGGAGGGCGGGAAGGATGCCCCCCACTGCAGAATTTATAGTATACCTACTGCGATTTTTGCGCGTCGTGCGTTAGTTGGGCGTTTTGTGGCGACGTGCAATAGCACCATCAAACACCATACAAAACTAACACAATTACTGTCGAGTCCAATCAACATGCTGAACATTTCCACAGCTGCCAGCATCAACGGCGGGCAAGGGCTGTGTTGAACAAGGGAGAGATTTAACATGCGCCGAAATTGTATCCTCGCATCATTTTCTAAGTGCTTGCAGACTGTTTAATTCTCTGTTCTAGGACCTTTCCTGGTATCAACGTCAAGCTAACCAGTTGGTAGTTGCTTGGTCGTCCCTTCTTCTTCTTCTTCTTTTGGAAGATGGGGACATTTGCCTGCCTTCAGCCCACAGGAACCCCAAAGAATTCTCAAAGAATATAGATGGAGCCTCTAAAATTGCATCTGCAAGTGCCTTTAGTATCCCTGGGAGCAGCCCTGGAGATATGAATTCATTTAAAGTATCTAGGTGTTCTCTTATCACCTCTTGGGCTGCAGCTCCCTTTATGAATAATTTATTCTATCATCACCAGGTTGTTGGGCACTGTTTTCTTTTCGGGCAAAGCAAAGGCAGAGGCAAAGTAGGTTTTGAGCAGTTCCACTTTCTCCTCTGCCACTCAATAGCATCTCTCCATGCTTAAGAGTCACCTGTGTGGCACACATACACCTAGGTCCCCAGGTACATACTTGGGAGCATCAGACTTGAGAACAACCAAAACCCTCCCCAATATGGTTCCTTAGTATCATCTCACCATGGCCTGAAAGAAATGTATTCAGCTCAGTTATCAGAGGGCAAGGTCCTTTGTTGCAGAAGGAGCTTCTGAAGTCATCCAGGTGAACCAACCTTACCAAGCTTCCACCAAACCTATTCTCATTCACATACTAAGCCTGTGGGCAAAATCATCCAAAACAATGAATTCTACAGTTCCTTGATCATATTACAAAAGCCCAGATACTTATTCTGGGTAAAATGAGAATTTCAACTTTTATTTTAAAATATATAGCTAGCCCTTAAAGCAGAAATGGCTAGTTCATGGGCTGTATGTGGCCTGCCAAGATAATTTTGCTGGCCCATCGGACCCCCAACATATGGGTAATTTTCATCTCTGTAATTTTCTAAATACACCCCCAAAATGGCTCCCTTTTAGCT
Organism: Podarcis raffonei; assembly: GCF_027172205.1. Lineage (NCBI taxonomy): Eukaryota > Metazoa > Chordata > Lepidosauria > Squamata > Lacertidae > Podarcis > Podarcis raffonei. The sequence continues at coordinate 68,262,328 of NC_070607.1, forward strand.
CTTTATAGTTCCATGTAAAGAATGCTTTGCCTTAATTTTTGGCAGCACTATTAACAGTGATACTTACTGCGTTCAATAAATGAAACAGTCCAAATATTTTCTTTGCACCATCTAGAATCATAGAATCATAGAGTTGGAAGAGACCACAAGGGCCATCGAGTCCAACCCCCTGCCAAGCATCTACATCTGTTGTTGCTGCTTTTTGGTACTGTTTCTATTCTTTTGCATGCGCGCACACAAAATAAGATAAAAATAAACACAGCACTACTCAGTAGCTGCCTGCGATGCTGTCAGCAGCCAAAGTGTGGACCTTCAGCAATCTGTCCAGAGTTCTGCTGAATACATCAGAGTGGGGACAAGCAGTTGCAGCCAGCAGCACCACTTTAGCACTTAACAATAAGCACTGGTGAGCAAATTGTGTGTTGTGATTTGTAGTCTTTGTAATGGAGAACAAATGGTGTTGGGCAGGGAGGGGCAGTTGGACTGCTGTCAAATAAGCTTGAAGGCAAGGAAATTAATTTTGGAAGAAGAGATTTATTAAATAACTTTTAGAGGGAAGAGGAAGTTAAATGTATTAAATTGATTGGGGAGGGGGAGAATAGAAGTCAAGAATTTAATTATTGACCTGGAAAGTTAATGGAATGAATTTGGGTTAAGGGTGGAGCATAAATTGGTGTCCTTTTGGAGGTTTAGACAGCATGAATTGGTGAGTTTTGGTTGTACTCCAATGATTTTAGCAGGGTGGGGTTTTGCTACCAAGGTACTGTTAGAGTAGTAGGGAATTAAAAAAAAATTGATGTTCAGGCAAATCACCAGAAACATCACCCACAAATCCCCCACTCTAGAATTATATACAAAATTGTTTCAACCAAAGTAACACCATGTACATCTCTAACTGCTGTTAAAATAATCCACATTGTAACCAGATTCAAAAAGCAAGTAAGAACAGTGCAAAAACATTGTTGAGATGGATATACTTTGAGCCAAGCATCTTCTCATGCACCCACCCCCAGGCTTGGTTTGTACATGTTGAGAAACGGAGTGGCAATGTAAACCATAGGAAGGTTGAGAAGCTAGGAAGCTCCTTTGTTTCTTAACCTCATAGTAAGACCAGAAGCTTTCCTGGCCCATAAAATGTCCAAGTGGCAGGAACACACACTGATGCAGAACTAGTGCAAAACTTGAAGGTGAGGCCATAAACAAGGGCTCACCTTCCCAGCTGTGGCACCCAGTATTTCACAGCAGACTCCTACAGGAGTCATCTTGCAACAGAGCAATCCTAACTGTAGGAATTCTGCCCCAATTATGCCAGCATAAATTGCACTGGCACAATTTAGCCCCTATTCCATTCTGGAGGCACTTGATTTACACCACCCACGCCACGTGATGGAGCTGAAAGCGGTTTGGGCCCAGGGGTGCCAACTTGAATAAAATATTGGGGAGGAGTTGTGATGATACATTGCGCTAAAGCAGGCATAGGCAACCTTCGGCCCTCCAGATGTTTTGGCCTGCAACTCCCATGATCCCTAGCTAACAGGACCAGTGGTCAGAGATGATGGGAATTGTAGTTCAAAACATCTGGAGGGCCAAAGGTTGCTTATGCCTGGGCTAAAGATTTTGGATATAATATTCAATTAGAATCATGGGAAAGGTTATGGAAGGAAGGTATTAATTTTACTGCATGCAGTGCACTTAAAGAAAATGTTACGAAAATGATGTATAGATGGTATTTAACACTAGCAACTTGCCAAAATGTATAGGACAAGAACTAATGAGTGATGGAAATGTAAAGAAAAGGAAGGTATCTTTTACCACATGTGGTGGACTTGTAAAGAGGTAAATGCTTTCTGGGAAATGATATATAATGAGTTAAAGAAAATGTTTAAAAATACTTCTGTTTAAAAACCAGAAGCCTTTTTATTGGGTTTAGTGGGTGAAGAGATATCAGGGGAAGATAAAAGACTGTTTATGTATGCAACAACTGCAGCAAGAATTCTTCTTAGCCCAAAAATGGAGACAACAAGAAGTAGCAACGAAAGAAGAGTGGCAGATGAAGATGATGGACTTTGCAGAACTGGCGAAGCTGAGAGGAAAAATCCAAAACCAGCAAGATCAAGTATTCCAAAAGGACTGGAGTAAATTCATACTATATTTGAAAGATTCTTGTAAGCAATTAACATTACTAGCAGGGTTGTTTGAAGACTTGTAATTGAAGGGAACAGGTTAGGTTACCCAAAAACCTGTGTGATCACCCCCCCCCAAGCAGGCCTCAAGACTTTTAAATTACTTTCTCTGAGGAGGGTTCAGTAGCTAAAAAAGCGTTAGCTAGCATTAGCTTTGCTGTAACAAAAAAGGCTAAGAAAACAATGCTTTTTTGCTGCCCAGGCTTTCAGTGGCCTTGTCTTACCAATTGCAACTTTCTTCCGGGAACGGCGCCAAGAGAGCGAGAAAGAAACAATTCTATGGAAGATTGCTTCTGCCAACATTCATGTGTAAACTCATGAGGCAGGGCTCCTAAGGAGGGGGAGAAGGGTACACAGGATGGCAGAATAAAGCTCTTTCTCTGAATTAACCCCTCAGTGTCTGTGTTGGCTCCTTCTTCCCTCCCCGGGCGCAATGCTCTTCCTACCCATGAAAAAGGCCTAGAAAGGCTACATAATGAGAAGCTTCCTACCTTTCTATATTCATTTAAATTTTGAGTTATTTTGTAATGTGTGTAATTAGAATTGGAAAAGGTACAAAATGCAATGATATAAAGGTTAATTTTGAAAGTCATGAGGCGGAAGGGAAGGAAGCTGACAGGCCCTAAAGAGCCAGGGACGTAAAGTGGAGCGTAATGATGTGAACGTATATTATTACATGGAAAATAAACAAAAATTGTGTGTCAGAGAGATATTGGGGAGAGGACAGGTAAGCCCCGCCCCACATAATCGATCACATGATGCGGCACATGCACACTATTTGAATGGCAATGCCCATCAACTTGGGGCGGAGGGCGTCCCAAAGTTTTATTTGGAGGGACCTCGGCCCCTACGAGTAGGTAGATTGGCACGGGTGCTAATCTCTCCTTGCTCCATCCTGCCACGGGGTTGCCGTGATAGCAGCGCTGGATTGGGGGGCGGGAAGGCCATGACATCCAGCCAGCTGTCGAGGAGTTAAGCGTAGGGACGGAGAAAGGTATTGCCGAGGCTCCTCCTGATCCTCGCACCCGCGAGCTGCTCTCCCTCTTCCCGGCTCGCCAGCCCCACTTCCCCCAAGGATGCACCGCCATCCACGTGGTCCCTTGCGCCCTCCGCGCCTTTCGGCTCCGCCCCCCGCCTCGACGCTCCCTGGTTTAGCTCCGCCCTCTCCAGAATGCCGGCCACCAGGGAAGGAGCCGGTCCAATGTGCAGAAGTGTTCGCCTCTCCTCGAGGCCTGCTGGGGCGCGAGAGGGGGCGAGGACCCCCTGCAAATCGCCTCGCATATCTCACGTTGGCAAATCGCCTTGCAAATCTCACGTCGGTTACAGTAGCTTTTTATTTCATGCATGCACCCCAAAGCACTTCTCTGGGAAATGCAGTGAAATGCCACACGAGACAATAGGAGACCATCATAAAAGTTTTTGTTTTTATTTTTAGGGGAAATCCTTGGCCACCCAAGGATGGATCATGCCTGAGGTGTCATGAGCCGGAATTCGGGAGCTTGAAACGGAGCTAGTGCTCCGTCCTGGAAACTGAACAGCAGGGCATGCAGAGCAAGCCAACAGTCAGACAAGAAGAAGGGGACTTAGCACACATGTAAAATGTGCTCTCCCCCCCCCCTTCTTCAATGAATAAGCACAGTTAACTAGTGTAATCTGACATTACAGACTTGTGCATATGCGCATTCCCAACTAGGCTTGAACCTAGCACCTATGTTTTTTTTATTTTCAGAAAGTAAGCATTGCCATGATTGTATGCCACAAAATTATGTTCTCTTTCAGTTTACTTGTTTATTCAGTTTCATAGGCAGTATCAACTGTCGGTTTGTGAGCAGTGACTGCGGCAGTAACTAACAGCCTCTTATGCCCAGATTTTCTGGCTCTTCATCGAAAGCTGCTGGCATTTCCTAGGCAAGCAAAATGTGTGAGACACCCTCAGGTTTGTGAACAAGTTAAAAAGTAGAGGTCCCACTACTGACCCTGTCTTAGAAGAGGTAAAGCTCTGAATAGGACCAAAGCTTTTTTTCCAGATACGGTCTGAAATTATTTATAGTGTATTTATATTAGTAATCTTACTGAATGGCTAAAAATACCACTATCTCAACTTGCCTGGAATAGCACAAATGTTATTAAACTTCTTTCTTTCCTTCCTTCCTTCCTTCCTTCCTTCCTTCCTTCCTTCTTGCCTACAATGTGTCTCCCTCTCCCAATCAACCATGAAAGTGTTTTGCTAAATTTGTACAGCTAAATGTGAAACAATTAGGAAAGTCTGCCATCTTCTGGAAGAAAAAAGGATTCCCAAGTTGGTAATTTCCAGAATACAGTAGTAGCATGTCGCAGCAAAAACAACAGTATTGTGGCACTATCAGTGTGGGTCCATGGGGGTGGGGGAGGGTGTTTGTTTGTTTGGTTGGTTGGTTGGTTAATTAATTTCTATCCTGCTCTTTCTTTCAGAGGAGCCCAGCCAAAGTAGTAAAACAATACAATTAGGACTCTGTGACTTGTTATCATTTCTATTATATAAAAAGTCTGGAATGTGTTACTGATGTCTCTGGCCTGCTTTTTGTCTCTTTTTCAAATTTCATACCTGTTTTCTGTGATAATTTTGTTCTGTGCTTGCTTTTGAATTTTAATATATAACAGAGTGGCTAATTAAAGACAAACAAAAATCATTCGGCCTCCCAGTTAGGAAGATGTGACAGAACAGGACATGCTGATTAGCTCCCTCCCTCCATCAAATTAGCATCTCATTTGCATGCATAAGGTCACAGGTCCAGGTAGGACTGTCTGAAGCCCCTGTCAGCTGTTGTCAGTCAGTGTAGTGCTGAGCTAAATGGACCAGTGGTCTGACTCAGTAGGATAAGACAGCTCCCCATGTTCCATTACTCTCCATGTGTTGGAAGGGTAACTTCTGCACTGGGGAGGCTATTCTACTGCTGTATGATTTAAAATCCTAATAACCCAATGAATACAGCAGGCTCCCCATTACATAAGTTGCCCCTCCAATGTATAGAGAGCAAAATAAGTACAATGGGAGTAGTAATAAGCACATCTCCGCTCAGGAACTCTGTCTCTAGTTTCAGATGTCATGTATCTGATCCTGCAAGGAAAAATCAGTCATGAATGTGCATCCAGCAATATGTGGTGTAGGATCAAACTACATGTCTAGAAAAATGAGTCACGTGAAGCCCTGATCCAGATCAGAACCATGCTGCACAGCCAAGGAGTGAGCCTACTCTTCCCTCCACTTACTGTTCTCCAACTAAAAGGTCCCCCAGTTGTTGCTAACACCCAAAGGTGCTTTGCCAAAAAGAAAAAAGAAAACCAAAACACCAAAAAAGCAAGTTGAAATATACTCAGAGTCGCAAAGTGATTTCATGCTCTTTATTCAGCTCATAGTGGTGAGGAGGAATGAATGAAAGTCCCCTCAAAGTATCTGCTTTATATACATTATTTACACAATGGGCTGCACATGATTGGCTAATTCCGGAATTCTACTGTAAGCCAATCAGGTTGTGGATTCACTTCTATCTGGAGCATGATTGGGTAGTTCCTGCCAACCAATCATACTGCTGCATTGTTCTAGGACCAATCAGACTGCTGCATTCTGAATCCTATTGTTCTAGGACCAATCAGACTGCTGCCTTTTGGATCCTATTGTTCTAGGACCAATCAGACTGCTGCAGTTTGGATCCTATTCAACTCAGTACATAACACCCCTCCCCTCTAAGTTCCAGTCCTGCCCGGGAGGTCGCATTCATAGTCCTCGAGGTACGCTGGCGGCCTACGTGTGCGTTGCGGCCTGGGGTGTTCCCTGGTCCGGGGTTCAGGTTCTGGCTCGTGTTCCAAGGATGCTGGCTGTGATGGGGCTATTTGGTCTGGCGCAACCGGCTCGCTCAGTCGTGGTTCTGGTTCTGGTGTCCTTTCGGCCTCGCAGGTCCTCTCTGTATTTACTGATTCTGCCTCTCCTGCTGGCCCCTCGTGCTCTATGGGCCTCACTGCCCCTCTGTTCCCTTGGGACTCCTCTGACCTTTCCTCCTCCTGGTTTTCTCCCGGGAATCGTCGCCGTATCTGGTCGCAGTGGCGGCGCCAGCATTGCCCCCCATCTGTTAGCACCTCGTACGACACGGGGCCAGTGACCCTGGTGACTGTGGCGGGTACCCATGCTGGGCCTGCCCCAAAATTCTTTGCGTACACTGGGTCCTGGGCCTCGAAGGTCCGGGGGTTCCTGCCTTCCCCCACCACTACCTCATCCTGAGCTCTATCGGGGTGAATGCGGTCCAATCTGATTGCAAGGCGCCGACCCATTAGTAGTTCAGCGGGGCTCCGGCCAGTTGTTGAGCTGGGGGTGCTGTGCTGTGCTAGAAGGAATGTGGCAAGGCGGTACTCCCAATCCCCTTGCGTCATGCGGCGAAGGGTGTCCTTGGTGGTCCGCACCATGCGTTCTGCTTGGCCATTGGTGGCAGGATGGAATGGCGCCGAACGGATGTGGCGGATGGCGTTCTGCGCTGTGAAGGTTTGGAATTCTCCTGACGTAAATGCAGTCCCGTTGTCTGAGACGAGAGTGTCAGGGAGCCCGTGGGTTGCAAACAGCCTGCGTAGTACCCGGATGGCTGCGGACGTAGAAGTGGACGGTACCAGTGCGACTTCCAGCCATTTGGTGTAGGAGTCCACCACTATGAAGAATGTTTTCCCCTGAAAGGGGCCAGCGAAGTCCACATGCAGGCGTGACCATGGTGCTCGGGCGGACTCCCAGGACTGGACTGGGGCCCTTGGGGGATCTGGGCGGGATTCTTGGCAGGCCTGGCAGTGTTTGACCCAGGCCTCTATCTCTCCGTCGATCCCCGGCCACCACACATAACTCCTGGCAAGGGCCTTCATTCTTACTACCCCTGGGTGTGTCTCGTGTAGGGCTGTGAGGACCCTTTTGCGGAGGGGCTGGGGAACAACGACCCTGCTTCCCCATAACAGGCACCCCTTGTGGGCCGACAGTTCATGTTTGCGGGTTGTGTAGCCGGCGAATTCTGGCCCGGGGCTGCTGCTGGGCCATCCCCTCCACACCCAGTCCAGGACCCGGGAGATGACCCTATCTTTCTTGGAATGGTGTGCAACTTCTTGTGCCTGAATGGGGCGGTCGGGAAGCAGCTCCAGGCTCATAACCTCTTGTGCAGGTGCTGGGTCGGGGCCTGTTTCCGGTAGTGGTAGCCTGCTGAGGGCATCCGCATGGCCCATCGCCTTCCCCGGACGGTGAATCAGTGCATACTGGTAGCTGGCAAGGAAAATTGACCACCTGAGGACGCGAGGAGACAGCACTTGGGGGGTCTGCTTTTCAGGGGCAAATAAGCCAAGCAACGGCTTGTGGTCAGTCACCACGGTGAAGGGCCGCCCGTACAAGAAATCATGGAATTTTTTTACTCCCTTCACGATTGCCAGTCCCTCCTTGTCGATTTGCGAGTAGTTCCGCTCGGTTGCGTTGAGTGTCTGGGAAAAGTATGCCACCGGTACCTCTCTTCCATCCGGGAGTTGGTGTCCCAGGACAGCGCCAATTCCATAGGGCGAGGCATCGCATGCTAGCACCACCGGCAGCCTCTCATCGAAGTGTGCCAAGACCGAGTTTGAGACAAGCAAGTCCTTGACTGCCTGGAATGCGGCCTCCTGGCGCTGGCCCCACACCCAAGGGGCCCGCTTGTCCAGGAGTCTGTGTAGGGGCTCTGCTACCGCCGCCTTGTGGGGAAGGAAGGAATGGTAAAAGTTCAATAGTCCCAAGAAGGCCTGAAGTTCAGTCTTGTTCTTGGGCGCTGGGGCATCACAAATGGCCCGTACCTTGTCCCCAGTCGGGTGGACCCCTTCTGCGTCCACCATAAATCCCAGAAAGTCCACCTGAGGCACTCCTAGTAGACATTTTTCCCGCTTCACCTTGAGACCCGCCGTCTGGAAACGGTGCAGAACGGTGCGGAGGCGGTCCTCAAACTCCTCTGGTGTGGGCCCGGCAATCAACACATCATCGAAGAAGGGGGTGACGCCAGGAATCCCTTTAAGTAGAGAGTCCATTAGATTCTGGAATATGCCTGGTGCCACGCTGACACCGAATTGCAGCCGCTTTACCCTGAATGCTCCTCTGTGCGTCACAATCGTCTGTGCCTCTGCTGTGGCCTCATCTACTGGCAGCTGTTGATATGCTTGGGCCAAGTCCAGCTTGCCAAAAATTTTCGACCCAGCCAGGGTGGCAAGAACATGGCTGACCACTGGCACTGGGTATGCATGGGCCGTGAGGGCCTTGTTTATGGTACATTTGTAGTCTGCGCAGATGCGGACTGAACCATTAGGCTTGACGGGCGTGACGATTGGGGTTTCCCAGGGGGCATTAGGCACCGGCTCCAGCACTCCTTGCTTCACGAGCCGGTCCAATTCCTCGTCTATACGAGGTTTCAGGGCGAACGGGACCCGGCGGGCCTTGAGCCTGACCGGTCGTACTGCGGGGTCAAGCTGTAGAGCAATGGGGGGGCCCGTATACTGTCCCAATTTCCCATCGAAAACCCCCGGAAATTCCTTGCATATGGCGTCCACGTCCACTTGTAAGCTAGTGTGGTTCACCCCGGTGACGGCTAGCCCCAGTGGTCCAAACCATGCTAATCCCAGTAAGCTAATGTAGGGGCCCTTGACCACAAGCAAGTCCAGTTGCCGCGTCCGCCCTCGGTATTGCACCCTGAAGGTCCCCACCCCCATTGTGGGGACCTTACGTTTTTGGAAGTCCCGGAGGGTGAATGGGGCCGGCCTGAGTTTGGGACCCCCAGTAGGACACAGTTTCCTTAAGGTCCTTGCCGAGATTATGGATAGAGTTGAACCCGTGTCAAGCTCCATGCGGCATGGGGCCCCCTCTATCTGTACGTCAACATAAATTTTCTCTACGTTGGGGTGGGGCAACTGGTATACCTGGAAGTCCGTGAGCTCTGTCGAGTTGCCTTGGTGCGTTGGGCCCCGGGACCTGGGGCTCTTGGATTGGTCATCTGATGCCTGGCGTCGGGTGGGCCGAGCCCGACACACCCGGGCGATGTGTCCCAATTTTCTGCACTGCCTGCACTCTGCGTTGCGGAAACGGCAGGTCCTCCTCTCGTGACTTTCTCCACAGCTTGCGCAGTTCCCTCCTCGTCGAGGCAGCTGTGGTATGTGGGCTGCTTGAGTGCGCTGCTGTACTCGGTGCACCTCCTCCCTGTCGGATCCTGAGTCATCGGTGAGGTCTTCGTGGTGGACCCTCGGTTGGGACGGCTGGCTCGGCCGTGCCTCTTGCGTCGACCTCTCGGCAGCTTCCGTTGCCAGGGCCTCCTCCAGAGCGACCTGGAACGTTAGGTCCTTCTTAGCGTAGAGGCGTCGTTGCAGCTTCTCATCCTTCAGGCCACCGACGAGGCGGTCACGAAGCATGTTCTCCAGCTCTGAGAAGTTGCAGAACCGGGCGGCTTGGCGGAGAGAGGTCACAAACCCAGTTATGGTTTCCCCAGGGGCTTGCCGCTTTGCGTAGAAGGCATTTCGACGAGCCACCACTGAGGGCTGCGGCGAAAAGTGCCCCTTCAGCTGTTCCATTATTGTTTTGTATGGAACAGTAGCGACGTCTTCAGGCGCAAGGAGGGCCCGGGCAATTTCAAACGTCTCCTCTCCGCAGACGCTGAAGAATATCGCCCTCTTCTTGGCGTCTTCTTCGTCGATGACCCCTTTGGCTTCTAGGAGGAAGGTGAAACGGGAGGCGTACGCTTCCCAGTCTCCAGATGCTGGGTTGAATGGCGAGAAGCTGTTGTCGGTTGCCATTCTGAGTTCCTTGTGTCCCGGAGCTGAAGCCTGGATACACGGTGCGAGGCAGCGGTGCGGCAGGTGGCGGTGCTGCGGTGCTGTGTGTGGCAGTCAGCTCAGCGGGATCCCACCTTCGTCGCCAGTGAAATATACTCAGAGTCGCAAAGTGATTTCATGCTCTTTATTCAGCTCATAGTGGTGAGGAGGAATGAATGAAAGTCCCCTCAAAGTATCTGCTTTATATACATTATTTACACAATGGGCTGCACATGATTGGCTAATTCCGGAATTCTACTGTAAGCCAATCAGGTTGTGGATTCACTTCTATCTGGAGCATGATTGGGTAGTTCCTGCCAACCAATCATACTGCTGCATTGTTCTAGGACCAATCAGACTGCTGCATTCTGAATCCTATTGTTCTAGGACCAATCAGACTGCTGCCTTTTGGATCCTATTGTTCTAGGACCAATCAGACTGCTGCAGTTTGGATCCTATTCAACTCAGTACATAACACAAGTACTGGGGAAAGGCATGGGGCAACAGTAAGTGGGATCCACACGGTTTGGTTTTTTTAAAGTGGTCTGAGAATATTGTTTTTAAATGCACTTAGTATGCAGGTTAGGCCCTTAGCGGTTCACCAACAATGGCAACTGCACTCCCCATTACCTTCTCTCCTGCATGGTGAGAGTGTATCATACTGGGCTAGATTAATAGTTTCCCCCACAACACCTGAAAGATTCATTTATTTAAAACAACAGCAATAACAGTAATAATAATACAGTAGTCGTGGCTTTTTCCATGCCTCTGCATGCAATCTGACCAGCCCGGAAATTGAGGCTGCTTTTTTTTCAAAATCTCCCCCAAAATGAAGTTTTTTTACCTATTTTTGGGGAAATGGCAAAAAAAAAAAATTTCAACACTTCTTATTTGGGCTTCCATAGGCGCATGGATTTACCGCACATGTTATCCGCTTTTCCAAAACTCCGCTCGGCGATTACTGGCTATGTCCGGGAAATTCAGGGCGTATGGCAGTCCAACGACGGCAAGAAAAGAACAGCCTTTTTTCTTTCTTTTTCTTTTGCAGCGTTCGGGCGGAGTTATCCCGCGGGCGGGAGTTGATATCACATAACTTCGTTGTCAATCCCTGTTGCCTAGCAACCGAGGCCGAGCCGAATCCATCCGCAGCCGCGCTTCTTCCTATTTAAAAGATGGTTCCTGAAGCCTGCGGCTTGGCGTCCACCATAGTGACGTCATCGAGGCGCGCCAGATGCGAAGGAGGAAGGAGACGTGTGGGCCTGAGGAGCCGAGCCGGGATTCTCTCCCCTCACGGGGAGGGTGCGGCGGTGAGTTTGGACGGGGGAGGAGGCCCCGAGGGCAGAAATGCTGCGCGGCCCGCCCCCTTCCATGTGCTGCTGAGCGGAGCTCCTGAGCCCCCGCTGCCTCCGAGGGCTTCCGAGGGCCCAGGGGAAGAGGTCCATGAAGCCCTGGGGAAGAAGGGAGAAGGAGAGCTTCCCTTTTCGCTGAGCCACAGCTCCCTTCCCAGCCGCTGCTGCAGAATAGCCAAATCTATAGGTACCAGTATTTCAAAATAGAGGTCTTGCCCTGCTGTGGGTTTTGGCGACCGCACCGGGAATAGTACCAAATTGGGTACCTAAACCTTATCCTAAGCACTGATGGTTGTGGTTGGTCAGGAGTGGGATTCCATTTCAGTCGGAGGGCCATATTTATTGCCTTCTGGGCAACCTTCTGGGAGCCGCATGCCTGTGGTGGGTGGGGCCAAAGGGGGCAAAGTAGCAAATTTAAATTTTGCCTTTGTACTCTTAGGCTAGTTTATACACACACTCACACGTCTCTCTAACCTCCACCCGGAAAAGCGTGAGGCATGATCAGAAGTCAGGGGTGAGTTCCAACTAGGATAAATACTTGGGCGTGAAGCAGGGGAATTGGCAGGTGTGGCATGGCGAGGCACCTGAAGGTCCAACAGAGAGCCCTGGGGAACTGCATTTGGCCTCTGGGCTGAGATTCCCCAATTATGTGCTAGGTAATGGGACCCATTGCTTGAGCTGAGGTCTATGTATCTCATTTAGGAATGCCCAATAATTGCAATATTATGAGGGAAGTTCTGTAGGTTTGTTGGAGAATTCAGCTCCAAGAGAATATTATTCCCACACAGGAATGGTCAATGAATCTCTTCAGTTAACAACTGTTTGTGGTAGGGAGCAGAATTAGCTCTGAAATGGATGCTCTCTGCTCACATTATTTGCAAATGTGTTTGTCTTTGAACCATTACTTCAGTTGCAGCAACTAAACACCAAGTAAAACTTGTGTGTACAGTAAGTTACCTGTCATTACATTGATAAGCTAGGGGTGGCTAGGAGGTATAGCCTTAACATCCTTTGAAACAAGAAAGATTAGGCTATTATTCTGAGTTGTGCACCCTTGTTTTGAAGTGAGTTCCATCAAATTCAGTGGTACTTGCTTCTAAGTAATTACTACAGCAGATAATGATTTTTGAGTATCTGCTGTAGTAAGTTCTTGAAGGTTTATTAACATACATTTATACACCTTATAAAACAAAGGCAGAGGCTTTCATTGTAGAAGTCTTGTTCTATTGATCTGCATTAGGAAATATTCATATATTTGTCTCTTTTTAAACTTTCAAATAAAATTGAAGTAATTGACATGGGGGAAAGTTAAATAGGTGGCAATATATGGTTTAACTTTGGCCACACTGTTGTGCTTTCCTGGACAGGTGGTGCTCCACCATTGTCCTTGCACTAAATCTTGTCTTTGTCTTTATTAGTCTGTAGTTCTGAGATACTTTGATGTTCTACAATTTGCCTAGCACACATCTCACTGTAAATAAATGTGTACTGTTCTGAGATTTTATTGTATTAAAACATAGAATTTCTATGTTTTATGATATGCCTGTGCTTCTGTTAGGTAGGGATGGTGGTCATCTGAATGTAGTTGAGTAGCGCAATTAGAAGTGAATCAAGGTAGACAACAGGCCCATGGGATAGAAGAGAGAACCGGCAGAAACCAAGATCCTCATTCTCCACCTCTTTCAAGCTTCATGCCATTAGTGAAGCAGACTCTTCTCTTAACAGGTTACTCAAACTCTGAACCTACCTTCTCAACGCTATTGTTGACTGGAGAAATACACTATGGCTCCTAAAGATATAATGACTAATTCTCATGCCAAGTCCATTCTCAATGCAATGAACTCTCTACGAAAAAGTAACACACTTTGTGATGTGACCCTTCGTGTGGAGCAGAAAGACTTTCCAGCCCATCGTATTGTGTTAGCTGCTTGCAGTGACTACTTCTGTGCTATGTTCACCAGTGAGGTAGGCAAGATGCAGAGTACACACATTTTTGTTTTTATTCATGCAAATAAGAAAGTAGCTTGTAATACAACTTAAAAGTGCAAAAATGTCATTAAGGTTGCAATTCTGTATGCATTTATAGCTTGCTCTTCACCAAGCAGCCCTAATGCACATTATGCACAACGCCATGTAATGCTTTTCACTTACTCAGCAATTAAATCCATCTTAAATTGCAATTAAGGTCAACAACAGCACTGCGGTAGGGAACATCAGGTCTTATTCTGTACCCCTAAAGATTTAGACACTTGCCATCAAAAATCATACTAAGACAAGGCCATTTGCCCCTTGGATGGGGGGCATTCCACAGCCTGGGGGCCACCATAGAATTGGCCCTCTCCCGCACTGCCACAAGAATCATATGGTGGCAGTCTTGTTAGCAGATCTCAACATCCCAGTACAGTATAAGAAAAGTTAAATTGCAGGCTTCCTAATGTTTCAACTTTATATACAATTTAGCTTTCTTGTATATCTAGGCTTAAAAAATGTTATCTCTGTTGCAAATCCACACTTTTAAATTGTTACTAAGCTGGCTGGCAAATGTGTTTTGTCTTCTGGTCTACCAGGAAGGAAGCTTTACAAATGTTGGTGGTTCTTTTTTAATTTGGCTGCAAGTGACCCATGTAAGTACATAATGGGTAAACAAGCCATGCAGAATTTTTGTAGGGTCGAAAGGCATTACTATGTTCTCCTCTCAACCCTGAACTCAGTGTAATAAGGACATTGCTGTAATTTATATGTAGAGGTGCATGTTAATTACTTTTGGTGAATTAATTTGCCTGCCCCTTGACAGCATATATTTAAAGCATGTTATTAAAGTCTGTTTCTCTGATATTTAAAATAACACTTTTCAAAGTCAAAACAAAATAAATAAATAAAAATTCCTTCCAGTAGCACCTTGGAGACCAGCTAAGTTTGTTATTGGTACGAGCTTTCGTGTGCATGCACACTTCTTCAGATACATGCACACGCAAGCTCGTACCAATAACAAACTTAGTTGGTCTCCAAGGTGCTACTGGAAGGAATTTTTATTTATTTATTTTGTTTCGACTACAGCAGACCAACACGGCTACCTACCTGTAACTAGAATTTTTCAAAGTATTATCCTTGCACCAAAATGTCTGTAGGGTATTTGTTATATGTTCCATTTGCTGAAATATTCATGTGAGATTATTAATGCTTTATATCTCTTCCCCATTGCCCACACTGTAGTTTTCCAGGTTATGTTTTGGAACCCTGTAAAACCCAGGGAATAAAAAAGTACTTCCCTTGTTTATAATTCACAGCTTTCAGAGAAGGATAAACCCTATGTGGATATTCAAGGACTAACAGCATCAACTATGGAAATATTGCTGGACTTCGTATACACAGAGACCGTTCATGTGACAGTGGAGAATGTTCAGGAGTTGCTTCCAGCAGCCTGTTTGCTTCAGCTGAAAGGTAATGACAAAAACATACAGTGTAGATCAGGAGCGAAGAGCTTTTGAGAATCCTTGATCTGTATTGCCCATTTTTTAAGAGATTTACAAAGTGGTGAACACAATAAGAAAGCAAATATATTTAGACTAATAAACAAATATAAAACCAGCAGCTTCTAATACAACATGAACCTAACCTTGTCTAAAAGCCCACATGAACAAAAGCATTGTAGCTTGAGTGAACCTATTCAGTTGAGTGTGTCAACCACTGGGTAATATGATTGAAAATGCCACATTGCAGATACCAAGTGGGTGATACTTTAGTGGGTTGGGGTCTGAAGAAATATCTTGAACCATGCTCTCAAAGGGCAGAAGGTTCTCCAAGGATTCACCAGAAGTGTAGCTTGATTAATAAGGAAAGCCAAGAACAATATAAAAGTCAAGGAGGGTTCCTTTTTAAAAGTAGAAATTTTCCCATAATGAATAAAAGGATCACAAATATCTCTGGTTGTTCTTATTAAAGCACAGTAAAACATGCTTCATCAGGTGATGTTGGTGGTGATGTGGTATTTCTGTGGTTTCATGCCTCGTGCATTGATTTTGTAATTGGACAGCAAATAGGAACTGTTCTCTGGTGCCACACTTTTTATACAGAAACTGAAATTTATCAACTGCCTATCATAATGCATTCAGAAGCAACGTACAGAAAATTATACAACCAGCACTACATATAAAATCATATTAAAACCCACATTACACCATAGTAAAAGGTATATACTTTTGCAAATTTTCATACAGGGACTCTTTAGTGAGAGAGTCTCCCCATTTTAAGATTGTTAAACTTGAAATTACATGCATACTAGGAACTTCATCCCAGCTAGTACTGCTCGCCAGCCCCACTGCTCCTTACCAACCACCCTCCTTTTAAGCCTGGCCGAACCCCCTTCCCTTTTATGTAGCAGTTTGCATGGCTGGCCATTGACCACACAGGCTTTAGTTTGATGACATCCTTACAATTTTGTTATATACTAAGATACTGAACATTCAGATATCTGAGTTCTGGGGAAAATGCAATCCTGAGAACAAATGAAAAATAAAATTGTAAAACAGCTGTTGATTAGTAGTTTGGGAGCATTTTCTGGGTAGTAAGATATTTATGTATTTGTGAAAGGGTAGAGATTGTTTTTGTAATATGGATTAAAATACAATAGTTAATTAAGAATGTATTTTACTGATGTCACACCATTTTTAAAATTTATTACCACCAAAAAGAATCCCAATACTAACTACCAAGGAAAATGGCAGGCTGGTTAAGATAAAAAAAATGTCTTTTTATTTACCAGATTTAGTGTTTGTTAGGAAAATGGATGGATTTGTTAAGCACAGTTTCCCCCCCTCTTAAACACTTTTCAGAACAGTGACTTAGCCCTCTGAAGTGCAAATCATGTCATTTCTCACAGGAGTGAAGCAGGCTTGCTGTGAGTTCCTGGAAAGCCAGCTGGATCCTTCCAACTGTTTGGGGATTCGAGATTTTGCTGAAACGCACAATTGTGTTGACTTAATGCAGGCAGCCGAAGTTTTTAGCCAGAAGCACTTCCCAGATGTAGTTCAACATGAAGAATTTATTCTCCTAAATCAAGAAGAAGTGGAAAAGCTAATAAAATGTGATGAGATTCAGGTAAAATATTCCTTCTTGTTGTCCAAAGCAATGCTATTAAGTTCTAGTGTTTGATACAGGAACCAAACACAACCTAGGAATTAACTGGTAAAATACTGTGGAGCTGACCGATGGAATTCATACTTTGGAGGTTAGCAATTTACAATCCATGAGCGCTTGTAAGATCTTACTAGAATTCTGAGAATCCTAGTTTTCATTTCAATATAAAAGCAAGTTGGTAGCCTTTACAGTTACCAAGATCTGTTTAAAGAAGCAATGGCAAAAGAGAGAATGTGAACAAAAAGGGATTAGAATGGATGCAAGGCTAAAATTCAGAAAGGGGGGCAGGGTGTAGGAGGATGTACAAGATGGAAATCTGGAATAATCAATACAGATTTACAAGGAAAGTCCCTGGAAGACCTAGAGAAGAGCTCTGCACTCAAGAGAAGCCCTTACTTGCTTCTCCAGGAATGCTCCCTGTGACACAATGTGGGGGTGTCTCCACAAGTACAGGAGGTTTCCTGTTGCAAACAGTAGCCCTTGAACTCTCAGAGGAACATGGGAGCGACCAGAGCTCGTGCCCTTGTGCCCCTTTCCCCACCATGTGTGTGTGTTAAACCAAGATTCTGAATGTCCAAACAGGGCTTCTGAGGCACAGGCTGTGGGTTTTCTTAACAGTTGGTCCATGCTGTTAAAGAGTTATAAATCAATACTTAATTTTGTGCTACAAAATCATTGGCAGTAAATGAATGATTTAAAATTCGTGGAAGCTGTTGAAGAATGTTAAAGTGAGAAGTGCAGTCTTGTTAGTTACTTTGAAAGATTTTGAAGCATTTTGTAAGGCACCAACCAGTTCTTAAGCAGATTTGTGCTTGTAAATATGATCACCCTTTTATCAGTGGGAAAGAGCCCTCTTTGCACTACACTCATGCTAACCCTATCTTGTTAAATATATGTTTGCCTAGGTTGACATTATGGAAGATATTTGCTTTATGAACAAAACCCTTAAAAGAGTAAACCCAAAGTTGAGTTGGGTGTATGTGTTATTGTTTTTTTACTTTGATATGGATTTTTGTGTTTTTATGTTGTAAACTGCCACGAGATCCTCAGACAGAGGTTTAGTATAGAAATTTAATAAAGAATAAAAATAAAAGTGACTGCTGTTAGCATCGCCCTTGAGCCAGTACCACCAACTGGACTCATCCACTTCAGCCCCGACTGGGCTAGGCAAGCTGGGTAGCACTTCCAGAGACCACCTTCTGGACAGGAACAGGTCAAAGTGCTGTGGACTCACAGCTTAGAGTTGTGAGCACCGGATTCACTTCCACAAGAAGACAGTCGTCGCACAGCAGAGTATAGCAGAGTATAAACGACTTGGAGAGCAGCTCTGTAGAATAACTTCTTTATTCTATCTACAACTATCATACAAACTATATACAGAGCTAAATGAGGTCTAAGCATAAAGAATGCTGCACTGCACTGAGTGTCTGCAGCTGCTCTTAGCAGCAACCTTATCTATACACATGATCTCTAACACTCAGTCTCTCTCTCTCCAACACACTGACTGACTGACTCTTTGATGTGGTGCTGGAGCAGAATAAGTAGAGAGCAGAACACGCCTCCTCCTCTCTGGAGAATCACCAGACTCCTCAGGAGATTCTTGGATATGGGAGGAGTGAAATCTCCTCAACTGCACTTTCTTCAGAGAAAATGCTTTTTAAAAGAAAAAATCTTGCATGGTGATGGTGAGGAATGTGTGCTGGTCTTGAGCTAGGGTACTGTTTAGGGAGGGTTGCAGGGGTGTTTGTTGCTGTTAACTGATGATTATTTTTACCCTTATTTTTAAATCTTGCTGTGATTTATGTGGAAATTGTTCAATTTGGTTGTGTACTTTTTGATGTGTTTATTGTTTTTGACTGCTATGGTTATATTTGTAACTATGTAATTTGTTTCATGCTGTAAGCCACCTTGAGCATGGTTTTAGCTATGGAAAGGCGGCATACAAATAAAAGGATGCATATCACATCATTAACATTGCACATTATATGCTTGTCACAGTTACACGACAAAGTTACACATTTCCCTCTCTAGAGAGCTGCCTGTGTTTGCTTTGCAAGGTGGATCTTCCTTTCCAACCACCATAATTTTCTGTGCAAATGCAGCTTCCCCACACCAGAAGTACAATCTATGCTGCACCCCCCTTAAAGTAATCCCTCCTCCCGTGTCGTAGCCATCTATTTTTCAAAAGACTGATTAATTCCATGCCTTTTCTTATAGGTGGATTCTGAAGAGCCTGTCTTTGAGGCTGTTATTAATTGGGTAAAGCATTCAAAGAAGGAACGGGAAGCATCCCTGCCAGAGCTTCTGCAGTATGTGCGCATGCCACTACTCACCCCACGCTACATTACCGATGTCATAGACACTGAGGTAGGGCCAGTTGCCCTATTAAGCAGCTCATGGAATAAGTCCTGCAGAACAACTGCTGTATTTAGGAAAACCTCACTCATAATAGTAACTTTGTAATGTGTTCTAGCTGATCCTTTGCATATATACATGTTAGAATTTGGGAACAAAGATTAGTACCCCTGCAATTCCCCCTTAAGAGAAACCCTAACCCCAAACCCATCTACTTTACTGTGTAAGAACTTGAAAAATTATCTAAAGCGAGTCAGCTGAACATGCCTCTCAGCAGTGAAATGAATGACCTAACTTAATTGCTCCCCATTTCCCCGCCTTCCTTCAGTAACATGTATTAATACTGGAGGTAGCCATGAGTTCTGTGATGCCTAACCATAGAAATGAGAAAGACAATCCAATTCTGGTGTAGCCTTTGTGCAGAAAAAGGGGGGAAACTCTGGTCTGTACGTCATTAATTTCCCCATCCATGTAAAAAAAAACCCATCCCATAATTTTCACTTATTTAGCCACAGGCCTTAGCTATTCAGATGACTTAATATAACAAAATAACATCAGTTCTAATAAATGTAATACAGCTAATTTGCAATCTACTACACAAGTCAAGGTTCCTTGGACAAATATTTGCAGCTGCCATAGAAAAGTTAGGCTGCTTTCAGAGTAGCCGCCTTTTTAGTATTAGCAAGTAGGTAAACAATATTTTTGCAATTTTGGCCAATGGGTTCTTCCCTCTAATAACTGAGGAAGGAATTTATGTGCTGTATCCTTGAAAATTAGGACAATAGAAGGAAGCTCACAGAAGGCTACCTGCCACCCTACCCCAGGCAGTCCTTTGCATTGCCTCAAAAAGGGGACCTTCCTGGGTGGTGTGGGATAAGGCATAGGGCTTTGCTAAAGGAAGAGAGAATTGGCAAAAATCAAATTCACAAATCAGCATCCTTAGTATATAATTTTACATTCAAACCAATTAAGTTATTGCAAAGGTCTTCTGGAACCAGTGTTTTAAGTTTTAATCCTGGAAACTGTATTTGAATAAAGATTTCTGTTGCATGCTCCACCAGCATGGTTTTTCCATATGTTTTATATTACAGTACTTGAATTAATGTAACTGGACTAATTTTAGATTAATTTAATTAAATATTAGGGTTTTTTTGCAGTGGGTCATTCTTCTACTAGCTATAGGGTATTTTGAAGAGTTGTAAAAGTGTATAAAGAATTGGATAAAGTGAAAATAATGCCTGTATGTCTTCTGCAGCCTTTTATTCGATGTAGTTTGCAATGCAGAGACCTTGTAGATGAAGCAAAGAAGTTTCATCTAAGACCTGAACTTCGGAGTCAGATGCAAGGTCCCAGAACCAGAGCACGTTTGGGTAAGCATCAGAGAAGTGCATATCAAAATGGCTGGGAAAGAGTATGGTTTAATGTCTTCTGCCATTTGGCAGGCTCACAATGAAGCAATGCTTCATGTTTATAAGGAGTCTGTTCTTTAGTGTACCTGAACTTTGGAACTCCCTGCCTGTTGACATTACACAGGTACCGTCACTGTAATCCTTTAGATGCCTGTTGAAAACTTTTGTTTCAGTGGACCTATCCAGACATATAATTTTGATATGTAATCTGTTGTTAATTTGTTATGCTTTTATTGCTTTTAGATGTTTTAACCATTCTTGAAATGTTTTAATTATGTGTTATTTTATGTTTAATAATGTTTTTATTAAGGAAATGTTTTCTGTCCAGGATCTTTTGGGAGGAAGGGCAGGATATGATTTTAAAATGTAAATAAAGCTGTGCCTTCAGACCATCCCCGGAGATATAGGGAAGGATGTGGGGGGATGCTGCTCGTTTGCACAAACCTAATAAACATGTGGGTACAAGGACCCAGACAGAAGCTGTATGATACAAAAGAAGCACCTTCACAGCTTTGTCTAAATAACTGCTTTATAGGAATAACCAGTGTTTTTTTTTCTTAAAAAAAATGTTTAGGGGTACTCTCATTTTGACTCAAGAAAATCACAATTTTATAATTCTTAACGTGTGTTCCAAGCAAGAGAGAATCTCTGTATATAATAAGCAAGCATATAAAAATACTTCTGCTGCAGTATAGTATTTAATATTACTCTCATCTGAAGCATTGTGTAAAGAAGGCTTGTTAGAAGAAAATGGAAGTAAGTTATTAGATGATATTATGGCTGAGTGGTAATTTTCAGATACTCAAGCCTTTGCCTGACAGGCATACAGATACTATTCTTAGATTCTGTATAAAGCTGAAAATTCAACCTAAATTTGTTAATGACAAACTGACGATGCTGGGAGAAATTCAAAGCATATTTTTTTAAGACAACATGTTCAGGATGTTCTGAAAAGTGAGCAAAAAGACTTCTCATGTGGTATGACAAACATCCTTGAAGCTTCACTATTATCTTCTGGATTGGAGCAATTAACTGGAAATTAATAGAATGGACTTGCCAAGGGCAAATATGGTTGGGAAACAAAGCCCAAGTGCACAGCTGCAAAATGGGCTGTAAGGGTGTCAAGAGAG
This sequence comes from Podarcis raffonei, assembly GCF_027172205.1. Lineage (NCBI taxonomy): Eukaryota > Metazoa > Chordata > Lepidosauria > Squamata > Lacertidae > Podarcis > Podarcis raffonei. Next base: position 68,283,705 of record NC_070607.1, read on the forward strand.
AGAAATGAAGATTATATGGCACAAGCTAAGCATGAGTCATCTGTGTGGTGTTGAAAAGAAAAGAGCAAGGGTTATTGGCTTGGATTCACAGACATAGGGTATTAATACAGTTCAGTTTGGCGTTAAACCAAAACTAGATTCTTATTGTCACACTTATCTAGCCTTTAGTAGATTGATGGGCAAAATAGCAATCTCAAGGCTGTTGTTAAAACAGGATTAACTATTCCTCACAATTATGTAAGGAAAAGCAAAATGCAGTGAAATACAGCAACTCGTAGATAGGTTTGCTTAGATGCTATTGAAATATTTTTTAAAAAAAAATGCTTAAGCTTCATGATTTGCAAATTATGTCCTGTGTTTAAAATGGAAGCAGTATAGATTTAGGCATAATTCAAGGGTGGCAAGTGGAGGGGGGACTACTAAGACTACATAGTGCAATGAAATCAGTTGCTTAATAAAATAGTCATGTGTCTCTTGCTGGAGAGTTTAAAAAGGTGAGGCAATCTGTCAAGAGTGGCTTAAGAGTACGTAGCCTTATATTTAACAACTTACCTAGCAGCCATAGGAATTCTATGTAGATGCGTTAAAGGCCTGACTGAGAGATGGATTTCTCCATCCTCCTCAGCCAGCCCACTTGGTTTCCAGTCTAGCAACAGAGGAAGGAAAGTCTCTTCCTCCACAACCATCACAGAAATGCAGTGGGAGAATGAAACACCCTATCCTTTCACCAGTCTGCAGTTTTTTTAGTAGCCTGCATTTTCATGCTGACCAAGGGTGATGGACTTCTGTTCTCCACAGCTGGCATGAAAATGCAGGCCACTTAGCAAGTTATCAAAAAATAAAACAAAGGCTAGTAGCACTTGTGCTTTTATTTTCAAGGCTGAACTAGTGTGTCACTCAGTTCTACTATTCTTGACCCACTACTTACGAGTTGAAGTGAGGATCAGTACACCAATAATGGAAATAAAAAGTATATACTCTAGGATATTAACCTTAAAGTGGTCTGTTTTTATTCAGGTGCCAATGAGGTTCTCTTAGTAATTGGGGGCTTTGGAAGTCAGCAGTCACCTATTGATGTGGTGGAGAAATATGATCCGAAGACACAGGAGTGGAGTTTCCTACCAGTATGTAATTGTTTGCTTTATCACATTTTTTTTTTTTGCAACAGTAAAATACCAGGTATATACTTTAATAACACATGTTTGACCAGTCTGATTAAGCTTACTAAGGGGCTAACTGCACTTACTAGCTGATGCATGTAACAGTGCCTCAACACCTTTTTTAAAAAAAGAGATGAGGGAATTTAAAACAGGGAAGCAGCAGCTGGGAGTGCTTTACCATCTCCCTGCCCTCTGTTTTTCCTCTCAGATTGCTTTTCCTCTGTGGGGTGGACATACGTTTGCAATTGGAAATGCTTCTTTAAAACCTTGTGGTTGGAAGAGTTGCTGCAAGAAGGGCTTTACAAAGATGTTTATAATGCAGGCATCTTCTTCACGTAGGAAAATGGATAAACCCTGTAGTCCCGCTGTTGTGAAATTGTGGGCTGGATTCGGCCTGCCAAACCAATGCAGGTAGCTCACCACACATTGGCAAAATCTAACCATCCCTTGCAGCACTGGGCTGAGAGGTGTTTAACTCTCTGCAATGTGTGTATCTCACATGTGTGTCTCAGTAGCATGGAGCTGGCTAACATCTGGCTGAAAAAAGGGTTAGCCAGTTCTGCTGTACAGCATCATCTGTGGGCAATAATACATGTGTCTCTGACCAGGAGCTGGATGGTGACTTCACAACAAGCATGTGGGTGGCAACATAGTCTTGCACACATGCTAGGATAATAATTACCAAGAACGAACTGCGAGTCAGAAGTCCCCAGTTCAAATCTCATCTCTTCCTTGAATTTACTGGGTAATCTTGCGCAAGCCACACTCTTCCATTCCCACCAACACTCCCCTAATAATTTCCACCATCAACTCTTTTGGGAGGAAGAGTGACATAGGCTTTTAATAAAATACTGCCCTTTTTTGCCTTCATAGGGCTATTATAAGGATTGTCCAGAAAAGGCATGTGAAACTAATTGAACCTACGAAAGCATTGTATGTACATAAATGTTAGAAAGACCTCTTGTGTAAAGTAGTCTGAGATGAAGAATTGGGGAGGTTCTGGATGATGACTCACAGAGCCATCTGAAATTTAAATTAATGTTTTCTAAATCCCCTGGTGAGCTGTTTGCTTTCTGTATGTCAAAACCTTTTGATACTGCATTCCATTGAGGCTCTTCTCGTCTCATGCAGAGAACCTCAAAAGTGTGCTGCGTACTGAAGATGTGAGCGTGTGAAATTGAATATATTGAACATATTGTTGTAGATAAACAGAATATATAGAATGATAAGCCCTGACACATTAGTGCAGCATTGTCTGTATTGATCGCACTATCTCTGTATGGCATCACTAGGAAATTGCAGGTGCCCATCATACCTAAAGATACCCAAAAAAATTGCTTCCATTTTTTTCTTTATGCATAGAGTATCAGCCGTAAAAGACGCTATGTTGCCACAGTTTCCTTGCATGATCGGATATATGTAATAGGTGGTTATGATGGTCGTTCTCGCCTCAGTTCTGTGGAATGCTTAGATTATACATCTGATGAAGACAGTATCTGGTACTCTGTGGCTCCCATGAACGTTCGACGGGGCCTAGCGGGGGCTACAACCCTAGGAGGTATGTATTGGTAAACGTATTCTAATTCCCCTACTGATAATCATTGCTGGAAACAATCTTAAGTACTTTCATTTTGCGGGGAAATTAATTCATTTATTCAACCAACATAAATGCATATTTGTAAAATACTGATTTCAAATACTGTGATTTGTTTAATTCAGTTAACTGTTGTGTTACAGACATGATCTATGTTTCTGGAGGTTTTGATGGAAGTCGGCGCCACACCAGTATGGAAAGATATGATCCCAACATTGATCAGTGGAGTATGTTGGGAGATATGCAGACAGCTCGAGAAGGAGCAGGACTGGTGGTTGCTAATAATGTTATCTATTGTCTTGGTAGGTAACCTCAGTGTATTTACAAATTTTTATATGGTAGTGCCTCAGCTGCAGTCTGGTGAAAAGACTATGCAAGAAGCTGTAATTAGGAAGTGATCTTGCAAATTTCACGGCATTTGTAAGTTCTGTTTTGCCCTGGAATGCCCATCAAGTATGAAAGGTTTCTTCCGTGGAAAGCCTTTGAATTCAGAATTCCAATATCTGAAAGCAGTAGGCTCCATATATAAACATAGAAACAGAGCAAAGGCAATGAATTTTGCAGGACAGAGCTCAGAAATTGTTGCATTGCATTGGTCCTGTATCTTTTGGTTTTTAAGAGGTGACTTAATATTTAAGAAACCATCCCAAAGAAATCCTTAGTAGGTGCTTAAGAGTTGTTCAGCACAGTAGATGCAGCAGCCCTCAGCTCCACAGGCTTCTCAGCCTACCAACCCTGAAGCTTCTGCCTTCAGGATCCAGATGCCCAAGCCAGCCACTGCCACTACTGGCCACCTTACTTCGCCAGCCAGCTTGGGGATCTGCTGCTTCTACTGCTGCCAGCTGGCCAGTTAGGAGTCAGTCTGACAGGAGGAGTGTGGGAACAAGGAAAGTTGGTAGAAGCAGTGGACAGCTGGCCTGATAATCCACTGCTGCAGTCGCCACCGCCAATCCCTAGGCTGGCTTGCTGCTGCCTTCCTCTTCCTGCCGTCCTCCTCCTGCCAGTCTGACTCTTCATCCTAAAATTTTTGGCAACAGCACAAGAAAGTCTAAGCCTTTCATGATCCTGCACTCCTCCTTTGCACCTCTGGCATCAGGAGAGGCAAAGGAGAAGTGGCGGCAATGGGGAGATCAGGGAGATCATAAAAGGCTTCTGGTGGGCTCTTAAGGGGATGTGGGTGTTTTTGGTGCAGAGGTTGGCTTGGTGAGTGAAGTGAAGCGAGCAGGGGCAATAGCCCCTCATAAAAGTAATACAAGTAATTTAATGGGTTCCTCTGTTTTCAGGTGGTTATGATGGTCTGAACATCTTAAATTCTGTGGAGCGATATGATCCCCACACTGGGCACTGGACAAATGTCACTCCAATGGCCACAAAGCGCTCAGGTGAGAGTCCTGATCAGGGTGGGGAGCTGTTGGCAGTATACCAGCTGTAATGGTGGTTTTATAGGGACCATCTGATTAGAGTGAGAATTTTGTTCTTTCTTTTCCCTGCAACTGTACTCCTACGGAGTAGAGCTCCTGAAGCTTCCAAATAATGAATCTGGAATTTACCAAGGGCACCAGTAACCAGCCCTCTCTTCCCAGCAGCTCTCCAACTACCACAGGGTTGTATCAAACAGTTCATGGAGTTCTGCTCATGCAATGTGACTTCCGGGATGCAGGTGGCGCTGTGGGTTAAACCACAGAGCCTAGGACTTGCCGATCTGAAGGTCAGCGGTTCAAATCCCCGCGACGGGGTGAGCTCCTGTTGCTCAGTCCCTGCTCCTGCCAACCTAGCAGTTCGAAAGCATGTCTAAGTGCAAGTAGATAAATAGGTACCACTCCAGCGGGAAGGTAAACAGTGTTTCCGTGTGCTACTCTGGTTCACCAGAAGCAGCTTAGTCATGCTGGCCACATGACCCGGAAGCTGTACGCCAGCTCCCTTGGCCAATAATGCGAGATGAGCGCTGCAACCCCAGAGTCGGTCACGACTGGACCTAATGGTCAGGGGTCCATTTACCTTTACCTTTACCTAATGTGACTTCCACTTCTCCTCTCCCTGCATGCTCCCAACATCTGCTCCAGACAGTCCCCCAGCTTCCTGGAGCAGATTTTTTTTGGGGTAGTGGTGGTTAGGGTTAGGATTAGAGAAGATGTCCTATTACACTGCACAAGCCTGTTTTGTGAGGACTGTTAGATACAATTCATACTATCTGAATAGCCTTCACAATATAAAACATCTGTTTTCTCTCACTCCTTTATACAATTAAGACAGTTTGCATACTGTCTTTAAATGTATATAAATGTATACTTTTCTTGGATATCTTTACGCAACTTTGACATCCTGTGCAAACATTACAGTTTCAGGAAGATTACTTTCCCCCTGTCACCTTTGCAGTGGTAGACTGTGACTATTAAAAGAGGCAGGCATTATGATAACTTCACCCACCATGGGGCTTGTTCATTTTCAGAAGGCAAGAGGCACAATCTTCCATCCAGATATGCCTAATTGTGGGATTTGGTGCCACATTCCATGGTTTTTCTTTCCCAGGAGCTGGAGTAGCCTTGCTGAATGATCATATCTATGTGGTTGGAGGGTTTGATGGAACAGCACATCTCTCCTCTGTGGAGGCGTATAACATTCGCACAGACTCATGGACCACAGTGACCAGCATGACAACCCCCCGCTGTTATGTGGGAGCAACAGTCCTGAGGGGGCGACTTTATGCCATAGCAGGGTAAGGGGGCCAAGCTTCACTCAGAAATACCTTTAAGCCTAGTATAGCTGGATCAGTCTATCTATACTTATTATAAGTGTATTAGATGCCCAGTAACATGGCATCAGTAAAAAGGGACGCGGGTGGCGCTGTGGGTAAAAGCCTCAGCGCCTAGGGCTTGCCGATCGAAAGGTCGGTGGTTCGAATCCCCGCGGCGGGGTGCGCTCCCGTTGCTCGGTCCCAGCGCCTGCCAACCTAGCAGTTCGAAAGCACCTCCGGGTGCAAGTAGATAAATAGGGACCGCTTACTAGTGGGAAGGTAAATGGCGTTTCCGTGTGCGGCTCTGGCTCGCCAGAGCAGCGATGTCACACTGGCCACGTGACCCGGAAGTGTCTCCGGACAGCGCTGGCCCCCGGCCTCTTGAGTGAGATGGGCGCACAACCCTAGAGTCTGTCAAGACTGGCCCGTACGGGCAGGGGTACCTTTACCTTTACCTTTAACATGGCAAAAGGCCTATCTGATACAGCATTTGTTTTTGTGCACTGAGGCACATGATCAAGATCAAAAATGCAGGAAGGGTGAATGCTGTTGCGCTAAGGCCTTGCTTGCAGCCTCCCTATAGGTATCTGTGAGAACAGGATGCCGAAATAGATGAGCTGCTGGCATACCAGGCCTGAGTCTTCCTTCTGTGAAATTGTAATCTGTAGATTGGTCCATAGGGTGGGTTTGTAGTAACATGGTCAAAGATGGACATGGCAAGTGTTTCCTTGCACTGACCTCTCACAAAATACAAGAGTTTTGTCATCGTATGACTTAATAGGGATGGTTGTGCCACCGCTCCAAACTATTATCAAGTCATCATCTCCTTTTTAAGAGTTCCAGACTTCAACATGTTCTCATCAGTAATCTTCTCTCACGTGTAGGTACGATGGGAACTCGCTTCTGAGCAGTATTGAGTGCTATGATCCTATCATTGACAGCTGGGAAGTGGTGACATCACTGGGAACCCAACGGTGTGATGCTGGCGTTTGTGTGCTGCGTGAGAAGTGACCTTAGGGGAAAGGCCTTGCAAGAGCACTTCTGTGGAACAAAGAGACTATGGGAGAAAGTACTGGCTCACTTGCAGCTATTGCTCTTGTAGCTGTGGATGCAGTGACCATTGCTATCTGGCCTGCGCTGCAGACCTTCAGGCTCATCTTCAAAGCTACTGATTCCATTTAAAAAACAATCCACACACAAGGCACTTTGAACTGAAAACAGAAAAATTACATGCTCATGTAATGATAACCCTGTGAAAGTGAGTTGCCTAAAGCAGTAAAGATGTCTATGCTTTCTGGCCCACTGCATCTCTAGAACATTGGCACATACAAGGAAGTTTGAGCATGGCACCAACGATTTGTGCCTGAATGTTTCCATGTACCAAATATGCTGCAGTGCAGACATACTGTTAGTGAGCATTGTGTGGGCACACTGTGTTTTGTTTTTGGACGCTTTTTACGTTCTGCACAGACTTGCCCATGGTGCTGGGGAGAAGAGCCAGAGGCTGATGCATGCAACTGATAAAGACTCTCTGTGTTGGTATAAGCAATCTGGCCTTCCACCATAACGGAAAAGGGGGCAGCGGAGACTATAGCCTGCTGGAATATTCAGTCTTATCTGCTGGGAAGAAAGGCAAGCAGACAGGAAGAAAATACTGAATTTCGTGTTTTTACCTGAAGAGAGGCTGTGTGTTCTAGTACTTGTGAACAAGAACCTGTTTACATCTGCTATCTAAGCCAAGTTTTTTTTTAGTGTTAGTGGAGCAGTGAAGTAGGAAATCTTGACATATTGGCGGGAAAGAGTATAATGTGCTCTGGAAAGGGTGCATCTGCCCAGGCCACTTAGGCTGCCTTGCGAATGTCCCTTCAATCTCCACAAATCACTGAACATCTCTTCTCAACCCCACACTGGTCTTAAGCCTGATACCCTGTGCAGGCCTTCTGCATGAGCATTGTCAGCACAGGTTGTCTTACACTCAGCTTTTATTGTGCTTCTGCTTTAGCACCAAAGTAGGAGCATGATACGTTCTATTTCGTTAAGAGCACACTAATGTTTACAGTGCATTGTAGTTTTACCTGGTGTCATTTCTCTCCAGACCCAATTACAACAAGGCATTTCATGTGAACTGGAACATTTGCTCAAGGCATCTCTTTCATGGCATATTTATGATTCTCCTTGCCTATTTTAATACCCCTCTGGTGTGTTATGCAGCTTGTACTAGATATGTGAATTCACACCACATTGCTGAAATGGACACCTGAGCCTGTGGATAATGCGCCTCCAACCCCTCATGGATGTGCCCTAAACTTTCAGCATGATCCTGGAGCTCTCTCTCTCCCATGACCCACTGAGCCTCTTCCTGTCACACAGCTCTATTGGGAGCCAAGGGGTGAATGTATTTATTTGCTGGGTGTTATTGACTCCTTGCTTTGGGGATATGGTAGCATGGGAGAATGATGCACTTTCGAATAACACTGAGTTTATAAGTCCTGTCCTATCACATCAGTGTTTGTGATTCATTTCTTACGTATTTTTTAATAAAAGTATCTCTGGTACATGTGAACATTTGGTTTCTCCAAGTAGGTTGCCTTTATTTTTGCAGTAGCATTTATTATTTAAACCATTTTTTAAAATATAAAGTATTTGTTGGTGAAGTGCTCCTTTTATGTAGGCTTCTTCTGAAGAGGTGCCAAATGGGCATTGGTGGGAGTCTACATTTGCCCACTTTTCTCTTAAGTTCATCTCTTTTTTTACAGCTTATTTCTTAAAGAGAAAGTAAAGTGATGGGGATTAAGAAAATGTTTATAGAATAATAGAATTGTAGAGTTGGAAGGGACCTTGAGGATCATCTAGTCCAACCCCCTGCAATGCAGGAATATGCAGCTGTCCCGTATGGGGATTGAACCTGCAGCCTTGGCGTTATCAGCACCACACTCTTAACTAACTGAAGATTATTTTTACTTTGATGTGCAAACTGCATTAAGAAACTGCTTTCTTAATCTTGCATAGCTTCAGATCTCCTTTTCCACTCTTGCTTACATTATAGTATGACCCCATTGCTCCTTTCAGGGAGGGAGCTGTCATCTATTGAGGCAAGCTCTGAATGAAATGAATAATGCATCTCATCATCTGGTAAAGAAGTTGCCAAGAAATAATTCTGTGTGTTTTCCTACTCTTTTGAGCCCTTCCACTTTTCTCTGTAATATCTTACCATAAAACAGAGGCAGGGAGCTTTAGCCAAGTATCAATCTCCTTACACAAGAAGCCATCACATTCTTCTTCCTCTTTAGTACTATATTTTAATCGAACTCAGTGAAATACATTACAGGAGAGAAAACTGAGTAGTAGTCTGAACAGAGAAACCATGGGCACAATGAGTTGTTTGGAAGGCACAATGGGCGCATGTGTGAATGGAGTCACGTTTTATTTTGGGACGACTCTTTCCTTTCGGTTACTTACCCTTAAAACCCGCCTAAAAACAAACAAACACACACACACACACAACGGCATCTATGCCAGCCTTCAATAATTCCCCAGTTAGCAAACAGGAACAAAGAAGAATCAGCACTAGCAGGGCGTTCTTCCCAAAACGAAAGTGGGATGTACGCGCTACCACCTTTCCTGGCATAACGGGAAGCTGTCTTCCATTCACGCAGACGTGTTCCTGGCAACTTGCAAGCTGGCGGTACTGTGAACAAGGGCGCAGAGCCATTTGCTCATCTTTTTTCCCCTACTGGGTTCGTAGCTGATGAATTCAGCCGGCGTCTACTTTTACTATTTCCGTTCGATATTATATTAGAACTAAAAAAAACCCGAACTGGTGCAACAGCAGGATTGCAAAAGGAAGCAAAGAGCTTTAGCTTTGAGGAGCGCTGGACTGCGCCGCTCGCTCGGTCTCCTCTCTGCTTTCCCGTTCCAGAGCCGCCGCGTAATTTGCGCGCGCGCCTTGCAGAGCCGGCCGAAGGGAACAAAGCGGGGCGCCTCTCTCGTCCCCGCTGGTGTCGCCCCGCCCTCGCCCTCTTGCGCCTGCGTGGCTATGGCGGCGCCCGGTTCGGAGATGGAGGCGGCGGGCGCGGCGGGGCCGGAGGAGCTGGTGTGCGCGCGGGGCCGGAACCGCAAGGCCGTCCTGTGCCAGCGCTGCAGCTCCCGCGTGCTTCTGCCTGGCACCGCCACCTTCACCCGCCGAGAGGTAGGCAGCGGGCGGGCGGGAGAAGGGCTTGCTGGGACGCCCGTCCTCGGCCCGCCTCCGGGTGCCGCGAGACCGGCTGGCCGAGGCCAGGGCGGGGTTTTCGGAGCAGCTTCCCCGGAAATCTCCCGTTCCTCCGGTGGTGCTTTGCTTAATAAGAGCCAGAGGTAGAAATCTCTGCCTAGCCCTGAAGATCCCTCGGTGATTTGGGGCCAGTCATTCTCTCAGACTCGCCTAATGCTACATTGCAGGGAGGTTGCGAGTTAAAAATGGGATATATTGCGGGTGTGGAGGGGGGTTGATATCTGCAATGTTGAGCTTGTTAAAGTCCTGGGTATAAGTGAAAATAATGGCTATGAAAGGAAAGACGTTTAGAAAGACGCTTGGCGACTTGTCTGGCTGCAGAATGGGAAGACTGTGAAGACACCCTGCAGATCCTAAGAGGCATATTTCTTATTAACACATGCTTTACAGTTATGGAGATAAGTCTTGCCTAAAATGAATCCCTGAATCCGAAATCTAGGTGGAGAGTCTACTTTGCAGCCAGAGGCGTACCCAGGCTCCCTTGCACCCTTCGCAGTGAGCTGTCTCGCCCCTGTCTCCCCTTGCACCCTTGGCAACGAGATCTATTGTTGTGGAGAGGCACAATTTTTGCACCCTGGACCTGCACCCTTTAGCACCCTGGGCCTGCACCCTTTGCAGGGGCCAACCTAGGCAGCTCCCAGGTACACCCCTGTTTGCAGCTAGTCAACTTGTGTATGCTAGGGGAGGCTAACCAGTGTTATTGGACTCTGATTCCCATCAGCGCCATCCAGCATGGTCAATAGTCAGGGATGATGGGAGTTGTGGTCCAACAACATCTGGAGGGCCACAAGTTAGCCACTCTTGATGCATATTCAAAGTACAGTGGTACCTCGGGTTACATATGCTTCAGGTTACAGACTCCGCTAACCCAGAAATAGTGCTTCAGGTTAAGAACTTTGCTTCAGGATGAGAACAGAAATTGTGCGGCGGCGGCGCAGCGGCAGCAGGAGGCCCCATTAGCTAAAGTTAAGAACAGGTTAAGAACAGTTTCAGGTTAAGTACGGACCTCCAGAATGAATTAAATACTTAACCCGAGGTACCACTGTAAGAGTGAAGAGACAGGGAGTTGTGTGTTTGGGAAACTGTAGAAAGCTCTAACTATCCCATAGTAAGTACCAGCATATCATGCCAGCCATGTTGCTTCTTTCACGATAAAAGCAGCTGACTTGCTTGTTTTGTTGCTTGACAGCTTTTCCTCCCTGCTATGAAGAAGAAGACCGCCCTGGTGGGTAACAGTGACTTGGATGGGGATGTCCTACAGGACCACTGGCTGGTTGATGACATGTTCTCTTTTGAAAATGTTGGCTTCACCAAGGATGTTGGAAATATAAAGTTCCTGATCTGTGCAGACTGTGAAATCGGTCCTATTGGCTGGCACTGCTTGGATGACAAAAAGAGTTTTTACGTGGCCTTGGACCGTGTGTCCCATGAATGATGTGCTGGCTGGTGACCAAAAGATCCATGATCTTCCTGTCGGCTGGTTCAGACATGTTACAGCTACTCTTCTCTCTAGCAGACTAATGTCTACTTTGTAATGCCAACATGCAGCCTTGAAAACGGCTCAAGAATGGTGCCCTAACATGTTGCATTGAAAGAAGTGTCTGCTTATATTGCTTGTCAAGTGACTTACGACTCCCTTGAACCCCTTCTTCCCCATGTAATTCTTGCCCTGAGTCCTGTTCTTGTCTAAAATCTTGCAGATTACATTGGTGTAATTTGAAGCAAAGACATCGCTTTATTTAATTATTGAGTGAAAGAAAAATATTGAGATACACTGAACCATCTATCCCCTGTAAAGTGAGCATATTAATGCAACGGGAAGAATTCTTCTAGCTTTTTCTTTTCCTTTTTGTTTTTATTTTTTTATTTTTTTGCTTTTGGGCAGTATCATATCCAGATTTATGGTTTTCTGCTGTATTTTGGACCAAAGGGTGCATACTTTTGACTTTAATGTTTACAGACATGACTCCTATATCTCTGTCAATTGACATTTTATAATTGACATTTTATAATTTCTATCTTATAACTGTTATTGAAAGCCAAGTCTTGGTTGCGGGACTTTTTAAATGTGGGAAAATAAAACGAAGCTTTTGAGAGTGCAGAAAGAAAAGTAGAAGAAAAAATGTCATTGGAAGAGCTAACCTTCTAATCCTTTACAAATATTTGTATTTAATTAAATGTAAACCAAGCTTTTCAATTTGTATGTTGTGATCTTTCTATAAAATGTTGCCAGAGATAATGAACCTAATGAATGTGTTTTAAAAACACAGCAAATCTTGACAAAGAAAGAATGCTTCAGTTGGATTTACTTCCACTTCTCCGCATAGTTGAGGGAGTTGAGAATGTTGAACCTGGAGAAGAGGAGACTGAGAGGAGAGATGATAGCCATCTTTAAATACCTAAAGGGCTGTCACATGGAGGATGGAGCAAGCTTGTTTTCTTCTCCCAAAGCTAGGACCTGAACCAATGGATTCAAGTTACAAGAAATGAGATTCCAACTAAACATCAGGAAGAACTTTGACAGTGCAAGGACTCCCTTGAGAGGTTGTGGACCTTCCTTGGAGGTTTCTAAGCAGAGATTGGGTGGCCATCTGTCATGGATGCTTTAGTTGGGATTCCTGCATTTCATGGGGTAGGACTAGATGACCCTCGGGATCCCTTCCAGTGCTACATTTCTATGATTCTGTGATAGATCAAAGGAACTATTTGTAAATTAGAGCTACAAAACATTGCTAAAGGACTTCATGAAGAGAAATGTCCAATGCTTTTGTTAGGCAAAAATATTCTAGACCAGCAATAGCCAATGTGCTGTTTTCTAGCTATTGCTGGACTACAACTCCCATAATCCCTGACTGCTGACCATATTGGCAGGGGCTGGTGGCAGTTGGGAGTCCAGCAGCACCTGGATTTTAGGCTACCCCTGTCTAGTGAGTAGATTTCTAGTGCCAACATCCTGCTTAGTTGAGAAAACCCAGCTTTAGAGCACCCCCAACTTCTCCTGAAGCCCTCTAGCCCTCTAAGGAATTAGTTCTATTGTTGACGTGCTCTCAACCATCAAAACATTTCTCCTAATTTAGTTAAAGTCTGTCCTCCTATCATTTAAACCCATTAGATCTTGTCCTGTCCTCTGGGACACCAGAGAAGCCATTGCCCTTCTTGGCAAGCATCTGAAATGACCTGGAAAGTAAAACAGAGGGCATGATGACGTTTCCATTTCAAATGTACACCTCATGGTGGCACCGCTGCTTCAGGGCTGTAGTGTGGATTCTTTTGCTTCTGGGATCCAGCACTTGTCTTGCAAATAAGTGAATGTGTCTCTGTTAAAGCAGTGGTTATTTCCAGTGCAGCAGCTTCCTTCATACCTCTTTACTACATTTTCTTAAGTGGCTGATTCTCCTTGACCTCCCAGTGGCTTTTGATACCACTGGCCATGTTATCCTTCTGGGCCATCTGTGAGAGGTAGGAAGCACTCCTTTGCAGAGCTTCCATTCATATTCTGTGGCAGCTTCAGACAATAGCCCTGGGTGACTTCTGCTTGGGCCAGAGCTAGCTTTCTTGTGGAATCGCACATGGTTTAGTCTTAATTGTCCATGCTATGTGTACGAAGCCACTGGAAGCTGCCACCAGGATTGGAGCACCAAGTCATCAGTATGCTGATATCACACACAGTGTTCTCTTTTCCACTTGTACCAAGCAAGGCACTGCAACTGCTCAGCCAGTGCCTGGAGGTGGTAATGAGCTAGATCTGGCCCAATAATTCATCTTAAGTGTAGTGTAGTAGTTACAGTGTTGGATTGGGACCTGGGAGATGGGCTCAAATCCCCAATCAGCCATGAAGTTCACTGGGTAGCCTTGGACCAGTTCACTGTCTCTCAGCCTAACCTACCTCAGGGTTGTTGTGAGCATAAAATGGAGAACCAATATATCCGCTGCCTTGATTTCCTTGGAGGAAAGATGGGATAGAAATGTAATATAAATAAACTGAAGCTGAATCCAAACAAGGCAGAAGTGCTATGGGTGTCCAGGAGGTGGCAGAATTAGCTGTTCTTGATAGGGTGCACTTCTTTTGAAGTGTGTGTATTTTGGGGACACTCCTGAAATAATCTTTTTTGTCACTCAAGGCCAAGGTGGCCGTGGCTAGGAAAGCCTATGTCCAGCTTCAGCTTATGTACCAATACAGTGGTACCTCGGGTTAAGTACTTAATTCGTTCCGGAGGTCTGTTCTTAACCTGAAACTGTTCTTAACCTGAAGCACCACTTTAGCTAATGGGGCCTCCCGCTACCGCCGGAGCATGATTTCTGTTCTCATCCTGAAGCAAAGTTCTTAACCCGAGGTACTATTTCTGGGTTAGCGGAGTCTGTAACCCGAAGCGTATGTAACCCGAGGTACCACTGTATAACCATTTCTGGATAGGAATACCTTGGCTGTAGTTATTCACGATCTGATAAGCTACAACCTGATTTGCTGTGCATGGGGCTGTCTTTGAAAACTGTCTCGAAATCACAACTAATGAAAAATGCTGCAGTACTAATGTTAATTGGAACAGCAGGCTGTAAGCACATTACTCCTATCTTGAAAAAACTACACTGGTTGCCAGTTGTTTTCTGGGCCAAAATCAAGGTGTTTACTTTGATGTTTGAAGGCCTAAATGGCATGGGACCCAAATAGCTGCAGGAATGCCTCCTTTCAACTCAACCTACCTGTGTTTTAAGATCAGCAGGTGACACCCTCTTGGTGGTCCCTAAGCAAGATTGTGAGTGGCCCAGGGAAGGGCCTTTTCTATGGTGGTGCCTTGCAAGTGGATCACTTTTCCTACAAAGGTGCACCTGGCCCCACCTCTTTATAGTTTTAGGCATCTGGTTAAGATGCACCTCTTTCAGTAGGCATTTGGAGGATAAATGGATTACAGTGGTACCTCAGGTTAAGTACTTAATTCGTTCCGGAGGTGTATTCTTAACCTGAAACTCTTCTTAACCTGAAGCACCACTTTAGCTAATGGGGCCTCCCGCTGCTGCTGTGCCGCCGCCGCCTGATTTCTGTTCTCATCCTGAACCAAACTTCTTAACCCGAGGTAATATTTCTGTAACCTGAAGCGTATGTAACCTGAGGTACCACTGTACAGTGGTACCTCTAGTTATGAACTTAATTCGTTCCGGAGGCCCGTTATTAACCTGAAACTGTTCTTAACTAGAGGCATGCTTTCGCTAATAGGGCCTCTTGCTGCTGCCGCTGCGCCACCAGCACACGATTTCTGTTCTCATCCTGGGGCAAAGTTCTCAACACGAGGTAACTCTTCCAGGTTAGCGGAGTTTGTAACCTGAAGCGTTTGTAACCTGAGGCATTTGTAACTCGAGGTACCACTGTATTGGCAATAATATTATTATTATTATTATCATCAGCATTATCATTATTATTTATTTATTATTTATACTCCACCCATCTGGCTTAATATCTGCAAGCAAATTGGTTCAGGCCTCTCACAAGAGTGATGTGCCCCTCTTACAGCAGCCTGCTGGACATGCAACAGTGGGAGAGAGAGAGAGAACAGGGTGGCCTCCCTCCAGCTGCTTGTTCAGCCCTACCCATAGTCAACATGTGGCCCCTGACAGACTACCCTCAAGGGAATGTGGCCTTTGAGAGGAAGCTGTTTGGCCGCTCCTGTTTGAACTGACCTGGACTGGTGTACCATAGTGTGTTTGTCCCCCAGCCAAGAGAGCTGCCTCTAAGAACAGTCAGGAAAAGGATGCCACATCAACAGTTTTCAGCCCAGGCACCTGTCAGAGGAGGCTGCTTCAGGCAGCACCGTCCTGCGATGGAACAAAAGGCCCCTAGCTACTGTTTAGTGCTAACCGGAGAACATTCCTTCGATGTGTGGAGCGCCAGGAAATTCTTGCCTTTCCTTCATTATGGAATGATTCCTTTTTCTCCTTTCTGTGCAGATCATGACTTGGCTCATTCTGCTAGGACAAGCTGAAGAAGAGGATGAAGGACTGGCTCTTTAGGCAGTGAGTACCATAGGAAAATTGGGCAGGCGGAGGGTTATTATAAAGGGAACTAGATTTGAAGAACATTGCAGTGGGCCAGATTCAACTAAGTAGGTCTGCCAGCTGGAGCCAGTGCCAGGACTCCTGCTAGCACAATGGGACTTTGAGTTTAGTGGGAAGCATGTTTAGAATTGGAGTTTTACTCCCAATCAACCAAATTTCCCTTGTTTTCAGTGGAACTGAACTCATGACTATGGGACACGGGTGGCGCTGTGGGTAAAACCTCAGTGCCTAGGACTTGCTGATCGTAAGGTCAGCGGTTCGAATCCCCGCGGCGGGGTGAGCTCCCGCCGTTCGGTCCCAGCTCCTGCCCACCTAACAGTTTGAAAGCACCCCTAAGTGCAAGTAGATAAATAGGTACCGCTTTATAGCGGGAAGGTAAACAGCATTTCCGTGTGCGGCGCTGGTACTGGCTTGCCAGTGCAGCTTTGTCACGCTGGCCACGTGACCCGGAAGTGTCTTCGGACAGCGCCGGCTCCCGGCCTCTTGAGCGAGATGAACGCGCAACCCTAGAGTCGGTCACGACTGGCCCTGACGGGCAGGGGTACCTTTACCTTTTTTAACTCATGACTAACGTTTGCTAGACTGGGGACTTCGTCTTTAACAACAACAACAAAAAAGGAATATCAAATATCAAGCAGCTTTCCTTTAAAACAATATTTATCATATTTTTAATCAATACTTTTTATATGCTCATGAACCATTGCATATACATCCATTTATGACAGGCTACAGTCCTAAGTGCTTAAAAGGAAGCCCCACTGACCCCGGCTTAAAGTGGAATTATAAAGTAGCCATGCTAGCCCATTTTAAATTTTTGTCTGAGGGAGGCGTTGGGATTCAACGCACCTTGCTTTGTAGACTGGCATGGGGAGGGTAAATAGGGAGGAACCTCCAGTCTTCCTTTTGCTGATCTATTTATTCAGTATTATACTGATACTCTCAGAGCCCCTGGCCTCATTTCCTACTTCCTTTTCTTCATGCTCATCCTGGGAGATGAGACATCTTCATGAGTCTCTCCAGCAGACATCAGTGAGCAAACATAGCTCTATGTATCTCCACCTGAGTGAGAACTAGGATCTTTCCTATCAAGAATGTGTTTCCTTTAATAAGCCTGGCTTTCTTATATTCAAAACTCAACGAGTCTCAGCGTAAAGTGTGCTTCTTCAACAGTGTTTCAGTTAAGCTTCCAAGTTGCATGTTAACACCAAATACCATGAGAAAGTTCCTTATTGACCTTGGAGCAGCAAGGCATAAGAGCAAATTTAAAGCATGCATTATGGTATTGCAATCAAAAACTTTTATTAACTATTAAATTCTACCCCTAGAGACAGAGATCTATTTGTGTACTAGCGCTCTATTTGTGAACTGGCAGAAATCCAAGAACATGTTAACTCCTGGGCTGTCTCCTTTGACAGCCACCTATTACAATACTGAATTTGAAGAAGAAGAGTTGTTAAGCAATAGGTATATGTGGGGAACATCTGGTAGGATTAAATTTAGAAGGGATACTTGAATCATGCTATCAGATAAGAAAAAAGTGGGGTGTTCTATACTGTCTACTGTACAACATAAAAATGCAAAATGCAAATGCAAAATACATAACATTATAACATAAAAATTAAAAACAACATAAAAAACCCCTCCTACAAGCACATTTAAAAGCCCATCTTTCTTTGGCAATCACTTCTAGCCGAATAAGATTGTTTTCCAATAAAATGGTCTTAACAGTGAGTGTGTAAGTGACTGTGAAGGCCAATTCTGGATCCACACGTCCTTCCACAGTGGGGACATAGGTTTCCGCTGAGGGTTTGCCAAAAGTGCTTTATTCTTAGCTCCTTTCTCCTTTTTGCCCTGAGTTCATGCTTCTTCAAAGTCCATGGCACCTTTGGTAAAGTCTATTCTCCAATTGGAGCACTTGCAGGCCAGTGTTCCCCAGTTATCAGTGTTTAAACTACTGTACATTTTTTAAGATTTGCCTTGAGAGCATCTTTAAACCTCTTTTGTTGTCCATTTTGCTTTCCATTCTTAAGTTGGGAGTAGAGTAGTTGCTTTGGAAGGCATCTGAACAATGTGACCAGTCCAACGAAGTTGATGTTGAAGAATCATTGCTTCAACACTGGTGATCATTGCTTCTTCCAGTTCATTGTCATTAGTTCTCCAGCCTTCCCAAGTGATGTGTAAAATTTTTCGGAGACACCGTTGATGGAATCTTTCAAGGAATTGGAGATGGAGTTTATAAGTGGTCCATGTTTCGATTGTTTAATCAGGCAAAGACCTAACGGAAGAGGAACAGTTTGGCCTGGTGCCTAAAGATATGTAATGAAGGCACCAGGTGATTCCCGCTGGGGAGAGCCTTCCACAAATGGAGAGCCACCACCAAAAAGGCCCTTTCTCGTGTTGGCACATAAAGAATATCAGATTCAGTAAGAAGTAGATTCAGCTAAAGTACCACCACATGGTATTTATTTATTAAAATGTGTTACATGTTGCTTTTTATTACCAAATTATCCCAAAGTGGAAGTGCAATACCATAAAACCATGTAAGCCATCAACAAACAGTAAAACCAGACACCAACTCTATCTGAGGAATAACCAGAGTGCCCTTCCTCAGGTTGCAGCATTTTCAATCCCTGACAAGTGTGGCACTTAGGCAGGCCCATAAGTTAGAAGGTGCTCCCTCAGATATCCAAGTTCTAAGCCAGGGTGAATAATTTTTTTGGCTTGGCAAACCAGATCTTTATCTTCCCACCCCACCCCTGTGCAGGCCAGCTTTGACTAGTGAACATGGCTACCCACCTGTCAGTCACTGGACATCATTGCTGGTATGCAGGCCCTGGAGGGCTGCCCAAGGTTAGCCAAATATAGTTAGCCACCCCTAGTTTACTGCATACTTCAATACCTCAAATGTTTATTCATTTTTGCATTGCATTTATTAGCTGGACAATATACCTTAATTTATTGATGTATATATAGAGATTTTGGGGACAATGTTTTCTTTTCTGTAATAACAAAGAAAGGAAAAAAGTGAGGAAAGATGAAAGACATCTTATTTACAGCTAGCAGCATTGTGTCCTCTGCTGCTCAGTAATTCTAAGAAACCGAAACATCAGTGCTGGTTTGAAAAGTTCAGTCTGCTATTTTGATCGAAACTGCCATCCCATTGCATCGAAACATATTTGAAAACCTGCTCCTTGCTCTCCACAATTCTATGCAAAATTTGGTTATATCTTCAGATGTATCTAAATGCATAGCAAAGCAGGCAACATTGCAAAGTATATAGTAGATTGGGAGGTAAATCTCTGTTCACTCAAAAATCAGGTATTTACTTTACCAGTTTAATAAAATATTTATACTATTGTTCAGAATTCTTTGCCATTTGTGAAAATTGTGCATCAGAAACATTAATTACAATGTTCAACTTCTTTAGAAGTTCTTTAGAAATCTATAATGTCTATACCCTTACCTTATGTAATATTTAAGGGGAAAGTGGAGAATTTTTAAATAATTAAAAATACAGAGGAAGTGCTGATTTGTTATGGAGTGATGTCTGTATCTGTCATAGATTCCTAAAACCCACTGATGAAACTAGACACCATTTTGGCACAATAAATGCAAATCATATGTAAAAATTAGACCCAGGCATATCTCCACTACGATATACGCCAGAGAATTTCACCTCATCATTCTTCCTGCAAACTCAGAACATCTGGTTGAACAGAAAGAGGCCCTTTGCAAGATATCACTATCTTGCAGAAGGAAGTATATAATTATGCATTGCCTGGAGAGAATGGAGAGAGAAAAGCTTTACTCCCTCCTCTTGTAATATTAGAACCTGGAGACATCCCATAATGTTGGAAGATTCGGGATAGACAAACGAAAGCACTTCTTCACACACACATAGCACTTATCCACACTTAACTTTCATCCATGTTTTCAAGGCACAGACTGCACCTTAAAGCTCTGTGCCTAAGCACCCTTTTTCCACTCTAGATCTTTCCCCGTGAAAACCTGCTCTTTAAAGCTCAATCGGAGCAAGCAAAAATCCACAGAAAGCCCAAATTTGCTCTGATTAAGCACTAAAGGGCAGATTTTTGTGGGGAAAGCTCCGGGGTAGGGGGACAAGCCAACTTGGACACCGAGCTTTTAAGCATGGGCCTGTGCCTGGAAAGAGCAGGGCAAAAGCTAAGTGTGGATAATAGTTAAACTATAGAATTCGCTCCCACAAGAAGTAGTGATGGCCACCAGCTTGGATGGCTTAAAAAGTGGATTAGGCAAATTTGTGAAGGATAAGGCAAACAATATCTCCTTGCCACCTCCACTGTTGAAGGCAGTATGCCTCTGAATGCCAGTTACTGAACCATGTGGCAGTCCTGAAGTGACAGGTTTGGTGTGGTTACCAGGGGTCAGCAAACTTTTTCAGCAGGGGGCCGGTCCACTGTCCCTCAGACCTTGTGGGGGGCAGACTGTATTTGGGAGGGGGGAATGAACAAATTCCTATGCCCCACAAATAACCCAGAGATGCATTTTAAATAAAAGGACACATTCTACTCATGTAAAAACACGCTGATTCCCAGACCGTCCGCGGGCTGGATTTAGAAAGCGATTGGGCCGGATCCAACCCCCGAGTCTTAGTTTGCCTAACCATGGCTTAGATATTGTTTTTAGGTTTGCTCTAGGCATCCAGTTGGCCACTGTGCGAACAGAGACGCTGGCCTGGATGTGCCATTAGCCAGAGCCAGCAGGCTTTTCTCATGTTCTTCTGAAAGAGCGGCAATTTCACTCAGAGAGCCCATGCAGCTATTTTGTCACGTATTCACTCAAGTGTATTATATTGCCAATTAATTAGGGAATGTGCAAACTTCAGGTGCAAACGTGTTTTAAATTTGCATTGAATGCGCTTGAAATGTATTGTGTAGATCCACGTAACAACGGTGCTTTCCTTCTGCAACAAAGCAGTCATGTGATATATGTTGTACCCTAAATGTTGCAATTCATTCCTAATTATGGTTAACATTGTTGTAGGGATTAAGACATATTTAAAAGAGCAGGTTTTCTGAAATACATTTGATGCAGATGACACCCAGCTCTACCTCTCCTTTAAATCAGAACCAGTGAAGGCGGTGAAGGTCCTGTGTGAGTGCCTGGAGGCGGTTGGAGGATGGATGGCGGCTAACAGATTGAGGTTGAATCCTGACAAGACAGAAGTACTGTTTTTGGGGGACAGGGAGCGGGTTGGTGTGGGGGATTCCCTGGTCTTGAACGGGGTAACTGTGCCCCTGAAGGACCAGGTGCGCAGCCTGGGAGTCATTTTGGACTCACAGCTGTCCATGGAGGCGCAGGTTAACTCTGTGTCCAGGGGAGCTGTCTACCAGCTCCACCTGGTACGCAGGCTAAGACCCTACCTGCCCGCGAACTGTCTCGCCAGAGTGGTGCATGCTCTAGTTATCTCACGCTTGGACTACTGCAACGCGCTCTACGTGGGGCTACCTTTGAAGGTGACCCGGAAACTGCAATTAATCCAGAATGCAGCAGCTAGACTGGTGACTGGGAGTGGCCGCCGGGACCACATAACACCAGTTCTGAGAGATCTGCATTGGCTCCCAGTACGTTTCCGAGCACGATTCAAAGTGTTGGTGCTGACCTTTAAAGCCCTAAACGGCCTCAGTCCTGTATACCTGAAGGAGCGTCTCCACCCCCATCGTTCAGCCCGGACACTGAGATCCAGCGCCGAGGGCCTTCTGGCGGTTCCCTCATTGCGAGAAGTGAGGCTACAGGGAAGCAGACAGAGGGCCTTCTCGGTAGTGGCGCCCGCCCTGTGGAACGCCCTCCCATCCGATGTCAAAGAGATAAATAATTACCTGACATTCAGAAGACATTTTAAGGCAGCCCTGTTCAGGGAAGTTTTTAATATGTAATGCTATACTGTTATTAACACTGATTGGGAGCCGCCCAGAGTGGCTGGGGAAACTCAGCCAGATGGGCGGGGTATAAATAATAAATTATTATTATTATTATTATTATTATTATTATTATTGAGTTTTTGTACTGGATGAAAGACTAAAAAGACATTTGGTAATGAATGGATTAAGAAATATTACGATGCAATTACGTAGGCCCGATTCCTTCCTAACAGGTTAAACAAGAAATAAAGTTCTGCAGTCTTTGGTATGCAAAATAATATGGTACGGTTGCAAGTCTCATTTTTAAATATAGTGGAAATCTCATAAAATCATGCATTAAAATTTAAATTAAAGAGAAGCTGTCTGTACTCTTTGATTTTCAGCTGACAAAAAAGATAAAATTAGGTGTTCGATAGTGATAAATAAATATTATATATGCAGAGAGGAAATGTCCACATTGAATCATAGCTTAAATACTCCACATGAGAGCCAAAGTTCAATGCTCTCACTTCAGGACTCCAGCCAGGGGGGAAAACTAGCACTCCAAAACACTGCCAGCTCACAAAGTCCAAAAGCTAAGCAGTTCTGTGTCTCTGGGCTTTTCTGAAAACTCTGGTCTCACTCAAAACTGTAGTCAACTGTTCTTCTCACAGAGAGACACCTTGTCATGCTTCCCTTGACTAAAAGGAATAAAATTTCCCAAGGCTCACTTAGTTTTCTTGGGCTATCTTAGTTAACACAGATACACACCATCTTAATATAGCTATCAATTGTCTTGTCAAATCTAAGAGGCTAGTCAGGTATTTCTTCAAGGCAACTCACATGGACAAAAAACCCATTCATAGTGATCTAATAGAAAACCCATAACAATCCAGCATTGTTGGTTTACACCTCATAAATCACACATTTATTATATCAACTCTTGCAATGATTAAATTGAGAAAGACTGTCCTGCAAAACCATTTATGGGATCAACCTTAGCAGCTGAAACAGCACTGTCCCTATGATTCCTTGTGTGGACTTTCCCACCCCAGTTAAAAGTGCCAGCTTTCCTATCCTCTTTTCCTCCAATTTGAGTGACAAATGATGAGTCAAGGACAACACTGCAAACTATCCTTTACTGATACTGTACTGTCCCCAGATTCATCTTGTTATTTGCAAAATGAAAACCGTGAGGTTAAATTTCAAGCCTTGTGCAATTCAGTAAAAATACCTGGCATTTAGAATCACAGCAAAGGGGAATAGAGATAGTTCAGCTGGTAGAGCATGAGACTCTTAATTTCAGGGTCAGGGGTTCGAGCCCTGAATTGGGCAAAAGATTACTGTGTTACAGGGGGTTAGACTAGATGGCCCCTATGTTCCCTTCCAACGCTACAATTCTATGAAAACGCATCCCTTTAGGGTGGGGAACTTTAGGCCCGGGTGCTGAATGTGCCTCCCACAGGCCTTTTCACCTGACCCTAGGAATTCTCCCAAGGAATATGTCCTTGTACTCTTGATATTGCCTCTTGTGTGCCTGGATAAAGAGGGGTGTATGAGTGTATGTAGAAAATAGCCTCCTGTACAACCCTAAAACTTACACTGGCATGTGACACCTGGAAGGCTTCCCAGAAGGGCCTGTGACTCTCAGGCTGAAAAAGGTTCCTCACTCCTGCCTAGAAGCAGAGCCCTAGCTAGATGATCTTGCACCCCTGGCAGAACCGTCCAGATTGTGGCCCCTAGACACTGACAAATTGGCTCTTTTTTCCACCTCTCTTCCACCCATTCAATTCACCCTCTATTTAAAACATGTTCTTATGAGGCAATAATCAATATTTTTATTTATAGACATATTTGTTGACATACTTCTAGCTGATTTTGTGCACTCACCCTCACCTGCACCCCTGGCAAGGGCCTCCCTCACCACCCCCTAGTTACAGCCCTGCCTAGAAGTACACACAACATCCAGAGCTCCTTCCAGCTATTCTGCCATATGCATGTGTGATCTTTATACTGCCTGGCTCTGGGTTTCAACTCAAACCCAGTAATATTGGTGAATCATTCAGCACTGATTTTGATAGAAGCCAGATTCAGCCAAGAGTGCCCTAGGGCCCTGTTTTTGCCATGGGACATTTCTCAAGTTTGAGCTGGATACAGCCCAATGTAAGTGTAAAGTTCACATTGCAGAGTATAGTCAAACCTCGGTTTCCGAACGTCTCAGCTGCCGAATGCCAAAAACCCAGAAGTGAATGCTTCCGTTTTCGAACGCACCTCAGAAGTCAAATGTCTTCTGAGGCACATTTCTCAATTTTTTCAATGGTTTTTGCTGCCAGCCCTTTGAGCCTCAGTTTTCGAACGTTTCAAAAGTCGAATGGACTTCCAGAACAGATTACATTCAAAAACTGAGGTTCCACTATACCAGAGGCTGATCAAGAATGTGAGAAGAGAGCTGGGTCTAGCATCAAGCCTCAAACCTCCCGGTCTGCAATAGCAAAAGTAGGAAGAAAAATTAAACAGTTATGTTAGCTGAAGCTGATGGGAGTTGTAGTCTAAAACACACAGAGGGCACCAGGTTGGGAAATTCTGCAGTAAGACATATTCAAATGTATTTCATTGGCCAATATCTACTCCCAGCTGAATCTTCTGTACTACACAAACCCATGTATTGGGAGCTCACGCAGTTCAAAACAGGCACATCAGTTATTCATACATGTGGTGGCAAACCTGCTCACAAAACCAATTACCATTGCTATAAAAGTTTAAGGTGCACACACACAGCAGACACACAGAATATTCCCTTAGAAAAATTACTTTATTTTAGCAGACAGAACAATCCCAAAAATCCATCTTGGCTTTCCTAATGATTCCAAATATTTCCTCTGCAGAAGGAAATACATTGGGGAAATATTTCCCAACAGTTCTTTCACTTACAAATCCTTCAAATCCTGTCTTGAGGACATATTTTGTGTATGAATAGGGTATGCCTGTTACCTGGATTCAAGAACTAAAGTATCTGCCATCTCAAAAGCATGGTCAGGCTGTCCGGGTAATGCAATCAGCAAAACATTATAGGGTACCTTGACAGACAGGAGAGAAGGCATGCACTCAAATTTCTGCTATGGACAGCCTCCTGTGATGTATGTATGGTGCTTTTGGGGTGGTCTTTGATTAAGGGGTTGGGCAATTTCAAAAGTCTTTAAAGGGGCTTGCACACCTTTGTTCTTGGTTGCTCACCTCCTTGCAAAGGGGGGGGGGGAGGACTCGTTGCAACAGAAAAATAAATATCTTCCTTCTTTCACTGGATTTTGCCTCCATCCATTCTTCTCTGACCGATCATGGACTTAGGGGACTCTAAGTCCCAAGGGAATTTGGGTTGCAAAAGCCAACCCCAATTTTTCATGCACGGAGTCAAGCAGACTCATAAGTAAAATCTACAGCCAAAAAAGTAGCCAAATGCCATCAAAAATTAGATTTATTTGTTCACCCAATGGCTCTGAAACCAAGTGTGTGATGCACCCTAGTGCTATGTGGATTGCTGCAAAGCACAAGTATTTAAAGAACATGAAAGGGGGAAAAACCACCGAAATGTATTATGTGGGTGTTTAAAAATCCTTCAGCCTTACCTAACACACTCAAGAATGCAAAATAATCCCTGGTCTATCTTGCCTGGCCTGTCTGACTGGTTAATAAGTAAGTCACATACAGCAATTACAGCAGGCAGGCAACTCCCAGAGCTGTAAATACTCCTCCTGTGTTTCTCTTGCCAATACCCACGTTCCCCTTGCACACACACATACCATGTTAATTCCTGGTCAGGTTCCTTCCTTCCAGAAACCATGAAGCAATAATTAAATTCTCTATAGTAAGAGTCTCCTACTGGGAAAAGGCCAAGGACAAACCAGGTTACATTTGCTGGGCTGCTTTAAACGAGAAAGAGGCTTGCTCTCACACACAAAACAATCAAGAACAGAGTCTTTGGAAGTCTTGCATTCAAATTCTGCTGTGACCTCATTAGGCTATCTTGAACAATCTATTATTATCTTAGCCTCTTGTACAAATCCCTTCTGCAGTATAGGAATAATAATTCTGATCTCCCTAAAGATGGTTATTGTAAGGAGGATTTTTGAGATCATGTTTGGGAAGTGCTAAATATCATTGAAAAATGATATTTAAATACTGCTGTTATCACTTACAGTGATTATGGCTCCTCCATAACCATGGTGCAGAAACTGGTGGCATTGTTGCTAAATGCCAGGTCTGTCCAGAATAAAACATAAAGCATCCATGATTTGATTGTGGATGAAGGGGCAGACTTGGCATATTTAACTGAGACCTGGGTGGATGGGTTGGGTGGCCCTGTGCTAATACAGACATGCCCATTCCAGAATTACTCGGGAGATAAAAACCCATAACAGGCCCAGCTGCAAGATGTTACTAGTTAGGAATAGGTGGGTGTCCTAGAAACCTGGGTACCAGCCTTGAGATAAAGGGCTGTAAATCTCCAGAAGCTGGCAGCTATTTCAAGAGCCCTTGATCTACCCAGACCTCCCCTGCTGCTGCCAATGAACCTCAATTTGTCCAAAGTAAATAATAAAACATAACTACCCTAACTAATATTTACATATCACAGGATTTTACTAAATGGTGACAGGGAGCTACCACCAAAAAATCCATTCTCTTATTATCATTCCTGGAAATAATAGTTTATCTATAATTAGTTAACTATCAGCATAATCCTATACATGTTTACTTTGACAGGTATGTATCCCCAAACTCAATGGGACTTACTAGTTAGTAAGTGTGTTTGGAATGACAATTCACAGTATGTAACATATTGGCACAACATCAGTTATATTGTATCTGTTTTCTATCAGATTTCTGTCAGCTGTCTGGGTTGCCCTGAGGCAATAAGTAGACCTGACAAGAGTGCTAGTAATGTGTTGGCATGGGAACTAATAAATAATTAGCCAACTGATTACTGATTTGGACAACTATCAGAGAAGGTACTAGCCCCCTCCTAGCTAAGGATGTGTTAATCTATGTGTAAACATACACTGCAGTTTGAGAAAAAACAGGAAATATACAGAGAACTCAGCTTGGGCTTTATCAGTATTTTAGGATGCTACACCTGCCTCCCTGCTACAGGTGTAGGGAACCTTTGACCCTCGAGATGCCACTGAACTACAATTTCCATCATCCCTGGCCTTTTGCTGTGCTAGCTGGGGCTCATGGAAATTGTAGCTTAGGAACATCTGGAAGGCTGAAGGTTCACCCCACCTGTCTTACTAGATGAAAGAGTGGACAAGACTCCAACACCTTTAATAGTTATGTAGGAGAGAGAATTTTGGCATGTGTAACTTGCACGACAAGCCCAACCTGCTGAAATCTCTACACAATTATTAACAGTGTGGGAGCCCTGCCTGATATTTCACGAAAGAGCCCAGCTAGATCAGAGTAAATACCTTCTAGTTCAGCATCTTGTTTCCCACATATGCCCAGAGGAAGCTCACAAGCAGGGGGAAAGCACAATCTTTATCTTCTGCTTGGGCTCCCCAGTGAATGACACTGAAAAGCAGGAAGCCTCAGATTCTAGGGAGAAATACTATAGTCACCATGTCTAGTAGCCAATGGCAGCTTTATTCTCTGGTGGAGTTGTCCACAAGACAACTTGTAGAGAGCTTTAAAATTCTAAGCTGGTTGCCATCACCATAGTTGTGGTAGCTAAATTCCATGGTTTAGCACTGTGCGGAAAAAGTAGCCCCTCTTGTCTGTCCCGAATCTTCCACATTTCAGCTTAATTGATTGACTCCAGCTTCTAGTATCGGGTTGGCAGGGAGAGACTTCCCTCTATCCACTTTCTCTACATTGTGCATACATTTATACACCTTTATCATATACACACACCCCCAACACACACATCTTACTCTTCTTTTCTCCCAACCTAAAAAAAAAAGCTCCAAATTGTGTTAGGGTATTTACTCCAGTTCCCTGATCATGTTGGTTATCCCTTCCTTCAACTCTGCAAACTTCTTTTTGAAATGCAGCAATGGGAACTATATACAGTATTCGAAGTATGGCTCTACCATAGATTTCCATCAAGGGCAGTTTTTCATCTCTTTCCTAATGGTCGCTGATATAGAGTTAAGCCACCCACCCTGCTCTCATTCTTGGAGACCTCACACAGGAGCAGCGGCCTTTCTGTGCCTGCTGGAGTGTTTAAACTGGGCAGCCGGCATATTTGTCCCCAAATGCAAATGTTACAAAGTTCCAGTGAGCCTTTAGTAACCTCCTCCCAAAAGGGACCCAAACCTGGCAACTCTTGGAGAAGTAAGTTCATCACAACCATATAGAGCGCTGGGTTCAACCTAATTTAAAGTGGATTTATTTCCCATCGCATCGATAGTTCGAAGTGTGTCGGGAAGGAATCGATCAGTGCATCTCTTGGCACCCGTCGGATTCACGTCCAACGCACCTCATTCTTCAACTTGATCCGTCTTGCAAGCTGGCGGGATGTCGCCAAGTTGTGCAGAAAAGCGCAGCCAAAAGAGGAGCGCAGGGTTCTCCGGCAAGCGGCTCGGCACAAGGTGGGCGGAAGGCTTGCCTGCGCAAGGGACACGTCCAGAAACAACCGACCAACCCCCAGCCTCTGGGGGACAACGCACTTGGAAATTTTCCAAAATCAGGGAAGCAACGCCTTGTGCTGGACTCCGCAAGGCCGCAGTCAAGCCCAGGTATATGAACCTGACATAAAAGCAGGTTCTGCCAGTGGTGGAAATAGCACGAGAGAGAGGGAGATTGCGGGGTTCGCTCCTATTCCGATCATTTTTGGTTTGGCGGGAACTCGTCTCCCAGTTTTGCCTCGTTACGAATTATCCTATGGCTGTCCGCAAATGGGCAAATTCATATCCGCTGCCCAATGGTGGCGGGCCGGGGGCGTCTCCCTTTGGCTCCCTCTTCAATGGGGCGCGTGGGGCGGGGCAAGGGGACTCTGGCGCTGTCCAATCGGCTGCGAGGGGAGAAGCGCTCCTTCGGAGCCCCTTATATAAGGGATGCCCGGACCTCAGAGCAGCTGTTTTCGTGGTGCTGATCAGACCCGTAGCGCGTCTGCTGAAGCCAGAGCACCGACAACCTCACAGACTCCTCGTAGCCTGTCGGAGACATGGTGAGGGCTGCTTGGTTTTTTCTTCCCTCCGGTTCCTGCCTCTCCCCCTCGGGGCCTATTAATAAAGGCGCGCGTTATGTGTTTTTTTGCCTTACGTAATGTCATGCGGTCGGGCTTTCCAACATCTCCCTTTCCGTTTTCTGTGCCGCGCTAGCGACGATGGGGCGAGTGGGGGCGTCGAAGGGCTTCTCCGCGTCCTTCGGGGCGGGAAAGAGGGTTGTAGATCGGTGTGTAATGCGCATTTAACAGAGCGGAAAGTCTTTGCTAAGACAACGATCCTATCCCCGCTTACACAGGAGTAAGCCCTGCTTAATGCAGCGGGACTTCTGAGTAGACGCGGTTAGGACCGCAGCCCATGCCGTCTATAGAAAGCAGCTACGACAGAGGTGCAGGACTTTTCAGAGCGGGTGGGGGGTCCCCTCGATCTCGGAAGGCCCACAGGTTTCCCTAAGGGTGGCCTCCGTAAAGCTAGTAAAGCAGGATCGGGCCCTTCTTCGTTTCCTGGTTCCCCGCCCGAGTCGCGCGCCCAGCTGATGTAGGCTGAGTTGGCGGGGTGAGCTTCGGGTTTTTGCAAAAGGTCAGTGTCCAAAGTCCTCGCGTGGGAGACCAGCCAACAGCTGCTGCAGCACTTGGACTCTTTTCTCCGATTCAGTGTCTCGTTTTGCCTCACCCTCCAGTTGCCCCGCTTGTCCTTTCTGCCAGCTCCTCTTGAAACCTCCGCTGCTGAGATTCTCAATCTTAATCGTCTCTGGGCCTAGACATACATTTGGGGATATGCAAGTGATGCCTACATGCCCTCAAATCAAATCAAAGGACAAAAAAAAAGGAAGCTGAGACTTAAAATGGCTTGGGCATGACTCATTTGTCTGGGAGACTTGGAGCTGACATCTCCGAGCCCCCTTCCTTTGTCTGGAATGGGAAGGAGGGGCAGCAGGGGCGAGAGTTTTTGATCCACCACCCTCTGTCCTGCTTGCCTCCGTTTTAAGTTCTTCAAGACTTAATTGGTTATTTTTGACCAGGTAGTGGTTTTTGTGGTTTTTTTAAGAATGCTGGAAGCTTTCTTGGGTATCAGAACTAGTTTGATGCTGTGTTGGCCACTCACTGCACTCCCCTTTTTACAAGTTTATAAAGCAGCATTGCTGCAAAATGGTGGGAAGTTTTTAAAGAAGATGGCTGCCTCTCTCAGTCCTTCCCTTCCCTGGTATTTCAACATCCTGGGGTTTTAGGGTTGTTGTTTTTAAGTCTGTCTCTTTGATTTTTAGCCCAAAGTTCACATTGCTATTTTGTGTTATCCCTTAATGTGAATTGCTCCATCCTGTCAAACTGACTGGTGTGTGTGTGTGTGTGTGTACACGTACACACATGCACAAATACACACTTCATTCTTTCAAAATTGGCACCAGGGCTTTCTTATTACGTTCCATCCTTTTTTGCTAGTGAGTTCTCCAAGTACAACTTTGTGAACACACACCAAAAAACCCCAAAGGCAAGAGAAACATTGCAGTAATGGTGATAGACACTAAATCTTGAAATGACTACAGAGACCTGAACTCTGTCTTAGAGGGCATTTCTTAACATCTGGCTAAAGTGCTGTATTCTGTCCATCAAAATTATGGCCTTAGTTGAGTTTTAGATTACAAATGTCTTGCATCAAGAGGGACTTGCCAACAATTCCGATTGTTCCAGTTAAATAACTGCAAGAAGGGATGTGATTCTTCCCCCCCCCCCCGACATGAAATAGCAGGGAGCACTGTAACAGGTAGCAGAAATTATTGATCATTCCTCCTCATGATTCCTTAGGCAAAGGAAACTCTAATCAACAACTGAAGATTTCCTCTGCTGTCCTAATATTCTTGAGAGTTTATTCAATTATGAAGCCAGTAAGCCTCATACACAAGCACACACACTCAGGGTTGCAGTTTTGATATGCTTTAACTCCCGTGTGATATTTCGACTGAACTAATGTTTCCAGGTTTCCACTGTAGTTACAGCCACTGCTAGCTAACTGTGGCCCTATTTCCCTTACTTTGATTAGATCATCTTTCTGTCTGTGCTTCATATTTTTCATTCTGCCTTAGCTGAGGTGTGCCTGCGTTCCATTAACAGCTGTCCCTGGCTTTGGGGGGGAGGTGTAGTAAAAGACTTGGGGTTGTAAACCAATGTTAGTTCCACTCACGCAAAAACTTAAGTTGGGTACAAGCCTTGAATGTGCACAGATGTCTGAGAACTAAATCTCCAGATTTTTTGTTGTAGCTGCAAATCCTGACAATACTGCTGGATTGCCCAGTAAGCTGCCACCACTCTCGATGGGTGTCCTATGAAGTGCACTGCTTAAGAGATGAAAGGCAGATAGCAGGAACATGAATCAGCCATGAGGCTGTTTTCTCAGTGTTGGCAAGCCAAGGACTGGATGTTCCTGTTCTGTGCCTCCCAGCTTGCTGCTGAAATGAAGTGAGAATCCTGTGGCACTTTTCACACTAAGCAAATACTCAGCTTGAAAGATGGTGGGGGCATTAAACCTCATGCACTATATCCTTGGCCATTTATCCAGGAACCACTAATAAGGTGTCTGGAAGGTGGAAAGAAAGAGACCTTCTGAAAGGGGAGACAAGTTTCGATGGGAAAAGAGCAGAATGAGATTTAAAGCACTTACTAACATTAAAAATATATACAATTAAGTTATTAACTGCTGCTTAAGCTAAAACTGAAATACCATTGTGAGCTGTATAATTTAGATCATTATCCTTCCGTGGTAGAAGAAAATTACCAAGTATGGATAATTGATGACAGAAATATCTAAATGTAAGAACTGGAGGGATATCTCAAAATAGGCCTTACAAGAGAGCATCACCTGAGCTTTGAGACACATGGGAGTAAAGTTAACAAATTAGGACAGCTAATTAAAAGTGCACCAATAGCTTGCTAATTGAGTTAGCTTTATCATTATTTCTAGATAAAGAATACTTTGGGGACAAGCTTAACTTCTTCTCTTTTGCATTAAAATCAATAAACCAAGGAAAAGCAGCATCAGTCAACAAGTAGTATGAGAGATGAATATTTAAATTACATTGGGTGGGAGGACCTTGGGGAAAAACAGTAACTGGAATGGGGAGAACCTTAACTAGGGTAGATTTAGGATTTGTGTTAGCCCAATTGAAACATAATTTCTGTATGGCAACATAGCACCATCTGGCTTGATGTTTGCACATGAACATCACAATCCAAACTGACAACAACTTCCTTGGAAAAGGACTACTTTTTTCTTTAAATGGACTAATCTGTGCTTTATTTGGCATATTTGTATACCGTTCTTTAGTCAAGGCTCCCTGGGTGACTCACAATAAAAAATTATTAATGCTGTCCACAGTGCATTATAGGAATGTATATGGGAATCTAATTACAAAGCTCAAGCATCTTGGGTTTCTAATATTTTTTTTCTTGATTGGTTCTAGAAAAGCAGAGCTGCCAGGGATTCTAGATGGCCAAGGACCTTTTCTACTTCTTGGGCAAGATAGTAACTGGGAAATAATTTGAGTAGTAGATATCCTATACCCTTTTAAAATGTGGCTCTTGGGGGGGGAGTGTTATTGGGTTATTATTTTTATTTTATATACATTGTAATCTTTTCTGTGAACCACCCTGAGACCTCTGGGTATAGGGCAGTATATAAATTCAAAATTAATTAATTGTATAGTTGGAAGAAAATATGAGGCCCACCTAGTCCAACCCCCTGCAGTGTAGGAATCTTTTGCCCAACGTGGGGCTTGAACCCACAACCCTGAGATTAAGAGTCTCATGATTTACTGACTGAGCTGTACAGCAGCTAAAGGTAAAGGGACCCCTGACCATTAGGTCCAGTCGTGACCGGCTCTGGGGTTGTGGTGCTCATCTCGCTTTATTGGCCGAGGGAGCCGGCGTACAGCTTCCGGGTCATGTGGCCAGCATGACTAAGTCGCTTCAGGCAAACCAGAGCAGCGCACGGAAACGCCGTTTACCTTCCCTCCAGAGTGGTACCTATTTATCTACTTGCACTTTGACATGCTTTTGAACTGCTAGGTTGGCAGGATCAGGGACCAAGCAACGGGAGCTCACCCCGTCGCGGGGATTCAAACCGCCAACCTTCTGATCGGCAAGTCCTAGGCTCCGTGGTTTAACCCACAGCGCCACCCACGTCAGCTAGAGAGGTGGTTATTGGCAAGCTGAGTTTTTTTTTTTAAGATATTTATTAAAATTTCCAATTTTTATACAAACAAAAAGCAAACAAGTTTAAAAACACATATAGTTCACAATACTTAGTTTTCAATGACATATTTCCCTGACCTCCTCATACCTCCCCTTCTTGTAGTCCAATTCAAATTATTTATTCAGCAAATCCTTATCTCAAAGCATTACAGCTAAAAAACCCCTTAATTTCTATCTGACATCAATTGGCAAGCTGAGTTTTCAACCTAAATTAGATGGGCTTATTTGTTTTCAACTGAATAATTCATATATTGTATATGCAATCAATGGTGGGCCATCTGCTATCAGTACTATTTCAGTAGTGGCTAGGGTTGGCAATTATGGGACACAGAGACTATTGAATCCTCCTTTTTTATCCCACAGGACATTGGTAACTGTAAATTGAATTGTGCTTGGCAGCTTCTCTTTCAGTGCATATTCCCCTTTTAATGGGTTTGGTGGCAGTTTGCATTTCAGTTTCAGTAAAGAACAAAGGAGGAGGAAACTGGGCATTAACCTTTTCTGTCTGTCTCCCTTCCCCACAGCGTGAGTGCATCTCAATTCACGTTGGCCAAGCTGGTGTGCAAATCGGCAATGGATGCTGGGAACTCTACTGCTTGGAGCATGGGATCCAGCCTAATGGCACCATGCCAAGTGACAAAACAATTGGTGGTGGAGATGACTCATTCAACACCTTCTTCAGTGAAACTGGTGCAGGAAAACATGTCCCTCGTGCTGTGTTTGTGGATTTGGAGCCAGCAGTGATAGGTAAAGTAAATACAGCCTGTGTGGTTGGAATGGACGTGAGATGGGATGTGGGACAGTTGTATAATGAAAAGTCTGGAACGTGAGGATTCAGTTTTTCCCTGTTGTAATTTAGATTCTGTATAAAACACATTGCATGACCTTAACTGTAGACATAGCCAGAGCAAGGCACAGTATTTCTAAACATGTGGTTAACATATTTATCATTATTTAAGTTTAGATACAGTAATCCTTGAGAAATTAGGTAGTACTTTGCTGTGACTTGGATGGAAGTGAAGCCTGGGTTAAGATGTCACTTATGAATATCTGTAATGCTTGGTATGTGAAATACTGGATTGCAGGACTTTTGCATCAGTTTTTACAAGAAAGTGTTTACAGATGGGGGGAACGGGATAATTCTTGTGGTGAAAGGTTATATCCAAGTAATTATTACTCAGAGTAGACCAATTTACATTACTGGACTATGTCATGCCCATTTATTTCAGTGGATTTACTCTGAGTGTAACTAACGGGTAAAACACTTAACATACTTACTAATCTTTAAGGCAGGCATAGCCAAACTTGGCTCTCCAGATGTTTTAGGACTACAACTCCCATCATCCTTAGCTAACAGGACCAGTGGTCAGGGATGATGGGAATTGTATTCCCAAAACATCTGGAGGGCCAAGTTTGGCCATGCCTGCTTTAAGGTGTTTCAAGACTCTTTGTTCCACTCTGCTACAACAGACTAGCATGGCTACCCTGTGGAAATTGTAGCTGGAAAAACATTTTAACCCACATACTGGATACTGTTGCCAGCTGTTTATACTTCTATGTATATTGTTTAAAAATCAGTTCTTGTACTAACAAAACCTGTTCTAGGCAATCACTAGCAGTGCCTGTCAGTAGAAAAAAAAGTTCTCTTCAAGTTCTATAAACCTGCAAAACTACTTAGGGTGCTTCAAGCACAAGCAAAATTGTAAATTTTATTTGTTTCATTTTTATTGTACAATAACTTGTGGTTTTGTTTTCAGATGAAGTGCGGACTGGGACATATAAACAGCTCTTTCACCCAGAACAGCTGATTTCTGGCAAGGAAGATGCTGCTAATAATTATGCAAGAGGTCACTACACTGTAGGCAAAGAAATAATTGATCTCGTACTGGAGCGCGTCAGGAAACTGGTAAGTTCTGTTGCTTTTGCACAGTCAAACTTGCATTGAAACATTTTGCCCTGTTTAAAAATTAATTCTTAATGTTCAGACTTCACTTGTCAATCTGTGCCTGTCAAAATGTAAATATCCTCGAGCTCTTTTGTACCTCCATGTAAATTTCTTTGGGGGGGGTTATTTAACTTTTGATGCTACTAGAACACGGACTGTTGCTTCATGTATTTTTTACTCTGGTTAGAACCATGTGGCAGTCCTGAAGTGACAGGTTTGGTGTGGTTACCAGGGGTCAGCAAACTTTCAGCAGGGGGCCGGTCCACCGTCCCTCAGACCTTATGGGGGGCGGACTATATTTTTGGGGGGGACATGAACAAATTCCTATGTCCCACCAATAACCCAGAGGTGCATTTTAAATAAAAGTACACATTCTACTCATGTAAAAACACCAGGCAGGCCCCAGAAATAACCCAGAGATATATTTTAAATAAAAGGACACATTCTACTCATGTAAAAACACACTAAATCAGCAGGCCAGATTTAGAAGGCGATTGGGCCATATCCGGCCCCTGGGCCTTAGTTTGCCTGTGTTTTGAGCAAACATACCCTCTTCCTTCCCTAGCCACTGTACAACCTCTTTGTTGTGGGAATGTTCTGGGGTGCAGGAGAGGATATATTGACTAATTATATCCTTATCCAACTTGTGCTAACAAGTTCCCAAAATATCAGCAGAGTTTATAAACATTTCCCTTTAAGTTCACAATGGTAACGTGTGCACAGGTTCGCTAGAACCTCTGTAATAATTACTCTGGTAATTTCCCCTTTGTTCCCTCTTAAAATACAAGACACGACACAGTCTTTATAAAAGTATAAAAGAGTTTACTCACGTTCTGTTCACAATATGATCCCAGAAGGCAGACAGGCTTAAAAAGGTTACATACATTCGGAATCTATCTTATAGCAAGATAGTCCTTTCCTCCTCTCTTGGCTAAGAGCCAAGAGAGCATCTTTAGATGCTTCTTCTTCAAAAGGAAGATGGCAGAGAGACAGGCAAGAGAGAGAGATAGCTGCCTGCCCTGTGCTTTTATCATTTACCTGCACAGGTGAGGCCACACCCACCTCTGGTCACATGCGGAGGAAGTCCGTCCCCAGGAAGTTTACCTGCTTGCTAGACAGACATCCCTCCCCATGTTCTAACATGTACACTCTAGGAATGTTGTCATTGACTGCTCCTGTGTTTACATCCCACATTTGTCTAGGAGGCCCATGTAAGGACTAATGCAATGTTTTACATTGGTTTCTGCCATTTGTTATGGATTTGGTCTCATCTCTCATGGTTTTAGAATTGAGTCAGAGGAATGAGGCTATAGCTAACTACAGCAAGAGAATTCTGGGGGCTATGGCTTTCTTACTCTCTAAAATATTTAGATTGCAATCTTTGTTGGTCTGGTATAGATTTTCGCTTTCTCAATTGTTATGTATAAAATAGTATTGGGTTAGAGAACTGAAAGGGGGGGTATTTTGTGAGTTTAAAAAATCTTTTTAAGCTGTGTTTGCCCAGAGAATGTAAGTTATTGGGTGACTGAAATACTCTAAATAAATAAAACTACATATGGCCTGCTCAGTCAGTGAACTTGCAAAATTTGCTTGTGACCTCCATGTAATAAGAAATATCTACCTCCAACTGGCAGATCTGTTTGGTTGGTGTGGGAACTGCTCATGGTTCCTGCTGATGAGTTCTACATTTGGTCTCTGCTTTTTTCTTACAACTGCTTAGTGGTTGAGTTGAATGATAAATGAACTTTTTGCTGCTGGGCAGAATACCACACTAGAAGGTAGAAAAGTGAATGGGCAAAACCCATTCTCAAATGTTAGGATTACTAGCCTGCTATAATGTCCTTTCCCCCCTCCCCAGGCTGACCAGTGTACTGGCTTGCAAGGATTCCTGATCTTCCACAGCTTTGGAGGTGGCACTGGGTCAGGATTCACTTCTCTGCTGATGGAACGCCTCTCAGTCGACTATGGAAAGAAATCAAAATTGGAATTTGCCATATACCCAGCTCCCCAAGTTTCAACTGCTGTTGTCGAGCCATATAACTCCATCCTGACAACCCACACCACCCTCGAACATTCTGACTGTGCCTTCATGGTTGATAACGAAGCAATCTATGACATTTGTCGTAGGAATCTGGACATCGAACGCCCAACCTACACTAACCTCAACCGCCTCATTGGTCAGATTGTTTCTTCAATCACCGCCTCTCTCAGATTTGATGGTGCCTTAAATGTGGATCTGACAGAGTTCCAGACAAACCTGGTGCCTTACCCCAGGATCCACTTCCCTCTGGTAACCTATTCCCCCATTATCTCAGCAGAGAAGGCCTACCATGAGCAGCTCTCTGTCTCTGAGATCACCAATGCCTGCTTTGAGCCATCCAACCAGATGGTGAAATGTGATCCCCGCCATGGCAAGTACATGGCTTGTTGTATGCTGTATCGTGGAGATGTTGTCCCCAAGGATGTCAATGTTGCTATTGCCGCTATCAAAACGAAGCGTACCATTCAATTTGTTGACTGGTGTCCTACTGGTTTTAAGGTAAGCGCTGCTGATTGCATTCAAAATGGTCTGTTTCATGTCAAGATTTATAGGTGGTTGAATAAGCACATCTCAAGTACTGTATATAGTTTTACAAATGGTGTAGGCAGGCTTAATTAACTGTGTTTCAGTCTTAAGATGACCTAAAGGCATGCAGCCATCCCCTGAACTGGATGGTTGATCACAACCTTTGTGGAAGGGCATCTACCATTTCCTGCTTTTGCAGAACCTACATGAAGGAGGGTGGAAATACTTAGTCAATACTCAGCTTGCCATATATATGAACTAACTAAAGCTGATTTGAACATTGACAATCAGGACTTTTCAATATAAAAATGCCTTCTAACGTTAGTCATGGTAGATTAATGTACTATTTGTGGGGGCAGTTTAAAATGGGAGCACTAGCTCCTAACAAAATTATAAAATGATGTAGGCCTGTAGAGAAAAGAGAATTATGTTGATGACTAATGATGTTTCAGCTTCTAATGTAGGAGTGGGAAACCTGCATCCCTCGTGAGAGTTGCCACATGAGAGAAGTGGGCAGGAAACAAAGGAAAGCTGAAATGGAAGGTGGTAGAAAATCTCTCTGTTCTGACTTCTGCCAAGAGCTATTTGTCAGTCCTTCCCACTGGGTCAGGAGAAAAGGGTGCAAGAAAGAACATGCAGCCTTTGGAAAAAGAGATCCCCCACTTTGCTCTAATAGGTATCTGAAAGTCCCAACCATGTGTCAGTTATAAGAGCTGCCCACTATGCTAGCTGTGAAGAAGAATAGCAGTGAAAAATACTGCACTTTGCAAATGGGTAAAAGGTTCCCCATAACACAAATTCTACTTTGTGGGGAACGTATCAGGATACCCCCGGGAAATGGATATAGCTAGACATCTCTTACCTTTAAATGTGAAGTTCTACACTCCCAGTGTTCTTAATGCAGTGTGATCTTGACCTTGAGCTTGCTGGCTTGTGTACAGATGCAGCTCCTTTCTGACTTGCAAATACACACAAATTAGATGTTATTGTGATATAGGAAACTTTACATTGTCTGCATATCTATTGATTGTTTTCTAGGTGGGTATTAATTACCAGCCTCCGACCGTTGTTCCTGGTGGTGACTTGGCCAAAGTCCAGCGTGCGGTCTGCATGCTCAGTAACACCACAGCCATTGCGGAGGCTTGGGCCCGCCTGGACCACAAATTCGACTTGATGTATGCCAAGCGTGCTTTTGTCCATTGGTATGTTGGAGAAGGAATGGAGGAAGGGGAGTTTTCGGAGGCCCGAGAAGATCTGGCTGCACTTGAGAAGGATTATGAAGAAGTGGGCACAGACTCCTTGGATGGTGACGATGAAGGCGAGGAGTATTAGACTTGCACACGTCTGTTGTATGGCTGTTACCATTTGCTACTTTGTAATAAAGTAAATGGGGAGCAAATCTCAAATGTAAACAGAACACCTGGCATTCCATGCCAGAGCGCTTGGAATAAACACTTTTATAACTGAGGTATCTTGCCAGTTGATGATGATGATGCAAGCATTAAAGCATCCAGCTGGATGCAAACAAATAAAACCATCTTGCTATTTACTAACATGGAGTACTTGTCTCATTGCTACATGCCCTAAACACTTGAAGCAGGCAGATTTTAGGGAGAGGATATAGATCTTTGGGAAGAAGTTGGGTTATGTTGGTGGCTTAGCCAGTAACAAACTTCAGTGGTCAATTTGCTTGCGCCTAAACTAGCAAGTAGTTGTTAACAAACAAAAAGCCAAGCTGTTTTCAAATGCGCTTGAAAATGTTAATCATTGTTGTGAGTAGTGCGTATAAATTCTACTTGTAGCTAGTGAAATACTCCAGTCCTAGACATGCTTATTCGGAACTGCCAAATGCTAAATAACCAAAACTTTTAAATATTGTAATTGGTCTAATTAAAAGTAGAAACAAAATAGTAAATGGCTAGCCCCTCACAACCTGCCCACCCACTGGAGGGAAAAGACACCTCCAGAACAAGATACCACATGCAATAGGATGAAAGAGGGTGTAGAAGATGAGAAAAGGGGAAGAGAAGCTGCAGAGGAACCCAGGTAAGATGGAATTGCTGGTTGAAATGAAAATGTGGATATACTGTATCAACTGCAGAGCTGCTCCCCTAATTATGTGAACCAGTTGACGCCTGGCAACCAGTTGACGATGGCATATTTTAGCAGCCTACCTATGTATTTGTAAAGAGTTTTGCTTAGCTACAGGTGGCAATCTAAAGTAATCTGATAGTATCAAAGGTCTGTTTGTGGCACATGGCTGCTCAAATTCTACTTAGTTATATAAAATGTCTGAGGAGGCGGGAGGTAGGCCTTAAAATCACATACAGTGGTACCTCAGGTTACATACGCTTCAGGTTACAGACTCTGCTAACCCAGAAATATTACCTCAGGTTAAGAACTTTGCTTCAGGATAAGAACAGAAATCGGGCTTTGGCAGCACGGCGGCAGCAGGAGGCCCCATTAGCTAAACTGGTGCTTCAGGTTAAGAACAGTTTCAGGTTAAGAACGGACCTCCAGAACGAATTAAGTACTTAACCCGAGGTACCACTGTATATTTGTGGTGGTCTGCCACTGGTTACTGTTTGGCAATGTGCCAGAGATCTAATAAATTCGGTCTTTGTTACTATTGCTGACCAATTCCTGATGTTAAAAAATCTGGAATATTTTAAACACTATTTGTTAATGGGGGTTGTGGGAGGAGAAAACTACATTTCTGATCAGATCCACTTTTGTAAACACATGCTATTGGTGTGTATTTATATTTCCACATTTCACAGAGCTATGATGTGATGGTGTGGGTACAGTCTGAGTTCCCTGTTAATAATTTTCTCTGTCATTGCCTAAAAGCAGGCAAGGCCTTTTTTAATATGTCACTTTCCAGTCATGCTGCTCCTGGCACAAAAAGAAAAAAGCTTAAGACTCCCGAAAATAGGTCATGCTCTTATTTGCCCAAGCTTCAGTGGAGGCATGGAACAGAACAGGTTCGATGTATGTTTAGCCTTGTATGTTTGGCCTTGACTACCAGTAACAGACGTTTTGCAGAAAGCTGTGGGGAGTTCATGATTGTAGTAATTTTGTAGGCGTCTTTATTTTTGCTTTAGCTTAATTTATGGGGAGAGATGCTCCTCTGTCACAGGGAGCATTGATGCCTTCGTAGGAAATACTTTGGCAAAACAGTCTGCCTAGATTAAATTGGCATATACTGCAGGATCTTGTTCTTAAACCTTGCAGATCAAAGAGGCATGATATCCCTAAATTACTTTATATGGCAATACAGTGGTACCTCAGGTTACAGACTCTGCTAACCCAGAAATAGTACCTCGGGTTAAGAACTTTGCTTCAGGGTGAAAACAGAAATCGTGCAGCGGAAGCGGGAGGCCCCATTAGCTAAAGTGGTACCTCAGGTTAAGAACAATTTCAGGTTAAGTACGGACCTCCAGAACAAATTAAATTCTTAACCTGAGGTACCACTGTAAAGTAAAGCATGCTGGGACTGAGTGTTGTGTCGGCTGGGGGCTAGGATGACCCCCAGACATATGACAGGAATGTTTCCAGCCTGACTCTCCCTTCAGCGTTCAGTGTGCAGCTCTAGGGAGTTTCTACAGCCTTCCCCGACGATTTATAATGACTCAAGTCTTGGAGACACTGAGCGCACATTCAGAGTCCAGCAGAGATAAACGCAGACAGAGCTAGGCTGGAGTTGTGAGCACTAAAAGCTACTATATTAAGCATTATGCAGAACATGTCTCCTCTCTCTCGCTCGCCTTCCTCAAAGAGAAGTCAGAAGTGAAAGCAAAAACAAACGGAAACAGAGTACAGTAAACGTCCGCTCCGCTGATTCCAACAATTGGTGCTGGAATGCATAACACAGACATGTGATGAGCCAATCCTACACAGTATCTGCACTGTGAAAGGAATAGAAATCCAACACTGAGTAGGTGGGTCCTAAGCAAAAAAAAAAGGTGGGGTCAGAGCAAAAGGGAAGCCAGCCAACGCCTTTGCTCAAGAACTGCTGGCCACTGCCCTATGTGGTGAGCTGCATGAGCCTCTTTGAGAATAATCTTCTAGTTCTGACCTGGTTCTCTCAGCCCAGGCTTCCCATTAGACTCTTTCCAGCCTAAGAGGAGCCAAAGGACTTCCTTTTCCATTTGGATTAGCTCATGGGAAGCCCTACTTGTGACCTATAGGTATCAAGTTGGCCACAGTAAGGGTGGTCCACTGTTATGTTCCTTCTTGAACAAGGCCTACCAGAGCTCTAGCATGTCCTGCATTTCTCACCATGCTGCTCTAGCAGAGTCCTCCTGTCTTGTGTTTTGATCCCTGATCCTGATTTTTCTTCAGCATTCCTTACTTTGTTTTCCAGCTCAGCCACTTGATCACTTTTGGATTCTGGTAAGTCATCTGACACTGGACTCTTGTTCCTAGCTTTTGGTATTCTCCAGACTGCTGCCCATTGGCCCATACCTGACAACATATTCTGACACCCTTGCCTTGGCCCCTGCTCACCACCACCACTCCAGCCCTATTTGAGGCCAGTGTGGTGTAGTGGTTAAGAGTGGTAGACTCATAATCTGGTGAACCGGGTTCGATTCCCCGCTCCTCCACATGCAGCTGCTGAGTGACCTTGGGCTAGTCACACTTCTCTGAAGTCTCTCAGCCTCACTCACCTCACAGAGTGTTTGTTGTGGGGGAGGAAGGGAAAGGAGATTGTTAGCTGCTTTGAGACTCTTTAGGGTAGTGATAAAGCGGGATATCAAATCCAAACTCTATGAAACTAGGCCACGTGTTGCAAGCTGCCCACCCTGTCCTAGGGCCTATGTTTGTAATAATAATAATTGTACCCTGCCTATCTGACTGGGCTTCCCCAGCCACTCTGGGCGGCTTCCAACAAAGATTAAAAACACACTAAAACACCAGTCATTAAAAACCTCCCTAAACAGGGCTGCCTTCAGATGTCTTCTAAACGTCAGATAGTTGTTTATCTCTTTGACATCTGATGAGAGGGCGTTCCACAGTGCAGGCACCACTACCAAGAAAGCCCTCTGCCTGGTTCCCTGTAACTTGGCTTCTCACAGGGAACTACCAGAAGGCCCTCAGCACTGGATATCAGTGTCCGGGCAGAACAATGGGGGTGGAGATGCTCCTTCAGGTATACTGGGCTGAGGCCATTTAGGGCTTTAAAGGTCAACACCAACACTATGAATTGTGCTCGGAAATGAACTGGGAGCCAATATAGGTCTTTCAAGACTGGAGTTATGTGGTATCAGTGGCCACTCCCAGTCACCAGTCTAGCTGCTGCATTCTGGATTAGTTGTAGATTCCGGGTCACCTTCAAAGGTAGCCCCACATAGAGCGTGTTGCAGTAATCCAAGCGGGGGCACAGTTGCCCCATTCAGGAACAGGGAGTCCTCCACACCTGCCTGCCTCCTGTCCCCCCAAAATAGTACTTCTGTCTTGTCAGGATTCAACCTCAATCTGTTAGCCACCATCCATCCTCCAACCACCTCCAGACACTCACACAGGACCTTCACCGCCTTCACTGGTTCCAATTTGAAAGAGACGTAGAGCTCTGTATCATCCGCATACTGATAGTAGTATGTAGTAACAGTGTAGATTTAGACATGTCTACACAGAAGTATGTGCCACCGTGTGGGGTTCCTCCCAGGTAAAGGTGTATAGTGGTGATCCTTACAGCTTCAAAATCTGGCTAAAGCTGAAGCAAACCCAAAGCCCAATTATTACTTCCAAAAGGTAATGACTGTTATTTTAGAAATGCTGATACTTTATAAAACAAACAAATACTCACACTGGAGGCCTTTTTGGACATTGTTTTGTGTTGGTTTTTATAACTGTTTACAGAGTGCTGCCAAAAGCATGATAGGACTTCCTTCCTGTGTTGAGCATTTCCTGTCAAGTCTTTTTTTGCCGCTGTTGCTTCTTATTCCATGGCCCATGTGGTCTGGTTTCTTGTCGCCCACATTAATTCAAGAGAGTTTCGTGCCGTGGTGATAAATGGCTGCAACTAGGTTCCTTTGAAGGTCTGGAATCCCAGATCAGCATATTAAACATCGGTCATCAGAGCTTACCAAAGAAACTGAATTTGAACTAGAAGAGGGGAAGGAAAGGAAATTGCAAACTTAATCCTTCTTGCCATACAAATGACTAAAGCAGGGTTGGTGAACCTGTGAGCCTCCTTTTTTTTATCCTCTTACTCCAAGTTGTGCAGGGATCCAGAATTGGCCTCCACAGTCACTGACGGACTCACTGTTAAAACCGTGTTTATGGAAGACAATCTTACTTGGCTACGAGTGATCACCAGACAACAAGAAGATGATATTTCCTCATTACTCCCCACAACAATAACCCTCTGGAGTCCATTAGCCAGAGTGACTGGCCCAAGGGCATCCCCTGAGCTCTGTGACTGAGAAGAAATCTGAAGCTGGGTCACCCTTGCCTAAGTAAAACACTTTAGCCATTACTTCACACTGGCTTTTTTTTTACATCTCTGTCTGCACTTGCTGTCTACCTCTTAATGCATCCAGACCTTTTAATACATTGGGGGGTGGGGAGGGAATCCAGTACCCAGTTAAGCTCTAGTACAGTGGTTCTCAACCTG
Source organism: Podarcis raffonei (assembly GCF_027172205.1). Lineage (NCBI taxonomy): Eukaryota > Metazoa > Chordata > Lepidosauria > Squamata > Lacertidae > Podarcis > Podarcis raffonei. The sequence continues at coordinate 68,327,924 of NC_070607.1, forward strand.
TGGGTCTTCAGATGTTGTTGGACTACAATTCCCATCATCCCTGAGCTCTGGCCTTGCTAGCTAGGGGTGATGGGAGTTGTAGTTCAACAACATCTGGGGACTCACAGGTTGGGAAAGGCAGCTCTAGTACAAGGCCAGAAGCCAGTTTTGGCTCTTGATCCTCATTCAGTGGGACTACATCAGTTTACAGATGGGAATGAGAAATTCTCTCATCTTCATGTGCATGTATGCATTGAATTATGCAGCATACATGTTTCATTAATGCACATCTGAAGCTGCAGCAGCCTTAAAGAAAAAAGGAGGAGAGAAATGAGTGGCAAAAAAATAATTTCAGCTGCCTTAAACTGAAGACAGCGTGCCTAAAGTGCTGCCTGTAGAAACTGTTGAATTGGCGCAGTGCGGTCAACCTCCCCAGAAAGCAATGCAAGCAGACAAACTCTGACCACAAGCCACCTTGTGATCCACAATCAGCTATTAGGGACCAACCACCAGCTCAGCTGTGATTGGGCCAGAGCAATGGTTTCTGCCAGAGGTTAGTATGGGTGTTAACACCAGTGGCGGAGCTTCAAGCTCCGGAGAGGGGGCAGAGAGCAGGCGTGGGCGTGGCTGGCACACATCCTGGGGGCATGGCGCACCACCCGCAGGGGCGTGACACGTGTCCTGGGGGCATGGTGTGGCACCCAGCATGGGCGAGGGGGCAGCCACGATGGCACCCCACTGGGATTGTGCCACCAGGGGCGGTGCGCTCCCCCCGCACCCCTGTTCCTCCACCAGTGGCTAACACCAGTCTCAATAGTATGTCTTGCCATGGCTCATGGCTCTTTGGTTGGTTGTGAAGTCTCTGGATGCTATCTATGTTTGGGGTTTGCAGACTTTGAAGGTGCCAAGGAGGTATCGGTGCACTGTGCAACAATTACAGATTGTGCTTCTAGATAAAACTCATCCAATCCTTTTAGAAGTTAAAAGCTGAGGTCCTGTTGAGGTGCAAAGTCTGAAATGAAAGCTGTTAATTGCCATTCCGTATGATAGATGGTGAAAGTACAAGGGAAACTTATGCCACAGCTGATGACTCAGTGCTATGTGGGAAAAGGCATGTGTAGGTAGGTTGTGTGCGTAGCAAAACTGGTCTGGCCTGATCAGAAACAGATGCTCTCCATTTCTAAATTCATTTGTTCCCAGGAGGCTATTTGGCAGAATGAGTTTTCTAAAATTCCATGTGCATTGTGGCAATTGAATGCCCTTACTTGCAAATTTATTTAAGCCCCCAAGTGGACAGAGAAAATACTTTTGATGTTTGGTCTCAGATAACTGGGTTCCATTCATACAAACAATCAGCTACTTGGTAGTTGGTTGAAATTCCTGCATGAAGGCTGCTATGTTTAACAAGTATTTTATTTTCTGATGGTTGCTGGATAAATCAGCTACTTGCCATGACAAAGTCAATGCAAACAGTCTCTTATGATGTGTAGAGACATGGTGCAGTTACTGGAACTACTTGGTAATTTAACTGGCTACAAACAAAAGACTTCTCCCATGTAAAGCACCATACATGCAGTCACAATTTTAAGTAGCCACAAAACACCTGTTTTCTTAGTTGTGAAAAGGTACATCTCAATCTTTCTGTATTGCAGAATGTTTGTGGAATACTATGTAAGATCTGGCCTCTTTTTCTATGTACGCAGCATAGGGGTTTGCAGAAGGGAGATACCCAGTTACTGGAGTTAATTGCTATCTCACAGCCTTCTCCAAGTTTGTGCATTCCAGATGTTTTGAACCACAGCTCCCATCAGCTGTGCTGGCTGGCCCCATGTAAAACTTTCACCTGCTGGTTTTAACAGATCGGGCTGCTGTTGAAGGTACACATGCAACCCTCTCTTTTCTGGTTAACTGGCAAACTTACATTGCGAATGTCATGTCTGTTTTCTCTACAATAACTAGCAACCTCCTTGCCAAAAATAAATAAATAGAAATGCAATACATATTAAAAACTAATATTTATAGTGCAGCATTTAAGATGTTGAGGTTATTTATTTGCCACACTTATACACCTTTCTGCCAAAGCAGAACAAGCATTATGGGAATCATAGAATGAGAAAGGGAAATAAATTCCTTGAATCACATAGCCAGAAAATAAGTTCCAGACATTCAAAAACTTTCCTAAGAGATAACCTATCCCTCTCTTAAGCAGAGGCCACTTTAAGGGGAAGATTATTTGAGCTGTTAAAGAGAGATATCAGAACAGAAATATAGATGCATTTGCATAGCTTGTTGCAGATGGCAGGAGCTTTAAAGGGAATCTTGTGTCCTGCCAGGGTAGATACATATCTGGCTGACAATAAAAACTCCCGCCACAAATCCAAGTGCTGATAAAAGCATGTGAAAGAGGACGTCGTCTATGTGTGGCTTGTTTGATTCTTAGATTTTTGTTTCTTATTGCCATTGAATATTCTTTCTTCCCCAATCTGAGGCTGCTGTGTTTGTTTGTGTGTGTGTGAGAGAGAGCAAACTCTCACTGCCTAACATCCCATCCCATTTGTCACTCAGCTTGCTTTGCGCTGGCCTGTATTCCGAAGCAAACTTTTTGTGTCCTAACGTTTGACCATTAGAAGCAAATGCATCCTGTTTTATATGTTGCCATCTAGTGGAACATGTGAATAAGAACAGATCTGGTATATGAGGAGTTTATATGATGAGTTGGCTAGTTTGCCAGAAATCGTCATTTTATTATAAACACTACAAATGGTTTCCTGTGGATTCTTGTTGCCTGGCCGTTGCTAATCCCAAATCTGCAAAGAAATCAAGATTGCATTATTTTTGTTTTGGTTTCAGATTCTATGCATAAATTCGTCCTCCTAGGATGGATCTTTATGTAGTGGCCAAAATAGCACCATCCACACATGAGTGTGAGATTATGAGTAGGCATGTAGGCTTGGGGGAACCAATATCTATATCTATATATAGATAAAATAATCACACCATTTTACTCTGAATACCCAGCATCCTTCCAGGATTTGGTCTGAAGACATATGGCACAGCCTCTTTGGTGATCTTTTGCACATCTCAGTCTGGTGAGATCTAACTCTGGCCTGGATAGGAGACTGCCTGCGAATCCCATTATGTTGCTGTGATTTCTGTAATGGAAGAGAGGTGGGATAGAAATGTAATAAAATAATGTCAGACATTCACTGGCCTTCCTTTTGGCCCTTTTTGCGTGCTTGGACGGAATGTGTCCTTGAACTGTGATAATGCCTCTTGCATGCGTAGATGGCAAGACTGGCCTGCCCATGAGGTAGACTGAAGCAGCCGCCTCGGGCAACAGAATCCTGTGGGTGGCATCACTGCAAACTCTTTGCCTACCACCTCACAAGATCTCACCAGAAGACACTGCCACTTAACCTCAGTAAGCGTGACCTTGAAAGGAGGTGGCATCTTTCTGTTTCGCCTCAGGCAGCAAAATGGGACAGGTGGAGAGACGTATGTAAAGATACCATTGATTTTTTAGTGACTGCCATTTAGCCTATTGTGTAAAGCTAAGAGTTGCATCCATTGCTCTGCCCCCTTTTACTTATGTTCCCCATCCTGGTCTAAGCACACAGAACAGAGTGAAGAAGTCTGGCTGGAATCTGAAGGCAATGTCTGGTCCATCATATAGGAGTTGTAGGGAACCAGTCAGTGGGGGAAGTGGATTCTCAATAATATGTTGGTCGTTTCTGTTTGCTGTTTTTTTTATTGCAGGAGGAGATTGCCTTGGAATCAGCTGGGAAGATCTTTGCAAGAGAGCTGAAACAGAATTTCGTAAGATGTCAATGGCTGTTGAAATTTAAAAATTCAGCTTTGATTTTGAAATTTTATTTCAAAATGTGCGTGCTTTAGACTGTGGGGTGCATGCTTTTTTTTTACTGGCAATGCAGACAATGTTTCTTGATTGGTTCCTTAATCCTACTTTACCCCTTTCAAGAGTGGCTGATTTTGCTTTGTTGCTCTATTACAGTTATTTCTGCTGCTTTTCCTGCGGCTTTTCTATTGCTTTTAGATGTTCTATGGTGGTTTTGTATTTTTATTAAATATGATTCTGTATTTGTCTAATGGAAGTTGCCTTGTCAGGATCCTAGTCCTAAAAGACAGCCTAAAATATCTTAACTAATAAATATTGAATGCCAAATATCAAGTAGCATTAAATATTGTATACAGAAGTGCTGAGCATTGGATATCAGTATAAGGTCTACAGAGGAGGAATAGGATTTTAAGGCTGTGGGTTTATTTGTTTTTAATGTAGGCACATATATTTGACCTTTATCATGATCATACAAAAGCCTTCTTAGCATAATGCATTTGATGAAAGCTTTCTTTACATCAGTTTAATTCTGTGCATTCTCACTTTGAAATAAGCCACACTGAAATCATTAGCATTTGCTTCTGTGGTTAGAATTATGCTGTTACCTGGGCCTTACTTTCGGGCATAATGGCCCTTACTTTTGAGTAAACATACAAAGGATTGTGCTCCACTGTAGCTTTTAATACACACATGCCCTTTTTGCTAATTTTTTAATTTATCCATCATAAAAAACCACTCCCTGATTCTGTAGACACAGCAACTAACTTAGATTGCAGCTGTGCTGAACTTCACCCACAGCGTGTACTGGGAGATGGGGCAATGCCTTGCTTTCCGTAACTCAGTAACTTCCTGGTGAAGATGACTCGCGTGGATTAAAGGCCCACGCTTTAGAGCTTGGCAAACCCGCCCCCACTCCACAGTGTGGAAACGACGTCCCCTCGAAATTCAGGGTGGCGCTGTAAGTTAAAAGACCTGATCCCATGTGGCTCGACGGCGAACACTCCCCTTAAGCTGTTGCTATGCTGGAGAAGTTGCCTAGCGCATACTTAGAGAAGGGCGCGGGGCAATGGAGAAGTCGGGATAATAGAGGGGGCGGTGTCAGGACCGCGGAGAAAGAGGAGTGATGGCTGCAAGGTTGGACGGCGGGGGGGTGGGGAGGAGGAGGAGCAGGCTGGCCCAGAAATGCGGGAGCGAATACACGTGTGCTACGTGCAGCTCCCGCTGCTCCCCTGGGTCCTAGAGAGTTCCTCAATGGGGAGCCACCTCCGTGGGGTGCGGTGGGGTGGCTGCCTCGTCGATCGGCTCTTTGGCTCCACCATCCCTCTTTGCTGGATCGACCCCCGAGGGGAGCCTCATGCCCCCCCCGCCAGCCCAACCCGCCCTCCCTCTGGTAATAATGCTCGATGTGTTTCTTTACCAATGGAGGCGCTTCCTTCGACTCCCCTCGCCGGCCTCCATAAGGCAGACCCCTGCCAGATGCGGAGGGGGTGGGGAGGGGGCCTGGCTGCGTCCGGGGTGGGTTGCGCCTCCCTTGGAGAAGCTGACACCAGAGGGGGCTGCCCCTTCCCTTTGTCCTGTTCAGTGGCCTCGACGGGGGCAGTGGCCCGGAGTAGGGGCCCGAGGGGGTGCCTGTTTGCTAACCTGCACGCCTTTAGAGCTGCTCACACCCAGGATCACCCGGCCTGAACCCCAACTTCCTCACCCTCTCCCAGTAATGAAATTGGGGGTGCGGAGGCAGGATTAGAGTAGCATGGAAGACTACACAAGGGTGGGGGCGATACTCATCCGGAGGGTTGGGACAGCTGCTGCAGGATTGCTGGAAGTGATACAGGGGTAGGTGTGGAGTAGGTAGCGAGCTTTGTGCAATACTAAAGGAGGGAGGCATAACTACTAAGGAGTTCAGGCTGGGAAGAGATTACAACGGGCGTCTCCAGATTTGGGGTGTGTGTGTTGGGGTACTATTGAGAAGATGGCTTGATCTGTTTTCTCTTTAAGTAAAGCCACCGCCGGCCCCCCCCCACCTCTGAGGACACACTGTGGGTGCTGAAGGAGGAAGTCTGGAGCGGACCCCTTCAGCAACCTTTGTCAGTGGCTCCATTTGGGGAAGGGGGGGAGAAGACGAGGAACCTCTTTTGTGCACAACTTTTGGAACAGTTCCAATATCTCCCCCACCCCCTTGGAAGGGAGCCCGGTCTTTGCTGGAAGCGAAGGGGTTCTGCTGGGGAAGGAAGGATTATAAAACGGGGGGCGGGGGTGATGGTGTCAGTTCATCTCATGGAGAAGGTATGGGGCGGGGAGGGGAAAGGTTGTGGCCCGGTATGTGGAGAGGAGCAGCGACAAAGCTACCTTTTGGGGGGGGAGGGAAGCCCCACCAGAGAGAACAGATCAGTGGGCGGAGCACCGTTAACAACTGCCAGCTCCCCGGTGGATCACCGCCCCTCCCCCTGAAGCGTGGCACCGTTTATCAAAAAAAGCCTAGACGTTAAGGCTGCAACCTTACGCTCGAGAACAAATCCTATTGAGCTCAGTGGGGCCTACTTTTAAGTAAACCCGTGGTAGGATTCCGGATAGTTGCGCCGAGCAGTGACCCCCCCGGCTCCCTTCCTCCCATCCAACCATTAATTCCCATTGTCCTGGGGACTCCAGTGATCTGCTTACAGTCCCCTCTGAACCAAGGGGCCTCCAAGTCTTGTATGAGACCTAGGGAAGCGACAGGGATAGCAGCGTTACAGTGCGCGCCCCCCCTTTGCCCCGCGCACTGCTTTGCACTGGAAAGGGAAGGCTTTCCCACTGCACAGAGCCAGGCACAGACAATGAAACAGCTCGGCCTCCCTCCCCCTCTGACGTCCCCCCAAGCCCTGGCCTATCCCAGAGAATAGAGAGGCTCTTTAAAAAAAGAAGTGCCGGCACTGAGGTGGCTGTCAGCTGTGAAGGATCCCTCCGCACATGTAAACATAGATCATAAAGGCGAAGAAGGTGGATTAGAGAGTAGAGACCCATGTGGTTGGCGTTCTCTGCATGGAGCTCATTAGCTTAGAGGCCTCTAGTGATCCCCTGTTGCTGGCGAAACTGAAGGGAATCTGTCATTGCAGCAGTCACGTTGTAGGTCCCCACCCCCACGCCACAAAGACAAATCCTAAAGTTTTGCACGACAGGACTAAACGAGATTTTGCCAATCCTGCGGTGCTCCTGCTCTACTTAATTTAATAAGAAGTTTGGAAAAGGCCTTTATCTTTTGGTTGAGGAGCCATTAACTTATACAGAACATAATATTTTAGGGATAAAATAATTCTTGTGGTTTAATAATGGAATCCTCTCTCTCTCTCTCTCTCTCTCTCACACACACACACACACACACACAGAGAGAGACACACTTGGGATAGATTATATGTATCCTCATTTTATTCCTCATTAGTTCTAAATTTAAAACAGCAGTATTATTCTGAAGGAAATGGACTGAAGATTGCAGTCTTGTAACAAAATGCATGGTACTAAAAATGATCCATACCTACTTGAAAAGCCACCCACAATTTATATCATGTGATGTTGACTATGGTGATCAAATGTATAATCTGTGCATGACTTAAAATGTACAAGCCACACAATAAACTTCCCTCAGTGTCCCCCTCCCCACTATTAGAGCTAAAATGCAAGCATAAATGTATCTACCCAGAAGGAAGTCCTAGTGAGTTAAATGGGGCTTACTCCCAAGTAAATAAGTTATAATTGCAGCCTTAAGCATTCTCTTGGAATCAATACAAAACCACATGATTTTGATCATAGCTTTAGACAGAACTTTCCAAATTTTTCATGTTGGTGATACACTTCTTAGACGTGCATCATTTCATGACAAAGTGATCCAGTTTTCCTAGCAAACCTGAGGTTAAACTAACCCCTTTCCAGCCCCAGCAGAAGCACTGGGAGCGTTTGTGCGGACACACCTACACACTGCAGCCAACACACTAACATTTTGCAACACAGAATTTGGAAAGCTCTGGCTTCTCTAAAGATCAGGATCAAGAAATAATTGGGTTATGGGAAGTTACAAAACTAAATAACTGAAGTTGGTGGGCTTTACCCATAAGCCTACATACAATATAATCAGGCTGTTATTTGGTTTAATTTGGAAAAAAAAGCAAAGGTAATATTAGAAATGCATGAGAAATAAAGAAAATAAATAAAACTAATGTGAGAGAAAAGATACTGCTAACCCTATTGGCTCAATCTCCATTTTGAATTAGGAATGGTTTCCACATAAACTAAAATTCTATCTATGAAACAGTATAAAGTATGAATATAAAGCAAACCCAAACTCAGTTTTAAATGTCAGAGTATTATTTGTTTCATATACTGTACCTTGCTGAGACACATTAATATATTTTTGACAATGAAGTATTTTTAAAACAATGCATGGCTAAATAAAACCACGGAGTCCTAATCTTCCTTGCATGTGCATTATTCTCTTGTAGAATTAATTACTGCATCTGAAAACACATGTGGATCTGTTGTATGTTTATATAAAAAAAGGTAAGAATCCTGCCTACTGAAGCATATTTAAACACGTGAAGCATATTTAGGCATATTTAAAACATTTACAAGTTTTTCAGAATTATGTAATTGCTAATCATTTGGCAGTATCAATGTGAGAATACAGCATCCTAATAAAGCAAAATGTGATTTTCATCCCACCATATGTGAAACAAACTTATTTTAAATGCATAAATATGTTGTGCTTTGCTTTGTTTTAAAAGTGCCTGGGGCTGGCAAAATTAAAGCTACTTCACTTAAAACCAGCAAGAAAATATGCTCGTAATCAGAATGTCAATCTTTGCACATTTGGGTGTTATCACATAAAAATGGACATTTTTCTGTTATGGACAAACTGTTCTGTCGTAATCGGTGCCGAGTAAGTCAGAAACAGCTATTTAAAGTACAGCTAGTTGAATCATTTTATTAGTTATTAATTATGGAAAAACGATGAAATTTAAGTTATAAATACAGATTTTAGAGTGGAAGGCATGTAATGAAGAAGATGATTGTTAGGGGTTCCTGGTTTTGTCAGAGAAACAAAATGGAGTGACTATGTTGAGTGTACTGTGTACCCTGAAACAAAATAATGGGTACCCAGACGAAGAACGCGAATTGCAAAGGTGGCTCCTTTTTCCTCAGTCCCGTTTTGTCGGCAAACAGGAGTCCAAATGGACTCCTGGATCACTGGATCGATCCCACCAAAACAATGAAAGCCTACCATGGGGCCTGAAGGCCTAACCTCGTAGGGAGAACACGCTCCCTCTTTCCAAAACAGACACATTCCCTTTGGGGGAGGGGGAAAGAAACACAGCCGAACCAGCCCCGGCTGCAATACTTTCTCTGCTCCTACTGCAGCCCCATTACTTTTCACGCATATGGGCCCCATGGGCGTAGCCAAGACGGGCCCTATACTCGGCCGTCCCAGAAGAGGCCTTTCTGCAAAGAGCAGCGAGCACGCCCGCACGCAGGCAACCCGTGTTTTGCGCAAGCTCTTTCGGACGAGAGAGTTGGGCGTCCGCGAGCCAACCCGAACAAAGGGGTGCGGTGGAGAAAAGGGGCTGGCACCCCATGTGGCGTGGGGGAGCGGGCGGGCGGGTCCCTCAGGAGGCACTTTCCATAGGGCCGGGCCTCCTCCTCCTCCTCGGGACTCTTTTTCTCCCCCTCCCCCCGCCCTCGCTCTGGCGGAGGCACACGGGCCGTTCCAGCGGCGCTCGGCGACGCTTTGGCTGTTGGGGGATTGTTCGGAACGGCTGCCTGACTCGGCGCTGCCCGTCCTGCCGGCGACCCAGGGCTGACCATGGCCGAGTTCCTGCCGCCGCCCGAGTGCCCCGTCTTCGAGCCCAGCTGGGAGGAGTTCGCCGACCCCTTCGCCTTCATCCACAAGATCCGGCCCATAGCCGAGCAGACCGGGATCTGCAAGGTGCGGCCGCCGCCGGTGAGTGAGCCTGGGCGACCGACCTGTGCGCTGCCTTCACCCCCCACCCCCAGCAGCGACGGCGCGGACGGCCGAGCAGAAACCTGGGGGGGGGGCGCCTGTGTGCAGAGAGTCTGGGGGCAACAACAACATCTCTTTCCCCTTCGAGCCTTTTGCCCCCCCCCCCGCCCTCCAAGTTCCTAAAAACTCCCGGTCCCAAGACCCCTGCATTGGGGGGGGCAGATATCGTTTTACACATCCCCACTCAGTAAACTTGTACATCTTCCGTCGGTCCCCCTCCCCCCTTTAATATTCAGCGCGTCTCGGGGGGCTTCCATTCGCCCCCCCACTGCACGCCTTCATGGGGGGAAAGAGCCCCCCACCTCCACCCATTGACCCTTCAATGATGGGCAAGCGTTGGGTTTCTGGACGAGCTCTGAGAGAGTCCTCAAAGGCGTCCTTGTCCCCATATGGACTCGCTTTGGAGGCCAGGCTCGCGTTTACCCCACAGAAACGGGGTCATGGGTTGGAGTGCAGAATGGCCCTCTTGTGTCGCTTCAGCCCAGCGGACTTTGGAGGTTTGGCTCCCCGAGGGAGACCCACTCTAATATGGCTGCCAGTGAGCTTTCTGCCTCTCTCTCTCTCGCCTCCCTCCCACCTTTCCTCTCCCTCTCTCTCGCCCCCAAGGCTCTCTCACTTTGGCCCTCCATTCGGGGAGCTCCCCTCCCGCGGCTCCCCCATCTCCTCCTCCTCCACGACCCAAATAAAGTTGCCTTGTGTGTCTTATCCCGCGGGTTGGGGGGGAAAAAGCAAGAAACGCGCACCGTTCACACAATGAGGCACGTTTCTTCAGCTGCTAGTTTTCCAAATCAAACGGGGAAGTTGGTCCCGAAGTGCTTCCTTTGGGATGACTCGTGCTAGGGAAGCTCCAGTGGCAAAAGCCTCTCAAGACCCAGTTGAGGCTTTTGTTTCTCTGCACAGGATCATATTAGCAGCTAGTTAAGTAATAAAGAGTGTAGCTTTTAGAATGAGTGAGGAAGGGGGAGGTGGAAGAAACTTTATTAAGGCTCAAAACCTGCCTTGCAAGCCCACTTTTAAATTGAGGGAACAAGTTTTACCTTACAGGCAACTACAGTGAAGAAAGAACACATTATTTATTTATTTCCTAAAGACTTAATGCAGCAGAAGTAGTTGATTTTTTTATGGCTAGAAAGAGGCAGCCATTGTCACCGTTTTACCTTTTTTATGGTAGGGTATTTTGAAGGTAAATAAGTGTTTGTTCCACATGGTTTGTCTAACAAAGTTTAAGCATTGTCAAATTCTTGGGGACTGGGCTACTAATATCAAGAGAAATACTTTATAGCAGTCACTGTGTTAAAACCTGAGACAGCTGCTTGGGTGTTGCCCTCCATGTTGGCATTGTGGTTGAGCTAGGACTGTGGATTTTCTTATTTCCATGTTTTCTGTACCCACAAAAAGCTTTTCTGTGGCCACTTTAGTTCCATCTGGGTTAATTTTAATACTGGCACCCATATTTTAAAGTTGGGAATATATAAATAGAAGCCATTGAGTTTTCAGAGATATTTTCTTTCAGAATCCTAGGCAGACATGGCCACCATTTTAGAGTGCGATACATAGTGGGAAGGGTAGTAAGTCTTCATCATTACCAGTATAAACAGACACTACAGAGGGCTATAGAAGGGGTGATTTTGAGCCACTAACTCAATTCAGTTTTTTAAAAACTGTTTCTCAGTATAATTTACTTCAGTTTTATTACCCCAGTTATTTGCACTTCCTTTTTAAAAAAGGTAAACTGTGATTGAGGAAGGATTTGAAGAAACAAAGATTTGTTTGTTACAAGGGGTATACACTACTTTCACTAAAAAGAAGGCAATCTTCATTTAGGGAGATGTATTGGTAAATATGGATTCAAACAACTTACATTCTAGTTAAAATACTTGAAATGTTAATTTGGAGCTGTGTATAAATGAGACATATTGATGAACTTGAGTTCTGCAATGAAACTTGAATTTTATTCATTCTCTGTATCCAGTTACATTTCAGTATGACTTGCAGTCCTAACTGGAAAACATAACTGAAGATTGACCCTTGACTGAAGAAAGTAGCTTGTAGGAACTTTTCTTATTCTACTAGGTGAAATCTTGTCAACCTTTGTTCCTCTTAAATCCCATTTATTTCACTAAGGTTTGGGTGCAAAGAGTGATTGGTGGGTGGAACTCACATATGCACTTAAGTAGGGCAGCCTTTTGATTTGAAAGTAACTCCGTTTAATATATGATCTTTTAAAGTTTCTCTTCAGTTTCATTTTTATGTTTTAATTGTACATGTGTATGCATTAAAAAGTCTGTGGCTGAACAAGATAAAAACTGCACCTAAGATTGTGTATCATACCTACCTACATGACATTCATTATAAATCCCTGTGTTTGTAAAATTATTGTTGGTGGTTGGTTGTGGTTTTAGCGCCTTTGAATAGGGTGGAGGTAAAGTGTGTGTGTGTTATGTATGTTGTTAATGCTGAGATGGCCTGGCTTGATTGTTTGGTCCCAGTGGTCCTACCAATCAAGATTTACTTTTTAGGAAAATAAGTCATGAGACATGCATTTCACAGAAATTACTTCAAGCTTAGGTGCATTCTAGAAAGGTAAAGTATCGCCAGGCTGCCCTTTGAGGTGATTTTTTTAGGAAGCACATACCACAGGCCTTTTATCATATGAAGGCATTGTGTCCCATTCATTTGAGATCCTTGCTGGTAGGTGACACCATATTTATAAAAGGGCCTGCTCATCCCTGAGTGGGTCAGAGCGCACAAAATATTGATGGCCCATGGATTAGTATCTAGACTATAATATGACCCTAAAGGACACAAGTTGGCCATCTCTGTTCCAAAGATTCATTGCTGGGTGTTTGCCTGTTTTTTTTTTGTCACTTAATTTTGGCAGCGCTTGGTAGCAAATAATTGTTTATAGGAGCCTGCTTTCTTGCTTCCAGCTCTACAGAGACAAAATGACATCCCTTTTGTTTCTGTTGCCTTGCTGAAGAGCTTTTTAAAAAGGGGGGGGGGGAGGAGCAATGAGAATTGTATGTATGTAATAATCCCTCCAACCCATAACACTAATGCTTTGTTCTGACTCAAGATGCAGTCTGCTGCCATTTTGAATGAGGTACACACTACCACCATGTTCTTTGAGTGTGTTTCTTTTAAACTTGTTACTCCAACTTTTGTTGGTTATATAAGCAGACAAATATTTTTAAAAGAGTGACATTTGTGAGAATTGTATGTTTTCAAATGAAGGTGTTGAATAATGAAGGTGTTGAATAATGAAGCACACAAATAATGATGTACATAAAGACAAAATGCCCATGGAATTTAATGTCTCCAAATAATGCTACTCAACACCTCATATTGGTGTATTTGATGTGAAATTAAACTCTGGACCATAGGTTCCATCTGCTTTTAAACTGAAGATTTTTTTGCACTGGTCTCAGAATACTTAATATTATAGGCTGCAGTCCAGCACACAGCCTGATGGTGTGCTTAGGCATGCCTAAGACCATGGATTTCAAAGGGTTTAGATGCTCCTAACTCTGATCAGGGTGATTGTTACGGATAATTGAGTCTCACTGAAATTAGTGCAACTTGTGTACTGATTAAATCTACAGACTTAAAATCCTGTACAACAAGGAGGGAGGGGGGGGATAAAGGAAGCAAAAAAAGAAAAAATAGGGTGGTAACCTTTGTATTTTTAAAAAAGAAAAGAAATGCCCACACCATAAATTACCAGTCCAAAATGCCACCCAAAGGATAGTGGGTTTTGTGGACACCATCTGCTAAATGCCTACTTGTTGTAGAGATGCTGTAAAGTTAAGTGGGATGGATGATTGTTTCTCTGGAGCTCTATCCAGAAGGCAGATGAATCTTCACTTTCAGGCCTTCCCTGGAAAAGGTGCTGTAGCAAGCGATGTTCTGAAAATTAAAGCTTGTTCCCAGCTGTAATTGTGTTGATGTCTAGCAGACAGGTAAAATGACTTCCAGATCTCCAAATGTTTCTTTCCATCTGCACCAGAACTATAAAGGCAATGTTGATAATGTAACTGAAAACCTCCTTTCTGGACTAAGAATTCGTTTTCCTAATAGCCCAACCAGAACTCATCAAATGGGAATGTTTGGATTCAAATAATGTTCTTTTCACAGAAAAAAAGAGAGTTAAAATGGCTTAAATGTGCACATTTCAGCATTTGACATTGCCTTCTTGGTGGCGGCACAGAAGTAGGTTGTTGTTACTTGAATGAGCTGGCACAAGCCTTGGATCAGACCCAGGTTTTGAGCCTAACTTATTACCAAACCACCATTTGCCAAGTTTGTAAACCAACAAACCACAATTTGTTTCTAACCAGGAATAGAAGCTTTACATCTTTCTTTTTTTTGTATGAAGGGGAAAGGAAGCGCACATACCTAAGATTTGTTTGAGCTTGTTCATGTAACAACACACTATGGTTTTTTTATTACCCCTGATGAAGCCCTTACTCTGAACATAAAGAATATGCATCTTGCTTCCAATTTTATTTATTATCAAGTGATCCTTTGATGTGAACAACTTTTATTTAACTGGGATAGCAGAATCACTCTCAACATCACATGCTTTATTCCTTCCAGTTGTAGAAGACTTAATATACATACCTTCATAAAAAGGTGAAACTTAGTCTGTTTCTTGGGCATTTTGCTTCCTGAAATGAGGTTATGATAGTATTGTTTACTATTCTGTATGAAGTGTCATATCTATAGCAACATGGAGTACAGTCTTCTAGCATTACCATAAGACGATAGCTTTCAATCAAGCTTGTGACCTATTGACTGTATTTGCCTGGCATAGACATTGTACCTTTGACAGCAAAAAAAGGAATTCAACAGGTGCTTCTCTTGGAATGGAGTTAGGAGGTCATGCATATTAGATTTTTGCTGTCAAAAGGGCATGATCTTTGCCAAGAAAAACACTTTCACCAGACTTAAACTTGCCAAAGCTTGGCACACTGGTACTTTGATTAAGTTCTAGCAGTTCCCTGTGTCTATACATTCAGGTGGTATAAATGTTAATTTCAAAATATATGCATAGCTGTCAACTTACAGATTTGAAAATAAGGGACCAGCAGCCTTGAAAATAAGGGACCAGCATCCAAAATAAGGGACCAGCAGCCTCGCCTGTTCCAGGCACTCCAGTCTTCCTGTCCTCCTGCCGTCTGGTCAAACTCATGCTGGGTAGCTTCGAGAACACTGTCCAACCAACTTTGTAACCAGAGGTTCAACTGAATAGAATCTGAATCATATGCACCACAAGGCCTATGCAGCCTCAACTTAAGATGGCTCCCCGGCCTGGCTTTGCACTGCAAAGTTTGCTGTAGCAGATGCAACAAAATGGCGTCCAGCATTCAAAAACCTCCTCAGCTTGCATTAACTAGCCACACACAAGGCATGCAAGCTCCACCCCCCAGTCGTTCTTAGACTTCTTATTGGGTGAGCAACACAGTGGGAGCCTCCCTCCTCCCTGGCTGGGAGGGAGGGAGGGAGAGGAGCTGCTTCCTTTGAAATTTAAGGGACATCATTTAAGGGACATTTAAGGGACATCCATCAATAAGGGACAGCAGCGGGACATGGCGCTGGAATAAGGGACTGTCCCTTCAAATAAGGGACACTTGACTGCTATGATATATGCCTTTCAAAATATGAACATTTGGAAAATCTGAAACAGGGACCTACCTGCTGATGATAGACATTACCTTAAATCTAATCTGTATCTTAGTTTTCATATTGTACTGTTGGGATGGCACAATCAGATGAAAAACTTGTAATTCTGGAATAGTTTTCAACACTTTCCTTGTGCATGCTATTGGTCTCAAGAGTACACTCTTATTTTTGGGAGGTCCAACAAAGGGATGTGGGAATCAACTCTACATTGCATGACTTAAAATTGGGGCTGTGCAATTTTGCAAATGATAGCTTCTGTTTCTCTAAGAAAATTTGTAACATGGTCCTTTTAAGTTTTCTTTTCAAGCCATTGTTAGTAAAGGATCACCAGTTGCATTGCAGTTCATTTGCTAAATACCACTTCTCTGAACTTGCTTCTTAGTAGTCTCAATTTGGTTCACTAGTTGTGAAAATCTGCAGTTCTTGGTGAAGGAGGTTTTTCCCATTTGCTTTCTTGCCCTTGGAAAGTCCTCATAAACCCAACATCCTACCTGAAGAAATTCCAGCCAACCTCTACCTTCAGGTTATATCCCCAATCTTGGTCTAACTATAAAAAACTTTTAGGAGTTTGGTCTAGGGCTTGATCAGTGATGCCTTATTGAACATCAGTCCTCCCCTCTTTCTCAGAGACCTAGAAGTGAATTTTACAGAGACTATACCTTACATGTCTGATTTATATTAATGTAATTTAATATTGCAATTTCATTCCCAAGAGAAACTTCAACTGGTAATACACAAGTCTTGCTAAAAGGGCATACATAGATCAAAGTGATTTCTTGTGCAAAACCTGTGCATTATTATCACATCCCTGTAGAAACATGTAGAAACCAATCTGGTTATTTGTATGAACTGTGGCATGCTGAGGCATGCCTAATGTGTTATGAACCAGACAGAGACAAGTGAATGTACCTAAGGCAGTGAACACAGCCTGTAGTTGGTGTACTGCACAAACTAAGAAGCTTGGTGTACATACACACCTTAAAACAACCTGGGCTGGAGAGTTCAGTATGAAGCACTAATTGGGTAGTACTTGTAAGATGGCACTTGAATACGAAGTACTTTTTGAATGATCAAGCTTTTTTGGGTGATCTGTGTGGGGCAATTTAAAAAAAAAATGGCAAATTTAGTATTTGAAATGCTGGATTTATGCAGGTAATGAAGTCTTCAAGACTTCATTGACCCTTTTCAATGCTATTAAAACAATTCCAGAGCATGCCATCAAATATATCTTTTAGATATTCCTACCAGTAATTACCCTTATTATTATTATCTTTAAGTTGGCACATTACTGTTTTATACCGTGGACCATGTATTTTCATGTTTTCTTATCTTGAAGGAACATACTAGAAAAATAATTTCATCACTGTACCACAGTCCCTCTCTGTCTGATGTTCATACAGCAAGACTCAGTTCTGTGAAGGAAAACAACAGTTTATCATTAATCCTTCTATATTAAGGAAAAGGACTCAAGCAAATTTTTGATTAATTTCATGGCTTTGTGATGAGCTAGAAATTATACACACAATATTGTTGTAGCTGATTTATAACTCATTCCAAAGTAGTTGTGGGGGTGACAGCTACTTTGCATAAGTGAAGAGAGAAGGGTGAACAAATGTGGAGAAAATTAACATAAATCAGCATTGGAAAAGTTAGCAATATTTTAAAATCCAAGTCAGGAAAAGGGATGATAGGTTTGCTAAATTTTCAGTGTGGTAACATGTGTGAAAAGGTTATGTAGCAGAGAAAAATAGCACTTGCAGTCTACAGAATTGGAAAACTTTATGGAGATTTCAGAACATACACTTAACAGGAAACAGAGAGTTACCAGAGTGGGCTTGTATCAGGACCACTTTCCATACGTCTGCTTCACAAGTCACATTAAACCACACTTCAATTTTTTTTAAAAAATGAATGCACTGTAGTGAATGTCACTGGAAAGTTTTTGTTCTCTTTGTTTGCTCCTGATGAACCATTAGGAAACAAGCAATGTTGGCCACTGCTTGTGCTTTTGAAAGAACCAGGAATCCTTGTTTGGATATAATCACAAGCCAGACTCTGGCAGGAGCTGGGAAGGTAGCGTGAGAAATCCTTAGCTGCATGTGATAGCATGATGAGCATTCATATTAAACCATAGTTAACTTTGAACTATGGCTTAATGTGATGTGTGAACTAGACCATTTGAAAGCCATCTTTATATAGGGGAAAAAATGCCATGTGTGAAGTGGGCCAAACCTGATATTATGGGAGAAAAACTAGTTAGTTTTCCAGTATTTTCCCTTCTAAGGCAATGTGGGCTAGGGAATATTTGCAGAAGAAAACTAGTGGGTTGTTGTGCATGGGGTGGGGTGTTCTTACCCATCGGTTCTCTCCTGTAGGTACTGTCTGGGCACTTACTTTCCCTCTCTGATTTTTGATTTTAGGACTTGCAGAGGGGGAGGAGAAAATTACATTGTGGGTAGCATTTGTTGGAGAAATTGGCAGGTCTTGGAGAGGTTACATAGCCCTCCTTTCTGCTTTCTGATCAGCACCTCCTGTGTTCCCCACTCTATCAGAAAATTTGGGATTAGAACCTTATCGTTCCTGAGAATGTATACTTTAGCCCTTAATGTCAGTATGCTTGCTGTAGCAGAGAAGTGGTAGCTGTTGGATTCACTTTCACCAGTATGGGACTAGATTAATTCTTAAATCTGTAGCTCTTATACAGAGGGTTGGGGAGAAACATAAGTGATGTAGCCATCTTGAGTTTAAATAGCTCCACCTCTGATTTCTAGTTTAGGCTGTCCTTACATATTAGTGTGGCAGTTGTGTAACTCTCCCCTTAAATTTAAATTTCTGCTGCCTTGTCTTTCTGGATGACAACAGAGGCTAACTGTACTTCCTTCTCCTTCCATATTTATGGCTAGAGAAGGTTAAGATGGGATTGTGATGCTTCTCTGCTGGCCTCTGACATTAGAGTGAAGCACAGTTAGTGGGAGAGGTAGCTGTGTTCAGCCTGGTGGAAGGCTCCCACTGATGGTTCTCCCATTGGCAGAAGCAGGCAGTACATTCTGAAATGAGGTATTTTGAGGTTGGGTCCACAAATTCCCTGAGGAGTTTAATCCTAAGGCTCTTTTGGCTGCTTGAGCAGTTGATCCACCGCTCCATCACTCATTGAAAAGATCACAAAGCAGTATGCAAAGAAAAAGCAATAAATGCAATAAAAATAGATACATTATGGAAAATATCAAAATCTATAAATAATACAATATAAGAAAATATAAGACATCAACCTCCAAAATGTAGAATTGCACTCACTCAGTACACTTATCCTCTCTCAGTATCCACATCTACAAACTCCTCTGTACATCAGTCAGCCTACAGCTGCACACGTTCACCCACACTCATAGAATCTATGTTCTCTATATAGATTTCCATACTTCAAAATATTTCCATATAAATACATATTTACTTTGACTTGGTACACATTGTTTTCCTTTTAATTTTTATTATTAAATTTTAGAGAGTATTATAAAAAAATTAAAACAAGGAAACAGTGAGTTGTATCCAACTTAATCACTGTGCAAGTGAAACAATTTTTACTCACACGGTGCAACTTCCGTTTCCTCTCCTCTGTCCACATGCCCTCCCCACCTGCACCTGTTCTGGGCCTTCCCCTGGAACAGATTTGGGGGTGGTGTGTGGTCGGAGAAGGATGAGAGGTTCCATTATGCAAGCTAAAGTTGTTCTGCTCATGCAATGACTTGGATTAATTCCAGTGTTTGAAAAGTGTTTAAAAAGGTAGTAATATTGGTGATGACAGCATTCTACTGTATTTGACTAGATTTCCAGCACTAGTGGTTTTTGGCATGCATTTTCTAATGCCAATGAGATCTGGACTGTATGATGTGAGGTAGCATTTTTACCCCATATAATATTTGCGTTTGTAGTATCGGATGAAGTGTGCTCAGCAGAACCCAAAACACCCAGAGCCATAAAACATATTCATGGGATATTGTATAAACAAGAAAGTAATGTTTTTATTTTAAATTGCAAACAATTCCAAAGTGTAAAAACTATATTTTAAAAATGCTCTGGAAATACTGTAAAATGTCTAGAAAATGCTGTAAAATGTCTAGAAATTACAACTGAGAATTAACATTAATGGTTTTTTTTTGGGGGGGGATGTTTTTCTTACCCCATTTAGAAACCTACAAGAAAACTCTTCCTGGTTAGAGAAAGGTCTCCCAAACGGTGTTACATAGTTTGTGCCAACCGACTGACATTTGCTTGACCTTTCCATGACCATTTGTCTATGAAAAAACAGTGAAGTGTTTTACTACCCCAATCCACTAAATTGGCTGGCGTAATAAACACACCCCAGTGGCAAAATTCAATGCTTTTCTGGGCCATTTTATGCTGCAGGTGGTTTTTGTTTACACTACTAAATCACGAAGTGGTAACTGGCTCAAACTTGGGAATGCTGTACAGCTGACAATTTGTGTGTGGTTATGTGTGTGAGTAAATTGCACAGTGAGAAATGTGCCTGCAGTAAGTATCTTACCCTGCAAAGCTGGATGAAGGTTAATGCTAGTAAGAAGTAACTGTGAACTATATTTTTCTGTTAGATTTTTCTATATCTGAAAATAAAGTGAACAAGATCTTTTAAGTTGTATCTGAAAATAAAGTGAACAAGATCTTTTAAGTTGTATACCAGTTTTGCTCTGTCAAAAAATTCTATTCTCTGTACTGAATTATTTTTCCCCCTTTCCTAGGATTGGCAGCCTCCATTTGCATGTGATGTTGATAAACTTCACTTTACTCCACGGATCCAAAGGCTGAATGAGTTGGAGGTAATGAATTAACTAATCGTAAATACTTCCCAGTGGCCACTGATGGATTGGGTGCTTAAAACTGTTGAGATAAATGCAGTATTTTTAATTAAAATAGCAGGTCTCCTTTTCAGACAAAAAGAGGAAACAGGTGTGGTGATTAGCCACCATTCTGTTGTGATCTGTAAGGCTGGATAGAGAAGTTCTAGAATGCTACCTCTCCCTCAACAGTTTGAGGATCTGACAAAGACATAAATTCTAGCTGGAGAGCCTCAGCTGCTAGCTCTCTGGCTGGCTTCTCAAACATTTTGACCTTTTAAAGATGTCTCTTTGGAGACAGTTTTTCTGCCTAATGTTCAGCTTCCCGGGGATATATTATTTAAGTATGCTTTCTTTCATTTGGCATCTCATGGTATACAAAGGTATAAACAGATTAAACAATTAAGAACAATTAAAATCAGTAAAGATCCATTCCCAAAATATTAAAAACACAAAAGTGATCCAAGTGGAATCAAACACCAACAAAAGCCTGGGGGCTGAAATACACTAGTGTTGGTCTGCAGAAGATGTAAATAGTTCCATAGGGAAGGTGCTGCTACAGAGAAGGCCCTCTTCCTGGTTACTGCCAAATTCACGTCTCTAAAGTGTAGCGCAACCAAGAGGACCTCCTCATCTAAGTAATGAACATGAGGAGATCCTAAAATAGTATCCGCGTAGGAGTGAGATGGGAAATAAGATACAGAAAAGTGGAAAGTTTCAAATGTTCTAGAAATGTGAAGAAGGGGTACTTCATAAGCCTGGAAAAACCACACTACTGGTTCATCTGGGAAGGACTTAAGGAGAAG
Organism: Podarcis raffonei; assembly: GCF_027172205.1. NCBI lineage: Eukaryota > Metazoa > Chordata > Lepidosauria > Squamata > Lacertidae > Podarcis > Podarcis raffonei. Next base: position 68,349,119 of record NC_070607.1, read on the forward strand.
TCAATCTTAGATTGTATTTCTACCACTTTTCCTCTAAATATCTTGGCTGTTACATGTTCTATGTGACATTGAGTCATGGCTACCCCTTTCCAGAGGTTAAGATGTGGAGGTGCTTCAGAAGTGCCAGTTGATGCATTTTGGTGGTGTGTTGACAGCTATTTTGTTTTGAACAGTCATTAAGCTTGTTCTGCTCATTCTGCAAGCTCCTTTTGACTACTTTTAACATTCCATTCTACCAAAAATATCAGATGATTATTATTTTTGTCATTTTAAAGAAGCAGGAGTAAATAAATACCGTATTTTTCGCTCTATAACACGCACCTGACCATAACATGCACATCGTTTTTAGAGGAGGAAAACAAGGGAAAAAACATTCTGAATTAAACAGTGGATGTATCATTTTTGTGCTTCATGCTGTGGCCACAGACATGTGATCTGATGGTGAATTTGGGGTGACCCAATGCAAAAATCCTGAGAATCCCTGTGGATCCATGCTTTGTAACCACGTTTTTGCACCATTGCAGCCCCAGGCAACAGTGGGTGTGTGATTTTTGGGGGGCAGGCTGTAGCCATGGACATGCTATGTGCTCTGGTGGTGAATTTGGGCTGACCCAATGCAAAGATCCTAGGATCCATGTGGATCCATGTTTTGTAACCACGTTTTTGCACCATTGCAGCCCCAGGCAACAGTGGGTGTGTGATTTTTTGGGGGCAGGCTGTAGCCATGGACATGCTATGTGATTTGATGGTGAATTTGGGGTGACCCAATGCAAAGATCCTGAGGATCCATGTAGATCCATGCTTTGTAACCACATTTTTGCACCATTGCAGCCCCAGGCAACAGTGGGTGCGTGATTTTGGGGGGGGCAGGCTGTAGCCATGGACATGCTATGTGATCTGATGGTGAATTTGGGGTGACCCAATGCAAAGATCCTGAGGATCCATGTGGATCCATGCTTTTTAACCACATTTTTGCACCATTGCAGCCCCAGGCAACAGTGGGTGCGTGATTTTTGGGGGGCAGGCTGTAGCCATGGACATGCTATGTGATCTGATGGTGAATTTGGGGTGACCCAATGCAAAGATCCTGAGGATCCATGTGGATCCATGCTTTTTAACCACATTTTAAGTGGGGAGGGAAGGAAAAACACAGAAGGGACAAGGAGCAGGAGAGGGGTGTGCAGAGAAGCAGCTGGCTAAGAATGCAGGAGAGGGGTATAACGGGAGGGAGGAAAGGAAGGCAAAAGTTTTCCCTCACCTACCCACCCAAGCCAGCCAGCTCGCGCGCGCGCTCTCGCTCTCTCCCTCCAGCATGTTTTCAGCAGCACCGGAGCACAGAGATGACACTCTGCTTTCCCCTCTGCTTGCCTGGAGGGGAGGGGCTTTCCCTGCTCTTTGTTCCGTTTGAGCAAACACAGCAAGGAAACAGAGGTGGGTGGGCAGTAAGACCCTGAGGCAGAATGCAGGAAAGCAGCCGCTTCCTCTTTTCAGGTTTCCCTTCTCTGAGACGCGCGATTTGATTTTTGCCTGATTTTTTTTGCCTCCCCTCGCGCCATTTGGCTCCAGGGACCACACATTCGCTCAATAACACGCACAGACATTTCCCCTTCCTTTTTTAGGAGAAAAAAATCTGCGTGTTATAGAGGGAAAAATACGGTATATGTAGTGTGTATTAAAATGCTATACAGTATTTGCATTTGTTCAGAAGTCTTTTCCTGTGCATGCAAGACATCAGGTGGGACTTAAATGCCACCTAGTGGTAGCAGGCAGAATTCACTGTTTTAAAATTCTGAATGCTCTGGAGCGTTAATTCTCTCATGGACCCAGTCTAAAATTCTATCTCGCCACTTTTTTTGACCTCTTCTGATTGCATGGTTCAAGCCTTCCATTGCAGCGCATTCTTCATCTGGGAGCCCTGGTGGACTTTGTTGTGGGAACAATGTCCTTGTTTCCAGAGAGGATAGGCAAGGTCAAAGCGGCACTCAGTTCTGTCAAAATCATGAGTGAACCTCAGGGTGCAAATTCTGGGTCTCATGGCAATACTACATTTTTGACCTCTTCAGTGGCTGCTGCTCTCTCATTGAAGTTCCATAGCTGACAAGTGACATAGCCTCATTTCCCTGCCAATATTGGTATGTCACTCTTTTCAGTGGTGGCTTCAGAAATCCTCCCTTCACTAGGGATTCCCTCTCAGACAACCCCCTTGGACAGTCATCATTTCAGATAGACAGAGGGCCTCTCTCCAGCAGCTGGATGCTCCAAGGCACCTAGTCCTCAGAGGAGACTCTCCTCATCAACCTGGAATGAAGGGCAGCCCACTTCATAGTCCAGCACTTTGCAACCAAGGGACATTTGGGGGCGATCCTAATCTTAACCAGCAATGTCACGGACCAACAGTCACATAGACAGAGTGGCACTAGAGGTGGAAGAACATGTGGACTCCATTTCTGTCAAGCACTTCAAAAGGATTGAAAATGCTCAAGCCAGCTGACTGAGCAGGGAGCACCTCCTTCATGGAGAATGAATGCTTCAACTTGAGGTGTTTAGAAAAATTGTGTCCCACTTTTGGGACAGTCCAGGTGGACCTCTTCACCTCCTTAGTCAATCACTCTGTCCTCACCATGGCCTCCAGGAATGCTTTATGCCTTCCCCCCATTCCTACTCCTCTCCCAAGGCTTGAGAAAAGAGAGGGTTCAGTTCACTTTGTGGTCCCATACTGGCCTTAAAGGCCATGGTTTTCCAAGATGGGGATGGCATTCCCATGGACTCTTCTTTTGCATGACAACCTCTTGACTTAGGGAGAGCTTCATTATCCAGTTCCATTGTGGCAGAACCTGCATGTTTGAAGACTGAGTGGAAGTATCTTAATCAAGTTGGGCCTTTCTCCCAGCAGCTGATACCATGTTGTTCTCCAGCATCCTCCTTCCTTGGATATATCAAAGCTCTTGGAAAGTACTCTCTAAATGGTGTAATAAGAAAGGGCTCTTGCACACACACAAAAAGTTGGAATCTCAGAATTGTTATTACTTCAAGCTGGTTTGAGCATGGGCTTCAAACCTCATACCCTAAAGCTCCAGTCACCAGTCCTTTCAGCTGTGCTGCCAGAGAATCTGAGCAAGACTCAAGGCTCTCATCCATATGTCAAACATTTCCTTTGTGGTGCTTTGCTCAAATGTTCTCCCACTCACCATAGATTCCACCCATCTATGGGAATCCACATGGTGCTCCTAGCTCTCCAAAGATCTAGCTTCATGAAAGGACTAGTGCTCTAGAACATTCAGAATTTTAAAACAGCAAATTCTGCTTGCTACAGGTAGGTAGAGCTCAAGTCCCACCAGATGTAGTTTTTACATGCACTGAGAAGAACTCACATTTGGGTGGTGTACATGGTTGCTTAAAAGCACAACAGATTCTTCCTCCATACTTCTGCTTGCATCCCAGGATAATGATTGCTTCTTAACCTGAAGAGACAGTAATCACCTTTATTTTCACTTTCTTTGCTCATTATGTATAATAGATTGGAGAATATTAAATTGGTACTTGAAAATAATAACTAAACTGTATAATAAATCCACACTCTGAACAGGCTCAGACCCGCGTAAAACTGAATTTTCTGGACCAGATTGCAAAGTTTTGGGAACTTCAGGGATGCACACTGAAAATTCCACACGTAGAAAGAAAGATCTTGGATTTATTCCAGCTTAATAGGGTAAGTTTCACATGCTTTTAGGCTGAAGTCATGCTAATTTTCAGTCGTAAGCAAGTAAAAATAAACTTGTTTGGTCCTGAAGGCCCTTGCGTTGATAAATATTTTAGAATGAATATCTAGATAAACAGGGATTAAGTAGTTGTATTAATTACTTAAAGCTTTGTTTTTGTCTGACACTAAGTAATTGTGTTAAGGTAATAACTTCCTCTGGATCTAACATTTATTTATAAGATAGCACCTGCTCACTGGAGTTAAGCAGTTTCCTTTTCTGAGTTATATTTGTCGGAAATGACCCTGTAAATTTGTAAATCTTGATGTGCAATCCTTTTCATTTGCAGCTAGTTGCAGAAGAAGGTGGATTTGACTTGGTGTGTAAGGACAGAAAATGGACTAAAATAGCTACCAAGATGGGGTTTGCTCCTGGAAAAGCTGTGGGCTCACATATTCGTGCTCATTATGAGCGCATTCTTTACCCTTATAATTTATTTCAGACTGGAGCTAGTCTTCTGGTGAGTATAGACTACTTTTCCTAGATTGTGAACTTCTTTACAAATTGACTATTTTTCCATTGTGGGAAAGAGTTCTCCAATTTTCTTTTTTGGTGAATGCTTTTAGAGTTCTAAAAAAGACTTACTACAGCAGAGTCATGGAAATTTTAATATAATTTTTTAAGGTTTCACTGAACACAAAGACGTAGTTGTATATTAGCTGCTGTTTTAGGGTTTTTATCTTCTTGCTTGATTGATCAAGAAGTTGATACTTACAATGGCTATTCTTGCCTTGTAGAAAGGAAGTGGTTTGGATTGCTTTGCTCCTTCCTCACAGTTAGAAACAAGGTAGTTAGCTTTTGAACCACATCTAAAGCTGTACTTTGCTTTGAGGGCTCTATGCAGCACTTTTTTACAGTACACACTTTCAGTGTGCTAATCTTCTTAGCTTACATTTGTGCAGTTCTAGCCTGCTTGGGTTCCTTCCCTACCTTCCATTGAATGGGAGTAAGCTTCTTACTTTATTGGACCCCAAAGTGGTTAAAGTTTATCTGCAGTTTCTGAGGTAGTTGTGCAGTTGGTATATAGAAAGCTGGTATGTCTGAAAAGACATGACACTGCTTTACTGAAAGAGTAGAAATGTATGTAGAAAGGATAGGCTTCATCTGATCAAAAACCAGTTTAGACCATCTATAGGAACATAGGAAGCTGTCTTATACTTAGGTCATTGGGCCATTTAACTACAGCAGCTGGCAGCAGCTCTTCAGGGGTTCTGACGGGACAATCCCAGCCCCATGTGGAGATTCTGGGGATTGAACCTTGGACTTTCTGCTTGCAAAGCAAATGCTATATTTCACTGAGCTGCAGTTCTTTTATGGCCAAGAACTCAATACACATGCACTGGGTACATCCAGACTAGACTACTGTAATTTTATGTATGCAGAGTTGTTTCTGAAGACAGTCTGGAAACGGATGTCAGGAAGCTTGTGAGGATTAGGCAGTTTGATTATATAATACTAATTTTGTATTGGTTTCATTGGTTTACCTTTTTGTTTCTGGACTTAGTGCTGGTACTGATCTCTAAAGTCCTATCTCAGCGCCATTATTCAGGCAGCCAGGTCCCAGGGACATGGCCTATATAGTGATGTCCCTACCCTTGTAGAATTCCTTCTCCCTAGAACTCTTTAATTGGATCCTAAATATTTATTCTGTCTAAATTTTGATTTTTTGTTCCCTTCCCATCAACTTTATCTAATGCTATTTTTGTTATGCTGTATGTCAGTTCTGTTCTAAAATTGTTTATTGCAAGCCCTAAAACGCAGGGTAGAAATTTATCAGATAAATAAGTGAACAGAATGGGAAGAACTTCATGACCCAGGCTGATTTCCTAGTCACCTCTCTCTCTCTCTCTCTCTCTCTCTCTCTCTTGTTAAATGAAAATCATAGAGGGTTCCCCCCTTACCCACAAATACAGAAGTTTTAAAGATTTACAGATCACTTCTGGCAATTTCTAAATAATTGAAGTATTTTGAGCAAAAGGAGAGATCCAAATTATATATGTAACACTAGCTTTAAAACTAGTTTGGTGTGCTAAAAGGCATTTTTATTTTGGAATTTGAGAGAAGTTGTATCCCTGTCTGTACAGACTCCTCTATACCCTTCCTTCCTTTCTTTTACACTGATCTTGTTTTCTTTCGCCTTAAAAAAAAGAAAAATAAGTTGAAATTATTTGGTTTGATATAAATTCAGAAGGTGGATAGGCTTTTAAACTGAAGTCTGAAGTTGCAAAGAATGCTGCACATTTTAGTGCAAGGTTTCTTTATCACAATTAAAAGGCTGTGTTTGCATTACCTCCCATCTTGAGCATAGCATATTTTGAGTTAGTCTTTGTTCATTCTTCATAGTAGTTGTGCTATTTGATAGCACATTAGAGGTCATTCTAAATATCCATAGTATTGTTTTTTGTCTTTTAAGACATTTACTAACCTATCTGTAGGTCTGTGTGGCACTGTGGTGCTTATTCACTAAGTTAGTCTACACAGTAATGGCTATGGATGTATGGTAGTAATCAAAATAGCCATCAAACTCTAGCTGTGTATGTAATAACAGGGATGTCTTCATATTCAAGGATCATGCAGAAAGCTGTTCTACTAATTTTATCCCATTCTGCAATATAACAGGCCCTTTAAACTTGATGGTCTTTGTGTCATAAGCTTACTTACAGTGGCTGTGTTTGCACATCATGCATAGAACCACCTCATTCTGGGGGGACTGTAATAGGCCAAGTGAAACATAGCTGCTGATGAGCTAAAAGGGTTTAATTAACTCATAGAAAGTAGGTTCCATTGTTTCCACTAAACAACCATAATGGTATATTGTAGGTTGTAAAAATAAAACTCATATTTTCTCAATTAAGTATATCTATATGTGTGTTTTTTCAAAGTTCTGAATGTTTTGGTTATTTGTAAAAATGCTAATGATGCAAGGACAAAACCTTTGAAGTAAAAGTACTAGATTTTTGTAGCAGAAAAGCAATTTTAGTGTTTCTGTCATTATCTTTGTTAATACATTCCTATTGTTTGTCCAGTAGAAGCCAGTAAATCATTGCAGTCTGTGTTTTGCTCTAAAGGCTATATAGTCATGGTAGCATCTTATGAAGATCTGCTGCTTTGGCCTTGTGTAATCAGGTTTTTATAGTTATTGTAATAGGAACTTATAGAAGAGGATCTTTTTGTTCCATCTTAAAACAGGGCTGTCTTAATGCCCATGTACTTACTGAAAATCTAGTCCTGGTATAGGTGTCTTTATATTCCTGAAATGAAAACTTGCAGCTTTTCAGAAAAGGACCACTTAGAAGGAAATGACTTTCAAATAGCTACTTGTGACCCCACTTCACAGGGTCACAATTCTTTAAATTGTAACTCTCCAAGCTCTCTCTTGCAATAGGCGCCAGACATTTGTTCCAAACTGATGTGTTTAGTGGATGATGCAGTTCTGGAAAAGGTATGTTCAACATTTTTTAAAATGATGATCCTTTCCCGTTTCTCTTCTAAGCTGTTTCAGGTGCTTCCTCTATATCCACTTGTGCAAAATAGTTCTATATTCTGTCAAGTGCATCAAGGAATTGTGTGAATCTGTGTTTTGGGCACAGGATTTCAATTATATGCTTTTCAATAATGTTTCTATAAAAGCATGTTACATTAACTTGGTTTATCCTTGATCCATTGACTCAGGCCTATTCACTGTATTTTAATTTAGTGTGGAGTGTTCATTGCCTAACTCAGACAGTATTTCCTGTATTCCGTGATTGTGTGTTAGTGTATAATATAGAGAGGGAGAATGGAGGCAAACGCTGTATAAAAAATTAGTTGCCTCTTATTAATATCTTGCATTCATTTTTAAGCAGCTATATATTTGTGATATTATGGAGTATTGTGGTATTTGTTGTTGTATATACCTTTGCAATTATTTACTTAAGATTTTATTTTTTCATATGTAAAGCTTCTACCCTTCAAGCAAGTAGTGCTGTTGGATGCAAAATGATTCTTTAGCAGCTATGATTATTCTTCTCCCCTGTCTATTACTTGTATCTTCATAGCTTTTTGTTTGAAGTCTAAATGTTCCTCAGGAGAACAATTAGCACTGTGATGAGAATTGACAACCTTCTATGGAATTTTGTTTTATTGGTGCTTCTGTAACTTTTGGATTCTTGAAAGCTGTGTGGAAAAAAAGTTAAACGCCATTTTGTGCATGTAGAGGTTTATATAAGTAGTTTGGTGAATGATTAAAATTCTGGTTATTTAAAAGGCATGGTGTACATGGTCAAGCAGAGAGAGAACTTTCAGATGCATCCAGGCCATTTTAGCTTTTTCCTTGTCTGGGCATCCCTGTGCTACCACCATGTGGTATTTACCTATGTACCACATTTTGATCAGGCAACACTTCAGTTCAATTGTAGATTTGTAAGTTCAGTTGTAGATTTGCTAGGAAACATATTTCAATGCACAGCTGGCAGAAGAGGAATGATCAAAAGGTTGAGAACTGTTTCTCACTGTGTTTGTTAAATCTACAAAGAATTCAGGTTTAGCTTTTTATGACAATGGCACCTTGGTGTCAAAACAGATGTGCATTTCTTTTTTTCTTTTTTTTAATACTGGGAAAAGCAACACTCTCTGTTTAATATCCCCCTGCTGCAAATCTGCTGCTAATCCTGCTGGGGGAAGGTACAGGTACACGTACATTGACTTAATCTTTCCCTCCATTAGAATAGCAGTCAAGATTTTTTTTTTAAAAAAGTGGGCATGGAGAAAAAGTGTATTTTCTACATCAAGCAGTGTATAACTTTAGTGAAATAAATACATAAATATAAATATTGTTCTCTTTTTTTCCTAGCAGTAAAACATTTATGCTTGGTAACTACTTGTGTTCTTTGCTTCTTCAGCAAAACATTTAATGATTTGTGCCTACCTGAGGGCCAGTGGTTGGAGGGCTGCAGTTAGTATGTTGTACCAGGACTGACCCAATTTCAGATTCCTTTCTCTTTCATGACACTCCTTGGGAGACCTTGGGCCAGTCACCACTCTATTCCTAACCTTATCTCACAGCATTGTTGTGACAATAAAATGTGCATGGTATGGAATAAATGTACACTATCCTTCTCTCAAGGAAGGAAGGGTGAGAAAAATATGTAATATTTCAGTATTTTCATAGCAGATTTGGTATTTTCGTCCCACTGCCCAGAAAACTCAAATGTTATTATCAATAGCAATCCACAGAAATGGTGAAATTGTCAAGAATTCTATTGCAGGTCCCATGCAGAGTACCTTGGATGTAAATGATCGCAATCTACTTTTCTTCTATCCACTGTCATTAGTCGCCACCACTGCAAAACTGCCAGATTGTTGGATCCAGATTTACTTCTGCAGTTACTGTTGGAATGCCATATAGAACGCAAAACTTGTAACAAATTTATTTTCAAAAAAAATTGCCATTATTAAACCATTTTAGAAAGTACAGATTGGTCATTCCAATCCATCTGTAGTGAATATAATCATGTATGGTTTTTTATTTTAGCTACTAAAAATACTTTACATTTGGGTTTTTAAAAAAAAATATGCGTGAAATATTTGGTAGGAAATAGAGAGAGGAAAAAATCACTTTTGCTTGTTTTTTTAGTGTCTTCAGAAGCCAGATATTACCAGTGGCACAAAGGACAAGGAATATAAACCACATGATATTCCTCAAAGACAGTCTGTTCAGCTGTCTGAAACTTGTCCACCTGCTCGTCGAGCAAAACGCATGAGAGCAGAGGTAGGATGGACTTTTCATGTATTGATTTCTAAAATGCCATAATTCAAAGCCACAGAAGTACTTTATAAGTAGTTATTTTCCTTGCCAGAAATTAAACAGCAGTTCCAATATTTCCACATCATCGCTACCTATGGTTCTGAGGAGCACATACAGTTTTATTTATGGACTGATGCAGACACACTCTTTAAGAGATTATGAGTGGGTTGTAGGATCACACTGCCTTTCCTTGTGGGAACAAATCTTTCAGCCTTAACCACAGTGAAGTCTTGTGTTGGCACTAACAGCAACTGGATAACCAGGGTTCCCATTTAACAAGGATTTGAAACTAGGGTCTCGATTTCACTAGCATTTCCTCATATTGTCTGAAGCTGTTGACATCTTAAGTAATGCAGTTTATATTCATACAACATTTCTTATACACATTGGGGTTTAGAATCTCTTGTAGTCATCTATGCAACAGCTCTGTAGAATATACGTCATAATTTCCACTTTTGAGTAAACTGAGGCTGAGAAATGCTGACGATCCAGAAATCATGAGTCACGCACAATTTTGGTTGCCCTTGAAAACCGAAGGCCTTAAGCAACATAACATTCTTTTGAATTCCTACTAGAATCTAGTTTATTAAAAAATTTCCATTTGGGTGTCTTAGACTAAGTGTAGCATCCCTGAAGCTTTACAGTTCTCTGGAGAACCACCAAGGTGACTTATCAATTGTCTGAATTGGTGTGTGTTTTTGTAATTTTAATCATATACTAGCACATCTGCTTTAAAGCAGCTGAATCTAAACTTTCTGAATAGTCTAGGATGCAGCTTTAGCCTGGATTGTGTGAATTGCCTTGACTTTGACTTAGGCATCCACCTACAGCTGTGCAGGAGCAATATCAGTACATGAAATTCCTACCTACTTTTAGTAGGGAACAAAATGTCTATGAATGGGACTTCTTCATTCTTCTAGTTTATCAGTAAAATATTAATTGTAGGTGTTGGATACTTCAGGCAAACATTCCTCAGCATTGTCGTTACTGTGCTTCCATAAGAGAAAATCAAATGCCAGCAGTTGAGGAAGGAGTCAGAAGCACTCCTTCCTTTTCACCTTTGCATAATCTTACTATTGTCATCAATAAGTTATGGGGCAGACTATACATTTGAACACATCCAAATAACTATTCCAGCAGCGGTCTATTGTTGCATATTATAAGCTCATGACAGGTAATTCTGTACTGAACAAAAAGGAAGAATAAATAAAGATTAAGCTTAATTCCCCTCCCCCTAGGCTACTAATATTAAAACTGATTTGGAGGAAACTACAGAAACCAAAGCTCACAATTTGAGACGTAGAATGGGAACCACACCTCCAAAGATTGAACCTGAAAGTGGTAAGTGTATCAATGGGGTGGCGGTGGGGGAATAAAATAGTAGGCATTTGCTTTTTAACATCCAAATTATGGCTTGACCAGTATTCATTTGGATGTAGTATTTGCCAAAATGGTGGTGGCTTTGAAGCAAAATCTTTTATTTTAAAATAAAGCTTTGAAATTTATGAACTTGCTGACCTTTAACAAGAGAAAATACATTGCTGAGACTGTTGGTTTTTTAAAATGTAACTTCTGTAAAAAAAAAAATTAACAAATTGTAAGTAGGTTGGTAGGCACCATCTTAGAAGAACCTATTCCCTTTCTCTTTCTCTTTGTTTTTACCTGACTTGCAGATTTAATAAATTAATAAATATTCACACAATTTAATCACTTAAGGATTCTTTAAGTGGGTGACAGCCCCATTTAAACTCTTTTAAAAGCAGTTCTATTTTGTCTCAAACACTTTTGAGTAATATTTTCTAAATGTATTTTGCTGAATCAGATAAAGAGTCTCAAGGCCTTGTGAAACGGGAAACGGTTGAAAAAAAGCAACCCATCTGGGAAACAGAAAGAGAAAAACCAAAGGGACGTTCTAAGAAAAGCTTTAATGCAGTGAGTACTCTTCTCCCCCGCCCCCTTTAATGCTGATTGTAGAAAATTATGGGCTTGTAGTTTGAACTTAGTAGTCAGAAGAAAAATAATTTCTTGGTATTTTGTATTGTGAAATACAGTGATGCAATACTTTTGATTCTTGGTTAATATAGAAAAGATATTATGTGTTAACTGTAACAGGTTTTTGCAAAAAGTTGATCCAAATGAGGTTCTACAATTACCTCATTCATTTAGAATGAGATCTCAATTTTGGCATTCAGCTGTCCAGTAGCCATATGGCAAATTCCATCTGATATCTGTGTCATGTGCTCCATCTTGCTATGCAATGGGAAAGCTGCTTTCTCTGAAAAGCTGAGATGCAGGAAGCTTTGTAACTGTCACTGGATCCTTTTTCTCTTCTAGGAGACGGACTGACTGCATATTTCTTTATAGCAGCCACAGCTGAGATGATAAAATGAGATGGCCCATGCATCCCATTGTGCTCCTTGATGGAAGGGTGGGATAACTTAGAAAATAAGGGTGTTTTTGATGGTAGCCCACCAGGTTTTCTTTACTCTTTTTTTTATCCATCTATTCATAGATAATGCACTCCAAACAACTGGGCCATTAATGGTGCAATGCGAACCTGGCCTGGCAGCAGTAGGGTTTAATGAAGTGGCAGGATGCTGCTGCATCCCTGCCACTCAAGCTGCCCAGGACTGAAGGTTGCACCAGTTGGGAGTTGGCACAGCTATCAGGCTTGGGCCCAGTGCCATCAAGTCACAGCAGTGAAGTCCTGGGGCAACACAACTGTTTTGTGCCCTGTTTTGGAGTTTTCTGTGGAGCGCTGCTAGTAGGTTATACTTCTTCTCAAACATTCAGTTCGTGAATCTTCTCACCAGTTCAAAGGGTGTTTGGATCATAGTGCTTCTAGCTTGAGATGTTTGTAAGAATAAAGAAATGAAATGTGTTTCTGCATACACATGACATGCCTACATCATATCTATCTGTCAAGTGTTTTCTTACCAAGAACCATGCACAGAAGTAAGCAAGGTAATGATGGGACCAATCCCCCATCCCTCACTTTGGCAATTTTTTTTACAGGTGGATTTGTATGTCTGTCTCTTGTGCGGCAGTGGTAATGATGAGGATCGTTTGCTCCTGTGTGATGGCTGTGATGACAGTTACCATACCTTTTGCTTAATACCACCTCTTCATGATGTTCCCAAGGGCGACTGGAGATGCCCCCAATGCCTAGCTCAGGTAATAATAAAATATGGGTGAAATATTTCCCCCCCCCCCGGGCTCACAAATATAAAGGGTCAGCACCCAAGTAGACTAAAATACATTAAGCAAAAATCTGTTTTTCTTTGACTTCTCCTCTACCTTGGAGGTTACTGAGTGGTATCCAAGTAATATGTCCCATCAACACAAGGGTTTCCAGAGGTACTTTATCTGCACAAGTGCCTTGCGCCTTCCCCAGATCTGCTGTTCAGGGTGTATGGAGGTGTGGGGGGAGGAGTTCTGTTGCACAAGTAGTAATCCAAGTAGTAATCCTTCTGATGGGACTGCAACTTAAGGCTACTCTGGAGACATTCCACTGTTGTACACCTTCATCCTACCCAACCCCATGGTGCAATTACTCATTCAGTATAAGAGTTCGTTTAGATTCAGCATACTCCTAGAGCCCCATACCCTTCTTATCATTCAACAAAGGGTTGGTGGCTCCATTGTTCCTCCTGGAGACAATTTAAGATTCTTCTCATCATAGGGCACCCGCACATATCTAATATAGTGTGTGTCTGCCTGGGTCTTGTTACAAAACCCCTTCCAATACTGTCCTGTATTTATGGAGTTAATTTCACTCCTCTTATCAGTAGCTTTCCCACTTACCTTTTAGGCAGTTCCCTCTCCAAGGTTAATTTATGGGTCTGGGATGTTAAAAGTGGCCTTCTACTAATTAACTTTTAAAGTCAGTTGCTCTGTGTCCTGGTCCAGCCTCATTCTCTCCACACACACCCCGACCACACTCTTTTATGTTGTCAGAAGGGTACAGAACATGTGCATGCTTGACATCTTCTCTTACTCAGGTGATTTGTTTTACCACTATGGTAAATGTACACTGCTGCACTCCATCCAGTTATGGTTAGTTTTTAATACATGCCTCACAGGGACCTTTGGTTTAGATAATTAGATGTGAGTGATTGAACCCTGTGACCCAGGATTGATGGGAAGCTCCCACTGTCAGCCCTCTGTCCCCCAAACTGCCAATGAGCATTCTCCCCAATGGTTTGTACTCATTTTGAGAAAAAGGTGGTGGGGCTTTTGAAGAGCACCATCTACTTTTCTCTACTCCTTGTTTATCCTTGTAGTGTAACCTGCAATTCCCTTTGTCAACCTGTAAAAATGGATCCATGCTAGTCCATCTTGGATGAAGTCCATTTTGTTGTTTGTTTAAAAAAAAATTGCTTTATGTATGGTATGTTTTCCCTTTGTTAATTCAGTGCTGTATTTTAATTACACAGGAGTGTAATAAACCACAAGAAGCATTTGGTTTTGAACAGGCAGCAAGAGACTACACACTTCGCACATTTGGAGAAATGGCAGATGCCTTCAAGTCAGATTATTTCAATATGCCAGTGCATGTATGTTCACACTTCTAATGAGTCTGTTAACTTCGGTTTCATTATTGGGTTTATTAAAATTTGCATTTGGGGGAAACTCTTGTGTTGGTATCTAGAAAACAAAAATGGAGAATTTAGTTTTGAATTTGGAGTGGGAAACTAAACGCTGGCAGTAGGGTTTCTATCTCATCCATATAAAGTGGGTGGCAATGTGACTTTTTATAAGACAGAATGGCAGCTGTTTCCCATTTGGTTTTTTACGTGATAAAGTTGAAGATTCAGAATTGACACTCTGGGCAGAACCAGTGTGGGGAAGGAGTTAAGGTGTTGAAAGATTCTTGCCTCCCTCTCCCACTGCTATCTTGGCATTTTAAAGGCGTTCAGTGTAACTTACATTTTAATGAACAGGTGGCTACTTTAACAACTTGACGGCCCCAGAAAGGATTTATATCCTGCTTGGTACTTATTTATTTGCCATGACACTTCCATACCGCCCATCAGCTAAGTCCTTTGGTATTAGTTACTACCTGACAAACTTGTCTTGTCACTTTTTCTAATGTTTCCTCTAGCATTTATTCTGATTTAATGCATTTGTTAAAAGGGTTTAACACTGAGTTGTGGAATAAAATATCTTCTAACAGTACCAATGTAAATAATAATTTTTTTATTGACTCCCTAAAACTGCATGTGTTTGTAGTAACAGAAAGCGAATACTGACCACTGCAAAATGTTGAAATGACCAGTGATACTTGCATGCATGTATAATTCTTATTGATGCCCATTAGAGACTATTAAATCTATGACCCTAGGAATAGGATTTCCCCAACCTAAAATATTTTAACTATTAACCTGAGATACCTGAATCATCCAGTGGTCCATCTCATCTTTCTCATTGGCATGTCTATTCATGCAAGGACCCCCAAGTTTCTTTCTATGTCGCACTTCAACGGGTCCAGGGAAAGTATGAAAGTGGTATTTTCCTTTGTTTTCATAGTTTTCACCACTAAAGTGCACTTCTAGTTCCTTTCTAGCTCTCTTTGCCTGTCTTGTTTCATTGTGGCCTCTCCTACTTATATTTGCAGCATACCTGCTACATTCCCCCTGTTTTTTATAGGGGATGGCATTCGGTGTTAGGGATAGTAACACTTAACCCTCACCACCTCACAATTCTGTTTTGGTCCTTTATATTTATAACATGCTGCTGTTTTATTTTTTGTTAGTGAGTAACTTTTACCTGCCTCTTGTTCAGATGGTTCCTACAGAATTGGTTGAGAAAGAGTTTTGGCGTCTTGTTAGCACAATTGAAGAGGATGTTACAGTGGAATATGGTGCTGATATTGCTTCAAAGGAGTTTGGCAGTGGGTTTCCTGTGAGAGGTGGGAAAATCAAATTAAAACCAGAAGAAGAGGTAAGATTTGATTATTAACTAATATTTGGCATGTAGGCTGTTTAGAAACATATATAAAATTTCATGGATTCAAAGTAAGAAATGAGCAACTCGGACTGGCCCCAGCCTTTTGGCGGTTTCTCTGCTTGTGAATTAGGTGATTGTTATGGTATTTTTCAGTTCCAAAATGACCATCTTGCTGATTCTTCAAGAGGAGTGAGGAAAGCACTTTGCTATCACTTTAGACGTGAATGAGATTCTGCAACAACAGAATACTCCCCCAGATCAAGCACTTCCTTTCCAATGTGGTAAAATAGGCCAAAAACATACCAGATGGGAATAATTTGAAGCCAATTAGCTGCTCAGAGTTTCTATGTTTATTTCAACCATGGAAGCTTTTAAACTAGCTATTTAGTCCAGAATCACAATCTTTTGTTCACATACTATTTTTTTAACAAATCATCCAGATGACTTGGCCATCAAATTATTGTTCTTTTGGCTTTGTCTTGGTTGTCTCTCATTCCTTTTTGGAGCACATAAATTCCAACTATTGCAAGGGGAGAGAATCAGAAGACCATTGTAGCCCTGGCTGGTGTACATCACCTTTGTCCTACAGTCCCATACCTCCCTTCATTACATTTCTAGCCCACCCACCCTTCCTTGTTGCACTGGAATAGAACTACTGTCATAATGCCACCTGACCCCCTGCTCTTAGACTCCAATTTGAAGGAAGAGGACTTTGTGTGGCACAAAGCTGGTGAAGTTTGCAAAACAGTGAAATACCTTTTGCAAATGATTCAAAGACACTATGAAATCCCCCTCCTTTCTCTGATTCACATGGCACTGGAGTTAGTGGCGCCTGCCCTGTGGAACACCCTCCCATCAGATGTCAAGGAAATAAACAACTATCTGACTTTTAGAAGACACCTGAAGGCAGCCCTGTTTATAGAAGTTTTTAATGTTTAATGTTTTATCGTGTTTTTAATATTCTGTTGGGAGCCACCCAGAGTGACTGGGGAAACCCAGTCAGATGGGCGGGGTATAAATAATATTATTTGTTTGTTTGTTGAAATCAGTAAGAGGTCCTGCTGCTTTTCAAGGCTGAGAAGGGAAGATCTCGCTCTCTCTTGCACTGGGCTGTGATGGAAAGCAGCAGGATCTCTTGTTGCTTTCTGATTTCTGCAGCTTCATGTGAGTTAGAAAAGGCAGGGGGAAATCCATGCCATCTGCACTGAGAGATATTTTACTGGTCTGATGTTCAGCACATCAAGGAAATGTGGGAGGAAGGAGTAATCCAGGGTGGGAAAACCTGTGGCTCTCCTGATGTTATCGGATTCCCATCAGCCTCAGTCAGTATGGCTAGTGGCCTGGGATTATGCGAGTTGGAGTCCAGAGAACCACAAATTCCCTGCTCCTGGATGAACCCTTCTTGCATCCCCTTCTCTTCATAAGTTCTGTAAAATTACAGTTGTTTGTGGACATCCACATGTACCCAGCTTCGTTTGGCCCTTCAGCATACGGGTGGGCATTCCTGGATGCTAATGGAAATGAAGCACAGTATTAACTGCAGTATGGAACCATTATTTTTATTTTATTTTACAGCTGAGAATTATACCTCAGCAGTGCTAAGACATCCTACTTTCAAGCAGCCCAGGTGATCTGTAATACATGTATTAGGACACAAGTGCAATCAGAACTTAATATGAATATAAATTTATTTTACTGGAAAAGCTAATGTTAAAGCAATAGCTAGACTTAGGGTGGTAAAGTACCCATGCAATATTCTATGGCATTTTTTAGAGTTACGAAATTAGAAAAATGTCCTCCTCAAATAGAAAACTGCTTTTTAAATGTGGTTTATGTTAAGCCTGTGGACTCTCCCATTTGCTTTGCTTTCAGGAGTATCTTGATAGTGGATGGAATTTGAACAATATGCCTGTGATGGAACAGTCTGTTCTTGCTCACATCACTGCAGATATATGTGGAATGAAGTTGCCTTGGCTATATGTAGGGATGTGCTTTTCCTCATTTTGCTGGCATATTGAGGATCACTGGAGCTATTCCATCAACTATCTGCACTGGTGAGTTTATAGGGAATGGAGCATATAGATATGTTTGGGCAACCTGATATATATAGGTCACCAGACTAAATTATAATGTTTCCTTTCCTTTTAACATTAATATCTAGGTATTTGTATCTCTGCATACCTAAATTGTCACCCCACTTATAGGACATAATTATGATCCTAAAACCTGCAAATGGTTGATTATTGTAGTTTATCTGCGTTTTTTATGTTTGCAGGGGGGAGCCTAAAACATGGTATGGAGCCCCAGGATATGCAGCTGAGCAACTGGAAGATGTAATGAAGAAGTTGGCTCCTGAGCTATTTGAATCTCAGCCAGACCTTTTACACCAGCTGGTTACAATTATGAATCCCAATACATTAATGTCTCATGGTGTGCCTGTATGTCATTGAGCTTTTGTTTTCACCCCTACCCCTTCTAGTGCAAGGTTCATAGCTTAACCAGTTGTTTTGTAGTACCTGACAAACTTCAAGCTTTTTTGCAAACACTAATAGTTGTGATGTTTCATGAGCTATAGCTATAGAAAGAGCAATACTGTCCTTGCTTCTCAATAATTGATTTGAAACTAGCAAAAGCAATTTTTGTTTGCTGTTCCAAGCTCGTATTGTGCACAAAAATGAGCACAATTCGATAGTGATTAATTCCTCTGTTGCACATTGCTTGCTTTTTGTGCAAATTATAGTCTCCAGGTAGGAATTCTGTGTCCGTAAAATGATGTAATGATTTTTCATCAAGGGCACTACTTTGGAGTAATTCCTATAAAGGAATAAATGTGGAAAGTTACATCAGAATGGAAAATCTAAATGGAAAGAGATATTACCGTATATACTTGAGTATAAGCCGACCCGGATATAAGCTGAGGCACCTAATTTTAGCACAAAAAACTGGGAAAACTTACTGACTCGAGTATAAACTGGTTCACCACACCACAAACCTGGTGGTAGCAGCATTGGTGGAGGAAGAACAAGTAGTCTGAAAGGGCTGCTTTCAGGCTGCTCGTTCCTCCTCTGCTGCCGCTGACAGCGGCAAAGGTGGTGGAGGAGGAAGGAGAAGCCCACTTGTCCCTCCGTCACCGCCTCTGCCGCTCGCAAGAGCAGGCATAGGAGCCGCGGTTGGGAGAGGCACAGTGCACCGCCTCTCCCAACCGTGGCTCCTGTGCCTGCCCTTGACGACGGCGGGACCAGTGGCGAGAAAGGGCTCCTTTTGGGGCGCTCCACCCTCCGCCTCCCGCCTCGAATATAAGCCAAGGGGGGCTTTTTCAGCATTAAAAATGTGCTGAAAATTTGGCTTATACTTGAGTATATACGGTATTAGTCTTTCTTCTCCCTCTCCCTCACCGGATACTACAAAGCTTTAAAGGTGACTTGCAGCAAAGAAGTAAGATATAAACATTCTATGCAACAAAACATCTGTGTGGATAATACTGAGCTAGATGGACCAGTGGTCTGACTTTATGTGAAGATAGAAGCATCCTTATAACAGTGATTATATACCAATTATGAGCTATTGAAATCCCCCTTCCCCAGCTGCAACAGTAAGATAACCATTACAACAGGGAGCTAACAAAACTCTTCAAGCAGCGGGAGGAAACATTTTACAATAAAATGCCGAGGCGTCTTGGCCTGGTGCCAAAAGATGTGGAGTTATGGGTTGTTTACATACCACTTTTTGGCTCAAAAACCCCCAAAGCAGTGAATGACGTGGTAGTACAAAAGAAATACACAATAGGTA
Source organism: Podarcis raffonei (assembly GCF_027172205.1). Classification (NCBI taxonomy): domain Eukaryota; kingdom Metazoa; phylum Chordata; class Lepidosauria; order Squamata; family Lacertidae; genus Podarcis; species Podarcis raffonei. Next base: position 68,368,400 of record NC_070607.1, read on the forward strand.
AATCAAAACAATATAAAATAGCTAAAGCACCAAACACTCCTGATCACATTTGAGAGCTGCATTCATGTTTTCGCCACAAAAGCAGCTCCACAGCATTACGCATCTCATTTAATTTGCATCATCTTGTGCAGCACCAGTAGCATGTTGTCACTGGAAAACAGGTTGTAGGCTGGGTAAAACAGGTTGTGTCCAACTTGGTTTTACTCGTAGCAGAGACATTGATTACTTACTTTATTTGAATGTTCTCTTTGTACTATTACAAAACTGTAATAAACATGTTTAAATAAAAAAGAGCAAACCTGTTGCAATGACTAGCTCTGGGCTAGTCATGTTCATTAATTTCAGTGGCTCTACGCTGAGTAAAAGCTTAGTTGAATAGCTTCCTTAATATTTAGCCCCTTTATGTTTGCCAACATAATGTGACAGAGAGCGTATTAGAGTTACAGGCTGAATCACCTGGATAATTGAACCCCTCAGTATCCATGGGTTTCGACAGCTGTCCCATTTTGTGAGCAGCAATGACTTATTTCTGATGATGATGATGATGATGGCTGTCATCATAGATAGCTTGAAAAAAAGGCTTGGACAAACTCACGGGATATTTCTGTCAGCACCAAATAGATTTGATAGGTAAATGCACAGAAGCAGTCCATACTTCTGGATACCAGATGGTGGGGACAAAGAACATGGAGGGTTGTTTCTCCCTTTACACCACATTTATGAGTTTCCTGGATGCAACTGAGTAACTATGGTTAGAATCCAAATGGATGCTTGGTCTGATCTAGATGGCTTTTTAAAAGATTCCTAAAAATTCTAAATTTTCAACTTCAGCATTTTCTGGTTTGCTTTGCTTTGCCATAGATTTACCGTACCAACCAGTGTGCTGGTGAATTTGTGATTACGTTTCCAAGAGCCTATCATAGTGGCTTTAATCAAGGTTTCAACTTTGCTGAAGCTGTTAATTTTTGCACTGTTGACTGGGTAAGTTTTCCATTTTATTGCCATCTTGTTGGAAAGCATATTCTGAAATTTGAAGGTGTGGCCATTGTTTCCTTTAACCTTCAAAACACTTCTGTGAGTTGGATCACAGTGTAGATAGTATGAGTTTTATTCTTTTTTTAGAATATGAAATCAGGTTTTAAAAGATCTTGCTGTATTCTTTGGACACCTTGTCATCATCTCACCTTAAGAAGCAAACTAATGTTATACATTTTGTTTCTGATTCAAAATTTTGTAGAAGGGCTTCATTGTGCATATAGCATTCTTGACTGCTGAGGTCTTCCAATCCACTGAAGTAAAATGGATATATCCCTGCCAATGTATTCCAAATGCTGTGAATGGTTAAAACATTTCAGCTGGAAGTGTGCTGCCAAGTTTCTGGTTATGCTTCAGTTTTGCACATAGCACTGTACAATCTTAATTAGCATTGAATTCCTTTCTGCAGAGAATGGTTTTAAATACTTATTTGTACAGGGTCCTAGAATGGACTGTGCTTACCTTGTTTATTCTGGATCAAGTGGACTGCATTAATTTAATAATTTGGCCAGTGATGTATTGGCAAGAACCTGTTGCTTTATACAGCTTCACCTCTCCTGAGAACATTAAGAAAATCTGTTTATTGTATTTTTTCTTCTAGTTGCCATTGGGACGTCAGTGTGTGGAGCACTATCGCTTATTAAACCGCTACTGTGTGTTTTCTCATGATGAGATGATATGCAGAATGGCTGCCAAAGCAGAGACTCTTGATGTAGTGGTAGCGTCTACTGTTGAGAAAGACATGGCTATTATGATTGAAGATGAAAAGGCTTTACGAGAGGCTGTCTGTAAACTGGTATGTTTTATGAAGTTAAGCGATTAGCAGTGAAATTGTTTCAAAGCAAGCAGCTCAGTGGTAGCCACCTACTTTGCTTGCAGGTCTCTCTAAGCAGGCCATCTCAGAGCCCTGAGCCACTTACAAACTTTTGAGGCCTCCTAGCCAGTGGTGGCTTACTTCTGAGACCCACTGAGTTCCATGGGGATTGCTCTCTGATAAGTATGTACAAGATTGCAGCCTGAAACCGCTAGTGTTAAAGGTGCCACAACAAGGGCCCCCATGAACTTCCAAGCTATGAGGGGGGGGGATTCCTCCCAAGGTATTTACTTCAATACTTAAACTGGTGTTGAATATTGAGTGGAACGGGACTTGGGAGATAAAGGGTTAAAAACACGGCTCAGATGGATGAGACTTCCTGGCCATAGCAGTACTTTTGGACTGAGTGAGTTGTGCAGAGTTTTGATAGGCCAGTGAACAGGAGCTGGAGAAGGTCCTCCTGGAGAATACACACTTCTCTCGGAGTTTAAATTGGTTGTGGAAGAATATATGGAACAGGAAAAAATGTGCCTTTGCAATTTTTTTGGGGAGGGGTGTTAAAAAGCACTTGGTGTTTTAAGCCCTGGTTGTCCTAATGGCTCCACTGCCCCAGCCATAATAACTATGAAACATGACAACAAACAAAAACAAAATAAGGAACCACAACAGAAAAATAGACATATTTTGATTTTTTTAAATTTAGGCTTTTCTACCCTTTTCCTGTGGAAATGCATAAATTATTGAGGTAAAATGGTACTTTCATGTAAAACGGCAGTTGATATTAAGCATATGACAGAACTCCATATCAGTTAACCAAAAATGGTGTCTTTTAGCAAATCATCCATTTGTTTAAATTTGCATTTCTAAGCTGGGAGGGTGTGTCGCAATCTGGTCCAATGTACATAAAAACGAGTTGTGAAACATCAAATTCCCCCAAGATAACAAGTGTTGAATTAAATTTGAGGCTTCCTTTGAACTTGAGGCCTCGGGGCAAATGGCCCTCGTAGGTACGTCTCTGTTTGGCCCTGCTTCCAGGTTCAATAGCTGCCTCATGAATAGTCCATATTAGAAAAAACAATCAGAATGTTTGGTCGTTAATGCAGGTAACATTTATTTTTTTGCAAAGTTTTATTGTTTGTTTACTAACTTTGGTAAGGTAATTAATGTCTTAGCTATTTAACTTCACTATTTAAAATCCTTAATTCCAAAAAATGATAATTGTTGATAATTTTAATCTACATGATGGGGTAATTTACTCATAAATGTACAGTTTACATGCAGTGAATCAGTTTATTTTTATGGAAAGTAGCTATGCCTGAATCTCTCAGGATGGTACGTTGCCATTCTTGAAATTTACTTGCATCCATGAACTGTTTTGTTTTTACTGTCCTATGAAGTGAATGACTATTGTTTATTACAGGGGGTTACTGATTTAGAGAGAGTGAATTTGGAAATATTGCCCGATGATGAACGACAGTGCATAAAGTGTAAAACCACTTGTTACATGTCTGCAGTCTACTGTTCTTGTAATCCTGACTTATTGGCATGCCTGTATCATGTAGAGGACCTCTGCACATGTCCCGCTTATAAATACAAAATGGGGTAAGATTTTGTTTGCAAAATCTATTCCAAGGAATAGAAATGTTTCTCTTAAAGTATAATTGCATTTCTTTTTCCTGCTTTTGCTGAATATTGTGTGTAGTAAAAGATTGCATCTTAGAAGCTTAAACAACAAATTTTGTTTGGTTTCTTATCACAGCCAATAATAGGTTAGATTTTTAAATAAACAGCAACAGAGCATAGTTGTATGTATAGGAGGGAGGGAAGTTACAGAAGCATAGCTTTTTCTGGGGTAGTTCTAGGTGAATTCTTTGCATTTTCAGTTTCATTTGGGGACAGGCAGTGTATCTTTTGGATTTGCTCCCCCCTCAGTGTTTAGCTAATAAATACCTTAATATTGTAATACATTATTTTGGAAGAAGCTGTTGGATTGAAAAAATGATATGCTTGGTCCTTTCTAGCTTATGTCACTTAAGTTATGCATAGCTTTTCTCTGTAGTTGATTTTATGACTTCCTTCCCAAGTTTTCCCCATCCTTATTGCTCTAAAATACTGTATCTCTGAAAAGCAGGTACAAACTACCAGGAAGTGTTTCCATGCTGCTGTTCGCCACAGTGTAGGTTATTGGGGGGGTGTTATATAGACATGGTTGTGTTGCAGACCTGTTGCTGCAGCTATCACACTTTAGGTATACATATATATATACCTGCATATATATATGCAGCCCTGCCATTTGATTTACCTGTTATCCCTTCCTTCTAAAGCAGGGGTTGAGGAGAAATTTAAAGAGTAGAGTGACGCGTCATCTCCGGAGGAGGAAAAAACTTAAACACGTAGCAGAGTTCCCAGAGGCAATTGTACTTCATCCAGCAGAGCTTTACTTGCTACTGAAGGCAAATGGGCATAATCTCATTTGCATGGAATAATAATAATTTTATTATTTATACCCTGCCCATCTGGCTGGGTTTCCCCAGCCACTCTGGGTGGCTTATAGCACATATAAAAACGTAGTAGAATGTCAGACATTAAAAAAATTCCTGATACAGGGCTGCCTTCAGATATCTTCTAAAAGTTGTATGGTTCTTTATCTCCTTGACATCTGATGGGAGGGTGTTCCACAGGAAGGGCAAAGGTGAAAGCAAATCCCTCCCCATCCCATTGTTTTCGGAATCACTTCCCCACAGCTGTCTGGACCGTTGGACCACTTCTGTGGTCAGAAGTAACTCTTGATGAGAGAAGAATAGATGGGGGAAACTGTACAGGCAAGTTCAGTTCCCTGTCGTCCTGCACTTTAAAACTTGTCCTACCCCATAGGGAATTGACAGAGTGTGGTCAACCCCACATCTTTTCTCCTTTCCTTTTTATCCCCCATCAATTAGTAAATAAAAATGTGTCAATATGATGTAACTGCATCACAGGCTCAGTGATCCCCAGTTCACATTATTGAATTCTGGCTGTGGAGGTGGGGAAGCTTTAAAACACAGTGACATCATTCATTTTTGTTTCTTAGCTGTTAGAAAAAGGGGAGAAGTGGGGCTGCTACCTTTGGCAGTGGCTACAGTCTCCCTAACATTTCAGCATACTGTGCACATTGTAGTAGAATAGTACATGCCAAAATGCTTCACTTAGAATTTCAAATTTGCAAGTATTTATAGAAATTCTGTACTATTTCCAGATATCGTTACACATTAGATGAACTCTATCCAATGATGAATGCACTTAAGCTGCGGGCTGAATCCTACAATGAATGGGCTTCTAATGTAAATGAAGCTTTGGAGGCAAAAGTTAATAATAAAAAAAGTATGTATCTTTACCTTTTTGTTTTTGTGCTATGACTACATATTGTCAAATGTTATTAGTTTGATATTATCAGGCTGTTATTTATCACATGTACCCAGAAATTCCACTAAGTTCAGTGATACTTACTTTCCACTAAATGTACATATGACTGCAGCCTAGTTCTGTATAGGTTGAAGATGAGCAACCTCATCTGTTACCAAGCCAGGTTCAAGCTTTTTGTATTAATTTACAAAGCCCGGAACAACTTAGGATCAGGGTACCCCAGAACTCTCCTGAACCCTTTCCCCCCAGCTCAGTCACTGAAATCAACTGCAGGAATGCCATTGGTCATTCGCAAAGTTAATGAAGGCTCATTTTACAACTATCTAAGGCCCAATCCTGTGGAATACTCTGCTAATAGAGATTCACCAGGCCATGTAGGCAACTAAGAATACATTCTTCCACAGTGTTTAATTAATGTCTGTTTTATGCTTTTTTTATATGGTTTTTATTGTACAGTTTTATATTTTATTGCTGTAAACTGCTTTGATAAACCATATTTCACAGTGTATAAGACTAGTTTTTTTTCTAAAAAATAATGTCAAAAATTAGGAGGCGTCTTATAAATCTGAGTCCCCCAAAATAGGGGGGGGTCTTATACATGGGGGCATCTTATAGACGGAAAAATATGGGATATATTTTTAAGACACTGCAGTATTTTAAATAAATAAATAAATAAGAAAGTAGAATAGTTTACTATAAAAGTGCAGACCCAAAATAGCGCACTTTACTATTCTAATTACCAAAAATTTTGGTTCTCCCAAAGGTCTCATGAATTTCAAAGCTTTAATTGAAGAATCTGAAATGAGGAAGTTTCCAGACAATGATTTGCTGCGACACCTTCGTTTAGTTACTCAGGACGCAGAGAAATGTGCCTCAGTTGCACAACAGCTTCTTAATGGCAAACGGCAAACTAGGTATGTTTAATATGTGTCTTGTAGCTTGATTTCAAATTCCCAGGGGGTTTATTAGGAAAACTTGCTTCGTGTCTTTAAATTATTGTGAGTGTTTAAACATTTTTTGCTTCTAAAAATGCTGAATACAACCCTACAGCATAAAGTGCTGAAAATAGCTAAATTACCTACATTTTTATTGAGGTTAAATGTGATAGAAACGTGCATATCTATGCTTGGCATCATCAGTTACTATGATCATGGGCATTAAAGGTAAAGGGACCCCTGATCATTAGGTCCAGTTGTGACCGACTCTGGGGTTGCGGTGCTCATCTCGCTTTATTGGCCAAGGGAGCCAGCGTACAGCATGACTAAGCCGCTTCTGGCAAAGCAGAGCAGCACACGGAAACGGCGTTTACCTTCCCGCCGGAGCGGTACCTATTTATCTACTTGCACTTTGACGTGCTTTTGAACTGCTAGGTTGGCAGGAGCAGGGACTGAGCAACGGGAGCTCACCCTGTTGCGGGGATTCGAACGGCTGACCTTCTGATCGGCAAGCCCTAGGCTCTGTGGTTTAACCCACAGCGCCACCCGCGTTGGTGATGGGCATTACCTGGAGCTATAAGAGAGCTGAGCAATGTTCAGTTTCCCTTTGGGAGGAGTGCATGTTTGCAGCTAATAACACAATGAAGTAATTGTTTGTTCGTTCTGCTGTTCTCAGATAGCCACATTGACCTAATTAATAGGAAATAGCTGCAGACACTCCTGCATCATCAAAGGAACCTTGGTGGCAATCTCCCATATCTTGAGGGGAGGGGTGTTGGCAGGAACAGAGTGTAACTTTCTTAGGCTTCTTTTAGCAATGGTAAACACCAAAGGAGATTAGAAGGAGCAAAACGGGAGTGGGAAAAGACACAGAGGCAAGCATCACACGGTGCTGAAGAAAATACTTTCTTTCAAAAGCACTCAAGTTTTCTATTTTTACACTTAATGTATTTTGAGTGCACCAGTTCTTTCATTGGCAGAAGCAGCTTCTCAGTTTTTGAATGAGGAATTTATGTTTGGTGTAGCAGTAGACAATTGGAATGAGCATGGTAAGCAGTAAGATGGCCAACAGCGACACCAAATTATTCAAGGTAGTAAAAATAAAAGATATGTCTCCTAACAGGGCATTAAAATGGGAAATACAGCTCAGTGCATGTAAGTTTAAAGTAACACACATTGGCACTAAATAAAACGTCACCAGTGATGTCAGCTGATGGGCGGTTGGACGGGGTTTAGAGAAAATGGCCTTGTAGACCAGTTTTGACTCAGTAGTGGACCAGGTTTGGCCTGCAAACTGGATGTTCTCCACCCCTAGTGTACAGAAAGTGGAGAGATGTCATCCAATGAGGCTAAATGACGGGAGGTTCAAGACAGATAAAAGGGAGTACTTCATATAGCTAAACCTTGGAATTCACTATTGCAGGATCTGATGGTGGCCATCGGTTTAGCTTTTAAAGGAGATTAGGCAGATTCATGGACAATAAGACTTGCAATGGCTACTACTCATGGCTACATGCTGTCTGCAGGTTCCAAGGGTGGCATGCCTCTAAATATTAATAATTGTGGGGTAATAATAATAATTATTAATAATAATAATAATAATAATAATTAATAATAATAAAATTTATTTATATCTCGCCCTCCCCAGCCGAAGCCGGGCTCAGGGCGGCTAACAACAATAAAACAGTACAAATGTACAGCACAAACAACACTCTAAAATCATTCATTATAAAATTAATTAAATTCAAGCCACTGGCCACCATTGGGCCAGAGCTCCGCGAAGATTGCCAAGGGAGGGAGTCAGGCTGTGCCCTGGCCAAAGGCCTGGCGGAACAGCTCTGTCTTGCAGGCCCTGTGGAAAGATGTCAAGTCCCGCAGGGCCCTAGTCTCTTGTGACAGAGTGTTCCACCAGGTCGGAGCCACAGCCGAAAAAGCCCTGGCTCTAGTTGAGGCCAGCCTAACATGTGACTGAGAACTTTCCCCATGATGTCCTCCTTGTGGGCTACCCATAGTCATTGGGTTGGCCACAGTGGGAAACAGGATTCTGGACTAATAGACTTTTGGTCTGATCCAGCAGGGTTCTTCTAATGTTCATGTGTTGCAGTGTGTTTGTAAAAAAAATTAGACCATTTTCTTCTGCACCTTTAAGATTTGCCATTGTTGTATGAAACTTGTGTTGGCTTCATTATTCTCTCAGAAGAGTAAAATTAGCACATTCACACTTCACTTGGCATTGACCACAAGCTGTTCCCCACCCCTAGCTTATAGGAAGTTTAAATAGCAGGTGAAAAAGTATCAATTGCAACAAAATTCCATCTGCTGTAGGAATTTCATTGAACAGCGGGGCAGAAATCCCTTTTTTAAAAAAATCATTTCTGATTATGCAAATAATTGGAAGCATGTTGTAATTAAGTCTGTGCGATTGCAGGTATCGGTCTGGAGGAGGAAAATCTCAAAATCAGCTGACTGTGAATGAACTCCGTTTATTTGTTAGGCAGCTCTATGCTTTACCATGTGTCATCAGCCAAACAACATTGCTGAAGGTAAATTAGAGCATTCCAGATAATAAATCCTAAGAAAACAGACTCAGATTTCTGAATGTTCCAAGAATTTGGATAGAGAAACAAATGCCACTAAAGCCAACAACTTATTGGGACTAAACAAACGGTAGTTAAGCTTGTTGGGCAGGCAGGGTTCAGGCAATCAAGCAGTCAAGTCAAGTAACTTTTATTGGCATCACATAAGAACATTCAGAGTACATTTAGAATAGATAGGCCAGTACGATCTCGTCGCCACCCCAACAGCACAGTCACCTGCCAAAGGGCAGAAGAGGCGAGCATCTCTGTGGGTTTCCAGCAAGGGCAGGATCCTGTAGCATACTTCGGCAACAAAAAATCAAATAGAGGAACTTTGCTACTGTCTTGGTGAGCTCCTGGTCTCTCCCCTGTAATAATATGTGCTCGATTCAGCAGCACATATACTAAAATTGGAGCGATACAGAGAAGATTAGCATGGCCCCTGCGCAATCAAACAAAGAGTGGTTTTAATAAACCATGAGTTAGTGTTTTGTGCAAACCAGACATATATCATATTTTGGTGTATGTATTTGAACATAGTTTTAAATGAATGTAAATTGGCAGGTCTGCATTTCTGATTTTCTATGCTTTCTTGGTGTAGAAACCTTACCCCAGGGAGTTGTCACTTCCTAAGAACAGGAAGAATATGAATTCCGATTGGAGCTCTCCCTGACCAAAATCCAAATCTAATAAAGTTGACTTGGTTAACTCATACAAAATTCTGAAACACATCAGAATTTTTGGTCATTATTTATTTAAGCAGATCTTGGCAAAGTTGATAAGCTCTTAAAATGAGATTTGTTCAGAAATCTTAAAATCTGAGGAATTGTTATTTTTTTACTTCTTGGAAACAAATACGCCTGGCATTCTGAAAAACCTGCTAGGTGGCTTGCTGTTCAGGTGAAAATGACAGAATAGATTTCATGATATTTTGGTGGGAGAGTTTTAAACCCTTGACATATTTTGCTGCTTTATATTTCAGGATCTTCTTAATCGTGTGGAAGACTTTCAGAAGTATAGCCAAAAACTCCTCTCTGAAGAAATTCCCAGTGCTTCAGAAATACAGGAACTGTTGGATGTCAGTTTTGACTTTGATGTTGATCTTCCCCAGCTAAGTGAATTACGGATACGCCTAGAGCAAGCCCACTGGCTGGAAGATGTGCAGCATGTTTGCTTGGACCAAAATTCTCTTACTCTGGATGATATGAGAAGACTTATAGACTCTGGTGTTGGGCTCGCTCCTCATCCTGCTGTTGAGAAGGCAATGGCTAAGCTGCAAGAGCTGTTGACAGTATCTGAACACTGGGATGACAAGGCTAGAACCCTGATAAAAGCCAGGTAAAAACTGAATCTTCCTCTTTCAGAACTATTGCAGTTACCACACACTGCTTTCAAGTAATTATTTTCCCAAACTTTCACAAAAATGAGGAAAGGTGAGTCTGTAGCACTCTGTGTACAGGAAAGAAAGTGAGATGGTATATTCTCTGTCCCAGCAGGCAGGAAATGGTTAACCCATCTTCCACTTGAAGGCATTTGGGTGAAGACGAGTCCTACAATAATGTATTGAGCCTAGTTTTAACTACAGGCATTAACTTGTTTCTGACCTGTACCACTTTAGACTTCAAGATGGAGCCTTATGTGTCTCCATGCTTCTCTGTATGTATGTACAGTATACATGCATACAGAATCTCTGCACATAAAAAACTGTTGTCAGGAAAGTGACCAGGCTAGAACTCTGCCCCGATTCAGGTAACCATGTGCACTAGTGAAGACCAGCACAAGGGCTCTCACTAGTGTATATGCTTCGCTCCTCCCCCACTTCCCCAAATCCACTCAGAAGGGTCAGGAATACTCCCCAGAGCAGCACATAGGAGGAGGAAAGATCAGAAGAGTGCAATGTTGAATTCCACCCTCTTATGTTTATGTTATCACCATTGGGCTGAGAGGATCCTCCAACTCTTGGTCCCCATTCCCCTGGTTAAAACGTAAAAATAGCATCTGTGGGGGATATTTTCCTTAGCAAAAAAGCGTTTTGTGGTGGGGGAACGGAGTCTGTGTGTGTATGCATGTGTTTGCTGAACTGCCTTGCAAGCAGCATATGCAGGCAAAGAGAGCATGGAAGGAGACAGCTGCTTTGGCTTGCTCTTGCTCCCCAGCTGGACAAGGCAGTGGCAGCCCAGTAGCAGAATCACAACAGAGCCCTTGCACTGCCTTCAGGGCACTCTGATGCAAATGCTGGGCTGCCTCTGCCTTGCCCAACCCATGCACCAAGGCGGCCTTGGATGGGGCAAGTGCGCTGGCCTGTCTCAGCTGCAGCTGCCTGTGGGGGGGGAGTCTAATGGATCCCCCACCCAGTCTGCCGGAGACATGGTGGGGGTCTCCTTTAAACTTCTCCTTTGAGAGGCGGGCAGCTGCACACCCCCAGTGGAGAAGTTTAAAGGAGCCCCCACCTCCCCAGAATCCCTCCCCCCGCGTCCTCCTTATTGGCCTTCAAGATATGGGAACCTTATGCAGGCAATTCTCAATTTGTGCATGTTCAGCGTTGGAAGAGAAGCAGGGTGGGCTTACACGTGTGATGACCTGGAATGTGACCCCCACATAAATGGGGGATTGCCTGTAAATTAAACTGAATTATATATTCATTTAATTTGTCTGTTGACATCCCATACTGACAATAAGTGCCTTATGATACTATAATTGTAGCAATTTTGCACTAGTGTTTGAGTAATAATACAACATTGTGATCATATATGTTTGTTTATTTTAAGACCACGGCAGTCATTAAGTAGTCTTGAAGCAGCAGTGAAGGGGATTGAGGAAATTCCTGCTTACCTTCCAAATGGCATAGCTCTGAAAGAGGCTGTAAAAAAGGCCAGAGACTGGCTACAGGAAGTGGAGGGCTTACAGGTAGGAAAGATATATTTACTCATCATCAGTGATGTTCATTAGTGATTTCAGTCTGACTTCATTTGTTTCTGTAGACTGTGTGGTGTTCAACTGCTGGCAGAAATTTAAGTTGTACAACTGATGTTTCCTTAGGGTAGGGATGGGGAGCCTGTGATCCTTCAGATCTTGTTGGGACTCCCATCAACCCCAGCCAGCATGTAGTCCAGCAATATCAGGAGTCCCACAAGTTCTCTGTATCTGCCTTAGATAGGCATGCAGCAGAATAATACAATTACTTTAATGTTTTTTTTAATAATGTTTCTACACTGTTAGGTTGGTGGACGTGTGCCTGTGTTAGATACACTTGTGGAACTTGTGTCTAGAAGTCGCTCTATTCCCGTACATCTTGAATATCTGCCAAGATTAGAATCATTAGTTGCTGAGGTTCAAACTTGGAAAGAGTGTGCAAGCAATACTTTTTTGACTGAGAATTCACCTTATTCTCTTCTTGAGGTAAGCAGTTTATGGTGTATACATGTTTGCTTTCAATTCAGTATTTGTGATATATACCCACCACATAGAAATTAAGAGTCAAAGGCTGACTGAAATACCACAAGTATCTTGTTCACATCCACAGGGTACATCAACTGAAAGTATCCCACAAAACTGGACAAGACACCTGACATAGATTTGTCCCAACTATGGTATTTGGATCACTATGAAATCAAGAATTTTGGCCTAAAATTGCCTAGCAAAACTCCCATAGCAGGCTTCTGAGGGTTCCAGCATACTGTTTCCTGTGGCAGATATCAGCAAACCTTTCACCTCTTTCAAAAGCTCTGCTGGACAGCTACTCGAGGATTTGATGGAGGCTGCAAACTAAGCCTTCATTGTTGCCTTCACCACTATGCAGTAGGCACAATTATGTGTTCTAGTAGTAAATGTTCAGTTACCCTCACAGCAGGCCTTATGCCTATTGTGCTTAAGCCATTGTCTGGCCTGAAGCTCCACAGAAAACCACAGGGGCATTCAGGCTCCATTGTGTCAATGGCCTATCACATCTCACCATTCCACAGTGAAACTAAGGCCTCCACATTTTATGCTGCCAGGAATTCACCTAGAATGCAAGAATCCATATTGACAAGTTCCTCACCAAGGCAAAGACAAAAGTATATGCTTTCTGTGTCAGGCCAGTGACAAACTTATGACTGATCCATGGTTGTCATGGAAGCCATAATGTCCTGAGCTGGACCACATTAATCCTAATTGCCCCTCCAAAAGGTGGCTTTCATGGTTCAGAGAGGTCTATCAGGACGATGTTATACATGACTGTGTGCAGTAACTAGTTTGGCCCTTGAGATTCCCAGATAACTATGATATGGGAAGTGGGATTATACAAGAAGTAAGTGCTGGAACTGACAGCCCTCAAGGTTCAGGTGACTGATGACTATCAGATTTTAAAAGATGTATTTGCAGTCTTCTGTTTAGTGTATGCCCCCTCCCATGTTTGTTCTTGGCTACAGCTCATGTTTAGTGATCAGTTAGCTTAACCATGAGTAAAAGGTAAGGTAAAGGACCCCTGGACCATGAGTAGCACTTCTGGTAAAGCATTAAGCTAAACCTTGGTTTAACGAGGTGTGGCACAATAGTAAAAAGTACTTGGGAGGAGTAAAATTATTGTGAGCTCCTCTCCAGGAGCCTGCAAGTTTGTCTTGCTGTGTTTTGCTAAACAGGTCAGTGTCTTGTTGCATCTCTCTTTTTTGACAGCATGACCTTGCATAGAACATCCTGATTCGGATGGATCTTTATTGCTTTTGCCACAACAGACTAACACAGCTACTGTGGATTGGCCATTTACAAGGAGGATACGATTATGTTGTTTTACACCAGGATGAATAATGGTTGTTCTGACTCTTCACCAGGTGTTGTGTCCAAGATGTGATATTGGAACATTGGGATTTAAAAGAAAAATGAAGAAATTAAAAGAGCCTGTCCCAAATGGAAAAAAGAAGAACACCAAATTAGAGAGTTTAAATGATTTGGAAAGAGCTTTATCTGAGAGTAAGGAAACTGCTGCTGCGGTATGTATACTGTTAGAAATGGGTTTGGAAATAGGTGTTCAGTAGATTAAGCTTTTCTCTTCCTTTGTTCTTTTATGATGCTTCATTTCTTCCATTTCCTTCTGTGTGGAGATGCACACTAATCCTTTTTTGTCTAGTACAGTCATACCTCGGGTCGCGAACGTGATCCATGCAGGAGGCACATTCGCAACCTGCAGCGCCGCGTCTGCGCATGCTCATGAGGCAATTTGGCGCTTCTGTGCATGACGTCATTTTGTGCTTCTGCACGAGCGCCGAAACCTGGAAGTAAACCGTTCCGGTACTTCTGGGTTCGGCACGGTCCAGAGCATTCGTAACCCGAGGTATGACTGTATATCTTTTTATGTTCTCTCCCAAATAAAGAGGGCATGTTTTAATACATTTTTTAAAAATGGACTTTCTGAGGATTTTGAGATAAGATGTGTTTGGGATGGATCTTCTGTTAATGAAAGTCAAGCCTCTTACTCTACATGTAAGAGTATTCCTTAACATTTGATGAAGTGTCAGACAATATGCCATTTAAAAAAAAGGTTCAAAAAGAATGCATCTGGTTTGACTCCCTAGTTGGAATCATAGAATTGTAGAGTTTGCAGGGACCCTGAGGATCATCTAAAGCTTTCTTGCAAGATTTGGAGAAAATTATAGTTGAGCCCTTCAGTTTAAAAACCTTGCTCTGAGGAATTTGACTGTTTTCATGTCATTTTCTTCCAGATGGCCACACTTGGTGAAGCCCGCTTAAAGGAGATGGAAGCACTGCATTCACTTAGAGCAGCAAATGAAAAAAAAATATTCTCCACTGAACAGGATGTAGAGATCAAAGTTTGTCTCTGCCAGAGTGAGCCCGCAGCACCAATGATACAGTGTGAACTATGCAGAGCGGTCTTCCATACCAGCTGTGTTTCAGTGCCCAGAACTTTGCAGGAACCTCGGGTGTGGCTCTGCCCTCACTGTCATAGATCTGAAAAGCCACCTTTAGAAAAGATTCTACCTTTACTGGCTTCCTTGCAGCGTATTCGAGTGAGACTGCCTGAGGGAGATGCTTTACGGTATATGATAGAGAGAACCGTGAACTGGCAACATAGAGCACAGCAGATGTTGTCCTCAGGGAATATAAAACTTATACAAGACAAAGTGGGCTCAGGTATACTGTACAGCAGATGGCAAACCATGGCAGGCCAGTTGCAAGAGACAAGTAAGGTAAGGTTCTCCTTGATAAGGGGAGCTCTCCAGGATGTGTTGTGCAACATCCAACTGACACATTTATCTAAACTCTGAGCCAACAATACTGTGGTAAATTATTAAGGAATTACATGCTAATTCCCAGCCTTGGTTCACACACATTTATTACTTAATGGATTGTCCTATTAGGCCATGAATTCTACTCTCGCTCCTTGATACGTAGCCTTGTTGTGGATTAAAGCTGCCTTATGTTCCTGTCCTAAACTGTATCATTTAGAATAAAGTAAATCCTCCTTATCAGTCTTGCGTCTCTGGCCCTTCATCAGCTCTTCTGTCATGGACCTCCAGTCTGCTTGTGGACAAGCTGATCTGATGTCAGTCTGTTTAGCTGGGTTGGGATGAAACTTGTTTGACTATTTGTCTTGGGGGGGGGTAACACCCCCCTCCCCCAAGGTCTAATTAGATTTGACTATGTGGTATCACAAGGCCAAACTGGAGAGAAGGCAAAAATTTGCCATCATTTTAAAGTGGTGTAAATGTTGATGCCTCTAGTGTCTTCCCCAAATGAAATGGTTATGTGTTTTTCATGGAAAATGAGGCTCCTTTCTCCCCTACCTTAATGTGATAGTCTTTTGTCTGCAAAGGACAGGCACATCTTGCATGGCAATGTGAGATAAGCTTTGCTCAATCAGACTAAAGGTCTAGTGTGGTATCCTGTGTAGTACTTAATTTTGTATGTCATGAATCTACTGCCAAGGAGTTTCATTGAGTTACCCCAATTTCTGATGTTATAAAAGAGAGTAAAAAATAAAACACTTTCACTTTCTCCATAACGTACAGTATAACATTGTTAACTTCTGTCACATTCCCATTTAATCATTTATTCTTATCTAAAAAGCCCCAAATCCATTCAGGAAGGTGATCAACAATGTTGGTTGCCCTTTTCTTTCCTGTTTTCTATGTGCCTTTTTTGAGACGAGGCAATCATAACATGGAATTTGCTTTTGTTACTTCTACACACATGAGTTGACATTTTTCATTAGTTGTCTCTTTAACCCCCTAAAACTTTTCCCCCCAAGTCACAGACAGATTAGACCCTATTACTGAATGTGTGGTTAGAATGTTTTGCCCCTTCACATTTCAATGGCTTTTCATTTGCTACTTTTTGCTGGCCGTCCACCCAGTTTGGTGAGATGCTTTTTGGAGTTCCTCACATGTTTGTTGAGTTTTCACAATCCTGGATAAATTGGTACTGTATTTACTGCAAACTTTGCTACGTCACCCCTAACTCCAGATCACTTATGTCTAAATTAAATAGCATCTGCTCCAATTCTGATAATGCCTACATGCATTACTCTGTTGTGGAAAATTGTTTATTCCTCACTTCTGCTTCCTGTTCCTTAATCAGTTTCCAGTCCAAAAGAGGACCTAATCCAGTGACTTCAGTTTGTTTTAGATGGTTATAATATTGTGTTTTAAATTGTTGTAGCCAGACATAGCACCTTATGATGAAGAGTGGCTAATAAATTGAAATAATAATAATAGAACTTTCTAAAACTAAGATATTGGGCATGTCATTTTAATCAATTGTCAATTTAAAGTTACGTTTTAACACCATGATCATTCAAGTTCACAGCATGTTAAAGAAATAAGGTGGTGTTTAATTGCTTCTCTTTAATTAGGTTTCACAGACAATTGGTGCGACATCTTTCTCTTTGCCACATGACTGGAATAACAGACCCATGCATTTACACTCTCCTTTCTCTACAGGACAAAACTGCATCCCCCTTCATGGTAAGTATGCTGTACTTATCATTCATCAGTGTGAAATCCTAAACATAACATTATGAGCTCCTTTGTGTAGGGTCTTGTAGGCAGAGAGTTTGTAAAAATAATTTCAATTTGCTTGATATGCTTTGGAAAGAAAAGTTTTAAAGCTTCACCATTTTTAAACTTCACCACTGATAATTAAAAATTATTTTGTTTGTCACTCTAGCCATTAGTGCAGAGCTGAATGAACTGATGATGGAAGCCCAACTACTACAGGTTTCACTACCCGAAATACAAGAGTTGTATGAGATCTTATTCACAAAGCAAAGCCCAGTTGCAAAGACAGAACAGAGGTCACCAGTAGGACCAACAAGTGAAAAGGTAAGCTTTTAGGACTGGGGTCCATCTCAGAAAGGGAGTGATTGCTTGAATCTGCTGGTTTTGAAAATCTTGTTTTAATTGCTGTAATGTAAATATAGGCTCCCCCCCCCCATCAACAGTGCACATGCACACACAGAAGCATTTTCCTATGTATCACTTTTATTTCTCCCCTCCCTCAACATCAGCCACCAGGAGATGATAGAGAGGGCACACTAGAAATCCAGCTCAGTTGTTTCTCTGTACCCCTTCCCCCCAAAAAACACACCAGATATGCAGTTGCAATGGAATTCTTACAAATGTTCTGTTGCATAAGCTTTGCCAAACCAAAGCTCTAATGTCCAGGTTTTTGTGACATTGCTTACAAGCTCCAAAAGTGGTTAGGGATAGCTTGCATGCTGTGGCAGTTCACAGCCGATATGTGTGCTCTCAATATTAATTCCCTTGCACTTAAAAGGTGACAGGAGGTTTTTGTGTCTGTGTTGAAAAAATGGTAAAACTTTTCAAAAAAAATCTCATTCTTAAGTGCTATAAGAAAGAGATGCTGAAGTATTATGCTTAATATGTGCTTCTCATTAAATGTGTGGATGGTTACTGCATAGCATGCAGAAGTATAAGGAACTGGCTATGTGGTACTTTATGAACTTCTAATGCATGTTTCTTGTAGACTGATTTTTGTCGAGGGAAGAGAGATGGAATTTGCTCTGTGGAAAGGAAGCTGAAGAGACATTTTGAGAGAGGAGATTTCTGCGGTGAGATGAGAACACGAGTCAGAAAAATAGCTCCCAACAAGAAAAAACTGAAATTATCTCATTTGAGGGAACTGGGTACTAGCAAGCTGGAAAGAAACAGGTTGTTTGACATACAGCGGTCTGGTGAAAGCCAGTTGCTTCTTTCGGATATGTCCTTCTCTGAACAAGAAGAATCTGAAGATGAGGATGCCATCTGCCCAGCTGTCAACTGCCTGCAACCTGAAGGTGATGAGGTAAGTTGAAGGAAATATCTGTAAAGGATGTAAAAATGCATGGTTTGGTAGAATCATAGAGATGGAGGGGGCATTGTAGGCCACCCAGGACAAACAAACCCAGTTCTTTCAGCCTTTCACCCTAAGACTATTTTCTGAACACCAGTTTTTCTATCTCCTCAAAGTATTGTGCCCAGTACAGGATATGGTACTAGTAGACTGCTAGACTTGTAGCTACAGAAAACTTGCTAGCAAACAGATATAAAAGTGATGTACTATATTTGTTGTTGTGTGAAGACTTTTAACTCTCTCTTTGTGTCTAGGTGGACTGGGTCCAGTGTGATGGCTGCTGCAATCAGTGGTTCCATCAAGTATGTGTGGGTGTCTCTCCAGAAATGGCAGAAAAAGAAGACTACATATGTGTGAGCTGTACGGGAAAGGACTCCCCATATCGAAAGTAACATGCCTGATGAACATAAGGACTCTACAACAGAAGATTAGCTTTTTTTTTCCTCCACAAAGCCACTGGGCTGGTTTTAGAGCCAAGTTGCAAATGGTGCTACTTCTATCCTAATGGGATCATTTTTCAGACCTTAAAACAATTTGACACTTTTGTATTTTTATCCTTTAAGCTGTTTGTGGTTATTGAGGTTTGAAATGCTGACTGTTCAGACAGGGGTTTTTCGCCAGTTTGAAGGCATCAAAACATGCACCTTTTCATGTATAGCATTAAATTACCTCTTTGAAATTTACCAGCACATTTAATCAACTCTGTTTAGGTGCAAAACACTGCACTAAGAATTCCCATAATTCCTCTTTTTGAAGAAATCCCTGTTTACTCTTTTGAACATTTTTGAAAACTTTAGATTCCCCCCCCCCCTTTGATTTTGTAGACTAGGTTTATTTATCTGAGCAATAACTTCTGTGTCTGGTTTCAGTGACTGGAATTCTATTTCTGAACAGCGTGTGGTGCTTTTAGCATTGGTTAATGTACAGAAAGCAAATGTTTAGGTTCTAGTGTCACTGATGGACTAGTGATGTAGGAGACAAGAAAGCTCTGTAAAGTAATGGCCACAGCTGTATTTTGGCTTTTTCTTCTTTTTTGGTAGCTTGTATCAAATGTTGCAGTTTATATTGTGGAATAAACCCTTGGTTATGTTACAAAATTCAATGCTGGTGTCTTCAAAGATGTTGCATTGCAGCTGTTTCCCACCTTGATCACTTTTATGATGCATGTTTTCACATAATTATGTTTTTAAAAGCATCCATGCCATTGCATTTTGAGACGTCTTTCTTTCCTTAATCCCACAGAGCCTAGATCTGCCTTGTAAAAACCTACTTCTTCATTACCTGTGGCAAATAGGTGTAGAAACTTAACAAATCTGTTTCTTTTCTAAGACCACGAATGTGTAGGCAAGTGGGTTTTATGAGGTAGTAACTTTTGTAGATATGTTTTACAAAGGTCTCTCAGATGACATAAATGATGGAAGGGCCTTGCTCAGTGTAGAGTCCATGCTCTGCAGGCAAAACATCCCAGGTTCAGTCCTCAGCATCTCTAGACTTGTCACAGAATTCTGATGGAAATTGGTGTGGAAAATGCCAATGTTCACTTATTTGTCCCATGTCTGGAACAGAAATCAATTCAGTGAATATGATTGGTATTTGCTCTTGTTTTGAGTTCGCCAGTGGTGCATGATTGATTGCGTCTTTCCCCATTTGTATTGAGTTCCCTATGTGTTGAAATGAATGACCATTGCATTGAAATGGTGTGTAATAACGTAATAATAGCAATTAATGTAAAACTCTGCCAAATTGGAAAGTGAGTCTAATAATGTAGTTTGTGTCAGAAGACAAACTGCAGCAGAATGGACATAAATGTCTTCTTCCATTCCTAGCATCTCCAGGTATGGGTGGGAGAGACCACTGCTTTAAACCCTGAGTGCCACTGCTAGTCAGTACCTGAGCTAGATGGACTAATGGTCTGATTCAATATGAGAGTCAGGATTCATCTGTGAGCTTTGTCAGTACAAGCCCTGCCCACGGCTATCTTATGTATTGGACTGGTGTTCCTTTTTGTGTCAATTCCTCATGGTATATATTTGCTCACTTCTGACTTCGGTAAGTTTTTGGACAGCAGTCTTCACAACCAGATACCATTCTTTCCCAATTCATGGGTGACGAGAATACAGTTTGGAACTCTTGACCAGTGAGAAAAAGGACAGAAATATTCCTATCAGCTTTGATCTTCTTGCTTCTATCTCTATATAACTGCCACTACTAACATGTCCGACTGAGTTCAGAATCAATGTTATGTTAGATGATAGCTCAGTCAGCAGAGAATGAGACTCTTGACATACATTTGGCCTAAAATGTAACTTGCTAGCAGAACGAAAAAACATTGGCTGGCTGTTATATATTTTTTTAATGCCAAAAAATGCCAATACATTTAAAGCATAAAACATATTTGTAACACAAAAATCAAAAACTGGAATTCTTATTTACAGGCTTCTTATTTCATTTTAACTTCTGGAATTAGTGGTGGGAATATGCTATGGGATTAGTTCTTAAGACTTGCGCTAAATCTGACAGCTAGTGAGTACAAGCAGTACAAATTATGGATGCTATAGTCCAGGAGTTTCTTCTGTCTATCTTCAGCCCTTGTAGTGGTTCCAGAATAGCAATGGAAACTGTGTTTTATAATAAAGTATTGTCCCAACTGCAATGGGTTGGCTGCACTGACCAGTAGCACTTTCAGAATTCCCATTACTTGAGAACAAAGCATATTAAGACAGCCTTCCCCAGCCTGGCACTTGCCAAATGTTGGGACTGCAGTTCTCATAATCCTTTACCCATTGTCGTGATGGCTGGGGTTGAGGGCAGTTGGGAGTCTCAACATTTGGAGCACCAGCCTGAGGAAGGCTACCTGAGGGAAAGCCTTTCCTTGAAAGCCATGCCCGAAACAATCCTAATGCCACATTTATTTATTTTAATAAATAAAGAGCATATTGATCAACACTTGGGCGGAGGGGCAGAATGAAAAATATTTTGCTCCTTTATGAAGAAATCTGTTCCAGAACTGTATAAAAAGATTGTGTGTGAGAGAAATACTGTCCTAGGTGTATTCCTTTCCAAAATGCTGTGTTGCTTGGGTGGAAAATCAGTGGACACCTCTGCTAGCAGATTCTGAGGGAACGTGATTTTTGCAGACTAGCTCTTCCTGCTGTAGTCAACCTATGCCACCTCCCATATTTTCAGAAGTGTCCCTCAACATTCGCTCTGATTTTGGGGAAATGCTTGTACCTGTGGGGGCAAGGAAGAAATGGTGAACAACCCCCTCTGTGATCATCCATTGGCTTAGCAGAAGCACCTGCTGAATCAAAAGTCCTCTTGTGAGCTTAAGAACACCAACGCGTATCTTTGAGTTGGCACAACTCATCCAAGTTATACAGTGGTACCTCGGGTTACAGACGCTTCAGGTTACAGACTCCGCTAACCCAGAAATAGTACCTTGGGTTAAGAACTTTGCTTCAGGATGAGAACAGAAATCATATGGTTGCGGCTTGGCAGCTGCTGGAGGCCCCATTAGCTAAAGTGATACCTCTAGGTTAAGAACGGACCTCCAGAACGAATTAAGTTCTTAACCCAAGGTACCACTGTACCATGAAAACACAAAGTAGCCGCATCAATAGAGTAGTAACAAAAGTTTTGTAGACTGTTCAGCCCTTAGATTTTCAGAAATGTACCCTCTTCAGACCAATAAACATCTTATTTCAATCGACAATGTTACCTTGGAGCCAGTGCTGCCAGCCTTTCCCTTTATGAGAGATGCATGTTTAAAGGTAAAAACATTATTGGCCCATGACAGTGTTTTTATTTTGGGGAGAGGGGAGCACCTATTGTATGGGAGTGTAAGAAAGAGTGGCCAATATTACATTGTTTTGCCAGGTTCCTGCAAAGGCCCTCAGCTTCGAAAGCACTGCATTGTGGGAAGGAAACAAAAAACCAGACTTTATCATATCACCACTGCACAGCCAGCATGAGATTGGGTTACATACAGTGGTCTGTTTGGTTCCCTGTACAATAGTGAGGTTATTACAGAGAGATTGCCATCATTTTGACAGAGTCAGATCTAGAACACAAGGACGCTGGTATAAGAAAACACTGAGATCTTTCATATGGAAGCACTTAAATAGGGTTGTTTTGTCACCATGCCGGTCTATGCAAAGCAGTGTTTTCAAGCATTTACTCTAGAACACATGGGTGCTGATGTAACAAGCCAGTCCTGGAAACATTTAAATTGTCACCGTGTTGATCTGTGCAAAGCGTTGTCCTCTCAGGCATTCTCTTTAGTGAAAGCCGTTGCACAACAAAGCCAGCTAGGGAGCTTTGTCCTAAAATAGCAACTATGAAATTGGGTTAGTACAAACACTGTATTGGTAATAGGCCAGAAATAATAATGTCTCTGTTCATCTGGATGTTTATAGGCTCTGTCATGCACTTCACTGACATGACACATGTCTCACTACTGCCTGCTCATGAGATCTGAACTGGCATATTTAATTCTGGCTACAACCCAACTTTACCTCAGAATGTGCTAGTTCAAAAGGAAGATGCCTATAGTCAGACCATGCTTGTGGTTTCATGCATCCATCTGCAGGACAAACAATAGGGTATTTATAGGACATGTTGGATTTGTGAAAAATCCACACATTTTTTCTGTGGTTTTTGCATGATTAATTAAATGCATTTCAGCCACTCTTAAGAAAAGCATTGCAAGCCATTCAGCAGTTTGCTTCAGCATACAATTGGGGGGTGGGGGTGGAGGAAAAAGAACTTTGCTATGTATTGATGCTGCAGGACATTTGTTACAGGTGCCACATAATACTTGTTCTGCACTTGTAATAAATCTGTCTTTTAGTGTGGCAGCATGTACACTGTGGAACTTCCTGTGAATGAGGTCAGGTAGTAGGCACTTTCACTGTAATCTTAATGGTGCCTGTTTGAAACATATTTTGTTTAGGCAAGCCCTCCAGGCATGTAGAAGTTGCAAGTATTTTTTTTCTTTTCAGCTCTGATTAATAAAAGTCTCCTCTCATCATCATCATTATTATATTTATATATCAACTTCGATTTGAAATTACAAGGCAATGTACAAAAAAAAAACACACAGTACAAAATAAATCAGCAGACAATAGACAAGGACAGACATAAAATTTATAAATGCAACCAAATTCTGGTCAATTCTTAGGGCCTCTTGGTGTAGCCTTTGTATTTTGTATCCTCCATAGCACCCGTCCAATCCATATAAGGGAAGTCAGCTGTGGCAATACAGTGTAGCCCTTCAGTTCTCCTGTTCTTCCAGGGCTGTACGAGCAGTTGGCTTAAGAAAGCAGCCCTTATTGGGCTTTCAGCAATCTTCTCTCTCTTTACTGCCTCACCACTATTTGAAGTACAGCCAAGAGAATCATGCCAAGCTACAGCTCTGCTTGCTTTTAGCTCATAGTTCACTACTGAGAAGGATGGGTGAGTGGGAGGGCATTTTAATTCTGATGGTGGCAGTGAGGGGGGGAAATGCTTGGTTTTTTAGAGACACAATATTGTGTATGCACAGTGATGGCTGTTCATTAATAGCAATCATGCATGCTATCCAGCAGGGGCCCATGACATGTATACAACCATGTGCCATCTCAAATAATATTTTTTTCTGGTCACCTCACCACCCACCTAACTTTTGATATCAGGGACACCCAGAGGAGCTCTGATTACCTTAATATCCAGACAGTGGGAGCTTGCAGTCCTTTCAGATGCCCCTTCAGTACATCTCCACATTTTACCACTGCTCAGCTGACTGTCCAGAGCTTTGCAATGGCCAGAACAAATCAGAATGAATGTAAAGAATGTAATTCTAAGCACACATGAGAGTAAGCCTGGTGAAACCTGGTGGGATAAGTCCCACGATTGGAATGTAATAATGGAGGGATACAATCTATTTCAGAGAAACAGACCAGACAAGAAAGGAGGAGGAGTGGCGTTATATGTCAGGGATGTGTATACCTGTGAAGAGATCCAAGATTTAGAACCTCAAAGCCAAAGTGAGAGCATTTGGGTCAAAATTAAGGGAGAGAAGAATAACAGTGACCTCATTGTGGGAGTTTACTATAGATCCCCAAGCCAAACGGAGGACATAGATGATGCCTTCCTGGAACAGATGGCCAAGCATGCAAAAGGAAGGGAGATAGTAGTAATGGGGGACTTCAATTACCCGGATATTTGTTGGATGTCAAACTCAGCCAAGAGCATAAGGTCAAACAGATTCCTCACTGGCCTTGCAGACAACTTCATTGTCCAGAAAGTGGGAGAAGCTACAAGAGGAACAGCCATTTTAGATCTGGTCCTAACCAATGTTGATGACCTGGTTAGTGGGGTAGAAGTGGAAGGATCATTAGGCGCGAGTGATCATGCTCTTCTGAAGTTTACTATACAGCGGAAAGGAGCAGCCAAGCATACTAGGACTCAATTTCTCGACTTTAAGAAAGCCGACTTCATAAAACTTAGGGAAGTGCTGGGTGAGATCCCATGGACAGTAATACTAAAAGGAAAGGGAGTTCATGATGGCTGGGAGTTTGTTAAGAGGGAGATAGTAAAAGCACAACTTCAGGCAATACCAATGAGACGGAAACATGGAAGGTGCCTAAAGAAGCCAGGGTGGCTATCTAAAGAACTTTTAACTGAGTTAAGATTAAAAAAGGATGTGTACAAAAAATGGAAAAGGGGGGAAACCACCAAAGAGGAATTCAAACAAATAGCCAGCACGTGTAGACACAAAGTCAGAAAAGCTAAAGCACAGAATGAACTCAGGCTTGCTAGAGAGGTTAAAAGCAACAAAAAAGGCTTTTATGGGTATGTTCGTAGCAAAAGGAAGAACAAAGAAACAGTGGGGTCACTCAGAGGAGAAGATGGTGAAATGCAAACAGGGGACACAGAAAGGGCTGAACTCCTCAATGCCTTCTTTGCCTCAGTCTTCTCCGATAAAGAAAACAATGCCCGACCTGAAGAATTTGGAGCAAATGATTCAGCAGAGGAAACACAGCCCAGAATAACTAAGGAGATAGTACAAGAATACTTGGCTAGTCTAGATGTATTCAAGTCTCCAGGGCCAGATGAACTGCATCCAAGAGTATTAAAAGAACTGGCAGATGTGATTTCAGAACCACTGGCAGTCATCTTTGAGAATTCCTGGAGAACAGGCGAAGTCCCGGCAGACTGGAGGAGGGCAAATGTTGTCCCTATTTTCAAAAAGGGGAAAAGAGAGGACCCAAATAATTACCGCCCAGTCAGTCTGACATCAATACCAGGGAAGATTCTGGAGCAGATCATTAAGCAAACAGTCTGTGAGCACCTGGAAAGGAATGCTGTGATCACCAATAGTCAGCATGGATTTCTGAAAAATAAGTCATGTCAGACTAACCTGATCTCGTTTTTTGACAGAATTACAAGCCTGGTAGATGAAGGGAACGCAGTGGATGTAGCCTACCTTGATTTCAGCAAGGCATTTGACAAGGTGCCCCATGATATTCTTGTAAAGAAGCTGGTAAAATGCGGTCTTGACTATGCTACCACTCAGTGGATTTGTAACTGGCTGACTGACCGAACCCAAAGGGTGCTCATCAATGGTTCCTCTTCATCCTGGAGAAGAGTGACTAGTGGGGTGCCACAGGGTTCTGTCTTGGGCCCGGTCTTATTCAACATCTTTATCAACGACTTGGATGATGGACTCAAGGGCATCCTGATCAAATTTGCAGATGACACCAAACTGGGAGGGGTGGCTAACACCCCAGAGGACAGGAACACACTTCAAAACGACCTTGACAGATTAGAGAACTGGGCCAAAACAAACAAGATGAATTTTAACAGGGAGAAATGTAAAGTATTGCACTTGGGCAAAAAAAATGAGAGGCACAAATACAAGATGGGTGACACCTGGCTTGAGAGCACTACATGTGAAAAGGATCTAGGAGTCTTGGTTGACCACAAACTTGACATGAGCCAACAGTGTGACGCGGCAGCTAAAAAAGCCAATGCAATTCTGGGCTGCATCAATAGGAGTATCGCATCTAGATCAAGGGAAGTAATAGTGCCACTGTATTCTGCTCTGGTCAGACCTCACCTGGAGTACTGTGTCCAGTTCTGGGCACCACAGTTCAAGAAGGACATTGACAAACTGGAACGTGTCCAGAGGAGGGCAACCAAAATGGTCAAAGGCCTGGAAACGATGCCTTATGAGGAACGGCTAAGGGAGCTGGGCATGTTTAGCCTGGAGAAGAGGAGGTTAAGGGGTGATATGATAGCCATGTTCAAATATATAAAAGGATGTCACATAGAGGAGGGAGAAAGGTTGTTTTCTGCTGCTCCAGAGAAGCGGACACGGAGCAATGGATCCAAACTACAAGAAAGAAGATTCCACCTAAACATTAGGAAGAACTTCCTGACAGTAAGAGCTGTTCGACAGTGGAATTTGCTGCCAAGGAGTGTGGTGGAGTCTCCTTCTTTGGAGGTCTTTAAGCAGAGGCTTGACAACCATATGTCAGGAGTGCTCTGATGGTGTTTCCTGCTTGGCAGGGGGTTGGACTCGATGGCCCTTGTGGTCTCTTCCAACTCTATGATTCTATGATTCTATGATTCTAAGCCCATTTCAATCAGGGTTCCCTAACTGGTCAGAAATAAGTTCGTATAGTCCCTCGACAGTCAAGAAGCAAGGTCATTTCTCCTCCCTGTCTTTTGTCTTGTTATTTATTTTAAATTTTATTGATTAAATTTGTATACCACCCTTCATCTGACGATCACAGGGCCGTTCGCAACATACAAAATGAAAACAAAAAACACATCATAATCATCCTCATTCTCATCAACAAACAAACCAATAACCAGTAGGGAGGAACATGTGATCTTCGTTGGACTCCAACTCGCACCATTCCCAGCCAGCGTAACCAATGGTCAGGGGGTGAAGGAAGTTGTAGCCCAGCAAGGGCCAAACATTCCCCACCCCCTGCTTTAAGATGTAGGTGAACAGTCAATTTTTGTATTGTATCTGCCCATCCCTGTTTCCAGCAAAAGCTATTGAGCTGGACCCCTAAGCCAGCCAAAAATGGATGGATCCCACCGTCCATTTTTTTATTTCAAAAGTCAGCCTGTTCAGTCAAGGCGGGCGAGTCTGAATGGGGTCAAGAAAGGAGCATGATAGCGGGGACATGCTGAAGACCTGCGAAAGGGGATCCATCTTCACCCTGGACAAAGTGGTGAAGCGAAACAAGGAGACCTGGCTGGTCATCAGTGGGCGCCCGCTTCCTCAGTGGGCATCCAGGTGGAGAGGAGATTCTGCTTGAACAAGCTGGTAGAGATGCCACTGAGAACTTTGAAGATGTTGGCCACTCTTTGGATGCCCGAGAGATGCTTGACCAATGCCTTATAGGAGAGTTTCATCCGTATGGCAGTAATCCTAATGCCTCCAAGGTTCCAAACAAGTCTTCTTCGAAAGAATGAAGTTTCCAGACAGTCTGGCTGATCCCTGTTTTGGGAGCCACAGTCTTGGGATTGATGTATCCCTACTACATGATGGATGGGAAATTCTCCTGATTTGACCTTGCTGAGCCTTTAGGACTGGAAACCATGCCTTGCCACTGAAAATGGGGTTTTACTAAATTTGATGAACATAGATTTTGTCCTTCACTTGCATCAGCCAGTCCAGCAGCCCTGCTGTCTGCAAAGCTAAGCAGGAATTTGGTGGGGCTCACTGCTATCTTTCTTGTAACTGCAGAAACAGCAACTTCCTGCCATTCCATGGCATGGCATTTCTGTCACCATTGACCATGAGTCACTTTTCATCCAGCAGCTTCTGACTTGTCGTGATGGTGACCTATGCCAGCCTGTCCCATTAAGTACCAGCAGAATGAGATGGCATGCTGTCAACATTTCTCTTTAGCAGACCAGCAAGAGAAATGGCTCCACCAGCACAGCGCAGACTGGGAACAGCAGTACACCTGCCTCTTCTCGGGTGTTTTCCTTCAGCTTCTTTCCGTACATGGTTTTTTGAAACGGTTAAATGGGTACATTTTTCTTTCAGTCTTCTGCTTTACATAGTCTACCTTTTTAATCTGCCTGATCTGTAATAAAGGACTCCTCCAATTAAAAAAAAAAAGTAAAAGTTGTCAGCCTAAGGATGCGATGCTTCCATCCGTGCTGCAGGGGGCGCTCTCCGAGAACTGGTTCCGGCGGGATCCTCGCCGGCGCCGCTCTCCGCGCGAGAGCACGTCGTTGCGTGCGCGTTTGGCGCGCGGTGGCGGCAGCAGCCGCGGCCCTCAGCCCGCCTAGTGCCGCCTTTCCCTCACCCGCTGCTGCCTTTCCTCCCGCCTCGCGCTTCCTCCCGCCCCCACCCCCCAGCCCCGCGGAGGTTCTCCCTCGCCTTTGCTGCTGCTCTCCTCAGGGGCGCGGCGGGATGGCGGGCGTCGCGTCGGGCGTGGGGCCAGGCCCTGTGGCTCAGGGGCTGAAGGAGGCGCTGGTGGAGACCCTGAACGGCATCCTGTGCCCGGTGCAAGGGGTGCGCGCAGCTGCCGAGGAGCAGGTGAAGGTGCTGGAGGTCACCGAGGGTGAGTGTGGGGGCAGCAACTGCCGACGGGGTGGGGGGGGAGGCTCTGAGGGGAGCGGAGCCTCCCGCTTCTTCCCTTTTGTGGGCCTCGGGTCTCCCCGGCCAGGGCGATGGGCAGAGAAGGAGATGGAGCTGCTCCTCGGTTTCCCAGTTCTGGTATAACCCCCTTTGGGGGGGGGCTTTTGGGGGGCAGGGGTTGGAAAGGACTTTTCGCAGAGCTTGAGGTGGGCGGGGAAACTCGTGTCCTGCCTCTGCCGCCCCCGGTTCCGCGCTCCCTTCAGGGTCCTGCCCCAGTCTCGCCTCTTCTTCGGCACCGGAGATGCCGAGGCTTCCTTTCCAAGTCGTCCGGAGTTTATATGTCTCGGAGTGGGCTTCCTCCGGCGGCCCCGCTTCTCCTTTTGTGCCCATTGTGTATGTAAGGCATAAATCGGCCTTCGTCTGGTGAGTGTCGTCGGCCTGACCCTAAGGGTCGCCGCAGCGGTGCGGCCACACAACTACTACAGGGTGCAGTTAAAAAGTGGCTCCCTCCCTTTTGTGCTAACGGCGGGTCCTTGGTCAGAAAAGGTTGAAGAGGGTTCCTCATGGGATAAGGTTGGGTGATGGGGAAGGAGGGGGCTTTGTCTGGGCGCCTTGCTGAAGTTCGCCTATAAAGCAGCATTAAGGGTTTCCAAGCTAAATTATTCAGACTTTAAAGAGCAACACTGAACTGAGTGAGATAGTAATATCTCTGTAGTAAAATTGGTTGGCCTAAAGGGTTGCGTACGGCCGGGTTTTAATGAGAAAAAGCTGTGCTCATTAAGTGTAATAGAATTAAATAGAGATGTAGATCTTAAAGCCTTCTGCAGAAATGTTTCTAAAAGGCGTTCTTTCCTACTTAAGACTAGCTTAGGTGTATACAGTACTGTCGCAGGGTATACTGTCTTTCTCCCACTTCTCCTCTGGAGCATTGTTATGCTCACTGTGATAAGCTAGCTGTGGGAGTGCCTGGTATGTAAATATTCCCACACAGATTGTGATCTACCATGTGAACTGGTGCAGATCAACAAGGGCTGAAACATTGCATGTCTGAATTGCAGAGTCTGAATGTGCTGATACTTCACTCCATAATTTCCAAATTAGGCTTTTTAAATGTGCTCTAAAACCCATTTAAACTCCATAGATTTAGACATAGCAGTTCCATAAACATAATAAATTACTTCAGTTTAATGTAGAGAGTTATAATAAGATCTGAATTCTGTGTGGTTATTAGTTGTTGTGTGTGTGTTATATGTGTTGATATATACCCATATGCATACATACATACATACATACATACATGTGTGCTTATATGTGGTTAGATCCAACTCCCACCAGTCTCAGCCAGGACAGTCAGTCATCAGGGGTAATAAGACGTGTATTCCAACCATTAGCTGATGGACATCATGTGTCCCAACCCTGTTCTAAGGAAATTAATTTCTCCTGCCAAAATACCACAATAGAAAAAAAATCTGCTTTAGCTTTATTTATCGATTTTTGAATTATTTATGTGCTTATGCGTTAGGAATATTTTGTTGAAATATTTAAAAACGATGTTTTCCATAGCAAATTCAAGTTAAATAAGCCTTTAAGAAATTTATCTCCTTTCCCTCTCTTGCCACCCCCAGTCTGGTAACTTAAATGACTAATGAGAAGAAAATTCCTGAGATAGGTAGTATGTAATGTGTTGTGGGCAGATACGATTGCTACTTGGTCACTGTTGTGCAAACGTGTTATGCAGGCAAGTGGAGCTATGGGGGGGAGGCATAACTACCTACCGTATTTTTTGCTCTATAGGGCGCACCGGACCATAGGGCGCGCCTAGTTTTAAGGGGGGGAAATTATTCCCCCCCCCAGCCCCAAAGAGCAAAGAAGCCAAGACAGCGAGCGGGATCCATCCCGCTGGCTGTTTTGGCTTCCTCCGAAGGCTTGCGAATAGCTGCCTGAAGCCTGGAGAGCGAGAGGGGTCGGTGCACACCGACCCCTCTTGCTCTCCAGGCTTCAGCGAAAGCCTGCATTCGCTCCATAGGACGCACACAAATTTCCCCTTCATTTTTGGAGGGGAAAAAGTGCGTCCTATAGATTGAAAAATACGGTACTTTCAGAAGCAAGTCATGAACAATATAGCACTTTTGTGGTGTTGTTCTTGTTGTTTGAAAGCTGTCATTGCTTGAAGGAGAAGTACCAATATTTATGCGTATTTGTACCATATTTTCTGGTTTTGTCTGTTTTAAGCAGTTTGATTATGTCACTTCAAAGGGAACTTCCTTCAGACACCCAACCCAGCTGAAGCTTCTCCCAATGTGGTTTCTTTCAGTTGATGAACTTCTATCTCTGGCACAACTTAATTGGAGATGTCTGCTGAGTAAAGTACAAATGTGTGTTGAGGTATTGGTGGAGAGGGCAGAAAGATTAATCGTACAAAGAGGACAGAGATGGCATTATTAAAGTGTCACTAATTATTGCAATAAAAGAAATCAGTTGTATAGCCTTCTGAGAAGGCTTATCCATAAGGCTTCTTCACATAGGATTAAGCTTTAATGATGTATATTTTAAGATCAGAAGTAAGTTGTGCATGTTTTCTTTGTAACTTAGCTTTATCTGTACCTATCCTGCAAGCCAGCCCACTTTTTTTGCTTAATTCTTACATTTCAAGAGCTGATTGCACTAAGGAATGCTGGATTGAAGAGAATTTACAGCACACTATTGTGTATGAAAGTATGAGAGTGCCATAGGTCATCACAATAGGATAATACTAGCCTGCAGAAAACTCTAGGCTGCCTCATTTTTTTTTGAGAGCTCATAAAAATATTAAACAGGAAGCAGCTTTGGACTCACTTTTCCAATGCTTAGAGTACACCAAGTCATAAACTATCCTTAAAACACAAAACTTAACCATATTGTTGAGCATGTGGGGAAGAGACATTATGAGACACTCCAGATAATGGCCTTTTAAAACAATTGAAGCCAAATGTCAAACTTTATGAAATTTTATTTGGTGAAAGGTGGGGGGGAAAGAAAAGGGAAGGCAAAAACACACAGAGAGACTTAAAATGAACTAAGTAAATATCTTAGAATCATAGAATCATAGAGTTGGAAGAGACCACAAGGGCCATCGAGTCCAACCCCCTGCCAAGCAGGAAACACCATCAGAGCACTCCTGACATATGGTTGTCAAGCCTCTGCTTAAAGACCTCCAAAGAAGGAGACTCCACCACACTCCTTGGCAGCAAATTCCACTGTCGAACAGCTCTTACTGTCAGGAAGTTCTTCCTAATGTTTAGGTGGAATCTTCTTTCTTGTAGTTTGGATCCATTGCTCCGTGTCCGCTTCTCTGGAGCAGCAGAAAACAACCTTTCTCCCTCCTCTATGTGACATCCTTTTATATATTTGAACATGGCTATCATATCACCCCTTAACCTCCTCTTCTCCAGGCTAAACATGCCGAGCTCCCTTAGCCGTTCCTCATAAGGCATCGTTTCCAGGCCTTTGACCATTTTGGTTGCCTTCCTCTGGACACGTTCCAGTTTGTCAGTGTCCTTCTTGAACTGTGGTGCCCAGAACTGGACACAGTACTCCAGGTGAGGTCTGACCAGAGCAGAATACAGTGGCACTATTACTTCCCTTGATCTAGATGCTATACTCCTATTGATGCAGCCCAGAATTGCATTGGCTTTTTTAGCTGCCACGACACTGTTGGCTCATGTCAAGTTTGTGGTCAACCAAGACTCCTAGATCCTTTTCACATGTACTGCTCTCAAGCCAGGTGTCACCCATCTTGTATTTATGCCTCTCATTTTTTTTTGCCCAAGTGCAGTACTTTACATTTCTCCCTGTTAAAATTCATCTTGTTTGTTTTGGCCCAGTTCTCTAATCTGTCAAGGTCGTTTTGAAGTGTGATCCTGTCCTCTGGGGTGTTAGCCACCCCTCCCAGTTTGCTGTCATCTGCAAATTTGATCAGGATGCCCTTGAGTCCATCATCCAAGTCGTTGATAAAGATGTTGAATAAGGCTGGGCCCAAGACAGAACCCTGTGGCACCCCACTAGTCACTCTTCTCCAGGATGAAGAGGAACCATTGATGAGCACCCTTTGGGTTCCAGTCCTTTTATTCCAGTCTTTTGTAAATGTCTGGTCCTGCTGGTTCCGAATTTTACCCAGTTAGTTTCACCAACACGGCATAGTCCATTAACTTCATCTGCCACTCTTCTTTTGTTGGGATCTCTTCGTTCCGGAGAGCCGTACTTAACCTGAAACTGTTCTTAACCTGA
The DNA here is from genome assembly GCF_027172205.1 of Podarcis raffonei. Lineage (NCBI taxonomy): Eukaryota > Metazoa > Chordata > Lepidosauria > Squamata > Lacertidae > Podarcis > Podarcis raffonei. The sequence goes on from NC_070607.1 coordinate 68,401,364, forward strand.
AGCACCACTTTAGCTAATGGGGCCTCCAGCTGCCGCCCCGCCGCCGGAGCACAATTTCTGTTCTTATCCTGAAGCAAAGTTCTTAACCTGAAGCACTATTTCTGGGTTAGCGGAGTGTGTAACCTGAAGCGTATGTAACCCAAGGTAGCACTGTAAAGGATTAATCTGAGTATGTACTATTGAAAATTAAATGCAGGATGTATTCAGGGGCTGTAGGCAAATTGACAGAGGTGCAGGATTTCAGACTCTTGAAAGGATAGTATTGGTCTGTTCACACACATCTTACCCTCCTCCCCATATAAATTCAACGATTCCTAACCTATTTCTTACATAACCCAAGTGTCAGGTGCTCGCACCTACAGGGAAAATTTATATGCAGCTTGTAGTATCAAATATGAGCTGATAACTGCTTTGAAGATCTGAGGTCAGCCCTCCTGTTACAGAACAAATGAGAATTGCTCATTCTAGGAGTGGCTGCTTCAAGCAAGCTTGGGGACATGTCACACTTCTACTTTTAGCAGCAAGCCCAGACTCTTTCGCATTATATGATCATGTAATGGTACAGTATGGGGTGAGCAACCACCATTGGGCCCTCCGATGTGTTGTAGCTTACATACATCATTCAAAACTGTCACATTTTCATCCTGCGCCTTCTGAATAGGTTATTTATTTTAAAAGTAGTAGTAGTATTTGGCAGAACCTGCAGATTTTGTTATGCTGAAACTGGAAACACAGGCAAATTAACACTAGTTTGCCCTAGCAATTATTCAAGTAGTTTTTTTTCCGCCCTAGCAATTATTCAGGTAGTTATTTCCTATCCAGAGGGCTCTGAGTTGAATTTTAAGAGTTGTGAACCTATTGCTGGCTGAGGTGGGCCCTGAATCTCATCTCTGGTTTGAAAACGGGGGCATTTTTGACCCATCTCACAGCCAAAGATACCTCTTCACAGAATCCATTTGATGGGAAAGCAATGGCTATGAGATTGCGATTTAGTGAAAATAGTTAATGGTTTTAAGTAATAACCGTGAGAATAGGCTAGTATGAAGCATTCTACATAGCGTTGCTCAGGAAGAGTTTTGCAAGCTTCAGTTGAGATAGCATATGACAGCATCACTGCCAGAGCACTTAAATTATGTGAAAGAGCATGTCACATGAGATGTATCTCAGTGGCCACCCCACAGCTGGCCATCACTATTTCCCTGGAAACTTTCTAGGACTGCCCACAGTCTTGCCTCACCGCAAATCACCAATATGTTTTAAACGTATAAAACAAGGGTGGCTAACCCGAGATCCTCCAGATGTTGTTGGACTACAGCTTCCATCATCTCTGACCATTGACCATACTGAATGAGGCTAATGGAATTGAGAGTCCAAAGGCATGTGGAGGGTCACTGGTTAGTCACCTCTGGTCTAAATCAAGTGTGCATAATTAATCTGTGCTAGGTGATCCTGAGTATGCACTTTTTATGGCAGCATAGGAAGCTGCCTTATACCACGGTTGGGCCATTATTTCATCTAGCTCAGTATTGTCTACATTGACTGGCAGTGGGTCTCCAGGATTTCAGGCAGGAGTCTCTCTCAACCCTAACTGGTAGTGCCAGGGATTTGACTTGGGACTTTCTGCTTGCAAGCCAAACCATGTACCACTGAGCTAGGTTTTGCTGGATTAGATCAAGGTCCATGCAAGAATGTCAACAATCAGCATTAAGGATGTCATCTTCTGCTGTTATGTGAATAAGTTAAAGTACTTGGTTTCATTTAAAACACAGTTTGAATGCAGCATTGCTTCTCAGTAGTTATGTCTTTGCTTCATTATAGATGTTTGTCTTTGCAGTGATAGCATAGTTGAACTTTACTGTAAACAAATATCTTTTTCAAAATATTTTTGTCTTGTGTTTCTGTCTTAGGTAAATATTCAGCTGCTAACAAAATATAATCAAATTGAAGTATACATTTAAATTAAAAAACAAATGTAACCACAATTTTAAAATATCAGGAATCAGTATTTTTTTAAATGGCAGTATCAGCACCCTATGATTAAAGTGTAGCACCCAAAAAGTCTTTTGTAAGGATGTATGTTTACATATTTTGTACATACCTTTTTGGGGAGGGTGTTCAGTATTCTTTGCGGCACAACAGAAGATCCTGTCCCTAATGCCCACCAGCTTCACTTCTTATGGTAGAGGGGCATAGAGTTGGGATTCTGAAGTTGACTTCTGTGTTCAGCTGGATTCTTAAGACTGTTCTTAGTATCTGGTCCTATGCTGTTTAACATCAAAAGCAGAACTTTGAATTTAGCCCAGGGACAAATTGGTAACCAATGGAGATCAGATGATAATAGAGAGATGATTCAAACTGTGAGTCCTACATAATGCCTTGGTTCACAGTGTAGCTGCCCATTTACTACAGCATGAATGAAAGAGGCCATGTGCCAGCTGAAATTATAAAATGCATTCTACCCACCCTCACTATCTGGCTTCTAGGCACAGAGCTGAATCCAGGAGCACTCCAGTATTGAGTCTGATGTTCAGGGTGGTGCAGTCCTATCCAAAACAAGTTTTACATCTACCTCCCAGTTTCCAACCTCCTCACCCAACAATATTTCCACTTTGTCTGGATTAAGTTGCAGTTTGTTTGCTCACTGCCAATCCAAAATTGACACCAAGCAGTGCTTCAAATCCTCCTCAGTCTTCCTGAGTTCAGATTACTCCTATGGTTACAAGACTAGGTAACCATAGTTGTCATATAATGATTCCACTAACTTGGAACTGGCGGGAGAAATTGCTTTCTTATTCTCACTTGAGGTTTTCTGGATCTCTTCCAGTATAGCCTAAACAATGTTCTTCTGCGAAGGGAGAACCCTCGGGGATCAAGACTCAGTCCTGAGCATGTGGTGTTCACTGAGCCTAGCTGATGGAGCCTGTACTTGGATAAAGGCCAGTTTTGCAGTTTTTTACTACTAGTATTGGCTTTGGTTCCACAAGTAGTTTGAGAAAATATTTCTGAACAAAAGAAACATTTAACATTGCTTCTTATTTTAATTAGGATGCTCCTGCTTTTATAGGAACTGTGCCCCATAAAAATTCAGGAGCAAGAAAGAAAGATGGACTCCTTTTGAATTTTTCATTGCATTCTCTATATCAGGGTGGGGAACCTATAGCCCATGGACCTCCCCGTATGTCCTGCCAGGCAATTTTGATCGATGCATGCTTATCTGCCCTTCTGATGTCAAATGTGGGACACGTAAAGTCACTGCTGGGCCAGAAAGGTGCCAGCAAAGCCCTCTTCATGGTGCTTTGAAGTCCCAATTATCAGCTGATTGTTGGGGTTTTGAAGCACAGCTTAGGGCTCTCTGCAGTCACAGATGATCAGTTAATATTTTGGTGTTGGAGAGAGCCCTGCACAGCTGCAGCCCATACATTCAGCTGGAAACAGCTGCACAGAAAGCCTTGTATTCAGAGAGTGCTGGAAGAAGTGCTTTGAATACAAAGGTGTTCTCTGCAGAGGAAAAGGTGCTCAGTTTTTAGGATCATTTACCCCTCCTTCCTGCATAGTGGTCAGCATATTCTGAATGTTGATGGCTGTCAGTCACCTGACATAATGATGTGAGGCAGGGCAGTCCAACTTTTCATACCAAATGGGCTACAAGAGTACTTCGACACGGAACCCATGGGCTGCACACTGCCTTGTCATGCAGGGTTGTGGGAATGAGGCTAATCTTGACGTTGGGAAATCTTTTTTACCCCCCAAGGGCCACATTCTTTTGGGGAAAACCTGTCTAATGCTGGAGCCAAAGCAAGATGTGGATAGGTAAACAGGGAAGCATGACTTGATTGAACAATTCTTTCAGTTACCCTATCCCCCCCCCCTCTCTCTTTCTCTTTCCAACCCCATCTGTCTCTGCTTAGAAGTGTGGAGTGGAGGAAAAGTTAAGATTTGCATCAGCAAAAGGGTTTGCATCAGCAAAAGGGGAACCATTTCTCTGATTTGTGGGGAAGTGATTAAAGTCCATTTACAAACAAAAGGGTCGTATTGTTGGAAAGCTCAGCATACAAATTACATTTCCTGCGAAGATATCACATATCTTGGCAAAAGAAAGAATTAGTACACAGGTTGGGGAGCAGAAATACTTAACAGCTCTGCTGCAAAGCAGCATCTTCCCATTTTTCTTTGTGAAATTGCGGGAATTGCGAAGGGGGTGACTGGATGGGAACACCCTGTGAACCAGAAGTCCCACCCCTGAGCTAAAAAACTACATATATAAAATTGAATAATATGTCTTATTGGAGAGGGAGATAAGAAACTGCAGAGATGATGTTGATGGAAATATTGAGGGACTGTACTAGCACTGCATCAATCATCAGCGGATTTTGCATAGGATAATTACAGGATATGAATGTGATCATTACGTACCTGCTGCAATGGTGTCCAAGTGCAGAAGCTTCTCTTGTGCCATAGAACTGGCAGAACTGGAATCTAGCCATAGAACTGGGAGACATTAGGAATTATTTGTTTTAATTGAATGTTTATAGATTTAAACTCATATTTATGTTAGCGTAGTTATAAGTTCCTTTGTGAAAGCTTTTTACCTTATAAAGGAGGTAGAAATACAAAATTGGGGTGGGAAATCTCACACCTCAAGACCACATGTGACCCTCCAGGCCCTTTGATTTCTTCCTGGGCCACATCGCTTAGCGACCATCCTCCATTTCCTCCTTGTGAGTTGATGTTTGACTGGAATGCTTGTTTATCTGGATGGATGATTGAGAAAGGTGATATATATGCATGTGCTTGTGGAAACTTAAGCATTTTGTGTGACTGGGTCATGTTTGTTGCTCCACGTACTTCTGCTTTTAGCCCCACTCACTACTGGCGTGTGGCCCTCCACCTGAAAGCAGTTTTCTGTCTCTGATCTAAATAAATAAAATATTTACTGCTTAGATACACACAGGATTGTAATTTTAAAGCTTCACTTTCAAATTATATGAGCTTCTTGCTTTGTAATGACCTTTTTGCTCTGTAAATCATTTGGTTGGAATGTCTGGTCCAACCAGACATTATTTTTTATCATCTATATTTGTGTATTAGTGGCAAAGTAATGACAAAGTGTTATTTCCTTCAAATGGTTCAGATTTCTAGATGTCCCCTCTTTTCTCCAACTTTCTGCTATAACCCAGTCATTGAAAATAACTTTTGTTCATAGGATTTTTGAATTAAAAGGTTGGTGGAGAGAAGCTAAGAATAGGGCAGGAACTATAGGGAGTGGACTGTGCAAGGAATAAAGGGTCACACATGAAAAATGACAATGTAGTTTCCCCAGCATTATAACCTCTGAAACATGATAGTGTGTTACCAGTAGCTTACTTTTTTTTCTTTTAATTTCAGAATTTGGTGTTCACTTGGCAGAATTGACTGTAGATCCCCAAGGAGCACTGGCCATTCGTCAGGTCAGTCTCAAATAATTTAAAGTTAAAGTATTTGTTTGCTGAGCAGCTTCCTGTTATCCCTATAACCAGGTGAGCAATTATTTTGGTACAGAGGATGTTCACTTTCATGTATTACGACTCACTTCTCCCTGCCCCTTCCACAGATGTTAATACCACAGAGCTGAGTAGGAGTCCCTTAGCACCACTTTCTAGAAACAGCTGCCCAACTAGGAGTGGAACCACTGTAAAACAGTGCCCCAGTCTTCAACCTTGAGAACCAGTGCAGAAGAATGCAGTCATCAGAACCTTGCCCAAGAAGGGAGTATTAGCTATGTTGAGATAGAAGCACAACATACATATTACAAAATAGTAAGCTACTGCTGAAGTATGTCACATTTTCTGGTATAATCATGGTGCCTTTCTTAAAATAGACAGACTGACATGAATAAGGACATTCAATTTTTAACATTTTAAAGTTAAGCACATTTAAGTCCCATTAAATCAAAAGAGCGAGAGAGCACATGCTTAAATTTCTCTACTTCACTGGAATGTTGATACTGGCAGTCCTTATCTCCCTTGTCAGAGTGAAGAATGTAAGAAAGCTAACTCTTGAACATGGTATCGTGTAAGACAGGATGATGTCCTTGTAAAAAGTGTTCTTTTTGTCTATTGAAAAGTACATTTATTGCCTTGCCTCTGAATGTTTACATTGTTTTATTACTGAAGCACAGACCACAACAAAATCTTCACTCTTTGCACATACCGTAGATTCCGGTGTATAAGACGACTTTTTAACCCTGGAAAAGAGGTTAAAAAGTCGGGGGTCGTCTTATACACCAGGTATGGGCGGCACGGAGAGGAGCCGGCCCCCGCTGCTGCGGCGGCGGCTCCGAAGTAGCAGCAGTGAGCGGCAGGCTCAGCTCCGTGCTGGGAGAAAACTGCCTGGTGCGGAGCTCGCCCCCCATTGCTTCTTCGGAAGCAGCAGCAGCGGGCAGCAGGCTCAGCTCTGCGACGGGTGGCTTTCTCCTGGCGCAGAGCTGCCCAGCATATTAAGCGACTGGGCCTATAAGACGAACCCCCAAATTGCAGCTGCCAATTTGGGGGGGGGTCGTCTAATACGCCCAGTCGCCGAATACGCCGGAATCTACGGTATCTATGATGGCTGACATTCCTTTTCTTGTACTTTGACACCAAAGAAGCAGGCATCTTCTGAATTAGCATGTTTATCTAATGTTGAGAGCTTTGCCCTTTCTGTGGGCAATCTAAGCGATAAAAAGGACCTTTGAAGACCTAAATTTCAACAGCTCAGTTTTGTTTTATCTTCCTTGCTTTCCTTCACAGCTGGCTTCTGTGATCTTGAAACAATATGTGGAAACTCATTGGTGTTCCCAGTCAGACAAGTTTAGACCTCCTGAGACTACAGAAAGGGTAATACTTTCATTAATTGCTCAGTTACATAATGCTCAAGTTTGGAAGAGAGATGTGTTTCCTTGATTTCCAAGTTAAAGCCATTTATAAATGTATAGAGAACTTTTTGTATAGGATACATCTCAGCTGGATATTTACTGATACATGACTTGGAATAGTATATCATCTGTACATCCTACTGTGTTGTGCAAATGATTGGTCTCCCTTGCTAAGTTCCTCCACCATTCATTTTCCACAGGCAAAAGCTGCCATTAGGGAACTGCTTCCCAATGGGTTGCGAGAATCTATTAGCAAAGTACGTTCAAGTGTTGCGTATGCCGTTTCAGCGATAGCTCATTGGGATTGGCCTGAAGCTTGGCCTGAGCTTTTCAATCTGTTGATGGAAATGCTTGTCAGTGGGGATCTGAATGCAGTGCATGGAGCTATGCGAGTGCTTACAGGTATGTGAGGATTGTGTCGTCTTAACTGAGTAGTTCTTTCCAACTTGTTTTGGGGCTTCCAAACCATTTTAATATGTTGACTTTTTTTTTAGAAAGGAAACTTGATGTAGCCTTCTTTCTTTGCCTTATAAATTACATTGTTCATACTGCAGCTTGTAATATTGGAAATACTTTTAGTTCCCCGCTCCTTGTACAAATTTCTGGAAGCTGCGTAATGATAAAAGAATTTAGGTGTAGTAGTAGATGAGACTGTTGATTCCAGTAAATCTTCAGCAAATAATCCACTCTAGCCATCTCCCTTGCACGTAGTCACTAGTTCATCTGCCTAGCAGGGTACATATAACTATGGTGTTCATAAATGTTAAATTAAAACAGAAAAAAATCCAGTAGAACTGGGATTTAATTTTTATTACCTCTGCAGGGTTGGGTTTTTACAGAAGATGGTAATATAGCATCAGGCTAACAGCATTTTTGTCAAATTTGTTCCCAATTGAATCTTGTAGTCCCCTGTGCCATTTCAACTACACTGAATTCTTGAAACTCTGTTGAGTGAAATAAGGATGTTAGATACTTTGGGTTTACTCAAAAGGCAATCAGTTATTGCTCTGTTCATGGACGCCACCATCCTCTTTTTGTGGATTTTCATAATGAACCTCTGTAGTGCTATCAAACCTTGGCTATACAATGTGACAATTAGGGTGAATGTTAAGTGGATAATTTCAAAGCAGTTGCATGTAACTCCTTAGAGAGAATTAATGCTGAATTCTGAATGACTCCTGTACTGGATATAAGCCTAGTTCTCACTGAGGTTGTAAAGCTATGGCTGGTTTAAATGTTGGGGAGAAGGCTAGGCTAGAACTCTTCAGCCTCATACTTTAGTCCACTGAGTACAAATATTTGTTATGTGAGCAACCACCTGTAGTCTGAAACAGTACAACCCAGATGCAGTTTAACACCTCAGAAGGAAATTGACTTCTCCTTTATGTAATCCTAAAAGGAAACTTAACCCTTGCCCATTTGTGAATGTGTGTGTCATTAGACTGAACAATATGGAAGTGAGATGTTACTCTGAATAAATCTCTGAATAAATACTTTGCTACTTTTCTTTTTTCTAGAGTTTACTCGGGAGGTGACAGATACACAGATGCCCCTTGTAGCTCCTGTTATTCTTCCAGAGATGTACAAGATTTTTACAATGGCAGAGGTATGGGTGAAAATGGATGACTTCCATCTAGTAGGAATAACAAAAATTTCATTAGCGGAACCATCCTACTAAGTATAGTCATACCTCAGGTTGAATGTGCTTCGGGATGAGCGTGTTCGAGTTGCGCTCTGCGGAAACCTGGAAGTAACGTAGCGCGTTACTTCCAGGTTTCGTCGTATGCGCAGACGCTCAAAATGACGTCATGTGCATGCACAGAAGCGGCGAAAAGCAATGCGCGTGCGCGCAGACGTGCCGTCGCTGGTTATGTTTGCTTCTAGATGCAAACGGGGTTCCGGAACAGATCCCGTTCGCATCTAGAGGTACCACTGTACTGATATGTTTTGATCTATGCTCTTGCATAGTTAACATATACTTCCTCTAGCTTCTCTTCTAAATATGTACTTAGAGGATCCCTAGACAAGTTAAAATGTGGATGTATGGCATGGGTGTAGCCAGGATTTTTGTTAGAGGGGACAGGCCTTTTGTTGGGGGGCAGAACCTCAGTTAGCTATGTATTTTTATTCATGGGGGGGCAGCTGCCCCTCCTTGTCCCCCCTTGACTACACTCATGGTGTGTGGCAAGAACTATCCTCTAGGTGTGTTTTTGGCTCTGCTACAAGAAGCTGGTAGCCACTATGTGGTAGTTTCTGCATAATATAGACAGAGAAGATGCCTTTGGGCTTTGTTTTCATATTTCCAGGTCTAGAGTGATATTTATAAATATACTATTAGCTACATGCTATATCAAGGATTACACCAACACAAGTTGTATATAAAGGTTTCTTCAATGCTTATCTGCCTCCTAAGCCAATTCTGTTAGTGCCCCAGTGAGCCTAGTATTTTTCTCACAGAGTGTGGTGTAGTGGTTAAGAGCAGTGGACTTGTAATCTGGTGAAACGGGTTTGATTCCCTGCTCCTCCACATGCAACTGCTGGGTTAGTCACAGCTTGGGCTAGTCACACTTCTCTCTGAAGTCTCAGCCTCACTCACCTTACAGTGTTTGTTGTGAGGGAGGAAGGGAAAAGAAGATTGTTAGCCGCTTTGAGACTCCTTAGGGTAGAGATAAAGTGGGATATCAAATCCAAAGTCCTCGTCTCCTCCTCCTCCTCCTCCTCCTCCTCCTCCTCCTCCTCTAAACATCCCAGTCTTCAGTTATGTGATGATTCTAGATGAATATCTTACAAAAGGGAAATTTCTTACAAAAATGAGTGTTTTGCTTATTTTGGTTGTACAAGGAAATGATTTTCTCTCTCAATAGAAACAAAGTATGCTTGATAGAAAATTAAATGTCAGAACATTTCAGCTAGGAGTGCTTTGAAAGGCTAGTTTGAAAGTATATATTATTCTATCTTAAAATATCTATTGAGGAAAATCTGGTGCTAATTTTAGGTTGTCTGCACAGTGAAAAATTAGAAAGCTAACTACTTTTTACTAGATACAATTCTGCAGAACTGTGAAGCAGGGAGAACTAGTATTGTGGGTGGCAGCTGCTGATAACACATTAACAAACGCTAGTTGTTTTCATATTTTGACAAGTTGCTTTTCCTGTTAGGTTTACGGTATTCGTACAAGATCACGTGCTGTTGAAATCTTCACTACTTGTGCCCATATGATCTGTAACATGGAGGAGTTAGAAAAGGTAAATTGTTGATTCCTTACCTATGAGTTGTGTTGATTGTTGTTGTAGTATAATATTCTTTCCATTATACTTGACACAGGGTTGTACTTAACTCTGTGATAGGTTAAAAAAGAGGTGACAAGGTCAAAAATTTATTCTAGCATCATGACTGAAAAGAGATTTGAATGTGAATTTTTATGTCCAAACCCTCTGATCTATACCCTGCATTGTATAGGACTAGAGTGTATGGAAGGTGGCCTGTTGGTGCAAAATGTGTTGCCAAATTGAGAGACTGGTAATTTTTATAATTTTTAGCATGACAGTCAAGGAACCTTTAACTTGGTTATAATGTGGGGCAAGGGGAGACCTCCAGCAGTCTCCCAGGAATGGCGGCTGGTATGCTTAGTCCATTTTTAGAGCCCATCTTGAGAGTAAAAAGGTAAAGGGACCCCTGACCATTAGGTCTAGTCACGGACGACTGTGCGGTTGCAGTGCTCATCTCGCATTACTGGCCGAGGGAGCCGGCGTACAGCTTCCAGGTCATGTGGCCAGCATGACTAAGCCGCTTCTGGCAAACCAGAGCAGCACACGGAAACACCGTTTACCTTCCCGCCGGAGCGGTACCTATTTATCTACTTGCACTTCGTGCTTTTGAACTACTAGGTTGGCAGGAGCAGGGACCGAGCAATGGGAGCTCACCCCGTGGCGGGGATTCAAACCGCCAACCTTCTGATCAGCAAGCCCTAGGCTCTGTAGTTTAACCCACAGTGCCACCCGCGTGCCTTCATCTTGAGAGTAGTTGGATTCAAATGAGGCTTGCTGAATATGCAATCCAATTGGTTGATGATATTTGAGTGTACTGTATTGTGTTTGGGGGTATAGGGAGAAGCCAAGTAATTGAGGGTTTATAAAGGCAGCTGCTGGAACACCAAGAGAGAGGGGGAAGCCAAGGGCAAGCTGAGCCATTTTGGGTGGGATTCAACCAACATAGGTGGGCCTACTGTAAGTCTTAGTTGAATACAAAGCTTGGAAGCTAAGTGACAAATAAATGAGATGTAGAGATTAAAATCTGCAGCAATTAGAACCAGTTAGTTGTTTTTAAGGAGGAGGGAGACCATGAAGAGCTTTGGGGCATGTGAGTCACAAGTTTCCTTCACTGTTTTTCCCAGGGATAAGCAGTTTACACATTGCTGTAACTGAAAACCAAATGATACTTTTTATTCTGGTAGGGAGCAGCCAAAGTCCTTATTTTCCCTGTGGTGCAGCAATTCACTGAAGCCTTTGTTCAGGCCCTACAACTGCCTGATGGACCTACATCAGATAGTGGACTTAAAATGGAGGTTTTAAAGGTAAGTATATACAATACACCTGCATGTAAGCAGAGAACCTTTTTTTTGAAAGTCTTGCTGTAGTGGGCAACAAAAATTGTGTTCTTAAGCTTTGTTTTTATTTACATGGTATGTGCCACCCTGCTATTGATTAATGTATATCTTCCCCCCTAAAGAGGCAAGCAGCTGATTAAAAACACCTGGCATGGGCTGGAAACATACATTGAATGGTTCGAAGCCAAACGTAAATATAAAGATCTGATTAAAAAGAAAAAGCTTCAGGCCCAAAGGGGGGAGTGGCAACGTTTATTAGAGGCCTCTCGAAGGAAAGACTCAGCCACTTTTTGGAAAATAGTCGCGAAAAGTTGGCAAGACTCCCCAATTGAAATTGGTTATACTATACCAGTTGGGATTTGGGAGGCTTACTTTCTATCCTTATATACATCAAATCAACATCTGCAGGCCATGCCCCCAGCTCCGAGTGATATTGGCGCCGAATGGCCCCCAGTAGCAACAGTAGAGATCTATAGGCTCATCCAATCCCTTAAACCTGGAAAAGCACCCGGCGTAGACAATATTACACCGGAACTCCTTAAGGCTAATGTTGAATGGTGGGCCCCTGTGCTAGCTGCCCTATTTACCAGCATAGATCAATCGGCCACTTTCCCTGAGGACTGGGGACTAGCAATCATCATCCCTTTATTCAAGAAAGGGAGCCGATCAGATCCGGCTAATTACAGGCCAGTCAGCCTCCTAAGTATCATACGCTGCCCACCTATGCGACAAATTAGTGAACTGGTTGGAACAAGACCACATTCTTTCAGAAGCGCAGGCTGGTTTTAGGGCAAATCGGTCAACTTTAGACCAGGGCCTTGTTCTCCAACATCTTGTGGAGAAATATACATCAAGAAAAGGAGGTTCCCTATACGTGGCCTTTATAGATTTCAAATCTGCTTTTGATTTAATACCGAGGGACAGGCTTTGGGGAAAGCTAAGCGCCGCAAATATAAACAAACGCCTACTGTATCTCATCCACAGTCTACAGTGGTGCCTCGCAAGACGAAATTAATTCGTTCCGCAAGTTTTTTCTTCTTGCAAGTTTTTCGTCTTGCGAAGCACGGTTTCCCATAGGAATGCATTGAAAATCAATCAATGCGTTCCTAGGGAAACCGCCTTCAGACCAGGTCCGGGGACAGTCTGTCCCCCGACCTCTTCTGAAGGCTGGGGGGGGGCAAGGACTTCTCCGCTGTCCCGGGGCGATCTGAAAATGCTGGCGGGTGGCAGCGAACGCTTCACTGCCGCCTGCCAGCATTTTAAAAGCTCCCGGGACAGCGGAGACTTCTCCGCTGTCCCGGGGCGATCTGAAAATGCTGGCGGGCGGCAGCGAACGCTGCGCTGCCGCCCGCCAGCATTTTAAAAGCTCCCGGGACAGCGGAGACTTCTCCGCTGTCCCGGGGCGATCTGAAAATGCTGGCGGGCGGCAGCGAACGCTGCGCTGCCGCCCGCCAGCATTTTAAAAGCTCCCGGGACAGCGGAGACTTCTCCGCTGTCCCGGGGCGATCTGAAAATGCTGGCGGGCGGCAGCGACCGCTTCGCTGCCGCCCGCCAGCATTTTAAAAGCCCCCGGACAGCGGAGACTTCTCCGCTGTCCCGGGGCGATCTGAAAATGCTGGCCGACGGCAGCGAACGCTTCGCTGCCACCCTCCAGCATTTTAAAAGCTCCCGGGACAGCGGAGACTTCTCCGCTGTCCCGGGGCGATCTGAAAATGCTGGCGGGGGGCAGCGAACGCTGCGCTGCCGCCCGCCAGCATTTTAAAAGCCCCCGGACAGCGGAGAAGTCTTTTCTCCGATTTTCAGATCGCCCCGGGACAGCGGAGAAGTCTCCGCTGTCCCGGGAAGGCAGGCGGGGGGAGCAAAGACTTTTGCCCCCCGCCGGCCTTCAGAAGAGGTCCAGGACCTCTTCTGAAGGCCGGCGGTGGGCCAAAGTCTTTGCTCCCCCCCCCGCCTGCCTTCAAAAGCCATCGGGATAGCAGAGAAACGCGCTGCGCTTCTCCGCTATCCCGGGAAGGCAGGCGGGGGGGGAGCAAAGACTTTTGCCCCCCGCCGGCCTTCAGAAGAGGTCCAGGACCTCTTCTGAAGGCCGGCGGAGATTTCCCTATGGGCTTTCTTCTTGCGAAGCAAGCCCATAGGGAAATTCGTTTTGCGAAGCACCTCCAAAACGGAAAACTCTTTCGTTTTGCGAGTTTTTCGTTTTGCGAGGCGTTCGTTTTGCGGGGCACCACTGTATATGAAAATACACGGATCCGGGTTAGGTGTGACCGACAGGGCCACCTATCCAAGGAAATCCAAATCCACCAGGGGGTCAGGCAAGGGTGTGTCCTTGCGCCTACTCTATTTAACTTCTATATCAACTCGCTAGTAGGAAATATGGAGAAAGAAAATGCCCATCCCCCCAAATTGGCTGGTACGCCCCTCCCAGTCCTTTTATATGCGGATGACACAGTCTTAATGTCTTTTTCTTGTGTTGGATTAAGAAAACCTTTGAGATCTCTTACCAAATATTGCAGCATCGAACAACTAACAATTAACTACAACAAATCCAAAGTCATGGTGTTCTCTAAAAAAAGGAGGAGGCATAAATGGAGAATAGACAATCGCTCAATAGAACAGGTAGCAACCTTTAAATACCTGGGTGTAACCTTCCAGGAAAGGGGCTCCTGGCGCTTTCAGATTAATAATACTATTGCAAATGCAGAAAGATCTACCAAAGCGTTAATAAGATTCTTCTATGGGAAAGGGGGCCAACACATACCGGCAGCCTCCCAGGTCTTTGCTTCCAAAATACTATCACAATTGTTATATGGATCCCAGATCTGCAGCTTTAAAAACCTTACTCTCTTAGAGGCATTCCAAACTAAGTTTTTCCGCTGCCTGCTGGGGATCCCCTCTTGCGTATCCAACATAGCGGTCCGTTTGGTGTTGGGCAAATTCCTATCAGTACTCGGATATGGATATTGAAGATCCATTATTGGCTAAAGCTTATTTTCTTCCCGGTTGGGCTGGCACCTTTAACCTTACTAGATACCTACCAATCCAAATGGAAAGCTACACTGCTGGAAAAGCTTAAAGGCTTGGGGATCCCACAGCAGACCTTGATAGCGACAGGCTTCGAGAAAGCTAGGACTACAATTCGCCAGCGTATCTGGGACGTAGAATTACAATGCCACATGAGCGAAATGATTAAACATCCAGCAATAAGGGACCATGGGAGAGGTTTCTCTCCAGCTAACTATCTGTCAGGTCTTCAGGTACCCAAATACAGACGGTCTTTTACCCTCGCCAGATTCAACGTTCTCCCTTCTGCCTTACTTCAGGGCAGATTTGAGGGTAAACCATACACAGCACGGGTCTGCCCTTGTGGCTCGTTGGAAGTTGAAACTGCTTCACATGTACTATTACGTTGTCGTTTTTATGAGGATATACTTTTGACTTTTATTACACCTGTTTTGCAAAAGTCCAGGAAAGAATCGGAACACCATAGTTTAAAACTACTGCTAGAGGACAAGAATCCCAAGACTACATTAAATGTAGCTAAATTCTGTGCGTCTGCAATCAATCGCAGGAAGCAAGTGGTATTCCATAGTGACTAAACCCCTAAATGTTAATTACAGGGGGCACGCTAATAATTAATTTTAATTTTAATATTTAAATCCTTGTTATATTCATATTGTCTTTTGTATTTCTGATATATATTTTTTATGATCTGTGATATTGTGTGTGTTGACGCTGGTCTGTGACCGTATTAATAAATTCATTCATTCATGGTATGTGACATTATAACAATACTAATATAGCAGCTAATAGCAGGTGCCATTAAATTTAGGTAAATAAAATACAACACAACAGAGTTTTAGGAAATATCTTTCTTTAGAAACCCTTACATAGCAGTAAAATAGCTCTGTTAGGGATCAAAAATAAGTATTCATTTTACAAATGCTACTCCTGGCGAAGTGATATGAATGCCTTGTTAGAAATTACTCCAGGATATTTTATTATATAGTTAATTTATCTAGAATGAGATTGGAGCATATAAGGCTAGGGGTTTGTGTGCAACCCTTTGCTTGTCCTTTGTCAGAACCCATGAATTAGCTTTTCGTAAGCCAGTAATATGTTTCCGGTTGGGTTCTTAAAGATGGACATGGCTTTCTAGATCTCCCATCAATTGTCAGCTACTACCTCCTAATGACATAAATGAATCTACGGGTCATACTATGTCTATGGATCATAGAATCAGAGAATAATAGATTCACGTTTGTGTTCATTTAATTACCCATTTCAGTATTAATATTCACTTGCATATATATCAGACAAGTCTATTCTTCAGATGGAGAAATGTGAATATAGTGGTTTTTAGAGGGAAAATTACTAATTTTGTAAAAAAATGATTGTAAGGATCCTTTCCTTCTGCAGGCAGTGACAGCCTTAGTGAAAAACTACCCAAGGCATATGATTTCCTCCATGCAACAGATCCTTCCTATTGTGTGGAATACACTTACAGAAAGTGCAGCCTTATATCCTTTTTTCTGCATTTTGAAATAAGAGCAGATTTTCTAGAAAGAAGTACTAAGGTAGGAAAAAGTAAACAGTGGTGGTGTAAACTTGAACATGCAACAAGCATTTTACTCACAAGCAAATGACTTGAGGCTGAAAGAATTAGTTCTGTGGCATTTCTGAATAATATATCTTACTGAGAAGATTGACATGAGAAGGTGAAGGCATGCTTGAATATTTTGGCTACTGGAACAAATAGCAGCTTTGAGGGGACACCCTCAACCTAGGCCTGATACAGAATGGGCCTCCTTAAAGAACATGGATGCATGTTCTAAGAAAGAACATGGATGCATCTGTGTCATAATTTGTTGTTTGGACCTTAGAATATCTCATTATCACTTTATTTGTATACCACCTCTTCACAAAAAGATTATGCTCTAAGTGGCTTACAATCCTGAGAAAAAAGTATCACATAATCAACAGTTGCGAGAAAAAATCATTTTAACGTCTCTAATAAAGGTGGCTGTGATATGCAGCCAGTTTGTCTATTTTTTAAAAAAGAATTAGCCACAATATGGTATTGATTTCCTGTTCAAGTGTTATTGTTGCTCACTTACGCTGACTGAAGTATAGTAATTTCATTGCAAAGGATTTGGTCCTTAAAAAAAGGTGCCATGATCTGGTAGTATGTCAATTGAATCTATTTCTCCTTAACTAACATACCTATGTGAGAACAGAAGTAAATTACACAGAAGAAGTAGAAGACCCAGTGGATTCTGATGGTAAGAAACTCACTGTTACAGGTGTGATTGAAACTCTATCTAAACATCTATAAGAAACATCTGTAAGAAACTCACAGCACATGGATCTCTAGAAGAAAGAAGTCATCCTTGAAAAGCATGCTGTGTGAATATTATAAGATTAAGTACTATTTGCTGGAAACCTTGGAAAAAAATTAAAAACTGACTAACTTAGGTGAAGCCAATAATTTTTAATATATTTCTGTATAACTATAGTTGAGATTTTAAATGTTAAAACAGCAACATAAACAACAAGATACTTGCTTTTGGCAAAGATTTGAAACTGTGTAAAAAAAAGGAATAATTTGACTGTCATGCAATAAGTTGAATTAATTTTGGAAACTATTCATAATTTTTTCCTATCACAAAAAAGTTTGACTTTAACAATCTTTACTTTTTTCAAATTTAGGTGAAGTTTTGGGCTTTGAAAACCTAGTATTCAGCATATTTGAGTTTGTTCATGCTCTGTTGGAAAACCACAAATTTAAAAGCACAGTGAAGAAAGCGTTGCCAGAGCTAATATATTACATCATTCTCTATATGCAGATTACAGAAGAGCAGGTAAATATATTTACTGTACATTATTATTTAGAAAAAGATTTTTAACGCTTCGGTATACAGCCTTTAAAGCTGGTTAGAACTTAGTGGTAGAAGATACAATATTTATGATTATTGAATCAGTTCCTTTGTAATAGTCTCCAGTGATCTGAAAAATAACTTTGGAACCTTTCTGCATGTGTTGGTTACGGTAATTTAGTTGCATGTATTCCTGAATAGGCTAAGGGTTTCCTATAAGTACTGTGCTTTCCTTCTTAGATAAAAGTCTGGACTGCAAACCCACAACAGTTTGTTGAAGATGAAGATGATGATACATTTTCCTACACAGTTAGGATTGCTGCACAGGACTTACTGCTGGTAAGAAATAATATGCAGTGTTTTTGCAGTAATGGTAAATAGTAGTGATTTTTCAAATGCAGCTTATACACAAATACAAACCCATATACATGGAACTTGAGTATTTTCTTTAGAGCCACTTCATGTATGATTTAGTTGAGATTCCTACATTGAATTAGATGGCCCTCAAAATCCCTTCCAACTCGTATGATTCTGTGATTTCATTCTCTTTGGATATTCCACTAAGCATCTTGGAAAAAGTCAATCTGAAACAGAGAATGAAGAGTTGAGGGCATTTCTACCATGCCCAGATTCTCTGTGTTCTGGGACTATGTACTTAAACATCTAGCTTTATTTTCAACAAGGTGTAGTGTGAAATGAGTTCCCTTTTTTCTTGTCTGCAAAATGTATCCTATTGTCATATTTCTGTGTAGGCTGTTGCAACTGATTTCCAGAATGAGAGTGCAACAGCATTGGCTGCAGCAGCTACAAGACACTTGCAGGAAGCTGAGCAAGCTAAAAACAGTGGTGCTGAGCATTGGTAAGACTGGGTGGCAGCTATTCATTTGATGGTACTATCTCAGATTATTTAGCAGGCAACGAAAACAAATCAGTTTCATTGATTGATGTAGTCAGAAATGATATTAACTGACAGTCTTAACTATTCCAGTTACCAGCTGTTAAATTTGTATTTATAGTGCATATGCACTATATTGGTATTATTCAAATGCCAGTTAGATTATCCAAATTATTGTAGGATTTTTTTTGGGGGGGGGAACTATGCATCTTATAATCTAAGTTCCCAATTGGGGGTCTATGTAATACACCTAGTGGGTCTGTGACACCATTCACATAACAAAAGCTACCATAGAGATGCAGTCCTGGGCTTTGTGCAGCTCTCCGCAAGCCTGGAGAGACTGGCACGACTTCCCCCGGGCTCCATAGGCTTGCGGATAGCAGGCTGTTCTCGGGGCTGGGGTCGGGGGAAGCTCGGGAAGCTCGGGCTTCCCCCGCGCCAGCCCCGCACTTGGGGGGAAAATAATTTTTTTTTCTTTATTCCCCCCCCCCAAAAAAAAACCCTAGGTGCGTCCTATGGGGCGGTGTGCCCTATGGGGCGAAAAATACGGTATACAGTACTCCATGTTTACAGTTAATATATACAAATATTTACCTTTTGTGTTATTAAGGGTAACAAAAGATATTTGTATAATTTCTCCAGAATTAAAATAGAAAAATGAATACTGGAAGACCTAAGTAACTTATTTATTTATTACAGGTGGAAGATACATGAAGCTTGCATGCTGGCTTTAGGTTCTGTCAAATCTCTTATCACAGACAGTGTGAAGAATGGTAGAATACACTTTGATATGCATGGATTTCTAACAAATGTAGTTCTTGCAGACCTCAACCTGTCAGGTACTTCATCATTTGGTTTGCTGATTGGTTCCTAGAAAATAACCTGAAACTCAAGCTGTATTGGAGAAATTGTTACCCATAGATTTCTAAACTTAAAAAAGATAAACTAGCCTAAAACATTAACATCAAAATATTAACGCAGGAGGGAGACATTTGCTAAAATGAAGTCCATAAAATGTAAATAGAGGGAGCTTCAGTGTGGAAGAGGCATTTTACTCTGAGTAGACCCATTGCAATTAATGAAGATGACTAAGTTAAGTCCATTAATTTCAGTAAAGTTACAATGAGTAAACAGTTGAAGAGCATTCTGTAACTGTATACAGCTCTTCTCAATAATATATTGGATCCTTCTGTTTAATGGTAATGAGGGAGAAATGCACGAACGCTTTTTTCCTTCTTCCAGTGTCTCCTTTCCTCCTTGGTCGTGCTCTTTGGGCTGCCAGTCGTTTCACAGTCGCAATGTCTCCAGAGCTCATCCAGCAGTTCCTACAAGCCACAGTTAGTGGTCTTCATGAAACTCAACCCCCTTCTGTTCGAATTTCTGCAGTAAGGGCTATTTGGGGGTAAGTAGGTCAAGAAATAGAACCTATATTAGTTGATTGTAGGCTGATAAAAGGAAATGTTCACAATTTCTTGCTGTGACAGGTGAAATGTTGAAGCTGTAATCTTGACACTGTGATTATGACAGTGCATATGTACTCAGAAATAAGCCCTAACCAGACTTATGTCTGGATAAGTATGGATAGGATTGCAGCCTGAAAGAAATATTGGACACCATTACTGTATTACTGACTGTTGATGTTTTTTGGGTTTTCCCTCCTAGGTACTGTGACCAGTTGAAGATATCTGAAAGCACCCACGTCTTGCAGCCTTTCCTTCCCAGTATCCTTGATGGACTAATTCACTTAGCAGCTCAGTTTAGTTCTGAGGTCCTCAATCTTGTGATGGAAACACTTTGCATTGTTTGCACAGTAGATCCAGCCTTTACAGCAAGTGTAGAGAACAAGATCTGCCCCTTCACCATTGCCATCTTTCTCAAATATAGTAATGGTATGTGCTCAGGCAAAACTATTAATGATCATATTATGGATACAGATAATCTTCATGAAACTATCTTCAGTTAACAGGGTTATGTATGTGTTGGCTGTCCCAATGCCTTGTTGTGAAAGACAACAGTGAAATTTCCGTGGATAGGAAAATCCATCAAGAAATTGTATTTGACATGCTCATTTCTTAATCTGTGAAAATGCCCCAACTAGAGCTTGGTGAACTTGTAGTTATAATAATTAGAGCTATATATTATTTCAATCCTGTTTTCTCGTAAATAATGCTAGAAATTTTGAGGTGTGGTTGATCAGAATCTCTGCATCTTTCTTCACCCAGTTCTGGTAGCACCTCTTCCGCCCTTTGCATTTAATAATTACTGTTAGTAGCTAGGAGCAAGGGACATATTTTAAGTATGTGGAAATCAAGCATTCTTTCCCACTGTTTAGTCTTTTGATTGTTGATATTTCTAACCAGGTATTATGACATTGGGACTGCAGACGAGTCAAGCTAAGGCATCCCCACATATAATGCATGAATCACCAAAGGCAGACATCACAGCTGTGACTTTCTTTCTGACCTTTATAATTTAAAACAAACTGCTTTGTTTAGGCAGAAAGGAGGAACCCTGCCACATATAATGGAAGAGCATCATATTTGATCCAGGAGAATTTAAAATTAGCACGCCGCATTTCCTTACTTCAGTAATATAATTTGATGTAATTTTATACTCTTGGTAATTGGGTGTTTTTCTTGCTTTAGATCCTGTTGTGGCCTCACTTGCCCAAGATATCTTTAAGGAATTAGCACAAATAGAAGCCTGCCAAGATGCAATGCAGATGCGATTGATCCCAACCCTTGTCAGCATCATGCAGGCTCCTGCTGATAAGATTCCAGCAGGGCTTTGTGCAGTAAGTATGAGGGTATCTTCTCAGAACGTGAAATGCTTTATATATCCTAATGCGGTTTATAAAAACAGAAATACTTTTTATTACTGAAAAATACATAATCATGGAAGAGAAGGGCATACAGTTGAATCGTGTCTTATGTGTGGGCTTGGTTTCTGACAAAGCACATATACACAAAATTGTGTACAGGCAACTCCCAACTTGCACGCAATCTACTTGCATACAACCGCACACATGCACAGTGCCAGGAACCTGAAAGTAGTGGGAGAGACCTGGAAAGTCTGGCTTACGGGGAGACTCCAGAGCCTCAAAAGGATGGCCTCTTTGGGCTCTGGGGATGGTCTCTTTGCAAGCCACAAGGACTCTCCAGGGTGCTCCCCACTTACGCGCATTTCACTTATGCATGCAGGGGCTCAGAACATAACCCCCGTGTAAGTGGAGAGTTGCCTGTAGGAAGAAGAACCTCCATCACCAGCAGCAACAGGTCATTTTTCCTCTCACTGGCAGCAACAAGCACTTGAGCAACCCGCCAACTGCTGCTACAACCCAGCAGCCTTTCCCAGCTTCTTTGGCACTTGCAGATCTGCCCTGCCTCTTCATCCCTTCTCCCTGTCCCCTGCCACTATGAACCCACCACCTCCAGCTACCTAATGGCCTCAAGAAGTACAGCACTGCTGGGTTCACCCTCTCTTTTATTGGCAGCCAGCAGGGTGGCAGAGGCTGGGCACCGCTGCTCTCCCACCTTCCAAACACAGCATGTTGCTGGCACATACTGGAGGAAGTGAGGCAGGGATAAGGTGCTGTGAGTTCAGTATTGTACAATAAAGTGGAACCAGTCCTCTACTCTACAGCTACACAGTGCCAAGCTCCCTGTGCCTCTCCCTCTCATTCAAGCAACATGCTATGTTTGGAAGCCAGGAGAGCAGTGGTAGCTCACCTCTGTTGCCAAGGCACATGTGGAGAGGGATAGGAGTGATGGGGCCAGGTGGGGTGGGCCATTGCTAACTGGGAAGCCCCTGGGGGTGCCCTTTTCCATTCCACTGGGGGATATTCCTTGTGAAGAAGTGATGGGAACACCATTTTGAAATGGGATCCCCCCCATTTGCTCCCCTCTTGAGGAAGACCCACTTCATCTGGATCTGCATAAACAGAACGCATGTAAGATGTGCTCCCACTGTATCTATTTTGAGAACAGTGCACATACCTTGTCTTTGTTCCTTTAGGTGTCACAGTTATTTCAGTAACTGTTTCTTGGTGAAAACTGAACCATTAACCAGATTGAGAGGATTTTTCACAGTGTTTGGACCAGGGCACGTTAGTTGAATTTAAATATAATTTATTTCCATGAGAGCTAGTCATGACTAATGAAACACTTTGAGTTCAACAGGACCTAAGTTCAACATCTTAATTTGGTTCCAGCCAGCACACTAAAACTACCACTCTTCTGACTACTCTTGATGCGACCATCTGGAAGAATCTCTGCAAGAATATTTTGCAGATGACAAAAATGTTTTCTGCAAATTGATCTGCTCCTTTCCTGACGTTGTGCTGTGTCTCCTTATTCCAAAACTACTCAACATCTATCTGAATTTTTCTTTTTCAGACTTCAATAGACATATTAACAACTGTTGTGAGGAATACTAAACCTCCCCTTTCACAGCTCCTAATCTGCCAAGCTTTTCCTGCTGTGGCTCAGTGTAGTCTGCACACAGATGACCATGCTACCATGCAGGTAATCATTTTTTGGAAGAGGGAAGTTTTTGTTAGATCTTGCATTGTCTGGAAGCTTCTGAGTTGAAGCCAACCACTTCATACTGCATATCATATTTAGGTTTATGGACTGGAAATTGCAACTGGATCTGTTATTGAAAGCACAAGTATCTTGTTTTTATTATAATTCTTGGTCATAGTAACTTGAAATTTACCTTGCTTAAGCCCCCAAAATACCAGAGCGAGTGAGTACCTCGTGCTCCTCTCTTTTTTTTTTTTTTTTTTGGTAATTTATAATAGAATGAATTAAGAGAAGTAAATGGGTTTTATAGTACTTTGAGAATATTTTTTAGTAGCTTTTTATTGTAGACTGATACAACTTTTCATAGGAGACTGTCTATTCTTAGACTATTAACACAACTCAAATTATATGAATGAATTGGAGAGAAGCAAGAAACCTAAAGATGAAATATATTCACGGAAGAATATTTGAAAGGAGGTTGTGAGTTAAGTCCAAGCTCCTCACATAAACCAACCTGGACATTGTGATCATCATCTGAGACCCTTCTCCATGTACCCCTTCCACAGAAATTCTGACGGGTGGAAACATGAGAATGGGCCTTTTCAGTGGTGGCTCCTGTTTGTAGAATGCTCCCCAGAGGCTTGCCTGGTATCATCTTTATCCATTTTTAGGTGGCAGGCTAAAACGTTCCTTTTTACATGGGCTTTTGACCAGTAATTTGAACGTTATTAAGTACTTGCGATTTCTTGTAGTGGGGCAGGATCTTTAAGACCTGTCTTCTGTTTGTGTAGATTTTTAAAATAGTTTTTGGTTGTGCTCTTGTAATTGGTTTAAGTAGATCACTTTTGTCAGCAAAGTGATGAATAAATGAAATAAATAATACATAATAGAGTTTGCATGCACTTGGGCCAAGCTTCACTGACCTTGATTTCATAGGAAAGGTAGTTCCCATTCAAATCCAAAACAATAACTCATAAAGCATAAACTAATGAATTATGGGGTCCTGTCCATCATGTCTTTGTTGGCACTGGTACTACTGCAATACAGGTAAGTTGTCATTGCTTAATAAGTAACATTTCCCCAGTTGAGTCTTTCATAGCTGGCTGGCTGTAGATCATGTTTATACGCTTTGGAACCATTCAGATATAGTTCCAGGTTCAGAAATGCATCCTGTGTTTTCATAGCATTCTCTCAATGTTAAGTGCATGAGCTCAGAATATTGTCATCATAACAGATAGTTCCCAAGTGCAAATTTTGCCAGATAAACATGTTTTGGTGGCACTCAGGACTATTTCCTAGCCCTTTTATAAAAGGAAAGGAGCAAGTTTGCATGAAAAAGATATTCCACATACAGTTTTTGACTCGTACAATCTCTTGCCAGTTAATTTGTTTCCTTTGGGCCTATAATGCTGTTTGTTAAATGTCTGAAGCACTTGGTAGCTTGAAAGTGTGTATTCTCACGTGCTTTGTTCTTTCAGAATGGTGGTGAGTGTCTACGTGCATATATTTCAGTCGCTCTGGAGCAAATTGCACAGTGGCATGATGAGCAAGGCCACAATGGACTGTGGTATGTGATGCAGGTGGTGAGCCAGCTTCTTGATCCACGCACTTCAGAATTCACAGCTGCCTTTGTAGGCAGATTAGTTTCCACGTTGATTTCTAAAGCAGGGAGTGAATTAGGAGAGAATCTCGACCAGATTCTGAGAGCAATTCTTAGTAAAATGCAGCAAGCAGAAACACTCACTGTAATGCAGGTAAGAGGCTCAAAACTTAAGTTGATAAAATGAGTTGCCTTGCCCAAACCCCTTGATGTATTTAGCTATCCTGTAGTTTTATACATGAAGTTGACCTGGCTTAGAGCAAAGCCAATTTGGTGAGGGATATGTTCACTAATGCCTGGCGGGATGGCATTCCAGTTGTAAGTGGGTGTTCTGAACTGAACTCACAAGTTTGTTTATCCATTGCTTATGAAACAGTATATTCCCTATGATTACCACAAACATTGTATTAGCGTACAAAACAACTTGTGTTCATTACTGCTACTTAAGCAGAGAACTTCTAAAATTCTAAAATTATATTTGAGATGCAAAATTCTAAAATTATATTTGAGATGCATCATGAAAGATGACTAAGCTTCTTAGCAGGATGCATGGGGACTAGGTGCTTTGTAACTTTTTCAGTCAAGTTCAGTGACTGATCCTGCAATCCTTTTTTGGTTTTGCAGGATGTTATTGTTGAGTTCAGTTTCAAGCATTGGTAAAACGACTGAAATTCCCAAAATACAAAAGTCAAAATGTCCATCTTACTTTGTCTCTCTTGCAGTCTTTGATCATGGTATTTGCTCACCTGGTTCATTCTCAACTTGAACCACTACTAGAGTTTCTTTGTAGTCTACCTGGGCCAACAGGCAAGCCTGCCCTGGAGTTTGTAATGTCAGAGTGGATGAGTCGACAACATTTGTTCTATGGACAATATGAAGGCAAGGTCAGGTAAGGTGTCCATCCCTTGATCACATGTATGCCTTGAAATAATTGAGCATGCTCATACCTTTCATTTTAAAGAATCCTATGTCATTATAGTTGTTTGTTCCTGGTTTTGCTTTAATAACCTGCTCTTTGAACAAACCACTCTGCCCCAAATTTGTAGATAAGGGGAAACTAGTTCTAAAGTCTTGTAAATAGGATGACACTAAGAATGGAGCTGATCTTCAAGTATGTGACTCTTAAAATTTTCAGCTCTGTAGCCCTGTGTAAACTCCTCCAGCATGGTATCAATACAGATGACAAGCGACTGCAGGATATCAGGGTAAAGGGAGAAGAAATATTTAATATGGAAGAAGGAATACGCACACGATCAAAAGCAGCTAAAAGTAAGTGTTAACATATTCTTTCAAGATTGAATCAGCCAGAAGTAAGAGGCATAGAAAGTCCATTAAAATATGCTACAACTCCCATCAAAACCAGTGGGACTTAAGTGCCACTGACAGAGAATTAAAAGCTTTGAAAGTTATGACATGTACATCTTTTTCTGGTCTTTTTCAGACTAATGTAGAATGCAAGGCTTACACAGACATAAGAGATTTTATAGTAGTTGAATGCATTAAATGCATGTTGGTCAGAAACAGTGAACAGTTGCTGACTTATAAATAGCAATCGTATATAGAAGAGTGCCAACTTTAAAATAATAAGATAAAGTGATGATGACTGTGCAAAGGATTGGCATTTAGTCATCCAGTTCTCCCTGATGCTGCAAATGTTACTGCTCAACAGGATGTCTACTCAGTCATTAGTTTAGAGAACAATGTTAAAGGGATCATTTGTTGTTTAGTCGTTCAGTCATGTCCGAGTCTTCGTGACCCCATGGACCAGAGCATGCCAGGCACTCCTGTCTTTCACTGCCTCCCGCACCTTGGTCAAACTCATGGGATCATAGTGAATGTATAGTGTTGAAAAGAGTTGACTGCTGCTGCTTTTTGTGACAACTTTAAAAACTGAAAGAGTTTAACAGATTTGGAATGCCTCTTCAGACAGTTGTGAACGTTTACGTAATTGCATCGAGTTTCCTAAATTCTTAGCTGCATGTATAGACTTTTTTTCCTCTGTTCTTCTCAGATCCTGAACGCTGGACAAACATTCCTTTGCTAGTTAAAATCTTAAAATTGATAATAAATGAACTTTCTAATGCAATGGAAGCAAGCTCTTCTCGACAAACTGCTGCAGAATGGAGTCAAGGTACAACACTGATGTGACTTTCAGTCTTTATGGTGGTTATCATTTGGTGCCATCCAATATGTTGCAGTGGTAAAGTGTTTCAGACTAGGCCTAGGAAGACCAGGTTCACGTTTCCATTCTGACATGAATCTCACACTAGGGCCCATCACTGTCTTTCAACCTAGCCTACCTCACAAGGTAGTGGTGATGATAAAATGGAGGGATAGGGACCCAAGTATGCTGCAATGAGCTCCTTGGTAAGATATAAATGTAATACATTAAAATATATGACTGCTGCTTCTATAGCACAAAATGTCAACTATGCCCGCATGGTGTGTGTGTGTGTGTGTGTGTGTTTGGTTTTAATTTTTTTAACCCATAAATCATAGAGAATGCTCACATGCTGTGGACAATCTTAGATTTGCACTAAGCTGCATGAGAGTTCAGGTGTTTAGAGAATAGGAGTTCTGGGTATAGGTCTTCTTACTTAGCAGTGAGAGCTCTGCTCCCTTTATACGCCCCAATTCTATGTAATTTTCCTCAGTGACTAGAAATACTAAGTACTCCATGAAACAAATATTTTCAATTAGAAGTATGTGAATTACTAACCAAAATAATATAACAAATTTACTTGGCAATAAATACAATTTTAAAATAGTACTTAATTGTAGGTATATGTGCTTAGAATTGAGTTTTCTATGTACCTATATAGAGCATTCCATTGTCAACCATGGCACTTTCAGTATATTTTTCTTTTTGATGAGAATTGCAGCTTTCTTGGTAATATTCTGCTTGCTCAGAAATGTACAGCTCTGTCCAAATTGAAATTTCCAGTATGCCTCCTAGTTAAAAAGCAATGTCCAGGTGGTGAACTTTACATCAAAGCAAAACAAAAACAAAAACAAAAACACACACTCCTCAAGGCAAAACTGTTTCTCTCTTAATTAACAGAGGAATCCAATGATATGTGGGAAGATCAAGAAGAGGAAGAGGACGAGGAGGAGGAAGGGTTAACAGGGCAGCTATTGTCTGATATTCTTGCTACAAACAAGTATGGTGAGCAAAGCAGTTCTAAACTTGTGAAGATTATTTGTGCAGGGAGCGGTAGACCCAAACCTTTAGTAAAAGTATTTTACAAACCACTTTCACTGTGTTGTTTAGAAATGTGACTTGTATAAGAACTGAAATAACACCAATTTATTTCTTCTTTCAAATGTATTCAGTGTCTAAATAAAAGTGTTGTAGTTCATTTCAGTGCAAAAAGTGTATGCAAAAAAGACATATTTCTGTAATTGTGCATATTGGTGTTTTCTTGCCAATATGATGGCTCACATATCACATTGTTTGTTTACAGATGACGATTATTATGAAGATGATGATGAAGACGATCCAGATGCACTGAAGGATCCTTTGTATCAGATAGACCTACAGGTAGGTTGAATGATCAAGGTTTCGTTGCTGTTTACTAATCTTTTTAAATACTTATTCTAATCTTTTAAAATACTTATTCAAATACCTGGAATACAGTTAATACTGTTGAATACTGACTTGAATATTTATTCTCATCTGTTTAACATGCCCTCACAACAGCACGAAGCTACTGTAATTAACTTTGAAAGCTTTATCTCACAGTAATGCATAGCACCACACATAAGGCTGTAGACAAAAATCAGTACATCCATCTGATGGTCAGTAAATAAGGGGACTCAGAAAGAACAATCTAGATTTCTCTGTGTTGCCAACCAGTGGTCCTGAATATTGGGATGTAATAGTGCTCTGCTTCTGTTCTTTAAAGAGAAAAGCTTTTTAAATCTTGGGACAGGAAGCATCTGGAGTTCTAATTTTGAGTGGGAAAATGACTGAAAATGTTCTGCTTCTTTCCCCCTTCCCAAACTGCTTTGCTGTTATATTATCCCAACACAAATTTTGTAACTAAGGATTAATGCCATTGAGTTGTTGTAGTCAGTGGAGCGTTTGTATTTGGAGAGGAAGGTTCATCTTTCAGGAAAGTTTCTTTTAACAGCAAGAGAGCTATATAATACTGAGTCTGATGTATAAGAAAAATGAAATAAATCAAAATTGAAATTAGAATTTGATAAAACTCCTCTTTGGGGTTAAAACGCAATCATTTATTTTAAAATAACTAGTAAAATCATACCAAAACAAAATAAACTAAAACAACAGAAGCAATAAAAGCAAAGCAGTGACAGATTAGTATTAGTATCTGACAGGGAGCGATTCAGGTGGAAAAATAAAAAGGTATTTTGCCTGGCATGAAAAGAACATTGGAATAGGCACAAGGCTTAAGGGTTTAAGACCTTTAAACTAAGGTCTTGAGCATTTTATATTGTTATCACTCTCTTGCATTAATACAGTGGTGCCTCGCAAGACGAAATTAATTCGTTCCGCGAGTCTTTTCGTCTTGCGATGTTTTTCGTCTTGCGAAGCACGGTCCGTCACAACTGCGCCTCTTCAAGCGGCTTTAGGAAAAAAGCGAACGAACTCACAAGACGTTTTCGTCTTGCGAAGCAAGCCCATAGGGAAAATCGTCTTGCGAAGCGACGCAAAAACCGAAAAACCCTTTCTTCTTGTGTGTTTTTCGTTTTGCGAGGCATTCGTCTTGTGGGGCACCACTGTATATTGTTCTTCTGTATTATAGAATAATTTCACGTATAAATAATTGTGCAGTATCCTGTGGAAATGAATTGACAACTATTTGTCTTCCTTATAGGCTTACCTTACAAACTTCTTATGTCAGTTTGCACAGCAGCCTTGCTATGCAATGTTCTCAGACCACCTCAATGAGAATGAAAGAAGAGTTCTTCAGACCATTGGCTTATAAATCCTGAGCATTGTGAACATATCTGGAAAATATTTTTCTGGTTTATTTCACGTTTTGTGACTTGAAACATCTTCCATTATTCACCAGATGTGATTATCTTTATTTTGAGGAACTGTTCCTTATCTTATCATGATGTAGGGTTAAGAGAAGGATTGTTGAAGGCAACAAGAGGCAGATGTGCATAGAATTTTGCACACTGGGTTTGCACAACGGGAACACTATTCTTCAGATCAGCTTTTCAGGAGAAAATTTAAGTATTGTGCCCTAAAGCCAACTTTCTCTCCTCCACTGAAAAAGCACTTCACTGACTTTTCACAGCACAGCTTAATGAAATGAGGACGACATCGCCATTCGTTCGGATGTGTATTGAAACTGGGAAGTTTTGTCCCACTTTGCACTTCTGTTACACAGGGTAAATTATCTTGATCTTACCATATGGCATCTTTTTACCGACACTTGAGTGGAAATGGAATCCACTTACAATACAAGAGCTTGGATTAAAACCTGAAAAAATAAAATTGTTTACCGTTCATATATAGAAGTAAACGACTCCTATGTGAGCTCCGTTATTCTCATGATTCTTTACTAAAGCTATCATGCACCCATTCTGAGCAGGCTTGCTAAAAACTCAGTTCCTGTGGTTACTGATGACTGGTTTTGCAACCAAACATTTTTATACAAAATCTTGATTGTATTTAACTTGTCTATTTACTCCATGAATACAGCTTTCATATACCTTTTGCTTCCTTCACATGCACAAATCACACAATATGGCTAAGCTGTAGTCCACAAATTAGTATGTGTATTTTTATAGGGCCACAAAATTAACATTTACTGGCTAATCTGCAAGTACAGTGATGCATCTCACAACACCTCTTTGCCTTTTTCCTCCCTTTTTGGGAAAGAAAAATAAAACTGTTCAAACCTCCATTGTTATCATTCTTTTTAAAATATCCAGGTAACAAAGTTGCATCCTTTGGTAATCTCTTTAAAATTCACGTGTGAAAAGCATACCAGCCTTTAATTGCCACTGCATTGAACAAGGTATAGGCATCTTTAATTTAAGGTATTGCACAGCTTGTTTCACTGGTTTTTATGTTAAAGGTTATATGAGTCTTCCAAAATTAAACCCAAATTTAATGATGTAATTTAATGATGTCATGATCTATCAACTTTATAAAAATACAGTAGAGACAGTTCATGTGTGTATTACAACAGTTTGGATGAGATACTGTATGATGGAGGAGAGTGATGGCTGCCAGGTCTGAAAACTGGATTTATAATACTTTATTCATGTTCAATGGATAAAATTTAATGAATCGTGAGAAGCTGGAGGTTTGGGGAGTGTTTCAGTTTAATAGCTGTCAGAGCTTTCAGCCCCAACTTGAGACTTCAACTGCGTAATTGCAGGACACTGCCAAGGAGGAAAAAGCAGTAGGGGTTCAGCAAGGGAAATAAGATCTCAAACGTGCTGGGGCCAAGCTTAGCTTTGCATGCTGAGTGTAAAAAAAAGAGACTGTTAATTGAGGGACCAATATTAACTGTAGTTCCACCCTCCCCGTAATTCAATTGGAATGTATGAGCACATTTGGACCAGGTTATTATTTACTCATCAATGAATTGCTGTTTGCATATGCCTTAAGGCAATTTACAAATATACCATAAAACCAGCTAAAATAGTTTTTAGAACAGTACAAAAAACAATTGAAGGTAAGTTTATTTTGTATTTTTGTTAAATCTAATTGAGATACAGTATGTAGGATGCATGTCTCTCCAACTCAAGTTGTTTCCTGACAGCATTTTTATACTCGAGCCTAATTTGCCAGTAAGAAGCAGTCTCATTGAAGTTCTGTTCTTGCATTAGAGGCTGTTGCCTGAGTTACAAGAGTTTTACAAAATAATAAACTTTTTAAAAAATCTACAGAGCAACAATGTCTAATTTTCTTTGTAGTATCAGAAGCTATAACTTCACTTTCTTATTGTCAGTCCATACCAACTTAATCTATTACTGCACAACATGATTTTTTTTAAAAAATGCTTACTGCATGAAGATTTTAAAAAATAACCTGTTTGCTATGGATCCACTTCCGAAAAATTGCGAAAATAGCAGTTAGCCACATGTGTATCTTCAGGCAAATATTAGGCTAGGGCAAAGAAGCTGAAGTGAAAGCAATGGTCTGAACTATGAGTCATCTCTCTCATAGTGGCATATGAGAGGGTAGCATAAAACAATGCAATTTCTAGCACTCCACAAATTTAGGACCACTGTGCCAAGACAAAACATACAGATAGCTGACATTCTTGTGAAGTTAGCGATCTTAAATGTCTTCCTAATAAAAACCTATTTATATATGTTAAGTACAGTGAGGGGTATTCCTCCTGCTTATTCCTGTAACAACCAACTAGGTGGCAAGACTGGGGATAGCTGAGAAAAATATTTTTTTTTTAATAGTTTATAAACCATTTCTAAATTGAAGCTGAATTTAGACTATTTTATGGAAATGGTGTCAAATAGTGACGCCAACTTCTTGAAGAGGGCAGTATCAAAAGCTACGACATTTGCAATTCTTTGTTTTCATTGTCTTGCCAAAAATATTCCGTTGAACTGTAAAAAATAAATGCCTTAAGGCTTTTTTGTGCAAGTTGGGAAACTTGAAAAAAGACTAGTTGGCTGAGAACAATCTTGTGACACAATCAACTTTAAAGACCACGGATGGGATTCAACTACCATGCCCTGCTAGCACAAGGATTTTTGCTTGTGCAACAGGAATCTCCTCCCCAAAAATGTTCCAGAGTACATTTAGGGGGGCACACATGGGGTGGGGAGAGGAAGAAGAGGTTCCATTGTGCAAGATTTAGTGCTATATTTGGTTCTACCCCAAGTGTGAAACATCCACTTGAATGGTTTCCCTTCTGTTTCCTTTTCTAAGGTATGTCTATAAAATGTGTTTTACATAGGAGAACTGTAAAAATCACAACATCCTGTGTTTGAAGTACATAAAGCTAAAATGTAAACTCAGGAGTTAATAGCTCAGGATAGCATATTAAACTATTATTTAGGATATTAGAAACAGCTTATGTCTCATACATTCATTGTCCCTTAAAAATCATCCTGTAATCTTAAACTATCTTTGCACACTAAAGGATGGACTTTGAGTACCTCATGTTTTTATTGCTCCTTAAAATGAATGCCTGCTATACATCTATGCCAGACTCCTTGATGAAGGAAAATGCAAGCAACTTCCCCCTTTTTATATGTATTTATCTTGCTGAGGAACTCTCAGAGCTTCATAAAAATTGAACAGAGGTTAGATCTGGTCAACTGCAATTTTAGAAACTGAGCTAAAGCTATCCATAAATATTGTTTGTATCTTGATTCTGTGTAGATAAAATTTAATAAACACTATAAATGTTCAGTGTCTGCTTTATTTTACACACAAAAGCCTTCCTGTGCTACTATGCATCTATTTGCTTAAATGATGCAGGAACTCCTGCCTGCATTCAGATGACTAATCCTGGATATGTTCTGTATTTAGTTTTACAACAAGGCTTACCATTTGGTTAACTTTTCACTGTTGTCTGGCCAGCATCTGTACATGTGCATATTGCCTTATCAATCAGGTAAAGAACCATAACAACAAGCAATTTAGAGTGGAATTTTCTTCATGTTTACTCAGAAGTCCTGCACTGAATGCGTATTACTCCCAACTAAGTACATAGGACTGCAGTCTTAGTTCCTGATGTTCTTTAGCCCTAGCAGGGATAAGTATAATACAATCCAGGCTACATAAGGGCTCTCAGGAAAAGATAACTGGAAGGATGTATTTATCCGATAGAGAATTTGCCATTAAATTGTTAAATACAAGGATGTGGTATCTTGCCCTCCAGATGTATCTCTCATCAACCTCAACCACAATGGCCAGTGATCCACTGCTGGAAAGCCATTAGTTCCTCAGCCCTGGTTTACCGGCTACTAGCTAGCTGATATAAGAAGGTGTGGCACTGGTGCCTAAAAATTACATCTATTTGTTGCCATACACCCACAATATTTGGCAAGCACTGCATTTCTAGCTATCATGTCCGGTTTGCAAGCTTTTTCCAGGGCATCTGCCTGCCCTTTTAAAAACCAGTCTGGGACGAACTATTGCTTTACTATTCTAATGCAGGGGAAATGCTTGCCAATCTTGATCTTTCCTAGACTCAAAATTCCAATCTTGAGTGTGCTGCATCATCAAGATTTTGCCTAGTGTTAGCTAGGCAAACAGTTCTACAAATAATACAACTTGATTAGGTGCGTGCTCTGATTCTGTGCATTCTAACGTGACAAGGCTGCAGGAGGCACACAGCCTCTAACGGCTCTTTATCTTCTCTCCTCTCTTCACAAGAACTTGATACCTGTTTCATGTGATTCTTTTGCCTTACTGGACATAGGGAAGCTTGATAAACACTAGTTAAATGCTATCCAGAGTCTTAGTGATAAATAAATAAATATTTTTTTAAAAAACCGTCCAGTAGCACCTGGTCTGGGTATAAGCTTTCGTGTGCATGCAGAAGTGTGCATGCACATCAAAACTTATACTCAGAACAAACTTAGTTGGTCTCTAAGGTGCTACTGGACAATTTCTTAATTTATTTCGACTGTGTCAGACCACCACGGCTACCTACCTGAATCTTACTGAGAAAATTCAAGTTAAGACTGGTTTTTCTGGATTTGCTTCTTAAGGGTTTAGCACCAGTGTGGAAAGCAGGCTTTCTCGGGGCTTATAGAGCAGAGAAGGATTTTCTGTTTGCTAAAGATGATTAAATCCTGTTTTTTGTTTCTTAAGAACGTTCGAGGAGCCCGGCTGAATTAAAACAAAGGCGCCTGTAGTCCAGCATCCTGCGCTCGCAATGGCCAGCCAGATGCGCTCTCCTCTCCCAGCTTACGATTCCTAAACTGCCTCCGATACTAGTAGGCACGGAAAGCCCTATTCTCCATGAATTTGGCTAACGCCCTTTTAAATGTTGGAGGCTGAATGCCATAGTTAAACCAAGAGCTACGTTTATTGCATTAATTCTCCACCACAGTGCTCTTATTTATCTTTATGCCCATTTCTGAAGCAAACAACCAGGTCTTGTCTGGCGCTCTGGGAAGAAAGAGCTGCACGTCTGGCGCGGTAGCACCTTTGATGTGGCGGTTCCTAAGATTTTTATTAAAGCTCGGGGTCTTCTTCGTTGCGTCTGTTCTTTGGGGCATCACTGAAACCGACAGTGGCAAAAAAGGCCATTTCCAGGCGACTTTTCTGCGCGACTACTTCATTCCGCGTTCTAGTTTACGGTCCAGCCGTCCGAATGCCGGCGTCAGAACGCGCTTCGCATGCTGGGGATTGTAGTCTCACGTGGCCACGACGACGACTAAAAGCGCTCCTGGGTAGCGTCAGTTCCTCTTGAGGCGAGACGGGAATGCCGGGAAGTGTAGTTTCTGCTCCGCCCTGGCCTCTACCGGCCGTCGTTGGCCCTCCTCCTCCTCCTCTCTTGCCCGGGCCATGGCGGATGCGGCCGGCTCGGGCGGGCGCTCCAAAGTGGCGCCCAGCGTGGATTTCGACCACAGCTGCTCGGACAGCGTCGAATACCTGACTCTGAACTTCGGGCCCTTCGAGGCCGTGCACCGGTGGCGCCGCCTCCCGCCCTGCGACGAGTTCGTCGGGGCTCGGTGAGGAGGCTGCTGGGCGGCGGCGGTGTGAGGGGAAGGGGGCGGCGGCTGACGGGTTATCGGAGGGATAAATAAGGCCGTTTTCTCTTCTTCGTCCTCTCAGCCGCAGCAAACACACCGTGGTCGCCTATCGAGACGCCATCTACGTCTTCGGCGGGGATAATGGGTGAGTCCTCTTGCCGGGAATCGCGGATACCCCGTTGCAGGCGGCAGTTCATAATCTTGATCCCAGGTCGCCTTCGCGTAGGCGAGGCTGATGCCGCCGTCGCTTTCTCTCTCCCTTCCCTCTGTGCCTTTTAGCAGTGCGATGGGGGTGAAAGTTTCCACAAACTCCCCAGCCTTCCCTATCACTGTCTCCCTACCAGAAAGGCTCCCCTGTGGAATTGTTGCTGGTCACACGCTTATATTCGCAGGAGCCCCGCTAGGGAGGGGGGGGGGGAAAGCGAGTGGCAACCCTAAACCCAACTGGAAAGTGTGCGGTGATTGATGGGGAATGTTTTTTTTCCCCGGAGAGATTTGCCGTGGAAATCAAAAGCTACGCATGCAAATAAAAATCTTTTGGTTTCTGATGTTTGGTACCTAAAACAGGAAATAGGGAAAAACAAAGAGCAGCCCAGAGGAGCTGAATTTGCTGTTGCTTGCTGTTGTGATTTGGGGGTGAGGGTAGGGGAAAATATATACAGTGTATGTGTGTGTGTATATATATATATATATATATATATATATATATATATATATATTTACATTATTATTTCATTTTATAATTTATATAAAACAGAGAGAACAGTTATAACAACAGACAAAAATTAAAATATGAAAAACAAAGCTATAAAATAGGCATGTAGCAGTTGCATGTGAGTTAAAATAACAAATACTGACTTATCCATTTTATCAGATCATCAAGCATCCTTCCAGCTTTGCCAGGCTTGTGACAGGGGTTGCCCTGAAAATGATGGTTCCTCTGTATGTGTCATATATGAATGTCAAATCATATTATAAGTGTCTAGAGGTTTGGGGGGCGCATTACTGGATTGTTGTTTTTATTTTGATTATATATTTTGTGGTTTTATATTTTGATTTTGTTCTGTGAACCGCCCTGAGACCTCCAGTTATAGGACGGTATATAAATTCAATAAATAAATAAATAGTCCTTGTCAAAAGCTCAAATTATGTGTGATTTTAGAAACCGTTTTCACAAATTACAGTTAACAAAGATCAACCTCTAGTTTTGCTTTCTGCTGAATATAAAGAAGTTCTGACACAAACTCTACTAAGGAACCAAAAACCCAAAAGCCTGCTTATTATCTTTTGGTTTCTTATGTTTGGTATCTAAAATCTTTGTTTTAGAGCAAATCCAGGCAATATGGGAATAATAACAATGTTATTATGGGTAGTATTAGTATAGTGGGTAGCATTAACAATCAACACAAAGTTACTGGCAGCATATAAAACTAACAGTAAAAACTGAGTATTGCCTTGTCTCCAACATCATTCCCCACTCCCATGGGGACAATAATAATGAACTGTATAAGCTGCTTCCTCTTAGCCCATTCCCAGCATTATGCCATCTTTGCCATCTTTATCCACAATCTAGAATATAGCTGTCCAATAGTATTCAGCAAGAACTGTTGACAAGGCTGTTGAGTGGTTTAGCCTACTAGGATTATATTCCACTGATCCTGCTCTGACTGGCAATTTGCTACTGAGCCACATTCAGAATATTAGTACTGTAATGACTTGTCAAGTCCTGTACAACTTGGGATTTAAGTATTTGGAGCATCGCCTTACATATTGACTTGCTGATGTAGTAAGATCATTGGTGGGGGACAATAGAAGTCTATTATGCAGGAAGCTGGGAAAGGGCCTGCTCTGTGGTGGCACCTCAACTATAAAATGCTCAGGGGTTGGGGATGATGCCTGCAAATTACTAAAATCATGAATTTTCCTTCACTGTCTCGTATGATAAGATGTCATTATTGCCACTGTAATAAAGAGAAGGCAAAGACTTCAAAGATAGCTAGGAAAAATCATTTGCAAACAAAATAAAACTCTGGTGTCCTGGTGTTGTCATATCTCTCCTGTAACTGCTGAAACTCGGTAAGATATTAGTAGTGGATATGCTGGAAGAAATTTATGTTTAAAAGCATTTTGATTATAAAATTGGATCTTGGTTATGGGATTCAAAGCAAGTGGTAGAATTATTGTGGTAGAAAATTGCAATCTTGACTTAGTCCATGTTGAGGGATGGCAGATCTGTATAATTTCTCAAAGCAATTTACTAATAGAGACAAATGCACATTATATGTGTGTGGCAAATTAGTTAACAGTAATTAAACCCAAATTATGATAGGCATAGCCAGGACGGTTTCAGCAAATA
Source organism: Podarcis raffonei (assembly GCF_027172205.1). Lineage (NCBI taxonomy): Eukaryota > Metazoa > Chordata > Lepidosauria > Squamata > Lacertidae > Podarcis > Podarcis raffonei. Next base: position 68,438,774 of record NC_070607.1, read on the forward strand.
ATAAATGTGTAATATTTTAGCAAATCAGTGTAATAGCTGGTAAAGTTAATTGTAATATAAACAAGTGCTATAAATAGCAACATTCGCATATATTGCATAGCCATTGTTTGAGTTAACCATGGTTCAGCAAACTTCAAGCCATCTCACAGATGAGAAAACATACTATGGCTTGTTTTACCAAATCTTGGTTTGTGTTTTGTCTGCTCTTGTCTTATACCCCTGTAGCTTGGCAAAGTCTGGGGCAGAGTAGCCAGACAAACCAATGTTCATCAAGATGGTCGTATTCAGACATAATGATAGGCCATAGTTTAAAAAAGCCAAAATTTGTAACCCACCAACAAACATTGGTTCAATATTTTGGCTTGTTGCCAGAAAACAAATCCTGGTAAGCCCATAGGCTGGTTCAAATATTCAAACAAACTATAATTTGGTTAAACAAACCAAGGCTTTGTGTTGTGAGTGAACCAGGCCAGTGTGAATTACTGTGTTTGCTCTTATTTGTTTTGGGTACAAAGCATCTCTTTTGTACTTTCGGCTGCTTAGAATGGTTGGGGTCTAAAAACTAAATAACGTGTTATGTCTGAGGATAACTGTATATATTATTTTCCTTATTCTGAAGGAAAACCATGTTGAATGACCTATTGAGATTTGACGTGAAGGACTGTTCTTGGTGCAGGTACAGCTATATTTCTAGTGAATATTTCATATATTATTTTGGCATCTATTTTAAAGCCTAACCAATCAGACCTTCTAAATGGATGACAAAATTAGATATTATTGGCATGCTGCATTTTTTTAATGGCTAGTGTATATTTGATAACTACTGTGGGTTTGTAATCAAATTACGTTGATGTGTTTTAGATGGGGAAAGAAGGGCAATTTTGAAACTTGTAATAAAGGCCTCAACCCTTTGTTTATAAAATTAGGATACAATCCTAAACTTGGAAGTTTGCTAAAAATCTATATTTACAATAATGCTTTCTTATAGTAAAACAAAATATATCTAGTGGCTGCTGTTTTCTGCAGTTCGAAGACTCTAAAATGTTCTACGAAAATTCTCAAAATACCACAAATTACATGCATCTGTAAAAGTGTGAAATGAACAAATTATTTAATCAGATTAGAGTCAATAGTGCAATAGAAAATGCATTTAAAATGCACACCAAACTATGAATATTTAAATATCCTTACAAATAAAATATTGTAAAATATTACAAAATATTGTAAAAGAGTACTCTTGCATTTGTACTGCTTTGTGTTACATTGCGCAGGGCTTTTACTACAGGGACCCCTCCAGCACCCAGATATCACCATTCAGCAGTAGTCTATGGAAGCAGTATGTTTGTATTTGGTAAGTTATTAGTAAGCTACATCATTATCTGTGAGCAAGTCTGAATAAATATATGTTTGAGGTCTTGCTGGATTTGTGAAAGTGCTGTCCAGCAAATACTAGTGCAAGAATTGACAAGTGGAATCATAAAAGTGTTTGTGTCATCATATAGTAGATAATTGCCAATTTGCCAGTTTTGTAGAGAGGGCACACAACTTAATTCAAATGGGTAGCATGAATATGGATATCCAAACAAACAGCTTAATTCTTGATAATTTATGTACAGTATTCAGGATACTAAAATATATGAATAATGCTGTATTGAGCAATGGAAATTATAGATGATCATGAAAGCATACAGATGCAGTAGATCAGAAGTGTGTGTGTGTGTGTGTGTGTGTGTTTTAAAAAAGCATCAAAGTTGAATTTTGGGCTATCTCTACTGATAGCTATATAGCGGTCTGCACCCCTGTTGGTTTGCCTTGTTCAGCTCCATAATTTTATTAAATAATATTTTCAATCTGAAATCGTGCCTAATATCCCTTTTACTGCAATCACATTATCATCATCTAGGTGGCTATACTGGAGACATTTATTCCAATTCCAATTTGAAGAATAAAAATGATCTTTTTGAATACAAGCTTGCAACTGGTCAGTGGACTGAATGGAAGATTGAAGGAAGGTAAAAGCCTGTGCATCAGTGTAAACCTTTTAAAAGGAGATTGCTATTATACTATAGTGAATATGATTATAAAGCCTGCAAAGATACTTGCAATTTATTGTCCTTTTAAAAAAAAAAGCATTAGTGCTAGTCAGCCAATAAACAACAGCAATTTTTGCACTGTTTAAATTCAGTAAACTCCACTCATGGAGTTTTTAGGACCCCACCCCCAGTGCTATGCACCACAGCCTAACCCATTCAGCAGGGTCCCTGACCCTCAAGCAGTAACATAGTGTGGGGGCCCCAGGGGGGCAATGCCCCCATGCCCACCCATCAGCTGACAGGTGCCTGGGTGAGCGCAGAGAGTGCTCTTCACACTCTGTGCCCCTGCTCTGATCTGGCAGTGGTGAGAGCTGTGTTGGTGCGCTCCATCCCTGCTGGGGGGGGGGCAAGCACACGCTCCTGCACCCAGTGCCGACAGACAGCACTTTGGCCCTGCCCTTGAGAGCCTTATGTGGGGACTGCCATGTTGTGAGTAGGGGGACACGAATGTTACCTTTTCCCTTCTTCTGGCATTTCTCTAGATCCAGTTCGTAAAGTTTAGATACTACTAACCACTTCTTTAGGCATCAAGGCACATATTGGGTGGCGGCGAGATATTCATTGGAAGTTTACTCAGTGGACTAATTGAAAATAATGGATCTAACTCAGATGTGTTCATTTATTTCATTGGGTATGTTCAGAGAAAAACTTAGTTGAATACCACGTATTGCCTTTATTATAAATGTGTGTTCACGTCATGAAAAAATGATTGATAGGTCTGTTCTTATTTCAGATTACCTGTTGCCCGGTCAGCTCATGGTGCAACAGTCTATAGTGACAAATTGTGGATCTTTGCAGGATATGATGGGAATGCACGGTAGGTAGCATTTTTCTGGTCTCTTCTGATTCACACACAATAATCCAGCTTCAGTGTTGCTAAATATGAAACAGGGTTTTTTGTCTTTCTGAGTTGTAACAAAAACTCTTCTCTCTTAGGACATCTGTGCTAGAGCCTACTGTTTTCTTAATTTGTATTTTAAGTTTAGAGTCGGACCATGATGACATCTAGAAACTTGTAGTTAATAAGACCTGATCTGGCATGTGTGCAGCTTATTGAGCAACTGAAACTGATGTGAAGGAAGATCAAATAACATGTTTAAAGTAGTTTTGAAATATCTTCACTGTTGGGAATTGATAATTCCCATCCTTTAGAGCCTCTTGTGCAGACAAGAACAAACTAGAAGTAATACACTTTGTGCCAAATGCCTTGCTAAGCACTTTTATTTATTTAAACATTAGAAACCACATTTTCATAACATACAGAAAGGCAGTGTAACTCATAAAATGAGGTGAGAGTATGAGTTCCACAGGACAGGGCTTGCCACACTGAAGGCTCAGTCCCTAATAAAAGGCTTGCTGACATCAGGAGTGTGGGGAGCAGCACAAAGGAAGTGGCTAATTCCCATACTGTCTCTCCATTTCATATTCCCCTCTCTCCACAGCTGCTTTTTGTAGGGGGAAAGGTGAGAGAGGTTTGTTGCGTGCATGTGTCTGTAATGTCTAGATTGGTCTTTATTCAGTCTCCAAATTGGAAGGAATCTTATTGTATATGTGAAAGGAGTAAAATATACTCCAGTCTGGTTGTGATCAGCTTTTAAAGAGTATTTTAAAATTGATCTTTCCTCTTGATGCAGACTCAATGACATGTGGACCATTAGTTTACAAGACAGGGATTTAACTTGTTGGGAAGAGGTAAGAGGAATGGATATTTTAAAAAATAACTATTCATTTTAGTGCTTGATATAGTTTGTGTCACTTATCTGATCTAGAAAAGCTTAGTCCTGTCAAAATTAAATTCCTCGGTAATAGTGAAGGTTAACCATTTCTCCAGAACACCTTGATGGCTTTGATATACATTTATAATGGAGCATTTGCCACACATTTTTTATTGAATCCAAGGGCCCACGAATTGTGGACTGGTTTGGGTTATCACAGAGCCTTCTCATAGAATTATAGAGTTGGAAAGATCCCAAGGATCATCTAGTCCAACTCCCTGCAACGCAGAAATCTCAGCTAAAGCACCTATGAGAGACGGCCATCCATTCTCTTTTTCCAAGTTCTTTGCACTTGTCAGAGAATTGGGGAAGAGGGAGCTTATTGTATCAAAGAGCTTAGCAGCACAGCATGAGAAGCCTTTCTCTTCCCCTGTCTCCTTTAGGTGGAGAGGAAGGTGTCTTTTAGTGCTGAGCAAGGGTTCTTGCTAGAGAACCATGGACACAGAAGGCTGTTTGGATCATTCCCATGTTCTCAGTGGGTCATATTTCTTAGTGGATATGTATAAGATTGTATTGCAAGATATTAGTAAGGTTTGTGTTTTTAATACATTTGGAGCATGTTAACAATTGCATGGTTTGCTAAGAACATAGTTGTTGTATATGTTTTGTATATGTATATGTTTTGAGTGAGCAGTCCAAACTTGAAATTGACCTTCGGCTTAATTTCAAGATGAAATATGGTCTATTTTGTGTTGCTGCTTTTCAGATTAAGCAAACGGGTGAGATTCCTCCTTCGTGTTGCAACTTTCCTGTAGCTGTTTGCAAAGAGAAGATGTTTGTCTTCTCTGGTCAGAGCGGAGCAAAGATTACCAATAATCTTTTTCAGTTTGAATTCAAGGAAAAAATGTGAGTATCAAAATACCCAACCCAAACCAAATTGTGGCTGAATTAAAAATAATACAGGAACAACCATTTTGTGCATGTTCAAAGCACATGTGATGGTGCATGTGTGTGTCACTTTGGACCCAGACGAGGGTGTAAAAGGCAGAGCGGACTTATGCGTGCTCTGCCATCGCACGTGACAACCAGGAAGGAAACCCCCACGCAAATTGGGGGTTGCCTGTACTGTGAAATAGAAGCAGTTGAAGTATTTAATGTGATTTTTATAATGTGCCCACAAAATATTGGGGGGGGGGTTCAGTTCAATAGGAAAAAGTATGGAAATACTAATAAAAATGTAAAGGGGGCTGTAGCTGCAGCTGATTGTCATTTGGACTGGGTGGAGCAGTTTTAAGCCTCTTATTCCTACCCCAGCACTGTGTCTGCTTTTATATTTTTTCTGCTCCCATCAAAGTTAGTGGGACCGTGAGAGTATAAACACTTGTTTGGGTACTGAATTAGGCCCCCAGTTTGGGAGTAGCCACCCCTACTTTTGTGTAATAATATTGTGAGATGACATCTTGCATTGTTGATGCATTTGACACACCAGGTTGGGGCCAGAAAGCCAAAGCAGTGTAGCTCTCCTCGCCCATGAAGGGCAAGGATTGTATTACAGACTGCTCTTCTGCTCACTTGATGCATATTGGGGCACTTATAATATATGCACCTACTAAAGTCACTTACTCAGACAAAAGCTTGTACTTCTTTCCCATATGTTGCAAATGTTTACATTTATTGCTTACAAGCAAAATTCATTGTACCAATGCATTTAAAATAAGTTTAAAAGAAATAGCACAATCGTATGTCTGTTCAGAAATAATCGCACTGTATTCAGGATTGTCATTAGGATTGCAGTCTGAGTGAGTATTGCAGCTTAGACAAGACAGCAGATCCAAAATACATAATATACACATAAAGAAAAGAGCTATAGAATTGATATCATACTACAGCTTGTGGTATGCTATGAGAATGAAAGATAACATAGTTGTGTATATGGATTCATGTGTGTCTTTAGGGACTGAGCCACTAAAACCTTTTGTTTTCTACTTCAGTTGGACAAGAATTCCGACTGAGCATTTACTACGGGGCTCTCCTCCTCCCCCACAGCGGAGATATGGTCACACAATGGTTGCCTTTGATCGCCATCTCTATGTGTTTGGTGGCGCTGCGGACAACACATTGCCTAATGAACTTCACTGCTATGATGTAGATTCTCAGACATGGGAAGTTATCCAGCCAAGCCCAGATAGCGAGGTAAAAAAAGTATTAAGATTTAAATCTGGTGTGGGGAACCTTCAGCCCTCCAGATGTTGCTGAATAACCCCCCAGAAAGTTGCCATCAGGGAAATGTGGCCTTTGGGTTGAAAAATCTCTGTTTTATATATTTGACAGATATAATGTCTGTTCATGTTGTGTGTCCTCCCCCTGACCTCCCCTTCTAGCTACCAACTGGAAGACTTTTTCATGCTGCAGCAGTCATCTGTGATGCAATGTACATCTTTGGTGGAACAGTGGATAACAACATTAGGAGTGGAGAAATGTACAGATTTCAGGTAACACGTTAAAACCACTGGTGTTCATTTCATTTAAGATTATGATAATTATTATTTTTTCCCAATGACCAAGTTTAACAGCAAAGAACAATTTATTTTAAAAGTGTTTATATTTGGCTTCATTCTAAAGTATAACGTGAAACTTTAATCAATGTAAGTTCAACCATTTCATCAACATTTCAAACAATGTTCTTTAAATAACTCATCTTGAAGCATGGCCCTGTGACCAGGAAGAGAGTGCCACATCTATGTCAACATTCATATCCATAACAATAGCATTAGGCAGCTCTCCAAAATAGTTGCCAGTATGAGTTTGCACCCATATGAATCGAGAACAAAGATGCTTAAATGTAACAGGAGCTTCATATTAATTTTTGCTGCACCTGGCTGATATATGCAAACTTCCCTGCCAGAGCATATATCCTTCTACCTGAGCACGGGGCATCTCATCATAGAATCACAAGTACGTCATGGAAATGTGTTATCCTCTGCCTACTTAGCAAAAACCTGATTTGCAAATATAAGAAGTGATGTGGGTGGCTGCTTGAACACAGCTATTCTGAGATGGCTCAGTGCAACAAGCTGTTCATGTGAAATACTTTTATTCTAGCTATTCATATATTCCTGATTTTTTTTGTATATTTGTGTTGATGTATGTTGAAATTCACTAATACTACACACATTTCAGTGGCCACCTACACCGCTGTTGGCACCTGTGAATTAGGCCTGGATGCTTCTTTCGCACTGCTCCTGTTCAAATGTTGTAAGTCATTCTACAGCTGGCTGATATATACTACAACAATACATTGGTTCCAATGGCAACTTTAATAATTACACTTTTGTAATATGGCAACACAACGACAGAACTTTTCCATTTCAGACTTTTAACAGAACTTCAACTCTCATTTTCAGTTTTCTTGTTATCCCAAATGCACTTTACATGATGACTATGGAAGACTGTGGGAAAACAGGCAATTCAGTGACCTGGAATTTGTTCTTGGAGAGGTGAGTGTGTTCTAATGGAAATGTTGAGCAGAAGTTGTTTTCTTCCTGGCTAAAGAGATACAGTTGTGATACAATACTACATCAGATGCTTTTAATTATATACAGTACTTTGATGGAGAGGGAGAGAAACAGATGTTGCAAATTGGCTTTTTATGTGCTTTTTCACTGAAGAGTTTTCTCTATGTATAGGTTATAGGGGTAGGTATGATAGTGCCATATTCCACTGTTATTTAGGAAATAGGGAAATGGAGTAGTACATTGAGTGAGGTCCAGTCAGAGTAGACCCATTGAACTTACGTTCATTGATTTTTGTGCATATACTTGTAGTATGCTTAACTGGATATTGCCCATTATCTCTGCTTGTCACTTTTTGTACCCCTGGTTTCAGGATTTTAAAATTGCCAGCAAGACTATGTTAACGTTTGCATGATATCAACATGGATGGTGTAATATTGATGTTGGAAAATATTGAAATAATGTTAGGTTTATACTAGCTATTGCACATCTGTAGCAATCTCATTTTGTACAGGTACCTCCCCATTTCGCACAGTTGGCATGTGCGTGACCGCTGATGCAAGCGCCATTTTTGGCACTGCAAAGGGGCAGGCTTATGTGCTTCCCAGTGCCTTGGAACATAACTCGCATGTAAATGGGGAATTGCATGTATTTAAAATGAAAATAAGGGTGGTTTTTCTGCTGTGTTGCATCTCATCAGCTGTTACTGCAGCAAGTTAAAAGATTTAAAATTCAGCTATCTGTCAAATCCTATAACTGTCAAAGAGTGCAATTCTTTTTCTCTCAACTGTTTGACAGAAGGAAGAAAGAGTGCGAGGACATACAGCCATTGTCACAGCCCGCTGTAAGTGGCTCAGGAAGAAAATTACACAGGCAAGAGAGAGATTGAAGCAGGTATGATTTGCTGAGAAGGTTTCCTTGTGGGACGCTTAGCTATTATAGCCGTCATTGTCATGGCATGCATTCTGAAAAACATTTTGAAGAATTGATTCTGTGGTTAATCTCATGACTTCCAGATTTGCAGTTTCATTGACATGGCACAGCAATATCTATCAAAAAGGGTGACACATTATTTCTAAGTACCTACATAAGTTTGTCTTGATAAATTGAAAGACAGAGGCTTTGATTGGATTCTGTTAACCTGGATGAGCACCTATGTCAGAATTGTTTGTTCTGTTTAAGAAACAGGATGTTCTAGGTGAGGGATAACTAGCATGTTTACCTGAATGCTGTTGGACTATAACTGTCATTATCCCTGCACATTGGCCATCCTGGCTGGGGCTGATAGGAGTTCTAGCCTAACAACATCTGGAGAGCACAACATTGGTGACCCCATTCTAGGTTTTTAGTACCGAAGTTACGTTAAAAACAAAAGTTGGTTTGCCTGATATTATCTGTACATGGTTAAATGCATGAATGCTTTTGGGGTGCTGTTATGCTGTAAGATTGCCCAGATGGTTCAGTCTTTCCTTGTTCCCATTGTGCTGTTAGAAATCTAAGCAAGATGTTGATGAGGAAGGAGAGGGGACACCCCAGATGGAGACAGCAGGCAACAATGTCAAGCTGTGCCGCCTGCAGCCGCTGCTGGAGGTGACCATCCGGGAAGCTGAAGCCCAGCCTTTTGAGGTGCTCATGCAGTTCCTGTACACCGACAAAATCAAATACCCACGCAGAGGTAGGATAGCAGAATGGCTTCCTAGGAGAAGAAGTGTACATTTTCTGTCTCAGCCTCTTTCAGAGTTTCTTCACATAATAACTATGTAGTTTCAATCCATAAACACATTGTTATTTATCCGTGCTTCAAGGGCATTTTCATACTATGCTAGTAGAGCCCAATTAAGTTGTTCTTAATACTGGAACAGGGAACCTTTCCCTGCCTACTGTCACACTTTTCTCTCTGTCTTCAGTACATTAAATTAAATTAGTTTTTAATATATATTTTTGTGTTGTACAGGGCATGTGCAAGATGTATTGCTAATCATGGATGTGTACAAATTGGCCCTTAACTTCAAACTCTCACGATTGGAACAGCTGTGTGTCCAGTATATTGAGGCCTCAGTCGATCTGCAGAATGTGCTTGTTGTGTGCGAAAATGCGAACAAACTTCAGTTAGATCAGCTAAAGGTAGGTGTGTGCAAGACTATGAATAAAATTTCATTTAAAAACCCTAGTCCAAATAGAACCAGCCTAATTGGTTAAATCCCATTCTAGAACATTCTGAGGGAGAAAAGACTTGCTGGTAGATTCTTCAAAGATTACTTGCAGGAGAAATATGACAGACTTGTGTTTTTCTTAAAGTGGTGGTGGTTCTTCAGATGACAAGCAACTATTTGTTTCCTTTAGGAACACTGCCTGAATTTTGTAGTAAAAGAATCACACTTTAATCAAGTAATAATGATGAAGGAATTTGAACACCTTTCCTCAGCTTTGATCGTGGAGATAGTACGAAGAAAACAGCAACCTCCACTTCGAACACATTCCGATCAGCCTCTTGATATTGGTAACGCACCTTCCTTCCTGAATGAAATATAGTTTGTGGCTCTTGATGAATGTAAATAATGACCCAGATCCTGAACATGACTGTCTTCAGTTGTTGCTGTCATTTAGTTCTGCTTGCACAACTACTTTAACTCTTTCAAGAGTTGATAGAGGGATGTAGAACAAAATTCAGTAAAAAAGTTATTTTGAAATAAAATGTATCTTAAGAGGATAGTGTAGTGGCACTTTGTAGTTTTTAGCGGGGAGAGAATGGAAATCTGATTGTTGGCTAGCTCTTATTGATGGGCTGACAAGAGGTTACCATCCACTAAAGGGTCATGAAGACCAGAGACCTTGTTGCTGGTCTTAGTAGCTGGGTTGAGTAATGGTGTAACTTTTACCCAGATTGAGAACTGGAGTACCTATCAGTATCTGGTTCTGCATACCTAGTTAGTTCCATTGCATTTTATTGCGTAATGCTGGTAGAGGGCTGTCCTTAAAATAAAACTCAGTGGCTTGCTGAAGAGAATCATTTGACCAAACTATAGGATAGGAAAGAGTGAAACTCTTAGATACCACTTTTCTGTTTGCAAATTCTATTTTTAAGCCGTGCAAATCCCCCTCATTACTGATGGTGATCAATTTGGTTGATTTGAGGTGATTATCTCTCAACACCCCTAGCAGTTATGCTAAGGAGGATCACAGTGTACTCTCCTATTTAACATCTACATGAAGCTGTTGTGAGTGGTCATTAGGGGATCTGGAGTGAGGTGTCATGAGTGTGCTAATGGTTCCAGTTCTTTTTCTCTTGCAAAATGTGGTGGCTTCCTGCCATCATATTACACCACTTCTGAAAGAATTTCGCTGGTGGCCAGTTAGTTTCCAGGCTAAGTTCAAGATGTTGTTACAAAGCCCTAAACAGCTTGGGACCAGATACATAAAAGACTCCTTACATACCCAATCAGTTGCTGTGCTCTGCAGGTGAGGGCATCCTGCAAATACAGTGGTACCTCGGGTTAAGTACTTAATTCGTTCTGGAGATCCGTACTTAACCTGAAACTGTTCTTAACCTGAAGCACCACTTTAGCAAATGGGGCCTCCTGCTGCTGCCGCGCCGCAGGAGCACAATTTCTGTTCTCATCCTGAAGCAAAGTTCTTAACCTGAAGCACTATTTCTGGGTTAGCGGAGTCTGTAACCTGAAGCGTATGTAACCTGAAGTGTATTTAACCCGAAGAACCACTGTACAATCTTATCAGGAGGTCTGTTCTAAACAGCGTTGAAATCCAGCCTTTAGTCTGGTGACACCTACCCTTTGGAACTCCCTCCCCCGCTTCATATCAAAGAGGCACTGTTTGTTGTTTTTTTCGGTTCTTGTTGAAAACTTTCCTCTTTCACAAAACCTTATAAGTGGAGATTTTTATCCCAGACAGTGTCTGTATTGGCTTTGAAACTGTTTTATATATATAATTACTGTTTGTATACGTGCAGTTGTTTTTATATGTGGCTTTTATTTTATTGTGAAGCCACTTTGAGATGCTTCATAGGTAGTTAAATGAAATAAGTACTAATAATTTTGGACTAAATTTTCCTTTAATAATGTGATATTTTGCTTGCTTCCTCCCTCAAAGGAAAGCAGTATACAACTGTGACTCATTATTATTATTACTTATTTTATTTTATTTTATTTATTTTATATACTGCCCTATACCCAGAGGTCTCAGGATGGTTCACAGAAAATACCAAAGATTCATATTCATTTGAACTATACATTGATCCATACTTGTGTGTTACATTTATTCTCTGTATGTTCATGTTCAGGAACCTCATTGATTCAGGATATGAAGGCCTATCTGGAAGGTGCTGGACTAGAATTCTGTGATATAACTCTACTCTTAGATGGTCACCCAAGGCCAGCTCATAAAGCTATTCTTGCAGCCCGCTCCAGGTATGTTCACTTAGATGTTTTATTATGTTTTTGTATATGCTGGAAGCTGCCCAAAGTGGCTGGGGTAACCCAGTCAGATGGGCGGGTTGCAAATATTAACATTATTATTAATTATTATTACTAGATCAGTCATTCAGTGGTACAGAGTTATACTTTCAGCTGTTGGGGCTTTACTTCCTCCTTTCATTTCTCTTAGGTTTCTGTTTCCTTTCTGTTCTCCTTGTTTCTTTTATGGCATATAGAAGTGAGTTCCTGAATGGAGTTCCGCTGCTGTTGGAATGGGGATCTCTCTTGATGTGTTATGGATATTGAATACACAGTGCAAAACAGATTTGATGTCCAGGAACATCAGAGATCCATGTTAAAATAATTGTGTCCTCTGCCCCGGTTTGGATGTTGGCTTATATGCAGAGATGGGGGGCGGGGGGGAGTATAAGAAGCTGAAATGTGGGGGGAGTATAAAAAGCTGAAATCTGCTCCTGTTCTCACAATCAGGAGTAATGTCAAACAGTCCCTAAGAAAGATAGTATCTTACCATAGCCTTTAAGATGCCACAGTGTTATTGCTTTTGCTGCAACATACTAACCAGGCTACCTCTCTGGAAAGCATAGATAACTTTGATCGTAAATTTGACTGGATACCTGTGCCACTGCCACACTTAAACTACCAACTTTTAATGGAATGTTTTGCTAAGAGCGGTTGCAGAAATTATTGGGGAATGAGAAATACAAAAGTATTTTTTTTCTCTGGGATAGGCAACTTAGTGTGTTGCAGGGGAAACAACACTGTCTTGTTGCACTTTAAAAGATTAGCATATTTATTACAGTGGAACCTCAGGTTACGTACCATCCTCCTTATGAGCGCTCCAGGTAATGAGCTCCACTAACCCGGAAGTAGGTGCTCCCGGTAGCGAGCTTTTCCCAGGGATGCGATCAGAAGTCGTGCGGCAACGGGAAGCCCCATTAGCGAAAGCACGGCTCAGGTTAAGAATGGTTTCGGGTTAAGAATGGACCTCTGGAACAAGTTAAGTTCGTAACTGGAGGTACCACTGTATAGTGAAAGCTTTTTTGGACCTGAGTCCACTTCAACGGGTGTTTGATGTAAATTGGTCAGCTTGTGCACACATGTGGGGAAGAGTGAAGTTAGAGGGGAACCAAATGCAAAAAGAATATTAAGAATTATGTAAAAGCAAAATGGATAAAGTGGCAATTGACAAGACAGTGTTGGTTACAACACAGACATCCTGGCACTGGTAAGATAATCAACACATTGTGATAAAAATCTATAAGATTGTATCTAAAGCAACGCTAAATAACTTATTGCATGAGTCGAACAACAGATTTGTAGACGGCACAGGGGAAGGATGAGGACATTGTTCAAGCCACATTGTTCAAGTGGAAGTCATTCTGCTTATGCAGTCATTTAGTTTGAAACCACCCACTTTCTGAAGTCAAGCTACAAGGGACAGCATTGAATTTTTTGAAGAATTGTAATACGGCATAAGCTTTCATAGAGCAGAGACTACTTTATAGATGCATGTAGTATAATCCTAAAGCAAATTTGCTGAAGGAAAGTATAGGGAAATAGATTATTAAGAAATAAATTTAGAAATGCTACTTAGTTGGTACGCATTAATCATTGTTTGTTCAAGACATGATATGGGATGTGTTTCTGAAAAAGCTTGTTAAAATTCTGCATTTTGATAAGCCTAGACTTAAGCAATTTAATATATAAAAGAGGTATTTAGAAATGCCTTAGGCCTCCCACCATCCACTTTTTTTCTTGCTGGCTAAAAATTAGTGAAACAATCTTATGAAAAGCAGACAGTAGCAGAAAAATGCCTTAATTATTTTGGCTGACCCTGTTTCTTCTTGCATCACCACATTTGCATTTTTTCCAGTTACTTTGAAGCTATGTTTCGTTCTTTTATGCCAGAAGATGGGCAAGTTAATATTTCAATAGGTGAGATGGTTCCAAGCAAACAAGCATTTGAGTCTATGCTAAGATATATTTATTATGGTGAAGTGAACATGCCTCCTGAAGATTCTCTGTATCCTTTATCTGACTATATAGGCTGGATCTATTTCCTTGATACTTTTATAAAAATGTACTTAACATTTTAGTGTTTCCAGTTCACATATTTTTCTCAGCTATAAATATGCAAAAACCATACTGAGGTGAACAGTAATTATTTGTCAATGAATATATTGTACATCTAGGCTAAGTCTTTGAATGACTCTTAAAGGGTATAATAGGATTTTGGGGAAAGGGCTAGCTTTGCATAGTCAAACGGAACAGTAAATAGAGTATGTTTTTTGTGAGCATTAACCTAAAAGCTCAGATGAGTTCATTTTTCTTTTGTCTCTCAGCATATTCCAAACACAGTTAAGACTGGAGAATCACTGAATATTTGCTTTGGTTCTCCCATCTGGTGTAAAAATATAGGGTAGTTTTCCCAGGGCACCTTTCCCATACTTCTTTGTATAGATTATGATATTCCTTAGTGCTGTTCCTGGCCAAAATCCTTGGACAGACAAACAGATAGTTTCAGTTTAGGAAGCCAGTTAGTTGGCAGTTTACTATAAGAATTGATCCTCTTCAAGGACACTAGTTCTGGTTTTTCGTTCCATTTTTTGCTTATTCTGTCTCTTCAGAATGTTTGAGTTCACAGAAAACCTGGAAACAGCAGCTGCATATATAGCATGGTTGATGTGGCAGTGCTATGCATGGCCCAGAGCCAAAGACAACTTTCAAGGAGGCAGCCAGCAGCAATTATAACAATAACACATTAGAGAGAATGCAGCAGACAGAGGTCAAATCTCTGTTCATCCTTATTGCCATTCCATTTAGGTTTATGGTACCTCTGTTCCTTGCAACTTGAAACATGAATTTTCTTTAACTGGCTTTTTTTAGCTACCTCTTTGCTGCCCCTTATTATTATGGATTCTACAATAACCGACTCCAGGCATATTGTAAGCAGAACCTAGAAATGAATGTTACTGTGGAAAACGTGCTCCAGGTACTTATTACCACCTAATCAGGAACTAACTGTAATTACAATTACAATTAATAACTGTAATTACAATTAGCTCCTAACGTATTCTTTTCTATGGAAACTTGTCAAATAAAAGACCCATAAATTTTTGTCTTGGAGGTTTGTAAGATGAATTCACATTCCCAGATAAACATTACGGCCACTGCCTAAAGAGGGTTAAATGCACTCCTTCCCGTAGAAAACAGTGCGTAGATTGGGATTGCATCCTACTGGCCCCATGGTGTAAAGACACCCTACAAAGTGGCTAAATCCTTAATATATTTCTACAACAGACTTGAACTGATGCAGTATCATAGGAATTGCCCCAATTACTATTTTATTTTCTAAAGTTTTGGTTTTTTTTTAAAAAAATTGTTTGTTTGTTTGTTAAGTTTTATGGAATGGCCCCAATTACTTTATGACTGCTTTATGACAGTTTAAAAATGGAGGGTGCATAATCAGTATCTAGTTCTATGCTGTTTTCTGCCTCAAATACAAGAAAACATGAAAATCCTGGGAGCGATCCTATACACAAGAAGCTGGCATAAAGCAAGCCTGGTGTAAATTAAGCCGGTGCAAATACACTAGGATTCAAACTCATTTCAGGAGTCGGGCTACAGCTGGCTGAGGCAGCCTAAGCCTAGCAGAGGGAGAACAAGCTTTTAAAATAGTGTGTTACAGCACCCTTTTGATGGCCTAATTTACACTCAGTTGCCAGTTTCCTTGACTGAGCTGTATGCAACTCCCCTTTCTCAGGGCTTACATTGGCTTAAGAGTCACTGGGCTTGGCTCAGCCAGCTGGGTCCTGATTCAGCCAAGATCGGGGAGTTCTGTTGATGTCTCTGTGCCTGAGCTGAGGATGAGGAAGCCAGTGTAGCCTGTCTGTACTGGGAACCTCTCAGCACAGCTGGAGATCTTTTGGATCCTAATTCTGCTCACCCCAGTGGATCTTACAATAGCATTGCACCATTAATCTATAAAGACTGCTCTTAAACAATTAAACATTTAAAGTGGTTTGGTTTGTTGTTGTTTTTAACATAGTAAAAATGTAGAAACTCTGTTTCAGATTTTAGAGGCAGCTGACAAGACCCAGGCTCTGGATATGAAGAGACACTGCTTGCATATCATTGTTCACCAGTTCACCAAGGTTGGTTGGATGTTTTCTTGGGTTCTGGGCATCTGCTGTCCCCTTTCACTTCCATGGTTGAAAACAGCTTAAGGTAGTCCTCCATTTCATTCTTGTTCCTCCCTTTGGACTGTGTGCTATGCTTTTATAACTTGTCTTTAACACTGATAAATATATAGTCACTAACATGATTTTTACATGTTTGTGGTTGTGTTTTCCCTTTCTTCAGTGCCTCTTTACCTTTTATTTGTTGTCTTCTTAAATACTGACTGTTCTATGTACCTTGTTTCCATGTGTTTCATTTGGCCATATAGCATACAATGTCCTTTCTGGTAATGAATGTAAATAGAACTCTCAGTTTTCTATCCCAGGGAAAAGATCTTCTGCAACTTTGCAAAATGCTATTTTCATGGAATTGCAATATACATTTATGTTGGTTAAGATTTAAAAAAAAATCTCTGAAAATATTCAGAGAATCTAAGGAGCTTTAGATATGTGTTTCACAAGCAGGAGCTCTGCCACCCACCCCCAGACACACAGCATGACAACCTGCTCTTGAAATGCAGGGAATGTGATATGTCATAGAAAGGTCACCTGCTCAAAGGAACAAATCCTCAAAATTCCATATTGCTACCTCTAGCCCATTTCAAGAGCCCAATAAGGATGAAGAAATGCATAACATTTAACAGCAGTGAAGCTGATTTGAAGTACCTTTGCAGTGTTTAATCCAAACATGCCTTTCCTTTCTCAGGGTTTTTTTTTTTTTGTGGGGGGAGAATCTACAGGGCTGTAGTAGAAGCTGTAGTGCATTGGGCTGATGGGCTAGTGTCTGTGATGTCAGTAAGAAACTGCCTGTCCAACCGCAGACCAATTATATATATATTTAAAAGCCTGTCTTCTAACTTTAAATTAAAAATTATTGGATAAACATTGTTGGTCCACACCTGTCATCTCAGTTGCAAAGCCAGCAAGAACCCAAGCTTCCACTGTGGCTCAGGCTATCCTTGTATTATTATTATTATTATTTAAAGAAATCTAGCTCTTTGTAGGTTGGACATTTTCTTTGAATTATTTACATTTTTACAGTGTTTTGAAATATTTATAAAACCTCTTTCTGTTGACTTCTGAAAAAATATCATAAAATGAGTTCCAGAAACACCCTCTGCTTAGTTGCAGAGAGATGAAAACTAGAAGAGACGAAGGGAGATGCTTTTTTTTTGGGGGGGGGGAGGTTCCATCTTCACTAAACCCGCTTGCGTAACAAGTAAAAAGTGTTTCGTTATATTGGAATTCTGTTTCCTAAACTGATCAGTTTTATTAAGCTAAAGAAAGGTTGGTTTTTTAAGAATAAAGCTTTACGCCTCATTACAAAATCTTGTTCAGAGTTTAGTAAGTGTTAAATCGTGTGCCCCCCCCCCCCCCCGGAGTTTTATGTTCTGTTATTTCTTTGTGTTGGAGACCTAACTGTCCAGGACAATGCAGTACCTTTTTTCCTCCTTGATAAATGGCAGATTTCCACCAATGTTAACAGCACTACTCTTTTATCCCTTGATAATGCTACTGTCCCCTTTTTGGGGACCTTTAAAGTCAAATACATATGCTGAGGGTATAATAGATTCCTGAAATAGAATTTTTATATATGAATAAGCCAATGTATTGTAATCTTAGTGAAAAGCCTTTTCCACCGTTGATGCAGAAATTGGTGGATGAAACTAGCAATATTTAATGGTCAAGAGGGTATTATGAGTTTCTTGTGATTTCAGTGGAGGGGTTTTTTTTTTGGGGTAAAGTTTTTTATTATAATGTATAGAAAACACAGTATAATTATAACAACAGAAGAAAATTAAAAGATGAAAAACAAAGCTATAAAATAAGCAAGTAGAATGAGTAGTTGCATGTGAGTTTAAATAACAAAGTCCAAGTAAAGACACTTGAGATTTCAGTTACAGAAAGGTAGCCGTGTTGGTCTGCCATAGTCAAAACAAAATTTTTTTTCCTTCCAGTAGCACCTTAAAGACCAACTAACTTAGAACTAACTTAGTTGGTCTTTAAGGTGCTACTGGAAGGAAAAATTTTTTTTGTTTTGACTTGAGATTTCAGTTTGAGAAGCAGAATGTGTTATTACTTTACACATACCCACACTCTTTTATTATGAATATTAGGTATTGACACATAATAAAAATGCAACATGTTTTTGATGCTGTTTGTTTGTTTGCTTGCTTGCTTGCTTTAGAAGTGAGATTGTACTGTCTACTAGGAAAAGTATGGCTGTTGCTCAGAATTTAAAAGGAGTCAATTAAAAGCAAGTCTGTTGCAAGTGCTGTGCTCTTTTGAAACTCTAGTTGCAAATGACACCAATGTGAGGACTTTTTAAAGTAGGGAAAAGAATACAAAGTTTCAAAATACAAGGGTGCACACTTGCTTTTTTTAAAAAAAACACAACCCTACAGAATCCTTTATGTTGGTTCCAATATTTAATTTTGAGATGTTTGGAAACCTAATCCCTGAATATGTAAATATTATGGTACATAATGCTTAGTGCTCTTGTGTGTATGTTTTTGAACAAATTAAGTGCTGTATTATATTAAAATGCTATAAACTAATAATAAAAATGTACCTGTACAAACAGGATACAATGAGGCTGAAAGAAGGCATTACAAAACTTGCCCATATGCCCTTGACGTTCATCAGTTCCAGCACAGCTGTGTGAGCTTGGGCTGATTAGAGTTGTAGTCCAAAACATTTGTAGGGCATCAGATGGGCATGGGCTATGGTGCCTACAAAATAAACAAATATCATTTTTATTATTCTATGTGTTTCAAACATTGTTGTGTTACAGTGAAAACTAATTCCCTCCCCCTCTTTTTTCCTCTTGAAGGTTTCAAAATTGCCAAACCTTCGGTCCCTCGGTCAGCCTCTCTTACTTGACATCATAGAATCATTAGCAAATCACATATCAGACAAGCAATGTGCTGAACTTGGCTCAGATATCTAAGATTTCCCGTATTCTTCATATTGCACTTTTTCTTCAAGAGATGGCACTTTTCCTACCTGTACCACCAGTCTCTGTCTAACCTTTGTTACCATTCCACGTTGATCTGGTGAAGAATGTCCTCAAAGCATGAAAACCTTTGAATGTGTGAAAGGTAAATTTGAACCTGAACCTGACCACAGGGATGCAAAGAGAAGATGATGCGACAGTTCTCAGGCATGTTGGCACTACTAAGAAACAAACCTGATACAAATATTTACTTAACTTTATTACTGATAATGCCTCTTTGATTCTTTGTCCTTGAGAGCATCACATTTGAACCACGACAAAATGGTTTTATCCAAACACAGAAGTTGCTTCCTTTTCCCATCAGTACACTTCTGATGCCTGGCACATTTAATCAGGTGGACTGAGATATAGAAGCTGAAGGAAAAACGATTCAGTGCCTGATGGCTTCAGGTAATTATGAATGCAGTAGAGCAGCCAAAACTGTGTTCTGCTTCTCCGTCAGTGTAACAAGTCACTACATGGAGCATCTGTTGACAAGGTGCATCCAGCATATATTTGTTAAGTCGTAGATGTTTTTCCTTTCCCAGCATCTAAGCAGATGTCACCAAAGACTCTTTTCAAAACAATGTTATACCTTTCATTGTGTCTGTTTGTAGTTTAAAGGTTGAATATACTTTCTGAAAAGCAGAGCAGCAAAAAAATGTAAATGTATATTGGAATGTGGTGTACTCTCGAAAGCCTTTGACGCAATCTTTTAATTAGGGAACATTAATGCCTGATATTTTGCACACTTAAGTTCTCAGTATACCTTAAAACATTCACATAGAAATTGATCAAATAAAAGTTGTCTCCTTGTTTGTCTGCAGTTTTTTTTTAAATGTGTTTTCATTAGCAACCTCAACATTTCCCCCCACCCACCCACAAAGGGAGTATAGCTGAATTGCTGGCTTGCTTTCTTTTTGCTTGCTTCTCTAATCTCACTGTACTGCTTTTGGAAACAAAAAAATGTATCTGAATAAAGCAGACCTTTCAATTAACTAATAGAGCATGTTTTGCAGTTGAATCAAAATGTCAGTTACAAGTTTCAGTAACAGAGGCATGCACAGGTATGCCATATTGGAGAACTCAGAAGGTGATCTCAGGGTCCGGGTAGGTTCATATGGAAATAGGTATCTTGAGGTATTGTGGTGCTGAGCCGTTAAAGGCTTTATAGGTCAAAGCCAGCACTTTGAATTGGGCCCGGAAACTAATTGGTATCCAGTGCAGTCAGACCAGGATTGGTGCTGTAGCCTTATTGGAGTTCACCGATTGGGTCTGCGTTGCTCCGGGACAGGAGGAAGGAAGTCAAAATGACACCGAGTTGGTTCAAAGAAAGAGTTTATTCTGCTCTCCGGATAGCAGAAGGCACTTGCATGGTGAGTCCACAGCAAGTCCAAAGAAATGACAAGTTTCATGCAGTATATATATCCTCCAGGCATCCTCTCCCCCTTCCCTAGCTACATCAGCTTGTATACGCAGGTTGACATCACTTATGTTCCTGCTCTGGTACTCTCAACCATAAAAGGATCTTCCTCTTCCTACTCTTATCTGGGAAGAGGTCATGATCTCCGGGAACACACTTTTGGCGTTCTTCCCGGACATTGGTCTTGCGCGTATTTTGTGGTCAGCACATAAGATAAAGTTCTGACGTGTTTTCTTTGTTCCCCTAGAGAGCCAAGGCCATCCCTTGCCGTGACTGATAAAGGAGAGAGCTTGTTTATGCAGCTGGGTCCTTATGTTTTTGCTCAACAGTTCAAGTTTTACGCATTTAAAAGTGCTCTCTTTTGAAAGAACAAAAAGGGGGGGGGGTTGAGTCAGTTTTAAACTTGCTACACAGAAACCCATTCCTTCAGTGCAATATGCTCAAACCGTCTTAATTCTGCACAGGCTGAAGTTTCTGAACCATCTTCAGAGGCAGCCCTATGTATGAAGTTATCTAACTTTGAGATTACCAGAGCATAGACAACAGTAGTTAGGCCATCCCTGTCCAGATAGGGGTGTAGCTGGGCCACCAGCCGAAGCTGATGGAAGGCACTCTGGCTCACTGAGGCCACCTGACCCTCGAGCGACAGCAATGGATCCAGGAGTACCCCCAAGCTACAAACCTGCTCCTTCAGAGGAAGTGTAACCCCATCAAGAGGCAGGCGATCTCCCACCTATCTGGTCTAGGGAACCACCCGCTAACAGTGCCTCAGTCTTATCTGGAATGAGTTCCTGTTTATTGGCTCTCATCCAGTCCATTTCAGAGGCAAGACACTGGTCCAGAACTTCCACTGCCACACCTGCAGATGTAAGGAGAAATAGTGCTGAGGGTCATCAGCATACTGCTGACAATGTACTCTGAACCTCCGGATAACCCCACCCATCAACCTGTGAGAAAGATAACTTATTATCCAATTGTAACCATTACTTGAGCAAAGCACTTATTTTTAATAGTGGGGTTTCCACTAGATCTGACTAAGTGTCATCCATGCCAAGGTGACTGGCTCTGGAGTGATTCTGCTGAAAACTAGCAGGGAGGTCACAGCTGGCTAGGCAGGGAGGTGATGAATGCCACCTTGTGAGAGGGAGTAGTCCCTGCCTGCTTGAAGGAGGCAGTGGTAAAACCACTCAAGAAACCCTGGACTTGGAAAATCTAAGTAACTACTGGCCAGTTGCCAATTTCTCCTCCTTGGGCAAGGTTCTTGAGTGGGTGGTTGCAGACCACATCCATGTGCTCTTGGAGGAAACTGATTTTCTAGATCTATTTCAATAGGTTTAACACCCAAAAACTCCTCAGAGTGCCTGGTCGGTACCTTTAAGGTCCCAATACATTGTTACATGGAAAAAAAAGTGTGACCGTGATAACTATTGGTCACATACATGTGTGATCATAGAAATACATAAATGATTGTCTAAAAACAAGCATTCAACTTGTTAATTAGCATCCATCTTAGACATGGGTATCAAAATGGAAAAACACTGTGGTCAGCATTCAGTTAGGACTAGGCTTAGGTCCCTAAAAAGCAGGCTTCCACAGGTTTCTACCACCTCCTTGGACGTTGCCTTTTTGACACTGACAGTAAACTTCCAACCACAAAGTGTGTCAGGTTAACAGTGTAACTTTTTCTAAGAAGAGCAGGTACCAGCTAAATAGGTCATGCTGCTTGCGAGCAAAGTCTGACTGAGAGAGAAGCAATCATGGCTGCACTTACCGTACATCAAGACGGTCTCTCTCTGTCTCTTTCAATACAATTGGTCCTCCAGGCCACCTTTAAGAGAATTGGAAAACTGGTGTGGTGGTTCCATCACTGCTCCCTGGGCTCAGCCTTCTCTTGGTGGTTCTCCAGCTCGTTCCTCCCACCATTCCTCTGCGTCTGGCATTCATCAACCAGACCTTGACATTGTGTCACAGTCATCATAGATCTCTAATCTGCTAATTTAGCATTCCATATCTAGAATGAAAAAGCTAAATGATATTTCTCAGAACTTGGTTTACCCCTGCTTTCTCACTTGGTATGAGAGCCACAAGTTTGCACATTTAAAATTACTTAGGTTACCTCTCAATACACTTAAACCTCTGTGGGGGGGTATTGGGTGATAATCAGTGCTTTTTCCCCCAAGGGGTATTCAAGGGGTATTCAGTACCAGCACTGCACCTCTTTTTCTAGGGAAAAAAAAGCACTGGTCATAATAATTAGGGAGATGGAAGTGATAAGCATCACCTTGAAGCAAATTTACTAGTAAATGAAGGGATTCCGAGACTGGAGTAAAAAGGATAATAATTAAAAAAACCCACTTGAAAGTTAGCCCCGTTATAGAATGTTACTTAGTCATTGTGTTTAATAGAATTGGGTTGTAATTCAAGTTTGCATGTATTAAAAAATAAAAATACCAAAGACGCTTTAAAGGGGTAGCCGGTGGTGGATAATTTCAAATTGAATAATCCAGGATAACAGCATCAGGAACTTCCACACGGTGACCACCTGCAATCAAGACACTTGAGATCTAAGGTTGCAAGCGCCGCTGAATTCAAAAGGACTGACTTCCAAGTAGGCACGGTTAGGATTGCGCGCCAAAAGAACTTTAGAGCCCGTTCTGTTGCTGATACTTTCCCCTCATGCTTTGGCGAGCATCTTGGAGCCCTTCAGCCTTATTATTTTATTTTAGTTTTTGAGTGTCGTCTTTCCAACCCGGTCTAAGACCAAACCTCGCCCGCCCGCCCTTCTCCTCAAGCGGCGCCGCGTTTGCCACCCATGGTGCCCACCCTTGGCGAGCTTCTCCAAGGCGCGCCCTTCAGACAGGGAGACCTGGAACGCAAACCTTTCTTTCCCGCCACCTGGGAAGGAGGCTCCCAGGGCGGGCGGTGGGCACCCTCTGCGTGTGCGTCTCTCTGTGTGTGCCTGTCTTTGCGCGCTCGCGCGCGCGCGCGATTACCTCAAGGAACCAGCGGGGTTGAGTTGCATCGCGTCCCCTTCCCACCTCTGTGGCCGGGCGCATGCGCGGTCGGCCAGGCCCTGCTCTCCCTGCCTGAGCAGGTGCAGGGATGGGCCCCGCCATGGAGCGGAGGCAGCGGGGATGCCGTGGAGCCCCTGCCTGGGGGTGCCGCCGCCTGCTCCTCCTCCTCTGCGCCCCCCTGCTCTGCGCTTCTGGGGACACCAGCGTCGGCCCGGTAGGGACAGGGAGCGGCGAGCCGCCTGCCTGGGTGGGTGCTGTGAGGGAGACAAATGGGAAGCTGCCGCCCGGAGGGCTCCTTCCTCTCCATCCCCAGGCGTCGCCCCCGCTCCCAGCCCCGGGCACGGCAACCTGGGGGGGGGGGCGGCCTGATGGGTCGCCCCCCGGCTGGAGGGGAGGACAGGTGGAGGCGAGGTGGAGCTGTACCTTCCCCAGGCTGGCAAGGCTGGCAGAGACAGGGAGGGGCTGCTGGGGTGCCCCCCTTCCTCGCTCTCCTCCTGGCACGGCGGCGTTGTCTCCAATTAAATGAAGGTGGGCGCGGGTCGAGGGGCTCCTCCCGGCGCCTGGGGGGTGTTGTTGGCTGTTTTCCTTCCCTCAGAGGAAGGAGCGGGGATCTCCAGGGAAGGCTGCTGATGGGGGGGGGGAGATATGTTTGGGTGCCACTGCCTCGGAGGTCTGGCGTGGGGTCCTCAGGGGAAGGGGCCTGAGCTGCTCTCTTCCGCCTGCAGGGAATAAGGGGCGGCGGCGGCGGCGATTGTGGGGGTCAGGGGCAATGCCATGATGCCATGGAGGACGGTGGCTAGGATGCGCGAGGGAGGAAAAGGTGAATCGGGGTGCCCTGGTCTGATGGAAACGGGCACATGAAACATGTGAGCCAGCTTCTCCCGGGGGGGGGGGACGACTCGAAAATGTTCTTTCTTTTACGTCCCTAATGGTGCGATCATGGGAAAGATCTGCCAGTATATAGGAACGTGGCATACATGTTATTGAGCAGCATGCACCGCTTTTGTGGCCAGCAGCGCAGGCACAGAGGGAGAAGTACGGCGCTGGCTTAAACGTTAATGGTGCTGTTGATTTTGGGTCTGTAATTATATTCCTGTACCCTCTTCCTTTTGCTAGCTTTTTATGGTATTGTTTGGTACATGTCTCAGTGTTAATGCCTTCCATCAATAATAGGAATAACAGAAAAACATGGTGTGAAAATGCAACCAGGCACAACTTTTAAGGACGAAGATATGCATGGTTGATAATGCACATTTTAGCGTTTAGGATGAGGTTGGCCAGTTAAATGAGGTGTGCAGTTTTGTTTGTCAGTATAGCTGAGTGTTATTACCTACTCGGTCTTGAATATACCGATTTGGAAGGGTTAAATTAATGAGGTGGGTAGGAGATAAGGACAGTCCAGTTAACTGCAACTGTAGAACCTTCACAGAGCAGTGACAGGCTAGCAAACCTGTACATAAAACTTCTGATACATGGGAACTGCTGGTCTGTTTCTTAACATTGACTGCTACTGACCAATGGCTGCTGGTGAGATGCCCCAAGGATCTTGTAGCTGACATTGCTCTAACAGCAGCAGCCCCTCACATCACATGCTAAACCACTATTGACCCTGAGATAGGACTGGGGAATAAATTTTTATTGTTTGCATTTAAGAACAAATCTGCCTAATCCACGTTTTCTGCAGCAATACATGAACAACCATTCTTCGAAATAAGCACTTTCCCAGATCTTGCAGTGCTGTCCTTCAGACAAGTACCATGTACAGAAATGCATATACTCTAGTAAAATGGGCATTCAAATGTATATATTCTTGAAAATAACATGCAAAATGCATTAGGGAAATTTGTTTGGCAAAAAAGGTATATTTTAGGCAATATTACCCGGAAGCTGTACGCCGGCTCCCTCAGCCAATAAAGCGAGATGAGTGCCGCAACCCCAGAGTCGGCCACGACTGGACCTAATGGTCAGGGGTCCCTTTACCTTTTTTACATACAAGAGTGTATACTGTATTAGGAGAAATTTGTACAAAAAGGCCAAATTTTCATGAACTTTTAAAAATAAATAAATCTCAAGCTGCTGTGCGGATATGGATAACTGAATTTAAGACTGGAAGAAAGTGGAATTGGCAGGTTTACACATCCATAGACTGAGGAAACTTTCTAAAGTAGTTTGGGAGATGGGGTGGGGATGTTGTATCATTATGGGTGCAGCCAAGCATTTGGGCATGCCTCAAGTAGCTGAAATAAGTTCCATTAGTTCCATCATCCCTGGCCACTGGTCCTGCTAGCTAGGGATAATGGGTGTTGTAGTCCAACATCTGGGGACCCAAGGCTGAGAAAGGCTGATCTGTAGAGTTGGGTGTGTATGTGCAGGTGACTGTTCCTGTAATGGAGCTTGTGCTAATTACATTTAATATGCTACAGTTCTGTGGCCCCAATTTGGAGAAAGTTACATTTTGGCCATTTGAAATCAATGGGACAGTGCTCGCTTCGGCAGCACATATACTAAAATTGGAACGATACAGAGAAGATTAGCATGGCCCCTGCGCAAGGATGACACGCAAATTCGTGAAGCGTTCCATATTTTTAAATTAAAATGAAAAAAAAAAAATGAAATCAATGGGACAAGTGGATCACATCACAGCTAATGTTAAGTGAAACAAATAGTGCATTCTTAAAGATGTTTCCTTAGAAGGAATTCCATTCAGTTCAACAGGATTTACTCCCATGTAAGTGTGTGTTGGACTGTAGCCTAACATTCTCTGGATAGGATTCTATGAGCAGAGAAACTACCATGGCATGTGTGCACCCCCAGTGGTAGTGCTGCTGTGTGATAGCTGTGGATGCATTCCTGCCCTTAATTATGCATGGTTAAGTTTCCTTTAATTTAATGAGTTCTGTACCTGAGTAACTGGATGCAGGGTTGCAATTGCAGAGAGATCCTCCTTTACAGTGAAATATATGCATATCTGTTCAGAAGTAATTCCCATCCAAGTTCAGTTGGATGTGCCCCAAGGTAAGTGGGTATAGGATTGCAGTCTTATACTGTAATCCCAACCTCATTTAACTGTGAGTAAACCCCATTGAATTAAATGGGACTGACTTCTGAGTAGCAGTGGTTAGGATTTATATATTTATTTAGAGCGTTTGTACCCTGCTCTTTAGCCAAAAAGGCTCCCATACACTATATATATATAGTCCTTTCCTGCACACAAAATCAAACTTAGGCCCCAATTCTTAAACAGCTGTTCTTATAATGACCAGCTTCTGGTACAATTCAGAGGTAGGAGGTGCCTGATGGCAAACTGATGGAATGAGCCCTGCTTCCTATCTTTCTCACAGAGGCAGTCTGATGAAATGGCTGCTTCAAGGTGAAAGTTGAGGGAGAGGAGTCCTGATGGAGCTGGTCTGTCACAGCAGAGCTGAGGGGGTGAGCTCTGCTTTCCATCTCCCACTGACAAGCAGAAGGGGACAGATGGATTACAGCCTTAGTTGCAAACATAGGCTAATAGAGCCAAGTTTAATTGACAATGTGAATGATCAATAGATTAATTACATGCTATGCAATCAATAAATATATGTAAAACTATGCAGTTATTCTATCCGGATTTATGATATGGAGCAGGGGAAGAGTAGAGGAGGGAAATGAAATCTATAAACATAGATGTAAAGAAGCATAAAATGAATTGAAACAATAGAGCCATTAATAGTATTTACCCAAGTATTTTTTAAACTAGATATGTTCTCCTGGGTGCCATTTTTCATGAAGTTTGAACCAATAGTTCTCAAGCCATTTGAACTAGGAGTAGCTACCATTCTCAAGTTCATTCAAATGATAGAAAATAATATGACATAATTTGCTTGAGTTTTATAGAAGCATTTACGAGAAATCTATTTGAATATAGAAATATTTGAATGAATAGTTGGGTCTCGAGCCCTGAATTATATTGTTAATGGGCAAGGTTGTACACACTACCTGGCACAGGTTCATACTGTTTGTTGTTGTTGTTGCATTGTATTGTGGAGGCAGCATAGCCGTGTATGAAAAGTATAAAGAAAAGCCATCCTCATAAGCAATTCATAAGCAATAGAAATGAGAGGCAAATATACTACAGGTACCATTAGGCATGCAATTTTCAAGTAAATGTATAGCTCCCCCCCCCTTGGGTTTGACAGTTAGTCTACAGATGCATGAAGTCCTTGGTGCTTTACTTTATATTCACTTGCTAAGTACTGAAGTACTAAGTACTTTGTGGACTTCAGCATCAGATCAATGAACACAAGGTGCAGCTGCTGTGTAGGGTGACATTAACTAGCACGGGGTGATTCCATCATTAGGCTTGAAGCTGCTCTGTCTCCTTGAAGAGGATGTAATGCTAGGTTAGAAATGAGTAGTTGCAAAGTAGCTTTCTGGCATTCTTGACCCATTTGTATACAGGTAAATACTGCTATTTCCATAAATGATATTTCTACTAGGCGCTTATGTGAATTGTTGAAACAGGCCTAAAAGGTAAATACAAAGATATATATATATTGCCATTTTTAGGGCAATTGCCTGTTTGCTTTGAGCCTTAATTCAAATCTCTGAATATTTATTCTAAAGTTCAGTTTACATTGCTAGACATTTGTTGGTGGTTGGTAGTCCTTTGAAACTAAAATATTTCTCCCCTTACACAAACTCTTGAGTTTGTCTTGAGTGACAATAGCAGAAAGATTTAATCCAACAGAAATTACACCATAGTTCTTCCCATAATCCAAACACGGATGTGAACCAAAGTCAGTTTAGGTGATAATGAATTTTTTATCTGCCCAGCTCCTTTTTGTGACATGTTGAAACAGCCATCAATATATTCCATCTGAAGGAATTGTTTGCTGATGCAGCAAGTGTTGAGATTGGGCTGTTAGTCATTTGAGGTATGCATTGTAGAACTCATAGAAGCTTTCCTTCAGGTATCGGTTCGTCTGCTCATAATTAAAATATTATGCAAGAGAATATAAATTATTTAAATCTCCATGAAACTTAAATTGTTGCAGAGCAGTTATGGCTGTCCTGCTTCAAGCTACTGGTCAACTGAGGCAATACTTATGGGGAATACAAAATGTCGGAAGGAGTGTTAAGACAGCCCTCCTCAGGTGTATGGAGCCAGCTATGTGGTTCTTTGGATCACAGCTATTTTACTCTAACCATAAGATTCAATATCATGCAGTTTCTAACACTAACTGTAGAGTGAAGAGATGATCATGTTAAAATATTCTGTTGGATCATTAGGAGTCCATGTCTCAGCTTCTATTTTAAAGAGGTAAATAAATACTGTAACTTTCTCCATAATCACAGTAATGTTGAGTTATGTGATTACTGCTCTCTTTTCAGTTCATTTCTGTTCTTAATGTATCTTGAGAAGCTTTAAACATTGTCCTCTACTCTGTTGACTTTATGTCTTTATAAAAATAATTTTCACATTTAAGTTTGGTTTTCTTGACTTTGAAGTAGCTTTGACTTTAGTAGTTTTGAAGAAGCTACTAAAAGTGTTATTAAATACCTTTCCTCCACAGCAGGTTCTGTTTAATGTTTCCAAAATTATGGGCAGCATCTAACAAAAGAAGTTGCATTAGCACAAGGATTTGTGTTTGTGCAGTGGAGCTCCCCTTCCTCTCTTTCCCCCTCTTACACACCACAAATATTCTCCGGGGGGCAGGTGATGACACAGAATAGGTTTAGGGGTGTAGGGGGAGAAGAGGGTGAAGAAGTTCTGTTATACAACCCAAAATCCTTGCACTATCATAACTAATTCATTGGATACCGTCCTATGTTACTTCATTTTCTTTAGGGAAATGTTTGTACATAGCATACGTGTGTGTATGAATAGCATGATCTGTTAGGCTGCAATGTATGCTAACGTCTATCATAGTTTGTCTAATATCAATCTAAATTGGATAAATCAGTTTACCAGTTTTTGGCAGTTCACCAAAGACCACCACTAAACACGTTCTTATTATGTAGTCCATGTTCTTTCACCTTGCCATAATCTGTTATAATTTTGACATAGAATTCCTGTCTATTGTATCAATGACTGAATATTTAAAACATTAGGCATTTGGGGGGCAATAAGTTAAAGATATATCCAAGCATGTGTGTAGCCAGGATTTTTGTTGGGGGGCATGGGACAGGCCTTTTGTTAGCAGCGGGGGGGGGGGGCAGAACCTCAGTTTGCTATGTATTTTTTTTTATTGATGAGGGGGCAGTTGCCCCTCTCTGCCCCCCTTGGCTGATCTGCTTCACATGCAACACTAAGCTATGGCTTGTATAGGAAACCATGAGTTACTGTACCTACCAGTTGTCCCACAGACAATCAACAAACCATAGCTTATTTATTTGAAGCTTGGTTTGTTTTCCAGCTACTTGAACCTTTGTAGCTTGATGAGCTCTGAGTTTACCGTAGGTGGCCAAACATCCCATGGTTAAGGAAGGGTGCTAGTTTTCCACATAATATCAAGTCATAGTTAAAACAAATCAAGATTCATAAGCCAACAACAAGCCATGGTGTCAGATTGTGGTTTGTTGGCTATAATTGCGTCATAATTGAGCCACTGGGCAATGTTCACACAGAACACTAAATAAAAAATAAAAAAATGACTTAATAATCCATGTGAATCAGGCCACTGTTAGCTGGTTTACCCCTTTTCATCTATCCAACAGGAAAAGTGAGTTCTGTTCACTGCATTCAGATTCTTACAGAGGCAACACTAATATTAGAAAATTATTTAATATAGCCGACTAAGGAATTAAATAGTGTTTCATAGCTGAAGCTAGAAAAAATTGAAACAAAGTAAGAAACATTTTTCCGAAGACAGCAATAGGCTTTTTGACCACTGTCTTCCAGGGTGGTACATAAAGTGCCAACTGTTTCAATTTCCCAGTACAGAGATGAGTTTTCTAGAATATTTGTTCCGCCTATAGTTTTAATGTGAAAAATCCAGTGAACTGTTTCAGGCAGGCATTAGGATTCTCAGTTTCTTTTCTTTTTTCTTCTGTTAACATTTTGTTCGAGTACATTTCCCTATACATTTCTGGCAGTATCATTTACATGAACTCATGCACCTGAATGTTTTAAGTTCTCTGCTTTTGAAAAGTTAATCAGATTAAAAGTATATAGAAGAGGGGGGAAATGCTTTGTGCATATTAAAATACCTTGGTCCTATAATTTGGACCTCAAAACTCATAAATGGGTTTTATTATTAAGTCCAAAAGAAATATTGTAACCCTGGGGGGGAAGTTTCAGATGTTTGGGTGAAAATATAGAAACATGGGTTTCTGCCTTAGCTCTGCCACTGCAGGAATTAAAGTACTAAATTGGTCATTTTCCTAAGGTTCAGGGAACGCTGTAAGAAATGTTAATGCACTGTGGGGTTTTGAATGCCACTTTACTGCTTCTGAAGGGGAAGCTGTCAATCCTGTCAAAAAACTCATTTTATCCCATTTTATATGGCTGTTCTTCTTTATATAGTTTATGGTCACCTGAAGACTGGGAAAAAAAAACATATTCTCACCTTCAAGCTTTCTTTTGCAGCTAATCACCCTTAATATGCTGTTGTTGGCATCTGTCTGTGTTGGTAGACAGATTGGTCTCTACAGCCACAGCAGGCGACGTAAATTTCTAACAGTGACTTCACTTTACCTCGCCTGCTGTGGCTGTAGAGACCGATACAGGAGAGACATGTTTTGTTGCAGTTGAGGCAGATGAAGGTTTCTGGTTATGATGCCGCAGATGCACCATGACGTTTCTTCTCTGCACTCCTCCTCTGGCCACTGCAATGGATTCACGACCTGACTGCCTGTCTCCAGGCACTGCAGTTGTTGATGCTGCCAGCCTTCAAATCACATTTGCAGACATCTTTATAACACAGAATTGGTCTGCCAATGGGTTTGGTGCCACCCATAATAGTCCTCTAACTTAAATGTGTTATAGTTTTGGAAATTGTCTTCCTGCAGTCGTTCTGCTAGAATTGGAGAAAGTAATGATGTGCCTAGTATACAGAGGCAAATTTTTAAACATCCTAAGAAAGCTGAAAGATTTCTGAGACCCGTCTTAAGGTCAAAAGCGAGTGCAGGTAAAATTAATCTTTTGCATCCTGAAATAATGGGCATAATTCTTAGTTCTCCAAAATGTACAGTTACAGGAGAGTAACAAGGGGAGAGAATATGGGGGATCCATCTGTGTGGAATGCCAACTGCCTTGAAGGCAAGGCCAGCCTGCAACACTGCCATTATGTCTACCATAACCTTTGTGGGTTGATTTTCTGCCTGGGAGGGTGCAGCTATACAATTCCCTTGTCATCACTAAGTGATTTCAGCCTGCTTTCTCTTGTCTCCCCTTGTCGCCTAGCTCTGCCCAATAATTGCTTTAAGTGCTTTTTATTTTTGCTCTCTTGTTTGATTATCACACACACACACACAAATGTGAAGAGAGATGCTAAAATTTTAAAGCTGAAATTAAAAGGGAAACTCGTAGTGGTGGGGGAAGTAGCCCAGCAAAATGCAACTTACCAGGAAAGTCATGCCTTTTTAGTTGGTGCTAAAACACCAACAATTATTTTAATAATTAAACAAGCAAAAGTGCATTTTAGTGCAAATAAGACAGATTTTTAAAATTATCATCATCATCATCACACTCACAAAAATGGCATGCATCGTGTGTACCAGGAATGGGGAACCTGTGGCCCTTTGGATACTGCTAGACTACAACTCCCATCACCCCTCACCACTGGCCATGTTTGCTGAAACTGAGGGCAGCTGGAGTCCAACAATATTTTTTATGGCTTCAGGTTCTCCATCTCCTAGTATAGATGCATGGGGATAGCCTCACTTGCTCGATAAAGCACTGCACATATTACAGCTAAGGGCTGTATCCGTACCACCCGACTTTTTCAGACTCAAGACAGGGACATACGTCTTCTGAGATGATCTTCTGGGTGAGTCACATGACCCATGCCTTGCTCTCGCCACCCCCCAAAAGGCAAGGGCAAGGGTATGGCACTCAAAAGGGTTGCCGCAACCTTGCATGAAAAAATGGGATATCCCATTTTCTTCTGGGGCACGTAGCAGGTTTCTGGTGCTGTGCATGTGGGGTCCCCTAGCATAAAGGGGCTTAACATTTCCTTTCCTCCCCCCCCCCGCATCTCCGCAAATCTGCTCTGCAGGGTCCCCAGCCCTTTGGAGGGTGCACGTGAGGGCTGGAAGGAACAGGGCAGGAAGAAGAACTTCTGTTCCGCAGGTAGAATTGCATTGTTGTTCAATACAATCAGGTTTTCTGCAGAAAAAAAGATGGGGAAATCCTACAAAATGATGATAACGACATATAGATGCCCCAATTAAAAAATGAGTTCCAAAAACATGATAATTTGGCTTGGTAATTTGGTGATTTGGTAAAATGTTGGTGTGAAAGAATTCTAATACTTCCTGCTTTTAATAAACACACCTTGAAAAAATATGAAGGGCCCAGCTTCTTTCTCTGAGGAATAAGGTTGCCTACCATTGATGTGTTTTTATTTATTTATATTTTAATAACCACTTACACACAGTTCTCAATGTGATGTGAAATAAAAGCACCTTAAAAACCTTAAAAACGCGGGTGGCGCTGTGGGTAAAAGCCTCAGTGCCTAGGGCTTGCCGATCGAAAGGTCGGCGGTTCGAATCCCCGCGGCGGGGTGCGCTCCCATTGCTCGGTCCCAGCGCCTGCCAACCTAGCAGTTCGAAAGCACCCCCGGGTGCAAGTAGATAAATAGGGACCGCTTACTGGTGGGAAGGTAAACGGCGTTTCTGTGTGCGGCTCTGGCTCGCCAGAGCAGCGATGTCACGCTGGTCACGTGACCCGGAAGTGTCTCCGGACAGCGCTGGCCCCCGGCCTCTTGAGTGAGATAGGCGCACAACCCTAGAGTCTGGCAAGACTGGCCCGTACGGGCAGGGGTACCTTTACCTTTACCTAAAAACAATTAAACAATTAAAAATAAACACACAAATAACATATATCCCAATACAGAATAGACACCCATGGCAAAAACCCATTCATGTAGCTGGAACAAAAATGTCCTCAATTGTTTCCAGAAAGTGTAGCCAGTGGGCACTTGCTGTATCTTGTCAGGAATACTGTAACACAGAGCAGGGCTTTCAGTGTGGCTGCCCCTGTTCAGAATTACCGTGGAGCAGGCCTCTGATAGCTTTGGAACTTGCAGAATAAGCCCTCTTACAGACCACAGTGACCTAATAGGTGCATAAAAGATAAAGGTGTATTGGTTTCTCCTCTTGTATGGTTAGAGGAAGCTTACCCAAGCCCTGTTGACATTGTTGTTGAGCTGGATTTGTGGTAAATTGAGATCAATATGTCAGAACTTTTTGGATTGAAAAATTGGGCTTTTGTGATCAAAGATACCTACGATCTCTGTTTGGAGTGTTTAGCAATTGAGATCCTAGATAATTAGCAGAGACAAATAAAGTAGGATTTTAGTTTTGAAAGCATACCCAAAGAACAATCCTCCTTGATGAGCAATATAGGAGAACACTGCCTTTCAATGGAACCAACAGCTAGCCCTAAAATTGATGATACCTTATCCTGGAAGCCCCCAAAATTATTTGTGTAGCTAACTGATGAACAGATGTTGTGTCTGCCTAATAGCCTTTCTATGGCTTAATGACTCAGGATTTTGTTTTTGTCATTTTAATACATCTGGAATCTAAAAACTGGCTGGCTGATACCTCTGCCCACCCCCCACCCCTTTTTACTGCCTTTATATATTTTCAATAATGCAAAACGAGAATCAAAGGAAAAAGAAAAACCCATAACAATAAAGCACCTCTGCCTTGAAAAAAAACAAGGGCATTGTCATGTAGGAATCCTACCAGTATGTAGATTTGATTCACAAGACCTCAGGTATTTTCAGGTGCTTGAGGCACTTATAGAAGTGCTGCATGAATTTTGTGTTTTGTCCATTAAGACCAGAGCTTTTAGTGTCATGATACCTGCCCTTCAAAATCTGCTTGCAATGAACACTAGGCAGAGACCTACAATATGGCATTTAGGTACCTGCTTAACATATACCTGTTCTCCCAAGCTTTCCCTGAGAGGTGATCCACCTATATTGACATACTAATTGGTTTATCCTGTATTCTGCAGTGTAGGTGATAATGGAAATGGTTGCAAATAAATAAATATGTGGTCACCCTGGGCTGTCATTTAGTAAATCCTCTGAAATGGATGCAAGTCAGTGTTGCAACACCATTGTGCATTCATTTTTAAAATAAAATCTGTCTTATTAGACCTAATGACATAAATTGAGACAACTTGTGTATTTTTATGTATTAAGTTAACAGCAGAGCAGGATTATGCAGCTTTCAAATTAAAGCAAAATACATTTCTAAAATATACTCAACAATGTGCAAATTACCTAGGTGGGCTGGCTGTATAGTTGAGGCAGAGGGCACCAAAGCTTCTTTCTGCCTTTCAGGATGTATTGGCTCAAATCAATGAAGTTTTGTTTCTCAGGCTTCGGGTGAGACATTTGTTTAGGATTTCATTAAATTGAACTGTCTTGAAATATTTTTCATTGTTAACTGCAAATATAAAATCATGTTGCAAATGGCTCAAGTGATTATGATCAGTGCCTACCTGCTGAAAATTAGTGGCCATGTATCCAATGGGTATAAGTTTTAATCTAGATTGTTATGGTACGGTAATTCCTATATATGTCTAACCCCATTTAATTTTGGATTTCTTCAACTCTTTGTCATATCATTATTTGCTGTTATTTTTGTCCTGGACTGTTGTTCTGGGATTGAGTTATTTAGCATTTTAAATACAACATAAATATATTAATATATGTGTATATATATATATATATATATATATATATATATATATATGAACAAAGTCATGCGAGTGAAAATCCATTGCACGAGTAGATGGGCACAACTGGATATTGCTATGTATTTATGAAAGAGAAAATACAAGTATAATTGGAGAAACGTTGCAGTATATAACAGCTTTGTGGACATATTTTATATAGAAACAGTATGGAAGAAAGAGTTCAATCCTAACCCTCTTTCCAAGTCCCAAGTATGATCTCTTCCCACCCTGTCCTCCTCCTGGTGCGGCTGCTTTTTGTTAAGAAAGAAAGGTCCTAAGCAAGCTATTTTTAAAAAATGTCACCAACGCAACATTTTTAGTTCTCAGAATGTAGACTATTTTGAGTAAATTACTACTGTAGTCTGTAATAGTTGTGCAATAGAGCTGCATTGGTTGATGTCAAAACCTAAGACATTACTGCTACGTTGAAAATAGGTTGAATTGGTTTAACTTGTGAGCTCTGCTCTATACATGACAGGTCTGCAAACATCTTATCAGAATTTGCAAACACTGTGTGCGTTATGCTGGTAAATCCTATGTAGGTAGCAACACCAGTTAAGGTTGCTTTATGACTTACTTTCAATAGAGAACTAACTTTTTCACTTTTTAATCTAATATCAAATTTTAATCCTAGCTGTTTGCCTAAGAGTACATATTCCTTTTAGAATTCTATGGACTAATAGTGACTTTATTCCCTTCCCCCATTTTATATGCAATAGAGGGAGATCTTGAACAGGCACTGTCACATATAGTTTGAACCAAAGCTTTGTTTGGAAACAGGACAGTCCTTTGCTTGAGGCTGCCTCCAGTCAGACTGGACAGCCATGGTCGAGACTAGAGGAACAAATAGTCTGATCTGTTATAAGACAATGTTTTAATTTTTTCCTTTGAATGTGTTCTTAAAGTCTTTCAAATATTGGTCATATTTAAATGCATTAATTTCCTACATTGTCTTGTCACACCCTAATTTGATTCTCATTGGAACTCTATGTAGTCTGCAGCACTTTGATAACACAAAAACCATGCGGACTACTATCGTAAACAGGTTTATATATTTTGGGTATGACAAAAA
Source organism: Podarcis raffonei (assembly GCF_027172205.1). NCBI lineage: Eukaryota > Metazoa > Chordata > Lepidosauria > Squamata > Lacertidae > Podarcis > Podarcis raffonei. The sequence continues at coordinate 68,475,123 of NC_070607.1, forward strand.
AAACAAGAGCGTGAAACAAAAATGTGTGGGCAATCTACCCTCCACCCTCAGAACCACCTGGCATATACTTTAAAATAAGCACATCAGCTGAAATTGAGATATGTACACTAATGACCTGTATGCAGACAAAAGAGATAAATTTGCACACAAACTGTAATTCAACCACCCCTGGGAGGTTAGCAAACTAGCACTGATTATGGCAATCAGCCTTTGCTCATGTTGTACTTTTATTGTTATCCTCAAAACAGCATGGATTCAGATATACAAAGTAGAATGAATGAGCTCAAAATATGCAGCAAACTGTTTCATCTTTGGATTTACAGTGGTACCTCGGGTTAAGTACTTAATTCGTTCCGGAGGTCCGTTTTTAACCTGAAACTGTTCTTAACCTGAAGCACCACTTTAGCTAATGGGGCCTCCTGCTGCCGCTGTGCCGTCGCTGCCCGATTTCTGTTCTCATCCTGAAGCAAAGTTCTTAACCCGAGGTAATATTTTTGGGTTAGCGGAGTCTGTAACCTGAAGCGTATGTAACCTGAAGCATATGTAACCCGAGGTACCACTGTACGTTAAAACTAATAGAGTGTAACACTTTGAAAACAACACATCTAACCTGCTTATATATACTGTCAAATCAGACTATGTTGTAAATGTGGTTTTGCTTTACCATATTTTTCAGAGCTGGTTAAAAACCTATGGTTATCTGCTCCCTTCTGACACCCGAATGTCTGCTCTGCACTCAGGAAAAGTTATGCAGTCTGCAGTCACCACTATGCAGCAGTTTTATGGCATCCCTGTGACAGGAGTGTTGGACCCAACGACTATTGAGTAAGAGTTACTTTTGTAAACAGTTGAAAGCATTGCATTCACCAAAATCATCATTAATTGCTGGATGAAATCCTGTATAATGTGGACTTGCATAAATTCACTTGGTGCTTATGTATTCTCTGGAACAGAACATGTCTCTGACTCCTGGCTCAAATGGCCAAACAAGCCCCATTTCTTGCTAAATAAATTTAACTGGAAATGAACTGATCAACTAACATAATCCATGTTAAATCCAAAATAAGTGTGTTCATACAGGGATTTCTGCTGGTTTAACTAAATCGGTTTAACAACTGGAACTCTGTACATCACAGAGACATGCAAAAATAACATTGTGTGCAATGTATAATATAACCATTATTGTGTTTTGTCTAAATCCCATATATACAGAGGTATTGCGGTTCTATATCTTAAGCCATTCTATATTCTGGAAGATATGCTATTTCAAAATGCGTCTCTGACATAATCTGAGCCTGATCTTTACTGATTTGTGTAGTGCCAAACTGCATGAGATGTTATTAATGCGCACACGATTTTTCTTGCAGAAATAACTAGCAGAGCAGGACGGTTGTGGGGAGTGATGTTCCATATTGGAACTCTGGCATGGAGCGGAGAGTTCTTTAGCCCTCTAGTGTGCTGCAATTGCAATCTGGAACAGGGGAACCCCATTCCTGCAATTTACGTGGGCAGAGGAGCATTAGCTACTTCTGAAAGAAAAATCACACATTAAGAGCAAATAGTTTGGCTCTTATGTACACATAGTTATATGAATGTCAACTTTCCTCCCTTCCTGCTTCCTACAGCTCAGAATGTAGATAAACTGATTGGTAAATGTATTGGTATTTTTACTTTGGTCTAATCTATAATGGAGGGACGCGGGTGGCGCTGTGGGTTAAACCACAGAGCCTAGGACTTGCCGATCAGAAGGTCGGCGGTTCGAATCCCCGCAACGGGGTGAGCTCCCGTTGCTCAGTCCCTGCTCCTGCCAACCTAGCAGTTTGAAAGCACATCAAAGTGCAAGTAGATAAATAGGTACCGCTCCGGCGGGAAGGTAAACAGCGTTTCCTTGTGCTGCTCTGGTTCACCAGAAGCGGCTTAGTCATGCTGGCCACACGACCCAGAAGCTGTATGCCAGCTCCCTCGGCCAATAAAGCGAGATGAGCGCCGCAACCCCAGAGTCGGCCATGACTGGACCTAATGGTCAGGGTCCTTTCATCTATAATGGATCCAAGTCATTGTTAAAATATTGTTTTAAGCTCCCTCCCCACTTTCCTGAGTGATTTGGAAATTCCAGAGACAGGTGCTTTTTTTGTTTGTTGTTGCTGTTGTTTTGCGGTTTCCCTGTGAAGAAAGAGAATCCTGAAAATGTGTGGAGCCTTGAAAGGATAGGAGAAACTGCATGCATGAAAGTGGCACTAGTTCTTAAACATCTTCAGTCTCCAAAAGCAACAGCAAGCCCTCAAGATTGCTTCTTGCTACCCTGCTTCAAAAACTCTAAAAGCTCTTTTTCTGGCCCAGTTCAAGCTGCCCTTTCCTTTATTCCATTTCAGCGCCTGCCCTCTGGGCAGAACACCCTTAGGCAGGCAGGTGTAATCTGCATTCCTAGTTTATCTCGGTTGCCCATTAATTAGCATTCATTATTTGTAGCTGAACCACCAAACAGGACAGCCTAGCTCATAACCATGTCATTTAGCATATTTCCCAGACTCACTAGGGAATATTTCGCTTTCTAGGTGGATGAAGAAGCCTCGCTGTGGTGTTCCTGATCATCCCCACCTAAGCCATAGACGAAGGAGCAAGCGATATGCACTAACTGGGCAAAAGTGGAGGCAGAAGCATATCACATACAGGTGTGTATAATCCAGTATTTTAAAGTTCAATACATAGATATTCAACTGAGTTCTATAGGGTGCGTGTGCATGTTTGCATGTTATGTAGCAATCAATATCCCTAGGTAATTTTGACTTATTTAATAGCCTGCTGCATATAAATGCCCAGGATACACATTTTCAGTAAGGATAAGCAACTGGAGTCACCTAGTCCAAATCTCTTCCCTTCAGAGGTACTGCCTGCTCCCAAATCGCCCCAGAAGACATGTGACAGGAGTGGCAAGTCAAACCACTGTCTCCCAGCTTCTGTTTCCTATCTATAAAATGAAAATACAAACAATTATGGAAGCATTATATTATATTGTATTATATTAGTAACCATAGCATAAGTCATGGGTTTGAGCCCCCCGTTGGGCAAAAGATTCCTGCATTGCAGGGGGTTGGACTAGATGACCCTCGTGGGCCCTTCCAACTCTACAGTTCTGTGATTCTAAGCATTCACACAAAAACGATATAACTCTTTAAAAATACTTATGTGTTTATACTAATAAAATTGTGCTGCCTCCACTGTCAGAGGCAGTATGCTTCTGAATGCTCGTTGTTGGAAGGGAGAGTGCTGTTGCACTCAGGTTATGCTTGTGGGCTTCCCAGGGGCATCTGGTTGGCCACTGTGAGAACAAGGCTGTGTCACTAGATGGGCCACTGCCTGGTCCAAAAGGGCATTTATTATGTCTTATGCAAATATAGCACCACCCCGGGCTTGATTCTTTTATGTGTTATACATATTGTATACATAGAGATGTGGGTGGCGATGTGGTCTAAACCACGGAGCCTCTTGGGCTTGCCAATCAGAAGGTCGGTGGTTCAGATCCCCACGACGGTGTGAGCTCCCATTGCTCTGCCCCAACTCCTGCCAACCTAGCAGTTTGAAAGCATACCAGTGCAAGTAGATAAACAGGTACCACTGTGGCGGGAAGGTAAATGGCATTTCTGTGTGCTCTGGCTTCCGTCATAGTGTTCTGTGCACCAGAAGCAGTTTAGTCATGCTGGCCACATGATCTGGAAAGCTGTCTGTGGACAAACACCAGCTCCCTTGGCCTGAAAGTGAGATGAGCGCCACAACCACATAGTCGCCTTTGATTGGACTTAACTGTCCAGGGGTCCTTTACCTTTACCTTTACCCATATTATTATTTTTTGTTACATTTTTTGGATATAATTAGTCAGACATTTTGTTAAAAAACAACACAATTAATGAGTGACTTGGACATAAGCAGGCATTCAATGCAGCAGGTAGTCTGACACAGGCAAACTTGACTGGGTCAGAACTCCCAAATTCCATGTATAAAATTAGCTTAAAATGGATTTCTCCTTCATTGCTAACTGCAAAGGAATTTATAAGTAAAAAGACAACAGGGTATTTTCTTTCTTTCTTTAAAGCCCTTTAATCATTTATTTTTGCTATCTTTAATCTGATGTCTGACACACTTACTCCCTCTAAACTTAGCTGAAAAGGTGACTTTGTTAGTTATTTTATCTTAATTTATTCCAACCTTGCAAGATGGAAGTGATTGCAAAGTCTGCTTCAGGGAGAATGCTACATTTCAGTCTGCCTAAGTGATGAATTTCAATAGATAATGGTATTTTTAGCTTACTTTATTAAAAAAAAAAGTAGGAGCCAAAACTTCCATGTTAAAATTGGACTTAAATTAGGCTCTCCATTCCCCTGTATTCTTTGCTTAGTTATTGGCAGAATGTCCATGAGTGCATTCCTTTGTGTGTGTTGCCCCTTCATTGAAGTAAATGGGGAAATCCCTTTGAAGTGTGACAGCTCCATATGCACCTTTACGGTTTGCCAATTCCTTCCTGGACCTCCAAGCATGCTGCAATATGGCTTTGCCACCCTTCCCTCAAGCTTGCTGTGGCACAAGCAGAGAGTGTTGTTTTCCTGTTTGTTACTCTGGATTGGGATAAAAGTGGACAAATTGAACACTGTCCAAGAACCAAAGATTCATACAGGTTCTCTGTACTGGTGTTCTTAAAGCAACAGATAGAGATTTGGGATTATTCAAGATTTGGGATTCTTTAAGACACCTGAAAGACTTTGTACACACCTCTAGTATGGACACTGCTATCAATCTAACGATAGCTGCTATAGTAACAATATCCTTCTTTTAGAAAAGAAATAGATTGCTCCACCTCTCTTGGGTTGTGTTCAGGTTTAGAATCATAGAGTGGTGGCCAGGAGCAAAAGAGGACAGGGCCCCTGCACCTTTACACCTGCTGAAATTTAGCCTTCTATACAATTATCAAAAGTGCTGAACCCTGGCTTTATTTTGCATCTGGCCACCCTAAACTCATCATGTGATAAGATAAGCCACTTAGTACAGATCAGAGAAGGACAAGCACTAGACTACAGTTTCATGCAAAAGTGCTTATTTACTGCTTGTAACGCGTTGGTGCTTCTGGAAATAGATGTCTATTTTTGTTATTTATTTGTGCATGCTTTATGTTGTTTATGGGATGGCATTAAATGACATCAGCCCACATGTGCAACTGGCTCCCACTCCATGTGCAACACAAATAGGACTTCCATTCCATTTCCTTCCCTGTACTTCTAGCAAAAAGCGTGCTAGAATGTCCCTGTTTTCTGAGGAATGTTGGAGGGTATGTGTTTGTAAAGAAATTGCCATCCATTAACATAGAGTGATACAGGTTTTACAGAAATGTTTGTAATTAAAACTATTTGGAATTTTTAAAATGCAAATTAGGGTTGTTTGCATAAGTCAATTTGTATCGGAACATTTTCTGATGCCCTAGATTTGAACATGATCTAATTTAGTACTATTATTATTTTACTTGCATTTAGTAAACCAGAGATGGCTAAGCTCTGACTCTCTGGATCTTGCTTAGCTATAGGTCCCAAAACTAAAGATAATAGCAATGAAAATAATTAATTACAACCATGAGACTGCTAAACTTGCCTAATACTGCATTTACAGTCGGAAAAATAAAGCTCTGGACCCCACATCACTGTTTATATGAAGACAATCTTTTCCTTTGAGTTGCCTTGATAGGCAGCTATTGATTTAGTCCCCTATTGATAATTCCTTGTACAATTTCAGGCTGCAGTATTTCACAATTTTATCTGAAAATTTGGTAGCTACTTTTTAACTAGAGACTGACAACTACTAATGTATAGCCATGCTTCCCTCTAGTGGTTGATGCTAGTGACTACAACCAATTTTTAAGTGCTGGTATTTTAAAGGTTTTCAGACTTTGCTTTGGTTTCTGTGTTTATTCTTTTAGTTAGGAACTCTTGGACATGCCATGGAACATTAATTATTGCTGAGAATTCAAAGATATGGAGGTGTGACCATGTCTGTTGTTGGCTCTGCCCTTAGTGAGCAGAGTGTGTTCCAGAGATTATGCCTGTTAACAGTTGTCCATGAATGCATGGGAGCTAACAAAGGTTGGAAGTCAACATGGTTCTACAGCAATCCTTCCATCAGCACAAACATTTCAGCTTGCCAGGTGGAACACTCTCAGGCCTCTTCCCCCTGCATGTTGTTCTGGTGGTTCTCCTGTCCCCCACAGAGCCAAATGGGGGGTACAGGGGGTGGGAAGACTCAATGCAGTGGAGCCACTTCTTATGCTGACTGCTCCTAGTGCAACTGCTTAGTTTAATCCAGGCCAGAATATTTTAATAGGTAGTCTAAAATAAAATATTATAGAGTCAAATTGATCAATTGTAATTATTTTTAGTTACAATTACTTGCAATTTAAGGGCCATTACAGACCCAATCCTTTTCATTTCAGGTCCAAAGAATGTTGGCCATATTGATAAAATAGGAGTTTCCACCCTGAAGGGTTATGAAGTTGGCTTGTTGAACAAATCATGATTTAAGGTTAAGTTGTATTGCAAAACTATGATTAAACAAACAAAAAAAGGAGTGAAAACCTCTGACCTCATGGCTATGTCAGAGGAGGAGGTGGGGGTTACTCATCTGAGTCTCAGAAAACTCGTTCCTGTAATGATGTCATCTATCCTTTCTTTCTTGTAATTCACTGTACCTTACTTTGCATGTGAGGTGATTTCTCAGTCTCCCTTTCCTGTCATCTAACATTATTTTTTATCAACATTTATTAATTTTTGTCTTTCTGGTTTTCCTAAACCATGATTCTTCTCTCTCTTACTCTTCTCGCGTGAGAATCTATCAACATTCTTATCCTTTGCCGACATTACTCTAATTCTGTGATATCCTGTGGTTAAATCATCTGTGCTGATCACAGTATTCTAGATGAAGGCAATCTATTGATTTTGTACAGTGGTGTAACATTTCATATGCCTTTTCCATCCCACACATTATCAATGGCAACATGCTTTTTAGACTATAGTCTGCTAAGATCCCTGAGTCAGTTACTTTTACCCATATAAGAAGCAAATGGTACTAGTACTAGATTCTGCAGTCGTTGTGGACAGAGTTGAGCATTGCGGTTGGATGGGATGCTAAGCAGTTACACTATAGAGACAGTTCTGTATTACATATGGGGATTATCTGGGATTAATTCCACCAAGTGACCACACTGTCAAGCTGATTGGCTTTCTGTATAGCAGCTTGTGGAGTTTATCCCACTGCCAGGTTTGCTGCTGTGTAGGGTTTTGAATAGAGATATGATGTATTGGGGCCTCTAAACTATATCCAAATAGGTTCCTGTTTCTGGACTGAGACAACATTGCAAGGAGAAGTTACACTGAATCAACCTGTCCAGTCTCCAGTATTCAGAAATGCTTTGCCAGTCTGGCAGGCGAAAGGGTTGAGCCTTCATAATTTGCATTCCAGATTCAGTGCAGAACTGTGATTAGGAAATAAAGGTATATTACTGTGTCCAAAACACTTCCCGTATGTCCAGTTGGGAGCTCAGGAACCTGTCATCTGACCCAGCCTTGAGTATTCATATTGAGAGGACAGTAAATGGCTCTTACTAGTAGTGGTCTTGTTGTTATGGATTAGCTGTTGGAATCAGTGGCGTAGCGTGGGTTGTCAGCACCCGGGGCAAGGCAAGTAATTTGCGCCCCCTAACCCGTGGATTTGCACCCCCTAACCCTAACCCCCAGATGTTGCAGCCGGTGCGGCCGGCCTCCCCTGCACTCCCCACGCTACGCCACTGGTTGGAATGCAACACTTTTAAGTCATTACGTTTTCTGAATTTTGTTTTTAAACCCTCTAGTTATTATTATGTAGGAAATATTTGTAAACCTCATAATGTGTACCGTACCTGAAAGGACTCTCAAAAGATATCAAAGTGCTCAAAATGTAGTATTACGGTTGTGTCGATCTGAGTCCTGAAACATGTTTGTTAACATCAGAGAATATGAAATTCTCTGAATGAATCCTCCTAAATAAACCCCTTCTCATCTTCTTCGCAGTGTTCACAACTACACCCCCAAGGTTGGAGAGCTGGATACAAGGAAAGCCATCCGGCAAGCATTTGATGTTTGGCAGAGGGTGACTCCGCTCACCTTTGAAGAAGTTCCTTACCATGAAATTAAAAGTGACAGAAAAGAGGCAGATATTATGATATTTTTTGCTTCTGGTTTCCATGGTGACAGCTCTCCTTTTGATGGGGAGGGTGGATTCCTAGCCCACGCCTATTTTCCTGGACCAGGGATCGGAGGCGATACTCATTTTGATTCAGATGAACCATGGACACTGGGAAATTCTAACCATGATGGTAAGATGACGTGGGGGGTTTTATAACAGTATTTTTGATATGATATTTCATGAGGCAGTTGGCTTGCAGAAAGGAAGAGGTGTCATCACAGGACTTCCTGTAAGAATGTGGTTTGGTGATACTGAGGTGGAGGAAGAATCCGTGCTCTGCCCCCCCCCAAAAGGCTAGAACATGAGTTTTCCCTCCAAAAAATAATGCCAGTTTTGCTTATAAATCCAAAGCAAGACGAACCGACAGATGAAATTTAAATGGCACTCTGATCTAGCTGCCTGAGAAACTAGAACAATTCTCAGGGAAAAGGAAAAAGAGAGAAAATTAATTGGTGAAATTAAGTTTACACAAAAAGATTAATTATTGTAAGTACTAAGTAGATATGACATCAAATATTTCAGATGCATTTGAGATCCAAACTGCACTCAGATCTGTGTAATTGACATTTGAACAGGATGTACATTTCTAACACCCTACATACAAAAGTCCAAATAGAAGAATTAATTCCTGGATTTGGGGATCTGTGTCTACGCTAGTTGGACTTTAGGGATGTGCAATCTATTCAAACACCATTCTTGTGCATCAATAATCAGAAGACTCTTGGGATAAAACAACCCATTAGTTGGGGCAAAAAGGCCCATTGATGGTAGAAAAGACTGTTGTCCAATCTGGGTTCAAATAAATTTCAAGTGAGTGATTCTGTAGCCCAAGGTCTGATGCTAGCATCTTTTGCAGAGACGATTCTGTGCAGTGATGTTTTTCCAGTAAAGTCCGTGCTATAAATACAATTATTATTTTTTAACAAGGCTTCACTGTGAAATGTTCTCCTCTAATTATGGTGATTATGTGGGAAATACAAATATTTTAAATCCCAGTATATTCTTCAAGTAGGTAATACCACAGTATGAAGCCACCCACCCTCTGAGGCTGTTACCCAGAGGCTGGGGGAAAATAATTGGATGTAGAGTGCTCAGCTGTGATGAGGGTACTTGGAGAAAATAGATACAGTACTTGATTGTTTCAGGGATTTTGTTAAAACAATGGTTCTCAGAAGTCTCTCTATATATATTTGTACCGATTCTTCTGATTTTGTATTATTGTTCCCCACCACAGTATTTTTCTGGTTTCATGTTGTGTGATGAGGTTGCCTTACTCCACCGTATAAATTACATAAATATAACATAAACATAGCATCTCCTTCATGAACGTGGGGCTGTGGTTGCTGCTAAAATTGGCTTCTGCATGGTTGGGACTCCACATGACTGTCATTATATATACAATTGCTTAAGAAGCCACTGTGGGAGTCTTCGTGTCCTATGGAGTTGCAGTGCTAGTATGGGGACTTGCTATACATTTCAGTTGATTCATGTAGGAAGTCTGCTATAAGTGGAAAGGCAGTGGTATAGTTACTGCCCAAAGCTGCTTTCAGGGCTCCTTGTGAATGCTGTAATGTGGATATTAAGCATTTGTTGTTTATGTACTACTCATACTTCGTATCAGATCATTGTGAAGTTGCCATTTCTCAGCTACATATAGTTAATGAAACCACATCCTATTTTACCACCACCTTGAGCGATTATCATTTTTAAAATATTTTGTATGCCCCATTCCTAAGCATCTTACTTTGGTGCCTCTCCCAGTAAGCAGGGAGCCCTTCATGTTTAACTATTGTAAATGAAAATGTATTTTTAAAGATTAGAGAGAAGGCAGAATAAATATGGAACAACTGCACAGCAAAATAAACTACAGATTCAGAGTTCTTAAGATGCATTGGTTAACTCCTATATGCCATCCTGGTTGAGACAGAGGTGGCACCCCGCCCCCCCCATGATAAAGTAGACTTTCAAAATCTGTATCCCAGGCAGGTGAACCCTTGTCCTCAATTTTCTCAAATAATGTCCTTTCAAAACTGGCAGTGAAGTCCCTTTCTCCCTTGCTTTGAAAATTATACTGATTACCAAATCATACTTCTTTAGCTCCCACCAGTTCCATCAGCTATACAGCCAAACATATAGGGAAGTGGTAAAATAGCTCCAGGTTCTGCTGGTACAGACTCCTGCTGAAAATATTGGAGAGCAGTCAGTGATGCTGAACTAGATGGAACAATGGTCTCACGCGGTACAATTCAGATTTTGATGGTCCTGAACCTAGATCTACAGCAGGCTGAATCCTGGGCATTGACATTTGCATTGATTTTATATAAATATATATATATGTGCAGGCTGTCGTTGGTGTGGCAGGTATAGAGATTTATTTGATTAACCTGACTGCTGGTGACCTGAGATGAGTTCTGGATCACTTAGTACTTTTGAAAGGTGGTGAATAGCATGAAAAGCACAGTGTGTAATTAGGGGCTCCAGGTGCTCTGCAACAAAATTGTTAAATTACACAAACCAGTAATTTAATGGATTATTAGCATCTCATGAACAATTGGGTACAGAGAAATCCTGGGCCTCTGCAGCCTTCCTATAACTCAAGATGGCTTAGCCTTACCCATAATGCCCCAAGGACTGTTGATTGGGGGTGGTATCCTAACTAAGGCTGTGTGAACCATTTACTCAGCACTCATTATGTTTCCGGTGCTAGGCTATAATTCCATGTTCACATGGCATCATCCAAAATGCATTCGTATCCTGTGCTTTGCCATGAAATATTACTGTCTGGTGTGTTTTTTCTCAAATTAGCATCTCTCCGACTGGAATCCTTAAGTCATTCCTAATTTGTTTCTAGACAAGCTGTGAAACACCTTGGCATACAAATCTGAAACAAATGAAACCATGAAGCTGTGCTAGTGTGAACAGCTGGGGCAGCGTTTGCGGGGGGGGGGGGAGATCCGTGAAATGCACAGCGGGGGTATGGGGGGGAACACTCACTGCAGTCTGAGGCAGTAATGTCAACACCCCCAAACTATACTTGGAGACATCCATTGATGTTAGGGATTCTATTCTTAGTATGATTTCATTGGGTACCACACCACATGATTTAGATAAGGCTGTTCCACATTTTGTAGTCATACCCTAAATTCAGATAGCAACTGTACTTTATTCAAACATTATACTGCAAGAACTAAAAAGGACAGTCACTAGTGACAAAATAAATGCCTATGCCTTGACACTATACTAAATTAGGAGCTTTTCTTCAGACCTTACCGCACCTTTCAGATGACACGTCAGGTTTTTTTGCAGTTTCTTAACAATTTTGATTTCTCAGGTTGTTTTAAGATCTGGTCTTAGAACTCTCCTCTGTTGCCTTTCTGAAAATCAGGCAGCTATTACTACAGAAAAAAATTGACTTAAGTGGATGAAACCATTTCAACATTCTATCCACTTTCTTTTATCTACTTTGCTATATTATCTGCTTTGCTATCCTATTAAAGGGGCTCATCTAATCTTTGCCATCGTATTAAAACTATCTCCCTTCTGTCATTCCTACTTGTTTAGACCCCGGTCACATGTTTGTTTCATTTCTCTTACTTTTCAATGTGCTGCTACACGGTTAGGACTGCCTTTCTCTTATTTTCAACTTACAGAACTGAAATAAATGAAGTGTGCCCCATTCATAATATTGTTGTCATGCTGGCAAAGCTTAATTCTCAGTTTAATAACAAAGTAGGGCAGTTATAGACAGATTAGGATCAGCCACATTTTACTTTAAATAATCATGGTTTTGTTGTCATTACTCTCAACCACACAAGTGATTTATTTTATGGCCTACTTGATTAATAACCTTGTCTTTATTTATCAGATTACTCCTGTTTTGACCGCTAACCACCGCTAACCACCCCTCACTCTTTGAGGACATCCATTTTCATGTTGATAAGAATCATTCCTCCCAATTTCCCGAATGAAACTGTTGTACTGTTCGTAACTGTTTATTTGATTTTATTTGTTCTGATCCCAAGACTCCAAATGGATTTTTTAAAGGCACAGTTTTGTACAGAAAAACAGAATTACAAAATCCATAGGCACGCAACTTTTAATACCCTTTGCCTCAGTCCTTTGCTTCATGAGATGTCCTTGAGCGACAAAGCCATTTGATGCAACAAAGGGCATGTCTAGGATGCATTTTTGCCTCCCTTATTTTGATGCTGTTCTGATTCACATTAGCATCTAGTCATCACTTTCCCTAAACTCCAAAAGCCCAGTGCTACATATTTTACTTTTAAGATGCTGATCAGGGACTTCTTCACAAACAGTTAATTGAATCTGGGGCATATGTCTTTAGACTCAGGTTTTACTCCCTCCCTCTCTCTCTCTCTCTCTCTCTCTCTCTGAATTCTCAAAATATATTCTCTCAATTTTGCAGAGTGAATCAGTCATTGTCTCTTTTACTGGTTTAATTACACATTGTCAACAGTCTTTTGCAAACTCCTATCACATTATAGTTAGCGGACAACAAAGAATCTGTTGGTGCCTTAAAAGATGAATGTGTCTGTTGTGCCATAAATATGAACCAGGGACTTCCTGGTCATACTCTTACCAATTGCAATGCACCAGCTACTGCATCTGATGTTCATCTAATTAGACCAGGTGCATTGCAAGACTTATTTTTAAAAGTATTCCTGCTGAGCCTCTATAGTTGTTGGATAAACTGCTTTATCTTCTTCTTAAGAATTTTGTTAAGCTTGTTTCTTAATGTTGTTAATACCCTATGGATGTTGACGCTGATGGTTGTAACATCTTGCCTCTGTAGGAAATGACCTCTTTCTTGTTGCGGTGCATGAACTGGGCCATGCCCTAGGCCTTGAGCACTCCAATGACCCCAGCGCCATCATGGCTCCTTTTTATCAATATATGGAAACGCACAACTTTAAGTTACCACAGGATGACCTTCAAGGAATCCAGAAGATCTATGGTAAGATGGTACCTGGTTTATTAATTGCCATTGGCAGGATGCCAATTCCTCATCGCCTCCCATAAGCTCAGACAACTTAAGGTACTGAAATATACAGATGTATATATTTATCTGGGATGTGTGGGCATGTGGTGGCTGTGCCCATGTTGTTGTTTTTTAAATAAAGCTTACAGCAAGGGAAAGCACACTTAAAATAACTCCCACATATTTTTCATTAGCAATCAATTGTTCGTGTAAATAAACCTCTTCAGGAAAATGATCAGGGTCTGGGTTTGACACACTGCAGTAAAAAAGATGACTTCCAAAGCTGAACGGCAGTCACCAAAAACTGCCTCTTCCTATGTCTTGCATCTTGGTAACTGATAAACAGGGCACTCTTAGAATACTGTCATCAGGGAACCTTGAGGCCTTTCCAGATGTTCACTGTGAGCAATGAACAGGTCACTGAACAGGTGAGCAGGATGCGTATGAAGTGACTTTCCCTTGTAATTGCATGGGGAAATTGCATTTCCCCCCTACTGTAATATGCTGCTGACTGGTAATATGCCATTTCCATCCTGCGCAACTGTTGTGAGTATAACCAGCTAGTAGAATAGTTGCTCAAGTCTGACAAATATTTCAGTGTTCAATCTTCCTCTCTTACTCCCTCCCCCTTCCCCAAAACTGTCAGCATTTCAGACTGCAATATCAATACGGAAAGGAATTATTAGCCAGATTTTAAAATGAAATCATTTATATAGTACCAACTCCAGCAATGCTGCCCTTTCTCCCACAGCAACACTCTGCCACTGTTTGATCCTTTGCCTCCTTTTTCTGTTTTCATGTAGTTCTATGGACTCCCCCTTTCCAGTACTGGAACACACATCTTTACTGACAACCACCCCCTTAAAATAACAATGAAGAGAAGAGCAGCAAAACACACACACACACACGCCATGAAAAGAGCTCTCCTTTTCAGTGTTATCCTACTTGCAGCAAGGCCACACCCTTCCAATGGGATATTGTGGTGCTGGTACCATGTAACGGTGTTCCAAAGAAAAACTAAATTGTGAGTGTTTCTAATACCTCAGTGATTATGACATGAGAAGCAGCATAAAAATGAGAACTCAGTCAAGATGAAGAGTGTTCCACTGTCAGGATGTCACCACCGAGAAGGTTTTTCCCCTGGCAGCCAGCTCTGCTGTCTTTTGGATGTTGAAGAATAAGGAAAATGAAGAATAGATAACAACCAACATGTAGAGACAGGCAGTCCTTCAGGTACCCTGGCCCCAAGTTGTCAAGAGCTTTAAAAACCCAAACTGGCACTTTGACGTAGGAGTTAGTGCAGTTGAACCACCAACATATGACCCTAATGCCTAGTCTCAGTTAGCTGAAGAGTACAGGGGCTGGCTAGATTGCCAATGCAGTCAGTGTCTGAACAATCATCAGAGGCGGACCCATGTATGAGATACTTCAGTGGCCTAATGAGGTTACTAGAATGCAGGAAAATAAATTGGTAAGAATTTACCCTGTGTGGATCAGCCCTCTTTATCATGCTGCCAAGTTGCCGGGGTGCAGAGTGGGGAGAGACTTGTGATACACCCAGTGCAGTTGTGTGGTTAAATGGTCACCTGTATCCAACCAGGTACACTACTCCTTTTGCAAAGGGGCCAACACTTTTTTCTTTGGCTCCAGCCTGAGACAGCTTCAATTTGCAGAATCTGGAGCTGGCTCCTACTGTTCACCACCTGAAAATAGCCACTTCCATCTTATACACCTCTCCTGACTCCAGCTATAGGACATTCCTTTACAAGGTTTGTGGCTAAGGAAAAGAAAGTATATGTATAAACTATGTGAATTTGATGTATGCTTTTGCAGACGGTTGCTTCTGAGGGCCTTATTGCTATGCGGTGAGAGCAGTTAGCTCTCATTGGGATTTTAGATCCTGATATTCTATACAGCAGATCCAACAGCAAATTTTGGAAACAGCAACCGAGACAAGGGGAACTTTAAAAACCTAGATTACTTGGGGGGAAGCTTTAGGTTAGATTCTTGGATTAAGTTTTTGAGGTACTGGGATGCAAAAGAGTAAAATAGAGTGGCTTTGGGGACAAGTTAGAGTCTTATCATTTATTCGATTTCCTACCTATCCTTCACCATGAGATCCTGGGTAGGAAAGAGATCTAATAATAATTAACTATGAGGTCCAGGCAAAAGGAGGGGCCAGTTCCAATGCAAAGGTCAGGTGCTGTTGCTAGATGATGTTACACAAAAGTAGGAGCATGATTGGGATGGGAGAGCAGGAGACTCTTAATTTCAGGGTCTTGGGTTCAAGCCCCACATTGGAAAAAGATTCCTGCATTTCCGGGGTTGGACTAGATGACCCTCATGATCCCTTCCGTCTCTACAATTCTATGATTCTGTGATCTACAGCCAATAATTTTGACAGCAAGTTGAGGATGGTGATTATGTCTGTGGTGGAAAGAAAGATTTTGAGGGAAAAATGGGAAGAAGTGTTCAAGCTTTGTGATGGTCTTTCAAATGATGGGTACAATATTCAAGCTGCTAATTAGATTTCTCTCTTCCCTCCCTCTCTTTTTTTTAAGGCCCACCTGCTGAGCCACTAGAACCCACTAGACCTTTACCAACCCTTCCTGTTCGTAGAATCCATTCTACTTCAGAAAGAAAGCATGACAGACATTCGAGACCTCCCAGACCTCCTCTAGGAGACAGGCCTTCTACCCCAGGCAGTAAACCAAACATTTGTGATGGAAACTTCAATACTGTGGCTCTCTTCAGAGGAGAAATGTTTGTTTTTAAGGTAGTGAAAATCATCCTGTCAAAGCTGTTTTCATTAATCTTTATATATTACAAATGCATGTATAATTAATTAAATGCCACCAAAATTTCTTGGTATTTTAATCTCTGCAGTTTTTTTATTGGTAGATGTCTTGGGTTGAAGAAATGATAATAAATTAGAATGTTGTGATAGCTGAAAGAATGTGTTTCCTTCAGTAACACTTAAATTAAGTGAAACCTCTTAAATCTAGGACAAAAAATAATAATAAAATTTTTCACTTGCTTCCAAACGAGCCCTGCAGATGTAGTTCCTGTTTCCAGCATATGTCCTGATCAAGGAATCTTCTCTAGTATTCCAGAATTCTGCCTTCTTAATGAACAGTGTGTGTAGATCAGACCTGTGTGAGACTCTTTGGATTGTATTCAATTAACTTTTACTCAGAGTAGACCCATTGGTCTGCTCAGCGTAAAAGATGAACACATCCCTCTGTGATTCACTCTGGTGCTGCTACTGAATTTTATTTTGAGACTTTAAACATAGAGAATATCATACATAATAAAATACACTATTTTTTTGTCTGGGGTAATGATTTGGTCACAGGAATAGCAGGAGAAGTTCTGAGCAGGGCAGGAAATTACAGCTTTTGGACATGGCAGTTAGTGGCACTATTTGGCACTTTTTTGAGGTGGCAGTTATTGCTTAGTAAGACTGGTTTTTTTATGACTGGTGCCGAATATAAGATAACAAAGCAGAGGAGGAGTCTAATTCTGCCTGAGAGGAACACTGAGTGATCTGAAAGTTAAAGGGATGTCTGACATTAGTAAACCTGAGGGTGCTGTGATATTATAAAATTAACTTCATCGCTTCATGTTGGAAACTGATGTAGACATTTAACAAGACTCTTCTTTTTCCTTCTTCTTTTTCCTTTAGGACCGCTGGTTTTGGCGTCTCCGTAACAACCGAGTGCAAGAAGGCTACCCCATGCAGATCGAACAGTTCTGGAAAGGGCTCCCTGCAAAAATTGATGCTGCCTATGAAAGATCTGATGGAAAATTTGTTTTCTTTAAAGGTAAACATTTTGAGGTTGTATCCTACACTGCGTGAGTGAACTCCCCCTTCCTGTTGTCCCCCAAACCTGCTCCAGAGGAAGGCAAAGTCCCATTGACTGTTGCTGATTATAGATGTCTTACCCACCCTCCTCTCCTGCTTTCTTGCCTAGGAGATAAATACTGGGTTTTCAAGGAGGTGACTGCAGAGCCAGGTTACCCCCACAACCTAGTGGAATTGGGCAGCTGTCTTCCCCGGGAAGGGATTGACACAGCTTTAAGGTGGGAGCCTGTAGGCAAAACCTATTTCTTCAAAGGAGACCGATATTGGAGGTATAACGAAGACAAGAGAGCAACAGATCCCGGCTACCCCAAACCCATCACTGTGTGGAAAGGAATCCCACAAGCCCCGCAAGGAGCTTTTGTTAGTAAAGAAGGCTGTAAGTATTAAGCTTATTTAACAGCTTAGTAGTATTTAATAATCCTCCATGTGTTGAACTTTGCATTCAGATTGTATTAAAGCCTGAACATATACAAGATTACAGACACATGTAGTCATGGACATTTTCTTGCCCTTATAACACGTATCCACCCACCTCAAAGTAAACTTGAGGCAGATATTTCTTTCATAGCACATGATATTCTTCCTAAACTGGGTGATTGATTGGTTTTCATCTGAGTTTTTCTCTGATTTTAATAATAATAAAAATATATATCAGTTTTTCTTATCCCCATGAATGCAAGTACAGAAGCAAAAGTTATTTTCTTTGCATAGGGTAAGATAGATTTCCCTCCCTGCTGTTATCCAATAAATATCATACAAACCATCTGTATTTCCAACATAACCACTCCTGCCATATACAGTATATTTTTTCTTCGCTGCACACCTCCAGAATATGTGAATGGCACAGAATGGAATAATATCTGTTTTCTTTTCCAGTTTATACCTACTTTTATAAAGGTAAGGAATACTGGAAGTTTGATAACCAGAGGCTGACTGTGGAGCCGGGATACCCCAGGTCAATCCTCAAAGACTGGATGGGCTGCAACCAAAAGGAGGTTGAAAGGAGCAAAGACCGGCGGCTCTCTCACGAAGATGTGGATATTATGGTGACTATAAACGATGTGCCTAGCACTGTCAATGCAATTGCAGTCGTGATCCCCTGCATTTTATCTCTGTGTATCCTTGTCCTGGTATACACAATCTTCCAGTTCAAGAACAAAGAGGTCCAGCAAAGCGTGACCTATTACAGACGACCCGTACAAGAGTGGGTATGACAGGCTCACCAGCTCGTTGGGGCTGACAAGATGGAAGAAGACTTAGACGACTATTGAGGATGGTGGCAACAGGCTGCAGACATTTTAAAAAAGGGGGAGATTGAAGGATAGCCTGCCAAACAAACATACATAACTCTTCAAGAGACTTAGATGAGTCAGAGAGAATTCTGGGACTGAAAGAACAGGAACAAAATTCAATTAAACCCAGGTGGCCTTGCACGGTGGAGCCGCTTTCCTTCTGACTGACTGACTGCCTCAGTGCCGTGTTATGTCTCGGTGTGACATTTTTCACCAACCCACTCAGTGAGTGTCAGAGACCTCAAGAGGAGTTTGCTTCAACCTTTTTTCAACTCACCCGAGCAATCTTCTTCAGTGCCCTCTTTCAAACCCAGCATTTGCCAGTGTAGCCAAACACCTCTCAACAAGTTGTTTTTTTCTACACTTGTCTCATCAAAAAGAGAGATAATACTGTGGGACACAAAAGGAACACTTCAGGACCTTCTGAAGAAGACATTCTGAGGCTGAGTCATTCTGAAATATTTTAATTTATTACAGGAACCAGGCAATTACCTGGATACCGTTTTTTTCCAATACCTGCTGGTCAGATGTTTTGTACATTCATGGTAATTAGCTGATGTTCCCACTCTGCAATGGCAGACACACATAAAGAGCTCTTAGGAGATAATTCTGTGTAGACCACGACTTCAAACAGCTCTAAAGCCAGATCAAATCACAACAGCAACTAGGAACCGAAATTTGTGAATACAACCAGTCTGCAAGACTAAGCAATTGGGTTTGAACACTAACATGAATGCAGCCCTTAAAACTCTTTGTTTTTAAGAACCTGTCATGTACTAAATATTTAAATGTCATATTACCACTATTTTAAGTTGGCAACAATAAATTAATTGTTACCATTATAAGATTAAAGGCAAATTCTGTGATATTTAAGAATGTAAGAAGGCTCCTGCTGAATAAGGCCAAAGGTCCATCCAGCCCAACATTGTTCTTACAGTGGCCAACCAGATGCAAGCCACAAGGACATGCGGGTTCCCCAGTGATTGGCACTCAGTAACATACCACCTTTGATACTGTATATGGTACTCTGCAAATACAAGTCCCCTTGATCCTTTTTCTTTTATAAATGGAGGCCAAGTGGCATGTACATTAGGATGCTTGATATTCTTTAACAAAATTATGATGAGAATTGTAGTTGCGGTAGTGCTGGAAAGGAGTGGCATCTAGAAGGAAATTCATGTTTTTAAAATCTGATTTGTTTATTCAAGAGACACTTAATCATGAGTGGGAGGTTATCCAAAAGGTTGCAATTTAAAAACTTTAATCTGGCAAATTCTCCAAAATGTATAAAGTAAATTGCAATATTTTATAGTATTGGTGCTTAAATGATCTTGTGTGCCACATGTATCTTTAAAACGAGAGAAAGCTGCACGTATCTTTTAGACTACTACAGCAGATGGCATTCACTAGTTGTGCTCTTGATGGCCTGGTAGAAACTATCCAACTCTGCTTTCCAGGTAGGTATAAAAAGTTAAGTATTTCTGGTTTACTCATAGGCTAGACAAACCAAGTTGGTTTATTTTGATGCAGTATATTTTTGTCATTCCTGTTGGCAAGACATCTTTTTTGCCTTTTCAGGAGATTCTCTACTTGCTATTATGCTAGAGACCTATTGGAATTTATAGGAATATAATCAGAGAAAAACCTTTTGGGGTTTTAATTTTTATTTTCATATCACAAGTTCATGTTGCCAAAACTCTTAAGGACAACACCCAACATCACAGTCTTTCCTTTCCTAAATTTTCCCCAAATCTGCTATGGAGGGTTCCCCAGTCCTCTGGAGCAGATTTTGAGATGGGACAATCCATTCTGCCGTGTCTGTTCTGCTAGTGGCCTGATCCCAACCTTTTTTATGCCAAAATAATGGAGATGAAGGGCCCACTTGCGAGGAGAGGTGCTTATCCCACGTCCACTGACTGCACATCCACTCTAGGCTTTCCAACCCCACAAATTGGGGCAAAAATCATGAACTATTCAAGGTGGGGTTTCCAATCCCTTCCCCACAACTATCCCAAATCCTTCAAATTGGTATTATGGGTGAGACACTGGATTGTCCCAGTTTCAGCATGTTAACAGTAACTAGAAGATACGTCCCTTATATTACCTTCACTTTCAGGTGAAAGTTTAGAAAAGCAAAGCCATGTCATGCTTAAAAGCGGATACACTTAATACATTTGATGTTGCCTTGGAAGCTCATGCCACAATAAGGCAGTCTGTAAGGTGCTACAGCATTTTGCCTTTTTTGCAGCTGTTTATTAAGTATCAACTCAGGGGAGGCAGGTGGCACTGTGGGTAAAACCTCAGTGCCTAGGACTTGCTGATTGTATGGTCGGCGGTTCGAATCCCCGCGGTGGGGTGAGCTCCCGTCGTTTGGTCCCAGCTCCTGCTCACCTAGCAGTTGGAAAGCACTCTTAAGTGCAAGTAGATAAATAGGTACCGCTTTATAGCAGGAAGGTACAGTGGTACCTCGCAAGACGAATGCCTCGGAAGACGAAAAACTCGCAAGATGAAAGTGTTTTTTGTTTTTTGAGTTGCTTCGCAAGACGAATTTCCCTATGGGCTTGCTTCGCAAGATGAAAACGTCTTGCGAGTTTGTTTCCTTTTTCTTAAAACCGCTTGAAGAGGTGCAGTTGCGACTTGACCGTGCTTCGCAAGACGAAAAACTCGCAAGACGGAAAGACTCGCGGAACGAATTAATTTCGTCTTGTGAGGTACCACTGTAAATGGCGTTTCCGTGTGCTGCGCTGGTGCTGGCTCGCCAGCTGCAGCTTCGTCACGCTGGCCACGTGACCCGGAAGTGTCTTCGGACGGCGCCAGCTCACGGCCTCTAGAGCGAGATGAGCACGCAACCCTAGAGTCGGACACGACTGGCCCGTATGGGCAGGGGTACCTTTACCTTTTACAGGGGAGGATGGCAAGCATGGTTTTTAGATAGGCCATGTTGACTTTTAGCAGTGCGTGCAAGGAGTTGCTTCTGTGAACCAACATAAACCTCAGTAAATTGTGTGTGGTTTGCATGCAATCACTATTAATACAATGAACCTGAACAGATGTGAAAGTGCTACAAACAGTGAAATGCAGGTTGACAGTACTTGCTCATATGCATTTTGCCACCCCCAAATACTGATTTATATGTGAATTTAATCGTAACACTGCAAAGGCTTCAAAGAGTTCGGCAGAGTAAAATATCCATACAAGTTGCAAGCTCGGGACTCGGCTATTCTGTGGAACTCTTAATATGGTTTAGTTGTGCACCCAGGAATAATTTTCACACTATCAAGCTTTTTTTCAGCACAATTCCAAACACTTGTCCAGTTGCACCTTAGAAACCAACCAAGTTTGTTCTGGGTAGAAGATTTTGTGTGCATGCACACTTTTTCAAATACCATCTGATGAAGTGTGCATGCAACGAAAGCATATACCCAGAACAAACTTAGTTGGTCTCTAGGGTGCTACTGGACAATTTTTTAATTTATTTCAACTGCATCAGACCAACACGGCTACCCACCTGAATCTAATTCCAAACACTGCTACTGTTCTGAAATTACTCACCTGAGAAGCATAAAATTTCCAGAGCAAATACTTGATATAATCTAGAAGTTGCATAACTGTCTTATGGCAATCCATTTTTGCTTTAAAAATGATTAAAATTGCCCCTAAAGCTTTATCTGCTTTAAACATCTTGGAAGCCTCCTGCTAATAGCTGAGTGGTCCTGGGACATTCCCAGGGGAACTGAAGGAGGCAGTGGTGCGCCCGCTCTTAAAGAAAACATCATTAGATCCTTTAGATCTATCCAATTACCGCCCGGTTTCGAATCTTCCATTCCTGGGTAAGGTGATTGAGAGAGCGGTTGCTGAACAGCTTGGTAGGTTTCTGGATGAAACATCGGCTCTGGATCCATTCCAGTCCGGCTTCCACGCTGGTCATGGGACCGAGATGGCTCTGGTTGCCCTAACAGATGATCTTCGTAGACAGCTGGATCGAGGCGGGTCAGGGCTGCTGATTCTTCTAGATCTGTCAGCAGCTTTCGACATGGTTGATCACGAACTCCAGGACGACGTGGGGATCCAGGGCAGAGTCCTTCAGTGGCTGCACTCGTTTCTCTCTGGTTGCGGTCAGAGGGTGGCGCTTGGGGGGGAATTGTCATCACGCCACTCCTTGGTGTGTGGAGTGCCTCAGGGTGCGATACTCTCCCCGATGCTTTTTAACATCTTTATGCGCCCCCTCGCCCAGCTTGTCCGGAGTTTTGGGTTGGGTTGCCATCAATATGCTGATGACACCCAACTCTATCTGTTGATGGATGGCCATCCTGACTCGGCCCCAGACACACTGATCAGATGCTTGGAAGCTGTGGCTGGATGGTTATGTGGGAGCCGGTTGAAGTTAAATCCTTCGAAGACAGAGGTCCTCTGGCTGGGACGGGACGATATGTAATTGAGGGGGCAACTCCCATCTCTTGCGGGAGTGCAATTAGTGCCAGCACCGTCCGTTAAGATTTTGGGTGTAATCTTTGATACCTCCCTCTCCATGGAGGCACAGATTACAGCTATAACAAAGGCGGCATTTTTTCATCTCCGCCAAGCAAAGCAGTTGGCTCCTTACCTCTCTCGCCCTGACCTAGCCACTGTGATCCACGCGACGGTCACCTCCAGACTGGATTATTGTAACTCGCTCTACGTGGGGCTGCCCTTGAGACTGACCCAGAAACTCCAGCGGGTGCAGAATGCCGCGGCGAGACTCCTTACGGGGTCTTCGCTGCGAGATCACATTCACCCGGTGCTATGCCAGCTGCACTGGCTCCCGGTGGAGTACAGGATCAGGTTTAAGGTGCTGGTTTAAACCTTTAAAGCCCTATACGGCCTAGGACCCTCGTACCTACGGGACCGCCTCTCCTGATATGTCCCACAGAGGAACTTCAGATAAAAACATCCTGAAGGTCCCAGGCCTCAGAGAGGTTAGGCTGGCCTCAACTACAGCCAGGGCTTTTTCGGCTGCGGCTCCAATCTGGTGGAACGCTCCGTCACAAGAGACTAGGGCCCTGTGGGACTTGACATCTTTCCGCAGGGCCTGTAAGACAGAGCTGTTCCACCAGGCTTTTGGTCAGGGCGCAGCCTGACTCCCTCCTTTGGCAATCTCCACAGAATTTTTAGCTTAATGGTTGCCAACAATTTGATTTTAATTAATTTTTATAATGAAATGTTTTTAGAATCTTGTACAATTTTATTGTTGTTAGCCGCCCTGAGCCCAGCTTCGGCTGGGGAGGGCGGGATATAAATAAAATTTATTATCATTATTATGTAACACATCATCAAGATCACATATGGTATTAACTAGATTTAGAATTTTGCCCCATATCTAATTCTGTCAGACTATCCATTATTTTTTAAAAGATTATTATTTAAAAGATGCTGCCATCATATGGACTCAATAGGATTTCATCCTTGTCTTGCAGCTCTGCTTTGAAAACACCTCCTTGCTGATACTTGATCTTACACTAGTACCTTAAAAAATTATCTTACAATGTTACTGTATCAATCTGTTATAATGTCCCATCTCATTATTATTTGAGTCAGATCTAAATTTTATAAAATCACATTATTTATTAATTCTTTATCTACACTGTTATGTATCTAAATCTACTTGTTACAATGCAAATTGACACATTTATTAAAGGAGTTTGTCATTTTGCCATATCACACAAACAAAATGCTCATGAAATCAAACACCAGCACATTTATTAAAGGTGTTTGTCATCTTGTCATACATTTTTAAATGAATGCTTGTCAGGACACTTGAACAGCATCTGTTGTTTCCAAACTCTCTAAAAATTTGAGACTGGCCAGTTTATTAATATTCCAATAATATTCCAATAAATCTGCTGGCTCCTAAGGTATTACATTTCTGGTTCTCCTGGATTTCAGAGTTTTTGTTTTTTGCTGTTTTCAGGAAGAAATATTTTGCTTTTCTAATCTGTTGATGGGAGCTTGTTTCTAGATTCCACACTTAAGGTGTTAAATGTATTTTCCATTTCTTCCATATTCATAATAGATTTTTAAAAAAAACCAAGTAGTCTCTTTCCTACTGGTTACTGCGTAAGTTATTTGTTCTTTTCTTAAACATTCTACCCATCACTTTTGCTAACATTTAAAAGCTGCTGCAGAAGGTTACATTTGCTTCACAGAGCAGTCTGGCTACTCTCAGAAAAATAGCCACATGGCAGAAGAAAATGTCTAGTCCTCTGTGCACACTCAATCTCTTAGTTGTCATCTGTGGGTCAGATAGCTAAATCAAATGCCACTGCACTCACATCTGGGATACAGTGGTTTAGCAATTATTATTCAATGTGGCTGCACTTCAAGGCATATATGGATGAGATATTTACAAGACGTTCCAATGCGAGCACGTATGGTGAGTGCAAGTTTTATATATATATAAACATGCTTGAAAGCTGTTGCAGTAGGGCATTTTGTGTAACGTCAGTAAGGAAGCACTATAGTGATAAAGGAGCTTTCAATAGTCTATTGGACCACTACAGTTCATAAAGAAAATACGTTGTGAGATGAACAATTTATTGTCGCACTAGATTCCCTTAACAGCATCGTGTTAAGAACTGCAAAACCCCACTATTGTGGGAGGTGGGGAAAGTAATATATTTGGGAAATAAAGGTAAGCAAATAGTGTAAGACTGGAGGATTAAATGTGTAATACAGGAGCAAGAAACCTGTGGCCCTCTAGATGTTATTGGACTCCCAACTCCTGCCAGCCTAGCCAATAGTCAGAGATGATGGGAGCTGTATTTTAGAACTGTCTGGAGGATCAAAGATTCCTCACTCCAGTGTAATACACCTATAGCTGCTTTTAACTTGCACCATGCTTCATTAATGGGATGTGTTTGAGCTAGATGTATCACCTTACAGAGAAAGACAAGGGTGATTTTGTAATAGCCAGGAACAATGAGAAAAGACAGATGGCACAATTGAAACAGGTACTTTGGCCAGTAAACTGCAGCAGGGAAAGAAAAAGCTATGAAATCATAAAGTAGCTATGGAAAGCTTTCAAGTAAAAGCCATATTTTTTAACAAAACATGTGTTCTTTCAGAACTCTTTAAGTTTGATGCAGCCCTTATCCCTTATATTGAATTCCAGTATCAATGTCCAGAACGGTTTCTAGCTTTAAGTTTTATTAATTTTAACTGCCTTTGGCATTAAGCCTCAACCAAGTGACACCATCCCCTACTTCCAAGGATTGCTTCTAACGCCGCGCAACAAAGCAGAGCCTCATAAGAGGCTTAAGATACAGGTTGCAAAGTAGTTTCTTATGACTGAATTGTTAAGGAAGTGTGCATACAACCAAGAGGTCAAAATAAATTATTTCCACCCAGGCTATTTCCTCTAAAGTAAAGGCTCTTCATAACTTCAGCAGAGGGATGGATTGGTCTTTCACCTGGTCTTCCTCCACAGATAAAGGCCAGTGTCATTTCAGAGAACTGCTAGCACATGTTGGCTTTACAGAATTATAGGGATATGGCAAAAAGCTCCATGGCTTATTTCAGTCCTTTTAACAGGCAGTGTCTGACTACCAAATTTACATAAGACAGCTACATTAATCTAGGCTGCAGGCTATGTAAAAATGATCCAGTAGAAATCCCAGCTGCGTCTGATCGAGAAATTATAGCTGGTTCAGGCACATGCCGGTGAATGCAGAAGGAGAAAACCATTTTGTTTTGTTTTTTAACCATTATTACATGTAATGACATCTTTAAACATTTTTCTAAAACATACACTCGCAATTTGAAAATTATCTCATGAATTAATGAAAGCAGGCCATATTAGCAGAAGTAACAAAAAGGGGCACAGGTGTGTAACATTGTAGTTTAGAAATGCTGATTGTTGTATACCCTTCCTGGTCTAGGTCTGCAGAGTAATAAACAGAGCATTTACTTCAGCGAGCAATCAAGATCATAATCTGGCCTTCAGTGCTTCTGTGGTGGTCAGGGAGCAGCAGATCATGTCAAGCTAAAAAAGGAAACAGAAATGAAGGTTAGCCAAAAATACTTTTGGGGCTCCAGCAAGGCTGTCTTATTTTCATCTCTGTCATCTAAAAAACCAGGCAAGATGCAACAGAGAACTCAAAACCTGTCACACTAACTGGACTGCATTGTGAAGGTCACTAACTGGATGCATGTAGAAGTATCAGCTATACAGCCATGTTAGTACTGAATTCTCACAATGGTCAAATTAGACATGCCACATAAAGGCAAAGAGTCCAGTGGCTTCCCATTTTATTCACTGCCCCTTTTGGCCATTCCATAAGCCAGTAGCAAAGCACAATGTGCTCACACAGGTAGCAGATGCATGAGAAGGTGCAAGGTTTTTTAAAAAAAACTTACAAAGTTTATTATTCTTGAATCGAGTTGTGGATCAAGTCACTGCAAATATTAATTACAGGCACATCGCCTGGATACATACTTACACGCATCCCACACAATTTATTTGCAACACAAAATAAATGTTTACACGGGTCGTCACACAATAGATAGGCCTTGCCTCACTCTGGGCTGCTGCCTTGAGTGAGGGAAGGTGGCCTTTCACTGGCCAGCATCATGGGGCAGGAGGTGCCTTCTCCCCACCACTGCACACCCATCTTGGCAACAGTTCTGCCCTCGTCCTCTGTGGCCGTCCACCACCATGCGCACTAGCTCCCCTCAGGCAGGCTTGGGACAAGCTGGGCAGCAGCCCCGAACGATTTCCAGGGTGAGTCTCTCTCTCTCTCCTCCCTGCGTCCCCCCCCATTAAAGTGGTTTGCTCCTCACTTTGTGCGATTTCACTTATGTGAATGGGCCCCCAAAATGTAACCCTCATGTAAGTGGAGTGAAAATGGTGGGTGGGATATATAGAAAAAGTGTTCCCTTTGCAAATGATGAAAGTGGTACTAGAACTTCTAGCAGATCAGTTTCACAGACCATGACAAGCAGGTGAAAGTACTGAGACAACTGAAGAAAATGAACTATAATCACCATTTGTGATTAATCACAGGAAAGTTATAATAAGCAAAATGAGAATCCAGGCAGTCACCGACCTTGAGGCATTTACTAGATTTGTGAGAAAACAAGTGTCAAACCTACCTGTCAATCAAAGAATCTCTCATAGTAGTAGCAATGGTACTTGGCTGTGATTCGTTGAGTTTAAAGACACTCTCAATAACAGATAACTCTGTGCTGGTTGTGTCCAGGCCACAGAAGGCACACCAGTCATTCACAACCATTCCAGCTGCAATCACCTCACTGCCACGGTTAACAGTTCCAGCCTGGTAAAAAAGAGAGAGACATTCATGACAGTACCTCTGGCTAAGAGAGATCCCCCCCCATCTATAACAGCAATACCCAATGCACTCACATCAGAGTTAATACCTCCCACCATCCAGGGTTGGGTGTATTATGAGCCAGAAGTAAAGTATATGTAACTGATAATTTAGTTTGGAACCAGTAGCCTTGAATACTTTTTAGTGCAAAGGCAGGATAGAAATATTTTAAGAAAAATATTTGAAAAGGCAATAGAAGCCAAGCCCTCCAGAACCAGGAAGGCATATGTAAATTAGCTCTTTATGTTTTATCATCATTTCAAAAATATAGCCCAGCATTCAGAAATGTCAGAAAAGCCAGGCCCCAATTCTTCAGCCCACAATTCTCATTGAGTGGCCTTGGGGAATCCACTGGGTCTTTGCAAACAATTTACAGCACAAGTGCTCATCTACTGTGTGGAATTTAAACACAGGGTGTGTTTCTGTTTTGGGATTCTACATTTCCGCACCCCACTCCACGTAGGCTCCAACTACACATAACATAGATTTCTGCATGTTATTCTCCACTTGTTTCAATCCTTTAAGACTGGAACCAGCTCCACCTATGTAGAAAATGGGTGGCTTAACTCCTTACAGCTTAAAACCACACTATGTGAGCTTTCCCCCCCCCCCCCCAGTTTGGGGGACAAATATACTGGTACATGTAAGATATGGAAACTTCCTATCACAACCCCATCCCCTGACTCCCATGGCTGAGAAAGCAACTTGCTAAGAAGGGACCGGAGAAGATAGAGTTAACCCCATTTTCCTCATACCCACTTTTGCTGAGAAACAGGCTGCCCTGGCTGCTAATTAATATGTAGAAATAATCATCAATATATGTGATCAACTTAACAATGTACACATCACTTTTCAGTGTTAGCTATAGTAACTGTTTGTTAGGATTCTCTTTACAGTGTGTGGATTCTAAAAGGCAGACAATTAGGGTAAGTAAAGAGTTGAATCAAAACAAGATTGCCACTCCAAAGTTCTCTTTACAGAATTCCAGGAGAAGCAGCATCAAAAGCTTTTATCCCTTTTAAGTCAGTTTCTTAAGAGGGGTACTTGTCAAATAGCTCTAGACTGATCCTTTTGAAACCAATTATAATCACTAACACTGTATGCAGCCAATATAACAATGGCACTCTGACATTTTTCATTTAATCAATGTTATTCCCAAAGCACATTTCAAACCCCTCTTCCCAAGACACTCTAAAACACTCAGTATTGGATGTCTTTCAAGTCATTAAGCATTCCTTGTTAATGCAAACATTCACTCAAATTCTTCATTGCTCTTCATATTCGTCTCCCCACCCCACCCATTCTCCTAGTATACACATTTTTTTGTTTTGGGTGGAAAAGAGTAATCTTGTGCTTTTATACATTGCCTAGCATCATACTAAGAAATAATTTAATTTAGGAATGGTTAGAACTGGCGTTAGAAGGTGATTTTGTGTTTTGAATTGGCCAGGGTGTGGCTATGGTAACTCAGTCATAAATACAGATGGTATGGTCTCTGATCTCAGTCTTCTGAGACCACTAGGTGTGGGGGGCGGCAGCAGACAACTCAAACTCAGCCTGTTAACTTCTTCAGAGTGTAAGAAAACTGGGCACTCAAAAAAAAAAAAAAAAAAAAATCAGCAAAAAGAGTAGTTACCACAAGTGGGACTTGTAGCAATGAGGAGAGCTCATCCTGGTCTTCAATGGAAGTCTTGGGGTGCACAAGTCCTCCCTGGTTGCTGAAAGCACAATAACTTCCCACCAACACTTGTTCTGCTACCGTCTGCCTAAATACTTCCACTTTTAGTACGTCTGCTAAAATCTCTTCTGTCTCCTGTAAAAAAAAAAGAAATGTTTAAAACCAGCACTGTGAACACATTAAACCTTTCCTAATTAATTAAAAGCAAATGCCAAATCAATTTATCTCATTAAGAAATGTACACATGATCACAATATTAATATAAAGGCCTTTTTGAGAACTAAATTCTCAATTTAATAAACAAAACCCACCACTCATGTTTAGAAGAGCCTGTGTTTAGATACTGGCCATGGAAGGGCTGTTGCTCTGTGCCAGTGCACCACCAGAGACCTGCGGAAGGTCTCAGATTCAATTCAGGGCTGAGGAAGACTCTTGCCTTCAACCATGGACAGCCACTGCCAGTTAGTATAGACAGTACTGACTTCTGTGAACCAATGAAATAAAACAGCTTCTTAGGTTGCTAGGTGATTTCAACTGAGCATGATCAGTTTCCATTGCCTCTGACCATAGAATCTCAAGTCAGTAGTGATCAATAGCACACAGCATGTAGTTCTTACTGCTAGAAGGAAAGCCATATTAAAAGCATTTACTACAACTAGAATGGAATTAGCATGCTGCTGCCACCAATTTTTGTGTTTTTATACTGTAAATCATCCTGTGATCCTCAGTTGAAGGGCAGTATAGAAATTTAATAAAATAAAAAATAATAGTTTAAATGATAACTCCTTTCTTCCATTCCGCCAACTGCCTCTGTAACTATGTCTCTGGCACCCTGCCTTCCAGTTGTTGTAAAATTCAGCTGATGGTGTCAAGAGCCTGGAAGAAGATGCCAAAGTTTGCAGGCAACTGCTGAACCTTGTGTGGAAGAAGGGGGCTCCCTAAACTACTATCACTACTTAGCATAAGTAGCGGTAGCATGCTAACTGCTGAAAAATTCATATCAAAATGAACTCATTTACTCTGTCAATGTCTGGATGGACAAGTGCTACATAGTCATTGCATGTAGTGACATTGCCCAAGGCAGAGAGGCGCTCTTCCACTCGCTGAATTCGTACGGAGTCTGGAAGACTGTTTCGGATGTGCTGAAGCTCCTGGTCCGTGGTATTGTTTGGGACTAACAAGCCATGCCGGTTTCCTAAAAGAAAAGGGATGGGGGAGAAAAGAGACATACTTCAAGATTCAGGAGTAACAGGTCTTTCATTTTTTTTCTCCCCCAAACCTGGATGCCATAAAGCAATGAATGAAAAAAATCACTGGTTGAGTTCACAGGTCTTAGTAAACAATACTTAAATGTTTACCATGAACACGCAGATGGCTTCACTCCTCCCCTAGTGGTAGCCGGAACAAACCATGATCCCTGGCTTATGTAGGGACTGGGATGTGTGGTTTCTTTTGCTCAAACAATTGGGAAGACAAGAACAACACTGACTTAAGATCATGGTTTGTTTGAAGAAACACAAACAGCCACTACCCAGAAAACAAATCCTGGGATCATGGTTTGAAGCTCCCATTTGCATTAGGGGAGAAGAAAAGTGGGGCCACCTGCATGTTCACAGTAAACTATTAACTGTGTGAACTCTGCCACAGAATCACAGAAAGGGATCTAACCCAACTTCCTGTGACACCTTTCTTGCTGTTAATGGAGTACAGAAATGCATTCGCAAAGCAAATAACTACAGACACCGAATGCAAGTAAACTAAGCCATATACTCCCGCCCCAGTACAGGGTCACCGAATACTCATTCAGATATATAAAATTTTATATAATAAATGCAATATATCTAGCCAAGAAACTAGTGCCAGAAGAACTAAATTGTTAATTTACATAACTTAAAACAAGTTTATATTATTTTTTAAAAAATATATCTTGTCTTTCTGCTAGATAACAGGTTTCTAAGGTACAAAAAACATTTTTTTAAAATAGAAAGCAGTGAAAATAGCCTCCACCTTTAATTTTTATTCCTGGACCTGGAGTACCTCCTCTTGGGAATTGGACATTCTGCAGCTGCTAGATATTCCTGGAAACAGTGGTGACTTAAGTCGCAAGAGGACAGTGATATTAGCTATCTGCTTCCCAGCTCTTAGATAACATTATGTAAGAGCGCTTTAACAGTAATAATAACAGTATACTACCATCAGTTCACATTGCTGTTTACTGTTAATATTGTCTGAAAATTATTTTTCTCTTCCTTTTTCCATCCAGCTCAGTGTTGTCTACACTGACCAGTGGCGGCTTTCCAGAGTTTCAGGCAGGGGACATTCCCTGCCCTACCTGAAGATGGTGGAGATTGAATCTGGGAAGCAGATGCTGTATCACTGAGCTACAGCATTTATATTTTAAGAAGGATTAAGACAACCCAATTGGAGAATGCAACTTACCCACACACATTCTGCCAATGATTCGACATCCGGCAATTGAAGCATGAACTACAGGGATGGTATCCGAAAGCTCCCCTTCAAAAACACTAAAGCACAGCAGAATGAAAATTGTAAAACGGTACCAAATTCAACATGACTACATTGTCAAGGACTCAAATAAAGGAGAAAATTTCACAAGGATAGTCAGTCACACGAGCCTCTTGCAGCAAATACAAATAGCTCTCGCAGCATCTTAACCAGTAACAGATTTATCCTGGCATATGGCTTTATTGTGGCATAAACCAACATGGCATGACATGAGCTTGTTGCTAAACTGGAAGAACAATTTATCAATTGAAGAGGCAAACAGCCTTTGATGAAAACAGAGAAACCAACCAACAATAATGGGTCAGTGACTCTTTTTCAATGCTGGAGATGGACTCTGAACTCCATTCCATCTCTTGCCATTCTCCAAGGCTCAAAAAAAGAAGAGAAGATACTAAATTGCAGGTATATAACAACAACAATTTATTTCTTATACCCCACCCATCTGACTGGGTTGCCGCAGCCACTATGGGCAGCTTCCAACAAAACACAGGGGTCAATGACGCATCAAACATTAAAAGCTTCCCCAAACAAGGGCTGCCTTCAGATGTCTATGAAAAGTCATACAGCTGTTTATCACTTTAACATCTGACAGGAGAAAATTACATAAAGCCAAAACGTTGCTACAGCTCCTTTACAGATCCTTTCTGGGCCCGCCTCCCTCCTCATTCATTCCCCTTGAAAGAGTGCAATCCAAACTCCTCAGAGCCCTTCTACAAGTTCCTAGATGCATTTCAAATGCATGGGTCAGACTAAAAACAGGGATGATGAAGCTCATATCAGTCTAACATCAATATATAAGTGGCTAACTCTGAAACTGCTCCCCCGAGGAATAGCCCCATTGATTCTGAGTGACCAGTTTCAGTCTGGCTGGCAGACAGCAGTCTTAAACACCCTTCAGAAACTGGGCCTTGCTCCCCAAACCCTCATAACTATGGGTCTGGGCCAAGCTAGATCCGTGGTTAGGCAAATAATCATGGACATAGAGAGACAACAGGACTGTAAAGGGTCCCCGATTATAAAATAATAGAAAATGGGAGATAAGTAGCCGCTCCAGCTACATATCTCTTATTTCCTCGCATCCAGAAAAACAAGAAGGGCTTTCATTCTTGCTAGAAGCTTGGCCTTGCCCTCACCGGTTCTGGAAGGCTCCTATAGAAGAGTCCCATACGCACAGAGACTTCACGCCTGCTCATTAGGGGAAATAGGAAGCCCCGACCATATATTTTTTAGATGTCCTTTTTACGCTGAGATTCATAGAGACACCATTGATCCTTTGCTGAAGAGGCTCGCCAATCTTTCAGACAAGTTTAAAGTTAAGTCTCTCCTCTTAGGCAAAGACCACAAGACGACCTGGCTGGTAGCCAGATTCTGCTCCCAGATTTGTAGGCACAAATCTAGAATAAAATAGCTTACTAGGGAAAAGCTTAAGTCGCCCTTTGGGGCGCCTCAGGGTCAATTTTTATGGTAGCCCAAATCTCAGTTTTACAGGTTATTTATATATATCTCAATTTTAACTCATGAGCTACTGCTGCAATCCAATCTAATTGTATATTTTATCTTTATGAACACTGTTTTTATTGTGTTATGCGAGTTGGTCTTTGACCTTAATAAATTATCTCATCTGAGGGGAGGGCGTGCCACTGGGGTGTGTGTGACTACTGAGAAGGCCTCCTCGCAATGAGGAAACAGCCAGAAGGCCCTCAGTGTCCTTCGGATATACAGGGCGCTGGCCATTCAGGGCTTTGATGGTCATCACCAGTACTTTCAGTGGTGCTTGGAAACAGGCCGGGAGAGCCAATAATAGATCTTTTAGGACTGGTGTGATGTGGTCCCACAGTCACCAGTGCGGAAGCTGCATTGGGGATTAAGGACAGTTCAAAACCTGCCACCCATAACTTGCCCAGGGCCTTAATGGATTCCCTCATAGTTTTAGCAATATTCGGGGGGGGGGAGGGAAAGAAGCCCGGCTGCCGAGCGGCAGCTTCCTTTTCAGGGGCCAGGCCTGGCTCCTGGTTTCAGGGTCCGAACCCGGAGTTCGAAGGGCAGGCGAAAAGGGTGACAGAAATAGCCTGGAGAGACTCGAGGCGCGACCAGGCTGAGAGGAAGGCCTTTTGGGGGGGGTGTTACCTGTAGAAGCCCTCTGAGCCCCCGATGGCCACCAGGCAGTAGGCGTTCGTGAGCTTGGCGAAACAGCCGATCTCGTTGTTATTCTCGAAGCTGGCCCGCACCGCCATTGCTGTCAAGGAGCCCCCGAGCAGAAAGCAGAGAGAGGGAAACCGCCCAACGTAGCCCTTCGTCCGTTGCCTTAGACACGCGGACAGGCCGCAAGCCCCGTCGCCCGGAAACGCGCCGCGACGTCACTTCCGCTTCTTCACAATCTCGCGCCGCCGTCGCGCACAGACGCAGAAGCACGTCGTACGTACGGAGGCCGCATCCCGGTGGGGGGACTTCGGAGTTTGGGTTCCTCGCTTCCTCAGTAACTCGAAGAAAACAGCGGAGAAGTCCCGGGTTCCCCCCGTGTTTGTGACTGGGCATTAACGTGTCCCACATCCCCAGTAAAAAAAGAAAAGTTCCAAGTTTTAATTTAATGTGGAAAAAACACTGCAGTATGCAAATGAGCGCTGGATTCGGGCGCCGAGAGGGCGCGAGGGGGAAATGTAAGGAGGCCGGTCTTCGTTGCAATTTGATGGGAACTTCCTGTGAGGGGTTTTTTTTGTTGGGCATCCTCATTAGTCTAGCCCCGCAATAATAGTAATGGGTCGCACTCCAGGGCTGTTAGCCGCTCTTTCAACCCCTACAACCTGTAGTTGTGGAAATAATGGACTTCGTTTGTACTGGTAGGGATTGTTCCTTTAAATGTTTACAAGCCCCAGAATTGTTTTTACCACATGAAGTAAGATCTAGGTTTGAAAAAGCAGACACTTCCTGTTGCTATATATTTTATTTTTCAGTGCTGCTGACCAATCGCAGTTATGCTAAAATCCTTTCTACTCCCATCGATTTCTGTAGCAGCTCCCATCTCCACCCCACAGGAGAGGCTGCAGTTCAAACCTGGAAATTCCCCAATCCAGATGAATCACTTTTCAGTGTCTCTGATTGCCACCTGCCTTCAGGTTGCCAGAGGCCATGACCCTTTCCCAGCGCCACTTGGTGCTGAAAAGGCTTTCTCTCAATGTTGGGTAATGGAAAGAAGCAAGGCTTTTTTTCAGCCAGAACTTGCTGGAACTCAGTTCCGGCACATCTCAGATGGGTGTCATTGCCATTATAAGAGAACGAAGGAGGTGTTCCTGGTGAGTTCTGG
The DNA here is from genome assembly GCF_027172205.1 of Podarcis raffonei. NCBI lineage: Eukaryota > Metazoa > Chordata > Lepidosauria > Squamata > Lacertidae > Podarcis > Podarcis raffonei. The sequence continues at coordinate 68,510,402 of NC_070607.1, forward strand.
CACCTCTTTAGAAAAATAGCACTGGAAAGTAGGACATTAAGCATCATATTTTTTGGTCTGTGTAGTAGGCAGAAGACCAGAGGTCTGCCTTAAAAGGAGTGGTGAGGGACTTTGTTGTCCCAGAGTGGTTGCAACTCAATGTTCTCCTCTGAGGGGTTGTCCACACTGGAGTTCAATGGGAATTTAAGGTTGCTTATGTCTGTTAATTTAGCAATGCCCTCACGATGCCCTCCCCACTCAGCCCCTATCTCACACATTCTCACTTGTAAATCCGGGTTTTCCCAATCTGAGAATAAGCCAAAAATTGGGAATGGTGTGTGTGTTGCCAAACCAATCAGGGCCAAAGGGATTGGGATGGGGCAGTGGCGGTGGTGTTGCACTCAGTAAGACACCCAGTCCCTATAATCTAGTGGTTCTTGCAGGGGCACAATGCACTAGATGTTAATTCGTTAGCATTATTTCTGATGTCTAAAAGTTGGAACACCTGAGAACTGTAGCACCTTTGCTTCCCCAGAGCCTCCTGCATCTGCTAGCAGCAGCCCAGTAGCAAAGCCTCAACTTCAAAGGGAGAAACATCTGGCTGTTTCAGCATCTGTTTTCAAGCCAGAAGATTAAGCAGCAGAGAAGTTACTGGTATCATGAGCCAGGAGTCAGCTTTGCCTGCTGAACAGCTTGAAAGGGGAGAAGGTGGAGTGACTCCACTTGCAGCTGATCAGCTTTCAAGGATACAGAGGAGAAGGCACTGATGAGAAACAGCTGGCTTCAGCCTTCTTAAGCAGAGCATCCAGCTGCAGTCAGTAGTGCCTGGCCCTACTTTGCTGCTCCTGTTCACCTTGATCATTGGATTCCCTGGCCCCTGGACCATTTGACCACATGGATTGCTGTTCACCTGACCCTAGGACTGGACCTGACTTTGGACGATGACCCTGCCTACAGGCAAGTAAACCGTTGAGACTCTTCTGGTTCACTGGTCTCCCATTCCATTGAGCTCTGCACGTTGTTGCTCAGTATGAGACTGTGACACTTGGAACATTTGAAAACTGTAAGGAAAATTATCCCATACATAAACCTTTATCCTACTCTAGTAACTCCTACTCTAGTGGTGGCCCAGTTTGCACATCACTTTAAGCCATATTTAAATTATCATTTAAAGGTGAATGCACAGTGTGGTGCTGTACAGGCAGAAAATCATGGCTGCTCCACTCCTCTGCTGTTGCACCCTCCCAAAAATCTCTCCCATCAAGCCCAGAAAACTTTGCTGAACTAGTGCAGCTCTCAAGCAGCACATCCAGTCTTGATTTTGAGAAATAACAGGCATCGGTGGTGACAGCCTGCTTCTCTCTACTAAGTAAGGGTTCAGGTTAGTCAAAGCCAAATGTGTGCCACTGATTTCAGATTGGTAAGCATGCAATTAATCCTCCCACTGAAATCAGTGGAACTTCCAAGTGCGTAACTTTGGACTGTGACCTAATTCTGTTCCATTGACTCAGGTGGAATGAGGTATTCTAGGATTGTGTAAACCCTTTATTAAAATCTGGTTGACCACCTATTTGGGATAAATACAACATGTGTTCATGTAATTAAACACACACACACACACACACACACACAGCACAGTCTCAAGGAATTCAGAATTCAGGTTGTATAGGCTGCTGTTCAGGACATTTCCAGGCATCTGCATCAAACTTTGGAAAGGCTTCTTGTATATGTGACACCAGTGCTCAGTACTCAGAGGCCCAACTTGTGCAACACAAAAGTGTTTATTAAACACAAAGAGTCAATAATTATAGCCCTTCCCATGCTATCTTTCATCACAGGGTTCACAGGCCATTTTTCAGAGATACAATCAAAGCAAACCAATGTATTCTCGGTGTTTTCTTCCTGCAAGAGCAGATTTATTTATTTATTTTTACAGGAGCAAAACCTATGACTGACAAGGCACTGGGATTTATACAGTAGCTTTGCATAATTTCATATGACTAATCCCCCTACCACTAAGCATTTTTCATATTATCTGCTGCTTCCTCCATTAGAATTAATAGCTTTATGCAGGGCTGGTCCAAAACATTTTGGCACATGAGTCAAACCTCAAAATGGCACCTCCTTGCCACCATGGAAGAATGGCTGAGTGAAGATCTACATTGGGAACAAGGGGGGAATAAAGACCTATATTGGGAACAAGAGCGGGAGGAGACCAGGAGCACCTTCTATTCACCAGGAGGGTGCTGCCGAGGTAGCAGTTCCAGCCTCCACAGAGTGCACCGTAGCTGTTGCTGCTACTGTGGCGGCAGCAGCAGGCAATGCATTAATTGGAGGCCAGATATTCTGCCCCTGTGGATCCTGCTGCCTGAGGCAGCTGCCTCACCTTGCCTCATGTGTGGGTCAGCCCTGACTCTGACATTTCTGGGGGAGAAGGAAAGAGAAGTGGGCAAGTAACAACTGGGAGTAGGTGGGAGCATAGCTTTTACTTTGGCTTCTGCTGATCTTTACAACTTTTACCTCTGTGAACTCTTCCCCTTGGTAGCAATGATTTCTCGCAGCTCTGACTAGAGAGTTCTTCTGATTCCACTAACAAGCTGCACTGAAGTCTCTCTACCAGTATTTTAAAGTGGGTGGTTTGTGTGCCTCATGTTACTTTTTTATGGATTGATTACATTTTTATCCTGTTTTCCTCCACTGAGCTTGGGATGACATACAGGTCCACTCTACTCCCTCATTTACCCTTACAACAACCCTACATTTTGCTGAGAGATAGCAGTTGGTTCAAGATCCCTAATGAATCTCACCAAAGAGACTTCCTAGTCATGATTCAATACTCTTAACTTCTACAAATGAGAGATTTAGTCAACCCCACCCATTATTTCAGGAGTCACTACTTATGCAATGGTGCAGAAGTACAGATTAACCATTTTTCCAGCTTTCAGAATATGCCATCCTTTATATTACCGTATTTTTTGCTCTATAAGACTCACTTTTTCCCTCCTAAAAAGTAAGGGGAAATGTGTGTGCGTCTTATGGAGCGAATGCAGGCTGCACAGCTATCCCAGAAGCCAGAACAGCAAGAGGGATTTCTGCTTCCACTGCGCAGCGATCCCTCTTGCTGTTCTGGCTTCTGAGATTCAGAATATTTTTTTCTTGTTTTCCTCCTCCAAAAACTAGGTGCGTCTTGTCGTCTGGTGCGTCTTATAGAGCGAAAAATACAGTAATTATAGCACCCTACAATATCAAGAGTTCATCCTATAGCTGTCACATAGCTATGGGTTTATATTTCTGGACTCCTTTTTAAGACTATTCAGGTTTTTTGTTTTTTAAAACTAAGTGATACACCCAACTATGAATGGGAGATTTGGGACTTCCATATTTTTGTATTATTACAGATATAATTAACCATTTCAATCAGGTCATATGTTTTTGCTAAAATGATAATACAAAATTACATCTCAAATCGACTGTGAACTAGCTTTGGTTTTGACTTGTTATAGTTGGTAATGAGATCCAATTTACTGTGACCAAGAGTCATTCTTTTTTCATCCCTGTGTATTTTGCTGCTGTTTTTCGTTGGCACATCATCAGAGGAGCAATAGGAACTAGAATCCGTGGTCTTCGGCTCAAAATGTACTGATTTAGTAGGCTTGTTACTGAGATCTAGTCTGCTGTAGCCATGAGTTGCTGGTTTTTCATCCTTCTGTATTTTGTTTACATCTTCCATAGCTTGAACAGTATAAGGGAACTTTTTGTTGACTTTCATTCCTATACTCTCAGGCAGAAGCTTCAAATCGTGCCCATTTCTTGTGTTGTTGCTTAGTATTGGTGAAGATGTTGACAGCAAAGATGTCTTAAGTCTTAGTAGATTAGGTGCATCATTTAATTTAGCTGATGCACTGCAGCTAGAGTCCAGCAGCTCCCTGGGCTGGTATTTCAAGTCATTAAGTCCCAGGAAGCCTGAAACATTCATTCTTGTTTCACCGGGAGTCCATTCTTTAATTTCACAGTGTGCATTAGAAGTTGTCAGGTCTAGATATGGTGATCTCCTTACGCTTACTACGCTTGAATTTGAGAGGCTAGTTGAGGGGCTTGTGGTCTCGCTCTCATTCATTTGAATATGCTTAGAAACTGGCTCAAGTTTCTGCAACAACCTGTGGGGAGAGGTTGTGGATTTTTCAGCTTTGGGGATGCTGAGTTTGTTCACAGATCTAGACTCGGCATATATGCATCGGAACTCTCTGTCAAAGTCCTCAACAATTTTTCCTTTGAAGTGTGTCACCAGGCCAGTGTGGACTTGACTGCACAGCCACGTAAAACTGAAAAGGAAAGGATTCAGAGACCCTGTGAATCATCAATATACCAAATAACTCTGATTTCAAATAGTTATCTATTTGGATACTATGGAAATGCATTGGACAGGATAGTTAGCTGAACACATCAGTATTATTTCAGTGCATGAAAATAATGGGTGGAGCAGTTTGAGGAGCAGTGATTCAGGATGAGTTCACAAGCATTAGGTTTGTTGGGCAATAATTGAAGCTATTACCTGAATATGCCAAGCTATTATATTTCATGGTTGTTATAAGATCCTAGTAACAGATATGGGGGAAAAGCTGGTAGGTTTGTTTGTTTGTTGTTGTTGTTGTTGTCATATATTCAGTATGTCAGAGAAAAAGACCTTGCGGGCCATTCCATCCACACCAGTATTCCCTAGATTTGTCTTTGGTTTGCTCCCCAGTCTACAGTGTAAGGAAATATCATTGGCCCTACCACTTGGCAACTCCAGGTGGTGCTGTGTTGGCAGCACATGTTACAGAGGTGACTGTTCAGAAATAGAAATTGAAGCAAAAATGGGGTGTTTGCTGCAGAATGTGAATAATCCTTTACAAGGGTTTAGCCCTGGACTTTATTTTCAATATTAAGGGCCAGCTCTGGGATATGAAAAAGTAATGGGTGTTCCTGAACATGTGTAAAGCACTTTCTGCTCAAGATGAGTTACTGGAGCTAATCTCCATATATATTGGTTTAAAATTTAGTTTAGAGGACAAGGTGTCCAGGGAGGCTTGACCTCCATCTTCCTCCAAAAGGTTTGCTCCAGGTCTGTGTGCCATTGGGGTTACAGTGGAAATCATCAGCTTACGATATGGCATTCTTACAATGGCAGCACCCTGTCAGAGAAGCTCACTCCATCTCCGCTCTAATTATCTTTCAGATTCTGAGTTTGGGACTCTTGAGTTTTTTGGTTCACTGTTCCCGTTGGTTGTTTCCTGCTGCTGAATTGAATTAGTTAACAGTGTTCTGCTGTGATTTACAGTTTTTTTTATCATGTTCTTATTTTTGTTCTTATTTACTGTTGTATTATGCATTTTTAATTTTTTTGTTAGCCATTTTCCAGAATTTTTATAAAGAAACTGTTTCTTTTAGAGATTTCCCACTGGCCTGGCATTGTGGGCAAACAAGGGAAGGACAACATGTGAATAATCCCACAAGTATTGTTGGGGTGAGGGGCTAGTGCAGGGGTCAGCAAACTTTTTTAGCAGGGGGCCGGTCCACTGTCCCTCAGGCCTTGTGGGGGGACTGGACTATTTTTTTGGGGGGGTGGATGAACAAATTCCTATGCCCCACAAATAACCCAGAGATGTGTTTTAAATAAAAGCATACAGTCTACTCATGTAAAAACACGCTGATTCCTGGACCGGATTTAGAAGACAGTTGGGCCGGATCTGGCACCCGGGCCTTAGTTTTCCTACCCATGGGGTAGTGGATCCAGGACCTGATACGAGGCAGGAATAGATTAGTAGCATCAGTTGCTCCCTCTTCTAACTGGGGATCATTGAAATGCAAGGAGGAGGGTTAGTGAACCAAGAGCCCCAAAAGAGTGGCATCGGAGGGTGGAACTTCTGGACCCTTAATAATGATGTAGAAGAAGGGATTTCAGGAGTTGTAGGTTTTCAGCTCTGGATGACAAGCTGCAATTGCTAAAACATCCTCTTCTACATAAATATTAAAGGTACAGGAGACTTGTCCCGTTTTGTCTGGTTTATTTGAAATTGGAAATGGGTAAATGGATTCTGAGTAGAATAGTTGAAGTGCAACTAATCCCAGCAACACAAGAATCCAGTGGGTGGGGTTTTAATACTGCATCAATGGTGTCTTGTGCTGGTGCAATAAGTTACCCTGTTCCTAAATGCCCTTAACAATTAACAAGTCTGACTGCCAAGTTATTATAAACTTCCACACCCAAGTATCCCTTCCTATTTAAAAGCCATTAAGAAAAAAAATGCCATTTTGGAATGCATGAATTGTAGTTCTTTGAGATGGCTTCATGATATGGGAACATTCCACTGGGTTCCCAGGCTTCCTGTAAGTTAAAATGAGAGGGCAAGGGAAAGGCAGCTATTAAAGTGTTGATGAATCTGGGTGGAAAGGAGTGAGTTGTATCAGACAAGGAAGTCCTCTTGGCTGCAGTTAAAACAAGACAGGGCTGTTTCCTCCTGAAGGCAAAGCCAAGGGATTGGCATGTGTGGCAGGGTAATTGAGGCATGCAGATAAAAAGGAAGCTGCACTTACTGATGATGAAATACAGATGCTATAGCATCAGCAAGGAAAGGGACAAGATCAATGAGTGGACAGTCAACTTGTGAAACTTATCTCTTTTATATAAATGTTTGTGTCAGTGTCACATTATCTCTATTTACTTGGAAGAAGATTAGGGAGATCCATATTCAACCACAATGTCTGGGTCAGTCATACTCTCAACACAATCTGCTTCCATGGAAGAACTGCCCTGCAAAATTCTGAGAAGTGTGAATTTCAAAGGATTGGCTGTGTTTTGGTTCTTATATACCCCACTGCCAAATTGCATGAACGAAGTAGCAAGCATATCAATCCTATTCACAGGGCCTAAAATAGCACAGGTCCTAAAGAAAGAGGTGGCCATATCTTACATGCATTGTTCATGATATCTCACCTGTAGGTCCCTGCAAGGACTTCTTCGCCATCTATCAACACAAATTTCTCAAGTGCTTGTCCTGTAAGCTTCTTGCCAGCTTTGCTGTAGTATGTGTCTCCACTCACACAGCGTATGCGCATATTCTGAAATGGGAACAAGGCACAGTAGAGATCAAAGGGAGCAAAGACAAATGTCCCGTCTTTTCTGTGCTGAACTTAAATATGTATGCAGTGTGTATAAATTAATATGAAACTTGGAATTTGCCATTGCAATATATATATCTACATCAACAGTGTGTTTGGATTTAAGGGAATGTTTCTTTAAAAAATCCCATGTACATGTTTCCTTACCCCATGAAGATTAACAGCACAATTATATACAGTAAATGTCAACTTGGAAGTAGGGCACAGTGAGTTCATTGGCGCTTAATCCCAGGTGAGGATGCATAGTTGCAGTTTAAATATATATCTCAAAATATAATAACTGCTGCAGATATGAAAGACCAGGAGCTGTTTTGCCTCATGTTTTGAGGCAAAATACTCTAAAATTATAAAATACTGGAAACCGGTTGTGGGGCCTCTATCATTTGACTCCTTTCAAATCCTATTTAGATATTTGAAAGCTATAGTAGCTGTAGACATAACTATTTATCAATAAATGTGCAATACGTTCGAACAGCCAGAATTGCAGTAACCCAAAAGTGGCAGAAAAGAAAAATCTCTGATACAGAATGGTTATTAAGAGTGTGGGATCAGGCTCATATTGACAAATATAATATAGATTAAATAATGTAGACAAGCAGGCTATTTGATTATTAGAAAATGGAAATAGAATTCTGTTGAACTGGATGAACTTGGTCTGATCCACCAAGGCAGAACTTATATTTTAATTCCTGAAGAAAGTGCTTTGAAGAAGAACATAGTTTGAGAAGACAAAGGGCACAATTAGACATGACACCAGCAGGCCCATAAGTTTAAATCCATGTTTGCCCCAATTGTATTTAAAATATTTTAAATTCTATTGCTCCCTCAGGCAGTTTTATTTTCAGTTGAGTTACCATACCAGAAATGAGCATAGATGGAAGAAAAGGGATGTGTGTGTGTGATTCACTCTCTGGCCCCATGTGCTTCAAGCATGAGCTTTCATTAAACCCATCTTTATATGTGATCAAGGCAGACCTGGGCATATAAACAAATGTTTCTGTTGCCATCCTATCTGGTTTCACCCAAAATGGATGGATGGAAATATTTGGGTGAAGACCTCACAGTGTGTCACTGAGCCTGATGCATGGTATGTGCCTTTGTGACTTAGCCCTAATAATTGTCACTGTCTCTGCTCTTGGGGTGTTCAGCTGCTCCTGAGTGGTAGAAATGAGACGTGAAGCCTCCTCTGCCAATGCACAACCTCTGCTTTAAAGGCTGCACTTGTCCTGTTTGCTTTTCTGTCTGTCATCCAGCTGAACAAACATTCAGCAACACATTGTACTTCTTCACCTACATTGTAAGGAGGCAGGGATCAAAATTCAATTTTCTTTTTTAAATGACGGTATAGCAAAACTGCAAACTGATATTGGTGTTATACAAATTTAACTGTTATGTCTTCCAAAAAAGCCTGGGGTTTAGGTCTGGTGAGGATGCTAAGAATTGTTAGAGGTCTCTAGCCCCCACCCCCTCTCACAGCACTATAATGACAGGCATATAACTGTCCTCCCCCTTTAATGTCCATATATTTTCTCACAGGTTGTTTTAACTTAGTAGTACTATACTAGCAAAACTAACTAGAAACGTACTGGGAAGTCATCCATAGTGAGATCCATTTTATTGCACATTTCTGCAAAGTGCCTCAAGTTCTTTTCATCAAGGATCAGGTAAACAGGAACACGCCGTCTGCTTGATGCCTCCATCAGGTCACTGAGGATCTCCATGTCTGTGAAGAGATCCATCATAATCGCAATCACCTGCACAGATGGGGGTGAAAGTGATAGGAGACATGTTAAAAAATACCAGCAGTACATCTGTACTATTAAAAATTATTTTCAAAGCATAGCAATGAGTTCCAGTATCTCTATAAGTGATTTAGTTTGCTTTGGGAAAATGGAAGAGCAAGAGTACTTTGCAGATAAAGAGTACTTTGGCACAGAGATTCTTCTGGCCCTCTATCCTAGGCTGCTCCCACACTAGCTCTTTTGTATGGAATATCGGTCCTTTGGTAACTCACTTTTTAGAAGAAGAAGAAGAAGAGTTTGGATTTGATATCCCGCCTTTCACTCCCTTTAAGGAGTCTCAAAGCGGCTAACATTCTCCTTTCCCTTCCTCCCCCACAACAAACACTCTGTGAGGTGAGTGGGGCTGAGAGACTTCAAAGAAGTATGACTGGCCCAAGGTCACCCAGCAGCTGCATGTGGAAGAGTGGAGACGCGAACCCGGTTACCCAGATTACGTGACTACCGCTCTTAACCACTACACCACACTGGCTCTCTTTTATGGAGAGTCTATGCAATATCGCTGACAAATAGGTACATCTTAGTGTTCTCTCTGCTGTTCACTCATGGTGGTTTTTTTCCCTTCTAGATTTGACTTAGCAGTGTTGTTGTTTGCAATAAAATACCATTGCAGCACCAGTCTTTCAGATAATCCTGGGATTTATGTATTAGCCGAACAGTGAGCATTAGAAAGCATTTTGACTAAGTGTAATTTCCAGACACACTTCAAGGGAAGCCCCATGTAGAACACATTGTGGTGATATGACTGAGGCATGTGTCACTGTGGCTAGATCTGCCTTCTCAGCTTGAGCAAAGGCACTCCTAGCCACAGCAGCTGCCTGGATAGCCAGGTGTAATGCTAGGTCAGGAGCTACAAGCCTGGTGCTTCAGATAGAGGTCATCCCCATCACAACAGGTCATATTTCTGTTCCCAGATCACCTTATCTACTAACCAGCATTACTGCTATCTTGGCTGCATTAGAATCACAGAATAAGAATTGTAAATAATATTTTTTAAAAAAATAATATTTATAACTTTTAAACACTACAAAAAAGGAAAGAAAAGAGAAGAAAAAGAAAGAAAGAAAACAAAACAATACAATATAAAAACATTACACAACACTAATACAATAAACTAAACAAAACAAGACAAAAACAGTTTAAAGCACATCATACACACATCATACAATTTCAATATCTTGTCTTTCATTCACTTATTTCAACGACCTCCTCACACCTCCCTTTTTGTATTCCACTTCTATTGATTGTTTCAGCAATTCCTTTCCATCTTCCTCTGTTTTCTGTCAAATAATTATCTTAACATATTTTAACCTTATTTTCCCTTTAATACTCTAATAATCTATTTGTACTTAATTCCTTATAACATTTCTACTAAAGCCATATAACTTCATTCCAACATTTTTCTAACACTCATTAATTTTACAATATTTCTATAAACAGTCTTTAAACTTTTTCCAGTCTTCTTCCACCGTCTCTTCTCCCTGGTCTCGGATTCTGCCAGTCATTTCCGCCAGTTACCTATAGTCCATCAACCTGGTGATCTTCTGTCCGATGCTCTTAGCTCTTTTCCAAGTCCCTTCTGCAAGTCTTCTTCATATTTATAAAAAAACTTTACTTTGTCTTCTGCTGATCTTATTTTTATTTTCCTTCCTTTGAGGCTAAAGAGTAGACCTTGGGGAAACTCCCACCTAAAGATGATTTTATTCCTTCCCGACAGGGCAACCAAATCTCCGTAGTTAGACCTAAGATCCAAAAGGTATTTCGGGACGTCTTTAAAAATTTCCACTCTTGACTGTTGTTCTTCTAGGTTCTTCTGGTAGTGCCAACAGTCTCTTATTCTGTTCTTCTCTTTTTCCCCTCCTCTTCCAAGTCTGAAGGCCCTCACAATTTTAATCTCTTCTTGACCCAAGTCCAAGTCCCAAAAATCAGCAAATTCCTGTGTGGAGAAATGTATCAAACTTTCCTTCTCCAGTTCAGGTAGGGCTCTGATCCACAAATTCATCTGTTTTTCTTTAAATTCAGTCATAGCAGACATCAAATTGTGGTCATCAAGTTGCATCTGTAAGGCTGGGACTCTCTCTCTCTCCAATTGTGTTACTTTACGTTCAGCAGCAACAACTTTCTCCCTAGCTTCCTCCGCAGTCTGCCATGTCAAAGTAGATTCCTGTGTCAATTTCTGAATGGTTTCTGTATTGATGTTCACCTTTTGTCCCAAATTATTTATACTTTCTGTATTTAAATCAATTTTAGTAGTTGCCACATCCACCTTCTTGTTAAGCTGTTCCAGTGAATCATTTATCTTACTTAATGCAACCACTAAGGCTTCTTCTGTCGACATTTCTCTTGATTTTGAATATGCTGGTACTTTTGCCATAACACTTAACCGATTCAAGGTCAGTCCCAGAATCTCACAGCTTTTTATCTTGCAGCTGGAAATTCCCCCAGCCCAGCTCTTGTAACAGTTTCAAAGGCTTCCTCTAGAGGGAAACAGTTTCTATTTGTATTAATAAGTAATGTCCTCTTTTCAACCCAGCTCAAACAATAAAGTTAGTTTCAATTTTCAGTTACTTTTGTTCCTTTTTGAAAGCAGACGGAGACAGTAAAAACAATGTATTTCTCTTATTAGCTAGCTGTCAACGAACGTTCTAATCGCTGTCAGTGAACATTCCAAAAAACGTCAGTCCTGCTAGCAGCCCGTTCCCAGGGTCTGAGCGGCGGTATTTTAACTCTCTTCGCTGTCTCCCGCAGGCATATTCAGTTCACAACTTCCCCCCCTCTTCTCCTGCCTCCAAGGGGGGGGGGTTTAATGTTCTTTACCAATGGAAATTTAGTCCTTTACAATAGGCTTTTCAAGACTTCAGCTTGCAGCCTCATTGCTTCAGTCTATTTACAAAAGGGGAAGGCGGACTTCCTGTATTAAACCTCCCTGTTACGATGCCAAATTAGACGTTTAGAGATCCAATTCTCCCGATTCAGTTCTACTCACGGGTAGTTACTTTAGAGTCAAATTGTCCACAGGAAAAAGTCAGCGCTCTCTGGCAACAGCTATGCGGCTTCGCTCCGTGGAAAAAGCAGACGATTCGAAGCACTGCGCCACTCACCCCACGTCGCTCCGGATCCCCGAAATCGGGTTTCCCCGCGAGTAGGGGAGGCGCAAAAGGTGCCCGCCAAATCCCACGTTCACAGGCTTCACTCGCCTGTGATTTTTAACGGGTCTCCGCCTTCGCCGTGGCGGCCAGACCCAAATTCCTACGGGGCAAATTCCTCCCGATCAGAGGAATTCCGCCATTACCGGAGGCGCCAACCCGGAAGTCCAAGAATTGTAGAGTTGGAAGCCACACCCAGGAATTTCCATGTTTGGCACAGTTTAATCAAACCTTGATTCTAACTTTTATTTATTATAAGAATTATGGCTGCCTTGCGCCCACAAAACTCTGGTACCCCAACACATAGCAGTATACAATGCAGCCACATAGCAGCCACATTAAGCAATTGTTTCTCTACAGTTTTCAGTGCATTTCCTCAACACTCCTTATAGCAGAAAGTTCAGGGCTTGTTTGTTTTGCAAGCGGGTTTGGTGTGCAATCTGAATTTGTCAGTATGCAATTGAATCCCGCCCACAAAATGGTGGCAATCTGGAAATGCCCCAAGGCTTAATTGTGGAGGGAGTTTCATAACTCAGTTTGGCAGGCCAGGACCTGATGGGAATCCTGTACTTCAAAGTTCTTCTCGTATCAAATAGATGGATTAATCTAAAGTATTTGTATGCTGCCTTTCATGCAAATATATCCCAGACTGGTTCCTAATAGTAAATTACAATAAAATGCAATTACTTAATGAAATACCAGGGTGGGGGTGGAGCCAACAACAACTCCATAAATAAAAACCACCCCACAAATTATCCACAACTTTAAAACAAATTCAGGGAGGATAATGGAAGTTTCAATTACAGTGTTTCAAATATAACATCTTTTACCATAAGAGCGAAACCATCCATTTTATATACAGTGCCTGAGGGAATTAAAAATGCCTTAACCTGGCAACAGTATACTTTACATATGAAGTATTTCTGTTTCACCATGAGTATTAAATATTAAGTTAATAGAGTTAAATATTAGGAGATTGACCATAGCTCACAGGAGTTACAGCAGTGAAGGAGGAGTATGAGCTGAAAAGGCCCATTGTCTAACTCCCTTGTTATATTTGCTTTTGGCTACTGCATGTTGTTTAAGTATCATAGAATCTTAGAATTGTAGAGTTGGAGGGGACCCCTAGGATCATCTCGTCTAGTCCAACCCCCTGTAATGCAGCTGTCCCAGATGGGGATAAAACCTGCAGCCTTGATGTTATCAGCACCATTTTCTATCCAGCTGAGCTAGCTAGAGCACAAGTGATCTTCACATATTTTTTGCATTTAGTTATATTTACAGTTTTGGAATGTGTTTCTTGTATGTTATTGTTTTTCTATGTTATTTTGAAATTGTTTTTGTAGTGTTTGAAATGCCTTCCCATTCCTTTGTTGTAAGTGCTTTGAGCATGTTTTTGTGTATGGAAAAATGGCATACAAATAAAATGAATGAGTGGCTTAGAACAAGTGATATGTGGATTATATATGCATGCATGTGCGCATGTGCATACATGCATTTGTAATCATGGGTTTGTAAGCGACCCTCGGAACTGTCCTGTCTCAGCTGCTTCAAATGCAAAAGTGTACAACACATGCGCAGTCTTAATCTGTGATATGCAAAGCTGCTATAAGAATTGAATAGAAATACTAATTTCTCAAGGTGTGTCTTTCCCACCACAGTGATAGTGACATTTCCTCTCTTCTATTCAGTTCTTTAGCATCCATAGATCTGGCACCCCTGCCAACTAATGAGCTTAATTTCAGTGTCACACTCTTATTTCTGTAGGGGTTTTGTAATGACACCAATATTACAACATTCCAGTAAGCAGCTGAATTAACTGATCTCAACCATAAATGTCGATTAGCACTAAGTATTTGTACAAACTGGGAGTGCACTTAATCCTGCCACCCGTCATGTGTCCTTGCCACCTCTTCCTCAGGCAATACAGTCACACAGCTCTTGTCGGTTCTTATTATTGTTGGCATCTGAGACAATGGAGGAGTGCGCCTTGGGGGTGAAGCCAAACCACACTGGAGACTTACAGCGCCTGCTGTGGCTGTATGGATTGATATATTCCTCCAGAGAATCATGGGAGTTGTGATTTGTTTAGTGCCTCCTCACAACTCTCAGTGCCTTTAACAAACTACAGTTTTTAGGATTCTTTGGGGGAAACCATGACTGTTAAAGTGGTAGTGTTTGGCGTGAATGTCATAGACAATTAAAGGGAAATTAATTCTATTCAAATGAATAACAGATCTACATGTAAATGTATTTAGCAAACAAATCTATTCACAGATGTGTTGCAAACTCTGTTAAGTACTTTCAGCAGTCACCAGAGCAAGGTCTGTAGACATCTTGACATAGCACACACATGCACAAACACTTTGGAATTACTCCTTTGAGAGAATAAACATCAAACATTTTACACTGAAGAGGAAAAACTACTATGGAGGCAAGTTTTGAGGAAATATCCTAGAAAAGGAACTGGCAGGAACCTGGCATCCTATTCATGGTTCTTTCCTAGAAAAGCCACATAGACTGTGGTATAACATTTTCCACATACATTTCTTGACTGACTCATCCCAAAGAACTCTCCTGTCTTGAGATTCTTCTGGGCTACAGTTTAGGGATGGCCAAAAGGAGACTGCAGGGCCAGGTATGGTCCTGGAAGCCATTTTATTTGGTCCTTGGAGACCACACCAAATTTAATGATTGTATGATAACCATTTTCTCTACCGTTTCATGCTTTAGGGAAAACATTTTCAGAAGCTGGGAGAGATTATTTACGGTTTAATGTTGCTTCTGTTTTTGAGTTTTGCACATAATACCTGGGCCATGCATACACCCATCTGCTCCATGATGGCGAAGTTCTCGCTCCTAGGCTGCAAGGATGACTTTATACTAAAGAATAATAAAAGTGCATCTAATAATTTCTAAAGGTGTGCGGCAAAATATTATTCTTCCCCTAGAATTCTTATAATGGTGTTGAAAATATAGATTGGCCACTTCTGCAATAGCTAAATATGACATACTTCCCACTACAATACTGAACAATCGAGCGTCAAAGCCTGTCATGTAACCCATCAGATAAAAAACTCATACAAGGCTAAAATACTAACACACACATAAACACACACGGAGTTGACATAATACATAAATAATTGTATCCAATGCTGTCCAAATCCAAACCAAAATCCCAACCATCTGGAAGTAGAGGTGCTGTGTGGGAGACTGCTGGGCACATGAAAGGAGGGAGAAGTTCAGATGTGGAAGTTGAAATCTGCTGTGTGAGCAGAGCAGTGGTGTTGGCTATAACCCAAAAATTCTAAGTAGGATATCATAAAAATGGGAGCAAACTACCACGACTGGCCAAAGACAGTTTTCTGCCAGAGATGAAGGACAAAAGGGCACCCCACTCTTACTCCACATGCAGAAGGCAGCTGCATTTTACCACAATATTAGGAACAGGATGGTGTCCACCACCACACCTGGGACAGACTGTAGGGCACATGCAGCTTTGTTTGCCAACAGAAAAGTACAGAAATGGGGCTCAGAGGGAACAGGAAGGGGGAACTGCTCACTTGAGGCAGTCAACTTACTCTTCCTAATGGTAGGACTAGCCTTGCAAAGATACAAGTACAGTGGTACCTCAGGTTACATACGCTTCAGGTTACAGACTCCGCTAACCCAGAAATAGTACCTTGGGTTAAGAACTTTGCTTCAGGATGAGAACAGAAATCGTGCTCTGGTGGCACGGCAGCAGCAGGAGGCCCCATTAGCTAAAGTGGTGCTTCAGGTTAAGAACAGTTTCAGGTTAAGAATGGACCTCCGGAACGAATTAAGTACTTAACCCGAGGTACCACTGTAATTACAGTGCAACACCAGAAGCCCAATGATCAGCCCCATCTTCCCCTTTTGGATTATATATCAAATGCTCTACTTACTGTCTTGGCCTTGCCTATCAGAGACCGAAGTAATTCCTTTACATTGTGTGTCTTGTCCCTTTGGAAATACAAAGTGACTTCTGTTTGTCCAAATGATGAGACTGTGGGAACCTCTGGCCAACCGAGCTCCAGATCTGGGGGGTCAATGTCTGACATAAATGGGAAGTATGTCCCAGATGTGACTCCAGAGAGGAGGGAAGCCCCGTCACCACTGTCTTCTCTCGTCAGCCCTGTCTCTCGTCTTTTAATCGGAGACCCTGTGATGCTCTGACTATGTTGGCTAATGTAATCCATATCTAACGTGGAAAGAAATGGCAGCTCCTTTTCCTTAGTAATGGCTTGCCGGTAGCCACCTTCTCCCTGTTCCAGAAAGGCGTCCACAGCCAGCCTGGCCGTCTCGCTATGCTGCAGCATTGAAGGGGTGATTTCCACCCTCCAGGGCTTTTTCAGATCATCCAAACGGCTTTTCAGTTGCCCTGTGGTCCCTTGGGAGCTCCCATAGCCCCTGTGGAGCCAGCTCATTGCCTCTGCTGTTGGGTAGCCAAACATGATAGTACTCAGAGTTGCCCCTCTTGAGAAAAATTCTGCTGCCTTTTCAGTCAGGAGTCCTCCCGTTTGCTGTTTGGTTTTTGCTGGGTTCTTCAACAACGTAGCTCACGACGACTCTCTAGCTCCTGAGGATCCGTATCCTTTGTCCTCAGCCTCTTCTAAACATCCATTCCTTCCAGGAAGAAGGAAACTTCTCTGGTTGTTCCAATTTGTCTGCTGAAGGAAGAAGTAGTTGCTGGAAATTTTGGTGTCCAGGGCCTGTTTCGATGTTGCCTTCCTCATGGAAATGTCAAGAAGGATTTCCCCATCTTTTCTGCAGTAGCTGCTTTTAGATACGCTTCCTCAAGCAGTGAGACTCAAATAAGTTCCCGCCCTAACTAACCGTGAACAAATTTCTCTGTTGCAGTCAAAACCCTGAAACCTGTTCAGGCAGTTCTCATGCCTCGAGAGGAAAGAGGAATGCTGGGACCTGTTCTAAGGTCAGTGTGGATTTATGTGACTATAATAACTATACACAAATGAAAAAAGAATGTAGTAACACTGAGCCAGGCTCGAAATAGGAAGGAAGATGATAGTGCATTCTTTAGTGTACATTAGTATTCTTTTTTTCTTTTGGTGTTAATGGGTGCACACCTGTGCAATAAATTCTGCAAATTGCTGTAATTCAGGGCAGGGCAGTGGTTGTTTAGGGTCTCCGGAGCACATATTTTCTTTGAAGTGCACCAGAAAAGTATTAGGCAAACTTATTTTTTCACAATGTTTTAATAACCATGGTTTTTAGATTTAGGACAAGTGTAGTCAGCATTCTGACTATTTCTAGGTTATTTCATCTGAAGCTTTACTCTGGAACTTATTCTGAGGGAAACTTGGAGGGTGATGTTGAGTTAGGGTCTTTTTGGCTGTGGCTCCTTGTCTCTGGAATGCTCTTCCCAGTGAGGTCTGTCTGGCTCCTTCACTGACATATTTTTGATGTTAGGTAAAGACTTAGCTTTTCCTCAGCTTTTGACAGTCTGAGTCGATTTTGTTCTGGTGCTAGTGTGCTGCTAAAACTTCCTGCAGCTGTTACGGGCTGCGTGTGGTGTTTTTAAAAAAAGGAATTGTAGGTGTTCGCTTGAAAATTAAAGTTTGATATGACGTTTAAATGATATTATGTATTTATGTGTATTTTAAAAAATGTAAGCTTCTTGAAAACATTTTAGGTAGCAAGCAACTAATATGTCTAAACAATGTTGATAATGTGGTGGTGGTGGGGATGCATAAGTAGCTTCTGCTATCACTTTCAGGGTCAGCCCAAGACATTTTGTTGCCTGAGGCAAAGGTCAAAATGGTGCTGCTCCCCATTCAATAGACAGAAGCTAATTGAACTGGTAACTGAATCTTATTTCTGCACTGGCAATGGGATAGCCACCTGCACTGCATCTGAGGCAGCAAGCCAGTTTAGGGGTCCCAGTGGAGGCCATGAGTCATACCCAGTGGCATCCTCCAGCTAAGAAGAGGGAACATTTGGTGGGCTTAAGAGAAACAGCCAGAGGGCTGCCATTGCTACTCTATAGCACCTTCTGCCTGAGGCAGTTGCCTCTCTCTGCCTAATGGTAGGGCCAGCCTTGATCAATTTGTATTTGTTCATTGTTATATCATACTGTTCTCATGGGCTAATAATATTGATATATAAATAGCATACATTATGCATTATATGAAAATGCCCATAGGAGCAAGCATTGCCCCCGAGGATATTCAGTGTTCTTTACTTAGTAACAAACGTTTATGTTGTGAACTGCCTTGAGATCTACAGGTACAGGGCGGTATATAAAATTTAATAATAGTAATAATAGTAGTAGAAATACAAAAAAGGAAGGGCAGAATATACACTGTGAAGTTGCATTGGTTTCAATGAGAGAGTTGAATGTATGCTTGTATATTTCCTATTGAAGTAAATGGAACTTTACTATACTTTTTTTGACTGGATCATTTCCTAAGGATCAGCCATGGCTGAATTCCATGTGTGTGTGTGTGTGTGTTGCATCCTTCCCCAGTTCGGTACCTTCCAGACGTTTTGGACTACATCTCCAATCAACCCCAGCCAGTATAGCTAATTGTCAGAGACGATGTGAATTATAGTTCAAAATATCCAGACAGCACCAAGTTGGAGAATAAAACCTATTTGAAGTATTTTCTAGTATTTAACTAATATTCCAGATACATTTTCTTAATAATAACAACCTAATTTTAAGGTTCGCAAAGCATATTGCCTTTGGATACGAGAGCAGCAATTAATCCTTGCTGCTGACAGTTAGAACTGACATGTAGCTACTTAAAACGATTGCATTTTTATCAATGTTTCTGAACTGTGGGCATTACAAAAATATGGTGGTGCGTGATTGCCGATTGTTACACATGTAGAAATGTTCATTTTTCAACGGTGACATCTGGAATCAGAGTAACCCAAGTGTACTTTGGCTTACAAAGCTTTCTGTTTTCCTGTTTCCTCCTTTGTCCTTTGTCCCGCTTTCCCCCAAAGCTACTCCTAAAGGCCAACAACACTCTGGGATGTGATGCAATGGTTTCAGTGGGGGTAGAAATCTGGGCAGCAGGGAGGCAGGGCTGACGTGTCTTCCCTTCACTCAATAAGCTCTTTGGACCCCAGACACTGATTTGCTTTAGCAGTTTGCATTCATTTTAATAAGAACATGAGATGAGCCTGCTGCATCAAGCCAATTGGCCATCTCATCCATCATAATCTTCTAGTGGCCCAGCAGATGCCTGTGGGAAGCCCACAAGCTGGATTCAACCAGAAGAGCACTCTTCCCTCCTGTGGGTTCCAGCAACTGGTACACAGAAGCATTGCTATGGAAGCAGAGCAGATCCATCATGACTAGTAGCTATTGATAGCCCTCTTCTACATGAATTTGGAAGACCATCACATTTAAATACTGCTTCTGAGCACAAGCTTCTGCCTCTTTCTCCTCCTTTGTTGCCACCACAGGCACTGTACTCATCATAAAGGGGGCTGGAGCTGCAGAATTACTAATAGTGTCCTGGTGATGTGACCTAGCCTAAAAAAGGGAAGCCATATCTAGAGGCATGTTTGCCAGGTGCTACTTTGGTCAGGATGGCTTTTGTTAGGGGAAACATCATTTTAATTTCTAAGCCTTCCAAGTCCACCTAGCTTATGGTCAAATGAGACATGAAATTTGGAGATCTATGATTAGATTCCTCCATTGCTATAATGATGATGATAATAGTCCCACTAGTGTGGTGGTAATGGGGGGGTGCAATATTGTTGGGGTTGTGGTGCTGGATCAGAGAACCTAACCCTTTCTTCCATTTTTCTCTTGGCTTGAGGCCAAGCTTGTGAGCTGAATCAGCCTTGCTCTTCACCCAAGGGGAGATAGAGGCAGTAGGAAGGAAGGGCTGCAGGGTAGTGTGATGTGGAGAGCTTTGTTGCCATGCTGCAAGCAAGAGGAGAGGTCAGATCCAGCCCTGCTCACTTCAACACAGCAACAGTGTCAGGGATGAAGGTACAGCGGGAGAGCATAGCAAGAACTCTGTCTTCTTCCTAGGGCCATTTTCCCCTATCCAGTGTTCAACAACCTTAGGTCCCCAGATGTTGTTGGGACTACAACTCCCATCAACCATCACTGGCTAAACTGGGTGGAGTTTATGAGAGATGTGGTCCAACAATAGCCAAGGACCCAAAGTTTAAGAACACTGCCCTAATGAAGGTAATTGAGCAATTGATGGAAGCAGGCTTGGAGAGTAAGTAGATCCTGGCTTTGCTTGTGAGTCTGGCAGGTATAAGAAGAGATGAAGGCAGAGAGAAAGAGAAAGCAAGCAAGCATACACCAATGTAGCAGCTTGGAGCTTCCCCATTGAATTGATGCTAGATAAATAGATATGCATGCAGTTGTGAGTTGCAATATTTAAATATTGCAAAATCCCTAATGAGAGGAAGAGAGTCCCAGCCGTGAAGGAGACACGCACTGCTCACAACATATTGTTGTTAGACATTTTTGCAAACATCTGGGTGTGTATAGTTACAGCCCTGGTGGCACATTCGAAAACAGTATTAATGAGGATAATAATAGTAATTAGAAATAATAGGCAGTATTATCTACTGCCCTGCAGTCACTGCTCTGCAGTGATACTCTTGGGGTGGTCTTGACCAAGTTTAGCTATGATTCCTGCATTGTAGGGGTTTGGACTAGATGACCCTTGGGGTCCCTATGATTCTATGTGATAAAAATTCTGTGATTAAAAATTAGAAGGAAGTACATGGTGGCTAACTCCATGGGATGTCTTTTCTAACGTTGGACCTATATCAAATCCCTACAATAGCCTACTTTGCAGGGTTGTTGAAACCATGCACAGAAAGACTGTACAGCACCATCAAATTAAAAGTACAAAAAACGCCCAAAGAAATTAATCTATTGATATGGTTTCCGGTTATGATAAAGCCCTTTCTACTGGAACTTTCTAAACAAAAACTCAGTCACACCCTCTGATTCATTTTGAAAAGTGCTGCTGTGTGAAATTAGTATCTGCCTGTCATCTTGGCAAGCATGCAGTGACTATTTATTTTTCAACTACCTTCTCGGTAGTAATTGCGACATCAACTTTCCCCCCAACCAATTCCCGTTCCAGGAAGCTTTGAGGCTATTTTATCACAAGAGAAAACATTTTTGTAGCCAAACAGTGGGATAGAAATCTTCTAAATAACAATAAACGTTTGAGGAAAAAAATAACTACATATTCACATATCGGAACCCTAAACTTAAAAGGAAACATTCGTCTAAAGTGAACAGACATGGGAGCACAGTTGAATGTACTGTCTACTGACTGCTGTAGGAAATGGAACAGGCTTGCTTCAAAGACATGTTGCAACAGACACCTTTCAGTTATAGATTGCAATTGTTTGCACAGGAGGAGGTATGATGCATATAGCGCTCTTAATGTGCCAACTGTTTCATGATCTCCATTTTACATGCCTTCACAGTGAACCTCTTCCTCTATTCTAATGAGATTAAATCATAGAGCCTTATCTAGATATGTAAGCAAATTCATGACTATGCTAGGATTTGCCCCCAGGTGTTGCAGAACCACCTGCGATCAATGTGTTGGACTCAAGCTGGAAAGACTAAAGTTCAAATCCCCCACTTGGTTATGAAGGGCCCAGCCTTTTCAACCCAAAACCCCTGTCCAGGCCATCAGAGCCTTCTGCTAAAGCACTCTTGGTAAGGGAGGAGGATAACATGCATTTGCCTCAAAAGTGTGGTCCTCCCTGGATCTAGCCTGTCTCTAATATTCCCTTCTGGATCCAGTGGGTGGTGGCTGACAGCTGCAGGTACACCTGGAGAAAATATATTCTCCAGGTGTACCTGGAGAATACATATATTCAACTTTCAGGCCTGATTTTGCCACCAATACAGCCTTGGTCACCCTGACTGATGACCTTTCTTGGGAGAAAAAGGGGACTGTGATCCTTCTTGACCACTCAGGAACCTTTTGACATTATTGACCATGGTGACCTGGAGGGACTCAGGGAGGTGGAAACTGGAAGCACTACATTAAAGTGGTTTTACTCCTACCTGCTGAGTTGCTGCCTACTGTTGCTTGGCCCCATGGCTTTTGAGCTGTGGGGTCCTGCAAGGGTACATTATGTCCATTATGTATATGAAAATGTTGAGAACTGTCACCCAGGGATTTGGAGCCTGGTGCCATCAATATTCTGATGACATGCAGTTCTCTCTCTCCTCTCCCCATTCCATCACAACCAGCAGAGGCTGTGATGGCTGGATGGGGGTGAATAAACTGAGGCTGAATCCTGACAAGAAGGTGGTCTGTGGGTCTGGGACTTAGGCACTGCACTCCCCCTGAAAGAACAGGTTTGTAGTCCATGACTACTTCTGGATTCCAACCTGTCACAGGAGTCTCAAGTGGCTTCTGTGGCTAGGGGTGCTAGCTCAGCTTAGGTTGGTTCATCAGCTATGGCCAGCCCTGGATTGTGATATCCTGGCTTCAGTGGTCCAGGCTTTGGTGACCTCCAACCTGGACTACTGTAATGTGCTCTACATGGTGCTACCCTTGAAGACAGTATGGAGGTTTCAGCTAGTGCAGAATGTGGCTGCCAGGTTGGGACAGCCCAATGGGACCATTGTCTTCAGAGCAGTGCACTGACTACCAATGAGCTACCGTGCCCAATTCAAGGTGTTAGTATGAGCAGATAAAGCCCTAAATGGCTTGGGACCCAACACCAGCCATCTTGGCTCCTATACTTAGCAGGGGAGACCCTGTTGGTGATTACCTGTGAGAGGGCCTTTTTGGTGGCGGCTCCCCATTTGTAGAATGTCTTCCTTAGTGAGATCTATCAATTTCCCTCGTTATTAACTTTAGGAAGAATTGTGAAGCATTTCAGTTTACTCAGGCATTGATGGCTGAAAGTCCTATCCCTGTCAACTCCGAAATTATTGGTAGCTGTAGAGTTCCAAATATTAGATGGCTCACTGTCTGATTGTGTGCTGTGTTGGGCCCACTGTAAATATGTGAGACAAATTAACAATCTGTGCAGTGTTTCCTGCAACCCAATTGTCACAGGATCCTACCAATCAGTAATCACACTGTTCAAAGTTGGAGTTAACTCTTTTTTGGCTGGGGCAACTGTCAGATGGGCAATATATAAACTGTTGTTGTTAGCAAATACATGATCTCTACAGACTTGGTTGAGTGTCAGGAATAATGAGCAGAGCAGGCATTCCCAGAGGTCTTGCTCCATGAAAATTTATGGAGTAAATTGATGAAAATTAGTTGCTGAGACTAAAAGTCCCCACCTCCTCACAGCC
The DNA here is from genome assembly GCF_027172205.1 of Podarcis raffonei. Classification (NCBI taxonomy): domain Eukaryota; kingdom Metazoa; phylum Chordata; class Lepidosauria; order Squamata; family Lacertidae; genus Podarcis; species Podarcis raffonei. The sequence continues at coordinate 68,533,798 of NC_070607.1, forward strand.
GTCTTAAGTCTCCTCTCAAGGGATTTCCCCAAGCAATCAGAGACTGTGCCTGCAGGCAGCCAACCTTTCCTCTGCCCTTTTCATGCCTCTTCTGGTTCTGGGAGAAAAGAGGGGAGCTTGTTGCAGCAGGAGGGGGAGACACCCATGACTCTTCACCAGCCTGGCTCATCTTTGCCTCTTGGCCTCCCTCTTCCCACTTCAGCCTCTGCCTCTGATTCTAGACTTCTCTCTGCCACAGACCCTCCCTTCTCACTAAGCCCTGTTACCTCTTCAGCTTCCAACCCCTCGTCTTCCCATTAGTCTCCCTCTGACCACTCATCATTGTCCCACCACCATTCCCCAGGCTCTAAGCCTTCTTCCCTTGGTCTTTCCCCAGCTGGTTCCTCCTGCCACTCATCTGTATACAACCAGTCCACGTCACCAGTATCTTACCTTCCTCTGTTGACTGCAACTGTACACTGACAGCCAAGATAACACTGTCATGGTTCATTTCTTTTTTGCCTCCATTTGCAGCTCAACAGCCATGTGGCATTTTCTGGGGCCATAGAATATTAATATGGATCTAGAACTTGACACTCAATTCACTAAGAGAGGTGCCAATATTTGAGTAGCCAATAACAAAACCAATAGTATTTAAACATGCTGAGGTCAGGGTCCCCTGGGCTCCACATGGTCCCATGGCTTAGAAGTGAGACTTCAACAATACTAGACTGTAAACTGCGTATCTGATGCATGACAGCTTTGTACCGGTGCATCCCAGGCCTCCACTAAGGTTGGCTGGCAGTATTGTACTCCCATGGCATTGCCGGATGACAAGACAGTCCTGGGTTCAGGAGTGGGGGTTAATGTTTAAGTGAGTATTTTGAATATGAATTAATGTATGTAGCTTTGTGCCAAAATATCTACCATTACTTTTTCCATCTATTCCAGGAGCAGCAAGATACACACAGTAAAGTTTATTTTGGTCCTAGGTATACTTCACTCCCATTAAAAATAAATTAATCAGCAAATTCCTACACAGCTAAGCCTTCTTTTATGTAAATACAACACAGCTGTAATGAATTACAAGGTGTTATTATCTCTCTCACACACACTGCATAATACTTCACACATAAGAGGTTTTCTCTCCTTAGCTCAGTTTGCAACAAAAGCATCTTAAATAAACTGAGGAAAAAAATGTTTGGTTTGTAATGTTTTCACAGAAGTGGAATATACCTCACACATATAAAGTTTCTTTATATGACTCATTTTATAACAAGTTAAACTGAGGAAGTTTGCTTTGGGGGAAAAAATAACAAATTGACTTTTTTTTGTACAAAGAAAATTGTTGCTGGAGCAGAGGCCTAGGGGTACATTCAGAGCAGCCAGCTTGTTGCACTTCATTTCATTGTAGTTTTGTTCTTTCTTGTCTTCATACTAATTTGCACACATCTCCCATGCATGCCTGCTTCCTGAGCCTGGAGCTGGGGCTTCGGTTTTCAGTTTCCCCCTAACACATTGAATTTGTAGAGTTACCAGTGTACCCAGACACCCCCCTCCCCCAACAGAATCGATTCAGTGTGTCTCAGCAAGGGATAGTGGTGTTGCAAGCTTTTAAAAGAAGCAAATTTCCATTAATAGGTACACAGGTGCAACAGATTTAATTCAACACTTTTTCAAAAAAATGCAGGGATTGCGTTGGTAACCTATGACAAATGTTGTTAGACTCCCATCATCCCTGATATTGGGCAATACTGGCTGGGGTTGCTGGGAGGGTTGAAGGTTCCCCATCCCTACAATAATGAATGAGGAGAGGAGCAGGACAATTACCAGGAAGGCAGCTAAGGTGAAACTTCTATGAAAGCCAGTCATTGAAAGACGTCTGCCTTTACTTAAAAGAAGTACAAGCTTCTTTCATGTAACCACCTCCCCAGGAATAATAGCACTAAATAATGCATTTTCTAGTCCACCCCATCACATAATTATCTGCCAGTAGCAAATACAGAACATAAGACTGCTTGCCTGGATGCACCCACTGAAGAGCAGGTTTGTGTGCTGGGGGTCATGTTTGAGTCTCCCCAAGAGGATTAAACTTGACAGCCCTTTGGAAGGTATGAGGAAGAGCACAGACACATGCATAGACCTGGTTAAGCATCAAAAGCCAACTTCTGTGAATGCGCATGCTGTACAAAATGAAAGACTTATTTCTATATTGTTTTCAGTACATTTATTTGGATCAAATTTTAAAATGTGTGTGGAGAACTATTCTCCAGGTTTTCAGCAAAGGCATTACATGGTAAGGAAAAACATGAGAATTGTTTCTCGGGTTACATGTTGTACCATAAGAGAAACAAAATAGGTTGTGCCTCTAGAATGGAATAATGCGCTAACCTTAATGCAGCACATACAAGGGCTGTTTTGAAGCGAATGAACTCTTGTTAGTCACGTAGGATCCTGAGCCACTATTTTATAAAGAGGTGACCTGAGCAAAACAAACCCATGAATAGGAAATGTTGCTCATACTGCAAAAACCTTCAGAACACAGTTTGGAGACATGGAACCCTGAAGTGTTTTTAAGTCACAAGACTCGGGCCCAAACCAGCCTGACATGACAAGCATAATGTGCAGCTTTAAAAAATGCAAATAGCATCAGCTAGGGTGGGGCTGACAATAATCAAGATTGCATCAGGCATGGAGGAGAAATGTAACACCTTCCTCCCATGCTGTAATCCTCAGGTAAATTTCTCAAATGCAAATGGAACATTCAGTGGAAAGAAAATGCCAGCTGATGTTCTGCATTTTTTTAAACCTGCACATTAATATCATGTCTAGTTTGGCTCTCTGCCTCCCATGGGGTCATTAAAAAAGAAACAAAAACTCTTCCATCTATTGGGTCATAAAAACTATTACAGAGGCAAGGAAGGAAACTGTCCCTCACTATTGGGATCAGCTTCATACTAACCTTAGTTGGGAAAGGGCAGGCAATCCTTGCAAAAACGTCTGCATTTTTCATGCTTTGGAATTCTAGTTTCTCATTTGTCCCAAGACGCACAATACTTGTACCAAAGAACGTCTTTCATATCCATGCTTGTGCTTACCAGTTTTATGGAAGACAGAATTATGGTATGTTTAGACAGCTGATCCCCTCTTACTAGACGAAAAGCATATTGCCTGTCACTTTGGTAAACTATTTTGCTCTCAAGAAAAGGAAGCTCCATTCAAGAACCTGTGTGTTGGAACAACCAGATAATGGAACTGAGAGGGATTCCTGAAATGAACTAGCAGCATTTAACCACAGATATAATACTATAAAAGTAGCATGTTAATATTTCTAAGGTGAAAATAATTACAAAAAGAGGAGTTCTAATCACTCTTTCAAACAGCAAATACAGCATTTATTCCTTTCTTTCCTGGAAATCCCCACAGTATAAATCAAGTCTCACTTCCAGGAATTGTTCCACATATAGAATTAAACACAGTCAGCAGCAAACGTTTTCAAGCAGGGTGATGAAGATTTCAGAGTCCTTCATCATTATATGTGGGTAAAGCAGGTTTCACGATGCTTTGAGCATTTGTTTCCACAAGGGGGCGCCAGGTCACTTCACCAGACAGCAGCAGGTCTTCTCCAGGAATAGCATCCAGGTGCTGCACCTGACAATCACAACAAAATAATGCAAGTCACCCAAGAGAGATTCTAAATATGATACCACTCATCAGAAGTCTACCTGTGCAACCACTAAGGAAGTAAAGAGAGGGAATTTGGGATCTCATGGTATTTCAGGATAAAAAAAGGTAAAGGACCCCTGACAGTTAAGTCCAGTCGCGAACGACTCGGGGGTTGCGGCGCTGATCTCACTTTACAGGTCACGGGAGCCGATGTTTGTCCACAGGCAGTTTTTCTGGGTCATGTGGCCAGCATGACTAAGCTGCTTCTGGCAAAACCAGAGCAGCACACGGAAATGCCGTTCACCTTCCCGCCGGAGCAGTACCTATTTATCTACTTGTACTTTGATGAGCTTTTGAACTGCTAGGTTGGCAGGAGCTGGGACCGAGCAACGGGAGCTCACCCCATTGTCGTGGGGATTCGAACCGCCGACCTTCCGATCGGCAAGCCCTAGGCTCAGTGGTGTACACCACAGCGCTACAAGGTGTTAGTAAGTAAACCAGACATTTGTAAGATAAAAAGGTAAAGGTAAAGGACCCCGGACAGTTAATTCCAGTCAAATGCGACAATGGGGTGCGGCGCTCTTCTCTCTTCAGGCCAAGGGAGTCAGCATTTGTCCAGACAGCTTTCTGGGTCATGTGACCAGCATGACTAAACTACTACTGGTGCAACGGGACACTGTGACGGAAACCAGAGCACACAGAAATGCCGTTTACCTTCCCACTGCAGCGCTACCTATTTAGGTACTGGCACTAGCATGCTTTCGAACTGCTAGGTTGACAGGAGTTGGGACAGAGCAACGGGGGCTCACCCCATCGCAAGGATTCGAACCGCCAACCTTCTGACTGGCAAGCCAAAGAGGCTCAGTGGTTTAGACCACAGCACCACCCTTGTAAGATAAATAATGCTATATAATAATGCCATATAAAAGGCATTTGTACAACATGTATCTGTTTCAGATTGAGCTGTTCTCTAATCTGAAGACAAATAGAAAATATTGGCTTCCAATGAGCAGATGGCCCCTACATACTGGAGTAATCCATCTGATAAATGTGATAAACAAAGGTATTTTATCTCACATTCTACCTCCAAGAAGCTCATGAAATTACCATATTTTAGCCTAAGTGTTCCACAAACCAGGTTAGGTGGAGAATGACTGGTCTGATGATCAGAAGTCTAAGGACTGACCTGCTTCCCTCCACCTGGTTTGGGGCGGGGCCTGACAGGCTCCATAAAGGACTGCTGCTGGGCAGAGAGGCCTCCGTTTTTTTTTTTTAATTGCTATTATTTTTTATCTATATCATTTTAAATTGTGATTGATATTAATACTGTATTCTTAGTTTTAGATTTTATGATTCATGTGGAAATTGTTTTCCATTTGGTTGTGTACTTTTGATGTGTTCTATTTATTGTTTATGACTTTTGTTATGTTGGTAATTATGTAAATCTTGTCATAGTGTAAGCCGCCTTGAGCATTGTTTTAACTATGGAAAGGCGGCATACAAATAAAATGATGATGATGATTTTTCCAATATGCCTCCCTGGTCCAGGTCCTACACTCTAACCATTATGCCAATTGCCTGTGTGCAAGTGATTGTCATCTAGAGTAACCAAAACCACAGATCTTATTCTTTATATATCAGTTTTCATTTATAGTGCTGGGAATCATTCAAATGCTGTTCCTTTTTGCCTCTATGGGTGGTTTTTCTTTCTACAAAGCAAAAACTCTAACTATCTCATTAAAATGAATATATCTCATTTTGCTTTAATGATGTTTGCAACCCCCCACCCCTGCAAAAACGCTTTACATTTAGAAAAGCATTTCTACTGGGTATTTGAGTACTGAAATATATGGTTAGTAGGATGGTAAAATTATTTCTAGGTGTGACTGGGCAATTTCCATACGGCTTTGAATCTTTGTTTGTTCTATAATTGCCCTTACATGAGCCTATGTAGGTTGAGAAAAACTTGATCCCTTAACCACAGTTAAGGAATTGGAACAATGTATCATATTTTACTGTGTACAAGACAATGTCCCTTTAGTCAAAAATTGGAGGTCATCTTATACACAGATTTGTACAATAAGTACTGGGTGAGCTGACTGGAGAAACAAGGCTGTTCCAAGGTGCGGTGGATCAAAAAAATCTCAACAGCTTTTGGGATGATTTTCCCCAAAACTGAACAACTTTAAAATAATGATTTCTAAATTTTGGGCTCCCTTAAGTAGGGGTCGTCTTATACATGGGGTCATGTTATACATGGAAAAATATGGTATTTCTATGCTTTCCCCCCAGTAGTGATGTATGGAAATGAGAGCTGGACCATAAAGAAGGCTGATCGCCGAAGAATTGATGCTTTTGAATTATGGTGCTGGAGGAGACTCTTGAGAGTCCCATGGACTGCAAGAAGATCAAACGTATCCATTCTGAAGGAAATCAGCCCTGAGTGCTCACTGGAAGGACAGATCGTGAAGCTGAGGCTCCAATACTTTGGCCACCTCATGAGAAGAGAAGACTCCCTGGAAAAGACCCTGATGTTGGGAAAGATGGAGGGCACAAGGAGAAGGGGACGACAGAGGACGAGATGGTTGGACAGTGTTCTTGAAGCTACCAGCATGAGTTTGACCAAACTGCGAGAGGCAGTGGAAGACAGGAGTGCCTGGCATGCTCTGGTCCATGGGGTCACGAAGAGTTGGACACGACTAAACGACTAAACAACATGCTTTCTCCTGGTTAAGGATTGTGTCAATGCTGCCCATAACCATGTTTGAAAATAAGTGCCTGTAAACTAATGTTTGAAGCAGATTTCAAAGGCTTAACAATGGTTAAGGAATTGGGGGGGGGGTGAAGAAAGGCCATTATTCCACAGTTGCAAGTACACCAAGCATGCATATTGTTTGAAATGTAATGAGAACATCCACATTATAAATAGTTGCCCACCTGCTTGCGTATATATTCCACCATTATTTCCAGCTGCCTTGGGTCTTCACAATGCTTGTTGAACAGATTTCTCCAGATGGCTGCTGCAAGCACATGATCATCTGATAAAATTCCCTAAAACGAAAGAAAAACAGCAAATTGGGAAAATGTAAACACTAAATAGGAAGTGGTTTCAGACCTTACAAATGGCTATTTAGCTGGACATTCCCTCTAAGGCTCCAAAGTGTAGCAATGTACGAATACAGCTTCAAACTTTCCAATTTATAACAGGTTAAATGTTATGCTTTTAAACTAGCTTTTTATTGTGTAGTTTAATTGTGTGTAGATATTTTATAATTGATTTTATACTTGTAAACAGATCGGAAGCCGTTTTGGCTTGTAAGTGGCATATGAATACTACTACTGTTACTGCTTTTTTATGGTGTGTACATTGCCTTCCTTTATTGGTAGAAGACAAAGCATCAGAGAACTTATTAGCAGAGGAAAAACAAGCAGCAGATATAGTGATGAAACCAATGAAAACTTGAGCACAGTTCTGAGAAGCAGATTCAGTAGCCTCAGGGATTAGGTGCTGATACTCTATATTTCAAAAAAAATTAAACAAGTTGTACAAAAGTCTGCATGAGGCACAAAATCTTTACCCAGATTCATGCTACCTATGAGCAACACATTCCCCACTAACATGCAGCACGATATGGGCAAAAGACAGCTCCCTTATGACCACATCGCACTCCCTAGCTTTAGTCAATGAGCATCATTAGCAGAAGCAGAACAAATTAGCCAAGACAAGCAAGTATGCACAAACACACTTCTATTGGAATAATCTCTATGGTTTGGAAAACACAGTATATTCAGCACAGAAATAATGCATCTTTTTTGTAGTGCATAATATGCACCTGCCATTTATCTTGTCTGCATACATTAGTATTACCTCATCATATCCAAAAATAGCTGCATAGAAATTTTCTGTCATGCTTCTCATACTCGTTTTCAGGGCAACAGAATCAATCTGAAAAATAAAACAGCAGTCAGTAGTAGTACTGGGGAAATCAGAAGTGAGCAGTTTCTTGCTTATCCAACCCACATCTAGATAGAACAGAACAAGCACCCTTGTTGGCCAGGGTTTGGTGGAAACATGTCTGGATAAACGAATTTCACAGAAGAGCCTTGGAATACATAAGGAAGGAGGAAGGTGCATGTTCAGCACCACATTCTGCATGTATTTGCAATGCATGGGCAATATACTAAACAAAACTAAGGCAGGAAGAGTATCTTCCTAATATGGCTCCTAATATGGCAAGTAAACTACATGAAGCCACTTGGAGAACTCAACATTGACAGGGTGGGATACCTGTGGTGGTCCTGATTTTGCTAGGCTACAACTCCCACCATTGCTGACTATTGGTCATGATGGCTGGGCCTGACAAGAGATGGAATCCAGCAATGTTTGAAGGGGCAGCAGATTACTGTTGGGCCACCTTTTACTATAAGTAAAAGGGAGACCGAGCAGAATTTGAATGTCTAGCCCCCAAAGATCATGCTGGACCATCAGTTGCTGAATCTGACACACAAAAGAAAGCTATGAGTAACACCATACACAAATCTCAACACTTTGATAAAAGAAACCAGTACTGCTTCATCAATGATGTCATCAAAGCCCTATTAATATGCATATAGCCCTGCGGTTACTGCCTTGTAATAATTTCCCCCTCCAACAGCTAATTAGTTCATGTCATACTATCAAACCTATGGCTTATATATAGTCCTCCATTAAACTGTTATCCTTCATAACATTATTTTTATAATACACGCATACAGTGGAACCACAAGGAAAAAGTTCTTTTATGTCAGTTACTCATATTTTTCCATTTATATAAACTATGAAAATTCATGCATATATTTTATAGGCCATCAAGATTTGGTCACTGGGCTATTACTGAATGTTTAATGAAAAAAGCGCTAAATAGAAGAAATCACAGGGTTAAATGATGACTGCAACCTCTGTAATGACTTAATTAAATTTTTATTGAGTACATAAACTATGATGTCACTTTTAGCCAACCAGGCTTGTACTTTCTAGGCATGTCAGAGACCATGGCTTTTCTCAATAGAACATACTCCTAAATAAGCAGCATTTCTATACTCTAATAAGGGGGAGCAGCTCTCATGTAACACACTCAATAAATTATCCTTCCATTTTTAAAACAAACAAATTCCATGAGTTATAATATATTTGCCATGCACTTTTTATGACATAATAAAAATGTTACCTTAAGGATTACTTAACACATACTACAAATGTTACAGCAGGCAATTGCAAGGGGGCAAAGAAAATAAACAGCACCATTACAGGGACAGGTCCTGGACTTTGTATCCCTAGGGGAGCAGCTCACTATATAAAAGCAAAAAGCAGCAGCTTTAAGAAAGAGATTAATAAGGAGATAACAAAGCTAAATAAACATGGCAATAAATAAAAATATGACTCTTACATTGGAGGGGGGGCAGTATCCTGGATAACATCACGTTTTTTAAGAGGGCTATCGCAGTATTTGGAGGAAACTGGTTAATACTAGAGAAACACCATCTCATTAAAATAAGTAAATAAACTTAAAGAAGGGTTCTTTAGAAACATTCTTTTCTCAATCCCGTCTTCCCAGCACTGGCAATTCTCAACACCTGGCTTTCAATAGAAATGACTTCACTGACTACAAGCTTGTCTCAAGTGTCAAGGGCACTAGAAAAGTTTAAACTGCTACTCAATGCTAATGCTGCTAATAGCCACTGGATTTCTCCTGTAAATTTAAGCTCCTTCACACTTTGTCAAAAAACAGACCTTGGACTCCAGTACCTGCTTTGGTTCAAAATAGACAAGGATTCTTAGGAGTGAAGAACAACAAATACAGTGGTACCTCGGGTTATATACACTTCAGGTTACAGACTCTGCTAACCCAGAAATATTACCTCGGGTTAAGAACTTTGCTTCAGGATGAGAACAGAAATCGTGTAGCAGCGGCACAGTGGCAGCAGGAGGCCCCATTAGCTAAAATGGTGCTTCAGGTTAAGAACAGTTTCAGGTTAAGAATAGACCTCCGGAACGAATTAAGTACTTAACCCGAGGTACCACTGTACTAGGTGTATGGAATCTTCAGAATTTCACCAAAGGGTATATATTAAAGGTTATATCCAAGAATCTCATAGCAATTTTGGAGTATACCTGCATATAAGACCACTGAGATCTATTTAGTTTTGAAAGAAGCCATTTAGTCTTAAGCAAGTCACTCAGAAGTAAGTTCCACTAATTCACCTGGACTTACTCCTAGGTAAATGTGTAGAGCTCCAGGGCTTAAGAACTATTCCCAGTCTCTCAGCCTAAGGATTTCAATAGCACTCATTTAAAATTTATTTTTGTTTCTTAGCAGTATGGTATCTATCAAGGACAATATAGAGGGACACCTTAGCTGCATTCAGGCATAGCAAGATCTGAAGCTCTCATGCTTCCCCCTCCACTGTCTTCCTCAGGCATGGCTGTAAGGAGACTGGAAGCTTTTCCTTCCACTCTGTATTAACTGTCTTTTTCCTTTCCTTTTTCCAAAGTGTAGTTAACTTTAACTATGGTTTATTGAAATAAGCCACCTTCAAACCTTGGGCTATGAAGCTGGTTTCTTTTAATACACCATAGCGAAATTTAACCACAGTGTAGGGTTCTGGTGCAATGCTAAACTGCTATTAATCAAAAATAGAAACAAAAGTTTCCTATAGCTTCCTCGTGGTTGTAGTACCATAAGAAGAGGGGGGAGGGGGAAGCCTGGGAGCCCAAGGACTGTTATGGATTGTTCCTGTAACAATAAAGAATAGTTTATTGATACATCTGAATACAGTGGTACCTCGGGTTACATACACTTCAGGTTACAGACTGTGCTAACCCAGAAATAGTGCTTCAGGTTAAGAAGTTTGCTTCAGGGATGAGAACAGAAATCGTGCCAGCAGCGGGAGGCCCCATTAGCTAAAGTGGTGCTTCAGGTTAAGAACAGTTTCAGGCTAAGTACGGACCTCCAGAACGAATTAAGTACTTAACCCGAGGTACCACTGTACAGTGTTTTATCAAAGTTTTCACCTAATGTCTTCTGGTGTCATACATTTGTCTTAACCGTTTCAATCTCAAGGCACATTACAATGTTTGCCCATAACGTTGGTTATATTTGAACGTTGCATTTGTAAAAGTGAAAGTTTCATATGTAGCCTTGAAATATTGTCATATACACTGCAGGATTTCCCCCTCCTCTCTCAAATGTAGAGGGATTTCTAGATCAAATAAAGCTTAGCTCCCCTTAAGCGCTCCTCCTACCCAAGGCATCATATTCATGCTTGCCACAAAACAGTTAACAGTTAAATATTTTCTTGCCAATATTTTAAGAGTGCAGAAGGTTCCAAATTGCTGGTAAAATAAACAATGCCAGACTGTGAAAACTCCTGGCTGCCATGCTCTCTGATGTTAACAAGAGTTCCTTTATTACTATAACCTTTCTGAAGTGAATAAAAATTACTTCTCTGCCCTACTTCTGCCCTCAACTAAAAGGAAAAGAAGGAAAGTGAACCACAAAAAAGTTACACAGTAAGATGTCGAGAATCCTGGAGGATTCTTAAGTTTTAAACATTTGTTTATACGTTATGTAAACACATTGTACCCTTGTTGCAAAACTTATGTCCCACCAATGCAACAGTTTCTGCAAATCTCCAAAATGTTTGTTCAATTCCGTTGAAAAAAATTATGTGCAAAGGACCCTTTATGATAAAGTGTTCATCTGCTCTTTAGCTGTGTTCATCTTTTGGCGGTATGTGATTCTTAATTTGTAGCAAAAATTGCCACAACAAAATAAAGATTGTCAGTGCCAAAATACCAAGTGTGTTTTATTTGCTGGGCTTTCTTAACAGGCCTCAAACTTGCACATTTGTGGTTCAATCTAGCCAAGTTTAAGCACTTTAAAGCACTGCAGAGTTCAGTGACAGAGTTAAGCACATGCTTAACTTTCCCATTTAAATGAATGGGACTGGCAGTGAGAAGCACAGCGTGACAATTCATAACATCTTTGAGGGGAAGGTAAGATAAGAGTACACATGGCTAAGCTAGGAAAGTATATCATCATTATTGGGGAAAACAAATGAGATAACATTTATGATAAATTGGTCATCATTCATTGATTCACATGCAGAACTAACTGCTTACTTAAAGCTTTGCTTTAAGATGTTATAGCTAAATTACTTTATGTCCTCAGTTTATAGATGGGGGATATAAGTGATTAGCACATAACACTGACATGTAGTCTTTTGCATGTTATCTGGATCTCATTTAATGATATGATATACTTTTAGGCAGCTGATTGATACCACCACCACAATCCCAGAGAGAAGGATCATCTTCCCCAGCTAGTTTTCTTAAGCAATAACATAATTGAGCTCAAGTGGTTCAGAATACAGCTGCAATTTGCAAGTTTGTTCTCTCTCTCTCTCTCTCTCTCTCTCTCTCTCTCTCTCTCTCTCTTAAAATACTCTGCTGTATAATTTACCATACGTTATCTGTACATCATGGTATTTGCTGACAAATGTTTTATTTAACAGCTGAGATTTCTATGTCATGTTGTATTTGCTTGTATTTAATGGTGTGGATGAAATACATATAAGCAAGAGGTGGGCAAATAGTGGCTTGCAGGTAACATCTGGCCTGCAGCAGCTTGAGAAATCACTCAGCTCCTCCTACTGTCTCATTCCTGGGCCTCTTTCAGTGGACATGAGAGGACAGCAGCCTCCTTCCAGTTCCCTTGTAAAGCTGGCCTGTCCATTTCAAAAATGAAATCCAGAAGCTAACAAATGAAAAGCACCAGAACACAGGCTAAATTTCAGATCTTCCCCCGACCCCAGCCCCCAGAACAGGCAACTCTCCGCAAGCCGTGGGAGCCCAGCGCAGGGGAGAGCTGCGCGAAGTCTGGGCGCGCTGACCTCAGCGCACCCAGGCTTCAGCATGTAGGCAACTCTCCGCAAGCCGTGGGAGCCCGGCGCGGGCTCCCACGGCTTACAGAGATCTGTGCGAAGCCTGGAGAGCAAGAGGGGTCGGTGCGCACCGACCCCTCACGCTCTCCAGGCTTCAGCGAAAGCCTGCATTCGCCCCATAGGATGCACACACATTTCCCCTTCATTTTTGGAGGGGAAAAAGTGCGTCTTATGGGGCGAAAAATACGGTAAATGTACCAACAGAAGTAGTGGGATGGATGCTGGGAGGTAATTTAATGATATGTAACAGAAAGTGGGAAACAGTGCAGTCAGGAAAGGAAGGATTAAAGACATGCAGACACACACACACACGAGAAACAATACATTTGAATGTCAAAAGAAGTTGAGAGCACAACTGGAGAATTACTGGAGAAATGCGAGACTTAAGAAAGAATAGGTTTAGAAACTTTAGAAAGGAAAAAGAAGTAGGAACAAGGGAGGGTGTGGAAAGGCAGAGATATGAAGAGCATCATATGGACAGCAGATTGATGGAGGCACAAGAAGAGTACTATCAACATTGAATGACAGTATGGTTGAGCTCTAGGAGCAAGATCTTCTCTGGGATAGCTCAGTCAATACAGTATGAGACTCTTAATCTCATGAGTTGAGGGTTCAAGCCCTGCGTTGGGCAAGAAGATTCCTGCATTGCAGGGGGCTGGCCCCTTCCAACTCTTAAATTCTATGATTCTACAACAGTTCACAAGAGGGAGGGTCATGGCACTTTAAAAAAAATGAATCTGAGGGCTCAATCATTATACCCTGATGCTAAATCAGGAGAACCCAGGATGATCAGAAGCAGTATGTGGAACATCACCTCATAGCACCTTCTCATGTGGCTATACCTCTGTCATAGTTTCCCATAATTTTCAATGATGTAAATTCTATTTGACCTTTCATAGACAAATTACCAATGAAAAGCCCTTTCACGGTAACCAATGAGCTGCCCACTACTGTTTATACCAGCCCATCTTCCCACCACTAGGAACTGACCTTTTGAAGCATGGAATCTGTTTCATACAAATATGTGGCTTTGGGTGGAGGTAATTCCAAGAAATCTATATAAGCCACCCTCACTATACTGACTTACTGACTGAGATGTATTGGCACTCCTAATGAACATTATAGCCTCTGACCACAAGTAAGAGAAGAGTAGCACAAAAGACAGAACTGTAAGAAGTGGATGTTTGGAATACAGTCTATGAGCCTACAACTCTCACAGTCCCCCTCCCCCTTTGCTTGGTCTACTATCTCCTGTATGTGCTCATTAGCTGCAATTTTGGAGTTGGAATTGCCATTCTCATAGTAAATATACCCAATAGAAATCTGCAGTGAAGTGAGGGCAGATCTGTGGGCTTTGACTGGCATTTTTGGTATAAAAAATAAAAAACCAAGGCTGTTCGGGCTGAATAGAAGAGACTGATGGAAGCATTTTGCATCCAGGGGACCTGTACCTTTTACATGCAAAATCTAACACTGGATTAGTTTTCTGTGCCAGACATGCACCTTCATTGGGATGCAGACCAGGAGGGACTAAGAATAATAGACATGAGCTCTCCCCAAGCTGTATGTTGAGAGAAGTGGCACTGTGGCTGTTTGTCCCACAACCTCCACGTATTGGGTACAATGTGAGAACAGGTATGTGTGAACATGGTTTCACATCACTCATACAGGCCCTACATCTGTAAAATTGTGTATGCAGGACCTGTTCTCATCTCTCACCCAATGTATGAAGGTTGTGGGAAAGAACAGTAAATGTGCAGAGCTCAGAGCCAGCTGGGTGATGCTGATTTCCCTCCAGGGTTTTAGCAAATGCATGAAGAATAAGGTATGATCTTGGGGCTAATTCAAAGAAGAAAACCAACGAATGAGAAATAGTTTCCATACTTTGTCAAGTTGAGAGAACAACTCAAATACTGTATCTTCAATAGTGAAGATTTGTTTATTGAATTCATACCTCACCTCTCCTCCTGAAAACTCAGGGTGGCAAACATACCCACATTTCAAAAAAGAATTCTAAAACAGTTAAAGTATTCTAAAAACAGCTACAGTTAAAAATATTATTCCATCCAGTGATCTCAGGGTTGTTGCAAACAGTATTCTTTAGTATTCACCAAATGCCTGGGTAAACAAGAAAGTTTTCAAATTCCTTCTAAAAATTAACCTCAAAGTTCTACCCCAAAATGGACTTAATTCGTGTTCAGTTCACCTGCAATTATGGGAACTGCTTTTAGATGTAGTTCTGAAATTTTAAAATAAATTTTGTGAACTTGGTTAAACCGAACTAGTTCATTCCAAGCACCGCAAATGGCCAAATTCACACAAGCAGTCACCCTGCCACTGTTTTAAATGAAACTACGTAGAAGTTTTTTATGTGCTCTATTGTTTATATGCAGTGACTCACTGCATGGGTCCAAATGTTTCCCTTGTTAAACTTACCCTCCTTTTATTTTGGGGGCTGAAAGCTCTCCAGATATGTATTGCTAACTTACCACATGGGTTTCCATAAATTTAGCTGCAGTTTAAAGTCACCATTATCCCATTGTTTCTGTGCATTAGTCTAGCCTTTCACTGGGATCGAACATGAGGGAACAGAGTGACCATGTTTTCCTGTCACCATATGTCAAGATTGCTGGCTTATCATAGTTTACCAGAAATGAGCAGTGTGTTCCTGCATGCTGCCCAATGGTTCCTATTTCACTCCTATGCAGCATGAGCAGCAGAAACTAGAAGCCTCAATTAAACATGGCTTCCTATGCTGTCCAAACCCTGGACCATAGTCTGTTGCTCTTTCAGAAGTCAGCAATTTCAAGTTTTTTAAAAATGGCATGGTAGAGAGCAACAAACTAGGATCCTGGGTTGGATGTAATGGGAAGCCAAGCTTAATTGTGGCTTTCTGGTGTTTTGCTCCTCCCTTAGCGTGAGCAAGTGAGAGCAACTGGAAAACATGCACTAGCACACTGCCTGTTTCTGATAAGCCAGCAATACTGGCTTACTGTGACATGTGAATTAGGCAGTTTTTACTCTCCTGCTCATAGAGAGAAAAGCAACAGTACTATCAATTAAGTGGTTCTGGGTTACATTGTTTGGTCCTGTGATAATTATCCATTCAGACTGATTTTACTGATTCCTTTCCTTGCTATCATTGGATCTGTTTGTAACCAGGAGAGATCCTTCTGAATTAGAAGTGTGGCATCTATGAAAGAGATTAAGACTGTGATTTGTATACTAACCTCTAGTGCCATTATAGTCTAGTGTTACTATAAATTAATCCTCAATGTACTGCGGGGGGGGGGGAGAGAAGAAAGAAAGAAAGAAAGAAAGAAAGAAAGAAAGAAAGAAAGAAAGAAAGAAAGAAAGACACATGAGTTTTATTTCAATTAATTGCAGAACATCAGGCAAGACTCTCCTTTTAGCTGCTCTGGTGTAATATGAAGTAATCCCAGTAAACTTCATCTGAACCACTCCAGAGTAACTGAATATAGAATAGGGGCTACTGTGTATAAATAGCTCTACCTAAAAACATAACAAAGACTTCATTGTACTCCACAGTGCAGGGCCAATAAATGAATTCAAGAGACACTTAGATGTGTTTCTGGAAAAGGAGGGGCCTGAGTGGTCTGGTGGGAAAGCAGGAAGGTGGGATTAAGTTAAATTAAAATGCGGTTGGCATGTTGGGCTGGACGGCCTCTTCCTGCTCCTATCATCTTGTACAGCTTTTAAAACAGGCTCAGCTACAAATCAGGATTTTACACTGAACAAACAAGTCTTGTACGTTGTGGGATAAGAGCAGCACTCCAACTTGAAGGCAAGGTTTTTGTTAGAAAGATGTTTGCCATTAGGAATGCTTATTTCAGATGTGATTTTAAGTCATGTTTTCCACAGTTTTTAAGTTTCTGTATAGAAAGTGAGAGCTTTGAAATTTTAAGCAGAAGATAACATTTCTAAGGACTGGGGCAGAAATAAAAAATAACTAGGGCTTAGGGATCAGGAACAGGTTGTGGGATTCTGTGCTTCCTACTTCTCTCTAGTTTGGTATTGCATGCTATAGCCATCAATCTACAGATGCACCAAGATTCTCCATATGTGTTCAGAAGCATTGTGGCGATCAGCTTAATGGGGGTCAGTGAATTCAAGAGACTCACTTGATATATTTGGGGGGGATCAAGCAGGGTAGGGGGGTGCAGAGCATGCACAATTGCATAGCAGACTTCCAAAATCCTAGTTTAAAATTTACAGGACTTCCGGGTTAGTGCCATCGGCTAATGGCGGATTCCCTCCGAGCTCCGGAGGGAATCGGCTCCGCAGGAGTTGGGTCTTGCCGCCGCGGCGACCCTCAGAAATCACAGGCGATGAAGCCTGTGAACTTGGTGACTCGGCGGGCACCATTTGCGCCCCCCCAACCCGTGAAGGAGCCTTTTTAAAGGCTTTGGAACGGGGTGAGCGGCGCGGTGCTGAGAGTCGACTGCTTCTCCTGCCGAGTGAAGCCGCATGCCATGGTCGGAGAGCGCTGACTTCTTCTTGTGAACAATTGGACTTTAAAAGCAACAACCCGTGAGTAGTACGTAAATTGGATTTACAAAGAAAATATTTTTTTTTGAATTAGGCACGATCGGGGAAGGCGCAAACAGGAAGTCCGTCTCCCCGTCTTGTAAATAATCTTAAGCAAGGATCAGCTAACTAAGGTCGAGAGAATTTTTTCTTGTTTATTGGATAAAAGACATTAATTTCACGATTTGGCAGTATAAGTAATTTTACTGGAGGATAAGAGCTAATTTTGGGAGCTTAAGTGCCGCCACCCCCGGACCCGGGAGTGATCCGCGAGAGAGCCTGTTGAAGAGGTATTGAAGAGTTTGACAGCTGTCAAATTAGCTGTCAAAGCTGAAAAAGGGAACTTTGTTTTTGTTGTCTCTGCTGGTCATATTTGTTACAATTTGGTTATAATTTTTTGAAAACAAGGAAGAACTGATACAAACTAACTTGACTTTTGGATTTGAACTGGAAGGAATATTAAGTAACCAAAATCCCTCTAGAGGGGGTTTTGGGACATTACAAGAATGGCTGAAGGAGGGAAAATACAAGCTAAATTGGACAGAGTTTTTGTTCTCTTGGGAAAGTTACAAGGCCAAATTGATATTTTGGCTACAAATGTTGCAACTCTGGACTTAACAGTAAATAAATTCATTGAATTTGATAAGGACTTGACTCAGGAAGTTTATGCAGCTGGACAAGAAGAGAAACTTGAGAACTTTGAGAGTGTGGAGAAAGAGATATATGTTGTTCCTGAGGAAAAGGAAGGAGGAGCTGTAATGCTGCAGAGGACAAAGGAGAGCCAGAGGCCTGACATGATGGCTACAAAGGAAAATAAGAACTTGATGTTGAAAATCTGGTTTGAATTGGGGACTGAAGAATGGAGAGATCTCCTTATGTGGAGATCTGAAGATCCAAGGATTACAAATGCTTTGGGGGCATTTGGACTTGAAAGGAGTAAGAAACAAGATTCGGGCTCCACTTTTAAGTATGGAGGTCTGGCTGGAAGAAACATGGACCCCATTTGGCTAGAGCTTCTCCGAGATCTGGTGTTTAATAGTAAGGACTATCAAAAAAACCGGCAGAGAGGAATTGAGAGAGAATTAAGAGCCTCGGACGTGAGATCTCCAGGCTGATAGTAGATCAAGACTGATGGACATTTGTTGGGGATTGAAACCGGGAAAGGGGGGGGGTGGAGTTTGGGGATCCAAAGGGTGCATAATTACAATCTGTTTTTGCTTTTATTTTGTTTTGCTATTTGTATGAAAATTGGGGAAGTCGTGGAAGGGAATTTGGGTCGACTTTAGAAAAAAGTTTTAAGAATGAGAATTGATGTAAATATTGATGTTTATAAGGTAAAATTGGCTTTTTTAAAATGAACTAAATAGAAAAAGGTTAAAAAATGGGGATAAGAACTTGTTGAACTAACAATTTGAATTGGAATATAAGAAGGGAAGGTGTGGGGAAGTCAGGGAAATATGTTACAGGAAAATAAAGATTGTAAATTGTATGTGTTTTTAATTTTTTTTGTTTTTTCTTTTTTGATTTTTTTAATGTATTAAAGTGGAAAATTTCAATAAATATCTTCTTAAAAAAAAAATTACATCAGCGAGTAGCCTATAGGTGCATTCAAATGAACACCTCTCCATTTATTAAGCTGAGATATACAAAACCTTTTGCCCATGCAAGAACTCCTTCACAGCAAACAGAGACTGAACCAAGAAGACTCTAATTAAACATGGTTTCCCATTTTGTCTGAACTGGGAAACTGTATTTACAATCTTTTGGAACAAGACGGATTATTCAGTTACAATGTGAACATATCAACTTAAAAAGCAAAGATGTGACAATCCAAACCAGGCCTATAACTCACTGAGCGACATATACAAACATCTACCATTTATTTTAATCCTACCCATCCCCAGTTCAGATGTTTTGAAAATGAAAAGATGATTCAGGGTTTTTCTTTTTCTAGAAGCATCTCAGCAGATTTATTTATTTGTTTAGGTAGAACATTAATTTGTGTTTTCAGGTTCTGTCCCTGGCTCTCACCTACGAAAACTACCGTATTTTTCGCACCATAGGACGCACTGGACAATATGACGCACCTTGTTTTAGAGGGAGGAGAACAAGAAAAAAAAATTCCCCCCCTCTCTGCCCAGCGCCCCTTCAGCGAAGCGGCAGGAGGCGCTGCGCAGAGAGGGGGAGAATTTCCCCCCTCTTCTTTTCCCACTCTAAAACAAGGTGCCGTTTAAGGTGCGTTCAGGCGGCTACCTTGGAAGCCTGGAGAGCGAGAGGGGTCGGTGCGCACCGACCCCTCTTGCTCTCCAGGCTTCAGGTTCCTTTCGACCTGCTCTTTGGGGCTGGCGGAGGGAAGCCCACCACCAGCCCCAAAGAGCAGGTCAGGGAGCAGCAGAAAGGCGCAGCGGAGAGGCTGCTGCAATAGCCGCGCGTCACCTCTCCAGCTGGGAGAGGGTCGCGGGGGGCTTCTTTAGCCGCACGCGCGCTTTCCCCGCTGGAGAGGTGGTGCGCGGCTAAAGAGTCTCCTGCCATAGCCGCGCGTCACCTCTCCAGCCGCCAGAGGGTTGCAGGGCTATGCCGTCTTCGCTCCATAGGACGCACACACATTTCCCCTTCATTTTTGAAGGGGAAAAAGTGCGTCCTATGGTGCGAAAAATACGGTACTAAGCAGCTGACAGATTAGACAGTTTATGCCTATAAAATGCAAGGCAGACACAAGAGCAGAGCAGGATCAAAAGGAAATCTTTTATCGAGCCTAATGTTACTAGTAATACTTTGAATCACTGCATCAAGCCAATTTTCATGCTTGTTTTTAAGTTTGGTAGAAAAGTCACAAGTGGAAAAATTAAGTAAAGAACACTGGTTAGCCACAAAACTGGACACACCTGGCTGCATAACCACCAAAAGAAACTGACTTCATTAGTTCTAGGGGCAGGAGAGTAAAATTTATATATGAAATCTGCCTGCACCAGTAGAATTGCTGAGGCCAAAGGCTTTCTTTCTGTTTTTACAGCTGTGTCAAGTTTTGGGTCTCAACTCTTGCCAACAATCAAGAGTGCTGAAGGAGCCCAGGTTAAAGGGTCCCAAAACTTTGCAGCTGAGATTCAGATTGCAACAATTTTAACAACTAGTCTATGAATTAATACACCATTTAAAACAGGGATAAGCATAAATTTGAAGTGAAAATGCAATGGATTGCATTGGTTCAAACCATGCTATCCTTACATCTGTAATACCAGATGGCATGTTCTAAAACTAAACAAAGCCACCAGATCTGAAATATATAATTTTAACATCCATTTTCTCTACACATTGCCAGCTATGAAAGCAATGTTTCACTTGCCTTGCCAAAATATTATCTAAGTTTTATTTTCTTCAGCATAGTTATCTTTCAAAAGTATTTCAATTAACTACAGACCTTTTTATAATTTCTTCATAAAGCTTTCCCCTAAATGAGGTTTCTTTGTAAAAGTATAGCTGACCTTCCTTGTGCCTGTTACTTATACTGCTATATCTATATGCTATGGTAGTATGAAATTACCGATTTATGCTTTTGTATAGAACTCAAAAACGGATAGATCTCAAATCAAAATTTGAGTAAACAAGTTTCATAGGTTGAAATCCCCCTTTTGGCCTAGAAAGGTATGATCAATGTTCTGGAATGAGCACTCGTTGCTTTGAGATAGTTTACTTTCTCTGCCATGAATTCTTAACATAAAAGTGAGTCCTTCTGTTTTGAGGAACATCATTGTTTGGGTCAGCAGAACAAGAAAACTATGGAATCAGACTTCCTTACAAGCTAACAATAACAAAAATTAATAATAATTGAACTTTTCTGTATGTGAAAATTCAGAAAAATATGTATAAAGCAAACAATGACTTCACATGTTTTATTCTGGCCTTCATATACAGCTTAAGAAGCCAGTGCCAGATATCTATCTACAAAAAGGACAAGGACTTAGGGCTTTACAAATGTTATTCAATCTATACTCTGTCTTTCAATACCACTCCATTTTCTTCTTTGTTACTAACCCATAAC
Organism: Podarcis raffonei; assembly: GCF_027172205.1. Taxonomy (NCBI): domain Eukaryota; kingdom Metazoa; phylum Chordata; class Lepidosauria; order Squamata; family Lacertidae; genus Podarcis; species Podarcis raffonei. The sequence goes on from NC_070607.1 coordinate 68,555,012, forward strand.
TGAAATAAAGCTTGCAGTAGTTTCAACCACACAAAGTCTCATTATAGTTAAATGATCCTCTAAATTAATTAATAAAGCAGGTATAATAGTTTGCAAAATGAGACATCCCCATCCCTATTAGCAGGGCTGGGGAACCAGAGAGTCTTCAAATGCTGTTGAGAGTCCAACTCCCCTCAGCTCCAGCCAGAATGGTCAGTGAGCAGGAAGGAAGGAAGCTGGAATCCTACAACATCTGGAAGGCTTCAGATTCCTCATCAATGATCCATAGGTTTGCAATATTTTTTTCCTGTACAAGTATTTTTATTTCTCAGGTAGGAAATAGCAATGTTTTGAACTTTAATCTTGGCTACATTTAGAGATGCAACACCTCCAGAGATTTCGAAGCCACAGAGAATAATTGCTCTAGAATCTCAAAACTAAATCAACCATCACCGGAAGGAAGCAAGGAGCAATTCAAAGAAAACTAGGCCATGTATGGTCTTTTCATCATGATGGCAGGGCTCTCTAGATTCAGAAATGCATAAGGAATTTGTGTGCTATATATGCCTACAGTTTACTCAGGAATAAGGCACTCTACTGTAGACTATCTGATATAAAAATAACAATATTATACATCCTTTTCTTAAAAACCATATCACTCATTCAAAGAGAAAAAAATATTGCACGAGAAATTTTCTCCTTATAGTGTTCCCCAAAATTTTCAGTGTTCCCACTGGAAAGTTATTTTAAAGTTCTTGAAAAAATATTCCCGTGTTTTCCCCTAGGCCTTCACATCATTAACTATGAGTTGGTAGAATTACTACTGAGAAAGTAAAACTGAATACCTTATAAAAAATATCCCATGGCAATGCCAGGAGGGTTTTTTTCTTTTTCTTCTTCTTTTTGCCTTCCCTTTTATTACATGACGGGCTTTGCCTTTTAAATCACATTGGTGAAACTGACCAAATCGAGCATATTTTCAGAAAGCATAATTTGATGGGATTTGACTTTCTGAAATAAATACTGCTTGATTAGCTAATTGTTAGCTTGTTGCTCTGGGCAGCTGATGGTATATCCTTGACCTTCCAGTGCTCTGACTGCTGCTTACTATAATTAGTTCTCAGCATTAGGCGGCACACTTTTTTATAGACTGGGAGGATGATTTGAAAACCTCCACTGTGAGTACATCATAGGAGCAGCAAGCTGACTTTTTCTCAGGTACAGAATGATGGGAGTGTCTAAGAGAGTGGCTAACACCTCTCTACAGCAACCCATGAAGTCATAGCAACTGCTGTCCATTCTGTATAAGTAGTCAGAATGCAATTTTTTCCCATCAAGGATGAACACTTGCAAAGAATCAATCCACAGTGCAATAACTGGACACCATCATTAGATTATTTCTGGCAACAAGAAATCACTGGCCAGTTGGTCAAACCTAGCATTTATACCTCATTTTGCCAAGGTCTGCCTACTTACTATCCAGTGGTTGAGGAGTTGCCTGCTAATCTCACACAGCTATGCTAAGGATTTCAGCCGAACCTAACAACCTACAGGGCTGTGGTGAGAATAAAATGGAGAAGGGGATGCCACCTTGAGCTCCTTGAAGGCAAGGCAGGTGGGATATAAATGCCATAAACAAAAACAAAAAAAATGGATGAATACATATTAGCTGTTGCTGTTACCTCAGTGTGAGGTATTTAAATTTAGTTTAAGATGAAGTTTATGGCTAGCTGTACTTGCATGTGAGAAAAGATCATTCGAAACATCATCTGTTCACTGTTCTGCTCCGTCATTCTTCCAAATACATTAAATAGTAAAATTTTAGATGGACCACATGGCTAAGGCAATCTGAATTCTGAAGCACTGGCTTCCTGACACCGACACAACATGACAGTCATGTGATAAAGGAATCTGTGCCAAAGACTACTTACTCCCATGACCTTCCCACGTTGCTCAACATCTTCCCACATAGAATGAACTATATAGCGACACATGTATTTTCCTGTTCGTCCTTCTTGCTTCATTCGTACTAAACACATCCTAGAGGATAGCAAAGGAAACACATTAGATTCTGGAAATCTTGACTTAAAGAGTATGAGAAGTACAAAGAAGGAGATGCAACTGGTGCATGACCCAGGAATATAGAGCAGCAGCGTGTCTGATAACGTTAGCACCATCCTGTAGACTGTAAGCTCCGTGGGACCATGGACATACCTGTTTTTACTATAAAACTTTGGTCAAATGTTCCCTGTATTAATAACAACAACAAAAAAAGAGGATCCAAAAGTGGCAGAGACCAAGCACCGTAAGCTCTCACTGATGGAACAAAAACCAAATGTTTTTTTCAAGTAACACTTAGCCCAACGCTTTAAAATATGCTGTATATTTGGATGTTTAGTGCTGTCACAGAGCAGTGTTGCAGCACCCTGAATGAGGTCATGGAATCTGGAGAGTTTATTTTTTAAAAAACAGTACCTCGTTTACAACAACTGCCACTTGAGGTTAAATGACACAGGTTCTTAGATTTTCTAACTACATCAACACAGCTGCAAAACTTTTTATTGTTTTACCATAAGGTCATGTTTTGTAATATATTCAATTATTCAACAACCAAACCATATTTTGAGTATAGGGAAGTTTTGCTTTAGAGATGTATTAATACAGTATCTGGGATTTTAAAAAATACTATCCATGTTATTTTAAAAAGATAATTACCTTAGAAATATGAACAGGGCAAGTTTATTCTATGCTATGGGCATATATCTGTGGAACATATAATAGGGCCTCAAGAGAGGATATTTATTTATTTATTGAACTTGTATACCGTCCTATACCCGGAGGTCTCAGGGTGGTTCACAGACCTACAGGCAGGTATCAACAGGAAAAAGCAACCTTTCAGGTGGCACTTCTCTCCTTACCTGCTGCAATCCTAATAATTATCATGCTTCAACTGATGCCATTTGCATTTTTTTAAACCTGCTAATTAAATGCAAAGATCAATTTAATGACTAGCTTGGTCCTCAGATATCTTTGGTTTCCAACACCTCAGCCTGGAGCAAGTTGGTGTGCAAGCTGTAGGATGTGTGTCCAAAATGCACGGCTTGTACTTGGCCACTGAAGACGGCTTCTGAGTACTCCTGGGATAGCCATCCTCAATTTTGTTTTGGGGTTTTTATTTTAACCACCATTAAGCAGCTAGTGCTCTCTAATAAAACATCACAGTTTCCCACTCTCCTGTTCAGCATTTTAGAAAGAGGTAAATAAAGGAGGCTTGCACAATGAAATTGATGAGCACAGGGCTGCCTCAACCTGACATCTTCAGCCTTAGGGCAAAGTGCAATCTGAGTTGTGAATGCAGGTAACACATAATAGCTTGAATGATTAAAGTATCAATGAGATGTAATTAGCTGCAAGGGTACCAGAAATATTTGGAATACATTCAACACTTACTTTTAAAAATACAAGTACAGCAATTAGCATGGCTGCTTTCAGCTGCTGTGATGGCCATCTACAGAGCTAGTTACTAGCAATTCTGTGAGTCTAACATCAGCAATGAAGAATGAACATTCAGAAGACAAGATCATTACTTTTATTATTATTTATTGCACTTATTAGTCAATTTTATTTACAAAATGTAACCCAAAGCAACTTGCAAAATTGGTTTCTGGCCGCAAGATTCAGTTTCAACTTAAATTTGGTGCAGGGTCCAAGCCACAGTCCACTTCAGAAAAAGGAAGGCTCCCTTTGCCCCTGCTGCAGGGTGGATAAATAAAGCCTGTCACAGTGCAGGCAACTCGCTCCGGGACTTCTTGTGTTGCGCTCAAAATGAAATATCTGTAACTTTTATTTGGGGGTGGGTGGGGGTGGAATTTAAGGAAATGGTATATCCTTATTAGGGAGTGAATTCTGACAAATTTCAGAAGGATACAAGCTGTGGTTTTCCAGCAAGGGTAGCCGTTGCAGTTGGGCGGAGAGGGGAGATAAAAAAGGAATCACTTAAAGTTAGTATGAATTTTTATTTGTTTTAGTCTATTGTGATTTTTACTTTCTCTGTGTTTTAAATTACGGCTGTAAATTTTTAGTGATAATTTCATTGTTTTATCATTTTTGTAAACTGCTTTGATTTTTTTTTCTACAAGTGGTATATAAATTGTATGAAACAAACAAACAAATAGGTACCAGGGTGGGGTGGGGAAACAATCTTTTATTTTCGCAGCACTCACACTTCTGAACTCCCTGCCTATTGACACCAGGCAGGTACCATTGCTGTATTCTTTTCAGCACCTTATTAACACATTTTTGTTCAGACAAGTCTTTCCAGACATACATGTGATGAATGCATATGATTTAAGCTGTTTCATCTTAACTGTCGAGTTTAATTATACAGTGGAACCTCGGCTTTCGAACATAATCTATTCTGGAAGACCGTTTGACTTCTGAAACATTCAAAAACTGAGGATCAATGGGCAGTCGGCAAAATCCATTGAAAAAATGGAGAAATGTGCCTCGGAAGTTGTTCGACTTCCGAGGCATGTTTGAAAACGGAAGCAATTACTTCTGGGTTTTTGGCATTTGGCCTTCGGCTTCCGAGACGCTTGAAAACTGAGGTTCCACTGTATTTGAATTCTTTAAATACTTTTATTTAAAGAATAAATCTTTTATTAAAATGTTAATGCTTGTTTCTTGTAAACTGCTTAGAGAGTCTATTTCCAATCAAGTGAAATATAAGTTTGTTAAATAAATAAAAATAATTAAATAAACAAGACAGATATATGCTTCCGCGCTTTTGCTCATATACAGCAAAGGTTATTTTTCTTCAACATTCCTCCTCAAGAACGCTGAGATTGGAGAGTCAAAGTAAAACAATTCCTTTTGATTACAAGCTTGACCTGTCAATCACAAGAGAGCATTCCGCTTAGCTTTCCATCCTGGTGTCTACTCTCCCTTCCCTCACAGCCTACCTAGTATTTCCCTTTCAATGTAAGCTTAAATACATTAGTTTTGCTGTTAGCAGAAAAATTTCTGCAACATTTTTAGACATCTTAATCACTGAGGCACCACGGGACCTCACTTTACTTCAGGTACCTGGTCAGATCCCCAGTTCACCTTGGGACATAACCAAAATCCCCCCAAAGCACCCTATATTAGCTCAGGATTCACGTGTCTCTGCGTCACACCTTTATTTCCCCAAACCAGTGATTAATGTGCTCTAATAAGGGACTTTCTTAAATGCACTCATGAGATGCATACACACTTTAATCTTTCAGCTGTCTCATTTTCTGAATGCCTGTTGTAAGCTAACACCACACACCACTGGAATAAAGTTCATAATATCATTTGGAACCCTGAAGTAATTGAGAAAGCTTGGAAAAGGAGAGATGAAAAAAAAGTACACATGCTATCTGGGTCATGTGGTTACACTTTGTTCGGTGACACCTTTTGAGCGTCTATACTGGTAGACTCAAATCTAGTGCTATTAACTTTCAGAGAGGCAAGCAATTGGAAAAATAATTTCCTTCCTTCTGCATCATTGCTATATCACTTTGACCTTTTCAAACACGTAACTTTAGATGAAAACTATATTTTGCCTAATTATTTTTCTTGGCCAGTTATTTAACAAATGAAGGAAAAACTCACTTTCTGAGGTGTTAAACATTCTACATGCAACCAACCTGGCATTCACTTAATCTGTAGGTACATTTTAGAGGTGCAAATGTAAATGTCAATGGTATAATTTGTTAAAGGCTTCTGACAACCAGAAAGTAAAATCACCACAGGTTCTCACAATTCAAACCACTTTTACGTAAATGTGAGATTTTCCTATAACAGCTAAATAAGAGACCTTTCCATTCAAGGTGAATGAAACCTTTATATATTTATTTATTTTAAAGTTATTCCTAGCCATATCCTTCCCCCTACTAGACTTTAGAAATAACTACAAATATTAGGCTTCTTTGACCTTTGTTTTTTAAAAAACTGCCCACAAGTCCAATATTTTTGTCACTAGCAGTGACAGACTTCTGTAGTTGGTATAGATGTTGCAGAATTCAGAAAATACAGCTTTTGAGGGGCAGAAAATATAGCTTTAAAGTTTTGCTTACCAGACGTGAAGCTGTGCTACTAAAAACCATGAGTTCAATGTGTCAGGCATCTGAAATTCTTAAAAAATATATATAATTATTTTTAAAATCCATTACTTTAATCTTTTTTTAAAAAAAGTAAATGAATTTACACAAATGTATTTTTTAATGTTTGACACTTTATTATGTTTTTATATGTATTGGAAGTCACCCAGAGTGGCAGGGGAAACCCAGCCAGATGGGCAGGGTATAAATAACAACAACATAAAATACAATAATAAATATTGTAACAAAATCAAATGTTTTCCTATGCAAAGTTTAAAAATGAATGATAATTTGCTATGCAGTTAATACCACAAGGAAGATAAATTGCCCACCAACAAAACCTCCATCTTATCTGGATTGAGCTTCAGCTTATTGCTCCTTATCAGGTTTTAGACTGACCTAGTTTCTGTTTCACTGTTGGTGTGCAATTCATAGAACAGGGAGATGTCCAAACTGTTCTGGATGGGGCTGGATACAGTGGGGATTCATGGGCCACCCACGGCATGCAGCACCTTCAAATGGTTAAGCCTGATACACCAGCTGCAGCCATGGGCGTAGCCACAGCGGTGCAGCTGCCCCCCATTAAGTAAATAAACAGAAATGCTTAACTAGCTGCCTGATTGTATTGCAGGTATTTTGATTTTGCCTCACCCCCCAGCATAAAGCCTGCCTCCCCCTTAAAATAAATCCTGGCTATGCCCATGGCTACAGCCTGTCTTTAAAAAAAAAAAAATGGGCAGCAGCTATCCACACCCTGGTAACTCATCTATATTATTGCAATGTGCTCTAGTGCTTTTTAAGACTTTTTGGAAACTTTTGTTACTGGAAAATTGAAGAACTAGGCTACTAACTAGGATAACTTCTTAAATAACTGTAGTGGCTGCAGTATATTTCCAGGAACAGTTCAAGGGCATTTAATGGCTTAGGACTCAAGACACTTGACCACACAAGCCTGCCCAAATTTTACATTATATGAAGGCCCTTCTCTAAGTTCCTGACTCCTAAAATTAGGTGATTACCAGGCAGAGGCAGTTTTATCACCCATTATGTGGAATGCCCTCTTGAAGGACTTTTGCCTGGTACCAAGTCTCATGTCTTTTCCAGTATATTTGCCCAGGCTTTTCAGCATGTTACCAAATCTCTTTTAAACCAATGGTTCTGCTAGACTTAATACTCTCCTGTGCTTCTATTGCTTCATGTACATTTTAAGTTTAATTTTATTTGCTATTTAATTGTCAGAGTCAACTTTGGTTTTTCTTAAACTGGAGAATCATAGAATTGTGGAGCTGAAAGGGACCTCAAGGGTCATCTAGTCCAAACTCCTGCAATGCAGGAGTCATAACTAAATGCAGGAATCGCAGCTAAGCATATAAACATTTTAAATAAACAACAAATACTGTATTTTGAGTGAGCAAGGTGTTAACATAAGAATGTAATACCAAGATCATGAACTATCATCATTAATATACTTGCCTTAAAATGTGTCCTGCGACCTCTCACCTCCGCAGAGGAGGAAGACAACCCCCACTGTATCCCTATGGCTCTGGGGGATTTTCTCAGCTGTGACTAGTGGTGATCAAAGAATGCTCCCTTTTTAGCCTCAGACGATTGGTCCATATAGCTCAAAATCATCTGCATGCTGACTGACAGCAGATCTTCAGGGTTTCAGACAGGAAACAGGCCTACCTGAAGATGGCAAGGACTAAAACTGGGGTGCATGTACTCTAACACTGAACTATGGCCCCCTCCCTTCAAGCTGTAGCTGACCTCTGGAATGGAGAAATGATTAGCACTCTCAAAATTATCACTCCCAAATATCCAATCTTACGAGTGAGAACCAGATTGGCTCTCTAGTTTCTGGGAGCTTCGATTAATTAAAAAACTGCAGGGATGAGAGTGGCAGCAAGCAAAACTTATGATGAACCCAACTGGTGTAGTCCACTTGTGCGTTTGATCCTTGCTCTTCATGGCTTAAGATGGGGTGGAGAAGCTGACCTAGCAGATTTCCTAAAGAGCCTACATCAAGGATACTTAAAGGATCAATTCCTTCTACCAATCTTGCCAATCCACTCAAATCACTGGAAGAAGTCTTCCTACATCTCCCAACCCCATTTGAGCATGATTAGTGGGAACATGTGGGAAAACTCTGTTACCGCAACTTTTCTAGAACTCTGTATCTTCAGAGATTCATATGGCACCTTCTCTGGGGACATCTCACCACTTTTTTATTCATTTTTTATTCATTAGGCAAGCCTTCTGTCTGCAACTTGGTTAATTTTACATGTTTACTTCTTTAGTTTTTGTGGTTTTGTTGATTCTGTTATATACTGGAAAGATGAGGAAAAATGGATTAATGATTTCTGGTTGTCCACTCAATTGCTCATTATACACTGATCTATTAGTTGAAAACCACTCTCTTGTTTAACAGCCAAGTCATTAATTATTATTGCAGGGCCATATTAATGATAGCTCTCTTCCAAACATGGGCTTCACATTCCATTCTGTGCTTGAATAATTAAAGGATCATAGGATGGTTGAAAAACAAGTTGAGCATACAGGAGTGGCAACAGGGCAGGAAACTCAGTGCCTGGGTTACCTGCAGTGACAGTGAAGACTAGTGTTTTCATATTGGTAAGATTTGGTTTTTTTAAAAAAGTAGGTTGGATATGAATGACCTCTTTCTTTTCCTTTTAAATATGCAATATGTTGCCTGTATAGCGGGCTTTGTTTCATAAGAACTGTTCCTTATAACAGGCAGAAATAAGTGTAGGCATACACACTTACAAGGAAATAAGCAAGATTTGAGCATTAAACCCACGCTGCAGGCTGTCCTACTTCCTCCATAACCTAAGGGTGGGGATGTAATAGAAGTGAATAAGAGATGAGAGATGGAAAACTTACTGTTAAAGAATTCCTCATAGTCTGTTTTCTCCACACAGCATGTGTACATTCGCAGGGCTGCTATTTTGATTTTCTGGAGAGGAAAAACAATTGCTTTTACTACTCACAACATGCGTAATGTGAGAGTTTTCATTAATCACACCAAATACACTTCTTCTGCTATCAAAACTATACATTTGTTTAGGGACTGTAATAAAATAGTCTGGCTATCTTAAAACATTTGCAGAAATAATTGTGGAAATGGCCTTCAGTCTTTTGAGATACTTATATTATTCTGCTATGTTTGTTGCTATTTTACTGTGAAGCACTCTCCCATACTAAAAACAAACCAAAATACTAAGTTAACTTTTGGGTTATCATATCGATGACTCCAAATGCTCAAACTGTCTAGTCAGCAGTGCACCATTTTTATCAACATCTGTCAAGGTTTTTTGCATGCATTTCAGCTCTTCACACATTTAGGCCATCTAAACTCCTGTTAATGACAATCATGAGCAATACTGTTTTCTAATGTGTTTGCTGTTTCATTCCATTATATGGAGATCTGATGAGTAAGTTCATAAATGAAAAAAATATCTGCATACTGTACTCACTTCTAAGACTAGCCCTTCCAAGGTCTCGTTTCATGTATACCATTTATACATTGACACATTAGTCAATATTCCAGCCAATATTTTTTTCTACTCCGCCAATAAAAGTTGACACAGTTCCATGTTCTTAAGTCAAGAAACACATTATGTTTACTGGATTTTCCTGCCACAGAATGATATTTTGTTGGGCTGGCAATATTCTTAAACTTATACTGGCTAGTAGCCACCATCTCTTTTCAGTCCAGGAAATTATGACTAACCAATTTATTATTTACACTAACAATTTCTTGGGCAGTAAAAATTATAGCAATTGATTAATTAGTTCTTCAGGTCCTCTAATCCTAACCCTTCCCCTTTCTAAGAACTCCAACTTGTCTAGACCAGTTTTTTTTAAAAAAAACCAACAACAGTGTAGGAGACTGCAAGCCAATTTCCAGACAGGTTTCTGGTGAGCCTCTGCAAAGTTAAAATAAAGACAAAGAAAGAGCAGGACGCTCAATACTCCTCCATCTCAGATCTGGGAAAAAGCAAGAGCAGCAAGAGAAAAAGACCCTCAAAGGGCCCATAAAGGAAATTATAATGAAAACAAAGATCATCTGGAAAATAAGCTGAATGAGCCCACAGTGACAACATATCAGAGAATATATGGCACATGTGAAGGAGCACATGCTCTGTGCAGTTTTGAGTACTAGGCTCAATGAATGCATGTATACAAAAGATGGACTGAGGATCTTCACCCTATGCAAATCACCCCACAAGTTTCAGCCCCATTCTATTCCCTATTATACTTGTTGCAGTGCAAGCACAAGATGTGCAAGAGAAGCAGATGGGAAAACCTCTGACTCAGTTGCTGAAATACAAAACTCACTTCTTCACTACAGCAAAAGTGTGCTCTGGCATTAGCCCAGGCTCCACCCACTCCAGATTTTTTTAAGCCCCTTGTGTTGGCATTCCTGTGCTATGTAGAACTTTTTTTTTTTTTTTGTTAGAACTAGAGCCAAAGGATTCAAAAGCACAAGGAGTCCCTTTGTGCTGCTGCTAGAAGCCCAGAGCCTAATGCTATATTCCAGAATCTAGATTGGGCTCTTTAGTTCCAATTTGATTGGCCAAGTATTTATTTAAACTGCATCTCACAAGGTTGCAGAAGCACCCAGAAATCCAGGTGCTATTTAGTGAACTAGTTGACATTCTTATTTTTTTTTCCCTGTGTTGTTGGCAGTAAAAGTGGAAGCACACATGCTTAGTATGAAACAAGAACCCAAATGTAATCCCTGCCATCGCCAGCTAAAAGTGTCAGGTTGTGTGTAATGTGAAAGACCCTGGCCAACATCCCTAGAGAGCCAATATAAGTCAGATGAGGCAATGCAAGACTATATGGGCCAGGCCAAAAATGTCTGATCTGGTATAAGGCAGCTTCCTATAGGGCAAGCATAGGGAACATCTGGCCCATGGGGCAAACCAGGCCTGCCAGGGGTCCTCATTTGGTATGTAAATCCATTTCTCCTCAGCTACACGCATCTGACATCAAGGTAATGCTGTGGCTACAAAGCACAAAAAGGAGTGTTGGAGTGCACTCCTCATCATTCTTCTGCAAATGGGACTTGTATTTAGCACATTTTAAATTTGGTTCCAAATTCAATAATTGCTGGGATTGGCTCCATTAAGGAAAAAATCTTCCTTTCCAGATGAACCCTGAATTTAAGCTGCACTTGCAAAGGAAGGAAAAAAAGAATCCATGTGTACTAAAACACCAGACACCACAATGGAATCAAGGTAGCTGATAAGCAGGCAGAATAACTCAAGTTATATCTAAAACATATTGCTAACCATATTGCTATGTGAATTATCTATATGAAGCCACAGGGAGAAGTCATTTTTCTCTTCTGCAAGCTTATTCTGAGGAGACTGTGGAGCTCCTAAACCATTTGGGGAGAATGAGGGAGAAGCTTAACCCAGATATGACATAGGTACTGTGGGTGGGACAGTTGACACCTTTGTATAGAGCTTTTCAGCCTGTCCTTGACACTGTTGCACTAAACCTAAAGGATCAGTTGGCAGTTAGTTGGTATTTCCGGAATTACTGCTGTCTGGGAAAGCTCTGGTGATGATGGTAGCTTAGGCTGGTACTCCAACTGCAACCCTATGAGAGAGGTCAGATCTCGCCTCAGTCATTCATGCATTTGTCACATCCAGATTGGACCACTGTAATATTCTACATGGGGCTGCCTTTGAAGATGGTTGGGAAACCTCAGCTGGAACAAAGTGTAACCAATCGGTTACAGGTGGGTATAGTCAGAACATACTACACTGATGTTGTATCAGTTGCACTGGTTGCCAGTTCATTTCCAGGCCCAATCTAAGGTTCTGGTTCTTACATTTTAAGTCCTGAATGATATTGAAAAGAATGCCTATACTCATTACCTGTACCGTGATCTGTGTCACAGTAATACAGTGGTACCTCATTTTAAGAACAGCCCTGTTTACGAACTATTCCGTATAAGAACTCCGCAAAACTGGAAGTAGTGTTCCGGTTAGTGAACTTTACTTCGGTCTAAGAACAGAAGCCAAATGGTGGAAGGGCACCGACAGCGGGAGGCCTCATTAGGGAAAGCATGCCTCAGTTTAAAAATAGCTTTGGTTTAAGAATGTACTTCCGGAACGGATTAAGTTCATAAACCGAGGTACCACTGTATAGGGCCTTCTTGCTCTACTACTAAGTTCAGTAGTAGAGTTATGGGACTGGAAAAATTAATCCCAAATGGAATTGTAATAACTGACTAGTAACTTCAGTGTGCTTTCTTTCGAATAACCTCTCAAAGTATTGTTACATTGTGACACCATACTAACATTCCAACTATCTTCCACCAAGTTTTCCCTCAAGTATAGTAATTAGAACAGCAAACATCTAGATTTTGCTCCCATCTGCCTTTGTAAAATTTCTAATAGTTGGTGCAAGCATAGAAGCTAAGCTTTAAGTTCTCATAAGATTCTTAGTTCTTTCAAGAAGACCAGCTCAAATAAGTATCTACCACTTATTTTTAAGAACCTTCCTTTAAAGAAATAGTATTTAATTTCACAAATTGAACAACTCCATATTACAGGAATGTTTACAGTATTTTGACTACATGGAAAATTATAAGTATGACAGTTATAGAAATGCTTAATTTAGTGAAAACTCCCATTTTCACATCCCAATGCCATAGGCAGTTTGACAGTATACCACATCCAATTCCAACTTGACAGCATGGGCAGGAGGGTCAATTGTGGTACTGAAGAGAAGCACTATAACATAAACCGTACTTTTGATTGATATAACACTAGACATAGGTAGGTACAACTTTCTAGTTCTCTTTAAAAACATAGTTGAAATCCCAGGAAATTGGTATCTGGAGGGCTCAGATAGGAGGCAGTTTTTTTTTAAGCAGTGAGGATAGTTAGTGGATGAAATGAATCCAAGAGAGGTGATGGAATAATCATTTCCAGACCTCAGACTAAGTGACCGTAGGCTTGCTTGTGAACACTATCGTTGGTGCTTACTATGGAATGCAATGTTTGTGAGAGTCAAGGAATCCCATGTATGCTAGCCAAACCATCTGCTCAGTCAGTCAGTTTTTATAGATTCAGCTACATCCATGTCTATACAACATAAAATCACAATGCAATCCAAGCCAGCCAGATCAAAATTTCACAGGGCCCAGGATGGAGCTTCATACCAGCCCATGATGGTATATGGGGTCATTACTAGAAATGGGGCCTCTGAGAACTTTCCATGTTACTAAGGTGCCAGGCCAGCAGCAGAAGTAGTCCAATAATGCCAGTGGCATTATCCTTATCTTCAAGTAATAACATCTTAAAAGATCAACAGGCTTATCAAATCAATGATTGTAGAGATGGGTTGGCAGACAGTTATTTTGTTGTGTAACATCAGTATATGCTCTTGAGATGTTTTCATCTAATCTAATTTTGATTCATTGTTGTATCTGGATAAAATTTTACTGCACTGCTTTTTATATTATATTTATTGTGTTATTTCACTGTACACTGCCCTGTCATGGCAACTGCCCTGAAAGGAGGTCTATAAATCTTTTAATAAAATAAAATACACACACAGGAGAAGACTAAAAGGAACTGAAATTAAAAATAAAGCTTCTAAACAAAAGCAGCTGGTGCATTTGCTACGGAAAGAGGAGCATTCCAGGGGCTGGGGGTGAAGATCAATCTATCTCCTGGACAAAGCTCAAGAGATACCATCACCACCACACCCGGAATTGCCCCTGTCCCATCCTCTTTAACAAATTTAGCAAGTCACTGTGTACACCCCCACCCCATCCTATCAATGTATTTTTAGACAGGTCATTCAAGGTGAGATATGAGCTCTGTTGTTGTTTTAGACATATTTTATGTTTATAATGTATTTTTACTTCATTTGGCCTTTTTTCACCCAAAGAATTTTAGTGCCTTTGAGCCCCTGGGGGTGAGACATATTGATAATAGAAAAAACTGCTGTAAGACACTCTGGGATTAAGTGGAATATCAATAAATAAATCAGATGGTAGTTCCACCAGAAAATGTGGTACAAATATCCAGCCAGTCCACTATAATTGGCTAAAATCTGCACATACACAAGCTTTTAACCATTCAGATACAAATGTGAAGTAGCATTGCAATCCTACAGATGTGTACCTGAGAGTGAGCCCCTACTGTACTCAGTGGGACTTCCTTCTAAGGATTGCACCGTAAAAGACATTCAGACATGTGCTTGTAAGCAGAAGTTTGAACTACTTTATTCTGGTAGTCCTTCCTGATTTAGAGCCACTGAAAACAAGATGAATTTTTTACCCATTTGTTATATTTTAGTGGTCCTGTGAAACCCATTGCTTCTATTATCTTCGTGAAAGCACCTACTTTCTCTTCAGATGGCTGAGGGGAGTCTTTGGCTGTAAAAACCTATAATAAAAGCAAAGAAATATGTTAACAGGAGTCACATCTTAATCAACAAAGCATTGTCTGCAAATTAAAGCTACATTAAGCCAAAAGGTATGCTTCACACATTGGAGGAAAGGTATTGTCCAGGCCAGCCCAATCTGGAGTAGGAGGTGGAGGCTGCCATGCCTATCTGCCACATGCATGGTCCTATTTGACCAGGCCACACAAATGTGAAATCCGGTGTCTGTGTAGCCTTGGCGGTGTAAGTGACTGTGCAATGTGGGCTCGTCTGTGTTAGACTTTATGCTTCTATATCACATTTACATGTTATACATGTTTGTGGGCCTCCAGTAGTCCTGAAGATGGGATAAGTGTATCCCACGAGGTGGGAAAACATTATCTTTCCACATTGTTGGGAAGAAATCAAAGCCATTAAAGGTAAAGGTACCCCTGCCCGTACGGGCCAGTCGTGTCCGACTCTAGGGTTGTGCGCTCATCTCACTTAAGAGGCCGGGAGCCAGCGCTGTCCGGAGACACTTCCAGGTCACGTGGCCAGCATGACGAAGCTGCTCTGGCGAGCCAGCACCAGCGCAGCACATGGAAACGCTGTTTACCTTCCCGCTATAAAGCGGTACCTATTTATCTACTTGCACTTAGGGGTGCTTTCAAACTGCTAGGTGGGCAGGAGCTGGGACCGAAAGACGGGAGCTCACCCCGCCGCGGGGATTCGAACCGCCGACCATACGATCGGCAAGTCCTAGGCACTGAGGTTTTACCCACAGCGCCACCCGCGTCCCCTGCCACCCGCGTCCCCTTCAAAGCCATTACATGACAATAAAAACAGTGTTTCTGATTACCTTTGTCACTTCAATAATATTCTTAAGCCTTAAAAAAACAACCATTGTTCCTAACATGGGAACACATAAAAACCACACAGCATGGTCTGCAACAGTAACAGTAACTCTGTGTTCCAACTGGCGGCTGGACTAGTTGAAGAGAGTTAGGAATGAAGGCCACATGTTTGCGTATGTGGCCACATGGTTGCCTATGAGAAATAAGACGTCCAGCCCTATGAGATAATATATTATTAGCAATACATTTGGCCTTCCTGTTCTAATTAACCAGGTAATTTATGCCTACATGAACTTGAAGAAGCCAATGTGAGGCTGGCGCTTTAAAGAAACAGAGAAATCCATGACCAAAAGCACTATATGCAACATGAAAAACAAGATTCGACAAATTCATGTATATACCTATAGCTATAAGTCAGGATGAGAGGTTACTGATCGCTGTCTAAATATACTTTCAAAACCCTGAAATGAACAATCGGAGATGGAAGATCTCACAAAAAAGCTTATTCCTGTACAGTTAAGTTTTATCTTAACAATTTTTACTGTTAAATGCTTATTTGTCCCTTTAAAACTAGCATTATATTGCCTACTAATAGCAGCATACAAGAACTTCATTAAACATCCTTCTAACGTGCGTGTAAAAGGAACTGGGCTCTGAAATGTAGTTCACATAGTACATTGTATATGCTCTTCCTTCTAGAAGACTGTTAAGAACTGTACAGTTGTTAATTTTATAAGCCTTAAACTATCACAAGTGAAAATGAGAATACCTTAGGTTCAATTCAGACCTGAAAAAAGGTGAAGCAAATTGTTTGCCACTAAGCAGGTCCACTAAGCACATGTGATAATGCATTCTGGAATAGACTCCTCTTTTAAGAATATTCGGTTCCCTATATTTTCAAATTGTCTACCCAAACTCTTGAGCTCTCTTTTAATCAGTCTAAATACCATAATGGACTTCGAGTCTTTTGAAGTTAGTAGTTTCAGGGGCGCCGTTTCAGAAGAAAGGCATGAAAGAATATGGTATAAAGAGATTCAGCAGTTCAAACGTATCTACTCTGAGATACATTTTATCTGTTTTCATGTCTTGTAATAAAAACAAGAACAACACAGCATGGTGACTTTTTTGTAAGCAGCAAAGATTCTCTTTGGCATGTAAGCAAAGCACACAAGACCATTTACGGTACTTGTTTTCTAAAGAGATATGGCAGTATGTGAAGCCATGTGATGGTCCGAAATACAAGTGTTTCTGATGAATAGTCACATGTGATCTGCAATTCCAGGGTAAGGAAAGCAGATATTGCCCATATCTACCCTCTAGAAATGGTACACCTAAACAATTATTTATTTTATTTTATTTAACAAAATGCTTATATTATTGGTTGTAATAAAATCTCAAAACGGCTCACAAAAAAATTAAAATATTAAATTAAAATGATAGAAGAGAGTTAAAAACATATATATAAATAATAAAAAGTAATTAAAATGAACAATAAACTAAAGTATTCTGATACTACCTTGTCATACAAGTTAGTGGACATACTGACTAAAGTGTCTTCAACAGCTAGCACTTTCCAGTACCTCTGCTACTGTCATTGCAGGAGATGGTGGATTGATGCTGGCTAAAATGATAACACAGCTGCCTGGAGCAACTGCTGTTTGAGCCACTTACAAAGTGTACATATGAAGTGCCCTGTCCCTGCCCATACTGCTCCCTTTTTCTGTGAAGATACTCCATAGGTGCATCTCTTTGAGCCAAGTAGTCTTCGACAGGCATCAAGGACACTGGATGGATGGCCCTCACACTAGAGGGTTTCCTAATGAAGATCCAATAACAACAACAAAACTATGAAAATAAATCACAGCAGTAGGCTCTACAATTAGGCATACAGCTCATTTCTTAATTCCCCATGTTGGTTTCTTACTGTAGATATGAGCCTCTTCAGACAATTATTGTAGTGCCCCCCAAGTTGAACAAATCATAAGTCGGGGGGCAGAACCTATGATTCACAGTCCAGATGTGGCCCTCAGGGCCTCTCTATTAGGACTTTGACTCTCCTTGAGAGACACCTCTCCTTGGCCCTTTACCCTTACCAGCCCCACTTTGTCCTCTCCTGCACCCCACAGCTTACCTATGAAGTGGCTGACAATATGCCCACCCTTATGTTTACAATATGGATGGGGGAATAGATTAACTGAAGGCAGTGGATCTGCGATGGTTAATGATGTGAGTGAATATGAAAAGAACAAATGCTTGTATGGGGATAGTTGTGTGAGAGAACAACTAGGGCATGTGATTGTGAAGGGTGTGTGTGTGTGTGTGTGTGTGTGTGTGTGTGTGAGAGAGAGAGAGAGAGAGAGAGAGAGAGAGAGAGAGAGAGAGTATGTAATGCATGCCTGTGTATAGGTGTGTGAGAAAATAAATGAACTGAATGGCTGTAGCCTCACCTACTTTTGACACCAGCCCCCAGAAAGTTAGCTACAAGGGAATGCAGTCCTTGGCTTGAAAAACATCACCCATCCCTGTCACCAAGATAGAAAACACTTTTCATGTTTTCATAAAGAGTAAGAAGTTAAGAGAAAACCCAATCTGACATTTTCTTTACATTCTGGAAAGAGGAAAGGTGAGGGGGTGGGACTAGAGAAATATATGGGCCTGTTCCAGCTGTGAAGCTTGCCAACTTGGCATTTTAAAAAAGTATTCAACCAGATGAACAAGTGAAATACAGTGTGCATTTAGCTGTGAAACTGCTGCAATATTTAACAGCTTATGTATCTGAATTACTATGCAGGGCCCTTAGCATGTGACATAACCTAACTCACAATTAATGTCTCAGAGGCAGCTGAGTGAAAATGGACATACTCAGGACCAAAATTTTGTAACTGCATCTCAAGCACTTCCTAAACTACTTTCCAGATTAGGTTTAGTCAGATGATATTTTTTTAATTTTAAAAAAGTACTGGCTATGCTTATTCCAGGTTGTTGAGAAACCACTCACCCAGTATGGAGAGGAAGAATTCACTATTCGCTTCAGGCAACTTGACAACAGCAAGTTGTGCCCATTGTTAAAGAGTGTCTGGGGTTTGTTGTTTCAAGCCCAAGTGCCGCAAATTATTAGTGCAGGTACATGCGGGCTGACAAGCAAGAAACCATTTTTGTGTCTTTTTTTAAAAAAACAACCATATTTTTTTTACAAAGCTGGCTTAGTTGATAACTGCAATTTAGCACTTCCATGTCAGTGTTTCCCCTGCTCTACACCAATGCTCACAACTTTTTTGTCATTCAGTCTCCTTCCCTCTTTTGCTTTATTCTCCCAGTCTGTTAACCCTCCTCACAGAGTATGGCATAAAAAGCATACGGACTTTCACACACCAAAGGAATTTGGGATACATGTGGCCCATGCCATATGGCTGGCTTCAACAGACTACAAGCCAAGTCATTTCCACTGCACACCTCCAAATCTAGAAAAAGGAGCAGTAGAACCCTAGGGACAAGATTCTTAGCCTTATATCTCCCCGCAAACAGGCAAGAGGATTATACCTAGTGTACATTATGAATTTACCAAGGTGCAAAAATAGCTCATGCCATGGTGTGTGTGACTAGTTTTGATGATAGCAAATCTACAGGATTTTTTTAAAAAATTGCTTAAAATATCAGCCTGGTAGCCATGAGATCAGCAGATAAGAATTTTTAAACTTTTAAATATATTCCCCCCCCCCGTAACTTTAAAAAATAGTTTTAGTTGTTTTTTAAAAAATGTTTTATCATTGCTATGCCTGCCACCCTGGGCCCCTTTGGTAAGAGGGCAGATATAAGTCAAATAAATCACCAACACCATCAGGCACAATAAAGATACGTTGACATAAGAATTGCTTTGGATAGCTATTAGCTGAATCAGAAAAGATGCAATGCAAGATGCAACTAAAAACAGTTCTCAGAGATCATTTGCCCACTCTGATTTTGAATGCATTAAAAATTGTAGTATAAAAAGCAATCTCATTTTTCTTCCTTGTGGATCTTAGTAGTCAGAATAACTTGGTATCCTATTTGTGCCATCTCACCCCTTAGCATTCTGGTTTATAGCCATTTAAGATCTTCCATGAATTTGTCTGAATCATTGAAAGTATTCTGCCAGTTTCAGCAGGTGTCACTTCCTCAGATTACTCTGGGATTTAATGCTTCTCCTGCATAATAAGACAACAAAGACTGTGCATTTAAAGTTTTGCTTGAAACCTGTTAACTCAAAAAATCCCAACCCCCAATAGAACCACAATCCTAGTTCAATAGGGGCAGACAGCATTTTTGAAATACAAGTCTTCACTTTGGTCTGACCTTGTTTGTGTGATGAAGTGTTCTGTTTGGCTGCTTTACTGTACCAATGGTTTGTATTAATCCACAGCAAACTTGGGTTAGTTGTGACTGGCCATTCTTGCGTCTCTGGTAAAACAACAAAGAGAAATAACCAAGCATAAAAAATAGTAGTATGGAAGGGCAACAGTGGATCATACAATTAGGCACACAAATCACACATTAGTGTTTCCCTATGGAAGAATTTCAGATCATAGACTTGCAAAGTTATCAGGTTTATTATACACATGAGCACAGATGAAGAAAAGTGGCAAATACATAAGGAAAGAGTTACATTGCTTGGCCTTCTAAACTTACCAGCTTCATACACCAGAAAAGATGAAAAGGTCATGAAGACACCACACACCCTCGACCTAAGAAATATTGCAACTATCAGGAATCTCTTAAAAACATAAGAAGAGCCTGCTGGATCAGGCCAAAGGCTCATCTTTTCCAACATCCTGTTTTTACAGTGGCCAACCAGATACCCATAGGAAATCTGCAAGCAGAATCTTCACACAACAGCACTCTGCCTTCTTGTGATTCCCAGCAACTGGGAACAATTACAGTAAAAGTTATCTCAATGAAACTGAAAAGTCTGCATTCTTTTTGTATATGCTTGGATGTGGTATAGAGCTTATGGTATTTATTATTTGCTTCCTATTTTCATCAACATTCAAATAGCAAATACCCATGTCAGACCATTTAAAATATTGATAACTGTCTCATATCCTTGAGGCACTCATAGACTAAAGCAAATGATGAGCAGCCACACAGCTTTCCTTTAGACTGTCTTTCTGACACAAGGCTTTAGTCTGATACCATTTCCAGTTAGTGCATCCATAAAACCACTGAGAGCTGTAAGCCTAAAGAATTACACTCAATATTTAATCTGTTTTGTGAGGAATAATGTTCCATATTGTATATATCATGCTGGGCCTTGAGAAAGGGTAAATACTAGCATGGCAAGTCACACCTGGCTCAAACTATTCAGTTCCCTGAAATAAGAGTAAATACAAGCCATGGAAAGTTAACATTGGAATGTTAGAGAGTAGACTTGCTGGATCAGCTCTCAGACCTATCTAGCCCAGCATTCTGTTCCCACAGTGGCCAACCAAATACCTGTGGGAAGCTCACAAGCAGGACATGAGGGCACTCTCACACTCATGTTCTCCAGAAGTTTTATTCAGAGGCATTATGAAATACTAACCATTGAACCACTAGAGATTTGCAATGCATTTCTCTTAGGGCTCTGAAAAAAACAACAACTGAACAGTTGAATTCCATGATAAGCTCTAGCAAAGTTCTCATTCTTGCAATTTTAAAAAAAAAATTGTACCTGGAGAGTGCCATGGAGCATCCTGCCCCATTGTTGCTGAGCTAATGTCGTTTGTATCAATCCACTGCATAATGCAATCCATTGTGGTACTCCAGCTCGATGAGTCTATAAAATAATAGCCACTAATCAGCAGTGATTATTTTGACCAGCATTATCAAACACCCACCTTCCTATAACCCCATGTTTGAATAATACTGTAAAAATACAAGTGCTGCTCATCTGAAGATTCTGTATCTCCTCAGCACGACTCAGTATGAACAATTATAGTTCAAAGTAACATACTGCTAGAAGTTCAAATATGTAATGGGCATGCAGAAGTATCTGCTCAGGCAAACTGATACGTTCTCTACTAAGAGCTGTGAAGTCTTAACTAAAATCACAAAGATATGAAGAAAAACAACTAAATGTTCCCAGTGTAAAAGGACCCACAATCATTCTACATGACTGATACAAGCAAAAGTCAGGAAGTTATATAACTGGCTCCATGTGTCTAAATTATTTCCTGCCTCAAGACATTGTGTGTCTTACCACACCTTGCTCACTGCTATTCTCTTATATAATTATATCCTAGATTATATAATCAGGGTAACATGGCTTAACTTCTAAAAGATCCTGCCTGGCCAAAGAAGATTGGATAAATCAACCCACATGTCCCTTCCAGTTCCAGCCCTTTTGCTGACTACATAGCCCATAAGAAGAATGTTATAACAGACAATGAGACTTAAAAGGCTGCTGCTAGTAAGCAATCAGAAAAGCCAAAAAGAGGTTTAGCTTCCTATTCTTTAGGTTTAAGCCAGGAGTGGGGAGCCTTGGCCATAAATATGACTCTCCCCAGACTCACACCTCACCAGCCCTGTTTCATACCCCAAATGTCTTTGCTTGGCTGGAATGTGTATTTGAACTCTGATAATGCTTCTTGCTTCCCTGAATGGAGGGTGTGTGTGTGTGTGTGTGTGTGTGTGTGTGTGTTTACAAATATAAACTTTCTATGTGTTGCTTTCTCCACATTGCCTCTGGCCCTTTCCACCAGTGGCACACAGCTCCCAGAAGGTGGCCCAGAAGGATATGCAGCACTCCAGCTGACAGGTATGCCCCATTTCTGATTTAAGCCATACAGACACAGAGAACCAGGCATGAAATGGTGCAGTGAAAACAGAGCTGAAAAATGTGGCACTTAAGTCAAGACCATCTCTGCAAAGAGCTTTGACTCAGAGCCCACCTCCATTGCCATTACAAATATTTAAAAAATAGCACTACTGTACTATTAATTATGACAGAGCATGAGCCAGACTATTAAATTAAGAGCTGAAGATCCTGGTTATACAACCAGAGCTTCTGCCTCAGCCGCTGAAGTTACTTTACAAGCATTGTAATGGTTAGTGTTGGACTAGGACCTCGGAGACCAGGGCCATGAAGCTCACTGGGTGATCTTGGGCCAGTCACCATCTCTCAACCTAACCTACCTCACAGGGTTGTTGTGGGGATTAATTGAGAAGGGGGTACTATGTATGCCACCTTGAGCTCTCTGGATGAAAAGGTGGGATATAAATGCAACAAATAATTTTATGCCTAATTCTGTGAAGGCCGGTGATGCTTCTACGACGGGTCCCAACAGAAGCAGCTACGGCGCTTTCGTCCTTCCCACAGCAACGTCTGTCACCTCGCCGAAGCCTCCAAGGGCAAAGCTTTCCATGGGCAGCAGGAACCCTCGCTCCCGATTTCCTCAGCCTTCCCACCGCCAACCTGGTCGCAGCTTGTGGGGCTGCCCACCGACAGCCCCCTGCGGACCCTTCTCTCCCCCCGCAACACACGCCCACCCCGCGCCCCTTGGCTGGCTCAAGCCCGCCGCCCCGGAGAGGCTGCCCGAAGCCGGCCTCCCCAGCCCTGTCCCTCGGGCCCTGCAGGCCGAGAGAGCGGTGCCGGCCGCCGAGCTGACGAAGGCAGCGCGCAAAGGCAGTCGCCAACCTCACTCACCACAACCCTCACCAGCGCCGCCATAATCCTTCAAGGACGAGCTTCCGCTTCCGCCAAACTTCAAAGTGCTTCCGCTCCTTCATCCGATGCCGGCGCCGCCACCTAGTCCCCCCGGGATGCTCTGCGGAGCGTGTCTAGCCGGGGGCGGCGGTGCATGCGCCTGAAGAAGCTCCTTCGTAGCCTCGATGGTAGTTTTGCGCCAGGGGCGTAATAACGGAGCTCTATTTGCGGGAGCTGCCATAGGGGCGACCTGTGCCTGTGGGGCAGCTCGCAGCTCGTATTTATTATGGGGAAGCCAGGAGACTTTCCGTAGGGGGTGAGGGGGGCTGGCTGTTGGGAAACGCCGTGAAGGTTTCTTTTAATTTTATCCTCCTCAAAATCTGTTCAAAATCTCCTCAAAATCTGTTCCCCGTAAAGCCTCGGAAACTTGATGTATTTTTAATGGTGAGGAAGGTGCTTTCTAGCAGTGCCGGATTTACGTATAAGCTAAACAAGCTATAGCTTAGGGCCCCACTCTTTTGGGGGGCCCCAAAAAAGTTATAAAGGAAAAAAACAACTGGATGTACATTTCCAAAATATAAGATAAAAAACAAATAAAACAAAATTAAGATTATGAGTCTGTAAATTGTGTTTCTAAAGGAACTTTTGTTATTGCCAAATGCCAATGTGTTTGCATTATTAAGTTTGTTATGAATAAAAAATCATTTTAAGTTAGAGCTTAATAATTATTTCACTATTAATATACTTCTTCTTAATTGTATTTCAGTTCAACAATTACTTTGATAAAATACATATTTTGTTATGTGTAAATGGCTTTAAATACCTATTCGGTACATAAATTACCAAATAGCATATATTCAAAGCAAAAGACAGCGACAATTTGTTGTTGACAAAGGACAGCTAGACATATAAAGGGCCCCATTACCTTCAGTAGCTTAGGGCCTCATCAAACCTAAATCCGGCCCTGCTTTCAAGAATGTGCAGAGTGTGATTTTCTCCCACCAGTTAGTAGCCACAACCAGCTCCCCCAACACACATACCAAGGATGAGGTGGCAGGACCTAATTCTGGCCACGTTGTTCTCTCTTCTCACCCTCTTCTTGTGCACTTAACCAGTGCCATAACTAGCCATAACCACCTGGTGCAAACCATACATTTGGTGTGACACCCATGTCAACTGCGAATGTATGTTTAGATTAGAACCACAGATTTATAATTACATAAGAAAAGCTTAAAAAATCAGTGACAGCTGGTAAGATTTTGTCTAGGCAGGGCTGTGATTTTTAACCTTGTGGCTTTTTCACAGTAAGACTAATATAGCAGTCATTTTGGAAAGTGTACCATTTCACATGTATACTGTCTCACGAAAAAAACAACCTCCATCAATTATTCTGTGCACTTTTATGGACAGGGGAAGAGGTTCTGTATAAGGGAGCAACAGCATTTCCTCCATGCTGCATTCAATATATTTTGAACTTTGCTCTGAGAGGCATGTTGGAAGCAGATACACTTTTTCGGGAAATACGACAACAATAATTTATTTATTAAACCTTGCGCATCTGACTTTGTTGCCCCAGCCATTCTGGGAGGCTTCCAATAAAAATACAAGGGGAAAACCAACATAAAAAATTAAAAGCTTCCTAAAACAGGGTTGCCTTCAGATGTCTATGAAAATTTTTACAGTTGTTTAACTCTTTGACATCTGCAATCAAGCAGTCTTTCCTGACTAAACAGCTGCTGCTGCTGCTGCAGTAACTTTTAATGAGTGAATGCAGGGAAATGATTAATACAGAGCTTGTTGCTACATAAGCCACCAACCATTTCTCCTCCAATCAAATTCACAAAAATAAATACAAAATTGATAGATATAGAGACACACAGTGTCCACTGTTCTCTCTCTTATCCCCCACCCCACCTCTAGAAAGGGCTACAAAACAAATACTATATAAAAGAAACAAACAAAAACGCTTCTCATAGTAGGAAACACACTCTCTTGCTTTTCTGGTTTACCAGAACATGCTAAAAAGTATGAGGAGCTCTGGCCTACAAGAAAAGATTGGAACCTATAATCTTTGGAGGGGAGATGTTAACATGTAATAAACATGTGCTCTGAGGCTGTGAATGACCAGTGATCCTTTTCATATATGTGACTCCCACATAATACATGAATCATGCAATGAACAAGTGTAGATTCATATTTGGCATAATGAGTGAAGCAGCCCTAAACTCATTTGCAACCCAGCTATAAATCACTTTTCCATCATGTGAATGATGGCATTATTAATGATCATAACTTTCAACTCTGAATGCCAAAGATGCAGGATGCTATCAGTCAGATGCCCAGGCCTTGAAAGTTTCCTTAAGGCTACTTCTGAAAGTTCTGCCTCTGAAAGGAGCTGTGAGGAGCCATTCATTGTGTCAGTCTTGGCCTTCTGTGGTAAAGGGCTCATTTGTGAAAGAGGAGCTGGCAAGAATGGAGTCATGATGAACGTGGAACAGTAGGAGGGAAAGACTTTCTTTAGCTGTAAAATATTTGTGTTGTGAACAAGCTCCGTTCTTAAACTATTTATGCTTCTGAAGTTCTATACTCCAAATACCCAGACCATTTCAGTAGTGTATTGGCGAGTTCCCAGATAGGCACACTGCCAAATCATATTGGCAGATGCTTTTCCCTGGCCTCTTTTAAAATAATTTCCAATGAAAGGGATTCCATAATCACCACTATTAACTTATTCTACTCTCCAACAATTTTCATATTTACAATTCTTTTTGTAATATTTAAGCTGAAAATGTTCTTGTAACACAAAAAACATTGCTTCCTCCCTTACCTTCAGTAGCTATGGAGAACAATTGATCTCCATCAACCTTATAGCAGCTGTTTAGATATGTATTTGAAAAAAGTTGCCAGCTTTCTGATAGCATAGGCGCTTTCAAGACTGGAACTCCTGTTGTTTTCTCCTTGATAAATATTTTCAGTGCCTTCAGCTTCAACTTAACCAGCTCTCAGATGCCTGGTTAAAACTATTTTATTCCAGGAGGCCTTTGCAGAGTGAATGCTGTTCTGATGTGTTAATCTCTGATGTTTTAAATCTCTCAGGTTTAATTATTGTTTTGAATTTTTGTATATTTGATGTTTCCATTTTGTAAGCCCATCTTTGAAACCCAGATGGGGAATAGTTTAATAAAATAAGTAAATAAGTTAAAAAGTTGCCTTCATATATATTACATTCTAAATCCAATATATTCCTGCTTTCTTTTAAATTATCCACTTGTTTCTTAAGGTCATTGCCTGAACCTAGACACAATATTTTACTAGACGCTAATGGCACATTGGTTCTAAACATTTGCCAGGCATTATGAGGATGCTACAATTCTTTTGTGGCATGGTACCAGCTAGCTATTGATACACTCCATTTTAAGTAGGAAATCAGCCTTTGCCAGCTTGGTACCCTCCAGATGTTTTGAATTACAACTCCCTTCAGCCCATTATCATAGCTGTGATGGCTGAGGGCAGTGCTTATTTTCTGGGGGGATGCAGGGGTACACATACCCCTAAACATTTTGTGAATCTAAGTTTGGCCTCATTGAGGAGCACTATTTCAATATGAGTAGGAAAATGAGAGTACTCCTAAACATTAAAAAAACAACAACAAAGCACTGGCTGAGGGTGACAGGATTTGTAGCAGAAGACATCTGGAGAATACCAGGTTGGCAAATGCTCTACTAAATAAAGGCTGGTATGGCAATATAAGGTTTGAGAACTAGATCATGTATTGAAATCTAAGTGTTGAATTCCCCCTCCCCTAATTTTGTGGTGCCTCTCAAGGAGGTGTTGACTTGTGACAACAGGGGGTATAAATAACATTATATAATTAGCAAAATTCATTGAAGTTTATTAGCACATTTTTGTGTCTGGGTAACTTGTCACCTATGGTGACATTTCTCTTTGTGACATCTAATTCCACCTGTCATTGACTGGTTGGATGCAGAGGAACGGTGGGAGGAACCAACTAGGAAATCCCCAAGGGAGTAAGACTCAGGGCCCGGGGATTGGTGGTGGGACAAGGATGAGTGATCACAGTAAGAAGACTGGGAAGAGGAGGTGTCAGAAGCTGAAGGGGTAACAGGGCTTAGTGAGCTGGGAGAGTCTGTGTCAGAGAGAAGTCCAGAATCAGAGGAGGAAGCTGTGTGAGGTGGAGGAGGGAAGCTAAGACGCAGAGATGAGTCAGGTTGGTGAAGACTCCCAGGTTGTTTCCCTCTTCTGCTGCTCCCTCATCTCCATCTCCCAGAACTTGAAGAGGTCTGAAACTGGCAGAGCTATGGCAGGCTGCACGTAGGCATGGTGTCCGATTGCTTGGGGAAAGCTCTGGAGAGGGGGAGACGTAGACAGCTGTGGGGAGGCGAGGACTTTCAGTCTCGGCAGCTGATTCATGGGATAAGGCACTCAGCTAAGTCTGAGTCTTTTTTCTTTTTTCTTGTAATAAAGTAATCTCCAATTTCGAACAGTGCGATTTACTGCTGGTTCTCTCTTTGACACCATCACAACCCTGTTTCCATTTGCTCCTCACCTGAGCACAAGATGGCCATTTTGTTTCAAGTACATCCCCCCCCCCATATTAGCATGCCTGTTTCCACCAGCTGGCAATGTTGAAGACATGTTCAGTTCACAGCAAGCTGTTAAGGGGGAAGCTGTATTCTCAAGATACTTAAACAACAACAGCAACAGCAACACAAGGGTCTTCACCAATACCTCTTTATCAGTTGGGGTGCAAGCCTAACCCAGATAAATGTAACTAATCCTATTTTAGTATTAAGTAACATATTTTTAAATGAAGATTCACACATGCTCATATAAAAAGACGGCACAAACCTTCATTTTACCCATTAGGAAACATGATAATTAGTAGGTCTTGTAACATTTTGTCTTGCACACTTCCTGAAAATTATCTATCTGTCTGTATGCCCAGAACAGAAAAGGGTTATGGAAAGGGAAAGGAGCAATTGACGGGAGTGACCAGCTTCTGAATAAGATCAGCATAGCAATGAAGATTCATGACTCGAAAAAAATTGTGTTTGGAGCTAATGTGCAGGCAGACAGACACTAAAATCAAATCTAAATGACACATTTGAAAGCACCCTTAATGCATGTTGCAATATGTTTGTGTGTATGTGTATGCATCTTGCATTCCTTAAAATTAGGTTTATGTTTTGGCTATGTATACTGCTCTGGTGTTGCAGTAGATAAATTGTGGCCTATTAATACTTTTATAAATGAAATAAATAAATAAAATGCCCAACTCAGGTACACTCCACCTGGAAGCTCTCTTCTGCAAGACAAAACCAGGTACAGTGGTACCTCGCGTTACATATGCTTCAGGTTACATACGCTTCAAGTTACAGACTCCGCTAACCCAGAAATATTACCTCGGGTTAAGAACTTTGCTTCAGGATGAGAACAGAAATCGTGCTCCGGCGGCACGGCGGCAGCAGGAGACCCCGTTAGCTAAAGTGATGCTTCAGGTTAAGAACAGTTTCAAATTAAGAACGGACCTCCGGAACGAATTAAGTACTTAACCCGAGGTACCACTGTATAGCCCAGCTTTGATTTTAAACAAATCAACTGCTCCTGACACTTCAAATGCAAGAATAAACATTGATACCAACTTAATAAACATGACCCCCAGATGTTAAGCAAATGCATAGAAATAGCTGTACAAAGATTAATCTGGAATTGAGGTGAAGTTTAAGCTCTAATATTCATTAACACTGAGGTCTTTCCAGACTTGTCCTCTCCAGAGAAACATATGTTTGGCATTTAGAAATAAAAGTGTTTTAAAAAAATATTGAGGATTGCCATATGCTAGATGGAACACATCCGAACATGAAGATGTGGTTACCATAGAAGGCTAGAATCCATTATCCAATTTGACTTGTTAAAGCTACCTTGGGCATTAGAGCAGTCTACCTCTATTGCCAATGTAACAACCCCTCTGTCCCAAGCGCCTGTATGAAATTGTAAAAGACTGAGAATGTTCTGTTGTGAACATTCCATGACATTTCATCAGCTCAATCACTGCCAGAGGTTTCACCGCCACAAAATTCTTTAGGGTATTACAATATAAAATTCTTGAAACCAACAAATTTAACACAGTTAGTGGAATTAATGTATTTGACACCAAAAGCAGTTTAATAACTACCGTGTTTCTCGCTCCATAAGACACACTTTTTTCCTCCTAAAATGTAAGGGGGAATGTCTGTGGGTCTTATGGAGCGAATGCGTAGTCCCTGGAGCCGAATTGCCCAGTGGCAAAAAGCAGATTGTGCTTTTTTTTTTTTTAGAAAGAGGGAAGGTGGTGGTGAAACAAAGCCACTGAGTAGCTGATCGGCAAGCAACCGGGAGGGGAGATGAGGGACTCAAGCGATAAAGGAGGCTGCCTGGGAGGTGGGAGGTAAAGACAGCGAACTTGCAAGGAGAGCAGACAGGAAGATTAAAGCAATGAGGAGAGAAATTAGAAGAAAAGGAGGAGCAAAAAACTGCTCCAGCTAAGGAAAAGATACGAAGGCAAACAAGAGGGAAGGGGGTGTTGAAACAAAGCCGCCGAGCAGCTGATCGGCAAGGGATCGGGAGGGAGATAAGGGACTCTAGAGATAAAGGAGGCTGCCTGGGAGGGGGGAGGTAAAAGCACATGGATCCTCAGGATTTTTGCATTGGGTCACCCCAAATTCACCATCAGATCACATAGCATTTCCATGGCTACAGCCTGCACCAAAAAAATCACGCATCCACTGTTTCGTGGGGCCGCAATGGCACAAAAACATGGTTACAAAGCACAGATCCACATGGATTCTCAGGATTTTTGCACTGGGCTACCCAAAACTCACCATCAAATCACATATCATGTCTGTGGCCACAGCATGAACCACAAAAATCATACATCCACTGTTTCGTTCAGAATATTTTTTTTATCGTTTTCCTCCTCTAAAAACTAGGTGTGTCTTATGGTCAGGTGCTCTTATGGAGCGAAAAATATGGTAGCAATGCTTCTGGAACCTCCATTTTCACTTGTGGTCTGCACTTCCTTGAGGACAAGTACATATCAAGGAAGTTGTGGAGTGTTTTTCAGGACTGAGCTAATTTAATTGAGGTTGGTTTGGTTTTATTTGCTGTAATGCTTTCCACTATGTAGCTGTGCCTTGTCTCATGTTCTGTGATCTCAGGTCTTGCTCAGTAGATTCCCCACAAATTAGTCATTGATCATTCAGTTGCTTCTCTGGACTAGACTCTGTACTTTCTGCCAGTTCCAATCTGCTTTTATCCTGTTGGGACTTTTCTTTCACAGTTCTGAAGCCAAAATCAACCCGCAGCACAAGTTTCTTGACTTCCGTACTGCTTGTTGTCACCATCCGTTTTCTATCAATCATGCCAAGATTTTTCCTTCCCTTTCCCAGCCCATGGATTCAGGGTAATAACAAAATAGGTTGGCATTTTTGTTTGTGTTTTTCATGCCAAAGTTTATCCTTCCTTTGCCTCATGGCCAGGGTGTATGCGGTTAAAATTAAAGCAGATTCCTCACAAGTCCTCTAATTTGTAATTTGCTTACCTTCAATAAGAAAATAATTTGGACCTTTCAGGTATCAGGAAAACTTTGGGGTTTGGGAATTAATAGGTGACAAAAACTAGACCTATCAAACACAGAAGGCAAGGTTTTGCAATCGTATTGGTGCTTGGAACGGTTAGTGATGTTCAAGATTGAAGCTGTAGTGGATGATAGTACAAAAATGGCGGAGCAAGTAAAGCAAGTGGAAAGAATAGCTTGGAGGGAAGAGTGGCTGTCATTCCTCCCCCCTTTCCTTTGTTGTTGCAAAAGTGGAATGGTGACATTTAGGGTATGGTGCCAATTAGCACAAAATACAGCAGCCAGACTTGTCTGGTTCTCTTAGGCTGGAGCATTGAACTGATTTTACATCAACTTCATCAGCTTCCCATTTGCTTCTAGGTCCAATTCAATGTTCTAGTTCCATCCTTTAGTGTGGAATGGCAAAGAGCAGGGTGGTCCAATGTGTGGGCCGCAAGGCCTTTTTTGGCAGCCCTTGGTAATCTTAAAATACATTTAGGGCTCTAATCCTGGCTGGAAAGCCATACACACAAGCCCAATCCCCATGTTCCCAAACTATCTCAAGGCAGCAGAGGTTGGCAGGGAAGTTTACAGACAACGACATGAAGCCAAGCTGCCACTGCGTGCCTCTAACTTTTCTCCCACACATATCAACTGCAGATTAGTGGGTACAGTGGTACCTCGGCTTAAGTACTTAATTCGTTCCGGAGGTCTGTTCTTAACCTGAAACTGTTCTTAACCTGAAGCACCACTTTAGCTTATGGGGCCTCCTGCTGCTGCCGCACCGCCGGAGCACAATTTCTGTTCTCATCCTGAAGCAAAGTTCTTAACCCGAGGTACTATTTCTGGGTTAGCAGAGTCTGTAACCTGAAGCGTATGTAACCCGAGGTACCACTGTATTCAGTATCTTATGATATATTTATATATTGGATCATGAAATAACACCCAGGGATAGGATCATAATACCCCCCATGTCATGGCACACTTCCAGATTAAAGTTTGTTCTGGAATTGGTGCTACTCATGTGTGCTTGCATTTCCCCCCAGCATCCACACAACGTTGTTGGCAACAAAATACCTGTCTCTCCCCCCCCACCCCAATTTTCCCATTTAATCTGCATCTCCTGACAATAACTCAACAAATGTCCAGAGCAGGGTCATTGGAGACCAGCGTCCACAGAACGTTACCCTTGGCCAAGCAAACCTGGATTTTGGCAAATGCAAGCTTGTTCTATAGACAAGCCCTGTTCCATATTAGATTGTTTTGATCATATGCATGAATGCATTTGGTGTGAAAAAGAAGGTCAAGAAGGCTGAGGTACCATCTATGAGAAAACATTTTCCAGATTTTGGCTTTCTCTAAGGTAATATGCAAGTGCAATTAAAACAGAACCTGGAAATACAGAGTACAGTAGCCTATTCAAAGCTTGTTGTATGAGCTGAACTCCCTTCATTGATAGTTTTCCAAAACACACAGCTGCAATAATCTTTATCCAGGGGCAGGGAATAAATTAAGTCTGAACACCTCCTCTACATATAGTGTGGTACAGTGTGCAGCCCTGTACGCTGTATAACCTCTTATTGGTAATGGAAAGCTAAAGCAGGCAGGAGTGAAAAACCTGTCTGACCAGCAAAGGTTCTCTTCTTTAAACAGCACACAAATGAGAAGAAAAATCTGACAAAGCAGAGGGCAGCTTAATCACTGTTCTGTTCTGTTGCTGTAACAATGTCTGCTGGAGTCATCAAACCTTCCAGTTGGGCACTGGGCCAAAACATATTCAGAAATTGACAGGGAAGGATGAAATGCCAGGAGCATCCTGCTGGGCAGGTAGTCGCAAACAGAGCCCCCACAGATGATCAGCTAAAGTAAATAAATGCGCCATTCTAACAGGAGTAGCAGGAACCACTAGCCTTAAAGTTGGGTAAAGTTTTCCATTCGCTTCCTATGATTTTTGCCTCCATCCTTTTATTTTAAAAAGTCCACTCCTGGGACTGAAATCTGAAGACGGATCCTCTCAAAACCATGTAGTGGAGTGTGCATTAGTGACCTCTGCCCTGATACATTTGGTTTCATTATTCCAAGTTGCGGTGTTCAGACAGGGGAGTCTTACAACAGAGAGGAGAGCGTGTTCCAGTAAAACTGAACCAACTATATCCAGATAGTAAAACATTTTACAGTATTTGCTGCCTGTGCTAAGCGAGTGGTCTAAAAAACTTGGTGAGCAGAGCTCATGCATAGCATACGTCTAAAACTAAGAATCGACGACAATATTATCAGTTAATTGCATTTTAATAAGTGGTGTCAAGATTGGTTTTGATTTCAAAGCCATATTTATCACTCCTATAATTGAGCTTGAAAAGTTTGCTCTCATAAATACACTGCCTTATTCAATGGCGGTTGGAGTCATCATCACTTCTTTTTAAAAAAGAAAATTATTCGCCTCCCTGTCTTTGCATTGAAGTATGACAGTCTAGTCAATAAATATGTTTACTTGATTAATTCATACAATATTTAAAACATCTATGGGGATCCAGATTTTGTATGACACAGCATCCAAAATGCATCACAGTACTGCTGGTAGGATAATTAATGTTTTAGAGAAGTCCCATTGCACTGTACATTTCTTACTGTAGGCTAGTCATAAAGTCATTCTGTGTAAACCTGAGGGTTTGTAATTGAACAGCATGATCTTCAGAATGTGTGTCTGATATATCAAAGGAACATGAAGCTAGCAT
This sequence comes from Podarcis raffonei, assembly GCF_027172205.1. Classification (NCBI taxonomy): domain Eukaryota; kingdom Metazoa; phylum Chordata; class Lepidosauria; order Squamata; family Lacertidae; genus Podarcis; species Podarcis raffonei. The sequence goes on from NC_070607.1 coordinate 68,588,395, forward strand.
AGGAACACACAAAGCTGTCTGATTCAGAATCAGACCATTGGCTCATTTAGCTCAGTGTATTTTCTACACTGACAGGCAGCAGCTTTCCAGTGTTTCTGTTAAGTTGTGGGTGAACATATCAGACAACACAGCAATTCTTCAGACAGCTCTTGCTTATTCACAGGCCAGAACAGAACTGAACTGAAGGGTTCAGCCAGCCTGCTTATATAGAGCTCCACTACAACGCAACAGCAACAACTTTCTGTAACTATCCAATCACTGAACGTCACTTTCAATTCCTTATTTGCATATGTGGACCCGAGTGAAAACTATCTATAGTATCCCCCTGCTGGCCCAGGGTGAGAACTTCAGTACATAACAGTTTCAGATAGAAGTCTTTTCCAATCCTACCTGGAGAAGCCAGAACCCGGGGTCATCTGCATGCAAAGGAGCTGCTCTATCACTGAGCTATAGCCAACCCCACTGAAATGTCTATATAGGTATAAATCATTTCGGACAGCACAAGTGCCATAGCTAGGGGGTGGGGTTAGCTGGGGTTTTTTTTGCCGCGGGTGAAGTCTCCAGAGGGGTGACATTGAGGTTCCCAGCCTGTGTGTGTACGTGAAATAAATCCTAGTTTTGCCCCTAGACAGCACAAATATTCAAATAGGGAACATGAAAAAGCAGGCAACCCCATTCATATGTTTCCAAGCAAGACACGACAAAGTGGGCCCTGCTCACCTTGAAAGCGAGTGCCACACACCTCTTCCTGTGTCCCCAAATCTCAGTAACTTACCTTGGGCATAGGAAGGATGCAGGTACTGCCAGGACTCCAGTAAAGCATCTTCTCCCTCACTCAGCAGTCATTCATACCCTGTCTCTCATTGCTCAGGAGGGATTCCCAAACCCCAGAGAGGGGTGCATGTGGTTGCTGAGTGGGGAAGGTTGCCTGCTGAGTACTTCCTGAGGTAACTTTCCTTTGGATCCAAGGCACTTTTTAAAAACAACTAACAGAAAACTGCACATTTATAATAACAATATCAAGGATAATATGTTCCAGCCGCTACTGCAGATGAGCAGATATTCTCTGCTCTGCATTGGATAAACATATGTTCTTTACACGTTATTTTCTGGAGAGAAAAAGAAAACTGGGTGGAGGGGGTACCCATCGCCCATGATATCATGGGCACTAACATCTAGTACAGTGATACCTCGGGTTACATACACTTCAGGTTACATATGCTTCAGGTTACACACTCTGCTAACCCAGAAATAGTGCTTCAGGTTAAGAACTTTGCTTCAGGATAAGAACAGAAATCGGGCTCCTGCACCGCAGCGGCAGCAGGAGGCCCCATTAGCTAAAGTGGTGCTTCAGGTTAAGAACAGTTTCAGGTTAAGAACGGACCTCCGGAACGAATTAAGTACTTAACCTGAGGTACCACTGTACTGCAAAACTGGCCTCATAGCTGGGAACTAGTTTAGTGTTTCCTCAGGTACTGCTTACAGAGTTACAGAAATCTGCAAAGTTGGTTTGTGCCAGGAGCTGTGGTGGGACAGTTTAAAAGAACCACACAAATGGGGATTGAAGCAATGATGGCTCTGTTACACCACATCCAAGTCCCTAAAAACTTGCTGTCCACACAGTCTTATTAATCTTAGTGGCACAAAGCTGTTTCTTTGCTTCTGCACCTTTGCAGTCCCTGAGGATTAGGCGGCCTGTCAACTAATTTGACTGTTGATGCTTGACAATTATTTAACAATTGTTGAAAACCATCGTCACCTGATATGTAACTTTATGTCAAACTTGTAAAAAAAATACCCCTACACTATGCAACAAGAATAACAATTCCTAAAATAAGATTAACCAAAACCACAGAGTAAAAGTTTTTAACAGCAAAAGAAAAAGAAAAAAATCTTATCAGGGTTGGTTAAGATGTTGTAAAAGCAGTATCTTTTAACACCTTTTATTATACAAGGGCCAAGGGGGTTTTATGTTTCTTAAAAGCAGCTTCAAATAGCCCACATACTGGGTTACTGCATCTTTCATATGGCTGCTGTATAAACAAGCACATTTTATACAGGAAATGACATAACCATGTAAAAGTGTACATGGAGTTTAGGCGCATATTCAAACACTAATGGGAATGCATTGTTTTAAATGGCATACTTTTATGTTTACCTATTCAGCTTAGTGTTCATATTTTAGCCAAATGCAACAAAAATTACCGACACATACCTGTCTCATAGTGTACTGTTTATTTGAAATTTGGACCTTTACAAAGACTCACTAGGGACAGATAATGACCCTAGAAAGTAAATACAAATGAGACATTTTCAGTAAGAGGGAGAGAGAGGAGAGAAACCTGCCATCATAAAGGTGGAAAGCTGAACTTTTAACCTGTATTATTTTACCACTCATGTTTCTTCTCATTTTTACCATTTGGCTAATGTCAATTCCCCAGTGGACAGCAGGGCACTTGGCAATAACAATAATATGGGACGCCAGTCTTCACACTCTGTATCAGAATCCAACAGCTGATAAGAGAGTAATAGCTGTGGGGTTGTAAGCCTTTGGCGTATTTCGGTATAGCTTTTCATGCTTTTAGATATGGGCTGCACATGCAACATATATAGATGTATATATTGTCATTAAATAGGACATACTTACAGGAGAACGTGCTCATGGCTGCAGCCACATAGCATCATGAAAGCTCAGAGTTAACAATTAAAGTTAATGTGGGAACTTGAACTTGGACAAGTGACATGTTGGAGCAGACCAATGGTTCACTGTAGACCAGTGTTGTGTCTTTCGAACTACCAAACTTCCCCAAGGAAGTTCACAAGAAGGGTGAGTTGTTGATATCCATTTCTTGTTTGCTTCCAAAATCCATTAGATGTGCTACCACCAATAAATATATTCAGAAAACGTCTCTGGGGGTTTCTTAAGCCATTTGTGCTATTGGCTAACATAATTTGAATTCTATAATGTAGTTTATGTATTATGAGAAGTACTGTAGTCTGCAGTCCTATAAAGACTTACCTGGGATGAAGTCTCATTAAATTAAATGTGTCTCACAATGGGGGCACGTGTATAGGTTTCTGCTGTTAATTATGTGAAATCAGTTTAATAAGGGGCCCTGACTAATTAAGAGTGAATTATTTCTTTGCTCAGTCTCTTTATACTAGATCTCATTTTATCATTCTTTCTTTTCTGGTTTGCTAGAACAATAAATATTTATTGCTCATAGCCATAGCCATTGCAAAAAAAGAAGAAAATGTGTAAAACACAAACACACACGAGCAATGAAGCTTCCTAGTTCTTATTTAACATACAGAGTTTAGCTAAAATAAATCCTTAACAATACCTTCTTGAAGGTTTCCATTTCTTAGGTTGTTCAAATTCATGAATCACTTTTACAGTCCAATTACACTTTATTGAAAAAATCCACATAGATTCTCTCCACTGCTCTTGCAAATAATGTAGCTTGGTATGATCTTTCTTTCTTTCTTTCTTTCTTTCTTTCTTTCTTTCGCTTGCTTTTATATACCACCAACTCATGTACAAGAAAACATAAAACACTATGAAATAGTACAAAACCACCGTTAAAATGCATGGCTAATCAAGAAAATGTAAACCACTGCATTGGCCTATTGGCATAAAGAAAAGTCTTCAATAGATGCCTCAAGGTTAATAGCAAGGATGCCTGACAAATTCCTGCTGGAAGAGGATTTCACAGCATGGGACTGGCACTCAATCTTCAACTTCAAGTTGAGGCCAATGAGGCCTCTGTAACACGCCCCCCAAATTAGAACAAATTGTGGGGTGCAAACAACGAACAGCCCCAAAAGATGCAATGACACTGAATGCCGACTGAGGGAGGGACCGGCTAGAAGGGAGAAAAGAATGGAGTGGCTGGGAAGAAAGGAAGGAAGCAGGGATACATAGATGGCAAAAGTATAGAATGTGTAGAAAATTCCTGCTTCAAACGGAGAAGCTACTATAAAATTTTCTTCACAGTAGAAGACAGAGCTGATCATAAATATCAATGGGAAAATTAAATGTTTTACACTACCTGGGATTAGGCACAAGTATGTCCAGCCCATCTCCACCCCCAGAAAAACAAAACAAAATGGCGACCTACCCCTACCAAAAAAAGTCCCCTAAGGACTAGGCATGTTCAGTAGGCATTATATGTTTGCTGACTGTTATGGTGGCTAGGGAGGAAGGGGAATGGAGTGGATGGAACCCTGAACAGAACTACCCAGCACTGCAACACTTTGTTGCATGGACTCACCTGTAAACTTATGATCCCAGTTATCCAATCTTCTTCCCCACCCCATTCCCACCCTCAGACATAGTGGGACTTACTAAAGACAAGGGCATTCCATTAGCACTTTTTAATTTTCTCTCTCTTTTAGGTCCAATATGAACAAATTTCAAGTTTTAATTAGCAGTTCTGAAAAAACTTAGACTTTTTGTAAGCTTAAAAAGATCTAGTAGACAATCCTGAAAGGTGTTTTTTTTAAGGTGGTCGGCCTCCATACATTGGCGCTATGTAGCAATGTATGCCACATCGTGTCCTCCCCACCGCCAGTCTTTCTTACTCACTTTTATTTTCTTTTTTTGTAGAACTATTTCCTAATATTTTTGGAAAGTTTTTCTTCTTTGGGTGGGGCCCTCCAGACTCATTTCCTTTTCCATTGATCACTACCATGCATGGGTTGAAAACGAACTCTGCCTGCCAAGTCATCTTTGCTTTGTTTTTTTTCTTCATTACATGTGGGAAAGATCAAACTATGTCTTCCTTACTTTGGAGAGGCTCCCTATGGCAATAATTGCCTGCCTCATGCTCAATACACACAGGGAAGAGGTTCTTAAAAGGAAGTAAGAAAGATATTTCCGCAGGCCAACTAACAGTACGGGCTTAGCAGCAGACACAGAATCCAGGAATCACGATTTCAGGAGTACAGGAGCAGGACAAGAAGTTCAGAACTGGTCAGAAGCAACGAAGATGTCCCAAGAGTTTCCACATCCTGCCTGTCAAGCTTTTTAAAAACAGAGTGTTACACTCTCACTCATGAGATTCGCTTGCTTTGCGGGTTTGCAGATGCACACTCCTCTGGGGAGGGTGGGTCTGCTCAGCAGGATTGGTGCTTGGTTCTAGGGGAAAATACTGCACTCTCCTATTCAGGCTCCTGATCAGATACTGCTGCCTCCTGAATTGCCGTCCCCCACAGCTGCCCACAGCCCAGCGCAGCCTCCAGTAAGGCTCTCCACTCAGCCAGGAGAACAGAGTATGGAGCTGGCATCCTTTCCCCCACTTCCAAAGTGGCTGAAGTTGAGTCCCCTTCCCCAATCCTTGCTCTCACCAGTCAGCTCCCCCTATTGGTCGGTCGTTTCTTCCTTCTCCTGCGTTGGGGCCTGTCAACCCAAACATAATCCTGTTATTACTGTGAGGTGTACTACAGGTGTCACAACACTTATGGTTTTCAAAAGCATGAAGCACAACTTCTCAGGAAGGTATGGCCATTTTGCCATTTTATTTATTTGGGCAGTATATTTATTTGGATACGTGTATCCTGCTGTTGAAGGAAAAAGCAACAGTATAGCTACGCTAATTTAGAAACAATAAACAATTAAATTTTAAAAGCCAAAGAATTTCCCCGAAGCTCTCTTTTGATTTCCCCAGACAGGGACTCAGGGCTGTTTAAAGCAAAAGATAAGACTATTCTCCTCCCAGGCCATTTACCTCTTATGTTGTGTCTTTTTCAATTGTAAGCCTGATGGAAGGGTCTTTTATTTTTTAGCAATCTGTAAACTTCTCTGGGATCCTTTTTTGGCTAAAGAGCAGGATGATCTTTTAAATATTTATATAATTGGCAGTTGAATCTCAACATGGGTCCTGGGACAGCATCCTCCGCTGTACATTGCCATAGCAGGGTAGCTTTTTAGGGGACTTGGGGGGAATGGTGGTGTTGGGGCTGCCTCCAGTGGCTGCCTCCTTCTGCCTAGTGGGGCCAGCACTAGATAGATCCTGGAGTCCGCCAGCAACTACCAGTTAGTGCAACACACCCTTTTGTTTCACCCTTATCCTGAATGTTATCAGGCATAATGGGGCAACATTTTAGTTTTCACAGCCAGTTTGTGTTCCAAATTGTTTCACGAGGCTCTTCTCCCAGGTGCTGTAAAGACTTCTGTGGGGCCATGTGATCTTGCTCCCATCCTTTACCTGCTGATGAAATCCAGATGTTGTTATATCAAAAAGAAACCCTAGTGGCTTAGGCGTGTGCTGTCTAGACATAAAGCAAGGCTTCACTGTTCTCTTTGGGGTTTTAGTGTAGTATTAATGGATTATAGCTAAGGGTACAATAGCTATTTATGAATGGATTGACATGACCACTTTCTCCTGGCTATGAACAGAACGTTCCGTGTGTTTTGTGGAGATACATATGAAGATCAGTCCTGCGATTGTGAATGGATCAAATGTGCATGTACTACAAACACTTGGGACGGACTCCATCCTTTGGGAGTAATGCAGCTGAAGTTCTTCAGCAAATTAATTCTTGGGCCAGGACTGAACTAGCCTTGGAGGCTTAGAAGGTATACTGGCTGGGTGTATCCTGACCTGATGAAAGTGCTCAGGTCACTGTGCCATCCAGATGCTTTGGACTACAGCTCTCACCAGACCCAGCCAGCAGGGATGCATGGCTGGCTGAGAAGGATGGGAGCTGCAATCCCAAACAGCTGGAGAACACCAGGCTGGAGAAGGCTGCTGTCAAGCCACCCATGCATACTCTATGTAGTTTAGTCAAGCATACAATCTCTTCTCTACAGGATAGTATAGGCATACCTTGGACATATTGTGGGTTTGGTTCCAGACCACCATGATAAAGCAAATACTGCAATAAAGTGAGCCACACATTCCCCACCCACCCCCGTTTCCCAGTGTGCATAAAAGTTATGTTTACACTATACTATAATCCAGTGGTTTTCAACCGATGCGCCACAGCACCCTGGGGTGCCTTGAATGATGGTCAGGTTTTTCCCAGGTATCACACAGGAGAGCTGCAGAAAGAATATAGTCAAGGGAGCTTGTAAACCTCTGCTGTAGTCTAGTAAGCCAGCACCCGCCACTGGCTGTAGGGGCAGGAGGGGGGAAGCCCAGCACCAGCTCCAGGCAGCTCTACTCCCTGGGCCAGAAGAGGGATGGCAGGGGCAGGAGGCTTCCTTCCCCTGAAAGTGGCCGGGCTGCCTGCAGCTGCAGCCACAGCCTTGTAAGGAGCAATATCTGCGAAGAGCAATAAAGCAAAGATCAATAAAATGAGGTATGTCTGTATTTTGCTAGTAGCCAGTTGTGCACAATGCTGATGGGATAGGCTTTGTTGCAGCATTAAGCCTCTCCTCTTCCTCTCTTCAGAAAGTTTTTCAAGCTTTTTATTTTTAAAAAAACCCGATTTTCAAATAGGCACAATATAAGCCTTTGATCAAAAATTGCACAAGGGAAGGGAAGAGAAAATCAGCTTTGTATTCAGAGGCAAGTATGTCTTTTGAGGAGCAAGGCAGATGAAGCTTGTATGTGTGTTTGAATGCATCCAGTGTCCCCTATCACTTATTTTGTCACAGTGTGTAAGTAACAAAAATAAAAAGAAACACGTTTTCACGAACACCATGACTGCAATATTCACCTTTTTGAGGGAAATTAAACCAATGTTCAGTTCTGCACCGAAGACAATTTCTCTACAGTCCCTCAAGAGCAGTCATAAAGTATGGGGAAGAAAGGTGGACTGAGGCTACATTTTTTATTTATATATTTTATTTCCCAAACTTCTTCAGATATTGACTCAGACAAAGGCCAGAGCTAGCGGCCCTGAGTCACTCAATAGCTGTTTACTGAAATGAAGGTAACACCCACAGAAATGTAAGTAAATACGAATATATGAAGCTGGCAAACTGTCTTATTCCACCCGATCTAAGGTCCATTTAGGGACACGGGTGGGGCTGTGGGCTAAACCACAGAGCCTAGGGCTTGCCGATCAGAAGGTCGGCGGTTCGAATCCCCGCAATGGGGTGAGCTCCCGTTGCTCGGTCCCTGCTCCTGCCAACCTAGCAGTTCGAAAGCATGTCAAAGTGCAAGTAGATAAATAGGTACCATTTTGGCAGGAAGGTAAACGGCGTTTCCATGTGCTGCTCTGGTTCGCCAGAAGCGGCTTACTCATGCTGACCACATGACCCGGAAGCTGTACGCCGGCTCCCTCAGCCAATAAAGTGAGATGAGCACCGCAACCCCAGAGTCGGTCACGACTGGACCTAATGGTCAGGGGTCCCTTTACCTTTACCTTTTCAAGTCCATTTAATCCACTGCTGAATACTCTGACTAGCAATAACCTTTTATGGTCTTCAGCATAAACCTTTCCAGCAATGTTGCTTGAAATCTTTTAACACAAAATGCCAGGAGATACTTAGGTTTTTACTATATGCTATCCATGTCCTCTGTTATTGGGTGATGTCTACCTCCTCCCTTTAGGGATTGTCTCGATCATCCACACATTATTGAAACCATTGTTCACTCTGGACATTGGCTGCTGCTATGTAGAGGCATTAGGTTCTCCTAGATTTCATCACATGCTCAGTTCTGCATGCATTAATCATTCTAGACTTCACAAACAGCTTGTTATAAAGTACTAGAGCAGCAAGCAATTAAACATCTGAGAATCAACTGCTACTCTTTTCTCATGCATACTTTGATGTTTTGTTGCTAGAGAAGCAAGGTGAAGCCTCCACAGCAAATTGTCTTGTAGCCACCATAAATTGTTAGAACAGCCCACACTAGTCCTTTGACAGCTGTTAAAACAGTGGTACCTTGGTTCTCGAACTTAATCCGTTCCAGGAGTCCATTCGACTCCTGAAACTGTTCAAATACCAAGGCATGGCATCCGATTGGCTGCAGGAGCTTCCTGCACTCAGTTGGAAGCTGTGGAAGAAGCGTCGGATGTTCGGCTTTCAAAAAACGTTCACAAACTGGAACACTTACTTCCGAGTTTGCGGCGTTTAGGAGCTGATTTGTTTGGGAGCCAAGCTGTTCGGGAACCAAGGTACCACTGTAACTGGTTATTGTTCCCCCCCTTTTCTACCCAGTTGAGTTCAAGTGAAAGAAGCAACTAGACTTCTGGTACTAGTATATCAGATGCATTAGTAATCCATAAATCCCCACTTGCCACTCTTTGCAGTGGGCTGTCTTGTCTGCTAGCACAGGATGTGGGAAGGAGCCAATAGGATTCTCAATGTGGCAGCCCACTGGTGGGAGCCAATAACAGATTCTGGCTGGAAGATGGGGACGTTGCCAGAGGTAGACTGGCAAGAGAACATTCCTATAGGCCGCTCCAAGGATATAGCAATTTCCTCACCCATGAATCCTCTAGAGAAGATACAACTGCCTGCAATCAAACATTTGCGCAAAACCATAATTACTCAGAAACAGAGCCCACCTTGGTCCTAGGTTCTCTTGTTTTGTTTTCATTAATTGAACAAAACATTCAAAACAAATAGCTTTTTAAAATAAAATTATATTTATGGTAACTATGGCACCTAGATACACTTAACACTGTCAATAATTTAGTACATCTTAAGCTGTTATTTTACTACGAGCAATAGAGAACAGCGTGAATTAGAAGCAGAATAATACAACAGTTTGAACGTTAACATGAAAAAGATGGATATTTAATAAAGATATGAAGCTGAAATAAAATATACATTGAAAGAAATAGGTTTGTCCGCAGTTCTCTAAATCCATGTATAATGCGTACAATTTAAAACAAATTCAACATTTATTTATTTATTTATTTATTTATTGGTAAATATACAGTTTTAAGAATTATGAAATGTTGCTCATACCTATTTGTGTTAAACTAGTTAGTTTAAACACTGTGGGTAGAATTAAACATGCTCTTCCAGTCATTCCATCTGTACAAGCCTTCTGGCTACCAGATGGAATGACACCCCTCCCCCTTTCTCCATGTGCTGTTCTGGGGGTTCTTCTGACACCCCCTTCCCCAGTCAATTTTTTGGATCATGGGAGCAGGAGGTGAGGCAACGTTCCATTGCACAAATGGGGCTAATGGGGTTTGTTATGTGAATCTTGTCCACTGTTTTGTAGAGATATCCTAAAGCACATATGAAAGATATATATATGATGATGAAAACAGAAGATTAATCCTCCAAAGATGGATTGTTCAGGCTTCGAAACAGTGCCAGAAGGAGAAAGCGAAAATGTACCGAAGCAACTTGCACTGAATTTGCCAGTGTCCTTAGGAATTCAAAAAACTGTATCATGTGAAAATTAAATGTCCTTTGAAGAAGGTTTTCATAGGAAAGTTGTTACTCTGGTGAGTCTGTGCAACTCTAGGCCTGCCCTACTGTATGTCAAAGTGAATCAAGCCGCTTCAGGCAGAGGAATTTAGGTGGCTAGATGAAGGCAGGAACTGACTTTCAGAAGTGTTGGCTCTAGTATCTTGAGCACCATTTGGCACTCTGCTCCAGAGAGCAAAATGTCTTGATCTAGAACAGAGTCTGGAAGTAATAAATTAGTGTTGGAATGAGTCCAAAAGGTAGATACAAAAACAATTACATTTCAGTAGATTTTTCGTGTCACTTCTTCTATAAATCTATTCTAGCTATTAGAAAACATACAGCCTGGTCCTATGAGTTGTGTCACTAGTACAAACATTTAAGGTGCAGTGCAACAGATGCTGCACTGATGCAACAACATTGTCTATGGCTTGGCACCATGAGCTGATCCAAGGTTTTAATGGCTACATGAGCATATTTCAAGCTGCTGTGTTGGCAGCTGTGAGCCTCTCCAAATGTGGCACAACAGCACTGCATACAATTGCTAATTAGTGTTGAACAGGACAGACAAGAAGCATGATGGAGGCATGGTTGATGTATGGCAGGGAACAACTGAAAAATGTAGCACCACAAACAGAATTTCAGCCACCATAGGGTATGCAGTATTACACAGTCCTCCATGCCACTGAGCTTTGATAGTAGCTTGTAGTGGCAACTGAGAGGCAGCAGAGCAAAATAGGCTTGCATTAATTGCCAACCAATGCATTGCTTGTGACAGATGCCACAACAGCTATCGACCAGCGCAAACCACTCTGAGTGATATCACAGTGCTGATCTGTGTCAGTTCATTTTTGTCAGCTGCTAGGAAAGGCTTTGCAGTTAGTACTGTGAGAGATTGCGCTGCTGCTACCTGCAGCCGCAGGACTCCACTACCATGTCTTCATATTGTTTGTAGACTACATTATTAGCAGAGTCAATAAACAGGATGCTAATAGGACTCAGTCTTGTCGGAACACAACAAGTTGGAGGTGTCGACTCTGGGTCCATAGAGTTCATTAATGTTTGGATAACAGCATGATTGGTGGGTTCCAGATGGGATCGAAGAGGAAATTCGCAAAGTCCTTCACAATGATAAGCTTCATATTCAAGAGGGGCTATTATCCAGTCATCCCAGCCCATATCCTTAAAATTCACATGAAGTGCTTTTTTGCTGCATCTTGTCTTCAGATTCTTGTTGGGCCTCTTTCCTTGCCGAGTTGCTAGAGGAGCCCTTCTCTTTCTTCTCTGATTGAATAGGTATTCATAAACAGTTTTGTCATCCTGGCCAGATCTGGCTTTTATTTCATTGAAGAACAAGTCTCTTTTCTTTGTCCTACCAAATACTAAGAAGAGAGCTTTTTCATTGACTTGCCTCCCTGTTCTGTTAAATCCCACAGTCCTTAAATCAACAGGCCTTCCCCTTTCAAAAGCCTCCAGTTCAAAACACAAGTTAGCAGAGTTTTTAAAATTCCTAAAAAGCTTCCAAATGTCAAAGACTTCCCATTTTGCGGTATCTAAGATGTTGACTGTCCGAGAGTCCAAGAGGATGGATGCTTGCCTGCTTATGGAGCAACTGAATAGTTTCATTTGACATGTTTTCCCATGAGAAGTAGGCTTCCAGTTGTCAGAAGGTTTTTTCCTTAAAATACGCAGTTCTGCCCCCAGTAAGCCATCTTTTTCTAATGCACTGATATCAAAAATGTATTTCTGCTTTTTAACAGCTGGAGCACGGTCATCTAAAGAGAGAAAGAGGGAGAGATGTATGTATACTGAACAGAAATTTGTTCAAAGTTTCAATTTCTCTTAATAACACATAATGACCTTCACTATTAGTTTGCAGCCTTGGGAATTATAAAACAATGCTATGGAAATGCTACAAGTTCATACTCCACGGAGATTTACTAAAACAACACTTCCAATTCAGACATAGAAATATTTCTGCATTATTTTAGACTGTGTTCTTGTCCCCCAAAGTTAATCCAACAGTACATTAAGGCTAATCAATAGGCCTTAGTTTCCATTTGACTGCATTTGGTATTAAGATTCCAGACGGCAAATTTAATACATTTTGTTTTATTGTACTTTTGGTGATTTATGTGCTGTCACTTGATTTAGCATTTGAAGGCATGCATTCTCTTTTATATACTATCTACCTATTGAGATACATAGAGAAAGTGTGTGTGAGAGAGAGTCTTTGTTGTCCATTAGCATGACACTTCCTTTAGTCTAGATAAAGTTGGGTTGCATCTCTTCTGAATCACTACACTTCTTTATATGACTTCAAAACTCTCAACATAAAATTGTATGATCCATTGACTGATCCAAGCTAAATTTACCAAGCATGGTTGCACAAATCATTCATTCCAATGGTGCTTGTGTCAGAGACCTGTGCACCCAACAGCACTGTCACTTGATCCACCCAGCATTCACAGGTGGCTGTGGGGCCCTGTGAGAGTCTAAGGAAGAATGTGGATGGACTCCTGAGGTCTTGGAGACATCACTGAAATATTAAATCTCCTGCTTATTTCTTATAACAAGGTACATCTAAATTTGTTTGACTCATAACAACAGACAAACAACAAAATCAGAAAGGACTGACTGACTGACTGAAAATCAGAAAGACTCGAGTCTTCTTCCCCCCAAGTCTAACCCTTTAAACTGGTATTTTAGCTGAAATGGACTAATTGGGTATTGTTTGCTGCAGCAGATATACTGCCACCATACACTTTTAGTAGCATGTTCTGCAGGAAATAAAAGCATTTTATTTCACTGTAAAACAACAACAACAACATAATCCTAAAATTACTAATATCACTGGGATAAAAGCATGACCGTTTTGTTTGGTAACATACCAAAAAGCTGATGTGAAAAATGCTCTTTAAATCTATATTGCAAGGATAAAAATGCCTAGAGTCTGCCCAGATTTTTGGAAATACAGATCCCCTCTGCCCTTTAACTTCTGACATGGATTTCATACACTTGAAAGATAGGCAAACATTCTGTTTTCTTACCTTGCCCCTTGTCTATGAAGCTTGTAATTGTATTGGCAAGCCCAGTCTCCAGTTTTACGCTTCCATTAACACCTTTCCGTTCTGCATCAGAGAGAGTCCTGTACAGCGAGAGCATGTATTCATGTGGGGTGATCGCAGGATGCCTGAACGCCTCCTTAGATTCCCTTTGGGCAATAGCTTCTTTAGTCTTTTTGGTTTTGAAGGAGCTGGCATCTGAATTGCTGGTGCCAGTTTTCTTCAGTGGGGCCTTGGGGCCAAAGTTCTGTAGCTTCGGGGTCACCGTCCTTATTCCCGATTGTCTGTTTGAAGATTGAACTCCTACCTTTTTGTCTGTGCTCCCTGCTTTGGAGATAGTCTTCTTTGAGTCATCAGTCTTTGCCAAGAGAAGTCCGGCTTGAGCATTATTATTTTTTGCCCTAGACTTTGAATTCCCAGCACTATATCCATGGTTCCCCGCTCTAAATGTACCTGCCCTTGGCAAGGGGTTTCTCTCCTTTCCATCTATGTTTGACAATCCTAATTTGGATCCTGGATTGCCTTGACTCGCTTCAGCAGGACTCAGTGCTAAGGAAATGAAAACGAGGTAAAACCAGCTAAAGTGCCAAAGCAGTAAAGTAAGAAAGTGCAGGATTTTCATCCTCTGGTCTTCCTTTGAATGCCACCAAAGAAAAAATCAGAAAAGGTTCCTCCAGTTTGGCATAAGAAAACATGAAAAAAATTAAGAACCAAAGTCAGGAGAAAGCGTTTAATTTTAAGCTTAAAGCACTTTAAATCTACTTGTTTAATATTTGTATCCAGTCCCATAGTGGAAATGCTAATTTAGTCAATTTGGTCTTCTCCTGGTTTCTGCTAGCAGCTTGTTCTTGAAAAGAGAAAGTTTACCACCCCCCTTTCTTCTGTAAAAGTGACTAAAAACTTGAAGGACTCTTGTTTAAATCGGAGAGGGTTTTTTTTCCAAGAAGGAAGAATGGCGTAATGCTGCCTCTGTATTAAAAGGTTTTTTAAAAAGTTTTGAATCCCTTCCAGTGAAAATATTTCACACACAGAAACCTGCAGGTGCTCAGAAATCTTTTACAAACCTGAACTCAGGAATTGGAAGCGGAATTCCAACAAAAACCTATTTAATTACTCTCTGATGTCATGCTGTCTAAACTAATTTAAGTGTGATATATTTCTTTTAAAAAGTCTTCTTTGCCCTTTCCATTAGCATGAGTCATACTCTGCTTCATGTAAAACAACTCTGTAGGACCCAAACTCTATAGAATATGCAATTTAAAGTGGCAACTTGTTGCCTCTTTTAGCCTTAAATGAACTTCTCATTTTAAACAAGACAAAGCTGTGTAAGAGAAAAAGTAGAAGCCTTTAACAAAATCAGTTGGAATAAATGCATTAAAGCATGCTCTAATTCACAGAGATGTTTTATAAAGTTCTTCTGAACATAGACGCTGACCTTTATTAGCAGCAATTTCCTTCTGTCACTGGGTGATGAAAGGATGAGAGTTAACAAGAGTATTAACAAAATAAACTCTTCTTTAATAAGCACGTTAAAACATTTATTATGACATATTTTTAAAAGTCTTTAAGAAATTAAGCAAAATATCATGTGATGCCTAGCTAAGGGAATATTTGCTAGCGCTGCATAAAGCTTTTTAGTCTTTTATTTAACTGGTTCTCTTTACCAGGATTAGTCAATGTTTAAGCAGCAGTGTCCCCTGCAGGAACCTAGAGCTCCTGTGAAAGAAAAGACAGCTTGTTTAAATAGTTTAGTATAAATCTGATATTTTACAGAAAAATTAAAAATTGCTATTACAAAACAGACTGCTGGAACTGTGAAGGTACTATATATCATAAATACCTTTATATGTGGAATGAAGCTTTCTTGCTGCATTGATTCCAGAAAACAGGATATAAACTTTGGGAAAGCAGACCGTGAATTGGGCAAATAATGTCTTCTAGATTGTAACAAAAACAGGTGAGCTTCGCTGAGCAATGTCTTCTGCGTGAAGAAGAGCATCCCAAATCTTTAATCTTGTACATGTTGCTCAACAAAATTTGGCCCCAAGATGAATTCTGCTGCATAGGGAATGTTTCAGGGGCTTCTTGCCCACCTGTGCACCACAACCTACATCACCTGCTGAAATATGCCTGGAAGTTATGACTGCTTTGTCCAATGCTTATTTTTGTTTTTATTTATTTATTTACTTTAGATGGAGGAAATGTCTGATTGGGGCTGTGTCCACATTAGGCATTCATATGCACCTGGGTCACTGTTTCCCTGTGTATATTTTCTGTGCATCCAAATGTGAGCGCTTTTAGTTTTAAGCCTCTGAAATCTCTCACGTGTTTCCCAGCCACATCAGTTGGTGGTGTTTGATGGGATTTATTCACACAGTGTGTTGCTGTCTCCTCCTCTTGATTAGGACTCTCCCACCCACCATCTTTTCCAGGAACCTGTGGTCCACTGTAGGCATGTGCACAGATATTATTTATCTTAATTTAAGATAAAATTATAGGTTTTTTGAGTTACCAAATTTGTGCAAAAGAGCAGGCAAGTAAATAAAAAGTGTGTGTCGCTCCAAAATGAAAACAAAATGGAAGAAGTGTGGCAATAGATGACACACAGTGAAACATCGCCATGTATGTAAACAAACTTGGCCATGCAATGTGCACAATGTGCTTCAACGCCTTCACAGCTGGGTCACATGTGATTTTATATTGGATCTTATTCCCTTATCAGATGATTGGCATATCAGGAAAATCTGAATGGGGGGCAGGGAGGAGAGCAGGGTACCATTTGAATGAGGAGGATGTCATTTGCCAGACAAAAATACAGAGACACAAACAGCTTCAAATCCACATTAAATTTCAGTGTGTTAACAATTACAATCCCATATATACTTATCTAATGCATATATACAGGGTGATTCATAATGAAGTATACAGTTTCCATTTACTATGAATGGAAACTGTACACTTCATTATGAATCACCCTGTATATATATTTTTGTTAACTCTTGTAATAATATAGTAGACCTTTTTCTTTTTTCACTTTTTCTTTTTATGTTGTTCAATTAAAACTATTCTTTACAAATATTGTTAAAAAAAATTAAACTCCAGTATGAATAAGTCCTGGATCTTCCGTTAACCTTAAGGCACAAAACAAAACAAAAAACTGTGTGTGTCGCTCCAAGTCAGGCAAAAAACAAAACAAAATTCAAAGCAGAGCTGGTGGATTACTGATTTGATTGGGGAAGCAGGATGGAGAGGGTTAACCCTTCTCTACTATGCCATCCCAACTCCAAACAAAATTGCCCTCTAAAGCTATTATTAGGATGGCAAAAGGTACTGATTCACCTTGGCACTACAGACGTTGCTGTTAAGTCTCCCAGTTGCTGCAGAAACACCACAGCTTTGTCACATGTAGTCAAGTTTTCAAATTCAGAATAATTACAAGATTTCTCCTGTATATGTCAGAAAAGTGACTTGTTTCTATTAGAAAAAGGAATGAGCCCCACCAGCTCAGAGAAAATAAAAAATAAAGGAGGTGTTAATTGGGGTTGAGGGTGTCATTTGATCCTTAAACCATTTTTTCCCTGCCAACAGTTGGTTTTGACCATGACCAGAAGCAGAAATGTTTAAAGAAAGTACTACTTCAAACATTAATTTTCTTACTAACTGTGCTCTAATAGCCTGAGCAAGCGGCATGATCTCCATTGTACAAATAGAGATTGCCGTCCTCAAACCACTAATGAGCGCTATAGTTTTTTATGCTGACGCAGCTGTTTGCGGACTGAGCAGTTCTTTAGAAGTTAAAGCACAGGGAATTTCAGCAGTTTGACAAAGAACACGTAAGGTGCAGTGTTAGAAACTCAGATATATAAGCTAGGCACCAAAGCTCCTTAAACCAGGCTTACAGCCATCAAAACGGAACGTCTAGTTGCCATTTTTATGCCAGAAGGCCCAAAAGTCATCTTTTTCAATGACTTTTTGGTTCCTGACATTCATTCTGATTGTGCAAATAAAATATAAAGAATAGAATTCTACAGGATATGTTGCTAGTGTGTGAAAACAGTCAAGATCCAAGGATCCCCAGGCATGCACCTCCAGGTGGTGGAGACGTCAGGCACCATTCTGACACCCGGGCATCTTCACTTGGTCACAAGTAGCCGATATCCAGCTGCAAAATTTGCCTAGCGCCTGGCTAATTTTGAGCGCTGGTGATGAGAAAGAAAAGCCTGAAGTAGGGTATATACAGTTATCCTGACTCCCCAAGGCAAGGCATTTCCCAATCTCCTCATTTTACCAGATTTTAATATGAAAACTTACTATATTTTCAGATGAACAATGTAGACTTGCTTGGGCTCAAGAGATTTTAAAGTCAGACACAGGCAGAGGGTACAGAGGAAGGAGAGGAAGATGGAGACAAGGGTAATGGGAAGAATATGCACTTAGGATTGGTTTAAGTGGAGCAGGAATGGAAAACCCGTGACCTCCAGTTCTTGTTGGACTCCATCAGCCAATGGTCAGGAATGGTAGGAGTTGTAGTTCGGCAACCTTTTCAGGGCTGCAGATTCCCCACCTGTAGAGGATGAGGCCTAAGGGGTTCTACTATTATATGAGGACATACCCCTCATCCTAGTGTTGGGCTGGACCCTGCCCCCTTTAAATGCAGGGTTTTTTAATACTTGGAAAGTTTGAAATGGCTAGGATAAAAAAAACCCACATTTAAGGTGGCAAAACATTGGAGTGAGGATGTCCCCATATTAATGGGGAGACAGGCTGGTGCAAATCCACATATTGCTTCAGTGTGGATAAGCCCTTCAGTCTAATCTCCAGTTAAGACATTTGGACTGCTTGCTAGAGGCCAAACCCTAGGATCTCTCATGAGTACTTTACAAGGGTCAACCCAGTTGTTAGTTTCCCAGCATTCAGTCTGCTGGATTTTTGCCATTCTCAGTCCAGCACACCAACTATCCTCCTCATTCTGCTGAGGGAATTGACTATGTATGTTTCCAGTCGGGGTCTTACTCTGCAAATGGGTTGTTGAGACGTTGTAAACAGGCAACAAATTTGTCTTGATTGGATTTTCTGTGGGAAGAGTAAATCTAGAGGGGAAAATATGGCTGGTGTTTTGATGCCAATGATGTGGCTACTGCAAAAACAAACAAACACACCAAAACAAAAACAAAAACTTGCATGCATGAGGTGCACTGATCCCACAATAAATGTGTCTGGAAGCATTCTATGGTAGCATAACAAATTCTTATTGTATGTCCATGGTATTACTGGTAGGTACCTCGCTCATTTTTTTCACCTACCTAGCTGTGCAATTTGAAACAATTTCCATGCTCTGTTTCCCCCTTCTTCATTTCAGAGGCTGTGTGCTTTCTGAACCAGTGCTTGGGTACAAAACTCTAGCCATTAAATTTCCCCCCTGGCTATCTCCAGCACAAAAGCTTGTTCCTGGGTAACTAGGCAATTCCACCCATTAAGTGAGAATAAGTCTCATTAGAGCTGTTTAGTGCTGTTACAGCAAAACCTTCAGTTTCATTAGCTATACGGACAGAAACTCTTCATGATAGGAGCTGTCCATAAATTGTACAAGCAGAAAGTGGAGGCCGAGGGACTGCCTAGATGTATGCCAAATATATGCCACAGCAGGCTATGGCGCCCAAGAATGATTGCAAACTTTTAGAATGTCTCACTATATGGAATATCCTGGCGTAACCTTAGCTATGGCAGGGCTTGAGCTTCACTAAAGTAAACAGAAAAGTGAAGAAAGAATAGTGTGTTTCAGTGTCAAGAGGCTTAGCAAATATATGCAGGCAATGTACTCAGACTGCAACAGTACTCCGGAGGGAGCAGTTTTAAAAATGGTTCCTATCTACAAATCACTGCTCTTCAGACCTTATGTTTAGCTAGTTTCAGAGAGAAAAATCCCTTTGCTAACCTAGGAAGCCACCATATGATATAGTTTAAGCCGTCACAAAAGACATATGGCCAACCATCTTCTTTGGAAGGAAATAATAAGTTGTACAGCACTAGAATGACACACTCTCTGCTTTGTAATAAAGCTAAGAAAACGTTCTTTGCAGAATTCTAAAGAACTACAACTTGGGTTTCATGCTCCCCAGCTACTGGGAACACCTGCTGAAGTAGCCACTGATGTGAGTTTTATGCCATAGTTGAGAGGTAGCCCTTTATGACCAAGGAACCAAAAGGCTGCAAATACATTTTCTAAAATGTGCTCTCATAGTGGAGGCCCCTCAAGGGTACAGTATGGATACTGACAGCTTCTGTGAGTTGTTACAAGAGACCTGAGGAAGAAAGGGGCCTCTAAGGGGCATGGATACTGTGGGCTTCTTTGGCATTCACAAAAAAGGTTACCAATAATTTCTGTCCCTTTAAATAATAGAAACCAGATGTTGCTGTTGGCAGTGTCTAACAAATGACATTTCTAATAATTGGAAAGCAGAGTCCAAGGTCTCCAGCTTCTTGGGCTTATAAATCAATAACATTAGTGTCTTAATGCAAACAGAAGCATAAGAATCTGAAGAAGCAAGTGGCTGAGTACAATAATCCAAGGCGTGGAAACTTGGAGACAGAATCATGTGATTTGCTTGTCTGCAGCAGCGCCAGAACGTTATAGAAACAAGCTGCAACCAGTCTACAGAAATCATGAGTGTATCCAACAGAATTTATGCTAGATCTGAAGCACATGCAACAATCTTCTACATCTTTGAGCCAAAGTTAACATTATCCGAATATTTTCCTGATCAGTTCCATGTGGTTTTTCTTCTGAAATCAGTACTAACTTGAGAAATTATATTTTATTATTAGGTTTTTTTTTAATGCTTCATATGAAAAAACAAGAGTTCCAAAAAAATCTAAAGGAATGGATTCATAATTTCAGCAGGGCAAAACACATAGTACTTATGTAGTAGGACAGATGTGTGGCAGAAGAAATTTTACATTTTTAAGGAAGACTTTTCAGGAAAAATAATACAGTAGTATCTTGGTTTGCAACTGCTTTGGATTACAACCATTTTGGATTACAACCACGTCAAACCCGGAAGTGCGTGTCCCCTTTTTTTTGGGATTACAACCAATTTTTTTTTGAAGGCCCCATTGGCAAAAGTGTGCCTTGGGTTACAACCTGTTTTGGTTTACAACCAGACCTCCAGAACGGATTATGGTTGTAAACCAAGGTACCACTGTATGATGGAAGAAGCCTTTGGAGCCTGACAGAAACTGTTTGCAGTGAATGGGAGGCTGATACCACTACTGTATTTATTTGGAAAGAAGTTCAGCTGAAATAAAGTTGTCTGCCGGTGAACAGGTTTAGGCTTTGCCATATCTGAAGTCTGGTATGGTCAACTGTAGAGGCACTAAGATTGCAATTATGATATGGATGCTGAAAGGCAAGGCCTGTTGGTCGAGTAAAGAACTGTTCAGCTTTGAAATTTCAACAGTGTTCATACATTTTGAACCTTTGGCACAATCAAGTTTTTAGGCAAGGCCTGTTGGTCGAGTAAAGAACTGCTCAGATTTGAAATTTCAACGGTGTTCATACATTTTGAACCTTTGGCACAATCAAGTTGTGCACCTGAGAATCTCCAGTTTCATGGTTTGTTTTAAAGAATATATACTAATAAAAGTAATAATAGTAATTAGGTAAATAAGTAAACAACGTGAAAGAGAACCCCTCTGTATTTTGAGCACAGGTTTGTAGCCTATCTTATGGAGAGCTTCTCTGGGCTTAAGAGCCTAACTCCGCATAGGAATGAGCTGTCCCTCGGGACGAACCAGACGCTTATGTACCCCAAACTGCGAACAGCGGGGTCAGCGCTTGCCCAGACTTCCCGACGCGGCCTGGACGGCCTTCGGGGCGCTGTGTACGTGAACTGGCGGCGGCGAGAAGCCGAGATCTGAGGGCCCAAACGGCAAGCGCTCCACAACCGCCAAGGGGGCTTGTGTTTCGCTGGAGGGGTTGCCGTGAGAGGCCTAGCCTCGTCGCTCAGGAAATAACCGCACAGCTCGAACTTCCGAAAAGCCACTGCTATTGCCTCGCGCTATTCCGCTCCCCCCCGCCGCGCCGCCTTTCCTGCCGGCGGCATTGGCTACTGGGAGTCGGAGCTTCGCACTAGGCCTGTCCTGCCTGTGGGGATAATGTACCAGGCCTAGACAGTCCCTTCCTTCATGGGCTCACAGGGGGAACGTGCGCCCTCATACGCCCGGGCAGCCAAGAATCTCTTAACTGTGGAAAAGCGGGGCGGCACAAACGAGTCGCTTGCCGCTTCCACTAAGCGAGCGAGCAGGCGGGTTTCCGTTGCCGGAGCGGAGAGAAGAAATGTAATAGGACTCCGGCGGCCCCCTTTCCCCGCCCACGAAAGCCTGCAGGCGGCAGCGGAAAGGAAGTTTCACCATCTCTGTGGAGGTGAGCATCCCAGCTGCACGTTGAGGCGTGCTCAGGTGAGGGCGGGGAGGCTTGCTTGCTGTTATATACTAGGCAGGGCAGAACAGGTGAGGGATAACGTGCTGTTATTGGCAATTATAACGGAGTGCCATCACCTCGCTCCGCCTCCGCTCCTGAGCCCAACCCGGTTGCAGAAAGGGAAGCTACGGCTTGGGATCTTCCCGGACTCTGGATTGGAAGAATCTGCCATTAATAGAGAAACACACACACACACACACACACACACACACACACCCTCAAAACTCGTGCAGATATATGTGGCTGCTTACTGTCGTTGCAAACTCAAAAGTTCTAAGGTTAAAAATCCTAAGCACTTGCAAGTAAAGCCCCATTGGCTTCAACGGAACTTGTTTTTGAGTAAGCAAGCATAAGATAGTGCCAATCTGCATTACAAGATTGTTGTAAATAGGTGCATTAGGTTAGGGAAAGTACCAGGGATGCATTTCTGTGCAATTTCCAGCAAGTAAAATGCCTGGAAATCCATTATACTTTCAAATAAATGCACAGAGGAATAGGTTATGGACTCTGCGCCATGTAAGCTTGGGTCTTGATAAGTTTGTAAGTGCCCCAAGACAAAAAAAGTTGTTTTTTGCTTCCACAGACTAACATGGGTAGGATGTATAATGTTATCCACTGTAAAGTTGAGATGGATAGTTATCTTGTCAAGGACAAATGGTGAGAAAAGAGAATTAATATTTATTTGTGCTTTTCGCACGTGGAATTCTTGCATAGATTTAGTTTGGTGTTGGAATTCGTACTTATTCCACGTGCATGTGTGACAATCCTGCATGTTGTGATTTGCTACTATACAGAATGGACTGTAGGAATTTGTTTCAGAATATTGACAGAATTGTGCAAAATCATAGATTATTGACAAACCATAACGTTATATTGAAATTACAATTTCTAAAAATGCAGACTGATGCATTTACTTGAGAATAAGCAGCATAGCGGGAATTGTTTTTGAAAACAAACATAGGATTGTACTTCCTTTGTAAGAAAAATGTATTGGATCAGTTGATGCAAAGAAGATTTCCATTTGAAATGTATTAGGCACATTTTTGCTTTTACTCAATCATATTAAAACTTTTTAAAATGTCAGCTTGAGGTTGGTCTCTTGCATCTCCACCTGCTTTTTCTTGACTCTGTAACACTCTGCTTTATGGTTTGTTTGTGTGTTTTTTGGTAATATCCTCATTCTCATAAAATATGACTAAAAAATGGCTTGACAAATGTCATAACTAATGCTTTTTCATTCTTTATACAGAATGGAAGCCTGCAACAAGACTGTTGAAATGGCTTTCCAGCTAACAACATTTATTTTTCTTCTGTTGGAAACAAAGCAAATTATTTCCCATCTTTGTGCATTTTTCCTTTTGAGGAAGTAGAGCCATCAGGGCCATCTTGTCTGCTAGATTAATTAAACCAGTCTTGCTTCTTTCTGCTTTGACCTTTAGATGGAAGGAGACCAAGCAGCAAGCAGTATGAAAACACAGACAGTTCACTTACTTCCAGAAGAGCAACTAGTGGCACTACATCACCAGATGGTGGAAAATCAGGCATCCTATCAACACAGACTACAGAATTCCCAGGAGGCACAGCATAGGCAGGCAGTACTTGTACAAAAGTTACAGGCAAAGGTAAAACCAGTATATTTCTAGTGATATCTGAAACAAGGAGATGATGAATTTTGAGTAGAGAGCTGTTGGTGGATGGAAGAAGGGTACATTAAGAATAAAGTGCTTGCTTGAAAACAAATTTCCTTCTGTTCTTCTAAATATACATTTTGGGCATAGAACCTTTTTCCTGACTTGGCAAATTGCTCAGTTCTAAACTTGCGATATCCCCCGTTTTTCTGTCTTTCTGAAAACCTGTACCCCCCGCCTCCCCAAAGCAATGAGCTGCTGTGCCAACTGGTAAATATTAGCACCATTGGACGCGGGTGGCGCTGTGGGTAAAAGCCTCAGCGCCTAGGGCTTGCCGATCGAAAGGTCGGCGGTTCGAATCCCCGCGGCGGGGTGCGCTCCCGTTGTTCGGTCCCAGCGCCTGCCAACCTAGCAGTTCGAAAGCACTCCCGGGTGCAAGTAGATAAATAGGGACCGCTTACTAGTGGGAAGGTAAACGGCGTTTCCGTGTGCGGCTCTGGCTCGCCAGAGCAGCGATGTCACGCTGGCCACGTGACCCGGAAGTGTCTCCGGACAGCGCTGGCCCCCGGCCTCTTGAGTGAGATGGGCGCACAACCCTAGAGTCTGTCAAGACTGGCCCGTACGGGCAGGGGTACCTTTACCTTTACTACTTCAAAGGCACTCTGCTGTGCTTGCTGGAAGTTAAGCTGATGCATCAATAACCAGCTAATTTGCCATTTGATATAAATGGCAGTACTGTATTGCTGTATATTTTGCAGAAAATATTCTTGAAATGCTTGCTTAAAAATTTATTCTTTCCCATTTATTTTAAGAATATTGAATATTGAATATACACTGTGTTTAAGCCTGGTTTTAAAAGAAAACTTCATAGCCATTACATATGTATGATATGATATGTATGTATGTATGTATTTTTGTATGTATGTATGTATGTATGTATGTATGTGCAATGCACAAAATCATCCCTAAACAACTTGGAACAAACTCAGAACTCTTAGAATTTCATGAAGGGTGTTGCTGCATACACACTCTAAGAGGTAATAATAATATACCAACTTTTCCTGTTTTATTGCAGGTGCTGCAATATCGTAATTGGTGCAAGGAGTTAGAAATGCGTCTGGAAGCAAATAGGGTAAGTTTCAAAGTATGTGAGTACCATTTTTTGTGGTTTTGCTATTGGTAACAAAGTGTTTGTTGGAGAAATTGGTGCCCTTGTCCTTGCTATTGTAGTGTACTACTTCCCTTTTGTGATCACTGTTAAAATAAATTAGCATAGTTCAATATATGCTGTAATGTCCCAAACAATGGGCATGCTTATTTACATGGAAACTAGCAAGGAAATCAAATTATGACATAGCTTTGACTAGTCTTGTATTATGAACAGCAGGTGTGTGTGGAGGGGTGGATTCTCACTGGGATAATAGTGGGGCCAAGTGATTATAGTTCAATTTTCTCCAGTTATTTTCAAAAATAAGCCACACAAGGACTAAAGTTGTGAATGACACTGTGTCTTGTTTGGCCCTTAAGCATCTTTCATTAAGCAAGAAAGACCCTAAAAATGCAAACAAATGCACTTCAAGTTGTGCTCATCTCAGCTGTTCACTGGCTTATTGATTCATGGGACGTTAACAAGGAGATCCTGAAGTGAGGGAATAGACTTAATATGGATGTTGTTTAGATTAAATTGTCTGCCTTTTTCGCAAAGGGGTCCCATCCACACCAGTGGGATCGTAAAGAGGACCGTAGTCTAGAGAAAGCACTGATCCAGTTGGAAGAAGAGCAGCAGAGGTGAGTGAGCTTTTGCAGAAGCTTTATCTTAGCTGGTTTTGGGGGAAAGCTGTGTAACAGCTGCAGCATCATCATTTCATCTTATCAGGACCTTTACAATAGAGATTTGCTAATCCATTGCCATTCTCCTGTGCTTCAGATGTGAGAATTTGGCTGGGGTGAACAACTTGCTCCGTGAGCACTTGGACAAAGCCAATGAGGTGAATGGGGCTCTCCGAGAGGATGTCAGCAAGCTGATAGCTGACTGGACAAGGGCCAGAGATGAGCTAGAGCACAAGGAGAGCGAATGGCATAAAGAGCGGGAGGTAGGAATGTGTCACTAATAAGATACTGGGTAGGGAAGGTGGATTTCCTTATTGATTAACCTTATATTCTAGGCACAAATACTCATTTCTGGTTTGGCAGGCATTGGCTGGGATTAAGAAAACAGTAGAATATTAATTCAGGGTGCTTACAGATGTACATTGTTCTAGAAGTCAAGACACTGCGGAAATTGTTTCATATACTGTATGTTATACCGACATGCAGTTCCCAGTGAATGATTTTCAGAGGTAGTATCGTGAAGAAAAAACAACTCCTGTATTCAATATAGATCTGAACATCTTTTATTGATGTGGAAAATGTTGTGTATTATGAGATTATCCTATACGATCCATGCATTCTAAGGTTAGAAAAGTATTTCTCAACCATTTGACTTCTTTCCAGACTTCTCAATAATTGGTCAGTCCTAAACAATATAATAAAAGCTTTTTCAAATTTCAGAGAAATGTATTTTTTAACAGTTTAAAGAGACTCAGTTTTGTTGGTTCTGAAAGTCTTTAACATGATTCTGAATGCTGCTGGCAATAATTAAATATGCATTTTTGAAAGAAAGCAGTTTTTGTTTTAGGCTGGGAAAATAAAGCTGTGACTTGCTGTTGTCTTTACATATATAGTTCTTTGAGAGTTATATGCGGACTGAACATGATCGACTCTTTGGCATATGGCGGCAAGTAGTGACCTTGCACCGTCATTTTGTGGAAATGAAGACAGCAACTGACAGGTGAGGTTTTTCTGTCAGTTGAATGTGAAATCATTTGCTGAGCTAAAATAGCTGATTAACAGAAAAAAAACCTGACTCTAGCTTTTCACGTCTTTAAATCTGTAATTTAATTTTTTTTGTCCAGTACAGTATTATTTGTTTCTGTTTCAGGGATCTGTCTGAACTAAAGGCTGAGCAAGCAAGACTTTCTGGCTGTATACTTGTCAGTTGCTTACACTTAAGTTCAGGCACACAGCTCTTGGATACCAATAGTTTTGAAAAACTTACCCTGAGGGGACAGGCCCAACAGCAGCAACTTCATATCAGGCCCAAGAAGTTGGATATGGAAAAGGAAATATACCAGCAAGCACAAGCAATTGTGAGTTTGCATGTCAAAGGAGAATTAGCAAAGGAGGATCTTCATAACAGGTAAAGTACCTCCTTAAAAGGCCCCACTAGCTGCTGTCCTCATTTACTGTAGATTTTTTAAATAGTCAGGTGGGACATAATAACATAACAGTGCTGCTGAATCAGACCAAAGGCCTATTGAATCTAGTATTCTTTTAAAGTGGCCACCTGGAAGCTCCTGCAGCCAATCGGAAGCTACACCTTGGTTTTCGAATGGTTCCGGGAGTTCAACAGACTCCCGGAACGGATTGAGTTTGACAACCAAGGTACCACTGTACTAGAATCTTAGAGATCAGTCGCTGATCCAGAGAAGGGATTCAACCCAGTGTGGTTTTGTCTCTTAAAAAAATATTGGCCGGTGATTCGTGAGGGGGGGTGAGGAAGAGGATAAAAAAGACAAAGGCTATATTTTAAGCTAGTGTAGTTGATGTGAAATGAGTTGTGAAGTATAGACTAAGTGGTTTGGTGTCTGCAACTTTGGGCATGTGAAGTTGGATAGGAGTATGTGTCGCTGCACAATTTGCTTCATAACTTTTTTCCTAAGGTGGCTGGAAATTTACATTTTTTAAAAAAATGAAAGCTCAAAATCTGTGGGCCCTGCCTAGGGCCACCAGTGAAGACTTTCACAGGTGCAAGGTTGGCAACCTCTGTGCTAATGTGTTAGTGAAAAGCCTAGTGTTGTAAATGCTTCTCTTTTTCCAAGGGTGATAGAGTTGACTGCCTTGCTTGAACAATCTCAAAAACAGAATGAGGAGAAGGAAATGTCAATGAAGACTCTCAGAGACACTGTGGAGATTCTGGTATGTTAGCAACTGTTTGAAAAATAATCCAGTGGCTGTTGTGGAGAAACGTTCTTTTGTCCTGTCAGCACTTAGCACTGTCAGCACTTAGAATAGAGATGTCTAAGAACTAGTTGTTGCGAAGGGTTGCAATTCTCAAGTGATTCTATAGTATAGAATGCAACAACTGGAAAAAGGTTATCTGAAGTTTCTGAGGAAATCTGCTTTGCTTCTTTCTTCTGGATTTGCCTATAGACAGACTTTTTTTTACATATTTTCTTTGGCATCTTAGTTCTGGTTAGTGACGTAGCAGGCATTTGGAGACACTCCACTGATATGATGCTGTCATTCAGTACTCGTCTTAAACCTGTGCTCTAAAATATGAGCTATGTCTGAGGGAATTGCACCTCTGGAAGAAGGTGTAAAGGTAAAGGGACCCCTGACCATTAGGTCCAGTCGCGGATGACTCTGGGGTTGCGGCGCTCATCTCGCTTTACTGGCCGAGGGAGCCGGCGTACAGCTTCCGGGTCATGTGGCCAGCATGACTAAGGCACTTCTGGCAAACCAGAGCAGTGCATGGAAACGCTGTTTACCTTCCTGCTGGAGCCTATTTATCTACTTGCACTTTGACATGCTTTCGAACTGCTAGGTGGGCAGTAGCTCCCTCTTAATCTCCCTTATTCTTTTTCTAGGAGGCTGATCGCTTGCGGAAAGAATATGAACAATCACTGAGCAATAATACACATGAAGAGATACTTTCCCTTCAGCATGTGATAAAAGAAATAACTGAGGTAGACCTAACTGGAATCTGTCTTCATGTTGCTTCTGTAGAATTTCCCATGTCAGTATTTAAAAACAAAATTAATGAAAGCAGATGTGGTATAAACATATGATCTAAACTTTAAACACAGGTTTTACATATTTTGCACCTGCTTGGGGCACTTCCATTTGTTCATGTATTTCAGTGTTTAAAAACACTGATTTTAAACTTTTGTGAGGGCTAAGTGCTGGTAAGGCCTGACACAAATTAAGCCCTGATGATATTATTATTATTATTATTATTATTATTTATTATTTATTATTTATTATTTATTATTTATTATTTATTATTATTATTTTATTAAAAGTTGGTTTTCCTTGGCTGATTATGTTATCCTAGATTTTGCTGGGTTGTATTCTGCCCCATCATCATAATTTCCCATCCTTGAAAATGCAGTGGATCACTATTTTCCAGCAGAAGTGAAAGACAAATAGGTAGTGAGGTGCAGTGTTTTGATTGTACAGAACTGAGAAAGTAATGTTGGTCTTGGATTTCAGGCAGTAATCAATGAGAGTGATGCAACGATTGGCACCCCACAGGATGAGAACTATGCTGAGCCTTGTAGCTTCTTGCAGTTGAACCCTGGTGACCCAGAGAGGGCTGTCCTGCTGGTGCGTGAGGTGCTGACTAGGAGAAGCAATGAAGTGCAGGTGAGAGAACTTCAGAGGTTCCCTTGCCAGTAAGACTTTCACATCACCAGTAGTAAAACTCCACACCTCGTATAGCACTTTTCTCTGCCTTTGATGCTCTGCCTTATAAATTTCAACCTCTTCCTCTTCCTGTTAATAAGTATTCCTAGTTCCCTCAAGCTGGTTTTGACAGTCATTTCTTTCCCAGACAGGTCTTGCATTGGTGATTTGTTCTTTCCACTTTTCTAATCATTCCTTTTCCCCATGAGCATTCTGCTTATGTCCAATCTTACGACTTTCTCTTCTTTATTTTTTTATTATAATTTTAATTAAGTTTTCAGTTTTACATTTCAAAATAAGCATTTTGCAAACTTTAAAATACCCATTGATTTCCCTCTTCTCCTTCCATGGTTCATTTTACATGTCATACATTCCTGCATATTTTACTATAACCATTCAGATTTCTTCCTTTACATCAGTCAAATATTATTCACACTGTTGAATTTATCTTAATGATGCCAGCTGTGTACAGTTATTTTCCATTTATTCAATAAATGTTTTCTACTCTTATTTAAATATATGTTCTTCTTGCTCTCTTATTCTTTGTGTTAAATCTGCAAATTCTGCATATTCGATCAACTTAAGTTGCCAATCCTTTTTTGTTGGGATCTTGCTCAGTTATCATTTTTGGGCTAACAGAACATGGGCCACAGTTGTTGCATACATAAATAACCTTTTATAACACCTTGGAATTTCTGTCTGGGTTATTCCCAATAAAAAGGACTCTAGTTTTTTTTTTGGGGGGGGGGGGAATAATTTTAAACATTTTTTTCAACTCATTATAAACATTTCCCAACAAACTTTTTACCTTTTTACGTGTCCACCGCATATCTGATCTTAGTCAACCTATCTGGAGTTAAACACTATCTATGGATCATTTATAAATAATTCTCTTTTAGTGAGTAACATGCAATAAATTTCAGATCATTTCCCCAAAGTTTCTCCCAGAGGTTGAAATCTATATTGTGTCCTATATCTATTGCCCATTGTGTCATTGAAATTTTAATAAGCTCGTCTTTTGTTTCCCATTCTAATAAAAATTACACATTTTAGACAGAAGTTTACCCTTATTTTGTAAAAGTTCTTTTTCAAATTGTGTGCTTTGGTCCAGAAATCCATTCTTTTAATCTAATTTAAACATATTGTGTGTCTGTTGATATTGTAGCCAATCCGTAACTTGTTTCCTTAAGTTTTCCATTGGTTTCAGTTTGGGTTTCCTCCCTGTAAAATTCAGCAGTTCCCTGTAAGTCTCCCATTGTCTATCCATATTAATTCTCTTAATTGTAATTGCTTCGATGGGAGTTAGCCATAAAGGGTTTTTTATTTCCAGCAGATTTTTGTATTTCTCCCAGACTCTATACAGATTCTTTCTAAGAATGTGGTTCATGAAACTCTTATAAATTTTAGCCTTCCCATACCAAAGACATGCATGCCAGCTAAATTCTAAATCATGGCCTACTAAATCTAAAATGTCTGCATTGCCCAATACAATCCATTCTTTTAACCAACTCAAACAAGCTGCCTCATAATACAGTTGCAGGTCTGGCAGGGCAAAGCTTCCTCTTTCTTTTGCATCTATCAGAATTTTTTGTTTAATTCTTGGCTTTTTCTCCTGCCATATGAATTTAGAAATATCTTTTTTCCATTCTTTGAAGCAGCTTGGATTATTTACAGTCAGATTAGATCAGAATAAAAACAGGATCCTAGGGAATATATTCATTTTAATGGCTGAAATTCTACCTAACATGGGGGAGAATGAAACTTTCCCTATCTCCAACTCTTTCTTAACCCCTTTCCACAATTAAATATAATTATTTTCAAATAGGTTGAATTTGGGAATTTGTCGGCCAGATTTCCAAACACTTAATTTTTTTGCTTATTTTTAAACCAGACATCCTTTCTAAAAAAATTATCGACTGATCATCCATGTTTTTGACCAACTTTTTGGTTTTATATGGGTTTATCTTGAAACCCACCACTTCTCCAAACCTTTTAATTTCTTCTAACATTTTGGGAATGCTCTCCAAAGGTTGTTCTTGTGTCAACTCCACCTCGTCAGCAAATGCCCTTAATTTACAGTCTCTACATCCCACCTCAATACTTTTAATTTCCCTATTTCTCCTTACATTCTGAAGCAATATTTCTAGTGTCATAATAAACAACAGTGGAAATAGGGGACAGCCTTGTCTCGTTTCTTTTTCTAGTTGGCATTTATCTGAAAAAATATTGTTTACTAATATATTTGCAGATTGATCAGTATAGATTGCTTTAATTCCTGCTAGGAAAGAATTACCTATTTCCATTTTCTCTAGAACCTTAATCACAAATGACCATGAAATATTGTCAAAAGCTTTCTCCACATCTAGAAAGATTAGGGCAGCCTGTTTTTCATTTCTTACTTCCAGGTAAATTGATTTCATTTCTTATATTGTCTTTCATTTGTCGGTCTGGTCTCTGTGAACTGACTCAGTGTCCTTTTCAATCTACTAGCCAAGATTGTAGCAAATAGTTTATAATCACAGTTCAATAATGAAATTGGTCTGTAAAATTATTGGTTTGGGATCTGGGTAATGAATGTGTCTTTCCACGCAGCTGGAACTACTGCTGTCACCAGAATTCTGTTTATGGTGACCTCAACCTTACAACTTTCTCTACCTGTACATAACATTCCATCAGTCTTCAGCTGCTGCTTCTCTGAGGACTAATGCTTAACCACCTCTGTCTGTATATAATACCCCTTCAGTCTCTCACTTTCCCCCTAATCATTATATTTTGCCTTCTTCTGCAGCACCTGAGACAGCAACTCTTGTCTAGTCAAAATTCTGTCAGCTCCCTGGAGAAGCAACAAGAGCAGCAGAAAGACCACTGTAAGTTCCTAAGACAAAAACTTGAGCAGCTAGAAGGAGAGCAAGACACACTCATTAGCCAACTACAGCATCTGCAGTCCATGGTGGAGACTTACCGCAGGTCAGACATGTAATGTTTCCCAATCTTTAAAGGCTTGTATTGTAAAATAGATCCATATGCTTCTCTTGGCTTGCAGTGTGCTTTCCTCAAGTCAGTAGGTTGTCTCCAGTGCTAGTCCTACTCAGAGTAGATCCATTGCAATTAATGGACAAGTGTTTTTTCCAATGGGTCTACTCTGAGTAGCAATTAGCTGGATGCAACCCAATATCTCTCTGGATTTGAAGCACCTACTTAAGTTGTGAATAAACCTTCATGTGTGGTCTGGGCTCTTCACAGTTTGCCTGGGGCAGTTTGCATCCACAGGTTGGAGAGAGACAGTACTCAAGAAGTCACTCTGCCTTTCAGATGTGATGGTGTCCTCATTTCCCTGTATTCTCCAGTAAACCAGATAGGAAAAGGAGGATGCTCAGTCAGTAGTAGCTAAACAAGTGCAATGAAACTTTGCAGTGTATCTCTGTTTTTTGTTTTTCTCTAACTGGAGATTTTTTCTTCTCAGTGACCATGTCACCCTGGATAAATCCAAGATAGAATTACAGCAACAGCTGGAAGTCTTGGAACAGGAAGTCCAGCACTTGCGCCGAAGCAATACTGAGCTACAGCTGAAAGGAGACATGGTGGATGGCCAAAAAGAAGAACAGCAGCATCAATTGGAAAGGATGCTGCGGGAGAGAGAATATATGTGAGCCTTTTGTCTTTTTTCCCCAAAGGGCAGTAAGTTTGTTGCTAGGGAAATACAGGAAAAAGAGAAGCTGGCAAGAGCTGTTCACAAACCCAGTTCTTACAACAATCCTCCATTTTATGAAGGTTGTGGAAATTTGGAAGCTTTGCACTGTCTTCACCCTCTTGTCAGGACTGAGTATGGGCTCTGCCAATTTCACTTTTAAAAATGAGCCCCTCTGGATAGCATTTGTGAAATTTGCAAAAAAATATACATGGTGCTGTGTGAGGACTTTTATGGTAGAAAATGAAATTTGCAGCCCCGGTTAAGCTTTGGAGCTCTCATGTACTTCACTACTTAAAATAAATAAGTGTATGTGTTCATTCAGTCAGGAAGACCGAGATGCTCTTGAAGGAAAGCATTCATTGTTAAAGAGTGAGTTGGTAGCCATGAAAGAAGCACTGGAAAAATCTCACCTTGATGGAGAACTGGTGAAACAAGAAAAACATGAACTTGCTACAGCGCTGGAACAGGTACAGTTACATTTTCTTTTCCTAGTAGTAGCCAAACACACTGTTGAATTTGAACAGGAAACTCCATAGACACTCACTGTAGACAGACACTGGCATGTTCATTAAACTGCTGTAAAGTGGTGGTCAGTGAGCATAACAGAGGTTACAAAAAATTCAAAATTCTGATATTGTCCTGTTCTGGACAAGAGGCTGGGCTGCAAATCCAGTTCCCACAGCAAGTTTCCATGTTTCCTGGCCACCACATGCTCCCATCTCTTTCCCCATGGTTTAGTAAAGCCTGTGAAGGACAGTTATGGAGAAACAACATTGTAGCAGCATTTGACATTAGTGCATGTATATTGGCTATATGGCTTAAATTTATGCATCTGGGGCAATTCTTTATAACTTACCTTTGATTAATTTTGGGAGGCTAAAAACAGGAACAGCTGCAACTTTCCTCCTTCTCTCCTGCCTGGCTCCATTGCAGCCATTCTTCCACTGAAAGTCAGAACTTCTTTTGAAAAGAAAAGAAAAAGGAGAAAGTTCAGCAAATAATGTGTAATGTCTAGTTCCAGTCTAAGTAAAACGGTGCTAAAGGTTTTTTCATGATCAATCTGAAGAGGTTTTTCCCCATGGCATTTAAGCTACATACTCATACATTAGTAAAATTGTTGGGTTTCTATTTAAGGAAGAAAAGGAAACATACTGATGGAAAACCAGTGACATAATGGAAGAATGAGAGGATATATTCTAAATAATCCAACAAATATTAATCTAGTCTTTTCCCCATTAGAACCTTCAGTGAAGGTTCCATGCCACAGGAAGGCATTGAGGATAGAAGTTTTCTTAAAAAATATGTATGTATCTTAAGTTTTACTCAAGAGTGCTGCCATTGAAATTAATTGTTCTAAGTTAGCTATGTCCATTAATTTCAAAGGCTGTATTCTGACTGTGACTAATACAAGACACAACACATTGCCTTGAATGGCTTCAGAGAGTGAATCTTTGGTGAGGGATCTTTGGTGAGTGGGAGGCATTTGACCTTCCTCAATGGGGAATCTGAAATATCCAGCTGTAAGCCCTACATACTATTCGGGGGGAGGTGTCTCCTCACCTTCAGGGACAACCTTTTAGGGAGTGCAAGAAGTTGCTGCAGGAAAGTCCATTTGGACAGCATGATAAAATATGGTTTATTGTAAGTTAACAAAGTTAGGGGCAAGTCTTATTCTGCTTTTATTGACTGGTATTTCTTTGTTTTGTGTTTTTGGGTCCACAAGGCTGAGCAGTCCTTTGCAAAGTTAACTGGTGCACACAATAAGCTAAAAGCAGAAACTGCTCACCTTCATGATGCAGTTGCAAAGATGAGTGCCCTTAATGAAGCTCTAGCATTGGACAAAGTGAGTTTGAATCAACTTCTCTTGAAGGTAAGAAGACTGTTGCAGCTGAACTATTCTTATTCTGTGCAGCCTACAAAATATATGTAAGGAATTTGCTAATATGTAGGTTGCATTTTATTCAGAACGGGGGAAAGGAAGGCTGCTGTTTAAAACAAAATTAAAATTAATTTTGAATATAGAAACAATCATACAATCAATTACAGTTCCCCCCATAACAACCCCAACTATGTCCAGCTGTATTAGTAGTAATAAACTGAAACATAAATTCAATAGCTGTCAATTTAAAAAATGTTGTTCCACAGGTTCCCATGGCCTATACAAACGTTTTTTCTTCATTGCAAATGAAATAAAAGTGGACCACACTTTGTAAAAGTTTTGTAGATTCTTATGTTGTCTTCTTTCTTGTACTTTATCTGTCAACTTTCCCATCAAGATAAAGGCCCAAACAATAAGCATACCAAATTTCATATGTTTGCATTCCATATCCTCCAGTGCCTTGCAAGAGCAAGAAGTGCTGCAGTTAGAAGATGCATAATTAAGTCTCTGTATCAAAGATAATTTGCTTCAGCTGCAGATATTGAAATAGTGCCATTTTCGCATATAAACTAATCAATTTAGAAGTAATTTGTTCCATTTCCTAAAATACCCTTAACTAGAAGTTTTTAATCTGTGGCATTCTCACCACATGTGTATAAATGTTCCTTTATCCCCACAATTTTTCCAACATTGTAGAAAGGTATTTTTGCCTATTTTACTTAGTAACATGGCGTGCTGGTACCATCTGTGGGTTAGCTTTAAGGTGTTTTCTTGTACACGAGCAGAATTAGCTCAAAAAGGAAATATTTTCTCATATTCTTTCCCATAAAACATAATCAATTTCTTCTAAGTCTTTCCCATCTAGTTTTCAAATTGGAGGATTTTGATGTTTAAAAATTAACAATAGATTTATAAGCTATAAAACATTTTAAAACAAGGTTAATGAATTTGTCCCTTGTTTGCAAATTTCTGTGATACTGATGAAGTGAATGACTTGAGTGTTTACCATCCAATTGTGGGAGAAGTTTGTTGTATAGTTTTTCCAGACAAAGGGGTACCTCTGGTCTTTAAGCCAGAATAGGCCCATTGAAGGCTGCTCCTTTATCAGTTCCTTCCATTTCCTTGAATGTAGATGGAGCAGGAAAAACAGGCACTTTTGGACAAAGTTGATCACCTGGAAAGACTAAGGACCTCTTCACAGAAACAGCTCAACCAAATGGCGAGAACAAATGAGGAACTAAGTGCAGACAAGACTCGGTTACAGCAGTTGCTACACAAGGCTGAGGGAATGCAGGAAAGTTTACAGGAAGAGTTAAGAGTACTGAGAGATGAACAGAAAGAGACTTGTGAGAAGCTGAGCCAGGTGAGTGTTAGCAGCAGACTTGAGTTATCCTGCATGGACATTGGGCAGCAGCAGTGTTGTGCTTCTGAAGTTGGGTTCAGTTAGATTATGGAATTCTGCTTGAACAGTGAATAGCTCAGTTAGTTTGAAGGTGGTGCTGATAACACCAAGGTTGCAGGTTTAATCTCCATATGTGACAGCTGCATATTCCTGCATTGCAGGGGGTTGGACTAGATGATTCCAACTCTACAATTCTATGATTCTAGGAACCTTTTCAGTAGCTAGTGCTGCTCATCACAAAGTTCATTTTACTATTCTTGCATAAGACAATCTTTTCAATCTTATTTATACTCCATAAGTGTTTCTGGGTAAAGTATGTTTTGCAGCCATTGTAACACTCATCTAGATTTTCTTCTTTTCCAATACACATTCTTTCTAAAATCTGGCCACCGGTGAAGTGTCACAGTAAAACATTAAGTGCAGTGGCTTCAGGCAATTATATATTTTGTACTCTGGTTCTCTCCTGTGTATAGATAATCAAACTTCTCCATAGCAGTCCATCTGTAACAGATCCATTTTTCTTTGTAATGTGCAGTTAGGCAGTTCCATCTCTTCTGTGAAAACAATTTTCTATCCTTCAAAAGAAGCTATAGATCTATTTCTTCTTACAGTGCATTATTGCTTAATGTGACAGAGCTTTACCTTGTGCTATAAATTGATTTTCTTTCTCCTTCATAGGCTCATCACCAGCATGAGACATCTAGTACTGATTTGGAGCATGCACATCAGGAGTCAAGTCGTCTTGGAGAGGTGCTGGCCAAGACATCCAAAGAAAAGGAATCATTAATGCGTGAGAAAGCCGCATTGGAAGTACGACTAGGGGCTGTTGAACGAGAGAGGTGGAGTTTTTCAGAGCAAGTGGCAGAGTACAGGTAAGAGACTGACAACGAGAAGGGCCTTGCCTATTCAAATAATTGTTTAATGCAATCATTGTAGCTCTGGATTCTGAGAGATGACTTTCCATCAGAGGACTATGCAGCTTTTTGTGTCTTGGCTGTTCAACCATGTGGCAGAAATAGTTCCACATCTGCAGAAAGAAATTCAACAAATGCACAGCAGGAGAAATGTTTAAGTCAAGCCCAAGTTTGAAATCCTGCACACAGTTTGACAGGCTGTTTTCCATAAAGCTGCAAAACTTACACTTAATAGTATTTCTGTTCTTCCAGACATTGTTTCTTGTATCAGCATGACAAATGGCCTGTGATTGTTGTCCTTGTTGTCTGTATATTTAGACTCTAACTGACTGGTGCACTGCTACAAATGAATGGCCTCCTTTTGTTCATAGTGTTTCCAGGGTACTCAAACTGGCTTTGCTGGGATTACATTTATCATGTCATGAGCAAGAGATTAAAGTCACACCAATTCTGTATATGTAATTTGTAGATCAACGAAGGATCTTCTGGAATCAAGCCTCCTTCAAGCTCAGCTGCAGGTGTCTGACCTGGAAGTTACCAAGGGTCAACTGGAAATGAAAATCCAGGCAATCAACCAGGCCAAAGAAGTGATACAAGGTAAGATGTTTTCAAAGGCTTCCAGCAAAAGGTAGTATGAACAGAGCATCCTCCCTTCATGTCTGACTCCTGCTCTGTGTTTATTCTTACAGGAGAGGTGAGATGCCTTTGCACTGAACTGGAAGCTGAAAAGTCAAAATTTAAGCAAGAAAAGGAAGAAAAAGCACAACAGCTCTTGCAGGCCGAGCAGAAGTACCAAGAAATGCTTGACCACTGTCAAATTGTACATAAGGAGGAAGTTAATACACTGCGTCAAGAGTTGGTAAGCAACCATATGGTCACCTCTTTAATTCATGATATAATTTTTTTGGGGGGGGGTGGGAAATTGAGCAGAAGATAGAATTAATAAAGTGGCTCAAAATGCCAGATGATTACCAAGACTTACTTTTCCATTCAACTGTTATGCCTTGTACTAATTAAACTATTAGTCTTTTAAACTACCTTGCTTCGGATGGGTTGTTTTCAGCATAGTGCTAAGGTGAATTGTTTGTCAGCTCAAGGATATCTCTGTGCACAATCAAGTGCTCCCCCCTCTCCTCTCCCTGGGCACCCTCTAAATCTGTTTCGGGGAACCCCTAACACTCTGGAGTAGAATTGGTGTGGGACAGATGCAGGGGGAGGAAAGGTGGGGAAGCCAGGTTTTGATGGACACAGAAATAAGAATCTTACCTTAGATTGCCAGGAATTTCCCATTACAGCAAACCTTAGCAGAGGTGACGAGAGGTGTTTTGTACACATAATGGTCCAGTGTCTTGATCCCTAAACTGTGGTTCTCTTATACATCTGCATCAGGATGCTCTCTCTGCCTTAGCTGATAAAATATTAGTGATATAATGTTATTAAAGTGTTTGAAGAGCTCTGAATACCTGACATGCACATAGGCCATGTTGTAGTGAATGGAGGGGAGGGGTGGGTAGCTTCCTTATACTATCCACTACATCGTAGTTAGTGTTATGGGTATAATAGTATGCTGCCTTGTTAAATGGATCTGGAGTAGTTGTGAGTGTGCATTTGTGCCTCCAGTTGCATGATATGTCATGTCTAAAATGTTGTCCCAAATCTTTACTCTTTGTTGTTGTTGTTGTTTACTTCTAGTGTGTTTTTCAATATAAAACAAATTCATGAGGTGCTTGTATTATTGTTGCATATAATTTTTACTTTAGTCCTAAATCTCCCAGTCTTCCGGCATCGTTCAGTTCAGGAAAAATCTGTGCCTGGCAACCTTGTGGTACAACTAATTTGGCTTCTGCTACATCCAACTTTGCACAGACGCCTAGCTATTTTGTATTTTAGCTTGCCTCAACATCAAACATATAACAGCCGCAGAAAATGGAGAAAATATTCTGTTGCAACAAAGTCCCTAACAGCTCTCCACACCCATCTATTGCAGTGTTACTCATGAATCTTTCATATTAGCTAGGCTTGGAAAGCACCAAGTAACATTTGGAAACTGGAAAAATCATGATATTTCTTAATCCATTCCATGTTCCCCACCTCATACACACACATAAAAGGCACAAAATTCTGCCAAGAAGAGCTCACAGTGCCTCCGGCATAGCTTATGCCACATCCAGTGGTTAGGAGAACAGCAGCTGATGTCTGCAGCCACAAGCACCAAATTTCCCAGTCTTCGAAACCCCTAGGAGCTCAAGCAGATGCTGTTTGTAAACAGTCACCCTTTTGGCATGGCTGCACAGAGAAAGGAGGACTGGCATTCCAGTTGAACAGTCTGCCAGTTCCATAGGCCAGTGACTAATAGGAAACCTTCATTTAGTACCCATAGGTGATAATTATTACTCTCAGAGCCAAGTTTGATAAATATCCTTCCCAGAAGCAAAACTCATAACACTATACACAGCATCTGCTAAGGTAAGTAGTAAACCTTACCTTAAATCAGTGGCTAGAAGTGGGACTGTTTTTTCCTTTCTTTTTGGTCATTTATTTGAATTGGCTGAAATGCTTCCAGGAAGGTGAACGAGAACGCCACCGTTTAGAACTGGAGCAGGTGTTGGAGCGCATAGTCAAGGAAAAGGAAGAGTGTGAAAGTGTCTATGAGAGGAAGCTGCTGGAACTACAACAGGAGGTCATTGCTGTAAAAACGCATATGGAAGACGAGCTCATTAAGGCTGAAAATGCCAAGCAAGAGGTAAAG
Source organism: Podarcis raffonei (assembly GCF_027172205.1). NCBI lineage: Eukaryota > Metazoa > Chordata > Lepidosauria > Squamata > Lacertidae > Podarcis > Podarcis raffonei. The sequence goes on from NC_070607.1 coordinate 68,628,031, forward strand.
TTTGACAGGTGCTTTTGACCTAGAGACATCCCCCCACTCCTGCCTTTCTCTTTTGGGACCTTGTGATGGAATGGTATCTGCAGGAGGCTGTCTCCCGCAGAGCATGATTGGATTTTGTATATAAAGGGTGAGACAATCTTTTAGGTATCCTAAAAGCATGGGCGTGGTCAGGTTTTATGTTGGGGAGGCAGGCTTTATGTTGGGGGATAACCTCAGATAGTTAAGTATTTTTTATTGATTTACTTGTTAGGGGGAGGCAACTGCTCCCCTTAGCTATGTCTATGCCTAAAGGTATTATATGAGGATTGCTTAGGTGTTGTATGAGAAATGATGTATTTTAGGTATTATGTGAGAAGGAGAAAAGCTTTTCTCTATCCACTTATACTGCACCGTGCATAATTTTATGCATCTATTTCATGTCCTCATTATTCACCTTTTCTCTAACAAAAAAGCCCCCATTTTCTGTAATCTTTCCTCCCAGGGGACCTGCTCCAATCTTTTGATCAGTTAGGAGTTCATCTGGAATGTTTTAAATTCTCTGCTTGCTAATATCTAGGTGCTGCTAGAAAAAGAGAATGAGAAGAAATCATTACAAGAGTTTCACCTCCAAACAAAACAGGAACTCACTAGTACTTGCCAGCAGCTAGATCATCTCCATCAGGAAATAAAGAAGAATAAAGAGAGGGAGCAGGTAGGAGTAGACCAGAGCAGAAAAGCTTATGAAATCTACCAAGAATCCAGCAGAAAGCTATGGAGCAAATATGAAATAAAGTATATTAACATGATAGAAAGTTGGCTCAATAAATGGATAGTTTGGACCAATTACATGGTGTATGAAAAGTTTTCCTAGGATTATGTGCACATGACTGATTTCAGAACTCTTGCCCAACCCAACCACATTTGATAATTCAGTTGCTTCATTTTTGAAGAACTGCTTGTTGAATGTCTGTTAATTAAGGTTCAGACAGTTCCTGCATTTTTCCAAAGTTGTGACGTGTGATAGAACCAAAAGCAAGAAGATGGGTTCTAATTCTAATGCAAAATTGCATCTTATTAGCACCTATCAAATTTTGGCTTACATTTGGTAACAAAGGCATATATGAAATCCTTACACAAAAGTTTACCCAATGAAGCTACTTGCAGCTTTTTCTTGTTCTGCCCTCCATTTTTCCAATATAATTTGAGTAAGTTATATCCAAAAGCTGCCACCTTCTTCTTTTTTTAGAGTTCATTTTGATGCCAGTGCAAAGATTTTATCTTTCATTGCATGCTCCTCATGAACCCCATTTCTCTTTGTAGAGTATAATCCTTAATTATGCCCTACATTTCCCCTAGATACTTGCTATGATTGTTAATATGCTATATTGAAATTTGCATTTTATGTCTGTTTCATAGTTGTTCATCTTATTGTCATTTATTGATTTTTGACTGAAGTACTAAGTCTTCATCCCACAAGATTTGTGGCCTGACTGTTGTGCGATGTAGATCATTTTATCTTGTGCAGCAGTTGCTGTACATGTATTATAATTGCACATTATAAAATAGTTCTCTAATTTGACCAAACCTGAACCTTGGAAAATAACTCAACTTTTTTGGCTGGGTGGGGAGTGCAGGATACTTTGCAAGATTTGGAAGCTAAGCTGAAGGAGGCCCAAAGTACTATAGAAGCACTAGAAAAGAAGTACAAGGAGGAGCTCAAGTCTCTCAAAGAAGAAGTCAACTTTCTCCGCAAACAACGAGACTCTTTGCAAAGTCAGGTGATTTTACTTAAAACTATGTGCTAAGCACTTCGTTCAGTGCCAAATGTGTGGTTTTTCACAAGCTGCTTCAACAAGTAGAAATGGAAATCTCTTTGTGGGGTAAAACTAAGTTATGGGAACCTTTCCCAAACCATCGTGGAAAATTACTTGAAGTACTAGGGAAACCAAAAAGCCATTATTTGAAACAGTTTTGGAAAATTTTTGATGCAATACTCCAAGAAAAGCCATATGTTTGGTTCTGCATAAGAAGTCATAGGCATGCTAAAAATGTATTCTGTTTCACCAGAGTTCTTTCATGTTACTCAAATGGGGCAATGTCTCTATCATGCTTATAAAAAAGTCTGGCTTGGTTTATGAAGCAAATAAAAAACTGCATTCTGTTAAAGTGGATGTTTGAATTGACATGAAACTCTGTTTCTTGAAATAAGATGCTTGTATCTATATTATCTCCTCATGTGTACTAAAATAAGTGGATACTGTAACTGCTGCATCTTTGCTGTTCTCCTGTCTATTTCTAGGTACAAGAGTTGCAGTCAAAACTACTGACAGAAAAAGATTCTTGCCATTTGATTAGCCAGGAGGCTCAGCAGCATTTACGTGACATACAAGAGTTGTCCAGACAGAAAGCATTGGAAGTTGCACACCTCCAGAAGATGATGGAAGCAGAAAGAAAACTTCGAGAAGAGAGAGAACATCAAAACATGGAGTTGCAGAATCAGAAAGAAGAGATGGAGCACAGAAACACAGAACTGCATAATATGCTGCAAAGTCAATGGGAGGAAGAACAGCATCTGAACAGAGAGCTGCAAAGCAAGCAGGAAGAAATTGAGCACCAACGTGCCACAGTTCAGGCCCTGGAAAGGGAGCAGAGCCAGTGGGAGGAGGCAAAGCGCCAGAGTTCAGAGCAACATTCTGCACTCCAGAGGCAGTGGGAGGAGGCAAAATGTCAAAATAAGCAACTGCAAAATCAGAACATAGAGCTGCGGCACCAAAAAGAGGAGGTAGAACGTCAGAATGCACAGCTGAAGGCTGTGCTCCAGAGACAACAGGAGGAAGCGGAACATGAGAGTGCGGTGCGTCAAAACCGTTGGGAGGAGGCAGAACAACGTTATTTAGAGTTGCAGGGTTGGAAAGAGAAAGTTGAACATCAGAATTCAGATTTGCAGGCCCTTCTCCATACCCAGCAAGAGGAGTTGCAATGTCGGACCAAGGAGCTGCAGGCAAAGCAGAAGGAGATGGAACAGCAGAGCACTGCTCTACAGAAGATGAAGAAAGAACGGACTCAGTGGGAGGAAGTTGAACATCAGAATTCAGATCTTAAAGTAGCATTGCATGTTTTGGAGCAGAAACACACCAGGTGAGCCCAACTTTCATAATTTGTGGCTGGACTAATTGTCTCATATAGCTATCTCACCTCCACACACCCGGTGTCTAAACAGTTAGGTATGTACAGTGGTACCTCAGGTTACATACGCTTCAGGTTACAGACTCCGCTAACCCAGAAATATTACCTCAGGTTAAGAACTTTGCTTCAGGATGAGAACAGAAATCGTGCTCCGGTGGCACGGTGGCAGCAGGAGGCCCCATTAGCTAAAGTGTTGCTTCAGGTTAAGAACAGTTTCAGGTTAAGTACGGACCTCTGGAACGAATTAAGTACTTAACCCGAGGTACCACTGTATACATAATTTTTCAGAAACTGCACTTTTCAAAGCTTCTCTTGGAGAAATACAGGGCATTAATTGTCTACTTCACATTGCCTGATCTGGAACTTTTAGCAAAAAGGGGTCCTCCTAAAATCCCAGCCTTGGCTGGGATCAAATAGTGCACGGCGGTTGTGTCCTTCTCACACCGCCCTGCCAGCTCTGAGCTGCTTTGCGATGCTGGGATCTGATCTGAATGATTTGCCTAGTGAGTCATATCCCAGCCTCACAAAGGAGTGCAGGGCTGACATGGTGGTGTGAGCAGCACCCCCCAGAAAAATGCACCCAGGGCCATTGCCCCCAGCCCCTCCTCCAACACTATGCCCCAGCTCCCCACCCCATTTATGAAGTTTGTAACTGGAATGCCTCCTTTTCACTTAAATTCCCCTTTTTGTCCAGTTACATAGAAATTATATATACAAGATATATAGTCTGCACTTGAGATTATCATTTGTTTATTTTTGCATAATTTCAGGGTCTTGTGCACATACGTTGGCACACTGTTTGTTTGCCATAGCCAAGTCTTTCATAAGTGTGTCATGGAAGAGAACCAAGGTGAAAAGCCAAGTCTTGTACTTGCTTGCATAGGGTTGTTTTTTTTTCAATCTGTAATAGAAGTCCTGCTTTTTTTCCGGTTTCAGTTTGGCTGCATCCTTGGAGGAGAAGGAACTCAGGCTCAAGAGACTGCAAGACAGTGATAGTGCTCACCAGGGTGAAGTCACCAAATTGAATACTGCACTACAGCAAGCAGAGCAGCTGCTTGCTGAGCATAGCCGAGAAGAGCAGGAGCTCACTAGACAGGTATTACCTGAAAAAAACTCAATACAGGGTGCAATAGTGCTTTTTATTTTTCTGCCCTACTGCCAGCCCCCATCTGCTTCACATGGTGCTTCTGTTATACAGCCCCCCTCCCAAACATGGCTTCTTTTCCATAACACACTGGCTTCCAAATATACGTGTGTGTGTGTGTGTGTGTGTGTGTGTGTGTGTGTGTAGCACTCATATTAATACCTGATACCTGGTCCTTTTCACAAGCAAATTATATCCTTATCTCATTTCTATGCAAATTATATCCAGCTTCTCTTCTTTGTTTGGTTGATTATTCACCCGGTGCTAACTTCTTTGCATTCCAATCCACCATTCCAAAATCATTGCAAGCTGTGTTGCTTTCCCCCAGATACAGTCCCTCAGGGAAATTGTGCTAGAGAAGGAGGCTGCCTTGGTAGCTCATAAGGAGCAGCTCGCCCGGAACCTGGAAGAGTCCCGTGCTAGTGAGCAGTCTTTGAAGGACTCCGTGAAAATGCTGGAAGGTGAAGTATCTCAGCTACGCCTGAGCCTGAGCAGCACAGAGAGTCGGGCAGTGGCATTGGCATCGGAATGTCAGCGTGCTTGTTCTGCCCGCTGGGAGGCACAGTCTCACTTGACTAAGCTACACTCGGTTCTGCAGTACATGCTGTGCAAAAGCCCCGAGACAAAGCTGGAGCATGGAGGGAGAGGAGACAAAGCTATTCGAAGCTCATTGTTCAGTGCAAGAGGTGAGTCTAATAAGTCGACTAGTATTATGTCCTTTGCAAGTAAATTGTTGAACATGTGACAGAGCCAGAACTCTGCAATAGGGGAAGGTACCTTTTTGTGTGTGCTTTGGTGCTTACTTATTTTCTAATATGATGTCTTGAAATGGCACACCCTTTCACGTTGATTCAACTTCAAATGGATTTGCTAAGGAGTGGCAAAATGCCCTAATGTTGCCATCTTTGCCTAAAGCTAAGATAGTGAGTGACACCTTGCTCCTTTCAATAGCAGTGGTATAAATTGCTTATTTAAGCAGCCCCTGCCAACATGTAGCACATGTCAAGCCATTGGCTTTCTCAGGTATACAGGATGGAATTGATCTTTCCTGAGATTAGTTGGGATAGCCCAGAGGAAAGAACAGGCTACTGTTGGAGGCAGAGCTGACTGATAGCACCAAAAGTCTTGAGGCCACTTCCTTGTAGGGATGGTACAAGGTTTTGTGTAGAAGGAAAACTCAACTGTGCCAAACAGTTAAGAACCATCAAATAACGGAGGAGTGTCAACTGTGTCCTGAGATTTGAATCAGACACAGAAGATTGGGGTGGTGGAGACTGGCCAAGGTGTGTAGATTAGATGGGATGGCAACACTATCATTTTTTCTGTGGAATACTGCTGAAAATAAGTCATAGTGACAAGTCTTGGGCCTAGCTACAAATTACAGTGATACCTTGGATTCTTGTTTGTGTGACAGCACTGACATCGTGTGGACTGTGTAGATAATGCACTGGGTATGATGGTTACCCTGTGAGGTCAAACTTTTCAAGAGCTATGAAGCTGTTGCTTTGTGGGTACTTCCACATGGAACCCTTCTGCTGATTTCTTTCCCTTCTCATTCCACTTTTGTCAGAATACAGGGTAGCGTGGCATCATCCCCACCTTTCCAAATTTTTTGTTTTTACACCTATGGTATTCCATCTGCATCAGTAGGTGGTGCATATCTGAAAGTGCCTCTCTTCTTCTTGGTGATTCTTGCCCACTATTACACTGAGCATGCACAGAAAGTATGAAGCAGGGTCTGATTTTTGTAATTGTCCAGCCACAGGAAATGTTTGTCATGCAGTTGTACAATTGCCCATACGTTTCGTAGTACATCTCTCTTGCTGCCCCTGCAGAGTTGGGCTTTTTTAAAATAATAACTGGATGGGACTTGCACCTTGTCAACAAGGCCAGCTTATGCACAGCAGAATTGTCATCTCTTTCTCCTTCCTTTCAAAGTAAAAGCAACAGATGTGGCTGTTCTGAAAATAAAATGGTTCAGATGTGCCAAACTGGAACCAGGCAGAAGTGGCTATAGAGCTCACCTCAATAAATGCCATATGATGTGTCAGAAACTACATTCAAAAATGGAATAGCTTTGCTCTGAAACAGCTGCATCTTCAGAGTTTTCGCATTTATACTGGACTTAACAGTAATACTTATATTCTTCCAAGTTATGGAGAAACTGCTTTAACAAAGGTGGCGGGGTAGGGGGCAGATGGACTGGAATGCATACAATTCAAGCACACGGTCATGTGGATCTCCCCACCCCAGAAGTGTGCTCGGGGACACCACAAATATGCAGCAAATAGGAATCCTCTGTGTCTTTTTGCTATCTTTTTCTTGGAATATGCAGTGTCATACATTATTGGTACTATGTCGTGCATCTCTTCCAACTCCCGACTCTTATCTTGCACTGAAGAGTTCTTGCATTACAAGAAAAAGTGGACAGTAGCAGCAGCTCCATATCTCTTGCAGCATCTAGTTCTGCCTTCAATGAAAAATAATCCTAGAATTTTCTATATCTTGTCTAACAACCCTTCAGCTAGACGCTGTTACAGAGGAGGTTTATTTCTTCAGAACAGGATAATGGGACGGGACTGTCTTTATCTCAGCTGAAGGACCTTTCTGCTGAGCTTACAGTGGAGAGAGTGGCAGAAGCTATTCAGGACCTGCGGCAAGAACTCTGGCAGACTCGCCTAGAACGGGTAATTGTTTCACTTTCTTAAAAATAAATAAATCATATCACTGTCCTTTCTTGGCACCCAAGCGTAAAAGGATATAGTAAACTTTTGAAACATAAATCCATTTCCCATGGATTAAAATAAAAATAAAAAGCATGTAGTTTCAGCCTTACTATTAATCCTCCATGTGGTGCCTAGTATACATTAAGTCAGCCTTGGTCAATCTGGTGCTCTCCAGACGTTTTGGTTACAACTCCCATCAGTCTCAACCAGCTGATGGTTGTCATCCAAAACATATGGAGAACACTAGGTTACCCAAGGCTGCACTAAGCACTATAGTACTAATTATCAAGATGTACCATTGTATTGAATTTACTTTTTCACTTGTTGTGTTTAGCAAATGAATCTCTAGCTTGCTTAATATAATAATATATGCCGTATCTGTTCTCTGTCATACTAATGGTTCTATGTGGCTCACTAGGAATGGAGATAAATATATGCCTTAAAAATATTATAGTTGGTTCTGTCCATCTGAATTTTCCGCTGCTGCTTCTACTAAAAAATCCTGAGCTTAGCAAAACTTGTTGCTCTGTGATTCAGCTAACATCTGTCTTTTCAATAAACTTTGCTTTCTTTTAGTACAACTAGTTAACAGCTGGATATGCAGGAACTCACAATGCATTTTCCTATCAAAGTCACAAAACTGTGTCCAACAAAGACTGACGATTCTGTCTTCTAAAGCAACTAAGGCAACCGCCTAGGCCTCAATGTATTGGGATTTTGCCATAGTGCCATTTGCTGTGGAGAGAAGATAATTTTAGGAACATAGGAAGCTGTCATATGCTGAGTCAGACCATAGGTCTATCCAGTTCAGTATTGTCTACATTGACTATCAGGAGCTCGCCAGGGTTTCAGATGGAGAAAATTCCAAGTTCTACACAACTTTTTACTGCTGACTTGGCCCTAAGATGCTACTGGGGCCAAACTATATAATACACAGTTTTATGTAACTTTCCCCAGATGCTTTTTATGTTTAATTTTTTAAGAAAAGTAGTTGGTAGACCCTGTAGCCTAGAGTAGAGATTTGGTGGGTGGGGAGGCAGAACAGTGTTTTTCTTAGTAGGCAGTTTTCATCTCAAAATTTCTTCTCACAGGAGAACAAGATTTTGGAACCTCTACCTTTTCCTGCAAAAGGAAAAGTGGTTCAAATGGGGCAATTTTTGAGATAAAAACTAGTTGGCGAAGAAAAAGTTTACAGCATACTTTATACAGAATTCTGTGTGACATATAGTTTGGCCCTGAAAGGGGGGTTTTGTTCATAGTCTTTGGGGGTTCCTGGTCTTTCTCCTTGTTTTACTGTGCTCTTCTTTGGACATGCATATCTTTCCGCAGGGCCTACAAGACAGAGCTGTTCCACCAGGCCTTTGGCCAGGGCACAGCCTGACTCCCTCCTTTGGCAATCTTCACAGAACTCTAGCCCAATGGTTGCCATCAATTTGATTTGAATTAATTTTATAATGGAATGATTTTAGAATGTTGTATTATTTTATTGTTGTTAGCTGCCCTGAGCCCGGCTTCGGCTGGGGAGGGCGGGATATAATATATTATTATTATTATTATTATTATTATTATTATTATTATTATTATTATACCCCTTGCTTTTCTTGCAGGATGAGATGAGAAAGAATTCAGAAAAGCTGAAGCAAGACCTCAGTGAAAAGGAAGCAGAAAGAGACCGCGTCAGTGCCAAAGCCGAAGAGCTTCAAAAGTGGCTAGATCAAAGCCAAGAAGGTATAGACTCCTCATTTTCACTATGGTGCCTCAGAAGTGTCATAAATCTCCCAGAAGTAGAGATGTCTGCTCAAAAAGTGGAAGCTGGGGGAAATCCACAATATGAAAAACATTAGATGTCAATAAAACGTGCTGTGTCATGCATAGCAGGGGTTGGAGACAAAAAGATACCCTTTTTATGCAGAAGGTTTTGGGTGAAATATAAGAAGGAATAAAGGGAGGTATCTAGCAGCTGCGGGACATTAAGTTTTCCAGACCAGACATCTACAGTGTTTTTTTTAGAGAAATGGTTCCAAAATAGTTTCCCTTGCAGGGGGCAGGGTCACTGTTCAAAATAGCTGCAGCTTGTTATGTTTTTTTGTCTATTTATGCCATTTCTATCCCACACTTCATTGCCAGGTGCTTTCAGGGTAAAAAGTAAAAAGCAGGTGCACACAATAAAATTGAACCAATAAAACATTAACCAGCATTCAAAGTATTCAAGTATGCTCACTTAAATCTATTCATTGTCATATAAGAATCTGTAAGTCTCAAAATATTGACCTCTATCTTCACCAAAAGTCTGGAGGAAGAGGTAGATCTTTCACTGGTGCCAAAAGCAAAAAAATTCCTTTTCTTCTTACATTCTGCATTTCAGAAAAAAATGTGAAAGAAGGCAGACGAGGCTCCCTAGAGTCTGCCTTGAAGGCAGAGGTCATTGCTTTCAAAGAAGAGAATGTGACTTTGCATGGGAAGGTGACTGCTTTGGAGAAGACTCTTGAGAGTACAGAGAAGCAAAGAAAGGATGTCATGGTAAGGCTAGCAGGTGGTCTGCAGAGGTCCAGTTATGAAATTGGACAGGCTCATGAATATCTGATGGGGAGTGTTACTCTTCTTGATGTGAGACAGCATCTATTAGGGATTTACTTCCCTTCTCTTACAGCTTTTGCAGAACCATGCCCACTGAACCTACAGCATCCTCTACTTTTTGATAATGCTATTCTTATTTCCCACAGCCTGTTTAATGCTTCCAGCTAATTCTTTTGCATTTAACTGCAGGGACTGAACAGTTTTTGATAAGCAACTATCACTAACACAAATGAGGAAAACCCAGAAGAAATAATAATAAAAATAATAAAATTCAGTGAAGTGTCATAGTGCTGTAGTCTTCTATTATTCAGAGTCTGATTTTTAATTAGTGTCTTATGATAAATCAAATAGTTGTTTGCTCCTTGTGTTATTCTGTTATGGCTTAAAGATTCTCTCCATCTGGAAGAAATATTGCATGCTCTCTTGTGAACATTTCAGAAAGTTATTCTCAAATAACTTGTCTATTATGTGAAGTGATGCCACTTCAGCAGACATTTGGTTAAAAAGAGAGGTAATCAATTGGGTTTTTATGTAAAGCTTATGTTGAAAACCAACCTATTTCCTGTTAATATATATAGTGAACAATAAAAAACCAGGATGGTTCAGCTAACATCATGGCCAGCTTAGCACTCTGCATAAAGAGAGCAAAGAGTTGCAGTTTGCTTCTGCATTTTGAGTAATTATATTTCTGTTTCAGAATGAACGAGACATGCTACAAATGGCCAAGGAAAAGCTGACATGGGAACTGGATCTTCTTCGGGAATCTGTCACAGCCTGTGAAATTCGAGCAAATGCCATGGAGAAGATGAATCAGTCCCTAGAACAAGAGCTTCAGGCAACTCTCTCCACTCTCAAAATTAAACAGGAGGAAGCAGAGACTCAACAAAAGAGATTTATGACTTTGCAGCAAGATGCAGAAGTGCGAAAAGGTTTGCAAGAAAATCTGGATTGCCTAACTGTTACTCTAGGAAAAAGAGATGAAGAAATAAAATCCCTGCTACAGCAAAACAGAGAACTGGAGAGGCACAGAGAAGTGCAAAAATCTGCTGTGGAACATCTCACTAAAGATCTCGAAAAGAGAGAGCAAGAAATTGAATCTCAAAACAAACAGATTAAAGACTTGGGAAAGCAGAATAAAACACAGGAGGCTGCTCTAGAAAGACTGAATATAGATCTAGAAGAGACACTCCAGAATGTGAAATCTCAACAGGGCAAGATCCAAATACTAGAAGACCTGTTACAAAACCAAAGCACTATAATGGAAAACCTGAATTTGAATCTGGAGCAAAAAGTCAAAGAAATGAAAATCATGGAGGAAAAAATCCGCATTGCTGAAGAGAATGAGTCAGCACAAATTGGTGCTCTGCTGAAAGAGTTGGGTGACTTGAAAATAAGGTTGAGTGAAAAAGATTGGGAACTCGCATCTCAAAAGCAGCTACTTCAAGAACGGGAAGAACAGGGGGGGAAGCGGGAAAAGTCTCTTCACACCAGCCTAGAACACATGAAGGCCATTCTCAGGAACAAAGAAAGGGAGGTAGAATCCCAGAGGGGACAGATAACAAGATTCCAGCAGCGCGAGGCTCAACGTGAGAACCATCTCCATGAACTGCAAGAGAAAGTAAAAGAGATGACATTCATGTTGACCCAGAAAGATCAAGAGCTTGAGTCACAAAAGCAGCAGATAAAAGAGCTGGAAGGAGAAATGGAAACAGAACTAAAGGCTCTTCGTGAACTTTTGGGTAAGACGGAGGCATCCTTGAAGGAAAAGAACACGGAGTTGGTGTTTCAAATGAAACATGAAGAAGAACTGAAAAGGCAGTTAGGCGTTCTGCTTGGAGATGTCCAGCACAGTGCAGCCGTATTAAAGGAGAGAGATGGTAGTGCAGAGTTTCAGAAAGAGCAAATGCAGCAGCTGAAGCAAGAAGAGCTGCAAGAAACAACTATTGATATGTTGGAGCAACTCAGGGTATTGCTAAAGGAGAGAATGCGAGAAATTGAGACCCTGAAAAAGCAGCAAGAAGAACACAAGGAGGAGAAAGAAAGGCTTGTGAGAGAAATGCAGACACATCTTGAATTAGCAGAGCATGCTCAGAGAAATGGTGAGAGGCAGCTGGAGTCCTTCAAGGAGGAGAATTGCCAGCTTAAGCAGCAAGCGCAAAAAGCAGCAGCACACACTCAATCTCTATTGGAGAAACTGGAGTTGAACAGATCTTCTCTTCAAGACAGAGACAAGGAGATAGAATCTTTACAAGGGCACATAAAGGAACTCTTGAGGCAGAAAGAATTGGAACAGAAAAGTATAGCGAGCCTAAAGCAGGAGCTAGATAAAATGAAGCAATTAATGTCAGAAAAGGAAGATGAGCTTCACAAGCAGGCTGAGCAAATTAGCACATACCAGGTTAAAGTAGATGTCACTCTTGCAGAATTACAGGTATGCCAGAATCGGGCAAGTCATCTGGAGGAAGTAATTAAACAGAGAGAAGAAGAATGTGAGAGAGGCCACCAAAAGCTTCAGCACCAACACAAGCAGTTAAAAGAGGATGAAAAAGAAGACTTTTTAGAAGAAGGGGAGAAAGAGAAGAGAACTCAAGATGAGAGAGTGCAAAGGCTAATGAAAGATGAGATGAAGGAACTTCTTGAGAACATACAGCATCTTCAACATGCACTGAAGAAAAAAGATGAGGAAGCTGAGTGGCAGAGAGAGAATGTTAAGCAGCTGGAAGAGAGAGTAAGAGTTAAAGAGAAGGAATTGTTAACCTGCAGTGAACAGCTGAAGGAAATTGTTTCTCCTCTGAAATCAGAAGAGAAGGGAGACTGCAATTTACAGAGCTATATCCAAAAGATTCTTATGTGGAAGGAGGAGGAGGCAGCCAAGAACAAGTCTCTTCAGGAAAAGGACCAGCAGTTGCAATGGCAAAATGAAAAAATTCAACACTTGGAAAACGAGAAAAGAGTAAAGAGACAGGAATTTGATCGTCTGACTGCTATTCTGAAACAGACAGAAAGTGAAGAGATAGAATGGCGAGAGAGAGCACAGAAGCTGGGTTTGTCCCTGGCCCAAAATGAAGAGGCCTTGAGAGCCCTGAGAGAAGAAATGGCTATTGTACAGAGCATGGTTTCGGAAAGGGATAAGGACAGGCTTCATCTTCAAGTAAGGATTTTAGTGGTGCTATTTAAAAACCCTGCAAGTTGATCTTTTATAACAAAGGGGATTAGACAAATTCACGGAGGATAAGGCTGTGAATGACTACTGGAATGATGGCTATGTTCTAGCTCCACTAATGGAGGCAGCACGTTCCTGAATAGCAGGAAATCACAAGTAGAGAGGGTATGGTTGCACTGGTGTCCTGTTTGTGAACTTCCCACAGACATCTGTTTGGCCACTATGACAGCAGAATGCTGGACTAGATGAACCTTGGGCCTCATTCAGCAGGGCTCTTCTTACACACACTATAAAAATAAAGTAAGATTATACGTCGTGGTAAGGTTGTATCTGTCCTTCAGTTCATTTTGTACTTTGTAGTAGGAGACTGTCTTGGCTAGATAGCATTATAAAAATGGGATTTTAGTGAGGTACCTCTGTGTTGCTCTCCAGATTTGCTGGACTACAACTCCCATCAGGCCTAGTTATTACAGCTGGTGGCCAGGGGTGATGGGAGTTGTAGTCCAGCAAATCTGGAGAGCAACACAGAGGTGGGCACCACCTTAGTTACCCCTGCTCTGGGGTGTAATTAGCAGGACGTGAGTAACTCATAAGATGAAGTAGGAGAGAGAAAGAACCCAAGTAGCTGTGGGTTGAACCCTGACAGACACACCCGCATTTAGATACAGTTCACTTGTGCATAACACTCTAGGGACACAGTAATAACATGCTTAAAAAGTCTGTGTAACTACTTGGGTACTTAGGTAAGTGAGTAATATGGTTTGTTCTGCAGGAGCAGTTAGATACAGCTTTCAGAGCTCTGGAGGAAGAGAAACTAGTTACTAAAGCTCTGGCAGGAGATGCAAGTCTGCTACCCAAAGAAAATGACATGCCAGAAGTAAGGCAAAAGGAGGCTGGAAAGGTAAGATAAAGGAACAGGAGGGAAGGATACCAAAATAGAGAAGAACACTTGAATTCTGAGTTTCCCAATTTATGGCACATGTCTAGTTTAAGGAACTAATTGCCTGATTCTAAAATTTCCAGTAACAACAGTGCTGAGACAAGGAGGTTCTTTCCAAGAGAAAAGACTGTGCCCTATCCATGGAGTAAAGTGTTTGTTCTGCATATATATAAATTCCAGTATCTTTTATGGTCCCTTCTTTACCCCACCCTGTTTTCTTCATCATGCAGGCTGTGAGAAAAGAGGGAGAGCTGACATGGATAGCTGAAAGGAGACTCTTATGCAAACGCCTACAGCTTCTGCAGCAAGCTGTTGCCAGGCTGGAGAATGATAAACATGGCCTAAAGCAGCACAATATGCAGCTTAGAGGTGCACTGGAGCAGGTGAGATTACAAAAAGAAGAATAAGACATAGTTCATGTGCCTCCTCCCCATTTCCCAGTGACATTTAAACCTACCTTATCACTCTTTGCCCACCCCTTAAGATACTTAAGATACTGTAACGGTGCCTGCTCCTGATTTTTCCAGTGCAGACTTGTACTGATTTACTGATTTAATGGGCCGGTGATCTTTTTGTTCTTTTCTCTCATACTCTGTGTTCAGAGATTTGGTGCTTTCCAGAATACCAATGCCCTGTGCGACCTAGCCTGCTCAGCTCCCGTGCTTGGGGTCGTCCATTTTCACAACCTTCTTCTGCTTATCCCCCTTTGTCCTGATGATCATTGTCATAATCTCTTTTGTGAATGCCCTTGCCTGCTTTTTCTCTTGTCTTCAGGTAGAACGTGAACGTAGGAGACTGAAAAGAAGTCATGGAGACCTTTCTTTGAGCTCTGGACTCTCCCAGGCTGATTCTGGCACCCAAAAGGTTCCATCTCTAGCAAAGGTCTGAATACTTGCATACTCTTAAAACCCATCCATTATTTTTGTCCTGTGATATCTTTTCTTCTGGATATTAGCATGCTGGTCTCTAAACTCTTTTTCAGTGCTATTGTTGTCTTCAGTTGTCCTTGGAAAAATGGAAGAAAAAAATAAATTTCCTCTTTAGTACTTTTCTCCCATGTTGTAGGCGTCTTGAAAATAACCAAGTGGCTGAATCTTGTCACTTTTCTCTCTCTAGGAAGAAATTCAGGTTCTCCATAAGCAACTGGAAGAGTTACAAAAACAGGTGAGCAGTTCATTTCTATAGCACCCTGAGAGGCTTTCAGAATGGTGTGCCTCTTTCTTTACCTCTTCTTCCGTTTTCCATCTCCATTGTAGATGAGCCCCTATAGTAGAGATGGCTAACCTGTAGCATCTGCCCCTACAAGCCGTCCTTTAAAAGTAATAATAACTGGAGCTAACGGAGATTTATTGAAGCATTTTACCATCAGTGGCATCTGGACAAATCTTTTAAGGGAGAGAGGATGTATGCTTCCTCCCCACCGTAATCTGTTGAAATCTTAGTCCCTCCTTTAACATAGCTGTTTATTGCAGATCATGTCACTTTGGTCTTGTTCTTGCATTTTACTGTATGTGTATAAAATGTTTACTTACATAGCTTACTATGCTAACATTGAAAAATGTTAGAAATGATTAATAATAATAAACCTGGATGATAAAAAATGGGACTGAAGGTGTTCCTTGCTGAGATGCAGAACTGTTGAAAGCAAGATACTCAGAATCAAACCATCTAGTGGTTCCTGATACTATCTTTTTTGTTTTTAGGTTTCTGTTCTACAAAAGCAGCTGTCACTGGAGCGGAAGCAGAAGCAGGATTATGTTGACTGTTGTGCCAAAACAAGCCAGGAGCTTTCCTGCCTACACCAAGAGCTTTCTGATTCTTTAGCTGCTGTGGCTAAGGAGCCCGAGGCTGCTGTCCTGGAACTGGAGACTCGCAAGTTGGATGAAACCCTGAACCACAGCTTGGCAGTAGGCTGGGATGGTTTCTTTTCTGGAAAACAACCAATAAACTCAACACCCAAAACAGTCCAGAAGACCTCAAGATAGCATGAAGGAAATGGCAGGAGTCAGAAGCTCTGCAGAAGTGCCTCCATCAGAACAATCTGGAAAGACTCTTTCATCAACATGAACTTCAACCCATATTGAACTGCATATAATCATTAATATGCAGGGGGCTTCACCTCACTCAACTAGGCCTGGACTCCTAGGACCCATGCTGCCAATTTGTCTGTTCATTGTTTGGAGTCAATCATGTTAAAACAAGCTGTGAAATAACAAGAATAGCTGGTGGGCTGCATATTAAGTAGCTGAAGATATGTATTGTGGAGATTGTGTCATAGAACAGAACTCTGAGCTAAGGATGAGAATCAAACAAAAAGAGAGAACTGAATTTCTGGTGGGGAGAGTAGAAGTGAATTGCTGAAATTGAGTTCTGAGGGAGATGGGAGTTCACTAAAAAAAGTTCCGGACAGATTTTACATAGAAGTCAGGTCAGAACTGTATGTCGGGGAGGGATTCTAACCAAAGCAGCATTACCTGAATTCCTTAATAATTTTATTGGGTAATGAGATTTTTTTCAGAATTGATGTCTTACCGTGTTCTGAATGCAGCAGCTCATTGTAAAATATCTTTAAAGTTGTTCAATATTTTTGTACTAAATATTTTCTTAATATTTATAAATATATTCACTTTAATTTTTTTTACTCAAATACCCTTCCACATTAAATATGTCTACTTTACTTGATCACTTCTGTTCCTATCTTGTTTGTTTCTATTTGTTAGGAAGCTGTACTTTCTATGCTGATTTTAGTCCTTAATGTCAGTACTGTATAAGGGTAGAAGCTTGTGCTGCTAGACCTGCAACTGCAAAAAGAAACACACTCACACACACCTCTGAAATAAGCATATGCTTGTCTCATACACTCCTTTTTTGAGATTTTCCCTCAGATCCTGTCACTGGTTGTTTTTGTAATGCACAGTGTCCTTTCTTCACAGCTTCATCAGCATGGCAAGAACTTATAGGTAAGCAGAGTTAAGATTGCACTCTTATTTTATGTGAAACTTCTCTTTTTAAGTTTGCAAATTCCAGTAACTGCCCATGATCCCCATTTTGCTGGCTGGGAGAGCAGAGTTTGGTAGAAAGTTGCTTTTACATTCTATTTTCGGGTTACACACTCAGAAGCCAGGTACCATATCATCTGAAACATACTCCTGTTTATCTATAAAAATTTAACTTGGCCTATATCAAATTGATCTCAGGCTAGGGTTCGTTTAAGACAAGTAATCCATCAAGAAATAGATAATTTCTCCAATTTATTGTTTTAAATACAGAGTGACTAGTTTCTCTAGCACAGGGGTGGGGAACCTTTATTCTGCTGTAGTTGTCCTGGTACCACTTTTCCTACTTAGGCAAGAAAGAGAAAAACAGAACTGGATGACACCAGCATGTTTAATGAGAGGTGCAGGCTAAAGCTGGTCTGGATGTCCAGCCAAAAACCTCTCCTACAAAATGTTCCTGTTGCCAACAAAAGTTCTTAAATTGATTCCCCAAAGCCCTTTCCAACCCCCCCCCTTTTCCATTCCGCAGAATGCAGAATATATATACACACCCGCAAAATCACTGCATTCATTCCTCTCTACATGGAAGCAAACCCCTTTCTTTCAATGGTACTTCCATTTTCAGTTGTCTCTTTAGGTTTGCGGTTCACAGCCCGAGTTGGGGTGAGGGGAAAACCCCGTTGCTACTTTTAAATTCGTTGATGAGGAGGGAAATACGCTGTCCGGTCAGGGCAGTAAAAATCCTAACCGTCTAAAAAAAGCGGGACCGCATGTCTTCTTAGGGGGATTGTACGGCATCCCACTCATCTCTACCGTGGCTGCCATAGCAACGGGGGGCGGAGCGGCAGAGCCCCCAACCGGAAGCAGGTTGTTTTTCCGGGTCACGGGGAGGGCGGGGTGGGAGTGCCCGTCATGGAGTCGCTCGGGAGGCTGAAGCGGTTCGATGCGTTCCCCAAGACTCTGGAGGATTTTCGGGTTAAGACCTGCGGCGGGGCGCTCGGTGAGAGGCGTCGCTTGCGGGGGGCGGCCTAAATTGTGCTCTGGCGAGGAGCGCCTTCCTTGCGGCGGGAGCGGTCTTGCGGCTCGCGGGATTCAGACGCGTGTTCACTCACGATGTGATGCTTTCATTTGCGTGTCCCGTGTGCGAGTCTGTTACGTGCAGTCGCGTGTTCGCGTGTTCAGGTGACGGGCTTGGTTCTCACGTGATGTTTCATCACTTTAGCGACTTGCAGCTGAGCTTTCCTTCCCGGAAAGCCTCTCGTGTTTGAGACGTGGCCCTTCTGTCTGCGGTGTTTTTAATCCGCGCTGGTTTACTCGCACGTGTAAGTCTCCTCGATGGCAGCGGCAGCAGCATCGGGAAGGCTGGGCATGTGGGTGCGAATGAACCAGCTCTGGAAGAGATGCAAAACATATAGGAAGCGGCGTCCTTTTACTATACTGCTTCGAGCGGCATAGCAGGTGTGTGGTCGGTTTGGTTGTTGTGCAGAGCCTCTTCATGATCAGGCAAGAGTGGGAAGAGGACTAATTCTCAAGAGATGCCGTTAGTCAACTCAAGGCAGCGATTGGTTTAAAGAGATTTTAGTATTTAATCAGGAAATGTCTTGTGTAACACTCTTTCAGTTTAGTAAACTTACTCTCCAGCAGTAAACTTACTCTCCAATTCAAGACAGCGACTGGTTTAAAGAGATTTTAGTATTTAATCAGGAAATGTCTTGGGTAACACTCTTTCAGTTTAGTAAACTTACTCTCCAGCAGATGTATTTTGCTAGCCTGGCTTGCTAAGAGTCTCCAATATTTCCATGCTGGCTGCAGAGGATGGGAATCTCCCATTTTTGTGTGCCCATTATGATGATGCAAGAGACTAGTCTCTTAGCAACTAGTTAGAAATCTATCAAGTGTCCTGGCAGAGAAAGAAAAGAGTTTAAGGGAACCATCTTCCCTTTCTGCTCAGCCAACATAAAAACCAAGCAGAGAAATCCATTGCTTCTCTACTAGCCCACTGTGCTCTCCCCCTACCTCACTTTCTCTTATTACTAAAACCTTAGTTCTGTAAACACCTACAGGGAAAGGAGTAAGAGGGTAAATCAAACCCCTAGTAAGTCTTGATGGAGCAGTATAGCTACCATTGCTACCACAGGACCACAGCTTGTGCTGGGGAATCCCCTTTGCTGTACAATGGTTGTTGTTGTTGTTGTTGTTGTTTAGTCGTTTAGTCGTGTCCGACTCTTCGTGACCCCATGGACCAGAGCACGCCAGGCACCTCTGTCCTCCACTACCTCCCGCAGTTTGGTCAAACTCCTGCCGGTAACCTCGAAAACACTATCCAACCATCTCATCCTCTGTCGCCCCCTTCTCCTTGTGCCCTCCATCTTTCCCAGCATCAGTGTCTTCTCCAGGGAGTCTTCTCTTCTCATGAGGTGGCCAAAGTACTGGAGCCTCAGCTTCACGATCTGTCCTTCCAGTGAGCACTCAGGGCTGATTTCCTTAAGAATGGATAGGTTTGATCTTCTTGCAGTCCATGGGACTCTCAAGAGTCTTCTCCAGCACCATAATTCAAAAGCATCAATTCTTCGGCGATCAGCCTTCTTTATGGTCCAGCTCTCACTTCCATACATCACTACTGGGAAAACCATGGCTTTAACTATACGGACCTTTGTTGGCAAGGTGACGTCTCTACTTCTCAAGATGCTGTCTAGGCCTGTCATTGCCCTTCTCCCAAGAAGCAGGCGTCTTTTAATTTCGTGGCTGCTGTCACCATCTGCAGTGATCATGGAGCCCAAGAAAGTAAAATCTCTCACTGCCTCCATTTCTTCCCCTTCTATTTGCCAGGAGGTGATGGGACCAGTGGCCATGATCTTCGTTTTTTTGATGTTGAGCCTCAGACCATATTTTGCGCTCTCCTCTTTCACCCTCATTAAAAGGTTCTTTAATTCCTCCTCACTTTCTGCCATCAAGGTTGTGTCATCTGCATATCTGAGGTTGTTGATATTTCTTCCGGCAATCTTAATTCCAGCTTGGGATTCATCCAGCCCAGCCTTTCGCATGATGTATTCTGCATATAAATTAAATAAGCAGGGAGACAAAATACAGCCTTGTCGTACGCCTTTCCCAATTTTGAACCAATCAGTTGTTCCATATCCAGTTCTAACTGTAGCTTCTTGTCCCACATAGAGATTTCTCAGGAGACAGATGAGGTGATCAGGCACTCCCATTTCTTTAAGAACTTGCCATAGTTTGCTGTGGTCGACACAGTCAAAGGCTTTTGCATAGTCAATGAAGCAGAAGTAGATGTCTTTCTGGAACTCTCTAGCTTTCTCCATAATCCAGCGCATGTTTGCAATTTGGTCTCTGGTTCCTCTGCCTCTTCTAAATCCAGCTTGCACTTCTGGGAGTTCTCGATCCACGTACTGTTTGAGCCTTCCTTGTAGAATTTTAAGCATAACCTTGCTAGCGTGTGAAATGAGTGCAATTGTGCGGTAGTTGGAGCATTCTTTGGCACTGCCCTTCTTTGGGATTGGGATGTAGACTGATCTTCTCCAATCTTCTGGCCACTGCTGAGTTTTCCAAATTTGCTGGCATATTGAGTGTAGCACCTTAACAGCATCATCTTTTAAAATTTTAAATAGGTACAATGGTACCTCGGGTTAAGAACTTAATTTGTTCTGGAGGTCCGTTCTTAAGCTGAAACTGTTCTTAACCTGAAGCACCACTTTAGCTAATGGGGCCTTGCACTGCCGGAGCACAATTTCTGTTCTCATCCTGAAGCAAAGTTCTTAACCCGAGGTACTATTTCTGGGTTAGCAGAGTCTGTAACCTGAAGCATATGTAACCTGAGGTACCACTGTAGAATCATAGAATCATAGAGTTGGAAGAGACCACAAGGGCCATCGAGTCCAACCCCCTGCCAAGCAGGAAACAATCTCTTGTACTATCTCTTGTGGCAGCAAGGCTAGCTCAGAATCCAGTGGGTCTTTTGCCAGCCTAGTCTCAGCCCTTGAATGCTCTGTTTCATGGGTTTCCCCATGGCTACTACCTCCAATAACATCCATTTGCCATTTGAGGTGGAGTCACAGATAGAGTCAGGCAGGCTGGGTAGAGGGATAGTTGGCCCTATTCACACCCCTATTCAACACTGCAGATTGAGGAGTTGGATTACTCTCCAAACTCCACTGAACAGTATGGGGCTAACTTCTGAGTAAATATGGATAGGATTTCCCTGCAAGGCTGGATTTTCCATCTATTTTTGCTATTTTCCTGGTAGATACCAACACTGAAGCAGCATAGTTTATATTTATAAATAAGCACATGGGAAGCTTTATACAACACTTTTTGTAGTATTTCTTTGCATGTTCATATGGCTATACCAGGGGTTTTCAGCCAGTGTGCCATGGTGCCGTGGGTTGCCTTGAATGGTGGTCAGGGGTGTTGCAGGCAACACTGGCCTCTCCCCTTCTTTCCTTCCCTCCCTCCTCTGATGCCCTCTCACGTCTTTGCCTCCCCAAGACTTACACAGCTGTTTGTTGCAGCAGCCCTGGCTTCAAGCTCCCCAGGCAAATTGTGCCTCTGGAGAGGAGAGGAGAAGAGGCTGAGGGAACACTCCAGAAAGGCGGGTGTTCAAAAAGGGCTGAGGGGCTGCTGGCTCTGCAGGCAAAAGTTGACATATCTGGGATCCTAAGTCCCACAGGGGTGCTACAGAAAGGATGTAGTTGGGTCAAGGGAGCCGTGGACTTGAAAAGGTTGAAAACCTCTGTGCTATACTATTCAGAAAAGCCTATTGCATGTATCTTCCTTTATAAGAAAGTTACCATATTTTTCGCTCTATAGGATGCACTTTTCCCCCTCCAAAAATGAAGGGGAAGTATGTATGCGTCCTATGGAGCGAATGCAGGCTTTCGCTGAAGCCTGGAGAGCGAGAGGGGTTGGTGCGCACTGACCCCTCTCGCTCTCCAGGCTTCAGAAAGCAGGCTGCTATCCGCAAACCTTGGGAGTCCAGTGGGAGTTCCCGCTGGACTTCCAAGGTTTGCGGATAGCAACCTGCTTCCCGAAGCCCGGGGAGCGCTTCGCAGTGCACCCAGGGCTTCGGGCAGATATTCACAAGCCTTGGGAGCCCGGCGGGAACTCCTGCTGGGCTCCCAAGGCTTGCAGATAGCAGTCTGCTTCCCCCGCCCCAGCCCCGCACCTGGGGGGGGGGGGAGAATAAGATTTTTTTCTTTATCCCCCCCCAAAAAAAACTAGGTGCGCCCTATAGAGCGAAAAATACGGTAATGCCCTGCAGATGAGGGTAAATAACTCATAAGACCTAGTATGCCTTTGACTTAAATTAAACTGTTGGATTAGCACCCATCTTCTAATAGTAACAGAACTGGAACCCTTGCCTGGCAACTTCACTCCATATCTTTAAACACCAAGTGAAAACATTTCTCTTTAAACAGGCCTTGGGCTAATTAACATTCTATGTCCCTTTAAATGTGTTGGGGGTGTTATTGGTTTGCTTTTGCTTTTGTTTTATTATTTATTTTGTGTTCTTATACATTTTTGTTGTTGTAAAGCACCCTGGGATCTTCGGACTAAGGGCAGTATACAAATAGAATAAATAAGAACAATAACAATAGTGAAGCCGCAACTTCCAACCAAAGGACAAAATACTTACTGTGTATTTTTTTAAAAATCCACCCCTGTTTAGTATGTAATCAGTTTGTTCCAGGAAACAATGCCTAAGCCAGCAACCTGCTTGCTGTGCTTCCTAGTGGCTTTCTACTGCACAGTAGATTATTTTTGGAGAGAACCTTGGGGCTTATTTGCCAAGTGTTGTATTCTAATTGGTGCTTGTTTTGAGAGCACACCTCTTTTACTGAACACAGGAAACAAGGAAGTAGGATTTTCTTCCTAGTATTTTTTACTTTGGAGTAATTCCAGTTCCTTGAAAGTAGTTAAGCAGGAAAAGAATTAAAACTGATTCCACCAAGATGCTTCATTCTGTTCTTAACGGTTTTTGTTTTACTGTATTCATATTATTATACACTGCCCTGTATTTTATGAGAGGGCAGTATACAAATACTTTTACAAATACATAAAGAGAAGGGATTTTTAGTGGGTGGATTGAAGACGTAATGACCACTAAAGTAGAAAGTGATCACTTAATCTAACTTAGGCCACTCAAGTACATATCTGTTAAGGCTGGGTGATATCTGGTTTTCAGCATCATGATATATCAACAGCTAAATATAGCTGTCTGAAATGTATCTTGGCTGTATCTTCCTCCCCACCTTTCTGGGATGCAGAAGAGTGCAGCATTTTGCAAAGAGTTCAGGGATATGTTTCCTCATGCTGAACAATTCATGTTGGGGTGCTGACCAGGTCTGTTGAGCCTTGTAATCAAACTACATGTACTGAGAGCGTACCTGCCAAAGAACACATGCAGTGCTCTCTTGTGAGCTGTGTGTTTCATGGAAAGATTAGAGGTGATGGGCATCAGATTTTTGAGAAAGCTTATCTGACCGTTGATCTTCATGAGCTCATTATTTAGAAGATATCAGATCAGTTCCTGCTATCTCCAGGAAAAGACCCATTTGGAACCCAGGAGAGCCACTGTCATTCAGTGTAGACAACATCAAGCTAGATGAACCAGTAGTGTGACTCGGTATAAGTCAGCTTCCTATGTTTCCTAAAATATCAATAAGATCATGTGTAGTAGAAGTTGCAAGATATGACAATATGTTACTTGTGTTTTCCTTTTTCTCTCTCTGCAGTAACTGTAGTCAGTGGGCTTGTCATGCTCTTACTGTTCTTCTCGGAGCTCCAGTACTATCTCACAAAGGAGGTAAATGAGTCTGTTTTTCTCATCCCCTGTGCACACACTGCCAAATACAGATTTTGCTTCGTCTTTGTTTTTTGATGCTAGAGATTTTGATAGTGTGCTAGACTAAGGCTGAAGCGATCCAGCCATGATGCTCATGGAGTTATTCGGAACATAGGAAGCTGCTTTCTACCAAGTCAAGTCATTGATGGGCCAGCCACCATCTTTTAGCCAAACTTACTTACCTCACAGAATGGTTGGGAAGATAAAGGGGAATCCAGCAAAGTCGTTGGGTAAGCAGAGCAGTTTCCATTCACGCAATGGAAGTTCACCTTCCCCTCCTCCCCCTGCACCTGTGCCATCTGCTCCAGAGGGTTGGGAGAACCTCAAGCAGATTGAAGGAAGAGATGGAGAAGTTTCATTGCATGAATGAAAGTTGCTTTACTTGTGCAGTTACTTCGTTAGATGTCTCCTTGAATTACTTGAGGACAGGGTAGAATAATAGTCAAATACTAGCCACAGCTTTGGTGTACAGTTTATGTAAAAAATCAACCAGAATTTTCATTCATGCTTTAGCTTAGGTTTCCTATTTTTGAATAGACTTTTATTCTATAATGGGATAAAATAGACTTAGAAAATCTCCTGCCTCAGCCTGCATGCTTAGTGGTGTTGTTTTCATAGATTAATGCAATTGGAATTGTAAGATGCTATTCTGTCCCTAGACACATAATCTTTTACTTGCTTCCTCATTTAAGATCCTCCATCTAGGCCTCTTTCACACTTCCTTAATCAAAGGAGGAAATCAATACTGTTATTCTTTTTTCTGCTCTGAAAATGTCCTACCAATGATTGTTGTGCCTCAAGGGGATTTTCTCTTTCTTTGCTACATACAGGTTCAGAAAGAGGAGCAAGACAGAGATCTAGCCCATGTTCTGGGATTTGGTCATGATTGTGCCTTAAACTAAAGTCTATAATTCTGTTAGCCTGGTTATTCTAATTCTTATTCATGTCGACCTCTGACACTGTTTCTCTTAACGTTCCAGGAAATTTCCCTCCCTTTTTAGTTCTCTGAATGTGGAATGCTTATAAACAAACATTTACAAATCTGGACAGATGAGAACAAAACTGATTTTTTAATTTTTTTGCAATTAGGTGATTTTTCATTTTCTTCATTTTTAGATTCACCCAGAATTATATGTTGACAAATCAAGGGGAGACAAACTACGGATAAACATAGATGTTTCCTTTCCACATATGCCATGTGCTTGTGAGTATCTTCTTTAACACTTGGCTTTTAATTATATTAAACCATGACAATATGGTATGGCTTGGCATCTCATAGCACATTATATAACTTACGTGAACGTCATTGGACTTGGTCATAAACGTCTTTACAGAGAAAATGAGCGAGAGACCAGGGGTTGAAGCTGGTCCCTTACACAGAATGGCATTTTCTGTTCCTCTAGTGCAGGCTTCCTCAGACTCGACCTTCCAAATGTTTTTGGCCTACAACTCCCATTATCCCTAGCTAGCAGGACCAGTGGCCAGGGGTGATAGGAATTGTAGTCTCAAAACATCTGGAGGGCCGAGCTTGAGGAAGCCTGTTCTAGTGAATTATTGGTCCTTCCCTATGCCCAGCTAATGTGGATATAAGGGGTCTACATTGCTGTTTTTGGCTGCTTAGTCCTCTCATCAAATCCTCTTCAGTGAATCGGCCTAATTCTTAGAAAAGTCCTCTCAGAAAACCTTTGTATTTTGTACCATTTTGATATTTGATAGCTCAGTGGGTATATCACAGTGGTGGGGGACTTTGGCCCACAGGCCTGATTAGGCTTACCTGGCCTCCTCATTTGGCCTGCAAGGCCATTTTGGCCAAACAATGCCCACCTGCCATACACTTGCCATCACTTATGGTATCAGGTGTGGTGCAAGGAAAGATGTGGCTGAACTGAAGGGAGGTTTGCAGGCACTGACAATCAGCTGATTGACGGTGTCAGTAAAGCCCTGTGAACAGTGCTTTCCAAAGTGCTGCTGATTAGCAGTGCCTGCTGTGCATGGTATAATTTCAAACCATGTGGTTTGACAGGTGATTGGCAGGTGGGTGTCCCCCCGCACCTGTTGCCCTTGGCTCTTGGAAGTGGGGAAGAGAAGGATGTGGCTTTTCTCCCAGAGCCAGATCTGCACCCCTGGTTTATCATGAAGTAAAGGAATCATCTGATGTCTCAAGAAATCTGCCTTCGCCTGTCCATTGTTGTTTTTCAGATTTGAGCATTGATGCAATGGACGTAGCTGGAGAGCAACAGCTAGATGTTGAACACAACCTCTACAAGCAGCGCTTGGATAAAGATGGCAAGCATGTGACTCCAGAGGCAGAAAGACATGGTAGAATACACTGCTCCCCCCGTGTGGGAACAGTATTGCAGACAAGATGCTAACACTGTGGCATCCAATTTAAAGGCAGCTAAAGTAACAAGGTCACACTCTTGTCTACTCTAGGGCCAGACATTAGCTGCTTCTCATGGAGGTGCACCACTGTTAACAATGGTTGGGTGTGCTTTAGATTGATAGTTCCATGCTGGGAATCTGTGGGTTGCTAGTACAAGAACCATGTCTGTCCTTGTTTCAGAGTTGGGAAAAGAAGAGGAGATACTGTTTGATCCAAACTCTTTAGACCCTGATCGATGTGAAAGTTGTTACGGGGCAGAATCCGAGGACATCAGGTATGCCTTAATTCCCTCACTATTACTTAGAGGCAAAGAGATGAAGTTGGAAGGGAGCTGCATAACCATAGCATTTCCTGAATCTTCTAGGAAGGAGTGGGCTCCAGAATGCTTTTAGTCAAACGCCATGTGCTCGCCTATTCTGCTTACTCTGGAGGTCAGGTTGAGGATGATACTGCTTTCCTCATAGTTAATTGGAAGAGAGGATAAATAGGCAATGCGTGGATTTCATTAACCTTCTGTCTTTCAGATAATTATTTTAAATTGTTGTAACCTGTCCTGGGATCTTAGGTAGAAGGGTGGGTAAAAAATTAAAATAAATACAAAAGCATCATAAGATGGTGATGATGGTGATTTGTTATTATTATTCTGTGTACGTAGCTCTGCAATGCCTGTTTCACCGATTAGAAAGGTCCTGCAGATTGTTTCTGTGAGTGAAGCCGTAGAATGATGAAGAGGTTGCCACTTGTCTGTCAGCCATGTGCTAGTAATCTGGGAACAGCTCAGCATGCTGCATCTGAGATAGGGAGATACATTTTTTCCACATTATTTTACTTATGGGAAGACCTATGGGGCACATCTTTTTGTGTCCCTGCTGGTGGCTATTTCTTGCTCAGCAACCTTCGCCCTCTCCCAGCTGTGAGTTTTCTGAAGCAACTGGCAGGGCTTACACAGCTTAGCCCATTTCAGATGGAAGTATAGACTTTTATGCAGAGCCCCATTTTCTTACTATGTGCTTCGTAGGTGACCATTTTTGCTGATTTACATGCTTATTCTTTTTCACAGATGCTGTAACACTTGTGACGATGTGAGAGAAGCATACAGGCGGCGTGGCTGGGCTTTCAAGAATCCAGACACAATAGAACAATGCAAGAGAGAAGGATTTAGCCAGAAAATGCAGGAGCAGAAAAATGAGGGCTGCAAAGTATATGGCTTCTTAGAAGTCAACAAAGTAAGTGAGTCAATTTTTATCACCTTACTCCAAAAGGTCTATTGAAATCCCAGTGACACAAGTGACCAAGAAGCAAGGGAAACTAGAAAAATGGGATCTGCACTCTGGTGTTGCCATAGTTTGAGTGTCAGTCTCTAGATTTTTGCAGGCATGCATATTACTGTTGAGCAACATACAAGATAGATACCACATAGAATAGAAATTAATATAGTGATTAGCAAAAGTTCACCAACAGTTTTTAGAGCCAGAATGTAAACTCTTTATTTAACCCCGTGGAGAATACGGGTTGCATGTGGAGTATGCTTTTATATGTTTTGGTCTACCACAAGTTTTTGGCAGCTTAAATCTTTACTGTACTTTGTTTAATCTTACAAAGAGGAATGCCAGTGTCTCCCTCTAAGCTCTCTTCCAGATTCTGTTCCTAATGAAACTGCTTATTCCTTCAGCATTTGGCACTAGCTTCTCTCCTGTAACTAACACCTCTGTAGCAGGAAGTGACTTTTTCGGACCAAATTTACATATGTAGACTACTAAATACTAGGTTGTATTGCTAAATGATAGCTTGTACCACTTCAGACTTCTGGGTGAAGGGTACTTCATTTCTGAATATAAAAGGGTGAGGACCACCCAACGTACACAGTAGGCAGACCAGGCTAGAATCTTTGATTTGTGATAGTATTCAGACCAGTTTTATTCATCATATGAGGGGGGATGGATCTAGCCCTGTTTGCTTTCTTCTGTGCTAATCTACTTTCAAATAGTGTGGTTTTGACGGAGGGAAAGATTCAAAAATGTGGTTCACCACTTGCAGACTGCTGGATTTTGTGGGTTTGGGGTTTTGTTTTGTTTTTACTTAATATTACATATCTTTGGCAAAGATTGAGATGGTGCCATCAAAGCATTACTTCCAATCCAGAGGACCTGATCAGTTTATGAACATGTGAGCTGATTTACTTCCATGAAGGAAATGTATGTGAAGTCCAAAAGCAGTAAGGCTGGAATGGGGAAAGGGAGCTACTTCTGATGAGAGATGCTGTTTTCCCCCCAAAGGCTTCCATGAGTCCAGAGTATGTGGTGATGCATAGTTGGGGCTGTGTCTGTTCAAGTTGAGTATTCTTATCTCTTCAATGGTCAGTGTAGCAAGCAATCTGCATTTGCAGTTTGGAGGAGGGGTTCAAAGCCTTGGATATCATTTTTGTATCTTCCTCAATTTGGTGTCTCTTGTCTTTAAAATATCAACTGTATGTTGATATAGTAATTCTCATAATAAAGACTGACTGTTTTCAATTTGCAGAGAAAGGCAATAAGATTTGTACATTGCTGTTCTTCGGACATTAGCAACTCCTGCTTGGATCTAGTTTGGGTGAAAGTGTATTGAAATACAGTATATAGGTTAAACACTTCACCTTCACATTCCTTTTTAAGTTTTACAGCTTCACTTTTAAAAGTTGTTACAATCTTCTATGGAGAGCAGGGCAGTTTAATGAAATGTAGCTGTCTTTTACAGGTAGCTGGCAATTTTCACTTTGCACCAGGAAAAAGCTTTCAGCAATCTCATGTTCATGGTAAAGTAGTTTGTATTCTTCTGAGTGGGTTTTTTGTAATGTTCCCTTTTTACTAAATATCAGGAAATAATTGTAACTCATGCACTAAAGTAGGTATATAGAATATACTGTTAAGGAGGAACTTTCAGAAGGGATGTTCTGAGAAGTATGTTGGAAAACTGTGATGTTTCTATTCACATGAGGAAAAAAAGTTGTAACATTAGATCCTTTGAGGCAGTGCCTTTCTTCTATAAATGGGTTTTTATCAATAGCCACTTCTGTCCTGGCAGTGGTAAGACTAGCATTTCAAAGCAGTTCAAATCCTGTTAATAATCTGCTTCCTTATATACAGGGTTATTTGACAACATAAATGTTTTAAGTAATGAAATTTAAAATATTGTTATCCTCAGAGCCACGCCGCTCAGAGTGGCTTACAAAATTAAACAAAAAATAAGCACAAGTATACTTACCATGCACAGCACACATTATATTTCAAAACAAATAAATACAATATTTTAAGACCAAGATTGAAATTGCATGCAGTAGTTTGAAGCATCAAAATTTTAAAGCATACATTTTATGGCAGGCTGTAGCAAAGTTCTGTGAGCATGCTGAGCTTATTCCATTGCCATACAAGACGAGCAGAAATTCGGCTTGAATGTGCACTTCCAGTATCTTAAGATTTTGATACAAATGTTAGACTAGATTGACTAACACAATTCAGGAAAAAAGTGCTTTGGCATCTGCAGCTTTTTCAAAATTCAGAATGCACATAATGCATGTATGTGATAGTGAATATACTGTCTGCAATCACTGTCTGAAGGTTTCCTCTTCAATTTTGTACTGAATATTCTCCATTTCTGGTTTTCACTCTTGCAACATAGAAATGGTTCCTGCCAAAGTTTCTGTGTGACAGTGCTATAGAACAGTGGAGTGTGGGGAACCTTTGGCCTGACATGGGTCCCAATTTTAGACTATAAAACTGTTTTCCTCAGAACACGTCCACCTGCGTTATGTGATCTCAGGTGTGGGCAGGTAGAAATGTGGCTGGATCAGCTGCAGAACTGAGTTTCCAGCACAAGCTTTGCAAAGCACTTTATGCAGTGCTATCCAAAGGACCAACTGCTACCTAGTTGTCTGGTACTTGCCAAGTGCTGAGCACACGGCTAGCAAAGCCTATTGCACTGCACTTTCCAGTTGCCCAACAACCCTTTGACTTTCAGACACCTGTGAAATGCTGCGCAATAAACTTTGACAGGTGGGTGGGACAACCCAACTGTAAATTGTCTGACATAATAATGGTAGTCCCGCCTACTTGTCAGAGTTGGCCAGAGGGGTGGTGGTGACAGATAAGGCACTGGCCCACTGGGCCAAATGGTTCCCCACCTCTACTATAGAATATTACTCCTTATTGCTTCTGTTAACTTGTTGAATGTTTTCTGCTCTAGCCCTTAATCAAAGGAAGATGAGCTTTATTATTTTCTGTTCCTCCCTCTCCTTTCAAATGGGAACTTTGTCAGGGAATTTCCCCTTCTCCTTTTCTGTCTTGACATCTTAGTCCTTTACCAAAAGTTTCACAAATGGCACTTTATTACTGATGCGTTCTTATACATCTGACTCGAAAAATATCTGCTGCTAAAAGGAAGTCAGTGCTGAAATTCTCATATTTTTCTGGAATAGTGTTTTAGATATCCTGCCAGTAGTTTAAGATCAACATGATTGTGTTTCTTTTGCAAACCATCCAGCTTCTTCCTCCTGTTTGCGTGGAAGAGTAGTCTAGTCCAGAACAGCGTAACATGGGATACAATAAAAAAAATTGATATTGAACAACTGTGCTCTTGCCTTCATGTTCCCCTTAAACCATAGCCTGTGCTAGAGGAAGCTTGAAAAAAAAAAAAGAGTATCTAATGTTGAGAGGCTGCTTCTTTTGCAATAACGTATATTATCTCTGCTTTAGATCCTTCTGGAACAGTTGAGAGCAACCCCACTTACTGATAATACTGATTTGTTTAGTTAAATTTTAATTGTAGCTTCATAGGGTTTGGACTCTTCTTTTCAGAATATGAGCATTGCTCTACAGCTAATATTTTATCAGCTGAACTACATAGGTCAACCAACTGTCATTTAAAAAACTACTAATCTTTTATCTTTTTTAAGTTGGGAAAATATGAAGGTATAAAGAATTATGGGCCACAGCATTCTGTTTCTTTTCTGTGCACTGTCTTTTTAATTTTTCCTGTAATAATTGATTCAGTTTAAACATGATTACACTGGTCCAAGCTCGTCACTTCCCTGCATAAACCTTGTTCTACCTGTTTCAGTTGCATGAGCTCCCTTCTGAAGGGAACAGGTTTCAGAGTCTAGCAATCCGCATGACCTCAGTTGTAGTTCATGGGCTGATCTTTGCTTTTCAGCATCTCCACCATCTGTTAAGGATAATGGATGTCGTAATTCTGGTCCATTATTAGGCTATTAAATATCACTTATATCAGATGGAACTTCTGTAGCTGAAGTTTGTGAAGGACTGTAGCCATGTGCATTAACCCTTGTGGCTGTAGAGAGAAGATGTACAACATAGGTGTTTTCCAGTAATTAGGTTGTGCATGGTGCTCAGCTCCCTGCCTCACAGTCTCATCACCCCAAATAGTTGATCCTTTGCTTATTACTGTTTCTTTGCATTACTAGCTGACAAAATCAGTCATGGAAGAAATATGAGTTGTTAGGGAGGTTTAACCAAATTCTGATGTGGATGATTTGCATCACTTATTCCAGCTGCTCAGTGGTGTATGTGGTGAAGGACTTGAGATTTCTCCCAAATATGTGATACTAGGACAGCTAAAGTCATGCCCATTTTTCTTTCACAGTTGAGAGGCAGTTGGCCAGAGGCAAAATAATTCCTTGGTAGAATTCCTGTGCTGTAAGTGTCAAGATCCAACTTGCTAATTGTGTTGCTTGTGAAGGGCCTTCGCCAGTGCAAAATGTTTCGCTACGCACAGAAGCATTGGCCGGGCAAAAGATGGAGATTGGTTGAGATTTATTTGAAACTAGTGATCAGTGCCAATTCATAACGTTTTCCATCCTCTAATCTTTGCTTACAAGACTGAGCAATATAGACTTCTGTGTTCCACAAGGCCATTCTTACCCCAACCCCTAAAAGACCTAGAGCAGGGACAGCTTAGCCTTGGGAGGGCTGTATAAACACATGCATTCAGATCATCATAGAGCATGCTGGTTTCCTCTGTGGGCTTGTAGTTGGTGCCCTGCAGCATCTGAATGGGCAGCCAATGCTGTATCTTTAGGAAGCAACACAGTGTTCCTTTTTAGTCCTCAGGCCACAGGTATATGTGAAGGTTCACATGCGCGATTCAGTGCTGCTTTGTGTCCCTTCACAAATTGCTCCAAGCCCAGAGTTTTGTTGGCGGAGTAGCCAGTGCCTCCTGAAAGCCAAACTAATGTCAAGTATTGCCTTTGTTTTTACATCCTTGCTTTTCAGTATGGAGCTCTGAATGTTTCTCTCTTTCTTTTCTTAACCCTGATCATTTTTGCAGTTCACGCTGTTGAGAGTAAGTGTTGCTGACTTATTTTCTTTACTATTTCTGTGCTGTCTGTAATTAAACCAGTTAATTTCTCCAATTCAACCTTGGTGCTCCCTAAAGATCTGACAGAATTAAAGTATCAGTAGACACTGCATGCTTTCAGTCAAGGAACTGCAAATGGTTTTCACGTGGCTTTAGAAGGCCTCTTTTGTATAAAAAATGTCAGCTCATTTCCATTCTTATCTTCAAAATAATGTTCGTTGAACATATGGAAGAGAGTGCAGGATTAAGCCCTCTGCCCAGCCAATTGGATCTCACAGCATGTAGGAAAAAAGAGGACAGCATATAATAGTTTAAAAAGTCAGAAACAAAATTTAGCTTAGCTTTGTATTGCGCTCATCTTAATACTGAATGAAATGTCTCCATACCCTGCAAAGGCATTATGCCTAGACAGGGAAAACCTAAGGCGTGCAAGGACCTTGGGACGTATATCAGGCTATACATGTTCAGCCAAGCACAGAGCCCCTTGGAGACTTTCTTCCGCAACTGGGGGGTGGAGCAGGTTTGCGGTGCAGGGTATATTGAAGGCAGGGCCAGTGCAATTTGCCCCGAGGGCTATATCTGTGTTGCCGCAATGCTTGAACAGCACATTTCTTTCTTCCCATTAAAGTGTGAATGTGCCTTCTGAAACTGCTCTACAGCTACATATTTTACTTTAGTTTGCAAATGCAAAGACCTAGGCAGACTGACTGGTTTGGGAAGCTTTGCAGACAACTGAAGGCAGCTTCACACATTTTAAAAATGCATACCTAAAGACCTTGCATGGCATATTTAAAAAAGAAATTGACAAATTGTGTTTTTCAACTAAACCTCTGATAGGAATACATACTCCAGACAGCAGGGATTGGTCTTAGCCGCCACATCTACACCCAGTAGAACATACATATACACACAGATACCCCTTAGTTGTAAGCCTGAGAGTGGAACATCTAGTATCTCTGTCCTAAATTCTCAGAATGTTAGTAGCTTCATTCCCAGTTGGATCTGACACTTACTGCTGAATTGCCTTGCTCAAATCCCTATCTTATAGTACAGTCATCTTAATATTGTATTACTATTATAGATTTGGTTGATAATTTGCAGTGGATTCCACTTACGTAGATTTCCAAATGTTAGTTTGCATAGAGCTAAATAGCATAAAAAAGCGGGAAGTATTCTATTTATTTAGAAGAACCTATTTAAAGGGATTAATAACTTGCTATTTGAAAACACCTAAAGAGGAATTACAACTAAACTGGGATACTTTAGCAAAGTTAAAAGCCTGCTCTGAATGCATTCAGAAATTAACATAAGCTGTATTTGTAGGTTGGGAAAGAATAAAGAGCTGCAACCTTGAAAACACAGTTGAGAATTATGGTGGGCAGTATCTGGTGATGGAACAAATAGGTGTATTCTAATCCTTGTGCATATGCTTAGAATGTGGCATATGAGTTGAGAAGTTGTAAACTGTTCTGAGGTTTTGTTTACAATTAAGGAATACATATTTTGTTCAACAAATAAAATATCTTCCAGTTGCGCAAGGAAGTTTGTCGTGTCCTTTACTTGGAAACATGCTAGGATTGTGAAAATTTGCAGATTTTTCTCTTTCTTTTAAAAAAGAACAGAGCAGTTAAATAACTTTAGGAAGTCTTTTCCTTTATGTAACATTTTGTTGTCTTGCCTCTCTTACAGTTCATGATCTGCAGAGCTTTGGACTTGACAATGTAAGTATCTGGGAGAGACATATTGAGTTTGAGATACTGATTCACATCTGCAGAGAAGGGAGTAAAGTGTCAGTGCAGATGATTTCCCCTTGTGCTTACTGGTGTGGCACCTCTAGCTTTGGCAGCGGCAGTGTAAATGATAGGCAAAAAGAACAAAAAGCAACATTTAGAACAAAACTGTTTTCCCCCAAAAGGTGACCACATATTTCATTGTATACTGGTGCTTTCAGAATCCAGTGAGTCACTAAGCATCCATCCTGAGCTCCTTGCCTTATTTTATTCTCACCCTGTATGCCACTGAGCACGAACATCTCCTTCCTGTGACTGCAGTTCCCAGAGGAGAAGAGGTGTGTAATTACAGGGAGAGGAGTGTATTTCTAGCAGGGCTTCTACCCTAAGGTGGTGTATGCATGAAAATTGTGCAGAAGAGAAAACATCATTAGCTGTGCTCAACTTGCATAAGCAGGCACAGGTGCTAAAATCCTGCTGCTCTTATTGGAGAGAGTTGGTGAAAAACACCTACCTACCTTTTGATCATAGGCTTAGTACTCAGCCTGCTCTGTCCTTTGCTGGTTCTGTTTGAACATGTTTCCCTTTTTTTGTTTCAGATAAACATGACCCATTTTATCAAGCACCTTTCATTTGGGAGGGATTATCCTGGCATTGTGAACCCACTTGATGGGACAGTTGTCACAGCACACCAAGGTACTGGTCTGAAAATAAGTTACGTTATAGTTTGCTTATATACTGCTTTTGCCCCCAAAGTGATGAATACTATATTAATAAAAAGAAAGGTGCAGTAAAATACAGTAAGTCAGCCGTAAAAGCATTTTAAGATAGCTAATAATAATAATACCGTACTTTTCTATTTATAATACTATGTTTTTTTCTTTAAAAATCATGCTAAAAAGTGGAGGTCTTCTTATACATGGATAGTGAATAGGGTGGACGTTTGATTGATAGCTTCCGCAGCTGTCAGCGGCTATTGTGCGTGTTATTGGTTGCTGCGTCACACAACAAAAGCTCAACAACTCTGTGCCATTTCCCCCCATTTTCTTAAATTGGAGTCCCCCAAAATATGGGGCATCTTATAAACGGAAAAGTATGGTGGTAATAATAATTAATAATAATAATAATTCCCTTCCCTTATAATAGTACCTAAACAATGAACTGGCCAAAATATTATGGCTGTCTAACCTAGGACTGTCTCACTTAATCCAGGCACTGTCCTTTAGCTCTTTGAGTTTCTATCTTCCTCTCACTACATCAGGGTAAGCAAGCAGACCCTCATGTTTAGTTCATCAACCTACTTGGTGGTCCAATGTCAGGGTCCTGGTAATCTGCTTTCTAAACAATAGGCCATAGGAGATTTAAAATAATAAAAAATTAAAAACAAAAATGCATGCCTCTAATACCATCCACAAATCACACTGAACATTGCTTCTTGGGCTGTAGTTGTGCTCTCACCACAGACACATCTCTTGGGTATTTCTGCTCACATGCACTGAAGGGTTAACAGCCTATTTTATAAATAATAATTGTAATAAATAAAATATTTTAATTAACAATATTAAATTTAGGTTTGCATGAGAAGGGAATAAAACCTTGTAAGTGAAGACTATCACATTTGTGGTAATGCCACACAAGTTATGTATATATGCATTTATTTTAATATAAAGTTGGGCAACTAACTGGCTAGCTTCTGGCTCAGTAAAATGGGGAAGATGCCAGCAAGCTTCCTCTTCCTCCTGGCTGACAGTGAATTACAGGCAGAGGTGCATGCATGAAAGAATTGTCTTTGCTCTTTTCTCCACCCCCCCTTCTTTACTTTCTAAGCCATTCCCAGCTCAGAAAGATGGAGTTATAGGGACAAAGACTCTTCTCCCCACACCCCACAGCAAAATAAATCTGAATAGGGAGAGGGAACTAGCCTTGCCTTTCTTCCCTGGGAATGAAATCTCGAGTTTCTTTTCTCTCCCTCCCTCACCTGCTCTTTCACAAGACCCTGCTGGTAAGATTGTAGACTAAAGTCATTATAGCAGAAATTATTACTATGTAGCTTGGACCTCAATAGAATTCTAACTTCCCACTTCAAAGTTACTGCTGCTTACTAATTATCTATTCAAATTCCTTCTTGCCCCATATCAATTTCGTTAAGTTCTGTATAAGGGGACTTTCCCCCCAAAGTGGCTCCTATTAACACTATATTTTGCACTTAGCATCCATGATGTTCCAGTACTTCGTAAAAGTGGTCCCCACTGTGTATATGAAGGTCGATGGTGAGGTAAGATCCCGATGTTTCCTTTTAAAAACAAACACACCAAAACCTAGCATTATATTTTAATATAGAACAGTGCTGCCCAGGTTATTGCAGTGTAATTAGAGGTTGGGACATGGGGAAATGAAATTGCAAAGAGTTTTGTATATCTTATTACCAATAAGCCTCTGAACAATCAAAGCTCCAGATTTGCAAAAGTGTGAATGACAACCACATGGGGATTTCTGAAAGAGAGAAATCTTTATTGCTGTGGACCCAAATGTAGTGTGACACTGGACAGTTATGAGTCATGGGGGGAATTATCTTGAGTGTATTGTAGGACTTGGGTAGGTGGTTTCTTTGTGTTGGGCAGAGGCGGGTGGACAGAGAGGACAAACTAAGGTATATTTAATGTTTCCTGCTGGGGAAGAATGCATTGTGGCAAAATTCAACCCAGCTCCAAATCCTATACAGTGGTACCTCGGGTTACATACGCTTCAGGTTACAGGCTCCGCTAACCCAGAAATAGTGCTTCAGGTTAAGAACTTTGCTTCAGGTTGAGAACAGAAATTGTGCTCCGGCGGCGCAGCAGCAGCAGGAGGACCCATTAGCTAAAGTGGTGCTTCAGGTTAACAGTTTCAGGTTAAGAACGGACCTCTGGAACGAATTAAGTACTTAACCCGAGGTACCACTGTATAGTCAATTGTGTGTCTTAACTTGTTTAATTAGAAAGAGTAACATTATGTTCTACTTATGTTCTATTAGGTGGTGAGATCAAATCAGTTTTCAGTAACACGACATGAGAAAGTAGCTAACGGGCTAATTGGAGACCAGGGTCTCCCTGGAGTATTTGTGCTCTATGAGCTTTCTCCCATGATGGTGAAACTAACAGAGAAACACAGGTGAGAAGTTTTCACATGAACCCATTTTAAAACTTGCTTATAAAAATTGTATTTCATTTATTCATCACGTGATGCATACAATTAGGTTGTAGAGGTAGTTGCAAAAAGCTTCCATTTGACGCAGTTAACATTTTGACTGCCTTTTGAACCTAAGTGTTCATTGGACATGGTCAAGTGGGATTGAATTAATGTATTTACTCGAGTCTAATGCACCATTGAATCCATTGCGCACCTTAATTTTTGCAACATGATTTGGCCAAAAAAGGTGAGCATTAGATTAAATACGGTAATCCATGGGTTTCATTCCCCCCCCCCCCAAGTTTTAACTTGTTCATTCATAATGTACACATTACATGGTAATCAACGTTTTTCCCCCCTCACCCCATATAGGTCCTTTACACATTTTCTCACAGGAGTCTGTGCCATCATTGGAGGGGTATTTACAGGTATTTTAATATTTTAATTGTTCTCCTCACCCATCTTGGGTCTAAAGTTTAGCTTGCAAATGTTCTGATCAATACATCCTAGGCATTTTCAAAACTTGTTTTTACAAAGATGGCAGAATCATCACTATTAGTACATCTGTTTTCTATACATATAAAATGAGCAAAAATGCAACTGAATGGTGCTTATCAAACAGTGTCTCCTCCTAGTATTTAGTGAGCAGCGTATTTTGGTTGTGTGACATGGCTCTTTGGGCAGTGCATTATTTCCTCACTGCTTTGACAAGTTTAGGAATCCCCCCCAAACACCTAAAAGCAACTTCTTGGAAGAAAGAGGGAGGGGGCGTCTTTTTTATTTCCCCTTTACATGCAGTGTCAATATGGAACATATATAACCTGACCTTCCTTTTCCTCCTTCTTCCAGTGGCAGGACTCATTGATTCTTTGATCTATCATTCAGCTCGGGTCATTCAAAAGAAAATAGAACTTGGAAAAACAACATAGATTATCAGGTGCAATCCCCTCTGAAGAACTTGAAGGAATTAAAAACAAATGGTCAGTGGTCATTTTGAGGGTGCCAAGAAGATCCCTGGACTTGTACTGAGACTGGAACTATCATCAGTCTCTCTTCACAAGTAAAACGGGGGATTAATTTAAACATCCATCTTTTGTGGCAGTGCTGTATACCCTAGATTTCAGTACTTGTCTTATATGTTGGCCTATCTCTCAACTTCTAGATCATGAAATGAAGAAAATGGAACACAAGACCTTTTACATGTGTAAAACAAATATTTTCTATTTAATTTGTACACAGTGCTACCCTTAGGATGTTTGTTTGGACCAAATTCTCAGGAAAAAGTTTTAATAAAGTCGTGTAATATTTGCTTTCTTTTTACTTACATTTCAACACTCTGTATCAAATAGCATTGCAGCCAAGAATATTGCTCAGTAGTCTGTGCTTGCTTCCCTGCTCCTCTGATACCTTATACTTAGCATTTCTTAACCACTTAAATAACAGTGGCTTTAGCACAAATGTAGGCCTGGGAGGTACTGTCAATATCAGCTTTTTGAAATCTCTGCCCAAGGATAAAACAACCTATATTGTCCATAAAATGCAATGAAAGAGAAGCACAAAGTCAGCTATCGGAGATAGCCTCTGTTGTCCAAATTTAAAGAAAAACATTTCAAGTTGACCATCTTGCTAAGAGAGTAATCTGTTCAGAAGTGGTGTTACATGTGTATGTATGCGTATATACATACATACCTGCGCCGGGTGCAGTAGCGCTGGGCTGCTGAACTGTGCTTTCATCTCTAATCCATCCACCTTGTTTCTCTTGTGGCTCAAAAGACCATCATTGGTGCTAGGATTTGGGTTCCTCTTTCTTGGATTAGTGACTTTGAAGTCTGTGGGGCACTGGAGCAAGCTATTTATAAAATGATATTCTGCCTTCAGCTGCTAGTCTCTCAATGAGTGCCAGTTCAAAAGTGCCATTGTGGACTCCAGTCCTGCGGAAAGCTCCAGCGTACCGATTCTTTTCCCAGTAGTGGTGCCAGTTCCCTCTGCTGTCTGCGCCGAAACCAAATGCAGAGACCTGCCACACAAAACATGATGGGGAAGGAAACGAGAGTATGAGGCCTATGTAGCCCAAAAGCTGCTACCTAATCTAGCATTCTGTTTCTCAGAAGTCTGCAGGCAGGGCGCAAGTGCAACAGACCTTTCCCAGTGAGTGGTGGTCAGCTACATGCAGCCATCGATAATAAAACTTATTTAAAACAAACAAACAAAAAGTTTTTTTAAAAAAATTATTCATCACAATACAGTTTCCCTCACCCTGCTCCCCGTGACTTTCCTCAACTAACTCTTCTGGTTCATAACAAAACAAGCAGGAGAAGTTAATATGTTATCTCTCAATAAAGCTGTCTTAAATTTAATAATCAATAATCTAACCCTGCAAGGAGTGGCCACATTTTACGGAAGCAGACTCCATTATATAAAGAGAGCAGTGACGAGGTTAATTTCGGCAAAGATTTTTGAATGTGAAACATACCCTACTACATTAACAAGCAGAATTTACTGTAATAGCTGCTTAATAGATACCCTTCCTCCAGTGTCACTCCTAATTTAATTTTGGGCTTTGTGGAATTTTGGCAGGTTTAGTTAGTTCCTTCTTTAAGAGGAGATGGAATTTTATGCAAAGACAATGAAACAAAAATGGAAAGTCACACTGCCAGCTTGTACCATATTCAGCTTATTATCAGGGCCTGCTTGTTTCTGTATAATTTGAATAATTTTTAGGGTGTGTTTTTTTAAAAAAATCTCTTATTATATTGCAACTTAGTGATCAAGACATAAGACATCCAGCACAGTTTCAATACCAGCCACATGCAATCTCTTCAGTCAACTTCAGTGTTTCAAAACATGGGCGAGGACTATCTTGTTTTCTGAGAGACTCTGCCCATGTACTTTCTGAACTACCATTCTGTCACCAAATCAGTTGTGAGAAAAGTTGCTTTTTTAAATATGGCCCAAAGAGGCAAGTTGTCTCACAACCAAATGCACTACATCCCAATAGCAACAGGAGCCTGTATCTGTAGACATCTGGAGATCACTGTACATACCTGTTTACAAGTATGAATAGCAAAAAGCAGTGCAGCGAATCCAGTGGATGGATACCTTCCAAAGCGCTTCATCCATTTATCGTGAATATATTTTAGGAAGGCAGGGTTCAGTATTAAGACCTGAGGAGAAGAAAAATAATTGGATTGAGAAGCTCTCGCCTATTGTCATAGCCTCTTCTTCCTCAAATTGTCCCACCTGCCATAAGCATAGCTAATGAGAATGAGATGGTTTGTGACTCTTCTCTATCTCCATTCTATGGTTTGTGAGCTCCTCTACCTCCATTCTAGGGTCCTGGAATAAGACTGGGGTCCACACTGACAATTTTTGTTAAAACAAACAAAACACTGCAGTTGCACATATCAGTCCTTAAATTCACAGAATAAACAAGCAGTGACAGATCCGAATCAGTGTATTGCCTGCATTCACAACTTACCTTGCTTTTGTCAGCTTCAATGAAGGGCTTGACTCTTTGGTATGTACTATGAAAGAAATGGAAGAATAGCATTCATCATTTTACTACTTTTACCATCAAACTTCCTATTTTCCCCCCTCCAGTGTTCAGTATACATAAAACCCATTCCTGGAGAGTCACGCAACTCCCTGAATAATGACTGACCAGGTGCGCTCCTGTTATTACAAGCATATTTCCATACATTTGCAGCACTGACCTAAGCCCATAGTGGACAAATTTGTAGTCTCAATGAAGCTTTTAAGGGTCACTTCAAGATTTCCCTACTGACTGAATGTAAAGGCACAAAGAAACCAACTCTGCTCTTAGCAAGGGATGTTTATCGTGAGGAATGAAATCCACATCATGCACTATTTGGAGAAGTACCGGTACTTCATTTTGTCTGTCATGAAACGCCCACCATTTAGCTTCATTGGATGACCCCAGATTCTAATACCATGGGGGAGGAAGAAATAAAGCTCTCTCTCTTCATCCACATTTTATCTATGATGTCTCCCTTATAAATCCCTTCTAAACATCATAACATTTATTCACATAGGACATGCTCCAGCCCCTTGATATTCTGATTTCTTTTTTCTGCACCTTTTCCAGCTCTATGCTGTCTTTTTAAGGGGTTCAAGCAGACCTGTGCAGAATATCCACTCACGGTGCAGAAGTTGTGCCCAAAGGAAACTGCCCCATAAATGAATGCTTAAGGTTTTGTTCCCCCTGTAGTACTTGCCTAGCTTTTTGTACTCCAACTAGACAAAGTGCTCACCGCTTAATTTCTCCTGAGGAAAAAGCACTAGCTAGCCATTTGAGATCCAGAGTTTTGAAGGGGACGAACACAAGATGGACGCCAGCATGCAGGTTCACAGCACTCTCTGGGTACATGAAATGGTGCGTGGTTCTTGCACCAACATCTTCCTCAAAGCCTGCAGTTTGTGCTGTGTTCATCCTCAAACGACATAA
This sequence comes from Podarcis raffonei, assembly GCF_027172205.1. Taxonomy (NCBI): domain Eukaryota; kingdom Metazoa; phylum Chordata; class Lepidosauria; order Squamata; family Lacertidae; genus Podarcis; species Podarcis raffonei. The sequence continues at coordinate 68,669,695 of NC_070607.1, forward strand.
GAAACATGATCAGATGCTTCACAAAATATCCAGTCCAGAAACATGGAGACGGTCAAAGTCTGAACCTGACACTTGATGGGCTGAGGCCTAGGGACATCAGTCAGATGCCATTCTTCAGGACTGTAGATTACCAGATTTTATTTTCAAAAATAGATAATATTTCAGGATTTTCAAATCTGGAGTTGGGATTGTTATTCCCAGCAACTATTCCCATACATTACAGCATATGCAATTTTTGTCACAAGGAACTGTTCTTCTTATTTGCTTATGGTAATGCCTTATGCCAGCAGTAGGCAACCTAAGGCTCGGGGGCCGGATGCAGCCCAATCACCACCTCAATCCGGCCTGCAGATGGTCCAGGAATCAGAGTGTTTTTACATGAGTAGAATGTGTCCTTTTATTTAAAATGCATATCTGGGTTATTTGTGGGGCATAGGAATTTGTTCATTATTTTTTTCCAAAATATAGTCTGGCCCACCACATGGTCTGAGGGATGGTGAACCGGCCCACGGCTGAAAAAGGTTGCTGACCCCTGCCTTATGCACTCGGAAGGGTCTAAATGATGCTGATGATAGGAATAGCAGCAACCATAGTAATCCTGTCGAATTACAATTACTGCTCAACAATATTTTGTTGGGTAATAATCCTATTAACCCTATTGGAAGGTAATGGCTTCATTATTATTATTATTATTACATACAAACTGAGAAGCATTAATTAGTTAATGATAAATGGTCCCTTCCAACTATGATTCTGTGGCTGTGGCTGAGTCTTCAGTGTTAACCATCAGAGAGAGAGATTTAAAGTATCAAGAGATCATACCCCCAACAATTATCTCTCATCAGCCCATCATTCTGACCTATTTAATCTCCCTAACAAAAGAATGGTTTCTCATCAGCCATAATACTACATTATAGCAGCCACACAAAAATACTTTTCAGCATTATTCACACTAATTTTATGAAGCCCAGGGTAGGGCGTACAGTATATACTTTACTCCACTTACCTCAGCACAAAGTGGTGAGCGTCAATCTTTTTTCCATATTTAGAGCCCTTCAGCCTCCCTGAATTGCCCACCACAGCACATGTTCCACACTGGCTAAAATCTTGGGATGTAACGGGAGGGGAGTGAAGGATGTCAAACAAGTGCTTTATTATCTTCTGGAGTTGGCTTCCATCCTGATATCCTTGCAGCCTCTAATGGAACAAAGCATGCTTTTAGTTGTTTAAATATTATTATTTTTTTGTAATTTCCTCCCAGTATGTTGTTATGACCACCCTGGGCTCCTTGAGGAGGATGAGATAATTTTTTTATTATTATTAATAAATACTAACAGAGGACATTAAGGGAGGGGGTGTAGAACCTGCTTTCCAATAGCATCTTTTTTATATATAAAAAATGGAACTGCCTGCTTAAACAGATCACAAAAGAGAAATATTTGATGGTACAATTGACTGACTGCAAACTATTCTGAATAGAGATACAGAACAAAGGCAAATATCTTTAGCGAGAATGCCTCATGCAAAGGTGGCTCCTGTGCTGTCAATCAGGAAAGCATTGTTCATGTGCTGTTACTGCTGCTTTTTTTATCTCAGAAATGGAAGACGTTTCTGCTGGGTGGCTTCTCCCTGCCATGCAACTATGAAAGCACAGCAGCTCTCTTTGGGGAAAGCAGTTGGCCTCTGTCCATCTCCCACCCAGTGGCTTTCCTGGTGCTGCAGCCAGGACTCTTTCCTCATTATTGAGAAACTCCTGGGTTAATGGATCTGGAAGGACTGCTTAAGATTGGTCAAACCAGCTGGCCAGATTGTCCTTTTGTTAGGGAAATTATGACCATGGGCTAAATGATGAGTAATGGTTGCTTTAATAAATAGTTATAAAGCAATAAACAGTTACTTTATTTATTGAATTTATATCCATGCCTTCCTCCCCGAGTTGCTCAGGGAGACAGTTTGCCCGGCTAAATATTAGCAAATATCATAGCAGTGTACAACACTGCAATAAATAAAAATGGTTTCCCATAAAAACTGACCCATGAGTCAACTTATCCTTTTAAGGTAAAAGGGAAAGGACCCCTGGACGGTTAAGTTCAGTCAAAGGTGACTGTGGAGTTGTGGTGCTCATCTCACTTTCAGGCCAAGGGAGCTGGTGTTTGTCCACAGACAGCTTTCCAGGTCATGTGGCCAGCATGACTAAACCGCTTTTGTCACAAGAGAACACCGTGACGGAAACCAGAGTGCACAGAAACACCATGTGCTGTCCTTCTAAGAAAGCCTGTAGTAATAGGAGAGACTTTGGTATCTGATGGTTGGACTTCATTAATATTTTTTAATATGACGCCTGGTGCGAGGCCAAAATTGGGCACTCCCAAATGGATCTTCTCAGTTATGGATCTTCTCAATTTTGCGCCCCCTCAGCATAATGCCCTGTGTGGGGGAACTGCCCACACCACCCAAAACCCAGTGCTGATCTGATGAAATGTAGATAATGCCAGAGCCTGTCTAATTCCAATGGGCTGGACCTCCAGCACAGACAGGTGAAGATTAGTGGCCTGAACAAATGCAGAGCAGGTAAAACATTTGCCAACTCTTTCTGCTCTGCATTTGGTGCTGCTGTTCCTGTATGAGAGGGGAACTACAGGACCATTCCGGGAGAAGGACCCACCTCAAAGTAATTTACAGCAGGTGGCCTTGATGCTGCACCTCCTGGTGAAGTTGGGAGTTAAAAACAAAACAAACACCAAACCAAAAAAGGGAATGCAGTGCACTGCTAGAACCTCTGAGCACTCAAAGAACTCACCAGCCACCACTGCAGAACCTCCGAGGGGACCTCTGGATTTCTAAGAGTCAGCAGGCAGTTGACTGAGGCATCAAAGTGATCACAAAACCAGTCCAACTTGCTATGCTCTGTGCACCTGTTCTGGCTGCACCTCTTTCCCTCCCAGGGAGACTCCATCAGCGGCCATTCTCCAGAGGAAGGCGAAGGGTCCATATACACAGCCTTGTAAAGCTTCCAAAGGAAAAACGCAAGGCAGAGGGCCAGGATGCACCACAGCTTTTTCCTGAACTGCATTCTTCACTCAGTCAGCTGGATCTCATAGTTAAAAAACCTTCTACGAGGCAACAGCATCCTGCAGTGTGGTTTAACTTTATTGCCTATGTCAGACTTTTTGCTCTGCGTGTTTCCTGTTCACATATGATGAGCAGGTCGCTTCTTGAGTAGATACTGCTCCACACAGATGCGCAGCTCAGCAGCTAAACACTCAGAAAAATCAAGGTCCGACTCATTCTCCATTTATTCAGCCAGCCAGTGTTCTGTGGGTGTGAACCAGTTAAGGCCTCACATCAAACGAATGCTGAAACACACAGAAAAAGTGTGATATGACGTTAGTATGAACTACGGATGGCAGAGGGAAATGCTTGTGGCAAGATAAAGTTATTAATTTCAGACATCGTTCTGTACATTAATAAGTTTAACGGTGTAATATTTTACTAAATGTCCATGCTGTTGGTCCCAAGCTTTCCTCCAGTTATGCTGCATGCAATTCAGTAGCAGTTTACCAGATGGGGCAGAACTGCAACACTACCTTCCCAGCAGTAGCATTGCTGCCATTTACTGAAAGGGCTGAGTTGGTGAACAGGTCAAGGCTGTTCAGGTGCTCTACAGAACTGCTGGTTTGGCTTCAGAATCACAGAGTTGTAGAGTTGGAAGGGACCACAAGGGTCATCTAGTCCAACCACCTGCAATGCAGGAATCTTTCAGCCAACATGGGGCTCAAACCTACAACCCGGAGATTAAGAATCTCATGCTCTACTGACTGAGCTATCCCTCAACTTCCAAAATCACTGGTGCATCTGCACAGCCCCAACCTCCCTCCTGCCTCCCCATCTATGTTCTGGTAAGCAGCAGCAAGACCATGGCCAGGAAACTAGAATTGTGGCTCGGGGTGAGCCACTTCGAGTGTGATTTATACCCAACTGTAAAGCACTGTCTGCAACCCATCCAGTTTCTATTTCTGGTCATATCCAAGATTTGTATTAGTAATCAAGTTAGCATCTCATTAAACACATCCTGACATTTCCATAATTTGCTTCATACTTTCTGTATTGTCCCTCATCCCAGCCAGTTAAAAAGACAGCTTGTTCACTTATTCACCCATTCCCATCAATACTTGTGTTTTCCTTTCCCTCTTATTGCAGGGTTTGCAGATGATTTTTATGATATTATACGGCACTAGCTATTTTTAGATGGAGATTCCTCTCCTCCAGCACTCCAGTAAGGAGTGTATCCACTGGTGTATCCATGCTAAAAACCGAGATGACTAAAAATAACCCATTCCAAAGCAATAAAGCAAAAGACTTGTAAAGAGCATGTCATTTTGGGGGGTTTTGGTTTCAAAACTAGACTCATCAAAAACTTGCTTTTTTGCTTTAGAAACTGCCACGTGTAAGTGGGTCAAATATTAACAGAAACCACAAGGGTCTGTTTTGTGCTGGAAGTTGTTCAAAGGAGGGTCAAAGGTTTTTCCTTAAAGGAAGGTCAAAGGTTAATCCTTGTTCTTAACCAAGACTCTCCTTGTGCCTAGTTAAAAGGGTGGAAGGGGGAGTGAAAATATGGTCTACAAGTCCAGCTAAAGAATATGGGAGTTCAGCAAAAGGTTGTGGAGTTAGAAACGTAAAAAGCTGCAAGAGGGAGAAAGTGATGAAACCATTTCAGAGACCTGAAACACTGGGAAGTGTTAGGAAACCACAGTTAGGAACCACAGCAAAGGAGCCCAGAGAAAACTACAAAGGGATGCAGAAGCTGAACTGAGGATGCACATTTTAAGTATTGGTTTGGTCAGAGAAGCAGACTGGTTTGTTTATTGTTTGTTTGTTTTTAAAGTATTGTTTCAATTAAGTATTTAAAGATTTAAAAAACCGAAATAGATAAATCAACTACCCTTATGGGCAACTGCTAAAAATGTAAACTATTTTCTCAAAAATGGGTTGCATTGCTAAACCTGTAAGTAAATACACAATGTGTTTTGTAAAAGCTTGGTGTACAATGGGTCAGCTGAAGTCCAGGTGGTTAAATAGCTGTTTAGTGGGGATGGGGGGGTTAGGGAGAATTGGGTGGATGGGGAGATATTTTCACCTGGTGGCAACAGTGAAATTAGCAAGGAGGAGAGGTTAGTTTGCTTACAGGCTACAGCCTGTACTGTCAAAGGAGAAATCAAACTAAACTGGAAGAACATGAAAATAAAATGCAGGCTTGTGCAAACATACCCAAAGCATTCTAACATAAAGCTTTACTAAGGTGAAATGTTATCATTTCAGGAACGACTTCTAAATATTAAAATAGTGATGCAGAAAGGTTATCTAGAAATGTTCCTTTAAAATGCTCTGAGTAATATATGTGCTGTTATCAAGAAGAAGGAAAGCTAACAAAAATCCCTGCAAGGCAAATACACACTGGTGCCACTAGATCATTTTGGACTCTGGACCTAATGATATTGAGAGAAGGGTTTCGGTGGTAAAGTTACTGCAAATGAGAAACACAAAATGCACCCATCACCTCCAAAGGTACACAATGCACTGTGCCACCTACATAGGGTTGTATGCAATGTTAGTCCTACTCAGATGCATTAAAAATAATGGTCATGGCTAACATTGATTTCAGTAGGTCTGCTCTTGAGTATAACTTAATTGGACACAATTCACATGGTATAAACTGATCCTGTGCAAAATAAATCCCACTATGCTCAGTAGGGATTATTCCAGAGTAAAAGTTTGTGTCAGGTTACAACAATTAAATCACAGCCTCATCGCACAAAGTGAGATGTTGAGCTGGGACACCAGAAAGAAACAAAACACACAATGCCGGAAAGAGGGGCATTTTATCTTACCCATCCCTTTAACTCTATACTTTGGAACTACTGATATGTTGTTAGAGCAAAAGAATCAAGTGCATAAGTTTCTCTGGGTCAATAGTCAAGAACACTGTTGGATCTGAAATGCAATTATGCAGGACTGAAGGAAACACACACTGTACATGTTTTGGGACTTCCATCTAATGACTTCACAATCCTTGGCACATTGCTTAGGAGCGAGTCCTATGAAACTCAGCAATATATTCTTCTGAATAAAAGGTGCCTAGGATCTGGCTGTAACTGAAGGGGGAACGGGTGTGTGGAAGGAATTAAAAACACAAATTACAGCTGCAAACACACTACACCTTTAATTTGAAGCACGTTTGAAGCACGTTTCCTACTCAAAGAATTCTGGGCACTGTAGTTTATCCATCACAAACAATTCCCAGCCACTCTGAACAAACTACTGTGCCCAAAATTATTTGAGGGGAGGAAATGTACTCCGAATGTGTTTTAAAGATATGATAACCGGATGGCAGGAAGTGAATGAAGACCAGTTTGTGAGCAATGAACAAGCAAATAAGAGAGAGGAAGAAGGCAAGGGAGGTATTAACAAAAATGAAAGAAAGACACAACCCTCTGCACACTTACCCGGGAAGAGCAAGCCCCACTGAACGCATTGGGATTTACTTGTGAGAGTCAACACGCGCAGGCACTGGTGGCTGCCCCAAACGGAAGTTTTGTTGCAAATTCAGCTGAGATAGTAGAGTTCCTCTATCGAGGGAGAAGCACTGGTTCCCGCAACGAGGGTATTGTTTCCCATTTCCTGCTAGTTTATCGCTGCAGCGTGGAAAGTTCTGCAAGCACAACTTTGACTCACTTGGAAAAGGAGGTTGCTGCGCTTGGCACCACTGCAAATAACAGCTTCCGAGGAGGGATCTTCTTCGGGACCTCAGCAGGAGATTGTCCCCTTCCCCACCTGGCTGAGATAATCACTAGGCCTCCCACCTTGCACTAAGGGTATTTGCATTTGAAAAACAAAAACTAAAGCAAAGACACTTTCTGCTAAAGAACAAACTGGCTCGTTCCCCTCTGTTAACTTGGCAAACTTTTTAGCATAATTGAGGTTATGTTTCAACAAGTTCAAGGACACCTCAGCAGACTCTACAGTATTTTCAAAAAACAAGGACCTGCAGCGAAGACTGAACAGGCTGTTGTTTCAAAGTCTGCAGCTACGTTATCTCGTGTCCCTGAAGTCTCTTATCAAGTCAAGCGACATGTTGCTACTATCTTTCAAGCAAAAAACATAGCCATGAGAGTCAGTTACTGCTCTCCAAGGCAGCTCTGCGTGACAGTCCTCAACTTCTGAGGGGAAAAACTAGGGAAGGAATTGTGTGGGAGGAGGAAATCCGGCTTGCACCAGGCCAACTACCGCAAGAGGTGATTCAGTGGAGGCAGGAGTTTGTTTTCCCACACGAAGCTTTCATTGTTTGATTAGTCTAAATCACTCTGTAAGGTAAGCATAAAACCTATAATGGCCAGGCACCCTATTATTTCACACAAATCAGAGTTAACATCTCCTATTTTTGTTTATTCACATTTACATGGATTTTTGCACATTTCATCAGAAAGCACTACAGCTAGCAAATGCACTGTGAAAAATGCTACAAGGCAAGTCCTATCCTCATCTATCCTTTCTTAAAGGGTGGAGGATGCAAAAATGATCATCCTCGGAGACCCTTCTTTGTGTGCTTCCTCCATGAGAGATCTGGAGGGTGGCAACATGAGAACGGGCTTGTCTGGAACCTTCATTACTTATCTTTAGGCACCAGAGAATGTTTCTCTATAGCCAGGCCTTTAGCTGATTAACATCCTATGGCCTTTTAAATGTGTTTGTGGGAGGGGAGTTATCGGTTTGCTTTATTGCATATTTTGTGCTCTCATTTTTCATTTTATATGTTGTGAGCTGCCCTGTGAGCTTTGGATGAAGGGCGGTATACAAATTTAATTAATAATGATAATAATGCTGACAGTGGAAAGAGAGGTTCGTGCTGGTTGTCAAGACAAGCTTTTATTCATTATTTCCAAGCACTGTGGAAATATGGGCTACAGATAAGCAACTTCTACTAAAAATAATTTAAGGCATTAGGCAGAGTACATGTTAGATTACTGGTACATGGTTATGTATTTATTTTATTAATTTCATAAAATTTATACACTGCCTGATTGTGTGTGGGGTTTTTTAAACCACCCTCAGAGCATTTTACAAATACTGCAAAGGAACATTTGCTCTTCTTATGCAAATACTTTTAGTTTACAAACTGCCAGAATGTCCCATTGATTTTAAAGGGATATTTCCTGCATTAGCAACATTTATGTGTGTCCAAATGCTAGTTTAATGGGGCCTCTCCCTTCTGTGCAGTGTCAAAGCAGCATTGCTTTGGAGTATAATTTGACATTTTACAGCAGCTTGTGAAGCAGAGCACAATTACTCCCGAAACACTGTCACAGAGATACATGCACTATGTCTGATGCTACTCATTGCACTGAATAGTGTCACAGACCCTACACTGAGAATCCTAACTGTAGCTGCTGAAAGATAGTTTGCTAGTGTTACCACCTGCTTACCTTACCCAAGTGTTGGAGATCACACAGTCCAGGCAAACTGAATTATTGTTCTTTCTCTTCCTTGGTTGCACTCAGAATATTAATGAAGATTGAAGCCACCTCCCATGGCTGCATGCAGTAAGTGACTCATTTTGAAATAGTGCTTTTGAACAGGAACTATTGCAAAAATAGAAGGGGAAGTTAACAACCCAATGCCAACCACATCAGACTGAGGACACATGCTTTAAAAGCAAATGGTATTGTTTAAGCTGCAGGAACTGCATTAGGCACATAGGAGACTGCCTTATACTGAGTCAGATCATTTGTCCATCTACACTGACTGGCAGCTGCTCTCCAGGGTTTCAGGCCAGAGTGTTTGCCAGCTGTATCTGCTGATGCCGGAGACTGAACTACTAACCACTGAGCTACAATCCTTCCCCAAATCACACTCTCCTCCTGCTGTTGCAAAATTGGCTCACACAGCTGTTCTGCTTAACCAATCAGAATTATCAACCAACTTTGGCCGCAATAGGCACCAACCCAACTCTCCCTATTTGTCTTCTGATAGTAGGTTATCTCATATATTTTCAAGCCCTGTTGGTGGGAAATATTGGAATTCCTTGAAAGTTTCAGGAGGCTCCACAGTGAGAAGACCAGTAATGGTGGACATCCACCACACCTTTCATCACTGCTAGGAAATCCATTGGAATTCACAACAGCTGGGGAGTGTTGGGTGTATTCTAGGTACACTCTCAGTTTGCCAGGGCAAATGGCTAATTCCAGCAGGCTTACCCAGCACCCTGTAAGAAAAGAGCATGTGCCACAGAATACATACCAAAATCCTCTTTAACATACAGAGTTAAGAAGAGGGTACTCCACAAGCAGGCTGCCACTACAGAAAAGACCTGTTCTCCATTCCCTAACTCAGTGGATCTTGGTAAGTGAAGGGAGGGCCCCCCCTACCCCCAAGTGGTATCTTACCAGATCTTAGGGCTTTGAGAGGCATGTATGTAAACAGGTGGTCCTAATAGCAATCTGCCCACAAAAGCTTCCTGCAACATGAATCGTTTAAATTGCTGGTTGCTAGAGAGGTAGCTAAGTGAGTTTCCTTTATAAGACAGGAGGAGTCAAACAGAAGTCCCTGATCTTTGTTCTTACAGGTTTTATTTGTGCAAAAGAAGGAAGATGGTTAAACAGAGGGTCAGAAACTTTCACTTTCTCTTATAGGATTCCTATTTTAGGATAACAGTTTGAACAATAACATTTATTTGTCTGCAAGCTAGATTGCATTTCTGATTAAAAACTGAAGGTGGCATTTCAGCTGCCTGAATATACTTGTTTTAAATGTAATCTGTTGTGTGTGTGTGTGTGTGTGTGTGTGTGTGTGTGTGTGTTACACTCCAGATCAGGATGTTTAGTTTTAAAAGCCATTAATTTATACAGCCTATATAGGCTTTCAGTCAACAGCCAATTTATTAACCTAACCTGCTTTCTCCCCTCATTTTCCTAGTTTCTTCTCTTTTGTAGCAACACAATAACAGCAATGATTTGGGTTTTCCAGAAAGTGGTGATGTCCATTGTATGAAAGGTGACTGTCAGACTTTGCCTCTGCAGGTGGGAAGAGATAAGTATCTGACCCACTGGCCAGATCCGAGTTTCCCACCATAGAGAGTAATCTAATTTAGTAAGTTTAGTTTACTTGTATTTAGTAAACAAAGCTGAAAGCTCTAAAACTGCCAAGCTTGTCTAATATTTATTTGTAGTTGCCATTCATTCATTGTTACCAATGAACTTTGGAAATTGAAAAATAAAGTGCTGAAAAAATTTGTCACTAATTAACATTCATGATACTATTCTTAACAAAGTTTGATTTATAAAAAGGTGTCACATTCCCCCTCATATAATAGGGGGGGGGGAACTGAATTTGATGAGGTTGTATATGTGAGTGTGGGAGTCCATAGTGGTTTGATGGTGATGGGCAAAGTATCTGATGAAGCTGGAACTTCAGACTACCTGGAACATCCACAGATGTGGAGGCCATCAGAACACGTAATTCTCTTTTGTCAGTTTTTCTTACTATGCTTTCAGGGAGAGGTCAGTAACTCTAGACTGTATTTTAGCTTTCAGGCATTTATCTATGTGTAAGTAAGTAAGTAAGTAAGTAAGTAAGTAAGTAAGTAAATGCATCATATGTAAGTATTGAACCTTAACCTTTATTCTTGTGTTTTTTTTATATTGTATGTTTTTGTTGTGAACTGCCCTGAGATCTATGGATGAAGATATACAAATTTAATCAGACAAACAAATAATGATTGATTGATTGTACCAGGTGCATGAATTGCCAGTTTATTTCCAGGTCCATTTTAAAGTACTGAGCTTATTCTTTAAAGGTTTGGGACCAGGTTACCTTAGAGTAGGGCTAGGAAACCCTTTTTAGCCTAAACTGCATGCCACTGGTGGGTAGGGTTAAAGATATAAAGTGGGTGGAGCAACAGATATGACTCTTACCTTTTGTACAGAAGGCTTCATTGCAGCTATGCAAAAGTCTCCATCCTTCATCCAGGCAAAAGCACTCGGAGAGTGTGCAGTAAGGCTGGTGGGAAGGGGGTATGGGTACTTGTGAGGGGGCTTATTCTTGGAGAGTCCCAAGGCCTAGAGGTTCACTCTTCCTGCCTTCACCTGTAGTCTGCTCACACTTTGAGATCAGCTTCAGAGACTCTGCTTGTGTGCCTGACTGTAAGAGCAATTAGGCTAATGGGAATTTGGGAGAGGGCCTTTTTGGCAGTGGCCCCATGCCTGTGGAACTCTGTTTCAGCTGAAATATATAAGGCTCCATTATTGTAGACCTTTAAGCAAGCAAAGATCCACCTATTTACAACTGCCTCCTCTTAAATAGTAATTTTATTGAGTTGAACTATATATGGTGCAGGTGTACAAAGTTATTTAATATCTACATTTCTTTTTTACTATTTGACACACAAAGCAGGTTTTCAACTTCCCTCAAAACCTTCCACTCAGAAGTAACACAGGAAAAGTGTGATTTCCAATCTCCCTTGGTAGTCTGACTAAGCAGCATGAGACGTAAGCAAAAGAAAATTTATTACAGGAGTGGTGGTGGTGGTGATAAAACATGCATTCAGGTGTACCAAAAATTTTAGGAAATAAAGAAACATGAGACAAAAATTAAATAGTGTACAGTTTTGGACTGCAGTACATTTTCTTCTCAGGTGGAATCATATCATTTGAAAAGACAGATAGGAAAGAGCTCTGATGATTCAGGCAATCCGGATTACATCTATTAACGCAAGGCAGCTGTAAAGATGTCAACTGCAATTCTTGGATATTTCAGGTTGGGCAGTCTTAGTAAGAATAGATAAATAGGGTTACTGTTATGTAAAGAAATGGTAATACTTTATTTGCAATGAAGTGTTTAATGCTTGTGCTGTTCAATAAGGATATACAGGGTGAGTCTTTTAAAAGAGGCCCCATGGAACATGTGTACTCTGTATCCATGGGGCCTCTTTTAAAGGACTCACCCTGTAATTAGATCAGTTAGAACTATTATTTCTGAAATCACTGGTATGAATGGTAAAACTGTCCCGTTAAGATTGGAGTGGGATTAGAGATGGCTTGGAAAGCCTTCTAAGGAACAGGAACCAATGGCTCTCCAGAGGTTGCTGAACTCCAACTCCCATCAGCCATAGCCAGCAAGGGCAAGGATGCCGGGAGTTGAAATCCAACAACATCTGAAGGGCCAAAGATTTACCATCCTTGTGTTATATAAGCAGCAAAATCTGAATTTATTCACAGGGTGGGATACATTTGCAAAAACTGAAATATATTTTATGTGAGGGTTTTCATTTTATTTTAAGGAAGGTGGGGCTCCTTGAATCACTAGAAAAAGGTTGCTGCATGGGGTGCACATGGGATTGGAGACTTAGCTGATGGATTTTGCTTCATGGACTGGTTGATTGCTATGTTGGAATTCAAAAAGAATGTTTCCCATAGCTTGTGGAGGGCAATGAAAGGGGGCTATTATGATTTTGTCCCACTTGTTTCTGCCATCAGGAACTATAGGCTCAGCAAGTATCTTCCGCTGGTTAACATTTGGGTTGAGCTTCATAGCCTTTTAGTCCTTCAGGTTATATGATTCTAACTCACAAAGGGAGCACCACATTGTTGAAAATGCCTATTTTTCCGTGCAGTGGAAGGGAGTAACAGTGAAGAGGTGGAGCTTTCCTAACAGAATACCTGGAACATATTGATCTCATTCACAGATACACAGTGTGGAAGCTGCTTTCCTGTGGAACAACCGCTGCCCGAGTGTGCATGAATGAAGCAACCACTCAGAGAGGTAACCTAGAGGATCTTTCCCACCCAATTATTACCTAGCTGTGAGGTTTAAGAATGATTCAGTTGGAAAAGATGCATGGAGTTGGCTTCACTCTTGGATGTCTGGCATTCATACAATAAACCATAGCAATGACGGATTGAACCACCAAAAAAAGGGCTCCTGTGCCACTCTGAGTGTGTATGAAAGAGGCCAGTGAGTTTGTCAGATAATACAGCGTAGCTACAATTCTATTTAAATCAATGGACATTTTACCAGTGGCTTGAATGAGAAGTGGATTGCACTTTAGTCTATGATGACATTTCTGCATCAGTGAGCCTGATTCCTGGTGCAGCATGTCGTCCTACAGATTGGTGACCAAGTTAGTAAATGTGAGAGGAACGCTACTGAAGTCTTGGCATGCTGCCTTCAGAGGCCACTCTTAAAGCAGAGGATTAAATTTTCAGTAAATAATACAGTGTTCTTTCATCAACCCATCCTTCTATTCATGCAGAATGTAAACAAACGATGCTGGGAATAAACCTTTCCTGGAAGGCTGCCCTTCAATCCTGCCACACTGCAAAGAAAGAAAGAGCAGAAGGTGAGGCAGTTTTAACACAGAGAGAAAAACCTCAAAGCATTGTAATTACACGTCTTACAATGACTGTATTTCTGAGACCATCATTCCCTATATTTATGGGATTGGGATGCGATGCGATATGATGGCTGGAGGCAGCACCCGGCATCATTGGGAAGCAATTGGAGCTCCAGAGCCCTGACCAGGGTCGTTGCCAATGCAGACCTGACTTTCTGAGCAGTACTGGGTCTACCTGCCATTTTAATATTCAGTACACAATATTCCCTCATGCTCCAGGGCATTGTGGGAAATTAAAATTGTGTCTGGCAGCATTGTTGAAAATAAATGGTGGATAGATCCCCTGTCTGGTGCGGAGGCTGTTGCATGACACAGCCCATCAATGCTAACTCCTGCCAAGGCCCACTGACCACAGGGCACTTTGCTGAGGACCTCCTCAAAGCTGGAGCTAGTCCCATGGGGTAGGGTAACGATCAGTGCCATGATAAGGAATCCCCAGCAATCACCCAGAAGAAATTGTCACATACCCACCAATTGGAGTCCTCCTGTCCTTCTACTACAATTATCTCTCCGGTCTGGAAGGTTAGCTCATCTTCATGGTCAGCCTGGCAGTCATAAAGAGCTCTGACCCGACACACACTGGAGTGTTTCTGAAAATGGACACCAGAAAGCAATGTCAAGCTTGCAGACACAGATAATGTAGTTCAGGGTTGGGGGAACTTGTGGCCTTCTAGATGTTTTGGGACTCCTAGCTTCCATCAGCCCCAGCCAGCACAACCAATAGTCAGGAATGATGGGAGCTGTAGTCAAGTAACATCTGGAAGGCCACAGGTTCCCCCAACCCAGGTGTAGTTCATGTGGAAGGCCTCAGTCACTTACACATGAAGAAGCTTTATAGCAAGAAGGAAATGCTCAGAATGGAAGGAGTCTTTGTATTGTTATTTTCGGCAACTTGTTATGGATTCTTATCAAGCAGGGCTGAACGGTACATTTGCAAGCAACTGGCATAAATTTAGTGAGTGAAGTCTCCCCTCAGTTATATTGTGATGCAGACATCATCACAATATGGCTGAGGAGAGGGGCCACCACCATGCAATTAATTTCTTCACCCCCTGAATCCTGTTAGTGACAGACAGATTTCATTACCTCATCGCTTTGGCTCACTTGGTGATTCATAACATCCTTGGGGTTGACAATTTCACATTAAGATAAAAAGTGGTGTACAGACTACCCCCCATTCTTCAGAAGCTTAATTCACACACACACTCCTACAGTAGTCAGAGGCAGCTTAGGTTGCTGAAAGCCTACCATCCTTAGCTAATAGTACACTAAAATGAAGAGGAAAAATGAAAGCACTTAGTAAGAAAATGTAAATTTAAATGAAGAACACACCAAACCCCCCCTTTTTGGCAGTGGTGGTGGGACATCATCTGATGATTCAAAGGGTGATTCCAGTGAGGGGGAGGAAGTCCACTGGCTTTTTCTTGCATGTTGATTTTGCTCACAAATTGTCCCCTCTTCCTTTAAGGCAGCTGCAACACAAAACACAGCCCTGTTGTGTTATTTCATGTTGGAAGTGCAACAGTGGTGATCATTCTGTGTGCAACTTGTAGGTGAATTCTGTCAGTGTTAAAGTCAACTAGCTAAGAGGAGGACAGGTTAAGGTGTTGCTTAGCAACCATGCAGAGTACCATGTTGTTTGCTGAGGTATAACATGCTCTTATTGAATGTGTAGTTCTGCAGGAGATTTCCTCTGTATGATTGGTTAAATGTCTCCCTGCTATGTGCAAGGCCTGAAGTAAGAAAAACAAACCTCTCCATCCCTTTCTGCTCAAATTATGTTTTCTCTGTGGAATCTGGCACTAGAGTAAGGTTGCATTACATATACTACATATTTCAGTTTAAAAAAAAATGAAATTAGCAAGTGTTGTAGTTTACCCCTGCAGCCAGTCCACACACAGTTTAAAGACAAAAAGAAAATTGACACAGTACTAATAATTTACACCTGGTTTTTACCTTGCAAGTATAGCAGGATTTCTACACAGTTTCAGGAAAATCCAGAACAAGAGGGATGGCATTTTAAAACACCTAGTAGTGGAGGTGCAGTCAGGTAATAAATAGAGGCAAGGTTACACATCACCAGCAAGCACCTCAGAACCAAGTGAGACAATGGTACTATACTGGTTCACATCTGAAAGGATTGAACTACAATTCAACAGAAGCTCCCCACAAAGTACTTGCAAACCAGAGCAATACCTTGGGCGAGGAAACACAGGGATGCAACAGTTAGGGGAACATATCACCTAAGGCACTTCCAGACTGTTGCTGTTTTGGGGTGGGATTACAAAACAGCAAATTTAGCTTGTGCAATCCTAGGTGACTGGAAGTTATGTGCAACAAACCTGGTTTCCCCCCAAGATTTGACTTTTTGCAGTAAGGAAAGTGATAGGAAAATGCACTTTAAAGTGTGGATAGCATTTGCTTTGATGCAATGTCATTTAATCTCCCCAAAAGCAAGTCAGGCTGAATGTTCACCAAAAGCCAATGCCCTGTCATCATACTGCAATCAGGAGGAATGCTCAATAAACAGGTCATTTGGAGGTGCCTCTAGATTTTGAAATGGTGTCAAAATGGAAGAACAAGGCTGATGTAGGAACACCTTGTGCAAACGAATACAAGGAAATAAAATTCACAAAACTTATGATATAGTAGAAGTCCATAAGTTCAAAAAGAAATCAACTTTAAAAGGAAAGAATATGTGAAATATTGTTGGAGAACTGTAGTGGAGAGAAGGAAGTAGCTCAGATGGTATTTGCTGGGGGGGGGGGGTTGGAGAGAGAGAGAGAGAGAGAGAGAGAGAGAGAGTGTTTTACCTTGTCGCCAGGAATCCACCACCACTTCAGGGAGTTCAGAAGAATCAGAACTAAAGGAAATAAGGGGGGGGGGAGTGTTCATTCACCTTGAAGAATCCTTCATTTCCTAATCAATGTGCTTGAAAAACAGCAGCCACCTAGAAACTCATACCAACTGACAGGTGAGCAGAAGAAAGGCAGCTGTCTTGCAAATGAGGATTCTGACCAATGTAAGTTTTATATTCACAATGCAAGTTAAAGTTGCTTCCATACTGTCACTATATTGCGGGTATGATTCCATCATATACCAGAAACTTCAGTTTGCACATTTAAAGTAAATTTGGTGCTCTTGCAGAACAAAACAAAAATTTTGGTGGTCAGGAAAGTATACTGGAAAGAATGGGATGACAGCAAAGTTGGGCAACATTACATAACCTCTGTGTAAATTCTGTGCAAATGAATCAGGATGAACAAACAGGAAATCTGGAAGAGCCCTAACTGAACTGCTTTAAAACCTCATTCTCTGCTCTTGAGCAGTATATACATAGACAGACAGATTGACAAAGACAAAGATTGCCCAACCACCCTATTTCAAAACACAGCTGGGGTGCACCAGGCAATCTGCTCTACATCATAGGGCCCCTCCACAACTGTGTTTTATCGCAGAGGCATTCTGCAACATGTTCTTGACACAACAGTAGTGGTGGATTTATTCTGCTTTAGTTTGTTCTGCAGTGCTGCCCCAATGCTATCACATTATTGCTGTCCAGGGGGGTGCGGCAGTGCAACAAAAGCGGGACAAAAATAAACCAGAACAATTGTAGTATGCAAAGTTACTGAATTTCAGCAGTAAGTTACGATATATGAGCTGGCCAAAAATGAAGCCAGGAGACTGCTGCAAAACATTTGCAGCTGCAAACAGTATTGAAAGTGGGATCACATATGACAGCCCCAATAGCTTCATGAGCACAAATCATGAATGTGCAATAAAAAGGATGTCTGGAGGAGCCCCCAGACACCCATGGTTACCTCAACCTCCTAGATGAGGCTCCTTCTGGAGAATAACGTCTTGGAAGCGAGAAAGATCTAGGGTCTAAGACAGAGACAAAGGGACTTTTCTATTTACAAGCCAGCATCAGGTCAGTTTACTATAGCATAAACTTATGAGCAAACAATCCTTTGATGACACAGTAAAACCAGTTGAGTCCCCCCCACCTTGTTTGCCGCGATGACTAATTTTGTGAATGTTCTGACCTGCCTCTGATATGCACATGCCCAAAACACATCTCACAATCTCTCAAAAATCCTTCAAAATGTGAATCCACCAAGAAGGCATTATAAAACCGTCTCCACGTGTCAGAAGATTCACAAATCCTGTCACTGCAGCAAAAACCCAACAACCCCCAACTTGTGGACACTTAACAGCATCAATGACATGTCAAAATGGCTGTGAATTAGAGTGATGAAGAAGAAGAAGAGTTTGGATTTGATATCCCGCCTTTCACTCCCCTTCAGGAGTCTCAAAGCGGCTAACAATCTCCTTTCCCTTCCTCCCCCACAACAAACACTCTGTGAGGTAAGTGGGGCTGAGAGACTTCAAAGAAGTGTGACTGGCCCAAGGTCACCCAGCAGCTGCATGTGGAGGAGCGGAGACGCGAACCCGGTTCCCCAGATTATGTGACTACCGCTCTTAACCACTACACCACACTGGTCAGCAATCCTGATGCATTCAGGATAGTTGTGGTCCATTCTCACTATCATGCCATGTCCCTGACTTTCATATAATCAACTTGAAGGTTATTTGCTATCTCAAGAGAATGCATTCATCCTCTCTCCATTCTGGATTGTTTGGGATGCTTCTGAAGTGATTCAGTATATGAATTGATGGGCATTTTAAAAGAAATAGCTAATGTGCTAAAATAAACCCAATTTGATTTTTAAAGGGAATTTTAGCCAGATGAACTGAATTTGTGAACCTGCCACATCTTGATTAAAATAATATTTTTTGCAGGTTTGCAAGATGTGGTGGCCCACATATTCAAAGTGTGTCAGAGCATTCACAGATAATCAACATTTAGAAATGGTGCAGGAAGGCGTATGAAAAAAATCACCTGTGTTTCCTAACTTCATATACCTAGAGCTATGTTTCCAGATTTTAACACACTGGTGTCCTGTGGTAGTTTGTGAATAAGAAGAGTTAACGTCCCTAGTCAATGTCAGTAGTGGACCAACGATATACCTCAGCATAAAGCCTCCCCCCCAATAGATCTAGATTTAGATATATTCCTGCTCCTCATTTTTATAATCAATGCAGCAATCCTCAGCTGATTCAGTGAGCTCTCTTACCTGCAGTTGGGCTGGTAGGATTGAGTGGTGTGCTGGGAGAGGGCTCTGAGGAGGTTCGCTTATGTCGAATTGTCAGAGGTGGAGGCAGGATCTTTCTAGGTGCTGTGTCTGCAGGGAGGACTGACCAGCTGGATGGGGGCAGTGGAGGAGGGAAGCTGGGGGCTGACCAAAAAAAGAGAGAAAAAGTCAGTGATAATACTCTTGTTGAAGGTTGTTGGACTGCAGGTCCCATCAACCTCAGCCAACATGCCCAGTGGTGAGGCTTGATGGGACTTGTAGGTCAACAGTGTCTGGACAGCCATGAGTTCTGCACCTATGCCCTAAAAATAAAGGAGCTGGCCATCCATACATAGGTGCAAAATTTAAGATATATTGTATAGTTTGCATATAAATAGGAGATGCACGACACTGCTCACCATGGTATTTACACTTGAAAGTAGCAATCAGTTACATCTTCTTCACACCCACAGAGGTATGTGAAAGAAAGGATATCAACCTCTGCTTCCCTGTCTTCTAGGTCTCCAAAATCCCCATTAAAATACATTCTTGACCAGAGTGAAAAGTGGATATGAATAATGCACCTTTGCCCCCCCCCCCCCCCGCAAAAAAGCTGTAGGGTACACTTTGCACATTGTGGAGAGACAGAAGCCAACATCTCTACCTAGGCAAAATGGGAGTACAGTAATTCGCTGTGGGTTAAACCACAGAGCCTAAGACTTGCCAATCAGAAGGTCGGCGGTTCGAATCCCTGCGACAGGGTGAGCTCCCGTTGCTCAGTCCCTGCTCCTGCCAACCTAGCAGTTCGAAAGCACAACAAAGTGCAAGTAGATAAATAGGTACCGCTCCGGCGGGAAGGTAAATGGCGTTTCCGTGTGCTGCTCTGGTTCGCCAGAAGCGGCTTAGTCATGCTGGCCACATGACCCGGAAGCTGTATGCCGGCTCCTTCGGCCAATAAAGCGAGATGAGCGCTGCAACCCCAGAGTCGGCCACGACTGGACCTAATGGTGAGGGGTTCCTTTACCTTTATGGTACATCAGGGAATTAGCCAACATAGGAATGGTGCAGTTATAGCACTATAATTCTGTAGCTATAAAGGCAGTGATGAAATAGGACATTATCGATGCTGTCTAACCTTTAGGTGCATTGCGCGGTGGCAGCGGTGGGCCTGTACAGGCAGGGGGCGATGTTGCCACAGTGGGTCTAGAGGCAGAAACATGTGGCACAGCATATAGCTCACGGAGCTTCTCTGGGGATAGTGGACTGGCTCCCTTGGAGAAGTCAGCTGGATTTTTCCATGACTGAGAGGCTGTTCCAGGCAGATTGTAGCAGCTCTGAGGACGATGAAAGCGATCTTTTTTCGCTGGACTAAGCTGAAACGAATAAATGTAAACCATGTTAATAGAGAGCAGAATAAAATACTAGAAACCTTACCCAAGAACAGCATCGCTGGATCAGCAGCCCAATTTAATTTATTATTCTGCTTTCAAGAGGTCACAAAGGGCAACAGCAGTTCCCTGTTGTTTGGTATACTACTTCTGAACATGGAAGTTCCAGCTGACAGGATGCACACAATGCATGTAGACTAAATGGATGAAGGGCTTCTCCTTGAGACGTATTAATTTTTTACAATTCCGAGGTCCCTGTTCAAATAAGAACTAATAATTATAGTCCGTGCCTGATCCTGGAAACCAGATGCTTGTCTATTTTGGATCTAAGTTTGAAACACTTAAGTTGTGTGATGGCCCTTTTAAATGAGTTGTCAAACTTTTTTTCTTCAGGCAAGTGCCTCATGGTGGAGACTGAAGCCTTATTCACATTTAATGCCTAGTACGTGTGCACAGAATTGCAGCCCTATTTTATAATAATAATAATAATAATAATAATAATAATAATAATAATAATAATAATGTAGCTCTCCTTTTAAAAAAAGTAATAATTGCAGTCTTGAGCACGATAAAGAACTTTCCTCTGTGGTGAATAGCTCCCTGCAATCTTTGATTAAAACATGCAGGCCTGTATTCAACTACCTTGTTGCACAGAAGCAAGTGCAAGGATCCCCACTAATGCAAGAGGCTTCCAACCCCACTCTCCTGCTCCCTCTCCTATGCCCTCCCCAGATCTGTTCCAGATTGTTTGGAGAATCCCTAGAACAGTGAGTGGGAGAGGAAAGGGAAGATTATTCCCTTGTACAGGCAGAAATGCTTGTGCTAATGGAATGACCACAACCCATGGGTTGCAACCTAGCACAAAATCAAGTCTGCTGAAATCAATGGCTTTGAGTGGCCTTGGAATAAATTGATTAAAATGATTCACATTAATAACCCGAGTAGTGGATCATTCTTGGGATCCTGCCAATTCTATAATTCAATGACTACAGAAATATCCATTTGGTTTTGGCTATTTTCACAAACTCCCTGCCGGAAGAGGCACCCAACTTTAAGTGACCAAATGTGTTTTAGGAAGGTGCTGAGAAATGGGAAGCAATGGGCAGACCTCCAGCTCACAAAACAACTGATCAAAAGTGCCGGGACCTTACCTTCTCATCCAGATCATCATCGCTTTCAAACATGTCTTCTTGGCCCAGCCGCCACTCATATTCCACATGAGCTCGCATGTTGAACTGATCATTTTGAGCCTGCAATAGCTGCAAGAGAGATGACACTCACTCTAGTATCTCTTCACATTCTTTCTTATTATAGTTTGGAAAAGTTCCAAAGCAAACTTTAAGTTTGCTGGAGTCCTAGCTGCTTTCTTTTGTATTCCAGGGTTCTAGTGGGGAAGTGGAAAATAATAATAATAATAATAATAATAATAATAATAATAATAATAATTTATTATTTATACCCCGCCCATCTGGCTGAGTTTCCCCAGCCACTCTGGGCGGCTCCCAATCAGTGTTAAAAACAGTACAGCGTTACATATTAAAAACTTCCCTGAACAGGGCTGCCTTAAGATGTCTTCTGAATGTCAGGTAATTATTTATCTCTTTGACATCTGATGGGAGGGCGTTCCACAGGGCGGGCGCCACTACCGAGAAGGCCCTCTGTCTGGTTCCCTGTAACCTCACTTCTCGCAATGAGGGAACTGCCAGAAGGCCCTCGGCGCTGGATCTCAGTGTCCGGGCTGAACGATGGGGGTGGAGACGCTCCTTCAGGTATACAGGACCGAGGCCGTTTAGGGCTTTAAAGGTCAACACCAACACTTTGAATCGTGCTCGGAAACGTACTGGGAGCCAATGCAGATCTCTCAGAACCGGTGTTATGTGGTCCCGGCGGCCACTCCCAGTCACCAGTCTAGCTGCCGCATTCTGGATTAATTGCAGTTTCCGGGTCACCTTCAAAGGTAGCCCCACGTAGAGCGCGTTGCAGTAGTCCAAGCGTGAGATAACTAGAGCATGCACCACTCTGGCGAGACAGTTTGCGGGCAGGTAGGGTCTTAGCCTGCGTACCAGGTGGAGCTGGTAGACAGCTGCCCTGGACACAGAGTTAACCTGCGCCTCCATGGACAGCTGTGAGTCCAAAATGACTCCCAGGCTGCGCACCTGGTCCTTCAGGGGCACAGTTACCCCATTCAAGACCAGGGAATCCCCCACACCAACCCGCTCCCTGTCCCCCAAAAACAGTACTTCTGTCTTGTCAGGATTCAACCTCAATCTGTTAGCCGCCATCCATCCTCCAACCGCCTCCAGGCACTCACACAGGACCTTCACTGCCTTCACTGGTTCTGATTTAAAGGAGAGGTAGAGCTGGGTGTCATCTGCATACTGATGAACACCCAGTCCAAACCCCCTGATGATCTCTCCCAGCGGCTTCATATAGATATTAAAAAGCATGGGGGAGAGGACAGAACCCTGAGGCACCCCACAAGTGAGAGCCCAGGGGTCTGAACACTCATCCCCCACCACCACTTTCTGGACACGGCCCAGGAGGAAGGAGTGGAACCACTGTATGACAGTGCCCCCAGCTCCCAGCCCCTCTAGACGGTCCAGAAGGATGTTATGGTCGATGGTGTCAAAGGCCGCTGAGAGATCCAGCAGAACTAGGAAACAGCTCTCACCTTTGTCCCTAGCCCGCCGGAGATCATCAACCAGCGCGACCAAGGCAGTTTCAGTCCCATGGTGAGGCCTGAATCCTGATTGGAAGGGATCCAAATGGTCCGTTTCCTCCAGGCGTGCTTGGAGTTGTTCAGCAACCACCCGCTCAATCACCTTGCCCAAGAATGGCAGATTTGAGACTGGGCGATAGTTGGCCAAATTGGCCGGGTCTAAAGATGTTTTTTTAAGAAGCGGTTTAATGACCGCCTCTTTCAGCAGGTCTGGGAAGGCTCCCTCACAGAGGGAAGCATTCACCACCCCGCAGAGCCCATCGCCCAGCCCTTCCCGGCTTGCTTTTATCAGCCAGGATGGGCAAGGATCAAAGAGACAGGTGGTCGGTTTCACTTGTCCAAGCAGCCTGTCCACATCCTCGGAGGTAACAGATTGGAATTGATCCCATGTAACAGGACCAGACAGAACTCTAGCACTCTCCCGCCCTGGCCCTGCTCCCACGGTGGAGTCTACCTCCTTCTGAATCTGAGCGATTTTGTCTGCAAAAAACTTGGCAAAAGCATTGCAGGAGATCTTGGGGTCCCTACCAGGCCCCGGTGGTACAGGTGGTTCCGATAGATTGCGAACCACCTGAAAAAGTCTCCTGCTGCTGTTTTCTGCAGATGCAATGGAGGCGGCGAAGAAGGCCCTCTTCGCCGTCACCATTGCCACTTGGTAGGCTCGACGTTGAGCTCTAACCCGTGTCCGGTCTGATTCAGAATGAGTTTTCCGCCACCGGCGCTCTAGCCGTCTCAACGATTGTTTCATCACCCTCAGCTCCGGGGAAAACCACGGGGCTGTCCGGGCTCCATGCAATCGGAGAGGGCGCTTCGGAGCCAGACAGTCAATAGCCCTGGTTAACTCCGCATTCCAGCGTGCCACCAGGGAATCAGCTGAAAGGCCATCAACTTGGGATAAAGCATCCCCTACCACTCTCTGGAAGCCAATTGGATCCATTAAGTGGCGGGGGCGGACCATCCGAATCGGTCCCACCTCCCTGCAGAGGGGAAGGGTTGCGGAGAAGTCCAGTTGCACCAGGAAGTGATCTGACCATGGCACTTCTTTCGTTTCGCTTTTAGTTAGTGTCAGATCACCAACATCCATAGAGGTGAACACCAAGTCTAAGGCATGTCCACGGCTATGAGTTGGGCCAAACTTATTCAGGGACAGCCCCATGGAGGCCATGCTTTCCACGAAGTCCCGAGCGGCCCCTTGTAAGGTCGTGTCGGCATGGATGTTAAAATCCCCCAGGACAACCAAGCTAGGTGTCTCCAGGAGCATATCCGCCACGACCTGAAGCAGCTCGGGCAGGGAATCCTTGGTGCAGCGGGGAGGTCGGTACACCAGTAGGAATCCTGTACTGCCCCTATTGCCCAACTTCCAGAACATGCACTCAGAAAACTGGGTCTTCCCAATAGGACGCCTGGTGCAGAATACTACTGCCGAAGGACAAAAGGTGCTTCCAGCTTAATATGGAGGCTTAATATTGTAAACAGGTCACTGAGATATCACAAATGGGTCATTGTTTTCTTTTAGTTTATCAGATTTTCCCTGGAAAAGGTAAATCCAAATTAAAAGAGGGGCAGGGCAGGATGCAGGCTGCCATATTAATGCCAATGATGTTGTGTGGATGCTGCAATATTTTTTTTAAACTTGCGGGCATGATGAGCAGGTATCCCACAATAAATAACCATCTGGAAGCACCCAGAAGAGAAGGGGTAGTGGGGGTTATAATCCCAACACCACAAATTGCCAATAAATTGTTGGTGAATTGGGGCTGTATTTCTGTCACTTCCTTAACTACTCGCACAGAAGCATGTTTTTCACTAAAGCAGAAAAAGGTTTACAACATGCAAATGAAGAGAAGCCTTGCATATATATATATTTAATTTCTATACCAGCCTTTATCCAAAGATCACAGAGTGGTTTACAATATAAAAACCCAAAACTATATAACATAGTAACAAAAATAATACCCCCTTCCAGTTTAGAAGGCCATAGATTGTTTAATTGGTCAAAGGCCTGGGAGAAGAGGAATATGTCTAACTTGGTGGCTACCGTCTCCCAACTTCTCTCATTTTCATAGGTGAATTCACACAACTGCACTACTTTTACAGGGTATAGTTTTAAAGTGCTAGGTAAACTGATAACCTTGTTTTCAGCAAAGAACAAGTGAGAGTGTGCACACAAAATAAGCATAGGAGCAATGGGCAATGATAGTTTCATAGTAATTTGAATCTCCTGAAAATACAGAGCACTAGATATTTAATTTTGCCAAGAGCTCAATATTTGGGTATGTCCAGATTCCAGACACAGGAACACAGGAAGCTGCCTTACACCATGTCAGACCATTTGTAAATCTGCCTCAGTATTGCCTACACTGACTGGTAGAGGCTCATCTGCATTTCAGACGGGGGCCTCATTCAGTCCAATATCGAGATGCCAGAGTCTGAACCTGGGACCTTCTGCATGCAGAAATGATGCTCTATCACTGAGCTATGGCCCTTTCTAAATACCATATTTTTTGCACCATAACACTCACTTTTTTCCTTCTAGAAAATAAGGGGAAATGTCTGTGCGTGTTATGGAGCGAATGCCTACGGATGGCGGGGGGATCTGCTGCAGTCGTGAGCAGAGGATCCATGGTTCCCCTTCCTTCCCTCCTCCGTGGCTCGCTTTGAAACAGCAAAGCAGGAGAAGAGCGATTGAGTGGGGAGGAGAGAGGGACAGAGAGCCTGCTTGCTTTAAAGGAGCAAAGCGGGAGAGGAGAGGAGCCGCTTACACGAGTCCAGAGCTGTTTTTTTCAGCGAGCCGGGGAGGAGGGAGAGAAGCAGAGCCTTTAAAGGAGCAAAGCGGGAGAGGAGAGGAGCCTTCTCCTCTTATACCCCTCTTCTGCATCCTTCTCCACCCACCCCACGCGTGTTCCTTGTCCCTTCTGTGTTTTTCCTTCCCTCCCCACTTAAAACGTGGTTACAAAGCACGGATCCACATGGATCCTCAGGATTTTTGCACTGGGTATTCCCAAATTCACCATCAGATCATATAGCATGTCCATGGCTACAGCTTGCACCAAAAAAATCATGCACCCACTGTTGCCTGGGGCCGCAGTGGTGCAAAAACGTGGTTACAAAGCATGAATCCACATGGATCCTGAGGATTGTTGCATTGGGCTACCCCAAACTCACCGTCAGATCACATGTCTGTGGCCACAGCATGAACCACAAAAATCATACATCCACTGTTTCGTTTAGAATATTTTTTTTCTTGTTTTCCTCCTCTAAAAACTATGTACGTGTTATGGTCGGGTGCGTGTTATAGAGCGAAAAATACGGTACTTCTCAAGCTCATTACTTCCCTATAGCGGCAAAGCAGAGATAAACCTCCCATTTCTTACCAGATTTTCACACACATCGTGATTCATTTGCCTAGCAATATCGAGGGCTGTCTCTCCAGCTTCATTCGCTGTTAAGAAATATCAGATGACACCAAATGAGTAATAATGAGAGCAACAGACTAAGCTCTATTGATATCATCATACTTTTAGGGACGGGGGAGAAATTTGATTCAGTTCATTCATTTCATTTCATTTATTACGGCCATAGGCCCATACAATTGATTCAGTTCACATATAAAGCTGAATCTTTCAAATTGACACTTTCCAGAAGAATATGGGAACTGAAACATGTCAAAATTTACATTTATCTGAATTTTTTGACTCAGTTCTCCCACCAAACAATGTTTACAAGAATGCATATATTAGGAGGAAATGTGCGTGGGAGAAATGAGGGGAGCTTGTCACAGCAGGAGGGGGAGACACTGCATGACTCTTCACTATGCTGATTCATCTCTGCCTTGTGATCTCCCACTCACCTGCTTTAGCTTCTGCCTCTGGTTCTTGATTCTCTCTGCCACAGACTCTCCTAACTCACTAAGCCCTGTTGCCCCTTCAACCTCTGACACCTCCTCCTCCCAGGGCTTCTCCCTCTGACCACTCAGTGTCATCCCACCACCAATCCCTGGGCTCTGAGCCTTCTTCCCTTGGTGGGTTCCCCAGCAGGTTCCCCCCACCATTCCTCTGCGTCCAACCAGTCTGTGACAAGTAAGCAGTTATTTCCCCTCCTAACTCAAACTGTAATTTTTGTTTGGTAACCACTTACTGATTGTGATGTTGGCTCTGGCCCGTAGAAGGAGTTTTATGCATTCAGGTTTATTGTGAAGGCTGCAGTAATGAAGTGGGGTGTTGCCTTTGGAGGTCTGCTTCACCAGGCTCCCACTGGATGAGAGATAATTATTAGCCAGGCAGACTGTTTCCCATTTATAGAATACTTCATTTCTTTGATGGCTTAATTAACCAAGGAGTGGAATCTCTGTCTACAAATAACTCCCCCTTACTAACATTCACACTCCAGATAAATGTACATTTTTGACAATATATACAGTCAGTGAGTCTAAGCAATGCAATGGTAATGCGATGGAGTATGGCTTGAATATGGGGAGCAAGTCTTGGGTTATGTAATTAAATACTGCTGAGAACTGGAAGAGGAAGAGGAAGAGATATACCTGGACCTTGCCATTACAGTGGTACCTCGGGTTACAAACACCTCGGGTTACAAACACTTTGGGTTACAGACTCCGCTAACTCGGAAGTAGTACCTCAGGTTAAGAACTTTACCTCAGGATGAGAACATAAATCGCACGGCGGTGGTGTGGTGGCAGCGGGAGGCCCCATTAGCTAAAGTGGTACCTCAAGTTAAGAACGGTTTCAGGTTAAGAACAGACCTCCAGAATGAATTAAGTTCGTAACCACAGGTACCACTGTACTGCCACAGCTTCAACAGCAGCAATTGACATCACTTTGTTCTCTCCAACATTTCATTTCCTCATTAGCCGAGGGAGTTAGTGTTGCCATCACCACCCCTCCCCAGGTGTTGATAAGTGCCATTACACACACAATATAAGCACACACACAGCTGATCCAGCTCTCCAAGAATTAAATTCTGTTTTTGTCCAGGGACTCAATCTTCTAATTAACATGACCAAATTAAAATACATGCATATAATTGTCAGCATCATTTTCAGGGCTGGAGACTCAGAAGATAGCACAACAGCATGTAACATATAGAGAATGCCTTTTGGCACACACCAGGCCCAAATTCACACATGCATGCTCAGCACTGGATGACATGCTCAGCCTGATGATGATTTACATGAAGGAACATGCCAGTCTAGTTCAAACACCATAGAGAGAACTTTAATATCTTTTCCAACTCAATGGAGAGAGTGCTTTAAAAATAATAATAATGGGGCAGGGAGAGGGGGCTGAAGAAAACTTCAGAAGAGCCCAAACAGACAACACTTCTTCAAGTCCAAGTAGCTTCCCTTCCTCCCCAAACAATGCAGAAACCTTTTTGCAAGGAAATAGAGTGTGTGTCTTCCTACTCTCATTCAGGACCTTTTTGTTGTTGTTGCAAATAATAATAATAATAATAATAATAATAATCCCAAAACAAAACCCCTCAATAGTAGGTCTTGCCTCAATTTATCATGAGGCCTAGGGAGTCAGCTTACCTATTCTGCACCAGAAAATCTACAATATGCAAAGATGTTCGGTCACATACTAGAACCGCCAGATGGAGAAGTGTCTCGCCTGGCTCCTTTAAACAAAGAAGAAGAAGAAGACAAAGTGATTGTGCAACTATGTTTTGCTGCTTTCTTTGCTTACTGAAAAGTCCTAGCCATTGCTCTTTAGCATCATGGAAATCACTTCCTGATGGCATTCATATCGCTCTAAAAACTTCAGGGGAAAGCTTAGGCAGGCTCTTAATTGCATTTTTCTATAATCAGTTCCTGGCATAAACTTCGGGCTAAACTACATGCTATGTGTTGTGTATTTATTTTATTAAAATGTTTATACACTGCAAATTATGCAGGCAACTCAAGACAGTTCAACAGCAATATCCAAAAATATAATCCAAATAACCATTAAATAAATAAAGTACAGTGGATCTGCCATTATTTCTCCCTGACAGGTTTTTTTTAAAAAAAGGGGAAGGGAGGCAATACTGTATATGAGATGCAAGAGGCAATGGGAGAAGTACATAGAATACACAGAGGCAAAGGGGAATATGACCTTGGGTGCCAAATGCTGAGTCAAAAATAATGAAGAGGAAACAACTGTGTGCTTTATTATGCAAGCAAAAGGCTTTGGAGAAACAGCCAAATAACTAAAGCAATGCTATTCAGTGACTCAGAATTTATGAATCTCCTTAGTGTATAGCCTAAGTGCAAATACCTTCTTACAGGGTTCAATAAAACCTGTTCTGGTTGGACTGTGTGTGCTGCTTTCCTCCTGCAACATTGGTGTTATCTCTGCTAAAGTGTAGGTGTGCTTGTCAGCTCTTTGGGGCAGCAGAAGCCTCACCTGCCTGTACTCCAGAAGGGCCTGATTTAAATCCACCTTTTCAGCATATGCCTGAAGCAAGATAAATATATCCTTGTCTTTGACAGCATCCTGCAGGTCCTTGAGCCTGGCAGCTGGGCTCTCTGTGGTCCTCCGAGCAACATACTTCCTATCAACATACTTGGAGATGATAAAATCCTTCCGGAGAGCCCTGTAATGGTGCAAAGCACAAATTGGAAACCATGGCTCTGATGGGGCATTTTGATGCAAAGCCAGCAGAAAAGCCGATGTCAAGAATAGCCTCTAAGTCAACAAGCAGCAAAAGGTCAGAGCTTCAGTCTATGGGTAGAGACTATGGGCTTCACCAGATGACCTATTTACTGAGCATTCATCATGATTTTCTTACACAAAACCTACACGGTATTTAGGCTATTCCTTAACCCTATTGAGCATTTTTTCTGATTTGTTTGCAGGGTGGTTATACAACAATGCATTCATGTTGAATTTGTCCTGATTTGCTGACACGGCAGTTATAGATCTTCCTGTTTATAATTTGTTCATCCCACACATCTTAGATCATTTCCCTGTCACTTTCCTAACTGCAAAAATATGTTTTCTTGAACAAACAAAAAATAAATAAATGGAGTCATTGTGACAGACTGCTACGATCCACTTTAACTGTGCAAACCTATATTCCTGAAATGTGCTAGAATTCCTCCTCCAAAACATTGACAGTCTAGAGGCAACCTATTCTTTTCTTTCCCACTCCCTGTTCTGGCTCCCCATCACATTGCTTTTTGCCTCTAATCACAGCTTCAGGTGGGAAGAAGAAAGACATTTTCAGAATTTTTCTCTGTGGAGTGCCAAATGTCACACCTGCAGATCCATAGAGCTAGAGGATCAGAAAGTCATACAGACCGATGGCTCTGGCTTTCTTATCTTAGAAATCTTCAACCCTGTTCTAGTACTCCAAAGTCAAGGTGCTCTTATCACTTGACAAAGCTGGTAAGGACCAGTTTAGGATATGCTTTATATTTTATGTAAAACATCTCACACCTTGCCCTTTCCGAAGCAGAAAATAAATCATTGTTTTAAAGTGTTCTCTGATAAGGGAATTAAGATCAACATATGAAACCTGGCTTCTTTTTCCTTAGCCTAATTATTATTGGCTTGCGGTAACACAGAGACAGGTTTTTTCACTAGTGTCATTGAGAACGCTGACCTTGCTGAAATACAAGAGAGGCCCATCAGTATTGGCATGCTGCCGGTTTTTGAAGTCACACCTGTTTAGACAAGCATTTGTTTGATCTTGTGCTTTAAACCTCCTGCTTTAATTGTTTTAATTGCTGTTTCAGCTCTTTTAATTGTGCTGTTTTAATAGTCTTGTCTTAGGGCTTATCTATACTTAACTGTCCTCTGTGCTTTCTCATCATGGTCCACACTTTAAAACTCTGTGTCTGAGCACTCTTTCTTTCTGCCCTGCGAAAACCTACGTACCCTTGAGAACCCCCCAGAAAAAAGCATTTACTACTACTACAACTACACAACAGGGTTCCTATGTTTAACAGGGGTTGGGGGCAGGGTAGGCTAAAAAACTACCAGGATTTTACCAGGGATCTTCCTATATACCTGGCTCTCTACATCAAAACAGCAGTGCAGGAAAGTCTGTGTCCAGACAATCTCTAAAGCCCAAGTCCTCAAGTGTTAACCTCATATCCTTATTACACATTCACTCTCTACTAATTTAACCCACATCATTTGTAAGATATTATGTCACAAGTAGTACAAGATATTCCTATAAATTAGTCAGGCAAAATCTACCTATAGTGACACCATGCTGCCTTATTGTCTATCTGCTATCTTCTCCAACATATCTAAGAATGCACTCTAATAACATTGACAGTAGGACCTTGCAAACAGAGAGGTAGGACTTTTGCCTTCGTTCCCTGCTTTTACATTTCTCAACTGGATTATGGACTTGATGAGTCATTGGGTCTGACCAAAGTATACCAACAAAGTATAAAATATCTATTTTAATAGATTCCATAGTTGCCATCTCTCACAATATAACCACTTAATGCACTGGATGTAATAAACTCTCTTTGAAAGTTCTTGCCACAATCAATTATAGACAATAAATCAATGGGTGTCACCAAAATTTGTTTTGTTTTGACATTTGGCTTGCGGTGTAATATCCGACATGTTTGTGCTTCTCCCACTGCCCACTCCCCAACACTCTTTCCCACTCACCAGAAAAAAAAGAAAAAAGAGAGAATTAAGATTATTTACATTGCACTATCAGTAGAAGGCTTTAGAGATGCGCTGGGAAGATTGGCTTCAACAATGTCATTAAACTGTGTGTTTCCAATATTCTTTGCCAACTGCAAAACAAATAAGATGTAATTTAACACACAACAGTAAATAAAAATATAGCTACGTCAATGCCAAGCATGTGCTTGCCCACAAGCTGCATCCTGGATGGGTCTTATGACAGAGAAAATCAGGTTATAGTAGGAGAAATGTTGAACTATGGCAACATTTGAGTAGTACCTCTGTGTTATTTATGCCCTGCTTAGCTTAAATGTAAAGGAAGGAGTAAGGAGGAAAGTAACAACAGACACAGACACTCTGTGTGTGTGTGTGTGTGTGTGTGTACACACTATGCATTTAAAGTACATTTAAACCCCATGATGCCCCCCAAAGAATCCTGAAAAATGAAGTTTGTCAAGGCTGCTGGGAATTGTAGCTTTGTGAGTGGCAAACTACAGTTCCCAAGATTCTCTGAGGGGAAGCTATGTGCTTTAAATGTATGGTCTGGGTTAGCAGGCAAGGTGAAACCATGGTAACATCACAGAATGTGGCAGACCGCAAAATAATTGGGGTAGAGAGGAAAACAGCATAATCACCGAAGGAATGTTGGAACCAAAACAGAGCTTATTAAAGAGGTGAATCAGTTGTACTTGGAAGGGGAAATGCCATCATGAACTTTGAATGGAAGGTGGTTGTAGTAGTGCAGAACACAGTCAGAACACCCTTACCAGAAGCTCTGAGGTTGCCAGTTTGTCCAAGGCTACTGACTGAATACGGGAATGATGGACACCCATCTCTCGGTGAATGCCAGAGCATTCAATGCAAATCAGGATTCCCAAATTAATGGAGAGCCAAGCTGGGTCTGTGCGGAGTAAGCAAGAACAAAACAGGTATTGTCACCTTGCTGAAGGTGATGGACAGTATGGTAAGAAATCTTCACACTTTCACCTCATGGAATGTTCTCAACACCTCTGAGGGCCCTCAAAAATGTCAGTGGAAGGGGTGAACATTTGCTCAGTTCATTATAGAACAATTATCTTCAAAGCTTCAAACACATAAAAATGAAATGAAATAATAGGATGCTTAGTGAAAACTAATGACTTCCTAAAAATCACTGCAACCTCCCCATCCCCCGCCCACATGCCCTGGGTTGCTGTGTGAAAGAGAAACCTGGCGGACAAGCAGCGGCAAAAGAGACCCATCTGCCATGTCCAACAAAGTCTCTTGCCAGGACAATTCCTCCATCCACGATCACGTCATGGATGGCAGTGGTCTTATGAATCATTGACCTGGCATTGACTAGACCCTGAGGCAGGGATAGTCCACAGACAATGACAGTCCTCAATAATGACATGATCTGGTCATAGCATAAGTCCTCCTTCTGCTCGTGATCACTGAGATTGGGTATCCCAATGCATCCCCCTTTGTAGAACCTGCCCCAGCCATTCAGGGTCAAAATGGGAAGTAGTTCAGCTGTCTCCTTTTGCACCTGATGCTGAGCAGTCACAGCACATGCTGTTTCCTGGCACGCGCTTTATCTCCTTGATGATAGCTCCGGTCAGGTCGTCCATGCTGCACTCTTCCCTGCCTTGTGCTTGTTTGAATGCCACGTTGAGAGCCTCTTCTTTACTATTGCTGAGGACAGAGACCCATCTGCAAGGCAGAAGGAAACTGCTGTCAGATAAACTGAACTTCCTCACCCTTTCAGTCGGCCTAGGCCTCTGTACTGTGGACTGCATGCATGGCTGCAAGTGGAAGTAAATTGAAGCCACAATCTGTAAGGAATCCAAAGTAAATACCTTCCCCATGCATGCCACTTCCTTAAGCAAAGGGATGCAAGGCAACAGATGAGCTTGAAGATGGCACTTCAAACCACACTATGATGTTGTTAGGACACTTTGCTAAGATGGAAGATGCTGGACCCATAAGCAGAGATCCCACCTGCACCTGGGCCACTTTAGCAGGAGACTGCAGTTCCCATCATTCCTGACCACTGACTGTGCTGGATGGGGCTAATGGAAGTTGGTGTCCAACAACATCTGGAGGGCCACAGGTGCCCCATTCCTGCAGCTGGGGGATGCAGGCACACATATATCCTTGTGAGTTCTGTAGGTTTAATGTGACGGAGGTCAGCCTCCCCCTTCAAATTCAGTCTCAGTATATTTTGTTTTGTTTTTTTAAAAGTCTACAGGAAGAATAACAGAACCATGCATAATGTGTAGTTCTGCTCAAAGCCCTGTTAATAGATCAAAAATAAATGGTTGGGGCTTTCCCCTAACATGAGAAAACAATAAACATAGGAGAAGTGTCACCTGTTGCACTTTTTCAATCCACACAGGTCTTAAGGGCTCCATCCCTCCTCCCCAATACTTACATGGTACATTCCTGTTCATCCTCTGCTAGAAAGTGGTATGTTCGGTTATCTGAAATAAACACACACACACAGAGAGAGAGAGAGAGAGAGAGAGAGAGAGAGAGAGAGAAAATTTGTTTTAGAAATATTATCAGAACACGAAATGATCCCACGGAATCTCCCAACAAACCATGAGCTGTAAACCAAGGTTTGTTTTTGATTTACCACTCATGGTTAATTAGGAGGTGATGAAACATGAGCCATGACTTGGCCCTAGGTTGCACAACTGCAGCACAGCTGGGGAGGAGCAAAATGCTCTGGGGACCTGCATGTTTGCTTATTCTCACTAAACCATGATTAGGCTTACATTATGTGTAAATGAGGCCAATGGCTAGCCAAGGTCACCCAGTGAGAAAGGAATGAAATTCAAGGATAAGGTAAGGTTTAAGATGCATTCCCTCCCCGGACTCCTACAAAAAAACCCCTCTTCACCTGTACCTTTCCTATGAAGCACTATAGAAAAAGGGTGCTCTTTGAAATGCTTCCTCAGAAAATGAGGACTTACGTGAAATAAGATCAAAGCACTTCCTGTCATCCACGTTTGGCTTCACTTGGCAAGTGAGCAAATTCAGCTTGACTGGAATGCGATTTAGCTAGGTGATGAAAAAGAAAAGAATATTGTAAGTCAGTTTCAACACTGTCCAGCTGCACAACCTGCATACAATATGGATTATGCACATACGAAACAGAAATCAGGTGGATCTCCACTACACACTCATCA
Source organism: Podarcis raffonei (assembly GCF_027172205.1). Classification (NCBI taxonomy): domain Eukaryota; kingdom Metazoa; phylum Chordata; class Lepidosauria; order Squamata; family Lacertidae; genus Podarcis; species Podarcis raffonei. Next base: position 68,704,205 of record NC_070607.1, read on the forward strand.
TTCTAATCACCACTAGACCAAACACTGGGGTATGAAGAGCAACAGCAAACATTGTCCAGAACCAGGAAAAACTCACTCCTGACCCCTGGGATAACAAGTACTTCTTTTAAAGGGATACTTCCTGTTTCACTTTTGTAGGGAAGGTGAGTTTTGGAAGTACCCTAATAAAGTTATTGTACGTAACTGGTTTCTGAAGAAGCTTATTCTCTAATCCATCTACACTGAACAGGTTCTAAGACGAAGCATGATGCCTACCGTGCTGTGTGAGATGGTCAGGTAGCCATACCTGACTGTGCATTTTCTCTTCTGCCAGACCTTTCTTAAGCTGAAAGTTAAAGGTAACATTACATTAAACAGAAAGTCTCAGGTGGGAGACCCAACCTGTCAAATACTAATTCCAACCACTTCACTAGGGTAAGTGCATCAAAGGGCATGATGGAAATAAACACGATGGCTGTCATCCTAAATTAATTTACAGAAGTTCATGGGAGGAGTGTCTACTGTTGTTTTCCCCTCTTGCACTCACAAAAGTCTCTCCGGAAGACTCACTTGAACAAGCATCTTAGTGGCAACATCACATCTCTTACTTAGCCCTTGTTACAACCACATAGGATATTTCTAAAATGACATCGGGTTACATATAAACATGACACAACTCAGTCTGCCAATTTTTGTGAGCGTAAGGCATGGACCTTTCACCAGCAGCATAACAAGCAGGAATTCAGCACCACATGTCCCTCTTCTCAACATGGAAATGCATGATGAGAAATTTCATCCACTGAAGTTTGGCTTGTTCGGTAGTTGCTTGTTTCTTTGTTTTGTTTATTTATAGTCTGCCGTGCCATATAAAATCTTTCCAGGGCAAGCCTGAAGAATGATTTGGTTCACATGTCACATTAAATCATAGTTAAAACAAACAAACAATGGTTTAATGTGAGCACATGGTGTGCTGGTGCATGCTGCTGAAAGGGTAGACACTCCTCTACTCTTTCACTACCACTGCTAGGAAGCAAGCCAGAGTCTGTTTTGTCATGCTGCCCAAATCCAGGTTTGTGGTTTGCTTCTTTCCAAACAAACCATGAGCAGTGAAACTAAGGCTTGCTTTTGGCTTGCTACTCATGGACTGTTTAGAGGAGAAAAATAATGAGCCCAGGTTTAAATATCACAACAAGCCAAACTCTGGCTTCTTTCCTGGCAGAGTGGTAACAGCATGGGTGCAAGAGGAGTAGGCAGAACTTTTCAGCAGCATGTGCCAACACACTGTGCATCCACATCAACCCATTGGCTGCTTTAAACTTTGGTTTAATGTGATGTGTGAACCAGACCTATGAGTGTGGAGAATGCTGCTGAGTTCAGGTTCTGCTTGCAGGCTTCCCATAAGCATCTGGTTGGCCACTGTGAGAACTGGACTTACATGAACCATTAGCCTGATTCAGCAGGCTCTTCTTATGATTTTATTGTTGTAAACTGAGCTCATAAAATATATTTGCAGTTGCCAGATCTGAAGTGGTTTCACTTACCCATCACTTTTCTTAAAGAGACTCCCAGATCTCTCTGTGCCATACTGCTTATTTCCCTGTAACTGGTGCATGCTGTATCTCAATGGCTTGCTAACAGAATTCTGTTGGGAAACAGAACAGTTTTGCAGCACTTTGTAGTTTTTCTCAAGTACAAATCTAATATTGGCCCAGGGTTCAAAAATCCAAGCTTCATGTCTTACAATTATTCCAAACCTCTGTTCACATTCACTAAAAACTTTTGTGAAATAGAGTTCCTTATTTTCTGACTCCAGAACACTAGAATTTTAATGTAAACCCACCTAATTTGCACATTCTGAACCAAGATGGAAACTGAAACACAGCTGTCTCTCAAAATCTGTCCGAATTTTGCAATACAGGTCTCAAACCAAACAAGATACACAAAACTGCACATATTAAGGGAAAGCATGCACACAAAATAAGCTTATTAGTCAAAGTAACATGGAAAAATACATATTAGGGGAAATGACTTGCCCAAATCCATACCAATGGCCATGATGCATACAAAATATGTATATTAGGAGAAATGTGCACAAAATTGCATGAAGATTTTCGAGTACTTTTTTTAAAAAAAATATCACACTGATGAGGAAACTGAAGTTAAGATTGAAACAATGTTGAACTAAGGGAAACCAAATTAGCTAATTCATCCATCCCTATTCCTAGGCAAAAGGAGGTGCTCCCTCACCAGTTTTACCTCTTTGGGCTCCAGCTGCAGTGCTGCTTTCAGCTGATCGCGAAGAGAGCACAACTGCTTCTTCTCCTCGTCCTGCTTGGCCTTCATCTGAAAGGGCAGCGCAACAAACATTCCATCACGCAAGGGAGTTCTTCCATCTGCTGCTGCTAAATCCCTTCAGTAGGCATTTCCTTCTTCTTTTTACATTCTGCACTGAGTAACTCTGCTATGTTTACTGCAGAGATGGGGAGGCTGTGGCCCTCCAATTCCCAAAACAGTTTCCAGCCAGCTTGGTTAATGGTCACTCCCAATGGGAGCTACTGTCTTAACACCAGTATCACTTGGAGGGCCATAGGCTTCCCACACTTGGTCTATAGACTCTATAGGAATGACCAAGCTCCCACTATTTCATATTATTTAAACAAAGACTAAAAGTAACTAAGGTTGATCACCACTTGCACAAGTCCCAGCTTAGATGTTCATATGCCTGCACTTTTGGGCCACATCCAGTTCTGTCACACTATTACAGTGCTCTTCTATGGATCCACATGGCTGACAGGTACCAGGGCAGGTGAAAAAACAGGATACGCATTTTGTATTAATAATAGTTGTGTCCTCTGCACCTGAATAGAATATCACAGGTCAGTGACCTGACAATGGGTATTTTCTGCTCCTCCTCCTCCTGCACTGTATAATGCCTCTTCTTCTGTCATACATGGAGCAGCAACCATCAATTGTTTCAGAAGTCTTGTCAAGACTTACCGTACCTTTTTGCCTCTTCCTGGCTCATAACATTGGAACCTGTTTTACATGTTTGAATACTCTCATTTTCTGTTTTATTTCCTTTTATGTGTTTATAATATTGCTGTTTTATTGGTTTTAGTTCAATGATATTATACTATGCCTTAAAAGCAGTAGACATGGTGACAATATTATTGTGAAGGGGGAAATACATAAAATTTGCCTATTCTCCTGCTGTAGCTTTTATGATTTGATTATGTTCTGATTTTTAGATAGCTTTTGAGTTTTTGGTTGCTTTCATTTAATTCTGTTAGCCAGCTTAGATCCTTTTTAATGAAAGAAAGGCAGGATATAAATCTTTTACAGCACAATCATTTACCTGTCTACTCAGACGTAAGCTCCACTGAGTTCAATGTGACTTACTTCAAGGAAAGTGTGTATAGAATTGCAGCCCTACAGTAAGGCCCTACTGTGACTTTATCCCAGTAAGCATGCATAGAATTGCAGCCTTAGTACCTTAGAATAAAAAGCATCATGTTACAGTGAAAAGTGCTCTGAGAATGATACAAAAATAATGACCATTCAAAATCGCAGGGTGCCTCCAGACCATCAGCAGTTTGCCCAAACAACTCAGGGGCATACTGGAACTAAAGGTTTGCACAATTAAAGTGGACTGAAGTGCTCTGTCACCCCAGCACAAGAAATCAGCTTAAAAGCCAACAGAGTTTTTGTAGTTTTGAAAGTGACGTGGAAATGCATAGAAAAGTATGGGATGAATGACTGATTAACAGGAAGACATCTAAATACTCAACAAGCAAATCAGGATGGATGTTCATTGCCTTTTAACTACCCTGTAAAAAAAACACACAGAACAAATGCTCCACTACCTATGGATGAATGCTGAACCAACAGATTATCTGGAGGAGCCCTGACATATTCTCTAGTGCTGCTGTATTCAACTAATGTTTACTCAGACTAGACACACTGGAATTAATGGACCTAAGTTAGTCACGGCCATTAATTTCAGCAAAGTCTGCTCTCAGTGAATGTTAGTCGAACACAACCCTCTGAAACTGATGACGCATACTCACACTTTGAAGCTCAGGAGTAAGATTCTCTATAAACTGTTTGTGCTTCTCTGTTGCCTTTAAACATGCCTGGAAAAAACTGTCAGAAAAACAGTGTGGAACAAAAGTAGAAAAAGGATATTCCCAGTTCCCAACCCAGAGGCAAAGCACAGCCATCATCGCTAGTAGCCACTGATATTCTTTATCCTCCATGAATTTGCCTAATCCTCTTTTAACACCCTGTGGAATGCCCTCCCACCAGATGTCAAAGAGAAGAACAACTACCAGACTTTTAGAAGACATCTGAAGGCAGCCCTGTTTAGGGAAGCTTTTAATGTTTAATAGACTATTGTATTTTAATATTCTGTGGAAGCCACCCAGAGTGGCTGGGGAAACCCAGCTGGATGGGCAGGGTATAAATTATAAATTAAATTAAATTAAACACATTCTGAGTTCGTAGCCATCACTGCCTCCTGTGGGAGTGAGTTACATAGTTTAACTATGCACTGCGCGAAAAAGGGCATTATTTAATCAGTCCTGAATCTTCCAACATTCAGCTTGGTTGGACAACCACAAGTTTTAGTGGTATGAGGGAGGAAAAACTTTATCCACTTTATCCATTCCGTGCACAATTATATAAACTTCCATCACGTCGTGTCATACTTTTTATCAGAAATATAAAATGAAACCTTTCCTCATAGGGGAGCCACTCCACCCTCTTGATCATTTTGCTTGCCCTTTTCTGAGCCTTCACCAGCTCTACAATGTCTCTTGGAGGTATTCCAAACATGGTTGCATAATCCAGGGCTTAATCCAGATTGGAATGCTCTGGAACTCCCTTAAGGCTGGGATGGGACCTTTTTTGAGTCTGGGGGCTGCAGTGGAAAATTGTAAGGGGCCACATTTCATAAGCAAGCAGGGCCAGAACCAAAAGTGGGTGAAGTTGGGCAGCGCAGTATCACACATCTTGAACACACAGGCACAATCACACAAGTTACTTAACTCAGACGTATACTTCAGGGCAAGGCTTAAGGGTTGTAAAAATTTAATGTGGGAAAGCTCTGCTATGGGGAAAGAAGACTGTTCAGAATAAAAAAAAGGTGTGTGGAGAGAGAGATCTCACGCACACTATAAATGAAAAATAAATGAATATCATAAGGCTCTCCTACAGAAGCTCATGATGTAATACTGTTGGGATGCTCAAGAATTTATTGCAACGTTGTGAGGAATGAGAATATAGGAAACTGAATGCACTTACTTGAACTGGGAGTTGCAGTGATTGATGTTGTTCTGCAGCAAGTCAACTCCTTTCTTGGTGTTAATCTCATTCACTTTAATTAGGTACTGGAGAGAAAGTGAACATGGACCTGCTGAGTTTACTTATTTTGTTTTGTTTACTTATGCCTCCTCTGCTCAAATAGAAAACAATGTTCTGCAGTGATTTGTTTTGTTTAAAAATGCTTCCCCCAAATTACATGACTTTTTTTTTTGTAAATTGTACCTTGCATCATTAGCATAATTAATTTGCTACATGAACTATATAATACACTAACTGTTCTTCAAAGACAGCACAATAAACTGGTTAAGATCTAGATTTCTTGTAAGCAGAACTCAAAGGAAGTTCCTGCTGCTGGAAAGTGATGCTGGTGGATATGTTGTTAAGATATCCCTTTAAAAGTAAAGGACCCCTGGACAGTTAAGTCCAGTCAAATGCAACTATGGGGTGTGGCGCTCATCTCACTTTTCAGGCCAAGGGAGCCAGCATTTGTCCACAGACAGCTTTCTGGGTCATGTGGCCATCATAACTAAACCACTACTGGTGCACGGAGGACCGTGACGAGTGCCAGAGCAGCACCTATATAACCACATTGCATTGTACACTCTCTGGGGGAAGCATTGCATTTCCCCAGGTACAAAACACAAAACATTAAGACTTTAAATGCTGGAAAAATCTGATATCCTGGCAACTGAGCCACAATCCTGAAAACTGCACAGAAACAAAATAGAGGTTCAGCGCCGAGGGTCTTCTCGGTAGTGGCACCTGCCCTGTGGAACGCCCTCCCCCCAGATGTCAAAGAGAACAGCTACCAGACTTTTAGAAGACATCTGAAGGCAGCCCTGTTTAGGGAAGCTTTTAATGTTTGATGCTTTACTGTATTTTAATATTTTGTTGGAAGCTGCCCAGAGTGGCTGGGGAAGCCCAGCCAGATGGGCGGGGTATAAATAATACATCATCATTATTATTATTATTATTATTATTATTATTATTATTATTATTATTATTATTAAAGCAAGCACACATTTATTGTAGAGAAATGTCTTACATCCAGATTCAACTTCTGTTTGTACTGTAATATTTTTTTTCTAGGTTGGGCACAATATCATGTAGGACCCATTGTTTCATTCCATCAACAATGAAAGTAAAATCTTTAGCAGAGGAGAAAATTATTGCATCTACTTGGCCTGCAAGTGCCCTGCTTATGGAGTTCAGAGATGCTTCCTTTTTCCTAGATGAAGTAATAGTTTGCAACTATTATTATTATTTACATAACAATTTAAATAATCTGATATGAGTATCTGTCCTATAAAGGGAAATAGACATGCAGGAAACGATAGGAAGAAGCACTTTTTCATCTGCCCCACTCACCTCACACATGTGTAACTGGAACATCCTTCGTTCCTTTTCCATCTCCTCAGCAATCTCCCCTCCTGCAACCTCTGTCCGCACCATCCCATACTGTTTTGCCAGCTCTCGTTTTTCCTTCTCTATCTTTGCACTGAAATTTAGAAAGAGACAGTATTTATTAATGGCTGTGTGCAGGTGTATTTTGCTAGAAACAATTCCAAGTACAGAAGTCCAAGAATCATTGGCTTAAGAGGAAAAGGCCAACTTACAGTTTGCTCTCATAGTCTTTATATGCTTTCTCAAAAGGCTTTTTAAAGTCCTATCAAGAGACAAAGAAACTAAGACTTAATAAATCTAGTTGTTGTTTTATTTCTTCTTCCCTATTTCAGTACTTTCAATGCACCTCATATTTCATACAGATTGCTAAACTGTTATGCCGCCCTATATGGGGTGAAGAGAATCAAACCTTTATTTTCCCTGCCTGCTATTTTCATGCTTTTTATAGTGCATCTCAATACTTGATCCCACAGGATCAGTTTAAAACATTGCATTGCATTGCAATGAGAACAGGGTTGGGCAACAAAGTCTTACAGCACATAAAGATTAAAAAATGGAAAGAGAGCCATTTGTGCCTCCTTGAAGTTCTTTGAGGAAAGGCAGAATGTAAATGTAAAAATGAATGAACCAAAATCTAAGCAATCTCACAGTAATAACCAGACAGAAACTCATTTTTCAGCATCTATTTACTCACCCCTTTAAAGTCTCCCTTGATCAGTGAGTCCAGGGAAAAATGAATGTTGTGATACAGGCTCAGCAACTACAAAAAGAGACAGTTCAATATGTAGCTATCACCAATGGCTTCTTTATATTATTGAGTGCTCTCCAGCAATAGATGATAATCTCAGGCATCATTTTCATTTAGAGAATACAATACTGCAGATTTAGGGCTTTGTTTGCTTGTAACAACCTAAATAAAAACATACAGATCCAACTGGCACTATGGGAATGCAAAAATAAGTGCAACAAGCAAGCAATCTCAATCTTTTGAGTATTACCCCAAACTCCTAAAGCATCTCTGTAGTCCAGTCCAAAACTTTACAGATCTCCTCAGAGGCAATGTCTTTTCTCAGAGATGCCAAACCAATTTCAGTAAAGGAAAACCAGAAGGCCTTTTGTATGAGAGGCATTAACACTAAATAGCCTAGTCTATTTGATATAGCAAAACACCAGTAATATGTGGCTTATAATGCCACCTAGTCCAGGTATCTGCTGGAATCTGCTGGATCAGCCCAGTGGCCCATTTCTCACAGTGGACGTCCTGGAGGTCCTTGAGCATTTTGTGCTTTAGAAATGTGTGTTGTATTTATGATTTTTATTGCAAGCCCCCTTTGGAGATCCAAGTTTTAATTGAAAGGTGAGGATGGAAACGTTTAAAATAAAGTCGAACAAATAAAACCAAAAATAATTGCATTATTGGTTTAGCTTGTCAAAAAGGAATGGGAAAGGAGGGATCAAACTGTAGGCTTATTTGCAAGCCCTAATTTCAGTAAGTAAAGGCAAGGTAGCCTTTTGAGATTCTCCCATGGCCTTTGCTCTTCTCCTTAGGGCCCGGAAGGGAAGACTGACACCATTGACCATGCCCCTGTCATCATGCTTCTGTTTTTCAGACAAATCTGTGGGTGCGGAGAACAGTTTCATACCAGGCTCTTGACAGCATCTAGCAGCTCCCGTGAGAATGAAGCAAAGGTGATGAAGGCTTCAGCTAGCTTCTCATCACTGTTGTTGTGATAGTTCCCTGAAAACCTCTCCTGGGTAATAATGTGAGCTTCTAAGTGGTTAATGAGATCTGCAGAAGCAAAATTTGTTTGAACATTTATGTACGACTTTCTGAAACAAACAAAAAGATTCCCTGAAATGATAAAACAGTGAGCTACCTGTTTGACTGAATTAGCAATGAAAGCCCTGACACATATTGATTCAGGAGTAAGTCAAGTGGTCATCCTTTGTTAAGTTGCTTTCTTGCTAATCAATAAATTATGGAGTGATATTTTCTTAATGGCAGCTATTAACTACAATTTGTTCATACATGGCAAAAGAAAGGTACAATTTGGGCAGAGTCAAATGGAGGAAAGGGGCAGATGGAAAGAGCTGCCAATACGATGAAGGATTTTGACATTGTGCAGCTGCTGCCTTTGGGAACCTGACCCAACTGCAGGACCAGCAATTCTGCAACCTGTTTTTAGGAATCCATTTGTTTCCAAGAAACTCTACTTGTATTATTTTAAACAGCTGTTGTAAATATGACACCCCTGGATTTCACATTGCTCAGGGAAGTGAGGAACATGGGGAACGACTGATACAGTGGTACCTCAATTTAAGAACAGTCCAGTTTAAGAACGATTCAGTTTACAAACTCTGCAAAACCGGAAATAGTGTTCCGGTGTGCAAACTTTACCTCAGTCTAAGAATGGAATCTGAACGGTGGAAGGGCACTGGCGACGGGAGGCCTCATTAGGGAAAGTGCGCCTCAGTTTAAAAACAGTTTCAGTTTAAGAACAAACTTCCAGAATGGATTAAGTTCGTAAACCGAGGTACCACTGTACAGAGTTCTGATCATTGGTTTGTCTTGCCTATGCTGCCTGGCAGTGACTTTCCAGAGTTCCAGACAAGAGTCTTTTCTAGCTCCATCTGGAAAAACCAGGAGCTCTGCCTGGGACCTTCCACATGCAAGGAATGTGCTATACCACTGTTGCCAAATTATAAAGATTCGGTTATCATTTTAATGTGTTATCACACATTTTAAAATATAGGGTAATGGTTCCCTGCATGGAGTATCCTAAGCACAATATGACTTGTTATGAGTAAAGTTTTTTAGTGTGCACACATCAATAATAATGAAGATGATGATGATGATGATGTTGCACTCCACCCCAACCTCCAAGTGGTGCTTACTCAGGGTTCTGTTTCCTTGGAATGAGGGACAGCACCGTCTGTAGTGTCTTTAGGATGTATGGTTTAGTAACACATATGGACAACCTGAGCCTAAAATGAGGGGGTTCACAGCATTAAAACCTCAAAAGATATTGCTTCTGCCATAGCCACAGCCGTGGTTTCTAGCAGAAATCAAGCATGGCTCTCCCTCTCCAGCTTCTGCCTGCAGCCTGCTTTCCTCTCTCACACACAAGTGCCCTGGCACTTCCAACTACCAATTAAGTGAGGGAGGGGGCCCACCCATTTGTTCTCTGGCACAGAGCAACTTGATCCTTATGGCCATTAACTCACACAAAAAAAAAACCCTTGCCTGACTAGTTCAACAATGAGATCCTCCAAGATATTTTAACCCCTGCTGGTTCCATGACCCCAGGAATTAGAAGGGACTCAGGCATCATGCAGATTAACCCCCCACAACAATATTATTAATGCAGTATGCCATTTAATTGCCCAAGCAGATTGCAAGTTGTTTACAAAATCAATTGCAAAAATATTAGCACACATATCTAAAATACTGTTATAAGTTTGAGGTGTTAAGGTATGTACCAGACTCCTCTAATCTCTGGATCCAGCTAGTGTTAGAATTTAATCAAGGCTTTTAATTCTTGGAATAGTCGGGCTAGTGATAACCTGGATGACAGGCCATGAAGAGGGAATAAGGGGCTAGGCACAAGATGGCAAATGAGTGGAGCCCCCTCCCTCAATAAATGAAGTCAGAGTTTAGAGTGGAGAGTTGGAGCAGTAATGTGACACAGAATCAAAGCAGCGCACAGAGACAGAGAGACAGACGACGAGAGAGAGAGAGAGAGAGAGAGAGAGAGAGAGAGAGAGAGGGTCATCTGCTTGAATCCAAGATTGCAGCTATGGGAGAAACAAGACCCTTTTGGGGTGTTGTTGCTGTGAAATGCCCCCCCCCCCATCATAGGCTTAGGTATATATGGGTAAATAAACCATATATTGTATCATAAAAGCACAATACCACAGTCTCCACCGTGACTCATTCCAAAAGGAAACACGAACCCTGAGTAAGCGCCTGGAATCTCACAACACTAGGAGATTGGGATGGCATGCAATAAAAGAAATCCATTAAAACAACACAACAATTAAAAGAACAAATTAGAACTATTAAAACAGGAGGATCCGGTCAGGAGATTAGGGAATGCTTGTTTAAACAGGTGTGTGTATGCATAAAAGCAAGATGTGTCTTTCAAGATCTCATCCTATCAACTACATCTATGGTTGCCAAACTCTAGCTGCAATCCTATGCATACTTGCCAAAGAGTAATTATTACCATTCAATTAATTTAACAGGATTTAATAGGACAAGTAGACATATATAATATTGCACTGTAAGACTCTGAGAGGGGTCGTCTTCCTTTAAGAATTGATAAGCAGACACTGGTAAAATTAGCCCGTCTAAGCAACCCTTAAAGGTACAGGAAAATTCTCAGGGCCTCTGGGTTGGGCAGCCCATACCACATCCCCAATGACAGTCTGACCTTGTCCAGTTGTGTGCTCTGCTTTCACTGCTTTCCTCATTTTTTGCAGAACGATTCGATCAGAATCTAAAGCCTAAAGGCATTAAAGAAAAAAAGAAAAAGACATCCTAAGCACAAGCTGCTCTCCCAAAGCAAAACAAAGTTTACAAATATGCAAAAATTATTATACATGATAAGGTTATATTTTTCTAGGTGCAAAACAGAATTCAAGTTGCCCCAAGGGCTACTGGGATAAACCAACTAGTAAATGACCACTCTCCTCTATTTGAAAAATCAAATCTTGTTGGTCTTCTATATCACGTCCAGCTGTATACCCACCCCCATTTTTTTGAGGAGGAACTCTGGATAACTCAAAAGCTTTGTGCCCCTCACCCTCATTACTTAACATTCTAAAGTTGCTCTCTTGAAGTTGTGGGTGCTGCTTTCGATATTCCTGCCTCTCGTGCACACTGAGTTCATGCAACATTTCCGTTTCCTGATGTGCAAGCTTTTCTTTTCAGCCCTCAAACTATTCATATTTCCAAATGGTTTCCTGTTTTCCAGCTTTTCATTTTATCTTAACATACTGTCCTAAGGCTCTTTTTTTGCAGGTTCTGCTAAACTGCATTATGCAAAGCTTGATCAGGCATCCTGGCCTTTGGATTTCGCTTCAGAAATGAGTCCAGCATTTGGAAACTGAAGGGCAGATATGCAACGGATTTCATAAGAGGAAATGAGAAGGTGAGAAGGGCAGAAGTGGTTTCAAGTTAGTCAGAGGACAGTTTGGTGGTGGCTCCCACACGCCTACACAGATAGCTGTGAGATATAATTGCATTTTGAAAGGGTGCCCTATAGGAACATAGGAAACCAGGTCAACGTTGTCTATATTGACTGGCAGGCAGCTCTCCAGGTTTTCAGACATGGGACTGCTTGGAGAGGCTGAGATCTGAAACTTGGACACTTTGCATGCTCTACCGCTGAGCCACAGCTCTTCCCTTACAGATGGTAAAAGCAATGTGGTTTAGTTAGTATAAGAGCAAAGCAAACAGATATATCTCATGGACAACAGTGCAATTTATTTATTTCTTTTAACACCAACAGTTCAATCCTATACATGCTTTCTTGCCCCATTTTAGCCCTAGGTATACAGTTGCCTTGCTTGCCAATCTTCTAATAAATGCAAAGTTGCTGAGGACAAGGACTTAAGCCACGAAGCCACTGAATAGGGATGAGAATAATTCCGAAGGCAATTTTATGTCCTAGGTCACTGTGACAAAGGGGCACGTCAGCATGTCTTAGGATGTGCTTTCTCCCAGGTGACTTTGGTACCCATGGAAGGGGCCTTCCTTTGGGTTCCTTCTGTCAGTGAGGAGAAATCTGACAAGATATCAAGTAGAGGCTCTTGCCTGCAACATAGCTACGGAATCTGTTCCCCCAGATCTGGTCCTTCGGTCATTTAGAAGGCAAGTGAATACTGCCTGTTTAGAAGAAGTGGTTTCTGTTAATTTCATTGGCTGGATGGGCAGTTTTGTATTGAATAAAAGTTCCCCTGAAGCTTGTGCTATTTGGTTTTTCGAGCTCATTTATGGGAATTGGTTGTTCTCTGTTAATCTCTATGGACATTGTGCAAGCTGTTTTTAGCTTCCTCTTTTGAAGGAAATGTGGGGGTACAAATCCTTAAATTAAAAAAAAATAACTGCACCCATCTTCGCTCCTCAGTTTGTCTATTTCCCTGCACAGAGTGAGGAACACCCAGCAGCAAATTCTCCTCATGGGATCCCAACATCTCCCCCTCTGCTTTGGCTTCGGCCCAGCCGCCATCTCCTTCCTTGAACCCTCTCTTACCTCCTCTAGGCTGCAAACGGTGTTCCTGCATTTGCCCATGTGGCTGGAAAAGGAGGAGGTGGTCGGAGAGCTGAGATCCTCTTGGGTCTGGGAGATAAAGTCCTGGACAGAGATAAGCTCAGGCATCCTGCTTCCTTAACGCCTGGTTGCAGATCAGATCCAGAGAAGCAGCAGCGTCAGACTGCCAGGGCACAGAAAAAGGGGAACTCAGGATTGAGAGGAAGCAGCTAAGGGTAGCTGAGAAGGCCACAAACACCAGAAAGGCAGAGCGACGGCCGCTGTCCCTCCATGTCCATAAGTTGCAAAGAGCTGGCCTCTTGCTTCCCCTCCCCAAAACACACACACACACACACACACACAGTGTACTACTCAGAGTTTGTTAAATACTGTTTAACATGGGAGCCAACTGCTAGACCCCTTCAGCCTCCCCAATAAAATATTTGAGGGGACTCCCACCCAAAAAAGTTGATTCAAATGGTATGTGTGTGCCGTGTCTAGTGATTGATTATGTGGGGTGGGGCTTACCTGCCCCTCCCCCCAATATTTTATTCAAGTTGGCACCCCTGACTTTCTGAATCCTCACTGAAACCTAGTAATTCTCTCTCTCTCTCGATAAGGGAGTAGGGTTATTCATCACGTTTACTACTTGAACAGCTACATTCTGTTTAAACCGTCCAGTCCAAGTCTAGCTCAAATATAAAGAATCAAAAGATGGGGGAGCAGGAGAGGCCTTGAAGTCACCCATCAACACTTAGTACCTGAATAGTACAGACCAGGTTACCTGGTCACAATTTTCTCCAATATAGTGAGGTGAATTGCATTTCTAGTTGGCTGCTTAACCCTCGAGTTGCTTTTTAAGCTTAAAACTGCTCACCCTCAGTTGCTTCTTCACCTGCAGGAGAGAGAAACACACAAAGAGAGAGAGAGAGAGAGAGAGAGAGAGAGAGAGAGAGAGAGAGAAGATACGGGAACCCCAGAGCTTCATCAGAGTTTTAATCCAAAATTGCTAGAGGGCTCAAGGTCACAGAAGGTTAATCTACTTTTCCAAGAGCACAAGTAGGTTGTTGGACTGACACAGTGTGTCCCCCCTCCCCCGCACAATTGCCCCAGCAGAGCAGATCTGCATTTGGAAATTTGCCTCTGCGTGAATCACTCTGGTTGTATCAAAAAACACATCTGTAGATATATGCATTTCTGGAAAAAAACACCACCCGGTAATTTGCAAAAGTGGCAGTGTTATTTATTTTTAAAGTGCATGTAATCTTTAAAGAACAGCAAAAATCATGTTATATCAATGTCACTATTTCACAGGGTAAAAAGACACAAGCAGCATTTCAGCTAATACAGGCAATATTGGGGGGGGGGGCTTTACCTTTGTCCAAGACAGTTTTCTGTTGCCAAGACAACACATTTTCTTTGCTCCAAAAGTGCAGTATCTTGCTAGGAAAATCGAATCATTTTGCTAGATAATGCTGAATAGTTCTTCACACAATGAGGTTGCACAAATGTCAAAGGCACCTTTTAGGCAGCGCTTGCAATGCTTAGGAGTAACATAACCCTACTCCTTATCCTTCCAATCTGTGATTTATATATTTACAAATATCATTTGATGGATGAACTTGTGATCTAGCTGCCCTGCTCTACTAACAAAAATGGAAAACAGAACAGCTGTCTCCCACTTTCAAACATGATGGCATGTATACTGCTTATTGCACTAGAGTGTAGGGATGGATGAGAAATGTGATCTGCATTTTAATGCAAATTTAGCAAATCTACATTTCTCAAACCAATACATTAAGGAATGGGGAACTGCCAACCCACAGACCAACTGTGAACCACTAGGGGTATCAATTGGACCTGCCAGGCAATTCCTAGCAAACCACACCCACATACCAGACTGATATGATTTGGAGACACAGACAGCAGTGACATAAAACTATAAATTCCTTTCCATTTTGCTAGGTTTCCATGCTTCTATATCTATTGCTATAGGTGGCCTCTTCTTATTTTCTTCTTAAATGACAGTTGATTGCTTTAGCTATAAAGAGTCATAGAACAAGCAGGGTTGCAGGGTCATAGAACAAGCATACCATCTTAAGAGCTAATGAAAGGCAAGGCGTTTAATGAATAATTCCAAAGGCTCTTCAGAGATAATTGTCATCACATCACAGATGTGAGCAGGATGCCTGACTGCCTAAATATGGGCAGTCTCTTCCCTTACTCTGACAGTTGCATTTTCAAAGTGCTCCAGGCACAATCAGCCAGCTGCACATGCTCCTTAATGTCTTTGGCACAGAAGTCACTGTTATCTTCCTTTGTCAAGTCCCAACTTGGGGAAGAGGACAGAAAGCACTGTCTTTAGCCGTTTATTATCTTCTCGCTGATGTATCCTGGCATTGTGTAGAGTATGAGAACCAAGAATATGGTCAAAATTGCAATAATAAGTAGTGCAATTATGTACTTCTTGTACCGCTTCCAAATGAAGAAGACAAACGTCTTCATGGGATTCACAAACCAGTTGAAGGATGTTTTTGGGCGGCTGGGGAGAAAAGAAAGGGCAAGACTCGGTGCAGGTTTGGACAAGGGTGTAGCAACAAAGTTAATGTTGGTAGCACATAGCTAACCCCGACCCCCAGCTGATAATAGGTCAATGCTCACAGTGAAGACAAGTCAACCTATGCTTGAATGCCTGGAAATCCAAAGGTCATTTTGCATTTAATCAGCTTTCCTGTTATATAGTGTGTTCCAACAATATTAATGTATTCCCTTTAATTCACAACAGTACAAAGCAGGAGTAGGGAACCTGTGGCCCTCCAGATGCTGCTGGACTACAACTCCCATCATCCCTGGCTGATGGCCAGCTGGATGGCCAGCTGGACTGATGGGGGTTGGAGTCTACAGATTCCCCCATCCCTAGTATAGAGCAGGGGCTTCCCATAGGCTTGTATGCTTCCCATAGGCACCTGACCACCATATAACAGGATACTGCATTAGACGGACCACGGCCTGATCTGGCCTGGTCTTCTCATCTACAAAGTTATTTATAGAAATCTTTAGATACTTACTTGGGTTTCTCTAAGGGTTCAGGTTCTTTCCGTGCCCGACCAACTGGGGCATTCTCAGCCTCCTCTACAGTCAGTAGCTGGAATTCGGCTTCCACTTTTCCCTGGAGAGAAGCACACTGTGAGCAAAATGTCTGACATACTGCAAGAGTCTGCTGTGCTTCAGAGACTCCCGTCCGCTTGCTGCCAATGGTGGAGATCCTGCCAGCGGCAGTTCTGCCTTACACAGAGTGGAGTGGGGGTTCTGGGCCAGCAGAGTGACGTTGGCATCGCTCTGCAGGTGGAGGCCGGTGGAGCTCAGCAGGACTTGACGGAAGGGGAGTCCCACTCAACTCATGCCACACCCTCAATGTACTACAGTGGTACCTCTGGTTACGTACTTCATTCGTTCCGGAGGTCTGTTCTTAACCTGAAACTGTTCTTAAACTGAAGCACCACTTTAGCTAATGGGGCCTCCCTCTGCTGCTGTGCCACCACCGTGCGATTTCTGTTCTCATCCTGAAGCAAAGTTCTTAACCTGAGGTACTATTTCTGGGTTAGCGGAGTCTGTAACCTGAAGCGTATATAACCTGAGGTACTACTGTATTTGATTTGTGTTGTATGCTGCCTAGAGAAACGGCTTAACAGATAGCTAATAAATGTAAATAATAATAAAAATAGGTGCATCTTCAGTGCAGTTCTCTTACTGTAAGGATGAAGATATTTCCACTAGGATCTGAAAATTCAACATCTTCTGGTTTTACAGAGCTCCTCCACTTCTTCTTCTTCTTCTTTTTCTTCTTCTGCTTAGCCTCCCTCTCTTCCCTTTCAATGTCTTCCTGGCCCTTGAGTTTGATGAATGGCCACCAGCCTCTCATTCGTTTGTTTCTGAAGATAGAGAAGCGGGGCATGGCCTTCTCCTTGGCCATCTTGATGGTGCACTGCTCTGAACTCTTGGCGGCTCTCACCATATCGTTCAGCTTCAACTCAATGGCTCCTTGAAACACAACAAAGTTGGGATAACATCATATACTGGCCACTTATTATGGGAGATTTGACAATTTCCCCCCAGATGGCTAGGAAACACAGCATTTCCATCCATAGGGAATTGCAGGAATTTTGCTTACAGCTATTGGGCTATGATATGATTTACAGAATGCAGCCACTACATTTTTGTAGAGATCACAACAATATACTGGAGCAAACAGTCCCCTGGTTCAAAACAGGAACTTCCATCATAATAGAAGTAGTTAGAAAACGCACTGCAAAAAGGTGCTTACATTAGGGTTATGCAAAAAGTTGTTGAGCTTTTGGTCTTTTGATTGACTTGCCTAACATCCAGGACAAGGCACCACCTTTCAGAAACTCCCACCGGACATCAATTCTGCCTTTGAAATCCCAGTAATGTATGGTAGCCCTAGCTTACAGGGTACGGAAGCCTGAGATCATTGTCAATCTGACTGGGTGGAAAAAATATTTGCAAACCCAAATACAGCAGTTTGTCTCAGTAGACAACTGAGACACAGTCAGCATAGCTGGATCAGGGGAAAATTAAGGACCATCTGGCACGGAATGAGCAAACAAAACTGAGCAGTATTCAGGGAACAGCAAGGCAAAGGAAACAAAGAGTCAGAAAACAGATTCAAGGCATAGCCCAGGAACTACTGACCAAATAATCAGCAGCCTCTTCCTTTTATAATACAGTAGCTGCTAGGAGGCTGGAAGGCACAAAAGTAGGGAAGCTCAAGTAAGCCTGCATTCCAAGGCAGGGTGGGGCGGAGGAACTCTTCCTCAGCAACCAAGACATTTTACTTCTGGAGACAGAGAGCACGATGGTGCTGCCCCACAACTCCACATAAGAAAGCCAGTCAGACTAGCAATTGAATGCGAGAATGGCTGGTGGTTCATGGGGCACCACAGAAATTTGAGAGCCCCAAGTCCACCACTGCAAAATGAATCATCCCCTGGGTGTATTTGTACACCACACAACATTATATTAAAAGGGGAAGGGTGAAGGAACACAATCGCCTAAGCAGAAAGATACCTGGGAAAATCTTAAATGATCCTAACAGGTCACAACAGAGGCATCAGGAAAAAACTACATGATATCCTCCACATGCTTCTTTCCTTCCATCTCAAGCTTTGTGATGTTCTTTGCCCTCACAGCTATTCCAGAATGTTACATCTTCATTGGTTAAAAACATTCTTCTTCAACCTAAATTTGTCGTTAGCGTGCAATTTCTTACCACTAGGATGTTGTAAATCTCCATATTACACGAGGAAACAGTGGGATGTACAGAAAGAGGAAATGTGCAAAAAGACGGCATAGTAGGAAATACAGCTGAGATCTCTTTGTTGCTGTCCAGTTTCATGCATTCAATGTAATTGATATCTGGGCAGCAAACCATGTTCAGAATTTGCAACTTCACCCCAACAAAATCAGAATGAAGTTCAAAAATATGCAGTACCTTGGTTAACCACTAAATGGTGCTGCCTATTAGTGTTTCCTTTTTAGAGCTTGTTGTTGCCCCAGTGTTTTTACAAAATTTCATCCATTATCCCATATTGTTTGATTCAGTTCCATGCAATTTAATCAACAGGAACTGAAACCAAATCAAAACAATATGGAGTCATGAATGAAAGGCTTTGAGTGGTGTTTTACCATTTGTTTACTTGCAGCAGACAAGCTTTTAATAGCTGTACTGAGAATTTAGACACAAGTGGGCTAGATTACTTTTACTGAATATAAATTATTTGTATATGAAGGTGAAAAACAGATGGACTATAGAATGATGTGCTTGCCGAGCACATGCACGCTCCTTTTCCTATCCCCGGAAGCCTCCTCAGTTCAGATTAGCCGTTTTAGGAAATTGCACTGCTAAAAAGGCCTCTTAATGGATGAGTTTTATGCAGGCAGGGAAGGAGGAGTAGAAAGAAAAGGTGAGTTTCAGAAGCTTTGTAGGGACAGTTTTTAACTTTCTTGCAATATATTTGTTGTACACCCTTCAGGAAACAACTAAGAAGAAGAAGAAAAACATTTATATATGTCCCAATCCTTTAAAAGGCACAGTGAGCATTAAAATACCTAGAAAGTCATTTGCTGCAATCCTATCATAGTCCCAGACCTGAAGGACCAGGACAGCTGGCTCTCGGAATTCCGATTCCTCCAGAGAGAAGATGGAATCCTTCTTCTTGTAAGTTATCTCTTTTTCTGTTGGGAGGTAGTCAAAGCGAAACACAAATCTCCAGTTGAAGTTGCCTTCCCCAGTCAAAGAGTTAAAGTGAACATCTGTCTCTTGCTTGTCCTTCTCCAGTCCTTTGATCCAACTGCAGAAGAAGCTTTATTAGAATCTAGCAATAATTTAGCATCAGTTCCTGGCCCCACCTCACAAAAGGCACAAAACCCATAATTTAGGGAGTATGTGTGGGAGAAGGGGGAGGGGGTCCCATTGTGCAGGTGAAAATGGGACAGTTACTTAGCACTACATTGGATACAACCCAATATTACTTATTTAAAAATGTGTGATGGGATGATGAGCTGCTTGTGCGTAAAATCCTAATCCCTCAGAGTTTGGCTAAGTCCCCAAACCTCTGTCTGTGATGGAGCTCCTTAAACATGACTCCATCAATCGCTCGTTGAATCGGACAGTGGGCGTTTACGGAACTTCTTCCAGCATAAAAGCTCCTTAACGGAAACGCGTCTTCTGGACTCTCGGCGTGACAGTTTCCGCCGAGGAGTGGGTGTCCCTACAGGAGGTCCTGAAATCTCCCCGCTGCTCCCGCTTGAAGTGTCTCTGAGCCCTCCCTCCGACTCACTTTCCCTTGGAACTCCACTTCTCCCCCTGCTGGTCCCCTCCTCCGCTGAATGGTCTCTCTCACCCTCCATGAGCCCTTTCACCTCCTTAGTCTCAGATGGCAGTTCCCTGACATCCACCTCCCCTCCAGGGCCCCCTTCACCCCCTTCCCTCCCCTCCTCTGCGGGAGGCGAGGGAGCAAAACCCCTGAAGGAACCTCCCTCATCTTCCGAAGTTTCGAACACTTCCCTCCACCTTTTGCTGTCTCCGGTTTCCAAGTACTCCTCCTCATCGGAGTCTGTTCCTCCTTCCAACTCCGATTCCCTGAATCCCTCCAGTTCCTCCTCATCGTCGGTGGTGCCAAAGTACTCCCTCCGAAACCTCGCTACTGGCTGAGGTTTCCTGGGGAACCTTTGGTGGAACGTTTCGATCAAGATCCCGTCACGGACCTCCTCTGCCTTCACCCAGGTGTTTTCCGACTCCGGTTCCCCTTCCCACGCGACCAAATACTCCACCTGATTACCCTTCCACCTGGAGTCGATGATTTCCGCCACATGGTTGCGGCTTTCCCTTTCTTCTATGGCTGGCCCCCGTGTGGATACCCCTTCACCTTCCCCCCTGTATGGTGACAGTAATGACCTGTGGAATACTGGGTGCAGTTTCATGTGGTTCGGTAACCGGAGTCTGAACGCCACTGGGTTGACCTGTTGGATGACCTCAAATGGTCCCAATCTTTTGGGTCTCAATTTCTTGCAACCCCCCTTGAACGGCAACCCTTGGGTTGATAGCCAGGCCCGACTCCCCACCCTAATTGTTTCACCTTCCCTTCTGCTCTTGTCTGCCTGCCTCTTATATTCTTCCTTGGCCCTTTCTAAGTTGAGTTGGAGTTGACGATGGATCGCTTCCATTTCTTCTACAAAAAGTTCCGCGGCCGGAACACTCCATCTTTCCCCTCCTTCCCCTGGAAATGCCCTGGGGTGGCACCCATAATTAGCCAAAAAGGGGCTCATCCCGGTGGACACATTCTCAGCATTATTGTAAGCAAATTCCGCTAGTGCCAACTTTTCGACCCAATCGTTCTCTCTGTCATTGACATAACACCTCAGGTATTGTTGGAGAATACCGTTTGCTCTCTCCGCCTGCCCATTGGTCTCAGGGTGCCTGGCAGTCGAAAAGTTGACCTCTACGTGCAATAAGCTCATAAGTTTCCTCCAGAATCTGGACGTGAACTGTTTCCCTCTGTCGGAAACCACCCTCAAGGGGGCGCCATGCAGTCTGAAAATATGTTCTACAAACAATTTCGCTGTTTCTTCCGCCGTGACTGCATGTGAGCAAGCTACAAAGTGACCCATCTTAGTTAACAGGTCTACTACGACTAGTATGGCGGTTTTCCCCTGGGATTTGGGCAGATCAGTCATAAAATCTATCGACACCGCCTCCCATGGTCGTTCTGGTGTGGGTAACGGTTCTAATAACCCCGCTGGTGCCCGCCTTTCTCCTTTGGCTCTCTGGCATTGGTCACACCTTCTCACATACTCCCGTACATCCTCCCTCACCTTGGGCCACCAAAACTCCCTGGTCACCAACCACATGGTCTTGTGTTGCCCAAAATGCCCCGCTGTGGGATTGTCGTGCAGCTGTTTGAGTACTCTCCCCCTCAATTCCCCCTCGGGTATATATAGCGCCCCTCTGTAATACAATGCCCCGTTTCTTTCTTCAAAACCCCCGGGGTCTTCTCCCTCTCTCCTTAGACCTCTGAGCTTGTCCTGGGCGTACTCATCATTTACCGTTCCCTCTACCAGTTCTCTTTGCCCCACCCAGGCCGCACCACACACCCAGTGGTCCTCTGGGATAATATGTCTCTCTTCCGGCGCTCCCTCCCCCTCCAAATATTCAGGTTTGCGAGAGAGAGCGTCCGCTCTGATGTTTTCTGGACCTGGCACATAGCAAATTTCAAAATGGAATTTGGAGAACTCCTGGGCCCATCTCACTTGTCGTTGGTTGAGCACCCGTGCCGTTCTCCAATACTCCAAATTCTTGTGGTCCGTACACACTTGCACCTTATGTTGTGTGCCAATTAGTAAGTGTCTCCATCTCCGGAACGCTTCGTGAATGGCTAGTAGTTCTCGGTCATATACCGTGTAGTTCCTCTCGGATTTGTTCAGCTTACGCGAAAAGAAGGCACACGGTCTCCATTCCGACTTATTGCTCCCTGGCTGAAGCAGCACCGCCCCCACCGCCCGGTCTGAGGCATCAGTTTCCACTCTCATGGGTTTTTGTAAATCCACATGCAGGAGCTGTTCTTCCGAAGCGAATGCCCTTTTCAATTCCTCAAAAGCATGCTCCGCCTCCGCCGTCCAAACGAATTTCTTCTTGCTGCTTAGACAGTCCGTGATGGGAGCCGTTAAGTGGGCAAAGTTCTTGATGAATTTACGGTAAAAGTTCCCAAACCCTAAGAACCTTTGCACATCTTTTTTCGTTTTCGGTGTCTTCCATTCCAGCACCGCCTGGACCTTGCCTGGATCCATGGCTAATCCCTTGTCTGATAAGCGGTACCCCAGGAATTCCACCTCCTTGGTGTGGAACTGACACTTCTCCAATTTCACCCACAACTGGTTTGCTTGCAGCTGGCTCAGCACTTCCCTGACATCCTTTACATGCTGCTCCTCATTCTCTGAATATATCAGCACGTCATCGAGGAAGGCCACGCAATTCTTGTAGAGCAAAGGTCCCAGTACGTGGTTCATGAGCGATTGAAAACAGGCGGAGCCTGATTGTAATCCGAATGGCATAACGAGATATTCAAACGCCCCCAAAGGGGTGAACATGGTGGTTTTCCATTCATCCCCCTTCTTTATTCGTATCAGGTTGTATGCTCCTCTCAGGTCCAGTTTCGTGAATATCTTTCCCTTCCTCACCCTGGTCAAAATGTCATCAATCCTGGGCATGGGGAAAGTCACTGGTTCTGACACGGCATTTAGGGCCCGGTAGTCCACGACCAATCTCGGTTTATCCGTGTTTTTTTTGTCCACAAAAAACACTGGGCTCCCCCCCACCGCTCTGGACTCTCTGATGAAGCCCCTCTTCAGGTTTTTATCAATAAACTCCCTTAACTCCTGCATTTCCCTGTCTGACATGGCGTACAGCTTGCCCACGGGGAGCTGGGCCCCAGGGACCAGATTAATTTGGCAGTCAAAGTCTCTGTGCGGTGGTAATTTATCTGCTTCCCTTTCACTGAAGACCTTGCTCAGGTCAGCGTATTGTTTGGGCACCTTCCCTTTGTCCGCCACTTCCGTCCCTGCTAGAGAGGCTTTTGCCCCTTCTGGCACCTTTCCCTCTCTGCAGTGTTCCAGACAATGTGCTGACCCAAAGGAGACCACTCTCTGATGCCAGCCCACTAGCGGGTCATGCAACGCTAGCCAGCTCATTCCCAAAATGACTGGAGCCCCTCCCAGGGTGGCTACATTGAACGCTATCCTCTCAGTGTGCCTGGCCACCCTCATAACCATTGGGACGGTTTGTAGGCTGACTTCTCCTCCCAGCAGCTCCCTCCCATCGATCGTGGTGACCTGCAGGGGGTTGCTTAAAGGGAGTGTCTGTATCTGGTGTTCAGCTGCAAACTCCTTGCTCATAAAATTACAGGAGCTGCCTGAGTCCAGCAGCGCCTTAGTCTTTAGTGGGTATCCGTTTGCCAGCTCTAGCAACACCTCTATTACTAGGGCTGGTCTTGGAGGTTCCGGAGTGGGCACTTTTACTGCTCCTTGGCCTGTCTGCAGTGCCCTGACAGAGGCAGACAGGCGTTGGCTTTTACTGGCTCCTGGACTTCCTCCTCCTTCCCCCCAACAGCTCCTGCCATCCCTTGCCATTCCTTTCTTTGCGGGCAGACTCTGGCAAAGTGACCTGGCTGCTGGCAGAGATAACATTTCTTGGCGCTCTTTCCCTCCTTCTTCCTCCCTTCACTGGGATTTGAAACTGCGCGCGCGCGCGCGCTGTTCCAACTTCCATCGGCTCTCCTGGCGGGAAACTTGGTTCTGGAATCTCTGGAATGCGGAAATCCCTCCAACGCTCTCCTTTCCCCTCCCGCTTCTCCAAGGCTCTTGCCTCCTGGCGTGCTCCAATGGTCAGCGCTGATTTGGTCAGCTGGTCCATAGACTCCGCCCTGGGCGCCCGGGAAAGTTCATCTTTCACCGCCGAAGAAAGCCCCTCTTCAAAGAGCATTTGAATGGGTTCCGCCGAAAGGTCCCACCCCAATCTATGTATCAACATTGTAAACTCAGTCCAGTACTCACGAACCGATCGGCTCCCCTGTTTGCACGCCATCAATTGTCTGCGCACCAGCCCCTGTTCAATCTCGCTGGAAAACATCAAATCCATGGCGCGAAAAAACTTCCTCGCGTCCTTCAGCATGTCACTATTCCCTGCCATCAGGGGTCTGACCCAATCTCTCGCCCCTCCTTCGAGATGGCCAATCACAAACGCCACTCTCGATGCCTCGTCGGGAAAGTCATTAAACTGCAGTTCAAGAGCATACTGCATCTCTGTCCTAAAGGCTTGGTAGTTCCTGGGGTCCCCCCCAAACTTCTGCACCATTCCTGGCATCTTTCTTGCTAGTGTAGCGCCTTTTGCCTTTTCTGCATCCTGCGCCCTCCTTTCTTCTAGCCTCGCCGTTTGCATTGCTAGCTGGAGTTCCAACACTCTGTACCTTTCTTCCAGGCTTGGACCCTCTCCAGCTCCTGCTGCTCCTCCGGCTCCGGCTGGGTTACTCATGATGCCTCTCTGCACAAGCTGCTTTCAGGGACTGTCCGATTGCTGTGATGGGATGATGAGCTGCTTGTGCGTAAAATCCTAATCCCTCAGAGTTTGGCTAAGTCCCCAAACCTCTGTCTGTGATGGAGCTCCTTAAACATGACTCCATCAATCGCTCGTTGAATCGGACAGTGGGCGTTTACGGAACTTCTTCCAGCATAAAAGCTCCTTAACGGAAACGCGTCTTCTGGACTCTCGGCGTGACAGTTTCCGCCGAGGAGTGGGTGTCCCTACAGGAGGTCCTGAAATCTCCCCGCTGCTCCCGCTTGAAGTGTCTCTGAGCCCTCCCTCCGACTCACTTTCCATTGGAACTCCACTTCTCCCCCTGCTGGTCCCCTCCTCCGCTGAATGGTCTCTCTCACCCTCCATGAGCCCTTTCACCTCCTTAGTCTCAGATGGCAGTTCCCTGACAAAATGTTTTAACTCCTGCTAAACTAGCAACCCACTGTATTGAAACCAGAACAGTTGGCTGCCTATTCCATCAGAGAAATCCTCATGTTTCTAAAGAAATGATAAGCTATACTTATAATTTCTTAATCATTTCGGACTATCTGAATCTTTTGTTGAAGGCACCTTTTTACATAGATGTCACTGGAGATTTCTCCTGTTATTGGATTGACGTCGTCAAGGACCACATCGTCCGTGTTCCAGATAATGACACGCAGCTCATAGCTAGAAAGAATGAGAAATTGCAAAGTTCTGTTCAAAACTTATTTTCTGCCACTGTAAATTCTGGACAAAACTTTCCACAAAGAACGAAGAGTACCCTTTACCAATATAAGGGGCCAGACTACCCAGTATGTGAACCACAACAGAAGCACGCCAAATGATCATAGGGTAGACAGGGTGCAACTGAGTAATTTTAGTCCTTAGACCAGGGGTAGGGAACTGCATCAGGAAGGCGGGCCAGATCCTTCTCTCTTCCACCCCCTGTGGGCCAACTTGTAATGACATCAGGTGGGTGACACCTATCAAAGCTCAAAAGAGGTTGCTGTAACCATCAGTCATTTGACGGCTATAATAACCTTTTTTTGAAGAAGCAGGTTTAGTGCCAGTGAGCTGGGTTTGTGCCTTCAGAGAGGCTCCCTGTAACTTCCAATCAGCTGATCGCTGGATATAAGTGTGAGGTTTCTGCAGCGGGGGAAATGCTTTCAAAGTCAGGTAGTTTCCCCTTCTGCAGAGAAAGGGTGCATGCAGAAATACTCCATTTTGAGTCCAAGCTGTTCCTCCCTTTTTGCTGCACTAGCTGTAACACCCACTGCCATCCAAGGGCATCAGGTCACCTGCCCAAACAAAGGCCTTGTCAGCTGACTTTGAGTTGGTGGTGGTGCAGCTCCTTGGTGGAAATGCACCCAAGTGCCACCAATCCCAGCTGACAGTCTGTTTGTAGGAGGGAAGGTTATTGTGTTGTTTTTGCTTTCTTCTAACTATTTCTTTGTGCTTTTATTCTGTATTTTTTATCTTGTGAACGGCCCTGAGATTTTCGGATGAAGGGTAGTATATAAATTTTAATAATAATAATAATAATAATAATAATAATAATAATAGTAGTAGTAGTAGTATAGTAGTTGGGGCTTCAACTGTTCAGGACTCTCTTTAATCAATAGTTGGTGCTTGTTGAGAACCTTACACTGTGCTTCGAAGTGCCAACAATCAGTTGATCGCTGGAGCTTCGAAACATCTTCCAAAGGACTCTGCGTTTAAACTTGCTTCATTTGCATTTCACCGGCATGTTAAAACAGAAGAGACTCCTCCTCTTTAAGGGGATACCATTTGCATAGTGGTAGCCATTCACATAGCAATTCCTATACATTATTAGCACAGGCACCAGCAGGTCAGGTGCCTGTTGCAGATGCTTTCCTGCAATAGTTCCTACCAGGGGGCACACAATGTAAGAAAACGTTCTATAAAGGGCAAAGCAACAAATAGTTTAGGAATTGGCTCTCTTCCAGTTCACAGAGGGCCTTTACCTGATTGGGAGTCGTGGTTTGATGTTGACAGGAGGTGGTGCAGGGACATCGTTTGGAAACATATCGATCCACATGTGGAGAGCACCCTGGGAGAAAACAAGGTGTTTGTTTCTGAGATTCAAGAGCAGTTGAATCTATCTAATGAAGGGAGGGGGAAACGTCCAGAATGGTGCTAACAAGTATTTATGAAATATTGCAGACATATTTTGAAACTCAGGGAAATGATTTTTACTCAACTTCAATGTTCAGGAGCTAATTTTCTTTTTGTTTCGAAGTGGCCTGGGATTAGTGCAACAACTCTCACTCATACATTCCAAAGTCTCTGCATAAGGTTTTACAAACAACGTCTACGTTGACACAGGTATGATTTCCCAAGGCTTCAATGGAAAGGGAAGAAGCTAAGCCAGTCTTTGCCAACCTAGTGTCCTCTGGTGGCTGGGGCTGATGGGACTTATAGTTCAAAGCACCTAGTGGGCCCTACATTGGTAATAGCTGGCCTAAATACCTTTATGATTGTGGAAGAAGGTATGCATTTTTGGTCTCAAGTGCTGCCTCTTGCCATACCACCCTTTCTGTCTATATCTGCTTTGTATAACAGCCTTGCCCTTCCTACAATGGATATGACAGGGGTGTGTTTCCCCCGCTGCGGTTGTGCTAGTGCAACATTCCTTGCACATGATCCTATAGTACCAATGTGCAGAAGTTGTATTATGAGTAAACCAACAGTCTCGTCTCACCTGTAGGAGACCCGGGCTGTCTGGATTGTAAAGGGACCGAACTTCTACATGTTCTGGTACTAATTTATATCCATATTCTGGCATTTCATCCCAGTGTTGAAGAACATACAAAGCCTTGTGCTCATCATAAGCAGACCAGGTTTCATCTTCATTTTCTTTCTTGTCTTTTACAAAGGCTTCTATAATAATAAATGATAATGATGATAATAAATAAATAATTAACAACAACAGCAATAATAATAATAATAATAATAATAATAATAATAATATAAAAAACCAGAAGCCCCTAAGAAAGGGGGCCAGACAGAATCAGTACTGTTTATCAGTATCAATCAATGAAGAACGCCATGGCAAAGCCTAGGAATTATATAACCTTTAGGAGGCATCTGAAGGCCATCCTGTACTGTATAGGGAAGCTTTTTATTTTTTATATATGCTGGAAACCAGCCAGAGTGGCTGAGGCAGCCCATTCAGATGGGTGGGGTACAAATAATCCATTATTATCATTAATATAAATAAATTATATAGGAATCTCAAAGGGATCTCACCACTGCTCACTTTAGCAGCTTTTGCTTTATGTTCTCCTTTGAAACACTGAACAAGTGTGTTGTAGTGGTTAGAGTGTCGGACTAGAATTGGGTAGACCCATATTCAAATCCCCACTGAGCTGGGATGTTCACTGGATGACCTTGGGCTAGTCACTGCCTCTCAGCTTAACCTGCCTCACAGTGTTGTTGTGAAAATGAAATAGGGAGCATGAGAACAATGTATATCACCTTGAGCAACTTGACAGAAAAGTTGGGTAAAAAAAGTTTTTTTGTTTTTGTTTTTAGCATAAACCAGTACCTTCAGGAAAAGCTTCAGGAGGGATCTTAAAAATCTTGTTGTTTACTTTGACTTCCTCCCGCCTGTACTCAGCTGAGGGGAGTGAATTCTTCTTACACAAACTGTCCAAGATATGTGTGGGTTTGAAAGCATCACGCCACATGTTGTAGCCCTCTCTGTAAGGAAGGAACAGGATCAAACTTATTGGCCTGGTCTGCACATAATACTACACCATGGTTTGTTAAGTCAAAGTATGGTTTGTTTGAACATCTGAACCTAGCAGACTTACCATGGTTTGTTTTCTGAAAACAAAGCACAGTGTGAAACCATGGTTTGTTTTCTGAAAACAAAGCAGTGTGAAACCATGGTTTGTTATTGGCTTAACTCATCATGGCTTGTTTTAACTTTAGCATGGCATTATGTCTGAACCAACTACCTTGTTTAACTTTGTTTCATTTGGTGCTCATCTAAGCTACAAGGCAAGATCAGATGGAGAACAAACTAAGCTTTGGAGAAATAAGCTGTGGCTTGTCAGCTCATCTGTAAGATGACCCATGGTTTGCTGAACAGTTACATCAAATGATGGCTTAGTATCATGTGAGGCCATAGCCATTACCTCCTAATGGGTATATAACTGAATGTGAAGCTGGTTTATTTCATCTTAGTGCTAGCATTCCAGGAGACGTTTCTATAGAGCAGGGAGCAGAGTCCAACCCCTACCCACCACTATAGAAACAGGCTTCCTTGGGAAGGCTACAGAGTTGCTACCAGCCACTTGAAAGAGCAATACTTTCTGCAAAATAATAATTTAAAAAATAATAACAAAATGACAAGAAGGGTTTGTGGTTGCCTTGCTAACTCCTTCTACATTACATACGTGTCATATTGCGAGGCCACCCCACAGTTGGCTCTGTGATTGCTGTAGAATCGGTTCTCCAAGTCGATCTTTGTTTCCCCAATTAAGTCATCTGATCCGACCAAATCATGGTCAAATATTGATATGGTGAGTTCTGATTCTATGGGAAATGATATGCTCAGCTCCAGCACTCTGAAGAAGAGAGAGAGGCAGACAGGATGAGAATATATATGGGCAACTAAAGGATGGGAAACAACCTATGGAAGTAGGCTCTGTACAACCACCCCCACTTTAATTCTTGTTGTAATAGAACCTGCACCATTTTAAACCTATGTATCATATCTGGGTAAAGTCACACATATCCATCCATGACATCCAACTGGCACAAGCCCCCTTTAACAGACCCTTCACCTTGAAGACCCTGGACTTGCCAATTTCCCTCCCCCATCTCACGTGGTCAAGTCATTGGCAGAACCAAACAATGCTCTCGTTTGTTCACCCCTCATTTCTGCTATCCTTTGATAACTGCTATACCCTTCCTCATCTTCCTATAGATCCAGCCCTCTTTCCTTCTTTGCTGCACCACCATCTTGTTAGAGATGCATGCACACCTAGGTGGTGCTGAGAATATGAATCCCTCCCTTTTGCATCTCCAACAATGGGACCAACACAAGCTACCCTTTGCAGTTGCCTAGGTTTACCTAGTGGTAAGGCAAAGTCTGCTATAAGCAATGTGGAGAGGATACAACTCAGATGCAAAGTAAAGCTGCATTCTTACTCTCCAAAGACTGGATGCAGCTGCTTTGGGATGTACCGCTCCTTAGTGTCTTTCTGTTGCTGCCCAATTTTAACCACAAGGTAGGGATCTGCCTTGCCATTGGGGTCTGCTGGACTCAGATTAGTTGCCTAAAAAACATAATACGTGGCACTATAACATTGGTGGAACAAAACCATATAGCATTACATATATTTGTCTGGAAACACCTTCATGAAACTGCAGGTTGAATCGGTAACGGAAAACTACTATTGCAAAAGATCACTGACCTGTGTTACGTGATCAAAACATCAAGAGTTATAAAATCATAGAGTTACAAGGAACTCGAAAATAATCATTTCCAGCCTCAGGAGGCAGAGCGACCTAGAAGTTAGCCGCTTTTCCCCTTCCCAAAAAAATTATTTCCTGCCAGCCAGACCAATACGTCCCAAGCAGGAGCAGAACAACGATTGAAGTGCCTGTCACTTCAGAAGGCTTGATTGCTGAAGCTAGGACACATGTTACAGGCAAAACTATGGTCACTAGCCAATCGAACCTGAATGGAGTGGGGAGGAAACCTAGGGTTGCCATACTTCAAAAAGTAAAAACCAGGACGCCCTGGAGGAGTGAGACAACCCCTGAGAGTGAGACAACCCCACTTTCCCTCAAAAGGGAACTTCAATGAAGCAGTACTGTTCTAAAGTGGAAAAGAACTGCTATGTTTTTATGGTGTGCTGAGGTAAAGGAATATATTGCAGGCTCTTGTTTATTTAGCATTCATCCTGATTATTTTGCACAAAGGTTATGCAGCATTCGTTCTGATTTCTATGTAGGACAGTTATATGACAATGAGCAGTCAGCCTGAGTTCATTCTGATTTGCTTGTGGGGCATTCACATGTCCTACCATTAATTATTCATCCATCCCTCACTTTTCAATGCATTTCCCTGTCACTTTCCAAACTGCAAAAAGGCTGCTTAAAATGGAGATGGAGATTTGATGCACTGGGATGATAAAGCACTTTAATCTACTTTAACTGTGCAAACCTATCATTTTCATATGCACTTGAATGCCTCCTGCAAAACACTGACAGTCTGGAGGCTCCCTGCAAAATACGGAACATTTTAGAATGCTGTTTGCATCTCGGAATGGAATCGATGGCACTAGCAGTCCCAAGTCTCCCCAATATAAAAGGCAGAGTCTGGAAATTCCAGGGGCTCATTCTGTGACATCTCATCCTGAAATTCATGAAAGCACAGTTATTAGGAGCTTGAATTGAATGAAGGGTTTAAATCACAGAGCTACTATCCATCTTGGGAGATCATCCTTGCCATAGCTCAAAGGAGATACAAACAGTGACAACAGAATCCCAGGGGACTTTGCAGGTTGTGGGATGGTTATGAATTCATTATCTGGTAATTGTAGCACAGGTTTCAAAACTCATGCCATTCTGTACAAATACTTACTTTTACAATATAAATTCGGACAAGGACCTTAATGGGTCTGTTTCTGGGGATGCCCTGGGAGATCTTGTGCTCTGCACCTGCCTCTTCAGCCCGATAGACATAGAATGAGCCCTGCAAAAGAGGGATTAAATAAAAGGCAATCTATATCACTCTTTCTAGTAGAATGATATTTTGAATAGCCCTACACCTGTCAGAATATTTTTCTTCTTGTTTCCTAGGAGACTGCAGCATGTTGAGTCCTGCAGTATCACAGCTCTACCACACCTCTGGTGACACATATATTGGAAGTGCAATAAATCACAGGAGAGACAGGAGAAGGAAGAGCACAGTAAAAGTAAAGCTATAACTCCATAAGGAATAGACACAAGGAGGTTTATTACTACATTCTGAGCAAAGTATTAGCCTTCATCCTACAGAGCAGGCTAGATCCGCCATTGCGTTAGTGCATAGGGTTAGTTGAATCCAGCCAGTTACCTTGTATTTTCCTACTAAATTATCCTCTTCATTTCCATCTTCATCTTCATTGGCTTTCCCACGATGAAGTGGAAAAATACAGAGCCAGTCCTCAAAATTGTCAAACTCGTTTTCCAGCTCTGAACTGTAGATCTGAAATGAGAGACGTGTTAATTTTAGAGCTTTCTTGCCATAACAGCTGATAATAAAAACTAGTAGTACAGAGAACAGTTAGTGCAACCAGAGGCCTCTCCCCTCTAGTGATCTGTTTTCAGTTCTATCACCGATCAAGTGAATAGGTTATGTCATGTCGCTACAGGTGCTACAGGTCACTACAGGTCTCTACATCATTTTTTAAGTGGATCCATTAAATCCATTAAAACTTGTGACATAACAAATGTGTAGTCTTTAAGATGTTGCAAGGTGATCTTTGTTGGTTTTGAAGAGCTAATAAAAGAGCAGTCATCCACATCTCTCCTTATCATTCTTCACTGTGGTCTCAACCTCAAAGGCTGACAGAATAGAACATTATGAACATTGGTGCCATAGTCAAAAAAAAATATGAGACGGTGGCATATAAATACTTTTATAAACAAACATCAATACACACATAAATAAGACAGGCCACTCTTTCCTGGCCTGAGCAAATAGTGAAGTAAACAATTATTTCCACTACTCCTTCCCGATTTTGTGTGTGTGGTAAATGTCAGGAGCAGACACAAATCAACTGGCAGGAAATGCCCAAATTGATGTGCATAATATACAAATTGGGGGGGGGCACTGAAAGCCCTAGTCTCACAGAAATCAATAGGAACATAGGCAATGCCTTGTATCTAGTCAGACCATTTGGAAGTTGGCTCAGTATTGCTGACACTGATTGGCAACAGCTCTTGAGGGTTTCAGGTGGGAATCTTTTCCAGCCCTACCTGGAAACACTAGGGATTGAACTTGGTGCCTTTTGCATGCAACCCATGTGTTCTGCCAATGAGCCATGGCCCTTCCCTTACTTATCCTTAATAGGATGTACCCTTGATTACTTAGGACAGGATTCTATCTCTGAAAGACCTACCTTTAATGTAGCTATAAGTTTTCTTTTGGGACGAGGTGGCTCAACTTCAACTATCGTGCCATCGTCCACTTCCACATCAAGAGAAGCAACATTTAAGTTCCCTCCATCTAAATAAGACATTGAGAAATTAATGGTATAATTTGCTCAACTCATACAGTCAAATATCACACAGATTTTCCATTCAACCCCTGCAGCTTTGAACAATTTCCAACAAAGTCAATGACCAGATTGTCGCTCTCCACCCCGTTCTTCTCCTTTATTCTTTCTAGCATCAGGCATTCATGCTTGCAATTTACAATTCAGTGTGAGCACAGGGCAAAGAAAGGCTGGAAGTGGTTCCACTGCAGACACCTGTCGCAGCTGACAGAACCAGGGCACACTGTAGGTAGGCACTGGGAGGTTTCTGCAAGCATAGTGCTTCATTAAAATGGCTGTGTGTGAACCAGTCCTATGAAATCTGAAAGGAGCAGTTTGCCATCCAAAACCAGTGTTACAAAGAGGTTCTAGACAGAGAAAGAGGTTTTTGAGAGACTGAACACCTATTACTGTGAATTGACTCTGTGCCCAGTTATAATTCCTGTTCATTTTGTACATTTCCAAATAGACCGATATTCACAAAAAGCACCACTGGTCTCTCTCCCGCAAAGGATGTTAGACCCATCACCTGCTATACTGGGGGCCCCCTCTGTTGTTGATACTACAGTGGTACCTCGAGTTACAAATGCCTCAGGTTACAAATGCTTCAGGTTACAAACTCTGCTAACCTGGAAGAGTTACCTCAAGTTGAGAACTTTGCCCCAGGATGAGAATAGAAATCATGTGCTGGCGGCGCAGCGGCAGCAATAGGCCCCATTAGTGAAAGCATGCCTCTAGTTAAGAACAGTTTCAGGTTAAGAATGGACCTCCAGAATGAATTAAGTTCGTAACTAGAGGTACCACTGTACACCACACTTTGACTAGGTTGAGCAGCAAAGTATGCACAACTCCAGCAGAGTCTTCCAGCAGAACATCAGAGTCTTCCTGCTTTCCAATAGTCAGTCTTTTCCAGAATCCCCGGTTAAGAAAACTCCTTTTCCACACAGTCCAGTTCAAAGTATAAAGTGTGTTTTGTCTCATGGTGCAAGACAAGCATAAACACACTATCTACATTAACTTTAAGAGATGCTGGTACATCATGAACTAATCTACTATAATACAGTTCTTTGGTTTTAGAAATAAACCTCGTAAAGATCCAAGTTTACAGAGAGATTCACTAGCACTTGACTATGCTAGCTCACCATGCTGTACTTGACCATATAGCATGTAACCTTTGCATTTGGCAAATACCACACAATCATGCCAATATGGCTGAATCCAGCCTTGGCTTTAACCGATCACTGCATGAATAAACATTCCCTAGAGAAAGGGAGAGTGGATGAGTAATGCTTTAGGCATTTGGTCTTGAGTGGATACAAATAACCCAAAGATGTTTTTAACCACCCAATGCAGCTGACGTGCTAACCCTGAACCCAGGCACAATTTTACCTATTTTTCCAAATTACACCAACATAGGGAACCGTGCTTCTCACAGCTCAGGGAAGGGGAGCACAGACAGAACAATAATAAAAACACCACTTTGGGATGGGTAGGTCATTTGAACACCAGGTATTCAGGAAAGTTCAGGTCCTTGTCCTGGCAATTTCTACAGTTTGAAGATCTCACCTGGATCATTTGGGTCCTCTTCCTCTTCCTCATCACTGTAGGACTGTAAAATGGGATAGTCATTAATCAGACTACGACAAATAACCATCAGTCACTACTAACTGAACAAATCTATTAACAATGTGAGATGAATTTCACAATATCACCACCCCCAAGACTCCAGAAACCCATAAATTTTGCTGCAGAAAACAGAAGCTATATAACACAAATTTTGAGTTGTCTCCAATATTAGACCTACTCAGAGTAGACCCATTGAAATTAATGGATATGACCAACTTTGATTTGTTAATGGTTGGCAGGAGAAATGCAAAAGAGGTAACTTTAGCTTATTAGAGTACAGCTGGGACCTCCATCAGAGTGGAGCCCTCCCACCACCAGTGCTCCTCTCCTAGACTCTGGGCACCATTCTAACCCCCACCCACCCACCCCTCATTCCAATTCAGTTTTTAAAGAATCCTGCTTTGTACTAGAACAGGGGTGTCCAACTCCCCAGAGACTGCGATCTACTCCCACTATAAAAACACTGGCAGTGATCTAACCATTGGATTGACCAAAGTTGTTAAGCTTTTTTGGGGAAGCCCTCACCAAAGTTCTTGAGCTTTTTTGGGGGGAGGAACACCCAAAGTTGACCTGTTGGACATCCCTGTACTAGAACACAAAGCTTCACAGGATATGACAGTTTCTCGTTGTGGCCTTGCTGGGAATCCTGCAAGGATTTGTGTATGCTAGGGAGACCTAAACTGATTTATTAATGTGTGATGTTCTAGAAACAAAGCACCCTTTACTTCACATCCTAACCTCATATATTGAATTGTAAACAAAGTACAATAAGGCATGACTCTTTTTGTGATGATACAGAATACGGCCACCTCTTTTGCACCTGCCCATAGCAGCCATTTTGTGCTGGCTAGCACACACAGCATTCCTATCAAGATATGATTACTGGCACCTTATTTTTTTTAACCAAAAAAGCACTTTAGTATTTGAAATAAACTGTTTGTTTTTTCATCATTTAATTGCCTTCCTGTTTTTTAAGTAGTTCTCAATCCATAAAAAAACCCATCCTCTTGCTAATTTTACTCAAGAACCTTTCCTACTCCCCTCCCATTCTTCTTTCTTCTCCTTCTACAATAATCCTATGAGGGGATTGCAGTATCCTGACAGGATATGGTTTTTCCTGCTTCCTCCTACCTGTCCTATGTAGTTCTCTACTGCAGTCATTTGCTTCACACCTGAGTCCCTCCCCCCTCCCCAATCTGCTGCCATTCAGATTTTTTGGACTACAGCTCCTATCAGCCACAGCCAGCATGACCAATGCTCAGGGATGAAGGGAGCTGTAGTCCAAAGCATATGGACGGCAGCAGATTACCTTCTATTGCAAATACAATTCAGTAGTTGAAATCCCATTACCTGGTTGTTTAATTCCTTTAACGATTCATAGTACTTAGACCACCAATCCAGCTCTTCTTTCTCAGGCTTTTCCTCCTCAAATTCTTCCTCCTTCGGCATGAGTTTATCAATTGGGAGTTTCTTCAGAGGTGCCTGAGAATAAATTATCTCAATCTATCAAAGGCATGTGTGAACATAAGGGCCTGACTGGGTTGGCCCAGAAGCTCCATCAGGTCCAGTGTCCTTCTTCCAACAGTGTCCAGCCAGATGGCTCAATGAAGCCTATAGGCAAGCTCTCATCTATTCCCCCAGCAATGAGTAAGAGGTAAACTGCTCCCAAACATGGAGGTTCCATTTAGCAATCTGGAATAACAGCTGATGGGAACTGGAGTTCAACAGCACCTGGAGGGCCCCTAGATTCTGAATTCTGGTCCACATGTTGCTGCTTTACTACATCATTGCTTTCCCTAATTCCAGATCATTTATGAATACATTAAATGGTACCAATTTCAACAGCAAATCATTGGAAGACCCTGTTGCTTATATCCCTTCTTTGTGAAAACTATCCTTTTACTGGACTTCACTGGATTATTATTCTTCAGTTAGTTACAAGTCCACAAGAGGACCCATTCTCTTATCTCTGTTATGGTCATCCAGAAGTCATTCATGAAGGACTGTGTAGAATGTTTGCTACTAAAATGCTTCTACTGACACTCTCAAATAATTGTAAAAGATTAGTGAAGCAGAAATTCCATTTGGGGGAAGCCAGGCTGATTCTTCCTTAGCAAAGCTTGTTCTATAGGTTTGATAATTCTAACTTTAGGACTTCCGGGTTAGTGCCATTGGCAAATGGCAGATTCCCTCTGACTCCCGAGGGACCAGCTCTGTGGAAATCGGGTCTGCACCGCTACGGTGAAGCGGGGACCCTTCAAGAATCACAGGCGGTGAAGCCTGTGAGTGTGGGACTCAGCGGGCACCTTTTGCGCCCCCCCAAATCGCAAGGGAACCCACTTACGGGCTCCGGAGCGAAAAAGGGGTGAGTGGCGCGGTGCTGTGAGTCAACTGCTCTTTTCACGGAGCGAAGCCGCACAGCCGTTGCCGGAGAGTGCTGACTTTTTCCTGGACAATTCGGCTATAAAAAGTAACTACCCGTGAGTAGGGGAAACTGGAGATATTGAAAAGGGAAGGAGGAAAAGACTTAATTGGATACCGAAGCCGGGAGGTTTAAACAGGAAGTCCGCCTTCCGCTTTTTGTAAATAGATCAAAGCAAAGAGACTTTAAGCTAAAGCTTTTGGGATTTCGTCTGGAAAGGACTGATTTCTAACACGATAAAGTTTTGAACCCCCTTCCTAGGAAGCAGGGAAGGAGGGGGGACATTTTGGACTGTGCATACCTGCAAGAGAGAAGGAAAGAACTTAAAATCCACTGCTCAAACTTGGGAACGGTCTGCCAGCTGACAGAAACTGTCTGTGTTTTAATTGTTAACAAAAGGCTGGCAAACAGCAAGAGAGATACATTGTGACCAGGTACTTTTCTTTGTTTGCAAGAAAGAGAGAAAGTAATTGGAAAATAACAAAAAAGTAGCCAAAAATTGGAACTGTTTATTCTTCTCGGATGGAGTTTTAAAAGATTGTTTCTTTCTTGGACTATTGTAATTGTTTCCACCTAGAGGGAGTTTTAGAAATTGCTACAAGGGGAATTTTCCACTGGTAAACAGAAACAGTGCATCTGGGTGACCTTGGCTCTTCTATTGTTAAAGGGTTATGGCAGATGGGAAAGAAAAAGTAGATGTGTCACTTTCAGAAAGAACAACAAGGTCTGGGAAGACCTTGGGGCAGCGAAGGCAATCAGCTGCTGGTCTTACTACCTTATCTGTGACGGTACCAACACAACCGAAGTCTAGTGGAATGTCTTCAGAAGATGTTTTAGCGAACGCATTGGCAAAGATCAATGAATCTTTGGTGCAACTCAGTACGAGGGTTGAGGAGACAAATAAGAGGGTCGAAGAGACAAAAACGATTGTAGATGAGACCAAAGTGAAGGTTGATACTGCAACTACTAAAATTGACTTAAACACTGAAACTTTAAACAGTTTGGGACAGAAAGTGAACACTAATTCAGAATCTATCCAGAAACTGTTACAGGAATCCACTTTGACCCGACAGACTGCAGATGAAGCTGAGGAGAAAGCTGCCTCTGCGGAATTTAAGGTAACACAATTGGCAACAGAGAAGGTTCCAGACCTACAGAAACAAATTGAAGATCACAAATTGACGCTGTCTATGATTGAATTGAAGGACAAACAGACGAATTTAAGGATTAGAGCTGTACCCGAATTGGAGAAGGGCACCTTGATAGACTTTTTGACACAGGAATTTGCAGAGTTTTGGAAGGCGGATTTGAAACAAGAGGAATTTAAAATCGTGAGGGCCTTCAGACTAGGAAAAGGAGGAAAGAAGATTAAAATAAGGGATTATCTGATTACCCTCCGATCTAAAGAAGAGAGAGATAAAATTTTGGGGTTACACTTCCAGAATCCTTTGACAATTCTGCAATCAAGAGTGGAAATCTTTAAAGATATACTGAAACATCTTTTGGATCTCAGATCCAACTTTGGAGACTTGGTTGCCCTCCTGAGAAGGAATAAAATTGTCTTCAGGTGGGAATTTCCCCAAGGCCTATCTTTTGGATACAAAGGAAGAAAGATAAAAATAAGATCAGTTGAGGAAAAAGACAAGTTTTTGGGAAACCACGGAGAAGATCTGCAGAAAGAACTCGGAAAAGAGCCAGGAGTTCTGGAGAAGAGCTCGCCAAAAAGAGGGAAACCGGCACCACTGACTGATATTGACGAAGTACTGGGCACGGGTGGAGGAACAACAGAATAATTACATCATGACACTGCAAATACTAAGCTGGAATGTGAATGGACTGAACTCCCCGGAAAGAAGACGGAGAGTCTTTCATTTATTAAAAAAAGAACAATTGGATTTGATTTGTTTACAAGAAACACATGTGACAAGGCTACATCGGAAGATTCTGAGCAATAAAAGATTAGGCCAGGAATTTATTTCATCAGATAAAGTCAAGAAAAGAGGAGTAGTACTTTATGCAAAGGAGAGCCTGTCACCGAAATTTCTATTTAAAGATGACCAAGGAAGATTTGTTGCAATTGAAATTCAATCACAAGGAGAGAAGTTTTTGATAGTAGGTGTTTATGCACCAAATGAGGGGAAATCAGAATTTTTCAAGAAGCTGCATGAAATTCTGCTGGATTATTTGGACTATAATATGATCTTGATGGGAGATATGAATGGAGTGGTGTCTACAAATATGGATAAGGCCCAGAGACAGGTGGTTACAAATAATGGTAGATTACCAAAGACGTTTTTTGATATGGTTGACAATATGGACCTTGTTGATATTTGGAGAACTAAGAACCCCTTGGGAAGAGAAGGAACGTTCTTTTCTGAAGCCAAAATGACATGGACGAGAATTGACCAAATTTGGATAACTAGGGGACTGACCCCGAAGACCAAAAAAGTGGAAATTTGCCCTAAAACTTGCTCCGATCACAATGCGGTGAAGATGGAAATGAAATTAACACCAATTGGTTCCTTTAGATGGAGGATGAATGACACCTTGTTTAGGAATGAAGGAGTGATTAAGAAGGCCCAAAAAACCCTGAGAGACTATTTTGAGATAAATATGAATACCATGGTTGAAAAAAGAGTAATATGGGACGCAAGTAAAGCAGTAATGAGAGGGTTTTTGATACAACAGAATGCAATTAAAAGGAGGGCTCAAAATGAAAAAAAGGATAAAATTCTGGAGACTGAGAGCAAAACCAAAATCACAGGAGATTCTGAAAGAGATAAAGTTATATCAAGTACAATATATGAAATTGATGAATCAGGAAATAGAATGGAAGATCAAACAGATGAGACAAAAGACATTTGAATCGGCTAACAAATGTGGGAAACTGTTGGCTTGGCAAATGAAAAAAAGACAAAAACTTAACACAATTACCAATCTGGAAGTTGAGGGGGGAAATATACAGAATCCTGTGGAGATTAGGAAGTGCTTCCAGAAATACTTTAAACAGTTATATACACAGGAGACCCAGAAGGAAATGGATATTGATCGATTTTTGAAAATAAATGAACTACAAAAAATCTCTCAAGAGAACAAGTTAATGCTGAATTACAAAATAACAGACCAAGAGGTGGAAGGAGCCATTAAGAATATGAAATTGGGCAAATCCCCAGGGCCGGATGGTTTGACCTCAAGATATTATAGATCCTTGAAAGATTTGCTAGTACAGCTTTTGAAGGAAGTTTGTAATGAAATATTGGAGGGGGGAAAGGTTCCAGAGTCGTGGAAAGAAGCTTATATTACACTTATACCGAAAACAGAGTCTGAAAAGACACAGCTTAAGAACTATCGTCCCATATCTCTACTTAACGTGGATTACAAAATTTTTGCTGAAATTATGGCTAAAAGATTTTAAAAGGTATTGGTAGAAGAAATTCATAAAGACCAAGTGGGCTTCCTCCCGGGGAGGCACTTGTCAGACAATACAAGGAATATAATTAATATTTTAGAAAAATTACAAGTGAATATTAATACTAAAGCAGTCTTGATATTTGTGGATGCGGAGAAGGCCTTTGATAATATTTCTTGGAGTTTTATGAAGAAAAATTTACAGGGAATGGGGGTAGGCCAAGGTTTTGAAAACGGTATAGGTGCTATTTATTCAGAACAAAAAGCAAAATTAATTGTGAACAATGTGATTTCAGAAGAATTTAAGATTGAGAAAGGAACACGACAGGGCTGCCCAATTTCCCCATTGCTTTTTATATCGGTACTGGAGGTTTTGCTCAATATGATTAGAAGGGATCAATTGGTAAAGGGTATACAAGTCGGAGCTAAACAGTACAAATTGAAAGCATTCGCTGATGACTTGGTTTTAACATTACAGGAGCCAGAATCCAGTACCAAAAGAGTGCTACAATTAATTCAAGAATTTGGTCAGGTTGCGGGTTTTAAGTTGAATAAGCTGAAAACTAAGGTGCTAGAGAAAAATCTAACAGTGACTGAAAAAGAGAGGTTCCAGAAGGAGACAGGTTTAATATTGGTTAAGAAAGTTAATATGGGAGTTAATATGACTGCCAAGAATGTGAATTTATTTAAAGATAACTATGAAAAATGTTGGATGGAAGTGAAAAGGGATTTAGAAATATGGTCAAATCTGAAGTTATCATTGCTAGGCCGAATTGCTGCGATAAAGATGAATGTATTGCCAAGGATGTTGTACTTGTTTCAAACATTGTAAATTTTGGACAAGATGGACTGTTTCAAGAAGTGGCAGAGAGATATTTCTAGATTTGTCTGGCAGGGCAAGAAACCCTGAATAAAATT
Source organism: Podarcis raffonei (assembly GCF_027172205.1). Classification (NCBI taxonomy): domain Eukaryota; kingdom Metazoa; phylum Chordata; class Lepidosauria; order Squamata; family Lacertidae; genus Podarcis; species Podarcis raffonei. Next base: position 68,745,446 of record NC_070607.1, read on the forward strand.
TAAGATTTTAACTGATGCTAAAGAAAGAGGTGGATTTGCCCTGCCAGACTTGAAGCTTTACTATGAATCAGCAGCTTTTTGCTGGCTGAGAGAATGGCTGCTTCTTGAGAACACGGACATTTTGGATTTGGAAGGTTTTAATAATGTTTTTGGGTGGCATGCATACCTGTGGTATGACAAGGTCAAAGCGCATAAATCGTTTAAAAACCATATTGTCAGGAAAGCACTGTTTAATGTGTGGATAAGATATAAAGATTTGCTTGAAAAGAAAACCCCAAGGTGGTTGTCACCAATGGAAGCTAAGGCTCTGAAAAAACTCAATATGGAGGCAAATTGGCCGAAGTATTGGGAAATTTTGGAACAAGAAGGAGACAGATTAAAACTGCAGAGCTTTGATAAATTAAAAAACAAAGTACGAGACTGGCTTCACTATTATCAAATAAGGGAGATATATAATTTGGACAAAAAAATTGGTTTCCAGGTGGAAAAATCAAAATTGGAAACAGAATTGTTAGAACCTAAAACTAAGAACCTGTCAAGAATGTATAACTTGCTGCTGAAATGGAAAACACAGGATGAAACGGTTAAATCTGTTATGATTAAATGGGCACAGGGCGTTGGACATAACATTATGTTTGCTGACTGGGAACAGTTATGGACCACAGGTATGAAGTTTACGGCATGTAATGCCTTAAGAGAGAATATTATGAAAATGATGTACAGGTGGTACATGACTCCAGTCAAGCTTGCAAAAATTTATCACCTGCCCGATAATAAATGTTGGAAATGTAAAGAATGTGAAGGTACCTTTTTTCACCTCTGGTGGACGTGGCCAAAGATTAAGACCTTCTGGGAGATGATTTATAATGAAATGAAAAAGGTATTTAAATATACCTTCCAGAAGAAACCAGAGGCCTTTCTCTTGGGCATGGTCGGCCAGTAGGTGCTAAAGGAGGATAGAACTATCTTTATGTATGCTACGACAGCAGCAAGAATACTTATCGCAAAGTACTGGAAAACACAAGATCTACCCACTCGGGAAGAATGGCAGATGAAGGTGATGGACTATATGGAACTGGCTGAGATGGCTGGCAGAATCCGAGACCAAGGAGAAGAGTCGATGGAAGAAGAGTGGAAGAAATTTAGAGTCTATTTACAGAAATATTGTAAAATTAAGGAATGCTAGAAAGAGGTTGGAATTAAATTATGTGGTTTTAGCAGGAAAGATAAAAGGATTAAGTAAAGAGGAAGTGTTACAGGTGAAAATGTAAAGTTAGAATATATTAAGATAAAATATTAAGATAAAAGTCAAAAGGGTAAGGATTTGCTGAAATAACTATTGAATTAGAATACAAAAAAGGGAGGTGAGAGGAGGTCAGGGAAATAAGTAAATGAAAGATAAGATTTGGAAAGACTGATTTGTTTCTAATTGTTTTCTATTTTTCTGTATTTTGTATTTTTTGTTCTTTTTTGTTTTGTTTTTTCTTTTCTTTTTTCTATTTTTGTAAATTTTTTTTGAAACTTTAATAAATATCATTCAAAGATAATTCTAACTTTAATCACGCTTTCCACCGATTTTCTGAGCTTCTTATCTCCCAGATTCTCTTGGTTTTATGTTGACTGCTTACTAATGCTCTGATATGGAAATGACTCACATCCCTTACACCATATTACCTCCCACAGTTGTTGCATGGCTTTTCTTACAAAGGAAATTTCTGAAGAAAAAGATCAAAATGTTTTCCTTGGGGCAGATGTGCATGTGTAACATGCATAGCTCTCTCACATACACACCACAACCCATGCCTACTACTAGAGAGAGCAGTAACAAAGGACTGCAACTCAGCACTCCCTTTTGTGATAAATACCTGGGATTTAGGATAAAAGGATGTGTCTGAGAATCTTCCCTGGGGACACTACTGAAATCTGTGAGGATCTGTTCCAATGATATCACCCCTGCTGTTTGTATCCCCCCCCCCCTTTTCTGCTGCTCAGTAAGGTTCCCTCACCATGAATTACCTAAGCTTTTTGAATGATTCAGCTATGTGGAAAATCCATTTCTGCAATGTGGATTTAGAAAGGCACTTCCTATGAGCCACAACACTCCTCTAACAGCAGAATCTGTGACCATCCAATTGCTGCACTCACCTTTGCAAGCTTAAGGGGATTTACTTTGCTACCTATGTCTCCAGCAGCTGCACCAATATTTATTACTGTCTGACCAGCAGCTGCACCAATGTTTATCACCGTCTTCCCAGCAGCTGCACCAAGATTCAGAACCGATTTGGAGATTTTCGGCCGTGAGGCTTTCCGTGCTGTAGGAAAACAGGATAAATTGTATACTTTAGTATGAATACATGCCTTCACCTGCTGAATCATTTCTGCTTTACTAACCCACGCCATACATTTAAAGCACATTCAGTGCAAATTTAAAGCACACAACTCCCCCCAAAGATTTCTGGGAACTGTAGTTTCAACCTCCCTGAGCTGCAATTCCCAACACCCTTAACAAACTATAGCTCTCAGGATTCTTTGGGGGAAGCCATATGCTTTAAATGTGTGTTTAATGTGCTTTAATTGTATGGTGTGGCCCTGCCCTTTGCCACCCACCCACAACTTTCCTCTAATTAACTGACAAAGAGAAAGGATGTTGCATTTAGATGTACCACTGGCCTGACTCATCTTAAAACTCCTTCATGAAATACAGTCTCTATATGTTCACAGCATGGGTGACTGTGACTCTGAGAAGATATTAAAAAACCAAAATGGAGAAATACTGAAGCTCAGGTTGCTTGCACAGTCTTGCTACCATGCTCGACTTAGATTTTTCTTTCAAAGCATGGTGCTTTGAATGTTTTCTGCCTTGGCTTTGACCTTCTGGCATAGGAATGCCAAGAAATTAGATATGGCCATGAGCAGCAGAGTAGCTCTAGTCCAATGCCATGTGCAGGGTGTCACACTCTGCAAATGTTAAATCCCAGCACATAAAACCCTAACTTGACCCTCACACAATTCCACCTCATTGAAAGGTCCCTGAAAGGAGTTGGGATTCTAAAGACTCACTTTTGGGTGGGCTGTCGTCTTCCTCTTCCAACTCATCTAGCTCTTTAGGAGCAAATTTCATAATATGGGAAACTATGTGAGTTCCCACCATGACAGAGCGTCCAAAGGCTCTCTTTTCCACCACGAAGATACTGAGAGGTGGGTGCAAGTACACCTGCTCTGGAAGCTCCTGTGGAATACAATGAGGTGCCACAAAGCAGATTATTTATTCATTATTAGTCATTTATTGACTATACATTGCTTGATGCCCAGATGACTTCTAAGCAGTGTACAAAGCACACACACATATAGCACAACATTGTTAATATGCAGAAAATTTTAAAATACACCAGGATCAAAATACAGGCGGCAACCATTTTGTGTGCATCCAATTGACACATGACCAAAGGGGGGCAGGGTGGGGGCGGTACAGGCTTATGTGTAACCACTGACATGTGCAATGACCTGGCATGCAGCCCCCACACAAACAGGGAGTTGCCTGTACCCAATAAAACAATGCAGTTAAAACTAACATCCATGAATAAAGTAAACAATAAAGCAATCCTTTTAAAACAGCCCAGCAATGACAACAGAAATTAAAACAGTAAACTGAATTAGTAATCTTGGTCAGCAGTTAATATAAGGTCCCAAATAAGATTCTTTACTGTATAAAGTGATTTGATAACTGGTGGGATGGTTCTATATCCTAGTTCAACAAGATACTGTGAATGTTTCACATCAACCCTGGCAACATTAGGAAGAGAGGTCAAGTAAAAGGTATGGATTAAGAGTCAAAATTTCAGAAATAAATCCAAAGCTGCTATAAGTAATCAATTCATGCATTAATCACATATACTGTTTGGGTTGCATGTTTGCATGTATGTTTTAGTGGTATTTTTAATGCAGCTTTTTTACTGTGGCATGGCCTTTCAAGAGCAGCAGATTGCTCCATCATTGGAGCTTCCACAGCTACGATAGCAGAATTCTACAGCTCTGCTCAAGACCAAAGTATCAGCCATTCAGCAACATTCAGGTTGTTGCTCAGCTATTTCTACTGATAATCAAGCACATGGAAACCTCAAAGGTTCTCAGTGGATGGGAACATTATTTAGCAGAAATGTATACAATGCGGAGGCTAACTCAAGGTAATGGGAGCTTCTAAATTACTGCCATACAACTCTGGTTTTGTTAATCAAGTAATGGAAGGCGATCCCAGTCTTTTGAGATCTGCCTCTTACTCACCACATCAACAAATTTGACAAGCTCATTGAAATTTGGGTTCTCTTTGTACACTGTAATCACTTCAGATTCCACTTTCTTCCCAGCACATTCAATGATCACCTGTGGCTGGTCAACCTCAAACAAGTTCACACGCTTCAGATCTCTCAGGCCCCAAAACAAGATCTAAAAAAAGAAAGAAAGCAGAAGAGTTGACTCTTCTGGGTACTCCGTACAGGGTCCAACACCCTCCTTCTCTAAAATGGTCCTCTTCTCAAAAACCACTGAAGCACCTTTCCCAGTCACAGATGCATTCTAGATTAACAGACCTATATGACACCCACCTACTCTCTCCTGTTCTCTGTTTCTTGCAAACTAGCCTACGGTTGCAAGCCAAACCCCAGCTGAGGAACAATGGACCTTAACACGGTGGTGGTGCTGGCCTGGACAGAAGGCAGGGGAGTAGGCAAATCTCTGTGCCATCTTGGAGCTGATGTAGTGATTGGGCCTGGATTAGGCCTCATGTAAACACATGATGGTTGTGGCCTCAGTTCATCTCTGCCCCAGAACACCACCAGCAAGAATCCCACCAGCCGCATTTTCACTCACCCACACATTTGGTGGGCATAACAGAGAGTTCTGTGCTATTGGAGTGACACTGGTAGAGACACCTCCATCCAATTCCTACCACAGCCTGGTGCAGCAAAGGGAATTTGGATTGCATTCTTAGTTACTGTGTGTCAAGCTAGATTCCTTCATTCTCTCCTCTGTTTATTTCTTGCTACTTTTTCACAAAATTGCGCCCACATTGGCTCATACAAAATGCTAAGTGAGCAACAATTAATATGATAATTGCAATTACATAATAGGAATGATTAAAAATAATCAACATGTCAATACGTAAGAGGGAGAATCCCTATAATACTGATGTATTTGAACAGGTTAAAAACAACATGGTTAGGTTAAATAAATCCTTTGCTAAAAGAAGAACAAATAATGTTACCTCTATACGAAACTCTTTAAGGATTGGTCGGATACCTTCAGGGATAATGAATCGTCCAGAACGGGGGTCTCCCAGATATTCCGGCTCCTTGGGTTCTACATCACTAGGCACTGATGGCTGGACAGCACAGAACAACAATTTAAAAGTCTTCTCTATAGCTATGTAGACTTAAATGCCCACCGGTCAATTTATCCACCAATTACCATCATAACCAATCTTCACTTTCTAAAGTGAAAGCTGTGAAGGCTCTCTCTTCTAATCCTAGATGTATGAACAACACTGGTTGTGGGTGGTCAGCAGTGAGAGATGGTCACTGGTTATATACTGAAAGGCACTTGCGTACTACCTGTCTCATATCAAGTCTTTCCATAAAATTCTTTCCCATCAATGCTTCAGGATCCTGTTCTAAAACACAAGGCCCCTCTGCTAGGAGAACATGATGAACCTGAGAACTTGGTTTTATCACAAATTCTGGTTAGTTTTTAAACAAGCCAACATCAAACCAGGGGATATGAAGCTGGCTTGTTTAACTAGCCAGAGTTTATGATAAATCACAATCCCTGGTTTACACACAAAATTAAATTACAGTTAGGGATAAGTACATCTATCAATGTTGGTGTCTCTCTGTTTCTCCTTACTCCAATCTTAAATTCAGTTCTCCACATTTCCATATCCATTTGCAATTTCTTTTTTGTAAAGAGTCCTCACAATAGAGATGTCCGTATGATAGTTTGCCTAATATGCACATCGCTGCAAGCAAATATTGCACATTTTGTATGTTGTTTTCACTAATAAATGCATTATAATAAATACTAATAAATACATTTTACACCAGTGTATACATTTTTGCACACATTTCTTGGCTGGAGAACTTTGCAAAATTTGGAGAAGGGGGAATGTTGAAGGATGGTTGTGTTTTGGTTCATGTGGAAAGTGTGAATGCAATAGATTTGCCTTTAAATGCAAACTGAAACAGATTTCTCCCCCATCCCTAATTACAATGAAATGAAACACTGGCAAAGTCCTCTAGCACTACACAGGATGAAGTGATGGAGCACATGTCCATGAGGTTTCACTTAAGTTCAATCCAGCTCATCAGCACAAAACTTTACTGTTACATGAGATTTGGGCCATTTTTTATTATTATGAAACTATTCGCAGGCTGTTCACAACCTATTCGAGCTGCCAAACACATCCCTGTAGCCATGAGGTGGCAATGAGCCCACTTACCTCTAAGTAGCCACTATAATCCAGTTCAATCAGCTCAAAGACAGCAATTAATTCCCCAGCTGCTTTGTGTCCCTTGTAAATGTCAAAAAACTGGAGAGCAGGTTTGCTGTATGGCTCATCTACCAGCTTCACCAGTGGTGTAACAAAGGCTCGGCCAAGGAACACAGGTGAACCCTGGAGAGAAGAGGAAGCAGCTATCAGATATGGCAAGAAACATTATTTCAGGAACCCAGTTTCCCATTAGATCCAAAGATGGGCAATTCACCCACACTGTAGCACCCTTTGTATCTAAGAGCAATGAGCTCCCTTACCTCCATCTTCACTGTATCACAATCCTGCCTCTGCTTTTTACTTTACTCATGCAGAAAATTCACACAACTGAGCACTGCTCAGCAAGCCTGCTGCTAGAGTGACTTAACCTCTCTCCCAACTCATTGTTTAGATTAGGAACTAGATTAGTATGAACATTCAGCCCACCCAAGTGCTTGACTAGATCAACTGTATTGGTGTAGGTTTTTCTGCAACATGCCACGTATATTATTCCTTCAACCTGCTGGTGGTTCCCAAACCATTCTGAATTGCTTCTGCAGGAAAGTGGGGTTATGGTCGATGTGAGTTCCTGGTCCCCGAGAAGCTATTGCAGCCAAATAGAAAAGTACAGCCACACAAAACAGGTGAGTTTATATGTTCAAACTTACAAATTTATTGTAGTCAAAGATATTGACAACAGCAATTGGAGTCTCTGTCTTCAAGTCCTCCTTCTTTCCATCGATAATGAGCTGGTCATACAGAAGTAATTCATTCCACATTGGGCTGAGTGTCTCTTCCAAGATCTGAATTAACAGAGATCAAAGCTGCTGTTTAAACAGCTCATTTAGAACCAGGCTGGACCCATGCAATCCACAGTCATGTATATCTTTCACCCAACTTACTTTTTAAAACAACAGCTGCCCCAGGAGTCTGTGAAATTAAGTAAAGGGAAGGACTGCTTAACCATTTCCCTTCCGTTCTGCTTGTGGGATTTTCATGGGTATCAGGTTGAGCAACCTGGAAACAGAGTGCTGGACTAGATGGGCCACTGGTCTCATCCAACAGGACTCTTATAGTATTTTACTATTGTTATAAAAGCCCGGTGCCTGCCCCTCTCTCTACCAAGCAGTGGCAAGAGCTCATGGGGCCACAAGCACACACACAGGGTCTGTGTCCCTTTGGAGAATGGAAGACATGGCAGAGGCTGTCATGCTTTAAGAAAATAGGTTTATTCACCTATTTACACCTTTAGTCTGCATGGAGGGGGTCCAGATCTTATGGCATAGTCATTCCAAGAGGCAGCAGCATAAGCTGCTTGCAGTCAGCACACCCCAAAGATGGTTCTCCCCTCTTCTTCTTTCTTCCTCCCAGAAACCCCTTGCTCTCCCCCTCCCCAGCAGTTACCCTGGCAACCTTCCAAATCCCCATTCTCAGGTCACACCTGGGGCAAGAAGTTTGTAACGACCCTCAATGGCTCTCTATTGTTTCCTTAACAGCCCTAGCTTGGCCAGGCTACCCTTTGCAGCTTATATTTCTACCTTCATACCAAAAATAACCAAAATGGCATTTATTAATTTTATCCACATCTATAACACCATTTCCCCACTAAAACACAAACAAAAACATCTTGCTGAGCGTTTTCCCCACCCCTATCCTGGACCATTTCAATATTCACCTGGGCTATTAAATGTGTTTACTCACAAGTCTGCTGCAAATACACTTACACATGTAGTCTGGCACTGAGTTGAAAACACCACTTTTGCAAATGGATCAGAAAGGCCATTTTCATCAGCTGGGAGAATCCCCCGAGCCTGGTACAAATGGGCTCGCAGCTGAAAGTAACTGAAGTCTGCAAAAAGCAAAATGCACCTATCAGCTTTCCAAGATGACAGCCATGTGTGATGTTCACACATTAGACAGGACTTTGATGTGAATCATTGCTGTTTCCAACAAGTTTACAATGGGGCAGAATGATAAATATATCCAACAGCATTTAATCATGAAAGAGAAACTGCTAGAACTAAAAAAAAAGCAAGAAGAAAAAAAAAGCTCCACATGAACATTTCATTTTTAAAGCTCATTGGAGTCTTGTGGCACTTTGAATAACTGACTAATTTATTATGGTGGTATAAGCTTTCATGGACCAGGGTCCACTTCAGATCCATTGAATGCTACCTTAACTAAGTTGGTAGATATATGTTTGTGTGTGTGTGTGTCACACAAACATACACCTGCCAACTTAGCTAAGGTAACACACACACACACACACACACACACACACACACTTGAGTGATGAGGTGATGTTAGCAGTGAGCTCACCAAGGAGCATATCAGAGGTTGTATTTCTTCACTCTGGTATGAAATTGCTGAACAGTAACATATCAAAAAAATTCAGTTATGTGTGGCATGAACGTATATTGCAGGTTCTTATCTCACTATGGCGTTTGACAATAGTGGCATGTGTCATAAGGTGGAGCCACTCTCCTAGCACTAATGTCACTGCTGTTTAGTGGAATGGGACAGGATCACTGCCACCAATCAGCTGTGCCACAGCTTTGTACAACCGGCCATGATGGTTAGGGCTGATGGGAGTTGGAGTCCAACAACATCTGGCTACCCTTACATCAGAATCTTCTATCCTGCGCTAGTTTTGAGTTATGATATCTTTTCATTTCTGAAAGGACTGGGAGGTAACAAAAAGCAATATGGTCTTACCATCTCTGTTGAGCTGACTGGGTGGGATGTACGCTGGAATCCTTGCAGCCTGCACAGCCTTATCATATATTGGTTTGAACTCCTCTGGTAGCTCTGCGGTGCTGTTCTTCACATATTTAGTTACCCCAAGCCACATGTAGATTTCCAGTTTTGCAAAGATGTCACCACTCCGTGACCCTGGAACCTTTAAGCCCCAAATAATATTTTTTTCAGTTAAAATATGGTAAGGGCAAGAAGTGCTGATATAGTAAAAGAATGAAATAAATTATTAGGTCTGCTTCCACACATAAAGCAATGTTCTAAGTGTGTGTGGGGGGGTGTCAGTCTGGGTGATAAACATGGGTCCCTTCCAAACCTATGATCCTGTGTATGTGAAGTTAGAATCTATGAGAGAAAACCTGCCATTTATGTGTCAAAAGAGGTTGCCCTGTTGCATAGGAACAAAAGGATGAGCCTTTTCTCACCTCACCTGGCGGGATGCTATGCCACCCTAAGAGGGAGAGCAATAGGCCAAGTGGGGGTTTTGAGTGTTTGAGTTTGTGGCTGGTGCTGGAAGCTGGAGACACAGAGGCTTTATCTTGCTCTCTGCTAGATCCCAAAACTATGGCCTGCAGCTCTCCCTTGGAACCTAATGGGAGGCAAGAGCTGTGGAGCCCCTTTATCCTATGCTCAGGTTGTATATATGTGTAAATAACACCATATATCCTAAATATACTAGTCTCCAATGACCATTCCAATACAGTGGTACCTCAGGTTACATACGCTTCAGGTTACATACACTTCAGGTTACAGACTCTGCTAACCCAGAAATAGTACCTCGGGTTAAGGATGAGAACAGAAATCGTGCTCCAGCGGCACGGCGGCAGCAGGAGTCCCCATTAGCTAAAGTGGTGCTTCAGGTTAAGAACAGTTTCAGGTTAAGAACGGACCTCCAGAACGAATTAAGTACTTAACCCGAGGTACCACTGTAGCACTGTATCAGGAATTTTAAGAAATGTTTTGTTTTGTTTTGTTTTTATATGTGCTGGAAGCTGCTCAGAGTCACTGGGGAAACCCAGACAGATGTGAGGGGTATAAATAAACAAGTTGTTGTTGTTGTTGTTGTTGTTCCAAGGAAGCTGAACCATTGGTAAGTAAGTGCTGGAACCCCTAGAGTCTCTTGCTGCTTGGAGGGTCAGGTACATGCAACAGAAATTTAATGAGCAAAAATGGTGAGCACCCACCTTGAGAAAGACCGTTTGTATCTTGGCGCAGTCCTTGCCTTTCTCCTCTTCTACCACTGCATAAAGGATGTGTTGGGCAGGGATCCGAGTGTATGCGACACGCTTGTTGTTGCTAAACATCCAGATCAGGACATCAGGGATAGGACATTGGGGCTGGGGGCAGGAATGAGAGGGAAAGCTGAAATAAAACTAGCTTAATTTTTTTTAAGTGCAAACATTATTTTCCCTTATCTGTGGGGAGGAAGAGTTGAGTTTTTGTTTTTTGTTTTTAAATGGAACTTTTTGTTTGAGACCGAGAAGTGAAGGAAGGTGTGGTTCATGGGTGTAGGCAACAGATGTAGGGACCAGAGTGGGAGCTGAGCTTCTTCGAATTCATCTCAACCCTTGATCCTTTCATGCACCATCCATACACCTTTTGGTTTGGAAAGCATCACACTGAATTTCTCACATGCACTCATATTTCTCCGCACCCCACTACCAAAAGGACTAGAAACATGTTTGCTTTCTTCTTTCAAAACATAAACAGAAATTCTAAGGATTCTAGGGTATTACTAGAATATCATGCTCTCTGGTGCAGTGTTTCCTTTCCCAGTTGCTTGAGCTACCCGGCTTTTAATGTATAATGTATAGGAGCTCCCAAACCTGATTGCATTCCCACACCTGCAATTACATACCTCTTTAGCCAGGAAGCGCAGCTTTGACAAGATTATTTTTGTCTCATTTACTTTCTCCTTGACATTGGTGCGAGTCAGGCGCCTTCTTATGCGCATCCCCTGTTTTGCATATAGTATCTGAAGACAAAAATTACATCTTCTAACCATGAATTTAACCACACAGGGGACCAGACTGAGAGGTCCGATCTTTTTCCCTCCATCTGCTCTCCCACACCTCCTTGCAAACTGCCCATAGCAGAGAATCTCCAATTTCTATAGCTCTAAGCTGTAGATTGCTGAGGAATTTGTGTTTTCATAAGTAGAAAGTACTACTGTAATTTTAGAAATGTTTATTTCACTCAGAGAAAGGGCCTCTCTAGGTGGGATCACATATGACTGCCCCAATACCATCACAAGGACAAATCATAATTAATGCACAATTAAAAAAAACATCTGGAGGGGCCCTGAGTTTGAACTCGGGGATTGGAACAGTAAGGGGAGAATAGTATGGGATGGAACAGTCAAGGCAGAATGCAGCAAGAGGAAGAAGGATGGAGGCCATGCACTGATACCAAGGGTTAAAAGGAAACAAAACAAGGAAGAGAGGCAGGATAAAGCATAGGGGGAAAAATAAGCCACAGTGTTCAGAATAAGGAGGCAGTTATTCCTTGCTTGGAACTTTTTCAGGTCCTTTGATCAGTAGGTCCTTTGACAAGTAGACTCTACTTGTTAGAGAGACACATATGTTTTCAAGTAGGACCTGGCTGCAGCCTGATTATGTGGGGTTCCTATGATTTACTTCTCCCTTGCGATATTTTTTTCAGCAAGTGCAATTAGTAGCTGTAAGTTGGGGGGGGGAGTCTCCTTATGAATAATTAATTGCTACATGAATGGATGCCAATTGGTAATCTAGATTCACCTCGCCAATGGGTTTCAAAGCTATGCACTGATCTGGGGAAACTCTGATAGCCACTGAACCTGGCAACACAATGAGGATTCCATGTTTACATTGGGCTAGATGAAGGTCAGAGTATTTGTTGTCACATGGAACATTCAAATTCCTTTCTGCTCCTCAAGAGTGCATGCACACAGCTTGATCACATGACTTACAATGTTTTGTGGGAGAGATTTCATCCGGCAACGATCAAGGTTGTTTGGACGGGCCATGGGCTTTTTGTCCACGTTAAGAGAATACTGCCTGGAATCAGAGAAGCTGTGAGTTCTGAGCTCACGACAGTAGCACACACATACCACACAGGCTGTAGCTACACATATCACATGAAAACATGAGCTGAATTTAATAAAGGGTTGGGGATGATTCCGGTTCACACTACATCTTGGAGTGAACTTTCCCATTTCACCTCCCTTGGACCCATGCTTGGATCAAAATGCTGACCTGTGGATTAAGCACCATAATCAACAGCCCAAACCACACATGGGTTTGTACTGTACCTACAAGATGGTCTGAGGGTTGCCTCTTTCTCCCTTTTAGCTTCTAGGATTTGTGGTTCTTGGACTCCAGGATATTATTTCAAGATGATTGCAATTATCTGTGGCTGAGGGAGCTAAAAAGCCAGCTTTATGTGAAAAGAAATCAAATATGTAGTACTAACCTACATCCAGCTACAAACTCCTCTAGCACCTGCCGAAGCCTCTCATCTGCCTTTGATCTTGGTCTCCTCAGGAGCTTCTCCACCTCTTCTAGTCCATGTTCCTGTTACGGCCAATACAATAATGATATCAGTCCCAGAAGCAACATGTATTCTCCTATGTTCTTGAAGTGTTCATTTATTACACTACATAATTGTGCTGAAGGGGGGAAATGATTAAAGCAAGCTGTTCTCACATGCATAAGGAGGAGGGATCTAGCTGGTCATTAACTTGTCCATGAAGTTATTCAACCCATACCTCTGGGTTTTCTCTCTGGCCAGATTTAAAAGAAAAGGGAGGCGCTTGCAGAAACCAGTGGCCTAACTCACATTGCAGTTGTGGGCAAAGCTTTGTAACAGGAATTAAAACAAGCCAAGAGCTAAAACAATTGGCAACTGCCACATTGCTAAAATATTGTTATGAGTTTACTGTATGCATAGACTGTACTGTATGCAATTATCCTTCCACCCACTGGGATCCTGCAAGTGTTAAAATATAAGCCAGGCTAGCTTCCTGTGTTGAAGTGATGGCCTGGATGATGAGCTATTAATGGAAACAAAGGAAAGGAGCTCTGTGTGATACGGCAAATGGGTGTGGCCCCTCCCTAGCTCATGTGGCCCCTCCCTAGCTCATGTTTAGTTTGCGGGGGGAGGGAGTCAGAGTTTATTTGCAATGATGTAACCTAGAAGGAAAGCTGCAAGCTGGAGAGAGAGCCAGAGCAATGTTTGATTTCTGTTTGAATCCAAGGCTGCAGCTATGGGAGAAGCAAGACCTTTTTGGGGTGCAGATGCAGTGAACCCCTCCACTGAAGACTAAGGTTGTAGATATGTGTAAATAAGCCATATATGATAAAGACACCACAGTCTCTGCTGTACCTCATTTCCAAAAGGAAACATGAATCCTGGGTTAGCGCCTGGAATCCCTGGAATCTCGCACCGCCCAGAGATGGGAGTGGGGAATACAAGTCAGTATAAAATCAACAGAGTTCAATAGAAAAGCTAAACGAAGCGGGGGGAAGATCTCCTTAAAAGTTGGAAGTGCAGGGGCCATACATACTTCCTGGTGTAAGGAATTCCAAAGATAACAAAGTAAGTATCTCATATATAAGCAGCAAGGATGTCATCCTTCATCAGGAACAGAGCTGAGAGTACTCTGAATCTAATCTCAATCATGCTTTTTCTCAGTCCAGTTAAGGATGTGTGGTGCAAATAAAACAAGTATATCAGGGGAAAAGTATCAGGGATTGACAGAGCCTTTAAAGGTAGGCCAATACTTTACCAAACGCTCTGCTATTTTGACAATCCAGTTGGAATTACAGAGTCTCCAGGTATAATCTTCCCAGTAGCTCCAAACATACACACAGGGCTTCTCATGCAGCATTGGCACGCAGCTGTAAGAGCTAAGAGCAGCAAACAGAGGAATTTTACAAACCTTCTACTAATAGCTAACAACTGTCTGCATGCAAGAGTTATACTCAGATATATAATATCAGTAAGGTGAAGGACCCCTGAATGGTTAAATTCAGTCAAAGGTGACTATGGGGTGTGGCACTCATCTCGCTTCAGGCCGAGGGAGTTGGCGTTTGTTTGCAGACAGCTTTCTGGGTCATGTGACTAGCATGACTAAACCGCTTCTGGCGCACGGAAACGCCATTTACCTTCCTGCCGGAGTGGTACCTATTTATCTACTCGCACTGGTATGCTTTCAAACTGCTAGGTTGGCAGGAGCTGGGACAGAGCAACAGGAGCTCACCCCGTCGCATGGATTTGAACTACCAACCTTCTGATCAGCAAGCCCAAGAGGCTCAGTGGTTTAAACCACAGCACCACCCACTCCCTAATATCAGTAGGGGTGGCTTTACAGGATAAAGAACTGCTTTTCTCTTGATGTTTTCTTTCTTTAAAAAAAGCAGTGCCAAAGTACAGAAATATAGAAAGCTGTGTTTCTGCTACACAAATTTGACATAGATGAAAATCCATTCCACTTTCCCATGCCAAAATTAGATAGTAGCATTGAACAGTTCCTTACTGGATAATACAGTAATAATTAAAAGGCTTTCCTGATCAGAAGGGCTTATAAAGTTCTATGCAATAAGGAAGTTCGGGGAGATGATGTATGCAATGACATTGGGGAGCAAAACTTGTGAGTGTGTTTCTGTCCCCTTATACAGTTTTGCACTCAGGTGTTCAGACAGATGCCTCAACATAATTTTTTGAATGTACTATATTAGAAATGAATGAACGAACATGAAGACACAAACAGGGCTAAGAGTATGAAGAGTAATTACTTGTCATATTCAGTGGGTTCAGGTCTTAGGTTCTCAGCCATCGATTTATCAAGCAAAGGTGTACTTGGTGCTATGACTTCAATATCCAGCTCATCATCTGAACTGGGTTCCAGCAAAGGTTGCTTGTCTTCACTCTTTTCTTCCTTCTCATCTTTCTTGGAAATTTTGGTCATCACTTCTTCAGCTTTGCCATAGTTCCCTTGAAGATGAGTATAGTTATTCTTTATTCTCATTAACATTTCATATTTAAAATGTTATATAATTATAAAAATAAATTTATAATATTTATAATATTATAAATATCTCTGGAGCATTAACAACTTGTGTTCATAACATGCATGCTCTAGTATATTAGAATCTATGGTTTGTGTTAGAGAGCCGGGAGAAATTCAAATCAGTTTGTAGTAAAAGCCAAACCTATCAAATTCACACTCATGAGAACCAAAACACAGCTTTCCTTAAAAATTCTTACTTCTCCGAGTTTTGCGATGCAGTTCTCCAACCAAACACCACTTACAAAAAATGCATATATTGGGGAAAACTGCATAAAAATTAAGATCTTCATGAAAGTAGCATGCATTAAGTTAGGGGTTGTTGGGGTTTTTTTTGCAAAAAAATGTGCATTAAAACGGCTTAAAAAGATGTGTTTATTAGGATAAATTCACATGAAAATACTGATGAATTTCCATGTGGATTTTAAAAATAAACAAACCAATACGTCTGCAAATTGCTGCAAAATGTGGATAGATTAATAATTCTGGAAAAATTAGAAACTAAGAAATCTCAAACTGACAGTTCCTTCCATCCCTCATCTGAGTAAAAGCAATGAATTCCCATTTTCCTAGACTGTTCTCTTGCTTGTACTTACAGTGAACAAACACCTGCATGGGTAACCAAAAGCTTCCACTTTCTCAGGTACTTTAAGAGCAATGACAGTGAAGGCAGAGGCAAACAGGGCCAACTACGTGTGGAGATAATCCCCTGGGGACATTTTCCAAGCCATTTTGCGAGTGCTAATCCTTAAGCAAAATGTGCCAGGCTGCAAACCTGGCCAATTTCACTGTGGCCTATTGCAGACAAGGCTGCATATTTGGTGTAGTTGCAGAGCTAAGCGTACAAGGTAGTCACAAAGAGAGGGGCATTTATATAAGAGAATACGAGAATCGAGAGTGTGAGAGAGAAACAAAAAAGGAGACGCATTGGGAAGAAACTGTTTTAAAGTGAACACAAGTCTATGTCAAATTTACCTATGGAGATCTCAAACTTCACAGGCTTGCTACCTATTGCTGGCTCCATCATAGTCACCTCAAAGAAGGAGGCAAAGAGAAGGAATTCTTCTTTCACGCCCAGGGCATTCTGAACAACATCAAAGAAATTTAGTTTCAAAACAGCCTAGCTTTACAATATTGACCTCCTCAAATAATAATTCAGAAAACTAACTTGTGGATAAATCCAAGCACTAATTTGTGATGGCCGCTAAACATTGACACCAATTCAGGCTTCACACATCTATTGCTTGTATTGCAAGTTTATTCATGGCCTATTCATAGCCCCTTTGGGCTGGGCTCTAAAGAGAGACTCATAGTAGGGTTTCTCTTCGTCCAAGAGAAGGCTGGGTGGGGAAAACTGGAAGCTGGATTCTAACTGAAGAGACAAGGCAAAGTTAATTCACTGTGTCTTAATACAACACACTAATCTTAATACAAATGCCACCCAAGACAAACAAGGGCAAACAGCTGTGGGGTTCCTTAGGTGATTAGATTAATGACTGGCTGGCTCAGCTCGGTTTCTGTTTTACAGGTCAGTATATGGATGATATCATCTTGGGAGGAAGATGTGAATATTGGAGAAATAAGTCAACCACTTGATCTAGAGTTCTGAGTGCAAAAGAATACTCATGCAGAAGTCGATGCATTAGATGATCTGTCTTCCTTATATGTAAAGGATGCAAGTGCCTGTGAAGGCCAGAATATTCTGGGACCCATATGACACTTTCTTCTGCACATGGGACTTAAGCAGCAACTAGTGGTAGCCACAGACACACAAAGCAACAGAGGCATGTATCCTGCCTTAGTCCCATTAACCCCACATCTGAAATCTGTCATACAAGACAGCTCAGTTGTTTGTTTGATCCAAAAGTAGGGTTGCCACCCATCCCTTAAAATATGGGTTTGTCCCATTTTGGGGGCACAGAGTCCCTTGCCTGTTTGTCCGCCCATTTGTCCAATTTTTGAAGTCATCATCCTCCATGAAAAAATAAAATCGTCATTTGCTCACTCCCCCTAACTTGCTTGTTTGGTGCAGCCTAAATGTTAGGCATCTCAGAAGCTGAGCCTGCCCTCTGGTTAATTGACATTCCAGACTCAAGCCAATGGCTCAAAGAGAATGAGGGAAACGTTTGCTGGAGCCTAAGTCTATAGTTTCAAAGGTCCATAGCTGTTTTGATTAAAAGAAAAAAGAAAAAACTTCCTTGGAACTGTAAGTCAGGCAGCCTACTATATTTACTTATTTCATAAAATGTTATTAGATTTGCAGCCAGACCAGGAAGGGAAGGCTCTATGACATGGGTGTGGTGCTTTTCTCATTTCATTTGCCCTTTTTGCTATGATAGAGCAGGTCAGAGCTCTTTGTCCTTATCTATATAATTCTGTTGTATAATCACCATCTCTACCTGCTCACTGTTCCTATTGCAAACACTGTATGAATTGTAAAGTGCTGCATAGTTACTGTAAAAGCACATGTGTACCAAACACTTTCCTTTCTTCCACAGAGTCTAAGGGGAGCGTTATCTGCTAGATCAGGGATGGGGAAACCTTTGGTCCTTCAGATGTTGTTGAACTATCATTGACTATGCTGGCTAGAGCGGCTTTGAGCTGGAGTCAAACATCTGGAGGGGCAACATATTTGCTTAAGCGTCTTGAAACAATTTATCACAACTCTTTAAATTTGAAATGTGAAAGAGATGCTTACAATTTCAAGATTTCAGAATTTCGACTTAGTACCTACCTTGCAACATAGTACCTTTGTCTTACATAGTGCCTTTGTAAGAGACAATTATATTACTTTTGTAGCTGTCCAGGAAACGTTTCATCTCTATTCTGGAATTCACATATATGTGTGTATAGAAGAAGGCAATGCACACAGCCAGAGCTTTGCTTTAAGATCTAAATATGAGACTTACCTCTGGGAGAGGATGGAGGTCCTCTACCTCCACAATCACCTCACTTGGCTGGTCAGACTCCTCCAGGACGTCACCCTCAGCTTGGCTTCGTTGCTGCTCTTTGACAGAAGCTTTGGATTTCTCCTTGGCCTTTTTGCTCTTTTTCTTCAGCTTCAGCTTACTTAGGGCACCTTTGAGAGCTTCCACAGGCTTTTTCTCTGCTGCCTGGATAGTGCTAAAGATCTCCACACTAATGGCCATGAGAAGACGCCCGCGATAGAATATGCCTTCACCCAGACCTTCATTGAGATCTTTGTGCACATCTCGCAGGGCAGAATTCTTGGGTGATCCATATAAATTCACCCAGGTTGGGCCAAAGGTGGGATTAAAGCCTGTGGGAAAAAGACATTTCTGAATTTACTGTTATTTGGTTCAGAATTTCACACATGTCATTCTCCACTACGGATCAGAGCAGAGCAGAGCAGAGCAGAGACTCTTGGTGATCCTCCTAGATACTGGCTATAACCAAACAAAATTCAGCAGGAATGACTGTGGCCATATCCCATGGATTGCCTACGTACCATACACGTAAAGTGCACACACCCAAATCTTGGAAACTGTAGTTTGTTAAGGGTGCTGGGAATTACAGTTCTGTGAGGGGTAAACTATAGTTCCCATGATTATTTGCGGGTATATGCTTTAAAAGTGCTCTAACTGTATTGTGTACATGCAGCCTTAGATTTGGGTGCCCATCAGATCTCCCCTACTTGTGCTTCTACACACACAAAGATGGACATATTTGCATACCCGGCCAGCTGAGCTGTAGTAGATAAATTAATATTTATTATATGCTTGTATGTATTCCATCCTTCAAATATATTCCCCGGACAGGGAAGAATATAAGATTAAAGATATAATCAAAATATTTAAAAACAAAAAACCCCACTCCAGACCAATCGTTAATGAGTGAAAGAATCATTTGAACATTCAGAAGTGCCTGCTGCTCTGAGGGGGCTCACCATTTCTGCCAGGATCAGATATTTGCTGCAGATCAATAAAGTGTGTGGCAAGGGCGACATCTCCAATGTTGGCATCATCTAACATTTGGACTTTTATTTTTCTGACAAGAGGCGGGAACATTTCAATGAAGCTGATCTGTTCGTTCCACACTGGTTCTGTGGTACTGCTTTCAACTGAAGTTTCTCCCTGAACCAAAGAAATGAATCAAAATTGCACGCAAGGGAAAACAGTAGAAGTTTCCACTTTGAAATAACACAACATTAATTTTCCATTCATAATAACGTGTGGACATCCAATGAGGTGAAAGTTGGAAGATTCAGGACAGATTTTTGAAAGCGCTTCTTCACACAACACATATTTAAACTATGGAACTTACGCCAACAGGAAGTAGTGTTGGCCACCAACTTGGATGGTTTAAAAAAGGGTTAGGCGAAGTAATCAGTTTTCTAATCAGCTTCCTATCCTACATTCTTAGTACATACCCTCTATTATGATGCATTAGAAAAACATTTGTTCAAGTTACATAGACTGGACTGTTGCGAGCCACAGAACAATGAACCAAACATTTCACAGAAATCAGTTGCTCAAGCTTAAACTTACCTGCTGACCAGAAAAAACAACTTGCACATATGGATCAATGAAGACTTTCTTCTCACCCACAATCTTTGAAAAACCACCCATGATTCCTGCACTCATGCTGGGCAGACCTTCTGCCTTGTACATTTTGATGCAGAATTTCGCCCATGGCCTTTCAGCTGGGACTCTTTTAGGCAGCAGCAAGTTCCTGAAAGGAATATATTTGAGCTCTAAATAGTGTTCACAGCTCCTAGAAAACCAGAGGCTAACTAAAATTGAAGGAAAGGAGATCACTGAATCCGAACAATGGCCAATTCCATCAGTTCTCTAATCTTGAATAACATTAGCTATCAATCCCTTGCCAATCCTTTGGGAGAACACACTGCATACCTCTCCATAACACAAACTTACTTTTCAATGTCTTCATTCTGACTTGTTGAGGTAGTGGGAAGGGAACTCATTACATCCCCCCGTGCAATGACAGAAATGTTGCATTTCACAAAGCCTTTGACTCCTGCCCTGGTGTCCTTGGGGTCATGAATAACAGCCCACTTCTGGTAAAATCTGTGATCTAAAAGGACATAAAGAGAGAATATCTGATTCACAATTTTCTTGGATCCAATACATATTATGATGACAACTTCCATCACAAGTTCAAAGCCTCAGAGAAAAGCCAGCAGAGTTGTATTATCTTCACAAAGTACCAGGGAAGACACTTAGCAAGCAAAAATCAATATCCATTCCCTGAAACCAACAGAGCTCTGCAGATTTACGGGAGATTTATGCACAGGAAATATGAGCTTTACTGAGGTCTTTCCATGGGCACGGTAGAAATTCCATGGAGCTTTAAGTTTTGATGAGGCAACACTTTGCACAATAAGGCTCATATATCCCCTGAAGAGTCAGAATCCTGGCCAAGAGGGCTGTAGAGGGTTCAGAATCATGAGCGCTGGAGGCAGAGCCAAGCTAGCCCTACCGTAGAGCAAAGTAAGATTGGCTGTCACAGACAACAAATGCTGCATACACTCTAACATTTCTCTGATGAAAATAGGGACATCCCATTCCATGATGATAATCTGGGCAGCTTCCAACATATAAAAATAATATTAAAACATTTTTTAAAAAATCCCTACACAGGATTGCCTTCAGACCGCTTGAGGGTTGAATAACTCCATTCGCTCCAATGCAAATAGGGACAACCTAAGGAAAAGTTGGACATTCTGGGATCAAATCAGAAACCAGGGTGGCTTCTCTAAATCAGGGACGTCGCTGGAAAATAGGGACACTTGGAGGGTCTGTTGCTGGCAAGAGGCAACAAGATGTTGGAGGTCAGAGTTGTGTGAGCTATGCAGCCCTGCACCCTCCTCCCCACTTGCAAGTCTGCTACCCTTCACCAATGTTCAAGGAAGATTCAGCTGCCACCAGTCTGGTTGCCTTTTGTACATGGAATAGGGAAAGGCACAATGTTATCCTTAGTTTTCAGCAAAAATGTATTGGGGCTGCCCTGACTAGGCAGATGAAAACCCATTTTACAATGTTCTCATTCATTACTTAACTGTAAATTATGTTGTTGTGAAAGAAAGAGTTCAAAATAGACCATAATGCAAGGGCGACTCATATCATAGGCTCAAAGCAGATAACGGAAAAGGAAATCAAGAATCATTTCCAAGTACTGTACCTGGCTGGTTGTATATAGTCGCTAGATCAACCTTGAATATCCCTATGAGTGCACCTAAGAATCGGATCTTCTTTGAATGGAAGACCTGCACAGTAATACAAACCACTTTCTCAGTATTGTCAAAAGGTGTGCAGAACGTGTTTAATGCTACAGTAGTAGCCCTCTATCAGCAGTGGTGGAGGGAACTGAGCTAATAGAATTGTTCGGTGGTTCCAAAGGATAGGGGAAGTGGCAAAAAAAGGCCAAGTTAAACTGTACTATATGAAACAGAGACAAGTTTAAAGGATTAAAGGATTTCAAAGTTGTCAGTCTTCGCTGATCTTGTGTTATAAGTCTACAAATAAATTGTAAAGCTCTTTTTCTCAACAATGGTATGATTTGTCTGGTGCTTCTTTTCAATTTAGAAGTTTAATCAAATTATTTTTCCTTCTTGCAATGTCAGGATGTTGAATATTAATAAAGTATTTGAAACAGAGTGTGGAATGCATATGCATGTCGTTTATAAAAGCAGCCTCTATTTCAGCATTCCAGATGACAGATACAGGGCATCATCACACAGATGATCAAACTGTCCCGTGGAGAAATGTAGATACCGTTGGGATGTTGCAAGGATTTTACAAGGCAACCAGCTCATCTCTTCCACCCTTTCCAGCATTCATAGAATACATTAGAAAACTGTTTCCTAGGTACTTAGAATTTCTACCTCTTAGGACCAAGGCAGCCCAGTATAGCTGAGGTTCAGATTACTTTAGGGGCTCCTTCAAATTTCTCCTAGAACACACCATTTTCACTGGACATTTGGCTTAACCCCTGAATCCTCATTTTCAGCTATAACAAAACTTCGGTGCACATAATTACATTTTATCTCATTTGTCCCTCCCCCACCCCTTTGTTTGTTGTCTCTCGCACTTTAAGTTCCAGATTGCATGCTCATTGCGGGGAGGGACCTCTCTGATCCTTCTGCAAAGTGTGACCTACACTTAAGGCACTATAAAATATCATGAACAAAAATACAGTAATGCCTACATTGGTTTGGATTGTAATGGTTTCCACTGAGGCAGTCATTCTTATGAAACTAAGAATCAGCAAAACTTTGGAAGAAGAGGAAGGAAACCTAAAGCAGAGGCATGGTTTAGTACCCCACCTATTTTGTTATGGTTCTTAGCACCCATGTTGCTATGCAATAGGCTCATGTTAGCTCTCTCCCCATAACAGTGACCCACAATGGCTGATACTTACAGAAATCTCTATGAGTCTGTGGAACAAAACATCTCTCGGTTCATGGAATTCAAATGTAAAATACTGGAAGGGAAGGTGAAGAATTCTGACTCATGAGTGCTATCATATTCCAAGGACCACAGTTGTGCACCCCCCCCATGAGATGCTTTCTTTAAAGCAGGGGTCATCAAACTTTTTCATCCCATGTGCAAATTTGCAAACTGGGGAAGCTGCCATGAGCAACACGCAAGCACTGCAACCATCCGCATACTGAAGCCATTCACACCCGCACACTTTACAGCCACACATATATGCACACATGGCATAAGGTAAAGGGACCCCTGACCGTTAGGTCCAGTCGCGGATGACTCTGGGGTTGTGGCTCTCATCTCGCTTTACTGGCTGAGGGAGCCAGCGTACAGCTTCTGGGTCATGTGGCCAGCATGACTAAGCCACTTCTGGCGAACCAGAGCAGTGCACGGAAACACCGTTTACCTTCCCGCAGGAGCAGTACCTATTTATCTGCTTGTACTGCATGCTTTCGAACTGCTATGTTGGCAGGAGCAGGGACCGAGCAACAGGAGCTCACCCCGTCACGGGGATTCAAACCACCGACCTTCTGTTTAACCCACAGCGCCACATGGCTCACACACATGCATTTGCTGCAATCTTGCACACACCAGTCACAACAATCCACATACCCTTCCCTTACCAGCAATTAGGTTTGACAAAATTGTTTTTGCTTCCCGCCCCCCTCCAAGTCTAACTGAAGGCAGAAGGTGGTATTCCTGGAGAAGATACCCTTCCCTCCCCAACTGCAACCCCTCCATCACCCCTCTTCCATTCTAATTAGGCCTGGAGGGACACATTCCATTGTAGTCAACAGAGGACCTCTGTGTGGGAGGCATTTTGAGTCAGGAGGCTCACAACTGGGGGGGGGTATCATTAACTCACCCTTCCCTATTTGAGACCCCCGTGCTGAAAATGTTCCCCACCCCCACAGTTAGGCTTCATTGAAACTTTGGCTACAATACAACCTTTCTTTCAATCCTGATTTCAGCATGTGGAAGGGCAAGAGGGGAAAAGGACCCAGGGAAGGCTTCTGTGTGTGTAGCTGTGTATCTCCCACTTTGGCAGCCACTCCTCTAAACTTTTGAACCCATACCCAGCCCACCTCACTGAACCCTACCCTCCACCCATCAGTTGGCATTGCCCAGTGAAGAGAGCTGATTGACAAGTGGTTATGGTTTGGGGGGAAATGGCCTCACAGGGAAAACTGGATGTGGCAGGGCTAGATTTGTCCATGGGCCAGAGGTTCCCCACCCATGCTCTGCAGAGGAGCATAAGCTTAGGACTTTCTCACATGTTGCGAAATTTCTGTACAGAAAGCACTCTCCCAAAGGAATAAATGGTTGACCCACATGCTGATAATCCCATAGGTGATCGTGAACACAGGGTAATTTGATTTATATACTCCTGGCCTCCATGTGCTAGTAGGCTGCAGCAAAGTTTTAGCAATTGTACACAGAACCATTACTCAAGTGTGCAGTTGCCAACCCTGATAATTTAGACATGACTTGCATGTTAATGCAACATCTTTTGTAGCATATGCAAGAGCATGCAAGTCTTTTGAGAAAAGTCTGCAAACTGCAGTCAGCTGCCTAACAGTGGCCAGGATGTGTACAAAACTAGAAGTTCTGAGCGGTGGAGTCATGGAATCTTTCCTGTACATTACATACCTCATTGTAAAAGGGACAGTTGGTTGACTTTTGTGTTGCTGTGCGTCTCTTCTCATCTCCGATTTTCACAACTACAAAAGGGTCAATATTCACTCCTACCAATTTCTGGGCTTCAATAATGTTTATGCCAATCTGTGGAGACAATACACTTCCTAGGATCAGTCTGAGGATGTCATCATTATGGGAGATGGAATTAAATAAGAGGAAGGAGAAAATTGCTTGTTTCATAGGTGCAGGTGTCTGAGTTTTTTCACAAGTTACTGGTATGTCAGGGTCACTTGTGAATTTTCTTTTAATCTGCAGACAGAGATGGAGAATCCATGGCCCTCCAGATGTTGTTGGAATCCAACTACCACCAGCCCCAGGCAGCACGGCTAATAGTCAGGGATGATGGGAGTTGTAGTTCAACATCAGGAGGGGCACAGGTTCCCCCACTCCTGATCTAACATGTCCTGGGCTAGTCTAATAGGAGTTTGATAACTTGGGAATAGTCCCATAAAATATCACATGCCCTCCCAGAAATCTTAAGGCAATATGAACATTCCCTTAAACCAGTGGTTCTTAAAGGGTGTGGCATGACAAACCAGTGTGGCAGGAGAAAATGGCAAGTGTTGCCGGAAAATTCAAGGGCATTTGAACAATTCATTTCTGTTGAGGAAATGAGAGTTTATTTCAGATTAGACCTAATATAAATGAGGTTTAGACCCGGCAAAAGCAAATTCACACCTCTCATTGAGTTTGTATACATACTCAAAGTACATACAGTATATCAGAGGCACATTTATAATTGTATTTTGGGAATGATTCGTGTTCTTTTGTAGCTGCAATGTTTTATACTTTCTGGATGTCCTATGATCATATTATAAAATAGTTGTGTTCTATCTTATAAATCAAGCACTGCTAGGAGTTGTTTCTTTTTGTTTTCCAATGTATTTCTTACCAATACAAAATCTGATGTGGTGTGAGCATATTTTTATTCTGAAAGTGTGACATATATATATATATATATATATATATATATATATATATGTTTGAGAGCCACTGCCTTAAATAGTTTACACAAGAAGACTGGCAAGTATAGTACCTGGAAGTTCTGTGGTCTAGGAGTTGCATACAAGTCCCATTTGGAAAAGACCCTAGAACGGCTGCAATGGAAAGGAAACACTGATTAAACACTTCAGCAATGCCATTCTCTGTAAACCATTACTTTATTTTGGGGGTAAATAAGTAAAGCTTTTAGTTTGATCTGTGACCCTTGTTAACATAATTTAAAAGGGAAGGATAATAGAAGAAAACGAAATGTTGTCTTCAAATCAAATGCTTTTTATTGTCATCGCTCTCTCAACAGAAATTCAGCAAAGCACTTTCCGCTTTAACTTTTAAACATTTCTGTGCCATCATTTTGTATTTTTATGTTATGAACCACCTTGTAATCTTCGGATAAAAAGCAGTGTACAAATTTAGTAAATAATACTAATCAGGTTTATGCAGACAATTAAGAATCTGTAATAATATGCAGACAATTAAGAATTTGGAATAAGTGATTATCTGTAATAATCACTTATTCCAATTTTTTTAGTGCTATTCTAGATGCTCCTTGGGGTTATTTGCAACTATGAAATAGGCTGTTCCTGTTGATAAATGATGAAAGACCCTCATACAGCACATACACACTGTTCTGAAAGGTACACTTTGCTTAACACCAGGTTCCTTTTTTGAAGGGATATCAAATACGGTAGCTATGTGATGACGTGCCAAGCTAGCTAGGAACATGAAGACAGACCCTTTTGTGTTAAAGTGTTTTCAGAAAAGTACCTCTTGACAGGAGTGAAGACAATGCCGGAGAACTCCATGTCAGACACATCATAATAATCATCCTCATCATCATCAGTCTCCAAGCCTTTGACAAGTTTCCTGCCAAGTACTGCAGCCTTCCTATCCAGATCAGCAGCTCGCTTCACTTCATCAGGGCTGCAACAAACACAAGCTCATGCTACATGCAAAGGAAACTTTAAGAAGCACAAGATATATGCAGTTCCTACAGCATCACAGTTATCAGCCTCTAAAGCTTTAAAAAAATTTTATCTATATCATTCATGACCAAAACTGAGCATCTAGTTCTTCCCTTTTTATTAATTTTTATCATCATCATCAATAACAACACAATCCAAGTTAATCAATTTTAATCAATTATTACAGTGTCAGAGGTTTAAGGATGCCTTCTTTTCCTCTCGATCTATAAGACATAATAATGCTTAACTATGGCTATACCTGGAGCCCCCCCCCCGCTTTCCCGTGAAACAAAGCAAAAGAAACACAAACCAACTAAAAACAGCATACAGAATATAAAAGCAGTTTAAATCAACCCAATGTTGAAACAACACAATGAAACATCCAAAGTTGTGCAGAGACAAAACATACTATAACTCTGAGTTTCTGGAGGAAAATATTTTCATATTGTGGGTCCTTCTGTTGCTTGTGTATTCCATCACAGGCCCATTGCAAGCACTCTTTGCCCACTATGTGTCATATCACAACTATGCTTGGCATTGCTACACTGCATCTAGCAAATATGGTAAGTCACCAACTTTGCAGTGTTGATCTCCCAGTGCTATCCTGTTGTAGTGCCCCAAGTTGACTCACAATGCAAGTGCAATGCCCCAACTCAAGGGCTTTCCATCCCTGATTGCTGGCAGGGCGGGCGGGCGGGCATGCAGAGGGGGGGGGTGCGCACCAAGGGTGGGTGGGAAACGCAAAACTCACCCACTGGAGCCTGCTGGAAGCGCCTGACTCTCTCCTGTGCCGGATCATCGCAGCGTTGGAGATGGGCGGTGGCAGCGCCTCTCTGATGCTTCCAAGCTGTGTGTGATGGCAGCATCTGAGAGGGGCAGCGCCACCACCTCTCCGACGCTTTCGCCCCTGGGTCAGTCCTGACTTGGGAGTGGAGCAGCTACCGCCCACGCCCCATGCCCCAGCCCCGAAGGCCAGCCTGGGCACGGCTTCATTCCATAAGGGAACTATAGTGGTTGTGCCCCCTCAAAAAATGCACCCAGGGCAACGGCCCCCTGCCAGCCCCCCACGCTGCGCCACTGCCCCAACTTGTGGTTTTGAACCAGTGCATAAAAGCTTTTGTATTTGATCGAGTAACTCAGAATATCAGGTTATAAAATGGAATAGGACACTTACTCCAGCTCCTCAAATCCAGGGTTGCGGATTATAACCTCTGAGCTATATTAAACAGGGGAAGAAAAGGAATAATGACAAGCATGCACCGACTGCAGAAAATAGCTCTCTATCCAATTTAACCTTTCTTGGGTTATTTCCATAATAGGGCCCTTTATCCCTGCTGAGGGTTTAAATTTCTGCAGTTAACTAGAAGCTGAATAATGACTATGAGTACACACACAGTTTAAACGGTTGCTCTAGTCTATTTCCCAGTTGGGACAGGGGCGTCATAAACAAGATATTTAAAAAGAAAGGATGTCAACAGTGAAAACCCTGGAATGCAATTGTTTTGTCTCCACTCTCTGGAAAACCTGAGTGAGTGAATGATATCAATGTTGGCTGCACTGACTGGTGAATCTTCTTAATGGGTTGCAGTCTCTCTTGGCCTAACATTTCATACCAACAGAGTGATTCTGATGGCAATCAGAACCCCTCAGATTAGTGGTTGAGAGAGGCCAGTTCTGGTGCAATTACTTCCAAAGCAACATTATGAATAATATGCTTAACTGTGACAATTTCTCTTTCATGCCTCAAAACCCACATTGCCTGGGGCTAGTCATTCAATTTGCACTTGCATGAGCCCTGTATGTGCTGAAATCTTATCTTTGCTGATCTTACATTTCTGTGCTTGTTGTAGAAATGCTTTGAAATCTCCTAACAGGGGAGAGTACGGTGGAGACATATCTGTAGGAATGCTGATTGAATAGCAGACATCTAAGTCTGTGCTTTAAAACTAAGGGTATAATCTAAACTCCCCCCTCCCACTGATGGGACTTTGTGGAGCAGTGGAACCACTCCCACATTTGTAACCCTGCTGGTTTCAGCAAATATGGGGAGGATGATCAAAGTGGATGCCATCTTTCCGGCTATAAACTGGCTCCCAGGCAAGCTCAGTCCAGCTCTAGCCTTTCTCAGCCCTTGGAACACCCATTTTGGGATTCTGCCAGCTGTTGGTAGGGATCCTGCCCACCTGTTTGGTAACTGGGAGGAGGCTGACTGAGCTAGGTTTCCTGAGTGGAAGGACACTTCTGCCTAGTCCTACCTTCTGCCCAGTGTAATTTTCTTCTCACATTATATCCAGTACCTGTCTTTCATCTGATAGACAAAATCTTCTTCAGCCCATGTTCCTGCGGCTCCATCAGGAGGCTGGTATCGCAGATCTAGTTCAATATATATCTATATGGGAAAGGCGAACCATAGGAAGACCACAACTGTTATAAGGCAGCTGGCTTGGGGAGGTTTTTTTGCCCTGAAATACAGGATGTAAATTGGTATGGACAGTGTTTTTTTCTTTAAAAAAATGTTTAGGGGTACTCTCATTTTGACTCAAGAAAAACACCATTTTACAGATCAAATAAGGAAAAATAAATACAGTAAATGGACAAAAGTACAAAGATTCACAAAATATTTAGGAGTATGCATCCCCCTGCATCCCCCCCCATAAAACAAGTATTGGGTATGGATAAATGCATGCATGAAATATGTAAGAATATTTTAAAACAGAAGAGAATATAATAAATGCACATACAAAAGTAAGTAAAAAATAACAGTGAGCTAAATTAAGTGGAGGCCTAGTATCTCAGCCTAACCCACCTCGCAGGACAGTTGTGAGGTAGGGACCATGTATGCTGTTCTGAGCTCTTTGGAGGAATGGCGGAATTAAACATATAATAAATGGACCATTTTTTGTGCATGCCTAAAACCAAAATCTAAGCATGTTAGCAATGGAAGATGTCTGCAGAAAGAATCTTCCATAACTCATGTAGGATCTCTTTCGAGGAAATAGGAGCCTAACACGTATTAAGTGCTTTGTCAAGTTAGCTGTGGCACTCAAAAGCCAGCTCACTGGTGCTTTTCAAGTGTCCCTGGGCATAGCCAGGATTTTTATTGGGGGGGGGCAGAACTTTTGTTAGGGGGCAGAACTGATGTGATTGGTCAGTTAAGTATTTCTATTGTTTTACTTGAACTGGGGGGGTGCAGTTGCCCCCCCAGCCCCACCCTTGGCTACACCCATGCAAGTATCCCAGTATTCTGATGATAGTCAAACTACTTACACCTGTGATGCTGTGGTTTTTGTCAACCAGAGCCTCTCTGATGTTTAGTCGTCCAGATGTTACTAAGTGCTGAAGGCTTATAACTAAGGAACCAAGTAATCTACAATGAAAGAATAAGCAATGTTGAAACAGAGTACTAAAGTATGCTGGGGGATGATGAGACATGAATAGAAACATATCGGTGTGAGCTGGTAATTCTGCATCATGGGTAGCCAGTGCGGTACCCTCCAGATGCTATTGGACATCAACCCCATCCAGCATGACCAATAGTCAGGGAATCAGGGATGTGGAGCTCAGCAGTCCAGCAACATCTGACTATTCCTATTCTACCCATTGAAAAGACTGAGGAAGACTACATTTCTTTGTGTGCAGGCAGGCATGTATATACATATGACCGTTAGGGTACCCAGGTATCAGCCAAGAGATCATGGATATATCTTTAACAGGTTAAAAGCACTTGAGTCTCCTGCACCTGTGCCACTGCTTCTCCAGTCCCTTTACCACCTCCTCCCATGTTTCTCTTGCTGTTTTGGAATGTTTAAAGGTGTCTGAGTTGACGTACTGGGACAGGAGAAAGGTTAGACTACCACGTGAGCCCTTCTTCTCCCCTGCTTATAATGGACCCCCTAGGAATGCACCTTTTGTGCCAGTGTGGTGTAGTGGTTAAGAGCAGTGGTTAAGTGGTTAAGTGGTTAAGAGCAGTAGACTCCTAATCTGGGGAACCGGGTTCGCGTCTCCGCTCCTCCACATGCAGCTGCTGGGTGACCTTGGGCCAGTCACACTTCTTTGAAGTCTCTCAGCCCCACTCACCCCACAGAGTGTTTGTTGTGGGGGAGGAAGGGAAAGGAGAATGTTAGCCGCTTTGAGACTCCTTAAAGGGAGTGAAAGGCGGGATATCAAATCCAAACTCTTCTTCTTCTTCTTCTTCTTTTGCTGTGCACTGGTGGGTGTTGAATTCAGGCAGCGGCCATTTTACACGCATCCAATTGACACGTGACCATTGACCTCTGGGTCCTTTTGTCCTGGAAGAGGGCAGAATGGGAGGCAGAATAGGGTGCAGTGGGTGGGGCGTTACGGGCTGTTATGGGGCAGGGCAGGGCAGGCTTATGCATGCTCTGTTGATGCATGGGGAGGGGGGACAAGGAACAGAACCCCTGCTCAAAATGGTTGCCATTTGTACAAGCAAAGGAGTAGTGTTTGCAATCTTAACCAGCTCTAATGCTCGCACAACTTGATTGCCTTGCAATTGTTCAGTGGCAATGTTTCTCAACAATGTCCACTTATGTACCTGCCATTGCACCTCCCACACCCTGGTGACTTCACAAAATGTGATCCCATATTGACATTTGACCTCTCTGGGGTGGCTGCCTGTATGTGTCAAAGCATAAGTATTTGGCTGTAGGCAAAGAAGAGGGTGGATATGGATTAGGGATTCATCAGGTCAGTTTAGAACCCACCATCTGCTTCAGCTGAGCTCTGATTTAGACAACTCGCAATACTCCTGCATCCAAATCACCAAAATTTAATTCTGTTGATATTTAAGCCAAGGGCATATATTTTAAATCCACTTAACCCAGTTGTGCCATCCAGAGTCCACTGGAAGGTCATAAAGTCATAAAGAACACAATTTGCCTGAGGCAAAGTACAGCAACAAGACCTTCCCAATGGAGGCATGTGTTGATTTCTGTGAAATTTGTGAAATGGACACATACATTGGTGACATCAGCCAGGCTTGTTGCCCTAAGCCTAAATCTAGCTAGTGCCTCATAGTCACCCGCTTGAAATAAATATGAACTTACCTATTACTGAATACCTTACTGCAGTTGTAAACTTTAACAATCAGCATCTCTTCCATAATCAGCTTTCCATAGTGTGGCCAGCGAAAAAGCTAAAATGAAAAGATGAGCAGCAGAATTCATGGTGGGCTCCTGCAGCTCCTGAAGAGCCCACTCCCCAGTTCTTCATAGCATATATCAGCCTTCACCAACCTGGTGCCCTCCAGATATTTTGGACTATAACTCCCACCAGCCCCAGCCATGTTGTTGAGGCAAGTCATCCGAAACATCTGGAGGATGGTGAGGGCTGTCATATATAGTTAGATGGGTACCAAGGTATGGGGTATCTTAAAAGAACACATGAGAGTAAGGCAGTCATCACATCTTTTGAGTCACAGAACTTCACACATTAAACAATGGTAAGAGAAGGCTTGTCATCACTTTCTCTTATTGCTTAATAACCTAACTTAATATACTGGGGAAATTATAACACTATGATTTAATAAAAGTAGACTGTGGGGCAGAATGAGATTCGGTGGCTAAGAGCATAAGCATGCCTTCAGCCAGATCATGATGCTTCACACTATACATCAGCCTGGAGACACTATTTTGCTGTGGTAGACATGTCAAGTGTGAAGGCGCTTGTCCACAAACACTTTGGGAGCATATGCTAATGTGTCATAACTGAAAACTCAATCCTCTTTGAGCACAATGGAATGCTTCCTTACCTCTCCAAAGACTACTTCCTGGCCACAGTGTATCTTCTTTGTCTTCTGAGTAAAACCTTAGAACAAAATGCAGAGTTTGTCATTCTAGAATAGTGGTGAACCCGTTCTCACAACAGCCAACCCAGATGCCTATGGAAGGGATGAGGAACCTCTGGCCCTCCAGATCTTGTTGGACTCCAGCTCCCATCAGCCCCAGGTAGTATGACTGACCAACAGTCAGGAACAATGAGTGTTGTACTTCAATGAATCTGATACTAACAGAAGCTTCTCTCTAGCCTTAGCATGCTGCTACTAGCATGTGTTTAGAAAACAGAGATCCAAATAATTTTGCCTAGAAAAGCACCACACCTCAGAAAACATTCCTGGTCACCCTTTGCCTTGCACTTGAGTTACCTGGTAAGGCCTCCCTGATAGGACTTCCCATGCTGCTGTGCAGGGAGAACTCAGAGCACTGACACCTTTGATAAAGCCACCTGTGTCTTTTTGAGGTATATACCAGACTTAATCACAATAGCACACCTAAAGCCAATTGCTATCTAAAGAGTGTTTTGGAAACCAGTTGTCTGAAGGGATATGCACAGGTGATGTCTCAGACTTCATCATCCCACTGTTGTTATTTAAAAGAAACAGAAATGTTATCCTTGCTATTGTGTATGCCCCCTTGCATTTTATCCACACAACAATGCTGTGATGGGTTCCGGGGCTGAGAGTATGTGTCTGGCCCAGTATCACCCATGAAGCTTTGTGGCTGAATGGGGATTTGAAGCTGGGTATTCCTGATCTAAGTCAAGCATTCTAATTACCGGTACTGTTAGTACCCTCATTACTGTATAGATAACAAAATTTTCTAAGTCCCCCCCCCCCCTAGCCATGGTAGAATACATGCAAGGAGGAAGACTAAATAATGGTGACTTTAGAAGCTTTCCCCAGAACTGAAAGCAAAACTCTAGCTTGCATTCGGTGGTGTGAGCTTTTAATTCACTGTCATACTGGACTTTTGTACACTGTTATGTACTGAAGTTCTCACCCTGGGCCAGCAGGGGGATACTGTAAATAGTTATGCAAATGAAAGATCAAAAGTGACGTTCAGTGATTGGATAGTTTGTATGCAAATGAAGGATCGAAAGTGACGTTCAGTGATTGGATAGTTTTAGAAAATGGCAACAGTTACATTGTTCTGGAGCTCTATATAAGCAGGCTGACTGAGCTCCTCAGTTCAGTTCTGTTCCAGCTTACAAATAAAGAGCTGCTTTGGAAGAATTGCTGTGTCGTCTGATATGTTCGCCCACAACTTAACATACACAAATAACTTTCTTTTAGCATAAGAGGAATTATCCCTGGATATGCAGAGCGGAAGCCTCTGCATATTATTAGAAGTTGTTGTATGACATGAATGCTCTAAATAAGGGGGAACCAGGGCACAAGGATTTCTGGGATTATAGAGAGTGTGACACAGGGGAGGGAGACAGGTTGCTAGATGAAATTATCATAATTTTTTGTTTTAATTTAAAGGAAAAAACTGTTCACCTATCTGGGTTTCTTGGTTGTTCAAAGGAAACAAAGCTTAGCACATGGATTATCACCATAACTAAGACATGACCTGATAATTCACTGCCACTTTTTAACAAGCAGATGGGAACACCTCTTTCCTTTAGCAAATATTTCATTGCAGTGGAATGGAATGTACACAAAGGATACTAGGCTGTTATCAGCTACTGAGTCAACAACTACTGGTGAGTTGCTGGACTTAAATAGAGACCAAAGAGGAAATGACTGACTGACAAAAAAAGCTACAAGAGAAAGAAATCCCTCCTTGGACAGAGAAGTGAAAATGTTTCTGAGGTGGGTAATTCAAATAACTGGAAGCATTGCCTAAAAGATCTAAAAGAACCCTTGTAGCCAGAGCATAGTTACTTGGAGATGAATGTTATTTCATACATTAGGTTTGTCCTGCACAAGAAGTAATATTCTAGGAAAAGTGGGATCTTTGATAATTCCTATATCTTGCTGACCTCCATTAAATTAACCTCCAATTAAGATTAACACTGCAGAATGGGTTTCTATATATATTTTTTTGCTGTCCTATCTCCAGTACAAAATATTGTCCATTCAGGTGATTGGACAATCTGAATTCTGCCTCCACATCTTGTTCTAGTAATGTGTACATAAATGAGGAACGAACAGGCCTTTTTTTAAAAGCTAATTTAGATTTTTTTAAAAAATACCGTAGCTGGAATTCACCAGAACTCAGTTCTGGCACCTCTCAGGTGGGCACCATTGTCATTATAAGAGAACAAGGGAAGCGTTCATGGTTAGTTCCGGCACCTCTTTTTCTAGAAAAATAGGACTGGGGATGAATATTTGCTCCTAAGTGGTTATAAGATTGAAGAGGTGTTTCTTTTGAGGTGTGTGACTGAGGAGAAAGGTTTTCTTTTTCTCTTAAAGAGAGCTGCTCCCCACAACAATTTTTCTATACAGCTAATTACATCCTTGTAATAAATTAAATATGTGCATATACAGTCCTGTGTATTTTACATACACATGGCTATTTCACCACATATTACAGTTGAGGGAAGCCCTGAATTGGGGGCCAGTTCCCATAGCACACTCTTGCAGTGAAACAGACAGAGACCAGTATGTTTGTTACATGTGATGTTGTACACACAGATGCAGGCACTTTCAAAAAAGAGAGTGCTATCTGTGTTGTTGTTTTTTAAATGTATCATGTGTGAAGAGTTCCTCGGTTTCAGAACTTTCTTCAAGGTTATATGAACAAGCAGATTCCATGACAGAACAAGCAGGACCACAGCTCACATAACAGACATGTTCATATAACTGAAAAGGAAAGGCAGTGGTACCTCTACACAATGCACAGAGTCCCACACACCTGCATCTTGGCCCCCTGATGCATTTTCATCACCTCAGGCTAAAGCAAACAGATTCCTGGGCTACCAGTTCCTTCCCCCCCTTCCCCAAACCTGGGATGCATTTCCTTTCCTTCCCACCTCATCCCGACTTCCTTCCCCGCGCCTCCCCATGCTCCGCACCTCGGAAATTCAGTTGCACCTGCCGCTCCCCTGTCCCTGGCAGGTGGGTGACCCTCTTGACGCTGACACTCAGGGCCATGCTGCTGCCAGGGCTTGGCTCGCTTCAGCACTGACCAGGCGTGAGGGCTGGCTGCTAAACAGTCCAGGGCTCCACCTGTCTCGTCACTCAGTGAGTCAGGCCTGGGGACTCACCAAGCAGGTTTGGCTGCCCAGACCCCACCTGCAAGTCACACATTATCCAATATTGGCAAGTACGTTCAAAGTGGGTAGGCACCAATCACTCCAGGCTGTATTCAGTACTAGTGCTTCTCAGAGTAGGCCCACTGAAATTAATAAGACATGACTGAATTCCTAGCATTAGCTACAGCCCTCTATCCCCCCCCCCACTCTGATTCTCCTTAATACAAGCCATGTGCCTTAGCGAGCATGAGTCACAGCCAGCTGGGGAACAGCAGCCATTGCCCCCTCAGCGGGTCAATGAGGTAATTTTAAACTCTGGACTTAATGGTCTGATTGAGGATGGGGGCTCTTCAGATATGTGTATTATTCACAGACTTTGGACCCTTTCATCCATACTTTTTATCACACATTCATGATTTGTGCTCCTCATGCTATCCAGGTGCTCATACATAATCCCATTTTCAATACTACTTATGCCTGCAAAAATTTTGAGGTGGTCACACTGCTTCATTTCCAGTCAGTGCATGTCCCATATCTTTCTGCTAAAACCTTGTTGCTTTTTATACCACAAATATCATGGTTTATTTTTGCCACGCTTTTCTTGCACGAAAGCTCATCTGCACAGTAATTATATAGTAGGGCTGGGGAAGTGTTGCAGAACTAATAACACAGAATAAATTCACCACTGATCTATTACTATTGTGTCACCAACATGTAGCAGAATGCACCCACAATAAAGCAACGGTCTGGACGGGCCTTTCATGATAAGCAGGCCCTGTTATGTTTGGGGGCCCTCATTCTGCTGTGGGGCTCTAGACTTCTCTCCCCCGCCCCCCTGCCGCCTTTCTCTGACTCCACCACAGTTCTTTGTTCAATATATCTGGGGCCCCATCTAGCTCTCCACTTGACCTTCTATATAATGCCCCCTACACATAACCAGTGGAGGTAAAGAATCAGATCAGAAGCTGCAAATTTACTTCAAGTGATGTATTCAGGTCTGGAGCAGTGTGCAAGAACCCTAATACAGTGGTACCTCAGGTTACAGACTCCGCTAACCCAGAAATAGTACCTTGGGTTAAGAACTTTTCCTCAGGATGAGAACAGGAATCGCACGGCGGCGGCATGGCGGCAGCGGGAGGCCCCATTAACTAAAGTGGTACCTCAGGTTAAGAACAGTTTCAGGTTAAGAATGGACCTCCAGAATGAATTAAGTTCTTAACTAGAGGTACCACTGTATTAGTATCATTTCTTCATATATATTTAGAATATCTAATGAATAACATAAATTCACCGCCAATGCTAAATACATTTGGAGGTTCCATAATTTCTGCTTGAGTGCCATAAACAACACTTCCCAG
The DNA here is from genome assembly GCF_027172205.1 of Podarcis raffonei. Lineage (NCBI taxonomy): Eukaryota > Metazoa > Chordata > Lepidosauria > Squamata > Lacertidae > Podarcis > Podarcis raffonei. The sequence goes on from NC_070607.1 coordinate 68,782,252, forward strand.
AGTCCATATTGTGTTTCCCCTCTTTTCTAGTTGTTGACAGAATAGGTGGAGCACATGTGACTTGCCTCCTGCTTAGTTCCAAGATTCTGTTTGCTTCCTTTGCTGAGAAACTTGAAAATGAATTCCCTTGTCATGTACATGTTTACAGTATTATTCTGTCCTGTTTCTTTCTCAGACCATTTAATCTCTCTCAATATTTTAGTTAGTTCTAGCCACAAGGGCTGGCCCACCTGTGAGGGAAGGTGAGGTAACCTCCTCAGGTAGCAGATTCCGTTGTAGAACTTCATTCACCCTTTATTCCCTGGCAGGGAAGGGGGTGCCATTTTGTGGTTCATCTCAGGTGCCCAAATGTCTTGGGCTGGCCCTGCTGTTTGTTCTGAGGAACAAACTGAAGAATTATCAGATCAGAAGCTGCAAATCTGCAGACACATTTTCCTATACTGAACCTGCTTTGTGGTTGTACCTCAGTGTAGTTGGGAAAATGTGCTGGGAATCAATATGTGAATGATCCTTCTTTGCAGCAGGGGCTTGGTCTTTCTGACCTCTTGGTCTCTTTTACCCCAACACATAACCAGGGATGTAGCATGGGGGGGGCGCTTCTGGAGCGATTGCCCTGGGTGCATTTTTCGGGGCGGGGGGAGGAGGCATGCTGCTCAGCTCTGCACACCCAGTCTGAGGGACTAGGATCGATGCATGGCTGTTGTGTCCTCACGCCACTTACCCCAGATTCCAGTCTTGCAAAGTGAGTTCACAGTCAGAAATGTATCTGGCTAGTACTCAGCAGAGAGAAAATCAATCTGCCATGAGGCTCCCTCTCACGGAAGTTTAATTTAATTGGTTTTCTCCCCCCTCCCCCCTCCCAAACATAGCTGTGCCACACTGGGATTTATCTAGGCAAAGGGTGTTTTCATATTGCACATGAACCCTCGGTCCACCCTTTCTCTGTTGGAGCCAAGCAGTGATGATTTATATATGGCATGGAATGAATACCTAAAGCAATTTTCTCTTTTTCTTGTGTTTACACCTTCTGGAAACAAAGCTCATGGGTGTGTGGAGTGTGATTTATGATCGAGAGAAAAAGGGCAATGTCACGAGTTGCCACTTTTGTGTATGCCAAACAGCTGCCTACTGGGAAGCAGGGTAGCACAGAGGACTTGCTTATATCTGGGTTCTCAACAAAAAACCTTCAGTTTTAGGACTGATTTCATGAGCTGCTTTTTTTCATATAATTTGGTGATGTTTGAAATCACAACCTGGTGAGCTCAAGTCCAAGACTGAATAGTAGATGTCTCCTCCATGAATTTATCTAATCCCATATTAAAGCCATCTAAGGTAATGATCAACACATCTTGCCGCCTTTGCAGACTACCTCAGTGTAACAGGTTTACATTGGCTCTGCATTGTTATTTTTACTGATTTTTATTTTAGTACTCTTGCTTGCTGAATACTGACAAGGAATAATTTTTTTTTAAAGAATGGTAACGAATGCTACCTGCAGAAAGAGCTTGTGCAACTTGAAGCAACCTGATTGACGCAAGGATTGTGATTCAGTACTTCTCCAGTGCTGTGCCAAATAGGAACTACGTGGTTATAAGGACTTCTATACATACTGGAGGCAAGACCATTAAAAGGGGAAACTGAAGTGCCTGTAGGCTACAAATATGCTGTGTAACTGCATTCCAACCACTCCCCGTTAGGCTAGAGGTATAAGCCAAGTAGGAGGGCAGCTGCATGCGTCACAAGTGCACAGCACCAGAGGAACATGGATCCTGTGTTACAGGCTTTGCCATCATTGAGAATAGCTCTAAGTCAAATCACATTTTGGGGAACTTTTAAGCTTAGCAATTTAGCACCACTAGTGGGCAGATAACTGCATACACTCAGCTCAGATGTGCTTCTTACTGTGCCCCTTTTAGTTTGCAGCACACCTAAATGCAAGGAAGTCACACCTCTCTCTTCTGCTCACCTTGTGAATGACTTAATTAACACATGAGCACACATAGCCCAACATAAAAGACATTACCCCCATTTGGGCATTCTTGCTCCTGTGTTTGTCAATATGAGAGTGATGTGCTGAGGAGCTCTGCGACCCTCCCTCCAATAACCTTTGCAATAAGAACCTAACAGTTTGTAATGACAGAGTCTTTGCACATAGTAATGGGGGTTTCAAGTAACAAAGAAGCCTTAACATCAATTTCTATCTATACCTGTGAAATTTTATTAAAATTCAGAGACTGAAGACACCTTGAGTTTGATAAAGAACTTTAATGGAGTTTGTGGTACACAAGATGATAATTCTTACATGAAGAACTGAATCTTTTCGGCATTAATCAACCAAACCAAGCAGTGCAATAGAATATCAATGTAATAGTTTCCAAAAAAGCAAAGCTTACTTTGGTAAAATACTCCATTTTCTACCAAAGAACCAGGCTGTCATTCCAAGTTGGCCAATAATATTTCCAGTGAAACAGTATGTGTGTAGCATTTCTCCCATGAGAAGGCCCTGCCAGTTATGCCAGCTGAATTCTGCCAGACCAGCAAGAACTGATAGACCCCCAGACTGCTACAGCCATGATGTACAAAAGGCATAACTTATTCTGGCTGCAATCAAGACTGTCTTAAAAGGGACTATAGTTTAGTAGCAGTGCATCTGCTTTGCATGCAGAAGGTTCCAGGTTCAATCACCAAAATTTCTAGTTAAAGGATCAGATGAGAAAGTCCTCTGCCTGAGACCTTAAAGAGATGTTGCAAGTCAGAGTCAACAATACTGGGGTAGATCCATAAACAGCATTATCTGGAGAGCTAGTCATACATATATTCTGGCGTATAGTATTGGGGATTACCAAACTATGTGCCAATAGGGCACACTAGTATACTGCAAAATAACACACAGCTCACACTATAGCTACCCACAAAGCATCACAATTGCTCAAAAAGCACTTGGCTAAAAGGAGAGCAAGATGCTAAGATGCATTATTAACTCAATTTGCAAGAGGTATACCTCCCAATTTTCCACAGAACTCATTAAGAATATTTATGTTTCTGAATGTTAAATGGTGTGTGCTTCTCCTGTTACTCCAGGAGAAAAACCAATGTTGTGCCCTAGGCACCAAAAGTATTGACTACACTGACATCTGCAGAAAATCAGGACTGCTATAAAAGAATGGCAGCTTTCATAAGGAAAGGCACCAGCATTTCAGACTTCAACATACTCCAGTACAGACCAGCATTTGACTTCAACAAGTACCTGTTCAGCCAGTAAATCACTGTTTAGCTTTGGAAAAGTCACTATCTGCAAAATGGAAATGTGAATGACAGAAATAAGTGGTAGAGCAATGTAAGCATTGTATCGCAGTGGTTAATACAGGCCAGAAAAAAAAGAAGCAAGCAGCTTTCATCATAATGCGTTATCACTTTTACTGTACTGAAGAAAATAGTAATCACATTGGAGTTTAATTCTTCTGCACATAGCATCTTTCTTAAGGTTCAAAAATGGAAAACTTTCAATTGTAACAGATTCTCCAGGACTTACTTAAGTGTAGCACAGGCTTCCTCAACCTCGGCCCTCCAGATGCTTTGAGACAACAATTCCCATCATCCCTGACCACTGGTCCTGCTAGCTAGGGATCATGGGAGTTGTAGGCCAAAAACATCTGGAGGACCGAGGTTGAGGAAGCCTGGTGTAGCATATACCTGCAACAGAACAGCATTCTGAGGTGGCAACAGGAATTATACTATTTCAGAATGCTTGGAGGAGGTGTCATTTTTAAATGTTACCCCAGATAATTTTTTAAAGGAAATCTCTGCTAAGTTTTCTACCTGCAATAAGAAGTTTGTTTGTTAGTTTTTGTTTTTAAATGCAAGGAAGCATTAAAAACATTGAATGCTACTTACTGTACATGCAGTCTGGTGATACGGTCCATTCTCCCACTTTAGAAATCCACCACCTCATTCTTAGAAACTGCTTGAACACATGTAACCCACCAGAAGTAACAGCAAAGGAAGGTCCTAGGCTTGTAGTATTCACTGTATATTTTGTTCCTGGAGAACTAAGTGTACATTTCACATAGCTGTTGAAATGATAAATATTGCAGTTCTAATTGAAACATCTATAATTTGTATATCTAATTTATACAGGATCAAATTTATGTATGGATCAAATTGCAGTTTGAAAAGAAGAGGCTATTTAGGTATTGTGCAGGGATTTTACTCTAATGTAATTTTCTTATATTTTGGAACAGTAATTAGTAATAGTTGGTAGTATTAAATATTAAACTTCTCCATATACTGTTTTCCTTAAATCCAATAAAGATTTTATATGATGTTTTAAAGTGCTTAAATCCAAAAGCTGTAGGAAGCATGTAATACATTTTATAAACAATACAGCTAAAATAATGTTGTCTAAAGCAAGCATCCAAGCTTTTGCTACGAATAAAACTACAGGATTGTAAATATTGCAATAAACCTGGGACAGATAGTGCAGCAGTTGCTTAACAGTACATTCACACACACCCCTTTTCCCAAGTGATAATTCAGAGACAGAAACACAAATTATCTCACTTGCTCTCCCCCTGCATATCAGTGCACAGCCCAGTTTGAAACACACTGACCAAAATGCCCTTGAGAAAGAATTTTTATATGTAAACAGCACCTTTGAAGCAAGAATCTCTTGATTTGCAATAGATTTTGGGACCTGAAGCTTAAGGTTTCATTGTAAATAAAGTACTAAAAAATTCATTGGCATGCCATAAAGGCATAGTAGAAATTAAGGCAATCAGTGATTTTGGTATATATCAATGCAAAATGATTTCTCTTTCTAGACACAGAAGAGACCATCCAGCAATACATGGTAAGTAATATATAACTATATATGTAAACTTTATAGCAGCTAGATTTCAAATACATTCTAAACTGAGAGAAGCAACCACTCACAAGACAATTCTTTTTGGTGAGCTGCATGAATACCTGGCCATTTTTTCCCTTTTAGGTTTTTTTAAATATAATTTTAGTACAAGTATCTGGTGTTTTCATAATTTGTTATGAATGAACCTTCACAACTGACTCAAAAATGCAGTGAAGGGTTGAGCAGATTAAATAATAATATGTGAATGGGATATAAATCAGCAAGGGACAGAAGCAAGCATTAGCAGCCATTTTGTGATTTCACCACCTTCTGAAAGCCATGTCCCAAGCTCCATTCAGGTTCTGCGACTTCAGCAGAAAAATTAAAATTAAAAAAGCTTTCTTTTAAATCAAGAGCTAGGATCTTGACTTTTAAAAAACAAACAAACCCAAGATTCTTCACTAGGATTGTGTGCTGCACAGCATGGGCAGGTAGACAGAATGCAAATGGATTTGGCCATAAGGCATTCATCAGTTTTCTAATAAGAACTGCCAAGAGCACTAGTATTCCTATATATTGTCTGCAAATATATTATATTCCCCATATATGTTGAAAGTATAGAAATATTGTTTTGAATGCAGAGTAATACATAGGGAAAAGGACAATTCACTGGAAACTCTATATGCAGTATTCTTTTCCTTGTAAATGAAAGGTATTGTGCTTTATGGCTGTTTTTCTGAAGGCATCTTCATGGGATTCAGGCCAAGCATCTTGAAGTAGGATACCAGTTGCTTAGGAACTTCAGCTAACACTGACTGGTTAAGTGCCTCACGAGGAGCCTGTAACGAAGAAAGAGCAAGACAACATCAGTGACGACAAGAGCAAGAAAACGAATGGTTTTCATAGTTGGCTTTGGACATTGTTATTATTAATTTAAAAAAAAATTGTACAAACAATGCTATGAGAAATTCTGGGTCAAACAACGGATTATGGTTTACTAAACCATGGTTTAGCATTACATGTGAACTGTGTCCAGCAGCCTCACTATGATTTGTTTACTGCCAACAAACCACAATCTGAAGTTATAGTTTGTGGTTGGATTATGAAACTTGGCTTGTTTTGCCTACATTGTAGCATTATGTGTGAACCAAAGAGTTTTCAAGAAGTAAATAATATTGCCTGCTGACAAAGTATAACTCTCTGGAAGAGTTAGGTATTCTTCAACTTACATTCTGGAACCTCCTGAAGGGCACAAACTGGACAATATCTCGTGCAGCTGGTTCCCCTGACAAGGACTTTAGAACACCATCGTCTCCATCAAGGAATTCCATGGCTTTGAACTCAGCGCTCCCAACCCCAATGATAATGATAGACATGGGCAGCTTGGAGGCACTGACAATGGCTTGCCTGGTTTGGTCCAGATCAGTGATCTCCCCATCTGTGATTATCAGCAAGACAAAATATTGCTGCAAGAAAATTAGATTAGTCAATAGAGGTTGACTTCAAATCTTAGGCAAGAGTTAAGGAAGGGACTGAAAGGCTGATGTTTTTATACTTCTGTGTTTGCTCAATTATAAAGAACGATCAGCACACTGTGTCTCACAACTTCGCAAAGCATGAAAGAGTAAAAAAAACACTGGATTGAAAACAATAAAATACAGTAAAGTAACTTTAAAAACCCAGTTCAATTCTCAAACCAGCTATTTCACGTTAGCTTTATTTGAAATTATTTTGGATAGAATTAATAACCTAGGCTTTAGTACTTCAAGGGTTCACACACACTTCCATTTGTCCCGTGATTTCAAGTTGTGGGTCCAATAGGTTTTAGGTTTGTCCCACTGCTTTCTCATGGAAAACCCGTTGTTTATTGCTGAATCAGAACAAACATCAATCAGGTTTTCTGTGGATTGACTTTGTTCTGATTCAGCAGTAAACAGGTTTTCCCGGGGAAAGCAGTGGGAGAAATGTAAAGCGTCTTGGACCCATGACTTGAAAGCACCAGACAAACAGAAGTACAGTATGTCCTAACTCTACCACATGGGAATGAATTGCAGAGAAAACACAGAATTCAGAGGGTAGAGCCTGATTACAAATCCATTCAGTATGTGAAGTTTCATGGTAGACTATGGCTTCACAACAGTGAAGTAATGAAAGAATACTAGCACACCTTTAAATAAATGCCTCTTGTGACTTTCCCCCCCAATCCATCACTTAAAAACAAAAACATCCAAAATATTAAATCAAACAGACTCACAGAAGCAGTATTTTGCTGTGCTGCCTGAGCAGCAAACCTGGCAACATGATTTATAATTGGGGAGAAATTTGTTGGACCATAGAGACGAATCTGAGGCAGTGCCTGGCGATATGCATCCACAATTCCCTGGATTCCTGAAAAATGGAAACACCAATTGTTATTGCAATAGTTCGTGTGTATGTATGCTGCTTATTTCCCAGTGTTCTCCATAAACCCTCCCACAGTTATTCAACTTTTATCCTTTCTGTCACAAAATGGAAATGGCAATCTAATGTGTGCACAATAACTGAAGCTGAGCAGACACGCCTTCCCCCAATTTCACCACATTTGTAGGGTGTGTGAATCAGTTATTTTCAGAGGATGGCAAACCATGTACTGCCTGCAGCACATAGCATAATTCTTGGAGCCTTGCAGAGGTGGTCACTGGCTGCCAAGAGGACTGTGGCTACAGAACAGGTGGAGTGGCAAAGAAAATATACCAAAAGTCATGCACAAAAGTCCTGACAAAAACTCTAGAAGCTCTGCTGGTCCTGTTCTTTATTTTTAATGGAACATACTCTCTGATGCACACTTTGTCAAATTCGATTACTGGGTCATGAAGATTACTAAATGCTTACCTTGGCAATAGGGATTTGTAGGGTTAAAGTTCAATGCAAATTCATGGGATACCTGGGAAAGAGACACACTTAGTCATGTAGCCAAATACCAAGGCATTTGAATTAAGAAACACTTGAGCTAAGAAACTCACCTTCCAGTCTGGAGGAACTTGAGCTCCAAACCCAAAGGCAGGGAACAGTTTGTCACTGAAAGATGTAAGGGGTAGAGGAGGAGGAAAGATAGACATGTTACCTTCAACTGAACAAAAACAATTCATAGTTACCACTGCTGCAAGCTGGCAGAAACTGCATGCTACCTCAGAAACCAAAACTGCTAAAAGCGAAGCAAGCAGTAAGAGTGCAGGCGAACGAGGCTTCCAGGAGCCAATGTTGTAATCGAATTGACTCCTCCTTCAGTTTAAAATGTCAGGGGAAAATGCACACTCATCCCATGAGCAGTGATCATTTTCATTTATACATGACTGTCTACAGCTCTTGCTCTCAAGTACCGAGACTCAGCAGTGTCATTTTATGAGCAAGCAGAAAAGCAAAACAATCACTTACTCTCATGAAGGAACCAACAAAACAAAGAACAATCTACTGCAACTCTCACTGAATTACCATTCTCAGCAATAACCCGAGATGCAGGAGATGCATAATACATAAAGGTTGAAGGGACTGAAGTTACTCAGTCAAATACATCACTTTTAACTCTATTAAATTTCACTTATTACTAACGCTCGCAGCTAGAGCAGCTAAAAATAGTTTTAACATACGTGTCATAATCCTGTACCACGTTCCCCACACACCAGATGGCGGTCAGGTATTCATTTATCCCATTTGGACTGATATAGTGAAGAGAATCTGGTGACTTTGGATCTCCATTGGAGCCGGTGAAATCTACACCCACCTGACACAATAACAAAGAACACAAAGATAAGATTTCTTTCTAGAAACAGGCAACCAAAGAAAGCCCAACATCCATGGAAGTTGACTTCAAGCATACCTAACACCAGTGAAGAATGCTGCTGAAATAATCACTAAAAAACTCAAGGCAGCTGAAGAAAGGTCAAACATTAGGTTCCCCCAAAATGCAACCAGGGAGACTATGTATTAGAAAGATCAGTGAATTCATTTTGTTTAGTCTGGCAGATATACAAGCAGCAGACTTATTCACTGACAGATCTAGTAAACTGGTTTTTTTGCAGTTTAATGCAATGGCTTTTTCACAGGAATATATAAATGCTTGAGTTGTTTTAAATTAGGTGGAAAAGGCATGTAAACAGGTGACCCAACTCACAGTGAAATTAATTTGGCAGCCTCCCATGATGTAATCCAGGAAAGAATATTCCATTTCAATCTGAAAAAAACAGCACACAACTGTTACAACTTCTACCCTACAATCACAGAATAGCAAACTCTTCTGTATGAAATGCTCCTTACTTTGCAAGACTTGACTCGAACAATGCCAGAGTTTTTATAGCTCTTCTTCTTTCTCTTCTTCTCGGGGTGAATACACTCAAATTCCACCTACAAAGAAAGCAACACACATCAAAGGAACTTGTTCTAGTTAATGAAATGAAACCACATAGTTCACATTTTAAGATACACAGGACAAGACCCAATTAGAAAAAATAATGGTAGCCATGCATACTGGCAAGTGATCACAGCTTGACCGCCGGGTCAGCCCGACACTAAATGGAACCATGCAGACCCGTTGGGAGCTCGCTTTTGACCTCTGCGGGAACCTTCAATGTCCTGGTCGTCCCCAGGACCTTCTCTGGGGCACTCGTTGCCTGCAAGCTGCCTAAAAACTCCAAAAAGCAGCAACCAGTTCGCTGCGATAGCAAACCTGGCTTCCTTTCCCCCTCGCGGTAAACCAGGAAGCAGAAATTAGATATCTTGGGTTGCTGAACACAGATGACTTTAAATACATCTATTGCTTCCTAGGAACTGTAAAGGGTGCTGGGAATTGTAGCTCTGTGAGAATCAATTTATTGTTTCTATGATTCTTCTTTGGGTCGCGGGTGGCGCTGTGGGTGCCTAGGGCTTGCCGATCGAAAGGTCGGCGGTTCAAATCCCCGCGGCAGGGTGCGCTCCCGTCGCTCGGTCCCAGCGCCTGCCAACCTAGCAGTTTGAAAGCACCCCCGGGTGCAAGTAGATAAATAGGGACCGCTTACTAGCGGGAAGGTAAACGGCGTTTCCATGTGCTGCACTGGCTCGCCAGATGCAGCTTTGTCACGCTGGCCACGTGACCCGGAAGTGTCTCCGGACAGCGCTGGCCCCCGGCCTCTTGAGTGAGATGAGCGCACAACCCTAGAGTCTGGCAAGACTGGCCCGTACGGGCAGGGGTACCTTTACCTTTATGATTCTTCTTTGCAATGAGAAATAGGTTCAATTAGTTAATAAAAGAAGGTAAAAGTAAAAGCTCACCGGAGAGCTGCCACCTGCCTTCTGTAGCTGGGAGAGGTTAGTTTCAAAAATGCCTATCAAGTCATGTGACCCATCACTATCATAATCTGAACAGTGCACCTGAAAGGAAAGAAACAGCAGGCAATGGACAAGCAGAACTTTATAAGAGAGAATGACTGCTGCTCACCGCTTGGTCTCTCGCTTCCAACAGCTTTGCAGTGATGCATGTGAACTCCCCTATCAAATCTGAACTGGTGCTGTCATCCATATCACTAACTGAAACCTAATATTAAGAGAGAGACCCAAAAATGAGTCCTTGAGGAGAGCCATGGGTACGAACCTGTTTAGTAGGCAATGGAAATGCAACTAAAATGCTGAGCAGATAAAAAAAGAAGAAAATGATTGTTCCAAGGCTAAATTAAGTAAAAATCCAGTTATAGAAGCCAAGCAATCAATTGAAATTAAGTCTTATATAAGCCTTATAAAAAGAAACAATGGGAACAAAACAAAAACAGCACAAAAACCCAAGACATTCAACAGCAAAGAAGAGCCTTAACACAAACCGTATAATCCAAAGTTCCCTCTTATTTTAAGAACTTTGCATGATTACTCTTCCCTGGTGATATCTAGTCATGCAAAAACCTGCAAGCCTCATTCTCAAAAGTCAAATGAAATATGACCTGAATGTCCATGCTAAGCCATTTAGATAGTCTCCAATGGAAGGAACACAGGACTCAATTGAGAACTGCTATGTGTTTGGGGCTTAAAATAACTTTGAGTAATGCTATAGTTTAAACAAGAGGTAGCTTTCAACACTGCCCTTGTTTACCAGCAGATTTAAAAGATAGGAATTACGTCTAGATACAATATACGGCTTACATATAAATGGCTTGATCGTAAATATATTATCTTGAATGCACATCCCTCTAATTTGTTTGTGACCAACATTCAGTGATGTGTTTTTAGGAGTAAAGTAAGATTTAAAACAGCACAAGCCAACAGTGTGCATCCTAGAACACCATCAATTGAAAAGCAGTACCTTTCAGTAATGGCATAGATAGGGGGGGAAATGTAGCCTTCTCACCAGATTAGGAGGTGACAAGTGCTCCTGGTTTAGACTTGAAAATCAAATTGCAAACCTGACTGAACCAAGGAGGCGATGCTCTTTTCATCTTTTATCCCCTGGTCTATCTACACACCAACCATTATCACTCTTGTCTTGGATTTAGTTTCAATTGGCTCTGCTTAGTTTCAATCTCCCTCTGCTCAGGCAGGGAAAGCTTTTGCAAGTGCAGATCCAGAAAGATACATGAATGTAAAATGCTCTTCTCTCCCTGCTTGGGTGGGAAGGACATGCCCTTTATAGGTGCAAATTTGGTGCTGTCATCCAGCATGCTCATGCATATTCTGAATAAACAAAGAAGAATGAGAGCACTCCAGCACAACCCCAAGGACAGTTACTAGAAGGTTATTAGAATGACTGTTCACCTGATTCCCCTGGGAATGGCTGGGCAGGTCAAGAGCTGAGTCAACTTACCGCAGGCCTATTTACACATGCCGGGTCCCACAGTTGTACTATCAACTGCTCTTGCTGTAAGTTCTTACAAACCCCCTAAAGTCATAATTTCCTTCATTAATCTCCAAGTAGAGATAATCTACTGACACTGCTAACACACCTTCAGTTACATAACCAGGACATGACCCTGGTTAGAAATACCCAATCTAGTTGTGATCGCCAAAAATGGAAGGTTTGACAATGAGCAACAGCTGAGGGGATCCTCAACATGTATGTTTTATTCCTCCAATTGTGACTATCTCACTAAAGGTATCTAGCATCTTCCATTCCTTTACATGAGTATAATACTCCCTCTTCCACATATACAGCTCAGCTTCTCCCAAGCAGCCTTAATTTACCAAGACAGCCAGCACAAAACGTAAGAGCTGCCCATCTGGACTGGATCAAAGGACCATCTAAGTCCAGCATTCTGTTGTGACAGTAGCCAATGCCAGGGGTGGAGACCTGTGGCACCTAGATGTTGTTGGACACCAATTACTGTAAGTCCCAGATAGTATGGCTAACAAGCAGGGGTGATGGGAGTTGCAGCCCAGCAACATCTGGAGGGCCAAATGTTGCCCACCCAAGGGCTGTGGGAAGCCTGCAAGCAGGCTAGAAAGTCCAGGTTGTGAAATTTGGTTGGCCAATATATTAAAAATCCTATCTTAAATGGCAATTTTACTGGGCAGTGGATATGACTTCACTTCTGAACATCAGCAAATTAAGCATATTAAACAACTGCATTAGATACTTGGAAGTGCATTTTTTTAAAAAGCAATGGACTCGTGGAGGCTTTGCAGTCACTATATAGTTTAGAATGTTTGGGTATGAAGATAATAATTTCATTAATTAAGCCACAAAAACCATAGCTTAAAAACAGAGCCAAGCATCCTCCAAAGGGCATTTGGGTACACTCAGGTCATATTTTCAAGCTTTCCCACAGAACCAGCAATACTACAGACTTACTTTTGAAAATTCAAGCCGCTATTTAGGTCTTCATGATCTTGGTCTTCCATAAAACTACATTTAAGCGTGTAGGATTAAATAATATTATTTATTATTTTCAGACATAGTTGTAGTCCACAGTGGATGTACTGCAAAAACTAGTCTATACAGAAAGACAGCTCTGGCAGATGATGTTTCCAGGTTAACCAATAAACAGAACAAGGGTTCCTGCTCAGTTAGAGGGATGGAGAATAGCTCATATTGCCAGTATTTTCAGTGCTGCAAGTATATTTCAAAGAAATAAATGGGTAAGCACACAGAAGGAAATCTGGTGCAAAAATAATGGCAATCTAATTAAATTATTGGGCAGCCACACATTATTTGGTTTTAGTTCTTTCACAGTCAGACTTCATATTGCAAAATATGTTTATAATTAAATCAAATGGGTTCTCTAACCTGTATTTTATTTTTATTTTTTAAAGTTAAATCATTGTCATCACCTTCATTGGTTTGTTGAAGTCACCACCACAGAATGTTTGCAGAGGAACACTGAACTTTCTCCAGCAGGGATTTAAATTGTTCTTAATTACCTATAAAAGAAATCCAATTACAATCAAGCGCCTGAGATCTCTCCTCATCCTACAAGTACATTATGACAATGGAATTCCCTCACCTAGATTTCCGCAGATTATTATTATTTAAATAATAATAATTCTGTTCCAATAGCTGCATAATAATTTTCTGGATGAAAAGTAGAGTACCATTATGATAAGACATAACTCATTGCTTATAGGCAAATATCTATTAATACACTTGATGTGTAATAAACATATATGTATTTTCTGTATTTTTTAAGCCAATTTCTAGTTTCATACCTAGATAAATTTAAACATGCATCTCAGCTGAATGTGCACAGTTTGGCATAAGTATGAGATTTTGGGTGGCTACAGCTGCAAAATTTAAGAGTTGCTGCAGTGCCTTCCAGACATCCCAACTGGCTTGTACATCACTGTCAGGGAACTGACATCGGAGCCAGGAGTGGAGGCAAGGCTCCCAAGCGATGCCGGAGAAGGGCCCAGCAGGGAGAGAGGGGACTCATCGGCTGGGGAAGGAAATCAGCGTAACACCAGGGATAAAGGGGGGCGGATGGGGGAATCGGAGAGGGGGCTCCAGGACTCTTCGCCGGAGACCAGCGGGGAGAGCACAGGTCCTCCGCTACCCACACCCACCCTGCGCAGAAGACTTCCTTGCAGGGAAAGTAGGCGTAGACTTGGCGTCAAAGAACTTCTTTGCTAGAAGAAGTTCAAGAAACGCCCACTGACGGATTCTGCTAGCGACTGAAACAGCCACGAAGTGAAGGGCTGTCCAGCCAGGAAAAGGTTTAACCAGGCAACCTCGCCAAGAGTGGCGGCAACTTACGCACGAGCAACCCCATATAACCATTACAATCACTGCCCAAATATGAGGAACTTATAGTGGGTTGAAGTCTGAGAACCACTAGCAGAAGAAATTACTATGTAATGCAGCCCACTCTGCCCACTGAAAAGGTGTTTCTGAAGGTCGGAAGCCCTCCGGAAGAGTGTGGGATGAGGAGGTATCACCCAAAGTCTGGCCGAAGAACCTTGGATTGGCAGAGCTCCATTTATGCATAATGCCTCTGCCTGATTTTGTCCAAAGAAGTAGCAGCTCCATTTTTTTGCAACTGAGTTCATTCAGAGTTCATTAAGATATAGCAGCTCCTGAAGTTCAAAAGTTGAATCACTGTGTAAATCCTACCTCTGATCGGTAGACAAGCTGCCATTTTCCACCATCACTCTCCTTATAAAACTCCAAAAATGGATCAGATTTGCCCAAAAAATCCTGCATAGAAAAAGAACCTTGATCTTTATACAAATAATAATTCAGGATGTAAGAACTTCTAGAGCAATATACCTTTCTGCTATTCATATTATATCTATTATTACTGGCAACCCCCCCAAACATTCAACGAATAACAGCTTATTTTCAGTCACAGATGTTTCTGTTGGGTCCTTTTGTTCATTTAGTAGCCTGCAAATAATGCACGCCTATGCTCAGCTAAGGCAAACTATAAAGTGCTTTAAGCACCAAAATCCATGGTAGCGAGAGCTGAAATTATTATGCTTCTCTAGGAAATCTTTACTTCAAGAATTAACTTCAATAAATGAAAAAAGCTTTACAAAATAAAAATAATAATCACCTTTAATTTCAAGTGTGGTCTACACACATGCCTCTCACATTCAACCTTCCTCCCCCCCTTCGAAGCAACAGACAGGTCCATTCTCATGTAAGCCCTTAATTACTACACTTATTGCCATTTCCTTCTTGATGGTTCTGTCATGACAGACCTTGTGAAACCTATTCACACAGGTACTGCTATAGAGCCAGTGTGGGGAAGTGTCCAGGGATCTAGTCCCCACTCAACCATAAAGCTCAGTGGGCCAGTCAAGCCTCTCAGCTTAACCTACCTCACAAGGTTGCTGCGAGGATAAAATGGAGTGGGGAGAGCTCTGTACACCACCTTGAGCTCCTTGGAGGAAAGATGGGATATAAATGTTGGTTCAAGAACGGAATGAACTGGAAAGAGAGTTACTTTCAATATACCATTTACCTTTTTGTCTAAATTCCGGGCTTCAACATCTAAGGACACAACTCTAGTGTCTTTAATCTCTTCTGCAGAAATCTAAAAATTCAAGGGGAAATAATTTCAGTGTGATTTTGGAAAGTATTTCTAATGTGAATAATGCAGACTGTTCAAATACACAAATTATAAAACAAATTCACCAATGTACTTCACAGTTAGTTTAACCAAAGGAGAAATATGTGAAGCTATTATGTTCCAAATACATTCACATGAAGCAGCAGTGTTATTTACTTCCTAAATTCCTCCTGTGATAATGTGACTGCTGTGGAATCCAGAAGCTGTCTGAATTACTTGCAAAATGGTTTTGGTTTTTTTAAAGCAAACCTGAACCACTTCATACTCCACACATACATTTGACAATAATGAGGTTAGTTGTCCTGTTTCACACCCCTCATCTTTTCATTTTTTTTAAAAAAAATATGTTTAACTATCAGAGGTCTGATTTAGCCCTATTGAAATGAATGGGAATGGGAAACTACAAAATGTCTATACTATTCCCAGCAACTTCTCAAAATAGGATAGGCAAACCCTTAGCATGTATGCCTATATAATGAATTCTGTAGCACTTACCGTATTTTTCGCCCCATAGGGCGCATCGGCCCATAGGGCGCACCTAGTTTTTTTGGGGGGGGAAATAAAGGGGGGAAAATTATTTTTCCCCCAGGTGTAGGGCTGGGGCGGGGGAAGCCCGAGCTTCCCCCGACCCCAGAACAGGCTGCTATCCGCAAGTGGTGGGAGAGCTGCACAACTTCGTGCAGCTCTCCCACGGCTAGCGGAGAGCTGCGCAAAGCCCGAAGCCTGGGGCGTGCTGAGCTCAGCGCGCCCCAAGCTTCTGGGTGCAGGCAAGATCTCCGCTAGCTGTGGGAGAGCTGCGCGAAGTCTCGCAGCTCTCCCACGGCTTGCGGAGAGCTTCCTGAAGCCTGGAGAGCGAGAGGGGTCGGTGCGCACCGACCCCCCTCGCTCTCCAGGCTTCAGCGAAAGCCTGCATTCGCCCCATAGGACGCACACATATTTCCCCTTCGTTTTTGGAGGGGGAAAAGTGCGTCCTATAGGGTGAAAAATACGGTACCTATTTTGATTTTTTTTAAAGGCCTGTACATTCCTGTGTACACACAACACACCCACCAACAATTACAAAAAGGATCACAGGGGTTTGTTGGTCTCCAGGAGTAAATTTCAACCTAGGGTTAATTCTGCTTTGCTTTGACACAGGAGTTAACATAGTCTAAACTTGAAATGTTTATTTCTTATTTGGAAAAAGAAAATACAAACAGCAAACCTCATTAGGCCATTGAGGTTACTGAGGTACATTGGCCCACTTCCACTATTTACTATGAGGCCAGTATTTCACTTAGATATTATTTGGTTTCTGTGTTGTTTCCTCTTCTGTTATAAGCCAATATCTCATAGTTCCCTTTTTCTCCTCCAGGGCTTCCTGATAGCCCAATAAAGAATTTAAATAGACATTGAGATTTCCAATGTACCCCAATAGCTTTTGTATTGGATCACTTTTTTTAATATGATACTTAAAAAACACTATTTTGTCTGTTAAACTGGAGTAATTCTGAAATCGATCATAATTTTTAAATTTATGTTTATTTCAGATAGTTCTATATCACTTAATATTTAAAATTAATGGTATATATATTCTTAAAAGAAAAACACTCACAATTCGATTTGTTCATAAAACCAGAAAATTACCTTAAAATGCCTGCTGAAATAAGGAAGACTTTGTCATGTGATTGAAGTTCAGCAAAGGATGCCTGTCTAATCTCAGTTGGGCGGGAATTCCATAGACGTGGAACACCCCCCACCCCAAACACTAAATGAATGGCTCCTAGTAGTTATGAGCCACGCAGCTGAGCTATGGGGGACCACCAACAAGGATTTTAAAGGGTTCCCCAAAGCAATTATTGGTGAAAAAAATTGTAGAGGAATCTTAAACTAGCCAGAAATGAGTTTCTTACCGTAACAGTGCCTTTTCCTGCAGGTTTTCCTTTCTTCAGCATTAAAGGCTGAGTGACAGTTTTACTTGACACAATCTAAAGAAGAATGAAAACTATGCATCCATTACAAAAGTCACATAAAGTGATATATTCTACCCTGAGGCAGAAATGTGAAGGAAGAAATATCATTGGCAAGAAGCCAATTAACATGCTGTCAACACAACAGACATTTTTGCAGCTATCAGTTATAACAGCCAATCATAACCATTTACATAGTGTGAAATTTTATCATGAATCCCAAAAGCATTTGCCAAGATACATGTCAATGTAACTATATAAGTGTAATGAGAAACAGATTTGAACTTTTACGTGATTTAACCATTTGGATTTTCAGACAGTTCCCAAAGCCTCAGGATGCATTATTTTAAATTAAAAGGACAAACACAATAAGGATCAAGTAAACTCACATGCCAAGGTGCTGAAAGGATTGTGTAACTCAGCCCTAAGAACAACATCCAATGCTGTAACAACATGTTATGGCAAATGACTTGCTGCCACCAGCAGCCCCTTATCCAGAGCTTTCATTGTCAGCAATGTAATAGCTCTCCTTTACATCCACAGGTGTGGCAGTGGGTGTGCTGGACTGTTGCCTTGCCTTGGTAATGGACTGGATAAGAGCCAATGAAGTGAAGCTCAATCCAGATGAGACAGAGGCTCTGTTAGTGGGTGGTTCCCTAGACCGCATAGATGGGAGGTTGCCTGCTCTTGATGGGGTTCCATTCCCTCTGAAGGAATAGCATGGAGGTGCCACTGGATCCATTGCTGTCGCTTGAGGCTCAGGTGGCCTTGGTGGCATAGAGTGCCTTCCATCAGCTTTGGCTGGGGACCCAGCTGCACCCCTATCCGGACAGGGATAGCCTAACTTCTGTTGTCTATGTTTTGGTACATGGGGTTGCCTCTGAAGACAGTTCAGCTGGAGCAGAATTCAGTGGCCAGGTTGCTTACAAGGGCAAGACGGTTGGAGCCAATCCTGGCTGAACTGCACTGGCTGCCAATTAGTTTTCAGTCCCAATTCAAAGTGCTGGTTTCAACCTATAAAACTTTAAATGGATAAGGACTACAATACCTCAAGGATCGCTTTCCCCCATATGAACCAACTCAAACCCTGCAATCACTATCTGAGACCCTTCTTCATGTGCCTCCTCCAGGAATGGTCAGGAGGGCAGCAACATGAGAACTGGCCTTTTCTATTCCCTGCTTGTGGAATGCTGTCCCCAGGGACCGGGGAGGCTCGCCTGGTGCCTTTGTTATATATCTTTAGGCGGCAGGCAAACATATTCCTCTATGGGCTTTTAAACTGTGTGTGTGTGTTTATATTGTAAATCACCCAGTGATCTTTGAATAAAGGGTGGGATAGAAATTTAATAAATAATAATAATTATTGTTATTATCCTTGCTGCCAACATAACATTGCTGCATTGTAAGTTTTCCTACCCTATTTCATTGGCACATGTGGGGGCGAGCACTCCTGCAATGCCATGCCACACCTCACATTTTGGGTTACTTAGAGTCAGCATACATCAGGCATAAGGTCAACATCTATTTCGAAGCCGAGGGGTGGGACTGAGAACAACTCTATTATGGAATTATTGTCATGTGCAATAGTCACAGTGAGGTCTGGTTTTAGGGTTGGCAAGACTGATGTTTGCTAGTGTCCAGCAAACAAGCAGGCCCATAGAGTCCTGCACCACCACGCAAAAGGAGGCAATTGATGCAAGTACTTCTACACTTAACTGAAAGCTTTCAGAATATTAACTCCTCCTTTCATCTGTGTAATTAAAAGATGATAAAATAGCATGTAGCATTACAGTACTTGTTTTCCAGTACCTGTCCCAAGGTGCACTCTGCCCCTCCAAGAAAGTCATCATCATTTAAGTCATAGGATTTGTTATCAATGTCGTAAATGCCAAATTTCAGTTTCTGAACTTTCTCAAAATAATAATCAATCCGCAGCTTCTTTGAAAATTGAGGATTCTGGCAATTCTTTATTTTTTCAGTTCGATCCAACTGTAACAATACAACAAGAAAGGGAAATGTCATGCTTAACACTCACATTCTTCAACAGAAAACTAGAGGTGTGATCTAACCAAAGTTAAGTACTTTCTAAGTTCTACTTTCAGTGGGAGAGATTTAAGCCTGTTCTTAATCCCTCTGAAACTATTTGGATTGAAAAGTGCTTCGTTTTAACTTAAGAGGAAGAAAAATGGTTGAATATGCCAAAGTTATTGCAATTTTAGGTGTTTGGCTGCATCTCTTGTTGAAATTCTAGAGCACCTCTGCCAGCCAGTGACAAAAATACTGAGCTAGAGGAACCAATCATCTGACTTGATATAAAGCAGTTTCCTACACAACACTTTTCTGTGGCTGCTTACCACAGGGGAAACAGTTCATGGAAGCATATCTTCCATGGTGGTCTTCTCGTTAAGGACCAAAGAAGCAAAAATACAAAGGAAAACACCAATGTCCTTTCTTTCTGTAGGTTGTTCAGGTCATAAACTGGCCTGAGTCACATGGAATGCTAAGTCAAACTATGACATATTTTGAACAAGCAAGCATGCAAATACACAAAGCAAAAATTATGGCCACTTTGCTCCTTCCCTAAACCATAGTATGAGATTAAAATTATGTCTGATCCTAAGTTCATTGTTTGCCTCACTCCAAGCAAACCACAAAGTACAGCTAAAGTTTGTTTTTGGCTTGCTGCTCAAGGCTTGTTCGGAGGAGACAAAACCATGAACCTGGGTTCCCATGTAATGATAACTACAAGAAAGAAGATTCCACCTAAACATTAGGAAGAACTTCCTGACAGTAAGACAGCTGTTCGACAGTGGAATTTGCTGCCAAGGAGTGTGGTGGAGTCTCCTTCTTTGGAGGTCTTTAAGCAGAGGCTTGACAACCATATGTCAGGAGTGCTCTGATGGTGTTTCCTGCTTGGCAGGGGGTTGGACTCGATGGCCCTTGTGGTCTCTTCCAACTCTATGATTCTATGATATGCTAAACCATGGCATGGCTTAGTTTTGATTAGTGCAGCAGCAGTAAGCCTGGGGGAGCAGCAAGGCAGCTGCAGATTTTGCTCTGTGTGCTCACATTCTTGCTTGCTCAGGCTTACTCATTGTTTTGGATTGGCACTACATGTGACCCAGGCCAGTACAGAAATATACTGCCTTCAATCTTTCCACTGTCAATTACTTGTAGAAGACACAAAAAATAACAAGAGTTATGGGCAATCATGCTGGTCCATACACACACACACACACACACACACACACACACACACACATCTCCCCACAAGCTGCATAATAGTAATAGTTTTTTGTCAAAACAACCAAAACACCAAAGTTGTGAACAGGCTTCTGATTTCTCCTGAACACTTTTTCAGGTTGGATGTTGAGTAAAACCAGA
Organism: Podarcis raffonei; assembly: GCF_027172205.1. Lineage (NCBI taxonomy): Eukaryota > Metazoa > Chordata > Lepidosauria > Squamata > Lacertidae > Podarcis > Podarcis raffonei. The sequence goes on from NC_070607.1 coordinate 68,802,927, forward strand.
AGGGGAGGATATGAAAAAGTTGGGTATGTTGACTCTGGGGCAACTAAAGATGTATTGTCTCCAGATGCAACTTCAAACAGTAAAAAGATTTGATAACATAGTGGAACTTTCAGCATTACAATGGGAATATTAAAAATGCTGATGCTATGTTGTTGCCGGCCTCCTTTCTCCACCAAAAGCCAGAGGGATTGAATTAGCAAATACAAAATTCAGTTAAAAATAATTTATAAAAACTTCCATGATTAAAAAGCTTGGGCTACGTAAAAGCCCTGTAATATTTTTATTTTAAAAAATGGGACATACAAAAAAAACCTGTGAGATTTTGTTGTCATTTAGCGCATTTAATTGCTTAAACCTGTAAAATATTAATCCTTAATTAATTTTAATCAAAACGTCAAGTGTTCAGATGTGTTCAGAAAGGAGACTGCCAACTTCTGGTAGTTTTAAAATTACTAGAAACAATTTCTTACTTCGGTCCATTGGTTTCCACCAACATCTTGAAGCAGGACACATAGAGGATCAGATTTTGAGCCAACATCTTTATCAAGCAGATTATCACATGATATGGACAGTTCCACCTTTGTCACGCAGTGCGCCATCTGTTAACAGAGTGAAAGGAGAATGTTGAATACTCATTAAACAATTAGGTCATAATAATAAGAAATATGCATACAGAATCACAAATCTTCAGAAAATGTCATCTGTGCAAACTGTTTCAGTTTCCTAATAATTTCTTTGGACTGCCATGTATTCTCTTGTCTTAACAGACCATAGAGCTAAATACATTTTCCTCCAAAAATAAAATAAAGAAATAAAAAAGTAATGATCAGGTACACTGCTTTAACTATTTGTCTGACACTCGCAGAAAGATTTGGCCAAATGCCATTTAATACGATGGTGTTAGGGTTGCTTCATACAGTCAGGTTTTCTAGAACATGAAAACTGCATGAAGCTGCACTATTCTTGTGCACATGCGTATTTCCCTGCAAAAACATGCAGTGTAACATTCAAATGGACCAAATGCAAAATGTGATAATCTGCACCTCAGTTTCACACTAATGTCAATATACAACAGAAATTGATCAGGGTTTAACATACAAACTGGCAAACTTTCAGACCACATGGCTCATTACTTTTCTGTTTCAACAGCATCACATGTCCATGGGCAGATGTTATGGAGAGGCTGGCTGACTTGGGATAACCCTAAGGAAATCTCAGATTGGTTGGAAATTAAGCAGGAAGAGATGAAGCCCTGCTTCAGATGCTACAGAAGCAACATCCGGCCCAACCAACCCTTTCATGCATCTAAATTTAGCTGATGTAAAAAGGGATTGTGTGGGGACACCATTTAGGCTTCCCAAACCCACTGCAAAGAATAGCTGTGCACACCTGAGAAGGTGCAAGAGCAACCAGAAGGTCCCAAGAACAGTTAACGTCTGTTTTGTCTCCATTTTTTTTACTTGACACCCTCTCTCTTGTCTATAGGGCCCAGCCACCACACAGGCTTAACCTGTAACAGTAGTTATTTTACCATGGGTAAATATAAATGAGGAAAACCACCACTAAATATTTCATTGTTCATGTTTCATTCCTTGTAGCTCACACTCCTTCACACATTGCCTCCACAACTGGCAAAGTCAGGACATGAAAAGCAGATGCCATAAGACCATCACTCATTACTCCTGTGATACGACTGCAAATCACTTTCTCACACAAATACAAAAGGCAATTCATAAGTAATAATCATCCACGAGTTCAGAAATATCCAAAAGAAAAGGAAGCCTCTGGGCAGACAGGACACCTTCTACAAGATGGGCACTCAAATCACGTGACTATGCACACTCAGAGGAGATATCAGGGTCTGACAGGCAGATATCTCTGATTGGTTTGTAATCCAACAGATGAAAGGGGCTAAATAGGTTTGAGGCCCTGCTAGATTTGTTCATACTTCATGGAATGGCAGATTCAACCCTGCCAGTTTGTTCTGGTTTCAGAGCCTCATAGATCTTCACTTCCTTTCAGAACTCCCACACTGGAAAGGTGGAAGGGAAAGACTTCACCAAAACCTATCGTCCCTCTCATAGCAGCACCATACAACAATTAATCTGAAAGCATATGCCTTGGCAGAATAGCTATGTTCCTTTAAAAAAAAAGCATTTTTATTCAAAATTTCAATAGCATACAAACATAAATGGACGCAACACAAAACTCAGTACATCTGTTGTTATATTTGCCATATAGTCCCAAGCCAGCTATGTTTCTTCAAAAATGTCCTTTTCTTAAATCACACTATTATCAGTTTATGCTGGTTCCAGGCAAATCTGCTATCCCTTGCAGTTAACCAAGTTTAAATGAGTTGCAAAGTTCCCATTCTCCTCTCACTTAAAGAAGCATTAGCTACTTTCCCAATGGCACTGCTAGAAGGAAGTAGCCTGCAACTCACCTACATCAGGTACTGGCAGACTTCAGGCTTGTGGGATCTTGCTTTTTTACTAGAACCCCAAGATCCTCAAAACACACACACTAAGAATTAAATAATTCAGAGCCTAGGAACTCATTTTGAGAGCCTGAATCGAACAAAGCTCACAGTCCTTCCACACGTTTCCCAACCTTTCTTCATTCCAGCAGTATAATGTGTTGGCAGCACTTGTTAATTCTGTTACTGCTTTTTTCAAGCAACTGAGAGTCAGAAATTCTTGTAGAATGTCCTGAGATCTACCAGCAGACACAGATCTATCTTCTGCCCACCCTAAAAGGAAGGAAATTCACCACAAGTGCTACTGCTGAGAAGGGCAAGGGACACTCAACCAGAACTTTTCTTTGAAAATCACCCCCAAGTTAGGGCAATAACAGCAGTAAAGCAGAGAAAACTCATCTTCTTTCCAGCCACTGATCAAACTCTTGTCTGAGATTGCCTGGTCATTCTACAATTTACTATGGTGCTGCCCAAGGCAGGCTGGACTAAGCAATCTTGCATTCTAACTAGGGGGCTGGTGAGAGTTGTAGCCCAAAACATGTGGAGGGCATTAGGTATGGCAAAGGGTGCTTTAAATATTACAAGCTACCCATGAATGTCACTTCCAGATAATATTCAAGTGTCCTTTTGCAACATGTCTTTCTGCAGAAGTATAAACCAGGATGTGTCCATCCAGCAGAAGTTCACCCCACCTTGGGTCAGGTTATAGAGATAAGGCCCCTGATAGCTTCTACTTGTGTTGACCATTTCACCTGGAACATCTTACAATGCTCTTTCCAGTGACTAGATTCAATAGCCTATTGGTTTCTAGTGGTGGGTGATGATGCTGTTTGCTGTTTTGAGTTGTGTCCACATAATACAAAAGCCCTGGGAATAGCTTGTTGGTGAATCTTTCTGCCTGGATTGAAGTATGCCACCAGCTTATCTCCAATCATCCTTTGCATTTGCTTTAATATCACCATTATAGAGTCTCATAAGAGGAGCAATTTCCAGCCTCTGGAAAATTAGGAAGCTGCCATATACCAAAACAGGACAATTAGCGCCTTACTGTCTACACTGACTGACAGCAGGACTAACATTCCTAGCCATGCCTGGAGATGATCAGGATTGTACCTGAGACCTTCTGCATGCAAAGCAGATGTTCTGCCAATGAGCTACACCCCTTCCTCTTTGATGGTTTGGTCAAGTCCTTTAATAAAACCCTCCTGTATATACCATCTCAACCACAAAGATACAATTCCTGATCTTGTGTTATTTGATTTTCAGGCAGTCCCACAGGTCTCCCTGGAATTATCCCCTTCCTCTCTCCCACAGCTCACAATCTTCCATAGGGGAATCATGGGACAGAACAAACACAGCAACCCTGGAGCCTCAGATACAGAAATCAGTAGTGTTTATAGATGGTGTTGATTACATACAGAATACGGTAGCTTGACTAGGGTTCGGATAAGAAAAGGTACCACAAGAAGGAACGACAATATACCTGGGGATAAGGATTTTTAATAAGCCTAAGGTTACACAATACTTGTCAGATGTCTGAAGTATTTACTCCGAATTTGTTGCATGGCGGGCATGGGAGGAGCATTTCTCTCAACTCACCAGGGACAGATGAATTCACCAGCTGAATTCCAGTTTTCAGCTAATAGGGATAAACATAATGCAGCCCAGGCAGAATAAGGGCAGTGTGCTAAAAGAATAGGCAGCCTCACTGATGTCAAATTTGCACCACAATTTCTTTAATCCAACAATACAATACCACTCCCAGGAAGGTGCAACTGCCCAAAAGAAAGCAGGATGCAACATACAACAACAACAATAAACTTTTATTTATATCCTGCCCTCCCCAGCCGAAGTCGGGCTCAGGGTGGCTAACATCAGATATATAACGTTGGTATAAAATCAAACAATAATTAAATTACCTCCTAAAAACATGTCAAAATCAAACTAAAATCTAATTAGATGGCTTTCTGCAGGGTTAGGCTTAGGAAATGTAAGTGCTCATCGATTATCTTATATGGGCCTGTGAGAATGCTGGGAGGCCTCTTTCATATTAGTTCTTATACAAAAAGAAAAGGGGAGTCAGGCTGAGCCCTGACCAAAGGCCTGGCAGAACAACTCCATCTTGCAGGCCCTGCGGAAAGATGTCAGATCCCACAGGGCCCTGATTTCTTGTGACACAGTGTTCCACCAGGCCGGGGCCAAGGCCAAAAAGGCCCTGGCCCTGGTCAAGGCCAGCCTAATCTCTCTGAGGCCTGGGATCTCCAAGGTGTTATTATTTGCAGACCATAAGGTCCTCCAGGCGGCGTACCAGGAGAGGCAGTCCCGTAGGTATGAGGGTCCTAGGCCATATAGGGCTTTATAGAGTTTCAGGAAATGCTGAGTTAGAATACTGTGGAATTATTTTGTAGCCTTATTGTATTGGTCCTCAAGCCTAATGGCTCAACTTGGATCCAGCGAGATTTCTGGCAGGTCAATGCTGATCCTATGTTTTGTGTTGGTACAGGCTGAGTAAAGCCTGTTTCATCCACATTCATCCTTTTCAACGGAAGACTATTGCTTTAAGAGCATGTAACTTCAAGACTAGGCGACTGCAATGTCCTCTATATGGGATTTCCCATTTTTGTCTGGAAACTGCAGTTAGTGCAAAATGCAGCGGCATGATTGCTGACAGGAGTCTGTTGGCATATTACACCTGTGCTTGAAGATCTGCACTGACTGCCAGTTCACTACCAGCCTGAGTTGTTCTTATTGGTATAGAAAGTTCTTATTGGTATAGAAAGTTCTGTTTGGAACCGGTTTAAGGGATTGTCATAGCTCATGCGTGCAGTTTCACTTTGATCTGCAAAAGAGGCACTTCTGCTAGCGCCATACAATATCCTTTCTGCGTTTGTAAGGAGTCTTCCTTTGGCACCTATACTTTGCAGCTCACTACTGACATTAAGCTAGAACCATCACTATACTCCTTTTGATGCCTATTGAAAACCTTTCTGTTTTGGCAAGTCTATCCAGGCAGACGGTTTGGTTATATCGGTTCTAAATTTTGCTTCAGATGTTTGATTGTGATTAGATGCTTTTAATATATTTTTTAAAATTAAAAGGTCCCCTTTCAATAAAATTTGTAAGCCAGTTTCATGGCTCCTCTAATGTAAAAGTGCAGAGTAAGCACTAAAATAAATTAAGCTATTTTTGCCTGTCTTGCTCTCACACGTAGCCAGCTCAGAAACTGATCACAGCAATAATGTAAGAATACTTATCCAAGTCAGACCTAAGTTTTAGGTAAGCTAACAAGAGAAACTACTCACTTCGAAAGCTCTAATCCAATTGTCAGTGCATACTGAATTATTAGCATATGGTATTAAGGGAACATAAAGTACAATTAAATTTTATATTGATATAAATGCTGTATGATCAAGGTCTGATCACAGAATCTGTAGAGAATACATACAATTAAAAACCATTCACACAAACAGAAGCAATATATGAAAGCTTGCATTAGAAGAACAAAGAATACTTTATTCTTCCTATTAAAGAAAGCATACATCTTCTCTTTCTTGCTCACAAACTAAAGTAGATGATCAATGGTATAATCTAGTGTGTTATTATTTGTGCTATTGTATTTGAATTGTCTTTTATGGACCACTTTGAGCGCAATGTATTTGTGTAAAATGCAGAACATAAATAAACACATAAATACTATCGGCAACTTCCTGTGTTGCATCATTTCAGCAAATACACTGGTGGTTACAGCTTGTGATTTGTCTGGAGTGAGACAAACCACATGTCCAGGTTCAGATGATGCACTAAGCCAAATTGTGGCTTAGCTCACAGTAACACAGCAGCAGTACCAGTGAGGACAAGCAAAGCAGACACTATCTATTCTCAAGAACCGCACCTTAGCGCCAAGCCATGATTAGACTTAGCATTACATGTCAACTGAGCCAATGTCTCAATACGCCCCCACAATTAAGGAGAAACTCCCTACAAATAGAAAGCTAGAATACCAGGGTGGCTAGGTTAAAACCTTCTCTGCAAATGTGCAATTTGTTATTGGAAGCAGGGACAGTATGGTTGCAATTGTCCACCAACAATCTGAAAGTTAAGCTCTGTCATCTTTCTTTTACATTATGCAATTCCTTTAATTGCTACTATGTTCATTCAGTTTTAAATAATTGCTGCCTTTGATAAGATGAATAAATAAGCTTCTCTTTAACTCTAACTCTATGCAGACCTCAAAACATATTCCCCTAGGCATATTATTACACTAGAAAAAAGGAAAAGGTTTAAAGGTAAGATACCATTTAGTACATTCATATGAAGTATGCTACACTTCCGAAGCAAGTAATTCTTTTCAAAGGAAGGAATAGCTCCTAAGGTCACAGAACAAGGCAGAAACAAGTTTTTATAGTTTTTATAAAGGAGTGGGGAAATCTGTTAGGTGCTTACTCTGCAAAGTGAACTTGTATTTAATTTGAGCAAGACGTAAGATCCTCATCCACTGTATTCCACACTATACGAAATTGACTTCTTATTTGTGGTTCTAGGAAATTGACTTCTTATTTGTGGTTCTAGGAATGCATAATCCTATAACTACACAATGGATGGTGGTGTTATTTGCTACTTTGCTATGCAGGTCCCACTTAACAAACGGAATGTGTTCTCTGGAAATTGTTCATTAGGCGAGCATTCACATACCAGATCTACAATTTACACTATTTCCTATGAAAATATTTCTAATGCAGGATTTTCCAACCTTTCCCCATTTCTCTCCATGGTTTCTTCCTGAAATGGCTGCAGCCAATCAGCAAGAGAAAGAGAAAGGGGGAAAACGGATTTATCTGATCTCACCTGCTCCCCGATTTGTCCACTCTCTCTTGCTCTCTGATTTGTCCTATCTTGCCCCACCTCCCAGCCCTCTTTCTGTGGTTTCTACCCGAAAATGGCTGCCACCAACCAGCAAAGCACAAACAAGGATGTTGTTTGTTTGGATAAGTGAATCTGGAAAGTGTACAGCAGGTTTGGGCAAATTCTTTATGTGTGACTAAGTGAATCTTCGGCTAGCGGATAGCCGGACCTGTGTATATTGTTAAAGCCCTAGGAAGGGAGAACTAAAATCAAGCAGCATGAACAAAAACATTTTTAAATCACATTTAAAATCTAAGTTTAGAATTACTGTCTTGAAAAAAGTATTCTATTTTAAACATATCTGAGGGGTAGGCATGTTAGTCATTTGCAGCAAAAACAAAGATTCTTGTGACATCTTAAAAATTAACCAATTTATTATGTTACAAGCTTTCTTGGATTACAGCTCACTTCATCAGTCGCAAGACTTGGAAGGAGAGAGGAATTGGAGTCACAGTGGTCTATCTATCATTATTCTACCCACTGACCCAATTGCCCAAGAACTGTCTTCCCGTTTAGATTGTGTCTATCTAAGGTGTGTATTTAGGACAGAATATGGGTTTTGCTGGTGTACCGTGCTGCCCATTAACCTCCACTCTTGAGCTAAGGTATAGTCTCAGTGGTAGTGCTACAGTCCCATCATCATGGTAGGGTTTAAGCTTACTGAGGCTCCAAACCTCTGCTGGTGTGAGGCACCAATTAAAACGGCCCATCAGCTGATGGTTCTTGGAGGCTTGCCTTTCACTTCAAGAGGCAATCCTGTTAAAGCTCTGGTCCGCCTTTGAAAAGGGGAAAAGGCCTGAATAGTGGACAAAATTACTCATGAGATCTCTCGCTGGGATTTTTCTTTTTTTGGTGGGGGGGAGCAGGGAGTGATGTAATAAAGAAGAACAATAGCTAGAGCAATACTGGCAAAAGACTTGAGCAAGTCAAAATGAATACAGGGTAGAAACCATCTGAAAACCTACTCTATGGCAGAGATGGCAGCAAAGAAACTGCATTTCTGCCACCACTGCATTCCACAGTCATCCAGTGCAACTTTTTTGGGTGGTCAATGATCAGTTACATCTTGTTTCATGAAATAATAAAGACAGTACCAAATGATTTCCATCCAGTCTCCAGTACTCCATTCTTGGGAAAGGTGCTTAAGCATGTGGTGGCATCTTAACTTCAGGATTTTTTTAAATTTAAGACTGATTATCTAGAGCCATTTGAATGCAGTTTCAGGTTGGTTATGGGATGGAGGCAGCTTTGATTCTCTTGGTGGACAATCTACTCCAGGAACTGGACAGGGAGAGCATGTCCCTGGTGGTTCTGCCAGACTTCTCTGGGGCTTTTGTTACTATCAACCATGGAATCCTATTTTTGTGAACTGCCTGGTTGTGATAGGACTTGGAGGCACTGATTTATGGTGGTTCTAGTCCTTTGTGCGGGGTCAGTTCCAGAAGGTGGTGCTAGGGGACTCCTGCTTGATGATTTGGCCATTGGGCTATAGAATCCCTCGTGACTCCATCTTGCCTCAGTGCTAACAACTGTGTGAGAGCATCCGTGGTTTTGAGGTTCTGTGTTAATATGCTGATGATGCTCAATGCTACCTTTCCTTTCCATTTAAATCCAAGAAAGCTGTTCAGATTCTGAATCATTTTTTGACACCTATAAGACTGGATAAGAGTGAATACACTGAAGCCTGATTCAGACAAAGCAGAGTTGGTCCTGGCCTTAGTCTATCTTAGATGATAGCAGACCTCTTGGACACAGGTTTGCAGTTTGGGTGTGTTCCTAGCTTCAACCCTGTACCTGGAAGCCTGAGTTTCAGTGGTGGCCAAGTGCACTTTTTCATAGCTAAAGTTAGAATGCCATCTGCATCTTTTCCTGGCTATATCAAGTCTTCTCACAGTGACACATGCTGCTCTTCTATGCCACAAACTGCTTTCAACACACAACCAAAATATATTATATATAGTATTATATATCAGTATCACAAACACCTCCATGTTGGTGTGTATGTGTGTGTAGAGATCTGATTTCCAAGGTTAGGCATTATAAATGCAAGAAAAAGGCCTTGTAATGTATCATTTTGCCTTTCCATTTGACCGAGAAAGTCATGAAACATGACCCAGAGACATGAGAATACAGGAATGGCATCTTGCACTGCACCAAAATTGTCCACTAAGCCCTTGTAGTCATCTGCAGCCTTAGCCTTCAGGTAAGTGATCCTGTAAGTGATCTTTGTCTCTAAAAAGATACAATTGTTTAGTGCACACAAACTGCATGACCAGACATTTTGGATCATATACTTAGGATGTATAACAAGTTTCAATTTTGTAGCAAACCAAAGCTTTAATCGCCACAAGCAATTGCTTGTCCAGAAAACATGGATTTCAAAAAGGGAGACTTAAACTGGCCTTTTTTCATGGAAATGTAAATCAGGAACATCTACAATGGCTGTTGGATGACTCCTGCCAATGGGAAATAGGGAACGCCTGGCAATCATTAGTGCTTCTGAAGAAGTACAGCAGTAAAAAATCAAAGTAAAAAAACTTCCCTAGAATGGATGGGGAGAGAAATGTGTAACTTATCACCAGTGATGCTACAGACACTAGCCACAGGCTGCCAACCAAACTATATTCAATGCAAAAGGTACATTAGCTAGCTTCTAAAAACCCAAACACCACATTACTGAGAATGGCAGTAAAATGTTTGGCTCACATATGCAACTGTAACTGGGTTATAGTTACAGTGCAATAAGATAGTCTGAAAAAGTCCTAGAACTGTAAAATGCATTCAAAATCAAATGATTTTCTGAATATCCTCCCCTTTAGCACAGAAGAGTATGAAGATAAACAGGACTGCTGTAGTATACAGTTGCTTTTTCCTGCAACACTTCAACTGTTTTGTAGGTTTTGTGCTTTAGAGACCTCTTTTGGAGTCTAGAGGTTCAGAGTCTATTAAACCCTCAAATTTTAGATTTGTTGCTTTTATCTTGATGTCAGAGTTTATTAACAGGTAGCCCACCAACAATTTGTAAGATTGAGAATCAGCTCAAAAGTTTGCATTTACTTATTAAAAGCTGAAGAATGAGTCACAAACATATGTCTGAAAACATGTTCTGGAAGCAGTAAGAATTATTTCATTAGTTTACAAGCATTCAGACAAGTAATACTGATCTTTTTATTGAAAAAGTCTAATAAGGAGAAATATGTAAACAATTACTGTGTAAGGTAAGGTCTAAACCCAAAATGAGTGATGCCACCCATGGATTCAACAGTGGTCAAGCTAACAAATTCTTTCAAATGCTCATTCTAACTAGTCAAATGGTACAATAATGAGAGACAGATGCCTTTTATAATCATATTTCTCTCTGCTGTTAAACTATGAATCTACCCCAAATAGTTTCTTAATCTGCATTTCAGACAGGTGCTAAGAGTTTACAAGAGAAAGGAGCTAAGAACACTAATTTACAAGTTAAAATATACAATGGGTGGCAAACCTGAAAGCAGGGTGCAATGTGGCAGAGAAACCAACAGCTAGCTATCACATAACATAGCCTAATCTACACTATTTGCTACTCTCATCTCATTCGACTGCATCAAAGGATAAATGCTCTAGTTTGTTACACTCTTTGAACTCTGCATGTGACACATATGCCAAGAAGTTGTCTGACTTGATACTCCTCGATGAATTCACCATATTTCCTTTCTACAGCTGAACAGTGCCAAGATTTAGTTTCCACAAATGCTTACTAGGTAAGGTCTAAACCCGGGCCAGAGTTTCTAACCTAAACCTTTGAACAGGGATTTTTATGCATCATAACCCTAACTGACTGAATAGCAGGTTAGTTTCTTTTCTAGAAGATAGGAAATTGAACCAAGTGTCATCATGGAGCAATATATCTTTTGTTTACTCCCATTTAGTAATGTTAAGTCAGATCACATATATGCAGTGCTTTTTTTCTATATATAAAAAATGTTTAGGGGTACTCTCATTTTCCTACTCATATTGAAATACTGCCCCCCAATGAGGTCAGATTCACAAAATGTTTAGGGATATGCATACCCCTGCGTACCCCCAGAAAAAGGCACTGCATATATGCATGAGGTTTCAGGCAAAGAGCCAATAAGATGTTATATGTTATTTCCATTTTCTAGACCGTTTGAATATAATAGTGTCACTAGACTTTATAATGTAATTTATACAGCAAAAGCCATTTCTTTGTGCCTCTTTGTTAAGTTCATTCTTTCAGAATGGGCATACGAATCTTCCCTACTACACTACCGACACATCAGTCTGGTCAATTAATTATATTTTAGAATCAATAGAGAATCATGAATTTGGGTGCTCATCTTAAATTGTTTCTATTTTCATTTTCGTATGTTTTTGATAAGGCAAAGCTAAGATGATTTGGCCAGAGACTGTGTTGTACTGGTTACATCTTATACTTGTACTATTTTTTAGCTTCTAATAAATTTTGACCACAGAAATGGCCTGCTGATATTCTAGTAAATCGCTTTCCTGTCTATTTAAAATTGAAAACTTTGTAGTTGGAATAATTATCAATAATTCTCAACAGATGGACATTATTTTGCATTTCTCAGTCAGAAGCATTGCTTGCTTTTTGTTCATCAGCTTAATCCAGACTGTTCAGAATGTTCCTTCTGCATTTTGGTTTGTATTTGATGCATTTCTCATACTTATACCCATTTTCCAGATGTGAAAAAAGGAAAGCAGTAGTAAGCAATAATGTGACATGTATCTCAGCATCATTGGATCACCACAGTACTTAATTGAAGCGGTGGAAGAAATTGCTCAAGAGAATAGTACAGCATTGAAAATGTTCAAAGATCAATTTATGGAGCAGCAGTTCACTTGTTGTTTCACTACACTCATGGTTTTATTTATTTACAGATTTCTACTGCACTCTCTAAACAAATCCCCAGGGTCACAATATGCACAGAATATGGATAGCAGCATTGTTCAGTGAATCAATACACAATGCCGTGTTATTTAGTTTGCTGCACTCAACAGGTGATTTCCTTCTATGAGGAAGGTGGATTCTATAGAAATGGGGCAACAGAGCAGGCAGGTAACTAGGTGAATAACCCAAACCCCTATCCTTTTCTTTACCCACAGACGCTATAATTTGAGGTTATCTACCACACTTTGATTAGCTTAAGAATTCAAAGACTTGCTGTGTGAGCTTTAGATGCTTAAATGAAGCATCTCACATCCCACCCCCTGACCTATCCCAAAACACTACCCACAACATACCTACTTCATTTAGCGCTGCAGAAAGAATCAACTGCACCATTCTAATCCCTCCCCCCAGTCACAGAATCATAGAATTGTAGAGTTGGAAATGGCCCCGAGGATCATCCAGTCCAAGTCCCCTGTAATGCAGGAATATGCAAACCTGCAACCTTGGTGTTATTAGCACCACACTCTAACCAACTGAGCAATCCTTTATATGTGAGCACTTACCAGCAAGTACATTGCTTCAGATTATGAAAATGAAAAACCTTACTTGGTTGAACCATCATTTACTGCTTCCAATGTATTCCTGATCATAGAATCATACTGTTGGGAACCTGAGGATCATCTAGTCCAACCCCTGCATCGCAGGAATCATTTTCAATTACCCAGGCCACTGCATACTATAATCCCTACTAATCCATTCCTAATTCTCAAACCTCATTAAAGTTATAGATTGTGGCTTGAGTTTTACTGAGAGTAGACCCATTGAAATTAATGGGCATGTTAGCAATGTTTATTATTTCAACAGGTCTACTCTGGGTGGAATGAGCATCTTTAGTGGCTTTCTACGCTCCCCCCCCCCCCACAACTGCCAATATGGCAAGTTTATGGTGTAAAGAACCACTTATTTCCTTTGCCATGAGCTTGTTGAATGCTAAGGAACTTTGATTGTATGAAAGGGGTTTTTAAAAGAAGTTTTCCACTAAGTTTTCTTAACTCTTACCGCCTAAGCTTTCCAGATCAGTAACTCCCTGATCTGTAGTTTGCAGTTTCATACAGTTGAGTTAAACTGACCAGAACTTCATGTACTACTTAAGATCAAGAAATGCTATTATTTTCTATCACTTCCTAGCCTGGGCTTATTCCTTAAGTGATGATTATATAATCATCACACAATAAACTAAGTTGAATTCCATGTTTCACTTGCATTTTTCAATGTTGCTGTCTCATTTTAGATTCTCCGATTTGTTGCCGCACATGTAAACAAACGTTGCTCAAATTTCATTTTCAAAAACTAGTTTAGCACAATGCTAAACTATTCAGACTTTCTAAAAAGCTGGTCTTACAAGCCACAATATTGGTAGGTAACTATTATATTTGCTAACTAGAAGGGGTGGGAAAAGATTTGTGGCTAGTATACAACCTAGTTCAGCAATGTTTTCATTGCCTTCATAGCTTTGGCATGAATGTAACTTACGGTAAGTTAAGAGTCTCTCATCCGCAAAATAGTTCTTTAGTTAAGTAGAAATGTATTGAATCTCTGATGAATTACATTTTCACCTGTGAGTGTTCTTTCTATTTTAAACATGTCTTAAACATGTCTGTTTAAGCTATCTACTTAATAATGTCTTTGAATTCACTTGACAAGGTCTTTTTTTTCATTCCTACTTTTCTAGTGTGTGGGGGGGGGTGCCTTTTTCACTTTTAATACTGCTGTTATTACTGGGCTCCTTCAACCTGCCTATATAGTGTAATATTATTAGCATTTCATGTTTGCAATATATTGTAGATACAAATTTTGGAACTTCTGTCCCATCGCAGCAGGCTGTGTGTGCAACCTGATGCAAATGCTCATTCAGATGGAAGCAAGACATGGATGCACATTGCTATCCACATTTCATGTTTCTGATTTCAGGATGCTCATTGGTGTCTGCATCGCAGTGTCGATGAGAACACACATCCATGCTGCTAATCTCATTCAACACTTTATACGATGGCTGAACTGAAATCCGCTTCCTCCTCTCATTTTCTGTTATTCTCATTCTCGCACAGCGACTTCAGTGTTTCATCCAAAAATGGCACTTCATAGGGTATGTATGTTTGAGTGTATTTGCTTTAGAAGTACAATACCCTGTATTATTCAAGAAGCTGAAGCAGTGGAACCGTGATGGGAGATTTCACCTCAATGACAGGCTTCTCTGCTTTCCAGATACAGACCACTCTTTCACAGACAGGGTAAAACATATACGTAGATTACTTTTGTTTAGAAGCATGCAACTAGCCTTCCATATGGGAAATTTGTCAGAGGTTACATTGAAGAGGAAGCTGAGTGTTTATTACTTTTCAAAGTTCAGCTTATTAGCTGCACAGTCAGTGCATCTGGCCATGCATATCGCTCATCTGGCCATTTCCCTCACTACAGCTGAAGATACAATAGGAAATGATGCTCCATCTCTCATTGTAGTTATGAACGATGGACAACGGGCAATGTTCTCCTGCAATATTCTTGATTCCAAAGTGCCTGACAGGCAAAACAGTGTGACTTTTTGAAAAAAATAACAAACTGCTTTGTGCTGCATATACAAACCCCAGCTGTGCCTTCAGAAAAGAATCTGAAATCTGTTTTAATCTCCTTCTTGACTTGGACTCAGAAGGTTTTATTTTACAATTAATCCTCTAAATGCCTATTGTTTGACCAGTTTCAAATCCCAGCATACCCAAGACTCTTCATGAATTTAGGCACAGTAGCAGACGTTTAATCAAAAACTGTAGTGTGAACACATTGGGGGACAGCCCAACTGCCGAATCAGCTTTGCAACATTGGCAGCAATAGTTAAGACCACAAATAATTCCCATAAGCAGGATACTCTTGCTTTATAGTTCTACTAAATGGGTATCTTTATCCAAACTCTATATACATCTAACAACCACGAATATAGGCTAAGCTTATGCCAGTGCAAATCCAGTGACATCTGTTTAGTCAGTCTCCTCCATGAGAACAAGTTTTCTACTACGCTTAAAGGAGTAATCCCTGTGCCTATCACTGCTGCATTTACATTTTTCTGCTGCTATTTAGCAGTAAGGATTTCGAATTAGAACATACAGCATTAGTTATTCCTGCTCCAGATTCAAAGCTGTGCAACTAGTGGTAGAAATGGATCCCCTTGTAGAGTTATAGAGTAGAAGGCTGAATTAATTTTTCATTAACTCCTGCTAAGGTGTTCTGAGGAGGTCATATATTTAGAAGAATACATAAAAATCATTCACCAGAGTAACTATGGATAGTGCAGCACAGAGGTGCAATCCGACAATTAAAATACTCCTACGCTGGATGAAAACACTAAGCTTAAATACCAAGGACTCCTTTGTGTGAGACATTATGGATATAGGCGAAAGAAGCAAATACCAACATAAACCAGTCTTCTCTGAGTATGTTATACATACCCAAACATACAGCTACACATAGCAAACATGTTTATGCAAAAACGTTCAGTCTGAATGTCATTTCTACTTTTCCTCCATCCCAACCTCCCTTAATATTGCAACACTACTTTTTTAAGTTTACTGTATCCTTCCTTGCAGCACATTATTGACTATACTTGTATCATTTTACTTCCAAGTAATATATGATTTCAAGAAGGATATTGTCACAAGCCAAACCACCTTAATGTACATTTAAAACAGTTTACACACAAACCTAAAAATGCATGTATGATGGGGCATATAGAGTGGAACACACATTTGCAACCAGACAAGTGAAACAGCTGTCAAGTCATCTGTCACCTGCTCTGTATTCTCTGAAAGGCTACCAGCAGAGAATGCTAACTAGCTAGTTTCTGTCCTGTAATCCCACAGAAACCAATAAGCCAGTGGTTCCCATGCTTTCTCCCACATGGGCCTTTTGAAACTTGCTGAAGGTCTTGGAAGACCACTCACCGACCTTTCTGTTGGTTGTGGTAATTGTATTAAATTATGATATATGCTGCATGATTTTAATTGTATCTTTTATTTTACATATTGTATTACAATTTGATTTCCATAGAATGTATTAAATAAAAGAAGCAATTAAAATACAATTAAAGATCAGTATGGCTATTTAATGAAATGGATGTGCAGACCCCCACATTCAACCACAAATCCACAAACACACTGTGGACCACCTGAATGAAGCTCAGTCCCCAGGCGAATTTGGGAACCCCTGCAATAGGCCATTATAGATGCAGTTTCATTATCTCAGTGAAACCTTCAGTTCCCATTTGTGATGATGATCAACATATCCTCTTCCCTTAACTATAGAGAAAACAGCTGCTCAACTTAGAACCTTATTTGTTATTTACTGTTTGAAAGTTGGGGGATTTTGCAAGCCTCCTCTAGCTGAAAACCGACCAAATGCCAGGATGTATTACTGTTTAGTGTATTTCTCACCATTTCTCATTGTGTATGCTTAGTTCATTCTTTAGCCACTTGTTTCTTTCCAGCACCAGATCTATACTGCAAGTACTACATGGTAAATTTGTTACAAAGACAACACTGGTAATGGTTCATGGTTGTCTTTAAGATACCATTTTAACAAAACCTGAGTCTTGTAACTCACCTGTCATCGACTGGCAATCAATGTCTAATCTTCACCTTTTAGAAGTTACTGTACTGAATGCCTGGAAACATCGTAAGCTTGGATACAAAGCAGCTTCTGTAGGTAGCATGAAATGCTTCTGCATACATGTGAGGAAATTCAATGGCCACCTCTCAGTTTCATTAGAAAAATCATGCATTGGTTAAATAAAAAACTCTCCCTACTAAGCAAGTGCATAATTTGCATATAGTTATTGTTAGCATTTCTCTTTGGAGTAGCTCTATTAGGAAAATCTATCATTTATAATTTTTATTTATTAAATTTGTATACCACCCTTCAACTGGAGATCACAGAGTGCACCAGTGAAGCTAAACAAGAGTGAATCCAATTACTGGGTGGGTAGGCAGGAGGCTGCTACTTAAGCTGCTCTGAGCCTTCATTCGAAAGAAGAATTCCTAACAGCCAGCCCCGAACAGAAATGAAACAAAAGAATTCTCAATTCTTAGCAGCACCAAATTTTAGGTGGTTAACTTTGAGTGAATAATTTTTCCAGTGTTGACTGCACATTCCTTATTACATGGAAATGTGTTCTCTAGTTTGGCCTAATTTGAATTTCTACCAAATTTGATAATCTGCTTTGAGATTATGCAGAACTCTTCCCTACTGAATTTCAGGTTCTTGACAGACTTTCCTGTTTCAGCAGGCACTTTAGTTATTTATTATTCTTATTTCATAAAATGTATACCTGTATGCCGGAGGGGGGGGGGGACTCTCAAAGCAGTGGTTTTCAAGTAGTTTCTTATTGCTATTATGAATTTTAATAATCCTTATCCTTTTTTTTAAAGTACACCACTTAAGACATTCTAAATATTAAGTGAAAGATAAATGACATAAAAATAAATAAACAAACCTCTTAGATGAAGATAGTATTTAGGTTTACATGAGGTATCCAACAAATATAAGGAATGTTGAAGAAAAGAAACGCACAATAATGATAAGAAGGGCAGACTATTCTTTGTTCCTGGTGCATTTCAAAATCTATTTTTTCAAGGGATGTAGTCTTTACAATGACCTTAAGGTAGCTGGTACTGCTCATCCACATAATGACCACAATTTTTTCTGCACTAGTATTAAGTCCGCAAAGTTCAAATCTATCATAGTATCTGTTCTTTAGGAGATTTGACACTTGTACTGTCTTGTGATAGAGTGAGAAATATTTTTGGTCATCATCACTGAGTGAGTAAGCAGAGCCAACTGCCTTACAGCTTATAGACCTTTGAGGTGGTTTAGGAATACTACCATGAGGGCCACATGAGTCATAGATATGAACAAAACACTTTGCTAGAACCCTGAGAGCTAATCCAAGCAAATTAAATGCACCGACTGCCAATCAACCATGTAGCTAGACGTTTTACCTACCTTAAAGTGATGTATATTAAATGTGATGTAATTCTCTGGATTCTTTAGCATCACAACCGTATTCTTGATAGGCCAGTGTCAAAATACCACCATTTTCCAGTGATAGAACCAACAGACAAAGGATGACTGACAACACTGATTTGCTAAAGGAAGTTTTCAATCTATACAGTATAATTTCTAGTATTCTATAGTCAAAGTTTAGATTTTAATTTTATTGTCCATAGTAATAACCAGATCCAATACACAACACTAGACCTACAGCTTAACAGTAAAGAATGCAAGAAAAAAATGTTTGAATAATCCAAGCAAAAAAGGATAGTTCTCCCAAGGGCCATGCATGCACCTTAAATTAAGCATCGCATTACTTGTATGCAAAGTTTCACTATTCTGAAAACTTTAACAAGGTTCTATAGCAAGGGTTTCTGAACTGTGGTCTGCGAGCTTCACCCAGGTGATCCATAGCATGTCCACAATAAATATTCATTTGAATTTTATCTTTTCATTTCTCATATAGTATTACAATTTTATTCTCTGGAATACAAGTTGTAATACAATTAAATACAAGTAAAAATCACACAGCATCTGCAAGTGCATGACAATTGCTACAACAGGAAGAAAAATAACTAAGTGGTCTGCCATCCAATTTTCAAGTGGCCCATGGGGGGGAAAAGTTTGGGAACAACTACTCTGGAATCAATCTATACGTATTTGAGAAATATCTGTTAACTACACCTAAACAAGTTTAAGAGAGAGTATCATTCAGCGAATCCTGGTTCAAAAGGTAGAGAACAAACCTCATATTGAACCTGCAAACTAATGTTCTGCTGCACCATAGTAACCAATTTTAGCACAAAAATATCTGTCTCTCACATACGACACATTCGGTTTTTGGTGGAAGGCCCATGTATTAATAAACTTGTGAGCTAAACCATCTAAGTGCTGAATACATTTAAACTTGTTCTGAGTAAAAGAAGTACAATTCAGAAGAAAGGAATAACAACAATTTTCTAAACTTGTTACTAAGTAATTATTTCACCAAACTCTGTACTGCAAAGGCCAAAGCTAGCTAACCTAAAAATCTCAAAATCCACAGAAAGGACCTGAAATCAAAAGAAAGGCTGCCAAAAAAAGTTCTCAATTGCCGCAATTGTAGCTTGAGTACCTGCAACCTATCACTTTTCATATGCTCAGGCATATTTTGCAATAAACCTTATTGCTACCAATTAGAACTTAGTATTGCACCAAAAATAATAGTTACAACAGGGGACAGTTGTGCACACACACCTAAGCTACAACAGAATTTTGTTGGACCTAGGAGAGACCCACATTCAAATTCCCACTAAGCCATGAAGAGCACTGTGTAAATCCTTGGACAGTCACTATTCTTCATAAAGGCAGCTGTGAAGATATACTGGGAGAGACATATGTCCTTGGCCACACACACACAACAAATAAAATAATAAAGCTGCCTGTACACAAGTCTGCATAAATACATAAAACCACGAATTACATGAAAACATTGAATATAAAGTCCAAGTCTTTAGGTATCATGGACAGAGATTAAGTGCATGGGCGATAAATAAGGAGAAGCAGAAGCAAGCAAAATTAAGTTGTGTAATTTAGGCAGGCTGCAGGAATTTTCTTCTTTTAATGCAGAATTTTGCTTTTTAAAAAATACAAACACAATGCCAAGTTCCTCGCACAAGTAACTATGCTATGTAGAATAGAAACACCAAAATAAAGCATTTTTCACTACGAGAAATTATCACAATTTCAGAAATCTGGCAGTGTCCCTTCCATATGCTCTTTACAATCAATCACTTATGTAGTGTAAGGACTAATGTCTTATGCATCGGCAGACCAACAACAGATCAAAAACAAATTTCTGAATGCTGCAAGTCAGCAGTGTTTTCCTCTCACTTTTATGAGTGGATGCTTATTTGCCAAAATCCCACATGCAGTCCGTAAGAAGTGGCCTGCTAGCAAGCTGATGCCACAGATATTGCAGCCTCAACATCTCTTCTGCCTCTGTGTTGCTGGCTGGCTGAATTTGGCACAAGCACTTCCAGCTGCTGACCCCTATTTAGTGTACTGAACTCAATACTGCCTACAATGCTGTTAACGCCACACCTCCTCTGGAACGCAATTCCTTTCGGCATTATACAGGTGCCTTTGCTGTACTATTTTTGGTGCCTGCTAAAAACTTCTTTGTTGAGGCAATATTTATTTATTCTTTGTTGTAATATTTATTATATATTTTATGTAAACTTCTTAGAGGTGCTTACAATTAAACATGATATAAATTGTTAAATTAAACAGAAATCTGGTTAAATAAAAAATACACAGAAACCTGCTTATGTGCATAGGTTTCCTTAACTGAATCACCAAGTGGTAGCTTTATTTTCTAACACAATATCTGATATATATTTTTTAAAAATGGAAGTCCTTTGTTTTAACACAACAGCGTCTTCTAACGGAGATTATTTCAAGTCATTATAAATAGTTGCTTTTACAGTGAAGTGTCGTAACACTGGGCACCATCATGTTTGGTGTCCTCTGCTTCCCAAAAGGCACTAGCTCACTTAAATGGCTCTACTGTTTGCTCCTCTTTATAAATCAATATTGTATCACATCTCAAAACGTCTATCTTCCATAAAGGCTTCTCACCCAAAGACAAAATGCCTAAATGTGTGCAGCTGAACACAAAAATTATTCCTTCCACCTTTATCTCTCTTCTATACGTTTTTCTTCTTTGTCGTAGTTAGAATTTAATAAGTAGCTTCCTCATGGTGAATAACTGTGTAGTATTTGATTTAATGAAGTGCTGTATACTCTGGCAGTGTACTGTTAGGTGTTTTTCCTGAACACTGCTTCAAATACTCTAAAGCAGAAAGGCAGTTTATAAAATTCTAATCAAAATCTAGAAAACTGTATTATAGAATCACAGAATTGTACAGTTGGAAGGTACCCCAAGGGTCATCTAGTCCAACCTCCTGCAATGCAGGAATCTCAGTTAAAGCATCCACAGCACCCAACCTTTGCTTAAAAACCTCCAAGGAAGGAGGGTCCACAACCTCCCGAAGGAGACCGTTCCACCGTCGAACAGCTCTTACTGTGAGTTTTTTTCTGATGTTTAGTTGGAATCTCCTTTCTTGTAACTTGAAGCCACTGGTTCATATAGAAGTATATTAATTTCATACTCTTAGAGAACATCAGCTACATGTTTAGAAACAAGACTCACTATGCCTTCTACAATATTGCTCCTTAAATAACGTAAGCAGAGCAAAAAATATAATTAAATCCATCTAATGCTCCCCAATGTTAGCTAAAGGCTAGCAAAGTTAGGGGTTAGCTAAGTGGTTCTATCAATTTATTCCATCAATTCGACATCACCACTCACAGTACTCTATCCCCATTAGTCATGCACTGAATCTCCAAAAGCAGGGGTACTCACAGTAGGTTCTCTAAAGATCTCAAAGAATTTAGACATTTGCAGAGAATTAGACGCCCTTCAGAAGCCCCAATTCTGAACTTTCAATCAAGACCAGTACTTTACTTGTACTCAATGGCTTGGATTCAAAGATATTTCCTAAAAGCAGAAAGGCACTTCCATTTGTACAAGGCAGCCCTCTCAAGCGGTACCCATTTCCTGCTGCAGTCACATGCCCCATCAAAGAGTGTTCAAAAGGACCCTTGACCTTCAGGAACAGCTTTCCAGGGGGCACAGAGGATTGATGTGTGGAAGATGAGCCAAGAAAACCCCATTGTGCGAGCAGAGTTCCACTCATTTTCTCTCAGGATCCAACCAACAGAATTAAGATTAAAACATAATATATACTGGCAGGGTAAGTTCCAAGCAGCTATTTAAAGTGAAGTTTGGACATCCTACATACAACACTATGCAGTATGGATGTTAACAGCAAAGATAACTGTAGAAAGGCAAATTATGCCCAGGAGGCACTGCAGCAGGCACACTAGGTGAAACTGGTGAAAAGTGTTTCATTTAACAGATGCCACTGGGACCTCCAATATTAAAGACAAATCTAACTGGAATCTGAAAGACACACTGCTTGTATTTCTCTGGCCTTTCATCTCTAAACAAATATTATTTCGCTACTCCAATGAGGGTGACAATCTGTTGTACACTGGAAATCATACTGCGAATATAATCTTATACATAATTACCTAAGAATAAGTCCCATTGAACTCCATGGGGCTGACTTCTGAGTAAATAGGCATAAGATTGCACTGTAAAGTTTTCTTAGATAAAATAAGCAAAATTTAGCTGTTTGTTCTACTCATTTATTTGGAATAAAAAGGGACTCTAGTATGGGAAGAATAAATTTCTGTTAATGCAAGGTGGGTTCTGTGGTGTCTTGTAACTCCCTTCTCCATATACATAAAGATCGTCTAATCCTGGAGTGGGTGAGACAGCACATTCTGTAAGTGGTTTCTAGGATCCAATCCATCTTGCAGAATTTTCCCGGAAAACATTGTCTTCTCGTCAAAACTTTAACATAAGCTCCCAAATTAATTTCAGCTTGTACACCACTAAGAAAACCCCTACAATAACATCACTTGAATTTTCCAATATCTGATATGTATACTGATGTGTTAAAGTGTCAATATAGCCACTGACCAGAGGACATGATTAACTGGAGAGTATATAAACACCAAATATAAATATTAAGCTTTGAGTATAGCTTTAGCAAGATCAGCTGCAATTTAAAAAACTTCAGACAAATATATCCTCTCATTTTAAGAGATTTACTAGTGCACTATTTTTTAATTTTTAAACAGTATACAAGATATGAATCAGATGGGATTTCAAACACCATCTGCATAGCAATCTGAAGAAACAAGTCTACAAGAGTTTCCTAGTACCCTGCTGTATTTTCTAGAGTATTTGCAGAAGTATCCTAACAATCCCACTTCAAAGTGAAAGGAAGCGTTCAAAACCATTAAGTGAGAGAGGACTAAAAACCACCAGTTTAATTGAAGTTAACATCAACAAAGGCAATGCTAGGATTTTTCAATATTTAAGTACGATTACCAATTCATCTACATACTACTTTCAAAATTCAACCAATTCTTGAAATAAAACATTGGGCTAAATCCAAAGGTTCCATTCCACTCATTAAAGGGACTGCCCATCCATGGAAATAGCCACCAGTGATTGAAAGAAGTCATTTCATTCATGAAACAGAACTTTTCAGTTCAACCTCATTATTTTACTTTTCAGGATTTGTCTTCCTGCAGTCATACCCATATGATTGCAAACCAGTTGGCAATTAGAGAACAAACTTTAAAAATAGAAGTAGAAAATGCTCATTCCCTATTCAGGCCATTTCCTCAAAATGTAATATTTTTATTGACTGTTCAATAAAAGAAGTCTGCTGTTGAAACACACCAGACAATTAAAAATAGATAGCAAGAAACTTCAGAAAGACAGTTTTATTAACAGGAGGCTTAGTAATTTTAACAGTGTAGTACAATCATGTCATTTTTCAGGAATGCACCATCTCTGTTCCTGTCAAAACAGTTTCAAATCCATGAATTACAAAATTTGTAATACAGCCACCACTTCATTGCAACACTTTCACACAATCCTTGAATTACTGTACTGCAAAATCCTCTCATGATGCAGCAATTCAGCATGTTTTTTCATTCACCTAACACACTGGATGACTAGAATAGAATGGTTGCCACTTGCACGTCTACATTATGCCAGGCTGTGCACTTCAGATGTTCCATCATACCCAACTCAAATGGACACTGTTTCCCTTTAACTGGGATCAGAATAGCTTAAAATGTTTTTTAAATATACAATGATTTGCAAGTGTTTTTTCAGGCAACTTGTTGAATCTAATCATGGACAGTCTTTGATTTGCATCTTCCCTCTTTCATAAGAGAGTTCTACCAAGAAAGTGACAATTCTACACAGAATTTGAACAATGTAATCTATTGGAAAGACTGTAAGAACTCAATTTGTGACGGGAGACATTTCAATGCTTTAATATCTTAAGTGATCATAGCAATAATTCACAAGATTTCATGGAATCATAGTAACACAAATGATTGCTAACATTAACACTTTGCATCAGTCCCTTATGTTCACTTAATAAACCAAGAGATTTCAGAAGGGTGTGGTTCAAAAATATACACAACATACAGAGTGTACAAAAACCAAGTGATGAGGATCCTATCCCAACTGTAACATACAATCCTAACAAATCCATCTAATCAAACAGTTATACTTTCAAATTGTGGCATGGTATGGCACCTCCATGTATTCAATATTAAGCATACAGTAAAGATGCAGAGTAATAAATGAAGGTATCTGCACTTGTGGCAAAAGCCTTATTCTATACAGTCAGTTGAAATATGAACTAAAATTATTCCACAAAAGCTGGAATTTTACAGATTGTTCTGTTTATGTATAGGAAAACTGCCTATATGTTTCTCAATGTACATAATTTCACTGTCCATACACCAAGAATCTTTGAAAAAATAAGGTACATAAACAATCTGTGTATACTTAGACTTTATTCAGTTGCAAAGTTAAACTCGGGACTTTTAAGCAAAATAACCCCCAAAAAACAAAAAAACTTTGACCTGTGTAAACAAAGAAATTCAGCCAGCTTTTAACCAACTCTAGAAATAGCTACTTCCTATTTTACAATAGCTTGCAACAGCACCCACTAAGAGATCACTAACTTCATCAAGACAGTTTTCCTCATCCAAGATTTAAAAAAAACAAAAAACAAAAACACAATCTAGACTCCTTGATAAACATTGCATGGTTAATTTAGCATTAGCAAACTTTTTCTACTTATGAGAATCCTTCTTTATGTATCTGTACTGGTAGAACAACTGCACATTTCCCCTTGCAGTGATTGCTCTGTAAACAATTAAACCAGTCAAATCAAAACAAATGGAAAGTTTAAACAATTTATAGGTTCTAACCTGGAGCTACTATAAAACAGTCTGAATGCATAAATCACAGCACTAATATCTATTCTACAAACATTTTATATTACCAGCTACCCTAGAACAAGTTTGACTTTTCTTGAGCCTATTGGCCTGTCATTCAGATCAACAACAGCTGCCATTGCTTCATCACGAGATTCAAATGCAACCATTGCTTCACCTGTTGGCATGCCCTTTTCATTGTATTTTAAGCACACTGAACCTGGGATTACTTGGTAACCATAGAAGAAATCCAAAATTTCATCCACTGATACAGTAAAGGGCATATTCTGAACTTTAATGACAGTTGGCCCTGGCTTTCCAGAGCCAGCTCCAAACCCAGGTGGCCCAGCAATATGCAAGTTTCCAGGTCCAGGTCCAAACCCTGGAGGTCCACTTAAATGTCCAAGCGCACCACCAAGACCTGGAGGTCCACTACCAAAGTTAGGAGGAACAGTTAAATTACCAGGCCCATTTCCAAAGTTCTGAGGACCTCCTGTGAAACCTGATGGCCCAGTTAAATTGCTAGGCCCACCTCCAAAACCCGGAACATCAATTCCTGAACCAGGCAGACCAGGCAGGCCACTATTTCCAATAGAAGGCATCCCTGGCCTTGAATCACCAAAGCCACCACCTATTCCTGGAGGTGGAAGAGGGGGGCCAAATGCATTAGACCCACTGAAATTGCTGGGAAAATGAAAAGGAGGACCACTGTTTGCATCTTTGGGGCTATTACCTATGAAAGAATGTTTATCCCCACCAGCATTCTGCACTCCTGGCATTAGTGCACTCCCTTGCAATGGCATTTTCAACATTTTTTTCCCCTGGGAGGGAGGATTTCTCTCAATTTCTCTCATTTCTTCAAGGGAAATAACTCTTAGCACAACATCTCTCCCATTTAGTTTCTTTCGATGCAGGCGCTCTGATTTACGAGCATCTTCTTCAGCTTTGAATTGGACCAGTGCTTGTCCTAAACCTTGCCCATTAGTATCAACAAGAATTTGTATAGAGTTCTCTTCCACTGCCAGTCCCTCTAGAAACTGAAGGATTTCCATTTTAGTAATGTTGTAGGGGATATTGGATATATGTGCACATAGTTTAGAAGGGCCAGTCTCCCCTTCAGTATTCATAATGATCTCACGCTGATCATAGTTGAAGTTCTGCAGTCTTTTCCGAATCATTTCTATCTTTTCTAACATAGCTTTTTTTGTTATGGGATGTACTTGAATGAAACGATTTCCAATGTACTGCTTATGATGACATAAAGCTGCTTTGTAGTCAGTTTCATTTCTGAACTCAACAAAACCTTCACCAAGTGCTTTCCCATTGGGTCCATAAGCTATGTAAATACTGTCTTCCACAATATCAAGCTTTTTAAAGAAATCTATTACATGCTTGTTCTCAGATTCAAAAGGAAGTCCTTTTAAATAAACACAGAAGCCCTGGTCATGTGGTGATCTGGATCTGGATCTTTTCTGACCATTAGGTGATTTAGACAGAGAGAGAGTTTGAGGAGAAGGATGATTTTGTCCAGAAGGACCCATGGTTTGCTTGAATGTTATATGGCCTCCTGCAGACACCCACTGTCTCTCTGTTGCAGGACCAACTTCGACATAGCGCTGAATCATCAGCATCCTGTTTCGCTTCAAGGCTTCAAATGTATCTTGAGGAGAACAAAACTTAACTAATCCATTTCCATTATTTCGTCCTACATGATCTTTCAGTATATGCACTGCATCCACACGAAGTCCATGAAAAAAGTCTTTCACGTCAGATTCTGTTGCTGAGAATGGCATTCCATGCACACTGACATACAGATCATCTGGATTGATAGGAAGTGATTTCACACCACTTTGAGAATTGATCTGAATAGGATTTATGGGACTCATGAACATTGGATTCAAGTTAGTGCTCAGATTCATGGCTGTTCCAGATCCATTCATTCCTGTAGGCAAAGGTGCTACAGGTGGGGGATTCATTGGAGGCATTCCTGATAAAGGAGGCAGAGGGGTCATAGGTGGCACAGGAGGTATTGGGGGAACTGGGGGAACAGGAGGCAGTGTAGGTACTGGAGGTGGGACAGGGATGGGAGGAATGGAAGGCATTGGGGGCAATGATGGCAGAGCTGGAATTGGAGGTATTGGTGGAGGTGGTACTGTGTTCATTGAGGATGCTGTACTAGGTATGGTGGAACTAAAGGTGGGACTTCCAAAAGTAGCACCAATATTAGGAGGAGCAGTTCCCATACTGGCAGTGGAGAATGTTGGTATGTTTTTGTTGCTTTCATGAACTGAAGTAGCTGCAGTAACTACACTAGGAGAGGGACTGTTAAAGTTAGGTACCGTCGTAGGAAGAGTCACCCTGCTACTTATTCCAGAACTAGGTGGAGGCCCAGACCTGCTAGCATTTGCTGGTGGCATATCTAGATTTGCTGTTTCAAAGCGCCTGCGACTGAGTTCAATCATATTCTGCATTTCAGTTTTACTGCTCAGCAACAGTGTTACTTTGGACCCTTTAATGGTACCACCTGTGCGCATCATACCCAGCCTTGCATCTTCATCAGTGGCAAAGACGATGAAAGCCTCACCCAGCTCACCCCCTACAATATGCACGCCCCCATCAGGAATGGTCAATCCAGAGAAGAAGTGGCGAATGTCCATAGTCCCCGCCACAATTGGGAGACCTTGTAAGCGGATGACCACAGCCATGCTGCGCTGAAACACACACACCTGCAGATGAGAAAAGGCAACGGCTAGGTCAGACTATTTAAGACACCATATGCTTAACCTAGATACTTATGTTTAAAAGCTCCTGCAGATCTTAAATCAATTTACAATTTGTGATCTTTATGCATGCAGCTTTCTCTACAAAGTACTTTTAAAGCACAATTGCATCAAAGCTTTCCAGTAAATTGCAATATGGAATGTTAAAGGCTGTTGACAAGAACACAGTCAAAAACTGGAACCAAGACAAATCCTTCTGGAGAACACCAGCTTCAGATATGACAATCCAAAAGCAAACTTCTTGCATTAAGCTCATTTAGCTCAAGGCTGGAATAATATTTTAGGCTCCTGTGCACCAACGAACTTTTTATTTTTAAAACACTTATCTTATGTCACAATCTTATACTTCAGTCCCACACAGGAATGCATAACTACTTCAAAATTCCTATACATCACATTGCTTGGTATCTAGAGACATGAAATCTCTCCAGCCTATTCCTTGCTCCTCACTTTTGTTCTTTTTTCTTTTTTTTTTAAAGAATCTCCTGCTACTCTGCAGCTTTCACAAAGCCATTAATTCCTTTATACAAGCAAGCCAATACTTGGTTTGGTGTTTGGATGGAAAACTCTAGAGTTACCAGGCACTGCAAGATGTATTTTAGAAGTCAGATAGGAACCAGTAATACACCTCTCCTGCACCCTGTGTTTGATTATGTTGCTGTTTCAGATAATGCCACTCTGAAATAGCTACATAGTACTGTCAAAAGCCTTCCTAAATTAAAAAAGGACTGGCATCTCTAGGAAAAATAATGTGATAAAGGAAATAGTATTTAAAATGTTCATGATTTCTTTTTTTAAAAAAAACTTTTTTGTTAAAAGAAAATGTTTTTAAAAACATTCATCAGCTTGCTAACATGAAGGGATAAAAACTTACATAATTGCTTTTGAAGTATCATAAAATTTTCAATAAATTGGCTTTGATTTAGTTGAAGCTCATCAGAAGAACCTTCCTTTTTCCTTATGGTTGCAGAGAGAACTATAAAATGAACTTTAGCTGAAACAACCAAGTAGCCAGTAGCCAGAAGTATGAAAAATAAATGCTCCAAAGGTGCCATGTTGCCTGGGATTTACAAGCACATTTTCCCATTACTAAACAAATCAGGAAACCAGCTTATGCCACCAGAATACTGGAAGCAAATTTCATTTAAACATTTTTTCAATATATCTATGCTAGATCAAAGAGGCAACGTTCAAAGTCATCCACTAATAATGCTAAATCTCATTAAGATACAGAGAGTACTTCACATTCATCCTAATGTCTAAGGCTGGAAGGGCTATTGATTTACTGGATACTGTACATCATATTTGGTGAAAATGTGATGTCACAGTCTTTCTGAAGTTCATTTAGTTCCTGGTAGAAATAATTATAATTATAATAGTTATTGTTTTATTTAAACCCTTCCCTTCAGGCTGATAACAGTGGTTTTGTGTTGTAATATATTTTGTCCAGTTTTACAATGTTGCTTATATTTACTGTAGTAAGTACTCTTAATTAAAGAGTTTTCTTTTAAAATAAAACAGGTTTGAAATCTGCAGTGTCACCTTTAAGATGTTATGACAGTCACAGATACAAATTACTATGCAATAGATTTGCAAATGAGAAATAGGAAAAGGCTTTTTAAAAGTTTATTAATCCCTAATTTAAAAGCATAAGAAAGTGTAGATTATTCAAATGCAAGCAAACAATTTAGTACAAGTTAAAGCAAGCATTCAAAACTAGTACAACATATTAGTGGAAGATGCTGTATTGTTTTTAATATTCAGTTGGAAGCCACCCAGAATGGCTGGGGAAATCCAGCCAGACGGGCAGGGTATAAACTATTATTATTATTATTATTTGGACAGCAACATCTACAAAACATTTATTCTGCAGAAGTGTTATAATCATAACCTAAGCAGCAAAATCAAAAGAGTGAATAGGCCTATTCAGTAGATACAGACCTCAGCACATCATAAAAAGGCTAAAACACTTTTGTTAAAAGATCGAATAAACTGTAAACCATGTTATATAATATTGAGGGTGTCTATGACTGGAACCTTTGCACAGAGGCTCAAGTTCTATTATCTTCAACTGGTTTTTGAAGAACATTCAATTTTGCATGTTCAAGACCCACCACAAATATACAGTGGTACCTTGGTTTAAGAACAGCTTAGTTTATGAACAACTTGGATTAAGAATGCTGCATACCCAGAAGTAGGTGTTTTGGTTTGTGAACTTTGCCTTGGAAGCAGAACATGTTCTGCTTCCTGTTGAGAGTGTTGCATTTGTAAATTGAGGCCCCCGCTGCTATGGGAAAGCACGCTTTGGTTTAAGAACGCTTTGGTTTAAGAACGGACTTCCGGATTAAGTCCATAAATCAAGGTGTATTGTCTGAAGATACCTTGTTGCATACCTTATTACCACAGTTATTCAACTGGTGCTCCAGGATCTAAAGCAGACTGCAACAGCAGAACTACTGCCAAACAAATGTGGTCTGTGGAAGTGGTCTGAACACAAGTTGGGGGTGTAAAAGAGTAGGCTTATGTATGCTCCAATGTGTGCAGGCACCAGGAATGTAACCCTGCACAAATAGGACGAAGCCTGTATGATGAAAATTAAGTATAAATGCCCAAACACATGTCTGCACTTTAGACTGGTCCTTGGTCTGAAAAAAAGTAGAAGCCTCCTAATCTGACCTACATAAGTATTTCACTTGCACTATGTGCACCAAAATTCTGATCTTACACAAAAACAGGGACATGCTTTCAATCATCACAAGCAAGCAATAGTATTGTTTACAGCCAAATCTTTCTCTGCAACCATAAGGAGTTTTGAGATAAACCAGTCCAGATATATACATTCTATTAATCAAAACTATTAAGTTTGTCTTAGGAACCTGCTGAAATATTGAGACACCAAAGTCTTGTTCCATACTTCATCACCAGAAATGTCACTGGTAGACCATAGGAACAGGGCCTTTTCTGACAATGTGCAAATATTTTGGAACGTCATTTTGAGAGATGTCTACTTGGCTCCATCTTTATTTGTTTTCATGTCGGTAGTTCACAAAGCTTTTGTCTTTTATACTTACCAAAAAGCTATGCTGTGCTGTTTATTTTATACCAAACTGTAGTTACTGATGTTTTAGATTTAATAGCTGCTTTGATTATATTTTAGATAGAGAGAAGGATAAAAATATTTGAAACTAAATTATTAATCTTTGGGCCATTATCTCAAAGAATGCATTTCTTCCATAATGTCATAAAGCTACCTAACATGGCCTTCCATTTTAAATAATTCATTCATCTGGAGATACTTATTAAAAAATACAAGACACAAATGTTTGCACAGCCATTTAACAACAGTTCATAAATGTTACATAGAAGACTGAGCAGCAAAATAGTACAGTTCTCCAGAAAACAACAGGCTGTAGATATAACCATCATGGTATATGTAAAGAATGTATTTTGGGAGGCACGGATATATAAAAATCTGACTTTGCAAATATATAGCTAACACTGATATGCATCACAAAATGTATTAATTATTTCAGACTAAACACCAAAGAGCTACAATTATATTAAAAATGTATTCAAACACCAAATGCAAATTAAACACTTAGCTGCCAAGCTTCAGCTAGGAGAGCAGAACTCACCTGGGTTTTGTTTGTTTTTAAACCTACATGACTAGACAATTTGGGTAACTACACAAAACTTGCTATACAGAAGAGTTAATGGTGTTTTAAAAACCACATAACCCTAAAAAGACCTCAGTCTTAAAGAATTCTACCCACAGAAAGTTTTACCAAAAAAATCACAACTTGAGGCCAACAAAGGGGGGGGGGAACCTCCATATATTTTTGGTGATTTAAACTTTTTAAAGTAACTCATGTACTGGCTCTATCTTCCTGAGTACTTTGAATTATCCAAGCGTGTTCAGTAAGCATAAATACATCTTCAGTATCTTACCTGCCAAGAGAGGTGTGTTTTTTTTCCTTAACAAGTAGTAGAAGCCAAGGCAATCCTGTGGGCAACCAATTAAAACCAACTTTTAGACTGAAATAAAGAATAAATGGAGGCAAAAATCAATGCAAGCAACACATAACTAAAAGTTAGCAGTCCACAATGTGCTGTGTATTATGACAGTCTGGGACAATGTCCATCATAAGGCACTCCAATACATGGGAACCACAAGTTTGAGAGTGCATGAAATATACATGCCTTGGTCTTTTCCACAGCTTCACACATTTTGATAGCAACAATTACTTTTATTTTAAAACAAAAAATATTCAACATGAGAACGAATACAAACAAAAAGCCAGAACACATTCATTACAGAAATTAACTTTGCACTCTCTTCAGATAGCTGATTTGTCTCATTTCATAAAGAGGGCTAGTTTATTTTTCCT
Organism: Podarcis raffonei; assembly: GCF_027172205.1. NCBI lineage: Eukaryota > Metazoa > Chordata > Lepidosauria > Squamata > Lacertidae > Podarcis > Podarcis raffonei. The sequence continues at coordinate 68,835,405 of NC_070607.1, forward strand.
GATCAAGAAAACTAGAATAGTTTTCTAATGCTACAACTTCTCACCCAATTAAGAAGTACTTTAAATAAACCAAAACATCCTTTCAAAGTCATTTCACATTTGCTGAAGCCAAATCAGACTGCAAATACCTTACAATACACTTCCTCCTATTTCTTTAACTTTGCTTATTTTAGAGCTGCAGAATCAAAATACAATCCAACATAAATTGCAAACAGGACAATCTTCTTCTCAAAGTACAGGACCAAACAGTATTTCACAATCATTGTGTCCAACGTTCAGCAAGTTTATATACACTAGTACTTAAACACACACAACCCTAATGTAATCTGGAAATCCTGATCTGCAGATCCTGAAAATATTTTCCATTGAAAGAAAAGAAACAAAAACGAATACTGAATTCCACACATCTCATGAATGGCTTGACAGGCAGTTCTATGAACAGGTGATATCTGTAATTATGCCTTATTTAAAGAAAACCGTATATTTGCTGACCACAGGAAATAACAATTAATCGAAACAAAGACTTTCAAGGAACAAATCAACATCAGCACCACAAAACTTAAAACAGTGTGAATTCCCGCATAAAATCTGAAGTAAAACACCTGTCTGAACAGCAAAACCCAAGAACTCATTCACTAACTGACCTTATAAACTATTTACAATTCAAGATTAGGACATATGTTAATTCATGTGAGAATTATTCAGCACAAGCCAAACTTCAGCATCTGAAATCTTTCAATTATCCTGGTGACAATTTTTTGTACAATTCGAGAGATCGCCTTTTTTAATTTCTAAATAGCTTAATAATGTTCCACATGGTCATTTCACTGCAAAATATAAATGCTAACAGATATTTTTCTCCAACCAGTTCCCAGTGCACATTTCTATTCAACAAAAGGGTCTGCCGTCATGCTCAGTTTTTCCAATAACTATTTTCTGTGGTTTATGCCGCATGCATAATTCCAAGCAAGAATGTTCAGAAATCAAAAACCTTTTCAACAAAAGCATACTACCAGATATGCTGAGATATTCTGTCATATTAATTTATCCCTGGTCTTAATGACTCCTTCGTGCCCAATGAATACTCTTTGTATGTTGTCCTTGAGTTCCGAAATATACACCAAAATCCTATAGAACCTATGATAAGCTTCTTTTTTACTCATGAGGTAAGCAGAACATTCCTAAGTACAAAGTAACTTTCCAACACCAAGCATTTTCTTGGAGCTTTGTTTCAAACAAACAGTATTAAAATGTATGATTACTATGCTTATCAGTAGCTGGGGAAGGGGAAGGGAAAGTGTGCTGGAATAAAGGGATTCACAACTGAAGACTCAAAGTCAACACAAAACTAAAGCCAGTATTTCCTAATAATCAAAATACATAAGAACAAATACTTTTTTAAAAATGAAAAGCCTTTTTATAGCATCTTAACAGTTTGTACCTATATGTAAGTTTAGCTGTTCTATTGTCAATTGGCAAATTTAATTCCTATCACCTTCCTTTATCTTTGGCTAATAATCATCAATTACTTTACCTACTTACAGCAGCCCTATTGTTTAAAAAGCAAATATCCTTACATTTATGTCCCTCAGAGGAAATAAAGAAACTAGGAAAATACAGCAAACAATGAAGCACTCTTTCATGAAGTCAAATTTCGGAACGATAAATTAATTTTGTATACAAATGATGTCCTTATCGCTCTATAACAAATGAATTTGTTATATAACCTGATGAGCACGCCCATTTCAGTGAAGATATGAAACATATCCACCCCAGGAGTCCTAAAGAACAACCATAAACTCTGAAGTCATCCTCCAGAACCAAATGTTTCTTAAAACCTTTTTAGCCAACTTAAAACAGCGACACCGGGTTTCACATGTAAGGTATCATTTCATGCCGCGAATTTAAATTTTTGTTAACCACGAAGGGCCCAGAAATTTCACAGAGCGCAGTTAACCAAAATAACAACCAGTGGTGTGTGTACCTGGAGACCACCCCACCAAAACAAAACCGTGAAAACAGGACGCTAGATCTCAATCGAAAGCTTTCGAAAATTCATCACGGCGTTGTTCACACTGAGTCCAGTACCACTTCGAATCTGCACAAGGACGAGTCTTTATTTGACTTGGACGCGAGATTCGGGCGTACTGCGACAGCTTTTGGTCGATGCGAAAAAAAATAAGGGGAAAAAAATCCCCGCAGCTCAGGCCATTTTGTTTTACACTACCGAGTTCGCTTCCATTCGCCCCCGTCATCCCCTACAATGGGAGCGCCTGCACCGCCCTAAGACCCGGCCCCGGGGATGCTCCCAGGGAAGCCCGGCTTAGTCAGGCCACTTATGAAGGGAGCCGCCGATACTCACCTACACCCAAAAGAAACGGGGGTCACAAACCCACGGGGCGCATAGGCGGCTCTTCCACTACCCCGAACCAGCACCGTCGCTCAGGCTCAGCCAAGCAACCTTGCGCACCAGGCCCAAAATGCCTTAGCGAGGCTAAATGCCTGTCCAACCTACAGACCCCACGCGAGAGTTACAGGCCAAGGCCTTGAGGAGCCAACGAGGCTCCGGAGCGCGGCCCTTACCCTCCGCTCCCTTCAGGCCTCGTTCCCGCCCTCCCGCCCTTTGTGCAAGCTGAGGTGGGAGGGGAACACGCTCCCCCTCGCAGCCGAGCCGGACGAGCCCGGCTTTCCCCACCTATTATTATTCCCCGGCGAGCCGGAGGCGCCGCCAGGGAAGTGCTAAGTTCTTACCGAGGGGCCTGTACGGGAAAAAAGTGGGTTAGAAAGGAAACTAACTCGCCACTCAGGCCCCGCTCCCCGCGCTGAGCCCCAGCGCCAGCGACCGAGCAGCGCCACAAAATGGCCGCCCGCCTGCACCGCCTCCGGGCCGTCTGCGGCAAGGAGAGGAGGGTGTGGCCTGAGGTAGGCGGCGCCGCGAGAGCGTGTGTGGCGAAGGCAAGCGGAGCGAGCGAGGGGAATCTTCCCTGGTGAGGGAAAAGCGCGGGCGCATCTTCGAGGTGGCCTCCTGTGGTACCTTCGCAGTCTTCGCACGTTTGGTGCGGCGAAAGCTTTCAGGTGGTCAAAGCCACTCCGCCAAAGACACTGAAACGTTATCAGCAGTAGCTGAAAGGGGGTGAGGAAAGTTTTGTAAACATTAGGACCGACCTGCCATGAAATACAATAGGTGCCAGTACTTCTGTCACATTTCCATGTGATCAAACCCAAATATATACAACATAAAAACAGAGAAAAAGCAGTCCTATGCATGCTTACTCGGCAGTAAGTTCCGCTGAGCTTCACAGGGGTTACTCACTATGGTGTTCAGAATAGCAGCCCCATTCACTTATAGCTGCAAGGAGCGTGCTAATGTCAGTCATTTCTCTTCCTGCTTCTGTTTATCTTCTTCTGCTCATGGTAGAAGTTAGCCTCGCAAGAGCAGCTGGGTCATACGTTTCTGCTAACCCGACATTTCTGTTTACCAAGATAGTCCTTTCCCCCGTGTTATCGCCTGTAAATCACTTTATCTGTGTTGCCATAAGGGGAGAGTTGAGTTGCCTTTTCTTTTCCTAAGAAGAACGGTGGTGGATTATGGAACAATTCTTTTCTATTCATGTTTAACTAAAATATAGTTATAAACTATATTTAACTGATGAGTGCAACATTTCCAGGTTGCCTGGGTGGGTCGCTTGCTGTTTTTCAATGTACCTTTGTTCGAAGTTCATATTAGTAGTAGCAATGGGCAGCAGTGTTTTCCACTAGGTACCTCTTGATAGGACTGTTGTTGTTTAGTTGATTAGTCGTGTCCGACTCTTCATGACCCCATGGACCAGAGCACGCCAGGCACTCCTGTCTTCCACTGCCTCCCGGAGTTTTGTCAAATTCATGTTTGTAGCTTCTATAACACTGTCCAACCATCTTGTCCTCTGTCGTCCCCTTCTCCTTGTGCCCTCCATCTTACCCAACATCAGAGTTTTTTCCAGAGTCTTCTCTTCTCATGAGGTGGCCAAAGTATTGGAGCCTCAGCTTCACAATCTGTCCTTCCAGTGAGCACTCAGGGCTGATTTGCTTCAGAATGGATAGGTTTGATCTTTTTGCAGTCCATGGGACTCTCAAGAGTCTCCTCCAGCACAATTCAAAAGCATCAATTCTCTGGCGATCAGCCTTTGTGGTCCAGCTCTCACTTCCATACATCACTACTGGGAAAACCATAGCTTTCACTATATAGATCTTTGTCGGCAAGGTAATGCCTCTGCTTTTTAAGATGCTGTCTAGGATTGTCATTGCTTTTCTCCCAAGAAGCAGGGGTCTTTTAATTTCGTGGCTGCTGTCACCATCTGCATTGATCATGGAGCCCAAGAAGGTAAAATCTGTCACTGCTTCAATTTCTTCCCCTTCTGTTTGCCAGGACCAATGGTCATGATTTTAGTTTTTTTGATGTTGAGCTTCAGACCATATTTTTCCCTCTCCTCTTTCACCCTCATTACAAGGTTCTTTAATTCCTCCTCACTTTCTGCCATCAAAGTTGTGTCATCTGCATATCTGAGGTTGTCAATATTTCTTCCGGCAATCTTAATAGGACTACACAACTTTTTAAAAAAATGCAGATCTGCTAGATTTCATTCATATTTTTACAACTTCCAGACTACAGTATACGAGTGCATTGTATATATTATGTTGTAAGTATGTTGGACCTCAATGATCCACCTTTCTCTTCTGTCCAATTATCTAAAACTGTTGAAGAGCACCCTCAAATCTCAAAGTCAGCAATATTTTTATTTATTGATGGTTAATTTCTGAAATCATGGAACTAGATAGATGCCTGTTCATGAATGTCCTGGAATTAGGGGTGAGCAGTGAGGAGGCCATGTTTGCTGATAATACATTACCACATTATTCAAAGTGGCAAGAACAAATTGAGAGGATCTTCAAAAAGGATCTCTCCAAACTCTGCACAATAGCAAATATATTGCAATATACGCAAGTGCAAAGTGATGCACATTCAGACAAAAATTCCTACCATCTCATATATGCTTATGAGAACTACTTGCTCAGTAAATCAGTGTATATATTTTCCATCCCAATGAACAAGAATTCACAACTCAAACAAGTAAAAGCTGCTTTTATCTCTTTATTAATAGATGAGTGCCACATTACTAAGTTAAATATAGAAAAGCATTTTGTGCCAATTTTAACTCAGTATTTTGTTTTTAACACATTATCTTTTCTCAGTCTGCCTGTAATATGTCCTTTCTCTTTCACTGTACTTATATTGCACAGAATTCCTCTAAAACAACAAAAATAAATGTCTGAAAAAGTCTATGTGTACAGTGTAAGAAACAGTGTACAGTGTAAGAAGTGTTCCAAAGCTTTTTTTTTTTAATTACCGGGGGGGGGGGAATTAATGGCTTGCCCACAAAATTAAATTTAATTTTGTGATATGGTAATAAAACTGTCATCATTGCAGTATCAATGCTTCTTCCGTTTTAAACCATGCTTTTGAAAACTTCTGTAACGATTTTGCAAATTAAGAACTCTCCTACATGAAGCAGTTTTGCCAGAACAGGTTTGCAATAAACATTATCTCAAGGAAGCTGATACAATTTCAATGGGAGTATATGCGTTGTGTGTATAGGACTCGTAGTTAAGGCAAGTGATACTTCATTGATTGAGTGCTAACAGTCCATTGCCTAGGGTCAGCAGCCATTTCCTTCAAAATGGTGTGCACACAAAGCTGCATAAGACAAGTGTGATGGGATGATGAGCTGCTTGTGCGTAAAATCCTAATCCCTCAGAGTTTGGCTAAGTCCCCAAACCTCTGTCTGTGATGGAGCTCCTTAAACATGACTCCATCAATCGCTCGTTGAATCGGACAGTGGGCGTTTACGGAACTTCTTCCAGCATAAAAGCTCCTTAACGGAAACGCGTCTTCTGGACTCTCGGCGTGACAGTTTCCGCCGAGGAGTGGGTGTCCCTACAGGAGGTCCTGAAATCTCCCCGCTGCTCCCGCTTGAAGTGTCTCTGAGCCCTCCCTCCGACTCACTTTCCCTTGGAACTCCACTTCTCCCCCTGCTGGTCCCCTCCTCCGCTGAATGGTCTCTCTCACCCTCCATGAGCCCTTTCACCTCCTTAGTCTCAGATGGCAGTTCCCTGACATCCACCTCCCCTCCAGGGCCCCCTTCACCCCCTTCCCTCCCCTCCTCTGCGGGAGGCGAGGGAGCAAAACCCCTGAAGGAACCTCCCTCATCTTCCGAAGTTTCGAACACTTCCCTCCACCTTTTGCTGTCTCCGGTTTCCAAGTACTCCTCCTCATCGGAGTCTGTTCCTCCTTCCAACTCCGATTCCCTGAATCCCTCCAGTTCCTCCTCATCGTCGGTGGTGCCAAAGTACTCCCTCCGAAACCTCGCTACTGGCTGAGGTTTCCTGGGGAACCTTTGGTGAAACGTTTCGATCAAGATCTCGTCACGGACCTCCTCTGCCTTCACCCAGGTGTTTTCCGACTCCGGTTCCCCTTCCCACGCGACCAAATACTCCACCTGATTACCCTTCCACCTGGAGTCGATGATTTCCGCCACATGGTTGCGGCTTTCCCTTTCTTCTATGGCTGGCCCCCGTGTGGATACCCCTTCACCTTCCCCCCTGTATGGTGACAGTAATGACCTGTGGAATACTGGGTGCAGTTTCATGTGGTTCGGTAACCGGAGTCTGAACGCCACTGGGTTGACCTGTTGGATGACCTCAAATGGTCCCAATCTTTTGGGTCTCAATTTCTTGCAACCCCCCTTGAACGGCAACCCTTGGGTTGATAGCCAGACCCGACTCCCCACCCTAATTGTTTCACCTTCCCTTCTGCTCTTGTCTGCCTGCCTCTTATATTCTTCCTTGGCCCTTTCTAAGTTGAGTTGGAGTTGACGATGGATCGCTTCCATTTCTTCTACAAAAAGTTCCGCGGCCGGAACACTCCATCTTTCCCCTCCTTCCCCTGGAAACGCCCTGGGGTGGCACCCATAATTAGCCAAAAAGGGGCTCATCCCGGTGGACACATTCTCAGCATTATTGTAAGCAAATTCCGCTAGTGCCAACTTTTCGACCCAATCGTTCTCTCTGTCATTGACATAACACCTCAGGTATTGTTGGAGAATACCGTTTGCTCTCTCCGCCTGCCCATTAGTCTCAGGGTGCCTGGCAGTCGAAAAGTTGACCTCTACGTGCAATAAGCTCATAAGTTTCCTCCAGAATCTGGACGTGAACTGTTTCCCTCTGTCGGAAACCACCCTCAAGGGGGCGCCATGCAGTCTGAAAATATGTTCTACAAACAATTTCGCTGTTTCTTCCGCCGTGACTGCATGTGAGCAAGCTACAAAGTGACCCATCTTAGTTAACAGGTCTACTACGACTAGTATGGCGGTTTTCCCCTGGGATTTGGGCAGATCAGTCATAAAATCTATCGACACCGCCTCCCACGGTCGTTCTGGTGTGGGTAACGGTTCTAATAACCCCGCTGGTGCCCGCCTTTCTCCTTTGGCTCTCTGGCATTGGTCACACCTTCTCACATACTCCCGTACATCCTCCCTCACCTTGGGCCACCAAAACTCCCTGGTCACCAACCACATGGTCTTGTGTTGCCCAAAATGCCCCGCTGTGGGATTGTCGTGCAGCTGTTTGAGTACTCTCCCCCTCAATTCCCCTTCGGGTATATATAGTGCCCCTCTGTAATACAATGCCCCGTTTCTTTCTTCAAAACCCCCGGGGTCTTCTCCCTCTCTCCTTAGACCTCTGAGCTTGTCCTGGGCGTACTCATCATTTACCGTTCCCTCTACCAGTTCTCTTTGCCCCACCCAGGCCGCACCACACACCCAGTGGTCCTCTGGGATAATATGTCTCTCTTCCGGCGCTCCCTCCCCCTCCAAATATTCAGGTTTGCGAGAGAGAGCGTCCGCTCTGATGTTTTCTGGACCTGGCACATAGCAAATTTCAAAATGGAATTTGGAGAACTCCTGGGCCCATCTCACTTGTCGTTGGTTGAGCACCCGTGCCGTTCTCCAATACTCCAAATTCTTGTGGTCCGTACACACTTGCACCTTATGTTGTGCGCCAATTAGTAAGTGTCTCCATCTCCGGAACGCTTCGTGAATGGCGAGTAGTTCTCGGTCATATACCGTGTAGTTCCTCTCGGATTTGTTCAGCTTACGCGAAAAGAAGGCACACGGTCTCCATTCCGACTTATTGCTCCCTGGCTGAAGCAGCACCGCCCCCACCGCCCGGTCTGAGGCATCAGTTTCCACTCTCATGGGTTTTTGTAAATCCACATGCAGGAGCTGTTCTTCCGAAGCGAATGCCCTTTTCAATTCCTCAAAAGCATGCTCCGCCTCCGCCGTCCAAACGAATTTCTTCTTGCTGCTTAGACAGTCCGTGATGGGAGCCGTTAAGTGGGCAAAGTTCTTGATGAATTTACGGTAAAAGTTCCCAAACCCTAAGAACCTTTGCACATCTTTTTTCGTTTTCGGTGTCTTCCATTCCAGCACCGCCTGGACCTTGCCTGGATCCATGGCTAATCCCTTGTCTGATAAGCGGTACCCCAGGAATTCCACCTCCTTGGTGTGGAACTGACACTTCTCCAATTTCACCCACAACTGGTTTGCTTGCAGCTGGCTCAGCACTTCCCTGACATCCTTTACATGCTGCTCCTCATTCTCTGAATATATCAGCACGTCATCGAGGAAGGCCACGCAATTCTTGTAGAGCAAAGGTCCCAGTACGTGGTTCATGAGCGATTGAAAACAGGCGGAGCCTGATTGTAATCCGAATGGCATAACGAGATATTCAAACGCCCCCAAAGGGGTGAACATGGTGGTTTTCCATTCATCCCCCTTCTTTATTCGTATCAGGTTGTATGCTCCTCTCAGGTCCAGTTTCGTGAATATCTTTCCCTTCCTCACCCTGGTCAAAATGTCATCAATCCTGGGCATGGGGAAAGTCACTGGTTCTGACACGGCATTTAGGGCCCGGTAGTCCACGACCAATCTCGGTTTATCCGTGTGTTTTTTGTCCACAAAAAACACTGGGCTCCCCCCCACCGCTCTGGACTCTCTGATGAAGCCCCTCTTCAGGTTTTTATCAATAAACTCCCTTAACTCCTGCATTTCCCTGTCTGACATGGCGTACAGCTTGCCCACGGGGAGCTGGGCCCCAGGGACCAGATTAATTTGGCAGTCAAAGTCTCTGTGCGGTGGTAATTTATCTGCTTCCCTTTCACTGAAGACCTTGCTCAGGTCAGCGTATTGTTTGGGCACCTTCCCTTTGTCCGCCACTTCCGTCCCTGCTAGAGAGGCTTTTGCCCCTTCTGGCACCTTTCCCTCTCTGCAGTGTTCCAGACAATGTGCTGACCCAAAGGAGACCACTCTCTGATGCCAGCCCACTAGCGGGTCATGCAACGTTAGCCAGCTCATTCCCAAAATGACTGGAGCCCCTCCCAGGGTGGCTACATTGAACGCTATCCTCTCAGTGTGCCTGGCCACCCTCATAACCATTGGGACGGTTTGTAGGCTGACTTCTCCTCCCAGCAGCTCCCTCCCATCGATCGTGGTGACCTGCAGGGGGTTGCTTAAAGGGAGTGTCTGTATCTGGTGTTCAGCTGCAAACTCCTTGCTCATAAAATTACAGGAGCTGCCTGAGTCCAGCAGCGCCTTAGTCTTTAGTGGGTATCCGTTTGCCAGCTCTAGCAACACCTCTATTACTAGGGCTGGTCTTGGAGGTTCCGGAGTGGGCACTTTTACTGCTCCTTGGCCTGTCTGCAGTGCCCTGACAGAGGCAGACAGGCGTTGGCTTTTACTGGCTCCTGGACTTCCTCCTCCTTCCCCCCAACAGCTCCTGCCATCCCTTGCCATTCCTTTCTTTGCGGGCAGACTCTGGCAAAGTGACCTGGCTGCTGGCAGAGATAACATTTCTTGGCGCTCTTTCCCTCCTTCTTCCTCCCTTCACTGGGATTTGAAACTGCGCGCGCGCGCGCTGTTCCAACTTCCATCGGCTCTCCTGGCGGGAAACTTGGTTCTGGAATCTCTGGAATGCGGAAATCCCTCCAACGCTCTCCTTTCCCCTCCCGCTTCTCCAAGGCTCTTGCCTCCTGGCGTGCTCCAATGGTCAGCGCTGATTTGGTCAGCTGGTCCATAGACTCCGCCCTGGGCGCCCGGGAAAGTTCATCTTTCACCGCCGAAGAAAGCCCCTCTTCAAAGAGCATTTGAATGGGTTCCGCCGAAAGGTCCCACCCCAATCTATGTATCAACATTGTAAACTCAGTCCAGTACTCACGAACCGATCGGCTCCCCTGTTTGCACGCCATCAATTGTCTGCGCACCAGCCCCTGTTCAATCTCGCTGGAAAACATCAAATCCATGGCGCGAAAAAACTTCCTCGCGTCCTTCAGCATGTCACTATTCCCTGCCATCAGGGGTCTGACCCAATCTCTCGCCCCTCCTTCGAGATGGCCAATCACAAACGCCACTCTCGATGCCTCGTCGGGAAAGTCATTAAACTGCAGTTCAAGAGCATACTGCATCTCTGTCCTAAAGGCTTGGTAGTTCCTGGGGTCCCCCCCAAACTTCTGCACCATTCCTGGCATCTTTCTTGCTAGTGTAGCGCCTTTTGCCTTTTCTGCATCCTGCGCCCTCCTTTCTTCTAGCCTCGCCGTTTGCATTGCTAGCTGGAGTTCCAACACTCTGTACCTTTCTTCCAGGCTTGGACCCTCTCCAGCTCCTGCTGCTCCTCCGGCTCCGGCTGGGTTACTCATGATGCCTCTCTGCACAAGCTGCTTTCAGGGACTGTCCGATTGCTGTGATGGGATGATGAGCTGCTTGTGCGTAAAATCCTAATCCCTCAGAGTTTGGCTAAGTCCCCAAACCTCTGTCTGTGATGGAGCTCCTTAAACATGACTCCATCAATCGCTCGTTGAATCGGACAGTGGGCGTTTACGGAACTTCTTCCAGCATAAAAGCTCCTTAACGGAAACGCGTCTTCTGGACTCTCGGCGTGACAGTTTCCGCCGAGGAGTGGGTGTCCCTACAGGAGGTCCTGAAATCTCCCCGCTGCTCCCGCTTGAAGTGTCTCTGAGCCCTCCCTCCGACTCACTTTCCCTTGGAACTCCACTTCTCCCCCTGCTGGTCCCCTCCTCCGCTGAATGGTCTCTCTCACCCTCCATGAGCCCTTTCACCTCCTTAGTCTCAGATGGCAGTTCCCTGACAACAAGCGTTCATTTATTATAGACAGTTAAATTTCCTTCCTGCATTTATTTCAGAAAGCAGTAAAAAAAACTAAAAACTTCCCTTAAATAGATGTTTTCTTTCTACTACTAGAAAAAGTAATACCAGTAAAAAAAAAAATCTGATACAAATGAGGGCACACATTTCTGAGTACCAAAAATACTAGCCTCACCAGTTTAACTTAATCTAGCACCCTGAAGTGAAAGGCAATGACATTGTTTTATTTTTTTAAGTGATGATCAACCTGGGATATTTCTATAACTGGGATATTTCTAGACAGACACAATCTCATTCTCAAGACCATAGCTTCTTATCAGCAAAAACCAAAATATGTTGCTCTACAGGAAAAACATTACATTGAAATCTTCCATCGTCACTCAAAAATAAATCAATAAATAGCTCAGAAAAAATTATTCTGGAAAGCAGGAGAAAAAAATTGTGATAACAAATCAAGGGTAAAGGTAAGGAAAAGGTGAATTTGTGAAAAAGTGAATGTGATCTGCATTTGGGAGCTAGTAAACCTTAGGCACAGTTGAATTCATTGCTATGTAGCAAATGCCACTGCTCAAATATAAAACATGGACTTTTTAGATGGAAGACTGCCTTCTGTAAGAGGATTACTTCTGACCATACTATCTGTTTGAACACAAGTTTTGCAATAAGACAGATGTTGCTGAAACAGATGCAAATTATTCTAGGGAGAACCTACAGTAGAAACAAACTTTTTTATTATTTTTACATAAGACAGTTGAAGATTTGGCATATCAAGCTGCACCAATGTCACCTCCAAAATAAAAGTACTGCAACTTCTTTGGTTCCAGGAAACTAATGTCCATTCGTATTTGATAATTTGTAAGCAGTTATTTACCTGAACAAACATCGCCTTAGATTTAGTTTTCAGGCTTTAGATTTAGAAAGCGTAACTGATTACCCAAAGATTTTGTATTTTTAAAACAAGCACAACATGGTTTTACTCAGGAATGTAGAGAAAATATTACTTTAATCTATATCCAAGCAGTCCAAGATAACAAGTGATTTCCTTGCTTAATGTTGTGTCCATTTAATGCTCTTCAAATCAACTCCATCCTGTACCATTTCCCACAGTGGGCTGTGAAATGAGAAGGAAAATTCAATGACAGTCAGAAATACAAATAATTTGACATCAATAGAACTTTCAGGAAATAATTAATAAGAACAAAATATTATTTTAAACGAAGTTCCACAAAGAACACTTTCTAACTACATAAAGTAATTATGTCTAAGAATGCCTCCTATCTTCCGAAATACCCAATTAAGATGTTTTGTTATGGCAAAATTTCACCAAGGTTGAATGCCTGAACCCACGATGGGTATTACAGTATATTGAGACACTAGCAATGGAAATAAAGAGATTTATATATGAATTTCCACCCTTCTAAATGCGTATTTACCCTGGCCTTTGACACCTGAGAAATATATATATTAGGACCCACCTGATTCTGTGACTTAAATAATGGGACTGCATGCATATTTGGGCTTTATAAGGATTGTGCCAGTTTGCTGTAAATATCTGGCTGGACCACAGCTACAGAGATAACAAATAGTATATTCCTTCCCCTATCTTGATCTGCTCTAACCACTGAGATTCCGTGACTTCTGGCAGTATTTCCTTACCACAGACAGACTTTTAAAGAAATCCTGTGATGGTTAATGTCTAATATTCAGATTTATATTTTTTTACCTCATCTCCCTTAATCTTTTCACATGCTGTATGCATTTTTTTACGGTATAATCTACCTCTTCTTCAGTAGTGAAACGGCCAATGCCAAACCTGAAATTAAAGCAAAGAGCTTATCAGATGCAACATAGCACACATAAAAAGATAAAAAGGGATTCTTCTCTTGATGGATGTAATATAATTAAATGTGACTGTCTAGAACCGGCATAGGCAAAGTTGGCCCTCCAGATGTTTTCAGACTACAACTCCCAACATCCCTAGCTAACAGGTCCAGTGGTCAGTGATGATGGGAGTTGTAGTCCCAAAACATCTGGAGGACCGAGTTTGCCTATGCTTAATTTAGAACTATAAGCCTTGCCTTATGGATGAGTGAGCCAAGTCTTCATCAGTTCCAATTGCACGCAACACATATGATGGTTCCAGAGACGCAGATGTGCAAGCACTAATGAGAAAAAACAATATGTTGGCATTTTGTCCTTACACAGAACTGGTATAGAAATCAAAATAGCAGTCAGCTCTCGAGTAATATGCTCTTATCACTGCCCCCTAAAGATTTACTGACTACAGAAACAAACCAAGAAGACTAATTATGCAAGAGAAGGGTGTGTAATTGCATAATTAATAGAAGGTAAGGCATTTCAACTGCAGAAGCAGAAAATAAGGCAGAGTACAGCAACAGATTGATGTTAGAAAAAGAAGTATGAGGTAGGGGGAAAGATCAGACAGGGTGGGTAATATATTAAAAAGTGTGTTATGTGATCAGGAAAATAAGAATGCCCAAAGTTCTTATAACTTAGGGGGACTAAAATACTGGAAGGAAAGGGCAAAAAGATATTAGCAGCAGGAATTAACCATCTAGTAGATCCAGTTATAACTAATAAAGCTTGGTTAAATTATGTAATTTGACATTTGCCAATTGAATTTTAAAAGGAATCAGAAATATTTGAAAGGAGTCAGAAATGCTAATAGGACACTCCTTATAAATGGAAGTAAATCAGCCCTGGTCAGAATAAAGAAAGATTCTGGATTAGATGGCTCATAGATTTGTTCTAGATCATCAATTCTAGTGACGAAGTGGAAAAGGCCACTTTTATTCTGCACTCCTTTAAATATCTGGCATGGGAGTTCCAGGCAATCTCTCATCTGCACACTGACCAGACTAAGACTTGCATAGCTTTAACAATAGACTGCATAATGTGTCCTTAGAGCATATTCCAGGCTCTCTCTTCTCTCTCACATATGTAAGACTTATAGAAGTCAGTTGGCCCATAACCTGTTATACCTGGGTCCACCATCTGTTGTTAATACTACAACACACTTTGACCAGTGTCATCAGCAGAGTATGCACAGCTCCAGCAGAGTCTTCTAGCACAACATCAGAGTTTTCCTGCTTTTTAGTAGTCAGTCTTTTTCACAGTTCCCCTATCCAGTTCAGTTCAAAGTATGTAGTGTCTATTGTCTCATGGCACAAGACAGGCATAAATACACTAGCTACATTAACTTTAAGAGATGCTGGTACATCATGAACTAATCTAGTATAATAGAGTTCTCTAGTCCCAGAAACAAACCTTGTAGTGATCACTTGCCCTTACCATGCTAGCTCACCATACTATACGGAACCGAACCATATAGCATGTAACATTCACCAAGATGATAAAACCTCACACTTGGCAAATACCTCACATTGATGCCAATGTTGCTGAATTCAACCTTGGCATTATACCTGCCTCTGCATGTACACACATTCCTTAGAAAAGGGGAGGATGAATGAGTCATGTTTTAAGTATTTAGCCTTCAACTGTTTCTAACCACCCCGTGTAGCTGAGTCTTTCTCTAAACAGAATCCAGAAATGAGGGATGGCCTGAAGAAGAAGAAGAAGAAGAAGAAGAAGAAGAAGAAGAAGAAGAAGAAGAGGAGGAGGAGGTGTTTGGACTTGATATCCCGCCTTTCACTCCCTTTAAGGAGTCTCAAAGTGGCTAACAATCTCCTTTCCCTTCCTCCCTCACAACAAACACTCTATGAGGCGAGTGAGGCTGAGAGACTTCAGAGAAGTGTGACTAGCCCAAGGTCATCCAGCAACTGCATGTGGAGGAGCGGGGAATCAAACCCGGTTCACCAGATTACGAGTCCACTGCTCTTAACCACTACACCATGTTGGCTCAAGACACGGTCCAAGTGCTTAGTGCAATTTCACCCATTCTTTCCAATTTACACCAACAATATTACCTTCCAGAAGACAGAGCCACATCTTTAAGTGCCATCAGCAGGCTTTCTCCTTCCACATATGCAAAGGATAAGTTAATGCAGCCTGCAAAGTTAACAAAGCAGTGTCAGCTTCTCTTAAGATTGCACTTTAGACAACAGGGTTTTTGCAGAATCACAGAATGATAGTACAGTGGTACCTCGCAAGACGAATGCCTCGTAAGACGAAAAACTCGCAAGACGAAAGAGTTTTTCGTTTTTTGAGTTGCTTCGCAAGACGAATTTCCCTATGGGCTTGCTTCGCAAGACGAAAACGTCTTACAAGTTTGTTTCCTTTTTCTTAAAACCGTTAATACCCTGGGAATCCGTGCTTCGCAAGACAAAAAATTCGCAAGACAAAAAAACTCGCAGAACAAATTAATTTCGTCTTGCGAGGTACCACTGTATACGAAGGGACTACAAGGGTCATCTAGTCCAACCCCCTGCAATGCAGGAATTTTTAGCCCAACATGGGGGTTGAACTCAAGACCCTGCTCTTAAATAATCTGAGTCTATTTTCCCTTTATGGAAAGTTTCTTTTTCATTTCCTTTGAATGTGAATGTCACCACAGCTCTGATCACTAGAGTGCTAAATGCTAATTCCAGAAATGCATGCAGAACAACTCTCACCAGCACACCCATAATTTTTATTTCTAAACAACCTAAAACTGGCTAACTGTGCAGAAGACAACGAAGTGGAAGAAAATATTGAGCAGCTCTTTGGACCATTACAGAATTCTTCATTCAGTCTTTAACACAGTGATTTATCCTAGTGCTCTACCTAAAACATACAAGTCAGAACTAAGATGTAAAACAATAAAAAAAAGTTTGTGCATAATCTGCTATTCACTGGGATTGATTTATGCAGTGATTTAAGGTCAGTACAGAAGCAGAAGACATATCTGAATTAGTTTAAACATCGTGTTTCAGTGACTACAATCTCTACTTACCGGTAATTTCATGTTGACTTCATATGCTTAACAGAGCAACAGTGAAACTATTTAGAGTCAACCAAAGCTTTAGCACTGATGCTGTTATAATATTATCTCAGTTTTCATCTAGTCATGAATATATAGAACATTGTATAACAGAGGATGAGAATTTTGCAATATTCAAGCTATTTGTTGAGTTTCTGGGCTAGTACCCGATGAGCACAAGATTGCTTTCAATTCTAAAACAATACTGCTGTACCAGATTAACACTTAAATCTGTTTTAAAATTTCAAATGCTATATTCATTTTAAAAAGAAACCCTAAATGGTCAAAGGCAATTTCTGAAGTAAAGAGGAACTCAACATTCTGCTAATAATACCTGGATAACGATGAACTGGATCGCCGTTCATTACTACATCAGGAATTTCAGACATTATGTTTGTAACTAATCTGCCAGCTAATAAACTAATTCGCTTATGGTCATACTGAAAAAGAAACAAGAGAACTTATTAGCTATTCTACAAACATGCAGATGAGCCTTGATTGATGTACTAAAAATGTTCTATCAGTCAAATCTGGCCTGTTAACCAAAAAGACAAGGCAAAATAACACAATATTTGTCAGAGCAATTTCTCACACAAATAATAACCATAGCAAAATTCAGCCCCAAGTTAAATATGAGAGTTACGGTTATCAAGCTGATGCTGGCTATGTGCAAGTGGAATAGACTTCCACCTGCACAATGGGACTTCACCTACCTCTCCTCTCCCTTCCATGCTCTAATACCCCCAAATATGCCCCACATTTTCAGGGTACATGGGGGGATGGAGGAAAGAAAGAAAGGATAGATTCATTATGTGAACAGAAGTCTGCTTGCACAACATTGGATTCCACCCCCTGAGTTTGCTCTACTATCCCACAATTGCTGCTGTAAAATTCAGAAATATGTAGTAGGAAAATTCTATAAGAAATTGCCTCCATAATTGTTTGAAAATTCTATGCTCGAGAAGAAAGAGAGATGCCCTTGAAATAGAGGCACATCTCTGTACAATTATTATAATCAACAAACACTAGTTGTTCTAGAAACTGCTTGCCTTCTCTTACCAACAGCAAGACAGAGACCAGAAAGGTTCTAACTGTAAGGTTAGAGTTTGTAAGAAATATGGCACAGAGAACTACTTAATGAATGAACATAGCACTACTAAAATATCTCAGAAATACTCAAAACCATCTCAGAAAATTGTTCTGCCAAGAAGGCCAAGTTTGCTTTGCTTATATAACTGCTTTTACATATTATAGGAAAATAAAGGCTGAATTATGGAGCACGATTAGTTCTCTACAGTACAGAGAAGGGCATCATATTAAACCCTAATCGTTATTGTTAAAGGAATGTGTTGCAGACTTTCAACCATCAACAAGGCCTCAAAGAACATGGTAAAATAAATGGATCAAGAAAAGTTACACAACTAGAACTGCTCTTTATACCTCCATCTCTTGTTGTGCCAATTCGCAAGCTGCTCCAAGACCAACTGCTAAAGGAGTTGGCACAGTCCCAGAACGTAATCCTCGCTCCTGGCCTCCCCCACTTTGTATAGGTTCCAGTCTTACTCTTGGTCGCCGCCGAACATAAATTGCACCAACCCCTTAGAAACAAGAAATTACTTCTGTTCAGTACACAGGTAGACTTTCCATACTGTATGTCTCCTAGCATATTTAGAAACATTTAGAAAAAATCCTTCAGGAACTTTTAATCAGGATTCTTCGTCGCAAGAGATGCATTTTAAACATTCAGGGCAATACCCAGTGATGTTCCGCCACTTGTGCAATGGGAATCTGGTTGCACAACAGAACTTCCAGTTTCTCATTTGAGCTTGCAGCCCCCTATGCACCCCCAAAAATCTACTCCAGAGGGTATCTCTGGAGATTTTTGGGGGATCACTGTAGGGACCTGCAGTGGGGGGAAGAGAGGAAGAAGAAGCCCTGTTACATGAACAGAACCATTCACATTTTGTTGGATCTCATCTTCAGATATTCAATTTACATTTCTAATTGGAAGAATCCTCATTTGCTAATTTCTATAAAATAAGTATCTTCTCCTAAAATTTATCAAAATCCTTGAGGTGTTCTTCAGCAGGATCTTCCTTTGTCATTATTTAACTCCAGAAAATGAAAAATAACTGTCTGGCATCCTAATCTAATATTCTGGCAGAAAGTCATGCATACTGCCACATCCATACACACAGTCTATTATAGACTGTGCCCTTAGTGCCCTGTGCAGTAGTTTGCATGGAGGCTGCTGCATATAGATCTGTATAGTGTAAGGTATGTGGTCAGGCATAGCTTAATCCATTTGTAGATGTAGCTTGTTCCACATATAGCTGTCTCCACATCTTGGATAGCAGACTAGTGTTTAGGAACCAAGTTGTGTTCAAAGTGCTCATATGGAAGAAGAGGAGGAGTTTGGATTTGATATCCCGCTTTATCACTACCCGAAGGAGTCTCAAAGTGGCTAACATTCTCCTTTCCCTTCCTCCCCCACAACAAACACTCTGTGAGGTGAGTGGGGCTGAGAGACTTGAAAGAAGTGTGACTAGCCCAAGGTCACCCAGCAGCTGCATGTGGAGGAGCAGGGAAGTGAACCCGGTTCACCAGATTACAAGTCTACCGCTCTTAACCACTACACCACACTGGAAGAACTTATTTCGAAGAAAGCTATTTTGAATAAAGCGCCCATCCCTGCAAGACTGTTGCAGGCTTTCCTCTGCTATTCTTGTTTCCTCCTTAAATACTATTGCAGGGATAGGGAGCCTGTGGCCCTCCATATATTTCTGGACTACAAGTCCCATCATCCTTGATCATTGGCTATAATTGCTAGGGCTGATTAGAGCTGTAGGCCAGCAACATCTGGAAGGCCACAGGTTCTCCAGCCCTGTACTAAGGTCTCTGTTTTTCATGGTGCCTTGACAAGGGTTAGCGATTTCTCCAAATGTTTATTTGACTACCAAATCAAATAAACCTGGCCACCTTTATTAGTAAAAATGAAGTAGTATCTAATATAAGAAATATCAATACCTTTGGGACCATAGATTTTATGGCCACTGATGCTCATTAAATCAATTTTCATATCATTGACATTTAGAGGAATTTTCCCAACTGCCTGTGCAGCATCTGTATGAAAGAAAATTTTATGGGAACTGCAGATCTGACCTACAATGCAAAAACAACATGGTTCAGAATGAAGTATTATTTATATTTTATGAAAATGTTGAAAGATTTTAAACATACTGATTTTATCAATCAATTCAAATGTATTGCTAAAACCCAGAGGTCATCACAAAATAAATCTGGGAACAGATATAATACAAATGATGTCTGTGTTTCACTGTACTGTTAGCTTTCAACTGCTGGGAGGTGGGCATTTAGATGGGAGTGAAATGGCTCAAAATAAACAGGGGGGGGGGAATCCTCCACGGTCCTGCTCCAAGAGTAGACACATAAACAACAACCTTGAAGTTCTTTTTTTAAAAGGTTTGGAAATCTGGTCACAGATCTCACATGTAACATCTATTTTGACCTTCACAAATTATTGACAGACATAGAAAAGCTGTCAGATATTGATTGTGAGCCAGTGATTTGTTTCTAAGTCACCACAATTATGTAGCTATTCTATGCTTCAACAGTGTGTGCTTCATTGTCGAGCTTTATAAGTATTTGGCATTTTAGCTCAAGATATGATGTTTGTTTGTTTGATTTAGTATTTATTTCAAATTTCATAACCAGTTTTTTGAGGAACTTTTTCCATAAAGCATCTTACAATCTTTCATAAAATCAATTCCACCCAAACTGTCAACTTACCAATGTCCTTAACTGGCTGTACCACTCCTATTTCATTATTCACAGTCATTACTGAAACCAATCCTGTGTCTGGTTGTATTGCATTTTTTAGATCCTGGTGGAAATCATAGAAGAGAATTAATTCGAACTGCATTAGCACTGCAAATGAAACTTATTTTACAATTACACTGCACTTTTAACATATAAGCACCATTATATTCAATAGGGCATACTCCCTGTGCTAAGATGTGCACTCTAAATGGTTAGAGATATAAATCAATTTATTCTACTAGTACATAAAGTGTCCTTTCTTTGAATGCACCTGCTAAACTGATCCAATTTTGTACAATATACTAGGTAAGCAGTAAACCTCACCCTTTTGTCACTGCAATCCAACAAACATTTCACCAGTTTTTACTTAGACAGCTCTCTGTAGCATCCATATTCTAAGTGAAAGACTGCATTTTTGTTAACATTCTATTGCAAAGGACTGAAAAAGGGAGAAGCTGCAATCACATGAATACAAATTTGGAAACAAGTGATTTACCTTTAAATCTATAATCCCATTTTTCTGTACAGGCAAGTATGTGACTTGAAATCCCTCAGCTTCTAGGGCACGGCATGAATCCAGCACACACTTGTGTTCTGTTTGTGTTGTAATTATATGTTTCTTTCTGGATTTATAGAATCTTCCAACACCCTTTACACAGATAAAACGGAAAAAATTTTTAGATCAAAACTGCTGGAAATCCGTAGTTTCTATAAGTATCAAATAAAAAAATGTAAAACGCCCAGTTACCTTGAAGCTTCAGGCAATAGACAACAAATCCTAGGCACATTTACTCAGAACTAGGTCCCACCAAGTGCAGGGGGGTTTACTCCCAAAAGTGTGCATAGGATTGCAGCCCAAAATGGTAGACACTTACATGGGAGTAAGCCCCACTGAACACAATGAGATTTACTTGTGAGTAAATATGCAAAGGATTGCATATGAAAAACTATTCAAGTAATCTTGGCAATTTTCAACTTTAGCTCAGTTTTTTAAGTAAGTGTCATGGTTTCATTTTTACATATTTTCATTTTTTACATATTTACACAACATTTTTCCTCAGTGCAATTATGGGAAATAGCTACAAAGCAAAACTGTAGCCACAGAAACCTTACAAACTGCAGTGCAGAGAAGAATCTTGAAAAGAGACCTGTCGGTTAGTTTTGATGATGCAACTCTCTCTTTGCATAACTGTTTTAAGTACAAAGCAGGCAGAATTAGGTTTGGTTATACAATAGGCCTCTTAACATCAAGAAACATTAGTGCAATCTACTTTAAGGAAGACAGAAGTTTAATTCAACTACCAGTACAATCTTACATGCATGTCTGCACAGAAGGAAGTCCCACTGTGTTCAATAGGGCTTACCTCCTAATAAGTGAGTTCAAGACCACAGCCGGAGGCTCTTATGCACACTTACCCAAAAAAGTCCCACGGAATTCAGTAGGACTTACTTTTGAGTAGACGTGCATAGGAGTGTGCTGTGAACCTGGTTAAGTTTACACCAAGTTGTTTTAGGAACTTACAGTATATCGCTATACGATCTCAACCAAGTTACAATTACAATACATTTATATCAGAAACAACAAAGTATCTCTAGATATTTAACATGACGCAGTATGCTCATCCTGCAAATGCAAAAACAATAACATTATCCAAATAACTTTATGTAGAGAATTGTGACTTCCACAGACTTAAAAAAAAACTGCACACAAGATAATAGGTTTAGCACTTTTTAAGACTTGCCAATACTTTTATTTATTCTCAGGTAAAGCCAAAAAATATACACAGGATTGCACTGTTAGTTGCTGCAATTGTATTAAGCTTCTGCCTTAATTATAACACAAGACAGGACAGTAATATTTGAACATCCAGACTACTGTGAATTGTTTTTACATCACCATCACTTGGCATTACAATATACTCATTTACCTTAATTGCTATGTTGTTTGATTCTGTTGCCCCACTGGTAAAAATAATTTCTCTAGGATCTGCTCCTATTAACGATGCAACTTGCTGTTTAAAAAAAGACAGAACACAATAATATAATGTTACTACTTTGAGGCAGAAAACCACATTCACCAGACAATTTTTGTAACAGCTTTCAAAACACAACTGCTTCATAAGTCAGCAAAGGCAGATTTAGAATTAAACTGCATTTTTATGCCCACAGGTGGTAGTGCAGCCACTTCTTTATATTAAAAACAAAACAAAACTTGGTCTAGTAGCATTTGCCACCTACTGCCTGGCCACTAGTACTCTCTTTTGGAGGGAAGGTAGCAGCAGCGCATCTATGGGCACTCTTGGAGGACAGATTACCTTAACCCACTAACCCACTGCAATCTAGATTCAGGTCTGATTTCATGGCTGAATTGCCTTGGTTGCTCTGATGGGTTGTCTTTATCAAAAAAGGGACAGGGGAGTGTGACCCTGTTACTATTACTTGATCTCCCAGAGGCTTTTGATGCAATTAACAATAGTAACCTCCTGGGATGAGTGTTAGAGGCACTGTGTTGCAGTGGTTTTGCTCCTATCTCCAGGGCTGATTTCAAGGAATAGCACTGCATGGGAGTTTTGTTGGCCCCCCGCAAAGTGGGCTATGGGGTGCCACAGGAAACCGTCCTGACCCCAGGGCTGTTTAACATCTGTATGAAGCTGTTAGGTGTCATTGTTAGGAGATTTGGAGTAAGGTGTTACCAGTATGCTGATGACACCCTGCTCTATCTATTTCTCTCTGACATCTAAATCAGATGAGGCTATGCAAATATTAAACATGCTTGGATGAAGTTGTGGGATGGATGATAGCCAATAAACTGAAAATGAATCCTGACAAGATGGAAGCTCTGTGGGTAACTGGTACCCAAGTCCAGAAGGCAGCTCAGTTGCCTATCCTGGGTTGGACTGCATTTTTCCTGAACAATCAGGTATGTAGCTTAGGTGTACTGCTGACTCCAACTTTGTCACTATAGGCCCAAGTAGTCTTGGGCTCAGAGCACCTTCTTTCAGCTTTCTATCAGTTTTGGCTGCACAAGGATAGCTTGGCCACAGCGGTCCATATATTTATCCCCTCCAGGTTGAATTACTAGAATGTGCTCTACGTGAAGCTGTCCTTGAGGTTTGTCTGGAAGCTGCAACTGGCACTGAATGCCAGGCTTTTTCAGGATAGCACTACTGGCTATTGTTCATGTTGGTTTTACATTGGGTTTAATGTACTCTTAACTGTTTTATGTTTGTATCTTGCTTTTCTTTATTTTGTATACTGTCTTGCCAAAGGCAAGGTGATTCTTTTAAAATAAGATTCAGAAGCAATACAAAATACACAGGTGAGTGAGAAGATTAAAGATTTTATTCTAAAACATCAAGCAATGTATACAAAGCAAGCACTTCAATCTGCTACTTGGAAGCCCACAAGAAGTGGCAAAGTGACTCCCCCAGGTAGTCTCAGTTTGCACGGCCCTGCAGCCAATCAGTCCGTGCATGAGCTTCAGAGAAACTCTGCCCAAACCACCTGATTTTATAGATAGCCTTGTGCCTTCCTAGACTGGCTACCTGCAGATAATCCATTAGCTGCCCCCTCCCTCCCTCCCAATGTCTCACTTTCTCAAAACAATGTCCAATAGCAAAGAAGGTACCCGGCATTATCCTCCACAACTGATTAAGGCAGCTGTGGGAGGGGGGCATCACCTTCTCGTTCTCAGGACATTAAAGACTGTTCTCACACCAGCAAAAAAAATTAACAACAGCGAGGGAGGGGGAAGGAACAGAAGCAGGAAGGGTAACCATGTCAGATCACTAACTCCTCAATACAATTTGTCTTCTGGATGAAATTCCCATACATATACTGCCATGAGATTTGACTGATAAGCAGTTCATAAACAAATTATAAGAAAAATGCAGAAATCTCACCTGTCTAGCTTTTTCCATAGCAGATTCACTCTCCCAACCATAAGCATGAGTTCTTGAGTGTGGGTTACCATAAAAATGCACAAGATAGGGAAGCATGGTATCCAAAACCCTAGGGTCCTAGAACAAAATATTAATAGTTATTCTATTTCATTTCATCATTAAAAAAAAAAATCTGTATCGAAGAGTTTTCCCCTACACACCCAAATGCTTGGAACACACCCTGCCCTCTTATTAAGGCTACAATCTTCTTTCTGTTTGTGTACACAAAACAGTACGGCCAGTATGGCAGCAGTCTTTATTTCAGAGTAAATAGGATTAAAATGTGATTAAGAACAGGCTGTAAATGTTCAGCCATGTTCTCTTACTACTAGATCCAATGAGAAGTATCTGACTCAGTCAGACTAGGAATTATCATTTCTACAGTTCTAGCCTGAGTACATCTTAGTCAGATATCACATTGTATTATTCTCTCACCTATCAAACATCTCAGGGTAGACAGGAAACTTGGGCTGTGATCCTATGCACTTACCTAGCAGTAAGCCCCCACTGAACATAGTAGGATTTACCTCTGAGTAAATAGTGCAGGACTACTCTGTAAACAATGTGTTTGTTTAAACAAATGCTCCTCAAAAGAGTACAGTACTTAGTTCACAAACCAGAGGAGTAGTTGCTTGGACATCCATGTACAATGGTCGAAGCGAAGTTTCATCAGCACTGCCTATGCCTAGGGAAAGACAACTATATGAGTGACAAATGCAAATTTGCAGAAGATATCATTTCTACTATGGGGTCGAGGACTTATTCCAGTATGTAGTATAATATGAAGATTAATTAATGCACAAGCAATTCAGACAGGTGGTTAAAACATATTTTTCAAAAATACTTCCACTTTAAGTTCAGCTTCAGAAGCTGATACACAGGACTATATTGTTCAGGCAACTATAACAAAGCATTTCAACCAGAAAGTGGCATTTTAAAAGTTTGAAACTGAACCACCAGCAGAAATCAATTGAACTGAGCTCACACAATAGTGAAGTGTTCAAAGAGCAAGATTATCTCCATAGCTTAGCTATATGTAACATATAAAACATTTTCAGATTCAGAATGTTTGGTTCCTATTAGGATTGCTGAGAAAAGGTTTCCAACCAGTGATGCAGTGGAGCAGGAACATGGGAGCTTCAGTAGTTATTCATACCTGGAGCAATGGCATCTGACTGGGCAGTATTTGCCAGCACTGCAAGCTTGGAAGTTGGATCTGGTCTGGCACATAATACTTTTATTAGGTAGGCTAGGCTCAGACTTTAACTGGCCCAAGGTCACCCAGTGAACTTCATGGCTGATTGAAGATGTGAACCCAAGTCCCTCCCATTCTAAAAATGGGCATTATGCAATGTATTGCTGATCAACAAAGAAGCCTACTCCCCACCCTTTAACTGTTCTTAGGAATGTAACCATGTGAGCTGTCGCGATGAGTTCCTGCCCTTCCAACATTACTAACTACGCCACTTTTGCAAACCCAAGGTTGGGCCTGTAACTTTCAAAGGGCTGTAATCCCACCCCCGTCATCTCAACGATCCCTTGGGCTGCGACAGTAGGACTCAATCGCAATGCCGTTTGCTGCAGCTGACGGGAGAGAAAGTTGGACGGACCACCACAACACCGGGAGGCGTAGCTATTTATTTACACGTTCTCTTTCTGCGCTTGAGCTCTTCGCATCGTGCCCGGGGCTAGTAGTAGCGTCGCTGCGGCGGCTCTACCCCGTCGGATCTTGCGGCTCTACGGCCCCGATCCTCTACTACTTTCACATTCAGCCAAGGTTGTTTCCAGATGACAGCAAACCCACTTCAGAGAGTAAGCCCTCAACAGGAAAAAAATGAAATACTGAGCAAGCTGCCTTAGGGAAGAAGGGACCAGGCGACTCTCACTCGTGTTTGGGTTTTTCCCCCTGCGCGAGCTTCCCAAGCCCGCAGCAGCGGAAAACATAACATTGCCCAGGAGGCAGATGCCATCGCAGCTGCGGAAGGGAGCCGCCTACCAGCTGCTTCTGCTGAAACTCGCGATCCGCCGGGCGTCCCGCCAGGCTCGCTCGCCCTTCTGGCGGGATTGCAAAGGACAGAGCGCCGTTACCTTGCTGCTGCGGAACCCCTGAAAGCCGCCTCCTTTGGCCGGCTAGCAGTCCTCTCAGAGCCCGCCATGTCGCCGGCCGCACCGCCATCATCGTCACTCCTTCTCCCGGCGGAGCGCAGCCACAGGCACCCACAACAACGACGCTCGCCTCTTCGCCTCCCCCCTCCCCGCCGGGAGAGCCGTTTCCTGCGACGTAATCGGAGTGCGACGGAAGCGCAGGCCGCGCTGAGGGAAACTCGGGTGGAACGAAGCGCGGAGTGGTCGAGGTGAGGGGGGACGAGGGAAGAAGCAGGGAGAAGGCTGTTTGCAGGCGGGCCCAGAGAGCGAGGTGGTCCAGGGTGGGCTTTCTGACGCTGGGTATCCGGGTGGGGGTGGGGTGGGGTCTCTCTCGGTTGCTATAGCGATGCCGCCGTTTGCGTCGTTCTCGTCTCCCGAGCTTTTCCCCGCGTCGTTGGCCTTCGTGGTTTCAGCGAAACTGAGAAACTCAATAAGCAAGTGGGACAGAAAGATAACGCGCGCCCTTAAACGCACGATATTTAAAGACCTCGGTGTTCGTTGCCACGTAACCTAAAAATTATAAAGTCGCGGGTGTTATTCTGGAGCTCATCTTATTGCGCCCCCTCCCCCGCACATCCCCAGCAAAGATCTGTCAGTCTTTTGTGAATTATTCCTCTTTTCGTCTCTGTATCCCTTTAAAAGCGGCAGTGTTTTTCCAGAAACGGGTCCGTTTCTCCATATTGGAGGAAATTGCTGATACTCGTACAAGAGATAAGCAAGAATATAGGGATTTTAATCTTTAAATTAGAATGGCTATGCTGCTGGCTTTTTGGTGTGTTGTTTTTTAAATATAAAAAGCATTACGTAAGCGTCTACGAGTTCAAGGTCTAGATTGCGCCACATTACAAATAATGGCTGAACTCCCTGGAAGATTCAGTGGGGATATATATCCTTCAAGCTAATGTTAACAATATATTTGTCTGTTGTCAGTCCCTTTTGGTTTGGGATTGTTTGGCAACTTGTTTGTTTGAACTTCTGCTTGCTAAACTACTGAACTACTACAAGTGTTACCTAGTGAGAAAGTATTGCTCCATAATTTAAATATTTAATAATTTAAACAGTTGCAAAATAGAACTTTGTCTAAGTATTTCTTAAGAGACCAGACAGGGTAGTTAATGGAAATAGCTTAAAATCTCAAAGTTTATAGTTCATTTCTAAGTTGCTGTTCATTCAATGAAGTCGATTTGTAACAGTACTTTAATATACATTGCAAAATGAATTTTTTTTAATTTTTTTTAATGATGTTGAGTCTAAAGTGCTTTTCAGCCTAGTCCATAACTGACTTGCATTCATCCTTTTTACATTTCTATCACACAGTTGATTGGCAATCCCAAAGAAAATGTGACTAGAATAATACAGTACTAGGTTTAGTGGAGGAAACTAATTACCGTATCTTCACACAGGTAGTGCTTACTGCATGTTTAACTCATTTGCCTCCCTGGGGCATTCTGAGAAAATCTTTGTGGTCTTTGTGAAGCAAATAAATAAATGAATTCCTATGGTGCTACTGTTGAAAACTTCTTGGTGCAGGGACTTCTTTTTCACCTTTGTTATTCCTAACAGTCATGTACATTTCATATTTGGAGTGGTCTATCCACACCGGAGATGAGGATTATCTTCTGCATGGAAGCGATAGATATTCTTTAAGTATTTTTTATATTTTTAGATGCCTGTGACAGTGGGGCCATATGGCCAGTCCCAACCCAGTTGCTTTGACAGAGTGAAAATGGGCTTCATGATGGGCTTTGCTGTTGGTATGGCAGCGGGTGCACTGTTTGGCACATTTTCTTGTCTCAGGTATGTTGGAATGTAGTTGAATGCAACATAAATCCTAAGAAGAATCTTCTTCGTTAGCTTTCCTGGCTTAGGAACAGAGCAAAATAATGCAATATGATTGTATCACAGGCAGTAACCATTTCGAGCAGGGATTCCATTTCCAGCCCAGCAGGAGTCAGAGATGCAGATATGTGTCCCGCCCTCATTATGGCCATGGTCTGCACTCTTCCAAGTCCATAAGGACCCATGTGTCAGTGATTGCGTGTCAATTGGACGTGCCCCAAATGGCTACCGCCTGTACTTAACAATCTTTTATGCTTACTTCCCCACTTGTTCTGTGGATTGTTGCCAGATAACAGACCCATGACTGCAATCCTGTACATTTCTGAGAGCAAGATGCATTCATGAGTATAAAGCTTTAGATAAAATCTATAGTAGAAATTACTTCAGCTGGAGAGTAATTAGTACTAAGACTTTGTACTCTTAAACTGTGTTTGTATATATATACTAGCAAAGTAAAGGATGGGGTTTGGGATTAATACTAAATCTTAAAAGATGTGTGTTTTCAAATGACCTATCATTAACCTCTTCTCTTTGAATTAAGAGTTTAGTTTTTAGGAAGTACTTCTGTTTATTAAGTTGCACTGGCTGGCAGACCACCCCGTGCTTACTATGAGCTAACTTGCTGTATAGGTCACTCCAAAGTACCCACTCAAAATTAGTGAAGTTTTTTTACGTTGATTGCATTTCCCAGTAATCAGAAACAAAATTATTTTCCCGTGATTATTGTGGGAAGTAACCACCTCTGTCATTGTTTCTTCTCTTTTAGGTTTGGCATGAGAGGGCGAGAACTGATGGGTGGTGTTGGCAAAACCATGATGCAGAGTGGTGGAACTTTTGGGACATTTATGGCAATTGGCATGGGAATCCGCTGTTAATGTTACTTTTCTATCACGAAGACCAATGCCCCTGCAAGTTGGAAGTTCTGCTATGTAGTAGAATAAAAATCTCTGCACCAAGATTGAATAATCCATCAAAATAAGTTTCGGCCGTTATTGCTGTAGCAAGAGTTTGTAAATCTTTTTCTCCGTAACAAAAGTGGCAAAGGCAGTGGAGATTTAGAAGCAATGGAATCTCTGTATACAGTGAATCTCCGTGGATGTGACCTCAAATAAATGACCAATTATAGGAATCATACCTATTAGAAGATGCTTTTTAATTGGTGTCAAGTGTTTCCTGCGTTGGTATGATTAGTTTATTACAAGATCAGCCATTGTTTATCAAAGGAATCTTCTGTCCGTGATTTTGTAAGCCAAACCAGGGAGGCCTGAATTTTTGCAAAAATCCCAAGTTTATGGAGGTGGAATAAAATTGGATAAAAGCGTGTATGTGACAGGATTAATTTAAATCATTGCATAGATAATCAAAAGAAGTTGGTACCAAGTGTTTGCAGTGTAAGCCTAATAACAGTTTCATGTTTAAGTTGCACTTATTCTGGGAGAGTAAAAGTAATTTTCATTGCATGTTTAAAGAAGTCCATAGCTTTCCACTTGGTGATAACAAGAACTTCCTACTGTAGGATTGGGTCACTACTATTATAGAAGGGGAACTCAGGCCCTCTTATGCCTTTAAGAGAAGGGGATAATTAAATAACAAGAAAATGAGAACTTGTTCGGGTATGTTGTGAATTGATTTGGCATATTCACCAGATTAACTATTTTCACTTAATAGGCATAGTTAGTTATATAGGGTGCCACCCAACTGAATGGTGTCACTTATTAAATAATTCATTTTTACAGTTTCTCATTTAGTTTCAAATTTGTCTGAGTATAGCCTTCTCAAGATATAACCAAATTAACAAAACTTTTAGTTTAAAAATGTTTAGTTTAAAAATGCTTTCCATCAGTTGTCAAGGGCCACACACTTTACAGATAGGTTATTTAGGTGATATAGTATCCTATGTTGCAATTTGAGCTTTAACAGCTGCATGGCTGTTAGCGGCAGAGAGGTGAACCTAAGTTCGATTTTTTTGTGTTCACTGGAATTGACACATGGGAGTTATAAGAACCCAACTGCCAACCTTTGCCATCCACATGGACATTATAGAGTGGTCCAGAAGAAAAGGCCATCAAAGTCATTGTGATGAGTAAGAGATGATACAACACTGGGTATGGACTTGCTTCTGCACTACTTGTGCTGAGCAGAGTAGTACACTGCTCCAACTAACAGGCAGGCCTCACTAGGTTTTCCCCCTCCATTGGTGAACTTCATCTGTCCCATGTCTCATTTGGGCAAGAGAAGATGATAGCTGCGTATGCTTCCAACATTTAGTAACGGCAGCAGTCAATCTGTGGTCATGCAAACACTCCGGAAATTCCAAATGTGCCTGTAGGCCCAAGGTGGTTAGGGACCCCTCCTCTACACCGTGACAAATGTAGCTTGGTTTTTAAACTAAAATTCTGGTGGATGTGTATAAGGAAAAACTGAGTGCACTAAGGTGAACAGAGGGAGGGAAAGAGAAGCTCAAACTGTTGCTGATTTTCCAGCATTTTAACTATTCACAATTTGCATTTTTCTGGTTACACCTAATTTGAGTTCTCAAAAATAATGCTTTTGGAGGCCTTTAGGAGAATTTTATTGAGTGGTTCTTACAAAGATCATTGCAATATGAAAGTCATTTGTTGATAGAAATATCAAGCTGTTTTGTCAAACACATTGAAGTAACCCAAAAATATATTTCAGAGCTCACAGAGCTTAAAAAAGAGCAGATTATATGCAACCAGACAAAATATATTCCTGCATTTCCTACTTCAACTTTCAAACTTAGGTACATTCCCTGCAATCAGTGGAACTTTAATCTGGAAATGCAGAGATAGCTTTGTTTGGAATTCTAAACACACCTTACACCTTATTTACAAGAAACTTTTACAGAGACAATCAAAAGTTACCATCTAGAAATAAAATCTTCTATAATCCTCCAAATTTTGCCAACTGGTCAACATTAAGTGAGCAGAACAGCTGGCCAAAGAAATCACTCAGTAGCCTCTCAAATTTTTGATCCATACAAAACACACTAAATATGTCCAGTTAAATCTGATATTAACCTTTAGCAGAGCATCTACATTTAGGTGAATGTAAAATGTAATACCTGCATTAAAAGAAAAGGCTTGTGAAACATTAAAATTTATGTCCTGTCCACCTTTTACAGAAAAATCTTTTCTATGAGCTACATCTGTTCCTACAGATCACTTTAGCCAAATGTTCTAAATGTACAAGAATTACAAGGCAGAACAAGTAGTCAGCTTTGTATACAGTGGGAATGCTAATCAAGAGAATGAACACACAGCATTCCTGCTTACTCTATTTTTTGTTTTTCATTTAAAAGTAACAGGAAATGTACACGAAAGGACTTTACAGCCTTTCCTCTTGTCTTCTTCTAATTAAAAAGGTAACTCAAGTCTTCCTTCAAAAATAGCTATGTACAAAACTGACTAAATCCATCTTCATCGCCGAGCAGGAACCAAGAGCTGGGTTGCATTCATAGAATCAGGGAAAAGGTTGTGGTATGTTGGAAGTGGTACGTACGCTGCTGTGATCATTTTACCTAAAAGAAACGAGAGAGGCAAAAACTGCTTAAAATTCTTGCTTACTTTTTAAACAAGAATGAACAAAATGAGAAAGGTGCAATGCCTATGAAGTTCATTACAAGACCTCCAAGGACTATTGTTTTAGTAAACTTCTATCCTCACAATGCATCTGCAATGCTCAGGGAGGTTTTCAACAACAAAAAGAAGAAAAAACCATAAAAATCATCTGTCCAACAAGAGCAATACTTTCCAGAATTAGAACTTGTTAATCAGTCCAATGAAAAAAATATTAAGGTTACAGTAAGTTAACAGTAAAATATCACTGAGTAAGACAGGGGTTTTCAACCAGTGTGCCGTGGCACCCGGGGGGGAGGGGCCTTGAATGATGGTCAGGTGCTGCAGGGAAAGGTGCCTCCTTACACTGCCTTACAGGGGCCTGGGAAGCACCCCCTGACCAGCCCCAGAGAAACCGGGGAGCTTGTAGTCGGGTCTGCTGCAACTAACAGCTGTGCAAGCCTTGTTGCTGTTTAACAGGTAATAGGTATAGATAAGCAGACGGACAGGGGCCAGTGTTGCCCATGGCACCCCTGACCATCATTCAAGGCACCCCAGGGTGACACAGCACACTGGTTGAAAACCACTGCTGTAACGTACAAAAATCTGTCTGGCAAAGAAGGATGGGGCATCAAAGGCTGCACTAAACTTAAATGGAACTGTTGATACTCTTGTAATATAATTGTTGGGAAAGTATCCTGGGTAAGGGATGGCAAACTGAAAACAGGTGGAAGGGTTATATATCTCACCCAGCAATTGCCCAAGTGGGAAGAAATAACCTTCTTCCCAAAAATGTCAATCCCATCTGAGTTCAACTGCAAATCATCAATCTAGACAATTAAAAGTATTAGAACTTATTTAAGCAGCCCAAATCAACATGTGTTCTAAGGGCACTGGCTTACTAGCTCTGAAGATAAATTTGCAAGAAGTATGGTAGAGATGCTGTCATTCTCAGTGGAAGCCTGCAAACTGATACCACTTCCCCCAAGTACTTGTGATTACCTATTCTATAGGTGGTGTTCTAAGAAACAACTCCCCTAACTATTTATTTCTCAAAGTCCCAGCTGCTTATCTATACCTATTACCTGTTAAACAGCAACAAGGCAAATATTACCTGAGGGTAATAGGGCGGTATATAAATTCTAATTCTAATAATAATAGTAATAAACAACTTCAGTTCACATACCTGCAAACCACCTTCCATGTAATGCATTGACAGCTGCAATTGCTGCAGCTATTGAAGGGCATTTGACATACACATTACCCTGAAATACAAACAACATTTACTGCATTTAACAGAACCGTTCACTTGCAGATCAACAGAAATCAACAATTCAAGTTGCTGGAACAAAACTACAGATTAAATGTGAATAAATATTTTAATCCATCAAATGAATTTAATATACTTATATCCTGCCTTTTCTGCACAAAATTAATTCAAGGCAGCTTATGCTAAAGTACATCATGCAAGTAATCAAAAAAAAGAAAAGAAAAAAGAAAAGTAATTTGTTCTGAATGTTTAACCTGATACAAAGGTCTGGTGGTAGCATTTTGTACCAACTGAAGTTTCCAAAAGCTTTTAAAGGGCAGTGCCACAAAAAGCATGAGGTAACGAAGGCTTGAAAGACTGTGGCATGGTCCAGTTTCATCAGGAATGGTTGTATCTGGCATATCAGTCAAAGGTGAGCACATAGCCACCTGTGCATATGAAAGCAGAACTAGATCAAGGAGCACTCCTACATGATTTTGTAGGGCAGAGATGGGGAATCTGTGGTATTTCAGTTGCTTCTGGACTACAATTCCCATCATCTCTGACCACTAGCCATGTTGGCTGAGGTAGGTTGGGAGTTCAAGAACATCTGGAGTACTACAGGTTCCCCATCAAAGTTTTAGGTGCATGCAAATCTCATTTAGGTTTCAAAGTGTCATCTTTTTTCCTTTAACTGATATGGTCTATGGCAGAGCTTTCCAAACTGTGTCATGACATGTTAGTGTGTCAGCTGTGGTGTGGTGTGTCACATGAACACTCCCCACGCTCCTCCCAGGGTTGGAAAGGGGCTAGTCTAACCTCCGGTTTGCTAGTAAAACTGAATTACTGTGTCCATGCAGCACTTACTGAACCTATATTCTTTGCAGCCAGTGATTCAGGATTCATAAACATGTATTTTAACCTTGCAATGATGTAAATAGTAATTGAATCAATGTCTGTACAGTGGTACCTCGGGTTACATATGCTTCAGGTTACGTACGCTTCAGGTTACAGACTCCGCTAACCCAGAAATAGTACCTCGGGTTAAGAACTTTGCTTCAGGATGAGAACAGAAATTGTGCTCTGGACCTCCAGAACGAATTAAGTACTTAATCTGAGGTACCACTGTATAGACATTTTGTTCACTTGACAACTGAGTAACAGAGTTTTCTGGCATCACACAGAGAATACTTTAGTCTGGTCTGTTTGTAGAACATAAAATGCTCCCAAAGTACTTGACCATACTATTAGTAGTACAGTGGTGTATAGCCACATCTTGTAGAAGTATAGGAACAGATAGAAGTTACCACCTTTGGGTACTGATTTAATCAACATACCTGAGCTGAATTTTTGTCTACATAAATATGGACAACGCCTCCATGTTTGTTACACTCCTCAA
Source organism: Podarcis raffonei (assembly GCF_027172205.1). Classification (NCBI taxonomy): domain Eukaryota; kingdom Metazoa; phylum Chordata; class Lepidosauria; order Squamata; family Lacertidae; genus Podarcis; species Podarcis raffonei. The sequence goes on from NC_070607.1 coordinate 68,869,584, forward strand.
TCACATCATCCTTAATTTCTGTATCCCAGCCAGCGTCTTCTTCACTGAAGAGTAAGACAATACACAAATTAATTATTCTTCATACGTATACTGAAAATAAGAGAAATAAAACAGATTTTACAAAAAGAGAGAGAGAGATAGATTAACTTACGTTTGAGGATTAAACATATTGGAGAGCTGGAAGCACTGTGTTGCAAGTGGTTGTACAGAAGCAGCTGCAGCCAACACTGGAGAGGAAAGTGTAGAGTAAGTTTCTCCTTATTTTAAGAAGCACAAAATTCAGGGTGGGATACATCCAAAAGCCCTGTCAGCAGAAGCCCTGTGCGTAACAGACTTTCTTCATTTCTTTCCCTCCCCTGCAATTGGCTGTGAGAGGCATGCCAGCGGAGGCAGATTGGTCCCCCTGGCAAGCTGATACACTTGCACAGGCAGAACGTTTGTAATATCACAATGCCGAATTCCACCCTCAGATTACAACTAAGACTTTAAAAGTATCAGAGCAAACTCTATTGAAAATTTATAATACGACGTTACAAAATAGAAAACCAAGGTTTACAAAATATGATTCTGTTGCAAGAATACAGTTCCTAATAAGCAGTCTTCCACATTCAAATTTTTAAAAACTGGAGTTCTAGTTCAAAGGCTTTAATATGGGCAAGGAGGTCAGGAGATATATTTTGCATTCAATTTGTTGAGCACTGTGCTAACAAGTAAACTGACTGCATTATGTCCCTGTCAAGAAGCACCAAGTAACTTGAACAGTGATCTGAATTCACGGGTTGTAATAAACTAAGTCCTACTTAGAGCAGAGGTGCCAAAGTTAATGAACCTAATTTTAACATGCCTTATTAACTTGAATAGGCCTACTCCCACCCCCATTTCTGAGGACAAGATACTGTCTGAAACATACAGGGAGGAATTCAACATTGTGCTAAGCAGATTGCTCTGTTGGAATTTCTGATGCAATGATCTCTCTTTTTCTCCCCCTGTGCACTGTTTCCAGGGTGTTCCCTGCCCCTCAACCAATTTAGGAGAAGGATAAGTTCTTGCAAAGGCATCCATTGGCAGGGCTTGTTATTTGAATATTGCACATACATTTTGCTTTACTAAAGTCGTAAATAATGCCCTGGGGGGTGTCAAAGGGGCTCCAATAAAACAACATATGGCTCCTTTAACTAGGGAGACTGTCAACTGTTTATTTCTTCCTTCATCTTGCACCAGACAAATAAGTTTGCATAAATGTCCTTAGATCAAAAGAGCCTATGCTTTACAAAATTAAGATCCAACTCAGAAATGGCCCTGGAGCAAGTAGAGTACAACTGAGTGGACTGCCTGAGAACAATAAGACTACACCCAAAATCCCAATAGTGTATGTATAGGTTTTTGAGTGTCAGCACGTCCACACCAGAATTGGTGAAAAATGAAATTCTTTCAGAAGAGGAACTGGAAAATAGAAATAAACCTTTTCTATCTGACCCAGTGCTTTATTATTTACTTAAACAAAAGACAACAGCTCAAATGTCATCTTCATACTGGATCCACTAATATCACCTTATCTTAACTAGGTGAGCATCCATTTCTCCTTGCTACCAAGTTCTGTAGCCAAGTATGATAGGCTGAATGCAGTGGAAGTTTTCTCCTGTGTCCAAGGCTTGGACAGGGAAAGAAACAGGATAAATTCATGCTGTATCTTTTCTTATCCAAACTCTTGGGAACTGTCTAAAGCTTCTGAGAGTTCCTCTCGCAAGTAGTAAGGAGCACTTGTCCTTGCTCTCAGGCAGGTGGAATTGTAAATGCCTGTCTTTCTAGCAATACACAACTCTATTCAAAATCAGTCTCACCTTCACTCTGCTGTGAAAGTCGTGTCTGTAAATCTAAAGAAAAATATTGCAGAGAACATTTCAATATAATATTTGGAATGCAAATTTCTCTCTCACACCCCTTAATGCTCTAAAGAGTACCAACCATTCCTCTAAGAAAATTTGTCACTGTGTATTGCATAAGCTAGCAGACAAGAAGCAATAAAAGAAAGTGGTCATATGAAAATTTCACAAGCAATTCAAGACTGGTTATGCGAAATGTGTCCTGTATATCCTGCCTATTCTGGACACGATTATATGTACTCTCTCTGAAAGAACAGGTTCATAATTCAGGGGTTCTCTGTCACTTTAGGCTCAGGTAGACTCAGTGACCAGGAGTGCCTTTTACAAGTTATGGTTATCAACTATGGCTGTTCTTGGACAGGGATAGCCTGATCACTAGTAGCCTCAAAACTCATTACTACAATGTGCTCTATGTGGGGCTATAATTGGGCAGGGTATGTATGTATAAATAAATTATTATTATTATTATTACTACTACTACTACTACCATCATCATCATCATCAGTCTAGAAGCTCCAGCAGGTGCTAAATCCTGTGGCTAGAATGCTAGTAGGGACAGATTATCATCAGCACATAAATCTGGCACTTCAAAGCTCACACTGGCTGTCCATGTTACTAGGCCAAGTTCAAGGTTCTTGTATAATTTACAAAGCCCTTAACATTCTGAGCCCAGGATACCTTATATCCCTGCTTGATCTCTGAAATCTTCAGAGTAATCTGTTTTAGTGGTCTCCCATGGCTCAGATACGCAGTTCATATCCCCCTGGAGCTGCACATTCAGTACTGTGGGCCTGATTCTGTAGAACTCCCTCACAACTGATATTATACAGGGCCCTCTGATGGTTGAACTTCAGGTGCCTGAAAACCTTTCTATTTCAGCAGGCATTTAAATACATTCTGTTTTTATGATTAATTTTATTTCCTGAATAAGATTTTATTCACTGTTACTTTTGTAATCTGTTTGTACCCCGCTTAGCAATTTCTGTGACTAAGTGGTATGTAATTGAAATAAATTAAATAAAGTGATACAGAAAATTGCTGTGGTTGTGCAAATCAGCTAACATATCATAATCAACAGGTGAGTAAGTTATCTTCCTTAAGAATAACTTCCAGAATACAGTATTTAGAAAAAACAATTTTACCTGCTACAGCGCTAAATGCTAATGATCCACTCATCTGCAGAGCTTGCTGTGCAGCTGGAGGAATTTGCAAGCCAGTACCTGGAATAGAAAGCCATTAATCTATCTTGTGCTAGAGGCTCTACATTTAACTAGGATACTAAAATTATGAAAAATTGTTTTGTGCTACAAGTACAAACCAGAATGAGCCCAATCAAAGTTACTAGCTTTACAGTTATCCCTTCCCACTTCTACAAGGTTTGGGAAGACTTCTGCTGTGTTTAATTTCCAGACAGCACAGTTTAATAACAAACTCTGATTAGTTAAAGCCAGTGTCATTACCCATGGTTTAAAGTTTACTAACTTTGAAGCTTACAAGTTTATTTTAAACCTTGATTCTGATTAGCACCTCATCACAAGCTAGGATTCACAAAACTCAAAGAAAGTGCAGCAGGCATTTATTTCCCAGCTGCACAGAAGGAGGAAAGAGAAATAGGAAGTGCAGCTTTAGGTTTGTTCACCTCATGCCCATAGTACTAAATCATGGTTTTATCACTGTATGCAAACCAGCTTAAAGTCTTGGGAATCAATGTAGCCAAACTAGAAGGTCTACAACATGGAGATGACTATGTCCCACTTAGCTAGAAAAACTTGGCAGTGAGCTTTCCTTTAGACTGAAATAATATAGTAGTATGCTAAAAAAATACGTTAGAAGAAAATACCATATGTACTATGCTTTTTACAAATGTACTTACCCTCAGCAAGTCTTGCCATCAACTGAAGACGGCCAGTTGTTCCCAAGTCAATTCCAGTCCTTTCCAGTTCATCACTGTCCAAAAACGAGCTAGCACTGGATGCATCTGTACGTTCAGTTACATGACCTACTTTCATTGGCCTGCCAGCTAGTTCAAACCCATTTAGTTGTTCCAAGGCCTTTTTAGCACACTCAGAGTCTGAAAACTAAACAAATTAATCTATGGTCATTTAAAATACAGTTGTTAGCAGACTTTTATTTCAGCATTTATTTATTTATTTAAAAAATGAAACTATTAAGTTTCAGTCATCAAGCTAATACTAGAACCCTTCAAATAACTGGTTTAGTGTGACAGAAGCCACAATGTATTTGATTTTTTTGCTATAAAACCGATAGGTACAGACATTTACATGGGAGCCCAAACTAACTACCAGGCAATGCAAACCATGGCATACTTCCACCGGGTTTAAGGGGTTGTAGAGTTTGTCAACTTGATGTTTGCATTTAGTAATTTTATGTAACTTGAGAAGTTGCACACTTGTCTATGGACAATTTTGCCTTCATCCTTTCATTTTCAATTTGCTTTTATCAACAAAGCAACATACAGTCGTACCTTGGAAGTCGAACGAAATCCGTTCCGGAAGTCCGTTCAACTTCCAAAACGTTCTGAAACCAAAGCTGCAGAAGCCCCATTGGGCATTCGGGTTTCAAAGAATATTTGCAAACCAGAATACTCACTTACGGGTTTGCAGCATTTGGGAGCCAAAACGTCCAAGTACCAAGGCATTCAGGATCCATGATATGACTGTACTCTACTGAATGCTATTATCTGGTAGTGAAGCAGCCATCTTCATTTAGCACACTCCAACTTGAAGTCCAGTACAATAGCAGTGGTTGCTCATGTTTAATAAAAACTGGAATTATTCTACCATTGTGAACATGCCCAAAACTTGGGGCTTAGTACCTAACTTTCAGAATTATTCATGTTTATGACTTAAACATGCCATGGTTTGCATTGCCTGGTAGTTAGTTTGGGCTCCCATGTAAATGTCTGTACCTATCGGTTTTATAGCAACTTCTTTCAGGGCACATTATAAAAGGTGTGGTACATATTGTAATTTTACACATGTAAACTAAAACTAAGTTAAGGATCACAAGTCTAAAAAAATCAGAACATCTTAAGATCTAAGAATTTTTACTTGGAAACAATATATTCAATTGACATCAGTAGAACCTGTTTGCCACAATAAACTTTATAAACTTACAGTAATAAATCCATATCCTTTGGAACGTCCAGTTTCACTGTCCATCATCAGCTGAATGCTTTCAATCTGCAAAGACCAGTACTAATTAGTATATAAGACCTACTGTCATCAATTTTTATTTTATAGAACAGGATGTAGAAGAAAACAAAGTCTGTTTGTCCAGGACCATAATGCAAATTGGAATATGCACAGAATGTTCTAATAGCTCCCCTGGATATTTGAAATCCTCAAGATTTGGATCGTGAAATCCTAAAGAATAGATGTGTCACACATAATACCAAATCATACTTTGGTGCTATGCCTAAGTGCTCCGTTCTCAGACCATCAACTGCAGTTACAACCAAACATTCCAATTGTGACATTGCCTGAAAACTGGGACTGTAAATTGGAGAGTGTGAGGAGGAAAGGGAGCACAAGATGTGATCCCATGGTGCAATACCACGGTTTGATGTTATCACAGTGTTGTTGAAAGCACAAACCAGAATAATATTGCAGGTAGACAGATGAAATATTATTTTAATTTTTACAATCTGCTATGAAAGCAGTCTACGCAACTTGGCATCCACTACTATAGAAGTGCAACTGTAAGTTACTCAATCAAGACTGGTCTTTAGGATCAAATGAATACATGTAGTTTTTATTTCTACTTGAACTAACATTTTTTAAAATCAGAGAAAGGAAGTTGGCCAATTAAACCTTTCAGGAATTCATTATTCTGTCACTACTACTAGGTGCAGTTGTCCCCAATGAACTAAAAAACTTACCCGCCCAAAAGGTTCAAAGATTCCACGAAGCATATCTTCAGTTATATTGAAGTGTAATGATCCCACATACAGTCTCATGGGGCCTGCGCTTCCTTTTTGTAGGTTATTAGCCATTGCTGCTGCTCTGTTTTTCTCTGCCTAGAAAAGTTATCCCAAATAGAAACAATACACATTACTAAATAAAGTTTAACAGTTAACTGTCCTACATTTAACTGAGGAATGCTTCAGACTGTATTCAAAACTGGGTGGGTGTGGGAGGGAGAGGGAGAGGGAGAGGGAGAAGGAGAGAGAAGTACACTACAGAGTAGGTCAAGTTCAAAAATTGTATTCTTACATTAAGCAAAAAAACAAAGCATGCATATTAGCAGAAGCCCACCAACTCACTGTATGTTTAGTGCACTCAAAAATAAATACTAAAAAAAAGGGGGGGGCGTCCAATTATTCAAGACTAGGAGTTTGCTGTCATCACCAGTATTTTTAGTGCCAAACAAGTTTTAACTAAGCATTCACCATCTTAAAAATGCAACTGTTGATAAATTAGAAGTGATTTCCACCTTTTGGTCTACTATCAAGTACTGTTTATCGTAAGTAACTAGGCACAAGCGTTAAAAAATATACTATTATTATTAACAATAATATTCAAGTAGATGGCATTTAAATTTGCAAATAGGCATGCTAGTTTATTCTAATAAACTTTTTTATCTGCCATCTCTGTCTCTTAGCTGTTATCAATCATTGTTTGGTCAAACTACTTTTGAAAAGTCCCCTAATCTTCAACAGCACTTTGAGGTATGGCACAGGTTGACAAACTCAAACAAGTGAAGTAAAAAATATACTGGACATATTCAAGCTCCTTGTATAACCCTAAATGACACTTCAGATCTATCCAGAGTTGAGAATAGAATGTAAGGACTTGATCACAAGTGACTCAATAGAATTGTAGAGTTGCAAGGGACCCGGAGGGTCATCTACTCCACCCCCTGCAATGCAAGAATAAAGTGCACATGAAGTAAGATTTACTGATCATAAAGGAGCTAGAACAGAAATTAGTATCAACTTACTTGAGATGCTTGTACAATAATTGGTACCCCCAAAACTCGTTGTCCTGTTAATCCAATTGCCAAAGGTACTGAACTAACGTCAACAAATTCCACATAAGCAATTCCCTTGGAACGTCTGGAGTTTCTGTCTGAAATCATGCGTACATCACGGACCTAGAAAGATGGGAAAAGTTAAAACTTGTTTTACCTATTTGAAAAGTTTAATCTGCATTTCCTACAGGGTGCCTTCAAATTAAAAATTATGTTTGAAACAAAATTGAATCATTTTTCAATCCTCTCTCATGCCTGCAGATAAACTTGTGAAAACATACAAGCAGTGCCATTTTTCAGTATTCAAGGAATGGTGCTTCAGCGCCCTAACAGCTACCCTACTGTCCCTCAAAGACTTTCAATTGTTCCTTCAAATAATTAGCCAAGTATTTTCCAAATTTTGCTACAATGTTACCATCTTATTTTGAAAGCAAGACACAAAACAGGGACATACTGAGGAAGCCAGCTTGCCTTCATTCCTGACACCCGCTCTGCACTGCGCTCGGGAGGGTGTGTGTTAGAGCACCGGGAGGGGGGTGAGGGGGACACAGTGCCCTGAGGGAGGGCTGGTGCCTATGTGTGTGTGGGGGGGGGTGTTCCCGCAGGGTACTAACTTAGGGATGGGGCATGACTGGACTCGAAACAAAAAGATGCAGAAGGAGAAAGACTGAGGTGGAGGGAAAGAGTGAGGATGCCATGGGGGGGGGAGGGAGGCAGGGAAGGAGAATTGCAGAGCAAGGAAGAAGCTACTCAGAAGAGTTAACAGAGAGAGAGAGAGAGAGAGAGAGAGAGAGAGAGGGAGGGAGAGAAGCTGGCTTCTCAGATCTGTGCAAACTAATATAAAAATATAGTTTGACTTTTCTCACTTGCTTAGTTACTTGTTCATCTAGTAACTATTGGGATCTATCATGATGATATCCAAACACAACTACTGTATCTGTGAAATAAAGATCCCTTTATCACTCTCTCTATTTTAAACGACTTTGGAGGGTAGTAGATCGCCGCCAGTTTTGATACTTGTTGGTAGATTGCAACCTACTTGAGGTTGGACATGCCTGTTCTAGACAATCTGGTGTAGTAACAACTGTGAAACTTTCAGAGTCAAAAGTGTTAGCATCTTACACCATCAGAAAAGCAAGCAAATTATGGATGGATCCTGAGATTCTGTTTTTGCCAAATCCCCTCTCCCCACACCCCTGAAAGTCTACTCCAGAGGGGAAGAGAGGGAAATCAACAAAACTGCCTTTCCCCCTGACGTTAGATGGAGGCTGCACAGAATGGCACCTTAGGATCCAATCACATTTTTTTGCCAACACGCACAAGTTACTTACTTTCTCCTGTTTCCAAAGTGTTGCAAAAATAATGGAACAGGACAATCCTACTGTAACTTGGTTTTGTGTATGTCAGACATGTCCAATCAGTCAACCGCAATCAACCAATAGATCACAGGAGTGATCCTAGTCGATCGTGGGATTAAAGAAAGTGGGCAAGGAATGTTGCCGCCCCTTCCCCTGGCTCCTGCCGCAGCTGCAGGGAAGGCAAGCACAAGGAATGTTGCCCAGCTCAACCTTCCCGCCAGCAGCAGGACCCAGCGCCAGGGGGAGGGACATTCCTTGCCTGCTCACTTACTGTCCAGCCCGGTTGCAGGGGCGGCCCCATGGGTCCCTCCACCGCTGGGAAGGCAGGGTTGGGCGATATTCCTTGCGCTTGCTGCCCGGCCTTCACTGCTGCAGCAGCGGCCCTGGGTCCCTCCACTGCCGCCGGGAAGGCCAGGCCGGGCAGCAAGTGCAAGGAATGTCACCCAGCCTAGCCGTCACTGCTGCAGTGGTGGCCCTGACACTGGGTCCCCCTGCCGCCGCAGGGAAGACCAGGACAGGTGGAAAGAACAAGGAATGTCGCCTGGCCCAGTCTTCCCGGATGTGGGGGTAAAGGGGGGGGGCAGGCACGATCGGGATGCACGTCAGCTATGCGGCTACCTTTGATGGGGGGAGAGAAAGGGCTGCGGGGGGGGGGTGGAGAGCTGGTTAAGTGGAGGGAGAGGGGCTGGTTGGGGGTGGGAAGAGAGAGAACTTTTGCCTCCCTTTCCTTCCCACCCCCACTTAAACTCCCCCCTCCCGCATCCACTTAGCTACCTCCTTCCACACACGCACCCCACACATGTACCTCGTCCCTCCAAAGACAATGGGTAGATCACTGCCTGCATTTTAAACTGGGAATAGATCGCAGTCTCTTGTGAGTTGGTCGTGCCTGGTCTATGTTATTTTAGCTAGCAAGTCCTCATATGGAAGCTTCTTTAGATTTAGGCTAAAAATTCAGCAGCTCAATCTTGCAAATCATCCCAAATACACCACTGTATCTTAAATGGAATTTAATATACAGAAAGTTTGAAAAAATTCTGCTCAGTTATTCTGCTTTAAAAATATTAGGATGACACCAGAAGAAATTTGAGTTATTGACGCCTCACCTTTCCTACAGTAGAGAAAAACTCTTCCAAATCTCTTGGCCTAATTCTTGCAGCAAGCTGCATACAGAATACTGTTCGAGCATCTCTCTCCTCTGGAGTTAGATTATCAATAGGTTCTCTGAAAATAATAGATAAACCATGGTCAGTAATTTTCAATTTTAAAAGCTAATTTGAACAAATTTGTTCTGATATTCATTAAATCCATTTACACTCAGACACAGATGGAGGTTTAACATTCAAATAGCACATGCTTCAAGTAAGGCAGACAGGTTCCCCTGTTTTTCAACTGCACCAGATATCTACAGTCCCCTTTAATGAGATGTGTCAATGTCTCAATATCTCAGAATTCATTATTTATAGTGCAAAAAAGGTATTGCCCTCAGAAAAGGGCTCTTTCCTGTGTAATGTATATTCCTACCCCAATATACAAGAATGTGTAACGCAGATGAAAAAGACAAAATAGGGTTGGGAGAAGGTGCTCGGGGTTAACAAAGGATGTTTTAGAGGTCTTGCACCCCGATTCTACAAGTATGCCTGGAAAAATCTGTTAATTTAATGGACATACTTCTAAGTACGTACACCTTACCTAATCCCAGCATTAGAAAGGAAATGCTTTTAACCTCAACGTACTTTAATAGTTGTGTATGTCTGAAATGAAAGAACGTATTCAGCCATTTTACAAATTTATGTCTTTCGATATTCTATCCATACAAAGGCAGTAATCAGTATAGCACTGGGCAGCAAGAGAAATGCAATGATGCATAGAAAAAATGAAGACATATGACTGTATTTATCAAGCTTAAGCAGAATAGCACTTTTTACACACAAAAATGCATTATCATATACTTTGCAACTGAAAGGCAGTATTACAAAATGTTTCAATCTCCCTCCAAACATTATTTACACCTTACCCTTGCAAAATGTCCACATTTTGCGGACTATGGCAAGAATGGGAGTAAGGTCTAAACCTAACAGCACTCTGTTTGCAAAGTGACCATGACTCCAGTTACAAGACTGCTAATCTATGCCTGACATTGTGATCACTCTTTAATTCAATCAATCCCCCTATTTTCAAAGCAAGTCCCCTATATGTGGATAGGCCAGACAAGAACACACAGGGGCCGAGATCTATACATGGGTGCCGCTAGCAAATTTTGGCAGGAGAGATGAATTAACAAGCTTAAGCTCACAGGAGCCCAAAGATAGTAGCTAGGATGAATGCAAGAAAACAGCCCAATGCTTGTTTTCTTTCAGCCTGGCCTGATGGGGAATGACCCTAATTGCCTGCCGCAAGTACTGAATTAAGCAGTGAAGGATGGCTTTTCAAAAAATGGAGGAGCAGGCAGCTGAGGCTAACATGACATTTGCCCATTGGGTCCATGAAACTGCGAGTTAAGAATAATCTCTGTAGGCCATAACTGCACCCCAAGCTCCTGCAGCTTAGCTGCCATTTGGGTCATCTTACCCAATGGTTCCATAGAGCCTAACGTAGGGAGACATTCCAGCGCCTCTACTCAGACCAGATAGTTCCTTCCTTCAGCAGAGGTTGTTCCCACAGACCTGAGACACATCAGTGTGGTATGGAGAACAGCTGAAAGGAGCACAATATCTCTTGCTGCTCCATCTGTGAAAATTTTACAATAATCTACTTATAGCTCGGGATACGGGTGGCGCTGTGGGTTAAACCACAGAGCCTAGGACTTGCCGATCAGAAGGTTGGCGGTTCGAATCCCCATGACGGGGTGAGCTCCCATTGCTCGGTCCCTGCTCCTGCCAACCTAGCAGTTCGAAAGCACATTAAAATAGGTACCGCTCCGGCGGGAAGGTAAATGGCGTTTCCGTGCGCTGCTCTGGTTCGCCAGAAGCGGCCTAGTCATGCTGGCCACATGACCCAGAAGCTGTACGCCGGCTCCCTCAGCCAATAAAGCGAGATGAGCGCCGCAACCCCGGAGTCAGCCACGACTGGACCTAATGGTCATGGGTCCCTTTACCTTTACTTATAGCTCATTCATGTCAAATGCATTAAGTCACCTTCACACAGAGGTGTATCACAGATGCCTTTCAAAGGACGTTCCTATTAATGGCCAGAGAAAGCAAAAGGTCGTACTACCAGCAATAAAAGAACATCAAATTCTGTAGTGCTACCAACATCCACAACACTTCAGAACTGCCACAATCAATCAAAATAGGTGCACTCTATGCTACTCATGCCAAATTAAAATACTAACAATAACCTTGGCTTGCAGAGGCAGCACACTAAACATGCACAGAGAGCATGTTCTGGAAGCTGAAAGGTGAGAATGAGATTTGCACAGAAAGCAACTGAGACACCTCATATAATATTCAACACTGCACAGTCAATTTAAACAGTAGTATTCAACTGCCTACCTCACAGGACTCTTGTCTTTTCTAAATGGACTTTTGCTCCTGGATCGTCGTCTACTGTGGAAAAAAGGATACAACCAATTATGAAGGTATTAAATACATCAAAATAGATAATTAAATAGTCACCATAAAATAAGAGAAGCAAACCTTATTTTAATGTTGTGAGGCAAGCCAATCTTTCCTCTGATGGCACTGTTAAATTTTGGACCAGAACTAGATTAAAAAAAAAAGACAATATATTACTAAGCAAGTTCATTATTGGCAGGAACAATCTTGAAAGAAACTAAATGCTAACTGGTGTTCACTTTACAAGCATATTTGAAAGCAAGTGGGATGCAGTAAGGCAGATATGTGAAGCATATCCAAAATTAACCTGAGATATCATTTTGACATTATGAGAAAGTCTGGGCTAGTTCTCAGATGATTTAGTGTGACATATATATGAACAAGAAGGCGCGCAAGCAAAGTCTCAGGCTTGCATGGTCTGTCTTATCCTCCCCCTGCAAGGACTTTTAGTTTCATGGACTTGGCATTATGTATGAACCAAATATTGTTATTCCACCATTACAGTGATTACCCACTCTGATACTGCAAAAGAAAATTGTGTCACTGCTACAGTCATACTGTGATTTCAGATCCCACATGATACTGGAAGCAGATTTCTCTTAAGTTGTCTGCTTAAAAGTATTTTGAAAAACCTAAGCCAAGGTACAGAAATGTATACATCTTAAAATTGAGGCTTATGCAGCTATATTAAAAGGTTAGTTTGCCTTTTTTTAAAAAATAAAACTTATACTTTTATTACATTTCCTGCTTATTCAGCAATGAAATAGTAGAACTAAAATGACAATTTTGTGCAACATACTAGGGGCTTCTGTAACGGCCTCTGAATCGCCGTTCTCTACTTCTTGAACGGCTGCGTCTCCGTTCTTTACTTCTACTGCGCTTCCTCTCCCGACTTTTGCTCTTCTTCCTCTCACGATCACGACTTCGTTTGCGCTCCTTACTTCTACTCCTCTTCCTGTCATGGCTACGACTTCTGCTCTTGCTCTTTTTTCTCCTGAACAGGACAAACAACACAAGTTTAGGTGTCTTTTTTTCCAAAAGCAGCAAATAATAAGATCCACTTAAAAGTTAGACTATGAATTGGGTAGGTAGGCAAGTTTTAAAAATCCCCATCAAGTAAGTTATGGCAACTGCAGCATGAATGCAAATTTTCTTTATAATGTACATTATTTTTTAAATAATGCAATCATTCTTTAATCAAATTACATAATTTATTTTAATTCTCTCTAAACCATTTATACAATAGTTAAAAGCAATGCACTGGGTATGTACAAGCCTTCAAGGTGACAGCACACATTCACAAGCATACCCTCAACCAGGATAAACATACGGGTACCTCACTCTTTAAAATATCTACCTCCCTCCTAGGAGGAGGAATATTTTATCAAACAGAAGACACAAAAATGTTTAAACTGCAGATAACTATACCTACCAAGTTCCTTTGGAGAAATGTCAGGTTCATAGTTGATTCTGAACTGTTCATTTAATGAGACTCTCTTTCCACTCTACTGCCTGCTCACGCTAGATATGTTCCAAATGGAGAAGGTCCCATTGGAGCAAGTAGCTTGGATCCCAGGTGCCCTTCTGCTAGCGGAAAGCCTCTTCCACTCACAGAAGGGCTGTTTCCGACCTAGCGGAAGAGCATTGCATGAGAAAAGCAACCCCAAATCCAAAGAATTGCTTCTGTTTGCATAAGCTATTTTCAAGACATTATTACGGCCCACTAGTTTATCCTACAGCTTCCTTATTCACTATTTCTCTCATACTGTAGACACAGTATGCTACCTTGTGCTGCTGGGCTTGTGAGAAATATTTTACCATCACTTGCAAGAAAATTCAAACAGCACTAATACATTGTCTTCTTCCCCTCATTTATCTGGATCCAAGTCAATGATTTAGCCCCTTAAGAGTTATATATTCTAAACCATTTGCTGCTTTTAACAGAAATGCAAAGTATTTTTAAGAGGGGGGAAACCTACAGAAGTAACATAGGGACCCAAAGACAGGTTCAAATGTAAGAACATATACATACTGCATTACCCCAAAAGACATAATTAGTCTATATTAGGGTTTCTCCATGCTTAAAAGCAGGGACAAATAATGTTTCCACTGTAAAGTACATGTCTCAGAACAGGAAGATATTATAAGAGCAGAACTGAGCTCACAATTCTTTCACATGAAAATTCATCCTTAATTCCCCTTAATTACTTTTTTCAGTAGCATAATATGGGGAGCCCTTTTGGTTTGCTGGTAAACAGTTGGAGTCAGAAACTGTTGCAGTTCTATTGCAAAAAATCCAGAGGTACTCCCTCCTGTGCCTCTGCTTTAAAGGATTTAGAGCATAAATGTTCACGAAACTCTATTTGTTGACCCTGGTTTATTAGAGTGGTGCATTTATTTTTTACTTAAGCTGTAATATCGTAACAAGAGTACTGAATTTCTTAAAAGTTGTTTAAGCTAACACCACCTGCCTATAATTTGCACTTTTCATTTCACATGGTTTATTGCATCCAGAGTATTCAACCTTGTCCAGGAGTAAGGTCACTAGCTAAACTGGACAACTGGAATTAAGTCAAGAGTTAAGATCTCACTCAGATTCTATTCTAAACAAAGAGATTGAACGAATTCATAGTACTATTTGAATCAGTTATGTTTCTACCCCGTACATAGGAAGACAAGTAGGTTATGAATCAGATAGCTTCAGTGAGCAAAAACCAGGGCCTTGGTTTGTAATCACAAGGAGGACCATTTGTTTCTACTGTGATTTGTTAATTAAAATTCAAGAAATCCATAGGCTAAATAATCAACTCAAACCTAAGGAGTTTACCTAGCATGATATTAGTGAGATATTATGGATGGTATTCCTCTTTGCAGTCAGATATCCTCAAGAAACATCCTTATAGAAAGCAATTCTTCTTTGATTCCCAGATGACTAAAACTGTCAATACAGGAATAACCAGATGAAATATTGCCAATATCCCCCTTCCCAAGGAAAATGTATAGATTTGAGACCTAATACCTAGGTAAGGAATTATTGCAACATGTACATTTTCATATACCTGGAACCTACAAGCCCAGTAACTTAAGGCTGCCTGATAGTTATGATATGTGGGGGGTTTTTCTAGTTCGCCTTTTCTTTTAAGCTGTAAGACTCTTGTATCAGTTATGTACCAAACAATAATGTGGCAAGTAAAACATTTATGGGAACTACAAGAATTTTCCTACTGCAGGAATAAAAAGAAATTCTGAGAAGATACTGAAGTTCAAACTTGGACCTCCAATTAATGTTCATATCATTATTATTAAATAACAAGTGTGACCAATTGTTTCTCCATTAAAATATAAAACATAGCATGTGAAATTTACCCAAGTTGAAAATTAGGGTTTCAACTCCTTTCTACCACAAGTCAAATAATTTAAATTTCTAATAAATCTGTCACATCGAGAATGCATAATACATGCTTGCATATGCCATCAGGAGAAAGCTGCAGTTTACTCTCATAACAAAAGATTTCATCCCAGTACTGCCTACACTACAGGAATGAACTTCTGTAAAGAAAAGATAAGGGCTTTCTTAAATTGTCTTTCTTCCTTGTGGCAGCACATTGCGAACGCAACACACAGTTACAAGTTGCAGCTCAAGAACATGATTTTCATCCAACAAACAATTTGTTGGGTATATAGATAGGCTTATGGTTGCAGCAAATGTGCAAACCAACCCGCTTTTTATGTTGATGGCAATAACTCTACCTGTATCAAATGACCTGTTGGAACTTTGAGAGACTGGTATACTAGCAATAGCATTAAAAGTGGGCTGGTTTGTATGCAGCACTAAAATATAGCTTAGTGCTACATGGGATAAGAATGAAAAAAGCTTCAGGTTCACAGACTCCCGTTCTAGTTAACAGTGATTTAAAATAAGCCAGCTTCATAACCCATGGTTTGAAATTAGCTCGCTCCGAGAAGTCAGAAATTATGGAAAGTGAACCAAAACACTGAGGAAATCTTTCTCCCAACTGCATGGAAGCAGAGGAACAAGAGACCTCAGAGCTTTACTCAGGCTCATTTCAATTCATACGTGTAAAACTAAACCGCTGTTGTGTGTGTACAAGTTGAATAAGAAAGTATTACTGAGCAGATTGCTCATTTCCAAATATTTTAATAGCTTGGGAACGGCAAAGACCAATTAAGTGGAAGAGCTTCTTTTGAATCATGAGAATGAAGAAGCACTTCAGAAAACCTTATACACTATATGAGAAAAAATTAATGCTTGGAACTAGACAAAAAATCACTTTCGTGCTGTGCATGGGAGGTCAGTGATAGTGCATCCTAAAGATTAACTATGAAGAATGTAATAAAATAAAACCACTTCATGTGCAGCATGCTGCCCCAAACTGAATATAAAGAAAAATGTAATGAATGGGCACCAGTCATGCCTAATACAGGCTTCAAATCATCTTCATTTCTCAACAGCATGCCAGTAATACAAAATGCTCTACAACACAGTACATATGTACATACATACATAATCAGGCTACTATAATGAAGCAGACAAACTGGTAAAAAGGTATGTTCCTTCTAATCAACAATTCCTAACCAAGCTGGTGCAGCAATAAAACTGCTAGCACATTTGCAAAGCTAAGCTGGGTCCAATATGGTTTCAAATTAGATGGAGGACCACCTGTTGAAATTCCTGCATTGCAGAGGGTTGGACTACATGACTCAGGGTCCCTTTTACAATTCTTTGATTCTATGAGTATGATCACCACTTTGGAGGATTTGCTTTTTTATTATTTCTGCAGGAGTGTGTGTGTGTGTACCAAATTACACACTTTCCATTGGACTTGTAAGCTTGAGAGTTAGTGTGGTGTAACTGTTAAGAGTATCAGACTAGGACCTGAAACTTGAATGCCCACTTGGCTATGAAGCTTACTGGGTGACCATAGGCCGGTCACTGCCTCTTAGCCCAACCTACCTCACAGGGTTGTTGTGGGGAATAAATGAGGTGGGAGAGAGCTATGTACACCATCTTGAGCTCCTTAGAGAATAAGGTGTTCTAAATTGCAACAAATGATTAATGTATTTAACGTAAGCAGTAGTGCACACAGTGACAAAGGTTTTCTGGAAAACTAGGGTAATATGCATAGGTTAATTTTCCATTTGCACCAAAAAAAAAAAAAAAATTATGCCCAGGAGCATGGGTGGTGGACAATCTAGCCTGTGGGCCAATCTTGTCCTGTCAGGAGGTTCAAGTTGGTCCATGAGGTCATTTTCCTGAAACCACACTGCCTGCCTATCAGCTGACAATAGTTGTGATGTCATCTAATGGGCTTGAGGATGGGGTTGATTTAACACATTCCTGTTCCGAGCAAGGAATGAATCTACAGCCAAAGCAGCAAGATTTAACCCCTACTTGTGAGCCAAAAATTGTGGGGGGCGCATTCCTGATTCTGGAAGGGATTTGCATGGAACTCCCTGATAAAACAGAGCAGGGGATTTGTTTAAGCAGAAACCGCTTCCTGGGGTTTAGCCTTCCCAGAATGTAGGAAAATACTTTTTAATTTTAGCTGTACCTTTGGGACTTTAAAGCACTTTGCATCATTGTGACATCAGGTGGTTGATGGGTTGATGGCTTCTGATAAAAATCTAGCTCACGGAGCCAAAAAGGTTCCTCAACACCTGCCCTAGAGAGTCATCTAATCATGTTTATTTTACTTGTATTTAGTAAACAAAAGGCAAAAATTCTGAAACTGCCAAGCATGCCTAATATTGTATTTGCAATTGATATCCATAATGAAAGAAAAGCTCTGGAACTTTTTCCACCCTACATAAAACCAAATAATGCTGTTTTCCTAATAAAATACATGCAGTCATCATGACTGTAAAAGCTTGTGCATTTGCTACGATTCTATTTTGCTTCAAGTTAAATTACAGCACACATCTGCAAGAAACTGAAAAGACTGGTATCAATAGGTAAGTAACATGTTTATTAGTCACCCGCCCAGAAAATTAACCTTAATCCAAATTGTATTTGTTGCAGTTAGTTTTTGCTTAGTTTATACTAAAATGTATCCTTTTTGCATATGGTAAATGGCTAACTGTTCATCAGAACATTATAGGCAACTGAGGTTTTGGTATAAGCAAAATCTGTGTGTTTTATGCATATTGTATGTTTTGCACCATCCATTCTTCACTTTTAGGATCTTACCCCAGATATACCCACTCAATTGCTTCAATCTGCAGAACTGGCACTGTTACAGGTGCCACGTAATACTCATTCCACACTTGTAGTAATCAATCTTTTAGTGACTGCACCTACAATTTGGAACTCCAGGCCTGACAGGTTCCTTCGTTGTATTCCTGTGCCTGCTTAAAGCATTTCTGTTTAGACAACTCTATCCATAAATGTAGAACCTACATGAGATTTCTGTCTTTTGGCTACTGTGGCGTTAATAATCTCTGAATGTTTAAATAACATGTTTTTAATAGGTGGATTTTAATGTTGTATGTTAGGTAAAGTTACCCATGACTGTTAGGCCCAGTCGCAGACAACTCTGGGGTTGTGCGCTCATCTCGCTCTATACTCCGCAGACAGCTTCCGGGTCATGTGGCCAGCATGACTAAGCCGGTTTGGGTGAACCAGAGCAGCACACGGAAATGGCGTTTACCTTCCCGCTGGTGCGTTACCTATTTATCTACTTGCACTGCATGCTTTCGAACTGCTAGGTGGGCAAGAAGTTCTCTTAAATTAATTTAAATAAACTTTTTTTGGCATAATGCTTTCACTAATCACTTTGTTATATTGTAGATCATTTCCCATCATTCTGGGCCTTTTTAGCTATGAATTAAGCAAAAGGTCAGGATTTTAAAGCCCTGAACAAACCAACAGGGTATGAAGTCTACACCTTTTAATGCACCCAGACAGGAAAAAACCTTTATGAAATTGTCCGTGTCCATAAAAGTTTAGCTCAGGGATGGGGAACCTCTTACCCTCTTGGCATGGCCTATTGTCAGGGATGGAAGGTGTAGTCCAGCAACATCTGAAGGGCCACAGGTTCCCCATCCCAGATTTAGCCCATGAGATCAGTGAGGCTACATAAAACTACATTAAAAAAACAAAAACGTTTAGCACTTTTTCCCTGTTCACCCAATGGCTGACAGAACAAAGTCTCTTGTAAATTCTTGAGGGTGACAGGAGACGGCAGAACATTCCTCAACACCTAGGACAAGCAACAAAAAGCTAAGTTAACATCTTCCCACCAAGATAACATTTAATAAAAAGGAGACTGTCCAGCCAGTTTTTTGTTGCCTGCTGTGGTTGTAAGACCATGAGTTTCAGGCTGCCTTGCAGTTAAGGTAGTACAGCAAAGGGTCCAAAAGGCTTTAATGAAATATTAACGCATATTTCCTCAAGTAAGCTACTACAAAGGAATTAAAAAGGTTCTGAAAAGTAACTTACTGTGAGCTTTTGTAAAAAAAACACATCCTTTTTGAGAGTAAATCCTCTTTCTTATCCCACTGACCTATGACATTATTAAGTTTTCATACAACACCGTCAACCTATCATTGTGGCTTGCAGTCTTAAGATATGAACAAACAGGGGTTTTTCTCTAATAAAAGCAAGTCAGGAAGCCCACAATAGTATTATTCAGGGTATTTAAATTTTCACTTTGGGTGGTATCCAGTGGAGACTGTCAGCAGACAAAAGGGAATCTGTCAATGGAAGGGAGAGAAAAGTTTTATTAATCTCCCATTCCCCCTAAGGTACCCCACACACTATCTAAATCTGCTCCAGAAGGTTGGGGGAGCAGAAATAATTAAAAATAACCTTTCAACAGCTGATAGTCACCACTGGACACCATCCACTGAAAAAAATGGCCAACAAGGCTGGTAGAGAAGCTGGTTTCCTTCTAACACCATTACATTCGGATAAGAGAGAATACAGCATGACTCCTTCTTCTATGTACTGTGTTCCACTTTATAAAAGTAAAACCACCAGGGAAAGGAAATTAGAAGTTTCCAGTTACTTCCACTATCAAATACTGCAAAGAGAAAGGAGCTATCTACCTTCCCAATACAAGCTGTCTTTACATGAACAAGGCAATCTACCTCAGATACTCCCCAAGTGTAATTTAGGAAGATGAGTCTTATTTCTATATTGTGCACATTTTTAAACATTAGTTTACTCCTCCCATTTCCACAAGAAGGGCCACATTCTGCACAGGTAGCAAAGACATGCTCTCAGAAGGCAAGAGTAGACTGTACTTTTCCAGTAGTGGTTTTTTGATGGGATAGCTCTGGGAAGAAACATATTATTCTTCTTAAGAACAAAGTTCAGTCTCTTGTGCTCTCTCGTCTCTCAGCAGTAAGTTTAAGTAAACGTTTAGTCACTGTTGATATTAATGAAACAAACCACTATCCAAAAAGGATCTGTTCAGCAGGGAGTGGGGAAATATTCTGTTTTCCACCACAGTAAAAGACTAGCATTTGAGTTTTTATTGCTTAGAAAAGCACAGTCCTATGCAAAGGCAGTTTTGCTTAAAGTGGTATTTTGTTTGTTTGTTTTCTCAGCTAACCATTGCTAAACAAAGGAACTGATGCCTCAGAAATTGACTGGTTTTTTCCTGGAGATATTTAAAGAAAGGATATGCAAGTTGACCCCAAGATTCCCTTTTATTTAAAAGAAGCAGATCATCTCACTGGAAAACTATTTAATTTAGTTTTTAGAACTATTCCAGTTCTGTTTCATTAGCCCTCTCTGTTATATTAAAATATTTTGCTTCCATTTTCTAGAAGTGGAAAGAAACTAGTGGAAACCAGCAACTCTCACTGTGTTTCCAAATAGCTTATCAAGATACTGCCAAACACTGTTCTTTTGTCCTGCCACTATGAGGCATGACTGGCTGGAACTCGAGGCAAATACTGTTCTGTGGTGACTCCAACCTTACAGAATTAGCTTAAAAGTCACCTTAAACCAACCCACACATACTTCTCAACACTCCAGAAAGATAAGTATGCTAGCCTAAAGTAGTTCCAAGGTGCTTCAACAATACAAGTTCTTGTGACCCAAGATTCCACAGTCAAATTTATTCCATTTGGAAATTTACCTTAAAAAGTTCATACCAGATTCACTTGGGCTACAATCCCATGTCCACTTATCTGTAAATAAGCACCAATGAACGCAATGGAACTTACTTCTGAACAGACATGTTATGCCATCGGTCTTTTAATGTACCTTTTAACTGTTTTTTTAAAAGTTAGGTAAACTGTTACAAAAATCTAAAATTATGTATCTGTCATAGACTACATATTTAGCTGTATTTAATTTCTTTTGAAAGATGACCCGGCGGAAATTTTTGGAATTGAACAAGGATTCCAGTTGTCTCTTTCAAAAGTTTACGTTGGGAGTAAAATATTCTGTTTGCTTAAAAACTGAAGAACACTAATATTACTGAGGGAAGAGGGCCTGGCTGCCAAAGAATGTTTCCTAGGAATAACGACAAATTCAGTAATACCAATGGATACTTACTTCTTGCTGCGCTCTTCATGGCCATTGGCACTGCTCAATTTGTTCTCATCCTAAGCAGGGTTGATAGAAGAACATCGTGAGGACGAAGTGGAAACATTTCAAGTGGTCAAAAGGGTAATGGGAATAGGGATAAGAAAATACAAAACAAAAATTTTAATACTAAAATTATTTTACATTTAATATGGAGTGCTACTAGTTAATGTAGACTTGTTTAACCACTTTGTTGCTTATAGTTAAGTCATACAATTACAAATACAAGAATTACTATTAAAAATATATATTTAAATCGTACAAGCTTCCTTACGTGACTTTAAAGTTATCCTGAAGTTTTCAGCACTCAAGTGGTTAAATAAATAAAATGTAAAAAGAAATTTCACGTTTAAAACATTTTCATGTACTATAATCCCTTTGACCAGTACCAAGGCTATATCTCTGCCTAAGCCCCAAGTGGCCATGCTAGCAGCCAGCCACTATCGATTTCCTGTGACCGATGCCAGTCCTGAGATCTTCGCCCATTTTCGTTGGAGGGTTGGGACTGTAAGAGCTTGATGCCACCTCTGTCACACATCTCGCCCTGAAGCAAACAGGGATTCACACTGCTTTAGTAACGTCGACTCCCAAGTCAGTCATCAATAATCCAACCAGTCCAGCCTAAATATTCCCTATTTCCATACCTGTTTACATGGAAAATATCCATGTTAAACTAGCACACAAGATTCTTAACATTACAAATTATGATTTGTTTCAAAATGTTACATAGCTAATAAATATTACATAAAACTAAACATGAAAATTTAAAAGGTTACAAACACTTGTTCAAAACTCATACCGCATAGCTGTACTAAACATACTTCAAAATGAACTAGTAGTTGCTGTTATGTTTATTGTAGTTATCACACCAGTTACACCATGAGTTCAACTGCTACATTACTTAATTTTTTGTATATATAGATTTGTGAAGCCAGTGCTACTGCATGCATAATTTAAGTTTCACCAATATCCAGTGAAAAACTAAATACATTTGCTGCCTGTTTAGATCTAGAAGCTAGGTATTAAATATTCAGAAATGTAGAAAATTATATCAAAGTTGCTAAATTAAATAAATAGAAGAGTACTCTGTCACAACGAACGGTAGACTGCAACAATATTTTGTTTTACTAATACTAAAATGTGAACTATTCAGGGATCCAAGAATTTTTGGAAAGGTCTTTCGCACAACAGTTAATTGCCTCCTGTCCTGTTAAAGATTAATCACCCGTCTATCTTTTTTTTAAAAAAAGAGGTCACTCTTCTTCCATTAAGAAGTCTAAGTATTTGCTTGCCATGAACTTGGGGAAGAGATTATTCTTGGAACCCTGCTATTTGCCCAAACCACTGCATTCACCTTGTTGCTAATCCAAAATTGAGCTGGTAGTTTTTAGGAGTGTTTTCCGTTTGTTTGTTTTTGTTTTTACCTAGGGGGACCACGGTACAGCGATACGTCACTCAATTACTACCTTATGATTGACAGTTCACACTGGAATCAAAGGTGAATTCATGGGAGTAGAGGTGAGATATCGTTAGGCAAGTCTACAAAGAGAGATAGATGGGCATTTATTCATCACGCTGAAGTGAAACTACTGCACAATATAATTACATTAACAGCATATAGTTACTCGTAAGATACACGTAATGCACGTCCAATAGGATAAATCATGAGGGCTCCGGGGATGTTAGTTTACAGTTCAGCAGTAGTTTCATGAATAATGCTAAATGAATAGTGATAAAGCCCTTATTAGCATATTTTCTCACCTTCTTATAAGGAGCTTCAAGCATTGCTTCAATATCAATATCATCAGCCATTTTTCACGACACCTAGAAAGAGGAAAAAGTTCCTTTAGTCAAGCATGTACTAATCCAGACTAGTTCAAAAATTAAGAGCTTGATGATTCTGATGGTGACAAAAGTTGCATCAGTCCACACTTCCAAATGATTCATAGTTTTATATTCTGAACATTCTTGAAACTCTAGGTCAGCTTTGACATAACACTGTTAAAGTGAATGAACCAAGCTTCTCCCTACTTTTTACACCCTTTCTTCTTCCTCTAGTGCAAATGAAAGGTACCAGTGTTCTCAAGCGTTCATTTCCATTTTTGATTAACATTAGCTTTTGTTTTACCAAACTCTGGACCAACTGTGATTAATTTTAACTATGGCTAATGGAAACAAGCCAACCTTAAACCATAGCAGGCTGGCTTTCATTAACTATAGATAAGATTTACCAGAGGTTAGGGTTCAAACATGCTAAACTGTAGTTCAGCTAAAATTCCAAGTGATAATTTATAATCTCCTAGGTGTAGCTATGCTGGAGGAGAGGGAAGTGTGTGAGCTCAAAAGAGAGGCTAGGCTTAATCCTGTAACACTAAAGCACGGCTTCAGCATTATGCCTGCAAAAAGTCACCGTCTCTGGAAGCATGTAACACATTCAGCCAAACACAAAACTACGTAGTTTTCCTATTATCCAGAGAAAAAGTAAACCCGGTTCCCATGTTTGTAAATTACTTTTGTAAATACCTACCCAACATACATAAACAGAAGAATAATAGCTAATAAAACATACTAAAATATCCCTTCTCCAAATAGCCATAATAGGTTTTATTACTCCAGTAATACCTGTGTAATTAAGATAATAATTTGCTGAAAACCCCTCACCAAGTCATTTGACTTTCAAAGACAACAAACTATTATAATTCTCTGTTGGCTTTCTGACTAACAGAGGTAAAGATTTCTTAAAATAAATGTGATATTCAGCTCAGGTTTGTTTCTCTCTCTCAATTTCTCTATCATGGAGAGCCCAGACTTTGTCAATGGGCAAGAACACAGATGCTGCAGGCTCCAAGCAACTGTTGAAAGCAAAACAAGCAACATACTCTTGTTAAACCAGATATGCACTAATATCAAACTTTTGGAACCAATTCAATTATCAATTCAATGTAACAAATAACAATAATCTAGAAATTCCAATTGTTTAACCACATTTTGAAAAATGAACTCTTGAAAATGCATATATGCATATACCCTCCCATAAAACTGTCCCTGGAATGCTCTAACATTTTTGGTTGAGCATTTTGTTACTGTAAATGCTGTTTGCTCAAGGTTAAAGTTGACTGATGGAAAACATTTCCCTAAAATCAACAGTGAATACAGCTATGCAGAATTATAAAAGGGAAGCCATTTTGTGTTGTTGCCTTACCTCCAGGGTGTGGGAGAAACATCCCTGTGGTGAAAAAAAGCTCAATAGAGCTTCAGATTAGAAGTTCCTCACGAATCTGATGATTTCCCATCACCTGAAATCTGCCATGAATCATTGACTCCTTGGGTCAAAAATTCGAAACAGATTAGTTAAACTATCCCAGAAAATATTTCGTATGGAATCAGCTGTTGTAGATTCCCCAATTGCAAGATATCAGCAATCCTGAGCTTGTTTTAATAAGGATTATGGGTAGACTACTCTAAGCTACTCTCTGAAGAATGGAGAAAAGACCCTCTTAAGAATATTAGGGGGTGGGCAGGGGAAGGACTAGACCATGTGAAAAATGAACATAATATTTTAGCTGCAGTTCATTTTCAGCTTTGTATTCTTGTTATTTAAAAAGTGTGATTCAACATTTTGTAGCTGCACTCATAACCTAGGTTTAACGTGGCATTTAGCTCCTAGCTTTCATATCTCAATTTCTAACACTGAACTTTTTTTATGACTGCTTTTATACAGCACAGTAATATTGTTTTAGGGGTTTCAAAGAGTGTTGAAAGCAACATATTAATTGCACTCACGTAATTACTCCCACTTGTGCAACAAAACTGCTCCCTCTCCTGTTCACACATGCAGACCCCCAAATCTCCTTCAGAAGGTGGGGGGGGGGAAGCATTAGAAACTCAGAAATGTAAACTAATCACCAAATGCCATCTTAAACCTGGGTTATGGTCTTTTTTAACCTGGGTTATGGTATGGTTAGGTACCTTTTTTCCTGCAGTGAATTTTATTATTTTTGTTACTTTTTATTCATTTCACTTCTGTACTGTTTTATATTTTAAAGAAAAAAATCTCAAAGTGGTTTACAGCACATTAAAACATCAAATAAAATAGTCCAGAATAAAACAACTGAAGCTTCAAGTAAAGTATTTCAGATGCTTCCCTAAGGGATATTTTGCTTTCCCCATATTTATTTACCTACTTAATTTATATAGCTGCCCCAAAGCAGAAGCACTCTAGGAAGCCAGTGTTGTGTACTTGTTAGAGTGTTGGACTAGGATCCGGGAAATGAGGGTTCAAATCCCCACTCGTCATGAAGCTCACTGGGTGACCTTGGGCAAATCACAGCTTCTTAACCTACCTTACAGGGTTGTTGTAAGGATTAACTGAAGAGGGGTGAACCATGTACTCCTTGGAGAAAAGGGTGAGATATAAATGCAAAAAGCTCTTCTGCATACCTAGTAAAGAAAGCTGGTGGGGCCAGCCAGATGGAGATGTCAGTCGCCAGCCTGGCATCCAGAGATCCCCATATGGTCACAATTGGACCCATGCCAGTCGCAAAACGTGCCAGGGGTATTTCAAACACTGTTGGGGAGCCCTCAGAGCAAATCTGAAGGGCATGTGAGAAAGAAAGGGAGAGGAAGTTCCACTGCTTAAGTGTGAGAGTTCAGAGAATACAACACTGTGTTGATAACTAGTGAAGTTAAAGATAGTGGAGAGTACTAACTAATGTGTACAGTGATGTTAGGGCAAGCTTATCTGCTTTGAATTACTTCTGATTTCCAACAGGTATGTATTTTGCTTAGCATGTGTGGAGTTGGATGCATTTGGGAAAAGTGTCTTTCAAGTTTGCATTTATTAAAGAAGATGTGCCAGTAAGTAAAATGGTAATGCCATGCCAGAAATACCCAATGTAGAACAAATAACATAAATTTTAAGATACTGTACACCAATTTCTTCTCTGTAAAGCAAACTCAGAAACATGAGAAAATCCCCAGAAGCAAAAAACATGCTGGCACAAGGGAAATTATTTGTAAGCAAAAAACAGGTTGGCCAAAATTTATTCTATCCCAGTTTAAATTTGAAAAATGCACGAAACTCAAAGACCTAACTCTGACCGATCTTTTACTATAATTTAACAAAGCCAAACCACAAACTAAATTATTAGACAAACCTGAAATAGTGGAGGCAGGTAACTAAGAACAGGAGCTGAAAATACCTGGTGAAATCTTAATTAAGCCAAGAACTTACATTCTCTCTCTGCCTCCCATTACATTAACACCAATACAGTACAGGAATAATACTGCCCAAAGGTTAGGCAAAGTTAATGATTGCTAGTGAGTATAGCTCATTGTTCAAACATAGCTGTTCTTGGGGGCCCTTTTGGAAGACTGAAATATGATATAAAATAATTTAAATTTGCTAAAGAGATTTTGGATAGCCACAAGATGCAAAATATTACTGTCCGATTGTACAAGTTGGACATACAAGTATCCATATTAACTTAGGGCAGGTATGCCAAAATAGTTGTATAATTAAGGGTTAAGAAACTGATTACACAAGTAATTCAAGATATTCAACTTTTAAAGAACGCTGCAATTTTCTAGCATTTCACATTTTTATTGAGACACATTTTGACATTGTCTAAAATTTGCTACATTAAGCATAACTTTTTCAAAACAAATAATCCTATTGAAAATGGAAACATAATATAAGCTTGTTAAAGTCACCGGTTTCAGTCCCTTAAAACTGAATCCAAGACCCTCTATCAAAAAAGCAGTCAAATGTCTGTTTTCTGTGTAGGAGGGTGAACGATTACGTCAAGCATTATAAACGTGTCACAATAATGACTTTACATGCTTATGGAAAATTATGAGTAAGTATGGCTATCCTAACAATAGCATAGCTATTTATTTTTCACTAAACATTAGAAACAATCTGCTTCATCCCTTGCTTGTGTGAAGTGTGGACTTTCAGACCACAATCCAAATAACTGCTCAAGCCCAATGCAATGGGCTTGTACCAGTCCAGGGGCGTGTCTATGGAGAATATATGTTACTCATTCTCAAATAAGTCTCATTATTTCAGTAGGTCTACTTTGAGTACACCAATGTTAAGTATTGGCATATGAAATTGCAGGTGTGGTTTGAAGAGGCATAAACTACATAACAAAAATGTTGGATTATGATCATATTCAATATAAAGGTTCTGTTTGGTTGCCAACTGATGGTTTAATAATTTAAGAATGATAAAATGGAAAACTTTACTTAAAATGAATCCATTTATCCTGATAGGATTCTAACTCTTAAACTTGCACGCTTTTCATGCTTTTGTAATTAAACAAACTGCAAACTCTGCAGAAAAGGGGGAATTCATTCCTCCTCCCAATATGCTTGGGGAGGGGGGAACACAAAGAAAACAAGTCTTCCTACTCTCCTTCCAGCATGTATTACGTAGGCTTTTTATTAACTGCCCTTATTAGCTCACGGCATCAACCTTTCGTAAACACACAACACAAAGTTTTATGGCGCTTGGCACGAAAACATATGAACTAAAAAGTGGCTAGAAATCTTCTGTTTTGGAAAGTGGTCCGATCACCGTGAAGCTGAGGAAAGTCGATCGGGTCCATGAAAACTGACGTGTTAAGACTACAAGCCAATTCCCTATAACCAAGTCCCAGTCGACTTCCCCTTCCTACCCTCCCCCTACCCCGCAGCCACTGGCAACGCGTTGCGAAACAAGAGGCGAACACCAAGTCTGTCGGGCCGGGCTCGCACGCTTCCAGGGGGAAGGGAAACGAGACTGGCCCGCCACTTAGAAGGCCCAACGCAAAAGCAGGGCCTCCTCCGGGCCTTACGAAAAGCGCGCGGCCCCTCGAGTCGCCCCTCAAAAAGGAGGCCTTCAAAGAGACGGAGGCAGTTACCTGCGCTGCTGGGGGTCCCGCTTCTAGCTCAGGTGTCTGTGAGGAGGGCGGCTGCTGCAACTACCTCAGGCTCCGGATGTTTCGGGCGGTGGGGAAGTAGGCCCCCCAACGGCAAAATTACCCCGTCAACGACGGGAAAGAGAGATGGGGAAAATCTAGGCCTCAAAAGATATTTTACGGATAAGGCCAAAGCCGAGGAAGTTCCACAACGAGGAGATTCGGACTCGGCTCTAGCAGAAACGACTGCTCCCTGAAATGGCGCCCGCCGCGTCCTGCTGCTTGGAGGAGGGTCCGTGCAGGAGATATGGGGACACCCAACGCTCTCCGCACGGGCTCTCGCGAGATCTCGGCACAAGAGGGCTGGATGCTGTGCAAATGGCGGGTGTCCGCCAAGCACATCTCGCGAGGAAAGGCGTCTCGCACAAACGCGCCTAGTAACTCGCGAGAGTAACGTGTTGTTTGTGTAGCCTCATTCAGAACCACCGTCTCCCTCAGGGGCCTAAGACTCTCGCGAGAACAGAAGGCTCTGCGAGCGTCACAATAAAAGGTTCAAAGGTTAAGTGCTGAGCCTATGGGTCAAAAAATAATCTCATTCCAGGCATAATTCTTTTGCAGTGCAATTCTAGGCATGTTTATTCAGAAGTAAGTATCAGTGAGTTCAATGGGGCTTACGCCCAGGTAAGTGGGCATATTATCGTAAGCTCAATAATTTAACTGCAAATTTAATTTTCCCTGACATTTCATTATACGTATGGGCTGCTAGTACCTTTGAAAGAGACCTATACTGATTAAGAACTATATTTACGTATCAGGATTAAGTCCAACATGTTATTACTTATTTGGACAGTGAAATGCAATATAATTATGAAAGTACACATACTTATATATTATAAATATTATAAGTTAAATGCAATAATGTTTATGCTGAGCTAAAGGTAAAGTTATAATAGCATTTTAAAAAGGGAATGTTTTGGTAGGCCATGTTGGCAACTCCCATAAAAGTGGCTTGTTCATTTGGCTTGTGCAATCAATCTCATCCAATAAATCCCATGTTTACATGACTCATGTATGTTATCTTCTGTTTAAATAGGAACTAATCTGCTAGTAGTACTTGATAAATCTTTTTTACAGCAGACCACATATAATGATTACAATCAACTGATTGATTTAAAAATTGATGCTTTTTTCTGAGATGCTACAAAAATCACACCAAAAGGCATAGACCAAAGAGAACAGTTTTTGCTTATTTTGTTTACTACTTAAGAAGTTTTGCTTTGGACATATATATGTATCCAGAATTAAACTTATATGGATTTTAGCTTGCCACCACTGGCACTGCTCTTCCTGCACATCCTGGGTAAATGTGCAGGCAAGATGCCATGATGGTGGTAGGGGGGAAACAGAGATGGTCCACCAAATGGTCATCTTGGATCACCTGCTTCTCACGGAATTTGTGTATTTTCCAGAGCAGACCCCAAAAAGAGAATGGCTAAGAACTAATGAAGAATGGGGACTAATGAAGAATGGGGAATAATTTTCCTCATTAGAGGAAAATTAAAATGCATAGCAATAAACGTGAAGATGGGGAGAAGGAATAAAGAGGAGTGGGCATTTGTTGGGACATCTGTTCTGGATTCTGCCAGAGATGAGTTCTGTTACAAACAGCTGCCACAATTAAATGCCAACATACGATACGATTAGGAGATATGAAGTAACTCTATCTAGGAAAATATGAAACAAATGTCACGTCCACACCATACACCATTTTAAAAGTGGTTTACACATAGTATATGTAAAAATGTTATTCTATATAAATATTTCCGTTATTGACTGATAGACCTACTCAACTGTATTTAATATTCTGTATTGAAATCCCAAACAAAAGACAAGGGAAGTTAACTGAAAATCAAAATTATATTTAGCATTCACAAACTTCCTGAAATTCAAATGCTAGACATTCTCTTTTACACCACAATCCTAACCTTGTTTACTTAGACTTAATAAGGCTTACACCCAGGTAAGTAGGATTAACATTGATGCCATAACAATTCTTACTTGGAGGTATGAATCACATAATTAGTTTAGTAAACCCGGTAGCATGCCCAATAATGGCTGGTGAATCATTTTACTTCATAAATCTAAATTCTGTATTTTGTGTTTCCATCTTTAGCAAGATTAATTAGACATATGTGGCAGAAGCTTTGACAGTCTCTCAAATACCTCATATTGATTAATATTAAAGTCATTAATTTGGGTAATTATAGCAGTCCAGGAACACTTAATGAAAATGTAGGAATAAATTAGAAAATAGAAAAACAGCGTAATGGTGGAGTGAAATGAGAAAAGGCTACAGATATTCAGAAGTTTATAAGATCTAGGGAATAATAATAATAATAATGCCCTGCCCATCTGGCTGGGAAGAAAAGAACAAGCACAGCCAAAGTAAAGGAAGTGCAGCTTTAGAAAGATTGAGTTTATGTAAAATCATGCAAGAGAAACAGCTGCAAGCAGGAAGAGAGATTAAACAGAGTGTGATAAATTAGTAGAAGATAAGCAAAGCTGCAGATTATTGGCATGGGAATTGTAACTATTATTACAAGACTAGATGACAGCTACAAGTGGGGAAAGACCAAGTAAAAAGCTAAGGACCTTCAAGATCTGATGAAAAGGGGAGAAGAACCATTGATACATAGAACAAGGATTACAGTAGGCCCACAATTTACACAGAGGTTACATTCCAGGAATTGTGTCTAAAGGCAAAATTGTGTATTGTCAAAATCATTGGGTTCAATAGCAGATAGGCTTGCCAAAGTCTTTTCCACAGAACCCCACCCACTTTCCACCCCCTTTTAATATCTTAATTTTTTTGCCATGTATGTAAAGAAGAATGCACACAAGTTAAATACATGCAAGTGGCAGGCTTACAGTATTACAATTACATATACAGTGGTACCTCGGGTTATGGATGCTTCAAGTAACAGACTCTGCTAACCCAGAAATAGTACCTCAGGATAAGAACTTTGCTTCAGGATGAGAACAGAAATCGCATGCTGGTGGCGCGGCAGCAGCGGGAGGCCCCATTAGCTAAAGTGGTACCTCAGGTTAAGAATAGTTTCAGGGTAAGAACGGACCTCCAGAACGAATTAAGTTCTTAATCTGAGGTACCACTGTATAAGAGTGAAGCTAAGAAGCAGTTGACCACAGAAACTTAGAGTATGAGGATATGGCAAATTAAAAAGGGAACCACATCACTAAGGCTCCTTTGTTTCAGTATTAACAAACCAGGCATTCAGTAAGAACATTGTTGAGACATTCTGGCCCATTAAGAAAACTTTGCCCTTTAAAATATCTCTTGTTAAATAGAGGACTAAAGGCCTTTCAGGGACCTCTCAGATAAAAATTGTATCATGAACTTACTAACAGCCACTGTAATCACCGCACTGGGGGACACTTAATGTTGATTTAATTGAAGTAAGGCTTGCACAGACATGGGTTCTAATCATCAAGGACAAATTAATGACACATTTAAAGGAGATATGAATTAGTAAAGACTCACTACGTACTACATAATGTGGTATGACTTCATTGTGTATGCAACATCCACTGAACATGGTTGCAAACCACCAAGAACACATGGAAGTCTCTTGTATGACACACTTATTTAATAAGACTGACAAATTTCAATGGCTGCAAATTCTTTTCCCTTTTCCTTTTGTTGTTTGCTCTGCAATTCACATAGGGGTGGTTGATGTTTTATTCCAATATGTTTTTCTCTTTTAAGAAAAAGCAACAAACTATGGTTTTTTAAAAAAAATAAAAAATAAAAGGCCTTCCAGGGAGCATTGATATGTTGATTTCTTTAAATAATACAGTGAATACCTTCCAAAATAAATGGAATAAAATACTGATCACTTCTATTTCAGAGGAAAGATGGAAATGGGTTTGGAATAACTGGGAAATATAACATAATCAAGGCTAAACGAGTATTTGGTGTGGGGAAACAGTATCATTGGTACTTTATTTGTTCAAATGTATTCATAACTTGAATATCAGCTATTCTTGGAGATGAGAAGCTGTTTTCGTTTACAGTGGTACCTCAGGTTAAGTACTTAATTCATTCCGGAGGTCCGTTCTTAACCTGAAGCACCACTTTAGCTAATGGGGCCTCCTGCTGCCGCTGCGCCGCCGGAGCATGATTTCTGTTCTTATCCTGAAGCAAAGTTCTTAACCTGAAGCACTATTTCTGGGTTAGCGGAGTCTGTAACCTGAAGCATATGTAACCTGAAGCGTATGTAACCCGAGGTACCACTGTATATATTTGGAAATATTTCAATACTAAAACACTTTGGTGCACATGGCTTCTTCCCAATCCTCCAAAATCATTGTTTGGAAGATCGAAGAATGTGACATTTGTATGCTGCTACTGTGATTTGATTGACCCACCTTCACAAGTAGTCAGAAGTTCTAGGAGTAGAATTATAGGTTATAGTTTCCCTTTATTAGGGAGTACTGGAGACATATAGCACCTTTGTAATATTTGCTTTATTTACAAATACACAAGCACCGTGGAGGTAAAAGCACAGCTTCAGCAGATAGCATCACCACAAATATAACAGCAAAGAGCAACTCGTGTCTACATATACCACTTTCCCCAGGCTGCAGTCCTAGTTTCAGTTAACTCCAGACAGAAAACTCCAGTTTGCTCATTCTTAAATCTGCAGGGCTGCGGGTCTCTTTCCCTCACACAACCTTTTTTGTTTAAAGCACTAAAATGTATTTGTCCAGCCATGTCAGGCTATGCAAGTAGATTGCCTTTTCATGGTGGGGTGGGAGATATCCTAATGATTAGCTCCCACTGTGGGAATTTAACTGTCTTGACTGTAGACATGACACTGAACTATGGTTAATTGTGTCAAGAATGTGCGTAGGTGAGCCTCAGGTTCACAATCTCCATCTTCCCCTCTTCTCCTCTGGCGCAACCATGAAGTGGAATTTATAAGCTTTGGCTTTCATTTTCAATAAACCACAGTTTTGTGTTACATCCAAACTTTAAAGTGATTAATCTTAATTACTATTTGAAATGAGACAGCTTCAAACCATAGATAATAAAACCGGCTTGTTTCAACCAATGAGTACATAAATGGTTGAAAACAAACAAGAGAATTAAAAGGAAACTCTTTAGCTAAAGATAAAACAGTAGAAAAGGAATGAAGTATATACTTAATATATTCCTGTGCTTATGCTTATGAATGAAGATTGAAGGTTGTGAAATTATATATAATAAATGTTCATAACCCCACAGAAAAAGTCCTGAAACCATTTTGTGCCTCCCAAATTGACCTCAAATATTTCTCTGCAAGGTCAAAGGAAAATGGAAAAGCCTCCCCATTGTCTTTTTGTTCACAAATCCTGTCTTAAGGGTATGTCTGTGTATGAATAGGGCGACCTGGCTCAGGAACTAAGTATTTATCATTACAAAAGACTGGCCAGGCCCCCCAGGTAATCCAATCAAGTGACCATTAACAAGTAACCTGCCAGACAGAAGATAACACACTCAGATTTCTGTGATGTAGGTATGATGTATCTGGGGTGTGGTCTTGAGCTACACCCCTTCTGTGATGTAGGTATGATGTTTCTAGGGGTGGTCTTGAGCTCCAGGGCAGGGAATTTAAAATGTCTATATAAGGGCAGGCACACCTTGGTTCTGGGTCCTCCTCCTTTCCTGCCTGTGAGGGGAGCACCCTGTTGAAACAGTCAATAAAGATTAGGCTTACTAGCTGCTTTGCTTCTCAATATTCTCTGGTAGGCCTCTGTTATTTTCTCTGACCGATGGAGAACCTACAAAGGGCTCTATAAGGGCTCTTGTGTCCCCCATAAGGGAATAAGGGCAGATTTTTGTTTATTACAGTTGTCTTTGAAGCTGTTTTTCTACTTGCAAAACAGACTTCCACTTACTCAACAGAACATGACCCTTATTTCTTTTTCCCTGCAGCCCCCAGCACATGCTCAAAATCCAGAAGGTGGAGGGCCCTCCAAGGCAAAATAGGCAGGGGGCACAAAGGGAGATGAGGAAGGATAAGTCCAGTTTTGTGAGTGGAACTCAGTGCATACAGCACTCGATACAACCCTGTGATTTTTACAAAAATATTTTTACTTATTAATTAACATGCTGATTAAGTGCCAAAATCACCTCTTCGTGGTTTACTGGTGTAAAGCCAGATACTGTAGCAGGAACCCCCCCACCCCAATCATTCTGTTTGTACAAACATCACACACACACACACTCACACACTACATAGGCCACATTTCTGTTATAAATTCATAGAAAAATCAACCATACATCGGATTTGCACTGTTCCATTTTTATTTTACTCCATATGACAAGGACTATCAAAGGGGGGTGGCTTGGTCCTGGTCAGCCATAATCCCTTCACCATCCCAGCACATCCACAGGAGCCCTGCCCAGTTGCTATGCCAACCCTGATGATCCCAGACAGAAGACAATCAAGATCACAAAGAAGTTGCATATGGGAGTGGATTCAGCATGGACTGAAACAAAGGACAATGATCAGATCTTCCCTCTGGGGGCAGGAAACTGTAAACTCCCCTTTGTCTCCTGGAAGTGACTCATGGGGAGGGGGGAAAGGAGGAACCAGCCAGGTGACAAGACACTCAGGTTACCACCAACTCCTCCCTCAACCCCTCCTTTCTGTAATGTATGCATGATGTTTCTGGGGGTGGGCTTGACCTAGAGGAGGGGAATTTCAAAAGTTTTTATAAGACCTTGCACACTATTTTTCTTTAAAACAAAAAATTTTTTTCCTTCCAGTAGCACCTTAAAGACCAACTAAGTACTTAGTTGGTCTTTAAGGTGCTACTGGAAGGAAAAAAAATTTTGTTTTGACTATGGCAGACCAACACGGCTACCTATCTGTAACTGGAACTATTTTTCTTTGTCTTTCCTCTCACCTGCAAGTGAGGAGAGCACCCTGTCGCGACAGTCTTTCTTCAATAAAGACCAAGCCTACAGGCTGCTGATTTGCTTCAATTTACTCTGGTTGGTGTCTTTACTTTTTGTCCAAGGGAGCCCTCAGATTTTTCCGGTAACAATACAAAACACATAATTAAAATTGGAACCAAACACATTCATACAGATGAGCACAGAAACAAAGATGTTACAGTATTATGTTAAGAAAATTAATACAATTTTACATATAATCTGTTTTATTACAACTTAAGTTAGGGAAAATATTGTTTCCTGATAATGGTGTTATATTAATGAAATAATAGGTAAAGGTAAAGGGACCCCTGACCATTAGGTCCAGTCGTGACCGACTCTGGGGTTGCGGCGCTCATCTCGCTTTATTGGCCGAGGGAGCTGGTGTACAGCTTCCGGGTCATGTGGCCAGCATGACTAAGCCGCTTCTGGCGAACCAGAACAGTGTGTGGAAATGCCGTTTACCTTCTTGACAGAGCGGTACCTATTTATCTACTTGCACTTTGACGTGCTTTCAAACTGCTAGGTTGGCAGGAGCAGGGACCGAGCAACGGGAGCTCACCCCATAGCGGGAATTCGAACCGCCGACCTTCTGATCGGCAAGTCCTAGGCTCTGTGGTTTAACCCACAGTGCCACCCGCGTCCCATAATGAAGTAATAATATATGTTTAAAATTAAAACATTGGATGTTTATTTTTATTTAAGCTGACTAGTTATTTTTACATTCAGTGGGATGCACTTTTTTTAAAAAAAGCTGAGGACTACAGCCTTAGTTTGTTTGTTTTTTAAGTTAACCAGTCTCTTGGCTCTTGACTTGAACATAGGCCAGGTAGCAGCTGGCCAAGCTCATCCCTAAGAAATGGCTCTATCCCTGGGAGGGTAGCATCCCTGGACAGATTGTGGAGGTTTTTAATTAAACAGGGTAAGCTGTAGGGGAACAGGAGACACAACAAGGATCTGTCTGAAGCAAAGCTGCTTTAAGCAGTTTTATTTCATCCTGTGTTGGTGTATGCACAAGTTATCCAGAGGAAGAGATTTATGAATTAAGAGACAAAGCATAGGGAGGGGTGGAGCTTTGGCAGCTATAAGAATATGTCATTTTCATTTGGACGGCTTGTACTCTCCTGTATGATAAATACCCTAATAAGCTGTTTTCCCCTTTGTGGGCTTTTAAGAGGCATTTAGGGGGAAACCTGAATTATTTAGCATACAGAACTGTGTAACACAATTCTATCTTCTCTTTAAAATAAACCATAGGTTTCCATCTCTTGAGGCAATCCTTTTTTCTCCTTCCTTGCCTATTCCAGAGGGTTTAAAAAACAAAACCTCTCACACAGAGGGGAAACAGTTTAAAATTATTAACCAAATCTAGGCAGACATAGTTTAAAGAATGTCCTGGTTGAGCTGTTTACAGTTCGTTGCACATAAGATAGTACCCAATGATTCAAAAGGATTTCACAATATGACTCCTCTAAGTCCTGATGAATAATTTACCAAAGCACAAAGTGTACCACTAAAAAGCAAAGAATACACATGATAACCAAAAAAAGCACAGCAGCACTGAGTACCTCAACAAAGTTTATAAACTAGCTATTTCATTTTTCAAAAGCAACTAAGTACTGGAGCTCTTCCAGTAACACATACTCTCCAACATTTCTCTGATGAAAATAAGGACGTCCCATTCCATAATGCTAATTTTATTTTTTATACACCACATATCTTATTGGGTTGCCCCAGCACTCTGAGCAGCTTCCAACAAATATAAAAGCATAAATAAAACATTAAACATTAAAAAAAACTTCCCTACAGGATTGCCTTCAGACGGCTTGGGGGTCAAATAACTCCATACTCTCCAATATTTCTCTGGTGAAAATAGGGACATCCTAAGGAAAAGGGGGACGTTCTGGGATCAAATCAGAAACCAGGACAGCTTCTCTAAGTCAGGGATGTCCCTGGAAAATAGGACACTTGATGGGTCTGGTAAGAATGCTACATGTTGGTACATGTACACCTTATCCTCTTACAGGCATGGTGAATTTCTGGCCTGCAGACAATATTAATCCCACCAGAAATCCTAATTTGGCCCACAATACCATGTTTCCCCAGTCACACCAACCTTTCCTACATCTGTCACCACATCTGATATCAGGTCAGGTTGGACAGGTAAAGCTGCAATTTCAAAGGACCAACGAGGACCATTAGAATGCACACCCGATTATTCCTCTGCAAGTTGTCATCTTTTAAATTTGGCACCAAATGCAAGCTCTTCTGGGATCGCTTTCTCTCAGAAGCTGCTAGTCAAGAGAATAATTGTTGGCATCAATCTGTCTCGAAAGACACTGGAATGTGCCTCTAAGAAAGAAGTCAAACAGCTGCATTAGCAGCACCAACGTGAGCTCCTTGGGACACAAGCCTAGGCAGTGTGTATGGAGGTCCTGGCCTGCTCAGATTATAACACCCGCCCTCTCTGCCTTGCTGATGTGGTGCAAAGGAAAGAGCACTGTGTCACCAGCTTGGTTGCAGGAGTTGACAAAAGGTAGTGTATAAAACACCATCCGACTGTCTTAGGGACTCCGGTCCGGATTTGTGTAAGGTTTACTCCTTAGCCTTTTCTTCTCCTGAAGATATCCCACAAGGCAGCAGAGGTTTAGGATCAGAGTTTCCTTGCCCTAAATGGGCTACCTTTCCGGGCCCCATCTACCTGTCACTCCCCTCTACAGCACAAGTAGAAACCATGTTATTGACAGTTGAACCCACTATTGGTCAAGTCCACTGCAATCCGCTGCAGCTTGTCTTTGCATGCAGGGAGGTCCCTAACTCACTGAGGGTTTGAGACCCATTGACTTCTCTCACCTGGTTTAGCCGGCCAGTCAAACCATTACCCGGGGGTGGCCGCTGCTGCACGCTGGCAGCTTGTAGGAGCTACAGGTGAGAGCTGAGTGCAGGGTGGGAACCAAAGGTGGACAAACTACCACAGAAGGAGCACGGCATGTCCCCCACCAGTGTATATGGTACAACTGTAATATTGGGGCTTAAATATTTGTATGTTTCAATCTACAGGATTGTGATCTATGCTGTTTGAGATACTGTTAACTGCATGCTTGAACAAATATAATATTATTTATAGCATTCTGTTTCAAAGCCCCGAAAAACAATTCTAGTGAGTCTCCCAAAATGGGAATAAATATTTGAGGGGTTCAGTTCATCAAAGTGTATGGATCTCAAAGTTTCTTATGCAGAATATGCCAAAGTTAGTTTCAAGTTTTTACTGACGCTAAAACAAAAGCCAGGCTAACTAGATGAGAGTTGTAATTTAATTGGAAAGATCTGCCACCAGGGGCTGCAATTGCATTATATTTGAAAGAAGTCCACAATAATTGGCATGCTTTCCTAAGGAAGAAAGTTGGCTGTCAAGTGCCTTCTTCAAGGCCATTAGACCTTGTTAGTGAGAATAGGATGCTGGCCTGAATTATTGTGGTTTAATGAGTCTAAATAAATGTCCCATTGGGGTTTCCACACACAGCACTCTCCTCTCATATTAGTAATGCAGATATGCTTTATTGCAATAGAACACAGTTAGTATATGGCACTCTATATCCCATAAACCATAGAACACAATGAATACTTTATTTCACCTGTTTCCAAGCATGACAACCCTGTTGCTTGATGAGCAGTGTTCTGGCAGAAAACTAATTGGGGAACACATCCTCCTTATTAGGCCGTTCATAAGGAAATAATACAGAATAATTCTAAGGGAGAAAATTATTTTATGTTCAGAGTTCCCAATAAACTGTATGAAATATCCTAATTTCACAGTGACATAGTTCTATAAAGTTCCTATAAAGAAAGTTCCATACTATATAAAGCAAAGGTATGTATCATATATATTAGATGTTTTCCTTAAGTGTGACAATATATTGCCATCAAACTGGTACTTACCGTTTTTATACCATCAC
This sequence comes from Podarcis raffonei, assembly GCF_027172205.1. NCBI lineage: Eukaryota > Metazoa > Chordata > Lepidosauria > Squamata > Lacertidae > Podarcis > Podarcis raffonei. The sequence continues at coordinate 68,908,791 of NC_070607.1, forward strand.
ATACACATTATTTTGTGCATGTATTTTCTGACATGAGTCTTAATGTTTAAAACAGTAAGGTGAAATAGCTTTCCATATTCCTCATATGGGAACTGTAATGTCGATAGTGCAGTGTATACCTGAGAAGTTAGGATAATTTTACTGTGGATCATTTAATATAGATTCGGTATCCCCAAAATTACTTCAACTATCCTTTTATATTTATTCTATTTATAGGAATAAGAATGTTGAGATTCCCACCCACCCACCCTCTATGTTAAAGACTGCAAGAACAGAACCAAGTGGTTTGCATAGTCTAATCTGAAGTAAAGAGGCAATACTGAACCAAGTTATAAAGATATCCCCAAAGTTACATTTCCACACATTTCCCAAACTTAGTTCATGCCTAATCCTTGTTTGTGATCACCGAACCACAAATACCTCTTCTTTACTAATGTACGCAGTAGAATGCCTGTGTGTAAAGACACTTTGCTTCTTATTAATCCAGAATAACCATTACCGCCTTCTTGTCTAGGCAATCATTAAAACGGATAAAATAAAATAAACATGCTCTGAAAGAGCAAAAAGAAATGAAATATTTCCTCTTCAACTACCTCTTAGTAAAAAAAGTGGTTATGAAAACGGTTTACAAGTTGAGGTGGTTTTGATTTGGGCATGTAGTACTGAAAAGCGTGACCTTCGATTGACGGGGAAGGAGAACCGACCGCCTGCTGCCGCGTCTGTAAAGCTTCGCCGACTCGGGAAAGGAGCAACAAGCGCTTTTAGCACACTAAACTCCCGCGGCCCCTCGCTAATGTTTAATCCCAGGTCCGCTTTCCTTTCCAGATTTCACTACCAGGCCTGAGCTGGCTTCCCCACCAGAGGGACTGGAGAGCGGGGTCCCTCCGCTCCACGGGAAGCCGGGAGGGGCAGCATCGGCGGCGGCGGCAGCAGGCGGGATCGGGTTTCACATCCTGATCCCGACTCGCTCAGGAGCAGCAGCAGCCTTCGCTCAGCCGGAGGGGCACAAGGAGGGAAGCCCGGGCGGCGCGGCCCGAGCGGAGGACATGGCGGAAAGGTGAGTGCGGCCGTCGGATCCCAGCCAGCAACTTCGGGACGGAGGGGATCCCCTGTCCGACCGCTCGCCTCCCTACCTGTTGCGCTGGGTGGGGCGCAGGGCTGGGCCCCAGACGCAGGGAAAAGTATGGAGAAGCCTCCGCCGCCATTCCGCGCTCCTTTCCCCGGCGAGCGCGCGGCTGAGGGAAGGGAAGAAAAGTGTGCGGGAACTTTTGGGCGTCCCGTTTGGGGGGATATGAACGGCGAAAGGGCACTTGGCGCTCTTCGGAAGCTCCTCTTAGTCGGCTTTGGGCTCCTGAGGGAATTTCCTAAAACTGGGGGAAGGGGAGCGGGACAATAGGCGGGAGGCGGCGGCGGAGGGGAAAGTATTGGGATTGTGGTGAAAGAATAGTTGCGCGACCCTTTTGGAAATGAAGTTTAATCCGCCCCCCGCCTCGGCACAGACCGGCTAAGTGTCCCCCCACGAAGGTGGCATGGTGCATTTTCACATGTTCTGGTTTTTGGTCGACTTATCGTGGGAGTGAGTGGCTTTAGGCGGCGGCGGATTACCGCGCTATGTCGGTGGTTGCTCCGGTGGGGGCATATAGTCTTACAGGCGAAGAATGGATGATGATGCGCTGGTGCATCATGCTTGAGACTGCAGCCTTGCACACTTGCAAGTACTGTAATGACTCTCGCCTCCGGGTGCCAGCCATACTTCCAGTAGCTAACAAGGATTGCAATTCCTGCTTCATCCAGAACCGTGCCCGGAAAAGCGCTGGAAAGATCACCTTTGCATAACTGAGTTAAGTTAACCACGCTGGTTGTGAGCGTGACAAAGGGAGCTAAAGGTCAACGGATCTGCATTGTGATCTTGAGTGGGTACTTTTAGAAATCACATGTGTTTAGGGTTACTACAGAGCCCAAGTATGCCGTGGCTGACATATGCAGTAGGATGTCACCAAGCCCCTTCTTATTACTGGGACTCCATTTCCCATCTGCAAACTTGGCATGCCGGAATGTATGTACAGGGTCTTGGGTTCTAAACTGCAGTGGAACATAGTATAGATGCATGCAATCCATGCACATGTTTATGAACAGTAGTGTTGCTTCTATAGGGACTGATCATGCACTTGGAAAAGTCGTATCTTATGTATTGACTGGGAGAGGCACCCATTTGGTTCTTTTGTCCTATGCTGGGATCCATGAATAGGTTAGTATACAGATCTAGCAGTTCTAGTCAGGAGGCTATTTTATTTGGCTGATCAGCCACTGACCTTCCGAGCCTCTCTTCTGTGATGTTGGCAGCTTTGCGCTGTTGGTGCCAGAATATGGAATGCAAAATAGGCAACCTGATACTTTTTAATGGAATGGATTCTATTTTTATAAGTGTGCATGTGTTTGTAGTTGTACTTTCTGAGTAGTATAGATACACAAAAATATAGCTTGTATGTGTGCACATACTCTTATATCAACAGAAGTTGCTGGACTCATAAAAGATATACCAATACTCATTTTTTTATCATTAGTATATCCTTACTTGATAGTGTACTCTTACAGAACGCAACTTTTTAGAAAACATGAAGAAGTAAATTGTTTTACAACAAGGGTTCCCAAACTGTGGTCCGCAGTAAATATTCTTGTTGATTTTTAAATTTATTTTTATTGTTTCTTTTTCTTGCATTGTATTTTATTATTTATTCATAGAATTGTCTAATTGGAAGGGACCACAAGGGTTGTCTAGTCCAACCGCCTGCAATGCAGGAATCTTGTTATATTTTAAATTTTATTTTATGGAATTCAAATAGTAAAATGCAATGGAAGTAATAAAAACAAATTTAAAATCATACAGCATTCTACCTTGGGTAGAAAAATTAAGTGGTCTGCCAAGATTGTTGGCAGTTCTCCACTGGTCCATGGAGGAAATGTTTGGGAGCCACTGTTCTACAACATAGGGCTATGATCCAAAGAACTGCCCAAATTAAAGAGTTCATGCCCAATATGCCTTTGGCATTTTTCTCTGAAGAACAGTCACCACACTCACACAGAGGAAATACGGTATATGGCAATCAGTAGTGTGTGTCTCAAACTGGTTTCCCAGTGTGACATGGGGGACTACTGTTTAGCGCAGAAGTGCAGTTTATTTCTGGGCATATAGGCTTTGAGACTTACTTCCATGTGACTTGCTCCTTAGTAAGTGTGCACAAGATTGAAACCTCAATGTAAACATGTTGATCCAAGCTGTTTGTACTAGAAAGGTCTTTGTGCACTTCTTTTGGATATACCCTTTTATCTTTTTGTACTTTTTTTTTTACCTTTTATGCTAGTGTGCTTTTGTTTCTTTTGTACTGTAACCCACTCCCATGTAGAACTATTACTTCCAAGATAAAAGTGAAGGCCATGTGTACTTGAATAGGATCATTTTCTTGGAAACATTGAAAACCAAATATGTACTGTTTTTACTCTGCTTGGAGACATGTACATTCTTCAGAGGGATTCAGCAATGTCATATATCTACAGCTCTTAAATTCAGGATAAACTGCTGTGATTTGTATGTCTAGATTGGTTTCACCATTTGACATTGTGAAAATCATGTCTTCATTGAAATGTTTGAGGTACTGGTTCTGGGCCAACAGTTCTGTTTGAAGGGGTCATCTTATTATGATTAAAAAAAAAAAAGGTTAAAAGTGAAGCTTCCAGAAGGTGTACCATAAATATAGAAAAGTCAGAGATCAGTGTTGTAGAGTGAGCCTCTCCATGTGTAAAACAGTGTAGATAATGAAATGCTTTGTACGCATGTTTTTTGAAACTGCTACAATGTTTAAATATGTTGTGACCTGTCTACATCAAAGTTGTTAATGATCCTTGAAAAGAATCCTCCCTGACTACCATGGGATTCACTTGCTTTGTGTGAGGAAAAAGGAAGACAAGTTCTTAAAAGCAAGACCAAAGTAAATATCACAGCAACTGATTTTATTACTTTACAGTATGTATATAGGCTTATTGGGACAAAAGAGGAAGAAACAAAAATGGTGATTCCTCATACTTTTTAAAAATAAAAAATAATATGAAATCCTAATCGCTATCTAGATTTTACTGAATACATGAATTTCTAAAAACTTTGATCAGATCAACACACACACACACACACACACACACAGACACATATACAGTGGTACCTCGCAAGACGAATGCCTCGCAAGACGGAAAACTCGCAAGAAGAAAGAGTTTTCCGTTTTTCGAGGTGCTTCGCCAGACGAATTTCCCTATGGGCTTCCTTCACAAGACGAAAGCCCATAGGGAAATCTCCGGGGACAGCGGGGAAGCGCAGCGCGTCTTCCCCACTGTCCTCGGACCTCCTCCGAAGGCTGGCGGTGAGGCGGAGAGACCTCCTCCCCCCGCCAGCCTTTGGAAGGCTCCTCCGAAGGCTGGCGGTGGGGCGGAGAGACCTCCTCCCCCCGCCAGCCTTTGGAAGGCTCCTCTGAAGGCTGGCGGTGGGGCGGAGAGACCTCCTCCCCCCGCCAGGCTTCGGAAGGCTCCTCCGAAGGCTGGCGGTGGGGCAGAGAGACCTCCTCCCCCCGCCAGCCTTCGGAAGGCTGCTCCGAAGGCTCCTCCGAAGGCTGGCGGTGGGGCGGAGAGACCTCCTCCCCCCCGCCAGGCTTCGGAAGGCTGCTCCGAAGGCTGGTGGTGGGGCGGAAAGCCCTTCTCCCCGCGCCAGCCTTCGGATGGCTGTTCTGAAGGCTGGCGGTGGACCGCCAGCCTTCAGAACAGGTCCGGGGACAGAGGAGAAGCGCAACGCGCCTTCCCTTCTGTTCCCGGACCTGTCCTGAAGACTTGCGGTGGGAGGAGGGTTTTCCTTCCCACCGCCAACATTCAGAATGCTGTTCTGAATGTTGGCGGTGGGGAGGAAAAACCCTCCTCCCACCGCAAGCCCCGGGAACAGAGGAGAAGCGCTGCACGCCTTCCCCTCTGTTCCTGGACCTGTCCTGAAGACTTGCGGTGGGAGGAGGGTTTTCCTTCCCACCGCCAACATTCAGAATGTTGTTCTGAATGTTGGCGGTGGGGAGGAAAGCCCTTCTCCTCACCGCAAGCCCCGCAAGCTCCGGGAACAGAGGAGAAGCGCAGCGCGCCTTCCCCTCTGTTCCCGGACCTGTCCTGAAGGCTTGTGGTGGGGAGAAAAGCCCTTCTCCGCACCGCCAGCCCAGCAAGCGGTTTCCATAGGAACGCATTAATTGATTTTCAATGCATTCCTATGGGAAACCGTGCTTCGCAAGACAAAAAACGCGCAAGAAGAAAAAACTCGCGGAACGAATTAATTTCGTCTTGCGAGGTACCACTGTATTTACTACAATCTAGTAGTTACCTATTTCGTCCGTTTTTGTCCCAAGTACTCCTGGATGCATCTTACAATCTGTTTCAGAACCTAAGAGGTTAATAAGGTTATACGTCTGCAAAACTCTTCCTGTATTGCAGCTCAAGTTTAGTTACAATCAAGAGTGGCTTATTGGGAGGAACAAGGCAGCAGGAATGGTGGCACTGCAGAAGCACAACCAGGACCAGTGTACGTTCCCAGCAGTGTGTCCACACGGCACTGACTTCCCTGCCACCTCGTCCCTCTCTTCTAGTAAGCTGCACCTATACCAGGAGGTGACGTGGTGTGCGCCTTTGGTAACTGTTCTTTCAATCTAGTTTATTATTCACTGAGCTGTGTATGTGGGAAATGTAGTCTAATTCTTTGGATCCAGATAGTCTGAAAATGGTGATGTGAGCTGAGATGTCAGTGGATTATTGGAATGTGGGGATTTGGGCCATGTTCAGGTTTCAGAATGGGTTTAACTAATTGGAAAATATGGGGACATACCTGTAAGTATATGTTAAAGAAAGTACATTTGAGATTTTATAGAATCATAGAATTGTAGAGTTGGAAGGGACCCCAAGGGTCATCTAGAGTTTTATGATACTTCCTGTTATTAAAAGAATCAGCTTTGGGCCATAGATTGTTGGATTCAGATTTCTATAGGTAGGTAGCATGTGCCAGTAAGACGACACATCAAGTCAGTTGACATATGAGACATTTTAGCTTTATTGAGATTGAGAAAGAGGTCTTGCTTGCTCCAAACAAAAAGAGCAGAGATTTAAAAAACTTAGATAAAAAGCAAGTTGTTCTCCTGTTCTTGTTCTGTATTCTGGTTGTACTAGAAGTAGTGGATAGGCCTCTGGAGCACTTGGCAACATGCTGTGACCAGTTTCATGACACTTGAGGATAAAGTTGCTCAGTCCCATAGTGTCTCAAATATTGTTGTTGCAGTTCCAGCTGAGGTATCCAATGCAGTGTGTTCCCATGCTCTGTGGGATCAATTTTGGATTATGCAGCCCAGTGATGCGGACAGGTTTCATGCAGTGATGCAGTTGGCTTCTTGCACTCTTGACCTCTGTCCATCCTGGCTGGTGAAAGCCAGTTGGTGGGGGGTGTTAACTGGATAGATCCAGGGTGTGGTGAGCACAACTTTACACAGTGGAAAGCTGCCTGCTGCTGTTAAACACTCCTGAAGATGCCCACTTCAGAATCTATGGTTTATTATAACAACTACCATCTGGTTGCAAGTTCTCCCTTTTTTCATATGGTGGTGGAAATAGTGGTGGCTGAGAAGGCCGCAGCATTTCCTGGAGAATATGACTCAATTAGATCCATTTCAGTCAGGTGCAGTTTTGGGACTGAATCATCCTTTGTTGCTCTGGTGAATGACCTATATTGAGAGCAGGACAGGAGGAATGCAACTCTTGCTTCTTGATCTTTTAATACCATTCACCATAGAATCCTTCTGCTATCCTTCCTGGGATGGAAATTGGGTGTGCTGTTCTATAGTAGTTCTGCTACTACTTACAGGGTCATATCCAGAGAGCAGCATTGGGAGACTGTGTTTCAGCCCCATGCTCATTGCACTATGGTGTCCTACAGGGTACAGTCTGCTCAACATCTGCATGAAGCCATTGTGTGTGGTCATTTGGAGTTTGGGGGCAAAGTGTCACCAGAATAATGGTGACACACAGTTCTACTTCTCTGTAACATCTGAGTCACGAGAGGCTGCACATGATCTGGACTGTTGTGTGGGCACAGTGGTGGAGTTGACCAGAAAGTTGAGGATGAATCCTGCGAAGACAAAGGCACTGTGGGTTGGTAGTTCCTGTGTCCGGGGAATTTTCCAGTTGCCTGTCTGGATGGGGTTGTACTCTCTCTGAATGAACAAGTTTGGAGTTGTGGTGTGTTCTTGAGACTATTTTTGTCACTGGAAGCTCGGGTAGCCTCAGTGGCTATGAATGCCTTTTTGCAACTATGGCTGGTACGCCAACTACAGCGCTTATTGGGCAGGGATAGTCTGGCCACAGTGATTCATGCACTGGTAACCTCAAGACTTGGTTATTGCAGTGTGCCCTATGTTGAGCTACCCTTGGACCTGGTCTGGAGGCTCCAGCTGGTGCAAAATGTTACAGCTAGACTGTTGATGGGGACAGGCTATCACCAGCACACATCTCCAGTGTTCAAAAGCTTCCACAGGATGCCCATACACTACTAGGCAACCTATAACTTTTTATTGTATTAACTTACAGAGCCCTTAATAACTTGGATCCAGGATACCTCAGGAACCACCTGATTTGTTATATCCCTGCTTAATCACTGAGGTCTTTGCAGGAGTCACTGTTAGTGGTCCCCCATGGCTCAGATGCAGAGCCCATATCCACAAAGAGCTATGTCTTCAGTATTATGGGCCCAATTTTGTAGCATTCCCTTCCAGTTGAGGTCAGAAAGGCCCTCTCCCTGTTGCAGTTCATTTACTGAAGACTTTGTATTCCAGCAGGCTTTTTAATTAAGTTGTTGTAATTCATTTGTAGACTATTTTATTGCGTCTCCTGTACATTCCTTAGAGATGACTGTAATTAAGCAGTATATGTATTGTTGAAATATTGCTGCTACTACTACTGTTACTACAACAACAACAACAACTAATAATAGCTAGGTAGCTACCTAGATAATAACCAAGTAATAGCTGTGTAAGCCTCTCAGCAATAACTTGTATCTCTCTGCTTTTTAAATGTTTATTTCTATGTAGTGTTTGTTACCTAATAAATATATATATATTAAAAACGGCATGAGTCTGCACTAATGCATGTTTTCCTAATCTTTCTGTTTGAAGTAGTTCTTTACATGTTTTATAAATATTGCTCGTTCTTTAATCTGGTCTGTGTTTAGCCTACAGCCTCCCCACCTGTGCAGATCAGCAAATTGTAGGATTAGAGCCTCTTGTCCAACAAAAGGGAACAAATGGCCTGTATCGTAAATCTTTCTGAACAACTTTAGTGCAACAGGAAAATCCGTATTACAGAGTGAAGACTAACAAGTCACAGTACAATCCTATACATGCGTGGCTACTCAGAAATAAGCCCCACTAAATTCAATGATGCAAAAGCCAGGTAAGTGTATATAGGATTGCAGCCCAAGCTTTGTATATTTCAAAAGTTTTAAAATAAAGAAATTAAGATTTGGTTGCTTCCTCTCCCTCCTGCTTTACAGCTGAATAATGCCCAGGGTAATGTTGTCAAGGCAAAATGACTTTCTAGTTTAGAATATGTGTCAGTTTTCGGGTGGCAGAGTGATCAAAACTACCTTCTGAAAACTTTGTCCTCTCTGGGTTTTAGTCCTGTAGTGTTTAAAAACAGTTTAGCTAAGTCATAGTAGGGGTGATAGGCAATAGAGGGCACTGAGTGTCTCTTGCTAGTATGACCTGTGTGGTGTCCATCTGACAACTCTTGTATTTAACATTAATTTTATTAAAGAAGTGCTTTAGGAGCCCTGTAATCACTAGTTTAACAAAGTAGTGTGCACCTTTAAGAAGAACCTGACATTAGATTTCACCCTGGAGGAAAGTTAATAATCCACATTACCTAGAGAGCGAGTTAAATAGGGCTGATATTTCAGCCTTGGTTGTGAAAATACTGAATATGCTATGTATCTAAATAGGCTTGAGGCCTTATTTGAGGTGAGACACATAGCTGCTGAACATATAAAGCTTCGCTATACCAAGCTAGTTCACAATTCACATTTAGCAATGATCTGTTTTCAACTATTTTTTTTTTAATTTATAAGCTCCCCTCCTCTCAAAGGAAACTACAGTGACAAATAGATTCACAGTTTAAAAACAGAAACAAAGCATTTACTTCCTACCGCCCCGCCCCCCCCACTATGACTTAACTGTGAATGTGCTTTCTACCCCTTGCAAGGATTTTTCCTATGGTTGTCATGCATAATATGGCTTGTTGTGTTGCACAACCCTGGACTGGGGTATTCTCTCCCCCTCCCCCAACAAACCAATGAGCGGTATGCCAGAAATAAGCCAGAAATACAATTTACTGCTTGTAGTTTATTTGAAATAAGCAGTCATGTTCCAGGGTTGTGCAGTGTGGCAAACCATACTAAGTTTTGTTTGTGTCATGCATGCATGGCACCCATGATAGGAAGGCACAAAAGGTGCATTCACAGTTAAGCCAAGGTTTAAAACAAACTATGGGTTAGCTTAAAACAAACTATGGGTTAGCATAGCATACAAACCAACATACTTTGTCATTAGTCACTGTGACATTGGCCAGTATGATTTTACTCTGTGACTTGAAGTGGATCTCCAGGGTCTTGGTCAGAACTATCTTTTTCAGTTTTGCTACCTGAGATTACTTACTTTCTTTTAATTGAAAATGCTGGGTGTTGAATTAAACATCTTCCAGATGCAACACATATTATCTACCACTGAACTACATTGACTTCCCATTGTGTTGACCTTTATTTCAGTGATTTCTTCCCATAATAGCATAATTTTAATATCAAAAACCCTCAAGAAGTGTGCATGCACACGAAAGCTCATACCAAGAACTAACTTAGTTGGTCTTTAAGGTGCTACTGGAAGGAAATATTTTTTTTTCCCCCTCAAATGCTTAGTTTGGTTAAGTTTAGTTGTTCTTAATGTTATAATTTTACACTAGTTTAAAAGTAGATAAAATTATATAAACATAGGTCCTTGAAAACCAGCAGCTCTCAAAAAGAAAAAAAGAGCCAACACTGATTACCTAGTATAAAAAATATAAAACCAAGTAAAATTTACAGCCTGGTCATAAACACATTTGCATGTAAATCAATTTCAGTGGCACTTATTCCCAAGTATGATTAGACTTGTTTGTTTGGGAGTGTCCCTTTGAAATCAGTGAAATGTATTTCCAAATAAATGTGTTCATGTTGCGGCATAAATTAATAAGTGCATTTCTTTACTTAAAAGATTCTTCTAAATCCAGAACCAGGTGCTGCCATAAGCTCCTTCATGCTACTGAACTTCTTTTGACTGAATATTTGCTAAGGGCTGGTATGATGGACTGTATTCTACAATTATCATTATTCCCATCATTACCTTCCTGGTAGACCTGCTTTCTCCTTAAACTTGATTTGAATTAATGTATGTCCCAATCCTCAGCATAATTTACTTTGAAGTAATTAAATCACTTACATAATGTCATCTTGGGACTCAATTTTTCAAAAAATTTTTTTGCCTTCTTTGGCAACAGCATCAAGAGAGACAATCTGCTCTGATTATCATGTGGTCATCTTGCAAGTGAATCAGATATCTGGCCCTGCATCACCCTCCCAGCTGCCTTTGGTGTAGCGGCTCTGGCCTCACTGAGCGTCTGCTGTGCTTTCACCTAGGATGCTTGAACACAGAAGGGAACGGAGAATTTGAATTTTGAAGTCAGTGGCTGTTGTGAGAAATTAAACCTCTGCATTTACATCATTAGATAGCACCTTGTGGGTGCAGTCTCAAAACCTTTGTTGAAAAGAACAGTCAGTTCTAGCTGTTCAGAAGTTACAGCGGAGGTGGGTAATATTCTTGTATCCATCCAATACAAGAACTCTTCAGTCCTTTTGATGCTGAAAGAACCTTCATGCAGGGAGCTTAACTGTCCTGTAGATAAAAAGAATTCTTTATCTGTTAGTGTATTATCTGGCTACACCACATCTACTCTTGATAAGTAGGAAAACTCCCTCTGCCAAAATTGGAAATACTTCCAGCTTGTAAGTGTTCAGTTGTATATTTGACATGTAGCCCACAAGCTTATTCTAGAACCAACTCCCTATTTGCCTTCTGGTATGGAACAGTGTATAAGCTTTATAACAAAGTGATGATGTGAAGAATGCAAAATAGAATGTTGCAAGTCCTACAGATCATAAAATGGCAGGTAAAAAAGATTCATATTGACGGTAACTTATGTTAATGAACAAATTTGTCAGAGTTGGTATAGAATTGGTTTCCTGTGCTTTTAATAATTACATAGATGAGGGATTATGTAAGGAGCAGCTCAGGTCTTCTGTGCAGGTATTAAAGGCACAGTACCACTAAGACTTGTTGAATCTGGGTGCCCAAGCTGATGCAATTAGGCTTGGACAAGTTCATGGTGGAACAGACAGCTGTATAATGCATACTTGTTTGACAAGGACTTAGTTTCACAACCTCTGAAATTCAAAAAATAGAATCCTTTGTAGACAGACACCGAGTATCTAGAAGATTTCCACCATCAACCTCATAATGTGAGTTGATGCAAAACTAATCAAATGTGTGTGTTTTCCTGAAATGCAATTGAAAATCTGAAAAATAAACACATATTTATTTATTTTTAAATGTATTCCTCTGTTGCCTCTTTCACATATCCCTTAGTAGTCCCTCAACCTTTGCCTTTTTCCTGGTTCACAATTAGTTGTCATTAGAATACATACATTTTCCTAATGCTTTATTTGGTCTTAAGTCTGTGTTGCCTCACTGGAATAGTGTCTTGTTCTAACATGCATACTACATGAAAATCCCCTTAGGGCCTTAGGTAGTCAAAACAGCCAGTAATGTCATCCTTTATAATATAAATTAAAACTAGGGTAAACATGATGATCTGGTTTAATCTGCATTTATGAAAGGTTTCTGTGGGTAATTTTTTTTTAGGATGGTCTACCTGGAGGTTTTTAATGCCTCATTAAACTCTCATGTGTAAATTAACCTTATATGCTAAAATTGGCTTTTTCAGCAGGAATATAAAATTATCTTTGCGTTTAATTTAAGAGCAGAAGCCTACACACAGTGCATTTGTAGGTGTCAACTATTATTGCTAGGCTGCAATCTGAAAAACACTTTCCTGAGTGTAAGCAACTTGGAAGACATTAGGACTTAACTTTCAAGTAAACATGCATGGACTTATAGCATAATACATTTGTTAATCTTCACGGTGCCACAAGACCCTTTGTTGGTTTTGCTCCAACTGAAGAACATGGCTAACCCCTCTGGAAATTATTTGTAACTAAGTATCGTTAGGCATACTTGCCCATTCCCTTCTGTGTAAAAGTAGGCAAATACCTGTACAATTTCTCAGTCTCTGTAGGAAATTATTTGGAGGGGAAACACCTCCAATTTACTGTAATCTCTTTTTCCTTCCCCCACTGTGCTTTCTTTCTCCTTCCCCTTGCATTGATCCAGCCGTCCCTCATTTTATATATTAATTCATCTAAAATTGCTCCTTTCCCCTTCTGTACGTACAAACACTAATGCAGATTAGAACCTCAAGGCAACCCATAAGCAAGGATGGAAAGGACTTTCCGTTTTATCACACTGAGGGGTTTTAAGTTTACCTGCATTAGATGTTTTGCTATGAAACTAAAGTTGTTTTAAAGGTACCTTATTGACCCAATTAACTGGTCAGTTATTTAAAAGCTTTTGAGCCCAAAAAGGCCTTCAGTCATGGATGTTTCAATGAAGCGTTAAAGAAGGTTTCCTCATAGGTGATTTACCTCTGCAGTGCTAAACTGGAAGTGTACATGAGGTGGAAGCATTCTTTAGCAGAGATATCAACTAAGGCAGATGTTTTTCAACCACAATACCTCTTTTAGCCTCTTCCATCTACACCGATCCTGTCTTTGTGGCTAGTAGTCATTAGTATGAAGATTGGCACAACCCGCATGTGGTGTCCAGTTATAGATCTAGAATCTGTAGACCTGATATTTGTAAAATGCTTCATCTGGTGCCAGTTGAAGAAGTTTAGAAGCATTGCATCTATGTGGCTCAGTCCTATTCTCAGATTTATTCTGGGTATTCAAGGCAGCTACTATCTGCCATCCTCTCACATGTAGGTAGATGTTTTCCACAGTCTGCTGTGTCATTAGTGCACTAAGGTACAACTAAAAATGAACAGCAAGATTGATGATAGTGTACAGTACAAATGCTTCCCATGGATTCATATTTGAGACCCTGTGTTCTTTTTTTGCACAGTCCAGAATGTTGTAAAGGAAAGATTGTTGCTGTGAACACAAAAGCAGCTAATAGAAATCGATCAGTGTGAGAGATGCAGGCAAGATCACATGAAGAGTAGGGCTGGAGAGGCAGGGGCCCTAGTTAAAGAGTAAAAGGGGCTTATGCACAAATTCTGCCTGCTACTTGTCTGTCCACAACTGTTCTGCTCAGCTACTTTTTTCACCATCAAGTTACTATTTCCAATATCAGATCCTGTCCCGAGGAAAAGTCCCAGATGGATGGGCTCATGACAAAAGCGGGAGAATGCTAGACACCCTCTGCCATGTCCCACTTTTACATTTTAAATTGAACCCTACTCCTGCTTTATATGTGGTTGAGGCAGGCCTCTATTGAAATATGTGGCTGCTAATATCACATTTTATTTGGGGCCCCTTTTTAAATGTTTCTGATAGTTCCTTTTAGAAACTTTTCAGTAAGATTCTATCTCTTTCAGACGTACTTGGATTTAGAGCCATAGTCTGGAAAGCAGTGCCACTTGGGACTTCACACTGCAACTGAGAGAAAATCCTGAAAGAACTAATTCAGAGTGACTTATTTTCTTAAAAAGCAGTTGACTGGAATATGGTTTTTGAAGGAAGCTGGCTTTCTCTTGAGCTCTGTTTCCCATCATTGCTTTCTCATAAAATCAGAGCGTGAAGTCAGAGTTTCCATTTGCAAAACAACAAAATTTTACATGTTGCTGAAAGCCAGGGGCCCTAAAATCCTTCAGTAACAAAATCCACCATTTCCTTCAACCTCTGAACCCAAATTCTGTGATTGTAATATTCCTGTGTGTTTCTGTGTATCACACAGCTTTGTGTAGGTGCATCGTTCTGGTTTTTTAGAATGTAGAAATCTAGTTTGAGCTGAGCAAAACATGGAAATAATATAATAGCATGGACACGGGAGAATGTGGCGTGTAGTCTTTTGTGGGATGCCACTAATGCTAAGTGAAGAATCTCCTGCAGGCTTCATTTTTCTTCTGTGGCACAACAGAGAGCATTGTTAAGTGTGGTTAAGTGCCTTTAACTCGATGGTGATTTAAGCACATTAACTGTGCACTTGCTTATACCTTTTTTTAACTATGTATTTTTAGGTGGCTCCAGGGTTTAATCAATTAAAGCTTTTATTTTGTAATCCGTGATAGCAAAGTTTTAATCAGTTTGTTAAAAGCACATGGGTTTTCTAGGCTAAGTTGAAATAAAAGTGTGTACAGTCCTCAATACTTCAAGTCTTCAAGACAGGCTCATCAAGGGCTGCATTATGAGTGATCTTGACAAGTCCGTGCACCAGTGGAGATTTAGCATCCTGTTTTGCTGGGATCAAGGACTACTATGTCTCTAATCAAATGGTGTCATCTTTAATAAGATACTCCTGTGCCCCACGTCCAGGTGGGGCATGGCATGGCGGAAGAGGCATTGTGGTCCATAGTGGATAGCTCAGTTGATTAGCGCATGATGCTGATAACAGCAAGGTTACAGGTTCAATTCCCATGTGGGACAGCTGCACATTGCAGGGGGTTGAACTAGATGATCCTCAAGGTCTCTTCCAACTCTACAGTCCTATGATTCTATGAAATTAGGGCCCTGCCAGCCTGACTAAAGGCTTCCTAAAGGCTAGAGTTTTCCCACTGCTGTCAGAGAGGATGTAGTGACTGCTGTGCTCCTCCTCTGGAGAGTTGCCTAGAGCTAAGCGTGTGGTTTGTCTTGCTCCAAACAAAGCATGGACTTTACAGCTGCCTTCAGGCAAGATCTGAAGGAGATGACACACGAAGTGAACCAGGGCTTATCTCATGGGAGCACAGCAGCAGGAGACCTGGGGAAGGAGAGGAGTGCAGCAGCCAATCTCCACACTTGTGCATTTGTGCTAAGCCATGGTAACTGAGCCACTTTTAAGGTCTCCTTTGGCTGAAAGGTGGTTCGGAACTATATATCACTTTAGCACAATTTAGAATTACCAGGTTTTCTCAACAAATCAAAAACTTTTTAAAGGCTCTTGGTCACCTGCAAAGATTCTGTGCTTCTCACACCTTCAATAAATAAAAACAGCACAGCATAAGAATAGGCAGATGGATGTTGTGGCCAGTGGACACTTACAGGAATCCTGTTGAAAGCCACCTTCCTAGAGCAGCCTACACAAAATTCAGTATGTGATCCTGGCAGTTGGGGTCAAAGAATTCAGGATGCATCCCAGGCGAGGGGAACCATTGGCCCTCTAGTTATTGCTGAACTACAACCCCAGCCATCCCTGGCCATTGGCCATGCTTGCTGGGGCAGATGGGAGTTGTAGTTCAGCAACATCTGGATGGCTAAAGGTTCCCACACTTGCTGTATCCACATGGTTAGAGTGAAAGACATGTTGCCATTGTGCTTGAAATAAAAGTGGTTTTCAGTATGTTGCTGAGTTTTCTAGCATAATTTAACAATGTTACTTTGAGCTGGAAGCATCCTTAAACAGACTGTGCATTTGTGAAACCCAAAAGGGGGATTGCGAAAAAAAAGTGCTTGTTTGCATAAGTTTGTTAGCCCCCCAAAAGGGCTAAGTTGTATTCTTAGAGCAGGTTTGAAAAGAAAGAAAAGAAAAAGAAAGGGATAACCAAAGCTGTTAGTTTGACAGGGTTGTATGGTTGTGTAATTAGGAGCAGTGGTCTGTGCTAGGAGACATAATCTTATTAAGCCAGGGACAAACCTGCCAGCAAAGACCTATTTGGTCATACCCATCAGACTCCACTGAAACTTAGCAACTGCAATTAATCTCTCTGCGCAAGGAAGCTGAAGCTATAAAAGGGAATGTGTAGTATCTGCTAGGAAACTGCTGTGGGTAAAATGTTGTACGTGGGGCTGCACTCCACAACAATGAAACAATAGCAGTGAATGTTTATTTAGTGAAATGGTGGTCTGATCATACATCAAGATATCTGAAATACATGGCAGTTGGCACCAAAGCCCTTTGGATGAGGTGTAGGGTTCTTTAACAGCTTGCCAGAGATTTCACAATAGCCAGCAAAGGTTTATTTTGGCTTAACACAGCAGGGAAAATGTAAATTTAGGGCAGTATGCCACCCCAGAGGTGCAACCCACTCCAAAAAGCACACAGAGAGAACTCAATTCTCCATTTTTAAGTAAGTAAAAAATAACTTGCGTCCCTTTTGCCTTGTTTATGGATTTCGGACACTGTTTTCTTAAATGTAGTAGATGAAAGTTTAGGGAGAGAAGCAAAGTTTTAATGGGGCATCAGTCTCAAATGAATAGATTTATGCCCAGCTCTCAATTATAGAGAGGAAAAGATGCAAACACAGATGTCACAGTGTAGAGGGTCGTCTAGATCAGGGATTCCCAAACTGTGGTTTGCAAGCTTCATTCAGGTGGTTCAGGGTGACTCTGAATTTGTGGTTGTGGCTCATCCATTAATATTTATATTGATTTTTAATTGCTTCTTTTATTATGTTGTATTTTATGGTATTTAAATTCTATGTAATTCTGTGTAATCATGCAGCATCCAGCACAGTGCACGACACAGTTGCTACAACACAAAGACCAATAATTAAGTAGTCCACCAAAACACTCAGAAGTTTTTAAATGGTCCAAAGGGAAGAAAGTTTGGCAGCCACTGATCTAGATTTTCCAGCTGAAATGCTAAATTAAGGGTAGCACCATTCAAAACAAGGTAAAAGGGCCTAGAGTGTCTTGTAAGGTTGCTATTACATTCCTCCTGCAGCTATCACAGTTCAGGGGAAGTATTTTGAATGTGTTGGAATCCCACAATCTGTACAGTCTGAAGTCATCCCTTCTGTTTAGAAATTGACTACTTAATGGAACAACAGAAGACTAATACGATGCAAAATCATGGAGGAACCCAACTTATTAGACTAATAAATTATTTTTCTTAATTATTTCTGAGTGTACAGGTATAGATAGAGAGTGCACCAGGAAGTCCTCTATGCTCTTTGCTTAAATTATTGTTGCTCTGGGTATCTGTAGGTTCATAATTAAATCTGCTCTACAGCTGTTTGTCAGGCTATTTTTGTGGACCTTGGGCAGACCAGTTCTTCCTGGTCTATGGATGCACCACAAGAAATAAGATTCCTTACAAATATGAAAATTAGGCTGTGATTGCAGCCGTGTTGGCAGGACCGTCTTTTGTGCCAGGTGTGCATAAGGGCTAATTTCATCTTGCTGCTATGTATAGAAATACATTGTTTGAACTCAAAGTGCAAAGGTTTTCGTTTGTTCTTCACAGGCAGCCCTCTGGTGCTAAACACTATTTCCAGAACAGCATGCAACAACACCTTGGGATCTAGTTATATTTCTGTAGATTATTTATAGAATAAAAGGGCTTGTAAGGGTATTGGGTCATCTGTCTCATTCTTTGAGACAGATTAAACCATTCTTAATGCTAATCTAGTTTAATTGAAGGGTCCTGTTTTGTTGCCTCGATGGAAGAATCTTGTTCTTTTGCCCATCTGCCCTTTCCATAATGTTTAATGTTTCCATAATGTTTAAGATTGGTTGCTGTCTTCTGCAGTCTTAGCTTTTTTCTTTGACCTCAGCTATTATGGACACTTTCTTTCTCCATGTTGCCTTCCTTCCAAGATGAATCTATACTGTGCCAAAGAAAAATCACACGAATGTTCCAAGTAAGACAGATATAACGTAAGGCTATGTGCACACTAAAGCACATGACTTACCCCAAAGAATGCTAGAAATGGCAGCGTGTTAAGGGTGCTAGGAATTGTAGTTTTGTGAAGAGTAAACTACATTTCGCAGAATTCTTTTAAAGGTGCTTTACGGAGCCATACAATATCCTGTTTGCTTAAAGTTGATTGCTTTGCATGTTTGAAAATGTAGAAGTCTTTTGTCTGAAATTTAGAGTTGAGCAATTGAGTGGAAGAAAGGGTTGGGTAAATGAAGGCCCTGTGTGAGGAATAAGCAGTTATGCTGCCTCAATACAGTCCCTTAAAAGCTCGCCAAAAATAGCTTCTTGTTTATAAGCGAAGTCAGGTTTGGAATCTATAGCACCTGTGAATATAAAAGTTCAATGTGCCTATTTTTGGGGGACTTCCGTTCCTTTACATTTGATGTGCCCACACCAGACTTTCTTTGATGATTCAGAGAAAGGTGGTATGCTGAATTATGATGAGTGGCTAGGGACAACTACATCAGACAGCCACCATAGCTAGCAAACTTGTTGGCATCTGCCTGTCTCGGGGGACAAAGGAGAATGTGCCTTAGTTAACATTTAGGTGCCCTAAGCATGAGCTGGCCACTTTTAGCTAATTTTATTCCCCTATACGATTAGATAGGAACAAGGAATCATGGGTGCTATAGAAGAGAAGCAGTGGTATGGAATGTACCTCTTGCACGGTGGACATCTGAAGGAAGCCCTGTTTAGGGAAGCTTTTCATATCTGAAGGACTATTGTATTTTAATATTTTGTTGGAAGCTGCCCAGAGGGGTATAAATAAATTGTTGTTGTTGTTGTTGTTGTTGTTGTTGTTGTTGTTGTTGTTGTTGTTGTTATTATTATTATGTAGTGTATGCATGGAATTAATAGCATAATTGTTTCTGATATCAAACTAATTTCGGGTTCTTGGCATTTTTTTCAGATTCCAAGTTAGTTTGGAAGATTCAGAGTCCTACAGTAGCTTCTTAAATCAGCAGATGGTTAGCATGAAAGAACCCTGTAAACATGATTCTAGTAAAATATATTCTAGTACTTCTCATAGTATATATTCTTGCTCTTTTTTTGATACCTATTCATTTGAGATCTGCCAAATTCTCCTCTCCTCCTCCTCAACATCCTAAAGACTACTATTATCCTCCCTGTTGTTACCCATTTTATATTATGTACATCTATGAAACTGCTATTAAATGTTAGAGCAGGTTACTATTGGCTGTTTGGAAGGATTGTAAAAGTGAGTAATTTGCTGACTAACTAACCCCCACAAAAGAAACCCCTTATCATTTGTTAGTGGCCTCTGTAATTACCACGGAGTATATATTTCAGTGTACATATTCATTATCTAAAGTTTCTAAATAGATAAGCCAGTGTTTCTCTCATCCATTCACAATGGAGTTCGCCTTTTTCTAGTTAGTTTGCCTAGATTAGTTACATTAGATTAACTACTAAAGAGCAACATCTGTTATGAAAAGTCATCTCTCTGGGTATAATCTCATCTACATATTCCTGTTTCTCTGGATGCGTCTGTTAGCCATAGCATCATGCTGGCCATCAATAAACCTCTTTTGGCCCAGTTGTTAACTACAGAAATAAGAAAACATTTCGTTTTCATTTCATTTCACTTTTAATTTATATACCACCTTTCTATATTACTATACACAAGGCGGTTTACAACAGCAAAATATACCACAAAGATCACACCCTTTACAATAATCTTATCCAATACAAAAAAACTTAATAGAAACATAACTTTAAAATAAACACCTTATATCAAATAAAGCAATATTCAACAATCCATTAGCATATAATAGTACACAACAAAATTAACTCTCAAAATATCAGCAAAGAATAATTACACAGAAATTTACTCTTAACAATTACAGTAAATAATTGTTAAAGTATAATCAGTAATAAATAACAGCAAGTCACAATGCATATAATACCACCATACATACATAACCAAATAAAAGGGTGAAATTGAGAAACAAAGGCATGCAACTTATAATTAAAACAAAAACATGTTTTAACAATTTAGCAACGTGCCCTCATAGGCCTTTTTCCCTACAGTCCTTGTGGACAGAAGATGTGTTAAAAGTACCATCACAGACCCTTACTGCCTCCAAACCTTTATGATCTCAGAATCTCAAATTACCAGAGTTTTGTCATAATTTGTGCTGGTTAGTGGAATCCAAGCCTTTCTTGACAAAGTGTAGGTCAGGCTTCCTCCACCTCGGCCCTCCAGATGTTTTGGCCTACAACTCCCTTGATCCCTAGCTAGGAGGACCAGTGGTCAGGGATGATGGGAATAGTAGTCTCAAAACATCTGGAGGGCCGAGGTTGAGGAAGCCTGGTGTAGGTTGATGCTGCATAGTTTTTATTCGCCAGAGTTCATTGTAGTGCAGCAACTATCAGAGTTGGATGAGCCAGTGATCTGTAAGAAGGTTGGGTGAAATGGTGATGCCTGCTAAAGTGGTAGCTGAATATTTAAAAGAGAGCATTCTCCCCTGTTTAGAGGTAACTGAAAAGGGCCATACTTCATTTCCTCAGAATCAGAGCTGGCTAACTATGGCTGCAACTGAATAGAACAGTTACTGTCTTGGCAAGTGGCCATTCAAGACACAGTCAGGAAATTCTAACGGATGCAGCATAACCTCAGCTGCTAACACTTCGTTGCCACTCACTTTCTTTTTACACAATGCATTTCCATTCCTTCTGGGATAGACTTGTTTGAAAACCAGTCAAGAGAGAAGTTATATTTCAGATGCTATCCTTTGCATCTGAGTTTTGGACTGCATAAAGTGCTGAATTGGACCCTAGGCATCCATACCCAGGACAATTAAATATTTATTAAGCAGATACCATGCTTAATAGTAGAAATAAATGGGATGTGTTTGTTTTCCAGCCTGGCACTGAAATATGAAGACATTACTTAAACACACTTGCGCTTGGTTCTGTCTGAACTTGAACTCAAGTGCCAGGGGTAGGGAGAATGGCTGGAAGGGGAGCAGAGAGACTGGCAATGAATTTATTGGCCCAGCACTATGCAGTGAGTGGAGCTTTGAATCTGTAAGAGAGAATATGCCCATACTTTACTATCTCTTCATTTCGTGATGCAGCAACCCATAGAAAGAGTTTTGATAGCTCTTGTTGCCTAGTAGGAATAATACATATGAAATTTAGGCTGTGTATAAGCCACAACTTCTAGTACTGCATAATTTAAGTTTTAAACTAGAAGCAGTGTCCAAAAAAATGAAGGTGCACAGATATGTGGGGTTTTGCATGATCTGCAGGGAAATGTTGTTTTGCACTGTGAACACCTGTGCTTTTCCAGCTAATCTCCTGGTCTGCAGTTTAGACTAATAAGGATCAGCACAGCAAGATTTGGCACAGTCCCTGTTGGCACATCATTGATATTGGGTAGGCACGGCTGACACCAAGGAAATCTTCTGGTTAGAAATGCCTTTAAGAAAGCTGGGAGGAATTGATCTGTGTTGTCCTTCACGTGATAATTGTAAATGTTATGCAGTCGCCTGATCACTGTTGCCTTGATATTTCTGTCATGTGAGTTGTAGAGAGAACGTCAATGGAAGCGGCATATTCTATAATAGAAAGGGAAGCTTTCCCATTATAGGTTTGATTCAAAAGAACACAAAAAGAGCCTGCCATTGGCCCATCTAGGCCAGCATCCTGTTCTTACAGTGGCCAAACCTGCAATGGGAAAACTGCAAGCAGGATTTGAGCACAACAGCTCTCAGGCTTGGGATTCCCAGTAACTGGTATTCAGAGGCACCCTGCCTCTGACAGTGGAGATAGAACATAGCCATAGTGGCTCATAGCCTTTGATAGCCTGGATAGCACAGTTGGTTAGATTGTGGTGCTGATAATGCCAAGTTGCAGGTTTGATCCCTCTATGGGACAACTGCATATTCTTGCATTGTTTGGGGTCTATATGATTCTCAAGGACCTTTCCAACTCTATGACAGCTTTATCCTCCATAAGTTTGTCTAATCCTCTTTTAAAACCATCCAAGTTGATGGCCATCACTGCTTCATGTGGGATCATGATCTGTAGTTTAGCTATGTACTGTATGTATAAATACTTTATTTTATCTGTCCCAAATCTTCCAACATTTATCTTCATTGAGTGTCCACAAGTTCTAGTCTTAGAAGAGAGGGAGAAAAACTTTTTTCTATCCACTTTCTTCACACTGTACATAATTTTATAAATTTCTATGAGGTCACCTCTTGCTTGCCTTCTCCCTAAACTAAAAAGTCCCAAAATGCTATAATCTTTTTCATAGGGGAGTAACTCCACCCCCTTGATAATTTTGGTTGCCGTTTTCTGAACCTTTTCCAACTCTGCATTATCCCTTTTGAGGTAGGGCGATCCGAACTATACACAGTATTCCAAATACAGTCACGCCATAGATTTGTATGATGACATTATGATATTGGCAGTTTTTTTGCTTCTCTCTGTTCCACCAGGTTCCTGTTATTCACACTATATCAGTGCCATCCTCTAAGACCAAGCACTCTGGTTCACCCATCTTGGCTCAGAGGCTTCTAGCATTAGCATATAAACACTTGTTTACAGTCCCTCTCCAAATGTCCTTGGCACTTTCAATTTGATCTGTGGTGCTTTGTGTTGCCAGTTAACTCTGGTCAACAATCAAGCTGTGTTGTGCTTGCCTGCTATGGGATAAAAAGTATTGTTCACCCCAACACATGTTTTTTTCTTATCCTTCTCCTCCTCAGTTATCAAATGTGCTCTTGTTTGAAAATATATATGTTTTTCACAATAAAAATATCTGAAAACTGGATGCAGAATTAAACCCCAAGGTATTCCACCCAAGCCTTTAAAGTAGCAGTTTTACTTATGTCTCTGTGTCCTGCAATATAAACAATGACCGACCATGTTTAGATTGGTTTGTTTACGGCAAATGCTGAAGAAGCCCATAGTTTGAAAATGTTTTGCTAGACCTACACCTTGTGCCTTTCATTTGTCGATTTATTAACCTCTCTCTGTTTATGGAACAAACATTTATGTCACATTATTCAGTGCAATTTTGTAAACAGATCTTTACTTTTTCATCTGGTTAGCCATTTGGCTTCCTTTCTGTAGTTTAGCACCATCAGGAAAATGGTTGTTCTTCCCCCTGTTCAAAAGTCACAATGTGCCTCTATTTGGATTTACAAAGTAATTGGAAGTTGAAGGAAACGTGTAATTTTGGATCCTTGTGGACTAAGCAGTTTTCTCCTTGTTGTTTGGCTTATCGCCAAATTCCTACACTATCCCAGAGTTGTAGTGATTTAGTTGAGTCACACTTAACAAGCTTGGACAGCTAATATGTTCAAGAGTGCTCGGCTTTGAGAGACAGAGAGAAACAACTGTGGATAGGGACAGCTGCAATCTGAGAGAGTTCCCGAAAAATGAAACTACATAAGTTGCAATGAAAACAACATTTATCTTTGTTTGATAGGTTTAATGACTAGTCTCTTGTGGACTTTGCTACCTGAAAAATAGCCAAATCCTTCCCAAAGTACACAAGTATTTGCAGGTTTTCAATGAGCTCTCTTTTGGCTCATAAAAGACTGGCAACTTCAAAATCCCAGAAAGAAAGAAAAAAGACAGAAGGCTATTATTTGTTGATAGCAGATGCTGAGGAATGTCACACAACATTTTGGTTTGTTCTGGGACTTGAATATGTAACTTCAGAGTCAGAGTCCTTTAACTGGCTTGCTGCAAATTTTTACTCAGTTGAAGTTAAGTCTTCCAGAATGGAAAGTACCATACTGGTACATTTCCTGCAAGAATGAGTCCCAGGCCTATGCATGGAGCACATGCAAAGTGGTTGTTTTGTTTGAAGATCTGTTTGGTAAATAGAGGGCTTTGGCAGGGAAGCAAACAACTGACTCTTTGGCATTTGGATAATGTGTGGGGTGATCAGGAGGAAATAAAGCTACAATAGTGTCCCTTGCAGAGCAACTGCAAATTAGACAGAGCCATGCTACAGTAAATAACCCATGCCTAGTTCATACTCTGCGTTAAAAGAAACTCCAGACTTTATATTGGGACTCACTATGAGAATATACAAAGGATGGCAAGCTGGAAATAAAAGCTGTGTCTTCTAAACACAGGAGGCTTTTTCAGGTTTACTTCCATAAATCTAAAGGTAGGTTTAAAAAAACAAAAGCTGACACTGTCAGTAATTAAAATCCTGTAACAAACTGTATATGCCATTTTAGAACATAGGCAGCCCAGTTTGTAATGTTTATCATTGATATAAGATGGCCGTAAAATCAGGTTTACTGCTCATTTTTAATTTATTTACCACACTTAAACCCTGCATTTCTTCCAAGGATTCGAAGGCAGCATATATAGTTTCCTCCGCTGTAAGGTAGGTTAGTACTGTCTCACAGAGGCGGAGCTAGCTGCTCTGGCACCTGGAACGGCACACATGCTGTGCACCCGGGGGCGGAGTGAGCGTCTCGGGGGGGCGGCGATGTCACCCCCCTCAGGGGTTACACCCGGGGCGGGTCACACCCACCGTACCCCCCCTTCCCCTGCCAGTGCTGTCTCAAGGTCACCTAGTGAGCTTTGTCCTTAGGAGGGAATTTCAGCCTGGGTCTTCCAGTCCTGGCCTAATACTCTAACCATTTGAAAGTTGTTTTTCACCTATAATGACTTTATCCAGCCCTGCCAATAGTTCAGGAAATATTTGTCTGTGATCTGGTCCTGCACCCAGGAGGCGTATCACTTTTTAAGTGCCCCTGTTTCCATCCAGAGAACTCTTCCTTCATTATTTGAAAGTGAGTGAGCTTTGGCTTGAATATTCAGGGGAAGTTGTGGGTGCTAAATCTGTCTGGCCTTCTCTTATCTTGGGCAGTCATAGCACAGCATCTCCTGCCCATGTGCACACACCACGTACCTTTGCCTGTTTTTTATTGGTCAAGTTCCCCATATTTTCCAATCAAACTGCCTCCTGAAAACACTGGGGAAAAGGGGGTGGATTTTATTTCACAGTGATATCACAGTAACTCACATAATGCTTTTTCAAAAGTTACCAAGTTTTCAGGTTTATTATTATTATTATTATTATTTTATTTATTAGTCGCTTTATACCACAAAGGTCTCAAAGTGACTTACAAAAGCCACATATATATCTCAGTGAGTTGAGTGCATGCTTTGCTGGCAAAAGAAGCCAAATTCAGTCCTGGTATCTCCTAGTAGGTTAGAAAAGCCCTGTCTCTGAAACTCTGGAGAGCTGCAACCAATCAGTACAGACAATACTGAGCTAGGTGGACCAATAGTCCAATTTAATATATGGCAGCTTTCTGTTTTCTATGACTTGCCTGAAAAGCATGTACTCTCAGCTGTGTACCCTCATTTTGTCTCTGCAGGGAGGATCTAATAGCTTGTGTGTAGCATAGAGGTAGCTTGCCTTGACATTTAAATGTGTGTTGCATTATGTATGGTGTTGTTAAGTCATATTTTTAGAGTACAGTGTTGCGTTTATGCAAGGTGGGTAACAGGTTTTGTAATGATGGATAAAATGCAGACAGTTGTTTCCTATAACGTCCCTACTTTTGTTCCCGACAGAGATGTCAGTGGGTCCTGTGTTCACACTCCTTGTTGTTGTTCAGAGCACATGCTGCACTGTAATACAATCTGTGATGGTCAAAATAGTTTGCAGCTGTGTAGAGACTTGGAAGGTTTAACTAATTACACAAGCAGCTTGTCCAGCACAGAAAATCTATTTATAAAATTCAGTTGTATCCCTTACAGTCTCATTCACATTGCAGCTGAGTGACAGGGCCTGATGCCAAATCACCTGAACAGTTTCTGAGGTTATGTCTGGATGGTTCCTAACCTGCTTGGCTAGGATTCCAAAAAAGCAGGCAATGGTCACTAGATGCTGCCCTCCATACAAACACTTGAAACATCAGCCAGCCGCACTGAAGAGAGGAGAGTTGAGAGGGAAATTATTTAAAACAGCAGCTCCAAATGACAAATACCCAGATTGTCTAGATTCAAATAACAGCAACCTGCCTTGATCAGAATCTCCTGAATGCTACTAAAGAATTATGGGCACATCTGTGTTCTCAAAATAAGGATATTGTTTGTGCATGATGAGTAGCATTTAGCAGCTGTTCACCTTCCAGCAGTTCAGAGGAGCGTGACAGCAGTGGAAGGACATCAAGCCCCTGGCCACTATCCAGTATTCCAGGAATTCTGATGGAACTTTATTTGCTTCAGTCAGACTCTGGCCTGTTACCTTTTCATTCAGTACTGAGTCTCGCTTGCTGCTGTTGCGGGGGGGGGGGGGAGAGTTCTAAGCATACCTTCTCTGTTCCAGTTGAACTAGGACTGTGGACACATTCCTCAGGACTGGGCCAGGGAAATGAGCTTTGCCAGGGCCAGCGTGATATTTATATTTAATGTGCAGGAGTAAGAGTGAGAGAGTAAGATCCACAAAAACCCTTAGGAGATTCTGGATGAATAGACTAGGACCACAAACTGGAGGGGTGTGGGAAGGTGTGGTCAGTGGGAGGCAGGATCAGGAACCACAAGCGCAATCCTTTCAAGATAAGAAGCAAAAGGGAGTTGGAGGCAAGGTCAGGAGGCGCAAAGGTCAGTGTGTGTGTGTGTGTGTGTGTGTGTGTGTGTGTTCTGTTGAGTTTCACTGATTTCCCCCCCTTAAATCATCTCCCACAGAGGTGGTGGGAGGGGAGAGAAAGGAGAGACGCTGCAGTTTGATGATAGTGTTTTTGTTTTTTGCCTAATCCCTTCTGGCAGCATGTTTGCTTTTCTGTACAGCTTTTGCCCCCTTGTTTGGAAATTAGCAAATGGCAGAAATTTCATTTGCTAGGAAGGTAAGCTTCTCTGTACATGTCCTTATGTCTACAATGTGCGGAGAACTTGATGTTCAAATAATTCCTTCAGTGTAAATCCCATTTGTTCCAAAATTTGCTACTGGTGTTTCTGTTAAACCTTCTAGTAACACCTACCTGAAGAATCATAGTCATACAAAACACATACAAAACACAATAACAGTAATCTGGAAAAACTTCGGTATTGCATCAGCTCAAGGTTTTAATTGGCAGATAAAATTCCTTTAGTAGGCTCCCTGTCCCAGTTCTGGCTTCAAAAGGGGAGGTAGACAAAGATGCAAGAATGGAAGGTCAGGCTGGCAAGCTTTGCTTTAAGTGATCTATTTTCCCTGCAGACACTATTTGGCATTGCACCTATTCTTTGTGCGTAACACTGTGGCCTGCATTTTGTAGATTTGTTTGTTTTTAGTGGGTTTGTGGTTGTGTGCATGTTCACCACTTTATTTAGGAAATCAAACTCAGAGACCCTGGTCCTTTTCAGCATCACATTTGTATGACAAGGGTGATCAGACACTAATTTGAGGGTTAGGCAGGCTACAGGGTTCATAAGCCAGGAAAGGAAATCAGGCCAAAAGAGCCAGGACAAAAGGCAACAAGACCTTTTTCTCTCATCTCTTTCATCACCATGCAGCATCGTAGTTGTTGGTGTTCAGAGGTGCCATTGTGCAAATTCAACTTTTATTTTAGAAGAAATGTTGAAAGTTGGAGCCCAGAACTCTGAAGACAGGGAAGCACCTGTGTATCAAAATGTACAAATATAAATATATCAGGATAAAAAAGAACAAACTGATGTTTAAATGGAATTCTGTAATAAGCACTGGTACACATACTACTTTGGAGACATTCAGTGACATCAAAGTGAGGCAGATCCAATATAAGGCAGGAGAATCTAGAATCAGTAATTAAATAAAACAATGTTGGGCAAAAAGATTCCTAAATTGCAGGGGGTTGGATAACCCTTGTGGTACCTTCCAACTCTACAAATCTATAATTCTGTGAAATCCACAGTTTTCTGGGAACCCTTTTCTGTGTCCCAAATAATCAGCTACAGTTTAGTTAGGCAGGTAGAACAAGGCCCAGCAGTTGAGGAATGAAGCATTCTGAAATCATTAGAACTAGGCAAATATGTCCAAGTATAAAGATTCTGATTCTATCCCCCGCCCCCTAGGAAGCTGATTACATTAGCCTATGCTGACCACGTTAAAGGGACACAGCCTGAAATCCTATTCACACTTGGGATAAGCCTCACTGAACCCAATAGGATTTATTTCCAAGTAGCTACACATAAGATTGCACTCTGAAGCAGAGTGGTAGAGTGCATTGTACTACTTGCTGATAGTAGAAACCATTTCTTAATGTTTGCATTAAATACCTCGTGCAAGTAAAAGTGACTAGCATATTATTAAAAATGTTCACACAACCAAAAGTACTATATATTATGTATATGAAACCAATGGTCATTTCCCAAAGTTTTCTTGTGATCCAGGCTGGAAAGTATTTTCCTATAAATGTCTCTTTGAGGTATTGTAGCATATGCTGTATATTTTCTATTCTAATCTTCCCTGTGTTAAGCAAGAAAGGCCCAGGATATTAACTTTTAAATTTCAATGGGAGTTCAGCATTTCAAAAATCCAGCTCTGGAGCAGGTCCCAGGCTTTTTGAAGCCGTCAGCCCAGAGACATACCCTGGGGCTTCTAGAGCTTGTGCTCATAACAACATGCAATTAAACTAAAGATTGGTTGTTTGTGAATCTGGCTGCATTTCCCTCTGTTTTTCTTATTACTTAGGCTCTTGTGTGAATCCTGGTCTTCAAAAGTTGAAGGAGAGGTGCGTGTAAGGCAGTATGCTGTGTGCCTTACCTTGTAAAAAACCCCACTTCGCCCAAGAGCTTTCAGTTCAGAAGTTGATTAAAGGAGACAAGGACAGAAATCAGTGTATATTTTCAGTGCTTACTCTGCATAGTACTCACAGACCCCACAGAAAATACACACTTGTTTTCTGCCCTTATGTCTTTTTGCAGTGTAGGACAAAGTAAAGGTAAAGGGACCCCTAACCATTAGGTCCAGTCGTGACCGACTCTGGGGTTGCGGCGCTCATCTCGCTTTACTGGCCGAGGGAGCCGGTGTACAGCTTCCAGGTCATGTGGCCAGCATAACTAAGCCGCTTCTGGCGAACCAGAGCAGCGCATGGAAACACCGTTTACCTTCCCACCGAAGCGGTACCTATTTATCTACTTGCACTTTGACGTGCTTTCGAACTGCTAGGTTGGCAGGAGCAGGGACCGAGCAACGGGAGCTCACCCCCATCGCGGGGATTCAAACCGCCAACCTTCTGATCAGCAAGTCCTAGGCTCTGTGGTTTAACCCACAG
The DNA here is from genome assembly GCF_027172205.1 of Podarcis raffonei. Taxonomy (NCBI): domain Eukaryota; kingdom Metazoa; phylum Chordata; class Lepidosauria; order Squamata; family Lacertidae; genus Podarcis; species Podarcis raffonei. Next base: position 68,938,129 of record NC_070607.1, read on the forward strand.
CGGTAGGACAAAGTAGTTGTGTTTAATTAATTTATGCCTATTGGACACAGTATGTGGATATCTTACTGCAAATATACCCCTTAGTGCACTTCATTCAGTTATTCTGTAATCAGCGCTGCAGATAAGTTGTACAGTGGTACCTCTGGTTGTAGATGGGATCTGTTCCAGAGGTATGGTTGGATTTCGAGGTTTCTGCAACCTGAGGACCGCTTCTGCGTATATGCGCGCGCGGCGAAACCCGTTAAAATACTTCTGGGTTTGTCATGTGCACATCCCAAAGTGTACATAACCAGAGGGTTACATAAACAGAGGTTGGACTGTATTGGTTATTCAGAGATGTAGAGTTGCATAGGAATAAGCTTCTGTATCGGTTTGCTTCGTGGGATCAAGGACACAGTTCTCCTTCATACATCTTTTCTCCTTATGTGAAATAGGACTATTTTGCCTTACAATTGCCTTAGATAGCTGGGTATTGATTATAAATTTATTATTAATTATGATTTCACCAGGCTGTACTTGTATGTAGTGTCTTTGCAGGCACATGTCTCAGATCTGTATGTGTGTTCACTATACAGACATTTAGTATTGGAGATGACAGGAAGCTCTGAGGTGGGGCTGCTAAATGGCAGCCTGTGTCTAGCTAAATTATTTAGGGCAGCCCCCCAACAACTTAGCATATATATTTTACTGAGCAGAAGTTGGCATTGCCAAGGCCCATCATTGTGCTATTGTGATCACAGAGCTATGATGGGGAACCTGTGGTTCTCCAGAAGTTGTTGGACTCCAGTTCCCATCAACCATGATCCTCATGCCCAGTGGTCAAGGAAATGGAGTACAGTATCTGGAGGGCCACAGGTTCCCTGCCCCAGCATGGAGATTTCAGTCTCTCTGTGCAGTCCAGAACAACAATGGGAATGTAAATCTCTCCATTCCCTGAGAGAGAGAGAGAGAGAGAGAGAGAGAGAGAGAGAGAGAGTCCTTCTCCTGAGCTGCAGCTACAAATAAGCTGGGGCCAGAGGGGGAGGTCTTCAACACTACTTTTTCATGCCTGAATATATATCATAGACAGAAATAATATGTGCCGTATCCCTATTTGGGCAGGTCCTCAGTATGTCTGGGTTTGTGGGTCTGCCATGCCATGAGGCTCTTGTAGGGCTGGCTGAAGAAAGGTTGGCTACCCTTGTTCTAGTTAACAGTATTTATTCTATATTTTTGCAGAACAGGAATATATATATGCCTAACTAAACAGACTCTGGTGTATTTTGATGATACCTATTTACAAAGGCAACAGACACTTTGTGAAACTGGCTGCAGTTATATTTACCATGGTTTCTCTGTAATTTTCCTGACAATGTGCATGATAAGTGTGGGCATATATATAATTGCTTGCTTTAGGGGTTTCAAATTATAGCTTTTCCTGGTTTTGGCAGAAAATCCAGACAGAGAGTATCATGATGTTGGAAATAGAATTTGTTTTCCTCTAGGAACTGACCATAGCTGCTGGTAAAGTTGTATGGCGAAATAAAGTGTTCAGAGAGAGCACAAATTTGAAGACCTTCTTGGAGCAGCCTTTCTTAAATCTCAGTGTTCATATATTTATTGTTCCGGGAAAGGGACAAGACTTGACCAGGGGATCCAAATGAAAGCAGACGCAGGTTAGATGTTTTGCTATATTATATTGAAGCCTTATTTACCTAGGGATCCATCAGCCACGCCATCCCCGGACCTTGGAGGGAACAAAAGTACCAGGAAAGCAAAATCTTCTTTGGAGAAAAGCAGTTTATTATCTGTGCACAGAGACAACCAGCAGAATAATTTCTGAAAGACTGGCTGTAAATACATGGCATTTGGCAGGCATTCTTATACTGTAGGTACACATTTCTCCACCAATCACCAATTGCCAACCTATAGGTACACCTCCCTTCCACCAATCACCAATTGCCAACCTATAGGTACACCTTCCTTCCACCAATCACCAATTGCCAACCTATAGGCACACCTTAGGAGGATAATCACGTTAAGCACGTTCCTTACCCATTTCCCTGTCTTTTGAGCCTACGTGGCTCCTCTTATTCTTTACTTGACCAGTGTCACAAGCCAAACCTGCTTAAGCAATCTTTATTGGAATCTAAAGCCAAAGCTTGCTCAGGCAATCTATATTGCTACAGAGCTAAACCGTCCCTTCCTTCATTCCCTCCTCTTCTTTTGGACAGCCTTCTGGCTCGTCCAAGGCAATAGGCTGGTATTCTCGCATCAAAGCTATCACTCGGGGACCCATCATGCGCGACATTGTTTTGTGCACCATATTTTGCAAGCATTGCACCAAGCAGGGAATACAGAAGCAAAGAAGCAATAAAAATAAAATTGGTCCTAAGAGCATAAAAAACATTCCTCTGAGCCACCCATTTGGCAAAAGCTTATCTAGCCAAGACATATTCCATCCTTCCCACACTTGTACAGGGACGTGTGCCACCTTCTCAATACTTGCGGCTAAATTACGGATGGCTTCACCATGATCTGAAATATTGAAGCAGCATGCTCCACCAGTCAGGTTGAGGGCAGCACAAAATCCTCCTTGTTTGGCCAGAATAAAGTCCATTCCCAAACGCAGCTGGAGGACAGCAGTGCGGGTCTCATCCAGCTGGGTAGCAACAAGGCGAAGGGCGGTGGCCGTTGCATTGGCCACAATCTCTACTACTGCCTGGAGTTGGATTATGCGATTTAGATTGTACATGGGCTCTCTGGCACCTGCTACTAACTCACCAGGGTTCCAGGAGGCCGGATCATAGTGGGCAATTATTCGCTCAGGTGGCCATTCATCCTTTCCCCACGTCTGCTTGCTCCCTGAGGCTATATTCGTGATATCAACAGATCTGTGATTGCGATGGGGAAATAAGGTGGTAGGGAGCAGCCACATGGGGGGTAAAAGGAAGGCTGGATAACAATTGCCCCACCAACCGTTGGGGAGGTGGTGGAAAGCCTTTGTCCCACAAATCCAATATACAGGATCCTTGTTCTGGGTGGCCATATGGTCACCCATAGAACTAAAAGCTAAAAGATTTAAATTGGTGCAGGCTCCGCCACACTCAGTGGTATCAGTGGGGTTACACGTACACTTGCATGAGGAGCGCCCAGTAAAAGTTATATTGTGTCCAAGGGTGGCATTTTTGGTCTGGTTGACACAGAACCATCCGGGAATCCGATAAACACGGAGGGGATAGGGATGATTCCAGTATGGGCCCCACTGGAATTTACTTCCAGTATACTGGATTCGGGTCCGATTAAGAGGCAACGGAAGCAGGGGCATGCCCCCAGCCGCATCCAGAGGTCCCAAGGCACAAACAAGGCAACGGGTCCTATTCTCCTCCTTAGCTACCATTTCTGCCGTTTGCAGCCAGCGGTTGTAAGGGTTGTGGATGCCCCGCGTGACCATGATACGGGTAATGTTTACCTGGGAGATCCAGGACCCTACTTCCCCCTGGGCCAGAGCGCAGGCGGGTTCCCCAACTAGGAAGAGAAGGAGAACTGTCAGTGGGATGGAGGAGGGACGCTTCTTCCCGCAAATTCTATGGCGCTCGTGCCAGCAAAAAAAGAGACACATCCACGTGACAAGGGCAGTTGAGATAACTCCCACCCACCAACCCCAAGAATGCCAGGGCTCTCCCCACCACAGATCAGTCATGGTATGGGTCTGGAAAGGGGGTTGGGGTTATCCGGACGCTCAAGTTGGTTAGGGAAACAAGGTCGGGGATACCTCCAAGCGTCAAACCCTATGGTGTGGAGATAAAACTCCTCAATCCCCGGGGGATGATGGTACCCCTGATGGGTGGAGGATAACCTTGCCCCCCAAGGAGAGGGTACCCACGGTGGATGGGCCACTACACACCCACACGAATAGGTAGCCGCCTGTAAACTGCAAATGCTTGGTGTCAAAATCCCCACTGCTTCCTCCTCATACCATATAATGCATACTAAAGTTCGTTCAGGGTTCTGGACGTTATCAGGGGACAAAGGCTGCAAGGCTGGAACGTTGGAGGCGCTCCCGGTGGGCGCCCCTCCCATCCAATTCTTCAGCTGTGCGTAGAGATATCAGCTTCCGGTGTGATATCAGCAGAGCGGTCGTCTGCCAGGCGTCTGGCGATAGTCAGCCGGAGGGAGTTCTCTGGATCTGGTGTAACTGTCCAGTCTGAAATAGCTTTCTTCACTCGAGTATGGTGGACCCACGGGGTGATGCCAGCAACCTTCACAGCAGTAGGTGTAGAAAGTAGCACAGTGTATGGTCCCTTCCAGCAAGGCTGTAGGGGGGCTCGCTGCCAGTCTTTCACCCACACTTCATCACCTGGCTCGAACTGATGGAACGGTTCAGTTAACACACATGGGGTGCGAGCCTGGGTCCACCTGTTGAAACAGGAGAGAACTTGGGAGAGTGACTGTACATAGTTATTCAATTGCATATCTTGGCTAGCATATGGAGTTAACATTCTAACATAGGGGACTGGTCTCCCAAACAAAACCTCAAATGGTGACAAATGGGTCCGCTTTGACGGGAGGCTGCGGACCCTGAGCAATGCCAAGGGCAACATGGCCACCCAATTAGACCCGGTCTCCTGCGTCAGCTTGGACAGCTGATTCTTTAGAGTTCTGTTCATTCTCTCTACCTTTCCAGAACTCTGGGGTCTATAAGCAGTATGCAGCTTCCAGTTGATCTGGAGCGCCTTTACCAGTCCCTGTAGGACTGTGTGAACAAATGCTGGTCCATTATCAGATCCTATGGACCTTGGCAATCCATAGCGAGGGATGATTTCCCTAAGCAGGCACCTGGTTACTTCAAATGCCTTTTCAGTCTTTGTTGGCCATGCTTCGACCCATCCGGTGTAGGTGCACACTGCCACCAGCAGGTAGCGGTGTAGTCCACAACGGGGTAATTCAGTAAAGTCCACGACAAGATCTTCCATAGGTGCAGTTCCACTATGCTGACTCCCTGGGGGAGCCAGTGGTCCGGCTCTGGGATTATTCTTTTGGCATAGCAGGCATTTCCTGGAGATCTGGGCTGCCAGTTGGTAGAGGTGGGCTATATAGAAGCACTTCCCCAGCTGCTTGGTTGTAGCATCGGGTCCTATGTGGGTTGAACCATGATATCTCTGAATTATCTGCCGAGAAAGAGACTCTGGAATAGGAGGTATTAGACTCAGCAGCGTGTAAGGATTGGGCACATTGGGGTGGAGGGTTTCCACGGCCTGGTTGACCAATCGAAGGTCTTGGACTGGACGGTACGTGCCATCTTCCTTCTTCACCGGCAAGAGTGGGGTGTTCCACTGAGATTGACACTGTCTCAGGATGCCATGGCGAAGTAACCGTTCCAAATGTACCCATACTCCCTCCGCAGCTCTTCGGGGGATAGGATATTGGTTCACAGCCACAGGGTTGGCGAATGGCTTGGGCTTGACTATTATAGGTGGGATGTTCTTTGCCATTCCGGGCGGGTTGCTTTCTGCCCACACATCAGGGGTAACTTCTTGCAGGAGGTCCTCTGAAATAATCCCCTCCTCTTCTTTTACCATCATTAAGCGCCAATGTTCCCTTAAGGGTACCTCTAAGGAGAATTCCCCTGCTGGCCCTGTGGTCATTGTTACTTCTCCCGTTGGTTGGAAAGAAATCTGGGCTTGTAATTTTGATAGCAGGTCTCGGCCCAATAATGGGATGGGACACTCCGGTATATACAAAAACTTGTGTTGGACCACTTGACCGCCCAAGCTACAAGCAACAGATTGCAGGAATGGGGCTCTTTGTGATTTGCCTGTAGCTCCTATTATATTAATTGTTTGCTTGGTGGGCTTGGATACTGGTACTGGCAAAACAGAGTGGGCGGCTCCGGTGTCAACCATGAAGGGGATGGTTCGGCTCCCTGTTTGTATTTTGACCATGGGCTCACGGGAACCTAAATCAGCTGGGCCCGGTCTGTCCTAATATTCTTCTTCTTTCTCTCTCAGGCTCATTGCGCCGGGCTGTCTTTGGGTTGGGGGGTGCCAGGGGGGTCCCTGTCCTTGTCCTCTACCCCTGCCAACATTCGCCAATGTCCAGGGTCTCAGTTCCTGTCCAGATCCCACGGGGTTTGGCCCTGGGACTCGTTCTCCTCGTCCTCTTCCATCTAAGTGAGCCTGTGGGCATTCTCTTTTCCAGTGCCCTTCCTGCCAGCAGATGGCGCACTGGTTCCTCCCCAGACGGCCTTGTCCTCCTCCCTGGGTGCTTCCTCTTTTATGAGGGGTGGGTGTGGTAGCCTGTAATGCCATCAACTTTTTTGCTTGATATTTCTCTTTCTTCTTTTGTGCCTCTTCCTCCCTCTGATTATAAGTGGTTTGAGCCAATTCTAGCATCCACTCAAGGGTGTGGCCCATGAAAGCCTCGTGTTTCTGGATTTTTCGGCGGACATCGGGTGCTGCCTGAGCTACAAAGGCAGTTTTTATGATAGGGGCATTGACAGCCTCATCTGGGTCCACAGGGGTATACTGGCGGTAGGCTTCCTTCAGTCTTTCCAGATAGGCGCCTGGGGGCTCCTCACTCCCTTGCATTATCTCCCTGATCTTGGCAAAATTAGTAGGCTTCCTGGCTGCCCTTCTCATGCCATTTAAGACATTCTGGCGATAAGTGGTGAGGGCGTTTTGCCCCTCAGTGATCTGATAATCCCAATTCGGTGTATTTTCAGGATATCCTGTTGCAACAGCTTGATCTCCTGCCCCCTGCGCTCTCATGTGTGCTCGGGCTTCAGCATGAATTCGCCTAGCCTCTTCTGTAGTTAGCAGGGCATCCATCAAATATTGCACATCATCAAAAGTCGGATTGTAGGTTTTGAAAATTCCCTCAAACAGCTTTATTATTTTTGCTGGGTTTTCCTCAAATGAAGGGTTTTGGTTCCTCCAATTACAAACATCTGCACTAGAGAAGGGGACATGTTGAACTGTATAAGTTCTATTGGGCACCACCCCGTTAGGTCCCGCAGGGGCCGGAGGGTCATACACTCTACGCAGAGGCATCACTCTGGCCGCGCCCTTTTTCTGTGCTTTATGTGCCCTATGGAGGGTCACTCTTTTCGCCGCCCTTCCCCACTCTCTCTGCCACTTCCTTTTATGTTGCCCTGTACATTCCGCTGCCTTTAACAAATAGTGGCTGACATCCACTTCTTTTGCATAAGGTTCCACATACTTCCTTAAACGTTCTGCCTGCTCCTCTGTCCATGTCTTGTTATTATTTGTCAGCTTGACTAATCTTTCTACAAACTCTTCATCCTCATCATCCTCTTCTCCTTCTGACTCATCAGTCTTGGGTTTGGGCTGGGGGCCAGCTCCTCCCAGTGCCTGGGGACCTGGGCCTGGTGGAATTGCCTGAGGGGCAGTTGGTGGAGCATAGGGTGGAGGTGGTTTAATAATTCCTCCCTCCTCATCTTCTGGGTCTGGTATCACTGGGGGCCTTTCTAACTTCCCTGCCGGTCGAACTGCACAAACTGTACTTTGTGGGGCGTCGCCTCGGCAGGCTTTCAACCACGGTGGGTTCTTTTCTACATTGGTTTTCCAAGTAGAAATATAAGGGATCTGGTCTGGGTGGACATTCAAGATATTTTGATATAGTGGGCTGATTAGTTGCAAATTAAGACTGCCCTCCGATGGCCAATTAGTTTGTTGGGGCCAATCAACTTCACACAATGTCCTCATCCTCTGTCTTCTCAATTTGATTCCCCAATCATCATGCTTTGTGGCTGCTTTCCAGTTGTTTAAAAAACATTCCAGAGGACTACATTGGCTTGCCCCAGACCCCATTTTTTTTTTTTTTTTTTCCCAGATACTCTGCTCCTAACAGGTTGTAAATTCTTTCACACTCCACACACTACAGCCCTACAATCGCTCGGCCAAGGGGGACACTAAGCCCTGGCCCACACTTGACAATTCAGTCACTAGAGTATCTGACATGCAACATACAACATACAAAACACACCAATATAATTTCAACATGTAACACACTAAATACACCAAAATAATTTCCCCCTGTTTCCCTTTTTACCAAACCTTACTGGCGGCACTCTACTGCACAACCAGTTGAGGCTGATCAGGCCTCGCCCTTTTCCCTTGGGCCCACGCCCTTTTCCCTTGGGCTTACCGTTTTCCGCTGCGGACCTGTCCCCTCGGCGCCGTCCTCTTTGTTTTTCTCCCTCAACAAGATGTCTCCACTACAGGACAGTGTGGCCGGCTTCCCCCACGAAACAGGCGGGGTGCGCGCTGAAGCCTGCAAACGCTGCTGAGCTGTTCACCTTGGTTGAGCCTGGCCCTCCGGTCCGTATTTGGGGAGGGGGCTTATCCCGGACGAGCCCCCAAAGAAATGAAGCCTTATTTACCTAGGGATCCATCAGCCACGCCATCCCCGGACCTTGGAGGGAACAAAAGTACCAGGAAAGCAAAATCTTCTTTGGAGAAAAGCAGTTTATTATCTGTGCACAGAGACAACCAGCAGAATAATTTCTGAAAGACTGGCTGTAAATACATGGCATTTGGCAGGCATTCTTATACTGTAGGTACACATTTCTCCACCAATCACCAATTGCCAACCTATAGGTACACCTCCCTTCCACCAATCACCAATTGCCAACCTATAGGTACACCTTCCTTCCACCAATCACCAATTGCCAACCTATAGGCACACCTTAGGAGGATAATCACGTTAAGCACGTTCCTTACCCATTTCCCTGTCTTTTGAGCCTACGTGGCTCCTCTTATTCTTTACTTGACCAGTGTCACAAGCCAAACCTGCTTAAGCAATCTTTATTGGAATCTAAAGCCAAAGCTTGCTCAGGCAATCTATATTGCTACAGAGCTAAACCGTCCCTTCCTTCAATATGGCAGTATATTTAGAACACTGCTAATATACTGGATGAGAGGATTGTGCCCTTACATCTTGTCTCTTACTAAGAGAATAAGCACCAGCGTTGGATCACAGTAAAGGATAAATGCTAGAAACTGAAAGACAGGTGTTCACTAGTTCCACCAGTTTGAAACATTATGGTACCTCAGGTTAAGTACTTAATTGGCTCCGGAAGTCCGTTCTTAACCTGAAGTGCACTTTCCCATTGAAAGTAATGGAAAAGTGGATTGATCCGTTCCAGATGATGACAAAAATTTAACACAAATTTTACTGTCTAACGAGACCATTGATCTATAAAATGAAGGGAATAAACAATGTACTGTACCATAAAATAAATAAGACAGTATTGTAGATGAAAATAATAATATTTCCCCCCCTTACGTGCACTGATGATAGTCATTGTTTGGATGAGGGGCTTTTATCCATTTCTGCAGTCACACAATCAACCAGTAGCTGAACTGGGCTCCACACGATCTCCAAAACAATGGCAGAAGGCAGAGTCCCCCAGAAGTCCCCCAAACGAAGGAGCAAAGCAGAGACAAAGGCACAGGGCAGACTCACATAAACACATCCCAGAATCCCTTGCAGAATCCCAAAATTTTCCACCTCCCCCCCCCACAGGGTAGGTGGGCTTACCTGGCTAGGTGCCACCCATCTTGCTACAGCTGGTGGTGGGGCAAGGGCTGGCGAAGGGCTTTTCGGCCCAGGCTCATCTTTGTTTTCTTAACAGCTTCACTGCTCTTGGTCTTCGTTAGATAAGTGTTCCTTACCTAACTTTGGGGTTGGGATGCGACCTACTGGGCATCCTGCAGATGTCGGGGCCTGGTTCTGGGCATTCATGGAGGCCTCCAAGAGCTCCATGGCTGGAGGCTGATCGCAGAGCCTCCGTAGGTCCTGCGGATGTCTGGGCTTGGCTCCATGCAGCGGCAAGGCCTCCGAGACCTGAAAAAACGTAACTCGAGGCGTTCATAACCAGAGGTACCACTGTACTGTATATCCTTGGAGTCTGAGCCACATTCTTTGGGAGCTTTATCACTTAGTGAAGCATTATAAGATTCTGCCCACCCCCCTTCCAATCTGTTAATTTGACTACTGTAATCTTTGAACCAGTGGTTTTTTTATGCCTGTGTATTTTAAAAGACATTTTCATGTAAAAAAACCCCTATTTATTATCTCTGGCAATAAAACACAAAAGAACCTTCATTAGCTTCTTCCTAGGTATATCTAGGCAAGACTATGTCTCCAAAATAGCACTATGTAGATTTCTAGGTTCTCCCATTTTAAATGTTTTTCTTACGTTAGTCCTGATTTCCCCTTCATTATAGGGTTGGGTTTTTTAGGAACTTGGGTTGACTGCAAAGGTTAGATGTCTAATTTAGGAACCCATCTTTAAATGTTAATCCATCTGTAGCTCTTCATTTGTTTTACAACAGCCTGTTCCCAAAAAAGCAAATCTGGATGTATGTGTGCACCCTTTTTACTTCCCAACCCACTATACTGCTTGTTACTTACTTGAGGATGTTGTAGGAGCTATATCGTATAGCACTGTTTGTAGTAAATTTTGTTTGCAGATCTTCTTGCATTTCTGCTGCCATGTGGGTGTCTGCTTAAAATACTTCTGAAATAAAAGTCTACTGTGCTTCTCTGATGGGACTATATTGTGTATTCAAACCAAAACAACTGAGTGTGAGATGAAGAGAATGGAGAAGTATAGCTAGGTTTGCACATCCTCGATATCACCGAAACATTTTCAAAATACGTAGGATACACTGAAAAGCCACAAATGCCATTGAGGTTTCTCGTAAGAATAACAATTGCCCTGCTGCATCAAATGGGAGATTTGTCTGTTGTTATTACCATCATTTTCTATATTTATATAATACTGGCTCTCTGGACTGCACACAATATTAAAAAACAACACTATCTTATAAAAATACAATTAGCAGCATAAAATACTTCCATCAGAAAGAAGCGTAAAGACAGCTGACAAAAAGACACAGAACACTAAGCATGATTCATAACAATAAGGCTTTTGTGTGTGAGGGGGGAGGTGACAATTTCAGCATCAGGGCACCACCACCAAGAAGGCCCTCATCTTAGTACTCGCTCATTTTACTTCACTTGGGAAGTGCTTCTGGAACAGAACCTAAAGAGGATCTCATGATGTGGATTAAAAAAATGGTATTTCAGGTATCCTAGTCCCAATTTCTTAAGGGCTTTAAAGGCGGAAACCAACACTTTAATCTTGGGCCCAGAAATGAACTAGAAACTAGAGCAGTTAGTGAAGCACTGGCGTCATATGGTCACATAGCCCAGTTAACAATCTCACAGTTTGGTTTGGGCCAGCTGCACTTTCCAGACAGTGTCCAAAGTGGCCTCATGCAGAGCACATTCCTAGTCTGCATTCTGTTTCCAAAGCAACCATCCAAATGCTTCTTGAACCTTGCAAGCAAGGCTTCAAGTCACTGGTTACCCTTTGTTAATCCATAGATTGCAACTTGCTGTTGGCATGGCAGTGCAAAGGACAATTTTTTAATTTGTAGCAAAAGTGTGTCAGAACTAACCTACTGGGTATGCGTTTCTGAAACATTCCATTTCATAAATACTGTACAAGCAGCTATTGTAGAAATAGCAAAGAAACCTCTGGCATATCAGCATTTTTATTTAATTTCCCTTGTGATTTCAGAGCAGTCCATCTTGAGCACACCATTCATGGTCCTTGGATTACTGTTTAAGAATTACTGGTGTATTGCACGTGTAATTTCACCTTATTTGCAAGGGACAAAGCAGAATGTTTCCTTCTTATAATCAGTTGTCTGTACAGAGTTCACCTACAAAAGCAAATCCATAAGCATTCTGAAGGGTTACAAACACAGCTGCTGAAACCTTGGAATTCTTGGTTGCAAGTAAAAAATAGGTATAAAAGGAAAATTCCTGGATGCCAAGAGCAAAGTTTGGGGCAAGTACTCTTTGGTGAGAGAACCCCAACAGAGATTAAAAATCACAAAATATGCAGCAAAGTAAAGCATGGAAGTATAGGTTGTTAGACCTTTAAAATATGCCCTTCCAATATCCTTCCAAAGTTTTGATCTTCCCCAGCAAAAGACCATATGGTAAGTTAAAAATGATAAACTTACAAACTCCCCAAAGGTCAGATTCGTGTGCTTTTCTATACAGAATCAGAATAAGTTGCACAGGCAGGAAAACTTGACTTGGTTTCAGTGGTGAGAGAGCCATGCAGTCTGAGCTTGGAACTACCAGCTCATACCTCCTCGCATGTTGAGCTTCTCAGGTAGACTAAAAGGGAACAAAGGCTTGATTATAGTACCTTCCAGGGTGAGCTCAGCCTCACAGGACAGCTCACTCCTGTATGGCTTTAACCTGTTCATGCATTAATTAGACTTAAGCATGTTTGTTATATGAGGCTGGTTATCCCACAGGAATGATGTACAGTGATGAAGGGAGAAGCTGATAAGTTTGCAACGCATGGCTTAGCAGGCTTTGTTTCCAAATTGTCCTGTTTTTTCTCATGAGCAAGGAGAAGCTTGCAGCTGTAAGCTAAATCCGGTATTTAGATTAGCTGGAGAATTGAAAACAATAGGCTCACCTTTTTATTTCTCTTCTGCAAAATAACTTCTAAAGCAATATATTCACCTTAAAGGATCTCTTAAGGTGGGAGACAGCTTCATCCATGAGAGGACACTTCAAGGTACTTTAATGAGTATTCCCACTCTACCAATCTCTGTTAAGACACAAATAAGTAAATGTGAATCTTAATTAAGTCACTGTCTCATCTGCAAAACTTAAGTGACAAAGCCTTCATTTTTATCCTTCTAAGCCAGGCTTTGTTTGAACTGCTCTTTATTTTCCAAATGTTTGCATTTAGCACACATATTGCCCCACTGGTGTGGTAAGTCATTAACAAGGAATGCTTATGTTTGCTAGGTGACGTATCATGTTGTATCTAGCTTTTTCATATACCATCTGGAGGCTCTCAATCAAGAGTATATTTAAGGAAAGGAAAAGCTTTTTCATTTACTAAAGGAGGACATAATTGGAACAAGAACAAGAATAATTACTAAATTGGAAGCACTTGGTTTGGTGTGGTGTGTAGGGGGCATATCCAGATGTTAATATTTTTGATTTTAAGAATAATTAACATGAATGTGTGAATTGCCTAGAAAGTAGCGAGTACATTGCTTTCTGGATCTATTAAAAGTGTGGAGCACATTCTCAACTAAAATGAGTTAAAGAGACCTGCCTTTGAGTAACCACATCACTCTTTTGTTCTGCTTATAGAGATACCTAAATCCTAGTTGTAAAGTGGAGAAATATTCAAAGCTGGTTGAGAAGTTCTTTTGCACTCCCTCTTTGCAGTTCATCTGGCAGTTCAACGTGCTTGAACAATGTGATTTGTAATCCAGGAGCTTGTGGATCTTGGCCCACAACATTACTGTTCTCTGAGGCTCTGAGTGTACTTACTGAGACGCCTTGCTCACATTACTCAACTTGTGCAAATTAAAATGCCAGGTGGACATTCACAAGTGCAAAAGAAGGTGGCCCCAATCTGAATTGGGTCTCACTCTTCAAATATCCTCCGGCTCTCATCAAACCTGGATCATACAAAGTTGGCATGCTTTGATCAAGTGCCTGAGTGCCATTGGGTGTTATATTTTGTTTTTGTCTTGCTCAGGAAGTTCCCCAGTAGCAAACTGTCCAGAGCTGTGGTTTATTTTGACAGGCTGTAGCTTAGTGGAAAGAATTTTTATATTTATGAATGCAGAGGAAATGCCTGAGATCTATAAAACAATACAGAGAAAAGAGACAGTACAAATGGCTGTTTGGCTTGTGATGTAACAGAAGTTTGATTCAGGAACCAAATTAATCAATAACCCAACTCCTTCAATTAATAGACAAGCTTGTTACTAAGTTACTGAATGAGAGGGGAATTTGACAGTTTGCCCCATAAAATACTGAGCATTGGATAAAGAAAGAGTTTATCCTAATTTATTTAGTATTCCTATATTTTATTTTAAAAGGAAGTCTTAATGCACTAACGTTTATAGTGCCTTATGCATTTCGGGACAGGTTACATATTTTGTCATGATTTTGCCTTCATTTCAATTTCTGTTGTTACTAATGCAATGGTAACTGCCTTTGGGTGTACCAAGATAAATGTTTGTTTCAGAGCTAGAGTAATTATATATTGGTGTGCAAAGAATGCTTAGGCAGAAACTGCAGAGAACAGCTGGCCCTGAATTATGTTGTATTAAGCATTTTCCCTGAACTTATTTTCTGATCTAAACCTGTTTAAACTTTAGAATGTATGAAATGCTTTCTGTGATTTCCTTTTCTTTCTTTCCTCATACATGACCTTGTTTATGAAGGTCTTTTAGCCATTTCTAGCTTTATCAGAAATAGCTGGGATGAGGAAGAAGAGATGCCACCATTCATGTGCATCCTACAAATTCCCCTTCCCCTTCCTCACACAGCAAAGTCAGGGCTTTGAAAGAGTAAGGAGCAGCGGCACTTTAGGGAACTTTAGGGAAGTACAGAGAGTCACAATAATTTTTTATTGTTCTCTTGGTTTTTTAATGATGGGAAGGAAAACCTAAATCCTGAAGGTAAGTTAAGCACAGTTTAGATCATTAAATAAAATTTATGTGGCCTAAAACACTTTTCTTCCACCCAGATGTTTGGCAGAAGTTGCTTTACGACTTTGTAACTTGTGGCCCATGACCATGTCCATTTTATAAAGTAGTGGCTGTCTTCTATAAATATTCACATTTTTATTACTTGGGTGGAATCTACACACGCATAAAAAACGCTGTGAAAATGTTTTTTAAAAAAACATTTTGAAAAATATATTGAATTTTGCATAGCTCACTTTTGCCATCTAGTGTCACATTTGTATATTGCACTTTTCAACCCATTTAAAACGTTTTATTTGCAGCTGTGTAACTGAGTCCTTAGTTTCCAGATGTGGTTCCTTGCCCTGAATATATCTTCAAAGTTTGCTTAAATAAGCTAGGATCAAACTGGTTTCAGATTCTGAAACTATCTTCTCTAAGAACAAATCACAACTCTCCTACGTTCAGCTGTAAGATGGAACTGTGATTTGTTTTTAAAGTGAAAGCATGAAAGGGGGAGAGTGGAAGAAAGCTGAGTGATACTGAGGCTCATTGCAACTTGCTCCCAAATCATATAAACCATGGTTTATGTGATTGTCTATACCAGCTCAGAAGATCAGTTCCAGCCATATGAGTCGTCTTTGTATATGATCAGTCAAGGTTATTAACATATGAGTACTATTTTGAACAAAACTAGCAAGAAGACTTATAGAAGACTTCCCTGCAACACATTTTAACCGTGGGAGTGACCTGATGCAAGTACTATTTCTGAATACTATTACTTAAATTGAAAGCTCCTCTTTTGTTTCCTCTCTCTTCTGTGTTAAGCTCCATGAGTTAGAATGAGGAACACGCAAATTTC
Organism: Podarcis raffonei; assembly: GCF_027172205.1. Classification (NCBI taxonomy): domain Eukaryota; kingdom Metazoa; phylum Chordata; class Lepidosauria; order Squamata; family Lacertidae; genus Podarcis; species Podarcis raffonei. The sequence continues at coordinate 68,953,528 of NC_070607.1, forward strand.
TTTCCAATGAACATTCTTGAAACAGTTCTGATAAATCCATAGATTTCTTTATATTACATCATACTGTACTATCTTTTGACAGGGTTAGGATTTAGATTGCAACTTCATGGCTCGGACACGTTATCTGAAAGCCTGTAGATTTCTTTACGGTTTAGGTGCTTATTTCTCATTCTCTCAGACTCTTGCCAGCAATTTTCTTTGTTTTGTCTTTAATGGTAGTGGAATTGTGTGTTTTTGTGAACAATTGCAGTACATGGTCTAAGGCTATAATCCAGTGTGCACACTTGGGAGTAAGCTTCACTAAGTACAGTGGAATTACTGGCAAGGAAACATGTATAGGATTGGAGTTCATAGCTTTTCAGTTTCTCATCTTTTCAAACTTAGAGCACAAACCTAACCATGTCTTTTCAGAAGGAAGTCATATTGAATTCAATAGGGCTAACTCACAGGGAAGTAGGATTGTTACCTTAGATTGTTAGATTCCAGTGCAGATTTCCTCTTCCTTATGTTCTTCTTTACACATACAGTGGTACCTCAGGATGTGAACGGGATCTGTTCCGGAGCCCCGTTTGCATCCCGAACGGAATGCAAGATGCGACGTCGCGTCTGCGCGTGTGTGGGTCGCGTCTTGCCGCTTCCACGCATGCGCGTGATGTCATTTTGCGCGTCTGCACATGCGCGAGCGGCGAAACCCGGAAGTAACCCGCTCCATTACTTCTGGGTTGCCGAGGAGCGCAACTCGAACGCCCTCAACCCGAAGCACATTCAACTCGAGGTATGACTGTACATACACCTGGAGAGGGGGAAAGAAAGAATACATAAGATATATGCTCGCCCACGATACCTACCCCCACCCCTTCCCCTTCCCTGCTGACAAAATCAGCAGCCCCCTCCCTTTGGAGCTCGCCAAATAAGCTACCCATAGAGCTTGCCACCTATCTGCCTCAGTCTCCCTTCTCCACTAAACTTCTCCTTGCCCTCCGATGCTGCTTTGATGACCCAGCAGCTCTCAGAAGGCTGTTATAACGCTGTTGTTTGCTGAGCCACCTATTGGTAGCCAAGCAAACTGTGTGATGACAGACATACCTTTTTATTATATGTAAGGTTTTGTGTATGTATACACACACGCACACACAAAAATAAAATATGGTTTGTCATGACCCTTGTTAAATGTTTCATTGTTTTTAACCTGTGGACACAGAAGTGAATGTTGGCCACCAACTAAACCCTTGTGTTAGAACTGCCTCTGCGGTCAAAGGTTAATGTAGCCAGGAGAGGAAAACAAGCTATAGTTAGCAACAATGCAAACAAACTTATGGATGAATGCCATTGGAATAGTTTTTGAAGTTGCTTTCTATAGCATACCCCCCTAGCTGCAAATATCCCATCCTCCCTCTTTCCCAGGAAATAACAATGCTTCAAATGACAGGTTTTGTTTTTAGAGCCAAATTCTTGCCAGTTTTGCTCCTGGCCAGAGCACAATGCTGTGTCTCAAATTGTTTCATCACATAACCATTATATGCTTGCCATTTTTTCATTTTTAGGTAGAGGTAGTTTAATTTTTTTTGTCCTTTCCGCACATTACTCTTTAATTGTGAACATTTTGTTTAAAACCTTTGAAGTAGATCTCCCTCTGAAAGCACAAGTTTTTGCTATTCAGTCAAGGTGCATGCTTCTGTCAGGTCCTCAACCAAGAGTTTGAACAGCATTAACCTTTTGTTTTCCTCAGTCTTAATTGCAGTAACACAGGCAGGTGTGGGGCTGCCACACTTCTGTTGAGTCGTGATGGGGATGAATTGAGCAATCCACTATTTTTTTTGAAATATGTATTTTAATCCAAACTATCCTGTTAAATTTTATAGCTCCAGATCTTACACCCTACAATTATTTTCATTTTAGGACATGACACGCACCTTGTTCTATCTTAGTTATAGGTATGGAGAATCAGAACATATGTTTCCTGACAAAGTTTAGGAATCTATTTACATTGCTTCCCCTGCTTGACCTTGGTCCCAACACCTCAGGTTTTTGTTTTTTTTAATCTCTTCATTTTTGTGTATATAAGCATTCTCTGGGTTTTATTTTCCAAAACTGTTGGTTTTAAGATTTTTTTTCTCTGCTCTTCAGAACAGTTTACATATGTAATATAAGTTCAGTAAACAAGACAGTTGCCACCCCACAGGCTTACAGTCGAAATGACTCAACACAAAAGGAAGACACGTGGAGGGAAGAGGGGAAAAGCAAACTTAGCCACCTGTTATTAAATATACAAAATTATTCTAAGAGCCAGTTTGAACACAAATAATGCAGAGGGAGAATAAACAAAATGCATTTGGTCTTTGTCTTGTTTCCTCCCTCTCTCTGCTGCATCTAGATGGAATGGCATTTCCAGATTATTTCTCATCCCTGACTAGTTCTCCTTTCCCATTAAAATCTGTCCAAGCTGCACTTTTATTTATTTATTTTAAATAATAGGTAGAAATACATGATAACCAGCTGAAATGAATGTCTTTACAGTTATACTTCACAAATGGACTCAAGGAAAAACCCAGATAATTTCCCCCAAGATGTTAGAGGTTGATTGCAGCCCTTCTCTGAGATCAACTAACGAAATGTGATACCATTTTTTTCTAACCATTTTTTATTCATATAGTGTATGAGATTTTCAATGCTTGGCTTAGAAAAACAAGAGATTAGTGCAGCAAATAGAATACTGGTTTGGACAATATATTAAATAGCAGATACAGTTAATTGCATGGGGTTAGAGTTTTATCCTTCCCGCAACCATCTCCAGATCTCACCTGGGAATTGACCATGCATTTTTGGCCTATGCAGATGGTCTAGCAGGGGACTTATGTTGCACTTCTCAACATCTTCCAGCGTGATTGTTGGAATTTTACATCTGTGAAGACTACAGGTTTTGCATTGATTACCTCTCCTGCCCTGGTGTGCTTGGCTCTCTTGATAGTTGGAAACACCATAAACATGATAAATTTGAATCCTAGGTTGTTAACATCCCCTTAAAATACTAGTGTTTTGTATGATTATTTTGCAAAAGCGTAATTCAAATTATAGTTTGACCTGTCACAACACAATACTATGCAGCAATGCACTGACTAGGCGAGGTGGTAATGGATAGTAATTCGTCAATGGTGTGTCTCTGGGTACTCCCATCGAAGTTTTTTATCCCCCTTCTTTTCACTGCTTTTGTTGTTGGTAGATTAGAATATAGGCATCCTTTGCTATTGTTGAGCAACTAAAATAAACGAGAAATATTCTAAAAATCAGAGGAAAGTTGGAAATGGCCTTCCTGCTTTGCTAACTCTTAAAAGGCTTCACAGAATGTGAGACAAATTGTTCCTGTGCTCTTTTATAATCATCTGATTCTTTGTAACTCTTCCGAGTTGGAAAACCAGCACTACAGGCGTAAGTAGCAGACTCTGTGCTACTTTCTTTTTTAAAAAAAATCAAAGAGCAAGGACAGTAAAACTAAATTAGGTGCTTATATTTTGTTTCCTTTTTGTCCTCATGATTTCTGACATTCGTCTTTTCACATTTTTCCAATTGGCAAGACTTGAAGGAGGTCAGAAAAGGGAGAAATGATGAGGTCATTTTGAGATATTACTGAATCCTCTGTGAGTTCTCATTGTGCTTTGGTTCCTTTCCAGCACTGCGAGTTTGTACTTGTAACTTGGAAAATCTTTGGCCTAGTTCTCACAAACTAACGATAAAGAGGTAAACCTGTGTCCTAGACTGTTCTGCTTTAGCCGCCAGTTGAGGACTAACAGGACTGAATGTTTATTCAAACAAAATAATTCCCTGCATGATAGACTGAATAAAATTAACTGTTTAGTTTACAAATGTACACCTACTTGTATCTACATTGTGATGTTGCTGTATCATGTAATGTTCTTATTAGAAACTATCTATCTATCTATCTATCTATCTATCTATCTATCTATCTATCTAGAAATCCTCCGGAGATAGAAAACTAACCTAAGAGACAGAAGGCTAAGCTAGAACCCCTAGACAATGTGAGAAGGAGTCATCCATTATTACATTTCCTCCTTTGGCTGCCCCATGTTTTCTTTAATATAGATGAAATTGCCCTCAAAACTTGGTTTGGGGCAGAGGGATGGTCTTATTAAACTATTTTCACCACCAGCAATTCTGGGGTTTACTAAGACCCTCTTCTCAACTGACTTGACTGGAATCATTTGCTAGGCTATAAATCTTCTGCTGCAGTAGCTAAGATACAAAGATCTGTTTAGCATTATGCAAAATCTTTTCCCCCCTTTAAACATTTGTCCCACATATGCTTTTTGAAATTGTCTTTAGTCGGGAGGGGATGACTCCTGTTCAGAAATATCAATTCTAACATTGCTTGCCTTCCTTCATGTTCACAGAACTAGTTTTACAGTACTTCAGATTGTGGCCATTGGATGGAACTTCCCACAGCCATCATGAACACCAATGGTCAGCTAGCCACCTGCTCCATATTATACAGCTGTGAGGAAAGAAACATATGGGCACAGGGCCATGTATATACTGTGTGCTGTTTAGTGTGCCAGCCTGCTTCCATATGGATCTGTTTCCTCTCCCACACAGACATCTGGTATCGCTGCACCAGTACTCCATGTGTCACAAGATTGGGTAGATTGGTTGAGAAGCGGTCATATGCAGTGCTGTGTCTCAGCCATAAGATTGGGCCTCATGATCTGCTGGGTCAAAAAAGTGTATGAACACTCTGGGCCTTATGGCTGTCTAAAGGGGAAGTGATGCTGGTAGATATGGGGAAGTTTTTACACAAAGTATTCTCTACAAATTAGTGATACCAATGTTGTTTGTACCTAATGAGATTTTAAAAATAATCATTCTGGCTACTGTTAAATATTTTTTTTCTTTTCTTTTCTGTAGTGAGATGCTTGCAACCAGTTCTTCCTTTTATCTTGCCACAGATAACAGTGCCTTGCAATTAGCATGTTGGAAAGCTTAATGCTGGATGATGCAAGAGAACCAGTCAAAAACTAAAGCTGCTTATTGGACCTTAAATAGCACGTTATACAAACATAGTAGATTCCTGTTTGCTGCTAGGCATGATTCATGGTCCACATTCATGCCAGTGCGGAGATTATGTTGCTGCGCTTTGCAGTCTGATATTTAAACTATGAGAATTCATAAAATCCTCTTCATTCTAAGGCCAGCTGTGTCTGCTGAGTGGAAAAAGTACTCGGGCTTCATTTGAAAGGGGGTATATCATCACAGCAAGCTCCTGCAAATACCTTGTGATGACATGCAAAGGATTATGAATCATACTAACTAAGCGAAGTCAAGGAGTTAAAAGCTATACAAGGTACTGACCTCTTGTCCACCATCCCATTTGCTGCCATGCAAACCGATTTTTCTGGCAGCGGGTCCTGGCACCAGATCATTCTCTGGAGGACCACTGACTGGAATTTGTTTTCCTAAGCGGTATTCAAGGCTCCCAGGCTGCTCTCTTTTCAACTTTCTCTCTGGTTTGGTGGGTATAACTTGAGTGTGTAGTCTGACTAGCTGAGCAGACATTTGTTGGCTTTGGGGTTTCTGGAAAATATGTCAAAGCGCTCAGTTGAAACTGGGGGTATGGCTGAAAAGGTTACTCCTGAACGAAGTGTCTTTTCATATAGATCCTGGAACAAATGGCGTTTATAGCATAATTATAGGGGCATATATTCACTGGAGCATTTTGTGCTCCTGGTTTGATATTTTTAGTACAGAAGCAGAAGCACAAAAATTGTCAGAAGAAAGCAAGTCCTATATTAGGCAGGATTTTGCTTTCCCCAGTGCTTCTTGGACTCAGGTTGAATGCTAAAGGAGAGCAGAGCTCTGGTGTGGATACAGCAACAGTCAAACTTAAACTGAGCCCTGTGAAGGAGCAGCGGCTCTGTCCCAATTGTAAAGTCCACCTTCATTGAAAGGTGTGACATCCTCAGGCTGGAGTGAGAACCAATTATTCACTGAACCACCTGAGGAGGATTAATAGTAGATAGAACAGCCTTGCACATAGTTATTTATGGGGCAGCCTCTCACAGGCAGGATTAAACTAGACTTTAAAATACAATATGGTTTAATGAACACAAGTGCTTTGTGCCTTCCTTGCTCTTGACTGTGCCGTGCAGGGAGGGAAGAAGACTGGAGGGGTGTCATGTGGAGGTGTGTGTGCCAGAGGGCCCTGGGTGCACAAATTTCTGCGGGCATGAACCAGGTGCCCTCACCTGGGTGCTCCTCTCCATCCGCTAAGGGTCTCGCCGGTCAGTCAGGTTTCCCAATGCATGGGTGGGCAGGCAGTTCATGCTTTCCTCTGGTTGGGGTAGTGTTGCCCCAGCGGCATCAGTGGCAATGGGTGGGCAGGTGTCTCCCCGTCCGGTGCACGTGCCCCTCGCCTGGTTCACACAAGCCGCTGGACAGTCTGACTTGGCATTCAATTTGCATTAAATGTGAACCCAGGTCTTTGCAGGTTCATGATTTGTTTCCTCCAAATAAACCAATGAGAAATTGTGGCTTCTTGTGGTTTGTTTGGAGAGAAACAAGCCATGAGTCCGGTTTCACACATAACAGGCAAGACAGACTCTGACTTGCTCCCGGTGTGTTTCCTCTGCCATGCAGCACAGTCAGGAGTAAGGATGGAGCAAATGCTTATTAAACCATAATTTATTTCAAACTATTGTTTAACCTTATGTGTGAACCAGCTCACTGCCTGCTTTTCTTTACTGTGGAGGTGGTGATGGTGTAGCTCCTCCCAACCTCAGCAGTGTATTAAGTCTAGAAGAGGGTGTGCGTTGAGCTTGCAGCTGCTGTGGCAGGATATTCATATACTGTCTCCCTGGTGGGAGAGGAATATGTGGAGTTTACCAGTCAAGGGCTCACCATAGTTATTCACCTCTTTGCCCTGGCTTTTTGACACTTATTTTTAGGACCCACCGCATTTTTGTGATTGTAAGTTGTTTAAAACCGTTTTTGAAATTGTGTTTTAACATTGTAACCCATCCATCCTGGGACCTTAGAGTGAAGGACAGGCAACAAATAAACAACAACAATGCAGTAGAATAGCAAATTGCCCAATATTTACCCTTAATCCAGCTGTGCATTGCAATTTGAGACCTGTAAATAAATGCCTTGCGGAAACTGTAAAATCTACAGGCCAGCAATAAAAGGTTGGATAGGCATCTGCTAGGAATCTTTTAAGTAGGGCAGTGTCTGTTCCAGTTCTCTCATTCCTTTTTTGTGGACCATTCTAGCATCTTCAGAATGATGTTAAATGCCAGAAGTGTGACAAAGAAAGCTGGAGATGACAGTGCAGGAAATAACACTCACAGACTCACTAACCACTTTATAGGCAAAGCATTAGACCTGGTGCCTGGTCATTGCTACATGATGTGATTATCTATCCCACAGAGCACTTGGCTGATTTATTTCTTGTTCATACAGGCTCTAGTCCTGGAGCAGGTGGGGGAGGGGGAGAGAAGAGAGCTCATTGCAAGGATATTAATAGCCCTTAGATCAGTTGGTTTTCTTTTAAGCACATCTGGGTTATTCCGTACATTAAGGCTTCCCCTTTCTGAGTCACTACACTCAGCCAAACGATTGCACTTTCTCTTTGCAAAGTTACTCATTCTCCAGGCTTCTTGTATTAATCAGACTGTATCTATAGTTTTCACCAAATAAGGTTTTAGAAGATTATAAATTAAGCAAGGGGGGGGGAACCAAAGGTCACTTCAAATGATACAGGTTCATGAACATAATATGCAAATTGTTTCTAGCAGGAGAACAAACCTTTATTCGGAATAGTTTTATTGACATGATAGTATGCATTTATTAAGAAGATTTCTATCCCACCTTTCTGCCCAAGCGTTGGCCTCCTGAGCAATTTACATTAAATATAAGATTTTTGTTTAAATAAGAAGGCAGAAGTGACTGTGCTCCAGCTGCCGCTCTTTAAAAGTTCTGTAGTAGCTAGATGGGGAAATAGTGTTTGTCCCCATTGGAAGTGAACTACCCAGCAACCAAGGCCAGGTAGCGCTAGATATTTTTGACCCTGGGGCTGGGTCACCTCCTTTTGGGGCAGCTGCATAGACTGAGGCTACTAGCTCTTCCTGGCAGTAAGGGTGCTTCAAGCAACTGGTGGACTATAATGTTAACTGTTTGCTCCCAATGTCTGTACCTCAGATTTGTGACTTTCTGTTTACTGAAATTGAATTTGGTTCCTTTTCTGCCTCCTTCTGCAAAGCTGAACAAACCCAAACCCCTGTGTTGCAAAATGTGACAATCTACAAAAATGCAAACGGAACACGCTGGCTAATAACTTTTGGTAAATATATAATCGGTATGATGTCATTCAAAATATACGAATATATACATACTAGTGAAGATCATATTGGTAGATCAGTGCTCACTGAATAATTATGTATATTTCATTGATAATTATTCGCTGATGAAGACTTTATTCCGAAACAGTTGAACTATTCCGGATGCACTGTCCTTTTGAGACTTTGGAGAGACGTCTTCCTCTGAGAGACAGTTTGGCGTTCCTTGCTATTCATTGGTTGGTTGAATCTTTGTTTGACTCTGATACATATAATAACTTGCAGTTACTTGTATATTTTGTGAGATGTGTTGTATGATATATATATATTGTTTTGAAGTGGCTTATTCGTACATTTTGAATGACATCATACCGATTATATATTTACTAACCTCAGTGCCTAGGACTTGCCGATCGTATGGTCGGCGGTTCGAATCCCCGTGGTGGGGTGAGCTCCCGTCTTTCGGTCCCAGCTCCTGCCCACCTACCAGTTCGAAAGCACCCTTAAGTACAAGTAGATAAATAGGTACCGCTTTATAGCGGGAAGGTAAACGGCGTTTCCGTGTGCTGCGCTGGTGCAGGCTCGCCAGAGCAGCTTCGTCACGCTGGCCACGTGACCGGAAGTGTCTCCGGACAGCGCTGGCCCCCGGCCTCTTAAGCGAGATGGGCGCGCAACCCTAGAGTCGGACACGACTGGCCCGTACGGGCAGGGGTACCTTTACCTTTTATTAGCCAGCATGTTGCATTTGCATCCTTCTGCAAAGCTAGCAGATATTTTCAATAAAAGAGGCAGCTTTGAATGGTTCTTGATATAACTTGCTTTGTCCTAATATCCAACATTATCATGCCTGCTTTGGGTTTTTGGAGTAAAGATGCATGTTGCTCTTTACCCATGTAACTTGAGCACCTTTACTAAATCACAGTCTAGTTCAGGCTTTTGTAGTTAGTCACTTACCTGATCTACTTTGTTGAATAAAAAATGGACTCCTATGGAAAGAAATAAGAAAGTTGGCATAGCAGTGAGGGGAGAGAGTAGTTGAGACAAGGGAAAGGATGGTAAAGAATCATGCTCGAGTTGGAACTACAGTAATTAGACGTTACAGAGGAAATCACTGGTTCCCAACCCTGGATTTGCCCCTGCAGTTAATGTGAGAGTTGGATATGGCATTTGCAGAACAGAAAATTGGTGTATGGAAGGGAGTATTTAACTCTTCCCCCACTCACAATACTTAAAAGTTTGGTCGCGCCCCCCCAGCCAAGCTCCAAAATTGTAAGTTAATTCAGCTAGCAAAATGGCAGCTGAGGTGGGGTGGGTGGGGTTTGCAAGCATTGGCATAGGAGGCATAAAGCATTTGCTCCTCCCACCTGCCAATCATCTCTACATTTTAAATGGTCTCATCCAATTTGGGAGGTGGTTGAAACCATGCATTTGCCCAAATGACGTCTGGTTCCAGCCTCAGCAAATAGAAAGGAAGTGTGCATGATTGTCCCTGGAACTTCAGTTGCCCACTGGATTCAGCTGGCCTCCTCAAGATGTAGTATACGCAAACGGTGCTTAATCCTGAATTTAACTCTCAATAGTATTTGAATGATGCCGGCATTGATCTGCTGCTTTCTCTCTGACATTATAAAGGAGGCAGTGCTCCACAGAGCCACTGGTGTTCTGTTTACTTCAATGTTGTTTCAGTTCATGGGCATTCAGCAATAGTGCTGCTAGCGCTAGCGCTTTCACATGGTAGCGAATCACTAGGGGACTTGGGCAGAGAGACCATCACTGCTTATTTGAGGTGGAACATCTGCTGAGTTGCACTTGCAACAGAATAGCTCGTGGTTAGCTCTGGTTGTCAGAAAAGATTGTTAAGTTTCTATTCACAAAAATGGTAGAAGGATGCATGGCACTGTCGATTACTGTATAGGAAATAAAATATCATCTAAGAGTGAGCCTGAGCTATGTCTCCAGCTACCAGTTCCTTGTTTGCCTGACTCTAAATCTTTGGGTGATCTATGCTATAGGAATTCCTAATTTTGTATAGAATATTTTCTTTCTAGGCTGTATCTGACTTCCCTTGTTGATTTGTAGGGCATTTGTTGTCTGTATAATATCAGGTACTTACTGAAAAACAAAAGATACCACCAATGAAAGGGAAACTCTTGGCCAAAAACAACTCCATTTTATTCCAAGGACACCTAGTGTGTGGATTTTATAACTGCAGGCATATTGTTAAACACATTCCATAGGCAAACTCAACCATGATTGCCAGCTCTTGTAATTTTAGTAGCTTTCAACCCTTACAAACCTTTTTGAATAAGTTTTACATCCTTCATGGTTGTGAAGGACAACAGTATTCCATACATGCTTAAAAGCAAAAATTCAGGCCAAAAGACTGGTTTTAGAAATCATGAACAATCATGGTTTGTGCGTTCAGCCTAAACATTTTGATTTTGTTTGAACATTGAGATTTGAAAACAATTGGCATAAACTCCTGAACTGCGTTTATTTAAGTTCTGCTTGTGTAGAATAGTTCACCCCTCTGCAGTTGAGGACGCCCTTTAAAACTTATATATCTTTAGCAGCCCTAGAGCTGGGGTGAGAAACGTTTCCACCCCCTCCCCATGCCAGTGGTGGGGAGGGCTGCAGCCAAAAGTGAATGGGGCAACCCCACTCCATTTCTTTCTTACTCACTTGCACACCACCCACCCACCCATTCACATACGCATAAGCCTGCAATTTGTGTTGAAGGTGGAAATGCCACTCACTGCTCTCCAAAGTAAATTGCAAGTACAGGCCCCCTAATCCACACTGAGATCCTGGCATAGGGATCCCGCTCAAAGATTAGAATTGCATACAAGTTACTGGTAGACGTAGTGAAAGGGGCACATTTGTAGGAAGTGAGGAATTAAGCCTAATAGGACACCACATAGGTTCTCAAAAACACGAGTCTTGAGGTTCCTGCTGACATTTCAGAAAATCCAACAATGTGCATTCAGGTCTAATTACGTATTTTGAAGTCTGATGTTAAGATCCAAAGGTTAGGATATTGTCTTAGAACGGAGAGTAGGTCAGAGGAAGATAGACAAAACGTAAAGAAAAATGAAATTTGATTTGACAGATCATCTGAATGAAGCAAAGCAAAGCATGCATGCATGCATAAATAAATAAATAAATATCATATCACATACCTCTGCCCCTTCCCTTGTCATAAGCACACATGCACTAGACACATTCTTACATATCCTCTCACAGACCAAGCCATGCAGGCACGCACACTCATACATTCACTCCCAGAGGGAGTGCTGAATTCACAGCACTGAGATCCCTATGCCTGTTTAAGAGATGGTGTGGGATGACTGACAGGTGGGCAAGGGCCACTGACATGGGCCTGGCTTGCTAGATTGAGGGAACCGGTGGGCCAGAGGTTCCCCATTTACATAAATGAAAAGATTAAGGAAACGTGAGAAGCTGCAAATGGCTTAATGCAGACAGAACGTTTGTTAATGACTTCCACAGCTGTGTGCATAATTATGCAGCACATTTTTGTAGCGATTTCTTGGTCTGTTGTAAAGTTGCTTTCATTACAGAGGCCCTGCATACAGATTTTCAATGGGGACATTTTTCTGTGGCATGCTGAATATTACAAAGTGGAATCTGAGCGTACTAAGAATTTCCCTGACAAAGCAGTAGCATTCAGATCAGACAAAGTTGGAGCCACTGTTGTTTACACTTGTGAGAACAATGCTTTGGTATTTAAAGGCTCCCAGGCATTAATTCCCATAGCATTGCCCCCTTCCCCAGGGTGAGGAACTGGCACAATTTACTGCTAACTCTGCCTAAGCCCCCATCATCTCAACAAATACAGTTTATTCTGTCTAAACGTTGAGCTTAAAGGAGTCCATAGTGGAGAAAAATAAGTTTGCATTGCTTTTTTGAATTAGATTTGATAGTTGAGATTGCAAGTTATTAATACTTTAAAACATTTTGGAGTACAAAATGTGTTGCTGTCCTTTATTTCTTCTTACAAAAGAAAAACCCCTATAAGGTAGAAAAATGTGCTTTTTCTGTCATGTATGCAGATTGGAGCGGGGGGTGTGTCTAAAATATAGCCATGCGGTAGAAACTCCCCATGTGGCAAGCACTTTGTTTAAATTACTTTGTATGTAACTTGCCATCGTGAGAATTTTCTAAACCACATGGGAAGCCACTTCATACAAATTGCTTATCGTGTGAAATTCTGTCTGTTGTACTACTTCATGTGGCTACAAATATGCAATTTGCAGGTTGGGATTGGGCATATTAACAAATATTTTACCAGGAACCTGATGTGGCTAAACTATGTTTTGCACAAGGCTGGCAAATCCATGTTTTAAACATGGTAGGTTGTCTGTGTAATCATTGTTAGATGTAGGTTTGACTCAGGCTCTACAATCAATTGGTTCTTACGCTGTGGCCTTGAGCCCGTAAGACCGCCTAAGCAGCCATTTGCCTCGCTGGACAAGATTATATTGTGTGTTGGCTCCAACCAACATTGCCTTTTTCTTTTGCTATTTCAGCTCAGATTGGGTGGAGATCATCGAGCCCCGTTCTCGAGAGAGAATGTATGTCAACTTGACAACCGGCGAGTGTGGCTGGGAGCCACCGTCCAACCTCAGAGTTCGTCAGTCAGATGAGAACCAGTGGTGGGAGCTCTTTGACCAAAACAACAACCGTTTCTACTACTACAATGCCATCACGCAGCAGACAGTGTGGCATAGGCCACAGGGTTGTGACATTGTGCCACTGGCTCAGCTCCAAGCCATGAAACGCAATTCCAAGTCTGACTTCAGGACATCCCAGCACAGGGGCAGCACAAGTAGTGATGGGCGAAACACTCCTGTCCAGATGGCTCTCTTGCAGGAGATGGAGAAGGGTAAAGAGGACAACAGCCTGGAGAAGAGACCAGAGACTGGAAGGTAACAGTATTCTCTTTTATATAACTAATTAAAAGGGCCCATCCACATTCCAGCTTCTAGGAAAAGTCATAGGACAGAGATAGTCCCAAGGTGATCTGGTTGCTGACTATGGAAAAAAAGGCAAGTTGAAGTTGTCTGTCCTACTCAGGAAGTGCCCCTTGAGAAAGATTTTTGAGAAAAAGTAACTGGACTCAAGGGTATATAAAACAATCTCAGCAAATCTCATTGTAAGAACTTTTGAATGCTGTGTGAATCAGGGTGTTTGAGCTGGACTAAGGAGACCTCAGTCCAGTATATGTGAAGGAGCGTCTCCACCCCCATCGTTCTACCCGGACACTGGGGTCCAGCTCCAAGGGCCTTCTGGCGGTTCCCTCACTGCGAGAAGCCAAGTTACAGGGAACCAGGCAGAGGGCCTTCTCGGTAGTGGCGCCCGCCCTGTGGAACACCCTCCCACCAGAGGTCAAAGAGAACAACAACTACCAGACTTTCTGAAGGCAGCCCTGTTTAGGGAAGCTTTTAATGTTTGAGGCATTACTGTATTTTAATATTGTGTTGGAAGCCGCCCAGAGTGGCTGGGGGCTTCCAGCCACTCTGGGCGGCTTCCAACACAATATTAAAATACAGTAATATAAAATTATTATTATTATTATTATTATTAAAAATCACCCAGTCACGGTGATATTGGGACACGAAATGGTCTCCTTGGGGAAGTGGTAAAATACGAATGTAATAAGCAATAGTCAGTAAACCATCACTTGAAGGAAATTTTGCTGAACGTAGCTTGCATGGGAAAGACAGAGTTGGAGAGCAACTGCAAAGGTTGAAGTTCAGTTGCTTAACTAGGCTTTTGTTTTTGAATGTGAGAGAAAGGACTTGAAATACCGTAATCTCTTATGCATTAACATTAATGAGCATCCCCCCCCCATTCTGTTCTTCATGAGATTAGCATGGTTGTGTGAAGAACGGGTAAAGGCTGTAGGTTGGCATGAGATGTGTAACACATTCCTTTGCATGTTTACTCAGAAGTAAACCCCATTGTGTTTGACAGGCTTGGTTACAGTTACATGTGTGTAGGATTGCAGCTTTAAACTGTCCCCCTGAGAGTGGGTGATCTATGCTTTTACAAGTTAATATATCCATGAAGGATTGTGATTCAGAGCAGAGAATAAACTTAACAACAATATCATTTTGTAAAAATAATTATGTCTAGAAAAACTTGGGGCAGTTGCAGAAATCATCATGAAATGTTTTCAAAACATTTCTAGTCTGTTGTGTGTTGTTAATGATCATTGTGTTTCATTTGTCCTCTGTTTTGTAAGATTTCTGTGAACACAAAAGCGACTTGGAAGTTATCCTTGATTTTGCTGATATTGAAAGCTTTGTAGTCATCTTACTTTCTGGATAAGGATTAGATGAACTCCAACTCATTTGACTTACAGTCAGTTCAGACATAATAAACTGGCACTAGTATTTTGGTGCTATCATATCCTGGAATGCAATCCAAGCCTCTTTCCAACTGCTTATAACAATTGCGTTCATTGCCTTCAAAGTCCACTAAATCATTTGATAGAGAGCAGAGCACTAGGCACATGTGCAGAATGGCCACAAATGTGGAAATATGTCATATTCTGTTTTCAACAAACAGGGCCGTCTTAAGCATATCCGGCGCCGTGGTGCAAAGATCCCTCTGCCCCCCCCTTTCCCAGAGTTGCTAACCTTTTTTAGGGAGGACGGTGCCGCCAGCAACACGCCCAGCTTCATGGGGCTGGAGGAGGCGGGCAGCAGCTGGAGGGCAGCTCCTCTGGCGGGGAAGAGGCGGAGGCTGGACGCGGCGGCTCCCAGCTCAGCTGGCTGCTTTGTGCCATGGTGGCCATGGCAGGCGGAGGCTCCGGGTGCGGCGCTGCTTCAGCGTGGCATGGCAGAGGCAGGCAAAGGCGGGGAGCTGATGCTGGGAGGCGCCACATCCAGCCTCCGCTTCTTCCCTGGCGCCCTCCAGAACTTGGCGCCCTGCGCCACTAGCCTCTATGGATAAGACGCCCTTGTCCAGGTTTTACCCAGACAGATCTTCTTTCCTGAGTGCTAATTATGAGGCCTAAAAATTGAATAAAGTAATTAACTTCCCTTTATTCTTCCTGCGAACACTGGTACCTGAAGCCCTTGTAAGGTGTTTAGAATGGACTCAGCAAGTAATTTTTTAGCTAAGAACTGCCCCTATGGAAAGTCCCCCAAAAATGTAGAGTCCAGTATTCTGTTTCCAGGAGAATCCAGCTCAATGATTCATAAGCAGGGCATGAAGGCAGCAGACATCCCTGTTGTCTTGTCGCCGCACCCTAAGTATATGGTTTCTAGTCTGAACCTATTCTGTCCTCCATTCTGGTGGATTGACAAAGCTGTAACTCTCTGAAAAGTGAGATCACATTCCGTAAGCAGAGTTTCCAGATTTTGGCCAGGACTTGGAATGGCAAAATCCTTTCTTCAGGCTGCAGCTGTCAGCCCATTCTTTCTTTTGCTGGCTAAGCCTTGCTGGAGTGTTGTGCTGGAGGCACTGAGAGCCGTGCTTGAAGTTGTAGTGCTTAAACTTGTCAACAACTTGCTGAAGAAACTCAAAGTGGCATTTCATTTGTTTAGGTAGCTCACATTTTCTGTTCCCCAATAAGTCAGCCCAAAAATCATGGAATTCATTTCTTGCGCAGACTTGGCCAGCTGCCAGTGTGCATTTTGGTAGCAAGTAACACTGCATTGTAAGAAAACAAGTTCGTTGCTTCTAGCCAAGGGTGTTTCCCTAGCACTATCTACTCCAGTTTTAAGCAATATTTAAACCTTCCCCCATTGACACAATTTTTAACTCTACTATAGGGCATATAGACATTAAAAAAAATAATCTTTATTCCAAGTATCATTACACAACCAGCATGCATTTTAATGTATATAATGTAGAGCTCAGTTTAATTATATATAAAGAGTATTTTATTGATGATTAGTTTTTCTGTTACCAGTAAGATAATATCCCTATATGTGAATCCTATTTGTTCTGAAGTTTTATATGTAAAGAAACCTACAGATCTTGCATTCTTAATCTAGAGGGCTTGCTGAAGGGCAATCAGGATTTATTCCTTTCTTTGTGCCTCCCGAAATGAAATTTGTTGTTTTATGCAGGCAAGAGAGGGGATCACGTAAGGCAACAATGAAGGAATTTATCCCGAGTACAGACCAACACAAGGGGACAATAGGTTCTGTTCAACATAGCACTGAGCAAAATGTTCTGTCAGTGCAAGGATTTCTCCTTGTGCAATGGAATGTACTGCCCCCATGTGCTCCCTAAAATATGTTCTGGGACTTCTCCCAATGCATGGGAGCAGATCTGGGGACAGCACAGAGCTCACATGGGGGAAAGGAAAGCAGGGGAATCCCAATGCATTAGCACTAATCTTTGTGCTAGTGTAACTATTATTTGAATGCCACCCAGTGATTTTAATCAAAGTCATATAGTTCTATCAAGGACTGTTAGCCTTGATAGCTAACCAGAACCTCCATGTTCAGAGACAATATGCAACTGAATACTAATTGCCAGGTGTTTCTCCTGGCCTTGGCTATGGCAAAATCACGAGTGATGTAATCATAGTTCAGAAATCTGATAAATTCGCTGTTGGTGACCGAGAGGGACAAAGCTGTGAAAGGCTCTTTCATGACGGATCAGAAGACATTCTTTACCCATTTTAGAAGAGAGAAGGAACATTTTACCATTAGTACCCAAATGCAGTTGTGACATTTGGGAAACATTCTGTCATGCTTAGCTCTGACATGGCGTCAAACAGAATCGTCAGAGGACCAACTAGCCACCTTGCAGGTCAAGGACTTTGAGGATCAGACAAGGTCCCTTGGAACCAGTTCTGAGAATCCTCTTGAGTTGCCTTTCAGTTGCTGGAAACAATGGAGATTTCTGGCTCCTTGGTCCCAAACCCATTCTCCCCTCCTTGCTGAGCTGCACCTTGCCTGGGATCCCTGTGGCAATGACCTTGGACTATTGCCTAACCTTACTTTTGGATCATGTTTTGAACCTAAAGTGAGTTTTCCGTGCTTGACCCTGGTTTGTTTGGACTGCACCACACCTTCAACCCTACTCACCTTTATGAATGTTTTGCTAAGAGGATTATACCATTCTCTCACATTGGATTCTATAATAACATGGTCCAGCCAAGTAGACTTTTTTCACTGCTGGCACTTCAGCAAACCAACATGTCCCCAAAAAAGGATTTGAGCATTATGCATGCGTTTGGTATATTTTTTGGGGGGGAGGAGCAAATCTCCCAAATGAAACTGCTTCAGGATATCAATCCACAACACATGATACTTCTGCTATGTGTATTAGACTTTGAAGATTAGACTACTATAGCCCATTTCCACATATAACACTTTAAAATGCTTACTGAGACAGTCTTCGGGTTTTTAAAAATGCCTTATTTATTCTTCCCTGGGTCCAAGATGGCATACATGGATTTCCCTAAGAGTGACAGGCCCAAGGTCTCAAATGGAAAATTGAGGAATTACAAGATATAACGGCCTTATTAGCCTAATAGCCTTATTAGCCTAATAATCCAGCCCTGCCTGCTCTTTGAACATGGAACTGTGCAAAATGAAGTGTAGATTGTGCTTAAAAAAAAAGTTGATCCCTTCCACACCTATGGGGAGCTCAGTGGGAACTGGGCTTTTTCAAACCACACTCACCCAAAAACACTGTTTTCAGAAATAAATTGACATCTTTAAAACCATGTTTTCAGTCTTGGGATCACATCTACTGAGCACATAGGCATTTGTATGATTTTTTTCCAAGGGACAGTGGCAAAGTAAATACTCTCCCTGCCCTAAAAACTAAAAGATGATCATATTGTTATGCAATCACTTAAAATGCTACTAAGGAAGATAATTGGGAAGAAACTGGCAACTGAACCCTAGGCAGAATTTTACATGGACAGATGGTTTCATGCCAAAACAAATGTTTAGCAGCACATTTTTGGCTGGTGTGGCAAATAAAATAAAACTTAAAAATTATTTTATAGCAGTCACTACATGCTAATTCAAAAACCACAAAAATGGTAGGATGCTACTTTGTGTTTGTATTATGACTAACTTGCAGATCAAAATGCATATATGAGCTTTTAAGTTATTCAGAATTCTTATTTAGGTAAGATAGTTAACTGTGTGTGTGTGTGTGTGTGTGTGTGTGTGTGTAGATAAGTAGATGGGCGTGGGGAAAAGTAGGTGTTTCTGGCATGATATAAAGTCTGGCTTATCATTATTGCTATTTTGCTTTGGTTCCCCCTCCCCACCCCTGCCAGCCTTAGAATGGTGGAAGTATTCACAGATATGATTAAGTTAAGACTAGTCCGTCTGCTAAAGTCACACAAAGCCCACTGGGACTAAGCAGAAATGGACATGGCTCCTTTTGAAAATACAAAAACCAGTCTGTGTCTGTCCCTGACATTCATTATGCTTGAATCTAAATACAACATTAACCTCAACCTGATAAATATCTCTATGAAAATCAAAAGCTTTGCAAGCTGCATTTTGAAACCTTGGCTGGTCCTCATAAAAAGGGTATTACATTCACTGACTGGCAACCCAACTGAAGTCAGACATATGATTGTATTTGAAAAAAGGGTTTGTTTGCTAAAACTAAGTCTACAAGGTTAATCATTTCCATGGTGATATTTCTCCATGTTCTGAGCGGGTGTTTCAGAGCAATAAGGTGAGCTTTTGCTACTGATTGCCCTTCTTCCAACTGTTAATTTGTGTATCTTTTGTGTATGAAGCTGAGAGTTTTTCAGGTAGTGAGAGCACTTCTCTTATTCTCCCTTTTTCTTTGGATCCCAAACCTAACAGCTAAACTCCATTTCTCACCTTCTTTCCCAATGAATTTCTGTCTCTTTAAAAAGCTTCTTCCCTGCTCCATGGCAGATTTGGATTAGTTAGCAGGGCCCCTCTTAAATCTCCCAGCTATTGCATGAGCCTGAGAATTACTAGGGTCTGCTGCTTGAAGTAAAATAAAACAAATCTGATGACACAGAATTTCAGTGAGGCAGAACTGAGACAGAAGTGCAGACAAAATGTTATAAAGCTATAAGTTCACATAATCCCATATGAACAGCTGCGGATGACGTTTTTTAATCGTTGTCTGATATAGACAAAGACAACTGCACAAAAAGGATATAACACCTGTTGAAAACTGTGCAGAATGCAAGCCCTTTTGCATTTTTGACACACGTATAGAGTTGGCACCTATGAGGCTATTTTTCTAAACGAAAGCTGGCAAAGCCTAAAAGAATTATGCAAGCTGGCAGCCTTTCCCCCTGGTGGTGTTGAGACGCATCTGTTCTAACCTATCAGTCTGTTACATGGAGAGTTCTCAGGTTTCAACAACATGGCAGGTGGAAGAGCTTGCCTTGAGACCAGCTTTCATAGAGGAGGAAGAAAGCAGTGCTTAAAATAGAGAGGTGAAATAGCAGGCTTTGCACTAGCTGCATTCATTTCTTAGGGCGTAATCTTGACTTTTGCACACTTGTGTTTTTTTGTTTTTTTTTAAAGGCCAGCCTTTTGCACCAACAGTGCTGTAGCTTTGCCATTACAAAGTAGTATGTTAATTCACAGGACAAACTTGAGAAATGCCCTTGTCCGAAGATGTTGGGGTGCGGGGGGGGGGCGATCCTGACATTGCCTGCCTTCTGGAGTACTTCTACTGCTCCTTAGAGTCTTTTCCTCTACCAATTGAGCTACCAAGGCGGATAGCTGAAGCTCTCCAGGCAGCTTAGAATATATTTAAAATACAATAAAAAGGACAATGGAACAATGTTTTCTAGAGCTGAGCAAAGGTGTATAGAAAACTCCCTCCCTCCCCCACCAGTTCTCTGTTGTTGCAATGTGGCAATCTGCAGCTGCAACTCCTGGCCTAGAACTGACTGTTGAAGCAACCAGGTATTAATTAGTCCCTCACAGGCCAAGGCCTCCTCATTGGGCGGTGGCGGCTGCTGCTGCTATATTGCTATCTCTCCTCACAGCCTTAGGCTCTGATGGTAGATGAAGGAGGAACTGTGGGAGTAGAAATGTTAGGAGGCTCCCAGTCCTCAAATGTTCCAGCTGTGTACAGTGGTACCTCAGGTTAAGAACTTAATTCGTTCTGGAGGTCCGTTCTTAACCTGGAACTGTTCTTAACCTGAAGCACCACTTTAGCTAATGGGGCCTCCCGCTGCTGCTGCGCCGCTGCTGCACGATTTCTGTTCTCATCCTGAAGCAAAGTTCTTAACCCGAGGTACTATTTCTGGGTTAGTGGAGTCTGTAACCTGAAGCGTATGTAACCCAAGGTACCACTGTACAATGGAACCTTGTGTTACGTACCATCCTCTTTGAGAATACTTTGGGTTATGAGCTCCCGGTTGCAAACTTTCCCCGGGGATGCGAGTAGATGGGAGGTGCCATCAGCGAAAGCGCACCTTGGGTTATGAACGGTTTGGGCCTAAGAACGGACCTCCAGAATGAATTAAGTTCATAACTGGAGGTACCACTGTACAGCACTGTTGTATGACAGCTGGGGGGGGGGGGACATAATCTGGGCAGGTGAGCAGAGCAGGTGACAGGCAGAACACTTGTTTGCAAATATCAGGCGGCATCAGCTGAAGCTAATGAACAGTTTCCTTCTATTTCCTATTACCAAACAGTTGCCAATACAAGAGCCAGCACGACCAGGAAATGTTAGTCTATTCTTCAATTTTTGCCTATGCGAAAGCTTTATTCCGAATTCATCAGTCTGCAGCATGAAATGCAGTCTGGTTAACCTACATAATGTTTTCATTTCTGTTTCCAGTTAATTATAGCTTTTGTGTGGTTGCTTAGGCCTCATGGTTGTAGTCTTGAGTTAAGCTACCTGCAATAAGACTCACCACAGATTAACCAAACTATATCATATATACTAGGAACGAACTCAATTATCCGAGTGCCGTTCCACGGCACCACCCACCCACAAAATATTCCAAAACAGTCCAACAAGGGCGTAGCATGCTCAGTGGTGATGGAATGCTGGCTGGCTGTTTTGGGGGGAGGGAATAAAGTAGTTGGGAAACACTTCACACTGCAACATCTTATTGCAGATTGCACTTGTAAATATGTAACACTAACCCCCCCCCATCAGTTTTCTGCCCAACCAAGCAGGTTGCTCATACATGGTTTACTGGAACTTATGCCAGACTCAAAGTGGGTCAATATCTGGATGAAGACTGAGTAATTTAATGAATTAATTGCATCAGTTAGTTAACCAAGTGGTCTTTTGATGAAGCAGCTGAGTTTAAATTTGGTTGAATACCTGGTACATTTTATTATATATTGCTTTTTGTATAAAGTACTGAGGGAACAATACTTGGAACAAATTTTTGGGAGGTATGTGGAGAGTTCCTTCCATGAGGCTCTAAACTTTTTGCTCTGTAGCCAAGACAGACACGTTACTGTAAAGACTGCATGTTTTTTAACCCTAGTAATTGATGATAGAAATTTTTTTTAAAGGAGAATACTGTGTCTTGCTAGAGATATTCAGAATTTTAAGTTTGTTACTGTTTATATTTTATTCAGATTTGTGTAACTTTGATTTATTTGAACATGTGTTAAAATAGGGGCCACTTTTTCATGGTAAACACTGATTTGCCTATGAATTTTAGAATCTTACATTTGTTTATGTTGCACAATATATATTTTTTATTTGGAACTCTCTCAATTTTGTTTACCTTGACTTGTGTTACTTTCATATGGCTATGTACTTCTCTTTCTTAAACCCTCTTGCTTTGTGATGGTCTGATGACAAATGAATCCAAGTGGCGGTGGCAGAGAGAGTTGGGTAGTTAGAACAAATGGTCAGGAAACCCAAGGAATTTAATCCCCAGTTCTGCTCTTCAGAAGAATTAGTAGCAATCACAACAGAGAACAGTTAATTTGATGACTCCCCAAAAGTATTTTTAGCTTGTCTTCAGAAAAGGAAATATTTTTATTTCACAACAAAGAAACAAAGGGAAACACACAGGGCTGCATCCTGCATATGATAGGATACAAGCGAGCAAAATATGCTTAATATAAATTGGCATGGCAAATACGACTACGCCAAGTTTGCTCAGGAAAAGCTTATGGAGAGGCAAGAGTCACTGTTTCTCAGAAAAATCCCAAAATTGTAACTTTAAGGAGTTATTACTCAAAAGCATATTTACCAATGGCTCAAAATACATTGGAAGAACACAAAGTTGAGTAAGTATAATCACACTTACAATCTAAGCCATCCAAGTTGACAGCCACCCCTACAATTTAGGAATTTGGGGGTTGTAATGCAATTCTCTGGATTTGGTGAGAAGATGGGCAATTGCTAATTGCAGATAAACTGGTGGTGAGTTGCATGACTGTTACAACACATGATTTTCTGGAGTTCATAATAGTAGTGTGGAACTGCATATGGACCTGGATCGAATCCCAAGACTCATTTGAAAGAGAACTCATTTATTTACTATGCTGGGAGGAGCAGCATAAAAAACCTTCTCATAAGCAAGAATAATCCCACAATATGAGAAAGCAGCCAGATCCTCTGTAGCGATGAGGCATGATAGCATTTAAATGGTTGCTATTTTTACTTTTTGTTTCATTTGTTTTCCTCCTCCTTTCAAACCTTATAGAAATGTCACCCTGGCATTTGCCCTTGGGGAGTGACACATTCAGTTCCAGGAACTTTAAAGGCAACTCTGAATATATGCAAATTATGTGGGTGGAAATCAGTGGAGTGCAGCTAAGCCAATCATTATGTCAGCACAAGCATTTCTGTTTGCCCTCCTCCACCCCACCAAATGCACTGTTCTGTGGGTTTTCCCTATCCTCCAGAGTGGATTTGGGGAGGAAAGCCCAGTTACGCTAGTGGGAATCTTTATACAGTGGTACCTCAGGTTAAGTACTTAATTCATTCCGGAGGTCCGTACTTAACCTGATACTGTTCTTAACCTGAAGCACCACTTTAGCTAATGGGGCCTCCTGCTGCTGCCGCGCCGCCGGAGCACGATTTCTGTTCTCATCCTGAAGCAAAGTTCTTAACCCGAAGCACTATTTCTGGGTTAGCAGAGTCTGTAACCTGAAGCATATGTAACCCAAGGTACCACTGTATTGGCTTCCACTAGCGGAAAAGAGGTAGTTGAATCCAGCCTACTGACATTAGTAAGATGTGCATGTTTAAAATCAAATTCGCTTATATCATATTTCTAAAGGACCTGAGGTTTACTAGGTGTTGAATAAAGTTTTTAGTTTTTTTAAGGAAAACCTGCCCTGCTCACAAGCTGTAGAATCTAATAGAGATGGGGAAGGAAGAGGAAAAATAAGCAAACTCTTATTCTTAAAGGTTTTCTCGTTAGAGCCCATCCTTTATTGTAGTTCCTACATGACATAAGAAGAAAAGAAATGACTGCTGTTACAGTGTAGAAGTAAAATGCATACAAGGGAAAACAAACAGGTGTTGAACTTGTAGATTCCTCAGCATTCATTAGAAGAGCAAGGGAGGACACTGCTAAAAAATTAAGCCCACCGGTTTTCTCTTTGCTGAGTGGGACAAAGTCTTCCTTTCCCTCAAGACTCAACAGAAATCAGCAGACAACAAAAATATGATCTTTACTCACCACTGAAAAGTAGCACTGTAGAGACCATATGCAGTGTTTGGATGTTGAAAAATAAATGTCCGGTGTCCTATGGAGTTCAACAGGGGAGGGCTTGTCCAAGGGATAGGGGACAGACTCCCTGAGAGCAGCATTTTCCTGTTGCAGGTATGATTTATTATTTTTCCATTACTAACTTGAATAGCTCCGATAGAAACAAAGGAAATGCCTGCACAATGGTTTGATATGGAAGTTGTTCCTAATACAAAAATTGTGGACAGAACAATACTAAGTGTGTTGTATCCTGGCGAGCAGGATTAACCTCCAGGCTGGTGTAGATGATGGGGCTCTCAATCCTAGGGCCTCTCAGAGCAAATAAGGATCTTTGAAGCCATTTGGTTCAAGGCCACTCACCAAAACATCTCAGAAATGCATTGTTTGGGGGCCTACTCCTGGCAGAAGCAGCACCAGCAGTAGATATCTGCCCACGTATCATTCCATGGACATACCATCCTCCTCCATGGCGGATGCATGCATACCCAACCTCTTCACTGGAGGTCCAGTTGGATATTTGGATAAAACTTTTGACTGTATTTTATACTTGAAGGTAGTATTGCATTTTTTGCTTTATTTTCCTAAATGCTTTATTTTCCCCATACAGAGACACCCCTACCCGGTGGCAGCCTTTACCAGGGACTAAAGCAGCCATGCTGGTCAAAGTCAACAGCCTGAGACAAGTTAATTCCACCTCGAGCAATTCGCTTCAGATGCAGAACAGCGCAGAAACCAGCAGCCAGAAATCTCTGCATGCAAAACAAGTTATATATGCCCAACCTCAGGCTATAACCCCAAATCCAGCAATGCAGAAACCAGGAGCTTCAGCAGAAACAAAACAGTCAATGCAGATTAAGAAGACAGAGAATGGAGGGTTTTGTCTAGTGTTAACTAATGGGCTCAGTAGTCCTTCAGGAAGTCAGACGCAAACATCACAGCCTTCATCTCCCAAGTATGCTTCTCCGGCACCAATATATGATGAGCCATCTATTGATTCCCCAATTTATGATGAGCCCCCTGTAGATATGGACACTGGGAGTGTAAATGTGAATGGGACAACTCCACAAATGTCGCCAAGCAACAGCTTAAATAAGAAACCCCAACCAGTTAAATTATTACAGCATCCAAGTATGCAGCAGCACCAAGCTGGAAAAAAGCATGTGAGAAATCCATCTGCAACAGAGTACAGCCCTGTTGGAAGAGAGTATATTAAACATATGGTCAATGTTGACCAATCATCCAGAAATCCTAACTCTACAGGTGTGATAGTTGATGGCGTTGCTAAACCACAGCTAGGGCAGCTTAGTTCCAGGGACAGCTTCAAACACTCTTGGAAAATCTTGGAGGCAAACGTTCTCAAAAATATGGAGGCCCACCACAGTCGGCAAAACAGTCTTCAGGTTCAAGAGTATCCTACAGTAATAAGTCAGCAAGACTCTGGCTATTCAACAGGACCTTCTCCAAGCCTGAGAAAGAGAAAAGGAAGGCGACAGGCTCCTGGCCAGGGAAGACCTGGCTCTGTGGGCAGCAACAGTGAACTCAGTGCTCTGAATGACAAGCTGATTGCAGAAATGCGTGCTGTGGTGAATCGATCAGCAGCCTGCAGAGGAAGTAAAAGTAGCTTAGATGCAGAAATGCTGGAAAATGCTAGTTTGCCAGAGGGTAACAAAATTAAGTTTCAGTCGGAGCGCTTGAAAAAATGTAATAGCAGGAGCTCAAGAGATGATGTGACTTCTAGTAACAGGTCATTATACAGACCTCGAATGGACAGTAGAGGGAGCCTCTCAAATGATCCGGCATTACAGCAAGACACTGTGAGGCAGAAGAGAACCTACGAAAAAATAGATTCTTTAGAAAAGAATGTGTCCAGTCAGATAAATATGTCTTCGTCTGAATCAGCACAGATACCATCCCAGGTATTCTTTTATTAACAATCTTCTCTTACCAGGCAACAAGGCATTTTGTGGCAGTGGAGTTGATGAAGCCTTTGGATACAATTGGCCAAGTGGTGGTGGGTTGGAGAGTTTTGGGGCACCTGTGGTGGGGTTACGTTTAAAAGGGTGTCACTAATTATCATATCGTTTGGGCCCCCTTAAAATTGCTTTAGAAGAGATGTTGATATATAAATCTGTCAGGATAGCCAACAGAAAGTCTACATTCCTAAAGGAGCCACAAGCCACTTCTCCTTGCTCCACTTCTGAAGCAATTAGTGGGACCTGAAAGGCCCTCTTGACTCCATGCCTCATGCCACTCATTCAGCAGTGGAACAGACTGCCTTAAAAGGAGGTAGACTTTGTTAGGGGAGTTTAAACAAAGACTGGATGGTCACCTGCAGGAATGCATCAGCAGGGGGATGAACTGGATGACCTTTAGGTCTTTCCCAGACTCTATAATTCTATTGTGTGTGTGTGTGTGTATCTGTACATTATACGATGTCTGTGTCGTATTTGTCATATCCTCTAAAAACTTAACAATTAGGACAACATTGTCATCTTTAGAGAATTTTTGGAAAGTTTTATTTATATGTTTGGACAAACCTGGAATTATCCTTCTTATATTACCTGGTTTGCTAAACCTAAAGGATTAGAACCTGTGACTAGTGAATCTGTAGATCCTGACCCCTCCCATCCCCCAGACAGGTTTTCTCCCATAACAGCCATTTCTGTAGCATGCCCTTCACTGTAGACCAGTCAACTGACACTTAGCTTCTGGAAAACATTATACTCTTCCTAGCTACCTCCAAAGTCTGAACTGCTTTTCCCTGCTTTTCCACAAGCCCATTTCAGCTCTTTGTGGAGGCTACTTTGCAACTGTCATGCTTTATAACACATAAGATATTTAGTTGGTGCTTTTTAACAAGCTCTGTGTCTTAAAACAATTCAACGCAGGGTAGTTTAAAAAACAAAATAAAGCTATGGTATTTTGTCCTTCTACAGCAATACTTTGAAATGTTAAATGCTCTGAGCTAAAAAGCAAATAAAAAAATCCAAAATTCGAATTTGAAAAGTTTAAAAAAAAAGTTCATGGTGTTAATAATTTTTAGAATGAGCTGACAGTATTGAAAAATTCTACTTCTGGAGGACTCCTTATGGGTTTCCCCTACAGCCTAATGCACTGAGGCAACAACTAAGAGAATCCAGCATGACAAACCTGTCAATAGCACAAGGGACAGCTGTCCTCCTTGTGACAACACCAGGACCCATCCCTGAGGCTGTTGTTCATCTGTGAGCACCCAGATCTCCCCAGCTGTTCTTTTGTGACAGAGAACAGAAATCATTGCACCTCATAAGGAACAAAATAAACAAAATTACCAGTAATAGGGCTCCATGTTTTTCCCTGCCTTCTTACAGAGACAAATATGTAAGGAAGATGTTTAGTGAAAACTGGAGCTTCTGTAGTAACAGTAACAACAATAACTATTATTACTGCATTTATTTGTTGCTTACTACAAAAATGTGTCCAAGCAAAGTACAATTATATAAAACCATGCGTACACAACATTTAAAATGCACCAGGAAAGATAAATGAACATGAATTGAGTAAAGGTGCTCATTCTGCAATAACATAAATAGGAAGATTCCTATTCAACCGTACTAAAAGAGTACCATACCCTATGACCCCAATTAAGAGCCAAATGCCTGAGTAAACATCCTTGCCTAGCATCTAAACATTGATAAGGATGGCCTAAATTGCATATTTCTGAAGAGAGCATTCCATTATTGGGGAGCCACCATTGAAAAGGCCTGTTCTTATTTTGTCACTTCCCTCTGAAGAAAGGCCTCATATTACAAAAGCAGGAACTGAGTTAGAAGGGTGTGAAAGGGTGGGTTTGAGTTGAAGTTTCAGACATTGACACAAGGAGATAGTGGAGAGGTAGGGGGAGAGGGAGAGGGAGAGAGAGAGCTTCTCAAGTTGTCAGTAGACACTGGGACTCATAGAAGGACTGCCCCCTCTTTTGGAAGTGACTATAGTTAGCTGTTCTGCGCAGGGAAATATGAGTAGCTCAGCTTTTTTAAAAAAACAACAACAACCATTTTCTTTCTGTTCTCCATTGCAGCCTGGAACAATAAGGTCTGATTCCCAGCAAGAAAATAATGACCAGCCTGGCACCAACATGGGGTATCAGTTTCCCTTCCACACCATACGAAAGCCTATCTCTCAAAGCAGCATGGCCGACTGGGCCTCGAAAAACCTAAATATGCACACTCAGGGCATCTTCCGCCGAAGGCTCTCCATTGCCAACATGCTCTCCTGGAACGGTGGCTCCATCAAAAAGCCAATGCTCATCACCAGCAACCACACCATTAAAAAGGAAGCTTGTGAAATATTTAAACTGGTGCAAATCTACATGGGTGACCGCCAGGCTCGGATGGACAGAGATCATGTGGCTTTGATCGTCGTTGCCAAGTGCTGGAGCATTCAAGGTTTACGGGATGAGCTGTACATACAACTGATTAGACAAACAACAGACAATATGTGCTACCGAAGCCTGGCATGGGGCTGGGAACTCATGGCCATCAGTCTGGCCTTTTTCTCCCCATCACCCAAGTTCCAGTCTTATCTAGAAGGCTATATCTATCGTCATCTCAACCAGGTCAATGATGAAAATAGTAAGTGCCTTATCTAATAAGGGTGAACTACATTGCAGCACAATAGCAAATAAAAATAAGTAAAGATCCTGATCAGCAGAAGTAGGCAAACTTTTCATTTCCAGATTTAGGGAAAAGGAAGTTTTAGAATTATTATCTACGGGACACTTATCTATGTAATTTTTAATATATTTTATTCTTACTGTAATAGATTAGGTACTGTAAGTGAAACGTAATAACAAAGCTCAGTACATTCTGATAGTAAAGGAGCTCTAAAGAATGCAGCAGGATTAAAAGCAACAGCTATTTCTTTGCTAGAAAGTGAAATATAGCTGGTGTTACAACAAAAAGTTTACCTGACTTTTTGCACAAAGCAGACTTCTTCTTCTTTTAATACATTTTTATTAGTTTTCCAAAGAACCCCAATAATAGCCAAATTATAACAATAACAATTACAAAGCAGATTTCTCTCTCCACTCCAGTCTTGGAAAACAACCAAGAAGAAAAACATTTCTGCTAAATAAGGTGCTGATCTGCTCCCATTGAGTTTGTTTCTTTGAGTGAAAATATCTAGCCTCTTTAGGGGGGGGCAGCAATTTGGAATGTTCCTTTAGAACTTGGTGATAAGCTATTATAAGAATTCTAAGGGAAGGCTGACATAATTAAGTAGATGGAAAAAACAGTGACATAAATAATTGCATCAGATGTATCACATTTTTTTAGATCACAGCTGGCAAGCTCACTCATAGTAAATGGCCAAATGTCTTTCATGTTGCTCTGTTTGTCAAGATATACATTTGGGGAGTTGTGTTAACCCGGTTCAAGAACTTTTGCTCTATATCATGTTAAATGCTTTAGAAAGTGAAGAGAAAGCATTCAGTGCAATGGTTTTATTCCAAGTACACTATTCTGAAGGTTGCTGAAAGAAAATAATTGGTTAGGAGACTTCATTAGTAAGAAATGAGACCCCTTTTTTTGTCCCTGGCATCAGGTATAACCCCTTCAGCAGCCATAATCCTGAAAAGTTTCCATCCATGAATGGTAAACATTCCAGCTGATTTTTAATCAAATTAATAAACCGAAAAAGATTTTTTTAGAATCTGAACTTCCTTCTTCTTACATTCATTGTTAAACTGATCTTGATGTTTGTAATGAAAACTGATCTTGACATGTAATGAAAAGGAGATGGATAGAGCTGATTTTGTGATGTGTGAATTCAGTAAATACAGGCCCCTCTTCTGCCATGGCTGAGTAAAACAGGGCAGTGAGCATTTAATGTTTTTGCCATCACTCAATCAACGATGCTTTGGATTTTCAGTTACCCAGCGCATTAAGGAGCTTCTGGATATGAAAAACAAAAAGAACTCAAAATCCAGGAAAAAGAGGAAGCAAAATACAGAGGACGAAGGTAAAAATAACTGAATTATGAGGAGGGCTAATAATAGAGGAGACACAACTACACATGTCTGTGTTTGTGTGCCATTGACCTAAGATATAGTTGTACGGGCTTTATTGTAGAAAGATAAGACCTAGGAGTTGTACAAGGTTCAACATTTTGGGAATGGAGGAAAATGCAAAATGGCTACTGATAAAAATTTGTATGCAACACTTGATAGAGCAGTATTTAATGATTAACAGCACATCTTAACCACACTTAAAGTCCAACTGATTTCAGTAGAATGTGTTTCCAGATAAAGATGTGTTGCCGTCTTACTTTCACAGAGCAAACTGGATCCCTCCATTCAGATGGGATTAGTTAATAATTGACTTTCAACTGTAGGGTTTAGGAGAAACCTTTATTTAGCTATACTGTATTTGTACCCTACATTTATGGCAGATGGGTGGGCTTCCTTCCCTTCTCTTCTAGTCTGAGAACTTTGATAGCAAAAGTCCTGAGATGGATTCCTTGGATTCAGTGTAGACAGGCAGCACTGCATTCCCATCTTATCTAGCAGCTAAAGAGTTCCTTTTCAGTTTAGAGATGACTGGATAAGCCTCCTGTCTGAAATTAGGACAATGCTGAGGTAGATGGAGCAATGGCGCCCTCGCTATGAGTTAGCTTCCTGTGTTCTGTGTTCCTTTGGTATTCAGAGACACGTTGCCTCTGATCCTCAAGGTAGCACACAACCATCATGACTAGTCATTGGCAGCCTTATCATCCATAAATTTGTTTAATCCTCTTTTAAGGTGGTGGCCATCACCACATCTTGTGATAGGGAACTCCATAGATTACCTATGCACTGTATGAATAAGTACTTCTGTTTGTTTTGAATGTTCAGCTTCACTTAATGTCCTTGGCTACTAGTTATGAGAGAGGAAGAAATACCCTATTCACTTTGCTCACACCATGCAGTTTTATATCTCTCTGTGTGTCCCCCCCCTTCCCTTACATGTCTTTTCTCTAAATTAAAAAGCCCTCAACTAAACTAAAACGTTTCTCCTCATAGGAGAGTTACATTATCTGAAACTGTGCATTTGATTCTTTCTTATGTTGAACTACTTTTGTCATTTTATTGCTTCCAAATTACTCAAATTACTCAATTTGGAGAGGTCCTTTTGGAGCTCTTCACAATTCATTTATGATTTTCCAATCCCAAATAATTCAGTGTTGACCTTCAGTGATTTGCTTTAATATTGCCCAGGGTGACTCATTTTGGCTAGTTTAGGATGACCCTGTTTCTGGAAGCACAGGGCAGTAAGAAGACCTCTCACACATGGAGCTGCTTACCTGCTCCAGAATTGTACTGGTGCTCCCTCAGCACTTATCCACAAAACACTATGTCAGCCCAAGCTCAAGTCTCACTGAAATTAATTGGACTTGATCTGGTAAAGTAATTTAGGGGTCTGGAGCTTTGATTTCCATCAAGGATTTAGAATGCACTAGGAGGTGCTCCTCAAAATATGTGATGACAGAACCCAGCTGGTTCCATTATCTGAAGCCAGAAGATGCCCAGAGTAATTTGTCCATTCACCATGCCCTTTTCTGTATTCCCAGAAGAGCATTCTTCATCACCTGGACCCCAGACTTGTCAGAAAACATGATTAAGTGAGGGCATTTCAGGAAAGAGAATATATCTGTACTTTGTTACATTCAGGACTGCAGCACTGGATGGCTTTTGTATGCCATTTTGAATAGCAGCAGGAGGCGGGATAATAATCCAAAGAAATTAGAGGGTTGCCATTTCCAGCTTTATGTGCCTATATGAGACTGTGAAGCATGTATGCAAAAGTGAAATAATGCACATCTATATTATCTCATGTTAGGAGGCAGAACTGCACATGCAGCTTGTAAGACCTGTTCAACTCATTTCTCACAGACACCTCAGTCTAGCAGCTCCCTCTGAGTGCTTTTCCAGACAGTGGCTAAATGACATTTTTTACTAAAGTCTATACTAGTGGAATGTATATACTAAAGCACTAGTGCTGGAGGAAAAGCACATACTGTTTAGTATTATATGTATTTTTGATGGGTAAAGGTTCACAAAATGTAGAACATTGCTATGGGGAAAATATTGCCTTTCTGATGTTCATCAGAACTTTTCTCCCTTCTAGAATACTGTATGTGTTTTCCTGCACTGGAAAAAATCGCTCTTTTAAAAAATAAAAATTCACAAAATGCCATGGAGTTGTACCACTTGACCCCAATTCAATTACATTTCTCACAGCACTCCAAACTGCAATGGATGTGATAGTTGGAGGGGAAGACTATTTTGAGTGCCAGGCTAATGAAATAACCCTGCGGCAGAAGTGCTATCTTGAGAAAGGATATCTAGATCTGCCACAACAAGTGCACATTTATTGCACAGTAAAACAGTAATAAGGCCTTTATAGCACTTATTTTATCACTTGCTCAGAAGGATAAGCTTGAGGGTCAGTTAGGGAGAATACAAACATTTGTGCTCTGGGGCCATTTTCTCCTCTGAAGTTCTCCACAACTATTCTAAAACTCCCATTTTATTTATTTCCATTTGTTAGGTCTGCCTATCAGCACTTATGCCAGATACTGCTACCGGAAGCTGCAAAAAGTTGCAGTCACTGGAGGCAAAAAGGTGAGTCAGTGTCATATTCTCATCTAGTAGTTTAAGTGAACTGTTCTCTTGCCCCTTTGGCATTATTTTGATGGTGATCAGAAGCATAGATTGGAAAGCTGCAGATATTAATGGAAAAGTCAGTGGTAGGTGTGGGAATGATATGCCTGAAATCTTCTTCTTTTCCTTTTTTAAGACAGAAAAATTCAGTGGAAAGACAAAATAACATGAAATCTTCATTTTCATAGGTCTTGAATATTCATACAACAAATGGGTGGGAAGATGCCCTGGTAATCAGAATTAAGATAGGGGGCCTTGGAAGTGTACTTATAAAACGCATGCTGCAGGATTGGGTGAGCAAGGTCACATATAGTAAAACACTTATGTGAGTTCTGGAAATCTCCTTATTTTAGAATGAATTTCTAGCACTCACGGTTTTTGAGATCAATTTCATTATGATGCAGACATTTTCAACATATTTATCATTACTGGAAAAATGGCGTACTCTTGCCTGGCATAGATGTGATCATCTGACTGAGTCATGTGCGCACTGTGAGGCTGAATTCTTCCTGTTACGCATGACATCAAAGTACCATAGAGGAATTATACAAGTTCTTGTCTGGATTGGAAATGTTCCATTACCTTACGTTTGCAAAAACGATGAATAAATAGCTAATATGAGTGCACGGTCCACTAACTTATCAGCAGCAGTTGAAGGCCAGAATTACATTTACAGAGGAATAATACTAGGATGACAGCTCCATGGACACACAGTTTTTCTGCTATGACCATTTAAAAATGTGTATCATTTTAGAAGTACTTTTCTTGGGAAAGTGCATTAGCTCAGTGGCAGAGCATATGCTTTGCATGCAGACACTCCCAATCTTATCTCTGCTGGCATCTCTTAGGTAGGGTTGAGAAAGACTCCTGTCTGAAGCTATGGAGAACTGCTGCCAACTCAGTGTAGAAATAATGAGCTCAGTGGATGAATGGTCTGATTTCATGTAAGGCAGCTTCCAGAGTGTGACACTGTCATCATATTGAGTCTCTATGCCCCCACTGCAGCTTTTCCCCCCCAGTGGAGAAGTGGGTAGGCTGGTTAGCATGTCACACTAAGCCAAGGGAGAACAACATGGTACCCTCCAGATGTTGCTGGACTACAACTTCCATTGCTCATGCTTGCTAGAGCTGATCGGCATCAGAATCCAAAATCTGGAGGGACACTACATAAACTACCTGTGGCTTAATTGTGAATATGCATCCTCCCCCCCCCCCGCCCCATGGGTGCTGCACATCACAAACAGGCCACCGCTAACATGCTTATCCACACAGGTTCTGACATAGATAATTATTTTTAAAAATTCAGAGCAAATACAAAATGCTTTCCTAGGATGCATGTGAGTGTTCCTTATGCAAATCTGTTCATCGTTGTTTCCCATCCTTTCTTTTCCTTTTCCTTTTTTGCTTATAGGGTCTCCGGAAGCCTACAATTGAAGAGATAATACATGCCAAGAATGCTATTGTAACACCTTCGCTGTTTGGCAGTTCTCTGGAGGAAATCATGTTACGGCAGCAGGACATGTATCCTGATAACAAGCTACCTTGGGTACAAACACAGCTGTCTCAGCAAGTTTTGGAACTGGGGGGAGAACAGACTGAGGGAATATTCAGGTGAGGTTGGCTGACCGGAGCTACATAAAAGATTGATTACTGTATAGCAGACTGGATAGTTGGAGATGCATGGCATTTCTGCTCCTTGCCCTAGTGGAACTGCATCCTCTCAAGCCTCATTTTTACAGTTTTAGGAGAGGAAGCGGCTTTCAAACCACAGCAAAAGATTTATGAGGTCTCCAGGGACTCATGCCACCTTCTCAGTTGCTTCCAAACAAATAGGCTTATGCTAGTACATATGAACTCGCTCCTAAAACCTGAGGCTAAAATCTCTAATCTACCCATCTGCATATTTTGGATTGGGGGTGGGGAGAGAACCGTGGTACATGTACATCAGCTGTTCATGTTTTCTGTTATTTAATCTCCTCCTTTCCTAGTATATCACTGTGTTTATGAAGGCCATTTAGCCATTGCTAGCTTTGTCAGAGTTAGCTAGGATGGGAAGAGGAATTGCCACTGTTCAGCCCCCACCCCACAGTAGAGATACTACCTAATCTAGGGCCTTGAGAGTGGGGAACTTACTTTGTTTTTGCACTCTGTTCTGAAAATCAAGGGCAAGGAATTGCATCTGGAAGCAACTAATAAAAATATAAATATTTATAGAATGAAGAAGCCACTACAAAAGAACTGGACAGGCCCCATAGACCACAAGTTGAAAAGTTGTAAAGAAATTTCTCTTGTATAACATGGGGAAGGGGGTGCGTTTTTAGCTGCTTAGCTTGTTTAAACCATTCAGAGCCAGAGCTTGATTTATGGCAGTGCTTGACATCTGCATCATAGTTGAAGGAAGGAAGTCTCATTGTGGTAGTTTGTATCCTCATACTAGGGCTCCTGCTGATAAAGGCATTTTTAGAAATATAACATACCCCCAACATGTCTGCCATACCAATAAGGCCATTGTTTTGGCAAAAACTGTTTAAAAATGAATCCTCTATATTAATTAAATACTCGTTCTCAGAACGTGACTCTTCATTTAGCCACATGCTCAAGAGGGAGGAATTAGTAGATTAATGAGACCCCCCAAATATTGTGGCTTGGTCTGTTTGTTTGTTTATAGCATTTTAAAGTCACATTCTTCTGCCATAAAAGGCTCCCAGAACAGTTTACAAATGTTGATGATAATGATGCCTTGAGGCTTAGTCTAAAAGTTTATAAAAGTCATGACCTGAAAGGAAAAGAGTTTGGGAGATAAGGGGAAAAAAGGAAACTCTGGCACTATTTCTTAGTTAATAGAGTTCTTGTAATGACCAGCTGGAATTGAAAGACTCAAGGAGAGGAACAGCCAAGGTTTCTGGTCCTTAAGCAGAGCAGGTAGAGACGCCTGTAGGAGTACCCCTCTCCCTACCCCCAACCCCCATTTAAGGGGAAATATCAAACAGATGCACTCTAAACTGCAATATTTTGGTTCGTGTCCTACTTGTTTAACACTAACTATGGCATTCTTGTCAAACAACTCTGTACATGGCTTTCTGAAATATGTAGTCTCATCTGTTCCTCTGGTTCCTGGATCTGTGGGATTTGCTTCCTCTGTTCAGTTGGTCTTTATTGATGAATCTCTGTGTCTGCTTTCAGAATTCCTGGTGACATTGATGAAGTCAATGCACTCAAGCTACAGGTTGATCAGTGGAAAATTCCTAACAATGTTGGTGATCCCAATATACCAGGTATGGATAAACAACGCAGCTGCTGTATTCTCGCCCAGATTTGTTTGTTTGTTTCTTGATTACTTTATGAAAAGGTCTCACAAGAACTTAAAGATTAAAAGTACAATCACACCATAAAACAGACCCACCATTCCCTGACCTCTGCAGAACAGCACCACCCCACCCCCACATTTGCCAACTGTTGCAAGAAAAAATATTAATCATCTGGGAGAACATTCCAACCAGCAGGAGGAAGGCTGCACTGCTGAAAAGGCCTGTTTTCTTTTTGTGATCCTGTCCCCTGTCACAGCCTCACCATTCATACATTGCTTTTGTGGGGAGGTGCTCAAATCCTTCAATTCCATGGAAAATAGACCCAGATTGACAATATAACTGTTTTCATTCATGAGATAATGGGAATCAAATAAATAGCAGAAACTTAACTTTTATTCAGAAGCCTTCGAAACAGGAGATCTTCGATTTGGGACCTTTTCCTAACCCAAGAAACTCATTCCCTCCTCACCCACCCTTGTCCCATACCCACTTCCTTTTCCATACCCAACTGCTCCATTTCCAGCATTCTGCCCTCCAGTAGATTCCCTCTTACCGTAACATTTCAGTCACACTCCAAATCACAGTACACTGAGATAGATCCATCTTGTGTTCTTATGTTTCTTCCCTCCTATCTAAACCAAAGCTTTTAATAGCTACTTCTGAAGCCACAGGCCATTGCTACCCTAGCCCCTTTAGGATTTGTGTTCTGTGATTTCAAAGGTCTGAAACCATAAATCTCAATGAATTGGGTGATGCTATCTTTCCTCTGGGGAAGAACAGAGTCTTGTTTAGCATAAGATGGAGGAGCAGGGGTGTTGTGCCCTTATTCAATTAAACATCTGCTTCAGGACAGATGTCTCTGACCCAGATACCTTATTTGTTAAGCTGTTGTTGTTGAAAGTGAATGTTTTCCCCCTTCTGCCCTTGCAGCTTCTTTGCTGAAGCTGTGGTACCGGGAGCTGGAGGAGCCTGTCATCCCACAGCAATTCTACAAGGAGTGTATCAGCAACTATGAGAACCCTGATGCTGCTGTAGCAGTAGTGGAACTCCTGCCTGAACTCAACAAATTGGTTTTGTGTTACCTCATCCACTTCTTACAGGTATGTAGGTAACTGCATTTCTGAGACTAGGAATCATTCTGAAGCAGCATATGGCAACTGCACTCTGGAACGTCTTGCTTTACTCTGCATTGCAAATATTCTGGATTATATCCAGTTGATATACTTCCACTGATGGAAGGCTCTTTATTCCAGCACAGTCTTTCATCAGTGGAACAGGGATTAAGAACCTCTTGAAGTATTTCCTCTCCGCATGTTGCCACCTCCCATGCTCTTCTAAAGAGCTTGCCAACTCCCCAGAGCAGATTTGAGGTGGGGTGGGGGCTGCTGAAGAAAAGGGAAGTAGCCAATGAATGTTTCTATCTCTGCTTCACTGACAAAAGGCATTGCTAAATCAAAGAACCTTCCACTAGGGGAAGAATGACAATTGAATAAAACCCTCTGAAGATTCAATCTTTATTTATTCTAATGTGTATCAGAGGTAGTCTTGGCTGCAGGTCTTAGGACCCGCAATAATAATATAATGAGATCTCCTATATGAAGGTCTTTCTTAAAGTTGACAGTGTATCAACACTAGCAGGAGTAAATGATTCTTTGTGGGACAACTAAATCTTCTGGGCTATTTCCAGAATTTTACATCTATATATCTTTGAGTTTATTTGAGCTGCACCTTCTTTATTTCGCAGATTTTTGCTCAGCCAACCAATGTGGGCAAAACCAAGATGGACGTAAACAACTTGGCCATGGTGATGGCCCCAAACTGTCTGCGATGCCAATCTGATGATCCCAGAGTTATCTTTGAAAACACTCGCAAAGAGATGTCCTTCTTGCGCATGCTAATTGTGCACTTGGACACCAGCTTTATCAAAGGAGTGGTGTGAAGGGTTGGCTTCAGGCAACACCATGTGAAGGGAGCAAGGATCTCTTGCCAGTATTACCTTCTTTGAGCCATGGATCTTCCCCTCTGCAGGCTCCAGGTTCCTCGGGTTGCTTCTGTTGCTTCGACAGCTGTTTCCTCGCCCCAGCAACACCGCTAATGTCTCCAAGGAAACCCTATAATAATGAAGTCATCATACTAGAAAGGGTTTTGAGGCATCAGGGAGCCAACTCTCAGACCATGCTGTGAGGGCACTCCTAAGAACCTGCAGCAGTTGATTCCTAGGAAGTCAAGATGCCAGAGGCAGCAGCCAGTGCATTGTCAAACCGCAAAAGTTGGAACCGCTTTGCATTACACTGGGAATCCACTGCACATTCAAAGTGGAATGTTTATTGGGAACCAACTGCTCTCAGATACTGGGATTTTGCTTCCACCACCTGAAGATTGGAAACTTCGCTAATCAAGCTTAACCCCCAGAAGGAAAAGGGTTGTTGTCTCAGGCTACTATAGCACATATCCTGCCTTGGAGCAAACCTGCTGCAGCCAGTACTGCCATTCAAATTGCTGGCTGCATCCTTCTCCAACTCTTCTACCTGTCTTTGCTACCTTAAAACACACCACTCTTACCAAAGGTTCAGTTTGGCAGCACTGGATGAGCTGTGGCTTCCGATCCAGGTTGACTCTCCTCATGCCTGGAGTACTTTTACTACTCAATTCATATTAGAAGGACCAAGTGGAAGGCATTGTTGGAAACCAAGGTCAAGCTATTTAACAGCAACCTTTTCCCACAGTGAAAAGCAGTCATGGACTGGAGTTTGGGAGAATGCCTGTTGCTTTCTTCTCCTGCTGTATAGTACCTTAGAAAGAGTGATTAAATTTCAAGCTTTTTTTTTTTAGCCCAAATATACTTTTTCATTGTTTGGGTTAGATGTCTCAAATGGCAATGATCCTTGTCCCCTTGAGTTTAAGCTAGGTCACAGCAATGTAAATAGCTTACAGATTGTTTCTCCAGAATGGAACTTTCTCTATATGTTAAAAACTGCAGTCAATTATGACTCCTGCTGCCTTTCTCCTCTTTACTTCAACATAGACTAAAATTGGGTATCAAGTTGTTGTGAAGATGTTATGAGCAAACATGGTCAGAATGAAGGCTTTTACTGAGCTCAAGATATGCCTTTTGTGTTCTGCTTCCCACTCAGGCTTACAAAGCCAA
The DNA here is from genome assembly GCF_027172205.1 of Podarcis raffonei. Taxonomy (NCBI): domain Eukaryota; kingdom Metazoa; phylum Chordata; class Lepidosauria; order Squamata; family Lacertidae; genus Podarcis; species Podarcis raffonei. The sequence continues at coordinate 68,992,658 of NC_070607.1, forward strand.
ACTAGACATAACACAAGAGAACTCCTTGATCAGATCTCCTGATATCTATTTATTTGGTTAAAAGAAGCTGTAGGGAGGCTGAACTGGTTTGGAGCTGAACCCTTCCTGTCCATTGCACTTTCCAGACTTACATTGCCCTTCCGAAGCTGCTGTTAGCTGAGAAGCACGATCAAGTGCGGTAGGAAAATCAGTATCCGTATAACACCTGTCTCTTCCCTCATCTCTGGACATTAAGTTGGGCAAATAGTGAGAGGAGTAAAGGGTTAAGTCCCCACCAGTGACTGCTTTTTAAATGAAAGAAAAAGACATTGGCAGATCTGATCATGGATTTCCTTCATCCATATTAGTTAGGACCTCAGTCAGTACTTCTGGTTTGAAAAACACAGGTTGTGGTCTTTAGGTAGAAGAGAGCAATTACGCTAAGCAAGAAGAGCAGTTTGATGCCATGACACTCTGAACTTCCTTTCACCCTTTCACAGAAAGTTGGATTTTTCTCACCAAGGCTGAAGTCTCCTGACCACTTTGCCCCTCCACTAGTCAGGGAGTCCTTGCTGATTAAGGGGAAGGGGTAGGAGTAGGACTGCTGCCTCAGTACTTCCACACCTTTCTCTTGCCACTTTGCTGACACATACCTGAAACAGGAGCCTTCCATGTCCTTGCCTCTCCGTCATTTTGGAAGTGGGTGTCGCTCCTTCAGAAAGCCCTTGAACAGACTTGCAGGCTTGGGTTCCTTCGGAAGAGGCCAGTTGGTGGAAATGACAAGGACAGAATCTTGGAAAATTGAGTCAGGTTGTACATTCTTTTACAGTCAGTGCTTTGAGCCTTTCCTGAGTCTTCAGAACGAATTAGTACTTCTCAGATAGTGGTTGATGTGATCTTAATGGATAGAGGAATGCACATTATCCTTTGATCTCCAGACACTGTGACTCTTACTAGATTATTCCATCTCATTATGTGGAACCAAAGTATGCTACTGTTTCCCTATTTGAGCCAGTTCTGCTGTAAAAGATCCTTTAGCTTGGTTTATTTGGTAATGCCAAAGTTCCCATTCACCTTTATAGTGTGCCTTTTTCTAGCTATCTTTTGAGAGTTAGCTTCTTTTCAATTAAATTATCAAGAAATTTGGGGCTTCTGATTTCTTGTATCTGAACAGAGCCATTCTCTGGGACCCAGACGACATGTTATGTGAACATGCACATCTCACTAGCAATGTGAGGAATAGGTGATGCAATTTGCATTCATGTTTCCCTACTTTACATAAGGCAGGTGGCTACAGAAACTGCATTGCAGCATGTCACATGTCTTTTCCGCCCCTTACGTTGCCAGGGAGACACATGTGGGTGATATCCACACAACTGCCTGTAACATGTTGTTTGAGCTGAATCCAGAATTCAGGCAATCACTGTGACATGTGCAGAATGCTCCTTGCTATCTCTTACTGAGCTGCACTTGATGAAGTAGATTAGCCTGAGTCTTCCGAGGAGCTGGGTGCTATTCAAAAAGGCTCCTTTTTCAGAATTTGGCCAGTGCTGTTCACTCTTTGTGCCAGGTTGTTAGAACTGGAATCCTACAAACACTTATTTGGGAGCAAGTCCCATCAAACTTATTCCCAAGTAAATATGCTGGATTAGAAAAACTCCTCCTTTTGACACTTCCCAAACTTGCCTGAAACAGAGTACCTTGGGCCTGCTTCTATTACAAATCTTGATATAAAGTTATTTTCTCTGTTTCACACAGAGCTCATATCCATGCAGCATACTAAGGACTTGCCTCTGTTTGTGGCCATACCATAGAGCAACTACATTTTACACAAATAATTCTTTTTAAAAATGGGAAGTGTTGACCAATATTTGGTATGCCATATACCCCCGCTCCTTTAAAAAAGGCTTTTAAAAATTGTTTCGGGATGTCCTTTGGGTGCACAGGTTTCCCAGATTTAAACACTGCAGCCAACTACAGGGTGGGTAATGATTAAAATTCTCCCTGGCACTTAAGTATAACAGAAGCATAGACAGGCTGTTATATTAATGCTTTTCCCCCTCAAGGGCTGTAAAATAGGCTTAAAATTACACTGGATATTGTTTTCTTTTTGCCAACATGTTTGTAAATGTGAATCAGCAAAACATACTGTCCCTTACTGTTGTTAAAGAATAATTAAACATCTGTGGTTCATCATTGTTTTCTATGTGTTTTCAAACACCGATTTAGATTTAGACAAACTGTGCCTTGACTAAGGGCATGAATTTAAACTACCTTTCATAGTATCTGCTTTCCCCCCCACCTTTTCTCCTGGTTGAATAGTGGCTATAACTTATTTACATTGTTAATGGCAGACAGTCTTTTTAAAAAATCAGCCTACTTTTGAGTTCTTTGTGGTGGTGTCTCTTTTGTGGTTTTGGGTCATAGCAGAGTACTCATTTTACCAGAACCTCAGGTACCACCTCTTCCCATATGAACTGATATGGACCATCATCTAGGCCCTTCTTTGTATGCCCCTTCCATAGGAGGTCTGGAGGGTAACAACACAAGAATGGGCCTTTTCAGTGATTGCTCCCCATCTGTGGAATGCTCTCCCCACAGAGGATTCCCTGGCAGCATCATTCTGTTCAGGGAAGTTTTTAATGTGTGACATCTTAGTGTATTTTTGGTCTTTGTGGAAGCCGCCCAGAGTGGCTGGGGAAACCCAGCCAGATGGGCGGGGTACAAATAATAAATTATTATTATTATTATTATTATTATTATTATTATTATTATTATCATCATCATCATCATTATCATTATTCAATATTTTTTGATGCCAAGCAAAATATTTCCTCTTTAACCAGGCCTCTAGCCTCTTAACTAGCCTTTTAGAGTGGATGTTTTAAATATATTTTTGTTTCTCAGTTTTAATGTATGTATTGAGGGGAAGTTGTTTGGTTATAAGCCACTTTGAGCTGCCTTGGGCAATAAAAAGTTAGATGATGATGATGATGATAATTAATAATAATAAATGTTAAGCACATGCAAAGCAAACAGTTCATACTACAGTATATAGGTTTGTATAAAAATTGGTCCTCACCCTCCACAGATCATTTTCCAGGTTACACTACCCGGGAATGCATATTAGCTCCTAATCTTAGTGCTAATGCAAATAACAGCAAGGTTATATCAGTCAAAAGGTTGATACATTGCAGGTCAATATTTGTGAACTCTGCAGCTTGAAGTTTTTGGTTAGGAATATCTAGAGGAGTGTATGAAAACAGGCTTTATCCCACCTCCAATTCCCTTAGCTGACTTTTTACCAGCCATTCCTGATTGCAATTTGTTGTTTGTCTTTTAACAGTAGTGATTTCAACTCATTGGCTTAGTCCAGAAAAGTGAAATAATAGAATGTGTTATTGAGCGTGCGGGAAGCACCCTTCCCTCATCTCAAGAGCTGTCTCAACACTGCAAATAGTCCCACATGGTCACATGGAGAAGCAATTACTGTATTTTTCGCTCTATAAGACGCACCAGACCATAAGACGCACCTAGTTTTTGGAGGGGGAAAACAAGAAAAAATAATATTCTGAATCTCAGAAGCCAGAACAGCAAGAGGGATCGCTGCACAGCGATTCCTCTTGGTGTTCTGGCTTCTGGGATAGCTGCACAGCCTGTATTCGCTCCATAAGATGCACACACATTTCCCCTTACTTTTTGGGAGGGAAAAAGTGAGTCTTATAGTGCAAAAAATACGGTATTTAAGGACATCAGTGAATCAGGATGGTCAAGGGTGGATATCAGTTCTCAGCCCGAGGTCCACATTCCCTCGTGGGCAATCTGGAGGCCACACGTTCGTGGCGAGGCAGAACCATATTAAAAATAGGTGGAACAACAGGTAAAAGTCACACACCCCTCCATTGAGACAAGCAAGAGGTATTAACACAGTTCAAGGACAAATTCTGGCTAGTTCATGCACTCAAGGGCATGAAGCATGGCTGGTGAGAGGTGTGACGTGGGGAGAGCCACATAGACTCCTAGAGGGCTACACTTGGCCCAAAGTTTCCCATCAGTGCAGTAGTGGATATACGCCAGACCATGTTGCAATATTCCATAGCTCTCAGATGACGCATGGCTGTGAATGCTCCCACTGTTGCACCCTGACATTTCAAAAGATTGCACAACTAATAGATCTGATGTATCCTATTATTTTCACCTTTGAGTTCAAGGGGCAGAATTTTCAACTTAAAGCCTGTAGCTTCCAGCAAAAAATGAGCTCTAGAAGCTAACACTGGGTGTGCACGTTCCAGTTTCTGTGCAGAACTGGATATTAGCTTCTCACTGTGGACATCATAGCTGAGAACAAATTGTGATGGTAGACATGAGAACATTAATTTTCACTTCAATCTACCATCTATTTTGCCCCCCACCCCACCTGGAAGTACTCAGTACTTCTGGGGAGGTGCAACTTTTTTAAAAAAATGTATATGTGTAAACACACACACAAAAGCAATGGTTCCACATCATCTAATAAATAGGTGTTGATACTCCCAAATAGACAAGCTGCTTGGGGCAGTTTCCACCAGCCAAACAGGGCAGGGATCAAGGGGGTATATGATTGGGCTCAATCTTCAACAACTTGTCCATATTATTAGGCAGAATAAGTAAAATTCTGCCCATCAAAACTTGGCAGGGAGAGAATACCCCTAAACATTTTTTTAAGAAAAAAAGCACTGCTGCTCATTCTCGATAACCTGCAGCTGATTTCGTCAGTTAATGGAATGGAAACAAAGGGTGTGTTTAGGGAAATACTGCCACCCTATGGCCAGCGTAAGAATCGAACTATATATGAAGAGTTCTCTAAAGCCGGCGGAACTCGGCTCCGTAACGCTTTACGCTGTATTCTGATTATGGTCAGTGATTTCGTCGCCAACATCAGAGATTCTGACCGCTGCTCAGAGCAGCGGACTGAGGAGGAGTTATGTTATATAACCTTATTTGTTTCTCCAAAACCTGAAAGGGGAGAATCTGGTCCTGATTTTCTCCTAGAAAATGTTGAGAACATTAAAATAAACATTAAAACAACATTTTAAAAAACCAGAAAAATCACAAACAAGGATAACCTGCATTTTAAAAGAAAAGGGCACCCTAAATAATCAGCAAGATTCTAAACCAACTTGCTTGTCCTCCCAGCAAAATGGCTCCTAGCCACTCCAAACCAGAGTGGAGAGAAGCATTTTTTTTTTTTTGCACACCCACCCTTGGCAGGGGGGCTAAGAGCCAACATGGCCAACCTGAAGGTACGCCCCTGGTTGGAAGAGCGAGTGAGCAGAAAATTGCCTTGATACCGAAGCCGTAATGTCTGCATTGGTCAAAAAATTCATATTTAATTTTTGTTGTTGTATAAGCTCACAAGCCAAGGTGCAACGCTATCTTTGAGGAGTGCCTGCACTTCAGAGTTGACCACTACACCAGTGGCTGTGGTTGGGGATCAGAGAGAACTTGCTGTGTACAGTGGTACCTCGGGTTACATACGCTTCGGGTTACAGACTCTGCTAACCCAGAAATAGTACCTCGGGTTAAGAACTTTGCTTCAGGATGAGAACAGAAATCGTGCTCCGGCAGCGCGGCGGCAGCAGGAGGCCCCATTAGCTAAAGTGGTGCTTCAGGTTAAGAACAGTGTCAGGTTAAGAACCTCCGGAACGAATTAAGTACTTAACCCGAGGTACCACTGTATACGAAGCACGTACTCCAGTCACTGAAGTCTGCCGTGTTCCCCGCGCGAAGGAGGAAAAGGTTTGGTATGTTTTAAACGTGGCCTTAAAAGCGGTCCATAATTTGCGGCTGATGGCCCCTCTCTCCAAGGATTGAATACACCTGAGCCCAGCAGCTGCGGGTATTTAAAAAAAACACGCGCTCGTTGCCCGTGTCGTGAGTTCCTCTCACTGGCGAACTCACACTGGACAAGGGGAAAGCAGCGACGCCTTCCGGGTCCCGAGAGATGGATGCGCGCCTGGATTTTGCGCGCGGGCCCCCGAGCCCTCTCCGCCGGAGCCACGCCCCCTGGCCCTTTCGCCCCTCCCACAGGAGGACCCTCCCCTCCCCTCGCGGCAGGCAGGCAGGCAGGCGGGCGGGGGGGGGGCCGAGCTAGCGGCGCCGCAGTCGCGTCGGCCATTTTGTGGCGCTGCTCAGTCGGCGGCGCTGGGCTGGACACGGCGAGCGGATCATTGGCGGCCCCTGCCCCCGCGGCTCGAGCCCCTGGCACGTACGAGAAGCAACCCCCCTCCCCGGTAAGGACATGGCGCTCCCTAGGCGGCCCCGCGGAGAGAGGGAGGCGAGGGGGGGAGGGGGGAGCCCGGCAGCGAGCGCAGAAGAGTTCCCGCCGCGGCCTCACAAAGGCGGAGAGGGGCGGGGACCGGCCGCGGCTGTGGCGGAGAGGAGGGAGTCCCGGGCCCCGGGCGGCGCCTCTTCCCTCCGGGCTCGGGGTCCCCGGAGGCTCCTTCAGCGGGAGTCGGGAAGGGGCTTGGCTGGCTCGCCGGTCCCTCCGGCGGCGTCCGGGCGGCTTTCGGCGCTCGCGTGGGACCGGCGCGAGGCTCCCCGGAGGGGCCCGTCACGTCTCCCGCGCCGCCTCTTGCCCTGCGAAGGGGCGGACGGGTGTCGGCGGCGTGTCTCTTCGCAGCGCTCGGCTTCCTCCCGGCACCATGCTTCTTGTTCGTCGGAGGCTGCTGACGCCGCTTGGCTCCCATCAGCGGAGGAAAGCCAAAAGGGCAGGCGAGCTTCTCCTCCTCCTCCTCTTGAGCAAGAAGGGATGCTGTGTTTCTAGGATGTCAGTAACGTGACCTTGATCGTGGCAGGTTTTGCATCAGCCAAGACTCCGCTCATCCCTTTCAAGGCGCAGCGTCCGGTTTGGATCGAGACGCAGTTGCGCTTTCATCCCCCCCCCCTTTTAATAGCACGCCAACTTGCGCATCTTTTTGTACCACAGGACTGGCGCGCGTGGTTTGTTTCATTGACTACTTTGGCTTCATTGAGAGCCCCACGATTAGTGGGGTTTTTTTTAAGGAAAGTGTTTTAGTAGTGGCCGCAATAATTGCCACTTAGGGCGTAGTGACACCCTTGATAATTGTTCCCTCTTCTCCTTGGGCAGAGATTATCTCTTGTAATAATTAAAGGTGGTGATGAATTGTTGGGACCTGGAGTCTGTATTATTTTCTTGACAGTCATAATGGGCGTTGCAGTTACATAACATATGTTTTCCTAATTGCTTGCCCTTAGGGCTTATATTGTTAGAATAGGTCAGTGCCCTTCATGTTGGCTGTGGGTATTCGTTTGTAAGGCCTTTTGAGAAATGTGGTTTCACTTTGCGTGTTTCAAATTCACTTTGCTTACCTTTTCTGTGCCTATGGGAAAATAGGCTGGAGTGGCAAGTATTCTTGGGTATTTTACCTAGAAACCTAGATATATTTTGTTCCCAAAGAATTGGGCATATTCAATCTTCCACAGAAAACCACAGGGGAGGATGTATTTTAACTTGTACAATAAACATTGCCTGTGGGATCAAAGTAAATTCTGGACCAAGATACTCAGAAGAGCTTTTATCCAAAGTTCCTAAAACTTTAGTATATCATCTGCTTGTAAACTATATTTACTTTTCCATTCTTGTTAATGCTACTGCATTATAATTAGATCCTCTTTTACTTGGAAGCTAAGATATCAGCACACAGTGTGTTTCAGTGGCAAGATGACAAAGCTGAACTGGAGGGCTGTAAATCAAACAGAATACTACCATCATCCATGTTATTTTTTTAATTAAGGGAAAATATAATGATATTTAAATAAATAGTAAATTGAAGACATAATTAGCTGGATAGTTTTACTGACCCTCCTCATTTTTCTAAATGCAAGAATAGATAACTTTTTAAGCAAATGTGCCACAGTATTTCAAGCCCAAAGAATGAAAAGGTGTATGGCAGATTTGTGTATGCTAGATTTGTGTATGCTAGATTTATTATACAGTACAGGCAACCTCTCTACAATGGTTTGGTTTTGCCTCAGACCCTACTAACCTTAGGAGTATGCAGCACAGGAGAAGCCAGCAGAGCATGGGGGCGATGACACTGCTGTAGCCAGGCTCCCAGTACTTCTTGCTCCTGCTCAGATGTGCCACAAACTCCTGGTATGTATGCTGCAGACTGACCACACAGCCTGATACATACCTTCAAGGAAATTGTACAAATATAATCCTGTTGCTTTGTGTGATTATTGGAAAAATCAAAGTAGCTGTATTTGCAGTAGCTTCATTTACCCACTCAGTCCTTTAAACTTCTATGTATGTAGACTTAGGGAATTAAAGTAAGAGTCCTGGCTCAGCGGTACAGCATTTGGTTTGTATGCAAAATATCCCAGGTTCAATTAATGGCATTTCCTGAAACCCTGGAGCGTCATTGCCAGTCAGTGTAGGCAGTACTGAACTAGATCCAGCAATGGTCTGACTCCGTAAGGCAGCTTCATATGTTGCTATGATATGCAAACTGAGCAGGGGCAGAGGAGGAAGAATTAGTAGCTGGTGGTTCTAGTAAGCTGGAAGTTTCAGTTTTTCAAGTGGGGTGGTAGCAGAAATCAGTGTCTGAATACAGTTGTAATTTGCTCTATAACAGCAGCAAATTTATTCCTCCAGTGTGGATACTGTTTTGAATACGCTGTCTAGGCTGAGCCTTAGCACCGCATTGTAGTTGCTCTCTTTTAAAGGATTGTATCAGTGGGCATTACAGAGCATAACTGATCCTCTCTGGTTAACATGAATTTAAATTAATTTAAATCACTACAAATACTTGATAGACTCAATCATAGAGTGCATAACTAATGCACTTTTGGAACAGGAAAATACAATTGGTGGCAATGTATAAATTCATCACACACTATATACAGTATGTTACAATATGATATGAATATATTTTGTACTTGGGTATTGGTACCCAAATAGGGAAGAGGTCTTTTAGATGCAGAAATAGTAAATAAAATTTACTATAGATTTATGAGGAATAGCTTTTGCAAATGCAGCAGAAAGGATAGAGAAAAACAGAATTATTGATGACTTCTGCTAAACATCTTTCCCCCAGATAAATTTTTATTATTTTCTTTAAATATTCTTTTCCCAACAATCCTTATTATCACAATATATTCCCTTTGACTCCACCAAACATTTACTATTACTAGAATCAGCCTTGGGGAATTAAAACTTTCCTAGTAGTTTTGTGTTTATCTGTTGTATAATATTCAGGTTGTATCTTTTCTTCAAACAACAAGCAATTCTCAAAAAACATTGTACATAGACATGCCAGTCTTGAGCATTAAGCTACATGCTCTCACATATCTGTCAATTTTATTTCTTAAGCATTGACAGAGCAATTAAAAATAATATCTAACAATATCTTATTGATAATCACATGGGGGAAATGCTGATTTTATGCAGTGGTAAAAATGCCAGGGCAGTTCTTTCCAAAGTGCTGTCATATACTTGGTAGGTAGCTCCACTCAGCAACATAACAGCAGCAATCTGCACAAGCTGCAGTTTCCAGACCAACCTTAAGCGCGTCCCCACAAAGAGTGTATTAACAGAAATCCTGCCTTGACGTTACCAATGTAAGAATCTCTGTGTCTAGGTTGTCCAGGAACTGTCACAGCTGGTGCACCAGCCAAAGTTGGTAAAAGGCACCCCTGGCTACCATGGCCACTTGGGCCTCCAGTAACAATAGTGGATGAAGGTGTACCCTCAGACTTTGCACCTGTTCTTCAGAGAGAGTGCAGCCCCATCCAGAACAGGCAATATATCCACTCCCCAGACCTGGGAACCTCCTACTGACAAGGCCTTTGTTTCATCAAGATTCATCTTATTGATGCTCATCAATACCTTTGTCCAGGGAGATTTGCATATCTATTCCTGACTGATGTAACAGAGAAGTAGAGTTGGTTGTCATTTGCATACTGATGACACCACACCCCAAATTTCCTAATGACTACCTTGAACAGCTTCATGTTCAACATCAATAGAGACAAGAAGTTACCTGCTTCACCCCCCACAAGGCCAAGGTGCAGGCACCCAATGCCATGCTGTAGAACAGGCCTTGTAGGTATGCATGGAACCACTATAATACAGTGGTATACTGAAGATTTAGCCACTATTTTTGGATAAGCTATATGATCAGCCTACCTCTTCCATGTACCACAGGACAAAGCATTCCCCCTCCTCAAGATTAAAAACTTGCTGGCTTAGTTCCTGCAAGTATGGAAAACTGCCTGTGAAACAGCAGAATATTTACCACTTCTTGTTAATCAATTTAGCTTCATCAATACAATTTGCATTTTTACCATTAAAAGAGGGAGGGGGATCCTGCTGAACTGGTCCAGTAAGGTACTACTGTTAAAAGCCATGGAACAATTGAATAGAAGCAACAAGGTTGCACTTCACCTCTGTCTCTCTGTGATAGATAGATAGATAGATAGATAGATAGATAGATAGATAGAAAGAAAGAATGTCCAGTAGCACCTTAGGTACAGTGGTACCTTGGGATGCGAACAGGATCCGTTCACATCCTGTTCACATCCTGAATGGAACGTAAGACGCGACAGCGCAGGTCACCTTTTGCTGCTTCCGCGTATGTGCGTGACATCATTTTGAGGGTCTGCGCATACGCGAGCGGCGAAACCTGGAAGTAACGCACTCACCATGGAGCGCAACCCGAAAGCGCTCAACCTGAAGCACATTCAACATGAGGTATGACTGTATAAGCTTTCGTGTGCATGCACACTTCTTCAGATACTAGTGTATTGTGTGCATGCACACAAAAGCTTATACAGTGGTGCTCCGCAAGACGAAATTAATTCGTTCTGCGAGTGTCTTCGTCTTGCAGGTTTTTTCATCTTGCGAAGCACCGCTATTAGCAGATTAGCGGATATGCGGTAATTAGCAGATAAGCGGCTTAGCGGCTCTTAGCGGATAAGCGGCAATTAGCAGATAAGCGGCTTAGCGGCTTTCAGAAAAAGGAAAAAAATCGCAAGAACCCAAAAAAAATTTCGTCTTGCGAGGCAACCCCATAGAAAAATTCATACACGGCTACCTACCTGAATCTCTCTGTGAAAGTAAATGATTAGGCAACCAAGGCCAAATCAGTTCTGAACCCAAACTGGAATGAGTCTAGATAATCAGTTTCCTCTAGGACAGGATGATCCAATACACGGCCCAGGGCCTAGGGCTTTTTTTGGCAGCCATCAGCAATATTTGACCCCTCCCAGCCCTCACACTGCCTTCTCAGAGCTGGGTAAGTGAGGCACCGGACTTTGGAAAGGATGCATGAGGGCTCTGATAGGATCCTAGAGTCATCACACCTCCTTCCCAAAGCCCATCACCTCACTTACCTGGCTTTTGGAAGGCAGCATGAGAGGTGGGGGGAGCAGCATCAAATTTTGGCCTCCCCATCCCTGCATGACAAGACATGGGTTCCCAAACAAAGTATTCTTGTGGCCCACTGGGTATAAAATATTGTCCCACCCTGCTCTTGGAGCACCTGGAGCCAAACTGCTGCCACCACCGCCCTTCTTAAGCATCTTCCCTAAAAAGTAGTTATCATAAGCCCCTGTGACCAGGTGGTGGTTTTTCTTCTTCAAGAGTGGCTGCACTACTACTTCTTTAAGAATGGCAGGCACTGCTTCTGCACACAAATATCCATTTACCATGCCTTGGACTTACCCAGCTTACTTACACAACACCTGTCACAAGCTTGTTCAGATCAACCACAATGAGAAAAGGTTGAGGGTTGAGAAGTTGCCAGGTCAGTCAAACAACTACAAGCACCTTGTTTCACACCCCCAGACCTCAGAAGCTAAAACTGCTTTCACAAAACCACACTTTATCCAGACTTTTCACAGCTGTGTTGTCCAAATCATCATGGATTCAGTAAATTTCATCATTGAAGTGTCTTGTAAACTTACCACAGCAGACTTCCTATGCTCCTGTTTATTGGGATGGATGTTAACCTCTGTTCTATGGCTACTTAAGGATGAGATGGAGGTGACAGAATATACTTTCTCCGCCACCCGTTATCACCTCACAGTAGGCACAGTCATGCCCTTTAGCATGCGCTCAATTGCATTTGTGGCAAGTCTTGCACCATATGTGCTCTAGCTGTCATCTGACCTGCTTCATTCTTGAAATCTCTGGAGGCAGACATTCTTAATGGGTTACTTACCTCTGCAGGGGAGAGCTGTCAGCTGCTGCTGTAAGACCAAATCTCATGAAATGGTTGGACCGTAACAATTAGTTATTTCAAGTCTCTCTCCCCCCCCTTCCTGATTATACTTCCCATATTTGGAGGCAGTAACTAAATTGAGGGTCTGCCCTGCACAGTTAAAAGTGTGCATGAATCCTCAGTAAGTAGTCAGTCCAGGATAAACAGATCTAGGTAATAAAAAGAAATGTGGAAGCAGAATCCTGGGGGAAGAGATAGGGAAACTGGACAGGAACAAAGAGTAGCCAGCCATAGTGGGGATAGAATCACCACCTGTTAATTTGTTGCCCATAGGTGCAGTGTCATCTGCAGAACCTCCATCTGTCTCCATGCCTGCTAGTGCCAGTTACCTAGTGAGGATGAGGTAATCGTCTCATCTGCCACTGCCTCAGCTCTCCTCATACTAGTATTTAACAGTTTCTTAAATGTAATCAATACAAATCTACATTGTTAGAGCTTTGAACTTCAAGAAAATAATTAAAGTATTTTGGGTTATATACCAGGCAACAACTTTTTTAAACAATACATTAATATGTCAGTAAAGACTTAAAGGCTCATATGTGCTTAAATTACATGCTAAATGGAGAAATAAACATTTGAATGTAGCCCATTAGTTTTAGATGTTTTGTGTAGTTAAGAATACTTTTGTCATCTCTAATCCTTTGATAGGTTTACATTACATTACACAGCATTATTTATAGATAAGGAAATACAATTCAAGGGGAAACCTTTTATTTTTGCCTTCAAAATTCCACTTTGGGGTTGCGATCAGTGTGTACCTGGAATTGTTAATACATTTCTGCATTTGGGACAGGGTGTGGGTCAAGGAAGATATTTTCTAAATCTTTGCTCCAGGAATGCTGCCTGTTTTTATAGGAATGTTAAAACAGTAGTAGTGATGGTCTTAGCCTTATGTAGCAATTGCCTTTTCTTACCTGCAGGTGTGTTTTTCAGCGCAGCCTGGCTGTGGCCATCCACTTGCAAGGGATCGTAATTGTGTCAGGCATCATGGACATTCACCACTCCTACTTTGGACTGACCAATTCTGATGAGGGCATGCAAATTGCGGGGGGTGAACTGGGTGAGATTTTATTTGTTCTTGCCATTACTTATGGTATGATGCACAACACATGTCGCCACTGAGTATTTATGATTATATTACTTATCTCAGTGTATCTCAAACTTCTTTATTTTATTGTGCCATGTAGCTCTGTAAACCAACTCCAGTAATGTGTGCTAAAAGTGATTTTGTGGAGAATCTCGTGCACAGTTGTGTTCATTCTGCAGCTTCATTAGTATATTGCTATTAGAGAAGAATATGCTTTCTAAAGTTACACACAAGGCACCCTATCTATCTTAGCAACCTTCTTCTCTGATGAGAGTGGTATGATGAGATGGTGGGGATGCAGTCACTCTTACAAACTCAGTGTGCATCAGTGAGTGATTTCTGCCAGAAGGCATTCAGCCCACAAACCTTGGCTAGTGAAAGGAGAAAGATTCTATATCTTTAATGATACTATCTTGCCTTTGAATGTTTTACCCCATTCAGGTGTTCTGTCTCTTCCACCCTCCAATTTGAGAGCCACTGATACACTAATAAAACTGAAATCATAATCATCATGATTATGCAGTTTAGGGAGCTAGCATTATGTCTGTACTGGGCCCCATAATGTCTACCACACATTAACATGAGTAAACTAGCAGGAGCAGTTAATCATGAAATAAGTATTACCCTTGATTTATTAATTGGTTAACCACCATCTCAAAGCAATTTGCACATAAGGTTTATGACTAATATCAATATAAATTGGACCAATATATCACTAGGCACATTTATCAGAAAAAGTATAGTATACAGTGGTACCTCCGGTTACAAACTTAATTCATTTCGGAGGTCCGTTCTTAACATGAAACCATTCTTATCCTGAGCTGTGCTTTTGCTATTGGGCCTCCCACTGCACACATGCCACTGGGATGCACTCACATCCCAGGGCAAAGTTCACTACCAGGAGCAACTACTTCCTGGCTAGCGGAGCTCATTACCCGACACATTCGCAAGGAGGACGGTACGTAACACGAGGTTCCACTGTAGTATAGTAAAAGCACATTATGTAATTACTTCCGTGACAAAATGGTGGCGTGAGTGAGGCATGCAGAAACATTGTAGGACATTGATATGCTCCAATTCATAAACCACCATGAAGTTTTACAGCCAAACTTGAAAATACCCAGTTTCATACAGTGGTACTAAGCACAGTTAATGCTAATCATATAAAAAGGTCCCTTCATAACTGCACTTAAGACTGTATTTCCAAACCCTGGTCTGCATTAATCATGGCAAATATCAGTACACATGCAATGGTAACCTACAGTTAAGTGAACAAGAGAAAAAAAATAGGAAAACCTGTGCCAAAAAGTGGAGAAGAAAGAGAGCAGTTTGTATATTCCCAAGCATGGGTCACTCCCACCTGCAGTTTAGGGAGCTAGCATTATGTCTGTACTGGGCCCCATAATGTCTACCACACATTAACATGAGTAAACTAGCAGGAGCAGTTAATATGAAAAATAGTGTGATCATCTGTGGTTTCTTTAAATCTGTAAATCATTACTGCAGTATAAAACCATTCTTTTTTAACCTGGCACTTGGAGTCCATGGCTGCTTGTCAAGAACAGAGCTTGATGTGCAGATACTATCCCTCTCTCTTGGATTGGTCTTCAGACAGAGACATAGTATTACAGACATTCTGTGCATTGTGGAAATGGAACATAAAGGTTATGACTGCTGAATCTTTTCCAGGCTGGATACAGCAAAGGAAATAGAATATGCAGTTGTATGGAAGCATGATTATTATCATAGAATCGGTTCAGGGTGTTGAAGAACAGAATTAGAATCTAGAGACAGGCCTTTGGTGAGACCAGGAACAAAGTGCAAGGAGGAATAAATAAAATGAATAATGCAGGATAATAATAGTCCAATAATAAACTGAATTGACCAAAGTCAGTTGGATCTAGTCAGTTCCATTGTGGGAGGAAATAGCCTTTGGACTGCAGTAATAAAGCATAGCTGTCCATAGACAAATGCTAGCCTTGGTGCATGTCCTGAACTCACCTGGCTGTGGTATGTTCAAGCTCAACATGACAGAATAAATAAAATGCAGTGCTGTTGAAAACTAGGTTACTTTTCAGTGCTGCTATTAAGAAGGTGATGGTGGAAATCACTTATCTGGTGAGAAAGTCACTAATATGAGCAGCTCAGCATTCTGTAATACATTTAATTGCATCTACATATTAAATGTCTTAAAGTTTTTTTGGGGGAAAGTAGTTTCTGTTTGAGGGAGAACCACCTAGAAAGTGGAGACCACACATTTTAAGCATATTATGCCCTGTGCATGAGGATTCAGCACACACTCAATTCACACAGATGGTTTAAAATGTATTCAGGCTCCTTCATCCATTCAATTGGAAAGCCCGTGAAGGCTTTTGATTTATTTCGTAGTTATAGTCCACTGGTGAGGTGTCATGGTCCCTTTAGTGACTATTGGATTAGCTGCTTTGGGTTTCAGCCTCTGGCTAGGCATTACATGCAAAGGGGATTTAGGAGACCTTAAAACTTATTTTTTTAAAAAATACTTGCTGCTTATGTACCTGATAGCCACTACTGGAGGCCTGCTTGACAGTTTCTGTACAGTAGTTCTTGCTAATAGTACTCAGTAGGCTTAGAAATTTAGGCAGTTATTTCTTTGGCCTAAAGACAAAATTTTTAGCAACCCACCCTAAAACAAAAAGAGAACAGGATAGATAGAAATATCAGTCACCCCCTTTTTCTTTCACATGAAATCTGCTCCTTGCCCGGCTCTGTCAAAGCTTTTCTGTCCCTTCATTCATTTTTCCCATATGCAGAGCTGAGCTAAGTTGCTACATATCTCTGTCTATGCCTTCTGGGCCCAGAATCCAGTGACACAGATGGACAAGACTTCCTTTCTTTTGTGTTATATATTGAATACATAGTATTGTATTAAGGGAGAAACCCTATCTGCCTGGTTTACAAAGAGGTGTGGGAAATTATACCTTGTACAGGTTTTCTGGGTAAGAAACAGTAGGACACTGCAGCTGTTGACTGGAGCTAGTTGCCAGCATCTTGCTCTGCATGCCTAACTCTAAGGTTTGCTTTACATACTGGCCTTTTAAGTCAGATAAGGGAGGCACATGGTTATGAATGTCCCATTCTAGTGTGTTCCACAGTAGCAGGATTGGCTATCCACATATACATCTTTGATAGTTTGCAGCTTGTGTGTTTTTGCGTGTGTGAGGGGGAGAGAGAGAGAGAGCGCACACTGCAAGACCAATAAAATAAGCTGACGTGTAAAATTATGGAATCTTGTTTTGAATCTTTCAAAGCTTTTTGTCTGATAAAACATAGCGTTCATCAAAGTGGTGATCTGGCAGACAAAATACAGTTACCACAAATAATTGTGCTAACCAAGACCATATTTTCACCAGCAGAAGGAGAAGTTACAGAAGGAGAAACCTTAGCGCAGTGTGTGTGTGTGTGTGTGTGTGTGTGTGTGTGTGTTAGTCTTCTATTTCTGCCTAAAGTGGGAACAAATTACATTCAATAAATATGTATTTGGTTGCATCACTGCACCATATAGGCCTTGGGTAGGGGTCCAGTTTCAGAAGCTTATGGAAGCCTCAATTCTCTTTTCGGTTGTGCTGCTATTTAGGAGGAGAGGGTGTCATTCTTTTTCACATGCTTAGTAGAGGTCTTCAAGTTATATTTTAGCTCATGGTTCCATATGTCTCAGTAATTTTTTTTAGATGTGCAGAGAAGGCTTAGCAGGATCATGTTTGCATTGCATTTAAGATGGGAGATGTGTTGCTACTCTTCAGTTGTATTAAGACACTCTACTCAGTGCATGTCTCATCCCTCGCTGGTATGCATGACAAGACAAAGCCCAGCCCTCTTCTCTGCCTTGGACGTGGATGGGGAGTAGGGATTGTCCCTGATGTTGGACTGTACTGGAAGCACAGCCCAACTGTGGGGCAGATCCCTGTCACACCAGCTCCCAGTTGGAGAAGGCTAGGGCTGCTATTCTTGGTGCTGGGCTGTCCAGAAAACCAAGCGCTGGCTCACCTACCACCTTTGGTTCAGAGCTTGATGGGTGGCGATGTTCCCTACACCTGTGCTGGGCTTATTGATCTGCGTGCCTCTCAAGCCTTTCAAAGGCTCTGCATGAGTAGAATGACTTCTGTTAGTGCAATGGGACGTCCCCTATCTTCTTCTTCCTGCACCCCCAACCTTCTGAAGCAGATTTGGGCGGTATGGGGAGCACAGGGGAAAATCTGTTACATGAGCAGTCTTTCCACCCACACAGTGACTTAATTGGATTCAGCGGGTTTGGCAGGCTACTGACAACTGCAAATTTTGGCTTGGCTATCAAATTTTGGCTTGCCTCTGTCTGTATAGGATTTGTTACTGTAGTCCAGTTGTTATGTTGTTGACAGAGCCATGTAAACCAGCAAAACATATTTTTAATATTTGAAACATTGTTCATGCCCACTGCTTCTTGGTAGCTCACATTTATAGCACCTCAAATTTCAGCAGAAAATTGTAGTTTACTTACTTACAATAGCATTTTAAAATTATGATTTTAAGCTGTACATCAAACTTAGAACTGAAAATAAAAACAACTCTAGGAGTCAACAATGTTCCAGTTACTGGGGGGGGGGTGAAAGCTTTTAGAAAAAGGTGTTGCAGTTCTATTGTAATGTCTAAAACACAAGTCACGAAGAGCCACCATGTTGAGGCTGTTTCATTTTGCAAATGATTTTCATGTTCTAGATCAGTGGTGTGCATGTTCCAGATCACTGTTCCAGAACAGTGCTTTTATATGCCACTGTTCATTAGTTTGAGACTTATGGTGTTAATGAAGGAGTTGATAAATCACAAAACAACCTTAACAAAATTGCAGCAGTAAAAGCCTGTAGTGCTGTTAGCATGAACTGGAAGCAAGAAAGTGCAAGAACAAAGGCATTACAGAAAAGATAATATATTTAGCAGTATATATCAGATAACCCAGATAATCCAGTAGCGTCTGTTCAGTTCTCTGTAATACACTACATACACTAAATCTAAGATTCATGTACTGTGTAAAAGCTAGCACTGTTCAGTGCATCATATCTGTAAACTTGCAGGACTGAAATTAAGGACCTCTTCAGACAATGCATCAGCTTTGTGGTTACTCAAAATTTGTTCTGCATGATACCTGGTCCATATGGCAAGGATTGTTGTTGTTTTTTAAAAAAAACACCTACTATTAGAGAAACATTTAGAGATGACAATCCAGGTGGTAAGCAGTTACATTCAACAATATGTTACGTGGCAACAACACAGTAAACTCTAAAGGTGGTGGCCATAGCACATGGAGCAAAGTGTAGACAGGTAGCACTGGAAAGAACAAACAGTGATGTACAAAACTGTGCTGAATTATCAATAAAATATTGACCACAAAGAATTTAATTTGAGAAGCATTACAGATATGTTGGTACCTGAACATCAGAGGGAGCCCCTCAACAATGATACTGTTTCCACAGTATACCCAGGTGCTCCACTTTGACATCCAGAGATGAGTTTTAGTAAGATCTGGGGTATACAAAGCCAGTCTTTGTAATGAAGAGACTATATATTTAAGGGCACTCTTTTCAACATACAGTATAAAGAATGCAAAGAAAACTTACATAATTGAAACATTGGAATATGAATTATTTTAACTGATTAGACAGATTAGCAATTGACACAGGTTCTGGTGATTGATATTTAATTGCATTTTTCAGGGGAATAAAAGCAGCGGCTTATAACAAAATGAGAAAACATCCACCAAACAGAAGAGGTATCAGCTTTGAAGTGGGAGCCCAGTTGGAAGCCCGAGACAGATTAAAAAACTGGTATTTCTTATTTCATGATAAAAACTTGGATACATTTTTGTGATGCTGTCACATTGTGCTACAAACAGGGAGTCAAACCAACAAAAGTTCCAGTTCAGGTCTGGTTCTGATTCAACTGCAATCAGACCAGTAGCATTTCAGTAACTGGTTCAGAGTATCCGAACCACCTAGTCTTGTTCTACTTTATGTGAGAAAACGTAAAAGGTGGTTCACATATATGATAAGGTGATTAGTATCAACGTGATAATTATCCTAATGTCAACAATACAAAATGTTTAAATATATTGTACAGATGCAGCTATTTATCTGACAATCTTTATGTCACATTGTAAAAATAGAAAGTTTCAAAAACTTAAAGGCCTAGTTTGGGTGTAATGGTATTGTGCACTGAACTTTAGTTTTCCTATCTTCCCTTTGTTTACACACTCAGCTTGGGGGAAAACTGCCTGGTTAATTCACAGTTTCTGTGATATCTAAACCAGAAAAATAGTTTAATCTCTGCCTGCAAACCATATTGGCTGCATTTGTACACAGTGCTAAACTATTGTTTAGCAGTACTATATGGAGTGAGTCAGAGCAGAGGCTCATGCTCGCACACTTCCTTCATTTCTTCTTCATTAACCAGGAAAAGGACATTTACTTTCCACAATCTGGTTTATTACAAATGCTGGCAAAAGTCCTAACTCTGCATTGACAGTGGGGAAGCACTCAAGCCTAAGGCTTTCCTCAATACTTTTACAGCTTGTTCTTACAGCACTAAACCATGATTTTAGCATTGCATTCTTCTCAATATTAGTTCTGTGAATGCATTAGTAGTTTATTATAATTTTTTGTTTTTGGAGTCAGTAAGTGCTATCTTTTCAGTTTTTAGTCAAACCCTTATTCCAAACTAATAACCTGCCCTTTTTTCTGATTGTGTTCTCATTCTTGTTTCAAACAGTGATGTGGGACAGGATATTTTCGGTAATGGAAAAAATTCCATTGCTATGTTTTTCCACATTAAAAAAGACCCATATGACAATATTGATAAGTATTTCATTAAATACTTTGTATTCACTTGAATATAACATCAAACATTTCAGTTCAGATACTTTTGGCTATTTAGGAAATGAGATATTTATACAGCACATAATATTAGCATGGTATTCTTTAATAAAAATGATAAATAAATAAAAATGACATTTTAAAATAATTTTGTTTAATAAACACGGCAGAAATTATAAATTGGATCACAGTGGATCACAGTTGAATTCGGGCATAATAAAAGTTTGCAGACAGCTAACATCACCAATGATTATGTAGGTTCTGATTATGCTAGGTTTTCAGTTTTTTTAAAAAAGGGTTCGGTTTGACTCCCTGCCATTAACTTTGTTCTGATTGCAAATGTTCATATAGTATTTATTGATTTTGCTCCCCTCACCTAATGTCTGCTGATCTGTAATACAGTGCAATCCTATACATGTCTACTCAGAAGTAAGTCTCATTGAGCCTAATGGTGCTTACTCCCAGGTAAGTGGGTATAGGATTGCAGCCTTTGTGTTTAAACTGTTGTGAAGTTGGTACAGGGTTCAGCCTGAATGTCCTGCACAAAGATCACCCATCTGCACTTTCTTGAAAAGTAATCTCTGATTCAGGATCTGAAATCTCCATGACTATTTAGAGTAGACAGTACTAGACTACATGGACAAATACTCCGATCTGGCATGAGGCTGTTTCCTAAGGCACAGTGAGACCTTCTGCTTTACACCATTTTAATTGTTATCACAGTATTACTGTTTTTGAGGTGCCAAGTGTAAGGGATCTAGGAAGAGGCTCTGAAAAAGACATTTGAGTCAACAAGTCGATCATTTGGGGATTGCCTTCTCCCGTGTCATCCTAGTCGCTCTCTAAGATCAGAAGGAATGGTTCTTCTCTGTGTCTTTCCTAGAGTGGAAGCACAACCGAGTGGAACGAGAGAAGAGGCCTCTAAATAACTGGTATCATGGGATGCTTTGCCTTTTGAAATGTGGTTGGCTCTCTCCCTTGCTGTTTTTTGTATGCAAGCTATTGAAGACCATTTCATTGTGACCTTTTACTTTATGACACATATATGGATATATTCTGAATTTTTTTGTTATTTTTACGGAAGCATTATGTTTTATATGTTGTAAACAGCCATGAACGGTGTATTTACTCTAGAAGGGAGCATACTCTAATCAGTAAATTATAAAAAAAGAACAATATGGTTAGGGTATATCCCATTCCCCTGAGGTATAGTGTCCTTACTCTTCAATACCCTGTACCTTGAAATGAAGGACCCCTGTCAAGTGGCTGAAATAAAAACTTTGATCACGAGGAATGCTTTAAAAGGGGGTAAACTAGTGGATTACTTTTTCATTCTGACTTTATGGAGGTTGAAAGTAGAATGTGATATTGTATTATTATTATTATTATTATTATTATTATTATTATTATTATTAATTTGTATCCCAGCCACTCTGGGCAGCTTCCAACAAAAATTAAAAATACATTAAAATGTCACACATTAAAAACAAATAATAATAGTAATTTATTATTTGTATTGTTCTGAATTGATAAGTAGAACTTTGTTTTGTGTTATAGAGAATACTGGAAAGTTCGCTTTTTGATGTTGCTTCTTGAGGACCACCATGTATAGGAAAACTGAGAATCAATCTTTTTTAAGAGACTAAGCTGAACCTTGACACTGCAGAACGCTGATACTAGACATTTGTATAGAAAAGATAGCTACACATTTCATTTTTAATCATTCTGTCTCTCTTGGGTTAATGTATTATGGAAACATGCTTTCATGAGAACTTGTTTTGGCTAGATCAAGGTTATAGCAAATGACGTATCTAAAATGATGCATTCTGGACAGTTTGCAGGCTGCTGAAGGTGAGGGTTGGTAGCATTGGAAGTTTATATAAAAAAAAGAGTTTATTTTTGAAATGTTTCAATGAATGAACTAGTGTTTCTTGATAATATTTCCATTTCTTCAGTTTGGTCACTGAAGATAATGTACACCACTTAGAAATTTGAATAATTAAGTGGTATATAAATGTCTTAAATTTGTTTGTTAAATTTATTGGTCACTTTTTTTAGCAAGGGACCACAAAGTGACTTACAGTACATTGTATAAACAAACAAACAAACAAACACATACATTAAACCAGGCATGAAAGAAAAACCAAGAAAAACAATCCTCTTCTTAAAGGCAGGATTAAAAATTCCCCATCTACTAAAGGGGACCACAGATATTTAAGAGCCAAAGCCCTGGTGAAAAAGAAATATTTTTATTTGGTGCCTGCATCTATACAATGATGGTGCCAGGTGAGCCACCCCCAAGTAGAGCATTCTAAGCACAAGGAGTCACCACTGAAAAGCACTGTTCTAATGTTGGCGCCCTTCAGACCTCCTGAGGAGGGGCACACACAAAGAAGGGCTTCAGATGATGGTTGCAGGGTTGAGGTTGGTTCATATGAGGAGAGGTTGTCCTTGATGCATTGAGGTCCTTAGCTGCATAAAGGTTTATAGGTCAAAACCAGCATTTGAATTGGACCTGGATTTTAATTGGTAGCCAGTGCAGTTTGGCCAGGATTAGGGTTAACTGCCTAGAGTCTCTTGCCCTAGGCAACCTGGCCATTGAATTCTATACCAGCTGTAAATAATAAAATAATCAGCTCAGACCAAGGGCTCCTAATACATTAGGGAGCTCTGATGTGCATATGAGACTCCTGTATAAGCTAGTGGGTCACGGTTGCCTAATGATACAAACCTACAGCTTTTTCTGTCTATATGAATGTATGTGTGTTGATTTTATCTATTATTGCTGCCTATGTGCTGCTTACCTTTTCATTTGTTATTTAAAATATCTGAACAACTGGAAACATAATACTGAACAGCTAGTTAATTATAGTTTCCTTGACAGTAGGCCTTATAAACAGAAACCTTTTGAATAAACACTTCATTGTACATATTGTGCAAGTAAAAAACAACAATACTGGGTTGTGAGAGAAAATTGTAGCTTGTTAGGCAGATGCTGGTGTTATGTCATTCTCCTTGCAAGTATAGATGGGGGGTTATAATCAGTATATTTGACATAACCCTAGTCGTTTTCAGGAGCTAAGCTTTCTTGCTGCAGTAGCAACACAGCAAGAATTGTATTAGACTTCATGATAATTGGAGGCAGAAGGTGGGTTGCCGTTGTCAAGTTATAAAGCAACCTGGTCTGCCCTTTATTGAACTTGAGTTTATATGCAAAACTGTGATTCTAGGTTTGAAAAGAACAGCATTAACTTTTCTGAGAATTGTAAACTTAGTAAACACTTGACTAAGGAATGATTTCTTGGGAAAGTGGGACCTGTAGCATTCTGTACTGGTGTTTCCCCCCACCTCAATTACCAATGTAGTGTCCTCAATTTCTGTTGGACTCCCAACTTCCATAAGTGCTGATTGACTAGGGCTCATGGGAGTTGTAGTCCAATGACAATTGGGGCGTGTCATGTTGATTATTCCTGGTTTTAGGCATTTGAGTCTAATGTAGCCTATAGCCTTTTGAAGAAGAATGTATTACTATAGCAAAATACAGGTTTGGAGCATGAAATAAAATTAGTTCAGAAGTGTTAGATGAGAAGTTGTATTATTAGAATTAGTTTTAAATTACTATATTTAAGTATACAAGAACTGTAGTCCTTAAGAAGTTGAAAATGATTTGTGGTTATAGCCGATATGATATTGTATAGAATTCTATGGTTGTTAGGGTATTCTTGCTATTGGGTCCAGTTTAGAAGTAGCACTTCTAAGACAGGTAATTAATGGTGAGCAAGGAGTGGTAGAAGGAAAAGAAATGACATAAATGACGTAGGATTACTAACCATCAATAAGTAGGGTTTTGTTTTGTTTTTTGGCTATGCTATGGTTACCCCAAGCTAATGCCTTCTAGATATTGTTGGTCGTCAACTTCCATCATCTCCAACCATTGGTCAAGTTGGCTGAGATTGTTAAGAGTTATCCAAAGCATTTGGAGGACACCAGGCTGGAGAAAGCTGCTGTATCTGATATTGATGTGTGGTCAATTCCTAATTCTGTTTTTTCAATTCCTAATTCTGAGAGGAAACTAATCTGCCAGTATATCAAAGTAAAGATACAGTGAGGGGGAAAAGTATTTGATCCCCTGCTAAATTTGCTCATTTGCCCACTGATGAAGAAAAGACCAGTCCATAATTTTAATGGTAGGTTTATTGTAGCTGTGAGAGACAGAATAACAACAGGAAAATCCCCAGAAACCCAGAAGACAAATGTCAGAGATTGATGTGCATTATGATGAGTGAAATAAGGATTTGATCCCTTTGCAAAAGATGACTTAGTACTTGGCGACAAAGCCCTTGTTGGCAATCACAGAGGCCAAACGTTTCTTGTAGGTGGCCACAAGGTTTGCACACATCTCAGGAGGTATTTTGTCCCACTCCTCTTTGCAGATCCTCTCCAAGTCAGTAAGATTTCGAGGCTGATGTGTCGAACCTTCACCTCCCTCCACAGATTTCCGATGGATTAAGGCAGGGGTCGGCAAACTTTTTCAGCAGGGGGCTGGTCCACTGTCCCTCAGACCTTGTGGTGGGCCGGACTATATTTTTTTTGGGGGGGGGGAATTCCAATGCCCCGCAAATAACCCAGAGATGCATTTTAAATAAAAGCACACATTCTACTCATGTAAAAACACGCTGATTTCCCAGACTGTCCACGGGCTGGATTGAGAAGGCGATTGGGCTGGATCCGGCCCCCGGGCCTTAGTTTGCCTACCCATGGATTAAGGTCTAGGCCACTCCAGGACCTTAATGTGCTTTTTCTTGAGCCACTCCTTTGTTGCCTTGGCCGTGTGTTTTGGGTCATTGTCGTGCTGGAATACCCATCCTCAGCCCATTTTCAATGCCCTGGCTGAGGGAAGGAGGTGCTCACCCAAGATTTGACGATACATGGTCCCGTCCATTGTCCCTTCGATGCGGTGAAGGTGTCCTGTCCCCTTAGCAGAAAAACACCCCCAAAGTATAATATCTCTCTCTCTCCCCCCCCCCATGTTTGACAGTGGGGATGGTGTTCTTGGGTGGTCGTAGGGAGCATTCCTCCTCCTCCAAACACGGTGAGTTGAGTTGATGCCAAAGAACTCTATTTTAGTCTCATCTGAGCACAACACTTTGACCCAGTTCGCCTCTGGGTCATTCAGATGTTCATTGGCAAACTGCAGACGGGCCTGTACATTTGCTGTCTTGAGCAAGGGAACCTTGCGGGCTCTGCAAGATCTCAGTCCTTCACGGCGTAGTGTGTTACCAACTGTTTTCATGGTGACTATGGTCCCAGCTGCCCTGAGATCATTGACAAGTTCCCCCCATGTAGTTCTGGGCTGCTTCATCACCGTTCTCATGATCATTGCAACTCCATGAGTTGAGATCCTGCATGGAGCCCCAGACCAACGGAGGTTGACAGTTATTTTGTGTTTCTTCCATTTGCGAATTATTGCACCAACCTTCTCACCAAGCTGCTTGGCAATAGTCTTGTAGCCCAGTCCAGCCTTGTGCAGGTCTACAATCCTGTCCCTGACATCCTTGGACAGCTCTTTGGTCTTGGTCATGGTGGTTACTTTGGAATCTGCTGGATTGATTGCTTCAAAAGTGTCTTTTGTACAGGAACTGTAATGAGCTGGGATTACAGGTAAAACCTCTCCCTTACAGCAGGTGCTTCTAATCTCAGCTCGTTACATACAGTGAAGATACCAGGTAGCCTGACATCTGGCTGGTTGCTAGGGGATCAAATACTTATTTCACTCATTATAATACACATCAATCTCTGACTTTTGTCTTCTGGGTTTCTGGGGTTTTTCCTATTGTTACGGCTACAATAGACCTACCATTAAAATTATGGACTGGTCATTTCTTTGTCAGAGGGCAAACGGGCAAATTTAGCAGGGGATTAAATACTTTACCCCCTCACTGTAGGAAATAGTGTTTTGTTTTGTTTTTTATTTTGCTGCAGTTATATACCATATAGGCTTCTAGGAAATTTCACAAGTTTTAAACAAGGGAACTTGTCCTAAATTTTAATATAGATGTGATTGCAATTGTATAATACAAAGAAAGAACATATTCACATGCCATTTTGTTCTGTACTTTGAGACTAAACAATCTAAATATGTGGGATATGAACATCATGCATGTTATTTAACATTTTAGAAGCATGATCTAGTAGCAAGAGATCAAATATGCTTTAGAAGGGTCACCATCTTGCTTCCCACTGGTGAACTTTCTCCCCTTTCTGTCTGACCTCATAATTTATTCTGAACAAACTTCTGCTTTGAGATAAAAATTGCCAGAACCATCTCCCAAGCTAAGGTGATTTTGCTCATCTCATCTGATATCAGTAGGGGATGATGAAAATGTTCTCTGCTTGAAGATGGATTGATTAATATGATTTGCTAAAAAGGATCTTGCTCCATAATGGTTGAGGACCAATCAGGAGGAACTGATTATTCTCTAGGAGCAAGCATTTAGGTCTGAGGAGTCCTTCTCAGCTTCTGTACCCACATGATTATTGCACGCTTGAAAATTCCCTGTTACTTTGTCATATGGGATAAGCTCTTGTTTGTTACTTTTGAAGTTACCCTTAACAAAAGTGTAAATTAAGCTATTGTAGAGATGTACATGTTGTATGGATCTGTGTTTAATTTTTAAAATAGACTAATTCTTAACACTACTGAGTGACATCAAACATTACAAAAGTAGATTTCCCATTCTTCTTCGTCCTCCTTCAGCCCCCTCCCCATATTTCCACAAGGTCCTGTAACTTGCCAAGGCAGATTTGGTGGGTATGCAGTCTGTCTGCCAGCACTTGAGAACAATTCGATGTCAGCCACCGATAACAGCAGTGTCAGGTCATGGCGCTGACAAATTAGCATTGCCTATTGTCATCATCCTGAGGATACCAAGCAGCTATTCCTAGGGGCCTTTTTGTTGTTCTCTGATGGCATAAGATTTTTAACTTTCTTTCATATACTGCTGATAGCACCAGCAAGGTTGTTTGGCTAGAACATTAGTTATGGCGAAAAGTGCAAAGTCTGCACAGCAAAAGCATGGATAAAAACTGTGACTGGAAACCATGACTTAAGAATTCACAAGACACAACCATAAGCACATAAACTGTCGGCTCTTTGTTAATGTTGATTTCAGGTGTTTGTCATATTTCCTAGAAAAAGAAACAGTTTAGCTTAATAATAAAAAAAGCAAGATTAAATTGATCACAAAAGGTGGAAATTGAAGCTATTTGTATATCATATTCTTTTTTACCAAAATGTATGGCTTTGTAATATAGTTACTCCTTTTTCAAGGCAATTATTTCCATTTTTTTTGCAAGAATATTTTAAATTAACTTTCTTTGCATAGGTATCCAGCTCACATTGAAGAAATTGATTATGAGGAAGGAAAAGTGCTAATCCATTTCAAACGCTGGAATCACCGCTATGATGAATGGTTTTGTTGGGACAGTCCTTATTTGCGTCCTTTAGAAAAAATACAGTTAAGGAAAGAAGGATTACATGATGACGAAGGAGCTTCTGTAAGTAAAAGCAACCTAAGTCAAAGCTTGAAGTCAACCCAATTCTTTGTAAACTTGTGAATACAGATTTAATTGTTTTTTTATAAATATTATTGGTATAATAATAAAAAAACTTGCATACTGTTTCTTCTTAGCTGGGGTGGGATAGAAAAAAATGATAAATGAAATATGGTAAACTTGGGCAACATTGCTGTTTATAGACATGTTGTTTGTAAGGCATGGGTGGGCAGTCCATGGACCTATTTGGGCCCAACACAGATGCCAATGTAGCCCTCAAGGCTTTGCCCCTCCAAACCACACCCACATGCCCCACACCTGACTTCAAATGTGACATCAGCTGTGGGGCAGAAAAGCAAGTGGGTATAAGTCAATGCCTGTTTGTTTATAAGGAGGGCTTGCAGGTGTCACCAACAGTGAGACCTCCACTGAGAACTTTCAGAGTGCATCTCTGAAGGCTCTTGCTGTGATCCCTTTTGAAATCTATTCGCCTGTGCAAATGGACATATCTTCTCTACAGTCCCACCCACCTGTTACTGTTGACCCACAGGGGATGAAGGAGTTAGAGATGCAGCCCATTTGCCTGATTAGTTCTTCACACCTGCTGTGAAGTTTGCTTTACAGTGCAGTCTGGTGGGCCCGATCCTTCTTACCCCAACTCCGTGTGGTCCAATTCGATAGGTGGATGTCACAGTAACACCAGGCGATGAAGCACTTGAAGTTCCAACAATCAGCTGATAAGCCATGCTTCAAAGCACTTTTGAACTCCTGCCAGTCAGGTGATTGGCAACATTTCAGAAGACCCCTTTGGCCCTGTCTGGTCACCTTTTTATCTTCCCATATATGGCATTGTGTATGATGTAGTTGATTGGCATGTGGGTGTGGTTTAGCCAAAATGGCCTGTTGGCTTTAATTAGGCCTGCAGAGGTTCTACTCTGTTGTTTACTCAGAAGTAATTCCCTTTGACTTCAGTGAAGTTTACTCCCAGATATGTGGGTATAGGGTTGTATCCTTATTATTGTCATTTTTCATTGCAATTTCCCATTTTTAATACAAATAACACACTCTTCTGCACCCAAGTGTTCAATAATCTTGCTGCTTATGATGATCACCCTGCAATATGTTTAGAATATCAAAGCTAATGTGCCCCATAGGCTGAGTACAATTATTAAAATCGTTTGTAAAATAATTGGTGGGAAAGTCTCCTGCAGGAACATTTTGTTTACTGCATGGATTATTTTATTATTGCTATGATGCAGCAGTGTATCCTGAACACTGGTTTCTATGTTTCCATTTTTTAGGGATTTCATATAAATGATCAAGTGTTGGCTTGCTGGTCTGATTGTCGTTTTTATCCAGCCAAAGTTACTTCTGTTAACAAGGATGGTAAGCCATAATTGTTAATTTCAGAGTACGCTGTAGAGAAACATCCTTCATGACTGCTTTCAGAAGTCATCTTGAAAATGAGTAGCTGCTGTATATGTTCCATACTATTCCCAATTTTTATGACCACTGCTTATGAATGTTATGAATAATTGAATTGGTATGAACACTAATTATGTGAGAGTGAAAAGGTAATGTGAGACACTTTTGTGGATTAATTTCTAGTAGTATGGGCATGTGTAAGTTGAACTCTCAAGAAAAATAGGTTTTTGGTTAAAATTGCCCCTACTACCTTTTACCAACAAGATCTCACCACTGCATCAAAGGTGTCCATGGAATCAAGGAGCTGTTCTGTTTATAGAAAGCTAAGTTTCACTGCAATGCAATAGCTTTTCGTATTTATTTCCATTCGATGGAAAGAAAAGCTATTAAGCAGATTTGAAATCTCAACATTTTATTGCAATCAAACCCAGTTTTTCACGGTGATGGAAACTTGTGATCTGGAACTTCTGAAGATTGCTTTTACCCCACTCTTGCCTATTGCCCATGATGTCTGAAGTTGATTGAGTTGTAATTCAAAACACCTGAAGGACACCAGGTTGGGGAAGACTACTCTTATGTGTGAATCACTTTGTGTTTATGCTTTGAGTAATTAGCACACTGTAGAGTTGCTGCTTCAGTTTATAAGCAGAGTTTCTTTTAAATTTCAGGTACTTACACTGTAAAATTTTATGATGGTGTAATTCAGACAGTCAAAAATATACACGTCAAAGCTTTTTCCAAAGATCAGGTATGAAACTTACTTTTATATTTTGATTTGGTTAAACTGATTTGGGGCCAGAACATAAATTACAGGGTTGTTAATTCATGTGTTTTATTAGAGGACATATAGTCTAAGATATAGGGATGAAGTGGATTCTGGTTCACACAACATCTTGGATAAAATCTACACATTTTGCCTACTGAGGACCCATGCACAGATCAGAACATGGATCTCAGATTAAACAGCATGATTGTTTCATGAATCTGTGCATATGTTTGCACTGTATTTACAAGATTGTCCAAGGGCAGCTTTTCCCTACAGTGTCCTTCCGCATAGTCTTTTTAAATGTTCCCAGGAAGCAACTGTATCTTAAGACATGCGGTTCCTGCCTGGGGAATTGTAAGGATAAAAAGGTGACTGCCTTCATGACCTATGAGAACTGCCATATTTTCCCCCTGATACAATGTCCTTGTAAGGGAACGAGGCAGTTATTGTGAGAGGACTAGACAAATTAATGGAGGCTATCAGTGGCTGTGAGCCATATGTTCTATATCTACTGTTGGAGGCCATATTCCTCTGAATACCAGTTGCTGGAAATCCACAAGTGAGGTGAAAGCTCTTATACTTAGGTCTTGTTTGTGGGCATTCCTTACATATCATAGGACGTATTCAACATAGCGCTAAGTAGATCCCTCACTAAGTGGGTCTCCTTGCCTGAAGGAGTGATCTGCCCTCTCTTCCTTCCATGCAGTGTTCCAGGGGTCTTCTCAACCCTCACAGAGCCAACTTGGGGGGGGGGTTTAAAAAACTGTAAGTTGCTCTGAGAGGTCCTTCTCTGGGTTCCCATTCAGAACCAAGATCTGGTGCATGTTTACCAGGCAAAGGACCTTTTCAGTTCTGCTCTGACATTTTAGAACACTCTGCAACGAGGTCTCAACTGGTACCTACTTGGGTATCTTTTCAGCATGAGGCAAAGACTATTGCATTTTCCCAAGCTTTTAATCTTTTGATTATCGGCTTTATTCTGCCTTATGTATTACTTATTTCTGCTTTTATAAATCTAAGTTTATTTTAATGTATTTGTTTTATTGTGTGTTAAAATTTAATTGTATTCCACCCTGCTAATTTGATTAAAACACAGATTATAAATCTTAATGTAGAAATTCCAGATACTATAACCAGTTGTCCCCCATGTAATCTCCCATGAGCACTGAGTGTTGTCATATGGTACTTGTTTCCTTATGTACTGCTCTATAGCTTTTAACTCTTTTTATATGTGCATGCAATCATATTAGGAAAAAGGAACCAGACAATAGTATTAAAGCTGTACGGTCACAGGATTCTTTTAATTGTATATTGTATGTCTTATTAATTGGCTTATTTCAGTGCCTCCCCCTTCCCAGTTCTGTAAGTAAGTTTAATTTACAATGGAAAGCAATCACAATTTTTAAACTTGCTTTTAGTCTATTGTGAGTAATTCAAGACCCAAGGAGAGAGGTAATGAAATCCCTTCATCTCCTGAAAGATGGGAAAAGTTTAAAGAACCGAGGAAAGCAACTGAGAATAGTAAGAAAGACAAGGATGAAAAGACGTTAAAGACTGAACGAAGGTCTAAACCTGATAAAGAAGGGAAACTAATAGTTCCTTCAGAAAAGAGCAAGGTGTCTGAAAAGGCTCTTCCAAAGGATGGCAAAGAAGACAAAGAGAACATATCTGAAAATGACAGAGAATTCTCAATAGATACCCAGATTGAAAAGAAACCTGAAAATGATAATGTGAATAGCCCACCGGAAAACCTCAAAGAAACTAAAAGACGACGTGGTCGACCACCTGTGGTGCCTCCTGCAGGTCAGTGGTAACAGTCAAGGCTGTGTCTCATTCATATAGGACGGGTGGAGAATCTGTGGCCTGCCAGATGTTGAACGTCAACTCTCAGCAGCGCACAAGCATGGCCAGTTGCCAGGGGTGACAGGAGCTGTAGTTCAGCATCATCTGGAGGGTCACAGGATCCCCCATCTCTTCCTTCTCCTTGTGTAGATATCCCAGTTTAGGTGATACAACAGATTTAACTAGTTATTATGCTACTTTAATTTGAACTGACCATCAACACTCGCAAATTAGTGTAAGTTTTCTACACTTGTTAAAGCCAAGAGTTACAACAATGATTGGGGTGCAAGATCTGTCATCCAGTTCCTAAGGAGCTTGTGATGTTAATGATATATGGCTATTATCTCAGTTGGTACCACTACATGTTATAGAATACTTCCCTCCCCCCCAAAAAAGGAAGGTGAAACTAGAGAATTCAAATCCTAAGCTCCATAAAAGTTTTATAAAACAGTAGAAAAATGTCATTTCTCTTTTAAAAAGAAAGAAAAAATCTGGTTACCTCTTCTCTTGGTATGTTTAGAAACCTTTTCCTTGCTCTATTTACATATTTAGAGCAAGGCTCTCAAACATTGCAGCCAATAACTTTAGAACTGAGAAGGCGGAAAATACCTAAAGGAGGAGAGATCCCTTCAAAACGTCCCCGACTCCAGAAGAACATGTGTGAGTATTTTATTCATTTACTTAAATAATTTTTTTTGCATTTAACTGGAATAGGAAATATTCTTAAAGAGAGAACGTGCAAATTTTAGCAAAACTGGGTGGCATTCAACTAATTTTTACCCAGAATAGACACACTGAAATTAATAGACCTAACTTAGTCATGTTCACTAATTTCAGTGGGTCAACTCTTAAGTAAAGCTTAGTTCACTATCTCCCATTACATTTTGAATTTAGGCACATGGAGGCTTTTTCATGTATTTCTACTAGCAGCGGTAGATTCATTTTCTGGTTTTATTGGGGAACCAAAGGACAAAAATACTTCAGATGTGCAAATCTATCCTCTCTTGCCACGAAAGCCGAAGTAATGCCTTTTCTGTGTCAGTTCCCTAGAACAAGGGGAACAGGATCTGGCCAATGGCCCACATTGTTATCTTGGCCATCCCTCGTGGGTCAAGTTTGACCCACCAGCTATCACAATGATTTTGGGTCACTTTCCCCCCACGAACCTGCAGAGCCCCTTTCAAGAGATTCTGAAAAATGACGCTTTGTAAGGAACGTGGAAACCCTGAAAATCAGCTGATTTTGGTCCTGCTAATCCCTTTTTAAAACACTTTACAAATGCAAAAACTATACAGTCATTGCTTTTTCTTGCAGTACTCTTTGTTCACCAATGAACCAAGGTGATATATAAAATATAGGGATGTGTGTAATGGCTAAGTAAGCAGAGATGGGACTATTTTTATGCTCTACTGGTCTCTCTCTCTCTCTCTCTCTCTCTCTCTCTCTCTCTCTCTCAAAAATGCTTAAACTTACATTGCCAATCTTCAATTGTTTTTTAATATGCTCTGATCTTTTTAAGTACATGGTCATCTGAATACTTGGACCTTATTTTGACTCATTTTCTGATTTTTTGTAATAACTGAATTGTATGAGGATGCTTAGCTTGAGTAACTTTAGCTTTTTTGCATACATTTCATCCATTTATATAAATAATAGTTTAGAAAGTAAACATTTTTTAAAAAACAAAAATCCAGAGAACACTTGAGATGTACCTGTTTTGATGAGGTTCAGTCTCGTGTTTCCTGCATAATTTGGCTTGATAGGCATTGTGTAATCTTTAACATTTTTGTTTTGTTTGTTTTTCCTCTCCTGAAACTCTTTTGTTTCAGTAACATACAGCTTATGGAAATGGCACAGGGCAGGATTGATACTTGAGGGCAGACCTCTAACACAGCAGCATCAGGGACACCAGAGAGCTGGTGAGAGGCTTTTCATATCATGCTCCCCCCCAGCATCTCAGCTGCCCCATCACCAGATTATGAGCCAGAAGCCAGCCTTCTGTCTGCTCTGCTCTGTTCCACTCCTGAGTGACAGTTACATCTTCCCGAAGGGGTGCAGTTTGCTTGGGTTTGCTATTGGCCTCTAAGGCCCGTAGCATCAAGAGCAACACACAGCTGAGGGGGACCCTTGAATATCATTTTCTCAAAACTGATTACATGTCACACCATCATCTTGTATTGAATTTTATTATCTATTAGAGATCTACCTTAGAAATGCTAGATCAAAAAACTGTGTGTAAATATATAAAATAAAATTCTGAAGTACTAGCCTTTTTTTTTTTTGTGAGAACCACCGTCTAACTGTTTAGACACCATGAGAGGTCAGATTTATGGCACTTGGTTCAGCTGGAGAAGCTGATAATTGTACATCAGCATTCAGCTCTCCTGACTGGATATTCTCAGCTGACTAGTGCACTAGCCTTTACGTTCTGTGAGTGAATTTGATTCTCTAAGAATTGCAGTCTAATATTCAGACTTTGTTCATATTTGGTCCATTGAGTCAGTTTTATTCCACACAGCAGACAATCTTACCTACTTTCTGTTACAATAGTTTTACATTCTTTTTATGAAATCATAATTTTATATCTTATAACCTGCCCTAAGTGGTGTGTATTCACACTAGAACAGTGAGATAAATGCTTTAATAAAGAATTTAACAATAATGAAGGGAAAGGACTGGGCATTTCCCTTTCTATATTGAGTTTGGCATGTAGCTTAGAGCTGCTGGTCACTTCCCTCATGTTCGTTTTAATGACCTTTATTGATTAATAGTGTAGAAGCTTGAT
Source organism: Podarcis raffonei (assembly GCF_027172205.1). Taxonomy (NCBI): domain Eukaryota; kingdom Metazoa; phylum Chordata; class Lepidosauria; order Squamata; family Lacertidae; genus Podarcis; species Podarcis raffonei. The sequence continues at coordinate 69,027,264 of NC_070607.1, forward strand.
AGGAACAACCTACTAAGCCAGTGACGGTGACAAAAGGGGTCAGGGGGAAAGTTGCAGGTTTACGGATAAAATATAAAGTAAGAGTAGTTCACTATTTGCCTGAGTATTTGTTTAATTTCTTTTTAAAAAATACTACATGGGACATATCTAATAGTGTCTTCTCAATTGTGCAACAGACTTCCTTCCACTCACACAAATGGGACTTCCCCTTCCTCTCTCCCCCACCCCTCAACTCTGCTCTGACGGCTTAGGGAACCCTCTGAAGTAGATTGTGAGGCAAAGGGGGTGAGGAGAGGAGAAAATAAAGTGGAAACCCTGTTGTGTCCACTGGCACAGCTGTCTTATCTGTAACACCCCCAGCATTATCAAGAATATCCAATAATTCAAAGACTGCTTCTCACTGGACTGTGTTTGACCTTAAGAACAACATGCCTTTCACTAACCGTTGGCAGTGGATATAATACCTTTTTTAAAATGCCCATCAATAATAATAAGCTATTGCTAGTCAATAGGTGTGGAGGCTGAGAACCTACATCCATGCTTCTGGGGAAGCCAGAAGGGAAGAGGAATTGTGTTACATGAAGAAGAATGGATGTGGTCATAAAGATGAAAGATAATTGCCACAAGGTCAACACATTGTGTATAATTTTATGTGTATATGAATGTATGTAACTGTTTGGTGAAATACCTTTGGTAGTGTAATAGGTTGCATTTGAATTAAACATGTAAATATTATGATAAAATATTATGTTAAAATTTGATTGGTCTTAAAATTATTTTTAGCGCAAGAAAAGTTGAAAAATGCTCTGGACAATGAAAAGGATTCTATAAAGAGACGATCAAGACATTCTACCAGTAGCAGTCATGAAACTTTAGATACTGACTTCATTGCACCACTACTGGATGAAGTTGGGTCTTTAAAAGAGCCAGAATCTATCCCAAAAGAAGTTGAAGAAGGTAAACAAGCTGATTTTATAAGAGCCTGTCTTTAATTATAAGCCACCCCTTGAACTTTTTTTTTAAAAAAATCTGCACATTAGTTGTAAAGTTGCATTGAATGTCACATGTAGTATTGGCCCTCATTCTATTTTATTTCTTGCTTGAGTTCTCTTAGGGTTTTACCTTAAAATGTAGATTTGGCGGTTAAAGACTTTTATGTTAACCCTAAGTGTTTTGTATTTGTGTGTTCTATTCTTCACTTACCCACCCTTTTGACTTTTAGGTCCATTAGAAGCATGTGTTGAGTCTGACCAAAAGATTAATGAAGAGTTGCCTCCATCTTCCGAAGTATCTCAGACTTCAGTACCTCAGATTTCAGTAGATGACACCAGATTAAAGGAAGAAAATACAGCAGAGCCTTCCTCTACACCTGAATTGCAGGAGATTTCAGGGGCATCTGTTACAGGTAAAGTTTATACTAATTATATAAAAGTTAGTTTGAAGGGCTTTGGGCAGTGTAGTCCAGATTACCCACTGTGCAAAAGGCTTTACATGTCTACACAAGGCTAGTATGTTACAGTTAAAATGCATGTGTTTCTTAAGTTTACATCTTGTGTTCTTACAGTAACCACTGCTTCAAAGAGAGCTGATGTTTTTACTGCTTCAAAAGCTGCAATAGAACATGAACCCAAGTTTAGATGCAAATTCTTGGATTGTTCCAAATCCTTTCGGAAAGCCAAACTGCTGCATTATCATATGAAGTATTTTCATGGTATTGAGAAGTCACCAGAACCACAACAGAGTCCAGCAACAAGAAGCATTCAGACAAGAGGCTCTGTAGCTTCTGAAAAGGCCAGTCAAGAATGTTCTAATAGAAGACGGACGACATCTGGTTGCTTATGTGAGTGTTTTGCCAAAAGTATTCTTTCTCGTAACTATTTTGAATTGGCCTTTAACACTCTAGTTACATTTATGAGCCTGAACCACTTGAGTTACATTTAATCATTAAAATTCAGCTTGTTATTTTTCTATTAATCACTTAATTTACAACATGGAGTTGTGCAAATTAAGTATAACCTTTAGGGGCACAATATAATGAGCCAGCAATTTGAGGAGGAGGAAACACACATTTATAGCAAATGAGTAGAGATTGGTACTGGAACACACAGAGATGACTAAAATTAAATTTTACATGACTACTGATCTAGAAACACTCTAATCATGCATAAATACACCCAGTACTGTTTTCTGGGGGGATGCATGGGTTCGCATACCCCTAAACATTTTGTGAATCTAAGTTTGGCCTCATTGAGGGGCAGTATTTCAATATGTGTAGGAAAATGAGAGTACTCCTAAACATTTTTTTTAGAAAAAAAGCACTGAGTATACCTGAGTTAAAGCTTACTATTTTATCCTGTAAGAAATAATATAGATTTTTAAAATTCTCTTAAGCTAATAAAGAAAAGGAGAAGAACAAAGAGAAAAAACCCAGAGACATTGTAAGATCAAAATCAAAGAAGAAGAAAAAGAAGAAAAAGAAAACAAAATCAGGTAATAATGGGGGATATGGCTTCATTTAATTGTCTTTCCTTTCTTGATCAACGTCATTTTCTTAGCAGAAAACACTACTAAGACAATGTTACACTGGAGACATCAGTGTAAACAAGTATATATGCAATTGTCTTTTTAACAGAGAAGTGTCACTGTTTGCTTCAGAGACAGGTGATGATGGCATCTAGCAGAGGACGAGGCAGATCAGTCCAGCCTCTGATTAAGCTTGTATTCTGTGACAATGTTGTTGGACTCCAACTCCTGTTAGCTCCAACCAGCATGGCCAGTAATCTGGTTACAGAGAGATTTAGTCCTACAATGTATGGAGGACACAGGTTTCCCACCCCTGTTCTAAGAAGAGACCCTGCCTCCTACTGAATGGAGAGCAGAGCATCTTAGCATTCGGGAGTGGTTGTTGGTGATGGGCAAATAATGTGGATGGGGGTCTATACTTGTAGGCAGAGGAGCCTACAAGTATGAACACTATCTACACTAACTACTTGTTTGTTAGAGGTGTAGAACCAGTGCAAACATAGTACTGTTAATTCTTTAACCATGGAACCTTGGGTATATTCATTTTTAAAGTGTTAACACTTCCTAATGTTTACAGAGCATTCAGGGAGTGAAGAAAATGTTGACTTTCCCCAAGATCTTTCCCCTACAAGATCTGCCATTGCAACGAGATACAATTCAGCAAATCGGCCTTGTGCACATTCGAGTACGCAACTGCAGGGTGCTGATTCTGGGCATCGTAAACACAAATCAAAAACGAATGGTGAGATTGATTTAGTTTCTACATCAATAGTCTTCACTTTAGAACTTTGAAATGCTAGTAAAGGAATTGAAAATTTGCCAAGACTTGCTGCCTAGGATGGAGCACATTGACTACTGCAACAACGCATTATCATACAGCATGATGTATTTGCCTTGCAGAGACATGCCAGCTCAAAGACCTAAGACTGATTTATCAGTTTTAGTTAAAGGGATTCTTTAGCTATCAGTTTTAGTTAAAGGGATTCTTGCTATTCTTCTTCAGCAGGTTTGCTTGAGCCTGGCTTGTTTTTGTAACTTTTCCCTTTCTTCCAGTTTTCTGTTCTTTAGAAGTGTTAAATTTGGTGTGTTTGCAAATAATAGTAAGTCAAGAAGCTTGATTTAATAACTACTGTGCAAAAGCTTCATGCTGGTGCATGCAACCCAGTTCTGCTGTGCAAAAGCTTCTGTTCTGCTCCTCTCCTGGCGTGAGTTGATACGCTAACCAGGAAGGTGATAGCTCGGTGTTACATCCAAATATGAAATTTTGGTCTGTTGCTTCATAATAAGCCCTAATCACTGTCTACTCTTAAAACATGGTTTGTTGTTGACTTATTAATTGTGGCTTGTTATTGTCCAACAAACCATGGTCCTGCGTTTACACATAAAGCTAAGCTATCCTCATTGTTTACTGTGCCAAAAGAGGAGAAAAGCAGGTGTGATTGGGCTGCATGCACAGTATGGCTTTACTAAGATAAGCTTGGCTTATCATGTCAGAGTGCAGCCATTGTTTTACACAGTTGGGTACTATGTGTCCATTCTCTGTATTTGTTGATGGCTTAGAATAGCCAGAACTAAGCAACAGTGTAGAAAAGGGGGGAACCACCAATGAATATTGAACAAATGTTTTAGAAGCACCTGAAGCTTACACAGAATTTTAGGTGTAGGGTAGTACTAAGGAAAGAAGTATTAAGGTGAGTAAAGAAGAATAAAGGTGAATATCCGGAGGGGATAAATTCTCTGCCTAGCACAACAAAAGCTTGCCTTACAGCCTAAAAAGCAATGACAGAAGCAACTCAACTGGCAACTCAATATGGCAAGGCTGATAATATCCGGGGATCTTAAATAGCAGCATTGGATGTTAATACACAACTGCTAGCACCTGTGAAACACTGTTGAAGCTGAGAAGTTTTTGTAAGAGGTAAATAGTAAAAACCAGACCATATGATCAGCCCTGAAGAAGAAGGATAGCACTGAAAAACAGGCATAGTTTATACTTTATGTAGCTGCCATAAATATCCTTGAACCATTGATACAGAAAGAACATGGCTAAAAATGACACTCAACTTTCTTTTCCTGGTCCCGTTGCACATCTAGACATGTCCATGTGTAGTTATTTCAGTGAAGGAGAAGGCATCCTAATCTTGATAATTTCCTCCAATTTGCAGATAAGTTGTTCAATATATGACTGTTAATTTAAAGAAGTATTGTTAAGTACTATCTGATGCTTCTATACACTAATAGTTTATAGATATATTAGAAAATATTCAGTTGTATTAACAAAAGATCCAGTTACTCCCTAGCTGCATCAGCCGGTAAAGTCTTTGTGCTACAATATCGCTTGCCTCTGCATTAGTTTCCCATATAAAGCTTTGACTTATAAAAGTATTGTGTTATGGGCATGGGGTATACAGGTGTGTTTTGTGTGAGCTCAGAAGAAAAATGATCACCTTATTACTTGTGGGCTATTGTGGAAAGAAGGTTGTTTATCTTGTAAAGAGAACAGCACTTTAAGTAAACTAATTGTATATGGAAGTCGGTTCCTGTTTTTTCTTTTGGATTTGTCTCATAGTATTTAATAATATCTGAAAGCATTCTTACAACAACTGTGAAGAATAACATTTTTTTGTGTATTCGAGTCCTTGTTAATAGAACCACACTGTGGCCTAGTGTGGCTCAGAATTGTGTTCTTCACTGTTCCTAGATCAGCCACTCATCTATGAACATTAAGTCCTTGATACATATTTTAAAATGAATTGGATTCCACCAGTTTCCATTCTAAATTCTTGCATTTAAATCATTTGTATCTTTCCAGAATGCTCAACCTTCAGGCTGAAATCTTCTAGATTTGGTTTCTGCTTAAAGGTGACTTACATTTTTCTAATCTTAAACCAACCTTTACCTACTTATAAGAGGTAATGTCCACTGCTACTCTAAAGCAAATTAGAATTTGAGGTTAAATGCATTTTCCATTTCAATCACTATATGACATCTTTTAAAAAGCTGAAGACTTGAAAATAAGTTCCCCACAGCAACTTACTTTGGATACAAAAATTGAGAAATTATATCTCTAGATCCAGATCTAATTATTTCCTAAGCAAACTCATTGAAATCATAGGGAACTTGGAACTTTTTGTTGGAAACCACCTAAAGAGATGCCAAACCTCAATGACAAATTAAGTGTGTGTAACATGAAAATCACATACCTCTGTTATTGGAGAGGAATTTTGTATTTATTCTGCTCACTTACTTTAATCTACTTTTCTGTTGCTTCCCACATTATTCTCTGTGTGCGCTAAAATGGTATAATAGTCATAAGGGATATGATAATATATTTACTACATTTTTTGTTCCTCTTACTAAGTTCTCACTGCTGTAATAGCTGTTTTTCATAAGTGTTTTTGTTCAGTGTAAGAAAAGTAGAAACAGCCAGTTTAATCAAACAGCACTTTATCGTCTCTTGAAAACATAGATGATATCTTAAAGAGTCATGCAGTTGTGAAATTGAATGTTGTGTGAGTGGACATCCTTTCCTCCCCATGTGCTCCCAGAATATTCTCCTGAGGGTTGAAGGACACTCTGGAGTAGATTTTTTTAAAAAATAAATTTTTATTAATTTTCCAAAACAGTCATACAATTTTGTCCAAATTTTAACAAAGTATTATTTTTGGTCTTCCTTCAGCTTCTCTGGTAATCATCTGTATTTACCCTTCAATACGCATTCCTTTAATTGCATTGCCATTTGTCTTCCCTCCCTTTTCTATTTTCTTTTAACAATACCTCTTAAACTTTTACAGTGCTTCTTGAAACCCCACTAGCGTTGTTTGCACCTCACATATATTTTTCAGATAGTCTACGAATTTTCCCCAATCCTCGATGAACTTTTGGTTTCGAGCATATCTTATTTTCCCAGTCAATTTATCCAGTTCCGCATAGTCCGTCAATTTCATTCTCCATTCTTGAATCGTTGGTATTTCCTCTTGTTTCCATTTCTGGGCCAATAATATTCTTGCTGCCGTAACTGCATACTGGAATAGTTTACAGTCTTTTCTTCTTATTTCTTTCCCTGTAATCCCTAAAAGGAAAGCTTCTGGTTTCTTCACAAAAGTGTATTTTAACATCTTTTTCATTTCATTGTATATCGCTTCCCAGAAACTCCTTACTTTCTTATATTCCCACCACAAATGGTAAAACGTTCCCTCTTTTTCTTTACATTTCCAACACTTATTACATGTTTTATACATTTTTGCCGATTTTACCGGTGTAATATACCATCTATAAAACATTTTCATAACATTTTCCTTCAACCCCATGCATGCAGTAAATTTTAAATTTTCCTTCCATAATTTTTCCCAATCTTCAAATTGAATATTATATCCAAAATCTTTGGCCCATTGTATCATTACCAATTTAACCTCTTCATCTTTCGTAAACCATTCTAACAATATCTTATACATTTTTGACAGAGTTTTATATTCATTATTTATTATCTCTGTTTGGAACTTTGAATCTTTTTCTGCATAACCACTTTCCTTTATATCTTTTTTAAGCATTTCATTTACCTGAAAATAATGCAACCAATCATACACATAATCTTTAACATAGTCATATGGTTTTAGTTTCCATTTTCCTCCTTCTTTAGTTATTAATTCTCCGTATGTAGCCCATTTCCCTCTCATATTAATTTTCTTTACACACATAACCTCTAACGGAGATAGCCAATGTGGTTCCAAAAGGTTTTTATACCTGTCCCATACTTCTATTAATGAACTCCTGAAAATGTGGTTCCCAAATCCTTTATGGACTTTCTTCTCATCACTCCATAGGTAGGCGTGCCACCCAAATCTGTTATCGAAACCTTCTAAGTCCAATAATTCCGTATTTTCTAATTTATCGTATTTTTCGCTCTATAGGACGCACTTTTTCCCTTCCAAAAAATGAAGGGGAAATGTGTGTGCGTCCTATGGAGCGAATGCAGGCTCCTTGGCTTCGCCGCGACGCGCCTGTCCTGGAAGCCGGAGGGGGAACAGAAGGGTCTCCTGTTCCTCCTCCCGCTTCGTAGCGACGCGCCTGTCCAGCGAAGCCGGAGGAGGAACAGAAGGCGCTGCGCCTTCTCCCTCTCTGCGCAGCGCCTCTCCTGTGAAGGAGAGGCGCTGCGCAGAGAGAGAGAGAAGGCGCAGCGCCCCTTGAGCAACGCGCCTGTCCAGCGAAGCCAGAGGAGGAACAGAAAGGTCTCCTTCTGTTCCTCCTCCTGCTTCGCAGCGACGCGCCTGTGCTGGAAGCCGGAGGAGGAACAGAAGGGTCTCCTTCTGTTCCTTCTCCAGCTTCGCTGAAGGGCGCTGCCCCTTCTCCCTCTCTGCGCAGCACCTCTCCTGTGAAGGAGGGGCGCTGCGCAGAGAGAGAGAAGGCGCAGTGCCCCTTCAGCGACGCGTCTGTCCTGGCTTCTGCTTTAGCCCTGCGCAGCCTCTTTGGGCAGGGGGAGCCTTCATCCCGCTGCCCTGAAGAGGCTTGGCGCAGTTACCCCAGAAGCCAGAACAGCTACACGGCATCCCAGAAGCCAGATCCCTCTTGCTGTTCTGGCTTCTGGGGTTCAGAATAATTTTTTCTTGTTTTCCGCCTCCCAAAACTAGGTGCGCCCTATGGTCCGGTGCGCCCTATGGTGCGAAAAATACGGTAATCCATTCCTTTAAAAGACAAGCTGCTTCATAATATAATTTAATATCTGGCAGGGCGAAGCCTCCCCTTTCCTTCACATCTGTTAATAATTTATATTTTATTATCGGCTTTTTGCCCTGCCAGATATACCTTGAAATCACTCTTTGCCAATCCTTAAAAATCCCTACCCCATTAATAATGGGGATAGTCTGAAATAAAAATAACATCTTTGGAAGCACATTCATCTTTATCGTAGAAATTGTGCCCCAAAAGGACAGTTTCATTCTACCCCACACCTCCAGGTCATTCCTTATTCCTTTCCACACCTGTACATAATTATTCTGGAGCAGGTCAATATTTTTAGGAGTTAACCAAATTCCTATGTATTTTACTTTCTTCACCACCTCTATCTCTGTCTGTTGTTGCATTATTTCTATCTTATTATGGACACTCTGGAGTAGATTTGGTACAGTTAACAACAAGTGCAGCACTTTTAACTTTCCTCAAATGAGTAATTGTCAGAGCATCCAAGGGCACTATTGATCTGGGGGTTGAACCTTTCTCCTGCCCCTGGTGATCCTTGAGCCTTTGCTTAGTTTTGTAGTCCTCAAGAACAGAAGCAACTAACCACTGCATGCTGGTCTCTAGCTTTAGAATCTGTTTGCTTTAGTGTCCCCTTAGGAACCAGTTTTTGTGTAGATGGAAGTGGTGTAACCATTGCTTCCATGAGTAGGCAGTATAAGCAGATTACTATTGGGCTATGGCCAGAGAAAATACTTGGTGTCAGAAACTTTCCTTGCAGCTACCCAGGTTACCCAGGAGCAAGTCCTTATTACTTGATGGCAAGCTCCACAGAAAAAGTAAGCATGTGTAGGGTTGTAGTTGCATGTTGACATGATCCAGGCAAAGCAAAGCATACAAATTTCATTGATTTCAGTGAGGCTGGTTTCCTTTTATTACATTGTTTCTTGGCCCAGTTTTCAGTCAAGAAATTGAGGGTTTGGCTGGGTTTTACCTTATGTCTCGCATTTGTTTAGTAATGGATACAAATTTAACAAAGAATCTGAGTCTGGCACAGAAACACAATTTTAAGCATAATCTGGAATGTGTGAAAGTCTTATCAATGGATATTCTTTTGCTAACATTGTTTAGAATGACCACCTCCTTTGGCAGCTTTCTGGAATTACTCACACAGATTTTATTCCTATTAAATTCTTTGCACACAGAGGATGATACCTTGAGTGAGTCATCTGCAGATAGTTTGCTTTGGAGCGACGATGACTGCAGTCAGGACATTGATGTAACAACTAATCCTGATGAGGATCTTGAATACGACGATAATGACTTTGAAATTGTTCGGTGCATTTGTGAAGTGGAGGAAGAAAATGACTTTATGATTCAGGTACATGGTTGTAGATTGTGAGTGTAATGAAGTAAATTGAAACACATAAGTAATTATCAAGTACAAATTGAAGCTTTATTGATATATTTATGGATTTGTATGGTTCTACCTTGCTATATTTTCATGAAAGTCTAGGTTGCATATTTGTAAATAAATAAATATATTGCAGTGCTCTCCTGCATGCCCAAACAGTACTTAATTAGGAAGATTCATTTGTGGATGTTTTATAATAATGTGTGTGGATGGATGGATGGATGGATGGATAGATAGTAGATAGATAGATAGATAGATAGATAGATAGATAGATAGATAGATAGCAGAGAATCCTCATTACCAAACCCCAAAATGGTGATGCTATGGAGCTTAACTGTTACCTGAAATTGCTTTATAATAGAGTAGATGGTGTCAGATATGAAAAACTTTAATTGTTTGCATTTGCCTCTTCTTCTATTACTTTCTGACTTCTTTTATTGTGTTGAAAATATTAACTCTAAGAATGTTCTGAATTGTTCTTACCTGTAACCCTTGCTTGTGCATTTCATGCTTAGGTGAATGCTAATGTAGTAGCACTTAGAACAAATTCTTAAGATTTTAGAATGACATAGAGCTCTTTTAATCTTCCTAAGAAAACCCCCAAAATTCCATTACTGTACAAACATGTTGTGTCCTCCCTCCCTGTAACTCAAGGCTGTACTTCGCTTGTGCAAAGAAGGGGTAGGCATTTTTCACTCAGGAAACTGGAGAAATAAGCCCTCCTCCCTACCATCCAAGTTTACCTGGCTTGTTAACGATAATGGTGGTAGCGATAGAGGATGGCCTACTTCTCCCATTCTGATGCCTGGCTTGGGAGCAGGTAGTGATGTAGTCTTTTCATTTAACATAGTCCTGAGGATGACATATCGAAGTCTCCTGGTATCTGGCTCACATTCCAGCCATTCAACTGCTGCTAGAGCAGCAGTTTAGATAAATAGGTGAGGGAGATGCAGGCTGAGAGTTTTGAGATTCATAAGAGGGAAAGACCAGAAGATCCTGGTGGAAACAGAAGATCCATTAATAACACAGGAAAAAATGGGATTAGATTTGAAATAGTTCAGTTTATTGAGGGAAATAGTTTGGTATGCTTAGCTTGATACAGCAGGTGTTGGGGCCGATTTGGCCTCCACTAGTTCTAATACACAAGACTATATGTCGTATTTTCCTTCCAAAGGTGTTACATTCACATGGGAAAACTTAAGTTTTTGCTTCTGACATAATTTCTCTATAGATATATTGACCTGATATTTCCTGATTAATTTTCTTGCTACCTGATTTCCATGTTGCATAGTTTGTAATTTTCCAGTTTAAGGGGAAAAAGAATAATTTCCCATAACAACTCTTCTCTTTTTCATTTATTCTGTTTGTAAAAGAAATATGCATCAGCAATATACAGTCATGTATTTAGGCCTCTAAAATACCTTTAAAGTGTTTGTTTGTGTGTGTGATGCATACTTTATATTGATCTAGTTCTGTTTATTTGACTTACAACAGTGTGAAGAATGTCTCTGTTGGCAGCATGGAGTCTGTATGGGTCTATTAGAAGATAATGTACCTGAGAAATATACCTGCTATATTTGTCAAGATCCTCCAGGTACAAAGATTTCTAAGGTTGCAGAGTCTTCTAATAGTATGTAGTAATTATTATTATTATTGTCTTGTCTCTTTTAAATACGACCTATTAGATTTTGTTATTGACTTGTCTCCTGTTAATTTGCAAGTTTACATTATTATACATCTGAAGTGATTTCCTTGTCATTTAATTCATACTGTTTGCAGCATTCCAAATGAAACAACTTACAATGATTGTAATGGAAGTGAGGTAAATAACTTATTACTCCCTTGGTTCCACGACTGCCATTCTGGGGAGACCAGTAGTGCCAGAGGCTACCAGGCATGTTCCTTGTAACCCCGGATGGGCGTGGTTTCCAGGGATCCAAGGCAAATGCTTGCAAAGGGAAAGCAGAGATTGCATCCAGTTTATCTGTTCCTCCCTCTCATAGCACACACATAGCATGAATCAAGTGACTATAACATGAGAGGTTGGAATAACCCTGAGAGTTTGGGCTCAAATGCATTCAGGACCCCAACAGCTAAATTTTATGAAGACTCTTAAGAATAGAAAAGGAAGGAAGGGGGCAAATGGAAGAGGCAGAAAATAACAAAAAGAACATTTTAGTTCAAGTCTCATCTATTCCAGTATAGCTACTTTGATAAGGGCTTCTGGTCTCCTCACATATAGCAGCAGATGGTCAGTTGAGGAACAAGAGACTGTTTGGCAACAGTCATCTTTTGAAGAGTTTCTGACCTAGCTGGGTCTTGATTGACAGGTGGCTGTATCCAGCCAGTCAGAAGTCAATCGTATCCCTCAGGGACGTAGCTTGACACCTTATGGGAAATGCATTATGCATTATTATCGACCAAATCTCCATCTCCCTGCCAGACAGAACCTATTCTGTTTGCATATTCAAGGGGAGATGTGACTTCTCCACTAAAGGAGAATGGAGAATAAGCAATTTGGGGCCCTCACTGCAATGACAGTTGTATATAATAGCATGTGGAAAAGAGGTTAAACTGACCTGTTTTCAGCCAAATGACTTCTGTCAGTATAATTTGTACCTTTTGAAAAGGAAAAACTGTTCTTGTGCCTCTAGGATACAGCTGTGTAGAGATGGTGACCAGAATACACCACTGCAACAGGAGAGCCCAATTCTGGCTTTTCCCTTCTCTCGCACTCCTCACAAGGAAGGTGCTGCTGAAACCAAAACAAACTCACTGTCACAGCAGCACCTATCTTTTCATTGCCATAAGGAAACAGGTTTTTTTGTGCAGTGGCGGCAGTAGCTTTCTCCTCACTTGGAGCCAAGGATTTTGTGTGTTTATATTCAAGTGCAAAGATGTGGTTAACTAAGTTTCAGATAAAGATTTCTGTGTGTGTGTGTTTATACAGAAGAAAGTTCCACTATGTTCAGTGGGCTAGTGTAGATCTGATTACATCCTTTGTGTCTTTTACCAGCTTCCAAGCCTTCTTAGACTGGCTTCAAATGAAATTATGCATCATAGGACTTGCATTTTGATACTCGCTAGTTTTTACTTTAGTTAAACAATATCCAATTCACTATTTTTTTAAAAGCCAAGAGAGAATTTGAGTATTACTAAATGTCATCCTTGTTTGAAGCAAATGGGTGGGGAATAGATTTTTTTCTTTTGCAATCGCACTTTAAAGTTGACTTTGTACTATTCCTTTTTAGAAGTTACTATTATTGGGGAGTGGGGGAAGAGAATAAAGATTAAGTAGTAGAATATGATAATTTTTTGATCAAGAGTTTTCATATATTTACTTTTGTAATCTTACCCTCTCATTATTCTGCTTCAGGTAAGAGATCCAGTTTGAAATACTGGTATGAGAAGGAGTGGTTATGCAGTGGTCACATGCATGGCTTAACATTTTTGGGAGAAAATTATTCCCACCAGAATGCTAAGAAAATAGTTGCTACGCACCAACTTCTTGGCGATGTGCAAAAAGTGATAGAAGTACTGCATGGACTTCAACTGAAGATGAGCATTTTGCAGTAAGCATTGTTTTTGCAAGTTCTCATTTGAATCATACCGCTAGATTTTTGAATAAGCAAGTGTGGTTAGCATTGCAGATCTCTGTTGTGTATGGCGTTCTGTACTGTAGACTTGAATTTGTAATAGGCTAGTGTGGCCTTGCTGCTAACCCATCTTGAGAACTGGACACAGTGACCTTCCATCTCATGTGCTTTTCCCCTCTTCTAGTATAGCTGCAACGGGAGAGTTCAGAAACTGTCACTTGGCCATGCTGATCTCAACTATAGTTAGTTGAAATAAACCAACTTTAAACCATACTTTATTAAGCTGACCATAGTTTATTGACTACAGTTGACTGCACACTTGACCATGGTTAATCTTAGCCGAAGTGAAAACTTCTGATGTTCTTGGAGAAAAGGGGTTGGTCATCTGAATTGTCTGTAAAAGTTTTTAGTCTTGACTCCCACTTATTTACTTTTTTCATCAGAAGCAAAGAACATCCTGACTTGAAGCTCTGGTGTCAGCCTTGGAAACATCTTGAAGTAGATGAAAAATCACACAGCACGCGCCTCATTCATATTGATGAAAACTGTTGCAAAGAGGAGACTACAAGTTACAGAACTTTTAATGGAACCATTGAGAAACCTTCAACCATTCCTTCTGTAGAGGAATCATATATCACTAGTGAACACTGTTACCAAAAACCTCGAGCCTACTATCCTGCTATAGAACAGAGACTTGTAGTAGAAACCAGAAATTCAGACATTGATGATGGTGTCAATAGGATAAGAGAGAATGGAGATGATACTATAGTAGAGAGATTAGGATGGGAGCTGGATAGAGAAATACACAAGTTTGAAAATGAATCGAAACATAACTACTCTAAGGTATGTTGCATTGAAGTATTTCTGAGTTTCCGCAGCTGGGAGAAGGAAAATCTTATCTCTAACACAAATAGATATGATAATCCCTGCACAGGGAAGAGCCGAGCTTGTATATGGAGGATGAGGCAGCAGACATGTCCATGCAACTTGGAAATTCTGAGTAGTTGCTAATGGAAATAGAAATATACATATAATACATTGCTGGCCAACAATAGAAAATAAAATGCAAAGGTGAGAATTGCAGGCTGTATCTAATGCTGCTCCTTGCACCAACAGAAGGCTCTTTGATCAATTGTAGAGAAAACTGGAAGGGAAGTGATTTTCCCCACAACTTAGACTTTTCCGGAGGTTCTCTTAACTCCTTAAAGTAGATTTTGGACACATGCAGAGGGCATCACCCGGAGGGGGAATCGGTAATATCATCTCCCTCCCCATTCCACTGGCAAAATCCTCTGCTGAATCAAAAAGCCTTCTGTCAGCACAAGGGACTCCATTTGATACAACCTGTGCAACCGAAAACCCCTCACATCGGAAAATTGTGGTGAAATTTCAGAGTATAGACTATTTGTCAGGAGAGCTGTATAGAACTAACGTGCCTATCTATTATTTAGAAGGGTTACAGTCTGTTCTAATTTGGGTGTCCCTTTTTTTTTTAAAAAAAGAAAAGTTAACTAGCTTTCAGAGTGGAAGTATTTTCTATATAATACAACAGTATTTTTACTCTGTGATTCTCTTAGGCCTTACTTCTGTGATGACTGTATATGAACCATATATTAAGACATATCCATAAGAGTACACAAGCTTTAATATGTGTTGTTTTAATGTTTGTGTTAATGCTCCATATTATTTTCCAAACTGTACTCTGAAAAACAGCTTGTAGTCATAAAACCCAGAGTTCTGCTGTATCTGACAAAGGAACTTAGTGATATACAATTGAACCTTGGTTCTCGAACCTAATCCATTCCAGAAGTCCGTTTGACTCCCGAAACGTTCAAAAACCAAGGAGCAGCTTCCAGTTGGTGCAGGTACCCTGGAAACAGTAGCTGACAGCCGCATCAGACATTCGGCTTCTGGAAAACGTTCGAAAACCGGAACACTTCTGGGTTTTCAGCGTTCGGGAGCCAATTTGTTCGTCAGCTAAGCCGTTCGAGAACCAAGGTTCCACTATATCTATTTATACTTTGTCTTTTGATCCAGAAGTAGCCCCATTTGTAGAGCCAGATTTTCCTTTAAATTACATTGACTGATTTAATGCCTATAAGCATCATGAATTTGTGTATTTTGATAGGTAAGAGAAAAAGTCACATCAGAGGAAGCTATTGAAGTAAAACTGCTGGAGAAAGACAAGGAAGGAGTTGTGAACTCCCAGCTGCAGTGGCAACTTAACCTTCTGGCCCACGTTGAGTCTCTGCAAGATGAAGTTACTCATAGGATGGATTTAATTGAAAAGGAGCTGGATGGTAATGATTTGTTCTTCCCTTTTCTACAACCTTTGCCAGCTTACAAAGTTATCTTTCCAGCAGCTGGTGGAGCACGAGACTCTTAATCTCAGGGTCATGGGTTTGAGCCCCATGTTGGGCAAAGAGATTCCTGCATTGCAGGCGGTTGGACCAGATGACCCTTGCGCTTCCTTCCAACTCTATAATTCTATGTAACATGTAAACGCATTCAAATTTCCTTCAACCTCTTTCCTAATAATTCTTTGGCATAGCTGCCATGCTCAGAATTCATATTGTCATTGAGCTATCCACCACAGCCCAATATATGTCTTCCCTGTGTAGCCATTGCCACTTGAAATCCCAAGAGTGTACTTGGGAAGTTACGATTTTTTTTGGCCTTAATTGTGCACCACTTTATAGTTTTGAATCCCATTTGCCATTTTCTTGCTCATTCATCTAGAATGAGGAGAGTCTTTTGGAGCCGTCACAGTCTCCCTGAATTTTCACTAGAATAAATCCAGATAATTTGGTTTCTGCAAATTTGCCCACTTCAGTGTTCATCCCTAATCCAGGTCTATGGATGAAGAGGTTAAATAGAGGTTCCAATAACACCATCACTCCATAGTGGATAAGTGGTGGGAGCTTATTCCTGTTCTCTGTTTTCTTTTTAGCCATTTACTAATCCATAGCACTGCCTGCCTTCTTACTCTATGACTTTACTTACAAACCTGAGGGGAACCATCCTGACAAAAAGCTTTTGGCAAGTCCAAGCATATGATCCTACTGGATCACCACATCCATGTGCTTATTAGCAGAATTTCAAAATGTGATGAGGCAGAACTTACTTCCCTTTGTAGAACCCATTCTGATTTGTTCTTTTTATATACTTCGTTTTTCTAGCAGATACCCTGGTACAAACGTTAAGCTAACTGGCCTGTGATTTCCCAGAGCCTTTTTAAAAAATTGACATTTTGTTGGCTATTTTCCAATCCTCTAGTACAAATTAGTTACCAGTGACTGATGTGTGCACATTTTTAAACATTATTCTTTTTTTCTTCCAGTTTTGGAGAGCTGGTTGGATTATACTGGAGAGCTGGAGCCACCAGAACCACTAGCTAGACTCCCCCAACTCAAACATTGTATAAAACAACTCCTCACAGACTTGGGCAAAGTGCAACAAATAGCACTTTGCTGTTCCACATGATACTGGAGACTTCTACGTGATGGCTGGAGCGCATCACATGAATTGATCACTCTCTGTTAAATGGAATAGCATGCTTGTTGCATGTGATGCAGAACTGACTTCAGGGAATTGTTTAGGGACAAGGGTCACTCTCCAGAAAAGTGATGGGGTTGCCCTTACCTTTTGTTCATTTGGCTTTTGCTAGGCATTTTTAACATTATGGAAAGGGATTTAGTCTTGTCTTCAGAGGCTAGGAGCAGGCTGGTAAGACTTTTCACTCCTTGTATCAAGTTGTTGAATTCAACATTCATGTTCTTTGCATACATACACTGACAAAATTGTGCCACTGGAGAACAAAGTTCTAAGAGCCAAAAATGATTAGTTGACCAAGGCTGTAAATTACATTCTGCATAGTTTATTTAAATAACTAGTGCACCAGACAGTCATACTTTATTTCTAATGGTTTATGCATAACCACAGTATTTAATCAATAGAGAAGACGTTATTTTCAAGCCTAGCAAGTATGAATGTCTAATTTAATTGTAAACTGTTACAAGAGGTTTGCAGATTATGGCCTGAAACTTGTCTACTATTTTGAATAGATGTAGTAGAAGGTCACAACTCGGTTGCACTTCTTTTCTTAGTAAATGATTGTTTTCCGTATTTATCATGTCATTGTAGCATGACTTAAGGTACTGGGAAACCCTTTTTTTGTTGTACTTCTGTACATTCTTGAATTTCTAAAACTGGCCATGCTGTGCCTCTCATGACCTAGTGCTGATGAGACACCCTCATGGCAGGGGACAGGACGGTCGGTGAGATATAAGGTGTACTACAGATTCAGATTTGTCTGTGATGGACACGGTGTAGTTTTCTACCCTACTGTTAATAATTGCCATTCCGGTTATAGTTTGAAAAGTAGTCTTTTTCAATATTATAAACTTTCTCATTGTAGAGACTTGTAAATGTGTGGTTTTGGGAATCAGTTTATTTTATATTTGTGTAAATGGAACCTCAAGATCTATGCATGAGGTACTGTCCCCAAAGCATGGGGGCATTATGTTAAAACAGTATGTTTCAGAATCCCTTTTTGTACTTTTATTTAGTTTCCTTATTTGTATTATTTGTGAGATCAAAGTGAAAATGCTGCTTATGTTGAAGCTACATTATACAGTACCTTTTGGAAACATTGGTGTATTGTAAGTATTCGTTATGTTTTTAAAAAAGGTTTGCCTGCAGATCATATTTCCATAATTGATTTTTGTGTTGGACAACACCTGGGGCAAAAGTTACTTCAAGCTGGACAAGAATGGACTATTTTTCATTGATGGTGTTCTGAATGTTGAATTTTTTATTACCTTGATATCAGTTGTTTTTGACACCACCAAAGTTTTAAAATTAAAGCACATTTGTGAGTTGAAGATCTGTTAAGTGACAAATTGATAATTATGGATATAAATCTGTAATGTTTATATGCTGCAGAATTGATTATGTAAATTTCAGTTAGCCAATGTTTGTCATAGGAGTAACAATTACTTCAGTTAACATTTTGACCAGCTAATTTTTTCAGAAATAATTATTACACTATTCTGAGTTGAAACGAAGGCTTTTGTGCCAAGACTAATTTCAGGGAATAATTTGTCTCCAATTTATTGGCACTTATTGATATGAGTGTAACATCTGTACAGCAGATAAACTTATTTTGCTGTAATAATTTGGAATAAAGCTTATGTGACCATTAAATGACACCTGGCTGTCTCAAAGTAGCATAGTGCTTGTATTACGGGAGTGTTCACAGAAATATTTAGTTACGTAGCCAACACCACATTGTGAACAATGAAGGTGAGTGATTTAACAGTTGTGGTGATCTGCTGGTATTTGAGTGGCTTGCGGTTTGCAAAGTGAACTTTGCTGAAATGCAGAGCTTTATAGGAGTAGTCATAAATACACAGCCAAGCTTTATTATTTAAAAATATTATTATAAATACATACATATATATATAGTCCTCGTAAATGAAGCCCATCAAGCCCGTGTGTAACTACATGAGGCTGCCATCTTGCTGAAGCTGAGCAGGTCTGGGTTTGGTCAGTAGTTGCAAGGGATCCACATGATGGAAGACCAGCAGAATATAATTATTAAGTAGATAAATTAATGTGAGAGAGCATGAAAAACTGTAGAAAGAGGTCAGTACTGAAGTCCTGGCTTCCACATTCCAGAAATGCTTCCCAACAGTAGCCTTATTTGCTTCTTTCTCACTTTTCACTGATTGTGTCCTCTGATGACAGCTCTTCAGTCATTAACAGGTAGGAAGTGACAGCTTCCCTCAGGCCCAAGCTAATTGGCGAGTCTTCTGCTAACGGATTTTCTGCCAACAAGTCTGAGCTAGACAGGAGAAAACATTGAAAGATTAAAATATGCTGTGAAGCAGAAGGATAAACACCCTTCTCTTGCAAAGACGTTCTCATTATAGCATTCTGGTAGATTGTTCCCACACAAAAGCAGGCAGACTTCCCCACTGCTTATCCCAGTCATACCACTGTCAGAAACTTGCTTTTATCTCTTGTTGCTATTAGCAAGTGCAACCAAATGCTTCTCTTGCAGCAGAAGTATTTACCCACTACAGATTAAATGGTCTTATGCTTGCTGCAACCAGTGAATCATCACAGCAGCTGTCTTCTCCTTAGAGGAAGGATGCCCGACCAGAACATGGTTTTGAAGGCTGATAGTGCAGCAACATGAATTCATACAAGCCAGAGCCCAGATAAAGAGACTGCTTAGGAACTCTGTGCTGAGTTCTGTGCTAGAAGAAAAGAGGATAATAATAAAATACCTGCTGATCTCCTCCCAGTTGAGAGCTGGCTTCTTTACTACCATTGGTTGGGAAAGATTAGACTTCTGCCACAATGTACAGCCTTGGATGAAGCACGGCTCCTTCAAGCAGCAACATAAGCCATCTCCAACTTCTGTTAACAAAAGGAGGAAAGAATCTCCTAATCTGGGCCTTCCATTCATAGCCACTAGGTATTCCAGACCAAGCGCATAGTAGTAAACAAAGTTAAACTGCACTGATCACCACATACTTGTTTCAACCTTGCTATTTTAAACCAGTGTGTTGGTGGCAGCACAAGAGGTGAGGAGCCTTTTCCAGCTCAAGGGCCACATTCCCCTGTGGGCATCCTGGAGGTTGCATGCCAGAGCAAAAGATGCAGCTCCTAATTTTGTGCAGTAGACTGACTTGCATGTAAAGAAGGTGGAGGTTTCTACACACACAGGCATTCAAGGCATGGTCACAATTCAAGGATACATCCTAGCCAGTACTTGGAAGGATCCAGAGCCAGTACTTGGAAGCCAGTACTTGGAAGGATTCAGATAGAAGCGATTGGAGGCCCCACCACCACCACTTTAGCATGAGCAAGGAAAAGGCATCCTGTTGTGTTCCCCAAGGCAAACAAGCAGACTGCAATTTGTGTGAGTGGCAGCACACTTGCACACCACCCAGAACTAGTTTCACCAAGCATAGGATTGAAACCCATGTGCTGAATGAAGTTGAGCAGTGCAAAAAGTACAAAATAAGTTGGGTATCAAATTGCGATTTCTCATGGCCAGGGAAGCTCGGCTTCCCCACTCCTTATTCTACAGAAGCAACTTGAGCCTCTTTTCCATCTGCTGCCCAGCCAGGAAGTTTAGCAGAGGAATAGCAGGCAGTGTGTACAATTCCATGTGTGAAGAGCAACCATCCAACCTGTTAAAGTCATGGATGAGGAATTTGTATTGTTCCAGTGGTTGAACTTCCAACTCCCATCATCTCCAGGCAGTATAGCTAATGGTCAAGGATGATGAGAGTTTGTAGGCTGTTAACATCCAGAAAATCAGAGTTTCTTGTGCATGAAATGTAATTCCAAGTACAAAGTGCACAAACAGAGTCAGTCTGTTATCATAGACTGGAGCCTGTTAGGGTAATTCTTTTAAGGTAGTCTTATGGCAGCATATACTACAGGCTTTTCCTGCATTGATAGCTGCTGCTTATAGAGCCCTGATGATGCCTCTTAAGCACACATTTGTTCTTTCTGACAGGAGTGCATGGCAGCTATTCTCTTCTATGGCAGAAACTAAAGATGTTACACTTGGGTCAAACCTGCTGATATGAGAGATGCCTCTTTCATCAAGAGTCCATACTGGCCCTCTCATTCTCTACATCCATCTATCCCTCACTTGCTAGTGCAAAATGACCACCTACACAGGTATAACAGATGGACTGGTCCACCTACTTACCCACTGGGCTTTAGTACAACTCTCATCTTTTTACACAAGAGGATTTGTCAAGGCCTGACTTCAGTTTTGGGGAGGCCTTGGGCAGGCTGCTCTCCACAGAGCCTCCCAGCGCCCTCTGGCATTTGTGCTCGCCTGCTGCAGCCTCCCTTCTCGAGGGAGCCAGTGTATCCAACCCACTAAAGGCTCCTACGCACTACAGCAGGGGTCAGCAACCTAAGGCCCAGGGGATACAAGTGGCCCACGGGGGTCATTTAACCGGCCCCCAAGCCACTCGGCGCTCGCCGCGCTAAACCAGCGTGGCGTGGAGACTTGCTTTCACAGCACCAAAAATTGAGTGCGCAAATGCCAAAAATCGCAGGCGTGCACACGATCCGGCCCACGGAGGGATCTCCGCTGGAGTGAACCAGCCCAGGCAAGGTAAACCTTGCCGACCCCTGCACTACCGCAACAAGGTAGGAGACGGCCAGCCTCCCCCCCCCATACACTCACACTCAGGCTTAGCTGGTGGCTGAGTAAAGGGCTGCTGCTGAAGTAGCAGAGCATGAGCAGGTGCAGGAGGCAGTGACTGGCTGCTGTGAGGATACAGCCACCAGAGGGCCCAAGGTGTCAGCCCAGTATGCCAGGTGCTGACACCAGGACTGCGTTGTAACTACTGGAGGCCGCCTCAAGCAGGAACAAAACAGAATTTAATCTCTCCCTTTTATCAACCCGGAAGCAGGGGGAAACAAAATTACCAGAATAGTACTCCACCAGCTCCTGCAAGCTCGAGAAGGTGAGGCGAGGGGAGATGTAAAGCCAGCCGTTTTCCATGCAGTTAATGCGATAGTGTTTCACGCAATCCCAGGAAGCATGATTTGTGTGTCTGATAGACAAAGAGTAGCAACCTGCATGTGAGAGAGAACACCATCAGGCCACAAAGTAGTATGAAATCATCACCTCTGAACTTTCTGAGCCACACTCTTCAGCCCACTTTGTTCCCTAGAATCCAGTGAGTCAGAAGATTTCTGGAGAGACTCAATACCTTTCTTCATTTGGCTCTCTCTGACCAGAAAATAACCTTCGCTGTTGGAAGGCAGCAGCAACAGCTCCTCAGCCTTCGATCGGCTGATGCCCTCATAGAGCCACCTGGAAGAGAAGCACACGCCACTGTTACTGCCCAGAACACTTCTCCCATGCAGGCTAAGACTGGATCCTCCAGGGATATGCACTCTTAGGCAGCTCTTGGGGGGGGCACACATCCTGAACTGCCCTACTGCTGCCCAAATTACTCCCAACCAGACCATTTATATTGCTGCAGCATAAACGAAAGCAGAAACTCCTACCCGTGAGAGATTTTGGCAACATGGTTGCTGGGAACATAGCAGCCTTTGCCCGTGGTTACTGACTCCACTTTCCACCATTCACCATCTCTGTTAAAAGAAAAGCATATTGTAAAGTTGAGCATCAAGACTTCCCAATGACCTCTTCCTTGAAGATCTTCCCTATTCATAATTGAGAACTAGGGAAGGGGGCAGGCCATTACCGTGACAAAAATACTTATACTGTTTCCAGCAGCTTTCCTTTTTAAATAACAGGGAGAAAATCTGTTATTGATAGATGGGGATAAATACAACATCGCACTAGAAGAATGTTCAGTCAGTATAAAGATTTCTGCTTATACAATGGAACATTCTCCCTCTCTCCTCCCCCTGTGCCCTTCTAGGGGTTCCCCCAACCCTTTGGAGCAGATATGGGGAGGCTGTGGCTGGGAGAGGAGTGGAGGGGAAGTTCCATTGCACAAGCAGAAATCCTTGAGATGAAGGGATTCCTTAGTTGGATAGTACCCAATCTTTCTCAGTTTCCTTAGCAGCCCAGATGGATCACACAAAATTTCATCATACAACATGAGGTCTCATGTGCTGGAGACCATCTATGCGAAAATGTATTTATATACTATTTGTATTTCTGTGGTGACAAATGGTTTCTAAAAATTAAGTTTGACTGGCTGACTTGTTTCTTACATTTGTATACCACCTTTTTCTCCAATGAGCTAAAGGTGGTCTACATGGTTCTCCCCTTTCCATTTTCTCCTTACAACACCTCTGTGAGATCGGCTAGGCTGAGGGACTTTGACTGGGCCAAGGTCACCCAATGAGCAGGGAATTCAACCACTGGTCTCCCAGGTCATAGTCCAATACTGTTATACCACATTGGCTCTCAATTATCTTTTATATATTTTGTGGAGACTCAAGTAGAAGCCAAAGGAACTGGGCCTTAAGCACAAACGACAGCTTAGCCTTTATCACACTTCAAAAAGTCTCAGAGTTCAGGCCAGTTCCACAAGGACACCCTTGTTCCACACCTTCGTGTATGTCTCAAGATGGGTAGGGGGAATTCTGTCATTCATCATCTCAGTGCAAGTACTCACTCAGATAGCAAATTCAGCTGCTCTCCCATCCACAGTATTGGCTCTGCATGTCCAGAAGGGAAATTACACACAGCAACAGCTATAGGGGTACTCTCACCTACAAGTTAATAAATAAAGACATAGTTAACAAACGACTTACACTCTTTCCATGCTTTGAGCTTCCCTACAATGTAATCTATGTGGGACTGCCCTTGAAGAGTATCAGGAAGCTTCAGGTGTCCTAGGAGCAGGGTGCACTCTTATTATAACAGCTGCACTGCCTTCTAGTTCATTTCCAGACACAATTCAAAGTGCCCTAAATTCAGGCCCTAAATAGCTTAGGCTTAGGTCACGGGTGTCAAACACAAGGCCCGCGGGCCGAATCCGGCCCGCCAGACCTCGTCATGTGGCCCGTGTAGCCGTGTAGCCCCAGCCCGCTATTAGAAGCCCAGTCGCTTCCCACCCGCCCATCGAACAGGCTGCCAACGCGACGGCGCATGCGCGCGACGAATCCTCCCGCTAACTCCAATATCATAAAGGAGATCGCTTACCCTAGTGGCCTTTTTTGAACATGCGCGACGTCGGGCGTGCAACTCGCATGCACAGGCGGGGAAGGATTGGGGGGAAAGCCCTGCCGCCGCCGCCTCTGCGCTTGCGCGCTTAAGTGAGCTTCCAGGGAAAGGAGGCGGAGGTCGCGTGCGCGCCGCCTTCCCCACGCGTGCGTAATAGCCGGCAACCTGTCAGCGCCCGGCCCGTGGCGCCCGTTTGCCGTTGCTGTGGCAGCCGAGGGGCCCTGCGGGAGGCCCTGGCTGCGAGGTCTGCCGAAGGGACGGAGCCTTCCAGGAACACGAGTGGCAGCTCAGCCGCTTTCTCCTCATCGTCGCCTTCCCCCTCCCCGCCGCAGCCGCTCACGCTGCTGGTGATGCAGCCCTGCGGCGGGGACGGGGAGGCGGTGGGCGCCTTGCTGCAGCCCCAGGTGGTGCGGCAGCTGCAGCCACCATCGCGGGGGGCCTCGGAGGCACCCTCAGGCCTCATGGTCTTCTACGAGCTGGGCCTGGCGGCGGGCGGCGACGCGGACGGCGACGGAGGCGACAGTGCCGGCAGCCCCGGCGGAGGCCTGGAGGATCTGGACGACGAGGAGGAGGGCGGCGCCCAGTTGGGGGAGGAGGAGGAGGCAGCGGCTGCAAGAGCTGCACCTACAAAGGCTGCAGCGAGACCACCACGCAAGTGGCCAAGCAGCGCAAGCCCTGGATGTGCAAGAGGCACCGCAACAAGATGTGCAAGGACAAGTACAAGCGCAAGAAGAGCGACCAGGCCTTGGGGGGCGGTGGAAGTGGCGGAGGCGGAGCTGATGCAGAGGGAAGGCAATTTCAGGAGAGATGGGAAAGTGATAATAGAGTGGACACATAGTCCTACAGATACAACCGGCCCTTTGAGGGTGACCAAACTGCTGATGCGGCCCCCTATGAATTTGAGTTTGACACCCCTGGCTTAGGTTATTTAGCTGGTACAGGGGCTGCTGTTATTTTTTAGAGCTCTAGTTGACTGGGTTTTATGGGTTTTTAGCCTTTCTTTGTTAACTGCCCAGAGAACATTGATGATAAGCCAAGTACAGTAGTACCTCGGGTTACAGACACTTCAGGTTACAGACTCCGCTAACCCAGAAATAGTACCTCTGGTTAAGAACTTTGCTTCAGGATGAGAACAGAAATCGTGTGGCGGCGGCGGCAGGAGGTCCTATTAGCTAAAGTGGCATCTCAGGTTAAGAAAAGTTTCAGGTTAAGAACGGACCTCCAGAAGGAATTAAATTCTTAACCTGAGGTACCACTGTACTGGCAACAAATGATCTAAAAGGCTTCCCATACAGAAGCTGTGCAAACCTTCAAATCAACAGAGGCGGCTTCTCTTGACATCCCATTGGTGGCTGGGGCACTGCAAAAGGCTTATTGATTGTGGGACTCCCTCCCCTGGGAGGTTTGTTTTGCCCCCTCTTGGCTGCCTTCCCCTGCCTGATTAAGACATTCCTGCTTCACCAGTTAGTTAGCCAGCAAAGCTGAGAAGTGTTTAAACTAGTAGTGGCAGCCAGCATGGTGCCTTCCATATAGGGTTGGGACTTCCAATTCCCATCAGTCCTAGCCAACACATCACCAATGGTCAGCAGTGGTAGGAGTTGTAGTCTGAGACTACCCAGAAGGCACCACTTTGATTCTCCCAGTCCTGGATCATCCTTCCCCCACCTGGTACCTTCCACTGTGCCGATGGTCCCAAGTTAGCAGTCGTCATTCATTTCAGTGGATCTACCCCGAGTAGGACTAGCATTGGATGCAACCCTAAGCTTTCTCTGTCCAGGGATCGGTAGCACAGAACAACCTCCCACCTTGTGGCCTGACACCACGGCTGAGGCCAAGGGCCTGGCTGTTCTGCACGTTGGACTGTGGGCTTGGCTGAGTAGCAATCTGCTTCCTTCTGCTGGGCAAACTTCCCATCACAGTCTGCCGTCAGCTGGTAGATTTAAGTAATAGTGGTCTGAAATCACAGTATTGAGAGAGACCTTTTAACAAGAGAGAAAACAGAGGGTCATCAGCATCAACTTCAAGGTTGCATCCAGCCTCCCATTGAGCTTCCATTCAGTTGCTCACCAATGATATAAGAGCTTTTTCTACATGCTAAAACTAAATGCTGATCTAGGTTCCCAGCTTGGAGTCCTCTGTCCTTGGCTCCACTCAGTCACATGCTCCAAAGGACCTTGTGCTCAGCACCTCTTCTATCAGCCATTATCCATCATTTGCTCTGAACTCAGTTATCTGCCAAGTGTTTGAAGTGTCCTTGCACTGTGTTAGGGAAAGAGGCAAGAAGCCGCAAAGCCATTTGCTGCCTCTTTAAGATGTTACTGGCTTCATCATTGGTTTGGTTATTGATTTGAGTCCGCAAGGCAAGTTAGCATTAATAGCCCAAGCAAGAATTAGTTAACCCTGGAAATAGACTCAAAATCAGAGGGGTCATGAGGACATAAGCTGGCCTGGCCTGTGAAAACAAGTAGGAGTGATGCCTCTGTAAAGCATTATAGTCAGGCTAGATTAAGAAGGACTGAAGCCTTGGAGTTGTACTACTCTGCAAGACTGCAGTACCAAGAAAAATATGGATCTTTATAGTACAAAGGTACACCATCCTGGTTAAAGGAAACAAAATTGGATGTCTAGAATGCTAGCACTGAGCCCTCCCTTGCCTTCTTTTGTATCTTTAGCCATGTGAAGTTGGTGGGCAAAAGTGAGCAAAAACCATGAGAAGCGAGTTTAAAAATGAAACTACACTTGCTCAGAGTGTTGTCGTGTTGTTTTTGTAGTCCATGAAAGCTTATGCAACAATAAATTGCTTAGTCTTTATCCGAGGTATCTGATAGCTCAGTCAGTAGGGCATGACACTCGACTAGGTGACCTTTGGAATCCCTTCCAACTCTACACAATTCTATGATTCTATGTATTTCCTTACTTCATGCATTCATTTTTTGTATAAGAGGGGCCATATTTGGGAAACTGGTGTAGGAACCCCCAACCACTTTAATCCAGCCTTGAGTTGCCCAGTAGGGGGTGATTAACACTCTTCAGTGAAGACTATCCTACAGTAGAGGTGAACAAATGAGGAATCTCTGCAGTACAAAACACAGCCAAGTTAGGACATGTCACACTCATTTGAAAAGATGGAACTTATAGCCTTAGCCATAAGTTTGATGTACTCCCAAGTACTTTGCAAATCAGTTTGGACTGTACTGCTGAGAGCAAATGCCTAGGATGGCAGTGTTAAGATACCATCCATTTCTAACCTGGTTACAATATACACTGGCTAATCGTGTTTGGAAGTGATGGCTCCACTATCTTTGAAACTTATGTCTCACCCACAGCTTTGAAGCTAAACAGATTACCTATTGATAAAAGAATCTTTGAGTAGAGTTTAAGTCTGTACTCAGTATGACCAGGCAACAAAGATCAGTTCTGGATCTCAGCCCTGGTGGCCAGTAACATAGCTATCTGCCCCAACAATTAAAAAAGGCTTTCCTAAAGTTAACCTATAGTGCTGTTTTTTTGTTAGTAGACTAAGCCTCATGGTTACTCTTCACACCTCTGTGGTTTCCACCTTGGTACCAGGGACATTCAAGGCTCCTCTTTCACTATTCTCCTATTTATCTTAATCCTACAATGAAGCGCACTTCAGCAAAGCATTTATTCACCTACAGTGGCCTCTTTGCCCCACCAGTCTTCTACTACTATCACCATAAAATCTGCCAAACCCCTGGTTCCATTTCTCAAAAGCATCATGGTCTCTAGCTCCATAACAGTTCCTTCTGCTCCCAGTGATGCGACTGTGAGCACCACTCACCTGTCTATCCCAGCACCAAATGGCCACAGGCTCTTCAGAAATCACAGCAAGATGGTGATGCGACAAGAAGAAAGAAGCTCTCTTGCAAAACAGGACCCTTGAGGACAGTTGGTAGGGTGGAGCCCAACCCCAGTTCCCCTGGCTGTAATAGTTTCTGGATAGGAGTCAGAACACTGGGTCGCATCACTCAATACATAGGGATGCACCAACACAAATCCAGACCTATTCCTTTAATGAACAGTGTCCAAAGATAAACGCACCTGACCAGATTCTCTGCATTCAGTGCTCTTCAGTAGTTTGAATTTCTTGCTGCAGCGTCTTCCAAGCAACAGGCTGTCCTCTTGTTCTGTACACAAGTAAAATCCAAGCAGCAGAATCGTCTTGGCCCTTCTTCCCTGAAGCACAGCTTAAGCCAACAGCCGGTGAGTTTGTGCCACTCTTGTTGTTTGACTGCATGTTCTTGAGAAGAGCCGAATCTCGAGAACCCACAAGCTGCTCAATTTCCTTTTGACGCAAGTGGAAAAATGGTTGGTGTGACAGAAAAAGGGGGGGAGGAAACCACACAGAAAACAGATGCTTCTACAACCGTGTTTGACTTTATTTTACCACAAAGTAGAGTCAGGTAATTGTAGCAGGCTAGATAGTACCTGTGGACTGGTGGCCAATTATGGAGAATGGCCTTTCTTGTCCCCCAAAGGAACACCATTGTTCTAGAATCTAGACAGCCAGGTACACACTGCATGGAATTGCAAGTTTTAAATCCAGAAAGTGTCTCGTGTAGCGGAGGTGGTTCAGTTTAGAGAACCAAAGGGCATAGATGTGGAGGTGGCATACCTGCCCTGCAGTCTCTTTTCTCCGGCATCTATTTTGCAGCCAGGCTCACACCAGGCATCAGAGTCTGACTGAGGGGAAAGGGATGCTGAGAGAGGTTGCAATGGAGAAAGCAGCAGGGAATGTGAGGGCTTTGCGCTCCTCACAACCTGCCCTGTTTACTCCCTAAAACGGGGCAGCAGGTCCAGGTTTAGCTACCTGGCTCTGCCAGCATCAACCTGCTTGGGCATTTGGTGGCCGAAGAATACTGCTTTAAGATCATTGGATGAATTAATGTTTTCAATTGCTTTTAGAATGCTTTTGCTTTGTCTTTAAGTGGTACATCTGTTTGCCTCCCTGGGCTCCTTGGGGAGGGGAGGACTGGATATAAATTCAGTAAATAATGACAACAGCCCTACTTTGGTCCTTAAGCAATGCAGTTGGTTGGTTAGCTTATACAAACTTTCATGTGACAGGAGGCCTCAGTACTATTAAGTTCCTGCCTACCTGCCATTTATGAGATTGTATCTTTCACAGCAGCCTAAAATAAACTCCTATCACCACCATCATCTCCAGCTGGTGGTGAGTATAGACCTCAGAACCAACCTAACGCCTCACGAAAACAAACAATGGGTGAAACAAAAGTGGAGCAAGTGGTCAGTGGAATAAACCTATTTTCTGCTCTTTCGGGGCAATACTTGATGGTATAATAACCATTTTATCCAACTATTTTCAAGTTGTTTTCTTACCATGAGATGTAGTTCTGATAACACCTCTGCAGTTTCCTCAGTCCCATGGAAAGTAACGTGAGTAGCAAACATCATGAACATTTTCCATGAGCACTCGTATTTCTCTGTATTTAGAGATCCCGATGAAGCACTTTGTTCCCTGATGTTCCTGTTCAACTAGTCACAGCCCCCAGATTGCTACATCAGGAAGTTTAGATGTCTGATGTAGATTTCTTTTATATTAAAAAAAAAATCATCCATGGACAAGTGGAGCTTTCTGGCAGTATTAGTCATAAGTATTATGTATGCAAAGAC
Source organism: Podarcis raffonei (assembly GCF_027172205.1). Taxonomy (NCBI): domain Eukaryota; kingdom Metazoa; phylum Chordata; class Lepidosauria; order Squamata; family Lacertidae; genus Podarcis; species Podarcis raffonei. The sequence continues at coordinate 69,056,818 of NC_070607.1, forward strand.
CTCACAGAGCTACCCTCAGAATAACGTGAGGCTGCATTTGCGTAGGCAGCACCCAAAGGTCACAAGGGCACATTGAGAAGTAGATGGAGGAATCTGGGTTGATAAGGTGTCAGACATATATTCATAACATATTCAAAACAGCCACTCAAAATCATTTTGATCACGAAACCTGAAACCTCCACAATGCTTCTCCATATGGTATATACATCGTATGTACCTTAGCGGATCATTCCAGGCGTTAAGACCTCTGGTACTATCAATTCTGTAATGGTGTGTGTTAAGAGACAAGCAACTCCAATTGTAAATAGCAAGGGGGTGTACACATTTCAGCAGCAGGCATGGTTTTGTTAACTCCGTCTCGAAAAATTTACTATGTTTATGAAGTTCCATATTAATGCTGTCCCAAGCAGAGAGAGCCATACTCTCATGTGAGAATTACTTTTGCTCACCATTTTGTTCAATTTGTTGCTTTTTAGTTAAAGAAACCACTCTTTGGGAAAATTAACTTGCACAATATAAAAGATCTGGAGGTGGGGAACAGTCAGGGATCTCTGAGAAAACCACACCCACCTGAGGACATTCCCCCCCCCCCGAAGGTCTTTGCCCACCCCCACCCCCCAGTGGCAGCATAACTCCTAGTGCATGCTGCTTTCTGTTGTCCATGTGCAATTTTTTTTTGGGGGGGGGGAGAAACTAGTGTGCTTTTCTTTTTTAATGGACTTTCCTGCATACCTCATGGATCTCTCCACATCTTAAAGGACCCAACAGAGCCTTGTTTCTTTCACATTTCTGGTACTTGCCCAAACTGAAATACTAAAGTTTATGAATGGGGACTGTACTAGGTCAAGATGGTGTCATAGCCCTGGGCATGAGTCCAAAGGTGAGCTGGCTAAGCCTGCAGCAGCTGTACTGGTGCTGGCCTTGAGCTCACGGAGTCCAAGCAAGGAATCTTAAATAGCTGCCTCCTGCCCTGTGCCTGCCCAACAACATGGGGAGTGCATCAGGTGGGAGGCCACTGAAAGAGAGATTAACACTTATTTTCTAGATGTAGCCCTTTAAGATCCACATTCTTCAGGCCAACAGGGTGGGAACAGTGTGTGTGTGTGTGTGTGTGTGTGTGTGTGTGTGTGTGTGGACTCATAAGGCCTCAGTAAGAACAATATGCTGGCTTAGAATTATCTTTGGTGTTGTGACTACTGATCTGCCTCATAACCATGGGTTCCAGCTCAGAACAAAATATGAAACATCATGAGTAGTCTGGGAAAGAGCAGTTCCCGTAGGGCAGGGACGTCCAACTCCCAAGACTCTGCTATCTACTCCGGGGGGGGGGGGGCAGGGGGAATCTAGCAATGATCTACACATTTTGGGGGCGAACCCAAAGTTGTTAAGCTTTTTGGGGGGAGCAGGCCAAAGTTGTTGAACTTTTTTTAGTTTTTGCAATCATGCACCATTGAAGGGAAGAACAAGGGGGCTGGGCCAGATGCTCTTTTTCCCACGGGGAGGGGCACTGTGATCAACAGCAATCGACTGCAATCTACCACTATCATCTGGGGGTCGACCTGTCAATCGCGGTGGGGTAAGGGGACTTTCAGCACCGTGTTACCCTTCATTTGTTCATACTCTTCCCTCCACCACCCCAATCTGAAAATTCTGGATGAAATTTACATGCTATAACTACACAACTTGTGTCTCTTTGATATTTTTATATTATCTACACCTCAGTCTCTCTACCATGGCACTCAAAAATATATGCACTGCATAGAAACATTGACAGGACACTAGCTATGCTGTCCATCAGGGTTTTGTGTTTTTGAACATCGGAGAAACTCACTGTTTCATTTGATGACCAAGTCATTTGATGACAAAATCTGATAGTTCTGAGCTCTGGAAATCAATGGAGACTAGTCCAAACATGGAATAAACACACAGAGCCACATTAACAATTAGACTCGATTATAGCTTTATTTAATTGGTACGAATTTTCCCTCCCAAGCAGAATCTTCCGGTTCCCTATTTGAAACAGAGCTGAACCTGGTTTTTCCAAGGATCTTGGCCCCATGAGCCAAGTATATTCTGCCACCGTATTATGAATAAGTCAGCAGCACATCAGCAATTATTTCAACCTCTTATCAGATCAGAAATCACACACTTCTGGTCTTCTGTGACCCAACGGGAAGCAGAAAAGCAGCAACCTTTTGAATTCAGGAGATCAATATAATCTGGGAACTATCTAGCTCCCAGGGCAAACCTACCCACTTCTATCAAGACTGCTGAATTTGTCAAGACAATAGAGTTTAGTATCAGCCTATGAAAAATATATAAAAAACAGGCCCTAAACAGAGCACACTGTTACATTATACAGTACACAGATGCATTCCCTTAGCTCAATACAAGCTCAAGACGCCTGCATGATGCAAGCAGAACAAATCATAGACCCAATATAGTCCCACCCGCACCCAAAGTTTTTTGTAGCAACATAACTGCTTGGGGAAAGGCTATAAAATTGGCTTGTCTGTCCCTCCAGATGTCCAAAACCGTAATCTGAAGTCTCCGCTGACCAGTTTGCTAAGTTATTTCCACATATTGCAAACAGCATGTTTCATAATTAAAAGGCTTGGGGATTTCCCATGAGGAGGCTATAGCAGTGAATAGGGAAGTTTGCAGAATGCCAGTTTTAAACCAGGAAAATGGGGGTGGGATTGGACTACATACACTTTAATAGAACTGGCAATGCATCAGTGTCCAGCAAGTTTAGCAAATATAGAATAAACACTTCCCAGTTGTTGAACATCAAAATTGCTGCTACATCAAAATTGACATTATTACCATAGAACACTGTGTGACTACTTGGACCTAGGCTGAAAAAACAATCCTCCATCAATGATTTAGAAATCTATGGTTTCTGCGTTAATATATAGTTCACTTTACTCAACCATTAAATATATTTTGGAAAATTCATTTCATTTTTGGAGAGTGGCTGTCTAACAGGTGTAATTGATTGTGCAAGTCACTATCATGAAACAGTCAGGGTAAGATATTTGTATGAACATCTTAAGCCAACTGTTTTCTTCTTCTTCCTCTCCTCCTCCAGCTTGGGAAAGCACTGGACCCCCTGCCGCCCACCCCCAGGGTGGCAGAAGTCAGTCATTATAAATATAATCCAGCTCCCTTTCCAAAGCCTCTATAACCCAGCACTCAGGCTACCGCAGAATGTATAAAATCCCTTGTACACTGCTGAATAGGACACTTTCATCAGGGAGAGCTAAGCTCATGAGAAACCTGGCTCTTTCTTTAAATTGGTGTCCCAGCAGCCCTGGTAGGAGATCCTTTTGCATGCCTTTCACCCACCTCAGCTATGAAAGATTTACACTTCCCTACAGTGTGAAAATATGCAGCATATGCCGGGATGCACTCAAGAGTTCAGATAGTGCAGGATTCAAGACCCCCCCCCCACCCCTGAAGTTTTAAAACACTGAATCTTCACCCCTGCCCCAAAGACATTGTAAAGACTGCAGCCAAGAGCCCTAATAACCTTCAGCAGAAGCACAACTAGAAAGCAGTTCTAAGTGCACAAGCCACAGAAATTATTTGGATTCAAAACAAAACAGGAGACCCACCACTTTCACATGGTTTGACAACACAGGAATCAGGGCCGGGGGGGGGGAGGAATGGCACCAACATATACAGTAACTCTCTCCGTTAGCACCAATGGAATGTTAGCGCAATGGATGCGTGCAGATGTGACAAGCGCGCTGGGGGAGCTCACTTGCCACACTTGTGCCACACACACACACAGTCTGAGCTCAGGAGGATTCTGCTTTTCCAGTTTGAGTAGAAGCTAGGTTAGCACAGCATTGATTGGCCAGCCCTTGAGTCACTCATAAATGTTCCCCACCCACCCAAAGCATTGCTCTGTACAGCGCCAATTAGCTGACAGCCATGGCTGATTCATGAAACCTCTCCACTTTCTCAGAGCATGTTCCAAAGAGTAAACAAAAAACCAACCAAGACCAAGCAAATACTCGCACAGAAAAAACCTTTTTGTCAAAATGCTAAACATCGCAAGAAGCAGGTTACGTATGAAGGCCGGGAGCGGTGGTGGTGCGGAATAAACGCAAAGCAAGACAGCTCACCTGAAACATGGCGGCCGTGTGGTGAGAAAGGAGAGAGAGACTGCTTTGGATTGTGTGTCAGCAAAGGAGCAAAGGCAGGGGAAAGTGGCGCTCACCCTGAACAACCAACCCTCCCCACCCCAAAAGCCCACTCCTGTTTTCAGGAACGTCTGTACACAGCCTATGTTTCTGGTGCCAATGCAGGAAAAAAAGAAAAGATTCAGAACATAATGCCAAAGAGACAAATAGCTGAGAAGGTGGCAAGTAAGATGGGCAGGCACAAGGTTGGGAGGGGGACTTATTAATGCCACATGTTTGGGTGAACACTGGATTCTGGGGGGGGTTCAGAAGGGGAGAAGAGGGATTGTCTGGATACAGAAGATGGTCGCTTGCTTAGCAGGATACTTCCATAGTCTGAGGAGCACCAGCTGCTCCAGGAATTCCAGTTGCTGCCTCCCCTGGGTTGCTGGCTTGAGACCGTGTTTGGCTGCTCTCTCCAGAGCCAACGCTGGAGGACGACTGGGTCCGGGAGCGGATCAGTCTGGTCATACTTGCAGATGGCACTGGAAGGAGAGAGGCAGTGAAGACCAGAAATAAGCAAGTTTTGTTTTACCTTACTAGAAAATGCCTTCGAAATGGAAGAAGCGTAAAGTGGAAGGGGGGGGGGGAGTGGTGCTGCAGGAAAACAAACAAAAAGACGCATCACCTTTTTGGAGCTGCCTCCAAGGCAATAGCGCAATGTTACACTGGCAAATGCAAGTTTCCCAAACCCATGTGTACCATGGTGAAACAAATGTGGGGGGGGGGCATTGTAAAGGAGAAACAGCAGGTGGGAATAGGTGCTTAATCCTTCCAACCTCCCCTGCAGATACAATCCCAGCCAGCTGCTCCACCCCCACATTCCCTAGTTGTGCTTTCATTTTGTACCCCTCCCACTTGCAAGTGCCCCCTCCACATCTGCTGTCTGATAGGGTTGCCGTATTTCAAACAGTGACAACCCGGACAGAAAAGTTGTTGAGTTTTGCCCAACCCTGTTGGACAGACATTGCTAGAGGCAGCGGTCTTCCGGAAATCCCAGACATATGGCAAACCTATGTATGAGGAAATTCCGGGGTTGAGAATTCTGTTTTATTTTAAGCATATGGTTCCATTCTCAGGTATGAAAATGAAATGCACGCATATGATTGAGGATGCTTAAGGCCTGATGTGCATACCTGCCAAAGACTCATTGCAATGCAGTCACCTCTCTGTGTGTGAATAAGAGGCTGCTCACATAGTAGTTTAAAAAAAGAAGATGATGATGCGAGGAATAATAGAATTTACTCCTGGATCATCACTGAGCTGCAGAACCATGCAACAGTCAACCAAATGCAAATGAAACCACTAAGAAAATTGTAGCGCAAGAAGCGTACAGTGGGATGGCCTAAGAATGCAAAATGTCGCCAGGCCATGCTAGAAGCAGAGTAACGCATCAGAAAAAAAAGTAACTCAGTCAAACCAGCCACACACTTGTAGATACCTGACTCAGTGCTCAGGTGACTGAGCTGCACGTAAGGGACTGGAAGTAAAGACAAGAGAGGGAATGGGAAATAGAGGTTAGTGTAGACATGACATGCCTAGAAGAATATATGCTGCTTGAGCACCAAGCCTGAACACTCAGTCTTTCAGTATTTGCAACATGGTAGAACTTCAGGCAATGTGCTTAACACCGCACTAGATGACCTGCAAATATAGTTTCTACTTTCTTGGGCCTTTAAATGTCAAGTGATTTCCCGCCCCCCAACCCTAAAATTAATTTCTGTCAATGTACCTTCTTTTTGCTACAGGCACACAGATCAGGAAGACAGGTGATGCAGGAATTTCCCCCCGATGAAGTTACCTGTAGCAAAAGGCTTGATCCTGTTTTGAATACAAGTACAGGGCTGCCAATCTTACCACAGGATAGACCTTGGCAATTAACATTTTCCTTTCTGGAACTCTCCCAATTTAACCCACTCACTGAGGAATTTGGGAATCTGGACAAATATGCCTACAGTTCAGACAAGGCCTTCTTCCAAGTCCAGCAATATACATGGCCCATATTGGCCAATAGTGAAAAACACCAAGTCTCAATGGGGGGGGGGGGGAATAGACCTATCAGCAGCCTGGTGGGGTCTGAATGACAGGTAATTCCCAATCCTGCCCTCTGTGAAATAAGACAGTGTTGTTATAACTTACTGTAGCCCATTCCCTGCACGAAATACTTGAAGGCTTCAGTCAGTTTCCCAGGCTGAAAAAATAAATATAAATATAAGCATAAGCATAAACATAGCCATATTTATACCCCTAAAAGCACACAAGATGCAGGAGACCCACTAAAATAAGAGCTCACCTGCACGACTTGAGGGAGCCCTCCACAGTCTGCCATCTGCAAGAAGAAATGGGGAAAGGAGAGAGTCAAAACCAAGATAAAATGACATTCAGCTGAAAATGCTGAGCAAACAAATGAAGCCTAAATTAGCCCAGCAAGTGGTGGATTATAGCATCAAGCTGAGACACAGTGTCTATTTCCAGCAAACATAGCTTTAAATTGAAGTTTCCTCAGGGAAAGAAAATGAATAGCATGCTGAGACGGGGAGCCTTCAGTGACATTAGCCACTGGGGAAGACGGCGAAAGGGAAGTATATTTAATAGGGTTGAGGTTAGCCCTCATTTCTGGATTTGGACTAAGAGGAAGCACAGCTGTTAACAAACCCATTCCCTGCTGCCATTGCAGCGCAGGCTCCAGAGTACACTTAAATGCAGGTATACAACTCCAATTTCTTCCTCTGTCATAACACTAGAACTCAGGGACCTCAAATGAAGACTCAAGGCAGGCAAAAGAAAATACTTCTTCATGCGGGGCATTGTTAAACTATGGCATTCACTCTCGCATGAGATAGTGAAAGATATCAACTTGGATGCCTTTAAAAGAGTATCACAGAAGTCAATGGAGAATAAGGATGTCACAATTGCTATTGCCCTCTGGATCTGCTTACATGCTTCCCATAGGCATCTGGTCAGCCATTGTGAGAACAGAGTTATGAACTAGATGGGGCCTTTGGTCCAATGCAGCAGGCTGTTCTTATGTAGTGGAGGATGGCAAACCAGGAACCACAATGAACTCTGGAATGACAGCCCCCAAGACAGCCACTCATAGTTGATGGTTACCTTCAAGAGTGTTGTATTCATTGGATCCAGCCGTGAATTGCATTCAACCTACAAAGCACAAAACAGCATTTATTTCCCCCCTCCGTTATTTATCTAATTCATAGTTATTACCAAGGATCCAGCGAAGGTGGGGACTGGATACAGGAATATCATACTTTAGCAGCAGCACATCGAAGTAAGGGATTTGGTGGATAAGATACAATGTCCCTGTTCTTTCTCGGTAGTCGTGACCACCCTGTAGAACGCCTTTCCGTCAGATGTCAAGGAAATAAACAACGATCTGACTTTTAGAAGGCAGCCCTGTTCAGGGAAATTTTTAATGTCTGATGTTGTATTGTGTTATAATTTGTTGGAAGCCGCCCAGAGTGGCTAGGGGAACCCAGTCAGATGGGCAACATAAGGAAGAAGAAGAAGAAGAAGAAGAAGAAGAAGAAGAAGAAGTAGTAGTAGTAGTAGTAGTAGTAGTAGTAGTTAGGATTGAGAGTTTTTCCGGGTATCTGATGTGACTGATATATGCCCATATGAAAGATGCATGAACATGTAGACCAGAGGTACCCAATGTGGGGAACTCCAGATGTTGTTGGACTCCAATTCCCATAATCCTCACACAGCACAGACAAAGATGATAGGAACTGTAGTCCCAAAACACAGAGTGCACAATGTTGGTTATATCTAATAAAGTCTAGTTATGACATCAAAAGCCAATACAGTGAATAAAAAGCTGGACTTGGAAGTCCTGTGTTCAAATTTCTGCTCAGCCATTAAGCTTGCACAGCCTTATCTAACCTTAATGTTAACAGCAGAATAAAATGACACAAATGAAACACTGAGGCAAGTCTCCAGGAAGCACAAAGGAGGGACAAGACATACATTCTAAATTTCTCAACCTCCACAATTGACACTGAAAGCAGAGATGCAGATTCACTGTTAACTATAGCAGCCAGAAAAACTGTGGTGCTGAAAACTCATTTGATTTGAGAACAGAGAATTTGAGAGGGAAGTGGCAACACCAATTCACACAACCACATCTCTCAGGGCTTGTGTTGATGTTATTTTACCCACTTGAATCTTTGTGAGAGCAGAAGGGAATGAACTGAGAGACAGAGAGAGAAAAAGAGTCGCTCAATATACATTGCCTTTATAACATCAGAATGGGCTGCATGGATCTAGACACAAGTATCTAATCACCAGCACCCCAATCTGTGCCTAACTGGTAGGATATGTATGTTGAAACTTGCCCAGATATTAACTACAGTTCAGAGATGAGATCCCCCACCCTCCCCTTGAACGTTATGACACCAGGAGGAGAAATTATACATGTGTCAAAGAGCTTTGACAGCTCATGAGTAATTAAAAGTATTTCATAACTCAGCTTATGACAGCTGTCAGACTTACTATTGCTAAATTTTGGAGTACTTTGAATGGCAATCTTTTTGAAATCTGATTTTTACAGATTTGGGACTTAGCTCTGATGGACAAGCTAACAGATAAAGTACGGCAATGATGGATTAATAACAAAAATCAGACAAAGTTTATTTTTAAAAATGGTTCCGCTTTCTTTCTTATGCCCTCACAAAAGAACATGAATACAGACCACCAGCAATTCAAGGAGACCTGTGGAAGGACACCTTCATTTGCCAGGCAGAATACTTTTCAATAATTCCTTGACTATTCTGCTATCACAAAACTGTATTTTGTGGGGTGGGGAAATGGGAACTTTGTTATGATTATATATTGTGATATATGAAAATCAATAAGTGAATAATTTAAAAAGCAATGGCCTGTATTTTATTCTCACACAAATTCAAGACTCATGGATACAAGCAAACCTCTCACTTGATAAATACTACTTGAATGGATTGTGTGAAATTTGCAGAGTTCTATCTTCCAAGAAGGGACGCGGGTGGCGCTGTGTGTTAAAGCCTCAGCGCCTAGGACTTGCCGATCGAAAGGTCGGCGGTTCGAATCCCCACGGCGGGGTGCGCTCCCATCGTTCGGTCCCAGCGCCTGCCAACCTAGCAGTTCGAAAGCACCTTCGGGTGCAAGTAGATAAATAGGGACCGCTTACCAGCGGGAAGGTAAACAGCGTTCCGTGTGCTGCGCTGGCTCGCCAGATGCAGCTTGTCACGCTGGCCACGTGACCCGGAAGTGTCTGCGGACAGCGCTGGCTCCCGGCCTATAGAGTGAGATGAGCGCACAACCCTAGAGTCTGGCAAGAATGGCCCGTATGGGCAGGGGTACCTTTACCTTTACCTTATCTTCCAAGAAAGGAAGGAAGTGGAAAGTAAGGAGTATAATAACCAGGCATACTTACCACAGCTTCAACTGCTGGTGAGCTGTCCCCAACCACTAATAAGACAGGACACCTGTACAAAATCCACAGGATAAAGTTGTAGTCTGCACAATTTAAACAAGCATCAACTCCTGCTGTCATAAATTCTGCTGCTTTATTTTTTGCTAAGAGTTGCTAGCATTTCTATAAAGCAACCCTAAACCAAGAAAATACCATCATTTGTATTACAGTTCCTGTTCATTTGAATACCCTACATTTCTGGTCTGCAATACATCTCCATTGCTCCGCAACAAAACATCCCACCATACTAGCTATTGGAGTCTTGGGAGAACCCCCAGAGAAGATTTGGGGAGATGCAGGAGGTGTGTGTGGGGGGGGGAAGGTTTGTTGCACAAGCAGAAGACATTCCGTGCACAAAGTGACTTCACCGGATACAACTTCACGTTCATGAATACTTCATTATGCTGTATTTCTATACTAGATCACTATTTCTTAATGTACTTAATGCCAGTGTACATTCATTCATTCAGACATGCATGTACCAACTGATAGAGCCACTGGGAAAGTGAACTCACCATATTTTGTTCACATGTACAACTTTTCCCCCACGATGGAGCTTGGGGAAATAATTATCTGTGCTTTAGGGCAGATACCCACTGTGCAGTGCAATGACTGGCTGAAGGCCTGTGACATGAAACATCACCCCAGCAACAGTTTTTCAAACATCTGAAGGGCTATGACATAAATGGATCACATTTGTTTTTTGTTGTTCCAGAGGGTAAGACCACAACCAACTGGTTTGAATTACAAAAAAGGGGATTTCAACTGAACTTTAGGAAGAATCGCCACGGTGAAACAGAATGCCTAGAAGGCATTCCTTTGTTAGAGGTTTTTAAGCGGAGTCTGCAATGCAAATCAATGGATTTCCTGCATCCGCAGGGGGTTGGCGTTTAACTGACTTGGAGGTCTTTTCCAACTTTAGGAGAGAGAAATGAATTAAATAAAAATAAAGGCAGTTAGATAGCCTGAAGTAGATATTTGGGGTGCAGATAACTCAATTAGTGTCCAATTTGCAAGTTGTTCTACCAAAAGCATTGCAAAAGGAGATAAATCATGTACAACATTAATATTTTTAAAGGATGTGGAACTCTGGGTACACAGGCAATGGGGAAACAGAGGAAACAGAATATGGCTAAACTTAGAAAAGGAATTCCACATATTTTCAAGCACAGGTTCAAAGATGACCAAGATAAACTTACTTGAGTGTTTTTCCTGCCTCTTCAGTCATACCCAAGACTGGCCTCTCAATGTCCAGATCTCTACGGCTAGGAAGACAATAGGAGAGGAACAAGTCAAACAAGGCTGGGATGGAGGCGATGTGGGCATTGCCTAACTCAGGCATCCCCCAATTCGGACCTCCGGAAGTTTTGGGACTACAACTCCCAACACCCCTAGCTAACAGGACCAGTGGTCAGGGATGATGGGAACTGTAGTCCCAAAACATCTGGAGGGCCGTGTTTGGGGGTGCCTGGCCTAACTACTCTACGAGGTGCACAATTTCCCTCTTGTTACCAACAAGAGGCACATGTGCTTTAGTCCCCATCCACCCCTCAGTTTGCCACATGACTACTTTATCTCCTAGTTGGTTGCTCTATTCATAAGCTAGAAAGCATAAAAAGAATGAAGCAACCAGACTAAGATTTTGCTTAGATAAAAAAAGCCCTGACAACTAGAACAACATTATAGGGACACGTGTCGATGGCACTGGATCTTAAACTGAAGAAGGGAACCTGGCAAGCTTCTTGAACGAGGGAGGCTCTTTGATTTTTTTTAAAACAAAGGCTATTCCAATATACATGCTGTCAACTGCTGCAGAAGCACTATGTATGCACAATTATACTTTCAAGGTTGTGTGTGTGTGTGTGTGTGTGTGTGTGTGAAACAGGATTCTATACCAGTCTTGTACCTGTTATAGGAGGTGACAAAGAGCTGCAAGTTCTCCTGATTGATGTCCTGTGCAATATGAAGTCTGTAGGTCTGGATCAGCTCCAAGTTAGCTTGCAGTTCTTCCTGGTGAAGAATGACAAATATTCTAATCAGTTGTCTTGCTAACCATGCTATTTTTTTTAAAAAAAGCAAATATGCAAGGAATTTGTCATATGGAACTACAAAAAACCCTTTCAATACAAGCTTTCAAACATGGCTTTTAAGACTCATTTGCTCTAGTTTGCCTTTTACAATGTTTTTAATGGAACTGATTCCTGAAACTTGGCACTTCTTTATAATTCTGATTATGTGGTTTTTGTAAACACTCTGATGTATTTCAAATTAAACTCCTTTAGTTGTACACCACATTGAGAGGCCTACGCCCTAAGAGACAGAATGTCAACACACACTTTTTTTTTACTCATCCAACAACTCAAAACTGAGACAGTAATAATGTTATTGTAAGCAGCTACTGAGGTTAGGATCAAAGCAGTTCATTTTTATTTAAAGTTATTTATACTAATAGGCATTTTCGATATTGGAGCCAGCAGTTGACTTACATGACCAAAATGGTGAGCCAGAACAATGTCCACAATGTTTGTTGTCCACCCAGAAAACTGGGGGGAAAAAAGAAAAGTCAAATTATTTCAAGTGGTGGCACTACATAGTAGTCAAGCAACACAGAACAGGCTGCAGTCACAACTCCAACACCCATTTACTTTTGAGGAAACCACATTAAATCCAATGGATTTTACTTCTGCGCAGACATGATGGGGTTAATGAAAGCTGTAATCCCAGATCTGGAGGGGACCACACTGGCTACCCTGATGAGCATAAATCTGGCAAACAATTATACAACAGTGCATATGAAGGCAAAAGTAAGTATTTTTTTTTCTTGTTTAAAAGTTCCATCCCACTGGCTCTTTGTTGTTGTTGTTGTTTAGTCGTTTAGTTGCGTCCGACTCTTCGTGACCCCATGGACCAGAGCACGCCAGACACCTCTGTCCTCCACTACTTCCCGCTACTTAACCTCTTTTTTATTTATTTTTTTAACTGCCTGTTGCATTCCATATGCATTGCCATAGAAAAAGTACCGTATTTTTCTGTTTATAAGACTAATTTTCCCCCCTGAAAAATTAGGGGGCGTCTTATACTCTGGGCCATGAGTAGGCAAACTAAGACCTGGGGGCCGGATCCGGCCCAATCACCTTCTAAATCCGGCCCACGAACGGTCATGGAATGAGCGTGTTTTTACATGAGTAGAATGTGTGCTTTTATTTAAAATGCATCTCTGGTTTATTTGTGGGGCATAGGAATTCGTTCATTTCCCCCCCAAAAAATATAGTCCGGCCTCCCACAATGTCTGAGGGACAGTGGACTGGCCCCCTGCTGAAAAAGTTTGCTGACCCCTGCTCTGGGCCATCTCCCCCCCCCCATTTTCTTAAATCTGAGTCCCCCAAAATAGGGGGCGTCTTATAGATGGAAAAATACGGTATATAGAAAAGTATATTCTTTGGCTCTGTGTCAGCTACATGGTTGGGTATTTCTAGTGATACAACGTAAGTAATTAGAATAAAGAAGAGAAGAGTTTGACCTTTGCTTTAAAAAAGCAAACAAATGAAAGGCAAAGCAGTCATCAATAATATCAAAGCATTCACTAAAACCTAATTCCAGTAACTGAATAATGTAAATCAGCATTGGCATTCCAATTATGGAAGAACAATCCTACCTTGGATGCTGCCCAGTCCATCCATCCTTTTCCACATGGGTCAATGTTAACAAGTACCAGACCTTCCACCAAGTCAGGGTGATGCAACTAAAAAATAAAAAAAACCACTTGTAAATTGCAGGTAGAAAAATATGTAATCCTCCCTTTCCCCCAAAGATTGGCATGAGAATCTGGGACACGGCTTATGTGACTCAGCTGTCTAATAAGATAAGAGTAAGGAAAGAGAGATTTTTAACCTGAAAAACAGACCACTTTTGTTATATAATGTAATAATAAGGTTCAAGATATGGTACAACCTTACTCTTCATTAGCAGTAACTGAATTATAGATTTCAGTCTTGATTAGTAAAGCATACTTGATTATATATAATTTTGTTCCTAAAAGCAAGATAACACGAGCCAGAAAGATGAAACTTTTATAAAATAACTTAATTGTTTTTCTTAAGTTCTGGTTAGATTAGAAAAAATGGAAATGGAAAATGAGGATTTAATACATTTCAATTCAAAATGAACTTCTTTTTTGAGGAACATGTCTAGTGTGTATGTTCCCAAATATTGTGCTTTAAAACGCAAAGGAGTATAAATGACTAGCTTAGACCACAGTAATTATAAGGCAACCATGTATGAGCAATGTATACCGCCTTGAGCTCCTTGAAAGGTGGTATATAACTCCGCCATTCGCCGATGGCGCTAATCCGGAAGTCCGACCGGAGGAACTGGCTCCGTGGAAACTGGGTCTTCCCGCCGCAGCAAAGGTGGGGACCCGCTAGAAATCCCAGGTGGAGGAAGCCTGGGAACGTGGGGTTCGGCAGGGCACCAGGAGCGCCTCCCCTACTTGCGGGGAACCCCATTTTGGGGCTCCGGAGCGAAGTGGGGTGAGCAGCGCGGTGCTGCGAACTGATTGCTACTTTCACGGAGTGAAGCCGCACAGCCATTGCCGGAGAGCGCTAACTTTTTCCTGTGGACAATTGGACTCTAAACAAGTACCCGTGAGTAGAAACGGAAAATTGGATCAAGAAACAAACTAATTTGGCATCGAAGCGGGAAGGTTCAAAACAGGAAGTCCGCCTTCCGCTTTTTGTAAATAGACTGAAGCAAAACCTTGTAAGCTAATAGCCTGGAAAGTCGTTCATAAAGGTCGAAATTTCCTTCATTTATAACCACTAAAACCCCCTTGGAAGCAGGAGAAAAGGGGGTGGGGGAATTTGACTGTTCAAGCCTGCAGGAGAGGGAGCAAAGAAAGATAAGTTTCCACCGTCTCAAACCTGGGAACGGGGTGTCAGAGACAGAAATTGTTGGAGACGTTCATTGACTATGAATGGAACATTTTGACAGATAGCTAAAAAAGAGAAACAAACTGATTCCAATGTTACCTTTTGCATTTTAAAGAAACAAAATATTTGAAAAATGAAAGTAACCTTCCTTTGTTGGACTTGCTTTAAAAAGACAGATACAAATAGAAATCGTCTCCTCTAGAGGGAGCTTGTTAAATTGTTGCTGCAGTCCACTTGGGGACTCTACAGCTGTAAGATTAAGATTGTGGGACCAGTCTTTTGACCTTGGACAAAAATGTGTTGGGAGGAAGCTTTGGTGCTTGCTCTTTGCAAGACAAGTGCTTTGTTGGAGCAGATGCATGAGAAGATGGATTTGATGAATGAAAAGATGGATTTGATGACGGCTGCAGGGAATACTGATACAGAAATCATTCAGGGACCAACTCAGGAACCTGTTTTAACTGGGCAAGTACAAGTGCAGAAGATAATGGACGAGGTTGCGGTAGCACCTCAAGTACTACAAATGGAGAGATCTGAGGCCCTGCAGGAGCATAAGCCGCTGTTTTTGAAGATTGAATTTGGAGTGGGCCAGGGGAAGTCTGGAGCTGAGGAGGCTCTTAATTTCAGAGGGGCTTTGAAACATGCTGTTAAATATTTTCTGGATTACGCTAATGACTGCGGGGAGTGGGACTCTGGGGAATGGGCTGGTCTGATGAGGGGAGACAATTTTGGGGTGGAACCCCCCAGAGACCTACTTCTCAATGAGAAAGGAAAGAAATTAAGAAAGAGACCAACAAAAGACAAGGAAAAGTGCAAGTATAAACAAGAAGAAAAAGATCTGCAGAAGGGGCATGGAAGAGACTTAAGAGCCTCGGACATAAGATTACCAGGTTGATGGACTAGATGGAATGGACAGTAAGGACTGACATAACCCGAGACCAGGAAGAAGGGACATTGGATGGAGATTGGAAGAAAGTTTATAAAGAAAAATTGTTATTTTGGGAATTAGTGTAAATTAATGAATATTAGGAAAAATGTTGGAATGAAACTATCTGGCTTTAGTAGATATGATATAAGGAGTTATGTATAAATAAGTATTAAGTTTTAAGCTCTAAGGTATTTTACGGTAAGATAAGGTTAAATAAATTAAGGCACACTGAATAACAGAATATGGTGAAAGATGGAAAGGATCTGCTGAGTTAAGTAATAGGTTAGACTGTTAAGATAAATTATTTAATAAAAATTGTGAAAGATGGAAAGAATTTGCTGAAACAACTAATTACGCTAGAATACAAAAAGGGAGGTGTGAGGAGGTCAATGAAACAGGCAAATGAAAGGTAAAGATATGCAATATGGGATTTGTATCTTTTTCTTTTTGTTGTTGTGTTGTTGTATTGGTTTTTTATGTATTTTTTCTTTTTTCTTTTTCTTTTTTATGTATTGTAGTGTTGTTTCTTCTTTTTTTCTCCTTTCTTTTTGTAATTTTGAAACTCTTAATAAATATTATTTAAAAAAGAAAGAAAGAAAGGTGGTATATAAATGCAATACAATAAAACGAAATGAAATAGCCACAATATTAAGGGTGTATGCCAAAGAGCTCAGTTTAGCCTGGGAAATAATACATGAGAAGACTAGTAGACTTAACTGGCACTTAAGGGATGCGGGTGGCGCTGTGGGTTAAACCACAGAGCCTAGGACTTGCCAATCAGAAGGTCGGCAGTTCGAATCCCCGCAACAGGGTGAGCTCCCGTTGCTCGGTCCCCGCTCCTGCCAACCTAGCAGTTTGAAAGCACGGCAAAGTGCAAGTAGATAAATAGGTACTGCTCCAGCGGGAAGGTAAATGGTGTTTCCGTGCGCTGCTCTGGTTTGCCAGAAGCGGCTTAGTCATGCTGGCCACATGACCCGGAAGCTGTACACCGGCTCCCTCGGCCAATAAAGCAAGATGAGCGCCACAACCCCAGAGTTGGCCACGACTGGACCTAATGATCGGGGTCCCTTTACCTTTAACAGTAAATTTACTGGTTTGTTGAGTGATCATCCTCCTGGAATTGAATAGCAGCCCACAAGGATCTATCCATCACTTTGAATTAACTGCCTCACCTTTCATCAACTTTTTATGGAAGTCCTTCCTCCAGAGGGGTTGGGACATCCATGATTCAGGCCACTTGCTCTTACCAGTATTTCTCATTACTGCACTCATCTCTGCTACGTGTGTTTTTATAAACAGGCAGCCCTATTCATGGAGCACAGAGAGACAGAATTTGTTCACACAGGGAAATCAACAGTCAGAGGCTACTTACTGCAAACTTGCTAAGGATATAAGCGCCAGCTCCAACACCAATACCAATTACGCTTTTCAGACTGAAAGAGAGTTCAAAGTGAGAGCATGTTTCAAAGCCCATAACATACCCAGCCATAGTCCTTTAGATCAGCAATGAGATGGGTGATCTGCTGGAAGGGAGCTACTGTGGTTCATGGTGAAGAACAATGGGGTGGTTACAAAAATACCGCATGTATAATTTAAATGAAACTGAGCAACTGCTTTATTTCTATGCATCCTAAACACATGTCTCTCCTCTATTCCTGGGGAAGGTTCTGGGGAATGGGGACATGCTATGTGGACATCCTGCAGTGAAGCAAATTATTAAAGGTCTGGGTGTCTTTGTATACTTGCCTCAGGTGCGTTAGAACAGCAGGGAGCATTTCAGCTAATTCATCAATAGAGGGATACTGGTATCTGAAACCATAAAAAGGGAGTGTTGGTTAACAAGAGAGGCTGCCAATAGCTGACATACATTAACTCAAACCCTAAAGATGTTATTTCAAGGCACATTGTCAAACACACAATTCTGCAAAGAGGTTCCAATAATAATAGATCCTGGGGCTGAAGCCTGACATCTGGGAATAGATATGTGTACTGACCAAAACCACACAATTTAAAAGTCGAAGTAGCTCACAAGAGACCTTCGTCTTGCAGGCAACACTCCCAATAGCATACATCTCCCCCAGCTCCCAAGGGAGGCTCTACAGCTACCTCCACAGCAAAGACCCAAAAAACAGGCATGGCAAGTCTGGCTCTCTCTGTTTGCCTTTGTATTTCAAGCTCTCTCAACAATAGTGGTAGAATTCTGTACAGCAAAAGGAGAGCAAGGAACTAGGTACAGCCCTTGCCAAAATCCTTCCAATCTATACATTATCACATCTACATAACTTCCACCTCATTAAGGAGTGCTACAGTATTATATAGGGAACGCGGGTGGTGCTGTGGGTTAAACCACAGAGCCTAGAACTTGCCGATCAGAAGGTCGGCAGTTTGAATCCCCGTGATGGGGTGAGCTCCCATTGCTCGGTCCCTGCTCCTGCCAATCTAGCAGTTTGAAAGCACATCAAAGCGCAAGTAGATAAATAGGTACCGCTCCAGCGGGAAGGTAAACGGCGTTTCCGTGCACTGCTCTGGTTTGCCAGAAGCGGCTTAGTCATGCTGGCCACATGACCCAGAAGCTGTCTGCGGACAAACGCCGGTTCCCTCAATCAGTAAAGCAAGATGAGCGCCGCAAACCCAGAGTCGTCTGCAACTGGACCTAACGGTCAGGGGTACCTTTAACTTTACAACATTATATAGCAGAAGTACTATAGAAAACTACAAAATGGAGACCACATAAAAAAATGAGAGTAGCAATTAAACTACAATGCAGCAGTTAATGAAATTTGGATTGAAGAATTCTTTTTAAAGCCAGGCTTTCTTTTTTCCCAGTGGAGAGAATTGCACAAATAGGGTGTCACCACTGAAAAAGCCTCGTCTCAATCTGTCTGACGTGTCTTATCAACATGCCATACAACAGGACCTCAGAGACTGGTCTTAAAACCTGGCGCAGGCAGCCCCAGGGAAAGAGATCAGAGAGATGCTACTGCACTTACCCAGAGGGGAAAGGGGGAGCCCCTTCTTGCTGTCCTGGGGCATCGACATGGCACACAGCAAAGTGCTGAGTGATTTCCTGCATGTCTTCAAAGTTGAAAAAAGCATTGAAGCAGGACTTATCTGTAAGAAAAACACTGGGAATGACCACATGTGAAAGCACTGCTCCATTCTGACTTTAGGCTCATGTTTTGAACTGTGACCACACCAAACAAGAAAGAAAGAAAGAAAGAAAGAAAGAAAGAAAGAAAGAAAGGCTGGAACCGAATGTGTGCCAAGGTTCTCTCTTGTCCTTAAAGTCATCAGTAAGAATATACTTGCTGAACTTGCAAACCAAAAATTGCATAGGTCTGCTTACCTAGAAATAAAGGGGACTTACGGTTTAGGCCAATATCATGGTATGTGAGGATGGCGGGCCTGTTTCCTTTTGGGGTGCCCCGCATAGTGACATGAACAACTCCACAAGCTGTCTCGATGTCATGCTCCTACATGAAAAAACAAACAACCCACCTGGCTATTAGAGAAAACAAGCACTGAGGAGACATCTTGGCTGGGAAGCAGTGAGCCCCCAGCAACAGGCTTATCAATCATTGAGGAAATGTGTTTCCTCTTTAGACATGGAGCACTCAAGGTGACTTACAAATAATAAAAAAAGAGTTTAAAAATGGTCACACTAAAACAAGTTGGAATACTGCTTTGTCAACTAAAATATAGATGATAACGAAACATACATATTACCATTAGCAAGTTGTGGGGGGGGAGGGTATATATGTTTTATTCTGTCCATGTTTCATTCTATCAATAAAAACCTTTAAAAAAACACAGGCACAATTCAATAAATGCTTTTAAAAAACCAAACATTTCCAGTGGCTGGTAGAACTTGCATCGCAAAGGTGCCAGCTGGATCTCTCAAGGAAGAGAATTCCACATAGCCTGTGTCTCAATAGAAAAAGCCCAGCTGTATACCCTCTTATTTCTCACGAAGGGATGCAGAGCATATGTGTTCCCTATGGTATGGTAGATGTCCCATCCACAATATCATATACTTGCCACTTACATCAGCGGTTCAGGAACCTGACAACCAATCGGGTGCCTGATACATGAGATCTCAGGTTGCACACCAAAGCAGTCTGAGTGAAAGCAGCAATGGATGCACTGAACTGAAAGACACTGGCAGTTATTCTAATCTATCCCAAGCCCTAATCGGAACTCACGGGACTCTTGTAAAACAGATAGCAGATACAGTGGTACCTCTGGTTACGAACTTAATTCATTCTGGAAGTCAGTTCTTAACCACTTTAGCTAATGGGGCCTGCCGCGCCATTTACCCGAGGTACTACTTCCGGGTTAGTGGAGTCTGTAACCTGATGTGTTTTTAACCCAAGGTGTTTGTAACCCGAGGTACCACTGTATAGAGGAAAACACAAACATTGTCGACACACCGGCGCAGCAGCTTTTATGAAAGCAGATACTCTATGATGATTAGGAAACAAAAAGGGCCCCTTAAGATAGAAACATTAGCTTGAGTTATTGAAATTTAATGTGCCCAATAGTGCATTGTGAATTATGCCTGGCTCAAAACCTATTTAGCTGCATGTAAATTTCACTAATTTATATGGAAATTGCTTCTCCATATTAATACATGGTGTTTGCTTCTCTCTCTGAAAGCCACCTGGTCAGCCTTTCTCAGTCATTTAGTGACCCCTCCAAACTGTCCTCTGAAGAAGACGCAGATGTGCAAAAAGGATGCCAAGCAATAATGAAAGCAAACTTGCAACTATGAAGTATATGAAGTTACCAGGGATGGAAGACTCGGTTAGTTGTTTACATATAAATGGCAAAAGTGATAGCAAAGATGGAAGGAATTAAAACGAAAGTCAGAGCAGGATCTCGGCAAACCCTCCTTGCAAAAGCAGAATGCAGAAGTGCAGTACGAGCCTCTAAGACAGCTTCCCCTGGCCTGAAATCCTCCAGTTGTGGATAGACCAGAACTCCCATCATCCCTGACCACTAGTCATGCTGGCTGTGACTGATAGAGAATTGGAGTCCAAAATCATCTAGAGGGGACAAGATTTCAGGAAGATTGCTCTAGCCTACTAGATCTTAAGGCGGTATTTCATTTTTATTAAGGTCATGGAATATTATCATAATATGGCTAAAAGTCAACTGTATTTCATAAACAGGAAAAAGGTTGTGACGTACACACTACAAAAGATCTGTGTTAAAAATAAACTGCGTATGTGAAAGTGTGCCCACCAGAAACTGTTGTTGTGGCATCTGTCTGTCTCAACAGACAATGGAGTGCATATTCAGGGGTGAAGTCAAACAGCTACGTTAGTAGCACCCAAGTAACCTGCCTGAGGTGAAAGCCTGGGTAGTGTGTGGGGAAGTCCTGGGCTGCCCAGATGTTAAGAACCCCCTCTTGGCCTCACTGATGTGGTCCAAAGGAAAGCAGAGCAATACATTTGGCACCAGCTTGGAGTTTCCAGAAGGAAGCATAAAAGCTGCCATCCCATGGTCTTAGGGACTCCAATCTAGATTTGTATAAGGGTGTACTCCTTTGTCTTTTCTTTTCCCAGGTCAACTGACAGTATGACCACAGCAGTCTGCTTTTATGGGATACAACTGTTGTTTCCTAGCAGCTGGGCACTGCAGCTAAGCAACTGCAGGTATGTTCAGAAAAATAATTTGGAGTGGGCAAAGCAATGTAGGCAGGGAAAGTAAGGCCTGAGCAAAAAACACACCAAAAACCCCCCTAATAAATTTGAAAACAAATGAAAGGTAACAAAGGGCTTATCCACACTTCGACTTGTCCTGCTGTCCCCCACCTTAAACTTCTCTTTAGCGCTCAGTCAGAGCAACCACCCCTTTCCCCATGTTCTGATCTATTGTGGAAGTGTGGATGAGGCCAAAGAGTGTGAAAGAAGAAGAGTTGGGACATCTGATCTCCCAGTGGCTTGGGGAAAGATCCTTACAGCCTGGACAGAAAGCACCATCTTTTGACAAGAACTCAGCGTCCACTTGGAGCAACATGACACAGATGATTCTACGGCTCAAATTCTTCCTTTTCGCCTTCACTCTGAACTCCTAAGCTAGCAATCAAGTGGTCAGTTCAGTGTGCCGCTTCTGATTAGGAGTTGGTGTCAATATACAGTGGTACCTCGGGTTACAGACACTTCAGGTTACATACGCTTCAGGTTACAGACGCCGCTAACCCAGAAATAGTGCTTCAGATTAAGAACTTTGCTTCAGAATGAGAACAGAAATTGTGCTCCGGCGGCGCAGCGGCAGCAGGAGGCCCCATTAGCTAAAGTGGTGCTTCAGGTTAAGAACAGTTTCAGGTTAAGAACGGACCTCCGGAATGAATTAAGTACGTAACCTGAGGTACCACTGTATGTGTGTCTGAGTGTGTGTGTATATATTACTTTTTACATATAAATTAAAAGCTATTTGATGTTCTGAACTGCATTCAGTGGACATGGTGTTCTTACCTCCACCCCTCATTAAATATTGAGGTTGGGCTTTATGCACAAAACCTTCTACAGACATGCCTTACTAAGTTTTACCCAGATGAAGATGAGTATTGCTCACTTTAGTCATATCAGTGCATGTAATGCAACAGGACAGCCTGTTATAAGGACTCTGAAACTTAAGCTCTGTTCATGTGCTACTTGCATGTAGAGCGAAAGCACAGGAAAAGTAGCCATGGGGTCATGCATTTAGTCCCACCCCCAGTAGTGAACTGCTCCTACATCTGCACCATGTTGAGCATAACATCTGCAGGGAGGAGCTTTCTCTGTGCAGGATTTAGTGTCCTGCATCGTAAATCAAAAGGGGAGCTCCATGCACAGAAAAGACTCCCTGCTGCAGACATTATGCTCAACAGGACAATGGCGGGAACTGGAAGAGCAGCAGCATGACTTCGGGGGTTGTGCTAAATGTGTGGCCTGAAGGTCCCCTTCGCCACACTTGCCCTTTACACATGAGTATTGCATGAACAGGGCTTAAGTCACAACTGAAAGTTTCAGGTATAGGAACTGACATTGCCTGAAAATACTGAAATAATATTGATGTTACTCCCAAACATTTCCACCAAAGGCGGTGTGGGGTAACTAACCGGTTTGGACTGGATTTAAACAGCAGATGGCACTAATCCCCCTTTTAGTCTGCAGTGCTTCCCGCCCACTTTGGGGAGACAGCAGCCCTGCCCTAGAAGATTCATTAGGTGAACATGGTGTGAAGTCTGATTGCTTTCTCAAGATCAGCCTGCTGCTGGCATCCCACGTGAGGCTATCAAGAGCAGCTCTGACGTCTGCTTCCACATTTGAAGTGTGAGCAAGCTGGTGTATGTTATGTACAGGAAGGGTGAAGACACGAGTTGCACATTATCTGCAGGAGGCTGCACAGATTACAGTGACACATCTGCACCGTTGTTTTTAAAGACAAAGAGGTTTAATTAACAAGAGCAAAAGATTTAGCAAAAGGTATTTAAGAAGCAGATCAGCGGCACTTTCCTAACTTTGAGCACACATACATGCATTAAGTCTCAGAGGATTACTATTTCTGGTAGGAAAAATATTAAGCAAGTTTGAGATGTGTGCAACAGAAATACAAGGTGTTAAAAAACCCCCACCCCTATGTATTTTGCCTTGGTGACAATTATACAAAAAATACTGAAGAAATGGGTCATCTCAGGGACTAAAGTAGGAAACCTGCAGAGCCTATAAACCACGGGTGTCAAACACAAGGCCCGCGGGCCAAATCCGGCCCGCCAGACCTCGTCATGTGGCCCGTGTAGCCGCCGCCGGCCGCTAGCCTTCACCTTTTATTCTTGCTCTTTTTTTTTTGACATGCGCGGCAGCCTACAAGCCAGAGAACGTCTGCCCTCTAGCGGCGCCGGCCGTTCTACACAGGAAACCTCCACTTTACATGCATTCAGGAAACCTCCACTTGTTTTTATATTGAGCGCATGCCATCCTGTGATGTGGCAGATCCAACGGCTGCCTGAACCCTTCTCTCCTGTACTGTAAGTCCTACAGATACAACCGGCCCTTTGAGGGTGACCAAACTGCTGATGCGGCCCCCGATGAATTTGAGTTTTGACACCCCTGCTATAAACTCTGCAAACACAGTTCAAAGTCCTGTCTTTCTGTTAGCTAGTATGCATTCCATGATCTGGCCACACATGGATGTTTCTGCTCTGCACTGTAAAATTAGCACATGTGACCTTATCAGCTTCATGAGCACAATAAAAGGGACAGCTCATGCCACTCATGGCAAGAGCTATGAAAAGCTGCATGGCTGTAATTGTCCGGCATCTATTACAGAACCCAAGCCAACAATTTTAGGAAACTGAGTGCAGTGTTGCAGAATAAAGCCTAAAGACAGTCTGGCCAGTTTTGATGCAGAAATTAAAATCAGATTGGGATAATGGGTCTGGAAAGAATGCAAAACCTCATGTAAACTCAGAGCTTAACAATACCGTTTCACAAAGCAACTGGCAGCTTTAAAGCAAAGCAGTTTTAGCTAGAGAAAATGCTGCCAGGCTTGCAAAGTAGGCAGGAGGAAAAAAAGATATCCATGTATTCCAGGATAAATGGGCCATGGGCATAATTAGGCCCAGCACAGGTCCCAATTTGGCCCACCGGGCTGTCTTCCCTAAACCACACCCACCTGTCTGAGGGGCAGGTAGAGATGCAGCTGCCAATGCCCAGTTTAGTTCCTTAAAAGTATGCTCCTGACTGTGCATCAACAAGAGAGGCTTACTGACACCAATGATCAGCTGACAGGCAGGCAGAGCAAGCCAACCTTGGAGAACTCTCAGCAGCACAGCAGACTTCTACAGAAAAGCACAGCTTGAAACCAGCGTCTATCAGCTGCCTGGCAGTAAATTCAAGTCCTGCTTGGCTGATCTTGGATTTTTCTTCCATGTGGCTTGCTGCACTACAAAGGAAAAACGGGTCACCTGGAGTCATAATGACTTCACGTGATTGACAGGTGGGCAGGCTCCACTCACCTATCAAAACTGCCAAACTGATGAATTCATTTACCCATCCCAGCATTTACCCAAACAAAAACAAAACTACCCCATACCAGAGCTAGTTGTTATGCCCTGCTTGACCAAGGTACTTAAAAGGCTTCACACCAAGTCGTCTTTCAGCATACACAATAACCCAAGCTTTTAAGAACAATCAATCAAAGCAAATAAATCTCTGTTACAGACACTTAGCACAATCCAGACTCAACTGATTTCAGTCCTCTTTGGCCCATTTGGCTTTAAAAAGCATTTAGACAGAGAGAGTTCTGCAGATGACATCTTTGGCTCCTGACCAGCAAGGGAAATGTTCGCAGCGGAATGGAACCAACCACTATTCAAGTGAGAAAAGGGCAAACTAATAAATTTTACAATGTGCTCAATAATCCAGAGCAAGGGCAAGAGCAAGATTGCTTATGTTCCTCACAGCATATGACCTTAGTCCTCTTCACTTGTAGATTTTCCTTGGACTCTCAACTGATAAAAAGGACAGAAGGGTAAGTTGCCAATTCATCCCAACTGCTTTTCTTTCTTAAAAATCTGTCCTCAGATTCAGTGTGTTGAAGTAGTGGATACAGCATCGGACTAGGACCTGAGACAACAGGGATTGAATCCCCATGCAGGCAGCTATAAAGCTCAAGGGGTGACCTTGGGGCAGTCAACTTGTCTTAGCTTAAGCTCATGGGGTTGGGTTGTTGTGAGGATAAAATAGGGAGGGATAGAATTCACATGACTATGATAGCCTACGTATTTACTGCTTTGTGGCCACAAAGTTATGTTTGTTCAGAAGAACTGTGGGAAGCTAGTTGCTCAGATTTTAAAACTAGCACACTGAACTAAATTATTCATACCCACACAGAGCTGAAATATTAATAGAAAAACAGCACAGTCTATGCAAGCAGGCACTGGTTTCTATGGTATTTTATATAAATAGAGCAAGGTGTAAATTAAGAGTGATGCTTTGTGAAATCCAAGCATTGTCGAGAGATAAAATATGCAATCTAATGATGTGAAGTCCTCAAACACACAGCATGCACCCAAGGGCACAGTCCAGTCAGCAATTGTGTCTGCACACATCACATCCCTGTTAAAACTTTGCTTGGGCCCCATGCTGCCTTATACATCCGTTTTTAAATTACCACAGCAGAACGCTGAAAGAATGAGGTGAAGCCAAGTCTTCCCCAGAACATACAATACTGTACAAGCTTGAAACCACTCTGAAATCAGTAAACCACTTCTTAGGTGAGACAGCTTTGGGGAACTAGTCTTATAAAGATTGGACCAGAAGGCGTTCCTACACCAAGATTGTCTTGATTAATTTTTCCAATCCCTGCATCCCTTGTTCAGCAAAATATAGATTTCAAAATTATGAGCAATAAGCAAATTAGTCTGAACAAAATGCTGCTCTTAGAAAAATAAACTGGAAACAGGGCAATTTAGGAGGGAAGAATCTATTCCTTCATCAAAGTCAGGAATCTGTTTAATCTGGAGATGTGGCTGCTTGAAGACCAGAAAGGATAAGCCCTAGAAATATGTTTATTTACAGCACAACCGTATGGACGTCTATTCAGAAGTAAGCACCTTCCCTGAATTCAATGGTTGGGATTACTGCAATAAGATCAGTGTGAGACTACAGCAGCTAGGTTGCTTGTGGGGCAAACTACCGTCAGCATACAGCACCTCACTTATGGGATTTTCACTGGCTGCCAATGTGCTACCAGGCCGGTGTTGGTACTAGCAAATCTCAGGAACAGGTTACTTGAGAGACTACCTTATCCCTTGTATACCAGTAGATCCCTGTGGTCTGTAGGAAAGTTTCTCCTGGATGTTTATCTGCAGTAACACTGAGCAGGGCTTTCAGAGTGGCTCCCTCATTTTGTGGAATAACATTCCTTTTGAGACAATAGGTACTCACTATCTACACTTTCTGGAAACAAGTGAATACATTTTTGTTCTGATAAGCTTTTGCCACGAGTGTCTATTTTGCATTGTTTTAGCTATAAAATATGTTCAGGTAGCGCAGAATGCAGCAGCCAAACTGTTCACAAGAGCAGGCTGATGGCAACTTGTTACTCCACTGTCTGAAAGAGTTGCACTGGTTACCAGTCTGCTACTGGACCAGGTTCAAGGGTTTGTGCTAATTCAGAAAGCCCGAAATAACTTGGGCCCGAGGGACCTTGAGGATCTCCTGATTCCTCATGTTCTGCCTTGATCGCCGAGATCTTCTGATGGGGCCCTTCTGGTGGCCCCATGTGCCCCTGAGGTTTGCCTGGCCTTACTACTACTACTACTACTACTACTACTACTACTACTACTACATTTGTTGCCCATCCTTCACCCTAAGGTCTTAGGGCGGGTTACAACATTAAAACACAACATAACAATGCAATATTAAAAACAGCTTAGAGCAACTTACAAATACAGTGGGTCCTAAAGATATACAGCACAAGCATCAAAATCCAGGGGAAAGAGGTGCATCTTCAGCATTCGTCGGAATCTGTATAATAAAGTTGCCAGATGCACCTTTGCAGGGAGCGAGTTCCACTGCTTAAGGGCTGCCACAGAGAATGCCCTTTCCAGGGTCACCACCCCTCAAAGCTTTTGAAGGTGGAAGAACATACCAATCATCTGAGAGGGTCTGTAGGGAAGAAAATGGTCTTTCAGGTATTTGGGGCCTGAGTCATTTAGGGCTTTGAACATTAATGTGAGCAAGCACCTTGAATTGAGCCCAGAAACAAACTGGCAACCAGTGCGGCTGTTTGAGCACAGGGGATATATGGGACCTAAACTGAACCCCAACCAGTAATCCAGCTGTTGCATTTTGGAACTGCACATTCCAATACAAGAGCAGATTGCAATTACTAGAGTCCAAGGCTTTAGTGTGGCTGGCCCTGCTCTGTGGAGCTCCTTGTCTATAGGGGTTTGGCAGGAGTCATCCCTGCTTTTAGATACCTTCTGAAAACTGTATTATTCAGACAGACCTTTTCAAATCTGAAATTCTTTGCCAACTAGCTCTCAATACTGTGTTTTTATTCCATATCCTGCTTTGTGATATATTATATGAAAGTGTGGCTTATAAATACTTTAAATAAATAAAGGGCACCTGGTTGGGGAAAGGGAAAACATCTTGATGTTCATTCACCTTGACAGATGAGAGACATAGAATATGTCTCTCCTATGGTTTCCTGCTGTTACAAGCAAACTACTACAGATGTTAACAGAAGGAAAGGAAGCAAAGGCATGGACAAGGTGTCCTTCAATTTCTGAAAATAGCAGCCAGTAGATCTCGTGAAACAATAAAAGCAATTTGGAGTAAGCGGCCCCTACCCGCCCCGTTCCCCTGCAGCTTCATCTGTGCCTCTGAAATAATGGCTGTCACTGTTATCATCAAACACCCATGGCAACTACTCTGAAACATTGTTGGTGATGTTTCATAATGTAATCAATTAATATAGATAGGTTATATATATATTACACTGCTGGGGTTTTCACAGATTCTCTTTTTGCCTGCTGGGGTCACGAATTCCTCATGCAAAATCAATACCTGGCAAGGCAGGAGCATTGGACAGGGATATTTTAGTGTGGTCATAACTATCTTCATCCTTTCCCCCTCAATTCCCATGCATAACTACAATCTCTTGAAACTAGTGGTGGCTAAAGAATGCTCTATGGGCTGTATCCAGTCCCCAAAGTTTTTTGTGGCTTCCACAAGCTGCACCCATAATGTTTAATTTTATTTAAAGCTTTCAACTGAGTTGAGTTGGATAGCCTACTGTGATGTTATGATGCCAAAACATTTTGGGAAGGCCGGGCCCACCAAATTTGTCAATTTAGAATTTAACATTAACAAATAATTGATCTGCTTTTTTTTACTCAAATATTTTGTGCCTCCAGGGACCTAGACAAAAGTTTTTAAAAGCTTTTTTTTTATTTACTCAATTTAATACTGAATATTTATTTTTCTTTTAAATGGCGAGCCTTTGTGAAGGCAGCCTTGGGAACCACAGTTCTCACTGCACATCCTTTTACACCTTGACCACACTATCTTTGACTTGCAGCCCACATAGGGCTGACCATGTAACAATACAGCCCTTGAACCAAAAAACAAGTTAGCTACCCTAAGGGTTAGAAAAAGAATGTTCCAAATTAAAAGGACTACCAGTAGCATTATTTGCACCAAATAATAAGTGAACTAATCTCTAGTTTCTGTGATGCCTCGAGAGCTCAGAGAGTTATTACAAACAGCTTTTAGAGGAGCAGTTTGGTGCGCTCACTCATGAGACAGTCACTCAACAAGACTGACGCACTTGGAGACACAGGCTTAGAGGCTATTCCAGCTGTCCAACCTCCCCCACTGTCTGACTGACACCCACCCTGTTGATAAGGAACCCCTCCACCCCATGAATGGGGACTGAGAGGCAGCCAGTAGGACTGCCTCCCCTTCCCCCTCTCTAAAGGAAACAGGAGTGGGTTGGTGTGTCAGTCTTCTTCTGCACTCTCCACTTTCCTCCTCCTCTGACTCTTCTTCCAGCAACTGCCCTGAACCAGTCGTGATCATGGCGCTCATGACAAGCACAAAGCATTTTTAAAAAATTAATTTATTATTTATACCCCGCCCATCTGGCTGAGTTTCCCCAGCCACTCTGGGCGGCTCCCAATCAAATGTTAAAAACAGTACAGCATTAAATATTAAAAACTTCCCTGAACAGGGCTGCCTTCAGATGTCTTTTAAAGATAGGATAGCTGCTTATTTCCTTCACATCTGAAGAGAGGGTGTTCCACAGGGCGGGAGCCACTACCGAAAAGGCCCTCTGTCTGGTTCCCTGTAACCTCACTTCTCGCAATGAGGGAACCGCCAGAAGGCCCTCAGCGCTGGATCTCAGTGTCCAGGCTGGATGATGGAGGTGGAGACGCTCCTTCAGGTATACAGGACCAAGGCCATTTAGGGCTTTAAAGGTCAGCACCAACACTTTGAATTGTGCTTGGAAACGTACTGGGAGCCAATACAGGTCTCTCAGGACCGGTGTTATGTGGTCCCGGAGGCCACTCCCAGTCACCAATCTAGCTGCCACATTCTGGATTCATTGCAGTTTCCGGGTCACCTTCAAAGGTAGCCCCACGTAGAGTGCATTGCAGTAGTCCAAGCGGGAGATAACTAGAGCATTCACCACTCTGGCGAGACAGTCAGCGGGCAGGTAGGGTCTTAGCCTGCGTACCAGGTGGAGCTGGTAGACAGCCGCTCTGGACACAGTTCACATTTTCAGGAGTAATCGTCATGTTTTTAGACAGTAGCCATGGAAGGAACTCCTTGGCTGAAATTCCTCCACACCAGTGTGAAATCTCTCAGAACCTTGCTTGTCCCAACCTTGTTCTGTGGACAGTGTTAGAATATAAACATTTATTGCTCATCTTTATTCACTTATTCATTGCTCAGGGCTTCCTAGGTCCTAGGAACCTAGGAACCTTCCTAGGTTCCAAGTGTTAGCGATTGGGTCAGATTAAACATGTGACTGGCAGCAACTGCAAAACAGAAGCATAGGCAGACTAAATGTAACACGGAACTCTTAAAGACAGGCACAATAATGCAGATGCACCCATGACTTTACTAGCAGCGGAGGTCACAGACACCATCTGCTCACCCACAGACAACCCTTGCAGATCATTTAATCTATCATCTGCTCAAGAAGTAGGACAAGCTCCTACATTCTCATATTTCAATTGTACAAAGGGATAGAAATATATTTAAAAGTTTATATGGTCTGAGCAGGGTTTGGCTAATTGAAAACAAGTTTTGACCACAAAAAGAAGAAGAGTTTTAAACCCCGCTCTTTCCAGTGGCAAGCTCAGGTGGTAAGAAGCAAAGTGACTGCAGGCGGATTGGAGCTGCTGGGAAAGATCAGCAAGGTATCCTCACATTTTTTGAGAAGCCTAAAATAGAGCTGTTACATGTCCAGAATTTCCCAGACCTAGCTGGGATTCATCAGTTAAAAATGGCATCTGGGTGGAATTTTCGCAAATCAGTTAAAATGTCCAGGAAAACCATATAGCCCATATAGGAAGCTAAAAAATAGTTTAAAAACTTCAAAAAAAGCTCAACAACATTTGTGTCTGGATTTTCACTTTTTGAAATATGGCAACCCTACATGAAATGTATTTGAAAGGGGGCAGAACCCCAATGAGGACTGAGCATGCTTAGTTGCCATGGCTGGTAGAATGACACTGGAAACAAAAAATGGAACTGCTAGGTGGAAGCAAAGAGAATACCCTGATTGGAGGGAATGGTTGGGTAGAAACCTGAACAGAATAACTCCTTTTAGGAAGTAGGATACACTGGGACATTTTGTTGTAGGTTCCAGTCACAACATGATATCTTGTTTGATATAAGAATGGGAATTAGGTTGCACAAACCTGGAGATACCAATTTGTCATTTAATAGCAAAGCAGCTCCATATGATACAAATATGAGTCCATAGGGTCTTGACTTCATTCATAAAGAGCAGCTCTAGGGGGAAACACATAACTGAGGCTATTTTCTTCTGTCCATTCAGGACAGAACACACCCCAGCAATTATTCAGTGCTGTTTCTAGTAAAAGAATAAGAACCACACATTATTATTTCTCACAGGACTAGGCGGGCCAGGAGAAACAGGTCTCAGCCAGGCCCTTCACATGATATGAGCTGCTATTGTGGTTCTGCTTCTTCCCTATTCTACCCTCAGAGAATCAAGAGAAAGTGGAGTAGACAGCCAAAACTCTTTTTGGTGCTCTTTCCTATCTGGAAAACATTGACTGCATCCACAAAGTGGCTTTCGCACTTATCTACTCACCCACCAGCAATTGCTACTTGCCCCCAGATTATGGTTACTTGAACTATAATCTGTAAGTGAAGTCTAAGATGCAAATTATTTAAGAGCTGCTCAAGGAAAACAAAATTGAGCAGCTATTACACCAGTAACACAGGACTTTAGATATAAAGAACATTCTTAACTAAGAACACATTATTTCAGGAACAAAGACAAACACTTTTTTGGGGAGGGGAGTGTGGTTTCTGTTAAGAGTGGCAATGAAAATGACCCCTTCACTCAAGTGTTTGTAGCAACCTGAAGTATTTTTTCCCAGGTTGAGTCCAATAATCTCTTGGTGAATAGATCAACAAAATCTCAATGGCTTTGTCTGTCTGTAATCTATGCAGGGCCTGCCAGATGTTGTTGGAGTTCAGTACCCATCAGCCTCAGCCAGCAAAGCCAATAATGGGAGTCAGAGCCTAGCAACATGTGGGGGACATCACAGTGGCAACCCCAGTTTCTGATAGTATCTATCATCTATCTATCTATCTATCTATCATCTATCTATCTATCTATCTATCTATCTATCTATCTATCTATCTATCATCTGGCATTCTACCACAAACATAGAACTCAGATTCAAGGTTGCCATGTTGTCTCATAACCAGCCAACAACTAGACCCAGGACTGCTTAGTTTTTCACACAATTGCTGCCTCATGTGCCTTCAGAATGTTCCCTGGGACTGGGACCTATTTTCAAGGTTAACCCACTACATAAAGGCAGGCTCCAAGGCACTTCCTGCAGATCTCCAC
Source organism: Podarcis raffonei (assembly GCF_027172205.1). Classification (NCBI taxonomy): domain Eukaryota; kingdom Metazoa; phylum Chordata; class Lepidosauria; order Squamata; family Lacertidae; genus Podarcis; species Podarcis raffonei. The sequence continues at coordinate 69,088,948 of NC_070607.1, forward strand.
CTAGTAGAGGCTTCAAAGCCTACATGTTCAACATATGCACATTAACAGCTGTCTTGTGGAGTCGTTCAAATATAAGGAAGCAATATCCATTAAAGTTTTGACAGATGCTGCTGCATGAGGTGCTGATGCTACAGAACTAAATTCTTTTCACAATTCTTGATGTGACTATTATCTATGAGAAAGAGTGTTAGCCATGCAGATTCAGTATTTGACAGCTGAAGGAGTTAAAATGCAGTTCAAAGTCCTTGCTTGCTCAGCTGCCCACTTCCTTTCCCCCTCAAATTTACTTTGAAGCTAAATGTGAGCATGTCCCCCTTCCTTTTCCATTATCTAATTGCAGAGACCCTCTGCATCTATGCCTAAGCTTCTGGTGTGCCTACATGATTTCTAAAAATGGTGCCACTCTAATTAACCCAGGTATGAGAGACCATTTGCACTGTCTTTGACTCAAAGGGACATCACCTAGGTTAAAATAGTGGAATGTCACTTGAACCTAATAAAGGATATGTGCATTTGTTTTTCCAGTGAGGTACATTATATCTTACTGTGTAGTTCTTTGGCTTCTCAAGAGCACCTTAGCCTGAAGCAGCTGAAGGCTATGGGAAATTTTAAGATTTAATCTTGCCCACGCAACCCTTCTTAAATATGTTGTAATTCATGCACAGTGTTTAACTTGTGTAAATAAAAGGCTGAAGCAGGCAGTCCTCAGAAGTTGTCATTCATATCATACAAGGCAAAGAAGCTTTATCAACACACAAAGGCTGTACATAGCTCAATTTTAGGAGCAGCTAAAATTAATAAAGTGGCAGTAAGGAACATCCTGTTCAGTGGTTGCTATGGACACAAGTTCACTGTTCATCCACTCTAGAAGATTAAGAAAAAGAAGTGGCAAGCATCACCTGGTTTATGCTCAATTCGTGTCACACTCACCAGTTTTGTTTTACATTAATTATAGTGCAATTGCCCTGGGTAATTTTCATAAGCTCTCAAATGTGCATTTTCTCCATTTCTGTGCCTGCTTGTGTTGAGTTATGCTGGGATGGCTGGGCGGTTTTGTGGTGCGTGTGTGTGTGTGTGTGTGTGAATGCTTGAGAGATTCTCTTAAATCCTTTTCAAACTTAAATTCACCTTTGCACAACACTGAACACCAAACTGGTCCAACAAATGAGGTAAGTGGAGGGAGCTTCAAGTCAAGCCAAAGGGCATAAAAGGATGTTCAAATTCACTGGTGTCTGATCTTAGCGCCCTGAAGCTGAGATTCTGGTTCCCTTTTAATTCAAAGTTATTCTAAGCATATGTCAGGTGTTAACAATTCCTAGCCATGCCTTCTACAGATGCCACATCAAGATTGTTGGTTAAAATTCACATCACACTCTGCTCATGTTTGGCAAGACATCTGTGAAGACAAGCTCTTAAGCCGGAAGTAGAGTGGCATTCCTACCTTCAGGACAGATGTGGCTAAGACCCAAAACAAGGCAGAAACATTTTTAAAATATAAATTGCTACCAAAATGTGTTAAAAAATAAAAATCAACTTTAATCTATGATGGTGAATAGCTGACATCGATAACCAGAAATCTGGAGGATGCTCTAAAACATGAATGGACATTGGTAGAAAGATATCACTATTTTCAGATACATTTCAATGTTTGCCATGTGCATACAGGAATATTATTGGCCAGCTCCCCTTATCTATGCAGATCAGTCAAAAGACTAATTTCGGGTGACAAAATTGTATGTTATACATTCATTGATCACTAAAGAAGATTCCTTGGAGATTCAACTGCATTTGGTCTTTAGAACTAATCTAATGCTGGATGTTAAGGCATTGTCCTGTACAGTGGTACCTTGGTTTACAACTTAATCCGTTCCGGAAGTCCGTTCTTAAACCAAAGCATTCTTAAACCAAGGCATGCTTTCCCATAGCAGTGGGGGACTCGATTTACAAATGGAACACACTTAACAGGAAGCGAAACATGTTCTGCTTCCAAGGCAAAACTCACAAACCAAAACACCTACTTCCGGGTTTGCAGCGTTCTTAATCCAAGTTGTTCATAAACTAAGCTGTTCTTAAACCAAGGTATTGTTATGGTCATTAATAAGTTTAATTTATATTCATACTTTTTGTAAAATTGAAGTCAAATTTTACTTTTTGTACAAATTTTAGTAGCAATTTATATTGCATTTTTGGTCCTACCCAATTTTGTTCCTAATTCCACCTTTTGAGGTTGGCTTGGCATTTCCGTTTTTCTGTATCTTGCCCATGTGGCTAAGACAAGATAGGACAACAGGCCAAGCCACAGAATGCAATAAACTGGCTACTTCATAAAATAATTTTTTAAACACTGAAAACACCACTTTATAATTTGAGGATTACAAGCCCTTCCTACTTCATTAATTTCTGAGACACAGAAACACAGATTTGCATCTTACAAAATTTACACACACACACCATTGCAGTAATTTAACTCTATGGTGCTTCAAAAGTCCATGGTGATCAACTCCAAAATCTGGCCCTTAAGATCTGGAAGCAGACAGGTCCTGTTCAACACATACTGCCAAACAGACTGTTAAATGTACAGAAAACCAGCAAAAGATATATGGGAGCCAACGGACGCTTAGGTTTCTCAAGTTCTTTTTTATTTTTAATTTGGGCAACTATCTGATCAACAGAGATCCATTGTCGTTCTTCAAGGAAAGCCTGACAATGCATGCCCGTTTTGGTTTCAGGTACTTACCTGACAGTCAAAGTCCTGGAAGTTTCGAGCTGAATTCTGTCAAAATAAGAATAAGAGCCAATGAATAGCCCAGATTCCAGAACAGCCTCATAAACTTTGCTTTGCAGCTGAGTTTTCTGAAAACTCTGCTCCGGCATATCACTTTGCAGCAAACTATTGTCAGAATTGAAGCTTCTTGTACTTCATTAGTATGAATAAATGCAAAGGATGATGTCATTACAATTCGCTTTCCTCCACCCGCAACAGCTGACGCCAGAAACAAAATTATTGTATGAACTGCCAAGGATAGAGGCAAGTGCCACAATTCCACATGAGTCGGTACACATTTATCAGTCCCAGAAACAATCATTTTCAAATACTTTCATGCATAGACAAACCTGCTCATTTTTCAAAGGTTCTGTGAAAATACCATTCAAAATTATTTCCATTCCAACATTTGGTCAATATATATTATGAACTGGTGGCACTGCTGCTCAGTTCATGCAAAAGGTTAGAACACATGTTTTTCATGCAAAGGGTTCCAGATTCAATCCCTGGCATCTTCATGAAGGGCTAGGAAATAATTAACTGAAAACCTGGGTGTTTTCTATCAGTAACTGAAGAAAATGCTGAGCTAGATGGACCAATCAGTGGTCTGACTTGGTAGTTTCTATACAGTCATACCTTGGGCTGCGAACGTGATCCGTGCGGGAGGCACATTCGCAACCCGCAGCGCCGCTGCACACGCGTGACACAATTCAGCGCTTCTGCGCATGCACGTGACACCATTTTGTGCTTCTGCGCATGCCTGAGCGCCGAAACCCAGAAGTAACCCATTCTGGTACTTCCAGGTTCGGCATGGTCCATAACCCGAAAATGTGCAACCTGCAGCGTTCATAACCCGAGGTATGACCGTATTCCTATATACCGTATTTTTTGCTCTATAAGACTCACTTTTTCCCTCCTAAAAAGTAAGGGGGAATGTGTGTGCGTCTTATGGAGCGAATGCAGGCTGCACAGCTATCACAGAAGCCAGAACAGCAAGAGGGATTGCTGCTTTCACTGCGCAACTATCCCTCTTGCTGTTCTGCCTTCTGAGATTCAGATTTTTTTCTTTCTTGTCTTCCTGCTCCAAAAACTAGGTGCGCCTTGTGGTCTGGTGTGTCTTATAGAGCGAAAAATACAGTAACTTCTTAAACATGCATGGTCATTTAGACAAAACACTCAACCTCTGGCTACTATGTAATTTATCACTGGATCTGGCTATGGCTTTTTGTCTATATTGATATAAAACTACTAGTTCAACTCCCTTTAAAAAGATGAAAGACTTTTTGTAGTGTGTGGGCTTGGTAAAATGAATATTTGTTACCGCCATTCATTTCTTTAAAAAACCCAAGAGTGGTTTACAACAATTATATATAAAACCATACAATAAAAGCCACGTACAAAGTTAAAACCAGAAACCAGCTATTATGGAAATATGTATTCTTAATTGCCCACATAAGCCTGATGGAATAAAGTTTTTTAGAAGGCATCTAAAAGTTAAAACTGAAATATGTTAAAATAGTAAGTGGACGAGACAGACATGGTAGCGAGAGGAAAAACCGGATGGCCCACAAATATTCAAGGCACACCACAAGCTAAAAAGAGAAGACCAGTGTAAGACTGGATTTTGCAGAAATAGCTGGAAAACATTGGCTCATCACTGTAAATCACCATAGAAAAGTTAGTGATCACACTATTCACCCACACACATGCACACCCTTGGAAAATGCTAAGAGCTGAACCAAAGAAAGAACCAAAGTTAAAACTGAAATGAGAAAGATATCCTATGCATTATTTGTGAAAGGTACCTCAAATTATGTACTAAAGAAAGGCTGAAATCATCAACTCCTCTCATGCAACGGGCTTTCCTGTGACCTCCCTGCACCAAGCCCCCTCGCCAACCACTCCTGAGGATCCAGGGATGGAGAAATCAAGAACCCTGAAGGTCTGCCTTTTGCAAGAAGTGCCCTTCCACTTACTCTTGCATAATGCATTCTTCTTATGCTACTTGTAGGGAAAGGCAGGAAACAATGCAGGGCACTTAAGTCCTTTGCCCTTCCCGACCAGTAATCCCACCCCTCCCCAGCTTTGGAGATTTCATCAGACATTGGTCTGAAAGTGTATGGTATTATCTTTACAGCTCATTCTTTACGTATTCCGTGCTATTATGGATTGATGCATTGGACTCTAGCCCAACAAACTTATTTATTTTAAAGTGTCATAGGACTCTTTATCATCAATGTTCAAAGAGATGATGGAAGCTACAACAGAAGGAAGAGTACCCATCCCAGGGAGTTTGCAATCTATAATTTGCAACAGGGCAGGCGAAAGACAACAGAGATAATATTTAAGGGGGGGGGTTGTGTTCAGTTATACTGAAGTGATGGACTTTACAAAAAATAATAATACATAGAGCTTCTCAGAACGTTAAGTTCTGTTTCTTAATACCAAACAGTACAGGATTCTAAATTACACACAACCCTTATGTACCACTCAAGGATAACATAAAATGACTAGTGCCTTGCTAATGCTCAAACACAGCCAGAATTACCTTATCATTCAGGAGGGGCTTGATCTCCGTCAATTGGACATCTTGCAATTCTTCCATGTTTACCGAGAACACTGACGTTAGCTTTCAAGCAGCAAAACACTCTAAGAGAGAACAAGAGAAAAGACCAGCGTTAAGATTGCAAACACTGAAAAAGATGCCAGGACCCCACAGAATGAATTGAAAGCATGGACTAGGTACTTGAACACAGCCACGGAATAGGTTCGTGCCTCCCGAACAGAAAGGCACCTGCTCCCTTCACAATGTAGCACTAAAGAAGGCATTATTTATGCCTGACTGAATCATAAACAAATGACCTCTCCTGCAAGGCATCCCTGTTAAAATATTGGTAGACCAGAGGTCTAATCTGACAAACTTCCTCCTTCAGAAGAAGTGCAACCCAATTTCATGAACATGTGAACCCTCCACCCAAAGAACCCACAACTTCCCAGGATCATTGGTCCTCATCCAGTCTACCACTGCATCCAGAAACTGGTCCAAAGCTCTCATGACCTCTCCTGATTCAGATGTTATGGAGAAGTAGAGCTGTGTATCATAAGCATACTGGAGACATCTTGCTCTAAAACTCCTAATCACACCCAATGGCTTCATACATGTACTGGCGAGAGAACAGCACCATGCAAAACCCAATAGCAGAAATGCCAGGGGAAGGAGGCGAGAAACACAAGCCCAGTGCTACTCGCTGGGTACAACCTTAAAGATACAAACAGAACCACTGTAATATAGTGCCTCCAACACCCATCTCACTCATTTGGTCCAGGAGGATATCATGATTGATGGGTTTCAAAGGCCGCTAAGCAAACAAGCAGAAGTAATAAGGTTGTACTCATCCTGTCCCTCTCATGATAAAGGTCACCTATGAGGGCACCCAATTCAGTTCCGAAATCAGGTCTGAACCCAGATTGTACTTGATCCAGATACAGTGGTACCTCGGGTTACAGACACTTCAGGTTACATACGGTTCAGGTTACAGACTCCACTAACCCAGAAATAGTACCTCGGGTTAAGAACTTTGCTTCAGGATGAGAACAGAAATTGTGCTCCAGCGGTGCAGCAGCAGCAGGAGGCCCCATTAGGTAAAGTGGTACCTCAGGTTAAGAACAGTTTCAGGTTAAGAACAGACCTCTGGAACGAATTAAGTACTTAACCCGAGGTACCACTGTAATCAGTCTCTTCCAGGAATATCTGCAGTTGCTCTACAACCACCCTCTCTATCACCTTTGTCAATAAAGGGATGTTAGTAACTGGTCTAGGGTGGGCTTTTTGAGGCGCGGATCCACCACTGCCTCTTTAAGCAGAAAATGTTTAAATATGTCTATATTTTTGAATAAGTAAAATAAGGCTACTGTTTCCTTGCCACCACTAGCTTGGTGTTAATCTCTTCAAAATGTGTGTTGGCACTGTTGAAAACCTGCTATTTCTTTAACAGGTTTTTTCCCCTTGCTACTGTCTCCTCTGGTGAAATGATTCACTAATGAAAATGGTGAGAGGCTTGTAATGGTAGCCTTGCAAGCATCTCAATCCGCAACTGCCTAAGAGTTTAAGAACACTGTTTAAAATTAAACTCTTTTCAATTTTATCTGCAAATAGCTAATTTAACACTAGCAAACAATGTAACCTGCTGATGCATCAGACAGGTCCCTGGGAAGGGGAGTAAAAATCTCTGTGTGTGTTTGTAAAATTAAGGAAGGTTTGAAGACAAGGAGGTCTTTGGTAGGGGGGTGCAGGAGAACAGAGGAGAGTAGGAAGGGAAAGAGGAGTATCGTCTTGCAATCCCTTCTTCTTGAAGGGAGGAGGCAGGGAAACGACAAAGGTTTAGGAAAAGCCATTACAGTACAATAACGATATTTAAAGGGACAGGATCCAGTGATTAAAAGTGTACCTAAACTTGCAGAGTACAGGTCTCATCAAATAGTGTCTGAATTGAAGGCACACCCTGAAACTGAGTTTTAGTTGCAGGTAAATGTAGCACTAAAAATAAACTGCTGATAAATAAGTAGTACAATCTAGTGCAAACTTGATGCACCGTTAAAAAACCAGCGGCTTCTTTACTGTTTGGATTATAAAATATCCAGGTGTCAATTAAACGGGCAGTTCTCAAATGAGCACCTCTGTCATTCCTCCCCTTTTAGTTGATAGTGTTTGAGGGCAATAATGCCTTTTAAACAGTCAATAGAGAAGTTAACATTAAATTCCACATTAGGCAGGTGTAGCCATATGGACAGTCTCTCTGCTTTGACCAGAAATTATCACCGGAGTCCATAAGCACTTGTGAATTCTCCCAGAAAGGAATGAACAAAACCCTTCCCATTTCCTTAATGTGTACACTGCTACTGATAATTAGATTCATGTCTCTAACACACTTTTTTCCAGAGTTGATACTATTACAGGTCTAACACCTGGAATGATTCAATATAACTCGTTATACATGTGGTGCTGTGGAAAAACAGTGTCCAGGGGGAATTCAAGCCTTGTTCTCCACAACTGGTAAATATAGTCGGCTGATGTTTCCAAGGCAACTGTGTGTGCTCTCTGTGGATATGGAAGAGAAGACTGGCGTAAGGCTGGCCAAGAAGCTCTCCTGCATAAACCTTGTTAGCCCTTATTTTGGGACTGGTATTTAGGTTCTTAAGCCTCCAATGCCCAAAGAACACAAACTTAATAGAGGGTAGTGAAGCCTTCAGATGGGTGCCCTTGAGGCTCCCAGCATCTGTGTGTTTGTGTACACAAATATGCAAAAACTGGGTCTTGGCCCAGGTGAAATAAAGTCTTGTTTCGCCCCCACTAACTCTAGAACAGTATCCTCCTAGAACAAATTGTGCCTGGAGGCAGTAAACAGAGCAAGGAGACAAAAGGGGGCTCTGCTGCCATCTCTAGATCAAAATTGGAATTGCTTTTCGTCACTCAAATCATTTTGGACTAAGGAGAGTTGACATAAAAACAGACATGCCAGCTCTGTTAACCCCAACTGAGAAGGCAGTGGAGGACTTAACAGAAAGATGATGGAAACTCCCACAGAGCCTTAAACGTAGACTTTGAAATAACCACAGAAAAATGATTCCAAAGTTCTGCAGAACGACAAACTGAATGGTGCTGGGAACCATTCTAGAAGGTGAAACCTGCCTCTTTGCATATTTAAAGGAGCAAGTTACATCAGTGAAGGTTTTCCCAGCAAAAAGGCTTGCTGCTACATTTAATCTGGAAGTACGTCTCAGAGCAGCACCTAGCACTCCACAAGATTTAATTATAAAAATTTTGAACTATGAGGAAAAGTTTTTAAAAAAACGAAGTGGAAATCACATCTGAAACAACTGACTGCAATTTTCTTAGATCTGTCCTGGAAATGTTTCAATGACAAGATTTTTAAGTTGCTTGTTATCTCAGGGGGAAACGCTCTATTCACTAGAGATATGAGTGATGGATGGCTATAGAGGTAACCAAGAGACCCTAGACAATCAGCCAGCAGTGACACATAAAGGAGAAATACCCAATGAAGTAGCTCCATTAGCACAAGAACTTGCATTTGTGCAACAGAACTTCTCCTCTACTCCTCCTTCAATGGCTTCCCCAAATCTGGGTTGCAGAAAACCCCAGAATGAGGAGAGAATTTTTCTATTATTATAGCACCAATGGAACTATTTTGTTGGATACCTCCCTAAATCTAGATGGAACCAAATGCAAACATCAGTCATGAGCTCACAGAATTGTAGAGTTGGAAGGGACCACGAGGGTCATCTAGTCCAACCCCCTGCAACGCAGGATTTTTTTTGCCCAATGTGGCGCTTGAACCCACGACCTTGAGATTAAGAGTCTCATGCTCTACCAAATAAGCTATTCTGACACAGAAAGACAAGCGGATTAGTCCTGTTAACAGTTTACAGTCAATGTTTTCGGGAGTAATTACACCTACCCAATAGTTACAGTTGTCTCACCAACTTTGCACCACTCTTGAAAAATGCACTGAATTATTTGGTATACTGCACAAAGAGGAAGATGTTCTAGTTTAGGAGGATAGCACTATTATTATTATTATTATTATTATTATTATTATTATTATTATTATTATATTGCTACTTTTTTACAAAAAGTCTCAGAGAAGTTAAACAGAAAGATTTTGTTTTTTAAAAAACCAAAATAAAAACATACACAATACTAAAAGAATTTATCTACCAACAAACAAGCCAGAGGTTTAGGAGCAGGGCTTTAAAAAGCAAAAACTAGAGTCCTTGATAAAAGAGACAAAATAATGATTGCATCATGCAAATGATCAGGAATATTAAAGGGAATGTTGAACCAAGATTGCTCTGCCTGTTATGAAAAAAGCTCTTACTCGGTTACGCTAGCAGCTTGTAAACACCTGCACAAGGGAGCAGAACATAGGGTGGAAAATTCCATTTGTCAGCCTAGTTCAGCTACAAATCTAAGGCGTGTATCACTAAGCCGAACCACGCCCCAGCATGAACCCACAACCACGCAGGTGGTCACAGCAAAATTTATGGCCACTTCGCTCCTCCCTCAGTTATGTTGCTGCTGCTACACAACCTGGAGCTAAGCCATAGTTTGGCTGAGTGTTATGTCCAAACCCAAGCTCCTGGTTTGTCTTGCTTCAGACCATGAAGCCAAAGTTTGTTCCTTACGTGTGGTCTGTAGTTTGTCTGAGGAAGACAAGTCATAAGTCCGAGTTTTGCTTTTTAAAAATATTTTTTGCTAAAGTTTTTCACAATACAATAACAGCTACAAAACAACAACAACAACAAACAGAACAAGTAAAATATGGAGTCCTCTCCTAGAGGCTGTTCTCAGTGTCTACCACCACAGAAGGCAGCAACCTCTCCCAGCTGTCACCTGCGGTCCCTCCTTTTTCCTCCCAGCCTCTCATCCTAGGAGACCAACATTTCCCTGTCTCCCACCCAGAATTCTCCATCAACCACCCACCCACCAACCAACCAACCAACCACATGAGTACACAATCCCTTTAACAAAGGCCCAACATATAGGACTCCAAAGAACCCACAAGTCTTTTGATATAACACTAAGACAGACCATGGCAGTTCATGGCAGTAACAGGACCAGGGGAGTAGAAAAGTGGCCTTGATTTTTGCTGTGAGTACCTGCAAGCTCCCTCATTCATGCTTAGCCATGGTAAGGTGGGTTCTACCTTACAATATGTGTAAGGTAGAACCCACCTTAAACTGTAAAACCTGAACAGTACAAGGTATTTTAATCTTCAAACTTATAGAAGACAGATACACATAATCCAGTTTGCAAAACTCATTGTGCGTGGTTGTGTGTGATCAGATCAAATACCCGTCTTGTCCAGCATTCTGTTCCACAGTGGCCTATGACTTGTCAACACTCTCTCATGTGCAACCAAAACCATACAATATATACATTTCATTAAATTGATGCAGACCTGGTGATAAAAACCCAATCAAATCTGTCGCACTCTGCTTGCTTGCTTTCTTGCTCCACTCTTGCTAATTCTACTTCCTATCCCTTTATTTCATTTAACAGCCAGGTTCACGTCTGCTGAGTGAAAGCCCGCCCCCCCCTTTTGCTTTAAGTGATGGAGCTGTAATATAGAGGCACTGTGAGGTGGGCAGAATTGTGAGGAACAGCTAAGGTTGATCACAATTCTATGATTACTGCTCTTGATCTTCACTTGACTACCTCTGTACAACGGTACCTTGGTTGTCTAACATAATCCGTTCAAAAACCAAGGCGTGGCTTCCAATTGGCTGCAGGAGCTTCCTGCGCTACATCGGAAGCCACATCAGATGTTCAGCTTCCAAAAAAAGTTCGCAAACCGGAACACTTCTGGGTTTGCGCCATCCGGGAGCCAAGTCGTTCAAGAACCAAGGTACCACTGTACTACCACAGAACTTGTTGGGAACAAGAAGCCACCTAGTGGCAAGTGATCAAATATAATTATTTTGAAGTAGGCATCCTTCTGCCTCAAGAGACAATGGAGTGTGTGGTGGTGCTGTGTGGTGTATGAGAAGTTAAACTGTTGTGTTAGTAGCATTGAAATGACCTCCTGCGGCGCAAGCCTGGGCAGTGCATTTGAAGGATGAATGAGTGTAAATTGAAATAAATGCCCACTATATAGGAAATGTAAGGGACGTGAGTGGCACTGTGGGTTAAACCACAGAGCCTAGGACTTGCCGATCAGAAGGTCAGCGGTTCAAATCCCCGCGACAGGGTGAGCTCCTGTTGCTCGGTCCCAGCTCATGCCAACCTAGCAGTTTGAAAGCACGGCAAAGTGCAAGTAGATAAATAGGTACTGCTCTGGCGGGAAGGTAAACAGCATTTTCGTGCGCTGCTCTGGTTCACCAGAAGCAGCTTAGTCATGCTGGCCACATGACCCGGAAGCTGTACACTGGCTCCCTCGGCCAATAAAGCGAGATGAGCACCGCAACCCCAGAGTCGGTCATGACTGGACCTAATGGTCAGGGGTCCCTTTACCTTTACCTATATAGGAAATGTAGGAAGGCAGTGGGAAAATGGTGCAGGCAATGCCAATAACTGAATATAAGGTCCGCAGAACAGAAAGGACAGATGGTACTGGAGGAAGCACTGTGTTAAAGATGACAGATTTCAATTAATTATTATAGGGAGCATGTTCATCCGCTATATTGCTGAAGGTAGCAATTCAAGAAAAATAACTAGGGATTTATTATGAACTAAAGTAAGTGGAAATATCGATGCAAATCAGGATGTCAGCAAGTATATTGGGAAAGTTGATTTCTTTAACCCTAGATGGATTGGATAAATGTAGACTAAAGTCACAGTCAAAGAAGTGTGCATCAATCATAACTGATTTGCTCCACCTGGAAGCTTATCTTTCAATACCTTTCACATAAGATACATTTACTGTTGCTTACAGTGCCTTCTGTTCAGAAAATCAAATGGCCAGTGGGGTCTTTTTCTTACCTTGTTGGGTGTTTTACAGTGTTTTAAAGACATAGATTCAATATTTGGGGGGAAATGAATAGCTGCTCTTGAAGCAAGTTGTCTACCAGGATTGTACAATGTTTGTGTATGTAGGTAATAGACTACTATATATAGTTCTCTCTCCATGGGAAAAACAATTATCCCTTTGTAATGCCATAATTATATATGCTTAAGTTTCTCCTAGATTTTCATGTATCTTTTCAAACTTAAATTCACTACAAGAGCTTTCCTGAGAACATACAAAATCTTATACACTCAGTTCAAAACCTGTTTTTAAAATGAAAATTAAGGATGCTAAATTCTGTTCCCACAACCAGATTCTGCACTTGGACAGAATAAAGGCACACACACAGCCCTGAATTTACCTCTTCGTATTACAATACACAGTACTTTGATTAGATAGAATGGGCAATTGCAGGGGGGAAATATTATTAGAGCAGAACACAACATTTCTGTGTAACTGAATAATTATTGTTGTCGTCATAACATTTTTTTCAGTGTAAATGCTTCTTCCGAAAGTGCGCAAACTCCCAGTTAGTTCTCCCTGCCTCCTTTAAGTCAGGGAACCACAACCAATAGAACCAGGAGAGTCCTCAGAACCAGGCCAACAGCACAGTGATCAGTGAATGCAGAGACCATCTAACAAATGATATTTTCTATCATCTCTGTACATAATTCATTGTGTGTGTGTGTGTGTGTGTGTGTGTGTGTGTGTGTGTGTGTGTGTGTATGCAAGACATTATGTCCATTTAAGTCACTGAGAACTTTTTAATGAACTGGCAACTATGGCTAGAAGTAGAGAAAGCTTATATGGCTGGCAGCCTAGAATTTTGAGGTTAGAATAAGATTTTTTTGTATGGGTTTAATAGATTCTATATAATTCTATCACTCTTCAATTGTTTTTAAATTATTGTTTACCTGTGCTGTTAGTGCTTGTTTTTATCTCTAAGCTACCTTGAGGTGGGATAGAAATATAATAATAACAACAACAATGAGTACTGTCTACACTAGAGCTAGTGTGCGCATTTGGATATCTTTACAGTAGCAGTTACTCATCTCATGTTGAGAAGTCTCTGAGCAGCACTGTCCATGAACCAGCTAGGTTTACAGCTATCTCTAACCTGGAACCCTCAGATGTTTTTGACTCCCATCAGCCCCACCTAGCATGGCCAGGTAAGATAGCCAAGGATCTGCAAATTCAACATATTCAAAATTTGATGAGGCTTTGAGGTCTTGCGATGTAAACTACATTAATTCCAAAGGAATGGAGTCACCAATATACAGTTTAATCTCCACTCTCAAACTTCTGGTGTTGGGGTATTCGCAGTACTGTCAACTGTGCAGGAGTTCTGTTCTCTGAGCACGTATAAGCTCGCTCCACCCCACCCCCTACCACATTTTAGGGTCACTTCCAGGTTTGGTGCCGTGCACAATCGTGCATCTTTTGGACACGTGTTAATCTGTCATCACTGCCTGTACTGGTCATGTGTCATCAGAGTCTTTGTTTTAATATAATCTCTTATCATTTTATACTTCTAACCTGTGCTTCATTTCATGGCAGCAAGCAAGCTTCTTTCCTTTCACACTTCTAAGCGACTATTTTTTCCATACATAATGTCTTATGAAGGTTTTTATAAAGCTGTTTAAATATGGGTTCATTGGGTTTTTTATTTAGTATTAATTACCGCCCTATACCCGGAAGTCTCAGGGTGGTTTTAATACTATGTTTTTTCTGCAACAAATACATTCTTTAGGTGCCTGATGTAACAATTCTTAATGTGCTGAATATTCCTTCTTTGTAAATAAATCCAGATTTTTTATTAGATTAAGACTTCACAGGGACACAGCATAGAACTAAACCTGAGAATCAGATTACTGGAGAGAAACACAACATGTTAAGCGGGATTGGCAGGCTGCTGCAACTATTTTAAATAGAAGTGGGGGCTGCCTTTTCTCTCTTCCCTCTCTGAAAGTAAGATGAGAGCAGAGGTTTAAGCCCTTTATAAGCTGACAAAAAGCACCAGCTTATAAAAAGGACTTACTTGGTGCCTCATGTGAAAGCTGACCGAGAAGGGCAAGGTTGTTTTTGTTTTGTTTTATTAAAGTACATAATATACTCCTCTAGCATGTTTGTTTCCCAGCACAAGACACTGGTCAATGCCACATCTGGTATCCAATAATGGGAGACAGAAGAGAAAGGAGAAGCCTTCATCTCACGTATACTTTAAGAACAGCAGGACCCCAAAATGCTTTACATGCAGGAAGAAAACAACTCATGGGAGTTGGTAGCTTTGAGAACTAGCCTGATACATTTGTCAGTTTCAAGAGCAAGTGATTTCATTTTTTTGTAGGTTGAAAAATAATGAAGGGGGATGGTGTTCTCCTCTTGCTAAGTGCCTTTATTATGTTTACTTCTGAAAACTCATTTAAGATCTCTATTTAAGAGTGAATATTATTCCTTATTGCAAAGTCACCAGAAGCGTGGCATGCTATGATGAAAATACTTGCTGGTTACTGGAAGAATAAAATAAGCCATTACTTGCAGTAGCTAAACATTATTGTGATCTGATTTTGGCTATTAACACCAGGAGCAGTGGCAAGAGGGTTGGCTACCAATTAGCATGAAATCCAATAAATGTTGTCAAGCTTACTCTGGAACATATAAACTAAAATGATGAGAAATGGGTAGCGAACACAAATATAAGGGGACTAGGGGGAAAAATAGGAGAAATGAGAGCTGTTAGTATGCTTTTACTGCAGTCAAGGTCATAAATCATGCAACTGACCTGTAGAAATACCCTTCATGAGATTATCCTGCTTACAATGAAGAAAATGTACCGTTGCCAACTTATTTATACTGAATCATCCCTGCAGCAAGGCTTCTGAACAGCAGTCTCCTATTTTCAAAGAATCAACAGCTACAAATTTGTAAACATATTTGAACCTGTTTTAAATAATCACGTATGAAGAGATTACAAGACGTGGCTTTAAGTGTTCAGTTCAATGGTAATTATTATATTGTCATACCTCAACAGAGGTGAGAAGAGGTGATTACCGCATTTTTCGCCCTATAGGGCGCACTGGCCCATAGGGCGCACCTAGTTTTTTGGGGGGAGGGGAATAAAGAAAAATATATATTTCCCCCCCAGCCCCCAGAACAGGCTGCTATCCGCAAGCCTTGGGAGCCCGGCGGGAACTCCCGCGGGCTCTCCAGGCTTGCGGATATCTGCCTGAAGCCCGGGGCGCACTGCTCAGTGCGCCCCAGGCTTCGGGCTGCAGGCTGCTATCTGCACCGACCCCTCTCGCTCTCCAGGCTTCAGCGAAAGCCTGCATTCGCCCCATAGGACGCACACACATTTCCCCTTCATTTTTGGAGGGGAAAATGCGTCCTATAGGGTGAAAAATACGGTAATTTCTACAGAGCCTAGGTCTGTTATCAATGTATGATTGCTTTAATTTCCCATCAAAATTATGTATGATGTACAATCAGGTTACACCATCCTCCACTGTTCAAAACTCCATCACTCTTTCTTGCTACCGAAGCACTGGCTGGAAATTTATCCACTAGGGAAGACACAAAGTAATAGAGGACAGAGCAACATGCATTATGAAAAGCCTTACCAATCAAAGGAATTGGGTGCTGCTGTCCAAAAAGTGCACCTCCATTCTTCTTTACCTAGTATCAACAAGTGCTTGTACGAAGCTCAGAAGCACAACCTTAGATCAGCCTTTCTCAGTTTGGTGCTCTCAATATTTTTTCAGACTACAACTCCCAGAGGCCTACATAGGCTCCCATGCACTCTTGGAAAGGAGCTGTATCGCCGCCCAACCAACACCTTGTGCCCTTGGCAAGGAGCTCCACCAAGGTGCCTAGGGAGCATGTGGAACAGCGGGCTCCTAGCCACTCCAAGCCAGAGCAGAGAGGAAGAATTTTTGCACCCTTGATGAGGGCCAACCCTAGGTACACCCTTGTTACTCCCATGAGCTCCAGCCAGCTTGGCCAATGACCAGGAATAATTACCACAAGAGTTGTGGTCCAAAACCTATCAAGGGCACCAGATTGGGGAAGGCTGGCTTAGATAGTTATGAGAACTTTTCTCCAGCTCATTTCACATAGAGTGCATACATACTTACACAGAAGTAAGTTCCAGCGACTTCCACTGAACTTATCAGGATGCATTTCTGAACAGACATATTTAAGATTGACTGGGTTTTTTCCACCTTAGAAGCTCAGTGTGCCTATACCCAAACAATAATTTCTTAACAGGGTGGGAAGACCTACTAGGTGCAAGAATCCACTTGTTTATAAAGTTCCATGTATATAGCTAGCATCGCACGAACAGTAACCTGTATGAACGTTTCCATATCAGATTATTTTTGTAGAGCCCAACTAGCATTTAACATTTCAGTAGCCAAGTAAACTACAGTATGTAGCTTTCCCCATCCATACAGAGCACTAGCCTTAAAGAAAATAAGCAGCATCTTGAGCCACAAAAGAACTCAAATATCCATATCATTTTTGCAAAAAGTATTACATATAGGTGAGAGAGTGATTAAGAATATTAAAAGTAGTTGATGGCCTACTTTGAAACACTGTTTTTAGATAATTATGTCTCATTTATTTCCATGGAATGTGTATGTATGCGTAGGATTACAAACAATTGATAGTGAAGAAGCATGAGGGCAATTAAAGGTGTGTCCCTAAGGGTAGCAGGGGAATCCAAAGGTGGTTTAATTGACCATCCTTAGCTTTGTCTGGATCACACTGGCAAAGAGAAGTTTACTTTACATTTACTCTCTCACTGGGAACAATGAAGGAAAAGGAGACCTGGTCTAAAATGTCTCTAAGTCTGGGGGGATATTAGGGGACTAGGAAGCAGATGATTTTCTGGTCTTCTCCTGACATGTCTCCGAACAAACAACCTTTAACATGTCCCTTTCAGCACTACCAATATTGGGAATTCCAAAGTCACTTAGGGCAAGGCATTGCTGGCTTTCTGTGGTGGTGGTATTACCAGAAAAGTGCTCATTGCCTTCACTTGATTTCTGCCTCAGCTCATTCATCTTTGACAGGTAATGAACCTGGGCAGTTGGGCCATCAAAAGGAACCCCCTTATTTTCTGGTAACAGTAGAGGGCCGGACTGGACATCAAGCTCTATCTTCAACCATGGCCAAGAGGCTCCTATATATCCTATGGCGCTTGGGACACTCTCCAGCGCATCACAGGGGTGCATGCTTAAATATCTGCACCAGTCAATTACTGTACTTATCATACATATGTTAGAGATGATTTAGTTACCACTTGAACCAACTTGTAACTGGTAATTGGCACAACACAGCAATCAATCCCAGGTGCAAATTTAGGATTTTAATTTAGCTTTAAAGCACAGCTGCTCTCCAAAGAGAAACATCTCTTGAATCAAGCAACATAGAAGCAATTTCCTCTACTATATGAAACATGCTTATTAACCAGCTTCAAAAATATTTCCTCAGTGCCTTATTTAATCTGTTGAATAGGACAGTTACTTCAATTATGGGGAATTATCTTCAGTGAAATACACTAGCACCCCCTCACACACACACCCATTTTAAACATCAACAATCCCTCACCTTCAAAAATAAAAACAGTAACTAAGGAGGCCATCACAAAAGGCAAGGGGCTGCCTCCTTTTATGTACGTGTGGGAAAGATTACCCGCTAACAATACGGCTGCAATGTGTGTTTTAACTAGTAATGAGCTTCCATCGGTTAAAATGACAATTTCTGAACCATGCGAAGACAGCCCAGTCTAGATACAACGGTAGTTAGATCTGAATGGAAAAACACTCAAAACTATTAATCCTCCCGGCAAGCAGGGAAGCCTAGCGCGGCTGCTCATTAACTCTCCTGGAATTGCCTGCAAACGGCACAAATGCTTCTGTTTATATGAATAGCCTTCGGCACATTTTCCTCTTTCTCCAAAGAAAAACAAGAACAGCACACGCACACTGGAGAAAATGGAGGAAAGAGTGAAAACGGCCCGCGCAAGGCGCAAAAAAACACCCTTTGGTGGAATTGCCTATCCTAGGGAGATTCACAGCCCGATCCCAAATGAACATTTAGAGGGAAGTTCAACGGGGCTTCCTATTTAGGATCGCAGCCTTAAACTGTTCACTCGGTCCCCAGGCAATTTCCCTTTCCTTACAGTGCTCGAGTTAAAGCAGCACCGTAGACCCTCCGTATCCTCTCCAAGTAACTCTCCCACGGAGAGTCTACTACGACGCCGTTTACTCTAACTTAACTGGTGGTCGGATACGAGCAATCCGCTACGTGTCCTTTCTCCTTTCCCTGCATTGCATTCCCCCCACCCTGCCCTCGGGCGGCGGGCTGAGCTCCCACAGCTGAGACGGGCACGGTGCAAACCTGCATCACCCGAAGGGGCCCAGGATGCAAAGCCCCCAATAACGCACAGCAAGAGCTGGAACCAAAGCGACAGGTACCATTAGGAGGGCACCCGCACCCCTCCCTCCCCAAAGCGCGCCTCAATATTGCCTCCGGGAGGACGGAGAGAAAGGGAGGACAAGGCCGAGACCTTCCCGCCAGCTTTCTCCGGGGATAGAGGCAGGGAAGCGAAGGGAGACTAGGGAGCGGAAGACGCGGAATACTCCGGCCGGAGGGAAAGAGGCGTCGCGCCTCAGTCGCTACCCGAGGAGTTCCGAAAGCACAACAAGCGCCGCCCCAGCGCCAAAGCACAAGGGAAGCAGCCACAGCAAGCAAAGCGGGCGGGGAGGCACCAGAGCGAGCAGTGCAAAACACAGCCTAGAAGCAGCCACCTACCTCCTCCCAAGAAAACACGACCGCGCAGGTGAACCTGAGCCGCTGCAGCTGCCTCTCCCAGTAGCAGCAGCAGCAGCAGCAATGCCAGCATGTGTGGGGAAGCGACTACGCAGGCGCGCTGCGCCTCGGTGCGAGTTCCCCAGCTCTCGCGCACGCGCAGAGTCGCGTCAATGTTTAGGACCACAAAAGAATAATGCTCGTTCGGTTTGGAGGGAAATCGGGAAGAGGAAGGAGTTGGGTTGGCAGCGGCAGTTAGGGTGGGTTTTAGTACTTGCAAGAGGTACAGTTGCGCTTTGGTAGAAACGCAAGGTGTCAGGTGCATTTGGAGCATTTTAGAACATGTTGCTTCTGAGCTCGGGGATTTGTTTATTTAGTAAAGTTCACCATCCTTCCATCCCCTGTTGCACTAACCTTTCTTCACTTCAGCAGTCTAATAGCATAGGGAAAGTAATTTTTGTTGTTCCTATCAGAGGTGTTACCTTTGGGGGTGGGGCTCAAAATCCCTGTATGCCAGGGGCGCTACACGCCTCCCCCCCCAGGCAACAGCTCCTGCCAAGCATATTGACAGGCTGACTTGATGGGTTCAGTTACAACAGCAGCACAGGACCGATCCATCTCTCTGTTGTGTCATACGACAGTTTTCATGATTCTTTGAGGCTTTGTTCCTGTCTGCCAGTATTTGTGTTTCATAGAATTGTAGAGCTGACAGGCCTTTGAAGATGGGGGACATTTGCCCACCTCCAGTCTGCAGGGACCTCACCTGTTCTCCAAGAATTCTCATGACAGAGGCTCTAAGATTGCACCAAGAAACTCCTTCAGTACCCTTGAGTGCAGCTCATCAGGCCCTGGAGATTTGCATTCATTTAAAGTAGCTTGGTGTTCCCTTACCACTTCTTTTCCTATCTTGGGCTGCATCATTTATTCTGTTATCACCAGGTTGGGCACTGCTTTCCTTTAGAGTGAGGACAGAGATAAAGTAAGTGTTGAGCAGTTCTGCCTTCTCTGTCACCCAACAGCATTTTTCTGTCTTCGCATAGAGGACTTGCTACTTGCTTATTCTTCCTCTTGCTTTGAACATAGCAGAAGAAACCTTTTGATTTTTTAATTTTAACCTCTTTTGCAAGCCTAGGCTTATTCTGAGCTTTGACCCACCTGACCTCCCTGTAACTGTTGGGTATACTCTTCCTTCATGATTTCTCCTTTCTTTCATTTCTTATACATGCCCTTCCTAAATCTCAGCTCATCTGTAACCTCATGCAACTACACTGGCTTCTTTAGGTGCCTCCCAGTTTTCTTTCTTGTTGGAATTGTCTGCATTTGGGCCTTCAGTATTTCACCTTTAAGAAACTCCAATCCCATCTTGGACCCCATTCTCTTTGAGTATTTCTGACCATGGGATATCACCCAGTAGCTCCTTAAGCTTTTTGAAATCAGCTTTCTTGAAGTCAAGAGTGCTTGTACACTCAGTTTTCTTTTGTCTTTGCACCCGGCTTTCTATTGTTAAACAATTGCATGTCAGAAATCCTTGCTGATCTACACCCTTGGGTAGATGGGAGAGAGTTTGCTGGGTGAGGCGTGCTAAAATGAAAGATGCAGCAGTGCTTTTTGGAATGCAGATGGAATTAATGAATGCAATTGATGGGGTGGAAGGATGATAAAGGCTGTTGTGGTAGTAAGATGCAGTACAAAGGGGAAAGTATGATTTACCTGCCACTGCAAGGCTAGCAAAACAGGAGCCAACCAAGATTCCCAAGATTCATCTGGACCGTATAATGTTTACAAGGAAGTAAACCCCATGAGACTTATTCACAAGAAGCTAATCATATGATTGCAGCCTTCAAGGACAATGTCCTCTTCACGTATTTGGAAACACAGGCACCCTTCTTCATTATATTGTTTTGTAGATCCCTTTGTCAAACCTTGATGTTGATTTTTCAGGACTGAGTCATGGCTCAAACAGAGCCCTAAGGAATTTAATATTTCTTTTTAGTTGTTGGGGGCGGGGTGGAGAAGGTTTGCTTTAGAGAACAACAATTGAAGCAGGCGTTCATATCAAACAGGGAAATCAAATAAAGTATTAGATGATAAAATGGGCTGTGGATGAGGTTAACATGTGTCAAAGAACAAAAATGTATATTTTTGTGATGCTTAGGGCTGGGAATATTCATTCTCAAAATAAGTTCTGTATTGAAGCTGATATGTAGCAAGTTTAAGACAAACACAAATAAACAAAATGTTACCAGGAGATAGATATCATGATCATGTTCTGCTTGTGAACTTTTCGTAGGATCTGCCTAGGTGCTGAAATTAAAAATGGTGTTCCCCCAACTTGGTGCCTTCCAGATGTTATGGAACTACAAATCCCATCAGCCCCAGCCAAATACAACACTGGGAGGGCACCCTGTTGGAGAAAGTTCCAGAACGGAAAGTCTAAATTTGAGGGGTGAGGAACAATTTCAGATCCAACACAGTATAGTATGGATTTGCGCATGTAGAGAGGGTTAATAATAATAATAATAATAATTTTATTATTTATACCCTGCCCATCTGGCTGGGCTTCCCCAGCCACTCTAGGATTTCATTTTCTCAAGTAGTGCAGCCATTTCAGAGAATTTTCTCAGGACAGACAGAATGCTCTCCATATTAGTGATCATCTGTAACACTAGGCTGAGGAAGCCTCATTTATTGCCTGACCTACAAAAAGAACAGGATTGTTTAGAAAGGATTAAAGGGTCAATGGCCTTTTGCTGTCACCAGCTGAGCTGCAGCAGTATTATTTACAAGCTTATTTTACTCCAGAGTGATTACTATTGAAGATTTCTAAATTTAAAACTATGTACAGAATGTCATGGCTAGTGGAGTCCCTTTATACACAAGGCAAACACAGGAGAGTTGCCATACCACTATAAAAACACATAGTCCTATATATGTAGTGTAACTGTAATGAATGCAGGTCAGATGAGGACCAGGAGACCAAACAGTAACATTAACTTTATAGAGCAGATGGGATTCCCCCCACCCCCAAAACTCAACATAGTTGCAGTTGTAGAACAATAAAATGCACATAGCACTTTGAGTATGAAATAGTGTAGTCCTTCCCAGATTTGAATGCACTGTTAAATTAGTGGGCAAAGGAGAAATCAACATACCCAACAGCAGTACAGAACAAAGCTGCCAAACCACATGTTCCACTGTGAAAAATCATGGGAACCCAAACTCAACAAGGGCAGGCATTGCCCTAGGAGGTAAATTTGTTGGCTGAGTGATTACATTGGATTTGGAATCAGTCATGGTTTCAACAAATGTATTGAACGGTTACAGTACAATCCTATACGTGCCTAATCAGAAGTAATCCCTGTTGACTTCAATGCGACTCTAGCAAGTGTGGACTGCAGGTTTAATTAACCAGTAGAAAAGCTATGGTGCTATTCCTATGAAGTAAAAATTACTTAAAGGTAAAATCTTAAGGATTATTATTTTAGTTTTAAAAATGCAATGCAGGGGCTCTGTAGAGATAGGAACAGCAATTTATTTCACACTAACTCCATGGCAATTTATAGCACAGGTGGCGTTCAATCATACTTTCCTTACTGTCAAAGCATGCAGATAAGTCATATGACTGTTGTCCTTTTCACTAGCGATGATATATTGTTTAGCCATTGATTTGAAGGCATACCAAATAAACTATTCAAAAGCTAAACCAAAATAATGTTCGGAGCTTCTCCCTACTCTGCAAAATGATAACAAAGCCTGTTTTCAGAAACTATAATGATAGTATGTATGCTATCTGTAAGAATTAGAGTCTAAAGATAAGGGATTAGAATTAATTTGGTATGTGTTTTGGTCAGTTTTATTTTTCTGGATGCATAAGCAGTAAAACAAAGAGACTGTGAGTTCTAGGATTTCATTCTAGTTCAGGAGAACTATGAATATTCGCAACACAAGGCTGCCTGGATTTGGCTGAAGTGGAGAGTGTTTTTGCTGTCCACATTAACCTAGTTTGTTAACCCTATGCCTAATTAAGCAAACTGCCTCCAGGAAAAGAGAATGGTAATTAATTTTAAAATAGATAAAAGGGAGGAGGGGAATGCAATGTAAGAAACAGCCATGTTGTTAGGGTTGCAACCTACAACCAAGACTGGCAAAATAAATGAACAAAATCAGGTTATGTAAAACAGGCTTCTATTGGTGCCAGTTCTAATGAGTTACACAGTATCGTGTAAGCAAAAAAAGGAAGCTGGCGGACCTGTCCTTACTGCACATAGATTAGAATTGTGGAGTTGGAAGGGACCCTGAGGGTCATCTAGTCCAACCCCTGCCCACAGCCATCCTGGGTGAGCTCCAATCACCAGCCTTCTGATTAGCAGCCAGACCCATTGCCAATAGGGAAGAAGTCTCAAGATTGGAAAGCTTTAATTGTTGGAATCCTGCATTGCTTCTTCCTCTACTGTATTTCAATTTCTCATTTGCTGACGCCTTATATATGCTGCTGGTCAGGGAATTCAGAAGTGTTTTTAAGGGGGTCTGTCAAGACAGGATGAATGCTACCTACTTTTTGGACACATTTCTGTTTCCTTAATTTAGTGGACAAAAACGTTATAAGCTCTTATATTCAACATTGATGAAATCAGTCATATGTACGACTATGAATAGGGACGCAGGTGGCGCTGTGGGTAAAACCTCAGCGCCTAGGACTTGCCGATCGCATGGTCGGTGGTTCGAATCCCCGCGGCGGGGTGAGCTCCCGTCGTTCGGTCCCAGCTCCTGCCCACCTAGCAGTTTGAAAGCACCCTTAAGTGCAAGTAGATAAATAGGTACCGCTTTATAGCGGGAAGGTAAACAGCGTTTCCGTGTGCTGCTCTGGTGCCGGTTCGCCGGAGCAGCTTCGTCACGCTGGCCACGTGACCCGGAAGTGTCTGTGGACAGTGCTGGCTCCCGGCCTCTAGAGTGAGATGAGCGCACAACCCTAGAGTCTGTCAAGACTGGCCTGTACGGGCAGGGGTACCTTTACCATTACCTTTACTTACGACTATGAATAAATATTCATATTTGTACATCTGAATAAATAAATGTAATAACTAGCAGTTGATGCTCTGAATTTTTTATGTTAATCTGGCAGCGGTGAGACTCTAGCGCTTTCTGTTTCATCACCCCAGCACCACCTCTGGCCTCCATCCTGTTGGTTCTGTACTGACAGGGTGGGAAAAACCCATAATGGGTTTTTACACTCATTTGAGGACTGATTCATTTTTGTGTGGTAGGAATTGTCACCAACAGGAAACCCCACCCCCACTTAAATTATATCAAGGCACCTCACTTCCACATAGCTGTGGTTCTTTCCACTGCATGCAGTGTTGCCAGATGCTGGAATTCCCTCTTCTACACAACTATGCAACTATTAAAGGTGGAGGGCCCCTGCTCTTAGGTCTAGCCACCTGTTTGCATGTTACACTTTGGAAGGAATGGATGAACTATTCTTGGAGGGAAAACCCTGATTTAATTTAAATCAGAAGAAATCCTGATTTAAATTATCATGATAGACATTATTTTTAATTGGCTTGAAATTAAACTTGTCTCTTCGAGCTGTGCAGTATGCATGGCACAATCCTATGCATATCTACTCAGAAGTCCCCCATTGGATTCAATGAACTCACTCTCAGGAAAGTGTGCATCATATTCTACCCTCGTGCTGCAGTCTGATAGCAGTTACCTGGGAATAGGTCTTTTGTGGGACATACAAAGCAAACCAATCAGAAAAGAAAGAATGACATCTGTTGACATCAAAGAGACATGAAATGTAGAAGTTCCTTGATACGATATGCCCCTCAAGCTTGTTTGTGCAATGTCTACATCCATAAGAAAATGTAGGCTGCTATCCTTAATTGACTCAGCCTTGCAAACTTTCAAGCTAAACACAAATGTTGATCAAATTCCAGAGGAGCAGCCATATGGGCCAGAACTGGAGGCAGGCAGCATACACACATGTATACATCCTGAAGATGGTCCCATGCAGCAATGAGCCTTCTTTGAGCCTAATTGTGGCTTATTTTATTTTATGATTCCCTTAAGCTGAAGATGTCAAGGTGGTTCACAGCATAAAATAAAACCAAAACCAAAATGCACAGTAAGAACAAAACAAAGGCACATTTACAAAGAATGTTGAACAGAAATGTTTTTGCCTGGTGCTTAAAGATGTATAATGAAGGTGCCAAGCAAGCCTTCCAGGGGAGAGCATTCCACAAATGGGGAGCCACTGCAGAAAATATCTATTCTCACGTTGTCACCCTCCAAACCTCTCGTGGAGGAGGCACCCGAAAAAGGGCCTCAGATGATGCTCACAAAGCCTGGGTCAGTTCACATGGGGAGAGGCAATCCTTGAAGTACTGCTGCAATCCTTAGTCACTTAAAGTTTTATAGGTCAAAATCGGCACTTTGAATTGGTGCCAGAAACTAAATGGGAACAGGTGCAGTTGGGCTATTGATATGCTCAAACTGTTCTTGCCCTGATGAGCAACTGAATTCTGCACCAACTGAAGTTCCCAAACCACCTTCAGAGGCAGCCCCACCTATAACACATTGCAGTAATCTAACCTAGAGGTTACCAGAGCATAGGCGATGGAAGTTAGGCTATCCCTGTCCAGATAAGGGAGCGGGTAGGCCACCAATGAAAGCTGATGGAAGGCACTCCATGCCACTGAAGCTACCTGATCCTCAAGCCACCTTCAAAGGGAGTGTAAAACCCCATTAAGAGCAGGCAACCTCCCAGCCATCTGGTATAGGGAACCACCCACTAACAATGCCTCTGTCTTATATGGATTGAGCTTCAATTTGTTGGCTTTCATCTAGTCCAGGCAAGACAACAGTCTAGCACATCTATTGCCATACCTGCAGATGTAAAGGAATAAGTAGAGCTGTGTGTCTTCAGCATATTGCTGACCACCTACTCCAAAACTCCAGATAACCCCACTTAACAGTTTCATGTCGATGTTAAACAGCACAGGGGATAAAATTGAATCCTGAGGAACCCCACAGTGAAGGCTCTACAGGGCCACAGAGCACTCCGCAAGCATCATTCTCTGGAAACGACCATCCAAGAAGGAACAGAACCACCGCAAAGCGATGCTACCAACCTCTATCTTGGAAAGCTGCTCCAGAAGGATACTATGGGTAATAGTATTGAAAGCTACTATTACCATGGGTAATAGTATTGAAAGCTACTGAGAAATCAAGAAGAATTTATACATGGCAGTTTCTGTGCCAAAACCAGGCCTAAATGCCAACTGAAATGGATCTAGAAGATCAGTTTCCTCCAAGATGGGCTGAATCTTTTCTGCAACCACCTGCTCAAGAACCTTGCCCAAGAAGGGGAGATTAGCAACTGGCCAGTAGTTACTTGGAGTTTCCAAGTGCATGGAGCGTTTATTAAGGAATGGTTTTACCACTGCCTCCTTCAAGCAGGCAGTGACAATTCCCTCTCGCAGGGAGGCATTAATAACCTCCCTGGCCCAGCCAGCTGTCCCCTCCCTGATAGTTTCTTTCAACCAAGAGGGACAAGGGTTCAGAGTGCATGTGTTTGCCCTGACCGATCCAAGCACCTTGTCCACATCCTCGAACCTTACCAACTGAAACCCATCCAACACAGCAAGACTAGACGGTGCTCTGGATTCCCCTTGAAAGTCATGTGGTGTAACAGTGGAGTCAAGATCCCTGTGGATGCAAGCGATTCTATCCTAAAAATGCTTTGCAAACAAGTCACAGGGAGTCTCCAGTACTCTTTCCTTTCATGGAAACTGATCCTTTAAAAGTCTGAAATCTCTTACCCTTTGGATAAGTGTTTATATGCGTGGGGAGGAAGAGTTTGAAACACAATGTTTTTCATGTTTTGTGAGATCAGCATAGCAGAAATAGCAGCTTACATTTATGTTACAAGTTCAGCATTTTTACCACTGCATTTTGCTTCCTGCTGATCATTTTCAAGTAAAATACCATGAGAAAGAAAGTAAACACACCTGCACACCCCAACACACATAAAAAGGCTAGCATGAATCCAAATTCTGGTTCCTAACGCCATCTAGTGTCTGGCTTCTGTTCTAAAATATAGGAGTAAATAGTCTACCAAGAGCTAATTCAATGCTTTTTAAAAATCAGGACTGTGTGGAAGCCCCAGAGTCTGAAGGTATCTCCAAGGGGTTCCACAACTTTTAAAATCTCTTCACCTTTCCTTCTTGCACCAGCCTGTCACTCACACTCTTAAGAGTGGGAATGTCTATTTGTAACATGTGGCCTAGTCTTAGTACTAACATCTTAAATTGGGTCTGGTAGCTCCCTGACAGTTAGTGCAGGGCTTTCAGAACAGGTGTGTTACTGGAATGGTTTTATTGAAATGTATTGTTTTATATGTCTTTTTTGTAGTTAAGTGAAGAGTAAGTCAAATAGATAATAATAATGATTTATTAAATCAAGTTTCCATCACAGCTTCTAGTAGAAATTACCTTTCACATCTTGATATTCTCAGTGAGGTATTTTTTAACTCCTGGGCCCAGTTCTGTAATGGAAAGGAGAGTGCAGCTCTAGACTTTTTTGTGCTGACTGGTGGGAGTTGTAGTACATCTGGAGGGTATTGGGTTGGTGAAGGCTGTTCTGAACTTTGTTTTTTTTAGCCATCCAAGTTTGGGCTTGTTAAACTTATAACTAAATTCCACAATAGAATTGCTCTTAGGCAGAGGCCAGCATAGTGCTGCAGTACTAACTATTCCTCCTTCTTGTTGGCTATAGTCAAATGCTTTCTCAGACATTGCTTTTTATAATTGTGCAAATGGTTTGTGCATCCATTATGCATGTGTTTAAAACATTAGCAAACTTTGATCTATTGTTGTATTAAAGGCAAGCTTTCTAACCTCCTTAAAGTGGGTGTAACGGCAGTGTCAGCCCAAGACATTTTGGTACCGGAGGCAAACCACAAAATGCTTTCTCCCCTCCCATTAAGGAAGAAGGGGTGGATTACGATTTACAATGTGACCAAGTGAGGGGGGTGGAATCAAATCAAGCTTGCCTGACGGTTGATGTGGAAATCAAAGCCCATCATGGGTGGGAAAGAGGCCCATTCTAAATTATGACAGGTGGGTGCAGAACCCAGGAGACTTCAGAGGGCAGCCCCATGGGCATAGTTATCAAGTAAATAAATAAAAATACTTAACTAAAAATAGAAATTGTAGAGATTTTGACAGATTTTCCTGAGCACTGGGAGTCAATATAAAGTAATCTAAAACAACTGCTGTTGAGACATTTCATTCCAAATCTGCTAGGCAGAGCCGGACAGAGGTTAATGACGCGGGTGGCGCTGTGGGTTAAACCTCAGCGCCTAGGACTTGACGATCGCATGGTCAGCGGTTCAAATCCCCGCGGCGGGGTGCGCTCCCGTCGTTCGGTCCCAGCGCCTGCCAACCTAGCAGTTCGAAAGCACTTCCGGGTGCAAGTAGATAAATAGGGACCGCTTACCAGCGGGAAGGTAAACGGCGTTCCGTGTGCTGCGCTGGCTCGCCAGATGCAGCTTGTCACGCTGGCCACGTGACCCGGAAGTGTCTGCGGACAGCGCTGGCTCCCGGCCTATAGAGTGAGATGAGCGCACAACCCTAGAGTCTGGCAAGACTGGCTCGAACGGGCAGGGGTATTAAAAAAAAAAAAGGTGTCTAGCCCCAACCTAACAAAAATCCTGGCTTCCTGCCTTCCTAACATAAAACCTGCTTAGGACCCTTCTAGGAGCTGCTCCCTGCAAGGTCTCTAAAGGCTTACTGTTCTAGGGGGTGCATGGGTAGTGGTGGGTCTTTGTCGTTAAGCAAAGGTGTATTTGGATAGTACAGTGGTACCTTGGGTTAAGTACTTAATTCGTTCCAGAGGTCCATTCTTAACTTGAAACTGTTCTTAACCTGAAGCACCACTTTAGCTAATGGGGCCTCCTGCTGCTGCCATACCGCC
Organism: Podarcis raffonei; assembly: GCF_027172205.1. NCBI lineage: Eukaryota > Metazoa > Chordata > Lepidosauria > Squamata > Lacertidae > Podarcis > Podarcis raffonei. Next base: position 69,118,024 of record NC_070607.1, read on the forward strand.
GGAGCCCGATTTCTGTTCTCATCCTGAAGCAAAGTTCTTAACCTGAAGCACTATTTCTGGGTTAGCGGAGTGTGTAACCTGAAGCATATGTAACCTGAAGCGTATGTAACCTGAGGTACCACTGTATGGCTTTTGAGTTTTTTTTACAAAAACCCTTGCGATTTTGCTGTCTTAAATTTTTGCAAGCTGCTTGTTATTGCTTGAATTCTGCAGATTTGAAAACTTTTTGTGGGCTGTATTGCGGGCCTTTTGCCTATATATATATATATATATACCACTAATAACACAGCGGGGCTTACCTCCGCGTAGACATGTACGCATAGGACTGCATTGTTAGGAATTTTAACAACAAGGACGCAACAGCAGTACAAATTAAAACGAACCCGGCCCCTTTAAAAGTGTCAACGAAAGGGCTGAGCATAGAACGGCATTACGCATGCGCACGCCGCCCAAGCCTGCCTGAAAATTCTTCCCTTCACCTTACTCTCCCACCGCTTTTCAAGGGAAATATCACGCACGCACGCGTACTTCCGGTGGAGAACGACCGTAGGGGGAATATGAGGACTTATTTCGCGCGGCGCGGAAGATTCTCAAGGCGCGTGCGCGCCGCGTAGGGTGGAAACAGGGGCTCTAGGGTGTGAATTTTCTGGCGCGGCCGGAAGTGTCCGGAGAGACCTGAGCGCAGCGTCCGATTTCTCTCCCGCACCCCCCGCCCCTCACCCACTGCGGGCACTATGGAACCGGGAGCTTGAAGGAGGAGCTGCTTGCCTTTGCCCCAGACATGCTAGCCGGCCCCCTTGGTGCAGGTAAGCGCGGCCAGGCGACCCCCCCCCCCCCGCAAAAGAACCACGGCCCACGACGCGCTCTCCCTCCGCTGGGCCCGCTCCCTCACCCGCTCTGACCTCTGCGCTCCGGGCTGCCTCGCTTCTTTATTATTCCGGGGTTGGAGGCCTCGACGCCCGATCTTGGTGCGTCCTTTCCCGGGAGGGTGTAGTCGGAGGCGGGGGGGGGGGTCTTCTCCGGGCTGCCTCCCTCAACGGTGTGCGCGGTTGTGCCTGGCCGGGAAGCAGCTCCTCCTTCCCGGCAGACCGCTCCTGGGAGAAAGTGCTCCCTGCGGGAGAGGAGTTGCTCTTGTTTCCGGTGGATCCTGGAGCCCCCCATGGGGCGCTTAAGCAAAGCTAGGCCCTGCCGAGGCGAAGCAATATCCCTTTCCCCACTCCCACCCTCTCGAGGAAGAGCCCCTACAGCAGCTACCTGAGTGAGTTAACGATTGCACTCCAGTTTGTAGTTGTTGTTGCTGCTGGGCAAGGTTGGCCAGCTGGCAAATTCTGGGTTCACTTCTTCTCCCAACTCGGAAATAGGTAGCAGGATTTAAACTTAAACAGCCAGAGACACATGTTTATTAGGCAAAGATGCTGACACTGTTGATCAAGCTCAGGTGGATGGAAACCATACTGATGGCATGTCATCAAGAGGGACTTGAGGTATAAATGGAGCCATGTGTTGGCATGAATTTGTTTGCGCCTGTTGCTGCTTTTACCTTTCGGCACTCCACAGCTTTCTGCAAAAAAGAGGGGTAATTATAGTGCTTTGCGACAGAGGAGTTGTAAAAATCGGCAACACTGATGTGCGAGAAGCACTTTGAAAAAAGCGCTATGTATAAATGCTACGTATTAATACTGTTTGTGGAAAGAGTTTATTCCCTTAAAGCAGGGGAGCAGAACCTGTGGGTCTCCTGTTATGGTTGGCTCCTCATGCCCATCAGGTCCAGCCGGCATAGCCACAGTCACAGATTATAGGAGTTATTGCTGAAAACATTTGGAGGGCGAGAGGCTGGGGACGGCTGTCTCATTCCATTTGGGGCAGCTGTAGTCTGTAATCCAGTCTGTGTATTTACTGCCTTTCTTCCTAGTTGTTTGAAAACCTAACTTGAAATCCTGGCTTCCTTGAAGCTAGAAGTTATACTCTTACTGACAGGATTTTGCTGTTTTGTCTCATGCCTGAAGGCAAACAGCCAGTTACTCTACTCGCTGATTTCCCCAATTTAGTTGTTTTTTAAAGTTATTGCTATGAAGATCCTGTTTTTACTAAAAAAACAGGTTTGCAAAAGGACTGCTTTTCAAAACCTGGTAATGTAATACCTCGGACATATTCATAAAAAAGAATTCAGTGTTGCACTCTTCTGATTGTTCTGTCTGTGCAAGTATTGTATCCCCCCCCCCATGCAGTTCTGGGGGCTTTCCTGACCCTCCCCAAGCCAATTTCATAGGCAGGAGGAGAAAGCCTCATTGTGCAAGTAGAAGTCCTTATGGAAGTAGAAGTAGAATCCTGCCCACAATACCTATGAATTTGTATGTGGTTATATATTGGTTTATGTTTTGTTTTGAAGTTCTAAAAAATAAAAGTAAAAATGCAGCAATTAACCTAAGAACCTGGCAAATTATAGGAAAAAGTACTCAGAATAGTAACACTTCTTGAAAGACCATACATAAAATAACTTAAGATAATTATTGCGGATTAGCTGAATAGCATTTCTTCCCACTCTATATCCCTTCAGTGGTCTACATGCCATTCTGAATATATGTGTGAGCTGTGCCCAAAGCAGCTTACAACAAACATTCAAAATATCAAAATACAAAGCAATGGGGTGGGGTTGTTGCTCTTGCAAAAACATGCAGTTCTGGTATTTCTGCTGTGGCAAAGCAGTGTGGTTGTACATCTATGAACAAAAAACTCCACATGAAGCAGATCGAAAATAAGTATACCAGAGAGTATATGTCATTGTTCTTATTATGTGAAAATGCAGAAGAGCAAAAAGGAGATCTTTGTTTGGGAGCACAATATACCATAGTAAAATTTTGTAAGAGAGAATGGGGAAGGTGTCTACCTTTATGGTGTGGTGCTGAAGGGGCATTTTTGCATACTCCCTCCCCTCCCATAACAATACAATGCACTAAGTAAGGAATCCTCTGGAGCACTATTCTTTTGTAAGCATAATGGTAGCAGACATAATGAACAAGAACAATAGAACAGTTATGCAAATATATAAGAAAAACTCAGCATTTGAGAAAAATAATGCAACATGTGGATGCATTTCTTGTATTATAAACTTAAGACCCCAAATAAGCTGGAAGCCGGGAATGCTTTTTGTCAATTATGTTTAGCGCGTAGGCTGTGCACATTTGGAGGTCAGTTATCTTGCTTTATTTATCTGCTTTTTGTAACATGTAAGGTTTACTACTGTAATGCAATTATGTGAATCTGCCTGTTAGACTATTGTGCAGAATGCCACTACTAATTTCCTGACAGGGAAGTGGGAGCATATTCAACAGATGTGGCAAATACATTGGCTTGTTGTTTGCATCTGTGTCCAGCTTAAGCTTCTGGCACTTGCCCTTTAAAGCCTTTCATTTTTTGAGACCTAAATACTTGAGAGACTCCCCCTCTTGTTTTGAACCTCCATACTGTCTGCATTCTGTAGATCCCATGCTCTTATGATCCTCTTCCCTTTGTGGGTAGACTAGAAGTAGTGTCGATACTGTAATGGCCCTAAGTATTACCCATTTCCAAGAGGTACATTGTTAATCTCATTGCCTTCTTGAAGGTGTACGAAACCATTTATCTTGGTAGGCATTCACAAAAAAAGGTTGTGTTTCTGCTCTTACTACATTTTTGTTTTTATATTATACTTATGTAAATGTTTGGGTTGTGTGAAGTCTGTTGATTTCAAGCAGACAGACTGCTTGGTAAATATGTTTAGGATTGAAGTGAGTGGCTCTGTTTGGTCTTATATATGGAGATTTAAAAGCTTAGAAATACTATCCTGGCTCCAATATAATCGGAACAATAATAAACAAATAGTAGTAGTTAAAATGTTCCTTAGGTGAGTTCTATAGGAAAGGCTTACATTCAAAGCCCAAAGGAACCAGCTCCGAAAAGAAAATACTTGGCTTGCCCTCAAGGCTCTACAAACTTTGTTTGGAAAAAGCCAGCAGATTTAATTAAATCTTTATTACTTTAAACACACACACACACACAACCAAAACTATTCTGTAGGACTAGGAGAAGCTTTGGGCATGGTCAAGTAAGTTATGTATGTTGTTGCCTCCCTTCACATCAACTGTCCTGGGAACTCTCAGGTTGAAAGGAGGAATACAAATCAAATAATAACGGAGTAGCCTCTCCTACAGCTCCGTGTGCAAGATATGTCATCAATGTACTGGCCCTCTTCACCAGCTCCCTGCTCTAAAGCTCCTTCTAGAACTGGGGAGTTAAGAATTTTAGGTCTTGGTACAGGGTCTGCTGGTGTTTGGGGTTTTTAAAACTCCATCCTCTTCTTTCTTCTTTCCTATCTTTTGGGTCTCAACCGTTCTGCTTCTCAAGCTCTTTTGGCTCTCTGATCGCCCTTCAGTACACAGCGCTAATTGTCCTTGGGCCTTCTGTGAAGTTTTCCCCAAAGTGTGCAATGGGGAACCTGTGGAGTGTGGACCTTCATATGTTGTTTGACTACAACTACTGCCATCCCTGAACATTGGCCGTGCTGCTGGGACTGATGGGGTTGGAGTCAAACAATATCTATAGGACGATAGTTTCCCTATTCCATCCATGTTACATGTTTGAAGAGGTTGCCAAGGAAGCAAGATGACACAAAATAGTTCAGTACATTATTAAATTCTCCATTAGGCTATAATTACTGATGTTTGGATTTTGGATGTTAGGGAACAAACTAACAGTGGCTGTGTTTGGACGATCATACACAGTGGCTGTGTTTGGACGATTAATAAATGTATGCACAGACCTTTTTGCCCCTGTACTTAGCCCCATGGCTCCCATTCTTGGTGTACCACAGTGAGCCAGGAAGTGCTCAATTGATCATAGTTGCCTGTGTTATATGAAATGGGAAACATTGCCTAGTTTGGAATGAGGTGGTATTCTAGACTAACGTCAAAATACAGTTTTAAGTTCCTGGCTTACTTGAAATCTGCTAATGACCATTTCCTATTTCAGCCAAAACAGGCAACTATGGGCAGTTAACTTAATGCGGTACAGCAAGAGTGGGTGCCATGGGGACCAAACTACAGTGGTGCCCCGCAGGACGAATGCCTCGCAAGACAGAAAACCCGCTAGACGAAAGGGTTTTCCGTTTCTGAGCTGCTTCGCAAGACAATTTTCCCTATGGGCTTGCTTCGCAAGACGAAAACGTCTTGCGTGTCTTGCAATCCCCCCCCCGCTTTCCCCCCCTTTTTCTAAGCCGCTAATAGCCTTTTAGCAGCTTAGCCGCTAATCCTTTAATAGCCGCTAAACCGCTAATAGCGCTAATCCGCTTAGCCGCTAATAGGGTTGCTTCGCAAGACGAAAAAAACGCTAGACGAAGAGAATCGCGGAACGGATTCTTTTCGTCTTGCGAGGCACCACTGTACAGCACACTGAGAGACTGGACTACATGCATGTGCTTGGTCACTTCTCAGCTTAGCTAATAAAGATGAATTATGTTTTGTAGTATTGCAAGATGCTGCCTATTTCTAAAGTTGAATTAATGTGTAGTGTACAAACTTTAAAGTGAAGAAAAATCTGTTGGCATCCAATAGATCTTGTCTGCTTACACAAGTAGTACACCAATTGGGCATGGAGGGAAACAATTCCCTCCCTGCTTGCTGCAATGCCCCCTAAATTGGGTTTAAAAAGTCCCCCAACCCTTCAGAACAGATTTAGGGATGTGTGGTACTGCAGGGGGGGAGTAATGATACCTGCCTGCCTGCCTCCCTATTCTGCTGGTGTTTTCCTTCTGTCAGCCGACAGTTACAGTAAAACCTGTATAATAATTAGCCTAACAGTAAGAAGGGTATAAAAATAGAATGACACCAGGGGGGAAATGCAACAGAGAAGAGATGAGCTTATATTAAAGGAGGACAAGAGGATGCTTGCTGAGAGGAGAGAATTCCATGCCAGGGGAGTGAAAGAGATGGCATCTGCACAGGAAATGGCACAAGGAAATGAAGGTTTAATAATAATATTATCATTTCATGAATGGAGGGAGAAAGGAAAAAGTAACTAAGACAGATAAGGGGAAAGAGCAGGAAAATACTTGTAAATTGAAACTTAATTGGGTCAGTAAAGGAAGACTATGAAGAGAAGCACATGGGCTTGTGTTGCATGTCATGCTAAGCCAAATAATGGTAAAGCATAAACCTAGGGGTTCCCACAGGGCAGATTCTGGCCATTTTGCTCCTCTCCAGTCATTTCGCTGCTGTGTAGTGCTGTGCTAAACCATAGTGTGGCTTATCATGTCATCTGAAGGTTAAGCTCCCTCCAGACTAACCATGAACTGTAACCAAGGTTTGTCCTATGGCTTAGCCGATTTATAATCAGTATATTTAAAGGACTACATGTTCTAATGATCTCACCCACTTACTGAGGTCCCTGGGGAGGTCCTGTTCTGTGTTCCACTATTGCGGCTGGGAAGTGCAGTTGGGAATGTGGAACAATGCCTTCTCAGTTGTAGCAACCAGGCTCTGGAACTTCCTCCTTCCCCTGTTAATTTTTCACCACTATTTTCTGTCCTTTAACATGTCCTTTAGTTGCCCCTCCTGTATTTGGTAGTTTTGATGCGGCTGACTTTTTCTGTGGCTGTTTTTGCTTCATTCTGTGCTGCTCAAAATTTTATCTTGTCTGTCTTTTCTTAATAAAGCAACATGGTTTTTGAAAATTCTGCTAACTTTGTTTTATTGTATGCTATTTTGAGGATACCTTAAACAGAAAAGCGGTTTTAAAACTTCAGTTTACACAGAGCAGAAACCAGATTGGGAAGTGTCAAAAGGGGAATTGGAGAAACAAAGCTGAGGCATTGGTTGTTGAAATGTAGGAATGAAAGAGAGAACAGAAAAAGAATAACAGTTCTAGGGAGGAGGAGGATTCAGAAGGCTTTTTTAAGTATCAGGGGAAGTAGCATACTGTATATAAAAGCAAAGGGAACAACACCAGAAGAGAGAAAGAAATGGAGAAAAGGATGGGGAGGCAGGGACAGAACAAGAGATATACAGAAGGGGTCGGGGCTGGATAGAGGAACACTGGATAAAGTCAAGAAGTAGTGGTGGGTTTAACTAAAGAAGAATGTTGTCAGAAGCAGAATATAGAGAATAGCAAAAGGAGGATGAAGATTCGGCAAGAATGATGGAGAATTATATCAGAATATTGCAACCCAACGAAGAAGAGCATAGTTAAAGAGAGCACTTTTACTGATAAAAAAAAGGCGAGATGAGTAATATTGCTTGGAATTAAAGCACGTGAGCAGAATGAAAGCATGAATTCATAATGAGTGGAGTTACTGAGATTTGCAGAGATGTTCAGCAGCTTTGATGTAGGAATAAAAATAAGATAAAAAGGGAGACTGCTAAAGTAGAATATCAGTTGTATGATGGAAACCAGAGCAAAATAGTCTAATGTGTGACCGTTCAGAACACAAAATACACAACTGCAGAATAAGGAGATTGCAAGAGAAAAGACTGATGACTTCCCACAGATATCCAAGTGTAGAAAATGAAGTTCTCAAATAGCTCAGAAACTTTGGGACATGTCCAACACTGCAGTTCTGCTAGTGCAGCAAACTTCTGCTTGTGCAGCACAACTTTCCCCCCAACTCTCAAATCCACTTCAGACAGCTGGAGCTCTCTCTGGAGCATATTTTTAGGATGCACAGGGGGAGGAAGAGGAAAACGTGTTGCATTAGTGCACAGTGTTGGATACACCCCTAGAGGAAAAATTAAATGCAAGAAATTAAAGCAAACAAAATGATTTGAGAGAGGAAAATGAGCAGAATGAAGACTAACAATCAATTCATGTCTTCATATTTCAAGATCTAAGACCGGGTGATGAACCTTTTTTGGTCCAAGGATCACATTTCCTTATTGTCACACCCTCCACTCAGGGGTGTTTAGACCAAACATGGCATGATCACACTGCATATCCCCTGCCTTCCTGCAGCTCAGCTGATCTGTGAAGATCAACAGAGGAGCATGGAGTATTTTATTTCCCATTGTGGTGCTCAGCTGGGCGGAGAGGTTTAAACCACTCTGCCCTGCCCAGCACTGTGATGCTACCCAGCCCAGTTTACCGTTGGTAATGATGCTGAACAAAGCTCCTTTCCTCTAGCCACCATTGGTCTGAGCAGATTGGAATTCTTAGGAAATGTCTGAGCACTCTATACAGTTTATGGAGCACTTGGCTCAATGGTGGCTGGTGGAGTGGCATTTCATTCTGTGCCACTGGTAAAACCGACTTGGGGTCTAGCAGACATTAAAAACAAAAGACTAGGCAGACTATAGTCTTGTTTTGCCAATGCAAAATAAATTGGTGTATAGAAGAGTGGGTGAAAGCAAAAGAACTTGTGTGAGGAAGTGCTGAACAAGATTCAGAATGTGAGTCAATATGGATATTGAAGTTGCTAAGAATAAGAGTGGGAGTGGAGAAGAATGAGGCAACTGTAGACTCAAGGATCACAGTAGCTGGCTTCAAAGAGAGAAGGTGATGACAGGCTTAGCTCTCCTGTCTACAACTGACTCCTCTCATCTGAGAAATGCATATGAAAACCAAAAGAAGTGGTTGCAAGTAGAACAGCAAGTACAAAGCAGAAGAAACTTTTTTTAAACCCCCCCCCCAGTAAATGTCTTAATTTCCTCCCCCACCCTGGACCAAATGAATATTCTTGCTCTAAGTCTACTCCTGCTCCTTAGTGATCCTCGGGATGTGGGACTGCTCTCTCCTTGTCAGAAGGCGGCATTTTATACTTCATTATCCTGAACTAGTTGGAATGTCTACCATCCTAATGTACAGTCCTTCTGACAGAGAAGTGGCAAGCATGTGGCTGTTTCCTATTCTTCCACACAGGAAATTTCTGGCTGTAAGCCATTTTCTTGTCCAGGAAATAAAAGTTGATTCCTTAGGAAGTGTGTGGGAGTGGAGGATATCCTTCTGAATGTATCAGCTTTGTTCTGAGTACAGTACTTTCTCTGTTTGTGACAAAGGTGAAAGAATATATTTGTGGGAGGAGGTTATACTGCTAAAGGGTTTTAGTTCAGCTCCCCCCCAACCCTTTGGATAAATGTTATTTATATACATCTCCCTATTTTATGGCAGTCCTGATTGAAAGGCCACTTTCTGCCAACTCTTTCCTTTTGGTGCTGAGTGGAAGATAGACATCTATTCAAGAGAAGAAGAAACTATTTCACTACTGCAGATTTTTCTTTTAGACTTGTAGGGGAAGTAGTACCTCTGATATGTTTCCTTCTCTAATATACATGGCCAAGCATAATGAGCAGGCTTAGATACACTTGGGATTAGGGGCTGGCGCTTCCAGATCGGAAGATGCAAGTTCCAAGGATTCCTGAGTTCTGCCACTTCCATTTTTAGAAGTTGACCGGTTTTATGTCAACATAGTGACTGGCACTGAAGGGACACAGCTTATTAGTACTTTTTGAGACAGGCTTTCTTAATGTAGCATGTGTACACACTACTTAACTACCAGAATCACAGGGGTATCCTTTTGCATAAGCGCGTGAAACACAAGATGACTAGTTGAGCTGTTTGTGAAGTTCCAGGTATATAACCTACTGTAATACATTTGGTCACTGTGCTACATTTTCCATGGATACGATGCATCATTCATGAGGTTCTGCTGATCATTGCATAGACCATGTCTAGCATAGCGTAGGCCACGGGTCCTCAACCTTTTTAAACAGAGGGCCGGTTCACTGTCCCTCAGACACTGTAGGGAGCCGGGCTATAGTTTGAAAAAAATATGAACGAATTCCTATGCACACTGCACATATTTTATTTGTAGTGCACAAAAAACAGGAAAAAAATACAATATTTAAAAGGAAGAATGATTTTAATCAACATAAACTTATAAAAATTAAAAAATAATAATTTTTAAAAAATTTTGACTGTGTCAGACCAACACGGTTACCTACTTGAATCATAAAGATGGTTGCAATTTTGAGTGCATGGTTCCTGAGATTAAGAAATGTCTCAGAGGGGAGAGATGCATTGAAATTAGTGAGGCTGCTTGATTTGATTGCGTCTCATTGGGGGTTGCGGGGAATAAATGTGGAAGGCGAAAACCACAGACCTTGAGCTCCTGGGAGAAAAAAATGTGGGATGGAAATTCAGTAACTGCTCAGCCCCGCTTTCGGGGGGCAGGATTCGGATGAACCCATACCCCTTTTTTTCCAAAGCCTGCCTCCGCCTGGGCTCCTCTTGGATGGCAGGCAGACGTTTACTCGTGAGCAACCCGATGCCAAGAGGGGATTCCTCGCAATCAAGCGCGCCTTGGGTCACAGCCCAGCCCCCGAGCACTTTTCCGAGGACAAAAATTCGCTAGGATGATGGTGGCCATCTTTTTCCTTGGACGTAATCCCCAGCGGCCCCAAGGGGGCTTCCTCATGAGTAAGCGCCGGAGCCCTGCGTTCCTTGGGAGCGACCTTCTTCCCCCTCTGTCCATCAGTGTGGAGGCCACCGCAGGCGCAGGAGACAGAGGGTGAGCCTGCCTAGAGGAGGTGGCGGCTGGAGCCACTGAGCTGGACTGCAAGGACAACAGCGGCCGGGGCTGGATCGGGTGGCATGCCACAGCGGAGAGGGTGATGGAGCACAGGGCGCAAGCAAGCAGCATGGTGGCTGGGGATCGAGGGAGGCGGACACACGTGGGGAGACACAGGCCAGAAGGCAAGGCCAGAAGGAGGGAAATCCTGACCCGCCTCTTTCCCTTCCGCCTGCTCTCCAGTGGTTCAAGCTCTCCAAAGCGCGTTGAGTCTCCTCAACAGCTTCGCGGCGGGTTCTGCAATGGTTGGGCGGGCCGGATTTAGGACCCTGGCGGGCCGTAGTTTGAGGACCCCTGTTGTAGGCCATGCTACACATGCATCATAGCTTTTATATGCAGCACTTTATTAGGAACAATGTGCCTTTATTCCAGCATTGTCTGTATACAGCAAATTCACTGCCATATTATCCCATTTTAATAGCTTTCTGAAGTATTAACTAGTGTTTCTTCTAAGGCTTAAAGCCAAAACAAAGCAGCTCTTTATTTATTTATGGCATTTATATACCACACCTCATAAATATTCCAGGGTGGTTTACAATGCACCTCTATATCTACATTATACTAAAATTTCTGTTTCATTTCCCCAGTCCAGTGGAGATGGCTTAAAGGGGCTAACGGTATACAGCAAACCACATCAAAAGCAAAAATAACCACAACCCCCCTCAACTGAAATATTCAAATAACATATGTAGACTGAAAACAGCACAAAAGAGCCTTCATTCATGTCTCAATATGGCAGCAACTGCATCTTCCCATATAGTCTCTCTGAAGTTCCTTCACTGTGGGCAACTAAACTGGGTGCACCTTCTAGCCTTTGAGAAGGGTTTACTTGTATAGGCCTTTGTGGCTAGAAGGCAGAAACCCAGGGCAGCAGCAAGGGGGAGAAGAACCAAGGTAAATGTGGCAGGTCATGTGCAACTGCCTCCCCAAGTGCAATACTGACAACATACAGAATGAAGTCTATCTCCTAACCCTAGCCTGCTCCTTAGCATGCATTTATTTCATGTGGGGTGCCTGGAGTTGCCTCCGTGGGATACATGGTGCACTGCTGTCTCGTTGAGGTTCAACTTCTTCCTTTTTCTGTGCTCCCTCTTCTGAATATTTTTCAGTAATGTGAAGCTAAAATGTGTGATGAGAACCAATCATGGTGTTTCCTGCTTGGCAGGGGGTTGGACTCGATGGCCCTTGTGGTCTCTTCCAACTCTATGATTCACCATGGCAAGCTTGTGAAAGTGCATGGCTTTTCTGCACGGAAGAGGTTTCAAGCAGCTTCTGTGTATTAGTTCATGAGAGGTTACTCTTTGTTGGTCTGAGCGATAGTTGAGAAAGAAGCGCCAGGGACTTCCGGGTTGGCGCCATTGTTTAATGGCGGATTCCCTCCGAGCTCCGGAGGGAATCGGCTCCGTAGCGTCTGGGTCTGGCCGCTGCGGCGAAGCGGGGACCCTTAAAATCACAGGCGCGGATGCCTGTGAACACAGAGACTCGGCGGGCACCATTTGCGCCCCCCCAATCCGTGACGGAGCCTTTTTAAAGGCTTCGGAACGGAGGCAGGGTGAGGCGTGGTGCTGAGAGTACTCCCTCGTCTACGGAGTGAAGCCGCAAGCCATTGACAGAGAGCGCCAACTTCTTCTTTGGATCGATTGGACTCTAAAACATCAACCCGTGAGTAATACGGAGATTGGAACTTTAAAAAAATTTTTTTTTTATTTTGGATCTGGAACGAGCGGGAAGGGGTTAAAAAGGAAGTCCACCCCCCCTCTTTGTAAACAATTTAAAGCAAAGGACCGAGCAGCTAAAGTCGAGAGAATTTGTTTCTTGCTTTTTAATAAAAGATCTTGACTTCACGATTTTGACATTATAAGAAGATATACTGGAGAATAAAAAGAATTTTGGGAGCTGAAATTTCACACCCCCCCCCCTAGACCCGGGAACGTCCTATGAGAAAGCATGCTGTATTGAAGAGTTTGACAGCTGTCAAGTTAGCTGTCAGTCAGCTAGTTGTCAGCTGGAAAAAGAGAACATTGTTTCTGCTGTTTCTGCTGGTTTACTCGGTATAACTTGTTGAAAATAAAGAGGGCTGATACAAAATAACTGGACTTTTGGTTTTGAGCTGAAAGGAATATTAAGGATAAATATAAAGAATTGGACAGAGCATTTGTTCTCCTGGGAAAGTTACAAGATGAGTACAATGCTTTGTCTACAGAGGTTTCAGTACTACACTTGACAGTAAATAACAGCATTGAGCCTGATAAGGACTTGAAACAGGAAGCCCATTCAACTGAACAAATAAAGGAAACTGAAAGTGTAGACACGATGGAGCAATATGTTGTTTTTGAAGAAAATGAAGGAGGAGCTGGAATTCTGCAGGAGTCAAAGGAGAGTTGTAATATGAGGCCTAACATGATGATAAAAAAGGACAATAAAAATTTGATGCGGAAAGCCTGGCCTGAATGGGAGTCTGAAAAATGGAGAGATCTCCTTTGGAGGAGATCTGAAGACCTGAGGATTACAGATTTGCTGAAGGTGAAAGTTGGAGCTTTGGGGACATGTGGATTTGAAAGAAATTTGAAACAAGAGTTGGAGTACCCCATAGACTTTGCTTTCAAGTACGGAGGTCTGGCTGGAAGCAATATGGATCCTGTTGGGCCGGAGCCTCTCCAAGACTTGGGGTTTAACATCAAGGACTATCAAAGAGACCGGCAGAAAGGAACTGAGAGAGATATAAGGGCCTCGGACGTGAGATCTCCAGGCTAAATAACATAAAGACTGATGGATATTGGTTGGGGACTGGAACCGGGAAAGGGGTGGGTGGAGGTTGGGAATCCAAAGGGTACATAAGTATAATCTGCCTTGTTTTTTTGTTATATTTTGTTAGCTGTTTGGAAATTGGGATAATCGTGGAAGGGAAATTTTGGTCGACTTTAGGAAAAAGGTTTAAGAATAATTAATGAGGTATAAGTATTGATGTGTAAATTTGATAAGGTAAAATTGGGTTTTTTTGTGTTTTTTTTAAATTAAATGAAAATAAGGATGGTAAAAATAAATTGAGGGAATGGAAAAAAGAAGCAAAGTAAAATAATAGTATGATAGAACAAATGTTCAAGCTAAAGTGAAGAAATAAGTTAAGGACTTGCTGAATTGACAATTTAAATTGGAATACAAGAAGGGGAGGTGTGAGGTCTGAGAAATAAGGTTAAGGAAAATAAGTATCTGAAACTTTATGTGTTTTTTTCTTTTTTTCTGTTATGTATTTTTGTGTTTTTTCTATTTTGTTTGTTTTTTGTTTTTGATTGTTATATGTTTCTTGAAAATACCAATAAATATTTAAAAAAAAAAAAGAGAGAAAGAAGCGCCAGTATACTCTGACACTACAATAATATTATTGCACTCCAGTGTTGTCAGTTGCATGAACTGTTTCCAGTGGCCATAATAGGAACCAAAGTTACAATCTGGATAAAAATGGAAAGTAACTATTAAAAGCACATTCTTAAGTGTCAGAGAGGCTTGCTGGTTCTGCTTTCCAGCTAAAGCAAACTGAATAATAAACCATGGTGAGCGGAAGAGTTATGTCAGCTGATAAAAGTTCAAGGGGTGGCAAAATGACAGCAACTTCTGTACTGCAAGATACACAACTGCACATGAAAAACTATACGTTTCATTGGGCTAAGGGTTGCACTTCTTAGTGCCATGTGTTTGGAATATGCATGGCTATATTTTGTGGAAACAGTGTCCTTTGTAACCAAAGTAATATCAATTAAAATTAATTTTAAGTCTGTTTTCTCCTTTCCCCCCTTCCAGGTACAGTCTACTCTGCAGTATAGAGGCATTATGTACTCAGAGTGGCGGTCCCTACATCTTGTACTTCAAAATGATAAGGGTCACACCAGTGTACTTCACAGCTATCCTGACAATGTGGGGAGAGAAGTGGCAAATGCTGTTGTGCGTCCCCTTGGCCAAGTCTTAAATGCTCCATCAGCAGCTGGCAGTGAGAGTTTACTGAAAACAGACAAAGAAGTGAGTATACAAAACCTGTAGTTCCCCAGTTGAAGTACATATAGTCTCATCATTACAGGCAGTTAAGAGGGCTATAAAGACCCATTTGTTTAGAACAACCTTCTCATTTATAGTTTCTATGATGTTCCGCTTTGATTCGGTGCTGAAATTATTTTAAAGCTTTTTTCTATCTTTTGTAAGACTGTGTGTTGCTTATATGGCTGTGTTTGTTGGTATTTTATTGTTAATTGCACTGTTCTTTTATGGTAGGGATGGGGAACCTGTGGCTTTCCAGAGGTTGCTGGACTACTTTTTGTATCGTTGGCCATACTGGCTGGTACTGAAGGGAGTCCAACACCATCTGAAGGACCACAGGTTTGCAAGCTGTGCTACATGGCAGTAATTTAGTTAGATGTAGTGCTCATTATGGGATGCGGGTGGTGCTGTGGGTTAAACCACAGAGCCTAGGACTTGCCGATCAGAAGGTCGGCGGTTCGAATCCCCGCGACGGGGTAAGCTCCTGTTGCTCAGACCCTGCTCCTGCTACCTAGCAGTTCAAAAGCACGTCAAAGTGCAAGTAGATAAATAGGTACCGCTCCGGCGGGAAGGTAAACGGCGTTTCCATGCGCTGCTCTGGTTTGCCAGAAGCGGCTTAGTCATGCTGGCCACATGACCCGGAAGCTGTACGCCGGCTTCCTCGGCCAATAAAGCGAGATGAGCACTGCAACCCCAGAGTCGGTCACGACTGGACCTAATGGTCAGGGGTCCCTTTACCTTTACCTAGTGCTCATTCTATTTGATATCTTGGAAGTCGTCCTGTGAGGGTTTAAACATAAAAAGTGGCATAAAAGTATATCTGATAAGTAGATTGGCTGAGCAATCCTGTGTACGAGCACTTTATCTCTCGCACAACACAAAGTGTGATCTTGGCATGAGCAACCTGGCTTGAATGTCAAGGTAACTTAACTGAAGGAAGTCAATGGAATCTACCTGATATTGGGTGGTTCTCCCAGCAGACTCCCATCTCATGTTATTTGGGAGAGTCCTACCTTCTTGAGAGGCTCTATGAGGTCCTCAAGTGTATGTGGGGCAAGAGGGTACAGGAAGCTTCCATTTAGGCTACAATCCTGTACCCACTTAACTGTGAGCCCCCTTCAGCTGAGTGGGATTTACTCCTGAGTAGACATGTATAAGATCCAAAGTCAGGTGGATCTTAGAATCCAGGCCTACATGCTATGGTATTTCCAGATTTAAAATAATACAGTTGTTAGAGGATGAATTTTCTGTTATCTCTTACTGTGTATCCTTTGTCTATCTCATGTTAACAGTGCTACGCTGTGGTGCCGGTTTTCATTTGGAAGAATCTACCAAATGGGGACACGTTAAAAATATGGTCATGTAACTTTCCACTTTTTCTTCTCTTAGGTAAAATGGACCATGGAGGTAGTTTGTTATGGACTGACCCTCCCTTTAGACGGTGATACTGTAAAGCACTGCGTTGATGTGTACACAGACTGGATTATGGCTCTGGTCTTTCCTAAGGACTCAATTCCTCTACCTGTTATTAAAGAACCAAACCTTTATATTCAGAGCATTCTCAAACATCTACAAAATCTATTTGTACCAAGGTGAGAGCAGTGGAGAGTGAATTATTTCATGTAGGCAACATGATTACAAGCCAAGTTTAATTGTAACGAGCAGACATTTATTTAGAAGTGTAGTTAAAAGAATTGTTGTTGTATTAACATGGAGGGTAAAAGAGCCCCATAATCTACTGTTTTGGAGGTTGGATTTTAACACTTGTGTATTTAAGAAAGCATATGTCCATAATTTGCAGCTGCAAAAAAAAAGAGGGGGAAAGGGGATTTGAGAGGGTGCATGCTCTCTCTGGTGAAGATGTCAAAGCTGGAATAAAAAGTTCATTTTGAAATTATCCAAATCTTATATGCGCATATCTCTGTTGCTGGATTTTGTGCTAATTGAAGTTGAAGCTTATTTCTCTTTCCTTTTTGTTTTTGTTAACATTTAAATTTGCTGAGCAACAAAAAAGCAAAATGTATGTCTCTACGTGGGGCTGCCCTTAAGACTGGCCCAGAAACTCCAGCGGGTGCAGAATGCTGCAGCGAGACTCCTTACGGGGTCTTCGCTGCGAGATCACATTCATCCGGTGCTATATCAACTGCACTGGCTCCCGGTGGAGTACAGGATCAGGTTTAAGGTGCTGGTTTTAACCTTTAAAGCCCTATACGGCCTAGGACCCTCGTACCTACGGGACCACCTCTCCTGGTATGCCCCACAGAGAAACTTACGGTCTTCAAATAAAAACATCTTGAAGGTCCCAGGCCACAGAGAAGTTAGGCTGGCCTCAACTAGAGCCAGGGCTTTTTCGGCTGTGGCTCCAGCCTGGTGGAACACTCTGTCACAAGAGACTAGGGCCCTGCGGGACTTGACATCTTTCCGCAGGGCCTGCAAGACAGAGCTGTTCCGCCAGGCCTTTGGCCAGGGCACAGCCTGACTCCCTCCCTTGGCAATCTTCGCGGAGCTCTGGCCCAATGGTGGCCAGTGGCTTGAATTTAATTAATTTTATAATGAATGATTTTAGAGTGTTGTTTGTGTTGTACTTTTGTACTGTTTTATTGTTGTTAGCCGCCCTGAGCCCGGCTTTGGCTGGGGAGGGCGGGATATAAATAAAATTTATTATTATTATTATTAGTACTGCAGCAGGAATCCACGAACAGAGAAAAGAAAGCTATATGAGAATGTAAAATATTTATTCTAAAAATCTATACCCTACACATTTTGAAGTAGTGGGAACAGTCCCTGAAAAATAGTTGATCAACAACAATATTTTGTTACTCTCAAATATAATGGTCATCTACATTAATTCTTGCTTTGGGTACACTATAAGGCTGGAGGGAAGTGGGTTTTTATAGCCTTTCTGCTTTAAGTATGTGGATTCATCTCTGTCCTGAGCATTAGGCAATTTGAATACCATTGTCATGTGAACAGTATGAATGCACAGATGTACTTGTGGTATGCAGAAGCACAGACCCTGCATTTTCTGTGTCTTCTGTACAGACTGCATGGCAATTGGAATACCTAGGGCTGCCTAGTGGCTTGAACAAGAAGTAGAACAAGAATCTGTTTGCCATTCAGTTTTCCCTGTAGGGAAGGAGTGAATGTCGGGGCAATCCATTGCCTCTTGGCTCCAGTGAAGTCTGGTGGCCACTGGCCACCAAAGAGCAAACAAGCTGCAGGCAGCACTTCATCTGATGCAATTTACTATATTTGCAATAAGGCTATCTCAACTCAAGCCTGAACAAGCCTAATGCAAACCAACACTCGTGTGCCCACGGGAATTCAGTAGCCCCTGCCTGTCCTGGACAGTGAAAACAGGAGATTTAGTGTTCTCCTGTTAGGCCTACTATATGGAATTGGTAGTTTGTGTTCAACCTGGTGGATTACAAACTATCCTGGTCTATTGTGAATTTAGATGTTTTGCAAATCTTTTGAAGATGAGTGGCTTTTCTAAGATTGCGTGAAGATAGTTTAGCTCCAGCTTCATTTACAAACAATTCTTATTAGAGGTGCAAAACATCTGTTGTAAGAATGCCTCCAATCTCTTGTCTAATTTATCTTTGGTGGGGGGAAAGTACTCTGTTTATGCAGGCGTAAGTAATGTTTTTCTTCTTCTACAGGCAGGATCAGGGTACCAGTCAGATTAAACTATGTCTTCAAGTTTTGAAAGCTGTCCAGAAATTGGCTCGTGAGTCAAGCACTATGTCTAGAGAAACATGGGAGGTTTTATTATTGTTTCTACTACAGATTAATGATATTCTGCTGGCAGCTCCAACAGTGCAAGGTTTGGGTCTTTACCTTTTCCCCATAACTGTTTATAGTGTGACAATTTAAGAACCTTATCTTTTTTCCTTTCCTACCATTCAAAATAAAGAGGGACTATTGTCATGAAATGAATGGTGTTGAAATAATTATTGTCCAATTCTGATTCTGTTTAAATTCTTAATTTGGAATTGCTACAGGAATTGAATGATACTTCCATTTCTATTCCCATTTGAAGCAGATGCCGCTTTTACTGACATGTTGTTGCTAAGGCCCTTTTACTACCTCTCGTTTATTCATTCAGAGATGCTCTAGGGCTAGGCAGTGATTTCTAGGCTTCAACACTGTCATGGGGAGTGGAGCTGCCCTCTGGCAAGCAGCCATCTTTTCTTGTAATGGTGAAGCTGAAGTAGCAGGCAGAGCTTGTGCCATCAGCTGTGCAGTGCTCCTCCCCAACTCCAAAAATGGGAGGAAAGATGAAGGTTATTTGCTAGCTTCATAGCCAAGGCACCTGGAGATCCTTGGCCATTCAGAGTCTAACAAGCAAAAAATCCCTCTTTCTGCTAAGTTGAATGTAGCCTAAAAGCTACTCAAGATGCCTTCAAACAACAGTGCACAGGCCTGGCATACTGCCTCTCTGCCTGCTTTCCCTTGAGAAAAGGCAGAAAGGGCTTGCTGGGAGAGAAGGGGCACAGGGCTTGACAGGCAGGAGGCTGGTGGCTGCAACTTCTGTCTTGTCCAGCAAGAGCCCTAGCACTGAGAAGCTGAGAAACTGCCCTGGCTGTGGATGCATCCACTTGTTACTGATTTCTAGTATGTTTGCAATCTTTAGGCATAAATTAAGGCTGCCATATACTGCATACCAGTGCTGCATTGTTTTGGAATTCATGCATAAATTAAGATAGGATATTTTCCCCCACATCCATTCCCATATTTCATCTGGTTAGATTGTTCTTTCCTGTCTCCCAATTCTTAAATTTGAAATTCTTACATTTTTAAGTGCATGAACATTCTAGAGTGCTCTTGATGTTCTCTATGATAGATCTTTAGCTGTGTTAACTTTTGCCATCTAATAATACATGAATTACTTATTTTAGATTAATATTTAAAAATAGCAATAGGATTTGAGGTAATTATTCTTTTTAATCATGGAAAGTCTACAAACCCAAGATAATTTTAACTTTACTATCCCATTCAAATAATTTTACACTTTGCGCATCAGCTTATTTTGATAAGATCCCCACTATCCGATTGCTGGATTTCTCCAAGGAATATTTGGAAGTTTCTTCTTCAGTGATGATAAAAAGAAACCCCATAGGTATTTTTTTTAAGTGCTTTTCTCTGTTTTATTTTTTTTGTAGGCGGTATTGCTGAGAATTTGGCAGAGAAGCTGATTGGTGTGCTGTTTGAAGTCTGGTTACTAGCCTGTTCCCGGTGCTTCCCCACGCCACCTTATTGGAAAACTGCCAAAGAGATGGTAGCAAACTGGAGGCATCATTCTGCAGTGGTGGAGCAATGGAGCAAAGTAATCTGCGCCCTTACAGCCAGGTAGCTGAAAACCTATTGCTTTTTTTTCATACGTCAGCCTGCCACTGTACACTAATAATGTAGTTATTTCCATTTTTATGTAGTGTGTTTTAGTAGAATCTCTCCCTTCACCCTCAAAAATCCATCATTTTGCTACAGAAAAGGGGGACTGCTTTTCACTCTCAGGTACCATACTTGACTGTGTCCCATGTATTAAAAATAAGTTTTAAACCTTGGACCTAGTTCTTACCGAGGAGGCAAAAACCTGTGCCTGGGAAGTAATACAGTGGTACCTCCTCGAGTGTCCGGGATCCATTCCGGAGTCCCGAACGCTCGACGAAAGAGACGCTCAACAGAGCATTGCTCTGTGCGTGGAGCAGTTTTGTGCTTCTGCGCATGCGCGAAGCGGCAAACCCAGAAGTAACCTGTTCCGGTACTTCTGGGTTTGCCACGGACGTCCGCCGAAATGGACAATTGAGGCAGAGGTATGACTGTATTTCACAATATAGGTCAGAGCTCCTATGATGGAATGCTCCACCATATATTTTAAAAAAAATGCCTGCACATAGTAAATTGACATGTCAGGGAGAAGCCTGTATTCTGACTCGGGATTACCAGCTCAATGAGAACTTGGCATCAGTGTCCTGTCCAGCCTGGAATGCGTATCATTGTTGGTCAATGAACTGAGGTGGAGAGAAGGGGCTCTTTGCAGTGTGTGTTTTTGTTTTTATTTTTAAGGAAGACCTGAAATAGACCTAATCTATCTGATCTTATTTTAATGAAAGGCAGCGGCTGAGAGAACACTCTCAACATTTTTGTTCTCCTTTGTTTCTGTTTAACATCCTGATCCAAAGCGTGAACTCTTTGACAACTGACATAACCAGACAGTATTTGTTTCTGGTATAGCTTTTTCTTGTCTCTTTTGTATGTAGAAAATGGCAAGCTCTGTGTCTCCCTTGCACAAAACACTTCTTTGCACATATTTTGGTTTCTCTGTTGTCCCTATTTGTATCTGGAGTCAGCTTTTTTTTTTTTTGGGATGTGGGAACTGCAGCATTAATTCAACTCTTTATTGGGTTGAAAATGGCATACTTTCTGGGCAAACCACATGTCAAAAATGATAGAAAGAGCACAATTGTAATATCTCATGTTGATGGTTAGGGAATGGTTTAGGATGACACATGGGCTTCACTCCACTGGCCTCCACCAGTGAGGTGGATTCCACCCTGGAGGAAGCCCCATGCTTCACCTTAGTGAGAGGGAAGCAGATATCGCCAATGAAATATGGATGCATCGTTTATAATTAGGCAGAGTAAAATCATGCAGAACTACAAACTCACTGATAGTCTGACTTTTCCTCCAGATTGCTACGTTTTACATACGGGCCGTCGTTCCCACCTTTTAAAATCCCTGATGAAGATGCCAGTCTGATTCCTCCTGAAATGGATAATGAGTGTGTTGCCCAGACTTGGTTTCGCTTTTTACATATGCTGAGGTACTGTGCATAACAAAAAGCATGCAATGTTACTAGTATATTTATCAAAATTTGATACTTTATATATGTGAATGAGTCCTCTAGGGGGTGTGGCTTATTGGAATC
Organism: Podarcis raffonei; assembly: GCF_027172205.1. Classification (NCBI taxonomy): domain Eukaryota; kingdom Metazoa; phylum Chordata; class Lepidosauria; order Squamata; family Lacertidae; genus Podarcis; species Podarcis raffonei. Next base: position 69,139,575 of record NC_070607.1, read on the forward strand.
AGATGCCCTAGTTGTGGTAGGGATGTATAATATTGTGGCAGATAATGCTTCACAGGTGCCTGTGACAAGATCCAAGTTATAATAGGATCAGTTCCTAGATCTTTCTGTCTAGCTTGCATGTGATAGAGATACAGTAGTACCTCTACTTGCATTCACCTCCGGTTACATGTCCTTTGGGATACATACGTGGCAAACCCAGAAGTATTTTTCTGGGCTTCATCCCACGCGCATGTGCAAAAGTGCTAAACCACGCCATGTGCCGAAGCAGCACCTCCGGTTGTGAATTCCTCGGGATGCGACCGGAGCTCTGGAATGGATCCCGTTTGCAACCAGAGGTACCACTGTATAGTCATTCTGGAATTTAGTACCTGATACTTGTTTGCCTTCAACTATTCTCCTGAACACCATGTATAGTTTTGCCCTTCAACATTTCATTCATGGCTTCAGATACTTTTCGTTTGCAATTCTGTATACCCTTCATTTTGGTTCCCTTCAAATATTTAGCAGCTACACACACTGAGTAGCCTATTTTTATGTACCTTATTGCTTCCTTGTCTCTTCAGTTGCATAGGGTCTTGCAATACTGTCTCATTTCATACTCCTCAGCTAGAGGCAAAGATCATGTGCCCCAGGGTAACTGCTGCTAATAGTACTTTTAAATTGCAAAAGACTTCAGCATTTTTGTTTACTGGGTGCAGCTGATCACTGTTCTTATAAACAGATGCTGTCAACTTCTTTAAAACTTCCATAAAAGTTAAAGCAACTTTGAAAAGTAGTGTGAGAGAAGGTAGCTAATAAGAAGAAGAAGTGGATACTTGTGAAATATTTGAAAGTGGCCAACATAGTACAATGATTTGTCTATCTTTTAATTGGTAGGTTTAATCTTAGAAAAACTACTTGTTTTTTGACATCTCTAACTTCTAGCAGATCTTTTTTTTAAAAAAATGAACATTTTAAAATTTCAATATTTAGTGTATTTTACTTTTTACATCTGTTAAATGTATTATGATTAAACAGAGTCTTTTCTCTCCCTCGTAGTAATCCTGTGGATTTGAGTAATCCAGCAATTATAAGCTCAACCCCCAAATTTCAGGAACAGTTCCTGAATGTGAGTGGAATGGCTCAGGAATTGAATCAGTATCCCTGCCTTAAACATCTGCCTCAAATATTCTTTCGTGCTATGCGTGGGATCAGTTGCTTAGTGGATGCATTTTTAGGTAACATTTTCTACTCTTAATTTATAGGATGTTACTTGCCTTTTGTAAGCAACTCAAATAGATGTTAATACTTTGTATTGGTACATCTAATATTTCAGATGTTTGTCTGCGGGGCTGTTTGTGTTAATCATTATTTTCTCCTTGTCATCTGTGCAGCAACTGTATTCTATTTTCATCAGTTGGGAACTAGTGACTTCTGGACCAAATTGAGCTCCCAGTTCTGGTACCATCTGCCCCTCTCACCTATCCAGCCCCACAATCTCAAAATAGGTTTGGATGAACAGCTTTGGGGGCAATGAGGCCCTTGCAACAAGATATTGGGGTTTGATCTGCAACCTCCCCTATTCCCTTTTTGGGGTGGTCCCCAGCAAAACTAATTCCTAAATAGGGCTCCCATATCTTGCTTAGAGGTTCTGAAAAGTAATTGATAATATGTTCAGCTAGATGCCTTAAAACTTGTCATGATTTCAACTTGTTACCTCCCATAGAATTTCATTCTCATGAGTTTCTCAGCAGTTGTGTTTGGTGTTAATTAAAACTGCCTCTTCTTGTGAAACCATAAATGCTTTTACTAAATATTCATTTTCCTGAAAAACTGCTTTATGGAAATGTTTCCATTGCAGTACATAATATAGTAGCAATATAATTTCTTTTTTCTCCAGGAGTTGCTGTCTTTACAACCAGTGGGTGTGAAAGATTACCCAGATATGGTATTAAAACTTGTTGGACTCTCCTGGGTGACAAGAATCTGGGGCAGGGGTGATGATTTTAACAGTGGTTGGGGTTTGCAACAAATCCTGGAAAGCTGCAGTATTCTGTCATGATAGAAATTTTCTATTAAATTGATGTGGTTCTTCTTAAAGATAATGCTTCAAAAGTTTCTGGTTCTATTTTAAAAAATGGTTGGCATACAGATCCTCTTGCAACAAAAAATCTGCTTGGTTGCAGCATTATGGGTTACGCATTTTAAATATGAACAATAGGTTGGTCGTTTAAAAAATAACCACCACCCAAATTGTTAGTATCTCTTACAATATGGTATAAGTCTCTCTCACTGTAACAAGCAGACATGCTATTTTAAAAACATAACTTTAATACCTTGTCCATGATTAAATATGTGAGGTCTTGCAATTAAGGGGTTGAATCCAATGTAGTGCTAAGTAAGTCACTCTGTTAATGCAATTATTTTGTGCAGATTTGGAGGCAACCTGGGGGCAGCGGGTGGGGGAAGTCTGTTGCGTAAATCCTTGCGCTAATGGAATGTGTGCATTGGATAGCACCCAACCTTTCTACTGAGATTTGTCTATATGCAGATTTATGACACAGCTGTGATGAAATGATCTCTGTCTTGAATCTGGGCTGATGGATATTGGATTATGGAGAATTGATTATTTAATTTTTATACTGCTAAATATATTAAAAATATATAAGCGGTGTTCAAAAAACTGAAGCAACAACTGACGACTTAAAATACTACAAAAATACACAGTTACATATAAAAATGTTATAATTATATATTATAATTTATATTTATATTATAATTATATAATATAAAGTTATATAAATCAATATTGGTTCTTTTCCTTCCTAACACACCCTCCCTCTCAGCCTCCAGGTTCTTACTTAGGGTCCAAACAAACTCTCAGCTTACCCACAAAAGTCTCACAATGAGAAGAGTTCTTGGAAACAGTGAACATTGCCCTAGTCTCTTATTTAGACTTGCTCTTTATGGGCAGGCCCAAGGTGGATGCCCACAGCTGTGTCCCATCCGCTGCATGCTCCACACCCTGTTCCAGGTATAGCAGGCCCTGTTGAGTTTTCCAGAGGGTCCAAAGATAGGAAAAGCCCTCCCCCCCTCACTCACAGCTCTTTCTTTGTGCTCTGTCCTGTCCTCCTCTTCCAGCTGCCGGAGAAGGTGGACTCTTTAAGAAAAGTACAGTAAACTGAACAGTGTGGTCCTTCTACTTTGAGGAATGCTGTTTAAAGCCTGTTGCAGTATGAGAGAGAGCGCTTCTTCTTAATTATGAGGAAACCATATAATTCATATTAACATGGCCATTTAATTTTTTTTATTTTTAATAACCAAGTCTGAATTCTTGGATGAATTGTTCCTCATAACAGAATACTGCTTCTTTGTTTATGAAATGTAGCACAGTTCCTTTTCAATTGTGCTAATCATTATACCAAGGCAGATGGAAGAGTACTGCCAATCACAGACTTGTAAATTGCTTCTGTCCTCTTATTATCCATTACTTAAGGTTGTTTTTTTCCTGATATTCTGCTTGTCAGTAAAGAACTGTTGTATGAATAGCATGCACTTGTGACTTGAAAATGTTATAGAACTGTGGGTATTTAACAAACCTGAGTCCTTCATGCATCATGAATAGCGCTTACCTTGATGCAGATGCTTTATACTCCTCCATGAGTAATACTGAAATGTTGAAAACAGAACAAAGAGGATAATTTGCCTGAGAGGGAGATGCAAGCGAGCACTGAGGCCTTGTTATGTAATGTTGCAATGCTATTTACACTTAGCTGGGAGTGTAGGATAGTATAGGTTTGGGGAATGTCAGGTTGGCAGTGGGCCTGTGATACATGAGAATTCACCAAAATGAGAGAGATGAAACTGCAGGACCCTTTTAGTAGCTTTACCTTCTATACTAATCTCTGCTACTACAAATATCTGTGTCACCATTCCCTGTATGTGTACCTTTCTTACAATAAACGAGTGTAGAGGGCCCTCCAAAATATTAATAAGATCAACATTTGCCTGCCTATTAATTATTGTGAAAGAATTGTTTGAACTAATTGCTTCTCAAAGATAAGTATTGTTTTTACTGTCATTTTGCTTTCCAAAGGATTAAATGTGATATCCAGTGTAACGGTGGCAGAAAAGAAATTAGCATTTGTGTTGTTTCACTAGTGATTTCTGTTTGTGCAAGCGGTTGCACAAACGCTTCTTTACCGAGTAGCACACAATAATGTTATAAACAATGTGCACTAGCAGTTAGTAGTATCTTTCAAAAGTAGAAATCGGCCATTTGATACACCAATTGGAGAAGGTTGAAAACAGGGTTTCCACTAGGGGCAGACAAACCAGGAACAGGGCTTAGACACAGAGCTGCTAAGCCAAACTGTGTGTTAGTTCACAGCAACACAGTGGCAGCAGGACCAAAGCTCCAGGAATGTACATGTTTGCTTGTTAGCACTAAGCTATGGTTTGGCTTAACATTATGCCTGACTCAAGCTGGAGGCTTGTCTGGGAGAGATAAGCTGCGAGCCTGGATTTAGACATCATGCTGAGCCAAACTTGCAGCAAGACTAGATGAGGAGCAAATCTGTTGTAGTCTGCTCCCGAGGAACCTACGTGCTTGCTTGATAGCATTAAGCCACCATTTGGCTTAAGCTTATATTCCTTAGCTATCTTAGTTTAATGGAAAGAGATTTATCCTTTTAAAAAAAGTCAATTGCAGCCTGTTTCTGCTAGATCAAAATGAACTGACAGTGGCAATAACATGGCTGGAAAGAAAGTGGCTTTCGGGCGGCCTTTGTTCCTCTTTGCTTCCTGTTGGTCTTCTTACTCTTCCACTTTTTAGGTGCAAATGTGCGTGTTGCTCCCTTTTGAAAGGTAAGCAGCAGTCTTGTATGTAGTTACCTAAATCCTTTCCTCGATCACTTTCCAATCTTAACTAAAAACTAATTTCAAAACAAGATATTTTTTAACACTGGTGCTGGTATGGGAGGAATTAATGGTTATGTGTGCGTTACTACTTTGCTGTTTAAATGCCCAGTGTGTTGGATTTTAAAAGAACTTAATGCTGAGATTTCCTTTTTTCTTTCAGGTATTTCAAGGCCTCGGGCAGATAGTGCTCCGCCCACACCAGTAAACAGATTGAGCATGCCCCAAACTACAGCTGTCAACACAACTCCACCTCACAACCGAAGGCATCGAGCTGTAACTGTAAATAAGCCAATGCTGAAAAACAGCACAGTGAGTATTTACACTTAGTAAAGCAATGGTTTTATATGCTTTACGTAAGAGAAGGTTGTGTCGTCAGACATGACTGAGTATATGACTTTTCAAAAATTATTCTATAATGGGATTATTTCCATCTCTCCTTCCAATAGGCTAACACCGCTCACGCTTCCAAAGTACAACACCAGCCATCTTCCACTTCTCCACTATCGAGCCCAAACCAGACTAGTTCTGAGCCTCGACCGCTTCCTGCTCCCCACAGGCCAAAAGTCAACAGTATATTGAACCTCTTTGGATCGTGGCTATTTGATGCAGCCTTTGTTCACTGTAAGCTTCATAATGGAATTAACAGAGACAGCAGTATGACTGGTAAATATTGCCTTTCCATTCTGTACACTCCCTTCCTCCTTTGCTGGCACTTCCTACCTGCAAGATTAACTCCTCTGGCTAACCAAAACAGAAATCTGACAAAGCAGCATGATTAACTGATGTCCAATATCATGTTAACCTCTTGCTTTTCTGCATAATATAGGAGCTAAAGTAGCTAATTTGTGGTTGGGTCAAATGTTACTGCAGAAACGAAATTTAAGATTTGCCCACATGTTAGCCTGAAGAATATAATAAAGCCAAGGGAAGCCGAGGAAAGCATTAAAAAGCACCACTTTGGGAACAACTTCCCATACTTTGAATCACTTAAAGCAGTTGATGAGTACGGGTGGCAGGCAAGCATCATAACAGGACCTGCCTGCATTATTTGGTCTTTGTTTAACTTTACTTTTGAGAGATAATTAGTTTATTTTTCATAAATGGCCCCACAGTGCATTCCAGTGGTTGGTCAAATACTTCAAGGGTTCTGTAAGTTGTAGCTTTCAAATCTCCCTAACTACTGCACCAATTTCATTTTTTGTTTTCTCATTGTTTTCCTAATTTCTGTTTTCGGAGCTATCCCTAGACACATGACAGAGGTGATCTCCAACTGAGATAAATGAGTTCATTGCAGCAAATTTGTTGTGTTGGGGTTCTTTGCAGGAAACAAAAAGGCTTGTCGTCACGATCATATTATGCCAAAGTTGAATTCCTTGTTGCTCTGCCATGAAATGTTCTATCTGAATAAGACAATTCGTAATAGCAAGGACTAGTGGTAAAGGTGGGGTTTCAAGTCTAGCTAGTTTACATAACTTTCATTAACATTTTACAGCCTGTCTGTTCCCACGTGTGTAGAAAATATATGTCTGTCCTGGTGAATGGCATGTGTAGACCCAAGGAGCTATAGTGGAGAATGAATTCCAGTAGTCCACAGAGCTTGCACAAGGACAGCTCAGTTGCCTTTAGGAAATCAAAGCAAAACCACATATTACATCCTCTAGAGTTGTCCGCTTAACCATATAGATTTAATAGAAATCATATACAACTGTGAACTACTATTGGGTTGAAAGAAAAATTACATCTCTAAAATTTCACATGTTGATCCATTATTCTCTCTCTTTTGAGGTCTTGAGGCTTATTTAAAAGTGTCACAAAACACTTTTGCAAGTGTTTGATCCTATGATGAAAATATAAAACAATTATTGAGTGCAAATGTCAGCATTGCATTAGTCAATATCACTTTAGTTTGCTTTCCTAGCACTCAGATTATATTGAGAAATCTGGCTTTAGGGAGGCATGTGTACAAGAGTATTGAGAGCCATGTTGTCTTTTCTATGTATTGGCCATTTTTCATTACTTCATCTAAATCTGATTCAGTAATTACAGTTCTATTTTGATGTTGTCGAGGCAGTAGCAGTACCATCTTGTTTTTCACTCTCCAAAGAAATATGTGGTGCATAAGGAACTCTTGATAAATTGCCACACATCTTTCTCTGTCCTAGATTTATTGATATAACATGCCCATGGGGTATTGTGGAGCACGTGTCCGTGATTCATAATTTTCACTTGTGTGTTATCTCCACTAAGTAGTCCTGTATCTCCTTAGTTCTTAGATAAGGGGCTCTGGTCCAGTGGTAGACCCCATGCTTTATTATTTGTTTGTTTCAATTCGTATGCCGCTTTTCCATATAAATGTGTCCAGGGCCACAATGGCAACAAAAAACCTCCAAATCAATACATCATTCAGTAATACTCCAAATGCAAATTTACTTCAAAAAAAAAAAAATGACAGCCCAAATGATTCAGCTTGATAATATGGATATTATAATATTTTAAATTCATTATAGAATAAATTATAAATCATTAAAGCAAATGAATTGATACCAGGAAGTTAAAACATATAAACCAGAATGATGAACATTTCTAGTAGTTAGTACACGGCAGTGCTAGTAAATAAAGTGCATAAATTTTTTTCTATAGTGTGCACATCGAACCTAGCAGCTTGGTCATATACTCATATCACCTCTCATTCATCCTTGCAGGGAGCCACAATTTTGTTGACAACAGATGGCTTCAATCACCTCTTTCAGTCTGGCTTCTCACCCCAAACTGCTATTAAAGCCATCAGAAAAGCACAGAAATTTAGATTGTGTATATGAAGCACACCTCTTACATGGGGGGGGGGGCACACCCAGCAGTCCTCCCTTTCCTGTCCGAAAGAATGAGATCTGTAACTAACAAAACAATGAGAGTGCTCACCCACTGCCTTCTGAGGCTTCCCAAACTTCTGGCTTCATTTAAAACAAAGCAACATACGCCTATATACTGCTGTGATGCCCAAAGGGAGACTTGTGACCTGCCAAGGCCCCCCTAAATTTGTCCATTAAAAAAGCTTAAAAAAAATATTAACAGACCAATTCCACGGTCCCCTGTTGTGATTCTGTAATGCCAATTTTGGGGGGAGAACTTCCCAAGACCACTTTAAATTTGTTAATAATAATAATAAATTGGCCACTCCTACACTTTGGTCACACCCACTTTTGGACTTGCCATCTCCCTTTATAATTGAAACATTACTTTGTTCCAATATTTTGATTTAGTGAGAGTTGTGTGTCTTTCCCCCCTGCAGAATTGTAGTGGAAAACTTAAGTTGAGTGTTTCATCACTTTGCAGTGTTACCTGTCTACCTATTTGCATAATCACATACTGTTTGGAATAAGCTTTCCCCCTTCAGTGTAGCCACTATTTTATTTTATTTTATTATTTTATTATTTTTTTAAATTGCTTCAAGGATTCTTTGTCATTTGACCCTTCAGCAGTAGACTAGAAAATGAATCATGCATTGATGAAAAATATTCCCTGATGTTGATGTCTTTTTGTAACCCTTGCATCTGAATAGACAAGCAGTTGTGGCCAATGCAAAGCAAGCAGTTGCTTAAAAGAAGCATTGATCTTTTGCTGTAGGAGGTGTAGAAGGGCAATTCAAAACACCTCCACAGTAGAATATGGAAGGTACCTGTTGACAGCAGCTACAGATTGCAGAACCCTTGAAGAAATAGAGGAAGAGCCCTCGCTTTCTATCTGAATTATTCTCATATTCTTAAGGGTTGCAGGGAACCCTTTGATAGAATACAGAGAAATTAGGTGGCCGTTCATACAATATTTGAAGCCAGGTGGGATGGGGTGGGGTTTGGGGGAGAGAAGCTGTGACCCAGATGTTGGAATGTAATTCCCATCATCCCTGCCTGATAGACAGGCTGGCTGGGGGCTGATAGGAGTTAGAATCCAACAATATCTGGACGGCCACAGGTTTACCATCCATGTGGGAACTGCTTTGTACAAATAGATCTTTGGGATTCATTGAAAACAAGCAATGGGTTGTAGCAGGCTAAGTTTTACTCATAGTAGAACCATTGAAATCAATGGACCTAAATTAGCTATGTCTATTAATTTCTGAACAGGGCTAACATTGAATTCAACTCAACACCCCTCCACTCCCACATGAATCCCTTTTCATGATTGGTGACACTACAATGGGAAAATTTTTCCAATGCCATCTGCAAAGCCAAGCAAGGCACTTGGCTGTTTTTATACTAAGAAACTAGCAGGCTGAAACAACGAGTCTCTAAGATTATTTGCAATCTTCTAGCTTTCCCTTTTCCACAAAGTGAGGATAAGCCTGAGTTCCATTCTACCCTGTACTTCTTTTGACTAAAAGGAAATGGTTGGGCCATCTTGAAGGTCTTCCTGTATGGAAATTTCAGATAAGTAATATGTGGAACAATCAGACAGTGGTGAGCTGGTTACTTGTATTTTTTTCTCCTCCACCCCCAATGATTTCCTTCTAGTGCAGATTTTCAGCTGGTGCTATATGAAATAAAGCAAAATACTGCCTGAATTGTGAAGGGGCAATATTTCTACTACAAATATTGAATGTACATTAATATAGATACCTAACCCTTACAGCAGTATATTTTTTCTAACTTTTGTTCATTGTTCTGCATGAAATCATAATTTTAGACCCTAATGCTAATTTCTTGTGTGTTTAACAAGCCTACTAGATCATAAGCTTTGAATCAGTTTTTCAAAAACCTAAAAAGCTGCTTAACTTGTTGTTACAGTTTCACCATCTTTAAAGTATTTTATAACTACTGCTGTCCTTTGATTTGTTTCCATTTTATTTCTATTATCTTGCAGCATCTTTTATCCAAATTCTTCTTTCTTATAAATCTTGTAAGTAGGAACTAGTAGCTTCTCTTTAATTGCAGTCATTTTTTTCTTTTTTCCATAATCCCATTTTTTTTTAATTTTTATCATCATCATCCCTTGTAGCTTTTGCTCTTTACATGGGAAAGACAAATAACTGTGTGTGGCTTTTTAAATGGGGAAGATTGTTGGCAAAAGCAAATTAATCTGCCTGAATCAGTCCCATCATTTTCTGTACTCTAGTCTGTGATCATGTCATGAACTTAAGGACTTTGCACTAACCGTGTTCTTTTCTTAAAGCTTATTTTTATACAGAACTAGTATTTTGATTTGTATGCATTTTGCATGTAGTTTCCCCCCCTAATTATAATAATTTGCTGGATAGTTTATTCAGGACAAAAATGGCTCATGGGAAGACGCATAAAGATTTGGGCTTAGCTTTACAAAAAAAGATTTTTTATTTTAAAAAATCAGTGAAGAATCTTTTTTAAAAAAACGAATACATCTGACCTTGGCGTGCTTCTAAATTGTCAATCTGTAAAATTTGTAACATCCAACAAAATCATGAGCAGAGCTTCTGTTTGTAAGAGTAGCTGATTTAGGCTGCAATCCTATGCACACTTACTTGCGAGCAAGTCTGATTCAAATTCAGCGAGACTTCCTTTTGAGTAAACATGCTTAGGATCAGACTGCAAATGACTTGTGCCCGGAGTTCCCTTAATAGCGTAGGCTCGTTCTTACTTAGTTGCTTTAGGATTGGTGGAATTAGACTTGTGAATATTGATCCAATTTTATAATTCACCTTCTCTAGCAATTTCAAAGCAGCTTTCAGAAATCGGGCAAATCACTATGGAAATGACATTCTTCTTGACCACTTCCTCCTATCTGGCTGACAAGGAGAATTTCTTTGTATAGGGCATCACTGACAATATAGGATTATAAATGTATGAAACTAGAGTTTTGTTGAGGAAAAGATAGAGCTTCCGGGTGGATTTTAAAATAAATTGATTGTGTCTTGTCTTTAACCCAAAGAGATTCAGGCCCAGCTTCCACATATGTGCAGGAGCTTCCATCTTTGCTCTTAGCTTCTGAGGTCCCACCTTTCCACCATCACCCCTCATGCTTCTCACAAAAAGGAATCCAGAAGGTGGTAGGGTTATGGAGCAGTCTCTGATAGAGCATGAAGATCTGTAGACCAAAAGGGGGCATCTTTATATGAATGTGGAGGGTACCAGCATTTTCTGTAGGGCTGTGGATCCTAACCCTTCTTCCTGAATAGCACACCCTGCTCATTGGTGATCGTCCCCTTTAGGATTTTTTTGGTTGTTTTTGTTTTAAGCAGCGTGAGAGGGGAAAGTTCTGAAGTCAACCACCCATTATTTTATTTTCCCAAACACGGTTTTCGTTATAATTTGGCCTATGACTTAAACTCACGAAATTGCAGTCTTAGTTTCTGTAGCACAGATGGTACCTAGAGTAGATTCATGATGGTGTCAAAAGATGAAGGGAGATCATTAGGGCATTAAGATCGATTTGTGCTATTGAAAGCGTAGAACTAGCTTTTCGAATGGCAAAGAATTTATGGAGCAGGCTAAGAAAATGAGTGGCCTAGACCTAAAAAAAAATATTAGGGACTCTATTGAGGGACCTCCTTGTTTAATGCATGTCGCTGGGAATGTGAATGGAGTCGAGGCTTCTGTGCTTGGCAGCATGGATTGTGCAGCATAGAATACTGTGGGAAGAGATGATTACACTTGTGCGTGGAGATTAAAGGGATATAATTTCTCACTTCTTACTGAAGTAGTTAAATGATCCCTAAATGCTTTATAAACAGAGGCAGCAACTCAAATGCAATGAACTAGTGGCTTTTATGATGACTACATTTTACTTGATCTTTGTGTCCCAGATCCCATGAGCCTATTGAGTATGTTGACCAATATAATGAAACTGTGCTTCTCGTTTTGTTTTAGCTATAGCAACACAAGCTAGTGTGGAGTTTCGCCGGAAAGGATCACAAATGTCTGCAGACGCTATGACATCCAATCCCATGTTTGATGCAGGCGAGTTTTCAGACAACTATGAATCGGGCAGAGCAGAGGCATGTGGAACACTTTGTAGGATATTTTGTAGCAAAAAGACTGGGGAGGATATACTGCCAGCCTACTTATCCCGGTAATTATTTAATCTTAATTATCTTCTCAGAAGCCCTGTTCAGGGGAACTGTTCCCGCAGTCTGTCCGCACATGACATCTGCCAATTAGCTCCGCCCTTGCCATCACACACTTGAGCTAGCCTGGCTCCCAGCATTTGTGCATGCCGGAAGTACATCTGCAGGGCGAGCGTGCTTGCCAAAGGCTCTCTCCTTGCAGAAGTTTGCATTGTACTTGCAGGTGCCAGAGGACAAGGCTAGCAGGGATGTATGGTGATGTGGGCAGAGCTAGTTGGCATGGCCCTCCCTGCTCATTGATTGAACACATGAGCAGTTCGCCTGAGTAGGGCTCGAATCTGCTGCTGAGTATCTGTGTTAGATAAGAAGGGGTTCTACAACTTTTGAAAGCTCCTTTGTGCCCAAATGTTCAGGGTTGTATGAATCCTAAGTAGGAGACCCATTGAAATTAATAAGTCTCCTCGGTTTAGAGTGAATAAATAAAAGAAATCTGGTCAATCGTATGTTTGTAGGATAAGTTACTGTCCTTGCCATTTAAGATACAGAGTAATCAGTCAAAGGGGATGAATAGGAGAGGTTACTTCACGGTTCCATTTTTCCCCCCGGTGATGAAAATACAATATTTCACCCACAATGTGCTTTTTTCTACCTAGGGTAGAACTTAATGTAAGAGAAATAGAGCAAATAGAAACACCTTGATCATTATGTTTCAACAGCTGTATTGGACAGTGGAAGAGAGTGGGTACAATGCGGCTCATCATGATAATTGCCTTTATCTTTATATGCATTTAAATACAGAAGCCCATGTTCATTTTTTTAATGTCACTTAGAGAGAATGTTCAACTAAAAGCAAGCAATGCATCCTTTATCTGAAACATTAAAATGTTGGGTAGAGCTATGTTATGGGTGACAGTAGTAAGACAGAACTTCATATTGAGCTTTCTTCCTATTTTCCATGTAATTTTGAGCAAAATGTTGTGGCATTTGTGTGTATTTCCCCCTGTTCTGTATCACATGGAATACTATGTTTGGGTAACTGTGTCTTGGAAAGAATATTGTAGAACTGTAAAAGGTGCAACCAAAATAATCAGAGGGCTGGAGCAACTCCCCTGTGAGGAAAGCTCAGGGTTTGGGCCTTTTCAATTAAGGAAATTTCTTTGATGTCTGAAGATTATTTACACTACTCCAAAATGTTAGAGAGACTCCCCTGAGAACTGAATGACATTTTGGTACAGAATAAGTAATCAAAATGTCTGAAGGACATTTATTGTGCTGATCAGCCTATGTGTCTTTGCTTACACAGACAAGGTGACAGATATTGTTATATCCACCAGAAAATGCTTCTGTGCTTCTGACCCAGTCCCAATAGCATTGGATTACAAATGTTTTCTTTCTTACAACTCATTAAGCCTGTCTTTCTCTGCCAGATTTTACATGCTTTTAATTCAGGGTTTGCAGATAGCGGATTCCGTTTGCCATCCGGTTCTGGCTAGCGTTATTCTAAACTCTCCTGCATTATTCTGCTGTGACCTGAAAGGGATTGATGTCTTAGTTCCATACTTTATTTCAGCCATGGAAACTATATTACCTGACAGGTAATTATATATATATATATATAATTTTGTTTTTCTGTTTTGTCTTTGTAACTGAGAGAGAGTGAGAGAGCCTGTCTAGGTGGCCTTAAGAAATTGCTTAATTTCAGTTTGCTTTTATGTGTTCCCACTTTCTGCTTCATTGACCATGCTGTGAGCGTTCCTATTTTCAAGAAATAGACAGGTAGCCTTGGGAATCAGATTAGCTTTAAGCCATACAAGTGCTTCAACAGACCACGTGCATCTTGCCCATGTAACAGTGCAAAGCTTTGAAACATATTCAGATTCTGAGGGAATGTTAACTGTTTTAATTCCAAGTTGGGGATCTTGCTTTTTAGCTTTAGGCATAAGTACTGCAATCCCCTATGTTGCTTTCTGCTTACGAATTCTTACAATAAAGTGAACACACTGGGCTCTTATGCAAAGCCAGCGCTACCAGGACATCAGAAAACCCTGAGGCACACACTGACTGTTTATGACATAGGTGAAATTTGCGCAGCAGCTGCTGTCCTTTAAAAAAGGGTGGTTTTTGCTTTGAAATCGAATGTGTTGGTGGCGATTTTGTTTAAAAACTGTTTTTTTGTCTTCAGGGAACTCTCAAAATTTAAAACATACGTGAATCCTACAGAATTAAGAAGAGCCTCTATCAATATCTTACTCTCCTTGTTGCCACTTCCCCATCATTTTGGAACCATAAAATCAGAGGTAATGTATTAGTTTTTCCGTGACAATTTATATAGTTTTAACTTGGGCATAATGTATGCTTGTACTTTCAAATCAACAGTTAGGACGAGTTACTTCTGCAATGATGTTGATTTTTTAAAACTTCACTGCTGTTGTATAGGGGGGAAAGAAAGACATTCACAGAATGGGTAATTATTTGTGGTCTTAACATAAGAGTTCTTGCAGCAGTGAACATATGCTTACAAAGGAACACTTCAGGATTTGAAAAAGCGTATATTACACTGTTAGGCGTAATATAGGACTCAGGCGAAAATCTAGGTTTGTTGGGCATAAATCAGGTTTGTTGAGTAAGAAAATTGTGTTATACTTCATTGATTTGCTGGTTTCATTTTGCTAGTCTGTTTAAGGGCTCCATTTGGCATTCTTCCTGTGTCAAGTTTTTCACTTTATTTCTTTTTTGGGTGGGGCATATATTAGAAATATTAAATGGCACTAAAGTAGATATTTGTGAAATTTGTAAAAGTCATTAAGAATACATGATAGTACTCCTCGTGCTAATTCATGCATATGACTACAGATTATAAAAAACATTTATTATTTTTCAGGTTGTTCTGGAAGGAAAATTCAGCAACGATGAGAGCTCATCCTATGATAAACCAGTAACTTTCCTTTCCTTGAAACTGAGGCTTGTGAATATACTAATAGGAGCACTGCAGACAGAAACTGATCCCAACAACACCCAGATGATACTAGGTTGGTGTTTCTACTTGATCTGTAGGATGTGCATTTGAAAATGTGCATGCCCTTGGTAGTTTACAGTTTACAGTAGAATTTACGAGCGCAGAGAGAAAAACCGCAGCCAACCAAAGCTTCCATGGTTGAAGGAAACAGCAGAATGCATCATAGCGGGGCAAGCCATGGAACTGATTAAGAGGCAGATACAGTAACAAGTGGCCAGGAAGCAGAGAGGGGAGTGGCCTGGATGTGGCTTCACTCCCTGAGAATAATACAGACCAAGAGAGTGCCACAAGTATTGGAGTTGGTACCAAACAGTGCTACACGATTGGCTCTTCTGGATCATGTTATTCCTGGGATCAGCAGAATATTCAAGGATTTTGCCCTTAACCTCCAAGGGGGTGCTCTTCATGTAAATGTTCTAGCCCTACAATAATTTAGCAAGTATTTTAGCAATGACTCCTGTCATTGTAAGGACCATTGCTATGTGAAAAAGAAGAAAAAATAAAAAGGCATGTGTTTGAAGATATCGCATGTTCTGCAGCGGGGGCAGAACTCCGGCACTTTTGGACAATGGCTTTGCAAACATCATATTACTGAACTGAAGGAATAATTTGGCTTATGGTATGGTATTGGTATGGTGGCCGGGGACAAGTTCTAGAACCAATAGCATTCTAGTTCAGCCTTGTTTTACAAGGCACACCTGTTTTGCCTTTAAAACTGAACACCATATTTTTCTGAGCACTCTCTACAGTTTTAGCTCTCGTTGATTACGTTCCTGTGTTAATGTATGCCATTCTCTGTCTCTTTTGTTTTATCTAGTTCTGTATTTCTGGGGAAATCTTCAAAGCTGCCTTTTGCTTTTGGCTTATAATGTTCATATAAATTATATCACTGGGTTAAATTCAAAGCAAATAGATAGATTTGCAACTTCTGCTGTAACATTCCGCATTATAAATTGCATTCTCCAGGTGCCATCCTTATATAGGCAGGAAGGCACCATCCATACACAAAAGGGAGGTATCAACAGGCTTATTGCAGAGCTGTTCACCCCTAAAAAAACCACAAACCCTTAAGGAGGAACTCCAAAACAGCCCAATGAAGACTGAACATGCTCAGAGCAAGCAGAAGTAAAATGTGGGGGTGGAATGGAGTATCTTAGAGGGCATGGGTGGAGGACAGGAATACTAAACTGGTGCATCCCATTCTGCAACATTTTGTTTTAGGACCCCTTTGTATCATTAGATTTTTTTTTTCTTTCCTTACGCTCTAAATTTGTAGTAGCACATAAATGTCTGATCTTTTCAGAACATTCCCTCTGGGCTTTCACTGCAGTGACTTTTTTTTTTTGAATTTTTTTATTTTCAATGCAGAATCATAACAAAAATTACAAACATTGAATCCAAAATAATACTGTACAAACAAAAAGACAGCAGTCACTTATTTTTAATGCAATCTGAATAAGAATCTTAGTGGAGTTTTTGCAGAACACTCTGGCCTTCATCTTAAAGGTAGTGAGACCTCAAAGGAATTGAAGGGGTGATGACTGCAATAAGTCATACTCAGTGGGTTTATTCTAACACTGGATTTCATCCAAAAGTGTCTCTTCATCAGCTAAAGTGGAATTTAAGTGGAAAGGAAGTTTATAGAAATTTAGTTGAAAGCAAGTTTGTTTAGGGCCAGGTTCAACTACTTGGTTCCATAAGTGGAAGCCAGCACAAGGTCTCCTCCTTTCCTCCCCTGCAGCCCTCCCTCCCCTAAGCCTCTCCCAAATCCATTCTAGGAGGTTGGGAGAATAGAACTGATGGGACGATCTCCTTAGTGCTACATTTTATTCTACACTTAGACTTGTATTATGACATAAAATTTGGATCATGATTGTTAGCTATCCTAGATCAGTATCCAGTTAATGCATCCCACTTGTGCAATGGGACCTCCCCCCTTTCTCTCTTGCCTGCAGCCTGTAGGATTGGGGGAAACTGTAGAACAGTTTTAGCTAAGGTTGGAGAGGTGGGGGGTTCCACTACACATGGAGAAATCCTTGTGCTGATGGAGCGTGACTTACTACTGCTTTGCATACAATCCCAAGTGTTAGGTATACCTATATTATTTTTAACCCACTTAGAAAAATGTTAAGATGATAAAATGTGAAACAGTAACAGTGTAGAAACAGCAAAATATAATTTGAAGGTGGAGGACCTGAGACCTTCTATTTTCCTAGCAGATTTCCACTGATCTTCTCATTGGAGTGGGATTTGTCAAACTTCGAAATTTCTTTCCAAGTTGTTATTTACTATTTCCAAAAATAGGGATCATAGCCCTCCTGTTGCAGGGTGGGGATGGGTGTTACTTGATGGATTTTCACAAAAAGATGAGGTGAGTGTCCATCTGGCCAGTACTACTAAAATACCAATTTGCTAGATGAAACAGAATTTTACCAAAATTTGAGGTAATTCTCACAAAATTCAAAGCAGAGTATTCACACGTATATCATTGCCCTTGGATATATTGGTATAAGGGGTGTTTTTTAAAAAAAAATTGTACATACTTTAAATACAAAATTCTATCATTTTTAACTCTACAGGTGCAATGCTGAACATTGTGCAAGATTCTGCGCTCCTAGAAGCCATCGGCTGCCAGATGGAGACGGTAAGATGGGTTGTTTTCCTTGTTTTGGAAAAGGGTGCCAGATTCCTTGTTGGGTTACATCAGGTTGTCGCATAGCCAGAGCACAAAGGATGCCTGACTCAGTTGTAGAAAGGTAATCTTCAGCCCTTCAACAGCCTGTTTTCTAACTTGACAGAATGGCGGCGAGAATACTGTCTTGAAGAGCCACAGTCGTACTAACAGCGGCATTAGCACGGCAAGTGGAGGAAGCACAGAGCCCACTACTCCTGACAGTGAGAGACCAGCGCAGGCTCTGTTAAGGGATTATGGTAAGGAATTGAACTTTTTAAACATTTGCATTCATGCCCTGGTATGCAGTTCCCATTTTTAAAATGATTTTTTTTAATGCTAAGGAGATTTCCATTTGAAATAATGTAGACAGCTTGTAGTCCTTAAGCAAGGGGGGGGGGGAAGCAAGGGAAAGAGTGTAACAGATGCTTTATTATGAACTAGCAAAATCATTATGATGGGTTAGTGAGGAAGGATTATGGGTAGCAGTGGGAGTGCTGGGAGCATTCCAACTCTTTATTTAGTCAACCCACCAGTTCCCTTGCTGCAGCTTTTCTGTTCCTTCACCTCAATCCCAGGGACTGCCACCACTGCTTTCTCATTAGACTAAAAGCCTTCAAGATACTGCCTGATAACACAGGATGTAGTTTGGTTTCTCTGAGATGATGCCATTATCCGTGACCTCTTCTGCTCAGCTGCTCCTGTGTCGGAGCACTCTGACCCCATTGCAACTTCAGGGAAGATAAAACTGAATATATCATGTGGTGTCCCAGTTCTTCATTGTTGCTTCAGTTTCATGCACTTTGTATGTTTCCTTCTATCGAGGGCCAATTATGGAGTGTCGGCTAATTGTTGTATGCCATGTTCTAGCGCTCCAGTTTTGTGCCTGCTACAAATGTGTTAAAAAGCAGTGTCCTGCAATTAAAAATTAAAAATTTGCTACAGAAAGCGGGAGAGCAGTACAGTATTTGTTTCATCTGCAGCAGTTTTATACGTCTTTCTTCAGCAGTTGAGTTTAACCTGAAATGTCTGTTTTGACAAGAAATGCTTCTGTTTCACCTACTTAACCCAGTTTGCTGTGAGATGCTGCTGTTTTATGGTTTGTCGTATATGTGCCTGGGGTTCATAGTGACTACCCAGCTGTCTGGATTTATACATGTCTAAATTTGATAAACCAAAGTGCTCAGTCAAGTGAGGGTTTGAAGCAACCTAGGTGGGTGAAGGCAGGAGATCCCAGACAATCAACTTCCCAGAAAACACAATAGGAGCCTACATTCAAAGTTTAAAGGGAGGAAATTGGCAAACAGGCAGTTCTCCTTCCTCTACACGGAAGATTCCTCGCCGTTTTTACTTGGCAGAAACCTCACCTTAGGGATACCACCTTTCTTAAGAGCAGCAACCTGCCTCAGCTACTTAAATATTTAAATAGCTCACTCATGCCACTGCCTGTCCTTAACAGGCAGAAAACTTAGCACCCAGATAAAGTACCAGGTAGGTTATTGAAACACAGGCAGTTGAAGGTCCAGGTAGACTCTTCAGAGAGTTTCCCACATTGTGCCTTTGTTGAAGCAATGCAACATGTAAGCTGTTTTTGAACCCAGCTTGATTTTGAACCAGATGCTTTAATGAAGTGACATCACCAGTCCATTAACTAAAACCCATACAGGCTGCTTGAAACTGATTATTTGGCTTAGAAATATGGAGACAGTCATGATCAATTGACCCAGTTTTGGACATTCAGCTAAATTGTTGTTGTTGTTTACTACTACTACTACTACTACTACTACTACTACTACTACTACGTGGTTTTTCACCCAAAGGTCTCCAAGCGACTTACAGCAAAGAAAAATATATAATGCATAATGCAGTAGGGAAAAGGAGGGGGGAGAATCAAATAATACATGATTTTCACATCACAAGCTAACTACATGTTAAATGGAAATGAATCCCAGCAGTGTTTTTAAAAAGCAGTGAAGCTTGAGGCAAGGGAAACTTCAGAGTAGAGAAACAGCAGGGTTCTTGCCTAGTCCTTTCATTACCCATAATTTATCCGTTGAGGAGGGCAGGGCTTAGTAAAGCCATTTCAGAGAACCGATTTGGAGCAGATAGACAGGATAAAGCTCACTCATTTCTGCTGTAGAGATCCCTCTCTCAGAATTGCTTGGCTTTGCATCAGAACCAGTTCTGTGGATATATAGTTAATGAATATTATTTGTATAGCCCCTTTTCTCTTCAGATCAATTAATACAACCAAACAACAACAGCAACATTCATTTTGGAATTCAGTTCCATTGTGATCCTATCTTTTTATTTTGTATTTTTGAGCCTAAGCTTATCCTTCCAATAATTTTTTTGAAACACTTAATTCTAACTATGCAGTTTAGGAAGATCAGTTCTCTAGAATTTTATTGTTCTATCCTGAGGGCAGAATTCACATGCTGTAGCACCACATATTGAATGGACAAAGATAAAGATAATGAATTTCCCTTTCTAAATTTTCATGTAACAAATTTCTGGCCGTAATTAATTGAAATGCTGTTTGAAACTGTAACAAATTGGTTTCTGATTTATCAACATTTATAAAGTGACATTTCCCAGCAGTATTTTACAGCATCAGATACTTTGTTTTCAATGAAGTTCACTCTGACATGTTTAAGTGTCTCTCTTACCAAATAGCAGTGGCCTTAAAGTGCATCTGCAGCTGGCAAAACCTGCTGGATTAACATAGGATAAACAATGTTTTGGAGACATCAGTCTGAGATATGGAAAGCATTTGTGTTCCCAAAAATTTCTTTATTAATTTCTCAAAACAAAACCAAACAAAACCCACATGCCTAAATCAGTAAATAGCTTCTTTAGTTAACATTCATAGTCCAAAGAAGTTACTTACTCTGTGTGGATTGTGAATGTTTTGCTTCCCAAATGGATGTGTTTTCTGTGTGTACTGTAGCTGCTTGAGCTTCTGCCCGATGGACTGCTTTGCTGACTGTTACTAATGCTTAGTTGTTTTCCCTCCCTGTGGTGTGTGGTATTGGGGTTTATATCCTAGCTCTTCATACAGATACAGCTGCCGGACTCCTGATTCGCAGCATTCATCTGGTAACACAAAGACTCAATGCACAGTGGCGGCAGGAAATGAGCATCTCATTAGCTGCACTAGAGCTTCTTTCTGGTTTGGCAAAGGTGAGCATCAGGCAGTCTGTTGGGCTATGGGATTTGGGCTCAGGTTTTCTGTCTCTCCCAGCCACAAGTTCTTACCTGATGATAATTGTAGAGAGTTTTGCCACCTCTTTAGTGAAAAGAACATCTGGCAGAGCTGGCAAAAATAATTTGTTCTGCGCTGAGGAGCCAACTCCTCCCACACAGTGTGTGATTTTTGTTTTTCCTCTTGGAAAAGAAATTGCCCTGGATAAATAATTCAAGGTGAAGAGTATGTTTACTGAAATAAAATAAATGGCTAAAAGACAGCAGGGTTTTTGTCAATCCAGCTAGCTAGAAAGGCACCAAATTCCAGCACTCCTTTGTGTCTCTTCTTTCTATATCATCATTTAGCTTTTCAGTTGTGCTTTTACGGCTTCAGAGAGTATTGATTTACATTGTTTCTTAGTTTTGTTGTTATCAACTGCAAGCCTAATTTGATAGGTTTCCAGCTGAACATCTGCCTTTGCTGCTTGCTTCAGGTGAAGGTTGGTGTTGATTCTTCTGACAGGAAGAGAGCAATTAGCTCTGTGTGCTGTTATATTGTGTACCAGTGCAGTCGTCCAGCTCCTCTCCACTCCAGAGATCTGCACTCCATGATCGTAGCGGCATTTCAGTGTCTGTGTGTCTGGCTCACAGAACATCCAGACATGCTTGATGAAAAGGCGAGTGAAATCGCACTGTTTATCTATCTATTAATGTGCAAACCACATTATTTTTCTCTAAACGTTAAAAAAATGTCCAGAACAGCCACTCCTACTTTCACCGGGTATAATAATGTGTTCCCATGGTTTGTTTCTAGTACCAGACTAGAGGCTGTACAACAGAAGTGTAAAACTCAAGTGGGCTGGAGGATCAGATTTCGCCACCCAGCCCCGTTTTCCCCATCACTGTTCACTTGTAAAATATCAATTTTGACAGCAGCTCATCTACCTTAATTAGACAGTAAAGTTGCGGGGGAAGGTGGGCATAGAAATGGTTCCTGTGGGTCTGCCAAGCTTTCTGTTCTTAAATATTTATTAGAGTTAACAGATCACCAAAAAGTCTGACGCACACACATACGGTGCTATATCCTAGAAGCCACAAATGTAAGCGTTTGTATACCCCCAAATCCAGCTATCCTACTTGTCAGATGCTGCTACTGTGGCATAATGCAGTAGGCACTCTTTTGTTAGCAGAACAGTAGTGTGATAGGGTGCCGAATTGGGAGGCCTAGAGGGTCTAATTTTCTTTTTTAAATTTATATGCTGCCCTCCATCAGAGGATCACAGGAATACAGTATAAAAACACAAAATACATGACCTAATAACTAACAAAGCAATACCCCCCCCCCAAATGTGAGCACAAGTTCTCTGTTTGACACTTCTGGTGCACTCTGATCTCTGCCTCTGCCTTCTCCCTCTTGGAGTTTGAGGCAACACTCCACAGACTTTCTGTTCCATCACACTCTTCCCCAAATTCACCTACCAGGATGTGTCAAAGAGGGGGGGGGGAAAACCAGCTTACAAAGTCCAGGAACCACGAGTGAGATCCTTTAACAACACAAGGGCTACATTCCTATAAGCTAGTGTTGGATAGCATCTTGTAGATCAGGGGTAGACAACATGGTGTCTTCCAGATGTCATAGATGAACACTAAGAATATATGAAAGCAGTGTAGAGTTCTTCCAAAGATTTTAGTCCTCATAAGTACAGTGAATTTGCCAGACAGCTGAACATTATGGCTTTTCTCTATCCCCAGGACTGTTTAAAAGAAGTATTGGAGATTGTGGAACTGGGCATCTCAGGAAGTAAGTCCAGGAACAGTGAACAAGAATTCAAGAACAAAGGAGATAAGGAGCCCAATCCTGCTTCCATGAGGGTGAAGGATGCAGCTGAAGCCACTCTCACATGGTATGGAAAATAGTTCAGTCGGCTGGTGGTAGGAAATTGCTTAATTTAGAAGTGAGAGTCAGGAGTATTAGGAAATGATCTTTCGGAAAAGTGGTTTTTATTTATGTAGGTTCTAGGAGTAGAAAAGGTGTTAAAGTCCTCTGTGTGTTAAATGTTGTTTTCTTTGCAGATGAGCAGGATTTTGTCTGTTTCTGCAATCTTCTTTTGAATCTCACTTGTCTGTCTGTAGTTCTAGCTAACATTACATCATCAGTGCATCTGACGAGATGTCATAGCGATGTGCGAGTGTATTTTTCTGTGATATGTATTTTGACTTGGCCATTTTCTTTGGTTTACAGCATCATGCAAATACTTGGAGCATTTCCTTCACCCAGTGGCCCTGCCTCACCTTGCAGCTTGGTGAATGAAATCACATTAATTAAATGCTCCCGTCTTCCTTCCATAAACAAATTCAGCTTCCGCTACTTCGTCTTGGACAACAGCGTCATCCTTGCAATGTTGGAGCAGCCTCTAGGGAATGAGCAAAGTGAGTCTCAGCTGACAGGAGGGTGATGGTAAAAATTTGTATGCCGTGTTATCAAGTGTCTACCTGTTTCATTACACTGGTGTCCTGCTCTACAGAACATTGTGGAGTATTATGCAAAGTATTAGGAAACTCTGGCACAGTAAAAATTCAGACAGCAAGAATGTTCACATAATCACTGGGTATACAATAATATTTTTTATAATCTATGCAAAATCCAGCCTTCCATTTTCTCCAGATATTTCTCCATTTCCAGTGTCTCACTTTCATAATACTATAAAACGTTATCCTCCCCACACCCCCCAAAAAGCCCTCTTTTTAAAAAATCCTCCCTGGATAGATTTTTCCATGTAGTGAAGTCTCTGGTATGGAGCTTGGCAGATCAATACCTGAATCTATAGTTGCCTTTTTATTTAAAATATTTATGCTTTGACTTTCTGAAAGCCAGAAACATATCATAAATAAAACTGCAGCAGACTAATCAGTAGCAGTCGGCACAGAACGAATAACCAACAAAACACTTGAAATTCAATAACCTGCCGCGAAAGCTATTGGACAGCACAAATTAATAAGTTTAACCCACCTCTGGAATAGAACAGATTTACCTTGCCACCTGAAAACTAATCTAGCAGAATAAAACAGCCCTCTCTGGAAAGCTTGTTCCAGTGTTACATATTCACACTTATTTCAACTAAAGTCTAGATGCATACAGTCAGTGTGCTACTGAGACAATCTAAATGATGATCACAGCAAACACTGGAAAAACTCCCTCGAGCCAAGCTCTCTGTTGAATATTCTGTCTCTGTTGTGCAATTTGAATAAATTATGCAATTGAGTCTGAATTTTCCATGTTTTGCTAACTCAGATTTTTATTCTCAAATAATAATACCCTTTGACCATCCTTGCACCAGGAGGTGAGCTATTCGTAATACTTTTGGGGCATCGAAAGCACTTTGCATACAGTGGCCTGGCTCACACATTGCACTAAGCCAAACAATGGCAGCACAGCAGCAGAACCAACCAGGAAGGAGCAAAGTGGTCACATTCTCTTTGAGAGCCAGCATTCACACTAAGCTATTGCTTGGTTTAGCATGATGTGCAAGCCAGGACATTATCTAGGTAATCTTTTCAACAATCCCATTAGATACATCAGTGCTCTTAACCCCACGATGCAAACCGATAGGCATTGAGATTGAGGGAAAGTGGACTAAGGTCAATTGTCATGCATGAATTCTTACAAGATCTGAATTGGTTTGATAAAATGAGTCCACCCTTTTAGAGTTGTACTGCAGGCACTTAACCTAGTTAAACACAATTTTGGTCTGGCTTCTGTTACTGAGTAACAGCTTCAGCTGAGCTCTTGTAGCTTGGCTTTGAACACCTGAGATGCTCAATGCATCAGGTCATTTTTATTGACCGCATTATTGGCCAGCTTAATCTCAACCCCTCCATCCTTTCTTTCACCTGGTAAACTAAGAGAAACTTCCCATGGTGTTTTCAGTTCCAAACTGGTGGCGAAAGAGCCTTCCAATTCTTCTCGCCGGCAACGGCACATTTCTACCCACAGGGGGCAGGATTATTCTGCTGCTTACAGATTTGTTTGTTCAGCTTGCATATCTGCAGGTAATAGGGCTGACCGTTTTTCTTTGCTTGCTTACACATATGCACAGTTTCATGTTTAATTTCTCACTTCTGTCTTATCGGGATACTTTTTCATGTGTGTGTTTCCTTCTTCAGATGACTTTTTCCCTTCAGTCACAATTTTGATCCGTGGGATGTCCGGAAGACACGCCTGGGCCCAACAACTTTGCCTCTTGCCTAGAGGAGCCAAGGCAAATCAAAAGGTCTTTATCAAAGCCCATAGTGAAAACTATGCATAGTGTTGCCTCCAAACTGCTGTGAGATATATGCAGAGAAAGTAGTAACGCTATACAGTGGTACCTTGGGTTACATACGCTTCAGGTTACATACGCTTCAGGTTACAGACGCCACTAACCCAGAAATAGTGCTTCAGGTTAAGAACTTTGCTTCAGGATGAGAACAGAAATTGTGCTTCAGCAGCGCAGCGGCAGCAGGAGGCCCCATTAGCTAAAGTGGTGCTTCAGGTTAAGAACAGTTTCAGGTTAAGAACAGACCTCCGGAACAAATTAAGTACTTAACCTGAGATACCACTGTAGTCTCCTTGATGAGTTACTAGCTTTTCCACCCTGTCACTTTTCACACCTCTGAGGTGCCTTCTAGAAGACTACAGTATTATTCAGTCAAATGATCAGAGATGGGTACACATGGATGCATGTATATAAATGTACAATATGCACATGGTGTGTGTTGAATGTCCCATTTAATTCAAACATAGATTCATCATATCTAATGGTAGAAATCTACCCTTTGCATGCCTAACTGTAGCTGGAACCATGCAGTGGGGTTTCGTTTTTGTAACTTGTGTTGCTTAATCGGGAGCTCTGTGTGCCAAAAATATATCAGGCTGTGCAAAATAATATTCTTTATTGGCATTTAGTGTGTAAATATTTTCAGACATAGGTGGGACATGTTAATACATACTCTTGTTTCCTAAAAAGATGGTAAAAGCAGTATTCTTTCTACATCTGTAGCTTTCCGTATTTTTCTTCTTTGAATTTTGTATTCAGATTTGGGATACATTCTTAGTTAAGGTCCAGGCAGAGACTACCAAAGTCAGATCAGGATCTCTAATTTTGGGATGGAAGAAACCATTCTGGAAGCTACTATAAGTGTTGCTTTAGCTATAACCTAAAAGTACAGCTCAGTCTAACCACCACCCCTGCCCCTTCTCCAAAACTCTTGACACCTGTTTCAGCAATAAACCATTGTTTCAGAAATATCATGCAATATTTGACACATTTAAGAAAATTGTGACATTGTTCTGTTTCTTGAACAGATGTTTGTCCCAGAGCCTCGTCCTGCACCTAAGAATGATGTTGGACTCAAATACAGCGTGAAACACCGGCCATTTCCTGAGGAAGTGGACAAGATTCCTTTCGTGAAAGCAGACCTGAGCATTCCAGACTTGCATGAAATAGTTACAGAGGAAGTAAGAGACTTGAAGTATTTTGATTTCTTACCCCCTGTGTGTTTCGCTCCACAAAACGTGTTAGTCATTACCTCTCAAGTAGAATGTGTTTTTTCTCAGCGACTTTTACTGCTGTACCTGTACTCAACGTTGGTGTTACTGGCCAAAAGGGTAGGAGCCTGGCACAAAGTGTGTATTTCCATAGCCCCATACATCAAAATGCTCCCTGCATGCTCATCTTATAAACCTAAGTAAAGCATTTCTGGAGCAGATGCTTTTCAGGAAGCTGCTGCCAAAGTGAGCTAAAATGTCCTATTGTTCTTATCCCTGTGAAGGTGAAAAGTCAGCTTGTTGCTTCTGTTAACACTTCTTGCAGCTGTTCTTTGAAATCGGGCACTGATTTAGGAGTGTCACAGTACACGTGCTGAACAGCAGGTGTATCCATCTCTCTTAACCCAGCAGCTGAAGAACATCAGTGGTCACAATTTTATTAGAAAGCTGGGGGGAAATTACAGCAGCTTTTTCAGGCGCTCGTTGTCAGTGCTGTTTGGCTTGGCAAACAGGTACCACCATTTGTCGTAGGCTGCTACTGCGCTCAGCAATTTCTGATGTCTAAAATGAGGGTGTTAAATATATGTTTCAGCTGGAGGAGCGGCATGAGAAGCTGAGAAACGGTATGGATCAGCAAGTTCTTTATGAGAAGTCTATAGATCAGCAGATGGAGGAAGACTGGAGAAAGAAGAATTTCCCTGACCCAGTCACAGAGTGTAAGCCGCCGCCTCCTGCACAGGAGTTCCAAACAGCACGCCTTTTCCTCTCTCACTTTGGATTTCTGTCACTAGAAGCACTGAAGGTGACTGGAGGCTTCCTTTAATTGCTTCAAATGCTGCCATTATTAGAGACTATTACTGTTTAATATTGGGTCCAACCGCTTATAGCCTACATTAGACAGAGCTGTGCAGGAAAGCAGAACAAATTTGGATACAAATAACAAAGATGTTTGTGGCATCCTGAATATTATAAATTTGTTGGTCTTCCAGGTGCCACAAGACTCTTTGTAAGGTTTTCTTTTTCTTGCAAAAGACTTCGCACAGCTACTCCTGAATATTTATCTAAATTACTTTCAGAAAGTCTTAACCATTGTGATGCCATCAGTCTATGCGGGTGTAAGGCTGGCTATTGTATCTACATGGTTTTTTAAAATTGGGTTTATGTGTATGGGCAGAGGGGCTCCTTTTCTTCAGATTTTAAAATTAGGTCCTTGTTTCATTGTTGTATTTAGAAGAAATGTGCCTGTCGTTTTTATTAATTAGTACAATTCCTTTTTTGCATCCGCACACCTCTATGTGTTGCTATATAATAAAGCTGTAAGGCTGTTGTCAAGTTGCAGTTAGTGTGGCTGCCAGTAGATGGCCACAGCAATTCCAGCATCATGACAGAACAGGTGGGAAATCAAGCAACGTGGGTGATAGATGGCACAGCGGTTTAAAGGAGAAGGGTAAGAGGAACTTCAGAAAGCAGTTTGGCAAACTCTGAAGTGCCTTTCCCCCTTCTGTTAAGCATCTCTCCCGTGGTGTTTGAAGAGGGCGGGGTGCGCTTCAGAGAGCAATTTGGCAAACTATTCTCTGAACTTCCTTCCCATCCTCCTTTAAAAGGGGGTTGGAGGGGAGGGGAGGTTTGGGTGAGCTGTGAAGCGATAGACAAAGACATGTATACGAGACTACTAATGTGGGCTCTTCCTCTTGGATCTTCTTTAGCAAGCTGATTGCATATTAACAAATTTAAGTGACTGATAACAATTTATAGGTAACCACAAAAGGTGATTATGTAGAGGTATAAAATCTACGTTGCTTTTTGTTTGGTTAGGAACCTGCTAACAGCAGACTACCTCCTCACCTGATTGCACTTGATTCTACTATACCCGGGTTTTTTGATGACATTGGCTACCTGGATTTACTACCATGTCGTCCTTTTGATACAGTTTTCATTTTCTATATGAAGGCAGGTCAGAAAACAAGCCAAGAAGTAAGTGGCATGCTTCTAATTTAAACTCTATCAAAAAGTGTATTCAAAACATAAATATATATTCTCTTGAACTAGAGGAGTAGAAGAGTGTGTCTTTCACATCACTGGACATGTATCATCACAGAACTGGGTAGCACGATGCTGTGATGGCACACGGTGCATATGCAGTTTTTTTGCATTGCCTAGTCCAAGCTTTCCCCAACCTGGTACCTTCGAGATGTCTTGGACTACATTCCCATCACCATTGGTCAGGGACAATGGGAGTTCTAGAATTGTGGAATACATACTGCCCTGGGGTAGATTACCAGTTAACATCTGCTCCAGTGTTGTTTACTCTGCTAACTAGATGGCTTGATACTTCAGGCCAGCACTTCTAAACACCTTAAAAATGTGCATATATAGCCTTCTTAACTGCACTGCTGGCCTATTTTCTTCCAGATTTTGAAGAATGTAGAGTCTTCCAGAAATGTCCAGCCACACTTCCTAGAGTTCTTGCTCTCCCTTGGCTGGTCAGTTGATGTAGGGAAACACCCTGGATGGACGGGGCATGTCTCAACTAGCTGGTCCATTAACAGTTTCTGTGATGAGGAGGGATCTGAGCAAGGTGAGAGGTGTTTGTGGAGGTTTCTGTCTGCTTTAATATTTTGTATCACCTTAGTGTTCTAGAGAGGGATAAAGGCAGAAGGTGCCTTCTTCCCCCTCTACCCCAAGACCTGGTAGATTGCATGCTCCTCCAGAAGACCACTGCAGATCTGCATTGGATTTGGAGAGGGGGTGACTGCATATTCACCACTATCATCCCATTGTGATTTGGGAAGAAGGAGGTTTAGCACTGCCCCTTTGTCCTTAGGATGCTTCCTTATGCATAGTTTTAGAAGGGCCAGAGAGCTGTTCTTATACTGCTTTTCTTACATCACTGCTGAGATTACTATCCCCAGATATTCTGGTGCACCAGCAAGTGGTATGCAGAGAAGTGCCTGCAAGGATCTCTCCATATTCATCTGTGGAACAGATTCATGAAAGGTTTGGGGTGGGTGTCCTAGAAAGTAGAATAAGTTGTAAAATTTTGGGGGGGGATGATGAAGTGCATAACGAGACTGGAAGTCCTTCCCTTTAACCCCATCTTTTATTTGCTGTGTTCTCAGATGAAATAATTCCTTCAGAAGACATTGGGGCAAGTATCTTCAATGGGCAAAAGAAAGCACTATATTATGCAGATGCTCTTACAGAAATAGCTTTTGTGGTTCCCTCACCTGTGGAGTCCTTAAGTAAGTGTTCTCTGTGTGTATCTGTTGATTCCGTAGCTAATTCCAAAGAGATTTCCTCAGTTGTGTCACAAGTGTATCAAATATTTGCAATAGAAATGGGCGTGCATTGAAAATTCTTGAGTTGTATCCAATGGTGCACCAAGGAGTTCTCCTGGCGCAATGAGTGTTTGCTTTCCTCTCTTCCCCCTGTGTATTTGTTAC
This sequence comes from Podarcis raffonei, assembly GCF_027172205.1. Lineage (NCBI taxonomy): Eukaryota > Metazoa > Chordata > Lepidosauria > Squamata > Lacertidae > Podarcis > Podarcis raffonei. The sequence goes on from NC_070607.1 coordinate 69,169,350, forward strand.
ACCTGAAGTGTAATTGCCACTCATGTGTTTGTGCCTAACTTCTCCCTTTTGGCTTTCAGCTGATTCCTTGGAAAGCAATGCTTCAGACCAGGAAAGTGACTCCAATATGGATCTTCTGCCTGGAATACTAAAGCAGCCTGCACTGACACTTGAGCTCTTCCCCAATCATACAGACAATCTCAGTTCTTCGCAGAGGGCAAGTTTATGCAACATTGACCAATGAAGTGTGCTTGATATGCAAGTGATAGTCTTAAAGTCGAATAGCCTCTTGCTGTATTAAATAATATGAACTGTTTCATGATACACTAAATAATACTTGCAAAAAAAATGTTAATTCAGAAATAGAATAATTTGGTAGGAGCAAGCTTCCCATTTTATAGTAATTAAGGTTCTGTCTTCCCCTCGGGTTGTGTTGGGTTCTTTTTTTTAGGACTATCACAGTTATCAGACGCTTAAAGTACAGTATTTTGTACCTGAGGAAATTTCCCCCAGCAAGTGCCTCCATTGCCATGGTGCATCAGAAACAAATCAAAAGGAATCTAAAATCATTGGAGATGTTTAGGCCTCATCCTGACAACAGTTCAATATTTATTGTCTTTTTAATGAAGTGTTCCCAATAGGTTGTATGCATTATAATTATTTTTCCCGAAACTTTTGAAAAGGACAGTCTGAATTGCACACCTGTAGTTTTGATTATTTGGTGACTGTCTTCTTTTTTTTCTTTTTCTTTTGTATTTCCAACAGCTCAGTCCAACTTCCAGATGCAAGAGGTTACCGCATGGTCGGGCTGTTCCACCAATGGGACCTGAAACCAAGGTGTATGTGGTCTGGGTTGAACGTTATGATGATATAGGTGGGTGAATCTTAGGCTTTTATTATGGAGTTTGCATGAGCAGGCGGGAGCTGACATAAAAGCCTTAGGTTTCTACTCTCCCCCTTCCCTTCTTCGCCTCCTGGCTGGGGGAAGGACTCCACTAGTGTTTACGCTTGGTAACCTGAGCTCAGCATTCTGTGCCAGCCACAGATTGTGGTTTAAAACAGCCCTTGTCAGTTTCTAAGCAAACCATCTTCATAACCCAGGCCCCCATGTCCAGTTCTTGTTTTATTAATTTGCTTGTTTCAGCCATTTGTGAGTAGTATAGAAAGTGTTTTACTTAAGATTATTACAAGAAGCATTGGTTTGAAAAATATAAAATGGGGAAAAATCCCAACTTGTTTGTTTAGAAGAGGCTGGTTCTGCTTCTTCTTGCTCCTCTCAGGGGCAAACTGGTTCTGCAGCAATCCCCCTGGTGGCATTTGGAGGAGGGCTGGGCTGCTGTGGCAGCTGGATGGTGACAATTCCTCAAGCTCCTCCTTTCTCCACTCTGCTCAGGGCACGATGGTCCTTCAGACCAATTCTAGTTACATGTTTTTAAATACCAGTCACTTAACATGATTTGGTTTCTCATTTTGTACTATCTCTTACAACATGAAAAGGGAATATTTAATCTATTGTGAATATGTTTATCTTGCAGAGAACTTCCCTCTCTCCGACTTGGTTTCAGAGACCAGCACTGGAGTAGAAACTACAACAAACAGCAGCACTTCATTGAGGTATGGCCTGAATTTATCCGCATTTCCACCTCTGCCATTTGCATAGAAGTTAATTCAGGTTAATGCATTGCTTCCTGCTATTTCTTTCACTCTTGGAAGTACTCTGCTCACATGCAAGCTGCGTGTTGAGTGTTCATGGATTTTAGTCCCAGCAGCCCTTAGAAAGATGTGTTGGCACTTGAGAAATGTTGCAGAAATTCATGAGTCCAAAGGGTGTGGTTACATGGTCCTTCCCCTTCTTTCAAACACGTATTTTGGGCCCAGAAAACTGTCAGTCTGGTGCCTTATATTCCTCCTATCACGCAATATTTTTATGGCATTGCCCAGATTTTGTTCCTTTAAGTAACATTCAAGGTGTACCCAATTCCTACACTTTTCTGTATTTTTCAAGTTTTTATTTAATTTTGAAAAAATGTTGGCTGGCCCAGCTGTTTCCATTTTGAAATGTTTGCTTACATTGGTAACATTTATGTGTTTAAGGTCCGCCACTCCTGAAAAAGAGGTTCCAGTGATTTTCATCCACCCCCTAAATACTGGATTGTTCAGGGTTAAAGTGCAAGGAGCTACTGGGAAATTCAACATGGTCATCCCACTGGTGGATGGAATGATAGTAAGCAGGAGAGCATTAGGTAGGTGCTTTTAATTAACATTGGATGATTAAGCAACACTGACACCAAACCCTACACATATTAAGTAAAATAGAAACATCACCACCCAACCCCAACCCCCATCTCCCCCCCCCACCTCTTTCCCCCTTTTCTTCCTAATGTCTCAACAAATGAAACTGATTTGTAAGAATGTTACATGGTAAAAATATGAGAGAGAGAGACATTACACGTACTTTTGTAAATCAAGAAAATCTTCAATAAAAATGCATTTAAAAAAACAAAAACAAAACAGAGCTCCCCTTGGAGTAAGGGAGGAATAATGATAAAAAACATTGGGTGATTAACATAACTCGCCTCTTTGGGGCTATGAGTGCAATTTAATAATGCTATCCCTTGCCACATCAGCACCAGGCTACTTCTGATGTTGCAAATTGTTCTGCCTGGAAAGAAAAATGCCCCCACTTCGCCTTTTCCAGTGAAGGAGATAACCTGGAGTGCTTGGCTGGGATTCTCAGCAACAGTAGCCATGTCGAAAGGCATCGGTTTGTGGGTGGCTGAATGAATGACAAACAATCAGATACTGTGTTCATATACCATCTTTGATCTTGTTGGGGAAGGTGTTTTCCAAGAAGGCAGGGAACTGACCCTTTCATACTAAGGCAGAGTATCACTTATGTTTCAAGACAGTCTCTTCGGCCAGATTTATTCCTAAGTAAAGTTGACAACTATGAGAAGATTCCAAACCTCACAAGTGTCGCTGACTTGAGGATGCAGAGAACACTTTTTCCTTTTAGCCTCAGAAAGTCCTAAAAATAACTTTCCTGGGGGAAGAAGTAAGCGGCATTAACATGTTCTTTTTTCCATTTAAGGCTTCTTAGTGAGACAGACAGTAATAAATATCTGTCGAAGAAAACGGCTGGAAAGTGACTCGTACAATCCTCCACATGTCCGTCGAAAACAGAAAATAGCTGACATTGTCAATAAATACAGGAACAAACAGCTGGAGCCAGAGTTTTATACCTCTCTTTTCCAGGAGGCTGGGCTCAAAAACTGCAATCCTTAGACCAATATCCTCCTTGAACAATTAGATCAGAGCTTGGTGTCTACGGTATTTGGGGGGGGGGCCCTTCCCCACCCTGCAAGTCCTGTATAAAGAAACCACAACCTGAGCATGACTTCTGCTTCTGCTGCAAGGAAGAAATGAAGACACAATATAGGCACTTTCCCTGAAAACCAGCTTCACTCCATCAGCTGCTGCAGAGGGACAAACTTTCACCATCAGTCACTATTTAGTAACATGTAGTGGATGTGTAGTAGAGAGAGGGGGGTTAACTGCACTTCTCATAGCTTTCTATGTTGACCTAAAATGCCAGATTCTGAACATAAAGAACTAGTACCTGAAGTTTGGTGCTTGGCTTCATAGCAGGTTGGGTTCAGGTGCATTTTTTCCCCAGACAGAGACCATGAAATTGCAATAAATTATTGTGCTATATCTTGTTTGGTTTGCTTTCCCACCTGCAAGCAGGCCTATTTATTTATTTTTAGCCCCACTCAGAGGCTCCATTTCTGATTCTCCTCCTCTAGATACCAGATGCATGTACCCGTGGGTCTGTTGCTCAAAGTTTCTTTACCTTTGTAGGTTGCAGGCACCCTCTACCTACTGCTGGCCAGTCCAGGATAAAAGCTCTGGGGTGAGGGATGGGGAAGCAAAGAAGGTTGGCTCTTTGAGCTAAGGATGGTCCATTTAAGTCAGCTTTGAGACAAAGAAAAGCCTGTATAGTGGTTCATCCCAATTGTATTTATGACCAGTACATAATTTCACCTGTATCTTATGAATGCTAAAAATGTGATTTCTCATCTGACCAGTCCACCCTTATAGAAAGAAGTGAAATCCTTATCCTGGAAAAGGTGCAATCAGAATGTGTGTCCATCTCTGCATGTAAGAACTAGTTACAACCACCCTTGTGAAATCTGATTTCTGAATTGCAAATGTTCTTTACAGAAAGGGATAGATGCTTCTTTTCATGTCCCACAGTTCGTTCATTCATTTTACTGAAAGAGATGGGTTTCTTTTTTAAAAAAAGGAATTATTCAAACCTTGGCACACCATAGCTGTCCAATGTCATTGGAAGTGAAGACCCATGCAAGTTAAATGTAAGGTCATTAAAAAGTGTACTAGAAATTATCTGATAATTGTTACAAGTGTTTGAAATTAAATGGTTTCATCCTTGCTTTGCACTGATATCAGTCTGGAACCATATATTACATGCATGGCTTCTGCCCAAAACAACCGGCAACGTTGTTCCCACCCTTAACATCTAGTAATACAAAGTCAAGCAGCTTCAAATTTCCCTGGTGTTCCTCCACTTCATTGGCTAATGTGTGTTGTATTACTGGATGTTACTGGAGAGGAAAGAAATAGCTACCCTGTGCAGATTTAAAGAATAAATTTTTAGATCACTTGGTTTTATTGTGCTTGATACTTGGATGCAAGGCAGGGTACCATTTTCTTAATAAAACCTTTATTGAAGCTGATAAAACCTTTTAAAAATCTACCTGCACATTTTATAAATGGAGACCGTGTTTTCCAAAAGGGAATCCAGAAAATAATGCCTTGTGCAAGAACTTTCTGGATAGCTATTTAAAAAAAAGTCAAATTGCATTTTCAGAAATAAATAAGAGATAGAAACCTAGTCCACATTTATTTGGAAACAAGTCCTACTGATTTGAACATATTTGATTCCTAGTAGGCATATAGTATGATATTTAAGCAAGCAAGAATTAAGTTCCTAAGTTCCCAACACAGTTTACGTTTGAGGTTTTTTGATGGTTCTCTTCTCTTTTTTTACCATCAGCCTTGCAGATTAGCACACTTTGCTTTACTGTTGCCTAATTGCAGGAAGTTGCTGGAACACGTTCAAGGATAAAATGTGAAGAATAACTATTTAGAAGCAAACACTCCCAAGATCAAGATGATTCACTTCATAGCAGCCCCTTAGTATTTAAGATTCATCATTGGGGAACCAGTATAATATCCTTACAAGTCTTAACCTAGTACTGAAACAAGGCTGAGAAATTCTAGAGCAAAATTAACTCTTGATTCTTCAGAAGCATATATAATATTAATAATAATGCAAGTGGCTTACAATTGACAATACCATTTTTGTTTTGCTTTATTTTGTTCATTTTTGCTTATGGAACACATGGCCAGTAGTCTTCTGAAGCAAGTGAACTACTCTCCCAGTGTTAGTGAAACACAAGTTGGTGTGTTTCTTTTCAATGTCTAAAATTAATATGGTCTGTTCAGTTTCTGTGCCCAGGTGGGCCCACAGCATAGAATGTAAATGCCAGCCCTTTTGCTTTTAAATACAGCATTGGAATATCCTTTGAAAAACAGTTGACATCCACTTGTCTATTTATTTATTTTTTAAATACCCAGTGTTCCCAGTATGCATAGCATGGAACTTTGAAAACTTTTACCTGTAACTGATGTGTTAGCCATAAAAGACATAGACATGACAGCTTTCGTTTAATTAAAACGTTTACCTTTCTCAATGTTGCTATGCAATCTGATACTTGAGGACAGGAAGCAAACTGTCCATTAATAGAACGTGCAAAAGTAAGTTATATTTTGACTCTTTGAGATCCTGAAGAAAAGCTCTTTTGAAACTGGCCTACAGCAGCAGTATTCCCCTATATCTTTTGATGTAGTTGAATTATGACAAACCAGAGTGGCAAGGTCTGGAGCAATTGGCGAAGGGCTTAGCAAAAAGAAACTTGGTCGCTTTTGATGGATTCCCAGTGAGGCTATGTGTGTTAAAGCTACTCTTTGCTTCATAACGGTTATAGCAAAAATATTTTATTACACAGCACTCCTCTGAGAGGTGTACTTTTTGTTCATAAAAGCTGCCAGGGTGGTCATTTAAAAACCCTAAAGAGCTTCCTGGTTTCTTAGGGAAGATTAAACAATGGAGCCTGCTGCTTACATTGAATTAGCATGCTAGTGTCTTGTCAGCTTGTGGTGTAGGTCCACATATGAAAAATAGGGGCGCATCATAAAATCACTCTCAAAGTCTGGCATGTTTAGCTATCCTGCTTAATTGATGCACAGATTGGAACAGCAAATAGCACTGCTAGTGGGGATGCAGGTTGTTCTGATACTTGCATAGCAGTTACTTAGTACTGAACATTTGCCAGTATTAACCTAGTGCACGAACACTAAACTTAATTGAACCCTCTTAGATACTGTTCTGATCTAGATGATGATCTGCCACATTTAGTCCATGGATTAAATGGCACAACCAATGCATGCTTACCACAAGAGCCGTGCAATAAAAGGTTGAGCAGTTGGGCGACTGCATATAGAAATCAATGGTGAAGCCATTAGTTTGTTTTAAGTAATGACCTGCCAAAACCATCCTTTTGAGTTACACAGACAGGACAGAAATGTATTAAATCTACAACAGCTTTTGAACTGGGTTAGAGGCATGGCCCAGTTTGGTGTTCAAGAGTTTAAATAATTTGCTTTTAATTGCAGCCTCTCATGTTCAAAAACCTTCTGTTTAGTAAAAGAAATTTCAGTTTGTTAAACTCTGCTGTGAAAATAAGGGCCGTATGCTTGAAAATGTTCCCCCTCCCCCAGGAACTCCTTTCTATTAAGCCAGTGTATTCTTGCCCCCAGGAATTTACTTCTCCAAACTTTATAATTTGTTTGATGCAGCCTTAACTTAGCCTGTATTTTATTTTATTTTTTAAAAAACCCTGCTCTTGAGCAGACATGCTGCTCTGAATCCACATTTGTGTTATACTTACTTTTTCTTCCATTGTGTACTTAACAGCACACAAGTGGACTTGAAGTTGTGGCCTAAATCTGCATGCAGGAATTCTTTTGATTCTGTTAATAAAAATACTATGGAGGGAAATAACAGCAGTGATTTCTCCAAACAGCACTGAGCAATTAATGGAAATGTGTAAGGGCTCACTTTCACTGTGTTATCCCAAATGTGTGTGATGTAGTCCTTTGGTACAGATGCTGGTTGTCTGTCTTTGTATGTGTGTAAATGAGAAGGCTTCCAAGTGCACTGATAGCTTCCTGTCCCCTGTGCAGAACTATTGACTGACCAATTAACTGCAATACAATGTTCTGTCTAGAGCTCTCTAAACATGACTGCCTTTGAAAAATTGGTTCTTTTTAGGTCAGGTTGAGGCATCAGGCTTGTAAAACTCAATATAACATTTAAATTTCCAACTTTTGTTTTGGATACCATTGCACAGGATAATCAAAAGAATCGAAGTTTGTAGACCAGGCTTGGTTCTTAACATTTAAGTTGCTTGTTTCCTATTACCGTTTCCTTTGGGTATCTTAACTACCATGTATTATTTGTTTTCACTCTGGTCTCTTGAAGAGATAAAATATTAGGGCTGCAGTATTTACCACATAAACACATACAAGGGTTGTACTCAAGTCCTCTTAATAAAGCATCATACACTTGGAAGTTAGTCATCTTCACAACAATTTCAAATCAAAAATGTCAGTTTTAGTACCTTTTTGATAGTTTCCATTTAAGAAATATAAAGCACCTTTAAGCTGGTCCTTCAAATATATTTTAAATGTAAAGAAAAAATAAAATGGGGAGGGAGCTGAGTGGAATCATGTCTGAAAGAGTAGCTATTTTGTATGGAGAGCAGCTGTAAAGCAGCTGTAGAAAATGCAGCTTGCTTCAGGTCCTCAGTACCAGCCCTATTTTCTTCAGTGGGTCATAAGCTGTTAGGAGTGCCTTGAGGATTGGGCTGCCCATTATCTGTAGCCGCTTCCCAGGAGGGAAGTATACAATTGTCATGCAGTGTTCATAATATTTAGCCCAGGTGGATTATAGAACTATAATTCAACATGAATAGTGAACAGAAGTATAACACGGTGATAGTTACACAATTGATAGAGTGCATCTTTGAAAGACAACTGGGTTTTTGCAGGAGTACTTGGAAGGAGATGGCTAGATACCATGTGCTTAATCATGTACAATTATGTATAAAGTTCTGTATGTTGCCAAGACATGATCTTTTTGTTCTTATTGTATTTTCTGTAAATATTCCTACCACTAAGTTGTAAAGGCAGACTGTAAATACAAAGATGTGAAGCTATGTTCCTCTGTCTCTAGTACTTTATCTCTTGTTTAGGGAAGGCACAAAGGCTTGTTTGTATTTATGCCAACTCTTTGTCTAGAAGAAACACATCAGATCTTGAATGTAACACAATTAGTCAAATAAATTTTAAAGATTATTCTTATGTATGAAGCTGATGGTCTTCAGTGTGTGAGCTCCTTCTCCTGTTATCCTTCATATACAAATGAGAATGGGGAATTGCTTAGTGTCTACGGTGCTTCCAGGTGTTGCTGTTGGCACCAGTGGCAGTAGCATAGAAATTATGGAAGACAAAGATATTTCATTTGGGAAATTAAACTTCCTATCCCTTTTTTTTTAATATGATACAAGAACATAGGGAAGACTTCAATGCCACTCTTCTGATCATCCTGTCGGCACAAGCAATTCTGCTTGCCACATGGGACAACCCCCACACTCTTTCCCCCCTCCCCAATTGTTCTCGAGCTTTTCCTGACCTTCCAGAATGGATTTGGGCGAGGTGGGGGAGGCAGAGAAGGTGGAGAAGCCCTCTTGCACTCTCAGGAGCCCTTGTGCTGGTTTCTGGTAGCACATTGAGTTAGCTGAATCTAGGCCAACAGAGCCCTGCTGGCTCAGACCAAAGGCTCATCTACTCTCGCGTCCTGTTCTCAGATCGGTCAACCAGATAACAATTTCTGTCCTTTCTGTGCTCATAATAATATCCTATTAAATGGTAGAGTTACATTAGTAATCTCTTTTTAAAAAACCTAAAAAGGAAGGTGTGTGCTGTCCCCTTAATAGGCCTGAGGCAGAAAGCTAGGGATTATCTAAGAAGTGATTTCATAGCAAAGACAAGATACACAACAGGGACTTACTCATTCATATTACATGTTACAACGTAGGAAATGGCCTTATGTAGAGACAAACCATTTGGTCTAGCTCAGGCATCCCCAACCTTCAGCCCTCCAGATGTTTTGGACTACAATTCCCATCATCCCTGACCACTGCCCCTGTTAGCTAGGGATCATGGGAGTTGTAGGCCAAAACATCTGGAGGGCTGCAGGTTGGGGATGCCTGTTCTAGCTCATAACTGTCTACAGTAGCAGCTCTCCAGAGTTTCAGAGGAGGCTTTGCTGGCCCTGCCTGGAGATACCCAGGACTAGACCTGAGTCCTGAGTGCAAGGCATATGTGCTGCCCACTGAGCTAAGGCAGTGATTCTCCATCCTGTGAAACCATCTGGACCAGCATCAATTTACACCATGAACATGTGGGTTTGTACAACTGATGTGCTATCCCTTGCAAAACGCTGCTGCTGGAGTTGCCCTAAATCACTATAAATCTGTGAATAATTAATCTGATCACAGCTCATGGATAATGCAGGTCTTTAAAATCTCTCAAAATAGAAATTGGGAGATGAGAAAAGTTTGTGGCAGTCCCACTTTGTTAAATTTATCACTAATAATGCAGGGATGGTTTACAAGCAAGCTTAAGTGTACAGACACCTTTTCATTTTTACGGTTTTCAAGCTAATTGCTCTCAGAAGTGCAAATCAATGTAGCTCACAGTCTATCACATAACAGAGCTGAATACAGCTTCTCATTTCTAAAAGCACAACTGCAATGTTCTCAGAAATCTCTAAATAAAGCAGCTTCGCCTTCCATCTAAGTAGCTCAGCCTTGGACCTATAGTTTGCTTGCATGACATGGAGGGCTCTTGCAAGTATTCATGGACCAAAGAAGCCACATCTATTATTTTTTTCTTGTAAAAGTATACACATTCAACTTCAGTGGGGCATTTCCCTCTCCTTAAATGCACCTCAAGGCTCCTATTTTCCAAGATCTGGATTTGACTTTGTATTCATACTGCGCTACCAAAATGCTCACCACTGTGGTTGGCTTTCCCGAAAAAGAACCACACACATAAGCAACAACAACTAATGGAACAGCCCCAACATGGAAAGTCATGCACAAGTCAGGAGGAACATGTGCAGAACATGTTACAGAGCCTGTTTGATTGTACAAAGCAACATCAAATTGTTAAAATGTCCTTGGCTGCTGTTGGCAGGTAGTATTGTACATTTGGTTTAGAGGTATATGAGATGAAGTCCCGCCATATGGCACTAAATGCTTGTGGTTTTTCCTTGCCTAGCATCAACTGTATTCACCTTTAGATCACTCTTAAGGTCAACTTCACCCATTCCATACACTGGAAAAACTACAGGTAAGAGAGGGTTTAGACTCAGCCTCTTGATGTCAATGTCCATGTCTCATTCCCCCCTCCCCGGCCGGCTTCCACAGCCGCTGTTCCAGATTGTTGCTGCCTCAATGGATCTTCCCCTTTCCTTTCCTAGCCCCTCTATCTTTTATGTTGCTGCACATATGCGCACAGCTTAAATCATGGCAATTAAATGTCCATTAAATGCAGCAGCCGCGGCAACAGCACAACACAGAGAAGGAGTGCTCTAACGGTGATATGAATTCAAGAGCTTTGTCAAAAGGAGTGTGGCTGTGCTGCTTGAGTCCATAGATCTCACATGCCTGGCCATCTGTACATTTGTGTTCCAAGTGTTTTTCCTCATGCAAGCCAGGTGCCTTAAATATGGCTATTAAATATTGACAACGTACTACAAGATTCAAAAGACCATGGGTGGTTCTTTCAGCCTTGCTTTCATAGAGCACACTCTTTTCCTGCAATGCACACTGCACCGAAGTGGTTCTTGTGCAAGGGGAAAGTCTGTAACAAGGCAAGATATCTGTATACTGCAAGCATTACTCTTATCACACCTATATTGCTACACCAGGAATAAAAAATGTCCCACTGCTATCCCTTTTTTCACTGAAACCTTTCACAGATTTGCTTGTCTTGCTTGACTAGGAAGAAGGATGCTACAACTCACACAAATGCTTCACTGCATATCTGTGCTAGTTTCTGGGTTAGGTTTGCCAGGAAATTTAAAACTGCTGTTTTTAAAAAACCTCCATCAATGAACTTAGCCTGACTTGCGTCTAACACTAAAAATGCTCTATGCAGCTCTGCAGTCCCCTGGCTGTCAATGGTTATCAATGGCTGCTTTGCTAATGTTTTATTTTGAAATAGGTACAACCTGCTCTGTGAAGAGGCAGGTGCAATTAAATTCTACTAGGTGTTAGAAACAAGAAGAAGTTATACCAATTTAAACAAGAAGATAATTGGGATATACTTATTGTGTGGATTTAAAAAAAAACAACAAACTGTGCACAAAGACATTAAGAATGTATCTCTGTAGTTTACACCACTGTTTTCTCTTTGCAGATGACTGCCAAGGCATTATGTGGCATTAATCTTAGTGCCCAAATGCATTCAAATTCTGCGTGTGTTCTTAAAAGCAGTCTTTCAGATTTCAGAATAACCATTTGTATGCAAGCACCTATATTGCAGAGCACTGAAGTTCCCTGTTTTCTATAAATCAGCATCTAATGCTGTGCATAAATGCAATTTGTCCCAATGGAGTTTTGCTGCTGTGCAAGAGCTGTGGCACTCTCAGCTATGCCCAAATTGTACCCAAACTCACCAGCACAATCCAATGGTCAGAATGTTGAAGGGATGCAAATACTTTCTAAGATATATTGGACTTGAGGGGAGGGTGGGATATCCCACAAAAGTGACCCATATTGACAAACAATTGCTTCAGAGGATAGTTGGTCATAATGTAGAAAATTATGAAAGCCCAAGAAGCATGGCATTACAGTGCAAAATGTTTTTTCTGGGCAAGAAAGCATTAAGCTGATCAGTTTATAGCAGAGCAAATATCCTGCAAATGGTTGCTCATTCATTGCATCAAAAACATCTTAAATTAACTTAAAGACAAAGGATGATAGTCAACATTAGTCACCCACAGTGAGAATTACTCTGAGAATGAGTAACACTGGATGTTGTCGATTTAATTATGACATAAGTTTTCACTTTTTAAATCAGATTCATTACCTTCAGCTGGAAGATCTATACATGGATGAGTGAAGAGGGGCGGCGAGGAATCTTTTCTTAAAGAATTTCCTCTGTTTGGGAGACAATTGCATTTTCCTGGCATTCAAACAGGGCTTGGTCTAAAAAGACAGGCAGTTTCAGGTTAGTACCTAGAGCATTTTATTAATAAATGAAACATAGTGGGTTGTAGCCAATATTTTAAAGTCTGGGTCTATTATCATTAATATTGGGTTGACTACATCTTACTGTAGCTGAGTACCAGCTAGCAAAGCAACTGCAATTTGGAATAGCAGCTACATCACAGCCAATAAACAACAGAACTATCTCCCCAGGCTCAATTCAAATTGCTGGTTTAAGCCTTTTAAAACAGTGGCTGGCAGGAGATAGATTGGGATCTACTGGTAGGTCTCTTGCTGACATGTAGACTTTCCTCATGCAGATAGACAATGGCAACACATGGGCATGTGTGATGCCTAATGCCAAGGCAGTGCCAGCAGCATGGCCACATTGCTGGTACAGTGGAACCTCGGGTTACAAACGCTTCAGGTTACAGACTCAGCTAACCCGGAAGTAGTACCTCGGGTTAAGAACTTTACCTCAGGATGAGAACAGAAATCGCACGGTGGCAGCAGGAGGCCCCATTAGCTAAGCTTAAACCTTAGGTTTATGCAGATGACACCCAGCTCTACCTCTCCTTTAAATCAGAACCAGTGAAGGCAGTGAAGGTCCTGTGTGAGTGCCTGGAGGCGGTTGGAGGATGGATGGCGGCTAACAGATTGAGGTTGAATCCTGACAAGACAGAAGTACTGTTTTTGGGGGACAGGGAGCGGGTTGGTGTGGGGGATTCCCTGGTCTTGAATGGGGTAACTGTGCCCCTGAAGGACCAGGTGCGCAGCCTGGGAGTCATTTTGGACTCACAGCTGTCCATGGAGGCGCAGGTTAACTCTGTGTCCAGGGCAGCTGTCTACCAGCTCCACCTGGTACGCAGGGTAAGACCCTACCTGCCCGCAAACTGTCTCGCCAGAGTGGTGCATGCTCTAGTTATCTCACGCTTGGACTACTGCAACGCGCTCTACGTCGGGCTACCTTTGAAGGTGACCCGGAAACTGCAATTAATCCAGAATGCGGCAGCTAGACTGGTGACTGGGAGTGGCCGCCGGGACCACATAACACCGGTTCTGAGAGATCTGCATTGGCTCCCAGTACGTTTCCGAGCACGATTCAAAGTGTTGGTGTTGACCTTTAAAGCCCTAAACGGCCTCGGTCCTGTATACCTGAAGGAGCGTCTCCACCCCCATCGTTCAGCCCGGACACTGAGATCCAGCGCCGAGGGCCTTCTGGCGGTTCCCTCATTGCGAGAAGTGAGGTTACAGGGAACCAGACAGAGGGCCTTCTCGGTAGTGGCGCCCACCCTGTGGAACGCCCTCCCATCAGATGTCAAAGAGATAAATAATTACCTGACATTCAGAAGACATCTTAAGGCAGCCCTGTTCAGGGAAGTTTTTAATATGTAACGCTGTACTGTTTTTAACACTGATTGGGAGCCGCCCAGAGTGGCTGGGGAAACTCAGCCAGATGGGCGGGGTATAAATAATAAATTATTATTATTATTATTATTATTATTATTATTATTAGGTTAAGAATGGTTTCAGGTTAAGAACAGACCTCCGGAAAGAATTACGTTCTTAACCAGAGGTACCACTGCAACCAGATGAGGCCTCCCATGACAATTACTCCATCCATAAGAAATTCCATCTAGGCAGTTAACCAGAAGGGGGAGTTAAGATGCCTTTTTTTTTAAAGGACTTCGATTAGTCTGGCACAGCTGAAGGTTGGTGGTGGTTGTTATTATTATTATTATTATTATTATTATTATTATTATTATTATTATCTTTGTTGACTGGTTGTTTGGTTTGAGGATTTACACCCCATCTTTCCAATTCCACAAGGCAGTGCTCAAGGTGACCTACATAACCATAACACTAATTAACAATGTTTAGAAATCAAACTACAAAGAGAATTAAGCGAAACCAATTAAACAGAAAAGTAGCAGATAAGAGCACAGAGGAGACAACAGTAAAACGATGAACGCCAGGCAGAATAAACACTTGCTACTCACCAGCGGGACACTAGCAAAGAACGTTCCAAATGAACTTCCTGAGGCAGCAGGTTTCACATTCTAGATGCCACTGCAGAAAAGACCCTCTTGCAAATCCCTATCCCTGAAAACCTGGTAGTCAAAAAGGCCTCACCTTTTATTATTTAAAAGTTGTTGCTTTTTATTCTAAGTTGGGGACACAGAAGAAGGTGATTGTTCTGAGGGTGTCCTCTGAAAGCAATTTCACCCCATCAGTCCTCCAAAGTGCATGGGCAGATCCTCTCACCTTGAAGTGCCCTGAGACCAATCCTCCCATATTTCCCAGGCTGAAGGTAAACAAGGGACAAGTCCCTTACTTGCCATCAGCCCGACTCTCAGTGTATGTTAGCTGAGGATTCAGTTACATACTGTTTGCTGTATGGCCTGGGAGTATTAGTCTTTGGTTGAGGGCCTCTCCTACCCTGCACCCTCTCCTTTTTCTTTTGTTCGTTTTACTCCCAGTGCATCTGTAGTCTACTCATATATGGTTGGCGTTTCCAACCCTATGTTTGGTATTCTGCCTAGGGAACAAATTTAGCTGCAAGGCACTGCACAGATAGACACATTGATTAATGGTCTGACTCCATATAATATGGCCCACAAGAAAGAATCAAGCTATCTAATCCAAATCTAGGAAGCTGCCTTGGACCAAGTAACGCCCTTAGTCCATCTAACTCAGCATGAACTAGCAGATGCTCTCCAAGGATTAAGATGAGGCCTTTCCCAGTCCTACTGGAGATACCAGGAATTAAACTTGAGTTTATGTTCTACCACTGACTTACAGTGCACTTGTGATGGGGCTTTGCTCTGAAGCATGGTTAATCAAGCTCTATACCAAAGCAGCTTAATTTATTCCATTCAGAAAACCTGGAAGAACAGAACTTTCCTGTACTTCTGTTAAGCTTTCTCTCCAGGGTAGTTTCCTGGGCTCTAGAAGCTGCATGACTGCTGCATGACCATCTGGCTCCTCTGAATAATATTTAATATAAATTTAGACACAGCCAATGTGCCGGTGGTTTAATTGTGTGGTTTAATTGAGCAAGACTTACACTAATTTACTTAATAACATTTTAGCTGTTTGCTTAGCTGGAGGAAAATGTGAATATTATTCTTGGTTGAAGCAATTCAGATGGGTATGAGTCTTCAAGTTCGGCAGAAATTGTGTTTGCGGGCAATCTCGTGGCGAGTGCAGTTGTGCGGGGCTCACATCTGTTAATGTTGGCAGCGCAGAAAGCATGAATTATGAACTCAGAGGCTTCTATGGCTTAAGTCCCACCCTACTTATGCATAGAGCTGCAATGAGAGTAAGGTAATAAGAAGTGTTAGAGTGAATTGTACCAGTTCATATTGTAGATGTAAAGACACATTTTTCAGTGTTCCCCACATCAAAAACAAAACAAAAACCTCTACAAGCAAAAACTAAAACATCAGGGAGAACCATTTAATTAGGATTCTGCTGTCTGTTATCTACTTACACATATATATTACATAGGGAACATTTAAAAATGTGATCCTCTACCCTGAAATTTGAAGTAGTACCATCCATTCTATTAACTCAGAACTTTACCACAACCATGTTTATTCCTGTCTTGGAATTGCGATTTGAGTTGGGCACCACAAGACCTATTAAATTACCCTTCCTAGTCTGGTTCAGTTTCCATGTACTAAATGCAGTTATCCAGATAATTCCATTTTCTGGAATGATAGTAGAAAGCTATTATCATATAAGCTACATCACCCACTAGATGGTGCTGTTATATATACCTGTACATAGGGTGCTTTGGCCTTGTATACCTGAAGGAGCATCTCTACCCACATTGTTCCGCCTGGACACTGAGATCCAGCTCAGAGGGCCTTCTGGCGGTGCCCTCATTGCGAGAAGTGAGGTTACAGGGAACCAGGCAGAGGGCCTTCTTGGTAGTGGCGCCTGCCCTCTGCAATGCCCTCCCATCAGATGTCAAGGAAATAAACAACTATCTGACTTTTAGAAGACATCTGAAGGCAACCCTATTTAGGAAAATTTTAAATGTTTGATATTTTATTGTGTTTTTAATATTTTGTTGGAAGCCACTTAGAGTAGCTGGGACAACTCAGTCAGATGGGTGGCATATAAATAAATTACTATTACTATTACTATTCCTTAGTGCTTAGCTTCGTTTTATGTAGGTACTGGGGTGTGAAAAGGTTAAAGATACATGATCTAGAACCCCCAGAATCTGGCAGCAATCAGGAACAACCCAGAACAATATTCAAGGAGGACCCAGGGCCCTGGGGGAGACTGGCAGAAACACAGCTTGGCCTCTGAAGTAGAGGCAAAACAAACCCCAAGTCCCAGCATCTTAAGAGGCAAACCAACATCCTTAAAGTCAGGAGAAGTGTTCAGTTACAAAGGAAGACTCCTAGTGAGTAAAGTGCAAGTCCTCACAAGGAGAACCTTCTGCATAAACCTCTAAGGGGCTTCAGCTAAGCTCTGGGTAGGATTCTGGAAGCTATTGGCTTAGAAGCCTCAAAACAAGACTGGAATAATGTCTTCCAAGCCTGTGCACTCACCTGAACTATGGCCATTGCGTCACCAGACCATGGACTGCCACTTGACCTTGTCTTTGTCTGTGCCCTTGCCTGAACTGCTAGCTGTGTGCCCAGTCTCTGGGTGGCTTGAGGGCCTTGCCTAGCCTGGGCATGGCCTAAAACAGGACAGTGAGGCAATGGGGAAGTTGGCATGGTGCAAACACAGTGGCAGAGCCAATCTGCCAGTGTATTTGCACTGTGCCAACCTCCCAGCTGCCGCTTCACTCTTCCTCTCTGTAAGCAACAATGACCCACTTGCCAGGAAGGCTAAGGATAATATAGCCGAAAAACACACTATCCCCTGGAAAGGCTGTCTCATTAAACATCAATGGATCTGAGTAACTCAGAATTTGAAAGATATGGTTATATTTCACCATGATAAACTTATGAATGAGGTCAATAATGATATAAAAAAGTGGATGCAGCGCCAAATCTCTCCTTTTATTTTCAAACATTCCTTTAAAAGTAGTGAACACTTTGCTTTCAAACTGGCAAAAGTTTATGTTAGATTTTTTTGTGGAATTGAGAAAGCCCAGGATCACAGCCAAAACACTGTGCCAATAAGCTTTCACAGGCTGCCTTCCATTTCCTTATGTTACATAGAATTAAAAGTGGCTGTGCCATCACTTTTGAAATTTTGGTATGAAAAGACACAACAATTAATCTTGAGCAAAAAGATTTGTCAGCATATTAAGAACACTTTCTGTCACTGAAACAAATAAGATCTTACTAAGATTAAAATATATCCCTGCTAGGGAAATGTATTTACTATATGGCAAAGATTTAAAAGTCAATTTAGCCCTGGTTTATCACCTCTCATGACAATATATTACAATGCTGAAATGGAAAGAGCTTTTGGGAAATATTAAACCTTGAGAGGACCATGGTTGAATCAAATGCTTTTTTAAAAAATTTATTATTCAATCATATAGAACTTCTTTTTTTCAATTCCCACAGTTTAAAAACACAACCAATAGTGCACCATTTGCTGAGAGACTGTGCAGATTTTGAACTAATAGTATCTACTGAACAACTGAAGGTCATAATTAGCTGCTTGTCCAAGTACTTATTACCACCCAAACCATAACAAATAAATACCAGCTAAAATGGGGATGAGACCCCAAGAGAAATATAATTGGACACTTGGAAATGGACTTGCAAAAATATCCTCTAATTTACATTATGCATAAAGCTTTTATAAGTTACTATCTGACACCAGCAAAACTGCATGCAGATTTTCCAGTTGTGTACAGAGACACTACACACCCACCCACCATATATATATGAAGTAAAGAATGTCAGGTCACAGTAGCAATATGAATAATCCATCAATCCTTATTGAAACATATATACAGTGGTACCTTGGGTTAAGAACTTAATTAGTTCTGGAGGTCCATTCTTGACCCGAAACTGTTCTTAACCTGAGGTGTGCTTTTGCTAATGGGGCCTCCCGCTGCCGCTCCTTCGCTGGTGCATGATTTCCGTTCTTATACTGAGGTAAAGTTCTCAACCCGAGGTACTACTTCCAGGTTAGCGGAGTTTGTAACCTGTAATAAGCAATCCATATGTCCAAGTCGAAATCCAGATGAGATCACTGATTATAACATATAGTTTGAATTTAATTTTAATAGAAATAAAAAAGTATAATCACATATGGAGTTCTAATGTTGCCTTGAATGTTTTTTTCCTGGATTTTCTGATATGAATACTTTGTCGTCAGCCTATAAATTGATTTTACAATAATGTTATATTTTAATCCAATTGTTTTTGTATTTGATCTTATAGTTTCTGCCAGCAGTTCTGTTAACAAAGTGATTGGTATTATTTATGCATACCAATGCTGTGAGATTAGTATAAATCATTCTAAACCAGCTAATGAATTCAACACCCAGCCCAAATCTACTAAAAACTTGAAAGAGGTCATGCCACTCAATCCTATCAAATGCCTTTTCTGCATCAAGAAATAATACAGTTGCAGCTTTTGCTTATGAATGATATTTATGCACTTGTATATATTTGTTGCTGATTTTCACCTTTCATTAATCTTGTTTGGACTTCATGTGTGTAATTATCTATAAAATTATTTAGCTTCTTAGCCAAGAACATACACCAGATTTCAAAGCATTGATTAAGAAGGATGATAGGCCAGCATGACTGTCATGAACTAGCAGGATGACAGGGAGGGGAAGAGGATCCCAGTGAGGGGTAGCCAGGACTGGGACACATCAGGGCAAGCAGGGGATGGGCAAGGAAGTATTCACAGGGTGGTAGAGAATGGCAAGGGGATGAAGGTCAATGCACAGGAACCAGGGCAGCAGGATACATCACCAGAGGCAGAGGGGCCCCTGTCCCCACAAACATGACAGGCTCTGAGGCATAGGGAGCAGCAGGAGTGGTGTTCTAGGAAGCTGAGGCAAGTAAGGGCCCACATCCCAGCTCCTGAGCTGGTCAGGTGGGGCTAACTAGCTCTGAAAGTAGGGGTGTGATTCCTCAGCTGGAGTAGTCTTGGAACAGGTGAGGTCACATGCCTCAACAATCACAGATGCTGCGATCAACATGCAAAGTACAAAAGGGAAGCAGAATTTGTTTGCTATATCTATATGATATACTGTTTCCTCCATCATGTAGATGTCCCTTCAGATTTTGGTCTTTTTAAATTGAACTGATTACAATTCGCCTAGTTATTACCTTTTAAAAATATACACTGAAAGTCTAGTTGTTCCTGTACTGTTTCCAGATTCCTTGTGAAAATGTCCCTTTATGCTACTCCTCCTATTGTTTTATTTGTGAGGCAAGTTTTAATTATTTCCTTTTTAAAAAGGAAGTTTTTATATTAAAATCTTTGTGGATTTCCCCCAAATAGTAGCTTGATTTAGTCCTGCAGATTTTAGTTCTGAATTAGTTATGAGGATCTTGCTTGAGCTCAGCTTCATTAGTCTTTTTTTACAACCACCAATTCCTTCCTTAATAACACCTTTAATCCAAAGGGGCACCCCATCTGTACATTATCTTTCTTTCTTAGAGTCAATAATTTAAATGTTTTTTAAAAAATATCCCAGAATTTATGTTTCACGTGTTTTCAAAGGATATATTGCCCAAACTTTCTTCAAATGGCTTCCTTCACTCTGTTAGTGATCAAGCATATAAAAATATCTCTAGGTAACTTTTTCCTTTTTAAAAAAGTCAAAATTAATTCTGAAAGCAGCTTCTATCACAATAACACATTCATTAACAACTCCCAAATAAGCTTTCAAAATTTCCTTTTGTGGGTTACCTATCCCCTTTTTTTTCCAGGACACGTCCTCTTTTTCATGGGTATGTAAAATGAGTCATCATAGTGATCCAAGCAGAAGTCTGCAAATGTGTCCCCTTTTTTGCTCTTCAAAATATGACAACCCTACAAATATCCTACTAGATCTTACAGTTTAACTTCTTCCTGAATATTCCTTAAAATTATATTTTCTGGATAACAGATCTGATTTCTTCCTTTGACCTTAACTACCGGTATGTCATCCTTATGTTCATGCTGCTTGCATCTTTTAGCTGTAACTTTTGTTGCTCTTTCTGTTTTAATTCTTCAAGATCCTCACGATACTTCTGAACTTTATTTTAATAAACATTTTAGAGTTTGCTAATTGTTTAATATTCTCACTCAAGCATTCAGTTTTCCCAACCCACCCTCACTAATTACTACCCTTCTATTTTTCCTCAACTGCTTTTATTGCAACTAAATTCTGTTGCTTTCGTTATACATAGTGATTCCACATAAGCATGGATTTGCTATGTGGTAACTATAGGGTAACTGGGACATGGATGGTGCTGTGGGTTAAACCACAGAGCCTAGGGCTTGCTGATCAGAACGTCGGTGGTTCAAATCCCCTCGACGGGGTGAGCTCCCGTTGCTCGGTCCCTGCTCCTGCCTACCTAGCAGTTCGAAAGCACATCAAAGTGCAAGTAGATAAATAGGCGGGAAGGTAAACAGTGTTTCCATGTGCTGCTCTGGTTCGCCAGAAATGGCTTAGTCATGTTGGCCACATGACCCGGAAGCTGTACGCTGGCTCCCTCGGCCAGTAAAGCGAGATGAGCGCTGCCAATCTGAAAGGAACCAAAGCTGTTGCACAGCTCTGCTGTAGAAATTCGTTATTTGTCTTTGTGACATGTTATCATTGTATAATATATTGCATGATACAATTGTCAGTCTGTGTTGTGGTGGCCTCGGGTGATTATCCTGCATGCATATAAACCACTGTTTGTATACATATGGAAAGCCCTGATTCTGTAGCTTTGTTTACATCAACCAATCACATAGGAAATCCCATCTCTAATTACATGTTCATATAAGAAGGACACGATGCCTCTCTGACAAAATTCTGAGCTGAACGTTCCGGCAAAGCATTCACATCTGTTAATGGATGTTTGTGTTTGCCCAGAATGTTCTCTTCTCTGCAAAAGGAAAGGGGAGGGGGAGAGCTAGGAGCTGCCACATCAAGAGTGCTCTGAGTGTTAAAGCCTTGTGCACAGATGATGTTAGGTTCTACACATCCCAGTATAAGGATATCCATAAGCCACGATGAATCGGTGACCAATGCAGTCCACTTGTGCAGGTGGAGGCTGCCCAAACAAAGATTGTGTAGGTAGCCTGTTTCCAAGAAAATGGCTCTTCTCCACTCTCTGCTTCGTTCTGCAGTTCGTTGCATGCCGCATTACTGCCTTCTTTTCTCCAAGAGCCAGCGGCAAAGTGGAATACACATGCTGAGCACATGGATATCAGGGGAGTCGTTTCCGTGGCAACAGAAATCATGTGACAGGAACACATGGAGACCAAGAAAGTTGTCGCTTAGCAACAATAATCAGATAAAAGATCTCTGAAGTTCTCTGCTCACTCACTTGTTTTTGTTTCTGTTGCTGTTTTTTTTAAAAAAAACCACACATTTCAATAGGAAACCCCTTTTATCCTCTTTAAGAGAGAGGTATATCTTCAGCCATCTAACCCAATAGCACGCTAGCATATTACCTCCTGTGGAAATGGAGCAAAATTGAAATAGCAAGGTTCTCCAGAAATCACGTAATGCTTACACAGTGGAGCCCAGAAGGAGATCCTTGTTGCAGGTTTTACAACGGTCACGTAGTTCCTACAGCAGAATATTATAGCAAAGTTTAAATATTATTTGGTTGAATTAATATTTTGAATACTGTATTTTGCAGTATTGTATTCAAAGATGCTTCTATATCTACAGTATATAGTGACTTCAGAGGCAAAGAGACTCAACTTAGCTATGTTTATTAATTCCAGTGGGTCCTCTGTGAGTAAAATGTAGTAGCTGAATACCACCCAATGCTAGGAATGGCATACTTGATAGACTTTATAGGAAGATATAGGATGACAGAGTCAAATAGGATAATCCAAATAACTGTGCCTCCATTCTAAAATATATTTTGGATTAATAACTATGGAAGATGTTTTAATGTTTCACTGGATCTATATTTCCATATTGGAGCCATCATCATTAATAATAATAATAATAATAATAATAATAATAATAATAATATTCCTACCTTGCCCATCTGGCTGGGTTTCCCCAGTCACTCTGAGTGGCTTTCAACAGAATAGATTTAGGCTGCTGCGTACATATTTAAATCACACTTCCCTCCTCTGAAGAATCCTGGGAGTTGTAGTTTACCTATGAGCTACATTTCCCAGAACCCTTAACAAACTACAGCTTCCAATACATGTACCAAAACACAGCAAGTCTTTTAAATTTGCACTTCTCTGAATTTTGTAAATGCAGTTCTCCAGCGAAATAATGTGTGCAAAAAATGCTTTTACTGGCGTAACATTTGCATAAAAATGCAAATATTAGAAAAATAACATAAACAAGTGTTATACTAGGGGGAATTATTCTGCAAATATGTGTATGTTAGAGAAAATCGGATACAAATGTGTATATTAGGATAAATTTGCACTAAAATGGTGATGGTTTTTATGAGGACTCTTTAAAAGAATTCACCAACTGATGTGGAAATGTGAGAAACTGAACTTAAGAATGTCAAAAACTGAAACTGGCAAGCTTTGCCCACCCCTAGTTGTGGGGAAGAAAGTGAGAGGGGAGTCATTTGGGTCTCTGTGCCAGCTTCAGTGAGAGTGTTTTAGCCTCTGTGACCACTAATATCGCATCATATTACCTCAGGACCAATCATTGAGGCAGCACAGGCTCTGAACTAACTTCCACTCATCCCTGCTCCATCCAGTTTCCCCCCTTGCACAGCTAGTGGTCAATGGAAAGTGGATACCTGCTAGTGAAGCAGTAGTGCTAAGCTAGCAGAGCTTCCTTACAACAGTGCAATTTTGTGGTGTAGTGGTTAAGAGCAGTGGACTCGTAATCTGTTGAACCGGGTTTGATTCCCCGCTCCTCCACATGCAGCTGCTGGGTGACCTTGGGCCAGTCACACTTCTTTGAAGTCTCTCAGCCCCACTCACCTCACAGAGTGTTTGTTGTGGGGGAGGAAGGGAAAGGAGAGCGTTAGCCGCTTTGAGACTCCTTCGGGTAGTGATAAAGCGGGATATCAAATCCAAACTCTTCTTCTTCTTCTTTGTCCTTGCCCGTGTACAGGATCATCAGAGAGATCCTGACTTAGCCTCCTGGATGTAACTGGAAATCAATTTATTCCATAAGAACTAAACAATATACAGTGGTACCTCTGGTTATGTCAGGTCCCATATGAAACCTCTATTTTGACAACTGTGAAGTCGAACCGGGTGCCACCCCTCTTTAGCATGTTGCTGATCCACAGACGTTAGGCCAACAAGCAGTTCTAAATTTTTATGGGTAACACAATGGCTATCTTTTTCCATTGGTAGGACCACTGCAGAGAAAAACCTGTTAACTTTCATGACTGGGGTTTATTTTCCTAACATTGCTAAACTATGGCATTCGTTTTCTCTCTTTAAAGTGTTCACTACATATGTGGGCCTGATTCATTATTATTATCTAATAAAAGATTATGTGACTTGCTTTCATGTTTTTTCCCCCAATTACACATTGAAATTGTTACCACTATGACCTTGCAGCTGCTGGATTTTCTAAAATTAGCCGTAATGATGCATTTCTCTGCGATAATTAATTATCTAAACTGAGGAAATTGAGTAGTAGAACTGGTGCACATGCTGCTAATTATCCTTTATTATGTCATTTTTCTATGCAAATAAAGAAATATTATGATAGCTTTAAATATGGTTTTTATTAGCTAATGTTCTTGTTAATGTAGCAAAGAGTCTTTCCTCAATTTAATAGCAAAACATTGGCTGCAGCAATCTTATTTATGCATTAATAAATGATGATTAATCCAAATCAAGTTTGTTTTGTACAACTGAAAATATATAGCCAAGATTGGGCACTTTCCTAACATGAAAGATGAAGATAAGTAATACATGGGCCATGACAAAGATGGATTTTTCTCTTTGCTCTGCTTTTCCCCCTCTTGGCTCTGCCTGTGAAGAACCATGGAAAGGGTAAGTGACTCTGTGTCAGGACTGAAGGACCTTTTGCCCTGCAGATGATGTTAGACTCCAACTCCCATTATCAATCCCCCTTGTCCATGCTGTCTGGGGCTGATGAGAAGTCCAGCAACATCTGGAGGGCCCAAGGTTCCCCAGGCCTGCTCAATGTGGATTGTATGCTATGCTGGCCTTTCTGCTGATGGAAGACAGTGTCATGAACTGGCAGGACAAGGGGAGGAGGAAGAGGGCAAGCTGGGGATGCAGAAAGAGAGGTTGGTGTAGGAAGTACTCATGGGGCAATGGAGATGATGGTGAGGGGTTGGAGGTCAGTGGACAGGAACCAGAGCAGCAGGACCGCTCAACAGAACCAGAAGGTGTCTGCGTGGAATGCCTTCCCTTCCTGTGCAGCAACAGCGCTGAATGTTTTTAGATGTCCCTAGTAGAGATGGAAGAAGGTCCAGGACCTCCATGCACACTGCCCAGGCCTGTGGGCTGGAGAGGTCACTTCGGTGCTGTTAATGCAGCGGTCTGACTTCACCCCCAGAGGCATACTCCATTGTCTCTTGAGCCAGGTGGATGCCAATAGTTTGTCTTCTGCCAAAAACTTTGTTGTTCATTTTGCTGTCCACTAGGACAAAATTAGTTAATTTACATACTGTATTTTTCGCTCTATAAGACGCACCAGACCACAAGACGCACCTAGTTTTTGGAGGAGGAAAACAAGAAAAAAAATATTTTGAATCCCAGAAGTCAAAACAGCAAGAGGGATCACTGCACAGTGAAAGCAGCAATCCCTCTTGCTGTTCTGGCTTCTGGGATAGCTGCGCAGTCTGCATTCGCTCCATAAGACGCACACACATTTCCCCTTACTTTTTAGGAGGGAAAAAGTGAGTCTTATAGAGCAAAAAATACGGTAATTAATTACATAAGTTATGTCAGCATCGTGTTATTCTACCCCACTCATTTCAGTGCAAAGGAAATGTCATAGAAATGGAGGCAAAAAACGTAAGTATGTATCACTTGTGGACTGAAAGTAACAGCGAATACTGATCATATTTGCTGGATTGATTTCTATACTGGATGTGGGACAAATAAGCAAATACTGTATCAACAATTTCCGCTCCTGTTTGTTTGCGTCAGTATTCTCTGACACCCCTAATTCCAAGTAAGGATCTGTCTTTTTAGAAAGATCTCTGGCTTAAGCTTGGCTTTGGTTATTTACCTTTTTACCTTTGCTGTTGCACACTATGATTTCCCCCACATTTAAAGGTTCTGCTTTATTATACAGGTATACTTTTTTTTTTTTTTGCTGTTTTGTGCCCTTGCCAGGGTCCTGGGGCTACCCAAGAAAGCCAGGCACTGGTGTCAGCCTGGTATTGCCTAATGCGGACAATCAATAAGTAGGCTGCATGTATTTTCTGCATGGAGGTGCTTCTCATACAGGAATTTTGTCATCCTTAACATGCACTTCCCCCAACCCCTGCACATACAGTGTTGTTTGGCTGAGAGCTGGAACAATTCCAAGATGGCTAGTTTCTCACTGCTACATTCCCACTGTATGTGTGGTCCTGCTTTCCCTGTGGGAGATGTTGCTAGGCTGAATTAATGCTTTGCAGAGCTCACCAAGCTGTAGCTTTCAAAAGAGATGTGATTATTAGTTGTCTCTTTCAAAGAACTGTGTCTTGCAGGCAGGCAGATGGGTGTGTATGAAGAGGAGAAAACCCAAATCACCTTTCATTGGTAATGATGAACCTTTCCTTGCAGATGCAGTAACTGATGCTATATTATTAACGGATGGCAGATTCACCCAGTCTTCTCCCCCTCTTGCAACGCAGGAAAACTCAACCTTGGGTAAACCGTATTGGTGAAGCGACTCTTCTTCTCTCAAAAGATCCAACTGCTCGGCTCTCAGAGCTCTTCAGTGTGAGCTGCTGTTTGGGCAACTGCCAACCTCAGAGAAACCCACAGCCTCTTCCCCTCACTCTCACAGATTCAGAGTCAGACTCTGACAGCAAACAGGATAGCATCAAGGGATGCAACAGACATAGACACAATGAAAGCAATGCCATAGAGACTATTTTACCCTTTTCTACATGTAGGCATATTTCCTGAACAAATGGGAAGGTGAATGACTCAGCAAGTCATATACAGTACTCAACCTCACTGCTGTTGCTATGGTAACCCAGTGCACCTGGCAGCCTTATCTCAGAGCATTCAGGTGTGTGTGTGTGGTGCTCCTCAAGACATGAGCCCAAGCACTATGTAATTTAACCCATTGTTCACAACCCACCAACAACTGGTACTGATCAATAAAAGCTTTAACTTTGCCTTCAATATACAGTAGTTTCTTTGTTAGTAGTAGCCTGGTAGATCCCTTCCTTCTACAGTGGTACCTCGGGTTACATACGCTTCAGGTTACATACGCTTCAGGTTACAGACTCCGCTAACCCAGAAATAGTACCTCGGGTTAAGGATGAAAACAGAAATTGTGCAGCAGCGGCACAGCGGCAGCAGGAGGCCCCATTAGCTAAAGTGGTGCTTCAGGTTAAGAACAGTTTCAGGTTAAGAACAAACCTCCAGAATGAATTAAGTTCTTAACCCAAGGTACCACTGTACTTCATTTCAGCCAGCCCCAGGATGAGGCTCTGGCTAAGAGGGTGGTACAAAGATGCTTCTGTTACCAGGGCAGGGGCCTCTGACACATGCCATTCTCTGCCTTCTTGTCTCCGCTGAGCAGGCCTCTCAGAACTCGCAAGTAGAATAGTCGCTGCTGCTGCTGTGGTGAAGGAGGCTATCATCTGGTGGAAGGAAATGAGGAAAGACAATCAGTCAGTCAGTCAGTCCCAGTGTGCTAATAGTCAGCAGGGCTGATGGGCCTCCTTGTGGAGCTTTGCCTAAGTTCCCACAGTAGAGGTCTCATCCCCCATCACGGCTCCTTTCCGCTGGTTCAGTGGCTTGTCTACCATTTTCAAGGGCTACTCAGTCAGACGATATCAGGGATAGTGTTGCACCTTCATTATGTCTTAAGCTTTGGTAGGCAGGATCCTGCATTGTCTGATGGATAGCTGTAATGAAGTATGCTCTGGAATGAGGCTGAGGAATTCTATAGTTGTGTAGTGTGATTTGTTCAGCAAGTTTAAGTGTGTCAGTTGCTGTAATATTGCTTACACATATGAAGATTTCATCTTTTCAGTCCTCAAAGTGGTGTGCCAACACAAATCCACTTCATTTGAATGGACCTTCTGTCAGCACAACATCCTGCGGATTGCTGGCTTACAATGTGTCCCATTAACAATGAGGCTAACTTGCTTGATATTAGCTATTTAGTTTGCCATGAAGAATAATATTATCCATGTCTGCAATTCATATTTAATAGCTGGACTAAAATTGCTCTTGCTCAGTAATTCAATTTCTTATAATTAAGTAGTAGTTCAATTACTCAGTATAAATAATAGCAATCCAGCTACTCAGGGCTCATTCATATTAACATCGTTCTCCCTGATGGGGAAAATTGCATTGGGAAACCTCCGCTTCAATATTAAGCATTTTTTGTGAGGTACTTTTTTTTTATTGAAATAAGGGATACATAGTTTTAATAATACCACAAGAAAAGTGAACCTGTGCTAAAAATTTGACAGACTCTGTTTTGCAGGCCAAACTAGGTGATCTGTGAAATGTGTAATTGCATTTCACATTTTTGCTTTTATGTTTGTTTTAAAGCAACCGGGGCGATCAGAATCCAGACTGTGGCATGTAAGGAGAGGATTTAACTCTTTTCGTCTATACTATCGCCTCAACCTTCCTCCACCACCCAGGGATTATATTCTCTTTTGGAGGAAAAGCTATCAGCGGCTGCTAATTCATTTCTAAAACTGAACTGTACTACTAGGAAGCCTTAAAGGGTTTATATGATGCCTCACAAGCACCTACTGGAATTGAGAATGAACCTGATTCCCCATATGCAATAATCAGGTCTGTTTTGACCGGGATTATTCAAGAAAGAGATTTTGGGCACCTGGCGGATTGCTCAATGAAAATGTCAACTCAGTGCTCAGGAGCAATGAAAAGGGTTTATTTTATGTAGGGGATTATTAGGAAAGTGATTGGACATAAAATGGCTGTTATCTTAATGCCGTTCTATAAATCTGTGGCATAGCTACGTTTGAAATACTGAGTGGAAGTTCCTGTTGCACCATCTCAAAAAGGGCATTGTGGTGCTGGAAAAGGAGCAAGCAAAATGATCAGGGGAGCACAGAGCATTGGTAATGGTGGGGAGAGACACACCTGTACCATTCACCATGTTTCTGATGTGTTTTCAAAAAATCATTCTCTTTATCAAGTGTCTTAATGAGTCATTCTATTTATTCAGTGTCTCCCAGCCACCTTCTCTTACAGCTCACCTAAACAGTCTTCCAAGAAGCACCAATGGAAATCCCTTGAGAAAGATCGCCTGCTTCTTTTTAAAATGTGCATTAAGAACATACCCAGTGGTGCGGCTGTCTTTGTGTGTTTGTTTGGCCCTTTCCATGGCAGCATTTTGTCTACATTACAGCACCTTCCCTCCAAGGAAAGACATTTTCTGAGGCTGTTGGGTTTTTTAGTTTAGAAAATAGACTAGCAAGGAAAAAGCTCATAATATTCGGAATGGTTAAGAAAGCACATTGAAAACAAAACGAAACCAAGAATGTAAGGATAGCAGAACTTCGGCATCTTAGGAAGAGGCATGGTTTTGACATAGGCGGTGATATATTGGGAAGCTCAGCACACTTTTGCTCTGAACACTGTGGCTGGAGGGCACTCTTTTATAACCCTGTTAATGTTTTTAATCAATGACTTAAGTAGCCGAAGAAATTCTGTTCTGGCTATAATATTGTAAAAAAGAGAGAGGAAAATATCAATTTAAATACTGCTTAAAGAGAGTGTTAGGCTGCAATCTTAACCCCACTTAGATGGGAGTAAGCTCCACTGAATTCAATAAGACTTGCTTCTGAATAGACATGGTTAGGATTTCAACATTATATGCTATAATATGTAGCCCACCCACTCCTATTTTAGCAATGTGTACCCCCCCAATCAAAACACTTTCAATATACACTTCCATCCCCAAACAACTTAAATGTTTTATTCAAATTGGCACACCTGCCTTGGGTGCATCTGTTTAGAAGAAATTGCTGCAGATTCTGTCGTATTATGGAATTTTGCCCTTCCTTCCTTCTTTTTTGCTTTCTCTTCTTTATTTTCTTTTTTTTTTTTTTTTTGGGTGGCAGGAGGGTGGAATCAAATTTGATAGCTATGCTTACAAATAAATCTGGGAGCAGGCATGTTCCTCCCCAGGGCATCAAGCATCGTTTCCTCTGAGCTGCCACTAAGCACCAAGATGATACATCTCAAAAACAATGCTGTCCTCCTCCTCCTCCTTCCTTGGGGAAGTTGTTGGAAGGAGGAGATTAGACAATGGACAGAGCAGCACTAAGGTGCTATGCAGGCAAGCTGCATGCATAAGATACTTACTTGGCAAGAAGAGAGATTCTTGGCTTTATCAGGCAGCCCTTGTGTAGAAACAAGAAATGAACACAGCACATGCAGGGAGGCAGATATGCTGAGATAGCTGGACCTCCAGTGAATCGGCTTGTCTACAATAGTGACGCCTGCTTCTATAAATAGCATTAAAAAAGCGGAGCAACAGAATGCTGCATCTCTTTCTCTCTCTCTCTCTCTGGAGTGCAGATATCAGAAAAGAATTCCAACTCGCCTTGACTAAATGTGCTACATGCAGTTACCAGGGACTAATTTTGGGAAGTCTTTTCTCACAATATATACCCACACTCACATTTACACTCTCCCCTCCATTTTAGGGTTGGGGGCATAGCTGTCAATGTTTCCCTTTTTTTAAAGGGAAATTCCCTTATTCCGAATAGGATTCCTCTCAAGAAAAGGGAAAAGTTGACAGCTGTGGTTGGGGGTAGTAATGGCAAAGGAAGGCCAGCACTCAGAAGGTCTTTTGTCCTTTGTACACTGGTACCTTGGGTTACATACGCTTTACAGACTCCGCTAACCCAGAAATAGTGCTTCAGGTTAAGAACTTTGCTTCAGGATGAGAACAGAAATTGTGCTCCGGCGGCGTGGTTGCAGCAGGAGGCCCCATTAGCTAAAGTGGTGCTTCAGGTTTAGAACAGTTTCAGGTTAAGAATGGACCTCTGGAACGAATTAAGTACTTAACCCGAGGTACCACTGTATTATTATTTCTACTATTCTGTTCCAAACACACTATACAAAAGGAACATTGGTTATTTCTGTGCTGGGGGACCTTAAGGCGGAACATGGACCTCTCTTTCTGGCTCTTGGGATCCTACCTGGGCCATACCTTTCTCTGGCCATGTCTCCTATCCCTAGGGCACACCCCTCAACAGTCCTTCTCTGCGGTCCCCTTGCGTGATTTTGCCTAGCTGGAATGTGCCCTCGAAGAGTGAAAATGATGAAAAGAATGACGAAGGGAAAATGGCTGTTGCTTGCCTGAATGGAGAGAGAGGGGTAGGTAAAAACCTCTTGACTTTTGCATAGCTACAGTATAGCATCCTGTACAAAGGGAATAGAAACACCTGTTGTTCCAATCACTTTTACCTGCCAATGGCATGCAGCCTCTGCAAGGTTGCCCATGAAGATATGCAGCCTTTGGACTGAAAAAGCTCCCTCCCACCACACCGTTTGTCATATGGTAACAGCTTTATGGGTGTTATATATAATAAGTACCAGAAGCAACCAAACATTTGGGGATAAGCTACAATGGAAAAACTGACAAACTATCCAAAGTTGAAAGAAAGATGCCAGACATCAGATTTATTAATAAATATATAGACGCGGGTGGCACTATGGTCTAAACCACAGAGCCTAGGACTTGCCGATCAGAAGGGCGGCGGTTCGAATCCCTGCGATGGGGTGAGCTCCCGTTGCTCAGTCCCTGCTCCTGCCAACCTAGCAGTTCGAAAGCACATCAAAGTGCAAGTAGATAAATAGGTACTGCTCCGGTGGTAAACGGGAAGGTAAACGGCGTTTCCATGCTCTGCTCTGGTTCACCAGAAGCGGCTTAGTCATGCTGGCCACATGACTCGGAAGCTGTACATCGGCTCCCTCGGCCAGTAAAGCGAGATGAGCACCGCAACCCCAGAGTCGTTTGCTACTGGACCTAACAGTCAGATGTCCCTTTTACCTTTACCTATATAGACAGAAATAATGCATAATGTTGTGAGTTGGGAGCATTTAGGTTGTACAGTCTGAGCTGTAGGGTTGGGAGGGTTTTGATTATACAGCCTGAGCCCAGCCTCACCGTGGAGGGCGGGATATAAATATTTTTTAAAATTTTATTTATTTATTTATTTATTTATTTATTTATAATTAATTATTATTATTATATGCATTCAGTGACGTAGCGTGGGTTGTCAGCACCCGGGGCAAGGCAAGTAATTTGCGCCCCCTAACCCGTGGATTTACGCCCCCTAACCCTAACCCCCAGATGCTGCGCCTGGTGCGGCCGGCCCCCCTGCACCCCCCACGCTACGCCACTGTATGCATTGAGTCCCTTCCAATTTCTGGATCCGGCAAGGATTTAATTGCTGGAATAGCTAGGCCAGCTTCTTGGTAATGGCCTAAGTGTGGATTGTTAAGGTAACAAGGGAAGTGGCTCTGTGCCAGAGAGCAAATGGGGGTGGGCCCCCTCCCTCAGCTGGTGGCGGGGGAAGGCCAGAGGAATGTATGTGTGACCTGGAAGCTGGCAGAAGCCAGAGAGAGAGAGGCATGTTTGATTTCTGCTTGAATCTAAGGCTGTAGCAATGGGAGAAGACCTCCCATGGTGTTAATGCTATGAACCCCTCCATCGTAGGCTCAGGCTGTATATGTGTGTAAATAAACTGTATATCATAAAGACACCACAGTTTCTGCTGTCCCTCATTTCAAGGAAAACAAGCCCTGGGGAAGCTCCTGGAACCCCTGGAATCTTGCACCGCACAGAGATTGGGGTGGTGTGCAACAATACAATTATGTACTAAGAATGCTTTATTTCCAATTATGCATTATTGCTTAAATTTAATATGAAGAAATTCAATGGTGATTAGATGCAGTCTTTGTACACTATAAATCTGAGTATTATTCAATGACCTGTGACTAAGGATGTCGGAGAATTCCAACGAAAACAGGGATAGGAGTGGAAATTGCCAGTGTTCGTTTATTTGTTCCTTGTCTAGAACAGAAATCAATCCTGCAAATATGGTTGGTATTTGCTACAGTTGTTCCTTTTCGTCTGCAAATGCTATGCAATTTGTTATTCCACCACTGCCCCACCCCCGCAAAATTTCGTTGCTTTACTGATATAACACTGAAGTGTCGGCGACACCAGTACCAGAATGTAAAGCCTCATTGCATTATGCAGTATTGAGCATGGCCAACAGACAGCACCAGTGGCGTAGCGTGGGTTGTCAGCACCTGGGGCAAGGCAAGTAATTTGCGCCCCCTAACCCGTGGATTTGCGCCCCCTAACCCTACAAATCTATGCCTATGAATGATGGTCCCTCTCTCTCTCTCATATTCCATTTGATTCCCATTTCCGCCGATCGATCCCCAAAGCTCTCACCCAGCGAAATTCGTGCGTAATTACGCTTCGCCATCCCTATTCCTGCCGCTTCCACCGGGAAATCATGACGGTGCGTTTCTCCTCTCCAAACTTTCCCCGGCCCTTTGCTGGCCGGCACAGCCCTTTTGGCTACGAGCTCCCCTCCTTCTCTGCCCGCTTCCGACCCCACCTCCCCGTCCAGCCTCCCTACCTCCTGAAAAAAGGCGCCGGCGCCGAGCAGGACACCCCCGTGGCCATCGGAGAGAGGCGGGGCCGAGGGAGGCAAGCCAATGGGCGAGGCGAGGGTAGGTGGCCATGGGGGCGGGCGCTGCCGCAGTCCTCGGGTGGGCAAGGTAGGAGCAGGCGGAGGCTGGCCGGCCGCTCTGACAATAGGGGCGGGCCGAGGGCACGACGCGGCTGGGCCCTCTGGACTCGCGCCCCCCCAGATGTTGCGCCCGGTGCGGCCGGCACCCCTGGCACCCCCCACGCTACGCCACTGGACAGCACCCAATTTTGTGATTTATTTATTTTTTAAAAGAAGTGTACATTTTAGAAAATGAAGGGTAACCTGGAAAGAGTGTCAAACCCTCTATGGATGATGCTTCAGTAGCCGTCATCACACTCTTCTTCCTTAAAAAAAGAAGCACACGGTAGTATTTAATACTTCTCAACTGACAGTGGGTCAAACCACTAAGGACTGCAGCTAAAGAACATTGTTTTTAAGATGGTTGGAACTGGTTTGAGTGAAACTAGGGGAAGGGTGGACCTTACTGCTGCCTTCTCCTCTCTCCCTTCCTTGTTTCTGCAGTTTATTGCTAGTTGTCATTTTGGTTTGGTTTTGAAACATTTTATTATGTTATATTGTTATGTACTGAGTTGAATAGGATCCAAACTGCAGCAGTCTGATTGGTCCTAGAACAATAGGATCCAAAATGCAGCAGTCTGATTGGTCCTAGAACAATAGGATTCAGAATGCAGCAGTCTGAGTGGTCCTAGAACAATGCAGCAGTATGATTGGTTGGCAGGAACCACCCAATCATGCTCCAGATAGAAGTGAATCCACAACCTGATTGGCTTACAGTAGAATTCCGGAATTAGCCAATCATGTGCAGCCCATTGTGTAAATAATGTATATAAAGCAGATACTTTGAGGGGACATTCAT
Source organism: Podarcis raffonei (assembly GCF_027172205.1). Classification (NCBI taxonomy): domain Eukaryota; kingdom Metazoa; phylum Chordata; class Lepidosauria; order Squamata; family Lacertidae; genus Podarcis; species Podarcis raffonei. Next base: position 69,203,603 of record NC_070607.1, read on the forward strand.
TCATTCCTCCTCACAACTATGAGCTGAATAAAGAGCATGAAATCACTTTGTGACTCTGAGTATATTTCATATATGTAGATGGGAAGCTGCCTTATACTAAAGCTTTGCACACACCAGGGTATGTATATGTGTGCCACTGAGATCCAGTTTTTCCATGTGCACTTTAGTGCTGAAATAACTAAATTAAGGTCTTATGTATATAATAAAGGTTCATAAATGTACCAAGCAAACACGCATATAGATATATAGGCCACATGTCTGATGCTGCACAGGAGAGCAGCCATGGAGCCATTTTGACTCCCAGGCTGACCAGGTGTTTTCTCTGCCAGGTCAAATGGAGGAGCCTCCCCATTGTCCTTTCCTTCACAAATCCTGTCTTAAGGGTATGTCTGTGTATGAATAGGGTGAGCCTGTGACCTGGCTCAGGAACTAAGTACTTATCATTACCAAAGACTGGCCCAGGGTATCAATCCAGTAAACATTAACAGGTAATTTGCCAGACAGGAGGTAAACAACCCACTCAGATTTCTGCTTTAGCCCTTTCTGTGATGTAGGTATGATGTATCTGGGGTGGTGGTCTTGAGCTACACCCCTTCTGTGATGTAGGTATGATGTTTCTGGGAGTGGTCTGACTCCAAGGTGGGCAATTTAAAATGTCTATATAAGGGTGGACACACCTTGGTTCTGGGTCCTCCTCCTTCTCCTGCGTGTGAAGGGGGCACCCTGTTGCAACTATTCAATAAAGATCAGGCTTACAAGCTGCTTTGCTTCTCAGTATTCTCTGGTTGGCCTCTGTTTTTTGCCTCCAACCGATGGAGAACTTACAAAGGACTCTATAAGGGCTCTTGTGTCCCCCATAAGGGAATAAGGACAGATTTTTGTTTATTACAGTGCCCTTCCATCCACTGGGGGGAAGACTTTGGTAATATGGCACCTTGAGTGAGGACAACATTTGACATGCCCCCTTCCCCCCAAAATCTTACTTTCACAATAATTCCTTTGAGTAAAGCTGTTTTTTTATGTATCTTCTCAGTAGGTACCTGTGTGTGGAGAGAGAGAGAGAATGTGTTTTTTAACTCCTGTTGTTTTGTGCCCCCTCAGCTCAGCGCTCTGGGTGAGGGAACTGACCCACCACCCTAAACTTGGTGCTACATCCACACATTAGTGCTTTCAATTCAAATCTCTTTGTGTGTTAACAGCCTACACTAATGAGTAGTGCTTTATGGGATCATTTTATAACAACAGTTGTTCCTTTTTTTAGATAATAAAATGTGGGGTTGGCTTAAGGGGGCATCTCATGTTGTTTGCCCGAGGCTCCAGGATACCTAATTCCGGTCCCGCTTGTTTCTTCCTCATATTTTATTATTTCCTTTTGTGTGCACTCTCAAAGGTCTTGAAGCGGGTGGGGAAAAGCAGTTGCTCCACTCCACCCAAAGCCCTGCGACTGGCCCTCAGATGCTTCCCTCCCAAGGACCATAGGAGAGTAGGTCTTGCCGTGAAATCGAAACCCACCCCCCCGTGTTCTCTAATGGCAGAAAAGTACCAGTTTTAATGTATGCGGATGACGCTGTTCTTCTCTCTCAAACCAAAGTGGGTCTGAAACGTGCCTTAGGAAAGTTTAGTGACCAATGTAACACTGAACTGTTAACAATTAATTTTGCCAAAACCAAAATTGTACATTTTAACCGCTCCTTCAGGAAAGATAATTGGAGTGTAAAGGGAAACACCATTGAACAGACTAAGACCTTCCAATACTTAGGCATTACTTTCTCTTATAATGCCAAATTGTCAACACACCTGACCACATCAGCTATATCAGCAGGAAGAAGTGCAAATGCCATCCTTAGATTATTCAGAAGGAAAGGAGCTGGCTTCCTCCCGATGGCCCTAAAAGTTTTTCAGGCAAAATCTTTAGCCCAACTCCTGTATGGCTCTCAAATTAGCCCCTCTGCCAACCTTAAGACCCTTGAAACAGTACAATCAAAATTCTTAAGATCATTATTTGCTACCCCAAAGTGTACACCTAATGCAGTCTTAAGGCAAGAGGCAGGACTGCCCAGAGTGGAATTAAAAGTCTGGGAGCAAGCAATATCCCTCTGGCTGAAAATCCATTACAATCCTAAGGGACTTTTACCTTGCTTCCTGGCTGCAGTTCCCTATCCTCCTTGGCTTATGCAAATAACTAATAAGATCAAACAAATTGGCCTAAACCCTGAAAACCTTTTTATTGGAACTCTGAACAAGGCAAAAGCAATTATCACTCAGAGACTTTATGATGTCGAATTACAACAAGAAGACGCCCTACTCCCGGAGACGTATAGATGTTTAAAAGCTTGGCCTAATTTTGCAGCTGCTCCTTACTTAACTAACATCACTAACGAAGCTTATAGATGGGCTTTCTCTAGAGCCCGCTTTGAGACAATGCCCTCAGCAGTGCTGTACGGCAAATTCACGCGGGTACCAATGCATGCGCATCTCTGCCCCTGTATGTCTAATAAGGTAGAATCTGTCACACACACCCTTCTATTTTGTGAATTTTATAGTGAAGAGCGAGTTCAATTTATTTTGCCGCTTTTATCAAAATTTATACCCCTACAACATTATTTGGAATCCTCCCCTGAAATTCTACAAAAATACCTTCTGGAAGATTCCTCAAGCTCAATATCATATGAGGTGGCCAAATTTTGCACTTTAGTAATCAGGAAGCGTAAATCTCCTCTGTTGAATGGCACACTGCGAAGTTCCCTTGTGTAATCCTTTTTTTTTCTTTTCTGATGTTGTTGTTGATTTCTTTTTGTTTGATCTTGTGGTGTTTAGTGTCACTGGCTTTTGCCGTAATAAAACTTGGAACTACCCGAAAAACTTGGAGAGTAGGTCTAATTATCCCTCTGTGTTTTTCTTTTGGTCTGAACCAAAGCCTTGACCTAATGTAATAACTCAGGTCCCAAGTTCATCTTTCAGCCTAATTTGCATGTGTACCATTCACTCATATTCATATACATAAATCATTTTTTAAGAAATGAATATTTTCAAGTATCCATAAATATCCCTTGGCATATGCTTTAATTGCCCCCTTATCTTTGTTTTCTCTGGAAACAATACAAAAACATGAAAAATCTCTAACTTGAATATGGAAATTAAACAATTCCCCACAGGCTGCCTGTAAGCTCCTAAATAGTTTTTTCCTTTAAACCCAAAATTTCAGGGAGTGCTATATTCAGCAACCAATTTATAATCCAGATGGCTAGCAAGGAAGCTTTTGCTTCCGCACCTGCTGCTCCAAGGCAGGTTTGTTGTTTATCCAATCAGGCCCATCACCAGGTTGATACAGTATCTGGGCAGCCAATTAGATGCAAATGACCAAACAGCAGGCCTTCTTGCTCCAGCACCTGCTTCTCTTGTTTAGGTGCAGGCATCTTCAATCAATTGCATTGCCAGGTGCATATTCCAGCAGTAGTGAGGTCATGTCTTTATCACAAGCAACACCTTGTGACTGGCATAAATGTCCCAGATCTTCCCAGGTAATCAACCTTGAGGTTGAACCAGAGTATCGCTGCCATCACCAGAACTCTTCCTTATGACCAGATGTTATGGAAAATTGGAATAGTCTCAACAATCTGCTAGCTTCCTATGAGTCTTGGCATAGGCGTGCACTTCCTTAAAGCCAAATGCTTTTATCTTTCAGCAATCTAGTCTTACCAAGCGCACAAGAGCCTCTCCTCAGAGCAGCATTTGGGCAATTCTCTCTCAAAGATGGAGGTGCAGCAAACTCCAAGGGGCCATTGGCTCAGATGTGGGGTCTTCAACAGGAGCATATTTATTAAGAGAAACAAGAGTGTCATCGAACCAAAATAGAAATGATCTTAGCACTGGGTCCAACTTTAGATTCAATATGGAATCCAGGGTATATTAACCCACAGGGGTTCTATTTGGAAATTAAGTCGTCAGTCTTACTCTGCTTCCATCAGATCTTCTTGATAGTAGACGGGACCAAAGAAGAGAGCGATGATACAAGACCACACTAGAGAACAGAAAGGCCATGATGCTTAAATAAAGTTCACCGGTAGCAAGAAGGCCTTTTGTGCTCTTTCCTGCCCAGATGGATCAGTTGCCAACCTTGGTGGATAGAGTGTCCAGGTCTCAAAGGTTCTTCAGTAAGAAGGCTGCCATTTACCTGTCCACAGGACAGAAGCACACAGATTCCAGGAACTTCTGACAGGCCTTACATTTCAAACAGTGTCATATTTTCCAGTTATGATTCCCACCCCCATGTGACTTTGGGATCAAGGAGGAGGTAATAAATGAAATATACAAACTCTTACTCATCCAGTGTTCTCTCTTTTGCTCTCCACCCCTTTCCTTTTTTGCTCAAAATTCTTTGTTCGCTGTTCCTGCATAGTCTTCAACTGGGTCTTCATCTCACCCCACAGGTAAGAAAATGAATTATGCTGCTGTTTCACACAGGGAAGTTTCCTTTCTTCATAGGCAAGTCAGCCCAGGTAGAAGGTGAACAAGTTTGTAATTTAGAGTTCGGCAACAAACAGGTGCTAATTGATACCCTTGTGACTTTGGTTTTGTCCTTTTTAGCAGTAATTGCTTAATGAATTCTTGGTGTGTAAAGGTGCCTGCCGGTTTCTAACAAAGGAACATCTGGGCTCTGAGATCAGCAGAGAATAAAAAGGGGAGTTTAAATTTTCTTGCCCCTCCCCTTCTTTCCCACCAAATTCCTCCCTGGCAGGGAAGATTGGGCTGTATCATGCAGCTGCTGTTGCCAACTCAAGACAAACATTGAAGTGTACATATGGCTTTGTGCTTCGAAGATGGCTACAGAAGCTAGAATCTCCTATCTAACAAGTGGTAACTTTAGATACCAGCCTGGTTGCTGTTAATGTTAAAAAGTGGAAATTGAATTATTGTCCAGCAATAATTTCTAGAGGCAGGCGGACAATACAGATTATTTTAGAAATGACCTGAAGGCATACAATGAGTCTTACTCAAATAGTGATCTTGCTTAAATTGGCTATCCCTAAAAATTTGAAATCCTCAATACTGATTTTGTTAATAGCAGCAAAGGTTGTACAGGCATGTACGGTAAGTGGAGAAATCTTCAAGTACAGTGGTACCTCGGGTTACAGATGCTTCAGGTTACAGAAGCTTCAGGTTACAGACTCCGCTAACCCAGATATAGTACCTCGGGTTAAGAACTTTGCTTCAGGGTGAGAACAGAAATCATGTTCTGGCGGCGCAGCAGCAGCAGCGGGAGGCCCCATTAGCTAAAGTGGTGCTTCAGGTTAAGAACATTTTCAGCTTAAGAACGGACCTCCAGAAAGAATTAAGTTCTTAACCAGAGGTACCACTGTACTATCTATAGGAGAATGGATGTTGAAGCCTTTGGAGTTGGCTGAACTAGACAAATTGACAGATGATATACAGAAGAAATTGCAGTTTTCAGAATGTTAAGCCTACAGAGAAATATGGACACGCTTTTGTCAATTACTGAAGGAGTGTCTCCACCCCCATCGTTCAGCCTGAACACTGAAGTCCAGTGCCGAGGGCCTTCTGGCAGTTCCCTCACTGCAAGGAGTGAAGCTACAGGGAACCAGGCAGAGGGCCTTCTTGGTAGTGGCACGCGCCTTGTGGAACGTTCTCCCATCAGATGTCAAGGAAATAAACAACTACCTGACTTTTAGAAGACATCAGAATGCAGTCCTGTTTAGGGAAGTTTTTAATGTTTGATGTTTTATCGTGTTTTTAATATTCTTTTGGGAGCCACCCAGAGTGGCTGGGGAAACCCAGCCAGATGGTCAGGGTATAAATATATTATTATTATTATTATTATTATTATTATTATTATTATTATTATCACCATCATCATCATCATCATCATCATCATCATCATCATCACTACAGTATTATTATTGTGTAAATTCTGGAACTGTAAGCAAGGCTTGAAAGGAACTTTTTTTGTTTGTTTCACATTTTGCAATTCCTTAATGGAAATGTAATTTAAAAATTCCAATTCTCTTCTGAAAAAAGGGTCTTAGTACTCCCCCCACCCCAAGCAAAACACAAAAATATACAAGTATGAAGCACCAGGCTGTTTTACAGATGCATTTCCTACCCAATACAAGTTTTTTAAAAGACAATCCTCTCACATGTGGCAGAAACAGATATGAATAACCAGGAAAGCGATCTTGGGGTCATGGCGGATAGTTCAATGGAAACGTCAAACCAATGCATAGCTGCTGTGAAAAAGATTAATCCCATGCTAGGGAGTATTAGGAAAGAGATTGAAAATGTGTTGTGAGGCCTTGTACATAATCTGCTGTAAGGTCACATTTCCACTATTCTGGTTGCTTCATATCACAGAGGATTTTGTAGAGTTGGGAAAAGTGCTGAAAAAATGGTCAAGGTTATGGGGCACCTTCCATACCAAGGAAGGTTATACTGTTTGGGAAATTTTAGGAAAAAATAAGAGTGTGGGGGGACGCATGCTGGAGATTTATACAATTACACACAGTATAGGCTGGTCCATTCAGGCATCTGCCTGCCTTCCTGCTTTCAGCCAAGCCCAGAGGATGGCATTGCTTATCGATTGCTTCCTCCTTAATCTCAGTGTTTCCCTTGCAGGATGGAGGATGGGAGCAAAACTAGAATTGGTTGCCTCTACTAGTCATTGGCTCTGGCTCCACTTGCTGCTTTGACTCTCTGCTTTCCACCCTGCCTGTCGTAATGGGCAGCAGCCACTGCTGATTTTGCATGGTGTGTAGAGAAAGAGGACAGAGAGAATTTTAAAACTAGGAGTTGGGGTCCAAGGAATTAAACTGACTGGTTTTAGTTTGCCTCATTAAGCATCTGAGTTGTACTGTGTTGCTAAAGGAATCTTCCTATGATTTGACCCACGCCTCTTTGTTCCCATTTAGTACATTTTCAGTACAATCCAATGCATTTTTTCTCAGAATCAAATCCCACTGTGTTCTGTTAATTATACAGTGTTACCTCGGGTTACATACGCTTCAGGTTACATACGCTTCAGGTTACAGACTCCGCTAACCCAGAAATAGTACCTCAGGTTAAGAACTTTGCTTCAGGATGAGAACAGAAATCATGCTCTGGTGGCGCAGCAGCAGCAGCGGGAGGCCCCATTAGCTAAAGTGGTGCTTCAGGTTAAGAACAGTTTCAGGTTAAGAACATACCTCCAGAACGAATTAAGTACGTAACCAGTGGTACCACTGTACTCCTAATAAAGGATCTCAGCCTTAGCCTGAGTCCTAACCAGGACCAGACCTACCATTAGGCAGAGTAAGCAGACCCAGGCCTGGTGCTCCTGTCCTTGGAGCATGGTACCAATTTGCCCATCATGCATAAATCTCTTGTGCTTATGCTTCTTGCCACAGCCAGAATGTCAGTGGCTTCCCACTGGAAATCTGACTCACCTCCTTCCCAAGAGGTGTGGCTAGTGAAAGTGTGGGACATTGCATTATCAGAACACCTGACACAAACAGAGTCCTTAATGGTTCATAAAAAATAATTCACTTTTATTTGACTTGGTATAAATTTTTCCCCTATGTTAGCTTGTCTGCACAGCTCAGTAAACCCCCTGCTCTACAGATAAATATTATTTCTTGCACTCACCATTCTTACTGCATTTTGTATGTGCTTATGTCAATAACCCTTCTGTATGAAAAATGAGAATACTTTTAAAAATAATAATAGAGTAAGGTGCTGCCTTTGTGGCAGATGGAGTGGTAATATGAGTACTCATTAGCTCCTTGTCCATTCCCATCTCTTGGAGGACCAATCTATGTGAGCCAGGTGACCTGCTGAGCACCTTTGAAGCTTTCAGGTGCATTGGAGGCAATGGCACCACCACCAGTGCTGAAGATGTAAAATTAGAGTGCTAGTCTGGTAAACTTCTATATATGGAGGGAGCCCATCTGACCTCAGGCAGAAACAGGTATTAGGCTGCCTCTGGTTCCAGCTAGCAACCTGCATAGGAAGGGAATTCTGTCATGAATCTCTGGCAGCCGGGATTTGACAGAGAAGTTTCCTGAATGGGCAGTGCCGGACCTTTATTTGCCTTGATGGCAACCTGAACTTTCTCTTTGGTTGACCTGGAGGATATGTAAATGGTTGCCACAACAAAGTTTGGAAATTCTTTCTTATTGGTGAAGCAAGATGGCATATCCCTATCAGCTTCCTCAAAGGCCACAGCAGTTCCTGAATGCATGGTATGCAGCCATGAGGGACACAAATAAGGCCATAAAATCAGGCAGAGATGCATATTTGTGAGGAGAGCTTTAGACATCTGTACTGACTTTAGAAATGTGTACGTTGAATACTAATTTGATCCCTCCAGTCCCCAAAGCTCTTTCCCAAACGATCATTGCATTTGTTATTTCCCTGTAGCCCAAGGCTAAATGATGAATACAGTATTAGCCGGTGGTCTAGGAATGGGGTGGGGAGGCTGTTGTCAACCCACAATATAATAAATCAGTTTTCAAATCCTCCGGAATAGATGAAAGGTAGTGCTGTTATTCTAAAGCTGAAATCAAATAGGGCTGTGTTCTCTGCTTTGACACATTTATTTGCCTGCTTGTTTGTAAGATGCCATCTTGTGGCAAATGCTTTTTAGTTGTATTCTAAAGTGATGTTTAAATCCCCAAGGTGACTAAAGACTGAGTATAGACAGTGATGTTGCAAACCTTATTTGAGGTTCCAAAATGTGTGTGGTCAGCTTGCTGGCTTCATTGCCACAAGCAGGGCTGTCTTAAGCATATCCGGCGCCGTGGTGCAAAGATCCCTCCAACGCCCCCCCCCCAATTTCCCAGAGTTGTCAACCTTTTTTTAAGGGTGGAACCCCAAAGCTGTTGACCTTTTTAAGGAAAGGTTCCCCAGAGCTGTCAACATTTTTTTAGGGAAGGAACACCAACAGCGCCAGAGGAAGCCTCTTAGGACTGGATGGCGCTGCCAGTGGGGCTGGAGGAGGAGGGCAGTGGCTGGAGGGCGGCTCCTCCAGTGGGGAAGAGCCGGGAGGCTGGAAGCAGCACCTCCCGGCACAGCTGACCACTTCATGCTGCGGTGGCCACGGCAGGCAGATGCTTTGAACACGGTGCTGCTTTGGTGCAGCATGGTGGAGGCAGGTGAGGGCGGCGAGTGGGCTGGGGGAGCCAGCCCCATGGAGATCCGCAGCGCCAGATGCCCCGCTCAAAGACGAAGACGTTGGGCAAGCAAGCACACCGAGCAAGCAGGCCTGCGCCAAGTGAGCAAGTGGGCCTGCGCTGCTTCTGCCCAGCGTTGGCTTGTTTTTTTCCCTTTTAGCCTTCTGGCGCCCCGCAGAATTCAGCGCCTGCAGGCTAAAAAGGCCAAGCCGGCGCTCGGCGCGAGCAGCGCATACACCCTCGCACACTCGTTTGGTGTTCCCCGGACTCTCGCCTGGTGTCCTTCAGAACTTGGCACCCTGGTGCCCTGCACTACTAGCATCTATGGGTAAGACAGCCCTGACCACAAGTGGAAGAGGTCTACAGCATTCCACTGTGGAAAGGCCTAAGAGGAGCCCCATGGGCCTGTTTACAGTAGTCAGTTTTCAGTCTCACTTGCTTCCTCAGTGCTGTGCTGTTGCCTGTTCCTCAGCTTTGTAGGTGAAAGATAAAACTATCCCAAGGCAGTGGATGGATTGGGTGATATAGATGGCCTGCACTGTACTGCACTGCTCTTTACAGCAGGACTGTCTCACATGTTGGACTTGATTCACAGCACACTTGTCAAAAGAAACTGACTGCCACTGGTCCATACCTAGCTGCTTCTGAAAGTGTTCCAGGACTTAGAAATCATTAGAAATTTTGAAATGATGGCCTGAACTACTGTTGCCTTACCAGGTGTCTAAAACACCAAGTCTCAAGTGTTAAAAGAACCAATATTCACCTCAAAGAAAGTGAAGCTAGCAGTTTATTCATGAGAACTGAAAGATCAATACAACTATGTTAATATTTTTATCCTTTATAACTGTCAGCAGAAGTTTGTCTATCCAGAGACTTGTCAAAATAATTATTATCATCATTTAATGTTTGTTAAAGCATCTAAAATATACCCAAAGCTTAAATTAAAACTTCCTACACACAGGCCCCCAGTCTACATAATTCAGAAGGAATGGATAATCAATATTCTCTTCCGAATTTAACATTCTGCTGAAAAATAATATGGCTGTCCTGTTATGTATTTCTGGCTGTGTGAACAAATATACTGTACATTCCAAATGAAAAGCGAGACATTATGGGTTTCCCCAGAATTGAATATGGGAAGAAAAAACTGCCTCTTCATTTTAGAAAATGTCAGCTTTTAAACAGAACAGCCTTTTAAAACAAATATTATGCCTATTCAATGCTCTTTAGAATGTAAGATCCTTACCTTACACAGGGTGCTGGTTCCAAGGAACCACACAAACTCTGCCTGTCCAAGGACACTTGGGGTTCGTGTTTCTTCAACAGCAGACTCTTCTCTACAATGGTTCATGGAAATTTTATTTTGCAACTGATGGGATTTTTGAAAAAACAGCTGTGTGTGTGTGTGTGTGTGTGCTGTTCATTGGGGGAGGGGGCATTTTACACATTGCCAAAAAAGACAAAAGGCATTGCCTCCACCCAAAAAAGATTAAAGAGGACACAGATGTCAAAATTTTGCATATGTTAATTAGAGAGAGAGAGATATGAAGATTTAGACATAATTGGTATAATTTAAATTGAAATATGTTTCCCCATAGTGAGAAATATTGTGACCAAGTGAATGGTCTTCTGTCATGGTGCTGTTAATGGACATCTTCGGCGCCCCTGCTCTTCCTTCATAGGGGCTTTATTTTCAAACTGGACAGACCAAATAACCTTTCAAATGGAGGACTCCTTCAGGGGACTGCCCTTTATCCTAACTGTTGAAAGGGGCTGCTTGGTTGGCACTGACCTGTGACAAGTTTTTTTCAGTGGTGGTTGCCTGGCTTTGGAATATTCTCCTTAGTGAGGTGTACCTGTCTTCATCATTATTAACTTTCAGGAGGAATTTGAAAACATTCCTGTTTACCCAGGCCTTTGGTGGCTGAAAAACTCTGTTCCTGGCAATCACAAGACAATTGGATAGAAGTATGTTTTTATTGTGAGTTAGAATGTTTTAATCAGTTTTGGAATGTTGTTGCTTTGGTGTGTGGTTTTTTTGGTTTTTCTTTTAAATGGTTTACCTGTTTGTTGCCCTGGACTCCTTGAGGAATAAGGGTTGGATAGAAATTCAACAAATAATAAAGCTGTGGGGGCGGAATCACCACAAATATATCCAAGCTCTTGAGTACACCTTAATTACTCTTCTGATCCTGGCTACAAGTTCACCTGAGCTTTGTTGCATCATGTTTTAAAATTTTTATTTTTATTGACAGAAACGTCAAAAGACTGCTCAATGGCCGAATAGCAGGCTATTTACTAAGCTCACTGTTGCATTCAGCAGGAAGCAATAAAAGGGACAGAACTGGCAACTAGGTAACTTTAATTAAAGGCACAGAAGCCCTGAAAAGCCGCAATAGCACGTTGCATCTCCTTACTGGACAGGCTTGTGCTGAAATTGCATTAAAAACTTGCCATGTGGGTAGAACAGAAAAACCATTGCAATGCAACTAATTGTTATCAACCATGGCACCTGAATTCTCTGTAAAATCTAGTGAAGAAAGGATTCAATGTAGAGAAAATTGGAATTGGAAGCTCAACCTGGAAAAGGAAGGGACAGCATAAGGACCTGCCTCATGTTTGCTCTTGTAGGTTTCTTTTTTTGTCATCTTCTCAATTATTTGCTCGACATAGCAAAGAATTAACCAAAGGGGAAAAAAGAACTTTGGAAAAAGAGAGACATAACAAAAGTGTCTCAAAATAAACAACATGCCAGAGTCTTTCACAAATGGGATTTATTCATTTTTCCAAGTAAAGAGATACAAATAATCTGTACTTTGCTTTGGTTTATATGCTGCCCCATCTTGTTATGCCGATGCATAATTGAGAGTGGTGTCATTAGAACATCTACTACATTTGCCATGTCCATGACTGCGGATGAGTGATGTTTTCCATGGTGACTATGTCCCACATTCAAAGTACACGTAGAAGGAATGTTTGTTTGGTTTTCCCACATACTAGCTATGACTCATTTCCCTGCAGTTATCATTAATTATCCATTCCTTGTGTTTCATGCATTACTTGCAAGTTGCAACTATATTAACTATATTGAAAAGCATAGATATCGGAGAAAAAGAGAGTTTGGTTCTTCTTCTTCTTCTTCTTCTTCTTCTTCTTCTTCTTCTTCTTCTTCTTCTTCTTCTTCTTCTTCTTCTTAGCATGGATAATATTTCTCATTAATTTCCCAAACTTCTCGCTATTGGAGCAATTAGACAGCTCTGTAACTTTCTGGATCTCTTTTGGATTTTGAAGTGTCGGGGCTCATGATAATTGTGCAAAAGAGATCATTACAGTAAAGGGTAAAGGTAACCCTGCCCGTTCGGGCCAGTCTTGCCAGACTCTAGGGTTGTGCGCTCATCTCACTCTATAGGCCGGGAGCCAGTGCTGTCCGCAGACACTTCCGGGTCACGTGGCCAGCGTGACAAGCTGCATCTGGCGAGCCAGCGCAGCACATGGAACGCCGTTTACCTTCCCGCTGGTAAGCGGTCCCTATTTATCTACTTGCACCCGGAAGTGCTTTCAAACTGCTAGGTTGGCAGGCGCTGGGACCGAACGTCGGGATTCGAACCGCCGACCATGCGATCGGCAAGTCCTAGGCGCTGAGATTTTACCCACAGCGCTGAGATTTTACCCACAGCGCCACCCGCGTCCCTAATTACAGTAGATACAGTAGATACAGATTTTCTCGTCTCTTCATAAGCAGCTGCAGCTGTTCAGAAATTCTGTTTTGCTCAACTTCACAACTACTGTAATAACAGCAGGAGAGTGGGAGGCTAACTTGTGGCTCTCTAGATGTGGCTGTAAAGGTAAAGGGACCCCTGACCATTAGGTCCAGTCGTGACCGACTCTGGGGTTGCAGCGCTCATCTCGCTTTATTGGCCGAGGGAGCCGGCGTACAGCTTCTGGGTCATGTGGCCAGCATGACTAAGCCGCTTCTGGCGAACCAGAGCAGTGCACGGAAACGCCATTTACCTTCTCGCCGGAGCTGTACCTATTTATCTACTTGCACTTTGACGTGCTTTCAAACTGCTAGGTGGGCAGGACCTCTCTAGGTGGGCAGGAGCAGGGACCAAGCGACGGGAGCTCACCCTGTCGCGGGGATTTGAACCGCCGACCTTCCGATCGGCCAGCCCTAGGCTCTGTGGTTTAGACCACAGCACCACCCGCGTCCCTCAGATGTGGTTGTACTATGACTCTAATCATTCCTGACCATTGGCTATGCTAACTAGAGCTGACAGGATTTGGAGTTTAAAAAGTCTAGACTCCATTTTGATTCAAAATGGCATCTAGTTGTATCTAAACATAGACAAAAACCAGTGAGCCAGTGTGGTGCAGTGGTTAAGAGCAGTAGACTCGTAATCTGGGGACCGGGTTCGCGTCTCCGCTCCTCCACATGCAGCTGCTGGGTGACCTTGGGCTAGTCACACTCCTCTGAAGTCTCTCAGCCCCACTCACCTCACAGAGTGTTTGTTGTGGGGGAGGAAGGGAAAGGAGAATGTTAGCCGCTTTGAGACTCCTTCGAGTAGTGATAAAGCGGGATATCAAATCCAAACTCTTCTCTTCATATTCCTGAACTTTGGAATCACTATGCAAAAATTGGTTAGGTTATCTTTAGAGGTGTCCAAACACATAGTAAACATCAATGTACCAAGATTTATAGTAGATTCTGGAAAATACTGAGGCTCAGAATTGACAAATCTCTAGACAGTTTACATGGTTTATGGGGGCAGCTGTCAAATATGGCTTTATATTTCATTCCTTGGGATGGAACACAGACCTCATGCATCATTTTGGTGGGCCCCAGTACAAACTTGTAATGCAGGCCCCTGTCCCACCCTACACTTACAATCTTGTGAGTAATGAAATAAATATTTTTATTTTCATCTGAAAACCACATTTCCATTGTTTCTGAAATTACTCCATGGCCCACTCTGGGACTTTTCTACCATCCACCTGAAAAAACTAATCATCCACTATTTTTGTTTCATATACTTGAAGAAGAGTTTCATATACTTGAAGAAGAGTTTTATAAAGATTTTTATTTTGTAACTTTGTTGTTGTTGCTCCTAATAAAAATATTATCCTGTTGATGCTATCTTTATTTTATAAAAATATTTGTGTACTGTTATTTCATTTTTTTAAAAAATCAAAGTTGTTTACAACCATTATAGGACCACAATAAAATACATTAAAATTTAAAACAGATCACCAGCTATTACAGAAATGTTTTCAGCAAATATTCAAAGGCTAACATAGAATACACCTCCTAGTATGCTAGTTGAAGAGCACCCTACTCAACTAGATCAATGACATAAAAGGCTTGGTTTCAGGTTGAAGTCCCATGAGCTTTAGAACTTGGGGGACAACCAGCGTTGCTCCTAACAGATGATCTCAGTGACTGAGCTGGAATATAAGGGTCCAGGTAGTCCCTGGACCTCAGTTATTCAGGGCTTTGTAAATTAATACAAGAACCTTGAACCTGGCTCGGTAGTAGATGGGCAGCCAGCGCAGAATGTTTTTACAATCGTGTCACATGTTATTGGCAATGTGCTTCCATCAGCAGTCTGTTGCATTCTGCTTTTATACTAATGTAAGAACATTACTGCACACATTTGATACATAAACCAGTTAACTTAAAACTTTTATTTTTCTGGTCTTTTTCATTGCAAAAACATGTATAATTTCTCCAAATTCTCTTCCAAGTTGACACTCAATAGACAAAATAGATAGGTGGCTTAACTGTTCTTGCCCATAGTATAAGGGATGCAGATTTTGTTGAATGCTAGTTTGCTGAAACATTATTCAGGTTCTGCCAGAGTCACTGGCAGTGTGCAAAAAATCCACAGGGCTATGGACACTTCGTTAAAAACCAGTAGCAGTTGTATTTTTGTAAATCTCATATAATAAGATACTGGGAAGAGGCAGGGGGTGGATGACAAGCTTTTCCATAGTAAAAGGTAAAGGTAAAGGTACCCCTGCCCGTACGGGCCAGTCTTGACAGACTCTGGGGTTGTGCACCCATCTCACTCAAGAGGCCGAGGGCCAGCGCTGTCCGGAGACACTTCCGGGTCACGTGGCCAGCGTGACATCGCTGCTCTGGTGAGCCAGAGCCGCACACGGAAACGCCGTTTACCTTCCCGCCAGTAAGCGGTCCCTATTTATCTACTTGCACCCGGGGGTGCTTTCGAACTGCTAAGTTGGCAGGCGCTGGGACCGAGCAGCGGGAGCGCACCCCGCCACGGGGATTCGAACTGCTGACCTTTTGATCGGCAAGACCTAGGCGCTGAGGCTTTTACCCACAGCGCCAGCCGCGTCCTATATCTGTATCTTTATCTGTATCTCAGATGCAGCATTTGATAAGGAAAATTCTCCAAAAGATCTGAACAATACTTGTGAAGCAGACATTTAGACACTTCTTCTAGTTACTCAGATGCTAGTGTCACAGACGTTACAAAAGCAGCAGAATGTAAAACAAATGTTACTGGTATCTTTTGATCTACAGTTTCTCCTCATTTCCCATTTATCAGCACATGGACAGCAGCAGTTGGATTTCATCTCCTGGAATTTTTAAATACTTACATGAAAGATCTAGCATGGTGCCTTTTGTAAAGCTGACTTCCAAAATTATGTCGTCTTCTTTACATGACCATGATATTATTTGCTCCAGGGATCTCCTAAGAACGGAACCAGTTACAATTTTTGATGGGATCTCTAAAAACAGAAAAAGGGACACGGGTGGCGCTGTGGGTTAAACCACAGAGCCTAGGGCTTGCCGATCAGAAGGTTGTCAGTTCGAATCCCCGTGATGGGGTGAGCTCCCGTTGCTCGGTCCCTGCTCCTGCCAACCTAGCAGTTTGAAAACATATTAAAGTGTAAGAAGATAAATAGGTACCGCTCCAGCGGGAAGGTAAATGGCATTTCCGTGTGCTGCTCTGGTTCTCCAGAAGTGGCTTAGTCATGCTGGCCACATGAGCCGGAAGCTGTACACTGGCTCCCTCGGCCAATAAAGCGAGATGAGTGCCGCAACCCCAGAGTCGGTCACGACTAGACCTAATGGTCAGGGGTCCCTTTACCTTTACCTAAAAACAGAAAGAGTAAACGATATAGGCCAGGTAAACAATAGCTTGGGTTTCTACAGCACAGGGTTTCTTTAACATGCAGATAATATATGAAACTCTCCTTATTTGAACCCAGGTATGATTGTGCATTGCAACTGATAAAGGATGCAAGGTGCCATATGTTAAAAAAAAAATCAGTAAAATTCATATTATAAAATGAATGTGTAGGAGATAGTGAAGGAAGGAATTAGATGAGAACAATTGCAGGACAAAGTATTTTGTAACTCAGTTCATCATTTATTTCGGAAATTTGAGTACAATGTCTGGAGAAATAAGGAAGATGACATGCTTGGTAAATCTGTCCAGAACAAGAGCTGTGAGAAAGTAAAGGAAATAAGTGTGATAATATGAAGATGGATTTAGAAGAACTATAACAGGCAAATGGAAGTACAGAACAGAATGTGTTTAGAAATAAGTAGTGCAGTGTACCTTCTTGATGACAACAGCTGTAAATGGAGGGAAAAGGAATCTATTGCAATATACCAAATCCTCAGCTTCCCTCATAGAAGTAACTGAGAAAACGGAAGTCTGAAGATGTAAACTAGAAAACTTAACTTCTAACACGGAATTAAAACATTTTTGTCAAATGTTTGCAAACTTTAGTATTTTGAGATTTCCTTACTACAATTTCTATCAGTGTAGCAGACGTATCTATTTCCCATGTGGGTAACAGCATGCTTCCGTGACTTTGGAAAAATTGCAGCTTTGTTTGGTACTTTGGTCTATTCTTAATTTGATTGAGGACTGATTTATATGACCAAATGGACATATTCAGAATGTTGGTTGAACGGATCTGTGCAGAAGGACCAGCTTGACCAGCTAAGTGGGCAACTCCCCAGTTAGCATGGGTATGAATGCTAGTCTAGGATGTTCTATTCCCAGCTGGTAGTGGTACTCCAGTTGGAGGTCTTACATGGTCTTAAAAAATAATAATAATAATTTGTATTTAATTTTGCAGCAAGAAATCAACTTCTCACCTAGAACATCATTTTTCGGTGTGTGTATCCATAGGCATACTGTGTAACATATGGTATTGGGGAAGGGCTTCTAGCTTCGTAGCAGGGAAACTGCTTTGCATACAGCTCCCTGGTTCAGTCCCCGGCATCTTCAGTCGGAGTGAAAAAAACTGTCCAAAACCCTGAGGAGCCACTTCCAGTCAGTGTAGAATATACTGATCTAGATGGACCAATGTTCTGACTTGGTGTAAGGCAAATTCTTATATTGAACCCTTCACTGTCTTTTTACAACTTGTCTAAACACCTCACATCTTACCCATTCCTTTGAGCCTCAAAATAATGCATCTCTCCAAAAGGAGAGATTTTGGAATATTGGTGGTTTAAGGTGACTTGTCCATATAAGATAGGAAGGGGAATCACATTACAGTATTGTGTCCCTGATTGACCATTCTCCTCATCTGCATACTTTTGGTGAGTCAGCTTCTGACCATCTATTCTAGCAAAGCAGCTTTGAATACTGGTAGGATGTTGTTGCGTTCAGGTCATGCTTGTGGGCTTCCGACAGGTATCTGGTTAGCCATTGTGAGAACGGGATGCTGGGCCTGGTGAGCCATATATGTTCATCTATATAGGCTATACATTTGCTGTATCTCTATCAGAACTGCAGCAAACCATTCCTTCTACAGCTGGGTCATTAAAAATAGGCAGCAGCACCTTAAGCAAGTATCGGAAATTGAACCAGAAACTTAGTTCATACAAAACTTGGGCCCTACCACCAAGTTTAGCATATGGGGAAGCACTTGGTGTGATTGCTTTGTGCCATGCCCCTCATCTGCTAAGTCCATCCACTTCTGCTATGCCACAACAAAGCTGCACTGAGCTGTCCCTGTGGTAAATGTGGGTGAATTTGGGCACTAGGCACATTGTGAAGTAATTCCATGACTGAATCGGCGTACAGATGTCTGGCAAGGATCTACTCTGCTCATGCTGTATCAGCTTATTCATATTTTCCAAAGAGTAACACCCTACTCACCAGCCTACATATGGGGGGGAAAAATAACATAACTGGCAGAAGGCAAGAGGTCTTATTTCAATGTTTCTTTTCCAGGAATGTTCCATAGGTGCACCATTCAACCGGCGTATCAACTGCGCACATTAGCCTGGAACCAATAAAACAACATTAAAACCAGTTAGCAAAAGAAAGGTCTTCAGAATGTGTTTGATTAACTCCCACTGCAGCCATTACTCAACAGATTATTATTTTTTTGAGGGGGAGGAGAGGAAAGCTACGCTAAGGAATAGCTCGTCTAGATTGGCGCTACCCCACATCTCTTAAGGAAAGTTGGCACCCGTCCCCTCCCCCAGTATTATGCCCATTTCTCCTTCCCACACGCGACAAAAAAAAGACCTGCATCGTTCTGCTCGGAGGTTGCACATTCCACCTCCAGACACTGTGCTTTAAATGCAGGAAATCTCACATCCGGGACATGAAAAGCGAGCAAAGACGTGGAATGCAAAGGGGGAGAGGTTCTCCCCCGCTTCTCCTCCCCTCCCTTCTTCTCCTCCGCTTTTAATGCTGGCTGAAGTAAGTAAAAAACCCCTTGATTGGAGGATACGGGAGTGGGGGGCGAAATCCTTCTCTCCTCTGCTAGCCTTTGGAAAGTTGCAGCTACAGTTGCGTTGGGCAACGGAGCTGGAGAGCTGGAAGGGGGCGGGAGGCAGGGCAGAGAAGGACCGGGGCTGCAGATCCGGGAGGCAAAAGGAATTGCGGGGAGGGTGCGGGGGGGGGGAATGCTCGGTCCTCGCCACAGCCAATCCCGGCAGCGATCACATCAATGCAAATAGGAGCACAATGGAGCTAGCAATAAGCGCGCTGCAGCCAAGCTTGGAGCGGGCTGCGCTTGGCTGACGGGCCGCCTCTCCAATGGCAGGCGCCGGGGGGCTGCGGGTGGCCAGTGGCTGCAGCGCGGGGGCGTGCCGGGGCCAGGCTAGGCTGTCCTTGCAGGGTGTCTGGGCTAAACTTCGCCAAATAATAGCTGTTTGTATTTTGGCTGCTGCAGGAGCCATTTTAGGTAAGTTGGGCTCTGAACTTTTTATTGGCGCGCCGTGCGCGAGTGAGGGGTGCGCGGGGTGCGCAAGGCGGCGCGGGGCCAGCCTATGAATGAACTCTGCGCTCGCCGGGCAGGGCAGGCGGCAGGGGCCAAGGAGCCGGCGGCTGGTCAGGCGGCCCGGGCTCGGCCGGCGGGCGGGTGGGGGGTCTTGCCAAGCGCTTAGTTTCTCCTCTCAGACACTGTCATGGCGTTGGCGAGGCTCTGTCCTTGGGAAGCAGAGCTGGGCGCCGGGGAGGGGGTGCTGCGTGTGATGGTGCCCTTGCGCAGAGTTGCAAGGAGGGAGAGGATGCCCATGTGGAGCCGAGCAGGGATGCCCCGCAGGTTCCCCTTGCAGCGCAAACCTTCCCCCTTAAAGCGCAAGGCTCGGGGAGGAGAGCGAGCGGGGGATGGGGGAGGGAGGGAAGATGATCTGCAGCTCCTCCCTCTCCCCCTGTGTGCAGGCAGGCTGTGGGCTATGGCTGGGGCTGCCGCCGCTGACCCTCTCACCCCCAGAAGTTCTCTGCGCCTGCCCACTGTTTTGCATGGGTGGCGATCGGGAGGATGCGCCGTCCAACCCCAGCTGCGACTCCCCTTGGGTCGAGTCCCACGCACTGCAGTTTGCTTTCTCTCGCCCCCCCCCAGCCCTCCCTCCGAGGCGCTCACGCACAGAAACGCGCGCACACACACAACGCACAGTCCAGCCCACCTGCCTCTTTTGCAGATCCATCCACAATACGGCCATGAGTCATGTGCATTCCTGCAACCATGACCAAGTTTGGTGCAATTCCGGGGCTAGGGAGAGATTAGCATCGAAGGAGAGTTGGAAACTCAATCCATCCCCTCTCTACTCCTCCGTTCATTGTTTTGCGTCCGTGTTGCCACCTTCCGAATTATGCCGCCGGGAGGTAGTGATGTTTTGTAGAGGGCTTGTAAATATTTGCAGATTAAAAAGCAAATCGGGAGGCCCTGAATTCCCAGGGTGAAAGAGCAACTCCCCATCTTGTTTGATTTTGTGACCGCCACAGCGCTGTATGTTTTGAGCTATGAGACGTGTTCGGTAAGCATTCCAGAGTTTACAAAAATGGTACACAGCAAGCCTGCATGGCTGTGTGTTTGTGTGTCTGTCTTGGAGGGGGAGACTTGGAACCTGCAAACTGTGTACACTGTCCCTGTGGACTAGTGACTTAAAAAGTGTACGTGTAGTACAGGGTGATGCATACTGAAATGGGACTTATCATTGAGAGAAGTGTTTTCCAATAACCTGGGATTCCACATGGAGTATGAAGTTTACATACTAAAGAATGGTTATAGGCCTGATCTGCTACCAGTACGTGGTAAGAAACACCGCAGATAAGAAGCATCTCTGCTGTGGTATACTGGCATTCGTTAGACTGATACTATACAAGCTGTGATTTTGATGATATTTTTGTACTTCCCTCACTATTGTAGCAAAATGTCAATTCATTGCCAGTCTCCTAACACTGCAACCAGCAAAACAACTCATTAATTTCAAATCTGGAATATCATCACCCACAGCTTCTTGACCTAGGGCAAGCAAAGGCATCTTCTAACCCTGAAGTGGATTAGAAAACACAAATGAAATCTGCTAATGAAAGCAATTAATGAGCAAGGCTTTCTGTGCTGTAAAAGCGGCAACTATCGTTGCTGCCAGCTGATCCGTTCCTTCTCTTTTGCTGTGTGCAGAGCAGACACAGATCTTTTGTGACTTTGCAGTGGTAGTCGCAATAGAAGAGGCATGGCAAGTCACATTAGAGTCACTTCTCATTCACTCTGTTGTCGCTGTCTCCCTGTGAACTTGTAGTCTCATTACGCAGCCTTAATCCTCATCATTTTGATCACTTCTTTGGGGAATTCTTTATGTCTTGTACCAATGACTTTTTACTGGTAATCGGAATGGATTTCTTCGTATTGATCAATAAGCTTCTCGGTCTAAATGCTATAAGAAGTCAAAGGGAAACCCACACACTCCCAAACAGAATGTAAAAAAAAGGGGGGGGATAAATCATACGTTGTTGCTGGCTGGTGAAACCATTTTTTATAATATACCAAGCATTTTCTCTGTATTGACTTGCCTTTATGATAATTGCTCAAAACTTTAAATAAAGTTGGGAACGTCTGAGACTGGTGAGGCATTTGATATTTGCAATGCTACTCTTGACAGCAGGGTTAGATGTTCTGAGAGCCAGTCTAGTGTCAATGTGATTGATGGACTGGATCAGTCACAGCCTCCCAGCTTTGGCTACATTGCACCATGGTTGTAAAGATGAAATGTGGGGAATGTATGCTGCTCTGAGCTCCCTGGAGGAAATATGAAATAAATGTGTAATAAATGAAAACAGTAAGTAAGTATTTGCTAGTCTGCATAGATTCTTCAAATTTATTAGTTTGATCCCTAGACTTAGGCATATTACTCACTGTGGTTGTGAACCCATGTCTTGACAAAGCTAGAACTGGGAGACCCTTTGACATCAGCTTTTCTATGTGGAGAAAGGGTTTTGTGGTTGTTGTTGGCAGTGTTCGAAATTAGGCAGTTGCCAGGCGCATTTTGCACCTGGCTTTTGACCACTTGCGACCAAGTGAAGATGCCTGGGTGCCAGGATGGCGCCTGACGTCTCCACCATCTGGAGGTGCATGCCTGGGGATCTTGTTGGTTGTGGTATGAACCATTCAGTGATGAGCAGCTCCTCACCCATCTAAAGCAGTTATAGCCCAGACACAGATTTACCACATCTAGTGAGAACTAGGTTTTAGCTGAGCCAAAAACATGTTCTTAGGATGAAGAATCATGGCCTGCTTCTCCATTGTGTCCTTGTTACTGCAATGCTTTGGTAGCATTGCAGGGATATTATCCTGATGCTGCAAGGGAAATGTGCAGGATTGTTGTGTCAGTGATACAGTGCTTCTTGACTTAACTTGAAAAAGAGGTCCCTCTTCTTTTTAAAAAAGTAGCGTGTACTTGTCGACTGCTGCTAGTTTGGAACACCATATTTTAGTAAAATGACTGTCCTGTTCTTGTTTTCTTTGAAATAAGTCCCACTTTGTTCAGCTGGGTTTACTCATAGTATGTAAGTGATGCATAGAAGTACAGCTGTCATTTACTGAAAGGTGTTGCCTGTATATTTTAATAATACATGTATTATCCTGTCATTTTGCATAAAGTTCCAAGGCGGAACAGTGGTACTGCTAAGTTGTTTTGACCTCAGCGCCTAGGACTTGCCGATTGCATGGTCGGCGGTTCGAATCCCCGCGGCGGGGTGCGCTCCCGTCGTTCGGTCCCAGCGCCTGCCAACCTAGCAGTTCGAAAGCACCTTCGGGTGCAAGTAGATAAATAGGGACCGCTTACCAGCGGGAAGGTAAACGGCATTCCGTGTGCTGCGCTGGCTCACCAGATGCAGTTTGTCATGCTGGCCACGTGACCCGGAAGTGTCTGCGGACAGCGCTGGCTCCCGGCCTATAGAGTGAGATGAGCGCACAACCCTAGAGTCTGGCAAGAGTGGCCCGTACGGGCAGGGGTACCTTTACCTTTAATGAGAAATTTCAGTAATATTGTTCAAAGTTGCACCTTAGTATTCGGAGAGGCTGAGATGTCATGTCTCTTGGGACCAAACAGGAATTGAACAACTTGTTCCTTGTACTCCCTGGTGAGAGATTGTCTCTGCAATCCCTGGTGGGACCTTTGATGAAATCACTAAATCTCTTTGGGATGTTTCCTCTCTGATGTCTTGAAAGCACGGGGCTCTGAGACTTTGCTACAAAACTTAATTTATTTGTATTTGTCCATCATCCCACCCGCTGAACATTTTCCTTGGAAAGTAAAACTACTTTCATACTCATCCTTCATTAGCAAATATACATGAATTTTAGTTTTTATTTTGTAAATTTGTGTTTTGTGTGGCTTCCAGTTTAATTAATTAAAATGGAATCCACACAAAAAACAAATTTACAAACTAAAAACTAAAATTCATGAATCTTTGCTAATGAAGCTGGTATCATTACAATTCTGCATCTCTGCATTTTCTTTAGCATTTGCAAAACTTGGTGGTAGAAAGGAGAGCCAAATGCAAGAAGAGAAATCATTAATAAAATGATGGAGGAGATTAGAGGCAGTAGACTTTCATTCAAAGAGGCAGATATGGAAATAGGCTTGAGCTTTTGTAGGTAACAGGAGATTTTGTCAGGATAGTTTGAAATCTCTTGTTGAAAGCTGCATAAGCTGTGCATCCACAATTGCCTGTGTGTGTGTGTGTGTGTGTGTGTGTGTAAGTTAGGATTCCTCAGGTGGGAACAACCAATTCTTTCTCTTTCTATGATAATCTGGCTGTGGAGACTGCTGATTGGCTCACCTTTGTGACAGTCATGTCAATTGCAGAGTTACTCCCGTAATCCGTTCAAGAGTAGTTCAAAGGGTGTGTTTTTTTAAAAAAGATTTTTTTTATAAAAAAATAAGGCGCCAAATAAATGTTTCGTCAAATTAACATACTGTATGCTTGGGAGAAAATAATTATCAAGCAAAAAAACTTATCTGAAGGAGAAGCAGCAGCAAAAATGGTGCCAGGTGCCAGGTACTTGTGGGTTAAACCACAGAGCCTAGGACTTGCCGATCAGAAGGGCGGCGGTTCAAATCCCCGCAACGGGGTGACCTCCCGTTGCTCGGTCCCTGCTCCTGCCAACCTAGCAGTTTGAAAGCATGTCAGAGTGCAAGTAGATAAATAGGTACCGCTCCGGCAGGAAGGTAAATGGTGTTTCTATGCGCTGCTCTGGTTCGCCAGAAGCAGCTTAGTCATGCTGGCTACATGACCCGGAAGCTGTATGCCGGCTCCCTCGGCCAGTAAAGCGGGATGAGCGCCGCAACCCCAGAGTCGGTCACGACTGGACCTAATGGTCAGGGGTCCCTTTACCTTTACCCTTACTTTTACGTGTGTAAAGGAGTAAAGGAAGCAGAGCATTCAGTACAGCAGAAAAATAAAGATGCACTGGTTTTTGGGTATGCTAGTCACACCAGTAAATATCAAGTGGTAATTCTTTTCCTGGGCGGTATTACTTCAAGCTACAAGTAGGAAGATAACATGTTTGAATTCTTCCCCACTAAGCAAAAAAAAAAAAATTTTGTCTGGGACCATGGATTGCTCAGTTGTCACAGTATAGTGCAGATAATGCCAAGATTGCAGGTTCGATCCCCCTATGGGACAGCTGCATATTCCTGCATTGCAGGGGGTTGGAGTTGATGATCCTTGGGGTCCCTTCCAACTCTACGATTCTATGATTTTGGAGAGCTCCTGGTGGTTAGGATAGGCCTCAGTGATGAGCTGGATGGTTTGGTAGCTTCTTTGAGAAAAATTCAAACGTAGTCACTTTCCTCCCTGCCACCAATATCATGCAGGAAACATTTTACCACCTGGTTCTGCAAGGTCTCCCTTTAGAATTCAGGCCAATGGTGTAGCGTGGGGGTGGGGGCACAGGAGCAGTTGCCCTGGGCTCAAAATTTCAACACCCTATGCTGCCTCATCACAGCTGCGTGCTTCCGTCACTGGGCTTTGTTGAAAACAGCTTTTCCATGTCAACCAGGAAAGGAGCTTTCCAGACTGCGGCTGCCATTTCCTGGGTGACGCGGATACCTTTAGGGAGGCAGTTGAATGCACATGCATACAGTGGTACCTCGGGTTACATATGCTTCAGGTTACAGACTCCACTAACCCAGAAATAGTACATCGGGTTAAGAACTTTGCTTCAGGATGAGAACAGAAATCGTGCAGCGGTGGCACGGCAGCAGCAGGAGGCCCCATTAGCTAAAGTGGTGTTTCAGGTTAAGAACAGTTTCAGGTTAAGAACAGACCTCTGGAACGAATTAAATACTTAACCCGAGGTACCACTGTACTATGTTCATTTGATGTTTTTAATATTTTGTTGGGAGCTGCCCAGAGTGGCTGGGGCAGATGGGTGGTATATAAATAATAACCTTCGTTGTAGTAGATGTATTGCCTATTGGAAGGGCTTTTTGGCTTATATAGAAATGCACAGGAAGAATTTCTTCCCAGTGGACCAATCAAAGAGGCTTGGAACAGAAGTACTGTGGGTTCATTGGCTAGGTCAACTGAAAAGGGACTCTTCTGTACTGTACTCAGTCTTTGGGTTCTACTGAGTTGTACTCAGAGTAGACCTGTTAAAATTAAAGGACCTGAATTAGTCATGCCCATCTGCTCTGACTAGGACTAATAATTGGCTACTATCTTCTGGAATTCTCTTCTGAGAAATATCTATCAAACCGCTTCTTTGCTTTCATTCTGCTGCCAGGCCTGGGACAACGTTGCTATAGAAAGATTTTTCCTGGCTATTAAGTGATTATCCTGATTCAATTTGTTTTTGTCTTTTCAGTTTCATTTGTATTTCAAATGTTACGGATAGCTTCTATTTACATTTTTGCTGTATGTGAAATTTGCTGCTTTGTGAACTTATTTTAGTGGAACAGACAGCAATAAATTTATTAAAATGATATAGACAGGTACTGGTTTGTGATGTGATCTGCCCATCCTATGAACAGTTACTAGGGCCCTATTAAACATAGTTGAATTTTGAGTAAAGATGCATAGTATTATACTATAAATCTCAGCACTGGTGCACACATGAATTGCTGATGTCTAAAAAGAATAAAAATGTGTTTCAGAAAATCAAAACTAAGAGGGTGAGGTTGATTTAGTGTTTCTCTTGTTTACATTCAAACATCCTGAAATGTGTGTTATTTCTTCTTCAACTATTTGTATCAAAGCAAAAGAAAATCACCAATAGTTGCTTTCTAAGAGCCACTTCAAAGGTGATAGTCCTCCTTCACATATCATAGTACTAGCACAATCATAATAATAGCATTTTAGAGTATTCAGACACTTCATATACATTTATTCTCTACTGGCTATTGACTGAAACAGACACATAAAAACACACATTCTCAGTCATGTGAGTGCTAAGTATATGGGGAAAAGGAGGAAAACCATACGTTAGGTGTGTGTGATGTCTGTAGATGCACATTTGGTGTACATGCCCTAAGAGGCACCATTCAGTTGTGGCTTTCCAGTGCATCTATGCACAGCAAGAACAGATGAATATGTACGGCTTGCAAGTTCCCCCCTATTTGTTTATTTTCATAATTTACATCCCAACCATCTGTCAAAAGTACTTTAGGTGCCATACACAAAAATGATACAGTAGTAAACATTAAACTAAAATAATCAAGCCAGATACTATAGAAGTGTGTGGTTCAAGAAAATACTTTCATGTAAGATGAAAGTTGCATTTTAAAAGGTGCTGAAGAATGTGACTGACTGCTTTTAGGGCTTTGTGGTAAAAATTAACTAGTGTGGCATCAATGTGTTTTTGTTTTCCCATCATGCAATGTGCAACTAAGCTTTGCATGGTTTCGTGGGGTGCAGCTGTACAGTGGCACCTTGGGTTACAAACACCTTGGGTTACAAACACTTCAGTTTACATACTCCGGTAACCCGGAAGTAGTACCTCGGGTTAAGAGCTTTGCCCCAGGATGAGAACATAAATTGCGTGGCAGTGGCAGCGGGAGGCCCCATTAGCGAAAGTGGTTCCTCAGGTTAAGAAAGGTTTCAGGTTAAGAATGGACCTCTGGAACGAATTAAGTTTGTAACCAGAGGTACCACTGTACTCTATTTCATCATGCTGTGAACCAGAATACTACCTGGAAAGTACTGTGACAATGGTCATTGAATGTTTGTGTTAGGAGCAGTTTCCTCTCTCATCTGTATTCCGCAAATTTTATTTCTCTCTCTCCTGTTATTAGGCATTCTTGCTGCACGTAGCTGATGATGATGACTAGCTCTTTCCCAGATCACACTGTACTGACTGAAGAGCCCAAGTCGTATGCTGGATGGAAGAATAGACTTGAATCTGATTTCATATTCTTCCTTGACCACTAAGTTGGTGGCCTTGGGCCAGTCCCAGACTTCCTCTCAGGGCTGATATTAGGAAAGATTGAGATAACGCCATGTACCCTGAGC
The DNA here is from genome assembly GCF_027172205.1 of Podarcis raffonei. Classification (NCBI taxonomy): domain Eukaryota; kingdom Metazoa; phylum Chordata; class Lepidosauria; order Squamata; family Lacertidae; genus Podarcis; species Podarcis raffonei. Next base: position 69,231,003 of record NC_070607.1, read on the forward strand.
TGTTAGGAGGAGGGATGGAATACAAATGTGATAAATGAAGTCTGACTGGTGTAAACCATTTATTAAAAGGCTGCCTTTATGCCTCCTGTGTTTGCTCTAGGCCGTACTAGTTATTTAGCTGATTTAGCAATTGCACTATCATGTGGATACTCACAGGAAAAATAGCTACCGCTCAGCTCCTCCTTTTCTCCTTAGCCTAGAACTAAGCCTTTCTTTGGTTTAGCGTTCTTTCCAAACCTAGACTCATGGTTTGTCTCATTCCATGCATAACCAAAAACGCAAACCTTTACATGCTACAAGTTGCTTTACTTTTATAACAAAGACCTGAGTTTCCTGCTTCAGTATTGTTAGTTTTTAATGATTTTGATTTGTCAAAAGGTATGCCAATAATATTTCTGACAGTATTTTCCCTTTATGTCTTCAGAGGCATTGTAAAGATGTACAGGTGGATTATGCAAAGCAAATTTATTTTCTTTGGCCAGTTCTCTTTTTTGTCAGGAAGGTTGCTTGAGAATGTGAACTTCTTTTTAAAAACAGCTGCAGAAACTATAAGCTTGAGGCATCTGTGCCTTGTATGACCTCTGAGACACAAACTACATGTGATGGCAGTATTTGCTGAAACTTGGGTCTGCCTCTGTTGTGTATAAACTGGGGTGGGGAGCTCTGCTTTTTAAAGCAAATGGGGCATACTGGTGAGGAGAATAAACCCCTATCCTCTTACATGAATATATGTAATTATTAAGTATCTATCTGACAGTTTACACTCAGTGGTCTGCAGACCTCACCTGCTCTGGTCAGACCTCACCTGGAGTACTGTGTCCAGTTCTGGGCACCACAGTTCAAGAAGGACACTGACAAACTGGAATGTGTCCAGAGGAGGGCAACCAAAATGGTCAAAGGCCTGGAAACGATGCCTTATGAGGAACGGCTAAGGGAGCTGGGCATGTTTAGCCTGGAGAAGAGGAGGCTAAGGGGTGATATGATAGCCATGTTCAAATATATAAAAGGATGTCACATAGAGGAGGGAGAAAGGTTGTTTTCTGCTGCTCCAGAGAAGCGGACACGGAGCAATGGATCCAAACTACAAGAAAGAAGATTCCACCTAAACATTAGGAAGAACTTCCTGACAGTAAGAGCTGTTTGACAGTGGAATTTGCTGCCAAGGAGTGTGGTGGAGTCTCCTTCTTTGGAGGTCTTTAAGCAGAGGCTTGACAACCATATGTCAGGAGTGCTCTGATGGTGTTTCCTGCTTGGCAGGGGGTTGGACTCGATGGCCCTTGTGGTCTCTTCCAACTCTATGATTCTATGATTCTATAACTATTTTTGAGAAAAAAGAGAGGTCGTCATCTGATAATCCCCCGTAGCCTTCAGACTGGGCTGCCATAGATTCCCCTTTCTCTTGACTCCTTTAGCCTATAGATTAGCACAGCTGTGTATCTTTCAAGGGCATCACAGCACTGAACTTTTTTATACCTCAAGAGCATCAAACTCTTCACAAAATGTTTGAGTAGCAAATTCCAATACAGGCAACTCCCCATTTGTACAGGTGTTGCGTTTCGGGTCATACTATGTGTTGGTGGGGCACACATAAGCCCACCCTGCCCTGTTCTGCCCCCTTCTGGGGCTGAAAATGGTGTGCAAGTCAGCAGTCGCCCATTCCTTGAACGCTTGCAAAATATGTAACAATTGGCCAAGTTCCCAAGGATGCTGACTGCAATGTAAACTTCACTGAAATTTCATGTTTAGCCTTAGTAGGATTTCTATACGACTTTGTCAGCCCTAGATAGCCCTAAATGCCAGTGGGTTTAAATCTGCAGAGAAAAAGCATTATAACACAACTGAAAGTCAATTAACCCTTAATAGTTATTCTCATTCTCTTAGCATTCCCCCACCTGCGCCTTGTATATTTTAAGGAAGAGCTTTAAGAGCTCTAATACAATTTCTCTCTTGTGTGTTCTTAATACTGCTATTATTTCATTGTTGTTAGACCATTTCTGTATTTTTTAATGTATTTTGTAAATTGCCCTTTTAGTATTGTAAACTTCCCTGTGATCTTTGGATGAAGGCAGTTTAATAATAATGATAGTAATAATAATAATAATAATACAGCGGTACCTCGGGTTAAGTACTTAATTTGTTCCGGAGGTCCGTTCTTAACCTGAAACTGTTCTAAACCTGAAGCACCACTTTAGCTAATGGGGCCTCCCGGTGTCGCCGCGCCGTCGGAGCATGATTTCTGTTCTCATCCTGAAGCAAAGTTCTTAACCCGAGGTACTATTTCTGGGTTAGTGGAGTCTGTAACCTGAAGTGTATGTAAAGCGAGGTACCACTGTAGTAATAATATCCCTACTCACAGCCAAGCTCTAGCACTAGAAAGCATCGTACTTGTGAAACAAGCGTTGTGTCAGTGTTGGAGGGGAGAGGCTTTGTGTGGGTAATGGTGGCAGCTGTTTTAGTTTGAACCTTAGGGTATAGGCTTTATTTTTAAATCCTCTAAATTAAGAGTTGCTTTATGTGTGTGTTTATGTATGATAAGAGAATATAGGGCTTGTGTTCCTAAGGAAAGTGAACTTGTTTTGTTGTATATTCAGGGGAATTGCGTAGAAATAAAGAATTCTCTGAAGTTTTCTTTAATGGCCTGGTCTATTTCTATAGACACTGGCCACATAGTTCCTGGTGCCCAGCAAGGACTCAACCAGAGCAAGCCCAAGACACAGTGGTGCCTGGGGCAGAAAATCCAAATGCTGATGATCATGTATGTTTTCCTCTCCTGTCAGAGGCAGTCTGCTTCTGAGTTCTAGCACCTGAAAACTGCAGGAGAGGAGAGTGCTCTTGTGCTCAGTTCCTGCTTGTGAGCTTCCCTTAGGCATCTGGCCACTATGAGAACAGGCTACTGGACTACATGGTCTACTAGCCTTTCCAGCAGGCTCTTCTTATGTGTTTACCACAGGATACAATCCGTCAGGAATGGCTTCTCTGCAGCTACTTCCTGTGCAATGAACAGGAGTTGTGCAGTAGCTCAGTAACGCTCCCGTGCAGTTCCTATTTATTTCATTGGAGCTTGCACATGAGAAAATTCCCGGTGGCGATGATATCTGTCTCCCTCTCTTTTATCTGAGGCGCCTGTCTCATTTTTCCTCTTGATAAAGGCTATCTCTATCCTGCACTGGTGCATCGGGAAGGGGACATAGTTCTCTTAATGCTAGATCTTAAGAGCCCCTGGGCAATTGCAGATGGATGATATAAGATGGCTAGTACTAGGTCTAATGTTTCTAGTAGTTACTGCAAAGGTGGGAGTTTGCCCTGTCAGTCTTTGTGCAGCCACAGCAACAGGCATGTAGATAGTTGGGCTGTGCATTTGTTGCTTTGACCTTTAGCGCACCTTCTTACAGTTTTAATGGAAGATAGTTCAATTAATTTAAATCACAGGAGAAAATGTATTTCTTTGTAGGCAGGCGATTTTTAGGTCCACTGATTTTTCAACTTAAGTAGCAACTACAGCCACGTGGAAGCAGTTTGAAGGAAGAGAAGAGCCTGTGAAAGGGAAGGGAGGGCAACAGGCCAGTCTTAACACCACAAGTCTATATACATGTCTTCTAAGGAATAAGCAGGCACCCCCAAATTGAACAGTTCTATCTTGTGCTTTTGGTCTGTAATGCTAATGTTATAGTAACAGTGCCTGTGTGGGTGTGGTTTTTGAGGCAGAGATTTTCAAAGAACCGGAGCACTCCTTTTACGGGCTATAAGCCTCGTTTGGGAAACGTATGGCTGACTTGCAGGTTCTGTGCTGGAATCCTGTGAAGGCCCGACCCTCTTTTGGAAACAAAGTGTTTCTAGACCTCATTGTGATGGAGAAACCTTGGAAATGTGGTTGCTGTGTTGTAAAGGCAAAATGAGCTGGAAACGTCTTTGTGTGCAGATTTTTTAAAATGTGGCTACAATAGCAGCAGTGCCTTGCTTGAGGAATGTGTTCCTTCTGGATGTTCAGTCGGTGCTAACATTGTATAGATTTAGGCACCAGCTGAAAGCTTGCTTTTTTGCACACGATTCTGTATGATCAGTGTGTTTCAGAGTTCTATTTTGAATTAACAAATTAATACAATATTATTATATAGAAAATATATACCATGATTTAAATTTTTGTATTTGTACCTGTAGGTGGTCCTGGGGTCTTAGGAAGGTTGTGATGTTAGCCATAAACAAACAAACAAACAAACAAACAAACAAACAAACAGAAGTTTATTTAGAAATTATGTTTCTGTGCAGTTGCACCATTAGGGTCTTCAGTGCATTCTCTTGGACCATTAGGCCCTGCTTATTCAACTTGTTTTGACAGGCAAAAAGACCGTTAACAACACTGGAGAACCCATGATCTAATGCATGGATGTTGAGGATGCCCTCAACAGATTGCCTAAGGGAATGTAGCCCTTGGCTGAAAAAAAGGCCCCCTACTCTTAATGTGGGACGTGGCTGACACTGTGGTCTAAACCACAGAGCCTTAGGGCTTGCCGATCAGAAGGTCGGCGGTTCGAATCCCCACGACGGGGTGAGCTCCTGTTGTTCAGTCCCAGCTCCTACCCACCTAGCAGTTCAAAAGCACGTCAACGTGCAAGTAGATAAATAGGTACTGCTCCGGCGGGAAGGTAAACGGCGTTCCCGTCCGCTGCTCTGGTTCTCCAGAAGCGGCTTAGTCATGCTGGCCACATGACCCGGAAGCTGTCTGCGGACAAACACTGGTTCCCTCGGCCTATAGAGCGAGATGAGCGCGCAACCCCAGAGTCGTCCGTGACTGGACCTAACGGTCAGGGGTACCTTTACCCTTTTTTTACTCTTAATGTACACTATGCAAAACTTAACACATTGTGGTTTGTTGTGTTTAAAAGGTGACCTATGAAGGTGACCTTGTGGAGGGGTGGTACCTATGCTGGGGGGCATGTCATGCTCTTTCTAGGGTAGTTTGTCCACTTTTGCTCCCCACCCTACACTCAGCTTTCACCTGTGGCTCCTACAAGCTGTCAGCATGTGACAGTGGCCACACCCTGGGAACAGCATTGATTGGCTGTCTAATCCAGGTGAGGGTAGCTGATGGATCTTAAACCTCAGTGAGTTAGGCATTTCTCCTGCATGCGAAGACAATCAAGTGCTGACCCACCACTGTCCGCCTGCTTCAATGGGTGCTTGGAGCTCAGAGGACTGTGATATCTAAGCCTTTCAGAACATAAAGGGCACAGTCCAGGAGAATGATCTCCTGTGCTTTCCCCCTTGAAGTGAATGGGAGATATGCAAGAGCAACAGAGCTTGCATAGGAGACCTTCTTGTTGAATTATGCCCATGGTTTTGCAGTGCACCTGAAAGGTGAATAAAATATTGAACAATTCTTTTAAAAGACATGAATGGTAGTTTTCAATGAAGAAAAACGACAGTGCTTTAAAAAAATCTACTTGAAATTAACGTTATTTCAACCCGTGTTAAACCTTAAGCTTAGTGCAATTTATTATGTCACTTGAATAAAGTTTAGAAATATGCTGACTCAATGAGCCCTCATCAAACTTTAATGACTTTTTATATGCAGGCTGTTTCCCCTCCTTCTTATACGATGCTCAGGCGGTAGTAAGGAACAGCTTTAACGAGATTTCAAGGTGAATCTTTATAAATATAGATCAAGTTGTCATATATTGAAGGATTGTGGTTTTAAAGCAAACACTTAATAACGTGCTTGATTTTTCACACTTCCGTGAGTTGTGCTAAATTCAGTAGAATGCCTTGCAAGGTGTAAAGTGTGCGTTTACAGCAAAAAGGGTCCTGCATCCTCAGACTTGGAAAATACACATGCTTGATCTTACATGTGTGACCTTGAACTTGGAGGAGTGTCGTATTCCATGCTGCCTCATAGGTTTTGTCAGAATGATGGTGTTTGAGGTTTGGAGGCAGCCTTGATTTTAAGGGCCTCTAGCGGGTGGCGCTGTGGGTTAAACCACTGAGCCGCTTGGGCTTGCTGATCGAAAGGTCAGCAGTTCGAATCCCCATAACGGAGTGAGCTCCTGTTGTTCGGTCCCTGCTCCTGCCAACCTAGCAGTTTGAAAGCACGCAGTGCAAGTAGATAAATAGGTACTGCTCTGGTGGGAAGCTAAACAGCATTTCTGTGTGCTGCTCTGGTTTCGCCAGAAGCAGCTTAGTCATGCTGGCCACATGACCTGGAAAAACTGTCTGCGGAAGCGGACAAACACCGGCTCCCTCAGCCTGTAAAGTGAAATGAGCGCCGCAACCCCAGAGTCGTTCACGACTGGACTTAATTGTCAGGGGTCCCTTTACCTTTAGGTAAACATAGCCTTCCTACTTTGCAGTGTAGGAGTATGTTGCTGATTTATTTTTATTTTTTATTTGCTAAATAACTTGATCGTTACTCTTTTAAAAAAAGATGGTATTGGTGGTGATGAAGTATGTATAACTCACGAATAGGATTAAGGGACACTTTTGCCTGAGGGATTGTACACTTGGAATTTCAACACTCAACAGTTGCTTGAGGTCGAGAAATTGATAACAGCTGTTTTTGGAGGAAATCAGGGCTGCTGCTGGCAAAGGATTTGGGCATGATAACATATTGACCACCTAGTAGTGCAGTAAGAGCATAAGAAAAGCCCAATCAGACCAAAGGCCTATCTAGTCCACCTGCCTCTTTCCCACAGCTAGATTGATTTATTATTGTTTTTTATCCCATTTATTGACCATGTCCCATAAAATACCTTGAAGCAATAGATGCTTATGGGAAACTCAAAAGTGGGACTTGAGGACAGCAGCCCTCAGGCTTTTTGTCCCTATGGATTTGTCTCAGCCCTTTCTAAGGGCATCTAGCTAGTAACTAGCACTACTAGCTTTTTCAGATCTGCTACTAGTTATTATGGTTCCAAATATTAGTTTCTTTAGTCTTAATTTGAATTTGTTGCAGCAATAGGGATTGATGATTCTCTGTAGAGCTTCCTTGGAGTGCACTGTTAAAACCAAAGGTAATGTCTGCATGCTGGATTATTATATACACTGTTTGCAGGCTACAGCACCTTTTGCAGAGGGCTGGTCAGTAAACTCAGTTCTCAACTGCATTAACTGAGTTCTGGTAGCGGCAGTAGTGCTGTAGTCCATTCCTCTCTTTATTCGTGTGTGTCCTCATGGAGCTGAATATTCAGCTGGTAGCCGTCTGGCTTTTTTTGACTTTGCCATCCCAATGCTAAATGCCAATGGGACTTGTCTGCCTGTCTGCAACAAGTCTAGTGATTTTCCAAAGCCATTGATTACGGATTCATCAGTCTCAGACACATTTAAAGTTACTTTACAGAATGTGACTGGTCTGTTTAGACTGCTTCCCACAAAATATCTTCCTTTTTATCCTGTAGTTTTGTATAAATTAGTTTTAGTATAAATTATTTGTTGATAGAACTAACTTTTAAGTAAGAGGAAATAAAACTCCTATGCCCCTCCTGGAAAAAAAGTATTGGCGATCAGTGCACAAACAATACATTGGTTGCTGTTCAAAGAAATACGTTGATTACTTAAAAGCATTAGAAGTGTAATAAACACATATTCTGCTAGATCTCTTCTTGAATTAAAGTATACGTTATTGAGCTTTAAATGGCTGTGCTCAAACAAAAAGTCTGCTCTAAGTCAGCCTTTGTCAATCTGGTGCCCTCCAGCTGTTTTGGACTTCAACTCCTCTCAGCCTCAGCCAGCACGCCCAAGTTGTCGTCCCAAACAGCTGGAGGGTACTAGGTTAGTGAACACTGCCAGAAACCTGGGTTACCATGAATGAGCAGCTAGTGCAGTCTGCCGAATTGTTCACACTGTGTTCCTCTGCTACTGCCTGGGGGTGGGAGGGTTTGCACAGAAAATGTTGTTGCGAACAAACCAAAGCTATAGCCTTTGCTATAAAAGGAAAACTGTCTTCACATTATTGTGCAGGTGTAGAAGGCCTCGCTGCGTTTAACAGCGAAACTCAGGAACTGAACGTGTGTAATTTTAAACAGAGTACTGACTTAAGGATCAGCAGGAAATTGGATTTTATGGTTATGTTTTATACATACAATGTTCAGAGTTACTATAAACCAACATATATCCATTATGATAGAGCACCAGGTGCTATGATTGTAACCAAAACATTAAACTATTTTTGAATCGGTATACAACTCAATATATTGCATATTATATCCATTTGCATACTTAAAAATGTGGAAAATCTGTAGTACACATATTTTTTTAAAGAAAAGCTTTTTAATGATTTAAGCAAGAACCTATACTTCAGTGGCATACAGGAATAAAGAAAAGCAATGCAATTAAATAAAAACGAAAATTGAAACACACACACACAAATGCAAATGTGGGTCATTTCATTCACAGTTCCTGATGTGTGGACAGGGGTAGTAGTATTATATATATTTATAAAAGGATATCTTCCTTGAGGTCTTATGATAGTATCACTTAAAGCTGAAAAGTTACTAAGTTACTAAGAATTCCAAAGAGCAGCATATTTCATAGTAAACGTTTTAACATTTTTACCATCATTAATGTATAAAATATTTCTTGCCACATTGTTGAAAGTTAATTTGTTTTTCCTTGTCCTCTAGTGTGCCTTAATTTTTGAGCTAATTTTTCTGCAGCAGCATGGGCCACATTTGACTGTACCATAAATGCTTATTTAATCCCTCCAACTATTTCAGTTTTCTTGCAGTAACGATCCTTGCAGCTGACAATAAATATAGAATAAATTCTTTATCCAAACCGTCTTCATTTGGCCCATCCCATATCCCCAATAATGCTGACAGAAAGGCTGGTTACAATTCTTGTTTTGTTATTAAAATAATTTGTGAGAACACCGTTGCCCCAAAAGCTGCCACTGGGGGACACACCATAAGTAAAAATATAAACCTTTATTTTTTCCCTTTTTGTGGCCAGCAGCATTTTGGAGACAGATTGACTCATAATTCTGAACCTTCAGTGCAGTTTTCAGGACAACCAGAACAAAACAAAAATGTTCATGTGAGCTTCTTGTTCTCAAGTAGTCCGCCATGTATGCACTTGAGGCTTAAGAAAAATCCCACGGGGAAGATAAACATGTTTCATGGCTCTATAGACAATGGCTCTGATCATGAGATGCTTGTACATGTTATATGCAAATCTCTCTTTCTGTCTCAGAGGGGCAGTGAGTGTCTGAATTATTCTGATCAGCCAGGTCTTGGTAAAGATGTAAAGATATCAGTTTTTAGGGAGATTGTTTATGGAATAATTGGACTTGCCATTAAGAGCACCGTAGAAGAGATGCTTTTAAATTTGTGGTCTATGGGAAATTTTCTGGTGCGTATTTTGCCATAGAAAAATGTCTTTTTCATAAGTTTTATTAGTAGCAACCAATAGATGCCAATGGCAAATATAATAAAAGGCAAGTTTGGCAGCTTCCAAAATTATAATTAATGTTTTTCTAAGGTGATTATCCCTAGCAAGTAGGTAAGTCAGAACATCATCCACAGTTTTGGGGGATACTAACATTTCAGCAGTTTTCAGTCTTCCTCCCCCCCAAATACAAACAGTGCAATGAAAATTCAGTGTACATTTGGTTGTCTTTGAATTTTTGCATTCCAAAAGACGTTATTCTTAACAGAGCATTGAAATCGCATGAAGTGCACTGTTAATTTCTTCCCTTAAATATTTCAGGTCAAATTGTATTGTATTGGGACCAAAATTTGGGGCATTTTTAAAGCATGGTTTACTAAAACACACATAATAAACATGTTAAATTAGATCACTCTCTAGGGCATCAGAAATTTTCAGTGCAAATTAGCCAAATTTGTACGGGGGGAAATGTCTTGAATTTTATTTTACAGTTCAAAATTTTCTAGAAAACCCACATTGCTATCCATGGACCACTGCACAAGTGCTTCATTCAGGTGATCCGCAGAAAGGTTGTGGAGCAGTGAGCATATTGGCACTTTCATAGAATCGAAGAATTGTAGAGATGGAAGGGACCACAAGGGTAATCTAGTCTAACCCCTGCAATACAGGAATTTGCCCTGCACAAATACATTCCCCCCCCCCCGATAACCGAGATCAACTGCACATAATGTTGCTCACAAAACAGGCACATCCATTGCATCCAAAGTGAAAAAAACTATATTAAAATATGAATCATGTGTGTTCTTCAATTTGTAGAACAAAAAAGTTTATTAAGTGGCCTGGAGAATTGGTGGTTTAGAGAAAAGAAGTTATCTGGTAGCTGCAAACTCGCTTGTGATTCTCATTGAAATGAAGGACTATTGTCCATATGGCAAATAGCCGGAGGAGCAATCCTCATGTTTTGACCCTTGAAGAAAACTTAGATAATTTACATAACAAAAATTGTTCTGCTAAATTTACAGAGAATTGAATGAGTGAGAAATTTTGAATGGTCTATATTTTCTGCTAAATGAGGACAGAACGTGTGGCGGAGGTGCTGGAAAAATTTTAAAATATGGCAGAACCAATTAATCATTTATGTCAAATGATTAAATTCAATACTCTGTAAAAAAAAAACTTTTTAAACTGAATAACAAAAGTTGTGGCCATTGGTTTGCAAGTTCCTTTAAAAAGAGTTTCCTCTGTTACTTTGAGACACTTGTTTCTTGAGCTCCTGCTGGTTTAGATATTGTACTTGGTATGGCATTGAGATGCTATTTTACAACCTTGATGGATTGATTATGCTTGCTTTGAAATCAGTAACTGTAATTTTACCCTACTGATCACTTTAGATCTTTGGCGGCCTTTAATACTGTTGATGGTGGAGGACCTGCTGCGCTTTTACAAGAGCATTCTGGAATGGTGGTTGTTGGTATTTTCAGGGGTGCCTCTGAGGATGGTGCTGCAGCATCTTGAAGGGGCCTCTCCTACCCCCCTTCTTATTCAAGATACTTGTAAGAACTCTGGGTAAAATGGAGTGGAAATCAGTTATGCCATGCATAGGCTCTGCTCTAGCTTCCTTTACCATCTGTTCTGGCCCTGCGGTTTCAGTGCTTGATTCAGATCCCTTTGTGGAAAAGCTCCTAGTTTCAGGTAAGCTGATTAGGTAAAGCAAAAGGAAAGGAATCCCTGGAGCAAAGGAGGAGGATTGGTGCATCTCTGAAGATGAAGTTTAGTCCACTTTTGTCAGCTTTGTGGCCTTGGCATGGGCGTTCAAATCCATTGCTGGGATTTTGATTTTGTAGCAGTTGCCATTCCACTCTTCATGTTGTGTATTGTTGCTTTCTCCTGTTCTGGCAACTTCTAACAGCATCTGTGCAACTTAGCTGACTGGGGTGCATGCGTACATACATGCAGAAAATGAGTCAGCCTGCCTTCTCTCTTCTGATAGAGTTACAAACGTGGTGGATCAGGGGAATGCTGTGGAGATAGTGTGTCTTGATTTCAGTAAGGCTGTAGACAAAGGCCCCCATGATATTCTTGTGGAGAAGCTGGTAAAATGTGGACTGGGCAAGGTAACTGTTAGGTAGATTTGTAGCTGGTTGACTGATCAAACCCAAAGAGCATTCACTAATGATTCTTGATTATCCTGGGGGAAACGTGATAGGTGATGTGCTACAGGGTTCTGTCTTGGGCCTGTTGTTGTTCAACGTGTATATAAATGATGTGGATGAAGGAATTGAGGGGATGCTCATCACATTTGCAGATTTCTTTATTGATGGAGTCTTTGAAGCAAGCACTATCCCTTGAATTTAGGGAAGGTTATGATAAATATACAGGGTGGAATTCAACAGTGTTCTCTTCCATCCATGGTTCTGGTGGTTGTCCTGACCCTGCTCCCCAACCCAATTTTGGGGGTGCTAGGAGGAAGGGGGAAGCCTCGTTGTACAAGCAGAGCTCATTGTGCAGGTCTTCTGCTGACATGGCTGATTAGGTGAATCTTGTCCATTGATATACAGTGGATGCTCGGATTGTGAACATGATCGGTGTGGGATGCACGTTCGCAACCCGCAGCGTTCACAATGTGTGTCTGTGCACGCGCGAATTGTGATTTGGTGCTTCTGCGCATGCACGACTGCCGAAACCTGGAAGTAACCTGTTCTGGTACTTCCAGGTTTCGGTGGTCCGCAACCCGAAGAAATGTAACCTGAAGCATCTGTAACCCGAGGTATGACTGTACAGTGGTACCTTGGGTTAAAAACTTAATTCATTCTGGAGGTCCGTTCTTAACCTGAAACTGTTCTTAACCTGAGGTACCACTTTAGCTAATGGGGCCTCCTCCTGCTGCCCCGCTGCTGCCGTGCGATTTCTGTTCTCATCCTGAAGCAAAGTTCTTAACCCGAGGTACCATTTCTGGGTTAGCGGAGTCTGTAACCTGAAGTGTCTGTAACCCTGAGGTACCACTGTATTCTTATTCATTATTTATTATATTAATGACTTGCTTCCCATGAAGCACCCCAAAGCAATGTAAAGGTAAAGGTAAAGGGACCCCAGTCGCGAACAACTCTGGGGTTGCGGCGCTCATCTCGCTTTACTGGTGAACCAGAGCAGCAGACGGAAACGCCGTTTACCTTCCCGCCGGAGCGGTACCTATTAACACTTGCACTTTGACGTGCTTTCAAACTGCTAGGTGGGCAGGAGCAGGGACCGAGCAACGGGAGTTCACCCCGTCGTGGGGATTCGAACTGCTGACTTTCTGATCAGCAAGTCCTAGGCTCTGTGGTTTAACCCACAGCGCCACCCGCATCCCCCAAAGCAATGTACAATGCAGTAAAAAAAAAATGTACACAGAACAATAGCCCTGTTTAAATATCCCCAGTTCAAAAATTTCCTCTTTCTTAATTCTGATCTTCCAATAAGCGGGGATAAGGAACCTGTGGCTCTACTGATGTTGTTGGATTCCAGCTCTTATCAGCCTCAGCCAGCATGGTCAGTGGTCAGGGATGATGGGGGTTGAAGTCCAACAAACATTTGGACGGCTGCAGCATCCCCATGCAAACTTGCTTTCTTTTACATACTTCAGTAGTTAAATCAAAATAGACGTGCATCATGTGTACAGTTAGCTTCTTTTGGTGCAGAATTTGGGTTACCTTGCTGCTGAATTTCAGTGTGGTTTGTTTTAAAGGGCAGTGTACACACAGACACACTGCCCCTGCCCACTTTCCCTTGGGCCAGCACATTTTTGCATGCCTGTCGGCTGTGAGCCCTGTGCTTTGATTGCCTTGCTGTCCTTGCTACTGAGCTGCTGTTTTGTTTCCTACTTGGCACAAATCCCTGCATCCTTCTGTGCGCCCCAACAATGGAAGGAAGGTGGGGCATTGGAGAAGGGAGTGCAGAGAAAGCGGGGCCTGTTGGCTTCCTAGGAGGCCCGGGTCACATCCTGATAGGCTTTGCGGTTCTGATTCCCGAGGCAGCGAAGTGAGAACACAACAGAGCTGCCACGCTGGAGTTTCAGCTTGGTTTCTCACAGCAAATGCACACCCCCCCACACTCCGTACAAGAGCCCAGCAGCTGCAGTGTAGACGTAAACAGAACTTGCTGCAGAATGCTGTGGAGAGGAGGTTTGCTTCCTCCATATCTGAAGGCGCTGAATTATCTCTCTCTGCTGCAAAACGCACCTGTCCCTCTCTCCTTTCAAGCATCTTAGCAAATTCCGGGGAAGGGGAGGAGACATTCCTCTGTGGAATTGCCTGGCATGGTTGGCTGCATCTTTCACAGAGAAGCCCTTCCCCCACTCCCCTTCAGTCCACAGGAATGTTGTTGTTTGAGTTCCCACTGGATTGCACCACAGATACCTTGCTTTCAAGTGGCAGCCGCTTTTGCTGGCCAAGACATGTCCGGCTGAGCTGCCCTAGCTGTGAACAAAAGCTGCGAGCTTTCCTCGCAGACCTGAGATGCTGTATGCATCTCTGCTTACTTCGTGGAATTGGAGAAGGGCAACAAGACAGGTGGCGATGCTTCAAGTCATGTACATCAATTAACAGCCTTGCTGCCAGCCAAAATCTCTTATATGGCAGCTGTACCTGCAGGTCCCGTTCAAAGCCCTAACCTGTCCAGGTTGCTGTTTTGCATATAGACTGAAATTCAGCAAGCTTTCCAGTATTGTGGGTTGTATTGGAAATACACTGCAAGTCATAAATGGCATGTGTAAACATGTGATTTACTTACTTGTTTTTAAGTATATTTACACATTTTTCTTGCAAGTAAACACATTTTAATTTTAAAAACAATGCCCTCCTTTCCCTAAACGTCTGAGGCTGCTAGGAAAGTCACTGTAAAGCACCAACAAAATGTCAAATTACAAAACTGAAATAAGTGTGAGAGAAAACATGACCCATCATAACAGCAACATCATAAGACAAACCCACCCCCATAAACTATCATCACCAAAATGGCCACAGTATAACAGATAAAATATATACAGTATAACAGATAAAATAAGTCAATGAAAAAGGCACTGGGGGAAAACATACACAAAAACCAGCCATGGCCAAAATTTAAAGCCAAAATGCTACCCTTCCCATGACAAAAAATAGGTTAACGGAGAGCTGGTGGTTGTTCATCAGTATTCCAGAGTGTAGGAGCCACAACAGAAAACACTTGCTCATGTGCCCAGCCACTGCATTATGCTTAGCAGGGGAATGTGGAAAAGAAGTATCCAATATGGAGTGGAAAGCTCAAGGAAAAAACATTAGGTGGGTTTTAAGGTACCCAGGTCTCAGGCCTTTTAGGGTTGTAAAGATTTGGATCACCACATTGAATCTAGCTCAGAAACTAGAAGGTAGCCAGCACAGATCAGATAGAACATATAACTCTGGTACTGTTTGCCTCATCCCAGACAATAGTCTAGTGGCAGCTTTAGTTCCACGTAACTAATGTCGTTTTGGATATTGGTGTAGTGAACATGGAGCCACAGTCTTTGGTCTTAGCTTCTACTGCAAAACTTACTCTGAAATTGCTGCTTCAAAAGCAGAATTTAAAATAAGATAGTTGTTGTATATCTGTTATTCTGCTATCAGGATGTTAGAATGTAAAAGTGGAGTGGCTTATTGGCAGAGCGGCTTATATAATCCTTGGTATCCATTGAATTGTGACACTGCGAGCATTAGAGTCAGTGCATAAGTGTGCTGAATTGCTTGCAAGATTACTTTCATTGTCCTCTTTGTGTGTGCGCGCATGTGTGTGTGTGTGATTGCAGGGGGTTGGGCTAGATGACAGTTCTGATAGTATTAGCAATCACAGCTTTTCTGCAATAACATGGTATGTATCCCCAAACTGTCCAAAATCTGCATTGGGACAATATGTGTATTAGGATAAACCATGATGGCAGCGCAGATTCTGGAGGGCTAGTACAATGTGGTTCCATTGACTCATATCTGTCAGGATTGATGCTGCCATGTTCTAAGACAGCTAAAACCTCTGACCAGTCCCAGCATGATGACTGCTACTGATAGAGACTCTGCTGTGTCTGTAAAATTGCCATCTCTCTGTGTGATATTTTTCATTGGGAAGCCTGCTTAGTTCAGGCTTGTTTTTGACTCAATATAAACAATTCGTTTGGGTGGTTTGTGCATTTGGAAGTATAGCTTTCACTAAAAGGTGCTGGGAAGGAGTCAGGTGTATGGAGTCAGGGGCATGGCTTCAATATTCAGTTAAATGGTGTTGTTTTTGAAAGGACATCTTGGTTCTTGAGCGAAATTAGTATGCCTTGTGGCAATTGAGGAGGGATGCTTCTAGCTGCTGATTGGATGGCAAAACATCTGTGAGCCCATGAACTGGCATTAAAATCCTTGCCATAAAGCAAAGGCAACGGTTTTATGGACACAACTAACTTTGCAGCCTGTAAAAAACAGGCTTTAAAACTCTTGTGAGTATTCCTTCAGTGACCTGAAGATTTAATCGGAAATGGGCAGGATTTTGAATGAGACGTCCAAAGCCCGGGTTGTGCAGCTGTTCAGTTTTATTCCAGTCATTGTACCTATTTTACACATTAACCTTTGCTTCTCTAAACAAGGTATCATTTAGGAGTTTTCAAGTCTGCTAAGTTTTGGAGATGTGATAAATGTTAACACATACGTTACACTGGGAAAAGCCCATAGCTCAATGGTAAAGCGCATCTTTTGCATGCAGGTTCAATTCATGGCTTTACCTGGTATTAGTTCTTTTTAAAAGATTTCAGGCCTCAGGGCTGGGAGCTGAGATCCTAGGAATCTGCTGCTGGGAAAGAAGATGGCGCTAGGCCAAATGAACCAGTACTTTATATTCTGAATAAAGTAGTATGCATGCTCTTCTGTAATATTGTTTGCAAGTGTCTGTGCATGGTCTAATTGCAGGTGTGTGTATAATTGCAGGTGTGTGTATGTGAGAGTGTGTGTACATGTATGTGTGTGTGACAGAGAGATAACATGTGGGAGCAGTTGCATGTTTTTAAAATGGATTAAATTGTGTTTCAAAATCTAAACATTAAAAATATCTATTCATAAATATCAACACACCCACCCCACTCACACATGAAAATAAAAAGTTCACCACAGCCAATCACAAACAAACAACCACACAAGCGAATAGTAAAGAGAACCTGCACAAGCGACGCTGACACAAAACCCCACACATACATTAAGTCGAATAGAAACATTGCCACCCGACCCCACCCCCACTCACCATTCCCTCTCCACCTCTTCCCCCCTTTTCTTCTTAATGTAACGCTAATGTCTCAACAAATGAAACCGATCTGTAGAAAATGTAACTTGGGGGAAAAGACATTGCACATACTTTTGTAAACCAAGAAATCTTTAATAAGAAATATGTTAAAAAAACAACAACATTAAAAATATCTTTGTGGGTTTAAAAACTAACTTCCCTTTTAGTTCATCTTCAGGTTTTCCCTGGCTGTTGGGTGAACTAAAAACAAAACAAAACCATGTGTTCAGTAGCTGGCCCATTTTTTAATGCCGAATGTGTCTCAGTACAGGTGTGTTGATGGGAAACACAGCAGGCACAGATTAGATTGTGTGGAAACTCAGGGGGTTTCCATACAGTGCCATCCAGGGCACATTGAGCCAAAGGATGTGGGTGGCGCTGTGATCTAAACCACTGAGCCTCTTGGGCTTGCTAATCAGAAGGTCAGTGGTTCAAATCCCTGTGACGGGGTGAGCTCCCGTTGCTCTGTCCCAGCTCCTGCCAACCTAGCAGTTCAAAAGCACACCAGTGCAAGTAGATAAATAGGTACCATTGCGGCGGGGAGCAAACGGCGTTTCCGTGCACTCTGGCCCTCGTCAAGGTGTTCCGTTGCGCCAGAAGCGGTTTAGTCATGCTGGCCACATGACCCGGAAAGCTGTCTGTGGACAAATGTCGGCTCCCTTGGCTTGAAAGCGAGATGAGCACCGCAACCCCATAGTTGCCTTTGACTGGACTTAACCGTCCAGGGGTCCGTTACTTTTTACCTTTTTTACATTGAGCCAAATGCATTGCAAAATGGCAGTTGTAGAAATGGCAGAACAGTAACTGAAAAGCCAAACAGTGCACAAATAAACAAAAACAACAGTGTGAAAACTAAGGAATTGCGTATTTTCAAACCAGTTGATTGATTTCACAAATGTGATAAAAATACAGAAACTTACTCCATCGCTCAGAAAATTGTCCAAACAAATGGCTGGCTCACAGGGAAGGCAAGATAAACAAAACATTGTATTTAGATAAAAATTACGGTTTGTGCAGAAGGGGAATTTTCTTTCTTTAATGTAGATACGTACCTTGTGTGTAGCTGATGCACATCTGTTTTCTCACCAAGGATTTAGGTAAGTATTGACAAGAGATCATTGCCGTTCTTAGTTTCAGATAGCTGCTAGACTGGTGTGGTGGCAATTAGCTGCCCACGTGCACCTTGTCTTGAACTTCCTGGAGAGATGGAGAAAATAGTGGTTGTTCTGAACCTCCTCCCTTGGTAGCCTGATCTGTTGTCCAGGTCATGCCATTGGGATTATGGGTTCATATTTCCCCCTCGCTATCTTGTATGTGCTCGGGATCCTATGGGGATCCTCTTTGTTCCTCTGTTACTGTTGGCATCCGTCTTTCTCGGGAGACAATGGAGGAGTTGCGCTTTTGCGGGTGAGGTCAAACTGTTGGAAGATTTCAGCACCTGCTGTATGGGATAGACATGTTTTGTTGCAGCTGGGGCAGATGAAGGCATCCGGTTGTGTTGCTGCAGATGCACCATGGCGTTTCTTGTCTCTGCGCTCCTTCCTGCTCTGTATAACAGAAATAATATATGTACGTTTGGATACTACAAGGGGTTTGAGCGGCATTAACAAAATACTTTCTGAGTGAAGGCTTTCTGACAGATTTCTGAATACAAATTCATGGAAGCTAAGATTATGAATGGATACTGATGGTTATGTGCTACTTGCTTCCAGGTTCAGACACAACATCCCTCTGAATATCAGCTGTTGGAAAGCAACAACAGTCTTGGTCTCAATTCCTGTTTATCAGCTTCCAAAAGATTTCTAGTTGGCTGCTGTGTGAAAGAGGATGGTGAACAAAATAGGTATTTTATGCATACAGTGGTACCTCGGGTTAAGTACTTAATTTGTTCCGGAGGTCCGTTCTTAACTTGAAGCTGTTCTTAACCTGAAGCACCACTTTAGCTAATGGGGCCTCCTGCTGCTGCTGCGCCGCCAGAGCACGATTTCTGTTCTTATCCTGAAGCAAAGTTCTTAACCAGAAGCACTATTTCTGGGTTGGCCGAGTGTGTAACCTGAAGCGTATGTAACCTGAAGCATATGTAACCCGAGGTACCACTGTACAAACAAACAAACAAACAAACAAATTTTTATTTGTATGCCACCTTTCCATAGTTCAAAACATGCTCAAGGTGGCTTACAACATGAAAAAAATACATAACCTCAATGCAACAAAAGTAGTCTTAAACAATAAATTAAACATTTAAAAATGCAAAACCAAACTGAACAATTTGCTGACTCTTCTTAGGTGTCTGGGCTTATAAGGCGTGTACTGGTATGATTTTTAGCCAGTCACGAGAACCCCAGAAATACTTCCTCCTCTTCCTCCCTCCTTTGGCTGGCCCCTTGCACCTCTGCCTTCAGCCTTATGAAGTTCAACAGGGTGCGCATTTTGCAGAGGATCCCTCTGCCGTAGGAATCCTCTGATCCAGAGTTCCAGATTCCAGCTTGACATCTGGTGGCAATCTGAGTGCCTTGAGGGATTTTTTATAGTTACCTTTGCTACCAGATGCACTTTTTTGATTTGCGGTATTTCTGCACTAAACTTTTCTCGAGGTCAGTGCCAATATGTGTAAATTGAAGAGGTGAAATTTCTCAAAATTTATTTCCAATAGTAAACGTCAATTTCTTAGAGAAATTGGTTTTGTTTTGTTTTGCAGTTGGTGTAATTTGCTGTAGTTCTAATAAATTAATGTCTTAAATAGTGTTTGTGACTTGACAGGGTGGAACTGTGGTGCTTTCTGGTCACAAAAGAACTAATTATGGAAGAACCTGTTACCATGGTATTTCTAGTGCTGATCCTCTTCTTTATGGGTTCTCTGTTTAGCTGGGCTTGCACCAAGCTGTATGGTTATTTTCTGTTGTTGTTCCATATGTATGTTTTGAAAACACTATAAACAAAGATTAAATATAATTCACAGTTATTTGACAATAATTGACCTTGTATTTTTGATACATCGGTCAGATGCCCAAGTCGTATGTTTCCTGTTCAGCATGATGCACTGGCATAAATGCCATATATTCACTTGGATTTTGGGGTGGCGTGGAAGGTGGTCGGGACATTTAATGCCTACATTTTACCAGTTCCACTGGGAGTTGGTAGATTTCGGGGCCCAGTTTAAAGTGCTAGTGTTGATCTTTAAAGCCGTAAAATCTTTGTGTCCAGTTAATCTGACTGACTATCTTCACCAGTATGAACCCACCCATGCAGTTACAAAGCTTTAACGTCCCGCTTTGTAAAATTTAGATTGGCGGGCATAAAAGGCACAGCTCTTTCAGAGGCAGCCTCTCCTCTGTGAAATTCCTTCCCAACACATCTGTGTGTATGACCCATCAGTACAGGATTTTAAAGGGATCTTAAATACCCACTTATTGCAAGCTGCTTTTTCATAAAGATTTTATGAGCTGCTGAAATTGTTTGAAATTGTTCTAGCTGATTTATAACGGCACATTGCTGGCCTACATATTGGTTTAAAGTACTGTGTCAAACAGGTGCTTTTAATGAAAGGTGATATTGTATTTTATGTAAGCTGCTTTTTAAGGGCTTTGCTAACAATATTTAAGTAAAATAAATAAATAAAAACCCAGCCAGTCATGCTTTGGAAGTATGCTTTCTGTTCCTCTGTAGGGAATCTGCTTGCTCTCTGCGCTCTGTTGTCCTTTCTTGCTTTTGCATGTTGCCTGCCTTGGGAGCTGCTGTCTTTCAGGTGTTGCTTCACCCTGTGGAGACCATGTCACTTCCTGTCTCTCTTTCAATCTGCACTTTTGCATCATGAAATGCTAAGGGATAGAGAACTGGCATGAATCTACTTGTGCCTATTAACTGTTGTCCTCTTCCCCTGGTATTTGCACTATTGCTGTCAAGAATGTGTGTGTCAGATGTTGTATGGCCTCCCTCCCATAAATCCACTCTGGAGAGCCCCCAGAACAGTGCGGGGGCGAGGAGGTGGAAGATTGTAACTGACAAGCTGAATTTCTTACACTGATGGAACAATTGTATTAATGCAACATTGAGTTCCACCCAATTTTTTTTCCTCACTTGCTCCTTCTCCTGGTGAATATTTGCATGGAACCCTTGTCTGTAAATGGTCTCCTTACATCTGTGAGAGCCCTCCCCCTAAGTGATGAGGAAGAATAAATAAATTTGGGCCAGCCAGACGACATCCCCACCACCACATTTATATCCCATCTTTACCCAAGGGAGCTCAAGGCAGCACATATGGTTCCCCCATCGCCATTTTATATTTGCAGCAAATGTCTGGCCCAAGATCATTGAGTAAGATTCATGGCTGAATGGGAATTTGAACATGAGTCTCTCAGAGCTTAGTCCAGCACTCTGAACCACTAAACCATGGGTGGGATTCATCTAATCACTACTTTCAGCAGAGGCCCTGTGCAATGATTTCTGCTTGTACAACAGGGATTTCCTTCTCTCTTCCTCTTTCACGCTCCAAGGGTGGGTGTGAGTTAGGAGAACCTTCAGAACAGTATACAGTGAGAGGAGAGAAGACCATTCCATTTGGAAGGCTCCAATGCCTGTACTGATGGAATGATTGGAAGTGTGCGATATTGAATTCTACCTTATGAGCCTTACCATTAGAACAAGTTCCACATGTCTCATCATCCGGTCAAACCACGTGATGTTGAGAAAACAGGCAGGGAGATAGTTTTTTGAATCTGCTCTTGGGAACTGAGGGCTGTGCCTAGATTCAGCAAGTAGCAAGTATCTTGTGGAAAGTTTTTAAACCAGCCTTCTCTACCCACTCACCCACTCTGGTGAGTAACTCTGCAGTAACAACAAGGGGTTTTTTTTGTAGCTGGGAAGAACAGTTTTCTTCGCAAGAGTAGCTTGCCTCAAGCTAGAAATAACTGTTTGCCTTTTAGAAGAACGATATGCACTCCCTGCTCCGTGTTGCAGACATGCCACTTTCTAGCATGTGACTCAGCAGTGTATGTTGACTAGTTATGGATCCTTCACCTGAATGTGCTTTCTGCTAGTGTCCTCTCCTGCATCCTAGTTCTTTGAGTTTGCCCTTCCTTTTTCTCAGGATAACCTTCCCTGCAAACTTGGTAGCTTCGTCTACCAGGTTACCCAGTTTGTACACTGAGGACTATTGCAGACACATACTAGGAGGGATCACCACTAAGTTCCAGATTTTATTAACAAATTTGCATGATCATATAGTGGATCCAGTTGGAGCCCATTCAGGGGTGTGGATGGCCATAGCATAATCTGGACCTGGAGGGTTTGAGTAGGTATCTTGGTCATGAAGTACCAGTAAGCAAGGCAGTACAGCTTTGTTGACGAGAGAAAGGCAGAAGGCCAGCAGTCCAGGGGTTTTATGCTACCAGGTGGCTGATACTACATGTACCTCCTCCTTTCTGTATCTGAAGAAGGCTCTGAGGCTTTAGCACACACAGCTCATAGTAGTGTTTCAGGCTGGGTCCAGCCTAAGGCCTTCAGGCTTCTGCTTCAAGCCCCAGAGTCCCTGAGGTTATCTTGCACCTTAAAGGTCTAGCTTTACTTTTAGAAATCTGCTGTGGACAAATTAACAGATTGTTGCTGTGATGTGAATACATAATGGCATACTGACAAGCTGCTAGTACCAAGATTAGTACTGTAGTACTGCTAGCACAATTGTGATTTCAACTGCAATGCAGAAGTTGTTTATGCATCTTTTTGCTTGTTTGTTTTTGCAAATCTGGCCTCGTGGGTCTGAATGAGTCACTTTTCATAGCTGAAAAGTACGTGATGGGGAAGAGATATTTGTCAACTTCTGATTGAAATCTGCTGCCGACGGTCCAGCAAAACTTGGCTGTGGCTATACAGCGGAGCATTTGTGGTCCTTGCACTTCTTACTCTGTCAGCTGTGTAGCTTGAGGCGCTACCATGGATAGTATCTGTTCTAAAGTAGATTGAAGTGGATTTTGTGGATTCGGTAACAGCTTTTCTCCTGTATGTGTTATGTGTCTCTGAGAATTCCCAGGAGAACCCAGACGGAAAGGATGCATAATTGGAACTTGATTTTGTTTCAGCCTCGTTGGAGGAATGTGTCACACTTGGGAAAATGAAAATAAATCAAAGAGAGCAGGGTAATAGGCAGATGCTTCAATCCCAGCAATGGTACTAGCAGAGAGTCGGCTACTTAGAACAGCCTCAGTGATGATTCAGTTGCCCAGTCTAATAGTCTCACCTGTTAGGAAATGTTTATTTCTGGCTGTGTTGAATGTAGCTTGGTGCTCCTGCTTCTGCTTATGGGATGATTTTGCATCTTGATAAGGAATATCAATAGTATTCTGAGTTAACATAAAAACCATCATGGAATGAAGCATAAAACCTGTCCATTTCTAATAATTGGCAATGAAGTTCAAATTAAACAGTCGAAACACTTAACGTAGTACACCGGCAAAAACACCCTTATCTTCATGAGAAAACTGCAGCTTCATTAGAAAATTAGGCAGCCTTGTTTGAGATTAAACAGAGATTTTAATCTCTGTATATTTAATGCAGAAGCGGGGATGTTGGCATATCTGCTTGTCAAAGTGTACAGGTGGATCTTAAATTGGGATGCTGGGAGGTTTTGCACACAGGAATAGTGCAGTAAAGGAACAAAATCTGGCAGCTCTTTTAGGGATAGAGGAGAGGCACGTGCTTAGTGGTGATGGGAAAATTCATGTCCCACATGAGGTGGCCTGCCAAAGTGCCACTGTGAAAGTACACAATTGGTTATTGGAGGTCAAAAAAGGGTTTGGGGCACAAAGAAAAACCTGCTTTGTAGGAATGTAGCCTTTATCCCCATCAAAGCAACAACATGGAGGCACAAATGAATAGGTTGTAAAGCAGGATGAGTTAGGAAGAAACATGCAGAAAAAAATAGTACTGATGATAGATGAAGAATAGTAAGAAAGGAGATATACAACTGGGACTTAAGCTCCTGGACAGTAAGAAGATATTGTGGCAAGTAAAGCTGCATAACAAATGAAGCATTGCTCAAGTGGTGTGCCATGATTTTTGCAAATATATTCCTTTTTCTCCAGCACTGTGCTCAGTTCTGCTAGTTTACAGCAGACGGCAGCTGTGCACAGTACTGATGGGTAGGCACCTGAGAAATCTTACGTGTTTGTGTGGTTTTAGTTAAGGTGATGAATTAACTTTACATTGCATAAATGTACAAATAATGCTTTAAAAACGACTAACACGTGGTTTGGATGCAGCTACTCTATTCTGCAAGAGTGGAGTTACCTATTGATATGGTCTGCCCTCTGAGACTTAATGGAATCTGATGGCTTCCTGAATGCTGGGAGGGATTTTCTAGCTGACATGGCTAAAGCTCAAGTCTCACTTGTGGAATGGTGAGATGCACAGAGCCGTTGACACAATTGCTCCTGAGTACCATTTGCTATCCCTGGAGTGTGTAGGTCAACATGGTACTCTAGTGACCAGCATGTGACAAAATAAGAGGGTCAGCAGCTAGAGCTCAGGTGGCATACATCTCAGTACAGACGAGGTTGCACCATCGGGACTACCATACGGTAGTGAAGAAAGCTTGGT
The DNA here is from genome assembly GCF_027172205.1 of Podarcis raffonei. Lineage (NCBI taxonomy): Eukaryota > Metazoa > Chordata > Lepidosauria > Squamata > Lacertidae > Podarcis > Podarcis raffonei. Next base: position 69,255,267 of record NC_070607.1, read on the forward strand.
TCTCTGCCACCATCACATCCATCTGGCAGATGAATGAGGTTTTGTCATCCAGGCAAGAGAGCATTGCTCTGACATCTTTGGAGACCTGCTGTAACAACTTTACAAGGCACTTTAGAGACAAAAGTGTTTAGACAGTGGTGGTGTCCAGTGCACTGTCCATTTCATTTGTATGGATCACTTTCAATTATTGTGGCCTGAGGATGTGACAAGCTGCTTGAAAAATTGTATCTGACCACCTGCCCCCTTGACCCTTCCCCATTTTGGCTTCTTAGAATTTATCACGCTAATCTCTGCAGTGGCTTCCAGTTCACTTCCTAGCCTAAGTCAGTGTGCAGATCTTGTCGTTTAAAGCCTAAAAAGCTTGACACAATTTTACCTGATGGATCTCCTCCTCCTGTACTAAATTAAATATTGAGAGGCTCTGCTGCAGGTGCCCCCACCAAGAGAAGTTATGTGGTTAGCTACCAGGTAAAGGACCTTCTTTGTGTTGGCATTTGGTTATAGAATGCCACCCCCAAAGACGATTGCCTGGCATCTTCCTTGTGGTCTTTCAGTGGCAGGTGAATACATTTGCAATCCACTGATTTTTAGATCTGTATATGTTTTTAGTGATGCTGTGTGCTATTTCTGGAATTTTTATGCTGTTTTTATTCTGTGATTTTTGTTTTATTTTATTATGACACTGGGTAATATTTTATGTTAGACATACTTAGAGTAAGGCCCATTGAAATTAATGCACTTAAGTGGATTTACTGTAATCAATATTGGATATCACCCATCATTGTTTGGCGACTTACAGATAAAATATTTTGTAATGGGATTCTTATCCTTTTGGCGCTGCGTGCTTGTTGGTAGTTGAGAGATCATATGCACTTGATGATATGTTAAATTTGCATGGCTGAGGCAGGTTCTTTTACTCTTGATACTTATGAAGGGTGTACTTGAGCTGGTTTGCAAATCATCTCTTGGTTAAAATCTTTGTACCTAATGGATGCAGCAAATTTGAGGCTCTTGGGCTTTAGAATAAGAGGTAAAGTAAAATCAACTTTGCTGGGTCGTCCAGCGTTTCTGGGCTGGTGCCATCCTGTGGAGACTGGGTAGCTTTGCAGCCTTGTGCAAGCTTGATTTAGAAAAAGAAAAAGATGGAGAGGCTGCCTAAATGCTTCCAGGAAGCTGAGACAATCCTCTCCTTGCTCCAGACATGCCTTCCTGGGTTCCCTGACCCCACCTTCTCTGGCTTTGCTGAGGCATGATTTCCATAACTGATTCCCCCCTTCCCACTCCACCCAATTAAGATGGCAGTAATGAAGCCCATATTATGCATGCATGGTGGAAATTTGACCTGCAGAAAATTCCCGGCATGCTGTGCTCAACTAGCCTGCTCCTTGTTCTCTGGCTTCTTCCTGCTGCTGTGTTGCTTGCCGTGTTCTTTGTCACATGGCCTTCGCCTCCTAGCTGGGGAGCTACTGTGCGGCTGTCACCACTTTGTTTTTTTTTTTATAAATTTTTTTATTGCTTTTTTCCAGAATCTAAATCCATCATCAATAACACAACAAAAGCGGTTTTACAAAAAGAAAAAGAAATTAAACAAGAAAAAATTCATTTTTCAAAGTCTTTTTTTTTTTTTTCATCATCCACTGGACTTCCCCATCTCCTCCATCCCTGCGTTCTTTATAATAAATATAAACAGCAAATTAATACCTTGTTTCCTGTGTTTTTGTATTTTCATCTAATTATTCACTCTGAAATTAAAACTTTTCTCAATCATTAACTTTGTTTCTATCAACTCCGAATTTCAATACTGAAGCATATTTACCTCAAACCTTAGCAAATTTTTAACATTCATATATCTTATAATGTTTTTGTAAATAGTCCTTAAATTTTTTCCAATCCTCTTCCGCAGCCTCTTCTCCCAGGTCTCGGATTCTGCCAGTCATTTCGGCTAGTTGCATATAGTCCATCAGTTGTGTGTGCCATTCTTCCAGTGTGGGTAGCTCCTGTGCCTTCCAGTATTTAGCTATGAGAATTCTTGCTGCAGTCATTGCATATAGAAAGAAGGTTCTGTCTTTCTTAGGTATCCTCTGGCCCACAATGCCCAAGAGGAAGGCCTCTGGTTTCTTCTGAAAGGTATACTTAAATACCTTTTTCAACTCGTTATAAATCATTTCCCAGAAGGCCTTCACCCTCGGGCATGTCCACCAGAGGTGGTAAAAAGTTCCTTCAGCCTCCTTACATTTCCAACATTTATTATCAGACAAATGGTATATCTTTGCAAGTTTGACTGGGGTCATGTACCACCTGTACATCATTTTCATAATATTTTCCTTTAAGGCACTACATGCCGTAAATTTCATACCGGTGGTCCATAACCTTTCCCAGTCCTCAAACATAATGTTGTATCCAATATCTTGTGCCCATTTTATCATGGCTGATTTGACTGTCTCATCTTGAGTATTCCATTTAAGCAGCAAGTTGTACATTCTTGAAAGCACTTTCGTCTTAGGTTCAAGTAATTCTAGTTCTAATTTTGATTTTTCCACCTGGAAACCAATTTTTTTATCTTTTTTAAAGATCTCTAAAATTTGGGCATAGTGAAACCAGTCTCGCACCTTCCCTTTCAATTTTTCAAAGCTCTGCAACCTCCAAGTGTCACCCACTCTTTCTATTATTTCACAGTATTTTGCCCAGCCACCCCCCATATTAAGTATTTTTGTGGCTTTAGCCTCCATCGGTGATAACCACCTCGGAGTCTTGTTTTCAAATAAGTCCTTGTATTTAGTCCAGACAGAAAACAGAGATTTCCTTACAATATGGTTTTTAAACAACTTATGAGACTTTACCTTGTCGTACCACAAATATGCATGCCACCCAAAAGCATTGTTGAACCCTTCCAGATCTAGGACATCAGTGTTTTCTAGCAAAAACCAATCTTTCAGCCAGCAGAGGGATGCAGCTTCATAATACAACCTTAAGTCCGGCAGGGCAAAACCCCCTCTTTCCTTTGCATCTGTTAATATTTTAAATTTTATTCGGGGCTTTTTGCCCTGCCAGACAAACTTCATAATGTCCCTCTGCCACTTTCCAAAACATTCCACTCTGTCCACGATCTGTAGGGTCTGGAACAGAAACAGCATTTTTGGCAATACATTCATCTTTACTGCTACAATTCTTCCCAACAAGGAAAGTTTCAATCTTGACCAGATTTCTAGATCCTTTTTAATTTCAGACCAACATTTTTCATAATTATCTTTAAACAGATTCAAATTTTTCCCAGTCAAGTTGACCCCCAGGTATTTCACTTTATTAACAACGTTTAGTTCTGTTTCCTTCTGAAACCCATCTATTTCTAAAGGTGTCAAGTTTTTTGCCAAAACCTTAGTTTTTTGTTTGTTTAACTTGAATCCCGCCACCCGACCAAACTCAGAAATTAATTCCAATACTCTTTTTGTGCTGGACACCGGCTCCTGTAATGTCAAAACCAAGTCATCTGCAAAGGCCTTCAGTTTATATTGTTTTCCTCCGACCTGTATTCCTTCCACCTGCTGATCCTTCCTGATCAAATTTAGCAAAACCTCAAGGACAGAAATAAATAGCAAGGGTGATAGGGGGCACCCCTGTCGTGTTCCTTTTTCAATTTTAAACTCTTCTGTCACCACATTGTTTACTATCAATTTAGCCTTTTGTTCTGAATATATTGCATCTATGCCATTTTGGAACGCCCTTCCCACTCCCATCCCTTCCAAATTCTTCTTCATAAATTTCCAAGATATATTGTCAAAGGCCTTCTCCGCGTCTATAAATATCAAAACTGCTTTTGTATTCAAATTTGTCTGTAGAAGTTCCAGAACGTCAACAATGTTCCTAGTATTATCTGACAAATGCCTGCCAGGGAGAAAGCCTGCTTGGTCTTTATGAATAACTCCATTTAAGACTTTTTTCAATCTATTTGCCAAAATGTCAGCAAAAATCTTGTAATCCACGTTTAGGAGTGAGATGGGACGGTAGTTCTTAAGTTGAGTCTTTTCAGATTCCAATTTTGGTATCAAAGTGATGAATGCCTCTTTCCACGATTCTGGTGCCCCCTTCCCTTCCATAATTTGATTACATACCTCCATCAATGGCTGAGTCAGGTATTCCTTCAATATCTTATAGTATTTGGAGGTAAGTCCATCTGGGCCCGGGAATTTGCCTAGTTGCATGTTCTGAATGGCATTTTCGATTTCCTGTTGGGTTATTTTATAATTCAGGTCAGTTTGTTTGTCTTGTGTTAGTTTTTGTAGGCCATAGCTTTTTAAAAATTTATTTATTTCAGTCTCCACTTGGGGTCCTTGGGAAAACAATTTTTTAAAATATCTCTGGAAACACTTTCTAATTTCCTCTGGTTTCTGAATACATTCTCCTTCAACCTCTAGATTGGTAACAAAGTTCAGTTTTTGTCTCTTTTTCAGCTGCCATGATAGCAGCTTCCCACATTTATTTGCCGATTCAAATGATCTTTGTTTCATCTGTTTGATTTTCCATTCAACTTCTTGATTTATCAGTTTTGCATATTGTGCTTGATGGAATTTTATTTCTCTCAAAACTTCTTTTGATTTTGGATTTAGTCTCAACTTTTTCTCTCCGTCTTTTATCCTTTCCAAGATCTTGTCCTTTTTACCGTTCCAGAGTTTTTTCTTAATAGAATTCTGCTGTATCAGAAACCCTCTCATAACAGCTTTGCTTGCGTCCCAGATTGTTTTTTTTTCCACCGAAGTGTTCAAATTTAGTTCAAAGTAGTCTTTCATCGTCTTTTGGGCCTTCTTCACTATCTCCTGGTCTCTAAACAATGCATCATTCATTCTCCATCTGAAGGATCCAGCTGGTGTGAGTCTCAAGTCCATTTTCAAGGGGTTATGGTCGGAGCAAGTTTTAGGGCAGATCTCTACTTTTTTGGTCTTGGGTGCCAGTCCTCTAGATATCCAGATTTGGTCGATTCTTGTCCAGGATAGGTGGGCCTCAGAAAAGAATGTTCCCTCTCTACCTAGGGGGTTCTTTGTCCTCCAGATATCAATCAAGTCCATATTGTCTGTGAGTTCAAAAAAAGTCTTTGGTAGTCTGCCATCTTTAGTCACATTTTGATTTTGTGACTTATCCATGTGTGTGGAGACAACCCCATTCATATCTCCCATCAGAATGATGTTATTATAGTCCATATGGTCCAGCATTGTCTCATGCAGCTTCCCATAAAATTCAGATTTCCCCTCATTTGGTGCATAAATTCCAATTATCAAAAATTTTTCTCCTTGTGATTGTATTTCGATCGCCAAAATTCTTCCTTGTTCATCTTTGAACACAAATTTTGGTGCTAGGCTCTCCTTTGCATATATCACGACTCCCCTTTTCTTTTCTTTAGCTGATGAAATAAATTCTTGGCCTAGTCGCTTGTTTATTAGCACTCTTCTGTGGAGCCTAGTCACATGGGTTTCCTGGAGACAAATGACGTCTAGTTGTTCTTTCCTCAAAATGTGAAAAATCCTTTTCCTTTTTTCAGGGGAATTTGCCCCATGGATATTCCAACTAAAAAGCTGCAGAGACATCCTGGATCAGCTTGTTAGCCGATGGGGTTGTCTCCCTTCTCGTCTATGTCTGGAGGTGGATCTTTTGTACCAGGCGTGGGGGGTGGCCAGGTACCTGCTGTCCCTTTTCGAAGGTCCTCCCCGTGATCGTTTAGGAATTTTTCTTGCTCTTCTGCTGTTCTGATTCTCACCTTCTTCCCTTTCAAATTAAAAGATAATCCTTGGGGGAATTCCCACCTGTAAGGGATTGTGTTGTTTCTTAATAATCTTGCCAGATCCTTGTATGTAGTTCTTAAGTCCAACAATTGTTTTGGTATGTCTCTGAAGATTTCTGCTGTCTTTCCCTGTATCACCAATGGGTTTTTAAAATGTAGGCCAAGTATGTTGTCTTTTTCTTGCTTGTATCTCAATATGATCAAGCAATCCCTTGGTTTATCTTTCTTGGCCACTCTTCCCAATCTAAAAGCGGTGACGATTTTGAAGTCTTTCTCTTCTGCCAAACCCCAGAACTTGGATATTTCTGCAGTCAAAAAGCCAGCCAAATCTTCCTTTTCTAGTTCTGGAATATTTCTAATCCTAAGATTACTTTCCCGGTTTTTCAGCTCCGCCATAGACAGATAGGCCTGTTGTTCAGTGACCTGTCTACTCAGTGGTCTTACTTCCCCTCTTAATTCCTCAATCCTTTTTTTGTTTTGGTCTGCTTTCGTGTTTGCGTCCTCAGCTAATTTTCGGTTCTCTGATATAGTCTTTTCAAAATTTCCTATCGCCTGTGTGTTTTGAGCAACTTGGTCTGTCAACTTATTAATCGTTGCTGTAACCTGGTCAAATTTAGCCGCTTGTTCATCAGCTTTCTTATTTAATGCTGCCAGTTGATCCAATATTTCTTTAGAAATAGGGTCTAATCCTCCTGCAGCCATATCCTCCAAAACTGGCTGTTTAAATTGTCCTTCTTGCAGACCTGTCACAATTGGAACAGATGATCTACGTGGCTGCACAGACAAAGTTGATTGCAATAGTTCAGTTTGTTTTGCTTTCTTGGCAGCCCTTGTTTTTCCTGCCACACTCATTCCACAACTGTCTAGGTTTCAAGGTCAAATTGTAAATCCCATGGGAAAAGCAATCATCCAGGCAAAAAGATTTCCAAAACAACCAGCAGTTCTCAGAGGTTTATATTTCCACAATCCAGCAGGGGGAGCTCCCCAAAAGTTTCCACCATTTAATTCCCAAATATGGTAAAATCCAAAATAAGGGGGGGAAACCCTCTAAATTCACTTTAAACTGCAGATGATAAAGGTTCTTTGCGAAGGTGTGAACAACAGTTCCTTTTTTGTAACTGCAAAGTAGCCCAATGTAACTTTATGTCTCTATACACAGTTGCCACAGTCTGATGTTACTTTGTATCCAGGCAGCCCGTGAGCTGGGGCTTATAACTTTATAATCCACAAAATATAGAGAGGTATAGCACAGTCTCACAATCAAATCCAAACTTGCAGGGTAAGTTCCAACTTCTTTTAAACTCCTTTCAACGCTTCCGCTTTAAAAAAACTTTGCTCAGTACTTTAAACAAGGACGGAAGACTGACTTCCTTTTTAGCGTCTCCCGCTTTCAGCCGAAATTCACCAATTTGATGTCCAAATAAAGCCTCAAATTTCTTACTCACGAGTTTGTTGTTTCCAATCAAATGTTCAAAGAAGAAAGGTCAGCGCTCATCAGCAGCAGCCGCGCGGCTTCGCTTCCGCGGAAAGAGCGATGGATTCACAGCACCGCTACCCCCTCCACGTTCCGGAGCCCCTTACGGGGTCCCTTCTGCGTATCCGAGGTCGCTCCTGGTGCCCGCCGAATCCCACGGCCACGGGCTCACTCTACCCGTGGTTTTCCTAAACGGGTCGTCGCTGTGCCGCAGCGCACGACCCTTTTCCGCGGAGCCCCTCTTCAACAACTGAAGAGGACCGCCATTGCTGTTTCGCGCCGCCTCCGGAAGTCGGCTGTCACCACTTTGGAGTAGGAAAGCAAAAGAGACACAAAAGAAGTCTCCGTTGCTTATGGGAGCAGCATCAGCCCAGTTTCTCCGCCTGAGCCAAAAATGCTGAGCGTGGTTTAAGCAGGGTTATTCAGAAGGGCATCGATATTGTTCTTCCAGAAGCTGTAATGATCTCCTAATTGAGATTTAATTTTTAGAAAAAAAGAGTTGTGTGTTGGATTTATTTATCAACAATAAAAGAAATTAACAAATAATCTGGTGGCCTTAGACTTTTTGGTCTGTTCATCCCTCTGCCCTAGCAATCTACCAGCAACTCTAGCTTTATAGCAGCCAGTTTATTTCATTTAGTTACTGAATATATTTACTGTGGTACCTCGGGTTACAAACGCCTCAGGTTACAGATTCTGCTAACCTGGAAGTAGTACCTCGGGTTAAGAACTTTACCTCAGGATGAGAACAGAAATCACAGAGGCAGCAGGAGGCTCCATTAGCTAAAGTGGTACCTCTGCTTAAGAACGGTTTCAGGTTAAGAATGGACCTTCAGAATGAATTAAGTTCGTAACCAGAGGTACCACTCTGTGTGTGTGTGTGTGTGTGTGTGTGTAATAATTTTAATTGATTTTCTTTTCTTATAACAATTATTCAATATCATCATTTAACATCCATTTTCTGCTTTCCCCCTCTCCCTGTTGACTTCCCCCAACTTCCATTTCTGGTTTGTTACATCAGATGTCACATTCTGCTCTTTATACAAAATGATCTGTTATCACTAATTATATTTCTTCTTCTCTGTAAATAAAGTTGCAAATGTTTATTTAAATCCTGCCAACGAGCCCATTTTTGTTGTTGTTTCTGCAAGTATGTTGTAAAGGGGTTCCCATTCTTTTCCAAAGTCACTATTGTCCTTTTCACGCAATTTGTCCGTATACCACTGTATATCTCACCTTTCCTCCAAGGAGCTCAGTATATACTTCTCCTCTTCCCCATTTTATTCTCATGTTATCCCTGTCAAGCTAAGAGGCGGTGACTCTGCCCAGGGCCACGCAGTGAACTTCACTGATGAGTGGGGATTTGAACCCTGATCTCCCAGCTCTTAGTCCAGCACTCTAACCACTGCACCACACTGGGTCGCAGTGTGACCCAAGCAGTGGCCAACAGTTATCAGTGTATAGGTCATTTCTCATGTAGCTCTATTTTTCTGCTTGTTCGTTCGTTTATTAATACTTATATTGATTGTTCTTTTTAAAACATACGAACAGGAAGAGGTGCGGAAAGGAGGAAAAAGGGGGCAAGAGAAAAGATACAAATTGGGATGTAATCAGTGTTGTTTTTTCTGGAAAAAAGTTGGAAGAACTCACCATGAAGTTAGTTTATCACTGTAGCAGTCACAGTGGCATTCCACCCACCCACCTACCCAGCAGTGGCTAAATGTAAGATGTGATTAATAAACTCAAGCAGACAGTGATCTGAATTACAGATGGCTCAACTTTATTGACTACAGATATAGGTGGATTTTTGGTTCAGGCAATGGGCATATATTCATTCCCGCTCCCAGCCCCCTGGACAAAATAATAATTATTATTATTTAATTTAAAAATGCTCAAAAATACCCCTGGATTTAATAGTGATCATAAATGCCTCAGGTCATAGCATTTTTTAATATTCAGAGTTTGGAACTATTATAGTTGTTGGGCCTGGGCACAAGAGACAAGCGGTGTAAGCATAGAGTTCTGTGTTTACTGCCAAATGTTTCTAAATATGTATTTGCGAGTTGCTCTCTGTCAAAACAGGATCTTCAGTCCACTGAACGATTGAGGATGGAGACTCTTATGAAGAGCCCTATTCTTTTGCCAGCACTGTGAACTGCACCACCCATTTCAGTACTTGGGAAACTAAAGTGAGCTTGGATTTGGTTTTCACCCATCCAGGGCATAAAGTTCAGAAGGCAAAGTAAATCCCTGTGTCAGAGAGATCAACTCCAGGGCTGAAAACAGAGTGGGTGGGCATGGCATTTAGAATTTATTGCTCTGCAGCACAAATTGAAGCAGGGGTAGAGCTATTTGAGGGTTGCTTGCAGTATCTAGCACATGGCCTCTTTTGCATCTCAAAGAGGCTGGGCTTCCAGTTGACTGTACTTGTTTATAGTCACCAAAGCAACCTTGTCAGTGAAAACCCCCTGCACCCCTTGAAATGAGCTCTGGGAAAGTTGGGAGAACCCCCGAAACAGCATGGAGAGGGAGGGTAGAGGGGAATCACTCTGTCTGGCAAGCAGCAGTGCTTGCACAAATGGAAGATTTGTAATTACACCATGTTAAATTCCACCCACAGCATACACATAATTGAACTCGGCATATGGCTGATTGTCATGTTTCTCGACAGTCTTATTTCAACCTTAACTACTACATCACTCTGTCACATGTATTGTTTTGATATTTAATGGATACCATTTATTTCCTAATTGTTCTGCTAGGCTGACTGTGTCTCTTTTGGTTATGTCCCTTCCCTTTCCAGGATACTGAAATGAGAATGGCCTGGCTCTGACCCCAGAGTGTGCACATTCTTCTTTTCCCTGCTTTCCAACTAAACAAGATCCTTCATCCCTCTCCTCCTCAAAGAAGGCAATGTATTGCTCCTGGAGAAGGTAAATGCATGTTTCTCAATCTGCATAGTTATGGGAAAGCAGGAAGTGGTCTCCAACTGTTGCCGGACTTTTATAGGGCCATATTTTCAAGTGGGAAAGGATATTTTTAATTGGTAGAGTACTTTCTTTTATTTCTATCTCTAGCTCCAGGATTATTATTATTATTATTATTATTAATAATAATAATAATAAATGTTTTGTACCCCACCCATCTGACTACTTTGCATCTCAAAGCAATTGCACACATTGCATAACATCTAATAGTGTTTATACTCAGCAGGTCACTAACCAACTCTCTCCCTCCCTCTTTAGCGTATCTGCATGTTGTATGCATTAACTGTCCCCCCATTACATTTTTAAATGTAGAATTAAATAAATCTTAGACGTATCATTAAGGTGCATAATGTTTGAGGTTCCCAAAGGATCTGAATGGCTAAGGTTTGGAAGACCTCTACTTAACACTCTGAGAAATCCCTGTTTGACATCAATGGGATGGACAGACCCCTGATAAGCCTTCAAGGGCTGGGGAGCTACCATCTGCCATGACCATAGGCAATGCTGACCGGGTCTGGTGGGAGTCCAATCACATCTGGAGGATGGCAGATTCCCCATCCCCGCTGTAGAGTTATAGGTGTAATGAGGAAGTTTCAAAACTATCTATCTATCTATCTATCATCTATCTATCTATCTATCTAGCTATCTATCTATCTATTGTATGGCTCCTAGTCATGTAAATCAGTGCCACAGGATTATCTGTTTAGACTCCAAAAGGCCCTTCCTTCTTGAGTAATACAGAGTATTTTTGAGCAGGACTTATATCTGAGTGTGTCACTGCTCTTTAGAGAGGGTGTTGTATTAAAAATACTTTACAAGCAGTTCTTGTGTGCCTTCAGTGTTAACATGACCTTTTTGTGTTTTTACAGAAGTAATATACACCCCAAATTTGATGATAATGAAAATACAGAAGAAAGAAAAACAGGTTGGCAACCCTTTCCTTCTCTCTCTCTCTCTCTCTCTCTCTCTCTCTCTCTCTCTCTCTCTCTCTCTGTGTGTGTGTGTGTGCGCGCGCGCAAGGGAGGGAGAGGGAGAAGGAGAAGCATTCCCTAGGGTCCTTTATTCAATTGGATTTGAGGAAGTTGAGTCCTTTTTGCCATATGGTGAAGGGAACCTCCTTAACAACTTTGTTCCTGTGGGCAGCAGAACCCCCAAACCTCTCAATGTGAATAGCTTGCTTAAATCTAATCCCACTATCATGCAGTTTAAATCCTAGGAAGTGCTATCATAAGATAAACAATTTTTAAAATATAAATGCAAGTCCATAGTTACAGTTCATTCTTAAATTCCTTACTGTGGTGTAGTGGCTAAGAGAATGAGTTATGAATCAGAAAGTCCCTAGTTCAAGTCTTGCCTCTGCCAGGAATCCCATTAGATGACCTTAGACAAGCAATTCCTTCTCTGCCTCAGTCCTCCTTTCTGCAAAATGAGAATAATAATATTGCCTTACCTTACAGCAGGGGTGGGGACCCTTTGGTTCTCAAAATGTTGCTGAACTACAACACCCATCTTCCCTGGGCACTGCCCATGCTTGCTGGGGCTGATGGGAGTTGTAGTTCAGCAATATCTGGGAGGCCTAAGCTTCCCCACACCTGCCTTGCAGTGTTTTTGTAAGGATTATAACAAGATAATGACAGCTGAGGGCATTGTAGGAGGCTGGACTAGATGACCCTTGGCAGTCCCTTCCAATTCTACAATTCTCAATTCAATTTAAAGACTTACAAGCACTATTCAAATGCTAAGTGTTGTTTTTGTTATGGATAGTAACTTACACTTTGTTCCTATCACAAAAAATGGCACATACATTAATATGTAGGTAGTATGTGAATTGATTTAAATTTGATCAATCTTTTGAAAGCCAAAAAATTAACTAAAAATTCTTCATGCCTCTGAAAGGCCATTCCTTCCTCTGTGTGTCAGGATCTGCTGCTTTTGCTATGCTGGTGCCATTTATAAACCAAGTATGCCTGAGAGATTGATGAAGCAGCCGTCATTGTATTTTCTGTGTGTGCACACTGGCAAACCTAACTGTGGCCTATGTGATAAAGGGAAGGAGCTTGCTTTAATATATGGAAGCAGGGAACAAACCAATCTGCTCCGTGCTGTTTTGTGTCCTGCCTTGTTTTAAATGGGGATTTTTAAAGTGAGTTTGTTAGAAAGGAATAAATCTTCCCTTCTAAGCCTGTTCTGAAACAAAGTCTTAAAGTGATGTTGGCCAACAACTCTATCCCTTTCTGATACTTCAGATATAAGGAACAAAAAAACAACAAAAAAATTCTCACCTGCCGATCCTACTGCTAAGGTTTCTTCCATCATTCTAGTTAACATTGTATCCCAGTTCTTGTCTCCAGAGCAGCACACACTTTGCCACTTCCTAGTTGGTCATGTTGTTTTTCTTTGTTCTTTAAGAAACAGCTGTTTTGCTGGTAGCCTTCTCCCCCCCCCCCGCCATGCCCTTTCTCACGCATTGTGCAAATTGATGCAACTTGCTTCTTCTTTTAATGGATGATAAAATGCCCTTTTCTCATTCTCATAGCATTCACTTTCTGTATCCAGCACATTATTATTATTTATGCTGTTGCTACTCTTTAATTTATTACCTGCCCTTCACCCTAAGGTCCCAGGGTGGGTTGCAACATTACAACACAACATTAACAACAGCTTAAAACAACTTACAGTTACAGAAATAAGATAAGATCTGAAGGCAGCCCTGTTTAGGGAAGCTTTTAATGTTTAACAGACTATTGTATTTTAATATTTTGTTGGAAGCTGCCCAGAGTGGCTGGGGAAACCCAGCCAGATGGGCTGGGTATAAATAAAAAATTATTATTATTATTGGTCCTAAAAATATGCACCTCAAATGGTCTAAAGCCAGGTCTACATGCCTAGTTTGCATATTGTTATTTTGCTCAGTTCTGTATCCAGGATTTAGAAAATGCAGGGGGTTTTTTTTGGCAGAAACTGAGGGACACAGATACAGGAAATAGTGACCAGGAGTGTGCAGGGGTACCCATAATTCAGTGGCAGAGCACATGTCCTGTGTGTGTGATGTCTTTGGAGCTTCCACTTAAAAATAATTTGGGCAGGAATTATGGGGGAAACTACTTACAGAAAGGGACCAGGTAGACAGATACCGTGCTAGACATACAATTGGTCTGATTCACTGTAAAGCTGCAGTAAAACCCCATCATTAGAAACCGTGCCAGCATGTAGGCCTGGCTGTTGCAACTGAATTCTAAAGGACTGCTCTTGCACCCTGTTCACACAAATACACGTTTTGTCTCATTCCAGTGATGTAGTTAGGCAACTTGATGGGCTTAGGGAGGAACCCCTCTGTAGATGGTAATGTATATTGCCCCACTTGCTTCAAAACGTGGTGAGCCAGGATGGCTGCATTTGCCCTGCCACCCCTATTCATTCTGCTAAATAGGACCCTTGATATCTGCCCTACAGTCCTGCCTCGATAGCACCACTGCCTAGTTCTTTTTAGCCTTGGAGAGTCTGCATTGCTGCCTTGGGTGTTTTTCTCCTTGCATGGAGCCTGGATGCCAAGATTTATGCTTTCCTTTGCAAGTCTATTTTTATTGTATCCACATAATGCAAGATACCATCGGAGCCTCGGCATTTACATTGCCTCCTTCCTCTTACTAATAATCTCTAGTGAGCCTGTTAAGGGGTAGGTATTGTTGGTGGACTGTGGGATGTAGCTTCTCGTTTGTGATCTGCAAGAACCGATGATCCCTGGAAGGGGAAAGGACAGGCAGTCAGAAGGGCTGCTGCTACCTTACAGGGAGAGAAACAGCCGCTGGTTGTATTTTCACCTATGCAGCAGCCAAAACTGACCTCTAATGCTGTGTGTTTCCCATACAGGAAGTCTAGGTGGGAGGCTGGCTGAAAGAAATGCTCAGCTGGATGTTCTGGATTTGACATGAGAAATATTTTAAGTGATTTTCAAGGGTTTGTGCTGCAGATGGGGTAATATTAGACAGAGGAATCATTGTGTGTCCCCCAACACTCCGCCTTCATAATATCAGCATCTTGTCAAAGCTTTTTCTTTCCCCCCACTTTTCCTTCCTCCAGTGCGAGCAAAGGGGGCATTCTTGTTCCACTGGTTTTTCTTCACTTGTTGACTAACTTGAGAGGTTTGGGCTTGAAGGAGGGCAGGGGAGAAAGGAGAGCATTCAGGGCAGCAAAACTGGTTATTCTTCTGGGACTGAAAAAGTCCCAGGGCAAGGGTACCTTTACCTTTACCTATGAAATTAATAATAATAATAATAATAATAATAATAAGGCTTGTCCCCTAGATTTGGGGCTAGTGTGGATTTTAGAAGTGGAGGAGGCCAACATAACGTGCAGGGATCAGACGTGGAATGCTTTATTAAGCTCTGGCCTGCTTTTGCATGTGTGGTTTTTCTGAATAAAACAGCAAATATGGGTAGCTACTTCGGGGCCAAATTACACATTACACAGTAGTGTGTTTGAATAGCAAACTTAGGTCTTGGGCACGCCTTGTTCTTAACAATAAACAGCTGTAGGGTGGTGGGGGGTCTCCTAATCGGGATCTGGAGGTTGGGGGAGTATGTGGAAAGGGTTTTTAACCCTTGGTTAACCTTTAAAGCCCCTGTGCTGTTTGGCTTCAAAAAAATCCCTCTTGAAGCTTCTTATTGTCCCTGATGGTACAACTTTAAACCTTCATAAACTGCCTCTCATTCAAGTTTTCAGAATGGTTACATTAAGAAGAAGGGGAGGGAACACAGCGAAGTAGTTAAAATTACAGGGGGAAAAGAAAAAACCCAACAACCCATCATAAAACCAACAAGACATAGGGTGGAATTCAACATTGTGCTATTGTTAACATTCTGCCTGCACAAGCATTTCAGCTTGCCAGACAGAACAATTCCCCCCTCCTCTCTCCAGTCACTTTTCTGAGGGAATTTCCTGGACCCCCCACTGAGCCAGTTCTGGGGCGTGCAGGGTAAGGAGAGGAGAAAAATCTCCGTTGGGTAAGTGGAAGTCATTGTGCCATGCTTCCACTGATGGAATTTCTTAGGTGAATGAACCTGCCTAAGAATCAACAGGTGGGCTTGTTGTAGTGAATGACTTGGTCGGTTGGTGTCCATCTAATGGCTTGTTCACACATGTGTTTTCACTTCTCTTGGCATTGTCAGAGTTTATGTGAGTAGTGACTGCTGAGAGGGCCTTTTCAGTGGAAGTGCCTCCCCGTGCTAGTTTGCGGACCACCAAAATGTCCTTTGGGTTAGTAAGTTTTTATTTTTCAGGGATTTTATCTGTGTCCTTGCTGCATATTAAAATCTAATACAGTGGTACCTCGGTTTATGAACTTAATCCGTTCCGGAAGTCCGTTCTTAAACCAAAACTGTTCTTAAACCAAGGCACGCTTTCCCTAATGAGGCCTCCCGCCGCCGGTGCCCTTCCACCATTCGGATTCCATTCTTAGACTGAGGTAGAGTTCTCAAACTGGGACACTATTTCCGGTTTCGTGGAATTCATAAACCAAATTGTTCTTAAACTGGACTGGACTCAAACTGAGGTACCACTGTATTCTTAGATTTTAATTGTTGTTGGGATGTCCTTGCTACCATTGTGGTTTATCTCCACATTTTGATTGTTTTAATGAGACACTTTTGTAAGTTGTTTTGTTAACTTAGAATACCAAGATATAACTATTATGTTAACATGCCTTATGCTAGTCATAGATGGCTTCTCTGGAATGCAATCTGCTTCTAGCTGAATACTTCTTGAGTTTGCTCTTGTATGGTCCGTGTTGGTGGCAATTTATTTACAGTGGTACCTCGGGTTACATAGGCTTCAGGTTACATACGCTTCAGGTTACAGACTCCGCTAACCCAGAAATAGTTACCTCGGGTTAAGAACCTCGGGTTCAGAACTTTGCTTCAGGTTGAGAACAGAAATTGTGCTCTCGCACCGCGGCAGCAGCAGGAGGCCCCATTAGCTAAAGTGGTGCTTCAGGTTAAGAACAGTTTCAGGTTAAGGACGGACCTCCGGAACGAATTAAGTACTTAACCCGAGGTACCACTGTATTTACTTACACCAAAATGTGCTTTTTGTTTCCCCTTCCAAAAAGAGTTGCAGCTTACAAAATTTAAAATAAGCATGAAAATAATAATGTCCTGTAGTTAAAACACCATTACCAAACTAAGAGCAGCATCAGTAAGGAAAAACATGAAAGGTTGTTTTGTTAGCGTAAGCTTTTTGACTTCCACAACAGAATTTCTTCTCTTTTCTCCCTATGTGCCACTCAGATCTGCTTGGACGATTGGCGAAAACCACAGAACAGAGTTTGGGAGCGAGTGGGGTGGGGAGGAGAGGGAGGGGAAGTTCTGTTGCGGAACTCCTAATGTTGGATACAACCCTTAGAGGCAAAAATATTATTTGTATTTCAATAGATTTATTTTTATATTGTTTAAATTTTATTATAGTTTTTTTTTTACTTTTTAACTAGTATCTTGTATGTTTTTAGCTTTCTGTATTTTACATGTGTTGTTTTAATTTGTGTAAGCTGCTGGTTTGAGTTCCAGTCTGGGAAAGAGGTGAGATGTAAAGAAATATAATAATAAATTAAATTCTAGCAAGAACTGAATTAAAAGCTTGCTTCAAGAGAACTAATATTGGAATACAACTGGGGAGAAAGATACTGACAAACTGGAACGTGTCCAGAGGAGGGCAACCAAAATGGTCAAAGGCCTGGAAACAATGCCTTGTGAGGAACGGCTAAGGGAGCTGGACATGTTTAGCCTGGAGAAGAGGAGGTTAAGGGGTGATATGATAGCCATGTTCAAATATATAAAAGGATGTCACATAGAGGAGGGAGAAAGGTTGTTTTCTGCTGCTCCAGAGAAGCGGACACGGAGCAATGGATCCAAACTACAAGAAAGAAGATTCCACCTAAACATTAGGAAGAACTTCCTGACAGTAAGAGCTGTTCGACAGTGGAATTTGCTGCCAAGGAGTGTGGCGGAGTCTTCTTCTTTGGAGGTCTTTAAGCAGAGGCTTGACAACCATATGTCAGGAGTGCTCTGATGGTGTTTCCTGCTTGGCAGGGGGTTGGACTCGATGGCCCTTGTGGTCTCTTCCAGCTCTATGATTCTATGATACCCGCTTAAAGCAGGTGAAGTTCCACATATGGGGTACACCGCAGAAAAAAAACCCTCTCGTGGAATCCACATTTTGCTTGTGCAGTAGACTTGAGCTCTCTGGTTGGCTAAAAACCCACCTGACTCTTTTCTTGTATATACAGAAAGGATTAATGATACTCACAGTGTCTGATACAGTTGAGAAGGGCCTATTGATGAGTGAAGAGTATGAGCACTTAACTGCTGCCAATGTTAAGTGTTGTTGTGAGAAGTAGCATTGTTGTGAGAGATAGGATCACTCTGGAGATGGGTGAAAAATGAATTCTGAAAAAAGAACTGAACAAATGTTTCTCCCTGAAATGGTAACCCATGAAGGGTTAAGCTTTGCTTTGTCTCACCTCTTTAGTTCTGTGGCTCTGATGATACAGAATACAATGCAGGTGAGTAGAGGTATCTCGGCAAGGTCAGGGCTGACTGGCCTGGAATGTTTCCATTTGCAGCCTGTACCTAACAGGACTTTTAGGGAAATTTATAACATGCAGGGATATGTGAAATTAGATATGGCACCTATAATACCACTGTGATTTCCCCTGAAATGTCCCAGAGTTACCAGGGGCCTGCCCTGCATGATGACAGTGGATTGAGGCTGGTAACTAGCCAGTTCTGTGGGTTTTATTTTCTTGTATCTGTTTCCTAAGGCTGTTCCTACAGTTAGGTCTGAGAGCTGACTAATACCTAAAGAGGAAGTGTGTCAGAAGGCAAGGAACAGGCAAGAGGTTTGGGAGAACGTGGCCTGGAACATCTAGGTGAGGAAGACTTGGGTTGCTGACCACATGAGACTGGGCATGACCAGGAAGGAGATTATATATTTCTCTCTTCACTCCCCTCTCCTGCATTCCTAACCCTGTGTTTTCCACCATCATCAATACCTCCCTGCCTCTTCTCTTTTCACCATCACTATAACCTTCTAATCTGTTCATTCTGTCTCTTCTGCTTTTCTCCATCTCATCTCACACCCTTCGATCATCAAGACCTCGCCTCTTTAAATTCATTTTCTCTTCTTTTGTCCCTGGCCTTACTAACTTCACAACTCTTTTGGGGCTCAGTTCCCAAGATAGTTGGATATCCTCCTTATTCCCGACTTATTTCAGATCCACCTGCTTTTTAAAAAACAAAAACCCTTGTTTTCCTTTCCTTAACTGCATTACCTTCTTCTTGCCTTCCCCATCTTTCCCCTTTATGTTTTATGTTTAAATTAGATTGCGAGCTTCCAGGCATGTCCTTGTCCTTGGTTTGCCTTTTGCACAGTGTTTTGCATTTCAGGTTCAAAATAGTATACGCCTGTGCATTGTATAGGGTATTTTAAACTTTTAGAATGGGGACACCTTTTTTTCCAGGCCAGAATCTAAAGTTCGGGTATGTTCACAGACAGATAAGGGAAACGCTTACCTCAGTATTGAGGGTTTAACTTTCTCTCTTTGTTCTAGTATTTCCCAGTGCCGGAGAGGCAGTCTGCTTTTTAAGCCAAAATAGCTTTTTTTCTTTGAAACCTGTTCAGTGAAAAAATAAAGTAAAGGCCCGGCTGCTTTTCCCTCTCCTGTATGAGAACACATGCAGCTTGAAAAATGAATGGTTGACTAAGCACCCTTCTTTACTTATTTGGGGTGTGAGCTGGGACACACCATTTCTGTTATTTCAAGTTCTTGTACCGGTTTGATCTTTGTGTTAGAGAAGGACACATGTGAAGCGGTTTAGTACAGTGTTTCATGGTGATAGATTGGTGCTGTAAGGTTGCAGATGTGGAGCTGAAGAGCTCATCAAGGGTGGCGGGTTAATTAAATTTTAGTGGCCTCTATTGAAATTTTTTTTTCAGAGCTTGCCTAAAGAACGCTGTTCTCTGCAAATACACACAGGCAAGCAGCTAAAAAAAAGTAGGTCATATTTTTGAGGCCTACTAACCTTGACAGTTTGCCTTTAAAGTGCATCTCTCTCTCACTATGTTCACAGCAGCTCCTGATTGGAAGCAGATAAGTTTTTTCTCTTCCCCCTCCATCCGGCTCTGGGTGTACTTGAATTCCCATTGGCTTTCACTGAGATTCATAGTGCCAGATCCAGGACAGGTTTTGGGAAGTTGTGCAACATGAACACACACACACACACACACACACACAGAGATTTTTTTTGCTGATGTTTCTGTTCTCTGCTCTCTTTTATTATTAGAGATACAAATTCTATTTGCAAATCTGCCAGCCAGCATTAGATGCTGAGCCACTGCTTTAACAGAGCCAAATAAATGAAGAAGGATTGTAAGACCTGTCCTATCTTCCAGAGGAATGGTACTTCCTATGTATATCTGACTACAGGTGTTTTCGTGGTATAGAACCGACCTGCCTTCATCTGTAATCCAGCTGTGCTATTGCTACTATGATGATCCCAGAGATGCAAATTAATTTTAAGTGAGATATTTTGTTATGATGGTTTATTGGTGAAAGTTTAAAATTGCAAGGTTATGGAGGCATAAGCATGCAGCTAAAATGGAGTATTTTGAGCAGATGTCAAGTCACACATAAGAAGGAAAAAGAAGAGGAAGTGTCTATGTTGCTATTGGTTAACTGCATTAGAATGTCACATGCCAAAGCTGGACATGGAAAACTTGCATGTGTCAAGAGAACTTTAAATGTTAATGGAATTAGAAGCTGCAGTTGGTATTAGGAAGTATAATTTTCTGAAAACATATTTATTTATTCTTCCCAATAGGGGGCCTGAGCTAGTAGGTAATGATGTGGCTGCAGAACAAATAATTATGTTGACTGTGTTAATTTAAAGCATGGATAAGGCTGCAACAAATTTTATCCTGTTTTGATTTTCCTATCAAAAATAGTACAGTAGATAGAAGTAAAACATGTCTGACTTTCAACCACTTCCCACAAAATGATTCCACCTATCCCTTTTATAGGAAAATGTACCGTATCTCATAATATTCAAGATAAAAGGGTGGGCCAAGCATGCTGCTCTCCCAAAAAAATAAGTCTGCTACAAATTTGCAATTAAATCATTTTTTCACAACTTGGGTTTTATGTGTTTTTCAACAATTTAACATTCATAATGTCCAGAAAGGGACGTAATGCAGTCATATTTATTTAGGTTACAATCCTAAAAACACTTAGCTAGGAGTAAGTCCTATTGAACTCAATAATACTTCCATCTGGGTAAGACTGCATAGAATTATGCTGTTAAAATTGTATGCTTAGTCTCTTCAGGTGATTAAGAAAGTTTTTAAAAATAATATAAAACTAGCTAAGAAATAATCTTCAAACCTAAGAGAACAAGCAAATCTGTCAGAAAAGAGCAACAGAGTTTTGTTAGGAATTATACAAATGCATATTAATAGTTAACTTCTTTATTAAGAATTTGTGTAGAAATAGACGCAGACTGACTTATAATACCGATTTAAGGAAAAGGTGACGGCTTCATCCCATTTCTTTCAGTGTTAATTTTAAAGCTGTATTTTTAACTAGGTTGATTTTTCAATTATGAAAGAGCAGTACATTTCAATAACTACTCATTTCAAACAGCTATTTTGAAAACTAAATTTAAGATCATTAACTGCTCAGATTATTTTGTACTTCAGGGTTCTTCCATTCTAGTTGTACAGGTGTAACAAATCTATTTCAGTTCTGAGGTTCCTGTAGGACTCAGATAAGGTTTGCTGGGGCTACAGTTGTTCATTAATTTTTTTCTGTTTCCATTGTTTTACATGTTATACACTATAAACATCAATGGAGGAGAGGGCACGACTGTTGCAAGTAAATGCACTATATGAAGCTCAATTCTAGCCACAATTTTCTTATTTAGATTGCAGCATGTTTATGATTTGAATTTCCAGATTCCCTGTATAAAAGGACACCAGTGTTCTTTTACATATTTGCAATCAGTTATTGCAGATGGCCACATCAGTTGCAGATGTGTTTAAATGCCATTGGTTTAGTCTTTTCCAAACTATTTTTAAAATCACATCAGTATCCTGCTCTTCTTCCAAGTAGCTCGAGGCAATGTACATGGGATTATCTCATTTTATTGCTGCAATAACTCTGTGTGGTAGCTTAGACTGAGAGAGGAATGACTTGCCCAGGGCCAATCTGTGGGGTTTCATGACGGAAAGGAGATTCTAGCAATATCCGAAATGGCAATGCAGATGAAACGCTGCTCTGGCTCTACAAGTTAAGGCTGTTTTTCTCAAACTTGGATCTCCAGCTGTTGTTGGACTACATCTCCCATCACCCCTAGCTAACTGAGTCTGACCACTGGTGCCTCTCACTTTGTATTGTCCACACCGACTGGCAGCAGCTCTCCAGGGGTTTCAGGCAGTGAACTCTCCTAGCCCTACCTGGAGATGCCAGGGATTGAACCTGGAGGAAAGAAGAAGCAGAAGAGTTTGGATTTGATACCCCATTTTATCACTACCCTAAGGAGTCTCAAAGCGGCTAACAATCTCCTTTTCCCTTCCTCCCCCACAACAATCTGTGAGGTGAGTGAGGCTGAGAGACTTCAGAGAAGTGTGACTAGCCCAAGGTCACCCAGCAGCTGCATGTGGAGGAGAGGGGAAGCGAACCCGGTCCCCCAGACTACGAGACTACCGCTCTTAACCACTACACCACACTGGCGCTCACACTAGGACCTTCTGCATGCTGAGTAGATGCTCTACCACTGAACTATGGCCCTTACCCATTCTCTGAGGAGAGTCTTCTCTGTATATACTCTGGTTTCTCTTCAGATCATATACATCTTTTGCCTGGCAGTGAAATTATATGCCTTTCAGTGCTGGGTTAAAATCATCATCATCAGCAGCACGCCATCATTTATTACTTATACCCCGCCCATCTGGCCACTCTGGTGGCTTCCAACAGAATATTAAAAACCCAATAAAACATTAAAAACAACCCTAAACAGGGCTGCCTTCAGATGCCTTCTAAAAGTCAGATAGTTGTTTATTTCCTTGACATCTGATGGGAGGGCGTTCCACAGGGCAGGCACCACTACCGAGAAGGCCCTCTGCCTGGTTTCCTGTAACTTCGCTTCATGCAGTGAGGGAATCGCCAGAAGGCCCTCAGAGCTGGACCTCAGTGTCCGGGCAGAACAATGGGGGTGGAGACACTCCTTCAGGTATACTGGGCCGAGGCCATTTATATAAAACCTTTTTATTTGCAGAAGCATTTTAAAATACTGTCTTTTAGGAAAGGCACCTCATTTTTCATCAAGAGTTCATTCTATGTGAGTAAAGGGACCCCTGACCGTCCAGTCATGGCCGACTCTGGGGTTGTGGCGCTCATCTTGCTTTACTGGCCGAGGGAGCCGGTGTACAGCTTCCGAGTCATGTGGCCAGCATGACTAGGCGACTTCTGGCGAACCAGAGCAGTGCACGGAAACACTGTTTACCTTCCCGCCGGAGCCGTACCTATTTATCTACTTGCACTGCATGCTTTCGAACTGCTAGGTGGGCAGGAGCAGGGACCAAGCAACGGGAGCTCACCCTGTTGTGGGGATTCGAACTGCCGACCTTCCGATCGGCAAGCCCTAGGCTCTGTGGTTTAACCCACAGTGCCACTGAAGCTACATTTTGGCAGATCTGTGCATGGCCATTTTGGGTGTTACATTGTATGGTGAATCCTTCTGTTTATGTGATGTTGGGTAGATCCCTTTGTTCGGAATCATTGTTGACTTTTACCAGTTCAAGAATAGCAAGATGCTGAGGAATCCTGTTTCCTAAGTTTTTTGTTTGTTTGTTTCTTTTATTACATGGCTGAGGGTGACTCTGCTAATCAATGCCAGGAGTCAGGAGAGCCATATCTTTCTCCCTGAAATTGGCAGCTCTGCCTCACTGCAGTGAAATGCTCTCTTAAGTTTTTGGGTGTACTGTCTTTGCTGTGAAATAATGCAGCAGCTGAAAAGTGTTACACTGAATTTGAAAATACACAGGAATTTTATAGGAAAACTCAATTTAAAACAGGAGTTGGCTTGAATGCAGCTTCATTGCTGCTGGATTTTTCCCATGCAGCCATGTGATAAGCTGGGTTGTAGCACTGCATTGCACAGTGAAGTGATGTTTAGAACATCTTTACTGTTCCGGATATCTGATGTTCAGCCAGGTTTGTACAACCAGGTTCACGTGTGGCTGCATGTGCTTCTTTGCAAAGTTTGTAAGTAGTGGCCACTGTGGTAAATGGTTATCCGTTGGTACTTGTTTATTTGTTGATGGCGATAGCAAAGCTTTATCTTGCTCCTGCAGCCATAGCTTCGAGACACATTTTCCCTCATGTTGTTACATGCCAAAGTGAGTGTAGTGAAGTTGAAGGCATAGGACACCTATGTACCGCCAGGTGTTATTGGACTACAGCTGCCACCATTCCTTGGGCTGATAGGAGTTGGCAAGATTTGGAGGACCACTGTGCTAGATTGAAAGTGAGTATGAGGCAAAGTTAGGGCTAGCAGGATAGTGGGAAAGGGTTTATTTTGCTTGGGATGTGCTGTGTCGTAATGAAATGTTGGCTAAGTTGTAGTTACGTTAGGACAGAGATGCCACTTGTGCATTTGTTTGCAAGGGGCTATTTGGCTACCTGCTCTTTCACCTTATTTTTATGAGGACTTGCACAATGGGCAGTACCCAACTAAACAATTTCACTACTGCAGCATTTTTAGCTGTGCAGTAAGAACTTCCCCACCCTCCGCCCTAAATTTGCTCTGGTGGGTTGAGGGAACCTCTGGAACAGATTTAGAGATGGTGCAGGGAGAAGAGGCAATGCAAGAAATCCTAGTGGAACTGGATTTCCATTATTTCTGCCCAGCTTGTTGTCATATGAAATGCTTCTGGCAATCAAAGCAGTACACATACCTATTCTTCTTCTCTACAATTTTCTCTATACAAATTAATCACTTAAAGTCCACTGCCATATCTCAAGAATGGTTCACAATTAGTTCCCTGTCCTGATATAATGGCCTTGAAAGGTATGTCTTCAGAACAGGGAGGGATATTACTACTACTACTACTACTACTACTACTACTAATAATTTCCAGTGGTTTTGAAAGGCTGGGAGTTCTAAAACAACTGGGGGAACAGCTGTGTCAAGACCTTAGTCACCCTTTCCTCTTTCTTCATAATCATCTTTGTATAGGATCTTGGCTATTTGTGATGTAGTGATTAGAGGCCAGCGATGATAGCTAGAATTTCCCAGAGAACCAACATTTTATCTTAGAGACAGGGCCTGCTACATCTCTTTTATACAAAGCAGAGATGGTTTGTTGCTGTGGCAGCTCAGTCATTTACACCCTCCGGCTAGCATAGCAGGCCAACAGCAGGTGTGAATTGTCAGGTCAACAGCAGCTTCAAATATCTGGGCTGTGCCATGAAAGACGGAGGAAGCTTATTTTCTCCTCCTTCAGAGGGTAGAACCTGAACCAACGGATACAAATTGCAAGAAAGGAGATTCTGACAAAACATTAGGAAGAACTTTCTCATGGTAAGAGCTGTTTGACAGTGGAATGAACTACCTCAGAAGGTGATGGTCCCTCCTTCATTGGAGAGTTTTTAAACAGAGGTTGGATGGCCATCTGTCAGGGATGCTTTAGCTGTGATTGCTGCATCACAGGAGGTTGGACTAGATGTCCCTTGCGATCGCTTCAAAATCCTCCAACTCTGTAATGTGTGCAACTTAATTCCTCCAACTCTGTAATGTGTGCAGAGAATGGCTTCACATATTACCTGTTCCAGCATTTACTTTGATTTATGAGTATGTATGTATCCTTTAATAATCAAGTGTCTCCTCTTTTGCCAGGCATATGCATTTTTCAGTGTCATAATCCATAGTCCTGAGGCAGCCAGCCATGCATACATTTTTTAGGGAATGCACTATTTCTAGCACAGAGAAAAATCCTAGTAACGTGGTAGGTTGCCTAAGACCTGGATGAAAACTCTGGCATCAGTGTGGATTAACTGAGTGAAACTTTCTGCTGTCTTTGTCAAAGTTAACTTTTATTCAAAATCATGAGAGAAGGACTGGTCACTTGTCTTTACCTTGTTAAATGCAGCGGCCAGGGCTGGCTCTCAAGCTCTCAGCAGCAATACACACTCCTGTGTACATGTGTGGTGACATTTCTTTCTGTGTTCTCTTTGCAGCTGCCAAATTTTAATGTGCTGAGTCATTCCCCAATGTCTGATGCCTCCATCACCTTTGAATGCAAGCCACAGTCCCCTTTTGCTGACAGCACAGATCAGGAAGATTTGCATGACCTGGTGACAATCTCCGACTTGGCCAGCGTGAGCCTGGCCCAGAAGGACCAGCAGGATGTGGTGCCTGTTGAGGTGCCCGATGAGATTGTGCAGAACATGGTGACATCCCTTAATGGGATGCAGGACGACAGGGGTGGGGGCACCGGGGTGAAGAAGAAACGGAAGAAAAAAGAGCTGGGGCAGCAGGAACCAGGGGGTGAAAGAGAAGCCAAACCAAAGAGAAAGAGAGAGCCTAAGGAACCAAAAGAACCCAAAAAGCCCAAGGAGCCTAAGAAGGCCAAGGAGCCCAAGCAGGAGGGGGCAAAGAAACCCAGAAAGCCTCGGGAGCCCAAAGTCCCAAAGGAGCCTAAAGAGAAGAAGAGCAACTCGGAGTCTCCCCCCAAAGCCAGACCCAAGAAGACCAGGTGGGTGTTTGCTCAGTTCATGTTACCTTTTGTTTGTTTCCCCCGCAGCCATTTTTCTCTCTGCTTTGCTTTGGCCTGAATGTTGTGGGTGGTTTTTAGGAACAGGCTATTACATCTACACTTCTCTATACCACAAAGCATAGTGCATCCCAGAGGACTACAGAATGAAACACCCTTGAGCTAAAACCTGTAATGTGCATATGTCAAATGCAGTCAATAGACTCACTTTTTTGCAGCCCCTGGTGTTTTTTTCCCAGAATTGAGTCCCACCACTTATAGGAGAATGGCTCAGATGTTGATAGGAAACAAATTGCTTAATGCTGTTGTGGAATAAAGGCAGCTTGGTGATTTTGGCAAAATGGGATGGAGAGCCTATTTGGTTTATTGATGTTTCTGTGCTAGAGGGACTGGATATTTAAAAGTATGTTTTCACTTCGGGGTTTCATAAAATTAGTACCTAGCAATAGCATTATTAATCATATTTATAGTAATTTGTTCAGAACCATGTGTCTGACTTCTCAGTATGGTTTTTAAAACTGCAAGAGCTCCCATTTCTGTGCCAGTGTGGAAGCGTAATTTGTTTTCGTTGAACGCAGTGAAAATGATTGTTCCCTACTTAGATTTATCTAAGGCTCCTGTCAAATGTAGCCACAGTGGTATGGGAGTGCTATGATATGATTCCATAGCTGGTCAGGTGGAGAAAAACCATGTGATTGGTCTTGCCCATACTGTATGTAGTGTCTGCATTTGTCTTGGAATTGTTTTCAGATATTTTAATTGTTTTGTTATCTGTATTAATCATCCTGGAGTCCTTTGGGAGGCAGGGAAGGATATACATGTAGTTAAAAGTGATAATTCACACACAGCCTAAACCTAAATGGGCTCACACTGCTGTGGTACCTCGGGTTACATGCGCTTCAAGTTACATACGCTTCAGGTTTCAGACTTCGCTAACCCAGAAATAGTATCTCGGGTTAAGAACTTTGCTTCAGGATGAGAACAGAAATCGTGCTCCAGCGGCGCGGCAGCAGCAGGAGGCCCCATTAGTTAAAGTGGTGCTTCAGGTTAAGAACAGTTTCAGGTTAAGAACGGACCTCCGAAACGAATTAAGTACTTAACCCGACATACCACTGTACTTGGAAACGACCCCTGTTCCTCTCAGACCACATTTAATGGGGACCTAAATCTCAAGTTCTGACTGCCTCCTGCAATAATACTTGGTGTTTGAGGTTGGGCAGTCCCCCCCCTCCCGATGTCACATACTTTGGTTTAAGAAGAAAAGTAAGTAAATGGTTGCAATAAATAGGAGGTGGCTTAATTGAAATCTGTCTTTGGTGGGAGTCTTCTGTAGAAAAATGTGGGAATAGGGGAAGGTGGGGGGATTCGCAAGACCTAGTTCATCGATGACAAGAGTCAGAAATAGAACCCATTTCCCTCCTTAAGCTAAGACATGGGTATCCTAGAATACAGCCCATTTTCCTCAAAATGACATGTGATTGTTTTTCTATGTCTGTTGTAGTGCAGGACCGTAATAAACGAGGGTGCATGTCTTAGGGTTCTTTGTTTGCTGCCTGAACTAATTTCTTTAATTACGAGCTGGTCAAGAGAGAAGGGCTGATCTCCCTTGAGAGTGTCCTTAATTAAAGATAGGCATAGGTAATGTCTCCTGCCTTTGTTGCTCTCTCTCCCTTTGATTTGGCTAAAAGCTTTCACAGAGTCACTTGCTTTAAGAATCCAGGGGTGAAGTTTCCACTCCCCAGCAATCCATGCTTTCCCTGGGGTTATGGTTGGTCTTGTGCAGGTAAACAAAGGACAAGCACCAGGCTAATCTGAAAGCGGACTAATTATCCCAGCATGTGATTATTTTTTGCGTTCACTTGAAACCTGTGAAAGTGTTCAACGTTCATTTGCCACCTGGGCTGAAGATTTGACTTGCTGTTCTTTAGTGGTCAGGAACATGACACATTAGATAGAGAATTCTGTGTGGATTTCATCATGCTTAAAAAGAGAAATCGGTTTATGTGAAGTCATGCCTGTTATCGCACCTCAGTGTGGCATTGGGATGGTGCAGTTTTATGGCTGAAGCTAAGGCAGCCTGACCCTATATAAACCATCTGGCTAAGAGACCACAAGAACGATCATGTACCCCACCCTGAACAGCTGGACTGAGAAGTGGACAGTCAGATCAGCAGCACTGGAGGAGATAAATATCCAGACACCAGCATAATGGCTATTCCTTAGCTAGAACCTACTGAACTTGGATACCGTGAGCTAGAGACCCCTGAATTAAGACCTCCAGTCAACAACCTCTGGGCCTGCACCCTCCCAAAGGACCTGTCCTCATCCTCACCAGAGACATTATGTGTCTCCATGTCACTCATTCTGGAGGGAATTAAGGTGTGCTAGGCTTGAGGCCAAAGGACTCAAAAACATTGCTTTAGGAAGGGGCAGAGCCTGGGAGGTTGTGATCTGGAAGAATGAAAGGCTTCAATTTGCAGGCTCTCGGAACTCTCCAAGGTGCTGCATCTTTGGGCCTACCTTGTCCCTATTTGTCCTGTGGAATTCTTGTTAAGGACCTCAAAAGTGTAGGAAAAAAATAAATTACTTTTACCAGATGCCATAAGATTGACTTTAGTGATCAATTTTAAAGGGGTTTTATAATAATAATAATAATAATAATAATAATAATAATAATAATAATAATAATAATTTATTTATACCCCGCCCATCTGGCTGGGTCTCCCCAGCCACTCTGGGCGGCTTCCAACAAAACACTAAAATACAATAACCTATTAAACATTAAAAGCTTCCCTAAACAGGGCTGCCTTAGATGTCTTCTAAAAGTTTGGTAGTTATTTTTCTCTTTGACATCTGGTGGGAGGGTGTTCCACAGGGCAGGTGCCACTACCGATAAGGCCCTCTGCCTGGTTCCCTGAAACTTGGCTTCTCGCAGTGAGGGAACCACCAGAAGGCCCTCGGCACTGGACCTCAGTGTCCGGGTAGAACGATGGAGGTGGAGACGCTCCTTCAGGTATACTGGACTGAGGCTGTTTAGGGCTTTAAAGGTCAGAGAGAATGAGAGAAATGCCCACCCAGGTAGGGTAACAGTGGGAGAGGAGTGCAAAAAGGAGAAGAGTTTTAGAATGTTAAATTCATCAGGGGATGGGTTTCTTGTCAATGACACTCATGACTGCCATATATTATGTCGCTCTTCATAATTTGTGGACTAGAGCCACGGCTAGGAGCAACTTGCTTGTGACGAAAGGGTCATTCTTGCTACTTAGATTCTCAATAAGGATTCAAGTCCATTGGTCCTGTCACAAGACATTTTAAAAAGAAGATAGCAGGGAAGCATTCCTTCTGAAGTGACAGTATAAAACATGCATGCAAATGGAGCAATTGCTGCAAATTCTCTAAGCGGCTGGTAATCGTGGCATAATCTCCTCTAAATTATTTCTAATCACAGTTAGCTCCAGCATTCATGAATGGAACCGTTGTTAATTGTGACTGCAAAATCAATGTCTGGGGACTTGCTACTGAAGCAGAAGCTACAGCATCAGTGCATTTCCAGAGCTTCTGGTTCATTCACAGGCATGTGGTTGCATCGCAACTGCCTGAAAAAGCTGTTGGCAAGAATTATTTTTTTGCACAACCTCCAGCTAACAGCAATTTCCCATGAAACAGGGGCAGGAAGGTTCAGCGGAAGCATGATTTTAAAATAGACAAAGAAAGATAAACCAAAGCAAACAATTTCTTATTAAAGGAGTGGCAAAAGCAAAAATAAACTAGATGAAAACAGCCCTGAGTAAGGAATAATACACTTGAAATGCGATTTCTGTGGTCCCTGTGGGTGTCTTGTTCCTGTCCACCACCACTCGCTTGACCTGGTAAATTGGTACAGCTCTCTTGATTTGTATACGCTGGTACCAGGTATGTGAAACTGATCTGGTATTTGCCTGGTGCCTCTGAGTGCTTTGCTGAGACCAATGCACTGGAAGTAATCATTGATAGGGAAAGGACATTAAATCCTGAACATGAAACTCAGCTGTGCTTTGGGTTATGTTTAAAAAAGTTATGTGTTTGAAGTTTGTCAACTTTTAATTTGAGAAACATCGTAGGGAATTTGGCTTGAACTGTGCCTGATTGTGCATTGTCTGGTTTGCAGCTGGTGGAAGCGTAAATTGATGGGGTCAGTTATGGGGGCTACTCCCCCCCCCATTTACAACAGTCTCACTGGCTACCAGTCCATTCCTGGGCACAATTCAAAGTGTTAGCTGTCACCTACAAAGCCTTACACATCTTGGAACGAGGCTGTCTGAAAGGTTACGTTTTTCTATATGATGCTGTCCAGGTTTTAAGATTCTCGAAGAGAGGTCCTTCTGTCAGTCCTGCTAACATCAGAACCACATTTGGTGGAACTTAAGAGAAGACCTTCTTGTTGGCTGCTGTAGAAGTCCTTGCCAAGGGAGTGTGACGTTAACATATGAGAGTGCTGGAGGTGAAATAGTTAAACAGGTTACCCAATCAGAACCCAGGGGGTGGAGTCAGAGAGACTATAAAACCAGCTCTGGGAGGGGCAAAGGGAGGAGTTTGTTGGGAGTTGGGTGGTTGGTTGGAGTGGGAGTGAATTGGGATAGAGTTTGTGGGTAGGTTGAGTTAGTGTAACAAAATAAGCTGAGTCAGGAATAGTTAGGGGCTCAGAAGACAAGTAAATAGCTGAGAGGTGGTTTAGTGAGTGAGAGCAGGTAGCGGAAGTTATAGGTCTGGATAGGCACCCCATGATTGTAATTGACCGATACTGTTTATGAAACCACACGCTTGTTAAACTGCAATAAATAAACAAAAGTTTATGTTCCAATTTAACCCTGACTGGACTCAGTATTGTACCAGGTAGGGTCTAGGTGGTGGCAGCGAGAAATAAAGTGGTGGCGCAGGGATCAATCTCTTAGTGACCTCCTGTTGGTAGGCAAGAAGATTTTTATTTAGACAGGACCTGAACTCATAAGCCAACTATTGTAAATATGTTTAAATTGGTTTGAAGTGGTTGTTTTTCTTGCTGTTTAACCTGATGTGTTTTGAATTTTAATGTTGTTTTTGTTGTATTTTATTACATTTGTATTGTTAGCCACCTTGAACACCATCCGATGCATGAAAACAACTGGAAAGGGCTGGGTTAAGCTGTAGCAGAGGAAAACAAGGCACAAGAAAGGAGCAAAACCAAAGAATTCTGCTCCTTTTGGCCACTGGCTGAATCTCTAATGGTCCAAGCAGCTGGAACAGGCCCTCGTCAGATTCTTAAAACTTTGAGTGTTTGCTGGAACCAAATTTCCAAAACTCCAGCAAATAAAGGTTATTCATTGTATTCCTGCTATCATGGCGTGCTCCTCCCCACCCCCCAATTATTTGAAGGTCTGCATTTTATATTGTATGAGGCTCTTTTAGAAGCTATGCAGGTTTCACGTTGCACCAAGGTCTACTAGGAAGGAGAAAATATGATGCTTTGGAACTGCAACTGCTAGCTGTTACCCAGTTCTCTCTCTGTCCTTAGGTGAAGCACACAGTTACCTTGGCAGGTGGAGAACAGGAATAAAGAGAAAACTAAGCAGTTATAATATTATCAGAGGTAGAGATCAATTTTAGTTGGTATGCTAGGTTAAAAAAAAAGTCAACAGAAACAAAATTGGGTAGCTTTATCCTAGCTGTTAGAGGGAATAACCTCTGATAACGAAACCTGCTTCGCAATTTTTACTACCTAGCCTGATGAAGAGCTGTGGGGAACTTGCCATTATTTTGTGACATTTCAGTTGACCTAATAAAGGTATTGACATAATGTGCATTTTGGATACACGGAATGGATGATTTACTGAACGACTTACTCTAGCTGCCCACTTTTCTTTTTTAACACAGGCACTTTTGAGGCTGCCTTTTCATAAACAAGACGTTAAAAAAATGCTGTGCAGTGAAATGTCTCTGTATTTGCTTGCTATAATATTTTTCTCCTTTTCGTGTTGAAAAGATTTTGCAAACATCTTTTGCTTACTTCTTCCTGGAAAGGGAGAAAGTGTAACCTGTTTCCTCCAGGCAAGACCAGTCAGTTTGTAATTCAATTAACACAGCTCTTGTTCAGCCCTGACTCTCTTTGTCCAAAGAATACCCAACTGCCATGTGACATCATCAACCTCTCCTAGCCCTACTTCCCCACCTCCATTTGTTTTTTAAAATTGTTTGGAAGCCCAGAGAAGGGTTCTGTTTAATTTGACACTGAACAGGCGTGCATGTAATGCTAAACCAAAACATGGCTTGATTCAGATGTGGTTTTTGGGAAGAACATAACTGCCATTGGAAGAGAACCATCCAAAGGCATGGTTTTGTGTGTGACCCTTTTGATCCTGACTGAAAACAACCAAGTACTCTCAAAGGAATAGTGGCACAAAGGGAGACACATTTTAGGAAGGCATTTTGGGCAGAAACACAAATTATTACACCAAGCAAATTATTACACCAAGCTGATGTCCTTCAAAATGTACCTGCGATTTCGTATTCCTCTGACACTACTCATTTATATCTGCAGCACGGAGCAAGGACCAACTCCTGTTGAGAAGAAAAAAAAAGGGAAAAGGAAAAATGACACTTCAGTGGACAGCCTTGAGCTGGATCAAAGCCTCCTTTCACTGTCTGGGCAGAGCCCTGAGGAGTCTGCTGAATCAGCTGACAGCCAGGTATGCTTGGGCTTCTCACCTTTATGGCATAGGAGGCTCTGTCTTGAGAAATAATGACTGCTATCATTGGGATTCTGTGTGTGACTCTTCAGGTATATGGCCAGTTGCTGTTCCAGTAATGTTCCTCCTATTTAGTTGGAGAGCTTATTTTTTAATCATACGTTCCTTGCAATGTGAGTCCCAAAGGAGACATCTTGATACCAGTTTGTGCCCAAAACCAGAAGTGTGGGAATTTGCCAAACTGTGTATGTCCAAAATGCAAAGGCCTCGTTTTTTAATACTACATGACCCCTTCCCCTCATGGATAGCATGGTTTGTACTGATCTTGTGCCTGGTACTGCTTGTGCTGGAGAGAGGTGGGAATCTATATAGTATAGAATTGATTGTTCAGTATAGTGAAATATAGGGGGATGTGCTGTGTGTGTATCTTCTCCTTTAAAAATGACAAGATCTTACCGTCTGGCCATGCATCCGAGATACAACTGGTATGAAGAGAATGCTCTCCTCTCAACTTTCCCCTCTACTCTTGCAATTGCTGACCTTACCGAGTCAAAGGTACCCTGGACAGCTCCATGCTCAGGCTGAATACTTCATATGAGCAGAGCTCAGATGTTGCTTCAGCAGCTACCACCCTCAGACTGAGTCTTAAATAGGAACTGCAGCTCTGTCTCTGTATCTAGCACTGCTTTCGCTGAGAGGGAGCACTATGATCAATTCGCTTCTTAACAGACCCAATAAGATTATGGGTCAAGAAAAGCTGGAGACGCAAAGAGGAGATAAAGGATGCTGAAGGAGATGTTCTGTTAAATCAGTGATTGGTGAATTCAACAGGGAGTTTGCTCGGAGAGTATTTGCAGCATGAAGGAAGTGATGGTTTACTCAAGGGCAGCTCCAGGGAAGACACAGGACAGCAAAAATGATTCTGTGGAGTGAGCTGAATTGTGCTTAGAGCTTCCCAAACAGAAAGGGCTTTTGCCTCCCTTTCCTTTCCTTGTCTATGGAGACACTGCCTATGGAGTTAGTGAAGATTTCCAGGAGCATATGGTGTTGAAATCAGAAGGATATTTGCTGTTGGAAGGAAACAACTGAAGTGGGGGGCATGAGGTTTTAGATGTACTTGACTAAATGCAGATTCTCACCCACCAGAGTAAGTCATTACCTACCTTGTGGTTTGCTTTGTGCTGGTTTTCTTTCTGGGATTTATGGGGCCTTTCAACATGCATAGGACTGTGAAAGAGCAGATTCCCCTGTCTTGTGGTGTACAGCACCCAGGACCAGAGGTAGTGATGTTAAAGAGTTGGCTCCAGATTTTGGTGTAGGATGCTTGAAATGATGGTCATGGCAGATAGCAATGGCAGAAAAGTTGTCCCTTAAATTGAATGGAAAACATAATGGACCTCTGCACAGTTTTTTGCAGCTTTATTAGCTACACCACATAGCATCAAATGGAATTGGATGCATCACTCCCCT
The DNA here is from genome assembly GCF_027172205.1 of Podarcis raffonei. NCBI lineage: Eukaryota > Metazoa > Chordata > Lepidosauria > Squamata > Lacertidae > Podarcis > Podarcis raffonei. The sequence goes on from NC_070607.1 coordinate 69,289,491, forward strand.
AAGACTTTGGATGAGAGATTGAATGGGAGAACCCTTGTTATTTGCATTGGTGAACGTTAGCAAGGAAGAAGCAGAGATTTTACAATTGCTGTATACTTGAACATGTATGACAGACTGAGATACATGAATAGTTCTATGGAATAGTAAGGTGTGATATCTTTGAAAAAAAATCACAAAATAGTGTACTGGTGGAGGGTTGGTTTAGCTATATTACATCTGTCCTCTTACATGTAAATTAAATAAAAACGACCGTGTGGTTAGAGGGGGCATTTGACTGTGTCCTTCAAACGACTGCTTAGTTCATCCTCCCAGTGCCCTAGTTTTGCAAGGGCTGGGAGAGTACCAGCCAAGCTCTGAGTCCTGTTCCTGCTCTCTGTATTAGCTGGGCAAGTGCCAGATCTGAGTCAGGAAATTAGGTGTGCATCTCTCTTCTCTTATCGGAGCTTCTGTTTGATGCACAGAAGCGCCGCTCTGGCCGCCAGGTGAAGCGCAGGAAGTACAACGAAGACCTGGATTTCAAGGTGGTGGATGATGATGGTGAAACAATTGCTGTTCTGGGAGCTGGTCGGGCTTCTGCTCTCTCTGCATCTACCTTGGCCTGGCAGGCAGAGGTAAGGCTGGGGCTGTTGAGGAAACAAGGTTTGCTTCTTTGCATCCAAATATCATTTTCTGATATGGAGGAGAAATGTAATAGGAACATGACATGTGGATGTCTGGGTTACTACTGGCAAAGGTTTGAGAGCAGAGACACGTATATGCTGGTGCTATGGCCATATCATTGAGGGTCCAAGAACATGGAACATGCAAACATGTAAACTAACTTCACTTATTAAGCTCCCAGTTTGTTTCCAGTGGTGGTCTGAATAGGGCCTGACATGTTACTTTTTAATACAAACAAAACAAAAATGGTTACATGGATTTGATATGCAGTTATTTGTGAGCATGTATGTTGTACAGGCATATTCACTGGCGACTCCACATTTTTTAAATTTATTATTATGTAATTTATTATTATTATCACACCCTTCCTTCAAGGAGCTCTAGGTGGCATGCATGGTATCCTCTCTCATTTTATCCATGCAAAAACACCGTGAGGTAGGTTAGGCTGAGACACCGTGACTAGCCCAAGGTCACCCAGTGAGCTTCATGGCTGAGCAGGGATTTGAATGTGGGTATACCTAGTCCTAGTGCCATAGCAAAGCACACCACAAAGCACCTAAGCCAAGAGCAGCGCATCACCTGAGGCAAAACGGGAACGTGCTGTACTGCCACACCGCAGCCTCCTTTAGCTGGGTGGTGTGGTGGCTCCTGCTTCTGCTGCCTGAGGCAGCTTCCTCACCCCACTGACCTCATGGGCGGCCCGGCCCTACATGAGCAGAATTACTATAGAACATCCTTCATTAACCTGGTGCCCTCCACATGTTTTGGACGACGTCAGGCTGATGAGAGTTGGAGTCCTGGAGGGTGCCAGGTTGATGAAGCCTGACATACACATTTGCCTGTCTTTTAATTCCAGAAGAGGCCTTGAGTTGGGATTTGAGAACTTGAGGATTTCCTCCTTTTTAACCTGTGCAATTCTGGGGCATCAGATGCCACTATTGTATCAGAATAACTAACCTTACTGTCTTGGGATCCACAGGAGCCCCCCGAGGATGATGCCAACATCATTGAGAGGATCCTTGCCTCCAGGATGGTGCAGAAGGAGGTGAATAATTTTCTTACCATGAGATCCTAACCGGCCTTTTTCTAGGCTGCACGAAGTATGTTGGGCGAAAGGTCTCTAGTGGGTAGAGTTAGGCCATGGCAACCCATGTAGGGTTGCTGTAGGGGTTTGATGACTAAGCTTTTTGGGCTGGGGCTACGTTGCCTCTTTGAACCGGTATAACAGGTATGGGTCCTAAACAAAAGTTCTGCACTGTTAGTAGTAGAAGCGGTTGGTGCAGTTGAGTGGGGAGATTGCGTGTAAGGGAGAAAAGTGTCCTTCTGAATCAGGCATTCACTCTTCATAGAGTAATTACAGTCGTACCTTGGAAGTCGAACGGAATCTATTCCAGAAGCCCGTTTGACTTGCAAAGCACAGGTTCTGATTGGCTGCAGGAAGCTCCTGCAGCCAATTGGAAGCCTCGGAAGCCCTGTTGGACATTCTGGATCCACAGAAGGTTTGCAAACCGGAACACTCACTTGAAGCCAAAACGTCCAAGTACCAAGGCGTTCAGGATCCAAGGTAAGACTGTATACGATGTGAAGTTGAGGAGGAGAAACTGCATGGGTGGACCCATGTGGTTTAGAGAAAGGAGCTGGAGTTACCATAATGATTCTTCCTGCAAGATTTGCAGTTTTGTTTTATTTTAAAAAAAAGAATTTTCAAAATAGTTAGGCTTTCAACCTATTGTTTTGATAAAGCAATTGTACCGGGTATTGTCCTTGACCTTTTACTGTGCCTGAGAAACGGAGTCCAAGGTTACAGGAAAATCTAACTCATCTCAGACATAGGGAGGGGCAGAAAGCAAGCCCACAACAGCTCAAAATTGGAGGTAGGGAAGGCAGAGGTTCGCTGCACCGCTGCACCCAATGAGTGCTTTGAACTTAGTGCAGAGAGAAGCCCACTTATTCTGCCTCCTATCTCCAGTCCCAAGCTGAAGGAAGGAGGTGGAGATGTGGCTGCTTACTTAAAGTTTGGGTTCATCTCACTCACTAGAGTCTGGACGAGTTTTAAAATCTGGGACTCCATATTAAAATGGGCTGGCATATTATTTACCATGTCACAAGTGGGTTACAGCATTTGCTGTAGAATAAAGCTTTAAAGACAGTCTCCAATCTGCTTGGTGATAGGGCTTTTCTTACAAAGTTCTCAAGAGTGGCTGTTCTGTGCATTTTCTGGGGTTAGAAGTGGTCAGTTCTTGTCCTTTGACAATGTTGTGTAGCCTGTGCTATCTGCTCCTGAAGCATATGGGGGAAATTTAGTATCGGACTTAGGTCCTGTATGCTGCATTGTCCTTTCTTGCTGCCTAGGTTTATTGAAAGTCTCAAGAGTTCCATTACTGATTGGGGATGGAAACAGAATTTTCTGCATTCCCTTGCTCCACCTCTGTGCTTCTTGCCAACTGGGCTCCAGCATTCACCCTCCCATGTATCATGCAGGAAGGTGCTTGAGTCTGTTACACTCTGTTCTGCTAGATTAGAGCAGAACGGTTCAGGTGAGATCACGCTGGCCGTACAGTGTGGTCCTAGTAACTCTTCCATGTAAATGAGGCTTACTGAGCACTTGCTGTTGTTCCAGACCTACCCAGGAGGAGCAACTTACGAGCAGGAAGAGTTCTACGTAAAGTACCGCAATTTGTATGTATGGCATGTGGTTTTTCTTCTTTCCAGCTTGTTTACGCATTGATAATGCATTTGTTCCTTCCAGTCACTCCAACCTCACTGCTGTGTCTTTAGGGAACAAGTGCTAATTCCTTGCTCCTTCTTGCTTTGTCTTCGGTTTCGCTGCTTCAGTGGTCTGCTGTCCTGTAGTCTTCATTTTTAATCTCTCCCCCCCCCCCATTCACTTGGGTAGAAGGTCTGCTTCTTGCAGCCTACTTCCTTATTTGTAGTTTGACCTGAACTTCCCTTTTATTCCCCACTCCAAGTGAGTGATCTTTATTAGAAAGTGAGATTGACCATTGCTTACACGTGCTGCTTATCTGCCATGCAGTTCTGTTTCACCCTCCCCCCATTAAGTTTCTGGTTATGGGCAGTATTCAACTAATGCATCCTGTCAGCACAAGGGATTTCCGCTGGCACGATGGGGCTTCCTCTCCTCTCCTCTCCTCCCCCTGTGTTCTTCCCATATGTGCTCCAGAAGGTTGGTGGGAACCTCTAGAACAGATCTAGGGGTTGTTTAGGGGAGGAGAGGGAGATGAAGTTACGTTGCGCAGGCACTGATGGGACATTTTATAAAGCACTGCATTGGATACAACCCTGTGGCTTTTATGGCTCTGTTTTTTATGATGTCCTAGAATTGTGTTCCCTTGGGGGGTTTTTGGAGGGGGTAGGGGGTCAAGCTCTGTTTCTTCATGCCCTTTATGTTGTTTTCTGCTCATTTGCAGTTCTTACTTACACTGCAAATGGGCCACAATGGAGGAGCTGGAGAAAGACCCACGCATCTCCCAGAAGATCAAGCGTTTTCGCAATAAGCAGGCCCAGATGAAGCACATTTTCACTGAGGTGAGCATTGACCCTGGCGGGCTACTCTGACACTCCCTCCTCAAAATATGTGACGTGTCGTGCGTCAGGGCTTCATTACCCAGGGGTGCTTTTTCTCAGCATCACCAAGGTTTGTGCGTGTATGGAGGGCCCCCATTGTCACTGCTGTGACCCAGCTGCCTCAGAGGAGGTTCCAGGAATGACCAGAGTTTCACCAGGCTTCTTCTTCCACTTACTTGCATATGCACATGTGCTTGAGCTCTGTAGGTAGATTGGTCTCACTTAGAATGAAATTTAATATGAATTTATCACTCTTGCCAGGCTTGCTACCTGCAGCTTTTTCCATGCATCCCTGGTGGGTATAAATCAGAGCAATATGAAATTGAAATTGCTTTCTAACTGCGGCTGCGAATCCTTGGAGTTTTGAGCCCTTTGTCTGTACAGGTTCTTGGCACGAGTGTGAAATGTTTCTGGTGGAAGGTGCCACATCATTCCCTTTTGTCTGCGATGAGCAGCTGCTCCTCTGCTTGATGCACTGGGGTCCTCACCTCCTGTCTCCTAGTGTGAGAGCCAATTCCCACACTGCTTTCCATATTCTTTTGTGGCAGAACCATTGAGGTTTTTAAAGAGACACTGCTGTGATAAGCAATCACATTTCTGCATTTCTTCCCTGAATTAGCACCTCTGTTACAGAAAGAAAGAGGAAGGAAGTGCTGGCAAGAATAAAGAGCTGCTGGTTTCCACCTGCTCATTATTTATAGGTAAAGGTAAAGGTACCCCTGCCCGTATATGGGCCAGTCTTGACAGACTCTAGGGTTGTGTGCTCATCTCACTCTAGAGGCTGAGAGCCAGCGCTGTCCGCAGGCACTTCCGGGTCACGTGGCCAGCGTGACAAGCTGCATCTGGCGAGCCAGCGCAGCACACGGAACGCCGTTTACCTTCCCGCTAGTAAGCGGTCCCTATTTATCTACTTGCACTTGGGGGTGCTTTCGAACTGCTAGGTTGGCAGGCGCTGGGACCGAGCGACGGGAGTGCACCCCGCCGCGGGGATTCGAACCGCTGACCTTTCGATCGGCAAGTTATTTATAAGCTGTCAGTTAATCCATAGCCTGTCTATTGGCCCAGATAGTTGAAAATGCGAAGTTGCTGCATTTTGAATGGGGCAGAACTGTGTTTGATGACATTTTGCCCCATAACAGTTCCATGAGAACCAAGGTAGCCAGAATCTTTTTTTGGGGAACATGATCTTGGATGTTCCTCTCTTTGTGTCAGATAGCATACTGTGCCCTTGCTAGATTTAAGAGGATGCCACACCTTTGCATGCTTGTGTTTAGGCATGCATTGTGGAATTTTCACCTCAAGTAGGAAGAGGAAAAGGATGGCTTGATGATTCATTGTGGCCCTTCGTGGCTTTCCATTACATCTGTGTAAGACCCTTCCAGTTAAGCCCTGGTCGAACACTCAGAAACCTTATGGACTTTCAGGAAACCTAATTCAGTTTGTTGCTGCTGCTCTCCCTTCCCTGATAATCCTGCACAGGCTTCTGCAGACAAAAAAGGAAAGAAAAAATCACCTTGAGGAAGGGTGGTGATGCAGTCGTTGGCAGCAAAGAGCTTCCTTTCAGACAAGAGAGGCTCTTAGCTGGTAAATGATGTGTGGGGTGTCATTTTCTGTTTTGGGCTTCCAACTTCCTTCCGCAAGGTAAAATCTTCTTTGGCTTAGGGAGGAACTAGCACTGGAGGCAGGGCCCCAAACCTGTTTCAAGTTTGACCCAAAGGGGGCTGGACCCTGCGCAGAATGGGCCAGCACACTCAGAGTATGGGGGGTTTGCATTTCAAGCTCTCTCTGCCACATACCATCCGCATCTCTCAAACGAACCTCAGAATAGCCTGAGAACACCCCTCTTACTTATGCACCTTCGCTGTTTTAGAAATGTGAAAGCCTGAGCAAAAAAGGTTTTTTTTAGTAGGGGGGTTTGGTTTCCATTTTTCTTTTTAATCCCCTCTTCCCCAGTATGAACATCAAAAGAGGCTTGGGCAGAACCCCCCTTTTATGTCACTCAGGTATGTACATTTGCCTGTATGAATTGGAGTCATCAGATGAGGGATGTAAGGAGAGGTAAGAAGCCTCTGCTGCTTCTGTTAGAAATGCTGGAGGAGTTTGGTGAAGGCTCATTTGCTTGTGTAGGAATGAGTCATTAGGCAGAACCAGTGTCCAAGGACCTTCAGTCCTTTCTCAGTCCAAAATATAGCTCCTGTATTTAAAAATAAATAAAGTTGCTGACTGGACAACTAATGCTTTTTTACTGGCTTATGAAAGAGGGAGTGCCTGTGGCAGCCTGTGTGGCTTTCTTATACCACAATAATCCAACAGATCCTGGCTTAATGGCTTCAGAAGCTATTGTTTTAATGCTTACTTTGTTCAGTCAAGTTTTACCCTGTCTTGATGTATGTCCTGTTGTTTTGTATCCTTTTCTGCCAGCCTGATGAAGATATGTTCAACCCAGACTACGTGGAAGTTGATAGAATTTTGGAGGTGGCTCACACGAAGGACTCTGACACCGGGGAGGTAGATGTTGTTCTAGCATGGTTGCTCCTTGCAGTTGACAGCTCCTTATTAATCCCTCTTGTTTTCATGACGGACCATAGAGTGTGTGCAGTGTGAGCGCCAGAGTAGTGTGGCACTGATAAGAATGTCAGGTGCTGATACTTAATGCTGGGCATATCTGTTGCATGCAAATGTCCCAGCTTCAACCCACTCACCTCTTCCCTTTTCTTTGAATTAGCTGTTTTTTTTGGGGGGGGGATGGATTAATTTGAGTCATGCTGTTTAACGCAAATCCAATTTATTCATCACTGTGGAGGGCATAACTAATTGCTTTTAAATATTCTGAGTATGCATGCTTCTTCAAGATAAGAACTAACTAACCAAATGGTCCATCACTGGGCCAAGATCTTCTGCTCATCCCTGAGTAATATATATGTGCAGTTTTTTATTATTATTTTTAGAAAAAACAGCCCCTCCTCTGCCTTAGGAATGTTTTTATGATAGCTGGTTGTACAGTTGCATCTGTCAGCATCCCTGCACTCAGTTCCCATCAGTCTTGATGCAAACCTTCCTTATCTTCGGTTTCCTTCTCTGTAGGGATTTGTGCAACAGATTTTTATGTGCTTCCATTTGCTTAAGGCTCTTGCTTTCTTGGTACAGAACAGGGTCCCCAAAGGAGTTCTGTCACTTGCGCTTTGTCACTTGTTTTCTGCATCTCCTTTGTTTTCCATGGATTGCAGGAGGTGACTCACTACCTGGTGAAATGGTGCTCATTGCCTTATGAGGAAAGCACTTGGGAGCTGGAGGAAGATGTCGACCCTGGAAAGATCAAAGAGTTTCTCTCTCTGCAAATCCAACCAGAAATCAAATCCCTGGTAAGAGTTAAGAGAGAAACTTCAGTTTAATAAGGAGGGAAATGTTCTGTGTTGATGAATTTTAGCGTTAGGTTCTTCTCAATCCTGGCACTCTCTCTTAAGATGTTGCTCCTACCCTTATCTTCTCTTGATATTTTTGCTGAGGCTGTTCAACTCACAGCAGTAACCTTCCTCTCTTTCCAGCCCTTCCTCCCCCACTTTCATCCAGATGTCTCACAGAGCATCTGCTAGTTTAGCCTTGGCTATTCATGTAGTGTTATTAGCTGCTGCTTATCATCATTTTGTGGTTGCTTGATAGTGGCTCTTCATATCTTTTGTGCTGTGAGCTCCAGCTGGATGGTGCAGAGATGCTTTGTAGGTGTCGTGTTCGGTACATGAGTTTGTAACTAATGGCTCACTGACATGAGCAGAGCTGACCCCCGTAAAAAATAGGTAGTAGCTTCCCTGAAAACCAGGAGGACTGTATTAGGCAAATCCAGTCAGGCTTATAAGATGGAAGTGGTGAGTGACTGATAGTCACGATGTCTGTAGATTACCTCCAGTTTCAGTGGCCTTGTGCTGAGTCCCAGTTGCTGGGAAAAGGGAATAGGAGAGTGCTGTTTTGCTTAATTGCTTACGTGATTCCTTGCTTGCCCTTCACCATAAGCTCCCTAGGGCAGGTTACAACAATAGAATATGCAGTTTAAAAAAGGAGATAAGCCATTGCAATGATAAAACAAGTAAAATTATGAAACTGTATTGGGAAGGACCTGGGTCCCACAAAACAAAACAAGACACTCTCCAAAGGGAAACAATTATTTTTTTCCGCATCTGGCTTGTTGGGCTTCCTATAGATGTCTACTTTCCCACTATATGGGAACAGAATGCTTTTGCTCATTTTATTTTTAATTGTGTTGTTTTATTGCTTTGTTGTTTCCTGGGCTTGTTTTGGCGAAAGGACATGAAATAAATTTAATAAAAAATATTATTGTTGGCTAAGTAGTCCAACCTGGTGTGAGGCAGTCCTCTATGTTTCTGATAAATTCCTAGTGTGTTCCACTCATCTTCATTAGGAGGATTTATTCATCCGTTTGTCTGGCTGCAGTCTTGTACACATTTACTTTCGAGTAATTACCACTGGACTGACTTCTGAGCAGCTGTGCATAGGATTGTGCTGAAAGATTCATATTCTGTCTCCTTTCTATGAAGACCTGGATGGAGTAGAAGCTGTGCCTTAATGTGCTGCTGATGTTGAGCAGAGCTGTGGCTACTTCAGTGGCCTCCTAAAGAAAGTCCAACCCTTTGAATGTCCCTTGCTGTGTAGCATGGCTTATGGATCTATATATCTTTTCAGCTTTTTCCCACCCTTTGAAATAGCTGCTGTAGGAACAATTTCATGTAATAAATAAAAATAAACAAATGTTGCTTTCCTCAAAGGAATCCAAAACTCTGGATGAGGTCATGTGTGGGATGTGTTTGTGCCAGAGGGCTAAAAATGAAATGCTTCCCTAGAATGACTTATGTGGATGGGTTTTTGGTATTGTTCCATTGTGTTATAGATCCTAATGAGTATCATATTATAGGTCAGTAAGGAGTTTTTCCCCAAGCCCTTTTTGCTTGCTTTAAAAAATGAAACGAAACAAACCTTTTGCCTGTAGGGTAGGTGGGTTGAATTTGGGTGAATGCATGGCACTTTTACTATAGCCAGTACCATACCATAAACACAAAATGTAGCTTGCTATAGAATGTGAGAACTAGTTAGAAGTGCTAATCAATTATGAAAATATCCTTCCCAAGATAAGATTAGTCTTTGCACTAGTCACTGTACTCCTTTGTGATTTCCCCCTCCAGGAGCGTCCTGCCTCTGAGTCCTGGCAAAAGTTAGTGAAAACTCGAGACTATAAGAACAACAACCAACTGCGGGAGTACCAGCTGGAGGGAATGAATTGGCTGCTCTTTAATTGGTACAACAGGTGAGTTGCAGATGGCACAGGGGCATCTTTGGTAAATGTCATCAGTAACAATGAAGTAACAACAGGAGTTGTTTGAAGGGGTGCAGTTAGCATATTTCAGAGGCTGCAAGGGTTCAGCTGGGTTTTGGGGATGTTTTTTGTTGATTTGGTGTATAGTTTAATTGGCTTGACATCTTAGTCACTTTCAGGGTAGCTGGAGCAAATGTACCTATAACTTATGCTAGGAATGTGGAGGCAGGAGAACTGTGTAACTGTTGGAAATGTGCAGCATGGGAAGCTAACCCCGTACTGTGTTCACATGTTGCTGTTGCTGCAAATGCCTGAGGCTATTTACCATCAGTACTAGTTAATTTGGCACTCATTTCCGTGGGATGTAGACATGAACTCTTAAGAAGCAAGTAGGTGGGGGGAAAGCGCACCAGAAGGTTCAAACAACTTGTCTAGGTAACACACTGTGTCAGTGTTAAAGCCAGGAATCGTCTGCAGGAGGCCTTGCTCAGTTGTGTGCTTCCCAGGTATTGTAACGCCTGCTTGTGGTGTTTCCCGTAGGAAGAACTGCATTCTGGCTGATGAAATGGGTTTGGGGAAGACAATCCAGTCCATTACATTCCTCTCTGAGATATACCTGATGGGCCTTCGGGGGCCGTTCCTCATCATTGCCCCACTCTCCACAATCACAAACTGGGAGAGAGAGTTCCGCACGTGGACTGAGATGAATGCCATCGTGTACCATGGCAGCCAGATAAGCCGCCAGATGATCCAGCAGTATGAGATGGTGTACCGGGATCCACAGGTTTGTGATGCTCTCTGGTTCCCAGGCACCCCTCGAATCCTTGCTGCTACTGCTGTGCCTGGGTGTGTTTTTTAACTTCAGTTGGGAATGTGGCCTGCAGGGTTCCCATCAATGCTCTGGAGCAGGGTGGGGAGGCTTTACTACTTTGGGGAGTCTAAAACCAAGGAGTACATGAAAAACAACAACAACAACTGTAAGAGCCCTGGAAAGGTCCATCTCATCCAGTGTTCTCATGGTGGCCAACCGGAAACCTATGGGAAGCTTGCAAGCAGGACCTGAGTGCAATTTGCAACAACTGGTATTCAGAGACCACCTACCTCTGACAGTGGAAATAAAACACAGCCAACATGACCAGTCCACTTGTAATTTAGAGTAGTTGAGGGTAGTGTGAGTGGTGCAGCTGACTCAGTAGCGGCACATGTTTGGGAGGTTCTGAAAGCAAGGTTCAGGCTGCACCTTCCTCCACTGCCAGAATTGAACAAAACTTTCAGAAAGCTTTACCACCTGGATACCTTGGGGGAGAAACCTAACTGGGAAGGGCTGCTTGTTCTTCGGTTATAGATGCAGACTCCAGGTGCAATTAATAGTTCCCCTTCTCTACTTATGGGTATGCTCAGTGAACAGTGGAGTTATGCTAGGTATGGGCAACTGCTGAGTAAGGAGAAGATTACTGGTAATGTAGTTCCATGGGTGGCGCGGTGGCGCTGTGGGTAAAACCTCAGTGCCTAGGACTTGCCGATCGTATGGTCGGCGGTTCGAATCCCCGCAACAGGGTGAGCTCCCGTCTTTCGGTCCCAGCTCCTGCCCACCTAGCAGTTCGAAAGCACCCCTAAGTGCAAGTAGATACCGGTAAATAGGTACCGCTTCATAGCGGGAAGGTAAACGGTGTTTCTGTGTGCTGCGCTGGTGCTGACTCGCCAGAGCAGCTTCGTCACGCTGGCCACGTGACCCAGAAGTGTCTCCGGACAGCACTGGCTCCCGGCCTCTTAAGTGAGATGAGCGCACAACCCTAGAGTCGGACACGACTGGCCCGTATGGGCAAGGGTACCTTTACCTTAGGTTCCATGGCCTCTGTTTTAAGTGGAGCTTGCAAGTCCCCTTCTGTTGAGCTTGACTGGCACTTTTCAGGCACCAGGTGCCTCAGTCAAGAACTTGAGGGGCTCCTGCTACCTGAGCAGTCCTAGCTGCTAGCAAACTCTCCCATCTTGTTTTGGTATCTCCAGGGCAATCCTCTTTCAGGGCTCTTCAAATTTCATGTAGTCATCACCACCTTTGAGATGATCCTGGCTGACTGCCCAGAGCTGAAGAAGATCCAGTGGCGCTGTGTGGTAATCGATGAGGCCCATCGGCTCAAGAACAGGAACTGCAAATTACTGGAAGGACTGAAACTCATGTCTCTGGTGAGGCTTTCCAAATTGAATTTCTTCTTCTGTGCACTGCGGGAATCCAACCCTGGTACGAGGATACTGAATGGTGTGCAAGTGCGCACCTATTTCTATTGCTGTACTGTGGCCAGGATCCTACTCCACAGTTGCACAACACATGTCCTGAGGTTTGCCCAAGATAATTGTGCTTTGTCACTGCATGGCTCTCAAAGGGAACTTCTAGCAACCTTCTAGCTATGTGCTGCATGTCTCTCATGCACACCAGAGGCACACCATAGCATAGCTTTTCCAGTTATACCCTTAGGAGAGTCACTGTGTCTGGATGAAACCATCAGTCAAAACTTGTGGACTCTTAGCATTTTCTACAGCGGGCAGTTTTGGAAGTTAAGTGCTTTCCTGTAGGAAGATGGCTTGGAGCCATCTGGCTTGCAATAGAATGTTTGCTTCTCCTCAGGTGGCAATGGTTTGGGCAGGGCAGGTGCTGGCTGTAAAGATGTGAGAATGGTCTATGAGAAGCTGGCTTCTCCGAGAGCTGAAAGTAGACCCTTTGACTGGCAGAGTGACCTGTCACCAGCTGCCTCTGGTCCAGAAGCAAAAGCACTGCAGGGCCACAATGCAGGAGTTAGCGCCCTGTCCATCCTGTTGCCTCAGCAAATGTCCTGTCCTGATCTCTCCCTGCATGGCAAATAGGAACACAAAGTGCTCCTGACTGGGACACCCTTGCAGAACTCGGTGGAGGAGCTCTTCAGCCTGCTGAACTTCTTGGAGCCACAGCAGTTCCCATCTGAGACAGCTTTCCTGGAAGAGTTTGGGGACCTCAAGACAGAGGAACAGGTAAATAGGAAAGGTTGCAGGATTGACTCTCAGCTGGTGTGCTCACTTCAGTAGGGCGTGTGTGTTTCAATGATTCCCCCCCCCCATGTTTTTAGTTGCTTTTATCTGTAAACCACCTTGAGTCCCTGACAGGAAGAAATCAGAGTATAAATAAATATATAATAGTAATAATAGTAATAGTATGTACCATCTTTCTCCCAGCTAGGCATATTTGTTGCATATGCTACTTTCCCTGCTTGAGGCTCACAAAAGAGCAGTAAGCAGGCTTTGCCCTGACATCTTAGAATTTGCATGTCTGAGTTCTGGGCAGTTGTTTACTTAATCAGTATGCTAGGTCTGGCATATGGAGAGCCTTTGTATGTGAAGTTCCAGAGTTGCTGTCTGAGCTGAGATCCCATGCAGTGTTAATGGATTATCTTTCTTCTTGATCCTGGCAGGTAAAAAAGCTCCAGTCCCTCCTGAAACCCATGATGCTGAGACGGCTGAAAGACGATGTGGAAAAGAACCTAGCACCCAAACAGGAGACCATCATTGAGGTAGAACTGACCAACATCCAGAAGAAATACTACCGGGCTATCCTGGAGAAGAATTTCAGCTTCCTGTCCAAGGGTGCTAACCAGCACAACATGCCTAACCTCATCAACACCATGATGGAGCTGCGCAAGTGCTGCAACCACCCCTACCTCATCAATGGTAAGGGGTGAGGCTGGAATCTGGGTCCTCCAGCACACTTGGCCTGTGATGCCGCTGCAGTTTCCTCATCCGTAGTGAAGTGGCAAGAGTTACCATAGCAACTTGCAGATGAATCGGGTGTTTCCTTAGGAGGTGATGGTGCCATCAATGGTTCCAACAGCGGGGACGGGAGGAGTTCTAGTCAACAACATCTGGAGAACTACAGGTTCCCCACCCTTGGCCTAGAGGTATAAGGACTGCCTCCTGCGCCCCCATCACAGTTCCTTTACCAAAGTCTCCATGGTAAACAATGAGCAGCAACAAAACAAAGCGATAATGTGCTAGGGATGCTTTGGGAGTTGATTATGAACCTTGAACCACTGGTGAATTTCCCCCCTCTCTCTCTGGGCCAGGGGCAGAGGAGAAGATCCTGGAGGATTTCCGTAAAACCCACAGTCCAGATGCTCTTGACTTCCAGCTACAGGCGATGATCCAGGCAGCAGGCAAGCTGGTGTTGATTGATAAGCTGCTGCCGAAGCTGATTGCAGGCGGGCACAAGGTGCTGATCTTCTCCCAGATGGTGCGCTGCCTTGATATCCTGGAGGATTATCTCATCCAGAGGCGGTCAGTACAGCCCAAGAGCTCGCACCACAGAGCATCACCTGGATCAGTGATATCCTTCCAGAGCATGCTAAGCTGCTAGGCTTACTGTCATCTTCCAATGCACTCATATATACCATTTTCTTCTCCCCCTCTGCCTAGGTCCTCTCCTTCATCCCCTTATTGTTTTTCTCTTTCCCCATAGATTCTCTTCCTTTACCCTAGGAGGCAGGAAGGGAACAGCTGTGTTGTGAAAGCAAGCGCAAACCCTCCATCCCTTGCAGCTGTCATAACTCACTTTCCCTGGATCCATTCTTCTCTGTGCATTTGAGTCACAATCTGCCTTGAACCACTACCATGCGGGATAGCAGTCCCTATTGAGAATTCAGTACCCATAGAGGGAAGGAACCATAGCTCAGTGATAGAACACATGCCTTGCATGGAGATAGTCCCAGGTTCAATTTCTGTCATCCCCTGTGAAAAATAGGATCGATTGGTCACTGCTAATCACAATAGACAGTAGGAGGCTAAATAGACAGATAGTTTCATCTGGTATAAGGCAGCTTCTTCTGTTCCTAATTAAGAAGCAGTCCAGTCATTTTAAGTTCGCTGTCATGCGGTAAAGTCTTGTGGCACCTTAAAGGTATGACACAGTTATTATAGCATAATATTTTGTGGAGTAGAGTCCCATTTTTATGACGTGGGCTCCAGTCTATGAAAGCTTGTGCGCTAACACATTAGTTAGTGCTTAAGTTGCCACAAGGCTGCAACAGAGTCATGTGGCAGCCCCTCTGGAAGTCATAGCAGTTCACTGTGATCTGTATCTATGTAGTTGCTTTCTCACTGTGAGACTAGATGGCTCCAGCAGCCCTCCTGCAGTTTATCAGTTCTGTAGTGCACACCTTCTTCTCTGAGTGAACCAGCCGCTGCTGGCTTAAAAGTGCCTCCCTGGTGGAGACCCGCTCTCTAAGCAGCACACTTGCAGCTACCATCTTATTCCAGCTGTTTTCTGTAATGTGACAAAGGCTGCTAGAAGTCGCACAAGAAGTAGCACATCACAGTTGGGAAAATCCTGGGCTTTAAGTTGCCTGGTGGTTAGAACTTTAATCTGGGACCTAAGAGACTGAATAGGTTTTTTTAAAACATGTAGTACTAGTGCCTATTTGAAATACATTTCCAGCTCTTTGCACAGTAATCTAGTTGCTTTACTACTTCTTGACTATTAGTGTCAGAGAACATCTTACATAGAAAGCCATGGGGGGGGAGTGGGCTTTGGGTGAAACTGGGGGATTATTTTAGGGGACCAGCTTGATTATAGGAGGGGGGTCTTGGAGTACCAGGTGTATTTGCTGATATCAGAGTAACTCCTAGATCCTATGCATGTCTATTTAAAAAAACCAGATACAGGTGGTGGTGGTGATATTTTAGCACTTTAGAGCATGGCCGCAAAGCTTTCCATCCACAGTGCCTCAACAATCCTGGCAACAAACCTGTAACATAGGCCAGCAGTATTTTCTTCATATTATAGAGATTGGGGTAAGGTTAAGAGATATTGGCATGATTGAAGTCTCCCAAAGAATTCATAGCTAGACTGAGATTTGAAACAGGCATGGCTGCTTCATGGCCATTGCTCTTTTCCACAACACCAGAGTAAGGAAACTGGGTTTGCTTAGCTTTACCAACACAGCTCTGTTGCTAATTTGGCCACTTTTGGAGGCAGGAAGTCCTGGTTATGTGGTGCTGCTGTTCCTTTTTTGCACTATTCCCAAGGTGACCTATTATGCCTCCCTCTTTACACAGGTACACCTATGAGCGCATTGATGGGCGGGTGCGTGGGAATTTACGCCAGGCTGCCATTGACCGCTTCTGCAAGCCGGATTCAGACCGCTTTGTGTTCTTGCTCTGTACACGGGCAGGAGGGCTGGGCATCAACCTTACTGCTGCTGACACCTGTATCATCTTTGACTCGGACTGGAATCCACAAAACGATCTGCAGGTACTGCCAAAATCTCTGAGATGGGACCACAAGGTCCAAAGGTCTGGCTAAAAGCTTGTGGCTGTCTGTGGGAACAGAGGCTATGTAGAATGACCATGAAAAATGTGGAACTCACTGCTCAGAAGGCAAAAGGGTGCTTGAAGGGGCATGAACCTGACACTCCCATCTCTTCCACATCAACAGGGTATCTCTTCCAGCTTCAGGTGTACATGCATTTTTAGTTTTCAGTGGATTTTGTACTCATAAAAGTTTTCCCAACAATAAAAGTAAACTCTAATATACCTTGATTTGGAAATGCTTTGGTTGTTTGTGAGTTTTACGGTTTGTGAGTCTTATGGTGGTGTCTATTACGGTCTTTTATACTGGGAAGCCTTGGCATGGCTGTTCTTCCTCCACCTGATGGGTTCAGATGCAGTTCTGAGAGGGTTAAGAGAGGTGGTGGGGGAAGGATTTTGATGGTATGTGGATGGAGAAAGCTCCCCTGCTGCCTCCAGTTCGGCCAGCTCTGTCTCCAGTGATGCCTTCCTTGTCTCTCTCCTGTAGGCTCAGGCTCGCTGCCATCGGATAGGCCAAAGCAAGGCAGTGAAGGTCTATCGCCTCATCACTAGGAACTCTTACGAGCGGGAGATGTTTGACAAGGCCAGCTTGAAGCTAGGCTTGGACAAAGCGGTGCTGCAGGACATAAATCGCAAGGGGAGCAACAATGGGGTAAGGAGGCCTTTTGGAACCATGACCTTCGGGTCTGCTAATTTTCATTCCTTTCTGTAGACTTCATAGAATCACAGAGTTGGAAGGGACTCTGGGGATCATCTAGTCCAATCCCCTGCAATGCAGGAATCTTTTGCTCAACGTGTGGCTTGAACCCACATCTCTGAGATTCAGAGTCTGATGCTCTACTGACTGAGCTATCCCAGAACCTACTTTTTGAAGTTGCCAGTTTTTTTTCTGTTCTCTGTCCAAGGTGGGGTTCTCTTTTCTTTTTGTTTGTCTCTTTGGAAGGTGCAGCAGCTCTCAAAAATGGAGGTCGAAGATTTATTGCGAAAAGGCGCTTATGGGGCTTTGATGGATGAAGAAGACGAAGGCTCCAAGTTCTGTGAGGAAGATATTGACCAAATACTGCAACGCAGAACCCAGACCATCACTATCCAGACTGAAGGGAAAGGCTCCACATTTTCCAAGGTTGGTGTATATTGTTTGCCCGGGGGCAAAATCCAGCTGAGCCTGCAATAGTCCTCTTAGATTTTCAGTAGCGTGCAGGCATATGAGAGCATGCCTTTGGGAAGAATGGGGTTGTGCTCTGCTCCATTATTTTCTGCAAGCCCCTCTGATTCTCACAGGCGTTCGTTTTTGTAAAGGTTGGGCTTCTTTTCTGGTTTCATTGCCTTCTTGGTTAAGGACTCTCAGACTATTAGAATGCTACCTTCTTCCTGTGACACTAAAGATGTCTGCTAAAGAAATACAGAGAAATACAGTTATGAATCAGAATTACAATTGGACAGTGGGTATGTGTAGCAAAGAAGAGGAGAAGGTGTTCAAACCTCCATTGTTGGAGGCAGTATATCACTGAAAACCGGTTGCTGGGAATCACAGTTGGGCAGAGTGCTGTTGCACTTGAGTCCTGCTTGTGGAATTCCCACGGGCATCTAGTTGGCCTCTGTGAGGACAGGATGCTGAACTAGATGGGCCACTGGCCTAACTCAGCAGGCTTTTCTTATGTTCTTATGATAGACAGATGATAGATAGATGATAGATAGATAGATGATAGATGATAGATAGATAGATAGATAGATAGATGATAGATAGATAGATAGATAGATAGATAGATAGATAGATAGATAGATAATTTATTACGGTCAGAGACCAGCTTATAAAACACACTTGGGGTACAATCCCAGAAGGAAAACAAACATTTAAAACACTGTACAACAATAAATTTAAAATTTATAAATGCGATAAGTGTATAGACACTTAAAACTTTAAGATAAGCTACCGCAGAGAGATGACCCAGAGTCACCCATGGAACCGAGTTTGGGGATTTTCTTAACGAACTAGTTTGGGTTGAGGGATGGTCTGCGCCTATAGTTCTGTACACAGAATCTGGCAACCATCCGGGTCATCTTATGTTGTTCTTATGTGTTTGACGGAGCTGAATCATTAGACTGAATAGTCGTATGAATTGTTTCTATCTAGCATTTGCCTTGTGACTCTGGTGTTGGCTCCAGGACACTGGAGCAACTGCCTCCCTCAGTTATTCTACCTTCTTAGCACAGCAGGCCCATGGGGGTCTTGTCAGTGAACCCTCTGGTGGGGTGTGGGATGCCAAATGATAATGACCATTGACACAGGCCCTGTGTGACCCCAGCCATGCTCCTTGCCTTCCCTATATTAGTGAGATGTTTGTCCAAGGGGTCAATGTTGTAGTCTGTGCTGCATAGCAGAGAATTGGCACCAAAAGAGTTCTGGGGGTGAGACACTGTGTTTGTTTTTCATGTCTGCCTATATGCTATCAACTATATGTTTGGCTGACAAGCTGGGTTTCTTGAAACCAACCTGCTAAATGCAATACCTGGTATGTATAAATATCCAGAAGAAAACACCATTTTGAAATCCTAATCACGTATTGTTTATCCCAGGGCCTAACATCCCCAGCATGTTGGAGAAAGCCAATTGCTGGGCATTCTCTAATTTAACTACCAAATTATCTGTCTGCACCCCGGTGTGGTTTCTTTCTGAATGGTTCTGCATAAAGGATTCATGGCTCTCCTTTGTTCTGCTGCTGTGTGAGGTATAGTCTGTTAATTTTCATTTCATTCCCAGGCCAGTTTTGTTGCTTCCGGAAACAGAACTGACATTTCATTAGATGATCCCAACTTCTGGCAGAAATGGGCAAAAATAGCAGAGCTGGATACAGATGCAAAAAATGAGAAGGTAATTATGATGTTACTATTTTGGAACCGGAAATAAAATGCATGCACAAACATATACACGTACATAACTGTT
Organism: Podarcis raffonei; assembly: GCF_027172205.1. Lineage (NCBI taxonomy): Eukaryota > Metazoa > Chordata > Lepidosauria > Squamata > Lacertidae > Podarcis > Podarcis raffonei. The sequence goes on from NC_070607.1 coordinate 69,308,330, forward strand.
TGCAGCAAGCACTATTCAATGGTGCTTTGGGCTACTATTGGTGTATTATGGCAGACAGGAGCTTGATGCAGATCATCTGAACATCTCTTCTGCAGGAACTTGGGTCATGCCATCCCTTTCTTGAACCTGATTCTTAGAATCCTTTCTAATACTATAAATTCATGCTGAGGTCCTTGGTCTGAGGGTTGTCCTGTGTGAGCAGTATTTTTGACCCACTCAGGTACGGCACAGTAGCACAACCTGGCCCTGCGTCAGGATATCAAATTCTAATAACTTTATTCAGCTGATAGCTTTGACTAGCAAGTGCATCTGACACAACTTGTAGATTTAAGTTACGTCTGTGTTATGTGTTGAGAGAGCTATTGTAAATTAAAGCCCATTCCTTTTGCAAACTATCTAGCAATGCCTGGTATGTCGTAAGTATCAAACAAAAAAGTCCTTATTTATTTTGTTTCTAATTCATACATGAAGAGTCTAGTGGTCTCCCATTCAAGGAACTGATAAGGTCTATAGTGGCTTAGCTTTAACAAAGTGCTCCCCAGTCATTCACTGGGCCCAACTTTGGTTTTTCTTAACAACCTAACCTTTACTTATAGTTTATTTCAAATTAAACTTTATTCTTCTTCATCTCAGGGTGAAAAAGTCTCTTTTAAGTGTATAGATTTGCATCTGTCTGCCTTCCTTCTTTTCAGCCACTTCCTTCAGTGTAGCCTGGTATTTAATGCAAAGCAAGTTCTGTTGATTTTACTTCCAAGCAAACTTGCTTTGAATTGTGGCCTATAGTAATGCACTGATGTGCAGTGTGAAAAACATTTACTTACTACATATGTATGTCTACAATACATATGTTTGCATGACCGTGCACATGTGAAGGCACACACACACACACACACACACACAAATACACTTGCATAAAATTGTCCAATATAAGATAGAACACTGTCACTTAAAAATCCAGAGGAGAAAAGAGAACTTTTTAAATCAAGTAAACGTTACTTCTTCAAGATGCATCATAAAACAAAACACAGTGATTGAAGTTAGTATTAACATTCTGAATGAAGCTGGGTACAGTTTTAAACAGCCTTTCAATTTTAAACCAGTCTCTAAATTGAGCGCCAGATGCAATTTATCCTCAGCTCCCACACTTAGCAATTTAGATACTCTGTGCTGTGAAATCAAATCAACTGACATTGTAAGAATGTAAAATTCAAGCATATAATTAAAGTCTTTTTCTTTAAAACCTGATCTACTATTTTCTATCATTTCTTTTTCTTTTGCTGATTTCCTTAACATTGCTGTTTTTAAGGTGAAAAATCTGCACACGCCAATATAAACAGCAGACATTGAAGGGAAACCTCATTACAAAGAAATATTTTATATCTCTTTAAGTTGTATTACCTTTACAACCACCATTCTGTTTGAAAAGAGTGCTGTTTTCAGGTTTCATGTAAAGTTCTGATGAATTAACGATTAACAAATTAATCCCTGTATTTTCAAAATACTGGAGGTGGACGTTCACCCCTTTTGTCTTTAAGCTCATGTTGACAGCTGTGGCTTTTGCAAAGGAGCATAGAATGAAAGGAACCCATCACTTTGTACTGGGCCAGGGAGAGATGCAGACAATGGTTCAGGCTTTGGATTTTGAAAGTCCAATAGCTTTGCAGTGTCCTTCTCTCATACTGATGTGAGTTGTAGCAACTAAAAGTATTCCTGTTCTTGCTGCCTTTAATCTGCCAAAGGCAAGACTGCATCCCCAAAAGGATACCATATCTCCCATTCATTCTTTCCTTCCATGCTTGCTTATCAGATAGTTGTTGCTGTTATTAAAGGGAAAGGAACTCCCTGCCTTTGAAAGGTATTAGGTGGCTCCAGCCATCACAGTCAGTCTTCTTAGTTGGAGGCACTGAAAACAAGAGTGTGGTTGCTGCGTTTTTTGTGGGGAGGAAGAAACACTTAAGTGTTCAGCTCCCTGGAAGAAAAACAGCATACGCGGCTGCCACCTCCTGAGCCCAGTCGCTGTACCTGCTTGCTCAGTCAAACAACTGGTTCAGGTTGGTCCAGCTACCTTGGGCAGAACCAATCATCTCTGGTATCTGCCTTATTTATTCATTAAAATTCTATACTGCCCTTCATCTGAGGATCACAGGTCAGTTTACAATATAAAACCACAAAAATGCATAAATAGTAGCAAACAAAAGCAATACCCCGCCCCTCCAGTTTAAAAGGCCATATATTGTTTGAATAGCTAAAGGCCTGGGAGAAGCTGGATATTTTTGCCTGGTGCCTAAAGATACGTAACAAAGGCACCAGGCGGGCCTCCCTGAGGAGAGCATTTCACAAACAGGGAGCTACCACAGAAAAAAGGCCTGTTTTCGTGCTGCCATCCTCTGGATGTCTTACAGAGGAGGCACATGAAGAAGGGTCTGAGATGATGATTGCAGGGTCTGGGTTGATTCACATGGGGAGAGGCTTTAAAATGTAGCCTAAGGATAATGCCTTCTAATACTCCAGGTAGGGCAAAAGAAGCTGCAGCAGAGGGAATAATGCTATGCAACAGACCACTGAGATATTTTCTTCTTGTTTTCCTGCCATAACATAACACACGTGCAATAATGAACATGGGCGGAGAGAATAAAAGAGTCACTCTGAAAAACAGGAAAGTGGGGGGCAGGTGCACAGTCTCAGTTTTGTCTGTGGCCAACTCTTGAAAATAGATTTACCAACTCATGGCCATTCCAGCTGTGACTTTTTTTTTTTAAGATGTATATCAGTGCTTACTTCTGAAAAATCTGTAGATGTTACAGTTTCAGAAAGAAATGGTTAACCATCCCAGGTAGCTTTGAGTACAGATTCAAGTAGTTACATCTGTTCTTCTTTTCCCTTCCCTTCACAGGAGAGCCTAGTGATTGATAGGCCCCGTGTCCGTAAACAGACCAAGCACTACAATTCCTTTGAGGAGGATGAACTTATGGAGTTCTCTGAACTAGACAGTGACTCCGATGAGCGACCCACACGCTCGCGACGCCTCAATGAAAGAACACGTCGCTACCTACGGGCAGAATGTTTCCGTGTGGAGAAGAACCTGCTTATATTTGGGTGTGTCTTTTTGTTAAGCTTTTCCTGGGAGCCCAGCCCCATATTATCCTGGCCCTAGAAGGTGGGTTCCATGGTCTGAGCAATCTGTGAAGTGTTCAGTGCAGAATAAGTGTCCAGTCTTTCCCAAATTTTATCAGCCATGGCATTTTCTGCAATGCCTAGAGGGAAATCTGCGGGAGGAATAAATACTTCTGGGTCCAAAATCCAGAACGAGTGATGAGGATCCCTCCTTTAGCAATACCCTGCTCATTTTCCTCTAGAGTTTCCCTTTTGATGAGTCCCTCTTCCTTTTCTTGAGCCTAGCCAGGCTTCATTGATAAAGTGCCGTGTGTGAAGATGCTGGAAAAGCACCAAGTGTCCTTATTAGTATGTAAGATACATCTCTTGTTTTTCAAGCTGGGGGCGCTGGAAAGACATATTGACCCATGGCCGGTTTAAATGGCATCTCAACGAGAAAGACATGGAAATGATCTGCCGAGCACTCCTAGTCTACTGTGTCAGACATTATAAGGGAGATGAGAAGATAAAGAGTTTTATCTGGGATTTGATCACTCCCACAAAGGATGGACAGAACCAGGCCCTACAGAACCATTCAGGTACACTAAGCTCATTTTGTTGTTGTTTTAAGCTTCAGCTTTACCTCAATGCAATGAAAGTAGGAGCTAAATAAAAACTTCCGACATGGGGTCCTTTTCTAGCTCACATCAAAGCTAATAAAGCACTTGCTAATAAAGTGTAAAAGTTTTAAGTCCTCCGTTTAGCGAATGAACCTTCATTTGTAATCTGCAACAAAGACACTTCTCAGATCAGAGCTGCATTACTTGCATAGAGACATGGTGTGAAAAGATTTAAGGCTGAACAGAGAGCAGTTATCTATTGTGATTCTCCTGTGATTCCCTGCTGGGAACTGGCACATGCAGACAAAGCAGCAGTATTTGACCCCCCTGCTCATCAGCTAACGAGCAGGGAGTTCAGTCCTGCACAGAACCGTGTAGAGAGCAGGACTGAACTCTCCAATCATCAGCTAATAAATGGACAGTTCAGCCCTGCTGAGTGCTATTTCTCCTGTGTATTTCCTGTGGGGCCATGATGGAAGCAGACCCCTATCCCCACTCCCCTGTGGCCCAACTTCAGCAGGTGGGTGGAATCACCCACTTTTCAGTCACCTGATGTCATCATGATGTCAGAAGACAGGTGGAGGGCCCTGTTCATCTGTCACACTTCATATGAGGAGATAAAAGATCTGGCCAGAGATCTGCTATAGAGCCATGTTGAGTCTGCAGTGATGCTCATGATTCTTCCCCCTGCCTATTGCAGGCTTATCAGCCCCAGTGCCAAGAGGAAGGAAAGGCAAGAAAACCAAGAACCAGATGCTGCTCCCTGAGATCAAGAATGCTGACTGGCTCACCACCTGCAATCCAGAGATTGTCTTACACGATGACAGCTACAAAAAGCATCTAAAACAACATTGCAACAAGTGAGCAAATGGGGGGTGCATTATCCATTGTGGGGTCTTGTTTGATCTATCAGCTGCTGCGCATGTTCACTATGGAGGTACCTCAAACCTTTTTTTGAGGAAGTCTGCTCCTGTTTTTGCACCTCTGGAACCAGGAGTCAATCCCCCCCCCAACTTGGTGAGAACTGTTTGAAGAAATTGAAGTTGAAGCTTGGAAAACTGTATGGAGAAGAAGCTGGGATTTCCTGCTGTGGATCCATGAGGATTAAGGATAGTTCCCCAGCTCAGATTTTTCCAGACTGTGTAAAATGGATGAGTGTACAAATTGGAAAACTTCTCAGGGACATGTGCTTCCACTGTTCCTGTTCCCCCCAGGTCTGGAGCAGGAAACAAGCACCCACTCATTCCAGTGATTAGATATGTTTTGGTGCAAGTCACTGAGAGAAATGCATGCTCTCTGCTTGTTCAGAACATGTTTGAATAAAACCTGGTGGATTTTTGCAAAAAAATAAATAAATCATGATTTTCTGGAAGAGGCTATGCAACTGGCAAATTTTGCTCACTTCTCTACAGTGCACAGTGGACACATGATTGGAACTGTGCTCCCTGTGTCCCAAATGCAACCCAGCTGGTACTAGGTAGTCAGTAAGGGGATACCTAGCGAGTGTGCTTCTTCTTAACAGTCCGGTTTTAGAAAACCTGGAATTACTGAATTATATTTCAATATGTTTCATTGACTGCAGCATATCATCTGCCCCATCACATATCACCTTATCTCATATATTTTCTTTTTGTGTGCACGTATGTTGGGTAGTAACTCAAATTATGGCACAGTATAAGAGTAAAGAGTGAAGTGTAACGTAAATCACAGCTGCTTATTCCCCAGCCTGCATGCATAGTGGCTTCTCTTCTAGCACTGGGATCTGGTCCCTGCAAGGCCAGCTTTCTAAAAAGGCAGCAATGACAGTTTCCACTGCCTGCAAATAAACTGGCACATCCTGGAGACCTGCAGATTGGCTTGTTAGGTTTGGACAGCATATTGGAAACTCAAGATTTTGCCCTCTGAATCACTTGCTGCTCTTCCTTTCGGTAGGGTGCTGCTGCGTGTGCGGATGCTCTACTACTTGAAAGCCGAAGTGTTGGGGGAGGCAGCCGACAAAGCCTTTGAAGGAACTCCTGCCAAGTATGTTACATTCGCCTTCTGGAATTTTGCTTTACAGTCCCCCAGTGTTGGAAACATACACAGCATGTGCTTGAGTTGCTGCGTTTGAGTTGGGGTGTGTGTGTGCACGTGCATGTGCAGGTGTTTTTGCACTCAGCAGGAAATTATAGAACCCTGCGAATGCATATTTTTACCTACTGCAGATTATATTTGAAAGAAATCTGTGGAGTCTTTGCAGGGTATTTGTGGTTCTGCAAATACATGCAGATGAGAGCGGCAATAAGCTCAGCTGAATTAGAAAGGAGATCCATTCATGTCAAAACTCTGATAGGAGACCCAAGACCTATCCTGGAGACAGCAACAAAATTAAATATTTTAATGAACCGGTTGATCCTGACTGGTGCAACTGTCCAGGATTTCACCCAGGTCTTTCCTAGTCTTACCTGGAAATACCAGGAAGTGAACCTGGAACATTTTACAGCACTTCTTAGTGGATTTTCACAAGTCCACACTCCCAACATTTTATAGAGATGTTGTAACTTGATGGTGGCCCTGCTGTTGTGGAATTTCCTTCCCCATGAGTTCCATCACGCTCCTTCTGTGCTAATCTTAAGCCTAAAGACTATTTCATTCCCTAATTTGTAAAAATGAGAGGAATGCCTGTGCAGAATGTTCTTGGGATATAATCTTTGCCTGTCCTTCACAGAGATCTGGATTTCCTCCTGCCAGACATTGACTACATAGAAATCCCTGTGGATTGGTGGAATGCTGAGGCAGATAAATCCCTCCTTATTGGCGTTTTCAAACATGGTATTACTTTTTGTGTGGCCTGGAATATGACTTAATTCCTAGCAAGCATGCATAGGGTTGCTCTGTAAATCCTGCACAGGATTTTTTGATGGGGTTGAAATGCCTGTGTGTTGTGAGTTTAGGTTACGTATTGGGTGTTTAGGCTGTATAAAAGGGGGGGGGGAGAATAGTTACAATCAACTCATATTAAACTATATATTTTGTAGGTTTTAATGGTTAGATTAAAGAAAGAAATAATTGTGGACTGTAATGTGATATTTTAGCAATAATAAATATAAGCCTCTTTCGTATTTATTTCTTTAACTTGCATACCTCTGTTTGCCATAGTAAGGGACAATAAGTTATCCAGGGTACTGAATACTTGAAATCCTGATGGGGCCCTTCTCTGGCGAGCTGTATTATGCCTGTATTACGTCCACATACCCTTGTCTGTATTATGTAACATAACAAAGTTTAACTAATTCAGCAAGAACACTGCATCATATAGAATGGGCAGGCCATCTGTCTTACCTCCTACTGTTTCTTGCTGATTACGTGGCCCTTAACAGAGATGTAGTAGTAGAGACTTAAGGCTGGAAGCACTCAGCTGAATATCACTGAACAAAAAACCTCTGGCTTTTGACAGGTTACGAAAGGTACAATGCTATGCGAGCCGACCCAGCCCTGTGCTTCCTTGAGAAGGTAGGCATGCCAGATGAGATGCTGCTGTCTGCAGAGCAGAGTGTCATCGATGGAGTGCAGGATGCTCCAGAAAGGTAAGCTTATGCTGGGCTGGCAGGTATTGATCTGTCACAGGAGCAGAATTGCTTAAGTGAACACTATCCAGACTACATGCTGATATTGCTGTGGGAGCTGTACACAAAGGCTGTCGGTGATGTTAGCTATTTGTAGTGATGCTGTGGATTGGCAGATGGGGAAGCTTGGGCTATATGAATTACATCAAAAGGTTATGCCTTGGAGCAGTTCTCTCCAAAAGCTAAGTGTGCACCATTCATGCATACAGTCTTGAGAAAGCATATCCATAGTGGGTGGTGCTTTTGGTGATCCCCAAGTGTTAAATCAGCAGAAGGTGGGGATGGAATGATTGTTGGGCTGCCCGTGACTGTGCCGTCACAACCGTCTTCGTTATTAGGCAGATGCCTACCTATAGCACAGGTGATAATAGCCAGCACTGCTTGCCTCCACTTCAGTGGAATTAATGTTTGGAGAATTCTGTCAGAATGACCTTGCCTTACAAAGCTTCTGCAGACTAACCCCCTCTTGGATTGCTTTGTTTAGAGGGAACGTGGATAAAGAAGAGACAAGTGCAGAGAAGCTGGACGGGCTGCAGAAACAGGAAGTAAGTGTGATTTTCTAGGCAGGGTCTCTGCCATGGGAGCATATTCACCCAGTGCTTTTCCAGCTGCACTGGCTCCCGGTGGAGTACAGAGTCAGATTTAAGGTGCTGATTTTGACCTTTAAAGCCCTTCATGGCCTAGGAACCTCGTACCTATGGGACCGCCTCTCCTGGTATGCCCCATGGAGGACCTTAAGGTCCATAAATAGCAACACCCTAGAGGTCCCGGGCCCTAAGGAAGTTAGATTAGCCTCAACCAGAGCCAGGGCCTTCTCAACACTGGCTCCGGCCTGGTGGAATGCTCTGTCTCATGAAACCAGGGCCCTGCAGGATCTGATTTCTTTCCGCAGGGCCTGTAAGACAGAGTTGTTCCACCTGGCCTTTGGCTTAGAATCAGTTTCTCAACACTGGCTCCGGCCTGGTGGAATGCTCTGTCTCATGAAACCAGGGCCCTGCAGGATCTGATTTCTTTCCGCAGGGCCTGTAAGACAGAGTTGTTCCGCCTGGCCTTTGGCTTAGAATCAGTTTGATTCCCTCCCCCTCTTTCTTTTTCCTTTCTCTTCCTGTGAAGAGGCTGCATCCTAATGTTTTAATATTGTATTTTAATCTTGTTTTTTAAATTGTATTTTAATCAACTTGTTTTTATTATTGATTGTTAGCCCAGTCTTGGCTGGGGAGGGCGGGGTATAAATAAATAAATATTACTACTACTACTACTACTACTACTACTACTACTACGCTGCTTCCATTATCTGTTCTGATGGTGTTCTGGGACTGCAGAAAACACAACACACACAAATAACACCCGTGACAGTTTCACATCCCTTAAAGTTGGGGGTTTGGATCATATTGACAATACGAAGTGTTCTTCTGGTGGTTTCATAGTGCCTTTATAGATGTGTAACATACGCTGCTGTGGAGGCAATGTAAATTTTTTTTTACTGCATAATTCAATGTTGGCTTTGTGTACTTGGCTTTTGGCCCAGAAGCCAGTGTCTCTAAAGTAAGCTCTGTTGATGTGGGCTTGTTTTCATTTCATAGGAAACTTCAGATGGTTGTGGTGAAGTCACTGAGAAGAAGGAGGACACCATGGCAGGTGAGGCTGCGCTTCTAGATGTTTTAGGGAGTGTAGGGGTATTAATTTTACCGATTAGAATAGCAGCTTATGCTAACTTCCAGAGCAAATAAAAACTGTATTTCAAGAACCTATCTTGCAAAAGATCCTTCATTATGCATTTGAAAAACTCCAATAATACTTTTTTATTCCAGGTGCTTTGCAACTTAACAAGCCTTCCGAATGATAGCTACTATTTTCGGGGGGGGGGTTGTTTCTTTTTTTATTGAATTATGTTGCATACACAAACAATTAGAACAAAACTTAGTCATCAAACAGATGACTAAGAATCAAAAAAGAATCAAAAATTAATATGGAAAAGTAAAATTATAATATAGAAGAAAAAAAAAAGAAAGAAGTAGGAAAGAGAAGAAAAAGAGAAAAAAAGAAATGTGTGTGTGTAACTAGGATAACAGTAAATCATTCATTGTTAGAGTAATATTTTACAAACAGATTCTTAATTTAAAACACAGAGAACTACATGCAAAGCTACATACAAAGCAGCAAATAAAGACTTCTGCCAATACCGCAACAATTCATTGTTCTTAGTAAAGATACTTTCCTGTATTTCAGTTGGTTCGTCATCTTGGTATCAGGACACTATTGCTTTTGCAGTGTTACTCTAGTCACAACCTGATAGCTACTATTTTCTGTTGGTTTTATTTTGAATGTTGTTACTCTGTTTTCTCTGAACACTTCAAAGGTATCTTAGAACAAGTAAAAGTACATTTATTTGTGTGTTTAAAAATTATATTAAACAGTATCCTATGAAACATAGAATAAAGCTACATAAAACTAAGGCACTAAAGTTGCTGAAAGATAGTCAAAGAAGAAAGCTCGACAGCTTCCTTAAAGAAAAATGGGTAGCATAGGAGTTCCACAGTGATGTGGTCACTGCAGGAAAAGGCCTTGGTCTACAAATTAATCCTAGAGCACTGATTCCCAAGTGGGCTGTTGGGTCATCAGCTGTTATTACCATGCACAGCAGCACATAAGGATATTTGCAGTTCTTCCTTCTGGATCAGTGGTTAGAACTGACAGGTGGGCTTAAAGAAAGAAAAGAATTGGAGGACGTGAATCTGGACTTGGTTGTATGGTACAGAAGTCAGACAGGTAAAAGGTACAAGGTTATTAGCATTGTTAGATGACACAAATATCGCCTCTCGCCATGGAGCAAAAGCAATGAAACTCAGCAGGCTTTGAGTATGAAATTATATTGCTGAGGGAAATTCTTTGTGTGCGGCAAGCAGGGTTTTGTTTACAATTTAAGACCAAACTTCCTTTTCCCCTTTGGATGGGTGTGTGGCTGCATGCTTCTGAGAGAATGGGTAGGCTTCAGTTTATGGGATTATCATTTCCACATAGTTCAGAGGCATAACATTCAGGAAAGAAAGGAAAGAAAGCAAAACCAAACAAAAAATAAGGTGACCTTTGAATCCCAGTGACTCAGAAACCCAATGCTGCCTGCATATCCCAACCATAGTATTGAAGACTGATGGGCAGGTTATGTCCGTGTGTATGTAGGTGGGGTGAAGTACTTAATGATTCAGTAGGGATGTTTCAAGGACTCTGCAGCATTTGTGTTAAATACTAATGACCTTGCTGATGTTTGAAGCCCAGGATGGCTCCGACCCAGACAAATCCAGCTGGCCTGTGTCATCCGCCCTCACAGCCAGACTGCGGCGTCTCGTCACTGTCTATCAGCGCTGCAACCGTAAAGAGCTCCCTACTAGGCCTGAGATCATTGGGCCTTGTAACCATGGTTATTGGCTGCAAGAGGAGATGTTTAGGAGAGCCAACGAGATGGACCCTATCAACAAGGAAATGCAGAAAAGGTATTATAAAATAGTGGGCTGTGAACAGGCTTGATCTTATTTGAGCACTGGAAGGACTCTTTTAACATAAATGGGCAAAAACTGCTAATAGCTCATCCCCAAACACTGTAGATAGCTCAGGTTCATAGCCTGCATGCTGTAATTTCAAGCTTGCAGATGCTCCTACCATTACTGGAATCCCATATGCTTTGATTCCAGATTGTGGCATAACGTAAGATACCAAAGATCACCCCAATAGGCAGGGAATGTTCTCGTAACACCAGGAGCCAGCAAATACAGTATGCTTGCTATGATAAGTCTAGCAGGTGTGAAGAGCAGGCAGTCTCTTGCCCAACTTTGAAGCTGCAGGAGTGAGGGAGATTGCTGAAGCAGTTCTACAGTGACACCTGCCACCTCTCCAGCTCCAAAACTGGGAACTGTTCGGCTGCTACATTTGTTCAATTTGTATCCCAAACACCCTCCCAAACTAGTAAAAATACATAACCAGAACTAATACATAATTGCGACAAACAGAAAATATGGAATTTTTTGAAAGCAAGTTTCGTGAATGGGTGGATTTGTGTTCCCAATGCATTGCAGATGGACCAGAAGAGAGCAAGCAGATTTCTATCGCACTGTCTCTTCATTTGGGGTAATGTACGATCCAGAGAAGAAGGTTTTCGACTGGACCCAGTTCCGATCCATTTCACGCTTGGAGAAGAAAACTGATGAGAGCCTAGAAAAATATTTCTATAGCTTTGTTGCAATGTGCAGGAACGTCTGCCGCTTGCCCCACTGGAAAGAAGATGGTGAGTGGGAACTATTTGGGGCTTCTAAACTTGCAATTTAGATGGTGATGGAGGGCATTACCCTGCTTCTTTCCTTTTCAGTTTGTTTGTTTTTTACTGCTAAAAATCCCCTGCTAAATGTCTTGAGCAACAGACTTGTAGTATTTGGACCGTAGTCTAAAGACATTCTACCCTTGATGGTTTTCTCTACCCTCCCTCCCTCTTCTATACTCATAGGCCCAGCTGATCCTAGTATCTATGTGGAACCAATCACTGAGGAGCGTGCTGCAAGGACCCTATACCGAATTGAACTGCTACGGAAGGTCCGTGAGCAAGTGCTGAGGTGTCCGCAGCTGCATGAGCGGCTCAAGCTTTGCCGCCCAAGCCTGTACCTTCCCGTGTGGTGGGAGTGTGGTAAGCATGACCGGGATCTGCTCATCGGTACAGCCAAACATGGGCTGAACCGCACGGACTATTATATCATGAATGACCCCCAGTTGTCATTCCTGGATGCCTACAGAAACTATGCTCAGCACAAAAGGACAGGGGTCCTTGGAACAGAAAACTTGTGTTGCCACCACCAAGCAAATGCTAAGCTGTATTGCTCCCCTTCATACAGTCAGGTGGAAAGAAAACATGAATCTCCGGAGACCGAAACAGAGAGCTGTCTCAAGCTAGTGGGCTCAGGCAATAGTCTCTCGCGGACAGACAACATCTCCCAGGATAGCAGCTGTGAAAATTTCATGTCGAAAGTCCGGGGTATGATTTCCATTAACTATGATGAGAGCTCTTTGCCTGACTCTCTGATGTGCATGATGTATGATGAGAAGGCGTGCAACAGCGAGCATAGCTCCCTTGCCCGCGACAGTCCCAGCTGCACAGATGTCAGTAGCAATACTACCAAAATAGCAGAGGGCAAAATAGATGGGGATGAAGATCTATCTAGCTGTGATGCTGAGACCACAAGAGAGCCCTCCTACCTGGATCACTTGCAATTTAGCAGTGACCAAACGGAGGGTCAGAATGCAGCCCAGGAGCTCTCATCTAAGGAAACTAAGCCCTCCAAGAGCTCTATTGTGGAACCCTTCAATGCCCTTGAGCACATGGAGAGTCCGTACACTAACCCAGGATCAGTACCGTTTGAAAGAGATGGCATGGAAGGGGTCCTGAGCATAGGAGTGTATGGCCCCAGTCTCCATAACTTTGATATCAAAGTCGATCCTGAGAAGAGATTCATGGGCTTGTTGCATGAAAAGGGCTTGGAAGAGAAATCGGTGCCAAGTCAGAGCCACAGTGAAGAAGAGGAGGAGGAGGAGGAGGAGGAGGAAGAGGAAGATCATTTGGAGACAGCTGCTGACACTGTGGAAGATTTGAGAGGTTGCTTAAAGACCCTAGATGGTGGTGAAGACAAACCCATTGTGCAAGAGGAGCAAAAGCATAGTTCATGTCTTCTCACTACTCTGGATGCATTCATGAAGGAAAGGAATAAGGAGCTGGTTGAGTCAATCTCGAGTGAGCAGGCAGCATCCAAATGTGATAGTGAGCATGGGGCTGGGGAGGACGATCAAGCTGAATTTGAGAGCCTTGAGGAGCACACCCCAGTCTTGCAAGAGATCCAGACCTGCCACCATCACCACTACCACCATTCTGCACGAAGCCAGACGTCAGCAATTCAGATGGAGCTCCTTAAGTCACATCCTGTTTGTATGGAGGCAGACCCCTGGGGAGATGACACAGAGGAAAAAAGGGGCAGTCCTGTTCCACAGCCTCTCTGTGGGAATGAAATGAAGAGGGAAGAGGAAGAGTCTGAGAATCAAGACCTAGAGAAGAGGGATGAAAGCAGCCAAAATCAAGGTAGAGTAATGTGGGGGGTGTCTTTCTGCCAGTGAAGATTCCTGCATATCTTAGTAATTTTCATTTTGAGGTGAATTGTAACTTGACACTAAGTATAATATAAAAAGACAGTATTAGCATGACATCAACATCTTATTTCTTTACAAGTGCCAGAAAACTGACTGTGGCTGCAGATTAACAAATTTCAACTCCATAGGATCTTGCTTCATGTATGTTGCATTTTATACCCTTGTTGGTTAGTTAGTGAAAATGAGCTTTTATGTATACTATTTGAAGGTTAGGATCAAGCTAGGCCACTGAATCATAGTAGCTGAATTATTTAACTGCTTCTGTTTTCTTCTGGTGTTTTGTAGCAGCGCTGAATTCTGTTGTTGCAAGCTTCCAGAGACACTTAGTGTTACATATCAAACTTCTACCCATAATTAGCAAACTTCTTAAGAATCGCACATGCCATTCTGTCGTTTAAATTTACCAACACTATTCTTCAAATACCGTATTTTTTGCTCTATAAAACGCACCAGACCACAAGACGCACCTAGTTTTTGGAGGAGGAAAACAAGAAAAAAAAAATTCTGAATTTCAGAAGCAAGAACAGCAAGAGGGATCGCTGTGCAGTGAAAGCAGGAATCCCTCTTGCTGTTCTGGCTTCTGTGATAGCTGTGCAGCCTGCATTTGCTCCATAAGATGCACACACATTTCCCCTTACTTTTTAGGAGGGAAAAAGTGAGTCTTATAGAGCAAAAAATACGGTATATGGGAGCTGCTAGAGGGTGTCATAGATGTCCGGAGAACCATGCAGCTCTGTTGTGTTCTTTGTTGAAGATCATCAGTGCCTCAGAATGCCTTTGAAAGAAAGAGCGATTTGATGCTTTAACAAAGCTTACATGTTGTTTTCCACTCCGTCTAGATTGTTTTGAGAAGTTTTCTGAAGATGAAAGTAAGAGTTCCACATTTGTTGTTCCCGGAGAGATTGATGAACTGCAAGATGTCCGGGCACCTACCATTGCTCAGCTTCTGCAGGAGAAGACACTCTACTCTTTCTCAGAGTGGCCTAAGGTGGCTTGGTAGCTTAAGTATGCATGATTAAGGGCTTTAGGTCAATGTTCCACAGGGACTGAGATCCACCTACCATGTTGTTTTCACACAGGTGCACCCTGGCTTGTGTCTGAACCCTTTTGAAAATATATTGAGAGAAGTAGAATAGATTATCCGGCAACATTTTGGAAGCAGCATTGAAGTATTTCTCCAAGTTGAATACTTCTCTGTTATACTTCCTGCATTATAGTGTCAGATTTTGTCAGATATGGGTGTTAATATCAATAGCTGTCCAGTGTCTTCAATAAGCAATGTGAAAACACCATTGTGTTTGTGATTCCAGTGGGCTATAGCCTTTTCTTTGTAAAAAGGCCAGGCACTTCCCTTCTGAAAAATGTCTTAGTTTTGAAGTATTGAGGTTTTCTTTGAAGAAGAAAAAAGTTTTTATCTCTTTTTAGTTATTGGTCTCATGTTCTGAGTGTGTGGTCCTAACAGGACTTCAGCCTAAATGACAACAGCCTCTGGCGGGCCTGTTATTTATTGTTTCCCTCCTATACCCTTTATCTTATTTTGAAAGGGCATCCTGGTGCTCGGCATTTGACTTCCGCCTGCAATTCAGGGTTTAGAACCCCGGTGTAGTTATTATCACCCATTGTTGAAATATTGCTGAGGCAAGTTAATAACCATCAGAATGCTACTGATGTTAAAACTGCTCCCAGTGTGTTTGTGTATGTATGTCCTAACAGGACATTATTGGGATCAACCTTACATTAAAGGTAAAGGGACCTCTGACCATTAGGTCCAGTCGTGACCGACTCTGGGGTTGCAGCGCTCATCTCGCTTTATTGGCCGAGGGAGGCGGCGTACAGCTTCCGGGTCATGTGGCCAGCATGACTAAGCCGCTTCTGGCGAACCAGAGCAGCTCACGGAAACGCCGTTTACCTTCCTGCCGGAGCGGTACCTATTTATCTACTTGCATTTTGACATGCTTTCAAACTGCTAGGTTGGCAGGAGCAGGGACCGAGCAATGGGAGCTCACCCCGTCATGGGGATTCGAACTGCCGACCTTCTGATCGGCAAGCCCTAGGCTCTGTGATTTAACCCACAGCGCCACCCGCGTCCCCCAAGTAGCTTTAAATTATGATGTAGAGAAAGGAGCAAATTGATGTGTGGTGGAAGGGTAGACTGTAGAGGTTTATTTTCCAGCTTGTGTTGCTTATTGGTAAACGTCCAGTCATACTTTCAAATGCGATTTTTAAAAATGCAACAGAAATAGAGTGTGTATCTGCATAATGGCTCCAGTCATTTTCTTGGCTGAAAGCTGTCAATTTAAAACTTTGTACGGTATGTACCCTGGAATGAACCCTTTCTACAGGAGTGACCAAGTGTCGTGTGCCTTACATGCACAGGCCTGCTGCCTTGCTTCCATTATGCAGGATGGTTATTTTACAGGCTGGTCAAGCTATTAGCCTCTGTATCACCTGGAAAAGGAACACCTGAAGCTAAACTAGTTGCCTAGTTGTAGTTCTTGGAAGGATTAGAACTTACAGCACATGCAAGCTAGTGAAGCATATCTGCTTCTTTGACAGGATCGAGTGATCATTAACCGCATAGACAACATCTGTCATGCCATCTTAAAGGGCAAGTGGCCTTCTTCCAGCCAGCCATTTGAAATACAAACTGTGATGCCGACTCCTGCATTATCCAGCAGTACTGGCAATAGAAACAGCTACACTGAACCAGAAGCCTCCGAACCCAGCTTCAGCAATGGAGTGATAGCTGCACAGGTCCAGAAGGTGAGCTTCGGTAGACATCTTTGCCTGCTGCAAAGTGTTACTTGTATAATGTTTCAAACTCCTGTCCATAAGTAATAAACTTATGCTCAATACTGCATCACCTTACTGTTCTTAAAATTACTGACACTATCATTCTGGCATCCTTAAGAAAAATGTTGATAGCTACATTCAGGTATTTCTTTTAGAAAAGGGTGCTGAATTTAAAATTTGCTTGAGAATATTAGAAAATTATGTATGCAGTCTCCATTAGGACAGATTGTTGTAACTGTGCCTTTCTGTTCACTCCTGGTTTAAACACAGGAAGGTTTCCTGGCGCCCACTTTCGTCAAAGATGAACACAAGCACAGGCAGCCATATGAATTTGAGATGGAGAGAGATGCCAAGCAAAGGAGCCTTGAACAGCTAGTGGCTTCCCACCCCCACCCTTCCATCGTGTTGAACGGCTGGCGGGATGCAGCAGTAGACCTCTCAAGAGTGCCTGATGGGTCACCAGCAAGCAGCTCTCCTTTCTCCCTGAGCACAAATATACCTAAGCTAGGGACAGTGAATGCTCTGCAGGGCTCCCTTGGCATGGACTTGTCTGGTATCCTGCAGGCAGGGTTAATTCATCCTGTCACAGGACAGATCGTCAATGGGAGTCTACGAAGAGATGATGCTGCCATGAGGAGGAGACGGGGCAGGAGAAAAAATGTGGAAGGGATAGACCTCATATTTTTGAAGGAGAGAACCCTCCAGACAGGGCTGCCAGTAAGTAATAATCCCCATCCTCTTTTATTCCTCTGCACTTTAATGATTGCTTACTGCCAAGTGCAAATGTTTTGTTTTGTTTTATTCTTATTAAATAATGGTGTCAAGGCACCGGGGGTGGGGGTCTGCCCCCTGTGCAACCTAATCAAGGAGAAATCCACACCCCTCCCCAAGGAAATAGTTTGCCATTCTTGCAGCCTGGGTTTAGCTAGGGTAGTTGCAATGGCTGGATCAGATATTGTGTTCATTTTGCAATGACATTTGGAAAATTCAGTAGTATTTCTGCATCTCAGTAGTGCCTTTCTTTCTCACTCTTCCCATTATATTATTCAGGAAGATCAAACCCAGACTGTACCAAGTAATCCTAACCCTGATGGGCCAGCCATTACTACCTCAAGTCCGCAGACCGTTCCAGGCACTAATGTCCAGGCAGAGAAGATTGTTCCAAATAAGAGTCTTCTGGACTGGCTGAGACAGCAGTCTGACTACACGCTTGAAATCCCTGGCTTTGGCACAGTAAGTACAAGTCTCATATTCCAGTCCTGTGCACGTTTACTTGGAAGGGAGCGTCACTTATATTTTCACTAATATTCCTTTCAGAACTTTTCAGAAAAGCCTAAACAAAGGAGGCAGCGCTGTAAGGACCCTAGCAAATTGGACATAAATTCTCTCACGGGGGAGGAACGCGTGCCTGTGGTCCATAAGGGTACGGGGAGGAGGGTAAGCAGAAGACTTTACTATTCTTGTCTTTTATGTGATTTGGCACAATGTCAGTTCTAAATGCATTAAAATCCTGCAAACCTGAGTTCCGTCTTAACTGGCTTATTTTGTTTTGGAGAAGAAAATGCAGTTTCTCTCAAGTCTTGTCTTTCCTTGCCTCTCTTCCTACATATGAAGTGCATATGTGCAAAGAGCAACACATAAATTACTTAAGTGTGAATATCCCCACTTCCATGTAGATCTGCTTATAGGGGAGGAAATTAGCCTGCTGCTTTCACACCAGATTGCTACATTCCTCACAGACAAATTGACTGGTAAGGAAGGATTGCTGCCTGCTGTAGGGCATAGCTGGTTGGAGCTGTACTTGCTTCCTTCCAGCAAATTGACTCAAACAGATGGAAGGTGCAGCTTGCTGTATCACATGGCAAGCTGCAGCTTTTTCTCATGGGTACGCTCTGCTGGCTGGAAGGAAGCAATGTTACTTGCAGTGTTTTTCCAGGCAATATGAGAAACATTGTGGAGGAGTATTTCTTTCGTAAGGGAAAACCTGCAGAGGGACACTGGGATCAGGAGGGTGGACTATACCAGCTGTTATGAAATATCATGGAGAAAACATTTGGGTGACCTCTGATGTCCAGTATGCTAATTTTATATCTCAGTCACAAGAAGATACTTACTCACATTCACAAAAGTTCCCACTGCATCTACATAGGGGTGGAATGCATGTTATGTTTGTTCAGTCGTACCTTGGTTGCCAAATGCCTTGGAACTTGCACGATTCTCCTCCCTAACGATCGAAAACTGGAAGTGAGTGTTCCAGTTTTCGAACAATTTTCGGAAGCCGAACATCCAGTGCGGCTTCTGATTGGCTGCAGGATGCTCCTGCAGCCAATAAGAAGCTGCACCTTGGTTTTCAAACGGTTCCGGGAATTGAATGGACTCCTGGAACGCATTCTGTTTGAGAACCAAGGTACGACTGTATTTTATTTACATCTGTAGGTTCCAGCAGATGCTTGTATGGGGAATCCTTTTAGGACATGGTCACAAACTGTAATCTGTACAACATCTTCAGATTTCAGTCAGTTACCATGTACCATTTTCCTTCTGGAAACAGCAAAAAAGTGGGCAACTCAGCTTTGATTTCTCTAGGTGTTTCATCATATATTACTTATGCAATGTTGCTTAGTCTTTTCTGCAAAATAAGTAATCATTTTACTGTGTTTTATAGTTAGGGGGAGCCATGGCACCAGCACTGAAGGAACTGCCAAGGTGGCTTGATGCAAACATGGAGTATGCAGTTGCAGCAGACTGGTCTGACATTGTTAAGCTTTCAGTAAGTTGAAAGGTTTTCAGAGGAATATCTATCTTGTAACTCCCCTCCACCTCTTCCATATCTCTTTTCTAATTAGTTTTCTGAATAGGTAGCACAGCTGTTTGTTTTTCAGTACAATTGAAAGATAGTTAAGTGTGAGACCATGCTGTATACATAAACCTAGGCTTACCTGCAGATGCAGAGCTGGGTTTTGAATTAAATATGCGAAGAAAGTATCTTTCAAAATGTATCCTGATTCCTTGTTCTTCACTGATCTCTCTGAATTTCAGGGAAGATAACAAATCACATAATTCATGCATTTCACACTTCCCAAATCATTCAGATTTGCATCCTTTGTGTGCTCACAATTTGGTTATGCTTCCAGTTTGAGCAATGGCCAAAAGTACTTTCCTGCTAACTTCATCTGAGGATGGCTGGAACTGTTTCTTTGAGAAGGCCCTTCTAAAAGTACTGAAACACTTTTTTAAAAAAATAAAAAAGAGTAAGCAACTATTAGCTAGCAATAATTAATTAATTATAATTACAGCCCAGTCTTATGCATGTTTACTTGGATATCTTGTGTTCAGTCAGGCTTACACCTTAGAAAATGTCCATATTATCACAGCCTTAAGACTGATCCCTCTTGCCAGGGAGTAAGCCCTATTGAACTTAATAGGACTTATTTTTGGGGTAGACATGTATAGGATTGTAGGGTGGGGGTTGCTGATTATTTTACCAGCAAAGCACAGAGACTTTGTTTTTGCACAAATGACAGTTTTGTTTGTCACACAGAGAAGCACTTGGGGATTTGTACTCCACTAGAGAACACAGCTGAAGGCACATGTGATTGTGTTAATATTTGGAATTCTATTTCTTTTATTTTCCAACTCAGGGTTTTTTACCTGAAAGCAAGTTTAATCGTATTCTGACTGAGCCTGTCCTCCGAGATGCTGGGCCTCGGCGGAGAGGAAGGAGGCCAAGGAGTGAACTTTTTAAAGCTCCTGGCATAGTAGCAGATGCTTCTTCTGGAATGGGACCATTATTCATGAACGGACTTATTGCTGGAATGGATTTAGTAGGACTTCAGAACATGAGAAACATGCAAGGCATTCCTTTAACTGGGCTGGTTGGGTTTCCTGCTGGATTTGCAGCAATACCTGCTGGCGAGGATGTCAAAAGTGCTCTGAGTATGTTGCCGATGATGCTACCAGGCATGGCTGCTGTACCACAAATGTTTGGTGTTGGAGGACTTCTTAATCCATCAATGACAACTACTTGTACTTCAGCTGCTCCAACTTCATTAGCAAGCACAACTAAAAGTGGTACGTCACACGCAGAAAATGATGCTGAAGACAAACTAAGTGGCCAAGGTGCAAAAACAGAAACTCTGTCTGAAGACAAGTCTGGTCCTAGCTCATTTTCTGATCAGTCAGAACCTGCAATAACTACCAGTAGTCCTGTAGCTTTTAACCCGTTTCTTATTCCAGGAATGTCATCTGGACTGATCTATCCCTCAATGTTTCTTTCTCCTGGTATTGGAATGGCATTGCCAGGCCTTCAACAAACCAGACACTCAGAGGCAACAAACCTAGAAAGTCAGAAACGGAAGAGGAAGAAAACTAAAGGGGAACTTGCAACTGCAGAACCAGAAACTCTCTCACTGTCCGACAAGGAACATGCAAACAGTCAAAACTGTACAGAACAAACACCATCTGTGTCAGAAGAGAATGAACAGGATGTACCAGCGGAGGAGGAGGAGGAAGAAGAAGAGGAATTCAAAGATATTAAAGATATCAATTAGAACTTTTGTTTCGTTCTGAAAAAATAATATTGTGGCTTGTAAGTTTCTCATCCCATAAATATTTGTTACAGCCCTCTGTTCCCACTTCACCTTCATAAAAAACCTGTGTTTCTATAAGTAATATTATCTACCTGATTCCTGGTAAGATAACTATGGTGACATGTTAATAGTTGCAGGGTCTTGCCATAGAGATAAGCAGTGTTCTATAATTGGTACGGGAGGCAGAAATTTCTTGTTCAGTTGTCCAGCTGTTCATCCCTCCCTTCTCCAAAACAGTAGTAAATAAGTACTTGGTGATTGCCAAAACTGCTTGCTTGTTTGAGAGGGGAAATAATTTCAGTAAGACAATGCTTCTCTAATGATGGAAACACAAACACAGGAAAAGGTAGATGTTTTTACAAAGACACTGAATTTAAAAAATCTTGTATTTTGGGGTAAAAAGCACAGTTATAGTAAGTGCTAATGTGTATTTTTTGATTTAAAGTATTTCCCTATTTTATCATGGTTACTAGATTAGTAGTATAGACAGAAGTATATAACTAATGATTGAAAATGCATATATTCATTTCTTTCTTTCTTTTTTTAAAAAAAAAGGCATTAATGGTAGATAATTTCCTCCTGTTCACACTACAAAGTTTTGGAAACAAACTGCTGTAAGTGAAAAGATTACCTGAACTTTTATATTTCTAAAACCAAATCTTGCTTTATGTTTAAGGTGGATTTCAGTTGTCCTTTCTTTGATTTTAGGCCATTTCCAGCTCCTGCTAAGAAACTGACGCACATCTTGCATATTTTTTTTTTAATGCAGAGGCAGGAGCTTAATAACTTCCAGTTATTTTTTTTTATTTTTCTATTAGCCGTTTCTCACAAAGGCCCTTAACAATAATTCCCCCTCCCCCAATGAAGAATAAACTACTGGTTTTAATCTTCTGAGGGAACAGGATTGGCTTTTATCAATTCTACTACCCTAAGAAATTTTATTTTTTGAAATCAGAATTTTTAAAGATGTGAGATGGGCTTTTGTTAAGGACTGTTGACAGTTTCAAAGCTTGAGTTTATCCTCTGTTTCTAGTATTAGACTGTGAAGAAAACGTTTTTGCCCCCCCTTTCCATTCCTCTTGATCCCATTCACTGTTCATTGGTATTTCCCAATGTCTCTGCACATACATTTTGTGTAAGTGTTTCAGATGAAACCCTTTAAAAACATAAGTAGGCTTCCAAAGCTCAGTGTGTTGAAACGCCCTCCACAGGTAATCTTTCCATAGCCCTCTTTATTCCCACTCCTATGTCACTTTTCTTTCACTTGGGCTTGTTCTAATTTATAGCTCATGGTTCGAGACTTGAAAAAATACACACTTTGTGGTGCGATGTTTAAATGGCAGACCATTAGAGGGGCTTCGGAGTGTATGCTCATATTCAGATTCACATTTGGTTTGTCACAATTTACTGTATTTTTTACTTTTTTTCTGTTACAGTTTTGCTAATTTATCAGATGGTCCAAATGTTTTGACATAACTATTTCAGTTTGCATTATTTATTTATGATGCTTTTTTCATTGTCTTTTATACATTTGGGATTATAAAGTATGTACATGTTACAATTAGCATCTCAAAGAAGTCTGTTACCCATGAACTAAAATTAAGTCTGTATGTTGCAGTGAATTTATTCTGAGTTTTCTGGGTTGGAATCAATTTCAACAATTTATGATTATGCTATTGCAAGAGATTGAATAATGACATAGGCCCTATTTAAATAGCACCCTGTAGCACAGATACTGTATCACTCTTGACAGATTTCTTAGAAATGCTGCTATCTGTTTAACTAACATTTTGTTCAGTTTTGCCTCCAGTGGAAGCAGAGAGGTTTTTTCAGCTGTTAAATCCAAAATCAATATAATTTATTTATGTAAAAAAAAAATCACTTGATATATTTTTGAACCTTTTAAGTACTAACTTTTTATTTAGTAGAAAACATGTACTTGCCCTAAATCCTTAAAATACAAATGCTATAAAACTTCATATATCTTGAAAGCCTTACTGTGAATGGATGCAGGTCTCTCTCTCTGGAGTCTATTTGTAATATATAAAAAGATTATTTGCCAGAGCTACACTCGTAAGGAACAGGGTTGAGACTAAACTTTTATTTAGTTTGTCAGCATGTGCTATATACCTTGTTCTTTCTTATTTAATGTGTGTGTGTCTGAGTGTGTAGGTTTCTCTTTGACTTTTAATGTGTGACTCTTTTGCAGTGATGGAGCTACTCTGGCTTATTTACAATGAAAGGCATCAATGGCTACTTATTTTTCCCCATTATCATCTTGGAGAACAAATGCAGATTTCCCACTTATTTCGTGAACACTCACATAAACATAGATGCTTCATCTAATGTGCTATTAAAATAAACTGTCTGTGCTTGTAAAAAATGATAAATAGATTTAAAAGTCAGATTTTTAATTTTTTAATTTAGTGCCTATATCATGCATTTTTAAAAATATTGGCAGAGCCTTGCGAAAGTTGTATATACTTTTTTCTAGGAAATCTATTTCTGATTGTTTTGCTTGACTTGGAACTAAACATGACTTGCCTTTTTCTCAGCATGAGCACTGTTTTGGGCTGTAGCTTATCTTTCTTTCATATTACTTCCCAGATGACCCAAGAAGCCCCACTGTATAAACTATGCATTACTTTTATGACTGGGTAGATTTGATTTAATTGCACAATACAGTACTTACATACTTTTCAGCAAACTAAACCATAATACTATTTTAAGCCATCCTTCTATCAGACAGTGCTTTCAAATATTCTTTAACATTAACATTCCATATTGTTTTGGCACCCAGCTGGATGGAGGTTTCCAAGCTACACAACTAGAGCTATTTCCAGCTCAAGGACCAGAAGACACTAAGAGAGTTTCATCATTTAAAATCTAGTGATTCATGTACACCCCATAGTGAATTTGCACAGCACATCTAATTAGCAAAAATAAAGTATGTAGTGGTGGTGTCACCTGTTTAGATCCTGAGAATTTCAATTCAAAAACTGCCATGGTGAAGGGTGTCAGTAACTGTTTCCAATGTAAGGCTTCTAAAACTCTCTTAAGACACTATCATGCTCTTAGGAATATTTTATAGTGATGTCTTTATTTCTTAAATCTGCCAGTATTCCTTAAACAATGCAATTTCAGAGTGAAACGAACTGTAGGAGGTTTGGATTATTGCATCATGCAACAGAATGGCCAAGATATAAGGACCTCAAATGCTGAGCCTTTGCATATAGGACAGCCACAATATAAAAACAATTAAATGTTTTGTTATGCAGTGTTCTACTTGAGCAGAAATCTCATTTTCATCCCATAAATGTTTATATGTTGTAAAACCTCTTTTGTTATCCAAAATCTCTTATAATAATATAATTCACCAACCAGCCTCAATGTTGTATGGGTATGGATTGTGTCTGATAGATTCCCCTTCTGTTTAGGAGGCCGGAGAATGATGTTCTTTGTGCAGGAGGCAGGCCTGAAGTGGCTTTCACCAGCATGGGACAGACTGTCTTACCAAACTACAGTAGCTGAAAACCATTATTTTATGCCTTGAACTAGATTCAGTATCAACTAAGAAACCACCTGATTACTGAAATTTATTTGAATGGAGAACTATAAAGGAGGTCTGACTACATTCTGAACATCTTTTCCTGCCATCACAGCAGATTGATAATTTATCAGAGATATGTGAACATTTACTTCCCATCTCAGTTCAACAATTACAATTACCTCCTTTTTCAAATGTGTAAAAGCACTGCTATTCCTGATAATAAGTTTTTAAATCCTGAAACCACCCTACTTGTCCCCTTCCCCCAATACAGCCCTAATTCATAGCACCCAAGCTATAGAATTGTCCGGTCAACTGAAGAGCCAAATGTCCTGTCTCTCAAGTATATTTAAAGGAGATAACAGAAGAAAAAATAGTTGCCTTCCAAAGTGCAGAAAGAAAGTATGTTGAGGAGCCCCCAGGCCAAGCAGCTAATGACACATTTCCAAAGACTGATAACTGGGTTCTAAGTGTGCTGTCTCAATGGGTTGTTTTTAAAGCTGTTGATTAAAGTATTTTTTGTCATCTTTTTAGAAAAAATTGATTAAGTGGTAAAATTAAATCTACATGTAATCAAGTGTACATTTTTGAAATATTGAAGAAAATGTGGGACAACCTATGGTCAAAGAAACAAAAACTAGCAATTGTTGGAAAGAGAGGCTGTTTATTTTTTGTTGTTGTTCCTTTTCGTATTATTTAATTTTTCATATTTCCTCACCAAAATGAGAATACTTCAGCAATGTATACCTTTAATTGTCAGAGCCTACTGGATTAAAATGTGTCTTCATTAGTTAGAATTAACCCACAACAACTGAGCAGTTTACTCATTTGTTGATTAATTAATCAATTTAAGGTGATACATGTTTGCAGCGCTACTTATTTTATCTACCTGACTAGGGTAACACTACAACCTTTTGCCCCCAAAACCTAAAATGCTGGAGTACTCTGAGTGGCTTCAGTTGGCATAGTCAATAGAACTTGCTTGGTTCCAGATCATGCAGTAACTAACATGGCTCACAAATCTGTTGCACACTATTTTCCAAGAAAGTTAAAAGTTCTTTTGGGCAGTTTGAGGGAGTGATGTTGAACACTAATCGTACATGCAGTCCGACTACTTTTGTGACACTGGCTCCATAGCACTGCTCCAGTCTGAGAAGTATCTTGGACTGAGATAGTGGGTGGTTTCCTGACTGTCTGAGCCAATGGCTTACTTTTCAGGGTAAAGGTAAAGGTACCCCTGACCATTAGGTCCAGTTATGAACGACTCTGGGGTTGCAGCGCTCATCTCGCTCTATAGGCCGAGGGAGCTGGCATTTGTCCGCAGACAGCTTCCAGGTCATGTGGCCAGCATGACTAAGCTGCTTCTGTCGAAACCAGAGCAGTGCACGGAAATGCTGTTTACCTTCCTGCTGGAGCGGTACCTATTTATCTACTTGCACTTGAAATGCTTTCAAACTGCTAGGTGGGCAGGAGCTGGAACCGAACAACGGGAGCTCACCCTGTCGCGGGGATTCGAACTGCCGACCTTCGGCAAGTCCTAGGCTCTGTGGTTTTCAGTGTAGGTTCACCCTAATCTAGATAACTGGGGGGGGGGGAGGAATTCAAGCATAAATTGAAAGCAACAACCTGGGTGTGGGTGTGTGCATTATTTCTTACCCCAGGCTTGTAAATTAAAATGCTTGATTTGTTTAATCAGCCAGAGTTTTTCCTCTCTCATTTGTAAACAGTCTTTGACAACAAGGACCAAACATATAAAGCACT
Source organism: Podarcis raffonei (assembly GCF_027172205.1). NCBI lineage: Eukaryota > Metazoa > Chordata > Lepidosauria > Squamata > Lacertidae > Podarcis > Podarcis raffonei. The sequence goes on from NC_070607.1 coordinate 69,334,518, forward strand.
TTTTATAGCCAGGATAGCGCCATTTAAAAAGAAAGAAAGAAAAGTCCAGAAAGCTAGGGCAGAGTTATTAAAAAAAACTAGAGGGGTGGGATGACCTAGGTAATAAATAGCAGCCCTTCCTCGTCTCCGTTTATTACTGTTTATGACGTGAAAGGTGTGGCTCGAGCTCGTCCAGAACTGACCCCCCCCCCCGAACCTGGAAGCTTAAGATTTTATCAGGAAGCCATTCCAGATATATAAGAATTTCCTGTTGCTATGAGGAAATAACTGCGGTTTTTGTTTGTTTATTTATTTTGAACCTGAGCTGGAAAAGTGACAACAACTTCTACTGAGGAAGTGTTTCTTTACCCTGCTGTCCCTTGGACAGATACCCCGGAGAACCGATAGGGAGGCTAGCAAAACGTGGAGCTGAGCAGCTCACCCTCGCTTGACCGTGTCCTTTCCCTCCTCTTGACTCCCTTTTGGGGGGGGAACCAATTATTAGTACGGTCTGGGACATCGGAGTGCATTTTATCCCCCATCCCCGCGCACGACCTTCGAAAATGTTTGCGAATCTACCGATGGCGAAAACGCCGCTAGATATTTAAAGAGGCTTCACCGGGCGGGGGAGGAGCCCGAGTCGAGCGTCGCTCGCTGAGTGGCTGAGGCCGTTTTGGCGCGCTCGGCGCAAAGGATTGTGGGCGATCGGGAGGCCTGTTTTTACGCGGGGGGTCTCGCGGGACGGGGTGGAAGCATCATGCCGGGGGAAGACGGCGACCCGGCCGACAGCCAGTGCCCTATCCGGGCCGCCATAGGTCACCTCTGCCAGGAGCTCAACTTGGACGCCAGCAGCGCCGCCGAGGCCCTTCGGGATTTCACGGCACTGCGAGGCACCTACAGCCTGGAGGTGGGAACCAGCCTGTCGTGCGGAGGGAGGGAGGGTGGGTCGGTCGGTGAATAGACGTCTCCCCGCGACCTGCCCTCCAGTGGCCTCAGCGCGCCGGGCTGCGTGAGGGTTTTAATTCGCCTCAAGGGACGACGCGGCTGAGTCCCACCTGGGCTGTGGGCCACTATGAAGGGCTTTTAGGGAGCTTTCAGTAGCTTCAGGCCGGGCTCCGGACTTCGTGGGTCCCCTGGCAGGCTGCCCTCCCACCGACCCCCGCTGTTGCTTGCTCTCTCCCGCCCCACCGGCGCCGACCCCTCTCTTGCATCTGCCGGCTTCACTCCTCCATTCACTCCTGACCGAGCTGTTTGCTTACTCTGGGTAACGGAGGAGCAGCCGCCAGCCGCCTCCTCCACGCGAACTTGCCTGACAGCAGGCGACGGCCTTTTAAACGGGGGCCTCCCACAAGAGCCAGGAATTAAGTCGAGGTCTTCAGTAAACAAGTACCAGTGAGGAACCAAAGTTTCAAAACTTTTCTTTCTCCACTGCTTACATCCATTTGTGTTGTCCCCGTCACCAAAATGGATTCATTACTATGCAGCTCAGCTTTCACTTAAAAGTGCATTATTAAGGATTCTTAAGCTGTATTTAAATAATCATAGCCTTCTAAGGAGCTTTGTAGGTTCTGATGAGTTGTGCCCTGGACACTTTTGCCTCCCATACCTCGTGGGCAAGGACTCGGGATGTGTCCTTTTAAGATGGACTACGGACATGGAGAACGCCACCTGCTCTTGGGCCCCGAGTTGCTACCAGGCAACCAGTTTGTTTAGCATTCGTGCTGATTGCTTTGCACAAAGTTTGCAGAGAGGGGATGGGATGTTGACTGTTTACTGAGCATTCATGCTTATTTATTTGCTGAGAGATTTCTCGAAAATTTCCCGTCCCCCAAGTTGATTCCAGTACTTAACCACTCAGTCAAAATGTGCGTTACGCACAGGATTGAAAGCTTTGGAGTTCAGTGTTGAGCTCAAATATTTAATATTGCACATGTAAGAGATTAAAGACTGAGTCAGGTTTCTAGGATTTTGGTAGTTTTTTGCAAGTTGAAAGCAAAGTGTTGTCTCCTTGCTGATAGACATTTGACAATGGCAGAAGATAGCTAACCTGGCTGGCCTGAAAACTTGGTTAGATAAAAAGTTGTGCCATATTTCTTCTCCTTCAGTGACACATTTCCATGTTTTCATTTCTAATGCTAAAAATTTAAGCAGGAGCTGAAAATAACTTCTCAGCACACGTTCTATGACAGATAATGCTGTTGCTTAGTAACTTTGCAGACATTTGACTTGCATCCAAGACAGTGACTTTAAAACTTGGTGTCTTTTTCAGGGAACATTTCATCTGCTCTGTGTTTAGCAGAGAATTCTGCATGTGTTCAGAATCTAGTTAGAAAACTTTTATAATTGTCCAGTCATGTGGGATGTTGGTGAATTTCAGTGGACCTCAGAACACAACATACCTCAAGAAAAGATTGGTGGCAGTGGACAAGCTGTCTTTCATAAAAGCTTTTCATAGAACTTTCTCTGTGAGCAATCCCAGAGTACCCTGGAACACAGTTTGAAAATGATTGAATATGGGCTTGTCAGAGTTTGCTTGAGAGTTAATGCAAATTCAGAATAGCTATCCAACTCATAGTGCTTGTTTTGATTAGAATTTGACGTTATTTATTCTATTATATCTTCTAATAAGTACATCAAGCAGAGTTGGTACCAAGTTATTCTTTAAGAGAAGTTTAGTAGTTAGTTTAGTTTAAAAGAATCAAAAACCAGAGTATAAACTGAGGATTGTTCTCTTAAAGGCCATTGTTTATTTATCTTTGCAGGGGGAAACAGTACATTGGTTGGCCTGTGCGCTCTATGTTGCTTGCCGTAAGAGTATTATCCCCACTGTAGGAAGTGGCCTGAGGGAAGGAAACTGTGTCTCACTCACCAGGATACTACGCTCAGCAAAACTAAGGTATTACTTTTTTGAAAATAAATGGGTGTGTGCCCATACCGCTTTTAGCTTTTTTCAGTCTGAAGACATTAAGTAATTTGGTGTGCTTATGATTTTATGCTCCATAAGTTCATAATTTACTATTTTTTAAAAAATGGGTCTGTGCATATAGCGGTAACCTTAGACATGAAATACTTAAACTGGAAATTTATTTTCAAATTGCACAGTTGCCTACTTTGAGGTTTCAGAAGATTTTTGCAGATTGAGTGTAGTTAGGCAAACTCCTTTAGTGTAAGAAACTACCGGTAAATAGCATAGCATATGTCAAAGGATAATTCTAACACTAGTTCAAACATATATGCATACTTGTTGATTGCAGTGCTAATGTAGTTTCTTCATATACCTTCAGACCTGGACTTTGCAGTGAAGTCAGTTCATGCATTCAACTGTGAGCCATGTAAACATTTTGTAATCAAGTGATTTTCTTGCTTGTGTAAATGGGTCTTCTTCAACAACACAAGAACTGTAAAGTACATACCTTGTATACTGATATGAACTATAGTAAAGACTACAATCCAATGTCATTCTTTTTTAAGTTTAATTCAGTTTTTTAGTAAAATGAAAAAGTGGATGGACATGTCAAATATGCCTCAGGAGTTTCGGGAGCGAGTGGAGAGACTGGAGAGAAACTTTGAAGTGTCGGCAGTGATTTTCAAGAAGTTTAAGCCAATATTCCTGGTCATATTTAAAAATCCTGATGAGGAACAACCAAAGCTACAAAGAAGCAGGAAACACAGGTACTACTGAAATGCTGGGGTATTTTGGATTATATATTGTGTAAAATAATAATAATGAAGCTAATTGTAATCCAGCTGTTGCCAGTTTGGTACCCTCTAGATGTTTTGGACTATAACTTCCATCATCTGCAGCCAGTACCAGGTTGGTGAAGGCTGATGTAATGTTATACAATTCCTGTGGTGCCCAACTTGAGATAGGCACAAGAAGCATTCTGCAAAATAGTGTAGTTTGGACTACAAAAGAACTAGGTAGTCAGTGGGATGGTGATAGTGGTGGAAGGGTTCTTGAACATGACAAATGGAAGTATGGCTAATGGAGGAATCCATTGTACTACTCAAGTTTAAAATTGCGACTGCAGTTTATGGTAGTTGCTAATTAGATTCAAGTTAACGCTCTAGCTGCATATCTTCAAAGAACAGTTTTTGGAAGAACAGTTTTCTAGAACTTAACCTTGACTTTTATTTCTGTAGACGGGTGCCCTGCAATGTTAAAGACCTATTCAACTTTTGTTGGACGTTATTTGTTTACACAAAAGGTAAGTCATGATTTAACTTGATTCCATATATTCAATTGAAGGGTTATATGATCTTAATTGTGTTTATGTGGTTTGTTCCAAAGGGAATTTTAATATGATTGGAGGTGATTTAGTGAACTCATACCATTTGCTTCTGTGCTGTTTGGATCTGGTTTTTGCAAATGCACTTCTGTGTCCACATAAGAGAGATCTATTGAATTCATCTTTTAAAGGTATGATGATTGCCCCCAATGCATTTTTTTTTGTACAAGTCTTGAAATTAGTTTCTAATTCATCACAGACACTTACTTTTTTCCTTTTGGTTAAGGTTTGCCAGAAGACTTCCATACAGCTGATGTCAGGACTTCTGAAGGGCCTCCATGCATTATTGCCACACTATGTGAATTACATGATGGTCTTTTGGTAGAAGCCAAGACCATAAAGGAACACTACTTTAAACCATATATCTCGAAGCTCTGTGATAGAGAGGTATACGCTCAAAAGTCATTGTTAATTATTGAGTAGGTTATAAAGGACTGATGATTGGCAAAAGTGTTCTATTGGTAATTTTTTGTTTATTTTTAATCAAAACTTCAAGCCTGCTTTAAACACATATTTATCTTTGTCTGATATAAATAGGGGAGAACATTTCTGGGTGGTCTTTCTTTGGTTCCGACTAAATAATGCTTAAGTGTCAGAGCCACTTGAACTGATGTTACACAGCTGTGCTGTCAGACTGGCTTGCTTGTTCTTGTTTTATTTATTTGAACTGCTTTTCTGATTTTTTGTTTTTTTCATTTAGATTTTAAAAGGAGATTGTCTTTTGGATTGTAGTAACTTTGCAGACAACAAGTAAGTTCCACATTCAAAAATTACCTGAATACTTTTATTTCATTATGTGAATCTGGTGATAGAACATTTTGGAAATGGCTCTTCTGCCATCTGATGGTATTACTAATGATGAATTGCAAGCTATGGCAGTAAATGCACACTGGATTTTAAAATACTGTGCATTCCTATTCTGGAGTATTTCTACACAAGATCCTGAAGGACGTTATCTTGTTTTCCTGTACAATCCAGGCATGCAGATTTAGGAAACTGCTTCATGTTGCAGTCTCCAGCTCTAGTAAATTAACTTGGTTTGGGGGCAAATCTTTGGTTTACTTTGAACAAGCAGAACCCTAATGCACACGGCCCAGTCCCTCCTCCTTCACTTTGCCTACTTGCAGCTGGGAGAAATAAATCATGAGACTTGGACTAGTGTTACGTGAGAACCAGCATTTGTGGTATGTTTCTCTCCAAACAAACCATTAGTGGAAGCCAGGAACAAATGCGAAGCCAAATATGGTTTGTTTCTCCTAGCTTCAGGCAGGCTGCAGCAAAATGGGAGAAACTGAGTTATACGCATATGCTTGTTAACAGTAAACCAAGGGTTTGCCCCAGAATAGAGCTAATTTACTAGAGTCATGGTAAGCCACGGTTTGTTGCTTACTATGACATGCAAGCATAAGAAGCTGCCATTGGTATTTTCAGCTTAGTGTTGTCTACACTGACTAGCAGTGGCTCTCCAAGGTTTCAGATAGGAATCTGTTCCAGCCCTACCTGGAGATGCCAAGGATTAAATTTATGACCTTCTGCCTGCAGAGCAGGTGCTAGATCAATGAGCTATGGCCCTTCCCTTGACCGTTGAGTCAGGAGCTGAACTTCATTAGTGGATTTCTTGTTTAAAGCAAAAACTTGTTTTATAGGCTCTGCTATTTAAAATTCTATAGGAAAGTGATAAACAATTTGCAATGTCCAAGCACATTTGTTTGTGTCCTGTTGGTGCTACCAGATTTGAATCAAATAGAAAGAACTTGATCGTATAGTGTGGCAGTGCCTAAACAGGCACCTTCACTATACAGTTGTACCTCGGCTCCCAAATGCCTTGGGAGTCTAATGTTCTGGCTCCCAAACAATTGAAAACTGGAAGTGAGTGTTCCAGTTTTTGAATGTTCTTTCGGAAGCCGAACAACCAACGGAGCTTCCATGCCTTTCGATTGGCTGCAGGAGCTTGCAGCCAATCAGAAGCCACGCTTTGGTTTTCGAATGTTTCAGAAGTCGAACGGACTTCTGGAACGGATTCTGTTCGACTTCCGAGGTACGACTGTACTCTTTTCAGCACCTGCTAAAAACATTCTTGTTTAGAGAAGCGGGTGGCACTGTGGGTTAAACCACAGAGCCTAGGGCTTGCTGAACAGAAGGTCAGCGGTTCGCATCCCCATGACAGGGTGAGCTCCCGTTGCTCAGTCCCTGCTCCTGCCAACCTAGCAGTTCGAAAGCACCTCAAAATGCAAGTAGATAATAGGTACTGCTCCGGCGGCAAGGTAAACGGTGTTTCCGTGCGCTGCTCTGGTTTGCCAGAAGCGGCTTAGTCATGCTGGCCACATGACCCGGAAGCTGTACACCAGCTCTCTTGGCCAATAAAGCGAGATGAGTGCCGCAACCCCAGAGTCGTCCGCGACTGGACCCAATGGTCAGGGGTCCCTTTACCTTTACCCAGATGCTTAGAAAGTTTAGTACTTTTTTTTTTGTATGCTTTAAAGTACTACTGTATTTTTTTTCTTGATTTACTGTTTTACTTTTGGTAAACCGCTTTGAGTTTTTTTTTTTAAATCAAGTGGTATATAAATTTTATGAAAATAATGATGTAAAACATTTTAAAAGGCTTTTTCAGACCCCCTAATTGCTAGTGCTTCCTATTTCCATTCTATCCCAACAGTTGGCTTAAAAAAAAATCAACTTGTAGAAACTAGAAAACCATAGGTAGAAGAGCAGGGGAGCACTGAGAGCATGTGTGTATAGCAATGGGTAAAATATAAAATCTTACCAGTTTGGTTTCTTTTAACATTAATTCATAATAGTGTATATTGTCTTCCAGCAAAGCATTGAATAAAGAATATGAAGAATATGTTCTGACAGAAGGAGACTTTGATGAGAGAGTTTTCTTGGGAGAAGATGCAGAAGAAGAAATTGGAACTCCTCGGAAGTTTTCTACTGATGTGCCATCTGGCAAGGTGATGACAAGAGCTCATGTAGAGTGTTACCTTCAACAGCATTTTGAGAAGGTAATGTTAGTTGTCTTACAGAAGTGGGCTTGCTTTCGTAGTCTCCAGCAAGAAAAGTGGATGAGGTATTTTAAGTCAACATGTCTTGAACTCTGTACATAAAAAGCAATAGTAAGTTATTTACGTACATTCATATGTCTCTAGAGAAAGAGAGAGCATTCCAAACATGTGGTGCCACCACTGAGAGAGCACTTTTCTTAGTATCCATGTGCCTAACAGCGCTCATCTACAAGCCAAAAAGCAGGACCTCTGTAATTTATCTTAATGCTTAGGCAGGCTCATATGTATGAAAGAATTATACAGTGTACCTGATCCAAACTCTATTCTTAAAAACACATTTTAAAACGTGATTTGTCCACATATCTATTGAGAAATAAATACCAACACTTTTCAGAAGGACAGGGGAATTAATTGGTTTTCCTGACTACGCTGCTTGCAGAAAGTAAACAGGTGTTAGAAAATAGGGAGAAATGGTTTCATCTTTACAAACTTTTAAAAAATTAAGACGCGATTAATGCAATATCTAAATAACTTTTTGGCAGATTGGGGGTGAACACCAATACAGTGGCCTTGTTCATACAGTACAGTAAGCCAAACAAGGGTGTACCACTGGTGGGGAACTGAATCTGACCACTGGACCTGATCCTCTGTTGCACCACTCTAAGTGAGCCATTTTGATAGGAGAGTGGGGTCAGCCCACCTGTCAGTGGATCCAACCCACAGTCTAAAAAGAAGAAGTAGTGTAACATACAGTTCAATTCTGAACGGTCAGTAGTTTCTGGGATTGTTATTTTGGGTATGTTTTTGTTGTGTCATGTTCTGCAGCTGTGATCTAAAGTTTGATGGTATTTGTGAAGTTAACCATGGGCCAAAACAATTGAAAGATGTTTCTCTTTGACTTGGTAGAAAAGATCCTTCACACCCTCAACTCCATTGACTGGCAGGAGATACCTTAGAGAGAAGGAACAAGTAATTACTCCTGTTGCTTCCGCAACACAGAGTGTAAGCCGGTTACAAAGCATTGTAGCAGGGCTAAAAAATGCACCTAGTGAACAGCTTATAGCTATTTTTGAGTAAGTGGATACTCCTTTTCTTTCTATCAGATCTGTAGGTCTTCCCCCATTCTGGTTTTTATCAAATGATCTAATCATAATCTGGGGACTGAATCCAAAGAAACATATTGTCTTTCCTGGATTACAACTACAATATTACATGGCAAAACACTTCTTGAAATTTAAGGAACTGTCAAAAAAACTGCTAGCAATATGGCATGCGGATTGCTATGTAAGAAGGGGGGGGGGGAATAAAACTATAGAAGCTCTTTGAATCATGACTGGGAAACATAATGATTTGCAGTTAGTAATTCATTAAGTTGCTTCTTTCTGTTTGGTTCCTTGAAGTTGTGTGAACTGATTTGAAATACAGTAAGTGTATAAGTAATGCAGGGACACGGGTGGCACTGTGGTCTAAACCACAGAGCCTAGGGCTTGCTGATCAGAAGGTTGGCTGTTCGAATCCCCGCGACAGGATGAGCTCCCATTGTTTGGTCCCAGCTCCTGCCCACCTGGCACTTTGAAAGCACTTCAAAAGTCCAAGTAGATAAATAGGTACTGCTCTAGTGGGAGGGTAAACAGCGCTTCCGTGAACTGCTCTGGTTCACCAGAAGTGGCTTAGTCATGCTGTCCACATAACCTGGAAGCTGTCTGCGGACAAATGCCGGCTCTCTCGGCCTATAGAGCGAGATGAGCGCCACAACCCCAGAGTCGTCAGCGACTGGACTAACGGTCAGGGGTACCTTTACCTTTACTATAAGTAATGCAGTTAAAAATTAAAACTGATCATACTCTGGTCTTATCCAGTAATCTTCCAGCTAGTCATGGCAGCAGTAGGTGTTCGTTCTATAGGAACTGAACTTTATGGCTTCCCAGCCTTGGGTATTCAGGGGTGGGGGTTAGTTAGGCTCAGTTCTCTTACAGCAAGAAGAAGTTAGATGGAAATGGAATTCCAGAACTACAGAGCTCCTCTGTTTTGGGAAGTGGTTTACTAGATTTAGGGCATTCTTTTTCCACTTATTTTCTGCCAAGGCAATGATCATTTGGGAAGTTAGTTATACTTCAAAGCGTTCAGTCACTCCTTGTTTAGAATAGACAATTGTTAAGTTGTTGTGGGGAATGGCTGAAGTAAGGCAATGTTGCACATCCAAATGGGGAATGGAATAAATAATTTTTAGCTAAATAAATAAATAAACATCAAATCTATAAGTCTAATGCTTCACTTTCTGTAGACTAAGCCTTTCATAACAGTTTGGTTCACAAATAATGCTAAGATATTATCTGTTTGAACGCATGAGCCCAGGTGATTAACCATAGTTTGTTTTCTGACAGCAAGCCATTGATTGTTTTAAGTATGGTTTGATGTTATGTGTGAACCCAATAGCTTTGTTTAACCATGGTTTATTTGGGCATCCCACCCCTGACATTCATCAGGTTACAAGAGCAGCTGGAAAACTAATCTGGGGAACAAACCAATCTTTGAAGAAACAAGTCATGCCTTTTTTGCATGTCTGTTAGACAACTCATGCTTTGTTGAGCAAACCATTGTTAAAATGTAACATTATGTGCAAATGCAGCCAATGTATTCTAGTTTAAAATGCAGTAAAGTGAAGGCATTAATTACAGAAGAATGTGGCAAGTGGAAGCCTTTCTATCAAAAGATAATTACATAACATTTCATATATTATGTTAATTTATTGGTTTTATATTATAGGTCTTGTATACAAAATCCTGTGGAAACGATCATGAACAGAGTGAAAGAGATAGGGGAAGTTTTCTGTCAGAACTATACACGGTCAACTGATGATCAGCCAGGATCTCACATAGGTAGGAATGGAAGTAACAATTACATATTAAATTTCATATGTTTCAAAGCCAAAGGTAACAAAAACACAACTTTCAGTTCTTTGTGTAAATGGCATGTTGGGAATACTTCATGTAGCTATTTTAATATACTGTACTAATGTCCATCTTTAGGGGAAGAGTGCTGTTCCTTAGGTAGCTATAAAGACTACCCACACAAAACAGTTATCAGCAGTCTTATGGGAACCCAAAGGTTTGCAGAAATATAGAAAACTCTTCAAATGCCCCCTCTCCCCACATTCCAGAGAGGCCTGAAATGACCAAGGAATGTTGGCTGGTTGCCTGGCTGTCAGTTAGGCGAGGGAATGGAAAGCTAGGAGGACAGGGAATAGGATAGAATGGCTGCGATTCTGAACAGGGAGCACTCCACACTGCAACATTTTGTTTCAGGTCCTACTTGTAGCTAGCATGAATTGTCTGTTGCAGGCTTCCTCAGACTTAGCCCTCCAGATGTTTTGAGACTAGAATTCCCATCATCCCTGACCACTGGTCCTGCTAGCTAGGGATCATGGGAGTTGTAGGCCAAAAACATCTGGAGGGCCGAGTTTGAGGAAGCCTGGTCTGTTGCATTACCGTGTCATCCCATGCATGCTCACTATAAAGTAAGCCCCCTACTGCATTACTCTTACTCGCAGCCTGAGCCATTTGATGTTTTCTTCATCAATATGAAGTCACAAACATTTGGGTCTTACTATAGAAGTTAAATACGATTAAACTGTAAAAAAAGTAAAAACTTTCTGTTTAAATTGTAGATTTTGCTGTTAACCGGTTAAAATTGGCAGAAATCCTTTATTATAAAATCTTGGAAACCATAATGGTACAAGAAATGCGGAGGCTACATGGCAAAGACATGTCTGTAAGTAAACCAACTCGTGGGTGGGGTGCAGTATGGAAAGCCTATTTTGGTGAGCAAAATCCAAGGATCAGAATTTTCAGGCTTTTTCTCTTATTCTGAAGATTGCATGAGGGGTTCAGTGATAGTTTGCATTCAGAAGTTCCTAGGTACAGTTCCCAGAATTTCAAGGTAAAAGTTGTTAGGACAGAGCTCTGCTTGGGACTTTGGAGAGCTCTCTAGTTAGAGTAGGCAATAATTAGCTAGGTGGACCAATGCAAGATCAAGAGTATTGGACTAGTTGGGCTTTTCACCTGATCCAGCAGGGCTATTATGATCTTAATGAACTGGTTCTGTATAAGGTAACTTGAATGGGCTCAACCTTCCCTTGTACTACTTCCCTTCTAATTAGTTCACTTATGTGCTGTTCAGATGATAGTACCTTCCAAACTGAGGCAGCCATCTCTCTTCCTCGGTCCTTCCCCAGAGACAAAACTGGTCTCACCTATGTTAGCTTTTTAGGGTGAAGATACTCTGTTAATCTATTTATTAGAAGCTTCATTTTGTATAAGTATTAGTTTATTATTACTGCAGCAGGATTTTATAAGACTGAATAATTCAGTGCTGTGTTTGGAACTTCAAAAACCCATGTCCCTATCACCTACAGAATCTGCTCTTAAAAATATAACCAATGGTAATTCTGAAGAAATGTCTTGTTACCACCAGTAAAACTTGAAATGAATGTTTGCCTGTTATACTTCACCTAGCTTCTTACTATATGAAACATCTTTTTTGAAGTAGAATAATTGACAGAACTTCTAAAAAGAGAGAAATCAGAAGCAGAACAGGACTATTAGGCATAGAGCTGTGCTAATGTCCGCTGTGAACACTCTAGTGTTTGAGCACCTTCCATATAACTAAGTTTCAGCTCCTGACAAAACAGCTTATCTCAAGTTTGATTGGCAGGGTTTAAAAAGCATGCTGAATTACAATTTCTTATATGACTGAGAGGTTAAACATTCTGCTTTTTCTTTCTAGGCCCTTTTAGAGCAAGATATTTTCCACCGTTCCTTGCTGGCATGTTGTTTGGAGATAGTGCTGTTTGCATATAGTTCACCCCGAACTTTCCCCTGGATCATTGAAATTCTTAACCTCAGGCCATTCTATTTTTATAAGGTAAAACACAAGCAAAGCACTGACTTCATGTATTGTATACTGTATTAAGTTGTCAAAGTGCTGTTTCACAGACTATGCATGCTTGATAGGAACAGTAGTGGTCAGTCACAGTGCCTTGGCAGTGCAAGATTGTTGCATGCATATTTAACAGATTTAGATGTACACTTGAAGCCTCTTGATGCACACATAAAAATGTAATGTGTTAGTGGCCCAGGCATTTAGTATTGGTCAAAGTTAGGTCTAACTTCTGTCTTATGAAACAAATATAGAACTTGTATGTTAGTGATGAAATTGTTTAGCTTCCATACTACTTTGTAAGGTGGAGATGCCATCCAATGATGGGTTGAAGGAAGAAGTTAGGAAGACTAGTAAAAGAAGGCCTAACTGAATTAAAGTTGGTTTGCAATTTGGCAAATCCTTCCTTCTGACTTCTTACAGAAATGACAGCTAGATAATAATGCCAGTCAGTTACTATCTTTTGATAGGTAAAAATTTTGTACGCTGATGAGTATTTGTGTTCTATGTAAAGTAATTTTCTTGGCTACTGTGTAATGTACTATGTGGAGCTACCTTTGAAGGTGGCTTGGAATGTACAACTAATCCAGAATGGGACTGCTAGATTGGTGACTGGGAGCAGCTGCTGAGACCATATAACACCAGTCCGAAAAGATCTACATTGGCTCCCAGCATGTTTCCGAGCACAATTCAGAGTATTGGTTCTGACCTTTAAAGCCCTAAATAGCCTCGTCCTTGTATACATGAAGGAACATCTTTACTCACATCATTCAGACAAGACACTGAGGTCCAGTTCTGAGGGCCTTCTGGTGTTTCCTTCACTGTAGAGAAGTGAAGGTACAGGGAACCGGGCAGAGGGCCTTCTTGGTGGTGACTCCCACCCTGTAGAATGCCTTTCTGTCAGATTTCAAAGAAATAAACAATTTCACGACTTTCTGAAGGCATCCTTGTATCAGGAAGTTTTTAATGTCTGAGGTCTCACTGTTAGTAATAATAATGATGATATCCAAAATGTTTGGGGTTGTATTATAATTATTTATTAAATTTGTATACCACCCTATACCCGTAGATCTCAGGGCAGTTCATATATGAAATTCCAAAATTAAAAACTGCTGGACTAAAAGAGTCTGAAAGCAATTTAGTTTTTATGGAAATTTTTGGTGTGGCTGAGAGAAATTTGAAAACTTTGGAGATGAGGTTGGCCAAAAATGCTGAAAGAACACAGGAGAACCTCCAAAATGCCAGATGAAAAGAGGTGTAGGGAAAATGCTTTGTATATACAATTCTTAATGTGAGGCAGTGAAAATGGTTAGTGAAGTAGATTTTTACTGTGTGTCTGTGACTAAAATACTCTTTTCATTCAAGGTGATTGAAATATTGATTCGATCTGAAGAAGGACTCTCTAGAGATATGGTAAAACATCTCAACAGCATTGAGGAACAGATTCTTGAAAGCCTAGCCTGGACAAAAGATTCGGCTCTGTGGGATGCCCTCCAAACATCGGAAAACAAGGTCCCTACCTGTGAAGAAGTATGTTGACAGGCAAATAATTAAAGTTGAACACATGGGAGTAATTTAAGTCATATCCCTCACCCCTTAAATCAAGGAGGGAAATTTGTGGTGAACTCAGTTCCCCATTAAAGAAATATTTGTATAATAGACAGCAAAACAGTATTATTCCTACCTCTTCAAAATTGTCACATTTTCCTTCCCAGGTAATATTTCCATGTAATTTTGAAACAGGGAATGGAGGAAGAGGACTAGGACATCTTCCCATGATGCCGGTATCTCCTATAGTGCATCCTCGAGTAAAAGAGGTTCGGACAAATCTTGGGGAAAGTCTTAGACGGGGTAAGCTCATCATCTCTCTCCCCCTTTCCTCAACATCTTACTACTGTTTTCTGTCTGTAAAATAGCTTGTATTTAAAAGTGTCTCCTTGTCCAGGTAGTCAATTAGAATTGGTCATCTGGGTTTTAGTTAAAAGCTAGAAGAAAAGCATTTCAATGTTTTTCTTTCTGAAAACCTTTCCTTCCTTCAAAATTTTGAAAGTTATTTAACTGCCTCTATACGTATACAGTGGTACCTCTAGATATGAACGGAATCCGTTCTGGAGCCAACTAGTGGAACGCAACTAGTGGCGGCGTGTCTGTGCACACGTGTGTCGCTTTTTGGCGCGTCTGCACATGCGCGTGACGTCATTTTGAGCGTCTGCGCATGCGCAAGCAGCGAAACCCAGAAGTAACGCGCTCCGTTACTTCCGGGTTGCCGAGGAGCGCAAATCGAACGCGCTCAACTCGAAGCATATTTAACCCGAGGTATGACTCTATCTGGGTAGTACTGTCAGTCATAAAAGCCTCTAGAGGTTGCATTCATTGTTGGTAAACCTCTGAAAAGCACATGCCAATGGTAGGCTGCACCAAAGTGACCAGGCGCATAGAGAGGCAGGCATACATACCCCCACCCAACTAATCTGCACCAATCAGCAGAGGAATAAGTGGGATTTCCTCCACAGTGCTGCAAATGGGGAGGAAGATGGACCCAGCTCTCTGTGTTTTTTGCTAAGGTGCCTCTCCTGCTTTTTGTGCACCATGATTGCTAGCAGGTCAGAATGCTCCAGAAACTGGAAGGAACTCCAGCCTGCTTGCAATAGTGACATGCAAGTGGGAGAAGAGGGGCTGCTCAAGGCTGATTGGTCATTTTAAGCAGACCTAACCAAGCTTACAGACCATAGGCTTACAAACACTGGCCTAGATAAGAAAGTGGAAAGTGTTGCCCTTCTTAAGGAGGAAAACAAGTTTTACGTAAGTGACTCATTGAGAAGGGTTGCTTCTGCTTGAGGACAAGAACACACATTACTTCATGTTGGTAATATTACTTATGCAAAGATGTTTACTTCTAAACAAGTTGTTTCTCAAAGAAAAGATCCGTCAAGGGGTGTTAAGAATCAGCAGCCTAAATGAATGTTAGTCTCTCACTCACACACTGTAAACCGTAGATTGCTGAGCTTCATTATTTTCCTTATTGATGTATGGCTTGTGACAAATGAAAAATTCCATTCAATGGTAAATGTGACCTTGTTGTTTAGACTCTGGGAAAGAATTTTTGTTCAAATAGGAACTTAAATCGATAGAGATTATTTAGAAATTGTGAAAATGTAGTATTGGTGCATGACTATACTGTGTTTCAAAATTTAATTACTGAAAAGATAAAGTTAACCTCTCTGTGATCAGTTGCATTTTGTTGTGACACATTGTCCCCTCTTTCATTTTAGATATGCAACCATTCTCTCCCATTTCTGTTCATGATCGCTATAGTTCTCCTGTGGCAGGAAGTGCTAAGAGGAGACTTTTTGGAGATGAAAGCCCAAAAGAAAAACCTGCAGAAAAAAATCTGACTGAAGGGACTAGGTTGAAAATTGCCCCAGTGTCAAGCTTTGTTGATGAAAATGTGCCTGTTTCAACTGAGCAGACGGTTCTTGCAATGACGACAGCTACAGTAACAGGACAAAAAATTACATTGCATGGTAAGTTGAATATATATTGCAATTTATAATTTAGATTATAATGCTGGTAATCTTGGAGAAGAGTAATAAATGTGAAACTGTTGGCTATAAACACTTTTGGTTCACTGAATGCCTTTTAACTATTGTGGGAAATTCACTTTGGTGTGTTTATTTATAAAGGCACTATATGGTATAGCTATATTGATGAGTAAATACCATGCACATCAATACACTTACATAAAAAGTTTTAAAATAATTTTTCTGTTTGCAATTAACTTTTGCAAGTGTGTTGTAAATACATAAATTGTAACTTGTGGATATACCCTAGGTATTGCAAATAATACTGGAGGGATCACTTTGATACCGATTTCAGTCAACTTGTCTGAAGAATCTAAAGCGGACAGCCTTGGACAAGCCCCACTCACTGCTCAAGCTTTAATCAGTGTGTCTCCAAGTCATCATATGACTCAAGCACAAGAGGCATATCAGCCAGCTGGAAGCAGGCCAAAGAAAACTGGATCTCTTGCACTATTTTTCAGAAAGGTAAAAAGTGTTTCTAGAAGATATTTTTTGCTAAAGTTTCTAACGCCCCCCCTCCCCCTGCCACAAAATAATGCTTCGTAGTAATAGCCCTAACAAAATATTCTACATTAAAGCCAGCAGGATTTACGTTGCAACATTGTACAAAATAGATTTACTCCAAGTCACAACATGCTGGCTTGGATCTAAAGTTCCACTTGTGTGAATGGAAGCACTGACCCCTGGGGCGGGGGGGAGAGAACCAACAGAAGCTGGAGAGCATCTGTTTTGGAATAAATCGCCCCTAGGGGATAAGGATGAAATGTTTTTAATCATCTAAATGGAGATGGGATATAACTAAGCAATGAGCCTACAGTAGAGCATGAAAATCAATTAAAATGGGTGTAAGGGAAAATGCATATGCCAGACACATTGGGAAAGAGACACCT
Organism: Podarcis raffonei; assembly: GCF_027172205.1. Taxonomy (NCBI): domain Eukaryota; kingdom Metazoa; phylum Chordata; class Lepidosauria; order Squamata; family Lacertidae; genus Podarcis; species Podarcis raffonei. The sequence continues at coordinate 69,351,200 of NC_070607.1, forward strand.
TGTATTTATATGCTAGCGTTAGAAGCCTTTGGGCCAAGATGGGGAGTGGCTTTAAAGGGGAGCATTTATGGTGGGCCACAGCATTTTGAACGAGGCAGGAGAAATGTGCATACCACTGTTTCAAACATCTCCTAAAACATAAAGTCTGTATTAAAGAGCAAAATTGCCTGAAATGAAAATAGTGTACACTTCCATTTCCTCACATTCCTATTCCTTGTTTGTCCCTCCGCTCAAATTCCTAACATTCCAAAAAAAATCTGTTAAATTCACTTAGTGTTACATGGTAATTCATTTTAGGTGTATCATCTGGCAAGTGTGCGGTTGCGTGATCTGTGCATAAAACTGGATGTTTCAAATGATTTGCGCAGGAAGATATGGACATGTTTCGAATTCACATTGGTTCATTGTACAGATCTAATGAAAGATAGGCACTTGGATCAGCTCCTAATTTGTGCTTTGTTCATCATGGCAAAGGTAAGGCATTCTGTTCAAAACGCAGTACTGTTTTTATGTTATATTCTGGCATGACTTTCATATCACCATTCCAGCTGCCTGTTTAGTGATATATAAGTTGTTCAAATACAAATTCTGTGTTTTTTCCATCCCAAATACTTAATATTAGTAATTTCCCTTTGTGTCAATCAAATAAGAACATGTTGCGGCCTGCTCTCTATCACAGCATGGATTAGTTGTTGCATGCAAAACCTGGGTGCTTTGATACTGAGCCTTCAAAACTGTGTTATGTAGCAGTTTGATAAGCTGTCCTTGTGTTCCCCAGAGGTGCTATATGTGCTATATATAAGCACCCCAGAGGTGCTTTTCAGAATCTTTCCTGTACCACAAGTCCTCTATAGAATCTCTTGAAGCAAATGCCAACTAATATTTAAGTATTTCTCAGTGTGTGGAACAACACATAGTCATTTCACGTTTATCTTATTTGAGCTCTTCAAACTGCCAAGTGAATTAGGAAGGTATGAATTTAGCCAATTGTACCTTGTGAGTTAGAAACAGAAATGCACTAAGTAGCTGTAGGAAACAGCCCTTTCTCCATTTACCCCATACTTGTAGTTATGGAGCTGGAGAGTGGGAAGTATTTGCTGGGCATCCCCTTTCCAAAGCAGTTGCTGAGCAAAGGTAAGAGCAAGGAATTTATTTAAATACTAGTGCTCAGTTAGGTGTGAGCTCCAACAATATTTGCTGTCACAATCTTTATAAATGATGCGAGTGGGAGTATGCAACAAAAGACATAAATTCAAACTATGTGCCATTTTACAATGATAATAAAAAGTGACTCCTATTACTTCCTTTGAGGTCCCGTAGAATTACTTCCCACCATGTAATTTATTTATCATTGTTATTTATTAAATTTATACTGCCCTCATCTATAGATCTCAGGGCAGCTCACAACATAAGCATTTATGAACACTTCGGTTCCTACTGTCAGCCACAAACTTAGCCATATGGCATGCAACTAAGAGAAACCTCAAGTGCACAGCATCCCACCAGTTTTGTGTTTCTCCATAAAGATTGTTGCTGGCGGACTCCTCGTTTAGGCTACATGCAGTCATCATGTATTCATATGCACTAGTACTGGCTTATTTTTAACTCAAAGGTCTAGCTCCTTATGCTCTGTTGGGAATTTCCTCCTAAAGCAGCAGTCAGCAAACTTCTTTAGCAAGGGGCCGGCCCACTGTCCCTCAGACCTTTGGGGGGGACGGACTATATTTTGGAAGAAGAAAAAAAAGAACAAATTCCTATGCCCCACAAATAACCCAGAGATGCATTTTAAATAAAAGCACACATTCTACTCATGTAAAAACACACTGATTCCCGGACCATCTGCAGGCCGGATTTAGAAGCCGATTGGGCCAGATCCAGCCCCCAGGCCTTAGTTTGCCTACTCTTGTCCTAAAGATTTATTGAGTTGTCAAGCATCACAAAGAGCTGCAGGAGAAGTCATTGGAAGCTCACTTACGCATGTAGAAGCACTCTCCCAACCCTTCAAATCCATGCATGTCTACAGGAATGTTTTTATTGTGTAATGGGTTTGGCAATGTTCTGTAGAGCCAGTGTGGTGTAGTGGGTAAGAGCGGTAGATTCGTAATCTGGGGAACCGGGTTCGCGTCTCCGCTCCTCCACATGCAGCTGCTGGGTGACCCTGGGCTAGTCACACTTCTTGAAGTCTCTCAGCCCCACTCACCTCACAGAGTGTTTGTTGTGGGGGATGAAGGGAAAGGAGAATGTTAGCCGCTTTGAGACTCCTTCGGGTAGTGATAAAAGCGGGATATCAAATCCAAACTCTTCTTCTTCTTCTTCTGTTCAGGTATCCAAAGATGAAAGAACGTTTCAGGACATAATGAAATGCTATAGAAACCAGCCACAAGCAAATAGCCATGTAAGTATGTTCTCAAGCTACAAACATTTTGTTAAGGCATTTAGTAAAGATAATACATTTGTTACCTAAATATTACCTGCACTTTTGAGAAATTGTAAACCTTTTCTTTCAATTTACCAGCAATTCCAAAACCTGCATTTTTCCATGTGCTATAGGTCTACAGAAGTGTTTTACTGAAAAGTGTGTCCACAGAGGCAGCGTCAGATATAAAAGTGGAAGAGATGTCAGAAGAAGGTAAGTAAATAGATCTACTATTTTTAAAATTTAATTGAATGGTTTAAGGGGAAGGAAATTCCTGAATACATACATTCAAAACTGGGGGGGGGGGGGTAATTCATCTTAAGTTTTACTCAGAGTAGACCTATTGAAATTAATGGCATTTGAGTATTTAGTTGACTTAAACTGAGTTGAATACCACCCTGATGCCCATGTTCTATAAATCTGATGAAAAGATATGACTCTAAAGTTGGTGGTAGAATCAGATACTTGGACTTTTAATCCAAGTCCTTTCATGATAGATTCTTTAGACCAAACCACCCCTAGCAGGAGATAGAAAAATGACAACGATGTGTGTGGCTGGGGAAGCTGCCCAGAGTGGCTGGGGATACCCAGCCAGATGGGCGGGGTATAAATAAAAATTATTATTATTATTATTATTATTATTATTATTATTATTATTATTACTACTACTACTACTATTCTGTAACCAAGGAGAGAGTAGGAATAACCAGCATGACACGCATAAGTAAATATCCATAGGATGGTCCTGTAAGGTTGGAATTTAAGGATCTCTTTAGGCACATGCAGGTGTATCCATTCATGCAATCTCTGGATATTTGTTTCCCCCAAAAAATTGCAGTTTGATTAAAACTTCTGTACTACTACCAACATCAAGGGGGTGTACAACAATCTTAGAATACATTTTAAAGCATGAAAATATAGGAAGAAAATGATACAAAAGTAGTTGGGAAGAGTTAAAATTATACTATACTGCATTAACACAGGCCTGGGAGCAGAGATGTGTTTTTACAAGATTCCTAAATGTCATGAATGTGGATGACCCCAGTGCAGAGACAGGCCTTCATGAGAGCAGGTGCACCAGCACTTTGATTGTGTTTGGAAATGGTCTAGAAAGCAATAAGGTTCTTTCAGTGCTGTTGAAATACGTTCTCATTAACCTGTCCCAGTCAGCAAATAGCCTTCAGAAGCATCATATAAAGTGCATTACAGCAGTCAATCCTAGATGCTACTCAACATGGGTTGGGCTATTTCTGTCCAGGAGGCCAGAGCTGGCATACCACCCTAAACTGATGAAAGGCACTCCTTGTCACAGTCTCCTCGGTCTCCAGTTACAAGATGAAAGAAGGCAAGATGAGCACCTGTGTTGGGTAATTTGGCCAGAATTCATTACATGGTGAACTGATTTTATTACTGGTTTGACATTACATACATTGGCTCAATCCACATTTACTACAACCACTTAAGACTGGGGATGTTGTACCTAAGCTACTTACTTCCAAGTAAACAAGCAAAGGCTTGTGCTGTTGGACCGATTATAGCAGCACTACAGATTGGGTGGATGGTGAAGAGAGAGGTTATCTATCTGCCTGTATCTCTACCATTTCAAATTTCCCCCCATCATTTTAATAATAATAATGGCCTATGTTATTTTTCTTACACCTTCATTTCATTAGACTTACCCAGGAAGATGAGCTGTTCACCTATGAGAACAAAACCAGAAATTCCCAAAGGCTTGGAAAAGGAGGAGAGAGGGGATCTTCCAACATTTTATGACACCGTCTATTTAGGAAGAGTGCAGGTCTTCGCACTGAAATTAGAACCCACATCAGATAAACATCACCCAGAGGTAATCACCCAGATAAGAGTAATTGGGGGAAAACTATGTGGACTCCTGTTAAATCTGTTTGTATTAATCAATTATAAAACTTACTTTGTGTAACCAATAAGAAGTAGTACCGTGGTGTACTTTGGGTCATTAGCCTTCTACATAAGCATAATTTGAATGGTTGCAAATTTATATTCAAAATATATTGAGAAATCGTTAGGTTCTCCGAAAGATCCTTCAATACAGTCATACCTCATGTTGCGTCAGCTTCAGGTTACGCCTTTTCAAGTTGTGTCCCACAGCAACCTGGAAGTACCAGAACGGATTACTTCCAGGTTTTGCTGCATGTGCAGAAGCACTAAAGCGCGCACACACACGCAGGCGTGGCGCTTCTGGATGCGAACACTTTGACGCGCCTCCGGGATGGATTACATCCGCAACTCGAGGTTCCACTGTATGTAAAAGACCTAACAGCCCTAAATTTCAGTATTACTGTGATGATAAATAACCTAAGTTTTAAGTAATGCATACATAACAAATGTGGTATGTTAAATAGAATTGTTATTAGATGTGGTGTATTCTAAAGAGAGATTCAAAGAGGTGCATGTTATATTGTTCCCCTCTTAACTGCTGTACAACAGGTTCCTCCAAGTCTTGGGTAGCAGAGAATTCTCTTCAAAGCCTAAGATCGAATTAATGGTATCTATTTGATGTTGAATTGGTATTTTTGGTGAATAAGTTATGGAAGCAGCCTCAGGAATCTCTTCAGTGGCTGAAAAAGATCCTTCAAACTTAAGAGTGTAACATACATGGTTTAGAAAATTGTATAGATGGTCAAATAAACTTCGTCACAGTTGTCATTTTTGAGCTTGTGTTCTTCCGTTAAATCTTACATTTGTAAAATTAGAGAATGGCCTGTCTGTATTTAACTCTGCAATTTTTCTTTCCAAGGTCGAAGCACCTTCCCTTTCCCCATTTCCTAGCATTAAACATCAACCTGTATCTCCTCGGCGGATATCCCAGCAACATTCTGTTTATGTTTCACCTCATAAGAATGGTGCTTGCTTGACACCTAAAACTGCCCTCTTATATAAATTTAATGGGAGCCCTTCTAAGGTAAGATTAATGCTGTTTAAGTGTTTAAAACCTTCTCCATACCTTTTTGAAGTGCCCTAATACTATATGTGATTGTAATAATTTGATCAAAGATTGAATATTATACCGCACTTCTGAACATTTTTGAAAGCTAAGGGTAATATCTAGTTGAGTTGGTGCATGAGTGGAACTGACTTGAGATTCTGCAGTGCAGATTAGAGGAAGGGAAAGTTTGTGCAATGTTGGATTTCCCCCTAATAAAGACACATATTAAGTTCTTTTTGTTTTTAATTATTACCAGTTTTGATTGTAATTCTTTAATTTTCAGAGTTTGAAGGAAATCAACAATATGATAAAACAAGGAGGACAGAGGCCTAAGAAGAGAGCAATCTCAATTGACAGTGACACAGAATCACCAGCAAAGAGACTGTGCCAGGAAAACGATGATGTTTTACTGAAACGCCTTCAGGATGTTGTCAGTGAAAGAGCAAATCATTAGGTCTGCAAGAATACTATGTGGGCCAAAGCTTGTTAAGATCTGTCTCATGTAGCTCAAAACACTGTCCTCTTTCAACTTTTAATTTTTTGCTTATGTTACATGGCTGGTGGGCTAGTCAAAACATTGAAGTAGTTTTATGGTACTTCCTTTTTAAAAGTGGAACTTTAGAGTTAGATCCTTTGTTCTACAGCTTATAAGTGCAGCTATTTGCTTTTTAACTTTTATTCTGAAAGTAGAAGCCAGTTCCTACTATGAGAAGGACCAAAGTTTTCAGATTGCAGCCACCACATGTTAGAGATGTAATAACCAGTCAGTTGTTCCTTATTGTGATTATTCTCTTGGTCTGAAGTTCACTTGGAGAAATAGCTTGGTTTTTATTTGTTGAAAGAACATTATTACCTTCTGCACATTATTTTAATGTGACATAAGTTGGACAATGCTTACTTTTAGTCATTCATATACTAAAACCCAGTATTTTTCACTTCCTAGTTGAGAGTGAAGAGGTGTCACTTTTTTATCTGATGCTTGGATAGTGCTTTGAATTGAATCATGAGCATAACTTTCAAGGGCTGTACTCTTAGCTGCAGGTAGGATGGCTAACTGTCTGCAGGATGAAGTGAAATAGGGTTTGGGATTGTTTTTGTTGCTGGTGCAACAGCAGAGGTGAAAGTAGCCTACAATTTTCTATTGTAGGCTGTACTGGGGAAATACTATCTTCTGTTATCTTAGTATCTCATTTTATTTTCGTTTCTTAAAGAGGCTTTTAGACAGAAGCACTCTTTGTAACTTCCGGAGCTTACATTGCTTTCTCTGTAGTGACTGATGCTTACATACTGTAAGCCAACTATGAAAAGCATGTCATACTCTGCCGTTTATTTCTTAGTTCCTCAGGTAACATGCCTGCTTACACTTTGATGAGCCTGGCTATGCATTGCAGCTGCTTACAAACAACCATATCTGAGTGTCTTGACATCCGAAATATCTCTCTCCCACAACTGTCCCCCAAAACAGGAAAGGCTGCAGTGGCTTGAAACACCAAATGAACATATGCCTTTCTCTGGTCTCAGGTAGAAGAAATTACCGTATTTTTCGCCCTATAAGACGCACTTTTTCCTCTCCAAAAATGAAGGGGAAATGTGTGTGCGTCTTATGGGGCGAATGCAGGCTCCCTGGCTTCAGCGATAGCAACGCGAAGCCTCCGAAGCCTGCGCTCCGGAGGCTTTGCATTGCTTCCGCTGAAGCCAGGAGAGTCTGCTCTTTGAGGCTGGCGGTGGGGGAAAGCAGCGCCTCCTCCATCGCCAGCCCCAGAGGATGGGGGGCAGCGGGAAGGCGCGCGACGCCTTCCGGCTACTCTCCGACCCGGCTTTGAGGCTGGCGGTGGGGAAAGCAGCGCTTCCCCCATCGCCAGCCCCAGAGATTGAGGGGCAGCGGGAAGGCGAGCGACGCCTTCCCGCTACTCTCCAACCCTCCTGTGGGCTTTTGCGGGAGATGGGGGAATTCCCCCACCTCCCGCAAAAGTAGGCAAAAGCCGCGCACTCTTTAAAGGGGCTCCGCGGCTTCTGCTGGCTTTTCTAGGAGGTGGGGGAATTCCCCCACCTCGTAGAAAAGCCCGTAGGAGCCGCGCAACCTTTAAAGAGCGCACCGCTCTTGGGGGCTTTTCCCCGAGGAGGGAGAAGGGACTGACTGGCCATTTCAGTCCCTTCTCCCTCCTGGTCGAAAAGCCAGTAGGAGTCGGGCACGGCTCCTGTGGGCTTTTGCGGGAGGTGGGGGAATTCCGCCACCTCCCACAAAAGCAGGGAGAAGGTCTTGGAGTAGCGCACAGGCTGCGTGCAGCCTGTCCGCTGCTCCCAGAGCTGCGGGGGGGAAATCATATTTTTTTCCTTGATTTCCCCCCCTGAAAACTAGGTGCGTCCTATGGGCCGGTGCATCCAATAGGGTGAAAAATACGGTACCCCCACCAAGTCATAGGAGTAGGAAATGTACCATGTTTGTGAGAAGTTATGATTGCAAATTGAGTATTAGCAACTTTCCCCCCAAATAAACATGGTAAGATAATACTTTTTTTAAAACCCTCAACCAGCAACAAGAAAAGAAATGCATCCTTTCTTTGGACAATACATTTTTCCAATTCCTGTGATTTGCTGGGGCTCCTTTTGCTTAAGAAAGTGGGGGGAAATGAGGATTTAGCAATTGCTTCAAGCCACTTCTTGTTTGCCCATTGTACTGCTTGGGGGCATTCTAAACATGCACACTGGTTGCTTCTTCTGTGAGAAGCTATAATTTGTAGCCAATGTTACTACATTCCTATTAATAAATACTGTCCCCCAAAAGTATAATTTCGCTTGTGTAGTATCTACACAAAAGTTAGCCTTAATTGGGTGCTTTTGTACATAAGATATATGTAACTATTGTAGGATTTAGTCTTCATTTTCTGTTACTGGCATTGGGTACCAAATTAATTTTGAACTCTTTATGCTTAAGGGTCTCTAAAGAAGAGATTTGATGAGGAGTACCCAATGAAGGTATGGGATAGGCTTGGTTCTCTGGTTGGTAGGACAAATCTTCAGCCCTGCTGGGCTCACGCCAATAGGGCAGAAAGTATGTCCTGCCTCCCACATGAAATATATTTTATCCCATTGGTCTTAAATGGAGGGAAAACAAGTAGACCAGTCCCAGGAGTGGCATATGTCCCCCTTTATCTGAGGGCATGTCAAGGGATTAGAAACGCTTGGAATCCCACAGAAACATGCTGAGGATCATCCCCCCCCCAGCTGCTGTTGGGACATGGGGGACAGCAACTAAGATTTCCATGGCTGCACTGAATGCACTGAAGTCTTCCAGACTAATAGGTGGTAAGGTGAAATAGAAGAGCCATGGTTTCCAAGGCAATGAAGCTGATAAACAATTAGTGCAGAAAATACAGAAAATGTCAGTGTATTTGTGTTTTAATAATTGGATAGGGAATGAAAATCCCCAAGTGCCACAGGATCTAAAATGTTGAGCTTTTTATAAAGTTAGTATCTCTGTGGCAATGACGGCTTTGCAGGTGTGTTACTTGTTACATTTTTACCGTGTAGCATAAAAATGCACTGAGCTTAGTAGACTCAGCTGTGTGTACTGTTATTTTTTGCATTCCCCCCACATCAGTTGATCTTAATTTCTCAAGGGCTCTTTCTCAAAGTATCTGCCCTCCAAACCTATCTATATTTTCTTATCTCAAAGGCTGATGCTGAATTTCTTATTAATAATGATTTAATAGGTTGTATTATATTTTGTACTAATTGCAACTTGGTCTACAAGAGGTTATTGATCCTGCAATATTTGACTTGATAGAATTATATATTTCCATAATACTTTGGAAAAAATCCTTGTAAATATGAACCTTAATTAAAACACTTGTTTCTGATAGCTTTCATTTTGATTGGTTTCTCTTGCTCCAGTATGGAGATTGTATGCAGGGCCCGAGATTTCCTAAGTAAAAAAACCAAAGGTGATTGTCAATTTCCTGTTTGGTGGTCCATTTCCCCACACTTTCCACACCGTGTCTCCTCTGATTGTACCCTTATGTGGTGCTCAGATGAATTGGTCATAGTTAGTCTTCACAGAGCCAAGGGTGAAGCAAATTTCTGTTGAAGAGATTCATTCAAGAGGCACAGGAGTTCATGATAAGTGCTTGCAGAATTTCTATCTATTGATGGTGTGGAGTGACCCAGCAGAGTGGAGAGAGAGAGAGAGAGAGAGAGAGAGTGCTATTGAAGAGGGTGGTGCTCATGACATTCAAAATTCCACTTGCTTCCACAGGACCAAAATGTATGTTGACACCTAACTAAGACAAAGGAGTGGTGGAGATGCTCATTGTATCTGCAAATGACTCAATGCAAATTGGGCAGAGTAGCAAATGCCTTAGAAGACAGAAGCAATATTCAGAATTATATTGAAAGAACGGAGAACTAAATCAAAACAAACAAAATGAATTTCAAAACAGATAAAAGTTCTGCATTTAGGTCTGAAGAATCAGATGAAATATAGGATGAGTACTTCTTGGCTCAACAGCTGTATTGTATGTGAAAAATATATAGGATCTTAGTAGACCACATGCTGAACATGAGTCAGCAATGCAGTATTTTTCAAGGTTGTGAAATGCATGGGAACCTTCTTGGGAATGAGCTGCTGTGTGTGTGTCCATGCATCACCCTTTTTTGTTTACTTCACAAGATTTTGAAATATTGTTCTGCAATATGAAATCTTTTGCACAAGATATAAAGCAACCTAACCATGAGCTTCCTGGATCACCATCTGAATGTAACATTACTGAAAACAACATTGCACAGAGAACTGCTGCAGCAGGACCTCTCCTCTCTCTCCTCCCCCCTGCATAAAATCAGCCCTGCTAGATCACACTAAAGGTTCATCTGGTCCAGCATCCTCATAATGGCTACCAAATGGCTATGGCATGCCCAGAGCCAGGACCTGGTAGTAATAACACTCTGCCCACTTGTGATTCCCAGCAACTGGTATGGAGACATGGTGCCTCCAACAGTGGAGATAAGAACGTAGCCATCATGGATAGTAGCCAATGATAGTCTTACCTGCTATGATTCAGTTTAATCTTTTAATGCCATCCAAGTTGGTAGCCATCCCTCTCTCTTGTGAGAGTGAATTTAATAATCCAACTCTGTACTGTTTCCCTCCCAGCCTATGTCACCCATCCTGATTTCCTAAACCCCTTTGGTTTCTGCCCACAGCTAGATGAGGGGCTGCAACCCTCCTTGTCTGGTACATCTTCACTCTCTTGATGGCTTCCTTGATGGATCAATGTCTGGCCAGCATCAGCTATTGTTCTTCAAATGGCCACCATCCAGCTAGCTCTGCTGAGCAGTCCAGGCTCCTAAACCAAATTCAGCAGGGGTTTTTTTGTGTTTGGCAGTTTAATCAAACCTTGATTGTTGCTAATTTTTACTAGTTCCAGGATTTATGGGTGACTTGCATAGACACTGGCCCCAAAAATATATAGCAGTACATTTGATTCTGAATTATTTACATTACAATCTACTTGCAGTGTCTCTTGTCAAGGCTCCTGAATATATTACTTTGACCCATCCATCTGTATTGCCATACCAGTCAATCCACCAAAGTTGTTCCCAACCTTAAATCCCCACTCTGGCTCCACCTCTTGCCTTGGATCCATTGCCTCAGTCTGTTTTGTATTTATGTTGGAAATATTTTGGAATTTCAGCAGCACTTCTTTCAGGTGTGGTTTTGTTTTTTGGAGCCCATGAAATCTGTAAGAAAAGCAGTAATCAAGTACGGTAAGTCATGGGGCTGGGTGGAGGCAATTTATCCCTCTTCTCAGGGAACTGCCATCGGTTCAGGAGGGAGAGAGGAAAAGCTGAATGGATTATAGAGAGCCTCCAAGGATCGTGGGAAGCAGCTCTTCTTCAATGGAAGTGAGAAACCACGCCTCCAGTGGAGAGGAGCTGCAGGGCTTGGAGGAGGCGAGGCGGTGCCAGGACACCTTGCCTGGGCAAAGCGGGGAGGAGAGGGGTCCTTTCTTACCCACGCCCTCCTTGCGCAGTAAGCTTCCGTGCAGAGAGGGGAGGCACAGACTGGGCGTCAAGAAATTGCTTTGCTGGGGAAAGTTTAAGAACCGCCCACTCATGGATTCTGCCAGTGAATGAGTCAGCCACGGGAGAGTGGTGCTCCGGACAGATAAAGTTTATTTTTGCAGCAAAAGCAAGGCTTCACAGCCGAGCAGGGAAGTATTTGCCTGCTTGCTCTCGAGCAACCCCTTGGAAACATAACACCTCTCAACTTTGATGACTAAACATTGAATGAAAGTTTAATTCTTCAAGTAATTCTGGTATTATCTCTTTCCCAGGCCAGTACTTTGAGTTTCGTTTTCATTTTCCCTACATTTCAGTTTCCTGAAAATCTGGGCAGAATTGTCTGGTGTACATGTCCATACAGACTCAGCTATGTTGTGGCTAGAACCCAATAATTTAGGTGTATCCAGTCTTTATCACTGTTCCCTCCCTTCTTTAAACAACTGACAGAAAACTGCTTTTGAACCCTGGGCATCTGGTTGTCAACTATGAGAATAGGATGCTGGACTAGAACCACCTTTGTCCTGATCCAGCAGTGATCTTTTTATGTTCTTAAAGAGCCGGTTTAACTTGTTCCATTAGACAGATTTGTAAAAATGTTTCCCAAGTTGAAGATCTCCAAATGTATTTTTGCATCAATGGAAATTGGTATTTTTAAATATATGGGATTCAAAAGGAAACATCGGGTGTTCTGAAGCTGAACAAAAGTGCAATGCCAGTAATATTTATGACCCAGTTGTGAACTATTGTAGGGTACAATGAGGAGAAAGAGAAGTAGTAGTTTAGGATTGTCATCATTCTTTTCCCCATCCATCCATTCCATCCCTAACCTTGGGAGAAGGGGTTATTGAAGGTATTTGTTCATTTTCTTACACCATGTGAATCCAACCAGAAAAATGTATAGGCTGGTTTTTGCAAGCCCAGACCACATGCTTTTAGCAAGTTATCTTTATAATTTCTATACAAATAATTTAGAAACATTTACCAATTTTTGAAACTAAGTTAAACTGTTTGTGTTTTCTTGCTGCTGTATGGAAAAGCACATGAATCTGACCTTTGAAGAGTTTGTAAGCAAACCATTTTTAACTTATCGAACATGTCTTTTTTTAAATGCTGTGGGAAGAAAGGAGAAGTATGGAAAGAAACTTAGAAGGGGATATTTTAAAGGTCTAACAACCTTTTCCCATGCTTTAATGCATATTTTGCCATATAGTGGTACCTCGGGTTACAGAAGCTTCAGGTTACAGACTCCGCTAACTCAGAAATAGTACCTCGAGTTAAGAACTTTGCTTCAGGATAAGAACAGAAATTGGGTTCCAGCGGTGCGGCAGCAGCAGGAAGCCCCATTAGCTAAAGTGGTGCTTCAGGTTAAGAACAGTTTCAGGTTAAGAACAGACCTCCAGAACAAATTAAGTTCTTTTTTTTTTAAATGATATTTATTCAAACTTTCAGAAATACATATATAAAAGAAAACAGAAAAATACAACAAAAAAACACAAAAGGATAAAACAAAAAGAAAAAAAGAAAACACAATTCTCAAATTACATCTTTTCATCTGCTTGTTTCTTGACCTCCTCACACCTCCCTTTTTGTATTCTAGCTTAATACATTGTTTCAACAAATTCTTCCCATATTTCTCGATTCTTATTTAAATATTATGTCTTAACAGTCTGTCTTATTTAATTAACTCAACAAATCGTTTCCATCATTTACCATGTTCTGTTATTCAGTTTACCTTAATTTGTTTAACTTTATCTTACCTTAAAAACTTTAAAATTCAAAATTTAAGCCATATTTATATATATCTCCTTAAATCCTTAAATCCTTTTTACTAAAGCCAAATAATTCCTTTCCAACATTTTCCCTAATATTTCATTAGTATTACACTAATTCCAAAAATAAAAAGAAATTCCCTTTTTATAAACTTTCCCCCCCCCCCTAGTTTTTGTCCAACGTCCCTTCTTCCTGGTCTCGGGTTATGTCAGTCCTTTCTGTCCATATCCAGTCCATCAACCTGGTGACCTTATGTCTGAGGCTCTTAAGTCTCTTCTATGCCCCTTCTGCAGATTTTCTTCTTCTTGTTTGTACTTAACACTCTTCCTTGCCCTTTGTTGGTTTCTTTCTTAATTTCTTCCCTTTCTCCTTGAGGGGTAGGTCTCTGGGGGGTTCCAACCGGTAATGATCTCCGTTTTCCTTCATCAAACTAGCCCATTCCCCCCAGTCCCATTCCCCATCATCGTCATTATAATCCAAAAGATAGTCATCCAAAAAATAATTGTCAACATGTTTCATAGTCCCACCAGAGCTAGGAGCCTCCTTAACTCCAGGCACTTCCAAGCCCACTCCAAGTTCCATCTTCCAATACAGCAGCTTTTGCTCCTGCAGGGCTTCAGCTCTCTCCATTCGTGTTGCTTGAGATACGGTCACAGCCTCCTCCATCTTCAACTGCCCTTGGACTTGCGAACCAGTTTCCTGAATTGGTCCCTATATAGTTTCTTTATCCTTGTTTCCCGTTAATTCGTATTCACTGGCTACGGCAGTCATCAAGTCCAACTTCTCATTCATCAAATTTATCCTCTCCTGCAACTGCTCCAGCATAGCATTTGTCTTGCCAAGAGCAGACACCAAAACTTCCTCCCGACACATTTCTATTCAAGGTCAAACAACTGGTCCCACGATCTCAATCTCACAGCTGTAAAGTCTCCAAATAAACTGCAGCAACAAACTGACAAGCTCCCTCTAGGGGACACAATTTCTATTTGTATCCATCTTTGAAACGTATCCAACAAAGGAAAGTTACTTTCGATTTTCAAAAACTTTGTTTCTTTAAAATGCAGAAAGCAGCGTTGAAGTTAATTTGTTTCTCTTTCTTGACTATCTGTCAAAATGCTCCACTTTCAATCAATGGACCTCTCCATAAATTTCTGTCCTGACACCCCGTTCCCAGGTTTGGGGCGATGGAAAATTATTTTCCTTTACTCTCTCTCCTGCAGGCTTAAACAGTCAATTCCCCCCCCCCCTTTTCTCCTGCTTCCGGGGGGGGGGGGTTATTAGTTGTAAATGCAGGAAATTTCAATCTTTAAAACAACTTTCCCGGCTATTAGATTGTAAGGTTTTTGCTTCAGTCTATTTACAAAAAGTGGAAGGCGGACTTCCTGTTTAGACCTTCCCACTTCGGTGCCTAATTCAAGAATTTCTTGATCCAATTTTCCGTTTTTACTCACGGGTACTTGTTTAAAGTCCAATTGTCAACAAGAAAAAGTCAGCGCTCTCCGGCGATGGCTGTGCGGCTTCAGAACAAATTAAGTTCTTAACTCGAGGTACCATTGTATTAAATCTCTGTTGGGGCTCTCTCACCAAGACAGTATTTTCCCCCAAACCTGGATTTAGGCATCTAGGGAATTGTCCTTTTACTCTTTTAAACCAATTGCAAACATTAAAAACAACATATTTCCCACTCTTATTTGCCTTTTTTGTAAACTGTTTTCTAATCCTCTGGAGTGGAGCAGATTTTGAGGGCGTGGCTTATTTTCTGAAAAATAGTAGGTCCTCAGTAATTAGATAATTGGGAACCACTGCCCTAAGGCTTACCTAAAGTAGTATGGATCCTAGCCACAGAATACAATGCAACGTCTGACAAAACACTTCCAAGAAACTGAAAGCTTTCACTTTCTGCTTAGGAGAAACGAAACTCAAAGGAAAGAGGAAACGAATGCCAGATTTTTATGAGGATTCTAAATTTTGTTCAAATTCACAGAGTGCTTACAAAAGTGTTCAAAAACCGAAGCAGTTACTTCCAGGTTTTTGGCGTTTGAAAATGGAAATGTTCCGACTTCCGAAATGTTCGAAAACTGAGGTACCACTGTATAAAAAATATGTGCACATTTGCTTGGGAGCAGACAAGCCATCTCCTTGCTACAATGTCTGTTCCAGGTCTAGCAAAGGTTGCTGACAGGCTGTAAAGTCTATACCTTTTTTAATAAAGCGCCAGAACTGATCACTGGTGTTTTTGGCCACCTTCTTTGGTATCCCTGCAACCGACAACTTCCCAGAGCCCTCCTCTGGGCCTGTGGTTTGGAACTAACTAACTATTTGTTTGTTTGTTTGAAATAAATAATATGCACAGCCTTTCAGGGTAAAGCTCCACTCACCCCCAAGGGAGAATTTAGCTTTATGTACTGTTACATGCCACGCCAATCTCCACGAGCCATACAAGATTCCAGGGGTTGCAGGCGCACTTTACCCCAGCCTTATGTTTCCTCTTGGACAATGAGGCACAGCAGTGACTGTGGTGTCTTTATGAATCTGAACTTGGATAAAGGAAAATCCCACCATCACACTCCAAGAGGGTCCCTTGCTTTTCTCATAGGAGCAGCAGGCTTGGGTCTGCAAGAGAAATAAGCCATGTTTTGTGTCTTTGTTACTGCTTGTCCCAACTATCCCACATGGTGCTCTGCCCCCTTGCCCCACTGCCCATCACTGCTAACCCAGTGGGGGGGAATATGTTGGGATACTGCCAGGGAGATAAAGTCCATCTGAGCCCCCAAGCTCGGTGCCGGACGATCCATCGACCTCCCGTAGTCAGGCAATATCAGCAATTCAGCGACACTAAGCCTCAGGCTTAGTGCACACTATAACAGCAGAATTCACACAGCAAAAAGTTGCACAGCATGAGAGCAGAACATGCATATTTACAGTTTTATTCAGCGTTGGTCAGAACAAAGAAAACATGACCGTCTGCTCCGACTGCTCAGGCAAAAACAGACAGAAAACGAAAGGAACAGACAAACATAAACATCCTGTGAGACAGGAAATGCGCAGGCTGTTATACAAACATCCTGCTCCCTTTTAAGGTGGAACGGAAATATCCTAACATCCTCCCCCTTTCCGTGTAACCTGTAGTACCTGTGGTTCAACCCAATTGCAACCTTTGTGCGTAAACCTTCAGTTGTTCTCTGTTAACAACCTTAGACAACAGATCAGCAGGAATTTCATTTCCTGGCATGTAGGACACCTGAATGAGTCCTTTCTGAATACACTCTCTTGCACGATGTAGCTTAATCTGCAAGTACTTGGTCCTTTGCTTGCAACTCTCCGAGTTCAGCAAAGCCAAACAAGATCTATTGTCTTGATACACTTGTATAGGACATTTCACAGAAACCCCAATGTCCTTAAACAGTTGCATCAACCATTCACAATCCATGAGTGAAAATGACAGAGCATTGAGTTCTGCTTCACAGGAACTTAGGCTAACTGTTGTCTGCTTTTTGCACAACCAGTCAAACAGGCAGTGGTTGTACATGTAGCATACTCCAGAAGTGCTTGTACCATCCGTGGTGTCACTTCCAAAACTTGCATCTGCAAAGATTTCAAGACCTCCAGTCTTCTGACTGGTGAACCTCAGCCTGTAGTGCATAGTCCCTTTCAAATACCGGGCTATGCGCTTCAGAGCTTTCCAATCCTGAACAGTAGGATTGTTAGCATGTCTGCTAAGCAGGTTAGTGCTTACAGCAATGTCAGGTCTCGAACATCTAGCAATGAAATTCAACTTGCCTAGAATGCATCTGTACAGCGTTGTGTCAGAAAACGCTTCAGTAGTACTATCTACCTGGTAACCTGTCACCATCGGTGTGTCTGCTGGGTTTGCATCAACCAAATTCAACCTGGTTAACACATCAGCAATTTTCTGTGTTTGGTGTACCAGAAAATTACCTGCTTGGTCTCTCTCCACCTGCAGAGAAAGATAGTTGGATACCTCACCAAGATCCTTCATGTCAAAGTGCTCCTTCAGCTGAGCTAGGGTGCTTTGGTAAAAAGCCTGATTCTTCCAAAACATCAGAAGATCATCAACAAAACATAAACAATACAGTTTGTTTTGCCCCTCCTCCTTGACAAACACACATGGATCAGCTTTGCCCTGGTGAAAACCTAGAGAAAGCAACGTTTCAGTGAGTTTTGTGTTCCAACACCTGGCACTCTGCTTGAGACCATATAAGGATTTCCGCAGTTTACAGACCATTCCCTTCTGTATCTGCATTCCATCAGGTGGAAGCATGTACAGCTGCTCGTTCAAAATCCCGTACAAAAAAGCTGTATTAATGTCATGATGGGAAACATGCAGTTTCTCCTCCGCAGCGATCTTGAGCATCAGCCGAATGCTCTCATATTTGTTTTTTTTTTTTTAAATATTTTTATTAAACAGTTTTTTAAAATCACACAAACAATACATAATACGTAACAACAACAAATACATAAACAAACAAAAACAAAAACAAAACAAGAAAAACAAGTACCATTTCATATCCCAATTTCTTAAGCCTTTCTTCCTCGACTTCCTCATGCCTCCCTTTTCTGTATTCCAAATTCTAGTCAATTACTCAGCAAATCTTCCCTTATTTTACTTTAAATTTAAGCTAATCTTCCTTATTCTCCTTGTCTTAACCATTGCTAATAGTAACCATTTACTTTCCAGTCCAACATCATTCTAACTTTCATTAATTTTGTAATATTTCTTTAGATAGTCCTTAAACTTTTTCCATTCTTCTTCCGTTGCTTCTCTTCCCTGGTTTCGGATTCTGCTCGTCATTTCTGCCAAGCCCATGTAGTCCATCACCTTCATCTGCCATTCTTCCAGTGTGGGTAGATCCTGTGTCTTCCAGTACTTTGCAATGAGTATTCTAGCTGCTGTTGTAGCATACATAAAGAAAGTTATATCCGTCTTTAACACCCCTTGGCCGACAATGCCCAAGAGAAAGGCCTCTGGTTTCTTAGTGAAGGTATATTTAAATACCTTTTTAAGTTCATTATAGATCATTTCCCAGAATGCCTTAATCTTCGGGCACGTCCACCAAAGGTGAAAGAATGTACCTTCCTTTTCTTTACATTTCCAACATTTATTATCAGGCAAATGGTAAATCTTTGCAAGTTTGACTGGGGTTATGTACCACCTATAAATCATTTTCATAATGTTTTCTCTTAAGGCATTACATGCCGTGAATTTCATCCCGGTGGTCCACAACTTTTCCCAGTCAGCAAACAAAATATTATGACCAATGTCCTGAGCCCATTTAATCATAGTTGATTTAACCGTTTCATCTTGTGTATTCCATTTCAGCAGCAAATTGTACATTTTTGACAGATTCTTAGTACTGGATTCTAACAATTCAGTCTCCAATTTTGATTTTTCCACCTGGAAGCCAATTTTACTGTCCAGTTTAAACACTTCATTTATTTGGTGATAGTGCAACCAATCTCTCACCTTCTCTTTTAATTTCTCAAAACTCTGCAATCTCAGTTTGTCCCCTTCCTTTTCCAGAATTTCCCAATATCTTGGCCACTTCGACTCCATATTTAACTTTTTAACTGCCTTAGCTTCCATTGGCGACAGCCACCTTGGGGTTTTGTTTTCCAGCAAATCTTTGTATCTGACCCAGACATTTAATAGTGCTTTTCTGACAATATGGTTCTTAAAACTTTTATGTGCTTTAACCTTGTCATACCACAAATACGCATGCCACCCAAAAATATTGTTAAAACCTTCCAAATCCGAAATGTCTGTGTTTTCAAGAAGCAGCCAATCTTTTAGCCAGCAAAAAGCTGCCGCTTCATAGTACAGTTTAAAGTCTGGCAGGGCAAACCCCCCTCTTTCTTTTGAATCCGTTAATATCTTAAATTTTATTCTGGGCTTCTTGCCCTGCCAGACAAATTTAGATATATCTTTCTGCCACTTCTTGAAACAATCCATTTTATCCATTATTTGTAATGCTTGAAACAAAAACAACATTCTTGGCAATACATTCATTTTTATAACTGCAATTCGACCTAACAAGGAAAGCTTCAAATTTGACCAAATCTCCAAATCTTTTTTCACTTCTGTCCAAGTTTTTTCATAATTGTCTTTAAATAGGTTCACATTCTTAGCTGTCATATTTATACCCAGGTATTTCACTTTTTTAACCACAGTCAACCCCGTCTCATTCTGAAACCTTTCTTTTTCAACCTGTGTTAAATTTTTCTCCAGTACCTTAGTCTTTAACTTATTCAGTTTAAATCCTGCCATTTGACCAAACTCTTGAATTATTTCCAAAACTCTTTTCGTACTAGCTTCTGGCTCTTGTAATGTAAGTACTAGGTCATCTGCAAATGCTCTCAATTTGTATTGTTTAGCTCCGACCTGGATCCCTTTAACCAACTGATCCCTCCTAATCATATTAAGCAAAACCTCCAGGACCGATATAAAAAGTAGAGGGGAGATAGGACACCCCTGACGTGTCCCTTTTTCAATCTTGAACTCTTCTGTAACCACATTATTTACAAATTTTGCTTTCTGTTCAGAGTATATTGCACCTATACCATTTTCAAACCCTTGGCCTACCCCCATCCCCCGGAGGTTCTTCAACATGAAACTCCAAGATATATTGTCAAAGGCTTTCTCAGCGTCCACAAATATCAAAACAGCCTTAGTGTTTATGTTCACTTCCAACTTCTCCAAAATGTCAATTATATTCCTTACGTTATCCGACAAATGCCTTTTCGGGAGAAAGCCCGCTTGGTCCCCATGAATCTCCTCCATCAAAACTCTTTTCAATCTCTTTGCTAAAATGTCAGCAAAGATTTTGTAATCCACATTTAGTAACGAGATGGGTCGGTAGTTCTTAAGTTGGGTCTTTTCAGTCTCTGTCTTTGGTATAAGTGTAATGTAGGCCTCCCTCCACGTATCGGGTGCCTTCCTCCCCTCCATGATCTCGTTGCAGACTTCCTTCAAAGGTTGTATCAACCCTTCCTTCAAAACTTTGTAATATTTGGAAGTCAGTCCATCCGGTCCAGGTGATTTGCCCAACGTCATACTTTGAATGGCATCTTCTATTTCCTGTGCTGATATCTCCTGGCTCAAAATAATCTTACTTTCCTGCGAAATCTTTTTCAGCCCATTTTTCTCGAGGAATTGTTGTATGTCCATTTCTTTCTGCGGCCCTTGTGTGTACAGTTGTCTAAAGTAGCTCTGAAAACAGTTCCTAATTTCCACTGGGTTGCATATGTTCTTTCCTTCCACTTCTAAGTTTGTTACCGTGTTGAGTTTTTGTCTCTTCTTTATTTGCCAAGCCAATAACTTGCCACATTTATCTGCAGATTCAAAAGTCTTTTGTCTCATTTGTTTAATTTTCCATTCTATTTCTTGATTCATCAGTTCCATATATTGTGTTTGATACAATTTAATTTCTCTTAAAATCTCTTGCGATTTTGGCTTCAGTCTTAGTTTCCTTTCCCCTTCCTTTATCTTTTCCAAGATTTTCTCTTTCCTCTCATTCTGCTTTCTTTTCTTTAATGAATTTTGTTGTATCAAAAACCCTCTCATCACGGCTTTACTTGCGTCCCATACTATTCTTTTTTCTACTTTAGTCCTTAAGTTGATTTCAAAATAATCTTTCAAAGTTTTTTGGGCCTTCTTGCAAATCTCCTCGTCTCTAAATAAGGTGTCATTCATTCTCCATCTGAAGGAACCAGTTGTTGTTTGCTTCATCACCATCTTAACTGCGTTATGGTCGGAGAAGGTTTTTGGGCAGATTTCCACTTTCTTTATGTTCGACGCCATACTGCTAGTCACCCAAATTTGGTCAATCCGTGTCCATGTCATTTTGGCTTCAGAAAAGAAGGTTCCCTCTCTTTCTAATGGGTGTTTTGTTCTCCAAATGTCAATCAAGTCCATATTGTCAGTCATTTCAAAAAAAGTTTTTGGTAGTCTTCCGTCTTTTGTGACTACCTGTCTTTGTGCTTTGTCCATATTTGTTGAAACTACTCCATTCATGTCACCCATCATGATTAAATTGTAATCCATATAGTCCATCAAAGTTTCATGCAACTTCTTAAAAAATTCTGCTTTCCCTTCATTTGGTGCATATATTCCCACTATCAAAAATTTTTCTCCTTGAAATTGAATTTCAATTGCCAAATATCTTCCTTGATCATCTTTAAAGATTTGTTTCGGTTGCAAATTTTCCTTTGCATAGATTACCACTCCTCTCTTTTTTACTCTGTCTGAAGATATAAATTCTTGTCCCAATCTCTTATTTATTAAAAATTTTCTATGTGCTCTTGTCACATGAGTCTCTTGTAAACAAATCAAGTCCAATTGGTCTTTCTTTAAAGCGTGAAATATGTTTTTTCTTTTTCTGGGATTATTCAAACCGTTACAATTCCAGGTTAGAAGTTGCAAGGCCATGATGGGGTTATTTGCTTCCTCCTACAGCTCCCAGTTGTTGTTCGTCTTTTGTCGGTGGTTCTGTGTCCGTATCTAGTGGTCCCTTACTTGAAGGGTGTCCTTGTCCTGGAAACGTCTCTTTCTGTAGGTCTTCTTCGTGTTCTCTCAAGAACTTGTCTTTATCACTCACTGTCTTTATTCTTCTTTTCTTCCCCTTGTATTTAAAAGACAAGCCTTGGGGAAACTCCCACCTGAATAGTATGTAGTTCCTTTTCAGCAGTGTCACCAAGTCCTTGTAATGGCCTCTTGCATCCAAAATACTTTTGGGAATGTCTTTAAAAATCTCAATGTGGAAATCTTCAATTCGAAGGGTTGTTTGATAGTGCAGGTTCAATATTTTGTCTCTCTCCTCCTTTGATCTTAAAGTTATCAAGCAATCTCTGGGTCTGTTCTTCCTCTGCCTTATTCCCAGCCTAAATGCACTCTCTATCTTGAATTCTTCCTTATTCAGCTCCTGCTTCCAAAAGTCAGAAAATTCTTTTGTCAAGTAATCCACCAAGTTGTCTCCTTCCTTTTCCGGCACAAGTCTGATCCTTAAATTTTTCTCCTTGCGTTGCATATCTTGCATAGAAAGTGCCAGCTCATACTCATCTAATTTCCTGTACACCGGTGGAAATTTTTCCTCGGCAGCAGTTGCAATTTCCTTAGCTTCCTCAGCTATCTTTCGTGTTGTCGATGAATCTTCCAGTAATTTCCCAATTGCTTCTGCATTGGAGTTCACTTTGTTCCCGAGGTCAGTTATGCTTTTAGTATTTAAATCAATTTTCCCAGAGATTTCCTCAATTTTCTTATTTGTTTCAGCGCCTTGCTTCTTTAGTTCCTCCAAAGAGTCATTTATTTTCCCCAATGCCTTTGCAAATGCTTCTTCTGAAGACATTATTTTCACTTTTGCCTTTGTGACAGCTGCAGTTCCGGAAGCCCCTGATATAGAGGCCCTTCTTTGCATAGAAAGATCGACTTTGTATTGTCTACCAGATCTCAAAGTTGTTTCTTGTGAGTCCTCTTTCTGTTTACCATCTGCCATAACAAAGTCTTTCACTCAAGGTCATTCCCACACTCTTAAGCTGTCAGAAAAAAAAATTCTCAGGTTTTAAGCTCCACTTGTTGCTGAAACTATTTCACAAGTCCTCTAGAGGGCGTAAAATCAGTTCTTTAACTTCGAATTGTTCCCACACCTTCCGAAAAACAAAAGCCCTCCTAGTCCCTTTCTTTGTAAAAGATCCAAATCAATAGTATCCTGCAGATATCTTACTGTGCAACAAAATAAGATGTTTCAAGTTGAGAGTAGCCAAAGTCGATATTACAGTTACTTTTTAACCTTATTGTAGCGACAGTCCTTAGCCGGTTCCTTTTCTCCGGCAGTCCGACCCCCAGGTAAAGGAGCAGCGGTAAACAGTTCAGTTTCTTTTAAATCAGGCAGGAAATCACTTTAAAGTCTTCTCCCCCCCCCTCCTGCCTTCGGGGGAGGGAGTTCTTTGCTTGGTGATGGATTTCTTAGTTCGCAAAACTCTCCTGTCAAAAAGTTACAGCTTAAATGCCTTTCGCTTTGATCTTGCTACAGAACGGAAAGCAGACTTCCT
Source organism: Podarcis raffonei (assembly GCF_027172205.1). NCBI lineage: Eukaryota > Metazoa > Chordata > Lepidosauria > Squamata > Lacertidae > Podarcis > Podarcis raffonei. The sequence goes on from NC_070607.1 coordinate 69,374,476, forward strand.
TTTTGATGCTTATCCGTCTCGGTGCCCAATTTCTTTAGTTTTGACGTCCAATTATATTTTAAAGCTCAATCCTACTCACGGAAAGTTGCTCTTTTTAGTCCAAATTCACCGGAAGAAGTCAGCGCTCTCCGCTAATGGCGACGCGGCTTCGCTTCGCAGGCTGGGTGAAAGCGACTCTCAGCACCGCTCCATACACCCTCCGCTGATCCGTAGCCTTTAAAAAGGCTATTTCACAACGTCGGGGGGGCGCAAAGGTGCCCGCCGAGTCTCCAGTTCACAGGCTACGCGCCTGTGATTTTTGGGGGTCCTCGCTCCGCCGTGGCTGCAGGACCCGAACCCACGAAGCAGATCTCTCCCGGAGCTCCGGGAGAAATCCGCCATTAAGCGCTGGCGCTAACCGGAAGAGAATGCTCTCATATTTGACCGTGGGTGAGTAGGTCTCGTGGTAATCCTGCCCTGGTACCTGTGAAAAACCTCTGGCAACCAATCTGGCTTTGTGTCTGACAACCTTGCCATTCTGGTCTGTCTTGGCCTTGAAGACCCATTTGCTGCCAACCAGTCTCATCCCTGGGACTACCGGTACCAGTTCCCAAGTTTGGTTCCTGTTCAAGGAATCAACTTCAGCCTTCATGGCATTTAGCCAAGGCTCAGCATCTTTAGAGGTTAACTCCTGAACCTCTTTGAAGCTTGAAGGTTCCCACACCTTCTCTGAGCTACTAAGAACAGCAGTTGCTGTCTTAGCAAACTCATCAGCAAATCTCTTTGGAGGTTTGCCTTTGGTCGCCCTTTCAGACCTGCGAACCAGACGCAAGTCTTCTGGACTCATCTCCTCCTTCTTAGGAGAAAAGTGACCAATGGTGAACAGTGGTTCTTCCAGTTCATTGTCAGACTCATCAGATGGTCTGACTGAGGCCTTTGCGCTCTTGTAGTCTGCTGTGTCATCACTGTCACTGACAGCAGCAGCAGCGCCGCCCACTGAACTGGAATCCGAACTCTGATCATCATCATCATCATCCTCATCCTCAGTTTCCTCAGCTTTCTCAGCATGATCTGCTTTCTTCACATCACCTTCATCCTCCTCTGGGTAACTCTGGAAAATTCCCACATTTTCCCCCCACTTAGGATTGTACTCAACACTCCTTGTGAACTTTATGGATTTAGAGTTAGTCATCCATACCCTGTATGCACCTTTTTCGTACCCCATGAACAAACCATGTGCCCCACGCTTCCCAAGCTTGTTGCTTTGTGGGGTGTGCACCCACATGTCAGAACCAAAGATTCTCAAGTGCTTGACATTAGGTTTCTTACCAAACATCTTCTCATAGGGAGTGCAGCCAATAGGTGATGACAGTCTCCTGTTAAAAGAATAAACAAAATTCGCCAAAGCCTCCCCCCAGAACTTCTCAGGGAGGTTGGCATCATGCAACAAGGTTTTTATCCCTTGCAGCAACGTTTGATTTGCTCTCTCCACAAGCCCATTCATCCATGGCGATCTAGGCGTTGACAAATCATGCTGGATTCCCTTCTCAGTCAGGAAAGCTTCAAACTGCTGAGAAGTGAACTCCCCGCCTCGATCAGTAAACAGACAACCAATACGTTTACCGTGAGCATTCTCCAACCAAGCACAGAATGCCTTGAACTTAGGAAATGCTTGCGATTTCTGCTCGAGCATAAACACATGAATGTACCTGGAAAAAGAATCAATTAGAACCATGAAGTACCTTGCTCTACCCAAAGAGGGCGCTAGAGGCCCAACCAGGTCTGCATGAACTAGCTGGTAGGGTTTGGAAGCCTGCCTGCTAGACTCCTTGCCTTTTGGAGCAACCTTCACCTTGTTCTCTGCACAAGATACACATTTCATGTGATATTTACAAGGTTTGATGTCCAAACCTTCAACCAACCCAGGCATCTTGGCTAGCGCTTGCCAAGAGAGGTGACAAAATCTGTGATGTGCATCATGAATGCATCCTGCATGAAGAACCTTGTTAGTTTGTGCAACACAACAAGAATCAGCATTAGACATAACAGCATTGTCATCATAAGTTAGACTGAACAAACCATCCATCAACTTTGCATGCAAAATGTCCTCTTTGCCTTTTCTGATGACACAGACAGTCCTCTTGAAGGAAACCTCAAAACCACGCCCAGTCAGCTGTGGTACACTAATCAAGTTGTCCGCAGCTCCTGGAACAAAAAGTACATCTTTGATGGTAGTATTCAGACTTGCAAGTTTCACAGTCCCAACTCCTGCAGCTTGCAAAGTCCTTCCATCAGCCAGCTGGACCTCTCCATCTTGAGGTGTGAAGGAGATAAACAGATGGCGGTCTTTGGTGAGATGGCTCGTGCACCCAGAGTCAATAACAAACCTGGCCTTGGCCTTGTTTCCCACCGGCGTGGGCTTTTGCAGCTTGCCTTTAGCCTTTGGTGAAGCTGTGCCAGCAAACATAGCCTTGTTTTCCACTGGCGAGGGCTTTTGCAACTTGCCCCCCTGCTCCTGGCCATCAGACGTGCCTTTAGCCTTTGGTGGAGCTGTGCCAGCAAACATAGCCTTGTTTTCCACTGGCGTGGGCTTTTGCAACTTGCCCCCCCGCTCCTGGCCATCAGACGTGCCTTTAGCCTTTGGTGGAGCTGTGCCAGCAAACATAGCCTTGTTTTCCACTGGCATGGGCTTTTGCAACTTGCAAAGGTTGCTGACAGGCTGTAAGTCTTTACCTTTTTTAATAAAGCACCAGAACTGATCACTCTGGTGTTTTGGGCCACCTTCTTTGGTATCCCTACACCCAACAACTTCCCAGAGCTCTCCTCTGGGCCTGTGGTTTGGAACAATTCATGAATGTATTTATTTGAAATAAATAATACACACAGCCTTTCAGGGTAAAGCTCCACTCACCCCAAGGGAGAATTTAGCTTTATGTACTGTTACTTGCCACCCCAATCTCCACAAGCCATGCAAGATTCCAGGGGTTGCAGGCGCACTTTACCCCAGGCTTATGTTTCCTCTTGGACAATGAGGCACAGCAGTGACTGTGGTGTCTTTATGAACCTGAACTTGGATAAAGGAAAATCCCACCATCACACCCCAAGAGGGTCCCTTGCTTTTCTCATAGGAGCAGCAGGTTTGGGTCTGCAAGAGAAATAAGGCATGTTTTGTGTCTTTGTTACTGCTTGTCCCAACTATCCTACATGGTGCTCTGCCCCCTTGCCCCGCTGCCCATCACTGCTAACCCAGTGGGAGGGAATCTGTTGTTCCCCCCCCCCCCAGCCTATGTCACCCATCCTGAAATCCTAAAACCAAATCCCTTTGGTTTCTGCCCACAGCTAGATGAGGGGCTCCACCCCTCCTTGTCTGGTACATCTTCACTCTCTTGATGGCTTCCTTGATGGGTCAATGTCTGGCCAGCACCAGCTATTGTTCTTCCAATGGCCCCCATCCAGCTAGCTCTGCTGAGCTGGCCTGGCTCCTAAACCAAATCCAGCAGGTTTTTTTGTGTTTGGCACAGTTTAATCAAGCCTTGATTATTTATAATTTTTACTAATTCCAGGATTTATGGGTGACTTGCACCCTGGACTCTACCCCCCAAAACGTATAGCAGTACATTTCATTCCATATTATTTACATTACAATCTACTTGAATTGTCTCTTGTCAAGGCTCCTGAATATATTACTTTGACCCATCCATCTGTATGGCTATACCAGTCAATCCACCAAAGTTGTTTCCAAACTTTAAACCTACCCCTACCCTGGCGCCACCTCTTTCCTTGGATCCATTGCCTCAGTCTGTTTTGTAGTTACGTTGGAAATATTTTGGAATTTCAGCAGCACTTCTTTCAGGTGTGGTTCTGTTTTTTGGAGCCCATGAAATCTGTATGATAGGCAGTAATCAAGTACGGTAAGTCATGGGGCTGGGTGGAGGGAATTTATCCCTCTCAACTTTGATGACTAAACATTGAATGAAAGTTTAATTCTTCAAATAATTCTGATATTATCTCTTTCCCAGGCCAGTACTTTGAGTTTCGTTTCTCCTGGACAATTTTCCCTACATTTCAGTTTCCTGGAAATCTGGGCAAAATTGTCTGGTGTACATGTCCATACAGACTCAGCTATGTTGTGACTAGAACCCAATAATTTAGGTGTATCCAGTCTTTATCCCTGTTCCCTCCCTTCTTTAAACAACTGACAGAAAACTGCTTTTGAACCCTGGGCATCTGGTTGTCAACTATGAGAATACGATGCTGGACTAGAGCCACCTTTGTCCTGATCCAGCAGTGCTCCTTTTATGTTCTTAAAGAGCCGGTTTAACTTGTTCCATTAGACAGATTTGTAAAAATGTTTCCAAAGTTGAAGATCTCTAAATGTATTTTTGCATCAATGGAAATTGGTATTTTTAAATATATGGGATTCAAAAGGAAACATTGGGTGTTCTGAAGCTGAACATTAGTGCAATTCCAGCAATATGTATGACCCAGTTGTGAACTACTGTAGGGTACAATGAGGAGAAAGAGAAGTACAGTAGTACATCATGTTACGAAACCCTCTGGTTCATAGCTGTCAACTTTTCCCTTTTCTTGTGAGGAATCCTATTCGGAATAAGGGAATTTCCCTTTAAAAAAGGGAAACGTTGACAGCTATGCTCTGGTTATGTAAATTTTACGTTATGAAAGTGGCAACAAAGAACTCTGCATTACATCCATATTTAGCTCTAGTTAATGCATGAAGGGGTTAAGATCAGAGAGTAAGCTGTTCTGCCAGAATTAACTAGCTCACACACCCCTCATCTTGGGAGAAGGGGTTACTGAAGGCCTGTTTATCTCTCTCCATAGCAGCTACATTTCTCTGGTCCTTCCTCCTCTCAACTTCTGGGGAAATAAGCCATCTGAAAAGTGTGATAAGGGGAGAAGATGGAGAGGTGGAGAAAAAGCTCTGTGGCCTTCCCTTATCTGTGCCTATTCAAGCTTCCTCCCTCCCTCCAAAAAACAACACAGAACCACCCAGCATTGACACAGAAGCCACATGCCACACAAGCCACCTTGACAGGAGGACTGCCATCACGTGATTCCCGGCCCTGGCAGGTTTCCTCCTATATAAGGCAAAGCTGGGTCGCTCATTCGCTCCCGGTGTCCCTGCCTGGAAGCCGAGGTCGATGTCGAGCGGGAACGGGGAAGGAGCCTTCAAGCGGTCCCGGCCCGCCAGCCCGGGCGACGGCTTCCACACGCCGGAGAAGCGCGTCTCCGTCTGCCGCGCCCCGGATCCCCGCGGGAGTCACCCGCGGGACTGGGGCATCGAGCAGGTGTGCGAATTCCTGCGAAGCAGCGGCTCCGAAGACCCGGAGTTGGTGCGCTACTTGCGAGGTAAGGGGGGGGGGCGGGACGAGCGGGACCGGAGAGCCGCTTCGCCTGCGCAGGCTCGTTGCGCCGGGAAGACTATAGTCATCTTTCAAGCCGCCGTCGTCGTCCTCCTCTTCGTTGTAGCCTGACTGAGGCGACGCTGCTGCTGCTGCTGCTGTTTCCTCTCGAGCGATTCCCGCTTCCTGACCCCGTGAGGAGAGGAGGTTATGAAGCGGATTGCAGAGCCGGGGCATAACGGGCTCCGTCGCCTGAGGGCGGGCTTGGCTAGTCGTGGCAGGATGGCTTGTTCCGAAGTCAATGGTCATAGGGTTGTTGTTGTTTTATTGTTATTAATTGAATTTATATACCACTCTATACTCAGAGCAGTTCACAAAATAAAATCAAGATATAAAGCCGCAAAATACGTAATAAAAATAAAAACGGCAACTCAATAACCCCCCCAAACCCCCACATTTTAAAAGGGCTGTGTCTTAAGTCTACTCGGGAGTAAGGTCTAAGTGTGTTTAGGGTTGCTGCCTTAAATCCCCTTTTCCTTTTAACTTGGGTTGTATTTATTTATTTGATTTATACGCCACCCTTCCTCCCAAAGGAGGAGCACTTCTTTCTCAAACAAGCCTTTTAGCTAAAAAGGATTGCAAGCCACCCCAGTCTGACTCAAATAACTCTACTCTGGCCTTTTGTCTTTCCAACAGGGAGGTAGACCCACCTGTTTGCCCTCTGGCACAGAGCCCCTGCTCTGCTTTGTTACCTTAATGACCCATCTTTAGCTGTCCATTGGCAGTACAGGAATCTTTGTGCATTAACCAGCATTGATATGTTCTGTCTCTACTTGTAATGTTCTCAAAAAATAAGGAAATAACATCAGAGGCACATATTCTAGTGGGGGAAAGATATATGCACCAAGTATGTATCAGAGGATCGCCAAAGCATGTGCCATCAGGACACAACATCAAAGCTAGAAGTCAGGTCATTCATTTATTCAGATCCAAAAATCTCCCACATTACTTTTCATGCATGCACTTTTGGGTTGGGGCAACTGGCTAAAATGTTTTAAAATATTTTGAAGGGTTCTAATTTTGGTTCCTCTGTTTTCTTTTTGTTGGGTTGATGTTGGTTAAATGTTTAGTTGGGGTTGGCAGTTATTTTAATTTGGGTATAACTGTAAACTGTTTATTATTGTTATTATGTTATTAGGAGGCTAATTAGGTTAGTTACCTTATGCCCAGTGCAAAATATTTCAGGTTGCACCAAAGCATACTTGCAGAAAAGAAATACTGGCAACTCTTCATGTGAAAGTAGGAATGAATACTGGCTAGTGGTGGTTACAGAACTTCCACTACCCCCTATTTGTCTAAGTAATACCAAATACAGTGGTACCTCTACTTACGTACACCTCTGGTTACGTATCCTTTGGGATATTCACGCAGAAAATCCGGAAGCATTTTTTCTGGGTTTTGCCATGCGTGCATGCGCAGAAGCCCTCTACCGCACCATGCGCATGCGCAGAACAGGCACCTACAGTAGTGAAAACCTTGGGATCTGACTGGAGCTCCAGAACGTATCCCGTCCGCACCTGGAGGTACCACGGTAAAGCTTCTACTGATGATATGATTCTATAACATATTAGATACAGCTGTAGGGCCATCTAGTCCAATCCCCTGCCATGCAGGAAACATACCGTATTTTTCGCCCTATAGGACGCACTTTTTCCCCTCCAAAAATGAAGGGGAAATGTGTGTGCGTCCTATGGGACGAATGCAGGCTTTCGCTGAAGCCTGGAGAGTGAGAGGGGTCGGTGCGCACTGACCCCTCTCGCTCTACAGGCTTCAGGAAGCTATCCGCAAGCCTCGCTCACCCGGCGGGAGGTCCCGCCGGGCGCGCTAGGCTCGGGGCGGCAGCCTGCAGCCCGAAGCACAGGGGCGCTGTGGAGCACGCTCCGTGCTTCGGGCAGATGTCCGCAAGCCTCGCGCACCCGGCGGGAGGTCCTGCCGGGTGCGCAAGGTTTGGGGCGGCAGCCTGCAGCCCAAAGCACGGGGCGTGCTGCGGAGCACACCCCGTGCTTCCAGCAGATGTCCGCAAGCCTCGCTGTACACCGGGCTCGCAAGGCTTGCAGGCAGCAGCCTGTTCTGGGGGCTGGGGTCGGGGGAAGCTCGGGCTTCCCCCGCGCCAGCCCCACGCCTGGGGGGAAAATAAATTTTTTTTCTTTATTTCCCTCCCCAAAAAACTAGGTGCGTCCTATGGGGCGGTGCGTCCTATGGGGCGAAAAATATGGTAATTAAAGCATCCATGACAGATGGCCATCCAACCTCTGCTTAAAAACTTCCCATGAAGGCAAGTCCACCTTGTAATTGGAGTAATTGCCTGGTAAAGGGTGTGATGCACAGTGGGCGGCAGCTGGATAGGGAAAACAGGAAAATTCAATGGTGCTACATTCTAAGCTGTCTTTCCACTCATAAAATACTTCTCTGGACCCAATAATTCAGAATAACACAGTTGCTTAACGTTTCTCATTTTTCTAGTGATTTTCATTTGTCATCTGCCCTGAAAATTTTTAATTATCAAGAATTTCAGAAACATAAATATTAAGAGTAACAAAACAAGCTAACTGTTGTCTCCTTAATTCCTCAGGAAAAAAATTTCCTGGTTCAACTTTATTTTACCTCACTGAATCAGAACTTGAAGAAATGGGAATTGGGTAAGGGAAACTTAAATCTATTGACGTTTGAATTTGGCTGCAATCCTATATTTACTTCCCTGGGAATTTAGTGGGACATACTTCTGAATAGTCATACATAGGATTGGACTGTTTGTGTTTCTAATTCCAAATGGATCATTGCTATATTTAGTGCCTACCTTGAGCTTTGTACATTTGCTAAAGAAATACAGGTTAGTGACCCTGATCTTTTATCAGCAGAGGAGGAGTGAAGCTGCCTCGATTTCAACAGTGGTTCACATTAATCTGCAGTTCTGTTGTAACGAAGATTTAATGTGACATGCAAACCAAGCCAGTGTGTAAAGCATTTTAATGAAATCAGGAAACTGAAACAGGACTTGAACTTGCCATATTGTGTTACATAATTATTGCAACATTAATCATCATAACAATGGATGTTACTTTTCTTCTCTGCGATCTCACACTTGACAGATGTCACTAAAACTGTATTGAAAGAATACCTTTAATATTACCATAACACCTCTATTCATACACAATTTATGAAAAACACCTTTTTACACAGAGGGCTACTGGAATATTGTGCAGTTTTTGGTAATCAAACATATTTGTTGTTTATGATGCAGAAATGCACCCCTTCCAGACAGATTTATGGCACTGCATAACATGCTAAGGTTTAGTGAGATGGCACAGGTTTCCAGAGAGCTGCTTATAGCCACTTTCTCCTCCAAAATTCTTTTTGTTGCCATGCTGTCATAAGTCAAAATTTTGCTTAGCATGTAATCCAGATCAGGGCGCATGGTTAACCTCTCTACTCCCTAACTATTTGCTGGTGGTTAGTTAGGTGAGAGGTTAACCATGAGCCCTGGTTTGGATTACATGCTAAGCAAAATCTTTGCTTAGGCCATCGTGGTACAACAGCAAAAAGGACTGGGAAGGAGTAAAGAAACTGTGAGGTTCTCTGCAGTAGCCTGCATTTTTGCACACTCTCATTAAACAAGGTTTACCTTTGCATGTTGTTTAGATGAGCTTTCCTAGACAAAACCACCATCAAATTAATGAAGCAAATATATGTTGGTGACTGTGTGTGCAGAAACAGATGCACAAATAATGGAGCCTGTACATGAAAATGGTGTATAGTCATCTTCTTTTCTACCACAATGGCAAATATTGAGCACAGATTATATCTTGGAGAAAGTATGTTTTAAAACCACTACAGTTTGACATCTGAATAAATCTTCATGGAATTGGTAGAGTTTAAGAGTATTATTGAAACCTTATCTTTAACGCTGGAGGGTCCAGCGGTCCGCCTGACCCCGTGGGCAGAGGGGAGAAACTACTCCAGAGACGTCTTGGTCGGAGAAAAGAGATTTATTTGGAAAAACAGCATGCTGGGGCAACCAGCAGAATAGCTTCTGCAAAACTGGCTGCACCAAAGTACACATCAGCAAACTCTCTTATACTTAGAAAACACCCTTCCTTTCTTAAACTCCCCCAAAACCTTCTCCAATCAACTGGCAAGCTTTCAACTTATTTCCTTATATGGCATATAGGTATTTGGCTAGCTAAGCCCCCCTCCCTCCCCTGTTTGTGTGTTCTTCTTCTCTTGCGTTACTGCAGCAGGAAGCATGTGCAGAAAACGGCCCCTTGCCCTGTCTGACCAAATACGGTAAACAGATGCAGTTTCTGCTTAGCTGGCAAGCACAGGAAATGGCCTCTTACAAATTTAGCAATATTGCTGCTGTTTGCTAGCGACTGCAAAGCAAGATTAAGAGAGGATTTACTTAGGAATTTACTCAGGTACAAGGTACAAAGTGCAACCCCTATACCTCTCCCTTCATTATGGTCCAGATCTTTTGAAGATCTTTTACTGAAAACTTTAAAAAATGCTTGCAGTGAACAGTAGCAATTAACTTAATATTAGCGTCCACTACATTATTTAATAAAATATGGAATGGTCAACTTATACTTGATAACTTTCAGGACCGGAGTGAGACTGAAGCTTCTGAATTGTCTGAGCAAACTGGGACAAAGGCATGTTGACATAATGAAGGTGAGAGAAGCATTTGCACTAATCTGAAAGCAATGTTAGTCTATTTTTGAAGGTGGTATTGAGCTATCTGCTTTTTTTCTCGATTGGGATCGGTTTTCCTTCTCCTAGATCAACTACATTCCCAGGTTGATGAGGTCCATCTGCCCCTCACTTCCCTCTACATCATGTGCAGTATCCAGCTTCTTGACTGTTGGACCTGTTGGTCTTGCCGCTAAATCTGCCGGAGCTCATCTTGGCATACAGGGGCAGCCATATATGCTTTTTGTTATCCAGTGATTGTCCCAACTTTGTGTATAGCGAAAGCAAGTTAAAGCTAAAGCATTTTCTTCTGCTGCTTTTCATATATCTGCAATAGTTTTACATTTTGTTTTACATCTTCCAGGTATTTAATGACCCGATTCATGGTCACATTGAAATGCATCCCCTTCTTGTTCTGATCATTGACACACCTCAATTTCAGCGTCTAAGATACATTAAACAATTGGGTGGCACTTATTATGTTTTCCCAGGAGCATCGCACAACCGTTTTGAACATTCCCTTGGGTAAGGCACAAGTTCTTTTTGCAGATCTCTGTTTTTCTTGAACTGGTATACGCCACCACTCAGGTTACTGCAGACTGGTTGTGCCTCTGAACATGAGTAACTGCATTTTCATTGAATTCCACAGTAACCTATCGTAAAACAAAAACCCTGCTACTTGTAACAGGGAGTCCTTGGAGCACACCACAATCGCCTAACCTTTACTTTCTTAGGTTCAGATCGGGGTCACAAGCAAGAGACTTCAGAGCAGGACATAGAAGCAAAATAGCAGCCAGTAGGCCTGATCTTTATTTTTGCAACAAGACTTTCCACTACAGTAGTACCTCGGGTTAAGTACTTAATTCGTTCCTGAGGTCCGTACTTAACCTGAAACTGTTCTTAACCTGAAGCACCACTTTAGCTAATGGGGCCTCCTGCTGCTGCTGCACCGCCGGAGCACGATTTCTGTTCTCATCCTGAAGCAAAGTTCTTAACCTGAAGCACTATTTCTGGGTTAGCGGAGTCTGTAACCTGAAGCGTATGTAACCCGAGATACCACTGTACTACAAAGATGAAGCAGACAGAATTCCTGATCAGTGGGTTACATCAGTATTTCAAAGTTTCCCATAATACATATTGGGATACATCACTGTCCCTGTCACTCAAATATAGTCTTTCACACTTACTCCAACACAGTACAAAGGAAAGTATTTACAGTTTCCAGGTCCCTGAGTCAAGTCAAATACACCCCTTTGTCTTGAGGCTTCATCCCACTATGGGGTGGTTAGGCATTGTGATTGAGATGATTATCTGTCTGAAACCCTTGGGGCAGAATATCACCAGTCATGACTCCTTGGGAAGGCCCTGCAGACTCACTTCATTTATTATGAATTTCTAAAGTTAGCCCATTGAGCCAGTCCATAGATAGAGGCTTCATTAGGGAAAGCGTTCCTTGGTTTTAGAACGGTTTCAGTTTAAGAAAGAACTTCCAGAACAGATTAAGTTCATAAACCAAGGTGCCACTGTATGTTGCTGTTTTCTCTTAACACTAGAGGATTTCATTTGACAGGTGAAAGGCAGGGAAATGTGTGTGAGTGAATGGTTTGTTAATGTCTCTGCCTGTGGTGGTGGTGGGGAGGTCTCTCACCCCCCCTTCCAATTTCCTAGTAACATATTTCCATATCTTTAAAAGTTAGAAGTGCCCTTCATCTCATATGCTGGTGTGTTCAATATTTGGTTTCATGGGGCTGTAGGCTCACCAAACCCAAAGTCAACTAATAAGCAGATTTTCCGACACTGAGTTTTCCTACTAAAACTCACGAATGAAAATAAATGCTATTTGCTTAGAAAGAGCTGTTTCCTTCCTTCCTTCCTTCCTTCCTTCCTTCCTTCCTTCCTTCCTTTGAATGCACTTCACTGGTGGATAGAGAGGTTTGCTGATGTGGAATTCTTCCTTACCATCCCAAGTGACTGTAACTTTAAAAAAAAATAAAAAAATTAAGGCAGCATTTTATGAAATTTGCAGGCATAGTAAGAGAGGAAGTTTAGTTGCATTTCCTCCCCTAGCTTATTTTAAGCAATTTCAGCCAAAGAGATGTTTTTTTCTCCAGTCTTAGCACTAAGCATCACAGCACTGAAATCAGAGATGGACCACAGCCTGCCTTTTAAGAGTACAAAGCAGCTCCCCCCCCCTTCACTCCAGTGCTGGTGGGGGTGGGGAAAGGCTGCCTTTTAACTTCCACAGATCCTTCTCTGCAGAGTAAAAAAGCAGCCTTTATGGTCATTCTACCCTAGTGCTGGGAATGCTGATTTTGTATGTGTGCACATTTATACCTGCGTGTTTGTGTGTGAGTGTATGTTTGAGTTTTGGACTGCATGTGTGAGAGAATGAAAATGTGTGCTATGTCCTGTATGTCAAGTGAATGTGGGTGTTTGTGGGTGGTATGCGTGCATACCTTGGTCAAAGCCATCACTGGCATGTGGGCCTTGGAGATGTGGCTGACCAGCAATGTGGTCCTTGGATATAGGTTTGCAGTTCACAAGCTAAGTAAGTTTAGTGGTATTTCACAATATATAATGTGGGGCAAGTATTTATTTTATTTATAAAACAAAGAACTGGAGAACTGAACCTTTTACCTTCTTGCAACAGGGTCTGCCATCTAGCAGGCCGTTTGATCGAGGCACTGCAGAAGCGACAACCAGAGTTGGACATCAACCATAGGGATATTTTGTGTGTTCAGATCGCTGGTCTTTGTCATGATTTGGGTAAGCCACTTCCCAAATATCTTAATGAAGTGATTGGTGCATGCTAGGTAAATAAAAGTACTATGCCATTCTAAAATATTTAGATAGGAGCTGGATTTGGGGCAGGTGATTTTTGCTGTGAAGTATTGGTTTAAACTTTTAAGTTTCTAAACTAAGGACAAGATTAACCTAACCAGCCCTGTCCGTGGAAGGCCTGCTCAAGGTCTTCCTCTTGTGCAACAGACCTGCCCCTCCTTTCTTTCCCCACATATCTCCCCACCACAAAAAAGCATTGGCTCTGGAGGAGTTGGGAGAACCCCCATAACACTGCATGAAGGAGGAGGCATCATTCTTTCTGGCTAGCTGGAATCTTGCACAAATATAATGTTTGGAAGAGTATGGCACTGAATTTTATCCTAGGATATTTGCAGAACAGCGTCCTCTTGTTTGAACTGCCATGTGCTCTTTGAACATGTTCCATCTCCAGCTGAGGTGATGTGTGAGAAGGCCTTCTCAGTGATACCACCCAGGTCCTGCAACAAATTACCCTCAGAGGTTGACTTCCTCTCTCTCTGTTTTCTAGGGCCAATAAGAGACACTAATATTCCAGTGGGAATTTGCTTAGAATTCTTAAAAATGTTACCTACTCCATGATTTATATTTTGTTTTTATATTTCTTGTGTGGTTGTTAGAAACTCTGGGGGAAGCACAAAGGGTAGCCTGGTCTAATGGACTGAAAGTTTAGTCTCTGGCTTGGTATTACAAAATGGTTTTATTATGGTTAAAAAAAATACCAGAATATACTGAAGATGTGTGTCTGTGCATCTGTCCACACGCACGCACGCACGCACGCATACACACAAACGTTTGCCACACAAATGAATTGCATAATTCTTATCTTCAGGTCATGGACCATTTTCACACATGTATGATGGAAGGTTCATCCCTCGTGTTTGTCCAGGAACTGCATGGAAGGTGGGTATGCAACCAGTTAATACTGCCTTCTTTTTTAAAGAGAAAGCTGCCTTGCCTAAAAATATGTTAACCACATTTAACAATTATAGTATTAGACCCAGACATTTCCTGAAGTTTTTTGTGTTTTTTTTAAAAAGTTACCATATTGGTGAAATATAGTCACTAAAATTCCTACTGTTTATCTACCACTCTCTTCTGCCTTAGTCAGACCCCACCTGGAGCACTGTGTCTAGTTCTGGGGGTTGAGGGAGTTGGGTATGTTTAGCCTGGAGAAGAGGAGACTGAGAGACAGTATGATAGCCATCTTCAATTAACTGAATAGCTGTCACATGGGACATGGAGCAAGCTTGATTTCTGTTGCTTTAGCGGGTCGGACCTGAACCATTTGATTCAAATTACAAGAAAGAAGATTCTGACTAAACATGGAATGGACTCACTCAGAAAGTGGTGAAGTTCATTGGAGGTTTCTAAACAGGTTGCATGACCATCTGTCGGTGATTGTTTACCTGCTTTGCAAGAAGTTGGACTAGATGGCCCTTGGGGTTCCTTCAACCCTACAATTATTTGAATTTTCTCAGTCCTTTCTTCTCACAGAGATTATGTTCCATTAACCTTTCTAGGGTCTTCTTTCAGTGGCCTCTCTGCTTTGTTTGCTGTTCTAAGTACTTTCTATTTTCAGCCATCTCAGGTTATTGAACATTCCATTGCTTATCAAGAATTAGTGATTTCAGCAGCTGAGCTGCAGCAAGAATGTGAAACTAGGAAACAACTCTTCTCCCCCCTGCTGGTATTTGTTTGCTATTGCAGCAGTGGGAGATCCAGCATTATGCTTGAATGAGGGAACCTGATTTAAAGAAACTCTGGCTTCTTTAACAAGCTAGTTAAATTTGCTTTTTATGGCACTTTAAATATTCTGTTTTAAACCAGAATCCCTGGATAAAATCTGACATTAAGCTGGGATTTTGCAGAAGTGAAAATGAACTCTGTTCAAGCTCCTGTGAGGGGAGCAGGAGCACACACACACACAATGCTTTGCTTCAGGCTCATCCACCTGACATTAAACCATGGCGTAATGTTGTCTTAATGTTTTTGTATACAGTTATGATGGCTTGTTTTGACAGCATATGCTTTGATTAATAATAATTAAAACCTCCTTTTTTGCAGCATGAAGATGCTTCTGTTAAGATGTTTGAACACTTGATTGATTCCAATGATCTAAGACTAGTCTTGGAGTATTATGGTCTCAAGCTGGATGAAGATATAGACTTTATCAAAGAGCAGATAGCAGGACCCATTAAGACTGAAAAAAGCAGTAGTTCAGTAAGTCTTCTGCTTTGTAAATACTGTGCAATTTAATGGAATATAATGCTTAATAGCATCTTTTTTGAAGGAAAATTGACAGGTGTTGCATGTGGGAGATTCCTTTTTTTATTTTTTGAACCATTGGTTGTTGAGCTTTTTATAGATCTTGAAAGAGGGGCCATAGTTCAACAGCAAAGCATATGCTTTGTGTTCAGAAGGTTCCACTCTGTTCTACCATTTCCAGTTCAAAAATGCACGGCAGCAGAGCTGGTTAATGCTTCTGCATGAGGCTTTGGAGAATCGTTATGCGTTAGGGTAGATCAAAGAATGATCTGAGCTGCTTCATACTTCATGCAATTCTGTGCATGTCTATGCAGATACAAGTATTGCTGAGTAAGCTTGCAAAAGACAGAGGTGCATCTAATGGTTCCCTTCCTTTTGGATGAAGGGAATATTTGCAAGTGACACAATAATAGGTGACCCTGCAGTTTATCTTGGAGAGCAGCAAAAGGCGCACCATTTGCTTATCCTGATATTTGGATAAAAGTGAATTTTTATTCAATAAATATTTTTCTGTGAACAACTTTTAAAGAGTTAACTTCACAAAGTGATGTACAAGTATAAAAATGGCAGCCACCAAAATAATGCAGAATATGTTAAAAACAGCCAAACTTTTTACAGTAATCATCTTTAAAAGCCACCACAAACGCAAGCGCACTATAAATCAAATAGTAATACTGTTTGTGCAGCCCAGTTCAAATTAACTGTTAAAAGTGACTGAGGGGAAAATGGGTTTCCAGGGTTGGATTCAAAATATAAAGCTGGAGTTTGCCTAATATCACATGGAATTGAATTTCCTAAATGTGCTGCTGTGGCCAACAATGTCCTGTTCCGTGTGCTTGCCAATCTGATTGAAACCAGTTGTCCAGGAAGGAGTAGTACTACTTAGACCCAAACCAGACAATTGACTGATAAGAATACCATGGTCAACAGTTCAGGAGAACCAATAGGACTGTGCTCCTTGCATTCATATTCCAGTGTACGTTAATTACCTGGCTCGCCAAGGTTGTTTCCATCACAAAACTAGGCTGTGATTATTAGCTCCACCAATTTTTATCTCTTATTAGTAAAGTATTGGCAGTTATCAATTAATCTGTTCCAGCATGTGCAAAGAGTTCTTAGAACCCTGCTTCCTTGCCAGTTTGGTGCTCAGAGTAGATTGCTATATTGTAATGTATTATTTGCTTTTGGGTATTTCCACCCCTTTCTCCAGTGGCCTTACCATGGGCGACCTGAAAAAAAAGGCTTTCTTTATGAGATAGTGGCCAACAAAACAAATGGCATCGATGTTGATAAATGGGATTACTTTGCCAGGTATGGACTTTGCTCATTTTAAAGCGTTTGGAAGATTTCTGTTATAGAGAAACAATAATGGAAATATTTTACCTATAAAGTGACAAACCAATTAATGGAAGATCTTAATGGTCCAACTTAAATGGGATATATATCTATCATTAAGAACTCTTTATCTTTAAATACTATATGGTATCATACTATATAAACCGTATGCTAAGTATGTTGGTTAACTTTGTATTTTGTTATATTGAAAACTAATAAAAATACATGAAAAAATATTTCTAAGTGAGAGAGTCATGTGTACAGTATGAGCAGGATATAGACTATGAATGAGGAACCTGTGTCACACCAGATGTTGTACTCCAGCTCCCATCAACCTCAGCCAGGATGGCCAATGGTTGGGGATGGTTCAGCAACATCTGGAGGGCCCAGGTCCCCCACCTCTCATATAGAGAGATACCTAGCCCAGGTATTTCTCCGTGTACATGTACTCCATGTACTTTCTATGATTTTATTCTATGGTCTTGTGTTGTTGTAAGCCGCTGTGATATATTTTTATGATGCAGGGCATATGAATACTTTTTATAAATAAATTCAGTATCTATAAGCAGCTGCTGGGGGTGACCTCTACAAAATTTGGGGCAAGGCAGCACCATATGCTAATGATACCCAGCTGTTTTTCTGTAACATATGAACCAAGAGAAGTCATGCATGTTTAAAATCGGTGCCTGGGCTAGATGAGGGCTGGATGGAAACCCTATGGATGGGCTGTTCAGCAGTTCTGATGGGTTTGCATTCCCTCTGGGGCTGCTCCTAGATCCATTGCTGTCACTAGAGGCTCAAGTGACCTCTGTAGCTCATGGTGCCCACTACCAACTTCGGTAGGTTTACAAACTACAACTGTTTCTGGATGAGGAGAAGAAGCAATCCTTGTTGGAGATAGCAACCACTCCCTGGAATACTCTGCTTTGGGCAATTCAAAAGGTAGAGATCATAATGGCCCTTGAACAACTTTTCCGAACATGTTTCCTATGTTTTCCTGGACTCTGTCTGACTCTTAGTTTTTAATTTTTTTGCTTTGTGAAATACAGCTGTGTTCTGTTTTTATCCCATGTTTGTATTTTTGTTGTTTTTATGGAAACCACTAACATTTAGCAATATTTTTCAAACTAAACAGTGACTTCGTTCTCTGGTTTAAGGCTCTTGGTTTTTCCAGGAGAATTCTAAGCCAAACTATGGCTTAGTGCAGCAGAACAGCCAGGGAGGAGCAAAGCAGTGGCAGGTTCATGCTAAACCATAATTTGTCTGAAGATAATTGCAGTTGCTATTATGGAAGTGTGTCTGGAGATTATATATCTGTATTTTGGGAATGTGAAAAAATAGAATCCTTTGGCAATTGATTTTTAAATTATTAATACATTGAGTAAATTGCTGGATATATAGTCTCAAAGAATCCCCTGAGAGTCCTTTTACATTATTTAAAGGTGAGGTCCCCAGTGGAGACATCTTCCTGATCCCTCCCCCTAATTTTAAAATGTCCCCCCCCCCAATTCGTAATTGAATGACCTTACCTCCTGCCTGTTTCTGGAATATATTTAGGGATTGTCACCATCTTGGAATCCAGAACAACTTTGATCATGTACGCTACATTACATTTGCTCGTGTCTGTGAATTTGAGGGAAAGAAGCATATTTGTACCCGTAAGAAGGTAAGCTTTCTTGAGGAAAGTAGAGAATGCCAACTAAAATAATGTTGGAAGCTTGAAAAACTTGCCGTCAAATTTTTGTCTATTTCGGTTTTCTATCCCCCGCCCCCTTTTTTCAGGGAAACACTGTCTCATTTTGTTGTTACTCAGTGTTGAGAGGCAAATTAACCTGAAAGCTAATGTTTACAAAAAGCCACCCAGTGAGCTTAATGACTGTGGGTCTTATGAGTCCAGATGGAGATAAACTTGCAGTCTACTAGGTAAAGGTAAAGGTACCCCTGCCTGTATGGGCCAGTCGTGACCGACTCTAGGGTTGGTCGCTCACCTCGCTCAAGAGGCCGTGAGCCGGCGCCGTCCGAAGACACTTCCGGGTCACGTGGCCAGCGTGACGAAGCTGCACTGGCGAGCCAGCACCAGCGCCGCACACGGAAACGCCGTTTACCTTCCCGCTATAAAGCGGTACCTATTTATCTACTTGCACTTAGGGGTGCTTTTGAACTGCTAGGTGGGCAGGAGCTGGGACCGAAAGACGGGAGCTCACCCCGCCGCGGGGATTCGAACCGCTGACCTTGCGATCAGCAAGTCCTAGGCACTGAGGTTTTACCCACAGCGCCACCCGCGTCCACTGCAGCAGTCTACTAGTGCTGCATAAATTGAGAAGTGCACCTCCAAGTGAATAGGAGGCAATGCAATATAGATTTTCTCTGCTGTTTGAGAACAGAAAGTTTGAGGAAAAAACTGAATTTTGGGAGCACGAAGCCATTACCTTTCATCTCAACCAGCCTCACTACATGTAGGGAGTATATAGGCTTACTATAGCATATGGTTGACCATGTGGTGATGGGTTGGAGTCGCGTGTTTAAGGGCCATAAATTAGAACATAAAAAGAATCCTGCTGGATCAGACTAAAAGTATGTTGAATTCAACCTTACGTTCTTGCCATAGCCAGCCAGATGCCTGTGGGAAGCCCACAAGGAGGACATGAGCAGAACAACATTCCCCTGCTTGTCATATGCAGAGACTGGTTTTTAGAGGCATACTGCTTCTGATAATAGAGTTAATATAGCCATCATGACTATCAGTTTAGAGAAAGTGGGTAGTAGGGAAGGTTTGGGTTATCATGGAAGGCAGGTACAAATCGTCGCAGTCTATTCTCTCTAGTTCCAGCATTAATCCTCATGCATTTGGTTGCTCTTCCACTGTGCTCCCTGGTCTATGCAAGTCAAGTCTCAAGCAAGGCAGAGTGCTTAAAAGCTCTCTTCACTCCGGGTCTGCTTAGCGTTGCCCATCGCAAAATGAGCTTTTAAGCTCTCTGCTTTGTTTGCTGGGCAAGGCCCACTCAGCACACAGGCTGTGGAAGATTCTGGGGCGCTCTCAAGAGATAATCTGACTTCCTGCGAGATCTGACACGAGCATGCATAATCTTCCAGAGCTGGCATGTCGAACAGGCCTTGCCCAGCAAGTTAGACAGAGAGCTTAAGAGCTCTTTTCAAACCTGGTAACCAAAACGGCCCAGCACAAAATGAGCTTTTAAGGTCTTGGCCTTGGTTGCTGGGCAAGGTCTGTTCAACACACTGGCTCTCTGAATCCTGGGGATGCTGTCTCTCACCCGCTTGCTGCAAGGCAGCTCCAAGGGTTGGCTGGCTATATGTGTGCGTAAGATAAGGGATTACTGTATATTCATTAAACAGAACAAAAAGGAAATGTAACCCCACAAGCTTGTAGAAGGCAATGCTCAGTCCAGAAGCAAGGGTATCATCCACCAATTATTAGCATTCTGCTCTCATGAATGTAAAGAATAATCTTATCTCAAGGATCCTGTGTTTCATGCACTGCTCCACTTTCAAGGAGCCCCCATGAGGCCTCTCCACATAAGCAGAAAGTAATCTTAATTGCAAAAATGATTACTCTAGTGTTCTGGAATACATTTTTATATTTCTTGTGTATGGATTATTTAGAAGGGTCTAATTATTTCTGTGTCCAGGAACCTTTTTTATTTTATCCCTAGTTGTTCAGCAACAAACAACCAATTTGAGGAATTAAAGTACAAGTCTTGGAACTGTGGTTTTAATATAAAAGATGAATAAAATGCTTTTTATCTTGGACTTTAGGAGGCTGGAAATTTGTATGAGATGTTCCACACACGGATTTGCCTGCACCGCCAAGCCTACCAACATAAAATTAGCAACATCATTGAAATTATGTAAGTAAGTGCATGTTGATATGCCCTAGACAGGGCAGTATCCAAATAAATCCTAGCCAATCTTATGTTAGTTGATTAATTACATTTGTATGAGCTTGCATATTAATTCATTTTAATAATATATGACTGAAGAAGGCATGCTTCTTTTAAAATGGTGCTTGTCAGCTACAAATGATTTTTAAAGAAGTGTTGCCTGATTTATTTAGGGGTGTATTTTAATTCAACCAATTTGAATTTAATTAATTTTAAAAAATTAATATTAAGCAATTGATCAATTAAAGGTTGTAGCCCTAGTTCTGGAGTGTCTCATTGAGAAACTCTGTTGAATGTCCCTGTCCTTCTCCTTAATCGTTTTTCAAAGTGGATTTTGATGACTAGAAAAAGTTATATGGTTTAATTTTTTTTCAACTTTGGTGTTTTTGTATTACTCTTTTTTAGCCATAGAAATAAATTTCCAAAGCCATTGTGAAATCTTTGATCTGGAGTTAATATTGAAATTATAGATTCTTCCTCATTTGTGTTGCATGTTTCATATCAGGATTACAGATGCCCTTTTGAAAGCTAACCCACATATCATCATAAAGGGCTCTGGAGGGGAAGAGTACAATATCGCTACAGCACGAGAAGACATGGAAGCCTACACTAAGCTAACAGGTATGGGCTTATTGGACTGACACCTAAATTCTAATTGCATCAATTTTGGAAGCATTTCTGTCGGTACCATTTTGTTATGGCGCTTAAATGAAACATAGTGCATTGCTTTATGTAAATGAATTATATATTCTGCTGTGTGCATATGAAGGAAGTGAAGTCTTTCTGTCACTAGGTTTGAAGAAGTAATAATTTATTTATAGTATAAGAAACGGATTTGTTCCCATGCTTAACATCTCTCCAGAAAACTAGGATTAGGTATTGCAAACTTGCAGCATTTCTCTCCCTATTTATAAATTGCACATTCTGTGTGTAGAAGATGAGTATAAAGGATGGCTAAAGGAAATCCCTACAGATGGTACAGGCCTCTGATGCATGCCAAAAAACCCCTCTTATCTATGTATGTTTATAGGATTGCAGTCCTGCCCCCACCTTCCCCCCCCAAAAAACCCTGGAGGGGATCAAGGACTGAGCTTGTGCACAAGAGAAAGCAGCACGTAGAAGTGAGCTTTCACTTTCCAGAGTTGGGAATTATGCTGAAGGGAAGCAAGTGGCAGAACTATCAAGGGTGAGGCCTATGGCCACACATTTTCCAAACTTCCCCCTCTCCTAGTTTAAATTATTAAAGGGGTCGTTTGTGAAAGAGAAAAATAAAAATTGCCTCCTCTTTTTCCCTGCCTCTCTCTTTACCCCTCTGTAAGCCGTTAAGGAGCTTATCAACTTTGTTTAATTTGAATAGGTTGATATATGACCACGTATGCAAATTCTCTTTTTGATTTATTGCTCCTGTAAAATCTTGTTAGGATGGGTGTGTATTGGATGGTGTTGATTCAGAACTGAAACCAACATTTCTTGTTCAGTACTCCTGTTGTCTCGGGCTAGTGAGAATCTTGGAGCCAATGTGACTGAGTATAAGCAAAGGAGGAGGAGGAAGGCAGGATAAAACGGAAAGCAATGGAGAAAAGGAAAGGAAGCTATGAGGGATGTATAGATTTCTGGTTACTAGTGCTGAGCCCAGGTTTTTGGAGGTTCTTGGACAAGATGCCCTCAATGTACCCCTCTACCTCAGGAAGTATGTCCCTTCACTCCAATGATGGCAGCTGCTCCTCTGCCTCATCATTGCTAGCTGCCTGTTTGCTGGCCAGAGGAAACCAATGAGCAAGCAGGCCATGGCAGTTACTACTACTCTTTCTTCCCACCGTTGTAATAATAAGAACAAGAACAAGAACAAGATAGATAGATAGATAGATAGATAGATAGATAATTCCCTTCCATCTGGCTGGGTGCTGGCTTTCCCCAGCCACTCTGGGCAGCATCTAACAGAGGACTAAAAACACAATAAAAGATCAAACATTAAAAACTTCCCTAAACAGGGCTGCCTTCAGATGCCTTCTAAAAGTCAGATAGTTTGATCTCAGTCAGATACTTTGACCTCAGTGTCTGGGCTGAACGATGGGAGTGGAGATGCTCCTTGTTCATCTCCTCCACTTTGGAGCAATATGCAGATGAACAAGCAGGAAATTGTCGGGGGGGGGGGTGTCATTGAGAGGTGCCCAATCTTGCCAACCCTTACACTGGACATGCCAGTTTTCACAGAGCCTTAAGAAATGCTTGTTTGAAAGTCCAGCATTTTGCCCTTGACCCTTCTCACCTTTCTAATCCCAGTTGTGTGGTAATTAAAGTGTTATTTACTTGTAAAGTGGGACGTGGGTGGCACTGTGGTCTAAACCACAGAGCCTAGGACTTGCCGATTGGAAGGTTGGCAGTTCAAATCCTTCCGACAGGGTGAGCTCCTGTTGTTCAATACGAACTCCTGCCCACCTAGCAGTTCGACATCAAAGTGCAAGTAGATAAATAGGTACCGCTCTGGCGGGAAGGTAAACGGTGTTTCCATGCGCTGCTCTGGTTCGCCAGAAGTGGCTTAGTCATTCTGGCCACATGACCACTGTCTGCGGAGAAACGCTGGCTCCCTCGGCCTATAGAGCAAGATGAGCGCCGCAACTCCAGAGTCATCCGTGACTGGACCTAATGGTCAGGGGTACCTTTACCTTTACCTTACTTGTAAATTAGTGTCAGATGCTTCTAGCTGTGCTCTTCTTTACTGCTGTGTATAGACATTGCACAAAACCTGGTTGTTTAGGAAGGTCTTCAGCTCAAAAAACAGACTCGTCTTGTTAGGACTATGTTAGGGCTGCTTTCCTTTGTACTCTTTTGGTTTATGAGTGGACATTTTTGATGTGTTTTTTAAAATGTTATTTCCTGATTTGGTTTCATTTTATGCGCATTTTACCATAAGCTACTTTGAGGTTGTTGGGCTTTGATTTGTTTGAGGATATAATCATTTTTCAAAAATGTTACCTTCTGGTGCCTTTCATTTACTGCCAAAGCAGTTAGAGAAGAGACCCACAGAACTATATCTTAACCCTGTTGAGACACAGCAGAATCTGACTGTTGAATTGAATATGGTCTTGTGAGTTTCGTTTTGCAGATATGTAAAAGATCATTTCCAGCTGACTACCATTATAATAGCATAAAAAACATTTCTTAAATTCTGACACATAATACATGTTTCAATTATGCAAAAGAAAAGCTGGCTTTAATGACTTGATTTGTTTAATACTGGCAGATGAGATCTTCTTAAGAATTCTTCATTCTGATGAGCCCAACCTCAAAGAAGCTCGGGAAATTTTATGTAAAATAGAGCAGCGTGACCTGTATAAGTACCTGGGAGAGACTCAGCCCCCAGAGGGCAAGGAAATTACGAAGGTGGGCACAGTTTCTCAAATTACATTGGTTAGTTAACTCTGCTAGCTTGTTAAGTGTGGTTAAGTACTTGTTAAGTACTGATTTTTTCAGTACCAATTTGCTTATCTCTGGCTTCTATATCTCTCTTTACACACACACACACACACACACACACACACACACCACCTCTCTCTCTGTGTGTGTGTGTCCTTCACAGATCACTAATCTCTCCCCTACTCCCCTATCTTGCCACAAATGCCTTGCAAAAGCCTGCCTGAGCAGGTGCACGGTCCATGAAGTGCCTGGGGAGGCATCTCTGTCACTTCTCTCTCCAGCCACGCCACAATGCAGAAACAACAACTTCCACTTTCTAGACTGAAAAGAACCTTTGGAAAAGCCCACACCTTCTTTGCCAGCACAAGCTGACTAGTCATGATGCAACTGAGGGCAACATCCTTGTTGCATTTCTCTCCTGCTCCCACATCCAAGCTGCAGAAAAGTCCACTGGAGGCTGGGAAAAGGCTGTTCTTGCCTGTCCTTCCCTATCACATGGGCATCCTGCATGAAGTGAGTGAGGAAGGCATCCGCACTGCTCCTTCCCCTCAACAACAATAGTAATAATAAATTCTTACCTGTACCCCGGTCATCTGACCGGGGTGCCCCAGCTACTTTAGCTTTCAACATAATAAAAGCACGGCAAAATATTGAACATTTATCAACAATAATAAAATGTTACAGCTTTCTTTCCTTTCTCTCTAATGGATAACTAATTTTGCCTTAGTCTGCCTGAAGAGAAGCTGTGACAGCATTAAAAGTCATCACTACTGATTGTCATGGTATGGTGATATCAAATACCTTATTTGTCACATTGTACAGTGCAGGAGAGAGAAAATTATTTTGAAAATTAATCATCAGTTTCTGAGAGTATGATTCAAATACAGTGATTCAAATACACAAAAAAGTAAAAGGTTTTATGCCCTGCAGGAACGGTGTAGTAAGATGGCTGAAGAAATTGCCAAGTCCCAGCCCACTACATTATCTCACAAGCCTGGATTAAAGCCTGAAGACTTTATTGTTGATGTAAGAATGATCTCTTTAAATGTTCATTTTAAATGATTTTATTTCTTAATATATGTGCCTACAATGTACTTTAGTACATTTTTATTTTTGACTTGCCTCTGTGAAGGTTATCAACATGAATTATGGAATGAAAAAGAAGAACCCTGTCAATAACGTGGGTTTCTACTCAAAGTATAACCGCGAGAAGGCATTCAAAATTTCTAAAGAACAAGTAAGTAAGGTGGGGGGGGGGAGAAGGAGTTTCTGCCTGTTTTATTACAATAGCTTTTTAAAGAGTATCTGAATGCATGTGAAAATGACTACAGAATTGCATGGCAATAGTAGCAACCAAGTTCTAATATCACCTGCTATGTAAGTGGTAATTGAATGCAAGTGGTTTTAAGGTAAAATTCCCCCGTGCAAACATTCTTGTAACTGAATGGTGCTGCTGAGAAATTTGTTGAACTTTTTCTGACAAGGTGATAAAATTAAGTGTATGTGACTTCTTTTTCCTTCTGTCTTAAGGTTTCAAAGCTCTTACCAGAAAAATTTGAAGAGCAGCAAATCAGGGTTTATTGTAAGACAGCAGATGAAATCTGTGATGCTAGAAAATATTTCGTTCAGTGGTGTATAGACAAAAATTTCACTAAACCACAGGTAAGAAAGGTTTAACATTTAGCAGGTGCATCTCAGTGTAGAATCATAGAATTGTAGAGTTGTAAGGGACCCTGCGTATCATCTAGTCCAATGCAGTAATATGCAGCTATTCCATACGGGGATTGAACCTGCAACTTTGGCGTTCTCAGCACCACACTCTAACCAACTGAGCTATGAGATTCAGATCTACCTCATTCTCTGTATTCCTTTTGTTCATCACCTGTTCATTCTTCCATAGTCTCCTCTATCACCAACCCATTATTACTTCTGCACATTATGAACACAAGGGACTTGAGAATTCTAAAAATCTCAGAAATCTCATTGGAGGACAATCTAGCCTTTATGGTATACATTCTAAAACAACTGTAATACTACCACTAACTAGAAGTTTTGTATCTGTTTATTAAGTTCCTTGCAAATGATGAGTACATAAAATTTGTTGAGAGGCGACTACCACAAATAAATGGGGTACAGCATGACAGTGGGAAAGGGCAGCGCAAGAATGTTTTTCTTGTAATATGATGTGTAAAAAGGCTCCAATAAGTGTCTTGCTCCACTTGTCAAGAAGATGACAGAATGTATTGACTGTTAATTTCCAGTGCACAATTGAACTTTTCTTCATTTTGATGCTTTGATAGGATGGTGATATTGTTGCCCCTGAACTTACACCACCAATGAAAGCAGACTGCAATGTACACAGAGATGACGAAAAGCATGATTCAAAGGCCAGAAGGAGACTTGTATTGCCTTGAACAGCTTTAATATCTGTGGTTTGATTATGCTTTGTATAAGAAGGTTGTGTTATAAAAAAATGTAAACGTAGAAAGAAAAGTAGTAGTGGAAAATGTCAGTCTTAGCTCAAATGAGTTAAAATTCCATTTGTTGTAGATTTCACATGGACATTTTGATGACCGGCAATGTTCTTATTTTGTTAATCTAAATGTGTGCCGGTGAAGACAGGTCTACTTATAAAAACAGGTTGTTAATAATAATAATAATAATAATAATAATAATAATAATAATAATAATAATAATTATTCATACCCCGCCCATCTGGCAGCCTCCAACAAAGTATTAAAATACAATAGGTTGTATCCAATGTAAGTCCTATTAAGAGTAGAACCGCTGAAATTAATGGACATGGCTAATATAGCTCCATTAATTTCAGTGAGTTTGCGCTGAGTACAACTTAGTTGGATAAAATTCAAAAGCTTTTGGGGAAAAACATAAAAGAAGGGACAAGCCTATGCTATTTGCCTATCTTCTGTTTATGATAAAAGTGGTTATCCTACTGTTCTTTCCCCTCAAATCATGATAGAGTCAGTATATATTCATTTAGAGCTAAACATGCCTTGGCACAATCAAGGATATACTATTTTATAAAGTTAATTTTTTAACTTCAATGCTTACCTTTTATATAATCCAACAAAATACTTGCAGTACCAAAATAATCAATTATTGAATGTATCCTAGCCATTAAGCACTAGGTAGAGAGGAAATGAGCTGGTTTGTATAGAGAGGCAAACAGCTGTTAAGAATCAGAAGCAAATTTCAGACTAGGGAGTTTTGCCTGTTATGTTTCAAACCGATTTGAATGTATTTTTAATCTCTCATATTTCCACAGATTTGTTGTCTTTGTATGGAATAGTATATATTGTTCATTAAAAATTTTTTTTGGGAGAAACACAGTTTTATGATGTGGCACTTTATGCTGACAGAAAATGGGTTTGTGTGTGAGAAGTGTGCTGTTAAATGTGAGAACAGAGAGTTTCTGAAGCTTCATTTAACAAACCTAAGGCTCAGAAGAAATGTATACACCATTTAAGAACTATGAATTGGGACAGAGAGAATGGCTGCTCGTTGCAGAAGGGACTACAGCAAAGGTACCTACTGTAGGAAGCTGGAAAGCCACTTTCACCATCAACCCCCCGGTGTCTCTTTCTGTACTGAGCAGATTTACAGGGCCATTGCAGGGGGAGTTGAATCCCACTCCCTTCACCAGCAGGATCTGCTCAAAGGAATGTTGGATCCATGCCAGTATTTAAAATGAAGCTGTGTCATGGAATTTTCTTAAAACTTAGGGCTGAAAAATTAAACATTTAGGGCATTATCAGGTGCTCTGTTGAATTTACTCCCAGCACATGGCACCTGAATCTAGAATTATTTCACCAGAACACGCTTTCACCCAACACGCTTTCACACGAGCAGAGAGCTGTTCAGAAATATCCAACATTTCTAGTGCTGCAGTCAGAGTACGAGTAGCTAACCTGTGACCTTCCAGATATCAGTGAACTGCAACTGCTATAATCCCTGACTGTTTGCCATGTCTGGTGCTGATGTGAATTGGGAGTCCCAAAAACATCTAGACTAGACTATGCAAGAAGAGACCTAAAACTGAGTGGCTCAATTGTTTGAGCTCCGTAAAATGGGATTAAAAGGGAGCTGCTTGCATCCTGAGCTTTCGTTTTGACATTAAATTGCTTCATAAAAATGGGTTAAGGTAACGTACATAGAGCTATTTTCTCCAAAGCTATATTCAATTGTCAGACTGGTTAGAATTATAATTATATATTTTGTGTGCCTGTATATTAATCTTTTTTCCTGTGCTTATCAGTAATAAAACCCCTGATCTTTATTGAATTTTTGCAACAGGGTGCCCCCTTAACATGCAGGAGGAGGAGGAGGAGGACCCAGAACCCAGGTGTGCCTGCCCTTATATAGACATTTTAAATTGCCTGCCCTGGAGTCCAAGACCACCCCCAGAAACATCATACATACATCACAGAAGGGGTGTAGCTCAACACCCCCCCCCAGACACATCATACCTACATCACAGAAAGGGGTGGTCTACAACAGAAATCTGAGTATGTTTACCAGAAATCTGAGTGCGTACTTAGTTCCTGAGCCAGGTCACAGGCTCACCCTATTCATACACAGATATACCCTTAAGACAGGATTTGTGAAGGAAAAGACAATGGGTAGGCTTTTCCATTTTCCTTTGCAGAGAAAACATTTGGTCAGTTTGGGAGCCAAAATGGCTTAATGGCTGTTTTCCTGTGCTGCTTCAGACATTTGGTTTATTTATGTACGTGTTTGCTTTGTACATTTGTGTGTGTGTGTGTGTGTGTGTGTGTGTGTGTATCTTTATTTTTATTTTATTTTTTCAAACCCCCCCTTTGGGGCTATAATTTTTTCTTAAAAAAATTCTTTGCCCCACAAAATGTTAACGTAGTATGTTGGAAATGGATGCCTTTGTGTAAATCTGAAAAGTCTTGCATGTCAGGCCCCTTAAGGCTATTTGCAACTGTAGCAGTGCACATAGCTGAACATAGGATATCACATAAAAATAACACACGTTGCATTTTGTTACTAAATTACTTGTGGCATTCTAGCACTTTGGGAGAAACATTTTCTCCATAGTGGTCTATGCTTTACATTTAGCAGGAAGGTCCACCAATGACTGAAAAATGCAGTTTGTTTTGTTTCTGCTTTTTTGTGTGTTCCCAAGTGTCAAAGTTAGTTCTCTGGACTCACACCTCCAACATACCCACAGCAACACCTCCTGGTGAATCCCCTTAGGGCTTTCATCTTGACCATGTCGCCTTGTCCCTGGCATAGGTTTGGACATTTCGTGAGAGAGATGTCTTTGCCTTTCTATGGGATTGCATTTTTATTATTATTGGCATTTGTCTTGCACTCTAGGAAAGTTGCTCAATTGTTCTAAGGGGACCAGAGAAAGTTCAGTGCACCTGGGATACATGCCCAATCAGAACTGAGCCCAATTAGAATTTATTTAGTCCCATGGTTAACGCATTCTAAACCAATGTTAAAACAAAACCATACTCAAAAAGGGCACTTGCCCAAATTAGTCAGTTTAACTCTATACGGGATCATTCCTGCGAAATCAAGGCATATATACCTTCATGTATCTGGTGTTTTCATGGACCCTGAAGCTTCTCCTTGGTAAAATGAGTTAAAACACATTTTAAAATGGGTAGGGAAGGTTGGTAGAGTGCCAGGTGGGACAAGGAAATGTGGTCATAAATTGATCTAATCTAAATATTGGACTATGCAATAGCCTGATCTATTAGAAAGCATAAAATGCATGAGAATCCTCCATTGGGGTGTAAGCAATAAGACACTATACATTAAACATAAAAACAATTACACACAAAAATTGGGGGGCCCCTTTGTGGAAATAACACACTATCAAACATATTTCAATATTCCTACATAATAACACATAATACACAACAAAATCATTAAATATCAGTCACATATCTTGAGGCAATCGTGATCTTTTACATATCTTTTCAGTCCTGGAGCACAGTCTTGAGGTTTAAAAGTGAGAGAATGTCCTTGCAGTTCAACTTTCCCCCCTTTGTCAGCCCCATTCCCCTGTCAGTCTATATCCTTTGAAAGAGATAGCTGTGGCCACTGGTGTCTTTTGTTGTTGTTGCTGCAGGTAATAAATAGCCTTGTAGTCAGGAGGAGTTGGGCTGAGGGTTTTCCATTATTGGGTCTGCATTAACATCTGTAGCAGTGATATCCTATAAGGGGGCAGGGTTTTTTAGGGACTTAAAGACACAGTTAGAAAAGGAAGAGGCAAAAGCCACACAAAAAAATCTTGAGTTATCTTGGGAAGTTGCAAATAATAAAATCTTAGCGTGTTAAGCATTTTATTCATTTTAATATTATTATCACATTTCCATATAATTATTGTTATTATCTGCTAAGTTTGTTTGCTTTCCTTCACTTAGTTACTCCACATATACAGGAAGAAAAGGGTAGAAATACAAGAAAGGTGAACATTTAAAAAGAAAAGAAAAATAAAAAAAATTAGATTACCAGTTAAAAAAATTTTCCAGATGAAAACGGACTTGACACAAAGACATCAGATTTAGAAAAGAATTATTATTAAATAATACAAAGATATTATCAAAACCACACAGATTACTACTAGACTGAAAAATGGGAAAACAATGGGAAAAGGCTTAAAATTCACCATGTGCTATCTGATAAAACAGAACTTCATGAGAATGACTTACATATAGTACCTGATCCCATCCAAATCAGTCAGAATAAATAAATATCAGCAATAAGTTTTGGAGATGCAAAAAAATGAAGGAACCTTATTCCACATGTGATGGATATGTCCCCAAAGTAAAAAAGAAAAGAAAAAAGGACACGACCTATGAGGAACCAAAAATAAATAAATGCTAAAACACACAATTTTAAAAGAAACTCTACACTTATCTATTTTGGCATTCTAACAATGAGCATCCCAAATGAAAATAAAAGAGTGTTTCTTGATGTGACAACATCGGCTAGAATGTTAATAGCAAAATATTGGAAAATGAGTTAATACCAAAAAAAGATGAATGGCAATTTAAAGTTGTGCAAGTACCTCAAACTAGCCACAATGACAGAACTAATAATAAATACTCAGGCAAACAGGGTAAAAGGGAATGGGTTTGCTTAAAAACTACCTGACAAAATACAGTTCTAAAACAATACTTGGTTGTGCTTAGATTAATTTCATAGACATAATGGAAAAACTGATTTAATAAATGAAAACAGGTTATTTGTAACTTTAAAAGTTTCAAAGCCACTAATACAAATGCAATTACTTTTCTGAGAACCTCGGATATAGAATATTTAAATTACTGTTTGTATCCCCTCATTATTATTATTTGTACTGTGGGAGAAAAAAAGGGACAAACACTTTGTAAATGGGGTTGAGTCTTCTTACAGGTTCACATATCCTGTTGAAAGGGGAAATTTTTTCAAGTGAAATCTGTCAGGAAATGCTGTTCCTAAAATGCATAGGCATATACACACAAAACAAAACCTGTTATAAAATTCATTTACCGTATTTTTCGCCCTATAGGACCCACTTTTTCCCCTCCAAAAATGAAGGGGAAACGTGTGTGCGTCCTATGGGGCGAATGCAGGCTATCGCTGAAGCCTGGAGAGGGAGAGGGGTCGGTGTGCATCGACCCCTCTCGCTTTTCAGGCTTCGCGCAGCTCTCCGCAAGCCGGGGGAGCCTGTTCTGGGGGCTGGGGTCGGGGGAAGCTCGGGCTTCCCCAGCCCCGCGCCTGGGGGGAAAATATTTTTTATTTATTTATTTATTTCCCCCCCCAAAAAAAAAACTAGGTGCGCCCTATGGGGCGAAAAATACGGTAAATCCCTTGGGGGGGGAACTACTCAAGACAGGAACTCAAAGTGGGAGTGCTCTGATATTTACCTGTGGAAAGAATTTGGCATGTTAGATTTGGAACTTGGCAACCTCTTGACTTTTGAGGGTCCAGTACTTAACCCTTTTGTTTTCCTTAAGTGGACCCTGGAGCAAAGGACACATAAGGGTGATTTCCCTCAATGGTTCCAAGTTGTTCATAAAGAAATTTGAATAAATGTCTCCCTGCAGTCTGCTCTCTCTCCAAACCTCCTTTTTTCTATCCCCCTCTCTCCCCCTCCTCTCTTTTAAGCTGACATAGCCTCTGTGCATGTGCAGAGTTCATGTTTCAGCAAATATTTTATACCATTAAAAATGTTGCATCTTTTGGCCAAATTACCATTTGAATAAAGGAAGGGAAGGGTAAGGAGTATATTTTAAAATAGGGTTAGATTTAAAACGAGAAGAGAAACTCAGCAATTCAAGTTTTTACTAACACCAGCAATAGAAGTTGGTCAAAATAAATTTCTGTTAACTCAGTTCTAAGGGATCATGCTTCCTTCACCAAATAAGTATACCTGTACCCCAGGCAAAGGGAATTTGGGAGCACCGCCTCCTTTATATACAGGAAATTGGGGTGCAGGTCTCTATTAAAAAATGTGGGCTATCATTATTTTGTGTGCTCCCCCTCTGGTCATTCGCGGAACAATCACCTGCTCCCTTATGTATGGGTAAAAATGGCCAGAGAGTCAGAATTCATAATAAGATCTTTAACATTCTCAGTCATTTCAGCCCTACCATTTGCAGACAAAATTTTCTGCCCTTTATTTACAGAGATGGTCAAGGCTCATTCTGCTTGATTATGAATTTGTATGTGCTTAAACTTTGAATAGACTTTGAAGTCTGATTTTTAAATAATAGACAAAATGGTAAAAACTGTTAGATAATCACTCAAATGCTTGTTATCACCAGTTCTGCTTCAAAAACTTCACAGCTTTCACCTTTCACCCTTTAAAACTCTTTATTCTAAACTCTAAAAACCAATCTTTCCATCTTTCTGTACCAAAAAGCAAAGCTGGGCTGAACTTCAACCCATCACCATATACCAGAACTTAAAAATTACCCTCCAATGCTTGCAGACACATTGCCTTCCACATAGTCATAAAATTGGGAGAGTTGGAAGGAACCCTGGCATCACCTAATCCAATCCTCTAAAATATAGGGTTCATAGCAAAATTTGTACTACCAGAGAGAGACATACATACTTATGTACACAGACACAACTGGGGAAGGAAACACAAGCTATGCTCCTATCATGCAAGCACGCACGTGTATACTAAGGAAGAGGAAAATAAAAGTACCCAACTTTATCCAGAACCCTTTTAGCAGATCTTAAGATAGTTTGAATGAGAGTTCCTTAGACTAAAGAGTGAAAGTTCCTAGAGAAATGATCTTTAAAGAAAGATACAAGTGAACAGTTTTCCTAAGATTAGATAGGGAGAGAATCTTTTATAAGGAATAGGGTCAATTCAAGAGTTGATATAACCACTCACAAATATTAAAACAGCCATAGATTTGATCTTAAAAGGAATACAAGAGTGAACAATTTTTTCCCCTGAACTTGCATAGGAATAGTAAGCCTATTTTAAGGATTTAATAATCACACATAGGAAACTGAGATTCAGGGTACCTTTAGCAAACATTGCCCCCCCCCCTGCTGGATCACACTAAAGGCTCATCTGGTCCAGCATCCTGTTCCCATAATGGCCACCAAATGGCTATGGCATGCCCAGAGCCAGGACATTATAGTAACAGCCCTCTGCCCACTTATGATTCCTAGCAACTGGTATTGAGGCATGCTGCCTCCAACAGTGGATATAAGAAAGGAGCCATCATGGCTAGTAGCCAATGATAGTCTTACCTGCTATGAATCGGTTTAATCTTTCAAAGCCATCCAAGTTGGTAGCCATCGCTCTCTCTTGTGAGAGTGAATAATTGTAACACTGTATTGTACTGTGGAAAGCCAAATGGTGAAACCCATACGTCCTGAAAGGCCTGTAAACCCCTTCTTGGTAGTCAAGATAACTCCAAGAGTAACTGGTACATGCTGCAAAAGTGATCTCACATGTTTATCTGTTTGCTTTGAGAATTTGGCTACTGGCCCAGGGAGTTGAGAGCTGGGAACTTTCCATGCAACCTGGGTTCCTACCACCTATCCCCTCATCTAACAGATGGATAATTAGGAGTTGGGAACAGGCAGGCGTTAAGAATTGGACTGTTGCTGCTCGATTACGTAAGATGTTACTGTATAAGTAACACACAAAAGGTTTGCCCAAGCACAGACCTTCATGACATGATTGCTATTTCAGAGTCCATCCTGAGTCATAACAACAAAGAACTCTGCACTGTATCCTTTGGAGCCTCAGTAAACCACTTGCCCAGGTCCTCATATCACTAGTATATCTAGCTCTAGGTAATGCATGAAGGAGTTAATACCATAGAGTAAGCTGTTCTGCACTCCTGAAGACAGGAGTGCCTGGCATGCTCTGGTCCATGGGGTCACGAAGAGTCGGACACGACTAAACAACTAAACAACAAGCTGTTCTGCTAGACTTAACTAGGTCACACACCCCTAACCTTAGGAGAAGGGGTTACTGAAGGCCTTTGTTCACTTTCTTTCACCATGTGAATCCAACCAGAAAAATGTATAGGCTGATTGCTGCAAGCCCAGACCACGTACTTTTTGCAAGTTATCTTTATGTTGTTGTTGTTGTTTAGTCGTTTAGTCGTGTCCGACTCTTTGTGACCCCATGGACCAGAGCACGCCAGGTTATCTTTATATATATATATATATATATGATATTTATTCAAAGTTTCATGAATACATAAGTATGAAAAAAGAAAAAAACAGAAAAATACAGCAAAAAACAAATAAAAGAAAAAGAAAAAACCAAAAAAGAAGAAAAATACAAATCTCAAATTGCATCTTTTCATTTGCTTATTTCTTGAACCTCCTCACACCTCCCTTTTTGTATTCTAATTTAATTCATTATTCCAGCAAATTCTTCCCATATTTCTCAATTTTAATTTAAATAATTTATCTTAACAATCTATCTTATTTATTAATTCAACATATCCTTTCCATCTTTTAATATATTCTGTTATTCAATTTACCTTAATTTCTTTAACTTTATCTTACCTTATAAACCTTAAAATTTCAAAATTTAAACCATATTCATACATATCTCCTTAAATCTTTTCTACTAAAGCCAATTTAGTCCCTTTCCAGCATGTTCCCTGATATTTCATTAGTGTTACACTAATTCCAAAAATAAAAAGAAATTTTTCTTGATATCTCTAATTTTTATCCAACGTCCCTTCTTCCTGGTCTCGGGTTATGTCAGTCCTTTCTGACCATTACATCCAGTCCATCAATCTGGTGATCTTATGTCCGAGGCCCTTAAGTCTCTTCTAGACCCCTTCTGCAGCTTTTCTTGTTCTCGTTTGTGCTTACGCACTTCTTTGTCTTTTGTTGGTTTCTTTTGTAGTTTCTCCCCTTTCTCCTTGGGGAGTGGGTCTCCGGAGGATTCCAACCGGTAATAATTTCCATTTTCCTTCGTCAGACTATCACATTCCCCACAGTCCCACTCCCCGTCATCATCTTTGTAATCCAAAAAATAGTTATCCAAAAGATAGTTGTCCACCTGTTTCATAGTCCCACTAGAGTTAAGAGCTTCCTTGACTCCAAACACTTCCAGACACACTCCAAGTTCAATCTTCCAATGCAGTGGCTTTTGCTCCTGCAGGACTTTGGATCTCTCCATTTGTGTTGTTTGAGGTGTAATCACAGCCTCTTCCTTCCTCATCTGCCCTTGGACTTGCCCTGTCAAACCAGATTCCTGAATTGGTCGCTGTATAGCTTCTTTATCCTTATTTCCTGTTAAATCATATTCACTGGCTACAGCATTCATCAAGTCCAACTTTTCATTCATCAAGTTCATTTTCTCATGCAGCTGCTCCAGCAAAGCATTTGTCATGCCAAGGGCAGACACCAAACCTTCCTTCCAACACATTTCTGTTCAAGGTCAAACGGCTGGTCCCATGATCCCAATCTCGCAGCTGTAAGGTCTCCAAGTAAGCTGCAACAACAAACTGACAGGCTCCCTCTAGGGGACACAATTTCTATTTGTATCCATTTTTAAAATGTATCCAACAAAGGAGATTACTTTCGGTTTTCAAATACTTTGTTTCTTTAAAATGCAGAAATGCAGAAAGCAGCGTTGAAGTTAATTTGTTTCTCTCTCTCTCTTTTTTTACTATTTGTCAAAGTGCTCCACTTTCAATCAATGGACGTCTCAAACAATTTCTGTCCAGACACCCCGTCCCCATGTTTGGGACGATGGAAACTTAAATTCCTTTACTCTCCTCCTGCAGGATTAAACAGTCAAATCCCCCCCCCCTTTTCTCCTGCTTCCAAGGGGGGTTTATTGGTTGTAGATGCAGGAAATTTCCATCTTTAAAACAGTTTTCCAGGCTATTAGATTGCAAGGTCTTTGCTTCAGTCTATATACAAAAAGCGGAAGGCGGACTTCCTGTTTAAACCTTCCCGCTTCGTTGCCTAATTCACAAATTTTACAGATTTCTTGATCCAATTTTCCGTTTTTACTCACGGGTACTTGATTTAGAGTCCAATTGTCATCAGGAAAAAGTCAGCGCTCTCCGGCGATGGCTGTGTGGCTTCCCTCCGTGGAAATAGCAATCGGTTCGCAGCACCGCGCTGCTCACCCCACTTCACTCCGGAGCCCCGGAAAGGGGTTTCCTCGCAGGTAGGGGAGGCGCTCTTGGTGCTCTGCCGAACCCCACATTCCCAGGCTTCTCCGCCTGGGATTTCTAGCGGGTCCCCGCCTTCGCCGCGACGGGAAGACCCAATTTCCACAGAGCCCGTTCCTCCAGTCGGAGGAACTCCGCCATTCGTCGATGGCACTAACCCGGAAGTCTATCTTTATATTTTTATACAAATATAAAGTTATCTTTATATTTCTATACAAATAGTTTCAAAAATTGGTAAATGTTTCTAAATTAAGTTAAACTGTTTGTGTTTTCTTGCTGCTGTATGGAAAAGCACATGAATCTGACCTTTGAAGAGTTTGTAAGCAAACCATTTTTAACTTACCAAACACGTCTTTTTTAAAATGCTGTGGGAAGAAAGGAGAAATAGGAAAGAAAATTTACTTTACTGCATATTTTGCTATAATAAATCTCTGTTGGGGCTCTCTCACCAAGACGGTATTTGCCCCAAACCTGGATTTAGGCATCTAGGGAATTGTCCTTTTACTCTTTTAAACCTATTGCAAACATTAAAAACAACATATTTCCCACTCTTATTTGCCTTTTTTGTAAACTGTTCGTTAATCCTCTGGAGCAGATTTTGAGGGCGTGGCTTATCTTCTAAAAAATAGTAGGTCCTCAGTAACTAGATAATTGGGAACCACTGCCCTAAGGCTTACCTAAAGTAGTATGGATCCTAGCCACAGAATACAATGCAAAGTCTGACAAAACACTTCCAAGAAACTGAAAGCTTTCACTTTCTGCTTAGGAGAAACGAAACTCAAAGTAGTAGCAAAGGAAAGAGGAAATGAATGCCAGATTTTTATGAGGATTACAAATTTTGTTCAAATTCACAGAATGCTTAGAAAAGTGTTCAAAAACCGAAGCAGTTACTTCTGGGTTTTTGGCGTTTGAAAATGGAAATGTTCCAACTTCCGAAATGTTCGAAAACCAAGGTACCACTGTATAAAGAATATATGCATATTTGCTTGGGAGCAGACAAGCCATCTCCTTGCTACGAAGTCTGTCCCAGGTCTGGCAAAGGTTGCTGACAGGCTGTAAGTCTTTACCTTTTTTAATAAAGCACCAGAACTGATCACTCTGGTGTTTTGGGCCACCTTCTTTGGTATCCCTACACCCAACAACTTCCCAGAGCTCTCCTCTGGGCCTGTGGTTTGGAACAATTCATGAATGTATTTATTTGAAATAAATAATACACACAGCCTTTCAGGGTAAAGCTCCACTCACCCCAAGGGAGAATTTAGCTTTATGTACTGTTACTTGCCACCCCAATCTCCACAAGCCATGCAAGATTCCAGGGGTTGCAGGTGTGCTTTACCCCAGGCTTATGTTTCCTCTTGGACAATGAGGCACAGCAGTGACTGTGGTGTCTTTATGAACCTGAACTTGGATAAAGGAAAATCCCACCATCACACCCCAAGAGGGTCCCTTGCTTTTCTCATAGGAGCAGCAGGTTTGGGTCTGCAAGAGAAATAAGGCATGTTTTGTGTCTTTGTTACTGCTTGTCCCAACTATCCTACATGGTGCTCTGCCCCCTTGCCCCGCTGCCCATCACTGCTAACCCAGTGGGAGGGAATCTGTTGTTTCCCCCCCCAGCCTATGTCACCCATCCTGAAATCCTAAAACCAAATCCCTTTGGTTTCTGCCCACAGCTAGATGAGGGGCTCCACCCCTCCTTGTCTGGTACATCTTCACTCTCTTGATGGCTTCCTTGATGGGTCAATGTCTGGCCAGCACCAGCTATTGTTCTTCCAATGGCCCCCATCCAGCTAGCTCTGCTGAGCTGGCCTGGCTCCTAAACCAAATCCAGCAGGTTTTTTTGTGTTTGG
Source organism: Podarcis raffonei (assembly GCF_027172205.1). NCBI lineage: Eukaryota > Metazoa > Chordata > Lepidosauria > Squamata > Lacertidae > Podarcis > Podarcis raffonei. Next base: position 69,412,815 of record NC_070607.1, read on the forward strand.
CACAGTTTAATCAAGCCTTGATTATTTATAATTTTTACTAATTCCAGGATTTATGGGTGACTTGCACCCTGGACTCTACCCCCCAAAACTTATAGCAGTACATTTCATTCCATATTATTTACATTACAATCTACTTTAAGTGTCTCTTGTCAAGGCTCCTGAATATATTACTTTGACCCATCCATCTGTATGGCTATACCAGTCAATCCACCAAAGTTGTTTCCAAACTTTAAACCTACCCCTACCCTGGCGCCACCCCTTTCCTTGGATCCATTGCCTCAGTCTGTTTTGTAGTTACGTTGGAAATATTTTGGAATTTCAGCAGCACTTCTTTCAGGTGTGGTTCTGTTTTTTGGAGCCCATGAAATCTGTATGATAGGCAGTAGTCAAGTACGGTAAGTCATGGGGCTGGGTGGAGGGAATTTATCCCTCTCAACTTTGATGACTAAACATTGAATGAAAGTTTAATTCTTCAAGTAATTCTGATATTATCTCTTTCCCAGGCCAGTACTTTGAGTTTCGTTTCTCCTGGACAATTTTCCCTACATTTCAGTTTCCTGGAAATCTGGGCAAAATTGTCTGGTGTACATGTCCATACAGACTCAGCTATGTTGTGGCTAGAACCCAATAATTTAGGTGTATCCAGTCTTTATCACTGTTCCCTCCCTTCTTTAAACAACTGACAGAAAACTGCTTTTGAATGCTGGACATCTGGCTTTCTACTTTGAGAATAGGATGCTGGACTAGAGCCACCTAGTGATCTTTTTATGTTCTTATAAAGCCAGTTTAACTTGTTCCGTTAGACAGATTTGTAAAAATGTTTCCCAAGTTGAAGATCTCCAAATGTATTTTTGCATCAATGGAAATTGGTATTTTTAAATATATAGGATTCAAAAGGAAACATTGGGTGTTCTGAAGCTGAACAAGAGTGCAATGCCAGCAATATGTATGACCCAGTTGTGAACTATTATAGGGTGCAATGAGGAGAAAGAGAAGTAGTAGTTTAGGATTGTCATCATTCTTTTCTCCATCCATCCATTCCATCCCTAACCTTGGGAGAAGGGGTTATTGAAGGTATTTGTTCACTTTCTTCCACCATGTGAATCCAACCAGAAAAATGTATAGGCTGATTGCTGCAAGGATAGACCACATGCTTTTAGCAAGTTATCTTTATAATTTCTATACAAATTTAGAAACATTTACCAGTTTTTGAAACTAAGTTTACTGTTTATGTTTTCCTGCTGCTGTATGGAAAAGCACATGAATCTGATCTTTGAAGACTTTGTAAGCAAACCATTTTTAACTTACCGAACACGTCTTTTTTAAAATGCTGTGGGAAGAAAGGAGAAGTAGGAAAGAAACTTTACTTTACTACATATTTTGCTATATTAAATCTCTGTTGGGGCTCTCTCTCCAAGATGGTATTTGCCCCGAACCTGGATTTAGGCATCTAGGTAATTGTTGTTTTACTCTTTTAAACCAATTGCAAACATTAAAAACAACATATTTCCCACTCTTATTTGCCTTTTTTGTAAACTGTTCGTTAATCCTCTGGAGCAGATTTTGAGGGCGTGGCTTATCTTCTGAAAAATAGGGAGTCCTCAGTAACTAGATAATTGGGAACCACTGCCCTAAGGCTTACCTAAAGTAGTACTCTGGATCCTAGCCACAGAATACAATGCAAAGTCTGACAAAACACTTCCAAGAAACTGAAAGCTTTCACTTTCTGCTTAGGAGAAACGAAACTCAAAGTAGTAGCAAAGGAAAGAGGAAATGAATGCCAGATTTTTATGAGGATTACAAATTTTGTTCAAATTCACAGAATGCTTAGAAAAGTGTTCAAAAACCGAAGCAGTTACTTCTGGGTTTTTGGCGTTTGAAAACGGAAATGTTCCGACTTCCGAAATGTTCGAAAACTGAGGTACCACTGTATAAAGAATATATGCATATTTGCTTGGGAGCAGACAAGCCATCTCCTTGCTATGATGTCTGTCCCAGGTCTGGCAAAGGTTGCTGACAGGCTGTAAGTCTTTACCTTTTTTAATAAAGCACCAGAACTGATCACTCTGGTGTTTTGGGCCACCTTCTTTGGTATCCCTACACCCAACAACTTCCCAGAGCTCTCCTCTGGGCCTGTGGTTTGGAACAATTCATGAATGTATTTACAGTGCTACCTCGGGTTAAGTACTTAATTTGTTACGGAGGTCCGTTCTTAACCTGAAACTGTTCTTAACCTGAAGCACCACTTTAGCCAATGTGGCCTCCCGCTACTGCTGCGCCACCAGAGCATGATTTCTGTTCTCATCCAGAAGCAAAGTTCTTAACCCGAGATACTATTTCTGGGTTAGCGGAGTCTGTAACCTGAAGCGTATGTACCACTGTATTTATTTGAAATAAATAATACGCACAGCCTTTCAGGGTAAAGCCCCAAAGGGAGAATTTAGCTTTATGTACTGTTACATGCCACCCCACTGTTACATTTTGTTTACAGCACCATACAAGATTCCAGGGGTTGCAGGTGTGCTTTACCCCAGGCTTATGTTTCCTCTTGGACAATGAGGCACAGCAGTGACTGTGGTGTCTTTATGAACCTAAAGTTGGATAAAGGAAAATCCCACCATCACACCCCAAGAGGGTCCCTTGCTTTTCTCATAGGAGCAGAAGGTTTGGGTCTGCAAGAGAAATAAGCCATGTTTTGTGTCTTTGTTACTGCTTGTCCCAACTATCCCACATGGTGCTCTACCCCCTTGCCCCACTGCCCATCACTGCTAACCCAGTGGGGGGGGGAATCTCTGCCCCCCCAAGCCTATGTCACCCATCATGAAATCCTAAACACCTTTGGCTTCTGCCGATAGCTAGATGAGGGGCTCTACCCCTCCTTGTCTGGTACATCTTCACTCTCTTGATGGCTTCCTTGATGGGTCTGTTTCTGGCCAGCATCAGCTATTGTTTTTCCAATGCCCCCCATCCAGCTAGCTCTGCTGAGCTCCTAAACCAAATCCAACAGGTTTTTTTGTGTTTGGCACAGTTTAATCAAACCTTGATTGTTTCTTATTTTTACTAATTCCAGGATTTATGGGTGACTTGCACCCTGGGTCTCTGCCCCCCAAAACTTATAGCAGTACATTTCATTCCAAATTATTTACATTACACTCTACTTGAAGTGTCTCTTGTCAAGGCTCCTGAATATATTACTTTGACCCATCCATCTGTATGGCTATACCAGTCAATCCACCAAAGTTGTTCCCAACCTTTAAACCCCTACCCTGGCTCCACCTCTTTCCTTGGATCCATTGCCTCAGTCTGTTTTGTAGTTACGTTGGGAATAATTTGGAATTTCAGCAGCACTTCTTTCAGGTGTGGTTCTGTTTTTTGGAGCCCATGAAATCTGTAAGATTGGCAGTAATCAAGTACGGTAAGTCATGGGGCTGGGTGGAGGGAATTTATCCCTCTCAACTTTGATGACTAAACATTGAATGAAAGTTTAATTCTTCAAGTAATTCTGGTATTTATTATCTGGTTATCTCCCGCCTGGACTACTGCAATGCGCTCTACGTGGGGCTACCTTTGAAGGTGACCCGGAAACTACAACTAATCCAGAATGCGGCAGCTAGACTGGTGACTGGAAGCGGCCGCCGAGACCATATAACACCGGTCTTGAAAGACCTATATTGGCTCCCAGTATGTTTCCGAGCACAATTCAAAGTGTTGGTGCTGACCTTTAAAGCCCTAAACAGCCTCGGTCCAGTATATCTGAAGGAGTGTCTCCTCCCCCATCGTTCTGCCCGGACACTGAGGTCCAGCTCCGAGGGCCTTCTGGCGGTTCCCTCACTGCGAGAGGCCAAGTTACAGGGAACCAGGCAGAGGGCCTTCTCGGTAGTGGCGCCCGCCCTGTGGAACGCCCTCCCATCAGATGTCAAAGCGATAAACAACTACCTGACATTCAGAAGACATCTGAAGGCAGCCCTGTTCAGGGAAGTTTTTAATATGTGACATTTTAGTGTATTTTTCATCTTTGTTGGAAGCCGCCCAGAGTGGCTGGGGAAACCCAGCCAGATGGGCGGGGTACAAATAATAAATTATTATTATTATCTCTTTCCCAGGCCAGTACTTTGAGTTTCGTTTCTCCTGCACAATTTTTCCTACATTTCAGTTTCCTGAAAATCTGGGCAAAATTGTCTGGTGTACATGTCCATGCAGACTCAGCTATGTTGTGGCTGGAACCTAAGAATTTAGGTGTATCCAGTCTTTATCACTGTTCCCTCCCTTCTTTAAACAGCTGACAGAAAACTGCTTTTGAACGCTGGCTTTCTACTTTGAGAATAGGATGCTGGACTAGAGCCACCTTTGTCCTGATCCAGCAGTGATCTTTTTATGTTCTTATAAAGCCAGTTTAACTTGTTCCGTTAGACAGATTTGTAAAAATGTTTCCCAAGTTGAAGATCTCCAAATGTATTTTTGCATCAATGGAAATTGGTATTTTTAAATATATAGGATTCAAAAGGAAACATTGGGTGTTCTGAAGCTGAACAAGAGTGCAATGCCAGCAATATGTATGACCCAGTTGTGAACTGCTGTAGGGTACAAGGAGGAGAAAGAGAAGTAGTAGTTTAGGATTGTCATCATTCCTTTCTCCATCCATCCATTCCACCCTTGTTTATATCCCCTTATCTCTTTCCATAGCAGCTTCATTTTTCTGGTCCTTCCTCCTCTTAACTTCTGGGGAAATGAGCCATCTGAAAAGTGTGATAAGGGGAGATAATTGAGAGATGGAGAAAAAGCTGTGTGCCCTTCCCTTTTGTGCCTATTCCAGCTTCCTCTGACTGTCTGCTGGGTAGGGTTGTCACCTCTCCTCAGGCCTGAAACCCTAATGAAAAGCCTAGTTTATTGGGGGGGAGGGGAGAGAATTGCTGCTGGGAGGGAGCTCCAAAATAAACTCTCGTAACATTTAGAACATTATGTATTAGATACGACAGAACGTTAGCAATACTTTTATTAGAACATACTGACCTTATAATGCATTAAGTTAAAATTGCTTCTTAGAAAGAAAGGCAACATATTTAACAGTAAATAAGAAACATTTCCCTGGAAGAGTTTAGTTACGGGCAGGGCCTGTAAGTTACTGAAGGAAATGTGGCCCTTTATATGTCCAGCTGTCCTTTGTCAACAATAAATTGTTGGAGTTTTTGTGTTGAATATATGCTATATGGTACTTTATGGACCTAATAGGTATCTAAGGCCATTTGCACAGAACAAAATATGTCTTTTATCAAAGTAATTGTTGAACTGAAATACAATTATCTTATATTTTGAAAATGTATATCCAGTTTTTGTTTCCTTTAAATTTTTTGGGGGCCCCCAAGAGAGTGGGGCCCTAAGCTATAGCGTGTTTAGTTTATACATAAATCCTGCACTGGAGATATGGCGTGGATTGCGCACATGGCAGGAGCTCGAGCCACGGATGGGGAATAAGATTCCCTCCAAAGGTCTGCAGCTACTGGCCATGCTGGATGGGGCATAGCCGGCAACTTTTCCTTTTGCTTGCGAGGAATCCTATTCGGAATAAGGGAATTTCCCTTAAAAAAGGAAACGTTGACAGCTATGGGATGGGGACCAACCACAGGTTCCCCATCCCTGAGCTTTAAACCCCATGTTTTGCCCCCTCACGCCTTTCCCTAAAACTCCAGCTCCGCTGAGGGGATCTGGCTTATCAGCCTCACCTCCAACCAGCCCCTTGAACTCTCTCTCTCTCTCCCCCTCCAAAAACAAAACACAGAACCACCCAGCATAGACACAGAAGCCGCAAGCCACGCAGGCCGCCTTGACTGGAGGACTGCCGTCACGTGACCCCCGGCCCTGGCGGGAGGCGTCTTGCTGTATACGAAGGCAAGGCCGGGTGGTTGCTCAGTCTCTCGTCTCTCCCGAGCAGGCTGCTGCTGCTGCTGCGCGGTGTCCCTGCCTGGAAGCCGAGGGCGATGTCGAGCGGGAACGGGGAAGGAGCCTTCAAGCGGCCCCGGCCCGCCAGCCCGGGCGACGGCTTCCACACGCCGGAGAAGCGCGTCTCCGTCTGCCGCGCCCCGGATCCCTGCAGGAGTCACCCGCGGGACTGGGACATCGAGCAGGTGTGCGAATTCCTGCGAAGCAGCGGCTTCGAAGACCCGGAGTTGCTGCGCTGCTTCCGAGGTAAGCGGGGCGGGAGGCGGGACGAGCGGGACCGGAGAGCCGCTTCGCCTGCGCAGCCTCGTTGCGCCGGGAATTTCAACTTCGGCGGACCTTAAAGGGGGCGCCCGGCTGAGGCGACGCTGCTGCTGCTGCCGCGGTTTCCTCCCTCGAGAGTTTCCCGCTTCCTGACCCCGTGAGGAGAGGTGGTTATGAAGTGGATTGCAGAGCCGGTGCATAACGGGCTCCGTCGCCTGAGGGCGGGCTTGGCTAGTCGTGGCTGCTGCTTTGATTTCGCGGTGGTTCTGGAAAACCTCTAGGAAAATAGGAATGATCTCTGAACTTTCCTCGCAGGTCGACTAGGGGGCCGACGCGAAGATATATACGCGTGCTCTGGGGAGACTTGCTCTCCCGGTGCCCCAGAGTCTCGTCTTGGTGTAAGTTCCCAAAGGGGAAAGGCTATTCGTTCTGAGGAGTAAGACCCAGGATGGCTTGTTCTGAAGTCAATGGCCATAGGGCTACATCATCATCATCATTATCATCATCATCATTATTATTATTGTTGTTGTTATTAATTGAATTTATATACCGCCCTATACCCAGGGGTCTTGGGGTAGTTCACAGAATAAAATCAAGATTTAAAACTACAAAATACGTAATAAAAATAAAAACGACAACCCAATAACTCCCCCCCCAAACCCACATTTTAAAAGGGCTGTGTCTTAAGAGTCATTTGCAGCGCAGTCTACTCCGGAGTAAGGTCTATTGAGCTCAGTGGGATTCACTCCCAGATAAGTGTGTTTAGGGTTGCTGCCTTAAATCCCCTTTTCCTTTTAACTTGGGTTGTATTTATTTATTTGATTTATACGCCACCCTTCCTCCCAAAGGAGGAGCACTTCTTTCTCAAACAAGCCTTTTAGCTAAAAAGGATTGCAAGCCACCCCAGTCTGACTCAAATAACTCTACTCTGGCCTTTTGTCTTTCCAACAGGGAGGTAGACCCACCTGTTTGCCCTCTGGCACAGAGCCCCTGCTCTGCTTTGTTACCTTAATGACCCATCTTTAGCTGCCCATTGGCAGCACAGGATCATTTGTGCATCAACCAGCATTGATATGTTCTGTCTCTCCTTGTAATGTTCTCAAAAAATAAGGAAATAACATTGGAGGCACATATTCTAGTGGGGGAAAGATACATGCACCAAGTATGTATCAGAGGATCGCCAAAGCATGTGCCATCAGGACGCAACACCATCAAAGCTAGAAGTCAGGTCATTCGTTTACCCAGATCTAAAAATCCCCTATATTACTTTTCATGCATGCACTTTTGGGTTGGGGCAACTGGCTAAAATGTTTTAAAATATTTTTAACAATTCTAATTTTGGTTCCTCTGTCTTCTTTTTGTCAGGTTGATGTTGGTTAAATGTTTAGTTGGGGTTGGCAGTTAATTTTAATTTGGGTATAACTGTAAACTATTTATTATTATTATTATGTTTTTAGGAGGCTAATTAGGTTAGTTAGCTTATGCCCAGTGCAAAATATTTCAGGTTGCACCAAAGCATACTTGCAGAAAAGAAATTCTGGTGACTCTTCATGTGAAAGTATGAATGAATACTGGCTTATTCCTGCATTGCAGGCAGTTGGACTAGATGACCCTCAGAGTTCCTTCCAACTCTACAATTCTATGATATGAGCATGATGATGATTTATTTATTAGATTTATACCCGACACCAAATGAGTACTAATTGGAACTCATGGGTCTCCTGTAAAGCAGAAATCAGAAATAAAGAAGAGTGTTATAGTTCTTAAATAAAAAACTAAAATAAATTTAGATTATATTAGTTACAGCACCAAAGCAGCCACTTTACCTACTGTTACCTAGTGGTGGTTACAGAACACCGCCCCGCCCCCATTTGTCTAAGGAGGGAAGCATGTCCTCCAAGTAATACCAAATATGGCTTCTATTGATTATATGATTCTACAACATATTAGATATAACTGTAGGGTCATCTAGTCCAACCCTCTGCAATGCAGGAATCTTAACTAAAGCATCCATGACAGATGGCCCTCCAACCTCTGCTTAAAAACCTCCCATGAAGGGAGTAATTATCTGGTACAGTGTGTGATGCACAGTGGGCGGCAGCTGGATAGGGAAAACAGGAAAATTCAATGGTGCTTCATTCTAAGCTGTCTTTCTATTCATGTAAGACATCTCTGGGTCCAAGAATTCAGAATAGCATAGTTTCTTAATGTTCCTTATTTTTCTAGTGATTTTCATTTGTCATCTGCCCAGAGAATTTTGAATTATCAGGAATTTCAGAAATATAAATGTTAAGAGTAACGGAATAAGCTAACTGTTGTCTCCTTACTTCCTCAGGAAAAAAAATTGCTGGTTCATCTTTCCTTTACCTCACTGAATCAGAACTTGAAAAAATGGGAATTGGGTAAGGGAAACTTAAATCTATTGACATTTGAATTCAGCTGCAATCCTATATGTGCTTCCCTGGGAGTAAGTCCCATTGAATTTAGTGGCACATACTTCTGAATAGCCACACATAGGATTGGACTGTTTGTGTTTCTAATTCCTAAATGGATCATTGCTATAATTAGTGCCTACCTTGAGCTTTGTACATTTGCTAAAGAAATATAGATTAGTGACCCGGATCTTTTATCAGAAGAGGAGGGGTGAAGCTGCCTCGATTTCAACAGTGGTTCACATTAATCTGCAGTTCTGTTGTAATGAAGATTTAATGTGACATGCAAACCAAGCCAGTATGTAAAGCATTTTAATGAAATCAGGAAACTGAAGCAGGACTTGAACTTGCCATATTGTGTTACATAATTATTGCAACATTAATCATCATAACAATGGATGTTACTTTTCTTCTCCGCGATCTCACACTTGACAGATGTCACTAAAACTGTACTGAAAGAATACCTTTAATATTACCATAACACCTCTATTCATACACAATTTATGAAAAACACCTTTTTACACAGAGAGCTACTGGAATATTATGCATTTTTTAGTAATCAAACATATTTGTTGTTTATTATGCAGAAATGCACCCCTTCCAGACAGATTTATGGCACTTCATAACATGCTAAGGCAAACCTTGGTTTAGTGAGATGGCACAGGCTTCCAGAGAGCTGCTTATAGCCACTATCTCCTCCAAAATTCTTTTTGTTGCCATGCTGTCATAAGTCAAAATTTTGCTTAGCATGTAATCCAGATCAGGGCGCATGGTTAGCCTCTCTACTCCCTAACTACTGTATTTTTTGCTCTTTAACACGCACCTGACCATAACACGCACATAGTTTTTAGAGGAGGAAAACAAGAAAAAAAAATTCTGAATGAAACAGTGGATGTATCATTTTTGTGCTTCATGCTGTGGCCACAGACATGTGATTTTACGGTGAGTTTGGGGTAGCCCAATGCAAAAATCCTGAGAATCCATGTGGATCTGTTGCTTTGTAACCACGTTTTTGCACCATTGTGGCCCCAGGCAACAATGGTGCGTGATTTTTTTGGTGCAGGCTGTAGCCATGGATATGCTATGTGAACTGATGGTGAATTTGGGGTGACCCAATGCAAAGATCCTGAGGATCCATGTGGATCCGTGCTTTGTAACCACGTTTTAAGTGGGGAGGGAAGAAAAAACACAGAAGGGACAAAGAGCACGAGAGGGGTGTGCAGCTGGCTAACAATGCAGGAGAGGGGTTTAACGGGAGGGAGGAAAGGAAGGCAAAAGTTTCCACCCACCCAAGCCAGCCCCCCCCCTCTCCAGAACCTGAGCCGGGTGGGCTGGAGCCTGCGCGCAGTGTGACTAAGAAGGAATTAGAATGACTAAGAAGGAAGGACTCGATCCTTTCCTTTCCCCTCTGCTTGCCAGGAGGGCAGGGGATTTCCCTGCTCTTTGTTGCATTTGAGCAAACACAGCAACCGAAGAGGGTGGGCAGTAAGACCCTGAGGCAGAATGCAGGAAAGCAGCAGCCTCGCTTCTGAAGCCTTCCCTCCCTTCCCTCCTCCGGGACAGTCAGCTCCAGGGACCACACATTCGCTCAATAACACACACAGACATTTGGCCTTACTTTTTAGGAGAAAAAATGTGCGTGTTATAGAGCGAAAATTACGATAATTGTTGTTGCTGGTGGTTAGCTAGGTGAGAGGTTAACCATGAGCCCTGGTTTGGATTACATGCTAAGCAAAATCTTTGCTTATGTCATTGTGGTACAACAGCAAAAAGGACTGGGAAGGAGTAAAGAAACTGTGAGGTTCTCTGCAGGAGCCTGCATGTTTGCCCAGTCTCATTAAGCAAGGTTTACCTTTGCATGTTGTTTAGATGAGCTTTCCTAGACAAAACCACCATCAAATTAATGAAGCAAATATATGTTGGTGACTGTGTGTGCAGAAACAGATGCACAAATAATGGAGCCTGTACATGAAAATGGTGTATAGTCATCTTCTTTTGTACCACATTGGCAAATATTGGGTACAGATTATAGTTTGGAGAAAGTATGTTTTAAAACCACTACAGTTTGACATCTGAATAAATCTTCATGGAATTGGTAGAGTTTAAGAGTATTCGGTTTCAGATCTTTTGAAGATCTTTTACTGAAAACTTTAAAAAATGTTTGCACTGAACAATAGCAATTAACTTAATATTAGCATCCACTACATTATTTAATAAAATATGGAACGGTCAACTTAACTTATACTTGATAACTTTCAGGACCGGAGTGAGACAGAACCTTCTGAATTGTCTGAGCAAACTGGGACAAAGGCATGTTGACATAATGAAGGTGAGAGAAGCATTTACATTAATCTGAAAGCAATGTTAGTCTATTCCCAAATCCTTTATCCTTGAAAACCCACGTGGAGGACAGGTTAGGGACCAATAATTTATTTAGGTTAATTACCAATTTACCAATGGCTGTATGATGAGACTATATCTTCTGATTGTCAGGAGACTGGCACAGCTGAACTTTGTTTAGCCTCAGAGACCTTGAGATCAAAAGGCTCTCCCTCCATTCCCAGGCCTCCCAGGCCTCTCTTACGCATACCAGGCTCCCAAGTTGTAAATTACTTGATAGCCTCCTTTACCTTTTTACAACCCAATCCACACTCAGGCCCTCAGCTGTGCCAGGGTCTACAAATCAGATAACATCTCATCCTGCCTAGAGTCAAGATGTAATTGACTCACACCTCTAGAGAGAGGGAGTTTTACATTTAAAGAGACCAGACACCCATTCCCCAGAAGGCCACAGTTTTATCTCTCCCACAATGCCTCACTCATGCGTGATCCAGCATTTGACATACCAAGATTTTCCAACTTCACTACAGGTTGTCTTCTAGTTTGTCTTGTATTTCTTGTGTTTTATCTATTGGACGATAAAAGCCTTTGGTTTGCCAGGTTTTTATCTGGAGGTTTTGTGCTGTGTGATGAAATAATGGGTGGTATGCCAGGGGAATTAGTGGGGATGGGGTTGGGGATAGTTTGCCTATTTCTGTTTTCCATGCTTTGAGCATGGTCTGTGTGTACCTGTTAAGTGTTGTGCGAATTTTCCTTAGTTTGTTTGGGAGGAGTGGGGGTTCTGTGGTGCAGGTATTTTCAGTTGTGTCCCTCTCTAGGTGTATCCATTGTTTTGTCTCATCTTCTAGTATACATGGGGTTATATGGCGTATTTGGTTGGCACTGTAATATGCTTCTATGTTGGAGATTCCCCATCCTCCTTCTGAGGTAGGGAGGTGCAGATATTTGGGGCTTATTCTTGGTTTTTTGTGTGAGAAGATAAAGGAGTGTAGTTTTCTCTGCCATCTGTGGAGCTGGGTTTGGGGAATCTAGATTGGGAGGGTTTGGAATAGGTAGGTCAGTCAGTTGATTTGAGGGGGGGGGGAAACACGTTTTGCTTGATCAGAAATTCTCCAATGTTTTTGTTTTTTGTTTATAGCTTAGCTCAAAGAACAAATGTATGATTTTTTTTCTGAAACAAATTATCTGAATCTGGACAAACTTCTTATCACATTTCATGTTCTCAACATCTATTTTATTTGCGTGTGCTACTTGTCAGTCAGTTAAGGAACTAAAAGCTTTTGTTTTATGGCAGCCATATTGGTGGCATCCGTCTGTCTCAAGAGACAGTGGAGTGTGCCTCCAGGGGTGAATGGCTGTGTTAGCAGCATCAAAGTGACCTCTCCAGGACGCAAGCTTGGACAGTATACATGGAGGTCCTTGGATGCCAAGATGCCAAGATCCCACTCACAGCCTCACTAATGTGGTCCAAAGGAAAGCAGAGCAATACATTTGGCACCTGCTTGGCTGTAGGAGTTGCCAGAAGGATGCATACAAGGCGCCATCCAACCGTCTTAGGGGTTCCACTCTGGATTTGAGTAGGATTTACTCCTTAGTCTTTTCTTCTCCCAAAGATATACCTCAAGGCAGTGGAGGATTGGGGTCGGCTTTCCTTCTCCTAGATCAACTACCTTCCCAGGTTGATGAGGTCCATCTGCCCCTCACTTCCCTCTACAGCATGTGCAGTATCCACCTTCTTGACTGTTGGACCTGTTGGTCTTGCCGCTAAATCTGCTGGAGCTCATCTTGGCATACAGGGGCAGCCATATATGCTTTTTGTTATCCAGTGATTGTACTAACTTTTGAGTATAGTGAAAGAAAGTGAAAGTTAAAGTGTTTTCTTCTGGTGCTTTTCATATATCTGCAATAGTTTTACATTTTGTTTTACATCTTCCAGGTATTTAATGACCCGATTCATGGTCATATTGAAATGCATCCCCTTCTTGTTCGGATCATTGACACACCTCAATTTCAGCGTCTAAGATACATCAAACAATTGGGTGGCACTTATTATGTTTTCCCAGGAGCATCGCACAACCGTTTTGAGCATTCCCTTGGGTAAGGCACACATTCTTTCTGCAGATCTCTGGTTTTTTTGAACTGGTATATGCCACCACTCAGGTTACTGCAGACTGGCTGTGCCTCTGAACATAAGTAATTGCAGTTTCATTGAATTCCATAGTAATCTATCGTAAAACAAAAGCACTGCTACTTGTAACAGGGAGTCCTTGGAGCACCCCACAATCACCTAACCGTGACTCTCTTAGGTTCAGGTCAGGGTCACAAGCAAGAGACTTCAAAGCGGGACATAGAAGCCAAATAGCAGCCAATTATTGTTGCAATAAACTACTACAAAGATGAAGCAGCTGGAAGCCTCGATCAGCGGGTTACATCAGTATTTCAAAGGTTTTCATAATACATCTTGGGATGCATCACTAAGACACCATAGATATGTCACAGAAAAGGTGTGGTCTCAGAACCTGAGATCCAGGCATGCCCCTGTCACTCAAATATAGTCTTTCACACTTACTCCATCACAGTACAAAGGAAAGTATTTACAGTTTCCAGGTCCCTGAGTCAAGTCAAATACACACCTTTGTCTTGACCAGGCTTAATTCCACTATGGGGTGGTTAGGCATTGTGATTGAGATGATTATTTGTCTGACACTCTTGGGGCAGAATATCAGTCATGACTGCTTGGGAAGGCCCTGCAGACTCTTATGGTGGGCTCTCTCACCCTTCCCCTTATACCTCACTTCCCTGGGTCCTAAAAGCCATTGGAACTGAGAAGATTGATACAACAAGTGATTTCTTATGAATTTCGAAAGTTTTCCCATTGAGCTAGTACATAGATACATTTATCAGTGAATTGCTACATTTGGTATTGACACTTTCCCTGTTTTCCTTTGTTGGAGACCTGTCACTCAGCTGTGAGTCAAAGGCTCCTGAGCTGAGCTTCCCTTGCAGATGCAATACCTTTGCAGATATGTTGCTGTTTTCTCTTGACACTAAGGGATTTGGCTTGACAGGTGAAAGGCAGGGAAATGTGTGTGAGTGAATGGTTTGGTAATGTGCAGCGGAGACTCTTGTCTCTGCCTTGTGGTGTGTGTGTGGGGGGAGGGTCTCTCACCCCCCTTCCAATTTCCCGGTAACATACTTAACTTCCATTAAAGGAGATTTACATCTAACATATATGTAAAAGTTAGAAGTACCCTTCATCTCATATGCTGGTGTGTTCAATATTTGGTTTCGTGAGGATGTAGGCTCACCAAACCCAAACTCAACTAAGTAAGCAGATTTTCTGACACTGAGTTTTCCCACTAAAACTCATGGATGAAAAGAAATGCTATTTGCTTTGACAATAGCTGTGTTCTTGCTTGCTTGCTTTCCTAAGAATGCACTTTGTTGGTGGATAGAGAGGCTAGCTGATGTGACTGGAAACTTTAAAAAAAATTTTTTTAAGGCAGCATTGTATGAAATTTGCAGGCATAGTAAGAGAGGGAGTTTAGTTGCATTTCCTCCCCTAGTTTATTTTAAGCAATTTCAGCCGAAGAGATGTTTTTTTCTCCAGTCTTAGCACTAAGCATCACAGCACTGAAATCAGAGATGGACCACAGCCTCCCTTTTAAGAGTACAAAGCAGCTTCACCCCACCCCCCACTCCAGTGCTGGTGGGGGTGGGAAAGGCTGCCTTTTAACTTCCACAGATCCTTCTCTGCAGAGTAAAAAAGCAGCCTTTATGGTCATTTTACCATAGTGCTGGGAATGCTGATTTTGTATGTGTGCACATTTATACCTGCGTGTTTGTGTGTGAGTGTATGTTTGAGTTTTGGACTGCATGTGTGAGAGAATGAAAATGTGTGCTATGTCCTGTATGTCAAGTGAATGTGGGTGTTTGTGGGTGGTATGTGTGCATACCTTGGTCAAAGCCATCACTGGCATGTGGGCCTTGGAGATGTGGCTGACCAGCAATGTGGTCCTTGGATATAGGTATGCAGTTCACAAGCTAAGTAAGTTTAGTAGTATTTCACAATATATAATGTGGGGCAAGTTTTTATTTTATTTATAACCCTAAAATTCAAGAACTGGAGAGCTGAACCTTTTGCCTTCTTGCAACAGGGTCGGCTATCTAGCAGGCCGTTTGATCCGGGCACTGCAGAAGCGACAACCAGAGTTGGACATCAACCAAAGGGATATTTTGTGCGTCCAGATTGCTGGTCTTTGTCATGATTTGGGTAAGCCACTTCCCAAATATCTTAATGAAGCAATTTATGCACGCTAGGTAAAGATGAACTGCATAATTCTTACTTTCAGGTCATGGACCATTTTCACACATGTATGATGGAAGGTTCATCCCTCGTGTTTGTCCAGGAACTGCATGGAAGGTGGGTATGCAACCAGTCATTACTGCTTTCTTTTTTAAAGGAAATGCTGCCTTGCCTAAAAATATGTTAACCACATTTAACAATTAGAGTGTTTTTTATAGTCAAATTACCCAGACATTTCCTGAAGTTTTTTGTTTAAAAAAGTTACCATATTGGTGAAATATAGTCACTAAAATTCCTACTGTTTATCTACCACTCTCTTTTGCCTTAATCAGACCCCACTTGGAGCACTGTGTCTAGTTCTGGGGGTTGAGGGAGTTGGGTATGTTTAGCCTGGAGAAGAGGAGACTGAGAGACAGTATGATAGCCATCTTCAATTAACTGAATAGCTGTCACATGGGACATGGAGCAAGCTTGATTTCTGTTGCTTCAGCCTTAGCGGGTAGGACCTGAACCATTTGATTCAAATTACAAGAAAGAAGATTCTGACTAAACATGGAATGGACTCATTCAGAAAGTGGTGAAGTTCATTGGAGGTTTATAAACAGGTTGGATGACCATTTGTCGGGGATTGTTTACCTGCTTTGCAAGAAGTTGGACTAGATGGCCCTTGGGGTTCCTTCAACCCCACAATTCTTTGAATTTTCTCAGTCCTTTCTTCTCACAGAGATTATGTTCCATTAACCTTTCTAGGGTCTTCTTTCAGTGGCTTCTCTGCTTCATTTGCTGTTCTAAGTACCTTTCTATTTTCAGCCATCTCAGGTTATTGAACATTCCATTGCTTATCAGGAATTAGTGATTTCAGCAGCTGAGCTGCAGCAAGAATGTGAAACTAGAAAACAACTCTTCTCCCCCCCTGCTGGTATTTGTTTGCTATTGCAGCAGTGGGAGATCCAGCATTATGCTTGAATGAGGGAACCTGATTTAAAGAAACTCTGGCTTGTTTAACAAGCTAGTTAAATTTGCTTTTTATGGCACTTTAAATATTTTGTTTTAAACCAGAATCCCTGGATAAAATCTGACATTAAGCTGGGATTTTGCAGAAGTGAAAATGAACTCTGTTCAAGCTTCTGTGAGGGGAGCAGGAGCACACACACACACAATGCTTTGCTTCAGGCTCATCCACCTGACATTAAACCATGGCGTAATGTTGCCTTAATGTTTTTGTATACAGTTATGATGGCTTGTTTTGGCAGCATATGCTTTGATTAATAATAATTAAAACTTCCTTTTTTGCAGCATGAAGATGCTTCTGTTAAGATGTTTGAACACTTGATTGATTCCAATGATCTAAGACCAGTCTTGAAGTATTATGGTCTCAAGCCAGATGAAGATATAGACTTTATCAAAGAGCAGATAGCAGGACCCATTAAGACTGAAAAAAACAGTAGTTCAGTAAGTCTTCTGCTTTGTAAATACTGTGCAATTTAATGGAATATAATGCTTAATAGCATTATCTTTTTTGAAGGAAAATTGACAGGTGTTGCATGTGGGAGATTCATTACTTTTTGTGAAGCATAGGTTGTTGAGCTTTTTATAGATTTTGGAAGAGGGGCCATAGTTCAACAGCAAAGCATATGCTTTGTGTTCAGAATGTTCCACTCTGTTCTACCATTTCCAGTTAAAAAATGCACGGCAGCAGAGCTGCTTAATGCTTCTGCATGAGGCTTTGGAGAATCGTTATGCGTTAGGGTAGATCAAAGAATGATCTGAGCTGCTTCATACTTCATGCAATTCTGTGCATGTCTGTGCAGATGTAAGTATTGCTGAGTAAGCATGCAAAAGACAGAGGTGCATCTAATGGTTCCCTTCCTTTTGGATGAAGGGAATATTTGCAAGTGACACAGTAAGAGGTCACCTTGCAGGCTCTTCATTTGCTTATCCTGATATTTGGATAAAAATGAATTTTTATTCAATAAATATTTTTCTGTGAACAACTTTTAAAGAGTTAACTTCACAAAGTGATGTACAAGTATAAAAACGGCAGCCACCAAAACAATGCAGAATATGTTAAAAACAGCCAAACTTTTAAATCATCTTTAAAAGCCACCACAAACGCAAGCACACTATAAATCAAATAGTAATACTGTTTTTGCAGCCCAGTTCAAATTAACTGTTAAAAGTGACTGAGGGGAAAATGGGTTTCCAGGGTCGGATTCAAAATATAAAGCTGGAGTTTGCCTAATATCACATGGAGTTGAATTTCCTAAATGTGCTGCTGTGGCCAACAATGTCCTGTTCTGTGTGCTTGCCAATCTGATTGAAACCAGTTGTCCAGGAAGGAGTAGTACTACTTAGACCCAAACCAGACAATTGACTGATAAGAATACCATGGTCAACAGTTCAGGAGAACCAATAGGGCTGTGCTCCTTGCATTCATATTCCAGTGTAAGTTAATTACCTGGCTAGCCAAGGTTGTTTCCATCACAAAACTAGGCTGTGATTATTAGCTCCACCAATTTTTATCTCTTATTAGTAAAGTATTGGCAGGTATCAATTAATCTGTTCCAGCATGTGCAAAGAGTTCTTAGAACCCTGCTTCCTTGCCAGTGTGGTGCTCAGAGTAGATTGCTTTATTGTAATCTATTATTTGCTTTTGGGTATTTCCACCCCTGTCTCCAGTGGCCTTACCGTGGGCGACCTGAAGAAAAAGGCTTTCTTTATGAGATAGTGGCCAACAAAACAAGTGGCATCGATGTTGATAAATGGGATTACTTTGCCAGGTATGAACCTTGCTCATTTTAAAGCATTTGCAAGATTTATTTTATAGATAAACAATACTGGGTATATTTTACCTATAGACAAACCAATTAATGGAATATCCTATTGGTCCAAGTTAAATGGGATATCTATCTTATCATTAAAAACTCTTTATCTTTAAATACTGTATGGTGTCATACCATATAAACTGTAAGCTTGTTGGTTAACCCTGTATTTTGTTATATTGAAAACTAATAAAAATACTTGAAAAAAAATATCTAAGTGAGAGAGCCATGTATACAGTATGAGCAGGATATAGACTATGAATGAGGAACCTGTGGCACTCCAGATGTTGTACTCCAGCTCCCATCAACCTCCGCCAGGATGGCCAATGGTTGGGGATGGTTCAGCAACATCTGGAGGGCTGAGGTCCCCCACCTCATGTAGAGAGATACCTAGCTCAGGTATTTCTCTGTGCACATGTACTCCATGTACTTTCTATGAATTTATTCTATGGTCTTGTGTTGTTGTAAGCCACTGTGATATATTTTTATGATGCAGGGCATATGAATATTTTTATAAATAAATTCAGTATCTATATGCAGCTGCTGGGGGTGACCTCTACAAAATTTGGGTCAAGGCAGCACCATATGCTGATGATACCCAGCTGTTTCTCTGTAACATATGAACCAAGAGAAGTCATGCATATTTTAAACCGGTGCCTGGGCTAGATGAGGGCTGGATGGAAACCCTATGGATGGGCTGTTCAGCAGTTCTGATGGGTTTGCATTCCCTCTAAGGGTTGTAGTCTGGGGGTGCTCCTAGAACCATTGCTGTCACTAGAGGCTCAAGTGACCTCAGTGGCTTGTTGTGCCCACTACCAACTTCGGTAGGTTTACAAACTACAACTGTTTCTGAATGAGGAGAGGAAGCAATCCTTGTTGGAGATAGCAACCACTCTCTGGAATACTCTGCTTTGGGTAATTCATGAGGTAGAGATCATAATGGCCCTTGAACAACTTTTCAGAATATGTTGCCTATGTTTTCCTGGACTCTGTCTGACTTAGTGTTTAATTTTTTTGTTTTGTAGACTTGCTCAGTTTTATTTGTGAAATACAGCTGTGTTCTGTTTTTATCACGTGTTTGTATTTTTGTTGTTTTTGTGGAAACCACTTGGAGATTTTCACTATCTTAAGCAGTTTAAATAACATTTAGCAATATTTTTCAAACTAAACAGTGTCCCATTTCATACATCACTTTAAACCAAACCATGGCTGAGTGTTGGGGTTCTGAGGGAGGAGATAGCAGCTGCTTTGCTCTTCTCTAGTTCTGTTGCTGTGCTGAACTAAGCCATGGCTTGGCTTAGTGTCTCATGCAGGCGTGTGTTTTAACTCTTTCCAGTGAGCTGTGACTTCGCTCTCTGGTTTAAGACCCTTGGTTTTTCCAGGAGAATTCTGAGCCAAACTATGGCTTAGTGCAGCAGAACAGCCTGGGAGGAGCAAAGCAGCCGCAGGTTCATGCTAAACCATAATTCGTCTGAAGATAATTGCAGTTGCTATTATGGAAGTGTGCCTGGAGATTATATATCTATATTTTGGGAATGTGAAAAATATAGAGCCTCAAAGAATCCCCTGAGAGTCCTTTTACATTATTTAAAGGTGAGGTCCCCAGTGAAGCCATCTTCCTGTGTCCTCCCCTTTTCCTTGGTCCGTGCAACCCCTCAATTTGTAATTGAATGACCTTACCTACTGCCTGTTTCTGGAATATATTTAGGGATTGTCACCATCTTGGAATCCAGAACAACTTTGATTACGTACGCTTCATTAAATTTGCTCGTGTCTGTGAATTTGAGGGAAAGAAGCATATTTGTACCCGTGACAAGGTAAGCTTTCTTGAGGAAAGTAGAGAATGCCAACTAAAATAGTGTTGGCAGCTTGAAAAACTCGCCATCAAATTTTTGTCTATTTCGTTCTTCTATTCCCCCCCCCCCTTTCAGGGAGCTCAGGGAAACACCGTCTCATTTTGCTGTCACTCAGTGTTGAGAGGCAAATTAACCTGAAAGCTAATGTTTACACAAAGCCACCCAGTGTGCTTTATGACTGTGGGTATATTGAGTCCAGATGGAGATAAACTTGCAGTCTGCTAGTGCTGCATAAATTGAGAAGTGCATTTCCAAGTGAATAGGAGACAGTGCAATATATGTTTTCTCTGTTGTTTGAGAACAGAAAGTTTGAGAAAAAAATGGATTTTGGGAGCACGAGGTATTGGCCAAGCAATTACCTTTCATCTCAACCAGCCGCACTACATGTAGGGAGTATATAGGCTTACTATAGCATATGGTTGACCATGTGGTGATGGGTTGGAGTTGGTGTTTAAGGGCCATAAATTAGAACATAAAAAGAATCCTGCTGGATCAGACTAAAGGATGTTGAATTCAACCTTACGTTCTTGCCATAGCCAGCCAGATGCCTGTGGGAAGCCCACAAAGAGAACATGAGCAGAACAACATTCCCCTGCTTGTCACATGCAGAGACTGGTTTTTAGAGGCATACTGCTTCTGGTAATAGAGTTAATATAGCCATCATGACTATCAGTTTAGAGAAAGTGGGTAGGGAAGGTTTGGGTTATCATGGAAGCCAGGTACAAATCGTCGCAGTCTATTCTCTCTAGTTCCAGCATTAATCCTCATGCATTTGGTTGCTCTTCCACTGTGCTCCCTGGTCTATGCAAGTCAAGTCACAAGCAAGGCAGAGTGCTTAAAAGCTCTCTTCACTCCGGGTCTGCTTAGCGTTGCCCATTGCAAAATGAGCTTTTAAGCTCTCTGCTTTGTTTGCTGGGCAAGGCCCACTCAGCACACAGGCTGTGGAAGGTTCTGGGGCGCTCTCACGAGATAATCTGATTTCCTGCGAGATCTCACACATGCATGCATAATCTTCCAGAGCTGGCATGTCGAACAGGCCTTGCCCGGCAAGTTAGACAGAGAGCCTAAGAGCTCTTTTCAAACCTGGTAACCCAAACGGCCCAGCACAAAATGAGCTTTTAAGGTCTTGGCCTTGGTTGCTGGGCAAGGTCTGTTCAACACACTGGCTCTCTGAATCCTGGGGATGCTGTCTCTCACCCCCTTGCTGCAAGGCAGCTCCAAGGGTTGGCTGGCTATATGTGTGCGTAAGATAAGGGATTACTGTATTTTCGTTAAGCGGAACAAACAGGAAATGTAACCACACAAAATTGTTTCAGTTACAACTTGTACAAGGCAAAGCTCAGTACAGAAGCAAGGAAAGTATCCACCAACTTATGAGCATTCTGCTCTCATGCATGCAAGGAATCATCTTATCTTAAGGATCCTGTGTTTCATGCACTGCTCCACTTTCAAGGAGCCCCCATGAGGCCTCCCCACATAAGCAGAAATCTTAATTGCAAAAATGATTACCCTAGTGTTCTGGAATACGTTTTTATATTTCTTGTGTATGGATTATTTAGAAGGATCTAATTATTTCTATGTCCTGGAACCTTTTTTATTTTATCCCTAGTTGTTCAGCAACAAACATCCAATTTGAGGAATTAAAGTAGAATTGGCAGATTAAGGCTGCAGTCGTATACACTTTCACCTGGCTACCAGGCTCATTAAATTTGGTGCAATTTACTTCTAAGGTTATACACATAGGGTTGCACTTGTGAAGGCTCTTGATACCAGATAGTAAATGCTTTTTCTAAAAAATAAAATATTTTCAGGCTATCTTCTATTTCTGTAAAATTGCCCTTGAATCCCTGCTACCCACTCTCGGGCATTAATATGAGCATTTATGGGAGAGACTGTTTCATGTATTCCTGACCATTAAGTGAAAGGAGCAAAAGTTTGCTGCCTGCAAGTTTTATTTATTTATAGCAACATATACCACTATTCATAAAGAATATCACAGTGGTTTACAACAGTCATACATAAAACAAAAACAAACATTTTGTGAAGGAGGTGGTTAGTACCTGCCCTGAACGTTTCATAAGTCTTGGAACTGTGGTTTTAATATAAAAAATGAATAAAATACTGTTTTTATCTTGGACTTTAGGAGGTTGGAAATTTGTATGACATGTTCCACACACGGAATTGCCTGCACCGCAGAGCCTACCAACATAAAATTAGCAACATCATTGAAACTATGTAAGTAAGTGCATGTTGATATGCCCTAGACAGGGCAGTAACCAAATAAATCCTAGCCATTCTTATGTTAGTACAGGGGTCAGCAACCCGCGGCTCCGGAGCCGCATGTGGCTCTTTTACACCTTTGCCGCGGCTCTGGGGCAGATACTAGCAAGGGGAGGAGGCGCATTGTGCGCCCCGACACTCCCCACTGTGGCGGGCGCTGTACTGGCTGTGACGTCGCATGGGGGCGGTGCGTGCGTTAGTCACTCACCGTCCCGACGTCACCTTCCCGCTCACTGTCAGATCGCGGCTCCGGAGATATATTTGTTTTAAATGTTGCGATGGTTTTGCGGCTCCCAGTTTTTCTTTCTTCGGAAACTGGTCCAAGTGGCTCTTTTTGTCTTAAAGGTTGCAGACCCCTGCATTAGTAGATTAATTACATTTGTATGAGCTTGCATATTAATTCATTTTAATAATGTATGACTGAAGGAGGAATGCTTCTTCTACAATGGTGCTTGCCAGCTACAAATATTTTTTAAAGAAGTGTTGCCTGATTTATTTAGGGGTGTGTTTTAATTCAACCAATTTGAATTTAATTAATTTTTAAAAATTAATTAATATTAACCAATTGATCAATTAAAGGTTGTAGCCCTAGTTCTGGAGTGTCTCATTGAGAAACTCTGTTGAATGTCCCTGTCCTTCTCCTTAATCGTTTTTCAAAGTGGATTTTGATGACTAGAAAAAGTTATATGGTTTAATTTTTTTATCAACTTTGGTGTTTTTGTATTACTCTTTTTTAGCCATAGAAATAAATTTCCAAAGCCATTGTGATATCTTTGATCTGGAGTTCATATTGAAATTATGGATTCTTCCTCATTTGTGTTGCATGTTTCATATCAGGATTACAGATGCCCTTTTGAAAGCTAACCCACATATAATCATAAAGGGATCTGGAGGGGAAGAGTACAATATCGCTACAGCACGAGAAGACATGGAAGCCTACACTAAGCTAACAGGTATGGGCTTATTGGACTGACACCTAAATTCTAATTGCATCAATTTAGGAAGTATTTCTGTCAGGGTACCATTTTGTTATGGCATTTAAATGAAACATAGTGCATTGCTTTATGTAAATGAATTATATATTCTGCTGTGTGCATATGAAGGAAGTCACGTGTTTGTATCTCTAGGTCTGAAGAAGTAATTATTTATTTATAGTATAAGAAACGGATTTGTTCCCCTATGGCCAAACTTTCCCCTCTCCCAGTTTTAAAATTATTTAAGGGGTGGTTCGTGAAAGAGAAAAATAAAATTTTCCTCCTTTTCCCTGTCTCTCTTTTTACCCCTCTGTAAGCCATTAAGGAGCTTATCAGCTTTGTTTAATTTGAATAGGTTGATATATAACTGCTTATGCAAATTCTTTTATTGATCTATTGCTCCTGTAAAAATCTTGGTAGGATGAGTATGTATTAGATGGTGTTGACTCAAAACTGAAACCAAAATGGCGGTTGACTTGGGCTAGAGCAGGGATCGGCAAACTAAGGTCCCCGGGCCAGATCAGGCCCACCTGCGTCCTAAATCCGGCCCGTGCAGTGAAGCCAGAACCCGCTGCGAAACTGAGACTCCTGGCGATGGTGACGGGAGGAAGAGGCCGAGCAGCGGTGGCTCTGATTGGCAGAGACGTCCCAGTACTGCGCTGAGGTAAACCAGGTGCGACGTTTAATTGGCAGAGCTGCCGCTTCTCGGCCTCTTCCTCTCGCTGCTGCCGCCGCCGCCCTGGTGCTCATGTGGACCAGAGAGTGGAGCGGACAAGCTTGCTCTGCCTACCCGCTTCACGAGAAGAAGCAGTGGCAGTGGTGGTGGCAGCCCCTGGGAAGGTAAGCGCAGCGCCTTCTTTCTCTAGGCTGGGAGGAAGCCCATTTTGCGCCACTTCTGCCAGCCTTTCGGCGAACGAGGCAGGCGGCAAACCAAGAAAGGGGGAGACTACTTGCCCCCCTCACATTGTGCATAGGAATTCATTTTTTTTTTAAATGTAGTCCTGCCCTCCACAAGGTCTGAGGGACAGTGGACAGGACCCCTGTGAAAAAAGTTTGCTGACCCCTGGGCTAGAGAGTCCAGGGCTTAGCCAGGAGCAGTGAGAATCTTGGAGCCAATGTGACTGTGTAGAAGTGAAAGATTTGTTGCACAAATTGGTGGCGGAGGAAGAAGGCAGGACAAAACGGAAAGCAATGGAGGAACGGAAAGGAAGCTATGAGGGATGTATAGATTTCTGGTTACTAGTGCTGAGCCCAGGTTTTTGGTGGTTCTTGGACAAGATGCCCTCAATGTACCCCTCTACCAATGTGTCCTTTCACTCCAGTGATGGCAGCTGCTCCTCTGCCTCATCATTGCTAGCTGTCTGGACTGAACGGTGGGGGTGGAGACGCTCCTTGTTCATCTCCATGTTGAAGCAAGAGGCAGATGAACAAGCAGGAGGTTATTGTTAGTGGGGTGGGGGTGTCCTTGAGAGGTGCCCAATCTTGCCAACCCTTACACTGGACATGCCAGTTTTCACAGAGCCTTGGGAAATGCTTGTTTGAAAGTCAAGCCTTTTGCCCTTGACTCCTTCTCACCATCCTAATCCCAGTTGTGTGGTAATTGAAGTTTTATTTACTAGTAAAGTAGAGTCAGATGCTTCTAGCTGTGCTCTTCTTTACTGCTGTGTATAGACATTGCACGAAACCTGGTTGTTTAGGAAGGTCTTCAGCTCAAAAAACAGACTCTTCTTGTTATGACTATGTTAGGGCTGCTTTCCTTTGTGCTCTTTTGGTTTATGAGTGGAAATTTTGATGTGTTTTTTTAAATGTTATTTCCTGATTTGTTTTCACTTTATGCACATTTTACCATAAGCTACTTTGAGGTTGTTGGGCTTTGATTTGTTTGAGGATATAAATATTTTTCAAAAATGTTACCTTCTGGTGCCTTTCGTTTACTGCCAAAGCAATTAGAGAAGAGACCCACAGAACTATATCTTAACCCTGTTGAGACACAGCAGAATCTGACTGTTGAATTGAATATGGTCTTGTGAGTTTCGTTTTGCAGATATGTAAAAGATCATTTCCAGCTGACTACCATTATAATAGCATAAAAAACATTTCTTAAATTCTGACACATAATACATGTTTCAATTATGCAAAAGAAAAGCTGGCTTTAATGACTTCATTTGTTTAATACTGGCAGATGAAATCTTCTTAAGGATTCTTCATTCTGATGAGAAAGAGCTTGAAGAAGCACGGGAAATTTTATGTAAAATAGAACGGCGTGACCTGTATAAGTACCTGGGAGAGACTCAGCCCCCAGAGGGCACGGAAATTACGAAGGTGGGCACAGTTTCTCAAGTTACATTGGTTTGTTCACTCTGCCAACTTGTTAAGTGTGATCATAGAGTGATGTACTGGTTGGTTTTTTCAGTACCTATTTGCTTACCTCTGGCTTCTATCTCTCTTTACATTAAAAAATTAAAAAAATTGTCCAGTAGCACCTTAGAGACCAACTAAGCTTGTTCTGGGTATAAACTCTTGTGTGCATGCACACTTCTTCAGATACACTGAAACAGAAGACACCAGACCCTTATATATAGTGGGAGGGTGGGGTGGGGTTTTTCTCAGAAGGGTAGTAGAATCATAGAATCATAGAGTTGGAAGAGACCACAAGGGCCATCGAGTCCAACCCCCTGCCAAGCAGGAAACACCATCAGAGCACTCCTGACATATGGTTGTCAAGCCTCTGCTTAAAGACCTCCAAAGAAGGAGACTCCACCACACTCCTTGGCAGCAAATTCCACTGTCGAACAGCTCTTACTGTCAGGAAGTTCTTCCTAATGTTTAGTAGGAGATGGGTGATTGACTCAATGGGTATGGTAAACCTGTTGATAACTGTTAACGACTGCAATTAGTCCTACAGGAAAAGCATTTATAGTATGCAGATGACCAAAAATAGATTTAGCATATGTAATGAGACAAGAATCCAATATCTCTATTTAGACCAGGTCTCTCCATAGTGTCTCTTTACATACTCTCTCTCTCAGTATTCCTCACAGATCACTAATCTCTCCCCTCCTCCCCTATCTTGCCGCAAATGCCTTGCAAAAGCCTGCCTGAGCAGGTGCATGGTCCATGAAGTGCCTGGGGAGGCCATCTCTGTCACTTCTCTCTCCAGCCATGCCACAATGCAGAAACAACAACTACCACTTTCTAGACTGAAAAGAACCTTTGGAAAAGCCCACACCTTCTTTGCCAGCACAAGCTGACTAGTCATGATGCAACTGAGGGCAACATCCTTGTTGCATTTCTCTCCTGCTCCCACATCCAAGCTGCAGAAAAGTCCACTGGAGGCTGGGAAAAGGCTGTTCTTGCCTGTCCTTCCCTATCACATGGGCATCCTGCATGAAGTGAGTGAGGAAGGCATCCCCATTGTTCCTTCCCCTCCCCTGAATCCTGAAACAAATTGTCTTTCTGGGCAATAAAGGGAGTGGTAGCTACCACTCTACCTCTCCTCTCTAGGCCACCTTTGTCTCAAAATGCACAGGCTAGCAACTTTTTATCTTCCTCCATATATCCTCAACATTCCCTCCAAAGAGTAGACACAGGATTGTATTTGCAGAGCGGAAACAGGCATGCTCTTTTAACTTCAGAAACAGCACTGCACAACAGAGCAATCACTGTAAAGGCCACAGACAGGCCCCTTCTTCAGTAAAGCTCATAGGTGTGTTGGGGTGCCAGAAGTGGTTTTCATGGGTGCTAGGTTGGTAACCCCTGGATTAAGCATTCAGTACAAGAGTTACTAGGTTTTTACAATAGTTTGCATCAACTTGTTGGATAACAACAACAATAGTAATAATAAATTCTTACCTGTACCCCGGTCATCTGACTGGGTTGCCCCAGCTACTTTGGCTTTCAACATAATAAAAGCATAGCAAAACATTGAACATTTCTGAACAATAATAAAATGTTGCAACCTTCTTTCCTTTCTCTCTAATGGATAACTAATTTTGCCTTCGTCTGCCTGAAGAGAAGCTATGACAGCATTAAAAGTCATCACTACTGATAGTCATGGTATGGTGATATCAAATACCTTATTTGTCACATTGTACAGCGCGTGAGAGAGAAAATTATTTTGAAAATTAATCATGGGTCTGGTTCATCAGTTTCTGAGAGTATGATTGAAATACAGTGATTCAAATACACAAAAAAGTAAAAGGTTTTATACCCTGCAGGAACGGTGTAGTAAGATGGCTGAAGAAATTGCCAAGTCCCAGCCCAGTACATTATCTCACAAGCCTGGATTAAAGCCTGAAGACTTTATTGTTGATGTAAGAATGATCTCTTTAAATGTTCATTTTAAATGATTTAGATTTCTTAACATATGTGCCTACAATGCACTTTAGTACATTTTTATTTTTGACTTGCCTCTGTGAAGGTTATCAACATGGATTATGGAATGAAAAAGAAGAACCCTGTCAATAACGTGCGTTTCTACTGCAAGTCTGACCTAAATAAGGCATTCAGAATTTCTAAAGAACAAGTAAGTAAGGTTGGGGTGTGTGTGTTTCTGCCTGTTTTATTACAATAGCTTTTTAAAGAGTATCTGAATACATGGGAAAATGACTACAGAATTGCATGGCAATAGTAGCAACACAGTTCTAATATCACCTGCTATGTAAGTGGTAATTGAATGCAAGTGGTTTTAAGGTAAAATTCCCCTGTGCAAACATTCTTGTAACTGAATGGTGCTGCTGAGAAATTTGTTGAAGCTTTTTCTGACAAGGTGATAAAATTAAGTGTATGTGACTTCTTTTTCCTTCTGTCTTAAGGTTTCAAAGCTCTTACCAGAAAAATTTGAAGAGCAGCAAATCAGGGTTTATTGTAAGACAGCAGATGAAATCTGTGATGCTAGAAAATATTTCGTTCAGTGGTGTATAGACAACAATTTCACTAAACCACAGGTAAGAAAGGTTTAACATTTAGCAGGTGCATCTCAGTGTAGAATCATAGAATTGTAGAGTTGTAAGGGACCCTGAGTATCATCTAGTCCAATGCAGTAATATGCAGCTATTCCAAACGGGGATTGAACCTGCAACTTTGGCGTTCTCAGCACCACACTCTAACCAACTGAGCTATGAGATTCAGATCTACCTCATTCTCTGTATTCCTTTTGTTCATCACCTGTTCATTCTTCCATAGTCTCCTCTATCATCAACCCATTATTACTTCTGCACATTATGAACACAAGGGACTTGAGAATTCTAAAAATCTCAGAAATCTCGTTGGAGGACAATCTAGCCTTTATGGTTTACATTCTAAAACAACTGTAATACTACCACTAACTAGAAGTTTTGTATCTGTTATGTTTATTAATTTCCTTGGAAATGATGAATACATAAAATTGGTTGAGAGGGGACTACCGCAAATAATTGGGGTACAGCATGAGTCACCCATTACCCTTTTATGACAGTTTGAAAGGGCAGTGCAAGAATGTTTTTCTTGTAAAATGATGTGTAAAAAGGCTCCAATGAGTGTCTTGCTCCACTTGCCAAGAAGATGACAGAATGTATTGACTGTTAATTTCCAGTGCACAACTGAACTTCTTTTCTTCATTTTGATGCTTTGATAGGATGGTGATATTGTTGCCCCTGAACTTACACCAATGAAAGCAGACTGGAATGTAGTCAGAGATGACGAAAAGCATGATTCAAAGAAAAACAGTTCTACTCCAAAGCCCAAAAAGTCACTTTTTAAGGACTAGAACAACTTTTCTGTTGAATGATTCCGGTTTGTACAACAAGGTTGTGTTATAAAAACATGGAAACATGGAAAGAAAAGCATTAGTGGAAAATGTCAGTCTTAGCTCAGACGAGTTAAAATTCCATTTGTTGTAGATTTCACATGGACATTTGATGACCGGCAATGTTCTTATTTTGTTAATTCAAATGTGGGCCGGTGAAGAAAGGTCTACTTTCAAAAACAGGTTGTATCCAATGTTAGTCCTACTCAGAACAGAACTGCTGAAATTAATGGACATGGCTAATATAGCTCCATTAATTTCAGTGTGTTTGCTCTGAGTACAACTTAGTTGGATAAAGCTCAAAAGTTTTTGGGAAAAACCACAAAAACCGCCATTCTATTTCAAAACTTCTTTCATTTTCTTAAGATCAGCACAATAGTATAATTTCTCCACTATGATAAATGTTATATATGAAACCTATTGTGGGGAAAGGGGACAAGCCTATGCCATTTGCCTATCTTCTGTTTATGATAAAAGTGCTTATCCTACTGTTCTTTTTAGCTGCCATTCCCTCAAATCATGATAGTCAGTATATGTTCATTTAGAGCTAAACATGCCTTGGCACAATCAAGGATATACTATTTTATAAAGTTACCTTTTTAAATTCAATGCTTACCTTTTATATAACCCAACAAAATACTTGCAGTACCAAAACAACCAATTATTGAATGTATCCTAGCCATTAAGCACTAGGTAGAGAGGAAATGAGCTGGTTTGTATAGAGAGGCAAACAGCTGTTAAGAATCAGAAGCAAATTTCAGACTAGGGAGTTTTGCCTGTTATGTTTCAAACCGACTTGAATGTATTTTTAATCTCTCATATTTTCACAGATTTGTTGACTTTGTATGGAATAGTATATATTGTTCCTTAAAAAAAATAGTATATATTGTTTTTTTTTGAGAAACACAGTTTTATGATGTGGCACTTTATGCTGACAGAAAATTGTTTTGTGTGCGAGAAGTGTGCTGTTAAATGTGAGAAAAGAGAGTTTCTGAAGCTTCACTTAACACACCTAAGGCTCATAAGAAATATATACACCATTTAAGAACTATGAATTGGGACAGAGAGAATGGCTGCTCGTTGCAGAAGGGACTACAGCAAAGGTACCTACTGTAGGAAGCTGGAAAGCCACTTTCACCATCAACCCCCCGGTGTCTCTTTCTGTACTGAGCAGATTTACAGGACCATTGCAGGGGGGAGTTGAATCCCACTCCCTTCACCAGCAGGATCTGCTCAAAGGAATGTTGGATCCATGCCAGTATTTAAAATGAAGTTGTGTCATGGAGTTCTCTTAAAACTTAGGGCTGAAAAATTAAACATTCAGGGCATTGTCAGGTGCTCTGTTGAATTTACACCCAGCACACAGCACCTGAATCTAGAATTATTTCACCAGAACACACTTTCACACAACGCGCTTTCACACGAGCAGAGAGCTGTTCAGAAATATTCAACATTTCTAGTGCTGCAGTCAGAGTACGAGTAGCTAACCTGTGACCTTCCAGATATCAGTGAACTGCAACTGCTATTTGCAACTGTAACTGACTGTTTGCCATGTCTGGTGCTGATGTGAATTGGGAGTCCCAAAAACATCTAGACTAGATTATGCAAGAAGAGACCTCAAACTCAGTGGCTCAATTGTTTGAGCTCCATAAGATTGGATTAAAAGGGAGCTGCTGGCATCCTGAGCCTTTGTTTTGACATTAAATTGCTTCATAAAAATGGGTTAAGGTAACATACATAGAGCTATTTTCTCCAAAGCTATATTCAATTGTCAGACTGGTTAGGATTATAATTATATATTTTGTGTGCCTGTATATTAATCTTTTTTCCTGTGCATATCAGCTGAGTAATAAAACCCCTTAAAAACCGCTAATGGTCAATACCTAATATGTTCAGAACTTGACTGGACTTTTCAATGTGTTACAAAGAGCCAATCTCAGTAAAGTAAAATTCAAACTTGAGCAAATCTGGAACTCTGTAGTTACAATATCAATTGGCAATTTATCCCAGTTCATTTATTGGGACCAGCAGTAGGCACAGTTGGTTTCCTTTGCTTGTCACAGTGATGTCTTAGGAATCTGCACCTCATAACCCTGCTTCCTGTATTTCAGATTTTGTGCTATATTTTGAATTTTGTTCTGCCAAATAATGCACTTGGAAGGGTTGTGACTTTTTGATGTTAGGAGAGGGGAGTGAGTGAGCTTCAAAAACAGTTGGATAGCTTCTGCTGAAGAGCCAGGAACTTGAGTCAGAGGCTTCACAGTGATTGAGAGTACATCTGCACCAGAACTTTAAGCTGCTTTAAAACAAGTTTGTTGTGACTTTTACAGAACTACAGTTTCCAGTGTTCTTTAGTGAAAGAGTACTTGCAACTTTGTAAGATGTATCTAGTTCTCTTAGGATCACGGCTTTCAGGATTTCTAGGCTGAGAGGTAGGAGAGGTACATGTTCAGAAAGGCTTATGTCTTCATTATGTGCTTAAAAGACAAACATAAGGCCGCCTCTACTCCACCCCTTCCCTACATACCTAATGCTTCTGAAGTATTTCACACCACATTTCTCTCACACCCCTGACATTCCCATCTGTTAAAAGTTTTTATTTATGCTACTAGACCTCAGCATAGCACAAAACAATTTGGACAGATTGTAGTCCTTGACTAGAAGAAGTCACATGACCTCTGAAGTGTACAATGCCCAGTCTCTAATGAGGAAATCTAAGTATTGGTTTGTTAGCTTTATAATTATACATTTAACACTATAAAAAAATCATATTGTTCATATATTGACTAAAAATCATTAGGCAGATATTTCAAAGCAATGTTAAAAGAATTGCTGCATCATATATCTAACCAGAGGAGTACCTAAGGGCATCTCTAGATGACATTACAAACAGATTATTCAAAGTGTGCTACTGATGCTGGATCTGAACAATTTAAATATCCTGTCCCTATGAAATGGATAAGCGACATCACAGTCTCTAGAAGCAAGAGGAGAAGCTCTTAAATGATAAAAGTAAAGTGAGCTGATTTATACGTGCATAAACATTGCATTGAATTATTCCTAGATGAAATGTGTACAGATTGCATAGAAAAGCAGTACGCCCAAACCGATTAAGCTCTGTCTGAGGTGAGTTATCTATGGCTGTTTAATACCTTCAAGTTGTCGATTGATTGCTCAGTCACAGCATGCATGTGTGAACACATCTGGAATAAAATAGTTGTGCATGGCTTTGCACCAGTGTTTTTAACTGATTAGTTTTTAAAGGTTCTGCGTGCTTCCATATAGGAATAATTTATCACTTGGCCTCTTTTTTAAAAAAGTTAAGAAAAAAATGAATATTTACAAAATGAGGTCAGGGATGTCACATAAAGTGGCCAATAGGTGACAAGGAGGCCTGTACATGTTGATGTACAAAACAGATTAGCTAGGACATGAAGTAGATGCCATTTTCCGAAAACAAAATATTGTGTATAAAGTGCTATGAAAACAAAATATTGTGTATAAAGTGCTTCCCCACACCCCCCCCCCAAACAGGGAAAGACTTAAATCCCCATGGCCACAATCAGCTAAATTGTGGGTAAGGAGGGAAAAGTAGACTGGTTACTGCTTAACATACCTTTGTATATGAAATACACTTTTATGAAGGGAAAATCTCATTTGGGGAAACTTAACCCTGCAAAGTGCCCATTCAGGAGTTGAATGTCATTGGTAGAACGCTACTTAGGAGGCCAAGACTAGCCTTGTGGAAAGCTTCCTATTGCCAAATTAGTGGGTGGTTTGAGGAAAGTGTACTAACTCCAGAGGATAACAATGTGGGCTGTACCTGTGTGGCTAACTAGGCCATTCAGTGTTTAGCTTCAGTACCTGTGTGGTACTTTGCTGAGCATCAAAGAGATGGGCCTTCTCACAACCACATGATAAAGGTGCACTTGAAAGCCCCTCCAGAGTTCTTACATTCTAATGCTTATACGAAGTAATTCTATCACTAGCAAGAGCTGTGAGAATCGAGGAGGAGGGCAAGGAGCTTACTACCTGGTCTGCCATTTGGCAAGTACAGGTTAAGGCTGTGAGGTGTCTCTTGGGACATCCTTCCCTGGCAATCAGCCGCCAATATTCGCATAGCTTACCAGTTCCGAAGATGACTTAGCAAGAGCTTTACCTGCCCTGAAGTACAAAAGGCGAGCTTAACTGAAAATCCTTAGCTCATCTTTCTACAAGCAGGATAGTGGGGAGCAAAATTGCTAATGTTGGGTGAGAGAGAGATGAGGAAATTGCTGGGTTAATCCAGCACCTTTTCCATCCCAATCTACGGAGACAGAGGAAGTCTCTACAGCAAGTTTATGTTCATTGAAGGGGATTTGAAAAGCTGCCCCCACAGGACGACTGGCCAAGCCCTGTTCCCATGGCACTTGCAGTGTCAGTGCAGAAGGGGACTTGTCCTCCCCCCCCCCCAACACACTTTGGGTTAGGAAAGTGCCCAAACTTCCAGGTCTCGGATGAGGAATTCCTCTTTGGGAGATAACGTCTCATTGTTGAATGTCTCGCAGGGCTGACTTCCTCCATGGTTCAGGTCTCCATCTAGCCACAATCCAAATTTGCCACTGCAAATAAAGGGAAAGGCAAAACATGGGATGAACTTTCTGCAGAATGAGGAACACAAGAAGCTTCTGATCCATAAGAAATACAGTGTGGTTTGGCTCATTTGAGTCAACAGCTCTGTAGGTATCTCACGTGCACGTGCTTTCTGCTGCCTGGGCTGATTGAAGAAGGGTTGTAGTGAGAGCCAGATTAGAGGGCTCATTGCTTCCTTTCTACTCAAATTCTTTCCCCTGCTCTGAAAGGGTTTACAATGAGCTCACCATTTTGCCACAGTTTCTATTTATACATTTAGATGCTTTGGAACTATATACAGCCAAACTGGTTTTCCACTGCAATGATTAACCATCTTTTCCCAACATGTATACAAAAGAGTCCACAGTAACTTGGAAGATCTTGACGCAGAGCAAGATGATAATGTGTACTAAATAAAGCTAGACAGCTATGTCCACTCAAAGGACACACACAAAAATACCATTGGGCTTTTTGTAATCGGTATCTCAAATCATAATGGCTGAAGAAGTACAGGAGAGAGGAACCTTCAGTTTGATGTCATGAAACCTAGAAATAAGTGAGGGGTGGATAGTGGTAAATTTAAAAGAGAAAAAAGTAAAAATACTTTTCACCGTGACTCACATTCTGAGGAATAACCTGTTCTAGATGAACTGTGATGGCATTTGTTTTACTTGTACCACTGATTCAGTAGCGGAGGGACCCAGACTCCAGAAAGGGCTGCTGATGGTGAGACCATCCTCAAAAGTTAATAATCTGACTGGGACTGCATTGCAGCACCCCTTCCCTTCACAACAAATCCATTTCCGCCCACTAACATCTTTCACAGTCACATACCTGCCTCCACCAATTGCTAGGGAGTCTGCATCTCCTTTCATGAAGAAGGTGTTTTTACCTGTCCACTTAAATACCTGGAGAGTAAGGAGAGAAAAAACATGGTTGAGAGAAGCATCTTGGGAATAAAAGACACAGCTGTACAACTAGAGAAAACAATCATTATTTTGTTTTCCAATGCTTACTTGAAACCTTTATATTCTTGTTCAGTTGGCAGCATTTTGAATGTTGTGTCAGCACCCCACCCCTTAAACTCTTGCAGACTTCTTGTGAAGTTTGACTCAGAAGTAAAATGAGAAGCCAGAATTGCAACGTAATACACAAGCTCCCTATCAGGGCAATTGTCTGCATATTGGCTCTGGTGTAAGTCTCATTGAGTTCAGTAGAATTTATTGGTAGTATTTATTGGTAGGGGTCGCTTACCACTTCCTACCATGTGTTTTAATTGTGACTTCCACGCTCACCCTTGTTTCTGAAACAGTCATCTTTTCATACACTCACTCTCTCTCTATATATATATATATTGGAGAATCCACACGGTATTGTCAAATGGTTGCTTGCAGTCCAGCATCTTTTGTGTTGATCTTCCATGTTTTATTATAACTGAAGTTGTGTGTGTGTGTGTGTGTGTGTGTGTGTGTAAAACAATTGAAGTAGCACCTTGACTGTTAATGCCCCATTTCAGATCTCGGGTAACTTTAAACAAGCATGTCCCCTTTGCAAGTAAAACCATTTATAGTAAGAATAGGGTTGGTCCTATAAATGTCTATCTCGGGTATCAAAGGCCAGGATAAAAAGAAGGATGGGGGAAGGCTGATTTATTAGACCAGGCATGTCCAGCTACCAAGAGACTGATCTACTCCCAGTATAAAAAAACTGGCAGTGATTTTATTGTCATTATTTTATTGTAAGTGACCCATTGTAATTGGAGGGGGGGGAGCGTGTGGGGGTGGATTGCCTAGAGCTGTTGAGCTTTTGGGGGGGAGGATTGCACAGAGTTTTTCAGCTTTTCCCCTGTAACATTTTGTACATGATAAGGATCCCGTGATCTACCAGGATCAAACGGGGATCTACCGGTAGATCACGATCTACTGGTTGGACATCCCTGTACTAGACCAATTGCCAAATGGTGCATACTGGAAACTTTGTAGGTATACCACTTTAAGCCTGTGGCAAATCAGTGACAGTCAACATTTGTATAATTGGTAATAACTCCAGATACTGTTAACACACACCGATAACCTTCATACTTGGGGGATGATATCCCTTCAATCACCTTAAGTTGTGGGGTGAAGGAAAAGAGAAATGTTTCTCCATTGCCGTAGAAGCAGCTGCTGACATGGATGGCTGTAGAAGAAAAGGCTCCAAATATCTGAAAAGGATGCAAGAGAGATGTGTTGTAACTTGCAAGTAGCAGAAAGGCCATTTAGAGTAGGCAGCGAACTGAACCCAACCAGACAGCCCCCCTCTGCTAGATTTGATAAGTCTGGCCTGTTTCAAAGCTTACCTGGCCTTCAGTGTCTCTGATAATCAACAACACTGGAGAGGCTAAATCACTCATGCTTCGGTACATAGTCTTCAGGCTAAATCCATCCCTTGCTGTACAGTAGATGAGGTTCCATGGGTGTCCAGTCACTCGTAGAGGGAGGTGTGGTGCAAGCTAAAAAGTATCACATAGACAAGGTCACTTCTTTCCTTACCTCCCTCTACCCTGAGGCCTTTAGTATGTTATTGGACTGCATATCTCATCATCCCTACCCATTGGCCATACTGGCAGGGGGGAATGGGAGTCCGTCAACCTCTGGACATCCACAAAGTTCACATCCTTGCCTTAAACCTATCCAACATAGGAATGTATCTTAAGTTATTCTACTAGATCTGCGGGGAACCTTTGGCCCTCCAAATGTTGCTGTACTACAACTCCCATCAGACCCACCAAGCAGGCCCAATGGTCAAAGATAATGGGAGTTGTAGTTTAGCAGCATCTGGAGGGCTAAAGGTTTACCACACCTGCACTAGCTCATCAGTATATCTTCTGCTTAGTAGTTCAGGTCATACACCCTAAGTCAGCGCTTTCCAACTGGTGGTCTGCGAACCCCAGGGGGTCCACGTAACCCACCAAGCAGGGCCATGGCACATACTCATCAACTGTCCAGGACATCTCATTTTGGGGGCCCATGCTCTCACATGGGTCATGTAACTCACACAGGAGTGCTGCCCAGAAGACGCACATCCCAGTTTTGCATTGGGACATGTTGGAGCATATGGTGGCACCAATCGCATAAAAAACATTTTCAAAAGTAGGGGGTCCATGGCTTGGCTTTTGAAAAACAAGGGGCCCCCAGTCCTTAACTAATTGGGAACCACTGCCCTAAGTTATTGGCTCCATCTACAATCTTTGTATGGGACGCGGGTGGTGCTGTGGGTTAAACCACAGAGCCTAGGACTTGCCGATCAGAAGGTTGGTGGTTCGAATCCCCATGACGGGGTGAGTTCCCATTGCTTGGTCCCTGCTCCTGCCAACCTAGCAGTTCGAAAGCACGTCAAAGTGCAAGTAGATAAATAGGTACCGCTCCAGCGGGAAGGTAAACAGCGTTTCCATGCACTGCTCTGGTTTGCCAGAAGAGGCTTAGTCATGCTGGCCACATGACCCGGAAGCTGTACGCCGGCTCTCTCGGCCAATAAAGCGAGATGAGTGCTGCAACCCCAGAGTCGGTAACGACTGGACCTAATGGTCAGGGGTCCCTTTACCTTTTACCTTACAATCTTTGCATTCACATAAGTGAATATTAAGCCTGTAAAAATAACTTTTTTGAGACTGTCCTGGGGAATTTCACTTCTTTGCACTTGTTCCTTGTAAATGGGGCCAAGGGTCTCGTGGCCCTTGTAGAGACATGGCTTCAGCAGACCTTCCTGCTTCCTTCCTGCCAAAAGCTTGCTTTCCCTGTTGACAGAGGTCAGCAATACTCCATAATGTGTGCCTTAGCTAAGGACAATGTGTGGAAGTGATGTATAAGGGCAAAGGGCTCACCCAGGGGAGTCACTGTGATAGCAGCACTCATTAAAGAAAATTGCTGAGTCACAGTATGAAGGGTGCTCACCTTCTGGATTTCTTCTAAGTGCAGGATGTTGCTTTGCCCATTTAGCACAGGCTCATGAAATTCTGTGCTTGTCCAGACTGGATTCTCTGGTTCAGTAGACTCCTCAGGTTCTGAAGACAGGGCTTCTTCCAGCAGGTTGGGCTGATAAAAGGACACAGACTGTTAAATGGGAAATGAATAAGGCAACAACTAAGTTGCAGAATCTTCCCCAGTACGTAGTCTGTTGCGTCACTAGAAGGATACTCCTCAGAGAGAACTACAAAGGCAAAAAGATAAAGCGAAGTGAATTGCAGAAGGCAATCGGTCTACTCTTCCCTCTAGTCTCATGGGACTGCTAAAAGCTTAGTCTTATAATTAATAGCACAGCAGTATGTAGGCCACAATAAAGCAATATTTTAATCTCAGGAACATCAGTTTAATGAACCAGCCACTCCTCCCCTTCACCCTTTGTTCCAGCGGGTGTCTTCAGAGGGTGAGACTAGAAAAAGGGTAGATTGATTGTCTTCTGTGATTCATTTAAAGCCTTAGCTGTCCAGATGTTGTTGGACTCCAGCTCCCTTCAGACAGCATGGCCAGAGATAATGAGAATTGCAGTCCAACAACATCAGGAGGGCTACAAGTTCTCCATTCTTGATTCAAAGCTCTATTAGTGCATCTCTAGGGCAGGTCAGAAAGCAACTCAGAAATGTCTTAGAGCTACCCTGCAATTGTCAACTATGTAAATGTGGAGCCTTGACTCTGTTAATGAAAAGACACCAGAGTAAAATGACGGTTTGCTCTTTGCTGTGCAATTCCCCCTCCTCTGACATTAAATATTGCAATTGCAAGAGAAGAAACTAGATTCAGTACACATTTAAAGCTGAATTTATGAAATTTGTACTTTCCAAAACAATATGCAACCTGAAACAAAACCATCCTTCGGAATTTTGCAATGCAGTACGCCAACCAAATAATGTTTACAAAAATGCATATATTAAGGGAAAGTGTGCAAAAATAAATAAATGAAGATGGTAGTTAAAATCGCATGTAACAATGCATTTTATTAAGGAAACTTGCTTACAGAAATGTGTACATTAGTAAAAACTGCATTTAATAAATTGATCATTAGCAGAAATTCACATTAAAATGCTGCTGAATTTCTGTGAGGATTAAAAAACAAAACAAAAAACTCAAACTGCTGAAAAATTCAGAGAAATGAATGTAAGATTGGGAAAATGAGAATCAAAACTGACAGATCTTTCTATCCCTATTCAGGAGGGCTGAGCCTCCTTCCCAGCTTTAGTACCAAGTGGTTCGCCTGAGGGCTGCTGCACATTATCAAGGTCCTACATAGCCAATACAGTGGTACCTCGGGTTAAGAGCTTAATTCGTCCCGGAAGTCTGTTCTTAACCTGAAACTGTTCTTAACCTAAAGCACCACTTTAGCTAATGGGGCCTGCTGCTGCGCTGCCGGAGCACAATTTCTGTTCTCATTCTGAAGCAAAGTTCTTAACCCGAGGTAATATTTCTGGGTTAGCAGAGTCTGTAACCTGAAGTGTATGTAACCCAAGGTACCACTGTACTGTACTAATGTCAAGGAAATAAATTCTGTGTGTAGATCATAAAAGTACAATGATCCTGCACGACATTTGTGTACTCAAGCTACTGTCCTAGAAACACATGTAGAGAGGCCTCAAAATTCTATTAGCATGTGTATATGCTATCGTATCTCATCTGCACAGAAGCAAAAACTGTATGCTTTTAAAATCAATCTGAAGATTATTGGGTAAGTTATACCTATTTGCTTCTATTGCTCTCACTCAGACTGAAGATGAGGGTATAGGAAGATAATGGTGGGATATGCTTGTAGATAGATACCCTTTCTGGGCCAAATAATAACAACAACACACCCATCTCAGTATGAAAATGCAATGCATTGGGCAAAAACCACAAAGCCCGGTATCAGCACTGCTCTTTGTCCTCTGCTTCACTTTTATCAATAGAACTTTCCCTTGTGCTTCCTCAATGACACATACTTTCCCTTATCTGCAGCACCAACCTGGTTGCGGAAATATACCACCCACTTCTGTAGAAATCCTACATTCTTGCTACCTTCCTTTCTTTTGGGCTTGCCACCCATCTGAATATATATTTGCTTAAGTCACTTCAAGGACGTGAATATTAAAAACTGTCTACCAAATAGCCTGAGAAGCTGAGCTTAAAAGCAAAACTTGAGATTGAAGGCAAAATCCAGGTGATGGTAACCTCCACCAGACATGATGCTTTTTTCATCAAATTAATCTCCTAATCAATTAAATCCCCTTTGCACAAATGGTATGGAATGATTCTGCCTGGGATTGCCTGGTTGCACTATCTTGACCACATAAACAATGGCATTCTCAGCCCAAACATCTGAAATAGAAGATTGATGCTCTGCACCAAAAGAAAGGAGGGAGGGAATTCAAATTCCTCAGTAACACAAGGTCTACTAAAACAAACATATTTCTGTGCTGCCTGGTTTTGAGGTTGACTGGCTAGTGTTTCCGTTTTCCATTAAGATATATGTATACCTTTTTGGACCTAGGAACCCAGTAGCACTAAACTCTTAACAGGCTTCCTAGAGTTCTAGACCTGGAAGGGATCTTGGAGGTCATCTCGTCTAACCTCTTGTTCAATCTGTCTTGCTTCCCTACAATATGACCATCCAGCCTCCATGGTAGGAGACCACCTCCTGAGGCGGTCTGCTCAACTGTTAGCTTTTACCACTAGGAAGCTTCCACTAACGTTTAGTTGAAATGAACTTTATGCCATGCAGTTTGCACCCATTCGTTCTTGCCCTGCCCCTTGGGGCAACTCCCTCCTCTGCCCTTCCCTATCCCGACCCAAGAAGCAAGGACTGCAGTACATACCAGACGAGTGTAGCGACAGCGTGGAGTTTTCATGTTTTCTGTGATCATCCAAAGCACGACCACAGCAGCCGTGCTGTTTCCTGGCAGCGAGTCGGAGAGGGGAGAGCAGGTGTCTGCCAATTGCCTGTGGAGAACACACCCTCATTCATAAACAGCATGTACTTTATTCTCTCTCAGTAAGCAGGTTCTTCTATTGCTATACAGCTATTGTCACCTGAGATCTCACTATGAAACCCTGTGGCACACAGCCTTTTCCAGTTATCTAGTGTTCTGTAGCGAGGGAACTTGTGGCCCTCCAGATAATTGCTCTTATTAGTTTATTAATTTATGTCTCAGCATTCATATAAATTTAAAGGCAATTTATAATTATACAATAGAAACAACCAAAATAGGTTTGAAAACAATACCAAAGAAAATTCTGAAGATTGGTTTTAAAATAATACATATAAAAGATGCAAGGCCAGAGACCTAATCTTTTTCATCCCATCCAGTTGGAAAAACTTGTCAAAACGAAATTGTTTCCAGAAACTACAAACAGTAGGTGCCTGTCATCTCATTCTCAACTGGGATGGTGTTCTACAAAATAGGGGCAGCCGCATTAAGAATGCTGCTCTGAGAAGCTGTGGAACAGGCTTGTGATAATATAGGGGCTTTAAGCAGAAACCCTC
This sequence comes from Podarcis raffonei, assembly GCF_027172205.1. Lineage (NCBI taxonomy): Eukaryota > Metazoa > Chordata > Lepidosauria > Squamata > Lacertidae > Podarcis > Podarcis raffonei. The sequence continues at coordinate 69,453,907 of NC_070607.1, forward strand.
CTGCAGAACAACCACCACAATTATATGCCTGGCCCTGAGGTGTATAGAACTTTATTAGTAAGAAATCCTTGAACTTAACCCAATAGCAGATTGGCAGATCTTGGAGTAAACTCTCATCATTCCTGACCACTGCTCATTCTGGCTGGAGCTGAAGGGAGCTGTAACCCAAAAACACCTTGAGAACTCAGATTGTCCACCCCTGTTCTATCGCTTCACAGATAAAAGTCCTAGAATTGCGGAAGAGAGAAATTGGCTCTTCATAAACTATAGCTCTGAGGAGAACTCGAGTTGATTAATAACAGGTGTATGATGAGTGTATCCTGTCTCTTTAAGAAACAGGCCTGGTCTGTAATAGAAACTGTCTTCCTTGGGTGTGGTTCCTTCCATAGGTCAGTGAGACCTAGTCAGAACCTTAGTAATGTATGTAGCAAGTCCTAGCTGCTATGCTGAATTATTGACCTGTTGCTCGCAGATAAATAGTATTGACGTTTTCCTGATTTCCTGACATTTTCCTATACTCTTCTGTAACCTCCAACCAAGCAAACAAGAAGTATTATCAGAGGAAGGCAGAACACATTAGAGTCAAGCCATTCAAGGAAAGTGATGTATTCGGGTAGCAGGAAAACAAATCAGGAGAGGGCAGGCCATTCAAACACAACTGTCCTTTATTGCTACATAACAAGTATGGGAAATATGAAATTGCACACTGGAGCTCTGGAGCATGCAAATTATGGGGCTCAAGAGGTTCAAAAAGCATTACACTGAATCAGTGTAGTGGCCTGGGTAGAGTCCCAAAGGTCTGGAGGACTGTGTTTGGCCTCTTGGCATGAAGTTCCCCATCTTTTTTCTATAGTTTACAAGGATACGGAATCTTCTTAACACTTGTTTTTCATTAGCCACTGTGGTTCTTTGTGAAGAAGTTGAGCAAGGATGCTGTTCAGGAGCATCTGAGAATATGGGAAGACATGAGATGTCTTGGATTGGTCTTGGACCCTTCAACTTATGACAGAGTTGCTCTCTAAAATAAAATGTGTTCCCCACAAGGAATATCTGGCAAGGTGCCATGGGTGTCACTACGGCAGGATTTCTGAGCAGATGTCCAGGGCTCCCACTCAGCAGAATGAACAGGAAGGTTCTCAAACTCAGCAGGGGCAGTTTGTCACATTGAAAGGAAGTGCAGGAAACCATACCACCATCTAAGGGCTGGGGTGGCGGCGGAGTAAGAGTCTAAAATTACCTAACTGCCCCACTGCAGGCTACACTCGAGAATGGTCCTGTTTCCCCAACATCAGGAGACGCAGCTTGTCAACTCCTAGAAGATTAGCTACTGTAGAAGTGACATGCAAAAGAAACCACGGTAACATGCAAATTAACAGGCTTTATGAGTCATGGGAATCACTGCCTAGTGGGATCAAAGCATGGGAGAGAGTTTGTAAGCCACATCCCCTAAAATTCACTTATCTACACACAGTATCATTCTAAAGTGTGCTAAAATTTTACACAGGAGATCATCCTAAGAACATCAAACGAGCCCTGCTAGACTGATCAGATCAGCCCCCTCCTTCCAACAGCAGCTAGCCAATTGCTTCCAGTTAGACCATAAGCAGAGCTTGAAGGCAGTAGACTTCCCTCACTATGCCAAACCATGCATCGTTCTTATAAAATGATATGCTCTCCTCATGTTGTCTTTCCCCCTGAATTAAAAAGCCCCATATGTTTTGGCTATTTGTGGCAAGGAAAGTCCTTCAGCCTCTAGATCACGCTGGTTTCCCTTTTTCTATAACTTTCACAGCTCTATGTTATCCTTGAGATGGAGTGATCAGAGAACTCTACTGATGCTCCACCAATGAGCTGTTGCCCTTCTGCATGTTGCCCTGCTTTGGGAAGTGTGGCTATTACCCTTATGGGAAATATTTCGATTACCAACTTTAGTTGTTTTTATTCATTCAGGCTTTGGGGAGATAAAGTTTAGGCATTAGTACTACTACCACAGGTACTATTAATATTTTTTCTCCCTGGCCTTCACTGGGTTTTTATTTAACAAAATGTATATACTGCTTGAATGTAAAAACACAACCCCAAACTCTATGCAGTTTATCAACAATATAAAAACATTAAAATGAGCAATAGCAAAAGTTTTAAAAGGTATTTATTTAAAAGATTAGAATCAGCACTATCTAAAAATAAATAAAACACATGTAACTTCTACATTCATAATGCTGTGATTATGGTTTTTGGTTTTTGTGGATTTGGCTGTTGCAAACTACCCAGAGTTCTTGATAGATGAAGGGCAGGATAAAAATAAAATGAACAAAACAAACAAACTTACCTGCTAGCTATAGGCAACCAAGAATTCCATGCAGGTGAGTGAGTGAAGGGGTGTAAGAAAGAAGGACCACTACAGTAGCCTGCCTCTGAAACAGCTTGGTTCCCAGACTTGTAATGTAGAAACAGGAAGTACCCTTTTCACAGCCAGCATGAAAATATTGTGAGTTGGTGGAGGCTGGGGTGGTTGCTATGGGTCACTTTGTCCTGCCTCCACCAGTTCACTTGGTAGAATGCATTTTTATTTTCTTTTTTGGAGTAGCCTGCTAAGAGAGTGTGGTCTTCATTTCCATGCTTCCTGTTCCACAACCACCAAAGAAACTCAGGCTACTAGCCTCTTACAAGGCCAGCATTTATTATTGTTGTTTTGCAAGCTAGTAACTTTTGTGGGTTTATCTGCACGACTGATTTTTTTGCCAACCTGAGATGCTCCAAGCTCATGTAGGAGCATGTTTCTTTTTTTCAGAGGATAGCCACTGTTCCCAGCACACCCTCCTTCCTCCCACAGAAACTTTTCTTCTAAATATCTGATATTTTTTTTCCATTTCACCTATACCCCCACCCCAGAGACGGCACAGCTACACAGTTCCATCTTATTGTAAGAAGGTTGGTAAAACTCAAATGCACTCGGCTGAAATGACTTATTTACAAGATACTCACATTTACCTGAAGAGGGTTCTGTGGGGAGACGTCTAACAAAGCACAGCTGGGTAGGTCCCATATAAAGCAGCTGTTCTGTTGTTGCCTTGCTTAAAGCAGAGGTGTTGAGGAATCCCCTGCAAATCTCAGGGAAGCATCACTAACAATACAGCTCTGGAAATACAGCTCTGAATAGTCACAAAGTTCATATGGACTGTGAACACATACCTGGTTCTATCCAGTCCACCTTCCTTGTCAACTCTCTCAATCTGTGCCAGTGGACCGGTTGCTCACCTGCCACTCACGGGGTACAAGTTCAACACATCCATCTTGAGCCAATGGGTCCCATTATTTTGGGATCAACAGTCAGGTTGCTGCAAGTGTTTCTATTTGTAACAATGATGTTGCAATGCATGTGTTGCCTGTAAACTTTCTGACACTACTTTTCTTCCTCCTAACCCACCCCTTGTGGCTGAAGTAAGTTATCACTCATCTGTAGATGATAACACAGATGTTCATTGAGTAAATCAGGCAGCAAATTGTTAAGCTTGTTGTTGTGATGGAGTAAAAGCCCATGGTCAGTCTCATTCAAGACCAGGAATACACACAAAAAAAAATAAACTCCTCCTTTCTAAGAAATAAATAAATCAGGCAAGTTTGTCGGTGCCACACACACACACTCCTCCTCTCATTGTTGAAGTTCCCAGGCAGAGATGGTGCCTATATGCCTTTAAATGCTTTGAAGCATTAAGCAAAGCTATGGCAGCTGTGCTTCCTGCCCTGTCCACTTTTGCATTCGGTAGCTAGCGGGAATCTTATTTTCTCCATGGAGACAAGTGGAGTGGATCATAGGAAAAAGTGATGGAAATACAGGGTGCAGGGTGCCTAGGATAGCCAGAGAACACCTTCCACAGATGAGCAGAAGATGCAACCTTTAAACATTGTGCAGGATAACATTAGACAAGCCTACTGGACCAGGCCAGGCCCAACTATTCCAGCATCTTGTTCTCACAGCAGCCAACCAGATGCCTTGTGGGAAACCAGCAAGCCGAACCTGAGCACAGGAGTGCCATCCCCATCCTGTGGTTTCTAGCAAATGGCATTCAGAAGCACTATAGGCTCAAGCCACAGTTGCAGAGCATATCCGTCCTGGCTAGTAGCCATCTGATAGGCTTAACTTCAAGGAATTTGTCTAATCTAAGTTGGGTACCATCACTGCCTCCTGTGGGAGTGAGTTCCAAAGTGTAACTATGTGCTGTTTGAAGAAATACTTCCTGTGATCTGTCCTGAATCTTCCAACACCTGCTTTGGAGTGTGCTGCTTCTGTGGTCCTCTTTTGCATCTGCCCACCCGAAGAATCGCTATAGCTTTGCTGGGTACCGTAAAATGCATTATTTGATGCTGCTGGAAGGTAAGGATTCAAGGACATAGATAATAGTTACACCATCTTAGCAGTGACTTCCAATTTGCTAGAAACAGAACAGGTTCATAATGCATTTTAATTTACAGAATATTGTGCACATCTAGACATAGCAGCAACAAATGGAGCAACTAATTCATAGAAACTTATATAAGAAGCAAAAATATACACAAACAATGGGTTTTCCTCATGGGGTGTGTCTGACAGATCCGAAGGATAACATGAGTTTTTACTTGCTTTTTTTTGGCGTGTGTTTGTTGTGTGTGCTTTTACAGTTTATTATTCTATTTTGGTTTTAAACATGTTGTAATTTTTTGTCAGCCTGTGGAAAGAGATGAGCTAAGAATGTATATATACTTTAGGGTCTACCTGTTGTGGAGATGAAGATAAGGATGATAAAGCATGTGACAGATTGTAGTTATGACTATGGTCATTTAGCATCCCATTTTATAATACAGTGGTACCTCGGGTTAAGAACTTAATTTGTTCCGGAGGTCTGTTCTTAACCTGAAGCACCACTTTAGCTAATGGGGCCTCCCACTGCTGCCGTGCCGCTGGAGCACGATTTCTGTTCTCATCCTGAAGCAAAGTTCTTAACCTGAGGTACTATTTCTGGGTTAGCGGAGTCTGTAACCTGAAGCGTCTGTAACCTGAGGTACCACTGTACACAGTAAGAGATGCACGTGTACCTTTCTGGGAAACTGTCCAAGGTCTTTTTATTGCTTCAAACCTATAAGGTGTTGTGAACACACAAGGCACATAATGGGTGGTTAGATAGAAAAGCTGAGAAAGGTCTTTGTCCAGGACTTTGGAGAACAACAGGTTCCCCACCATTGCTTTACCGTGTCTGACTCTTGGCTTGTTCTCTGGTTCTGCCTCCCAACATTGATCCTTGGCTTGACAGCCTGGTTCCTGCTTGGTGGCTGTTTACCTCTGAGCGATGATCCTTTACTTTTGCCCTTATTCAACCTTCTGCTGCTAGCGTCCAAGAAAATACAGTAACCAGAGCACCAGCTAAACTTTCAGGCTGCAGGGAGTCTGGGCTGTGCACAGTTGCCAGGAGGTTCCCTGTGATGTTTCTATTCCAGGGCACAGAGTCTGGGATTCTCTGGGATCCAGCTGCAGCCTCTGTTCCTGCTGACTCACTTCCAGGTGCAGGTGTGCAGAGAGCTCACCTGGGAGATTCTCAGTCTACAGAGACAGCAGTTGTTTGCCTGGACACAACAACATTTGTATGCCTTGGGTTAGGGAGTGCTTCAAGGTCACTTTCAAAATATACAGTCATTCGGCTTGGATACAAACTCACATACAGTATATGCTTATGCTAAGGGCAACAAATAACTTGCGCTAAGGTAACCCAAATTCGAAGCCAAGAATCTGCATTTGTTTCTTTATCTTATTTGATTAAGGATGCCTACACACCATATATTTAAAGCACTTGATTGATTGATTGATTGATTGATTGATTATCCACCCTTCACCCTAAGGTTCTGGGGTGGGTTACAGCAGTAAATACAACTTTAAATGCTTTAAATTTAATGTTTTTTTAATAATAATAATTTATTATTTATACCCCGCCCATCTGGCTGGGTTTCCCCAGCCACTCTGGGCGGCTCCTAATCAAATGTTAAAAACAATGTTGTTGTTTAGTTGTTTAGTCATGTCCAACTCTTCGTGACCCCATGGACCAGAGCACGCCAGGCACATCTGTCTTCCACTGCCTCCCGCAGTTTAGTCAAAGTTAAAAACAATACAGCATTAAATATTAAAAACTTCCCTAAACAGGGCTGCCTTCAGATGTCTTTTAAAAATAGGATAGCTGCTTAAATAATAATAATTGATTCTTAAATAATAATAATTTATGGCTTTCCCCCAAAGAATCCTGGGAACTGTAGTTTGCGAAGGGTGCTGGGAATTGTAGCTCTGTGAAGGGTAGCCCACAGTTCTCAGGATAGCAGGGAAAGGCATGTGCTTCACATTTATGAGGAGAGAATCAATATAACACTAAGGATTCAATATACCGTATTTTTCGCTCTATAACACGCACCCGACCATAACATGCACGTAGTTTTTAGAGGAGGAAAATCCGTAGGCATGCCACCCGTAGGCATTTCCTCCATAACACGCACAGACATTTCCCCTTACTTTCTAGGAGGAAAAAAGTGAGTGTTATGGTGCAAAAAATACGGTAACATTTTGGCTGGCCGAATGTAATGATCCCTCCTCCCCCACTGAGTGTTGTTCTGGGGATTCTTCCAACCCCCAGCAGAGCCAATTTCAAGAGAGAAGATGGAGAGGAACCATTGTTCAAGTAGAAGGGCAGGGCTTCCACTGATGTGACTCCTTAGTTGACTCTTGTTCACTGTATGTGCACAGCCTGTGTACTTTCATGGTGTGCGGGCACAGCTAACCGTGGCAGGCGCACATGTGGCTACAACCTTCCCCATGTGCTAGGACAGTGTTCTTCAACCTTGGGTCTCCAGACAACTCCCATCATCCCCAGCTCAAGCAAACATACGGTAGCTACATAGGTAGCTGCCTTACACTGACCATTTGTCCATCTGATTCAGTATTGTCTCCACTGACTGGCAGTGGCTCTTCAGGATTTCAGACAGGGCTCTCTCCCAGCCCTACCTGGAGATGCCAGGGATTGAATCTGGATCCTTCTGCATGCAAAGCGAATGCTCCACCACTGAGCTAAAGGCCTACAGTTGGGCAATTCTTTATTAGGACCAGCCCCAAAGTCACAAAAATGTCCTTAGCTCTTCAGCTCTCCAGAACTCTTCATCAGGTAAGATGTTACACAAATCAACGGATGGTGCGATGAGGAAAAACAAGTAGAAAAAATAAGCTAATTGTTGTGGCCGCAAGGCCAATTTGGAGAAAGCAGACGCTGCTTTGCAGCCTGGTATCTCTAGTGCCTAAGAAGGGCTTGTGATCTCCTTCTTGGAACCGAGGCCACAAGCTCAGTGAATTTAGAACGCTTTTAAAATTAAATGGGTATTAAGAAGCTGCAATGTAGGTCCTTGTAATTTATTATGTATTGCTTTAGTAGTTGCTTTGTCCATCATTCTAATTCAAATTGCTTTTGTTCTTTCATTCACACTGCACCATCTTGATTATTATTGTTCTTTTATTCATACTGTGCAGCTTTGTTTATTACACTGCCCTGCCTTGATGGATTTTCTTTTATGTAATCGTTGAAGTTCATGCTATCATTTCTGTAGTTACCACTGTGAATCAATAAAACATTTTGGCTGCAGTTCTCTACTCATTTATCCAGGAGTAAGCCTCCTTGAATTCAATGGGTCTTACTTCTGAGTAGACATGTGTAGGCTTGTGCTGTCAATTAATTTCAGATACCTCCTTGAGTCTGTGTGGACCTCACCACTTGTTAAAATTTTACCCACTGGAATGTAAATTTGTACTGAAATTCAATGATTGGTGACCACAGTGGCAACAGCAAGCTGCCTAAATTATATGTGCTGTGTGTTTTATGAATTGCTATAAAGTCTGTGTTTGTATAATCCAATCTTTCTGGATAGCTGATGCAGTGTGAGATAAAATAATGGGGAGAGTTTTGTGAATTAAAATGCTTATAATTTGTAGCAACACTCCAGAAAAATCATCAACACATAAGTGTATTCCATATCTTAATCAAGATTAATTTTGTTAACAGCATCACCTAAATATATTCTGCATGCAAATTAAATACATAGGGTGATATCCACTGTTAGACATACTCAGAGTAGACCTGTTGAAATTCATGGACTTGGAAGGTTACTTAAGTCAATCAGTTTCTAGGGGTTTGTTGTGCTCTTGAGTAGGACTTAGTTGGATATTACCCATAGGAAATTTATTTATTTGATTGATTGATTGATTTATATACTGCCCATCATCAAAAGATCTCAGGGCAGTTCACAAGATAAAATCCACAGTGTGTATTTGTACACACATGCATATGTATAGACATGCCAGGATTCACGCTATCAAGAATCAAAGGCAAATTTTAATAACATCTTGCATGAGGTTTTAGGGGCAACATCTTGTCAATTTCGTACAGTATGATGCGGCAAAACCAGATGGGCAGTAACTCTACAATTAGCAAGCTGCCACAGCTAATCCAGATTTCCTGATGAACGCCTATATGATAAACATGTTTGCATTCACACATCTGTTGCGCCAGCACTCTGCATTTGGGTTGAACATGTATGGTTTGAAAAATAGCATGTGAAGTAGCAACCCTCAGACAACAGTAAACTTAGGCCTGATTTATCCCAAAGATTGGCTTTTGCTACATAGTCTGACTTGACCTGATTTAACACTTGCAGCAGAATGAGATGGTAGAATCCTGAGGTGATAGAGTAGGCTATACCACCTCAGTGTGAGAGCCAGTGTGATGTAGTAGTTAGAGTCCTGGACTCTGACTTGGGAGACCAGGGTTCAAATCTCCACTCAACCTTGAAGCCCAGTGGGTCAGTCACTATCTCTCTGCCTAACCAACCTCACTGGATTGTTGTGGAAGTGTGTACATCACTGCAAACTCCTTTGAGAAAATGTGGACTATAAATGTAATAGTAGTAGTAGTAATACTACCCACACCCCCACAATCAACTTATTCTCTATCATCTGGAAACTTTACTGTCCCAGCACTTTACCATCCTATTTGAATCTTATTTATCTGAATGTGTGTAGGGCAAGTCTTTATTTCAACCAGTCACTAGATGGCAGCATAAGAAACAATTCAGTTGCATTCTGAGACTGTTAGGCTGTTACAGCGAAACAACAGTTTCCAGCACCTTAAAGACCAGCACACTTATTATGTCATAATTTTTCATGGACTAGAGTCTTGCATCCAATGAAATGGATTCTAGTCCATGAAAGGTTATGCCCGAATAAGTGTTTGTGTGTAAGGGGCCACAAGACTCTTCATTGTTTTTATAGGAATTTTGTACAGCTTGCATCTGAGTACTTGCTTTGCTTAAAGCCAATGTTTATATTGGCTGTGTTGCTCATTTGCATTACAAATGTCTTTCTTTGGCTTTTTCTTCTTCACATAAAGAGCATGGAAGAGACTCAATGGCTCACAGCTGAAAATCCTCTGAATCTAGGCTTAACCTTGATAGTCCCATTCTAGCCTGTAATTGATATCATTGAATGTACTGCTGATTTTTTGAAGTTCAGGAGCTCATCATGACTACTGTCCCCAGGGCCAAGGCTGATTTCAAAGGATGAGTGTGTTCCAGTTAGCACATAGTTTTGAAAAGTGCAGGTTATGTAATTCCGCCTTTAAATGTGATCTGAATTAAATGTCGACCCCCCCCCCCGCCCCCGCCCTGGCCAGAAGGAAATAGTGAGATGTGCCATACCCAGGCTGATTATTTGTGTTGTCATTTGGGTAGAAGCAGTGTAACGATCTGGTGGTCCTTGGTTCTCTCGCTGGTGGCAGAGGCTGATGGGCTTTCCCCCCTTTCTTCTTGCAGTTCCATGGAAACTGGCAGTTGGAGCTGATTTTTTTTCTGGCAGAGGGGAAGCAAACTCCCTGCAGCTGTTTCTTCTCTGGCCAATAGTAAAGCAATTATTTTTTCATCAAGCTATGTAGTGAACCATTTATTCCAACATTCTGCATTATGGGGTTGATTCGGGGGAAAGTTAAGTCGAAGTCCCACCTGGTTTCAATAGAAGAGAGTTAAAAACATGCTCTCTTTCTGTCTGTCTCTGTCTCTTCTAATGAATTCAGTACAACTTCAAAGTGTTTTAACTGGGGCTGGACTGTGCTCAGGTGTGTCGCATGGCCAGGTTGTGGAGTGTAGGTGCTGCACATATGGCATAACCTCAGTTATGAATGGTAGTGCTTGACATTTTCATTTGGATTTTTATTTTGGTCTGGAAAAGCATACAGTGCTATAGATACACACTTAATGAACAGCTTATAAGTTAATATAATGGCATATCGTGTATATTAAGTCGTCCAGAAGATCAGGGACCAAGAACCTTACTTAGGAGCAGTGCTTTTTTTCTTGGGGGACGCAGGGGTATGCATACCCCTAAATATGTTGTCAATCTAAGTTTGGCCTCACTGAGGGGCAGTATTTCAATATGAGTAGGAAAATGAGAGTACCCCAAAACATTTTTTAAAGAAAAAAAAGCACTGGTATGGGGATATGTCCAAGGTTGCCAGATGAAGAGCCACACAGGGTTTAGAGCCTTAGAATTTCCTTGCTCTGTTGTAACTCCAAATAACTGCCTTGCAAAATTGGAGTGAGCCGAGAAGTGTGTCAGCGGGAGAGCTTATTTATGCAGTTTTGTCCCAAGAAAGGTCATTTTGCTGCTATTGCAGAATCTTTGGAAAATTGGGATTCCTGTAGAGAGAGCACTCACATGCTCCTACCCCACAGTGATGCACTATTAAAGTACTACTGTAGGATGTGCAATGCTACTGTGCTGGGAGGAGAAGAGAACCAGAGCAGCATTTAGGAAACATGGCTTATTTCAGGGAAGTAGTGTTGAATGGTCTCTTTAAATTTGAAGGTTCATTATTGTTCCACAAGATGTGTATGTCTTTAAGGACCAGAGCAAATAACGAGACCCAGGTTTACAGCTGTGAAACAGTATAGCAGGTGCTGTTAAGTTGTGTTAATTAAGCTGTGTCAGCAATTGGGTATAGTATATAAAGAACAGCACCTAGCGCTCTCAGTACCCTGGGGGATGGTTTGGTCATGCTTGTTGATATATTTAATCTAAAAGCAGTTTTTGTTTTTGTTCAAACCTTCTTAAAATTATCTTTGAGTTCCTTGTAATGCGTGGTCTCCCCAGCAAGCTTTCTGCAGCGCAACTAAACTGCAAATAGCCAACAAGTAGTCCATTGTATTTAAACAACTCCAGTTAAAACAGGGACCAATTTAAAAAATGGCTCTTTCTCTAACGGTAAAATGATGGAAACATGAGATTTAAAGCCAAAGAACTGGAAACAATATAAATTAGGCATTGTTCCAGGAATACTTATATGGGGCCTCCATGATAGATAACCATGTTAACCAGCACCAGCTGCTCACATTAGAACAGGCAAGGAGGATGGTGGCACATTGCAGTCTAAGCAGCGACTGTCTTGATAAAGGTGAAGCAGAGATGGGGGCACATTAAATAAGGGTTCTGCATAAAAAAATAGAGAGAATAAGATTAGATGTAATAAGTTAGAGCTGTTGCAGCACTGGGGGGGGGGGAAATATGGTCAATGTTTTGTGTGCATGACGTGGGGTGTGAAGACTGAACCATCATCAATCATTTGCTCTACAGTGGTGTTCTTTAACCTATGGTCCCCAAATGTTGCTGGACTACAACTCCCATCATCCCCAGGCAGTTTAGTTAGTGGTCAGGAATGATGAGAGTTACAGTCTAATAGCGTCTGAGAATCCAACACCAGGGGCGGAGCTACCTGCCCCGGCACCCGGAGTGGTGCGGGGGCGGGGCTAGCCGGCCCGCAGGGACAGGACTAGCTGCCTGCACGGCGAGTGTCGGGTGGGTCCGCTAGCTGCCCATGGCAGCATTGTCTCTAGTGGCCCACAGCCCACGCAGCGAGTGTCTGGGGGCGCCGCCTGCGCAACGAGCGGGGTGTGGGTGGGTGGCACGGCAATGTCACCCAACCTCACAGCTGACACCCAGTGCACACCGCACTCCCCGCACCCGCCTTCCTCCGCCAGTGCCCAACACTTCTGTAAGTCCTGTAGCTTGCATCATACCCTCCTTTCCCTTCTTTCCCTTATGGGGTATTCCAGAGCCTGTATAGAATCCTTAAGTGGCTTCCCTATCGGTAAGAGAAAGTAACAGAGGCCAAGCAGAGTATGTTGTTGTTTAGTCGTGTCCAACTCTTCGTGACCCCATGGACCAGAGCACGCCAGGCACATCTGTCTTCCACTGCCTCCCACAGTTTGGCCAAACTCATGCTGGTAGCTTCGAGAACACTGTCCAGCCATCTCGTCCTCTGTCGTCCCCTTCTCCTGGTGCCCTCCATCTTTCCCAACATCAGGGTCTTTCCCAGGGAGTCTTCTCTTCTCATGAGGTGGCCAAAGCAGAGTACATTGAGAAGCAAAGTGGCTAGTAAGCCTGATCGTTATTAAAGGAACTGTTGCAACAGGGTCCCCACTCACCACACACAGGAGGGAGGAGAACCCTGAACAATGATGTGCAAGCCCTTATATAGACTTTGGAAATTGCCCACCCTGTAACCCAAGACCCACCCCCCAACCCCTATCATACGTACATCACAGAAGGAGACGGTCTACAGCAGGAATTCTGTCTGCGGGGATACTGATTGCATTACCTGGGCAGTCTGGCCATTCTTTTGTGATGGTTAATACTGTACTTTAGCTCCTGAGTCCAGGTCACCCTATTCGTGCACAAATATGCCCTTAAGACAGGAACTGCAAGCAAAAAGGCAATAAGAAGGCTTTCCCCATTTGCCTCCCTTACTGCAGAGGAATATTTTAGGTCACTGGGAGACTCAAAATGGCTTCAGGATTGCTCTCCCATACTATTTCAGACATGTGGTTCATATATTTAGATATGTGTGCATTTATGAATATTCTATATTTGAGACCTTAAAATTCTTATAACAACACAGTGAGAAATCAAGGGCCTCATCCCCAAGTTATGGAGAAATTTCATAGGTTCTTAAAAATATATGTAGGAAAAACATATCATTGATTAAATATTGTTCAGCATAGGGTCTCCATAATCTTTAATTTTGCTTTGGATACAGACATGCAATCACAGACAGATACGAACAGGAAAAGAAACAGGATGTCACAGCCCTTCTGGGCCTGTACAGCCATTTAAAGAGTGTGCTAGTTCCACTTTACTTTTGGGGAAGCAGAAGGTTTCCTAGCAAAACACTGATTAGCATCTCTGGCCTGGCTTGTCCGAGCAAGTAGCCGGGCTCCAGGCCAGGGAAAGAATGTGTGTGCTGCCCTGTGTAATTTACTGGGAGTGTCCAGCCTTTTCAGCCAGCTTGTTATTTGGAGTGTTAGAAGCACAAATGTCCTTAGGGGGAATATTGAAACGAGGGAGACCCTTTAACTCCTATTGCTATGCATGAGCATTGATTCAGCCTCCATTGTTGGAATTGTGACCCAATACAAACTTTAACCCCAGAAATTAAATAGTAGCCTATGTTGCACCCCCAAGCTCTCTGTTATCTTGCTATCCTGTTGAACATTGCACACACTTGCCCAAGGCTGAAATTTTATGCACATTGACTTGGGGACAAAACCTTCATTGAACTCAGTGGAACTTACTTCTGGGTAAAGATTCATAGGATTGTATTTTGTAAGTGCACTGATGTAATTTTCAGTAAAAGAAAGTGGGGAGAGTGACATAACCAGTAAACTCTTGTGAGATTTCGTAATTCTAGTTTTCTAAAGCTGGAACATGTTATGAACTTATGAACTAATGCAGGAGTTGCCAACTTGGTGCCTATGGGTGCCAGTGTGCCTGTCAGTAACTCCTACGGCACCCCAAAAAAGTTCTCAGTAAATAATATACCCTGACAAATCCACAATATATAATAGACAGTTTGCTCTTCGGGTTCAGTGGCCTCTTCCACACTGAATACATCCTCTTAAATGTACCTATACATCATTGGATGTTAGGATTGGACACCTGCCTCCCTTCTGCACAGAGGAGTGCTGTAAAGAGGTCTGTGAGCAAGTGTGGTGGTGACTGATGTAGGTGGCTTTTTCCTCACTGAAGGGGGTCATGACATCACCATTTTCTGTTTCTGTCTCCTTTTCTACTCTTTAAGATGGGGCAGCCATTTTGTGCTATGCTGTGCCACCACAGCCACACAGTTTCCATTTTGTGTTATGCCACAAACCCTCACAGAAGCCATTTTGTGTCTGGTGCCCATGACACTTTCTCAAAATTCCAAATGTCCCCACTGGTTGGCATCTGCTTAACTAATGTAAGCAAGATAGGTGTTGCTATCTTACATATAAACAGAGGAAGAAGTTGATTTGTGTTTAAAAACAGATATGCCAAGCCTCAGGCTTTCTCGGGAGACTTGTATTCTGCCCTGAAGTCCTCCCTCCTTAAAATATATGATGGTATCATTCAAAGCAGGAGTAAAATTTAATAAAAGAACAGCTACTGTATATTGCTAGGGAAGCCTGTGGTGAAAATGTCTTTATTTTGAATGTTCTAGTTCATTCACCACACCCAAAGGCACCTAAAGCAGCACAGAGTCTAAAAACCAAAACCAAATGTATAGTTTTCTCATAGTCTGAAGAGCAGGCAAAAGGGTAACTGTTTACAGTTTGGACTATGGAGACCCCCTCTCCCCCTGTGCCATGTTCCCTGCCAATCTGGCTCAGCCCCTTCCCCCTTTATTTACTTACTGAAATCAAGCACCCCAGAGCTAACAAAGTAATCATGTCTATTGTGACCCTACAATTGATTTCATTGGCTTAAAAACACTTGATTCAAGAGGTGATTAGCAATACTTGAGTGTGGTTTCCTTGGATACATTAGGGGTAGCATTGTTGGGCATCTGCCAAGACCCACACACACCTGCAGGAGACTCTCTGCCAACCTCCAGAATCTCCTGACCCTGTAGTTGCTCCTTCTTGTTGTTTTTGCCTGTTCACCTTTCTGAAAATGCAAGCAATGACAAAAATGGGGAAATAGAACAGGTTCCTTCACTTGCCCTGCACTCCCCATCTGGATGATTGTACAGACTAGACCCACAGGGAGACCGCAGATGAGGCCCCCATATGTTTAAAATAAATTCAACTTTAAACAATAATGGCTTTCGTCCAAGAATCACAGAATTACAAGGAACCCCAAAGGCCATTTAGTCCAACCCCTGCAACGCAGGAACCCTAACTAAATCCTGGGAATTCTAGTTTGTAAAGTGTCTGTGAGGAGGAATAGGGGGTCTTGTTACAACCCTTAACAAACTATAGTTCCCAGGAATCTTTGGATGAAACTTTGGCTGCTTAAAGTGGTTTGATACTGTTTTAAGTGTATACTGCAAATTAGAGTCTAAAACTGGAGTTGACACTGCTTAGAGAGGACAGCAAGGTGGGGGCGATCTGCCTCATGCTTCTGGAGAACAGAAAGACAAATATTAGGTAGAGCAGAATCTCTGCATGATTGTCAGGCCCTGGATCAGCCTCCTGGTGACCCAGGGACCAATCAGAACTGGTTAGGCCACCAGCCAGTCAGGGAGAAGAGGTGATTTTAAAAAGTAGAACTTTGCAGTTAAACTGTCAGATAGGGATCAGTTAGGGCTTGGAAAAGCATGGGGAACAGGAGAAACGGACCTTTCCTGACAGGAATTAGCGTTAGCTAGCCAGGGCAACCCAGTTTAATTCACTTAGGGAAAAGTAAAAATATTAGAAAGGACTGGGAAAGTGTTGCTGGTGTAGTAATACATAATAGCCATGCTAGGTGGAAATAGTCTATCTTGAGGCTAAATTCAAAATGTAAAGTGTGTTTGCCTGAAACTAAGTATTGTGCCTCTCATTTGTAACCATCAAGCTTAAACCTCTCATTGAATGTAATTAAATAAAAAGTCTAATTTTGTCCCAGAAGTGCCTCCTCATCCTTCAAACCTCTGGGTGAGAGGATAAGTGGACACATGGCATTATTCACATACGTAAAACACCTTGCTGCAGAATAATAAAGAAAAACCACCATGAACAGTTGAAGCAGACCTCTCTAGTGTTAACTGTTATTTTTAAGCACCCAGAAATTCAGTCACACTACCCAGCTCCCATCTTTAGTGTTGCAGGCTTGCTTTGTTCTTTTGCTAAAGCACTTGATTGAACATGAATCCATAACAAGGGTTTGGGTAAACATTTGATTCATTTTTCATTGAAAGGTGTACCTACCTAATTCACATTTTCTTGAAAAATAGACAAACTGAAACAAGGCCATCCTTTGAAACTGGCACATCTTTGAATTATGCAGTGCAGTTCTCTGGTCAAGTAACGTGAACAAATGTGCATATATTTATTATGGTAAAATGTGTATTAAATGCATTTATTATTGAAAACGACATGCAAAATCCACTAGGAAAATTGCCTAGTAAAAACATGTGTCTTAAGCCAAATTGCATACAAATGTGTGGCTATTAGGAGAAATTTGCACTAAAATACTGATGAATTTTCATGAGTCCTTTTTTTAAAAAAAGAATTTGATGTGGAAAACTGAATTTGAGTTTGGAAAAATGAGAAATGGAGAGAAACAGAAAACAGACAGATTTGCCCATTGCCATTCATAAGTTGATATTTGAATTGTAATAAAAACACCTTGCCCAAACGTTGCATTTATGAACAATAAGGCTGCAAACCTTTGTATGTTAACTCAGAAGTAATCTCTGGATTTATTTCCAAGTGAATATTCATTGAATTGGGCTGTGCACCAGAGTTTTAGCATTTTTTAGTGTATTGTTTAGTGGTCCATGTTCTTATATGCTTGATTTTACATCTCCTTCTGTAAAATAATTGGGCAAGCATCATAGTTCAGGGGTACAGCACCTCCTTTGCAGGCAGAACATCCCAGGTTTTGTTGCTGCCATCCCCAGGTACGGTTGGGAATGTCCCCTGTCCAAAACCCTGGAAAGCTGCTGTCAGTGTAAACTAGCCTTCACCATCTTGGTGCCTCCAAATGTTTTGGACTACAACTCCCATAAGTCCCAGCCAGCACATGTAGCAAGGGGGAGGTAGCAACAAGTCAGCTGACCCCTGTTTGTGTGTGGACCTGTGTGAGAAGCAAGTTTGCTCAACTAGATCATTCTCTGGATCTGTGACAAAAGGCATTTAAAACAAATTTGGAAATGAATGACAGCATTACAGTTCCCTATGTAACCTTATCTTTGCTGCCTTTTGTACAGACATGATGATAACATCTCTAATTACATGTTCTTATTCCCCATAGAACTGGAGGCATAAAAATTTCAATATACACTAAAAATGGGGCATTCTAAGCCTCATTATATTTGTATCCAGCAAGTGGGAAAAGGCAGTGTAAAATCAGAGGGTCTTCTGAGAATTTGGGAAGAGGGGAGAGGCGTACACTCAGTGGCAGAGCACCTGCTTTGAAAGCACAATCACTCTGTTCTTCTACCTTTGGAAGCAGAATACCAGTTGCTGGGAATCACAAGTGAAGGGAGCAGTGTTGCTTTCAGGTCCTTCTCGCAGGCTCCCCATCGGCATGCTGTGAGAACAGGATGCTGATCTAGATGAGCCTTTGGTCTGATCCAACAGGACTCTTCTTATATCATATTCTTATGTTAATTCTCATCCAGATACTGATCAGATCGAGACCAGCTTCGATTTAGTAAAATTTCTGCATCAGGTACTTTCAGGCTATGCCCTAGGACTATATCAAGCAAGATGCCTTGCATCTGTTTCAGACATAGTAGTGGAACTGGAACAGGCTGATAATAAGTGAGGAAACACTGTGGGCTGAACTATAGAGGTCACCTCTAAAGCATAGCATTCCAAAGAACAAGATTGGCTCCAAAATAGCCTGCCATTCACCAGCAATCGCAGAGAATGTGTAGCCTTGTTGCTAGGCACAGATGTTGCCATGATGGAGTGAAGCGCGTGCAGAATCAGTAGTAGTAACACATGCAGCCTTGTTGCTAGGCATAAATGTTGCTAGGGTAAGAGAAAGGGAAGCATATTGTAACTGTAGTAACCTAGTATTCGTATACGCTTGCAGAGTGACCCAAATGTTCTAAAACATTTTTAAAATGTAGGTTACGGCTGTCTGATGAGGCATGTTGCATCTACATCTCTCTACCTATCCCATGAAGCGTTATTGTCAGCATTGCAAAATTAGACTCTTATGTAGACAGAGATTTCTCCTTCAGAAATCCATGGCTCACTGGCTTCTTTTCTTTTTTAAAAAAGATTCACTGCTATCTAGGTCACAGCAGGTTTGAAAGACTGACGGTATATGTTCTTTTTCCCCAGTTAGAAAAAAGCATATATTAAGGAAGGTAAAATTTTATTAAGGAAGTTAAAAATGTCAAATACTTACAGGGACAAACATAATGTTAAAACTTTGCACCCATCAAAAGGCCAACACCCCATTTTTGAACAAGGTGCTTTCAGTTCAGAATAACTCATTGTCTGATTCCTCAAGGTACCGGACAACTTTCCTGGCCCGACCCAACCATTCACATGCAGCAGTTGGAAAAGGCGAGTCCCTACCTGAGCTTATTTCAACGGAAAATAACTCATCATCCTTCTTGGATTTCTTAAGTGCTGTTGATTTTTAAAGAGCTGGGTATGTTCTGAGTTCTAGAACTACTGCTGTTATGCCAACTGAAAATTGGCACAACAACATCTGTTGATCCTAATGTATCTTTACCTTTACTAGACCTATAAGAAATATTCTAGCTCAGAGAGCTTTTCAAACCCTGGGGATCCTCAAAAGTTTATTGGCTTTTCTGACTTTTCTGACAAAGTCAGTTGTGACTTTTTTGACAAAGTCAGTTGTGACTTTTTTGACAGCTATGTAAAAAAGGGAGGGAAAAGTTGGCAACTCACCTAGTGGGGAACCAACACAGGTTTGCCTTCCTTGTCTCCAGCTGGCCCTCCCTCAACTTCCCCTGAATCACCAAGGCTCTTCACTCCCTCTAGCCTCCCACAAATAACTGCCTCTTTCTCCTCAGCCACCATGTCCCAGGCAGCCTGCAGCCAATGGCAACAGCTGGAGAAGCACCATCACACCCTCCCCTGGCCAGACCATTGTGGGGCAACTCACTACTAATTTATTATTTTTCTTTTTTGCCAAATGATTTTTATTAGTTTTTCAATTTTTTAACAAATCAGTACCAAATGACATCAAATTTAATACAATTCCCTCATTGAGTTGACTTCCTGCTCTCCGTCATCAGTGCGTTCCTGTTTATTATTTCTCACCCAGCCCATCTTTCATGTGTACTTCTCACATAAACTGTCTTGGAAGAAAAAGATAGAATGAACACTACAGTTAGATATATTTAGAAAGACATTTGTTTAGAAATATAAGCGAGCTTGCTTAAGTGCTACAGTTCTCTTCATTGCTTTCACAGTTGGTCTGAAGAAACTTAAGACATCCTGGGGGGTGGGGGTGGGACAGAGACAATGAGGGGGATAGTTGCCATTCAACAGCATCACCCAGGCACTAAGGCTGTATGATGTGTTGATGCATCATCCAACACCAGTTTGTAGACCACATCATAAGAACAGTTTCAAAATAATTGAGTTGGCGTTGTATTGTGAAGCACAACCTTCAAAACTCCAGGGGGTGGTATAATTGTGAGCCCTCTAGTGGCTGCCTTTGCTTTCAGCTCCTTTCCCCCTCCGATAGCAGAACGGTCCCACTCCTAGCCTTGGCGCCTCCCCATAACCACAGTGTCTCTCTCTACCTGATGCAGGAATTGCAGCTGTGCTGCTTCGTCCTTCTCCCTCTGTCTAGGGAGGAGTGGGAAAAGTTCACCCTCCAAACACAAGGCTTTGCCTGCCTCAGAGAGGAGGAATCTGCAGTGCACATAACATGTACCTATTAATCTCCATGACTGCTCCTTTGCCCGATCTTCAGCCCCCACCTGTGCGATCTCCAAAGACCTGATCTACATAGTTCCATGTTTCAGACATTGTGATGTATCACTAAATCGTAATGTTTAGCTGGTGATAGACCTACCAGGCACCTCCACTGGCTTCAGCCTGGAGACCTCATCAAATAACTTCAGCTTGCCAACTTCCAGAGTTTTCAGCTGTTCATGAATATCTACCAGTTTCCTTTTACACATCACATTCATGTAGCTACTGACACCATTCGCCTTGTCCACATTTAAAACTTCCCATACACATAGGCATGCATATGCTAGCCAAAATCCATGATAAACACCAACGGACACATTCACTCATCATTCACTCTTCATTCATTCACATTTGTTCCCTGACTTCAATCTGCAGATATCCACCAGCTTCCAAATTTATTTGGGAGGGTTGAATTTTGCTTATTGAGCTCTTCACAGTTCAGAAATCCATGGCTCACTGACTTTTTTTCTTTTCTAAGAAAGATGCACTGCTATCTAGGTCACAGCAGGTTTGAAAGACTGAAGGTATATGTTCTTTTTCCCCAGTTAGAAAAAAAAACATTTACTAAGGAAGATAAAAACATTTGCCAGCTTCCATTAAGCCATCGCCAGATGTCAGCCAGCTTCTGACCATGGGTATCAGCTGCCTTCAAGCCACATCCCTCTCAGCAAGTGAACTTGCCTTATTAATGCTCCATGGCATCCCACAGCCAGATGATCACCTCCGTCCATCTGGCATTTCTCCTTCTCCAGGTGGAAGAAGGCTGGGCAATTCTGAATGTCACAGCTGTTGCCCTCTGTCTTCTGTTGGAGAAGAGGAAAAGGCCCACCTTTATATCCATTCAGCTGTCATGTGTTTTTGTGACATCACAGGTAGTCTATAACTAACAGTAACAGGCTGGGGAAACAACAACATTATCTGTGCACAATTGGAGGTGCACTTCAGCAGTGATTTATGCGTGTGCTTGTTGATGTGTAGCTCACCCTTCATTCGTATTGATACCAATCAGGGAGACACTGTAAAATTGTTGCAGGGGACCCTTTTCAGCACAAGGGCTGCATTTCCTTCTGGGGCAGAGTCAGAGGCAAATGGAAGCAGGGCAAAAGCCAGAACCCTGGCTCTCTCAGATCTCTCCCTGGCTTTTGCCACAATCCATGGAGGTGTCCTTTTGAAAAAAAAGCTCAAGATGTAGGGATGGGTTAAAGTAGAACGCAAGGAAAGTAGCACTACAGCTTTGGGGCTATGAGGATCTTCAGCAATCTCTTCTGTCTCCCAAGTTATTTAACAGTTACATGAAATTGTTGTAGGTTTGTTTGTTTGTTTGTTTGTTTGTTTAACAAAATTCATATCCTGTAAAGCCTATAAGTGGTTTCCCAAAAAGGCTTTTGTTGTCGTCTGGACATTTGGAGCAAAGTGTAATTTGGCCAGCAACAATTGGACTAATTGGCTTTCACTTAAGGCAGAGTTCCATTGGCATGCCGCCACTGAAACAAGGGTTTCCCATTGCTCCCTTTTGATCTTGTAAATATTTGACAGTTGTTTTATAAGATTCCATTTGAACTCGCAGGATCTCTAGCGACTTATTAATAATATGCATTTTTTGTCTAAGCAGAAAGGCATCATAATATAACTTAAGGCACCGTTGCTTAACTTAACATAAGGCACTTCTATCCCTCCTTTGTCCCTTGGGTGATACAAAGTTTGGAGGGTTGTTCTATTCCACTTACTATCTAAAATAAAAATTTAATTAGCACCAGCCATTTCTGTAATTGGGATTGAAGAATTGATATAGAGAGCCTTGAAATAAAAATAAGAAAAGCCCAGAATAAAATTTAAGATACTAACTGACGCAAAAGAAAGAGGGGGGTTTGCCCTGCCGGACTTAAAATTGTACTATGAATCAGCGGCTTTTTGCTGGCTGAGAAGCTGGCTGCTTCTTGAAAATACAGACATTTTGGACTTGGAAGGGTTTAATAATAGATTTGGCTGGCATGCATATATATGGTATGACAAGGTCAAGATCCATCAAGGTTTTAAAAATCATATTGTTAGAAAAGCCCTATATAATGTATGGATTAGATATAAAGACTTGTTGGAAAACAAAACACCCAGGTGGTTGTCACCGATGGAAGCTAAGGAAGTGAAAAAATTAAACATGGAATCTAAATGGCCGAAATATTGGGAAATTATAGAGTATGAGGAGGGAAAAGTTAAATTGCAAAGTTATGAGAAATTGAAGTCCAAAGTAAGAGATTGGCTCCATTATTACCAGATAAATGAAGTTTTTAAACAGGACAGGAAAATTGGCTTTCAGGTGGAAAGGTCGAAATTAGAAACAGAGCTTTTGGAACCCAGTACTAAGAATCTGTCAAGAATGTATAACTTGCTGTTGAAATGGAATACACAGGATGAGATGGTAAAATCAGCTATGATCAAATGGGCACAGGACATTGGACATGACATTATGTTTGCAGACTGGGAACAGTTATGGACCACCGGTATAAAGTTTACGGCATGTAATGCCTTAAGAGAGAATATTATGAAAATGATTTATAGGTGGTACATGACCCCAGTCAAGCTTGCAAAAATTTACCATTTGCCCAATAACAAATGTTGGAAATGTAATGAAACTGAAGGTACTTTTTATCACCTTTGGTGGACATGCCCAAAGATTAAGGCTTTCTGGCTTTCTGGGAAAGGATCTATAATGAGATGAAAAAGGTGCTTAAATGCACTTTCGTGAAGAAACCAGAGGCCTTTCTCTTGGGCATGGTAGGCCAATTGGTGTCAAAGAAAGATAGGATGTTCTTTATGTATGCGACAACAGCAGCAAGAGTACTTTTAGCAAAGTACTGGAAGACACAAGAACTACCCACACTGGAAGAATGGCAGACGAAGGTGATTGACTACATGGGACTGGCTGAGATGACCGGCAGAATCCGAGACCAAGGGAAAGAGACGGTGGAAGAAGATTGGAAGAAATTTAAAGTTTACCTTAAGAACTGTTGTAAAATTAATGAGTGCTAAAATGTTTTGAGTAATGCAAAATAGAATTGCAGCGACAAACAATTGGATATGGGAAAAAGGATTTAAAGGAAGTGCCATAAGTAAACAAAATTAGAGGTTGCTGGAAAAATTTAAAACAAGGATGCAGAAAAAGGAGGTATGGGGAAGTCGTTGAAAGAAGGTTTAAGGAAAGGAAGGTTAAGAAATTATACATGTTTATATGTGTGTTTGTTTTTGTATTGTCTTGTATTGTTATTTAATATGTGTTGGAAAATTAATAAAAATTTATATATATATAAAAAAAAGAAATAAAAATAAGAACTTGGGAAGAGTAGTCATTTTAACGGCTGCAATGCAGCCCAATAAGTTCCATTTTTAAAAAATTACTTGCCCTCAATTAATTTATTAATTTTTTTAATAGCCAGCTAGCTGTAATTTTTTTAGTTGATTAATTTGATAGTAACAAAATTTAACTTTATCTCTCCTCTAATTCCTATCTCTATAATATTATTATGATTATGACATGTTTCTGTTTCGATGGTCTTGAAACAAAATCTCTCTATACCAACAAATGAGGCATTCAGCAGCTGGAAACTTGAAAAGGCAGTGGCCCCTGGCTCTTTCCTTCCAGACTAAAAAAAAATAAATTACGCACACCCTCCACCCTAGCAAGTGATCCAAGCGGGCTCCCCGCCACCAGTCCCTTTCCAAGAGACCAGTCCTTACTGATCCACCGGGTTGAGGTTATTCCGTGTTTGTCACCTTTTCTGCGCGTGTGTGGAAGCCTCCTTAATCGGGTTCCCATCTGCAAGTTCCCTTTTACAAGTGAGGTCATGGCGGTGGCTGGGGCTCCTTGCCACCTCCTCCTCCTGCTGGGTCGCTTGGTGCCTAAGGCGTGCTCAGCGTTCCAGGCTGATGAGAATTGAAGTCCAATGACATCTGGTGGGCCACAGATTACCCACCCCTTCACTAATTTATTGTGGAGTGTCTTATTCTGGATCTTGACCAGGCATAGGCAAACTCAGCCCTCCAGATGATTTGGGACTACAATTCCTATCATCCCTGACCACTGGTCCTATTAGCTAGGGGTGATGGGAGTTGTAGTCCCAAAACATCTGGAGGGCCGAGTTTGCCTATGCCTGATCTTGACCATAACACCAAACACAGACTTTACCACATTGTTCAGATGCATCATTCATGAACAGTCTTGCCTCTGTACTACTATCTTGGTAGCATCCATTCTTCAAGTAGCTAAAGGGCTGGGTTTAGGAGAAGGGCCATAGCTTAGTAGTAGAGCATCTGTTTTGCGTGCAGAAGGTCTCAGGTTCAATCTCCAGCATCTTCACTTAGGACTGGGAATGTCCCATTTGAAATCTGGGAGGGCCACTGTTGGCAATTGCCGACAACAATAAGCTAGATGGCCCAAAGGTGTGACTCAGTATAAGGCAGCTTCTTTATTTTATGCACTATAGGTTGGTGTTTTATTTAGTAGAAATGTTTGGGAACACTTGATTTAATGTCAGATACTCATGATGATGCTGTATCTTTTTAGGAGAGTTGTGGGGAAAGAGGGGGGTCCTGGACTTTATCAAGCATCATTCACCAGTATGATATTTGCATAAGGATTGGTACGCCCAGCTTTATGCAACTCTAAGCAACTACAGAACCCTGTAGCTCTCTGGACACATCAATGAAGCATGCTTAATCTAATCAAAATCCCGACCTAATGCTTCTTGACAGGACCCCGGCAGCCAATTGGGAGGCATCATGCTTATGAGCTTCCCATAGGTATCAGGCTGGCCACTGTGAAAACTGAATGATGAGCTAAATGGGCCTTTCATCTGATCTAGCTGGGCTCTTCTTCTGTTCTTATGACATCTCAAGATTTGTTAGCAAAGCAAGTCATAAACTGGAGCTTACTAAACCCTTTCCCATATTAATGCAGCAATTGTGTTGTTTTTTCTCATTTCATGCTTCCCCCATAGGAGGAGCTGGATATAGTTCTTCAGCAACAGGAATTCTATGTTATAGGGCTGCCAACGGATGGACAAAACGGATTATTATCGTAGATCTGTGCAGAATACTCTTCCTCTAAACAGCTTTCTTACTGTTTTCTTATTGTCTGGTGAGATTGTCAGTGAGTGGATCTGTTCTCCTTTCTCTTGTGTTGGTCTTTCTCAAGCTACTTGCATCCCAAATATGCACCTTCATCTAGGCCTGTTGTACAATACAGTACTTAATTCATTCCGGAGGTCTGTTCTTAACCTGAAACTGTTCTTAACCTGAAGCACCACTTTATCTAAAGAGGCCTCCTGCTGCTGCCACGCCGCTGGAGCACGATTTATGTTCTTATCCTGAAGCAAAGTTCTTAACCTGAAGCACTATTTCTGAAACAAGCAGGAGGGGAAAGGGTTGTACTTGATCACCCCTCTGCCTTCTACTTTCTTGGTCTAATGATCCTCTTCTGAATCTGCTTTCTCTTAGAACGGCTGTCAGGATTTTGTTATACCCGTTTGCGTGCAATGTTTTGTTTGGCTCTGAGTCAGACTTCATTCTGTCTGGGAATCACAATGGACACTTTGTTCTGTCAGTTATGTACAAGGGAGGAGAATTAATGACATCTTCCCCCTTGTAATAGGGCGATGAGAGGCAAAGGAGGGCACAGCTTCTGCACCAGTAACAGCTGTATAGAAAAGCGAATTTTAACTGGTGTCACTTTACTCATTCCTGCATCATTGTTATCCCATCATTCACCCAATGATCGCAGGACAGTTCATAGTCTGACCCCATTTTACTTGCATTACAACCTTGCTAGAAGGGCTAGGCTAAGAAAGAGTAACAGGTCAGGATCATGCAATCAACTTCTGGGATGTGCAGGGATTTTGACCTGGATCTCCCTGATCCTAACTTCCAGATCCTAACCCTGGCCTATGGTGAGGAATTGTGGGAACTGTAGTCCAATAACAACTTTTGTTGTTGTTGTTTAGTTGTTTAGTCGTGTCCGACTCTTCGTGACCCCATGGACCAGCGCACGCCAGGCACTCCTGTCTTCCACTGCCTCCCGCAGTTTGGTCAAAATCATACTGGTCCAATAACAACTAGAAGGCCACAAATTCCCAATCCCTACTTGAGATTCTGCCTCTGTGCCAGTATAGGGCATACTGATAAGCTGCATCTGCCAAAATTCCCTCTTCTGTTGTCAGCTTGTGAGTGGGGGTGGCGGGGTCCCATACCAGTGGACTTGGGTTTAGCAGGCAACTATTTAAGGTTTGCAAGTCTTTGTTAACAGAGGGCTTTTTCTCCCTTTAACTGTACCTGAAGAGAGACACCCATGGCGGCTCCAGTGGCCTTCCTGGAGACTAAAGCTCCCAGGGCATACTTAAACTTCTAACTGAGAGCAATATACTGCATGCACTGAACTACTGCCTGACCCTGTTTCATCCTCCCACAGTTAGTTTACTTGGCTACTTGTAATCTTGGCTCCTATTTGCCTTTTGTGCTGGTAAATCAGACAGTCTTCTTGGCACTGAACCTTGGCTCTAATTCCCTTTTGTGTTCGTTGCCTCCATTGGGTTGAATTCAAGGTTATGAGTCTTTATTAATTTTCATGCTTTGTTGAATGTTTAGCTTATTGCTGGTGCCATTCACTGCCTTATGTGCTGAAAACATCGGAATATAAATAGTTTGTGGTACTACGATTCCCTATTGATTATGCATTAGTCATCTTTTGTCCCCTTTGCAGAAGACTAAACCATGCTTTGGTTGTTTTATGGAAAGACTAAATTTCCATAATGATGAGGCAGCATGTAAAGAATGAGCAGAGGATAAGAAGCTGCTATTAACTGCCTACGAATGGGAACTGGGAATGAATGAATCTGTTAATTTCAGTTCCTCTCCATTTCTCATTTCCCCAAATTCAATTCTCCACATTTCCAAACCAGTTTGCAAATTATTTTATTAAAAAATCCTCATGAAAATTCACCAGTATTTTAGTACATTCCCCCCCTAATTTGTTATATTTTATATAATTTATAAAATAATGCATTTTGTATATTATTTTCAGTAATGTAATAAACATCTTTATGAATACTTTACCTTAGGATATGCATTTCTGTAGACATTACATAGCTGGAGAATTGTATTGAAAAATTTGGAGAAATTCTGAAGAATGGCTATATTATAATTCTCTTATTGTTTCAGAAAGTGTGAATTAGAAAACTTCACCTTTAAAGAGAACTGCATTGAATTTCTCCCCCATCCCTTAAAAGTAAGATGTTTAATGTAGCATGTTCTTTCAGTATATTCACTGTGATTCTTTCCAAACTAAACACATGAAACCTTTCTTGGAATATGATTGGTTAACTGTTTTTGCCAGGGCAAGATATATATGGCTCAAGGAGTAGTGACCCTTCCAAATGGAGACCTACTTCTATCATGGGCTAAGCAAATTCAGCTGCTTAGGCCCTTACTATAGCCTCAGAGACCTTTGTCACTGCTGCCTGACAATGGCCAACTGCTAGCATCATGGGATGAGTGAGATCCAGCTGTTCAGCCCCAGCCCCACAGTCTATAAAAACTGCAAAATTGGTGATCATGCACAAAACATATACACAACCTTGATGGAGAAACCATTGTCCAGACTGTTTTTCACTGGATAGGCACAGTTTAAAAAATTAAGGGCACACTGTGGGTCCAAACCAAGGGTGCACTTTTGAGTATCATTCTGTGTGTGGTGTAGTGTGGTGTAGCCAGTGTGGTGTAGTGGTTAAGAGCGGTAGTCTTGTAATCTGGGGAACCGGGTTCGTGTCTCCGCTCCTCCACATGCAGCTGCTGGGTGACCTTGGGCCAGTCATACTTCTTTGAAGTCTCTCAGCCTCACTCACCTCACAGAGTGTTTGTTGTGGGGGAAGGGAAGGGAAAGGAGAATGTTAGCCGCTTTGAGACTCCTTAAAGGGAGTGAAAGGCGGGATATCAAATCCAAACTCTTCTTCTCTTCTTCTTATGTTTGTGTTGAGGTGAGGGATGTGTGCTATGATTGTCATATGGAAGCACTCTGTGTGAAAGTGTGGCCGTTGTGGTGCAACAAAGCAGTTTCCATGTGGCTCTCTTGTATTTCATGGAGTTTCCATGTAAGTGCTAGATTTTCCTGCTGGTGGTGCCCATGCCTGGTAAAGAGGCTGAGTATTTGCAATTGAGGAAGGGTAGCCAAATCACCAAAAACAAAGAAATGCATGATCTGAAAGAGGGCCAACATTAGCATGAAATTTTCTCATTCATATGTATAGATGCGCATTTAGAAATGATTGCTATGATTTAAACAGAAATACAGTACATCTCACTACAGTGGGGTAGACTGTGACCAGGTGACCTGGGCACCTGCTCAGTCTGCTATCCAGCTGCTAACTGTTAAGGGGCAGCTTTAGGGCCCCCTTTGCTCTCCCTTCTTTAAACTGGACTGGGACTCGACAACCTGTCAATATGACGGTCTGTAAAATGGGACACATGGTCACCCTAAATTTGGGATTGGTGTCCAATGGTGGGCTGCAGCAAATCCCTCGTGTAGGTATAGCACAGCATCACTGAATCATATCTCATGCTACCAAGGAACCTGAAAGGCCATCAGGGAAGGCTCTGTAAGGCGAGTCCCTTCAACAACCCTCCTGCATAGAATGTTCTTTGCCATTGTCCCAGCATCACACAGCGCAATAGTTAAATCATTTATTGCCTTAGCCAGGCACCCTTGAGCCTCTGATGGTTTCCATGGCAATAGCTCTTATGCGGAGAAGCAGGCCAGCCTAGTAATAAGCATCCTGGGGTAGGAGAAAAGGATTTAGTGTACCCAAGTTAGAGTGTCACTATGGGGGCAATAATAGGATTGCAGGCTGCCGCTTCCAGTTCTGTTTTTATCTCTTCATAATAAACTAAAGTGTAATGGAGGACGGGGGGCAGTGGGAAAGAAAAGAGATGTATTTCCGACGTTTAATACCCTGCTGACTAACCCAGGGGATTTGTGCATTGGTTTCCAAATACAAATAATAATATATCTAAAACGAAAACATGAAAATGAAACAATAATAACACACACATACAAAAGAGACCCCAACAAGCGACAGCAAAAATTGGCTCAATCTCACCATATGCAGTAGCTTTTCTGACAAAGAACAACAACATATGGAGCACAATTTCTGAAAGATAAAAGGGAATCAGCCAAATGGACCTCCCTATGTAGGGAGTTGCACAGCAAAGACACCACCACTGAGAAGTCCCTGCTCCATATAGCTTCTTGAGTGGCAAGGGTCCTCCAAGCAAAGACTCCCTTGGTAATCTAAAGGCAGTGGGGGAGGGGAGGGGCATAGAGAATGAGGCTCTTCTTTGGCTACAATGCACCCAGATGATTTGGGGCTTCAAGGATCAAAACCAGTACTTTCACTTTGGCTACATCACTAACTACTAGCTGTTGCAATACCTTATGGCAAGGGGGGCTAACCTGTGACCCTCCAGATTTTCATGAGACCCCAAACAGCTGCATTGGGTGGCCACTTCATTATGCCTCACAGTAGGACTGGTACTACCTCGGTTTTTTTGTCTTTGTTCTGCCCATTACAGTCATACCTCTAGTTGCATTAGTTCATGTTGCAGATTTTTGGGTTGCGAATACAGCAAACTCGGAAGTGTATACTTCCAGGTTTTGCCGCATGCGCAGAAACATTCTGTGCGCTTCGCGCATGCGCAGGAGTGCTCTATTGCGTCACGCGCACACGCAGAAGCGGCGCTCTACTTATGGACTTTTCAGGGTGTGAACGGCACCCCTGAACGGATCACGTCCATAAGTAGAGGTACCACTGTACTAAGTTGAGATTTTACTAAATTGTAAGGAAAAGGAAACATAATTTTGTGTAATCTGCCCTCCCCGCTGGTGACACAAAATTCCATATCTTCTTACAACTCTTCCTGTGGTCTCATGTTGACTGCATGGCAGACAAGATGGAATGTTGCAGGATACGTCCCATGCAGGGTAGCAGCAATCCCCAGCACACTTGCTAGAACCTGCCTGGTGGATAGGAGTGGAATCACTATAACAGTGTCTCCAGTCCCAACAGACAGGCTACAATCAATGGTACCAAATACTGCTGGGATGTTCAAGAGTCTTCAAAAGGTGACAATTGTCTCTTAGTTTGACCAATGCAGTTTAGGTTCCCAAAGCATGCCCTGAAGTCAGAATTGGATGGATCTAAATCAGGGGTCAGCAGCCTAAGGCCCATGGGCCGGAAGTGGCCTGTGGAGGTCGTTTGACTGGCCCACGAGCAACCCCCAAACTGAGGTGCCCACTTGTGTGTGCGCTAAACTGGCGCAGCACAGCGCAGGGACTCATTTCCGTGGTGCCGAAAATTGCGTCTGTGCACGCCGATGCCGAAAATTGCGGGGGTGCACTCGCAATCTGGCCCACAGAGGGATCTCCGCAGGACAGGTCCAGCCCAGGCAAGATAAACCTTGCTAACCCCTGATCTAGATGAAGACTGGGAAACCTTGGGGCCAGGGGCCACTCGCCATTTCTAAAGCCTTTTTTGACTGGTCGTCCATGTTTTCAACCAACATTTTAGTCTTTTCTGTGTTTATTTTAAAACCTGCCACTTCTCCAAATCTTTAAATTTCTTCTAGGAACACTTACTATAGGTTGTTCCAAAGCTCAACAACTTTTCTGTTTGGATTTTCACTGTTTGAAATATGGCAACCCTAGCTTATGTGCATGCTTATTAATACATACAGGCAGTGATACGGGTTTGGGTATATTTTTGTTTTTCTATTTGTTTCTGTGTGAATTTCAACCCTTGTTCTCTCAACATCAGTTTAGAATTCCTTTGACTCCAAGTCTTTGCAAAGATGCTTAGCCACTTAGGAATGGCAAATGGGACCAGAGGTTTCTGTTAGGGCAGCATAACGGAACACTTGGCCCTTAAGAAGTTACTTACAGACTATACGTGTGGGATTTTTAGGGTCCCATCCTCCATCTTCCACTCTACTACTTCTCAGCAGCACCACACTAGAGCTGTTAAGCACATGACCTCATTAACACTAACTAGGTTTGGCCTCTACAGAACCAAAGAATCCTAGACTCACTTCCCTGGGAGTAGGTAAACCCTAATGAACTCATTGGGACTTGCTTCTAAATGGCCATGCATAGGATTGGAGTTGTAAATAAGCAGTTGCTTAAAACTGCTTGCACTGTGAATGCAAAGCCAGCGCTTGCCAGAATGTATCTTACTTTTTGTTTTCTATCCTCTATTAACAGCATTCACTTTTACTGTTAATGTGTGAAAGCTTATCAGCCATCAGCCTGGGAGGAGAGACTGAATGAAATGAAGATGATGTAGATAGTGGGAGAAGCTAACCAGTGAGTGCTGTGTGTGTGTCTGTCTCATTGCTGCCTTAGGGTACCATCAGCAGCTGCTGCAAACATAAGCAAGTCTGGCCCAGCAGCAGACAGACTGGATAGTTACCAAACCTCCAGCAGCTCAGCAGAGGTACTTAAGTTCACAGCTTTTCATCAGAATCCCCAGAAAGCTGCCCGCTAGTGTTGAATCCCTGTTTATTGAATCATACTGCTTGGAGCGGCTCTTCTTGCAGATATAACAACTGCAATGATATACTAGCAGCAGTTCCTCAGTTTCTCCAGGGGCAACAGATTCCTCCCCCCCCCCCCCCGCCATTGCAGCCAGGGTGCCATTCAAGCATGATCAAGCTCTAACCAGCTCTCAGTGGAATTTTCTATAGATTTTGCATCTGTTAAATGGTCTGTGCAAGACCATTCCTCCCCTTCTTTTTCATCTGAATGCTGACTTCCTCTCTTGGCTACTCAAGCATCTACAAATCTT
Source organism: Podarcis raffonei (assembly GCF_027172205.1). Classification (NCBI taxonomy): domain Eukaryota; kingdom Metazoa; phylum Chordata; class Lepidosauria; order Squamata; family Lacertidae; genus Podarcis; species Podarcis raffonei. The sequence continues at coordinate 69,485,766 of NC_070607.1, forward strand.
CCCAGCATCTCCAGCTCATCACTGACGCTTCTTTGGATAGGTCCCAGTAGGTGTTTAAATGGGATTCAAATAGACAATTATAGGATGTTAGGCAAGGCCAAGGGAAGAGTGGGGATATGCCAACCATATGGCAATGAAAATGAGATTCCTTTTTTTAGGACTCCCAAATTCACTTCCACTTATTAATGCTGGTTTATCTGGAGCCCCTTATATGTTCATATGGGGAAAGGATACAGATCTCCAGACTCCATATTCTCTCCCTTGCCAGGAGAAATGTTAGGTAGTATTGGATCAGATGATGAGTTGACCTAAACCTGATGTTATACATATCCTTGCATATAGAGCAATTATGCCAACTATATTGAGCCAAGGATGTCTGTGCAGTAGTAAGTTCTATAAAATTTAATGAGACTTACTCCCAGCTAAGTGGAGTTAGAATTGCATCCTAAATCTGGAGTAGAAAATACCCTACAGAATTCATATGGCAGAATCAGGACTAAGAAGAATACAATATGAAGGACCACTTCATAGATGCATTTGTTACTCAGGAACCAATTTCTACGTACAAAATGTATGTATGCAGGATCACTTATGAAGGGTGCCCATATATTAAAAATGACATGTTTTCCCTTCAAAATAATCCATGCAGGACCCTTACCAGATTCTTTCTTTTCTGAAGCTGTGGACACATTACTATTTACTTGGGCTCCAGTGTGCTCCCATTGCTGGTGTTTGGAGCCAAGTATATATAATGTTAGCCTCAGCCCTTACTTATCCTGTAGTTTCTTGAGAAATGCTGCTGCTTGATGGGGTTTCTCTCAAACCAATTTCCATCTGATTTGAAAACATAAGCTGAAGTGTTACACTGGAGACAGCTGTTGTGCATGCAGAGATGACAGTTTCTTTGAATAGGAGTTAAGAGTTGCTTTGCTACCTGATTCACCTGGGTCTGTGCAGTTAATGGTGCTCCTGGATGTAGATGAGAAGGAGTAAAACTCCTGGATGTAGATGAGAAGGAGTAAAAATTGTAAAACTTAAGAAAGTTAGATGGTGTTGGATTGAAACTGAGAGGTTTCTAGCTGCAACAATATATAAGAACATAGATGGGGAAAAGAAAGGGTTTGAAAAATAAGGTAATGCTATAAGCTGTAATGCTTTAAATGAAGGATTTGCTGAACAAATAATCTTAATTGGGATACAAGAAGGAGAAGTATGAGGAGGTCTGAGAAATTTGTTATTTAAAAGTATGGTTTATGAATTTTATGTCTGTGTTTAATGTTTCTGTTTGTTTTGTTTGTTTGTTTGTTTAAAAAATTGGAAAATTTAATAAATATTCTTAAAAAAAAACAAGAAAAAAAAAGAGAAGGAGTTTTTAGATCTCGGGATGAGATTGAATAAGTTTTCTGAATCTATGGACTCGTTGGACAAATTTTGTTTGTTGCCCACATTGGATTATTTATGTATTGCTGTTTTAATGTTTCATATTAATTGTCTTTGTTGTGTTTTATTATTTTCTCTTGCTCACCACTTTGGATACTTTTAAAAATATAAAGTGGTATATAAATATTTCGAAATGAATAAATAAAATGGCCCTGGTTTCTAACTACTGATGCTACCAGTCAACACATTTTCAGTTCTTTGAGCAGTGGATTTGCTTCTTGGATTCTTGGCAGTCCACAGTTAAACTATGGAGGCTTTGATGGCTACCAACATAGATGGCTTTAAAAGCGGATTGGAAAAATTAATGGAAGATAAAGCTATCTAGATGGCTACTAGCCATGATGGCTGTGCTCTGCCTCCACAGCTGGAAGCAGTAATACTTCTGGGTATCAGTTCCTGGAAACCACCAGAGGGCAGAGTGCTCTTGTGCTCAGATCCTGCTTGCAGCTTTCCCATAGGCATCTGGTTGGCCACTGTGAGAGGAGGATGCTGGACTGGATGGATCATTGGCGTAATCCAGCAGGCTCCTTGGAATGTCATATGTTCCCTGCCACTTGGCCTGGGCGGCAGTCCCACAAATGAGTGGGAGTGAACTTTGTTGTTTGAGGACTATTCAAGAGTGGCCAACTACATCATACCATGGCTAGGTCCAAATAGGAAAAATGTGGTTACATCATTTGTATTTGGTGAGAGGCCAAATTTGTATTTTGTTAGATTTGGTTCGTTCATATTAGATCCCTTCTCTGTGGCACTGCTAGTACACAGGTTCCTAATTCCTCGTGTTCGAGAGCTGACTTCCTAGGAATAGGAGACTCTGCCAATTTCAGTTTCTTTCAGTTTCCGATTTTTCCAATTTTAAGTTCTGTTCTTCACATTTCCACATCAGTTTACAATTAAAAAAACCCTCAAGAAAATTAATCAAGAGTTTTGGGCAAATTTCTCCTAATATAGACATTTTTGTACACAATTTTTCTTAATATACACATTTTTGAAAAGCAACTGCACCTAATATAATGCATTTTTGCATTTCCCCCCTCACTGTTATATGCATCTTTGTTCACATTACTTGGCTGAAGAACTCACAGTTTGCCACATCTTGTAGAAGTGCAAATTCCAGATGGCTGGGCTTTGCTTTACGTATTGTTTCATAAAGTGTGAATTAGGTAACCTTGCTTTTAAATGTGAACAAATTCCCCTCCCCTGTCCCATGTGTAATTACCATTAATGTAAGGGTGTGATTGCAAAGGGACATTCTTCTGGGATTGCATATTCTCATCAATGGCTGATAGTCCTTATGGCTATAACTGACCTCTGGGATCATACATGCCTCTGTATGCCAGTCACAGGAGCAACAACAGCAGGAGCAAGTCATGTCCTTCTTGTGGGCTTCCCACCAGCATCTGGTCAGCCACTTTGGGAAGCTGGATGCTGAACAGGATTGGCCTTTGGTCTAATCCAGCAGGGAGGCCTCTTCTTCTGTTCTTCTGCTTTGATCCCTGCTCTCCACATCTGCATGACAGATGTAGAAAACTGCAGCATACCTTAGTCTGCATCATACCTGCTATGAAAGTACAGAACTGGAAGGAACAGAGCCTTCCATGCAACTGTGCCCTAAGGAAATTTCAGATGAAGCTGCAGAGGAAAATGTTGACTACGTCTCATTTCTGTGATAAGTACTGGGGAGTACACAGCCGTCCGCCTGCCAAAACAAAGGGTCTGAGATAGGAACAAGCAACACAGTGATCCTTTCTTCCTCCTGGAACATATAATGCTAAGCCATTGCTGGCTGCTTTTTTCACTTAAAAGACAACAATGCAAAGCAGACACAACAGAGACTTGAATAATATTTTACCAAGTTGCTGAATATCAGGGGGCGGGCTGCATTATATCAGCCAATCCCCTTTCTTGGTTTGCTTCTGCCTGCCCTTGATTACTGCTGCCGATTGACAGAGAGCTGTGTTGAGCAGTATACAGCTGTATACGACCTCTGAAGCCATGATGATCTCTGCTGAAGGCGGAGTGTTTTGCCTAACCTCTCTGCCTTTGAAGTGAATTCCCATCTGCTAGCACAGAAAGGAAATATTGTGCGAGGTGTGGGCTGCTCTTATTGATCTGCAAGCTGTGCAGAGGTTCTGCAATTGCTGAGGTCAGGCTGGAGCATAAATCCTTTCTGTCTCTCAAAGCTCCCAAAATGTATTGGAATTAAGTATAAAATGGAGACCTGAGCTAGTGGAAGTGGGCTAAAATCCACTTAAGCCTGCATGCTGGCATACTGGGTGCCTTAGCTGCTGGACCCAGGTTGTCTCTGATTTTTTAGAGCAGAGAACCATTGGTCACTGAAACGTATGTGAAACAATTGTGGTTGACAGTATTATTTTACAAGTGGGACTTGCAGCAAAATGTTGCAGTGTAGAGTGCTCCTGTTTAGGATTCCAACCTGTCAACCATACCTTCATCCACAGTCCCACACCATAATTTTCCATTTCCCTCCCAACAAACACTAAGCAAGCTATGGCCATTAAACATCCTCAGACTGTCTGGGGTGTGTGTGTGTGTGTGTGTGTGTGTGTGTGTGTGTGTGTGTGTAGGAGAGAAGAGTTAAGAATACAAGATTCCTGCTGTATAAGATGAAAGGCCCATCTGGCCCAGCATCCTGTTCTCATAGTAGCTAACCAGATGCCTATATGAAGACCACAAACAGGACATGAGCACAACAGCATTTTCCTCAGTTTTACTTCCCAGTGACTGGTATTCAGAGGCATATTACCTCTGATACTGGAGATAGTACATAGCCATGATGGCTAGTAACAACTGACAGTCTTTTCCTCTGTTTAATTGTCCAATCTTTTAAAGTCATCCAAGCTGGTGGCCATTACTACATTTTGTGGGAACCAATTCCATACTTTAGCTATGTGCTGTTCCTCCTTTTGTCAGCTGTAAATCTTTCAACATTTGGCTGTATTGGGAGACCCCAGGTTCTAGCATTGTGAGAGAAGGAGGCCAAAAAATTCCTCTATCCACTATCTGCACACCATGCATAATTCCATGCACCTCTGTCATGTCCTCTTTTTTTCCTACACCAAACCGCCCAATTTTCCACATAGGTAAAGGTAAAGGGACCCCTGACCATTAGGTCCAGTCGTGACCGACTCTGGAGTTGCGGCACTCATCTCGCTTTATTGGCCGAGGGAGCCAGTGTACAGCTTCCGGGTCATGTGGCCAGCATGACTAGGCCGCTTCTGGCGAACCAAGCAGCACACGGAAACGGCGTTTACCTTCCCGCTGAAGCGGTACCTATTTATCTACTTGCACTTTGAGGTGCTTTCGAACTGCTAGGTTGGCAGGAGAAGGGGCTGAGCAACGGGAGCTCACCCCGTCGTGGGGATTCGAACTGCTGACCACCTGATCAGCAAGTCCTAGGCTCTGTGGTTTAACCCACAGCGCCACCCGCGTTCCTAATTTTCCACATAGGTGAGTTCATTTTGGTTGCTCTTTTCTGAAACATTTCCAGCTCTGCAATATGCCCTTTTTGCGGCACAGAGATCAGAACTGAACAGAGCATTCCAAGTGCCTCTTCTCACCCTGGCATTTTCCATGTGTGGCAAAGCTTGAAAAGAAATTTTAATTTCTGCAGACAGGTTAAGAAAGCTTGGAGCTATTGGTGATGTCTTGGCCAATGTGATTAGGTCAAGATCACAAAATATTCCATTCAGCAACACCTCTCACAGCCACTCACATGGGGTGGTGCTGAGTACGCATGGCAGGAGCAGCACCATGCTGACTTTAAGAAGCACTTTGGAACACCTGATAGTTTGTGAGGTGCTGACTTGCTGCTATGTTCTTGCAGCCTAAGGACAAAGATATTCACAAAGTTTTAGAGCAGTAACACTGGGTTCATCACTTAGAGTGCAAGCCTCACGTTGCAGCATAGGCTTTGTGCGCATGACAATTTATTCTAGAATCAATGGATCAATAGATCTATTCAGACATTTTGGCACCTGAAGTGGACCCCAAAATTGTGCCCCACTCCCTGCCAGGGAAGAAGAGGTGAGGAAAGGTTTATATCAAGAATAAGGTGTGAAGGAAGATTGGTGTTGCGATCTGCTGTCCCTGTGAATCCTGCCACCTGAGGCAGTCACCTCCCCTTGCCTCGTGGTTGGGCTGGCCCCGGATCAATTGCATATTTGTTGCCCCTGAAAAGTGCTTCTTGCTCTAAAAATGTTGTTTGTCTTCAACCACTTGTACAGCAGGTCTTCACAACATTTACAGGAGGTGGTAAATGGGCAACTTCTGAGGGATAACTCTAGCTCTTTAGCAGACGGCAAAGGCAAAGCGCTGCCCTGGAATAATGGGTGAGATGCTGTAGAGAAATACTCTTTCCACCGCCAGAGAGGCATCCTTCATTCAATTAGAATTGTCAGCTGTCTTAATTTTGCCACGGCACTCATGAATAAAGAAACATTGCTTTCAGGACAAGCAGATGTCTTGAATTTGTAAGGTATGTACATAAAAGGAAATATACAGTGTTTGAACTGTTCAGAAATACAAATTCTATCTTCCACACAATCCTCTCACATCTGCCCCCTATCCCACTGGCACACATGGCTTATGAACGAATTGCTATCATGCCTTGCTCAAAAAAAACCCTCCAGGCACTTTGAAGAGGTCAGGAGGCATTTTGTTGAGTTGGCCAGTGAGATTTTTTTATTTCCCTAGGTGATTAACTCCCTAAAACAAACTCATTGATTTTTTGTTGATGTTGAGGATCATAATTTTTTTACAGGTTGTTGTTGTTTAGTCGTTTAGTTGTGTCCGACTCTTCGTGACCCCATGGACCAGAGCACGCCAGGCACTCCTGTCTTCATTTTATTATTATATTATATTATATAACCTTTAGGACTGGTGTTTGGCATTAGTACTCTTATTGTGGTTATGTATGCCTAACACAACCCCACTCCTTGACCCTAAGTGTAACAGAACTGACCAATTGGCTGGGGAGATGGCAACCTTGGTCTGGATTAGAGAGAAAGCTCCTCTTGGATGTACTACCTGCAAATTGTGTATCTAGTCCAGAATTGCCAAATCAACATTCCCAGCCTCACTATGGGCTTGTAGTATTCAAAAGCAAAAGCTGCACATTATGTTCTATTGGGTGATGATGCTGTTCTTGGGATACTGCACCATCCTTGAAATTGGCAGGCATCTGGCAGCTCTCCTTTCCTCACTTTGTTCTCAAATCCCTCTGTGAGCCCCGCTGCCTTCTGCCAATTTCGCAAGCTGACAGAGAGAGTGAGAGAGAGTTTGCAAACGGCTGAACGTTGCCCTCACTGCCCATCGTTTTCTTCTGCCTCACTTGCTGCTTTTGAGGACAAAATTGATTGTGGCATTAATTGGTTGCTCAAATTCATTGAACAGACACCTAATTGTGCTGGAGGACTGATACTGACACCATTCGAGAGGCCACTGCCCTCATTCCCTTTTGCTCACTTTTTATGCCTGAACGGAGGGAGACCCTGCAATCATTTGGGCAAGTTGCAGAGGAAATGCAGGCTCATATATCTACCTGCTGGTTTGGAGCAGTGGCAAATCCTTCTAAGTGTAGCCTTCCCTAAGCCATGACCCCTCTTCACCTTTAACACTGATCTCCCCCATGTTGCTGCTAATAATTGTGTGGCCTTCAAGGAGCTCTTTCCATCCAAACAATAATCTGGGCTCTCAGGAAATTAGCTTTCCTAGTTTCTCTGTTCAACCATGAACTCTTTTTTTTTATAAATAAAAAAGAGAAAAAACAGATAAATAACAAAAATACAGAATAAAGAAAATTTAAGAACACATAAATTTTCAATTGCTTATTTTCCTTTAACTTGTTTCCCGGACCTCCTCATACCTCCCTTTTTTGTATTCCACCACAAATTGTTAGTTCAGCAAATCCTTACCATTATATTATTACCATTATATTATAATCCTTTTTTTCATATTCTCTTAAAGCATTACAGCTGGAAACCACTTAATTTCATTCCAACATCATTCTAACATTCATTGATTTTACAATATTTCTGTAGATAGTCTTTAAATTTCTTCCAATCTTCTTCCACCGACTCTTCTCCCTGGTCTCGGATTCTGCCAGTCATTTCTGCCAATCCCATATAGTCCATCACCTTCATCTGCCATTCTTCCAAAGTGGGTAGATCTTGTGTCTTCCAATACTTGATCTTCTTTGTGGTCTTTCAAAAACCTGTCTTTGTCATTAACTGATCTTATTTTTATCTTTCTTCCTTTATATTTAAAGGATAGTCCTTGGGGAAATTCCCACCTAAAGAGAATTCTATTTCTTCTCAGCAGGGCAACTAGGTCACCGTAGTTAAGCCTTAAGTCCAAAAGATGTTTTGGAATATCCTTAAATATCTCCACTCTTGAGTCGTCAATTTCCAGAGTCCTTTGATAGTGCAGATTCAAAATTTTATCTCTCTCCTCTTTTGTTCGGAAAGTAATCAAACAGTCCCTCACCTTGTTCCTCCTTTGTCCTCTTCCAAGTCTAAATGCACTCACTATCTTGAATTCTTCCTTCCCCAAGTCCTGTTGCCAAAAATCTGTAAATTCCTGTGTAAGAAAGTCAGCCAGATTGTCTTTCTCACGTTCTGGTACAGCCCTAATTCTTAAATTCTTTTGTTTCTCTTTCAATTCAATCATGGACAGTGTCAAACCATGGTCCTCCAATTGCTTGCATACTGGTGGTATCTTCTCTTGAGTAGCAGTTGCAATGTCTTTTGCTTCTTCAGCTATCTTTCTGGTCGAAGCAGATTCCTGCAGTAATTTTTCAATGGATTGTGTATTGGTAGTGACCTTCTGTCCCAAATTATTAATGCTTGTAGTATTCAGGTCAATTTTAACTGATGCTTCAGCTACTTGTTTATTTGTCTCAGCTACCTGCTTGGCTAAATTTCAACCATGAACTCTTAAGGGCCACACTACACATGATAATATGCATTAGCTTTTTAGTGCAGGTGTTCAAAATGCACATTGGATCGGCTGGACTCATAATTAAGGGTATCAGCACAGGTGTGTAGAGAGAGAATTTAACCCTTTTCTCCATTGCTGTAGTCCTGAGGAATACCAATCCTCCGAAGCTGGTGTTTGCTTTGGCAGGAGGGAGAGGGAGAAAATTCCCCATTGACATATTTAACATCACTTCTTGTTTGGTCCTGAATGGATGTCATGACTGTATTAGCCCATCCTGCTAGCTGAATTGGGGAGCATCAAGATCCCATCCCATCGTTCATATCTGTTGTCATAGGCATCCATGAAAAGAGAGCATGACATCATAGAGCACCATCAGGACCTGACAAGAACATAGATGAATATTAACTTTACTGGTGTTTCACTTAAAGGTGAGCCTCTCTGATTCACATTTTCCTGAACAATATACAAACACAGCCATCCTTCAAAATGTGCTTCTCCAAATTTTTGCAATATTCATGTTAAAATGCTGGTGAATTTCCATGAGGACTTTAAAAATAGCACAAACTGATGTGAAGAAGTGGACAACTGAATTTAAGATGGAAAAATGAGAATATGGGAAGAAAAGAAATCGACAGATTCATTCATCATCTAGTCACTGTATGTAAAAAGTTCTGAAGTTCTTCTAGGCTTTTGTAGCTCTGGAAGCAGTGCCTAGGTAGGTACCCCTGACTGTTAGGTCCAGTCGCGGACGACTCTGGGGTTGCACGCTCATCTCGCTCTATAGGCTGAGGGAGCCAGCGTACAGCTTCCGGGTCATGTCACCAGCATGACTAAGCCGCTTCTGGTGAACCTGAGCAGCGCACAGAAATGCCATTTACCTTCCCGCTGGAGCGGTACCTATTTATCTACTTGCACTTTGATGTGCTTTCGTACTGCTAGGAGGGCAGGAGCTGGGACGGAGCAACGGAAGCTCACCCCGTTGTGGGGATTTGAGCTGCCGACCGTCTGATCGGCAAGCCCTAGGCTCTGTGGTTTAGACCACAGTGCCACCTGCGTCCCTGGCAGCAGTGCCTAGGAGACTATATTTAAGGGGGCCAGCTGAAAAATAGAGCAGGACTCCTGCTTCTTTAATAGTTTAGAACAGGCATAGGCAAACTCCAGCCCTCCAAATGTTTGGGACTACAATTCCCATCATCCCGGACCACTGGTCCTATTAGCTAGGGATCATGGGAGTTGTAGTCCCAAACAGCTGAAGGGCCGGAGTTTGTCTATACCTGGTTTAGAAGCTACTGTGGTATATCTATTTATTACTAATTGTGTAGAAGAGGGCATTTCAGCAGGTGTAGCTTGCATGACAGATTTTTAAGGCTGTTTTAATATGGACACTTCTTTTCACAATGAATGGGCATTTGTTTGGTGCAGAGCCTTCAGGATGTGCTTCTTTTGTGGGCATGTTGCATTTACCAAGTAGTTAGCTCCCTACTCCCTCCCCCTCTGTCAAATCCTGGTGGATTTAGTGGATGAGACCAATAGTGGTTCCAATGGTCAAGAAGGCAGTTTCTGCATGAGAGAAATAAGAGTCAGATGGGGCTTGTCAGCCTGCGAAGCTAGCCCATCTACAAGAATGAAAACTCTGACCCTAAACCTCCATTGTCGTGTGGCTATTCTCATTTGTGAGAAAAGCTTCAGGAGTAAAACCTAAGGAACAATCCATACTCACTGTCTTGCAGCACATCTTCAGGAGAAGGACAATACACAAATCCAGAGTGGAGTCCCTGAAATGGTGGGATGGTACCTTGTATGTCTCCTTCCGGCAACTCCTGCAGCCAAGCTGGTGTCAAACATATTACAGTACTCTGCTTTCCTTTGGACATCAGTAAGCTTGGGGGTGGGAGGGTGTGTTCACATCTAGACAGCCCAGGACCTCCTGGCTCAGGCTTGCTTAGTGCGGCAAGCCAGACACTTTTGTGTTACCTGACCTCTAAAATCAGACCTGCTAAGGAGCACTTTATATACAGTTCATATTTTATCAAAGATGTACAGCAGGGCTGAGAAACCTCTGGCCCTCCAGATGTTGCTGGACCATAATTCCCACCATCCCAGAGAGGCCAATATTTTAGTTTTGTGGCAAAAGTACTGTTTTGGTCAGATTTAAACTATGGCTTCAAATCAATTTGCAGCCATACAGAGAGACAACTGCCTCGCTGCCAGGGCTTCTGACACAATATAATGGTGGAGTAGACAGCCCCATTGATTGCTTTAGCATGCTGTGCCTGCAGCTGCTGTGTGCAAGTCACATGACTTCCTGAGATGCGCTGAATGCCAGCTTTGATTTACACGCTGATAATGTAACATTTTATGAGACACAGAGCTACAAACTACCGACGCAGGAGGACAGCCAAACAGAGAACACACACAAAAACAGCAGCAGATTTATCCCCAAGTAAATGTTTAAATGCTTTTCTAGTGGAAGAGACTCTGCATTTGTGTCCACACTGTAAATGCTTGTCGAGATGAATTTCATAAAAACATTGAACTCTGGTTGAGTATTGCTAGATATCTTTTTGAATTTACCAGTGCAAACAGAACCATTGGTTGGATTCTGATGAGGCTAGGTTCATAAGCTTGGGGTCCTTTTTCTGAAGTAGAGAAATTTTGGGATAGTGAAAAGTGGACAGGGTCTGAGTATTGACAGATAATTTCAGATGGAGTGCAAGTAAGTGCTCTGATGGTAATGTGCATTATTTCACTGGTATCAAAATGTGGAAAGTGAGCATCATTGATTGACTCTGGACTGATGCTACCAGGAAATACCGTATTCCTGCAGAGGGCATTGAGTAAGCCTGAGTCCTCAGTTTACCAGGGTTGGTCACTGCAGAGGCTGAAGGAGAAGCAAAGGTCTGATGGAAAAGAACAGCAAAGTTTGAAGAGCTGTGTTTCCTGGTAATCATCAGGCAAGGTAAATTGGAAACAGCTACAAATTGTGCATATACACAAATGAGCAAAGCCTTAGGGAAAGCAGTAAGCATGGAATGTTCAGTGTAAGTACAAGCTTAGTAGATACCACTGCCTACAGATGCAAAGAAGATACAAACCAGAATAAAACAGAGACAAAGGACCATCTGTAATACTGTTCCCTATTATAATATTTTCTCTCTCAAAGGACAAAGCATCCGGAAAAGAGGCAGGGAAGTAAAAATGTTAAGATGCACAGCAATATGTAGATTTGAAACAAATTAGGACTATAAAGTGTTTCAGAGAGAAATAAAAAGATGTGTGTGTGTGAGAGTGAGTGAGTGAGAGAGGCAGAGACAGACAGACAGACAGAGAGAGAGAGAGAGAGAGAGAGAGAGAGATTGTTGTGAGTTGTGGTGGGATTAGGGTATATGAGGCCTTGAGTCCCTTCTAATCCCCTGGATCTAGCAAGGGTTGAGATCTGGTGGAGGATTCAGTTGTTGAAGCAGCCAGGCCAGTTTCTTGGAAATGGACCCTAAGAAAGGATACTGCTCTGTGCCAGAGGGCAAATGGCTGGGCTCCCCTCCCTCACCTGGCTGGTAGTAAGAAAGACAAAAGCTAGAGTTGTGTGTATGAGCTGAACTAGAAGCAGGCAGAAGCCAGAGAGTGAGAGTCATGATTGATTTCTGCTTGAATCCAAGGCTGTGGCGATGGGAGGAGCAAGACCTTCTGGGGTGTTAATGCTGTGAGCCCCTTCATCGTAGGCTCAGGTTATGTACATGTGTAAATAAACTATTTTTCATAAATACACCATTGCCCCTCATTCCAAGGAAACCAAACCCTTGGGAAGCACCTGGAACCTCCTGGAATCTTACACTGCTCAGAGATTGGGATGGTGTGCAACATTACATTGAAAAATAGATACTTTGATATTTTAGTCCCTAAGGCTAAAACTAAAGGCTTCTGACCTCATAATAGTTATAATTTCCCCATTTGCCATCTTATTGCATAACTGCCCATTTTGGAAGGTTGTGTCAGTTTGAATGACATGTTTGCTGTGATGAGATGGAACTCCAAAGAGAATGAACAGTGAAACAACAACAATAATAATAATAATAATAATAATATCCCACCTGTCTGGGCGAAAACATATAAAACATAGTAAAACATCAAACATTTAAAACTTCTCAATACAAAGCTGCCTTCAGATGTCTTCTAAAAGTTATGTAGTTTTTTCTCTCCTTGACATCTGAAGGGAGGGCGTTCCACAGGGAGGGCGCCACAACCGAGAAGGCCCTCTGCCTGTTTTCCTGTAACTTTGCTTCTTTCTGCTTCTTCTATGTTGTAGTTTGGAGTCATTGTTGCAACAATAAAGATCAGGCCTCCTGGCTGATGGTTTGCTTCAATATCTTGGCTGTAGTCTTGTTTGACTGTTCCACCTAAGCCTGCGGAACTCACGGCTGCACAGTGAAGGCTGCAATCCTATTTCAAAGGGGAATTTTACTTCTTCTGAGGCTAATAGCCATACAGAGGTGGGCAGTCCCCATTCAGATCTCAGTGGAGAATGAAGTGATAAACCTCCCCTTGCCATGCTGCCTTCACAGTGAGAATTGCACTCCTCCAACTCCTTTCATTATTTATTGAAAATCAAGATTCATAGTTGCCTGGTACATAATTTAAGTGCACTTCTAATTTGGGTAGTCTCGTGATTGCTCTCAATAGGACTTGACATCTAAGTGCAGATGTGTAGGATCAGACTGCACATCTTGCATCAAATGACCACCACTGGCTTAAATTCATGCTATTGTAAGGTGGAAAGAGGAGGATGAGGCTGGGGATTTGCATGGCACAGAAGTACAAAAATATATTTCAGAAAAGTGGATGTTGAATAATTTAAACATAATGAGAAATGTCCAAAGGAATGAAGTGCTACAATCCAGGCTGGTGTTTTTTGGTTGCTTTTTTTTTTTAAGTGGCATGCTATCTTCTTTTCCCAAAAGGGAAGCCATGTCTGTCTTTTGCAGCAGAAACAACAAAGAGTTTTATCTTTCAACCCAGCAAAGGGTTGAGTCTGCCTGTCTGTGGGCTTCTTAATGTCAACTAATTTGAATTGACTGACTTGTATGGTATCTCTGCTTTCCTGTATTTGCTCATCTTGTAATCTCATCTTGCAAAATGTCCCACCCCCACAAGATCTCTCTCTATTATCTTCACTCTCTGATGAAGTAGGCTCCTGTCTACAAGAACTTATGCTGCGAAAAACTTTTTTTCCTTCTAGTAGCACCTTAAAGACCAACTAAGTTAGTTCTTGGTATGAGCTTTCGTGTGCATGCACGAAATCTGAAGAAGTGTGCATGCACACGAAAGCTCATACCAAGAACTAACTTAGTTGGTCTTTAAGGTGCTACTAGAAGGAAAAAAAATTTTTTTGCGAAAAACTTGTTAGCCTTTGTCACAGGAATTTTTGGTTTTTTTTTTTTTAAATCTACTCTTAGCACTTCCATGAATTAAATCAAGATGGGGCCCTCCAGATGGTGTTGCACTACAATTCTCATCACCCTGACCATTGGCCATGGCAACTGGGGCTGATGGGGGTTGGAGTCTGGAAGGCCACAAGTGGCAACTGGAAGGCAACAAGTACCCCATCCCTGAATGGTTAGAATAACTCTGGCTTGCAAGTAATCTGAATCATAGCCACACATACTCAATAAATGCCCTGGCCACAGTTGTTTTTGCTATTTTGCAAAGCACTGTGTTTACATCAATTTAATCTTAAGTGAGGGCTGGAAGGTTGCAAGAAGCATTCAGTCCAGGAGACTGCTTTGTCCGGCTATTAGGAGTTTTTTGTAATAGGATAATGAACCTCATATTCTGTGCATACTGTAGAGCTGAAGAATGAATCCCTATTCCAGGGGTCAGCAAGGTTTACCTTGCCTGGGACGGTTCACTCCAGCAGAGATCCCTCTGTGGGCCGGATCACGTGCGCGCATGAGTGCGCCTGCCCGCGATTTCCAGCATCTGCGCAGACGTGATTTCTGGCGTCTGCATCTGGGCAGATGCAATTTCCGGTGCTGCAGAAGCTAGCTCCTGTGCTGCGCCGGTTTAGTGCAGCACACGGAAACTCACCGAGCAGGCAGCTTGGATCAGGGGCGGCTCGTGGGCCGGTTAAATGACCCCCGTGGGCCGCTTGTGGCCCATGGGCCTTAGGTTGCCGACCCCTGCCTTATGCTTTGGGAGTTCTGCATCACATGTGAGTTCTGCTAAGCCCCCCCCCCCTTGTTGTGTTTTTAAAGGGCTGAACCATCCTTGCTGTCCTCTTTAACACAATTGATGTCAAGATCACCACCATCTCATATTTCTTCCAAGGGTTTCAAGGTGACACATCCAGGCTTCCCCTTCCTATCACAAGAGCCCTGCGAATTAGATTAGGCTGAGAGTTAGTGACTGGACTAAAGTAGGCACCCCCAACCTGCGGCCCTCCAGATGTTTTGGCCTACAACTCCCATGATCCCTAGCTAACAGGACCAGTGGTCAGGGATGATGGGAATTGTAGTCCAAAACATCTGGAGGGCCGAAGGTTGGGGATGCCTGGTCATCTAGTCATCTAGTGAACTTCACAGTTGAGTTGGGATTTAAACATGGGCAGTGTGTGCAAAATAATTATTTCTTTGAACCAGTAAATGGGAAAGTACTTGCCCTACTCCTGTTTAAGAATTTGGGTATTCCTGCTTTATGTTGATCAGAAGCAGACTTGACATGGTCCAGGTCAAATTAGATGCAACGTCATTGATGCAATTAGCAACTGTTCACTAGTATTGAAAAAACAAATTGTAGGCATGGGATCTCCCATCTGAACTCTGATGTGGGGAAGTGGGTTTTGTTAAACTCTTTGCCCCTTGCTGCAGCCCAGTACGTTTCTGAGCACAATTCAAAGTGTTGGTGTTGACCTTTAAAGCCCTAAACGGCCTTGGCCCAGTATACCTGAAGGAGCATCTCTACCCCCATTGTTCTGCCCGGACGCTGAGGTCCAGCGCCGAGGGCCTTCTGGCAGTTCCCTCATTGCGAGAAGCAAAGCTACAGGGAACCAGGCAGAGGGCCTTCTCAGTAGTGGCACCTGCCCTGTGGAACGCCCTCCCATCAGATGTCAAAGAGATAAACAACTACCTGACATTCAGAAGACATCTTAAGGCAGCCCTGTTCAGGGAAGTTTTTAATGTGTGACATCTTAGCGTATTTTTGGTCTTTGTGGAAGCCACCCAGAGTAGCTGGGGAAACCCAGCCAGATGGGTGGGGTACAAATAAATTATTATTATTATTATTATTATTTTATTTTGTGACTGCTATTTGCATTTGGGATGAAAACTCTTATTCCTTTAAATGGCAGCTGTATCCACAATGCAAATCAGGAATACGGTGGGGTGGCAATCTGGATCAGAACTGCAGCAGGGGGCAAAAGGTATAAAACAAAAAAACAAAAACCCTACCTGCATACTCTGGATTGGGACCCTTGCACCTGCGATTTACTTTCGAAAAGCAATTCATTCCAAGTACTAATTATATGAACGGTGTCACATCTAGTTTGGCCTGCAGAAAGAATCTGATGCAACGGCATCACTGAAGTTCAGCAGAGTTGGGTCTGGTCAGTGCCTGAATGGAAGACAGCTTGAGCTACTTGTGTATGCTTCCTCTAGCTTTGTGAAGGAAAGGTAGGGTATAAATGTAAATAATAGGAACAAGCCAGTTTTTAAGCTACGATTCTATATAAGGGAGTTTTGCATAACTTAATTTTTAACCCAATATTTTATGGGGATTTTCTCACATGAAGAAACACAAAGATGAGATCACCATGGACTGCACTTTCTTAGAAATGGAACGACAGCAGCATCAGCAACAACACCAAAAAAGTACTGCTGGAATACATGAAACTCCAAAACCCAGACAAGGAAGAGGTTAAAGCTGTAGGATGAAGCCAGGATAATATTCAGATTCAGTTAAGGCTATATATAGAAAGTAAGGGAAGAACCCTAAGCTGGATTGATTGTGTTTGGAAGGGAACCAGAGAGGCTTTATCCAAACAAGCTGAAGGAATGCACCTTTGGCAACTGACTGTAATAATAATGGATATAAATAGTATTCCATAGCATTAAAAAAACCTCTGGCATTACAGCCATTGTAGATAAACAGAAAGGCTGTATTTCTGATAGCCAGCCTACTAACTGCAGAATAATGCAACTCTCTTCAGATTATTCCAAGTAGTTTGAAGATAATGCTAGTCTTGATTAGCTGCTTAATTATCAAGAGGCTGGCTGATGTAGAATCATCATCATCATAAATTAACACTTTACAGATTTAAATAAAATAGCAATATAGTTGGCAAGAGTGTTCAGCTTGAACATCTGGCCTGCATTGAAAATAAATCAAAGTAAATCCCATCAAGAAAAGAAAAGGAGTGTCAGTGTGCATGCAAGCAATAATGGCAGTCTGGAGCTGGCATAGGACAAGGTGACACAGTGCTACAGTAGGGACTTAATGTTTATACCCTGCCTTTTTTCTAAGGAGCTCAAAGCAGTGTAAGTGGTTTCTACTCCTCTGTTTTATTCTCAACAACGCTGCTGCTAGCTAGGGATGATGGGAGTTGTAGTCCAACAACAGCTGGGAACCCAAGTTCGAGAAACACTGTGAGTTTAACTTCTATGCCACAGTCACACTGGCTCTCTTCTTGAGACATGTCTGAGCCACACAGTCAAGGACTCCTCTCCCATGGGGAACGTTGTAGAGAGAAAATGAAGTCAAATATCGAAGGATAAAAGTGGGGAAAGTGAAAGTGTTTGGGTATTGTTGCAAACCACTGTGATAATTTTTTATGATACAGTGGTATACATTTTTATAAATACTATAAATAACTAAAATAATCAAAGTCAGTCTAATTTAGCTATGTACCGTATTTTTTGCACTATAAGACTCACTTTTTCCCTCCCAAAAAGTAAGGGGAAATGTGTGTGCGTCTTATGGAGCGAATACAGGCTGTGCAGCTATCCCAGAAGCCAGAACAGCAAGAGGGATTGCTGCTTTCGCTGCGCGGCGATCCCTCTTGCTGTTCTGGCTTCTGGGATTCAGAATATTTTTTTCTTGTTTTCCTCCTCCCAAAACTAGGTGCATCTTATGGTCTGGTGCGTCTTATAGAGCGAAAAATACGGTATATATCATCTGCTTGAGCGAAGTCTTGAGTTTTAGAGCATGTGCAGAGTTCTTTACTGAGGAGTGATTCTGAGAGCATCTTTGGACCCCTGATTAGATGCTTTCAGGAAAAAAATACTGTGTGTAGCACAGTGGGTGAAACACATGAGCAAGAGGGCAGGTGGAAGATGGTTTAAGAAGTTCACCTCAAAGGGTCCCGCAGCGGTGTAGCTGGCCTTTGAACTATTTGAAAAATATATATATTTGGGTTTGTAGAATAATAATGCGTGTGCGCACACACACTTGTTCAGTTTGATGGAAGTCTAGCTTAGGAAAGCCCAGGAGGCAGATTTATTTACACAGTGGTAACACAGCAGGACATAGGAAGAAATGCGCGAAGCATGGAGACTTGGATATGAAAAGAGTTTAGAAGCCAGTTCTGATGTGGCTGGTTGCTTCTTTCCCCTTACTTTACAAGCTACTACTTTCAGAAGCGAAAGGAAATCTGTCATAAAGGCTGCTTCTGCAGAAACAAAAGGCAAACCGTATTAAATTACTCATGTCTTCTCTCCCTCCCCCATCTGTTCTGTGGTTCACCTGCAGGGTCTGCCTCTTGTCCGTTCTCCCGAATGCAGCAATTGTAGGGCTATTTCCTTATTTTTTTTTGCAATGATGGGCCAGATCCGAGATATTTCCAACCTGCTGGTCCTTTGGTTTTCTATAGGAAGAAAATCTAGCGGAGTTTGCAGAGACGGGGACATGGGTGTAGTCAAGATTTATTTTTTGGGGGGAGGCATTATGTGGGGGGCGGCCCAAAACCGAGTTATCTGTGACACAACTGGTCAGTTTGTTAATTATTTCTATTTATTTACTTGATGGGGGGGGGGCATGGACGGGGAGCAGCATTTTCCAGCCTAGTAGTTAATTAGTTAAAAATACAGATGTGTCGGGGGCGCTCAGGCATATCCGGAAACTACAAATCCTGCAGTCTGGAAGGAAGGCGTGCCTCTTAATCCCAGATACGCTACGAAGCGCCACTGTAGTGAAGCTAATGTACTCTGCGTGTGCTCAGAAGCACTCATTACCCTGCATGTTCCAGGGCTTAACCCCGGGGTAAAACAAAGCTAAGGGCTGAGAGCTCTGCTTGTCCCGCTTCTGCCCAGTCTGCAGGATCCCGGGAGAAAGACGAAACAGGCAGGCACGCCATATTTCTCTCTCTCTCTGTTTTCCACCCACAGAGGGGAGAAAACTGCCTCGGCGCTCAGCCGTCCGGAGAAGGAGGTCGCTGTTGCCTCGAGGATCCGAGCGCCCCCCTCGGGCGCCTCTCTCCGCCTTTTGTTCCCAGACCGCGCGCGCGTCACCGGCTTAGCGGCTGGGCGGAGAAAACAGAAGAGGGGAGGCAGGCGGAGGAGCTTGTTGCTGCTGCTTTCGGCGAAGGAAGCACCGTCGCGGCGTGGCGGCAGCAGCGGTTTAGCGGCCAAGCTGACCCTGTTTCGCTCCGGAGAGACCTGTCCTGGGAGCGCGCAGCTCAGGAGAGAAGACGGAGCGGGTTTCCTCGGGCGCGAGGATGATGAGCGACTGTGGCCCCAGAGCGCTCCGGGGCCCCCAGTGAGGAACCGGCAGCGCGCCTACAGCCCGCCGGGGATGGCAGCGCCGGCTGAGGCGGAGTCCAGCCAGCCCCTCGCCTCGGCTCCGGCGCCGCCACCGCCGCCTCCCGAGAAGAAGAAGCTCCAGCGAGCGCCGTCCCCGGCCAGACCCAAGGATGTCCCCGGCTGGTCGCTGGCCAAGAGCCGTCGCGGCAGCCACCCGGGCTCGCCCGCCTCGTTCTCCTCCGGGAAGCCGGGCGCGGGGGGCGGGCACTCGCGCCGGGCTGGGGGCGCCAAGGATGGCCGCGGCGACAAGAAGGGCAAGGCCACGCCGCCGGCGGGGGCCAGGGGCGTCGGGAAGGGCTCGGCAGGCCGCGCCGGGGCCCGAATGAAGGGGCGGAACCGCCTGGCCGCGGCGGGGGGCGAGGGGGCCGCGACCTCCGGCGGCTCCGCCAAAGGGTCGTCGCGCCCTCAGCTGCCGCTCGCCCTCACGGACAGCAGTTCGGAGGTGTCGGACTGCAGCGCCTCGGAGGAGGCCAAGCTGCTGTCGCTGCTGGAGCTGGGCGGGCTGAGCGGCGGCGGCAGCGACACCGAGTCGCCCCCGAGCAGCAGCGCCCCGGCCCAGCCCGCCAGCGCCTCCGCCGACGGCGCGTCCCCGCTGCCCGAGGACCCGTCGACGGCCGCCTCGCTGGCCAGCAGCCGCCTGCCTCTCAGCACCTCGCTGGCCTTCTCCGACCTCACCGAGGAGCTGCTGGACGCGGGCGTCGCCCGGGAGCTGGAGGAACTGCGCTCCGAGAACGACTATCTCAAGGTGAGGGGCGCTGGGTTCGCTTCAGGGCAGCTCGGCGGGGAGAGAGCGAGCAGGCATGGGGCTGCGCTTCCCCACAAAACACCCGCCGGTTTCCCCATAGCAGCATCGTGCAACAGATCCCCTCCCCGACCCTAATCTCCGAGCCTCGTGGGACAAGGGAGCGGGCACCAAGCGGACCCAGGAGGGGCAGGCGTGTCCTCCGAAAATAAGACACGCCCCTCCTCTCCAACACCCCTCCCTCCCCAAAAGGAGGAACCCTCCTTAACTAAATTTTAAATTAAACAGGTGTTTTTCAGCAAAGCGAAACACTGAAACTCCCCTGCACAGGGAAGACATATTTTAAGCTTGCAGGCCGATATCCCTGTGGAACATGTTGCGCATCCTCAAACATGACATCTCCCTGCAGCCCTGGTCTGCATGCAGAAGGTGCATAAGACAGCTTCATGTGTTTCTAAAAGCAGCAAACGTCTTCCTGTGTACCACTGGGAGATCATTTCTTGCCTTCCCCTCTGTGCCTTGCATTGCATTACTGAAAAAGGCTTCTCCATCTTGCTGTGTGGTAGGATTAATGCCCCCTTTGTAACAAATCTTATGTGCCAGATGTACTGTGACCTTAGGCAAGACCTGTTGCCACCCAGAATTTCAGAACGCTTCCTTGGAACTGGCGCTCTGTAATGAAAGATGATCTCCACCGCCCAGCATCTACAGGATGCTGGTTATGTGGAACATGCCCACATCTTCAGAGGCAGCACCTGCTGGCTTTCTAAAGCTCCTTGTAATTGGCATTCCTCTGCCTCATGGGGCAGTTCCTCCCCCAGCCCAGCATCAGTTCCTTGGAGCAGGCGCTCTATAGTGTCAATTACTTCTCTACTCTAGAATCAAATGGAATAGCTGCCCCTCGGTCATATGTAACTGAGGCTTTGCATCACCTTCTAGCACAACAGAGCCCCAACATATGTAGAACCAGATGCCTCCTAGTGACATTAAGACCTTCTCTGGTATCAGAGAAAGCCATGTTAGTACTGATGCCTCTCATTCCTAAAGGAGGTATTGTATAGCATCATAAAGCCCCAAGGAGAAATATTCTTCATCTCATCAAACAGAACTTACATATCCTTAGAGGAAGATATCTTCTATCTTGAAATCAAAGCTAATTCCTCACATCCCAGCATTTATTTCAAATTCTTTGCTGCCAGAATCAAATTCATAGTTGTCAGCATCATGCTCTTGTAATAAATAGCTTGACTCTCTAGCACAAGTCTTAGCCACATCAGGAAGAAAGGCAGACTTTGGGGCCTAATTAAGCAAATACTTCCAGGGGCTATGTGCAATTTCTTAGGGCTGGTTGCAGGTTATTTTCCCTGTGGTGACTCGGTATCCAAGTTGTAATGTAAAGCACAGCCCCTGATTGCTGAAGAGTTTCCGCTGCATTACTGGGTGTTTCTAGGAATGCCTGGCTGTAGCATAGAGGGTCTGTGTAGAATCTGAGGAATCTGTATGATGAGTGTTACTGGTTATGACAGCTGGGACACAGAGTTGTGCAGAAGCCAGGTGAATGTGTTGAAGTACATCCTTTGACAGATATGTTCCCAAATCTACATTTGCAAACGCCTGGTGTATATGGCATTTCCTGGGGAGAAATGGTGAAAAGGGATGTTTTAACCACTCACATGTCTGCAGATTTTTCTTTGTAAATACCCACTGGAGACATTTTCCCATCCTCCTTTTTCTGCTAAGCTTACTTCTGATTTCAGAGCCTGTCTGGACAAAAATTGGTGAAAAATGACCAGGGAGTGGAGGGATTTGTATGGAAAAATTGACTGGTAGGGAAGACAGTGTTTGATCCTTGTGGGAGCTGGGGGCTATTTGCAGGGAAGAACCAGTGATTCTCTCTTGCAAGCACGCTCTCTTTCTTCCACTTGCCAATTCTGTATTGTGAATGCCCTCCTACAATAGCATGATGAGTGAATCGTGAACCCCATGTTTCTGTTGTAATGTATGGTTCTCTTCTTAATTACACTTGATGGTGCACCTCTCAGTTCCATAATACTTATTAGTTTTGAAATTCCCAATCTGGCAAACAGATGTTCCAATGTGGGGCAGCATTTGCATTCACCTCTATGTATCAGAATTTCCCATTTTGGAGGTAATTAAGTTTTTGCAGGGTTTATTTAGTCTCAGACACACACTTGGTCCTGTTGTATGTGCTCCCTTTCCCCACCCAGAAAGATGCAGTATATTTATACAGCTCTATACAGACTTTCAGGGCCCATCCACATGGAAATTTCTAAAAGTTTTAGAAGCACTTTTAGTATGCTTCTGGACTCTCCCGTACATTCACATGTTGTTGTTGTTGAAACTTCAGCATTCTCTAATATTCCTGGCTGTCCATGTGCAGATGGGCTGATCTGTCAGATATTTGCATCAGTCATGCATTCTACAATGTCAGTGTATTTTCCATCTTCAACGTGGGGAAAATGTACCTGCTTTCTTGCAGGATGTTTTCCATGCTTCTGGTTTTTAGCTAAATTAATAGCATGGAAAGCTACTTTGCAGATGTGCCCATAGAGTGACTTGAAGGAATAGTTTCAGTAGTGTTTGGATAATGTAAGAATATTTCTTGACGTGTATCCTTGTGGTTTCTGGAATGGTAGGGAGTGAAGGAGTCTTTGGGCTGTTGCCAAGCTCAGCTTTTGCCTTGCTTCTCTTGGTAGTACTACTGAGCAGTGATGGGTTTATTTTGCAGGATGATGTTGGCATGGCAACGGTAGTAGGTGTTTATTGAATGGCTGCATATAACAACCAGCTCAGATAGTGGATTAGGTTGCTGGCTGAAGCACAGGCTCTTAGTGCCTCTGAGAGGTCTGGCAGGGTGGAGAGCAAGAGTCCCTTAAGTGTAAGATTATATTATATAGTATTTGGAAAAAAGCAACCAATATGCTGGTCTAATCTGATGTATATAAAACTAGCTAGGAAAAAAATCATTAGGTATAGAAGATGGTTGCGCAACCATTTTTCTGGGGGATGCTTTATCTACCCAGGTCTCGTTCTTGCCCTTCAGAACAGTTGCTCTCCACTCTTTTAGCTAGAAGAGCCAGCAGTGGAATCCGGCATTCGGTGGGCGTGCATCCATGTGTGGCATATCGCACCTGAGAAAGTCATCTTTTACAACATCCATGGCTGAGAGTCCTTACTGACCCACTTGGTGACTCAGCCCTCCCCCATTTAATTACTGTGTTGGTCATTCCTACCCCCATATACTTTCAATCTGTGTCCTGGGTTTGCAGTGTGCTTGATTTCTAACTACTGTGTTCAAGTAAGTGTTGGCTCCTATTTTTCCTACAGGCATTCCTTGTCATTAAACAAGTGCTGTGTCTGTTCAGGTCAACCTTACTTTGGGGGGGGGCAAGGGAGGAGTAGAACAAGGGTTGTTTTGATGGTTTAAATACAAAACACCTGACTTCACTTTCCTTGCAATTATTATCTGCATTCTAACTGTTGAAAGCATAATAAATCAATAAAATTGTCCAGTAGCACCTTAGAGACCTGTTGAAAGTATGTCGGTTCCACAACATCGGGGGTGGTATTAAATAAAGCTTTACCCTGAGAAGACCCATTGGAATTAATGAACTTAACATAGCCATGTTGATTAATTTCAGTGGGCTTATGCTATGTAAAACATAGTTGAACACCACCCACACTCAGCTCTTCCATAGGATTAGACAACTACACCCGGTGGCATGATTCAAGGGACAGCCACATTAGAAGTTCCAGTACACAAATCTTGGCTCTTGATTTGCCCCTTGTGACACTCTTAGTTCATGGATGCCCTTTCTCTGCCTCAAGGCCACCACTATGTTCTCCCTGCTTTTATTTGGAAGTTATGGATCTGAATATTTTTTACGCTAGAATTACACAGGCTTATAGTGTAAACCCATCACACCCACACATTTTATATCCGTGCAGCTCATTCTGATTTCAGAGGCTGGTGAACTTCTGAGCTATAGGGCTGGGGACTGCTTATGTAGAGTCAGTTCATACAAAGCCAAATAAAGTAGTTGGTAATTTTCTTCACTTCTAAGCAAAGGGGAAACTGGCAGGAAGTCAAGACTTAATTTAGACTGGCCCTTCTTAGTATTCTGATATAAAACGGCTGTGCAGATTCAAAGTTGCCATGGTAATGTAATAACATGCCATGCTAATTAGAAATACACAAGGACATTTATTCTAAAAACTGTGGGCATGATTAACAGGGCAATCCTATATATGATTCCTTAAAAGTAAATTTTAAGGAGTTTAACTGCAGTTTCTTTCCAGTAAATGTGCTTAGGACTGTAGCAGAACACTGCAGTTTTATACATGTCTACTTAAAACGTAAGTCCCATAGGGTTTAATGGAGTATAGGATTGCAGCTTAAGTCTCACTTGATTTTAGTTTGATATAATTAAGTGTGCACTTCACACACTCACTAAAATCTTAGGGACATTTACTGTTGGCATTTCTACATGTTTGGCGATAACGTCTGCTACTGTAAGGGTTGATTTTATCCGCCTTTGAAACTTAGCACCCTGTAGTTTGTTTTCACTCTAGTCAATTTCAGTCTGGTCAATTTCAGTTAAATTACTTTTTCTCTATAAATATTTATTTTGGTAATATGATTGGTGACTAAGATAAGAAAGACAAACTTTGCAAGAGCTGATCTGCTACTTCAAAGCAGACCTATTCGCAAAATCTCAGTTTCTATTTGATTAATTGACATGATCAAGATAAGCTTTTCAAATTTACTAGAGCATAAAAACAGAGTAGTACAAAGACCACATGTTCAATTCACAGTAGTCTTAAAATACTGTATGGCACTACAAAGTGTCACAATGTTTCCCCCCCCCTGTCTAACATCTCAAGAGATCTGGATGAATACAAACTATTAGATTTACTTTCAGGAAGGCTAGCATTTCCAAGTCAAGTATGCTTGAGCTGCCAGTCTTGGCACTCAAAGCTGACCTTACAAAGAATTAAAAACAGACTCAAAAGTTAGTTGAATTGTAGCCTGTCATCTGCTCCAGTGTTGTATACAGATGTGATCCTGTTTGTTGCAGCAACAAAGCTCAGACTGGAGCCTCTATCCACTTACCATACTTAGGATTCACTTGACAGTGCTGCCCTCATTTGAGGGAACAGATTTCCCAAGTCATTTATTTCCCCCATTCACCCTTTCTCGTGTATATGGTAAACACAGTATTATATATCCATCCTCTATAGCTGTTTTGCAGGTTGCTGTCTTAGCTGTCCAGTATACCTTTTGTGAAGGGATTGCTTGGTGAGTATGGAATTAGAGGCAGAACTCTTGACTTGTGGGGTGGAGACTTGATGGCACAGAACAAAGGTGGACATAGTTTTAGTGTTTGATTTCGTGCAAACTGGATGAGAATGTTGCAGAGTCGTCCCCCCCATGATAAATCGTTGAGAAGTGAACTTTACGAGGCATCTATGCACAATTCAGATGCAAAAGTAAATCTGGGGCAGTGTCTAGGTCATGGGTAGGCAAACTAAGGCCTGGGGGCCGGATCTGGCCCAATCACCTTCTCAATCCGGCCCGCGGATGGTCCGGGGAATCAGTGTGTTTTTATATGAGTAGAATGTGTCCCTTTATTTAAAATGCATCTCTGGGTTATTTGTAGGGCATAGGAATTCGTTCATTCCCTCCCCCCCAAAAATAGTTCAGCCCCCCTACAAGGTCTGAGGGACAGTGGACCGGCCCCCTGCTGAAAAGGTTTGCTGACCCCTGGTCTAGGTAGCCACAAGTATACAAATCTGATGGGCAGCAAGGCCTAGATAGGATTTCCTAGTAAAGACAGTAAGTATGGTGGTGATGCCAGTAAGTATTTATGCCACCTGGGGCACTAAGAAAGAGAGAATTTTGGAATATTTAATAGCTGTAAAAACAATGCATCTGCCCTTTTTAAAACACGCACACACTCCACTTTCATCTGAAACCTGCTGTTACTTGGAGTGTACTCCTTCCTTGAGGATATTCTGAGCACCATTGCAGCTGCATCTAATCTTAGTATGCAGAACGGTGGGAGAAACCTGTCTTATGGGGCGGGCAATTTTTTTGTCACTTACTGCTCAAGGGCTGCATGGTGTCAGTGTGTGGGGATGCCTTTGTTGTTGTTGAGTAAATTTCTCCACCCCCTCCTCACACACACACTATACACAGCCTCCAAGCTTCATTATTACACACTCACTCATAAACAGAGTTGAGATCCCATCATGTCTCCTCCCTCCCTCCCTCTGCTGATTGGTGCTGGGAACAGTTGAGGATTATGCAGATTAGGATACTCCTCAACACTTTCCATCCCCTTCGACTGGGAGGAATCTATACATCCCATTGTGTAGCTGATTGGCATTGGAAACAGCTGTGGAGAGAGCTAATTAGTGGCCTCACCAGCTTTTCCCAGTGCTAGTTATCTGGATCTCATCCTGCACCACCTCTTGTTTCCCTACTGATTGGTGCTGGAAACAGCCGAGGGGTGTGCTGATTCTTATAGTCTTCAGCTGTTTCCAGCACCAATCAGTTGCATTGCAGGCCACATGTGGCTCTTGAGCTGCAGATTGTCTCTACGTGAGCTAATGCAACAAGGGCTAGAAGCTTATGTGTATTTTGTTGCATAGTCCATTCACAGTAATGGACAGTCTCTTCTGTTTAGTTGTTTACTTTTGAGTTCTCATGCATAGTCAAGTGTTTCTGAAGTCATAGTAGTGAAATGGGGGACCCATGGGCAAAAAAAAAAATATTCCTTGGAACCTATTCTTATGACTTACACACCTGGTATTGGGAAATTAGTCCCTGGTTGACTCCAAGGCAAGGGAATGAGCAGTAGCCTACCAAAAAGCATATGCTGTCTGATTATTCCTTTCCCTCTTCATTTTTGGAGAAACCTAGTTTCAGAATTGTAGGTTTAGCTAATTTTCCAAAGACCTAAGCATTATTTTGCTGCCTCTTCCAGCTGGTCAAAAGCCCCAGATGGACAGAAATGCTCGACTGTAAACTGAAAAGGAAAGTAAGCAAAATGAAGACTATTGCTTGGTTGTTTCAAAGAAAGTGAAAAAGCTCCTGGGATGTGGTTGGTAAGCTGCTGTCTGCAAGACGGAGAGAGGGCTGGAGGTGAATTTTCTTGCCTTTAAAGGTCATCCCCCCATTAATGCTTTTGATAAATCACCCTGTCATGCCCAACTTATTATCTGGGGCTTATGAAATATTTCCAAAGCCCAAGCACTTTGCTTTTGCAATGGTTCTTACTAAATGTATAAATGAAAATATATAACAATCCCTGTGATTTTTTTAAAAAAACTCAGACAAATCACAAAAAGCTGCTTGTGTTTGAGAACATTTAAGCACAACAGTTATTTCTTTTTGGATACAATGTTTATTTTAAAAACATGTTTCTCTAGGAGGAAACTGTTAGAGTTCACTCTTGATTGGTTGGCAGTAGGGGTTTGAAAATGTATGGTCTCCCTTGGTGACCTGTGATCACTGCAGACGTTGCCTATAATGTGGAATTGCTTGTAGTTGCTTCTCTTTAGAGAACTTTTTATAGGAAAGGATGGTTAGTGTAAATGTTTTGCAGGCTGCTTTTTAAACAACTGAACTCTTAAGCTTTTCGCTGGTGTCAACGTGTCAGTATAGTGAGGTGAGTGGAAATTCCCTCATGGAGTTAATAGCAGCTTTCAGTGATCATGGTGGGGGGCAGTTTTTGCGTGGATTGCAGCAGGAGAAGAAACTGTTGACTTAAAAAATAAATAAAATTCTTGATACTGATCACCTGTCCTGGGCCCTCCTATTTCCAGAAGAAGAAAAAATAATAATTATGCAACTTCAGATTATGTACATTTGAACTTTGGCAAAAAAGTTATTATCACTATTATTTTCCTTCTCCAAACCCAAGCTGTAAAAATGTGGACAAAGTCAAGATTACTTGGTGGGTTTTGATTTCAAAGACTAGCCCTTGTTCCTTCTTGGGTCTAAACCCGTTGCTGGATTCTTAGTTGTAGTTTCTGGGGGGAAATGCACAAGCTTGTCAGAAACGTCTGTCTCAAAATATCTATATCTCTAAATGTTTGCTTCAATTCTATTAATCCGAGGAGCACAGTGCAGTTGTGTGTGGAAGCTCTGCCTAAGCTCTGTAGCTGAAGTTTTCCTTCCTGTTTCTGAGGAGTTGTACTGATAAGGGACGAGCAATCCACTCCATTTGACTAGTGGAATAAACATGCAAGGACCAGCCACCTGCTTCTCCTTTTCCTTTCTGGCTTCAAAGACCTGTTAAGAAAAGGAGATGGGAACATTTCCATGCTTGAGAGGCACTGTGCCTTTAAGAAGCACAGCAGCCAGCCACGAGCCACCGCCTTGTCATCCCAGTGTGGGGGGAACAAGAGCTCTGAGTCCTTGTTCAGCAGAATGGAAAATGTGAGATGTGATATGCCGGCAGCTGCAGAGGGATGTGAAGACAAAGAATGGCACTGGAGATTCCATTTGCAACAAGGGGAGGAGAAATCTTCCAAGCCAATCACGTTTCAAAATAACAAGCATATGCCTTAGATAACTGACAGATGGGATTCGGAGTGGCCTTAGCCCAGGGGGTCCCAACTGGCCTTCTGCTCATCTTCCGATTCAGGCTTTTCCTGCTTGCTTTGTCTTCATACACCCCACATTAATGTTGATCACCTCATGCCTTTCCCTCAACCCTCTCTTCTTAGTAAAAAGCAAAAGCTATGAGTCTGCTTTGCTTTTTCTGTCTTCCCCAAGTGTGGTAGGGATATACACCAGAAGTCAGCAACAGGAAATATTGGTCCTCAAACAGTGCTTTCTTATATTATTTATGTATATCCAACTTTTAGTCCATGGAAAGCCACACTGCAGGAATCTCATAAGCTCTAAGCTCCTAATTTATGCTTGCTTTTCCTCTTAATTTTAATAATAATGGAGCTGTGGAGCCCAGAAGGCACGATAGGTGATTCAGAAAGTGTGATCCACAGTTAGAACTACCACTTCTATAAACAATCTGGAAAGTTGCGTTTTAGAATTTTCTCATCAGTTTGCATTGAATCTCATCGCATTCGTGCAAAAAACTAATAACATGTGAGTTATTTGTGTCCCTAATGCAGCAGGTAGTAAGAAAAGCAACTTGTGGCACCTTTTAGTTTTCAGATAGAGCATATTTGCAGTAGCATTGCTTGAAAGCTTGTGGTTGTTTGGTTGTTAATTTATACAGGAAGGTGTAAATCTGTGACATGATTTCCTCTCATCTCTCCCCTCCCCTACCTGTTGCTCCTTCTCATTACAGTGGTACCTTGGGTTACAGACACTTTGCAGCGTCTATAATCGCGTGGCAGTGGTGCGGCAGCAGCAGGAGGCCCCATTAGCTAAAGTGGTACCTCAGGTTAAGAACAGTTTCAGGTTAAGAACAAACCTCCAGAACGAATTAAGTTCTTAACCTGAGGTACCTCTGTATAACTTCTGAGCTGTCTGCTCTTTTGTTGGCAAGATGTGGGCACAGTGTTATTGTAGGGTTGCCATATTTCAAAAAGCAAAAAACCTTTTAGGAAGACCTCAAAATTGTTGAGTTCTTTTTAGACAAAGCCCAAAGTTGTTGTTGTAGTTTATATATTGGATTACATTTCAGGAGATGGGAGACAGACTGAACTTGGAAACTGCTGCATAGGATTGGATTGGAAAATCCAATCTGTGGTGGTAAAATTGAAGAAAGGTGGTCTATATTCTTTATACTGAGTCAGTTCGTATTTCTGCTAAATCAGTATTGTCTACACTGACAGCAGTAGCTTTCCTGGGTTTCAAGCAGGGTCTCTCCCCCCCCCCCCCAATCCTACTTGGAGATGTCTCGGATTCAGTCTGGGACATTTTGCATACAAAGCATGTGTGCTACCACTAAGCTGCATCCTTATTGTTTAATAAGTCATAAAGTCCTTTGTAGCAGTTGCTGTTTGGAAAACGAGTCTCATGTTAATCCACCTAACCTGGAGACCCTGAAACTACTGCAGTCATCTTAAGACTTAAGATGGCCCATCTTAAGACTTCCCTGTGGAAATCTTTTCTTATCTTTGCCTTGCGTGAATTACAGTACTGTTCCTTCTGTCAGTCTGTGGCTGGCAGTTAATTGAAAACTGCTGCTTTTGTTCCCTTTAATCTCTAAGGAAATGTTCGCTTGTTATCCCTTGATACCAATTTCCATGTTGCAGTGTGAGATCATAAGAATGTGAGTTCAGCCCTTGCCATACTAGGTCAGATCAATGCGGCATTCCAACTTCCATGTTTTTCAAGATGTGGGCTCCCTGAATTAATACTGACTTGTGGGGAGAACCGTACAAGATTATTCGACAATACTATAGTTACTTCTCAGTGTTTCCTTAATGTTACTAGGTATATGTAATTTTCACTGACACAATGGATGTAATAGGCAATTTAACATCAGTACAAAATACTTTCTGATTAAGACCAAAATCATTCATTTGAATCAAAAGAGAGGGATTATGGAGAACAGAAGCATTTATTTGAAACAGTGAGTAGACAAGATCACTTCTTCCTAGTGTTAGAAACTGAGATATGAAAGCTAGGAGCTAAATGGCACCTTAAACCTAGGTTATGGGCGCAACAATGGAATGTGTAGGTGCATTTTTATAACAAGAATAGAAAGCTGAAAATGAATGAACTGCAGTTAAAATATTGTGTTCATTTTTCACATGGTCTTGTCCTTCCCCTGCCCACTCCTCTAATATTCTTAAGAGGGTCTCTTCTTCAGTCTTCAGAGAGTAGCTGGAAGTGGGGAGGTGGAAAAAGGTCCTTCTTTCCTTCCACTCTGCAGTTTTTATCCAAAATCTTAGGTGCAGTAATGTGCCAGGAGCTCAGAAACTGCTCGCTCTAATGAAATTCCATGTCGCAAAATGCGCCTAGAACAATGGGAGTTTCTAATACTGTGTCTTCCATTCAATTGGTCATAGGATCCCAAGGGTCATCTAGTCCATCCCCCTGCAATGCAGGAATCTCAGCCATGAAAGTTGGTGTACAGGAATCCATGGAAGATGGTGTACAGTTCCTCCAGTTGCTGCAGACTACAGCTTCCATAAGTACCAGGCAGCATGGCCAGTGGTATCAGATATGGGAAGCCTGTCAACTGAGCCCACATGTGCTCCTCCTGGGCCTGACTCCTCCTCCCAGGCTCCACTCTCTTCTTGAGGAGTAGACAGACTGAAAGGGGTTGTGGGTAGTAGCACTGGGTTTCATATTGCTATTCTGTTCTTGTTGGAGAGAGACAATATTAAGTTCCTGTTTAGCTTCCTGGCTGGTGTGTCCTCTAATGGTGGGCCTGGGATCACAAATGGGCCTTGGGCCACTTCCAGGTGGGTCTTGGTGCAATAGACTTCCCAGTATCTCTTGCCTCCTCCCCGCCCCAGGTTGTGCCATAGCATTTTGGCTGGATCACTGCCGGCACCAGAAACTCCCCCCCCCCCACTGTACTGTATTAATATAGTTAACACTCCTCTGTTAATTTCCTAGCATGTTGCCTGCAGTGGTGAGAATACATCAGGGAGCTTCTTGCCATTGATGTGTTGGGGCTGGTCCCTCAAAGGAATCTGATTTGAAGGATGCTATCTTTGAAGGGGGTAGTTCAGGGATCATTCCGGTTCAGCAGGCTTCAGGTTGAGGCATTGACTCTGCAATAGGGTTTGGGTCCGGGTTCAGCACTTCTGCTGCTGGGGTCTCTGGCTCTTCTGATCTGGCTGGTTCCTCCTCAGAGTCAGATTCTATCTAGGCTGCTGCTCAGTCTAAACCTTGTCATGGTTCAAGGTATTTAGGACTGGTTTATTTATTAGCCCATTCAATGCAGTGTTGTTCTTAACTGGCAGTGCTTTTCTTCTAGAAAAATAGGTGCTGGTACTCATGACAAAGTTGTTGCAGTAAGTGTCACATTTTTTAACCCCTCCCCCAAAAAGCAGTGCCAGTATTGTGTACCCTTGAGTACCCCCTGAAAAAAGCATTGTTAACTAGTCACAAATACCAGTAATAGCTCTCTTTTAGAAGCAGGTAGATTTCTGGGTTTTTAGAATATTGTTGCTTGTCTGTTGCTTAACAACGTTGTAGCATATATACTGGGACAGCAGCTGTTGATGCAAACCAGATATTGTAGCCCAATTGATGTTTGTAGAACTTACCTACTTCCTTTGCTCCTGTCCATTTCTCTCCAAATAGCTTGTGCATATACAGTTTATTGTGGTCCATTTATTTGCCAAAATGTGTATTGGATGTAGAGATTTACAGATTAGAATTATAGGGCTGTCTAGCTGGGGTTGTAGACAGGTTGATGGATTTATTATTGGCATTTTGGATCGCACCCAATCTCACAGTCAATCTAAGGCTGCTGTACTAACCCTTCCTAGTGTGTCCTTCTATTGACCCCTTGGCAGCACATGCTAGGGCAAAACAAGCTTTGTCTAGTGGAGAAGGACTCAGGATTCTGGGTAGGTCTCTTGTATACAGCTGTTTCAGGATCTGATTAGTAGATTGATAATCCCTACTGCAGTATTTATGGATGCATGCCCCTAAAGGTATTTTTACATATTAAACTACTATTAACTATACCAGTTTGCAACACCAATATGTGAGTTTCTGCTGTAAACTCTTAAATAAGGAAGTCTTGTTATAAATGTTTCTTAAGGGTTAAGCAGCAATTGTTAATGGCAATAAGGTTCTTGAATAAATTTGCTGCTCTCTGCATAGGGCGCAGTGAGAAGTATCACTTAATCTCATTTGAGAATAAAATACTGGGTGCTAAAAATATGAGACAGGCAGAATTGAAGTACTTCTGAATTTTTTCTTTGCAATTGGGAGCCATGGTTGAGCATTAGAGCACAAGCTTCATGTTCATAGGGTCCAAAATCCAATCCTTGGCATCTCCACCTAAAAGGATCTCAGGATACAGGACTGAGTGAGACTCATGCCTGAGATTCAGGACAGCCACAAGTAATCAGTTTTAAGTTTAGAAAAAAGGTGAGTCAGGGGAACATGACAGAGATGTATAAAATTATTCGTGGAGTGGAGAAAGTGGATGGCCGCCAACTTGGATGGCTTTGAAAGAGGGTTAGACAGATCCATTGGGAGTAAGGCTACCAGTCATGATGCCTATGTTTTACCTCCACTGTGGGTGGCTGTATACCTCTGAATACCAGTTGATGGGGATCACAAGTGGGAGATGACTATTGCACTTAGGTCCTGCGTGTGGGCTTCCCATAGGTGGCACCCCTCTATTCTCTGCCTTGGTCAGACCACCCATGGAGTACCATGTCCAGTTCTGGGCACCCCTACTTAAGAATGATATTGACAAGCTGGAAGGTGTGAAGAGGAGGGCAACTAGGTTACCAAGGGTCTGGAGATAATAGAAATCAATGTGAGGAAGCAGATATATGTCTAAGAAAAGTTCATCTGGAGAGTATTATTATTATTATTATTTTCTGAATTCTAATGTCAGGCTTTGACATACTTCTTTTAGAGGAAGTTACATAGTTTGAACGAACTGTTTTTTTAAAAAAATGTCTTGGAGTGCTACTCAGAAATAAGTGCCACTGAATTTATGATGTTTACTTCTGTTTAGTGGATATAGAAATTCAGCCTTACTGTGGTCTTTTTTATAATGGTGTTGAAAGCAATTCTGTTGAGAAAATGTTCTTGGTAAAATTGTAAACAAACAACAATAGTGGTGCCGCCATTTAAAAAGTCCCTTCTCCTTTCCCCAAACACATTTTTTTAAAAAATATTTTTTTTATTAGAGATTTTCTTGGGTCTCCCCTAACACATGTTGAGATTGTTGGTGGACTCTTGATTTAACTGGAGAAAGCACCAGTCTTAGGAGTTATACTGAGGGTGGTTTGCTTTTTTTGCCCCCTTCCAATGTATCATTGAAGGGCAATGGTATGCAGAACAGTAGGTGTTAGCAATAGATATAAGACTCATTCTGGCATTGCTAGTATATGAAGTCATTAGCCTTCTGCATACAAGCATCCTTTCAGTATTCAATTGCTACTCCATGTACCATTCTTTATGCCACCCACCGTCCTAAAATAGTGTACATGTAAGCATACAGTCACCATTCAAAGGGAAATTACTAGTGGTATTGTACAGCTGCGTCGGATGTTGTATACAAATATGAACTCAAGTCCTTGTTCCATAGCAGCTGCAAATGAAACTACAGTTACTGGAATAAATTTGTATCTAATTGTAGGCTGGTATTTTTATGGTTAATGAAGGCTGCAAGTGAACAGTATACTTTACAGCAGAAATGGGAAACCTGTGGCAGCCAGATGTTGTTGGGCTACAACTTCCATCATCCCTAACTATTTGTCATGCTGACGGGTGTTGGGAGTTCAACAACGTCTGGAGGATCACAGGTTCTGCATCCCTGTTCTATTTGAAAGCTGAATATTCCCACTTTTCACTGAGAAGCAAGAATACATTTTGAACCAAGGTTAGCCCTTGTCCTAGACACCTCTACTCAAATTGATATTTAGCTGCGAGGGTTTTGAGTTCTTCGGCATCCATTCCAGTTTGCAATAACTGTTCATATAAGCCTCCAAAATGCAGATCCAGTCAATATGTCTTATTTGCTCACCAAATACTTTGTTACCTTTTCCAAAACAAGTCTTCTTTGTCTGCTGTGTATGTTCCTCATTACTCCACATCTGACTACTTGCATGTGTACAGTATTATACTTTTAAGATTCTTCCATTTCATAAAAACTGGGTAAAGGGCTACAAAAATATCACCTACTAAAATGCTGTGGAGTTGCTTTCCTTTAATGGATTTGACCTGGTGGAAATTTTAATTTGATTAAATGGCACCTTGTAACAGATGCAGTTCTCCAGGCTGTTCTTGGGCGTCCGCGTTTTGCCACCAGCAAGACTTGATATGATCAAGGGGAGGTAGTTGCACAACTGGGGTTACACAGCTGAAAAAAAGTCCTCTTATTTCTGGCTACCTACATAGTCTTTAATAGTTGCACTCCTAGACTTCTGTCCGAATCCTTGGAGAACAGCTGCCAGTGTAGCTAGATGAACCAATACTCTGGCTTAGTAGAAGGCAGATTCCTATGTCCCTATCTTATTGCTCAGGCAACCTGTTTTAGCTAATCGTTTGGCAGGGTTTGGTTTGGTTTGGTTTTTTGCTGTAGTCCTGGCTCTTTTTGAGGTTTGTCTGGCTTCTGGAGTTCTCTTTGCATGTTCAGGCTGAACTCTGCCCAGTAACAATTTCCTCCCCTCTTTTGTTGTTCATTGCAGCTGTCCGAACAGAGGTTTCTCCACCCACTTCCTCCCTAGAAATAAATACCTGGGTTCAATGCTTTGATGCTGAGGCTTCTAGAATGATGAGTTGAATTGCTCTGCTTATTAGTGTGGGGTTTTTTGTTTTTGTTTTTTACAGTACCAGACTCTGCTTTGATATAAGTATCATTTATAATAGTGTCTTTCAAAGGAAGGTAAGCATCATTACAGACAGTATGGCCTTTAATTATACTTGCCGATTGAAACCTGATCATGGTTCATGCAAGGCATTTTTGCTGAGAGAGGCTTTGTGCAATAGCAGTGATCCCCAGACAATGTAGGTTTCTTTTCAGAAGCAATCTTCTTTCTGAAGTGTTTTTCAACAATGGACACCTCTCACACTGTGTGCTTGGACATCCTGCCCCCTGGAATTTTCTGATCCAAATGTGCATTCTTTTCTATTTATGCGTCTGCCCAACCACACTAATCAAGATCCCCTGCTGTTGAATACAAGCTAGGAAGTGGTCGTACGATTTTAAAGTTGACAGTTTCAGCTTTGGAGGCCAATATTTATCTTCAGTGATGTGGGGCTAACCTCTTTTAAAAGTATTGTGTATTCTGTAAATTCTTGCAACAGGACTGGCTCTCTGTTTCTGCTGTGCTTCCTGCTACTCGATCCCCAAACTCGGCCCTCCAGATGTTTTGGGACTACAACTCCCATCATCCCTAGCTAACAGGACCAGTGGTCAGGGATGATGGGAACTGTAGTCCCAAAACATCTGGAGGGCCGAGTTTGGGGAGCCTGGCCATGGGGCTGCTGCTGTACTGCTAGGGAGATTGAACATGCCCCCAGAGCTGCTGATAATTCCTATTAGAACTCACTGCTTGGAGCCATAATCCAGGGCCACTTAACTAGAAAACGCCCAGTGAACTAGGAGAAAGCTATAGGAAAGTGGCATTATTTTGCTGTGTTTCTGATTGGTAGTGTTCCCCTGCTAGGGCATGGAATCCAATATATATCAGTCTACGTTACTGACCTTTCCTGCCAGGCCTTCCAAGTAGACTGTTGTCCACAGCAGCCTGGTCTAACTTTTTAATGGTTTGTTGCCCTGAATAGTACTTGCTGAATGGCACTAATGGTTTTGCTGAATGGTAAAGGTAAAGGGTAAAGGGACCCCTGACCATTAGGTCCAGTCGTGACCGACTCTGGGGTTGCGGCGCTCATCTCGCTTTATTGGCCAAGGGAGCCGGCGTACAGCTTCCAGGTCATGTGGCCAGCATGATTAAGCCACTTCTGGCGAACCAGAGCAGTGCATGGAAACGCCGTTTACCTTCCCGCCAGAGCGGTACCTATTTATCTACGTGCTTTCGAACTGCTAGGTTGGCAGGAGCAGGGACTGAGCAACGGGAGCTCACCCCGTCATGGGATTCGAACCGCCAACCTTCTGATCGGCAAGTCCTAGGCTCTGTGGTTTAACCCACAGCACCACCCGCGTCCCTTCTTGCTGAATGGTACTAATGCCTTAACTAAATAAGTTATCCAGTGGTGATTAACAAGATGAAATATGCATGTGGAACTGGTTTGTTTGTGTGTGTGTGCCTTTAACTAGTTTGGGATGCTGCTTTCAGGTAGCTTTCTCGTTCTTTTTCATATCTTAATTTAAAAGGAGTGGGGTGAGGAAGAGTGTTCTGTGATGGCAGTTTGCTAGGATATTGCAGAGAACTCTGAATCCTCTGGTGCCCTTGAATATAATGCCTCATTTCATCATTGGATGTGACATGCTGGCCGGGAGGCAGGTTTTCAAAGCCATTGTTTGTGTACCCTCTTTGCTTGCTCAATAGGAAGGCTTCCTAATGGGTGCCATTCTGTGATTGGCTTTCCTGTGTGGATCATCATAAGCAGATAAACCACTGATCCATGAAGTGCTAGAGGGGAATTATCTACCTGCTCTCACTCTCCAAATTCAAATGGACAAAAAGCCTGAAGGTCTCCCAGGGGGTGTAGGGAATGTGGCCAGCCAGAAGTGGCTAAGAGAGCTCAGCCCTCTTGTAGGAGAGCTACTGCCAGTGAAACAGGGAGCAACAGATGGCTCAAACCCCAGGGTATGAGCAACATTCCCTGTTGCTACTAGCAATAGGCAAAGGGGCTGGGGAGAGCACAAGCAAGAGGGAGTTGATAGCTTACAATATAGACTATCCCATGCACCATCTGGTCTTATTTTGTGATACCAGTATGTGGAAGTGATTCTGGATTTTCATTTCCTTTTATCTACATGAGACATCAAATTTGATGCTCTGCCAGGCTGCAGGCTTTATAGGACCAGGTCACTTGACTGGGTCTGTGCCATCTGGAGATGGTTCTAAATTGAGCTTGATACAGAATAAACCCATTGCTGTGTTGTTGGATTGGGGGTAGAGTGGAAAGCCAGTACGTTGGTCAGCTGGAAGAAAATTGTTACTATATTGATATTAACTTTCTAAATAGTTCTTGTTTTGTGCATTTTGAGGGGAGAAAATTCCCATTCATAGACATACCTAGTGGTGTAACTGGGTGATAGTTTTTTTTTGGGGGGGGTATAGTTCAGACCCTGATCCATAGATAAAAGTGCACCCCTTGAAGTCTTCTTTCTCTGGCAATCACTCATAGCCGAGTAAGATTGTCTTCCATGAAAACGGTCTTAACAGTGAGTCTGTGACTGTGGAGGCCATATAACATCAGTCCTGAAAGATCTGCATTGACTCTCAATATGTTTCAAAGCACAATTCAAAGTGTTGGTGCTGACCTTTAAGCCCTAAAGCCTCAGCCAGTATACCTGAAAGAGCGTCTCCACCCCCATTGTTCAGCCCGGACACTGAGGTCCAGCTCCGAGAGACTTCTGGCAGTTCCCTCACTGCAAGATGTGAGGTTACAGGAAACCAGGCAGAGGGCCTTCTTGGTGACGGTGCCTGTCCTGTGGAATGCCCTCCCATCAGATGTCAAGGAAATAAACAACTACCTGACTTTTAGGCAGCCCTGTTTAGGGAAGTTTTTAATGTTTGAAGTTTTATTCTGTTTTTAATCTGTTGGGAGCTGCCCAGAGTGGCTGGAGAAACCCAACCGGATAGCCGGGGTATAAAAAAATATTATTATTATTATTATTATTATTATTATTATTATTATTATTATTTTCTAAACCCAAGTACTGAAAATTCATAGGAATAGGTTTGATCTGCTTATAAGGTGTGTGGTTTAAGTTTGGGTCAACAAATACCCAATCAAAATTTAGTTTGGCTTGAGTAAACTACTTGGTTAGACCTCTAAATCAAGTACCCATTCATTTTTCTTAGTTGCAGTCCAGAGACAACTGGAGCAAGTCAGGTTTCTTCATGTTGTGCCTTCTGAATGAAATGCTGTGTCTTCACAGCTTATTCATCATACATCTGTCCAATAGGAAGAAAGGAGTTTCCCCCCTATAGCTGAACAACATTGTTTTGGTTTAGGTGTTCCTCCCACCTACTGAGGAGAATCCTCTCCCCACCCACAGTTTCCTCTTTATCTCCCTGTAAAGTATTTATAGAAATAAGTACTTTCTCTCTCAAGTGCCCTCGCTCTAGGCTCTTTGTGTTCAGCGCGTTCCCCTCTGATACTGGAGTTTTCACAGTTATTCTTCCAGGCTGTCAGGTCTGTTTTATGTTTTAATGGTTCATCCTCATGAGGGAAGGTGATGTGCTAGTTTTGCTGAACTGGTTGAAGTATGTCACTCCTGGGAGGCAGTAGGTTTAGTTGTGTATATGAAAGGAGATGAATTCTTGAACCAACTCATGGAGTGTATGCTTAGACACTTAACAGAGTTCATTCTTTACAGGGACCATCTTCATAATTCAGCTCATGGCCCAGGATGAGGCCATGGTGAGGTGAC
Source organism: Podarcis raffonei (assembly GCF_027172205.1). Lineage (NCBI taxonomy): Eukaryota > Metazoa > Chordata > Lepidosauria > Squamata > Lacertidae > Podarcis > Podarcis raffonei. The sequence goes on from NC_070607.1 coordinate 69,524,915, forward strand.
TGATTGTCAACAATAGTCTCTGCAAGCCTCACTGAAATGAGCCAGAGCTCTTGTGCAGCTCCCGTTCATTTCAAAGTGATTTCTGTCCAAAGTGAGGATTTTGTGGTGGAGTGTGACAGTGCTAAATAGTGTGTGTGTGGGGGGTGTCATTTGGTTATTTCACTTTATGCCCCAAACTGTCTCAAGCCTGCTTTGATAGTGCCATACTTGCATAAAGAAGAGTAAAATTCTTCCAGAGATTTGGTAAACCTTTCTTTTGGTGAAGCTATGTATGTGTAGATTCTTACTGGGTACCAGGACTCCTTGTAGGGATCCTGGGAGCTCCCACTAAATATCCTGTTGCGTTCATGAGGCATTTATTGTGGAAAAGGGTAGAGTTGTGCAGGCTGGGGTAGTGTGACTTTTCAAAAATGTGACTTCTGAACCTACTCCTAAGGGAGCTTTGTTTACCTCTGCACCAACATGTGGTCAGTCTGGTCAATTTTTAATGAAATGGTGCTCTGAAAACCACTTAGGGAATTGATGGTGAAACCACAGAATAGAATCCTTCAAACCAGTACAGTGGTACCTTTGGTTAAGAACTTAATTAATTCTGGAGGTCCGTTCTTAACCTGAAACTGTTCTTAACCTGAGGTACCACTTTAGCTAAAGGGGCTTTGCGCCGCCGCCACACAATTTCTGTTCTCAACCTGAAGCAAAGTTCTTAACCTGAGGTACTATTTCTGGGTTAGTGGAGTCTGTAACCTGAAGTGTCTGTAACCCAAGGTACCACTGTATTTTTTAGTAGGCAGTTGTTCACAGATAGGACAATATTAAAGAAAGCCATAAAAACATAGTCAGAAGTCCCTGACTAGTTTATGAATATGCAGATGTGGTGTCTGCTCTGGGCTGGAGGTTTTCCCCACGTGCTTTAAAATGTGTATATGCACACACACTGAGCTGCATTTGATCGACCCATTACACTAGAGGAAGCCTGTGCAATGGGAGTTCTCCTCTCTTCTCCCCACACCCTGCATATGGCCCATGTTGAATGTTGATAATGAACGTTGATAATGAATACAACCCACTGTGAACAGGCCTCAGTTGAAAGTTATGTATTAAAATGTTTGGCTATATTCTGGGTACTAAGGCAACTGGATTTCCTGTCCCAGGCAGTCAGGAGAAAGCCTTTTGGCCAAGTAGGACTGTGTGCTCCTAGGGGACGTCAGGCTGCATATTGCTCACCAGTACCAGTACCAGTTCAGGACCCAGGAAGCAAAGTCAGATTGGGCAAGAGTCAGATAGAGCAAGAGGGTAGGTCTTGCTAATTAAAGTTAAGCAAAGCAGAGGCCACAGTCCAAAAGGCAAACAAGCATAGTGGTTAGCATCCTGGATGGGTCCAAGTAGCACCTATATACTGGAAGTCAGGCAAGGCAGGCTTCGGTGTTGCTACAACAACCAGTAAACCCAGACTGAACCAGAATTAAATCTCCCTCTCACCAGCTAGCCCCACCGCTGATGAGTGAAGCCTCTTACTTTTCAAGGGGTCCAACCTGTTTTAGGAGGTATTTAGAGTGGCATGGGCAAGGCTGAGGTTTCCAAGCTGTAGTGCTTGGAGTCTGAGGAAGGTAAAGGGACCTCTTCAGACCACTGCCGTCATGGGCTCTTCTGGTGCTGGGACACCCGCCTGGGGAGGTAGGGATATTATAGGCTAATTCTGAGGGCAAATTAGGCCCCAAGGCCTATTTCCTTGAGGAGGAAGAGCCCTGACCATGACTCTTGGCAAGCTAGGAATTCAGGCCCTGTTGCCTTTTCAAGCATGCTTGGTATCAGATGCAGCCTGGAGCCAGTCCACTTCTGGAAGAATAGATCCATTATTAGCTATACCAGATGCATCACTGCCCAGGACACTGCATGCTGGTAGTATTTTTGACTAAATCTGAACTGAAAGAACTTAGTGCACTAGAGCTGCTGAAGTATTCTGAAGCTTTTATTTCATATTACTTTGACAGAAGCAAACCTACTTTTAGCTACTCACAGGCTGCTCTTTCACAGGGGTGTTCTGCTTCCCATTCCATTCCAGAACACTTGGAAAGGCTCCCATGAGGCCCTGGCATGCACCCACGTTCTCTGCCTCACTGACTTTGTTTATATAATTCTTTGGGTGGATCTTCTGGGTTTTCCAGGATCAGGGAAGTACAACTTTGTGGCAATTGGCTCTGACTCTGGAAACACAGTTACTGGAGAAATGTTTCCTATTCTGGTGCTTGATGTTTCTATACTCTTGAATGCCACTGACACAATGCCACATCCCTCGTGGATGTGCTTCAGCATACAGTGGTACCTCGGGTTACATATGCTTCAGGTTACATATGCTTCAGGTTACAGACTCCGCTAACCCAGAAATAGTGCTTCAGGTTAAGAACTTTGCTTCAGGATGAGAACAGAAATCGGGCTCTGGCGGTGCGGCAGCAGCAGGAGGCCCCATTAGCTAAAGTGGAGCTTCAGGTTAAGAACAGTTTCAGGTTAAGTACGGACCTCCGGAACGAATTAAGTACTTAACCCGAGGTACCACTGTATTTCTGTAGCCTGGAAAGGGTATATTGGCTGAGTACAGTGCTCCAAAGGGACATAGGAAACTGTCTTGTACTAAGCCAGGCCATTGATACATCTAGTTCAATACTGTCTTTGCTCACTGGCAGTTTCTCTTCAGGATTTCAGAAGGGGCATTCCCAGTCCTACCTGAAGATGTTGGGGATTCAGCTTGTGACGTTTTGTATGCAAAGTTCTACCACTGAGCTATTGCCCATTGCTTGAGTTTATGGCAGTGGCATTCAAGGTGTCATGTTGCTGTTTGGTATCTTTTGAATTCCCTTGGAGCTCTTAACCATACTTGTAAACACCACCTTCTTGGGGAAGTGACTCTTTTCCCAAGCCCTTCTTTTTTCACTGCTTCAGGGTGCAGACTTCTGGAAATTTATTAACATAACAGTTGTGGAGTTGATGGCTAGTCATCACAAATTTCTGTTTATGTGTTTGTAAATCTCCAGTTTGAGCACCACCATCAGAATAATGCAGGAGCAGGCGTGGCAAAAGAAAAAAAAATGTAATAAAATAGAATAGGGATCAGCAACCTTTTAAGACCAGTGGGCACATTTTGAATTTTGAGGGAGTGCTGAGGGCACCAGTCACAAAATGGCCGCTGTGGGGCTATGGCATAACACAAAATGGCTGTTGGGGGACATGGCATAGCAGAAGATTAGAGAGTACAATTATTGCTAATTTCCTCTCTCCCACCCACCCTGACAATCTCATGGGAAATCAGTTACGGTATATCTTGGTCCTGACTGTGGAGGAAGAGCTATCAAAGGCACAAGAACACTGTTTTCCCAAGTGCAAATCCTAAACCAATGCCTCTGGTGCCATCCTGTAACCACTTACCTAGGAGTAAGCCCCAATAAATGAAAAGAGATTTACTTTTGAAGTAGGCACATATACCATTGTACTGAAGAGTTAACAGTTTCTTTGTGCTATCATTGACAATTATATAGCATGTCATGGGACTTGATTTAAAAAATAAACACAATTCTGTGTGTGATAAGCAGCTGTACAATATATTAAACCCAGTTCTTGTTATAAGATGAGTTCCAAGAAAAATTCATGATCTTGAGCATTGCAGGTAAGATACTCAGGGGCAGACAGAGGAAGGAAATAACTTTGTGATCCATAAGGAAAGTCTTTCCTCTCTACAGCGCAATATATATTTGTCATGTATTTTTTTATCATGGCTTTTAATGACTTTTAGCAGCCATTTTGGAGCGAAGGTTTACAGTCTACTAGCAGGGACAGAGCAGTTGAGACTTCCTATTAATTTGGGGAACCCGGAGCTCCAGAAAGGACAGGAGCCCTTTTGACATTATTGTTGGTATAAAGTCAGAAGTAAGGATTCTGCTGCAGGTATAAGGACAATTTTTCAGGGAGACAGCTCTTGGGCCTTGTGACTGGTGCTTTGTAGCTTTCTTCTTGCTGTGCAGTCTTTTATCCTAGAGTTGCATGTTATGCACTCAGTGCCTTTGCTTCTAATCTCCTAGGGCTAATTAGTTGGATTGGCATTGCTTGGCTGAACTCTAGTTCTGGGTGGTCTTACACAGGGAGTTCTCCCCCCCCACCCCCATTTTGCCTGTAAATGGTGGCTTTTTAGCTGTTAATCTGACCCGTTGCTTGGTGCCTAAATGTTCTGAATTATGTAGTGCAGACACGTGGAGGAATTTTTCTTAGTGCTGCAGTGGAAACATTTTCTGACATGTTCACAGTCCCATGTCAGGATTGCATTGGTTACTTCAATGCAGGTAGTTGTTTTAAAGCATTCACAAATCGCTTATTTCTCTCCCCCTCCCTTATAAATAGATGAAAAGGAAATAATCATCATCAACAACCTTTTATTCCACCGTCAGTCAGAAAAAAGTACATTTGTCAATACACAGTTAAAACATCCAGGAAGATTTTAGAACTTAGCCAACACTAAAATGGGCTAAACAGATAGCCCCATGTCAATACAGTCAATTATAGTCTTGCGACGCTTAAAAGCTAAAAAAAGAAATTTGGCCACCAAGGAAGGTATAGCTCTAGTGACATTATTCAGCAAGTGTAAAACCTGGTTTTCTCCGGGTAGGAAGCTAAATTGACATAGGTGTGGGTCTATAAAATTTTGTCTAAGCTCTGCATAAGAAGGGCAAGTCAAGAGAATGTGTTCGGTGGACTCAACCACACCCATGGCACAATGACAGGTTCTCTGGGCGTATGGTACTCCCCTGTACCTTCCCCACAATATCGCAGAGTCAAGGACATTTAATCTATCCGCTGTAAGAAGTCTGCGGTATTCAACATAGTGGATTTCTGCAAGGTAGGGGGCTGGTATGGTCCGATAAATCTGGTCCCCTAGGAACATCCCTGGTTTTACCAGGGCTATGTCCTCTTGTCTGGCAATAATAGTAAACAAGCAGAATACTATTCTAATAATAGTATAAGAATAATATACTGTTATGTAGAAGTCCAGGGCAAAGCGCTGTCCACATCCCTGGTAGTTTGGGTTGGAGGGAACTGCAGTTCATTCTCTTCTTATTAACTCTTTCTCTTGCCCCTTCAGAATAGGGGTTTTAAAAATCGATTCTCCATTGAAACCTCCCAACCCACATTTTATCTATCTATTTACCATATTTATAATCAGGCCTTTAGCTAATTAAACCATCTATGGCCTTTTAAACTGTGAGGGGTATTGTTTTTGTTCGTTAATCTACTGGTTTTACCTCATAAGAAATAGCTTTGTAGAAGGACCCTGCTGTTCTGTTGGATCATACAGTAGTTTGTTTTAGGATTCTTAATGTGGTTGGTTAATTAATTAATTAATTAATTAACAAACAAAGCAAGCAAGCTGCCTGAGGACTTTTTATAGTGGAGAAGCAGTGTAGAATATATAAACACACAGGTATTAACTGCCCTCCTCACTCCCTTGTCGTATTCTTTTCTGATGTCCGTCACATGCAAGCTTTGTAACGCTTGCCCTGTCCATTCTTTGACCATTGTACTTTTCTTCCTTAGGATGAGATTGAGGAATTGCGGGCTGAGATGCTGGAGATGAGAGATGTCTACATGGAAGAAGATATCTACCAGCTACAGGAGCTCCGGCAGCAGCTGGACCAAGCCAGTAAGACCTGCCGCATCTTGCAATACCGTCTGCGAAAGGCAGAGCGGCGCAGCCTTCGTGTGGCACAGACTGGCCAGGTGGATGGAGAGCTCATCCACGGCCTTGAACAAGACGTCAAGGTAAGCCTGCAGTTACAAGAGAGAAGACATTTGAATGGTCCTGCTGCTTTGTCCTGTTTCAGATTATAGGTCCATTGTGCTGTTTATTTCCGCTACTGGTATCTCTCCAAGGTCTTGGGCAGAGGCCTTTCCTGGCTCAGATATAAAAAAATCGTTTAACTTGGAGGTATTAGGGATTGAACCTTTGCTCTTTTACATGCGAAGCATGTGTTCCGCCAGTGCTGGGGTACAGGCTCTATTTGGTGTGCATTTTAGTTATGTTTTGCAAAAATAACTGCTTAGAAATGACTTGCTCAAAAATGGATTGGTTGCCATACTGACCTAGAGGAGAACTTGGAAGATTTGTGAAATGCTTCTGTTGGGCATTGTAGCAATTTCCCAGAGGAAACCATGAGGCTTGGATTCCTTTGCACAAACGTAGTCCACCTCTTACTAAGTCAATAAGGGCAAGATAATGGCAAGTAAAGACAAACAGAGATTGGAGTTGTAGCAGAGTAGACTCAATTCATCTACATGCCCTTTTGGATGCGAGTAAGAGGCAGCAGCAGATCAAGTCTTTTGTATTTTAACGCTTCCATAATTTTACTGTGCATACATTGAAATTTCCATTGGGTGCAGAATTAAGTATCCTGAGAATCTCAGCTTTTGAAAGAAGCGTATTTCTGGCACTTGTGACTGTGAAAATAGGCATGAAAGTGTGTGGGCAATGCTAAGTAAAATCTCAGAAGCCAAGTGGTTGGGGGAGAGAAAGGCCAGGGTTTCATTACCTGCCATGGCTCCATTCTCCTATGACCAACAGAAGCAGAATAGAATATGCAAAGCAAGCATATATATATGCATGTGATTGTTAATTTGCATAGATGTCATGGAATTGATCAAAATTCAAATATCTTTAATACGGTCAGTGACCAGGAAGCATGGAATTGATCATTTTCTTGCAGAATTTGAATTACCTGTGGTTTGTTGGTTTGTTTATTTTTTGCTGTTTTTTACGGTCCTGCACATACGCAATTCTGCATACAGTGGTACCTCGGGTTGCATATGCTTCAGGTTACATACGCTTCAGGTTACAGACTCCGCTAACCCAGAAATAGTACCTCGGGTTAAGAACTTTCCTTCAGGATGAGAACAGAAATCGTGCTCTGGCGGCACGGCAGCAGCAGGAGGCCCCATTAGCCAAAGTAGTGCTTCAGGTTATGAACAGTTTCAGGTTAAGAATGGACCTCTGGAACGAATTAAGTACTTAACCCGAGGTACCACTGTAAGTTCTTTCTAGTTCAGGCCTTGGTGGTGAGAGTGAACTGCAGCTTGCTCTGCTTGAAATGATTCCTTTGAGGAGTGGGCCCCCTTTAGCTTTTAATTGCTGTCTAGTTTACTGTATAATGTTGAGTTGACCAATCCTGCAGAGAGCTAGGATTAAGCTGGTGTTGCATTACACAAAGTGCAGGCTGAAATGGAGAGAAAACCCATCTCTTTGCTTTGGAGAACAGAGCTAGTGATGGGATCTATAGATTCCTGCACCTTTATCCCATACTTCCTTCATAGAGCTTAAGACCAAGCTAGATGTGACATTTGCTGTGTAATTGGTCTTTCTTGAACAAATAACCAGCACAGGGGCTCCTGAGCCAGATTGGGGCCATGGCATGGTGGGAGAGGGGATCCCCCCCCCCCGTTTCCATTTTATTCCTGCTGTTTTCCTGATTGGACTTGACTGCTATTTATCTGTACTGGGAGGAAAGCTCCCATCAGGATTCTGATCAGGACTGTGGGTTAACCCTGCTCCAATTCCTCATGCTGTTATTACAATCTGGCTCATCACATATCGCACGCAACCTTTGTGTGCATTGTCATAGCTGCATATCCCTTTGAACCTGGGCTCCCCAAACAATGTGGCATATTTTTAGCAGCAGCTGGACTCTTTGCTGTACTTCTGCTTCTACTTCACTCCCTTTTCCATTGCACAGACACTAGGCTTCTTGTGATGTGCAGACCTGGGAAGGGTTAGTGATAAGGATATGCTTTCTTGTCAGCTCAGTTTACAGTCATGGGAACTAAGCAGCTGACCAAAGAGGCTGAGCCCCTTCCCTGAGCTGCCCAAGGGCCTTAGCTAGCTCTTGATGATTGCACAGGCCAGCTGGGTGGTGCATATGCTGCTTAGGCATGGCACTTTATTGGCATTGCACAGTAACACAATCTGCTGGAGGAATGCCTCCTTTCTTGCTGCCTCCAAGGCCTGTTCCATTGCTGTGGCCCTTTGAACAAAGCTGCATTGCCTAATGGCATAGGCCAGGGCTGAGGAACCTCAGGTCTGGGGGCCAAATACAGTCCTTCAAGCTTCTCTAGCTGTTCCTTGAGCCTCTCCCTACACCGTACTCCCCCCCCCCCAGCCATACCATTCACTGGATGCCCTTCATATTCTCCTTGAGTGTTTTTTCCTGATGTGTCCTTGAACTCTGATAATGCCTCTCCCCTGCCTGGATGGAGGATAGAGAGAGGTTTGTGAGTGTGTGTAGAAACTAGCCTACTGTACATTTACATTTGTTGCTCCTCCCACTTTTGCCTCTGGCCCCACCCACCACTGTCACAAGGCCCCTGGAACATTGACCCAAAGGGATGTGACTCTTGGGTTGCATTCGACAGGGAGTGGAAGCACAAGCAGCTGGGCTACCAAAGGGCAGGATGAGGGAGTCTGTAAAATGTTTAGGCATGTCGACGGCGACTAGCATGGTGTGGATGAGGGAAGAAAATGCTGGGAAGGTTGTGCTCTTTGCGGGGGGGGGGGGGCATTTCCCCCATGATTAACAAAAGCAGAAATGTTAGCTCCAAAGCTCCAACCCTTTGGATATTCTCAAAGGGCAACTTGGATGAACATCCTAAGCAAATAGCACTGGCTAGCCTTATTACTGTCTAAGCAGTAGAATTTGATTCTTTGAAAATACTTTGTTCTCCCCCTTTCCAATTAAAAATGAATCTGCAAGTTCACCTGCAGAGTTAGTTGTGCCACTGGCCCTTCCACGGGGCCTCTGTGTGAGTTCTCCTGTTGTGGTGCATAGATTTGTAAACAGGAGGCATTTAGCTGGTACAATTATCATCTCCCTGCTTATTCTGGTCACATATTCTGTGGTCTTTTATCCTCTGGGCTCACAGTGAGTGAAGGAAGGAAGGTTCCCTGGCAGTATGCTGTGTGAGAAGTTGGCCATCTCATGGCCCTACAGAGCTGGCAATTTGAGAAGCAACCCTTGTGCTGTCAATCCACATGGGCAAGGCCTTCAACTGGGCAGAAGTCCCAGACTCTGTGCATGATAAAATGTAGAGGTAGTTTTTTTACTTGCATAGAGACATGGCAGGCAAAATATGCAGCTCTCTCTGTGCAATCAACTGTTGAGCAATTTTAATTAACAAAATAGATGTTTTTGAACCTACCCATCCAAGGAGAGAAGGGCAATCAATGCCCAGCACTGCTGGCCATTTCCCTGCGGGGGCAGCCTTTGCTTGTAACTTTCTGTAGCAGCACCTGTGCTTGTATTTGGTCATGACTCAGTGAGAGCAGCCTCTCCACTTACACTGGAATGCTGTTCTTCTTCAGCTACAAAACGCTTTTTCATTGTTGCAGTACCTTTTATCCCAGCTCAGCAAAGCCTGGGATTGAGCCAAATGGAAGCTTTTAAACAAAGAACTGAACCTGCTGCCAAGTGCCCCAAGCTCCAGAAAATGGCAGTTTCTGGAAATGAAGCCTGCCACAAGTGACGGATGACAATCTCCACCCAAGCATCCATTGCTAACTGCTCTGTAATTAAGAGGATATGCTTGTGCAGTTGTTTAAAAGTAAATGTAGCTACCACCTGGACCCGCTGGGGTCCAACTGAATGTATTCTCATCATGATACATGCACTGGAATGAGGTAGCAGATATCCTGCCCTACTAAACACTACTGTCCTCCCTGTTTTGATCCCAAGGGGCAATACTGCTTTGCTCAGTATTGTTGATTAGAGCTTTGGGCATTTGAAAATTTCCAGCTGCCATTATTGGGGGTGCTGGCAATGCTGAGTTCCATATGCCAATATCCGAGTCTGCAGTAGGATTTAAATTAGCAACTTGAGGAATGCAAGCTGAGGATTTAACCTGTATGCCACAACTCAGCTAGTTCGAAAAGAGAGAACTGTAGGGAACATGTCCTTAGAAGCTTATTTATGCAAATAGGCCAAAGCAAGGCAGGTGTTACTGCCTGATCACTGTAAAGGCTGCAGGTTTTGGGTTGCAGCCAACTAAGTTCTACTCAGAGTAGACTCATTGCAATCAATGCACCTAGGTTACTCATGCTCCTTAATTTCAGTGGGTCTACTTATGGACGCAACCCATTTCTTTATAAAGGGCCAGCAGTTCTGGTCCAAACAGCTCCTTTCCATGCGTTCTGTCCCTCAGTATTTATCTCACCATAGCTTTGAGAAGAGGCTTTGATACTCTGGAATGAGTGGGGCAATCCTAACCATTGATCCATACTGCTGGCAGGGATTAGAAATTGACACCACCGGCAGGGGAACGTGGCCACCATGGAGGCCCTTTCTGTGCCCACGGAAATGATGGAGGAGTATTTGCTGCCATTGGTGTTCCTGCCAGCAGTAGCTGGAATAAAACTCCCCAGTGGGGGTGTTTCAATGATAGGGTGGAAGCAGAGCAATGGCTCCTCTGGATCCAAAGCCAGTCCAGTTCCTGGTGAGGGACCTGATTTGGGCGCATGTTGTGAGTTGGTGCAGCCAACATAGTTGGGAAAACTGCCTTCCATTTTTTCCTCCTAGCTAGCAGGAGCCAGTCAGGCTGCAAATGCCACAGAGAGTCCCTTGCTCCATGCCCCACTCAGTTAGGGTTTCTGTCTTGGTGTGGGGAATGATAACATCTTGTTCCACAGCTTGTAGTTTTTTTTAACACATGGTTCTTCAAAGTATTTGAACATATGTTTGGACTATATGAAGCCACATGGTACTGAGACAGACCATCAGTGATCCATCTGGCCTAGTATGGTCTCCTCTGACTGCGAATGGCTCTCTGGGGTCTCAGGCAGAAGGTCTTTTCCCAATCACCTGCTACTTGAACCTTTTTAACTGGAGATGTCAAGGTTTGATCTTTGACCTTCTGCATGTAAATTAGTAGTCATTCCAGAGCTTCTGAATGAGGACTAGGAGCACAGCCTAGACCCCTGGAGGCAGAAAAACATCCCAGGTGTCCAAATGTTTAGCTATTGAAATGGGTTTTCTCAGTCTCAGGCCAACACCCTACCAATTATGTAATATAGAGCTACCTTATACTGAGTTAAAAGGTGACAAGGGGCACCCCTTTGCTCCCTCAGCAGGCTGTCTGGGGAGGAACAGATTGCTCTTGCCAGAGGTCAGCAGCAACCTTATGAAATTGGGTTGAGAGCCATATGGAGACAGGTCAAGGGACACGTGCTCCCCCACTATAGTGCATGATGTCCAGTTTTATCAGGGATGGGGAACCTACAGCTTTCCAGATGTTGCTTGTCTGTAGCTCCCATCACTGCTGCCAGTTGGCTATGTGGGCTGGGACTGATGGGAGTCCCAGCAACATCTGGAGGACCACAGGTTCCTCACTCCTGAGTTCCATGCATGCTGTGTTCATTGAGTGTGATGCCTGGGGGCTGATTTCCTTAATTGGAAACATAGAAAAGTTACAAAAAACAACATTATAATATGTACCAAAAGATGTTTAAGTGTGAAAATACATTGAAATGTTAAAACCATGTTCACACTTTAATTTTTTAAAAAAATAACAATTAAGAAAACACGTTCACATTCCAGATGTTAATTACACCACCATTTGTATTTATACATTAGATAGCCATAATTAGTGATATACAAGCATATTTAATCTTGGCTGCATCATCACATCATAATGAGGATATTAGGGATGTTAGAACTTTTGATAGCCATAGCTATTGATTCATGAGCTGATACATGTTGTAGGAATATATGTCACATTTCCAGAGAAGAAGGTTGTGTTTTCAAAATGTAGTGTTTATTTAGCCCATGGGTAGGCAAACTGAGGCCTGGGGGCCAGATCCGGCCCAATCGCCTGCTAAATCCAGTCCTCGGATGGTCCGGGAATCAGCGTGTTTTTACATGAGTAGAATGTGTTCTTTTATTTAAAATGCATCTGTGGGTTATTTGTGGGGCATAGGAATTTGTGTCCCCCCCAATATAGTCCAGCCCCCCACAAGGTCTGAGGAACAGTGGACTAGCCCCTTGCTGAAAACGTTTGCTGACCCCTGATTTAGCCATTCACCCTTTACAGTCATACCTCGGGTTACAGATGCTTCAATTTAGGCATTTTCGGGTTGCACACCACGCTGAACCCGGAAGGACTGGAACGGGTTACTTCTGGGTTTCAGTGCTCACGCATGCGCAGAAGCACTAAATTGCGCTTTACGCAGACGTGACGCTGCGGGTTGTGAACGCTGCAGGTTGTGAACGTGCCTCCCGCACAGATCACATTCGCAACCCGAGCATCCATTGTAGTTTCTTCCAAAGAGGTCATTGCATGGACTGGCCTTCTTCTGAGCTAGATGTAGTGTGATAGTTGCCATATGCTTGTCACGGTGCATTTTTCTCGCTCTGCTCCTTCCCTGAACCCTGTAACAGCTGCCTCCTGGTTGCCTTATCATTTGCTATGATCAAGTGTTTTCCTTGCAGGAGCAGGAAATAACTGGAACTCCCCCCCCCCCAACCTTGATGGTGTTGCTGGAGCCTCTGGCTAAGCTGATTCCATGCTAGTAGCTGTCCTACCATTTGCCTCTTTCCTAGCTCAGTTTTCAGTTCCCATAGTCAGGATGCAACTGGGGATTTGTATAAATAAGTACAAAATGTGGAACACAGGGTGACTTTTCTAGCATCAGCTGTGCACTGTAGGTCACTGCATGCTTTTTTCCGTAATCCATTGTAGCATTCTGCCTCTCCAACCTGCCCTGTCCATCACGATTGCCCTGGTAATGCCTTTGGTTTCTGTCCTTTGCCCTTCACATCTTTGTGGTGTAAAACCCATGCCAGTTTCCTGTCTAGCAGGGAGAAAGCCCTGTCTGCACATGTCAACTGAAGTTCCCCCTCCTGACACTTGAATATAAATGCAATGACCTTCTCCAATCTTTGCAGTTTCTTTACCATCACGCAAAAGAAACAAAGGAGGTCCTCTGTACAGTGAGGTAGTGCCAGTATTAAGTGTGTATAGAGGTGTATGCAATTTTAACTGTAAGCTTGCTGTGGAAAGACTCTCATTTCTTTTTGGGGACATGTAACATTTTCAATACGCGCTCCCCCCAAAAAAAGAACCCCACTCGAATTGAGCTCAGCAGAGACTTGTTCTTTGCACAGTACTGATTGGCTAGCCCTTGTGTCAGTCTCAAAAATGCAGTAAAAAACAGTATAAGTGTAAGAAACCTCTGAAAGGGGGGAGGGGAGTTGAAATATGATGTGGAATAATTCAAATTTGTGTTTTGTGTTTATTGTAAAATGAAAATATAAAGAAAAAATATTTTTTTAAAAAAGAGGAGGAGGCAATCAACATTCATTGGAAGCTATGTGTTTATAATGGGTGAAGGCTGTGTGGGTGTGTGGAAAGCAGAACTCAACCCGCAGCTGGAAAACCCACTTATGTTTGCAGGCTGCATACAGTCTAAAGTTTTATATAGGCTCAGTGGTGCTTCCTAGAGATTCCATACAGGGTACCCCTATTTTATTTGGGATCACACACTGCGGAGGGTCTTGAAATTAGATATTGATGTCTTGCCATCTGGTCTTTCAGTTGCTTCCCCCGCCCCCCACAAAAGTTCATTTTTTGTAAAGTTAATTTCCTCCTTCCCAGTGAAGAACCTCTCCTCTTTCCTTGGACTGTGATAAAGGACTACCTATGACCCTGATTATCAGATAAAGCCATTTTGTGAGAGCTTTATTGCAGAAGAGGTCAAGCCCAGAGGGTCCCTGGGGACCAGAATTCATTGCTTGGGATTTGCTGGAAAATGTTTGGAACATAAGGTCATCAGGACTGTGGAACTACTTCCTGTGTCTACAGATGCATTAAGAGATATGCCCCATATTAAGAATAATTCAGTGTTCCATGATTGTTCCATGGAACAGACAGTAAAGCTCTACCATGCCCCATTTTTGACATTTTTGTTTGAAAGTCTGAATCCTGAGTCTCAGATAGTTTAGGTTCAGTATTATTCAGTCTGCTCAATGGATTCACATGAATTGTGTTCTTTCCCATTTTACAGCTTTGGCATTTGACTTACCCTTTCCCTCCTCAATGCTCTTCCTGGCTATACTTTGGTCGCACAATCTGAGTCTGACATGTCTAAGTGCCAGTGGCAAAGCCTATTTGATGCTTCTGCACCCATGATAGAGAATTACGTTTGTTTTTTTTATATATCCTCACATAACAGTAGGAGGTATGGCTGGTGCTACTGTAATTGCTAGACTACCCATTGCACCATTAATATTGACATTAGTGAACCTGTTTGTACAGTGGTACCTCGCAAGACGAAATTAATTCGTTCTGCGAGTTTTTTCGTCTTGCGAATTTTTCGTCTTGCGAAGCACGGATTCCCTGGGTATTCACGGTTTTAAGAAAAAGGAAACAAACTTGCTAGACGTTTTCGTCTTGCGAAGCAAGCCCATAGGGAAATTCGTCTTGTGAAGCAACTCAAAAAACGAAAAACTCTTTCGTCTTGCGAGTTTTTTGTCTTACGAGGCATTCGTCTTGCGAGGTACCACTGTAACTTTAATATTTGATTTATGCTCTTCAGTTCAATACATTAAAAAAAAATCTATCCTGGTTCAATGGGAAAGCTCAGAGAGGATAACGTAGCACCACCAACTTGTTCCCCCTTCTATGCCTGTGGATTCACAGAGAATTATTAGGTGGTGACCTTGGTGCATCTAATTGTGTCTAGATTCCTTTAATTCTCATTTTGCACAGTTTCTGAAACTTGCTGATGTGCATCTAAAACCTGCCAGCCATCGCAGCGAACAGACTCAGAAGTGACTGGTATCTCAGTCTTGTATGTGACAGTTATTCCCTCTTCTGTAACCAGAGAAGCTGGCATTCAAAGCACCATTGGACATAAGATCATGGGCATAAGGACATAGAACTTTTGTGAAAGTTCTGATTTTGGGGGGGCTGTGCAGCAAAGCATGCACCATAATGCCGCTGAATAACAAGAGGTGCATCGTTTACTACAAGGAAGAGGGAGTCAAGAGGATGTGGTTTTCTCCATACTTCTGGTTTTTGTGCAAAGATGGCAAGATGTGTACCGTATTTTTCGCCCCATAGGATGCACTTTTTCCCCTCCAAAAATGAAGGGGAAATGTGTGTGCGTCCTATGGGGCAAATGCAGGCTTTCGCTGAAGCCTGGAGAGTGAGAGGGGTCGGTGCGCACCGATGCCTCTAGCTCTCCAGGCTTCAGGAAGCTATCCGCAAGCCTTGCAAGCCCGGCGGGAGGTCCCGCCGGGCCCGCGAGGCTTGGGGCGGCAGCCCGAAGCACGGGGCGCCCTCCGGAGGGCGCCCCGTGCTTCGGATGGGTGTCCGCAAGGCTTGGGGCTGCAGCCGCGGCTGGGGGGGGGAAATAATTTTTTTTTATTCATTTCCCCCCCAAAAAACGAGGTGCGTCCTATGGGCCGGCGCGCCCTATAGACGAAAAATACGGTATATTCAGTGTAGGCACAGCTCTTGTGCTCCCTTACGAAGAGTTGCACAAATCCTTTTGATATTGTCTGATAGCATCACTTTTGCTTCCTTTTTCAGTGCATGCTTCTAATGTGCAAATCCATGCTGTGTTCCCAAGATGGCTGCATTCTTCATTAAGAACAAAGTCTTGGGCCACATAAGAGGAGGGAGGGACCTGCAAAATGTGTCTCTTGCTAACATTTCGTATCTTGAACATAATTATGCTGAATTAAAGGATTAAAAAAGAAATCTGTGCAAAATGCTTAGCTACAATTTAACGCTGCAAGCCGTAGCTCCTACTTAAGCAATTTTGAATGTTAGCATGCATTTTGGAAGAAAGTCTGTTTCTTTCTAAATAGATCGGGAAAGCTAAATGCCAGTGAGGATTTTGGAAGAGGGACAGTCAGGTGGGATATATAGCCCTGATCAAAATAGAATCTAAAGCCCAATGTCAGTACTGCTGGTAATATTAACTTGTGCATCATCAGATCTGAGGACCAAACCTCATATTACTTTTTGCTGTGTTTATAGGTAGCCAAAGATGTCTCTGTGAGGCTCCATAATGAACTGGAGACAGTGGAGAAAAAACGGATCAAGCTGGAGGATGAGAATGAGGACTTGCGCCAACGGCTCATTGAGAGTGAGTTGGCTAAGCAGGTGCTGCAGAATGAGATGGATAAGCTACGGGAGGTAAGTACTATCCTAAGGGATTGCATTTCTATCTTCTCTTTTCCCCTAAGGAGCTTTGATCAGTGTTCCAGCTTCACAGCAAGCCCACGAGTTAGTTTAGGCTGAGAAGTGACTTGCTCAAGGCATATAGAATCTACAACATTACATCTTCCCAGGTCTCCTGCTTACCTCTTTGCTACTAGTAAGTTGTGTTCTAAACATGTGTTGGGAAGTGGATGAAACATGCAAAAGACATGAACTTGGATGACCATCAAGTAGCTTGCTTGTTAAGGCTCCCTAAGGCTGTTTCTCCAAATTTGCACACATCTACTGGCACAGTACAAAGATTTGTATCTTTGGCTCCCCCCCCCCTTTTCTTTTATTTCTCTCCTTAATACACTTTCAATGGGCCATTTCATGTGGAGCACATTACAGTAATCTAATGTGAGTGCGACCAAGGCATGTGTAGCTGATCTCCAGGAAAGGGCTGGGGCACTAGCCAAAGATGTACAAAGTTGCTGCAGTGGCTATCTGTGAGTGCCTAGGACAGGGGTATTTTGTGTTTCTTCCAGTCTTAGAGTCACATTTTCTCATAGACAATCTTCCGGGGCCACATACCAGTGATGAAAAGAGGCAAAAGTGAGTGGAGCAACATAGGTGATGCTTACCCCTGGGTTTACATTCCAGCTAAGCAGAAGCCAGAGGTTTCTCTACGCGCACACACACACACACACACACACACACACAGCATTCTGCTTCCAGACTAGCAAAAGGCACTTAGTGCTGTTCAAGAGGCACATTCTACCCACTAAAGGGGTATGTGGAGCAGAGCCTGGGCAGAGTGGCCTGGGTTGGTGGTGTGTGGTCTGGAGGGCCTGTGATAGCCCTGGGGGCCTAGTAGAGAGCCTGAGGGGCTAAATGTCCTATGGGCAATGCCAGATGAAGGAGCACCCTCAAACTCTGATCCTGACTCTTTAAGCAGAGTGCAACTCCATCCAGAATAGGCTGTACACCTAATCCTGAACTAGTCTTCCTATTAAACAACAGCACTTCCATCTTGTCCGGATAACACATTTGCTCACATCCAGCCTGCAACTACGCTCAAACAACATTTCAGAACTTCTACCACCTCCTTGGTATCTGCTGGAAAAGTGAGATGCTGATGGCACCCAACCCCAAATCCACAGACAATGTCTGCTAGTGTTTTAATGTGGATATTAAACAGCAACAGAAGCAAAAGGAAGCCTCAAGGAACACCATAGGCTAGTGGCCATGCAGCCAAGAGTCAGTTCTTCAGCATCATGTTCTGGGAACTGTCCTCCAGATAAGAGCGGTACCATATCCCCTAGTTGCATCCTAGCCAGATGATTGAAGCTGAGGTTCTTTAGGAAGGGAGGGCTTCTCTTGGACTCTACATTATGAATCATTGGAATTGAATGGAAGCTGTAATTTCAATTCTGGGAAATCAAATGCAAGCAGTAAAAGAGAACTACGTATAGTCAACCTTTCCTACAAAGTCGAGGAAGAACAAAGCAAAATGGAGTATTGACCTGTGGTTGATGGTGATCAATAGCTTTAGGCTAGCAATTTAAAACACATTGTGGTCTTA
This sequence comes from Podarcis raffonei, assembly GCF_027172205.1. NCBI lineage: Eukaryota > Metazoa > Chordata > Lepidosauria > Squamata > Lacertidae > Podarcis > Podarcis raffonei. Next base: position 69,542,724 of record NC_070607.1, read on the forward strand.
TCTTTTTCAGTCTGCCCTTTGGGTTCTTGTGTTTGCTGCTAGCAGCTGGAATGTGCCATATCCTTGCTTCCTCCAAGAGAAACTATGTATAGTTTAGGCACTTCTCATATCCATTTGATGACTTGCAGTCAAACGGTGTCATGGAAGTGTAGATGAATGGATCTCAGACTACTAATGATCTCCTTGGCATCAGGTTCTGTTTCTGGTCTCTCAGTATAACGGTCTTCTGGTACCATTATGCTGTATAGTTCTAATGATGCTGTATTTAGGCACTTCACTGCAGGAAAGTGGCAATGTAACATAAAATAGTTGGGGCTTGCTGAAGTGCTAGGTAGCAAAGCTGACAAAACATGCATGTTCAATAGCTCTCTACAGGATTATCTTAAGGGAGAGCAACCAGTTCTTGGTGCTCACAAGGTTGCCAAAAATGTGGTGTAGAATGGAACTGTGTGTGAGGTCAGGGCAGTAGGCCAAAAGGAATCTGGTTTCCAGTTGCAGTCACAGCAAGAGTTAAGTGCAACATGGAATTACCCTAGTTGGAGTCAGGCCAGGCAAACTCCCTTGCTTTACTATCCTGATTCATTCTTCATTAAAAAATACAATGCCCAGGTTTTTTAGCCCAAAGTTGACACACCTTCGTATTACCTTTTTTCTATAAAACTAAACCCTTCCGGAGCAGTACTCAGTTGCACTTGCAGTGCTGTTTCTGTGTGAACTTAAATCTTACAGCAAATAAAACTAACATATAGCAAACACCCAGCCAGCTCTTCTGCATGTTGTAGGCTTTGATCCACTGGATCAAAGAGCATCTTCGAATGGTTGCAATTGGAAAAAACCCAATGGCTAAAATGTTTTGATTTGAAAGACAGTTAAATTGATCTTTTAATCTGCTCCTTGATGATACCTGATGGGTGCTTATTTTTATATGTTTTATTACAGATATTGTGTGTGTGTGTTAAATTCTATTTTCCCTCCCTGATTAATTGCGGGGGGTTATTGGGTTGTTCTTGTTTTTATTTTTATTATGTATTTTGTGTTTTTATATTGTGATTTTATCCCGTGAACTGCCCTAAGACCTGTGGGTATATGGCAGTATATAAATTTTAATAATAATAATAATAGTTCTTTTCCCTGGCTTAGAATTGCTGCTAATGGGCAGTTTGGTTCTACTGCGGTATCTTGCAGTATCTCAAAGTCTCCAGTTCTCTTTGCAGATACATGGGGGTTTGTCCCTAATCATGGGAATGGCTAACAGACTTGCAACAGGCTCTTATTGACAATTTTCAATATGCAATTATACATGTGGGTATACAACCGTATGAAGAAAGGCTGGTGTATGCATAGGGAACACACAGCCATTTCCTTGACCACAGCCATGTTGACAGGCTGCTGGAACCCCTTTCCTACACTTTTAAATTTTTTATTCCTGAAGTTCTGTATCCACTTGCACAGCTGTATGGAGAAATGTTAGTGGGTGCAAGTGGACCTGTAAATCCCTGCAGTAATGCCTAGGACAAATTTCAGAACAGAGCAAATGGCCGCAAGGGCAGCTTAGAAGCCTCAGCCCTCCGTAACAATATTGGATAGGACTTGCAGCTTTTCCCTTTGCCTATTGTTCTCTAGGCAGCCTGTCTGCCCATCCACACAGCAGGCAGTACTAATGGGCATGAGATTGGTTTCTGAGCAGTCTGTGTGCATGATCTGAATAGCAAGTGAAAAGAAGTGCAGTAGCTGTCAGTGGGAGATGGGTGATGAAGGCGAGGAGAGGGTTGTCCTGTGGCCAGCATGCCAGAATGGAGTCACATGATGTGTGTACACAGAGACCCGAACAGTTGGTGTTGCATACAGATGACTTGGATGGTGTGTGTGTACACAAACACACACACACAGAGGGAGGGAGGGAGAGAATGTAGTAGCAGCTTCGTTGTGAAAGTGACGGACTGGAACACATTGCAGCCCAGTTTTTCTTTCTGCTGCCATGCCTTCCTCTTCTTCCACCCCTGGAATATATCTTGAAAAATGAGAATAGAACTTGCTGGCTTTCTGGATCATGTTGGAAAGCTCTTCTGTAGGTTCCCCAAGGCACTGCTATAGAATGCTCTAGAATGGCGTGCGGTCTTGTTTAAAAAGCATCTGATGTGAACGGGATCCGTTCCAGGGCCCCGTTCGCATCCTGAACAGAACATAAGACGCGACTGTGCGGGTCGCGTTTTGCCGCTTCCGCACATGCGCATGACGTCATTTTGACCGTCTGCGCATGCGCGAGCGGCGAAACCCAGAAGTAACACGCTCCGTTACTTCCCCGAAAATACTTATCCTGAAGCGTATTTATCCTGAGGTATGACTGTACTCCTAAGCATTGTGGCTGAAGCAAAGCCAGGAAACTGGAAGCGCAAGGCAAGAGGAGGAAGATCTCAAAATCCAAATTGCTGCTGAACGTCTGATGCCTCCTTAGGCTCAGGTGGAGTAAAGTGGAGCTTTATAATGCTGTTGGGCTTTCGCAAGAGTGTTGTGTTAAGTTTCATACTTCTTAGTTAGCAGCCACAATGCTAGGAGTATTATTTCCCACATTGAGAATTTATATCTTGGAGAGAAGGCTATTGATTCTGTGGCATTCCGGAGCAGAACTGTATATCTTGCACCATTAGAATCCATTTTGTATTCTAGGATGAGTGTTCCATAGTTCACAGACCAGGGTGCTGCTAATACTCATTTTCCCCACAGAGCTCCGTTTTTGTAAGGATGTGCTGGTGCTGTGAGTGAATTGCCTTTTCCCACCTGCTGTTGGTTAGCACCTCTTAACCATGTATTTACAGTTCTGTCTTGTCAACTGCTTCCTTGTGTGCACATGCTGGGATTGCATCTGGGGGTTGAAAGCAGTTGATTCTGAAACTGTTCATTCTGAATTACCAGTGTCTTTGCAGGCAAAATTGTAAGTCTCTATGCTCCTTCTAGATCCTTTCCCCACCTTCACTTCCTAAACCCCCAAATTTATGAAAGGCAGTGCTTTTGTCTAAGACAGGGGTCAGCAAACTTTTTCAGCAGGGGGCCGGTCCACTGTCCCTCAGACCTTGTGGGGGGCCGGACTATATTTTGGGGGGAAAAAATGAACAAATTCCTATGCCCCACAAGCAATGTTTTAAATAAAAGGGCACATTCTACTCATGTAAAAACACCAGGCAGGCCCCACAAATAACCCAGAGATGCATTTTAAATAAAAGGACACATTATGTTCATGTAAAAATACTGATTCTTGGACCATTTGCAGGCTGGATTTAGAAGGCGATTGGGCCTAATCCGGCTCCCGGGCCTTAGTTTGCCTACCCATGGTCTAAGACAGCCTTTCTCAACCTGTGGGTCCCCAGATGTTGTTGAACTACAACTCCCATCACCCCTAGCTAGCAAGGCCAGAGCTCAGGGATGATGGGAGTTGTGGTCCAACAACATCTGGGGACCCACAGGTTGAGAACCGCTGGTCTAAGAGGTGGCCAACTAGCTGTCTCCATTGGCTCAAACCAGCTGTGCAGCTGTCTCCATTGACTACATATTTCATTGTTATCAATGCACTGTAAGACTAGCTCTATATAAGTTGGGTTTCACACTCAAGAACTGGCACCTCCTGGGAAGATGAAGAGATTACTTTGCATCATGTAGCTGCTATGTCTTTCAATGGAGAGAGAAGGGGGCCGATCCCTAGCTTGCTGGGGACTTGGCAGGATTCAAGCCCAGTCACCAATTTCACCTTCTGTTTTCTTCCTTGCCAAGAGGCATTTGACTTAACATCTAATCACAGAATCCCTGTTTTGCAAAACAATCAATCAATCAATCAATCATTCAAACAATGCCTTTTATTAGTTTTATTAGATATTACAAGTATTTCATTCATCTTCAAAACGACACAAGATACACAAAATACATAGCAAAAAGATCATGAAGAAACGCCCATACTTAAGGAAAATCTTCAACACCATATGTCTTCAGGATCTTAAATCATGATTAAATAGTCTTCTACTTTTTACAGGTAACTTTCATCTATCTCACTGTGGGTCTTCCCCCCTTTTTTTCTCCCCCTCCCCTTTTACTGTGTTCTTTATCATGATCTATGTTATATCCAGTGCATTAGTTATCAATCATGTAATTTGCGAAAATTAATCCAAGCATACTAAAGATTTTAGTTGGGAACAATGTTTTTTAAAATACACTCACATTCCTTTATAAACTTTTGGTTTGTTTGATTCCTGATTGTTTCTGTCATTTTTGCAAGTTCCAAATAATCAAACAATTTTATCTGCCATTCCTCCTTCGTTGGGGTTTTCTCTCCCTTCCAGTCTTTGACGATCAACATTCTCGCTGCTGTTGTTCTTTCCAAAAAATTTGGTATACTTTCTCCTGGATTTTCTGCAGCTACTATGTTTTGCCATTTTTCATTTTTTAAAAAAATATTTATTGAAATTTTACAGACAATAAAAAATTACAGAATAAAAAAAAATAAAAAGAAGAGGAGAAAAAAAATACAAAAGTACCAAGAAAAATACAAAATACATTAAAAAAATGGAAAAAAACCAGAATTGAGAACAAATCAATCTTTTCACATCTTTATATTTCAATTACTTGTTTCCTGACCTCCTCATGCCTCCCTTTTTTGTATTCCAATTCACATAATTAATTCAGCAAATCCTTACCCACTTTGTTTGTATCTTAATTATATATCTTAACATATTATTACTTTATATTTCCATCTAATTATCAATCCTTTTTTAGATATTCTTTTAACCTTATTACTAAAACCATCTCATTTCAATCCTACATCATTTTAACATTCATTAATTTTACAATGTTTCTGCAAATAGTCTTTAAATTTCTTCCAATCTTCTTCCACCAACTCTTCTCCCTGGTCTCGGATTCTGCCAGTCATTTCCGCCAATTCCATATAGTCTATCACTTTCATCTGCCATTCTTCCAAGGTGGGTAGATCTTGTGTCTTCCAATACTTCGCAATAAATATTCTTGCTGCTGTTGTTGCATACATAAAGAAAGTTCTGTCCTTCTTTGGCACCAATTGGCCGACAATGCCCAGGAGAAAGGCCTCTGGTTTCTTCAGGAAGGTATATTTAAATACCTTTTTCATTTCATTATAGATCATTTCCCAGAAAGCCTTAATCTTTGGGCACGTCCACCAAAGGTGAAAGAATGTACCTTCATTTTCTTTACACTTCCAACACTTATTATCGGGCAAATGGTATATTTTTGCAAGCTTGACTGGAGTCATGTACCACCTGTATATCATTTTCATAATATTCTCTCTTAAGGCATTACATGCCGTGAATTTCATACCTGTGGTCCACAACTGTTCCCAGTCAGCAAACATTATATTATGTCCAACATCTTGTGCCCATTTTATCATAGCAGATTTCACCGTTTCATCCTGAGTATTCCATTTCAACAGCAAGTTATACAATCTTGATAACGTCTTAGTTTTGGGATCTAACAGTTCTGTTTTCAATTTTGATTTTTCCACCTGGAAGCCAATTTTTTTGTCCAAGTTATAAGCCTCCCTTATTTGATAATAATGAAGCCAATCTCGCACTTTATCTTTTAGTTTCTCAAAACTGCAGTTTCAGTTTGTCACCCCCCTGTTCCAAAATCTCCCAATATTTTGGCCATTTGGCCTCCATATTGAGCTTTTTCTGAGCCTTCGCTTCCATCGGTGATAACCACCTTGGGGTTTTATTTTCAAGTAAGTCTTTATATCTTGTCCAGACATTAAACAGCGCTCTTCTGACAATATGGTTTTTAAATGCTTTATGTGCTTTAACCTTGTCATACCACAAATATGCATGCCACCCAAAAACATTATTAAAACCTTCTAATCCAAAATGTCTGTGTTCTCAAGAAGCAGCCATTCTTTCAACCAGCAAAATGCTGCTGATTCATAGTAAAGTTTAAGGTCTGGCAGGGCAAAATGTTTTGCCATTTTTCAGTGACCTGCCACAATATGCAGCTGTCCCAAGATTCTTGTGTCTCATCAGAAACAAGTTCATTAAGACATAAGCAGCCCCCACCACATGTGTATTGCATGAAGGGGTCAGCTTGTCATATTTTTATCAACTTGACCAAAGGTTGATCATTTATTTGGGTAGGCTCCTTTTTAAATCTTTGCAAACCTGTTACTTTTTAATGCATTCCTTTTTCAGTGGGCAGGTAAGCCAGCTTCCTTTTTCAAATGCTGGTGGGGCGGGGAGCTCCTTCTTCTAGGCTTAGGGACTCAGCATTGAATCGCTTAAATTTTTATAATGTGCAGGCAGCACAAATATTTGGGTGATGGCAGTCGATGAAATCCAGCTGGCTTCCCTGAGGATATTCACACCTTTCAGCAGCCTATTTATACCATTATCCTTGGCAATGGTTCCAAGTGTACCACTCTTCTAGTCTTGCTCTAAGAAAATAACAGCTAGGTGCAAACTTGGAGCAGTTGCATTTCTTCAATACATGTTTGAGGTGGAGACTCCAGAGAACAATCAGTTCAGGGTCTATTTCCTGCAGTGCAGCTTCAGTTATCCCATCCTTTGTCTTTTGCGGTTGCCTGTTAACCTACAGACTGGTGCTCAGACATGAACATAGCTGTCAACGTTTCCCTTTTTTAAAGGGAAATTCCCTTATTCTGAATAGGATTCCTCGCAAGAAAAGGGAAAATTGACAGCTATGGGCATGCACAAACTACCTCTGGAAGGCTTCTGAACAGTGGGAGGGGGCTTGCTCCTAAGGGGATCATGTGCTGATTATTCTCCAGCTGGAGGGAGCATCTCTGATAATTGGATAAGTGTTGGAAAGGCCAATTAATTGTCACGCGCACTGTTTGCACCTGTGGCTTCATTTGTCTTGCAGGGGGAGGGATTCAGAAAGACTTGTTTATGCTGGAGCCTGGAGGGGTCTGAAAGGGAGCTTATGTGTGTGTCTGGTTGCATCAACATGGTAGCAGTCACATTTAATCACATTTGTTAGCTTTTGCTATCGGATGTGCACAAACTGCAGCAAAAAAGGGGGGGGGGCATTGAAAACAGCAGGGCAGCCAAAGCAGTTATAAAACCAGCCAGATCCAGTCTGGCTTATGTTGGTGGCAGCCAACTCGGCAACGCAATGCTGGTCATGGGAATTACTTGTTGTGATGACAGAGTGACTATAACTATTATATTGTCCTGCACTGCTGATGCAGCATGTCCATCGACAGGAAGTTCCCCTGAAAAAATGGGGGGGGGCATTTCCTTTTCTTACACCCCTCACTCATTGTGGAAAACCAGCTATTTGCTCTGCACTTGTACATATTTTGTGATAAAACAAACATTGGACTCCTGACTCATAGTGAGCCATGTCCTGTGCAAAAAACCCCCCAACTTCATTCTGCTATTTGTTTTGCGTTTTGCACATTTCTCTCTTGCTTTCTTTATCTTTCAAAAATTGCATCCTTGCACATGATCACTTGTTTGCATCATTGGGCTTTTGGTAATCATGGTGAAGGTCATTAAAGACACGCCCCCCCTGACCACTGGAAATCCTCTGACCCCTTCTTCTACTACCTTGTGCATTATTTGTACACTCTTCAGCTTTTAAGAGCTCGGTATTCAGAATGCTGGGTCCTTTGTCCAATAAATAAACCATAAAAACATGCATTTATTTATTACTTATTTCATATAATTTATACACTGCTGCTTGTAAAAAAACAAAACATTCAAGGCAGTTTACAGAAAAATATGACCACTGCATAATTACAGAATACCTGTAGCTCTGAGTGGAGACCACCAGAATGGGTTGCCATAGTCTGTGGAGGTTGGAAGTGCTAAAACACTACAAGGAGTTCTAGACTGCTGCAGAAGGGACCCCCCCCCAAATCTGTCTGTCCGGCAAACAGAGCCAGCTAGCCTCTATCTCACAGGCAGCTTGCTGGGTGTGTGTTCTTGGCCTTGGTGAAATTCATCACTGGCTTGTTCTTTTTTTGGCCTGTGTGGAAGGGTGGGAGCTGGAATGGCTGGCTCACCAACCTCATCAGGGATCATTTACTGCTGTGGTGCAAATGTGTTGGATTTCTACTGGAGATGGGATCAAGCAGGCACCGTTTGGGTGCTGCTGTCTCCATATCCCTCCCTTGGACCTCCAGCTTGCTGTCTAGGGTGTGCCAAGCCACTGAGAGAAGCTGTGGCTTTTGAAGAATAGGTTTGTCCTTAATAGGAGTGGCCTGGATCTCTGAGCGTTGGCACAAGCAGCAGCTCACATTTCACAGCTGCATTTCTTGGCTATGGAGCTGTAGCACCAGCTTTTGAATATTTTTGGCCCACTATATGTGGACAGAATGGCGTCCAAGGGGCATCATTCTGACCTGTGTTATGACTTTTATTGATGCGTATCTCCCTGCTTGGTTTACTGAACGCTTTGTGGGAGTATTAGAGGGTGGGAGCGGCAGACCAGCTTTTCATTATAGCAAGCTTTTTAATAGCACTGGCTGCATTCCGTCTCTCCTGTGGAGTGAGGAGGTGCTTGTTAGGAGGCAGAAGAGAGACATAAATTAGGCAAGGAGAAACCTTTTATTGGCAAGTATTTACAAGATTTGGAGCTTCAAAAGCTGGCCCAGTAAAAAGCTATAGTCTTACCTAGGAATAGAATAAATTTGAGGGCATCAGTTGTCTTATAAGGAGAGCTGTGCTGGATCAGGCCAATGACCTATCTAGTCTAGCATCCTGTTCTCACAGTAGTTAACCAGGTGCTTGTGAGAAACCTGCAAGACGGAACAGAGCAGAGCAACACTCTTCTCGCTTACGATTCCCAGTGACTTGGCATCCACAGACATACCTCCAACAGCAGAGTTAGAAGATAGCCATTGTGGCTAGCAGTCATTGATAGCCCTATTCTCCATTACATTATAATCCTAAGCAAAACCACAGCAAATTTGTGTTTTATTTCAGACTTGTTGGTGGGGGAATGAGGCTTGGTGATGGCAGCATACCTCTTTCTGCCCAATGAATCCTTGGCTGAGCTGGAATTTAAGCCCAGGTCTCTACACACACACCCAAGACAAATGTGGTATCCCCTGTGCTTCTTCTCTGACACAAAGGGTGGCAGATAGGCTGATGCACAGAACCCACTTACTTGACTGCAACCCCATTAGGGCTTATTTTTTAGTAGACCTGGTTAGGATTGTGCTGTCATCTGTTATGAGGATGCCAGGGCTGGGCTGTGGGCACCAGTGTGAGGGCAAATCAAGTAAGAAGCCATAGACACAGAGCAAGTCAGAAGTCAGGACTGAAGAACAACCAAAGGAATGTGCTATTTCTCTCTGGTTCTTTTCCAAAAAGGCTGCAACCTCTGAGTCCAGTGGTTCACCATATGGGGCAGCCACCCTACACATCCTAGCAGCTCCTGACAAAAGGAGGAGGGAGAGGAAGTTCTGAATCAAGCACAGCCAATTTCTAAAGCCACTTTAAAATTGCACGATCCTTGTTCCTTCGGAATCTGAACATACATGTTATCTTGCTGAATCAGACAAAGGCAGGGTATGAAGGCAAGCAGCTCTGCCGTTGTTTATTCCCAGCATCAGATAATCAGAGGAATTCTGAACATTCAGCAACCCAGTGTGCCCCCTGCTACTTGCTTGGCACAGAATAATGATAGCTTTCATCACTGGATGTTACCAATTCCTATACAACGTAATGCGAACACAACAGTTGGGTTCTAAATTGATGGCTTCATTGTCGTCTCCCCAATTCAGTGTTCTACTGGGAGCGTGAATAGAATCTCTGGATACTTCTACCTATTGTTTTGTTGGAAGACTTAAAATATAGGAATATTTAAATGTTATGAATCTGGTTTGTTAACTGTACCTGGCGAATAAGGCATTCCAATGATTACTAGGCTACTGGGGCATTAATTCAACCCCCCCCCAAAAAAAGTGGTTTAAAGTGCAAATAGAAGGGAGGAGACCCTAGTTTGTGGGGAGCATAGTGACTTGGAAATATAGGGTTATAATCAACCGCTTGCTTTTTGTCTGAGCCTTGCAAAGGTGGTTTTTCTGTAAAGCTTCAGCCAAGGTGATTAAGATGTAATCTTTTTTTCATTGGACCTTGCACGGTTATTCTTTTCTCCAACTTGAAATCATATGTTGACTATGAATAGCCAGGCTGTGCCCATATGATCAAGAATCTTCAAAGCTTTCTAGCCCTTTATAAAGAAATCTCGACATTTGATATCTCAGATATGGCACCTTATTCTCTACAGTGCTTTCCTTTCCTTTGTGTTTGTATGTAGGATGTGTTTCTGCTGCTCTCCAAATGTCAGACGACACCACTTAGCTATAGAGATGTGTCGATTCCCATACGAAGTGGCTTCTATTTTCCAATTTTGTCAGGAAAGGTAGAGTCATTTGTGTATGCTGCTCTTCTGACTTTGCACACAGGAATTGTGCCTGCCCAGATCAAAATGACAGTTTTCAACAAAAGTCATGTATGGATTTCCAAGAGCTTTAATTGTCACTTGGGAATATCCCACCCACCCTCATCCACTGGCTTCTATTAATGCATAGCACACCTGAATGCAAGTTGTGACATTTAAAGCTGGAAAAGCATAACACCCAAGGTTGGATTAAGGTGATAGGGAAGACCCAGGTGCAGTTTTCAGAAAGGGTCCCTCCCCATCCCCCAAAGGAGTGCAGGAACTTAAAAACCCCCAAAACCCATACTGAATTAAAATCATTTGTTAGTTTTATTATACATATTTGTATACCACAACAGACAGAGGTGGCGAGGCAGACAGTGGGTGCAATAGCAGTGAGTAAATGGAGGCAAGATGGCCCCTTGCAGACAGACATAGGCTTTGGTGCAATTGTTCCACTTCTACCAGTATGGTCCAGCCCTGTGGTCCACACCTACTCCAGTTTATGCAGAAGGCGTGCCATGCTTGCCTACTCCAGATGCCAGTGCAACCTTCCTTAAAACTAGATTCAAATTAAATGCTGTTGGGATGTGACTGGTGATTGTTAATAATGAGATATACACTGCATTACCATGCTTTTCTGTCGCATGGCCATTTCCTTCACTGCCCCACCCTCACTGGGCTCCATTGAAAGTGACAAGCCTCAAGAAAAGCCTTCTCAGCTTCACTTATACTGAATTCCTTCACTCTTCCTGCTTGGATTCTCATGAAATGGTCAAAGTTTAGTGAAGCCTTGCCAGTCTTAGGAAATGTCTTGTCAGATTCCTTTTTAAAAGTTAAGTACTACAGTTGTACCTCGGTTTTCGAATGTAATACATTCTGGAAGACCATTCGAGTTCTGAAACGTTCGAAAACCGAAAACTCAACAGCCGACAGCTAGGCCCCAGGATCTCATACTCAGCGGAAGCCGCGTGGCATGTTTGACTTCCGAGGTGCGTTCAAAACCAAAATATTCATCAACTGAGATGTTCGAAAACCGAAGCACCACTTTATTATGCATACTATTGCTGTTGGGCAAAAATACTCTCTCTCTCTTTTTTAAGGGTGGGGGAGTGGAATCTCAGACCTTTACGGACTCCAGCCATGTCAGTTTCTACAGAAGTTTGTGGGTGAAGGATAATGCCCCTACTCACGGAGATAGGAAAGGAGGAGGAATATGTTAAGGACTTGTGCCTGTTAATAGCGCCTCAGCTCGTTTTCTAGTTTTTTTAATTCCATTTTTGTGTGTGCTGAAAGATTATTACAAAGTTAATATCTGAGACATTACAATATAATACAGCACCATTAATTTTGTTGCTAAATTATATGTGTCATTCAATAAATACAAAACATACAGAATTAAACTCATATATGATTCTGGGAGTAAAAATGTAGAATGCTTAAAAAAAAAGGAAAGCCCCTAAAAGTACTCCCAGCTGGTGACTGGATCAACAAACTTTAGGATTTGGCTTTAATGTCAAAATACTATATAAGCTCAAGAGAAATGGGCCTAAAATAGAATAAATTTGTGGAAATGCAGACGCTTTCTATAATATATTGCTTGGTATGATTTTGATAAGTCCTGAAGAACAAAGAAATATATGGGTTGTAATAAAAGACAATATGGTAGGATATAGTGATGAAGTTATGAAAATGAATACTTTGATTAAATATCCATATAATTCACAATATTTCATTAATGAAGGGCTCATATTACTTAAACGCATTGCCTCTTTAACATATTCATCACGTAAAAATTATTTTGATCAATGTGTGCAACGTATTGTGAAACTTTGCTGGAAATAAATTCAGTAAATAACTATCCTTTGCATTACCTCTTCTGTTTCAGAATTCTCTGAAGAAAAGAGGATCACGTTCTCTTGGGAAGACAGACAAGAAGTCATCTGTCCAGGTATCTAACACCTTCCTGCAAAGCAGCTTGCAAAATGCACTGCCATAAGGGCTGAACTGCTGGGCACTCGTGTAGTTGCTTCACCTTGTACCTGAGGACGACATTATCTTTCTCTTAACCCCATCAAGGGAGACCCTGCAGCTCACTGGCAGAACAACACACTTTGCATAAAGAGCGTCCCAAGTTCCATCCCTGGCACCTCCAGTGAAAAGGAACTTTGCTAGCAGGGCTGAGAATGATCATAACCCAGAGAACCACGGCTAGTCTGAGTAATAGACCAGTAGGTAATGGTCTGTATGCAACAGTGAGCTGACTTAGCATCTGGCTACTTCAAAATGTACATTTGGGCTGGTCTTCAATTCCTGAGGAACAGATATGTGGAATGTGTTTGCCTTAGCAAACATATTTTCCTTAATTGTCTTAACACCAGCTGTTCTAATGTATCTCCCTGGACTAGGTATATTCAGCTTATTGTGTACATGACCTGGCATGGGGAGCCAGCCCTATTCCCCCTAGCAAGAAAGCTGTGCAAATATCTTTTTTCAAGATAAGGAGGGGATAGAACTGACCATTGCCCCTAATTATTTTTTCACCATAGAGGCCTGGGTAGTGGACCCACTGTGCTGGTATGCAGTGCAAGTTCGGGATCTTAAATTTTTTATTTTGTAGGCAAGCAAAGCAGAGAACCCTGCCTTGTTCTCTTGCAAAGGATGCCACTTTTAGCTGTTAGGGTTCAAGCAGAGGTGTGTGCTGTAAGAGGAATAGGCAACAGGCCTTCGAATTTTCAAATGTTCCAGCATGTCCACCTGCTTCGGCATATTTACCAGTTGCAACATGCTCTGGAAAATAAATATTTTTACTGCCCTCAAGTGCAGCTGGTACCATGATGCAAATGATAAAAGCAGATGTTATGTTGAAACTGTGCACCAGTGGCATTTTTGTTTCTGTGCTTGTGCAATTTTTTTTTTAATACTGAAATGTACTGACCACATTTTAATCAGGTAGAAGAACAGGCTTGCAATTTTTATTTTTATTTTAAAATTGCCTTTGCATTCGATTCTTGGATTCTAGTGGTTAAAAGCTCTGCATTGCGTTGGTTGACCCTGAGTAGCAGTGGAATATCTGGAATACATTATCCAAATCCCCTGTAATAATGCCAGGGGGGTGGCATTAGAAAGAAGCAGTGATGCAAAGGAAATAGCTTGGTGACAGAATAAAACAAAGCTGGAATGAATTGTAGTCCATTGCGTTGCATTGGTAATTTTTAAAATGAGTTCCTGCCCCTCTCGAAGCCCGATTTGAAACCAAAATTAAAATTGTATTCAGAATACAACCATTTGTTACACAAATAGCTGGGGGAAATACGCATGGTTCTGCTGAAACTTCGCACCTTCCTCATTTTGGCCAGTTAACAGTGGTCTGGCAAGTATATTCATGCTTTTGTCCAGATACCTTTAAGGAACAATAGCACCTATGCATTCTTATAGCACATGATAGATTGAAGCAGTGGTAGGCTTATCATCTTCAGAGACATAATTATAGGCATGTCTCCCTCAAATGCTGGTGTAACTAAGACCAAGGTTTGTCCTGTAATATACACTGCAGCTTTATATACCATAAATGTTGATGAAAGGATAGGGTCACAAGCATTAGCCTCCACCACACCCTAGGAAGAGTTCTGAACTGGGTGTGGGTTGATGGGTGAGTTTTATTAATGGTATTTTAGCAGAGCTTAAATATTAGGCAACACATATGAAGTGCTTTCCATGTGGGAATTTACAGTGTTTGAAGCAGTCCTTTTGAAGATCCTCCATTTGTACAGTTATAAGAAGTACTATCTGAACATCTGGAAAGACGATCTAGTCCGTGTTGCATCAGTCCTTTCCCTCTTCTGACACTTCTATTATCAGGCAAAGAGAATAATTATCTGTAGGGAGGATGTAGCGTCCTAGGAGAAAGTTTATACACTGTAATCTGAGTCTGTTTGAATTCCCAGTCTCCTCACTCTTCCTGAGAGTTCTTAGCCTTCCTGTTCACCTATATTGGTCTGCTGCACTTAAATATATGAATAAGACTATTATGTACACACACACACACACACACACACACACACTTTTGCAAGCATGCTCTGCACAACCCCCTTTTTTGGAAAAACCTCTAGCTACATATAAATATATGATTTGTGTGAAATGAAAAAGAACCTTAGCAGAAAATTACAAGGTCCATCTACCTTCTCTGTGCAAATGCTTGGTGGTCATATGTTTAATTGGTGGCTCCAGGCTGATAAATTAGCAGTTGTTGAGTACAAGTAAAATATTGTAGCTAAACTTTCTGTGTAGATGAGCTTGGAATTCTATGTCAAAAAAATGCTCTTTGAATAAATAACACAAATATGACCAGTGTTCAAAAATCACCTAAATTTAAATGCTTTATGCAGTTTGCCAAATTGCACGTAGTCTGTGTTTCTTTAAATCTGAAAAAGAGGGAAAGGGATGGGAGGCATGAAGAAGTATTGCTGAGGATATGGATATATAGGGAGAGGAGAGTGGAGAATGGGACTGGGTCCGGGATTAAATTTGTGCTTTGTAAGGGTACCATGTCCATTTGACTCATACCTTCTTTTTGGACTCCTGAGTTTTATAGGATATCTTTCATGTTGTTTGTTTTGGATTTTAAATTGTATTTTAAACTTCCTTGAGTTAAATGTTCATGAAGGGTGGGGTAAATAGATCCCGGTAAACAGATAGCAGCTGTTGATAGAAGGAACAGTTTAATACATATACAACAGGTCTTTTCCTCCCACTACCAAAGAAGCCGTATTCCATGTACAGTCATAATTGTGTAGATTCCTAGATCCCCTGCACTTAATCACCCAATCAGAAGCAAAGCTTTCCATGACTGTTACTGTTTTACTTCCACAGTGCATTCTGGGTCCCACATTCAGAAGAAAATTAGTTCCTTTCAAAAGGGTTTGTTCATATGAGGCATTTAAGAGGAGTGAATCAATTCACCTGCTCAAATCTGTATGGCTGAAGGAGGCTACTACTACTACTACTACTGCTGCTGCTGCTGCTGCTGCTGCTAGTAGTAGTAGTAGTAGTAGTAGTAGTAGTAAAATTCATCATTCCCGGGCAAGCTCCTTGATTTGGTATTAAATCTCCAAACTGGGAGCACTAAAGCTACAATGCCCACATCCATATGGCCTCAGCCTGAAGTCTTCTTTACATTTGAAACCTTTGAGGGATGTTCATGCATTTGGAAACCGGGCTCCAAAAGCATTAAGTTTTGTAAGTTACTTTGCTGTGCTGGGTTTCCATTGAACCTTGGTATGGAGGCTGTGCTTAGAATTCCAAAGCAGCATGAATGCTCACTTGCTTGCGTCAAACGATAAACAGTCACTGTCTTTTCTTCTCTTTCATGTGAGATTTCTCTGTGCCTGGATCTGGTGCAGTGAATTTTTTGCATGCGCAAGGACAACAATGCAGGACATTCTAGAGAGTTAATAATAGCTGCCTTTTTCAACTGTGGCTGATGCAATGTCAGGCCTGACCGTTGCAACTGAATGTTCACACTGTATTGGCCATCTGGAAAGGAGGCATTGAGTGCCTGGTGGAGAGTTTCTTTTCTGGGGAGGAATTTGTCAGTTTTTTCCCCCTCCCTCAGCGAGCTATGGAAACAGGAAATGAACTAATTTTATAACCAAACAGTCATTTCTTATGAGGTAATATTCCTTGAGGGGAAAATTCAAATCCTCAGAGTTCCACAGGGAATTTGAGCAAATAAGTCTCCAAACTGTATAGTATTTCCTAACGGTTTGGAGGGCGGGGGTTGTGGGGCGGGGGGAGGAGGCATTGGGAGATCTGTGAGAGCAGAGCGGGGATTTCTCTCTGCTCTTGTAGGGAAGAGAACAGATTCAACCGTTAGCAATGTGTAGACAGGGCTTTAGTCACAGTTATTTGGCTCTGTTTTTGGAATGAGCCAGAAACACACTCCCAACTGTAAAAGCTGACTTCCTCCTTCCCTGCCATGTCATGGGGCCTTTCAAAAGGGAAATGTTTTCCTCTGTTTCAGCACGTTGCTCCTCCTTCGAGGTGAATTCACACATACAAAAACTGTGCCTTGGTTTCATCTGTGGGGTTTATTTAGGAGCAAGCCCTCGTAAGACCTAGAAAGGTCAAAAAGGTTCTGTTTCCTTAACATTACCCACTTCAACCCGCCCCCAGCGGTCCTACATAATCTTAGAGTTGATTCAAACATGCATTAAAAAAATGTATTGAACAGGCTGTCCTGACTTTGCCACTTAGTACTAAATGCATCATGTTTTTTTGTGATCATGTGAACATAAGCATTTTGTGGGAGACTTGAAGATGACGCTAGTCTAGATGGAGAATTAGATACTTTGGAATTTGATCAGCTCTCTTCTGTTTGCTAAATCAGTAACCAATTGCAAGTTGACTCCTTAGAATTTTTTCCTTCTCTTGAAACCTGGAGCATGACTAAACCTTTCCACTACTGAACTGGTTGTTAGTTCTGAAGGGTGCCTAGAGCTACCTGATTTTTCTTTTTCTTTGCAGCTATTTGGAGCTTGGAGAGGAAGGATTCCCCTTGGGGAAACAGTTGATGGGCAAAGTGTTAAACTCTCAATTCCCCCACCCCAAGTGCAATTGTCCAAATCCAAATAATCCCCTGTGTCTTATTTTAGGAAAACAAAAAGGCATTGGGAGATCCAATCACAGATCACACACAACATATTTAGTGTGACTCTTGGGGCAATTACTGATATCTTAAGGAAAGGAAAATTAAGAAGGGGGTAGGAAGAAACTACTGTGTGTTGTAGACAGTGGTGGATCAGTTCATTTGCAGTTTGGGGACAGGAGATAATATAATGTTATAGAAAAGGATACATTGTATCTGCTTCAGATCATCTCTGGTTCTCAAAGTCCTGTACTTCACCCCCTCAGAACCCAATATAGTCCATTAAAAATTAGTAGTACAACTCTGGAAATATCACATATGCAAAATAGATTATCCAGAATGTGGGTGATTCTGGAGCATTTGAGGCTCATTTATAGTATTTCTCTTTGTATGGATACAATTGTTGCTTTTAATAGCTGATCAATTCTTTAATTTTGGGTGGAGGGTGTATTTCTTTTAGTATTTTGTTGGTGAATATATCAAAAGTATATGTTTAAAATTATTCAGATTGGTCCGTCAGACTGACTGTCTCTCCTTCCCTAGCAAACCACCCTCTTCATTCTGGGTTAAGTGCAGAATCTTCATCTGTATAAGATTCAAATTTTCAAAATTATGGGAGAGACGAATCTCTCTTCTCCTGGTGGGAGTGGTGTTCCTTTGGCCTGTGTTCGTCTTAGACAGCTGGGCTCTTTTAAGGACCTGTTTAGAATTGTAGCCCCAAACTCCAAACTAGCAATAAGTTCAGCTGAGCATAGTGGGGCTTTGTTCTGCGCAAACACACATGGGAGTACACAGCATATGCATTTTCACATGATAGTAATATGAGGTAGGGTGATCTACTTGGGGAGTGACAAGTCTTCTCCACCCCAGTTTTGGAGTTGGGGGCCCAATCTTATTCCCCTCTCATCTCCTCTCAGTTATTGAACTTCAGGAAAGACAAAATACTGAAGGAGTTCTGTGACAAGGCTTTCTTTGTTCGGAGCCATACCAATAAAAAACCCCTTGTGTTTGAGCTGGCACTTTTAATCCACAGACAAAATAAGCCTTATTTTATTTTTTCTTGCAAACAGTACCACAGATTATAGATGTAAATTGTACAGCCTAAAAATGCAGTCTTTGTGTGTCAGAGTTTAAGCTAACTTAGAGATGTGCAGCACTGTGGACCCAGGGCAAAGCTGTTCTATTACTAGATTTGTTCATTCTGTTTATATTCTACAGAATGTAGCCCAAAGGACAAGTTTCTAGAAATTGAAAAGTGTGACCATTCTGCCCTTGAGGACTGGAATGGCAAGGGAAACACTATTTTCTATAAACTGTTGCCACTTGTGTCGGAAAGTTCCTGAGGGGGCTACCTTGAGGGCAGAAGGGACCAGACTAGCTAATGCATGAGTGTCAAATCTTGTATTGTATCTGGAAACAATCAATCTGCAGTGTGTGTAAGAAGGCTCACACATATATTTCAAAGGTAGTAAAACTGATACCACAGTGTACTCGTGTAAAAGGAACTGGTTCCGTATTGGGCAGGGCTAGCCAACATGGTGCCCTCCTGATATTCTTGGACTCCAATTCCCTTCAGCCCTAGCTAGCACAACCAGTGGTCAAGGATGATGGGAACTGTAGTCCAGCTACATCTGCCAGGCAACACATAGCCTACCCCTGGCATAAGGTCTACCAAACTTACCTCCACTCAAGCAAAAGGGAAGCAAGACAATATTCCAGCATCATTGAGATAAAGAGGTTAATCACCAGAAACAAACAAAATGGCCAGCAGATTTTGCCCCATCTTGGCTTGCCTGTGTGACATGGATGTAGATGTTACAAAGTTCAAGTATGTGGATTGTTAGTTTTAACCATCATGCCATAATAAAGGTTAGCCTCAAGGATAATCTGTTTTGCACAGAGCACCCTGCCCAAAGTGTCATTTTTAGTAACGCTTGCACCATTTGTACCTTTCTTTTATGCTAGGAGGACAGCGCAGACCTCAAGTGTCAATTGCATTTTGCTAAGGAGGAATCTGCTCTGATGTGCAAGAAACTGACCAAGTTAGCCAAAGAGAACGACAGTATGAAGGAGGAGCTGACGAAATACAGATCCTTGTATGGGGACCTGGAGAGCTCCCTCTCCATAGAGGAACTGGCTGACTCCCCTCATTCCAGAGAGGCAGAACTAAAAGTCCACCTGAAGCTTGTAGAGGAAGAAGCCAACATCTTGAGCCGGAGGATAGTAGAGCTTGAGGTTGAGAACCGAGGGCTGAGGGCAGAGATGGAAGACATGAGGGGCCAAGGAGACAAAGAACTCTTAGGGCAAGACATCCGGTTTGCCTTCTCCATGACAAACTGCGGGGACTCTGGGGACAGTGTGGTGGAGCTTAGGCGGCACTTGCAGTTTGTGGAGGAGGAGGCAGAACTGCTGAGGCGCTCGCTGATGGAGTTGGAGGAGCAGAACAAGCTCCTCATGAATGAGCTCAATAAGTACAAGTCAGACCATGACCTGGACATCACTCTGTCTGAGGACAGCTGCTCAGTGATTAGTGAGACCTCCCAAGAAGAACTGGCCACGGCCAAGGTCCAAATCAGTGAGCTAAGTGGCAAGGTTAAGAAGCTCCAGTATGAGAACCGTGTCCTGCTCTCCAACTTGCAGCGCTGTGACCTTGCTTCCTGCCAGACCACTCGGCCCATGCTGGAGACGGATGCTGAGGCTGGTGACTCTGCCCAGTGCATCCCAACGTCGCTTTGGAGAGAGGTGCCCATTGGGGGAGAGAATGATGCCAAGGAGAGAGCACCTGGCAACGGCTTTAGCAAGTCGCATGAAAGCAGCCCCTGCAGGCTTCTCAAGTCCAAGGACTTTGAGACCCTCCTTGACATCAGGGACCAGGCTGCGCTTGTCAGCAAAGCCATTGATGTCCTGATCTCAGATGCCAATGGCTTCACCTCCAGTCTCAAGCTCTGCATGGACAACGACTGTGCAGAGCTGGTGCTGAGCGAAGCCATGGATAATGAGAGTATGACTGACTCTAAGCTGATCAGTGCCATTTTGATGAGGCTTGGGGTCCTTCAGCAGGAGCTGAACACCTTCATGAGGAAGGTGGACTACATTGGAGACCACCTGAAAGACCAGAAGGACTCCTTGCCAAGCGCCAGCTCCCAGGATTCCACAAAAGAGGCTCTGCAGAAAGCTCATGGCTCTGAATTCCAGGTGAGGCTTTTCCTGAGACGTCAACGGTGACTCCCTGGCAGTGATTATTGCTTTATTTGCCCATGCTGTTTTCTCCTGCTTTAACAATTCAGAACCTGGCCCTGTTAATGTAACTTCCCTTTTCTGCCTCTCTTTTCTGAAATGATAACTAACAACTGGCTCACTGCATGGAACTGTGGCTAGTGACAAGGTAGGACTCTGGTTTAGTGGAGTGTGCATGAGGCAGGAGGAAGATTGCTTTGAGAAGTGGAAACCACATTACAGCTGCTGCTGAAGAATTATTTAGTACCAGCTGCAGTCCATCATCATCTGGGGGACACTAAGTTGGAGAAGATTGGTCTAGGACAACAGCAGCTAGTGGAGCATCACTGCACACCTGGCCTCCTGGCAATTGAATTGCTACTGCTTGCAGGTAGTGGCATTGTATGGGCTACATCGGCAACAGCACCACATTGGTGCCACCAATGTGCCCACACAGTACCAGGCTCCCTTCCAGTTCATCCTTTCTGGTAAACGGTACTGCTGCTGTTTCCAGGAGGCCAGGTACATGCTGCTGCCATTTCCTATGGCTGCTTCTGATCTAAGGTAAGACCTAAGAAAGGGAAGGGGATCTGGGGAAGGGTTGCAACCTCCTGAAGCACACTCCAGTTTTTCAGAGTTCTATTTTTGTGCATGCTCCTGGCCCCCCCTTCCTCCCTCAACTAGTCCCACCCCAGGCACTGCATGGCACCATAACTGGTGTTTGCACATTTTTTCCCTCTCTCTCTTTTCCCCCCTTCCCAAACAATCCAGCCCACGTGTCTGCTCATTTTGTGTCTCCTTTTGTTTACCACTTTGTCTTCTGCCACGGTAGTGAAGTTCCTCCTCCTCTTCATCCTTTTTGTTGTCTTGTAGCTCTTATTGTTCCTGAGACCCATTGTTTTGTTTGTTTTTTCTTTTCTTTTCTGCTCTTTTGGTTTGTTCTCATTAACTTGCCCATGCATGCAGCAGTCTGACTTTAGGGAGCCCCCCGACTGGGACATCACGGAGAGCAGGACCTCTGATCTCTACCGCAGTAGCAGCAGCAACAGTACCGCCACCATGGATGTGGATCCCAACATGGAACTTGACAGGAGCTACAAGTCATATCAACCAGAGGAGAAGGACTCCTATGTGTCTGAGGTAGGTGTCAAAGTATGTGATTATGTCCCCAAAGGGAGGCAAGAAGGCTGGAAACTCCAGGGAGAATAAGTTGACTGCAGAAATACTAGATCAACACATTTCATGTGGATGGAAAAAAAGAATGGCATGGCCCATATACAAATCTTGTGTTACCTATCCCAATGTCACATGACAAGTGAGAAACAGGTGGACATGGCTGGAGACTGGGGAAATAGCCTGATGGGCCTAATTTGACCTACAGATCAGAGGTTCCTCACCATGACAACAGGATGTTACGTACGGCCAAGGTCACTCCCTGCAAGGAGTTGGCTGTTCTTTTATGGGCCTTTAATAAAAAATGTTTTTAAAAAAAAGACATGGAGAGATTAGTCTTTGTAAGGATGACATACCTGACTGTTGTTGGCTTTGATTAAACTATTCCCCGCAGATCAAAGAATTGCAACTGGTCCTTTCAGAGGCTAATGAGAGCTTGAGGGGCCTACAAGAACAGCTCTCCCAGGAGAGGCAACTGAGGAAAGAGGAAGCAGAGAACTTCACCCAGAAAATCTGCCAGGTCAGTGAGATTTGCCTGGAGCCACTCTCCAGGCCAGAAGATGAGACATGCAACAAGAGTACAGGAGGGACTAAAGGCACAGGGCTTAATCCCTCCCATTACTTCAGGCACATCCTAGTTCAGCATTGAATGAAAGCACAAAGCAGCTGCTACCTTGTTTGGCTGCCAGGAAAGAGGCAAATGCTTCCATATGACCCCTCAGCATGCTGAGAGTACATTATCCATAACAAGCACGCTCTGAAAACAAACCTGAACTCGGCAGTCCTCTAGCAGCCAAGCAGAATTGGTGGAGTCAGCTATGGGTTCTCTAGCTTCCATATAAAGATAGTCATTCTTTGTGAGACCTCTTCTGTCTCTTAAATCTCTCTCAAACTTACAAGCTGGATGTTGGAAGATTCAGAACAGACAAAAGAAAGTACTTCTTTGCACAGCCCACATAGTTAAATCGTGGAATTTGCTTCTGTTGGTTATAATGATGGCTGTCAATTTGGATGAGCTTAAAATACTACTAGAGAAATCCATGGAAAATTGAGTTATTAATGGTTACTAGCCATGAAGTCTGTTCTGCTTCCACTCCTGGAGGCTAAATACTTCTGTTGCTGGGGATCCCAGGTGGAGAGAGTGCTGTTGTCCTGAGGTTCTGCTTCCCATAGGCATCTGTTTAGCCACAGTGAAAATAGAGTGCTGGACTAGATGGGCCTTCAACCTGATTCAGCAAGGTTCTTCTTGCTCTCTTGCCCACTTTGTTCTGAGTGATGAATGGCAATCACTAGAATCCTCTAGTCATGTCTGGAACTTAGCTATTTGCCCAGATGCATCAGCCACAGCAACAAGTGCCAGTAAAATATTGTGGCAAAAGGCCATTCACGGGAGTTATTAGTCAGGCCTCTGGATGTATTTTACCTGCGAGTATTGTATTTAGGCAACAGGCATGAATTGCAGCTCCCTGGGAAATACAGTTGATAAACACAAAAGTAACAACCCCAGAATTCTGGGATTTCTAGCTGCAGAAATTTTGGGAAGCATGTGAACTGTCAGTGGAAAGCTCAAGACATTTACTGAGTTGGAAGTTTGAGATGGGGATGATGATAACTATGTCCTAGCCCAGAAGCCATCTTTGTGGTTTTTCATTGATGTAACCCCTGACATGTGCTCATAAACCAATGGTGCTTCTATCCTTTCTCTGTCTGCTACCATCCTGGTCCTTTCCAAAATACTCATTCCCCCCTAAAACTAGTCATAGCCCCAAAACTGAGCAGCTAAAGTGAACTTGTGTGGATGTGAAAATTCTTTTTAAAAGGATGTGAATGCCTGTGTCTCCTCTTTGCTCAGGAATCCTTGATTATTTTGGTGTACTCACCCTGTTACTTCACTCCGTTTAACAAACCTACTTTCCATCTCTTCCCATTCTCTGTCAGTTGAAGGAAGATCACCAGAAGGCCCTCTTGAGGCGAGAATTTGAGCTGCAGAGCCTGAACCTACAGAGGAGACTGGAGCAAAAGTTCTGGAGCCAGGAGAAGAACCTTCTGGTGCAGGAATCCCAGCAGTTCAAGCAAAATTTCTTGCTCCTTTTCATGAAGCTCAAGTGGTTTCTGAAGCATTGGAGGCAGGGAAAGATCCTACAAAATGAGGGCAATGACTTCTTGGAGGTATGGCAGGCTTTGAGCATGAGCTTCTCTGCTGACTAGTCAAAAGTATACTTCTGACATTAAAGCAGATAATTCTGACCTTTTGTTTTAATCATGTGTTTTTGCTTCTATTAATTGCTTTGAGTTTGTTTTTCTACACTTCAATAAATTGCATAGATAGCCACAGCCCATGTATTTTTGCTGTATCACTTACAAAGAGAAGGGAGAGAAACAGGGTGAATGAGGCTGCAATAATAGTGTGGATGAACTACATCACAGGTGGCTAATTTGTGTCCCTCCAGATGTTGTGGTATTATAGCTCCCAAATTCTTTGACCATTGGCTACTGCTGGGCCATATGGGAGGTGGAGTCCAACAACATCTGGAAGCCACAGGTTAGCCACTCTTAGACTACATATTATGTCTCCTAGATAGCAATGGGTGGTATCCTGGCTTCTCTTTTGGGCTCTTATCAAAACTTGCCAAGAATGAGGCTCATATCAGCTCCAATTTATCAGTTGCTTCCTGTTTTCCATATGACCTTCTCAAGAACTGCTATCTCGCCTTTAGCATGTAAGCTGCTTTCTCAGCTGTGAATAAAGTTCAGCTTGGTGAAGGTCGGCTGCTGAAATACAAGGCAGTTTCACACATGAGGCTTAAATGGACTTTGTTTTAGATTCTTCATGAAAAAGTGAGGTTCTTCACAGAAATATGAAGTCTCTACATTGATCTCTTATGTGTGTTCAGTTTCTCCTCTGCTGCATGAACTACATTTATAAGTGATACGGAGAATCACAAGAGAGGCATAAATGCACTTTTTAGTGTCACAGATGAAATTGCTCTAAGAAAAGTGACTCACAAGGCATCTTTTCATAAACTTAGTGATTGAAGACTTGGGAACAACAACCTCTTGGTAAACTAGGCTAGCATGGAATCCAACAGATGGTTCTGCTAGGCACAAATGTGCAGAAAGGTACCTGAGACAGAAACACAAAGAGGAGAATGCTGTTGAAAGTCACTGTGATGATGTGACACAGAGGCATCTCTTGAGGGTGCACATTCCTATCTTGTTACAGTCTGTATCCTTTATCTCACTGTTAATCATCCTAAACCTGTTAACCTCTGTTTAAAGGATCCAGTAGGTCAGGCTACTACTGTTGCGTCCTTTTCTATGCACAAAGCACTAGGATGCAGCCACTGAAGACTTCCACTCACTACTTGCCCTGCCCTGTGCTTTCCAGGTGAACAGCATGAAAGAACTGTACCTGCTAATTGAAGAGGAGGAGCTGAACCCCCAGCAGCAAGCAGATAACAAGATGTGTATCAGAGATACCTGGTCTCAGGACTCGGTGAGATGTGATGAGGTGCCCAGCTGGGGGAATTTTCTTCCTGCTTGGTATGCAGTGAAGAAAGTTCCCCACAAAGAGCACTTAGGCCTGTAACTCTGTGGCAGCTGAAGATCCGTGGCATCTCCCATTAAAAGGATCAGGTAGCAAGTGGTGCAAAAGACCTCTCACTTCCCGAGACCCTGGAATTCTTCCAGTCACAGAAGACAGTTCTGGGATAGGAGGACAAATAGTATGGGCTGAGTCCAACCAAGCTGTGCTGGTGGAACAACTTCTGTCTGTGTAACAGAAATTCCTATCCCTCTGGTCTTCCCAAGTACCTTTTGCACCCCACCCAGATTTGGAGGTGCAGACCTGTGCAGATCTGGGAGGTGGTGCTTGGGGAGAATAGAAGGAGGGAAGTTCTGTCGTGCAAATCACTCCACTCACACAGCGACTTTGTTGGATGCTCCCCAAAGGCCTGCATAGACGGCAGCTTCCTATGTCTGTTCCTGAGACTTAGACCCTAAGTAATCCTTTGGTTTTGCATGGAGCACCAAAGAATGGGAGGGGTTTGTGCAACTTTTTTTTTTTTTTACCTTCCAGGATAATTTCCCCTCTCTTGTACACTGCACATTCTCTCCACCCCAGAGGAGGAGGGATGAGGGCAACAAGTGGTGCACTCCCTGACGAAGAGGGGCTCATTCTGTGAAGCTGATTGTAGCAGCAGTACAATTAATTAATGGGTGAAGGGACAGCAGTCCTTAGATGGACAGCAGTGGTACCCACTGAGAACCAACAGAGGGGTAAAGCTGGAGCACAAGTTGCTCAGAAGGCATGTCTATCCAGACCGTGCCACACTCTTCAGCCACCATAAATGCTAGAACTGTTCTCTGATGTTCACTGTGTTTTGTTTGTTTGGAGTATTTACTTTTGCCCCCCTCCCTCCCAGAAAAATTCCTGCCAATGCCCATGTGTGCAAAAAGTCTTAGATATTCATTAGATCACCTATCCAGGGAAGATGTTCTTCACCAGCATTTTTCTGGCTGCTGATTCAGTAACTACTTTGTTACTCAGCTCAGTTTAACCTGGGCTGCTTATTTCTCCTGCTTTTTAACCAATCCCCACAAACCACAGAGAAGTACTTTGAGGCTGGGCAGGGCACAGATGTCTGCTTTTGCTTACCCTAAACTGATTGTCAGACTAAACTACTTTTCCCATGAACTCCCAACTCTGAGAGAAGTGGCATAGTTTAAATTCAGTTTTTTAAAAAATCAGTTAATGAGCTTCCTTATTGCATTTATTACTTTCACTTCACTATCATTTATATCTGACCCTTCCCCCCAAGGAGCTAAGCATAGCAGGCCCCCTCCCAATGCTTTTTTTATAGCAATCCTGCCAAACAGGTTGGGCAGAGAGATTGTGATTGGCCCTTCAGAATGTTGAGTGTGGATTTGAACTTGGGTCTCTCCAGTCTTAGTCCAGCACGCTAACTATTACACATGAACACACATGGGCTGTCTTGCAGGGGGTTAGACTAGATGACCCTTGGTGTTCCTTCCAGCTCTACGATTCTATTATTCTCCCTGCCTTTAGTTCAGAGTGCATGCTTCTCCTTCAAACCCCCTCTTTTTGACTGCATAAGGATTGTGAAAAGTGATGGCCGGTGTCTATAATGTGGTGTGTGCATGGCAGTTGTACTTTATTATGCATTTTTTGTATTTCTAGCAGGCCAATGAGTATATCAAGACCCTATCAGACATGAAGGTGACCTTGAAGGAGCTGTGCACAGAGTTGCGCGAAGAGAGAAGAGGCATGAATGAACTGCAGCAACAGTTTGCCAAGGCTAAAGCGACCTGGGAAATGGAGAGAACTGAGCTCAAGTGTCTCATCGCACAGGTCAGATATCCAAGCACCACATTTTTACTCTCTCAAACTGCATAAAGTTTATCTTCACTCTAAACAGGCACTCTAAACAGCACACATTCTCTGTGTTACCTTGCATGCTTCAAATCATGGGCTTAATTTAGGTTTGGTGAGGGGTGGGCAAGTGCAAACCATAGTTTGCCGCTTCGTATGTAACAGGAAACAATGGCATGTCTGACCAAGAGTGATGGGGGCAATTAGGGGTTCATAAATGGATGAGGAAGCACACAAGCCCAATTATGCCATCATTTGGCATTATGTTTAGATCAGCCTGTTGCATGAGAGGTCTGTCACTGTATTGAGATCTTCAGTCATTTCCGATGATTTTGGGGCCATCAGGAGTGAAATAAGTGATGCTTTATGGTGAAATGGAATATCCAAACTCAGGGCATGTTTTGATAAAGTGGGAATGGGTCCCCCAGCTTGTGATTTGGAATTTGGCTTGGCTAACAAATAACATCCATTGTTTCAAAGACCCAATTATGAACCATTTTCATACTCCATTGTTATCCCAATGGAACCACTGGGAGGACAGTGTTGTATCTAGGTGGTACGTACATGAGATGGGTCCAGAAATGGATCAGGGTGTTCTGTTGCTTTTGTATTTATATATTTTTTCTTTCTGCTATATCTAGTGTATTATGCAAGAAAAGCCTTTTTGCCAGCCAGGACTAACATAATCTGGCACTCTGCCCTAGAGTGTGTTCTTGCAAAGAGGTAATAAAACTCAAGCTTCCTGACTGTAGCTTTGTGGGAGCCTGCTGCAGAAATGGCTGAGTGACAGTGCTTCTGACCAAGAGCTCCCTTCAGAGGAAGCTGTAAGCCAGCCCACGGGCTTTCCTTCCATGTGTTCTCATTTCTTGGTTGATGCACGAGGGAGCCTCCAGATATGTACAAAGAAGCAGCTGCAAACCTTGCCTCTGGCATTATGCCTCTACACATACAGCTGACTCACAAGGAGGGTTTCCTTAGCAGATCCTGTGGCTTTCCTAGGCTGCCTCCGCATCAACTAAGAAGAGTCTGTCTGCTAACAAGCAGCACGGCAGCATCTGGGCATCCTTTGTCCTCTTCCCTCCGTCCCTCCTGTTAACACAGTGGTCTGTTCCATACAGCCGAGGGGTTGTCTATAGAGTGTAACCTGTGTTGTTCTCATGTGTGCACATTCCTGTAACCGCACGGCAGATGTAGCGCATGAACAGCACTGCGCTGCTAGCTATTTTTCATGATCTTGGTGGCACTTTTTCAAGTTGTCATGACAACAGATACTGGAAGGTGCATTTGTATCCAGGTATGCGCTGGGTCGCACATTGCATTCAGCACATAATTGCACTCTTGGGGCAGTTTGGCAACAACATATACAGTATAGCAGCTTTGGCTTATGTGAGTTGGGCCCTAGTAATGCCACTATCCCCAGTGTGTTTGTCTTTTAAACCCTGATCTGTTAGGCAGATTAAGGGTCATATAACTACTCTGGGAGCATGTGGCACTGCCAGCTGTCCACTCTAGTTGTTATAAGAATTATTCTTCAGAAGAAAAGTGTACAAGGGCATTGCTCTAGGGCCCTTAGAACTATTTCTTATGCCCCCTCTTTGCTACCAGAGGTCCAGTGGTCTGTCAGTAAGAATGAAGGGAGGAGGCAGGAGTCTCTCTCCTTCTCTTCTGCACTTTCGCTGCTCTGTTTCTGCTTTCTTGTGTTCTGGTTGTTCCTGAACTCCGTGTCCGTAAGCTGGATAAGATTTCCCCTCTGAAATAGGAAAACACCAACACATCAATATTTTGATAGTATGACAGCTACCTCTCCACATCGAAGAACCTTTTTCTTTAGCGTGCCTTGGAGTTGATGTCTGGAGTTGACGTCTGGAGATCTGTCACCCTGACATCACAGAGCACATCTTCTGTCTCAAGTGTATTCACATTCATGTAGGTGCATGCCCAGCATTAATGCTTCGAGTTGCTTATTCAGCAGCTTTCTAAATAACATGTGTGTTGGGCTTGGGGGAGCTTGAAGGACGGAAGTGATAAGACTGTGTCTGCCTCCTGGCTGGTTTTGTGGCTAAGATCAACAGTAACATCATCAGTCTTGGAGAAGGGTTGAGTCATCTCCCCTTCCACTTCCGTCACCCAGAAATAACTCAACCCAAGCACAAATTCACATCTTGCTGTGCATATAACACTAACAGTTTTTTACCCATAGATGCAGAACAGTACTGGCAAGGACTCTGTCCTCATAAGAACAGTGCCATTCTGTTCTCTCCTGCTTTAAATCTGGTACCTTTCTAGTAGAATGTGAGAGAAATCCCATGACTCGTTCTGCAAAGGGGAAAACAAAACCTTGATTTTTTAAAAAAATAACAACCTGTTGTTGAGTTTGGGGCTTGGTAATATCCTAAAGTCTTCCAGCAAAGCCTAAAGCAACCATTGGATGTGATCCTCTGGTTCCTTTTTCCAAAGCCCCTGTTTGCTTTTGTCCTTATGTTGCTATCCTGTGCTATTGTTTTTAAACAGAGTTCCAATATTCTATTGAAAAGAATGTTCAAATGCTTAATTTCTGAACAAGCTCTGACAAGTCTGAGCTAGGCCCAATCTTAAGGAAAAAGGCAACTCGTGTGTCCTGTCTGGATGGACCTGGGAGTTCCAGTGAGCCTTTGTCCCTCCCCCTAACCCCCCCCACTTCCTGTTTTGTTGCTCTTAGTCAGCTGGAGCAAGTGTGAATCCTCTTCTGTAGCTGGTTTTGGAGTGACTCTTCCTTCAAACAGCTCTTCTGTCTTACTGTGGATTCCAAGGGAACTGGAGGATAAAAGCAGCCCAAATTTAAGAATACCGCTGATGCAAAATAGTCAGGTGAGAAGTGAAGTATGAAGTCAAAAGGATAGGATACTCTGCTTTCTGTGAACACAGATTAAGTGGATCATTCAGGTTCACATAAAATGTGGAAAGGAAATGCTCCAACAGAAGACACTATATCTCTCTCCCTGCAACACTTCGGCATAGTGGTGCTATATGGTTATCTTAGTGTGCTGCTTACTTTGAAATGCTAGAATAATGACACATTCTCTGCTTCAAGATTGGAGTGGGGGGGGGGAACCATAGTCTACAAAACACACTGCCAGTCTTGAAACTGATTCCAGAGGCTGCAGTCCGAACTGTGGCCTGTAAACCACCAGTGGTCTGTGAGTTTCACTTAGGTCTATGGATTTGTGGTTGAAGACAAGAGATAACACATCCATTGCATTAAATATTGTTGGCCAGGCTCCTTTGGGAGGAAGGAGGAGATATAAATTCAATAAATAAATAAATGATAATTCATACAGATTTTTAATTGTATATTCAGCACTTCTTTCATTTCTTATATTGTATTTTATTGCATTACAATTTGAATTCAGTATATAAGAAGAAGCAACAAAAATACAATTAAATATCATATAGCATTTAGCACTGTGCATCACAATTGCTATAGAAGGCAGAATAATCATTAAGTGGTCTGCCAAGACTCAGCATTTTTCAAATGGTTCATGGGGAAGAAAGTGGTGGAACCACTGGGTTAAAAGGATAGGCATGCTGGGTGTGTTCCTTGTCTTCAAACCAACCAATTCCACTTTTAGTTCCCTTTTGGAATATACTCAAAGCTTGCATCAAGATAATTGATCTCACAAGATTCCTGGTGATGACTCGGCTTATTATTGATGATCTGTCTTCTTAGGTGGGCAAAGGGCCATTCCATTGTCGTAGAAATATCTGCTTTGTGGGCTTTCCCCTTAAGGAAGGCACATGCTTGGCCCCACCTTGCCTTCCAGCATCAATCGCTCTTGTCTATAAATACTCATCTTATAGCCAGCCAAGTGATCAGCACCACATGAAGAATTTGGGTGCAGCTCTTAAGCTGTTTCTATTTTAGCTTCTATTACTAACATCACCAGAATCTTAATGGCAGCAATTGAAGCTGGCTTTATTCATGCATTTTATTGATTCCCCTCCCTCCCTGCTTTGACTGAGATGAAAGGAAAGATACGCAGCGTTATGTGTACCTTACCCAGGGTCTTTGGGGAAATAGGTTTGTTCAGAGGCAATTGATAGAAATTTTGTCCTTGTTCAGGGTTGTAGGGATCAATACTGATTGCTCTGGTCAAGCTGAACTGTGAGAAACTTGTGGTTTGCAGAACTGAGAGAAGTGGAACCAGCTCCTGAGCAGGAGATATTACTATAGGTGTGATTCACCCCTTCCAACAAAGCCTAGCAAGCACATTTGAGTTACATTACTAAGGAAGTGTAAGGCTCATGGAACAGCAGTGAACAATCCAAACAAGAGTCAATTCTATAGGCCTTGATGGGCAGGCCTTGCCAAAATATCACACACCTATTCAAATTATAGATTTGTATATTTTCATTGTCAAACAAATTCCATGCCCCCCCCAACATGGAATGAGATGCAGTTGTTAAACTGAGGCTGAATCCATTCTTATTTGTGCACTAATACCAAAGAACCTTACTCTTTTGTCATAGAAGGAGGAGCTGCCATGAGCTGGGATTTCCTTCTCACGAGCATGGCTGACTAATTGAAGGTCTTGATCAGTCTCTGATTGACAACTTTCTGGGGTACTAGTATTACTAATCATAATTCACCCCAGGCTGGCATACAACAATCTAAGACACAGCATTAAAAATGTACACTTACAAAAAATGCAACCACCAAAAATTACAAGTTGATGGCTTGCATGAATAAATGTTCACACAGATCAGAGATAATGCACAGCTTATCTATTTGAAGTATTAGCCGAACAAATACAACAAGTAGAGACCTGCCACAACTTCCTCAGAGAGGAAAACAAACATAGATGCTTATTGTATTGGAGGAGAGCAGGCAGCGGGCTCCCAGTTTTTCCCCAGCCTAACAAATCTGACCCACTTCTTCCACAGGTAGCCTTATAAGTAGTGAACACATGCCAGCTTCTGCTTCTGGGAGATTCCTGCTTTTTAGGTTGCTAGCAATTCACATGCTACACATTGAGTAGCCTGAGGAATTTGGGCAGGGAGTTGGGGGAGGTAATTTTTGCAAGCACATAAAAGTGTTTAGACTTCACCGCCTGAGCCCTCTACTCATGTATTTGGCTTTTCACCCAGATAGCAAAGTTTGTTAATGGACTATAAGTTGGCAGATAAGCTGCAGTTACCAGAAACAAATTCAGTGTGCCCAGACAATTGATAAATGTTGTGATAAAACAGATACTGCACCTACTAGAATAGTTTTCTAGGGCATGTCCAAATGGAACTGATGCAGAGCCTTGGGAATGCAATCCCCCTGCAACAGAGCTATGTGGAACACTTCGTCTTGCACTGGCATTGGACAGGATGCGCTTTCACCAGGAGCTCGGCTTGTACTGTGTGCGCAGCTGACTCCCTATGCTAAGCATGGTATTATCCTAGGGCAGAAAAAATGTCCAAGAAATGTAGAAACTGCTGCCTGGGTGAGTCCTTAGAACAGAGATGGGGAATGTGTGGCCCTCCAGATGTTGTTGGATTTCAGCTACCACCATCCCTTACCATTGTCCAGGCCGGGACTCAAACAAAACCAGGAGAGCCACAGGTTTTCCAGCATAGCATTAGAAGATAAAAGTAGTGCTATAACCAAGATATCACTGCGTACGGTCATTCTGCAAATCCAGGAGCATTTCTTGTTCCTAGTGTGGCTCCTCTGCACCCTTGTTCTGCCGTTGAATAGGCAAGTGGGGGGTGGGGGTGGGGATAAGGAATAGAGCTGCTGACGCAGTAGTCCTTCATTGTCGTAATCTCTCCACTTACTTATACAATGAGGTGGCAGCTCGTGGTTGAGCCCTTGTAAATTGATGCTACTTTCTTTTTATTACAGCCTCATTTCAGCAGCTGCATGAAGACACATTAGGGTTATAATAATGAAGTCTCAATAACCCACTTGCTGGTACTTTGCTCTGGAGATGCCATTATTAGATCTTCCATGGATTCCCCCAGATGCCCATTATCTGTTTACTCACCCAGAATGGCATCTGCACTGAACTGCTGCTATGCATAAATGCAGCAAACATGTCCAATTATTATCTGATTAGAATAATCATTTCCTATTCAGCTGTCTGAGCTGTCAAGTGCCTGCGGGCCTGAGAAAGGGGGCTCCTAGAATGAGCTTGCTGTTCTCTGGAAGTGCAGTGCTGTGGCCTTTATTTTGTTGGGACATGCATTTAACTTGCACACCTAGTATGTCGTGCTTGCCTTTGATCTCACACAGCTGGCACAATGGGTAGTATGCAAAGTGTTAACCCCAAGGATTCTCATTGCCCTTAATGCTAATCTCGCAGACAGCAGTTACGTAACCAACTTCCTTGGCATCAGCATGCAGTTAGCTTGTTACTGGACACCCGAAAGCAGTTTTGGCAGAGGCTGCCGACTCACCTTCTGTCCATCATATACAAGGAAAGACTGTTGGAGAGTCTCTGACTCCTGGGTGACCACAACACCAGTATTCTGTTTGTAAGCTGATTACAAGAGCTCACTTGCTGAGCAACATGATTTGGAGGCCTGGCCTGCTCAGAAGGGAATTGATTGCACTGTTGAGCCAATCATTCCCAAGGCATTTGTCTCTGTGTCTGCTTTGGAAGTCCCTTGATACTGGCTCTTTCTTGCTATAGTTCACACTTCCCCTTTCAGAAATTGCAGTTTGCTGGGCAGCGTGGCTTTTATTGAATATATTTAGATCCACAAATTAAATGCCCTTGTACTAGCCATGTCCTAATTGATATCAGCATGTTTGAATAGCATGTTTCATCTAAAGATTCTACGATTGCTGTGAGCTATTCTGTTCTGTAAATAATTTCAGATTTCATGTTTCTTCCTCCTTTTTTCCACCTCTGAAAAGCATATTACCTATGGAGATGTTTACCACTATAGAAATGTTTTACTGCCATTATTAACACACCACACTTAAGAAGCAGCAGTCTCTTTTGCATGATGTTTTAAGTGGAATTGAAGGAGTGTGGTAATCATCCTCATGGTCACTGTTACATACAGATAAATGAGGGAGCTAATTCATGGAGGTTTTCAGTAGGATTTAGCACTGTAGCTGGTGAGTCCTCCAGAGACCGTAGGTATTTCCAGAGACATCTAGAGTCCTGGAAGTATTATCGGCCTTTGCAGTGTCTCCCAAAACATGAAGCAAATAAGAAGCTCTAATAGGATTTAACACTATCCGCTATTTCTTCTCTGGTGAGCTTCATTTTTATTGGAATTTTATTTACAACATAACACAACCCCCCCCCCAATACACAAATCCACCCAAATTAAACATGAACGTAACATACAGTGAGCATAACATACAAACAACCAAATAAAAGACTTACTTTATCCTGTATCTGGCCTCCTTATTTACTTCTTATAAACTGTTTCCTTTATGAATAATTATTAAGATTTTTCTAATTATAACTTAAATATCCACAAAGTCTCCTGCAGACATTTAGAGCACTGTTTTGTGAAGTACTCTCTGCATTTTTCTCATGCTTTTTGAAACTCTTGTCTAGTATGATCTCTAATTGCCTGTTAATTGCCAGTTCAATATATTCTAACAGTTTATCTTGCCATTCCTTTTTTGTTGGCACAGTTTCTTTTCTCCAGTTTTTAGCAGTTAGGATCCTTGCCGCTCCTGTGGCATAGAGGAATATTTTCTGATCTTCTCTTGCTATACCTGTGTCCGTTATCCCTAGTAGAAAAGCTTCTGTATTTTTCGTAAAGTTATACTTAAACATTTTTTTAAGCTCGCCATACACAATCCTCTATTTCTTCTGCATCAGCAATAGCAATTAATCTATCATATTCGAAAGGGGAATATCATAATTTGTTTTCTGTTTGTGGCAGTTTACGGTTAGTATGTTATGGGAACAAACTATTTCTCCAGCAGTTCTCTGGCCTTGATCTCCATTTGTTATGGGAGTCATTCCTTCATGTTATGGAACCTTGTCCATTATCTCCCTGTTTCCAGACAGCTGGTTGCTGCATCAGCTATGTGCTGATCCTTGAGAAAACTGAGTATTTTTCTCCTTAAAGTAACTCCTTCCATAAAAAGGGCTGAAGCCCAGATCATACTCCTGCAAGCAGACTAATGATGTGCAACATCTAAAAAGCTGACCTTTATAACCCTCTCATTGGGTCCCAGACTCATGCGTATTAGTATTAAGTCCTGCTAGAAATAGGTAATTATTTAAAGCAGCAGTGCTCAGAAATGCAAGAACCACTGCTTGAATGAGAACAATTCCAATTAAAGGCAAGCACAGTGCCCATTCAGGCTTACCCAGAGTCAGATTGGGACTTGTACTTCACTTGTGCAGTCACTGCAGATCATGGGGTTGGCCAGCTACACAGTCTCTGGCTGTAATTGATAGCTAGCTGTGCAGTCCAGGAGGCTGTCAAAGATGAAGCTGGAGATCATGGGGCTGGCCAGTCTCCCGATTCTGACTACACAGTGCTATCAAATGTAGCTGTGGATTGCCCCAACTTGCCAGCACCATGGTTGCCTGCTGCCCTGATCTCCTTTCCTCCACTGCCTGTTTCTTCCCCACCACACATCCCTAAAATAAAGATATAGTTCCCAGAGTTCCCTGT
Source organism: Podarcis raffonei (assembly GCF_027172205.1). NCBI lineage: Eukaryota > Metazoa > Chordata > Lepidosauria > Squamata > Lacertidae > Podarcis > Podarcis raffonei. The sequence goes on from NC_070607.1 coordinate 69,578,189, forward strand.
GAAGAGGGATTGCTTGTTAATCCACACTGAGAACTATAGCTCTGTGAGGGGAATAGGGGTCCCCTAACAACTCCCAGCACCTCTAACAAACTACAGTTCCCAGAATTGTTTGTGGGAAGCCATGAGCGTTTAAAGTGGCATCGTAGTGCTTTATTTGTGTGGTGTGAATGTGGCCCAAGTCTGATTTTTACCAAATGGAAAAAGGGGAACATAACCAAGTTTTTAGTTACGTTGGCATACCTTGTTCTGACCGTGTTAAATATTGGCTGCTTAGGAGAAAGGATATGAAGTGTTCCATCTCTCTCCAATTCCTAACCAGTAATTCTGCCATGAAGATATTCTACGGAACCTGTCCACCTTTCCAGCACAGCAAGCCAAACAGTCTCCCATAACCAATCTTAGACAAAGGCAAGGAAGCTGCGGCCTTTGATTTAATTGGGTTCCTTGACACAGCCACTCCCTTTGTCCCACACAGCTGGAATCCAAGCCTGGGAAAGGCTTGACAGAGCGAGCGCTCTCTGACTGGAAGACAGCTCTGAAGAGGGAGAGGGAGGAGCACCAGCACCTCCTGGCTGAGTCGTACAGTGCCGTCATGGACCTGACCAAGCAGCTGCAGATCAGCGAGAAGAACTGGGACCAGGAGAAACTGGAGCTCCTGGACCGATTCAAGGATGAACGGCAGCAGGCAGAGCAGCAAGTGAAGGAGCTGCAGAACAAAATAAATCAGGTGAGAACGGAATACATTGTGTGGGTGCAACTCGCCCTCCAAAGTCTCAGTGAGTATTTCAGCAAGTGTGAATATAATGCGCATACCCTTAGCAGAATCAATATAGGCTGGCAGCAATGGATGTCCCTGCATGAGCATAAGTGTGGGTATAGATGCAGAGTGTTGGGGATCGAGTCCAGTCCTGGATTTAAATCCCTGCCCAGCCACGGAACTCCCTGGGTGACTTCCAGCCAATCACTATCACTAGCCTATTTCTCAAGGTGTTTGGGAGAAGGACAACTCTGTATGCTTTCTGAGCATCATGGAGGAAGGGCAGGATAAAAGCATAATAATAATATGAATCAGGATAATGATGCTGGCCAACAAATGCCTATCCCCTAGGCTTCCTTGTTCCCATGAATACATGCATGTGCTTGCATGCAGCACACACGCTAGCGGGGTACACATAACCCCCTCTTGTGCAGAGCTGCCAACATGATTTTCTGGTTCCAGGTTCCAACAAAATTCTACTGGGTGATGCTGAGTAGGACTAAAATTCGATACAAACTTATATAAGAAGATAAATTTGCATATAATCTGACTGCACTTGGCATTATATGCAATTTTATCTCCTCTTTTGCAGATGGGGTACAGGGCCCAAAGATAAATCAGGATCCACACACAATTAATAAGCTGACTGGCAGCCAGAGTGTCAACATATTAAGCTTTCCCCATAATTTCCAGACTAGAAGAGGCTTGACCTGTTGCATTTCTGCCTGCCTCACAGGTGTTAAAGGCACAAAAGCCTTGCCTTCCCTCCGCCACCACACATCCCATCCCAAACCATGCAGAGAAATCAAGGTTCATGAATTGTGAACCAGCTATGTTACTGTAGATGCATGTGTGCTTTGGACATCAGTAGCTACAAATGAGGCACCTAAATAAAACTTGAGACCCTCTATCATCGCTCCTGCAGATTTTGCGTGATCTGCAATGGTGGAATAGATCCGTCTGTCCCCCAGTGGCACATTGAACACATTCCTTTGCCAGCAGTTAATGTTTCATTGACTGATCCCCAGCCTGACCCTCTGTCAAAATGGATCCTAAGCAACACATCTGCCCCCAAGCTCCAGTTTCTCTATTAGTGATTGATTTTTTGAAACAGTGTCTCTGCCAGAAATATGTGGGTGCTGCAAGGAACACCCAATATCCCCCGAGTACTGTGATGCCAGTGGGATGTCCCTGCAGGGGCTGAACCTTGCAGTGCACTCATTAGAAACTGAACAACAACAACAAAAAGTTATTGTCCACAGCAATGCCACATAGAGGACAAATTGGCTCTTATGTGCAGGCCCAGCATTAGAATTGCTTTGTCTTTCAGCTGCAGAAGGGAGCTGACCTCTGGGCTTTGAAAAACTCTGAAATGGAGAAGCATGGCAGTAGCTGGAAAGAGGTAAGCTGGGCAGGAACGGCTTTGTCCTAACCTGTAAAATTCAGGCAGAGATGACATGTGTTGGGTGTGAACTAAAACCTTGCCCCAGAAAGGTGAATGGAAGCTGTAGATTTATGCTGGGACAAATTATAAGGGAATGATCACATTTGATACTTGTGAGCATTCCAGTTGCCTATGGTTGGCTGTGTGGTGTAGTGGTTAAGAGCGATAGACTCGTAATCTGGTGAACCGGGTTTGGGTCTCCGCTCCTCCACATGCAGCTGCTGGGTGACCTTGGGCCAGTCACACTTCTCTGAAGTCTCTCAGCCTCACTCACCTCACAGAGTGTTTGTTGTGGGGGAGGAAGGGAAAGGAGAATGTTAGCCGCTTTGAGACTCCTTCGGGTAGTGATAAAGTGGGATATCAAATCCAAACTCTTCTTCTTTTTCTTTGGACACAGGGTTAGCTATACCTCCTCCTGGTTCAGCAAGACATTCACTAAATAGGTTACATGTCTCTTATTACTTATGGTGAGGATATTAGGAATGTGTTTCCTGAGAAGGGCTGTGTGACAGACAGAAATTCAACAGGGTCAGCTATTTCCATCTCTGCACCTTTGTGCTGAGGAATGCTGCATCTGTTGAATTTACCTGCATGCATTAACATATCCTAGCCTTGGTCATGATTGCTATTTTCGATCTCTTAATAGGACTTCAGATTTCAGCTAACTTTGAAGTACATTTCTGTGAAAACTGTAACACCTAGAGCAGGGGTCAGCAAACTTTTTCAGCAGGGGGCTGGTCCACTGTCCCTCAGACCTTGTGGGGGCCAGAATATATTTTGAAAAGTAAATAAAAATGAATTCCTATGCCCCACAAATAACCCAGAGATGCATTTTAAATAAAAGGACACATTCTACTCATGTAAAAACACACTGATTCCCGGACTGTCCGTGGGCCGGATTAAGAAGATGATTGGACTGGATCCAGCCCCTGGGCCTTAGTTTGTCTACCCATGACCTAGAGCAATGAGCATTTTGACTGAGCTCTTGACATCGCACTGAATTCTGAAATTTAGGGGAAATCCCCACAGAACACTTTTTTGCTGCTTAAGTGCAAAGTGAAGCCTTACATTCCTCTGGGAAGCTGACCCCTCTGCCCCCTTTAGCTAAGCTTCTCTAGGCCTGCCATGATGTTGCAAGGCACTACTGATGATAAAAGGCCTCTCTAATGTTCCTTTCAGACTCTCAATGAGAAAATCACCGACAAAGAAACTGTTTCCGAAACAGACATGAAAGGAAGCAATTTAAAAAGGTGAGATGTGTGCAGCTTCTAAGTTTTGCTTCTTCCTTCAACTCTTCACCATCTGGAAAACAGTCAGCCGGCTCCTCTAGCCATACTCAAGCTTAACGATTGGTGAGAAAAGCACATTGAGGCCATGGGGTGCGGTAACATATGTTTTCCTTCTCTGTGTAAAACTGGTAGCTGGCAATACCTGATGCCACATTGGGGCAGAAAATATAGACTGCTTGGTTGTTTGCATGTGAGTCTATCTGTATAATTTACCAGCTTCCATACCTCTGCCTTCAGCAAGTGTAAATACACAAAATGCATATTACCATGGATCTATTTGACCCTCATTGCATCTTTCAGGGACAGAAGTAAATGGTGTGCATGCCCATATTTCTTATCATGTTTTTATTCTATTCCCTTGCTGAAAACACAAAACATGTTACCTTGATAATGGTATTGCCTTTTAATCACTGTATGCTATTATTTCCCCCCACCTGTCTTCCTTGTGTTCCCTGTAGGTGATTATTTAGGACAGGGGTAGGGATTTTGTGGCCACCCAGATGTTGTTAGGCTCCCAATGTCCATCAGCCCCAGTCAGCAAGGTTACTGGTCAGGGACAGTGTTAGAAACTGAGATATGAAAGCTAGGAGCTAAATGGCACCTTAAACCTAGGTTATAGGCACCATAATGGAGTGTCTAGGTGTGCTTTTTTATAACAAGAATACAAAGCTGAAAATGAATGAACTGCAACTAAAACCTTATGTTCATTTTTCACATGGTCTAGGCCTCATTTGAAGACTGCAAAAAACAACAACACCAAAGCCATACTTCCCCTGCCCGCCCCCCTGATATTCTTATGAGAGTCCCTTCTCTAGTCTTCAGAGAGTGGCTGGAAGTGGGGAGGCAGAAAAGGGTCCTCCTTTCCTACCAGGCAAAAATTCCTAGTGAGCCTGAGCAAAAGAGTACCCCATAGATTCTTTTAGGAGATTCTTAGTGCAAAATGTGGGGCATTGGACAATACTTAGTGCAAAATGTGGGGCATTGGACAATACTTAGTGCAAAATGTGGGACATTGGACAATACTTAGTGCAAAATGTGGGACATTGGACAATACTGGAGTGGGAAGTGGGACCTTCTGTTGAGCTTCACAGCAATTCTACTGCAAGAGAAGTGCTCTCTCTGTGTGGAGTCACGACACTCAGAGGCAATAAGAGCCTAGGACTAAAACTCTGTGCAAAGAATCACACTCCATGTAAGAGTGTGTGTGTGTGTGTGTGTGTGTGTGTGTATGAAACTGGATTAGGTAGCATTAATGTGAATGCAATGAACTCACCACAGTTACTCTCACTTCTGTTTTAGCAATGCACAGCCTTTTCCACACATGCATCAATTATGGATTTGGGGGTCATTTCCCAACATTATTTACCCTACTCATAACTTAGGGGATAATGGAGATAGTGGGGAATAGCAGAAGACATTAGCCTTTGTAATGTCAGAATGTCCAAGTGGAAGTTTGGAATGCAAAATTTGAAAGGCAGGTCTGCAGGCATCCATCTGTCTTCTGTCCATTCTGACATTATTGAAGGCATGCCTTCCATCCTATTTTTCTTGCTTTCTTGGTCATCTTAAGAGATGACTTGGAAAATAATAGGAGAATTGGCCATAATCTGTGTAGGAACCATGAAGCAGGAAAGTAGATATAGCCCGACCAGGAAAAAGCTTCTACTTAGGAAGGACAGAGCCTGGAGGTAGAAATAAGACACCTTCCCTAATAAATGTGCTTGCTCCCTTCTCTTTTCTATCCAGGACCAAGTCAGTCTCCTCAATGTCTGAATTTGAAAGTTTGCTTGATTGTTCTCCTTATCTTCCTGGCAAAACCAGTCCCGTCATCACAGACAACGTCTGCAGCAAAAAGGGCTCTCCAGCTACACAGGTGTTGCCTGACACTTTGAAGGACCCTGCAGGGTTTGCCCCCAATAACTGTGCCTATCTGAATAGTGAGCAGCCCACGCCAGAGAGCCTGACCACAGAGAAGCTGGATGTCTCGTCATGCAACTTCACCCAGACAAGCAGCTTCTCTGTGCAGGATCAGGCCCAGAAACATGTGCAGAGAAGCTACACTGCTCCCGACAAGACTGGGATCCGCATATATTATAGCCCACCGGTGGTACGCAGGTTGGAATCGCCCCTAGTACACAAGAGAGACGGGAAGATAATGGTTGAGCCTGGCTTCCTGTTCACCATGGCCAAGCCCAAGGAAGAATCGGACAGCTCCGAAAACATGTACAGCCGGTGGCTGTGCAACTTCTCCAAGCAGCACCGAGAGCTGCTTGACAGCAGTACTGTTAGCGAGAAAGCTGTGGCCCCTGTGCCCAGATTTCCGCCTTCCCTGCATGACCTTGAGATCTCCGGCAACATGAGCGATGACATGAAGGAGATCACCAACTGTGTCCGGCAAGCTATCCGCTCCAGCTCCCTGGAGAGAAAGGTTAAGAGCACTTCCAGCCAGACAGTGGGATTGGCCAGTGTTGGTACCCAGACTACCCAGTCTGTCAGCATCGGTCTGCAGACAGACATGCCCAGGGGCAGCATACACAGCAGCAAGAGCTGGTCCCCACGAAGCTCCTCCCTTATATCCGTTCGCAGCAAGCAGATCTCGACCTCTCTGGACAAAGTCCACTCCAGGATCGAACGGCCCTGTTGCTCCCCCAAGTACGGCTCTCCGAAACTCCAAAGAAGATCATCTTCTAAGCTGGAGAACTCCAAGGACCGAAGCCTGTGGAACCTCCATCAGACGAAACAGAATGGCTCAGCCTGGGCTCGTTCCACCACCACCAGAGACAGCCCAGTTCTCAGCAACATTAACGACGGCCTGTCCAGCTTGTTCAATGTTGTAGAGCATTCTGGGAGCACAGAGTCCATCTGGAAGCCAGGATGCCAGGAAAGCAAAGCCAAGCCAGAAACTCCTAAGTACGGGATAGTGCAGGAGTTTTTCCGGAATGTGTGTGGCAGAACTCAGAGCCCCACTTTGGCTCCAGAGAAAAAAGACCCGGTAGGAGGAGACAGCAGCAGCAGCAGCAGCAAGAAGCCAGAGCATTCCTCCTCAGTTGTGCTCCAGCAGTCTGAAAACGCCCCCAAGGTCCTTGACAAAAAGCCCTTGAAGCAGAGCTGCAGTGAGGAACCAAAGCTGTCCATCCCAGGCCAAGGTGGCAAGGACAGAGCCTTAAAGGAGCCAGACATCATCTCTGCTATTATTGCCAATGAGGTAGTGCTTGCTTGCTTTAAGACAGGGGTGGGAGACTTCAGGCCTGGGGACCAAATGTGGCCTTCCAGGCCTCTCTACCTGGCTCTCAGAACCAGAATATGCCCCTTGCTGACCCTTCTTCACACCCCAAGTGCTTCTGCATGGTTAAAATGTATCTGAACTCTGATAACCCCTTTTGTCTGCCTGGATAGAGGATGGTGTGTATGTGTATAGAAACTAGCCTATACAAAAGTATAATTTACATCAGTTGTTCCAACCAAAAGGTTCCCCACCGCTAACTTGCCCCTGCCTTCAGCCCTTCTGTGAGCTGAAATGTAGCATAGCAGTATCTCCTATCCACTGCAAACTTCAAGGGCCAGAAGCAAGGATGTCAACAACCGCCATCGTATATTGCTTTGGCCACCACTAAGCACTTAAAGATACAAGGGGTCAGGTTTGGTAAGTGGATGCATTGGGGACACACCCTGTTCTGAGTGTGAGACCGAGGGTGTTGGTAACTATCCACACCTTTTTGGCTCTATAGCTTCCTATTTGCAGATCATGAGTAGCTTATAGGATGGAATTCAACATCGTGCTATGTTGAATGTCCTACCACCACAAGCATTGCAGCTTGCCAGACAGAACAATCCCTCCTCTCCTCCCTTGTGTGCTGTTCTGGGGGTTCTGACCCTGACCCCAAATTCTGGGGGCATCATGGAAGGAGAGAGGGAAGCCCAATTGCACAAGCAGAATCCCTTTCTCAGGACTTAACGCTGACAGGACTCTGTAGGTGAATCTCACCCTAGAATTGCTTGTCCTGGTTTCTTGCAGTTTGTTTTTGCATTAATATGTAGGCAGATGATACAAATCTCCTCGACTGAATTGTAATCTAAAAGGTCACAGACATCATGAAATGAAGCAGACTTGGAAATCAAGTTGCACCTAAGCCAGGAACCTTTCTTGCAATGCATTCATATGGCTAAACAGTTCTGCTACATCAACAAGTTTTAGCTGTGCAATGGAACTTCCCTGCTCTCTCCTCTTCCTGTGTGTGCCATGTTCCAGAGGGTTGGGCTGTGTCAGCCCAGCTTACACAAGGCACAGGTAATCAGAAATGTCTTGCTCTAGAAAAATCCCAGTGGCACCAGTGGCAAACCTCCCTGTTCCATAACTAGGGTGCCACTACCAAAAAGACCCTCTCCCTGGTAATTACCTGCCTCACGTCATTCTGAGGGGGAACTCTAAGCAGGTACGTGTGGGAGAAGGCGATAACCTGGTCCTAAACTAAACTGTTGCTAGGCTTTTAATGATGCATTTCAGCTATCCGTCGTGCTTCAAATACATTATCTTCATATCATCCCTGTGAAGTCCTACTGCATTATCAACTCCATATTGCAGATTTGTTGCAGGGGGTGGGTCAGAGCATAATCGTATACCTTAACAAGGCCATGTAGGGAGTTTCTTGCTGGGGCGAGATTTGAACAAGGTTCATGTCCTTTAACCGTCACTCTGCGACAGATCTCAAGTTGCCCATTCTTTTTCACACGCTACCCTTTCCTTCTGTCTCTCTTTGCAGGACGTGGCCTGTGATTGCAGCTCCCAGTCGCTGACTTCCTGTTTTGCTCGGCCGTCGCGCTCAGCTGTCCGCCACTCCCCTTCCAGGTGCAAGCTGCACCCTTCTGATGGCAGCCGGGTAGAAGAGAAAGCAGGGCCTCTGAGTGAGTGAGAGGGCTGCGCTTGCTGCCGTGCTGATGGAAGAGCAACCTATGCGCTGGAACTGCCAGTCCCTCCGGCACCTCTGGGACTGGCTACTTCTGAGCCAGCTGCAGATGAGGGGCTCTGCTCTTAGATACCCAGGGTGACACCATGCATCTCCTGTCTCACCTTAGCTCAACAGAGATACCGGCAGCACAGAGGCTGTGCTACGTGGGCAGGGGACAGAGTGGGAGAGTCTTGCTAGAGGTGTGGTTTCTCGGTCACTGGAAACCTTTCTGTCCCTCCCCCCCTCAGTGGGAACATGACCTACAAGAGCTGGACGTTGCCAGAGTCTGGTGAAGCAGTCTGTGCTGTTTCCATGGCATTGGGTGTGTGTGTGAGAGAGAGAGAGAGTGTGTGTCGCCAGTTTGAGGAGATGCATCTCTCTTCTTTGTGAAAAAGGCATCACAGTGAGGGATTACGGAGGGCAGTATCAACAAAGCTGCTTGGCCCTCCCTTCCTTGGTCTAGGGGTGGGGAAGGAAAACAGCAGTCCTTCAGGAAACACTAGACAGCTGGTTTCAAAGCCTTAAGAACTCCTCTCAGAACAGCTGTACTATAGGATTTCTCCAGAACGAGGCATTCAATATGGTGTACAGAGAAAGAGGGCGGGGGGAGGGTGCTAGCAAAATTGCCACCAGGAAATGCCACCATAGCATAAGTGCTCCGGGCCGTTGTGTACAAGTAGATTGGAAAAGCCCTGGATTTGCTCTGCAACCATATTTGCATGGATAGTTTTTCCCAGGTGTGCCCAGCATAAAATACCAGCACTGGGCCATGCACCCAGCCTGCACTGTGGTGCACAGTATGGTCTTTTCAGAGTGCTGACACTCTTGATAAAACAAGAGTACGGTTTCGCACTACCGGTTCTCCTGCACCTGACCTGTGGGAAACAGCTGTGCAAGCATGGTCTGTGTTGCCTTCCTGTCCATGTGCATAAAACTTCCCATGATTACTGAAATGCATCAGTAGACCTGGACTATTTCTTCTTCAGGCCTCTGATGCCATCTCCATGGCTCAGAACAATTGTTGCTTTGTATCAGCCTCTGTGCTTGGCTGCTGTGGTGCAGTTGAGCACCAGGAGTTCACAGAAAGAGTATGCTGAGTCCTCCATGTCTACAATTCCAGTCTGTTTCCATTTCTCCGTACCCCACACAATGGGTAGCTGTAGCTATTCCTAAGGAGAGTTGCTTCTGTCATTTGCTGTTGCTTGTTTTTCAACTGGAAATCTCAAAACCCTTTGTGATCAACTTGCCTCTGTAATAATAGTTTAACAGAGCCCATAGAATGAAAATACAGATGAGACAGTGAATGGGTAGAAGAGGTACCATCTTTTCAGTGCTGCAGAACATTCCAAGTTCCACGGGAGGCAGGGGGTTGTGTGCCTGCTGCATATCTCAGGGCAGAGCTTCTCCTATGTCACACTCTCCAATGGTTGCTGCCAGTGCTCTACTAAATATTTTGATGGTTGCTAGTTCCTGTGAGTCAACCCTGTTCTAGAGAAAAGGTATTAATGGGGATCCTCCAGCATCCAGTGTAGTGCATTATCTGCTCATACAAACAACTTTCAGGGCTCCAGCAAAGGATCTCTCTTTTCATTGACTCTTCTGCTTTGCTGAGGGATTTGGGGAGCAGGCAGGTTTTGCTGCTCCCCACCTCCAGATTCAGTAGCACAGATTTGTGTGTATTGCAACACTTCTGCAGGGATGTGATCTGAAAGGTAGGAAAATATGCGAGAGCAAGCCTTGGCTTCCTTGGAAGTACCCTTCTAAAGACAGCTGGCTCTTCAGGAACTGTACCACTTGAGAATGCAGCTGGGGGATCAGAAGTTAGAGTGGTTGTCCATGTAAAAGAGAAAAAGCAACTCAAATCTCCCAGCGGATAGAAAACTTGAATGTCAGGCAGAATATTCAACTAGAACACACTCTACCTCTGACATGTCCGCTTTCCACAGGCAGGACACATGATGTGAGCAATTGTTTAAACTAGCCACATCACCCACTCGTGAAGTGGTATAATCACATGGAAGGGCTGTGTACTATGTGGCTTTTAGTTTTTGTTTAAAAATATACATCAGCCTTCAGAGATGATTCGGGAGGAATATTCTTTAGAGGTGCAGTAGAACCTGACTGATCCATATCAGAAGCTCAGTGGGTCAGTTTTTTTGTTGTTATTATTATAAAACAGCAGGTCATCCTTATAGTCTGCAGAGAAGATTATCACAGCCGCCTCTATCAGAGAGATTAAAAAAGAGGCTTGGAAAGCTGAAATGAACATGAAGCTTCTTAAACCCACAAATCTTTGCAAGCAGGCAACATTTTTAAAAAAAAAAAAAAAATCTTCTGAAACCTGCATGCATTTTGGCTGACTTTCAATTGATACCTTGCAAGTCATAATTTTTAATTTGTATTTTTAATCTGAGTTTTAGGTTTTTGTCATATGTGTGATAAAATTCAGAAGTTCAATTCATTATGTAGCTAATTAGTAATGCAGCAATGTAAATGTCTGTGACATCATATTATTTAAAATAACTTGCAAAACAGGAAAAACATTGTTTTTTATTTTTTGTAAACTTTTGACATGTTTACAACTGAAGAGACCATAGACATGGCTTGGTGTACTTTGTGCTAATTTTTTTCCCTTCTAAATTCTGCACCAAGTTAAGCTGAATTTTGCAGTGAATAAATTCTGCTGACTATATTTGCTTATTTTTGCCTACTATTATTCTGCTTCTCCAAGGCATGGAGAGGGGCAAAGGTCTGGGCAGAACAGGGTGACTTCACCCTGGCACCTGGAGATCCGGCTCAGCCCCTTAGCCTCTGCTCCTCAGAATTAACTAAGACCACTCATCCCATTTCTCATATACTTTCATGCACATCCTTGCTTTAAGGACTAGAGTGGCCCTCATATGAGCTAGAACTGAGAGGTTTTGCTGTTGCAATCTCTCCCCATCTCCAACGAGGAATATTTCTGATTGATTGGTCTCAAATATTTGCAGCTCACTTATCACTAACATATCGTAGTCAATCTGCCTTGGTCCTTCCACTGAATCTTCTTCAACTGTAAGCTCTATTGTTTCTTTACAAAAACATTAGCTGAAAGAGACCAAGAAGCCATTCATAAAATGGTATTTGAGGAATGAATGATTCCTCTGGGAATCATGTCTTGAGTGCCTCTTACTCTACAGAAAACTGCTGCTTGCTTTCTCATCAAGTGATGGGCACCTGATCCTCCTACAGCCTTCCTTGTCCTGAAGTGCATGTCTATTATGTTTGTTATTAAAGGTCCATGAGTCGGATTCAGCTAGCCCATTCTGCCACCGGAAGCCAGTGCAAGGACTCCCACTAGCACATTGGGGCTTCTCCCTTCTCTTCTCCCCCCCCCCCCATGCCTTCCTCCAGATCTGCTCTGCAAGGTCAGTGCAGTGTACAGTGGGAGGAAAGTGGAGATTATTCTGTCGGGCAATAAATGCTTGTGCTGATGGATTTACCTCCATTGTGCTGTATTGAATTCTACCCCATGTTCCTATTTTTAGCAACAGAGATGCTTCAGGGGGACCTGCAACTTCATCTACCTGAGTTCTTTGTGCTTGCTTTCAAAGATGCGCACATAGGATTGCAGCCGAAGGGAGACATAACAGTTTCACTCCCCATAGCGTTGCTCTCCAAGATGTCTCTGTTTGGTTTACATTAGAAGCAGGAAAAGCAAAACAACATCAGGGCTACATAACAGAAGCTTTGGTATTCCCTGCAGCCAATTGATCAGTTTAGTATACTTTTTTCCTGTGCTTTGGGCACCTTCAGAATGTATTAGCTAGTGATGTTAAACTAAATCCTGGCAAAGGCTCATTGAAAGCATCTCTCTGCTTCCTGTTTTGATGCAGCAACAGGCTATGTTGAGCACTGGCCAAGGGACAGAGAAACCAATGTAACTTTAAATCCTTGATCTCCGAAGGAGGTTCTTTAAATACTGCTATTCTCTAAATTTGGGAGCAGGGAGCTAGGTGAGGCAGGCAGAAGATGAGCTAAAATAAAAATACCTATTGGATTATGAGATTGCAGGTGCAAAGCCGGGGGCACTGTCCTTGTATGACAGTCTGTGGATCTGCTGATTGTGTTTCACGGGGATACTTAGCTCATTCTCGGGGGAGAAAATCAGCCCTGACGTCTAATATGGAGCTGGTGAAAAATTATTTCAGGGGCCTGGAGGAGGCTGGAAGCAACTCTGTGGAATGCCGTCAGACATTCCCAGCCTAAGAACCTGTATGCTGGTAATTGCCTGGATATACTTGCTTGGCTTAACAGACAGGCTGCTAACACTGCCTTGGCAGAGCAAAGGAAAAAAAGGGCCAGCACCACATTGCCAGGTATAGGATTTTCTTGAAGCCAGTTCCTGCATTACTTGAACGGCATTCACTTGCAAAAGTGCAAGGGCCTTCCACATTCCCTTTCAGACAAAATTGCAGGGAATCTGAATCCCAAGGCATTATTGCTTCTGTAAGCAAGCACATTTAAAGTGACATATGGATTGACTCTTGGTAAGCACTGCAAGTCAAAATCAAAATAGTGTGCAGCTAATGAAAGACAATGGGGCAAAATACACAAGGAATGGAGTCGGGCAGGAGCTGCAACAAGCACATTATAGCCCCCCACCCCCGATAATGTGGGACTCACCTTATTCACTCTCAGGGCTGTGGGCTCAGAAGGTTACTTATTCAGCACAGCCGATTTAGCATTGATTCCTGTGAACTGCTGCAGCCTGTTCCTAGGTGGCTGAGCTGCTTCCTTTTGGCAGGCCAGCAAGATCCATGCAAATATCACATCTGTGGCCTTGTTCTCTGTCTCCATCCAACTGTGTGAGTGTTTCAGTTACCACTAGCAAACGCAGAGCTTGTAGCAACTAGGCTGCGCCGTCGCCACCAAGCGCCTTACTGTGCCAGGGGAACGGAGATGGTCTGCCTTGCTCTTGCTATCTTCCACATACAGAGCTGGGCAGAAGCTGGGTCTATTCTCATCAATAGAGCAGAAGTGCAAAGCAGACACTGGCAGCTGTCCGGCTCAGGGCTGGGCAGGATTTTCTGGGGCAGCCCCTTTCTATTCCTTGCATGAGTTTGTAAAATGGGGTGGGCAGGGAGTGGGGGTTAAAACATGCTTGCTAACTCCTGGTGTAAATACTTCCTTTTGAGATGGTTTTTAGCATTTTCATTGGGAACTCCTTTTTTAAAAAGAATCTTCTACTTTTTGGATTGTGATTCCCACCCCCCCATTTTGACAAAAATGCCTTTTAATTATTTGTATATTCTTAAAAGTTTGTCTTACTCTGTAAATAACTGTGCTGGATATTTCTTGAGTATTGGAGTTTATGGATCCTGAGACACTTTGTCATTAGCAAGTAGCAGCTCTTGCCCCCAGGCAAGATAAAACTTGCAGCGTCCCCTTTGCCAATAATGCTCCAATCAGCAACATGTCTCCATGCCCACAGCAGTTGGGCTTTACCTTGGCAAGGTTGGTGTGGAAGGCTTGTGACTGAGCACATCCTGAGATGTGGACAGAGGGTGCAATCTGATCCACAGCTTTGAAGGAATCTCAGCAGAAACTGGGCCACCCTGATCAACATCCCTAGGGGAATGGCTGTTGTAAAAATTGATCCATCCAAATTTTACAGGAGCTAATTCAACTACTAAGTTTCCTACGCTCACAACTGGTTAAGTTGGTCGTGTCCTGTTTTCTAGTCCCCACTGTCTCCAAGGAAGTCCGTGCGTAGCTGAGGGTCTTAGTCTTCCTCCATTCCCATGCATCCCATGTGTGCTCTCAGCCCATGCAAAACCCTGCAGCACTTAATGTACAGCTGGATTATTAGTTATTGCCAGTTCAATTCATGCTGAAATCTCTGTCCATCACCCCTTGCTCTCATGCTTCCTGCAGGGATCCTAGCTCTGTGCATGCGCAATTACTTTGAACTGAGTTGTGTGCATCAGAGCACTTGCGTATGGTCTGAAGGCAGTTGAAGGCCACAATCTTGCTGAAGCTAAGCAGGTCTGGATGTGGTCAGTGCATGGATGGGTGACCATCTCCAAACCCCCATGTATGTATGCCACCTTGGGAGGGGTGTCTGATGATGGGTGAAAGGTGGCATATAGATGCAAGAAAAAAATAATTCTTATAGAAAGGATTCTCAGGAGGCTGCAATTCTGAGTGTCAAATAAATAGGAGAGATACTTAACCCTTTCCATTTCAGCTGTCTTCCTGCTCAGAACTGCCTCCTTGCTTTTCCTCATGAGCAGTTCCAGATACAAGGATATTTTGAGCAGAGCAGCAAAATCCACAGTGAAAGGTTTGAGTTTCTTCTCCCGCAACTCTGCAAAAAATTGCAACTGTCTGAAGGTGTTTTTTGGGGGGACACTTTACATATAATTTTTCATTTGCCCATGACACTGGCTTTTGTCAGTAGGGGAGGAGGGGGTCAGGGGTCTGTCTGAAAAAGCTCTGCTTGCCATTTTCTCTTGCTTCTGCTAGAAAGCTGGTTTGCAACCATTTCTTCCCAAACTGAGGCAGTCTTCCCGCAGATACCTGCCAACTCTTTTTATCTGTTCTGTCACCTCTTTTGCTCACTCTGCAACCCCCCAGCCCAACTCACAGGTGAAAACAAAACTTCTCCACCCTACACACAATTATTATATGGAATTCTCTGTCCCAGTGTGTGCTGATGGCCACTGTTTAGCTTCAAAAGGCAATTAAATGAATTTGTTAATGGGGATCTTTATATCAATGACCGTTAGCCATAATGGAACGCCCATGTGTAGATGCACTATGTCACTGAATACCAGTTGCTGAAAGGAAATGGGAGGGGGGAGCTGTTGCCTTCACCCCCTGCTTATGGGCATCCCATAATTATCTGGCTAGCCACTGTGGGAAACAGCACTGGTTTAAAAACTGTGGGAAACAGCACTGGTTTGTCTGATCCAGCTGGTCTCTTGTGAGTAAAAGGAAAAATAAATGGCACCTTAGAAAGAGCGGAGTGTTGAAGGCTTCTTAAGTCATCACCACTACAACTCTTTACACATAAGCAGCTTCCCATATGAGACTGAGGCAATAAATTAATTGTGTGAGGACTTTGCCGCTTCAACAGTCTGGGGCCGAGTACACACAATAAATTTCCCAAGTCTGAAAGGGCCGTAGATGCCTGTATTATGCACACTTATCTGCCCCCTTTCCCATCCTGCCATAGTAAAATGGGTTCGCCGGATTTTTGAAGCACAACAAAACCAATTCGAACAGAGATCACAGGAAGTGGCTACTACTAAACCATAGTTCAGCACTGTGCCCATAAACAGCAGCGAGTCTCAGGCTCAAGGGCTCCTGCTTCCTCTCCCGTGTTCAGCCACGAGGAGACAGAAAACTTTCACTTTCATTTTTAGCTAACCAACATTACTCATTATGTCTGAACTGAGAACTGTGGTTTGTGTTAACTGTGATGTAGGGAAACAAGCTAGGATAGGTAACTGTGGTTTGAAGACAGCTTATTTCCCTAAATCATAATTAACGTGAGGCACGGTTTGTCCAGGTTCGGACAGAACAACCAGTTTGTTGACAATGGAAAGGAAAGCTTTCAGTCTCCTTGGGCAACTGCAGCCGGGGAGGAGCTCACTGCTACTCATGTACGTAGCACTGAACAGTGCGATAATAAGACCAGTGTGTGTACTGAAGGGCACAATAATCACATACAAAACTAGAAGAGGAACTTTTCCATATTACAATACTATTAATCAGTCGGGTGGGTGTGCATCTAGGTGACCTACTGACATTGGGTGGGTTTTTTCTCCTCTGGAATTTCATCATGGCACTACTGTTGAACACTGGTCCTAAATATAGCTAACCACAAGCAGACCATACCCTAAGCTTTGTGCCTCCTGCTGGTAGAACATGGAGCACTTGCAGCTGTCTGGCTTTTATAGGGAAATCCTCCCCTCTCGCCTAATAAAAGGGAGTCAAGTGACAACAGGTGCTCACACTTTATCATGTTGCCACCTTAGAGCTTAGAAGTGGTCAGGCTATGGCCAAACTCCTGTTACAACCATCCCCATTCCCATTCCCTAAAAAGAATAAAGGCAAGGGGGTCTGTCATGTGAGGGAAGAATTCCTAGAGCCTCAAGTGGAAACAAGAGTCTATCCTAGCTTTCAGACTAGACTTTTAAGGAGAGGCATTTGTCCTCTTACCCTGTTCACTTTCCTATTCATACCCAGTTTAAACACGTTTCTGGCATCTTTTCAAGACAAACTGATGCACACAACACTGTATACATAGTGCCATGATATGACTGCTTTTGCTGCCCCTTTCAGGTGTATGCCAGGGATCCATGGCCCGGGTTTACATCTTACCTATGCTAAATGCCTAAGTGACTGGTGCCCCTGTTTAAACAGTGATGTCTGTCTAGTGGAATGCCATGTGGGTAAACTCTTGTGTCGTCGTTTTTAATGTGTTGTCATCGTGTTTCAACCAGGTCCCATTCCCTTGGATTTTGCAATATCCCTTCACAGATTTTCAAACACTTTCCCCCCCTTTTGCCTTCATTGCATTACCAAGCACTGAGTCTTGGCCTCAGTTGTTCTGCTGGCCTTTTCTTGCAATGTTTTGCTTTAATTGTACCCACTCTGCTTTGGCAGGTGCCTCTTCCTTTGTTTTCACCTCCTTGTTTGCAGTGGAGCTTTCCTTCCATTCTTGATGTTGCTTCTCTTCTTTTGTTTGATCATTTAATCTTTATTTGCCTTTGCCAACCTGGTGCCCTCTAGATGTTTTCAACTCCCATCTTCCCCCTAGCCAGCATGGCTGTGGCTGGAGGAAGTTGTAGTCCAAAACACCTGGAAGGCACCAGGTTGGCAAAGGTTGCTGTAGCCCTCTTCCACTTCCCTAAAGTTTTATGTTCCTTGGCATGACGTCCCATTGGCACTCCTCATCTCCACCATAAGCACCACTGTGCTGTCTCAGGGCTGATTCAAATCACTACATTTCACCACACGATCATGTACATGTAAACTGACTCTCTGATTGTGGCTGCATTTTTAGCACACAGCTTCAGGGGGGAATTCAGCAGTGTGAACAGAGCTCTGTAGTCCCCAGCAATGTATATGTCTAATTTTTATTTCACATACACATTTCAATGGTCCAGTTTTATTATTTTAATCCTCGTATGTTATGTATCACATTCTTCCCTCTGTATCTTCCTGAATTGGTCCTGGATCCACCCCCTCTTCTTTTTCTTCCTGATAATCACCACTTGCTCCTTTGTCTTACCATTCAACTTTCTTTTTCTGTTGCTGCTTCTCTTTTCTTCAGCCCTTTGTTCCTCTTTGCAACTTTTTATTTAGCATTTTCCTTCCACCTCATATGCCTTCCATCCATTATTGCTTGACCACCAATCATGGTCCTTGGCTTTAAAATCATTGTTCCCTGGAAGGCTGAATCATTCCTAATTGGTTTGTGTTTCTTTCAAGTATACACCTGTAAATCTGCTCCATCCATTTCCCACATGAAACATGGTGGATCCCCAACCCTTCCAAAAATCTGCACCAATTCTATCTATCTATCATCTATCTATCTATCATCTATCTATCTATCATCTATCTATCTATCTATCATCTATCATCTATCTATCTATCTATCATCTATCATCTATCTATCTTATCTATCTATCTATCTATCATCTATCATCTATCTATCTTATCTATCTTATCTATCTATCTATCATCTATCATCTATCTATCTATCTATCTATCTATCTATCATCTATCATCTATCTATCTATCTATCTATCTATCTATCTATCTATCTATCATCTACCTATCATCTTTTATGAAGTAGTCCAAGGGCTGATTTTTGCTCATTTTTCTCCTTCTTTTTAAACAGGTCGTAGCCACCCAGAGCAACTTGTGCCATACACATTTAAAACTGAGCTACAAGTGTCCCTGGGAGCATTGGTACATAATAAGAAGTTATCCCTCCCAGGGAGATGGTATGAGGGAAAACATGGCTGCTGCCATAGGGGTAGCCATTTTTTGTTTTGCACAATGGGTCCATGAGTGCTGTTGTGCTTTTTCCTCCTTAACAGTCTCCCTGGAAAGGATGGCACATCATCACATCCCCGTTCTCCCAGGGACATTTGCTGCTCCATTTACAACATGTACAGCCAGGGCCATGCTTTCTAGCTACTCCAAGTGCCCATTACCAGTTAAAAATAATGTGCAAAGCCAGGCAGAAGAGCACCTTGTGGAATTTGGTAAAGGTGTAGAATCCAAAGCAGACCACATTCCAATCTGCATATTGGTGCAGATAAGCTGAGTTGTCTTTAGATTTCAGAACCACCAAATTCTTCAAGCATCACAACTCCCAGTTGTATTCCAGAGTCTGACAACTACTTAATCTTCTGCTCTCCTTGTTTTTGTCCTTTTCAGATCCTACTGAGCCACCATAATTGCTCATCGGGAAATGTATTTTGGCTTGTTGACATTTTCACCTTTGATGCTTGCTTGCTTGCTTACTCCACATTTTCAGAAAGCATGTTGTGCTTCCCCATCTCCTTCAACAATTCCATTACTCCTTCCTTGCACTTGATCATTTCTTCTCATTGTTTTGACTTCAACTTCTGCATTGCATACAGTGCATGGCTTTCATGCCTCTTTCTTTCACAGTGTTCACCAGTCATTCACTTTGTGCTTCCCTGTCTCCTTGTTCTCATCCCAGTTTCCCTCTGCCCATCACATGCTTTCATGCTCCTCAATTTAATTTCAGTCCAGAGGCTTTGGCAGTCCTGAATTGTCTCCCCCCCTTGCCCTTCTCTTCCATCTGCTCCCTCCCTGAGTACATTCCCAACCCTTCCTCAAATGCCTTCCTTTTTTGTCTTTCTTGTTGTTCATTTCATTTATCAGTCACTTTCAACTCCCCTTGAGTCATTTATCTTTCTCACATTCTTGTGGTTACTCCCATCTTTCCTCTCTTTATCCTTCCAAATACCCCACCCCCCAGGCCCTTTACTGCTTTCAACACTTCTATCCTGCTTTTTTCTCTGAGCATCTTCCATGCACACAACTTCTATACTTCTTCAGTCATGTATCTCCGTTTCCCTTCTGTGCTTTTCCACTGTCCTGCTTTAACCCTGGCTTCCCCAGTCCCACATTGCTCCCTGATTTTTTTCGACTTATACTAGTCCCCTTGTTCATATTCAGATGCTCTTGTATCTCTTCTTTCTGCATTTCTTATTTGGTCCACCATCTCTTTACTGCTCTGTGATGCTGGTGATTGTGCTCCTTCAGTTTCATTAGTAGTGAACACACACAAACACACACTTATCATTCCCTTTTGTCCATGTGTGCACCCCTCCACTTTCCTCTTCTTATTTCAGATATTACACATTTCTGTTATTCCAGGGATACGGTTTCTCTCTAAAATTAGCCTGTAGTGGTACTATTCCATATTTCCCATCACTCCTTTGACAGCTTTGACTAGCAGGCAATTCCCTCCCCTCCAAGTTCTTAATTTCTCTTCTTTTCCTGATTTCCTGGCTTCAGCTCAAAAGAAGCTCTGATCAAAATAGCACGCCACTTTCATTACACTGCAGGGTAGATTTAACAGTCATCCATATCAGGCACTCCTTGTGCTGTGCAATAGGGGAGGCATTTATTGCACACTCCCACTGCATAAAGGGTTGTCTTGTTATGCATTGCACCACTCTGTAAATTATCCTTTGTCCATATTCCGGTGTAGGAGGTAGCCATTTCTTCCTGGAAAGCCACATTCCAAAAATATGTCTTCAGTGCTAACACAAAATAGCTGATATTTTAGCTTTTGTACTAGGGGCGCATGTCCAAGGAGAAAAAACATGCCCCATCAAGTATGAAGGGCGTACACATGCAAAGTTTGGTATGTGTCTCTTAACAAAAATCAAACGTGTCTTCAGTTCTTTCCAGCTCCTGTTACAGAGTTGTTTTCTTTAAAAAGAGGACACCTAATCTAACATTCTGGAAACAATTGGGCTGTTTGTGCTGTTAAGGTTAGGATGCAGCTCATGCTTATGGTTTCTTTATGATTCCCAGCTAAGATCTGCTGGATCAGACCAAAGGCCTAACATTCTGCCTATGGGAAGTCTGCAAGCAGGACATGGGCACAACAACTCTCCCCTACTCGTGTTCCCAGGCACTGGTATTCTGAAGCATCCTTCCTACAGTACTGGTAGCTGTTAATATTCTTAGATCTGTTTGATCCCCTTTTAAAGCTGTAACAGAGCTCCCTCTACCTGGTTGATAGTACCATGAGCACAAATACTCACAAATCCACAATAAGAAGGGCCTCCAAATTAGTGGCCATCATTACACTTTGTGGTAGTGAGTTCCATTGTTTGCACGGTGTCTGGATGCCACCTCCAAAATTCTAGCTCTTCAGTTTGGAAGAGAAACCATTTCCACTATTGCTGTGATCCATGCTGTTATAGTCCAGAGATTCAAATTGGCCCTCCTGGTAGTTGCACCTTCTTGTTATGTTCTGACCTAGTTTTGTGTGAAGATGGCAACCATGTGCCCAGTCAACTAATGCCTTCGCTTGCCAAGAGGATTGTAAATATTCACTTTGGATTGGGGCATGTCTTGACCGTTGTTTTTGGCAAAGGGTTTCTGTGGGAGGCTGTTTCTCCAATCTTTAGGTTGAAAAGGTTCTGTCTGGTCAATTTCTTCAATGTCCACAAGCTGGATTTTTAAAAAAAACACAAAACAAAACAACTCCAAGTTCTCAAACACTTGTAAATGGTCTCGGGGCGTTTTACACTGAATTGTTGTAGAAAATGAGAGTCTAAAATCTGTTGAAAGAGCCATTAAAAAAAACTCTATTAAAAAAAACCTGTCTCCATTTTGTCATTTTACTTCAGTAGTCATTATGTTGTTGCTTTCAACCTCAAGTCTGACATCTGGTGTCATTGTGGTACCTTTAGGAGTCTTATCACTCATACATGAAAGAAAGAGGTAGAATACCCAGGAAATATCACTGCTGTAGTAACTGTTATATGGAGTCCCACACAGACATTATTTTTTAGAGACATCCTCTGTGATTCAGAAGGACTCACTTAGGTCTCTTCACCAGTGTTGTTCTACGGCGAACAAAGCTATAGAGAAAATGTCAACATATAGGTTGGCACAGTACAGAGCCAAATTCACTAAACCAGGCAAATTTACCTGCGGTGAAGCTGTTTTTAAATTATATATTAATGTTTTATTATCACTTTAAGCATTTGGAACAGCAACCTATGCTTTTCTAAAAAGAAGTATGTGCTAAGAAATCTTGCAACAAATCTCACTATTTCTGGTTTACAAAATGCGTGCATGGAGTAGTAGGAAAAAAATATTTATTGCTTTAGCACTGCTCTCAGTCTACTAGCAAAGTAGGAAATAATGAGCTACTGCTGTGGCTGGGAGCAACTACATATAACAATCTTGCATCCTACCTCACGGTTCTTTAAAAATGGTTGGAGTCTGATCCTCTCCTTCCTTCAAGGCAGCATAGGCAGTTTGTATTCTTTCCAGGTAACAAAGGAGAAAAATAAAAGGTAAGCACACCTGCTGCAGATAGTCACTTTGCTCCTGGCTCTCTGCATCTGTTGCAAGATGCAAAGAATGGACTCAACTGCTCTTTGTTTGCCAGCAAAAAGAACAGGGTGGTGGCCAGACTGCTCTTGCTGGGCAAGGAGCTCCACAGTGTGGATGCAAACATGGAAAAGGCTCTGCTTCCAGCATTCAGCGGTGCAACCTTGAAAGCTGGAATCCAAAGTGGAGTCTCCTCAGTGGACCTCATTGAATGGTAAGGAATATGTGAAAGATGGCTCTTTAAGGTGAAATATGGAGAAATATGGTATCCTAGGGAAACCACTTGCCTATCAAAAAGATGACACTGATTTGAATAAGTTCATTCATAAGTTAGATGTAAATTTGGAAATAATTACTATAATTTAAGTAGAGATACAATGCATCTCCGTGGGTGGCACTGAAGTCTGCCATCCTGCTGCTAAATGCTGATGGGCAACTTTAAGACCTCTCCCGCTTTCCCTTCCTGTGTTTCTTGTAAACCTAATGTGGACTGGACACCCCTTCAGATAGAAGACTGTCCTCTGTAAAGTTGAATAAGTGGCCACTCTGTTCTTTGCAGCCTGTTCAGCTTAAAAGGTGAGCCAAAGAAATTGGCACCAGCTGCAGCTTATGGGCCAAGGGCTGCCCCACACAGAGGGCCTTTCAATAATCCAAGCAGGATTGTTTTGCCATTGGACTACTTATTATGTCCCAGCTCTCTGGGCAAAATTTGTATAGGTCCTTAATCTCAGCATTGTGCTGGGAGGCAGAGTGGCCAAACACTAGATAGTTTATTTTAATTGGAACCATTTAGAAACTGGATCCGGGGAAGGAATTTCCACAAGTGCCCTGGGCTGCTGCTTCCAATATAGATGATTAGTACAAGTAAAGTATATTCACCCCCAACCCAGAGGAAGATGCACATACTTGTATCTAATCTAAATCACTAATGCAGCAGTTGCAAAATGGAACAGTTTGACTATAGATGAGGATTACTCCACAGGAAGAACTATGAATGGGTAGAATTGTTTATTTTTAATGAACAAAAGCTCTTCAGAGTAGCAAGACAATGGCTAAAATGCTGAACATGCTGAGAAGTGTTCAAACAAACCTACGAAGGGAACATCCCGGTAAGAAAGTTCCTGTTTAATGGGAGTTTTTCACATGACAATAAAAAATGATGCAAGTTCTACAGAACTTACATGAATATTCCTTTTTAAAAAGCAGCAGCAAGCCCTGGTATGCATGATACATATAAAGTGCATGCCTTTCTCCAAAAAATTGGGGCAACTGTAGTTTGCTCCTCACAGCTACAGTTCCCAGGAGTCTTTGGGGGAAAGTAAGGGGATTTAAATCTGCCTTAAATGTATGGTGTGTGTAATCTTAAATCCCCATACAGCACTGAAGATCCAGAAAAGCAACTTCAGTCCACCCAAAAGGGTTGTCACTTGCCTCCCAGCCTGGTATGGCCAGTGAATGAAGCTCTGTGGTGAGAGCATCCCTTTGAGAGGAATACCTAGATAAACAATAGAAGGGAGTAGCTCCTGCCCTCTGACCTGCAGTATATTGTAAGGGTTTGTGGTCAGTAATTTGACAGTGGGAGTGGGGCAGTATTTCCACCAGGGGAAATCCAGGGGAAGCCCCGTATCGGCAAGAGCCACACATGAACCTGCTGGGAGGGAGGCTGTAGGGGCTTCGGCATCCCCACACAACTGGGCCAGGCGCCGCAGATTATTGTTAGATTATTGTTAGGGAAGCAGCAACACCTCCCTATCAATTCATTCAGGCGGCTGCATTAGCAGTGGGTGGGCGCAATTTTTAAAAGCCACAACTCCACAGGGATTTTCAGCTCTCCTGCCCCCCCATCCCCTTCCATTTCTCCTTTGCTCCTGTTTCCATAGAAGCCACCAAATCTGTTTCCATAGAAACAGAGGTGATTGTTTTGGATTCAGCTGCAATGAAAACAAATGTGGGGAACCTGACAGAGCTGAAAAGGCGATGGCGAGCAGGCAGCGGAGGAGAAAATCCAAAAGAGAGGCGCAGGGTAGGCCAGCCTGAGGAAACGGAGCTGGAACTGGAATGGACAGTGGGAAGAAGAGCGAAGGGGTGCAGAATAATGAGGGGGCCTCTATACCTAACAGCTGCCTTGTTTGACCTGCTATATTTTGACAGGGGTTAGGTTAGGGTGGCCAGAATAATTGTGAGGTTTTAGCACAGCATGGTACAGGAGAGCAAGAGTACAGGCCTGGGACATGCAGCTGGTGGAGGCCCATCACTGCCCCACTAACCTCAGCCTCCCCTCCACCACCTCCCACCGGCCTGCTGCCCTATTTGCAACCAGTTCAGGGGGTGGCACTGCCTGTCAGCTTCCTCCTCTCCAGACTCAGTGTTGCCCCTGTGTAACTCAGCAGGAAGTATGAGAGGGACAAAACTAAAATTAGTTTACAGTGGTACCTCAGGTTACATACGCTTCAGGTTACAGACTCTGCTAACCCAGAAATAGTACCTCGGGTTAAGAACTTTGCTTCAGGATGAGAACAGAAATCGTGCTCTGGTGGCGCGGCGGCAGCAGGAGGCCCCATTAGCTAAAGTGGTGCTTCAGGTTAAGAACAGTTTCAAGTTAAGAACGGACCTCCGGAACGAATTAAGTTCTTAACCAGAGGCACCACTGTCATTGGCTCTGGCACCACCTCCTCGCCTTCTACCCTTCCTGTCTCCACCAGCACTAGTCACCACTGTGTACAATCCTTCCTTCCTTCCTTCCTTCCTTCCTTCCTTCCTTCCTTCCTTCCTCTCTTTCTTTCTTTCTTTCTTTCTTTCTCCCCACCCCAACTCTTTTTCTTTTTCTTTCCCTGCAATCTGACAGCTGTTCCTGACTCAGTTTATGGCAAATGGGACTCTTCTGGCTTGATCAGCAAGAGATATAATAATAATAATAATAATAATAATAATAATAATAATAATAATAATGTATGTTGTTTTGTGCACCAGCCCAAGCCATCTTAGTGGGGGCTAAGAAATGGCATGCAGATTTTTAGTTCTCTTTGTGAATGGGTCAGGAGACACATTTGCCATAAACGGGGAGTGCAAAGTTTGTGTCAGCAGATCTGTTCCTTGGCCCAAGCCAGTAATCACAGATAGTCCATTCCATGACTTATACTAGACTAGAGAGGACAGAGGAATATTCTAGAATGAAGATATGGAAGTCTGGTTGTCGCTCTGTGTGTATATGTGTGTGTGTGTGTGTGTGTGTGTGTGTGTGTGTTATTTAAAGCATTTTTAATGCTTTTCAGGAGAAAAGGCTCACAAGAGTGGCTTATGTAAGAGCAAGGAAAATGAAGTCCATGCCTGAAAGCTAACCATCTAAAAGCCACAACACAAAAGGAAAAGGGGGTTAAGAGGGAGAGGAAAACTCGGGTCATGTCCTACAGCCATCTGTGTCAGAGTGCACAGGAACCAAGAGTTATTCTTCCTATTAGATTGCTAACTGGGACCAGACAAATGGAACACATCTCAGAAGCCTTGGAATAGCTTCACTCACTTCCAGTCTGTTGCCTGGCCAAGTTATTGATTATAACCTTCAAAGTCCTTCAAACAGTTTTTATATCAAAGACCATCATTTCCTACACAAACCTGCCAAGATCCACATTACAGGACCCTGAGTGGATCCTTGTAGCTGCAGGGAATTATCCAGGACAGGGCCTTTTCTATTGTATTTCCCACCTTTGGAACTCATTCCTCAGGAGAGCTCACTCATCTTTGCCTCTGTTACTTTTTCAGTGCCAAGTTAATATTTATTTTATTCATGAAGGCTTTTTAGGATGTGAGTTTGTTTCAAAGCCCTTCAGAATCTTTGCAGTGGTATAATAATCTCATCAAAGATTCATTTAGTATCAAAAACAATCACATAAACAAATCATTCTATGTGATATTACAAAGAATATTAGATGCTTATGTGCGGCAGTTGTTTGGTGTGGCAAAAGACTAAGTCTTACCCTGTTTGTATATCTAAACCAAATATAGATGTCCAGATAAACTTTGGGTTTAAATCTCAGAACAGCTACTCTTTTCTGCTGAACTGTGACCTTATGGGAGTTTTTTTTCCTAGGAAGCGCTGATACAGAATAAAGCTTGAAATGTGACCTTGACATAACCTAAAGGCCAAAATATAATATAAAATTACATACTTGAAAGGGTGAGCATTTCTGCACAGATGACATATGAAGCAACTGGCAGAAGACGTGGCTGTTTTTTTGATGTTGTTGCTCATGGCAAACAGATCGTTTGAATTGTTTGCCACAAGCGAAAGCTGCAATTTTGCATCTGGCCCAAAACCTGTGTGTAAATTTAGGGACAGCAAGATTCTGCTTACGGCTAATACATCTGTTCAATGTGAACTGCATAACTAACATAAAGTTGCCACACAGGGATGCCCTACCATCAGTTCAAGTTTGGGGAACCTTTCCCAGCCCAAGAAGAGGTGCATTGGCTTCTCGGTCACATGCCCAAGAAGGGCCAGAAGCAAAAATGGGAGGAGTGACAAATGTAAATTTTTGCCTTTGTTCTGTAGGCTATGTTCTACACACACACACCTACCTGTCCTCCATCCAAGACGGATGATCAGAGTTTAAATACACATCCCAGCAAGGCATAAACACCCTTGGGAGGTGTTAAGGACCATTCCTGGGGGAAGTGGGTGGGGCTGGGGAGGGCCTGGGAGCACACTAGGCCCCTGAGCCTGAGGTTCCCCACTCCTGCACTAGACCGAGGGAGGTGGCTACCTCAGGTGGCAAATGCCAGTGGTGCAGGTTTGATCCCTGCAAAGGACAGCTGCATATTCCTGCATTGCAGGTTGCTGGACAAGATGATCCTCACAGTTCCTTCCAACTCTATAATTCTATGAGATCTACACTGGCTCCCAGGACGTTTCCGAGCACAATTCAAAGTGTTGGTGCTGACCTTTAAAGCCCTAAACGGCCTCAGTCCAGTATACCTGAAGGAGCATCTCCACCCCCATTGTTCTGCCCGGACACTGAGGTCCAGTGCCGAGGGCCTTCTGGCGGTTCCCTCGTTGCGAGAAGCAAGTTACAGGGATCCAGGCAGAGGGCCTTCTCGGTAGTGGCACCCCCTCCTGTGGAACTCCCTCCCACTAGGTGTCAAAGAGAAAAACAGCTACCAGACTCTTAGAAGACATCTGAAGGAAGCCCTGTTTAGGGAAGCTTTTAATGTTTAAAAGACTATTGTATTTTAATATTCTGTTGGAAGCCACCCAGAGTGGCTGGGGAAACCCAGCCAGATGGGCAAGGTATGAATAAATATTATTATTATTATTATTATTATTATTATTATTATTATTATTATTATTATATTCCCCTGCCCTTCCAGAGTCCAGTAAGCTAGCTTTCTTTCCTCAGGCATATGATGAAGGATGTTGCCCCATTGCCAATGTTGAAGATTCACTTGCAGCCCAGTCAGATTCTGCATGTGGAATGAGGGGGCTGCTGCCCCACACAACCTTGTATATCAGCAAGCAGCAGCACTATCCCAATGAACAGCACTCTATGGTTGTACTTTACTAAATCACCAGCTTATAGCTTGAAAGTTCCCCCAAGTCACCGGAGGAACTGGATATGTATTTCTTTTGTGTCAATTGTGAGGATTGGCCAGGAATAAAGTAAGCACAGTCACACAGCTGTCCAGTGAAAATGCTAATTACATGCTTGCTGCCTGTTCTTAAAATCCCTTCTGAGAGAACGTATGTGAAGCAAATTTCTAATTCTGCACTGCCCCCTGGCGTTCAGCCAGCATAAACAACCTTCCTTCAAACAGGTTATAATAATAATAATTTTATTATATATACCCCGCCCATGTTTCTGAGTTGCCCCAGCCACTCTGCCCTACGCTCTGCAGAGTACACAGCAATTAGGGTTTGTCAAGGCAGTGGCTTTCTGTGCTCTGTGGGGGAGTATAAAATTGCTGCGAGGCACAGGTTAGCTGTGTATAGTACCAAGCCCCACAGTGAACACAGCCTGACTAACATTGTGACACAAAATTAATGTCAGTACAAGAAGCTTACTAACCACACCAAGTGATGGTATGGATAAGCCCTGAGTTACTATACTGTAATGGAAAATCTTATATGGTCTCTTTGGGCCAAAACAAAATACTTCTCAGGTGCAGACTATCCTAGCAAAAGCTGGATTATGTCTTCATTTATTAAAAGCATTGATAAACTGCTTAATATTTTTTTAAAAAATCTCTTAGTGGTGTACAACATAAAACAGAAGCATAAAAACAGGATCTGGTTGTATTTATTTTTAAGCATTTATAAATATTAATGGTACCTCATAACACTATAGTATCTTTATTGATTTATATTTATATACTTTCCTCTCATAAATTTGTGAAGCAATATAAGAACTCGAAAGAAAGAAAGAAAGAAAGAAAGAAAGAAAGAGAAAATCAGTACAGAACAATAATTAAAATCATTGCCTACTCAAGAAACTGGTAAACAGCCGCAAAGACCTGTTGACATAAAAAAGTTTTCAAGAGATGCCTGCAAGTCAGAAGTGATGATGCCTGTCAAACCTCTGCCAAAAGAATTTTCCTTAGTGTTCTAGAAACACCAATCAGATAAGAATAGCATAAGATAGGCTCAAAGGTGATTTAAGTATCAGGTTGAAGAGCCAATTCGTCATCAGGTTGAAGAGCAGGGGTCAGCAAACTTACTGCACCTCTGGCCAGTGTCTCCAGCGCTGATCGCGCGGCGGGCCGGAGGGTGGGGGAACGCATGCCCATACGCGTGTGCACACACTATTTCTGGCACACTTCTGGGTCGGAGGAGCACCAGAAATAGCTTGTGTGTATGTGCACGGGCCTCCTCCAACCCGGATGTGCACTGGAAATAACGCTTGCACATGCGCACAAGCTATTTCCGGTGCTCCTCTGACCCGGAAGTGGACAGCCGCGCAGCGCAGCGCAGCACCGGTAAGAGTGGGCGGCGGTAGCGGAGGTCACTGCGGGATGGATAAACGAGTCCCTCAGGCCTTATCCGACCCGCAAGCCTTAGTTTGGGGACCCCTGTTGAAGAACTTGCATTTAAGCCAATTCGTCAAATACTTTGCCTTCCTGCAGAATCTGTGTTTCTCCAACAGAGGGCAGTAAACCCCAACTTTTTCTGTTGACAAGTTGACCGTGCCATTCCTATACAAACCTCTCCTCTGTGCACATCTACAGAAAGCGTGTCTGGTCAAAAAGCTACATTCTGGTAGCTGATTACTTCAGAACAGAAACAAGCAAGAGAGTCAGGTGATGATGTTGTGTTCAGTCCAGATTCTTAAGACTGACAGCTTTACAGCAAAGCCAACAAAAGCTTTCTTCAGAAGTATCAATTGTGAAGATGAAATGTGTGAAGGAGCCGTGCTAACTAGCCCCACTTCTATCTTTTTGAGGAATGGTTGAGGGAGTTGGGTACATCTAGCCTGGAGGAGAGAAGACAAGAGAGGTGATATGGTAGCCATCTTCAAATATGTTAAGGGCTGCCATATGGAAGGCGGACTCCTTCATTTGAGATTTTCACACAGAATTTGGATAGCCATCTGTCAGGGATTCTAGATGTTCCTTGGGACCCCTTCCTATTCTACAATTATATGATTCTATTATGTCTATGTTTGCCAGGTCAGGAGCATCCCAGACCCTGGGATTTCAGGCCCCAAAGCTGCATGCAGTCCCCTTAATAAATAAATCCAAATTTAAAAGGCACCCTTCCCAGTGGGAAATTTAAGCCCTCTCCCTGTCACTTGGGGGTAGCCAGGCAAATCAGTAAACTTCAGGTCAGCCCTGGGGGAGTCTGACAGCCCTACTGATGATGCTCAGATTTGCCCTGCTGACTGGAATCTATGTGCACAGCACAAATATCTGCAAACAGATGCGTTTGAACAGACCTTGGGCCCTTCCCACACCCCCTTGTTCCTATCTGCCAATGTCTCCCCAAAGCCACTTTCTCCCACCTGGGTTTTGGAGTCCAGAAAAAAAGATCTAAAACTAATGGAAGAGCAGAATGACTTAGAGGGGAAGATTTAAGCATGTAGAGCCAGTGTGGTGTAGTGGTTAAGAGCGGTAGACTTGTAATCTGGTGAACCGGGTTCGCGTCTCCGCTCCTCCACATACAGCTGCTGGTGACCTTGGGCCAGTCACACTTCTTTGAAGTCTCTCAGCCCCACTCACCTCACAGAGTGTTTGTTGTGGGGGAGGAAGGGAAAGGAGAATGTTAGCCGCTTTGAGACTCCTTTGGGTAAGTGATAAAGCGGGATATCAGATCCAAACTCTTCTTCCTCTTCTTCTTCTTCTTCTCTTCAGCTCTGCATTAGGATGTTTCCATTGACCCTCAGTCCTGCAAAAAGGACAATATGAAAGCCCTGCCTGCAATCCTGCTGAAAGTTTTATCTTCTACGCACACAGAAACAACAGTCAGCCAAATGAAAGGTTTAAATCAGGAAACCAGCATTATTTTTCATTCCTTTGGGTACCTAAGCAAATAAATAAATAAAGTGAGGCTCTCCTTGGTCAAGCTACTTGGGGGCCACATGATCCCCCCCAGCCATAACATCATCCTCCCTCAGCAGTTTGGTCAAAGAGAGTTCATGCACCCACTCAGGAAGTTGGCAGGAAGGAGTAATCGGAAAGGCAAGTCAGGTTGACAGACACTCCACTGTCTCTTTGTGTTTCCATCTATTGCCTTTGTTTTGAAATCTTTTGTGCACCACATTCATGCCATTGGGATGGATATGTGGAAGGAATACATTAATTACATTGGACAGCAGTTCAGTTAAGAAGGAAGGCTGTATTTATGCCATTGGTATGGAGCAAGGATAGCCAATGTGGTGTCTGCCAGATGTTGTAGGACTTCCACCAGCCCCAGCTGGCTTCAGGGATTATCAATGTTGTTGCCCTCCAGAAGCTGTTGGGTGTGATGTTTCCTCTAATATCCACAGGAAACAAGAACCCAGCCACCCCACTCAGCTTCACTGTGCATTGCTATTCTGCTTTGATATAGATCAGCCTTTCTCAACCTTGGGTCCCCAGATGTTGTTAGACTACAGCTCCCATCATCCCAGCCTAGCAGGACCAGTGGTCAGGGATGATGGGAGTTGTAGTCCAATAACATCTGGGCACCCAAGGTTGAGAAAGGCAGATCTAGATGCTCCCACTCACAAGAAGGCTCACAAGAAGCTCCCTCGATTTTTCTTACACGCTTCCACACGTACAAGAAGTACAAGAATGGAAACTTACCAGAAGAAACAATGGAAACACAAGTCTATTTCACTTAACTAACCTTGACAGTGTCCTTTCATCTTCACTGTACAAGCAGTAAATTGATACCATCTCATAGAGGCTCAGCTTGGCCT
The DNA here is from genome assembly GCF_027172205.1 of Podarcis raffonei. Taxonomy (NCBI): domain Eukaryota; kingdom Metazoa; phylum Chordata; class Lepidosauria; order Squamata; family Lacertidae; genus Podarcis; species Podarcis raffonei. The sequence goes on from NC_070607.1 coordinate 69,609,625, forward strand.
TTCAATAGTTCCCAACTGTGGAGTCATGTCAAGCATTTGCCGATGTCAGTCTGAATTCCTTCCAGTTCCCTTGATCTTTTATTCCTCAACTCACTCAAACTTGTGCTGCACTTTTCTTCTCGTCTCCGATTCAAAGGAGTAACATCTCTGCATCTAATTCTTTAGTTTGTAGAAGTCCTCAGGTGCATCACACAGGCTATTTCAGTCCTGGGGAAGCTCCCCCCTCCTTCTATTAAGCTCTCAAAGGCCACTAAAAGGTGCTTTATGTGAATGCAGCTGCTGGCGTCTGACAGCCACATTAAGTGACAAGGTCCTGTCCTGAGCAATGCTCTCAGCCATTTCAGTCTATACTGAACAGAAGGATGTGATCAGCCCTAAACCACTGTTGACAGCAAGGTGCAGAGTGCAGGCATCTACAGCAAAGTTCTGCAGCAGAGTTTTGGAAGCCGCAATGCTTCTGAATACCAGCTGGAGGAAACCAGAGGAGGGAAGAGTCCTCTTGTGCTCAGGTCCTGCTTGCTGTTTGCCATAGGCATCTGGTTGGCCTCTGTGAGAGCAGGATGCTGGACTAGGTGGACAACTGACCTGATCCAACAGTCTATTCTTATGTTATGTCCAGACCTTTCTGAGCTGGGGAGGTGGCGGCAGAGAAAGAGAAACCGCAAAGGCTGAGAAGAAGTAACTTTTGCCAGTTCAAGAACATCAAGGTTCACACGAGGTTGCCAGCATAACATCCTTAGCAAAGCCAAGTCTTTTCTTTTTAAAGTGTTCTGTATTTATTACCTTTGGCTGTGCAAAAACCATACATTTAAAATACATTTCCACACTCAGTGAACCCTAGCAACTATAGTTCACCCCCCACATTGCATCCTCACTACAAGGAAGGCTAAGCAGAGGAACAATGATTTGTCTAGGGTCACCTAAACATTTTCTGAGTTGGGATTTGAATGTGACTCTCCTAAATGTAAATCCAGCCCTTAAAAACTTGATTCCCATTCCAGAAAACAAGAATCAAGAGTCTGGGTACTGCAGTAAAGGGAACCCCATCAAGTATATAAGACTTCCACAGTCTGCAAATGTGATGTGAAGGCTGGGAATCCCTTGCAGACGACGACAGTTGCCTGGAGACAGAGGCCATCAGTTGTGCAACCATAGTAGTGACCAGAGGAGGAATGACTGTTGGGCGAAAAATGCCATGGTGCATCTGCAGCAGCACAACTGGACACCTTCATCTGCTCTAGCTGCAACAAAACATGTCTCTCCTGTATCAGTCTCTACAGCCACAACAGGCACTATAACCTTCTGACAGTCTGACTCCACTCCCAAAAGTGCACTCCTCCATTGTCTCCTAAGACAGATGGGTGCCAACAACAAGACCTCAATAACTCTGCTCCTGTCAAGCGCCAGGGAATCCGATCCCCCCACGGTAGGCTGCCAGGAATAGATAAGACAGTGAAAGTTCTTACCAATGTCTTTTATTCAATATTCACACAGAGAGGCTTAGAAATGCAGCCTCTTGGAATAACGGTGTTGCTCCGAGTAAATCTCTCTCTCTTTTTAAAAAAAATATTTTTAAATTAAGAATTTAAACAAAACATACTATCTTAAAACATATCATCCTTGATTCCCCCCCCATAAAATAACCCACCCTCCCCTCCCCCCTGACTTCCCTCAGCTCCAATCTCTAGTTTCTCTACAAATACTATTCTCTGCATGTTACAAAACTGTATAAATCCTTAATTTATCTGACTGCTTATTGTCAATAAAAAGTTTGTGAGTGTTTATTCAAAACCTGCCAAGGAATCTAATTCCGTTTGTTGCTTCTTCAAATACTTTGTAAAAGGTTCCCACTCATCTTTAAAGTCACAGTTATCCTTGTCCCGTAGTTTATGTGTCAATTTTGCCAATTCTGCGTAGTCCATCAGTTTCTCTTGCCATAGTTCTTTAGTCAGGATTTCCTCGTTCTTCCATCCTTGTGCTATTAAGACTCTCGCCACCATTGTCGCATACATGAAGATATTTTTCAGCTTCTTTGGCAGGTCTTTCTCTACAATCCCTAACAAGCTCCGAGTAAATCTCCACCCCCCTCCACTTCCTCAACCGTCAACAGCACCACCCACCTTACGGTGGCCGCTTAGGGTCATTTGTCTCCAAGCCTTTTGCTCTCCTACTTTCAATGCTGCCGGGTTCTGGGAGAAGGGGGGTCTGGAATGCTTTCTAGTGATAACATGTCAGCCAGGTGCTCTGGCTCTGCTTCCTCCTCCTCTCCCATTATTTCCCATCTTTGCCCTTCATCTGCCTCTGAGCTATGACCTCCTGCAAACCACTGTTGTAATTCTGAACTGTCTTCCTCTTCTCTGGAAGGTTCAGGATGGGGAGGCGATCTCCACCACTCCTCCTCTGTCTAGTCCCTGACAGTTCCCTTGTTACACCACTTTGCCTTATTTTGACTAAAGCCCAGTCCTTTGTCACACAACTTTGCTTCCTTCTGCTCCTACGTGATGCATTGCATACTTTACAGTCAATTTCAAAATGCCTCCAGGGACTGGGTAGCGCTGCCTGCTAGACAAGTCTACTTCACTGTAATATCACTGAAGCATAGGAAATATTTTCATGCAACAGTCTTACGAAGTGTTGCTAACTTCAGTAGTTATTATGTAATTTTGCTCATTCCTTGCGAACTTTCTTCTAAGAAACTCCAAGTACATTTCTTTCTAGTCCTCATAGACCAATAAAGCTTGGCTTTCAAAACACAGAAACATTCCAAAACTCTTGCAAAGAGTCTGTATGAGAGTTAGGAATATAAAAAGGGTGGACAAATCTGATAAGAACTCCTTCAGCATTTAAACGCCCTCATCACGAACACTATTTGCTCTTAATAAATGCTCATGTTGTACCAAAGAAACCCAAATGTGCTTGCTACATAAATTTCTGCGTTCAGAAGTCATTTTAGGCTTCTGCAACAATGTCTAACTCCAAAACAATGTCTTTAGGGGGGAAAAACTGCTACCCATACAGAAAATGTATGATAAACAATTCCTCTGACAGCAGACTGCAGAAATAAATGCACGTACAATTTTCAGGAAGTCAAATCTGCATGCCAGATCTGTGAGCTGTGGAATACACATTGCCATGGTTACAGACCATATCACTTAGGGCACTGTCAATATAGTGCCTCCCCACACTCAGTGAATGTGTGAGCAAGGTTATGAGGAGAACCCATGACTAGGGCTGTGTACGCACACCTTTCAAAGCACATTTGAAGCTCATTCTTTACTTCAAAGAATTCTGGGCACTGTAGTTTGTTAAAGGGTTGCTGGCAATTGTAAGAGGTGAACTACAGTGCCCAGAATTCTTTGAGGTAAAGAATGAGCTTCAAATGTGCTTTAAAGGTATAGCACTGTGTACAGATCCTATGTCAAGTTGACTTGGCTGAATCTGCACCTAGACTGACAAATCGTGTAGGGCTGCTGCTTGAATGTTGAGCGAACATGCAGCTAATTTGGGCTGAGGTGGTGATGAGTGGGAGAGTCTGGCTGAAATGTTTGTGATGGAAATTTCCCTATCTCATACTCTCAGTATCCACTACCAAAATTTATTCTTGGCATGTGCTTACACACCACACAGTTAGAAAGGAACTTGAATATACAGGATCAAAGTAAGGGAGCATTTTTAAATTGTTGTTGTGCTTGTAAGTTGTTTTAGGTCACTTTTATGAAGAAAGAGAGTAATGAATGTAAATCATAACAGCACACTGCTTGAGCTTGGAAGACCTCCTCTGTTTCTCCAAACACTCTCGGGTGTTAAGATTAGCACAATGAGTTTTCTTGAGAGTTCCTTCACCCTCTGAAGTGTGGGGAATAGTGTCCAAAGAGAGGACTTTCTCTGTGGCAGCCCCTATATTGTGGAATTCCCTCCCTACAGACATGTGTCTAGCATCAACATGGTACAGCTTCTGCCACATGTAGAGGACATACCTTTTCGCCCTGACCTTTGGCACCTGAAATAAACATATTTTGGGACTTACCTTATTCTTCTGATCATTCTTCTAACTAATTTTAATACTTGTATCTGTTGAAACCTGCCCTTGGACCTTATGATGAAGGGTAAGAAATTCAGTAGATGATTATGCAAATCCTCTACCATTACATGCTGAGATCTAATTGCTCCAGCAGGTGGCAGATGATCTACAGTGTGTTGATATATCAAAGTTTATCAGGGAATCTGACTTTGCCCATCCTGGTGGCCTGCTAGGAAGACGTTGAGAGCTGCAGCAACTGTCTTTGTCTTAGGATAGGAGTGTATGTGGTCATTGGATTTGCTAAACACACAGGAGGAGCTGAAGGAAAACAATGGGGTTACTCTCCCTGTTTCAAATACAGAGAGTGATTAGCAGGTCAGTCAGCGAGTCAGTGACTTGCTGGGGTATTTCTAGTTGTGCCCAGTTCCTGGCAGATGATGGAGAGTAGATGGTGCAACTACCCTGCCTAAAAAAAAAAATCAATCATGGCAGGGTCCTCTCTCTTTTGGCATATGTTGATTTGTAAAGTGCACAGTGAATTAATCAGGATTGGTGCTTTGGGAATCTGCAGCATCACAATTGACAGGCAAAGGAAGGAGTTAACAGGAAGGGGTGACCCAGTGACTTGTATATTCTGCAATTCTCACAAATGATATGCAAAAAATTATGAAGACAATTCATGATCCATGCTATTGTAGCTTACAGCTGTAATAAACAGTGAACAGCCACAAGCAGCAACAAGAAAAAAAGAGCTAAAAACATCAGACCAGACAGAAATCTCTTTTCTAGATTAAATTGTCTTAACTCCTGGAAGAAAAATATTAAACAAACAAGAAAAAAACATGTAAGTGTAATCCCAGGACAAGTTATTTCCCTGTTAATAATTTGCGGCCAGCTTATTACAAAATGTAGTATGATATTAAGCAAGGCTTATTTTAGCCAAGGTGTTTGGCTGAACATAGTAAGGTTATCTCCAGGCAAAAGCTTCTCATCTGCTAAAAAGAGAATGGCACTCTGAGCCTAAATATATTTACTTTGGAAGAGGACCCATTTATTTAAGTGGAATGTACTACCACATAATGGTTTTAGGTTTATGGTGTAAAGGCACAATGTTATGCTACAGTTAATGTGGGCTGACCTGCCTTAGGGAAGTAGCATAAGTGCTACTCTGCTGGTAGAGACAGAGCTATGCCAGTAGAATGACACTGCTGGCAGAAGGCAGCCCTGTATAGGAAAGCTTTTTAAGGTTTAATGCTTTACTATGTTTTTATATATGCTAGAAGCCGCCCAGAATGGCTGGGGCAATCCAGTCAGATGGGAAGGGTACTACTATTACTTCTACTAATAAATAATAATAATATGCCAATGGAACTCTTGTGGTATTCCAGCAGCAACAACAAAAAGCCCTCTTGTTGGCATATTCTACTGGTGAAGTAACAGCAACAGAGCAAGCATAACCCGGGTGGGGATATGAGTGCGTCATGGGCATAATGTAGTTATGTCACATCCTCCATTGCAACAACACATTCACACTGACTGCACAACTTTGCAACACGTAAAGAGCTGGTGTATGTAATTTCCTTCCCATGGAAGTCAGTGGGAGTGGATTTTATTTTATTTTTTAACTGTGCCCACTTCCTTCTATGACAGCAGAGCTTAGAATGTGATGTCACTCAGCACCTCAAGCAGGGCCCCGTCTGCACTACACATTCAGGAGTATCATGCCATTGTAAACAGTCAAGGAGGCTTCCTACAAATAATCCTGGTAATTGTAGTTTATTAATGGTGCAGAGAGCTGTCAGGAGACCCTTATTTCTCTCACAGAGCTACAGTTCAGAGTGGTTTAACTATCAATCCCTCTCCCCAAGAAACTCTGACCAGCAACGGTGACAATGGGCAGTTCCACACCATACATTTAAAGCACATGCAATGCATATTTAAAGCACATGACTTGCTCCAAAGAATACTGGGAACTATAGTTCCTCCAAAGAGCTATGATTCCTGACACCTTCAACAGACTACAGTTCCCAGGATCCTTTGGGGGAAGTCATGTGCTTGGATGTGCTTTAAATGTATGGTGTGCATTTGCCCTAAGCACCCTGCTGCTGCTGTTGACCTGCTTGCTCCAGGCAAGCTCTGCACCCTTGTATGCTCCATGTCAGACAGCTATACTGTGAAAAGGGTTCCTAACCTGCTCCTGGTGACTTGAGGGACACGGCAACTACTCTTCTGCTGCCTGTCAAATCAATGTCCAAGAGACGACTTGGCAATCCTACCCATGCCTTTGCTTTTTTATGATCTCATCTGTTCCAGATGCAATAAAGTCTTTGGCATTGCCATATGGCTTGTTTCTTTGTCACATTAGAGTGGGTAGAGAAGGAGCCCTTTCCCATATCCAGATGTGAGCTGGCTTCAGGACAGAACTTGGAGGGGAATGTGCAAAGATCCTGGTGGGCTCAGTCAGTGGCTTGGTTTTTTCTGTTCACCACAGGTGCCCAATCCTTGACCTGCTTGTCTGTGCAGAAAGCAGAAGGGCACAGGTGACATATATCACTTCGAAAGATGAACAGACAATTCCTCTGGAAACCGAAAGTTGGAGACTGGCAGCTGGCAGCTCTTGTAGTTCAAGAAGACAAGGAGGGGATCACACCATGCCAAAGTACAGGTCCGTGTTCCTCAAACTCCCCACTGTTGCCACCACAGACGACTTGAAATTTACTGAGGGACTTGGCGGACCCCTTAACTATTGTTCTGCCTTTCCATAGCAATTGCTATGTTCTGTGCTGGATAATAATAATAATAATAATAATAATAATAATAATAATAATAATAAATTTTATTTATATCCCGCCCTCCCCAGCCGAAGCCGGGCTCAGGGCGGCTAACAACAATCAAATAATCAAACAATCAAATAAACCAACATTCTAAAAATATTTCATTATAAAAATTAATTAAAATCAAGTTAATGGCAACCATTAAACAAAGCTCTGTGCAGGTTGCCAGAGGAGGGAGTCAGGCTGCGCCCTGACCAAAGGCCTGGTGGAACAACTCTGTCTTGCAGGCCCTGCGGAAAGATGTCAAGTCCCGCAGGGCCCTAGTCTCTTCTGACAGAGCGTTCCACCAGATTGGAGCCGCAGCCGAGAAGGCCCTGGCTCTAGTTGAGGCCAGCCTAACCTCTCTGAGGCCTGGGACCTTCAGGATGTTTTTATTTGCAGACCGTAGGTTTCTTTGTGGGGCATACCAGGAGAGGCGGTCCCGTAGGTACGAGGGTCCTAGGCCGTATAGGGCTTTAAAGGTTAAAACCAGCACCTTAAACCTGATCCTGTACTCCACCGGGAGCCAGTGCAGCTGATATAGCACCGGATGAATGTGGTCTCGCAGCGAAGACCCCATAAGGAGTCTCGCCGCGGCATTCTGCACCCGCTGGAGTTTCTGGGTCAGTCTCAAGGGCAGCCCCACGTAGAGCGAGTTACAATAATCCAGTCTGGAGGTGACCGTCGCATGGATCACAGTGGCTAGGTCAGGGCGAGAGAGATAAGGGGCCAACTGCTTAGCTTGGCGGAGATGAAAAAATGCCGCCTTTGTTATAGCTGTAATCTGCGCCTCCATAGAGAGGGAGGTATCGAAGATTACACCCAAACTCTTAACGGACGGTGCTGGCACTAACTGCACCCCCGCAAGAGATGGGAGTTGCCCCCTCAATCCCATATCGTCCCGTCCCAGCCAGAGGACCTCTGTCTTCGAAGGATTTAACTTCAACCGGCTCCCACGTAACCATCCAGCCACAGCCTCCAGGCATCTGGTCAGTGTGTCTGGGGCCGAGTCAGGATGGCCATCCATCAACAGATAGAGTTGGGTGTCATCGGCATACTGATGGCAACCCAGCCCAAAACTCCGAACAAGCTGGGCGAGGGGGCGCATAAAGATGTTAAAAAGCATCGGGGAGAGAATCGCACCCTGAGGCACTCCACACACCAAGGAGTGGCGCGATGACAATTCCCCCCCAAGCGCCACCCTCTGTCCCCGACCAGAGAGAAACGAGCGCAGCCATTGGAGGACTGTGCCCTGGATCCCCACGTCGGCAAGGCGGTGGTCTAGGAGTTCTTTTATTGTATTTCATTGTGTTCCATGGAATTCAAATTGCAATACAAGATAAGAAATATAAGAAGCAAGTCAAATACAATTCAAAATCAACATGAATATTTTAATGCAATGGATGCACCATCTCCAGTCTTCAACCACAAATACACAGACACACTGTAGACCAGCTGAATAACACTCACAGACCACTGGTGGTCTGTGGATCACAGTTAAAGACCTCCTAGTATAGCACTCTGCTATGAAGTGCTGCTAAGAAGATGTCAATGAACTTTGCTAACTTCTAGGTTGCTACTGTCCAGCATTAACCTGGCGTTTGCTGCTAGGAAGCTGGTGCCAGGCTCTCCATTGTGAAAGAAAGGTGGTATGATTTTGAATTGCATCCCGTATGTGAATCACGCCATTGCTGAGTCATAGTTCTGGAGAGAATGAACTTTTCTCAGGCACAGTGTGCCAAATGTGAATTCCTGGGTCAAGCCTCATTGAAATGTTGAACAGAAGGTGCTGCCAGACAACCTGTTCATTGAGCATTCTTTCTGATTTGTTTGGAGGGAGTTTAGATGGTGTTGGCCATTTAGTGAGCATTCACTCCAATTTGTTTGTGGGGAGGCTAGACTTGTGTCAAAGCAAGTGTTATCCCACACTACATATTTCTGTCACTTTCCTTATTGCCAAAAGCCCTATGATGCTTCTCTCCATCCCAGCTCCATCCAACACTGGCAACAGGACAGCACCCTCCAAGACACCTGAAGGCTAGTTTAGGGAGTGCAGTACTCCCCAAACACAGCTCTATCTTCCTACTGAAAGGAATGGCTGGGGGCTGCTGCTGCCCAAGGCGCTTGTCTCATCAGTGAACTCTGCCTGATGGTAAGGCTGTTGTGTTTTTCATTTTAAATGTGAGGCTACATTTATTTATTTTTAATCCATTTCTTTACATTAGTTTTGTGCTCTGAACCTTAAATGTCTCTCTGTTGGCTAAGCAGTAAATTCAATGTTGAAAGGGTTATTTGCTGTGTTCTTTCATGATTTAGCAATGTTCTCACGGCAGAAACAGCAGGAGAGGCTCAGCAGCACTTTATATACTTTGACTGTTTGTAGACTGATTAATACACAAAATTTTACTTAAGTGGGGTGTACAGAAAACTAAAACAACAAATGTTACAGAAATGCACAATAAAACTATTACAGTGGTACCTCGGGTTAAGGCACCAAGGTTGATGGAACTTCCTTAGTCTGTGTCTGCTGCTGTCCACATACACACACACACAGTTCCAGGCCACAGTACATTAGGATTAGGATAATTTCTCAGGAAGCCTAAAGAACGGCAAATGGTAGACCCCCTCCATGCACAGTTCTTTCTCTGGCCTCTGAGCACCTATCCTCCAGCTACTCTATGCTAAGAGTCCTGGCAGTGCTAAACTACGGCTTAGCACAAATGCATGAACCTGAAGGCTCTTGGAGAGGAAGAGATCCTGTCTACTCTGCTCCTTCTCTGGTCTGGCTGCTGCTGTGCTGCTGTTAGCCAAGTCATAGTTTGGCTTAATGTGCCATCCTCCTTGCTGGAGGAGACCAACCATAAACCTGGATTTGGACAACGTCACGTGCTAAGGCAAACCATGCTTAGCTTGCGGTAGCGCATAAGTAGCAGGACCAGGGGAGGAGCCCAGTGGCCATCTCCTCTCCAGAAACCCTCATACTTGCATGTTTGTGCTAAGCTATAGTTTGGCAATCTTGTGATATCTTTAAAACTACATATTTTTCTTTGCACCCATATGCATATATACCTGCCAACTGAAGACTTCACTTCATAGATCTGATTAAATAGACTCCAGTTCATTAAATCTTATGCTAAAACAATGTTGTCCTGTACATAATTACTCAGATGATAGCCCCTTTCAATTCAGCGAAATTTACTTTTAGGTAAATATATACAGGGCTGCAGCCTAAAGTTTGAAAGCTTTGAAGGTGCCACAAGATTTCTTGTTATCATTGTATCAAAGGCGGTTTTGTGCATGGGGGTGGCAGCTGTATGTTGCAGCTTGTGAGGAGGGGTCAATTAGAAAAATAGCATATAGGAAGGGGTAACCTGCTCCCCTGTAATAGTGGGTGGCGCTGTGGGTAAAAGCCTCAGTGCCTAGGGCTTGCCGATCGAAAGGTCGGCGGTTCGAATCCCCGCGGCGGGGTGCGCTCCCGTTGCTTGGTCCCAGCGCCTGCCAACCTAGCAGTTCGAAAGCACCCCCAGGTGCAAGTAGATAAATAGGGACCGCTTACCGGCGGGAAGGTAAACGGCGTTTCCGTGTGCGGCTCTGGCTCGCCAGAGCAGCGATGTCACGCTGGCCACGTGACCCGGAAGTGTCTCCGGACAGCGCTGGCCCCCGGCCTCTTGAGTGAGATGGGCGCACAACCCTACAGTCTGTCAAGACTGGCCTGTACGGGCAGGGGTACCTTTACCTTTACCTTAACCTGCTCCCCTAACTCCTGACAATTAGACTTGCTCCCTTTGAAACTACTACTTTTTGAAATAAGATCCTATCCACAGAACTCCCAAAGCTACCTCTAATTTGGTCTTTGGGCATTTGAAGATGCTTTGGAGGGCAGAAGGAGTATCTCATGTTTCAAAGTTGTTCTCTTTATGGTCGAGCACACTTTTAAGGACCTACAGAAGAGAACGTTCAGCCCAATCCTGCCCAAATTCTAAGTTCCACCAGGACCTACCTGTAGACACTGCCTCGTGGTTCTACTTCCTCTCATTTCATCCTTAAAACTAGGCTAGGCCATAACTGGAATACTTGGCTCAAGGTCGGGCAGTGAACTGGGTGCAGGTTGGAACCCAGCTTTGCCTCACCTCTGTTTGAGGCAAAGGAGCAGGCGGTAGCTGCGGCCTGCGCCCAAGGCGGACCTCCCAGCAGCAGCGGCGGCGGCAGCTCCAGGCCTGGGCGGAGCTTGGCGCGACTCCCTCCCTTTCCCGCCGGCGCCTCCCCGGCTCCTCCTCCTCCTCCTCCTGAGGCTGGAGGAGGCGGTGCCACAGCGGTGTTTCCTAGTCGAGGCGCCCGCCGCCTGCTCACTCGCTGGCCGCCCGCCGCTTCAGCCCCGTCTCGCTGTCTCTCTCGGCTGGAGCCCGACGAGATGGTGTTGCCCGACGAGAAGTGCGCCGCCGCCGGGGTGTACCGGGCGCCCCCGGACCTGGCTCGGGAGGCGCATGTGCCTTCCTTGGAAAAGTACCGGGAGCTTTACAGCCGCTCGGTGGAGGAGCCGCAGGGTGAGCGAGGGGCCAGGCCCCGGCGCGGCGCGAGGTTCCCGGGCAAGCTTCGAAGCCAGCCTCCAGGCCCGTGCCGCTCGCCGGCCGCCGTGCCAAGGGCGGGGAGGAGGAGGCGGCGGCTTGGCAGGGGGAGAGCGGCGGCCGCCGTGTGCGAAGTTTCCCAAGGGCGACTTGGTCCGGGTCCATCTTCGCCTTCCTCGTGGGCTTGCATGGCTCTCTCTCCTCCACGCCCTTTCCGACTCGGCGCCAGCTCCTTGTTGATATGCGCCGCTGCTCGGCCCGCAGCTTTTAGAGGAGTCCCTCGGGGCCTTGTGCCCTTGCTTGCCCCGGTGGGTGGTACCTTCTGGACGGGCTGCTCAGGTTGCTGTGCTCCATTCGGGAGCCTTCGGGTGGTAACAGGTGTGGCGGCAACCGACGCATCTCCCTGCTCGTCTTACTTTGCCCGGGTGGTCCGTCCCCCCCCCCCGCGAATATGCACGCGGTGGGGCAGCCTTCGTGGGCACCCCAGCCTCAAGTCAAGGCTGTTGCATGCTAACGCTCGCAAGCATTAGCGTCGTGCTAGTTAGAGTTTCCGCCAAGATACAAGGCAGAGTCCTCCTCTGCTGTTGAACTTCTGTTGGAGACTGAAGCAAGGGATGCGTCTCAGCTCAATACTTGGGAGGCCAGGGGTCCTGTGTTGTAAGAAAGCGACCGTGTTACTTGGAAGACAGTACTGTGTTAGCAGTTTGGGTGATGCCCAACTGTGTACATGAGTTTTCCTTGTAAATTCCTAGAGCTTTGCTACCGCTTTTGCAAGCATGCCAAGCTCAGCAGACTTTTCCCTTGTGGAAATGCATGGCTCTGAGCTAACATTGCTTGATAATTCAGTCAGGGATATGTGCTAAATGCACAACACCTGGGCTAATTTCCCCCCAAATATGATCATTGGCTAGATGTTACACATGTTAAGCCCTCTGTGAGTAGTGGAAGAAGGTGGTAATATTCTTGCAATTCTGCGCTCTCTCTCTCTCTCTCTCTCTGTGTGTGTGTGTGTGTGTGTGACAGAGAGAGAGATTGACTGATTGATTTGTGAGGCCTGTGTCCATATTGTGCAAATTCCTGGGCTGTGTTAGCTAGCAACAGGACCTGACCTGAATCTTATTGTGATGGTTCTGGGGCTTCCAAGAGGGTTGCATGGGATATATGGCACTCTCCTAGTGTTGCATAGGGACTGGTTTGCCTTTGGATTCCAGAACTGTGGTAGTAGTTGGACAGACAAGGCAAACAACATTTGAGTTTTATTTATAGAGGAAAAATCCTTGGGAAAATGTTAGTATCACCATGTCATCTGGGGAGAATGTTGTATAGCAATAACTTCAGCAGTACTATTGTCTACACTGACTGGCAGCTGCTCTCCAGAACTCTTTCAGCCCTACCTGGAGATGCCAGGGACTGAACCTGAGACCTTTCACGTGCGAATTGTATGCCTTACCACTGAGCTGTGGCCCTTTGCATTTAGCATTTGGCAATCTGGCAGTACCAAAGTGACGGATTGTTGAAATGGTGAATCAGACCACAGAACCACATTTGTGTTCTCATAGATATAAATGCATGCTTGTTAGGGACAGTTCTAGCCAGTATGGCACTTTTGCTTCCTATTGGGGCTTTTGGACTAGTTCAACAGGATGCATACATGTGAAAATGCCTGGTCAGATTGGGTTAGTTGTGTAGCTGACACCAGTTTAGATAATAAATCGTACATTACCTTCATTATCCCAAGCCTCTTATTTGAATGCTTATTACAAGACTTCTAACACTGGAGAGAGAGAGAAATTCTTTCTATCCCTTTGAGTTCTGTGGGTATAAAGTTTGCCAGTGTTTAGGGAGTACTGAAGTTTTATAGCAATATGAAATACAGTATTGTAGTGCTGATTTAGTGGAGAACAGGTGAACCAGTGGTGAGCAGTAAAAATGATGGGTGCAATTTATATTTGTACAGTTTGGAGTAATTATAATTTCTAGGAGGCTCTTGCTGGAAGTGGTCTACCTAGATGGCTGCTATCTTTTCATTGTTTTATGCAGATACAAGAATTATGCTTTTGTTAAAGAAGTCACAACTTCAGATGTGCTCTGCTGCATGGTTACAGCAGTGTACTTTAAAAAGGCAAATAGGGGATGACTGACTATGGGAAGTGTCTTAGCTCAGTGGTAAAGCATCTGGTTTGCATGCAGTATGTTCTAGATTCAGTCCCTGACTGGGAAAGACATCCCACTGAAACCCTGGAGATCAACTGCCAATCAGTATAGGAAATACTGTTCTGGACAGATCAATGGTTTGACTTTGTATAAGGCAGCTTCCAAGATAGTATGGACAAGCATTCCTGGATACACCCCCATAGATCTAAAATTTACTGGGTTGAAGTGCTGTCTGTCTGTTTATGCCTCAAGCACCCAGGTATATTCAAAGAAGTAGTGTTTGGCAGATTTCCATATGTGACATTTCTCTAACCTTCAGCATGAGGAAGTATCAGTGGCCCTTTGTGTCATTAGTACAGAAGTTGTGGTATACTGTGCCAAGATACAATCTAATGTATCAATGCTGCTCTTGTGTAAATTTTGTGTATATTTCTCAAGCTGACACAGACAGTGTTGGGGTGTGTTTCTAGTGACTGTGAAAGACACTTTATTTAATCAGGATTATATTGGACATTATTTTCGGTCACAAACTCTCTTGATTTTTTTGTATTTGAAATTTCCAGCCTTGTATCAGCTTTAATGGCTAACACATTTACTGTTTATGAAATAAGTTTTTGTCAACTAAAACATGTTTCTCCCACACCCAGTAAGGCACCCAAAGGTTGGGAGGTTTTTCTTGTAACAAACTAACTAGGTTAGCCCTTTGGAGTGTGGGGATGTTTCAAGTACAGTATTTCTGCATGAAAACAGAAGAAGTCTTGTCTAAAGCATGTGTGTGTCAACATAGATTAATAGAGTTTTCTAGTAACAATTTCCAGAGGAGAAGTAGCTGTGTTCATCTTTTGCATTAAAACCAAGAGTCTTGTGGCACCTTAAAGACTAACTACCGGTAGTTTATTCTGGCATAATTTTGTATGGACAACAGTCCATTTTTCCAGATGCTAAAAGTGCTATCCTTAGTTACAGGTAATGCATATCTGGGGGATTTTTTTGTGTACGATGATGAGGAGGAATTGTAAAGTGAAATAACAGAAAACATAAATGCAGAAAAATATCTGATAATTAATTAACAATGGCAATTCATGAAACAGTCACTGATAAACAGATACCCACATCTGTCAGCCAATTAGCATGCGTAGTATGTGAGAAATCCATCGTCATGGTTCAATCCTCAAGTGATGGCATTGAATCTCTTGATATATTGTAATCTAGCAGTCTCACTAGCAGTTTTCTTTTGAAGTTTCTTTGCTTTAGTCTCTTGCAGAGTGTCCTGAGAGGGTGAAATGTACCTTCTCCTGACTTTCCTGTATTTCTTCTGCCAGGGTGTGTGTGTTTTTTTGTTTTTGTTTTGCATGGAGACTGTGCTGCTTGTCATGCAGAATATGAAAGGGGATTGGTGGCAGGTGATGGCCTGTATCACTTTGTAAGATGGGCAAGTGAATGAACCCCAGATGCTGAGGATGGCATTATTAAATTCTGCAAGAGAGTTTACAGAGTAGCACAATCCTATGCATATTAATCAGAAATAAGTTCCACTTATTTCCAGTGGGGTTTATGGGGTTTACTTCCAGGTAATTGTAGGATTTCAGCCTAAGTCTTTCCCCTAAATAAAACCAGTTCAGCATCTGCCTTGTGTTCATGGGCGTAGCCAGGATTTTTGTTAGGGGAGCAGGCAGGCCTTTTGTTGCAGGGGGAAGAATCTCAGTTTGCTAAACATTAGGAAGAACTTCCTGACAGTAAGAGCTGTTCGACAGTGGAATTTGCTGCCAAGGAGTGTGGTGGAGTCTCCTTCTTTGGAGGTCTTTAAGCAGAGGCTTGACAACCATATGTCAGGAGTGCTCTGATGGTGTTTCCTGCTTGGCAGGGGGTTGGACTCGATGGCCCTTGTGGTCTCTTCCAACTCTATGATTCTATGATTCTATGATTCTATGATTCTATGATTCTATGTATTTTATTGATTTTTATTGATTTTTATTGATTTAGGGAGCAGCTGCCCCTCCTTGCCCACTCTTGGCTACATGCATGCTTGTGTTGGTACCTTCAACTATATAGAATGGTCTTAAGTTTGAATGTGGTGTTTTATTTATTTATCTTTTTTATCTTGCAGAATTTTGGGGAGACATTGCCAAAGAATTTTACTGGAGGAGCCAACATACTGGACCATTTCTGCAGTACAACTTTGATGTCACAAAAGGGAAAATCTTTATTGAATGGATGAAAGGGGCTACAACCAACATTTGCTACAATCTATTGGACAGAAATGTCTACGAGAATAAACTTGGGGACAAAATAGCTTTTTACTGGTAACATTCTTATTTCAATCAAGGAAACCCTCTTGTAAACATAGAATTAAGAACATTGCTGTGGTATCATTGTGTGTTGGCAGCCGAGTATAGAGACAGGAGACATAAATGACAAGAGAATGAGAATTGTGTTATTAGAGCAGTGTTGGTGAACCTGAAACCCTCCAGATCCTTTTGAACTCCAACTCCCATCAGCCCCAGCCAGCATGGTCAGGGATCAAGCATTATGGGAGCTGTAGTCCCCTAACATCTGGAAGTCCACAGTTTCCACATCCCTGCATTAGCGTGAGCGTGACTGGAAAAAAGTCTACAAGGCACACAATTTTAAAAGGGTAAATTTTAGGTTTAGTTTTAAAAAAATATCTTTGGTACAGCCTTTGCCAGCTTGATGCCCTCTAGTTGACTGTTGCATTTGGGAGTTATACCAGGGTGCTTTTAAAATGCTAGCTCTTTCCCACCCATGAACAGAGCCTGACATTGTGAAGTTTAGATGCTTGATTGAAGTGCAGAAATTCTAAGGTGAGATGTGGCATTTGATGCAGGAAGTGTTCGCTGTATAACAGATGCCCTCATCCAGGAAGTACACCAAACTTCATTAGCATTCATGATACCACTCCGCTTTTTGCATTTTTCAAGGAGACTCATAAATGTGATATCATTTTTTCCCCTTTGCGTAATAGTGCTCAGTCTGTTCCTGTGCCAAGGGACACTAATGCAATTTATTTCCTTTCTGAGACAGTTCTAGTTCCTTATTTCTTTAATTAGCTGTTACACCCTTTACAGGCCAACGGAAAAGTCAGAATTCACCCCACATTTCCTATCTATGTTACTAGGAAGAAACCCACACTGATCTTCCTGGGACGGTACTCCTAAGCAAGTGTACTGGGCTTGCAGCTGTTGTAATATTAGTGCTTTAGATGCAGGTCTTTATCTTCTGATTATGCTTCATGGTTCAAGAGGTGTTGTGCCTTTGGTTTGGTCACATTGTTTTCTGACTATCCTAGGATCAAGGAGAGGGCTATAAACAGGCTGCAAAAATACATATTTCGTTAAGGAATCAGGTGAAGTTTCAGAATCTGGATTTCATAGCTGTTCCAGTGTTACTGTCAGGCATTCATTCGTGAGCTTATATTGCATGTATGTTGCTCTACTTGGTTGTAGGCTGCAGAGAATTGCTCTGGTGTCCCTTCTGATTCTGTTGTGCCATCTTAGTGAATCTCTAGGAGGAGTTTCCTTTGCATTTTTGTAAGAGATTCTGCACCACCCTGTGTTACATTGTGAACTTGTGCCTGAACTTAATGGTGTAACTTCCTTAGATAGGCATTTTACTGCGATCTACTGCCAGTGTTAATATTCTTGACATTCTGCTCACTGTGGGCCATTGCAGATGCTGTGAAAAGTGAGACAGATGCATACTGTTTGATGCTCTTGGAGGAGCAATGTAATAAATAGCATACAGATCTGGATCAGACAGCAGGATTGCACCCTTCTCTATTCCCCACCCTCTCCCTAGAGTTCAAATTTGGGCTCCTGGGCCTAATTGCAGTTGACTGTTCTGTCAGCAGCAAACCAAGAGTCCCATTTAACCCAGGATCTGAAGTCAGCTTGGAGATGGTTTCAGATCATGAATGAAATAGGCATACTGGTTAATGCTTACCTGGTAACTGTCAATATTGATATACGGTCAGGCTGTTATGTTAGGCCAGTAAACAGGAATTCACTCTCAGCCGGTAGAGCATGAGACTCTTAATCTCTTAATCTCACAGTCGTGGGTTCAAGCTACACATTGGACAGAAGATTCTACATTGTTGGGGGTTGGACTAGATGACTAGAATTCTATGATTCTATAAGAACAAAGAATTAAGGGAAAGGAACATGAAATCCTGTAGGCTACCCTGATGGTTTCTCCTCATTAAGCAGTCACCATCATTAATTATGCAGCAGCCCTGTGAAGCAAAGCACTGTTGGACTTTGGTGCAGGTAAAGGGAAGTTATTGCTAGCAGTTTTTTTTTTTAATTGTTTGGTCTGGTTAGAGATCAAGCATCTTTCTTGAACTTCTTATTGCTTCCAAGAGGAAATGAATGAAATAGTAACCTTTTTCATTCAAGGGGCTGTGTTCCATATGGGGAACATCCCAGAGGCTGGATGCCAGTGAGGATCAGGCCAGAGGCAAAAAGCAGGTGGAACAACAAATGCTGCTCTTACGTAGACGGCATTCCATCCATGAAAAAGCCAGAAGTTTCTATGCACACAGGTGCATATGGCTCTCTCCATCCAGGCAGGCATCAACACAATTCAAGGACACATTTTGGCCAGGCAAAAGCTCTCAAGCAGGGCTAGTGAGCTGTGTGGTCTGGCTAATGGCCATGCTATAAGGAGAGTCCTTAAGGTACCCATGCCCATTCTTGAGCAAAGAAACTTCAGAGTGAAACTCCAGTACTGAATTAACCCATATCAATAAATTCAATTTAAACACCTGTGACTTAAATCAATATACTAGGTTTCTATCCCATCAAGATGTTAAGTGGCATTTGTCCCAAGATGTTAAGTGGCATTTGTCCCATGAAAACATGGGCTATAGTATGTATTCATTTTATTTAACACAATACATAAAGCACTTTTTTGTAAATAATAATAAATTAGTATTTTTTCATTTTCTTATACCACACTTTTCTTTCATCATGGAATTTCCATCATGTGGTTCCCAGGAGGTCTCCCATCCAGGCAGTGACCAGACCTGTACCTGCTTAGCTTCAGACCACTCTCTGGAATTGTTGCTACAGACTAACGTGACCACATCTCTGGGATTTGTTTACTATATTCAGTTTTGTCTCTCCAGTTTTATGTTTTGTAAATCTACTTCTCATTGTGTTGGTTTCTGTTTGGGGACTGCACTTTTGTGTCCCAGATTTTTGCCTACCATTACAACAAAGACAATGGCAGCAATTCCTGTCCTCCTGTATCAGGGATGGGGAACTGGCTCTTTCTGGACCTTTATCTCCACACACCCTTATGGGCCACGTGTTACAAGTGCGCAGGAATGCATATAACAGAGCATATTTCTATTCTTTTTCTTTTAAAAAAAGAATGTTTCCCTTTAATTCTAACTCATAAAGTTGAAAAGATATGAGTTTGAAGCCTTGGTGATGATAAAAGAGTTTCCAAAGCATGAAACTACTCCGGTTGCATATGAGCAAGGAGTAACATTTGCCACTATGGCTTATAAATTAGACTGAGGTTCTCTTTCTCTGGTATGTAAGGAGATAAAATGCCTTTATCTGGAGGGAAATCCCAGAAAGGGCTGCTTTTGAGATGCAATCTGACATCTAAGATAAGGATTTATGTTGTAGCGTAAATCTGGTGCTCTGTGGGAGAGCAAATTCTATTCTTTCACAAAACTTGAAAGTTCACAACTCCTGTGTTTGTACGTGGGGTTGGTGCATTCCAGTTCACCAAACCAACATGTAGACCTTATCGCTTTTTCAGATTCCCTTTTAAGGGTTGCTGTTTGCCTTGCAAACACAGAAAGATACTGCAGAGAAGATGGTTCTTTGGTTCAATCTAGACGATAAGTGAAAAACCAGCGAACAGCCTTGCATTCCTGTTTTTTTTTTAAATAAAATGAAAGCATGAAAAACTAATAAGTAGTAGAGTGAGGGGAGGGGAGAAGCCGATTAACCCTTACACTTCCTGCCACTTATACATACAAAATTGCCCATCCCAAGCTGCTATCCCACAAGTGTTACATGGTGCAAGAGGTGAGGTTGGGCAAATGTTGTCGAACTGGAAACTCCACAATGTATTTTTGAGGTTGCCTTGGAAATTTGGGCTGTAGCACTCCTATTGTCATGATGAGATTAGAGCTTGGGTTTTCTTCAGTATTTTCCAGAGTTCATATTAGCCTGCTTTTCACACCACACCAAGCCAATCCATGGCTTGATGCAAGCACAGGAGTGTACATGCCCCTGGAGAGGAGTTTGTGGCCATTTCACTCCTCCCCAGTCTTTTGCTACACCATGCTAACTCATAGTTTGGCTCAGTGTGTGGTCTAAACCTGGGTTTGTGGTTTAGCTCTCTACAGAGTAACCATTAGTTGCAAGCATGAGGTGTAAACCATGAGCCAAGTTATTTTGTTAGTCAAATGAACTATAAATCATGCTGAATAAAAAGCAAAACGCTTACATGGAATCGTCTGTTTGTTTCATTTCAATAATCCATGCCAAATAATGGTCATTAGTTGAGACCTGATATTGATCTGATCCTTTGAACAGTGTGTAAAATTGAATTTCAGTATTCCTTGTTTTGTTTTGCTGATGTATATTAAGTCCCAGTTCAGCCTGAAAAGAAAGTGCTGTTTCCTGATGTGTATGGCATTTATTTATTATACAGTATAAGCAAAGCGGCATTCTAGCTCTGCTTGTGTTAGTTACCCTTTTAAGTTTGTGCTTTGAACTCTAACAGTAGCTTTAACTGAGGTTACAGTGAGTCTTTCCCTCCAGCTTGAGTTGATATGCATTATGAGCATCGGATGTACAATGTCTATACGAGGTGTAACAATAGAGGTGTCTGGCATGTGGATGTTTTTAGGTGTAGGTTTGTTGGTTGATCTCCACTATAAAATACTGTCACCTGCTAGGCAATATAGATGCATTTTTAAAGAAAACAAACAAGCAGTTTCAAGGTCCCGTTCTTCAAGATCCATAGAAACTAACAGCTGTGTAAGATCAGAGCATTGGATCAATGCGTGTGTCTTAAACTCACCACTTTCTGACGCTAGGGTGCATGAGAGGAAAGTAGATTATGTCCTAAATGTGTGGCCACTGCCAAAAATCTAGCAAATTTCCCCTGCTTTTCTGTAACATTTAGTACAACTTGTGTCCTGACATTAGTGTTGTGTACTTTGCCTGCTACTACTGTTGGCAGTCTGTTTAGGTGACAGCTGTGCATAGGAAAAACATCAAACTTTGAAACCAGTTATGAATGGGTGAAACTAAATAGGACACTTTATTGCCTTCTGATTCCATTTCATTATTACACTGTCTTACAATTTTGGTAGTGTTAGATTAGTGCTGTCATCATTGTGGTATCAATAATACACAAAGAGTGGTGGATGGAGACTTGGTACATTTTCTGATGTTACACTTCTTATCTGTGAATGCCTATTTGCCTTCCTTCTGGCTTGTTGCTGCTTCCTTCTCAGCCACCCAAATTGCAAGACCAAACAGTGTTCTACTTCCTTGCCACAGGATATTACAGATACTGTATTAGCAAACCTTGATTTGACTCTTTCCGCCTTTTCCTAGCCCCTCCCATCTTTTGCCAAATCTTCTAAAGAGTTTTGCTAACAGCCGTGGACTGCTTTTCAAATAGTTTTCTGCAGTACAGCTGCCTTCTAAAGATTTGGCCTTTTTTTTGCATGTGTCAACAGGACACAAGACAGATAATACCATTGTTTTGCTCTGGGATGACATTTCATCTGTTCTGAAGTAGAAATGTAACCTGCAACTTTTAATGTATGTGTTTGGGATATATTTTCTCTCTCTCTCCATAATTAGCTGTCTTCGGAATTCTAGTTCTTGCAAGATCTCATTACATAAATTGTATTTCATCCACAAAGATACCTGCCAAGACTAAAATTGAGTAAGAAGCCAGCCTGACTAATGTAATAATCTTGGGAGCATAGATGTCTCATATACTGATTAAATTGGAGGTCCAATTCAATTTCTAGAAGCATGTACATGGTGTTTGTGAAGGAACTTTCCTACTGAAGAACTTCTTTAAAAGGCCACATGGCTAACTGAGTATTGTATTGCTGTGGGGTGCTGTAATTGAGAATGGATGTAACAACAAGCAGTTGGTGTTGATCTTTTGTGGTATTGAGAAGTTGTATATTCATGCACTAGCTCATCGGTTAGTCTGCTAACATGAATGGTTATGCCTGATCACAATTTGCAAGAACACACCTGGGGAGAATCCCTTCCTTATTCGCAGGGAGCTTATTCACAGTGTATGTGTTTGGCTAAGCCATTTTGAAATGAATGGGAGTTGCACAAGATTGCAACAAAGTGCTTCTGCAACTCCCATTCATTTATTAGTGCAGTGATACCTCGGGTTACAAATACCTTGGGTTACAAACACTTCGGGTTACAGACTCCACTAACCCGGAAGTAGTACCTTGGGTTAAGAACTTTACCTCAGGATGGGAACAGAAATCGCTCACCAGCGGTGCGGTGGCAGCGGGAGGCCCCATTAGCTAAAGTGGTATCTCAGGTTAAGAATGGACCTCCGGAACGAATTAAGTTCATAACCAGAGGTACCACTGCACCAGCAAAGGGTTTTACAGCATCTGCAGATGGTAGGTAGAGCAATGGGGGTGGGGAAAAGAAAAAACAGGCTGATGTTGAAACTGTTCTGAACTTGTAAGAGTTCACAGAAATGGTTTTGTCCTTGGTCTGTAGAAGCACACTGATTTTCAAAAATGTTGATGTTGTTGAGTTCTTTGTTCTGCTTATTTAAAAGAAACGCCAAATGCCTTCAAAGCTGGTGTACTGTGGCAGGGCAGAGCATGATGTACTGTTGTGTGCCTGAAAAACCCTAAACCCTCTTATGGGCAGTCTTGGAGCAGTTGAGGGTATTTCACATCTATTATTATTGCTAAATCTTGGTGATTAAAAATGTGGGCAAAGTGCCATATTCTTACAGAGAGCTGGTTTTTCCAGCATTTCTGAGCTCCCTATATTGAGGTTGGTGAGTCTGTTAGCTATGTTGCCAGAGTGGCTGAAACCACATGGCTATGGCTGTGCAGGTTTCATTATATAACTGGGGTGATTTTTTTGTTGCTCCACCTGTAGTCCCAAAGTGTAAGATTAGTGCAAAAAATATTTTACCGTCTACTTGATTTGTGTCTGTGCCAGATTTTATATGCTTATTGTTGTGCAATTGCTGAGTTGGTTTTTTAAATTGATTTCTGGTTTTATTGAGTTGCACAGTGTGTTAATTTTACTGTGTATGTTGCTCAGAAAATGTCTTTTTATTAGGCTGCTCATAAATTGAATAGAATAAATGAATATAAATTGGAGGTATAAGTTGTATGCTCATAGAAGTTTGGAAATCACCTGGAAGGCTCACACACAGCCCAGATGGATCATATGTGACACTGTGCAAAACTGAATTGCACTTATGAAGTGAAATTTATGTTTCTTAATGATGGATATTTAACTCAGAACTTAAAAAGAAGGTACATTTTGATCTGCAGTGTGTTGTTTTGGCCATGTTCGTTTCCAGCATATTGAATGGATTGTGAATTCCCTATGATAAACTACATATATGCATCCATATTCAAAAGGATGATTGGAGGAGTGGGAGAAAGCCACTTTGTTCTGCAGAACAGATCTGGGATCTTGGGCCAGATGTGGAGGACTTCTGCACTCACGTTCTGGAGCCATTTTGGAAGATTTCCTCTATGTTCCATCTGGGCTCTGTGAGATGATCTGTCTTGGGAAATATGCAAACTTCCAGCTACAGTATGTTGCTTGTAGAGAAGTAAAATATTTTGCTCCTACTGGTGCTAAGTTCCTGCACAACTAATAGAACTGGACAGAATACATATGCATGAGTCCAGCATGATGGACAACTCTCTTATGCTGTTGTATACATTTTGGGAAAGAAACTGGGAGGGTTCTTGAAAAAGCTGTTTGCTCAACATCAGTGGCCTCGTTCAATATTATGCTGTAGAAAGTGGTCAATGAGGGTTGGCCAGAAAAACAGAGTGCAATTTGCTTAAAAGGTTCGGGCAGTTCTTTGGGACTGTAAACTGTAAATTGCTTTTAATTAAACAAATGGTCTTATGTTGTGATGAGCTGAATCTTAATGTAAAGGTGGTGAACACTAAATCACATGGGGAAGCAGTGGTGGCATATTGTTGCTAAAATTTTACCATAAGGAGGCTGTTTCATATGTAAAAGTGTTGATGAGAAGTGGCATGCGATTGCACATAAAAAATGGCTGGTGACATGTGGCAGTCTTTGGAACTATGCTACGATGTGCTGCTGCATATTAAATGGCTTGCTTCTTGGAGCCCTCTCCTTGTGGTTGCATTTCAAATGGCTGCTGTGCCTGTTGTTTATTTTATTTCTTTTCACCAAATTTATATATCTCTTGATGCAATCATGTCAATCATTGGGGGCTCAGTTTTTGTCTATGTAACATATTATTATAATATTTATTTATATCCCACATTTTTCCCTGACAGGGACTCAAGGTGGCTTACAGATAAAATAGAAACAGCTAAAATAGGATTAAAAATAATTAAAAAGCAATTAAACATTATGCAAACACACACGTGTGTGATCTATCAAAACATAGAGACAACTTTTCGCTACTTCTTTGCTAATGTATCATGTTAGTGGTTTTCAGCTTTCTGAGTCGTCCAACCCACCAACTTAGTTTCCCATCACTAATAATAATAATAATAATAATAATAATAATAATAATAATAATTTATTATTTATACCCCCCCCATCTGGCTGAGTTTCCCCAGCCACTCTGGGCAGCTTCCAATCAAGTGTTAAAAACAATACAGCATTAAATATTAAAAACTTCCCTAAACAGGGCTGCCTTCAGATGTCTTTTAAAGAGAAGATAGCTGCTTATTTCCTTCACATCTGAAGGGAGGGCGTTCCACAGGGCGGGCGCCACTACCGAGAAGGCCCTCTGTCTGGTTCCCTGTAACCTCACTTCTCGCAATGAGGGAACCGCCAGAAGGCCCTCAGTGCTGGATCTCAGTGTCCAGGCTGAACGATGGGGGTGGAGACGCTCCTTCAGGTTTAGAACTTTAAAGGTCAGCACCAACACTTTGAATTGTGCTCAGAAACGTACTGGGAGCCAATGCAGATCTCTCAGGACCGGTGTTATGTGGTCCCGGCGGCCACTCCCAGTCACCCGTCTAGCTGCCGCATTCTGGATTAATTGTAGTTTCCGGGTCACCTTCATATTTGTAAGGTAGAGCAGCTGTTTCTGTTGAGACCAACCTTGTTTCCCAATGTTGAGTCTCAACCTGCCAGTTGAAGGTGCCATGCACTTGGGGGAATTTTTCTGCATTGTTACTCTGATGTTACTGAAAGATATACTGTATCTGCATCTAGGAGTTTGCATTTTGTTTTCCCCTGCAATGCCTTGAGCCTCGGCCAGGATAGCAGGCAGGAGTGCACTAATGTTTAGGATAGTTTCCTAAACAAGTTAGTTTTCTCTGCTACTTTTCTTTAAAAATAGGTGCGCCAAAACAGGCCTGCTGTATTAGCACAGCACTGTGCAAGAACTACAGTACAGTGTGTAAAGAAAAAAGAATATGCAGGCATTTTTCTTTTTAGTTTTGATTCCATGGGCATTTATTCAAAACTAAAACATACTATGTAACACCCAGCAGATGGGCTGGCTAAACGTATGCACTGCCTTGTTTAAGCTCCAGTGTTTTGGAAAATGGACAGATGAGAGGAATAGTGGACAGATGAGTCTTGCAATAACCTCTGATTAAAAGGTAATGTGTGCTGGAATTTTTTTTGCTGAAGTCCCAACAGGAAAACCCCCAAAACGCTTTTGTATCAGATGCCATCTAAGGCTATTAGCAGGAGTGCCAGGGGATGGGGGTGTGGCATAATGCATGTTTTGCAATCCCTTGGTGTTTGGGCCAGTGCTGCCTCTTAGGCAGTTACATGTCATTGTGCAATGGTATCCTTTTCACACAATGTGGTTGGCAATTCATAATGTTTAAACAACTGTTATTCTTCCTTGTTTAATTAAGTCGGTACAACTATAGGTATTTCTCAGTGACGCCTATGACTTGATTTTTCCTGATTTTGGGACACACAGCTTGAATGGACTTGGTCTTGAGATCAACAGTGGAAACAACATTCTTGGCTATTTTATTTGGGCTCTCATAATAAGATTTACGATGAAGTAGACCTTTGCAGTTTAATGAGCTGGCTCCAGAGGCTGGTGAAAATGAGGGAACAGCCCTAGAGTGGTTTAATTCTTGGCTTATCTATGGAAAATTATATCATAGAATCATAGAATTGTAGACTTGGAAGGGACCTCAAGAGTCAATCAGTCCAACATCCTGCAATGCAGGAATACTGTCCATAGCCATCCCTGGGTAGACTTGAACAACTAACCTTCTGGTTAACAGCCAGACCCACTGACCCACTGCACTAGCTGGGGGAGAGGATGTTTCTGGGAAGCTAGCCTGTGGCATTTCCTCATCAAGTAATTCTCTTTACATTTTTGTTTAACATTGTGTAAGGCTGTTGGGATAAATTGTCCAGAGTTCTGTGGTGCTGTTAGTATGCTGGTGGTACCAGCTCTTTTTTTATAGTTTTCAACCAATTCTGAAGTACCAGTTTTGAACTCAGTTCTTAAAAGGATAAGTGGAAGGTAATCCTCCTGGGGAGTATATTGCCAAACGTGGGAACCACTGGAGAAAAAGCCTTATCTGAAGTCATCACCCACCTTACCATTCAAGGTGGTGGCACCTGAAGGACCTCTGAATATTACCTTACTGAATGAGCAGCCAATCAATGTAGGAGCTAGGAGGGTTACATGAATGCCCACTTCATGCAAATAACCAGCAGTGTTGATGCTGTGTAGAACTGGATTTGAATGTTGACAGATGTCTCTGCTTATCAAGATGTCTGTGTGCAGTGACTGACCACACAACTTCCTTCATGTTGCCGCAAACTATTTCTGTGTAATGGTGTTCACCACTTCATGGCCCTGGTGTGCCAGTAAGTGTGGTGTGAATACAGATGCTTCTCTCTTTGGCGTTGTTGCTGTGTGGCGTAGACTTCAGGTGACCTCTAGTCTGCCTGCTGTTTTATGTGGAGCCATCCTTCGTGTAGCGGTAATCTGCATATATGGCTGAATGGTTTTAGCAAGAGTGTGTTTACAAGCTTACCTAGCAAAGTAAAACAGGTGTAGATGTATTTGCTCAATGCATGAGAGGCGGTGTTCACCAAGTGTACATACTGAAGCAGTCTTATCTTCTCATAGTTACTCTTGCTAACTTGTGGAGCTTGTGCCAACTCAGAAATAGAAAACAGGTCTTTCTACCACAGCTGGATGGGAATGGACTTTCTCTCAAACACTTTTAGTAAAAAAATTCCTTCAAAAGAGATGGCAATGTGTTCCAAACATGTTTGTTTAATAGGCGTGTTTCTTTTTTTCTTTTTATTTATCAAAGATACTGACTTCGTGTTTCTACAGTAATGTAGAACAAGAGCTTGAGTTCTGTTTATTTTATTACAGTCATATTTCACTGTTCTTCCATTACGAAACTCAGAGTAGCAAGCAGAGGGTTTTCAGATCAAAACCTGTTTAATTGCAGCAAGGTTTCTGCATTGTGTGCCTTTGGACCATGCTTTGTTGATGTGTAATGGGGGGCGGGCAGTGTCCAAAAATATTTTGCAATTACTGAAGCAGGGTCCTAGTCTCCAGCGTCCTAGAACCACCCAATTGTCATGAAAGGGGAACTTTTTAGCCACTGAGAAAGAAGTCTTCTTACCCTTTGTGCTAGTTAGAGTGAAAGGTGATTCAGCCACTAAGAAATGGCTCCTAGGGTCACTCTGTAGAAGATGCATGAGAAGAACACTGTGTGCTCCAAAGCTAAGCATGTGGTAATGCTGAAAACACAAGGTGTTTCAGTTACCGGTATGTGAGAATGGTGTGCAACTTCTGTTATGTACAATGGAATTTCAAAGAGAACACACCTTAAGTCATGCCAAAATAAGATATTGGAGTACTCAAAGTATTTTCTCCATGCATGTACACAGAAGATGGTTGAGATACCTGGAAGGCAACACATGATCATTGCAATGCATTCCTAATTATCATTACTGTATAATTATAAAATTGTACGGTTATTGTGTGGTCTTAGAAGTGGGTGTGGCTGTGTGAGGGCATGGCTAGGACTGTCATGAAGGGACCCTGCATTTCTAAATTTCACCACTATGCTACTGATGCTTTGTAGCTAAGGCACTTGACCTGTAGCATAGTGTACAAGTGGACCTTAAATTCTGCACACTGGCTGAGGAGTTGCAAAGTCATTGGTAGCCAAATGTTACACACCAAGCACATTAATAAAAAAGCAGTACAACCAATAGTGTTCAGTTATATTCCTCTTACCTACACTTTATGGTTGATCAGTGAGGATTCATTAAGCATTTATACCTCATTTGAGGGCACAGTATCAATATAAAATGGACAGCTTTATCCTAGGATATAATTCCATGTCAGTTCAATTTGTGACAGTTGTTATCTTGTCTGTTTTGACAGGCTTTGTATTTAGTGGATTCTGTTCCCTGCATAGTCACTTTCGCCTTTTCCCTTGAGGGAAAAGAGCATAGTGTTTATTTTAGTGTAGATGTTGCGAAAATTGTTTGGAAGGCTTGAAATCAAATATTTCCATCTTAGTTACTAATCCTATATATCTTGTTTCTCAGCTCTTAATAAGTCAAGAGCTTGGCTTATGTGCTCAGAATAACTACTTCAGCAAGAGCCTGGAGTGTTGTTTCTTCCTGTATTTAATTTTGGCTTGCTAGCAGTGGTCCCCAAACATTCTGGGCCCTTGGGCACATTTAGAATTCTGATAATGTGCCTTGGGCACCAGTTGCGAAATGGCTGCAAAGAGGGTATGGCATAGTACAAAATGGCTGCCATATCTATGAAAGTCGACATAGACAGGACCATAAAATTTTAGAGAGGTGCAAAACTTATAATAATTTCCCCCACCCAGCATGTGACCGAATATGTTCCAGGAACTTTATTTTCCAAACGGTGCTACAGAATGTGTCCAATGCTGCTGCCACACTGATGTCACATTTGCCCAGCATACTTCGGCGTGTACTATGGATTTTTCGCTTCCTCACCACTCCCAGCGTGGTGTAGTGGTTAAGAGCAGTGGACTTGTAATCTGGTGAACTGGGTTTGCATCCCCGCTCCTCCACATGCAGCTGCTGGGTTACCTTGGGCTAGTCACACTTTTCTGAAGTCTCTCAGCCTCACTCACCTCACAGTGTTGTGGGGGAGGAAGGGAAAGGAGATTTTTAGCCGCTTTGAGACTCCTTAAGGGGAGTGAAAGGTGGGATATCAAGTCCAAACTCCTCCCCCTCCCCTCCTTCTCCCCTTAAAGCCCCTGTACACCCTCAAAATCTGCACCAGAGGGTTGGGGGAACCCTGTGGAGCAGATTTTTTGGGTTTCTTGGTGAAAAGAAGGAAGTCCTATTCTGCAAGTGGAACCTGGTTTGTACATCATTGGATACAATTCTAAGTCTTGTCTGTGCTTCCAATTGAAGAGTTACTCTTAAACTCGGCTATTGCATGAATATTAATGCATAATCACAAATAAATATGTATTTAATGTCGGCTGGCTAGTAATCATCCTATTTTATTTATTTAAATATTTTATATCCTGTTCTTCAGTAAAAAAAGCTTCCAGAGTGGCCATACAAATCATGAGAAAGAGAGGAGAGGGAGGGAAGGAAGGAAGGAAGGAAGGAAGGAAGGAAGGAAGGAAAGAAAGAAAGAAAGAAAGAAAGAAAGAAGTCCCTGCCCTCAAGTTTACAATATGAAAAGACATTCTGGGAAATAAATGGATTGGAAAGGAAGAAGAAATAAGCATATGCAAACACAAGTTCTTAATTACAAAATATGGAACAGAAAGAATAGAAAAGAGTAATGTTTGGGAAACACTCACTCAGATTAGTGTGGTGACGGGGGCTGAATGTCATCTGAAATGAGCAGAAAAGACTTGCCAAGCAGGCTGTTGTTTGAAGTCCAGGGAAAAGTCAAATCAGTCAACAAAGCTAAAAATAGCCCTGCAGAATGAACCCTCAGCCCAACACACACACACACACACACACACACACACACACACACACACACACAATTTTAACAACAGACCCCAAACACAGGATCAGAATCCCCCTTGGCTTTTTAGTTCTCTGGAGAAACCGGCTCAGCTATCTGTGCACACGCACACACGCACACACACCTTTTTACTGCCAACGATGCATGAGGTGGCTGAGTGGACAGTTCTCCATCCATTTGCTTCCAAGAGAGAGAGAGAGAGAGAGAGAGAGAGAGAGAGAGAGAGAGGAAGAGAAGGATGGAGAGAGTAAAAGCTAACCTCTGAGGCCTTGACTGCCCTTCAAACACACAAGCATGAGATGGCCAGCTGGACAAGAGATCAGAAAACATCACACCACACCCCTCCTCTATTTTGGAAAAAAGGGAAAATACGCACACAAGAAAAAACACTCAGAAAAGGGAGAAATGGAAGAAGTGGCCTCAGTGGTCCAGAGTTGCCCCCACAACCCCCTAAGTTTAAGGCAGCTATTCTGGCAAGAATTAGACAAAGGTCAGCAGAATGCTGTCCCTTTAGTTCTGCAAAAAGAAGAAAAATTTAAGCCTCATGAAAGGGAGGAAGTTGTAAAAGTGGTTTCTACAGTCCAGAGCTCCCCAGCCAAGCACAGGTGACTCCTAACAACTGCCACCCCGCAATAAAACAAGGGGGGGGGAATCTATCAACCTATCTATACTCAGCCACTGGCACCGCTTGGTTTTTGGCAAAGTGTAACTCCTTTTTCTCCTCTCTACTTTTCCAAAGTCAGCATTAACTTTGGAAAAGGGGCAGCATGTTCAGTCTATATGTAGCGCAGCAAAGAACTCTGAAGCCTGTGTTTCAGTGGCGGTGCTTTTCAATTGGTACTTTCATGGGTACCAAAGGGATTGTACGCAGGTCAGTGTTTGAATTTCCCTGGACATCAGGTGTGTTAGCGATTTCGCATGGCCAAATTTGAGACGTATGGTCACGATGTATGGCGACTGCGACTTGAAAGTAAAACTGCCGCAGCCCGAGTCACCTGGGTGCTGCTGCAGGCAGTGTGAGAGTAAAAAATGATGCCTTGCATGACTCACAAGTAAGATTGCTTTTAAAATTGCAAAGTAAAAATAAAAATTACAACTAGGCATTCTGTTGTGGCCCCATTTGGCAAATAGCTTATATACCTGCATTTCTAACACTGATGCAGGTGTAGTTCTGCCAGCGGGTGCTGCATTGGCAACACCAACCTGTAGAAATGAAATCTGTGTATGAAGTGGTGTTTACATGAAAAAGTGGAGTTTATCTTGGTTGTAGGGCTTCTAGAAGCCCAATTTCTCCAAGCCACTTTTGCACATTTTGTTATTTCTTTGGGTTTTTTCTTCTTTCACTTTTATTCCCTCGACTTACTTACTCGTTGGGGAGACTATTTCCCTTTACTTTTTCCTTGTTACTAAATTCCTTTTAACTTTGAAAATTGAGAATATTGTATAAAATATCCACATCAATATTTATAGGAATGTCAGCACATTTTTGAGAGAAACTGTCTTTTACACCAGCATGAAAGATAACATGTGCTTTTTGAGATGTTCAATACAAAGAGCTTTTTGAAGTTTACAAACTAATTTTCAGAGTGTGTTTACCATATGCCATACTGTTTTGAACATCAGAATGTGGAAGAAACGGCCCTCTTTCTGGTCTAGCTTTCAGTGCTGAATAAAGGTTAGTTGATATGAAAGGGTTAGGGTTTTGTTTTGTTTTTTGTATCTTCTGAACAAATAGCTGATGGCAATACTAGACAATACTCAAGTAAGAAGGACAGAAAGTGACTGAATTTTCAGTAGAGACATGCCTAAAGGTTTTGCTAAAGATGATATGAAGCAAGACATCCTTTTCTACATCCATGGCATTATTGGTGGAAGTCATTTAATTTTTTTTAAAAAATATTTTATTCCAATTTGTTCTATTTTCTGAAAGCAAAGGCACTGGATTTTTTGTTTTATTAGTATCCACAATTTCTAACATCTTGTTGCATTTTCGTACATGTAGGACTAAGGAAGTATCTCTTTTTGTAATGTGGCCATGACCCATTCTGTTATGTGTGGGGCTTTTGGGGCTGTGTGGGGGTATTTAATATATTGTATTATAGCAGAGAGATCTGTGAATAGCTTGTTAGCGTTGTTTGGTGAGCAATATCCTAACAATCACCATATTGATGAAATGCAAAATTGCTTCTTCTTTCTGTGAACTAGCAAGGAAAATTCATACTGGGAAAAATTCTGTTTCAATATTCTTTTCTGCCCATTTAGCTTGTTGATCTTTACATTGATCTGGCTCTCTACAGAGGACTGGGTGGAACCCCCTTCTCCCTGTCTGATTTGCTAGGCTGGACTCAGCTCATTTTACACCATCAGCCCTCACCCTAGCTGTGAGCAAATAGGCTTCTTAGCAGTGTATGAGCCCAGGGGAGGGAATGGGTGTGCAATGTGTTGCAGTTGCATTGTGTAAGAGAACATAAATTAAACACGAAACCATTCCATGCTTCAAATGAGGGCTCGGGTTATTGTGGAATATTCTAGCTGCCACTGCAGTCGAATAAGCTGTGACTTGAGGATCTTTGGGGTTTTAACATGTGACGTCTAACCCATTTGCCCTTTTGACAAGGGAGAACAGAGTGACGCCTTACTGGGAGCGGGGAAAGTAAGACGTGCCAAATCTTTTATTCATCGTGTGCCACATTCTTGTGCAACAGATAGGTATAGAGAAGGAGTGGCAAGCCAGTCTGCTCCAGATGTTGTTGGACTTCCATCAGCCAGCCAGCATGCCCAGTGGATGATGGAAGTTGTAGTCTAGCCACATATGAAGGACCACAGGTTCCCTGCCCCTGGTCTAGAGGCCTCAGTTAAAGGTTCTTAGTTGCATTGTGGTCTTGAGCTGTGCCCTTTAGTATTTAGATAATTTGTATTACGTATTTGATTACGCCCAGGGTCTCTGTACCTCTGGGGCAGGGGAGATTGAGGATTTTCCCTTTTCTGCCATTAAGAGTCCATTTCATGTAAAAGTTGAAACAATAAATGATCTGCTGTCTCCACTTTTGTATTTAAAAAGTAAGTTTAAGCATGTCATTTAAGGGCACGTTCTGAGCAGAAAAGACCCACAAGAGGATGGTAACTTTGGTGGATGTTAACTTTGTTAAGGCGGATGCTAACCAGATTATTGTCAGTAGTTTTTTTGTGTGTTTTTTTTTTAGGAATCCAGTATAGGCAAGGACAGAAACAACATTAAATGTTTGGTGTTAGTGCCAATAAGCCACAGCTGTCTTGGCAACTAGTTACTTTGGGTTGTTGTTGTTTATACCTTGGTTGTAATCATGTGCATACTCACCTGGGAGTAAATTCCACTAAGTTCAGTGGAGCTTGCTTCTGAGTAGGCATGTATAGAATTGTGTAATAATAGCCTTCTGGGAATCTGGAGAACATAAGTAAAAATAAATGTGCCACTTTCTGAAATGATCTGCCCCAACTTGAGAATAAGAAACTGGCTGTTAAAATCACATGAAAGCTACATAGTCCACATGGCGACAGATGCTAGGTCTGCAAACAGGCCTCTGCCTTGACTTTTGTGGCAAGACAGCAATGCCTTCTTGGCGACCATACTGGAAAACCTCCTAAAGTGGGCATCTAATGAGTTTCTTTCTCTTTCATGATGGTGAAGTATTACAAATAAAAGGGGCAGGCTAGTAGAAACTTTGAGAGCTGTTGCATTTTTATATAGGCTTGCTTGCAGTGTTGCATTTGTCCCTCCACCAATCCGCATGAGGGATACCAATATTGAGCTATACCTGAAAGCATGGCTATGCCCACCCATACATGAGCAAGAATGTATACCCTTATTAAATGCACAATAATCAGTTCTGGAGGGGATCAGCACTCAGTCAATAATGGCAGCTGGAATGTGTTTGTTCTCCGCAGAGACAGACAAGAACCTGCCAGGTGACTAAAGTATGGGAATGGAGCCAGGTAGTTACTGTTATGACAGTCTAGAAGAATTTCACATGGGTACTAAATAAAATTTCCAGTTCCGGGAGCCAAAGATCAGTCTCTGATTAAATCGAAGCACAGTTTCAAACACTTGTTGGATGTTAGCGATCCATTTACAGGCTTCAGCAGGTTCGTTCGACACATTACAGTCAGGATAAGCAAGGGTGATGAGCAACCAGCCATTCCCACCTCCAGCATTGAAGCTGCAGAGGAGAGCAGAAGACCTCTACCTTCTCTCCAGCTCCATGGTTAGGAGAGAGGCTGTGGCTTGTTTAGCAGCTGCAAGTTAAGGTGTCTGGAGGTGTTATAGAAATATCTAGAGATACAGACTAGCAGTGGATCTCTAGGATTTCAGGCAGGGATCTATCCCATCCCTACCTGGAGATGACAGGGATTGAAACTAGGACCTTCTACATGCGATGAAACAGATGATCTGCCACTGAGCTGCTGATCTTCCCTATATTTCTCAAGCCAATGAGAGCCAAAACAGCATGCATCTCAACACCCCCATCCTTGACAGTCTTTCCTGCTCTATATCAGGAAAGGTGGACATAGATGGAAGGTGCTCAGAGCAGTAATGGTCCCCAACTGGTCGCTCTCCTCACTAGCCTTTCCATCTGGGAAGGTGAGGGCAGGGGGAGGTTTTGGTGGTGGTTCTGGAAAGTATTCAGCACCCAGTCTAGCATGCTGCCCTTGTACCAGCACCAAATATTTGCTGTTTCTGTCATTGCCCAAATCTGGCACTTAATGCTGGTGCCTAAAATTTTGAATCTTGTGCTTAGGAATTTGAAAAAATGTTTTCCCAAATGCCAGCTGTTGTGCTTTCATCTGGCTGAAGGCAACTGAGAGTTGGCTCACATGAGCTGCAGCTGACAATGTTAAAGCCAGTTTGAATGCTGAGGGACAGGGAAGTCAAATCTAGAAGTGTGATGGCGAAACCTTAGGCATGTCACTTGGCCATGAGCAAAAAGCAGGTTTATGGGACCTTTTTTCACTCTGAGGGCCAGAGCAGAAACTTACCTTCACTCATGTGGGCCATTTTTTTTTATATAGTTGCACGAGGCTCCCTGCCTGATATCACAATGGCATTGGCTGTCAGCTTCAAAAAAAGCTCTGTCAGTGTTGATCGGTGCGGTTGGTGATCCTGCTTGCTAAGTAACAGTTAGGAATGCAGTTTAAGCTCCTAATTGTCCTTTTCGAACCATGTCATTACCTGCCCCACGCCTTATGCGACACCTGATGTCAAGTGTGGGGCAGGTGGGTATTGTTTGGAGGAAATGGCTTTGTGGGCTAAAATTAGGCCTGTATGCTGGAGGTTCTCAACCACTGGTGAAAAGGGTTCTGTGATCTGCCAACAGCCAGACTAATTACAGTCATTAACCTATCTTCATTAAGGATGATACTATCTTAGCTTAATAAGTTGAGACATGAATGGGCCTTGGCAGTGGGTGTACAACCCCTTCGCTCATTCCTGTATAGTAGGAAATCCCCCCCCCCCCATTTTAATAAGTCTGCATAACATATAGATTACAGGAAAAAAAATTGTCTTCTGGGAGACAATCAAACCAAGAAGTCTTCAATTAACTCGAGTTTTTCATTTTGTCTGAACTGGGAAACCATGGCTAACAGCTTTAGGTGCCCACTTGTCTTTTCGGTGTCTTCTGCTGTATTTTTCTAGAAGGCTAGAAATATGACAAGATAAGGAATTTACCTGTCACACTTTCTGCAGGTTTTGTCCTTTGTGCCCCTTTGAGAAATGTGGGTGAGCTATATTTGCTGTTCAGACTGTGCAGTCATAGTTTGTCATTGAGTGTCTGTGTTCATAACTGATCCTTTTTTCCCCCTTGTAGGGAGGGGAATGAACCAGGGGAGTCCATGACGATCACGTACAGTGAATTGCTGAGTAAAGTCTGCCAGTTTGCCAATGTTCTTCAGGAGCAAGGTATCTGACTCTGCGGGAGTCTGCAAATTTGCTTGCCTCGGAAAGCATCCTTCCTTTCTCTGATGAGTGTAACAGGTCTTGCCATCCAAGCCTGAAGTTGGGGAAGAGGTTGTGGGATTTTATTTTTTTTTACAGTTGTGCTGCGCCTCCCAAGTGCAGAGCAATGCAGAT
Source organism: Podarcis raffonei (assembly GCF_027172205.1). NCBI lineage: Eukaryota > Metazoa > Chordata > Lepidosauria > Squamata > Lacertidae > Podarcis > Podarcis raffonei. The sequence continues at coordinate 69,645,505 of NC_070607.1, forward strand.
CAGGCTGCACTTTCATTTTGAGCTGAGAGGAGGGATTTCATTTGATATCATGCTGCAGCTTATAGGATTGCTTCAGAAGTATAATACGAAGGTCAAGACCCCACCTCTCCTCCACAACTTGGTAGAGGGGCAGAATTGTGATAAATGCTGGAAATGGATTACAGATGTGTGCTAAACTAACTTTATCTTTGTGACTCTTAAAACAAAACAGCTTTGTAATAATTTGTACAAAGAAGGACACACACACACATACTTCCAGTATATTTTTATATTAAATATAAAACTGCACCACATCCATCCCAACATTGTTTCTGAGCAGAAGCATCTGTTCCTTCCAAACTGGGGCTTAAACAGAATTTTTGTTAAAATGTACTCTGATAAGATTATCTGCAACTTTGCATATTCAGCTTTATAAATTATTATTATTTGATTCTGTATATTTGTATGTTTAACCATCTTTGCAATACTTTTTAATCAATGTCCTCTTGCTCGCCCTTCTGATTTTGCATACCTCCATTGATATGTCTTATTTTATACAGATGTGGCATAATGTTTATGTACAGAACATGAAGAAATATAATTTATTATGCAGGGCAGAAACCAATGCTAGCAACAAATGTAAAATATGCGGAATATATGGATAGGTATCAGTGAAAGCAACAAATTTGTTGTAGCTCTTATTCTTATTTGTTCTTATTTGTTTGCTTGTTTTTATCGGGCAAACATAGTGACATGTGGCTCGTGAATTTGTGGCAAGGTGTGGTCAAATAAAGTTTTATCCAGCTTTAAAAAACAAATATCAGGTGATTGAAGGAATGTTGCCAGTAGTATCAATGGCTGGAACTACAAAATAAAATGCTGTTAATATAAAGTTATCTTTTTCAAAGGAAAGTAAAATGTAACAAATGTTTGCATATGACATTTCATATTAGATACATCTGACCAGCAAGAGAACCCTTTGGTATATTTATATTCTAAAATGTTTAAATAGAAGCATATCCTACCTAGCCTTAGAAACTTCTAAATACAAAATGGTGACTTGGTTCCACTGAAGAGATAGTTACCCTTTTTACTGGGGCTGTTGTGAGAATTTAACTTGTTAGTGTTTTGCAAAGCAACATGGAAATGAAGGATCAGTGTGCTTCCTCTTCTTGGCTGAGGCTTGCAGAAAACATATTAACAGCATTTTATTCTGTAGTGCCATCCCTTGATACCACTGGCAATGTCTTTGAAACAAAGATGCCCTTCTAAATTCAGCCACAATATGCTTCCCTTTCATTGGTAACCCCAGGGCAGATCCCATGATCCCAAGCCCCTCCCCCCCCAAAAAGTTTTGTTTGTCATGCATACACTTCTGATCTTTCAGGAATTGTATGCTTGTGTTTTTGAGCCTCCTGACTTCTGTTTTTTCCAGCTTTGTTCTTTCTCTTGGAATACCAGGGCCCAGGACACAGTGGCTGAATGGCAAAAAGAGTGTCCGCTGTCTGGCATGAGAAACATCTCTTTCTCTTTCACAGGCATAAAGAAAGGAGACAGAGTTTCTATCTACATGCCAATGATCATTGAGCTGGTGGTAGCCATGCTAGCCTGTGCCAGAATTGGAGCAGTTCATTCCATTGTGGTAGGAAGGAGCAATTACTTCTGGTGTGATTTCTGTTCTTGTGCGGCACTGGCTGCCAATTGAAATGAACAGTGCTTGTAGCAGATAGCAACCTGAATTAAGCTAACTTTGTACCCTTGAACTGGGTTCTTTATGGGGGGAGGGGTGCAATCTTGTTTTCCAGTTTAAGGATTTTTAAGCTTAGGTTTTTAGAGAATGTTTTCCATGTTGACATTTGCCACCCCACTCCCTGAGCATTGCAGAGGATTCTGCAGAGTGTTCCAAGGCATGGTCTGTACATGTGGGGGTGTCAGCAAAGCTGCACATTGCAGAAGACTGGTAGCCATGGGCAAACTGTATTTCAATGAAATATGTATGCAATTCTCATTGAAAAAAACCTTGATAATCATCTAAGGAACTCTAGAGCACTCTAGAATAGCCTTTTGGAAAAGTTATGGCACTAATATATTGTAAAAGTGCCATTCGTTGAGTCCCTGTTCACAACTGCAAGTGTGATTAACCGTGTGTTCTTGTTTTTAGTTTGCAGGTTTCTCGGCAGAATCCCTTTGTGAAAGGATCCTTGATTCCCACTGCTCACTTCTCATCACTGCAGGTAAAACAGTTCTCTTCTAAACTGCAGGGCCCTTAATCTTATCAGAATACTTTGCAAACAAGATTGACCTTTTAATGAAAAAACTCCATGTTCGGACAACTTTTTATGCTCTTCCTCTTACTAGGAAGGAGCTATTACTGGGTTGAACTGCAGTCCAGGGATATGTTTTGTCAGGGCGCAAGCTGTGGGCAATACATCAGTTTCCTGATAAGGTGGAGTTTCATTATCGAAAGGGCCTCCTTCCACTTTTTTTGATGTTTTTTGTTGCTACAAGTGGTTTCAAAAATTGTGTCAGATTTCCTAGTTGCAGTTCTGGATACAGTTTTTAGGCTGCAATCCTATTCAGCTGCCTAGGGGAAAGCCCCACTGAATAGAGTGGGACAATTCTAACTAGATATATGCATGGGATTGCATTCTTAGTTCATGATTTGACATTCAGTTTGGCTTTCCATGCCAGATAAATAAAAATAAAGGAATTTCCACATTCTGAAAGCATGCATTAACTTAACAGTTCCAACTGTTTCTGTTTAATTTTGTAACACAATAAATCAAGATCTCCAAGATCTGTATATTAGTCTCCTGCCACTTGCTACATCATGTCGAACTAAAACAGGAGAAAGTCCTGTAAAATCTTCTTCCTTCTGATTGTACCCCATAGAACACTTCCAAGATTATTGCTCACTGTAAACATACAAGGTTGGCCCTACCATTAGGCAGAGTGATGTAACCACCTCAGGAGGAGCCATTCTTGTGGAGCTCTCCAACCATCTCCATTCAGTTGGAGGGCAGAGCTGTGTGTGGCACACAGCCTGTCCTGCACCCTGTAAAGTAGCCTGCTGTTCTTGGGTGAAATGGTGGGCACTGTCCTGTTGCAAATATTTAAGTAAGATTGAGCTGCCAGTCCAGTTGAATGGGAGTGCCATCTTGTCCTTTGCAGCAAAATGTGCTGGGCAGGCATTGAAACCTGAAGCCCTTTCAGTAAGGTAGGTTTCATTTATTCCATAAAGCAGGAATGGGAAGCCTGCAGTTGAAGTGCAACTCTCAGCATTGCACAATCATGGAGAAAGCTATCAAGGGCTACCAGCCATGATGGCTGTGCTCTACCTCCACCGTCGGAGGCAGCAAGTCTTCCTAATACCAATTTCTGGAAACCACAGTAGGGGAGAGAGCTCTTGTGCTCATGTTCTGCTTCTTGGTTTCTCACAGGCATCTGGTTGGGCACTGTGAGAACAGGAAGCTGGACTAGATGGGCCATTGGTCTGATCCAGCAGGCTATATTCTTTTTCTTCTTTTTAGATTTTCAGTTTTACAATTACATCGTTTTCCATTCTTATACAGTAGTTCTTTTTTAGACTCCCCACCCAGCATTCAATGACGGTTCTTTGTACATCTTGCTTAGCTGCATATACATTAATTCCTTCACCTTATTTTTCACATCGACATAACTTTTATATTATCAACTGTTGGTCACAAGGTATCCCAAACCTGGAATTTATATTTGAGATCATTTTTTTGTAAATAATCCCCTAAATACTCCCACTCACTTCTCATCTGTTTATCATCTTGATTTCTTATTCTAGATGCCATACTTGCAAGCCAGTAGGCTATTCTTATATTCTTATGTCATTGACCATGCTGGCTGGACTTGATAGGAGAGGGAATCCCACATAATATGAAGGGTCACAGACTTCAAATCCTTACCATAGAGGCCTCTACTGTGACCATGATTGGTCTTCACTTTAGCAAACTTTCTCTTAATTCTGTTGTTTCCATCCTTTCCTTTAAACCAAGCTGTCCCTTTCTTCTTGTGACCTTCAAGTGCTTGCAGGCTGTTCTGGTGAGCCAGTTTAATGATTTGCTTACTCTTTGTAGATGCCTTTTATAGAGGTGATAAGCTGATTAACCTGAAGCAGATAGCAGATGAAGCCTTGCAGAAATGTAAAGACAAGTAAGTCAGACTCCCTTTGAAAGTATTTGTTTCTTTGTGAATGTAAACGCATGCAGTTGTGGTCTTAAACAGTATAGCATCCCTGGCACAGAGGTGTGGATAGAAATAAAGCTGGGGAAATTATGTGCCGTGTAAATACACCCCTTTTGAAAGATGCTCACTCTGTCCACCCCACAGCATTTTGTTTAGAACTATAATAACCTTTCTTGTAAGCATTTGTTCTCCCCTATCTGGTTAACTACTTCTGAAATGGAAGTTGCTGACTTTCCAGCACAAAATATTTGTCAACAATTAATTAGGGCAGGAAGTCAAAACATATCCCCACTTCAATGACTCAGTTCATACATCATCAAGCCATTGGTACGAAAGCTTACCTATGGTTAAATGTTGTGTCTGAACTGACAAACCATTGTTTGCATACAAGAGTTAGACATTCTGTTTGGAAGAGTGTTTGGAACCCATGGATTAGCAGAGGGGTGGGGCCCCTTTTTGACTGTTTGACTAGATTTTTATCAGTTCCACTTATGACATCATGATGACATCAGATGACTGATAGGAAAGTGGTTTTTCCATCCAATGAAGTAGCACCCCACAGTAACGAGTGCTTAGCAATTTAGTGGTAGAACTTGGTTGATCAATATAATTTATCCAGCCTGCCTCATACTTCCATAATCAGCTGCACAGGTTCAAACTTGCTCAGGCAAATGACCTAGACTCTCTTCTTGGAATTGTTGTGTGTTTTCCATTAAAATAGTTTGGGCTCATGACTTCATCTTCCCTCTCCTTGTAGGGATGCCCCTCTGCGAAGGTGCATTGTGGTCAAGCATTTAGGAAGGGAAGAACTGGTGCTGGATGGGCCAAGCAGCAAGTCTCCACCTCTCAAGAGAATCTGCCAGAGTGTGCAGGTGAGTTTCCTGTTGTAAATGGGTGAAGGACCTGTTTAAGGGCTTGAGCAGCTTTTCCTTATTTGAGAGAGATGATTGTATGTTTATAATTATTCTGCCATCAGGAGTTAAGATTTGTTTTGCTCCTGGTGCTTCTATCTGCATTGTAGAGAACAAGGCAGAACTGTTTAGCATTGCCAGGAAGAAATGCTATTTTCTCCCAAACAGCCCTTGCCTTGCAATTGAGATTGTTATGTGCGATATGGCTGTATAATAATCATACCCACTCACTGGATAGTGCCTGTGATATCGCTGCCGCCGAAGATTTGTGCTTTTAAAGTTTACTCTCCTGGGCAAGCTTCACTACTGGACCATGAGACTTATCATCAGGTCCTTCAGCAGAAAACAGAAAAATGGAGCAAAGTTACACTTCTTCCTCGCTCTTCCCCACCCCCAGTTTCCTGCCATTCTAGAAAAGTTTATTCTTTAAAACTTATATGGTGCTAAAAGACATATGGGCCTCTTCTCACTTACATAGCAGAATTGTTACTTCCACCACAGATAGAAATCTAAAAGCTATCATGTGTTTAGTCCATGATACAATTAAAGGTCTGAAAACAGGACATTTTTGTGTGCATATTTTCTTTAAACTTGAAGCATAAAGTTGTCTTTGTGAGAGCAGCAAGCACACTAACAGAGTCATCTGCGCGATGAAATAAGCAGTAGGTGGGCTTCTCACCATGCTCTTGAACTAGGTTTAGATGGGACCAGGGCTTTTTTTCTGTGAAATTTATCAATGCTTGCAGTATGCAAGCTGTATTTACAATCAGAATATGGATGGGAATCACAGGTATTTCCATTACAGTAAGAGTGCAGAATCTATGCCCCTCCAGAGGTTTCTGGGCTGCAGCTCCCATAATCCCTGACCATTAACCATGCTGGCTGGGACTGATGGGAGCAATAGTCCAACAATATCTGGAGGGCAACAAGTTATTCATCTTGTACTACAGCAAGGTTATCTGTCTTTCTGTTATGTTTGTATGGATTCCTGCAAAAAAAGAGGAACTAATTTGAACATAACTCTGAGATAGTTCCTGCTTTTACTGTTGGTTTATCATCTGGGAAACCCTCAGGTTGCAAATCCATTGGCACAGTAACATTCTCCCTTGCCATGCAGACTTCCCAGAGCACTTCACTGTTGCTTGGACCCATCCCACTTACCTTACAAATAAGTTGTAACCCAATGTCCACCTTGCCTTCTACAAACTAATCAGTTTATCTTTCCACTACCCTCCACAGCTCTTGAGCTGTTCCTGTAAACACCCAGTGCTAACTAGATTCCCTTATCACAGCACCAGGGGAATAAGAAGGAATAATATTTTCTGGATAGCTTCTGTAAGTGCAGAGGTTTCCGGTGCCAGGTTTCTGTGCTGGAGATACTTCAACTTAGCCACAATCCTGTTGGAGAGCCAAGTGAACCTTCTCTAGAGGCTATTCTGTATTACAATATATTGTAATGCCCAGCGTGAACAGTGCTTGGAATTGAAGTTATGTGGGTCTTCCCTTGGTTCTGGTCCAGAAGCTTCAGCTATTTCAGAAACCTGCATCCAGACTAGCGATGGAACAAACTACTGTCAGTGAATGGGCTTTCCAGATCTGTAAATACTTTGTTCACATTGTTTGATGAGCAACGTATTAACAATGGCTGCATTGATGAAAGTTGCTTCCTTTTTTAGTGAACTAGCAAGGACACTCCATACTAGGGCAAATCCTGTTCTGCCCCCTTTTTATGCCTGTTCAGCTTCTTGGTCTTCACATTGATCTGGCTCTCTGCAGAGCACTGAGTGAAACCCATTTCTCTTTGGCTGTTACAAGCCTATTGCCGGTGCCCCTTTTGTGTTACCTTAGCAGTATAAGAACTGCTTTTCCATGGCTTCATCCTGCATTGGAAAGCATAGGCTAGAGGACCAGCCTGGGCTTTTGTATGCAGGAAGAAAAGGTCTGAAATGGAATCAGCCAAGAAGCATTGTCAGGGATTGACCCGTTGCCTGAGCCTATGCTTTGCAGCTCATCTTTAGCATCCAAGAAGATGCGCTTCTGCAGCCATGATGTGCACCCTCTCAGCTGCATCATATCTTTCCTTGCCAGCATGGTATTTTAAAAGGTATAGGCGCCCTAGCACAACTCTTCCACTTCTCAAATCTTATATCTTTGTGAATTTTTAACAGGAAAAAAAGACTGAGAGCTCAAAGAGAGTCCATCCCAAGGTATTTACTGTGTAGCAGAAGCTTTCTCTCGGCACCCCTCTGTTCTGCTTTCCCTTTCCAGCACTCCTCCTCACTTACCTGCTCTCACTCTCACTGCACGGCACAGTGTGGCCTCCTAACCCCACTTCCATCAGTTGCATGTTAGTCATAGACATCACTGTCCCAAGGGTTGGAAGGGAGCGTCGCGATACATGCCATGGCCTGGGATTGTTTGGGAGGGACAGTGACTCTGTTGTAGTTCTAACACTTTCTTAGTATCTTTTTGTATATGCACATGAAACGTAAAAGGGATTTTACACAAAACCAACAGAAAATGTCAAGGGGTGGTGAAGGAATGCAGGTCCTTGTGATATCTCTTAGGAAATAAGCACAGCTGGGGTCCTGAAACGGGGTTACATGATGCACAGCATGTTCACACACTGAATGGCTTGGTGCAGCTTCCAGGAGTTCTGTGCTCAGACCCCATTTCTTCACCTTAAAGCAGCTCTATGGGCTTGTGAAGTAGCCCGTCTCATGCTTCCACCCTGACAGCTGAGCCAGCTCTGCTTCCACCAGCATTGTACCAAATGATTATTATTGTATGTAACAGGCTGAGATGTGGCTCCGGCCTTTATTGTCCTCTTTCCCATTCTTAGCTGGCTTAATCCGATCAAAATGGTTGCTCCTCTGCATCAAAGTTGTGTTGAAAAATGATTCTACAAGAACGAAGATTTTGCCACTAGCTTTCCTGTACAAGGAGTTTTCTGTTACTAATCCTTGATTAGTAATTCTATTACTAGTAATTTCTTGATATTATTTTCCAGAGGTTTTGTCTTTTCTGGGAATTGGCTTGTTGCTTGATATTTGGAAAGTGAGCATGGTTTTGTGTAACCTTCGTGCTTAACTTAACTGCTGTGTACTCTTCTCAAGCTGTAAGCACTCCAAGCAAGATTTGGATACAGTCTTTGAGCAGAGAATGAAAGAGCACATACAGGCTCCAGAAGGTGTAGCCTCTAGGCAAAGGCAGTGTGATGCAGATACTCCTCCATATGCACCTATCACACTATCCATTAGTATATGCAGCTGTGACAGTTACTACTGTTTGCCACCACATAACCAGTGCGAGGTTCTGCTGGTCAGCAGCGTGTGCCCCACAGCCTGAGCATCATGCTTTGAACAAACACCCCCTGTCAAACGCCCTACCGGCTGTGGGTAGGCTCTAGGGCAGCTGCCCCCACACTAGATGGACAGTGAGTTGGATGGAGACTGACAGCATAGACAAGTAACCACATTTTGCATTCTGGGCTTGCACCCTTGCCCTGGGCAGTTTTCCTGCTTACATATCATAGCACTACACTGAAAGATTTGTATTGAAACACTTGCTCAGTATTTTTTTCAGTAGACTTCAATACATGTTGCAGGACACACTGGTGCTGAATCAGCTTTTAATACTAACCTTTCATCACTGTTCTTCACAGGGAAGGGGATTATTCAAAAATTGCAACTCACATGTTCTTTTGTTAAAAGTGTAGGGGGGAAAAGCTTAGCTATACAGGTAAGCTGCTGCTTTTTCTGAAAGGTGGCTTTATGGCTCCTTTCCAAAAATTTACAAGCTTTGGCACTGGACGTTAGGCTGTGCAAAGGGGGTGTGAGAGTCCTATAGAAATTTGCATGAGGATATCCTGTTCCTAGTAGCACAAATACTGTTACGCCTTACGCAAGCTTTCCACAACAGCTTTTCGACTGTGTTTCTCTTCCCCACCTCACCACCCATCAGCTCCCTAGACTGGGATTTTCAAAGATTTTTAAAAATTCAATGAAAATTGGGTACACAACACTGCATTTGTTTCATTTCAATAAGAATGCTTGTTTCACCTAATCACTCTTTAAAACTATATTGTATTGACTTGTTTTGTTTTCTCAAGCCAACAACAAAGTGGGGTTTGCAATATTGGCTTTGTACTGAAATCATCTTATAGTTAAGCCTGATGTATCCAGGAGAGGAGCTATGTAGCAGACTTTCAGTTTACATGATACACACTCAAGAATCCAGACTCACCGTTGTATAAGCATTGCCTTTGCATTAATATCTACTAGGGTGCACTGTTGTTATGAGAGAACTGATAGTGTGCTATAGAGGATATATTCATTAAAAATAAGAGAATTCTGTGAGCCCAAATCACTCGCCCACAGGTAGGCTGCCTGCTGCACCTCTACAAGCATACTGCTCCAGCCTTGTCTACTTCCAGTCAGCTTCTGCTGGGGACAGCTAATTCTGCTGTTTCTTCATGTTGGGTGCAATTCAATGATCCAGTTGTGCCCAGTGTAGCTTAAAATGGCCCCCTTCCATTGAGATGGAGAAACTTGCAGCAGCAAAACATAAAGAAACATGGTGAGGGCTCCTCTGGAGTGGGTAATGCTCATTGTTTTAAAAATGCTCCACTTCACCTGTCAGCTTAGGAAACACTAGTTTGATGTTTACATTTTGCCCACCAATGGTGGGTTGCTGAGCTGTTCGTTGTAATGAGATTTCTGCTTAGCTCCTTGGGAGTTGTTCTCCAACCATCTTCATCTGGAACACCAAATAAAGGTTCTTTTGGAAGTTAGGTCCCATATAAATAAATGGCACTTCATCCACAGTAATACTTTTAGCACCAGAATATGGATGCATATAGTTTCTCCATAACTTAATGTTTTTTAATGTATCCATCCAAGTAGCAAAGTATAACTAGGAAGCAGTCGATGATGAGATTGCTGATAGACAGACACTTAGACCTGTGCTGAGAATAAATGGCTGCAGGCCATTGGGCTTCTCAAAGGCCTGAAGCCAGGGGTGGTGAATGATGGCTGCCTAGATTTTGGACTACAACCCCCTTCAGTCCCAGCCAGCATGGTCAGGGATAATGGGAGCTGTAGTCCAGCACTGTCTGGAGAACTTCATGTTGCTCTCCTTAGTATGGATGTATAATAACCGTGCTTCACTTACATAAAGAGAACATATAAAATGGCTCTGTGCATGTGTATTAAATGCCGGAACTCCTGGTGGATTTGCTGCATGCCACCTTAGTGTGATATTTATAATTATCCCTTTGCCATTAACTCCCTAAGTGGCTCTTCCAAATCATTGTGTCTCAGAATCATAGCCCCTCTGGGGATCATAACACCGACTTACTTTATTTGGGGATTTATTATTTATGTACTAATTTTTATTTTTTAAAAAAACATATTTATGTTCCTCCTCTCCATCGCAATTGCCCCCAAGGTGAATATAAAAATTGAAAGAATAAAATGGTTGATATCAGCAGATCTTCACTGGTGAGGGCCTTTGCTCATGAACGCACAGGAGTTAAAGTGTGTGTTGTACTTCATTTCAGAAACCTTTGTATTTCCCTTAGGCATTCTTGACTGCCATGAGAGAGTTTCCTTACCATTCCTGAATTGCTTCTTTTTATGCACCTTTTGTCCACAGCACATGCACAGAACATTCAAAATGAAGTGGTTTAGATAGCTCTGGTCTCAGCAGATGAAGTTGAACTGGCTTGCGTAAATTCAAGGACTTGTCTAAAATGCACTGAGATAATTTGTTCAAATTCATTAAGGGGCTTTCCTAATGCTACCCATTGTAAAGAACTATTTGTTCATGAAACATGAAGATGAAAATACAGTTATGCATACAGGGGAAGACAAATTATTGAAGTGTTTTATAATTATATGAAACACAGTGGGAGACACGCACTGGGAAAAACTATTAATAGTTGCATATGAATTTAGGATGTGCACACAACTGTTCTGATAATAGACTTACATATTCACTAAAGCCAAGCATGCAGACTTGGTGAATATTATTCCTGATCCATAGGGCTGTTGGTTAAAAGAATTCTAATAGCTTCTCATACCCCCCCACCAGAGACTTTGTTTGACCTCGGGCAAGCTTGTATTTCAGCCTTACAGTAAGAGTAGCCTACCTTACTGGATTGTTGTGACGATAGATGAAAGACTGTGAAGAACTTGCAGATCAAGTTTATATATATGTGATAAACAGCATTACTGGTAATAATTATATTTTCTCCTGCACTACATTCCTGTAGCTATTGCTTAGGCTCTGACAGATATTCAGTAGCCTTTGTTTGCTACTTGGAAAAATAACAGCATTTAACAATAAGATCAGTATTATTAAGGCAGAATCACTAGGATTGTTGAACTAATGACACCACAGTTTTGGTCAGAACTCATTTAAACAGGTGTCGTGGTGTGTTAACACTGCAGCTATTAAGAAAGGAAAACACTTTTAAAAATAGAAGAAAAGCTGAAACGGTGAAGTAGAGTTCTGCTTTAGAAGCCAAAATAATCAATTAAAGTGTAAGAGCTCCAAAGCTGGGTTTTTCCGACCATCTTGCTATCTTTTAAGTATTATGTGTGCCTCTTACTCTATGTGGTTTTCTTCAGATACCTTGGAATTCAGAAGTCGACCTTTGGTGGCACAACGTTATGAAGAATTCTAGCAAGGAGTGTGAGCCTGTCTGGTGTGATGCGGAAGACGAATTGTTTATTCTCTACACCAGTGGGTCAACTGGAAAACCGAAGGTATGTTCCTTTATTCTGATCCTGTGCCAAAGCATGAAGTGAAGAGTTAATATTTACTTGTCAAGTCATACTCGCTTGCTGTTCACTCTGCTGTGTGGACGCTTTGGATCCAAATGCTTACTGTTTTAATGCTTTCACAGTTCTGGTCTGGAACCAGAAATGGGCCCTATCTCTACAAATACTTGTAACGTTAGTGCAACATTAATTACACATTAGTGTAACGAGACCTCTTGTATTCCAGGTGCTCTAGGTTACTTGGAAGGGGGAAAGTTCAATGGTAGAGAATGTTTTGCCTGCAGAAGGTCCCAGGTTCAGTCCCTCCCATCTCCCCATAAAAGGATCTCTGGTAGCAGGTACTGTGAAAGTTCTTTGCCCAGAAACCCCACCTAGCTGCTGCCAGTCAAAATAGATGGCATTGGGCAAGATGGAGCAGTGGTCTGACTTGTTCTGTTCATGTGGCCCACTGCGAAATTCTGGGATGGTGGCATTGTGTGTATATAAATACATGCAGGGCGCAGGACTGGCCACATGTATTTTTTCACCAATTATTGAGCAGCAGTTGGCATAAATAATTGAAGGAGGCACAGAAAGCCTAATACTTTTTAGTCTTTGCTATACAAAGCACATCTACACATTACAGGCTTTCTTCATAACAACATATGCTTCCTAAGCCTTGTATACATCTGTTTAAATTCACACGAGATAAGAGTCTGTGCATAAACTCTGATGTGTTTATTTCACTGCTTGCTGTACAGAGCACTCACTTTACTGAATTTATGTGGTCAGTGGTTTGATGACTAAAAAAATATCACATGAACTAATTTGGTTACCTCTCAGGGCTGTGTTTGGGATTGGTACCACTATTTTCGCATTTAATTATGACACTGCAAGTAAACATTGCAAAGAAAAGTACTTCATGGTGATGTTTCCCTGTAAAAGGGAGTCATACCGCTTACCCTTGTGTGTGATTGAACTAATGTTATGGATATAATGTGGTTAAAGATACAGTAAAAATATGTTTCCTTCTCTCATGCTGAAGATTTACTGATGCGGTAGTGCTTGAGTAAAACAATGGCTGGATCTAGACACATCAAAGTAGTGTTTCAGTTAAATGCATTGTAAATTTAAACAGGGAAAACAGGTAGAGAAAAACAGGACTCCACACTGCCATCTGGTGGCACAATGTTATATTGAAAATACAACACATATACAGTGGTACCTTGGGTTACATACGCTTCAGGTTACAGACTCTGCTAACCCAGTAATAGTCCCTCAGGTTAAGAACTTTGCTTCAGGATGAGAACAGAAATCGCGTGATGGCAGCGCGGCAGCAGCGGGAGGCCCCATTAGCTAAAGTGGTGCTTCAGGTTAAGAACAGTTTCAGGTTAAGAACGGACCTCCGGAACGAATTAAGTACGTAACCAGAGGTACCACTGTAAATCGCTTTTTCTTTACCAATCTAGCTGAGTCCAATGTTGCTGTATGCTTTCTCATATAATGAAAATCAAGCCAGTAATGTTCTGTTTCATTTCAGCTGGTTTTCTTTGTTTCAGGGTGTTGTGCATACAATAGGTGGCTATATGATTTTCACTGCTACTACCTTTAAATATGTGTTTGATCACCATCCTGAGGACATCTACTGGTGCACGGCTGACATTGGATGGATAACTGGCCATTCCTACCTCACATACGGACCTTTGGCAAATGGGGCAACCAGTGTCTTAGTAAGTTCTGTGGTATGTGGGGGCTGTATGAGGGTATGGGAGGGGGACTAGAAGCCTTGCCAGGCTTACACAAACCAAGTATGAGTGCCTTGATCAAGGTTGAATTGTATTGGTCTTGTCAAGCAACATCCTCATTGGCAAGAAAGCAGCTAAACAAGTTAGGTCACTGATGATGATCATGGCTCCCCAAACCACGTTTGCACTGAGGTTCATTGCTGGTCAAGTTCTTCTTACTGTCATTCTTCACAAGTACCTTCTTCTGATTTGAGCCAGGCAGTCTTGCTGATTCAAATCAAGTCATGAATGGTCCCCAAAGACCTCTGTGCTCAGTAGCGTTCTTTAGGCTACAGAAGCATTATAGGGCTACACATTTTTGCACCCCACTTGCTGGAAGCAGCAGGTGGGGTGGTGGGTTTCTTCTTCTCATGCTAAATGACTTGTTTTCTGCTCAGTTTGAAGGGCTTCCCATTTACCCAGACGTTGGTCGTATGTGGAGCATCATTGACAAGTATAAGGTGACCAAGTTCTACACAGCACCCACTGCCATTCGCCTTCTCATGAAGTATGGAGATGAACATGTCCGGAAGTAAGTAGGACTTTAAGCAAAACAGAGAGCGGTTTCGCTAATAACCTTCCAGCATTGGGAATATATAATCTCAAACATGTATCGCTCTAGAGAAAAGCAAACCCTAGAGCAAAGCTAATTCCTCCAGCCTTTTCCTCAGGAACAGCGTTCTTGTTTTACATTTGTTCTATAAGATACGAAGCTTGGGGCCAACTCCTAGGGGCCAAGGTCCTTTCAGGGCCTCCCAATAAAATATATGAGCGGGTTGCCCTTCCCCCCAGTTGATGGACATTGCCATTTAAATGGTGTGCATACACCACATCTGGTCCTGGAGGAGACTCTTGAGAGTCCCATGGACTGCAAGAAGATCAAACCTCTCCATTCTTAAGAAAATCAGCCCTGAGTGCTCACTGGAAGGACAGATCCTGAAGCTGAGGGTCCAATACTTGGGCCACCTCATGAGAAGAGAAGACTCCCTGGGAAAGACCCTGATGTTGGGAAAGATGGAGGGCACAAGGAGAAGGGGACGACAGAGGACGAGATGGTTGGATAGTGTTGTCGAAGCTACCAGCATGAGTTTGGCCAAACTGCGGGAGGCAGTGGAAGACAGAAGTGCCTGGCGTGCTCTGGTTCATGGGGTTAAGAAGAGTCGGACACGACTAAACAACTAAACAACAACAACACACCACATCATGTGACTGATTCCGTGGACCAGGGCTTACCCCCCCCCATATTTTATTTAAGTTGGCACCCCTGATATAAAGACAATGTGGGGAGGACAGTGAGAAAAGAGGGAAGGGAATATACTTGGCTGAATCTTGGTGCTTAGTTTAAGCCCTGATGACTGCTAGAAAAGGTTTGTCTGAATCTCACCCCAATTACTGTGCTTGCTCTTGACAGGAGGCTTTTGTCGGTTTCTGGCAATGTTCTCCTTGTGCTGCTTGGCACTCTCCTTGAAGGGCCAGCTCTGGAACGGCAAACAAATTTTTTCTTGTGGAGT
This sequence comes from Podarcis raffonei, assembly GCF_027172205.1. Lineage (NCBI taxonomy): Eukaryota > Metazoa > Chordata > Lepidosauria > Squamata > Lacertidae > Podarcis > Podarcis raffonei. The sequence continues at coordinate 69,660,669 of NC_070607.1, forward strand.
TTTCCTCCCTCTCTTTAAAAGCCTATCTGCTTCTTATGGCAGGTACAGCAGGAAGTCCCTGAAGATCCTAGGGACAGTTGGGGAGCCCATAAACCCAGAAGCTTGGCTATGGTACTATAGGGTGGTTGGCGAAGAAAGATGCCCTATAGTGGATACCTTCTGGCAGACAGAGACTGTGAGTTATTTGGTTCTTGGTTCCCTTTGTGTCTTGTGAATGATCTGTCTATTTGCCTGTGTGGGTGTTAGGATTTTCCTGCGCTCTCCCAAGTACTAGGTTTTGGGCAGCATTCAGCTTGGTTTTGCTCAGAGTAGACTAATTGAAGTAAATGAACTTGACTAAGCAATGCCCATTAATTTCAGTGAGTCTACTCTGCATCAAACTTAGATGAATACCACTTTTTGAGTGGAATTCAATATAGTGGTAAGTGGAGTACGTGGGGGGGGTCAGGTTTTCTCCCCTCCCTCACCCTGCATGCCCCCTAAACCTGTTCTGCAGGTTCCCCAATCCTCCAGAGTCAATTTAGGGATGTGTGGGGTATGCGGAGCAAGCAGGCCCCGTTCTGTACACGCAACAACTTAGTTGAATTCCACCTTTTTTGAGTTTTTGCCCATAAACTTGCCACAGTTTTTCTATAGCAAAAGTACAGTTGCTTGGAAATGCATTGCTGCTACCTGCTGTGCCTTGGAACAACTCAGCTTTTCCTCCACTGCCTGGTATTGTTGTGACTGTTTTGGGTTTCTGTCCTGCAGGGGGGCCATGTGTTAACTCCTCTCCCTGCTGCCATACCAATGAAGCCAGGCTCAGCTGTAAGTATAGATGTGATTGTTCTCGTCTGTTTGTGCAGCAGTACTTTTTGTCCCCCGCCCCCCTTGGGCTTTGGCACAATAGTTCCACTAATAATCCTCTCATAAACATGCAGATAAATGCAAATTATTTTATACACACCTGCATGTTTTAAAGCATTTTCTAAGGCAAAACTAAAGTGGAATGATAGGCTCTAAGTGAATGGAAGTTTTACTTCCTGGAAATTGACTTATTTGCTGACCAGAAGCTTTGGGTGTAATCTTAAAAGTTATGGAACCTTCTGGGGTGAATTATTTGGGGATGGGAATGGACCAATGGAAGAACTTAGCCCAGATGTGAAAACAAGTCCAAAGTTCCCTTTCTCCCTTCCACATGTCTGCTTTCTCTGGGGGTTTAGTTTGCATTTTCCACTTCTTCCAAATCCTACTATTTCCTTGGCAGACGCTTCCTTTCTTTGGGGTGGTCCCTGCGGTGCTGGACGAGTCTGGGGAGGAGCTGGAAGGAGAAGCAGAAGGTTACCTGGTAAGAAAAAGTGAAGTTTTTATTGCTGGCTAAATTCAATCTGTGTGTGGAGCTTCATGGTCTCTATATAGTCATTCCCATTTTGCATTAGTTCCATGTGTGGGATATCTGTCCCTTAACTGCTTCAGACAGTGGAAGCAGAGCATAGCAGTCATGGCTTGTTACCATTGATAGCCTTATCCTCCATACTATTAAAGCTATCTGAATTGGTGGCCATCTCCACTTCCTTCAGAAGCAAGTTTAATACTTTAAGAGAGAGAGAGAGAGAGAGAGAGAGCGCGAGCGAGCATTCACACACACACACACACAAATAAAATTTTCAGCTTGACCTAGTAATGTATTGGCAGCCAGTGGTATTACTTTAATAAACGTGTTGCATGTTAGATGCTGGTTTCTCTAGTATGCAACCTAGGGCAGCCCCACACAGAGATTGTTCCAGTAATCTCTTGAGGGTACCAGTGCACAGTCCACTGTGACTGCTATCTGTATCCAGGAATTGTTGAAACTTGTGTACCAGCCTAAGCTGGAAAAGGAACTCTCAGCCACTGGAGCTACTTGGGCCTCAGTTGACGAGGATGGGTACAGGTATAACCCCAGACTACAGACTTGTTCCTTCAGATAAAATGCGGCTCTGTTTGGAATTAGCAATTGACCAATTTCCTGGATCTGGGCACCACTCATCTTAAGGCCCTCCACCTTGCCAGGATTCAGCTTCAGTTCACTGGCCCTCATCCAGACCACCACTGTGTCTGGACTTAGTATTGCTAGTTCCCCAAAGTTAGCCTTTTAGCGAATACATGTGTAAGATACATATTCACTAGCAGATAGGGTAACCAGAGTGGGAATAATACCTGCCTAATTCTCAGGCTGCTGTGGAATGGGATGGTGTTTGGGAAAGCAGTGCAGAGGGCAGGGGTTCAGCCCCTCCTTCTCACATTGCTGCTGCTGTCTCAGTCAAAATTTGAGTCCTTGGCGGCTGCTCTTTCTAAAGCAAAAACACACACCCCAGAAAAAGTTGGAAGGGTCTACTGTTTAAGCACAGAGTGTGGCAACACCTCAGCATTGTAATAAGTTCTGAGCTCAGCTCTGATCAGATCAAATTTCGCTCTGGGAGTGAAGAAGATTTGAACTATCAGAGTTGAGCTGATTTTACGCAGGAGACTGCAAGTTGTCTTTCACCAAGAACAAAGGATCATAAAGTATATCTGCAGAATGGACCGTTGCCCAGAGCAGAGTCAAAGTGCCAAGAATGTGCATGGGTTGCTTGGGTGCTGTCCAGCTTCTATTTATGAAAGACGATACCATTCTGTATGTTCGTTTAATAATTACGTTGTAGAGGGCAGTTTGTTTCTTGGTGAGCTAACAGACCTTAAAGGCTTCAGGTTGCAGTTTGCGTAGAGAGAAACAAACCACAAACCCTAGTTTACATGCATTGACAAGCCAGATTATTGTCATGTTTCTGGCTTGTTTCCAGCATGGAACAGTTGGGAGGACCACATTCCCAGGGTTATGCCATGTTATAATTGCAGTTATCAGTGGCATATCTTAAGCCTAAACAATACATGTTGTATCAGACCCACGGTACGTCTAACCCAGTTCTCACAGTAAGACGTGTGTAACTCATCTTGATCCTCAGTCACTAGTATTCAGAGGCACACTTGACTGAATGGGTATTTGAACTCTGGTCTCCCAGGACAAAGTCCATCATTTGAGGCAATGTGCCATATTGACTTAACACCCAATGTCTTGTGAGCATAGCATTATACAGTATTGAATCCTTTGTGGGAGGAGAGGAACAATTCTTTGGAAGTAAGCCACAGCTTCACATAGGACAGAATGCTCAATGCAATTTAAGGGCATGGTAAAGAAACCCACATTTAATATGTTCTCTTATTTGTCCTCTCCTTTTAGGTTTTTAAGCAACCCTGGCCTGGAATAATGCGCACAGTGTACAAAAACCACCAGCGGTTTGAGACCACGTACTTCAAAAAGTTCCCTGGTTACTATGTGACTGGAGATGGTAAGGTTCTACATGGAATCCTGTAATATTGACAGTAAAGCTTGCTTCCTGTATAATGTGGAAGGGATTAAGCATGATATATAAAAAAGAGGCTCAACATACTTCCTTTGTGCAGCTATTTTTTATTTCCAGCCCTTCCATCTGAATTCTCTTTGTAACAGGGACTTAGAGCTATATGTATGGACTAGGTTTGATTCGGATTTGGGTTTTGTGAGCTTTTAATTCGTAGCCCTGGAATGAATGCTCAGATCTTGGCAACAAAGGCAAGAGGTCCCTTTATGAAATCCACAGTCCACCCTGCTTGACTCCCTGGAATTAGGAGCAAATTGTGGGAGAAGGCGTGTGAGTCACAAAGGATATGGGGAACAAACCCCCTTTGGCACCCTTTATTTACATCAATTTGATTTGCCTGGAATTTGATTTGGATACTGAAGTTCAGCCCTGAAATATGCAATGCATAGGGTGGGGGGCTTAGGAATTGGTTCATTGGGCCTTTCCTTTCCCACTCATTCATCTTTGCTGGTCCCATGTATTTGCAGTTAGGCAGCAGGGCTTCTGGGCAATGAGGTGTTACTACTGCTTTTCACATTACTCTTTTTTGCTGCCTTATGTTTCTTAATACTTAGTGTCATTTGTTCACATTGTGCTGTGTACACCCACACCCACCCCAGTTCTCCCTAGATGCTTTTTTTCCTAGTTGGCTACTTTATAATGGTCAATTTGCTGGTTTGGTTTTTTCCCCCTGCCAGGCTGCAAGAGAGATAAAGATGGTTATTATTGGATCACGGGTCGAATTGATGACATGCTGAATGTTTCTGGTAAGAACAAAATCTTTGTGGAAGGTTTCAAGTTTCCTGTAAAACTCTCCCAATGATATGGTAGGCCTTTTTGACATGATATGCCATCCTAGGCTCGTTTGGGAGGAAGAGCAGGATGTAAAATGAATCAATCAAAAAATTTGGGGGTGGGGGGCATGATATGTTTCCTCCTCAATACTGTTTAAAGCATGTGGCTGACAGAGGGTCAGCCAAGGATGAATGAGATGCTTGGGCCAAAAAAGGTTAGACCAGTGAATGCAAAAAATCAATAGTGACTGTGCTTGCATAATCAAATTCTGGCTTGATAGGCCAGGATACGTTTGAGCTCCATGCACACACATGCAGCCTTTACTCTCACTCTTGCTTTGTGTGAATGGGGAAGCAGAGCAGGAAGCTGCTGTTAGATGTTAGTGCCTGATTTGTGCAAACTGGGAACTATGGTCACTGTCATCAAAGCAACAAGGAATCCTGGCTTGTTTGGAAGCCATTAGCCACCCGTGTGGTTTATACATAATACAAAATTATGGTTAAAAATGGTTTGTTTTTCTCCTTGTGCAAAGCATGGAGTGCAATGGAATCATAGGGCTTGATGCAGGTGCATAAGCCTTACCTGAAAGCAGCCAACGTCGGAGCCCATCCCCTTAAGAGATTCTTTCTACTTTATAGTTTTGTCTGCCCCATTTTTCTTAGGAATTTTAATGTTTGTACAGTGGCAGTGACTCCAGTGACTGCAGTGGCAGTCATGGGGTTTTCAGGAAGCACATAATATTAGCTGCAATGTGACCTTTTGGTTTCCTTTCATAATGGTCCAAAGAGTCTCCCTAACTCAAATATCTGGGCACTTGAAAGCTCTTATCTTTTCAGAGATTGAAATATCTAACATTTACATGTCTCTGGTTTTTGTTTTTATAATTTATCATGGTACACAGCACCATATCCGCTCAAGCAGAATCAGTGCAGGCATACTCTTTGGGGAACTTCAAGGAGTCTTCTCAACCAGATAGACTAGAGGAAAACACATTTTCCTCTTTTATCTTATGAAGTCCCAACAAAATACAAAACAAATTCACCAAACTAAGAAATGGTTTGCTCTACTATTATTGGCTACTTTTACTGTTTTTCAGCTTTTGCAAATTGTACTTTGTTTTCTCCCTTAGTACCTTTCTAGAATGCTATTTTGCAACATTTACAGCTTGACCAAGATTTTAGTGTAAAGGGTTCCTTTTTTATTTTGGTGATGATATTTCTTTGGCAATATGCAATCTATGCCAATAGATAACCATGTTGGCCTCAGCTAATAGAATTACCTTAAGCCCTAGCCTTCAGCATGGGTCTTGGCTTGCTTAGTTATTTATTTTCATAAAATTTATATGATGCTTGATTGCTCAAAACAAAACTTCAGTTTACAAAAAGAATAAAACAATGAAGTTATCAGTAAAAAAAAAAGACAGCTGAAAGCCACTATATAAAATATTCAGATTTTTTTTAAAATAAAAAACCCAATAAGCTAAAAACTAGATTAAAACCAATGTCAACATGGATAGGCTTTCCTAAATGAAGGTATTTTCAGCAGGTGTCGAAAACCGTACAGTGAAGGGGCCTGCCTGATGTCAATAGGCTTTTGTGGAAAACCTCTTGAAAAGTGAAGAGGCCTGGGTAGCAATGCCAATTTAAGAAAAAGCCCCCATTTCTTTCTGTTTGCAGGGCACTTGCTGAGTACAGCAGAAGTTGAATCTGCTTTGGTGGAACACCTGGCGGTTTCGGAGGCAGCAGTAGTAAGCCACCCGCACCCAGTGAAGGGAGAGTGCCTCTACTGTTTTGTGACGCTGAAGGATGGTCACGACTTCACAAAGAAATTAGTTGATGAACTGAAGAAACAAGGTAACCTTGGTAGACCATCATGTCGCTTGGCGAAAGGGCCAGAAAGCCCTTTTGGATTTGTGAGGTGGGTGCAGGAGGGGCAGGGTAGCATGCTGCACATGCAACAAAGAAAGCCACCTTAGGCCAGGTTAGACTTTTTGTCCATCTGGTCACATCCCAATGAAGCTGAATGTTGGAAGATTCGGGGGAAGACAAAAGGAAGTACTTCTTCACCCTACATGTAGTTAAATTATGGAATTTGCTCCCACAAGAGGCAGTGATGGCTGCCAACTTGAATGGCTTTAATAGTAGATTAGAAAAAAATCATGAAGGATAAGGCACAGTGGTTATTGCCACTGATGGTTGTGTTCTCCTCCACCACCACTGTCAGGGGCAGTGCGTTTCTGAATAGCAGTTGTTGGAAACCACAAGAGGGAAGAGTGCTGTGTTGGGATACTGCCAGGGAGATAGAATCCATCTGAGCCCCAAGCTCGGTGCCGGACGATCCATCGACCTCCCTTAGTCACGCAGTATCTAGCAATTGTAGCGACACGAAGCCTCAAGAAAAGATAGCCACATTCTTGGACTTGTGCACACTCTATCAGCAGAATTCACACAACAGAAGTTGCACAGCATGAGAGCAGAACATGCATATTTACAGTTTATTAGGCGTTGGTCAGAACAAAGAAATCATGACCGTCTGCTCCGACTGCTCAGGCAAAACAGCCTAAAACGAAACGAACTTACAACATAAACATCCTGTGAGACAGGAACTTACGCAGGCTGTTATACAAACATCCTGCTCCCTTTTAAGGTGGAACGGAAATATCCTAACATCCTCCCCCTTTTCGTGTAACCTGTAGTACCTGTGGTTCAACCCAATTGCAACCTTTGTGCGTAAACCTTCAGTTGTTCTCTGTTAACAACCTTAGACAACAGATCAGCAGGAATTTCATTTCCTGGCATGTAGGACACCTGAATGAGTCCTTTCTGAATACACTCTCTTGCACGATGTAGCTTAATCTGCAAGTACTTGGTCCTTTGCTTGCAACTCTCCGAGTTCAGCAAAGCCAAACAAGATCTATTGTCTTGATACACTTGTATAGGACATTTCACAGAAACCCCAATGTCCTTAAACAGTTGCATCAACCATTCACAATCCATGAGTGAAAATGACAGAGCATTGAGTTCTGCTTCACAGGAACTTAGGCTAACTGTTGTCTGCTTTTTGCACAACCAGTCAAACAGGCAGTGGTTGTACATGTAGCATACTCCAGAAGTGCTCGTACCATCTGTGGTGTCACTTCCAAAACTTGCATCTGCAAAGATTTCAAGACCTCCAGTCTTCTGACTGGTGAACCTCAGCCTGTAGTGCATAGTCCCTTTCAAATACCGGGCTATGCGCTTCAGAGCTTTCCAATCCTGAACAGTAGGATTGTTAGCATGTCTGCTAAGCAGGTTAGTGCTTACAGCAATGTCAGGTCTTGAACATCTAGCAATGAAGTTCAACTTGCCTAGAATGCATCTGTATAGCGTTGTGTCAGAAAACGCTTCAGCAGTACTGTCTACCTGGTAACCTGTCACCATCGGTGTGTCTGCTGGGTTTGCATCAACCAAATTCAACCTGGTTAACACATCAGTAATTTTCTGTGTTTGGTGTACCAGAAAATTACCTGCTTGGTCCCTCTCCACCTGCAGAGAAAGATAGTTGGATACCTCACCAAGATCCTTCATGTCAAAGTGCTCCTTCAGCTGAGCTAGGGTGCTTTGGTAAAAAGCCTGATTCTTCCAAAACATCAGAAGATCATCAACAAAACATAAACAATACAGTTTGTTTTGCCCCTCCTCCTTGACAAACACACATGGATCAGCTTTGCCCTGGTGAAAACCTAGAGAAAGCAACGTTTCAGTGAGTTTTGTGTTCCAACACCTGGCACTCTGCTTGAGACCATATAAGGATTTCCGCAGTTCACAGACCATTCCCTTCTGTATCTGCATCCCATCAGGTGGAAGCATGTACAGCTGCTCGTTCAAAATCCCGTACAAAAAGCTGTATTTATGTCATGATGGGAAACATGCAGTTTCTCCTCCGCAGCGATCTTGAGCATCAGCCGAATGCTCTCATATTTGACCGTGGGTGAGTAGGTCTCGTGGTAATCCTGCCCTGGTACCTGTGAAAAACCTCTGGCAACCAATCTGGCTTTGTGTCTGACAACCTTGCCATTCTGGTCTGTCTTGGCCTTGAAGACCCATTTGCTGCCAACCAGTCTCATTCCTGGGACTACCGGTACCAGCTCCCAAGTTTGGTTCCTGTTCAAGGAATCAACTTCAGCCTTCATGGCATTAAGCCAAGGCTCAGCATCTTTAGAGGTTAACTCCTGGACCTCTTTGAAGCTTGAAGGTTCCCACACCTTCTCTGAGCTACTAAGAACAGCAGTTGCCATCTTAGCAAACTCATCAGCAAATCTCTTTGGAGGTTTGCCTTTGGTCGCCCTTTCAGACCTGCGAACCAGACGCAAGTCTTCTGGACTCATCTCCTCTTTCTTAGGAGAAAAGTGACCAATGGTGAACAGTGGTTCTTCCAGTTCATTGTCAGACTCATCAGATGGTCTGACTGAGGCCTTTGCGCTCTTGTAGTCTGCTGTGTCATCACTGTCACTGACAGCAGCAGCAGCGCCGCCCACTGAACTGGAATCCGAACTCTGATCATCATCATCATCATCATCATCCTCAGTTTCCTCAGCTTTTTCAGCATGATCTGCTTTCTTCACATCACCTTCATCCTCCTCTGGGTAACTCTGGAAAATTCCCACATTTTCCCCCCACTTAGGATTGTACTCAACACTCCTTGTGAACTTTATGGATTTAGAGTTAGTCATCCATACCCTGTATGCACCTTTTTCGTACCCCATGAACAAACCATGTGCCCCACGCTTCCCAAGCTTGTTGCTTTGTGGGGTGTGCACCCACATGTCAGAACCAAAGATTCTCAAGTGCTTGGTGTTAGGTTTCTTACCAAACATCTTCTCATAGGGAGTGCAACCAATAGGTGATGACAGTCTGCGATTAAAAGTGTAAACCAAATTCGAGAGAGCCTCCCCCCAAAACTTCTCAGGGAGGTTGGCATCATGCAACAAGGTTTTTATCCCTTGCAGCAACGTTTGATTTGCTCTCTCCGCAAGCCCATTCATCCATGGCGATCTAGGCGTTGACAAGTCATGCTGGATTCCCTTCTCAGTCAGGAAAGCTTCAAACTGCTGAGAAGTGAATTCCCCGCCTCGATCAGTAAACAGACACCCAATACGTTTACCGTGAGCATTCTCCAACCAAGCACAGAATGCCTTGAACTTAGGAAATGCTTGCGATTTCTGCTCGAGCATAAACACATGAATGTACCTGGAAAAAGAATCAATTAGAACCATGAAGTACCTTGCTCCTCCCAAAGAGGGCGCTAGAGGACCTACCAGGTCTGCGTGAACTAGCTGGTAGGGTTTGGAAGCCTGCCTGCTAGACTCCTTGCCTTTTGGAGCAACCTTCACCTTGTTCTCTGCACAAGATACACATTTCATGTGAAATTTACAAGGTTTGATGTCCAAACCTTCAACCAACTCAGGCATCTTGGCTAGCGCTTGCCAAGAGAGGTGACAAAACCTGCGATGTGCATCATGAATGCAACCTGCATGAAGAACCTTGTTAGTTTGTGCAACACAACAAGAATCAGCATTAGACACAGCAACATCATCATAAGTTAGACTGAACAAACCATCCATCAACTTGGCATGCCACATGTCCTCTTTGCCTTTTCTGATGACACAGACAGTCCTCTTGAAGGAAATTTCAAAACCACGCCCAGTCAGCTGTGGTACACTAATCAAATTGTCCGCAGCTCCTGGAACAAAAAGTACATTGCTAATGGTCGTATTCAGACTTGCAAGTTTCACAGTTCCAACTCCTGTAGCTTGCAAAGTCCTTCCATCAGCCAGCTGGACCTCTCCATCTTGAGGTGTGAAGGATATGAACAGATGGCGGTCTTTGGTGAGATGGCGCGTGGCCGCAGAGTCAACAATAAACCTGGCCTTCCCCTTTGAAGCAGATTTGCTGGCAAACAAAACCTTGTTTTCCACCAGCGTGGGCTTTTGCAGCTTGCCTTTAGCCTTTGGTGAAGCTGTGCCAGCAAACATAGCCTTGTTTTCCACTGGCGAGGGCTTTTGCAACTTGCCCCCCTGCTCCTGGCCATCAGACGTGCCTTTAGCCTTTGGTGGAGCTGTGCCAGCTAACATAGCCTTGTTTTCCACTGGCGTAGGCTTTTGCAACTTGCCCCCCTGCTCCTGGCCACCTGCAAGCATCTTGCTCTGTTTACATCTGGTCTTCCGGCCTCTGCAAAGGCTCTGACCTTGGTTCTCACGAGAAACAGAGCTCTCAGCTGCCGACTCCTTGGCTCCCCCTGGAGGCTGGAATGCTGCCTGGGATGACATCACAGTCAGCTCCCCCTGCAGCTTGCAACCGGTGCCCTCGGCATCTCTGCATTCACTAGCATTCTGGGAAACAGCCAGGACCTCCGATGCATTCAAACACTGGGCTGGGATTATTGGCTGGTGGGCCTTTTTCAAAGCATCCCACATGTCACGTGCCGTGAGATTTCCAGCAAGCGTCTTTATTTCCTCCAGAGAGACGGATAAGACAATAATATCCACGGCCTTCAAATTTTGGCCCTGCCATTTCTCTGTCCGAGGAACTGGAGTGGCTTGAGATACAGTATGCCAGACTCCAAACTGACGCAGCAAACTCTCACACCATTTAGCCCAGGTCTCATAATTGTCCCGATTTAATTTAGGACACTCAGCAGCTTCAGAGGCTTGGAAAAACTCCATTCCAGCTCTTAACTTCAGCCGTGAGTTTTCTTCACTTCAGAGACTCCTTATCTTGGCACCCATAAATCACGAAGCCTGCTTGGCTCGGCTCCCAGGCCAATTAGGCCAGCCGGACATCAAAGAGGCTGCCGCGGCAACAGAAAAGCCTCTGCTTTCGCTTTTCCCACACATACCTCAGCAGTCTGTCGCAGTCTTACTCTCCTGCAAGTGCCGTGAATCTGGGCCCATAACCTGTTGTTGGGATACTGCCAGGGAGATAGAATCCATCTGAGCCCCAAGCTCGGTGCCGGACGATCCATCGACCTCCCTTAGTCACGCAGTATCTAGCAATTGTAGCGACACGAAGCCTCAAGAAAAGATAGCCACATTCTTGGACTTGTGCACACTCTATCAGCAGAATTCACACAACAGAAGTTGCACAGCATGAGAGCAGAACATGCATATTTACAGTTTATTAGGCGTTGGTCAGAACAAAGAAATCATGACCGTCTGCTCCGACTGCTCAGGCAAAACAGCCTAAAACGAAACGAACTTACAACATAAACATCCTGTGAGACAGGAACTTACGCAGGCTGTTATACAAACATCCTGCTCCCTTTTAAGGTGGAACGGAAATATCCTAACATGCTGTAGTGTTCGGGTCCTGCTTGGGTGCTTCCCATGGGCATCTGGTTGGCCACTGTGAGATCAGCATGCAGGGCTAGATGGGCTTTTTCTTTGTCCTTGGTATTATCTGGTCCAACTGGCAGTCTCTCTGGAATACCCAGCAAAGGACATTCCCTTCACTTCTTACCCAGTTCTTTTAAAACTGGATATACTAGGTATTGAATTCTGGACCTTAGGCATGGTAAACATGTGCTCAGTTGCTGAGCCAGGATCACATTGGTGGAGCGGATGTCACACCAGCCTGTTCAGCAAAAGGAAAGCTACCTGCTGGCTCAGATTTTCTCTTTTGGAGATCATTCTTCAGCCCTTCTAATCTTCCTGAGATGAAGCCCCACCCCCACAACTTGCATCATCCCACAGCCTGGCTGGCAGGACAGTTTTCAAATAAAAGGTTCATTGCTTAGTTGTCCCAGAAGCTAAATTTATCTCTGCTGGCCTTATTGCCTCCCACATGTTGCTCTCCTTGCCAGCTGGCACCTGACTTGAATACATAAGGGCAGACCGCATGACCCGTGAACAGGGTGTGGGTTTTGCAGTGGCGAGGCATGCACAACAACCCTTCCTTTTCCTTTGACAGCAGAGTTGCTGTAGAGGAGGGTGGGTTTGCACAACAGGTTCGTTTCCAAATTGGACTCTGGGGTAGCGGTATTTATCTGACCAAGGTCTTACGGGAACAGAAATGATTCGACGTGTTTTTAATGAGCGGAGCAAGACTTCCCCAGAGTGGCTGCTTTTTAAAACAGGCCCGTTGGTGTTAGTTACTCCTGGTCAGCCCCTTTGTCATTCAAACACTGTGTTCTGCAGAATGCTTTCAGAAGCTTTTCACGCACTCATCAAGGAGAAGAGTTTCCCTGAAAGACTATAATGAGAGACAAACTAATCTCACTTTCCACTGCGCAGCTGTGAAGGGACATCTGGGGTGTGCCAAGAATGACACCTGCAGATGGAACAGGCACATGAGGCCGAGCTAGTGCCTTCTGTGTACTGAGTGTGGTGCTAGACCATGTCCCATTGGAGTTCCACAACAGATGCAGAGAAGTCAGCGTGGGAGGGGTCCCTGTGGTTTGAGAAACACTGCTTCCTGTCAGAAATAAGAGCAGGTAGAATAAAACTGTTGCATACCTTTTAGAAGAACGAATAAGTTCTAACTGGAAATGGGAATGATGAATGAAGAACCTTGGTTACAAAGCTGAAGTGGAAACAATCAAGGAAGAATTTATATTACAATTTACAAATCTTATTCCTGAAAAGGGTTTTGTTTTCTGTCCCTACTATGTGTGTTAAAGTTGCATTTCAGTGTAACAAGGAGCAGGGGGGTGCTGTGGTCTAAACCACTGAGCCTCTTGGGCTTCTAATTGGAAGGTCTGGCAGTTCGAATCTATGTGACGGGGTGAACTCCTGTTGCTGTGTCCCAGCTCCTGCCAACCTAGCAGTTCAAAAGCATACCAGTGCGAGTAGATAAATAGGTACCGCTGTGGTGGGAAGGTAAACAGTGTTTCAGTGCGCTCTGGCACTCATCACAGTGGCCCGTCACACCAGAAGCGGTTTAGTCATGCTGGCCACACAACCCAGAAAACTGTCTGTGGACAAACAGCTCCCTCAGCCTGAAGTGAGATGAGTGCTGCACCCCATAGTTGCCTTTGACTGGACTTAACTGTCCAGGGTCTCCTTTACCTTACTTATTGCAGTGTGTTCCAATTGAGAATGCCAGTCATGCCCCTTTCCCCTGGATATTCCATTTCTCTCCTTTCCGGGTGGGATGTTGGTGTCTTGTTTAGCTATTCTTCCTGTTTGCATGGGTTCACGTGCTTCATGAATGGTCCAGAGGCTATCATAGCTAAAATCCTTCTTTCATTTGCAGTTAGAGAAAAGATTGGACCCATTGCAACACCAGATTATATTCAGAATGCACCTGGCCTGCCCAAAACCCGCTCAGGTAAGATATGGATTTTATAGTATATGTGCAGGAAGCACAGATCATGGTGCTGTAAATACCTCTTGCCTTACATTACAGGTTCTTGCTTTTAATTGAATTTACATTCTTTGCTTTCTTTTTGGAAACACAGTGTGGGAATTGGGAAAACTAGTAAAGCTGCGAGTAGCTATTTAGTAGCCTCTGTTGTCTTGGAGCCTTGTGGAAAACATGGAAATCATCTTGCCTCTACTGTAGGGATGGCATGACAGTATGTTTTGATTGGCAGAAAGGATTTCTAATATGTCACAAGGCAGTAGTGGCTTGTGAGGAAACCCAGCCAGATGGGTGGGGTATTATTATTATTTATTGTAATGCCCATATAGGTCAGTGGGAATTGTGTGGACAGCAACTCCCAAGGCAAGGTAGAAGTTGTTTATCATCATGGGCTTAATAGACCACAAGCTTAACACAAGTCAAGTGTGATGCAGCAGCAAAAAAAGCTAATGCTCTTCTAGGCTGTACCAACAGAAGTCTAGTGCCCTCATCAAGGGAAGTAATAGTACCGCTCAGCTGTGGTTGTATGGCCATGTCTTGGATCCTTTAGTTGAGATTCCTGCATTGTAGGGAATTGGACTAGATGACTCTTAGGGTTCCTTCCAACTCTACAGTTCAATTATTTTATTGTCTTTGGGCAAGTTGCTTAGAATTTTACTCCCAAGTTATTAATTTTATTCAATTCATTGTATTTTATGTTTGTAGACTAATCTGGGGTCAAGAATCCCAGTGTATATCCTATTTTTAACAGCATGTCCTAAAATCCTGCGTCACTGCCTAAATACCATTCATTAATCATCTTTTTCTTGGAATGCAAGTACAGTTTGATGTTACACTGCCATTTCTTTGCAGGTAAAATTATGCGGCGGGTATTAAGAAAAATTGCCAAAAATGACCAGGAGCTGGGAGATACCTCTACTGTGGCAGATCCAGCAGTTATAAACCACCTTTTCAGCAACCGGTGTGAGACAATACTGTAGCAAGGCAATTCTAGAAGAAAACAGCAGTAGTGCAGGGATTTGGTGAGAATATGGCCCCATTGAGACAATGAGTGAGTTTCTCTTGAGATGAAGAAGCTGCCCAACGCTGAGCTGAATGTAAAATGCTGTAAATGAAGAGAAGAAACTGGTGCTCCAAGATCCAGTCCTTTTGTGTTGTAGATCTAGTTGTCTGTGCCTCTGGAGAACTGTGTGCATTATGTTGTAGACCGATAACTACATATCTGAAATTCCAGCCTCATTCACGTCGTACAGAATGACAGAATTAACATTTTAATTTTCATGGATTAGTTTCATGAATTGTTTGTTTTTATTTTATTTTTTTACCTCTTAACGTGCTGCAAATGGGCAGAGCTTAGAATGTGTAGGCATTGGTGTGAAAAGATGGCTTTGCTCCCGAGTGGTAGTTAAAGGCTTTGAGAACCGACAAACTGAACAGTAATCCTCATGTTGAGGAAGAATTGTTGGAACAATTTTTTTTTTAGAAATCAAGCATTCATTAGGTTTCTTTCTTTCTTTATAAAATCCTGGATCCTCTGGCTGCATGCCATGGGAAAATCAAAGTTTATAGAAAAACTGCAACTCTGAAGCTGTATAAAACTACTTTTTATGCTATTATTGACAATGACTTTCCCCCTCAAAAGGGAATAAGGCTATCTATATGTTTTGGATTTTAATAGTACATTTGTGTATGTGTGGGTGCAGAGCTGAATTTTCCCAGTGCATCAATTTTTTTGTGTGGGTGGGTGGAAGCAAATTCAGGGAATTATAGTCATGAAAAGTTGCATTCAGTGCCTAGATGTATCCTAGAGGGAGGTTCATAAATTTTCCGTGGCTGTTGGTTGGTGCAATTCCTGTACCAATTGAATATGGGTAGGGATTCACTTGGATGGATGAGAAGCAGGTGCTGTAGTGATACCCAAAGTTTCAGTGACATGGGGCAATTCAGTTACTTGGTTTTCCATGTGACCAGCTATGACACACAATCACATGAAGAAAATGGATATAGCCAGTGATTCTCACCTATGTTTGCTATGGCTGGGGAAAGCGTAGCTGCATTTGTGGAAATTGTTTCCAGGTAAATTTTTATTTAGTCCAGTTTATGCTTCCATTTCTTGATATAATAATGGACATATATGTGACCAAATACGAGTTGCTGCTTTTGTGGAGAGACAAATAATCATAACAACACTGTGACCGTTCTGCAGACAACTATGCAGAGGTGTCTTTTCTCATGGTTGGGTGAATATATCCATCGTTCACAATACAGCAAAGTCACAGTTAAGGATTTGCTTATTCTAGGTTTTTCACCGTTCAGGTAGCAAAGAAAAAAATATGAAATCAAGTTTAGGTAGAGATCAGATGTGGACACATAACTGGGATTCCCCCCCCCCCCCAATAATTTGATCCCACAACTCAAACTCCCTAATAAATGTAGATGAAAAAAAACAGGCTTCTTGTCTCAATAAATTTTGTCAGGGTATGTAATTCTAGCACATCCTTCAGTGCTGCTGAACTGGAAAATGCCATCCTCCAATTTTTAAAATTGAAATCAAAGCTTTAACTGTGGTAGCCACAATGGTGTATCCCAAGATGTCTTCTTTGCCCATGTAATTAAAACATGTCCCGAAAACCATGTGCTTGATGAATAATTTAACATTTTTCTGACCTTGACTCATGGTTATACCTTTCTCATTTCTTACCTGCTGTTAGTATTCTAAATGCACTTGTCTGTGGTCTGCAACATTGGTGTATATTTAATCTAATGTCCTGCAGCATTAAAGGTAAGCCAGTGGCTTGCTATGTGCTGGTAACATGAAATAAGTCCTTTTAATCTTGGTCTGATATAATTTTGGTTGGGAAATGGCTAGAATTGTTTTTAACTGAAATAAATCAAAGAAATAAAATCTATAAAGCCGTCACAGTTGGTTGTGGATTTTTTTTGTTTATATTCATAGTGCCTGGTTTTCATTTTGAAACCTAGACCAGACTTTGGCTTCATTTTGATATAACCCTAAAGCCGTGGTTCAGCACAAGATGAACAATCCCAGCATGCTTCTGGGCTGTTTCCCTTGCAAAGAAAGAGCCTGGAAACTTGTGCTTTCCTTACATGCAGTTTGCCAAAGCTAAGGCAACATTATTATAAAAACACAGGCTTCTGTCAATTGATAATCTAACTCAGAGCTGACTCACTGAAATTCATGGACAAGAAACTCCATTAATTTTATCACTGATTGTTTCCCATT
Source organism: Podarcis raffonei (assembly GCF_027172205.1). Lineage (NCBI taxonomy): Eukaryota > Metazoa > Chordata > Lepidosauria > Squamata > Lacertidae > Podarcis > Podarcis raffonei. The sequence continues at coordinate 69,677,444 of NC_070607.1, forward strand.
AGATAGCAAAGTGCTTTTATTTAGAAAACTCATTTAGACAATTGCTGAGAAAATATGTCTAAATTGTTACCTTTTTTCCCCTGTTGGTCCTTAATACTGTGCTCTCAATTAAGACATGTTAATTTTATAAGCCTCTCCTCTAAAGACATATTTTCTAGGCATAAGAAGTTTGTAGTTTAAAAAAATAGGTTCAAAGGCCTTGATCCAGAAAGATCCATGTATAAATTGAGATGCTGCTGTTTAGAAAGAAAACCAAAGCCATCCCAGCTCTATAAACCCCATCTTTTAAAAACAATATTGATATGCTGTTTCAAAGTAACTTATTTGACTTCATTAAATTTCCCCTATCTTAAAATGGCACATAACTTGGTTTTGTAGGTGAGTATATTCCAATTGTTAATGCTCAGGGTTTTGTTTTGGTGAGCAGACATCTTCCATAGTTTCAAAATGTTTGAAAACTTTAACATGATTAACTTCTGCTTCTTTCAAAACATCAGCAGATAGCATGTTGAACACAAGTGTATTCTTCAAAAATGAATATGTTCAGATTCTGAGCATACTATATTATGTGACTACTGGGTATTACTCACCAAAGTAGCATAGGAGAGACCAGATTGATCAACCAGTTATTTCAGCTGAAATAAAATCTGAGATCCTTACAACTTATGATATCACAGGACATTCTTATTACCGTTGTTTGTCTTTGAAATCTGTTTCCCAAGAGCTCACCTTCCTTTTCTTAACCCTCTTCCTTTAGCATACACATTCTGCCTTTTCAAAATGTTACAGGAGGGGTCCAGGAGCATTTAAATAAAATCACTTCTTGTCTGGGGGTTTTCTTTTCCTTTCCTACTGTGTCCCCTTTTTCCTGTGCCATATCATAATGTTTGTTCATTGTTCTGTGACCTTGCATGCAGTTTTTCCTTTGTGATGTATTCCTCTCAAACAAGAACGTAACAGAAAGCAGGAAGTGTTGCACAGCATCTTATGCTCAGAAGAGTAACCCTCGCCAATGCAGAAGAGATCAAGATAATACACTATTTTGCTACCAGGCCCTTGAAGGTGCATGTGTAGCAGCTTGTATAGTGCTGTCTCAGGAAATGCCTGATTAGAACATCAACAGATTGTCCATGGTCACAGTACAGTAAAAGGGCATGAAGTCTGTGAGAAGCATGCTAAGGGTGCTTCAAACAGGAAATTGTCAAAGAAAGTCAACTGGAATCCAGTATTTTCTTGAGACCAGGAAGAAGCAGTACAACTCTGCCTGCTTTGTATCTTGGGGTCACTGGTGAGAGGAGGGCTTCCAGAATCAATCTGATTGTCAAGTCCGCCCGTTGGCAATCATGCCCTAAAAGAGAATGTCTCTTATTTTAAGCACAGTGAGGATGATGTCAGTGATGAGGTATTCTGTTTTCATATCACATAGGGAGTATCCAGAACAGCCACTCCAGCTGCTACTCCGCCATCTGCATGTTCGACAGCCTTTGTTCGCAAGAGATGGCCAACATGCTTGTTCACCACAAGATCCTGACCCAGTCTGCAAGAGAAAAATCAAAAGGACTAATTAAATTCATATAGTAACAGTTTTGACTCTGCAGTCTCAGCAAACTCCTGCTTAGTTAACAGTGCCTGCTTGATGTACAGTTTACCAGTGTTTATATATATGCATACTGACTTAAGAGTTTTACAACTCTTACAGAATTATGCATGAGCAATAACCATTTCAGTGGGCACAATGGAGGGTTGTGTGATTTACCCAATCAGAAATTAGTATCTGCTTTAATTAGATGCACCTAATGCCCTCTATATACACCCACACACCACCTACTAAGCAATGTGTGTGTTACACTATTGTCATGAATTATATTGCTGCCATAGTAATAAAAACGTAGGAGGCTGCTTTATATTGCATAAGATCATTGGCCCCTCCAGAGACCTGTTTATTGAGCACTCATCCAATTTGCGTACCCAGAGGTTGGATTATATCTGCTCTTTACTGATTATTCATTTTGATTTGTTGGCAGAGCAGGTACACAACTGAGAATTTGGCCTGCGGAAAATGCTAACCCAGAATCAGAGTTGGAAGGGACCCCAAGGGTCATCTAGTCCAACCCCCTGCAATGCAGGAATCTCAACTAAAGCATCCCTGACAGATGGCCATCCAACCTTTGCTTAAAAACCTCCAATGAAGAAGAGTCCACCTCCTTCCGAGGAAGTCCATTCCACTGACTTACGCATATTCCTGTAAGCCAATGCATTTCTCCGTGTCTTCTGAAAACAGAAGTGTTGTTTTTTTAAAGCAGATTTGTTGTGCTAGGCAACAGAGCCCTTTAATCCACTTTAATTGTACCTAAGGTTCCAACATGTGCTTGAATACTTCTTGCATAATAGACACCCTCACTGACAAAAGTGCTGTATTTTTTTCCACAGCACTACTTTGGAGATGCTACAGATTGCACCTGGAACACATGCTATGGATACAGAAAGTACCACCAATGAGCTCTGTAACACTTCCATTACTCCAGAGTTCCTGTCCAGTGACATATTATTTAGCCCAGTACTAACCAATGCTATACATAGGAATACAAAACTATTAAAAGCAAAGGCACAGACCCAGTAAGTAATGTTACTTTCTCACCTGACGTAGACGCCAAAAATTCCCAATTCAGACACACATTCTGATACTTTCAGTGGACTGTGAGCCCTCAGTAAATAATTCAGTGCAGGGAGAGGCTTTATCTTGTCCATGAGAATGTAGGAGGTCCTTTCTGGACTGTCTTTAATTTTCTCTAGAACCTGCTTGAGCTCTTCACCATAGAGGTTGTTCCCTGACAAACACAGCAGCAGGTAAAATGAATTCACTAGAGCTGGAGTAGCTGGTGGATAAAGGTGTGTGTTGGGTCCCTGTAGCTACCCCAGTAAGTACAGAACATGAAGAAAAGCAATCACTGACGACTGGCACCAGTGTAAGTGGTAAGCAAGCCAGTGGGCTTGAACCACCAGCTGATCCATGGGTGTGTGTGTGGGTGTGTGTTTGTTTGGTTTGGGAGAAATGATCCTGATCCAAAATGTGTAGAATATGCTTAGATAATGCTTCCACAACATTTTGTTTTATCAGCTAAATTGCTTCTAACCTTTTTTCCTACTAAGTTTAAATTTCAGTTGGGATACAGTACCGGAAGAAAGCACTACAGAATTATTTGCTACAGCATCAGGGAAGACAATTTGTCCCTAATAAGCTACTTTTGTTCTTACACAATTATTTAAAAGGTTTGTGCATACAGATACCGTATTTTTCGCCCTATAGGACGCACTTTTCCCCCTCCAAAAATGAAGGGAAAATGTGTGTGCATCCTATGGGGCGAATGCAGACTTCCACTGAAGCCTGGAGAGCGAGAGGGGTCGGTGCGCACCGACCCCTCTTGCTCTCCAGGCTTCAGGAAGCTATCCCCCCAGCCCGGCAAGCTCCCAGAGCGATGCCAAAGCTGCGCGCAGCTTCGCCATCGCTCTGGGACCCGTTCTGGGGGCTGGGGTCGGGGGAAGCTCGGGCTTCCCCCACCACCAGCCCCAAAAGCTCCAGGAGCCACTCTGGCTCCCATTCTGGGGGCTGGGGTCGGGGGAAGCTCGGGCCTGGGGGGGGGAATAATTCCCCCCCTTTATTCCCCCCCCCAAATCTAGGTGCGTCCTATGGGCCAGTGCGTCCTATAGGGCGAAAAATACGGTAAGTCCTGATCCTTGAATCAGGCTGTTGACTCATCATACACAAAGAGAACCAGTTACTGACCTCCTCCCTCACGTTGTGGCTTTAACACAAAGCGGTCTGGGTCAGCAATAGCCATGGCAATTATCTTATCACCTTCTTCATCCTGCAAGGAGGAGGAGAAAGGGGAGATATATACACATACACTCTCTCTCTCTCTCTCACACACACACACACAGCACAAGTTTTGCATATATATTTTTTACAACTTTGGCTTTAACTAAGTTCTATTGCCTAACAAATAAAATTCTTGACAAAACAGATTTCACAATGTATGAAGACTATAAGAACACATTCATCACAACAATCTCCTCAGATGTTGTACTGTGCTGCATTTTTAAAAATACATCCAGTTCAAGGCAGTGTACGTATCCCTCTACGCATTACTACTTACCATCTCCATAGAATAAAGGCCAGTGAATGTTGCTCTTAATCGAGCCACTGCTTCTGGTTTATTTGGCAGTAATTTTTCCAGTGTTCCTGGTCGGCTCAGCTCCTGCTGAACTTTTTTGGTCCCAGCAAGCTGTGTGGCAATATCAGGGCACTTAACTGCTCTAGATCTTTCCAACAGCAACCGTGCCTCCCAGTTCTTTCACAAAAACAGAAAAAAGATAATTTCAATCAAGGTTCTATATAACATGTATTGTTTAATATTTCAAAATTGGGAGTTTTATGCATTCAAATACATGGGTAGGTGCAGAGGTTGACACTAACTGGGATCCAAAGTACCATCTTCTGCTTGCAGAGGGGGTTTTCATATTTAGCCTTGCAGCTCCACACACCTCCTTCCAAGCCATTCAGAGAATCACCCCAAGAGGCAAACCTAGGATCAAGTGGAGGAACCATAAGCGGCTGGGTCCCTCCTCATGACCCCTTGGAAGGGTGGCATTGGTAAGAATGATATAATTGTATGCAGATACACACGCCACTGCTACTCAAGGCACAACAAAACCTAGCAAAAACTGATATTTTCAGAGCTCAAACTGAATACATGGCTAGAAAACATTTCTATTTACCCATGATAGCCACAAGCCTGCATATAGCAAGTCAGCTAAAAGCACCATGACTATTAAGCTCTGAAGTAACCTGCCAATTCAACTGGAAACCTCATTTTAAAAATATGTAGCTTTAGATGGCATATTGAAGCAAACAAGCCACCAGTCTCTCAGCACAGAACAGGTTAAGATATCACTTCCACCAGCTGGATGTCTTGGGAAATTGGCTGAACTACTTCTAGAATTAGCTGTTTGATTGAATGTATTCAGAATTCCCCAGGTGATTACCAAACAACTAAAGAATTACACATGCACTGAATTCATATTTGGGGTCCAACTGTGCGAAGGATAATGTCACTTACAGTGCCGCAGAGCTTGCACTCAAGATTTCAAGACAGTGGATGATATTCAATGTCAATTAGAGTAGACCCATTGCAATCAATGGACTTAATTGTTTCAGTGGGTCCACTCAGAGTATGACTTAGCTGGGTATTACCCAGTAATACGAACCTGTTTGTTATAATTCTTTGGCACGTAACCTTCTCTATAGTACACCACTGCAACTTCCTCCCCATCTCTGAAATAAAGATAAGGAAAACAATCAGTGGTTCCTTTAACATGGCTCTCTCACACACAAGATTAAAATATTATATACAATACATACTACAGATGTAGGATTCTGTTCCATTTATGAATTGCTTTCTAATCCTGCAAGAAGGGACTTACAAAAGAAAGCTTTCAAATAAATTACCTAGTGGATCAATAGATCACAATCTCTCTGCTTATGGATACAAATATTAGTTCCCTTTCAGAGTTATTTGGTGAAGTCTATTTAGCAACTTTCCATGTTTTAAGTTGTGTATCAGTAGTACATAACTGAACATGTAAGAACTGCATAGCAATGGAGTTTCCAAACGAGTAGCATGACCTTAATCTTGACAATCTGAACACACTTGTTTTATTAACAGCAACATTAATGAAAAGAAGTCTTCATTAAAACCCCGGAAACATAGCAGATACTTAATGTTTACATAACAACCCAAAATGCAGTTTATTATGCAAACTGCGGGAGGCAGTGGAAGACAGGAGTGCCTGGCGTGCTCTGGTCCATGAGGTTGTGAAGAGTTGGACACGACTAAATGACTAAACAACAACAACAACAACAAGCATATCAAAGTGGACTTATTAGCACTCCCAACATCAGCCTGTGTTATTTTTTACATATGCCAAAACTACAGCGTGAAATCCTCCTTGAAACCACATATGGGCTATCCACACATTAAGCTAAAGTTTGTGTGCTCACTATACTTACATATGCAATCTCTTATCATTGTCCAAAGATGCTTTTTCAAACACATCTTTAAATCTTCTTCGGATCACCCGGATATTCCTTTAGGAAACAGACAAGAAATATTAAGGCTAAAGTCCTATACACAATTACCAGGGAGTAAGTCACAATTGCATTATGAGATTAGCTTTATATATGTTCATGTTATAAATCCTGCACTGTATTTTAAAGCTTAGTTAGGAAAAGATAATGTAGCTATATACAATATGCATTGAACTTCTAACAGTATTGAAGAGCCCACTTTTGTCACAGAACCTTTCTGCAGTGAGGTATCACACAGAGAACAATCCAGCCTGTTATAGCACAGAGGATGTCTACTCTGAAGTATGTCCCATTAATTTCAGTGGGGCTTACTCGGAGGTCAGTGGGTATCAGATTGCAGTTTTAAACCCTTCAAGTCCTGTTAATTATAATAGGAGAGTTAAATGCTAAATCGTGTCATTAGATTTTACTAGGACAACAGTCTTTTTGCACCTTAAAAGTGTAATGAATTTATCTTTAAAAAGTATTATTTAGCAGAGCAAAAAAAAATGTCATTAAGCATGAATGATGTAAGTAAGACCAGATTTCACAGGACTAATTAAATGGCATTACATGAAACACTTCATCTTATTAGATGAAAAAAATTACCTCATCCAAAGTTCATTTTCTACACAGCGTTGGTCAAAAATATTCCTCTGAGCCTCTTCAACTAGGAACATTACCACTGCTCTGAAACAAAAACAGAACATATATCAATATACTAAGTTTCCTCATTTAAAAATATACTTTTGTGCTTCTTACTTACTACTATTTACAGCAGCTGTACTGAAAACTTCTACAACAGGCCAAAACTACAGTGCCAGATAATACTTGCAGGAAGGCACAATAGAGTGCTGCTTTATACTGTACATTTGCCACTCCCTGCTGTTTCTACGCCTTTCTTCTACATCTTTGTGCATGTATATGACAATTATACAAAGAATCAAACAGATACAGAGAGGAGATATCCATAATAAGGAATTTATAGTTTAACATCTGAAAGGTTTCCTAATAATCCATGCATCCAACAGCTAGGGTCTTCCTTCAAATAGTTATACTAGCTTTGTGGTTCTACCCTATAAGAGGAAGTGGGTTAAACAAGTAGTTGAACAGTAGAATTATATGTAAAACAGCTTCAGTTGATTTATCTAGCTGGGGAAAGAAAGGTCTATAAACAGACCCTCCTGGTTCAGTGAAGAAAAACCCCCACTACTGCCGGCATTGTTTTGCAGGTAGTGGCCCTGAGACCAGTTTTTCCATCTATGCCAAGAGACATTTGAAAGGAGGTGTCTTCCATTACATACAGGAATGTTGTTGTCCCCCTAAAGAAGGGAATGAAAACCTACTGCATAGGAAGATAAAATTCTCTTTCCCAGTTTTCCTTCATGTGCCTATTCCTATCATACACTTCCTTCAATATTCTATAAGATGGAGACAGAGGGCTTATTTGCATTTTCTTGTTTGTGAAAACAAGAAGTAACAGAGCATATTTCATGCAGATGAACAAAAATCATAGCTATGTAGAGCTTGCAGTTCTCTTCCCCTACCTGTCTGAGCCGTAGAGTTCCCAAGCTTTTGCAATGCCCGTGGCAATCCCTTTGGCTGGATTATTGGTCAGTAATTTTGAGGCTTCCTTAGATTTCCCTAGAACGTTCAACACATGCCTGCAATTGGGATGCATATAGAAAAGTCACACAACAATTCACTGTACACAGCTGCAATTGAAGAGCCAACCAATTGAGATGTAAAGTACAAATGCCAACCATCCTTTATGAATGGTGCACGTGTGTACAAAGTTACTTTCGCATGCCAAATATATGTAAGCCCAGTAGTTGACAGTAAAGTCATGGCGAAGTAATCCAGCTAATGCGTCCTTTCAGCGCAAGGATTTCCACATGCAAAATAAGACTTTCTCCACCTCTCCTCCCCCTTGTGCCCCTCCCTTCCCCAAATTTGCTGCAGAGGGCTGCGGGAAACCCTGGAACAGATTTGGGGGGGATACATGGGGCGACAGTGTCCCATCAAGTTATGCATGTTTCCAGGTACTATAAATTAATTTTTCACTTCACAAAGATTCCTGAAAGCTATATATAACAAAGCTTTTCCAAAAGGACACAACATGCTACTGTGTCTTCTCTGATTGCACTGCCCAAGTGCAAAAATCAGAATTGGGATCAGAATTCAATATCGTGAGAACCTCAGATTTCATTTTTCATAATAAATAAGTCACCTGAGGTTGTGATGGCCAGCTGTGACAAGACTCACTGAGAGTCACATCTACAATGCTACTGCTTGTGATTCTCAGAAAGGAAGGTGGAAATGCTAGATGCTAGATTACCTCCTAGGCTGGTGCAACAAAGAGGCCTAGATAAGATACATTGGCATCACACAAGAGCAGCAGGCTCAGTTCAAGATCACACACATACAGTGGTGCCTCGCAAGACGAAATTAATTCGTTCCGCGAGTCTTTTCGTCTTGCGAGGTTTTTCGTCTTGTGAAGCACGGTCAGTCGCAACTGCACCTCTTCAAGCGGTTAAAAAAAAAAAAGGAAACAAACTCGCAAGACGTTTTCGTCTTGCGAAGCAAGCCCATAGGGAAAATCATCTTGCAAAGCAACTCAAAAAACGAAAAACTCTTTCGTCTTGCGAGTTTTTCGTCTTCCGAGGCATTCGTCTTGCGAGGTACCACTGTATTGTGCTAGCCTAACTCGGCCCATTGCAGGGGTTTCTGTTGGCTACTGCCTGTAAGGATACTGCCAATAGTAGCTTTTACCTCTCATCTGGGCAAAGGCATTGGCCAGTGGAGCCAGGCAGAACTGGGTGGAGATACGCATCTGCCTCATCCAAACCCCCTCCAGCACAGCAAATCAGGGTATTAGTTTGCTATGCCAATTTTAAAGTGGCTTCTGTAACATGGGCAGACATTGCCAGGTAGTCTCAAAAGCTAGATAAGGGAAGAATGAGCAGTAGATGAGGGGGTAGGCCTTTAGCATCTTGTCTAGCTCTTTGTACCTCACCAGTACAGCAGAATTATACACAGCCTTGGCGAAAGGATAAGACATGAAGGACCATCTATAAGCCAGCTAGAAGTTGTTTTGCTGAAAACACACACAGAAAGACACACAGTCTGGAAGTCCTTACCGATGCACCGCAGTGGTTCTAGATGTGAGGCCTCCAAAGCTGGCAGCAATAGTGTTTATTTCTATTTGCTTTAGAGCTGGAGTGCCTTCTGCACCATAGTCAAACATGTAATCAGAGCGATTAATTCCTAAAAACACAGACTGGACAAGGCAAAAAAGTAGCAAGAAATGGAGCAGCCATCATTCCAAAGAGGATTCTATACATTATCTGTCAAGTGCCAACTGAGCTAAAAAGATCTTATGGGGGAGGTGGTGGTGTTTTGTTTTGTTTTTATTATGCATTTCATGTTTTTATCTTTTATTTTTATGCTGTGAACCATCCTGCGATGGATGGTATACAATTTTAATAATAAAATAAATAAATAAAATAATAATATTTTGACAGTTAAAAAACATCATATTTGATTACTGTGCAACTACCATATTATTTATTTAAACAAAAAATAGACACCATTTGATTGTAAACAAACAACCCTCAAAGCAGTTTACAAAGAGAATTAATACAATTATTAGTAAAATACAGTTTCAAACAACTATTAAAAACACTAAAAAACCAAACATATGAAATCATATATTATCATGGAATACCTGAGTTATTCCTTCTTTCAAAACTTGCTTGTAGATTTTGAAAAGCTGAGCTGTAAAGTCATCTACTTTGACAGTACTAAGAGGAGAGAAAACAAATCTTATTTAGTACTCAAGCCTGCTGTGACAAAACAAGGAAATTATCATTACAATCTTTTATGTAAAACCATTTGACGTTAATACTTCTTTGTCAAGCAATAATGGCAAGATGATTTCATGTTATACCCCAGCTCTGAACATATTACATGAAAGATGCAAGTTCTATGAAATCAGGAGGGCTTATGTCTACATAAATGTTTAAAGACCTCTTGTGCATTGAATAGCTGTCTGACAATCTAAAAAACAGCTGGTGAGGCTTTACCTAAGGATGAAAATTTTGCCTCCTGAAAACCTTTCCCAAGGGGGAGGGGGAGGAAACTAGCAGTCTTGGAATCATGTGTCAGATTTCACAAAGCTTGTGTTCACACAGAACAAAAACATGCATTGTAAAAGAAAGCTTTAGTTGTTCTCTAACCTTTCCTCTTCAATTAGCCAACTGCCAATCAGGCTAACAGGCAAGGGAGTTAATGATTATGAGACATTTAGGAACATTGGGTTGAAACTAAACTAACCTTAGTACAAATCAGAAGTATATCCAAGATTAAGGAAGTTTAAATTCAAAGTTCTTTTTTCCTAATACGTAATACGTACCTTGCAAGAGTGCGTTCCAGAAATTCTGTGTTCCGGCTAACTTCATCTACCAGCAGGTTAAAGTCTTGTTGAACTGAATAGGCTTGCTCAAGTAGACTGCTTGGTACTGCAGATGGGAGCAGTGTAAAGGGAGCATAATTCACCACCTATTGACAAAGGTTTAAAAATGAACGTGTCAAGAACTACCACTTCCTTCCAGTAACAAATCAGGTTAAGCCCTTTTAAAACTTGGGAACATACAGGATGAATATAGGGGATACAATACAACAGTACTAGAATGGAACTATACCTGCAGTAATCTGGGGTGCGGTGAGATAAGGTGATGTAGGAGCAGGGAGGAGAGCCACCTAAGAGCTACAAAGGATAAGGTAAAGGAAATGGGAGTGAAGAGTTCCCTTTTGCTCCATGCAACACACTGACTGGCCTACTTGCATTGCGCAAGTTCACACAGCCAGATTCCTCTATATAATATTAATTGCAAATATACCGTCATGTGGAGGAAAGCTAGGGCAAAATGGCAAGGGTCAGTTCACACTACTGAATTTCTCCAGTTATGTTCACTGCATGAAGAAAGGTTAGTGTGAGCTGGACAGTGCCTACAATGAACATTAGCAAAGTGATCATGTGTTGCAGGCGTCTGCAAATTGGGACTATAAATGTTGGCAATACACATGTGAACATTAGCATAGACATAATGAAGGGATGGGGACACAGTGAAGGATAAACACACTGATTGACAAAGCTGTTTATCCACACAACTGTATAGATGACAATGTGGAGCCAGCTTTATGTGAATTGTGTGATACATGCAATGAACCAGCAGCAATCTCCCCATGTGCCTGCCCAGTTCATACTGCATGGTGCTCCAGTGAAGGGAAAAATGGGCTATTTTATGGGTGAAAGTAGGAAACTGTCATGGCAGCATAAGGCTAGGATGTAAAAAAAAGTCTGGTATGGCTAATGTCACAAATGTACAGTGCATCCGGGTGAGAACTAGCCCCACTCTAGAATCCCAAAGCTTTCCCCTTCCCTAACAACATGCCGACTATGTTGTTACTGGGATTTCCCCCCAAATTTTACCATCTTCCTTCCATGGGTGTTGGATCATGAAATCTAGTTTTCAGCTTACATCAGATGCATTGGGGTCATCTTTGGTCCTCATGAGAACACCTTCAAGTAGTGCCGAATCCACTGCAATTGGTGCCACATACTGAATGAGCTGGACATTACACAAAATGTCTTTCCAAGGGGCAGTCATTGTGAAGGCTGAGGCAGCAGAGAATAAATCTGAAAGCATTTAAAAATAATTACCATAAGGCAGGGGAACCCAAGATTTGAAGGTGGAAGAAAAACACCGTTTTTATGGTAATGGAAAATTTATGGTAATGGAATCCTAGAGAAGCAGTACTGTCCAATGATTTTTCTGCCTGAAGTGGAGCCCCCATAAGGGTGAAAACTTTTAAAGAAATCTTACTTTACCATTCAGACAGTGTTTTCTGCCTTCATCAACTATCTGCCCTTCACTGCCACCCTGAGCTCATTGGGAGGAAGGGAGGGATATAAATTGAATTAATAAACAAATGGTGCTGGCTGCAGCAGGCTTCTTACCCTCAACCAGCCCTGGATACAAGCTAAATAAGCATCTAGATTTAATGAAGCACTATGTAGCCCTTTGTGCAAGTGTAACAACTTCTGCTTTCACAATGGGACTTTTTCCTCCCCCTCCCCTAAATCTGTTTTGAGGGCAGATCTGGAATGACAGGGAGTGGCACAATAAAGAAGTATCTCCATTTTTGTTGCATAAAATCAAGACAGAATAAATGTTTTCATGTTTTGTTTTATTTATTGCAAGCTGCCCAGATAACTTTGTATTATGGGGTAGCATGCAAATGCTGCATATAAACATATAAATTTTATTTTCCTTTGTTACAATGCGTATTTTTCTAATGAAATAATGGACAGGCTAGAAATTAAAATGGTGAAGGTATCATTTCCCCTGCACCCCCCAACCGCAGAATGTACATAAAGTGCAGCTTCACTCTCTGCTGTTCATTTGTGTGAACAAAGCTGCAAAACAAATGTCACACTGTCATCAATTTATCACACTGTCCTTTTGTAACAACTCCCTGACTGTGTCTGCATAACCTGAATCCAGCAGTCAACACTGTGAGGATGAGCTCCCAGAATGCAATGTGGTATCTATGTTTGCACATATTAGACAGGTTAGTTAGTCATATTAGGATAAACTGCATTGATTGAAGTATTCATTCGTGTTAGAGGAATCTGTCAGTTTCTGAGTATTTTAAATATAGCTCCAAAGTGCATCTGGCAGTTGTACCTCTTGGGCAGGGCTGTGGTCCATTAGCAGTGAGGTATGATTTCAGGTACCAACAAGTAGAATAATTAATCCCTAAGGATATGGATCTCAACTCTTCATGTCAAAACAGAACTCGCATGCTTTAAACTCTAAACAAACTCAGGCTTATGACAATAGCTTGTTCAAGAGAAAACCTGTACACAAAACCATACTGAAAAAGGTTGTTTAGCTGTAAGAGTCATAATGACTACAACATTTTTCAGCCTTTAAAGTAAGCAATTTAAAACTCTCCTAGATCGCATACACTTGTCACATGCACACCCACCCTTTCACTTAAATTGCTCAGGGTGAACCACCAAGAGAGCAGCTCTTTAAGTACATGCACATTTAGGAACATTTTTTACACCACATGCCGGGAAAAACCTGGACGTCTACAGACATTCCATAATGCATACTCCTTGTGTGTCACAAAGGTAGTGCAAAGAAAGAATGATAACAAAACCGCAGTGAAATTCAACGCGACCAGATAAAATTCGAACTTTCTTTAAAATATTATTTCTGGATTATTTTAATCAATGCACCAAATCACTGAGGCAGTGGGAGACTTAAAGGAAGTGGGGGGGGGAGTCTCCCACGGCAAACACAAGGAAGCAAATGCTGAGTCATTCACAAGCCAACTCCAGCACGTTAGTTTACAAATGACTGTGCAGTTGGAGAAAATCTCTGTGTATGCATGTAAATAGCCTTCATATTTCAGACTAGATGCCCCAGTGATACAAAATGCTCTCTCCCCCCCCCCCACTCTTCCTTCATAAAACAGCCTGACAGCTTGTTCTCGCCTCCCTTTCTATGGGGCGCATGTGGCCTATGTTTGCCTCTGAATACTGACCTTTGCCTCCTGGGCATTGTACATCGTTAGCCCCAGGCCACTTCCGCCACTCCTAGTCCCTCAAGTAAGGATTAGCCCCCAAACATTTCCCCCTCCATAGTTAATTAAACGGGAATAAAACTATTCTGCCTTTAATCCCCACCCCAACAACAACCACAACTTCTCGTCGTTCGGGGAGACAGCGGGTGGGTTGGCACCACTTCGTCCTCGGCGCTCCCGCTTCCCGGTTCCAACGCGGCAGGACAGAGGCGAGCGAGTACGAGGACCCCCATCGCCCCCTCAAGCAGCTCACCCCTCCCGCTCCCTCGCCCCGACCACACCCGCCTCCTCACATTCAAACTGCCTATGCAACCGTTGGAGGTAGCACGATGACGGAGACCCTCCCCCCTCCCTCTATTTTTAAATCCGGGTACCTGGAGTCAGTCACTCGAGTGAAAGTCCCCAACCGAGAGCGCTCTACTCTTCAGGCGCTAAGAATCGGATGGCCCTCTCACAGATTGGCTACCCCGCCAGCCTATCGAGAAGCCGACGCGCCCTTTCCTGCTGATTGGCAGGAGCCTCACCCAATCGCGTTGGAAAACTGCAAGGAGGGGAGGTTAAGGGGAAACGGAAGGCGGAGCCAATGCAAATAAAAAAAGGCGGGTTGTGCTATTCTACCCCGCCCCAGGTTGCGCAAGGTTCGTCGGTCAGGAGTTTCCCGGGCGCCATTTTTGAATGTAGTCGACTCAGTTGGTGTCAGGATGGGGACGGAGTGGCGGTTGTCCCTGGAATATGGGTGTCACGGGGCGGGTGGAGGAGCGGCGGGCCGTTCCCCCAACACGGAGAGGGCCAGAGCTAAGCCTCTGGCTGTTGCTGGAGCCGCGGTTTGTTGCCTAGAAAGGAAACCGCGATAAAATATTGGGCCTGGTTATAGGAGAGGGCCGTGAGACACGGGCGCCTCGTCACAGAGGTATGCGGGTGCCAGTCGCCATTGTCTTGAGGGGCGCTGGCGTCATGCGTGTCTCCCCGAGAGTCAAGGGAAGGCCCGCAGCAGGGGCTGAGGGACGAACTGGTTAGAGCCACCTGCGGGTGAGAGACGGGACGGGAAGCCAACGCGGGTTGGCTGCGAACCTTTTTCCTCTGGGTTTAGGTAGGGTTGCCATACGTCAACAATTTCGCCAAAAAGAAAAGCTCAACAACTTTTGTGTCCGGATTTTCACATTTTGAAATATGTCAACTCTAGGTGAACTGGAAATAGCAGGATCAAAAGCCTATCAGGAAGGGTGCGGTCTCAGAAAGTATCTGCCTTCTATGAAGGTAGTCCAAGTTCTTGGCGTGAAAGCCTTGTTGCTTCATTTCCTTCCCCACTCTTCTGATAGCCATTGATCTTGACTTCCAAAAGTCTGTCCTGGCCCATGGATGCTTTGAATTATCTCCCAGTGCACCTGCACAATGCTATCCTATGTCCTTCAAATGAAAATCCCTCCTCCAACCCCGCCTTTGCTTTACTTGGCACACTGATTCTCATGCCCTAATGTGCAATGAAGTGCATGCAATTGAAACTTCTGCATATTGCTTCTCTTGTTTGTTTAAAACGTTTTTATTTCTTTAGCCAAAAAAGGCTCTTATAGTGAAGTACAAAAGATTGCTAACACTCCCTGCCCTCGGGTTTACAATCTGCCTCCTTTATTTGTTGTTTCCCTGTGTTGAATATTAGACTATGTTCCTCGGGGAGGTAACCTGTCTTCTTGTACTATATTTGCCATGCTATGTAAAGTGTGCTGGGAATGATAATGCTGGGAAAGATAATTAGATAGGTTTGTTCTTAAATATAAACAGCAGATGCAAGGCCCCTTAGAGAAGCAAGGGCCTGTTCTGTTTATCTCAGTGGAGCTGACACACCTGAAAAGTGAGATCAGCAGCACACTGCATAGTCTGCTTTGACTGGACCTAACCTTTACCTTTTTTTACCTTTACCTGCACCACCTTGTAAGCATGTTTACGTTTGCTGTCACACACTCTGGAAGTATGTAACCAGGCTCTTTAGCCATTTGGTTTACAATGCAACATTTTAAATGACATTTTTAAATAAACCTTTTAGGTGGTTGTATGGTGGTCCAAAAGGATAAAATATTTAAAATGATAAAATTATTTTGGATCAATTCAAGGTGGTGTAGATGTTCTGTTAAAATATTGTGTATCATCCTAAGAAGGTCCAATAAAATCTACATTAATTTTTTTTTAAGAGGAGTATATTCTGGAACATATATTTCAAATTTTGTTTTGGTTTATAATGACTAGTCATGCTATATTTACATTTTAGGTGATATGTCCAACAAGAACTCAGCGGGGTCTGACACAGAAAGTGAACATAATTTTTATTCTGACTGTTGGGAAGAAAGTCTTATACATATCAACAAAGGTAAACTGAAGACCAAACAAAGGAGTACCTTTATTCTAAATTATTAACTCTATTAATAGATAATTTCTATACTAGTCAATTTATTGCTGGCATTATAATGATAGATTCTGTTAACTGCTTTTGAAAAAGATTACTTTGGTGTGTTTTTTGTAATGTTCAGAAATAATGTTTTTGAGTTGATAGGTTTTCTTTTTTTCCCCCCAGACTCACTTGACTCTGACAGTGAAAGTGATCTCTATCTTCATTCAAATAGTCAGTGCAGTTTGTTTGAAAAAGAAGGAAAAAACAAACTGAAAAAAACTTTATTGGTCTCAGAAAAGAGCTTTAGAAAATACTGCAAAAACTGCCCCTTTCTACAACATTTAGAGAACACTACACAGTTTCAAGTGGAATTATCTCCAGAATCTATATTGCAATTAAACTTTAAGGACTGTCAGACAAATGGTCAGTCGTCAAAAGCTTATTCACCCAAAATATTTCCAGATCTTGACAGGTCTTATAGAGACCATTTGTGCTTAAATTGTAGAATCCCTTATGTGACGGTTACTAAGAATTCAGAAAAAGAACAAACCTTTTATACAATTAAGGAAGCTTATGCATTTGATAAGCTACATCAGAATCATCCATCAACTGATTATTATCCCACTTCAAAGCAGAACAAAGCTGTGCAAGTTTCCTTTCCTTGCAAAGAAACGGAAGCTGAGGAAAATGCTGTCTGTGAATTTTTCAAACAATCAGCAATACATTCTGAAGTAGAAGAGACACCAAACAGGAAAGCTATAATATTTCACAGTACTGAAAGTATTTTCAGTAAAAAGACAAATTCTAATGAACTGGTTGAAGACAATTCTGATTACTCTTCAGAAAAGCCTTATAAAACTCACAGTCCCCAGACACCTGAGCAAATCTATTTGCACCCCAGTTCTGGAGAACTTGCTATTTCTTTGGTATTAGAAGCAGCATATAGAGATCCATCTGGTTCATCACAAGGAGTTGGTAATTCTTCAAATGTTAGGGTGGGAACAGAAGATTCACAGAGGCATGCTTTAGCTTTTAAATTTAAAGGCCCGGAATATAACCAGTTGTTTAAGAAGTTGCGTATTTCTATTGTTCCAAGTTCTGTACACTCAGATACAGAGAAGGAAAAACATAATGCACCTTTTATAAAGCTGGTAGGGCTTTCACAAATTTTGGTTGATGAGTCCAGACCGTCTCTTGCCTCCTATGCTGAATCATCTGAAGCTAGTCAGCCTCTGGCAACTCATCCAGAGCCATCTGAATCCCGAAGCTTCAACAGTGATTCTGACCAAGTGCTATCTTCACTGGAACTTTGGTCTTCCAGTGGGTTCTTTCCATCACTGAAACATTCACACACAACTCAGTCTTCTCACTACTTTGTCCAATCATTGCCATGTTACAAGGTTACCCCTGTTCATAGGACTTCTGAAGTTCAGAAAGTTCAACTGAAGGCCTCCAGGCCTGTGAAATCTGTTGTGTTTACCAAAAGCACAAAAGTACAGAAGGACAGGAAATTGAGAGCCAAACCTCATACTTCCAAATTTCAGTGGTCCAAGGCTTTGGATACTGAACCTATAAACCAAAATCCTCAAGCAGCAGAAATAAACAAACCATATTTTGTACCCTTAACACAGACTACTAAATGTACCTGCAGCCCATTGCTTGATTTAACTGTTGATCTGCATTCTGAAGGAAAGTATTCTGAAACGCTCCGAAGTGTTCACAGAAAATATTGCAAAAGAACTGGAGGTGGCAAAGTAACTCCTAGATTTTCCTCCTGTTGCCTGCGAAATCTAAATCTTAGAAGCCATTTTGAGAATCTCCAATATATTTCTCCAGGAAGAAAGAAAAGCAATTCAAAGATGCGAAACATACTGAACTATTGTTTAGGTTGGACTGGAGGACAGAAGCCATGTGAAAACTGTAAAGGGGGTGTTTCTCCCACTCTGGATAGTTCAAATATAAAGAGGAATGAGATATGCACTCCACATCCCCCAACTGATGGAAATTCCATTGCCTCACTTCTTCCAGGTTCAAGGAATAGTCCAGGTCCACTTCCTACTGCACTGTCTCTTTCAAATGAGTGGAGGCATTCATCTGCACCCTGTATGCAAACTGAAAGAGGCACTTGGAGTCCTGCACTATCCTATTCTGATGCTAAATGTAGCAATTCTCATTCTCCTTGTGCAAATATTAAAGTAGTGCAGCTACCCAGGGAAATGAATATGCTTAAAAATATAGGTATGGAAAAAATGGATTTTGGAGCTGTCCAGATGGCTGGTGGAGGCTTAGCCCCCAGGAAGCATTCAATCTGCCCATGTGGAACTATGTCTCAATGTGGCTTGTTCCCCAATGGAGATATTTCAGAGTTGGTTAAGGAAAAAGCTAGAGGAAGCCCCAATATTAACCCGAGAGCCAATATGACTGAATTCAGCAGGGAGAATTCCCATGCAGGAACCTTCAACACACAGGAAGACTGCTGTGCTAGTTGTCGTCATTTCTCTCCAATGTGTTATTTTCATGATCCACAAGAAGTGGCAAGAAATCATTTTACTAAAGTACAGTCCTTCTTTGAGAATGGATGTCCTAGGAACTTGAGAGAAAATGTTGTAGAGAGAAACAAGGCACAGAAAAGAGGTGAAAGAAAAAATGTAAGCTTCCATATAGGACCGAGTTATTCACAAGTGACAGGTACACACAATGCATCACTTTCTAATTATGGCTGTCAGGCACCTGTTTATCACTCTGAATGCTCAGGCTGTTCATGCTGCCAGAATACTGTTAAAGAACATCTTGACTTAAAACATCAAGTGCTAAAGAACTGCTTAAACAGAGAGAGTGTTTTTCTAGTGGACCCTGGAAAAGGGACTAGAAGCCAGTGCAAATGTTCCCAAGAAACCCCGCTTTTCTGTGTTGACCAAACTGATATGTATAAGAGAAACAGGTGTGATTTCCATGAGAACAGAATCTAACCTTACTCAGGTTTGTACTCGTTTATATAATTTTTTATATATGTGTTGCTATCAAGTTGGAAGGATATAGACGTACTTTACTTTTCTGATCTGCAATTATTTCCCCCCCCCAATGCCACTGAGAAAGTGGGTGCAAATGATGCTCACAAAATTGCATGTTTATCTGTAGAAGAAAAGTGTTTTGTTTAGCAAACTAAATAGTGAGGAGAACATTTCCATCCCAGATTTCTCTCTGACATGCTAGTTTTCTATGGACTGGGATTTTTTTTTCTTATGGAAAAACATTAAATCTTGTGAACCCCCACCTGTAGCCCTAACACAGATGTACCACTTCAGTGAAAATTAGATCAAAGACTTTATGACTGTAACGAAGTTCATATGCATTTCTTATTGAACTAATAACTCTGCAAATTGTATTTTCTTATTTGAACTTTTCTACTACTCTGGGGTTGCGGCGCTCATCTCGCTCTATAGGCCAAGGGAGCTGGCGTTTATCTGCAGACAGCTTCTGGGTCATGTGGCCAGCATGACTAAGCCGCTTCTGGTGAACCAGAGCAGTGCACGGAAACGCCGTTTACCTTCCTGCTGGAGCAGTACCTATTTATCTACTTGCACTGCGTCTTTCAAACTGCTACGTTGGCAGGAGCTGGGACCAAACAACAGGAGCTCACCCCGTCGCGGGGAATCGAACTGCCGACCTGATCAGCAAGCCCTAGGCTCTGTGGTTTAGAGCACAGCGCCACCCGCGTCCCTAGGCAGTGACAAACAGGACAGTTACCTGTCTGAAGGTAGCAGATATTTTTGTTCATCTCTCACTTGTGCTGTTTATTTTTATTAGGGATCTTCACATATTAACCAAGGATGGAAAAGGCTTGATGGAATCCACAAACGCTGTAAAAAAAGAAGTTGGTACAGTTGTTTTCAATGACAAGTCAGTGGTTTAAAAAATGAAATGTTGACTTTTGTTGGTATGTGCTTTGTAGTGAATATCAATAAATGAAGACCCACAAAGGACAATCACAATGGGTTGTAGCCAAATAGTGACACATGCAGCTCACGTTGCTACTGCATCGCAGTTTCCCCACCAAGCAAAGAAGGATATACGTGGAGAATAAGAGTGCTTCAAAATTGTTGCTGTTTTGGATCGTGGTTCAGTCCCATAATGGGAAATTCAGGTTACACAACTGAAATTTATTTGGCATTCTAGCATAGCAATCTTGCTTTCTCCCAGAACTGGACTTTTTGCCATAATCAAAGTGACTGAAAAATGCACTGGAAAGTGTGGATAATGCTTGAAACAACACAGTCTGTTATCGCCACACAGATCAGAATGAATGCTCAATAAATAATGTCTAACATCCCTGCAAACTTTATGCAAACAAATGATAAAACCTCAATGAACAAGTTGCCTGGAAGGAACTTTAAATTTCAATCCTACGCCTGCTTATGGAGGAGTAAGCTCTATTGAAATCAATAGGACTTGTTTTAACAAAGATGTGTAACACTGCACTGTTAGCATCATAATAATGCATATTGTTTATGGTAAATTGCAGAAGTATATATGATACTAGTCTAATACAGCAAAAGCAATGAAGTGTTGTGTGATATCTTGAAGACTAGCAGATTTATGGCATACACATTAGGCAGGGATAGCCCCCCTGACCGTGGCTGGAACTGATGAGAGCTTGGAGTGCAACATTATATTTGGCTGCTCCTAGATTAGAGCCTACAAGATCATATTTTCTTTAGTTCTGTCCCAGATAGTTCTGTGGACTTAACTCTCCTTGAAAGCATGTTCTCCCTAAACATGAGTATTGGATGAAAAGCTTGCTTTTTACCTCTGACCTGCCAGTGAAATGCTGTCAAGCAGCAGTTTGGCAGTCAGTGTTTCCTTCTGTTTTCTCCAGTGCTCCCTGCCAGTCTGCATGTAAGATTCATGTGACTATTTTCACTAGTTATGAATGCCCAGTTCATGAATCCTGAGTCTCATGATCAATTTTTGTATCATCAAGTAGATGTGCAAGTAGATTTTTCTGCATTACCTTGTAGCATCCACATGATGGCAGTATATGAAGGCAAGACCCCTATCTTTTCAGGATTATTCTTCAGTATTTACAATATTATTTGAAACTTTCTCTTTTTCTTGTTTCAGTCGCTAAACTTTATAATCTGCACACTGTTCCTGTAAGATAGCTTTACTCAATTAGCTTTGCAGGAGACCTGAGCTTAATAGCAGAGATTTTGTGGCATTACCAGTCTATGCAGATCGATGTAGCTAGTAAATTCATATGGTCATGAATGATATAAACTGCAGCTGATGTGCATGCTTATGCATTAGCTTTTCCGGGTCTAGGATTCATTATGGTTGAAATTCAATTTTTGTAACTAGCTGTGACTAATCAATTGATTCAAATCACTTCACTATGATCCTATTTAGGTTTACAGAGTGATAAAAGTGGATGTTATGGACTGATGGTTTCAGCTGTTCCATTGAATTTATACTCTTTTGCTGAGTTTCTGTTTAAATCACTAGTTACTTAAAGGAATGTGAAGCTATGGATGGAGAGATCAGTCTAGCTCTTATTTATGTCGTTTTCACAGGTGATCATTCATTATTTGTCCGCGCTCATCTGTATTTTTTAAAAAATGCGATGAAAATTTGTATTTAAATATCTATTTTCTCATATTACACATTTCTAAATGTATTTTATCTTAAAATAGGCATTTTCATACAAATTTTGGTGTGCCTTTTGAGTCGAGATCTGTATTTCTACATTCAGAGAAGTGTGAAATGTCATAGTGAATGTGCATTCCACATGCTCATAGTGTATGTCATTTAGTTTGGATAAATATTATTATAATTTACAGCACTCTTCTGTTGTCATCATTATTAACATGGTCTCTTTGTTATGGTAGATTGGCCACATTGCCCCCCCCCCAAAAAAAAAGCTTGATGAAGGGTCGTTCTGTTGTTTTGCTTCAGCTACTCTAGAACAGTTCGTGATCTTATACATAACAGATTCTCACTAAACAACCCATACACCGTCCCAATCATTTGAAATCATCTGCTTAACCTCTGACTGCTAAAGTTTCACTCACACACTTTGAAGTTAGTTTTCTTAGTCATAAAGGTAGAAACCTGCGAAGGAGGAGAGGGAGGAGGAGGAGGAAAGATTCTCAGGGTGCCATATTCACATCATGTCCTTGCCAGATTCTACACTTGGATAGAATCATAGAATTAAAATACTGTAGCACTATACTTAGATTTAGGATTACAAATTATTATCAGAACTGGATGGGGTCAAAAAGCCATCTAATTACAACCACACAAAGCCCATTAAGGCAGGACCATTTATCCTCCAGATCTCTGCCAACGACTACTTTGTTTACACTATCCAGACCAGACATGGTAAAAGAGAACAGGCACTCCAGAAAAAACACTTGCAGAACACTCTACAGGATGAAGGTGAAAAGTAAATTAGATCCCTTCCCAGATTTCTTTTGATTTTTAAGTTTTCAGGGAACTTCATAAAAATTATTTGTCACATAATATGAACCACCTAAGTTTCTAAAAGTTTAAACACTTTGTAATACTAAAATTCTCTTATTTTTTATGCCACAATCAAAATATTTACCCTGGGCAGCTATTTCAGTGAACTTTACTGTGTGCTTAGGACAGCAGCATTAATCATCCTGTTGATAATTCAAGATAGCAGAGGGACACACTAAATCTGCTCTTCTGGACAGGGGAGAGGTGGTTTGGATACTGGAGGGACAGAAGTGATACCTTTGTCATACAAAGACTACAAGCAGGTAAATTGTGAATTTACAGTGCCAGGCCTCCCTTTGTAGGGATGGAGGAACAATTTGAATGGTCAGCTGCCAGAGACTTATGGAATCTGATGGATTTCTGAATGTGCTGGGGGATTTTTCAGTAGCCAAAGCTGATAAACCTGTGGAAGCCTTTACCTCGTTTTAGTATAATGCGGCGAGGAGACCTATTGACAAAATCGCTCCAGATTACAGTACACAGGTTTTGAAGATGGATCTGTTTACACAGGCATTCTCATCTTTTAGTTTCTCTTAGTGGCTGTGCTGTTCTAATGAGATGGTTTTCTGGATATTTTAATCATGGATATTTATCTTTTAATGTTTTAGTGGGATTTTAGAGGGGGGTTAGTGAGATTGTTTTATACATCATGGTATAATTATTGTGCATTTTTATTATTGTATTTTTTAAGAATGTGCAATTGGTGTTTGTTTTACAAACTGTTTAGAATCTGTCTGGTCATAGAGTGGTATATAAATTAATGAAAAAGAAGAAGAACGTACTATGGGCTGTACACAACCATAGAGTTTATCCTTAGATTGCCCATCCTGCTGCTTGTTGGATTGCTCAGCCTGGACAACTTTTAATATTGTTACCCAGAAAACAGCAATCATGCTTCTGTCATGCTGACAGCTAAAGTATATGCTGCTGCCACTTTAAAAGAGTACAGATCTGTAGATGACTGCATTCTTTCTCAGGTCTTTAGCTATATTTTAGCCTTTAATAGTCCTGGTAAGAGGCAGGATGAAAGGTCAATAAGTGATAAGCAGTTGAGTGGGTTGTCACTTCTCTGAGTGTTTTCTATTGACTCTGTGCTCTAAAATGGAATTGTAGGCATGGTTTTGTCTCCAGTTGGTATGGAGACTGGATTGATGTTATAATATCCCTATTTGCTTGTGAAGGAAACTTTCAATAATTGAGCTAACTACTTTTCTTAATGTGGCTGAAGTTGATAACAAAAGTTACCAGCAGATGTAGCAGTGGATGTTACCATCCTGGAAGGGAACAGAATAGCGTTTATACAAAAGATCAGAACAAAAGTCTGCCTCTGGTGAATTTGTCTTGGGCAAAACTGAACTTGTGTGGTTAGATTGAAATGCAGAGCAAAACATATCTATAGTTGATTTCTCCCCTATTCCTTTTCCAGTCTTGGTCAGGGCTTGTTAATAACACAGTTACTGGTATTTGACAATTGCTAAAACTGTCCTCTTAATTGTAGCAGGATTGCCTACTGTGGTATAGTAATCACTAAGATACCTTGCGTGTAATTTTGTAGCCCAGAGAAGAGACAGTAAATTGGCAAGAAAATGAAATATAATTGCTCTCATTTCATTCATGTCAGTGAGTGAGACTGGAATATAAATTTGGGCTGGAGCACTGATCCTCCACAGTATTATCAGCATTTGAAGTATATCTTCTGAAACTACATGCCACAAATTACTTCGGTAGTGCCACCCATGGAAATGCCTGTCCCTTTTATGAAATGGATCTAGACAGCTATTTTTTTACACCTAGGAGTTCATTCAAAAGATACGTTTTTGTAATTTTTATTTGACATTCTACTGAAAAAGATACCTTGATCAGAAAATAGTTGCTTATATATTTTATTAACACTGGAAAGGAATTCATGTCAGAAGATTGTGGTGTTTTTGCACCTTTTAATTATATATATAATTGCCAACAAAGGTCCGTATAGTTAGAGCTATGGTTTTCCCATACGTATGGGAAATCAAACGTATCCATTCTGAAGGAAATCAGCCCTGAGTGCTCACTGGAAGGACAGATCCTGAAGCTGAGGGTCCAATACTTTGGCCACCTCATGAGAAGAGAAGACTCCCTGGAAAAGACCCTGATGTTGGGAAAGATGGAGGGCACAAGGAGAAGGGGACGACAGAGGACAAGATGGTTGGACAGTGTTCTCGAAGCTACAAACATGAGTCTGACCAAACTGCGGGAGGCAGTGGAAGACAGGAGTGCCTGGCGTGCTCCGGTCCATGGGGTCACGAAGAGTCGGACACGACTAAACGACTAAACAACAACATACATACATACATACATACATATATATATATATATATATATAATCAGATATAAAGCATTTACCTTGCTATAATCTGTTTGCTAAGATATCTAATCTCTATGATAACAAAATTGAAATGTAAATTAAGTAGATAGTGTCCAATGATAATACTTTTATTAATCAAGATTATTACCTGCTATGCTTGTTTATTGTGTATTAAGTTTTATGTATATTTTGTATATTTATGTTTTATAATAGTAATAATAATAGTAATAATAATAGTAGTAATAAGCTGTCCTGGATAAGTTCTGTTGGAAGAGGGAAAAGATAACTGAGGAAGGCAAAATTGCATAAGGTGGGATGGAAAGAAAAAGGGTCAACAAAATTGTCACTCACCAAACTTAAACTGTGAAAAGGATTGAAGTGAAAATGGAGACAATACATGTACTGCTCCCCATTTATCTGTTTGCTTTGTAACACAAAAAACCGTAATAAAAACTAATTAAAACAAAAAGCAGAATTGACACCATTGTAAAAATACTCTATGTCATCTGAAGAGGCTAATATGTTTTCTGAGACCACACACTTTTAGCAAGGTTTAGACATTTTATTTTCCAAATGCTTGTTGTGGTGATAGATATTTCAAAAAGCTGCCTCATGTCTCAGATTGTTAGTGCCTCTTGTGTCTCTGTACATAACATAACATAACATAACATAACATAACATAACATAACATAACATAACATAACATGGAACACTTACTTAAGCAAGGCTGAAAGTATCACTTAAATAGGTGAACTGATGTTGGCGGGATTAATTAAATGAGATGGGATAATTGTAGAACCATAATAATTTATCAGTCACTTGATTAATTGATCATTTTAAAACTTTGATCAGTTTAAATGGTGTACCCAATTCTTTGAGGAACAGATTTTCTAAAAAGATGTTAATTATTCTTAAACTATGTACTTACAAATAAATGAGTGACAAACGCCTTCTTAGTAAAGGTATTCCTGTCACATAGGTGCCTACTTTAATGCAGCCATGTGTCATCCAAAGACAAATACAGTGGTACCTTGGGTTACATACGCTTCAGGTTACATATGCTTCAGGTTACAGACTCCGCTAACCCAGAAATAGTACCTTGGGTTAAGAACTTTGCTTCAGGATGAGAACAGAAATCAGGCAGCAGCAGCGTGGCGGCAGCAGGAGGCCCCATTAGCTAAAGTGGTGCTTCAGGTTAAGAACAGTTTCAGGTTAAGAATGGACCTCCGGAACGAATTAAGTACGTAACCAGAGGTACCACTGTAAGCCTTTTGCTTTAGACATATTAAAATTCATATGAAAATTAATCAAAATGTGTTTAATCAACTGAGATTTATTTAGCTGAGTGACAGCCCTGTTTTTAAAAAATTATATATATATATATAAAACTGGAGACAAGCTTTTAATATCACATTTCTAATCTGGTGGTTTCCTATGCCTGAGTCTTGCCTTAAAAAGTTGTTCCCAATCACTTTTCACATATGATTTGGGGAAGGTTTGAGTCCTAAAAAGTGGCTAAACATCTCATGATAGATAACTAAAAACAATTCAGGCCCCAATGCCTGATGCATATTTAATACAGACTTTTTACCTATGCATCTTTTCCAGGATACATACCAGGCTAATACAAGCCTGTTCCACCAAGACAGAGCAGCTCAGCAGAGTATCTGACAATAAATTATGGATGGAAAAAGGCAGCTTTTAAGAAAGTTGGAGGTGGTATTATGATGGAGGTTTTGTTTCCATGGGGTACAGGCTTATTTCTTTTGCATCTCTGTTGCCTATGATCAAGCATTTTGAAAAGATTTTTAAAATGCTAGAATGCTGTTTAGAATCAGTAGTGGAATCAGTGTGCAGTGCAAACCATGAGCTGAAGTGACTGTCATATCAAAAGCATTCTGAAAAAATGCTGTTCCCAGCCCACGGGAACAATGTGAATCGTTGCTGTAGGCTTTTATTTAAATCAAGTATTTGTTTAATAATAATAGAATGTGTTTGCAGTTTAATAAATTTTATAATGTATCCCTTGATAAACCTAAATACACTGTAGGATTTTCACTACAAGTAAAGGCCACCCACTGAAGATAGTCACTAGTGTAACAATTCTAACTGGGAGCAAAAGGTTTTAATGAGAACAGCTCAACTGTTGGCTCTGTCCTTCAGTCCTAATGACTTGTTTCACTAATGGGTGATACCAGTTTCAGATTGTGCAAAGCATCATCCCTAATCCATATCATCTTCATGGAAGCTCTAAATTGGTTGAGAGGCTATGTATAGATTTGGCTATATCCTCACTAAGTTAACATAGAGACCTCTGATATGCACCTCTAGGAGTGAGCAGAACAAAGATATCACTGAGTGTGCCAAGATAACCAGCAACTTGAACACAACAGGATGCCTACCACTGGATTGTAAAGCTTATTCTAGATGGGTTAAAAAGGGCAAGGCTATTTAGGAAGCGGGGAAGACTGGTGCAAAAAGTCCCTTTTCGGTAGTGCTGTATGAAAGAAACAAGCACTCAAAGGTACCCGATAACATATCCTAGTGTAGTGTAGGAACAAAAGGAAAGGCAACCTCTACGTCAGGCCTCACCAACATGATGCCCACAGGCACAAATGTGCCTGCAGAGGCCTTCCCTGGCACTGGGAAGGAGGTCCTCTCCTTCCACTGAAATTAACCTTGAAATGATTTCTTACAATTATTTCTGAAAAAACACAGATTGTGCAGTTTATCTAGACTGAACATCTATGTTCTCAATGTAATCCAAACACAGTCTTTGGAGATAACTGTTCTTTTTCCAGTCTGAAGAACTCAGGTTAATAATTTCCAATAAAGAAACCTCTTAAAAAATTAATTTTAACTTCTCTTGCCAGCTTGAGCTCATTATGAATTTTGGCCAACCTGACATTCACTCAGCAACTGTTGGCTACTTGTATATATGCTTCCTTCATGATTTTCCCCCTTCTTGCATTTCTTATACATGGCCTTAGCTCATCTGGCAGCTCCTTATGCAGCCACACCAGTTTCTTTAGATCCCTTCCCATTTTTCAAAATGGCTTGGTGGTCTGTAGCAGACACCCACAGTAAGATAACTGTTGTTTCTCTTTCCTACAATTGCAATACTCTCAATTTGCCTTCCATGCTCCAGGGTCATGGATCTCTTCACAAATGTACACGTCATTTACATATAATTCTCTCTTCCCTTCCTTTTTTTGGTCTATTCATTTTGAACAGGGTATACCTCTCAATTCCTATATTCCAGTCATGAACCTCAACCCACCATGTTTCAGTAATGCCTACCAGGTAATATTTGCCATCCTGTATTAAAAGCTCCAATTCGTCTTGCTTGTTTCCCATACTCTGTGCATTTGTGTCGAGAAAACCGAAACCAGGAATCATTCCCTCCAGCTGCTTCCTTATTGTAGTTTCTTAGCAGGATTCTGGAGCACCACCTCAGTGTTAAGACACTTAATGTGGAGTTCTTTTATATTATAATCCCGTTGGAAGGGTTCATTAATTATTCCCATTCTCATCTCTGACACCATGATAGGTTAAGATGCAGCTCAGTAAAGGTTATATAGGGGTGGGTTGTTTTTTTTAATGGCAGACATGGTAAGCATTTGGCACGTGTACACTACAAGAGATGAACAAGAGCAACTGTGACATTATCTTTGTTTGCTAAAAATAGCACCCTTCAAAGTTTAAAGAAAAGTGTATTATGCTTGTTAACCTCTCCTGTGTCTGTCAGGCGTTATAGCATTAGGTGCAGCATTCCCTTTCAAGGCCTTTCCAGTGCTCAAACAATTGAAACTCAATACATTGTCAGCAATGAAAGGGGAGGGATAAATAGTTGTGGCACAGTCTGCATTAATCACCATAGAACAATGTAATACTATGAACTCTGTCCCATGCACATGCAACACTTAGGGAACATATAGGAATGGCCATTCTTTAGCAGCAGAACATCTTCAGGTTGGGCTGGGAACATCACCAGTCTGAAACCCTGGAGAGTCACTGCCAGCCAGTGTAGGAGGTACTGAGCTAGATGGACCCAATGATATGACTCAGTATGAGACATTTCTCTCCTTTAATGTCATCTGCCCAATATTTAGCTAATAAAAACAGCCTTTTCTCCCCCTCCTCAACCTGATCCACACACACAGCAGAATAAAGTGGTATAATGGGCCATATACAAATGCTTCTGTGTTTTCCCTATGTTAGAAGTCCTGCAAATAGAATACCAACTTAACGGGCAAAGTGATGGGCCAGAATGTTTATCTCTAGCTAGATTTCTATTTTCAGGGAGCTCTTTATGGAAGGGATTCAAAAGTGGCATCGCTCACCTATAGTCTCAAGTGATACTCTTTGTTCCACCAGTACAACATTCTACTACCTCATTCCTATTTCTTTAGGCTACATGTGTAGACCCAGTCTAGAGAGAAAGAATTGGAATAAAAACAAGAGAAAAGAATATTCTAGACCATGCTGTTTTCTGTATCTGACAGGCATTTTATGCTGGGCTTTACTTCTGAATTGCTGGTTCCTGCTTTGAGAGAATAACAGTGCAGTGGGGAGTGACCCAGCCTGTATGGTGCCGGTTCCCAGGTTTCTCCCTACTATTGAACCATACCATCTCCTATTAGGTAATGCCAAAGTAGAGGTAAATCCCATGTTTCAATAGGGACAGAAGAGAATTCTGTTCTGCATTTTTAAGCAAGCTAATTTATACCTCTCAGATGTGTTGAAATATAATTATCCTGCAGATTTCACATTCCTCTGAATTTTGATATACAGTCCTTAGCTCAAAAACTCTACCAAAGTGCATTAAAAGTAGTATTTTTAGGATGCAGTACATCTGGAATTGTGCATATTGAGATATACATATTTACATTAGACTAATCTATACCTATTTTTAAACAGCTTTGAGGCTACAATGTTTTATTTTCTTCCCATACCTCATTCCTAATCTGCTGTCTTCATAGATCGTCTCCCCACATGCATTACCCTGTATTCTCACTGCCTTGGGCCCAAATTCCATATTCAAGTATACATGCATAGGATTTTAATCTCAGAATTATGCAAAATGCACAGAAATGGTACAAACACACAGTTACATCAGCAACAAAAAAAATCAAATAAATGAACCTAGCCACACATGCAAACTTGCCTGTAGTTGAAAAAGTTGCTTGCCTGGCATGCAATCACCTTTTGTAGTAGAGAGGCCTGGATTAGGGTTATAGTCAACTAAATTTTATTCAGAGCAGACCCACTGAAATTGAAGGGCTTAACTTAGTCACGTTCATTGATTTCAGTGTGTCTGCTCTGAGTAAAGCTTAGTTGAACAGGGTTTAAGCCAACATGAAGAAAGTATCAAGGACAAACCAGCTCAGTTAACAATGATGCTCAGGATACAGCTAAGCAAGATGGGAGATCCATGATTAGAGTTTTTCTAAAGGGGTAGATATAGCTCTGTGTGGGTGTGTGAGTGAATGAGAAAGTGATTTGTATTGGTGCTATGGCACAGGGAGAGGGTAGCAGATACAGTGGTACCTCAGGTGAAGTACTTAATTTGTTCTGGAGGTCCGTTCTTAACCTGAAACTGTTCTTAACCTGAAGCACCACTTTAGCTAATGGGGCCTTCCGCTGTTGCCGTGCCGCCAGAGCACGATTTCTGTTCTCATCCTGAAGCAAACTTCTTAACCTGAAGCACTATTTCTGGGTTAGCGGAGTCTGTAACCTGAAGCGTATGTAACCTGAAGAGTATGTAACCCGAGGTACCACTGTAACCCTCTTTTCTCATACCATTTTTCCAGTCTGAATAGTCCCTGCCTGAGCTGCTCTTTGAATCACAGGGCAAAACATTTAGGTACCTGTTTGAGACAACAACAACATGCTCATTGCCTAATGGCTGCAGCACTAAAGTGAATGTGCATGTGTGAATGAGCCACCTCAGACTAAGGTCAAACATACTGAACTGTCGTATCGTTTCCAACCATCAGTGTTTGCATTGGAGTTGGTGCACGTGTTCCGCTGCGAGTCATAAAAATGTCTGTTTTTCAGTCTCTGGGGTTTTAGAGAAAACACCAGCCACTTTTCTATGAGGTATAACTGGGGCCATGCAAAGTTCAAACACAACTTAATGCTGCAGATTAGCTACTGGTTGAAATGACTTCATTCTAAAACTGTGCTGTGCTTAACTCCTAAGGTAGACAGCCCATTAATGTTGACTGTAACTAATAGGGCTTTGTTCTGAAATGCATTAAAAATGGTCATATCATCTGAGACGATGATATCATGCTTAGCAGCAGCTAAATAAAGAAAAAACAATTGTGTTATTTTTGAGGAAGAGGTTTCATATCAATCCTACGCCATAGTGTTACGGATCTTTATTTGGTTTGAAATGCAAAAGAAAAACAACTACAATCTCCTTCATATAACTGCCAGCTTGAGGAAGGGCATTTAAAAACAAACAAACAAACTCTATTGTTTCTAGGCTTTGTTTCAATCTGAAATGCCTAAGGTAGAGCCAGCAAAGCTAAAGCCCGTAATGGATGCATCTATTGTTTGAAGTATGGAACAACAATTGAAGGGTGTTCTGGCTTGCTAAAAATAGAAAGGCAGCTGCTGCTGTCCATTTCTTAGTAACTGAGAATAAAACAATGCTCAAGTATTGTCTGCATTACTGGAGTAGTGACATTGGAACCACTTCGAAAGGACCAATGGGATGGATCAGCAAGTTATTTATAAATGCCTAATGTCATCCTTTCCCATCCCCCACAATCTAACTGCACTTTCTTAGCCTTTTGCATTACGTTCTCTCAGTTAAGGATGCAAAAAGAGCCCTCCTGGATCAGACCAAGGCCCCTCTAGTCCAGCATCCTGTTCTCACAGTGGCCACCCAGATGCCTATCTCTACATATACAGCTGGACTGAGGATTGTAGACCCTGGAAGTACTGAAACAGGCTTTCTGATCCTCTGGATTAGAGCTGCCAGGATATTTTCCAATGGGCACATTGCATGGTACAAAATTTTTGCATAGAAAGCATAGACTAGAAAATAGCCATCAGTTGATGGCTATCTTGGTCCAAGAATGTGGAACATCGATGTGAATTATATGGAATGTATCTTTGTCCTGCACCTTGAATGATTCATTTGAAACATTTAACGCTCATACTGCTTGAAGCAGGAGATGGCTTAATAGCCCAGAATATACATCAGCTTCCCATCATGTGTACTCATGGCTGTAGTGATTCTGCACCCACAGGCAGGCTCAAGGAATGGCAAATGGCTTGAAACAACTCTATTAGCTTTTTTTTAACTCAAATAGCTTTTTGATTGAATTATCAACTTGAGACTCTTCTATACCTCAGTTTTGTCATTTAAATAATGGAGTGAGCCATGTATGATTGAAAAAAGCAATTGCTGGCATCTACAGTTTGAGCCAACAGATTCACCTTTTGGATTAATGGTTTGTGTATGTACAGTATACCTTAGATGTTTAATGAAATGAGAAGCACCTTAGAAGAACACAAATGATAAGCAATTTTTAAAAATGGTTTTAAAAAACTGGGTTCATTAATTTTGAGGGCAGTCATTGGTTTTATTTTGTGCTGCACACATTTGGCAGTCCTGACAACAGTAAGTGGGCATTGCCAAATTCCAGAGTGGTCTTAGCATGGTGGGGCATGAAGATGTCAGTTTAGACAGTACATTTTGGAACAGCATCGTTTCCCTGTCTCCAAGCTTCATCTATATGCATCATTTTTGAGAAAGGAAAGAGTGTCAGTTCCCACAACATGGACTTTTCCAGTTTCAGAACTGAAGTACAGAAGAAAAAACATGTCTTATAATTTCCAGAGGTGAAGCCATGTTAGTATCTTGCAGCAAAAGCATAAGCTTTTCTGGACTACAGTCCACTTCATCAGACACATGAAGTGTTATGCTAAGCTGCAGGTGTGCAGATACATGTTGGGTGGCGGTGAATTGTAAACTGCATACATGTGAAAAACAACAACTGCATACCGTACATGTGAAGAGTTTCTGAGTTCACTTTTTACCATTATTGTTTACAGTGTTAATAATTTGAATATCCCCCTTCTTCTCTCAAAGATATACAAACAAGCTGCCTTTTGGAAAACTTTAAATATATACAGGGGTAGATTTGTAGTATTGTTACATGTTTTAGTTACGTTACTGCCCTGGGCTCCTTTGGAAGGTAGGGCAGGATATAAATTCAACAAGAATAACAACAGTAATATGAAGGTTACGTTAATGCAAGCCATTCACAAATCTAATATTTATACATTTATTTGGCGGCTACTGATTTACTGACAATGGCACTAAAAATATGGCTTATTTTAATTATTGATCTTTCCCTGTTTGCTGTACGGAATGCTGATCAATTTGTTCAGAAGTGTTTCAGGGAAAATGTAGCATAATCACCAAAGTCTGTGCAGTATGTAGACCAAAGAAGATCTGCACCTTTAATTCCTACAGAATAATGCACCGGAACAAAGGCATACCTTGTAAACAGTTGAACCTGCCTGCACTTTGAGAACAGCTTTGCTTTCTTTTCTGATGTTTTAAATTTTATATATTGTATGCTTTTTGGAAGCTGCTTTGAGATCTAGATGTAGTTAAAAGATGAGCCGTATTAAAAAAAAAAAATTCTAAATAGAACAAAAAGTGTTCCTTTGAGGACCTGTGAGAGCGTTTCTCTTACCAAATGCCTAGCACAACCAGCTGCTTCACATCTGCAATTAGGCAAGAGAACTCCTGTTCAACATTACAGAATATTTATAGAAAGATGCCCCATCACCTGGCTGAACATCACACTGTGAGTTTTTATTATTATTCAGCTTCAATTCTATAGGCCTGAGTTGGCTTTAAGATGTGGAGGTATCGGGATCCTTTCTTGAGTTTGTTCATCTGTCCCATTGAAGACTAGATCCTCTGTATCTCTTGGAAAACAAGTGTAGTCAAAGTTGGGCAGTGGCTATCCAGTGAAGTTGCTTATTTGTGCTTGAGTTCAGAAAGAGTAGAAGGAATCACGGTTCACCCTGCCTGGAGCCTGAAGCTGCTCAAGTCCCATTAAGTCATGGTGTGGCATTGCATGCATGATAATCTACAACAACTGTATGTTTTGCATGAACGACACCCGACTGCCCTCCTGGAATCTGACACGTGCTGCTATTCAAAATAGCTCTTGAGAAAGAAGACCTTAGAATAACTGCGGTTCCTCAGAACAATCAGTATCCCTTGCCGCAACAGAGGCCTTAATTACACTGTCCAGACAGGACTTTAAGGTGCTTAGCTGCCATCTCCCTATCAGTGAGTGAAAAGCTTTGGCGGCTAACTTTCATTCTGTATCACATTCTTAAAATAAAGTCCGTCATGCCCTTGTCCCTCCTGAACAGGAACCCAGTGATCCCCGAGGGTATAGCTCGGGTTCAAAGTTTTTCTCCTGCTGTGTGCCTGTCTGAATTACACTCACTGTGAAGATGATAACTCATCTAGTAAACATAGCATTGCCTTTCTCAAAAATCTGGAGAAAAGCCAGGGATGGCTGATGCTCATTTGCTTCTGAGAAATTTCTTGAGATCAAGAAATGAATGCTGGCTTCATACGGATTTTTATTCTGTTATCTTAATCCTCTTTGAAGCTACAATCCATTCATGGTTTACTCCAGGGTAGGATCATCCATTTATGTGGGGCTATTCCACCCCCCCCGATTTTCTTTTATTTTTGAACCTGTCCAACATTTAAGAATTCCATCCTATGCAGAAATGCACCCACCCTGGTGCCTCTCCGTTTGGAGGCTATGTAAGTGGGAACTGAAGAGAGGGAAGCCCCAGGCAGGTTTGGGAGGAATCAACACTTTTATTAATTCCATCATCAGTCAGCAGAATATAAATTGGGATCTACTGACAGATCTCTGGGTGATTTGCAATAATCGGCACAGGTTTATGACTTTAACAAGTAAAATTTGAAAGTAAAATCTTGTTTTAAAATCTCTCATCCTAACCCTTTTTATTCTCTGAGGCTTCTGATGGGTAATCTGTGTTTGCTGCTGCTGCTGCTACTACTACTACTACTACTACTACTACTACTACTACTACTACTAATAATATTTATACCCCACCCACCTGGCTGGGTTTCCCCAGCAATTCTGGGTGGCTTACAGTACATATAAAAACAGCAAAACACCAAACATTAGAAACTTCCTGATACAGTGCTGCCTTCAGATGTCTTCTAAAAGTTATGTAGTTCTTTAGCTCTTTGACATCTGATGGTTTGCTTTTATTTTGGACTATATCTCTTGTCATTGATGCTGTTGTTCTGTGGTTTGTACATTGGTTTTCTTTTTATTGTAAACACCACATATTTTAATAGAAGACACTATATACACACATTAAATAATGGTCCGTTAGTCCCAATTCCAATTTTAAAAATAAACATGAACATTCATGTACCAGAATCTATATTTCCAAGGGAAATTCTCATAAAGACCGCCCCAGATTGTTTTAGGGATGTGCTTGGGGGAATTATCCATCACATTGATTCTACATAATTTTGAGTTCAGTTCAGTAACATAGTGAAGCTATCCACCATATACAAAATGGTATCAATGCTGGGTTTTACTCACTTAAGTACTAGAGGCTATAAATCTGGGGTGGGGAACCAGTAGCTCTCCAGATGTTGTTAGATTCCAAATCCCATCAGCTCTAGCCAGCATGACCATTGATCAGGGAAGAGGGGAGTTGCAGTTCAGCAACACCTGGAGGACCACAAGTCCCCCATCACTGCTGCATGTAAATGCAGGCATCTGACAGATGGTCCTGGCTGCAACTAGAAGTAACCCCTCCTCTCAATCCTAAGAGGAAACAACCACCACAGCCCAACATTCAATCCCATGCCCTTGCCTAGCCTTGTTCTCTGTGCCAGGATGCCAGTCATTATTAGAAATTACATTCTATATCGTATCTTTTTTATCATTATATTTACAAAAATACAGTTTCAGGCTTTCCCTGTTGTGCATGTGTTGATCTATGTGTGTGTGCTGATGGATTGGATAGTTGGACCAACTGTGTTGTCATGATGTTAAAAATGAAAACATTACATGAGTTATTCTGCTTTTTGGCTTTATATATGAAATCTGGCCAGCCTACCAGAATGGGTAGCAATGGTCAACATCCAAACCATCTGCAGCCCTTTATATTGGCTATACAAACTAACACAAAAAGCACCATGCTTCTTTGAAGTGAACATGATATGGCCAAGCTAAGGGTCAAACTAGATGAGACAATGGCATTCCAGGATTGGCTCTCCTTTCTCTTTAATTTTTTGCCAAGTAGCGATGATCTGGACTAGGACCATGGCATTGGAGTGGGGGCAGGATTCACCCTTCCCCCTGCATTATTTTCCAAACCAATACCCCAATATTCCAAAACTTATATTTGCCCAATTATGAAATAGTTAATTTGTACACAAACCTCTACGTGCCAAACTTTGAAGCAATCTATGTTGTCTTGTCTAGTTTGGCTTTTAAATGCATTTAAATCCCATTGATTTCCACTGGAGAGGTTTAAGCATATTCCTATCCTATTTAAATCAATGGCACTCAAATGAGCTTACCTCGAATGGATTGTGGCCAATATATTTTCTAGGATAATTTCTAGGAAACATTCCAGAAGCAGGGGAATCTTTCAGTTAGCGCTCATCCAGACTTCTTTTTGTGCTGCATTTCTAAGCACACTTTAAAGCTACATGTCCGAACAGGTTTTTTTTTTTGCCCACTCTTTACTGCTGAATCAGAGCACACCGCAACCTGCAGAAAACCTGAATTGCCATTTGTTCCAATTCCACATTAAAGAGTGGGTTTTCCTGGGGAAAGTGGTGGGACAAAAAAAGCACGCTCAGACATGGACCTTTGCCTAGAATTACGGGTCAAAAGGTAAGTGTGAATGAGCCCTTAAACTTACTTTTTATTTGCATCTTTTATTTTTGCTTTCAAATCTACATACGAAATAAACCTTTTTTAAAAAAAAACAACAACCCCATAAGCCATCTTATTTCATCGTTACTACAAAGCGCAGTCATGGCTTTTCAGTCTTGGGAGCCATACTGGAAGCACGTTATGGACAGAAGTAGTTCACAATCTAATTTATGAAGCAGTATTTCACCACAATGCTTTCTAAAGCTGCCACGCTGATATGTGCACAATGTAGGGGATTACTTTGCTCGTACATGAAATACAGACACCTCTTCAGTTCAAAGCTGCAGCTGTTCAGGAGCACAATGCAAGCAAATGCCATGCACCCGTTTGGGATAAATGAAAAATAAAATAAAAAATCCCACAGCCCATTGAATCCTCAGGGGGAATGTAGGAAGCAGGTCCCAGTCCTCTGATATGAAATGGGTAAAGGAAACCCAAATGGTAGAATCCCTCTAGAAAGCAGTTCCATGTGATTTTTCAAGCATTCTCTTTCATCTGTTGAGGTTTCTGCTTGCACTGTGTTCTTCGGGCAAGACAATGGAGGACGTTACTGAGAACCCAAGGGGAAGGGTCCTCTGTCACAAGAATTAACTAGAAAAGCCATGAGGAACTTAAGGCCCATGGGCCAAATCATCATCTCCTTGTGAGCTAGTGTGGTGTAACAGTTAGAGTGACTGGCTAGCATTGAGGAGACCCAGGTTCAACCCCCCCCCCCAATATTCTACCAGTATTCACCATTATATATACTTATTTATTACATATAGGCCCCACCTTTCTTTTAAGGCACTAAAGCAGGAGACATTGTTTATGTCAATTAGGTGTACAGTTTCTAAGACACATATGCAGGATCTTGCTGTGAAACAGATACTTCCATTTATTTTCCCATATTGCAGATGGATTTTGAAGACACTTGTGTCTTCAAAAATCATCTTAGGAAACGTCAGCATGTTAAAAGTTTCATAGACCTGATAGGCTGATAAAATACATGCTTTAGTATTATTTGAACCTAATGAATTCTTTGATAATTTTAATTTCGAATAATTTATTTCCCCTTTTATGGTTAGGGCTCTTCCACACTTTCACTTGCCCTGTAATTTGGTCGTATATTGTGTACCAATTAATTCCTCTGAGTCCAAGAGCTTTTCTCATTGTTCCACAGCTTTGCCTATTGAAAATGCAATGTTACCTGCTGAACTGAAGTTTGGTTAAGCAAAATCTCTCTCCGGATTTTCTGCTCATCAGCTAAGATCTGATTCAGTGGGTAAGATTGAATTTTTGCAAAGCACAGCTGCAGAATAACGAGAAAAGCTATTGGACCTGGAGGAATAAATTGGTACACAATACTATCAAAATGCAGGTTCAGAAAAAGTGTGGATGAGTCCCTAGTTTAATCATTGCAACAGCAGATGTTCGTAACTGTAATGTCAGGAGCGAACCAGCAGTAATTCATACCATGCAACTCTTTATTAGCAAAAACACGACCGACACAGCAGCTCATCTCTGGTAGTTCTTGCACCGATGCCATACCTTTCAGTCTTGCTTACAAGAATATACGGATATACATTATTCAAATGTTCAACCTCCTGCTTCAACATGCAATATCAGCTATCAGCTTCCCTAAGCAATGGAATGATCTCTTCAGGTTCTCCTCATCTTCCTTTTCTTTGGAGTTAGTAGGTGCCTCATACTTTCATATCTAATATTAAAAGTAGAAGCTAGTGACTCTTGTCCAGGAAAATCAAACACCTTCTGATGTGCCACAACTGATACAATGTCTGTGCAATGCTTCAAGGGCATAGGAAGCTCAACAAAGTTGTTGTTGATAATGATGATGTTGCCACTAGTGTGGCCCTGGGTGCAAGAACCGGCACAAGACTGTGATATCCCCGAACACTTCCCTATAAGTGGCTAGTCTTACAAAATGGAAATATGCCCAAAATAGCTCCCCTGCAGATTGTCCCTATCTAATCTGTGATTTAGCTCCTTTGCTTTGGTTGCTTCTCACAGCAACTGGTGGGAGTGATGTGTTGAGGGTAGGACCTATCAGCAAAAGACCCCAACAGCTTGCAGTCGTCTCACTTCCTGCCTTTTATCAGAGCTTCTTAACAGAGAAATATTTCTCTGGAGGGGACTCTGGTGATTAGCAATAGCACAGCAGCCTCCCTTGGGATTTCAGAGAAGCCAGTGTAACATGAGACGGAATTCTACATTCCCCAAAGCCTTGCAAGCCTTTGTACATGGTTGGGTATCCCACCTGGTTTGTTGCATGCTTTGAAAGAGCTTGCCACTGATGTTCTTTAGAAAGATACTTTTTTAAAATGATAATGGCATTAGCTGCACTTAATTCCCATTGAAACCAATAGGACTTAAATCATGAGGCCTCCTGGAGTGATTTACAATATAGTACCTTGCTCTTGCAGGATGTGGGTGGTGCTGTGGGTTAAACCACAGAGCCTAGGGCTTGCCGATCAGAAGGTCGGCGATTCGAATACTCTCGCCAGGGTGAGCTCCCATTGCTTGGTCCCTGCTCCTGCCAACCTAGCAGTTCGAAAGCACATCAAAGTGCAAGTAGATAAATAGGTACTGCTCTGGTGGGAATGTAAATGGCGTTTCTGTGCGCTGCTCCAGCTCGCCAGAAGCAGCTTAGTCATGCTGGGCACATGACCCGGAAGCTGTACACCGGCTCGCTCGGCCAATAAAGTGAGATGAGTGCCCCAACCCCAGAGTGGTCCGCGACTGGACCTAATGGTCAGGGGTCCCTTTACCTTTACCTTGCTCTTGCATGTGGCTCCCACTCATTTTCCACCCTCTCTTAGCTTTAATAAGGTTGTTACACCTGGGTGCCCATAGCATTTCATGGGCCCAGCTTCTACAAATGTATAAGTCATTGCCTGTAAGGAGCTTGCTCTTGGAAACACACATTCAAACACTACCAAGCACAGTGTTAGCTCCAGGCAAGACATTCTCTGTGGGCACCTCTCCCTGAATGAGTCTTCCACTTCACTGCCATTATCACCAGCTCCTGCTCCTCTTCCTCATTATTGCTGGTCCTTTTGGGTGTATAGGGCACTACCCCACCAACCTCTGAGCCAATACTCACTTTGTTGCTTTCTTACTTGCATCCATTCCAGCCAGTCAACAGCCTCCTCCTTTGTCTCAGCAGGGAGGAGGAGAATGGGGACTAGAATTAGTTGGCTCTGCCTTGCCCTTGGCTTGGAGTTTATCTACTGCTGCCTCCTTGCTTTTCTGCCAGTCCTAATGGGCACTGGGCACCACTGAAGCATCTATTCCTCCTCCTTGCTACCTGTTTTGTCTGGGTGAACAAACAAGTAGATTACAATGCTGAATTAATAAAAAATATTATAAAAAAAGAGATTACAACGCTGAAGAGGAGGAGCAGGTTGAGGAGTCTGGCCCTGACTAGGCAATAAATAGCTAGTCATAAATATATAGATGATCCCAGGGAAAGGGTATACAACTTGCACTGTCTGAGAGGAGATACCGTATTTATTAGCTCCTTAAGTGATGGAGTACTCCTGGCAAAGATAACTCAAGATCCCAAATATGAGCTACATGTATTGGTTTATATGCTTTTCTATCCTGCCCTTCTTAAAGCGACCAACCAAAACACATTTTTTAAAAACATAACATTAATTTAGACTCTTCTGCCAAATTCAAGCAAGCAAGTTAAACATCTCAGCCAAGACCCCTACTACCAGTTCCAACCCAGTGGCAAAGCTAGCTGTGATGCCCAAGACATCAGAGTCCTTCTGTTCCCCACCCCACCCCTACCCACTGGCCCAGGAAATGTCACTTGTGAAGATGTGTGTTAGAAGTTTATAAGGAGCAAGCAGCTCTTAGGCTTCCATAAGACATATCAATTGTCCTGTGTCAAGCAGCTAACCACCACACACCTGAAACCTACTGGAATCCATTCAGATTATTTAGCATGAATTAGGCTCAGTGTCAGCACCTTGCAAATGTCAGGGACCCACCACTGTTGTCAGACTGTCAGCACTGTCATTCCAGTTGATGAGGCTCAGCTGGCGAACTGGCATTAAGTAGAGTTCGGACCTGCATGGTGCACATGTACCAGCCAGCGTCATTCACATGGCTGCACCATAAATAGGCAGGGGCTGGGAGTTTGGTTCACTGCTGCTATGAAGCCGCCTCCCAGGAGTGCGTGAATCTGTCCGTTTCAGTTTCTCTTCACTTCTCATTTTTCCACTCTCAAATTCAGAATAATAATAATAATTCTTATTTCCACTGCATTTTGCATTTCTGTGAAAATTCAGCGGCATTTTAGTGAGATATGCACATCTTCGGCTGCAGTTTTCAGTTTGCATATTAATTTGGAATTAAGTAAGTTCACCTAGAAATGCAAACTAAACTGAATCCCACCCCCATTCCTACTGCTCTGGAAGACCTCCAGTGGCTGATCCCTATGATATAGCAAGCACAGAATCACATGAATCCAACAGAAAGTGCTTCTACAAAATGCTCAGATGTTGGGCTTTGACAAGTTTTAAAAGGGAGAGAGTTTAGCAGCAGTGTAGAAGTCACCAAGAATGTTTCTTTACACTCACCATGTGTGGCACCGTCCACCATGGGAGACGTAAGAAATGTGGTGGCGGCAGCAAGATCTCACAAGAGTTCTAAGAGTTCTTGCTAGAAGTCGCCACTCCCACTTCTCCAGCAGGGGCAGGTGGCGTGTCAGTGAGGGCACTGTTCCTCGGGATTTGACTGCCTCAGCCTGCTACTATTGAGTCTGGCTGGAATTTTTAAAATATTTCCTATTTATGCCCTTCCTCTCCCCACCTCATTCTATGTTCCCTTTGCATGAGCTTTTAAATAAGTGTCATATTAAATGGTCTTATTGATTAATATAAAGCAATAAAAAGCAGGAGAAAGCACAAGGGGAACTGAACCCTGTTCCTTTCCATTTCTTTATCCCACTGAAAATCAGGTTTGATATATTTTGAATCAAACACTCTGCAGTTAAATGAAGTTGGAGTCACCCATGCCACTGTTTTTGAATCTGGAGTTTGAGATCACTGGTGGCATCCCTGAAGAAGGGATGGTTAACAATCCTGCTCAGCAATTACCTTCCTGGTCGTGAAAGTTCTGAGTATAGGCCAAAGGCTGCGGTCGAAAGTTGAAACGGTCACAACAGAAGGGGCTGAAAGAACAAATTATGCGATTGCATTTTGTGGTGTTCCTCTTCTGGAAGAGAATGGCTGTGAGAGAGGGTTGTGCTGCCTGTCAAAGCTGGAGCCCCCACTCTCTGCCTTTGTAATCGCCTGACAATACAGGAGTAAAAATAACCAGCCCGCATTTGCAGAGAGATAAAAGTTTGCCTTTTGTGTCTCTATGGGCAGTAGGGCAGCAGCACCAATGGAGCTGATATGACACATGGGAATTTCTGACATATCTCTCCCTACTCTGACCTTGAGGGACACAATAAAAAGGGGCTTCACAGCACACACACACACAGTCACTCAGCCCCGTAGCCAAGGTTGGTAATCAAAAGCATGTCTGTGTTGCATGTTTGTTCTGTGCTGTTACCTTACCTTCCTTAGCATGGCTTTTCGAAAAGAAAAGAGAATAAGGAACAGGATGTCTGTGGTTATCATGCTAACTCATGAGGCTGGTGCAGGGTTGGTGAGTTCAAAGGGAAAGATAAAAGAATAATGTGCATTTATTAAGATTTGAGTTTAGTAAAGCCGGTAGCAACAGTGTGTGTTATTGATGTTGTGTTTTAGCATGCATGGATCCTGAATATGAGAACTATTTGTTGCTGTAGCAACTTTATATTGGAATGTTGTCAACAATAGCCACTTATAAAACAATGAATGGTCCTGCAGGAGTTAATGGTCTGGCTGCACTCGCCACTCTGGTGTAATTCTAAATGGAACCTTGTCTTCTTAGGAATTTATTTGGTCAAATTAATGGATGCATCAAGCAAACTTCTTCACTAGTTTGATAGAGAGTTCATGCAAAGCCGGGCTTCCAACCATCCTCATTACCTCTCATGCATGGACAGGTCTGCAGATACTAGCTCAATCAGAGCAGAAGCATAGGGACCATCTGCAAAGAACTATCTCTGAGATGTAAATTGGCAAAAGTGTATGGCAGGAGCAGACAGTAGATAGCTCACAGTCCACTAGTGAACCACCGGCCAGTTTCAAGTTGACTGACTAGTGCTTACAGATTGTTGGGATTTTTGTAGAGAATGTTGAATAAGTTGGAGCTGGGTCTGATCCAACAAGCTGCTTCTTACATTCTTAAGCAAGGATGCATATTCATGATCACCTACTATATATATATTAAGAGATCTTTTGCACTCTTGCTTTCTCATTTAAAACACATACACGTAAAGGGACCAAAAGGAATCTTGTAAAAATAAGCCATCGTCTCAGCAAGAAGCAAGTCATCCCATCACTGTGTTACCAGATTAATTAAGCAAATTGCTATGTCAGTGATTTGAAATAAAGGTGTGATGGAGTGTACCAGGAA
Organism: Podarcis raffonei; assembly: GCF_027172205.1. Taxonomy (NCBI): domain Eukaryota; kingdom Metazoa; phylum Chordata; class Lepidosauria; order Squamata; family Lacertidae; genus Podarcis; species Podarcis raffonei. Next base: position 69,720,985 of record NC_070607.1, read on the forward strand.
CATATTGAAACAACTGTTGTTTGCCATGTATGAGGCATGCATTGGCCAAGAGACAGCTGGCTTTGGTTCACCCAGCAGAAAAGCAGTAGGCTGATACATTGGAGTGAGGTATTTATTCTGTTTAGATGTAGTACAAGTTGATGGACTTAAGTCTATAGGGACATACCGGGAAAGAAAGATAGAAAGAAGAAAGTTCTAATTCTTCTTTTGACACTGGAAGAATCTTTTCTATGTTTAGGTAGGACAGAAAATGAATGGATAGCATTTTTCTGCATGGGGGGGATACTGTGTTTTTTTGTAGCTAACTGGGCTAATGCTTTGTTTCTGTTCTCTCTTCTCAATGTTCTAGAGTGTTCAGATTATTTGTTTTCTGCTGTTGAGCGCTACTCCTTGAGGCAAGATGTCTATGTTGGACATGGCTGAGTTTGGGGAGGCGGCTGAGTACCTCCGGAAAAGTTATGAGGAGATGTTAAAATATCACAATATACCATTTGATGGTAATGCAACTTTTACTGTTCTCAAGGGGCCTTGTATCCATGACCCCCTCCCTCTCTTTCTTATCAAGTGTTGCTATCATTTGCTTATATGTATTGGGGCGATTATAACCACTCCTAGGAGAACATTTGTTTACCTAGTGTTGCTGCAGATTAAAACCCATTAATTTCAGAGTATTTGAATCAAATGTTTATGAAATCTGATTACAACTACTGTATATAAGTTCTACTAATCATACAGCTCCATTTTGCAATTTGTAGGTAAACCTTTAGTAAGATTGTGTTTCTCTTGACGATTACACCACTACTGTAATATGTAAATTGGACACGTGAACAATGTACTTCTGGAAGGACTGTGTGAGACAAAAGTATCTGCTTTCTAGAAACCTGTGGAGAATTTAGTTTGGGAAGCTGTTTCTTAGCCATCTGTCACACTAGGGATAAACAATTGACTGCAGGAGTATCCAGAAATGGATACTCATTCTATCCACCTCTGCCATTATCATATTACATGTGGGCTATTCACTGCCATTGTTACAATTTGCAGGAGTGATCTGTTTGGTTTCAGAATAAATACCCCAATGCTAATGCACAAGGAATGCAGGAACATAATATTGCTTTCTTTGTCCTAAAATACATTTTCCATCTGACTCAACAGGCAAATCCAGAAACAGGGACAAATGTCACCGGACAAAAATCTAGAAAGACCTGCTATATTTCAGCATCTCATGAAACAATGGATTTCTGGATTGTCCCAGAGCAAACTTCCATGTGTCTGATTCTAGAAATTCCTAGTCCATTTCTGAAATCATTCAAGATAATGGTTGCATACACCCTATGTCTTTAAAGCACTTTTTGAAGCACATTTCCCCCTTCAAAGAATTATGGGCACAGTAGTTTGTTAAGAGTTGCTGAGAATAGTAACTCTGTGAGGGGTAAACTCCAGTAGGCAAGAATACTTTAAAGGTATTGTGTGTATGCAGCCAATCATTGTCTGCAATCATGCACATAGTTAATCCACCTAAATCCCACTGAAGTCAATGGGATATAGGCAGCCTAACTATGCTCATAACTGCAGTCATTGTCTCTTCTACACATCCTTGGATTTTTTTTATCACAAACATTTACCTGGCAAATGCAACTTTGCCTTTGATAGAGCTGAAATAATTGTGCATTTGGCTAGGATTTCAAAATGTGTGTCCAATCTTTGGAAGTTTGTTTTCTTTAAAAAAAAACTGATTATGAGGGATACTTGGTGTTTTTTATCTATATTTTAAAAGATTTATAAGCCATTATAACATATAACAGAGGTGTACTTCTATACAGTGGTACTTCGGGTTACATACGCTTCAGGTTACAGACTCCTCTAACCCAGAAATAGTACCTCGGAGCGGAAGAAGAATGGAAAAAATTTAAGGACTACTTAAAGAAATATTATAAAATTAATGAAAGTTAAAATGATGTTGGATTAGAAAATAAATGGTTACTATTAGTAATGGATAAGATAAGGAGAATAAGTAAGATTAAACTAAATTAAAATAAGGGAAGATTTGCTGAATAAATGATTAGAAATTGGAATACAGAAAAGGGAGGCATGAGGAAGTCGGAGAAGTAAGGTACAAGAAAATAAGATTTGAAATTATACTTGTTTTTTTATTTGTTTGTTTGTTGTGTTTATTGTATTGTATTGTTATGTTTTTGTTGTTAAAAAAAAATCCTTTAATAAAAAAATAAATAAAAAAAAAACAGAAATAGTACCTCGGGTTAAGAACTTTGCTTCAGGATGAGAACAGAAATCGGGCTCCGGTGGCACGGCAGCAGCAGGAGGCCCCATTAGCCAAAGTGGTGCTTCAGGTTAAGAACAGTTTCAGGTTAAGAATGGACCTCTGGAACAAATTAAGTACTTAACCCGAGGTACCACTGTAATCTTAAGACTTCTGGATAACTTCCAGGGTATTTAAAACAAACAAACAAGGCAAGGCAAGGCAAGGCAAGGCAAGGCAAGGCAAGGCAAGGCAAGGCAAGGCAAGGCAAGGCAAAGCAAAGCAAAGCAAAGCAAAGCAAAAAAGCCATAAAACTTAATCCAACATCTTATTTGTTGTCTTTGCAAGTGACTCTAGAAGCCTTTTTCACCTGGAGGGCAGGGTAAAAATGCTTTCAACAAATATATATATGAATACTATTACAGGTATTACAAATTTGAGTTTGAGACATGGTTATGCAGTATTGTGCAACAAATTTGAGATAGGAAGGCTTGCTTAAATATCCCTGCCCCATTTATCCCTGCTCTAGCCCTTGATTCATATGATTTACGACATACTGTATAAGGTAGCAGCAAAATACACAAATCAATCCTAAAACAAGGTGGGTGGGTGGGTGTGAGAATTACACAACATCAGCTTGCAATACCCAGGATTTCCAGGTCCATTGGCTTGGCTGGAGAATGAAAGGAGGAGAATACTATTGTGTTCAGTTGTACTGCTAAATTTTATAAGTGCATGTATGGAAACTACTAAGAATTGTAACCCTTATTGCTCCCTTTTCCGGAGTGCTCTCATTTCTCTTGTCTCTTTCGGGGGTCATAAAGGAAAGAAGAGGGCCTGGATCCCGGATGAAAAGGAAGCATATATTGAAGTGGAAGTCAAAGAATCCTCTGGTGGCAAAGTCACTGTGGAAACAAAAGACAAAAAGGTAAAAGAATTCCATACTGATGGGCGGACAGTGAAATGTGGCAGGGAGGAATTGAAAAGGAAAGGGAGCCTGCATGAGGGCATATGGCAGAGGAAAGGAGGGAGATGAAATATGCTTAAACATGTCACATTGGCCACAGTTCTTACTGACGCTTCTGCAATCATCAAGAATTAAAAGTGGCTCTTATGTTACAGGAGCTTCCCAGGGCTCCATCACATGCTACTCTTCTGGGACAGATAACACAGGAGAGGCGCAATGATCTTGTTTGGTTGATGATGATGATGATATTTTTTATTATTTATATGCTGTCCATCTGACTGGGTTGCCCAGACACTCTGGGCAGCTTCCAACAAAATATAAAACACAATAAAACAACATTAAAAACTCCCCTATTCAGGGCTGCCTTCAGATGTCTTATAAAAAAAATTCAAGCATGGGAAATAACCTCATTATCATTCCCTCCCATGTAGTCTCCCCTGTTAAGACCAGGCTTGAAATTTGTGTGGCTTCATCATTATTATGTTGTTTTTTGAAAGCTGGGTTAAGATTTTAACATTTCAATCTGCTGTCTCTAGGGTTCATTTCCACTCCTCATTTTAAAGGGTGAATCTCCTTTAGGATTGATTATGGATTTTCAACTACCCACTGGCACATGGGTAGGCAAACTAAGGCCTGGTTGGCCAGTTCCAGCCCAATCGCCTTCTAAACCCAGCCCAGGGATGGTCTGGGAATCAGCGTGTTTTTACATGAGTAGAATGTGTCCTTTTATTTAAAATGCATCTCTGGGTTATTTGTGGGGCACAGGAATTTATTCATATTTCCCCCAAAAAATATAGTCTGGCTCCCCACAAGGTCTGAGGGACAGTGGACTGGCCCCCTGCTGAAAAAGTTTGCTGACCCCTGCACTAGCATAACGAAGTCCCTCCCCTTCTCTCCTATCTCCTCGCTGCCCCCACCCCAATCTGCTTTGAAGGGCCAGAAGTTTCCTCAGAACAGTACAGGGAGAGGAGATTTTCTTCTATCAGGCAAGCGGAAACGCTTACACTGATGAAACAATTTCCTTAGTGCCATGTTGTATCCCTCTCATTATGCTTTCCTGAGAACTGCACACTGCCCTGTGATGGCTTTTATGTCCTGAATGGCTGTTTACAAATCTTTTAATAAAAACAAACATAAACTAAAATCCTGGAATAATGTGAGGCAAAGACACAAAGGAGCAGGAATTATACCACTGCTGTAATGCAAGAACCACCTGCTACACAGTCAAATGAAACAATTATTATTTATTCCAATTATTTATACTGGAATTATTTTGCTGGAATAGGAGCAGATGCTATCCTTGCCTGCCTGCCTCCCTCTCACAATAGTAGTACTGCTACTACTACTCATATAGTACTACTCCTACTCCTAATATACTTTTAATTTTTATAGTGCTTTTTTCCTAAATATGAGAGCAACTTCACATACGTTAATTCAACAGCAGAACAACATAATTTCAATTTAGCAATGAAAAATAGTTTGGTTGTCGATGAATTTTATGACTTTGACATGAATTTTCCTTACAACTCAATCCTTCCAAATAGCACAAGCATATAGTTTCAAGAAGATTCCTTTTAAGGAAAAGTGTTGAAAGAATTAGTGAAATACCTTTCCTTGTCCCCTAATTTACCCTCAGGCAATCAACTGTCTCAACCTGACAGCTGTGACAACATTCCATAGCCGTAATGACTTATTTTGTTTATCTGGTTGCTACAATGGATTTGATTATCCAGCTTGGTTCAGGAAATAATAGAAAAATAATAGGCTAGGTTTTCTTCTCAGATAAGCTATGGTCTATCAATCTACACGCAGGAAATAGAAATCACCTAAATTGTTTTTTTTTTTTTTTTTGTAAATGATGCATTTATTGTAGAATTGTCAGCCACTATTTTTTCAGGGAATTGACTTAACAAGCAAGATATCTGTACAAAATGATTTTTTAACATTTATTGAGAACTGATGCTACTGCTGCTGCTAGTGCTATAAATACCCATTAGGCTTTTAAAAAGCAATTTTACATTTACATTAACCCTTACCAGGCATTCAGTCTAAGATAACCAGGCATTGCAGTGACAGGCTTTGCCCATAACACACATATCTTCATTAAATTATCTGCAGAGATCTTATACACAGACATATGGACATGCAATGCCCTCTGTTATACCTTCACTATCTCTAGACTGAATGCTTGAAAAGTGGATAAGCAAGCAACACAATGTTGATATCTGTACTTGATTTCTATGGTGCTATATCTATTCACAGTACTCAGTTGCTACATTGATTTAAATGGGAATAAAGTTTGTACTCTGATTTCTATTGCCTTTATTGAGTTGCTCTTCAAGGTGGCAGAACGCTTGATAGTTTTTAATAACCCAGCAGCTGCTAAAAAACCCACTAGGTCAGTCTCTCAGTTAATCTTAGTCAATTAATATGATTAGTCCATTTAGTTAGTCCATTAACCAGTCCCCAATTAAATTGACACGTGAGGAAAAAGCATTAAAAATCATTCCTTTTTTAGGATGATGGTTGTGTGTGGTGCAGCAGACATTTTTAGAATAGGTGTTATAAGGACTGGCCCCGTCTTCAACTTCTCCACACATGTTGGCCCTGCGGAAACCACCCTAACCTTCCCGCATTATTCAGGAAAGGAAAGCCCAAAAAGAAATTCTTAGTGCATTGGCTGAGAGCACTTAGATGCCTCGCTGCAATTGGAAACCCCGTGTGATTGATGTTCCTGGTTATAGGGAGAATTCTAAGCACATTCAGCTGAATGTGTGAACAATCTTCCTTCCACACAGCACATTAAGGTCTGAGGCTACAGCTGGCAGGGATTACTACATTGGACCCCACTTTACCCTCAACAGGCAAACATCCAAATAGACCTGCTCAGTGAGAGACAAAAAGAAATACCTAATTTAAGATGGTGTGTTTGCCATCTGAATTTTTGTTTATTATGCACAGGAATTAAAAATTATAATCAGCTGTCCATCAAATTAGATGAGGTACATCGTCACTAAAAATATTTGAACCCATTAATCAAACTGCTGAATCAGTTATATGTTGCAGTCCTAATTAAAGTAATAATAATAATAATAAATTTTTTTTTATTTATATCCCGCCCTCCCCAGCCAAAGCCAGGCTCAGACAACAACAGTAAAAATAGCACAGTTTACATAAAACCTTCTCTTGATGTTAATTCAACATCTAATAACTCTTATCTTCAAACTTCTGAGTGACAGCAAGATGGCTAATGGCTTCCTGCTTCAGGCTTTGGGTAGCTTTTCCTTTCAACCTAGCTGTAGTACTGAGATTTTCCTTGCAGCTCTGGTTGATGAACTGTGCATAAAGATGAATAAAACAACAGCAGCAACAACATCCCTATATCTTGTTGATCCAAGCATCTGTAGATTCAGCTCTACACTTCCTTCCCATTACCTTTTAGGACAATACACTAATTTGGGTTACGCTTCTCCAGATCTAGAATTTTCTTCCCCATGGAAATGCACCAGATGTCAACCACGAGCTCAGAGGTAGAACACACATTTTGCATGGATAATATCCCATGTTCCTTCCTTGGCACCTCCTATTGTGGCAAGGGAAGACCTGTCTCAGAGACCCTGGAGAGCCACTGTTCTGTGGGGCAAATTCAATAAGCCAATGATGTTTATTTAACATATTTCTATTTTACCCTTTGTTAGTAGCAAGAATTAAAGCAATTGACTTAAAACCAAATGCTGCGTTAAAAATGATGGGAAAACAGCAATAAGAGACACCTAACAATAAAAACATCAGCAACAAACCAGCAATGAACTGATAAAAACAGTACAGTATTATTAAAACCGTGGAGGATCTTCAACTGGTGCCTAAAAGTTATTAAAACAGGCATTAGGCATATCACCCTGGGGAGAGCATGCTGTGATTGGCCACCACCACTACGAACACACTATTTGACTTATTGGGCTGGGTCACATGACACAGTAAGTTAAAGTAGGGCTTACTGAGACTGTGAAGGTGTGGGGTCCTGGAGGGGAGCTCGCAGCCCCTTAACTCTCCCCTTGTCTTTTTTTAGACCTGGACAGTGCTGAGCTAAGCCAAGGTTTGCCTTAGCATGTTTTCTTAGTCTGGGCTCATAGTTTAGCTCTCTCCTCACTAACCATGAGCCCAAACCAAGATTTGTTCCGGGTCATTTTATGTTGATATAGATATACATTTTATAGGAATTTTAAGAATATATTTTAGCATATGTTATACATTGTTAACCATCATTATCTGGGAACAGCATGGCTTAGAATCCAATTATTAATAACCAACCAAATAGATATATAACTAATATTGTTTTCAGTCCTTGGGACCAGCTATCTACTTCTCAGCAGACTTCCACTAATGCCTAGCTATGTTTCTTCAAGCTTCCAGGTTATTTTGTTATGTTTTTAACCACTAGTCATGTCTTCCTAATTAAGCTGATACTGGCAAGGCTTTTTTTTTCATATGAGCTTTAACATTTGTTAAATGCAATTCATTCTCATCAGGCACAGATGTGTAATATGATAGTTATTCCAGTTCTTAGATTTATAGGATCAAACTAATTCCAGTTATTATAAGTAATGAATTGTATACTTCAGCTGTTTGTCTAAATAACCTCAAACCTTCCTGATTAAAACCCTGTGGCATATTATTTTGTTTAGGTTATATTTATCCATAGAAACCCTTGACAGCAGCCGCTGCATTGCACCACAGGAGCAATTGAAGTGCAATTACAGGAGTCACGACAAGATGTGACTAAGCCCTATTAAATCCCTAAGGCTCCACTCTTGAAAGTCAATGGGATTTACTTCCATGTCCCATATGTGGAGCTGGGTTGCTGGTCCTTGCCCAATAAAGTGCTGCGACCAAGAGTCTGTCTTCATATATTTCTAGTCTAGGAAAAAGAGCTGGAGAATTAATCTAAAGTGTTCCTTGTGTATGGCCAATACCACAAAGGAAGTTTCATAGGAGGATATTGCTATGGGGTCAAATGGCTCATCTGTTGCATGAAACACAATGTCCAAATGTTATATGTGATGACTAGTGGCAGTGCAGCCTTTAGACCAAACTTTTTAAAGACCTCTTAACCAAAAGTGTTCAATGAAGGGGAAAGCCATCACTTTTATTTCCTGCTTATGGGTTTCAACAGCACCTCCTTTGCTTTGCTTTTTGTAGTAAGTATTACAGGCTTTCATTACACTTACAAGATAAGACCAAAGCAGAGAAAACAAAACCAAGGATGGCAATATGAAAATCTGACACAAACAGCACCTCGTTTTCAAAATACATTTTTATTGGATTTAATAATAAGTAAGAATAAATTCCACCATTCCACCACTGCAGTTCAACATCCTTATTAAGAAAAGAGAACATTTCTTAAGAAATCCCTTTATAAAAATGTTTCTGTTTAATCCCTGCAGACTGTCGTTGTAAAGGAGGATGACATTCAACAAGTGAATCCTCCCAAATTCGACATGATTGAAGACATGGCTATGTTAACTCATCTCAATGAGGCCTCTGTGCTGCATAACCTGAAACGGCGTTATGCCAAGTGGATGATCTACGTAAGTAAGACAAGGGTACCATGTCATATGTCTGACTCAAAAGACTCAGAACAGATTTCTCCCACTTCACATCCTTTTGCTATCCCAAATAGCAAGGTTTGTGTCACAAAATCTCACCCCACCCCCTGCTTTAACTTCCATTATATTAGAAATGTTCCCCAAATTTTGGTTCTAGACACATAGAGAGTAGCTGCTTGGTACCTTTGATTAGATGTTCACTTAGAAAATGTCCAGTGATGTGTGTGAGAGAATATCTACATACAAGTGTTGATACTGCGTGACTCAGAAGAGTGGGTAAATAATATTTGTTCCCAAGCATAGGTTCCAATTCAGGTTTCAGTAGCAGGGTTGCAAGCAAAGAGATTTAATAGGGTGCATTTTTAATCTGCATTTGTTATAGTTATTTCATATTAGGCTTCATGACAGCCAGAAATAAGATGTTCCTGAGGAAGAATCACACACAAGTCCAAAATATGTTGGTGGGGTGGCTGCCATCTTCTGTCCCATCCGAAATGGGACTAAATGGTGATGTATTTTTACTTTTTCTTTCCTCTCAGACATATTCGGGCTTGTTCTGTGTTACCATAAACCCATATAAATGGCTTCCAGTCTATACTGCTCCTGTGGTAGCAGCCTATAAGGGCAAGCGGAGGTCTGAGGCACCGCCCCACATTTATTCCATTGCAGACAATGCCTACAACGACATGTTACGTAGTAAGTATCTTATCCATTGTCTCATTGTTGTGGGAAGGAAGTTCAAAGCTAGCGTAGTCTTAGCCATTGCATTAAAACATCCCTAGCGTTGCCCCAACTCTTATTTGATCACCTTCGTACTTCTCTTGCGTACCAAACTCACAGAGAGGAAAACAGTCTTTTGTCCCAGAGGCAATGAAGCTCTTAATTTTCTAAATGCTTTCTGTTTGTTTCTCTGTGTGAGAATTAATGTAAGAAACAGAGAGAGAGGGAAAGAGAGAAGATAAGATGGCAGAAATTTTGGCGATTAGAAAAATGCATCTTGCGGTGTTTTTCTTACTGCCAATAGACTGCTGTAATCTTCCGTGTTCCCTGCTTCGGATGTTGCACTGCTAGCAGACTACTAGCTTCCTAAGCAAGTGCATTCAGAAAGGGACTGTAGCACTTCAGAATGCAGATGTGGGAGGGATGGCATATCTGAATGTTCCCCTGCATCAGAAATTCTGTGCATATGGAATTCAAATAAGTAAGAACGTTAAGCTGGAATTCTAGGGCTGCGCCCGTATGGTTTCCTTCCCCTGTGCTCTCACAAGATCTGCCTTGGAGGGTCCTGCAACTCCCTTGGGCTGATGCAGAAGGCTGGAGGGGAGAGGAAGAAGTTCTGTTGTATGCCTGGAAACCCGCTGCATCAGCAGAGCTTCTGCCTTGCATATTGGTCGTTCTCTTTGATGTGTTGCGAATTTATTTGGCATTGCTATATGGCAGGGGTGGCTAACTGACCTGTGTTCAACCCACTTACAGTAACACCTATGTGAAAGTGTGTGTGGTCAAAGTGTGTGTGGCCCTTTTTTTAAAGGGACATTTTGGGGCAGGAGGGTGTGGGTGTGTGTCACATTTTTTGGCATCACAGAATCAAAGCTGAAGACCACAAGAGCACTGGAAAACAATAATAATTAGATTTTTAAAGGGTCAAATTTTAGGGGACCTTGGGAGTGCCACAAAAACTAGTTTGGCACCATAGTAGCACGGAGGTGGGGTGGGGCGGTGTACTTATGAGTATAGGAGAATAAGTATGGAAATAGGGCTATAAACTTGAGTTGCAGCTGAGTGCTAGCCCTAATTTCCTTCTCAGCTGGAATCACTGAGATAAAACAGGGAGGGGCTACCAGTCTGAGTACAGTCACCTACAGCTGCAGGCATATTCAGTAAAAAAAGAACTAGACTGGAAGAAAAGAGTTGAAGCTCAGTAGCAGAACAGCTGCTTTGCCTGCAGACGGTGATTGGTTCAATCCCTGTCATCTCCAGGTAGGGCTGGGAATTATTTCGTCTGAAATCCTGGACAGCTGCTGCTAGTCAGTGTTGACAGTATTTAGCTAGATGGACTAATTGTGTGACTCAGAATAAAGCGGCTTCCTATGTAGGGAGGGATAGTCAGGTTGAATCCTAGTCAAGTCCCATCATGATCTGCCTACTGAGGTGGAGGGAACTAAGGCCAGATTTATTACGGTGGACGGTGAAGTGTTCAGATTCACACCATACATTTAAAGCACAATGATACCACTTTGAAACAGTATTGGCTTCCTCCAAAGAATCATGGGAGCTGTAGTTTGTTATGGGTGCTAAGAAGTGTTGGTGCTAAGAAGAAGACCCTCTGTTCCCCTCACAGAGATCTAATCCTCAAGAGTGGTTTAACCATCAATTTCTCTTCCCAGCTAACTAGGAATTGTGGCTCTATAGTAGGGGATAGGGCTCTTCTAACGACTCTTAGCATACTTAACAAACTACAGCTCCCAGAGTTCTTTGGAGGGAATCCATGACTGTTTAAATGTGGTACCATAGTGCTTTAAATGTATGGTGTGCATGTGGCCTTAGTGGAATGTGCATACACAAAAACTATGATGTCATGGACAGTGTCGACAGTCAACAGCAATTTTTCATATAGCTTAACACTGAAAAAGCAAAGCAGTGATCAGATTGTGCTAGGAGCTTCCTGTCTGGAATCATAATATGAAGAACCAGTGGCAGAGCCTGAAAGTAACTGTTTGAGTCTAACAGTCCTGCTTCTTGTCTTCCAGATCGTGAGAACCAGTCTATGCTCATCACGTAAGTTCTGTCTTTATAAGTCTGTTTTCTGTTTTGTATTGCCTGCAAGCTAGGGCACTTCCAAACTATTTTGTGGTGGGATTCAATCACATACCAGCAAATGCAAGTTGTCCAATTATAGTTGACTGTGAACTCTTGTGCAACCTCAAAGGCTGTGGCCTTTTGCTATAAAGAAAGTGACAGGATGCAGTGGAAAGGGTAGGATAACCCTTCCTTTGAGGCAACATCATCGTTTAATCTCCCTGCAAAGAAATGAGGACGAATGTAAATAAACAGGTCATCTGGGAGTGCCCTTAAGATGCAAGGTCTGATATCCTTTCCTGGTCTCACAATATTGGTTATGCATGAAAAGAAACTGCAGGTGGAGGAAACGCCCCTGTCTCCCTGTTTGAGAAAGCCAAATGGTTTGGCTGCGCTGTAGGATCTTTACACTCCCTTCAGTTTGTTGCCTAAGCACAAGCACACACACACACGGCAGAATTTCTGGCTCTTACATGTCAGCTAACAGCTGCTATAGCCCTTCCAGGAGTACACTGCCAACAAAAAGTAGGGCAGAAAATTCCTCTCATTGTGTGGCTGCTCATATGTTGTTTATTTGTATTTCCTGTCTGCTTCTTTGAATGTGACTAGTTATTACTAGGGCACAAAACTGGGGTGGGGTGGGGTAGGTCCTGTTCAACCAATCCATTTCCATAGCAAATATCCCAAGATGGCAGAATGAAACTAAAGCAAGCCTGCACAACTCATGACCCATGAACATGACACTGTTCAGCAATCGCGTGTTGCATCTTGCCAGGTGTTCCATAACAGCTCCCCTAAGAACATCATATTGGAACATGAGATGAGCCCTTCTGGAAAGCCAGCCATCATGTTTCCCCATGTGGCCATTCTGATGCCTCTGGGAATCTCACAAGGACATTGGTGCAATAGTATTCTCCTCCTCGTGTTCCCCAGCAATGGGTATTCAGATAATGTATAGTCACCCTGCCTAGTTTTCATTGCTATAACCTGGTATTGTGGCTGCTATCAGACAGTAAGAAAACATGGGTTTCTTCCATTGCCTGATGTGGCTGGTGGGCTGTATTCAGCTTGGATGGTCACAGGGTGTGCAGGCCACCTGATCACAAGCAAAATATTGCTCTCTTAGAGTGACACATATCATTTTCACCGTTTCACTTTTAATTCATAGAACTCATGGAGTCACCCTCCAAAGAAATTGGAGAGCAATGCATATGTGTGGATAAGGATGGGGGGGGGGGAGGAATTGTATTCAGGTTCTCATTTGAAGCTAAATCTCTCAAATCCACACTTTCCAAAACAATATGCAAACTGAAACATGGCTATGCTTTGAAATTCTCTCCCGCACACATACATACATACATATGCAAAGTGTGCAAAAATGGATGTGAAAAAGAACAAAAAATGCATTTTACTAGGGAAAATTGCTTGCAGAAATGTGCACATTAGTCAAAACTGCATCCAGAAATGTGTTTATCGGGCTACATTTGCACTAAAATGCTGGTGGATTTTCCTGAGGAATATATATATATATATATATCACAAATTGCTGCAAAATGTGGAGAACTGATTTCAAGATTGGAAAAATGAGAAACTAGGACAAAAAAATTTGACAGATCCTTCCATCCCTAGTGGGGGGTGGGATTAAAAGAGAGAATAGAGACACGGTGTGGTTGCCTTATGAAGGATAATGACTTGAAGGAAGGAGACGAGGTTTAGCTAAGTAGGGGTAGAGAAAGAGGCAGCTGATAGGATAAGGGGAGGATAGGAAATGGCTACCTCACAGCTGTGGAGGAATGTTGGGGTGGCTGAGGCCCAATTGTAGAGGAGCGAGAAGGAGGAAGACATGATAACCCAAACAGCCATGTTGAGGAGGCTATATAAAGCCTAGTCTAGTGCCAGAAGCCCCTGACGCTTGAAGCTTTGGCCATGGCCTAATTAGGTAAAGCAGGGGTTGATAGCGTGCAATGTTTGGCTTTTGTCCTACAGAGGCCTCGCTCCCCCCACTGCCGAGCATGTCTCTTTGTGTGCTGGGATTACAATGGAAGAACAGCTAACTATAGGCATGAAATCAATGCCAGGCCAGTGCCAGAGGGCTTTGCAGAGAAAGGGGCAGGAGGGAGGGTGATACTAGCCTGCTGATGTGATAAAGAAGCCTGGACCCTGCAGCCAGCCTGCTGGACTTGGGCCAGGAATACTTGGAGGCCCTGCTTCTATTCCATGGGTGAACTAAATTTTCTCTGGATTTGTATCGAAAAGGAAGGAAAATCTATCTCCTCCTCCTTTCCAGTAACTTCGTGGGAAATGCATTTTCGGCTTGAGATAAAAGTGGAAGATTATTAACCACCTGTAGCCAGTTCATTTTTGCCCATAGTAAAATGGCCCATTGGAAAAACAAGTTCAGCTGCCTTGTTTCCTTTTCCATTTAAAGTGTGCCTTGTAAAAGCTCTTACAAGATATACACTATGAATCTGCACCCTTTGCAGCCCTGTTTAGGGAAGTTTTTAATGGGTGACATTTTAATGTATTTTTAATCTTTGTTGGAAGCCGCCCAGAGTGGCTGGGGAAACCCAGCCAGATGGGTGGGGTACAAATAATAAATTATTATTATTATTATTATTATTATTATTATTATTATTATTATTATTATTATTATTTGCTGTTGCTCTAGGAGCAAAATGTAGGTGCATTTACATCAGGGCAAGGGGTTAAACCTGTGATTCTCCCACTGGCATCATCATCGGCCAGCATTACCTATGGTCAGGAATGAAGGGAGTTGTAGTCCACTGAGGCCACAGGTTTCCTTATGCTTGAACTACATGTTCGCTGCTCCCTTGAAGGCAGCCCTTGCAGCACAAGGAACCCATGTGTGCCAAATCTGATATAGGTCTTTCCGCCTGCAGGTGGGGACACATTTTCAATCCAGCAGGGACATCAGTTTCCCACACCATTTCAGAAGCAATGTCAGGAAGCTTTTCCCCATGTCACATCACCTTTGCTTTTTGGGGGGAACTTCTACCCTGGACAACTCTCATTCAAATGCCCCCTGCATGCCAGATGCCACCATACCCAAATAAACAACCCTCCCCACATGCCCCCCAACTCTGCTGAATATTTCTGGGTGGGTGGGATATTGGCTAGCTGTTTCTGTGTGCCTGTGAAATAACCTTTGACCGTAGCTGCTTCGTGTTCTTGATCTGTGTATTTCTATTACTCTAAGCGGAGAATCTGGTGCTGGTAAGACTGTAAACACCAAGCGGGTTATTCAGTACTTTGCCATTGTCGCAGCCCTGGGTGACTCTCCGGGCAAGAAAGGAGTAAGGCCCTCATTTGAAAACCTTTTTTCCCCTTTTTCTTTTTGGCTGTTTTCTTTGTTCATTTTTGTTTTGTTTTGTTTTGGTCTTCTTTTGTGTTTGGCAGCGTGCGTGGTGGACGTGACTTTTTCTTTTACTTTGAAACAAGCAAGGCTTGAAAAAATTGCTCTGAGGGAAAAGGTTTCATAAAGTGGGCGCTGCTAAAAACCCCAAGTGGTGGCTGCTTTACGGAATTTTTAAGTCACTGGCTTTTTCCTCCACTCGACAGTTTTTCTTTTCTGAAAATGGGGGAAATTCCCCAAGGCATTCTTGTAACTCTTTCTTTTAAGCCTTGCTTTTTGTGATCCCCTCCTTCCGTTATCTATACTGTTCCCTTTGATTCTTTTTCATCTTGTATGTTTTCTGACTCTCTTCTTTGTCTTCTCACACTCCTTTTTTCCTTTTCCTTTTCTTTTTAAAAATACCCTTCTTACTTCTTGATTATTTTTGGACTTGGGTTACGCCAAAAGAAATTCACCAGCATTGTTTTCCTTCCCTGGATTTTGATTTTAACCCTCTTGCTTCTTGATGCTGTTCTTGATCTTGATCTAATCTATTTAACATATTTTAGTGGGTTTTTTGAATAATAAAAAGTTGGGATTTTAAAATTTAAACAGTTAAACTTTTTTAACATTATTCTGGACAAATCTGAAATGTCCTCCTCTTTGGATGGAACTTTCTGTGAAACTGGTTTTATATTTCTGGAATTGTAATGCTATTTTCTTATCTTTTGTTATAGCAAGCTCCTGCCACTAAAACTGGGGTAAGTATTTAAAAGAAATAACTGACTTCATGTTCAAAGGCAGAGAGATAAAATAATACCTTATTAGTTCCAAGAAAATGGGACCCGAGGAGCAGGCAACATGATCATCAGATTCATGGCAGCTCTTTCCTGCTCCTTGCCTGTGGCTAGTTGCCCATATGAAGCAGAAGCTGTGCATATGATTAAACCTTTTGTCCACTGACTTCCATTTTGGACCATTTGAGCATGGGAAAGGTTTGGTCTTGTGCATGGCACAGTATTTCTTTCTGTTGTTTAGTCATCTTAATCATATTCGACTCTCCATGACCCCATGAACCAGAGCATGCCTTGGAAACTCTCACTTTCTCCTCAAAGCTTCTCCTTTTTTATGTCCATGGAGTTTTCTTGGCAAAATACTGGAGTTGTTTGCCAGTTCCTTCTCTAGGTGGATCACATTTAGTCTAAACTCTCAGCTATGACCTGTCCATCTTGGGTGGCCCTGCACATCATAGCTCATATCTTCTCGGGGTTATTCAAGCCCCTTTGCCACGACAAGGCAGTGATCCATGAAGGGGACAGTATTTCTAGACTTTTATTATAGTTGATTGGGAGGTCTTGTGCAACAAACCAGCTTCCCCAAAAGATCAGTTTCGTGTAAGGTAACATTTGCTTTGGCTCAACATAATCTAACCTCCCTGCAAACAAATCAGGATGCATATTCAATAAGCTGATCATCCAAAAGTGCCTATGGTGGCTGCATGTGACCACTTGGCACCAGATGCAGAGCTGATACATCTGGCAATTTTAGCTGACCACTGCAAGCAGAATGATTGCGTGAATCAGCATTTCTGGCTTCATTCTAGTGTCCAGAAATATATCCTATATAATATAGGACTTTGTTAACATACAAAGCATCTCACTAAAGGAATATTATAGGGTGTTTCCAAAAATCTGTAGAAAAGCAACAACTCTTCATTCTTTGCCTTTAATCTGCTAAACGGTAAAATGTGTGTGCATTTCAATAGTTGTTTAGATATTTAGAAGTTGTTCATTTTATTCTAGTTCTTTTGCTCTTCTCTTATAATTCAGTACTGTGGGGTGGTAGTCAATAAAGTTTTACTGAGAGTAGACCCACTGAAATTAATGGAGCTAACAGAGGCCTGATTGTTTCAATGGGTCTAAGCTTAACCAACTTCTTTGGCAATCACTTGTAGCCAAGTTAGATTGTCTTCCATGAACATGGTCTTAACAGTAGGGTTGCCGTATTTCAAAAAGTGAAAATCTGGACGTTTTTGAGTTATTTTTGAGGAAAAATGACACTGCTGACACGGGCTGCCAAATGTCTGGATTCTCTTGGACCTTTCGCCAATTTCCACCCAGACACTGCTTGTGGCTGTAGTATTCCAGATATATCCAGGAAATTCTGGACGTATGGCAACCCTACTTAACAGTGAGTAGTGGATTTTACTCGCAGGAAAATGGGTATAGGATTGCATACTTAGTGCTTTCTAAGTTTCCCTTCATCTTTTAAGCTTTAAAGGCATGAAAAAGAATAGGTGTCTTTCCTTTCCTTTTGAATGAGTGGTGGTAATATAACATGTAAATCTCCATTTTTCAGAACACATCATTTCAATGGTGTTGCATTCCAAGCCAACACAAGAAGCATAATTAGAAGCAAACAAATCCTCTGTTACTTTTGTATTAATGGCCCAGATTAACTATCCAAGACTGAATTTACACCCCATGTTTGTGGTTCAGGCTCCTATGTCCATCTGTTCATTTCTGACATACTGACACCTTCATAAGTAGCCTGAGGGTGCTTCCAGATGGAGGCATAATACTGTAGACTGGGATGTTGCACATGGGTCTTTGGCATCAGTTGTTGCTGTTTTTTTGTTTTTGTTTAAATAATATTGGATTTTCTCTGGAAAGGGCAAATCCAGATTAAAGGGAAGGCAGGGAGATATGAGCTGGTATTTTGATGACAATGACGTCATGTGGACACTGTAAAAAAAATAAAAACAACTTCCATACTTGAGGAGTGCTGATCCCACAATAAACACCCATCTGGAAGAACCCTGATGCTTCCTTTGTATGTTCTCTCTGCCTTCTCCAGTAAGAAGCATTGTTCTCTCTCATTGCATTGCTTATATGTAGTCTCGGGACGCGGGTGGCGCTGTGGGTAAAACCTCAGTGCCTAGGACTTGCTGATCGTATGGTCGGCGGTTTGAATCCCCGCGGCGGGGTGAGCTCCCATCGTTCGGTCCCAGCTCCTGCCCACCTAGCAGTTCGAAAGCACCCCTAAATGTAACTAGATAAATAGGTACCGCTTTATAGCGGGAAGGTAAACGGCGTTTCCATGTGCTGCGCTGGTGCTGCCTTGCCAGAGCAGCTTCGTCACGCTGGCCACGTGACCCGGAAGTGTCTCCGGACAGCGCTGGCTCCCGGCCTCTTAAGTGAGATGGGCGCACAACCCTAGAGTCGGACACGATTGGCCTGTACGGGCAGGGGTAGAGTCGGACACGATTGGCCTGTACGGGCAGGGGTAGAGTCGGACACGATTGGCCTGTATGGGCAGGGGTACCTTTACCCCTACAGATGTTCTGTAGTCTCAGAACATCTCTCAAACACAGTGTTCCAGATTCCAGAATGTATGTGGCTCAAGCTGCCTCCGAAATATGAGTGGACTCTTCTAGATATGGGTAGCCAACATACTGCCCTAGAGATGTTTTTGGAGTGCAGCTCCCCTGAGCTCCAGCCAGTCTGGCCAGTGGTCAAGGATGATGGGGTTTGTACTTCGACAACATTTGGAGGCTACCCTTGATTGAGGGTTAGAGAACCTTTTTCAGCCTGAGAGCTGCTTTCTCTTCTGGGCAGCCTTCCAAGGGCCACATGCCAGTGATTCAGGAGGCAACTGCTGGTATTGGCCAAAGTTTAAGAAAGTAAAGGCATCCTCTACGTTGTGTTCCTCATCTTGCTCTCATCAGTATTCAGATAAATCTGGCTTGCAACACTGGGTATTTCAACTATTCTATGTTTATGTGACCTAGGGTACCCTTGAAGATCAAATCATTGAGGCTAACCCTGCTATGGAATCCTTTGGCAATGCCAAAACCCTGAGAAATGACAATTCCTCAAGATTTGTAAGTATTTTTTAAAAAAACAAAAGTAAAGTACAGAGCATTTATTACAGGCAATATGCATATGTGGGGTTTTTTTTGGTAAGCCTATAGAAATGTTTATGACATAATGAAGCGTATGAAACAAACTATTTCCATATCTATAAATTCTCTTATTCATTATCTTAGCAGATTATAGTGACGTTTTGATATTTGGAACAGAGAAATCAGCCTCTGAGGAAGGGGAGTTATGACCAAACAGAATATGATTAAAATGTGAATGCAATTAAAGCTGCACATTTATGTTATGGAAATAGCAAGTATGGGAAAGCATGAGGAGCCTTGGGGCTGTGTGAAGACAGATGGGGACAGGAAGTTTAACTTCTTCCTTACCTGTCACAATCCCAACAAAAATCTGAAGCTGCTATTTGCATGCCAAGGGGCAGCTCCATTGTGCCAGTAGGGGTTCCCCTTGAATAGCAACTTCAGAGGCACTAATCAGACAGCACTTTATTCCTCTATCTGGCTGTTGTCTGTCAGAGCAGACAATACTGGCCTAGATGCACAAATACTGTATTTTTCGCCCCATAGGGCGCACCGGCCCATAGGGCGCACCTAGTTTTTTTGGGGGGAAATAAAGGAAATTTTTTCCCCTTTATTTCCCCCCCAAAACCAGGTCGGGGAATCCAAACCAGGTCAGGGAACAGCAGGATGGCAGCGCTGTGCCTCCCCGCTGTCCCCCGAGCTTGTGGGGCTGCCCAATATCTGCACTAAGCCCAGGGCAGCGCGCCCCTGGCTTCAGGATGCAGGCTGCTATCCACAAGCCTTGGGAGCCCAACGGGAACTCCCGCGGAGCTCCCAAGGCTTGCAGAGAGCTTCCTGAAGCCTGGAGAGCGAGAGGGGTCAGTGCGCACCGACCCCTCTCGCTCTCCAGGCTTCAGCGAAAGCCTGCATTCACCCCATAGGATGCACACACATTTCCCCTTCATTTTTGGAGGGGAAAAAGTGCGTCCTATAGGGCAAAAAATACGGTAATCTTACCTTGAATACAGCAGGCTTCCTCTTTAAGAGCCTGCAGGTCATAGTGAGTACTTCTATTCATTTTCCACTTTTCTTCATATCAAAACAGGGCAAGTTCATTCGCATCCATTTTGGTCCTTCAGGGAAGCTGGCTTCCGCTGACATTGACATCTGTGAGTAAATGGCTGGTGTCACTTGACATCCCATGTTGTTTTTAATTTGAACAGTTTGATAAACCCTTGAAGTAGCAACCCCACAATCTAATTTCTTACTTGTTGTTTCTAGATTTGTTGGAAAAATCGAGAGTGATTTTCCAGCAGCCAGGAGAGAGGAGCTACCACATCTACTATCAAATCCTTTCTGGAAAGAAGCCAGAACTCCAAGGTGAGAGGCACTAAAATAATATACAAAGAAATTTGACAATCAAGTTTGGAAAGCACAGTGCAGATGATCACAAAAGAGCTGTGCTCAGTATGATATCCCTACTGAGTAGGGATGGGGAATAAATTCCATTCCATTCACATTTAAAAGCAAATGTGCACTTTTCAAAACAATGGATGGCCCAAAACACAGCTATCCTTTGAAATTCACACTTCTCTGAATTGTTCAAGCCAAGAAATGTATCACAAAATGCAAATAGTAGGGAAAAATAACATACAAAAGTGCATTATATTAGGGGAAACTGCTTTGCGAAAATGTCTATTGTTATGCAAAAATCATACAAAAATGTGTATATTAGGAGAAATTTGCACGAAAATGCTGATGAATTTTCACGAGGATCTTCTTTTTAAAAAATCTCAGACTGGGGGAAAAACTGGAAACATAAGAAACTGACCCTGACAAATTTCTGCTGAACACTCCTAGATGCCACCAATGTCAACACACCCTATATCTGCTCAGTGCTTTTGAAATTTAGGCTAACCCAATATTTGTGACATTGGCACCGGTGCTTTGAAAAGGCTAGTGCTTATCAGTGCACTTAAAGTGAACCTTGTTTCTGAGACTTATTTATGTAAATACATTTATAACTTGCCTTCCCTCCAAGGACCTCAAGGCAACCTGCCCAATGACTATCATAGTTGGATATAGAATATTGAATTTGGCAAGTTACAAACGGGAATTAAGTTTTAATAATGTTTTAAGTAGCCCTCAAATTTCAATTTCAAAAGTGAAAATTGAGCATATTTGAAAGTACAATTCGAATTTTGAACATTTTATCATTTTTTTTTAATTTGCTCAAAATTCTGTTTAGTCCTAAGCACCTTTTGTTCTTGGGTCCATGATTCTGAGCACACCGGAAGTTAGTTTCATTGCATATCAGTCGGATGTTTACCGTAATTGATTCAAAAGCTGTACCTCTGAGTCAGATCAAGTGATAGATCATAGAAACATAGATATGTGTGTGGGCAGACTCACACACATGTATCACCCTCTGGATCAGAACCTACAGGGGTTTATTCAGATGCGTATTTGAATACAGTTATCATTTACGTAAATGCCATTCATCAGCATGTCATTACTGTCAACAGGATGCCCATTTTGATGGGCATCCCTGTCTACATATTGATGGAACTGTGCTTGACCAGAACTGGATCACAGAGAAGGTTTGCACTTGCTCCTTTTCAATCTTTCTCTCCCTGTTTGCTCCTACAAACCTCACACAAATAAGAGTACCGTGAGCAGAGAGGTCCTTCAGACATATTTGTGTAGGACCTCTCTCTGAGAGGATGGCAAGCTTGTCCAATAATGATCCCTCCCAGTCATGCTATGATCTGCACTCAAGGCATCTTTCCAGTATGGAACCCGATGCTGTGAAATAGGAAATGTGGGCGAAACCCTTTTCCGACCGGACAGGGATTTTTAGCATAGTGTCCTGTCATGGCAGTAAGGAATCTGGGCTACGGCCTGCTGCTCTTGCTGCTCAGTGACAAACAATACCTTATTAGGCAGGTCTGGAGAGCTCTACTGAGCAGTAATCTTATCTGGTGCTCACAAGGCCAAGGCTGACCACTTCTAAATCAGTCAGCGGCCCAAGGGTGTTCCTAAGATAGCTGGCGGGAGATGCAACTATACAATGCACATGCCTTTCTGGTAGCCATGTAATGGAGACTGTGTGGCCTCTGAGGCTGAAACTTCCAAGCTGATCCTTGATTCATAGCCACTTGGTTCATAGTTCAAATTGGGCATGTACCCACAATATGCTGTGAAACAAAGAACGCATCTTCTGTCTGTTTCCCCCCAGATATGCTGCTGCTGTCTTCCAACCCCTATGACTACCATTTCTGCTCACAAGGTGTAACAACTGTAGACAACCTGGACGATGGAGAGGAACTCTTGGCTACAGATGTATGTGTTAATCCACTGTGAAATCAACTGGGGTGTCAAAGTCTCTTTGTGATGCAGGGACACAGTCTAGCCTCATGAACTGCTTCTGAGACCCATTATTTTTAAAGGGGGTAGAAAATAAATATAATAAGCACAATTGTTTTCCACAAAGAATCCTGGAAACTGTACTTTACCCCCCCCCCCTGAACTAGAATTCCCAGCACCCTTAACAAAATACAGTTCCCATTTGTTGCTACATAGCTAGCCATTTCAAATGGCACTGGTGTGAATCATGCATCCTTTTCTTATTTAAGAGGCGGAGAGCCTGCGTCTTCCCAAGAGTCTCAGCCTGGCTCACAGCACTCTCTGTGGGATCTCTCTCTCTCTCTCTCTCTCTCTCTCTCTCTCTCTCTCTCTCGGCCACACCCTTCTCTCCTCACCCTCTTCTACCCTCTCCACAATGGTTCTGCCAACCAGCCTCCTAACAAAAAGTTCGTGGGCTTCTGGATTTGTCTGTTTTAGATTATCTGCATGCTAGAAAATTTTATGGCAGGGGTCTGAAGGGTGCACCATGGAAAACACTATGAACTCAACTCAGATGCACAGAAAATGCAAAATAGCAAAAAAACTACATATATAGGCTGTTGAGAGTTATTACTTAAGTTTAATGAGGTATATTTTAGCAGCGTGAAAGAAATGCCAGCTAGACAAGCCAGTATAGTGCATTTGTCATTTGCTTAGCATTTGCATCACCAGAAAGGTGCAGCAGTCCTTCTGGACTGAGGCCAGTACATCCCGAATTCATCCTTTTCTGTTTGTTAATCACACCTTGTCTGATTTCTTCTGCAGCATGCTATGGACATCCTGGGCTTCAGCAACGAGGAGAAATATGGCTGCTATAAGATAGTAGGAGCCATCATGCACTTTGGCAACATGAAATTCAAGCAGAAACAACGCGAAGAACAGGCAGAGGCTGAAGGCACTGAAAGTAAGGGAGTTTGCCTACATTGCTGCCTACAAATCCCATTGTGGCCGCCAGATCAGTCTGTTGCAGCAAAACTAGCAGTCTGGTGGTACTTGGAAGCAGAGCCAGCGAAAGCACCTGACCAGCTCAAGCAGCTGCCAAGCCCAGTGGCATTCGGGACCGACTGCTGATGTCTATCCTGCCCTCCCCCCTTTTAAACCCTCTTACTTTCTCTCAGCAGCCATTACCTAGCTTTTTGCCAACTCAGCTTTGGGAGCATTTGTGAATGAGGAAATGGCTGTTCTCTGGAGCTACCAAGATAAACTTCCCCAGGATCCTCATGAACCAGGTGTGGGGAGGGCACAATTGCATAGGTGCTCACTGGACAACACCTTGCTATTAGCTCCCTCAGACCTTCTGAAAAGACTAAGGTCGCTTCCAGACAACCTGTTTCTTTGAGAATTCATCCTTATTTGTTTGTACAAAGTTTCTGGGGAGTTCTACAAAATCCACTGTTTATGAGCAATCTTTCTTATTTGCTTGCAGGAAGCTTAAACTATGTCATGGGCAAGTAATTGTTACCCCACACTTTCCAGTGCATTTTCCTGTCCCTTTCTTTACAGCAAACAATCCGTTTTGGGGGAGGGTTGTACAAGAGTGGTATAATCCATGTCAGTGGCACAACGTGAACCTGTCAGTAGGCAATTGAACCCCACCAGTATAATGTCAGTCTGGAAGCAGTCATACAAATTCATTGTGGCATCATCAGCTTTTATGGACCAGAATGTACATGTGTTAGGATTTATAAATCTCTGATCTTATTATTACTACTGGAGCCCAAATTGGTCTGCCTTTAATTGGCTTGAACTATAAGCAGTTCCTGCTGGGTGATGGCTCTTAATCAAGGGGTTCTAAATTACAGGAACCCACATTTCTTTCTCATCAAGACCACTTTCTTATTTATGATTTTTTATTGAACTGCAGGTGCCGATAAAGCATCTTACCTCATGGGAATCAGCTCAGGTGACCTGATCAAGGGGCTGCTCCATCCTAGGGTGAAAGTGGGAAATGAGTATGTGACCAAAGGCCAGAATGTGGAGCAGGTGAGTTTCTTGAACTGTACGGCTTGGCCTTATGCCTCCCTGCCTCCAGTTTCCCATAGGACCTCTTAGCAATGCACCTGGGAGAAAGGTTGTGCATCTTAATCTCTGTGTTAAGACATGTCACTGTGAGAAATATATATTTCAAGCAAAAGAGTGGTGGTCACTTAAATTGCCTGTGCTTAAATTATCAAATAGCAGCAGTGACACATGCAGCCTGATTCTTGGCATGTTTCCTCAGAATAAAGCCCAACTGAGTTCAGTGTGCGTATGCACAGGATTGTGTCTTTAGTTATCCAGAAACTATTTCATCAGTGTCAGCTGAAACATACTAATTCTATTTTATAAATAGCCTCCCTCCCTTTTCTGTCCTTGACCATGTCGCCAAGCACAGTCAGCTGGGTGGCATATAAAAAATAAAATTATTATTACTATCATCATCGCCGTTGTTGTTGTTATCATCATTATTGCTATGTAACACCATCAGAAATGAACAAATATAAATTCTGACCAATTATCGTTACATAATTATTTGCAGGTTGTGTATGCAGTGGGAGCCTTGGCCAAAGCTACCTATGATCGCATGTTCAAGTGGCTGGTTTTTCGTATCAACAAAACTTTGGACACTAAGCTAGCCAGGCAGTTCTTCATCGGAGTTCTGGACATTGCTGGATTTGAGATCTTTGAGGTGGGTTTCAAAACTGGCCCACATTTTGCACTATGTAATGGAGGGGAATGAAATACACATGCCCAACTGCTGATGACTTCCTTGCCCAAAGAAAGTTGCTGGCATGTTGAAAGAGACATTGTGAAAATTCAGAACTCAACCGAGCTATAGAATTGGATCAAGTTTGGCGAGGTGGTTGAGAATTCTGCGTTAGAGATCAATAGATCTCCCTAGAGAACCAGTTCCTCTGGGATAAAGAACAACTTTAAACCCATTTCATGTCTGTAGTTATGTCCTGAGTGGCCCATGGACATTCCCTTTCTCAAATGCCCTCTTGGTTTTCCATCCTCCTGAGGCTACTTACAGAATTATTCAACATTCCAGTGGCCCCTGGGTGAAAGGCTGATTTCTGTGCATAACAAACAACAACATTCTGCCAACTTTCTAGTTTCATTCTATGCTATGCTATCTATGGGTGGTTTCACATATGCAGTTTTCATTTGTACGGTGTTGAGTGCTGATTAATGATCATGCAGGCAGTCGGGCCCTAATGGTACTGCATTACTAAAAACAACAACTGTGGACTACTTTTTGCTGAGGTTTAGTATCTCAAGAACTATAAGCTCATCCACACTTCCGTTTGACCTGCCACTTCCCTCCCTGCACCACCCCGGGAAACCTGTAGTTTAGCTCTGAATCGGAACAAAAGGCAGCTGGATTTTCTGTGGATTGTTGTTTGTTCCAATTTAGCACTAAAGAAGGGGTTTTCCGGGGGAAAGCAACAGGGCAAAGGCAAAACTGTAGAGACCCATACCTAGAAAGCACAGGAGATGCAGAAGACCACTCAGACCATTGCTTTCTAGGCATGGGACAAGCGGAAGTATTTTACCTAGACAGGCAGAATCATAGCATATGGTGCATAAGAGAAGCTACATTAAGGCCTTGGGTTTTATTCAACATAACACTAAGCAAAGTATTCCATCAGTACAATATTTTCTCCTTGCTCAGCTGAATGTTCTCCCCTTCTTCTCCCCCTGTGCCCCCCACTCAAGTCTATTCTGGGGGATGGCATGGGGCATGTGGGAGAGGAGGAGAAGAGGGGCAAATCCTGTTGTGCTAGTACTAATCCCTTGTGCTAGCAAAACTATTTAGTTGAACACTGTTGTTTGTTTGTAAGTTTCAATACACTTGGCATGCTTGGAGCTCCAGGTAACCTGGTTGTGGTGTGTAGCCATTTTCATTCAGTTAACTATGGCATTCCTGTTCAACCAGGAATTTATGTGTGGGGTACAAACTTGCTGGCCAATTGTCACCAGATCTGATCAACAGCTGGGAAGTGATGGGTGGTTTTGACTCTTCCGAGGCTACTGGTAGTGGAGTATCTTGAGTTGGGCAGTGAAGTCTCCAGGCTCTTAGGCGTTCACTTTCTGCCTGCAGTTTAACAGCTTTGAACAGCTATGCATCAACTTCACAAACGAGAAGCTGCAACAGTTTTTCAACCATCACATGTTTGTCCTGGAACAAGAAGAATACAAGAAAGAAGGAATTGAGTGGGTCTTCATTGACTTTGGCCTGGACCTGCAGGCTTGTATTGACCTGATTGAAAAGGTAAGATTGAGGCAAGATTGTATAACTAATATGGCTGGCTTTATGTACATATATGTCATTGTAAAGGTTGAATGATAATGGAAATGTGGCTACATCGGTTCTAATGTCCTCTTGTTTCTAGCCAATTTGCCAGATGAGTCTGGCGGGCCAATACTTTCACAACAGAGCAAAGTAAAAATTAACTTCCTTTCTGTTGTAACACAGTTTTTACATATTTTTGACTGAAATCTGGTTCTATTCATTCTGGCTAGCGATTCCTGCATGCTGAAAATGGCCCCACTGCAAGAGACACTTACTTGCAAGCTACAATGTGAATTTAAAAAGTGATTTCCAGTAGCAAAGGAGCAATTTAAACATTTAACTCCCCCTGGCAACTGACACATTTCAGCTTCTGAGAACTTCTCATCGCTCCTTGTTCCCCAGTTCTCTTTGGGAAGAACAACATAAAGTAAAATTAGGTTGGAAATAATGTTTATACTGCTTTTTTCATGAGGCAAAAAGGAACCATCCTCATAAAATTATGTTCTACAGCTCCAGGGTGCTGCATTCTTCTACTGAAAACATGGTAAATAGAACACCTTTAGAACTAGGACAGGGGCAAGCAACCATTTTGAGCTGAAAGAAAGTGTGATCAAATCACTATTCAATGTGCACATAATACAGTGGCCTGAAAAATTAAAATCACTTTATCAATATGGTAGAACAAAAGCATTTCCCCATGGCATAGTTGTTTGTCATCCTACTGCACAAGCTTGCTTTCACACGAACAGTATATAAATTTTGAGGGGAAGCATTCTTTTGTGGTGACTTTTCCAGTTCCTGGAAGCACTTTTTCCCATCCCCACTCTATGAATGGATTGAATATGGTTTTTCTTATACTTTGCATGCTAACTTTAGAAGCCTTTTTATAACATTCATCACATGGAAGTGGTTATTGCTCACATAGGACTAAAATTAACACCAAGTGAAATTGCCTCCAGTTTGTTGATCCGTATCCTTTCCTTGCAGCCAATGGGAATCCTCTCCATTTTGGAAGAAGAATGCATGTTCCCCAAAGCCTCTGATATGTCATTCAAGGCCAAACTGTATGATAACCACATTGGGAAATCACCCAACTTCCAAAAGCCACGGCCAGATAAGAAGCGCAAATATGAAGCCCACTTTGAACTGGTGCACTATGCTGGAGTGGTACGTCTTTGTTTCCTGGCTCCCATATACTGGGTTTTTAGTGTTGCTTTTCCGTTTTCTGCCTCTGTTACAGCTGGTTTTGCTCTTTGGCAGGTGCCCTATAACATTGTTGGCTGGCTAGACAAGAATAAAGACCCATTGAATGAGACAGTGGTAACCATCTTCCAAAAATCACAAAATAAGCTGCTGGCTACTTTATATGAAAACTATGTGTCCTCTTCTTCAGGTGAGCGGCATTCCCATATGTGCCAAACAAAGCACTAAATACAGAATATGTAAGATTATCTGAAAAGCGTCATCTGGCAGCCTGTTCCCAGGTTCAGAGCAGTGGTAATTTGATTTTTCACTCTCTCCTGCAGGCTCACTAGGTCCAAAATTTTCCCCCTCTTCTCCTGCTTCCAAGGGGGGTTTTGTATTTTAAACCGATGGAAATTTATTCCTTTGCCAAAAGCTTTCAAAGACTTTAGCTTGTAACGTCTTTGCTTCAGTCTATTTACAAAAGTGGAAGGCGGACTTCCTGTTTATGACCTTCCCGCTTCAGTGCCAAATTAAAGTATTTAAAGATCCAATTTTCCGTTCTACTCACGGGTAGTTGTTTAAAATCCAATTGTCCACAGGAAAAAGTCAGCACTCTCCAGCAACAGCAATGCGGCTTCACTCCGTGAAAGAAGCAGTCGATTCAAAGCACTGCGCCACTCACCCCACGTTGCTCCGGATCCCCAAAACAGGGTTTCCCCGCGAGTAGGGGAGGCGCAAAAGGTGCCAGCTGAATCCCAGGTTCACAAGCTTCTCCCGCTTGTGATTTCAATGGGTCTCCACCTTCGCCGTGGCGGTCAGACCCTGTTTTTCACGGAGCAAGTTCCTCCCGATCGGAGGAGCTCCGCCATTGCCGGAGGCGCCAACCCGGAAGTCCGACTTCAGACCATTCTCTGGGCCTGGGTATTCAATAGAGCTGGAGAATTAATTGTCCTATAACTTGAGCAGTAGGGTTGGTCTCACAGTGCTTGGGAACCAACCAAGGACCTGAACCAAATGAACACCATTAAGGCAATAAACTGACATTTTGTTGGGCAGATGATGCAACCAGGACAGGTGGCAAAGAGAAGCGCAAGAAGGCAGCTTCGTTCCAAACTGTGTCCCAGCTGCATAAAGTAAGTGCCCACTCCCCATGGTAAGCAGAACCGCTGGCTAGAATTTCACTTGGCTCTCTCTATGTATACGCACAACACTTCTTTCAGGCAATAACCTGAACGTGAAGTCTTGGAACACCAGGCCAGACACTAAGGACTTTTGGGGCTTGGCTATTCTTCCCTCAGTTGGCCCAGAGCGCTCTCCCTTTTTGAGAATATTATTGCTCAGGAATAACAGCTGTAACTATCCCTGTATGTGGCGTTGTGGATTAAACCACAGAGCCTAGGACTTGCTGATCAGAGGGTGGGCGGTTCGAATCCCCATAACGGGGTGAGCTCCCGTTGCTCGGTCCCTGCTCCTGCCAACCTAGCAGTTTGAAAGCACGTCAAAGTGCAAGTAGATAAATAGGTACTGCTCCGGCGGGAAGCTAAACGGCGTTTCCGTGTGCTGCTCTGGTTCGCCAGAAGCGGCTTAGTCATGCTGGCCACATGACCCGGAAGCTGTATGCCGGCTCCCTCGGCCAATAAAGCGAGATGAGCACCGCAACCCCAGAGTCGGCCACGACTGGACCTAATGGTCAGGGGTCCCTTTACCTTTACCTTATCCCTGTATTGCCAGCTCTTGGTGATCATCGTATCAGCATTTGAATAGGAATAATGCTAGAATGCGGAGGAGTCAGGTTCCATTTGTAGTAGAGTAATGCTTATTTCCACCCCTGTGATGTCTGCGCTACATGGTTCCTGTCTGCTTCTCCGTTGCTGAGGGAGAGGCAGTTAAGACTTGCAGTGATGTTTAGATAATTTATTACATGAACATCACTTTAAGTCTGTGCTACTTCTCTCCTCCTCACTCTTGACTGCGGGAAGGAGAACCCTTGGGAAGAAGAAAAGAAATGTGGATCTTACAAGGGTCGGAGCAACAGGCCCTTGGCCTTTCCCGTGTTGGGAGAGGGAGTTAGCTGGACACAACACTCCACACACTGAGCCACTTAGCAGAGCAGCATCCATCTGACTGAGAGACAGTGCTTTGCAAGTGAATGATCCAGAAACCACAAGGTTAAAAGCAAAGAGGGTTAGGAATGGTTTTAGATTGCAAGGTAAAGTGGGCATGTGGAGAGTACAGAAGCAGCAACATGTTATTTAGCAGCATTGATAGGGCAGTAGAGGGTTGGTATTTTTTTTAATAGATTGGATGGCCAAACTAAATGTGCCAGTTCTGTTTGCTTAAAGCAGACCTGCCCCATTCACATAAAAAGTGGGAGTGCTGTGGTGGTGGGGATAGAGGGCTGTGGTCAGGAGGGAGAGGGAGCGGCCCAATTTTCAGAGCCCCTTAGAGGGGAGTTGAACCTTCCCCAGGCCCACCACTTAACCTGTGCATGGATTTTAATTGCTGCTCAGTAGCAGGCTACATGCTTTGTACACACAGGGCCCCAGAATCACTTCCCAGAATCTCCAGATAAAGGGATATAAGGGAGCAGGGTTGGGCAGGAAATAATAATCTGTGCCTGAGGCCCTTAAAAGCAGCTGGGTGATGGGGATACCCAAAGTCAGGCCTCAAACGCAGATCATCATAATGGGACAGGCTTCTGTGAGAGGAGGCAGCCCTTCAGATATCTGCATCCTAAGCTGCAGAGGGCTTTAAAGGTTAAAACGAGCTTCTTTGACTTTTGCTCAGATGTGGACTTGGGAGCCTGTGAAGTGACTTAACCCTGTATGTCTGCCTTACAGGAAAACCTGAACAAACTGATGACCAATTTGCGTGCTACCCAGCCTCATTTTGTCCGTTGCATCATCCCCAATGAAACAAAGACCCCAGGTACACAACTGCAAAGAGTGCGCTCTGTCTGTGAGGGATTAGAATGACCAGGGGGAATCTGCAGATAACACTCTTATTATTATTTGTTTGGCATCTCTGTGCAGTTTATCTGCTGTAAACAATGCCTCAAGCATCATACAGGTTAAAAACATTAGTACTATGGCTCGAGTTCTAGGTTTGGATCCAGAGTAGCGTTGTTTTCTTGTGATGCCACGCTGGAGGAAATGGGGTTGTGTGGGGAGGGTTATTTTTGCTGATTCCTCCTTCCTCCTGTGGCCCTGAAGGAGTTGCTGTGGAGGATTGGGAGACCTTCTGAAACAGCATGGGAGGTGGTTATGGGGGCTGCTGGGGGACGGGAGAATCAGCCTCCCCTTCCCCCCTTCCTCCACAGGGAGCCTTGGGTGGACTGGAGCCCTTCCTGCAAATGGGAAGAGCCCTTCCATTCATGGAAGTTCATGTCTGGATCCAACATATAGTATGACTTTGCTCTGAATAAATATGCTTAGAATTGGGCTGTTCCCTTTGCTTTGTTCCTTGTTTGCATTCTGCTACTACTACCGTTTAGCTGTCTAGCAGGTGTGTTTGTTGTTTTTCTCATTTCTCTAGCCTTGCGTGGATGCAAATACGCCTACGCCGGTGGCCAAAATTGTGGACACCTTTTTGAAAAAGTGTATTTCTGAGGTTTGATGGCTCATAACACCACTTTTTTGGAGTAATACCATAAAATTTTATATCAATGGAAAGATAATGAAGAATGTAATGCAACAAAGTTTGTTCAATTGTCTGTATTCTATCAAAAGTTATAGCCAAATAACCAGAAAAGGGAAGCATAACTTGCTTCCCTTTTCTGGATATACAGTAGCTTTCCTTCATTTGGATGCAGCCAATGAGCATGAGTGTTTAGAGAGCCAGTCAGGTGTTATGAGCCATCAAATCTCGGAAATACACTTTCCCACAATTTTGGCCACTAGTGTAAATTATTATTATTATTCTCAAAGTATGAGCGCTCACCGCTCAGGAAAGGTGTTAGGATCTGTCCTTCCCTTCTTTCCCATGCAGGAGTCATGGACCCCTTCCTGGTGCTGCATCAGTTACGGTGTAACGGTGTGCTAGAAGGCATCCGCATCTGTCGGAAAGGCTTTCCAAACAGAATCCTCTATGCTGACTTTAAGCAGCGGTAATTAAGTTTTCTGTTCAACTTTGCTGATCACCGATGCTATCAGCTGTGCAAGACCTGGGCAACATGCTATGAACACACAGTGAGGAATAAAAACATATGTCCCAGTCTAATCTCTAGAGCAGGACTTGGGGGGGGGGCGCTTTAGCCCTCTAGATGTTGCTGAACTATAAGTCCCATCAGCCCCAGCAAGCATGGCCAGTGGCTGGGAGTTGCAGTTCAGTAACATCTGGAAGGCCAGAAGTTTCCCACACCTGCTTCAGAAAGAGTAATAAAATAAAATAGAACAATAAATGCAAACTTGGTGTCAGGAGCACACTCTGCATCTGTCCCATGCTGGGAAAGATGTGCAGAGAAGCCCCCTCTGCCAAAATGACCTCAGTGGGTAGGCCCTAGTTGAAGTGTTCTTGATTCTCCTCATCTCTTCCTGAGTGTGCTGATCTCTCGTATCTTTGCAGCTACCGTATCTTGAATCCTGCTGCCATTCCTGATGACAAATTTGTGGATAGCAGGAAGGCCACAGAGAAGCTGCTTCTTTCCTTGGACCTTGACCACTCCCAATATAAGTTTGGACACACAAAGGTACGTGGTGTGCAAATTGAATGGGCGGATTAAGTGATTTGCTGTGCCATAAAACTAAAGCCTTGAGAATGGTCAGAATGTGCATGTGTAATTTTACATACACTTCCCTTGCTGGTAGTAAATCCACTACGTTTTATTCTCCCTGTTTCAAACTTCTTGTTCAGTGTCTACCATATTGTTTTGCTAAGGACATCTGATTTACTAGCGTACTTTCCTGTTTGTTCAGTGCTTACTTTCTGTAGCATCAACCTATAGAAGCTTTTATGACTTTTATGAATAAAGCTACTTAATAAAGCCACACTTCTTGAACCCAGTCTGAAGTCAGTGGAGTAAATGTTTTCTATCATTTAGCAACACATATTCTTACAACTACTGGTAAACTAAGAGTTAATGTGCCAATGCATATTCTTACAACTTCCAGTATACTATGAGTTAATGTGGTAGCTATACTTCCTGCTTAGATAGCCTAATAGAATTATTTTAGGATCTGAATGTAAGTGGTATTGTACGACAAGGCATCGGACTTCCCATACCACAACCCATAAATAAGAGACCAATAAGACTGGGTTTTGGGGTAAAAACAGGCCACAACTTTATTGAATACAGATGAAAGAGGTTTGGCTTGGGCATGGGGCAATCTAAATACTTCTGGCCCACCAGTCGGAAGGGATGCGTGGTCAATCCAGGCGAGGGTTCCTAAGACTTATATCAAATAGGGTGACCCCCGCAGGGACTGCCATCTGGGGGGTGCCTTCGACCCTGGTCCCCCGGGTATGCAGACATTGCCACTCCCCCTACTCCAGTGTTTGGAGGGGCAGGCGGAGACTACAACCTCCCCTCCATCCAAAACAAAGGATTGTCCCAATGCCCAACCAGTTGTGACATATTGCAACAAGATAGGCAAAACCACCAGGTAAGAGCCAATTATCCCGGTGGGCAATGCCACCGCACCAAGAGAGGTGAGCGGACTTGTGTGATTTGATATATTAAATATACGACACCTTTTACGTATTCTATAATTTGGGGGCAAGGAATTGGCACAAGGAGAATGTCCTTCAGAGGATGTGACACTGGTGTTTCCTCTGTTCCAACTTTCCCTGTTTCCCTGTTTGCAGGTGTTTTTCAAAGCAGGCTTGCTGGGTCTCCTGGAGGAGATGCGAGATCAACGTCTGGCCAAGATTATCACCCTCCTGCAGGCCAGGATGCGTGGACGGCTGATGCGCATTGAGTATGGGTGGATCATTGGCAGAAGGTATAGCAACATGCAAGCCTGGCCGCAGCAACTCCTTGCATGTCGTCCGCTGGAATGTTCTCAGGCTATCACTTTCAGTGACCAGATGGGCAGACCACTTTGGGCCAGTGGGCATGTTTGGAATTATTTTGAGAAAGCACTGTGGATGGCAGCCACTAAATGGCTGCTATGGGGGTATGGCATAACACAAAATGGCTGCTATGCCCTCAATGAGCAGAAAAAGAGACAGGATTTCAGAATGGTGCTGGCACGCCCCATCAATGCTCCATCAGTGCAGCACATATATCAGCCACTGCTACATTCACTCACAGAGACAACCACTTTGTGCCTATCTTCTGTTCAAAACAGATGGGAGGGTTACATTATAAAATATTACAGTCCAAAGATATTAACATTTAGGTATATGAAGTATTTCCTTGAACAAGTTCTTCTCTGTTTTCTTTAAAATATCAGCATTTGTTTGCTTGGGCATGGCCAATAAACCCTTCATACGTTTGTTTCTGATTTTTGCCCCCACTCCGTCTCTTTCCCCCTCCCCTCACTATGTTAATACAGTGATTTTTAAGTTTCAGAAAATATCTGATTTTCAGCAAAGACCTGCACACAAGCTGATATAGTGTATACCTAGTATACTGAGTTCCTCTGTGCATCTCTTCCTCCAGGAATCTGTAGCTTATTGCTCATAGTTTGAGGAGGGAGCAAGAATCTGCTGCCTCTATAATGGGCAGTGATCAGGCACTAATAGTTTCCACCAAATCACATCGCAACATGTGTTACTTATTCCCCACAGGGACGCACTCTACACCATTCAGTGGAACATCCGTGCTTTTAATGCAGTCAAGAATTGGTCCTGGATGAAGCTTTTCTTCAAGATCAAACCTCTCCTCAAGTCAGCTCAGACTGAGAAGGAAATGGCCACCCTCAAAGAGGAGTTCCAGAAGCTGAAGGAAGCTCTGGAGAAGTCGGAGGCTAAACGGAAGGAGCTGGAAGAGAAGCAAGTCAGCATCATCCAGGAGAAGAATGATCTGTCACTACAGCTTCAAGCAGTGAGTAATCTGTCCAGCTGAGCTTTCCAAACGAAGGGTAGGCATTGTTGTATGTAGTTTAGGAAGCTGACGGTGAATCTGGCCTTGACATTTTCCTTTCAAACATTTCTGTATGTCACAAGTGAGCAACCTGCAGGTCACATGTGGCCCTCGGCCTTCCTCCATGTGGCCCCCTGACTGCTATATACTAAGAAGGTAAAAGATGAATACTGAAGTCTACAGAGACAATATGCAGAGAGACAAGGCACTGAAGTCTTGCTGATGGAAACATGGCAATGGCATATTGTAAGAATTTATCCTGGTTTGCATGGGGGAATAGTCCCCCTGAAGAATCAGGTATGCCATTTGGGGTACGCCTTGCATTTTCCATTGGTGGCCACAAGTGCCCTTGTCTGGCTTAGATAGTTAACTTTGCCTAACCAGTCTTGGAATTCTTTTGCAGATGCCTTCTAGTTTCTGAGCCTTCATCAATTACCACACACTAGTTTTCCCTTTTTAGCATGCAACCATGAGAACTAGAAACTTGTGGTGTGTCGGGGGCTTTTAAAATGAAAAATAAGATACTTGAGATGTTTGATTCCCCATTACATGGTTCTATACATGTGATAGAACTGTGGATCTGACAAACTTCAACAAATTGATGGGTTCAGTGTTTCTCTCAGCTGGAGAATTGAAGGCAGTCAAAGTGAGACTCTTATTGTAGACAGTTGACAAAACAGCACCTTAACCACCATGCACATTTCATATATCTGTACACTTGAGAATGGAGCAGCAGCATCTCCCAGTGTGGTAAAGTGCTCCCTCCTCTTGGATATTCTTCAACAGGAGCAGGACAACTTGGCTGATGCAGAGGAGCGCTGCGACCTCTTGATCAAGACCAAGATTCAGCTGGAAGCCAAGGTGAAGGAACTGATGGAGCGCCTGGAGGACGAGGAGGAGATGAACTCAGACCTGACCTCTAAGAAGCGAAAGCTGGAGGATGAATGTGCTGAACTGAAGAAAGACATTGATGACTTGGAGATCACCCTGGCCAAGGTGGAGAAGGAGAAGCATGCCACAGAAAACAAGGTGAGCGCCATTAGGAGACAAATAAAAAAAAACAGGTAATGGAAGCACGAAAAGAATAAAGAAAAACAGGTAGAGTACAAAATCAGCACAAACTACTGCTGGTTTTGTGATACCTGAAAGTGCCACTAGTTTAACAGGATTCGTGTTGTGTGACTTCAAAACAGCACAAAAAGAAAAAAAAGTTGTCTTCTCTTTTAGCAGAAATAACACATTTGGTTTATTGGGGCAGTGGCATAAAGGGTGGGGTGTAAGCATGAATTTACACCACTTTTCTTTTGTAGTTGATGGGTATTTAAAAATTACCATCTTCTGTGATGAATGTTGTTATGCTTCACCAAAGGCCTGCCGAGTTTTACATTTGTGCATCCTTTCACTCTTCCATATTATTCATATAACCCTCTAAGCTTTTGTCACACCATCGTAGGTGAAAAACCTGATTGAAGAAATGGCTGCTTTGGATGAGGTCATTGCTAAGCTGACCAAGGAGAAAAAGGCATTGCAGGAGGCCCACCAGCAAGCTCTGGATGACCTTCAGGCTGAGGAGGACAAAGTCAACACTCTGACCAAGGCTAAAGTCAAGCTGGAGCAACAAGTGGATGACGTGAGTCAAGGCACATGAAAAATGTCTGTGGTGGTGTAAAAATTGAGGCTTCCGGGATGATAGAGGATCTGTGAAACCCATTTTGTCCAGAGATCTGGCTTAAAGGTCACTAGATTGTGCAACCATAAATGCTTTGCCGGAAAATTATCAGTCTCAGAAACCTTAACAATATCTACTTGTCCAGTTCTTTGAAATGCCTGCCCAGGAATATCTGCCTTTCAAATATTCCAGTCCAGAACTGGCCCTACCATTAGGCAGAGTGTGTCAACAGATGATTGTGGTGAGAGACAGCTTCCCCTACTATTAGAGGACAGTTCTAACCCCCTTAAACTAGCCTGCTGCCCTCAGGTGCCTTGGAGGACACTGTGCCAGTAACATTGCCTGCGTTGAAGTGAGATACAACTGCTGGTCTAGTCACCTTCTGTGTGTAGAAGGGGTGGGAGGGGGGGTACCATCTTGCCTTTGGCCTCAGACAGCAAAATGTCTAGCCCCAAAACAATGTCCTTTTTGGGGCAGGTGCTTCTGTAATGTTTCCAGCTGGCTGAGCTTCTTATCCAATGTTGGGGAACCTATGGCCCACCAGAGGGTGTTGGACTACAACTGCCACCATCCCTGTCCATTGGCAGTGTTGGCTGGGGTTGTTGGGGCTTGGAGTCCAGCAACATTTGGAAGGACATGGGTTCTCTATCTCTGACATCATTGCACGGAGGCACCATTTTGGGAGAAAGGGTAAATCAGGTGAGCAAAGCATGTTCTGTGACTTTCTCATTTTCCTTCACTATTCTTTGTGCCCTCTAGCTGGAAAGTGCTTTAGAACAAGAGAAGAAGATACGGATGGACCTGGAAAGAGCAAAACGCAAGCTGGAAGGCGATTTGAAGCTCACTCAGGAATCTGTGATGGATCTGGAGAATGATAAGCAGCAGCTGGAAGAGAAACTCAAGAAGTGAGCATGCAATTGATGGAAATACCACCCAATCAAACCAAACCGGGTTAAGCAGGCTGCTTGATATCAGCCTAACAACAGATGTGAGATAATAGCTCACAACAGATGCGGAATTGTTTCTGCACTAGAATTTTGGAACAATAATTACAGGTTGAAAAGGGTTCTCTATTTTCACGCAGTATCGAAAGGCAAATTTGAGTAGGAGTCTCTGCTGTATGAAGGATTGTTGAAGATGCAAGTGGAAATAGAAATGGTGGGCTTTGCGTCTGATTTGTGTCCGTGGGACTTAAGCACACGTACTTAGGATTTATCCCTCCTGCTTTTTCCCATGTCCTCCTGGAAGCTTCAGTTACTGGAGTGAGAAACAGAGAAAGGGCATGAGTTGCACAGTGCAACCCACTAAGATGCTCATTATGGCTTCAGATCACTGCCCTCAATGAAGAAAAGCAGGGGCAGCTGGTGAATCTGCCTTCATCTGTGCCCCAGCAATCAACTCAAGTGAATTGCTACATGGTTCAAAGAATTAAGCTGCTTTGTAGGCTTATTCATGTGTTTCACTGAACCACAAGTACAAGCTGTCTCTGCACATAAACAAGAGTTTGTGTCAAAGAGTATACACTTGTTGGTTTGTGCGGCTGAACTAATTCTGTACACAGACTGAACACTTGTTGAACTTGTGAATAACTGTGCAAGTGTGCAGCTCAACTATTGTTACACAGGTACACAGATTGCGTACTCTTGTGTGTAACATGTGAACACCCCTTTATATGATATTTTCAGCAAGGTGGTCTTGTCCCACAATGCAAAAAACATGATTTTTAAAGAACCATTTACATTTTCAAGCCACCAGTGTATAAACAACCTTCCCTCAGTCTCCTAGCAGTGACAATTGCATCTATCTCAGGCCCGATATAAACGCAGCTTGTTCTTATTTTCTTTCATAGGAAAGACTTTGAAATGAACCAGTTAAATTCAAGAATTGAAGATGAGCAAGTCCTTGCAATTCAGCTGCAGAAGAAAATTAAAGAGCTCCAGGTAAACCTAAGAGGAAGTGTTGGATGTTAACAGGCACAAAAAAGGAAGGGAAATAAAATTTTTTTTTACAGCAGCAGGGCTGGGTTTGAACATTTTGGGGGGTAAGTGGGGAGCAAGCCCACCATTTATGCCAAAAGTCAAAAGGGGCAAACATTTGGTCTGGCCCTTGAGGAATTTCCTGCAGTCCACTGCAATGTATATGCTCTTGGCCACTTAGTACCACAATGATCCACATGTTCTACCTGGAAGCCCAGGTAGAAGCGTTATGAGCCCCTCGACCCTGATCAGAGCTATTGGGTTCTCCTCTCCCTTTCATTCTGGGCAGAGATACCTGGTGGTTTCTGCCATCTTTTGTCTACTTGCAGGCCCGCATTGAGGAGCTAGAAGAGGAGCTTGAGGCCGAGCGAGCTGCCAGGGCCAAGGTGGAGAAGCAGCGGGCAGAGGTGGCGCATGAGCTGGAGGAGCTGAGTGAGCGGCTAGAGGAGGCGGGTGGTGCCACGGCTTGCCAGATAGAGCTGAACAAGAAGCGCGAAGCGGAGTTCTTGAAGCTGCGCAGGGACCTGGAGGAGGCCACGTTGCAGCACGAGTCAACCGCTGCCGCCCTGCGCAAAAAGCACGCAGATTCTGTGGCGGAACTGGGGGAGCAGATTGACAACCTGCAGCGCGTGAAGCAGAAGCTGGAGAAGGAGAAGAGCGAGTTGAAGATGGAGGTGGATGATCTGTCATCCAACATTGACTACCTCACCAAGAACAAGGTGAATGCCATTTGCTGATGCTTCCTTGTGCACTAATGTCTTGAAAGGAGGAGAAGATGTTGTAAGCAGACGTAGAGCTTTTCGTGCATGAATGTGAATGGGCTAGTTTAGTGCTGCAACTCTAAGCCAGAAGGTGGCTTGAGGGAGGAAGGTATCACATACAGCAGTAATTTGGTCCTGAGGCAGAAGTCACATCTCAAGAAGCTTGATTTTTCATTTTCTTCCTGACTTCAAAAAATCACCATAAGCCCAATGAATCAGCTAAGGTGTATTTTAGCTTAGAAGTCCATTACAGTGATTGGTTGTTCAGATGGAGTGGATCAGGTGCACTTTTTCAGCATTTCAGTTCCCTTTCTCTGGATCTGAAGCATTCCTCAACTTGACAGGTCCCCTGCTGGTTTGCTCAGTAGACAAGGACCAGCACTGCCGTGCAAGTTTACGTCATTGACTTTCTGACTGGTCAGGGTGGGAAGAAGGTAGCTGCCTTTTTTTTAGGAAGCACTGTGTATACGGTGCATAATGGGAACAGTGATCTACATGTAAGCACCAAGTCTGGCACAGGGAGCAGACCATGAGGGCACTGGAGCTCTTCACTGGCCATGATCCAGCCCTAGGTTCTGCCTCAAGCCAGTTGTTTAATGCACTGACAATTCAGACATCTAGACAAAGTTTTCTTCCCTGTTGCAGGCAAATGCTGAAAAGCTCTGCCGAACATATGAGGATCAGCTGAGCGAAACCAAATCAAAGCTGGATGAACTCCAGCGTCAGCTAGCCGAAGTCAGCACCCAGCGTGGGAGACTGCAGACTGAAAATGGTATGTTTTGCTTTCAAAGTCGCTCCCTCTGTTAGATACCTGGCTTGATTGCTTGCATGTTGGATCTCCCCAGAAAGAGAGCAGTCTGGATAAGCAGCCTTGATGATGCAAGATATTCTTATGTCTGATAAATTGCCTACGAAGAGCTGCAGAATATCCATGCTGGACAATTGGCCTTGAGGATCTTGGCATGTTAAGTTTGAACTTGAGGCATGAGGGTTTTGATTCTCACTTGGCCATGAGGAGGCTAATTGAATGTGCCTGGAAAAGTCACTGTCTGTCTACATACTTCACAGTGTTGCTCCAGGCTTGCGGGGGCCCTGGGCAAAATGCCCTCTCATGGGCCACTCTCCCCTGTCAGTGGCTTGGTGACTGATGCTACGTCAGGGGCATTGTGGGACATTACAACATTGGCTAGATGCAGTTGCCTGGCCCTGCTTGTAGTGCTGAGCCAGAAACTAATCGAAGGCATCATTAGAGGGCCTTGCCTGGTACTGAGGCCCTGACAATTGCCCAAGGATGCCACTCCTGTAATGATAAATAATTGAGATTAGAATTATCAACCATTTTAGAGCTTTATGAAGCTCATGCCAATTGGTAGCAATTACACTATGCATGCTTCAGAAAATACACAGCTAATTACATTCATTGGGTTCGGCTTTCTAACAAGTTAGATTTTAGAGCCACCAAGAGAAAGCACTGAATCCATTTTGATTGACGTGGCTACAGTCTTTTGAGGTGAACATTAGACTGAGATCCCATAACATCTATCCTATGGGGACTGGGGTGGATTCATAAAATCTGATGAGCTAATGAGTCCCATCAGTGGAAGCCTGCACAAGGACTTTCACTTGTGCACTGGGGCTTTCCTTCCCCTTCACCCCCACCCCCCAAAAAACAGCTCAAGAGAGTCAGGAAAACTGCTAGAACAGCATGCGAAGAAGTGGAAGGGGATTGTTCCATCTGACAAACTGAATACCACCCAATGTCTGCATCCTGCCCATGCTGATAACCTTCAAATGAGTTGTGTTCAGTGTTGGATCAGTTCTGAAAACTGCAGTGTGGCTATTTTGGATTTCAAAGGAATGGAAAAGGATGAGTTCTCTAATGAAATGTCAATGGGATATCTGGCTTTTTACAAAATTAGGAGAACTTAGCCGGCTTCTTGAAGAGAAGGAGTCCTTTATAAACCAGCTGAGTCGCGGCAAGACTTCCTTTACGCAAACCATTGATGAACTCAAGAGACAGCTAGAAGAAGAGACTAAGGTGACCATTTATACATCTGGGGTTACACCTGCAGTCAAGAGCTGGTAACAGGGAACCAGGACTTAATTTGTACTGTGGGGAGGCTCACTTGGGCCTTGAAACTATTTTTCAATACCCAGAACATATCCTGGAATATATCAAATAATAGTAAGGAGAGGTGCCTCTGAGTATGTGCAGAGTGCTTTTCTAGACCACTGAATAACCGCAGTCTGCATATTTTTAGGATTCAGGAACAGGAACAGGAGTTTCATGGGCATGTTTGAGATCCATCCCCATCTTTTTGGCTATAATGCTATAAAGGGAACCCTTTAATGTAGATAATATTGCGTTTCCATGGGGAGAGTGAATAAGACAGTAAATTATACTCCCATAGCTGCAGCAATATTTTCAGTATGTTAACAAATGTCTCTGATGGGAAAGATGTTTTTTGAAAGGGAGACAGCAGTAGCCTTGATTCTTCTACATTCCATAAAGACTGTAAATAAGAAAAGCCATGGCTTCTGGTTCAGCCAGGACAGGGCAGGTGTGGTGATTATGTTGGGCGATTGGCATGGCCAGTCAGTGGACTGTTTTCTTTCTTGACTCATCCACCTTGAGCTCTCAAGAGTATCTGCTCCAATGGCTGTCACAGGCCCCTTGGTGAGTGCCCATAAAGAGCCCAGCTCCTCCCACCCTGCATACTGTGTATATTTTTTGCATAGAAGGCAACCATCTTCACAAACAGTTGCTCCTAACTTATTCATGAATAATCTGTCAGAATGTATTGAACCCCAGCCTTCATTTGACACACTGGGGAGTTAGAACTATCTACTCCTTGATAAATGGAGAGAGGCCTTGTTTCCATTTTAATGTGTGCGATTCCAACCTTCCAGTCCAAGAACGCTCTGGCTCATGCTTTGCAAGCTTCCCGCCATGACTGTGACCTTCTGCGGGAGCAGTATGAGGAGGAAGTGGAAGCCAAGGGAGATCTCCAGCGGTCCCTGTCAAAGGCCAATGCAGAAGTGGCCCAGTGGAGGACCAAATATGAGACAGACGCCATCCAGAGGACAGAAGAGTTAGAGGAAGCCAAGTAAGTCCTAGAGGTGGCCATGCATGCAAAATAAATTTTGTGCCGTCCCAATTCTGTGCAGAAATGAAGCAGCTTTGGCATTGCAGTGTTGCCCAAAGGCAACTCTACAATTAAGTGCAACAGGTAGGATGGCCATGTGTCCAACTTCATAGAGCACAGTTCTCTGTTTGGAGGTGTTCTCTATCTGAAAGGCTGGCTGGTCCAGATTTTTAAAAAGCGTAAAGGAGAAGTAGCACCTTGAAGTTGCCCATCACCAGTTGGCACCTAGAAAGAAGACAGCAGGTCATCTGATCAGTCTTTCCCTTTATGGTGAGATGTATTCTATATAAACTCCAGTAATTCTTTGTAAATTTGCATCTATGCATATAAATTATGCAAATTTGATGGTGTGTAAATGGCCACCCAGGGATGCAGGTGGCGCTGTGGGTTAAACCACAGAGCCTAGGACTTGCTGATCAGAAGGTCGGCGGTTCAAATCCCCACGACAGGGTGAGCTCCCGTTGCTTGGTCCCTGCTCCTGCCAACCTAGCAGTTCAAAAGCACCTCAAAGTGCAAGTAGATAACAGGTACCGCTCTGGCGGGAAGGTAAACAGCATTTCTGTGCGCTGCTCTGGTTCACCAGAAGCGGCTTAGTCATGCTGGCCACATGAACCGGAAGCTGTACGCCGGCTCCCTCGGCCAATAAAGCGAGATGAGCACCGCAACCCCAGAATCGGTCACGACTGGACCTAATGGTCAGGGGTCCCTTTACCTTTAAATGGCCACCCAAGAGCAGGAGGCAGGAAAAGTCCATGTTAGGGATATATTTCAGGAAGAGGGAGGAAGCATGCCATAATGAGCTCCAGCTTCCTCCTCAAGTTTCACTTCCCAGTTTGTTGCTTCCGTCTCCCTTGAAGATCCTTCTCAACAGAAAGGTGGAAAGCATTGCACCAGGTGGATGATATCTCTACTGCTTCTAGAGCTCCATCTCCGGCTCGTGTAGGAGCAGCTATTTCCCTAGCTAACCATGATAATTTGCAGGAAGAAGCTGGCCATCCGGCTGCAGGAGGCAGAGGAAGCTGTGGAAGCAGCCCATGCCAAGTGCTCCTCTCTGGAGAAGACCAAGCACCGTCTGCAGACAGA
Organism: Podarcis raffonei; assembly: GCF_027172205.1. Classification (NCBI taxonomy): domain Eukaryota; kingdom Metazoa; phylum Chordata; class Lepidosauria; order Squamata; family Lacertidae; genus Podarcis; species Podarcis raffonei. The sequence continues at coordinate 69,764,374 of NC_070607.1, forward strand.
GATCGAGGACCTTTCGATCGACCTGGAGAGAGCAAACTCGGCCGCTGCCGCTTTGGACAAGAAGCAGCGCAATTTCGACAGGATCATTGCGGAGTGGAAGCAGAAGTACGAGGAGACGCAGTCGGAGCTGGAGTCCTCCCAGAAGGAGTCCCGCAGCCTCAGCACAGAGCTCTTCAAGCTCAAGAACGCCTATGAGGAGTCCTTGGAAAATCTAGAGACTCTCAAACGTGAAAACAAGAACCTGCAAGGTATTGTTAGGGTTGTGGGTAATTCAAGAGTGTACTTTGCAATCCAAGGAGCTGTTACTGGGCAGGCACTGGTGTCATTTATTCTTTTTCTTCTGTAAAGGTAGTTTTCATCTAGCCCTTACGATGGGAAGAGAATGCTTGAAAGTGTGGGAGTGATGGCCTGGGGGTGGAAGCAGGGTAGAGAATCTGAGCAGGATCACCAGTGTTCAGGGAATGATTTTGCCCTTCTCCTCAGTAACAGGAAGAACATAATGATTGATGTGACCCACATAAGGTCAAAGCATGCCCTACTTGTGGGTCTCTATCCTTCCACTTAAGACCAGTAGCCTAATGAATGTGTGGGCTCATCTGTGGACCAATTTGCAAGGCTGGTTTTGGGCACCTTGGACAAAGGGTGGTGCTGGTGGGTTGATAGCCTCTTGTATTTGTGTGTAGCCCAAGTACGTAAGCCAGCCTTCGCCAATCTTGTGTTCTCCAGATGTTAGCTGGGGCTGATGGGCTAAAACATCTGGAGAGCACCAGATTGATGAAGCCATAACCATGTGGCAAGCTCAGCAAAGGTCCAGAGCTTTAGGTTAGGCATTCTGAACTGTCTTGTCTTCCATTCTGGGTTTGATTTTGGTCCCCCTTTTCCCCAGTCACTCGGAGATAGACGGTGGAATTCAACCAAGTCCTACTTAGAGTGGACCTATTGAAATGAATGAACCTTAGTCATGTCAATTAACTCCAGTGGGTCTACTCTGAGTAGAACAGGCATTGAATTCCACCCAGGAATTTTGAATACCAGCTACATGTTGTTGTTGTTGTTGTTGTTGTTGTTGTTGTTGTTGTTGTTGTTGTTGTTGTTGTTAAAAACAACTACAGTTACATGCAGGCCTATAATTCCTGTCTTCCTTACCAGAGGAGATCACTGACTTGACTGATCAGATTGGCATGAGTGGCAAAACCATCCATGAGCTGGAGAAGCTGAAGAAAGGTCTGGAGAGTGAGAAAAATGAAATCCAGGCTGCCCTGGAGGAGGCTGAGGTGAGCCCCTAGCTTGTGAGCAGAGGGAGAGCTTCACGTTGTGGCCGTGCACAATGTCAGGCCACATTATGTGAAATCCAAGCCATATCCCAACTGAACTGGGGGCTACAGCAATGCTCTTCAACCTTGAGTCCCAGAAGTTGTTGGGCTCCTGCTGCCCTTATTCCTGAGTGTGGGCTGTGCTAGCAGTGGCTGATGGGGACTGGAATCCACCAACATCTGGAGGGCCACAGATTCCCCATCCCTGCTCTAGCTCATTGTGCTGCTCCTCATTCTGAATTTTGACCAGATAGCTTTGCCACATGGGAGTTGTAATCCATCATCTAGGGACCCAAGGGACACTGGGCCACAAAGATTTGGGGCAGTGAAAGGAGTGCCTTGCTTAATTTGAGAAATATGTCAGTGTGTCTGTGCATGTTCCTATGGGAAAATACAAATGTAGGAAGTATTGCCCAAGTCCTACAGTGTTCAGGAAGAATCCTGTTAGGTAGAGCCACATAGATGTTAGAACTGTGGCATTTAGAAACAGTATCCTTTTAACATGCAGGCCTTTGACAAGTCGTTTTCCTCTTTCCCACATTTGCCTCTCATCCATCACTTGCTGCTCTTGATTTTTTTCTGGCCTTGTCTTGGTGTTGAATCCTAGCAGGTGGAACAACTAGAGGCATAGAAGCTGACCGTTTACCTGGCTCCATGGTGGCATCTAGTGGTCAGAAAAGTACACTTCTGGCCTTTGCCAACATGGTGCCAGGTTTATTTTATTTTATTTATTATTAAATCTCTACCTCAGCCCTCCTAGAGAAGCCCAAGGTGGCAAACACCAAAATATTAAAATGCTAACACGATTAAATTAAAAACACAACATTTAAGAACAATCTCATAGCCCCACAGCTAATAAGGTTCAAGGTTCCTAGAAACAACTAATGTTATCTTACAGCAACCAAACACCTGGGTAAACAGGAGTGTTTTAAGTTCATTATAACAGTTGTTAATGAGGGAGAGAGTGTTGGCAAAGGCTGCCCTAGTTGCTCACAAATATTAGATATCCTAATGAGCTTCAGGCTATTCAGCACCCCTGATACCTTTTCAAAAATAAGCTGAAGCAGACTGAGGGGACCGGTACTCTGGTGAGTCTTTTCATGAAGTACTTATCTTTCCTTCTGCTCCTAGGGAGCCCTGGAGCACGAGGAGAGCAAGACTCTGCGCATCCAGCTGGAGTTGTCTCAGATCAAGGCTGATGTAGATAGGAAACTGGCAGAGAAGGATGAAGAATTTGAGAACCTCAGGTAGGAACAGAACATAGTGTAGCAGGCTGTTCTATGAAACTAGTTAGGTTTTTATGGGTCTGGGCCTTCTGAAGCCTTCATAGCCAACACAGAGCAAATCTACACAGAGAGCCATCGTGGAGAAAACAAAAGTTGTGACGAAGGTTCACCGGTACTGCATTTGTGGGTATAAAGTGCCTCTTTTCTTAAGCATCTTTCTTCACTCTCCCAGGCGCAACCACCAGAGAGCCATGGACTCCATGCAGGCTTCACTGGATGCAGAAGCCAAAGCCAGAAATGAGGCCATCAGGCTGCGCAAGAAGATGGAGGGAGACCTGAATGAGATGGAGATACAGCTGAGCCATGCAAACCGCCAGGCCGCCGAGTCTCAGAAACTGGTGCGGCAGCTCCAAGCCCAAATGAAGGTCAGCCATGTCGGAAACATGTCCTCACTGAGCCTCCTGGAGCTCTCCTGTATTTCTGCCTCTCTCCATGGCTGCTCCACAGATACCCCTGGTATCACATTCCCCCAAGCCCAGCTCTACCGTTAGGCCCCTCAGGTTGTCGATGGACAGCATTTCCTTGAAGGACAGAGCCGTGTCTGCCATGCTGCCTGTCCTGTGTCCTCTTAACTAGCCTGTTATCCTCAAGTGCCATGGAAGATGCTACTCCATTACCAATATTAGAGTAAGATTAGACTGTGAGTCTAGTTGACTTCTGTATGTGGAACTGGGGGGTGGTGGTGCCATCTTGCCCTTTGCCTTAGGCAGGAAGTGTATTGGATTGGCCCTGCAGGGGCAAGCTGCTGATGGTAGGTGGGCCAAATCCAGAGGTAAATAGGGCCACAGTGCACAATCTATCTCTCTCTCTGCTACATGCTTACCCCCACATCTTGCCACCTGCATGAAATTAGGCCAAAGTCCTCATGTGGTTGTTGGGCTACAGGTTCCCCACTCCTCATTCCTTATAGACAGGCCACACTCAGTCTTTGACAGGAGAGAGTCTGGGCCTGGTATTTGAAGACCCTTAAAGGTTCTCTGCAGACCTCAGGAGACTCCTAGCTCTTGCTTCTCTCTCATATTAATCAGACCCCTTTTTTTCTTGTTGTGCCTGACAGGACTTGCAGATAGAACTGGATGACACCTTGCGCCATAACGATGACCTGAAGGAGCAGGCTGCTGCCCTGGAGAGGCGCAACAACCTGATGCTGGCTGAGGTGGAGGAGCTGCGTGCAGCCCTGGAGCAAGCTGAGCGTGGAAGGAAGCTGGCTGAGCAGGAGCTGCTGGAGGCCACAGAAAGAGTCAATCTGCTGCACTCACAGGTGAGGCTGTGATAGGAATTTTATGGTCTTAGATATATGGTAATATTCATAAGTGTACCAACCAAGCACATACATAGATCAGCACAGGAAGGCCAACCTGGAACCATTTTGATTCTTAAACTGAGCAAATGTTTTCTCTGCAAGGTCAAACTGGAAAAGCCTCCCTATTGTCTTTTCCTTCACAAATCCTGTCTTAAGGGTATGTCTGTGTTTGAATAGGGTGTGAGCCTGTGACATGGCCCAGGAACTAAGTATTTATCATTACAAAAGACTGGCCAGGCTACCCAGGCAATCCAATCAAATAACCTGCCAGACAGGAGATAAACAACGAGAGGAAAAAAACAACATTCAAATTTCTGTTTTAAGACCGCCTTTTCTGTGATGTAGGTGTGATGTATCTGAGGGGTGGTCTTGGGTTACACCCCTTCTGTGATGTATGTATGATGTTTCTGGGGGTGGCCTTGATCTACAGGGTGGCAATTTCAAAAGTCTTTATAAGGCCTTGCACACTATTTTTCTGGGTTCCTCCTCTCTCCTGCGGGTGAGGGGAGCACCCTGTTGCAACAGATCAATAAAGGCCAAGCCTACAGGCTGCTGTTTTGCTCTAAGTAATCCTGGTTGGTGTCTTTGTTTTAGTCCAAGGGAGCCCTCAGATTTTTCCGTTAACAAGGCAGAGGCTGAGTTTCCATGTGAGATACCAGCTGCTGGACTCATGCTGAATTGATGATTGAAGTAAACTGTTTCAAATCAGCCCTGAAAAAATGCAGGGCTCTTGATCTGCCTCTCCTGGGGATAATTTGTTGCTTGGGCTCTTGGGAAACTGTGTCCTATGAATAGCCCCATGTAGAAAGAAGAGGATATGGCTAGAAGACCCTATATTTTCTTGTTTATGTAGAAAGGGGGTGTTATCTCAAGGAATTGGGGAAGATAAACTTGATTTAGGTTATTTTTTTAAGCCCAGAAAGAGATCTATTTATTTGCGTTTTGTATTTACTCCATTTATATCCTCCTGTTTTTCCAACATGGAACTTAAAGTGAACCAATTTGCATGCAGACTCTTCCAGGTTCAATCCCTGATATCTCCAGTTAAAAGGGTCAAAAGGAGCAGGGGTCAGGAAAGACTCTCTGCTTCGAGTCTGGAGAGCTCAGACCAGACAACCCATGGTTAAATGGAGTATTTGTTAGCACCCTTTGTTCCTAATGTCATGGCGAGTTCATTTCCACGGTCCCTTTCTTTCCCAGAACACAGGTCTGATTAACCAAAAGAAGAAGATGGAGGCAGACATCTCCCAGTTGAGCACTGAGGTGGAGGAGGCGGTGCAGGAATGCCGGAATGCGGAAGAGAAGGCCAAGAAAGCCATCACGGATGTAAGAGATTGGAAGCCCTTGAGAGGGACTCTTGCACTGTTCCTGTTACCATAATGTTTGTTTAGTATATATTAAGCCAGAAACACTCTTTGAACAGGCAAAAAAAAAAACAAAGAAAAAGCAGCCCAATTTTAAATGCTGATTCTCTGAAAGTCAGATGTTGGCTTTTGGATATCAATCTAAATTGTGAAATGTACATTTTAAAATGTCCAAATTTTGACAGCTGTCCACTCAATAAAACGTTTGTTTCAGCTCTTGTAGTTAACAGTAACTCATTACATGAAATTACCTACAGAGCTGGCAGCTTCACTATCACATATTCACCAGAGCATCTCCATGCTCTCTGTGTAATGACTGGCTAGAGCTGGCAATGCCTCCGTGTTAATAGGTGGTTGCCTACAGCATCCCTTTTTGTAGATGGCATTCTTGATGCTGCCACAGCACTTAGGAATCAGCAGCTGAAGTAGATGATGTGAGGAGGGCATGGCCTGGCCAGTGGTAAGGTGTTACTGAAGTAGCAGAACAAGAGAGGCAGGACATCTGGGGGTTAGAGAAGGTGAGTGATCTGCAGCACCTTTGGACAGGGATAGCCAAAGTGGTGTCCTCCAGGTCTTGTAGACTACAACTCCCATCATCCATGACCAGGCTGGCTGGGGCTGATGGGAGTTTTAGCCCACAACATCTGGAGGGCACTCTATTACCTATCTCTGCTTTAGGAACTAATGGGCTGAGCCTTGGTAATTTTGGTAGAGGAGAGGAGATAAACCAGGGGGAACTCCCAGTTGGGGATAGACAATGGCTGTTAACGTAAGTGAAGAACTTGATGAGCGTGGAGACAGATTGTGGAGGAGGGATTTGCTATAAGGTTGATGATTGCAACATTCACTTAGTGGGTGAAACTTCTAAATTAGACCCAGTACCTGGTTGGTTGAATGGGTAGTGGAGTCTGAACAAAGCTATGGATAATACAGAGAGGTTCACTTTCACTTGTGTCTGGGTAGGCTTAAGCTGTGCTAGTATGTGTGCTGGACCATCTCACCCTGAATGTGTGCAAGAGAGGGTAGTTATATGCATCTGTTCCAGACCTCCAGATGCTACATGGACTCTTTGCCCTTTGTCCCACCAGGCAGCCATGATGGCAGAGGAACTGAAGAAGGAGCAAGACACAAGTGCCCATTTGGAGCGGATGAAGAAGAATATGGAACAGACCATCAAGGACCTGCAGATGCGGCTGGATGAGGCTGAGCAGATTGCCCTGAAAGGAGGCAAGAAGCAGATCCAAAAACTGGAAGCCAGGGTGAGAACAAGGGGAATGTAACATTTTCTTGCAGCAGCCATCTATGATCCACAAGGCAAGGAGGAGGAGGGATTAATAGAAATCTGAACTCTGCCAACTCTGAAGCTACTGGATAGATCCTTCCAGCAACATCCTTTCCCAGTGCCACTCTTGGTGTTCTGACCGAATGCTGTGGAAGTGTTCCTTTGAGCCCAACCCAGAGCTGCTTATCCTAAATCCCTAACACTCATACAAGCTTGAGCCCCACCACCTGCTATGCTAAGCATCCCAAGAATGCTTCATCATAACTTGGGCTGTACTCATGATGTACTTCTGCAGGGATAATTTGTCATTCCAATAATATGAGGATTCTAGCCCTCATGGTTCTAGGAAACAGCTTGGAAATGTGTTGACTTAGGAGGCTCCAACTCAACCATTTCCTGTTGCCTTCATTTCCCCTCTATTGCTCATGGGTAGGATAAAAAAATCATGCAGAAAATTAAATTGCCAATGCCATGATTTGTTCTGGTTCCATTGTTTGAATTCCCTTGACACCGAATGAAATACTGTGTTCACCAATATCCCTAAAAGATGCTAGGTTTTTATTTGAGAGAAGGTCCTAGTTGAGAGGGAATCACCAAGGATAGGCCTAGAGAATAGTGCAAGTTGGCCTCTTCCAGTTATATCCTGCCATAGGAAGACAAGATGCTCAGGGTACTCAGCCCAGAGTTGACAAAATCTCAGCTACAAGGTTCCTGCAGGGATCTAGAATGTGGGAGTATAGGCAAGTCCTCTCTAACATCTTCCTAGTGTGACATACGAACGTCCACATGAATTCCTACTGCCTTGCCGAGTGTGACAATTGTATCCTTCAATTCTAGGTCTCTGAGTCAAGTAAAGAGAGGTGTAAAGGAACCTAAGCCACCCTATTTGTTCTTTTCAGGTGCGGGAACTGGAGGGTGAATTGGATGTAGAACAGAAGAAGTATGCAGAGACTCAGAAGGGTATTCGCAAGTATGAGCGCAGGATCAAAGAACTGACCTATCAGGTACAAACCTCAGCAGCTTCACACCAATTTCTCAGCCCCTTGTTTTATTAGCAGTAGAGCTGCACCATAAGTAGGAGGCGGGGAGGGAACTTTAAAAGTCTGCCCCCATGTATTCCCCTTCCTCATCCCAACAATAATCAAGGGGGACTGAAAAATGTGGCAAGTTCCAACATAAGGAGGACCACATGCTACTGGATATATGTGGAGATCAAGGAAGCGCTGGTTTAATCTAGTGAAGGTGAAGCTCCAAAGGAGCAGAAGGGGAAAATCTCTGTGCATAGTGTGGGAGAGAATCACTGACAGGAAAAGCTGAGGTATCCCATGCTTTGCTATTGCTTTTCAGACTGAAGAAGACAGGAAGAACCTGGCACGGATGCAGGAACTGATTGACAAACTGCAGAGCAAAGTCAAGAGTTACAAGCGCCAGTTTGAGGAGGCAGTAAGTGTGACTCTGCATGGGCAGACTTACAGGCAGCAGAAAACGTGCTGCCTTTACTCTGGTCTTGTGGGAACCCTAGTGTCTACATTCCCCATGTGTTGCTGCAGTTAATTCAAAGCAAGAATCATATTCAAAAAGTGACACAACAGGAGCTCTGACACCTTAACATGTCATTCTCATGTGCTTAGGGCAAATCAGCCTTCATTGCCCCTGCACCTTATTGCTCTTATTGGGCTTATATATGAGGAATCTCTGGCCCAGGGGGGAAACATGGCTCCCAGGCCTTAGTATCTGGCCCTTGGAACTCTCTGCAGGCCACACCCTTCACCAATCCTGCTCCAAGCCTTCCTCAAGTGTTTTGCATGGCTGGAAAGTAGCCTTTACCATCACTAGCATATGGCCTGTGGAAGGATGTCCATAAGGCAGTGCTACCCCCCTTGGGCTAAAGAAGACTCTGAAGGCACAAGGGTAAATTCATACTCACACCTGCCTGCAAACCTTTCCCCATGTGTCTAAGCAGACCATACTTGCCACAGGGGTATCTAATCACAGGGCCACTACCAGTTCTTCTGTCTACATGCATTCCTGTCTTCCCTTCTTAGGAGCAGCAAGCCAACTCCAACCTTGTGAAATACCGCAAGGTGCAGCACGAGCTGGATGATGCTGAAGAGCGGGCAGATATCGCAGAGACACAAGTGAACAAACTGCGGATTCGCACTAGGGAAGTTGTACCTCTGAAGGTAAAGGCTAAGCTACCACAAAGCTTGTGAGGATAGCTTACTGGAGGGGGATGCAAATCTTTTTGTTTTGAATGCTAGTGATAGAGAATAACCGAGCCAGCTAAATCTAGTGGTTTCTAGATAGCTTGGACCACACCCACCCACCACTAAGCCAGATGATAAGCCATGCCTTGTTTATCTGGTTTAGTTTATTTTCCAGCTGCTCTTTCCTTATGCCTCTGTAGTTTGGAGAGCTTCTGGAAAGGGGTAGACAAACCAGCCAGCATTAAGCTACTGGGTTCACATATTACCAAGCCAGTTAAAACAAACCAGGATTCATAAGCCAACAAACAACCATGGCTTTGGATCATGGTTTATTAGCAGTAAACAATTCATAGTTAATGTGCAGGGCAGGGTTCACACATAGTGCTAAGCTATGGTTTAATATTATTTGGAAGATGACCAAGCTCTACCACTCCAGGAAAGTAGGACAAGTCAGCACTCAAGAGCAGTGGCTGCATCCTTGGGTTGCAACTTGGAAGGAAAAGACTGAGGGAGCGGTTGGGACTCCGCGAAGTTCCTGCAAGCTACTCTGAAACATACTTTCTGTTTTTTTATTAACAGTATGAAGAATAAGAAGCTGCAGTGCAACATCCCTTCTCTCACCGTGTATGTCATTGTGTAGATGTAAATGGCTGCAACAGCCATCACTGTCTCTGTAGTGAATAAAACCTAGCATTCATGAGAAGGCTGTGACCTATTTATAATTGGGTGGACTATTGTTCTCACTATGACAATTCCTCTATTTAAAATGGAAATATGGCAGGAAGAACTTTCAAAGTCCTTTTCTAAGAATTCCATCAGTAGGCAACTTTCCCCATCTACTTAGCGGAGAATGGCCCGGTAGAGAATTGACTTCCAGTGGTGATAGAGGTGTTTTCTCAAGTACAGCAGGTAAGGAAACATGGTCAGATGTGAAAACTTCAATCATGGAGTATGTATAGATCAAAGTTTTTTGGACACTCTAAGGTCTTGGAAAAATAACTCAAGAACCCACACAAAGGGGAAATGTATTGTTCTACCTGACAAAGAGCAGCCTTCATTGTGAAGCTAATGTTTTTAATTGTTAGACATACGGTATCTAATGATAGTTATGCAACAGTAATAATACAGTTGACCCAGGGCTGAAGGTGGTTAGGAGCCAGCCATGTTCCCCTTAACTATCCCTTCTCAAAGCATATTCAGATTGCAAGCTTCCACATTAATGGTACTTGTTCCCAAAGCATGCAGAATTATGCACAATTATACAAGTATGCCAACAGATCCTACACTAAAGTAGAATTGGCACCAACCATAAGGGTCCTTAAGACTTGCTGGAAAAGGGTGGTAATCACTTCCAGCCATACAAAGAATAGACCTGTTGATAATTTCATTGTGTCTATTGTTAACCCATCAACTCACAAACCTCCACCTGGGCATTACAACTGTGAAGTCCACTTGCTTATACCCAATCCATGCTCGTTATAGGAAGAGCTCTGTGACTATGAGAATTGGTGCAGAAAAAGGAAAGACCTTCACTAGCATATTTTTTTAAAATAAAATTATTTTAATAGTTTCCATTTAATACATTTATGTGCTGTTAGTAAATCAGCATTAATCTGGGCAGCATGAACATTAATCCACTTGAGATACTTTAATTTTCCAGGAACATTTGTTGGCCTGGTGAGGCCCACCCTCTTGCCACACAGCAGTTCCATTCCTTTAGTGATTAAAAATCCAAACCAAAGCCAACACAGCCAACAGTGACCTTTTTTGTTTTTCAGCCACATTTAAGTGTCACTCATCGGTATCACTCCTTGAAGCAGTTTGCATTTAAATCCAAGCCTACCATTGCAGTCTCTAAACATTTCCAAAGAAGATTCTATGAGAAAAGCTGTGGCGGGAGATCTCTCAGGCATACAAGCTCCCTGTAAGAACTAAAAGGAAAATGGTGCAGCCTGAGTCAAAAACCCCAGCTCAACTCCTTGCAATCACCTTGTAACAGGGATAGGGAACACAGGTGGCCTTCTAATTGTTGGTGGACTCCAACTCCCATCAGGTCTAACCACTATGGCCGAGGCTGATTGAAGCTGTAGTGCAGCAACATCTGAGGGGCTGCAAGTTCCTTACCCCTGAGCCTATACCAATAAACTGGAAACAAATAGAGGAGCGTGGTGGGTGATACCAAGCCACTCCCAGGAGTAGCTAAGGATCAGTCTCACATGAGTCAAATGCATAAAAGAAACAAAGCAGCCTGACCATTCAATTACAAGGAAATATGTCATATATACTGGATGAAAATTAGTAAGTTCTTTGCAGACTGGATGCAATAATTAAAACGACTCAGAGGGCATCCAGTCTCATTTGAGCCTTTTAATACATAGCGTTTAATTTGAAGTGTAGGGTTACTACATTTATAGAATCAGCGCATAAATATAACCTAGAATTTGGGGAAGGGGAAAAAGGATGAGCTCAAGAAGGAACAGGTTAAAACCAAGAAGCAAATGTCTGCTATAAAAAGTTACCTCAACACTTGGACTCATTTGATAACTGCCAAAGGCATGTGGAGTCAGGTAAAGCCAGTTTAATAGTGCCTTGGGATGAAAATTTTAACATATCCTAAAAAAAAAAATCAAAAAGGATGTGTGCTGGTTGCTCCTGCACAGCAGATACATAATTTGCTCCCATATTTCCATTTTAATTTCTAACATACCACAAAGGAGAACACAGATTGGGTCTTAAAGTGCTGCGCTGTTCCTTCAATAGATGCCCAACCAATTAGATTATTTAAACTAGGCTTCCTCAACCATGGCCCTCCAGATGTTTTGAGACTACAATTCCCATCATCCCTGACCACTGGGTCCTGCTAGCCAGGGATCATGGGAGTTGTAGGCCAAAAAATTCTGGAGGGCCGAGTTTGAGGACGCCTGATTTAAACCAAAGAGCAACTAGTACTGTGAGATAGAACAGTACTATACTTTTTATTCTGGAAGCAAGTGCCTTTGTTTTTTTATCAGGCAAATATATATTAAAATAGTATCTGTAAACAAACCTGCTGCAGTCCAGCTGTTCTTTCCATGGCGTTATCTGAAAATAAGGTGCAGCAAAAAGTGCAGGGTAAAGATGATGAGAATAGTCAAGCACTCCGCTTTCCCAGCTACTGTTAAGTTCCATGTCTGGAAATTACCTTTCTGAACCAAGACTGTTTCTGATATTCAAGGTTTTCCTTCATAGAGGAAAATACCACATAGCCATAGCATTCTAACACAAGACTTTTCAGGGGTATATTGTGCTATATGAGTATGTCCCAGAAGTATACATTTACACATTAAGGGACAATCAAAGTAATTTTAAACTGAGGGAGATAAAGGGCTGCTAAAGCTTCTTAAAGTGCTTTAGCACAGTAATGAAAAGAATGTTCAGAAAGTTTCTGACTTCAAATATTAGCTTATATTCCAAGTGACTTGTTTAAATGCCAGCAGTTACAAGAGCAAACTCAGATATTGTTGAGCAATTTGTCCCCAAACCAAAATCACTGGGCAGCATTTAATACATGTATCATTAGGAGAAGATCAGCCAATTCCAGTAACTATTACACTTCAGGAACAATAAATAAATATATATACACAATTGGAATAAAAGGTGTTAATTTTGCTATTTTAGCCTAGAGTGTTAGGTTTCCAAATAGCAAAAGTTCAAGAGCGGATTTTATGGTCAGCCAAAGCAGGACTGCAGAATAAATTTTCAACTTGAGTTGGTTATTTATTGACAAAATGGTCAGGCTGCAATATTTAGAGTGGGGGAAATCAGTTAATTTCAATTCATTAGTGCCTAGTCAAAGCTAGGCTCCCAAGACTAACCCCATCACCACAATGTATACCTGTTCTAGACCACACTGTAAAATCAGCTGAAGACAAGAGATTTCCACAGAACGGAGAGAGATACTTCTGGATGCAATACCACAACAAGATAAAATAAGGGGTTTGGACACAAGTTTTGTAGGAGACAATCCCAAAGTAGTTTGCAAAGAAGTGAAGAGAGCTATTATCTCCAAGAATTTAAAAACAAAATACACACACAATCAGTTCTATATCCCAATGCAAAGGAAAAAGCAATAAAAATAGAAACTTTTTAAAGTGGCTTAAATGTGGCTGGTGTGCATCTGGCGTGCCCATAAAAATCGGCTTGTTTGGATGGCCCAAAAAATTGCCTGCACTTTTAACATCTAATTCTGGTAGCCAGGATAAAAAGCCACAGCTAACAACTGCACATCTGAAAGATCCCATCTATCAAACTCAAAGGATTCTAGCCACAGTGAGCAGAAAAGACTGGGCTTTTTGCAGACAATTTCGGACAGAACACAAGCATTCCCTGAATATGTTGACTAGGAAGTTGGTGATGTCTTGCTCTTCAAAACAGTGCTGAGAGCAGGGGATGGAGAGAGAAAACTTTAACATGGTAACATTCCATAGTTCCAAGTTTGTGCACACAGCATATCCCTGAAAATCCATTGTCTGCAAGATTCCCTCTGAAGCACAGTCCATTGGAAGCCAGAGCCTGAAGAATTACTCCTCGGCGAAATCTCTGTCCATGTCCATGTATGCCTCATCAATGTAGCTAACTATGGCACAAGGTGATGTCCGGTCTGGGCTAAGCAGTATAGATACAGTCTCTTTCCAGTAGGAAAAACTAATACATGAACTCTGTAAAGAAGGTAGAAAAAAAAGTTTATGCTAGAGCACAACAGCAAGTGTCACTAAAATGCAGCTGTATCTAGCAACTAACTTGCTACCAAGAACAGAAACTTCATGTTGCCCCACCCATTATCAAACACAGGGAAACTAGGAATTCAAATTGAATTCAGAGCAACGGTACACGCAACTTAGCCCAGTCTTCTTTCAGGAGCGTGTTCTTTTGAAAGGAAAGGAAATTTTCTTAGAATGCAGAAATTCTGCAATCAGTATGACGATTTTAGAAATTTTATAAATTTTCCAAATAAATAGGCTGCTGAATATGAACAATTATCACAGCAATGTATAATAAATATAGTGCCCCCCCACAAAAAAAATCTGATACTGCCCGTGAATCAAATCTGGGAAAGCCCACTGAAGTAGTTTTTTTAGCATATAACCAATTGTTGGAGCCTGCCTAATTTCGACAGATGTTGTATTCCACAAGGCAGGTGCCCCCGTGCCGAAGGACTTCTGAGTTACCATGAAACAAACCTCCAGCACACACGGCACTACAGACAACTGCAAAGGCGATCTTTCAGACAGCCTGGTCCCTAGTTGTTTAGGGCTTTATATGCCAACAAGTGAAACTTTAAATTTGGCCCAGTAGCACAACAATTTTTCTGGCCTGAACCAGGACACCCCCCACCCAGTAATCAGCCAGATGTCTCCAGGGAGACCCAAATGATAATGTTTTCCATATGAATTTTACTATAGAAAGTTATAAAAACTGCCTTCCAGTGGAAAAATGTTATGCCACAACTGGCCAAGAACACAGCATAAGCATTTCCATGCTAATCATGGTGTGCGTGGGGGTGTATGTGTATATAAAGTACCAGACAATGCTGGGCTATTGCTTCAAATTAACATGGACCAAATGCATAGGTACATAGAAAGCACTGTTTTACTATAGCTAAGAAATTCAGTCAAGTTTAGATCCACCTAACAAAACATGGGTTCTCACTTTTTCAATGCAGATGTAGCCTGCATTTGAGGAAGCAGAATGTTTCTGTGGCAGCGCACAGTCTGTTCTGGCTTACCAAGAAACTGTGACACTTACAATAACCAAAAAATGCTTTCGTTTTGCTGAGAGCCCAACACAGCCACCTAAGAGTGTTCAATTCTCGCATATTCTTAAAATACACCCTGACACTCATGTTGCTGTTGTATTACACTGCCTCAGCACTGTCATTACATCATCTATCTCTTTTACTCTTTCCCCACTGGGCCACAATTACAAAATATAAAGAGCATATTCCAAAGCAACTGGAACAGACATACATTTTCTAAGCAGGTGCTGTCCTTGTCCTTATTGAGGTAATGCTGTTGCCAGAAACGCAGAAGACTGTGAAAATTATTCAGGATAAATCCAGGGTATTTCTTGGTGTATTCCATCTCTTGCAGTGTCTGAAGATAGAAGGGAAGTTTGTCCTTCCTTCGGGCCAGCATTAAGATAACTAGACTTGTGTTCAGACAACTTACATTTTCCTATAGTAAAGAAAATAAGGATAAAAAATATAAAAGGCTCAAACTAACAGATATTCCCAGAGTTCATTTATGGAACACAAGAGTCCAACAGGTTAGGAACTTAAAGGAAAACATCACACTGGATACAAAAACTATTTACATATGCTCCATGGGAGATCAGTGCCAGCTTTTTACCTGTGTGAGCGTCTGTACATGAATAATATTAATAAGCCGGAAAAGGAAGGACATCCTCATGGACATCTGTGACATGTAGGATAACAGGCGGCACTCAGACAGGACTTCTGCCACTGTAGGAGACAAGCCATTTGTTAGGTTGAAAGAGCTGAGCCAAGAATCATTTTTGAAAGGACTAACAGCTTTGCCAATATTTGTTTCTAACCACTGTTCGTTAATTGAGAAAAGCAAACACATGAAGTGCCCATTAAAATTACCACTTTTTTAACTTCAAGGAAACTCAGACAAAAACAGAAGCAGTAGCAACAATGGGTGCTTATCTATTGTGAACAGATACTAGGAGTTTTACCTGTTTGTTATCATCAATTCATCTAAGCCACAGGTGTCAAACACAAGGCCCGTGGGCCGAATCCGGCCCGCCAGACCTCATCATGTGGCCCGTGTAGTCGCTGCCGGCCACCAGCCTTCACCTTTTATTCTCGCTTTTTTTTTTTTGACACAAGAAAGCCGCCTCTTCAGCGCATGCGCGCCAGCCTACAAGCCAGAGAACGTCTGCCCTCTAGTGGCGCCGGCAGTTCTATACAGGAAAACTTCACTTTACATGCATTCAGGAAACCTCCACTTGTTTTTATATTGAGCGGACACATAGTCCTACAGATACAACTGGCCCTTTGAGGGTGATCAAACTGCTGATGCGGCCCCCAATGAATTTGAGTTTGACACCCCTGATCTAAGCCTTAGTGGCTGCTGAAAATCTTTCTGAAGTTGCTGGCTGTGCAGCAAATATGCCACTGCTAATCAGCATGGGGAAAAAGCCAGACCCTGTATGTACCTGCTCGCCATGGACCAGGAACCAATCATTGCACCCAATAATTCCAAAAGGAATTATTTTCAGAAGCCACCACATCCCTGATGGTTATAGACACAGTTGCCCATATTTTAAAAACAATTTCTTGGTCTCAGAACAGACCACAAAGTTACCTTTAATATCTGACTGGCTCTCAAATCGATCTAGAGACAAAGTAATACAACGAACCAGCATGTTGGAATCAACCAGTGAGCTGTTGATCTGATTCAAAAATATCTGAAACTAAAAAAGTAGAGTGATTAGGCTTTGCCAGCATCCAATATATTATAAAGCTGAGGATTCATTTGGGACTCTGGGGGTTTAGGTTTACCTTTTCATCCGTATTGATGTATTTATTAAACCTCTTGAATGCATCTATGTTGAATTTCATCAGTTCTCCCAGAAGATCAAAGTAACTCTGAAGCACATCTCGTGACTTGCATTCACTGTCTACAATGCAGTAGAGAATATGCTGGCAAGGAGAAAAATATCACCATAAAGACAATAAGCTTCACATTTTGCTTTCTGCAGGCAGAAATAAAACGGCTTTGACTTCCTATACTTGTTACGGGAAGGTGTTTTGACTTGCTAAGGGATTAAGCCTGATAATTTATAACTGTGGTGTTTCAGAGACACAGAGCACAGTAAAGTGACAAACTTCAGAAGATTAGACTGAACCCTAGATTATGACAATGTCTAACAAGTTGATTAACTCTTAGTAAAGACTCCATGTTCTCTACGAAATCAAGGGTTTAAGGGTTTAGAAGCATGTTTCACAAACAATTGTATTTAGTAAACATTTAGAATACCTCTAGGAGCCCTCTCTTTAGCAGGAACATCTGATCTGCATAAGAAGTAGCGCCTCGCAAGAAACTTTCAACTGCCCTGGCTTGCCAAAACCTGGTGCACAAAATAAAATTAACACCTTATATTAAGAAAGAAACATCTGGTTAATTGTAAATAAAAAGTGGAAACAGTTTTATGTGACATGCTGTTTTGATAGTGAGAACAGTTGCAGGGAAAGCAAAGCAAAACTGGCTATATATGTGGATCTTCCTCATGTGTATCACTAGTTAGGATTCAAAGCTTAAACAACTAAGACATCTTTGGAGACTAGGCAACTTTAAGGTCATAGGCAGGGTAGAAACCATGATGAGAGAAGGTCTACTGTCCCTGAGCACTGCTGGCCTCAATTTTTTCAATTCAAGGACAAAACTAATCAAAACTGAAGTTTTTTAATAGTTGGCAAGGATCCACTTTCTCTCTGATCAAGGTTTCCTACAACAGAACACTATGTAGTAATAACAGAGCCCACCTGAATGATGATTCCGCTGGCTCTTTCTTCATTACCTGAAGAAGTCTGGTCAGCAAGCCTCTTTTCCCATCACAGACTAAATTCCTAAAACATGAGGAGAAATTACAATGCGTAAACCAATTGGCTGAAGGGGAATCTATTAAGAAAATATCTAACAGTTCTATACAGCAATACCCGAGTAAACTATGCCAAGCTTTTGCAATGCTACAACCATTTCAAAATGGATGGTGTATTTTGAACATACTGTGACTCCATGGAACATTATAGTCTAACACCCCCTGCTGGTGAATGAATTTTCTATTGTAATTCTAAAAACCTTTCCAATGGGATTGAATCTTAAGTGCCCAAGAAAAAAACCTGCATTTGTAAAAAACACACAGACAGATACTACAAATTTTATTGTTTTAGCTATTTGTAAACCACTTTGAGGTTTTGTTTTTGTAATCAAGTGGTGTATATTTTTTATGAATAAAATAAAACATGACTACAGTCTAAATCTAAGCCTCACTGATCATAGGACATTTCTGAGCTTACATGCACAAGACCAGGTTGTTACTTTTCCATTACACAGCATTCAGAACTGTACAAACTCAGAACTTGCATATTCTAACCCAACAGATGCTAGTTCAATTTTTTAAAAAAGTTTTACACCCAGGGTTTTTTGATAGCCAATATGGAAATACTTGTATGTTGCAGATGTCTCTAGATGTACAAGATTACACAATGTGTAATTATAGGGAAGTTATGAAAACAAGCAAAAGCAGAATGGTGTTGGCCCATGGCTAAAACACAGAGGCCACCTTACCCGGTTTATCATTCCATATCAACTGAACTCTCTGCTAGGCAAATGAACGATAATCAGTCCCATGAATCCTCAAATGTGAGGAATCTGAGGGTTGACGTCCATTTGCTTGCACCTTTGTCCTCCAAACTGACATCTACAGCAACATTATTTCCCAGGCCAAATAGCTTGGAAAGGGGGCAGTAAGGACCACATCTTGCTACTACTTGTTTTGCTTTTTAAAAAAAGAATGCATGCCGCTATTGCCCACAAACTCAATCTGTTGTTTCTACGAAAAGGGTGAAGCTATGAAACCTGTTCCCTCTTAGATGGAAAGAATGTCCCATGCTTCAAATGCGGCAACATAAAGCATTGCACAAGCTACATTCATAAACAGAATGTGCAGCAATTCACCAGGAAGTCAGCATGAACCAATTTGGAATTTGTATGTAATAAATATTTAAGCAGAAATATAGGTATAAAGGGCATTATATAAATAAATATGTTCATTTGTATACGTGTATGCGTACTTTAAATATGTTAATTAAATTCCTTACGAAGTCCTATGTGATCCTTTTCCTGCTTCCCATGCATGTTCCCATCAGTTATCAAAATTACCTATGATTTGCAACCTCCACTCTCAAAATCCATCGCTTATGCATTCACACTCTCCAGCCAACATTGGCTGCTAAGTGTTCACAGGTCTGAATAAACAGACCTAAGTTCTGCCTCAAAAGGGACAGAGTTGGCTTTAGGGGTAGAAGCAGATTGTAAAGGACTGCAAACAATCCCTAAAGGGCATATGTGGCCCCACCCAGATGTCCAATATACACTTCAGGAAGATGCCATTGCATTGTGTGAGTGATTCATGTTTTTGCTAGTTCAACATACTAACAAAGTTAGAGATAACCCAACTTATTGCAAGGGTTCAAGAGACAGGCCTGGTAAAATAGAATACTTGCCATACTTTCAGAAAGAACAAATGATACAAACATACATGCACTTCTCTCTACCTGTCTGTGTTGACAACTGCCTCTACTTCAGGGATGTTGGCTTTGAGGGATATTGCACTCAGTTCATTAAGCTCTTGGCTGTTTAGAAGCAGATACTTGTTCCTATTATAAAAATCAGGACAGAAGGAGTAATTACAAACATTGATTCTTTAATGCATCATCTATATTCCCTTTGCAAAAATGCACACAACTATGCTGGTTCTTCTGTGGTATCAAGGTTCTATTCAGTTTTACAGAAACTTAACTCTATATTGGACAAATAATCTCACAATTTGGGTTTGAGCCCTGAGAATCCATAGAATGAACCCACAGAATAAATTACAGGTTGCATTCAAAGTAGCATTAGGTAGTTCCTTGCACAAGCAGAATGACTTCCGCTTGTGCAACATAATGTCTCCCCTTCCCCCATCTCCCCCTGTTCTGGGGTTTCCCCCCAACACTTTAGAACAGATTTGGGGATGGTGTGTGTGTGGAGGGGGGGGCAAACTTCTGTTGCGCAAGCAGGAATCATTCTGCTTGCGTAATTATTTAGCTGAATACTGTCATATTAAAGGAAATTGTGAAAAAGGAACTCCTAAAATAGCAGAAGGCCAAGTTTCACAATTCCAATTCCTTTCCCCCTGAACTTTTTGATAAAGAATGCCCTAAATATAAGTTTAGATTTGGGGCAATCTGTTTAGGATCTCAAAATTCATGTGCATAGTGCCTTTGAAAGTGTCCTCTGACAAAACTAGTCTAAACAGCTGTATTCCATTTTTTGGTCCCTTGCATGCTGGCAGCCACTGAATAGTCTCTCCCAAAATGTGCTTTACAAATACCTCCCAATATCTTTTCACTCACTTCTTGGAAGTGTAACAGCAAAACATGATCAAAACTATTACATATTCTTTGTATGTTACTTTTAAGGAGGTTCTAAATTATCCGAGTTACTTCAAACATGATGTTCCATCAATTCAGCAATACATGAAGTGCCACCACAAAGTTTATGGCAAACATATTCTATACTCACTCATGGTGATCACTGAAACTCTGAAGTAGCCTCAAAAACTGAATCTTCAATGTAATATCCTACAGAAGAAAGAAGTTGAGAATTTATTTTATAAGAAACATTACAGAATATCCTTACTAGCAGACTGGTAGAAACATCAACTCACGACTTCCAGGCTTTAAAAAATATTTAAGCCACTTTAGAGAGCGATGATGTTACCACTGCAATCAGGGAAAAAAAATACTAGTATGAAAAACAACTAAAGAGGCTAGCTATCAACATTATTAACAGCTATTACATATGAGCTCTTAAGGGCCATTTCAAAAGAACATACCCTATGCAGCAGCTTAAACCTAATACTCACCGGGCTACAGTCACAGTTTTGATTATGCCCATGCAGAACAAGGGCTGATGCTGAATGCTTCCGCCAGATCAATTTATCAAACAAATTATTAAGGCCAGGGATCAATCTGAATTCTGCAATCATCTTGTGAACCTAGGCAAGAAGAATGATCAGGTATATTCACTACAGGTATATTGTTTTAAGATCTTCCATAAACTGTGCCAGTTTATTCTTTTAAGCTCCCCCACCTCTCCACAAAATATAGCCCATTATATATATATAAAAAAATCATAATCCACACACAGACACACACACAAAAATTAACTCTGAAAAATATGTATTTCAATATCCAGCAATATCCATTAGAGATTTCTATTCTGCACACCCCACAAGAATGAATAGGAATGAAGAAAATGTTGTTTTAAGAGTGCTTCTGCAGTGGCTGCACCCTTCATTTTAATCTACTTGTTTTCAATAATGCACCAAATTTCAAAATTTAAAATGAAACTTTTTAGTGTGAGTTTGTTGATCCCAAAATAGACTGGCTTAAAACATGGCATGGACTTCCTTAGCCAAAAGCCTCATTTCAAAGTATTTGCATAAAGCAGGGTGCCTTAACTGCTGCCTATCTTAATGCAAAGTACTTGCCAAATGGAAAAATACATAAAGGCACATACAAATTAAATTCTTACTAGATCACCAACCAAAAACCTTATAGCTGATCACTGTGCAAGATACATGAATCAACAAGCATCCATTTCCTACAAGATAAGATTATTAGTGGTCTAGAGTTTGAAAAGATTGTAGGATTTTAAATAGCTGGACCCCCATTTGAATTTTCAGAGCCACTGCTTGCAATTCACTATACACTTCTGATGCAGAATCTCACCTGATTCCTTTGCCTGCCCATTAAAAGCACACAGAGGACATACAAAACTTCCAGTTTATACATAATCTCATGCATAATCTTCATGGTCTGTGGAAGTTGATTCCTTGGTGAAGTAGAGGCAAATCCACTCTCATCTGAAGATTCTAAAAGACAAAAAAAAGGGCAAGGAGGTAGTTATATAATAGTTATCAATGCAACAAAAATGTAGGAAATGAGAAGATGTTAAGTTTCTCCAATGTAGCAGAAACTGAATACACCATCCTGAGGTATTTGCACAAGTCTTTTCAGTCTTTAGGGACTGCTGCACACATGCTTCCATTCCAGTACGAAAATGTCAAAGCAAGAGTACAGTGCAAGACAAGGCCACACGCAGATCTACAGGTGATAAAGCTACCAGATTATTAAATGGCTGTTCTAGTAAATTTAAAAGCAGGTACCTGTGCTGCTTTGCTCTGTCTCTTCACCTGCCACACGCATTAGTGCATCAAGTACAAGTGCATTATCTAGCCAGGTGTACCACTCCTCCAATTCTTGAAGGAAACTTGAAGTTCCTGTTGTTTCTGAAACTTTTCTGGTTGCTAGTTTACACAGTCGTTCAATGAAGCCTGGTATATTGAGGAGTGCAGCTATGACAAGAAGCAAATAGGTTTGATTAACAAATGTTAAATTGATGGAACAACTATTATTAGAAATCCAAATGAAATCAAGTTTACTTCCATCTTAAAATACAGTAACGAGTACATATCAATTTGAGTACATATTAATTTCAGAAACAGGATGCTTTACCTTGATTAATTTCCGCCCGAGAAGGACCCATGTTCTTTTTCTGTTGAGCATTTTTTGCAAGAAGTGTATGTTTGTCATCGCTGCCTGTGTCCAGTTCTGAAATTGTAACTGCAAGGATCCTGCAGAAGTTTGCAAGCTGCTGTTGGTCAAAGCTAGAGACTAGACTGGAGAGGTTTGGAATATCCTCCAACTGAATCATTTCCTAAAACATGACAAGCGATATGCTGACTGCTAGTGACCCATAGATGATTTTCAATTTTTTTTAGCAAAGATATTATTTCCAAGATTCTTGCAGATTAAAAGCCTATTCTGATCTCCATCTGAAACCACTAGCTAGAAGTGGAGAAAGGCAGCACTGATCTCAATGTCCCTAAACATGCTAACCTGCACTTCATTTTGTCCCTAAGACAAAGGGGAATCCTGAACATATTCAGCTGAATGTGCTTAGAATACTGATAGGGAAACCAGGGTTCCCATTTACAAGGAGGAGTCTAACTGCATTAATACTCAATTCAAAGTGCATTTGCAGTCAGGAACCTAAGATGCACTCAGCTGAAGGTCTGAAAAGGAGCTGGTGTGCACCTCTGTCCTCACCTCACTTAACACTTTTTGGCAAACTCCTAGATAGGGCATTATATAGAGATAGGAATCTCTTAATTTACCACTCTGAAGAACATTAACATAACTACAGTAAGTCTGCAATTTATGTGGGGCTATGTTACAGGGATCATGCCTACAGCCAAAATCACATCTAGTCAAAATACATTGAGCTCAATGGCAGCTGGGATTTCCCAGACACCCACCCCTTTTCTATTGAAATTTTTTTTTTCTGCCAAGCATGTAAAAGTGAATGGGCACAAGTAAATTGCATGCAAGTTGTGGGCTTACTGTAACCGTTTTACTTTTTATATTGCATGCTGTGTGGCTCATTAGATTCTGTACAGCAAGTACTTAAAATGGATCTAATGTTTTGTATACGTCTGTACAAAGGGGTCACCCCAGCAAAGTACAGAAGTTCTGATCATGTGGGGCTGTTGCTATCATATTGCTCCTTGACAAGTTGGAGCGGGAACAGAATACTTTACCTAGGCAACATGGAAGCCTATCATAGGAGAACAGTTTTCCAGGGACTCCTATTCTATCTAAGTAATGTATTAGTTGGGCCATACAACAATCTTGAGAGATCATGCTGCACAACAGCAAAGGCAGACCCTCTTAGGAGTTATCAACACTTACTTCTGATACATTATTAACATTAATAAACAGTCCACAAATTATACTGCACTTCACCACAAAACTGCATATTGTTCCATGCTGATTGGCTAGAAATTATTAGCTGCAGGAATAATTTATTATTTTTCTTTAATTAGATGGGGGTATGAAGCCACCTTCCCACTTTCTGGACTTCTAGAAAATTAAAAGAATTTACTTCTTTTAGCACTAGCAGCTAAAATAATAATACTGAATATTGAAAAGAACATGATTGCAATATGCTTCTAGCTTAAACATTTTGCGGAGTTATAATGAAACTGAAAGACTTAAGGACATCTGTGCATCATTTATGAGAGTGCAGAGTATAAAATGAGACTGACTGCAGTCCCCTGTTTCTTGGTTTTCCTTCTATTTCTTGTATCTCATTTTAATTTGAATGAATTATACCTTCGGGAACATATTTTAAAATTATAACAGGTAAATTACTCTTTGCGAAGCAATTTTTCTTAATGGCACAATGCTGAAAAGTACTGACAGCAACTGACAACTAATCTCACAAGTTAGAGAAGATAAGGAAACTCCTCAGATTCCTGAAAGGGTACAAGTTTCATGAAACATTACACCCAAAGTTTTTAGCTTGTGTACTACAAATGAATAATAGCGTTTACATTTATGCTATATTTGTCTCAATGCAAACCCAAACAAGGTTTAAATAGCAAACATAATGGGGGTCGGGAAATAATGTCTCATCTTTAAAAACTCCCCCCTTTCTCTCTTGAAAGCCTCGGCTATTATTTTAACTGGGAAAAGGGAGATCTAATTAAATCTGCTGATAAAACTTAAGTGCTAAATAAATGCATTTCCAAGCTCATGATAAAAAAAAATGAATCACAGAATTTCAGAATCAGAAGAGACCTTGGAGATCATCTAATCCAACTTCCTAATCAAAGAAGGATCTACAATGCAGAACTTAAATACAACATCCCCGACAACTGGTTGCCCAGCTTCTGCTTAAATATTTCCAATGAAAGCAAGCCCACCACCATCCAAGGCAATCCATTCCACTGTCTAACAGCTCTTAGCTCTGAAACAACAGAAAACATGTCTGCTCCCTCTTGCGTGCAATAGCCCTTCAGGTATTTGAAGGCAGCAGACATGTCCCCTTAACCTTTTCTTATCCACACCAAACCTACACATTTCCCAACTGTCCCTCCAGACCCTGTACACCATCCTAGTCACTATTCTCTGGACACACTTGCTTCACCATTTCCTTTGTAAATTCCAGTATCCAGAAGCGGGCATAGTGCTACCCACAACATTACTTTATTTGATATCAGAAAGCTAAGGCATGAATGGGGTAATCAAAGCAGTGCATGCAGAGATGTATAATGGGGACTCACTGCAGCAGGCTCAATAAAAGGTACCCAGCCTTGCTATTACATGATACCTTTCCAAAATTCCATTTTACAGTTAGGAGAGGTGCTGCCAAGCTACTCTTAAACATTGCAAAGGAAAGACAGGCTAGGAGCAAGTAATATGGCTTTTTCCATTTAGGATACAATATTTTTTTTATCTGTTACTGAACTGAGAAGGGACTTCTACTTACAAGCTGTTAAAGAGTTTTCAAGATTAAATGAGAACATGACAGTATAGGCTAGATTATCAACAAACCTTTTTTACTCCCAGGATGTCTTCTATAAGGGTGGCTGTTTGCAGGAATGTCTTTTTATTTGTCATCAATGTAAACAAGAACAATACAAAATCATTTCTTTCTGCCAATCGCTTAGTGACTCCTTCAGTCTACAATAATGAGAAACCACATATACACATGAGCAAAAGCTAACACTGCTAAGACAAACATCACATATAATTTTAAAATAATAAATAAAAACAGGGCTCTCCCGGGAGGCAGCAAAGTGGAAATTAAAAAGGAATGGAGAAAAGTGCCTTCCTTGTTATTCCACATAGGATTCTGAACCTTTCCAGCTTTCTTTGCCTTTAAGTAGAACAGCAATAAATTCTCAAAAGGGAAAGCTAGGCTGCTCAAATGACATGAGTATAAAAGTGCATACCTGCTAAGAAAAGTATCCAATAGTCTTGTCAATGCATACAAATGTAATGTGAACGACAGGAATTATTGGTTTGTTTTCATGCAACATTTAATGTCATGAACTCAACTCTAGTTTTCAACACTAATTTTACATTGATAAAAAGTTTCTATATATATATATATTTAAAAACCAGTTTAAATACTACCAAAAACATAAAATGACTCATACAATTCCAGAATAACATTTAAAAAGCATACATAACTGAAAAGAGTCTTAAACAGGGAATGCTGACCAAGATTCCCACAGCAAGCCACTGCATTAAGGCTTAAAACACTTCAGCAATAAATAGCAATGAGTCCTTATTTAAAAGATGTTTAGACAAAATGCAAGCAGCAACAGGTTTGCTACACTGCAATTTGTGAAATGCAATAGAAATTTTAGCATCAAGAATATTGCAGCGTGCAATATTAATTTAATGCTTTGAATGTTTTTCTCTGTCAGACCAAGAATCCCCTAAACCTAGCTGTATCACAAAACAAAAATTATAGACAGAACAGAAAATATAACTTACACATATGCAAGTGTTGTACAATATGCTTAAACAATCCTTGATGAGGTCATCGCTTACTGCAATAGAAAAAACTGATTAATGCTTCCTGAACAATCAACCACAAACTAAGACATATGTCACCACACTATTTAACAGCCCAAATGAACAAATGAAAAAATCCAGCAGGTATCTCAGCTGCTAAAATCCAATAAAAATGAGATCTGATCTAAGTTGAACACACAGAGGAACGACAACTATTATTAGGGCAGGTAGGCAATCCGTTCACACCAAGTTTATATGGCTGACAGAAATACTGCAGATATCATGTGATATTCCTGTTCTGAACACCACATGAAACAAGAAACTGTGAGACTTTGACTTCCTTTTATTACCTTATGAGCCTATATATATGCCACATGATTCTTGCCTTGCTTCTAAATGAAAGGGCATTTAGCTTGTCTGGATTGTGAAACTCTGTGCCTATTATTATAAGTAAGCAGCACTGGTCCATTTGCTGATATTGTTTGTATTAGCCTAAGAAAGCTAGCTTTTGTTGCTTTGTATCCTGTAATTCACAACTGTAGTCTTAACAATGGTTTTTTCTTATACTTTCACTGGGATACTGGAGTCTATTTTTTTAAAAAAAACTATTTTTAATTTAATTTTTAAGAAATCTACTTCACCTATTTCCTGTGCGTTCTTCTGAGTAAGATTTCTAGAACTAAATCCATGGACTTGGCTGCTCAGACAAACTGCTACTGAATAACCTCCTGGAGGCTTATGTATTGTTGGAACAGAAAGTCTGGTTCTTAGTATTTTGTTTCTCAAATCTTAGGTGACGTTCTGTAAAGCTCTGTAATTTTCCTAGCCAAAACTGTTGGACTCACAGGAGTGATGACAGTGGTTGGTGTTTAATTCTGGTCATTTGGCTACTGCTACCCAACAAGATTTGGGCTTGCCTCCAGGGTTTGGGGAGCGGGTCCTCTAACACACTGGTTATTGTGCATCACTATCCAGATGTTACTAAGTAGTCTAATGCTGTTTTATGAATGTGCTATGTTCACTGCCTATATAGTTTGTTTATTGTGCAGTATTTAATCCTATAAACAAACATGGTTTACCAGCATTTATCACCTCTGCAACCATAAAAGTTAAGAAACTGTGTGGTAAAACTTCATTTTCATACATCATTAAAACACACACACAATGTTAGCAAATAAGTATTGCTACCAGTACTTGGTTTAGTGACCAATTATTCTATCAGGACACGAGAAGAGAAGGAAACAAAACAAGGTTTGGTGAAGGAAGTATATTATTGACTTACTTTTCTGCTTCTTCTTTTGTGTAATAAGAGTTGGTCTCATAAGTATTTCTACTAGAAGCTGTGAAAATTAGATACATAATAACTTTATAAAGATGCATTTTAATTTTAAAAAAGCACCTAATTTTTGGGCTATATTGAAATTTAAAGCAAACTACTTTAAAAAACCACAATTCCGCTCTATTGTACTGCACAAAACATCCAGTGTCCTACTTTACTATGCTTCTCTTCAAAACAATAGTCATATTTCAAGAGCAATGCAATGACATTTTAAAAGAAACTATAGTTTTAATGTGAATGAGAAGTACGTTCGTGCATGCTGCAAAGTTGGTGCAAAGTTCCCACAACATTTCTCCCCTTCTGAGGCAATGCCATTTGCAGAGGACATGGATAGTCTACTGATCTTTACATTTGCAGGGCAAGCTTTCCCCCTGCCATGTATTAATATTTTAAAGATACACATACACTTACTAATATTTACTGAATATACACACTGGGAAAACTCAATACAGTAACACACTTACATAAATATAAGTAAAGTGAATTAAAAAGAATGGATACGTTTATTCACCCCACACACCCTTTTATATTACCCTTCTTTTCCATTTCAAAGAAAGACTTGGGATAAGACTGATAAGGGGTTAAAAAAGACAAAAGCAACTATTGTAAAATGAAACAATGTCACGCAGAAAACATTCCAGACAATTGTAGCAAAGCTATCTATAGGACTATGGGTCACCTCCTGCCCTTGAAAATGGCCGCTGCACATTCCTGCACCTTATGGAAGCCACCCTGTCCTCCCTATCAGTTGACATAGTAGCACCAATAGCTGGTGCTTTCCCAGAGCAAGAATCAGGGCTGGCATCCAGTCTATTCTTTCAGTAGTGGCCCAGGATGCAATTGTATAGCACAACATACAGGACTGGACCACAAACCACCCCTCTATCACTAAGGAGGACAGGACTCTATAATATATGCCTGTGGCCTCTCCTTGTGAAGGCTGCATAGAAGTTGAATACGTTGCCACTTTTAAAAGCTATAGGCTACTTAGAAGCAAAATCTGCACTGCCTGTAGCTTATCTGATCAAGACGTTATATCAACCGGCATCACTACTCAGTCTTTGCACATATTAGTTGTAAAATTGTAGCTTATACAGACAAAAGGTTTTTGTAACTTCCCATTGAACTTGGAAGAGGATTTAAAAGATTTTGATGTAGTAGGCAGCTCCATATTTTAGTGTGAAATAGCTTAGTTTCAATATTAGTTCAAGCTAGCTATTAAGATTCTGTAGTAATAAAAGAACGTGCTTTTCTAAATTTATCTATAAGATACAGACATGTTGCTCTCCAAGCTTTTAACTATGACCTTGTGTTTAATTTATAGACAACTTTTAGTTAGCTCTATCACAGACCCATTCATTACGGCCACTCATATATTGACAAGGGGTTCCATTGCCAGAGCCAGCCTCCCACTAAATGGAAGCTTTATTAAGATTAAAGATTTGGTTATGAAATATGCAAAAGGAAACTAGACACTTTGTACTTAATATACTGGATTCAAGAGGCTAAGTATTAATTATATACGTCAGGATCCTATGACTCTCAAGAAGATTGAATATCACTTCTGAGCCATGACAACCCTCAACTTTCTTAGCACTGAAATTATGGGTGCCCCATAAACGTTGTGAAATGCTGAAGGACAGTTGGCCAGTCAGGTTATGAGACGCCTAATATAGAACGCATTTACCTTGCAACATAAAAAATACGCAGTGCCTCTGATGAAGAGTCTTACTTCAAAATATACTGGGTGATATAAGTCACACACTTCTAGTGCCACTTACAGCAGGGGTGCAGAACCTGTGGCCCTCCAGATTATAAGCATGATCAAGGATTGTTGGAGTTGCAGTGTTCAAAACTCCCACTGTTCTAGGCACATTTTGTGATAGGGAATTTTACTAGAGTGAGCAATTTCTGAGCTCTGGGTGCAGTACTGCACCTAAGATTTCAGATTAAAACTGCAGAGTAGAAGGAAAGGGGGACATATTTCTGCCTCCCCACTTCCAGCTACTCTCTGAAGACTGGAGAAGAGACCCTCTTAAGAATATATGGGGGGAGCGGGTGAAGGACTAGACCATGTAAAAAATGAACATAATATTTTAGCTGCAGTTCATTCATTTTCAGCTTCGGAATTCTTGTTATAAAAAGAACACACCTAGATATTCCATTGTTGCACCCATAACCTAGGTTTAAGTTGCCATTTAGCTTTCATATCTCAGTTTCTAACACTGTGGGGTTGTAGTCTGAAAAAACCCAGAGGGCCAAGATTCTCAACTCTAGAAGTTTCTTCTGATTTTCTGTATTGGTGCCCTCCATCCTTACCTCTCTTGATGCTACAAGTACCCCATGGACTGCTAGTTAGTCATTCCTGCTAGAGAGAAAATATTCCCGTTCCTTGTGATACTCAATCTGATTGAGGGAGATTCCTTCCTAGCATCCAATAAAGTGATGCAAATCCATGCTGCTTTACACCCCCCTAATCCAAAAGAATGGAAGAAACACACCAAGATCACATAACTTTAACCTTGGTTAAAGTTGCACCCTGTGACTGTTTATTCAACTTGTAGAGTGAAATTGTGTTTTCTCTTAAGCCTTCATTTTCTAAGCCAAAAGGCCAAGTTACTTTAGTCTCCAAGAACACAATATTCCTACTGTAATGAAGAATCCCTTCCTTACATTTTAAATTTGGCTTTCTTGGGTAACCAAACCTTCCTATGGCTGTACTATTGTCTTGAACAGGAGTATTAGTATTTAATTATTCCTACTACCAATGTCTCACTCAATGTGTTAGTTACTGTATTTGACAATATGCTACAGCATTTTTTTTAAAAAAGTAGAAACCACTTACATCAACTCCTCCAAATAAGTCAAATGTGTATGTATTTGGAAAAGTGGATTCTTGAGCAGACTTTCTCTCTTCTGTGACAAATGCCATAGCTTCCATTGAAAGGAGGGGAGAAATCTCCTGGCAGGGAACAAAAGTTAAAGTTGCAAGTACTGAGAGATACTTCATATCAAAGCATATTATTCAAAGTAGTTGCAGAAGGTTACTGAGGGTACTTATGAGATTTTCAAAACATCAATTTGCAGCACCAGATAGCCGATTTCATCAAAAAATATACAAATACAGATTAATTCACTGCATCAGCAGCTAAATGTGATATCAGAAAACAGAACAAACTTAATTATTCTATCAATGTAGTCTGAAATGCCAAACATGCAAGATTGGGAAAAGAAATGATTTCTAAGTAAATATGTGAAACACATTTGTTGAAATTCACTTTATATGAGCAGAACTTGATACTCAATTCCTTTTTACTCTTCTGGAAAAAAAAGGGTTGGAGAATCTTCTGTACGAAGAAAGCTTAAAGCTTTGGGGAGGTTTAGCTGGGAGTGGGGGAGACAACAAATGAGGGCTCTGATAGCAGTCCATATAATTATGCACAGGATGGAAATAGCTAAACACATGCATTTGAGGGGCCACTGAAAGAATCTGTGACTAACACGTAACTTATGAATTGACTTAAAATATCAGAGGAAACTGAGAATGGATTCTGCTCCATGAATCAGTCTGCCAGTAAGAAACATTACCTTTAAGATGCCTTGGCACTGGGATAAATCACTGTTGGGATGACTGTTCTCATACAGCTTCTGTAAGAGCAAGGGAATTCCATTCCACTTTGCTTGTTTATCTCTTTCCTTTAACAAAGCTTCTGTGAGCTACAAGACAAGATAAAGATGAGACTGACACATTTTTCAGATATATTTTATACTGCCCCAGAGCATACATCATGCTACCTTGTGTCTTGGAAACTGGTCACTATACCAAAATTGTGAGCTCACTGTATCTGATATTCACTATTACACTAGGTCTGTTCAGGCATCCCCAATCATGCAGAAACTTCTTTTTCTTGATATAGAAGGGACAACAAATTGCCTTCAAACTTGGAAGCCAACAGTTAATTCTACTAACCCACTAGAATACATTAAAAGTGTCCCTGAGCTCACACAGTATGTCCTTTCCTTTCCACTAAGCAAATTTCCTCACCCTTCCCACACTCTGTTGAGAAGGGCTCATAAAACTCATGATATACGGTAAGTCTGAGTCCCTGGATGTCTTTCTTTAGAAATTAAACACTGTCCCCATCTCTCCAGCAAGCATTCTAAATATCAGGTAATGGTGTTAACAATGCTTCCACAAGAATATAAGTTCTTTCATTGTAAGTGAGATTTGGAAATTCAGTTGTCATTCACGTGAAAATCTGGATACAAAGAGGGTTCTGTATTCTGATACAGGCAACACTGTGTGACCTTAATTACAACAGATCTTTAGTGCCAAGCAGACTGTAACATTTTGAAGAATGGGGCCAGTGATGTTTAGTCAAATACTCTGATACTCATAACAGGACTAGTATGGTTTACTCGCTGAAAATTGTACTTTTGTTAATGTATTAAATCCACATATGTTCATTGCGTCTTACTTATAAGAAAAACTTATAGGTGTGTGTTCCAATTGTCCTAACACTTGCCAAAGCAGATTTCTGCAAATTCCCCAACGACTGATATTGGGACCTGTGCTTTTTAACTTGTTCATAAATTATTCAGAGTTGATGGTACCAAAATGATCTGGATAGTTAAAACAAAAATGAGGAAGAGCTTTGAAAGGATCTATCTAAACTGGGTGAATGAGCAGTAAAATGGCAAATGTAACACTATGTAGTCAAGTAACCTGATGCAAACTGGGGCACTTTTCTCTCTAAATTTCACATAAGGAGTCTGAATTGGTGGTGGTGGTAACTGAATAGGAATGAGGACTTGAGTTTGTGGTGGATAGCTTGATGAACATGTCAAGCCAATGTACAGCTGCTAAAACATGATTTTTGAAATCAGCATTAAAATCTTTGACCTTGGTCAACTGAAGCAAACATTGCCACTACAGCTGGGGGTGGGGTGGAGGACAGATGTATAATCTCCCAGGCTCCCTTTGAAGGTTACCCTAAGGAAAATGGGAAATATTGTTTTCAGATATCATCGTGAGTTAAGCTTTTCCTCATTCCTCAGCTGGTTAACATAGTTTAGCTATTGTAAACAGTAGTAAAAATCAAGCCACCCCATCATTTCTTTTGCTTAAAGCTTTTCCCATTCAAGAACAGTCCTAAAAATTCTTACCATTCTCTAGTAGGCCAATGTCTAGTGCTGAATTTCCAAAACTTTTAAAAAAATAAATAATAATCCACCAGCAATATTTTCCATAGTATTGAAAACTGACAGCTAGGCTCTGAATGTGATCTTTTTTAAGGCCACCTAGATCAAATCTGTAGATCAAGAGATTCCCTGCTTTCTGTTATAACTATATTATATTAATAAAACCCACAGCTCTCACATACGAGTATTGCAAAGGAAATAAGCAAAGTTATCAGCCAGAGTAGTGATAATGGTGAGGTATGTTAACAATGTGCAACTGCTGACTAGTTTGTTGCTAATAAAAAATACTAATACAAAAAGAAAATTAGATTGCTTCCCCTCCTATATCTTCCACCTATATTTTTCTTTCGTAGATTATTATCTTCTTTATAAAAATGAAAAGAATGGAGTTTTTTTTAAATTGTCATTGGCACAGAGAAATTATAAATTCACAGATGTTGATAGTACTGTAAATAAAGGGTTGTATCCAACATAGTGCTATATGAACATTCTATCTGTGCAATAATTTCTGCTTGTGCAACAGAATGTTCCCCCCCCTTCCTCCTGCATGCCCCCTAAACCAATTCTAGAGGGTTACCTCAACCTTACAGAGCAGATTTGGAGAGTGTGTAGAGTGTGTGTCAGGAAAGTCCAGTCGTGCAAGGATCAGTCCTTGCACTGATGGGATACTGTCGTTTCATTCTGCATTATCTTTAGACTCATAAACTAATATTTTGTAAATTATCCTGCACTTTCAATATCCAAAATATAACTTACTCTAGTTCCCCACAAGTGTGTTATCCTCATCTTCCTTACCTTATTTTATCAAAATTAGGAAGCCTTATCACACTAAAAATACTCTAGATTTTCAATAACCACTGAGGGGTTAAAATAAATTTTCTAAGTAGGGTTGCTTGTCAAGATGTGAGATCTAATTTAGGGGAAGTAGGTGCCTGCTTACACAATGGGGCTTTCCCTTCATTTCCTCCCCATGGACCCCCAAAACACAACCCCCAAATCTGCTCTGGGGGAATTCAGGGACCATTCAGCAGATTTTAGGGGGAGAGAAGAGAAACTAGAAATCCCATTGTGCAAACAGACAGACATCATTTAGATGTTGGCCAAGTGAGCAGCTTATGTGTGCCATCAGTTTTGTCAGGTTCTAGATAGGATTAACACCACAGCTTTTTTAAGATAGAAGGACTCCTCACATTATGATTTTTCTTCACAGATATAACTTTCACTATAAGAAAAAGAAACAAACTAGATTTACAAGTATGTTTTGTTATGCATACCTGAGCTGGAAAACCACAGTTTCTGTACTGTGAACACTTGCACCAGAAAAGATGTGTGTGATTGTAATGTGCAGAAGTGATGATGCCCATGAAGAAAATGCAATGTGCATGACACAGTGATGAATTCTCCCCTCCCCATGAAAATGCTATTGAAATGCAGATTCCATTACTGCGGAAAAGAATCAATGCTTCTAATTCTCTTTTCATTCCCAATCTTGCAACAAAGCAGTGACAAGAACCTTCTACACAAAAAGTTTTCACTAGCAACTCCACGCTAAAGTGTTGCAGCAGAGATAGGTAACTTTGGGCCATTGCAGCTTCCCCGCCCCCCAACTCACAGGGACTTCTATTTTAAGAAGTCCCTGTGAGCAGAACAAAACAGTATTTTAAATTCAGCATTCACACTTAACAAAGCTTCTGGCTCCACCATTTTCAGAGAAGAGTTTTTAAAAATTCTGGATGTAAATTTCCATATAATTTAGTTTATTGTGCCAAAAGAGAAAGGAATGCTGATCAAGCATGAAATATATACAAGCAAAACACCACAGATTCAAAGGTTCAAAACTCATCAAAGAAACCCAACTAGGAGTTTACAAGATCAATGTCACCTTTTCCACTAGTCATCAAACCAGAACTCTTCTAGTATTTAGGGGAAATGACTAAAGGAAATGACTTAAGTAGGATAGGCACAACATATTTCACTGAAGAACAAAAAAAGAACTGAGAAAGTTAGGTTATCCTGGTAAGTAAATTCTATTTTCAAGTTAGAAAAGAATCACTTTAGGCAGCTAGAAACTTGCCTCAAAGGAAGGAATATAATTTTTAACATTTACATTGTGCATTTTGATCATAATCCAACAGTGTTAAAACTCCTTTAAATCACTGAAAACAACAGGCTTCGGTGTACCCAGCTCAGTGCTGGATTGCAACATTAAATTATATTGTGTATTGTGAGGTATCACATACAAAGGAATATTTCTTCAAAAAACTTCACATATATTTGTGGCAAATATTTTCATTTTGGCTGGTTCCAGGACACAGCAATAGTCCATATGGCTGATTTTCCTTATACCAATGCAATCCAACTAAACTTACAGAAATGGGAATATAAGGCATCTTTCTATTTTTGTAACACCCTTCAGAGACAGGACAGACTTGCATACCAGAATGGTAGATCACTATTTCCCATTCCCTATCTTGAACCAATACCATTATGTCTCCCATTATATAAAAAAATCCTTGATTGGCCTGACTTAATTAATCCACCTTTATGTATTGGTTAAGCAAGCTGTGTTCACAGCAAATGCTATTTTGAACATTGATAATTTTAGTACACTCCAATATGAGTCAAACACATCCCTGTAAAAATTAGGTTTTAATAATGTGCATGTAATTCTTATCCAGATACTTTTTTAAAATAGCAATTGTTTGTATTTGATGTAGTTGTTTTAGACGCTACTAAAATTATTATGCTTTGATGACAGTAAATTATGTTCGATCAAAACCACTGCCAAAGCTGAAATGAATGTATTTTGAGGACATGATTTATTGAATCCTTTCATTTTTTAAATTTAATACTTATGTTTTATTTAAGTGATTTCAGTTAAAAGAAATAAAGGGATACAGGAAAAAAGAAGAGAGGGAGAACAACATAATCAACAACAAAGATACTTATAAAAGCAAAAATATAGATCTTTATTGAAGTTGGGTATTTTGTGGACTGTAGTCTTCAAATAAATGAAAAAGGTTAGAAAAAATTATCTCCCTCAAAGGCAAAAATGGGTATAAATATCCATTCCTTTGAGCATCTCCCATTCTTCCATTTCAGAGGCCACTATCACCTTTTGCCTGATGCCCAATTTTAGCCTTGCTTATTCAGGTAATTATGATTTAATTAGGGTTTCACAGCTCAGTATCGATAATCAACATTGTAGATTTGCAATGTTGGTACTTCAGGTTTTTATGGCATTAACTTCATATGTCTTTTCCCCCCTGCAATGCTTAAGTTCTACTAAATAAAGAAAACGTATTTGATATGTGTCCTTGGACACTATTATTTCCTAATGCTCCTAAACGTGGCAGCTGTTATGGAGCAAAGGAGGTGAAAAATTCAACTGCCAGACTTTGTGTCTGCTACATAAAGATCACACTTTTAAGATTGCCTCTCGGAACACAGCAAAATTGCCACACGTTGACTCAGCGATGGAGAACACGGTGCTCTTATATTCTGCCAACTGACTCCTGCTTGCGAGTCATACCTTGCCATAGGGCTGTGCAAGACGCCCGTGCGCGCGCAAAAAACTCCAGCGAGCAAGGCAAGACGATACCTTTCCAACGAAGTAAACTGGATTGCATGCTACTGGGGGAAAGGTACCGGACTTCAGCAAATGCCAGAGGCAATGGCCTTATTAACAGAAAAGCCGTTGAGAGTTGCAGACCAGGAAGCCAAGCAGGCCTCGCAGCAGCAACTCCAGGATTCCCTGGGAGCCCAGAAAGACGAGCGGCAGAAAGCCTCTGACTGCCATATTTCCGAGGGTGGTGGAATTGGGATAAAATTGCCCGAGCTCGCCTTAACGGGTGCCAAGAAGGGCCGCCTCCTGGATGCGGGTATGGGGGTGGGGAGAGACAAAGGGGCGGCATCACACGCGAGGGAGGGACAGGGGCGAAAACCGCCCCCCACTTCCCACCCCAGAGCGAGCTGCAAAAGGCAAGGCTAGAATGGGACGTGGCTCGGCCGCGGCCTCGCTCCCCGCCTCGTCCCTCCCGCCGCCGCCGCCGCCGCCCCGTCTCCCGAGCGGAGCCTCTTCTGAGGGAGGTGGCGCGTCGGCGTCGCCTCAGCCTCGGCCTTCCCACAAAGCCCGCCTCAGCCCCGCGGTACCTGCGGCCCCCGCGACAGGCCCCGGCCACTGAGCTGCGCCTGCCGGAGCTGGGCCAGGATGTTGGCCGGCCTTCGGCAGGCTCCCGTCCGCCCCGGGGCTCCGGGATCCGAGCCCGCTGCCGCGAGCGGGGGCGCCGCTCCTGTTCCTTTCGCCGCCGCCGCCGCCATAGCCGCTCCTGCCTCTGGCTAAACAGGAAGCGCCCCTCCTCTCAGGCGCTTTGAACGGAACGTCTCCCGGGCTGCTCCGCAGCGACCCCAGCTGGCCCGGCCGCGCGCACAGCCAGCCGCCTCCTGATTGGTGGGGAGAGGAGTACGCGCCGGCCTCTTCCCGTTTCCCCTACTCCCCAGGAGCTGATGGGAAACGTAGTCTTTGGCCGTAAACTGCGAGCAGCTTTACTCACAGAAAGGGATGCGTGTGAGGGAAGCACGTAAGAAGCGGAGAGGCGAAGCTGTCATCTCCTTCTCCCTTCAGTCAAAGCCAGGACTTCCGGTATTTTGTGCGACGCCTCCCGAAGACACAAAGGCACGTGAAGTTCTTTTTAAACGCCCCCCCCATTTTGCTTTGTTACATAGCTACATGTAAAGCCTTTATTCAATTAAGCCATAGTTGTGTACGAAATATTACTAACAACTTTTTTTTATAATCGGCATCAGCATATTATGTGCACATATATGCATATATATAATAAGGTAATAATTACAGGCCAACCTAGCAGTTCGAAAGCACGTCAAAGTGCAAGTAGATAAATAGGTACCACTCCGACGGAAGGTAAATGGTGTTTCCGTGCGCTGCTCTGGTTCGCCAGAAGCAGCTTAGTCATGCTGGCCACATGACCCGGAAGCTGTTTGTG
Source organism: Podarcis raffonei (assembly GCF_027172205.1). Lineage (NCBI taxonomy): Eukaryota > Metazoa > Chordata > Lepidosauria > Squamata > Lacertidae > Podarcis > Podarcis raffonei. The sequence continues at coordinate 69,801,876 of NC_070607.1, forward strand.
GACAAACGCCAGCTCCCTCGGCCAGTAAAGCGAGATGAGCGCTGCAACCCGAGTCGTCCGCGACTGGACCTAATGGTCAGGGGTCCCTTTACCTTTACCCTAGCACAATACCATAATTAGGGCAACCAACGTGGAACAACATAGCGTACAAGCTTTCAAGTTCCTCTCCATAAGTTCAACAGGGTAAATAGTAAAACGAAGCTGGGAGGTTGGCCGAGGTGAAATCACAGGGTTTTGTCCTTAAATGGGACATAAGAATATATAAGTGGAAAGAAAAAGTAAATGCAAGCCGCTTCTATGCAATTATGCTGACCCATAATCACAAAAGGGGAGCTTTTCTGCTCCTTCCAGACAAACTGACTGTTTAGAATCTGGCAGAAATCCTAGAAATTGCCAACATGGAACTTATACCAGTCCCATCTCTACGTGTTCCAGGATTTACAGCCTTCCTACTAGCTCACTTATCGCCATTTATTATTTATAAAAAGTACCCCATATAAAAATAGAAACACAAGTCTCTGCCTGCAAGAGGTTTCTTCCCCTCTTCTTTTTGCTTGCTTCATTTATTTTTCAGTTTTGCTGTTGCCACACTGGGGAACAAAGGTTGACTTCTTGTTACTTGCAAGCCAACACTCATGGTTTGCTTCTCTCTAAACAAAGAAAAGCAATGCATCTTAAAATGGAAGCTGCATTATATACCTTTAAATCCCCTTTAAAAAAACCCTGCTTTATACAAAAAGTACTCCCAGCTATAGAGTAAGATAGATGTCTTTGCCAGAACAACCACATACAAATCAGAAGCCACCATCGTGTCCCAATTGGAAAGCCCCAAGACTACAAATAATCACCCTTCTCTTTAATGTCCATGATAGAAATGTGTGAATCCATCTATTCTCACAGCTATCAACTTAACATGTATACAGGATGTCAGAATTCAAAGCACTCAGCATAATTATCTCAGCAATCTTTATGGCAACTCTGTAGGTTAGTACTGTATGTTATCTCCAACTTGCAGACAGCAGGCAAAGTGTGATTGCACAGCTGTTTGACTAAGGGCCATGTAGCAAACTCTTGGCAAGAGTGAAATCTGAATTGGGTACTTTGCAGGACAGAGCTACCACAGTACACCGTATCTGCAAGATCCACCCTGTCACCATGCTGTAAACAAACATCTTGTTGACTACAGACCAAGACAACATTTTATTGGCACACTGTGTGGCAAGTTTTCAAACTATACCTTATTTAGGTGCAGCTGTTTAAGTTGTACATTACTTGAACGAGTCTCACCCAGGTAATGGTGTTGCATCCAGGCACCCACAACCTGAGCATGTAACCTATTTTTGTATTCTAAACACATTTGCCTAAAGATTATGCAGTTCAAAAACTTGCTTGCCATATTTCTTTTTGCATGAGGCCAACATGACTATTTAATATCAGATCAAACTTGCCGTGCTGCCTGTGGTTAAAGAGTATGAACGCTCTCTGATAGAGAGATAGAGAAAAATTAACAAACAAGGCATGCAGGGGGCTGGCACAATCTGGGAACTAAAGCTCTACTAAGTGTCATACAATTGCTTTTTGTTGTTCTCAAAATACTTCTGCTTTCCAAAGTAGATGTATGCCAAAACACAATTTACGCCCATTTGAAGATATGCACCTAAGGATAGATATCCCTCTAAGGAAACAGCAACAGAAAAGTGCAAATAAAATACATATTTATTGAAATCAACAACTCTGAATCAGAGCAAAGGAATCAAGTATTGTCTAAGAAGACCTGCCCTAGAACAGCCAGTTTGGAGTTAAAGGGTTGACTAGGGCAGCTCAGGAGTGGGATTTTCCTTTTCTCTTTCTGTTTAGTGTTCATTTGCTCTTTGCGGCCTTCTGAAGAAGTATCTGCAGAGTCTTTGTGCGTCTCTGCTTCTCTTCCACCGGAAGTTCTTGTCAAAGTGAACTTCTTGCTTCTTTTCAGAGAATAGAACTCTCTCACTAGATCTTCTACCTCCCACTGCTCTTCCTTTTGTTTCCTGCAACAGTGCAGTGCAGCAGGGTCTATAGGATGAGCTTCAGTATTGAAGATGTATCCACCAGCACCAAGAACACATTCTCCATAGGGTGTCAGTACGACGTCAAAGGATGACCCATTGTTATGGATAAAGTTGTCAGGATCAAACAGTAGATACAAATATTTCACTGTTTCAGCCAGGAAGAAGGACTCCATGCGGTTATCTAGTTTGTGATCTCGCAGGTCTTTGATCTTTAAAATAAAGGGAGGGAAAAGTGGTTACACTGCATATGCCAGAATCTGTCGTACAATTGTTTCAGCAACATTCTGGAGAAATATACAGTGGCATGAATCAGGAGTTCAAGTCTATGGTTGAAATAAGCAGAACTTAGAATCAGTGCCATATTTGTGCCACAGAATAAAACACACACACACCACCAAGACGACACATTCTGTTAGGTTAACTTTTGCTAGTGAGAAAAGGATGCTTGAGAAGGACACGCTAGCCCATTACTAAAAAGGAAGGGGCAGGGGAAGAGAGTTCAGGAGAAATACTTAACTGTTGCAAAGCCACACTCAACCTTGCTGATTTTTTCTACTGACTCTACAACATCTCTGCCCAGTTCCAAAAGGGTGGGATCTTGGGTAGCACGGTATAGGTACATTGCACTCTCTATCAGTTCTGCAAAAATACAAAAAAGAAAAAGCTTGGGTGGAAATCAAGGTTGCGCTATTACAAATATTCTGTATGCACAAGATTATCAGCTTTCCAGACGGAATTATCTCCCCTCCCCCGTGCTGTACTTGGGGGGTTCTCTTCAACCCCCGAGCCAATTTCAGGAGGCACATGAAGGAGAGAGGGGAAGCCCCATTGCACAGGGTTTCAACTGATGAGGTGATGAATCCCACCCCTTAAGTTACATCATTGCATACACATGCATTTATTCAATACACAGCAAACACCTGCACAGTTTCCCAAAGATTCAGAACACACAATAGTTCAAAACAGAGGCCATCTATTATTGAATAAGGGACAAAAGAATCAGTTTTCCTTAAAACTTTCCCCCCATCATGCTATGTAGTTTGGAACTCATTTTATTCTGCATTAAGAGGTAGCTTGCTGTTCAAAGCTGCTGCCTTCGGCAACACCAGAGAACAATATGCATTTGGAACCCTATTTTTAACAGAAAGAGGTTCAGGAGCCACTTAGACTGAAATGTTAATGAACCATAGATTTATCTATAACCAAGGCAAACCACAAAGCAACTTGGAGATCATCCAAAAGGAAGCCACAAGGTACAAGCTAAAGTCTTAAACAATCTTGTTTAATATCTATATGATGTCACTGGGTGCGGTCTTTAGGGGATTTGGGGCTAAGGGTCATCAATAGGCTATCAACACACAGCTCTACTTCTCCATAACATTGAGTCAGGGGACGCTATGCATGATCTGAACAATTGCCTAGGTGGAGGGGTGATCTGGACGAGGACCAGTAAACTAAGCATGAACCGTGGGAAGACAGAAGCCCTTTGGGATGGTGGTTCATGTGTCTGGGAGACTGGACAGTTGCCTATTCTGGGTGGAGTTGTGCTCCCTCTGAAAGAAGAGGCTTGGACTTTTTTTGGGGGGGGGTGTCTCCTGTATCTATCTTTGTTGCTGGAGGCTAAGGAGGCCTTTGTGATGAGGAGTGCCTTTTACTAGCTACAGCTGGTATGCTGACTATGGCCATTACTGGACAGTGATCCATGCATTAGTAACCTCAAGACTCTATTATTGCAGTGTGCTCTATGTGGGGCTGGTCCAGAGGTTCCAGCTGATGCAAAATGCTGTGGGCTAGACTGTTGATGGGGGCAGATTACCGCCAGCACATAACTGCAGTGTTCAAAAGTTTACACTGACTGCCCATATACTACTAAGCCATGCTCAAGGTTTTTATATAACTTTACAAGGCCCTTAACAATTTGGGTCCAGGATACCTGCCTAATCCCTTGTATCTCTTCTTAATTACTGAGGTCTTTCGGGGAGTTACTGTTAGTGGTCCCCCGTGGCTTGCATGCATGGCTCATATTCACCAAGAGCCATTGGGTTTAGTATTGTGGGCCCAATTTTATGGCACTTGCTTCCAGATGACATAATGGAATCATAGAATTGGAAGGGGTCTTGAGGGTCATCTCCAACCACCTGCAAAGCAGGAATCTTAACACACAGTCTCCTCATCTGCTTTGAAACTATGCTTAGTTTTGCTAATGTGCTAGCAGTTTTATTGCTGCATCCCTAGGAGGAATGTCATGAAGACTCCCTCCCTCCCTGCTGAACTTCCAGCACCTACTGAAGACATTTTTTGTTTTTGTTCCAGCAGGCATTTTAATTGGAGTTTGATTTTATACTTCTAACCAATATTTACTTTCAGTATTTCATCCTTGTAAACTGTCTGGAGATTACTGTAGTTAAGCAGTATATAAATTATTTTATTTAAACATACATCTGCAGTATTTATATGCCTTGTAAACAACAAATGAAAGATGCCACATACAAAATACTTATTTCTCATTTACCAGGTCTAAGTGGATACCCTTCACGCTTTTCCACTGTATAACCCTGGGGAATATTGTAGAACTCGGGCAACCCACCAAACTGCTTCCAAACAGTGTAATAATTGAGGAATGTTCGCATTGCACTATCTATGTCTCCAATGAGGCTCTGGGAGGAAGAACAGAACCAGAAAAAACCCAGTGAGGTAACAGAAAGAATAGAGCATAGCAGACATAATCAAACCAAGCACAGTGTACAACTAGAACCCTCAAACAGTACTTAATCAGCTTTTAAAAAAGGAAGGGGGGGGGAAGAACCGTAATAGCACAATCAACTATGTACTGAAATGGTGTCTGTAAGAAGACTTGGGATATAAAATAACCATAGGACGGACACCTCAGTGGCAACCAGGTGTTTTTTTTTAAGTCTGGAAAGAAATCTACTAGAAATAACATGTTCAAGTTTAATAGGGCTACTCTGTTTTAGGAAATCGTTCATTTTCATTCCTGGATACTAAAACAGCCTTTGTCAGATTCTCAGCGGAATTACAGTTCACACGGGATCAGAGAGACAACGAAAAGTGGATTATTGCTAACTGTTTTCTTGGCAAGAAAAAGCCACAGCTGGTTTTCTCAGTGCAGATATTTGTCCTCATCTGCTTTAACACTTCTAATTTAAGTACAGGATTATCCAACACAAGCAAAAAGACTGGATTCATGTTATACTGCATTGGACGCCTACTCTGGTGCAGGTTCTCAGTTCTCATAATTCAAATGGAATTATGAAGAACACAAGCAATTAAAAGAGGGATGGAAACTGTGGCCACCAAGTATTGCTTGACCATAGCGTCCAACAACATATGAAGAGCCAAAAGTTCTTTAGCGATCCCCGAGTTAAAACATACCTGTTCTTCATCAGCCCTTACCTGCAAGCCAGGCCAGTAGGCTTCAAGGGACTGAAAAACAGGCATTGAGACTGTTCCTTTATACATCTGAACCCAGAGGTACCAATCATCAAATTTTGTGTAGTTGCTTATAGCTTTGTTGTAGTCTACAGAAAGACAAGTCAAAATGAACGATAAACATTGGAAGAAGAATTTCAGAGAACCTGAAAATGAACTGGCTTTCATATATTCTATTTGCATATATTTCAAAGAACACATTTATCATCGGAATTTCCTTTTATGCTTAACAATGTTAAAAGGATGACAATATGAAAATATTTTAAAAAGGAACTCTGCTCGCAGCACATGAGCTTCTACAGAGCAGTTGCTGTTCAAGGAGGGAAAGAGAAAAAATGGCACATGAGTTATCATTAAAGCAGGGGCAAGGAGCCTCCGGGGCCATGGCCTGGACATGCATCCTAATTTGGCCTGGCACCTGTTCCAATCTGGCTGCAAGACAGTTTCCCCAAACCATGTGCACCTGCCCCACATCTGACAGGGGCAGACAGAGCTGCTGATGCATAATCAGAAGCTTTAAAGTGTGATTCTCCCAATTGTGCTCATCACCACTGAACAAGACCATCACATGTCACTGCCTTAGCCTGAGTCAGATCCTTTGCCCATCTAGCTCAGTTTTGTCCACACTGACTATAAGCAGCTCTCTAGGGCTGCAGAGAAGAGAGATTCCCAAACCCTGGGATCTCTTGCATGCAAAGCAGATGTTATATCCCTGAGCTACAGCCCTTCCCTAATGTGATGAAGGAAGGAAGCCAATGAGCATTGTCCACCATGGCTGGCAATGACTCTCCGAGATGTCAGGTGGAGGTATTTCCTGACCCTACCTGGAGATGTCAGGGATGGAACCAGGGACCTTTGGCATGCAAAGAAGATGCCCTGCCACTGAGCTATGGCCCTTTCTGAACTCACCTAGAAACATTGACATCAGCTCCTCGTCCTGCAGTAGGATGGCTCCTTTAACAAGATACTCAAAATAGGAATCTACTCCGGCTCCAATGCCAGCATCCTGGGCTACCCATTTGGCAGTTACCACATCAACATGATTACCCACCTGAAGAAAGAAAAAAAGCCTCATTTATTAAAAGCTATAGATTGGGATTAGCATAGGTTTACATTTCTATACATTTCAGCAAACAATAGATCCTTGGTTTGTTATCTGTACAAGTTTCCAAAAAGCACAAGGATGTAACAAAAAATCTTAATTTCTGCAGCCCTTCTAACATGTACTTAGTACCAACAATGTGTGCTACTGTACAAATTCTTTGTTATAAAAACCTATGGGTGGTAGTCAACTAATTTTTACTCAGAATAGGCCCATTGAAATTAATGGACATAAGTTAGCTATGTTCATTAACTTCAATGAGTCTACTCTGATTAGGAGAACTAACACAGGACCAGGCATCTTTAACATGTGACATTAATGATTCATTAACACAGCCTTTTAAACCAGAATGCTTATCATGGCATCAACTGTTTTGATCTTTATTTAAAATCCCAGCTGCTTTTCAGTTCCAAGTTCTTGGATTTGCCCAAGAACATACTATAAGCCTAGAACGTAACTGGATTTCCCCAAGAGTGAATTTCATTTCCACATTAAATCCTGTGACAGACACTTTGTGGATCATACCAGTTTTCAGTGAAAAAAATGACCAATGTCTAATGGGTGGTGGAAGGGAGTGGGAGGGTCTGAAGGCACATGAAGCCACCACCTTGCTGAACTTAAGCAGGTCTGAGTCTGGTCAGTGTTTGGATGGGTCATGTATACTCTCTTGAGTTCCATGACAGAAGAGATTCATTTAAGATGATGATGATGATGTGAAATGACCAATGAGGAAATTCGTGAACTGATTTGTATACCTGAGAAAATGTAAGAGCAAATCTTTTTTTTAAAAGATTTGTAAGAATGTGGAGGTAGGAAGTGACTGGTAGCAAGCAATGCAGGTTTCTACAAGTATTGTAACTTCAACAAAGCCGTCTTCTAATATGATCGCCCATCGTATTCATGCAAAAAAGCTCAAGGTATCTGGACCACAAGCTACTGAAAAATGGTGATGATCATCATGCTCATCCTTGATGTAGACAAACAACAGACGTTTGGGAGTAGGATTCAGCTTATACCAGCCTGTGTACATTTATGGTACATGGTGGACCTGGTACTGTTATATTCTTGCAATCAATTGTTTCAGTGGCAGCATTAATTCAACCATACTTTCAACAGAAATCAAACTATGTAGTTGGAAAGTGTGACATGAGGTTTTTCCACTCACCAAGCCAATATCAGAACGATTTTTCCAGAGGGTCTTAAGAGCCTTTCTGGCAACATCCTCAAATATTGGGTCACCTGTAAGATGACTTAATGTAGCAAATTCCACTATAAATGTACCAATTCCAGCAGTACAAGTAATTGGTGTCTCTCCAGGGTTTACTCCGTGTAGTAAGTTCACTGTCCCATATGGCATTCCAGTTGGAGTCTGAAAGGCTTCAAAACAAAACTAGCGTAACTGGGGGCCCAGTGTAGGTAATACAGTTCAAACTGTGGATTCTCCCAAGGTTGGTTCCACAAATACTCCTGCAAGTCCCCTATCAGGTGTGTTTCAAGTTTTAACAGCAAGTCATGTGACAGCCCAGCACAATCTAAACAGTGGGCAAACAAGTCAGGACAACTACTGGGAAGATTGCCTAATTCAATGCATTGAATTCAATGCATGTAGGTTTGCCTGCCTCGTCACCTATAGCGCACAGCTCAATTTGAACAGCAGGTCTGGTAAGCAAGGTATTTACCCATAAGGAATTGTTACCTGCTCCTGGTGAGCAACCCTGATACACTGTCCAATCAAGCTCAACGGGCTTGGCAACCAATAGATTTCCTACGTTTATGACAATAATTTAAAGATTTTCCAAAACACACAACACAAGAACACAGCTGTATACTGAAGAACTACTTTGCTCAAAGAGGTTTCTGTTGTATAGATTGGGATTTATATTCCACTTTAACAGTAACCCATTCACAGGTGAACAAATGCGAATCCTAGTAACCACAAGTTAAAATGATCATCGCTATTCAAATAGACAGCAAAGACTATGTTCTGTTTTAGCTCAGGTGTGCAATGAATGCTTAGTGACAAATACATGTCATATACAGCACTGTAAGTACCTTTCTACTTCCTCAAAGTAAACATTGCATTAGCTGCATTACTTCTCATCTTAGATATTTATCAGAGCCATTACATTATCCACTAGGTAAAGGGACCCCTGTCCGTTAGGTCCAGTCGCGAATGACTTGGGTTGCGGCACTCATCTCACTTTCCTAGCCGAGGGAGCCAGCGTACAGCTTCCGGGTCATGTGGCCAGCATGACTAAGCCACTTCTGGCAAACCAGAGCAGCGCATGGAAACGCCGTTTACCTTCCCATCGGAGTGGCACCTATTTATCTACTTGCACTTTGGCATGCTTTCGAACTGCTAGGTTGGCAGGAGCAGGGACTGAGCAACGGGCGCTCACCCCGTCGCGGGGATTTGAACCGCCGACCTTCTGATTGGCAAGCCCTAAGCTCTGTGGTTTAGACCACAGCGCCACCCGCGTCCCACATTATCTACTACTTAGCCATATTACTATTTTTGCTGCTGTGGTATACTCATCGATAAAAAAAGCAGATACTTGAGTCCATTTTCATTCCTTCAGATTTTAGCAACATTCGGCCCAGTACAGTGTTACCTCGGGTTACATACGCTTCAGGTTACATATGCTTCAGGTTATAGACTCTGCTAACCCAGAAATATTACCTTGGGTTAAGAACTTTGCTTCAGAATGAAAACAGAAATCGTGCTCCGGCGGCGTGGCAGCAGCAGGAGGCCCCATTAGCTAAAGTGGTGCTTCAGGTTAAGAACAGTTTCAGGTTAAGTACGGACCTCCGGAACGAATTAAGTACTTAACCCGAGGTACCACTGTATACATTAGGGCAGCCTTTCCCAACCGTGGGTCCCCAGATGTTGTTGGACTACAACTCCCATCATTCCTAGCTAGCAGGTCTAGTGGTCAAGGATGATGGGAACTGGGTCCAACAATATCTGGGGACCCAAGGTTGGGGAAGGCTACATTTGGAGCATAAATATTTATTTTCGACGCACTTGATATATCCAACTACATCTCTTCTGCTTCTAGCAATTTGCAAGAATTTGTCCCCCTGCAGTTCCTGGTACCCATTACTTATAATCTAGTTTAGCCTATAAGGCAGCAACACAGAAAGGGAGGAAATGAATTCTCAGAGTCTGCAACAGTGCTCACCTGGCAAAAGTTTTCGAGCTGCATCCTCTGCCATCCTCAAGAGGGGCCCAGAGCAGGGCCATCCTGCTTCCACTTCAACACCGGCCTTCTTTGACAACAAGTGAGCAGACAGGAGTCCGCCAACCACTGAAAATGGGAACCCAAAGCTTATTAAAAAAGCTGTCTCAATGGCAAAGGGTGAATATGTTATAATTCATTTGATTTGTATCTTGCTCTTCCTCCCAAAGGAGCCCACAGCAGCAGACATAGCAATGATAAAACAAAACAAAAATCTAAAAACAGTTAAGAACATTATCTCAGCTAGTGATCTCACAGTCTCTTTCAGCCATCAAATGCCTCAGTAAACAGGAATGTTTTTGAAGGCCACCAAGAACGGACAACTGAGGCCAGGCTACTCTGACCTTGGAACAGCTGCACTCCTAGCCACAGAAGCAATATGAGACTCCAGTGACAATCCAGTTGGGATCTGGGAATACTCCCAGGCTACAAGCCTTTTCCTTAAGAAGGGAGTGCAACTCCTTCCAGAACTTGTACACCAAATTCCTGGGCATGGGAACTACCCATCCACAGTACTTCTGTCTTATTTGGAAACAGTCTCAATTTATTGGCCCCCATCTAGTCCACTGCTGCCTCCAAACACCTGTCCAACACCTTCACGGACTCCGATTTCTATGAAATGGAAGGAGAGAGCCGAGTACCATGCTCCAAATCCCCAGATAACAGCTCCCAACAGTTTCACATATATTTTAAATAGTTTAGGAGACAGAATGAACCCTTGTGGGACCCAACAGCCCAAAAGCTAAGCAGTAATCTCCTAGTAATATTTTATGGTAGTGATATTGGAGGCAGGAGTGGAACCACTGTAATACAGTACTTCTAACTCCAACCTCCCTGAGTCACTCCAAAAGAGCACCATGGTCAATGGTGTCAAAAGCCATTGAGAGATCAAGAAGAACCAGCAGAGTTGCATTCCTCCATCACTTTCCCCATGGAGACTGTCAATCAGGGCGACAAGGGTGTTTCAGAGCCAAAACCAAGCTGGAAACCAGACTGGAATGGATCTAGAAAATCCACTTCCTCAAGGCATATCTACAGCCGACTAGCTACCATTCTCTTGATAACCATGCCCAGCCCCTTTATTTGCAATCACAGTTGTCAGAGGCTCAGGAGCAGAAGAGCAGGGGAGAGAGCAAATAGAGAGCGGAGGAGAGGAATCAGAGGGGAGCGTAGGGGAATATGACAGTGACCCGAGAGATTCCATGAGTTTCTCCAGCGAATCAGAAGATTCCCAGAAGGGGGCGCCTATGGTAAGGGCGAGGGGGGTCCCAGGGGGGACGCTCCATAAACAAGGGACCAGAGGGGACTCCCAAGGGAGCAGCGGAGGATCAGGACCAGTTCCCCCACCAGAGCACAGTGGGGGGGAAGAGTCATAGAATCATAGAATCATAGAGTTGGAAGAGACCACAAGGGCCATCGAGTCCAACCCCCTGCCAAGCAGGAGTCACATGAGTCAGGACCAGCTTCTCCTCCAGCGGGGAGAGAAGATGAGTCAGGGGTAACCACGCCCCCATCGGGAAGTGGGGAAACGGAGGGAAGGCCAGGTCCAGCTAGCCTCCCCGAAAGAGGGAGCAGTGACACAAGTGTAACGGTCAGAAGGAAAGTGGGAGGCTGCGCGCGCGCACCAAGTTCAAATGTGGAGGAGCGCGGGACAGCAGAAAACCCGGATTGGGAGCCAGGTCCGAAAGCCCGAAGGAGGGAGGGGGAAGAGTCAGGGGACTCAGCGTCAGAGGAGTCTAGGAGGGCTGAGACTCCGACTAGCAGGAGGACCCAGAGAAGGAAGGAACAGAGGAAGAGGTGGAGTAAGGCTAGAATCTTAAACTGGTGTCAGGGGGGAGGAGATTCAGATGGAACTTCGACGGTCTAAGGTATAGACGTAGCGTTGCGCGCTGCGCGTCTGGAAATGAAACTGAACTTCAATAAAGACTTTTTTACTTGAGGAAGAAGCAGCGTTGGTCTTGTGTGAGCTGGGACCTTGGGCAGCGCTGACAACAGTATATTTAAAAGGAGGAGCAAACAAACTAATTGGACAATCAATTCCTGGCTTAAGGAGTCAGTATATGCAGGAGCTACTTGTGGGTATCACTGAGTTCCTTTGAACAAGCCACGATTCAGCTTTTAACCAGAGATTCGTTTTATGTGCAAAGTCATAAGCTATGCTATGTGGGTTCCAAACCAGCCAGGAACTGGAAATCAAATTTAAACCATGGCCTCACATCCCAGTCTTGTCTGAAAGCCCATTAACCACAGTTTTCAGGTTCACACATAATGAGAAACTAGGGCCAAAAGCTGAATCTTGGCCTGTTATGCTGCTCACGTGAAGGAGTTGCATGCGAGCACGCATGACACTTTCACATCCTGGCTTCTTAACCCAGGATTTGATTGCGCAAATTGGCCAATGTGAAGTGTGCAGAACTGATTTCCTTTTCAGTGGCTACAGAGGAGCCAGCCATTTGGTTAAACTTCTCAGGAGACACACATGAATTGTTCTTATCCCAGCAACATCTTTTCCCTTGATCATTGCAAGGATATACTGTGTAAGTCATGAAATGTTCAACTTAGCGCCTTATTAATGAATACAGAAAAGCATCAGAGCAAAAACTTGCACTAGAATCATCACAAGAATGTTAACAGCAGCCCGGCTGAATAAGATGAAAAGCCCATGTAGCTCAGGTCTCTATTTCTAACAGTTGCCAGCTGACTGCTTCCAGGACCGCTACAGGCAGGGGATAGAAGGCCATAGTTCTCTGTCTGATTTCTCTCTTTAATACAGGGGTGGGGAAGTGGGGACCCTCTAGAAGCTGCAACTCTCATCAGCCCCAGAGAGCAAGGCCAAAGGTCAGGAATAATGAGAACTGGCTTTCAGCAATATCTGGTTAATCCACCCTTGTTCTAATCTGGTATTGTATTGCCTCTGAACAGGGTATTTCTACAACTTTTATTTCCCTCTCCATTTTCCATTCTTCCAACCCCCAGTGCTTTTAATATAATGCCTGCCAATTTAGGATTACACTTTATACCTCTTATGGACTCTGCTCCATGAAAGATTAAGCTATAATAAATTGTCAATCCTTAAAAGGCTGCTACAACTGACTCTTTGTTGTTTTTGCTACAACTGGCTACCCTTCTGAATCCTGTTACTATATTACACACTCATCTTTCCTCTGTGCTGCAACTCTAGACTAATTTGTTATGCAAAATACTTCCAAGACAGGGACCTTTTTGAGTTCCACTCACCTCTGATGTTGGTTTCAAAGACAGAAGCATTTACATCGATATCAAAATTCACACCCTCCTGCAACACGCTGACAACTCTCTGGAATTCAGAGACGTTCCCCAAAATCTGGGAATAAATAAATGTAACTGAAAGCACACAATTCATGAGACTGCAAACATCTAAATTTGGGGGCGGGCAGGATAGAAATCAGTAGGAAAGATATATAATATTACACTGGGGCAATCTAGCTTTGCCCTTGAAGCTTCTTCAAGTTGTTCTAATGAAGAAAATGTGCTAGAACTTGGAATGTTGGCATTGCATCAACAACAGAAGTTGGCCTTGTGTACAGAAGGTCCCAGGTCCCATCCTTAGCATCTCCGGATAGGTCTGGGAGACACTCCCTGCCTGAAACCCTGGAGAACTGCTACCAGTCAGTGTAGACAATACTGAGGTAGATGGACCAGTGAGTCTGAGTTGGTATAAAGCAGCTTTCTATGTTCCTATGGATCAAGTCTGGAATTAGCTGGCATCTATCTGTTGGGAGACAATGGACAATTTTACTTCTACATTTGGGCTGTATCCTGCACTGCACACATGGAGTTCCGGTCTCACACTGTCCTCTTCTCTCTATGTGCACCCCCAAATCTGTTCTGAAAGGTCCCTCAACCCCCTGGAGAAGATTTGGGGAAGCTGCAGGCGAGAAAGAGGAGCATGGTCCATTCCTTATGGAAACATACGTTGTGTAAGTGAAACAACAGTGTTGGATATAACCCTTTGTTTTCAAATTTGTGAATCCATTTTGTGCTTGGAATCCATTTTGTGCTTGGTTTTAGTAATGCTGTCATTTTACTTGTTTGTAAAGAAGTTGAAAGTAGGGAGAAACTGAAAGTATGAGGAACAGAATTTTTTTTCTACCAATATGCCTGAGAATAAGCAGGACCTGAGAAAACCAAGAAAGATGTTACTGACAAACGGTACTTACTAGCAGAGTGTCCAGTGCATCAATCAGTGTGAGAGAAAAACTGAAAAAGAAAGGAAGTCAGTGCTGGTGAGGCAAATGTGGCATCAACCACAAAATACATAGAAAGATGCACATGCTAGCATTTAACCAATGGGCTTCTTCTCTGAAAAACCAAGAGATGGCTGTCCAGTCTCTGTCGGAAAAGATCTAGTGAGGGAGAGCCCACCTCCACTCTAATAGTTAGTTCCATGGCTAAACTGCTCCTACCATTAAGAGGTTTCTCCCACTGTTCTACTGAAATCCATCCTCCTGTAACTTGAGCCCATTACATCAAGTTCTGCAGAGAACTTGGCCTCTTTTATGTGACAGCACTTCAGGTATCGGAACAGTTTCATCATGTGCACCTTAGTCTTTCCTCACTAGGCTAAACAAACCCATTCCAAAGGCAGTGAAAAGGTTAAGTAAATCTATGCTGCTCCAGGACAACTAGCATACGCTGTAACATGGGACCCTCCAGAAGTTAGACTGCAATTCCCATCAGCTTCACTCAGCATGGCAAGTGGGGGACGACAACACCTGCTCTAGTAAACAGGGACATACCCTAAGAAGGTGTTATTTCAAAATTCCACAAGCAACCAGAGAAAGAACATTCAGTCTTCCCAGTACCTTCCCCAAGTGTCCTGCCCATCACATGTCAGAGGGCGCAGTTCATCATATGGGAAGGCGTTTTCCAGGTAATTATCATAAGCATGATAAAACATGGACTTGACTCGCTCTCTAAAGGGAGAAAAAAAAAGACGTTTCAGACTTACAGTGTTACAGAAAAGTGGACAACACCACAGAACAACAACAGCAAAAAAGGTGACCTCTACAAAGGTGAGCATAGCACTGCCAAAATTTTGAAAGGAGTGGATCACACGGGCCCTCAGTAGGTCACCTCAGCAATTCTCTTCCTTCCAACCTTCTTGCTGCCTGCTTGATATACACAGAATGCAGTGGAAAGCAGGAGAAGCAAGGGAAGACAAAAGGGCCTCTGTTCATGTCTTCACACCAAACCAATGTCTTCAAGATTCCCTTATAAATAATTTCCAAAAATCTACTGCACTTTCCCTACTTTCTCAAAGGAAGCACTTCAGGTTTGCAGGATCTACTTCTGGGGGGTTTTTTGCCTCAAGTTTCTTCACAGCTGCTTTTAACCATGACCACAAAGACCTGCATATGTCAAGAGCAGCATGCCCACATATATGGCTATGATATCTTGTTTACTTTTCCATGAAGCCACATCCCTAAGATATTTAAACTAACACATGAATAAAATGACTGTCGTTTCTTAGTTTTCTACTAGGGTAGAACTTGCCATCTAAAGTCTAATCCTCATCCCCTGACTTTTTATTTCTGTTCCATCCTCACTATTAGACAACAAGCACTTTAAAAAAAAGCAAACTGATAAATACAGCTGCATGTTAGTATTAGAGGATTTCCGCCCTCTCCCACCCTCGGTTTTCCACCTGAGAGCAGGGCTGTCACCATCCTTTTTTCTCTCGTTGTCCTTGCGGGAGACTTGATGGCAGGTGAAATTCAACGTGGCCACCCAGAGAGGCACGCCATGGAAAAAGGGGAGGCTTCACCTGTTGAAAATCCGCCTGGCACCACAGAGCCTTTAGAAAAGGGAAGGCAAAGGAGCCCAGGTGACGAGGGAGCAGTGAGCTGCTCTCCCTCCATCAGTCATCCTGGTCCGGGCTCACCTGTAGCGGGCGACGTCGACCTCCTTCCCGGCGGCCGGAGGGGGCTGCCCTAGCGAGTGCAGCACCCACAGCCAGAGCCAGCCCAGCCGGTGCAGGGGCGGCGCCGACAGCAGCATCTAGCAGCCGCGCGCAGCGAGGGCAACCCGGGCACCCTTGCCTCCCTCTCCCCGCTTCCGCGGCCATCAAGCAGCCTCCCTTCCGGGTCACGCCCACTCCGGTAGCCCCGCCCACTCCTCCGAGCGCCAATCAGAACCGCCTGCCTCTCCCGCTCCTGCGGTAGGGATGACGCGAGATGAAAGGGTTGGTGAGCTCGGAGGGCGCCTGCGCAGAAGGGAGTAGGGACGTGTTCTAAACGTCGTGGCCGGTAGAGGCCGCTGCGGTGCGCCGGTTCTGGCTATTGGTTGGTGCTCTTCCTATCGCGGAAGGAAGGGATGGAGAAAGAGGAGAGGGGGAAATAAGGCTGGCTTTCCGAATAGCCCTGTGTTGAATCATTGGAGCATAGAATTATAGTTAGAAGAGACCCCCCCCCCAAAGAGTCATCTAGTCCAATGCAGGAATCTCAGCTAAAGCATCCATTGACAGCTGGCCATCCAACCTCTGCTTCAAAACCTCCTCTCGTGGGAGTCCCCATCCACTGTCGAACAGCTCTGACTGTCCCAAAGTTCTTCCTGATGTTTAGTGTGAATCTCCTTTCTTGCAACTTGAAGCCATTGGTTTGGTGCTATCCTCCTGAGCAGAAGCGTGCTCCATCTTCCATGTGACAGCCGTCTAGATATTTGAAGATGGCTATCAGATATCCTCTGCCACGTCTTTTCCAGGCTAAACATACCCTCTCTAAATATTATTGTTATGTACTGAGTTGAATAGGATCCAAAATGCAGTAGTCTGATTGGTCCTAGAACAATGCAGAAGTATGATTGGTCCGCAGGAGCCACCCAATCCAGCTCCAGGTGGAAGTGAATCCACAACCTGATTGGCCTAAGGAGAATCCCGGAATTAGCCAATCACGTGCAGCCCATTGTGCAAATATTGTATATAAAGCAGATATTGTGGGGGAACCTCCATTCCTCCTCACCACTATGAGCTGAATAAAGGGCATGAAATCCACTCTCAACTCCGAGTATATTTCAATCATGATTGACATTAATTATTTTCACCATGTATTTCAATTGCGTTTTATTACCTATTTTCTCTATGTGCGTTTGTTCATTCATGGTGTTTTACAAAGTATAACAGGACAGGTCTCTTCCCCGAAAGGCTTACAATTTTTTGAATCAAGTCGGAGCAGCAGAGAGAGTAGGTCATGCTGCCCTCGTGTGCCTCAAAATAGGAAGCACAAGTCTCTGCCCATTATTTTCTCCCCTCCGCCTCTTGACTAGTTGGCTTCCTGTCTTGGTCCCAAACGGACTACACATATGTGTATATGTGTGTGTGTGCACGCTCCCCAACTGCCTGCTTCTCAGGCTTGTGATTTGTGTTTTGAATAGATTTTGTCTGTGTGTATGGATGTCGGCATTTGCTTTTTAAAGCATTTTTAATTGGTTTCAAAGAAAGAAAAGGAAAGCTCAGTAAAATTTCCTTCAAAGTGCAGGATTAAAAAGTACAGTATTCATAAAAAATAAAACAATTAAGGAAAAGTGTAAATGGGAACTATAAACATGTGAGCATTACATAAAATCCAATAATTTATAAAGAAAAGCATAAACATTACCACAAATTCCATAAATTCTCTAAACAGGCACCACTGCTCTGCACTCATCATAGGTTTCAGCTTTCCTGTTTGCCTTTCCATCAATGCCACTACTATCATAGATTGTGAAGAAGACATGGGAAGAACATGCTGTAGTGGTGCTGTCGCCTTATTTTTGCCAAGCTGGCCATGGTTGGTGGACAAAAACAGTTTGGCAATGATTCCACTGAGGCATCTTCCAGTGCATCTAGACAGGCTGGCTCAGTGTACTCTTTTGCATCCCAGTTTGGTCTGGCTGAACATCTTTGCCTGAAAGCTGAACAGGAAGGCTTCCTAGAGGCCTCCCACCTGAGGTGGTCAGTCTTCCTGGACAATGAAAAAAACAACAAACCTTGCCTCTGTGGGGTGGATCCCTTTATCAGGTGGTCTGGGGGTGCAGCACTGCTTTCCATTCCACCTTGAGGAGCAGACATGGGATTGTTACATGTCACATGTCTGTTTACATTCCAGCACAGCTTGCTGGGAACTTCCGTTGTGCGTATAGCTTTTGCTTTTCTCTGTCTCTCTGAGGAGAAGAAAGGGAGACAACATGTTTTCTTTGTCCTGGTTTATGTTTAATAAATCTTTAGCTGTTAGTATGTTTCCACAAGCCTCACGCCTGTTCTGTTTGCGCTGTATGCTGTGCTAATATAGCGTGCTCAGGCTTTTGAAGTCTGAGTCACTGATTTACGTTGCACCAGAGATTGGGGGATCGTCACAGCTGGAAGGGCATGATCCAGCTGGGGGCTAGCCAGCTGGCATCTTGACCCCCGAAGGATGCCAACACTATTGGGGGAATTGTGCAGAAAAAACTTGCCTGCCCCCAGTTTTTACCCGCAGCTCTTGGGCTTACTTGTACTTCTGTACAAAGGCTTATACAGCAGGGGCCAGGATAGCTAAAAGATTGTTTCACACCTTAAATACCTAATTGATCACTGTGCTTTGCAGAAGAGGCCTCCTGCAGATACTATCTTATCAAGACTCCCGTTCTGCACAATACAGAACTTGGGCCTTTAGCGTTGCGGCCCCTACCCTTTGGAATTCCCTCCCCTTACATTTAGGCATAATCTCTGTTCTCTTTTCAGCACCCAATGAATACATTTCTCTTTCAACAAGCCTTATAAGTGGACATCTTTTTCCCAGCCTGTGTCTGTACCCGAATCACTTTTAACTGTTTTTATACGGAGAAATGTTTTAAAGTGGTTTTTTATGGTTTGCTTTATGTTTGCAGCTGAATTATTTGTTTTATAATTGTATATTGAATTGTTGTAACCTGCATTGGGACCTTAGGGTAAAGGGCAGGTAAGGAATTAAGTAAACAAATCACCTTATAAATAACGTATTTTTCGCTTGATAAGACGCACCAGACCATAAGACGCACCTAGTTTTTGGAGGAGGAAAACAAGAAAAAAAAATTCTGAATCTCAGAAGCCAGAACAGCAAGAGGGATCGCTGCGCAGCGAAAGCAGCAATCCCTCTTGCTGTTCTGGCTTCTGGGATAGCTGCGCAGCCTGCATTCGCTCTATAAGACACACACACATTTCCCCTTACTTTTTAGGAGGGAAAAAGTGAGTCTTATAGAGCAAAAAATACGGTACTATGCATACAGTTTTTTAAGGGGATTTCCTGTATACATTTGGGTAGCCTGTGTAATTTATAACAACTAACCAACTTGCCATTTTGTTTTTCTATTTTGGTGCTTCAATCCACAATACTATTTAAATATTGTCTGCCATTTTGTGTACAGAAATACTTTCTGTTTCGTTTTGGCACTTTGGCCTCTTGTTGTAGTCCCCCAAATAAGCAGGGCTGCATTAGTATTTCCAGTGCTTTTTTTCTAAAAAAAAAAAATGTTTAGGGGAACTCTCATTTTTCTACTCATATTGAAATACTGCCCCCCAATGAGGCCACACTTAAAATGTTTAGAGTACCCTTGCGTACCCCCAGAAAAAAGCACTGGGTATTTCTAATGTAATTCTGTCAAACACTATAATCTCTGGCATACACTGGCCTCCGGAGAAGATTCCCAAAGTGACGCTTCCATGAAGCGTGTAATATACAGGCTTGTGTGAGTATAGATGGGCACATAGGCAGATCTAGTAACAACTGACTGCTAATGTTTTGCTTCATGGCGCCTTCAGCACTACAAACTATGAATTCTACATTTTAATGATGCTGAGCTACTTAATTTACCTCACTGATTATAATTTAAAATTGCTATAATACTTTTTATGGATTTCAAGGAGAGGGAGAAATAACGTTTTAGAGTCAATTCAACATAGATTATTATTTGCAAATATCGTAAATGATAAAAAGCCCAGAAACTGGTGGCTGGCTAGATAGTCAGAAATGCTTAATCTTAATGTGATACAAGCCAGGTTAAAAAACCCCCCAGCAATTTACCCCTGTGGAGCTTCTTGCAACTGGCATCAGAATTAAACCATGTCACTGCACCTATGAGTGTAAATTAGTCCAGGATTAAACCTGCCACTCATTGCCTGGACCCCCGCCATGATGTTTATTCCTAGCATCATATTGGAATTGGGCCACAGATAGGATTAATTTATTATCAAAATGTATTGCCACCCTTCAAATATGTATAATCAGGACCAAGATATATTCACAAATTGTTCCTCAGTCCTTGCTGTCTCTGTCATCACCCCCTCCTTCTGTTGCCTCTCCATCTCTCCAATGGATTGTAGGCTCCTAGGAACAGGGGGTTATTATTTTACCCCCTGTCGCTGTGTAAAGCACCAGATGTATTGATGGTGCTATACAACTAAATCATAACAGTAAGAATAACATCTTTCTAGCACTGGGAAAAAATTCATGTTAGAGGAAGGAAGGTGATAGCGCTGCCATCTTCTGCAGCCCCATTTGCTGTGTGTCATGCAATATACTTTCCAAATACTGGCTCAGTCTAGTGTTCCCTTTCTGGTAGGCAACCTGACATTTTGCCGTTCTTTCATGTACCCACTCTGTTGTTTAGACGGGAGACATTTAGCCTGCAGCAGCCTTCAAGCCAGGATCTGGTTTCCTGACGGGATGTTTGCCCACTAGGTGACACTGTAGGTTTGTAGACAACGCCGATAGCGCACTGTATTCATGCCAGCTGTCTCTGCAACAAAAAAAGCCACCAAATAATTTGGACATATTGTTCATTTGGTGCAGTTGTAATTTAGGTTTCTAGGACCATTTATCATAAAGCTGTCTGCTTGCTTATTCCATGGCTCAAGGCTGCTTGAGTATATCTCACTGCATTCCTGGGAGTATCAGAGTATTGAAGCTGATTTCTCTAAAAGCTGTCACAGTACATTATTGGAGCACATTTTATTAAAGTTCATTTTCAAGACTTAAATTTAACAGTGTTCTAGACCATTGTCATTTGCCATACACTGGAACAGTAATTTCTCTATCAAAGTCAGTTATTGAATTCTAAAAGTTGACTAAAGTATTTTTGAAACACATGAGGTATGTGACTAGAAAGCCAAATAGCAAGACCAGATACCTTTGAAAGCAAAGGGTATTTTCTTTCAAGCCGGGAATATATTGAGCAGGAGATGCAGAACAGAAGCAGATACTTAAAAGAGGAAATAGAAACAAACATTTTATCAAGCCATGAATGGATTAGATATGGCATATTACATATTTTAAGCTGTAATCTTATACTTACCTGGGAGTAAATCCCACTGAACTCCAACAGGGTTATTTCTGAATAGTCATGTACAGAACTGCATGAGAGAGAAAAATGTCTCTGGTAATATGGAAAGTTTGGTATCAAGAATCTCTCAGCGCCAATCTGGGATTGTCAGTGGCCATATTCTAATTCAGTCTGGAGCGTATGTACTAGAACCCAGGTTTGGGCTGGGCCCTGAAGTTTATATTGATTTATCATATGTATATTCTCTCCTTCTCTCAACAGAGTCCAGGTTGCAAACATCTCTGCAATAAAAATACAATTAAAAATAAAATAATAACATATTTTAAACTGTGAAAAACATCTAAATGCAATGAAACACAACAAAACATATAACCACATGTCTGAATAGGCTTGCCCAAGCGGAAAGCTTTTTTAGCAGATGTCTAAAAGAATACAATGATGGAGCCTGCCTAATGTCAACAGGCAAGCAGAAAGAAGAAGAAGAGTTTGGATTTGATATCCCGCTTTATCACTACCTGAAGGAGTCTCAAAGTGGGTAACATTCTCCTTTCCCTTCCTCCCCCACAACAAACACTCTGTGAGGTGAGTGGGGCTGAGAGACTTCAAAGAAGTGTGACTAGCCCAAGGTCACCCAGCAGCTGCATGTGGAGGAGCGGAGACACAAACCCGGTTCACCAGATTATGAGTCTACCACTCTTAACCACTACACCACACTGGCTCTATAGAAAGTACTGCTCTGTTGACTAAGGAAGGTTCAGGAGGCCAAGACCCTAGTATTTTTTGTCAGGAATAGATAACTTGTAGCCCTCCAAATCTTAATGGACTACAACTCCCATCATTCCTGACCACTAGCCATGCTGGCTGTGATTAGGCTGGTACTGGGTTGAATTTCTATATAACCTTGCTTTCATAAACAAACCACTTCCTTGTTAGGTGTAAGCTGCTGGTGGCAGTTCTCCCCTGCAGGGGTGAGGACTTCTTAAGATGACCTCCCCCCTGTACCTGAATGCTTTGAGGGACTTTATGGCTGGTAAGGTTGGCACTCTTGCTGAAGCCCTGGCCTCAATATGGAATGGTGAGATGGCTGTCAATATGACCCTTTCTGGCACTGTGGAGTCCAAAAGGCATTCTGGTTTACTGGGGAGCTCTGGATGATGAAACAAGCAGGACAATGGCTCAAAAGCATAAGTCTCATAGCAAAGATGACCAAGCACATGTGAGAGCACAAAATCATGCCTATGGTGATGGTAGCTACAACCCATACATTACACACTGATAGAGTATTAAGTAGTGGGTGGACATAGCAGATGCCACAGAGAGTTATCCAAGTACAGTGGTGCCTCGCAAGACGAAATTAATTCGTTCCGCGAGTCTTTTCGTCTTGCGATGTTTTTCGTCTTGCGGAGCACGGTCAGTCGCAACTGCACATCTTCAAGCGGTTTTTTTTAAAAAAGGAAACAAACTCACAAGACGTTTTCGTCTTGTGAAGCAAGCCCATAGGGAAAATTGTCTTGCGAAGCAACTCAAAAAACGAAAAACTCTTTCGTCTTGCGAGTTTTTCATCTTCCGAGGCATTCGTCTTGCGAGGTACCACTGTAGTTCTTTATAAGTAAGCTGGAACTGACTGAACTGAACTGAACAGCAAACAGCTCAGCCGGCCTGCTTTTATAGGCAACCGGCTGTCAACATTGTAACAACAGCAGCCCAGTGTTTACCCTCTAAATTAACTTATGTGGACCTGAGTGAAAACTATATACAGTACACAATACCCCCTGGTGGCCAGGGTGAGAACTTCAATACATAACATAGAGCATGCTCATTTTATTTTACTAGGAGACTTAGGGCTTGCCCTGGTGATCAAAAATGGACTTCTCTCTTACTAAGGCAGCAGTATGCTCTCTTTAAATGGGTTTAGGGAGATGGGAATTACCCAAATGATTCTGAGCAAAATCAAAAATAAAGAACAAGTATTCACAATGCTATAAGCTGCTGTGCTGAAGTACATAAAATACTTAAACATCAAAATGCAGACATGGGAGAATGTGAACAGCTTATTCCCAACAACTATTACCTTTAAACTTAAAGGCTCGAAGAGTCTAAAGAGTTATAAAACACAGACACAGACACACACACACACACACACACGTAAGAGAACGAACTAGAAATTGCCCAAAACAAACTTAATTCGTGTTCTGTTCACTCAGGATTTATGGGAACTAAATACATTTTCAAAAACTAATTTAGGGAACTTCATTAAACCAAACTAGTTCATCCCAATCACTGGAATAGTTGGGCTTTTGAAGAGAGTCATATTTACATTTGCTCTTTCATGTAATCAGAAGAAAACATCATTGGATCTGCATATCCTGCTGTTTGTGTGATATAGATGCATGCATGTGTATGTATCACTTCTTCCCTCACACCTGCAAGTACTTGCATCCTCAGAAAGCCACTCTGAAAGGCACAATGATCATCTGGGACCTGTTTGTAGGAGCATGAGGGACACAAATTTGGGCTGGGATCAATGACACACTCACATTTTACTAAGGTACTGCTTCTCGCAAACTGGGATCAAAGCTATGTACTCCAGCACTGGGGAAGAAAAACACACAGCTTCCAAAGAACTAGATTTTTTTTTAAAAGATTCACAAAATGGTGATGCATTTCTGAAAGAGGAAGGATAAAAATTTATAGTGTTTGAGGGTTTTGTTTAATGGTGAATATGTGAGGGATCATGATGGAGCCTTAAAGAAATTAAGCAGACTTCCCGTGGGCTCCTGGTTGGCCACTCTGAGGAGTACTTGCTAGACTAGAAGGGCCATCCATCAGATTCAGCAGGCCTCTTATTATGTTATGTTCAAATATGCTTTGAGTGAGCTGAAGTAACTTATTCCTGACACTCAACCTTTATGCATTTCCTGAAGGCAGTTTAGGACTCCTTTGCATTTGAACTCCTTTGTTTTTCATTCATGTTGGATCCTTAGATACTGTGCTAAAGGTAAAGGGACCCCTGACCGTTAGGTCCAGTCGCGGATGACTCTGGGGTTGCGGCACTCATCTTGCTTTATTGGCTGAGGGACCGGTGTACAGCTTCCAAGTCATGTGGTCAGCATGACTAAGCCGCTTCTGGCGAACCAGAGCAGTGCACGGAAACGCTGTTTACCTTCCTGCCAGAGCGGTACCTATTTATCTACTTGCATTTTTATGTGCTTTTGAACTGCTAGGTTGGCAGGAGCAGGGACCGAGCAACGGGAGCTCACCCCATCATGGGGATTCGAACTGCCAGCCTTCTGATCAGCAAGCCCTAGGCTCAGTGGTTTAGACTGTGCTAAGTTACATCTATATTGGCCACAAGGGGAGAATCACCCACTTTTGAGCTGTTGGCTGGGCCCTTTAACAGCAGTCCCATCTGCAAAAATAAATAAATTTATATCTAATTATTTTAAATATTTATAGGCTGCCTTTCTGGATAGTGGAGAATAAGTACACAAACACAAAATTAGAAAACACTATTGTACTAAAACTTTCAAAAAACAGAAAAGTAAGCAGTGAAGGGTTAGTTTACTTCCAAATATCCATACATTCCTGTTTATTATGTCTTCAAAGCTTTGTCTAAACCTCTGTGAAAGGACCCAGGAGCAGGCTAGGCTAGGGTGTTTTTTCTGGTCAGTTGGCAACACTGCACTTGTGTCGTAATCATATTCTTCACTACATATTGTCTGGAATGGGCTGGTGGGCTTGTTGTTGGGGGATCGACGTGGCATAGCGTGGCACTTACTCTCAGAGCTAGATGTAATCCAGATGAGACAGGAAAGCATTAACTGAAAGTTATAGCAAATGAAATTTCCGGTCTTTACATAATGATTCTCTTTTGAAGTAACAGGACAGTTCAGGTAGCTGAACAGCCAGCATCTCAACACTGACATTGAATGCAGAGTCATCATCTGCTTGAATAAGGGACCACTTCTGATGGCGTGACACAACAGCATCCTTTATAGAACAGGATCACCAGCCATGAGTCACTGAAAGTCAGATGAAGCTTCCAGACTGTTCCTATCTTTGGGTGGATTTAAATCACATGCCAGAAAATTTAGGTTGCACAATTAAAATGGATTTGGTGCTCTTGCACAACTGGCCCACCCCCTTGTTCCTTCAACCCCACCCAAAACCAGAATTTAAAAAAAATACTTTTTTTAAAATTAAAAAGATTTTCTTGTTTTACAAAAGTGTTTGCAATGTCTCTCTCGTATTCCCTCCCCCATGTAACATTTTTACAAATCAGTTTCATTTGTTGAGACATTGGGAAGAAAAGGGGGAAAGAGGTGGAGGGGGGGAAATGGGTGGGGTTGGGGTTGGGCGAAGGTGTTACTATTTTACTTACTATTTTGCTTATTTTACTATATGTAGGGTTTGGTGTCAGCGTTGCTTGTGCAGGTTCTTTGTTGTTCGCTTGTGTTTTTTTGGTGGTGAGAGAGGTTGGAGTTGGCCTAGGGTGTGCTTGTTCATTTGTGGTTGGCTGTGGTGGTCTTTGTTTTCATGTGTGAGTGGGGTGGGTGGGACTTTTTGAGATAAGGAAAGTGATGGTGAAATGTGCTGGAAAGTGTGGGATAACGCTTGCTTGATGCCATATGATCTAACCTCCCCACAAACAATCCAGAACAGTGCTCAAGGAATAGCTGGCATTATTTAACCTCACTGCAAACTTTGTACAAACAAAACGAGATGAATGCTTAATAAACAGATTGTCTGGAAGCGGCCAAAGTTGCAAACTTTTAGAAGTCCCACTGATTCTATTGGAAGCAATTTATTATACTTGCTTAACCCTGCCATCAAAATCAATGGGTTGTGCAGCCAGAGTCTGTGCATATATATATATATCAAGAAGCGCCGTTGACTTCACCGAGGTCTTACTTCCCAGTCAGTGTGCAGCTTTAAAAATGCATAATTTCTGCTGAATCATGCCTGTTATTGTGCAATCCTATATTATGAGCAAGAAGCCATATGACCTATGGCTTCCTGCTGGAAATATATGATACATGACAAAGGCCTTAATGCAGTAGCATATGCAAACATGGATGCTGAATCTGCTGCTTTCCAGCGGGCATGATACTTCACTAAAATATTTAGGCTATATTGAATTTAAGTGCTTTTTCAGCCATCTTGCTATCCAGCTCAGGCTTTCTTCTCTTACGAATGCACCGCTGATAAAGTAGTGCAAATTTCTCTGAGCAGTGAGAATTGTGGTGAGGATAATATGTAATTATTATATTATCAGCCTTTCGCCTCATGATATTTTTAAGGCAGTGATGACTTGTTTACTATGTGCCATTTATCGTAAGTGGTTTTGTTGCCCTGGTTGCAATTTTGGTGCCCATTAAGATGGAAACTTTATGTAAATCGGGATCATCCATTAATATCTATAATTCATGCTGGAACGGAGGCAATCGCTTGTTATGGGAGGAAACCATAAACAGGAGTTTTATGAGCAGAGAAAAAAAAATCTTGCAAAGGTAGTTCTCTAAAAATAATTTCCCCTAGTAGCCTAACATAAATCCTTAATTTTAGTAGCACACGTAGCAGGATGAAATGATGATTGATTTTTTTCGAAGCATTGTGGGCTGCCACAACAGAGTCTTTGCTATAAAAGACTAGACATTTTCAATTGCTTTTTATAACTTCAGAATTGATTTTATTTGCTTAGCACCTGACTAACGTAACGAAAGAGAAACAAATACAGCCAAATGCCAAGGTAGACAGTTTTTTTTAAAAAAAATAAAAAATGCAGTTTGGGAAATTATGTCAATGTAGATTAAGGGGGGGGGGGCACAGAACATTACACAGCTATTTGTGAACAAATGACAGAGCACCCTACAGTTGCACTGTAAAACCAGGCAGTGTTAGTCTCAACACAGAGAAAAAGCAGACATACAGAAAACAAATTAGAGTATTTAAAACATGGGTAGGCAAACTAAGACCCAGGGGCTAGATCTGGCCCAATCACCTTCTAAATCCGGCCCGTGGACGGTCTGGAAATCAGCATGTTTTTACATGCGTAGAATGTGTCGTTTTATTTAAAATGCATCTCTGGGTTTTTTGTGGAGTCTGCCTGGTGTTTTTACATGAGTAGAATGTGTGCTTTTATTTAAAATGCATCTCTGGATTATTTGTGGGGCATAGGAATTCGTTCATCCCCCCCCAATATAGTCCAGCCCCCCACAAGGTCTGAGGAACAGTGGACCAGCCCCCTGCTGAAAAAGTTTGCTGACCCCTGATTTAAAATGAAGAGAGGTACAGTATAACAGTTAGATGATCAGACTAAGTGGGAAGACCTTGCTCAGCCATGAAGCTCACTGGTCAATCACTCTTGGACTTGCACACACTTGTGTTTACTCTGCATCTAGTACACTCCCAGTGTACTAGAGAAGTGGTGTACAGACACATGAGCCGTAATTCATACCTAGCCTGTTGTTGCCTATGAAATACTGCATTGTCATTATCATTATCATTAGTATTATTACTATTAGAATTTGTATACCATCCTATACCTAGGGGTCCCAGGGCGGTTCACAGAATTAAATCAAGATATAAAACCACAAAAAACATAATACTTTTTTAAAAAAAAAAAACCAATAGCGCCCCCCAAACACATTTTAAAAGGGTATAGGATGTCTGTCAGATCAACCAAAGGCCTGGTTAAAAAGGAACATTTTTGCCTAGTGCCTAAAGGTGTATAATGAAGGTACCAGGCGAACTTCTCTGGGGAGAGCATTCCACAGACTGGGAGCCACTGCAGAGAAGGCCCGTTCTTGTGTTGCCACCCTCCTGACCTCTCGAGGAGGAGGCACATGAAGAAGGGCCTCAGGAGATTATCTCAGGGTCCGGTTAGGATCATATGGAAAGAGATGGTCCTTGAGATATTGCGGTCCTGAGCCATTTCTGATGCACCCCCGTCCCTACCAGCTATGATCCAAATGGGGAAAAAGAAGAACCTAGTTGTCTTTTAGGCTGGCCATGGGTTACACAGCTTCAACCTCGCCTATCTCATAGGATTGTTGTGGGGATAAAAAGAGGGGGAACCCCCTATGCCACCTTAGCACCTTCTGGGTCAGCTATAAAAGTAACTGATAACAACAACAACAACTGAAAGGCTAGGATTCTCTTTGAAATATGCAGCTATAACAGTACGGGCAAATTAATATTTTCTTTCAGATCCCCACCTTTTATTGTAAGGAATTGTTGTTTTCAGCAACTGTTCTAGCGGCAACATTTGAAAAATGCTCTTGCAAGTATTTCAAGAAAACTGCAGAACTTAAGAATGCAAAGAGCTTCTTACTGGGAAGATTTTTCATATCTCAAAAAATGAATTTTTGTGGCTTATGTTTAGTAGTAGGTTCTAGGCAAAAAAAAAAGAAAAAAAAAAAGAGTAAGAAACCAGGGCATGATTTTTTAATTATTTTTTAGTGTAGGCATTTATGATTGTTTCATGGCATGAATGTTGGCTGTAATTCCCTGAGCTGTGAAACTTATGGAAATGAGATTTCATTCTCCTTAGCCTTTATGTTCAGTCTTTCTTCTTATAGGTGTTGCAGCTGTAATCTTCTGTAACCAAGCAGGGCTTAAGGTCTTCAGAGCCCATGAGGATGAGACCTTGTTAAATACCAAGATGAAAAGAAGGGACGACACGGTTCATTTTCTTTGTGCAGAGATTCCACATAATTAAGATTAGGGATGGGGAACCTCTGGCCCTCCAGATATTGTTGGGCTCCAGCTCCCATCATCTCTATCCTGCATGGCCAATATTCAGGAATGATGGGAGGTGTAGTCCTGCAACATCTGGAGGGCCAGAAGTTCCCCGCTCCTAATTCAGACAGATACAAAAAGCTATATGTAAAGTGTACCAAACTTTTGGGCTTGTCTGAAAACTGTTTAAAATAAGTAATAACATAATATGAAATGCCTGTGTTTGTAACAACTTTACTGTTGCAGGTGCACACTAGCTAAACAAGGCCACATTCATACTATATATTAAAAATGTTATGATATCACAATAAGCACTCATGGCTCCTCCCCCCCAAGTATTCTGGGAGTTGTAGTTTGCTAAGGGTACTGAGAGTTGTTAGGAGACCCCATTCCCCTCCCGGAGCTATAATTCCCATGTTTCTATATCAGGGGTCAGCAAACATTTTCAGCAGGGGGCCAGTCCACTGTCCCTCACACCTTGTGGGGGACCGGACTATATTTTGAAAAAAAAAATATATGAACGAATTCCTATACCCCACAAATAACCCAGAGATGCATTTTAAATAAAAGCACACATTCTACTCATTTAAAAACACGCTGATTCCCGGACCATCTGTGGGCCAGATTTAGAAGGTGACTGGGCCAAATCCAGCCCCGGGGCCTTAGTTTGCCTACCCATGACCTGTATACTAGCAGTTATTAAATTTGAAGCCCAAAAGGTTGAGATCATCTGGGTGCACTGGGTGGGAAGCTGGTTCAATGTTGCATTTTGCCAAGAAAGTGCCATGACGGCAGTCTCTGACCAGCCTTACTGTATGGTCAAAGGATGCATAGCGCACTGAGCAAAGCTCCTGTAGGATGGCACTATTAACAGTCCCCCCTTTTGGGTAAGAGAGATTGCGAATTAAACAGAACTCACCAGGGGTCTTCTTTGGCACAATACCCAAAGGCAAGATCTGTACATCCTCTAGAACAGGCTTCTTCAACCTCGGCCCTCCTAATGTTTTTGGCCTACAACTCCCATGATCCCTAGCTAGCGGGACCAGTGGTCAGGAATGATGGGAATTGTAGTCTCAAAACATCTGGAGGGCCGAGGTTGAGGAAGCCTGCTCTAGAAGCCCAGATGTGAAGGGGCCGGCTGCTGCTGCAGCTGCAGCTGCACTCTGGTGTTTCTTCTCTCTGCGCTCCTCTCAGTGGTCATTCCTTTCTCCAAGTGCTGAGGTTGTCTGCAAGGGATTCCCACATGGCAGGGTTGATGTTGCCAACCTTCATGTCATGTTTGCAGACATCTTTGTAATGCAAAGATGGTCTGCCCACAGGCCTGGTGCCTGAAGCCAGCTTGTCCTTGGGGATCCTACCATCTTTCATTCTGTGAACATGACCTATCCAGCAGAGACGTTGCTGATACAGGAGTGGTGAACATGCTGCGAATGTGGGCTTGGGAGAGCACATCTTTCTTTGAGACTCTGTCCTGCCACGTGCTGCCTAAAATCTTCCTGACTCATTGCATGTGGAAGGTGTTGATGCGTCACTCCTGGTGGTTGTAAGTTGCCCACAACTCACTTCCATAACAAGCTCAACACACAAGACTGGTAGACCTTCATCTTGGTATTGGTTATTAATTGTTAGGAGCTTGTCCTACACTCGAATAGGACCCTGGCAGAGACACATGCTCAACTGCCATGTTCTCTCCCTCCTGGTCATTTGTTCGGGAGCTTCAAAAGCTTTCTTCAGCCTGAACATCACAGTGACCGATGCCAACAGACATCAGCACACTTAGGGATCTGCAGAATTTGCGCAGCTTGCGTAACAGACCTCAGCAACTCAGCATTTTGGTTAATCTACTTTATTTACATATAAACACACATGGAGCAACATGGCTCTCTCTAGCATCAGACAGCAAAGAGAAAAAGAACAAAGGACAATAGTCCCACTTCATGGAACACAGTAACACAAACACCCTGTCTCCGTCACTTCCCACTCTGTGAAGCCAAAACATACACCATCATGTGATAGACAAAAATCCCATGACTGCAATCACAGAGCAGGAATTCTAACATTAATATCACATTCTCCCACACCCTTTTGGAGAGGAGAGCCACTGCCATAGCTGCCTTGCTGATCCGCTTGTCCAGCTCACACTAGACTAGTAAGCAAATCTTAAAATTGGTAGGGATAAAATATGCTCTGAATTTTTATTCACTAGGTCAGCATACCCTCCATTTTTCTCTCAGTAACTCTACTAATACCTAGTATTACTTGATTGACTATATAGGAAGACTGTCATATTAAAGGCAATCAGAACATACCTTGTTTGTTTCGGTATGTCCTTTATACTTATTTTTGACAGTTGTAAATAGTACGTTTTCCTGGATGCTGTTGTTTCACAGGTTTTGCTCAGAATAATAATCTGCCCAAAGCAAATAAATGTTATCTTCTAGGAAAATCACTGGGCTACTAAATAATTGTTGATTTTCTGACATGAAGATTGC
This sequence comes from Podarcis raffonei, assembly GCF_027172205.1. Taxonomy (NCBI): domain Eukaryota; kingdom Metazoa; phylum Chordata; class Lepidosauria; order Squamata; family Lacertidae; genus Podarcis; species Podarcis raffonei. The sequence continues at coordinate 69,833,257 of NC_070607.1, forward strand.
TGTGAAAACAGTACAAGTGGGTTTTCTTAAATGCCTGTCTGAGCTGATACATCAGTGGCTCGTTGCAATACAGGGATGTGTGTCCAACCCACAGTTTCTAAGATGAGATTTGTATTAGGTCAATAGTTTGTTATTTTCTTAAAAAACAAGTTAAATGCCATGGCATTGCTGTATCTGGCCCCATGCAATGCTCATCCAGCAGAAAACATGCCACTCCTTTCATATAGGAGAGAGGGAGGGAGTAGCAAAAAGCAGCTGGTAGTCAACAAAAACAAACAAGCCTCTAGGCTTCCCCAATGTGATTTCCTCCAGATGTTGTGGGTTACAATCTGGAGGCTGGCTGGGTGGGGCTGATGGGATTTGGATGGGACTTTTTCTGGGGCTGCACCCTGATTGTGGAATAAAAGTTATTTACTTATTTATATACTGCCAGTTATGATCTGTCTCATGGCAGCGTACGTGTTAAAACACTAAAACAGTAAAACAGTAAAATTGCAATACAATAAATAAAATGGCTTATCATCATGGCAATGTGCGTAGGTGAGCCTGAGGCTCACATACTCCCTGCTCTCCTTTCCATTTCTGCCATGGCTGCAAGAATGAGATCAGAAGCTTTTGGTTCCGTTTCTTTCCCAATTAACCTGTACCTGGAAAGAGTGGGGCAAAAGGTAAGGGTGGGTAAGCCCAGTGCCAGGTGCCAGCAAATCCAACCCCCCCCCCCATGGTAGGCTGCCAGGAATAGATAAACAAGGAGAGTTCTTACTGAAGTCTTTTATTCAATATTCACAAAGAGAGGCTTAGAAAAGCTGCCTCTTGGAGTAATGGCTTTGCTCCAAGTGAAACCGGGCACCCTCCATCTCTCCCGTTATACGTCATCCCTATGGTGGCTGATCTGTGCCTTCTGCCTCTGAGCTCTCTGCTCTCCTACTTTCAATGCCCACGGGGTTATGGGGGGGTGTCTGGCATGCTTTCTAAAGACACTGAGTCTGTCAGCTGTCTCCCCCCTGATGCTGCTGCTTCTTCCTGCTCCTCTCCCATTATTTCCCAGCTTTCCCCCTCTTCAGCCTCTGGGCTATAACCTCCCGCAAACCACTGTTGCAAAGCTAAACTGTCTTCCTCTTCTCTGGAAGGTTCAGGAGGAGGGGGAGGCGGTCTCCATCAATCCTCCTCTGAGGTCCAGTCCCCGACACCCAAGAGTCAGACCATTGATCCATCTAGCTCAGTAGTGTCTAAACTGACTGGTAGCAATTGGCCAGGGTTTCAAACAGGAGCCCTTCCTAGCCCTACCTGGAGATGCTGGGAAATGAACCTGGGACTATGGCAGGTGGTGGATGCTCCTTCATTGGAAGTTTTTAAACAAAGGTTGCATGGCCATCTGCCAGGGATTCTTGAGCTGGGATTCTTGCATTGCAGGGGGTTGGACTAGATGGCCCTTGCTGTCCCTCCAACTCTACAATTCTATGATTCTATGACCTTCTGCAGCAAGGCTCTGCCACTGAGCTACAGACGTTTCCCGACTTGCTCATACTGTAAAGGGCTGATGTTTTTGTTTTTAACCTCTGAATGGTTATAACCATAGGAATAGGCTGAGAGTAAGAAGAAGGTGTTGTTGTTTTCAAAACAACATCAGTGAATATTGCCACAGATTCTCACAAATGTAGCATAGGAAGAACAACATAAGGAGCCATTCTGGCAAATGCAGCCTTCTCCCTGTTTGCTTTTTCGGCTGCTTGCATAACAAATCTAGCAGCGCATGAAAGCCATCCCCCTTATTATAAAATTGTGTTCAATGAGTTCTCCCTAAATATGTCACAGCTCATTTGAGGTTGTTTAGCTTAAAGTGGCTCATCTGAGCATTTTGTTCAGACTGGAGACATTTGCTTTGTTAGTGATAAGGCAAATGAGCCCTCAGTGGTTTCGGAAGCCACGTAAATCCAGTTGTCAATTAATGGATTGCTACTAAACAAAGCTGTCAGTTTGACTGCTTTGACACAGTTTGTACATACCGAGCCAGTGCTGTTGTTTTTCCATGATGTGCATACTGAAAACACCCTTCCCTCCAGTAACAGGGGTGTGTGTGCATTTGTGTTTTAGCCTGCGAGATACTGAAGAAGCAAAATAGCTCAATGAGGTCTCCCGAGGGAAATGGCACTTGCACCTGCAATATGTTGTACATTTAGGAGACATAACAAGGGACCTTTAGGAGTCACATTAATTAAATTTTATTTAGTTTGCTCAGCTTAGAGCTTAATTAAATCGCATCATCTGGAATAGAACACTGCATTGTAATTAAGCACTAAGATACTAATGATGAACTACAATAATAACTGTTCACTCTTAATCAGTGCACAGTTTAAAGGGAATTTTCTGAACCTGTCCCTTTTGTATTTTTCCTAACTCTTTCACAGCAAGGTGCTCTGTGCTATCTGAAGCACTCCACTGGAATTGGAGTAGGGATCAGAGGCAGGGCTAAGAACATAAGAAGGGCCCTTCAGGATCAGGCCAGTGACCCATCTAGTTCATCATCCTGCTGTCACAGTGGCCAAGCAGATGCTCATAAGCAGGACCTGAGCACAATAGCTCTCTCTCCTTGTCCTTTCCAGCAACTGGTATTCAGAATCATACTGCCTCTGTCAGTGAAGGTAGAGCATAGCCACCGTACTAGTAGTCATTGATACCCTCATCCTTCTTGAAGTAATCTTCACCTCCTTTAAAGCCTTCAAAACTGGTGGCCATCAATACATCCTGTGAGAGTGAACTCCGTAATTTAACTATGCACTTGTATATGTACTGCATTCTGTCTTTCCCAAATCTTCCAACATTATTACTGAGTTCTAGTAATAATAACAAAATTTTATTTATATCCCGCCCTACCCAGCTGAAGCCGGGCTCAGAGCAGCTAACAACAGTACAATAATACAGCATTCTAAAATCAATTCATTATAAAATCAGTTCAAATCAAATTGATGGCAACCATTGGGCTAGAGTTCTGTGAAGAATTACCAAAGGAGGGGGTTAGGCTGTTCCTTGGCCAAAGGCCTAGTGGAACAGCTCTGTCTTGCAGGCCCTGCGGAAAGATGTCAAGTCCTGCAGGGCCCTAGACTCTTGAGACAGAGCGTTCCACCAGTTTGGAGCTACAGCCGAAAAAGCCCTGGCTCTGGTTGAGGCCAGCCTAACCTCTCTGTGGCCTGGGACCTCCAAGATGTTTTTGTTTGAAGAGCGTAAGGAGAGGCGGTCCCGTAGGTACGAGGGTCCTAGGCCGTATAGGGCTTTAAATGTTAAAATCAGTATTTATTTATTTATCAGTATTTTCTCCCTCTCTCATGAGGGAGAAAACTTTTAGCAATTTTGGGGAGTTGCCAATTGCTCATTACTCAGCTGCTTCTGAGATGGTGGTAGTTGTAGTGGAGTAGACTCTGAACCTCTGAAAACCTTGGGTGCACCTATTCAGAAAGCAGTGGAGATAGCAAAGTCACTTTGTGCATGTGGCAACTGTTTATAGCTAGGAAATGAGAGCTGCTGACCCTAATAGTTGACATGCATTCATAGTCTAATGGTGATTTCATTTTTTACAGAACAGGTTGGTTGGATTTGCAGTAGTAAAGGAAATGAACGCTTTATCTTTATATCTTTCTTTAAAGATGAGGAACAAATTTTGTTTCAGGGCTAATATAATTTCTTATTAGAATTCACAAAGTTCTTTTTCAAGAGAAACATACACATTTGAACACACACAAACACACACGAGTTTGGCTATGGGCTGCACATAAACCGCTGGAAATTTTCATGCCATGCTTAATCTCTTGGGTTGTGGACAATGTTCCTGCCTTTTCACCCTGACAAGATCTAGGGCTTGGGTTTAAATCCTGGGTTCCTGGATCCAGACTAAATCATTTCTCCATGTAGTAGTAGCACATGTGAGTAGATACATGTGGGAAAAACAATACAGAGGTGGCAATGTGTTTGGTGATAATATCAAAAGTCACACATGTTTGAAGACTACAAGGTTTGTTTAAGCTCTATAAAGGTAAAGGGACCCCTGACCATTAGGTCCAGTCGCAGACGACTCTGGGGTTGCGGCGCTCATCTCACTTTATTGGCTGAGGGAGCTGGCGTACAGCTTCCGGGTCATGTTGCCAGCATGACTAAGCCGCTTCTGGCGAACCAGAGCAGCGCACGGAAATGCCGTTTACCTTCCCGCTGGAGTGGTACCTATTTATCTACTTGCACTTTGATGTGCTTTCGAACTGCTAGTTGGCAGGAGCTGGGACCAAGCAATGGGAGCTCACCCTGTCGCGGGAATTCAAACCGCCGACCTTCTAATCAGCAAGTCCTAAGAAATAAATAAGAAGGGCGTGATCCAACCAATGTTAATAGCATTTAAGGTGTCAATGTTACATTAACTTATCATATTTTAGGAACTGAAATAAATGCTTTTTCAGATTGTGCATAGTTGACCTACGGAACTTGCTCCTACAGGAGGCAGTGATGGCCACCAACTTGGAAGACTTTAAAAAGAATTAGACAAATTCATGGAAGATAACACTATCAGTGATTACTAGCCATGATGGCTATGCTTTGCCTCCACACTCAGAGGCAGTCATGCTTCAGAATTCCAGTTGTTGGAAACCACAGTGTGCCAGAGCTCTTGTGCCTGGGTCCTGCTTGCTAGTTTCCCACAGACATCCAGGTGATCACTGTGAGAAGAGGATACTGGGCTAGATGGGCAATTGACCTGATCCAGCAAACTCTTCTCAAATTCTAATGTACTTGAAAATAAGGCCCATTGAATTCAATGGAGCTTGCTTCTGAGCAGACATATACAGGATTGTGCAATAAGTTGTAAATATTTCAGTGGGGAAGCTAAACATCAGTGTATCCCACTCCCACTGAAATCAATGGGATTTCAAGGTGTTTAATGCTGTCTGAATTATGCTCCCGGTTGGATTGTATACTTCTGCTTAGGGCTGTCCCTACCGATAGGGAAAATGAGGTAGCTGCCTCAGGCGATGGATGCTAAGGGGCAGGGAGCTGTGTGTGCCATGCAGCCACTAAGCTACCGATAGCTTGCTGCCCTTTCGCCAGTGCTGAAGTTAACTTTAACTGCCAGACTGGTCAGCTTTTGTATCTGGATTAGGGGAAGTGTCATCATGTCCTTTGCCTCAGGCAGCAAATTGTCTTGGATCAGCCCTGCTTCTGCTTTACCGTGATAGAAAGAGAAGACGTCAAAAGTTCAAAAGGCATTCTTGCCTAGCATCCAAAAATAGTGCTTTATAGCTTCCGTTTCACAGTGACAGGACAACTAAACGTGAAAGGATCACAAAGAGACACCAGAAAAGTTACCACAGGGATTGAAGATTATAGGGATTGTAATTAAGTGTATAGCAACTCTGCTGTATGGACCTATTTATTGGCTATATAGCTGCCCAGAAAGGTTGGGCTACCCAATTCATTTTTCAAAAATGTCTTGTAACCATACTATTTGAGATCAGCTTGATGCTTTTAGAAACACACTTGTGTGATAACAGCAAAATAAAAGCAGAGCCACTCTTTGGAAGAAAATGGACCTCTGTCTTTCTTGTGGATCAATGGCAAGGGTGGCTTTTTCGGTTTTGAAGTGTCTCATCTATATTTGATGAGGGGAATTTGAATTGCATGCTTATTTTAGCTAAAAGCACTGTGCTTTCAGCTGGCTGTAGATTCAGGAGAAACAAGAGCTCCTTACAATGCAAAGACAGTTAGAAGTACACTTAGTTTTGATTATTGAGGGTTGTACTGGTAGCCTGAATTCAATAATAGCCTCACAAAACAAGGCTAATGGTTGAATCAACGCAGCCATTTAGGCACAATTTCCCCCTCTGTCTGCAATTACCACCACAGACAGAAAACTGAGGCAATGAGGTCACAAGGGTATATCTGTCAATATCAGTTACTTATTTTTCCAGTCATAAGTTCAGTTCTTCACATTTCCACATCAGTTTGCCATTTTTGAAAAAAAAAATCTTGTTGAAAATTTATAAGCAATTTAGTGCAGATATACATGTCTTTGTATGCACTTTTTCCTTAATATACAAATTTGGGGGACGCAGAGATGGATCTTCCACTACAGGCTCCTATTCTTTCGTAGCATTCCATCTGGAAATATGTAAGCTATAACAGCAGCAGTGATGTTAAGTCCAGCATAATTTGGTTAGAGGGCCTATGACACTAGTGGCTTCGATTTGCATGGCGCACGGTAGCACAGTGAGGAAAAGACGCGTATTCAGACTCAATTGTATGGCTCCCTAGTATATAACCCCACAATCTAATGACCTGTTATTGTGTCTTCCTAGAAGGCCATTTGTGCCACTGGAGCATTTAAGTAGTGCTAATTGCTTGTTGTTTATAAGGCAATTAAATGATTATCAGTGTGCATTCATTTATCCTCTTGGGCTGCGAAAGGAAATGGTAACAATTTAGTGAGCTTAGTTTAGAAAAATGAGTAGTATTTCAGCAATTTCTGGGACAACCATGAGCTTAAATTGACTGAATCACAGTGCTTAGGACCTTACAGAATCAAGAGGGTGTCTGCCGCTTTGCTGCTTGTCTTGGGGGACAGAGAGAGAGACAAAATTTTAACTGAGGACACAGAAGATTCTTCATCCATGGTTTGATCCCAGCTTTGCAACATGCCTTACACAAACACATTTCAGCAAGTTAAATTTTGATTTGGATGTCAGACTTCCTCCCTCCCAAGTCTGCATAAATCTTTAAAAAAACAAACAAACTCAAAGTGACTTACATGTTTATATGTATCTACTTTGTCCTTCACCTTATTTATTTTTAATTTCAAATATTTAGAAATAGTTGCCAATAGTTGGGTGAGAGGTATGTTGTAGATGGCATAGACACAAACCAATAGGTTCCTTCCACAGCTCATTTTTTCTGGCTCATAAATAACTGTTAAAAACTTGTTAAACCAAGTGTCAGATCTTACTCTGGGAAGAGAAAAAGGTACATTTTTTTTTGAATGCAAACCTTGCTCTTAAAATACTACACCTGTCTTCACTTACACTTTTATGCTATTTTCATGACAGTTTGCTCAAGAATAAGCTGTTATGGGCATACCTTGAACTTTATAAATCTATAAATATAGCAACATCATCAACAAGTTGTTGGACTCTAACTTCCATCAGCCCCAGCTTGCATGGTCAATGGTCAGGGATGATGGGACTTGTGGTCCAACAACATCTGGGCAGCTTTACCTCTGGGTTCTTCACCACTGCTGAAGAGCCAAGATGCTCTTGAGATTAATCTAAAAAATCTGAAAAACAGTTGTGCCACTCCAGTCTGATCAGTTTCCACAAAATTGATAGATGCTTGCAGGCTTCCCATAGGCATCTACTGGGCCACTGTGAAAACAGGAAGCTGGACTAGATGGGTGTCTGGCCTAATCCAGGAGGGCTTTTCTTAAATTATTATGAGACTCAGGGCACAACACCTGTGGCCCTGTTGCTCTAGGGCACCCCCAACACACCTGGTTAGGACTCCAAGAATGAGACAGTGCCTAAGTTCCCTGAAGAAATGTTCACTTTTCCCTCCCCTAAATCCTAGATGTTGAATGACTTACAAAGCCCAGCAAATATACTCAGCTGACATAGTATACTTGGTGTATAATGTTTCCAACTATTTTGGCGCAGAAATCACACATCACTGCCTATGGCCATAAAACAAGTCCACAAACTGCTTTTAATAGATTTCAAAGATATAGTGAGATGTGATCCTGACCTGTCTTGGTGCAGTCCCATGATTGACTCTGACAACAGGATGGCTTGTAATATTATTTCCTTTTCTGCATGGTCATTATTTTTCTGTGGTTTCTCCATGAAGGCAAGAGCCTCTCCATGATGAGGAATGGGGCTGCCTCCGACGGAGACAAATGGAAAAGCTCTCTCCCTAGCGACGAAGAGCAGATGAAAGCCATCAGATCATTTCCTTCTACATATTCAATTCCGTTTTTTCATACTACTGTTGTCAACAGGAGAGTTGGATTCCAATTATCTGATTCAAGTGTTTCCAGTGAACTGTCATACACAGAAGCTAACAGCAGAATAACCTAGTTTTGTTCATGAACCAGTGAACAATAAAAAGATGAATGTTTTGCTTAGCTCGCCCTTTCCTGCAAGGTGGCAAGTACAGGGCAGCCATTCCAGGATTTTCTTCAGAGGAGAGAGCAATGTGCTTTAGTTTATCTGAGAATCTGTTTCTTATTGCACATTGATGTGTTCTGAAAGAATTACAGGGAAGCAGCAATCAGCCTGTGTACAACACACTATTCCCTAAGCAGAATCATTGTCAGTTCCCAGAATCCAATGAGCTAAGAGCACACTTCGGTGCTTATAATATACCACCATTTTAAGCTCAGACCACAGTTCTCCCCATTGCAGACCCACATTTGCTTGATCCCCTAGGAACCTTGTTAATCTCATGTTTAGATGAGCCAAGACTATTGGATGGTAGTCCAATGTGGTCTAGTGCCTGGGGCTGGATCAAGGTTGTCTGACATTCTTTTGCTGCCCTCAACATCTTTTTGTATGCAGGGATCAAGAAGATGGCAGAGACAGCTGTGTTCCTTCCTCAGCATTTCTCCCCACTGTGGTCCCCACCTGCTGAACAAAGACAAGGAGACACATTTTCCCCTCCTTCGTATCTTATTGCCTCAGAGCAGCTGACCAAGCCAGGTATCCTCCAGCTATTTTCTGCACCCCAACTTTCATCAGCCTGCATCATTAGTGGTGTGGGATGATGAGAGTTGCGGTCCAAAACATCTGGAGGATACTAGGTTGGGGGAGGCTGCCTCCAGGGGCTGGATTGGCCATTTAGGTTCCCTCCTGTAGAAATTTCCCAATGTAGTCAAGAATTATTTAAATTATAGATATTTTATTTTGTTCTTTGGGGGCTCCGTGTCTCACAAAGGAGCGAGCCCCATTCAAGATAGCAGGTGGAATTCAACATCACACTATGACAAACGTTCTGTCTGCAAACATTGCAGCTCATCAGATGGAACAATTCTTCTCCTCACCCCTTGTGCTGTTCTGGGGTTTTCCTGACTACCCCACTTCCAATGGGGGGGGGAGGTGTTGTACAGGGCGAGGAGAGGCCCTGTTGTGGAGGTGGAAATCTCTGTGTAGGACTTCTGCTGATGAGGCTCCTTAGGTGAACTCCTTAGATATGCAGAGGATTGCCTGCAAAGATACATCTTTTGTTCATTTTGAACCAAAGCATGGCCAGCTTCTTTTTTAGTAGGGCTCTTGTGCATGAGGTGTATGATATGCAGAAACAAAAACCACCAGGGCAATTTTCCTGGTATGGAAATGCGTTGATGAGATGATGTGCCTGCTGGGTTTGTTGTTGTTGTGTTTTTTTTTTAAAAAATCTGCCACTCAGTATTAAAAAAGGCACAAAACTGGTGCCCCAGTTGAAATGTGTGTTGGAATGGTGCAGCATCACTGAATGCATGAAGGTATCTCAGAGCAGTGGCAACAGGATGAATTTGTGGGGCCAAACAGAGATGGAAAGGGTGTGTATCCTTACAGGAGGTTTGTTTGTAAATTGCACACAAAACAGAGTTTCCTGTACTAAAGCCAACAATGACTTTTATCTAACCACTAGAGGTCATAGCATACCCTAAATAAAGAGATCTTAATAAATACACTAATTAATGATGTACACTCAGACATCAATAGTATGTACTTTGTCTCGGGTAGGGTGAATCCCTGTCCTTTATTTCACTAATTTGTCCTCTATAATGGCCTTTCCCCTTTATTTAAATCTTTTATATCAGTGATGAATAAATAAGGTAAAGGTAAATTATACCTTCGCCAAACAGCTACTAACAGCAAAATCTTATGCATGTTTCTGCAGAAGGAAGTCCTACTATCCTCAGTGGGTCTTTCTCCCCAGTACAGCCTAAGTAATGTTGATACAACTTGGTTTCCAGGGTAGTGTTGGGTGTAAAAACAAGCCTAATCCAAGCGGAGGTGAGAGCTGAGGATGTGGAAAGGGACCATGGGAAGAGCGTCGTTGGAGAAGATGCACCTGCCTCCTCTTTCACCGCTGTGGAATGGACAACCTTAGCCGCAACTTGGCAGCCCAAAGGGAAGGAGTTGGTATATTTCTTCTGTCTCTTCTTCTGTCTCCTTGGCTCATATAGAGCAAATTAGAACATATATTCTACAGACAAAGGCATCCAGAGCAAAATAAAACTCAGTTTCCAGAATGATTCAGAAGCCCTTGAAAGAGGCCGCAAAGTAGCTGCAGGGCACATGTTTTGCAGGTATTGGGTCTGAGCATCAATCCCTTGCATCTCCAGGTCTTTTTAAAAGGGATTCTGTGTGGCTGGTTAGGTATAAGGCAGAGAGCCAGTGTGGTGTAGTGGTTAAGAGCGGTAGTCACGTAATCTGGGTAACCGGGTTCGCGTCTCTGCTCCTCCACATGCAGCTGCTGGGTGACCTTGGGCCAGTCATACTTCTTTGAAGTCTCTCAGCCCCACTCACCTCACAGAGTGTTTGTTGTGGGGGAGGAAGGGAAAGGAGAATGTTAGCCGCTTTGAGACTCCTTAAAGGGAGTGAAAGGCGGGATATCAAATCCAAACTCTTCCTCCTCTTCTTCTTCTTCTTCTTCTTCTTCTTCTTCTTCTTCTTCTTCTTCACATGTTTATAGAATAGACTGCTTATAAGATATGTTATTTGAGTGTATAAAAAGCCATGGAATAAACGCAACAACAGTCTACTAAAAATGTCTCATACATTTGGGTCCTGAAGGGGAAGGTTGGCGGGCTTCTCAGAGGGTCCAAACCCTCAGCCAGTGCCCCACCTGACCCCTCCTTGGTGCTGGGCTTGATTGGAGAAATGAGACTGGAGGCACAATGGGTTTAGGCACAGTCTCTGGGGTGACCTGGTGGCCCTCAACAAAAGGCAACGGAAACTACATTTGTGGTTAAGTCTTTTACGTTGTTATTGTGCCTTGGGCTTCATGTTTTTGATTAAGAGATTCTAATGGGAGAAAATCTCTGCACAAAGATTTAATAGTATTTTAAGTGCCACGAGATTCTAAAAGGATTTTAAAATTTGGTTCCTCAAAATGTAGACATTTATATTAATGATCTTAATTGAAATAATTAATTCAGCTGAAAGAATTTAAATTCAGTACTTGTAATTTTGCCTCCCCCTCAGCTCCCCCTTTGTTACTTTCCACAAGGGAAAAACATAACTTGTAAATCTGTAATTTAATAATATTAAAGGTTTTCTTGTGTTTGTGTTTAAAGATATATGGAAGTTTCAGAAGCTGCAAGTATGCAAGGCAGAGAATAATGTCAACAATGCCCTCTTCAAGCACGTCCATCTCAGTTCCTCAGTCTTCCATCCCATAATATTAAAAACACTCAGGGGGTGATGGACGCTAAAAAAGAGTAGTGAGTTATTCTAATTGCTAAGCATCTCTAGGATCAGCTGCCAAATGGAATCAAGCTTCCCTGGAGTGCCTCTTCTACTATAAATAATTCTTTCCTTATTGGCCAGATCTAATAAATCCTACATCCATTGCTTCACTGTGGGGAGGGCTTAAAGTCCCCTGTACAGTACTTAACAACAACACACTTGGGCTCCAACACCACCCTGGCAGGTGAACATCATCTGTGAAGACTTCCCAGTAATGGATTTTTTCTCTTTAAGGTATGGGCATTTTGGCATTATTTTAGTGGAATCTTAAGTGTCTTGGATACACATACAGCTCCACCTTCTGTAAGCAACAACTGTTTGAGGAGCAATAAATATGTTGATACTGAAAGCAATCTTGAAGACTTGGGTTGCAATCCACGCACAGTTACCAGGGGCGGAGACAGGTAAGCCCCTTTGAAATGGGTGTTTCAGTGTGTTAAATGAGAACAGGTATAGCAGATTTGCATCTCTCTCTCACACACAAAATCCTGTGGCTTCTCAGTGTTTTCGGTAGACATGTTCAGCCACTGTGAGGCTTAGACACTTAACTAACTGTACTGGATGTCTCTTTTGAGTATGCTGAGATGTAAGTGGGCACTGAATAGATCAAGAATGGGGAGCCTGTGGCCTTTCAGATGTTCTTGAACTTCAATCAACCCCAGCCAGCACGGTCAGGGATGATGGGAGCTGCGTTCTAACAACATCTGGAGGGCTACAGGTATTCATCAGTGTGACAGACCAAGAGATGAACTTAAATGGAGTCTATATTGTGGCTTAATAGCACACTATTAATAGCACACTCCTTTGTGTCCCGCCTTTTCTGTGGACACTGTATTCTCCAGTCAACGATTTGGGGATACGGTGGAATTGTAGTCTAGCTGTCATACAAATGGAACTTCTTACAGTCACGTGATCTGGTTCTGTCATGAAGTTGGAGCTACCTAGCAATAAAGGCTTCCATAGTAACCGAACACACAATCAGACATGCTTGAGGCAGTACATACAACCTCCCCCAACCCTGCAAAGAGATACAACATTAAAGCATGGTTTGTCTTCCTTTGTCTTGCAACTGAAACTGTGAGTGAATGTGTTTATTACATATTGATCAATATTTTGTAAAGTGATTGGAAATCTATTGTTGGGTGCGGGGAAAGACTGAATCTGTGGAATGTTAACTTACCAACCCAGCTAAGATTATAAATGTGAACATACCTCTTTACTAGGTTAACCTGATGGGGCTTAAGCTTTGATTTATTTTAACTGAGGTATAGTCAAAAGCAAGAAAATCCTGTGTTATCTAGCTTCCAAGTTCCAGTTTCATACTTCTGAGAGTGCCAAATCTAAAGGGTTAAACTTCATGTATGGCATCCGTGCCAAGCTGCAGAAATTCAGAAAAAAACCCAGCCTGTGAAATTCGTGCTCTGTACTATGTAAAAAAAGAAAAAGAAAGAAAACCCATGAAATATATTTCATCTCTCATTTCGAAATTGCATTTGACATCTAAGTTAAATAAAATGTTCCTGAGGTCATTAAAACTCAGAAATAGTACAAGACTTAGGTTTACCATACTTTCAGAATGAATCAAGTTTCTGAACTTGTTTTAATCTCCATATAATTGCTTTTCTGTATATGCTAACCTTTAGAAAATGAGTTTAATAATTAGTCATCTCAGGCTAGTTAAAAGCAACATCCTGCCCTTAGTACAGTTTTATTTTCAACAAGAAATTGATGCCAAAGTAAATCCTTCACCGTGGATGGAAACTTAGCTGCAGGCCACACATACATTATGGATACTTCGATACCTCACAAAATCAGCTCCACAGAAATACTTTTCTCCTGCCCAATTCGTGACCTGGGGAAGCTGCTAATTGTGGAGCAATTGCCAGTCATATGTGTGAATGATTTTTTTAAAAAATTAAGTATATAAATAAGATAACCCATTGCTCTAAGATAACCCATTGTGATTGCCCACTTATTACTAATCATACAGTTCCTTATATCTTTATTGTGGGGCAACTGTGTCTTGGTGGCCTAGGATACCGCATATCAGATGGCTTTGGGCCTGAATTGGGTAGTGGGAATCCTGGCTATGGTTTCCACTGCCTGCCTATAGCAGGGGTAGGGAAATTCAGACTCAGAGGCCTCGCTGGCCCTGCTCTGCCTCCACATTTATCTCTCCCACCCACATCCTCAGTCCTATTAAGAGTCCACTGGAGGGCATGATGGCAATACCAGCTACAGGAAGTGGTGTTACAGCTTGGGAAGAAGAGTAGGGTCCAGTGGCAGCTTCTTGGTGCTGCCGGGCCTGAAACAAATGGATTTGGCCACTTACTTGCTTTTCCTTTCTGAAGTAAATGAATGAACAATTGCACAATGCATAGATCAGAAAATCAATTGCATATTTGAAGGAGGAAAATGCCCTGCATAGTGGCTCATTTATGCTTTCTGCTCAACAGCCACATGGTTTCAAGACACACCCAAAGATATTATGGGGGAAGATTGTTGCTTCTGCAAAGAAACAAAACATTGTTCTAGAAACTGCTACTCTCCTTTTCCCCTTCTGTAACAAACAGTGAATTCCTTGATAGAATTTTCTTCTCCCACGTGACTAGTAATGCTTCCAGGTGGGCGTTTATTATGGGAAAAGTGTTTTGAAGCCATGCAGGTTTTTCGTGGCATCCACACGACAACCTTGGGATCAAAATGTCAGCCTGAATCCCCCCCCCATTTAATCTGGATTTACCCTTCCCACGGAAAACCTGACATTAAAAAATTTGTTGCCAATGACCTGTTTGCAATATTAAGCTCTTGTCTGGAAGCACCCTTGGTGATCTTCTCTGATCAGGATGCAGGCTCCCCAGGTCTGTCTTTGTCAAGCCTATCTATATTAAAATCTCATCTCATTTATATCTGCCGGTTGCCATTTCACTATCTGTTTGTCCCTTCTTCTTGTTTTTATTAGCTCTCCTAGTTCATTATGTTTGGAATTCACTCTGAGCAGGGCTCTATTGCTGTCTGTTCTCAGCAGCGGTGGGGAAAAACAACACAGAAAACAGCTGTTAGGTGCACATTGGATTGGGAAGAATCTGAAACTGAAGTGGGGTGCCTGGGAGAGATTCCAAGCTTGTCCACAGTAAAGCAGATTCTCTATGAGGTGGCATGAGTCAAAGCAGGGGCACCTGAAGTATCTGATTGATAGATAGATTTCATTTCTGCCCCACCTTTTCATCCAAGGAGCTCAAGGTTACACACATGGTTCTCCCCCATCTCTTTTAATCCCCACAACAGCCCTGTGAGGTACGTTTGGCTAATAGGCAGTGCCTGGCCCAAAGCGTGCTTCTTCACATGGTAGTGGGTACAGTTCATTTACTTCACTTACTTCAAAATGTAGTAAGCCAACTTTACTGTAGGATCCTTAGAACTCTGTCCCAAAGTCCTTTTCTACTGGCAACCTAAATGTGAGGCACCATAACTGAGAATGCCTTCTTGCCATTCACCACCTGTAATGGCATAAAGTCGATCACACCTGCACCCAGATCATTTAAGGGCATATATTCCGGATGGAATTGAGCATCTGTTTCTTGTCCTGGAATAGATGGCTGAACAGTCTGTAAGTTTGAGGAAACAGAAGAACACTGCTAGTTGTTGTTCATTCTTTTTTGAATTTGCCAGATTGTTTAAATAAAAAATAAATATTTGTTATTTGAGAGAGTTGTAGATGGTCCAGTTTAGTATAAAACACAGCTGCTAGGTTACAAATGGAAATTTCTGAGAATAGTCCAAGCTAGAGGTCACCAGGGCATGAATAACTGTGGCTAAACTTTCTCTGCTCAGGACTGGCTGCAACTGGTGCACCAGCCTCAAGTGTTTGTTGGAAGGTGCTGCATTCTTCTTTAGGTTACTAACAGTGTGCTGCATCTGTCAACACCTGAAGACTTTCAGCCTGATCCTTCAGAGGGAATGTATGCAACCCCATCCATAACAGGTTGAACACCCACCCACAGTCAGATGAACCACCTACCAACACTATCTCCATCTTACTTGGATTGAGCATCAGTTTAAAAAGGTAAAGGGTCCAGTCGTGATCGACTCTGGGGTTGCGACGCTCATCTCACTTTATTGGCCAAGGGAGCTGGGTCCAGCTTCCGGGTCATGTGGCCAGCATGACTAAGCCGCTTCTGGCGAACCAGAACAGCGCACGGAAATGCCGTTTACCTTCCCGCTGGAGTGGTACCTATTTATCTACTTGCACTTTGACGTGCTTTCAAACTGCTAGGTTGGCAGGAGCAGGGACTGAGCAACGGGAGCTCACCCTGTTGCGGGGATTCGAACCGCCGACCTTCTGATCGGCAAGTCCTAGGCTCTGTGGTTTAACCCACAGTTCATAATATGATGGTTTCTTTGAAAGCAGTTTAGAAAAGCTCAACTTACTTCTAAGAATGGCCTCAGAATTTAATCTCCACTGAAGGTGAAGAAAGAAACAGCTTGATGGTTTCCAGATTTGCTCAGGTGTGTTGGTGCAGCTTCACAACACTCCTGAAAGGTAGGTTAAACTGAACGATTTTGTCTGTGGTCACACAGTGACTCTTTATGGCTGATCTAGGAATTTGAACTTGAATCTCTCATGCCCAAGTCCAAGTTTTTTGACACCATGCCACATGGCTAGTATTTAGCTTTCCAGAAGCCTTTCGCATCACCTGAAACCCGATCCTTTTAACTGAAGATGTCCGTGATTGAACCTACATACCAACTATGTCCTCTAACACTGGTACACTATTTCCCAAGCTTGCCTCTTCTTCCTCCAAATAGTCATTGTAGATTAGGGACGGGAACCTGTGGTCCCACGCTGATGGTGTGGATCATAGCTCCCAGCACCCCTAACCATTGGCCATTGGCCATGCTGACTGGAGCTAATGGGAAGTGGAGTCAGATAGCACCAGGAGGGCCACAGCTTCCTTGACATACCAAGAACTCTTAAAGGCTGTCACCAGCCAGGTCTTTTTGCAAATGGAATACTGAGGTTATATACCTCTGTCCCTGAGCTCCCTGCCCCCCTCCATAGACGTTATGATCAACTGCAGTTTTCTCTTCAGTTCTCTGGCTTCTTTACCTCTGCTTAGAGTAGGCAGAAATAAGAGAAATCATCCCACACTCCTTTCTTGTAAGATAAGATGTGAGTGTCATGCAGCAAGGGTGGTAGTAGGTTCAGGGCAGAGAAAGATAAAACCTATTTGCACAACACAGAATAAATTTCTGTAATTCACCACTACAAGATGTGGCAGGAGTCGTTTGCTTAGGGATTAGTCAAGGTAATAGAGGGCCTTTCAATGGCTGTTAGCCATTCCAATTAAATGGAGCCCCCATATTCGGGGGGAAACACCAGTTCCTGGCAGGGCGGAGAAATCAAAAGGGCCTAATGCCTTCAAGCCCTGTTTGCAGGTTTCCTAGCTGATTTGTGGTTAGGCACCATGGGAAATGGAGTTTCTGTGCGCTCTGGCACTCGTCATGGTGTCCCATTGTGCCAGAAGCAGTTTAGTCATGCTGGCCACATGACCCAGAAAGCTGTCTGTGGAGAAACGCTGGCTCCCTCGGCCTGAAGCGAGATGAGCGCTGCACCCCAAAGTTGCCTTTGACTGGATTTAACCATCCAAGAGTCCTTTACCTTTACCTTTTACCTCACACACTGTGGGAAAAGGATGCTGGTCTAGATGAACATTTGCTCTGATCTGGCAGTGCTCCCAACAGTCCAGCAGTATATTTATGGCTTATTGCTGTTGGGTTTGTTAAGTATAATTGTTTAATTGACACTGAAATGGGAATGCCTGTGTATTGCTGAAAAGATCTAACATGGAAGATTCCATTGAAGTATACCAAGCTAAATTAAGAGCAAAAAGGGCTCTCTGAGCTGCCTTGATGGGTTGATAATTAACTGTTATTGCTCTCAGGTAGCTCTGATGTGGTGTTTTAACCTTAGATCACATGAGAGGTATTGAATTTGCCGTCTTGGAAGGGTGGTGGCTGGAGTTCTTTGTTCTCAGACTCTGTGAGAGTAAAGATGTAAATGACTCTCCAGCAGGATGCAGGTTTTAGGGAGAGACAGACCTCTGCTTCTAGGTCTGTTGGAATTATTTCATATTTTGTAGGATGCCGATGCGCTACCTTGGACTGGCATATGTCTTATGGAGCTATTTGGATGTATCATTTGATGTTTCTGTTCTGCTTTGAAGAAAGTTCTGCAAGTAAAGTTTTGAACATTCTAATGGGTTTGGACAATCCTTCATTTCAAAAGGAGTTGGTTTTATGCATCCAGTTGCTTCAAACTGCATAATATTAATATCTGCAATAGGGTATGCACAGACTTAACAAGTGTTAGATTTAGGAATGTAGGAAGCTGCTTTACACCAGCTGGAGATGGCAAGGATTGAACCTTGGATCTTCTGCATGCAACACAAGTGTTCTGCCATTAAGCTACAGTCCACCCGTTTAGTATATTACTGTCCTTTGTTAGGTTACTGATCAAATATCCTAGTGCTGGACTACATAGTTTGTGTTCCAAGTCCACTTTCGTGGCCTGCCCCTAGGATCTCATATCTTCCATCTGCATGAGCAACTAGGGTGAGGACAGACACTGGCGGAGGAAGAGGAGTGCAGGGGAAGCACCCCGCCCCCAGCAGCGTGATCCTGGCAGGTGCTATCATGGCTGCCCCCTGTGCTGGGCCCCCGGCCCCCAAGACGTGCGCCAACCCCACCCCCGCCTGCTCCTTTCCCCCTGGTACTGGAGCATGAAGCTCTGCCACTGAGGACAGGTATTCACTAGCATTGGTGTGATGACAGCTAAGCAATTTAAATCCATGTGCCACCCATCTCTGTGCTTCTCTATTCTCTATTCAGAAGTTAGTCCCACTGTGGTCAGTGGTGCTTACTCCCAAGTAGGGATGGGAAAGAAATGGGATTCAATTCACGTGCAAAGTTGAATCTACCTAGTTCACACTCCCCCAAAACAACACACAAACCAAAACACCACCATCCTTCAAAATTCATACTTCTCCAACCAAGTAATGTGCACAAGAATTACTTTACTAGGGTCAAGCATGCATGTAAACACATATAGTGGTGAAAACAACTCAGAAAAAAATTGCATTAATTTAGGGGGAAATGCTTTGCAAAAATGTGCATATTGGACAAAAGTCTTCATGTTTTAATGATGACTTAAACAATGATTTTTATGAGGACTTAAAAAAAATTCTAAAGCTGATGTAGAAATGTGGAGAACCAAAGTTAAAACCAGAAAAATAAGAAATGGAAAGAAGCAGAAATGGTGGGCAGATTTTCTGATCCTTAATGCCAACTAAGTGTGCAGACTATTGTAGGCCTGGTATAGGTAATTTAACTTCTTTTTTAAGATGGTGAACGCAAGCTATTAAACTGCACCAATATATATACTACAATGCAATGTACCAGTTAATATTTCTGTGGCATACTGCGTTTTCCCATCTATCTCTTCTCCCTCCCACCACCCCCATCAATTTGACCAATACTGAATTGTGTTATCTATTTGTTCCTGGCTCATAGAAAGTGGATTGGTGTGGGGTGGAAGCCCAAATACATGCAAATACACTTGAATAATGTATGACCTCTTTCAGTATAAGTACTGCAGAATCTTTTGCTTGTTTCTCACAGATCTTGAGTTGCAAAGAAAAGGTAAAAAAACAACAACACAAAAAAACAAAGTAACGGGGGTAAGTTCATAAATAAGACATTTTCAAAAATAAGTGTGATGCTCTATAGAGCATACATGCTTTTTTTTAAAAAAAACCCAACACAACACTATGTGAAGCTACAAAATGAAAAGCATAAAAGTTACTCCGGAAAACTCTTCTGTTACTTCAACTTGCAAAATAGGGATTCACTTCTAAATTAATTAAGAGTCTGAAAGCCTGAGCAAATTTATTTTAGGTAATCCAGTCCAGATCCTGAGATAACTCCAGTGCTTTTTCAGGCTGTGTATAGATAACCAAATATGCAGATGATTCTTCAGCTGGTGATTTGCAACCCAAAATCTGAAAGAGGTCACACCGCCAGCATCACAATCCTTGCTGGGGTTTTTCAATTTGCATTTTTTCCCCCAGAGGAGAAATGATGGCTGTTGCAGCATGTAGCTCCAGAGATACATCTGCGTACCTCCTGCAGTGCGTTAGAGTGTGCTGAGGTGCATCACTCAAATTGCACATTGTATGCAGCAGATGATGATGGAAGCAATCCCAGAGTTGTGTTCCATGTAATGTCACATAGAGCCCCTGCTTCAATCTGCACACTGCTGCCAGGACAGACTACAGCAAGCTGTCCCAGAAGGGTGCCTCAGGATCCCCTGTATTGTCACACAGGATGCTGAAGGAGACCTGTCACACTCTGTGCAACTTCCACGTTGGCTAGAGGGCAAGAGAAGGAAAGCAGTTAAATATATCTTCAAAGCCCTACACTGTTTTGCCTCCCTTATCTGGATACACTTATATCCAGATACGTCCCTGCCCGTGACCTTTACTTCTCTCACTCCACTACCTTCAGCCATCATAAGGCCTGTTGTTCCCTCAAAATATTCCACCCTTTCTGCCTCACTACTCCATGCACATGGAATTGCCTCCCAGAAGACTTGCATGGTGCCACCTATCACACCTCCTTCATCAGTAGTGGAATCTGGGAACATGAAGAGAGTTCAACTGCCTAAAACATAATGGCTTTGGGGCAAGATGTTGATTCCTCCACTCACAAGTCACTTAACCCCATCAGAGTTCCCAGGTGCTGACAGCTTCTCGGTCCCTTGATGCAGAAAGCGGCTTTTTCAGAGCATCATAGTTGAATCCCCTGATCATTCTTTTTTCCAGAATGAATTTGATAGCCAAGATTTATGGCTAGCTATCATAAATCAACACATAATTATCTCCATCAGCAGCCTGCTGACAAAAGATGTTCAGGCCACCATGTTCCTCCTCCAGAAGTTCACAAACATTGCCATTCTCAGTGGTGTCATTGACTAAAGAGAAACAAATTATTTCTGGCCTACTCAATTTCACTTCTAAGATTAACTTTTTTAAAAATATATTTATTCTGGAGAGGCAGAACACACCTTATTCATGATGTGTGAGGAGGGCACTGGGTTGGGGAAGGTTGTTATAGAGCAGTGGTGGCCAAACTTGGCCCTCCAGCTATTTTGGGACTACAATTTCCATCATCCCTAGCTAGCAGAACCAGTGGTCAGGAATGATGGGAACTGTAGTCCAAAAACAGCTAGAAACCCAAGTTTGGAAATCTACATGGTTCAACATGTGAACACAGGTTTAGTTGGAAATGTACTACATATCCATTCCTATAGTAACACCACAATTTTCAAAGAAAAGCATTAAAAATTACTCTGGGCATGAACCTAGGAATGCAGGAAGCTGTCTTAGCTCAGTATTGTCCACACTGACTGGAAGAGGCTCTCCTGGGTTTCAGGCAGGGAACTCTCTTGGCCTTTCCTGGAGAGGCCAGGGATTAAACCTGGCAAATTCTGCACGCAAAGCCCGATGCTCAACCCCTGAGTTATAGCCCTTCCCCATGAAATAATTTTGTTGTGTGTGTGTTTGCTTATCCCAGGTGCAAAACACTGAGAAAAATAGAAGAATACATAGAAGAAAAATTCCAGCAAGTGTAGTTTCTTCCGTTGCTAAATGCCATGATAGGAAAACTACACAACTGCTAGGGTTGCCATATTTTGAAGAGCAAAAAAGAGGACACATTTGCCGACTTCTACTTTTAACTATGGATCACTATGACGACTTTCATTTTACATACCCATGAAAAAGAGGACATATGGCAACCTTCCAACTGCCAGAATATTCTTCCCTATCTAATATGTGTGTTTACTTGTAAGTAAGTTTCACCAAACTGTCTTAAAAGGGAGTTATCCTCCCACAAGCAAATGTGCCCATAGGATTGCAGCCTTAAAAGGTAAATGGGTTACCTCAGGGTTTGAATCTTGAAACTCTAACTTATTTGGAAGCTATGTTCCATCAGAACTGGTGAGATTTCAACATAAATATATTCAGGACTGGAATAAAAGGCTTCTTAAACAGTGAACAAAAACATGCAAACAAAATCTACTATCTACTGGGATAGATTTAAAATGCATTAACTGTGGCACAGTTAACTCAAATACCTTTTTTAAGAAGAGGAGGGAATGCAATAAGGATTCTTAATATTTTTGGAAACAATAAGATACCGCATGATAGGCAAGCTAAACTTCCCTCCCCCCTAACAACCAGCCATGGTTCCAGTGAACAAAAAAATCAAGTTAGAAAATGTATTTACTAAAAAAATATATATCTATTTTCCTGCAAAATAATGTAAGAATAATGAGTGCATATTCCCTTTTGATGTGTATGGCACATGCTCCTTTAAGGAGAAATTCTGTATTTCAGAGATAGTGTGCATATCGTGAAATGAAATGGTTGTTATGGCAACAACTCTCAAAAGCAACTACTTAAATGAGAAATATGTTCTATACAGCCATAGAAAAATGAAAACATGAAAACAGAGACAGGGAGAATGGCCAAACAGAAGCAGTATGAGATGGTGAGAGCATTGCTGATTTACAGGCACATAGAAATGCAGAAGAAAGCTATTTATTTTCCTTGTTTTTGAAGCCAAAGTTTAAAGCTGCATCTGTTTTGGGGTACTTTAATAAGTTTTTTTTTAATTAATGTTTTCCCTTCGGTAATTAAAAATACCCCCAAAACCCCATATCATATTAAACTAACTTTATTGCTACAACGACTCAAAATTAAAGAAAGATAAATGACCCTGTGATAACAACTTTGATCCGTTTGGACACTGCACCATATTCATGGAGCAATGGCAATGGATGTGGCCAGAGTCTCTGCATTCCAAAAACCTCAGCCTTGGCTGGTAGCAGTGGGGCTTTTGAAAGTGTCACAGCTATGGCTGCATCTACAGCCGGACAGGGCAGAAGGGGGCGAGGGGCAAGGTGGGAAATGTCTCTCCTGTGCTAGCTCTCAATCACAGCCGGTGAAGGGAGAGTTAACCCTTCCTTCCCCACCTATGGCATCTGCCCCAAATGCACTCCCTGTGTTGCAATTAGTCTTATTTCAAGGCTTAATTGCATTTGGGGAGGGCCAATTTTGAAGGGATCATGGGTAGGCATGAAAGAGTTAACTCTCCGCTCCCTAGCTGTGACCCTCCGCTGAACACCCCCGCCCCAATTTGCTCTTCCTTTGCTGCAAATAGACTTGTGGGGGGGCACTCTCTCTGTTGGTTCTGTTGATTCAATAGATCCTACTGCATACCTGCCTTAGGTCAAGCACATTCTTGTTTGGAAGGAGGGAGTTTCAATCTTGGCTTAAGACCACGTTTAACCTGCCTGCTCTTTGTCTATAGGGCACAATGTCCAAACACTTTCTTAAAATGCGGTAAGGCTTTGCAGGGTATTTCTCCTCTCGTCTCCCGCAGTGCATTTATTTCTGAAAACAGGAACAAAACCTTTGGCGGAAACCTTATATATTTATTCTGCCTTGGTTACGTGAGTAAAAGCACAAGCAGTTTTTAATTTTGACTTGTATAAGCCTGCAGTGAGAAAATTTGAGAAGCCCTGCTGTAAGGTTGGTGCAGTGATTATATTTTCCAGGTTAGTGGCTAGAGACTGATGCAATGAAAATGCACTCTACCAAATGCACTCTTCTTCACATTTCCTCATCGCTGCCCTAGTTTTATTCGGAAGCCTAAAAGCAGACACGTTATTCTGAAACTCTCATTTAAATCTCTCCTTAAAATCTGCTAATACTATGCCCTCTCTTGGGCTGTCAGGCCGTCAACTTTTCCATCTTGCTAGCTGCTGAATAACCTGTTTTGCTACTCTTTTTCAAAAACTCCCCACCCCTCTTTTCACTCTTGATATGTTTGTTCTAAATCATAAACACACTTAACTGGTAGACACAGGGACAGCTGCTGCTGCACTCAAGTCCTGCTTTTGGACTTCCTGTGAGCATTTAGTTAGCCAACATGAGAAAAAATATGCTGGACTTGATCTAGCAGAGCTTTTCTGATGCTCTAATGATAAGTGAATATGCTATTCAGTTTCTTATTTTTCCAATATTCACTTCACCATATTTTTTCTTCAGTTTGGGATTTTTTTAAAAAAGCCCAAATAAAAATCTGTCATTATTTTAGTACACATTTCCCTGAATATACCCATTTTTGCATGCAATTTCATTTAACACACATTTCTGCAAGCACTTTCCCCAAATAGAATGCATTTTCACCAACATATTAATTTTCATAACTCCCTGCAATATACACATTTTTATACACAATCTAGGCTTGCCATATTTCAAAAAGTAAAAACCAGGACACCCTGAAAGTTGTTGAGCTTTTTGACTTGTCTAAGATCCAGGACAAAGTGCTACCTTTCAGAAATCCCGCCTGGACATCAATTCTGCCTTTGAAATCCCAATATCGTCTGGGAAAATCCGGACGTATGGTAGCCTTATATTTACTGGAGAATTGCATTGCAAAATTCAGAGAACGGTGAACTTTAAAGATAACTGTGATTTGGTTTGCATATCATCTCAGACAAGTGCAAATTGGGCAGGTTTGCATTAAAATGTGAACCAAAGTGAATGGCTACCCCATCCCCAACTAGGGATTGTTTTGTATAACTGTATAACTGTATGATCTGCTTTTATCTCCTATTTCTGCTCCCCCTTCACATTTAAGCACACACACAACTACATATTTTTAAAACACATTTTCTTTCAAAATGCACATTTAAAATTCTTGATATATTTTTAAAGCTCAGAACTATGCCCCAAATCCAGGAAATTCAAAACCTGGTGACTAACTTAAGTTCCATTCTTCACATTAGTCTAGGAGGTGAGTCAACATGCCCTAGTTTTCCATGACTGTTCCAGTGGAACATTGGGCAATGTTGGGCAGTTGATCAAGACCCAGTGGGTGCTTGAAGCCAGCGCAATCTCCAACCCAGGAAATGTGGATTAAGATATGCTTGCAGGGCCTCTCTATTGGTTCTGCTAAATGACCACCTGTACAGGCTCCTTCCTCAAGAGACATCTATAGCAGTCATTCTACCAGGCTATAGGAGAGAGAGAGAGAGGAGGTTGCGGAGCATCTCCATCAGCTTTGCTGAAATAATAATAATAATAATAATAATAATAATAATAATAATAATAATTTATTATTTGTACCCCACCCATCTGGCTGGGTTTCCCCAGCCATGCTGGGTGGCTTCCAACAAAGACAAAAAATACACTAAAACAAAAAATACAGTAAAGACTAGCTACACGAGGCTTCCGCCTCAGGAGGGTGGCTCACAAAAGAAAAATACAAAATGAGAATACATAATAAAACAAAAACAAATCAATAACTTAGGGAATTTAGGGAAGTTTTTAATGTCTGATGCTGTATTGTTTTTAATATTCAGTTGGAAGCCGCCCAGAGTGGCTGGCGAAACCCAGCCAGATGGGTGGGGTATAAATAATAAATTATGGTGATGATGATTAACTCCTCACTCCCACAAACACATTTAAAAAGCCATAGAATGTTAATCACCTGGTTTAAGTGAAATGTTTTTGCCTGGCGTCTGAAGATATGTAATGGAGGCACCAGGCGAGCCTCACTAGGGAGAGCATTCCACAAACAGGGAGCCACCGCAGAAAAGGCCCATTCTTGTGTTGCCACCCTCCGGACCTCTTGTGGAGGAGGCACGCAACAAAGGGCGTCAGATGATGATTGCAGGGTCCAGGTTGGTCCATATGGGGAGAGGTGGGAGAGAGATTCAACTGCACGGTCTCTCTACTACCTATGCTGAAACACCAGGAACTTTAGCCTGCTCTCCAAATTGTTCCATTCTTAGTGTTCACTACAAGATCTCTGTAACTAAGCAATACAGCCAGAGCTTGCTTCTTCCCTATATATACCTGTCAGGGAACTGCCATCTGAGACTAAGGAGGTGAAAGGGCTCATGGAGGGTGAGAGAGACCATTCAGCGGAGGAGGGGACCAGCAGGGGGAGAAGTGGAGTTCCAAGGGAAAGTGAGTCGGAGGGAGGGCTCAGAGACACTTCAAGCGGGAGCAGCGGGGAGATTTCAGGACCTCCTGTAGGGACACCCACTCCTCGGCGGAAACTGTCACGCCGAGAGTCCAGAAGACGCGTTTCCGTTAAGGAGCTTTTATGCTGGAAGAAGTTCCGTAAACGCCCACTGTCCGATTCAACGAGCGATTGATGGAGTCATGTTTAAGGAGCTCCATCACAGACAGAGGTTTGGGGACTTAGCCAAACTCTGAGGGATTAGGATTTTACGCACAAGCAGCTCATCATCCCATCACAGCAATCGGACAGTCCCTGAAAGCAGCTTGTGCAAAGAGGCATCATGAGTAACCCAGCCGGAGCCGGAGGAGCAGCAGGAGCTGGAGAGGATCCAAGCCTGGAAGAAAGGTACAGAGTGTTGGAACTCCAGCTAGCAATGCAAACGGCGAGGCTAGAAGAAAGGAGGGCGCAGGATGCAGAAAAGGCAAAAGGCGCTACACTAGCAAGAAAGATGCCAGGAATGGTGCAGAAGTTTGGGGGGGACCCCAGGAACTACCAAGCCTTTAGGACAGAGATGCAGTATGCTCTCGAACTGCAGTTTAACGACTTTCCCGACGAGGCATCGAGAGTGGCGTTTGTGATTGGCCATCTTGAAGGAGGGGCGAGAGATTGGGTCAGACCCCTGATGGCAGGGAATAGTGACATGCTGAAGGGCGCGAGGAAGTTTTTTCGCGCCATGGATTTGATGTTTTCCAGCGAGATTGAACAGGGGCTGGTGCGCAGACAATTGATGGCGTGCAAACAGGGGAGCCGATCGGTTCGTGAGTACTGGACTGAGTTTACAATGTTGATACATAAATTGGGGTGGGACCTATCGGCGGAACCCATTCAAATGCTCTTTGAAGAGGGGCTTTCTTCGGCGGTGAAAGACGAACTTTCCCGGGTGCCCAGGGCGGAGTCTATGGACCAGCTGACCAAATCAGCGCTGACCATTGGAGCACGCCAGGAGGCAAGAGCCTTGGAGAAGCGGGAGGGGAAAGGAGAGCGTTGGAGGGATTTCCGCATTCCAGAGATTCCAGAACCAAGTTTCCCGCCAGGAGAGCCGATGGAAGTTGGAACAGCGCGCGCGCGCGCGCAGTTTCAAATCCCAGTGAAGGGAGGAAGAAGGAGGGAAAGAGCGCCAAGAAATGTTATCTCTGCCAGCAGCCAGGTCACTTTGCCAGAGTCTGCCCGCAAAGAAAGGAATGGCAAGGGATGGCGGGAGCTGTTGGGGGGAAGGAGGAGGAAGTCCAGGAGCCAGTAAAAGCCAACGCCTGTCTGCCTCTGTCAGGGCACTGCAGACAGGCCAAGGAGCAGTAAAAGTGCCCACTCCGGAACCTCCAAGACCAGCCCTAGTAATAGAGGTGTTGCTAGAGCTGGCAAACGGATACCCACTAAAGACTAAGGCGCTGCTGGACTCAGGCAGCTCCTGTAATTTTATGAGCAAGGAGTTTGCAGCTGAACACCAGATACAGACACTCCCTTTAAGCAACCCCCTGCAGGTCACCACGATCGATGGGAGGGAGCTGCTGGGAGGAGAAGTCAGCCTACAAACCGTCCCAATGGTTATGAGGGTGGCCAGGCACACTGAGAGGATAGCGTTCAATGTGGCCACCCTGGGAGGGGCTCCAGTCATTTTGGGAATGAGCTGGCTAGCGTTGCATGACCCGCTAGTGGGCTGGCATCAGAGAGTGGTCTCCTTTGGGTCAGCACATTGCCTGGAACACTGCAGAGAGGGAAAGGTGCCAGAAGGGGCAAAAGCCTCTCTAGCAGGGACGGAAGTGGCGGACAAAGGGAAGGTGCCCAAACACTACGCGGACCTGAGCAAGGTCTTCAGTGAAAGGGAAGCAGATAAATTACCACCGCACAGAGACTTTGACTGCCAAATTAACCTGGTCCCTGGGGCCCAGCTCCCCGTGGGCAAGCTGTACGCCATGTCAGACAGGGAAATGCAGGAGTTAAGGGAGTTTATTGATAAAAACCTGAAGAGGGGCTTCATCAGAGAGTCCAGAGCGGTGGGGGGGAGCCCAGTGTTTTTTGTGGACAAAAAAAACACGGATAAACCGAGATTGGTCGTGGACTACCGGGCCCTAAATGCTGTGTCAGAACCAGTGACTTTCCCCATGCCCAGGATTGATGACATTTTGACCAGGGTGAGGAAGGGAAAGATATTCACGAAACTGGACCTGAGAGGAGCATACAACCTGATACGAATAAAGAAGGGGGATGAATGGAAAACCACCATGTTCACCCCTTTGGGGGCGTTTGAATATCTCGTTATGCCATTCGGATTACAATCAGGCTCCGCCTGTTTTCAATCGCTCATGAACCACGTACTGGGACCTTTGCTCTACAAGAATTGCGTGGCCTTCCTCGATGACGTGCTGATATATTCAGAGAATGAGGAGCAGCATGTAAAGGATGTCAGGGAAGTGCTGAGCCAGCTGCAAGCAAACCAGTTGTGGGTGAAATTGGAGAAGTGTCAGTTCCACACCAAGGAGGTGGAATTCCTGGGGTACCGCTTATCAGACAAGGGATTAGCCATGGATCCAGGCAAGGTCCAGGCGGTGCTGGAATGGAAGACACCGAAAACGAAAAAAGATGTGCAAAGGTTCTTAGGGTTTGGGAACTTTTACCGTAAATTCATCAAGAACTTTGCCCACTTAACGGCTCCCATCACAGACTGTCTAAGCAGCAAGAAGAAATTCGTTTGGACGGCGGAGGCGGAGCACGCTTTTGAGGAATTGAAAAAGGCATTCGCTTCAGAAGAACAGCTCCTGCATGTGGATTTACAGAAACCCATGAGAGTGGAAACTGATGCCTCAGACCGGGCGGTGGGGGCGGTGCTGCTTCAGCCAGGGAGCAATAAGTCGGAATGGAGACCGTGTGCCTTCTTTTCGCGTAAGCTGAACAAATCCGAGAGGAACTACACGGTATATGACCGAGAACTACTCGCCATTCACGAAGTGTTCCGGAGATGGAGACACTTACTAATTGGCGCACAACATAAGGTGCAAGTGTGTACGGACCACAAGAATTTGGAGTATTGGAGAACGGCACGGGTGCTCAACCAACGACAAGTGAGATGGGCCCAGGAGTTCTCCAAATTCCATTTTGAAATTTGCTATGTGCCAGGTCCAGAAAACATCAGAGCGGATGCTCTCTCTCGCAAACCTGAATATTTGGAGGGGGAGGGAGCGCCGGAAGAGAGACATATTATCCCAGAGGACCACTGGGTGTGTGGTGCGGCCTGGGTGGGGCAAAGAGAACTGGTAGAGGGAACGGTAAATGATGAGTACGCCCAGGATAAGCTCAGAGGTCTAAGGAGAGAGGGAGAAGACCCCGGGGGTTTTGAAGAAAGAAACGGGGCATTGTATTACAGAGGGGCGCTATATATACCCGAAGGGGAATTGAGGGGGAGAGTACTCAAACAGCTGCACGACAATCCCACAGCGGGGCATTTTGGGCAACACAAGACCATGTGGTTGGTGACCAGGGAGTTTTGGTGGCCCAAGGTGAGGGAGGATGTACGGGAGTATGTGAGAAGGTGTGACCAATGCCAGAGAGCCAAAGGAGAAAGGCGGGCACCAGCGGGGTTATTAGAACCGTTACCCACACCAGAACGACCGTGGGAGGCGGTGTCGATAGATTTTATGACTGATCTGCCCAAATCCCAGGGGAAAACCGCCATACTAGTCGTAGTAGACCTGTTAACTAAGATGGGTCACTTTGTAGCTTGCTCACATGCAGTCACGGCGGAAGAAACAGCGAAATTGTTTGTAGAACATATTTTCAGGCTGCATGGCGCCCCCTTGAGGGTGGTTTCCGACAGAGGGAAACAGTTCACGTCCAGATTCTGGAGGAAACTTATGAGCTTGTTGCACGTAGAGGTCAACTTTTCGACTGCCAGGCACCCTGAGACCAATGGGCAGGCGGAGAGAGCAAACGGTATCCTCCAACAATACCTGAGGTGTTATGTCAATGACAGAGAGAACGATTGGGTCGAAAAGTTGGCACTAGCGGAATTTGCTTACAATAATGCAGAGAATGTGTCCACCGGGATGAGCCCCTTTTTGGCTAATTATGGGTGCCACCCCAGGGCGTTTCCAGGGGAAGGAGGGGAAAGATGGAGTGTTCCGGCCGCGGAACTTTTTGTAGAAGAAATGGAAGCGATCCATCGTCAACTCCAACTCAACTTAGAAAGGGCCAAGGAAGAATATAAGAGGCAGGCAGACAAGAGCAGAAGGGAAGGTGAAACAATTAGGGTGGGGAGTCGGGTCTGGCTATCAACCCAAGGGTTGCCGTTCAAGGGGGGTTGCAAGAAATTGAGACCCAAAAGATTGGGACCATTTGAGGTCATCCAACAGGTCAACCCAGTGGCGTTCAGACTCCGGTTACCGAACCACATGAAACTGCACCCAGTATTCCACAGGTCATTACTGTCACCATATAGGGGGGAAGGTGAAGGGGTATCCACACGGGGGCCAGCCATAGAAGAAAGGGAAAGCCGCAACCATGTGGCGAAAATCATCGACTCCAGGTGGAAGGGTAATCAGGTGGAGTATTTGGTCGCGTGGGAAGGGGAACCGGAGTCGGAAAACACCTGGGTGAAGGCAGAGGAGGTCCGTGACGAGATCTTGATCGAAACGTTCCACCAAAGGTTCCCCAGGAAACCTCAGCCAGTAGCGAGGTTTCGGAGGGAGTACTTTGGCACCACCGACGATGAGGAGGAACTGGAGGGATTCAGGGAATCGGAGTTGGAAGGAGGAACAGACTCCGATGAGGAGGAGTACTTGGAAACCGGAGACAGCAAAGGGTGGAGGGAAGTGTTCGAAACTTCGGAAGATGAGGGAGGTTCCTTCAGGGGTTTTGCTCCCTCGCCTCCCGCAGAGGAGGGGAGGGAAGGGGGTGAAGGGGGCCCTGGAGGGGAGGTGGATGTCAGGGAACTGCCATCTGAGACTAAGGAGGTGAAAGGGCTCATGGAGGGTGAGAGAGACCATTCAGCGGAGGAGGGGACCAGCAGGGGGAGAAGTGGAGTTCCAAGGGAAAGTGAGTCGGAGGGAGGGCTCAGAGACACTTCAAGCGGGAGCAGCGGGGAGATTTCAGGACCTCCTGTAGGGACACCCACTCCTCGGCGGAAACTGTCACGCCGAGAGTCCAGAAGACGCGTTTCCGTTAAGGAGCTTTTATGCTGGAAGAAGTTCCGTAAACGCCCACTGTCCGATTCAACGAGCGATTGATGGAGTCATGTTTAAGGAGCTCCATCACAGACAGAGGTTTGGGGACTTAGCCAAACTCTGAGGGATTAGGATTTTACGCACAAGCAGCTCATCATCCCATCACAATACCCTACCAGTTCCTTTTGGTTCATTGTGACTTTTCTATTGAGAACCTGAGCACAGGGAATGCCTTATTAATATCTGTAAGCTGCTTGGGAAGCCTTTTCAGCTAAAGTGTGGGATTCATCATCATCACCATTGCTTGCAGAAGTGAGCAAACAGCGGATACTTTTTGGAGAAGGGCAGTTCTCATAGCTGGGCAAGGGGAAAGGGAAAGCACAATGCAGGCTTTTTGTCTGGTTGGGACCAGCCCTACCATTCCACCACGGTGCCTAAATATGTAGCTGTGCAGCAGCTGTAGATGCACGACATCATCTTTGAGAGGCAGAAAAAGCCCTTGCAGAATATTCCTAAGCCTTTCACTGGCAGAGATGAGTGGGATGGGAATAAACTGCACTCCCAGCCAGAATGCTGCTGCAGATGTGAACATTCTCCTTCCTCTTTGTGTACAGCACCTTCCTAGCTTTGAGTTTCTTAGCAGACACAGACAACCGATAACTAGATCAGGATTTTGACTTGTGGGTGTGACAGGTAAAGAGAAGGATTTATCAATCTAACCCAAATAGGAGACAGCACTCTGGAATCCTCCTAAGTCACTTATGTATATGTCCAACAAGGCAAAGAACAGAGTTGTTAAATGAAAACTTGCCCCGATAAATCTTTTGTGGGGCTTTACAAACCTTCTGATCGGATTTGTAACTCTAGACGAAGATCTGTATATTTGCTGCAAGATTTGGAGGATTTAAAAATCCATCTCTTGACTTGTGAAACAATTCAGTGTTTTAGAAACCAGGTAGCTAAACCCAACTAAGACTAAAAGCACACAACACTTGGCTCTTGAAGGTTTACTGACAGTGTCTTATACACTGGAATGAAGAGATAATGTATGTAACTCAGGTGTATTAAATCCTGATTTTTATTAATAAACTCAGGAGTAATAGCTTTAAAAATAACCCCAAAGACATTGAAGAGAGCTTAACCCTTACATGTCAACTGTTTCTTAAACTTCCTCTAAATTGTAAAACTAAGAAGGGTGAGCAGAGCAGCTATTTCAGATTTTAGCTGGGGAAAGGCTAATATCTCAGAGATGAGTAGGATTCTGTTACAATGTTCTAAAAGACCTGGTCTTTCAATATTCAACATAAAATAGCTACCAAGAAATTAGAATATTTTAAGAGCAGACTTAGTGAATGCTTGAAGGGAAAAATATGTATATTTCCTTTGTAAACAACTTTCTGAAAAAGCTCTGCATGGGACATTTTCTCTGAGAAGATGTATCACCAAACCCTTTGACCACCAAGTGATGGAGTTAGATTAATTCTTTCTGAATTAATGTTCTGTTTTTACTTCCTGAGCAGCTATTTTGCTATGTGTTCTCTGTTTGTGTACTTCTTAAAGGATTCTATAAGATTCACTTAGTGGGAAGCATAGCCAATGATCAGGGAAGATGGAGGTTGTGGTTCAGCAACGTTCGGAGGGCCAAAGGTTCCCTACACTTCATTTAAATCCCCCCTTTCTACTTGGCACAGTCCTAATCTGGATCAGTTTTATGAATATGAACCAAGGGTAGAGGAAAACAATGTTCAAATACCATATTTTTCCGTGTATAAGACTAGGTCCCCCCCCCAAAAAAATAATATCAAAAATTAGGGGGCGTCTTATACATGGATAGTGCTGAGGGTGGACTGGCGATTGGTTGTTGCCGCAAAAATAGGGGGCGTCTTATACATGGGGGTGTCTTATAGATGGAAAAATACGGTACATGGAATCTACAGGTGGGACCAGGAACTAAATACTGCATTGCATCATGGAGAACTCCTGATCAGAATTCCAGCCAACTTGCCATGCCTTCTGCCAGGATACTTCGTTCCCCACCCTTATTTTATTCCTAAGGTTTTTTTCCTCTACTACTACAAACATCCCTCTTGTTCCTCAGTAGCTCTGTTTTGGTTACATAGTCATTGTAACTCAGCACTTGAGTTTGTTATTAGTATAGCTGATGATTCCGCTCATAGTTCAAGAGCAGCTGCTTTCCGTGAAGCCTAAATATATGGCCAGTCTTTCTGGGTTTTCTGACATGGCTTCCACAATCTTTAATGGCGCAGGGCAATGTTTAGTAACAGAGTAATGTATAACACAAGAAGCCCGTGTAACATTAAATTTTATATGAGCTTTAATTAGACAACATTTATATAAAAGCCTTTCCTGTGTCAATTAGCTGATTGACTGTCATCTGCTTTCTGGGTTAGTGAAACTTGATCTTCTGTGAATGAATTTGTTTATTGGGGGAAAAGGTACCAGGGAATGGAAA
The DNA here is from genome assembly GCF_027172205.1 of Podarcis raffonei. NCBI lineage: Eukaryota > Metazoa > Chordata > Lepidosauria > Squamata > Lacertidae > Podarcis > Podarcis raffonei. The sequence continues at coordinate 69,866,520 of NC_070607.1, forward strand.
AGAAAGATTGAATTAAATGTTGTATGCTGAGTGACAAGCTACATTTGATAGGGCTTTTAGTTTAATTACTTGTGTTTAATTAAGATATTTATTCATCGAGAAAGTTCTTCATATTAGTAAGATATTGGAGAGAACCTTGTTTGCTTATGATTTTTAGATACATTTATGATATTCAAAAAACTGTCAGGCACTCTCTTTAATTTAAAATGGATAATTTATTTGCTGGTGTCCAGAAATCATTACACAATGAACCATAACCCATGACTTCCCCCCCCCATGACAGCCTAATACTTAGGGCTATATAGCTGGCCCATTTTGTATGCTCTGTTAAGCACTGGAAAAGCTCTTTTAAAAAGTCTTATCAAAGATCTGCTCGCTTGTATTGTTTAGTATTCTGTAGCCATTTTCAAAACAGCTTGATGAGTATAACTTGATTGAGATAACATGCATCCAGTTCAATGTTCTGGGAACAGTTCAGAAGTACTAGTCTTGTGTGTTATTTCAGAAGTTAACACACTGTGTTTTTTAAAGCATGGAACAAGTTAGGAAATTAAATGAGATTTCTCTCTCCACAAAAAACATCCACGTTCAGATACAGGATTTATCAGTCTGAAATTACAAACCAAAGCTTCTCCTGTCAGTGGCAATGTTTACAACATTAACAAAACTACTGAAAATGTGACGCTAGTAACAACCCACGCTTGGAAATCTACTTTATGGAGTATTCATAGATGCAGTGTTTTAGTAGGTGATGGTATGAACTCCCTTGGCAGGCCAGACCTGGACCTGGAAAACTGAATTCTATTTCCTTCAACATTCAGAAAATAGCTTGGTTTACTTCAAGTCCAATTTGAAGCTCAATCAGATACCCTCAGATCTCTGACAACAATGCCACCAGGAACAAGATGGGACCTGATTCTCTTCCAAACTCTGAGCCACCAGCCCTCCTTCTCTCTTGCCCATTTACCTCTCTGTGCCTGTCTGCCTGCCTCCAAACCTGTTCTCTAACTCCAAACTGCTTACATAGATGGCTCCTAGGAGAAAGGAAGGGGGCTGCTCTGAGACTCCTGTGGCATGCTACTATGCAGGAGCAGCTCACGTGGTGGGGCAGAGTCACACCCATAGCCCCCTGGCGGGAGCATCATTGCTATTTTCTGAGCCAGTGAAGGGAACAGCATTGAGGTTGGGACAACACTGGTGCTCTAGGAATGTTGGATTGGCTCCACTGGTACACTGTGCAACCCTGACTGCACTACTGCTTTCCCCCTCCCCCTCCCTCTCCTGGTAAGTGATAGCAAGGCCACTGCTGGGAAGCTATTACCGTGGCTCCACCCCACCAGGCAAGCGGCTCCTGCTGCTATGGCTGCAAGCCAGGTGTTAGGAGCACTGGGAAACACAATTTCCCCATTGCAACTGGCAGAGGTCAATTGTGCTGGGGAAATTTCATTTCCCAGTGCTTGTGATGCTTGGTTCATAACAGTAGCTGGGAGCCAAGTTAAAGGGAGGAATGAGAGAGCTCCCTCTCTTCCCCTAGTCCAACATTGCGACTGCTGAGAGCGAGAAGTTTTGGAGACAGCCTGCGTATTAGAGGGAAGCATAGAGGGAGGACTTGATTTCTTCTTTGGCTCACTTTAAATGTCATGCTCATCTCATGCTTGAAGTGAGCTTTACAAGTCACCGAGATACATATATTGCAGCCAGTAAGTAGACACTGCTAGTTTCATACGTAAGGTTTACATCACTGTCTTGCACTGCTCTCTCACACTGTTTCTTAATTTTAAATCTGATCATTGACAAAACGTAAGAGAAAGCAGAGGAACTGCATTTCCAATGTGAATGAGCAACCTGGTTGATGCATGTTCCATATTTCCATTTAAAATCTGATAGAAATATATCTCCCTGCCATAAAAAAGAGGGGCAAAGACCCCTTTCTGTCTGAGCCAATACTGGACCTAAGAATACCCCAGACTAGTTCATGCAAGGGGATGTATCCAGGAGTAAGCTCAAACAGGGTGCTATTTATCCTTGGGCAAGCGCTGCTCTAATGTCAGTTTTCTTGCAGATTTATAGCTAACACTTTATTCAGTGTCCCCCCTCAAACCAATTTGAATGCTCTCGCAGAAATGAAGCATACAATACACACATATTCCTTACAACACACCACCTGAATGCCAAGTACAACCCTACAAACAACCTTATCTTTTTGCCTCCAAAACAACTCATCAGTGTGTACGTGCACAGAAATTACATTGACAAATGTAATGTGATGAGTTCTGTGGGTGCTAGACATTTCTAAATTCCTGGAACCAGTAACTATTAGAATTTAATCAAGCTCAGAATGTTAAACCTGGGACCAGACCCATGTGGAATCAGCAAGTGTCAAAAGCTTGTTAAGCTAGTCTAAGATTTCTGTATGAGGTGAAAAAATGGGGGATGAACCATTAACAAAACAATGGATCAAAGAAACAGAGATGGGACTCCTCCCTGAACAGATAAAGCCAGGGTTTACATTAGAGAATTGGGAGCAATGTGAGTTAGAAACTTAGGTTAGGAAGAAGCTATGTGACAGAGACTCAAAGCAGCAGGCAGAACGTGGTGTTTGATGTCTGTTTAGATCCAGGGCTATGCCTATGGGAGAAACAAAGCCATCTTGGGGTGCTAAGGTTCTGAACCCCTCCATCATAGGCACTGGTGGAGGAGCGGTGGGGGTGAGGGGAGTGCACTGCCCCCGGTACCATTGGGGAGGGGGGTACCAGCGCGGCCGCCCCCAAGACACGTGATGTGCATGCCCCCACAGGTGGTGTGTCACACCCCCGGGACACGTGCCAGCCATGCCCCCGTCAGCTCTCCGCCCCCGGTGCCAGAGCATGCAGCCTCTCCACTGATCATAGGCTCAGGCTGTATATATGTGTAAATAAACAATATATCATAAAGTAGACCAACATCCCAGTGAGGCAAATCGGAACACGACCTCAACATAGCCCCTACCCCGGTTCCCTCAGGCTCCACCCCTCCCTCGACTCTTGGCTCCCTCCCTCCCTTGTGGCTTACCCCTCCCCCTGCACCACACCGCTGACCAGGCCCTTACACACTTTCGCCCACTGCTGCTGCTTCACCTCTGCAGCGGCGGCCATGGCTGTTGCTGCTTCAAGGGCTGCAGAGACTCAGCTTTTCAGATGATGTACTTCCAGAAGCCAGCACCGCTTCTGGAAGGAGAAGGGGGAGTGGGTGGCACATGGGCACAAGGTGAGAGGACACTTTTGGTCCTGTCTTTTGGTCCAACTATCTGGTGGGAGGCAACTGTCTCGCACCAGAATGTGGGACCAAAAATGTGTGCCTTTTACTCTGGAACAGCCAGAGTTCAGGAGCCAAAAGAAGACGTTTGGGAATGGAATCAGAAGCCGGGGTGGCTTCTGTAAATCCAGGAAGTTCCACTTAAAACGGGACAGCTGCGCAGTGTGCATAAAGACACCACAGTCTCCACTGTGCCTCATTCCCCAAAGAAAACATGAACCTTGGGTGAGCACCTGGAACCCCTGGAATCGGGGTGGCGTGCAACCATAATGTTCTCTGAAATTAATATTATGATTCAGTGACCAAAACCCATTTTCTAAGAATTCAGAGAAGGCAGTGGGAAGGAGCTTACAAAGCAGTTAGAAACCATATATTCTTTTCTGTGAACATTTTGTCTGCAATGCATTGCAAGCAGTATGAGTAAGATGTTCCCCTGTGTAGGTTGAGCTTTCACAAAGTTCAGTGCATTTTCTCTAGGGGGGGGCAAGGTGATGGCCTGGAGAATTCCACCCCAATTCCAGGGTTGAGTGGTTGATGCCTCCTTCCTGGTGACAGAGACTACCCTGATGCTAAATGAGGGGACCTGAACTGACTGACCTCAATGTGGCTGCCATTTTGAGTGAAATAGCCTAGAGTTCCTTTGACTTTTTGAACCTGGGCTAGCTTCTAAACTTTACCTCTGAGCTCTCAACCTACCAGCAGTCATTTCTTGAATGCCCAGTGTTTTAGCATGCAGCTGCATGTATGTAACTCGTTGTTATGTCCATTAGAAGAGGGCTAGAACTGGGCATATCAGATTTCCTTTAAAACATGCTGATAAGAGAAGGAGGCTGCCTAGCTACAGTGTCCAGAAGCTCTGTTTTTGCTCTCTGCAGTTTCCACAGTTAAAGCAGTTTGGGTTGCTCAAATGGTAGCCCTCTGCTTCTGGGAGGAAAGCATGTCAACCCTGCTGAAGCAACATCTTTCTACCATCATCTTGGAGCAGAGTTAAAATGGTTCTTAATACAGTACAGTGCTCTGTTATCTGCACTGAACAGGAAACGAATGCTAGAGCCATAAGACTGAACCTCTTGTGTATGTGGGTAACCGGTACCTATGAATAGTCATTAGAGCCAGCATATGAGTATAACATGATGGGTCTTTTTATCTATATCCAGTAATTCAAAGGAGTCTCACGGAAAAAGAGCCATCCATCAATTTCATTTTAACAATCGACGTGGTGCACTGTTTATGTATTTGTCCCTTACCATCCTATTTATCTTCCAGGAGATGTGCTGATCAAGGAACTATTAGCTAGGAATGGTCTAATGAAAGAACATTAGAACTTTATCATCTGGCATTAGCATTTAATCCTATATTTACACATCCTTGCTCTAAATACACTCTCTGCACTTACACTTTGCTGCTTCAGAGGCCTTCTGTCTCTCATGCTATGCCAGCTCCACTCTGGGTTTTGTCTATACAAAACTGAACTTGTTCTGCTGACAGGTGCAGCTTCTGCTAAGTCTTTTGATCATTGCACAAAACACTCATCCTGATGTCTTTTGATCTAAGCAGTGCACAGAAAATCTAAGGCTGTAGATTCATACTTCCCTATCCCCCTCCCCCTCACTTCCGGGGTTTAAATTGGAGGCTTTGTGGCTATAGATAAATGGCTCTAAATTGTTTGTCTTTAACTAATGCAAGTTTAATAGAAGCCGCTCAACTCAGCCAGCCTTTTGGAAAGCTTGTCTGAAAGCTTAAAAACTAGGAAGGTTTTCCTGCTAACTGATGGAGGGGAATGTCAGTTATGTAGGTGTGATATTACTTGTAGATTAAAGCTCTTCTTCCATCTCTCCCATAACAACTCATGTTTCTATGGGGAGAGTTAGCCTCTACATCGTATTTTGACTTTCTGCTATGCATATCTCACGAAGCAACAGTGTCCTTCCCCTGCTGATTTGCAAACACATCTGCATTCCCTCTCTGATACCAAACCCCAAAGGGAATTTATATTGTGATTTTGTAAGGAGTAGGCTATATGCCTGTGTCCTTTCTAATTGCTGCATCCAACAAGGATCCAACTGCTGGAGTAGCCAGACAAGTTTCTTGGTAATGGCACTGTAAATATGGGTTGTTAAGGTAACAAAGGAAGTGGCTGTCTGGTAGAAGACAAATGGTGTTGTCCCCTCCCTCAACTGTCTGGTACAGTCATACCTCGGGTTACAAACACTTCAGGTTGCGTTTTTTCAGGTTATGGACCCGCCGAAACCTGGAAGTACCAGAACGGGTTACTTCCGGGTTTCGGGGGTCGTGCATGCGTGCTAAATCACGCTTTGCACATGCGCAGAAGCACCGAATCGCAACCCACGAATGTGCAGATGCACCACTGCAGGCTGTGAATGCTGCAGGTTGCAAACGCTGCGGGTTGCAAACGTGCATCCCGCACGGATCACGTTCGCAACCCGAGCATCCACTGTAGTTAAAAGAACAAAAAGCCTAAATTGAGGTGTGTCAGTTAGAAGCTAGAAGCAATGAAGCAGGCTGGACAGCTGAAACACAAAGCCATGCCTGATTTCTGCTGGGATCCCAGACCATGGCTATGGGAGAAGCAAGACCCTCTTGGGGTGCTAATGCTCAGAACCCCTCCATGACAATGAATGCAACTTTCTATTGGTAGCTTTGTGGAGGATCCAAAGTGCATCTTGGGGAATTGAAAAAAATGACCAATGATAAGGGGTAAAAATGAAGAAAATGAAGGGAGGTTGGATAAAATGGGGGAACGAAAAGGAATTTTGTGAAAGTGAGGGAGTAAAAGGGGACTGCAAATTCTAATACGTTGTATATTTGAGCAGGTAGTCAATAAATAATGACTCATCTGGAATGCTGGCTGTGGTGTGTGTGTGATCTTCCTAAATGGATTTCCCTTTTGAGAACAATGTTTACGGCTTGAGATTGACTCATCCTGGAAGTGCCATTGTTCTGTCTAGTTTGTATTTGCAATTCTATGGGATTCCCAGTTGCTTGAAGAAGCCTGCATCCTGAGTCTAAAGCAGAGGTTTCAGGATGTCAAAACCCACAACTGGTGCTTTTTATTCAGTACTCAGTTATGCTACCATTATTGCAACCTCATTTCCTGAGGAGAAATGAACTTTCTGGATCCTCATGATGACCTCACTGACAAGATGGTCAAGCATGCAGAAAGCAACCACAGGATTGTATATAAGGTCAAAGAAGGAAGGTCATCCTTTCATATGGTCATCCACCACAGCCAATCCTGTCTTCAGCCAAACCTATCCTGAACACAAAATGGAAGCAAGCACTGAAAGCTACGTAACACCACCCAGCTAGTACTGGCATACATCCCCCAAAAGATTGACCACAAGACAACGCGTCCCTCTGGCAGAAAGAGATTTCCTACCCCTGAAGGCCCCTGTGCAGAAAGAACATTGAACTGAATGAATGGAGATTGGGGGCAAGGCTATCGGCCCACTTCCAATCCTCTCCCCCATTCAGTTGTGTGCAGAGCACAATGCTATATAAGCCTTTCTTCACTTATACTGGTCCCAAGCCATTTTGTTCCTCCTTGGGAATAGGGGACCATTAGACTACAATCTTTGCAGCCTGCATATCATAATGAAAATCTTATTTCTTCCTGGACTGGTACATCAATAGGCATTTTAGTAACTGAGGAAGTACGGCTGCATGCAAAGCATGGAATGGGCCCTTCACTCTCAATTTTTCTCCTGCAAGATAAGTGATAACTTCTTAATGTATGTTTTCAGTCTGGTAAATAAGAAGTGGCTACAATATACTCCAGTGCTCTAAATAGAATTTTATCCCCCAAACCCATTAAGTATATGTGAATGGGAATGGAGTCAGATGTGCTGGTTTGTATAAGTGGTACACTCTCTCCTTGCTAAATCCATTCAGAAAAGTATCGAAGTCCATTTAGGGTCTTGAATACACTGCAGAAAGGTTTGGGCTCTTAAAATCAAACTTGGATTAAGCCACAGTGGTATAACTAGTTTTGCCTTTTTTATAACATGGTTGAACAGATCTGTAGAATGTGGGAGCAACTAAGGTTTGAAAGGTTTATTAAACTCTGCTGGAAGCCCTTAATTCATTCACATATTCTTATTTCAGGCCGCAGTCCTATACATACATCCTATCAGATGTTGCTGGACTCTAACTCCCATCAGCTGCAGCAGGTCAGGGATGATGGCAGTTGGAGTCCAACATCATCTGGAGGGCACCAGGTTCCCCATCCCTGCTATACATGCTTAGAAGAGGGAAGGGCTGCCCAAGACATTTTGGCACATGAGTTGGACCCCATCCCCACCAGGGAAGAAGGGGTAAAGGAATATCTACATCAGGAACAAAGTGGGAAAGAGAGATTGACATTGGGTTCTGCTGCCCCAGTGGATACTGCCACCTGAGGTGGTCGCCTCATCTTGCTTCATGGGGCTTAACTCATCAGGGCTTCCCTCTGAGTTGGATTACACAGGATTGCACCATCAATCTTTTGTAGGACACGAAAGACCTGGAAAATAAAAATGTTACATGCTTTGTCTTGATTGTCTGGTTTTTACAAGTCTGCTCTTGCCTTTATTATATCATTTGATGCCTTCTCTCTTTTTTGGCATTTTGCTTCAATGTTTTCTTTCTTGTCATTTGGAGTCCCATTAAGACAGCTACCAGGTGAGCCTCTTCAGTAGCCAGTTTACTGCAATGTGGTCTTCTCTTTCTCATGTGAACCTTGCAAAATCCTTCATGAATTTTTTGTTCTAGTTAGCAAGCATCATCCGGTTATGCATCTATATAGATTAAATAGTAACTGGACTGAAAGCACAGCTCAGGGAACAAAAGTGCTCCATATGGGAACAATCTGTAGTCTAAAACATATTATTTCAGTTCTCAGTTTAATTAAAGTTTATTTTAAGCTAGTCCTCATCAACTAATGAAACAACTGTCAGTGAAGAATTACAGCTAGGCAGCCTTTAGCAGAGTTTAATCTCCAGCAGACACAAAGCTTGGAATGCAAGAGGTACCTGCATAAAGTCTATTGAAGATAGACAGCAATTTAACATTATTCAGCTTATGAATATCGATGCAGCAGTGATACAATGGCAGAATACAAACTTTATCATTAAGTAGGGATGTCGAAGAATTTCGACAAAAACAGAGATGGGAGTGGAAATTGCTGATGTTCATTTATTTGTCCCACGTCCAGAATGGAAATCAATCCAGTGTATATGATCAGTATTCACTGTTGTTGTTGCTGCTTTCAGTCCACGAGCAATACGTAAAAATTTCCCCCATTTGCATTGCATTTCTTTTGCATTGAAATGAATGGGGTGGAAGAACATAATGGCAATGTAATTTACATAAACTATGCAAGTTGTATAATTTGCTGCAACAGACAGTGGGATGAATAATATTGGCAGATGAACTGCAGCGGAACAGAAACAGAACGTCTTGCAATGAAAATGATACCTTCTTACATAGTAAAGGTAAAGGGACCCCTGACCATTAGGTCCAGTCGTGACCGACTCTGGGGTTGCGGCGCTCATCTCGCTTTATTGGCTGAGGGAGCCGGTGTACAGCTTCCGGGTCATGTGGCCAGCATGACTAAGCCACTTCTGGCGAACCAGAGCAGCGCACGGAAACGCCGTTTACCTTCCTGCCAGAGCGGTACCTATTTATCTACTTGCACTTTGACGTGCTTTCGAACTGCTAGGTTGGCAGGAGCAGGGACTGAGCAACGGGAGCTCACCTTGTCACAGGGATTCGAACCGTCGACCTTCTGATCGGCAAGTCCTAGGCTCTGTGGTTCAACCCATAGTGCCACCTGTGTCCCATACCTTCTTACATACCTATCATTAAGTGACTGATCCATGTAGGTCCCACCTTCTAAAATATGGGTCTGGCTACTCCAGTTTTTTTGCTGTAATAGTTTTATGTAAGGGTTGGGAATCTTTTTCAGCTCAAGGCCCTCAGCCTTTAAGTGTGTTTCAATATTGGCACTTTGAGGTCAAGCTATCATTTTAGCTTCTTCTGCTCTTTTCCATGCAAAAGACATTCCTTAACTCTTATAGGCCTAATTGGGCAGATGGTGTTATCTACTTGTGGCTCTTGGAACTCTCAGTGGTGGTGCTGTTGGAGGTGCAGATGGGAACAGTAATGCAAAAGTTCTCTTCTTGCTGCTGCCCCCACCTCATTATACTCACAGTATCCATAGGATATGTGTGACTAAGCACCAAGCCCAGGTAACTAGAAATGGGCAAATATGTCCATTTCAGTTTCTCTCATTTTCTCATGTTTCCAACTTTTAGTTCAGTTCTCTACATTAGTTTGCAATTATTATTTAAAATAAGCTTTCATGAAAATTCAACAGTTTAGTGCAAATTTCTCCTAAAATGCACATTTATATGCAATTTTGCCTAATATACATGTTTTTGCAAAGCAGCTCACTCTAATATAACATTGTTGTATGTTATTTTCATGAATATATGCATTTTTATGCATACACATTTTTGCACATATTACTTGGCTTGAGAAGATATTGTTTCATAGACTGTGAATTAGCTAGGTTCACTTTTAAATGTGAACTGAATCAAATTCTTCATCCATCCATGCAGGTAACACAAGATTTTGATGTACAAAGGGAGCAGGCACATCTCCTCACCGAAGAAGATGACATCAATGGCTCCTAGCAACTCAGTGCTTCAGCTGATTAGTAGCCAATAAATGGACTGTATAAGGAAATATTCTTGTTTTAGCAGTGAAGGAGGTCAGGACAACTCCTAGTACCATAGCAGAAGGGCAAAGTACTGCCTTCTCCCACTACCAGACACTTGGTTTCCAGTCTTATGTATTGTAGCTGTTGCCTTTTTAAAATATATTTTGCTCCAGTAAATATTATGGTTTCATTAGAAGAACTATTGACATCATTCATGTGGCTTAACTGTTTGCTTCTTAATATAGCTCTGTTTTTCATCTCTCTCCTAATAATAGTATCCACAAAAAATTCTGGAAATTTAAAACTTGTGCAATGATTATTGAACCCCTAGTTAGGTAGCCACATTTTCTTTATTTAGACCAGGAAACTTGACTGCCATGGAAAGGCCACTTTGCTTCTTCAGTTTCCTGGGGCCTTGGATAATTCATGGAGAGGCAATGAAACAAGTAAGATCAGGTACTCAAAGCTGGTGATAGCTGTGTGCCTCAATGGCAAGTTGTCATTTATGCTTCGCTGCCCTGATGTTCAGCATCTTCTAATTGCTTCTTGCTAGGCTATACAGTTGCCAAGTGAGAATTCAGTATCATTAACCAGCTTCATTTCTAAGCAAGTGACTACAGGGTTTTCTTTGCATGTAATCACAATTCTAAGTGTGGTAGTGCCTTGATACTTAGGTTTGCAGTAGCAATACAATGAGAAATCAATCATTCATTTCTCCAAATGTATGTGCCCGATCTGAATGAAACTTTATAATGGAATTGCTCTTCCTTTCAGTTTTCTAAAACATTATTATTACCATCATTATTACTATTCAATCAGTGTGCACAGCAATTTATTTAAAGGCTGCTCTGCTACCTTTTTTGATTTTACTTATTTATTTATGGAATTTATATTCCAACTCTTTCTCCAAGGAGCTCAAGGGTTGCATACATGGTTCTCCCTCTCCTCATTTTATCCTCACAACAACCCTGTGAGGTAGGTTAGGCTGAGAGACAGCAACTGGCCCAAGGTGATCCAGGAAGCTTCATGGCTGAGTGGGAATTAGAACTCTGGTCTCCCAGGTCTTAGTCCAGTGCTCTAACCACTACACCATAGTGGTGCCATGTGAGCACAGCTCCAGATTTTTCAACAGCCTGTCTCAAGGTGACAAAGTTGGGTGTGTAATGTGCTATCTACCATATGTGTGTAAGACTGAAATCCTAAACACAGTTATGAGGTAGCAAGCACCACTGAACTCTGAGATGTACTTCTGAGTAAACATGTCAAATTCAAAAGAAGCCAAGATGAAGAACTGGAATGTCTATAATGAACATCACGGAAGGGCTCATTCTATGGGGCTGGTCCAAGACATATTATTGCCTGAGGCAAAGGACAAAATGCATCTCCATCCCTATTCCATGTACTGGAGTGGCAGTTGACCCTTTCTACAATGCTGGCATGGGATAGTGGTCACCGCTGCACCTGACACAACAGGCTATTTTATGAGGGTCAGGACATGTAGCGCACACAGCTCTGTCCTCCAACTGATGGGGGTGACTGGGCAGTGGTGTGTGCCTTAGGATAAAGAGCATCTGCCACCTGCGGCTGTTGCCTCACTTTGCCTAATGGTGGAGCTGTCCCTGTGCTTATGCAAAATTCACAAAACATAATGCAGAATAGCCAAGATTGCAATTTAATAAGAAAGTATGGAGAGCTGGGAAGCAGATGGAGCGGGCAAGTCAGGGATGCAGAGAGGAAAGACAATCATATGCAGTGAATTTCCCCCCCTTTTTTAGTTTTTGTGGGAGAAATGAGTGGTTGTTTGATATAGTGAATATTCAAAACAAAGAGTATTTGTAGGACAGTGCAGGCAGACGGTTGCTCACGATAAGAAGCATCTTATTGTTATGAAGAATTCCTTAGAGATTCCATCTTAATTGTTCTGCTATTGAAATGGAAGAATAAAGTCATAAAATTAGATGTCTTTAAAGGACTTAAGAAAGTAATTATTCTGCTGTCTTGTCAGTCAACTTCAGCCTGCACCAACTAGGTGCCCTACACTGTTGGACTATAACTCCCATCAGCCCCAGCCAACACCAGGTTGGAGAAGGCTGTTCCACTTTATATGCCAGAATCTCCATGCTTCTAGCACGTTCTCAGCTCCTGTGGATCACATGGGAAAGAAAGAAGGGCACAGCTTATTTTCTTCTTGACATGCTCTTCTTTCTACTGAGCTACTCCTTTCCTAGCCTTGATCACACGGAGAAATTTAGTCATGCACATTGGTCCTTAAGAGTAGAGACCAAGTACTTAAATAGTGTGACTAGCAGGGGCTCTGAAGCAGGGAAAAGAAAGACTACATGCAACATAGGAAGCTTCCTTATTGGTGCATCTAGCTTAGCATTGTCTACACTGACTGCTTCAGACAGGGCCCTCCCTGGAGAAGCTGGGGAATGAACATGGGATCTTCAAGGATGCTCTACCATGGTGCTAAGGCTTCTCCCTGCAGCAAAGGTGGAAGGGGGAAAGTGAAAGTAGATAATGTATAGACATTCTCTGTACTATACATAGTTCTTTGAAATAATGAGCAAGTAAGATCCATCTGTCCATCTGTCCATCCATCCATCTGCCTCTTTGCCTTTGTTTGGATTCATTGGTGATGTGAACTGAAATACTTCCTGGTAAGGTTTCTTTCTGCATGAAGACCTTGGGCACAATCTTCTGTAAGCTTACTTGTGAGTAAGTGCCATTGAACTAAGTGGGACCTTGAAGTAACTTTGCACAGGATTGCATAAGTGTATAACTATATCTGCTAATTGATTTTTGTTTTGTTTGTTTTTCTGAAATATGCAGATAAACTTTGCAGCCCGCTAGTCCTTTCATCATCACTTTTAAGTTGTTTCTGTCTCCCTCTTTCCAGATGCAATTGTAAAAATATGTTCATTCTGCATTTCTAATGGGAGACACAGATGGTGACAGCTAAGTGTAACTGCAGCTATTAAAATTTGCTGTGATTGTTCCTCACAATGGGGCTCTGGGTCCTTTAACATATTCTGGAGAAGATTCTCATAGAAATGTGATGAGGTGGAGGGGGAGATTTGCTTCTTTGACTTAAGGAGGCTGATTAAGAAAACAAAGTTTCATAGCTCCTTTCCTAGTGGGTGGCTCACAATTTCTCACAATAATTGAGATGAGTTCACATTCTCCAAAATTAGGTGGAGTCAGAGACTACAGGCATGATGAGACTAGAAACAAGACCTTCCCAGTAGTGGCCCCTACCTTTTGAAACCTGCCATCTGCTGGACTTTAAAAGCCCACCTATTTGCAATGGCTTTTAATTTATATATTTTTGGAAATGCAGCTGTATTATTGTTTTTGGTACTGTAGTTTAAGAAATGGCTTTATATCAAATGAATGACATTTTAATGTACTTTTGGTTCTTACTCTTATTGTGATGTGATGTTATATTTTACAATGTTATAATTGTGTCCTTATGGTTATACTGCTTTTTATTGTCTTGGATGGACATGGCCCAGAAAAGCTGCTTTAATATTAAAATTTTAAATATTTAAAATTAATAAAATAAAATAAATGGCCCAATCAAAATTAAGCCCATTAAGAGTGTAATCCTATGCACATTTATGAGTCAGCCCATTGAACTGAGTAGGGCTTATATCTGAGTGCCCAAGATTGGGTGGCAAATTAGTGAGACTTTAAAGTACTCCACTTAGGCTGAACTGTTCCCAACGTGCATTGATTGGGAAATGTATGAAATTTCTCTGTTTAGGCTGTTTTTGATCTATGCACAATTTGCATGTGTTCTTGTCAGTGTAGACCATCACTAGATTCTCCTCTCAGCACACATCTGCTTTGAATAGTTATTAAAGGCACTTTATAGGTGCATATAAATTCAGTCATTGCCACTCAAGTAGGATTTCAGGTGGGATTCCACCTATAGCAGCTTTCTCCATCATTGTGCCTTCTGGACTGCAGCTCGTATCAGCCCCAACAGTTCAGCTGGAGGGCACTAGATTGGTGAAGGATGACTTCCTGCTATTGTTGTAATTTACCCACCCTTAACCCTAAGGTCTTAGAGCAGGTTACTACAATTAAAACAATGTTAAAAAACAACTCAGAGCTACTTACCATTGCAAAAAATAAGATGGGCTCATAAAAATATACATAGGTAAAGGTAAAGGGACCCCTGACCATTAGGTCCAGTCATGGCCGACTCTGGGGTTGCGGCGCTCATCTCGCTTTATTGGCAGAGGGAGCCTGCGTACAGCTTCCGGGTCATGTGACCAGCATGACTAAGCCACTTCTGGCGAACCAGAGCAGCACACGGAAACGCCGTTTACCTTCCCGCCAGAGCGGTACCTATTTATCTACTTGCACTTTGACGTGCTTTCGAACTGCTAGGTTGGCAGGAGCAGGGACTGAGCAATGGGAGTTCACCCCATTGCGGGGATTCAAACCGCCGAACTTCTGATTGGCAAGTTCTAGGCTCTGTGGTTTAACCCACAGCGCCACCCGCGTCCCTCAAAATATACATATCAAGGATCAAAAGCCAGGATAATGAGGTGTGTCTTTAACATTTGCCAAAAGCTGTATAATAAAGATGCCAGATGCACATCTGTGGGGAGAGAATTCCATAACTTAGGGGCTGCCACAGAGAATGCTCTTTCCTGGACCAGGACCCTGCCCAAGCTTCTGAAGGCAGTGGAGCACCCAGTAGGGCCCCCGGCTGATCTTAGCACCTGAGAGGATCTGTGGGGAAGGTGGTGGTCTTTAAGGTATTTGGGACTTGAGGTTTTTTGTTTTTTTAAATTTACTTATTTATTCCATTTATATACTGCCATTTATCTAAAGATCTCAGAGTGGTGTACAACATTAAGAACATAATTTATGCAGCATAATGATAAAATCATAATACACAGTGTGAGGGCTTTTTTCCCAGCCGGAACTCGGTTCTGGCACCTCTCAGGTGGGCACCATTGCCATTTTAAGAGCACTCATGGTGAGTTCCAGCATTTCTTTTTCTAGAAAAATAGCACTGCTCTCTGGGGAGAGCATTCCACAAATGGGGAGCCACCACAGAAAAGGCGTGTTCTTGTGTTCTCACCCTCCAGACATCTCAGGGAGTGGGGATATAGAGAAGGGCCTTGGGTGACAAGCTTTGGGTCCATTTAGAGCTTCAGAAACTAATGTGAGCACCCTGAATGGAGCCTAGAAACAAACTGGCAACCAGACTGCCTTTCTGACACGGTTTTATGGAAGGTGCTTCTGCAGAACTCTGACACGGCCGTTGTAAGCAATTGCTTCACTAGGCAAGAATTCTGAGCTGGCAACCTCTCTGCCTGAGTAAAAAAAAGAAAAGGAAGGAAGACCTCTCTTGCTCACTGAGGTAATGACCTTATAATTAAACAGAGTGGAGGACACTGCTCAGAACCAGCTTGCTTAAATGCTTAGATTTCAGCTTGGGCTACTTCCAGCTCTAGTAAATCCATTAATTACACTTCATACAGCGACGTTTACTGACAAATGAAAGATTTCATTAACTCTGCCTGCCTCCTGAAGCACAGTCAGACCACAGACAAAACTCCCCTGAGCCTTTGTGCCGTTAAAGTAGCACTGCTGCGTCTCTTTCTGTTAGGCGCCCTGTTCACCTGAGGGGAGGATTTAACCAATGATCTCTCCTCTTATCTCAGTAGCTCAGTCCTGGTGTCTTCGCTGCCATTTGGGGCGGGAAGGGGGAGGGGCTGCTGCAGAAGGCAAAATTGGACATGTACTTAGGAGCTGTTACAGCACGGTCTTTATCCACCACAGGGACAAGTGAACAAACTTACTTCAAGGGAGAGGAGAAGAAAACATTAAAGTTTAATGAAAACAAGCCAGTGATAAAGGAAGCACATCATCTAAAGGCTCAGTGGCAGCTAACAGGGACTTTCTCCAGCTGTTAACCTCCTAACTCATTCATTTATAAGGGCTCCGCAGTTCGGAAGCTGACTCTTAAAGAAACATGTCATTATTTTACCTTCTTACAGAACCCTATTCCAGTCCCCTGGTTCACGGGTAGTGGATTTCTCTTTTATCATGCAGTAGGAACCCTTTTCAGCCCCAGGGCCACATTCCCTTCAGGGTAATTTTTCGGGGGCCACATGCCAATGGAGGGCAGGGCCAAAGGCAAAAGTGTGCAAGGACCAAGGCAAAAAATAAGAAGAGAAACGGAAGTGACTCTTTCCTTTGTAGAGTCAACCTATGCAAAAGTCAGTTTGTACACCTCACCTCATTCTGCAAATACATGTCTCTGCCCTCTGCACAAAAAGCCTCTCAAAATTCCAC
Organism: Podarcis raffonei; assembly: GCF_027172205.1. Lineage (NCBI taxonomy): Eukaryota > Metazoa > Chordata > Lepidosauria > Squamata > Lacertidae > Podarcis > Podarcis raffonei. The sequence continues at coordinate 69,882,856 of NC_070607.1, forward strand.
GCCCTAATTTGGGGAGACTATTTCAGGGGTGGACTTTGGTAATCTTTCATAATATTATGCCCCATGCGAGGCCAAAATTTGGCATCCCCAAATGGATTTTCTCAATTGCGGACCTTCTCAATTTTGTGCCCCATTGGCTCAGTGCCCTGTGTGGGCGCACACTGCCCTAAATTTGGTGTTGACTATTTCACCCCATTTCTTGAGGGGGAAGAGAAATTCTCTCAACAGTTTCCTGGGGGTAAAGCTCACTATTAGCAGTGGCAGTAACACAGTTTATTTCTTCTCCTCCAAGTTTTTGTTCTGTTCTGCTGTTGCAAGTGGCAGAGGCAGCAACTGTGCTTACATCCTCCACAATGCCCCAGTTCTAGCACTGTAATTGGGCAGTGTGTGGAGTGTGTGTGTGTGTGTGTGTGGAATGGCTGTCACAAGTTTTAAAAAGTGGTGGAGAGGTCATCTTCTTTTGATAGAGCAGTGAAAAATTGGTGGGGAACCCTCAAATTTTCTCAGAAAGCTATCTTCTGAGAAAATTCGGCTTAGCTTTAATGTACACTGCTTTGACTGTGTTATACATGTAAGATGAATCCAGTGCAAACTGGAAATATAGAATGAAGGTTATCACAATCTTGAATTGCTGTCTGGTCAGATCCAGTCTGAGGAATTAGTAAACCTGGTCTGAAATTGCTCCAGATGTTGGCACATTAAGGCTGCAATTCTATGCACACTTATTTAGGAGCAAACTCCATTGTGCTGTGTGGGTTTTACTGCTGACTAAGCAGGCATTGGATCAGGCAGCACGATTGCCACAAAACATGGAAGCAGGACTCAGGGAGCACACTTATACACATTAGAAATCCCCAGGGCAAATTGCAGGGAATGTTTTGGATATTTTCTCATGTTACGAGCCAGCAGAACACGCATGCAGCGATAAGTGTCAATTTACCACTTACATCGGCCTCAGGGTTAACTTAATTGAGATAAATACTGACTGCATCAGCCTTGACTCACCAGAGGCAACACTGACTTGGGTGCCTGTTTCAGAACATATGAGGCTCTTTGTGTTAGCAAATGGCATGGGATGAGAGATTTTTTTCAATGGTGCAGTTCTGGAGTGCTAATATAATATGTGCAAGCAATGTTTAAATCAAGGATGGCCAGTTTCTCTATTCTCAGAGGCTATTTCAACCTCCAGTTGTGGGGATCTGGGATCAGAAATGTATTTTACTATGCAGCTTGTCTCCATCCCATGTTGTCAGGCTGTATCATAAAGTTGGTATAGTCGGGCAGTAAAATCTTTACAATTGTGGAGCACATGTACTCATGCGGAGCTGGTGGATTACACAGAGAACCTAAAGAAATAAGGTAACATGAAAGTGAATGATGTGTCTTATCTGTCACAACTTTAGAAAACAATTGTAGGGAGCAATCCTGGCTCTAGCTGCCCCCCTCCCACTCTGCTGCCTCATGGCAGAATGGTGGGGTCACTGCCACATCTACAGCCCAGCCACACATGGTGGCCACGGTTGTGTGTGTGTGTGTGTGTGTGTATGTGTGTGTGGTAAGGAAGGTGATTCAGGGGCAGACTTTGGGCTTTGAAATTTCAGCGGTGTATGGTGACAAAATTCGGTGCCCCCTGCTCTCGCCTCTCAATGTTCGTCATTGTTGTGGCGCCTTCTTGGCTCAGCACCCAGTGAAGTTGAACCAGTTGCGCTCCCCCAAAATCCGCCTCTGGCAAATTGTTGCACCTGGTTGGAGCTGGTGCAGCAACCAGGTCCCGATTTGGCCCATTGCCATCACATGTCAGCAGTAGGACCCGCAGATGATGCAATGGAACCCAGGCTGGCTCAGCCCATCCCTCTTCTGTCATTAGTTTCAGAGTTTTCTACTGGCTGCTGCAGGTGGAGATCCTGCTGGTGGCGCTCGTGCCTCCTTGCACATTTGGCAGGTAGAAGAGTGTTCAGCTCAATGGGCAGCTTATCTTTGTGATTTGGAGGTCATGGGCACACTTGGGTGGGGGAAGGCTTCTCACTCTTTTCACGTACTGCAAGGATCAGCATGCAAGACACATAGCTAGCCTGCTTCTGAGCATCATGCACAGGGCTAGCTGGGATAAAGCATGTTAAAGCATAATTTGCACAATAAGACTGCATAAAGACTAAGTAGCTTAGCCTGGTTACCATTTACAGATAGGCATGCATATTAGTACAGCAAGAAACAAGGAGAATAATAGGGTAGAGATAAGCACTCTAGGGGGACTGCCCCAGTTTGCCCAATCCCACCTCATGGGATGCCTGGAAAAGCTAGCCTGTAGCAAGTCCAGTTTCTAGACCTACGTAACTTCTTTAAAGTATATGTCATGAAACAGCACACTGTGCCTAACTTAGCTTAATAACCAAGCATAAGGCTATAAGGGAAGACACTACCCCTTCAATTGTTCAAACTCTTGGACAGCAATGGACATAGTCACTTGCACCCATGGTGCATGTATCTCTATCAGCTCTAGGTCTTGCTTCTCAGTTCTTTGTTTTGGTGTGTGAGCTGGGTGGAGGTGTGCTGCTTCTCTAGCTCCCTGATTCCCTTTTATATAGTGTTGCACTATGTGGACAAGGTTGGTGTATTACCTACATTCACCAGGGCTATAATACATCACATTCCACGCCAGCATGGTGTAGTAGTTTAGCGCGGTAGTCTCGTAAACTGGTGAACCGGATTCGCTTCCCTGCTCCTCCACATGCAGCTACTGGTTGACCTTGGGCTAGTCGCACTTCTCTGAAGTCTCTCAGCCTCACTCACCTCACAGAGTGTTTGTTGTGGGGGAGGAAAGGAAAGGAGATTGTTAGCCGCTTTGAGACTCCTTAAGGTTGGTGAAAGGCGGGATATCAAGTCCAAACTACTCCCCCCCCCTCTTCTTCTTCCTTATGAATTCCCAATGAAAGGGGTGGTATAAGTGTAGACACTCTCATAGCTTTGACTAAAAGCCAAAGTGTGTGTCAGATCCTTGGCTTATCTAGGAAAGATAACTAGTTTCAGTCTTTGATTCTCCTGGTTAGTGTATTGTTTCTCATGCTTAACCATCCATGTGACATCCTACTATTTTATACTGAATAACTGCTGAATATACAGATTCATATTAACTCTACAAGCATGGGTTACAAATAGCAAGCAATGCTAGGTCCAGGTTTGTTCAGCCCTTATCCTGAGGCACGACGAGAAAATACTGATGGCATCACACTATCTCCTCATGATACAAGTCTCTTCCATGATGTTAGGCTACAGAGATGGAGCTCTGGGCCTATGGAATGATGCTGGCATCACTTGGCAGGTGCTGGCAATCTGGATGCTGATGGAGACCAGCAGGGCCCAATCCACATCCACACACACACACACACACACACACACACACACACTGCAAGCCCAGCACAAAGGGAGTTTGGATTGCTCTGCCTGTTTCCTGGGGACAAAATTTAATGAAACTGGGGATACAATTTTCTTGGATCGCATCTTGATTAGTAATTGGGGTCAGACAAAATTGCTTCATGGGTGTCCACTTGCTACCAGGCGGCTGTTCTCTGGTTTAAGGTAATGCAAGAAAGTGCACTTGCATTAATTTCCTCTCCCTTCTTTGTGATGTTTTCTGCCCCAGGCTCACATCAGTCAGTGCTGTCGGAGCCAATTCGCACCATCGTTCTGGTATGACGTAATGCAAGTTCATGCACTCAGTGTGATTGCTGTGTTTATTAATTTATTTAATTAAAAGCTTTTAGAAACCGCTTAATTTTTTAAAATCTCTAAGCAATATAAAACAATATAAAACAGTATCATAAAAATGGAGAGGCGAACATAAAAACACTTACTATAAAAGCAGATGAAAAACAAATTCAGCCGTAAAACAGTCCAGTCTTATGCATCAGGGAAAGATGTGTCTTTATAAGACGTCTGAAGGAACGGATGTAAATTGCTTCACACATGACAGAGGGAAGGGAATTCCAGAGCAGAGGGGCAATGGAAGGAAAAGCCCATTTTTTGGTCACTGCTTCTGATCTTTTGTACGGTGCAGTGCTGTGAGTAAAGTTTTCCCAGATGCTCTAAGTGATCCTTCTTCTCTATACAGAGGCAGGCATCAAAGTATATGTGCATCACAGTGGTTATCAGTGTGCTGCACTGTGAATTCAGGTCATGGGTCACCCGTGTTCAAGTTGAAGCTAGCAGATGATGAGCACTGTAGCGCAGAGTCTTCAACTGCCACAAGTACAGTAACCCACATCAAAACACGCCAGGGTGGCCATGTTAATTGGCCCTTTCATAGAAAGGCAGAGGAATGGGGGGGGGGTCACGTGATGGTAAGATAAGTGGTATACTGGAACTCTACAGAAGCATAAGTCTGAAAATGTGAGAGTGCAGGCTTAAGAACCCATACTGCAGATATGCTGGGGCTATTCCCACCTAGTAGAAGTGACTGGGACCTAGTCCTTACAAAGGGTTGGTGTCAGGTGCTATTTTTGCTAGTTTGCAAAACTGAATGGGGTAACTGTGCCCCTGAAGGACCAGGTGTGCAGCCTGGGAGTCATTTTGGACTCAAAGCTGTCCATGGAGGCGCAGGTCAGTTCTGTGTCCAGGGCAGCTGTCTATCAGCTCCATCTGGTATGCAGGCTGAGACCCTACCTGCCCGCGGACTGTCTTGCCAGAGTGCTGCATGCTCTAGTTATCTCCTGCTTGGACTAATGCAACACACTCTATGTGGGGCTACCTTTGAAGGTGACCTGGAAACTACAACTAATCCAGAATGCGGCAGCTAGACAAGACAGAAATTATGGCAGTTGGGAGTCCAGCAACCTCTGGAGGGATGTAGATAACCACGGTGGAGTCACTTAACATTCAGCCTTTTACCTATTGCAAGAGTCCAATGCAGGCTTTAATGGCACACTGGTCTTATAACCTTCATGCTGCACTGCTTTATATCACTGCCCACTACTGTAAACATCCTCAGAACTGATTTAACTAATTGATCATTCGTAATAATAATAATTCGTAATAATTCGTAATAATAATAAGGGACGCGGGTGGCGCTGTGGGTTAAACCACAGAGCCTAGGACTTGCCGATCAGAAGGTCGGCAGTTCAAATCCCCGTGACGGGGTGAGCTCCCGTTGCTCGGTCCCTGCTCCTGTCCACCTAGCAGTTCGAAAGCATGTCAAGTGCAAGTAGATAAATAGGTACTGCTCCAGCAGGAAGGTAAACGGCATTTCCGTGCACTGCTCTGGTTCGCCAGAAGCGGCTTAGTCATGCTGGCCACATGACCCGGAAGCTGTATGCTGGCTCCCTCGGTCAATAAAGCGAGATGAGCTCCGCAACCCCAGAGTCGGTCATGACTGGACCTAATGGTCAGGGGTCCCTTTACCTTTACCTTTAATAATAATAATGGGTTTCCCTGTAGTTTCACTTCTCGCAGTGAGGGAACCGCCAGAAGGCCCTTGGAGCTGGACCTCAGTGTCCAGGCTGAACGATGGGGGTGGAGACGCTCCTTCAGGTATACTGGGCCAAGGCTGTTTAGGGCTTTAAAGGTCAGCACCAACACTTTGAATTGTGCTCAGAAACGTACTGGGAGCCAATGTAGGTCTTTCAGGACCTGTGTAATATGGTCTTGGTGGCCACTCCCAGCAGTGTCACACCACTGGTGCTGCCCTGCCTGTCACTGGTTTGTGGGGGTGTTTTTTGTTTTGGTCTCCTTAAGTTTGTTCTTTAAATGTTTGGGCATCTGCAGACTTAAAGGTTCCCCCAAGCGTGCTCTCTAATTTTTCAGGCTCTAATCCTGCCAACAAGAATGCACTGAGTAGAGTATTAGAAGGATAAGTAAGTCTCATGGAACATGGAAAGACTCAAATAAAATAGCTAAACTATGAGCTATTCTGGTTGCTGGGGAATCCCATGATGGGTTTTTCACTCATTGGTGAAAACAAATCCACGGGGCATCTCTTCATTTCTTTTCTCACTGTACTAAGTTCTTGCTGCTATAGGACTGTCATTGTTTGTCTCTTGCAAAGAAGGAGAATTCAGTTTTCTTCAAATGCCACTGTCCCCTGCCTGGTTCTAAAGAGCAAACCCAAGCTTTAAAAGTTTTCTGCCGGCCCTGGAGCTTTGCACACAGTGATCCTCTATTTTTATCCATTGCCACAGGGTGACTCTGCTGCTCCTCTGGAACTAGGCTGGAAATGCATGTGTCAGTCTGGGAGGAAGATGCCAATATTCCCATAAACTCAAGACATTTTCAAAAGACTCCCACCAGGAAGGAATCTGCAGATAATTGATCATGCCCCAGTATCTCTGGACACCCTAGAACTTGTGTGTAGTAAAAGGGCCATCGTATAGTGGTTCAGCACATGTTTTAAGTGCAGAAGGTCAATCCCCAGCATCTCTAGGTCCAGCATCCTGTTCTCACAGTGGCCACCTGGATGCCAGTGGGAAACCTGCAAGCAGAAATCCAAGCACAAGAGCACTCTCCCCTCCTGTGGTTTGCAGCAACTGCTATTCAGAAGCATTTCTGCTTCCAACTGTAGAGGCAGAACATAACCACCACAGCTAGTAGCCATTGATGGCCTTATCCTCCATGAATCTGTCCAATCATCTTTCAAAGCCATCCACGCCAGCAGTCACCACTGCTTCCTATGGGAACAAGTTCCATGTTTAACTGTGTGCTCTTGTAGGTGGACCAATGGTCCGACTCAGGACGGGGGAGTTTCCTAAATGGTGTGCAGTGGCATTGGGCTGCTGCGTTTGGTGGTGGGAGTGTGTCCGTCGCCTGCCACTTTTTGACAGCAAAGAGCATAGAATAGGGATGGGGTAATTATAATGATAGATTATAGGTTTTCAGTTATGTCCCATCATGCTAGTCCTACTCAAAGTAGGCCCGTTGATATTAATTTCCATGGGTCTACTCTGAATAAAACTTAGTTGGTTACTACAGCCTTTTTGTGTGTCAAGCTTCTGGCTCCAGGTCTGGCCTGAGAAATATTGCTGCTTGAGTCAAAGGATAAGATGGCTTCTCCTCCTATTCTATGTGCAGAAGCCCCTTGGGCTGGCAGTGGAATCTTACTTCAAAACCGATGACATCACAGCATCCTCCTGAGGACAGCAAGTTATCTTAGTGGGCACACACAAACTCGGTTTGGCAATGCCCCACTGCTTCTTCCTACTGTCCCCATCATCTGTTGCCTGAGGTGACCACCTTTAGAGTAACGGGAAATGGTAGCACTAAACATTATCTCCATTTATTATGGATTGGAGCTAAGAATCTACTCTTTAGCTTGTTCTTGTGGTTACTTTCATTTTTCTATGCAGTTGTGTGCTAACCTGTTCATCAACAAACAGCCTCTTGTTCTGGTCTACAGAAGTAACTAACCTTGCCTTATATTAAATAAGAACTTAGGAGTCTCACTCTGCCTAATGGTAGGGCCAGCTGTGCTTGGTTCCACTTCTACTCCCAACTTGCTCTTGAATTCTGGTCCTGTTTCTGACTGTGCTTCTGCCTACTGCATCTCTCTAATTTATGGCCTCCATTCATATGACTGCAGCATTGACGGAACTCTTAGATCCTGAGTCTTGACAACACTGCCTGTGTCCATTGAATTGCTGCTTTATCCCATTGGCCAGACACTCAGTCTGGCTATTGTATCAGAACTGCACTGCTTCCATTGGATGCTCTTGTTACATCACAAAATGGTAAGTGTGCAGGTGTTAATCAGCAGGCAAGAAGAGCAAGGCCAGACAGTCTCCAGAAAAGCAGCTCTGTTAGTCAGCCGCAGCTAAAAGGACAAAGACCTGTGGCACTTAAACGATTAATTTATTGTGACATGAACTTTTGTATGCAGGAGTCTTCTCCAATAGAAGAGTGATACAGACAGAGAAAGATACCTCCATGTGTGGGTAGGCATATGGGTGGAGGGAAGACAGTTGCATCACAACTACAATAATAGCAGAGTTGCTCATTTTTAAAATCATCTGTTTGGCTAAAACATGGCATTAAAAATAAATCCGACCTTTTACTGCCCCTGTTCTTGTGCTTTAAGAGCAGACTAATATCAGGAATGGACAAGACATTTTGCTGGTGGTACCCAACAAGATGGTATCCCATTTCATGTATTGGACCTTCAGTGGAATCTTTTCCTCACTACAGGTGACAGAATAGCATCTCCCAGTGTGTCTGAGGGCAGCAGTCTAGCTAGGGAGATACAAGCAAGGCCACATGGCATATATACACAACTATTTTCCCCAATACATCATTACTCCTTACTCACTGCTGCACCTGGTGCTTGTTCACACAAATACTGCAATGCAGCAGCGGCAGTCACCAGAATGTGAGCAGAACAGGGCATGCACAGGTTCAGCACAGGGCTTTCTCCAGTGGGGCTGCCTGTGAGATACTCACGGAAGGCAACTAGGCAAGACAGAGTGACAGTCCAAGCCAGTAACAAGCAAGCATTGCTTCTGCCATGGTATGGTTCAGGAGAAATGGGTGGCTTGCCTTCCAGCATCAGCTGCCTGAAATGAGGGCCTCACTCTGTGTAGTGATGGAGCCCTAAAAACTTAGTGCTGGTGATTCTTTGCCCATTGAATTATTTCCAGGAGAGGGAATATTTGTACACAGCCTTGGACTGGACAGCCCCCAGATACAGGACACCTCCAATTAGAGGACTGTTTTTTGAAGAGAGCACCCTAGTCTTAGCAGTTTCAATAATGCATTGCTGAAGAAAATTGTGCTCACTACTGATATGAAACTGAGCTGTGAGAAGAGACTCACAGAGCCACAGTACTGCAGTGTTTGTATCTGTAGCCGCTTACTTAGGCAGCTGTCTCATTCCAGGTAATTAACCCAGTACTGTCTACTCTGACTGGTAACAACTCTATAGGATCTTAGGCAGCGATTTCCCCCAGTCCTGGTAGCTGACCCTTTTAATACTGGATATGTCAGGCATTGACTTGGAGACCTGCATGCAAAGCATGGATTCTACCTCTGAACTACAGTTCTTATCCAAGCATTTGGATTAAAGCCATGTTTCTGTGCCATAATCCAGCAATGGACACCCATATAGGCTTCCTCCTCTTCTTTGCTGCATGTAGTGATTCAGTCTTGGGAACTATTCTTAAACATTCTCACTTGTACACATCATTCCACTGAGAGATGTGTGTGCAGAAGCCCACGTCTATACCTTGCTAGGTCAGCAATTGCCCAGCCCCTGACCCCTGCCTTCTTCTGTGTGAGCCAAAGGACGCTTGTTATTGTTTCTATTTATTTTTCCTCCTTCTCTTCTTCCCCTTTTCCTGATTCCTTAAACACCGCTGGGCATTCCAGCCCTTTCTCGATGTCCTTCTGCATCTCTAATCACCACAACGGTTGCTGTGATGATGAAATGCCCTCCCATCCACGAGGCAACAGCAGGACCAAAATGGCCCCTACCACAACATGCACTGTGTGGAAGTTCATAATGTTCCAGTGTTTATGGGAGCTGAGAGCAAAAGAATAAAATCAATAAAATATTCAAAGCTTTCACATTATAAGCTGTAGCAAAACTTTTCACCAAATGTTTACTGTATAATAAATTCTATTAAAAACCCAAGCTTGCATGGTGGGGGGGAGGCAAGGGGGGCTGGAACGCTGTCACTTTAATTGCAATGGCATAAATATTTGATATTCAGTAAATTAGATCTGTAGCTATGAAAACATTCTTGCAAATGGATTTTTACCTGTAGCACAGTGCCATTAGCGGGGAAAAAGTCAGCACAGCCTCGGGGCCTGTAATTAACTCAACCCAAGCAGAACTAAACATTTTTGACAGTTTTCCTGGTCTGGAATTAACTGTCATAGCAGAGAATGAAAGAAACTGCATTGTCACATTATGTTTACGTAAAGTCTGTAAAATGCTGTGTTTTGTATTTTTGTTTTGTTAAGTCCGGGTTTCATGCCCCATTATTATTATTATTTTACATCATTAGAGGTGAGCTTTAAATAACTAACGATGTATGTTCTGCCCTCAGACTAGAATGGAAGCATTCTATAAAAGGAAGAAGCATTAGTTCCAGTAATTTGTGTGTGTGCGCGCTCTATAATAAAGCCCAATATGTTGCACACTGATATAAATCATAATGCAGTGACATTTGAAGACATTAAAAAAACAACTGTGTATTTTCCTGTCTGGATCAAGATTCTATAGTAATAAGCAGTTTGGCTAGCCAGTGTCTGCCTATATTTTTTTGGATTGTGGGTTCCTTCCCCCCCTCCTGTTTATGAAAATAACTGTCACTCTACTAGAATGCAAACCCTGGAGGGCAAATCTGCTTAATGCTTCTCTGAAAGCTACTTATTATCCAGTAGCTAAGAGGAAACCAGAACAATAGTAATTGAAGAGATGTACAGGGCCTCACTTCCTGGCATTTTGTCCTAGAAATGAGTTTACATGGAAGGAGCGTGTGTGTGTGTGTGTCTGTGTATATATGTAAGTGGGGTTTTTCATGCAGCTCAGGGAGGGAAAGATGCTAGTAAGTCATCATTCCCATAACAGAGATTGCTTGGAAATATAATACGGTGACTGTTGCAGACAGTCATTACCCAGCGCAAAGCCATCCTCTGGGAATGTCCCCCAACAAAGGCCCATTGAAATAGTCTTATTCTTATTCAAGGGGTGTTGTAGGAATTCAGGTAGCTTTTTGTTGTTTTTTTTTGCAAATTCTAGTAGGACCTGACCTGATCTCTTGGACAAATGTGTGGATGAACGCGTAGCTATCCTTCACATTTTTTCACTTTTTGAATTTTGTGAGGCAGTTCTGGCAGGGGGTGAGGAGTCAAAATGCATTTAAACATGTATTTTGAGATAAGATATGTTTAGAAATATGTGCTCTGTGAGAAAATACATTCAAAATTTGACTTCAAATACATATTTTGAACGTGAATTTTTGTGTGAGATTTTTTTTAAAGAAAGCCCTGACAGTTTCATGTGGAAACAGAACAGGCTTTTCAATGAACAGGTTCCCTGCCTGCACCAGTGTGAGGGGTTTTCTGCTAGCGCAAATTTACCCCTGGATACAAACTATAGATGGACAAAACAGTCTGTTTCCAACCCTTGTCACTTGTACTCTTGCCTCCTACTGCCCTTGCCCTGTGCCACCCTCAAATTGGCTTTGAAGGATTGGAGAAAACATCCTCTAAATATGGAGAGGGGGGCAGGGGGAGGAGAAGGGGAGAAGGTTCCCTCATACAAGGGAAATTCTTGTGCTGAGGGAACCTTTACCTCAGCACCAGTGCTTTTTCCTCTGGTGGTACATGCAGAACCAGAACTGTTTTTCAACATCTTAAAGAAGGAGAGCAATGACCGACAGCTGCAAAATCACCTGTGTCCTGGAAGTTTTTCCAGGATCCCCTTTCCCCGCCTCCCACATCCTCGCAGCTACTTTCACCGTTGCCATAAGGGCGCCTTCTCAGTTTATTCCTTCAACTGCGCAGGGGCATTTTGTCTCCTCTCTTCCCGCCTCACCACCAATCTCCTCACGTGGCCGTGTTGCCGATGGAGACACTGCGGCTGCTGTCAGGGCATGCGAGGAACTTCGCCTCAGCTGGCTACTGAGAAAGCATGTTTCGGGAGCAAAGTACGCATGCCTTCAAGTGTTAAGGTGAATACCGCCACCTTTTTTTCTGGAAAAAAAGCACTGCTCAGCACCATAATGTGCATGTAGGCTTGAAGTTTCTTTCAGCATCAAGTGTACCTCCACAATCTTCTTCCTGGGGAATAATGCATGAAACTTTTGAATTTGAGACTAAGCAGAATCCAGCCTTCCCCCCCCTCAAGGAGTAGCACAGCAAATGACACCACTTCCATTAAATGTAGGCCTCCCTTTGCCATCCATTTCAGCTGAGAAGTCTCTCTATTTGGCCTTCACAATAATAACCTTTTATTTCTTTTCCTTTTAAATCAGATTTACACTTGCCTGGCAAACATTAACCTCCTGCTTTGTCAGGTTCAGCATTTATAGAAACCTCTGCACAACGCTTCTTTTTAATGAAGAGGACAATTTTTTTTATTAAAGGTTAACAGAGGGGAGAAAGCCTAAAAGAAGGAGCGTATAAAATGGGGAGTTGGTGGAAATCAGAGAAACACCTCGCCACATGTAAACAAGGAGAAGACAGGCTTTGTTCCATCACATCAGAAAAGGACCCTAACATTCAGAAGGGAAATAAGTGACAGCAGATGAGTGTTTAACTGCTCTTGAAAATCAGTTTCAAGTGACTTCATTTAGGTTAGAAATTGCGGCCTTTGCAATAAAGAACCTTAAAAAATATATAAAAAATCTGACTCTACTTAATGGATTGATACAGTTGGATGCTGAGTGCCCAAAGTGCTGATTGAAACCAGTGAAAATTCACAGGGCTTAATGCTTCCACGAAGAAATGCTACACCATGCTGGATAAATAAGAGACTGTCACTGCTACCTGGAGCGGGGCAGATGCATATCCTGGGACTGAATTAACCAACTTACAGTGCCCATGGAAGAAATGCTTTCCCCACAGTGCACACATTTGGCTGGCATGGAAAAGGACTGTAAGCACATACTAATGAATTTGCAATAAGCTATTCACGAGACACCGACATGAGAGACCCCCCCCCCATTACATAGAGGAGTTCTATGTCTGTACATTAGTATGTGCACAGAGCCTTGCCCAATGCTAACCATGCGCCTGGGTTTGGACATCACAAGCCAAACTTTGGCTTATTTCTTGCAGTGCAGCAGCAGCAATAGGAATAGGAGAGGAACAAAGCCGCTGCCATTTCAGCAGTAGGCACTAGCACACTGCATATTCACATTAAGCCATAGTTTATTTTAACAGGCTCCTGCATGAGACCATGGAGAGCTGCTGCTAGGTCAGGTGAACCAACACCTCTTGTCTATGTAACAGGTATTTTTTTAAAAAAGGTGGTTGCATTTGACTGATTTTGCCACCAGGAGCCATGTGACTAGTAGTTTTTCTGTGTGTAGTGGCTTCCTAAATTAGTGAAATGGTTCCCAAATTTGCTGAAATTCTGATTTTGGGAATGTTCATCCCACCCCAAGTGGTTAAAATCGGCATTCAGGCCCCTTAAACTAGTTTAATTGCACTAATTTCAATGAAATCAACACAGCTAAAAAGGAAACACACCATATGTGACTTGAGGATTACTCTGTACAGGTTGCTGGGTACAATGACTGTGGGACTCTGGCTGTAAATGCTACAAACATTTTCTTATATGGAAGTAAATTCCACCACATTCAAATGAAATGTATGAGGGTTGCAAGCATTGTTCAGTAGCTGAATCAGATCTCCAGTTGGTTAAGTGGTGAGGACCAGATTTAATCACTCAGGGGAAATGTTAATAAGTGTTAATTCTGGTGCATTTCTGTAATAGTGAAAGAAATAAAAAAAAGAAAGAAAGAGAAAGAAAGATGGCATCTCCTTATAGAGACTAGCAGTTCTTGTTTATTAAATTGTAAGTTGACTTATACTTTCTTCAATATCTAAAAAAACAATTTGATCTGTTACTTGACTGATTAATTGGCTAAAAGGAAGACGATTAATCAACTTAAAATTCCTTTAGTCACTTTGATAGCCTTAGAATTAATTCACTTAATGTATTTAGGATTGGTGTATCCATCTTGTTCTGTGGATAATTTTATCCTAAGGAGCGGAGTCCTCAATTACCACTGAGACAGCAAACACTTAATTGATTTAGGATTATATGTAGGATTTGGGCAATGAAAATGTTCTCCAGGAAAATTTATGAACAAGCTTCCAGTTCTCAGGGTGAAATACAGATATGCAGCCCAATCCTATGATTGCTTACTTGGAAATGCCCTAGTGGGTTAAAAGCGTTGTACAGTGGATGCTCGGGTTGCGAATGTGATCCGTATGGGAGGCACATTTGCAACCCGCAGCATTCACAACCGGCAGCGACATGTCTGCGCAAGCACGGGCTGTGATTTGGTGCTTCTGCACATGTGTAAAGCACGATTTAGCGCTTCTGTGCATGTGCGAGCGCCAAACCCGGAAGTAACCCATTCTGGTACTTCCGGGTTTGATGTGGTGCACAACCCGAAAATGCGCAAACTGAAGTGTCTTTAACCCGAGGTATGACTGTATTCCATAAATGTGCATCAAGTTACAGGCTCCAGCTGTACTCCCTTTCCCACCTCTTCAATGTAGGCCCACATCCTAGTATCCAAAAAGCCTTTTTAAGGTATGTGCATGTGGGGTGGGGTGGAGGGGAGAGATGTGCTCAAGGCAGTCCAATACTAAATTAAAAATCAAGCTATTCTGAAAGGACACAGCATATATTATAGAATGAACCAAAAATAAACCCCTGTATTGCAATAAGAACCAATCACAACAATACAAACACAACACGTAGGCTAATAGTAGAGATAGATAATAGAAAAATGATATCATTCAAATTATAGGAAAAAGCCAATCAAAGTTCATATGTACAATATAACAGAGTGGTAGAGAGGACCGCCAAGCCATGTGTTCAAAACAGATGCCTAAGGACAGTCTCACAATAGTCTCTCAAAGGTTTCAACAGAAGATGTCTCATGAAAAACAAATATACAGAGGAATAGTATCTGTATATTTGTTTTTCATGGGTCTACTTTGTTTTTGTATGCTGTATATGCCATTCTGTTCCTTTAATTATACCATTATTGGAAACACCTGTGGCTTACGTCATATGTCCTATGCCAGGCTTCCTCAACCTTGGCCCTCCAGATGTTTTCAGCCTACAACTCCCATGATCCTTAGCTAGCAGGATCAGTGGTCAGGGATGATGGGAATTGTAGTCTCAAAACATCTGGAGGGCCGAGGTTGAGGAAGCCTGTCCTATGCCATTGTGTTACAAGTATCAGCAGCTACACTATCTAGTGAGCACTGATCCTTAGCATGAATCTTACTTACATACAGTGGTACCTCTGGTTACGAACTTAATTCGTTCTGGGGGTCCGTTCTTAACCTGAAACCGATCTTAACCTGAGGTACCACTTTAGCTAATGTGGCCTCCCGTTGCTGCCCCGCCCCCGCCACATAATTTCTGTTCTTATCCTGAGGTAAAGTTTTTAACCCGAGGTACTACTTCCGGGTTAGTGGACTCTATAACCCGAAGTGTTTGTAACCCGAGGTACCACTGTATTCTGTTGAAAAATATTGGGTATGTAACTTTTTTATATATTCTGTTTTGTATATTCTGCTTTATTTTACAATGTGTATGCAGGTAGCTCAGTTTTGTTATCATTCATTGGTTGTATGCCTTGTATCTTATTTCCAGCTGATAAAGACTACTATGAAACAGTAGTATCATTCCGGAGACACTGTCCTTTTGAGGCTTTTGAGATGTCTTCCGTTGAAACTTTTGAAAGACAATTGAGAGATTTTACTATTGAAACTTCTCTACTAACTATTAGCCTACGTGTTGTGTTTGTATTGTTGTGATATATTATAGAATGGTCAAGCACTGACCAGCACATGGAGAGATGGAGAGCAGACGTATGCTCCCTGCTCTGCCCCCTCCATCACACTACCATTGTTACTCTCACATTCCTCCATATGTGGGGATTGAACTTCTGTGGCTGCGCGACAAGTTTAGGCTTCCTGTCTGATTTGAATTGTGATCTTCCAGGGTCCTAAACTGTGTAGGGAGCCCCTAGATGAGTAGTGCAGGCTGCCAACTGCAGATATTCAGCCTTTAACATCTGGAGGGCTGAGGGAGCTGTGACCAGAATATAAGGGAAGGGGTGGGCCAAGGGATAATATTTCTGTTCTTCCTCACATGGTGATGATGATGATCACACAGTTGGGAGTGGGTAGGGGACATTAGCCGAATCAGGCATTTGAAGCAAAATATGTACATTAGTCAAAATTGCATACAAAAATGTGTTTATGTGTGTTTTTAGGGAGAAACTCACACTAAAATGCTAAGGAATTTCTTTAAGGTTTTGTTTTTTTAAGAAAATTTGCAAATTGCTACAGCAATATGGAAAACCCAATTTAAGATTGAAGAAATGAGAAACTGTAAGAACTGAAATTGACAAATCCTTCCCTTCCTACTCATATTCAGCTTCAGTCTTGAGATGACTTCTCATGTAACCATTATTTCTCACACTCTTTGCTTGTTCCTCAGATATAGGCGTCTGGAACAACTGGGGTGGGGTGGGGTGGGGAATGCACAACATGCAAGTCATAAGGAAATAGAATCTTTAGTGATAACAACCACATGAAACCTCTCATCATTTCATCTCACAGAAACTTTTATCTGATTAAGGTAGTGATAACAAAGATTTTACATATTAAGCCTGAACACTCACTGGGAATTGTGCGTACACCTCACTAAGGGACATTTATTAGAAAACAGGCATAGGATTGTAATGCATATCCTATCATTTAAAATACCCTTCTAGGAACTCTTTCCCCACTTGTACCATATTTGATTGTGCACCACTGAATCCTAACCTTTATAATCCTGCAATTTACTAGGTAGCCAAATAATTTTTTGAGAGCCAACTAATGCACTGACCACTACCATGGCTTTATCAACGATGCAATATTTTCTTTGCAAAGCATCATGAGAATCAGTGTTTCATATCTAGTGTGGTCCTATGTCCTGTGGTCCTGTCCTACCCCTCTGTTTGAAAACATCCTCTACAGTGGTACCTCAGGTTAAGTACTTAATTCGTTCCGGAGGTCTGTACTTAACCTGAAACTGTTCTTAACCTGAAGCACCGCTTTATCTAATGGGGCCTCCTGCTGCTGCCGCGCCGCCAGAGCCTGATTTCTGTTCTCATCCTGAAGCAAAGTTCTTAACCTGAAGCACTATTTCTGGGTTAGCGGAGTCTTTAACTTGAAGCATATGTAACCTGAAGCGTATGTAACCTGAGGTACCACTGGATTTGAAAGGCAGTCTGGTCTAAGACTGGTTTAAATATAAACAGATAGCACCAACAGGCACTCAGGTGTTGCAGTCTTCTTCATTATAGGGAGTGAGACATATCGTATTTCTATTTAAATTATAGCAATTATTATTAAACTTGCATCTATACAGATAAATCAACCTGTGCTAGTATTATGCAAATCTGTATCCTCTTTTGTCCTATTTTTGGGTGCTGCATTTCCTCTTTTGGGATGACACACAGCTTGTTTTCAGTGTCCTTTCCTCCAGAATCGCCTCCCCCCGACAATTCTGAGAGCAACAACCACTTCCACTATGTTCCATGTAAGCCTAATATTTTATTTTATTTTATTGTTTTTAGGTTATTTATGCCAAACCCTTCAACAGGCTCCCAAGGCAACTTACAAAAAGTTGAAATTAGAAGAAAACTCAGAGGGATAAGAGGATTAATTTACTGGTACGTGTTTTTATGTGCCTGTGTGGGGGTGCAACCAAAAAGAATATGTTTTCCTGTCAAAAGTATTCTTAAAAAGAAAGGGGGGAAAGGCAGCAGAAAAGTGGCAGAAAAAGAGAGAGAGAGCTAATTCAAAGTAAAGTTGGCAAAGAATTTCACAGGTTGGTAAAAGAAGATGGCAAGCAGAGCTGCTCCTTTTGTTCCCCATTCCCATAGCAGTTGCTGCTGCAAAGCTAATAAAAACCCAGTCCTTGTATAACTTGCTACTGCTACAATCATGCACACTGCAAATTAGAGCATGGAAGGAAAAGGTCAACAATACTTTGATTTTTTTTTAAGGGTAGTTGAGTAGCAGAAATGTAAGAATCTTACTGAGTCAGACCGATCTAGCACAATACAGTCTATGCTGACTAGCAATGGCTGCCCAGGGGTTCAGGCAGGGGTCTTTCACAGGGGCCTCTACTTGGAGAAGCTGGGAATCATATCTGGGACCTTCTGAAGCTTGGGAGAAAGGCCCAACAGCCTCTTTCAGAGATGGAACAGATGCAGTTAATTAATGGCGCACCTAGGTTATGTGGCCACCTACATTCTACCAAAGCAGAGGACGAAAAAGAATACAGATTTGCATAAGTGAATTTGTATGCATAGCTTGGTGGGGGGATGACTATAATTTAAATAGAAATACAATGCTTCTCATCATGTGACCAGATGGCCTGTGTGTCAGCTTAATCCAGGCACAGGCAAACTCGCCCCTCCAGATGTTTTTGGACTACAACTCCCATCATCCCTAGCTAACAAGACCAGTGGTCAGGGATGATGGGAATTGTAGTCTCAAAACATCTGGAGGGCCGAGTATCCCTATGCCTGGCTTAATCTGTAGTCCAGATGCCAAATGTTGATGGGCAACTTCAAGGCTCCCATTGCTCTCTCTTCTTATGGTTTCAATCTTTAAACTGGACTTGGACTGGGCAGCTCTTTAAATAGATGTCACCTTCAGGAACAGAGTCCAGTCTAAAAGTTCACCTTGGGTGTACAGCTTTAAAAAAACAATGCTCTTAGCAATGCTTTTCTAGCAGCAGACCTGAAAACCTACTGGCCAGGCTCTTTGTTTTCCAACTCAGTTAGAAGAGATGAAGCAAGAGTTTTAAAACAGGATAATGCATTGAGAGCCCAACACTATGTATGATTATTAGGGAGTAAGTAACAGTGAATTCAGTGGCGCTTAATCCTAGGTTTAGGATTGCAGCCATGCAAGCATATGCACATCTGCTCAGAATTTAGTCCCGGTCTATGCAGTGGGGCTTATTCTTAGGTGAGTGTACGTATGATTGCAGCCCCAGGAATTGAGACTACTTGCATTAATGGAGCATCCTTGTGAGATGTCATGTATAGAGTTGCACTATCACAGCACAGTCTCATATGTGACTACTCAGATGTAAGTCCTGTTGAGCTTAAGGGGGCCTACTCCCAGAAAAAGCGGATTTAGAACTTCAGCTTTTGTCTAGTATTTTCTAGTTAAGAAGAAAGGAGTTGAATTCTTCCAGGAGCAAGTTCAGTCGATGATGTTGTTTTTCAGTTGTAGATTATTTATACTAGACATAGCCTCCTGTAAAAAAAGTATATATGCCTAGTATTGCATCATTATCAGTAACTTGTTTTAAAGTCAGAACATTAGCTGTATGGTTGTAGGAAACCTGTTGTGTGTCATGGGGCTAATTTGTTTTAAAATGATAGTGTGAAGAAAGAGGAATTTGAGAGCTAGTGTAATGTTTAGTGTGCTTGATGAAAACAGGGAAACCTGGGTTCAAATGTTGCACTCAGCCATGAAGCTTTCTAGTTGACCTTAAGCCAGTCACACATGCTCAGCCTAAATCTATGTCCCAGGGTTGTTTTGAGGGTGTAAAGAGGTAAGCCGCATGTGCCACTAATATGTTCTTGGAGGAAGGAAAAAATAGAAATGCAAAATAAGCTTTTCTATCTCTCTCTTGCCAATACCTACTCCTGATCTTTCTGGAAAGGCAATGCCTGAATTTTTCTTGGGAGGGTATCTGTTCCAAGTCATGGTCTGGAGTTAGAGCTGGAGTCTGAAAAGTAACGGAAAAAATTTCTGCCCCTTTCAATTGATTTATTCAGGACATTTTTGATCATACCATTGCATCAAGGAGCTCAGAAAAAAGTGCATAGCTTCCCCTCTTTTGCCTTTACAACAACCCTGTGAAGTAGGTTAGACTGTGAAATGGCAACAAGCCTAAGGTAATCCAGTGATCATTAGGACTGAGTGGGAATTTGAGTTCAAGTCTCCCTGTTTTAATCCAACACTCTAACCACTAAAAACACTGCCTCTCTTGTTGAGCCAGCAAGGCATCTGATGCTGTTGAGGCTAGAACCTTTGCATATGGTTGAGCTGTCATGGGAATGGGGAGACTGTGACCCTCCAGATGTTGCTAGCCTACACCATCCTTGACTATTGGCTATGCACGCTGAGGCTGATGGAAGCTGAACAACATTTAGAGGTCAACAGCTTCGCCATGCCTCAGCTATCACAACTGAAGCTTGGAACACTATCCTAGCAATGCAGTCACTCACGTCCTGGACTGGACCCACCTACTCAGCCTAGCCATTGGACTACTCTAGACCTGAAGGGCTATGAAGCCCTTCTTGGGACCTTACCTGAGCAACAAGACCTTCTAGGCTGTGGATATGTTCCTGGCTTTGTTCTTTGTCCTACCTCCTAGCTCAGCTCTGATTCAAGGGCAGAAGGCTTGGCACTTCCACACCTAAGTGGGCTCTGAGGCATGAGAAGGCATTGCCTATGTTAGCTGCAACTGGCTGTGTTGCAACCTCAGATTACAAGCTCCAGAGTCCCTTGTGCTCAACGCCCAACATTAGTGTGGATTTACCATCAATCATCCTGAAAAAGAGGGCTTTGGGAGACAAAAGGGTCCTCTTCTTTGTTAAAAGCTAGACTCATAATTATTGAAAAGTGGAACTGTTCTAATAGGCAAATGCTAAGAGAATGCAAACTCACCATGAATTTATATATTTAACTCACCCAAGCAAAATAATTATTCTTTTTAATCAAGTCTATTCAAACCTCATATTACTTTATTCTTCCATTTCAATAGTGGAATGATTAAGATTGAATCTTAAAGGAATTCTTCACAACAATAACTACTCTTATCACAGGAGGCAGTCTCTGCTGCGTCCTGCAAATTCTCCGTCTTTAAATATTCAATGTAAAAAAAAACAAACCTTCATTTCTCTCTAGGAAAAAGGGAGGGTGAGAGAGAGAGAGAGAGAGAGAGAGAGAGAAGGAGAAGGAAGATTGTAGGGAGGAGGAAAGGGAAAAAAGACTCATCTGCAAACAAATTCATGGAGGGGGCAGACCCCTGGCATATATAACTAGGAGTAAATTTAGCTACTGCTACAGAATGTCAGTCTTCAGGCAGCTACTGTCCAGAGGGAAATAAAAATTATCATTTGCAAGACTCATTTATTTTCTATGTAGACTCTGCTTTTTATATAAAAAACCCACACACAATTTGTTGGTATTTTGTTCTTCAGTGCAACATATATTGGAAAGAACAAAATAGCATATATTTGTATACACAGTCCAAGATAATATTTGTCAAATTTCTCAGCCGATATAACAGAATAATAATGAGGCAGAAAGTTGTGAATAAAGCCCAAATCTTCTTCACTGCTCTTGATAACAGAATCCATGAATCCACAGGCATTTGATTCTATAGACATAATGGAAGAAGAATGAGCACGTATTGATGGGAAGTTTTGAGGCCTTTTCTGTGGTGGCCTTCTTTGTGCTTCAACTCCCAAGACCAACCCACCAGGCTCACTCTGTTCTGAGCCTCTGGAAACAAGTCAGCACATTCGTATTGCACCAGGCATTGTTTCCCATGTCTAGGAAGCCCTCTTCAGGCATTCTGATACAGTGTACCGTGAACAAACAATGGTGTGCCAAGAAGTCTACAACCAGGCGGATTCCTGCTTCACACGGTCACTCTCCATCTCACTGAGAGCACCAAGAATGACAGAGGGTGGGGTGGTGCAAGTGTGCTTGTCCTTGCAGTCCCACCCACATGATTCCACTACTGTACATAAGATCACCTGAAGAGGGCTATATATCCTAAGGTGCTCTCCTGTATCTCCTGCCTCCTGTCCAGCTTCTCATACTCCTGGTTGGGCATCTATCGTCCAACCTCAGTGCTTTGGCAAGTATTCCCTTCGGTATTGTCCATTGTTCCAGGAACATACCCAGGTGTGAAGGTAGTCTAGGAACACAGAACCCTTCTGCCTAAGTAGTTATGTAGAAAAGGCATCAGAAAGGGAAGTCTGCCAGAAAAGTGGCATCTTTCTCCTTCCTTGACTGGAAACTTCAACACAGCAGCCAGGGTTATAACTCCCTGCCAGTCATGTAGATCAGCTGACACCTTGTTGAGTCAATTCACACACCATTTACACTCCTATTACTGCATCAGATCAGGGGTTCTTCTCTTCTTTCTGGATCATCACAAAGCCATGAGCTAACCCCTTGCAAGCTGTGCTGGCTCTATATGTATGTGGGCAGCTGAAGAGTCAGAGCGGAGCAACTATGTATGTTTTTTCTGCATCTAAGTGCAATGCACACATGGGCATACACCCATCCACCACCACATCATGTCATAAATGCATCTAGTAATCTGGGTTTTGTGTGTGTGCACAGATGGCCCTCTGCTTCCACACACATTTCACATGAAAGTATTTTCTCTGTAGGTAATTCATAGCACCTAAGGCAGTCCAAATCCACAGGACCCACTGAAGTGAGCAGTTTTAGGAGCATAGATGAGATCAGCATCTCATGCACTTCATCCAAAGCAAAACCTTTTTCGACGCTCACTTAGCCTTCTGTATTATATTACTTCCTGATTACTGTGCTTGCTAACGTTGAGCACTACTGAATAAACAATGAGTAATATAGGAGATAGCAGGCATTTCCAAATCTCAGAATTTAATTTATTAAGTAAACAGCTTCTGGAAGGAGGCTCTGTCCATTATTTGATGATCTGGCAAAGTGGTTTCCAAACTTGAATAAAGTTCAATAGACTTATTTAGGGTGTTTTACTTTCTCTGGCATAATAATGGCTGTAATGAATGTATAACATGCAAAGAGGCCAGAGAAGGATAAAGTTTCCTTGCCTGGCATGGATTATGATTATGAAAGATTACTGGACACTGATGCAAAGTATACATCCACTGAGATTCTTATGCAATAACTTCTCTTTATAGAAATACTGCTAAGGCTGCATTACTGCATGCCAGCGTTCCTCAAACTGGTGCCCTTTAGATGTTTAGGACTATGACAGTGCCTTGATATAATGTACCTTGGGGTGGGACACTGAGTCATTGAGATAATAAAGTTGCCAACAGGTGCAGTGGCACCGCCTATTCAGCTTCATTGGATGGGCCCAAGTTCTAGTATTATGATGGGGGGGGGTATCTCTATCCACTGCCTCCACTCCATACCTAATTGTATACACCTCTTTCATATCTCCTCTTACTCACCTTTTTTTCCTAAACTCCTCCCCCCCCCAGTGCTGCAGCCTTTAATCCTAGGATAGTCACTCCAACACTCCGTTCTTTGAGGGGACGGTAGCCAGGGTTCTCTAACAGAAGTTCTGGAGGGGGAGGAGTTTGGGATATCTTCACCCATTAACAGGACTGTTCCTCTTCAGGGTTCCAGGCAGCCAACCATGCATTGCTCCAGAATCCAATAAGCTGCTAGGGGCTTATGCAAGCCAACAAGGGCTGACCTGACTTTAGGCAGAATGCAGTAGCTGTACCAGATGCCAGGTGTGGTGGCAAGCTTTCAGAGGACAGAACTGTGTGTGCCATGTGGCCTCTCCTGTTAAGCTAGCTCAATATCAGTGTTCTTCAATCTTGGATCTGAACTACAGCTCCCACCATTGCAGATATGTGTTAAACTGGCTTAGAATGATGGGGGTTGGAGTCCAAAAATATCAGGGAACCCAGGTTGAAGCACAATAGTCTACCATGATTGGCAAAGACTCTTAGGGGGTTTCAGAGAAGAGAGTCTTTCCCAACTCTTTATGAGCACACCAGGGATTTCAGCTAGGATTTTCTTTTTTCATGTACTGAGTTATAGTACTTCTACATCCTGCTTCCTCTTTGATAATATTCTGTTGAAAGGAATATTCAGAAGCACTGCACTAGTCTCTTCAAAACTGACTTCTGTTTAGATTAGGAGGTCAAGAGATGATTTTCTGTTCCAGGAAAGAGTCCTAGACTTTTCTATATATCATCATGTAATCAAGGAGGGAGACCAGAGTGCAGGGTAGAGAACTCCCTTTATTTCTCAGCCTCGCTAATTTGTTTTGTTAGAATCATGTTCACATTATAGCTGCATGATGGTCTTCAGGCTCCGGTGACTACAACTGCAATCAGGGTTATACAAAATGTACTGGGGGATATAAGATATATGCTTTTTTAAAAAGAGTGAATCACCATGACAGAACATGTGAGCATTCATAACACACAGATGGCCCTTGCAAGACACAAGAGCCCAAATGCAAGCTCAATATACTGTGTATCAGATGTTGCTGACTGGATTTAGCCTCCAAACATCTGCTTGCCTGCACGCTGCCAGAAAGGTTTATATCAAGGCATATACTATGTGGAGAGTGCCTGAGAATGAGGAACAGGGTTAATTCATGTGGTATTCATGCTTTCATTCAAATCCTGCCATACTGACCCTCTCCAAGATCACCTGCAATTTTGCTTATCTGGCATATTTCTCTGCTGGAAATTCTCAGTGACATAGTTAAGAGGATGCTCGCTTACTTAAACGGGACACTACAAATGTATATGGCTATGCAGACCAGAAATTAGATAGCTACACCAATCCAGGAAAAAAGCAGGGATTTTTTTTTAAAAAAATTGAAAATATTACATACACACTTTGTCAGAGGGAGTATTGGAGACTTGCAAACTCTGTGTCACAATCTACTTATGTACATGCAGGTTGGGAAATTATGGTCTTAATCACAGCCTTGGATGAAATGTTGTTTACCCCAAACACATGACAGCTCTTAATTGCTTAGTCAAATGGACATCTAGCCTGAGTAACAATGCAACCCTATACATACCTAACTCAGAATTCAACCCCACTGAGTTCAACGGGACTTACATCCCACATAAGAGTGGGTAGGATTGCAGCCTAAGAGTAACTAACAGTCAGTTTAAATAAGATGGTGGGTGCATAAGAAATGCAAAGTTCTGCATGACCTGGAGTCACATTTACAGAGTTTTAAGCTTGTAACCATCCCTTATGTGCGCAGCCATTTATACAACAGCAATCTGTGGACCAGATGGAGGCCGCTTTGGTATGTGATTTCTGCACGTTTAGGGGCTGCTGCAAAGTTTAAGGACTCTTTAACTGTGATTCTGGGCCACATGGAAATTTGACCAAATAAGTGCTCTTTGTACACCCAGGGCCTTGTTAAAACTGCATTGGAAGTATAAGTGTTGGAACAGGAAGCATTCAAGAGTATACAGCCATTATTCCTTATTCCTTATTGTATACAGCACCATCAGAGCGCATGGGGCTTTACAGACCCAGGGTGGTGTGAGTGGGTGGGCGGGTGGGCATTACCCAATAAGTACATACTTGGAGCCCCTTAATTTCCTGCCATGCATTTTTGGTGAACTCCTATTAATCCAAGAGGATAATCATTGATATTCCTGCCTTTCTACATTTGTCTAATGTGATTCTTTTTAAAACTATTTATTCTCAGGGGGTCTTGTAAAATTCCTGGCTTCCCATGCCACAATACAAATGTTTACAAGATACTGGGGTAGTATGCAACAAAGTTTTATTCAGAGTAGACCCACTGAAATGAATGAACATGACAATGTTGGGTTCATTAATTTCAATCGGTCTACCCTGAGTCAAGCTAAATTGACTATCACCCATGGCGAGTGACCATTTGCACCTATATTGTTGGACTGCCCATCATAGCAAAAAGAGAAACTCATGATGGTTGCATCCTACTCAGCTGATTAAGCTGCAGTTACCCCATAACAAAGTGTCCTGGAAGAAGGATCATTATTCTACAATATGTTGTTCAGGGCAGGAAGAAAGTTAGAAGAGTAGGGGAAATGTAAAAAGGTGAGGTCTGTAGTTAAAAGTCATTTAACTCTGCATTAGAAACCATGATAATTTTATGCTTTTGTTATGCCAAGCCTTCCAAAAGTATTCCAGGCCATTTCACAGACTTAATTAACTGCTGTAGCAAACTGTACACAGATCAGTAATGAAACATATTCACTGATGCACATCAACACTCAGCAGCTGTGCGAGGCAGAAAGTGAAGAAGGCTTTTCCTTGCAGAACTGGAAATGGTGTCAGCAGAAGGCGGAATGCAACCGTTAGTGTTAGGAATTGGCCCAGGCATTATGGTTAACAACCCTGGACCTGCGCATGATGGTTAACAACCCATATCAGTTTAAAAACTCTTAAGCAGTTCAATATGCAACCTTCCCCTATTGCTCTTGCCACCTGTCCAGTGCCTTGCAGCTGAAGTTTGCGCTCTCATCCTCCAGCATAGTTTCCCTTATGCTGTCAGAATTGGAGACAAAATGGGGTCACTGAGAAACAAGAAGAGAACTCTGAAGCTTGCTAAAGTAAATTATGAGGTGGAGAAGAACCCGCTCCAAACATCTCAGTGTGGATCAAGCATGCCCAGTGGCCTCAAGGATGAATAAATAAGTCAATTGCCAGTTGGTGTCATTTTTGCAAGCATTTATTCATGAGCCCATTTTGGCTTCTTACCAGAGTATTAACTTTTTTTTAAAAAGCATCCACATGAGATGTTTACATTTAAATGCAGGTTTAAATGCATACTTTTAAATGGAATTCCTTTGAAAATTTTGATACAGTTTTTGAGTTGAGGGCTTTGTTGCAACAGCTGGAGAAGTGCAATATTTGGTGGGTAGTAAGTTTCAACCCTCACATTAGACTGAGAGGTGTGGATTCACATTAGAGCTTGCAAAGTCTGCAGGAATCTTTTACTGACCACCAGGAGCCACAGAATGTTGAGAGTCAGTTGGAAGAGAAAAAGAAAAATATTATGGTGGGGGAATAAGGTGAGATAATTGGCTTGCTTGAGTTCAGCTTGAAAGAAGACATGGCTGGCTAGTTGGCTGGCTGGAACTCTGGAGAGGAGCATTCCTGTTAGGAAGTGAGGATGTCCTGTAACATTTTGCTGCAGGTCCCACTTGAAATTAGACCTTCCACAGTAGCCTCTCACTGAACTGGTGACATACAACATGATACTGGGAAAGGGCCATCACTCAGTGGTATAGCAGAAGGTCCCAGGATCAGTCCCCAACATCACCAGTTATGGAGGGCTGAGAGAGAATTCTGTCTGAAATCCAGGACAGCCACTGCCAGTCTGTGTAGACAATGCTAAGCTGGGTGGACCAATGGTCTGACTCAGTTTAAGGCAGTTTCCAATGTTCCTAATAGGGATGCATGAATGTCTCTCAGTTTCTCATTTTTCCAGTTTGAAAGTTGAGTTCACAGCATTTTCACATCAGTCTAAGGTTGTTGTTTTTTAAAGTCCTCATGAGAATTCACCATCATTCTGGCGCGCATTGCACCTAATATACACATTTTTGCAAGCATTTTCCTCTAACATGCATATTTCTATATCATTTTCACTAATGGTTGCATTTTTATGCACACTTCTTCTGAATATATGTATTTTTTGTATGCACTTTTCGGTTGAAGAACTGCATTGCAAAAGTTCATTGAATTTCATAGGATAGTGGCATATTGTTTGCCTGATCTTTTGGGTAGTGGAAATCTGATGGATTCTCAATAAAATGTGAACCAAACCAAATGTTTTCCACATCCATAGTGCTAAGGCAAGAGTCTACATTGGCAGAATAGTTTGCAAGCAGTAAGAACAACACTTTTAGAATCTACAATAAGAAATGCTGCCCAAGCATTTCAGATTTTGGTAATTAGGCTAGGCTTAGCTCTCTGGGGGGTGGAGAATAGAAATGCTACTTGTGCAGCTGGGATGAAGAATAATATTGCATAGAGTTTCAGTGATACCAGCCCCACCTGCCCCTTAAATAATATAATTGTCTTCAATATCTGGGAGCTATTAGCAAAAGGCCCGTCACTGTGACAGGCGTGGTAAATGGAGGTACGGTCTTATATTACAAAAAACTCTAAGAAGGGATATTGCACCATGCCTTCTTTGTGTTTTCAATCAGCCATGCTGGCTAAGGTTGTTTGGAATTGTAGTGCAAAGCATCTGGAGGGCACCAGGCTGGTGACATCTGCCTCGGAGGGTTCTTATCCACAGAGAGCCCAAGCCTTTCCTACATACAGCCTGTTAAGTTCTTATTTAATACAAGATGGGGTTACTCATTTTACAGGCCCCAAAGAAGCAGCTGTTTAGTGATGAACAGGTTAACACACAGCTAGATAGGAAAATGAAAGTAGCCACAAGAACAAGTGGAAGGGTGGTGTCTTAGCTCCAACCCATAATAGCTGGAGGCAATGTTCAACTTTATCATTACCCATTTCTACTGGCTCACCATAGGGTGTGGAGGAGCTGCTATGGTAGCTATGGCAGGTGGGCTACTGTTGCTTAGTGGGAGGGCAAAGTAAGATGGCAGGAAGGTAAGCATGGTGCAGGATTGGTCCTGCTGGTGTGTTTGTACCACACTGACCTCCCTGTTGACTTGCCTCTCCTTCTCCTGGTAAGAACAGTGATTCACCTGCATGGAATCCAGCATAGAGGCTTCATCCCACCCAGCAAGCCACTTTTGCATACAGCCCTGTGCTGGGTTTTGTTTCTTAGCCACTGAGTGAGTTAAATTCTCTCTAAATTCCATTGTAGGGTGAAAGTGGGGAGAGGGGAAGAAAAGAGAGGTTGGAAGCAGAGCAATTATTTATGAATAGTCAGATTGAAACTGGAATAGGCAGTAGTGCTGAGGCTAGAATGAAAAACGGGTCAAGACAGTGGTCCACAGGCAAGGAAGGGAAATATTTCTGCATTTGCAGGATGCAGGGCAATGATCTGATGTTAAAGGGTGGCAAGATGGTTACAAAGCACAATCATTAACATGCTTGCACTGTACTCTTCTTGGAAAAAGGGTTGTTGGAAAAGTGAATGCTATACTGAATAGTTTGGAACCTAGTTACATGAACAGAGTAACAGCCCTGCTGGATCTGGACAAAGGTCCATGTCCTCCACTGCTCTGTACTCACACGAAGACCTGATACAGCCCTGCCTAAATGTTAATATCTGCTGGAGAGGCTATAGTAGTTGTGATTCTATCATAGTAGAGGCTGATAGCACTGTGGTTTCTTACAGGGCCTGCTCAGTGGAGGCTCCCAAGCTGTGGAATGCCCTCCCCCTAGAGATGTGGCTGACACTGACACTATTTGGATTTCAGCCCTAGCCAAAAACTACCTCTTCCACCAGGCTTTTAACGGTGTAGGAACATGCAGTTATCTCATAGGTATGTGAACAAAGAAAGAACAGCAGTAATGTTTATATTGGTCTAATGTTTTAGTACTTACTTTGTCATGTTTAAATTTTATGTAACCTGCTCTAGGATGACTATGTGATGAAGGATAAGATATAAATTAAGTAGAATAAATGTGCCTCCCACTTCTTACATTTCTTACAGTCCTTGGATATTCACTGATTCTTTAAATTTATGCACTTATGGGTACAAATGCTTGGCAAATTCAAATATCATGGTACATCTAATAAATAGCACTAATGTTGCATTTTCATTCCTGTGATCTTACAGTCTCATCGCTTTCCCCTGTTATACAGCTGTTCCACCTGTATCCTATGAACCTTCCCTGTCCCAAGATATGACTCTTGTTTCCTCCCATTCGTCTCTGTAGTAGTTAGCTCAGGAAAATATTCTTGGGAAGTCAGTATTGCTGGCTGATCTTTAATAAGAGTGCAACCAGAAGAAATAATGTTCATTCTTATTTTAAGTGTGTAAGTATTAATAAGAGTAATGTATTATAATGGCGCTATTATGCAGTGGTATAATTAGAGCTAATGATGGTACATTGTAATTATATGTATTCTAATTACAGTATTGGCATGCTGTATACTGCGAGTCCTGAAATGTGTGATGATTAAGGTGTCTCAAAAGTGATCTGTTCAAAATGGATCAGTGACAGGGCTGCTAAGCAATGAATATATGAAATCAATAGACAATTATTGTTATCTAAGCTTTGACAACCCTTTATTCCATCTGAGCGGGTACAACCTGAAAACATTTTAACCAATATTTGCCTATGCCTTTCTCACACTGTATCCTAGTTCGTAATTTTTATTTTTTTATATTTTTAGTAGTGCATAAAATGAAAGGAGATTAAATAAATCATACCTCCAGGGTTACCATAGTGGAAAGTGTGTGAATGGAGTGGATAATGAGGTAGATGTTACAAAGTGATGCCGGTGCTAATGACTATAGAATAAATTCACCCTGTTTAGCAGTGAGCTCCTGTCAGCATTAACCCTTCCTTGTCTTAAGCTGAAGTGGCGGCATTTCAGAAATTAAAAGTAAGGTGGAGTGAAAATGGTTTTGCTGAATATTATTGGTGGGGAGAAGGTGAACTTCTCCATTGGTTGCTCTTCTTTGAGGAAATTTCAGCTCACCTAAATGTTGAATTAAACTGAATTGGAAGACAAAGAAAGATGGCTTAAGAGAGGGGAGCCGGTAAGAGTGGAGGGCCAAGCCCACTGTCTCATTCAAATATGTTAAAATAATAGTAAACAATATTCAAACTTGAACCACAGATTCACACATGGCAATAATGGGGAGGTGATTTTGTTGGATGTTCTTCAGAGGAGAACTGAAATTCAAAAGAAACTAAAAGAAAAAGAACATTCAAAAGTTGGTAAGAGAATGAGTTCCAGGGAATTTTGGATCAGCTCTCCTAAAAAGTTCTCTCGTTGTTACTTTTTCTTGCAAGTTATGTACATTTCAAGAACAGAAAAGGTCCAGGCAGACAGGTGTTGCTTTTGAATCTGAGAGGTAAAGCCTACCCTGGGGAAGGAAGAGAAATCTGATTCCAAAAAAGTGTAGTTCTGATTAATAAACTCAGGAGCAAATGTAATTTCTGGGCATATGTACAATACACTACACTACAGTTTAGTGATGGAGTTGCTAAATCCCTTTCAGAATTACAATTAAACTGTATATATACCCTTGCTATCTGCTTTGCCATAGTGTTGCATAAGCAATGCATACAACGAATATTTCAGAGTAGTGACTTGGGTGCTAATTCTTGCTGGAATCAGGTAGCTGTTGAGGTCTGCTATTTCTGCCTTACTTCTAGATCCATAGCTTGTATCTAAAATGTGACTGATATTCCTATGAACTTCAATCCTGATATTATGAATTTCTTTCCCTTCTAATTGGTATCCTCATATAACAAAATAGTAGCAATGTAGCAAAAATCTTCATTGCCTGCAGCTGCAAGGCCACAAGCTCTTCCCTAAAATACTTTATGTCTTATACAACGTCTGCATCCCCACCCTCTTCCAGGTTCCTTGCTTCCTATTCTATTTTTGTTCTTTAGTTGGGCCTTTATGCCATGTCAGCAACTGCTTACAAATAAAAATAGCTGTGTGTGTAACAGTCCCAAATAATCCCGTTCCACCTGGCTGTATCTGAGGAAGACACAACAATGCCTGCTCCTTGGCTAGGCCGGAACCAACTGCCATTTGCTTCTCCTGTTTCCCTCAGCCATTCTAGCTCACAGTTGGTGAACCTCAGGCTTGGTGGCCAAATGTGGCCATTTGGTCTCTCACCTGAACACGTCCTCCTGAAGTGCCTGGTTGGAACGTGTTCTTGAACTGTCAATAATGTCCCTTACTTGTATGGAGCAAAAATGGGAGAGGTGTGTGGCATGGGAAACATATGTGAGCATAGAAACATTTGACTGTATAAAGACAGCTGCCATTTTTCACATCTGGCCCTACACACCGCTTGAATGTGGCCCCAGAAAGATTACCCATGGGGGAATGTGACCCTTGGGCTGAAAAAGGCTCCCCGTCCCTCTTATGTGAGAACTGGTACTGAATTGGTAGTAAATCTTCCTTCCCCAACTCCACCACCACTCCTTTTGTATCATGCTTGAAGGAAGATAGGATGCTCTCTTTTAGATGGACCACTTTGGTTGTTGTTTTCAGTCCTCAAATAATGTGTAATTGATTACGTTTTCTCTTCCCCATTTGCATTGTGTTTCGTTTGCAGAGCAATAAATGCAGGGTGGAATAACACAATGAGAACATAGTCTATCCACTTGATTATGTAACTCACGCAAGCCTCACAATTTTGCCACAGCAGACAGTGCAACAAATAATGCCCTTTTTGGGTAGGGAAATGAACTGCAGCAGAAGAGAAACAGTGCTACATGCTACATTACAGG
Organism: Podarcis raffonei; assembly: GCF_027172205.1. Lineage (NCBI taxonomy): Eukaryota > Metazoa > Chordata > Lepidosauria > Squamata > Lacertidae > Podarcis > Podarcis raffonei. The sequence continues at coordinate 69,914,755 of NC_070607.1, forward strand.
ACTGAACAGAAAATGGTGCCTTCTCTTAGTCCTACGTCTGAGTCATGTGAGGGAATCTGTGCACACAGAGCTGGTGCCACTTTTCAGATCTTTCCTTCCAACACAGTGCTGGCAGGGGGCAGCTGGGTGATGGGATGGTAGGGACAGGACCAGCAAGCATTTCCCCACTTTCCTCGTCATGCAGTTATATTCATGTGACACATTACACCTGAACAAGGCAGACATCTATTCACGCATAGGCAAACTTCTCCCTCCAGTTGTTTTGGGGCTACAATCCCATCATCCCTGACCACTGGTCCTATTAGCTCATGGGAGTTGTAGTCCTAAAACATCTGGAGGGCCGAGTTTGCCTATGCCTGATCTATTTGATTGCATGCAATTATTATAAATTGTAAACTGCTTTGATCACAGCAATATATAAACTAAATTATGAGGAGCAGTGTGGTCTAGTGGTTAGAGGGTTGCACTAGAACTTGGCAGACTAGAGTTCAAGTCCCCACTTAGCCGTGAAGTTTTCTGCATGAGCTTGGGCCAGCAGTCACTGCAATTGTGCAAATATCAGTCACAAATATAGGCGTCCCATGGAGAAGCCAGTTCATACAAATGGGGTTTGGCACACAATCCCCATCAAGTCATTAACCTGGTAGCAGTTCCACATATTCTTGCAGGCATTTACGTGGAGACCACTGAGAATTTAAACCTGGTTTTGGGCTGCTATGGGTCACGGGAAGAATTTGTGTTTCAGAAATGTAGAGGCATCCAAGCAATTTAGAACAACCGATTAGCAAATATTGTAAGTATCCCTTCTCTTTTTCAGATCTATGATAATTCTAACATCTTGGACATTTATCAGCAATTTACATAGAATTGGCTATATTCCTATTTAGGATTATATTTGGGTGTGTTTTGCAGTGCAATGTTTATAAAGAGAATATTTCTTTTGAATTCTTAAATGCCTTTCCAAATAATTATATGAAGAGCAAAGTTTAAAGGGTTTTCACATGCAACTGTCATCATCGTAATTAATTTCCAGTAATGTTTGATGTATGGAAAGTGCTATAGCAAGTAAATTGGACAGAAGCCTCCACTATTTGAAAGAAAGGAGGTTGTGAAAGGCTGCTGACTAATACAGCACTGACCTGAAAGCAAATCCTTACATTCACGCTGGACCGGCTGTTCCCATGACAACCATTGTTATTAGTAACTGAAAATGTATTGCTGTTAAGAGTGGCAGCATATTCCACCCCCCCACCCTCTCAGTTCAGTTGAATTCAAGCTTTGCTTATGAAAATCAGGTACTCAGATCACAGCTACGCGAATTCAGCGCACCTTCTTTTATCACAGTGCAAACTTTAGGGCTTATCCAGAAAATCAGTGAATATGTATACCCTGGTGTAGTTTTATATTTTAAGAGAGAATCCCAGAAGTATCTGTTCTAATATCATGATATCCAATCCAAAGTAACGGGCTGGGGGAGGGGAAGGAATTGGCACAGAACATGCGGGGCTATGTATGTGAGGAGGGGCAGGTGAATGTAGGAGATGCTTATGTAATAGGAGCTCACACTAGAAACCACGAGGAAAACCGAATGCATGAAGAAAACCAACATTTTTTAATTAATTCACCACCACACCAAAGGTTCCTTTACTAGCTGTAATTTCTTGCTGATAGTAAAATCTAGTCTCTCCCCCCCCGCACAGAATAAATTACTTTCAGTCCACCAGTTCCCTCTCACATCTGACGTTCCCTTGGCATCACCACTGCTCAGGCCTTCATCTCTTTCACCATGTCCTGCAATCTTCCTTCTTTCCTCCTCCTCCTCTCCTCTGTTAGCTGCTTCCAGTTATCCTTTTATTCTCTTCACCTCTCTCTTTCGCACAATCAAATCTTAGCTTAAGAGCATAAGATGAGTCTTATTGGATCAGACCACCAAGTCCAACATTCTGTTCTCACAGTAGCCAACTAGATGCCCTTAGCTAAATAAGCCAGAATATGCACCAGTGGCATTTCTGGATACTCAGAAGACTCCAGAAACAAGCCCATGGCACACACATGCATACAATTTTCATATAAGAATGTATATGTATAAATATGCATATTCCCTGTTTAGGGAAGTTTTTAATGTTTGATGTTTTATTGTGTTTTTAATATTTTGTTGGGAGCCACCCAGAGTTGCTGGGGAAACCCAGCCAGGTGGGCAGGGTATAAACAACAACAACAACAACAGCAACAGCAACAACAACAATGTAAATCTAAACTGACTTTCAGAGGGTGGGGGAAAACGCTGGCTGTCAGGAGTGATCCTGAGCTTTGGGGTGGCAACAAGATTTTCTGGGCCTAGTTCGCTGTATGTGGATTGGGCCCTCCATCTCACTCATTGGCAAGTACAACTGCTGATTTACATTATAAGGCTAAAAATAAGTGCTGCTGGGGCAAATTAAGATGTTGAGTGGCTGGAGTCTTACTAACTGCACTTTGTAGTGTGTCCAATCATCCTGTAAGTGAAATAAAGGGGGGAGGGAGCAGGAGATCTGGGGCTCAGCAAAAAAACAACAGCCCAGGTCTCAGACCCCTAAAAACGCTCCTGCTGTGTATGTGCTCTCTACACCCACATGTAACCCTTTTGCTCGAGTGATTAAACAAATCAGGGATGGGATGATTAACCTAATGAGTTCTATCAGCAGAAGCCTTTTGCAAGGACTTTGACTGATGTAGTGGGATCTTCCCCATCTCCTTTCCCTGTGGCCCCACAAAAATTGACTCTGGGGAGGTTGGAAGAACCCCCAGAAAAATGTGTGGGAGGAGGACAAGTGTGAATGTTCCGTCTGGCAATCTGAAACACTCACACTCACAGGAGAATAAGAAAAATGTGACACTGAATTTCTCCCCAGGAAACCACAGCTAACCATAGTTTCTTGTTACATATAAACTGGGAAACTATGGCTAATGGCTTCCCAACAAGCTAGGATATGAAGCCATAGTTTCAAGTTGTCTTCCAGATCTTGGCTTGATTGAAAGTCATTAATATAGCTTTTAGTTCACATGCAATGAGAAACTATAGTTAATTGCAGCTTCCTGCATTATGCCTACACCTGTCTAGACATGGACATTTATCATCCACACTACCTCACTCACCAAAATTTCCATGATTAGACAGGTGTGGGCATAATGCATGAGAGATGTTTGTTCTAGTACTGGAGAGACTGGGTCCACAGCCCTCTAGGAGGTAAGTAAAACATAAGTGGCCTTATGTTTGAGACCAAGGTTGACGATCAGTAATGAAAGAGGACTGTTTTGAAGGTGAAGGGCAAAAGTAAGATCAGCGTCTAACCAGGGTTGAGCAACTGGGCCTGGTAACTGAGAAATCTATCCAAAGGCAATAAGGCAAAACTCTCTGATCCAAAACTCAGGTTCTATACAGCACTTTAGCACTGCAAGCTACCTGGGCAAAAAGATGAATGCATTTCTCACACAACTGCTTTCTAGCAGTTATTCTAATTCTTAAGCGGGTGGGGAGAAATCCTGACCTAAATCAAGCAGAATATATTATTTCTTATCTTGGCATATAGACTGCAGTGTAATAAATAATGAGAAAGATCATGTACTTGATCTGACCCACAGAAGCAGATATGAGATTTTAAGCTACTGCCTGCACATCTTCCTTAAAAACACATTGTGGACCTGATTTGAAAGAATGAGGCTGTAAAATATCCACCAGGTTGATTTAGGTCACAGAGAGATTTTCAAAGGTTATGATAGTCAAATGAAAGCCTATAAAATTTCGCGGTTTGGTATGAAGAGGTTGGCTTCTGAGTTTTGTTCTATAACTTCTCTGGAGCCTGAAGTCAGCTCTTGAAAATGAATCACCACAGAATCTCCATTGCCTAGATCCATTCTCAGACACCACAAACCCACTTCAAGAGTAGTGTAGTGAAGCAGAAGCGGAGGGGAAGCTCAGCTCATGTACTTTTTTCACAGCAGGAGTGATTGCGTATTCTGCTGGAACTTTATTTGCAAGTGTTGCAAGCTTTGGAGTTTGGAGGACAGGTCTGGCCTGGAACAAAATCCCTTTGTTAAATTTACAAATAATAATAATATTAATAAAATATTGTGACAGTGACTGGTCCAAGGTTGCTCAGTGAACTTCATGGTTGATTATGGAACGGAACCCAAGCAACAAAGTTCAACATGCTAACCACTATCCCACCCTTTATTGGATCATTCTCAATTATTCCTGGAAATGTAGCTCTGGTGGTGGGATATGACTCTGGGGACAGATGTGACAAGCTCCTGCACTTCAAAATTTACCAGTATGTAGTTTCAGAACATGTGTACAGTGGTACCTCGGGATGCGAACAGGATCTGTTCCGGAGCCCTGTTCGCATCCTGAACAGAATGTAAGACATGACTGCATGTCTGCGGGTCGTGTTTCGCCGCTTCCGCGCATGCGCGTGATGTCATTTTGACCGTCTGCGCATGCGCGAGCGACGAAACCCGGAAGTAACGCACTCCGTTACTTCCGGGTTGCCGCGGAACGCAACCTGAAAATACTTATCCTGAAGTGTATTTAGCCCTAGGTATGACGGTATTAAGTTAGATTCACCTTGCAATGTTAACTGAACCAAATATCTCCCCCATTCCTACTTCCCACATTGATGAGATGTATTTCTCTTTAAATTACAGTATTCCCCCCTAAATTTGCGTCCATACGTATCAATTAGCATATGCTAATTTTGTGCACAGCTGTTCCCTCTTTTGTACTCCTTTGTGAAGCAAAAGTGGCCACCCTATTTACCATCACAAACCATGTTTTCAGTCAAAATCTCTCCATGTTTCTCTTCCCATTACCCTACGGGAGGTTCAAGATTTATGTGTATTCTTGTAAATATCTGAAACACTGAGGTGAAGAACATAGCTAGTAGGGCACTGAGTAATTACCACTCCTTTAGACACATACACTTCCAGTCAAAATCACAATCTCCTGTAATTTTAAATATCTATACAGGTGTGTATATATGTGTGTACTTTGTTACAAGCCACAGCAAGGACTTTGAAGCAAATAACCTTCTCTGGGCTCAGAGAGTGAAGGCTACTTGTAACATCTGTAATCAGTGTGTGTATATTGTGGTGTATGTTTGTGTTGGTCTAATAAAGACAACTCTTATAAGCAGCTGATTTCTGTGGGGAGCTTCACCACTTGACAAAGCTTTCATGGCACACACAGTAGACACCCAACAAATACAGGGCAATTTAGACATAGTTTACAACACTTGGACAGCAAAACACTGGGGCTGCATTTGCACATCATGGTTTGTTTGAATGAAACAAACCATGGTCCCTAGTTGATGCAAAATGCTACGCCAAGGATTGTATTTCATTTCCTCCACATGCTAGTAGGTATTGTCAAAACAGTCCAGATTGGAGTGTTCGCAGTTAAACATTAATTGATGTGGAAACTGGGCTAATGCTTAGAACAAAAAGCTTTTTCTTGTTGGAGAATAAATCTATTAAATGCTGCATAGATGGGAGTTAAGAAATTTTGGGATGATGTGTTAGAAGTATTCATATTATGAGCTGTGGACTGGAAAACAGATTAGGTGTTGGTTCTGTTGTGTTGCTTAAAAGATACTGTAAGTGCAAAAGAAAATGATTTTGTTATACAAAAGGATAAAGTGACACAAATAAGAAATTTGAAATGACAATATTCAAAAACCAGTGGGGGAGCATTTCAACTATGCTGTTGCTTGGGTCAACACTTAATGTATCACAAAAAGTTTATGCCATAAACTTTTAGGTGGTACAAGGCTCTTTGTTGATTTCAATGCAAAAAAAGCTCCTCTGGAAATTGATTTTGTTATGAACTTATTAATATTTATTCATCAATTAATACTGGCAGTTTTTGAAAATTAAAGCAACACCCTCATAAAAAGAATAGTTGGAGACAGTCTGTTATGTTGCATAACTGGGGAAGGTAATACTTGTCATTTTAATTCAGTCAAAGAATCGAAATGTTGGCACAAACTTTCTAATTTTAATTGATGGCTGGTTTAACTGTGATGTGTTCTGAAACACTAACTGCATTGTTAATTAAATCCCAGGTAAATGTGACTTTGTACCTTTTTACTCGTGTTTGGGAACGTGAATAAAATATTACTTAAAAGCGGGATATTTTTGGCACATACTGATAAAGTTTTATACCTTTGTACAGAGAAGTCCGTCTTCATCCTTTTTTTTTAAAAGTAATATTTATTGAAGTTTCAAATAATCACAAAAATAAGAAAAAAATAATAAAACAAAAAATACAAAATACTAAAAAATAAAAACAATTAAAAACAAATCAGTCCTCCCATTACTTGTCTTTCATTGGCTTATTTCCCTGACCTCCTCACACCTCCCTTTTTTGTATTCTAGGTCAATTATCCATTTCAGCAAATCCTTTCCCTCTTTTCAAATTTTTGTCCTGTAAATTTATCTTGAAACTAATATAATTTTACTTTCCCTCCTTTCACCAATTAACAGTCTATTTTTCCTAAGTCTTTATAGCATATCTGCTAAAGTCACATAGATTCATTCCAACATCCTTCTAACATTCATTAATTTTACAATGTTTCTGTAAATAGTCTTTGAATTTCTTCCAATCTTCCTCCACCAACTCTTCTCCCTGGTCTCGGATTCTGCCAGTCATTTCCGCCAGTTCCATATAGTCCATCACCTTCATCTGCCATTCTTCCAGGGTGGGTAGTTCTTGTGTCTTCCAATACTTTGCGATGAGTATTCTTGCTGCTGTAGTAGCATACATAAAGAAAGTTCTATCCTTCTTTAGCACCAATTGGCCGACCATGCCCAGGAGAAAGGCCTCTGGTTTCTTCAGAAAGGTATATTTAAATACCTTTTTCATTTCGTTATAGATCATCTCCCAGAAAGCCTTAATCCTTGGGCATGTCCACCAAAGGTGAAAGAATGTACCTTCAGTCTCTTTACATTTCCAACATTTATTATCGGGCAAATGATAAATTTTCGCAAGCTTGACTGGTGTCATGTACCACCTGTATATCATTTTCATTATATTCTCTCTTAAGGCATTACATGCCGTGAACTTCATACCTGTGGTCCATAACTGTTCCCAGTCAGCCATCATAATGTTATGTCCAATATCTTGTGCTCATTTAATCATAGCAGATTTCACCATTTCATCCTGAGTATTCCATTTCAACAGCAAGTTATACATTCTTGACAAATTCTTAATTTTAGGATCTAGCAGTTCTGTTTCCAATTTTGATTTTTCCACCTGGAAGCCAATTTTTTTGTCCAAATTATATGCCTCCATTATTTGATAGTAATGAAGCCAATCTCGCACTCTATTTTTTAATTTTTCAAAACTCTGCAGTTTTAATCTGTCTCCCTCTTGTTCCAGAATTTCCCAATATTTCGGCCATTTGGCCTCCATATTGAGCTTTTTCTGAGCCTTCGCTTCCATTGGTGACAACCACCTTGGGGTTTTATTTTCAAGCAAATCCTTATATCTTATCCAAACGTTGAACAGTGCTTTTCTGACTATGGTTTTTAAACGCTTTATGTGCTTTGACCTTATCGTACCACAGATATGCATGCCACCCAAAAACATTGTTAAAACCTTCTAGATCCAGCACGTCAGTGTTCTCAAGAAGCATCCATTCTCTCAGCCAGCAAAAAGCGGCTGATTCATAATAAAGTTTTAAGTCTGTTAGGGCAAATCCACCTCTTTCTTTAGCATCAGTTAATATCTTGAATTTTATTCGAGGTTTCTTGCCCTGCCAGACAAATCTAGAAATATCTCTCTGCCACTTCTTGAAACACTCCATTTTATCTAATATTTGCAATGTTTGAAACAAAAACAGCATCCTTGGCAATACATTCATCTTTATCACAGCAATTCGGCCTAGCAATGATAACTTCAGGTTTGACCATATTTCTAGATCCTTTTTCACTTCCGTCCAACATTTTTCATAGTTATCCTTAAAGAAATTCACATTCTTAGCAGTCATGTTAACCCCTAGGTATTTCACTTTCTTTTTGTTGTTTAGTCGTTTAGTCGTGTCCGACTCCTCGCGACCCCATGGACCAGAGCACGCCAGGCACCCCTGTCCTCCACTACCTCCCGCAGCTTGGTCAGACTCATGTTTGTGGCTTCGAGAACACTATCCAACCATCTCATCCTCTGTCGCCCCCTTCTCCTTGTGCCCTCCATCTTTCCCAGCATCAGTGTCTTCTCCAGGGAGTCTTCTCTTCTCATGAGGTGGCCAAAGTACTGGAGCCTCAGCTTCACGATCTGTCCTTCCAGTGAGCACTCAGGGCTGATTTCATTAAGAATGGATGCGTTTGATCTTCTTGCAGTCCATGGGACTCTCAAGAGTCTTCTCCAGCACCATAATTCAAAAGCATCAATTCTTCGGCGATCAGCCTTCTTTATGGTCCAGCTCTCACTTCCATACATCACTACTGGGAAAACCATGGCTTTAACTATACGGACCTTTGTTGGCAAGGTGACGTCTCTACTTCTCAAGATGCTGTCTAGGCCTGTCATTGCCCTTCTCCCAAGAAGCAGGCGTCTTTTAATTTCGTGGCTGCTGTCACCATCTGCAGTGATCATGGAGCCCAAGAAAGTAAAATCTCTCACTGCCTCCATTTCTTCCCCTTCTATTTGCCAGGAGGTGATGGGACCAGTGGCCATGATCTTCGTTTTTTTGATGTTGAGCCTCAGACCATATTTTGCGCTCTCCTCTTTCACCCTCATTAAAAGGTTCTTTAATTCCTCCTCACTTTCTGCCATCAAGGTTGTGTCATCTGCATATCTGAGGTTGTTGATATTTCTTCCGGCAATCTTAATTCCAGCTTGGGATTCATCCAGCCCAGCCTTTCGCATGATGTATTCTGCGTATAAATTAAATAAGCAGGGAGACAAAATACAGCCTTGTCGTACGCCTTTCCCAATTTTGAACCAATCAGTTGTTCCATATCCAGTTCTAACTGTAGCTTCTTGTCCCACATAGAGATTTCTCAGGAGACAGATGAGGTGATCAGGCACTCCCATTGCTTTAAGAACTTGCCATAGTTTGCTGTGGTCGACACAGTCAAAGGCTTTTGCATAGTCAATGAAGCAGAAGTAGATGTCTTTCTGGAACTCTCTAGCTTTCTCCATAATCCAGCGCATGTTTGCAATTTGGTCTCTGGTTCCTCTGCCTCTTCTAAATCCAGCTTGCACTTCTGGGAGTTCTCGATGCACATACTGTTTGAGCCTTCCTTGTAGAATTTTAAGCATAACCTTGCTAGCGTGTGAAATGAGTGCAATTGTGCGGTAGTTGGAGCATTCTTTGGCACTGCCCTTCTTTGGGATTGGGATGTAGACTGATCTTCTCCAATCTTCTGGCCACTGCTGAGTTTTCCAAATTTGCTGGCATATTGAGTGTAGCACCTTAACAGCATCATCTTTTAAAATTTTAAATAGTTCAGCTGGAATACCATCACTTCCACTGGCCTTGTTATTTGCAGTGCTTTCTAAGGCCCATTTGACTTCACTTTCCAGGATGTCTGGCTCAAGGTCAGCAACCACACTACCTGGGGTGTACGAGACATCCATATCTTTCTGGTATAATTCCTCTGTGTATTCTTGCCACCTCTTCTTGATGTCTTCTGCTTCTGTTAGGTCCTTACCACTTTTGTCCTTTATTATGGTAATCTTTGTACGAAATGTTCCTTTCATATCTCCAATTTTCTTGAACAGATCTCTGGTTCTTCCTATTCTGTTGTTTTCCTCTATTTGTTTGCATTGCTCGTTTAAGAAAGCCTTCTTGTCTCTCCTTGCTATTCTTTGGAAATCTGCATTCAATTTCCTGTATCTTTCACTATCTCCCTCGCATTTTGCTTGCCTTCTCTCCTCTGCTATTTGTAAGGCCTCGTTGGACAGCCACTTTGCTTTCTTGCATTTCCTTTTCATTGGGATGGTTTTCGTTGCTGCCTCCTGTACAATGTTACGAGCCTCCATCCATAGTTCTTCAGGCACTCTGTCCACCAAATCTAAATCCTTAAACCTGTTCGTCACTTCCACTGTGTATTCATAAGGGATTTGACTTAGATTGTATCTTACCGGCCCAGTGGTTTTTCCTACTTTCTTCAGTTTAAGCTTGAATTTTGCTATAAGAAGCTGATGATCTGAGCCACAGTCAGCTCCAGGTCTTGTTTTTGCTGACTGTATAGAGCTTCTCCATCTTTGGCTGCAGAGAATATAATCAATCTGATTTCGATACTGCCCATCTGGTGATGTCCATGTGTAGAGTCGTCTCTTGTGTTGTTGGAAAAGCGTGTTTGTGATGACCAGCTTGTTCTCTTGACAGAACTCTATTAGCCTTTGCCCTGCTTCGTTTTGATCTCCAAGGCCAAACTTGCCAGTTGTTCCTTTTATCTCTTGATTCCCTACTTTAGCATTCCAATCCCCTATAATGAGAAGAACATCCTTCTTTGGTGTCACTTCTATAAGGTCTTGTAAGTCTTCATAGAATTGGTCTATTTCAGTTTCTTCAGCACCAGTGGTTGGTGCATAAACTTGGATTACTGTGATGTTAAAAGGTCTGCCTTGGATTCGTATCGAGATCATTCTATCATTTTTGAGATTGCATCCCAGTACAGCTTTCGCCACTCTTTTGTTGACTATGAGGGCCACTCCATTTCTTTTACGGGTTTCTTGCCCACAGTAGTAGATGTGATGGTCATCCGAACTGAATTCGCCCATTCCCGTCCATTTTAGTTCACTGATGCCCAGGATGTCAATATTTATTCTTGCCATCTCATTTTTGACCACCTCCAACTTACCCAGGTTCATGGTTCTTACATTCCAGGTTCCTATGCAATATTTTTCTTTACTTTCTTAAATATTTACTTTCTTAATATTTTTCTTTACTTCACTTTCTTAACCAGTGTTAATCCTGTCTCCTTCTGAAACCTTTCTCTCTCCGTCACTGTTAAATTTTTCTCTAAAACTTTAGTTTTCATCTTATTCAACTTAAATCCCGCTACTTGTCCAAATTCTTGGATCAGTTCCAGTACTCTTTTGGTACTAGCTTCTGGCTCCTGTAATGTCAATACCAAATCATCAGCAAATGCTTTCAATTTGTACTGTTTAGCTCCAACTTGTATACCTTTAACTGTTTGGTCCCTCCTAATCATATTTAAAAGAACTTCCAGGACCGATATAAAAAGCAATGGAGAGATTGGGCAACCTTGTCGTGTTCCTTTCTCTATCTTAAATTCTTCCGTCACTACATTATTCACAATTAATTTAGCCATTTGTTCTGAATAAATTGCACCTATACCATTTTCAAAACCTTGACCAACCCCCATCCCCTGTAGGTTTTTCTTCATAAAACTCCAAGAAATATTGTCAAAGGCTTTCTCCGCGTCCACAAGTATCAAAACTGCTTTAGTATTAATATTCACTTGTAACTTTTCTAAAATGTTAATTATATTCCTCGTATTGTCAGACAAGTGTCTGCCCGGGAGAAAACCGGCTTGGTCTTTATGGATTTCTTCTACTAATACCTTTTTTAAATCTTTTGGCCAAAATATCTGCAAAAATTTTGTAATCCACATTAAGCAAGGATATGGGGCGGTAATTCTTAAGCTGTGTCTTCTCAGACTCTACTTTCGGTATAAGTGTAATGTAGGCTTCCTTCCACGACTCTGGCGCCCTTTTCCCTTCCAATATTCCATTACAAACTTCTTTTAATGGCTGTATTATCCATTCTTTCAGGGATCTATAGTATCTTGAAGTCAGTCCATCCGGTCCTGGAGATTTACCCAATTGCATATTCTGGATGGCCTCTTCTATCTCTTGCTCCGTTATTTTGTAGTTCAACATTAGCTTATTTTCTTGTATATAGTTGTTTAAAATACCTCTGAAAACACTTTCTAATCTCCACTGGATTCTGTATATTTTTTCCTTCTACTTCCAAATTTATGATAGTGTTAAGTTTTTGTCTTTTTTTCATTTGCCAAGCCAGCAGTTTTCCACATTTATTTGCCGATTCAAATGTCTTTTGTCTCATCTGTTTAATTTTCCATTCTATTTCCTGGTTCATCATTTTCATATATTGTACTTGGTATAACTTTATTTCTTTCAAAATCTGCTGCGACTTTGGTTTCACCCTCAGTTTCTTCTCTCCTTCCTTTATTTTCTCCAATATTTTATCTTTTTTCTCATTTTGGACTCTCTTTTGAATCACATTCTGTTGTATCAAAAACCCTCTCATAACCGCTTTGCTTGCGTCCCAGATTACTCTTTTTTCTACAGTGGTGTTCATATTTATCTCAAAATAGTCTCTCAGAGTTTTTTGGGCCTTCTTAGTCACTTCTTCATTCCTAAACAATGTGTCATTCATCCTCCATCTGAAGGAACCAGTTGGTGTTAGTTTCAATTCCATCTTTACAGCATTATGGTCGGAGCAGGTTTTCGGGCATATTTCCACCTTTCTAGTTTTTGGAGCCAGCCCTCTAGTTACTCAAATTTGGTCAATTCTTGTCCATGTCATTTTGGCCTCAGAGAAGAAGGTTCCCTCTCTTCCCAAAGGGTTTTTAATTCTCCAAATGTCAACTAAGTCCATATTGTCAGTCATATCAAAGAAAGTCTTTGGCAATCTGCCATCCTTAGTGACTACCTGTCTCTGTGCTTTATCCATATTTGTAGACACTACTCCATTCATATCCCCCATCAAGATCATATTGTAATCCATATAGTCCATCAGAGTCTCATGTAGCTTCTTAAAGAATTCAGATTTTCCCTCGTTTGGTGCATAAATACCTAATATCAAAAACTTCTCTCCTTGCGATTGGATTTCAATTGCTACAAATCTTCCTTGATCATCTTTAAAAAGAAATTTCGGTGATAAGCTATCCTTTGCATAAAGTACTACTCTTTTTTTTACTTTGTCTGATGAAATAAATTCTTGTCCCAATCTTTTATTTACCAGTATTTTCCTATGTAGCCTTATCACATGTGTTTCTTGTAAACAAATCAAGTCCAATTGTTCCTTTTTTAGTACATGAAAGACTCTTCGTCTTTTCTCGGGGGAATTCATCCCATTAATATTCCAGCTCAATATTTGCAGTGCCATGATGTAATTACTTTAAGTCACCTCCAACTGCGCCCAGTGCTTGTTCTTGTTCTGACGGTGGTGCTGGTATCCCTTTCGCTGGGTAGTCCAATCCGAAATTTAGCTTTGCTAAGTCCAGTATAGGTGATCTTTTGTCCAATACTCCTTGCTCTAGTACTCTGTCTGGTGATCTTCTGTCCGGTACTCCTGGTTCTTTTCCAAGTCCCTTCTGTAGATCCTCTTCGTGGGTGCTCAAAAATTTGTCTTTATCTTCAACTGATCTTATTTTTATTTTTCTTCCTTTGAAGCTGAAGGATAGGCCTTGAGGAAATTCCCACCTAAAGATGATACTGTTCCTTCTCAGCAGAGCAACCAAATCTCCGTAATTGACCCTAAGGTCCAAAAGATATTTTGGGATATCTTTGAATATTTCCACTCTTGACTGCAATATTCCCAAAGGCTTCTGAAAGTGCCAGCCCAAAATTTTATCTCTCTCCTCTTTGGATCTGAGGGTAATCAAACAGTCTCTTACTCTATTCTTCTTCCCTCCTCTTCTAAGCCTGAAGGCACTCACGATTTTCACTCCTTCTTGTTCCAAGTCCAGCTTCCAAAACTGCAAATTCATGCGTAAGAAATTCTATCAAAGTATTTTTCTCCAATTCAGGTACGCCTCTAATCCTCAAGTTCGTCTGTTTTTCCTTGAACTCAATCATAGAAAGAATCAGCCTATGATCCTCAACCTGTCTCTGAATATCTGGAACTCTCTTTGTTTCCAGTTGTGTTACTTTGGCTTCCACAACTTCCACTTTTCCCTTAGCTTCCTCTGCAATTTGACGGGTAGAGGCAGACTCCTGTATCAGTTTCTGTATTGCTTCTATATTAGTATTCACCTTTTGTCCCAGACTATTTATACTTTCTGTATTAATGTCAATTTTGGCATTTGCGGCATCCACCTTCGCATTAGATGCATCAACTTTTATATTTGTCTCATCTACTTTCCTGCTGAGTTTTTCCAAAGATTCATTTATTTTACCTAGCACCGCCGCTAGAGCCTCTTCTGATGACATTCCTCTTTGTTTAGATTGAGTTGGCGCAGCTGCAGATGGTACAGAAGGACCAGATGCTGACGCTCTTCGCTGCCAAGGCTTCCCAGATCTCGTTGTTGATAAAGTTGAGAAGTCCGTCTTCATCCACCCAGTCCACAGGTCCCCAATCTAAAATGGTTATGCATTGCTGTTGACAACTTTGTATATTTTGGGAGCCACCTTGAACACAATTTATTGTATGGAAATGCAGCACACAAATGTGTTTAATCTAATATTGTTGAATGAATGCACCCAATTTGGCATGTGGAAGGAATCACTATTTAACTATGTGCATGGCTTGCAAGCCAGCTTGCTTTTGACATCATTCCTTCTATTTCTGATGTTTAGGTTGTGAACACTTTTGCTTATTTGCCAAAATGTTACCATGTACACACAAAAAAGAGGTCTTACCGATGGTTGTGTGTGTGTGTGTGTGTGTGTGTGTGTGTGTGTGGAAACCCTAAGGTTGTAAAAGTACAAAAAATCCCTAAGGGGTGGGAACCCCAATCAGGAATAAGACATGCTCAGAAGCCGTGGAATGTTTGCTGATTATTCTGGGAGCTGGGGCTGGAAAAACAAGTGGAGGTGGACATGGCTGGCTGACTAGAACAGGGAACAGAATTCCACATTGTAAGAAGTTTTTTTTTTACTGCAGGTCCTGCATGTGCCACTGCTTAACTTGTTTTCAGCAACTTTCAGGCTCAATACATAGTGAAAATTTACCTGATGCCATGTGATGATTTCCGCATGGATTAACTTTAACCCACATTCCAACTCTGCAATTCTATAATTCTTAACACCGCCATTTGCCTTTGTGAATTGACACTTTAACTGATGTATAAGGATTCTTCCGAAATCCAAACCCCCACACTCTACCCTGAAAAACAACAAATTGTGCATGCAGCCAAGAGCTCAACCTAGCTCAGCAGAATAGCATCTGTCTTCTGTACATTAAGAAGACCTTTCCATTGTACACACCAGCTTGCAAATTGCAGTTGCATATACAGACAGCAAATAAGTTATGATCAACAATTAGATGCTGAAAATTACATCCTTAATGCATTACATTTAATATCTATTTGGAAAAAGACCTTTAGGTTCTTAATTGGCACTTTCTGGAATAACCATAGCTTACTGGCTAGCTAGATACCAATTCACATACTTATTTAATATCAATTAACACATTCCGTAATTTGAAACCTAATTAGCTTGCTATAGCTATTCTATCAAATGGCAATTAAATGCTTGAAATTTCTAACAAGTTGGCTGTACGAAGATAATTAAGTATGCATTCGCTTAAGTAATTTTTTACTTAATTACATCACAAACTAATTTTGGCTACATGTATTAGACCTTTCAATAAATGGAGCTTTATCAATCAATTGGCATCTAATGAACCCATTATTCATTTTCTGCCCATGATTGAACCGTCTCTTTGCTATTTTTCCTTTAGCTTCCTATTACAATAGTACTGTAGAGTTGACATTGTTCATATTCACAGTCTGGAGTTTCTTTTCATTTCTTGAACATTCTTCCTGACATTGTTGCCTCAGTGCTGCTTTTATTATCTCCCTGTCAAAAGACATGCATGGATAGATGGCGTTTGCTTGTTTAACTTCACTGAGTCAAGCAATAATATACAGATTGGGTCTTTTCCTCCCAGAGCCTAACCTGTTGTTGTTGTTTAGTCATTTAGTCGTGTCCGACTCTTTGTGACCGCATGGACCAGAGCACGCCAGGCACTCCTGTCTTCCACCGCCTCCCGCAGCTTGATCAAACTCATGTTCATAGCTTCGAGAACACTGTCCAACCATCTCGTCCTCTGTTGTCCCCTTCTCCTAGTGCCCTCCATCTTTCCAAACATCAGGGTCTTTTCCAGGGAGTCTTCTCTTCTCATGAGGTGGCCAAAGTATTGGAGCCTCAGCTTCAGGAAGAGCCTAAACTATATGTCTTCAAAGTGCAGTGCTGCTCCCTTGAAGATCATTCAGGGCCAGCCCTACCATTGGAGTGAAGCAGCTGCAGGGAGCGGACAAACTGGGTGTCCATGCAGCCTGCTGTGTGCCCCTAAGCCTGCTGCCTTAAGGAGAAGAGAAGGAGACTGTCCTGTACTGAAGTAAGATTCAGCTACTAATCTAGTTGGCTTTTGTACAAGGAATGGGGTGAAGGAACCATTTGCCTCCGGCAGCAAAATGTCTTGGGCTGACTCTGAGAATTGTGAATCCCTACCAATTTGCATGGGTGCCTTCTTCTTCATGTAAAATACGCAGCAGGGGTCTCTTAACAACTCTCAGCACCCTTAGCAAACTACAGTTTCTGGGATTCTTTGGAAGATTCAAAAATGATATGCTACTGCTTTGAATGTGTAGTGTAGATGGGGTCTAAGTGTTTTACCTTGGTGTTGGGAAAGAATCTCTTCAGTAGAGAAGATACAGGAAATGTCTTCCATTTTTTCCTTCTAATCTGCCTAATAAACCTTTGAACATTGCCTTCATATTTTGCTTTCTAACTTGCTGTATTGATGTTTGATTGACTTAAACAAAAGTGAAGCATCTGGAACTCTTGCTGGTGGGCGTGGGGAATGGAATGAATATGAATTTTAACTTTAGTTCTACCTCAAATTGAATTTAATTATTCTTTAGCTCACCCAGCCCATTCTTTTTTTCTGGGGGTCCTCAAGGGTATGCAGTACCAACACCTTTTTTCTAGAAGAAAAGCACTGTGCCCAGCAATTATGGGAATTACTTTCAGGTGTTCAACAGAAACAGTTCATTCCAAGCAGCTTCAGAGGTGCAATTTTCATCACAATGCAAATGGCCACATTATTTTTTGCCAAAACCCATAGCAAGGGAGACAATGTTTACCTTACCTCCATAATTATCAGCTCTCATCCCAAGGGCCTGCTATTTACATCTTTTAAAATTTCATTTTAGCAGCAAAGGTACGTTTAATGTCACACCTATACTGGTCTTCAGTAGCCTGCTTTGCTGTTTAAGTGCTCAGGTGGTCTTAATCCTTGTTTCACCTTCACTGAGATTTCCTTGTCTTCCTTCTCTGCTGCCCGGAAAAGCCCAACAAGCTACAGTAGCAGCAGCAGTGGTGGCACTACCAAGAGACGCAGTGTGGGATTCTCTGACTTTCCCTAGCAGATATTACAACAACTAGCTGCTGAGGCCAACTGGCGGCACATGTGTTGGTTCCCAGAATCCCATGTGAACTGACCCTGAGTTAAGTTTATTCCCTTCCTCGCTGCATAAGAGTGCCTAGGATCACAGCTTGGACATCACTGCATGGATTATGCTTTTTCAGTGTACAGATAATACATATCAAAACAGAAAGGATGTGCATAAGAGAAATGCATGATTGGAAACATCAACCATGTTTCACACAGGTACCTCTATCAGGGAACAAGGATTACAGCTCCCTGTAAGGGCACATTCAGTGGCTTGTGATGCCGGCTGATGTGCGGAATGCAGATTAATTAATTAATAATAATTAGGCACATTTTTGCACTGAAGTGCTTCAAAGTGACCTGTGTGGTAAAAATAAAACAATGAAGACATTAAAATCAGATAAAAACAGCAATAAGCCAAAACTAGAAGGCTCATCTGACAATATATTTGAAAGGAACAAGTCCTACGCACCCCACTTAGAGGATGAACATGACAAAGGCCATCAGCATATCTAACTATCTCCCAATTAAAAGCCATAAACTTGGGTAAATAAAAATGTTTCTGCCTGGCACCTAGAAGCAGACAGCAATGACACAATATGGTTGTTTTTCCTCTCTTTTGCCTGCATATATTGTTCATTATGTTTTCATTTCCTGGGATTAATTTGTGTAGAAAAGTGCTTTTGATTCTCCTTTGCTATTATTTGCAGATCACGCTTACATCTTTCATAAACTAAAATGCATCCCCCTGGTCTTCCGCTGTTGTCTTCTAAACAAAATTTTCCAAATTGATTTCAGCCTCTGGTCACCATTCTCTTGCCCACTGGGGCAAATTAAGGGCCTCACACAGGAACGTGGTTGTACAAATGTAGATGTCAGACCCATCTGATTTCCCTGACCACGGCAAACCCCGGAGAGCAGTAAAACTAGAATTTTATTTTAAAATAATATTCATTTAACAAACTTAGAAGTATCTACAGAAGACTGTGGAGTACAGTGAAAGATTGTGTCATTAGGATCTCTCTTTTTTATATTTTGTAAACACATTGTCGGAAAAAGTATTTCATGGATAGCGAGATATTTCATCTGTTTTTGTGAGTGAACAAATTATGCTTGAGAGAAACCCAGCGTGGTGTCACAGTAGTTGGGCATAAGTAGTTTAGGAACATTTTATTATAGACAACGTAGTAGACTTTCAGGATTTTAATGTAATTCCCTTCCTGTTTCCTATGCACTTAACATCTAAGATAGGGTTGTTTATTTCCCTTTGAATTTATAAATCTGGAGGTAACATTGCCTATTACATGATGGAACTCATTGCTTTGTATAGGTTTATATGAGGCAAATCTTAACACCGGGCTGGGTGGGTGGATTATGCAGATGTGTCCCTCCACCCAGCTCTCTTGACTCAGCCAATTGCCAAATGTGTGGGTGGGAGGCTGTGGAAACCCCTGAAATGGGGCATTCCAAGGACAAGAAGTGGTGCAGCTGAGCCAGCACAGGATCTGCTGAATCCTGAGCTGGTCTCACTTCTGTCACATAATGGCAATAACACCACACCAAATCGTCCTCCCCCACACCTTTAGCTGCAACTGTCATAAGCTGCAGGGCTGTGGATGTGGCAGTACCTGTGGCCCTGCCACTTCCCTAACCCCAACAAGTGTGAGGGTTACTATGTGCTATTCTGTCTTTCCCTTTCATGGCAGGAACCTAGATATCTGTACGCAGGCTGAGATCCTATCTGCCTGCGGACTGCCTTGCCAGAGTGGTGCATGCTCTGGTTATCTCCCGCTTGGACTACTGCAATGCGCTCTACGTGGGGCTACCTTTGAAGGTGACCCGGAAACTACAACTAATCCAGAACGCAGCAGCCATACTGGTGAATGGGAGCGGCCGCCGAGACCATATAACACTGGTCTTGAAAGACCTACATTGGCTGCCAGTACGTTTCCGAGCACAATTCAAAGTGTTGGTGCTGACCTTTAAAGCCCTAAATGGCCTCAGTCCAGTATATCTGAAGGAGCGTCTCCTCCCCCATCATTCTACCCAGACACTGAGGTCCAGCACCCAGGGCCTTCTGGCGGTTCCCTCACTCCGAGAAGCCAAGTTACAGGGAACCAGGCAGAGGGCTTTCTCGGTAGTGGCGCCCTCCCTGTGGAACGCCCTCCCAGCAGATGTCAAAGAGAACAACAACTACCAGACTTTTAGAAGACATCTGAAGGCAGTCCTGTTTAGGGAAGCTTTTAATGTTTGATGTATCACAGTATTTTAATATTCTTTTGGAAGCCGCCCAGAGATGGGCGGGGTATAAATAATAAATTATTATTATTATTATTATTATTATTATTATTATTATTATGTAAGGGGTGGTGGAAGCACTGTCCTGATTGTAAGAGACTTAGATCACAATCCTATGCATATCAGCTTTGGGAGAGATGGTCCACATCTCTAACCATCTTTGTTATCCTCCTCTGAACTAATGTGGCTATATCCTCCTTGAGGTGCAGGTGTCAGACCTGGACAGAGGAGGTCAAACAAGAACAGAAAAAAGTGGGCCCATTAGATATCACTACAGATGGATGTAGGAGCTGTTTGAAATGTAGACTGCCTCACATTTGCCTTATCTCAAGGCAGACCTACATCTCTTGGAATCCAAGGTTGTTGTAATGTGTCATGGTGCAATGTAGGAAAACAACCACTCGGGTTCTGTAATGGTCAGCCCTAGTTTGTCCCAAGGGGGTTTTTGTAGTGGCTTGCTGTGTGAGCCAGCAAACGACCACAAGAAAGCTCCACTTGTAAGTGGATAATAAAGAGTGTTCTTGTTACCAACTGCTTAAATCGTGTGTTTCCACAATCCTGATTATGTGTAAACCAGGGCTGTGAATTACAGAAACCCCCTAGCGGTTGTTTTCATGCATTTCTTTTTATTATTATTAAATGTTACAAAAAAATGAATAGAAAAAAAGAATTAGAAACAATACATAACCATACATAAAAACATTTTGTCTACACAATTTTCCAGAATTTTCATGCATTTCATAATGGCACATTACAGCAAAGTCTGACTCAAAATGGGGATTGCCCTGTTTTAATCAGCCTTCCCTGGTGGTCCCTCCTTCCCTTGGTTCCATTTTTTAAAAAACTGCCATTGAGATGGAGAGTGACCAATCAGTGACCAATCTGTACTGTTTGACATGTGGTGAAATGACGGTGTCATCAGTGGTGGACTTTGGGCTTTCAAATGTCAACAGTGCCTTTTGCAACACCAATATTCAATGCCACCCCACTTCTCGCCTTCCATTCTATGTCATTGTTTCAGCACCCCCTACAGCACCCTCTCAGCTCAGAATTCTCCAGGAAGAGGGATTGACTGTTAAAACACTCTGGAGTAATCTGTGAGGGGACTGGGGTCTTCTAACAACTCGCAGCACCCTTAACAACTACGCTCCCCACGAGTGGTATGATGCTGCTTTATGGGGCTCCTCAACCTGGGAAGGTAGCTCATCTAGGAGAAGGAAAACTCTTATCATAAACTTCCACTGCGTTGCGGCTACACTCATTCATGAGAAAGGCTTCAGAGGTAAACTCTGAGGAAAAATCTGTACCTGCTGCCTTGCGGGACATCTTCAAAAGAAGAAAAGGCTAAGGAGTAAACCCTACACAAATCTGGAGTAGGGTCCATAAGGCAGTTGGATGGCATATTGTGTGCCTCCTTCCGGCAACTCCTGCAGCCAAGCTGGTGCCAAATGTATTGCTCTGCTTTCCTTTGGACCACATCAGTTTTGTTATCTGGGTAGTCCAGGACCTCCATACACACTGCCCAGCCTTGCATTCCTGTGTTGCATTTTTAGACCAAGTCAGTGGTTGAATTCAGTGATAGTGTGCATGAAATAACAAGTTTCAACAATGAATTTTAAAAATTCTAAATGGTGGTGCAGCATCATATATGCCATAAATGGAAAGGCTCATGTGTAGACACAGGTAGTTACAAAAAAAAGAAAAGAAAATAAAGCTTATCAGTGTGGGAAATGAATTTAGTTATGGTGGCAGGGGGTAGGAATAGAAACTATTCATATTGACAAGCTGAAAATAGCAAGGTTGAGAGAGGAAATGAGCATGTGGGGCAGTGGAAATGGAAGAATCAAAGTATACCATGATGTTAAGCTTGAGGAGAAGATCAAGCAGTAACTGCATTGTCAATAACAAGAGAATGTGATATAAGGAAGGAAACCCAAAGCTAAGTGTTAACAAATTATTTTTCAGGAAATGAGCAGACCTACTGAGAAGAAGAGAGAAAGGAATATGAAGGAAGACTTGATACCCAATTGTATACATCAAAAGAACAAATGAATAGAACCAAAAAGATTTTTATTTTTAAGCAATCCTTTCTCTGTATCCCAGGGGTGGAAAACCTATGACACTCCAGAGCTACTAGACTACATCAGCCCTGACCATAGGCCATGGAGACTAGGACTGATGGGAGTTGGGGTTCAACAACATCTGGAGCTCCACCCACAGAATGTGTCTGCTGACAGAAGAAGTGGGATGTGATTTTTGCCTCTGGAGCACAATGGGAGCTGGAATGTGGGGAGGTGGGCTGTAAATAGAAATGGGAATTGATGAAAATCACCTCACTCCCTTCTGCCAGCAGGAGCCTCCAGTGAATCATAGACCCTGCCATGAATTGAAAGAGCCCTTCCTCTTGCAGGGGGGCAATTTAGGATACAAGACAACATTCTCAGTTATTTTATATATGTCAAGGAAGTGATGAAAGTTAAATTAAAATATAGGAATTGTCCCTATGCTGACTCCTCCAAGAAGACTAAATCAAGGGTAACTCAAGAGTGCTGGATATCTTTCACGGTGCTACCACTGAATTTTTACTCTCTCGCTTCTTAGATCAAGAGTAGCCATTGCGATGTCCTCTAGAGATGTTCCTAAATTCAAACTCCTACCACCCGACAGTGAGGTCTGGTTTATATAGGATGCTGGACATGCAAAATAAATGATCCACTGAAGGGGAGCTTACATAGAAAGCTACTTTTTCAGAGGGCCTTCTCAATAGTGGCCTCTGCCCTGTGGAACGCCCTCCCATCAGATGTCAAGGAAATAAGCAACTATCTTACTTTTAAAAGACATCTGAAGGCAGCCCTGTTTAGGGAAGTTTTTAATGTTTAATGCTGTATTTTGTGCTTAATATTCAATTGGGAGCTGCCCAGAGTGGCTGGGGAAACCCAGCCAGATGGGCGGGGTATAAATAATAAATTATTATTATTATTATTATTTAATGGGGCAGTCATCAAGTGGTAAATGTGCATCCAAGAAGGGGGAAAGGAAGAGCAACCTGCCACTCCAACTTTCCCAACTCTGTCAAAAGATGTTAGGGATTGAACTGGGGAACAGTTTAATGTTGTACCACTGGGCTATGGCCTCTCTATCTAGTCCCAACCTTGTTCAAACAAGCAACCAGGTGTCAGTGTGATCGCACATTGGTAACTTTATTTTACACACCCAGCATCACTTCTAAATTAGGCCTAATTCAGCTCAAGAGGCTGTGATGGCCCATCATCCCATTTAAAGGATGCTGCTGAATTGTTATTTATCTCACACAAATCCTGTTCACTGGAACTCTTTGGTTGTTTAATCAAAAAGCTTATAGCTAGATATTTATGGAAGGTTGCCTTTGCAATCACATACTCCAGTGTTTCTTGGAGAAAGACAAAGCACTTTCCAGAAGCTTGAGAGGTCAGCTCAAAACTACAGTATTGTTGTTGTTGTCAATATGATCACCATATCATTTTTTTTAACAGTTGTTGTTGTTGTTGTTTAGGGAACCCAGTATACATATCCTTGCTGTTTTCCTGTATGTCCTTTGAATGCTTTTGCGCTGCACATCAGCAAATGGCCAACCTGAGGTAACTGTGCTCAGATCAAGAAGGAAAACCCTTTTCTTTCCCCCAGAAGGAAACAGGGGTCTGGCTGCTGCTGTGCTGGCTGAGAGAGGTGCAGTTCACTGCATGGGGCTTGACAACTGCATTTTTTACACAGAATGAAGCAAGAAACCTGAACAAATACCATTGTGCTGACAGAATGAAAGGGCTGCTCACTCTTTTTTCATTTTTGACAGAATGAAGAAAAGCTTTTGACAAAATCCATTCTACCCTGGGAATGAAGTTATTTATTTGACTAAATGCATTGTCTCGCTCAGAATTTTTCTTTTTCTTGCTTTTCTTAAAAAAAACCCACACACCCCAAAAAACAGACTCTCTTGTCATTTCAGGCAACTTGAACCTGGCAATGCTGTAACCAGGCCTCTCAATTTTGGGTTTCTGACTCCAAATGGAGGCAGATTTCCTAACTGCCAGCCATACAAAGTTTGCCTGGGTTTTAAAAGTGAGATGTTTTATATAACCTGCTCTAGTAATTCAAGGATGTTCAGCAAATGTTTGAATCTCTGAAGGTCTGTTGTGAAGCACAGATGCCAAACTGAAATGAGATGTGGTTGTGTTTTTACATACACACAGCCTGGTTGTGCAAAGGGCAAATGAGTTCTCTGGTTTTTTTTAAAATTTGCTACCATTCATCCTGTCTTGGTTCAGTAAAACTCACCCCATACCAATTATTGCCAACTCAATAGTTTCCTGTGGGTGTATATATCAAGTCTTCAAAATCATTTACATGCTTAAAAGCAGCAACGAAATGAATCCGAAGAACTGCAGTACAAGAGCCAAGAAAGCTACCATCATTTTGAGTGGGCAGATTCAAAAGAGGACAAGGCTCCTGTACCTTTAATAGTTGTGCAGGTGATTGGCTTTCAGCCGCTGTAGTGTGCATAATAAATGACATGACAAGGTATTAAAGGGGGTGAAGACCTGACCCCTTTATCTGCCCCTCCCCCATCATAGCAAGCCAAGCACATTCCAGAAAAGGAGGCTCTTTAACATGCTGGTGATAAGACTATAAAGAAGTGGGGAAGATGGACCTCCCTCTGAAGAGAGTTCCAAAAGTGTGCCTACAGAGAAGGGTATTTCTGTGCCCCAACCTACATCCAGATACCCACCTGACACAGTTAATGCCGAATCTCCCAGGGCTTGCAAAATGTGTGTTAAGTGTCCCATTTGCCCTAATTGGCCACCCTCCACTGGGAAATAGGTTTGTAGTCTTGATTAATATCTATCTCTTGAATAATCTGCAGTTGACAACTCATCTGGGGATTCCAGTGCCCATAGGAATTTCTAACATTCAGTAGAAATATTTCCCCGCGGCTTCAACTCAGCAAAAGCTTGCACATTGACCCTTCTGCGCCCTCGTGCTGTTATGCAGTTGTGATTCCTCACCTCTGCATCACCATGCTGTTCTATAGTTCTGATTCCTCACCTCAGCAACATATACATTTAAGCGGTGAATGCCACGGTCGTTGTCTGTTACATGCTGAGGTTTATTAATATATGTCATAATACCCAGCCCTCCTCCCACACACCTTATGTGGACACCATGTTAAGGCACTTACGAAGCTCTGACTCACGCAGTTCCTGTATTGTTTGAAAGCCCAGAGTACAAAGATTTACAGAAAAATAACCGATGTGCTAAATCTGGCATCTGCAAAGTAAGTTTCAGTAACGTGTTTTCCTTCTGAAGCACACATAAACAGTGAAGTTACTTGTCCTGTAATACTGAGATGTGACTGTTGTTTTAAGAGAGACAAGGCTTAGCCTTGGTGTAGTTATAAAAATAAGTGGGAATACAGCACATTATTTAAGATTTCCCTCCCTCTTGAATGTATGATATGCCTGCTTAAAAGATATTGCACTGAATCCATAGTTTACCCTCTGTGGGCAGAGGGTCTCCTACTGCCCACAGAAGGCTTTTGATACACTAGAGGGATCTTGCTGACGGAGGTGAATTTTCCCAGTTCCCCCTCCCCATGTTCCCCCTCCCCATGTTCCCTTATGCGCTACCTCCCACACGGTTGTGGAAAGTCCCCCAGCCTTCAGTAACGGTGTGGGAGGTGGTGCTCGGGGCCTACGTGGGGCAGGAGGGGGAGTCCGCGAAAGCTGCTTCTCCTTCCCCAGCAGGAGCAAAGTCTGGATCCACCCCATGTGTTCTTCTTAAAATGACGTTTAATGCCTCCCTCTTGAAATCCGGCCGGTGCCATCGTTGATAGGTTTTCAGTGCCAGCTAAAAACGGATCTCTTTAGCGAGGCTATAAATCATATGGAGTTTTTGACACATTCTGCTACTGGATTTTGAGTAGAGATTAGATTGGTTGATTTTATCATTTAAATGCTTTCATTGGAATTGTTGTGTTTTTAGTTTGATTTTAAATTTTAAGTACCCTGCTCTGGGATTATGTGTTTGATAAGTTAAAAATAAAAATAAAACATACAAAAACAATATATATATAACTATGGGCTCATCTACACTTATCTTTGTTCTGCATTTCTAGGCATGGGCCTGCTCCCAACCCTTGCCCCTGATACTTTCCCCATGAAAACCCACTCTTTATCCTTGAATTGGAGCAAACAGCAATCCATAGAAAACCCAAATTGCTGTTGGTTCTGATTCTGCATTAAATATTGTGTTTTCCTGGGGAAAGTAGGGGGGGGGAGAGCACTGAAACACGAACCAGGAAAGCACAGGTTTCTGCGGGAAAGAAGATACCGGTAAATGTGGACGAGCACAAAGTTATGCTCTTTGGTACAACATTTATGTCACTTTTGTATGTCAGTTCCACATATCCAGGGCTTTTTTTTCAGTTGGAACTCAACAGAATTTAGTTCCTGCACCTCTCAGATGGGCACCGTTGCCATTATAAGAGAACAAGGGAGGTCTTCATGGTGAGTTCGGGCACCTCTTTATCTGGAAAAAAGCACTGCACGTATCTCAAATATTGAATTTGAACCAGGCCCTTTGAAAACATTAGAGCTAAACATTTTGAACTTGGGGGGACGGGGACGGATGACTAGTTTAGGTGAGTAATGTGATAACAAAGAGTATTAGTAGGGAGCAGGGATTTAACCTATGCTTACTGCGGGAGGTAGTGGAAGACAGGAGTGCCTAGTGTGCTCTGGTCCATGGGGTCATGAAGAGTTGGACATGACTAAACGACTAAACAACAACAACAATAGACTGTAACTTAAAGCTGGACAACTGAATACAGTGCTGGCAAATAGTTTGGAAGAGTTCCCCCAAACCCTTAACATCTGCCAGGATTGAGTCCTCCTGGACCTCAAACTTGAGGTCTCCTCAGATGAGGAGCAAGGGAGCAGGACCCTCCGGCAGATCTTCATACTGCCAGTGATGCTGAGGAGTGATTGCATCTGGACTTCCCTGCCCATGATTGGAGGTCCTCGCCCCTTGGTTCCTGGTTGGATCTGCATCTGGTGAGATTCCCAAGACAGAATTTGGGAGAAGGTAGCACACATTCAAATGAGGCCCTTTGGATGCTTTGGAGGCATCAAGTTGTAACAAGTGTTGTGGGGAACAAGAAGCATAATGTTGGTTGAACCGGGGTGGGGTGGGGTGGGGATTCCCTAGCCTGTCTCCATCCTTTGGTGAAAGACTCAGGTTCCTTGATGGGTGGAAACCAGGAATAAAGGGATACCAGACAGTATTTATGTTAGCAAAGGTGCATCAAGGTGCAGTCATTAGCCAAGATTTTCTCTCTCCTTTCACTTTAGCTTTGTTTATAGTGGAGAATTTGATAGCTTGCACACTATTTTGCGACACTTTGATTGACCTGATAAAGGAATTGCCCTATATGTGTGTTTTTTTGAAGTTTCCACTGTGGCTCCCTCTCAGCACCTGATAAGCTGATAAACTGAAGGAGCACATGAGATTCTGTCTTGGTTCATATTTTCAGTTATTCAAGTGCAGGAAAAGGTTGTTCCACCACCCACCCACATCTGAGTGCACGCTTGTGTGCATTTGGATTCTTATCAGATTCATTGGCAATTCATTTAGTTTGGAGGGAAGTTCTGTTAGTTTTCAGCGTTAAGGCAAAGAAAATATTAGTATTCTATTCAGTAGAAAATTGCGAACGAATTATATTTTGAACCGTTATGGGCCTCCTCCCTCTTGTTTTAAGATCAACTAAAGTCCTGGACAGAAAAGTGCACTGGCCTCCCAGTCCATGTACTGCTCATGCACTCATGAGAAGGAAGAATAAGGGTGGATGAAGATATTGGGCATTGTTGTGATCTCTCTGCCTGTGTGTGGCTATAGTCATGCCAGGAAGGATGCTGTTGCATAGGTCTTAAAGCAGGGATGGGGTGGCCCTCCAGATATTGGAGGACTCCAACTCCCATCAAGCTGAGCCAGCTTGGCCAGTGATCAAGGATGATGGGAGTTGTAGTCCAACAGCATCAAGAGCAGACTTTCTCAACCTGTGGGTCCCCAGATGTTGTTGAACTACAACTCCCATCTCCCTTAGCTAGCAAGGCCAGAGCTCAGGGATGATGGAAGTTGTAGTCCAACAACATCTGGGGACCCACAGGTTGAGAACCACTGATCTAGAGGGCCACAGTTTTCCCAGCACTGTTTTAGGGTACTGAGTCAAATAAAATTCAGAACACATGTAATTTCACTTTATTTTATTTTTTTAGGCATGTACACTCTGACTTTTTGTAATAAAATTGAATTCACAGTGACATGTTCCTGTCCATCTCTCTTTCCCTCCCTCCATGCAACCAGAAATTTAAGCACAATCCTAACAACATAAAACAAAAGAAACAATAGCACACATCATTTAAAAACTATGGGTTGAATCCATACTAAGTTGGACTTAAGTCCTGCTAAAATGAATAGGACAGGTTAGTCCTGGTTTATTTTAAGTCCCTCTTCTTTTCTGCAAACAAACCATCTGGCTCCAACCTTCATATTAGCAAAAACAGAATACAAACATCAAAAATGGCTTTGAGTAAAAAGGCATCTGCTCAAATAGAAAATTATAAAAGTGGCTACTGCATTTTTAAAATGTGATTGCTGACAGCATGGGTGCTCTTAAATGTGGCCATTTGTAATATATATACCCTCATACATAAGTTAGGAGCATTGGTGGAGAAAATGACAGTGGAATGCATCTTTCAAGTGCTTGGAACACAGATCACGTGATGGCTGTCTCTGTTTCTCAAAGCTCAATCCCATAAAACAGGTGGGGAGTTCAGGGAGAGTTCTCTCGCACTCCCTTGACACAGCAGGATACTGAGGAAAAGAGATCAGAGACAGTGTTGTAAAGAGACTGAGAGACAAGACTCCCTAGAAAAACATGCTGTGCTAAGTAAGGAGAAGAAAGCAGAAGCTTAAATGTTATCTGTTCCTTAATCTAGTTGTCTGTAGGGATCTGACCTTCTCCCAACAGAACCCAATAGCAAAGAGGGAAAGTCCTCTCTCACTTCCATTCAGGTATATTATCCAAATTAATTGCAAAGCCACCTGCCCAAATGTTATATGAGAGAATGAGAGCTAACAGCATGTTCCTTTCATAGTATGCACCACCCAGGTCTGAACTTATAATCAGTAAAAAATAAATAAAAAATAAATGTTGAGGTGGGAAAATTCAGAACTCAGCCAAGTTCACAACCTATTTCATCAGCTGATCCAAATCCAAATCAGCTCTGGCTGGGCTTGATTCACTGGTTTGGCTTGTAGGTGTGATTTTAAGAGAGAAAAGTGTGTGCAGAGCCCTGCCAGATTAGGCCAATGTCCCATATAGTCTGGCATTCTGTTCTCAAAGTGGCCAGCCACAAGTCCTTAAGCCAAAGTGACCCTGCACGCCTGAGTCCCCACTGCACCTTGCCCACAAACTGTTGGACAGGGACTTTGAACGGAACTGGAAATTGTTGAACTTGAGACCACCTTTGCCTGTGGTTGCCTGAAAAATGACGACACATATACGTCTCACGGATAAACTGTTCCGTTGAGGCAAGGGGAAAATATACTCGCCCTTTGCTTCCGTTATACCGCTGTTGACATGGTTGCCTCTTTGCCGTCTAAAAGTGCTACGTGATACAAGAAATTGACTAAATTCAAGAGCCAAAAACGATCCAATTTGGTGAAAATTACTGAGGTGGTGGGTTTGGTGGGCAGCCACAGTGGTGGTGGGGAATTCAAATTTTCCACTGGGACATATCTTATCGGAAACATGGCTTTGGCTTCTATTGCTAATACTTTCCTAATAAATAATCTGCTAGATATAGTTTAAAAGACATACTAATAACACAACATAATGTTTAATCCTTCTGAAATTGGCCTGGCAACACTCTTGATTTTCAGGTTTTGATTTTTAGACTACCAGTGGAAATTAGCTAGACTTGTATAATCTCTGGGAACAAAATACCGGTATCTCTTCTACAGCATAGACCTCTGTGGTTGCTATTATTTGCATAGGGAATTTTATTTCACCTCTAACAGCTTGATCTTATGTTTGTTAATTTGGAAGCCAATGCGTTTGTTTTTCCATGCAGGTTAAAAAAAAAGTGATTAATTTATGTAATATACGGTATACCTGATATATTTTCCCCCACTGGTTACTTTCGGTATCCATCCTGATGCTATCTCGTTTGACCGTTCTTTACTGTTTAATTTTTGCCTTGTTCTTAGTATGCTTTTGTATTACCTTTATAAAAATCTTGATAAAAAATATTGCATACAAACTTGGAACGCTGTACAAGGGTTATGTATACATGACTAGCTTAATATGTAGCCAGGACGTTCTTTTTCTCGATTCAGATGAAAGCTATTGGGGGAGGGGGCATGCATGAGAACACTGTGGGAATGGCAGAATATATACAGGCAGTGATTTTCTTATTTTGGTAAAAAACAAAATTATGTGCCAGTACTCATATATTGATAAAAGTGCTGTGAGTGCCAGAACAAATGGCTGCCATGGGCAGCAAAAAAAGAAGTGCTGGTATTCTGTACTAGTGAGTACTGTCACAAAAAAAGAGAGTCCTGGATACAAATAGATGTGGAATTTGACTATTGTTTTGTGTACACAATGTCCGAAGCAAGCAGTGGGAGAGCACTGGATGTAGGATAAATGGGTGTGTGTACACAGACTTTGTTCAAAAGGATTTACATTCAAATAAATGCACAGGATTAACTTATCTAAAAATACCCTTTTGGTATTTTTCAGAGCAATCCTATGCATGTCAGCTCAGCTGTAAAACCCATTGCGTTCTATGGAGCTTACTACTAGGTACGTTTCCATAGGATTGCAGCCTTCAACATTTTCGTTTGACTTTAAAGAAATACCTACAGTTGTTGATAAATGTGAATTGAATGGAAAGACCATCCCTGTAATTGTCCTACAAAAAAGAGCAATTACATTACTATGGGGAAAGATTTGTTTTGGTAATTAAATCAGAAAAATAGTGACACCTTTGATCATTTATGAAAAGGTACATGAACAACTGGGATAGGATTTAATTTGTTTTTCAAGATGAAATTCACTTGCCTTTTATCCAGATACATTTTTTGGGTGGAAAACTACTAATAAGAAATCAAATGTAAAAATGTCTATAATAAAAACAGGTTTGTTCTTTCTGTTGAGCCAACATGTATATCAAGCAACTGGAGAAAATATATTAATGTCCTTAAGGACATCAACAACAACTGGCTTAAGTGTGCTTAATTTTCTGCTAGGTTGTGGACCCTGCCCAAAACTTTTGAAGGTCAGACTTGGACAGCTCAAACTTTAATATTGCTTTCAGCAGAGTTCCACCCCAAGTAGATAATTTTTAATTGTTCTTGTTTCCTTGAAGCATAAGTTGACAATAAACATTTAAGCAATGTGCTATGGAAAGTATTGGGTATCTTGAGTTTCATTTCTGAGTAGGGCACTCTGTCTGACCAGGAAATGAAATTGAGAAATTATATTTCCAAACAGCAGCAACCCACTCATATGGCCCCTTTTTCTTTTCTCACCAAAGCATGCAATCTCTTTCCCAGATAGGTTTGAATCAGCCCTTGAGAAGGCTCTCTGTCAGTAGGTAATGATCAATAGTTTTCCCCACCAACGCTGCTTCCACCTTGTCCAGCTCCTAGCAAATAGCGGCCATTTGAGACACCATTCTCATTTGGAACAGGTGCCTACAAATTGAAACTAAGAATGTAGCAAGATCCAGAGAGAATTTGAGCCTTTAATCAACTAACAAGTCACCAGCCTTTCTTGACCAGGCTTGCTGCCCAGCAAGTTCTAGAAGTAGCCAACATGATATGCTTCCAAGTAGAGCTACAGGATGATGCGTACCAGCCTTCCCCAACCTGGTGCCCTCTAGGTCAGGGGTCGGCAAGGTTTACCTCGCCTGGGCCAGTTCACTCCCGTGGAGAACGCTCCACGGGCCAGATTGTGTCTGCACAGGTGCAATTTCTGGTGCCGCAGAAGTGAGTCCTCGCTCCGCGCTGTGCCGTTTAAGCGCAGCGTGTGGGGACTCGCCAAGTGGGTGGCTCAGTTCGGGGGGGTGGCGGCAGCTTGTGGGCCATTTAAACAACCCCTGTGGACCCCAGGTTGCCGACCCCTGCTCTAGATGTTTTTGAGTATAGTGATGCTACTGGGGGTGGTGGGAGTTGCAGCTGAAAACATCTGGAGGGCACCATGGTGGGAGAGGCTGATCGTCTCCCTCCCCACACCACGCAGCAGTTGTAGCCATAGCATGATGCTCTGCATACGGTGTGAGTCCCTGCTGAGATTTCATTAAAGGGACAAAACAGTCTTGGGTGGTTTCTTTTCAAGGAAAATGACTGATGAATGTCTACAAAAGCAAAAACAGTGCCAAGACAATGAGAGGAAGTTCTTGAGGGGCTTTTACATATTTCCAGTCCTCGCATCAAACAAGGTTTCTGTGTAATATGGAAGATCCTTGTAGCAAGCCGTGGATTCATATACACCCCTTTTTTGTCTTTGGATTTCATTTAAAATATCAGTCGAAGCCCCGAGTCTCCTTGCCACAAGTTAATAACAGCATTGACTCTCTTGGTGTGGTCCCTGGACTGCATATAAATTATGATAAATCGGAATCACTTTTCTGAAATGTTATTATTCCTAGAATTCAATTAGAGCATCAATGGCTGACAGGTATCAAAATATGTTCAACATTTTAAAGTTATTTAGGGTTACAGCAGCCTAAAAATTGAAAAGAAAAATATTCAAGCTGAACCATGTCTCAACTTTAAAACATATAGCCTCTGTTTTAAAGAACTGGCAGAGTTTAATTTTTTTTTATATTCTGGGCAGGGTTGCTGCATTTAGGGGTGAGGAGAGCTATAGACTATCAAACTCTGAAGAGCCACAGGTTCTCCATTCCTGCTGTCTATTATTATTATTATTATTATTATTATTATTATTATTATTATTATTACCTATTTATTAGTTACTTTTAAAAAACAAAAAACAAACCCAAAGCAACTTACAATATAAGTCACATTCTTGTGTTTTATATTGCACGGTGCACTAAAACTCTTTTTGTGTTATTTCGCACATGCTTGAATGCGTCTTCTAAGGGTCAGAAATGGTCAGGTGGTGCTATCACCTCTGATAGTGCTGAACAACCATTACACGGGGAGGGGAATGACTCTGGAGCCCACCCACTGCCACTCTCTCTTCCATTAGCCAGCAGCACAGCCACTTGTTCGAGCACAGGAGATCTTCACATGTGAGTTGACGGGAGCCATTGTAAACTAAGTGCAGTTTATTCAACACCAGAGGCTTCTGTCACCTTCCTGCATATCATTTCTCACTTTATATGAAACTGCTAATAAGTTTCACTATGTGGTAACAC
Source organism: Podarcis raffonei (assembly GCF_027172205.1). NCBI lineage: Eukaryota > Metazoa > Chordata > Lepidosauria > Squamata > Lacertidae > Podarcis > Podarcis raffonei. Next base: position 69,947,909 of record NC_070607.1, read on the forward strand.
GAGCCCAGAAGCACAACTCACTCACAAACCACTCTTTTAATTGGAACTCTTAGCATTGGTTTGAAGTGGATGTCTCAAAGAAAAATACAATTGTGGAGTTGTTTAAAAAAACCACAAGATTACAGTTTTCCCCAGAGAATTCAGCCCCTAGAAAACAGAGATTCACACACACACACACACAGAGAGAGAGAGAGAGAGAGAGAGAGAGAGAGAGAGAGAGAGAGAGAGAGTCTGGGACATGCGTTCTGTAAATGCTTTGCGATAGCTGCTCCCCCAAACTCCCTGGTTTTAACTTGTATTGTGTACTGGGCAGAGGGAGTATGCTAGAGCAGGCATCACATGCCCAGCATCAAGCTTGAGGCAAGGTGCCCTCTGCCACCCTGGTGAACACACACACACACACACACACACCGTGCTACCTTAGTGGGCATAGCAAGCAGGCCAGGGGCAGAAGGGTGAGCAGCAGTTGTAGGGGCAGATGGGGAAGGGTGGTGGTGATAGAACAGTAGTGATGGGCTTCCTCATCGCGGTGCTGTGAACAGAAGTTCTTTGGGTACTTTGGAGCACATTGAGATGTCACCTGCTACTTCTCTTCTCAGTGATGGGCCTCAACTGCTTTGCTATTGTTTAAAATTATTAAGGGTTAAAGTTCAATACACTATTTAGGGCGTTTTACTTTTTGTGGAATAATAATGGCCCTAAGGAATGTATAGCATGCAAAGAGACCTGCAAAGAGTAGTTTCCTTTCCTGACATGGATTGTGATTATGGAAGACACCTGGACACTGTTGCAAAGTATATACCTGTGGAGATACGTAAGTGATGACTTCTCCATAGAAACATTGCTAAGGCTGCACTCCTATATGCCAGCATTCCTCAACCTGGTGTCCTCCAGATGTTTTGGACAGTGTCCTGATGTAGTATACTTTGAGGGGTGGGCACTGAAACATTGGGATAATAAAGATGTCAGCAGAGGCAGTGACATCACTTACCCAAACTCTTCTCAGGGGTGGGCCTGAAATATTTCCTTATTTCTTTAAATGAAGGATGCCAGTGAAAGCTACAATAGGGCTTTTTAGGCCCATGGGTTTGCCTGAATGTGTCATGTGCTTACACTGGGCCTAAGCCATCAGGAATACCTCTGCGCTGCACATGATGTTTCTATTTAGATGGTCTTCTTCAACCTTATGTTCTCCTGATATATGGACGCCAATGCCCATCACCCCAACCAGCATAGCTAATGGTCAAGGAAGCTGGGAACTGGAGTCCAAAACATCTGTCTGGCACAAAGTTGGGGAAGGATGCAGGAGACCATAGTGATTGTGCAAGAGCACAGAGTGGGACATGGTCTCCAAGAAATATGGACCCCAAATACTTGAGGAGATCAGTAGAGAAGTAGATAGTGTTAGCTCCTGTGACTTCAATGGTTGTTTGAAAGGCCAAAATATTGTAGGTAATGCTTTCCCTCTCAGTTTGCCACCACAAGAGAGGAAAAGCCAGATATGGGTCTTCCAAGAAGCTGTTAAAAGGCATCCGTGCCCTGCCAGAAATATGATTGGCAACCCTAAAAGAAGACGACAAGTAGAAGTTGATTTAACACTTCTAATACCTGATGGTTTTGTTACATGGAATATGATGAGAATTTGAACAGTATTTGAAAGGCAAGCTCTTGTGATGGTTCTCCATTCGCTCTAGGCGTATAGATAGGGGGGAAAGTTAATCCACATCGGGAGAAGGCTTGTATTTGCTGGGTGACTTTGGAACTGTGGTTTATATCTGACCTGATGTATTAAATCTGATTCTTTTGGTTCAGCTGCTGCTCCGTGATTAGGGGCTAAAAGCCTTATACTTAACTGCATGACCAAATGTAGTGAACTGCTTCTCAGAAAGCTATCTCTCACCATTTAATTTGTCTCACTTATCCCTCCACTCTGTCACTTTTAAAGTAACTACTATGATCATAGCAATACCATTTCCCCTTCTATTTGGAAGCAAATAATGGTTCCACAGAAATATATCAGGCACTTAATACTTAAGTGTTGGTCTTGCAAACAGAACACTCCTGAAAGTATGTTCTAAGCTGCAGCTGTGTGGGTGGGGGGAAAGTAAGCCCTTAGATGACTTATATCTGTGAAATGCAGGACTAGCTTTACTCTTTGAAAGAGTACAGATGGATTGCAGGTAATGAAATGGTAACAAAAGGTTGTGCTAGATTCTATTTTACAGAAGCCGATGGGCTATTGATGAAATAACTCCTTCCGTTTTAGTTAGTTGTGAACAGGTGTGAATTTAACAAGAAACCCTTGGCTAGTATCTCTCCAAATCCAGCAAATCCATGAGTGGATTCCCTTGGCTGGATTGGAACTGTGAGTGCAGATTAGATGCTGGTGGACACCCATGTAGCGTCCAGTGTAATTCCCCCTTTCCACTGCTGAGGGATGTGAGCTTCATAAGAAGATAAGGAGTCCAGCTAGACCAGACCAGAACTGGCCCGAAGGAAAATATAGTAAGCCTTCTCCATTCCATGTATTACAGGAGCCACCTTCAGTGCATGGAATGGGACGATGTCCTGAGCCATCAGGCCAATTTTCCTTTTGGCAGTGGCAACTCAGGCTGTGCAGCATACACAGTCCTCCTAAAAAGGCTTAGAAGGAGCAGCTCCCAGCATCTACCACCTGAGTCAGTTACTGCATGAAAAGGTAAATACCATAGAGTAAGCTGTCCTGCCAGGCTTAGACTAAGTCACTTCCCTTAGCTTGAGAAGAACTAGGCAATCAAGCCTACTGTCCTCCTTCAATATACCTGATGAACTCAGGGTGAGGAGGTCTGAGATGGTTTCTGTAGCTTAGACCACATGGCTCCTGCAGTCACTCTGAGTTCCTATACCAATAATTAGGAATTTTCACCATTGTAACTTGAGACGAAGCTATAAAGCTGGAAATAAAACATTTTAAGTGTGTTGTAAAGTTCATTATATCAATGTGACACTAGATAACGACTGTGAGCTATGGCGAATTCAACATTTTTTCAAAACGTTTTTTTAAAAAACATTTTCACAATGGTTTTTTTATATGTGTGTAGATTCCACCTAAGCCAAGTTTTACTGCCTGTGCTACTTTTTCTGGATGCTGTATGGAAAAGCACGTGAATCTGACCTATGGAGAGTTTGTAAGTACCGATAACCCATTTTTAATTTACCAAACATACAGTCTTTTTCCTGAGGGAAGAGGAACATTTTGGAACTCACTTTAAAGGGCACCTTTTAAGGTTTTACAGCCTATATTTCCACACTTTACTTTGCTGCATGTTTTGTGATTTTAAGTCTCCGCTGGGGTTCTCTAACCAAAGAGTACTTGTCCCAAGCTTGGATATTGGCACATATATGTTTTTATATATACCTATTTCCCCCTTAAACCAACAACCACTTGGTGTAAAAAAAAATGGGGGAAGTCATGTATTTTGCCACTAGCTGTATCATGCAAGATCCAATGACTAGGAACATAGGAAGCTGCCTTATACTGAGTCACAGGCCATTGGTCAGTGGCTCTTCGGGATTTCAGACAGGGTTCTCTCCTGGTGCAACTGGGACATCCTGCAAGCAAAACAGATGCTCTACCACTGAGCTAGGGCCCCTGAGCGTTGCAGTTTGTTTGTTTGTTTGCTTGTTTATCCATTGTGTTTATATACAGTGGTACCATGGTTCTCGAACGTAATCTGTTCTGGTAGACCGTTTGAGTTCTGAAACGTTCAAAAACTGAGGCACAAAGAGCTGCCTGCAAATTCAGTTGAGAAAATCAAAATACATGCAGCAGAAGCCATTCGACTTCTGAGGCACGTTCGAAAATGGAAGCATTTACTTCCGTGTTTTTGGCGTTTGGGTTCCGAAAAGTTCGTCAACGGAGATGTTTGAGAACCGAGGTACCACTGTACCAACTTTCTGTGAAGGGCAGTTTACAATGTTAAAGGACCAATGAAGTAACATTTAAAGTTCGCTGGAGGGAGGGAAGGGGACAAGCTGACTGGAGCAGGGCTCTGTGGTTATCTAGGCCTCCCTCCCTTACAATCCTCCTCCTCTTCACAGGGCAGATGGTGTCCATTGGCCCTGTTAGGAGTTGGAGCAGGCCTGATGTTCTCTGTGCCTGCCTTGCCCTCTACTTTCTCCTCACAGGGCATTGGGTGGGGGATGGAACAAGCCAGCAGCTGTTGTTTTGTGAGACTTGTGCCACCATAGTTCATATATTATATATTATATTGTATTATTATACTTCATAGCAGACATATACACTGTCCTGAAGAAGAATCACATTTCCCAACAATAAAATATTGCAGTTTGGATCCTGGAAAAAACATAGTAACCCTTAAATATAGGTACAATCTTAACTGAAGATGTTTAGGTTCTGCACAAGTAGCGTACATCTAAGACTGTGCATGGTATATCTGTACAGCACTAGGAAGGTTTGTTTTTTCAGGTGAGGAGGTAGGCAGTGCTGTTGGTGGGCCAATGCGTAGCGCCCAATTCTTCCCAGAGCAATGTTCTGCTAGAACTTCTTGGAATAAAGAGGGCAGATGTTCAGATGGTTCTGCCCACCACAACAGAATTCCATAGCTGCTCTGGTCCATGGAGTCACGAAGAGTCAGACACGACTAAACAACTAAACAACAACAGTTGGTAATGTGATACCTAACCTCTGTTGATGAATGTGGGTAGGCCTTCAAGTTTTACACAGTTAAAACAAGGGAAATATTCTGTGAAGGTCAAATGTTTGCACATTTATCGAAGGGTTCTATAAAAGTATTGCTTGAACTACTTTTAAGTCTCGTTCTGTGGAACCCAAGGCAGCAGTGCTACTCTATACCAAACTCTTTGTTTATACATTTAATACACCGGGGAAGAGTCAGAGTTGGCTCCCATGAAATCCACACCGCATTGATCCATTGATATGAACAAGGACATCACATCAATCCATTTTAATAGGAGTTAGAACCCAAATATATAAGGCCCCAAACCAGAACATTCTGCTCAAGATTTGTTTTAACAACATGATCATGAGGAGCAGAAAATAAATAAACTCCAGGACTTAAACTGTTTAAGAGAGTTAAGTGTCTTTAGTGCCTTAATATGGGGTTTTAAAAAATAAATAAATCTGAGGCTAGGGTTGCTTTCCCCCAGCTCCAGGCTTATAAAAACCCAAGGAATAATTTTCAGAGTTTTAGTAGTATTTAGGACAGCAAGACCCACTCAAAGATTTTCTTCTGTAACCTGCATCCCTGTCTGTGATAATGAATAGTGGTTTCCTAGCTACAGTGCTGCACATGATCATAAATCTTTGAAAATCCAATCTACAAAGCATGTTTTGCTGCTGTGGTGCAAAAACCTATGGATTGTGCATAGGAGCAATGTCCTGTTCCACCCCAATGGTTGATGTACACAAGGCTACATAAGAGCTTTGGGCTTGAAGTTGCTGGCACATCCGAATGCTCAACACAGACAAGAGTAACATGTGAAATATCTGGGAGCTGAAACAGTAGTGTGGATCGCTGACAGGTAAGTGTTGCAATTGAGATCAGCAGCAGCCAGACCATGGACCTTCCTTTATGAAGCAGCCCTGACCCTGTGGCCTTCATCAGAGGCCCTTTTCCATGTGCCCCACCCAAGGGAGGTGAAAAGGATGGCCATACAAGAGCAGATCTTTTCTGTGGTGAACTCCCCCAATTTGTGGAATGCTCTTCGCAGGGCATTATCCTTCTCAATCTTTAGGTGCCAGGCAAAGACCTTGTTTACCCAGGACTTTGGTAATTAAGTTGCCTTCTATGATGGCGCTCACCTTTTAGTGGGGTGGGACTTGTTCTTATTAATCTGTTACTGGTCGAGCATCGTATATATTTTATACTTTTCATTGTGTTGTGGTTTTCTTTTTTTAAAAAAATGGCTCTAAATTACTTTTGTGTGTTGCACTTTATCTTCTCAAGTCACTTTGAGACTTTTTAAATAAAGCTAATAATAATAATAATAATAATAGCAGCTGGTTGTATAGGCAGCCCCAAACTCAGGCAGGATTCACAGGTTGCTAGACTTAAGTGGGGAAGACTCTACTTTTCTCCCAGGTTCTCTGACCTTGAAATCAGGAGGTTCTGGGCTGTCAAAATTTCTGAGAACTGTTGGGAAGCTCCATATGCAGCACATTGCAAGAGATTAAGCAGAATATTATGCCACTACAGCTATGGAATTCTGTTGTGGTGGGCAGAACCATCTGAACATCTGCCCTCTTTATTCCAAGAGGTTCTAGCAGAACATTGCTCTGGGAAGAATTGGGCATTATGCATTGGCCCACCAACAGCACTGCCTACATCCTCTCCTGAAAAAAAACCTTCCTAGTGCTGTACAGATATACCATGCACAGTCTTAGAGGAACTGTTCCACTCAGCTGCTATTGAGGCCCCGGCAAAAGGTTCCAGCAGCACTTCACATAAAATACTTAAGTATGCTTTGAATTGCTGGAGGAGACTCTTGAGAGTCCCATGGACTGCAAGAAGATCAAACCTATCCATTCTTAAGGAAATCAGCCCTGAGTGCTCACTGGAAGGACAGATCGTGAAGCTGAGGCTCCAGTACTTTGGCCACCTCATGAGAAGAGAAGACTCCCTGGAAAAGACCCTGATGTTGGGAAAGATGGAGGGCACAAGGAGAAGGGGACGACAGATGGTTGGACAGTGTTCTCGAAGCTACCAGCATGAGTCTGACCAAACTGCGGGAGGCAGTGGAAGACAGTAGTGCCTGGCGTGCTCTGGTCCATGGGGTCACGAAGAGTCGGACACGACTAAACGACTAAACAACAACATGCTTTGAACATTATATCTCCAAGTAAAATGCCACTTTCAAGCCAAAGTTCACATCGGACTTATGGGGCCACATTCAACTAAGCAGTTTTGCCAGCGGGAGCCAGTGGCAATGGATTCTCCTAGTGCAACAAGGCTTCCCTCTTTTCCTCCCCCTGTGGGCCCCAATCAGCTCTGTGGGGTCAAGAGAACTGCCCAGAACAGCACACAGGAGGAGGAGAGGGGCAAGCAGAAATGTTTGCACTAATGAGATGATCATAATAGTGTGATACTGAATTCCTCTCATTGTGCATCTATAGATTGCCCTCCAACTGCACATACCTGCTGCCTGTAAGATATGTGGCAGTTGAAAGAACAAATTGTTTCTACTAATGAAGCTCCTGATGTCCAATTTTTAAAGCAATGCCCCTTTAAACAACAAGGCAACCTTTTGCACTCCTCTAGCAGAATGGCCAGTGCTTTCAGATAACCCAGGTGGGGCCTACTATGGCCCTAAGCAAGCTATAAATGCTGCTGTGCGCACACACCTGCCTTTCCCAAAGCGATAATAGACAGAAACCCCTCTTTTCCATTTCCTCCTTCTATCCTTCCAAGTGACTCTCCCCTTCCATTAATGGATATTTCAATTCTGGAAAGAATTCAAGGGACTACAGTAAGGTAAGGGAAACATCCAGATGTATCAGTAATAATTATGCTCTGCTTGGGGAGTTGAAGGCCCTTGAATAACAGGCGTAGTTTCCATGGATGGCTACAAGATTATAAACATAAAATTTATAAGTGGAATGGGAACATTTGGTTTATTTTCTCTCCTTTTTACAATCACTGCCATTTAAATTGAAAACAGTGAAGGGTAGCAGATCCAGGCAACAACCTGAAGATTGTAAACATAGTAATTCATGTCTTACTGATGGGATATGGTCATATAATCAGTAAATTCATTTAGCCTACTCTGGTTTCACCATTAACTTTCTATTTTCTCATTTCATTGGCATCTCCCTGCCCAGTTTATGTCTTTCCTCAATACATACTGTGCTATAAAGCAGAAGCAAATATCTTGAAGGGTAAATAAAGAGGTAATGAGTCTACAAAAATGTTATTGAGGTACATTAACTCCTACTTGCTGTCCTTTAAACATTTTTTCCCGTCATCCAGGATTCATTTTTACGGTTTGAGCAGGTTCTAGTATTAAATTCTGTCCAGAACTTTTTGGCTTTTAGTTTGAGCCTATACTGCAGAAAGCTTCCCAGAGGCTGGGAGATTCACTGTTTACCACAACAAAAAGCAAGTAGCACTAGTCTCCAGTCTTCATTTGGGATGAAAGCCATTTTGGAGAGGTAAAATTCCCCCCTAAAAACACTATGGTTCCATGAATATTATCAATCCCTGTTTGGTGCCACTGGTTCCAGTAGTTGCAGCTGCTAATGCAGTGCCATGTTTTCCTTAACTGCCTTTCTTGCCAGAATTATTCCTGTGGGTAATCCCAGATGATAAGGGAACACATAGTCAAGAAGGCAACGTCATGATGCTTTATAGCCAATCAGATGAGATCAAATTAAGGCCATTGGGACTGAGAGAGATGAATAGGTGATTTTTTTCCACAAGGAGATGAAATTGAGTTTAGTTCCCATTTTAATATCACAGTTCTTGAAACAAAACACCAACCAGAACACAGCCATCCTTAGAAAGATGTACTTCTACAAATTTTGTGATGCAGTTCTTCAACCAAACAGAATGTTCAAAATTGTGTTTATTAGGGGAAAGTGTGCATATAAATGCATATATTCATAAAAATGATGTACAAAAATACATTATAAAAGGGGAAATTGCTTGCAATAATGTATACATTAGGCAAAACTGCATACAAAAATGAGTCTATTATGCAAAGGGCACATTAAAATGTTGATGAATTTTCACGAGGACTTCCTTTATTTTTTTTAAAATTGCAAACTGATGCAGAGATGTGGAGAACTGAACTTAGGACTGGAAAAATGAGAAAGCGAGAGAAACCAAAATTGGCAGATTCATCCGTCTCCAGGAATATATATGTTAAAATTGCCAAATAGGTTTCCGAAACACTGTGAGTAGCTCCGGCTGAGTTCTAAAAGGAAGATATTCAGATTATAGGTTTATGTAGAGGGCAGACTTGAATTATGCATGCATGTGAGAGGAATGACCCTGAAATTATATATGAAATGGACAGAAATTAGTTTCTGAGACACTTCTCTCCCAGTTACAGTAATACCTCCACGAACGTCTGCTTTGTCTAGCGTCCATTCTGGTGAACGTCCACGGCAAACCTGGAAGTACCAGAACAGGTTACTTCCACGTTTGCCGCTCACACATGCACAGAAGCGCTAAATCATACTTCACACATGCACAGAAGCGCAAACCGCTCTGCACATGTGCACAGACGTGGCGCTTTGCCCTGCATCCTTTTCGGCTAGCTGCCGGGGCTCCAGAATGGATCCTGGCCGCAAAACGAGGTACGACTGTACTACATTTCAACGAATGCTGTTAAAAAGAAATGATGTTTTAGGATCTGACAAGGGTTTAGCCTTGGCCAGGCTTAAAGCTGGGGGAAGGCCATAGCTCAGTGGCAGAGCATCTGTTTTGCATGGAGAAGGTTCTGTGTTCAATCCCTGGCATCTCCAGGTAGGGCTTGGAAGGCTCCTTGGTCTGAACTATGGGGAATCATTGCCAGTCAGTGTAGAGACAATAGTGAGCTTGATGGAGCAATGGTCTGACTCAGTATAAGGCAGCTCTCTGTGTTCCTCAAGCCTCCTCAGATGACAGGCAGGGGAGCAGGACCCTCCAGCAGATCTCCACATGGCTAGTAATTCTGAGCAGCCATCAGATCGTGAGTTAAGGTCCCCTCACCAGCTGCTGGGTTCCTGGCTGGCCCTCAGATGCCACACGTCATCTTCCTCAGGGCCACAGGAGCAGAGGAGGTGGTGAGGCAAGTAAGAACTTAAGAGGTGCTGTAGAAATGCCTTGCTAGCTGCCTGTCGGGCTACTCAGAGGCAGGGAGGAGTGCAGGGACACTCTTGTTTGGATTGGATCGTGGCCGAAAGCCAGAAAGGGGTTGAGCCTCCATATCCGCTCTTAGTCTGAGGTGCTGCATTGCTGAAACAACAGCTTTCATTCTAGTTACAGCCTTCCAGACCTGGGGGAATGGACAGTTAAGTAGAAAATGCTCCTGTGCAGTCATAGCACTTTGTAAAATAGCAGCCCTGAGAAGGAAGAGGTAGCTAATGTTGCAGTTGGGCATTTTTAGACTCTGGGTATAATGGTTTAATTTTGGGGCTGGGCCTGTTTAGAAGGTAATGTATATTACTGGTAAGCTAGTTCTGCTGTGCATTGGGTGGCCTCCTGTTCATTCTGCTGAGTTGAGCCCTGGACCTTTGTCCCCTAAGTCCTGCCCAGAGGAGGCTGGAGAAGTTACAAAATCAGGTGTAGGCACTAGCCAGTGCATGGAGTTAGGGTCAAGGTCAGTGAGTAATGGCAGCATGCGCCTTCCACATTTAAGTCCCTGAGGTCTGGGGACTGGAATTCAAACCTAAATCTCTGACCCTATCCAACCATGAGAATAATAATAAAACATGAATATAATAGAAGCCCTACTTGATGGAACCATTGGTATCTCTAGCCCAATATCTGTTTTCCAACAATGGCATGCTACATGTTTCTTGGAAGTCCACAACAGAGCATGAAGGCAACAGCCCTTCCCCATAGCATTGGCCTTGTTATCACTACAACTCACTGTGGGTCTCATCCCACTGTGAAGCCCTTTAAGCAAGTGGCCATGATTATTGGCGGTGAGTTCCATACAAGAATGGTACATTATATGGAAGAAGCACTTTCTTTTGTCCTCTGCTGCTAATCTGTTTCATTGTTTGGCCCTGGGTTCTAGCCTTACGAAAGAGAAAGAAAAACTCTCTATTCTTGCTGCACCATATAAACCTTCATAATATCCTCCCCCCCACCAGTTGTCTTTCTACTTTCTTTCTTAAAAAAAAAGTCTTGGGGAAAGTAATATCAAAACTTTACAAGAACCAGATTGCTATTAGCCTGGGCTGTTCACTTGCATTAGCCTTCAGGGTGGTAAGGGCTGCAAGGACATTGGGAAGCTGTCTTTGCTGCCTGCATCCTATTCGTAGCTGCAGTTTGCAGGGTGGGGGGGGGATGGATGGACTGTTTTTAACAGATTCAGAGAAAACTGAAGACTAGTTGGGAAATGTATTTAAAAAGAACTACTCAAATACTGTGCGACTTAATAATACCATTTTTTAGCCCTCAAACCACAAACAGTATTTAATTTTCTCTGCAGGTAATTCCACTGCTGCATGGTTATATTGTTTGGCACATATGGGGAAGAAGCTTCATTTATTGTGTTGTTGTTGTTGTTTGCATTTATATCCCACCTTTTTCTCCAAGGAGCTCAAGGTGGCTTACATGGTTCTCCCCACCTCATTTAACCCCTCAACAACCCTATGAGGTAGAGTAGACTGAGTGGCAGTGGCTATTGCTATTTGTTATATATTTATGTTTGTCATTTATACATATTTCTCTGTCCATTGTTCATGCTGTAATGTATTTGTTTTAAAATATTTTCCCCCCAGAGCTCAGGGGCTTACACGTGAGAGGCACTTGCTGCCATTACTCACTGACCTTTATTAAATTTGATATATTTAGTTGTACGCTATTTGAATAGTTCTGATCTGTATCTGTATCTATGTTTCATTTCCCAACTTGTCTGCAGTTTTATTGACTTTTGTGGTTGGGTTGCATGTATCTCTCATGGTTTTTGCAATTTCTTCTGAGCTGTACCATATTGGGTGACACTCAACAATATTGTTAACCTGGGGCTGTGTTTGAGAAATTCAGATGATGCCTCACTGTGTCCTACAGTTTTGCAAGGGGTTGCCCTGAAGTTTCTTCAGAAGTGATTGTGCATTTGCTCAGAAGGAACCGCAGTGACACTGAATTCTTTTGAAGTTGTCAGGAGAAGAGGTGCCATATGAACGCGTTTTCCACTTTCTCCAAAGGCAGTTCTATTTTTTTTTTAAAATATTTTTATTAAACAATTTTTATATTAATACAAACAAAACATACATAAACAAACAACAAACAATAACAGAACAAAAAACAGGTACCATTTCATATCCTAATTTCTTTAACCTTTCTTCCTCGACTTCCTCTTGCCTCCCGTTTCTGTATTCCAAATTCTTATAATTATTCAGCGAATCTTCCCTTATTTTACTATAAATTTATGTTAATCATCCTTATTCTCTTTGTCTTACCCATTACTAATAGTAACCATTTATTTTAATCCAACATCATTTTAACTGTCATTAATTTTGTAGTATTTCTTTAAATAATCCTTGAACTTTTTCCATTCTTCTTCCGCCGCTTCTCTTCCCTGGTTTCGGATTCTGCTCGTCATTTCTGCCAAGCCCATGTAGTCCATCACCTTCATCTGCCATTCTTCCAGTGTGGGTAGATCCTGTGTCTTCCAGTACTTTGCAATAAGTATTCTAGCTGCTGTTGTAGCATACATAAAAAAAATTGTATCTGTCTTTAACACCCCCTGGCCGACAATACCCAAGAGAAAGGCCTCTGGTTTCTTGGGGAAAGTATATTTAAATACCTTTTTCAGTTCATTGTAAATCATTTCCCAGAATGCCTTAATCTTCGGGCACGTCCACCAGAGGTGAAAGAATGTACCTTCCTTTTCTTTACATTTCCAACATTTATTGTCAGGCAAGTGGTAGATCTTTGCAAGCTTGACTGGGGTTATGTACCACCTATAAATCATTTTCATTATATTTTCTCTTAAGGCATTACACGCCGTAAACTTCAACCCGGTGGTCCACAACTTTTCCCAATCAGCAAACATGATGTTATGACCAATGTCCTGAGCCCATTTAATCATGCTTGATTTTACCATTTCATCTTGTGTATTCCATTTCAGCAGCAGATCATACATTTTTGACAAATTCTTAGTACTGGATTCTAACAGTTCAGTCTCTAATTTTGATTTTTCCACCTGGAAGCCTATTTTACTGTCTAATTTAAACACTTCATTTATTTGATGATAATGTAACCAATCTCTCACCTTCCCTTTTAGTTTTTCAAAACTCTGCAATCTCAATTTGTCCCCTTCCTTTTCCAAAATTTCCCAATATCTTGGCCATTTCGACTCCATATTTAGCTTTTTAACTGCCTTAGCTTCCATTGGTGACAGCCATCTTGGAGTCTTATTTTCCAGCAAGTCCTTATATCTAACCCAGACATTTAATAGTGCTTTCCTGACAATATGATTTTTGAAACTTTTATGCGCTTTAACCTTGTCATACCACAAATATGCATGCCACCCAAAAATATTGTTAAATCCTTCCAAATCCAAAATGTCTGTGTTTTCAAGAAGCAGCCATTCTTTTAGCCAGCAGAAAGCTGCCGCTTCATAGTACAATTTAAAGTCTGGCAGGGCAAACCCCCCTCTTTCCTTTGAATCCGTTAATATCTTAAATTTTATTCTGGGCTTCTTGCCCTGCCAGACAAATTTAGATATATCTTTCTGCCACTTCTTGAAACAGTCCATTTTATCCATTATTTGTAATGCTTGAAACAGAAACAGCATTCTTGGCAATACATTCATTTTTATAACTGCAATTCGACCTAACAAGGAAAGCTTCAGATTTGACCAGATCTCCAGATCTTTTTTCACTTCTGTCCAAGTTTTTTCATAATTGTCTTTAAATAGGTTCACATTCTTAGCTGTCATATTCACACCCAGATATTTCACTTTTTTAACCACAGTCAACCCCGTCTCATTCTGAAACCTTTCTTTTTCAATCTGTGTTAAATTTTTCTCCAATACCTTAGTCTTTGACTTATTCAGTTTAAATCCTGCCAATTGGCCAAACTCTTGAATTATCTCTAAAACTCTTTTCGTACTAGCTTCTGGCTCCTGTAAAGTAAGTACTAGATCATCTGCAAATGCTCTCAGTTTATATTGTTTAACTCCGACCTGAACCCCTTTCACCAACTGGTCCTTCCTAATCATATTAAGCAAAACCTCCAGGACCGAAATAAAAAGTAATGGGGAGATAGGGCACCCCTGACGTGTCCCTTTTTCAATCTTAAACTCTTCTGTTACCACATTATTTACAATTAATTTTGCTTTCTGTTCAGAATATATTGCACCTATACCATTTTCAAACCCTTGGCCTACCCCCATCCCCCGGAGGTTCTTCAACATGAAGCTCCAAGAAATATTGTCAAAGGCTTTCTCGGCGTCCACAAATATCAAAACAGCCTTAGTGTTTATATTCACTTCCAACTTCTCCAAAATGTCAATTATATTCCTTACATTGTCCGACAAATGCCTTTTCGGGAGAAAGCCCGCCTGGTCCCCATGAATCTCCTCCATCAAAACTCTTTTCAGTCTCTTTGCTAAAACATCAGCAAAGATTTTGTAATCCACATTTAGTAAGGAGATGGGTCGGTAGTTCTTAAGTTGGGTCTTTTCAGTCTCTGTCTTTGGTATAAGTGTAATGTAGGCCTCTCTCCACGTATCGGGTGCCCTTCTCCCCTCCATGATCTCGTTGCAGACTTCCTTCAAAGGTTGTATAAGCCCTTCCTTCAAAACTTTGTAGTATTTGGAAGTCAATCCATCCGGTCCAGGTGATTTGCCCAACGTCATGTTTTGAATGGCATCTTCTATTTCCTGTGCTGATATCTCCTGGTTCAAAATTGTCTTACTTTCCTGAGAAATCTTTTTCAGCCCATTTTTCTCGAGGAATTGTTGTATGTCTTTATCTTTCTGCGGCCCTTGTGTATACAATTGTCTAAAGTAGCTCTGAAAACAGTTCCTAATTTCCACTGGGTTGCATATGTTCTTTCCCTCCACTTCTAAATTTGTTACCGTGTTGAGTTTTTGTCTCTTCTTTATTTGCCAAGCCAGTAACTTGCCACATTTATCTGCAGATTCAAAGGTCTTTTGTCTCATTTGTTTAATTTTCCATTCTATTTCTTGATTCATCAGTTCCATATATTGTGTTTGGTACAGTTTAATTTCTCTTAAAACCACTTGCGATTTTGGCTTCAATCTTAGTTTCCTTTCCCCTTCCTTTATCTTTTCCAGAATTTTCTCTTTCCTCTCATTTCAAAGGCAGTTCTAATGGCCTGACGTAGAGCCTGGCTAGTTTAGTGCATGAACCTCCTGAAACCACTCATGGCACAGTTCTCTCTGTTGTTGATCAATAAATTACCTGGTCAACAATTAGCCTTGCTGGGCGACTGGTAGGCCAATACAGATGGGAAGAACCGTAGAATTTTAGTCCTGGTGTAGTTCTTGAAGATCATCTAGTTCAATTCATTGCTCAATGCAGGAAAAGCAATGGAACTCCTAAGATGCTGCTACCCCAGAATAACTGTGGTAGTTATGTAGAGCTTTCTGGTAGACCCTGCCCCTCTAGCCAGTGGTGGTATACTTGTCAGAGATTTATGGAACAACAAATTCTGGACATTAACCCCAACTTTTCCACCTATTAAATTGCAACTGGAATCAACCTATGATTGAGTGCATGTGAAACTGATGTGAAATGGAAGTAAGTGGACTGGTTCATCCTTAAGAATTATTATAGGGATCAGCACCATTATTTCCCCCCTCTGTATTCCCAGCAGCTTTGTCTTGGAAATTTAGAACTCAGTAAGCAGTTTTATATATTACAACCAAGTTGTGGGTCAACTGCCTTGGGCATCCTGGTTGCATGGAAAGTTCTGATGGCAAGAGGGAGTGCATGGCAGAACAGGAAGTAAGCAAATAGTGCATGGAAAATGTGTAAGATATCCACCAGCTGTGGACTTCCCTGCATGCATATTGTATAAAAACTTTGGCTTTATGTACATTAAAATGTGCCAGTCACCAACAGCCTTCGGGTTCATTTTATGGTTATGTTTCTAACAAATGATCCTACTTCTAGGCTAGACAAGATGTAATTTCTTCTCTTTGCATTTGGCCAAGGTGCTAACCTGCAATGAACTGGTGTGAATCTTCGTGCATTTGAGTGTGTGCAGTATGCAAAATGAAATGTTGTGCATCGTTTTTAACGGCAAGAATATTTTAGCTGTTCAACATGTAAACAACCATCTGGGCTGATCTGATCAATGCCGCTCTCCAGGCTGCATTTGATATGGTGCTATATATAGAGTTCCTGGAGTTTTATTTAATAGGACGGTACATTTGATCCTAATGCACCATCTCAAAAGTAATGAAGCAGAAAAGATCTTTATCTTGTGTGAAAGTTGCAGTTATTGGCAACCATTCAGAAAAAAAATAAAAGTAATTGCACAATCTTTGGGAGATATTGTATTGCTAACTGATTTCAGTGCAAGGCTTGGGTGGTTTTCATTAGGAGTTAATCAGGCAATGGACCATATATGTTGCAAATACATCATTTTCAGCTGCTCTGCAAGATATTGACAAATACTATTGCTGGAGGTGCCACTCTGGTTTCTTGAGCATGTGCACCCCCCACACCTTTCAGTTTTATGTTAAGCTTCTTTCTAGGTGAAAAAGAAGATGGAGAAATACTATATCTATGTGAGAAACACATTCATTGAGTGTTTAATGTGCAATACTACCAACTATTCTGTTAGCACATTTTGCAAAACTGAGGCACATAGGAATACATACATTTTGTGGTTTACTCTGAAATCTACGGACTAAGTAATGCGATTAGCATTGAAATTAAATACAATGCATAGTGGGTGTCAGAGGTGTTTGTCATCGACACCACGTCAGGCATGGGGGGATGATTTAAGCCTTTCCTCCCCAGTAATGATCTCAGTAAAATTCCCCCCTTCCACACAGCAATTAACATTGGGGAGGGACTTCTGTTGGTGTCAGTGGGAGGGTTTTTATTCATAATGCTAATTGCTGTGAGGTTTATTTTTATTTTTTACTAAGGTCACAGCTGGGGTATATACCTCAACTCCCCACACAATGCAATGCTGCTGACAATCACCCCCTGCCCCTGGCTACTACTTAGGGCTTTTTTTGGTGTTTTAAAAAAGGCATAATGTGATTATTAATCACATCATTAATATAACCTGTATTTAAGACCTAAGGAGGCCTTGTCACAAAGAGCAGCACCTTTCATTTATCAGCAGAGACACTCAACGTAGTTAGTGGCATCACTGTAATCACATCTATGACTAAGCTAACAGTTCAGTTTTTTAAAAAAAGAACCTTTAATTGACTTGGGAGCAGGGAGGGTGATTTATGTCTACCTTCCAGTGGCAGCTAGCTGGCAGATGCCATCCCATTCCCCATAATGTCTCTGTGACCAATACGACACCTTAATATATCTTAATTTCAATGGGAATCATGAGGAAAGGGGAGGAGATGGCAGCCATCTTTTCCCCCCCTTTAGCCACACCTGGGAATCCTGTCAGGTGATGATGTAGCAAACTGGCACCCTCTGGATGTTTTAGCTTACAATTCCAATCAGCCCCAGTCCCCCATTTCACAGGGATGTTATGTGTACAGTGGTACCTTGGGTTACATACGCTTCAGGTTACAGAGGCTTCAGGTTACAGACTCCTCTAACCCAGAAATAGCACCTCAGGTTAATAACTTTGCTTCTGGATGAGAACAGAAATTGTGCTCTGGCGGCGTGGTGGCAGCAGGAGGCCCCATTAGCTAAAGTGGTCTTCAGGTTAATAACGGACCTCCGGAACGAATTAAGTTCTTAACCCGAGGTACCACTGTACATGTGTCTGTGGGAGGGGCGGGGGAGGGTTAGTGGCTGGTAGCTGTTGACCAGCAGGGAACCACAACCTCTACCCTTTTGTCTCCCTTCTGCACCTTTTTGCTGCCAAGGCCATCACAAGCCTGGGGTACTAATTTAGTAAACCCACCAGACATTGTCACGCCCATCTTCCACTATGAGATATTGCTCATGGCAATTGTTTCTTAAGCTCCATCTGGACAGTGCTTCAGTCAGCTCACTCATCTTGATTGCACTGAAAAGCCTGAAAACAGTATTTGATTAGCTTAATTTTGTGGACTGCTAATCTCAGGGCCTCTGTGAGTCTCTCTCTCTCTCTCTCTCTCTCTCTCTCAATATCCAAGTGTTTGGATTAGCAGTCATGGGAATCAGAGAGCAAAACATTGTATTTTGACATGGACACATATCTTGCAAGGCATTTATTGTGAGATTTATAACTACAGAGAGTGAATGTTGGTTTTTTTGAAATGGCACAAGGAATTACAGAATTGCACAATTTACAAAAGAGCACAGTGTTACCAGACATGGGTAGGAATCCATTTATTTGCAAGAACCAGACAATATGTTTATGGGCTGGTTTGTTTTCAACGTATACAGCTTTTTATCAGGAATGCATATATTTGCTTAGAACTCTCCCTTAGATATCCAAGAGGAGCTGCATAACAATATTATGTTGGTGATGCCACACTCTTCCAGAGAAAACCTGCCGAGAGATTCCTGAACATTATAACAGTAGCTAACGACACATCAAAAAGCTAGAGCAAATGTGTTAATATTAATGCAAAACTGGACAATAAACCAGTTTTGAAGATGGACAGTGCAGATACTCAAAATGGAGGAAGCATAGTTCAGCCGCAAAGTGCATGCTGTCCATGTGCATAGTCACATGCTCATGAATCTGGTTGTCTCTGCTTTAGGAGAAAAAAGTCATATTGTAGGGCTGGGACCTTGGAGAACTGCAAGTCAGATAGACATGTGTTAGATGGACTTCTGAGATGACAGAATATGAGATAGCAGCTTTCTATGCACAAAAGCAACATTAAAATGATTGATTTCAAGTCCTGCTTTGATTCAGGTAAAAATACCAGTTTGAATCAGAGATCCAATTCTACATCTTGCCCAACTCAGTATTGAAAAGTGAGGTCTGGAAATGCAAATGAGGGCAGATATCACATTTCTTTTATGCTCTGATTCTCATTCTCCCAACATTGGTTTCTCTGGTTCTTCCACTGCTCATACTTGATGACCTTTTGCACAGCAGGGGATTTCACAAAGGGCTTGGCAAATCTGTCTAGTAAGAGACTATGCTAACATCACAAAAGCTCCAAAAATGTGCTTCAAAAACATTCAAAGCAAAACAACTCTTTTTCTCAGCTGATGAATGGGGAAGTTGACGTGCTGCCTGCTTATTGTGATCCATTATTGTAACCTTGTGCTTCTGTGGTGCACAACTTGACTCAGCAGGAGGTTCAAGAGATGATGTCTCTTCCTGACCATTTGATGAATCAATAGTACTGTTATATTTTGGAAATGGTGGAAGCATGTTTGACTTGGCAGAAACTGGGTTGTATTCTTTGGATGAATTTGTGTCAGTTGTTGGTGAACTTGTGTTGAAGACTCTTCAGGTGAAGGTTATCCTCTGGAAAGCTAGTCAACATGAAGGCTCCCATCTCTCTACCATTCTGGACTGTATATGAAAGGGGACTCTAATGATTGAAGGTGGGAATTATTCTAAGCACGCTTAGAATTGTAGCCCTAAGAAAGCAAGATGGGGTCTGGGGTGTAGGGATGAGGAAAGAATTCATTTTTTAAATCATCCTTCAAGTTTCCCATACAGTTTTGTCCCCCAGTTTTGAAATCAAAAGTAATAAAGGTTTTCTAAGCAACTGCATTAAAAAAAGAAAAAGAAAAAGAAAGAAAAGAACATTTTCCATTATCCTGGCTTGTCTATCAACTTGGTACAACCACTCTCTGGAGTGAACTGATCTGAACAACAAAAGCTTGAAATCGGTAAAAGCTCCCCTAAGGCAATAGCTTTTTAGGAGTGTGATTCCCCCCCTTCTTTCTTAAAACCTGCAAAATTCCATCTGTGATAGTGTGCCTTCGAGTTATGGCAACAGAATCCTTTTCAATGTTTACCTCATCCCCTTCCTCCTGCTTTTTCCCTATGAGATGTCCTTCTGTCTGTCACACGTTGATAGCTCTTATTTAAGAATGACAGACGGCCAGCTGCAGAGGGAAAGAAAGACAGAGCAACGAAGATGGGGTCCTTAGCCGGTAATAATTGCTCCATCAATGTCGGCGCTGTGGTTTTACAAAGCATAATTCATAGAAATAAAAACCTCTTGGACTTGCTCACACTACATAAAAGCATATAAATAAAATATAAATGATGAAAACAAGACATGTTAATTACATACAGTGGAACAGACTCATCTGAAAAAAGCTTGGCTGTCAGGTCTAATCTGAGGCTTGCTGGTGATTTATGGTATTTTATGGTTTATGGAAGCAAGCTGGGAGAACCTGATACTAGTCAAGGGAAAGGCCTATGTGCTTTAAGAAACAGATGACAAAGGGATCATCCAAAGACTTCAGAAGACCCTGCCTTAAAATGGTTGCATATGCGTTCAGTGTGGTGTAGTGGTTAGTGCTTTGGACCAGAACAAAGGAGGCCCCAGTTCAAACTTCCTCTAAGCCACAAATCCCGCTGGATGATATTGAGCTCCCCTTACTCCAAGTTGCCAGGACCCAGCTACACACAGCACTAACATATCCTCCAAGTGTCCTGATTTTCCAGGGGGCAGTCCCAGAATTATGAAAGCTGTCCTTGCTTCGGATTTGAAACCCAGAATGTCCCTAATTCCCCCCATCAGTGCCACCAAGCTTGGGGAGGAGGATGAGACAGTGACGACTATAGTGGTGGTGGCTGCGGTGAGGGAACATTCTCTTGCCTCTCTTGCCTCTCCATGGCTTCCCCTGCCAGCTTCCTTCCTTGAGCAGCTTGTAGCAGCTACTGGGGGGTGAAAGAGGGGGAGAGGGTGCAGCTACTGAGGCCCAGCCCAAGCATGACACAATGGCTCTGAGGGCAGGCTGAGGGTAGGGCTGCCCTGGGCAGGAATAAAGAGGGAGAGGAGCAGAGTGCAAGGAGTCTTGATGTGTGTGTCTTTAATGCTTTGTGCACCCACATTTAATATTGCCCCTTTCTAATTACAGCCCATACGGGATGGGGTCTATTTTTATTAAGATCAAAGTGGAGGGGGAAAGGTTTTAATTTCACCACACTGTGTACTTCAGTCTTAATAAAAACCACACTTGTACCAGTTCCTGTAATTACTACCAGTTATTTTTTTTAAAAAACCAATGACATAAACACAAATGAGGCAGGTTCTCAGAGAACACCATTTTGGGCAGAAATAATGCAGGTGTGGTTATCTGAAGGACTAGCACGAGCTTAAGGACCACCACATCTATGGCTACGTCGCAGAAGGAATGTGGGAAATCACATAGGGGAAAACATTGGCTTCAGACCTTGTTGAAAGCCCATTTGAAAAGTAACAATGCTCAATTTTATCAGCGATTCCATAACATAAAGACTATCAGTGCCTAAAGACAAAATATTTTTGTCGTTTACTTCCAAGGTTTTTTCCCTTTGGTTTTGTTATCATTGTAAAGGCAATATGTGGTGCAACAGCAGGGAGCTTCACACATGGTTGGATTCTGCTTGGCTGTACCACTGATGTAAAAACATTTTGTAGGCCGAGTCCCTTCTCCTCTTCCATCCAAGCTACTGGGGACGGAAGTGGACAGCCTAAGATATTTTGCTGCCACCAGCTGTATACTGTCCTTAGGCCTCTGCTCCAGAGTCCTCCTCAACATTACAAGGATGCCATGTTACATCCTGTCGCAGGGTGTGGCTGCTGTCATATGCTGATAGCTTATAGGAGCCACAGGTGAGAGCTGAGTGCAGGGTGGGGACCAAAGGTGGACAAACTACCCCAGAAGGAGCACAAAATGTCCCCCGCCAGAAGTACCACCCCTCCCCTAACATTCCACACAATTCAGGAACATCTAACCCCCATCTTCTTTTACTCCTTCTTTGCTTCCTCATTTCATTTGTACACCATCCTATGTATACTTCCTAAATAGAAAATGCTAGTGAGTTTAGCACGACTTACATCTTTGTAATGTACCCAGAATTGCTAGGTGTTTCTCTACTTTACCATGAGCTGATATCAGTAAAAAAAGAAAAAGTCTAGGAGAGACAGTTTCAAGACATGGCAGATGCGGGTTGGATGGCTATTCAGTGCATTCCAGTGCATTTTGTTTTCTGGGCAGAAAGTGTCCATTAACACCCACATCCATCAGGCTTGATAATATTGCCGTTGCAGTAACATTCCACACTCATTTTAATAAAAATGAGTAAGAAAATGCCCTGACTACAAAGAGGAAATAAGTAATCAAAGTTCGCTGACAAGAACTGATTCAGCACTGTCAAGGCTAGGGGCAAACAGCAAGCAACTAATTAAAAGGACAATAGCCCAAGTACTTTGCCAGACCACACCACAAATCAGTCTTTAAGAAGGGAGGACAACACTGAAAACACTGGGCTGCAATGGTCTGGCAATGACACCATCTGGATTTTCCCTAAAAATTGAATGTACAAAGGATGTCAGTTCTGAAGAAAATGACTAGTGTGGCAGCCACCTGCATTTTTCTATGGTATCTTTAACCAACCCCCATACCCCAATTCTTGGACTAAGCCAGTGGCGGAAAGGCTATTGCAGAGCATGCAGCTGACATTGTTGCTATAATTTTTTATGCACAGTGAATGTGGTCATTCAGATTCAGAACTTTTCAGGGGGGAAAACAGTTGCCTATGAACTAATGAGCACCTAACATTGTGGTTCTGGTTGCAATATTTTGTTACTATTTAAGAATGTGTGTTATCTACTTTAGGCCTTACAAGAGATGATAAAAAACAGAGAATGTTGCTTTGCAATTACTACCATGTAGCTTTCTTGCTTGTTTCTCATTCATACAGCTCTGAGGGTTTTTGTGGAGTGGGGCAGTGCTTGGGAATTTCCAGGCAGAGCTTGCTGTGGCCCTGCTTGTAGATTCACTTGTCAGCTTGTGGGTTGAGGCATAAACACATTTAACAACAGGATGTTTGGGTAGGAAATGTCAAGATGAAAGAGAATCTTCTTGGGCAGCCTGCTGCCTTTAACTGTGAAGCCAGTCTAGTGTAATGTTAGTGGTGGTTGCTGTTGTTAGCCTGCCCTTAACCCGAAGGTTACCATAATTCAAAATACAATATTAAAAACCATTAAAAAGAATACAATCCCAAAGAAGAGGGTGGTTTCCAAAAACATGTATCTCAGATGTTATAGGCCAGGGTAAAAGGGTGCATATCCAGCATTTGACAAAAGTAGAATTGTATAATGAAGATGTCAGATGCATCCCCGTGGGGAGGGTGTTCCACAGTGGCCACTGAGAAGACCTTCTCCTGGGCCACCCCTGAGCTTCTGAGGCTGGTAGAACCTCCAAGAGGGTCCCCTCTGCTGAGCTTAGCACCTAAGAGAGTCCATAGGGAAAGAGTTTTTTCAGGTATTTGAGTCCTGGGTTGTTTTTGATTTTTATAAATTTCATTTAATATTTGTATTCCGCTTTTCCAACAACAAATCTTGAGCCCAAAGCAGCTCACAATAATCACAATAGCAGGACACAAATAATTAAATAATAGGAGAGTCTTCAATAGTGTGGAATGATGATGAAAGAGGCCTTGGCCAATAAATGTCTGCATGATAATAAGTATGTTACATGTATATCCCAGTTTTCACCTTTGAAATTTTGAAGGGGATGTCCTTCTTTTTGGTGAGATGGAAGAGGCAAGTGGGGTATAGGGGAGGATCTGTTTCTGGTTTGGGAATTAACCCAGGTCTTTCATCAGTCTCCCGTCAGTTTTAGAAGTGTGGTAGAGGGCAAGTTGGTGTAAAGTGAGTAAGTCTCCTTTAATTTTTATTCAACAGAAGCACCGCTGACTTGTTTTCTGGTTGCTTCATGGTGACTTGCCTTTTAAAAGTTTGTGGTTTGTGGGAGGGGTGCTGCCTGCGGCAGAGAGATAAGCGGTGGGAAAGTTTCACCTTTTTAATTCTTCATGTCAGGCTGTTGCTAAAAGGTCTAGGAAGCGGGCCAGTTAAAAGGTGGTAACCTTCTGTTTGCTAAATGCAATGTGATTAGGCTATAAAATGTATTTTGGCAGCATAAAGGTGATGGCAAAAAAAGTGGAAGAGATGCACAGGAAAGGATTTGAGCAGTGAAAAGGGATCTTCCCCTTGATTATTTCTCATGTTTGATTTTCTATATAGAATTTTTAATATAGAATTTTCCAGTCTAACACAATGGACACAAGCTAAACATAGCTTGGAAAGCTTTAAGAAAAGAGTTAATCAAATACAAAACCTTTGAGCTGTAATTATTTTCTCTTAGTTGATCAGCAAGCTCTTATAATGATCCAGGAAGGCTTGGGTCAGGGTTGCATGACTGACATACTTCAATGTACAATCAAAACCAGACAAAACAAAAACTATCAACCAGAAGCAAGAGTTAAAAGTTTTATCCTCATACTTTAGGGATAGGGAACCTCAGGTAGAGGTGGCTGAAAGCAGACCTCTGGGCTCTCCTCAGCCACACCGCCTACAGACCCTGCCTTATCCCCTCCCTCATATCCTTTTAAACAACCATGACTTGCCTCAAAGAATCCTGGGAACTGTAGTTTGTTAACAGTGCTGAGAGCTGTTAGGAGATCCCTATTCTCCTCATGGAGCTACAATTCCCAGAGTTCCCAGGGAAGAGGGATTGTTCTTATACCACCATGAGAATTGTAGCTCTGTGAGGGGAATAGCAGCCTCCTAACAACCTTCATCAGTCTTAGCAAATGCTACTTCCCAGAATTCCTTGGTGGAATCCATGACTGTTAAAAGTGGTAGGTTAAAAGTTCTCTAATGGGGTGAGTAGATTCTGGAATGTTCTTCCTTGTTTTTGAGTAAAGCTCATTCAACTATCAGAGTGACATCTTGGGACAGAAACTGGGCAGTATTCCTCATCAGCCCATTTTAACTCTAGTTTCTAACAGAAGAAGCCAATTCTTTTAGTGGCTTTATCTTACTTTTTTAAATCAAATTCCATCCAGCAAACAATTTAGCTGGTCATACTTTGTAGTATGCTTTTTCCAATCTGTTATTACAGGAAACCCTTGAGAATGCAGCTGTGATTGGAAATTCCAAATTGAAGGGGCAATAATAGCACAGTACAAAATAGGTAATATTGTTTTTTCCTTCCATTTTGTTTTGATGGCTGTCTAGAAGTGCAAGAATTGAAGCTGTCACCTTCAGTTGTTCAAATGTGCTTACTGGTATATAAACAATACTGTGGGTTCCCCCCTCCATTACATTAGGGAAATAAGGACAACCTTGTCTTCAAACTGTGCTACATTAAATGTTTCTCAAGGGACCTGTATTGGAACAGTCAAATTCTGATACTAGGCTGGTGTGATTCTATGCCACTGGGTGTGGCTCTTGTTTCTTCTCTCTATCTTATCTACATGTGCCCATTAGAGTGAGTGAAAGGCTGCATGAGATGCTCTGTCTTGCTGCAAGAGTCTTGTGTCCACAAGATTCTTGTGTCTCCAAGAGACTTGTAGACAATATTTATCAATATATCTGTTGCTGCTGAGTGAAAATCTGAAAGTAGAACCTCTTGGGACATGGAAGTCTCTCAGTAAGTGTGCCTGTGTGTGTGTGTGTGTGTGTGTGTGTGCGTGTGTGTGCGCGCGCGCAAACACACACACACACACACACACCATAGATAATATCAATGCACATTTAAATACAAGGGACAAATGAAATGATTACTATCTCAGCTTCCTGTGACAGCTGCTTCTGGCATTGACTTGCAACTGCTATTAATGGAACAGTCTTGTACACATGAATTGTGCCCACATTTCTGCACACCTTGGCTTTTAACATGCTGCTCCAAGAGGGGCTTTCTACTTTTCAACTTGTCTGTACATGTACTTTCTCTTTTTTAAATACACTTAGTGTGTGAAAGTGATCATGTGTGAAGAGGTTCCAAATGTGAAATGAATCAAAGTTCTAGACTGACATTCTACATCAAGAGAACCCTCATTCTATTCCCACTCCCAAATGGCACATGAAGAGCAGATCCAAAGGGAAGCAGAAATTGTGGAATGGGGAATTGTACCTGATAGGTTGAAGAGAAGATCTTCACCCTGGTTGTGAATGAAGTTCTGCCAGGGGCCATTTATGGCATCCACACTTTAATGAGGGATAGAAACTTCAATTTTTTAAAAGAGAAAGTTGAATCTGAAGTGCCTCTGACTTCATGATGCTTTTTTTGGGATTTTAGTTTCACCTTTATTGGGAGAGGCAGATTCAGAGTACTGTACCTCGGATCAGAGGTGAGAGCCACATTTCAGATTCAGCCTAGAACAGTTCAAGTAGGTTATTCCTGTAACCGAGTATACACTGGTTGCTCACATTAATATTATGTTCTGTTTTTCCAGTTCACTGCTATGTACAGGTTTCCACGGAAGAGTCTGTCCTTCTGTAGACCAAATATAACCACTTCATCATTATCTAGATGAGAAAATAGTTTATTGCTGTGCTGGTAAACACACTGCATTTAGATATGTAGGTCCTGCAGCTATAATGAATAGCCATTCAAATAATTCCTTGCAGAAATGATGCCTCTGCAAGATACTGGGCAGACCCTCCTAGCTCTTTGACTTTTGGTTCACATAGTTACAGTAAATACACACACATTCCCTGGTAATTAGTTCCATGAGTCACAATGGCAAAACAGGATAAATGGAGAGAAATGGAAGTGACTGGTTGTGCCTCCAGTAAAGAGACTTTGCGTTGATCCTGAACCTCAGAACTCTTAAGTTTGGGAGTTCCATTTCTGGGCCGTACCACTTCAGACTGCTGGAAGGGTTGTGTGGTTGAACACAGCTTCATGCTGAGATATATATCTTTTGTTTGTTTGTGTGTGGGACAGAAAATTAGATCCAACATTTTCTAAGAACATATTCTTGTCAGATACGCCTAACAAGCTAAGAGCATATTTAATTGAACTTAATAAGAGGGAATTTGCGAAATAGATTTTCCCTGGCTGTCTCTCAGACACGAACTCTTTTTTCTCCTTCAGCTGTGCTACTCTTATAGATTTTTCTCTCGTCTTTCTTTTGGATTCTTTGCAAGTGGCGAGTGTGAAAAACAAACACGCCTTTGTCTACTGGTAACATGACGTCTACTGGTTTTCTCAACATCATTAGACTTTTTCACGTGTTCAGTGTAGATACACTGAATGCACATGGGGGCTGGACCACAGCAGCAGCAGCCGCCCCCTTGACCTGAAGACATTTAGCAGTATCTTATCCCATTAGGATTTATGCTTCCTTCTTCATGCAGAACAGTAAAACTGTAGAACTCGCTCCCACAGGAAGCAGTTGTGGCCACCAACTTAGATGGTATTAAAAGAGCTTTAGACAAATACATGGAGGAGATGGCTATCAAAGGCTACTAGATCTGATGGCTGTGTTCTGCCTCCACAAGTGGAGGCAGCAATGCTTCCGAATACTAGCTCCTGGAAACCACTGGAGGGGAGGGTGCTCTTGTGCTTGAATCCTGCTTCTGCATTTCCCACAGGCATCTGGATGACCACTGGGGGAACAGAATGCTGGACTAGATCAGAGGCAGATTTAGGGGAGTGCAAACGGTTGAGTCACACTGATTACCAAACTTTGGTGTCACACAGGGCACCCCTGAAATTTGAGACCCCAAGGTCTGCCACTGACTAGATGGGCCATTGGCCTAATCCAGCAGGCTCTTATTATGTTTTTACTGGCACCTTCCCTCCTGTGTACGCTGTACACTCTCCCCAAATCTGCTCCAGAGGATAGGGGGAACTCCCCAGAACACATTTAGGAATGTTGCAAAGCAGTTTTTGGCTTTAAAAGTGTATCCGGATATGTTTATAAATTATGTTTAGAAATGAAAATTTTAAGTGAAAGTACTTTTAAAATATGTGTTTAAATGGGATTTCCCCACACATATTAAAAAATTTCAGATTTTGGAACAGAATAGGCTTTTGAGTGAAAACATGTGAAAGTGGCATGGACTAGACCAGGCTTCCTCAACCTCAGCCCTCCAGATGTTTTTGGCCTACAACTCCCATGATCCCTAGGGATGATTGGAATTGTAGTCTCAAAACATCTGGAGGGCCAAGGTTGAGGAATCCTGGACTAGACATAGACTGATACTTCCCTCTTGAGCTGCAATTTATTGACAGAATCAAAGGATTGAGCTGCTTGTGTTTGCCTGAATTCTAAACTTTGGACGTCAGACTTTTGTCCAGTGTGACCTTCAATGATCCATCCCCTGCAGGGACTGCATAGCTTTAGATATATACCTCAAACCAGGGGTCAGCAAACTTTTTCAGCAGGGGGCCGGTCCACTGTCCCTCAGACCTTGTCGGAGGCCGGACTGTATTTTGAAGGGGGGGGGAATGAACGAATTCCTATGCCCCACAAATAACCCAGTGATGCATTTTAAATAAAAGCACACATTCTACTCATGTAAAAGCATCAGGCAGGTCCCACAAATAACCCAGACATGCATTTTAAATAAAAGGACACATTCTACTCATGTAAAAACACGCTGATTCCTGGACCATCCACAGGCTGGATTGAGAAGGTGATTGGGCCGGATCCGGCCCCTGGTCCTTAGTTTGCCTACCCATGCCTCAAACCATCAGGGAGAAGAAAGAACCCCTATGTGTCAGCACAGGGTTGTCACATGCCACACCACTCCTCTTTAAACAGGCATCATTCCTTATTCCAGCCTTCCAGCTTCAGCTCCGATGGGATCATGACAGCATAACAGGTCTTCCTAAATTATTGAGGAGGCTACCACACTTTGTTTCCCCCGTGTATACCATTGCAAGGGTGTCTTGTCTCAAAGACAGGTATCCAATGAAATAGCCAAGTAATAAACTAGCCATGTTAATGGCCACTGCTGTCACTTATAAGGCAGCATGTGAATTTAACTAGTCAGCTATTGTTTAGTCTGGCCAAATAAAACTTGCTCCTGCTCTAGGGGTGGAGAACATCCCCCCCCCCATTGTGGGTCACAGTTCTCAGGAGAAGTGATGGCAGATAAATTTGACCCGTTGCACATTTAAAGCTGAATGTATCTACTTCATGCTTTTTGAAAGAATATGCAAAACTGAACTGTTGCTATCCTTCAAAATTCACGCTTATCTGAATTTTGCAACTTCTCCAACTAAACAGTGTTTGCAAAAATGTATATATTAGGGGAGAGTGTGCATAAAAATGAAGATATTCATGAAAATAACATACCAAAATGCATTATATTGGGGGAAATAGGTTGCAAAAATGTGTATATTAGTCAAAACGGAATATAAAATGTGTTTATATAAAATGTGTTTATTCACGCTAAAATGCTGTTGAATTTTCATGAGGATTTTTTTTTAAGCATTCACGAATTGCTGCAAAATGTGGAGAACTGAATTTAGGAATGGAAAAATGAGAAACAGAGAACTGAAATTGACAGGTCCTTTCTTCCCTGCTCCAGGGTGATTTGTTGTGGACCAGCAGTGGTAGGGATGGAATTGATGGTGGGTGGAGCCACTCCCTTCTCTAGCTTTCTCTTTCCTCCTCTAGGTCCCCACCAGTGGACTGCCAGGGGAAGGTAGAACTCTCTTGCCAGAGGTCTGAACTGATGGATCTATCCATTTTTTCATTTCATTGTGTCTACCCTTCTTTACTTCCCCCACCTACAGAAATTTAGGTCTTTTTCACTTACAGTGTTTCTTTGTGGCCCCCACCAGACTGGTATTTTATTGCAGGTGTATTCTGCAACATGTTCTTGATACAATAATAGTGCACTGGCCGTGGATTTATTTGCTTTAGTTTGTTCTGCGATGCTTCCCCAGTGCTACCACATTATTGCTCTCTGAATGGGCTATAGAGCAACCAAAGTGGGACAAAAATAAACCGGAACATTTGTGGTATAAAAAGTTACAGGATATCATCGGGAAGTTGTGAGCAAATGAAGCAGTGTGACAATATTGAAAGCAGAGTCATGTGTGACAGTTCCAAAAACATAATGAGTGCAAATCATCATGAATTCACAATAAAAAGGATGACTGAGGGACCCTCTAGCTGTTTAAGGCAGTCACAGGTGCAAAATAACTAGAACAGTCCTCATGACAGTAAGATGACGCTGTTGCAAGTCTATGTTGTCGATGAATGTTAACAGGTCTCTTTTTGCATTATGGTAGTAGTTCTGACTTGTCACTGGAAATGGAACACTGGTTGTTTCTGACAAATTATATTAATCTGCATTAATGTGGAAGGGAATAGAAGCTATATGTCTGGATAATTCATTTCGAAAGATACAGAAAACTGGGGGGGGGGAATCTCTTATGGCAATTGGTGCAACAGTTTGTTGTTCATGATCTTTGGTGTGAAAGAGCTGGTTACAAGTGCTGCTGCTATTAGTGCAGGGGCTGAAGATATATCTAATAATGAGCCAGTCCTATGACTTACAATAGTACTAGGAAGACGCTGCTTATGGCAAGATAGTCTCGTTGTGCAAGTGGGGTGTTGCCACGTTTGAAGGGGCTGCAGGGATGTTGCGCTGGAGTTACAAAACAATCAGCTAAATTTAATTGTGGTGAAATGCCAGTCCTTCCTAAACCTTTGTCAATTTCTCATTGAAGGAAATAGAAAGTGGACTAGTACAGCTATCTGTGTAGCACCTTAAAAAAACCATAAACCGACCTGGAAGAGCATCTCTCATCACCAACATGATGCATCTCTCCCCCCCCCCCCGCCACCCACCCTTCTGGTTTCTCCTTTAAATATAGATCTTGATAATTCCGCCAGAAGGCAGCTATGGATTTGTAAAATTAGTCTGTCATAACAAATTCATATCCACATCAAGCCTCGCTGCTGTGCTCTCCCTTTCAGACTGGAGCAGCCCTGGAGTAAGGCTGTATTATCTCAGCTATTCCTAGCTCAATAGTCTGGGGTACTACTGCTCCTCTCTCTTTCAGCAATTGCCTTTAAATGTGATTTGTTTGTTATGTAACAGCACAGCCACACTTCCATCTACCTCAAGGTTGGAAATGAAATCGTTTAAACAAACACCACAGCTCCATCCTCTCCCCTCAGTTTCCCTCCCCCTCTTTGCTTTTCATTCTATGATGATCTGTGTTGCGTTGGCTGTGCATGAAAGCGAAGGTCATGCAGCACAAGCAAAGGCAGGTTTATCTTGAACAGTATAGCACACAAGACATATTATAGACCTCTTAAAATCCAAGGGAAATGGAGGTCATGTTTCTTAGACTCTTAGGGCCACTTCTGAGGTTCATGCACCTGCCATGAAAAATGTTCAAGGAGGTATAATAGTTTAGCAAATGAATAGCAATCAAAATATTTAAGTATTAAAAATGCTTATAAAAATCAAGAGAACTTTTTTTTTTCAGCAGAAGACAGGCAAAAACCTCAAAAGCAGCAACATAATATGTTATGGGGAGCTGATAATGGAGAACCTGGATGGCTTTTTAAGAAAAACAAATTAGCCTAAATGGGGCCTAAACCATTAGTTTAGGTGCTCAGAAGTCATCCTGGGGGGGAGCACCTGGGGTTTTAGCTAATGTTCATCCTACTTTAGTTGGTTATGTCCATTAACTTCAGTGGGTTTGATCTGAGTAGGACTAGAATTGGACACAACTCCTGGATCCCAAGTTAAAGGTAAAGGGACCTCTGACCATTTGGTCCAGTCGTGGCCGACTCTGGGGTTGCGGCGCTCATCTTGCTTTATTGGCCGAGGGAGCTGGCGTACAGCCTCTGGGTCATGTGGCCAGCATGACTAAGCTGCTTCTGGCGAACCAGAGCAGCGCACGGAAATGCCATTTACCTTCCTGCCAGAGCAGTACCTATTTATCTACTTGCACTTTGACATGCTTTCAAACTGCTAGGTTGGCAGGAGCAGGGACTGAGCAACGGGAGCTCACCCCATCGTGGGGATTCGAACTGCCGACCTTCTGATCGGCAAGTCCTGGGCTCTGTGGTTTAACCCAAAGCGCCACCTGCATCCTTAAAGATGAAGACAAGCACATTGAATTATACAGCAATACTTCCTAAGGCAACATTACTGTGAATTTCTGAATTCCTTCTCTGTTAATACATATATTGTTACTATTGTCTTCCTCCCAGGGTGTTGGTGATAGTTAGATGATAGATGATAGACAGATAAATAGATAGATAGATAGATCCTGTGCCTGCCATTTTGGCATGGGGTATCTATCAATCAATCAATCAATCAATCAATCAATCATCTATCATCTATCTATATCTATCTATCATCTATCTATCTATCTATCATCTATCTATCTATCATCTATCTATCTATCTATCATCTATCTATCTATCTCTATCTCTATCTATCTATCTATCTATCTATCATCTATCTATCTATCTATCTATCTATCTATCTATCTATCTATCATCTATCTATCATCTATCTATCATCTACTTATCTATCAGAATATTTATATGCCATAACAAATATCAAAGCAGTTTACAATAATACCTATATATAATAAAAACACATACAAATTTAAAATCAGAAATCATCAACTAATCATTATGGAAAGATGTATTCTTAATTCCCCGCACCCCTGGTAAAGCTTTAGATCTCCAAATACATTGTTTATTTTAAAAAAATTGTTAACATTTCCTTCATTTATAGAATCTCTATACAGTGGTACCTCGGGATGCGAACAGGATCCGTTCCAGAGCCCCATTCGCATCCTGAAGTGAATGCAACCTGCATCTGCGCATGTGTGGGTCGTGTTTCGCATCTTCCGCGCATGCACATGACATCATTTTGACCGTCTGCACATGCTTGCGCGACGAAACCCGGAAGTAACGCGCTCCATTACTTCCAGGTTGCCGCGGAGCGCAACCCGAAAATACTTAACTTGAAGCACATTTATCCCGAGGTATGACTGTATTTTTGCTTACTTCCTCCTCACCCCCTTTGTTGTCCATGTTCTTGTCTGTATAATATTCAACTAGTGGTAGTTGGAAGAAAGAATGTATGCGAGAATAAATAGTCAAATTCCACCAGGAAATGCTATTAATAGTTTGTGACCAAGGTGATCTCCATCCTGTAATATATTCATTAATGATCTGGGAGGAGGGCTGAGTAGGGAGGTGGGAAATGTGTGGACAACACGTAATTATTTAGGACAGTCAAGTGGTGATGATTGTTAGGAACTTCAGTTAGTCCTCCCAAAGAACAAAAGGGCAACATAATAGTGAAGAAATTCACTGCTGATAAGTGCAAGGTAATGCACATTGCAAGGGACAATTTGGGCTACTCATGCACATTACTGGGTTCTAAATTGACTGTAACTGTTCAGGAAAAAGCCAGGTGTCATTGTGGAAAGCAGCGATATAAAGATCTGCTCAGCGTGCAGCAGCCATTAAAAGTCTAAAAAGACACTAGGCTACACTGAGCACTGAGGTAGTCAGAATAAAACCAGAAATATTAAATCACCCTCAAATGCTGTATTCAGACCAACTCTTCGCATCCAGAGAGTGCACAGGCCTCTGAGAGGGGTATGCAAAAAAAGAGAACAGGATGGCAGAGGGGAAGAGATCTATTTTTCAGAGACTCACCTGACCTCTGTTCTTCTTTACACAACTTTTCCAGTATCATCTGCTTTGACTGGCAGTGGTTATTCTCATCTCCTGCTACCTATTCCTTTTAACTACCAGGAATAGAACCTGGATCTTCCTGTATTCCAGGGATGGGCTGTGCCACTGAGCTGTGGTCTTTTCCCTCTTCCACTAATTTCACCAATCTCAGGATTTCAGGGATATGATAGCTGCCTTCCTTTTCTTGCCCAGCAGCTTGCTTTTCCTTAACCAGAATAATTGTCCCATATGGACCTAGGCTACCCCTTTTGTACATAATGAAAAAGATGGCAGGTGTTATATTGTTATGTGCTCTGAGTCACAACAGGCCTGAGCGAGGGGAAGAGATGGGCGAATTTGTCAATGTTGGTTTCTTTGTTTCTCACCCCTCCACCCCCTCCACCCTCTCCACCCCACCCCCCACTTTTAATTTCAGTTCTCCACATTTCCACATCAGCTTAGGTGTTGTTGTTTCAAAGTTCTCATTTGTTGTTGTTGTTTAGTCGTTTCCGACTCTTTGTGACCCCATGGACCAGAGCACGCCAGGCACTCCTGTCTTCCACTGCCTCCTGCAGTTTGGTCAAACTCATGTTGGTAACTTCGAGAACACTGTCCAACCATCTAGTCCTCTGTCGTCCCCTTCTCCTTGTGCTCTCAATCTTTCCCAACATCAGGGTCTTTTCCAGGGAGTCTTCTCTTCTCAAGAGGTGGCCAAAGTATTGGAGCCTCAGCTCCATTCTCATTAACATCCAACATTAATGTTCCATGCCACAGCAGTGCAAGATTTCAGGGGTTCCAGGCACTTCACCAGAGTTTGCGTTTCCTTTGGATATGAGGCACAGAGAAGACTGTAGTGTCTTTATGATACATGGTTTTATTTACACATATAGACCAACTTGGTCTAGATGGATTGTCTCTAGAACATTCACATCCTAAGAGGGTCTGGCCACCTCCATAAGGTCAGCATTGGATTCAAAGAACAGCAAAAAGCCATTGGAGACTTAGGCTTTGTGTGTGTTTATTACATGTAGACATGCTGAGCATGGAGGAACAGACAGGCACCCAGGCAAGATAGTCCTAGTCTGTAAAGCAGCACCTGTTCTCCAAAAGCAAGCAGCATGCTCCTGGAGCCCTGCAAAGCTCCATCTTCTGGCATGCTTCAAAACTCAGGTGGTGCCTCTCTGGCTGACTGTCTTTCCAAACACCATCTCTCTGTGCTGAGGAACCCCTTCCTGGTGAAGGTTGGGACACAAATATCTAAAATGAAATGTAATATTAAAATGGCTAAGTAGCCATTTGGCTTATGGCTAGTGATGGGTAATCAGTATCAGTATTCTCATAGGATCTTTAAATATGGCCAGATAAGGCTGAGATTAGTCATCTCCTCCTCTTCTCATTTCAGGATCACCCCTGGTCTCGAGTATCTTGGAATTTTGTCTAACTAATGGCAGCCTTTATTGGTTCTTAGTTTGTCCTCTGGCTCCTTGGCATGGCCTTCTAGCTGTTGGCTCCAACTTGATAGCTCTGTCAATCTGATTGTGAAAACAAAGGATTATACAGCCCTTCACGTTATTACATTCACCCATCCCCAAGCAACTGCTGCTAGAGTTGTGATCATAATCTTCTACTCACTTGTCTATTTAAAAAAGCCAGACCTATGTCAGCCACCTGCTTAGTGTTCCCTTCTGCAACTTGCATCTTTCTTGATTCAGGAAATGTTCAAAATTCTTACAAATATTATTGGCTGCTCCAATTTCCCTGTTTTCTGTTTTAGCATTCAAAGATGTAATTCCCTAAGTTCTGGCGGTTTGTCATCTTCTAATACATCTAATTGCCTAATTATGTGCTCAAATACCATCACAAAGCATTGTAACATTTCATCCCCCTGTCGTCCTCATCTCTGAAAACTCATCTTAGGAAGGTTATTTTCTCAGTCTTTCAGAATGAGCAACATAATCGAAGAGTCATCAATCCCAAAAGAAGCAACAGGAGCTTTTTGAATTAATTTTGGGATGCATTTTAATCGATTGATTGCTTGCTTTTATGCATATTGTATTATTTATATGATATTAGCCACTCTGAGCCCGGCTCCGGCTGGGGAGGGCGGGGTACAAATTATTATTATTATTATTATTATTATTATTATTATTATTATTATTAATATTATTATTAATATTATTATTAATATTAATATTATTAATATTATTATTATTTGAACAACCCAGAATCTATGCAACTGGATTCCATGGTGCATAAACAACTTACCGAAGTGTATGCATTTCTCTTAAAATACATGCTTCTTTATGAAATTCTGCCTAATATATTCTTTCAAAGCAGTTTCCTGGATAAAGTGTATTTTTGTGTGCTGTTTTCACTAATATGCACATTTTTGTACAAACAATTTTGTTGACTAACTGGACCACAAAGTTATGTGTTGCTTTGGGAAGTGCGAATCAAGGTTTGCATTAAAATGTGAACTGAACCAAAATCCTCCCTTATCCCTACTGCAGAGAAAATGACATATCGTTTAAATTTGTTGTAGGGAAGAAAGGCACTCAGCAGCTGTTTTCCCAGCCTGAAATTATTCCCAGAAAGACTCGGGAAACCATCGAAATGGAACCTGATTGTGGAACCTTGCATAGTGGACAGATATAATATTTATTTATCTATATGTGAATACCTCCCAACAGAAGGGTAGATTCTAGCAGAATTTCTCTTCCCAAATAATGAACTTTTTGGAGCCAATACTCTGGTCACAAAAAATTGGCTATGTCCCTTTCTTTTTATTGCTAGCATTTTGCAATCATATCCCGTAAAGCTCAGCACTTAATTTTCATCATGAATTTCCCTTTTGCAGCCAATGCCAATTAAATGGGCAATCTATGGCACTTTAATAAACAAGCCTTTAGCCTATCATCCTTTTCTTAATTCCCTGTGTTCTATGCGCAGGAACTTGGAATTGTGCACTTCCATCTTTCTGCATACAGTATTTTGTTATTTGCTTAAGCCATCTTCCCATTTAGGTGTCTTAAGTAACACAAAAGATTTCCCTGGACCTTTGAGGCATCGTGCTAAGCAAAATACATGCAAAAGTTTCTTTACATTCATTCTCCAGGTATCCATTTTATTGTAACGGTGCTTCCTTTTAGGTACATGATGAGTTTTTCTTGGTATGCATGTTGGCCCTTGAATAACACAAGAGTAAGAATGTTACATATGTATTCTGAGTATCAAGCAGGAACAGGACTGGGAAACAACAGAATCTGTTATTAATCACACCCCCTAAATGTATTTACTTAGCAACTCTCTGACACCTCATCTGTACAGCTGAAATAAGAAATTAGATATAGTTTGTTTTTCTTCCTCTGCAAATCTGTGGCTGTTCTGTGAATAGAAGTGAAACTATGCTACTAACTCCTTTTTTCCTGCATCGGTTTTGTTGCTGTGCTAGCATGGATTCAAGATGGGCCATCTGCACAGAAATGGGCCTCAGCTAGTTAAGATGTGCATCTGGCAGTTGCAATCTTACACACATTTACTCAGATGTAACTCAGCAGCAGGTTTCACTGTGTTCAGTAGGTCTTACTCACAGGTTAACATGTTTAAGATTGTAACTTTAATGTTATAGTCTGAGCATGCACAAGAAAGTACAGTGGTGCCCCGCAAGACGAATGCCTCGCAAAACGAAAAACACGCAAGATGAAAGGGTTTTTTGGTTTTTGCGTCGCTTCGCTAGACGATTTTCCCTATGGGCTTGCTTCGCAAGACGAAACGTCTTGCGAGTTCTTGCGAGTTTGTTTCCTTTTTCTTAAAGCCGCTAAGCCACTAAGCCGTTAATAGCCGCTAAGCCGCTAAGCCGCTAAGCTGTTAATAGCCGCTAAGCTGCTAATAGCCGTGCTTCGCAAGACGAAAAAACCGCAAGACGAAGAGACTCGCGGAACGGATTAATTTCGTCTTGCGAGGCACCACTGTACTCGGCTGAACTTGTCCAAGGGTTTATGGGATCAAACACCAAGCTCAAGTCCCTTCTGCTGAGTAGTCCTGTATTCTGGAATGTTTGCAAAGGAAACAAAGTGCAGCTTAAAGGCAGGCTTGTATTTCATTAATTTATTTCTAGGACTTTTATTCCACTCCCTAGCCAGCAAGGCTCTTGTAGCTGCTAACGAAAATAATTTAAAGCTTCCACTTAGAATTGTTCAAAAGCAAACATAAGGGTAAGGATAACTCCTGATTGGCTGCTGAATAGCCATCTTTCCTTCTGCTTAGATTTCTGTCTGAGCAGCTTGGACCTACAGCAGATCAGCATTGAAATAAATTTTGTATTCAGCTAAGCCAGTCATTCAACTACAGAGCCAGCATTCAAAGCACTGATTTTCTAACTGATATATGAAGCCAAATTTCCCAATTGAAATCCTGATGCTAGCATCAAAATCCATTTTTGTCAGTGAAAACTGATGTCCAATTTGTAATACCTGTCCCTGAAATTGGTGGCACCACCCATCTAATCCAAAACCTAATGGTTCATTTGGATCTCATTTAATCTTACCAGAGCCTCAATTTTTCATGTCAAAAATCTGACATCAAAATGTAATATTTGGAATTGTAAACAATGAGAACTGGGGGACATTTTATTTCATGCCTAGTCATTCTACTTCTTTTGTTGTTCCAGTAGCTCAATTAATAACTATTTTACAACTACAAACATTTTAAACCAACATTAAAATGATGTTATAGTAAGCTGCTGATGGATTGATTTGAAGGCAAATGTTCCTTAAATGAGGTATGGAGAAGGGCTGCAGACTGTTTAAAAATCCAGTAGCTTCTCCATTTCACCAATTCTATCACATGTCAATATTTCTCCATGCACACAATCAGTGATTCCTCCCTGATGGTTCTGCAAAAAGTATATTGGAAATATATTCCAGTTCTCATATTTTATTTACACCTGCCTAGATTGCGAATGACCCATATCCCCAGGTACTCCTCTGCCTAAGAGCAGGACCTGTCATGACCCTAGTGTCAGAGGCCTGTGAGCACACGTATTCCCACTTGTACAACAAGAGAAACAAGTATGTAGACATCTGCCAACAGATCACTGCCAGGAGGGAAATAGGTGGGTTTATTTCAGTAAGGAATTCCATAACGTGGGTGCCACCTAGTCCTAGAATCATAGAATCATAGAGTTGGAAGAGACCACAAGGGCCATTGAGTCCAACCCCCTGCCAAGCAGGAAACACCATCAGAGCACTCCTGACATATGGTTGTCAAGCCTCTGCTTAAAGACCTCCAAAGAAGGAGACTCCACCACACTCCTTGGCAGCAAATTCCACTGTCGAACAGCTCTTACTGTCAGGAAGTTCTTCCTAATGTTTAGGTGGAATCTTCTTTCTTGTAGTTTGGATCCCATGGTTCATTGATTTGATTTGGGCAAATGATAGAGCATGATACAGACCCTTTCCCTCTGATTTTAGGGGGAAGGAGGGAAGCCAACCATGGGAGTGTACAATCCATAAGACATACTAGACCCAGGCTATTTAGGGTGTTAAAACAGTGATGGCAAGCCTGTAGCCTTCCAGCCCCAGTCACCTACTTGTCAAGGATGATGGGAGTTGGAGTCCAACAACCGTTGGAGGGCCAAAGGTTCCTCACTTCTGTTGTAATGGTAACTTCATACCAACCCCTTGACTAGAGTTGGAAACAAACTGAGCTAGGACTGGAGATAGACACACCCTGAGCCATGTCTCTGTAACATTCATATAAGACTAAATGGCAAATACTGCTCCTATGCAGAGATGCCAGGCATTAGGTGGTACAATCACCCCTGGTTTCTTCAAGCCACAGTGCATGGGTAGACTTCAAGGTTTGCCAGTTACACCATTGAAACTATACCTATACATCAAAACTAAGATGTGTCGATTTACTACCCAGGCTATCAATGAGGCTGTCAGTGACTACTAACCCTGATGGCTGTGTTCTGTTGAAAGCAGTATGCTTCTGATTTCCACTTAGTGGAAACCACAGGAGAAGAGAGTTCTGCTACACTCAGGTCCTGCTTGTGGGCTTCCCATAGGCATTTGGATGGCCACTATGAGAACAGGAATCTGGGCCGGATAAGCCACTGGCCTGAACAAGCAAGGCTCTTCTCATGTACCCCCATTCCTGGCCTTGAACACTACAGCATTGTCAAGAAATATGCTACTCAGCATGCATGAGGGTACCCAACACTGACCAAAAACAGCATACCCAATTCTGAAGAATGAAGTGCATGTGTGATGCTCTGCACCATTCAGATCTCTTCTGTTCTCCTTCCTTGTTGCTGCTTTGTCGCCCACCGCTGTTCAGTATCTTCCCTTTGTGTGGCTAGCAGGACTTTTAATGGGGAGAGTGCTCTGTACTGCATAAAGCGTCACAGTGAATATTTTGGAGGTGATCTGCAATGGAAAATTGTAGGGGTGAACAAGGTGCAAGATCGTTAAGTTTTAGCATGACAGGCAACTATGGGAAATGTTTGTATACATGATGTACGAACTTTTTGCTGTCTTTATCTCGGTGTTGGTTGGGCCTCTTTTATTACCTGTAGAATATTGCTCCTAAAGTCAAGGACTATATGAGAACAAATGCTGCATTTCCATCATTGGAACACGGGAAGCTCTTATACACTGAATCTATATACCAGCTCCATAATGTCTGCACTGACTGACAGCAGCTTTCCATGGTTTCAGAAAGGAGTGTCTCCCAGCTCTACCAGGATATGTTGGAGTTTGAACATGGGACCTTCTGTGTGCAAATGCTGTGTCACTGAGCTACACCCCCCATCCCAATATCTGATTCTGATCTCCCCAGCATTAAGATGGCATAGAAACACAGAAATCACACAATCCAAATGGGACTGTAATCTCAGCTCCCTGCCTAGAGATAGGATGTGCTCAGTGTGGATAAAACTCTATTGTGTTTTGTGTTTGTTTGTTTTTTTAAAAAACCCAAACAAAAACAAATCAGATTTACTTTTAAAAACATTTCAGTTATATAAATTGTCTCTTAAAAATAGCCTGGGTTAAAATGATAGCTCAATGTAACAGAAACAAACATATTAAAGTCTACACTGATAATCTCTTAAAAACTGAATCCATGACCCCTGTCAAACAGATTAGAGTTAAAGCCTGCTTTTCTATTTAAAAGAATGAACTGGGGCAAAAATGTGTGATTTATTTTATTTTATTTTTTAGACCAGGCATGCTAAGTTGCACACAATAGGCCATGTGCTGTATTTATTTTTGTTCAAATTATGAGTATCCAAAGCGTATAGACATTTATTTACTTTCACAGAGTAACGTACTTCCACACTCTGTGCTTATGCTGGAAATGTCACATTTCCTTCACTCACTTTTTGCAAGGTGCCTAGATGATGTCATCATCAAATGACTTTTCTCCTTTATCTCCTCTCTCCTCACTTACACACCCACACCCACCCACACCCCTACACCTACACCCACACTTTCTTCTGTCCCCTTTCAAACCTTAAAACTTGATTTTATTTTTTGAAAGAATGAAAGAGTAACACAATCTCTACAGTTGTTGGTGGCCTTGGTGCTACTTTCCAGTCTTTTTTGTAAAAAAAGAGAGGTGTGGCTCTGATGTGCACAGAGATGTATCAGGCTACATTTTATCCATGGTTTAATTTTGCATCTGTTCAAGTGGACTGTACTCCATGAAACCTGACGCCAGGAGTATCCAGCTTGGCACCTTTCAGATGTTGTTGATCTCCAAAGCTCCTCAACCCCAGACGGCCTGGACAAGGGATGAATGCATGATGGGAGTTGTAATCCAACATCTGAAAGGCAACATGTAAGCTACCCATCTCTCCCCACCCCCTGATGTGCAGGATTGGCCTAGGAAACAGAGAGGAGAGAGAGGACAGTTCCAGGTGTTAGGTGAAACTGAGCCTGCAGCCTTATGGGAGAAGGCCACACAAGTTTACACTGAGAGTCTGGTGTTTGCTATAGTGAGTGCCGTCACTGTACTCCACTTGTAAGCAAATATTATCAAGACACCATATGTTTTCAGTGCCCTCTCATCCAAGGGGAAAGTAACCTACTGCTATTCCTGGAACTTCTCGCCATTTGGAAATGTGGAGCACATAAGGCTATGTATACATTTCCTTCTTTTCTTTTTCCATAAAGAGGCATCTGATCAGAGAATAATCCACAGTTCAGAAGGAGAAGTGCAGATGGGCAAAAATGCATAAAGACGAGCACATGGAACACAACAAAAAGAAAACATGAAGGGAGGGAGGAAGGGGGAGGGAGAACACACTGATGTATACATAACTTGAAAGCACTTTCATATAGTACCATTAAAGAGGAACGAACTTAAAACTGAAACAGCAGCAATGGCTGAATAGCCATCCATTTATAGTGATTCGGATTTCATTCAAGAGTGTCTGTATACAGGTGAACTTCAGCCTGACAAAGAACCCTTCTTGGATTGAGTATATTCTTTGAATTCTTCCTTCTTTTGCACAGCTGCCTTCACCTTTCAAGTGAGGAGCAGAATGTTAGTAGCTAGAATTCATACCTGATGAACAACCCATCCAATCTTGACCCATTCTATCAACCTGTCATTTTTAACATCTATTCAGAACCCATAATGAGTGCCTGTGAAAGGCTGGGAATTTGTGTTCAGATCAATGGTAGACTGATTAATTACCTAAGATGTTATTCAGATAACAGAGTTGAGAGCAAATGCAAAGAAAGAGCTCTCAGAAGTGCTCAGTGAAGTAAACCAAATCAGCTCCGAATGTGTTTTAAGGATAAGTGCAGAGACGACCCAGGCAACTGTGGCATCAAAGAAAGGAGCCATCCAAAAGCCAATCTCACAATCAACAACACAGGCAATAAGGAGAAAGGAAATTTCTAAAGCCCATTAAGAATCAGGGAGCCTATTAAATCCACATGAAAAAAGGTACAGGGAAATCAAATCAAGAGACATGGAGGAGCACTTACAAAAGGAATCTTTTAACGCTATGGAAAAATTATTTTGTGTTCCAACTGAATTCAAAAGTGGCTTCAATGATTATCTGACTCCATAGACCTGCTTCCCGCCTGCCTACCAATCTTTCTTAAAATGCAAAACTATATGCGCTGACTTGGTAGTAATCCCACTGATTTCAATGAGGAGTTGTTCTGAGTAGACTTGCATTGCACCACTGCAGAGCGATCCAAAGCCCAGCTGGGCAATGGCAGTGCACGATGGAGGGGTAGCCAACACCGCGTCCACAGCCCTGGCACTCACGCTGATTGGGGTTCATGGCGGTGGATGAAAGCCTGTTCTGGCCTATGCCAGCCATCAAGTGACACCCGTGGGGTTCACTCAAGATCCAGGAATCCTGAGCAAGTTTAGCCTCTCCCCATCCCCACTCTTGGAATGGCCCCTTTTGTGGCTTTTTGTGGGTTACCACTGGTGGGAAAGCCACTGGCAGATGGAATGGGGAGCTCCACACTGGTGGAGTGAAGCTACTGTTACTGCGTGAGTGGAAGCCAGCAGAGTTGTTCTGGCCTGGGAAGAGAAAGACCCTAGAATGGGTGAATATGTCCATTTTTGTTTCTCTCAGTTTCTCAATTTTTTTCTGTCCAGTTCTGTACATTACCAAATCAGTTTGCAATTTTAAAAGAAAGTTCTCATGGAAATTTGTCAGCATTTTGTGTGGATTTCTCCTAATGCACATATTTTAATATGAAATCTTGCCTAATAGACACATTTTTGCAAGGCAAATTTCCTTAATATAATGCATTTGTATATGCTATTTCACACCCACCCACACCCACACTCTTTTATACATTTCACTTGGCTGGAGAACTGCATTGCAAAATTCAGAGAAGAATGTATTTCAAACGATGACTGTTATTTCAGTTCACATATTGTTTTGGAAAGTTTTAATTAGGTATGTGAAAACTGAAACAAATTTCTCCCCCACCCCCAGGAGACCCTTCTCCCCTTCCATCTCCCTCCCTCTGTGTGGTGAACAGGGAGCTTATCTTGAGCCCCTTCGTCTCTCTCTTGACAGAGACTCTTTTGTGGGGAAATGCTTTTACAT
Organism: Podarcis raffonei; assembly: GCF_027172205.1. Classification (NCBI taxonomy): domain Eukaryota; kingdom Metazoa; phylum Chordata; class Lepidosauria; order Squamata; family Lacertidae; genus Podarcis; species Podarcis raffonei. Next base: position 69,991,445 of record NC_070607.1, read on the forward strand.
GCTGAGAAAGTGACAGTTAAATTCTGACTCAAAAAAGATGGCAAAGCTCTCTTCTCATGGCATTCATAGGACCACTTTAGGGATACTTTTCATCTCCACTTGTTCCATATTAGTGACCCACTGCAAGCACTTTTTGTTGGTTTAAAATGACAGAGTAAATCAACATGCACATACCTCTCTCCATCCAGTCAAGCAAGATGAATGATCGAGGACACACATTCCAACCAGAAAAAGCACTTAAAGAGGGTTCAGAGCAGGGCCAATGAGGGGTGTGGCCTGAAGAGGGGCTGTGGCTTAGGGATAGTTCTGAAGATCTGATAGAGAGCCCTGGAGGGCCACATTTGGCCCTTGGGCCTGAGGTTCCCCTTCCCTGTTCAACAGGCTTTCATCCCTTTCCAGCTTCCCATGTATAAGAATGGCCCAGTGCATGCTTGAAGTACCATGCCTTGAACTGGGAGCTCTCCATCAGCCCCATTGCCTTATGTACATGGTTTTTGTGCATAACGCCTGCCTGCGCAGTATATATTGCCATGTTCAGCAGTAGCATCTTCCCTGGAGCGCTTAGCCTCAGATATACCAATATCCTAACAGGTGCTAAGGCTGTTTTGATTTTGTTCTATTCTAGGAAAGGCTGGGATTACACATCCTACACTCAGATATCCGTCATTTGCACCTTCATTTCTTCTGGCTGGTGCTCACATTGGACCATTCCCAGAGAAAGCGTTTTAAAAAGAGATAGTGATGTGTGGGGGACAGGAGAAATTTTGTCCAACATTTAGTTTTATTCCTGATTTAGTTTCTTATCCTTTTTGCCAGGCTCATAGCAGGTGTGTGTATGTGTCTGTACAGCTAAAATTCTGATAAAATCCTACAATTAAGAAAACCCTATAATTATTTTTATCCATGAAGTATTTGCTCCCATAAAAGGAGTTTTGTTGCGTTGTTCACAGGGAGTTCGCCATCTTGGTGGAGATCAGGGAGAGAATTCATAGAATCATGGAATCGAAGAATTGTAGCATTGGAAAGGGACCACAATGATCATCTAGTTCAATCCTCTGCAATGCAAGAATCTTTTGCCCAACGTGGGGCTCAAGCCCATGTCTCTAAGATTAAGAGTCTCATGCTCCATCGACTGAGCTATCTCATCAGATCTTATTGAACTGAGTAATCCAATGGTTCTGCTCAGTCTCTTTCATTCCATTGCTTTTAGCTCCTACCAGTCTCTCGCTACCTGACAGCCCTACCGTGTTGGGAGTCCCAGTCCCACACCACCTCCCAGAGTCTCCTTGACTTGCTGCTAACCATATGCCCATGAACTGCATGGCCTTTCATGTGACTGGTCCCAAACTCTTGAACACTTTACCAGAGAAGAGCCGCTTCGCTGCTTCCACCCCTTGACACCCCCTCTCCTCCCTTTCCATGCTAGTTTGGGGTACCTCACAGCCCTCCAGATCAGATTTGGGGGTGGTGGGGAGCACATGACAGGGAGGAGAGGGGGGAAGCCCCATTGCGCTAGTGGAAGTCCTTGCACTGCCTTCTGCTAGTGAAACAAATTAGCTGAATCTAGCCCTGAGAAGACAGATTTGAGGTCTATCTTCCTCGCAAAACACTACACTCATATGTTTTTTTGTTCCTCATTAAGTTAAAATAAAGGCATGAATATTATATCCTCCCCATAATTATAATTTATTTATCTCCTTTGTTTTATAATCACCTTCAAGTTAAAAGCTCTCCAGCTGATGTATGGTTGATTAAAAGGAAATAATTCAGGCAATAAAACACTGGCAGCAACAAAAACAGAAGGTAACAAGAGAATTGAAAAACCACTAAAAGGCACAAGAATTATATATGCACATTGTGCCCAAACACTAATGTTGAGATGGTAGGATGCCACCTCCCTGATGAGAACTGTGATTCCAGAGCTGTGGGCCACCATGGAGAACACCTTGCTCTGGACCTCAAGAGCTGCTTGCTCTTTATGCAACTGTGCTGCATGGTGAATTCAGTACCAGATAGCATGTTGAAAATGTGTTGCTCGTCTTACTTACTTCCAACTGCCTTGCACTGCACTGACCTCACCACCACTTCTCCATCCCAGTGTGCAGCAGCGATGCAGCTGAAGGGAGGTCAGGTAATCACTGCAGCCCCGCGATGCTGTCCACTACTGGATGAGTCACTGGACTATAGCTGACAGTGTACTGAAGAACCTTCTAGGCTGACTCTGCCCTCTCTGGGTGGCAATTGGATCTTTCTAGGCAGGAGAGAATGTCAAGGGCTTCCTGCTCCACCTGAACAAGGTCTTCTTGGGTTCTGATGTGTTCATGATCCCCTGCTCCTGCCTACTCACTTGTCACACAGCTCCTGGCTCACTTCACTTTAGACTGCTGCTCAGAACTCAGCGCTGACACCCACAAGTTTTTCTTTATTGAACAGAAGGGTTGGGGGGGGGGAATAAAGGTACTCAGATATGAGAGGAGACAATCCTGCAGGTGTCTAGTTAATATGCCAAGTTCAAGGCTGCTGCAAAATTTAAAATACCTTGACAAAAACAATTGTGCAAATATATAGCCTCAGGGCCTGCAGACTGATTTATACTTAAATGAGTCAGGTACCTAAATGTGCCAGACCCGATTTCACAATAAAAACATCGGCAATGAAAACCATTGCATAATTTCATATCTAAAAACAGTTATAAGATTATTTTTTTAAAAATCAGAACAGTTTTGTATATAAAAACAATTTCAAAAGCAAGAGAAAAATCTAAACTTAGAAAGCACGTGAAAAGGCACATGAAGCACAGTTTTAAAGAGTACATGATATATTTTCTCCTATTGTTCCTATTTAAGCACATTTAAGTCCCCTTGATTCCAATGGGAAAATGAAGCACTTAAAATAAAATAACTTTTGTGTGCTAGGTTAGATTCTCAAACCTTTATTGGTCTATATACAAGATTCCAGTAGGGTTCAATACACAAAAACAAAAACAAAACACTCATCAAAAAAAGGAAAAACAACAACCTTGCATCTAATACTTAAGTTAGTGTTATATAGCATTCATGAATCCTCATTGCGTATTGCAGAACCTTTTGTGTGCTAAACCTTGGTTGGATTGTAAATGCTCAAGGTATTAGGAAAGAACTGACTCCATCAGATTCATAGACTCAAAAGAATGGTGGGTTATATATTTTGTGTGTCTTTGTGAACTTCATGAACTTTTGGCAGATGTGTGCATGTGTGTACATCTCTTGGCACATATAAAGCGTTTGTAAAAATTATTCTCAGAATCTAGCCCAGTGAAGATGCTTTTAAAGGAATGGTATAAATCTCTCTCTTTCAAAAAGAACTATTCAGCTTTAATGCTGAAGCAAAGTGCACTCGATTATTTTTTAAATTAAATTGGCCAGGCTACACTATGTTCTATTTTCTGTTCTAATTTCCCAGGTTCTTTGGAATAAACTCTCTCCTTTATTAATCAATTCCAGTCCAACTTTTTAAAAAACGAAGCAGCAACAGAAGTCTCTTTGTCACTGTTTCAGGAAACAGAAGCAAACAAGTAATTGTTTATTTTTTAATAATTCTTGTTTCCAGGTTTTCTTAGCCTGATTTCACCAGCTTTATCATTTAAGCCTACATACTCCCTGCCCCTGCAAGTAAAATCCTTATTTTGGCAAACCAAAAGCCAGACTTAAATAAGGAATAACCGAATAAAATGTCCTGTTCATTGGCTCCATTCATTCTTGAGTAAAAACAAAAAACCCTTCTTTTTATAAGCCTTTAGAAATCTTTGGTAAAGTTCAAAGTCCTGTGGTGTCAGCAGACTGTGTAGTGAGATTTCCCTTTCCTGTGCAGTTTCTATTATTATTATTTCTTAATTCACCAAGATGCTAATTTGCAGCTATTGAAATGCTGGTATAAATAATACATAACATTGGAGGACTATGGTGCACCTAAATGGGATAATGCATTTAGCTTGCCTCCTCCTCCTCCAGGGACCCGACCCTGCTGCATCTCTCAAATAACTCAGACAACAAGAAAAACTTGGTGTGAATATATTGGTGTGTAACTGTCTTATGCTGTGAAGAAACCTCACTGGCTTAAATTTCCAGTGTTCAGGAATTCAGATCCCATTCATTTTTATTTTTTCCAAAGAAATCTATTATGGACATAATAGCTGAGGAAGATGGATCGGACATGGTGGCAGGGTGGGCAGCCTGGGCCCCCAGAGCAAAAGGAAACCTATGCACTCTACAAGAGGCTCAAATAGCTAATTTTCTCCAATTAGGGAGTGGCGCTGTGGCAAAATTCTATGTGATTTATGTCAGGTGTGGCTAACATGGTGTCTTTCAGATGTCACTGCACTGTAATCTCCACCATCCCAGAACCTTCACCATGTTGGCTGGGGCTGATGGGAGTTGTAGTCAAGCAACATGGAGAGGGCTCCACATTGATTTACGCCCTTAAGAAGGATCAATTAGGTTAGATTAGATTAACCATCCAGGACAAATGTTCAGAAGACATTTTTTTAAATGCCAGCTTTACTCCACACCCCCCTTTTTTTTTTTTGCAGTTCAACACATTCAGTTGCAACATCCCCTGTTTATCTACTGTGTCATGCTGCTACTCCTAAAGGTTTAGACACAGAAAAACGGAGCTGTAAAGGATCTCAGAGGTGAGCTGGTCCATCCTTTTGTCAATGGATGGATTTATAGCATCCGCAATAAGTGGCCACCCAGAGTGTCTTTTAAAACCTCTAAAGAAAGGAGAGTCCACCACATTCCAAGGCAGTCGATTCCATTGTTAAACGCTGCAAACTGTCAGGAGTTTCTTCCTAATGTTTAGTTGAAAACCCATTTCTTGTAATTTGAGCCTGTTGGTTTGGGTCCTGCCCTGTGGAGCAACTAGAAACAAGTTTGCTGCTGCATCCTCTGTGTGACAGTCCTTCAGATATTTGAAGATGGCAGCCACAGAACCTCTTAGTATATTTTCCAGGTACCCAAAAACCTATACACAGAATTGCACTACATGGTTTTACCTAAACTACCAACTTGACTTGATTTTATGCTGCTTTAACTGTCATGGCTTCCTTCAGGGAATACTGGGTACTATAGTGTGATTAGGAAGATGAAAATTATGTGTTAGAGATGCCCATGATTGCCACATGAGCTATAATCCCCAAGGGTCCCTAGGAGGAAGGAATTGTGATTCAATTTGTTCAGGTTTCTGGTGTAGACATGGTGCTGATGTCTTATTGTTTGCAAAATAACAGTAGAAGTGCATGTGGTGGGGCAAACGTAGCCTCCCAACACTGGTAATACTTCTATTTACTTGAACATGGCTGAGTTGGGGCCATATAGTTTTATTTATTTATTACATCTTTATGTCTCCCTTTCCTCCAAGGAACTCAGCCTTCTCCAATCTGGTGCCTTCCTGATGTCCCATCAGCCCCAGCCAATGTGCAGAGTTGTAGTCCAAAACATCAGGAAGCTACTAGGTTGGGCTACCCATTTTATCCTCACAACAACCCTGTGAGAGCTGAGAGACAGTGGCTAGGCCTACTTCATGGCTGAGTGGGGATTTGAACCCTGGTCTCCCAGCTCATAGTCCCACACTCTAACCATTACCTCTACCAGGCCCATCCTGATAACAGCTGCTACTCAAGTGTTGGGAGGGATTACCTCACACACATTGTTCTTAAATGCCATTCAAACAGCCCAATGACCCATCCTGCCCTGGGGATTCTTTTTAAAAGTGTCAAGGTTGAATTATCCATATGTGGTGTGGGAGATGCCGTGCAGCCAGCAGCAGCTTGAGAATATGTTTGCAATTTACATTAGGGAAAGGGCAGGGAAGAAAGGGGTGAAGCATCATCCAGAACCCAGCTAGCCCAATCTTCCCCATGGGGCTGCTGATTTACAAACAAAATTCTTGGGGTAATTGAATCATGGATCTCCCTGTTTCACATTGGATTGTTGAACTGCTGAATTCCTCTTCAACAACTGAGAATCATTTCCCCCCTGCAATTTCCTTTGTAATTATCAGTTAACTTACATTGGAATAATAATGTATTCATTTTGATTTCTGAGATAAAGCTATCTGAGAGGGCTAGGCTGAGTCACAGCATTATAAAAGTGGATAAGGAGGGGAACAACATAGTTTATCTAAGCTGGGTATAAGATACAGAGAGATGAGTGAGTGGGAGAAACAGAGAAGAGAGAAAATAATATGAATCTTCTTCCCAATCTCTCAGTTCTCCCCACATGTTTCCCCTTTGTTCTCACTCAGGGAATCGTCTATCAACTCAAACATCACTGTTCAGTTCATAACCCCGAACACAGAGCAGCTAGAGCTGTTCCTCAGAATAGCTAGGGAGGCACACACATTATTATCACCCTATTACTGTTTTTATAAGCCAACATGTGGTGTATCTAATGATGGTATCTTGCTAAGCTAGCCAAAAAAGATCCTTCATATTAATAGTGCTGAAAATATGCAGGAATAGCTTAATTGTGAATCAGTTTAAGAGTGCTTCCCCCCTCGCTCCAAGAGCAATTCCATGAGGCTGTCAGGGTCTTGCTTCTCCAAGTTCTGCCCTATTGTGACATCTAACTAGCTTCTTTGTCAATAATTTATATAGTTAAGAAATAAGATACCAGAGGTTCTATAGTAACAGTTCTTCTATAAAACAGACTTTCTGTCAGATGGTTTCCATTATCAGCATCCATTATCAGACTTTTTTTTGGGGGGGGAGAAGGGGGATGGGCCCCTCTCCTTGAACAGGCCCAAGCTTCTCATTGTTGTTACTTCCTTGGTTGTCCTCTGGACAGTAGGCCCAACTACTGCCCAGGGGAGAGGGAGAGGGAAGGCTGCTCTTCCTCCTTCCTCTTGTCCTGCTGGGAACCAGCTGGTGTGGCCAAACCCAGCACAGAATAGGAGTGAACTCCTTGCACATTAACTGTGCAGTATCTTCCTATACCCCGGGGTACCAACTTGGACAGGCGGGCAGGGTATTCACCTGATATCAGGTGATTGACAGGTGAGTCATCCCACTCACCTGCCAAAGTGTTGGGGAGATTAAGATATGGTCCACCGGGCCAAAAAGCTTCCTCCCTCCTGGTTAAATCTTAATCAAGAGGTCTGCCTTGTTCTTGTACTGCATTGAGAGTAACTAAGGCTGCAGTCCTAACCCTACTTATCTGAGAGTAAGCTCCATTTAATTCAGTAGTACTTCTGAGTAGACATGGTTAAGTTTGTGCTGGAACACTGGTTCTACTCCCAGGACGATGATTTCTGTTCAGTGGAGTAGTATGAAAATATTCCTCTGTTTCCTACGGTACAAGAAGCCATACTCTCTCTCTCTCTCTGGTGAGCACAGGCACTTGGAAAAACGAAGAGCGGTATTTTATTTTATTTTTGTAACTTTTCCAAGAACAAACAGCAGTATTATTCCTCCTTTAAATTAAAGTTCCATTTCTCTGCGAGGAACCCACACTTTTGTTCCTTCCTTACTTTAACTCCTCTCTGTGTGAACATTGTAGGAGTTAAAAGAGTGTTAAACTGCATTTGTTAAGCTGAAGCGTTTATGAAATATACAATAATACAGTACGCCAAGGGTATTCATTGTCCATGCAAAACACTACAGCAAGCTGAAAATTGAAAATGTAGGGATTGCATAAAATAAATTAAATTTAGTGCCAAAACAAATACAAGGGCTGGTGTACTGATTGCATTATTCATCTTCATAATTAATTCAATAAACCTTTCAATTTATGTATCTGAAGCTGCCACCATGTTTCCAGACATGTCAAAGAATCCAGCGAGTCCAGAAACTGTGCCTAAGAAATCAGAAGCCCAGCCCAATTTGGATGCTACATGGCTGCAGGACAATCAAACATTTAGAATGTACTCAGATTGTTGCCTTCAATGTAATAATTTCAATAGTATCAATATGTAAGGTAGGCTCCCATTCTAGAGGACTAGACCCACTGTAATTAATGACATTTACTTATTCATGTTCATTAAGTTGCCTGGGTCTGCTTTGAATAAAACTTTGTTGAATACGATGCATTGTTTTTGTCAAGTCCAGATGCATGTGATGTACCGCCCTGTCTGCCTTCCCAGTACAGCGGCTTATACCAGGGCTAGCCAACACGGTGCTTCCAGATATTGTGGAAAACAAATTCCATCAGCCCCAGTTAGCATGGCCAGGGATGGTCAAGGATGATGGGATTTGTAGTCCAGCAACGTCTGGAAGACACCGCACTGACTACCTGCTTATTTGCTCTGTCTGTTGCATTGGAAGTGGGTGCCTAGGTATTTAAAGTTTTTAACCTGTTCCAATGGGTTTCCACTGGTCTCCCACTTTTGCGGCTTCCAAGATCTTGAGAAAACAAGCACTTTAGATTTTGCGAAGTTCAGTTCCAGTCTGTTGGCTATACAATATTTGAGACAAGATGGGAACATGGATAGAGCTGAGCTTCGAGCAATGACCATCCACCCCGTGTAAACAGGGTACAATGTCATTTAGGAAAAGGTTGAATAAATACGGGACTAAGATGCAACCCTGTTTTACCCCTTTGTTGGCAATGATTTTGGAGGTTAGCCTGCCTGATTGGGAGCATCTCACCTGGCAGCATGTGGATGTGTGTAGTTGTCTGATGAGAAAGGGTAACCTTTCATCAGTGTTCAATTTGGACAGTTTGTTCCAGAGCAGCTCCTTCAGGATTGAATCAAAGGCTCCTTTTAGGTCCAGAAACGCTGTATAAAGTTTTCGATTAGGAGCACTAGAGTATTTATTCACTAGGTGGGAAAATATGACACAATGATCCACAGTGGTTTTGCCATGGCAAAGGCCCACCTGCTCAGGACCTGGTAATACCAATTGGGAAATCTACTGGGTAAGCTTTCCCAGAAAATGTTTAGCATGTAGCTTCCCCACTATGGAGAGTAGGCTTATTGGTCTTTAGCTGGATTCTTATGTGCACTCTCCCTTGTTGGATATTGGAACGACAGAGGAAATCAGTTCATCCCAGCTGCAGTAAAGGTCTTTAATGCCAAAGGTAGCCCCAAAACTCCTGTATGGCATTCCGTCATGGATTGGTGCAGTTAACCAATCATTGGAACACATCCAATCCAAATTTTTGTGCAAAATCCTGGGGCTTCCAAATTGTGTGCCATACGCAGCTCTCTGTCTAGAAACTGGACAAAGTCTTCTGGAAACCAAAGCGTGGCTCGCCACAATAAAATTCTGGCTCCACCTACATTTCATGTCTGATCCGTCATCTTTTACTTTTCACATGATGGCAGAATCCTACTACTCCAAATGCTTAGCTTGCACTGAGAGCAAAATCAGAACCTGTGGCCCTATCACTCGAGTCACTGCTTATGCTCCCACAATTGGAAGCATTCCAGACAATCAAGTGCAGAATCCTAGAGATTGAATTCCAAACCCTTAGCAGCACAGCAAATAAAACCTGTTTCCCATTGGAGCTGGGAATTCCACTCTTGTTTGGCCAGGACACTTCATATGTACACCAGCTTTACAATCCCCACGTATGCAGAGCTATTTTACTCGCAAGATTTAACATCTTACCGTCTGCAATTTTGCAAGGTAGATTTTTGAAAATCCCATACTCTGAAAGATATGCCCTTGTGGCACAAAACAAGTCAAATCCATCACACACATTTTATTTTATTGCCCATTTTATGCAAAAATATTTGATAAGTATTTGGCCCCCTTATTGAAGGAGGGGGTTTATTGCACTGACTCTTCCAGGGTGTCTTATCTGCTGAACAATTGTAGTAATGACGTTGTGGAGAATGTGGCAAGATTTGAGTGACGACATGAAATTACATCACCATAGGTCCTAAGAGCCATTTTCGTACCTCATGATGTCTGGACAGTTTTATCCTAAAGTATCTACTACTATGTTTTGTCAACTGTGTTGTGTTCTGATCCATTTATACGATGCACTTTTTCTATGCCGATAAAGGAGATTGATTGATTGATACTCTGTCGGTTCACAACTTCCAGCTTCCCATGACTGATTATCAAAATGACCGCATCTTTTTCTGTAGTACTTGGAACTTCTGCTGTTAGATGGACTACAGTCACACCATAATGAATTATGCCACAGCCAAACCCTCCAACATTTCTCCAGTGAAAATAGGGACATCCTAAGGAAAAGCGGGACATTCTGGGATCGGATCAGAAACTGGGACAGCTTCTCTAAATCAGGGATGTCCCTGGAAAATAGGGACACCTGGAGGATCTGGTAATGCCTATGGAAAATCATATCTTCAATCTTATGATCCATGCAACATAGAAAGAGAAGAAGGCCAATCACATAAATGGAACCTACATATGTCAGCTCAGATTGATGCTGGAGATTCTATCTGGATGGCATTAAACTGAAAGTTCATTTTCAGGGTCCATTGTGAACTGAACATGTTTCTCCCAATCCTGGATTGAGAAAGTACCACTTAGTATTGAAAATAATTATTGCAGAAAAATTTTGACATATTTCTTGCATTTGCAAACGCCACAATCCAGCATGAAACTTGATTACGTAAAACCTCCAACCAATCAGGGTTCTGCTGTGCTCAGGACTGGATTTAAAGCTGTTTAGTCCTCCTGAAAACCCTGGAAGATTTTGCTGCATAGTTTTAATTTCATGACAAAACCTGAAGTCATGCTCTGAACCTCTTAAGAAAATGTATTTAAAGTTTCGCCATGGATGGTTTGCATTTCCATTTGCAAATCCATTCACTTGTGCTTTGGTACCACTCATCAAATCATTTGTTTCACTTGCAGTTCCTTTGGGTGATTTTGGATGTACATTTCCCACATTAGAAGCCATGGATACATCAAGCATTGTGTCATGGATGCAAATGCCCTGGTGAAATGTTTATGTCTGGTAAATTTTACTAGCATGCAAATATATCCCACCACCAGGGAGCCAGTGCCTAGCTCTACATATACAAAACAGCTGTGTGCAAATGGCCTTTTAAAATTATCCACACACTAATTTTGGCTGAGAAATTGGGGGGGGGCACTTGATTGAATTTCTTCAGTGGGAGAAGAAACTCTCCAACACTTACCCAGGGCTGGGGCTCACCTTTAACAATGGCAGTAGCATGGATTCTTTCTTTTCCTCTTGAAGATTTCCCCACAACTACTCTTGCATGTAACAGCAGCAGAATCTGTGTTGGCAGCCTGACCCCCTATTTTGCATTCTTGTCATTCTTAAGCATCCTCCCTGGTGCACCCCCTATATCTGTCGAAGGTTTCCCCAACCCCAGGGCCAGATCAAGACCTTTTAAAGGCCCAAAGCACTTAGAATACACCTAATTCTAAATACAAAGAGTAATAAACCATAAAATAAAATTTTATTTTTCAAAATGAAACAAAACCTACAGTAAGATGGAAAATAATGTTTATTTTTGTAATATAATAATAATTAATAATAATAATAATAATAATAATAATAATAATTTATTTGTACACCACCCATCTGACCGGGTTGCCCCAGCTGCTCTGGGCAGCTTCTAGCAATATATAACATTATATTTATATTTGAATTTTTTTCTTCTACTTTTTCTAATTGCAAAGTCTTTGATGAGATCTTCAAAACTAATCTTCTGTAACGCATCTGCTTCTATACATAGTAGAGATAAGGCATCCTGCCTGTCTTGTTGCATAGTTGTTTGTTGGGATTTAAAATATATTTCAACTGAGAAAACGAATGAACAATTTGTGACCATTAATGTTAAAAATGCAGCAATGGAAAATTTCTGTGGTGCCCCCCCTTCCCTTGATACCATAAGCATGTGCTTATTTTGCTTAATTGTTAGATCTGGAGAAGATCTGGAGATGGAGCAGGGTACGCACAGGGGGAGAAGAGGGGAGGAAGACTCATTGCGCAAGCAGCAATCCTCACACTGATGGGACGTGTGAGATGGATACTGCCCCAAGTCAATAAACAAATAAATAAACGTAAAAAAATATTATCCATACATATGCGTTCCCATTGTTTACACAGTACTTCATAGCCAAATAGAATATTCACAGAAGGTCCCTAAAATGCATAATAGTATCAAACTATTTTCTACTGTTGTGGCAACTGCACATCTGAATCTGCCATTAGGTACCTTCTCTTTCAGTATATCGGAGTTCAAGAGCTCAGCTTCAGTCACAGAAGGATGCATAATTTATGACAACTGATTTCTTCCTACTTCTAGAAAGAAGGTAGAAATGTGAATACGCTTGTATGAATGTTTGATGCTGAAATGGGAAAATGAGGAAAGTAGAAAACTTTTTTCCCGAGTTCTTTTTAATTTTTTTTTAAACCTCTTGGCAGCACTTTCTGCAATTAAATAGCTCCACGGGGATGCCATATGTTGCCAATAGTTTTACACTTCTCAGTAGTGGGAGGCTGGAACTCTTTCCAATAGACATGATAGGATCCCATTACAAAATTCTTCTCTAACAGAAACAGCTAAATGTTCTATCAAGGAACTAAATTAAAAATAGACTTGCTGGAATGGTTATCTCCCTGAAAGAATGCACTTGGCATGCTGAGTAACATGGTACATCTGGTGGGCACATCACTTGAATCTGTCTCCCGCATTTACTTGAGAATGGCACAAAGCACCAATATACGGCCACAGGCTCTGCTTGGGGCTCAGCCTTAATTCCCCCCTGTCTGTGGTCCTGCATCTTTATTGGGTGGGTGGGGAGCTCTTGGTGATGCTGCTAATAAATGAAATAATGAACAGGAGACAGGAGTTTTACCTGTGAAAATGGTTATTTTCACATTAATCATGTTTAAAGAAGCAACATGGAAGAAAAGAATTGGCTTGCTGGATCAGATGAAGATCCATTTAGTCCAGTGATGGGGAATTTGTAGCCATCCAGTTCATGTTGAAGTGTGGCTTCCATCATCCCTTAATATTGACCTTTCTGGCTGGGGCTGATGAGACAACTCCAACCCAGCAACCCCATCCCTGATTTAGTACAATATTCTGCTTCCCATGCTGCAGTGGTGTTGCATCCTTTATTGGCACCTGGGGCGAGTGCATGCACACATCACCAGGCAAAACCCTACACACCAGCCGAACCTTTGCCACCACCAGGCGGGCATGGGGCACAGAGGGTTCACAGGGCTGCACTGCACGCCCGCACGCCCATGCAGCAGGGAGCCTGGCCAGCTGATGCAGCACTTGGCGAGGGGGCCAGGGGCACGGTGGCAAGGCTGGGCCCCAGGGATCCCCAGTGGCGGACAGAGCAAGGGTCCCTGCATGAGGGCGCCTGGCTAGCGCCCTCTCAAAGCCATGCGCCTGGGGCTATGGCCCCTGGCGCCCTCCTCACGCTACGCCCCTGCCATGCTGGCCAACCAGGTGTCACTGGGGAGTTCAGAAACAGGGCATAATATCAGTAGACGTTCCCAGATGCTTACCTCCCCCATTTCACACTGTCCTGAACCACAGCCACAGCTCCTCCTTTCTGTTTACAAAACCAATAATGCCAGCTGTAGGAACTGTGATGTTTTTATGGTTGCACATTACATGATTCTATCAGCAAACATCCAGTCAGGGATCCTACAGTGAAGGGGTTGACATCACAGCACTTTGCCAATAAAATATAGATGACTGAGAGCAAACCAGAGTAATGCAAATGAATATGTGAATATCTTCACAAAGGAACACTGAGCAGTTGCATTTTTGACATTGACAAAAGATGTTTGTAACAAACTCTTGAGTATTGTAGTGTCAGCTCAGCCTTAGTCCAAACTAAGACGACTGCAAATTTTGCGTACTGCTTGTATATCTTACCCACCTCAGCATATCTTGTTAGACATGCACAGTAATATAGAAGAGATAAAAACACTTCATAAAGGTCAATGTGGCCCTGAGGATAAAAGTGTTAAAAGAATATGAATTTTTCTAATAGATGGTTATTGGTTTGTGGATTTCATTTTTCAAATACCTTAATTGCTTATGCAGGCAAATATGGGTAAGAAACCCTTCTGTTGGGAGTAGAGATTATTTTCCAGGATGGAGCCTTCCAGTTCAGGGGACAGACTATCTGTGTCTTGTGGGATGGAGTGGGAATGGTCTGGAGGTTCATGAAGAGGTTCTTTTTCTAAATTAACTTGGGTCTCAGAAGACATTATATTGATGGGAAAAGCTGGGAAGACAGTGATAGGAACCTCCTGTACAGAGCTCCACAGTGACCTTCTTTGAAAGAAGGATGTAATAGAAATTTTATAAACGTGAAGGAATACACTTAGTAAAAGTTCAAGATCAGTAGTGGGGACAGGCTTGTTTGTTTTTGAAGATATTGGTTTGGATCCAAACAAAGCATAACCTGCTCACAGAAGGGCTTCTTCTGACTTTGTAGAAGAATGTTGCAGGTGAAAAGTGATTCCAAAGCTAGAGGTGTTCCTCCATTTGTGAATGACTTTTCCCAGACTCAGACTCAAGACCTTTAATGGCCCTCTAGAGTTTATACACAGGAGGCAAATGTTTTCTTTGTTTATGGTTTAATTTACTGTGATGGAATTTTGGATAAACTGTGGCACTCAACTGCAACAAGTCCTCTGCTAGCACGATTTCATGGAATAGCGCTGCTGCATTTTCTCATTCCCTTCCTGGATCTTTGGATCCAAGTCAAAGTCTTTGATCTCATACTCAAGGCAGGAACCAATCTCCTTTATAGGTAGCATTCTGTCTGAATGTCTTATTGGCCTTTAAGGGCTAAAACGAATAACAACCAATCAAGGCATCGATGGGAGACACCATGTGCTGAATCTGATGAGTATGGAACTTCTGGCTGCTGTGGAATGTGGATGCTCACATCCATCTAGGTTTCTGTGACTCTTTCAGCCATGAAGATTACAGAGTGGTGTGGAGGGTAATGCATTTTGACAAGTGGAACAAATACATTTATCTAATCATGAGTTGTAAACTAGGTGATAATTTAATGAACTAAAATAACAGATAAATAAGTTATAGATGACCATTAAAAACAAGGTGAAGCATAGAGACCAACGCTGTTATAACTGCATAAAAAATGTCAGAGCTGCCGATATGTCATAATCATGCTTCTAACAGCCAATGAAAGTGTGGGTTGCAATTGCCTTCATTTTTTGGTTGGGAGGGAATATTTCATTGGCCCTCACTGTGAGGCGCACGGGCACCATCATAATGTTACTACCAATGGCTTTGTCCTTGCTAACCAATCATGGAGCTCAGAAATGTTCTGCTATTTGCATACCTGGCAGTATATAAGCCAATAGGTTGGGCGGAGCCCCAGGCACTTACAGTAGAGGAGGCACCTAGAGTGGCAACAGACTGGAGTCATGCCTTCTGCATACAGAGGGAAGAAAAGAATTCCGCTTCCGAAAAGAAAGCAGCTCAAGGGTAGGAAGCCTCGGCCTGTAAAGAAGACGTGCCATTTCAGACGTGGAGCGCAGGCAAAGCCAAAGCCGGTCAAGAAGGTTGGAAAAAGGAAGCCGAACTCCCCCGCCCTGAATGATTCCAAGACCCTGCAACAACTTCGAAAGGACAACATGTACATGACCACCAAGGCCAAAGGGATAATGATTTCTTTTGTAAAGAACCTCTACAAATGGGTCTCCATTGAAGCCGAGCGCCTGAGGAGGGAGAAGAATCGCCCCAGCATTGGCTTCATCGAAATGCGGACAGCCCTGAGGAGTGTTATGCCAGGGAAATGTAATAAATGCAGAGGAAGCACCCCAAAAGGTGCGGGCCCTCGCTTTCTGAAGGCCTCCTAAAGAAAAAACCCTCCCCTTCACCCTGGGGTGAGGAAGAACTAATAAAAAGGGAGAAGGGAGAGGAATATATCAGAAGCACCCCAAACCCCCAAACCCCCATCTTATATTGCCAAGAAAATATAACCCTCATAATATGGCAGTTCTTCAACAATGGGATGGAGTTGGAAGGAGGAAAGTTGGATGAACTAGTGGAGCTCAGGTTAAATATAAAACTGAACCACTGCATTGCAGCAAACTTCACAAGCCCTTGCCAAACATTCCACCACCATCCTTTGGCCCGAGCAAGTGGGAGAACTTCCATAATGGGTAAAGACAGACAAGCATGTTATACGTAAGCGAGAGAGTGAGAGAGAGAATTGTCTATGAATCAAAGATCATAACATGCAGAACGGACAGGAGCTAATGCATTCTTTTGTATTAGAGATGTGAGAGATTTCCCATCCTTTAAAACTGAAGAATTGTATTGTGAGTTGTTATTCTGAGGGCATTATAATAAAAAGTGGATTTTTGAATATTTTGGGTCTTGTGTTTTTCCAGTATTTTTGAGATAAGGGGAGGTTAGTGTTTAATGAGGTAACATTGTTATTAGTAGGAAGAGTCTGAATCTGTAATTTTTGGGTGCCAATGGAACAGTCTGCTTTTGCAGAATATCTTGAGCTGCTCTATTGTGTAGTAATGTAATGCCTGTTGCTTTATGAATTGCTTATAGCATTTAGATCTAAAAAGAAAATGAAAAAAGCCTCTCTCCTGCATTTTGGACCTCCGTAAGTTAATCTTCTAATTGCTATGACCCTGTCAAGATGAGATCATCTGATTTCCTCAGTATGTTCAGGTAAGAATAATTCCACATTTCTGGTACCACTCTGTGCAATCCAGATCCATTAGACTTGCCATTGACTTTAACAAGATGTGGACTGCATGCAAAATGTGTCATCCAAAGCAACGGTGACCGTTGCAGTTTGAAATGTTTCAAGCTGCCCTTTAACTTTCATTTTGATGATTGGTTGACAATGCAATCCTATACATCTCTACTAAGAGGCGCATTCCACTGAGTTCAGTTAGACTTACTCGCAGGTAAGTGGGATGTGAAAAACAAAGTGTAGTTTCTCAGCTCACATATTTTGAATGTGAAACATCATTGATCTTGAAATTTAAATTAGCTTTCTCTGGGAGATCAAATTTTAATAGCTTTAACAGCAACGATACATATGTGAATAAAGTTTACTTGTGTTTCACCTTTTTCCGTCCTCATTTAATACTGTTATTCTTTCATCTATTTGATACCAAGGTGGGATAAAATGTTAAAATAATAATAATAATAATAATAATAATAATAATAATAATAAGTAGTAGTAGTAGTAGTAGTAGTAGTAGTGTTTTAAAATTACACATACAGACTTCTCCACAATAATGTGAAATGTAACCTTTACCCATGTTGAGGGTATGAAGACATACTTGAACTTGCTGAAGCTAAGTAGATCTGGGTCAATGGGAGACCATATTGGAACCCTGTGTTGCTGCCTTAGGCTTCCTGGAGAAATGTTGGCTGCAGGGGTTGTGAGTTATAGCTGGGATCAAAGGATCAAAGGCACAGAATAGTTTATGTATTCCGAAGAACAAATGGAACTTGCAATGAAATGTTGCAGTAGTGGCTGGCAGTGTAGCATGGATAGGACTGTGTTGCTTTTTGGTTACGGAGACTGAGAAGGGAAGCTGGGTGTGGTGCAGGAGCAGCGTTAGGAAGCCAACTTGGCAATGTAGGCTGGCTGCTACAGGGAGCTTCTGTTCATGGCTTCAGCCAATCAGCCATTGACCATGCTCCCCTCTCCTACAAAACATTCCCCCTCACTTTTCCACCCCAACCCCCAATGGCCACGGCCACTGAATACACACAGTTTTCGTTGCATTGTTTTTTGGGGTCCCTTGGGATTTGCTCTAAAGATTTTAGTACTTTGACAAACCTTGGGGTCTCTCAGCGTCTGCCGATTCCACCCTCTTGAGTAGGGGCAAAGCTGTTTTGGCTACATAAGCGATGGCACTCACCCGCTGAACTTCAGAAATATAAAGAAAATTAAATTCTGCAAAGCAAAAAGGAAAGCTTGTGACTTCTTAGCTATAAGACTCAGAAACCTTCCTTCCAGGAGGAGATAAAACTATTGGTCCATACAGCCACAGACAGCATTCTGACCTAACAATAGCAGCTGCCCTGTACTGTAGAAAGGCAGGTGTTTGCCTTTCCTATATTCCCAGACTACACTAACCAGATCCTTTCCTGCACCATAAAAAAGAAGGGAGCAAAGGGGAGGGGAGAAGCATATTTTTTTTAAAAAGTCTGATTCAACAGTATTGCTTTGGCTCAAGGGGTATGAGACTTGACATTAGAGAGCAAAGGGGAGGGGGAGTTCCATTAAGCACTATGTACTTAATCCTAGAGTTTATAGAGTTCACCTAAAAATATCCAGGTTGTGAAACAAGATAGAGTATAACACATAAACACTGTGGTTCTATTGTACTTGGGGAAGGGGGTCTGAGGATAATAGAGATTCTTGGCCTAATCAGATAAGATAAGCAATGGGAGGAAACCAGTGGGATGGAGGCTCTTTTGCGGCTTAGTGTAACAGGATGAGGCCCTTTGCTACATATCCCCGGGGATTTGGGACAGATGAGACTAGCTCTTGCACCTCATAACTCTTATCCCTAGATCAGGATGCAAACCAAGGCTCCAAATGGTGCCAGAACACAAATCGCGACCGCCATCTGCACTGGTTGTGTGCAGTGCAGGGTTTCCCAGAAGCTGCTGACATCATGTGGCTAGAAAAAAGGTGTAGCAGTGAAAAAGTGGGGCTACCAAAGCCTTCTTTGTTTCTTGTCCTATGAAACTTTGAATATGCCTATTGTGTATTAATCTTATATGTTCCTCCAAGGAGGTTTAACTACAATACATGTATGCTATCTGGTGCTAACTGTACCTCAATCATTTAAGGTTGGTTATTCAAAGAGATAAGCCTTATTATGTTGTGAACTGCCCTGAGATCTATGGGTATAGGACAGTATACAAATTTAATAAATTATATATTTGTAATATTAATAATATTAATAATATTAATTAATAATATTAATAATAATATTCATATATACCAATGAAGGGAGGGAAATGGGCAAATCTGCCATTTTTTGTTTCTCTCCATCTCTCATTTTCCCACTCTTCAGTTCAGTTCCACGCCTTTCTGCATCAATTTGCAATTTCTTTTTAAAGTCCTCATGGAAATTCAACAGCATAGTGCAAATTTCTTCTAATAAACACATTTTAGGATTTGGTTTTGCCCTTATATACATATTTTTACAAATTGGTTTTGCCTAATATATTCATTTTTTTGTATATTTTCATCAATATATGCATTTTTTTAAAAACAATATTTACAATATGCATTTTTGTGACACGTTATTTGGCCAGAGAATAGCATTGCAAGGAGCCCAGGACAGTAAACAAGTGATTAAAAAAATAAAATAATCTTTTAAAATCTTAAAAATAATTCCAATGCAGATGCAGACTGGGAAAGATCTCAACTTAAAAGGTTTTTTGAAAGGGGAAAGTTTTCTGTGGGCACCAAAAAGACAGCAGAGATGCTGCTTGTCTAATATTCAAGGGAAGACAATTTTAAAACACAGGGCGCCACAATGCTAAAGGCCCAATTTCTATAATGTACAGAAGCAACCTTCTGATAAGATGTTATCTGCAGAGCACAGTGATCAATTTGGGTATATAAGTGGTGAGAAGATATTTCAGGAATCCTGGCACCAAACTGTATAAAGTTTTAAACACTCAAACCAGCACAGCAAACTTAGCCTGGTAGGCTAATAATATCCTGTGCCAGGAAGCAGTCGAGCCACCACTTCTTGCATGGACCAACATCATGGGAAGCCCCATATTGAGTGCACGGCAGTAACCAAGCCTGGAGGCCAGCAGCACATGGATGACAGTTCCAGTCCACTCTGCTCACCACAGCACTTAGGATCTGAAAGGCACTCAAACTGCCTTTGATACCATTTGAAGCTCAGACTGGGAGCTAGCATAACCCTGCATTGGCCTCAACCTGTAGTATGTGGTGCATAGGATTCTTTGCAGATGCTCATGTTGACTTAAATGTTCCAATAGTCCTCCAGCATTGTCTGGTCTCGTTCACACATGCCCATCAAGTGCAAATGAACACATTGTTGCAGGTGCAATGTTTTCCAGTGGGTCACACATTCACCCGCCAGTCATTAAATGCATCCCAAACAAATGTACAGAAAATCAAATGATGTTTGTTGATTGATGAACCAGCCCACTGGGAGTGCATTCCCCTGAGCACATTCTCCCTATGTATTTGGTCTTGAAACTAGCTCACTCCCACGGTCATGTCATTTTTGAAACGAGGTGGTACCACAGGTAGCTGTTACATGCCATTACTGTTGACAGTGGGTTTTATCATTTTTATGTGAGAGAGATTAACTTACCAGCTTTTCCTCTTTACAAAAAAATACTTTGGGCTGTGGAAAAACAAAGTGAAGGGTGAGATGGGTTTCCATAATCCAACAGGTAAATGCTGCACCCAGCATCTGTTTATAGATATGGACGCGATATAGCAGCATGTAGCTGTCGCAGTGATTTTCGGTGGTTTTGTTATGTGTGGTCTGGAACTTCACAAGGGAATGAATCCATTCATCTTGGAATAAGAGGGAGGAAGGGGGTGGGGTGGGGAGACGCCACAACCAGGCAAAAAGGACCAAAAGGCCAGATGAATCCTACTGCCACAAAATAGTTCAATAGTTTTTATTCTTTTGTATCAGACACAAAAGTACTGCCCTGAGTACTTGTCATCATTAAAGATCTTTACAAAGGGAAGTCTATAGTGTACTGAAGGTTTGATGGGGGGCAGGAAACACGTTTCCTGCATTTGAGGTAGACTTTACCGTGGTAACATCTTTTGGTGAAAAGGGAAGGTTCTGTTAGTGAGGGGAGTGATGAGGAAGGAAGAGTCTATCTGAGCAAGGAAGAGTCTATCTGCTGTGTGGCCGCTGCCAATGTACATTTGTTCAACTTTGTGAGACAATTGCTAACCAGGGGTTGGGGAAGAAATTTGATCCAGTTTGCATTTAAAAGAGAACCTACCTAATTTGCACTTTCCTAAATAATGTGTACTGCACTTTCTCTAAATCGTGCAGTGCAATCATTCAGCCAAATAATTCGTACAAAAATATTTACACTAGGGTAAAGCGTGCTTTAAAAAGGAATGTGTTAATGAAAATAACACACAAAAATGCATTTTACCAAGGAAAATTGACTTACCAAAAAATGTGCATATTGGACAAAATTGGAAATAAAAATGTGTATATTAGGAGAAATTCACATTAAAAGGATGATGAATTTTCACGAGGGTTTTAAAAAATTAAACTGATGTGGAAATGTGGAGAACTGAACTTAAGATTGGAAAAATGAGATGCAGAGAAACTAAAATTGACAGATTTGCCCATCCCTGTTGCTAACATAAAAAAAGACGGCAACAATGGCGGAAAACCCCTTACTCCAAACACTTTGTATTTCGGCAAATGCTGTTTCACAAACAGTGTCAGGTTGAGAATAGATCCATGCAGAATTCAGTCCGTGGCTCAGCATTTGTGCTAGTTTTAACCAGCACTAGAAGGAGAAGACTGTGGCCTGGATCAGATATCACTTTGAACCATGTTTAAGGTTAACAATAGTTTAAAGGTGAATGTGCAGCATGCCAATGTGAGGGGCAAAAATTGTGGCTAGGTCACTTCCCCACTCCTTCTGTTGCTGTGCCACTGGGAGCTAAGCCATTGTTTGGTTTAGCATTACATCCAAGCCAGGGCTCATGGTTTGCCTCTCTCCAAACAAGCTGTGAGCATGTTCTTGGCTTAATGCTCCTTGGTTGCTTTCTTCACTGGAGGTGAAGCAAAACTGCTGTGTGTACCTGTGCACCACCACACTGCATGCTTGCCTTTCAACCATAGTTATGCTTAATGATTTCCAATCCTTGAACCTATCTATCTCAGTTGTGATCATAACAAAGGCAAACATGAAGACCTTGGGCCAGCTTTTCTTAAGACTTCTGCTTGGTAGTCATAACTTTAATGTATATATATATATTTATTTATTCCATGTGCCTAAAATACAATGACACACCTCCTTCTCCCTCCCTTCTTTATATATTTCCTCCCTTTTTCGTAAATGTTCTTTTACTGGTACTGGTTCTTTTGCTCATTCTTCCGTATTTGTGAGTTGCTAAAAATAAATAAATCACAATTTTTAAAAATGTGTTAGCATCACTCCACGGTTCACTACAGGCAAGCAACACAAGCCTGCATCTTTCCCTAAGACTGCTTTTTACCACGACTACATTTTGGAGAACTGGTCACCTTTTCAATCGACAACAAACTACTGCAGCTGGTAGACAATTTGGATGAGGATAAAGGGGAAAGTGGTTACATGAAAGAATAAGGGGGAGAAGAATCACTTGCAGGTAGTTTGGCTTGGACTGGGTGCACACAGATGTCTCCTGTCTTGCTACCATACAGATCTGTATCATTCTCATCTTTCCTGAATAAGCATCCCATTACTCTTTAGGCAGCCAATGCTACAGGCAGGCAGTGACTTAATTCAGTCATTCCTATATGACTGCTCTCTGTTATCCATTTGGTTTGCATTATGATTTTTTTCCTGGTTTAACCATGACTGATATGCAGGGGG
This sequence comes from Podarcis raffonei, assembly GCF_027172205.1. Lineage (NCBI taxonomy): Eukaryota > Metazoa > Chordata > Lepidosauria > Squamata > Lacertidae > Podarcis > Podarcis raffonei. The sequence goes on from NC_070607.1 coordinate 70,013,990, forward strand.
TGTAAATTACTCTGCAGAATTTGTACCTTACCTAACTATAGGTATGATACACACACATAGGTGTACACACACCATACAAGAAAGCAACTTGGTCTTAACCAAATCCTCAAAGAAGTTTGGGTTTGAAGTATTTGCACCTCATTTGTCTGTTAAATGCCCCGTGAGAAATTCTTTATATCCTATTTGGTTTGGTTTGATCTTTATAGGATTCACTATTACTGTGCATCATCATGTATGTATGAAAGTGTCAAGAGAGTATAGATTACAGTTCTTATTAAATTCACCTACAGGCACTAGTCTGGATTCTCCCGATTGCTCAAAACCCAATCTATTCAAGCAATATAAAATAAGACAGGCTGTGACAAATTTATAAGCTACTTGCCACTTCCTTATCCCAGTGCAACCACAAATTCAGGTCATTAGTGTATGTTGAACATGCTGAAAATATGTTGCTTCCCCTCCTATTCTCTTTGATCACTCTGGGGCAAGATCATGTGTCTGTATGCAGTGCCAATGGACTACTTTCCTTTTTATGTGCCGTTTTGAGGAGGCCAGTATTTTCCATGTACTCATAGCAGATTTTAGCCAGGGGTGGGGAATGAGATAAACACACTCTCCAAGGAACAATGGTAATGAGCCTAATGAGAGGCGGGCAATAAGGTTACCTGCACCAGGGGCAGCTGGGACAGGGGTTAGTGCATTTCCCCCCACATAATAACTGTGATATATTTAAAGTTATTAACAGGTAAAATTATGCAATATTTTCTTTTCGTTTTGAAAAAATAGGACATGTTTTCTAGGTGGTGGGTGAAACAGAGCAATGACTATACTCAGTAGCTATACACATTCATAAATGAAGTGTCCTGATATTCATCAGTACAGGGTTAACTTTTGCTTTATATTACATAAAAAGGTAAAGGTAAAGGACTCCTGACAGTTAAGTCCAGTCGCAGACCACTCTGGGACTGCGGTGCTCATCTCGCTTTACAGGCTGAGGGAGCCGGTGTTTGTCTGCAGGCAGTTTTTCCGGGTCATGTGACCAGCATGACTAAGCCACTTCTGGCGCAACGGAACACCAAAACCAGAGCAGCGCACAGAAACGCCATTTACCTTCCCACCAGAGCTGTACCTATTTATCTACTTGCACTGGTGTGCTTTCCAACTGCTAGGTTGGCAGGAACTGGGGCAGAGCAACGGGAACTCACCCCGTCCCGGGGATTCAAACCGCCAACCTTGCAATTGGCAAGCCCAAGAGGCTCAGTGGTTTAGACCACAGCACCACCCATGTCCCATCTTATATAAGTATATTATTATTATTCATTTTATTTCTATACTGCTTTTACATTTTTAAGGAAAAATCTCAAAATGGTCTACAACACATTAAAACATCAAATAAAACAAGCCAGAATAAAACATTGCTGGAGAAAGTCAAATACAAAGTATACATTCAAAGCAACATAATTAACAGGAAACTAAAATATTACCTTAAAGATTTTTAAATAAAACATTGCAAAGGAGGTCAACTACAAAATGTTCATTCAACACAAGAAATTATCTTAAACATTTCAAAAGAAAACATTACCAACGGAAGTCAAACATAAAGTGCACATTTAAAACAGCATATTCCCACAGAAAAGATGTTTCTTTGGAATTTCTGTGATACTGAGGCCCAAGGGTGGAGAGTATGGCCTCAAACATGAAAAGACTGGTTACAGTACTGACTCAGATATAGGGGTACTCAGGAAGCCAAAACTGGTCCAGGCAGGATGTGAGACAGGGGGAAGTGTTCTATTTACACAAGGCCCAATGACTGGTCAGCAGCATTGTCCAAGCCTATTCCAATCCTGATCTCCCATACCAGGGAGTGCACTCTTTTCCAGCCCCCTTCTTTACACTCACCTAAAAATGGGGAAGAAATTCAATTCATTTTGCATTTAAAGACAAATCTGCCTACACTGCTGTTCCTGATACAATATGCAAATCAAAATATAGCCATATTTTCAAATTTGCACTTCTTTGAATTTTGAAATTTGTTTAACAAGGGATGGAATGGTATGTCACTTTCCCTTTTTTGGGTTTCTCATTTTTCCAGCCTTAAGTTCAGTGTCTTTTGCAATATTCAAAACAGAAATGTTCATAGAAGCAATACATCAGGACAGTGGTAAAGTCAGATTGAAACATAAGGCAAGTGTGTCTGATGGCACTGGCACCATGAGAATAAATTATTATGTTCCATGGAGTGTTTATTTGTTAAAGCAATTCCACGTTTGTTTGTTAGTTAGGCTGATGCCTTAATATTATGCATTAATAGACTCACTTTTTCAGCAGCTGATGATTGTGGTTCTAGAAAATTTATTGTTACTATAAAATGAGTCTCTCACTTTCCCTCTGCCTCTCTCTCCTGCTAATTGACAAAGAGGCCCAGTAATTAAAGTACAATAAAAGTTTTCCAGTAATTAGTTTCTGTTGTTTGGTTACAGGCCATCAATTGTTCTTTAATAATACTGATTGTTAACATTCAGTAGTCAGAAGTCTCTCAAAGGATTCTGGGGCACAGCCACTTACAAACACTACACATTCCATTCCCATGAGGGCATTTTGCATTCAGAAGGAAGTTAACCCTCTCCTAGTGTACAATGCTGGTATGATAGCTTTCTGTTTCTGGATAAAACAGCTGAACTAATGACTGCAGGCATGTAGCTACGGCAATTTGGACTGCATTTGCAGGATGCGGTACTCAGTTTTTACTCCAGTTCTTTGGTGCTAGGCTGGAAGTGTGGAAAGTTTTGATACTTGGATTACTTTGTCCCTGCAAAAACAGATAAAAATAACAGTAATTATATAATTATCATTATGACTGAAGAAGCACATGAAACAAACTAGACAATGAGACTTTTCATCATACAATGTATCCTTCAAATCCCTTTTCAGTTCCTTCTTTCGATCTAGTTGGAAAATCTCCAACTTAAAACAAACAAATAAACTTATGCCTCCTTTGTTGGCTACATTTCAGCTTCACATTTCAAACTATTTTTCCACTGCCCAAGCAAGCAGGTGATGTGTGTAGCTCCAGATTAGCTAGTAGCCACCAGCCCTAAGAGGCCCTCAATGTTAATTGAAGCAAGCATTTTTCTAACCACCAACGCATATTGGCCTAGAAATTGTATTTCTGTGTGTTATATGATTAGACTGGGGATGTTTACTGGAAAGTGATTAATAAAGGAAGTAAATAAATATTATAGATGCATCTTTAGCTATTAAGCTAAACAAAAGTCTAGAGGAAATATAAAAAAGATACCACAATGTTATGTTTAAAATTAAACATTGGTGGTATTTCCAGGGAAGTGCGTCATTGTTATGAAATAAATAAATCTGATCCTTACCTAATCCAGTCACTTATAGTACAAAGGCTGCCTTGCAGTTCACCTCGAGTTGAGAGAAATAATTTTCTGCTTAATTTTCAGTAAGGCTTGCTATTTTCAATCCAGCACTATGGATATGTGATTTCTGTTCAGTTGAGCCCTACAGAGCTGTGATGTTTGTGGATGAAGTGGACTCCCTCTGTGTAACTCTTGTGATATAGCAGTATCTAAGCATTGTGGCTCAGTTACAATTTGCAATAACTGAGCCTCAAATCAGCTGGCTTAGCAATTCACCTGTTTCATGAGAAATCCTGACTGGCATAAGTATGACCTCTGGTCTGATTTATTTAAAGCTCTTTCTGTGCAGTGCTGCTCCCTGAGCTGTTTTGAAGGACCTGGTCTTGTTGCCCCAACCCAAATCCTGTATTTGCTTCATTTTTGACACGTGATCTTCCTTTCCTTCCTGATCCTTTATGCTTAAAGATGGCATCAGGGTAAAATACTCGAAAGCTCAGGGAGTAGATAGGGATACTTGAGGCTCAAGGAGTAGATAGGGATACAACAAGGGATGGTGGTCTTGGTCAGCCTTGAAGTCCGTTCTGAGTGTTTTGAGTTCTGTGGTATGGCAGATTTTTAGGAACACTGAATCAGATCATTGGTCCATGTAGTTCAGTGTTATCTATCCAGTCTTGCAGTGGACATTCCCAGCCCAACCTGATGATGTCAGGGATTGAACCTGGGACGTTCTGCATGCAGGTGACACTCTGCATCTAAACTATGGCTTTAAATGGCCATTTAACATAGCACTGCTGTGAAGGCGCTACAGTGGACTTTTAGAACTAACATATGCAACTAACATAGCACTACAACTTTTCTCTTTACTGTGGTTCTGGTAGTAGTAGCTGGCTTTGATGAAGAAGAGTTTTGGCCCAGTTACCAATTGCTCATGAAAAGGGCAGATGTAGTTCTGATTGCACAGGTGAGATCTGTGGTGGCCGGATGAATAGTTGAGGGTAGGTTCTGCTGCAAACCGGAAAGGCCATTTCTAAGGAATGAGTTTTAGGGAAAGTAAGTGTTATTTCAGTTTAGAAGAGTTGCCTAATGCTTTTTTTCTCACATCATATCTAAAACATAGATTGGCCTAGAAACTTCAGATTTGTTTAATGCAAGAGGCCGTGAAGTAATCTAAGGAAGAGGGTGATGTGCAGCTTAGGAATTATTCACATCTGAGTTAGAAATACATGAGTGCGCCAGCAAAAAAAATACCACTTCCGTGCAAGTACATAGAAAATTGTGCTCCAATATGTTGTGGAACACATCTAATTCAGCACAGAGTCATTTCCAACAATGCTAAAATTACAGAGTAACTGAAGCGTACTCATAGAACCATTAGGGACCCCTGACCATTAGGTCCAGTCGTGACCGACTCTGGGGTTGCAGCGCTCATCTCGCTTTATTGGCCGAGTACAGCTTCTGGGTCATGTGGCCAGCATGATAAACCGCTTCTGGCAAACCAGAGCAGCGCACAGAAATGCCGTTTACCTTCCCGCTGGAGCAGTACCTATTTATATACTTGTACTTGGACGTGCTCTCGAACTGCTAGGATGGCAGGAGCTGGGACCGAGCAACGGGAGCTCACCCCATCAAGGGGATTCAAACCGCCGACCTTCTAGTCTGCAAGTCCTAGGCTCTGTGGTTTAACCCACAGTTTCACCCGCGTCCCTCTCAGAACCATAGAATCATATAATTGTAGAGTTGGATGGGATCCCAAGTGTCATCTAGTCCAACCCCCTGCAATGCAAGAATATCAGCTAAAGCAGCCATGACAAATTTCCACATATGGGACTATTTTTGAGGGTTCCCTACCATCCTGAAGTGGTTTGCCTGGTGGGGTGGAACCACCCTCCTAACTTCCCAGCAAAGGGAGGGTGCTGCTTCTGCCTGTCAGAAGGGAGAGGGTGAGGGAGATGGTGGGGAGGCTGTGGCAGTGTGGACACAGTGGCAGGAGTGCTAGACTGGTTCCACTGGAATGACTGCACTGCACTGACCTTCCTAGCACAATAGTAAAGCACATGGTCCCTGATTTGACCCCTGGCATCTTCAATAAAAATAATCTCAGGTAGTATGGCTGCAACAAACCCGTAGCTGAAACTCCAGAGACCTACAGGCAGTCACAGAAGGCTGCATGGGCAAATGGTCTGATTAAATGTGCAAAGGTCAGTGGTAGAGTGGCACACCGAGTACAGAGAGGATGTTGTGCGCAGAGTCAGCGTGCATGGTCACATCTCCCTACGCTGCTGGGGATATGTGTTTGAAGAGAAGACTTGTAGGGCCAGCCCTACCATTTGGCAGTGTGCTGTGGCCACCTCAGGCAACAGATGCCGGGAATCAGGATGTTGGAGAACAAAACTGTATGTTTTGTGGCCTGCCCTGTGCCCACTGTCCTAGCCTGTGAAGAATGTTGTCTTACTCCCAGTACTGAAGTAAGATTCAACTCAATTGACTTCTGTAAGTGGAATGGGAGTGCATGGGATGCCATTTTGCCCTTCGCCTCAGGCAGCAAAATGTCTTAGCCCTGGAGAGGCAGCTGACAGTAGTGGAACGCTTAACTCTTCCCGTTCTGTTTAGGTAAGCTTTTTTATGATAACGCCCTTTGAATTTGATCTATTTGTTTTGAGCTTTGGTTAACTTTTGCTGCTCTTTATTATTCTGCTGATTGTTTTATGGTTTTAGTCTCTTGTTTTTGTTTTTGTCACACCTGAGGGTGTCGTATAGGATGGAAAATGCAAGATATAGATTTTACTGTAAAATTCTAGCAAACCTAAAATGTTACCACAGCAGTTTTTAATATGACTGACAACATCTCAAAATCCAAGAAAGGTTGTTTGTGGGTTAATACTGGGCCTAGAAAGCGAAAATAGCCTTTCATAAATGATGAATGCCAAGTATCAAGGCTAGCAGTAGCTGGCCAATACTTGAAGGTAATCTTTAAATCCTCGACATCAAGTACATTCAAATAAGAGAAATCACTCCTGCCAGATTTATGTGAGCTATGAGCAAATGCCAGACAACCTCTCAAACCAGAGGAAATAATGTGGCCCAGTGTCTTTTATCCTGTCAAGAAAGGACAAGTGAAATGTCTGATAGAGCTCTGTGGAATTTTCAGAAGGAAAATTATGCTAGCCTGTCACAACTATAAAGGTAGCCTGTTTTAGGGCCATGATCCAATTTTCACACATCCTGTGGGTTTATCTTGAGCACCTCCTTGCTGCTGCTGCTGCTGCTAATCATCATCATCATCATTATTAATTATTAATAATAATAATAATAATAATAATAATAATAATAATAATAATAATATTTATACCCCGCCCATGTGGCTGGGTTTCCCCAGCCACTCTGGGGAAACAACTTTGCAAGCACAGGACAATTTGCAGTCATGGTAGATCAGTGCTATGAGAAAGAAAACCAATCACAGAGCTGGAAAGGACCTCAAAGGTCATTAAGGAGCACATGAAGTTGCCATATGTTGATTGCTCAATCCAGCTCAGTATACACAGTGGTGGCAGGTCCCCTTTGGGACTGGCAGGGCAGAAGGTTGAACTACTGATCCCCTGATCTTGGAATCATTTATTTTATTCTGGGGCAGTTTGTCTCTTTTCAGTGCTACACTACAAGTAAGATGCAGTGACTTCTATTTCGCTTATTGTTGGTCTTCAACTGATGGATTGCAACTTTAGCATACAGCTGGTTGCACTTGAGATCTGTGATGGCTATCTTTTAAGAGAGGAAAAGCAGAAAGTAGTGGCAGAGCTTCTACTCTGAATGGAGAAGGTCCCAGATTCAGTCCCCAGCATCCCCGAGCTGGACTGGGAGAAAACCCTATCAAAAATCCTGAAGAGCAGCTGCCAATCAGGGTAGACATTCATCTGCATTGTTCCTATGATCTGTGCTCAGCAAAAGAAACAAAAGGGAATAATTCTGTAGTATACATGGATCCATTGATACAAACCTAATGCAGGGATGAGAAACCTATTACCCCCTAGATCATGGGTAGGCAAACTATGGCCCGGGGGCCAGATCCAGCCCAATTGCCTTCTCAATCTGGCCCATGGACGTTCCAGGAATCAGTGTGTTTTCACATGAGTAGAATGTGTGCTTTTATTTAAAATGCATCTCTGGGTTATTTGTGGGGCATAGGAATTTGTTCACCCCCCCAAAAAAAAATATAGTCCAGCCCCCCCCAGGTCTGAAGGACAGTGGACTGAAAAGGTTTGCTGACCCCCTGGCCTAGATGTTGCTGGACTACAGTCCCCACCACGCTTCACCATTATCTTTGCTGGTTGGGGCTGAGAGGGGTTAGAGTGCAATAAAATCTGGAGGGCCACATGTTTTTGATCCCTGGCCTAAGGCTTTGGAATCTAACCCAAGGACTCACAGGGAAGTAAACTGTTTGGTGTCATGACTGTGAATGTATCTGTGTGCAAAAGGGAGAGATCATCATCTGAAATATTTAAATTTAGAGTTATGCCATTTGCTTTAATGAACTGTATCTATCTAATTTGCACATGACAAGATTACATTCTTGCCGATTACCTTTCCATGTGTCTGGAAAATTTAGTCAGGTCTGTCTATCACCCCTGACTTAAGCAGCGAGAAGCTGTATCAACTGCACCCTCATTTTTCACACTCCTTCTTGATTGACCGTTAGTTGCCTGGCCAAGGCAACCATTTTTGGGCCTGTGGGGAGACTTTTGGCTTGCCCTCATCACTGTTTTCTTGCTTCTCAGATCCATGTTGCTGCCTTATTGGCTGAAAGGTCATGGATCACAGTGGGCATGTTCCCAATTCTCCCCCCCCCCCGGCCCCCACATTCACTGAATATTTGAAAAGGTTTATAGTGAATACCAGATTAAGTATCATGTGTATTGGGGGGGAAGAAATAGAATTGAGATTGCTTAGTGAGTGTTCACACGTATTCAAAACACTATGCATTGTTTCAGACAACCTTTAGTTGCCTCAGAATGGGTGGAGGAGGGCATGCTTTAATGATCTGCATTGTGTTTCTGTGTTTTCCCATGATATAAAAACACACCACATTTATTTTAAATGCCTTTATTACTGTGCTATTACTCAAAATGTCGTTCCAACATTTCCTTAGTTTTTCATGGCAAAGTTAATTTTTTTAAGAACTCTGTCTCACCCTTGAGAATCTGTTATCTTCCTAGATCTCCTTATATCCCAGGGAATTTATCCTTTTATCCTTTCAGAAAGAATGGGATTGATAACATGTTCCCCCCTCAAATGCAGAGCTTGAAACCAGATAAGATTTTTTAAACAACATGGCAAATGACAAGAGGTGTTACCAAAATGTTTCGTATAAGTGGTGGGATTGTTTTATTTTTGTATAATAAATTAATCTTGCACAATCCATCTGCCAAGTGGCTACAAAAAGAAAGCCTTGATGAGTAGCCCCGATTCAGAAAGTGTAACATTATTCCATTGCATTAAAATATTTTAAAGGCCACATTTATGTTTGCATTCTTCTAATGCCTTTCTTCTAGAGCTGTGATCTTTTAAACATGATTACTTGCTTCACATATTATTTTCTCCCCTGATAACATGAAAAGTAATGGCTGTACAATTCTCCTCCTTCCCCCCCTTTTTGGTTTAGTTACAGGCACAAAAAAGCTATTGCTTTCTAACATGAGTCCCAATATTTTTTTAAAAAACAAAATACCCATGTCACCGTATAGATGCAACACGGTAAATGTTTTGTTTCTGATGCCCAGATTATTCAGATATAAGGAATATTAAAATGTAAGGCTCTGTTGAACTTTTTAACTTATCAGATCTCTAGCCTGTTTAGGGAAGTTTTTAATGTTTGATGTTTTGTTGTATTTTTAATATTTTGTTGGAAGCCGTCCAGAGTGGCTGGGGAAACCCAACCAAATGGGCAGGATATTATTATTATTATTATTATTATTACAGTGGTACCTCGAGTTACAAACTCCTCGTGTTACAAAACACTTCGGGTTACAGACTCCACTAACCCAGAAGTAGTACCTTGGGTTAAGAATTTTATCTCAGGATGAGAACAGAAATTGCATGGTGGGAGCAGAGAGGCAGTGGGAGGCCCCATTAGCTAAAGTGGTACCTCAGGTTAAGAATGGTTTCAGGTTAAGAACAGACCTCCAGCAAGAATTAAGTTCGTAACCAGTGGTACCACTATATTATCCCAAACTCTGAAGGCTGGAATGCTACTCCAAGTTTACTATGGAATAAATTCAAGTTTACTATGGAATAAATTCAGGGTGAGAGTTTGGATCATGCCTTTACAATTTTATCCCACACTGTTTCAGCAAAGCATACAGTATTGTTCTCTCTATTCTTTTAATCTGCACAACAACCCTGTGAAGTGAATTAAACAGAGTGATGTCAACTGAGAAAAGGACACCTTATGAGCTTCATGACTGAGTGGAGATTTGGACTCTCATCTCCCTGTGCCTAAATTGGGAAGCCTTACCCAACACTCCATCCATTACATCACACTGACTGTAAATAAATAATTATAGTATTAGAGCTGAGCTAAACTTGCTCAAAAGACATTTTTCTGAGAAAATTTCTGACCTTTTCCCTTTCCCACTCCCTGCTCTAGAATAAAAGCCCACTTTTGTTCAGAATTTCCCACCAGTTTTCCCCACCATTGTTTTGATAATAGTTTTGATAATAGTTGTCTTTCCTTGTCCCCACCACCAGCAACTAAGAAAAATGCTAGATACAATTGTCAGGTGCCTCTGATATGAGACATTGTGAAGACTGCAAAATGGCGGCCGGGGGGGGGGGAGAATAATTGCTTTGGTAGGGGAAGGATTCTTACGGGAGGAGGGAGAAAGAAGCTGTGTTACTGCCACTACTAATGGTAATCTCCAATAAACTTTTGGGAAACGTCTCCTCCCACTGGAGAAATTTGGTGAAATTGTCCCCCCAATTTCTCTGGGTGGAATTCAGTGAAGCTCTAGGTCAAATGTGTAATCACTGCAAGGATTTGTCTATGAATAGCATAATGTTCTCCCCGTCTCCTGTCCCTGTGTTTGAGGGAATCCCTAACCCTCTGGAGAAAATTTGAGGGTGGCACGGGGGGAGGAGAGGGGGGAAAGTCCCATTGACCAAGCAGACATCATCCACCTGCCTAATTATTTAGCTGAATACTACCCTAAGCTGAAAAATAGGGTGGAGAATTTCGAAAGGTCATTTGCTCACAGGTCTTAATTGCATAACTAACCATATTGCCTACACATTTAGAGATGTGAAAGGTAGATTAAGAGTCCACAGCTTTTTTTACCAGAAGATAATGATCCTTGCACTGTAACAAACTAATCAAATGCACTTTTAGAATGAATTCAGTCATGAGAAATGACATTCCTTCTACTATATGTAGGCTTTAATAATTGGTTGTTGAAGATTATTCATTTTTTTAATGAATTGCTTATATTGCAAATTATTCTTGTTATGGCTGGTATTAAGGAACACCTTTGTTAATGCTGATCTTTTTGTGAGACAATCTGGAAAGTCATAAATGTTTTAGGCTTGCTGTAGTGATTTTTTAAAAAATGTTGATTACACTGAGGAAGTAGAAATTTGCACATGAAAATTCAGATTGGACCCTGATTCAGCACTTCTGAGAACAGCCCACTTCAACTGTTTTGGAAGCTGTCCAGTTCAGCTCAGGATCCTGGTCCACTCCAGAAAAAAAGAAGCATTGCCCTTTCCCCTTCACTACAGGAAAACCAAAAAACAATGACTATTTTTCATTTTGACAGAAATGAATGAAATTTGCAGGCATAGTATTCCTTCCAGAGTGAGTGAAGCATGTGAAATTATAGGGGAATAAGTCTAGGCTGTGGTTGTTTTTTGTGCTGGGCACATTTGAAGTTTTACTTTTTAAGTGAATGTCTATAACTTTTTGGGGGGGGGGTTGGCACGCTTGGGTGAAATTTCAAGGCATGGTTGACCCTACCAAATGTCAGAAGGATGGCTGTAATGGTTTTCAAGTGTAGCCTGTACAGTTTCAGAGTAAGTAAAAAAGAAATCACTTAATCTCTCCTATTGTTTTGTGGGCAATTGTTCTGAAAATAGCAGACATGGCAAAGGCTCCTCTGAGTAAGACACCTATCAATTTTCAGCCAAATACGTGCAGCCAGTTTTGTGTTCCACACCTTTAAACTGCAGGAGGAAGACTAAGCAATTCACTTTTCTCTTGCTTGGTTTTGATTGTAGGTGCTGATTCAGTGGCATTAGATTTATTACTTTATTATTATTATTAATTATTAAATTTGTATGCCCCCTTCATCCAGTAGTTCAAAACAGAAAAATACAAAATGAGAATACAAAATACATAATCAAACAAAAACAAAGCAATAGCCCCTTCTCACAAATGAATATTTATTATGTCCCTAGATGAAAAAATATATATATCTTGTTTGTCACTGTGTGAACGGGTTGCTGGACTGGATGGGCCACTGGTTTGATCTGGCCACTGGCTTGATCCAGCAGGCTTCCTAAGTTACATGTATTCTTCAGGTTCATCACACATAGCACCAAGCAAAGTATTTTGATTTGAGGACCAAACTGGCATGGGCATTAGAAAACATCTCATGGACTCTTACTTCCCCCTTCTTCTCATCTAACTCTGGATATTTATAATTATTTTAAGTGATATTTATTTTTACCCTCTCTTTCTAGTATCACTTTTAATTTTAGTTTACTCATTCTCACCCACCCCTCAAAAAGATAAGAAGCCTTCAGTCTGTTAATTCATGCTACCATAGTGTATGGAAAGTCATCACTTTACATGGTTGCCCCACCTGGTGACAACACACAGCTAACCTTTCCTAAACCTAGTTGTGTCCCACGTGAAGAAGGTTGAAGGCTGTTGCCATGGCATTGAGGTATCTCCAGAGAGAGAGAGAGGAAATGCTTTTTTTTTTTTTTTTACTTTCTAAGCAAGGCTAAACTATACACATACATTACAGATGCACACATCTTTAAGCACTGGACCAAACCATGGTTTCCTACAGAGTCATATTTATCAATGCATTTCCTGTGGAAGGAAAGAAGAAATTGCCTGTTTTGCAGATTAGGAGCTATTCAAGGGGTATATGTGTGGGGAAGGGAAGATGGAGAGAATGATGACAATTGGAAAGAAAAGAATAAATCAGCCTTGCCACCATTCATGACTTATTCATGAGACATGTGAATTTTGCATTTAAATTTGACATTCTCATGATCTCAATATTGTATATGCAAATCTAAAGATTTCTGCATCCCTTCACATTCTTGATTCAAGTGTGCTCTCAGTTTTTCCCCGTCCTCCTGTGAATACAAAACTAGCAAACCTCCACGTAGATGCTGCTTTACATGGGGTTTATTCTTTTCCCACAAATCCAAAGAATGCAATCAATATAATGTATTAATTTCACAGATTGTTCAAATGGTAATTGTTGTTATTGAGCATTCTTTTTTTTATAGTGTTACTCCCCTCCCCCTCCCTTTTGCTGGTTTATTTGCAATTCTGCTTTTGCCTTCTCCAAGATTCTGTCATGCCCAAATAGAGAGCCTCTGTGTATATTTATCTGTCAATATACTTACAAATAATTCAGAAAAGCAGATCAGAATTACAAAGAATGGTAAATGTCAACCAGCCAGGAACAGATATGTGCCATGCCTGCATGAAAAAAATTCAAATACAAATATTTAAAGTGTCAGTTGATAAATAACGAAAAACGCCCTACTCTTATTTGACTGCCAGTTTTGAAATTACAATGTTAGTGTAGAAATAGCTCATCTGTTAATAACTAACAAGTTGCTATCACATTCCCCAAGCTGAAGAAAATAAGGTCGTATAAGTGCTTATATGCAATTTATAGAAGTGACTGCTAATAACCCAAAACACAAGCCATAGTATTTTTTATTTCTTCACTGGGTGTTGTAGCCCATTCTGTTCCTTGGAGCCGCAAACAATTGGTAAATTTTGAAGTGCAGGAACTCACTGTGACAGTCTCCAGAGCCACACCCAAAACAGAGACCATTTTAAAGCTCTCCTTGGAAGCCCCCTCTTCCATGCAGAGCTTTAAAATGCATGAAAAGGCAAAGGGTGGTGTAGGATCTTTTTTTAGCTATGGAGAATTGTATCCACATCTCCAATCCGTCATGAAGTTCACTGGGTGGCTTTGGGCTAGTCACCGTTTGAATGTAGCCTACGTATGCATTAGTCCAGGAGTACCCAATGTGGTGTCCTCCAGGTACTGTTGCACTACAGCTCCCATCAGGCTAGCCAGTGGTCAGGGATGATGGGCATTGTAGTCCAACAACATCAGGAAGGCACCATGCTCTTTACTCCTGCTGTAGTCCAAATGACTCAAATGTGCCGATTTTAACCTAGATCTGATCCCATGGTGCGAGCATATTTGAGAATATATCATATCAATTTTGCCTTCAGATATATCATACCAAATTTGCTCTCCCCAGAGAGGCTTCCCTGGTGCCATCATTACATGTATTTAGGCCCCTGGCAAAAACATTCCTCTTTATCCAGGCCTTTAGCTGTTAGATAATCTATGGCCTGTTAAATCTGGGGGAGGAGGGTTGCTGCTGTTATGATTACTTTTTTATTATGCTACGTATTACTATGCTTTTGTTATGTTTTCCTTTTTAAGCTTCGAAAAATATGTTCTTAATATTGTACACCATCCTGGGATCTTTTGATAAAGGGTGGTATAAATCAAATGAATAATAATAAAAAAGAAACATTCAAATAGATCTATCAATCTTAAGCTTATACAGTTTATACGGATACTAAGATTTTGCATTTTGAGCCGGTTTTGTTGTTGTTATTCAGAAATATAGTGTGTGTGTGTGTGTGTGTGTGAGAGAGAGAGAGAGAGAGAGAGAGAGAGAGAGAATGACTGTTCAGGCACACTTTTAAACTAACATGAATGTACTCTAGGAACATTAATGCTGACAATGTCACAAAATGGCTGAAAAAGAAATAGCAGTAACACCTGGAAACTGACTTGACCCTTCTCCCTCACAAAAATCCAACAACAGGAAGAACATCCAAAATATCCACAGCTATTGCATTCCCACATAAATTAATTTTGACATTTAATCCTAGATCAATTGGTGAATCTCACAACAGATGGCGTTTCTTGTCACTGTAGCAAATGACAATAAGCAAATATTCTTCCAATTTTTTTTTAAAAAAAATCCCACCATTAATTTCCAAAGTTCAGTTCAGTTAACAGCGTTTTCAATAAACTTAAATTAAATGCAAGTGATTTTGGACAAAGAATAACTTTTGCAAAGAGTGTAATGCTTCCTAGCTCTCATATTTATACACTTAAAGTCTGCTGTACTGGATATGTTTCTTTGACTGGAGGAGAATGTTGACAGCACTCGTACAAATTTGTATTCCACATGAATGGAGCAATCCTATGCCTTTCTATTTGGAAGTAAGCCTGTCGAGTTTGGTGGGGCTTGCAGAATCTCTGCCAGTTACTGGGATGTTGGGTTTGCACAGAAACACAGGAGAAAGCACTGGGTTGACTCCCTGGGGTGCCTGCACAGTCCCACCCTCACCAATGCCCTGCCTCTGCAACCACCCCTATAAATGGCAGTGGTGCAACTCTCAGGAGGGCAGTGGTGCAGCACCTCTTTACCATACCAGTGTGCCCGAGAATCCAATCAATCCCATGCAAGATCTGCCTGTGACAGAGAACTTATTAATCAGATTCATCGGTGGTCACCTCTCCTTCCTGCAACTAAGCACCATGGCCTCTGAGGAAAGATGCACAATTGGCAGCTATGGCAAGATGATTCACTTTTATCAGCTGCTTAGAGGGTAAAACTGTATTTGATGAAGACTGAGCCTGGGAGCTCAAGTCTTTGCCAAAGAAATTAGGGGAGGCTGTGATTTGAAATTGAGAATGGTGTGTAAGAGAGAGCTATGCTGCTCTCCTCTCATTCAGTCTGGTCCATGACTCACCATAGCCATGTAATAAATCCAAGCAGAAGGGTCATTATAAGAAAATTGCTCAACCTACTTATATTCAGCAACGCAATCAAAAGAATTTAATCATTCTTCAGCAATGAAAAACTAAGAATATCCTGGGGGAAGGACTATTACTCAGGAATGGTACACAGGCTTTAAATGTAGGCGGTCCCAAGTAGGCCACTGTGAGAACAGGATGCTGTTGGGCATTTGGTCAGATCAGCAGAGCTCTTCTTTTGTTCTTAGTCACAGTTATAGTAAGCTTTTGAAAGGGTCAGGCTGACGAGGAAGACCTCTGCTAGAGAGTCTGGAGAGCTACTGTCTCTCAGGACAGGCAATACTGGTCTAGAGGGACAAGCAGTTTGACAAATAATCTAATAACTTCCTGTGTTCCACAAAATTGATTCCAGTGTTGGAATTATGTGTCAGGGATGAATTGGACTCCTGATTACTTTGAAATGGGAAAATGAGTATATTATTAATTGATAACCTTTGAGAATGATTTGGTCATGCAGGAATTCTTCACACTTGCCATGAAATGACTTTTTGCCAAGGCTCTCCAATAACCGTACACATTTAAAATTAATATACACACACGGCACTATTAGGAATTCTTGCCTCATTTTCATCAATATCGCAACATAGTTATTCTCTAACATTCCATGAGAATTGGAGAGTTAAATATGAAAGAAAACATTTCAAAGCCTGAGTCAGGTCTGGGAACCAGGATTGAGATGTAAGTGTGAAGGGAGCGTTAAAGATCAAAAGCTTTCACACTAACCAACAGAAGCTGTTGATACAAAAGTATGTCTCATGTACTAAACTATAATTCCAGTTACTTGAAGGAAAAGGACTAGACTCAGTAAAAGAGTCATTGCACATGTCACTTGGCCTGTAAAACAGACTCCATAATTACAGCATATCAAATTCTGATCTCTGCTACATGAACACAAACTAGATTCGTTTACACCAGCAGCACAAAGGGACTTGCACTAGATACTATTTCATCTATGTTACATGTAAGCAGCCCATATCTCCCAGAATATATGTAAATATATATATTATTAATTTCACTTCTATGCTTCTGATAGCAGAAAAGAAAAAACCGTGAGCCACATCTATATCATGTCTGATGTGGAGAGGCTGGAAAAAGAGGCAGGTTTGCAGGAAGATCATACTTAGGAAAACTTGCAATTTCACCTGCTTTCTATGATAACCCCATGAAGAAGACAGTTACAGGTGTAATATTCCAGCCCATTTGCCTTCAGCAAAGCTGATCTGTAGGTGGTCATCAAGTTCCCTTAAGATGCCTCCATCATTATTCCAAAACTAGCAGCCATTTGACAAACTTGGTTGATGCTCAGATGTGCTGGAAATCTGGGTGCACCATGAATCCATCAAATATTGCATTTCCCCCTTAAAGTATTTGTGCCTTGCCCCTATTAATATCAATTCTTTTGACTCTTTCCCCAAGCTGTATACAAACACTAATGTGTTAACAACAAAAGAAAATAAAAAGTTAATGATTTCCATTTTACAAATGAAGAAAGTGAAGCATCTATTAAAATGATTTGCTCTTGAACATACACAAAATTAATAGTTGAGGTTCAAATTATTGTTTCTCTTCATTTGTCTTCTTACACTGTCTTGAGAGTTACTGAATTATGTTTTCTTTTTGAGCAACATATTATGGATTGAATACAAAAATATCTGACCGGTTGGTATAGCAAAGGCATGCAGATATGGACCCCAATCCAGTTGACTCACAAGCCATTGAAACCAACAAAGGGGGGTGAAACCTTTGGCCCTTTAGATATTGCTGAACTGCGACTCTCGTCAGCCCCAGCAATCACAGCCAATGACTAAAGAGAACCGGAATTCTAATACAGCAACACCTGGAGGGCCAAAGGTTCCCCACATATGAAACAGATAGCAAGATATTTGCTGCTAATTTAAGTCCTGATGCTTTCAACTGAGCTTAAAGCACTAGCAGCACAGGTGGTGGGATAGGCCCACTCTCCAACACGCGAATCATTGCAGCTTACCTAGATGACAGTGTGTGTGGGGGGGTGGTGGTGGTGATACACTGAGGTTGGGACCACAGTGCAGCAATAGTAGTACTGTCACTGGTCCATTTGCTGTACCCACCAGGGCAAACATGCAGCCCAGACATCACTATTTCTGTTTATCTAACACTCAACGATCTGTGGCTATTGAGCATGATCAGTCATTCCTGAGCTATTTTTAATGCATGTTTTTTTAAAAAAATTGGTACTTCTACAACTTGGGATTCCTGTGCGTATGTGGCACCCAGGAGGAGCCAGCATGATGGGGGCAGTGCCATGCCATCGGTTTCCTGAAAGCAGTTGGACAGGGCAGTGGCAAGGTTGGGGACATATAGATGCAGTGGTAGGATCCAATCTGGCTCTCCCAGTGATGTGCCTGCACAGCACTGACCTTGATGCTGCCCTGCCCCAATAAGCCACATCAACACAGCTGTTGAGAAAATGGCCGCTTGCCTAGTCCCTGGGTGGGTAACAGCAGTGGTCTGTTGCAGCAGGCCCTCGGCACCATGGAGTGAAGCCACTCCATCATGGGCTGACAGTTGGATAATTCCTCCCGGCTGGCTGCTAGGGAGGGTGAGAAAGCCCGCCATCTGTAGATTTCAAGCCACCCAATTCTGGCAGGCAGGGGGCATGGCTTGGATGGTAGACCAGAGTGGAGTAGTCCACCTCTGAATATATAGGGCAGCTGAGCCCCAAACAGGTGTTATCTCAGGGTACTCTGTGAGAGGGCTCTAGATGGAAGTCTCTGTCGAGAAGCCAAGTGTGGGGCAGATGGGCTATAGGCCTTCCAGCAGCAGCCTGGGAGGGCCACCTTGGTAGACCTGCATCTTGAGAAGGTCTCACAATCCCATCATGACCCTGTTCCAGCATCTGCCCTCCATTTGGAGACTGAGAATGGATATACTCAATGAGAATACTCAATGAGAATGGATATACCCAATGCCTGAACCAAAGCCTGCCCACAACTGTAATCCATAAAAGTTGTGGCTGATTTTAAATTCTAGAACATTGTCTTGTCTAGTTTGTTACACCTATTTATGTCTAGGCCTTCACTCCCTGCAGCAGGGGTCACTGTGAGTGGGTCTGAAATGGTAGTATGGCACAGCTCCACCACGCTCCTTACAATATCCCCTCTTGGCTCCCATTCTTTTGGCATTCACCACCTGAGCTCAGTATTAGATGGAGGGGTGGCGATTTTGATAAGAAATGATTTGTCTGCAAGTTCTTATTGTTGATATGTGTGAGTTCTGAGCAAGAATGAGAGTTCCAAAAAATAATAGCATACTATTTTTGGTATATTATATACAATCAAGAAACCATCCTACAAAGTTGTGGACATTTATGCTTTATTTGGTTTCATCCCAATGAAGTGGATTGCCTTTGAAATCTGAACCCAGAGCCTGAAAAGCAGTTATAGGAGGCTGTCACCTGAAACAGCAATGAGGTTGTCAAATCTTAGCATCCTTAGTGGATAAAGTCTGGTTGCCCAGATAAATTCTGTACAAGACATACAAGGGTAGTTGATACCTAATGCAATGCGAAATAACTGTGCTTAAATTATCTATGGATTCCCCATACTCACAGACCAGAAAGTGAACTTCAAAGATCCTAGCATGAATTTTCACAAAAGTTGAATTTAAAACAATGCAAATATTTGCACTGGCACTTGTGTGAGAATTTGGTCCAGCAACAGAGAAACCATCATGTGACTGGTCTGACCACTTTCAATTGTGCATCCTAAATTTTGATTATCAAATCATGTTTTCAAGAAAAAAGCAGTTTGTGATCAAACAACAACTTATATATCTATATATATATTGGGAGTTTTGATTGCATTTGAATAACAAATAAGGATGAGAGACTTTTGATTTGCCTATTGCTGCTGGATATTTCAAGAACAAAAAAACCAAACAAACATACAGGCCTGAAGTAGTAGTTTCAATTAAACTGCCCACCTGTAACTATGCTTTACTTTAAAAAATGGATATATTTTCCTGATGAAATATTCTATTTTCTATCACGGTGGGGGTGGGGATTATAATTTGTTTTTTAACTTTTAAAAATACAAATTTATTCTGTTGTTTAGTAGATTCTGAAATATCACACTATGGGCAAGAGCCATGGCTATGTAAGTGGACCAGATGAGACTTTCCCTTCTCCCTCTGCAACCATTTGTATGCCCCCCCCATTAGCTTTTGGAGGGCCACCCAACTCTATATAGCAGATTTTGGGTTGCAAGGGAGTTGCGGGGGAGGGAGAGGAAGAGGAGGTCCTTTTATGTGAGTGGTAGTCAGTTGTAGAAGCAGCTTTGACACTGCTGGATGCCACCAAATACAGTATATTTCATATGAATTTTGAGCAAAGTGATTGCAAAGCCTTTTGTTTGTTTATAAGAAAATCTTAGCTACCCCAACTGAGGGTTTAAAATGCTACAGAATATGGGGTGGATTTCTACTCTGGACCTGAGATTCTAGCCTCTGTGATATTTTGAAGTGGTTCCAGCAAGAATAGGATTGCCATATTTTACCTCACAGCTGGTGAAGTTTTTCTGTCACTTTATTTCCACGTTAGAAAGAAACACCGTGGCGCATCTTCAGCAGCATAACCAGACGCCTTATCTGCCCCAGCTGCAACAAAACATGTCTCTCCTATATTGGTCTTATACAGCCATGGCAGGCGCTGCAACCTTCTAACACTCCCAAAGGCACACTCCTCCATTGTCTCCTGAGACTGATAGATGACAACAACAACAAAAAGAAGCAGTTCCACTAAGGTTAATTGCCCTGCATGCCACTTTTAAAAAATATGCACAGGAGCATAGGTACTAAAAGAAGAATGGCAATCTTAAACCACACATAATATAATACTCCAGAGGGACCATTGATTTGACATAGTAAAGCTATTCTTGCATTTTCATGTCCTTCTACAAGCTAAAATTGAATCTAAAATTGCACAATGTCTCCAAAACAGATTGCGTCAGTCTCCTCTTTTCAAATCAGGGTGTTTTTGTGTTTTTTGTTTTTTTAAATCCTGTCCAAAAAGGGAAAACATCTTCATGAAATCATTATAAGTGCCAGCTATTTAACCACCTGTCACTTTGCCATTGATGCCTACTCAATATTTGACAGGAAAAACATTATTTTGTCTACATATTATCTCACAACACAAGCAGTATAACCCACACACAACGGCACTCACCTATTGTGTGGAAATCTGTTTAAACAAAGAAAGGAAATTTCTCTCACAAAACCAAGGGAAGGAAAGACAATTGCTTGTAATTAATGTTACTAGTAGGTTTAGGCAGTCAAAGCACCCAAACAAAACAAGCAGCTCAGTCTTAGAAGATCTCTTAACAGCCTTTCTCAAATTAACCTCAGCTTTGCTTCTAATATGTAAAACATCTCATGTGTGGCAGTTAGTTGTTTTTTAAAAAACAAAGCAAAACAAAAAAACCTAAAAAATTATGTTATCAAGTTACACCATCAGCTTAAGCAGTTTGAACTTTGATAACTATAATTAAGATGCTTGAGTGACCGTTGGTTAATAAATAAATAAAATATCTTATGCTATTAATTGTAGTCCAGCTCATTCTCAAAACATTATGCTTTAGCATTACATCTGAACTCGGCTTATGATTCATTTCAATGGGAAAAGGACTTGCTTCTTCCATTAAAGTGAACAGAAAAATAGCCAACATGTACAAGAACTCTATCAATATATTAGAGCATGATTTGGATTAGGGTATGCGTGTCACAGAGTTTAAGGTTGCAATCCTAAACATACTTGTCAAAAAATGTCCCGTTGAGCTCTCTGCAACTTATTTCTGATGAAGCATGCATAATATTTTTGTGCTGTAAATCACACGGAGGAAATGGCCAAACAAAAAAGGCTAGGTGCTTTGAGGGGGGCTATTTTGAGGGGGGGGTTCTCCCTGTTGCCTGGTGCCCCAAGCTTCCAAGGTGGAGTGAAATATCATATACTGACTAAATAATAATATGGGCAGAGCAGTCTGAATGGGGAGTCATAGGTTTACCACTGCATTCAAAACCCTGCTGGCTCCGACCAATCAGTGCAAAGGGGGCAGGAGAGGCAGGGTGGTGGCTGGGATTTTTTTTTTGTTGCACCAACTCCAGGTGGCTGCAGCAGAGGGGCCCAGAACATATATTTTTCAAGGAGTAGAACAGTTCTGGATTCTGCAGATCTGTGGTTGGCTCTGCTCCAATCATACCTCCCTCCCAGCGCCTTGTTTTGGGGCTCAGGTAAGGAGGCTATTGTTGGTGAGTACACTGCTGGCGTACGACACTGTGGCTTAAACTACTGAGCCTAGGGCTTGCCGATCAGAAGGTCGGCTGTTCGAATCCTTGCAACGGGGTGAGCTCCCGTTGCTCGGTCCCTGCTCCTGCCAACCTAGCAGTTCGAAAGCATGTCAAAGTGCAAGTAGATAAATAGGTACCGCTCCAGCGGGAAGGTAAATGGCGTTTCCGTGTGCTGCTCTGGTTCGCCAGAAGCGGCTTAGTCATGCTGGCCACATGACCCGGAAGCTGTACGCCGGCTCCCTTGGCCAATAAAGCAAGATGAGTGCTGCAACCCCAGAGTCGTCTACAACTGGACCTAATGGTCAGGGGTCCCTTTACCTTTACCTTACACTGCTGGTAGTAGCTGTTCCACCACCTGTGCATTTGGCAGGATCTGGTGGAGGGACACCACCACCTAATCATTCTATAAATTTGTTTCACCATCACCATCGCCATCCTACCTGCCCCAAGTAGTGCTGAACAGGGAGTTAGGATTGTGCTGTAAATAATCAGCTCAATTATTTCTGGTTACACCATGGAATATTCACCTCCCTCTCCTCCTATCATGCCTGCTTAAACCTGGTGAGATTTGGGGAGGATGTGAGACACACATGGGGGGAAGGGAGAGAAGTCCCTTTGTGCAAGTGGAAGTCCTTGCGCTGGCGGGGTGTGGTAACTGAATACCATCATAAATATGAATATTACAGTGGTAATTACTTGGGTTACAAACACTTCGGGTTACAGACTCTGCTAACCCAGAAGTAGTACCTCGAGTTGAGAACTTTGCCTCAGGATAAGAACAGAAATCGCAGTGGGAGGCCCCATTAGCTAAAGTGGTACCTCAGGTTAAGAACGGTTTCAGGTTAAGAACGGACCCCTGGAACGAATTAAGTTGGTAACGAGAGGTACCACTGTACTAAATCATAGGATACATACCAGCACAGGTATATTCCTTTGTGGTCTTTGGAACAGTCAAAGGCCGAAGCAGATCAGCATTCTATCCCTTAGTATTGCAGGGGTGAACTAGACATCATACTATTCATGTCTTTAGCCCTCACATGCTTGATTTTAAATTGCTGGCTTAGCAGAGACTCATCTTGGGACTAGCATGTGAGGAGAGGGTTTTAATGCTTTGCTCTCAGAGTCCAAATTGGAACTGCCCCTTTGCTTCCTATTTCCAATGGGAGGAAAGCTCCGATTGGTTCCATTGGTGCCTCTGCCCCCATGCCACAGTCCTGATTGGTCTCCCCTCCCCTTTTTTCTGCCTATTAAAAATAATAATAATCTGCCATTCGAGAGTAAAATTCATTGGCAACATAACATCTACTTTGGCCTTTGGGATATTAGTGATAATAAAAAAGTAAGAATATAATCTAGACACCAGTAAGCATTTTAATGTTCCATTAATTTCATTTAGAGAGAATTAAACACACATCCAATTCTCCCATTAAACTCAGTGGGACTCAAATTGCTTATCTTTGGATGATTTGTACCCTATGTTTTTATTTTTCATTACCTAACTTCTTCACATCATTTTGTATAGGAGACCTAATGATAATGATATGCTTATCTATAGAAATATACGAGTGATGGCTGATGTTGTTTATGCTCTCAAAGTGGGGTGGAGAGAAGGCAAACTTTTTGTACATATTTAAAGGAAGCAATAATTAAATGTTCAGAAAGAGACCAATTCAATCTAGCAAATGTTTAGAAGAGTCATTTTGTATTGGCTGTGGGGGAGATGCTCTATTCCTGGTGATAAAATGAGTTAATTTTCATGGTTTATAAAAGGACTGAATCCTGTTGTAAACAGGGGGAAATGCATATCTTTACATATGTAGTTTTTAGTGGCACCTACAACAATATATGTAATATAATCATCACCATAATTAATTAAGATAACAATATTGCAGAATGTTGCTAAATACTGATTCATCGCTAATTAACATTATATAGAAAAACAAACTTGCCTAGTGAATCAGAAAATGCATTTTGCTCAATTATTTTGAATACTCTAGCTTAGTTTTAATTACTATTTTCCCCCATAATGTATTAGCCAAGGCATTTGGATTGGCTCTATAAATAAAAATATAAGTATTATGGCATCTCCATATAACGTCGCCCAGAAATATTGGCCAATACCATTTGGTGAATAACTTAAAAGCAGAGCAAAAATATGTATTCTGTTGTGCATTTTCCTAGAAGGATCCTAAACCTGTATGAAATACTGATAGAGAATGTCTGGCTTGTATAGAAAATGCATGTGTAGAAAGGCTGGGCTGTTTATCAGGAAATATTGGCAAGGGTCCAAAGAGCTACTTTAGGAACACTCAAGGGCCCGAGCAGTAAACCAACCACAAAAGCAGGAGTAGTGCTTCTGACTGACAGGCAAAAATAGAGGGGGTGGGGAAATATCCAGGTGCTAGAAACATGATTTGTTCCAAGCCCGACCCTTTCCCCAGGGGCATGTTTCCAGCAACAATTCTCAGATACATGAGACACTAAGGTGACTCCATTATGCTGTCCTTTGCAATTGAGAATTGTTGCTAGAAAGGTGCCTGGCAGTGGCTGTCTGCAGCCCCAGGAAGGGACTTTTCCCCTTGCCCTGCTATCTGAAGTCATTTCAGCTGTAGATGCCATAAATCAAGCCTCACATCAGGCCTTATATTCATCATTTATTTATTCTTGTTTATCTATACCTTCTTTTTGTAAACCACTTTGAAGGTTTTGGGTGTTTTTTTTAAGCCTACAACAATCAAGCGGTATATAAATGTTATGAAATAAAAATCTATATTTAAAAACCAGCTGATAAGAGGGTTTGATTTTACATTGGCTGCGCATGCCAGTTCCCCTACTGGGAACTGGTGTACATAGCTGGAGCAACAGGATTTAACTCCTGCTCATCAACTGATAAGCAGGGGTTAAATCCTGCTCAGTTCAGCAAGGAGCAGAACTTGCAGCCAAAGCTCACTGTCAGGTGATTGACAGGTGGTGCCACCAGTGATGTAGAGATAAAGAATCAGCTGAAGAATGCCTAGTATTCTAGCTGTTCTACAAAGGTTTGTTGACAATGGTGTCCAGTTATTGGCTTGTATGTAGATGTAATTTTTCCTAAGGTACTTGTGCTGTATCATTTCCATCTTGTACGTTGTGATGTAGAGAAGAGTTCAGCTCCCAAGGGCTGGCTTAGGCTACAGAGTATGGTAGGACTTAAAATTTGTTCTGTGCTTCACAACATTCCACAGAATGTTTGTTAAGCAACACACATTATTGGCCAGACTTCTAAATGTCCTTCTTACAAGGAAGAAGCTGAAATGGAGAAAATGCTCAACACTGTTAGAAGACCAGTAGACAGAGGAGTGTCAGAGCACCTTTGAAATTCTCACAAGAATTCTAGTACTGGAAATTGCACACTGAAAGTTTCTGTATGTTTCACCTACTTATGCCACTTGCATAAAGCTTGGAACAACTTTCTAGAAGGCATGAGGGAAAAGGTTTAATGGGCAGAGGTTTAAGACCCAGTGAAAGAAGATCGTTTTCCATAAAGTTCAACTTTTTACTTCTCAAATGGACCAGAGAAGTAACATTTTGTGACTATCTCTATAGCTCAAAGATTACAATAATCACAAATAACAGCCCCTCCTGTCATAATCTGAGCCACAAGTTCCTGTATTAAGGCTCAGTAACTTCTAAATGTAAAAAAGCCAGAATTTGGGAATGATCCAAGGAGTATTTTTTACAGAGTCATGCTATATGTGTGAAATTATTTCTAAGCAAAGGAAGTTGCTTATAAATGAACTCTAGTGGTCATTTTATTGAACAAGGGGCCAGGAAATACACTAGATTCAAATCTCAATGCAGAGGCTATAGAATATTCACCTCAGGTTCACCAATTGATGACTCTCCAGCATCAGTAGGAGAGATGTCAGGGTGCAGAAAACAGAAGAACCAACATCAAGTATCTTCTACAGAGACAGATACTGTACTATAGTATTTGTAATGAAGACAGTAACTGGCTATGAGAGGGTATGGTTGAAGTGCAATCAACCTCAACATCCTTATCTATTGAAGAAAAAGATTAACCACCCAATGAGTTGAAGACTTTATTGCTGTTGCTGTGTTTTGTTTAGGAAAGCCTGTGACCCAGTGGACTGTTGAAGGGGGCAGTAGTTTCACAGGGGAAGATGTCATCCCCACTTCAAAATGTTGAAAATCTAAAGGCGTTAATGGTTCTTTCTGAGGTAAATGTATTAAGACAAAGCCAGGTGTTGGGTTCGCTTCAGGTTTGAAGTACTGCTGAGTTTGGGTGTTCTTAATAACCTGATTTTTAATAGATAAGGATGCTGAAGAACTGATTATGCTTCAACTATCCCATTTCATTGCTAAGTCTTCATTACTGTAATTATAGTCTAAATAGCATCATAGTTTCAAAAATTATGATATAAAAACTGGGCATTCAGTGGTTAAAAGCGTCAGAGCTGGAGATTGCAGGCTGACAGAAAGCTTTACCTCAGGAGAACAACAGGAGCAACATGACCTGAGGCCTAGTTTATTTGCTTGTAATGCAAGCCCTTATCATACATTATTCACATATACAATAAATATGTGAGGGGCTGGGTGGGCAGCAGGCTGTGCCCCTAACATACACACATTCATTGTATTGCCTGAAGAGGACCCCATTCATACAACTGGGAAAACAGGGTCCCCAAACAGGCAGGGAAAAGCCCTCCACATCTACAGTTGTATGTGCAGAGTCCTTTTTTTCCTTCCTTTCCTCTTTTTACAGAACAATGATCGTGTGTACATTGGAGCAGAGCTGCTGCCACATTGCCATCCCCCCTCATGCAATTAACTGTATGCATAGAATAACATATTAAAAGGGCTATTGTGTTTCAAGTATGAGGGAGATGTTTCAACCTGATTATTGAAGGAGATTCCAGTTGTAAGAAGAGACAGCAGCTGACACTAAACATCACAGGGGCAACACAATAGTGGATGGGTTAAACTAAAAAAGACCTATGATGTAAAGAATGTGTTGCACAGAGTGTGGAAAGTTCATTTTGTAAGTGAAAACAACCATTTTAAATCGGAAAATATGCCATTCTGAGCTTGCTTATTATTGTGTACAGTGGTACCTCGGGTTACATATGCTTCAGGTTACAGACTCCGCTAACCCAGAAATAGTATCTCAGGTTAATAACTTTGCTTCAGGATGAGAACAGAAATCGTGCTCTGGCAGCGCAGCGGCAGCAGGAGGCCCATTAGCTAAAGTGGTGCGTCAGGTTAAGAACAGTTTCAGGTTAAGAACGGACCTCCAGAATGAATTAAGTACTTAACCCGAGGTACCACTGTACTACCATAGATCCAGGGAAACTACAAGTGGGATCATGCTGTCCACCCTACTCTGAATCCATTCACCTTAATTGTTGAAGAGAATCCTTTTAGAATTCTGTTTTACAAAGGTGGTTACACTGGCAATTCCTCTCACATTTTCTTTATGCAGTTTAAAATCAACCAGACCAAAATAAATAAATAAATAAAAAATCAAATAATAATAATCCTAAGCATTCTTATTGTGAAAAGACTTCTAGGAGATTTACTTCAAAGCAACTTAAATTTACTTCAAATTAATATTGAGATATTAATCTAACAGTTTCAGAGAGGAACGTTACACTTTCACCTGTGAGAAATGTCTTGGAAGTTACAGTAACAGTGAGAAACATACTTTCAAGTATGACAGCTTGTCCTTAACCCAGTTATGAGATAGTTCAGGCTTGAAACAAATTAGTAAATATGATGCAAGTTATTGAGATTAGTTTCCCTTCACCCTCTAATCTGGAGTGTGTTTGTGAAAGAGAGACCTAAAATTCAGCCCTTTTGGGGGGAAACAGAGCATCTCATAGAATAATAAAGGCCATTTGGACTTCCTTTAACCAATCCTATGGTTTCCTTGTGTGCATATTTTCTGTCACTGATACGGCCAGTTCCTTCTTCTACTCCTTCCCATGGTATATATTTTGGCTTCCTTTTCCTAAACAAACACCCATTTCACCCATGCCTTCTTCTGTTGCTGCCCAATAGTATATATTTTGATTTCCTTATCTATGAGACAGAATTTATTTTCCTCTTAGTAGGCTTTCAGCTTTATTTCTTCACCATGATACTGTTACAAGTTTGGGTGCTAGAGTTTGTGGGTGCAAGGCACTCATAATTCCTGGATTTAGTAAATTTTAGGATTTAATCAATGCTTGGAGTATTAAAATGCGCTGCCAGATGCTGGATTTAGCATATTGAAATTCAGGTCAAAACAGCTTCCTGTGTCAGGTAAATCTCCCGGGGAGATGGATCATTAAAAGAGGACAAAGAGAAGATAGGGAGCCATCAAGAAAGGGATTGATAAAGCAATGACTCTCGGCCAGCCAGCAGATGGGTGAAGCCCCACCCTAAGCTCTGAGCTAATGAATCTAAAGACAATGCCAGAGTTTTTGTTAGGAGGAAGTTTTAGGATTTCAGTCATGGGTAAAAGGGGTCAGTCTGTAAAATGTTGCAAGCTGGAGAACACAATGTGGGCTCCCTGTATCGGAAGCTGCAGCAATGGGAGAGACAGGAGTGTAATGCTTTGAACCCCTCCATTGTAGGCTCAGGATGAACATGTGTGTAAATAAACAATATATCATAAAAACACCACAGCCTCATTTCCAAAGGAAACATGAACCCTGGGTAGATGCTTGGAGCCATGGAATCTTGCATCACTTGGAGATTGGGGAGGTATTTAACAGTATTCTACATTCTTCCCACAATATCTTTGCCCATTAACTGCCCCAAAGTCCTTCAGCCATTCCCACCTCACTTTTCCATAGCTGCCTCAGAGCCAAACACTGTATAATGCCCTGTATGGACTGTATAACTAAGCACCATGATCTGGTCCTTTTGTAGCAAGGTATATAAAAATACTGCCGTTCATAATTAAAATGCAGGCACTAGATGATTCATGCCATATACCCAACCATAAATGGTTATTCATTCCGTTGCTTTTCCTCAAATGACAACCTTCTCCCAAAGTATATTTTTTGGTGTGGTGTTCCTCAAAACAAATGTTTTGAAACACTTGGAGAGGAAGCGAAGACCACGACACAAACCTGAACAATGTCCCGGACGTGCCAATTGTAAAGCTGGTTATCCAACTGCAGAATGTGGCTCTTACTTCATCAATACTACCTTCTTCCTCTTTCACTTCCTGTAGAAATCCATTACTAGGTCCAGGCCTCCCAGTATGACTCTACAATTTTCTGATGAGCCTAAACTGAACAGTGAATGTTCTGAGATTCTTAATTCCATATTCTACAAGCAATTCTTCCCCCCTGTCTTTTCCCTATCTTATTTTAATTTAGTCTTTATTTGAAATATGATCAGTTGGGAACCATTTCAGGTCCACTCCATTTTTAAACTGTTCTTTCTTTTGGTTTGGGACATTAATAGTCTACCCCACATGCACTTTTTCTTCTGAACTT
Organism: Podarcis raffonei; assembly: GCF_027172205.1. Classification (NCBI taxonomy): domain Eukaryota; kingdom Metazoa; phylum Chordata; class Lepidosauria; order Squamata; family Lacertidae; genus Podarcis; species Podarcis raffonei. The sequence goes on from NC_070607.1 coordinate 70,043,276, forward strand.
TGGTTGTCGTGTTATATTCCATTCCTAGAAACATAAGAAAATGGAAATAATGAGTGGGTTCCATACAACATCATTATTCCCCCCACCCCCATTCCGCTTCTCTGCTAGCTTTGTGTAGCTCTTCAGCTTGTACTTCAGTGCTTAACACATTGTCTGTTTTCACATGTGAAAAAACAAAGGAGTTAACCCAGCAGCATCAAGGTATCACAGAAGCCTCTCTTCACAAAGCTGTCAACTATTTATTGGTGGTTTGGAGCCTACTCCTCCAGGGCAGAACATTACCTGGTAGAAACTTTCCTTCAAAAATTGAAATGACTTATGTGTTCTAGCCAAGAGTGCCTTCTGATAGATCTTAGAAGATTTGCTCCAGACAGTTAAGTGGGACAAAAACAGGTTGTTTATCACTCTATGCTTCCTAGAAACCACTATTACAACATCTCTGAGAGGTAGCCATCCTGCCTCTTCATAAAAGCCTCGAACCACATTTTGGGCAGTTTGTCCCTCTGGCGGAACAGTTTGTAGTCAGGAAGTTCCTCCTTGTGTTTAGTCTAAACTTCTTGCCATTCGAACCCATGGGTTGTGCTTTTACCCCTTGTAGGCACAGAAAACAAATCCACCTCTGCGACAGCCCTTCAAATATGTGAATATGGCTATCAAATCGCCTCTTGAGCTGCCTCTTCTCTGTTTCTTTTTGGGGTGGGGGCAGGTCCCAGCCCAGTCTTTCTCAGGTAGGGCAAAGTGCTGGTTTCTTTGGGAGCGGATCTCAGCCCCAAGTTGAGAGTTTAGCTCAAGCCCTTGTGTGCGAGCGAAAACACGCCCAAGAGGCATACCTGGAGACTTGGGGGGGGGGGTTGGTTGGTAGGTAGGGGAGCTCTTCCAGGCGCCCCCCTCCTACCGCAGGGTTTTGCGGAGAGCAAGCAGGTCCACAAAGTGAAAAGTCTGCCCGGACGAGCCCCTCTGCTGCGACTCCCTTACAGAGTCCCCCGCCTCTTCTTTCTGTGGGACCCATTCCCCCGTGGCCAAGGGTGACTATAGAGCCCCAGGCGGTACCTTCCCGCGAATTAACCTGAGGGCTGGGAAGGAGGGTGGAAGCGAGAAGAAGAAGAAGAAGCCCGGAGGGGCGTCGGCGAAGAACCTGCCCCAAGCCCCTTCCGCGAGAGAGTGCAGCGGCGGCTCCGCTCCCTGCTCGCTCGGCACATGCCAGGCCCTCGCCGTCCCTCGGTGGGTCGGCATTCGGGGCAGGCCCGCTCTCCGGCGCGGGGTGTGCTGGCGACACCCTCCCGCCCTGTGGCGGTCCCAGCGCCCGCCTGAGAGAGGTTGTTGTGGGAGCCCAGCCCAGGCAGGTCCCAGGCGCTCTCCCCTCCCCCCATCCTCCTCCTCCTCCGCTCTCTCCCCCCCCCCTCGCCTCGGTGCCTGGAACAATAGAGTGCGAGTGGAGCCGGCTCTGGGCTGCGCTCCCTCCCCTTCTCCCTCTCCCCGCCTCTCCTCCCCTCCCCTCCCGCCCGCCCGCCCTGAGCCAGAGGCAGAGCAGCCGCCGCCGGAGGAGCCGGTTCCATGCCCGCTGGAGCCTCCTCTCGCCGCTGCTGCCGCCGCCGCCGCCTCGTTCTCCCCCTCAGCGCGCAGCCCCGGCATGGACGTTAGGTTTTACCCTTCCGCCCCCACCGCCGTTGGTTCCTTGCCTGGGGCCGACCCCACTTGCTTGGGCCCCCTGGACTATTACCATTGCAACAAGGTAACAAGGGGGAGGGATGAGAGAGGGGCGGACGGCGTGGGGGGGGCGGGTGAGGCGAGGAGGGACGGGCGCAAGTGGCCGGGCAAGGGTGGAGAGGATGCAAGCGACCGAGGAGGACGTGCGCTCAAGTCTCAGCCCCCTACCCCACCCCACCTCCCCTAATTCCCCCACGTCGCGCCTCCTCCTCCTCCTCTTCCCCCCTCTGGGATGCTGCCCCCTTTGCCCCACACTAACAGCGATGGCGCGCGCACGGCGCTGCGCGGGACTTGTCAGCGCTCCCCGCACGGGGCAGCGCAAGGAGTTGATTCAATGGCACCCCTGAGCAAAAGCGCTCTCTCTCTCTCTCTCTCTCTCTCTCTCTCTCTCTCTCTCTCACCTCCCCCCCCCCCACCGCCCCACGCACTTTGGTCCAGTTGCGAAGGCTCCGCAAAAACTGGGGAGGGAAAGCTTTCTGCCTCTCTCGCAAATCGCCCCAAAGTCCCATGTCCAGATCGCCTGCTTGCTTGCTAGCAGCAAAGGGAAAAGAAGCAAGCGCTTTAAAAACCGGGACGGGGAAAAACAAACAAACGAACGAGGCTGAAACTTCTTCTCCTTCTCCTCCTCCTCCTCCTCCTCCTCTGGGGAGCAAGAGTGTGGAAGGTAGCAAGAGAGCGGCTGCATCCTGCAGGAGGGAATTTCAAAACTATTTGGTTTCCCAGCACCCAGGCTGCTTGCCTGAAAGCTGCGACGCAGTTCTCTTTCCCATCTTCGAAGCAAAAGCGGAACAGGAGGGGAGGGTTGTTTAGGGTGGATGGGGGATATGCGGGGAAGGGTGGGGGGGTGAGAGGAGTGGGAGAGAGGCAGTTGGTTATCAGTTGCGTCGTCACTTCAGACCCCGGATTAGACCTCTCAGTTTTGGTAAACATTATTATAGACTGGAAGAAAAACAAAATCTGAACGCAGAAAAGTGTATGTGTTTTGTTTGGGGGAGGAGTGGAATTGTATGGGCTCAAGAGGCTGCTTGGTTGGAAATGTATTTCTTGCATGCCCGGCTATGGTTTCTGTTGGACAATGTACAGGCTAGGGGAGAAATGCTTTAGGGTGAGTATATTATAACCCCCCCTCCAATTCTTTAATGTCTTTCTCAGAGGAATCTATATATGATATAGACTGTGCACACCTGGATTTAGCCTTATATGCAGTGGTTAGAACTTAACAGCCCTTATGGTTTTTTTTTAGCATTTCTCTAACTCAGGCTGCAGGTTCTTGTCCCTTAGTTGTCAACCGCTTCCCTCTCCTCCCCCTCCCCACAATACAGTTACTTCTGTTAAATGCAACTGAGAGCCATGGATTATGTATAATTCATAAGATCTACAGCACAACATGAAAATCTTTCTAACCTAGATTTGTCTATTTACTACTGCAAGAAAGTGCACTCTGTGTGTGTGTGTGTGTGTGTGTGTGTGTGTGTGTGTGTAAGAGAGAGAGAAATTTGTTAGAAGATATTTAAGAGTGCATGGTGTTTTGGCCAATGACTTTAACTGAGATGAGTAAGAGAGTAAAGCACAGATATTGCCGGTCTTTATCTGTGAGTACTATCCATTTCAGGCTTGAGAACAGCAAAACTTCAACATTTTAATGAAAGAATTTGAAACTTTGGATTATTTAATCATGCACGAATATGTATTTGTTTCATATTATGAGATGCTTGCAATTTTATAAAGTAATGGAAGTTGCAGAGCAAAAGCTACATGGTCTGTTGGTTTTGTTTTTGTGGTATATTGAGTTTTCTAATACAGATTTGTTTTAAATTCTGAAGCTTTCCCCTTCCTACACTGATATGTGCCTTTAAACATTCATCACAGTTTCAGACTATTGCAATTGTGATATATTTGCATATGGTTTTATATAAACATTTTAAAATCTATAGTATGTCTATCCACAGCTGTCTGGGCTGTCAAATCTAATTTGAAAATTTCTTTCCGAAATGCAAGTATTTTCCAATTCATATCGTTTTATTCATGTAACAACCATGGCTTCCAAAACACAAAGTGTTGTTTATTCTTGCAGGAAGAAATTTAAAATTTTCATTATTATCAAAGAACCAACTGCTAACATACAAGACATGTTGGATGACTTGGAATATATATCTAATACCAGTCTTTAAAGAAAAATAAATGAGTTTTGGAATTTTGTCTGGTTTTTTTTTACAAATATTGAAAAATGTCAGAAGTAAATCCATGGTGTTTTTTCTTCATCTGGAAAGTTGAAATATAAAGCATTACAACTTGTAATTAGCCATTAAAAGGGGTGAATGCAAGAGATCTGTAGCAACTTTAGAGTAAAATGGAAAGTTACAGCATGACTACTTTGCCATAAACTTTGATCATAGGTAGGCCAAGGGGAAAACACTCCTCGGAGGAATTATTGCACATGTTGGGCAGGTGTTTTTGGCTGCAGTTAGTTGACTTGCTGTTAATGCATCACTTGCTGTTAATGCATCTTTTTACAAAAGTGCTGTTTCTAACAATCCTGGGGAAAAGCAACACGCAGAGAGTGACAGAGTGCTGTAATAGTTCTTCGTCAGTTTCTCTGATAAAGCAAATAACTTCAAGTTTGATTGATAAATAGTCCAGAAGAGGTGATGAAAAGGAGCACATACAAAATACTGACCACTGCCACCAGGTGCTGCTGTTGTCACTGTTACCAGGATCTTAAAAAGAGAGAGAGGAAAGAAGAGAAAATGTTAAATATGTAACTAGCAACCAATATAAATATCCCACTGCTGTCAATTGCTATTTACATAGTCAGAATGGGCCAAATGGACATGTGCAGTAAATCATCTTCGTGCAAAGAAAGTAGGATTGCAGTTGCAGTATCCCAGAGGCCCATGTTCAGCCTCTTTCCTTAAAAGATGTTACCATGGGCTCTAAAATGTCTCTTCCCCCAAAGTACATATATAGAACAATGTATGTGGATTTTTCTCTTACAGTGATAAACATTGTCATTTTGCTCAATGCTGTAGAGAAGGTTAACAGGTGGTTCTTTCCTCAAAGGTTGCACAATTTGAGAGCCTCAAAGAATACACATTGCAAGGGGATTGTTTGCGTAGGTGGGACAATCAGGGAATTCAGCAGCTCCTCCAGGTGAATGTTATGAATGAAGCAAAAGTTTCAATGGGGTTTGAATGGGAGAAAGGGGAATAGACAAAGATGTGTTTGGGATTACTAACTCTGCCCTTCCTTAGTTGAGGTTTTAGAATGAAGCTTCTGCTTTCTGTAATTAAAGGAGAATGCTAGCTTGGAGGAGACTGATATTGTGAGGCCTAGTTATTGCTTCTCTTCTCTGCCCCCCACCCCCAAAAACAGGGAATTTGACAGTGTGTGGTACTGATTTTCTGAGGTTTCCTCAGGAGCTCAAACACGAAAAAGGGTGGGATTTTGCCAAACAAGCTTTAAAGCTCCATGATTGAAATGTTTTTCCTTCCAGAGGAGTGGGTGGGCAGGGAAACTCTGCAGGAGGAAGGATTGTGTAGTGTGTATTGTGTACCGGGTGTAGAAATAGAAGTGAAGGACATAGTATTTCATAGCTCTGTGTTTTCATACCCCTGAGCCAATAGGTGCTTCTGATATGGCCCTCGAGCTTTCTGTAGAAACACTGTTTAGCTCAAAGCATCTTGAAGTACTAATGTTTTGTGTATTTATTGAACACAATATTGTCATCATGAGATTTCCTATTACATTTGTGCACTGCAGCAACAGTTTCTCTTTGCAGTCACTGAAATCCCTGTTATACACCAGCATTACCGTTTTAATAGGATAGGGATGTTTGTAGTAGGGCTTGTCTAATGTCTACATGAATACCCAGTTAAACGCCATTTGCTGTGCTCTGGGGTATCGTCCAGTTGTTTGTTTGGAATTATCTGTTGAGAGCTGGCATAGTGTGGTGGCCAATAATGTAAGCCATGGTCCAAGAAGTTTGTTTATTTATGGCATTTATACCATTCCCTTTAGCCAAAAAGGCTATTGGAATGGCTTGCAAAACTCAATATTAAGTTCTTGTTCAAATGGCACCTTACCCATAAAGTCACTAAGTTGCCTTAGACAAGCAACTATTCTCTCAATCTTAGCACTCAGTATGCAATATACTGCAAACACTGCCAGTAATTCTAGCCTACCTTACAGGATTCTTGTGAGGATTACTGGGCTATGTGAAGTACTTTGAACACTGAAAAGTGGATATATAAATGCTATGTTCTTGTTATTAGGTCTCTATATATTGAGAGTGACCTTGAAAAAAGCAAAAATGTGATTAGCCTGCAAAATGTCTACTAGTCCGCTTGTCCATACATTACAGTAGTAGCCAAAATATGTAAAAGAACTCACTCCTGATATAACAAAGCTTCCCCTCATATTTGTAACTGGAGGCAGTAGTAACTCACCACAGGAAACCAAGCAAGTTGCTGCTTATGGCCTGAATATTGGTTCTTACATTGGCATTCGGTACTTCCATGCCAGCTTATCTTGTAGCAAAACAATAGGCCTGACAATATTTTACCATTGCTTAAAGATTTGTGTTGGCTTCCAGCTGATTTCTGAGCCAATTGAAAGCACAGGTTCTGATCCATAAAGCTGTAATGGTCTGGGACCAGAGTATCTGCAGGACCACCTGTTTCCATACGAACCTGCCAATTTATTAAGATCTGCTGCTTTCCCCCCTTTAGAAGTGAAGTTGGAGGCTTCTGGGGATGCAGCCATCTCTGTGGTAGCACCTTGACTGTGGAGTTCCAACTCCAATATAATTACCGTATTTTTCCGTCTATAAGACGCCCCCATGTATAAGACACCCCCTATTTTGGGGGACTCAGATTTAAGAAAATGGCCTTGGTACTATCTGTGTATAAGATGCCCCCTAATTTTTGACATAATTTATTAGGAAAAAAACCTAGTCTTATACATGGAAAAATACAGTAGCTATGTGCCAACACTTTGGGCATTTAGATGTTGGAGTTAAAACTTTACTTTCCCCCAGGCATTTGAGTTATCAACTTTTTGTGTGTGTGTTAAGGCTGACTCTTTTTTATTATCACAATTTAATTGGAGATCATTATCTTTCAACTTTGTTGTTGGAAAAAAATTGTGTGTGTGTGTGTGTGTGTTATTATCTATTTAAAACAAATAGATACTCTTGCTACGTATAATTTGGATGTCTTGTTTCCTATGTGTAGATGATCTCAGTGTATTAACAATATCAGGTGTAAAGTGGCCTTTATTCTTCCCAGGATGATCTGCTGTTTTATGCAAATTTTAAGTTCCCAAAACTGCTGCTTTTGTGTGAAAGCTTAGGACTCTAACTGGGACTCTTTTTAGATTCTCTAACTCTTAATTGTGCATATTCCACATTGAAAGAAGTCCGCCTCCCAATATGTCAGATAAAAATTACGATATATATGAATTTACGTTAAATTTCCATCCCCTGTCAAGAAAAGAAAAGATTCTCAAATGAATATGTTCAGAAAGTTAAAAGAAAAACAGCAGCTTCAAAAAGCCTTTTAAAAACAACCCCACAAATCTTATGACTGTGGCAAGCAAATTCTGCATCAGATACTTATGGTGAGTTTGAATGTTTATACAACAGAAAGGCCCAGTTCTAAATTCCTTACTCGGCCAAAGGTGCCATTGAAGAAAAGCAATATAGAAGGATTCCTGTGTGATTGAGGAATGCAGGGTCAGGGAATGGTGATAAATGTATTATTGCTTGTGCTCTGTTTTTTTTTTCTACAGAAAACTTGTAAAAGTAGACGTAAAGTCTCTGGTTTTTCAACTGTGTAGATGTAAACAGAGACTTTTTGTTCTTCATCAGTAAGTAGCTTTAATTACATTTTCAAAGTCCCTGATAAATACGCCAAGCTAAAATTTGCCTGAGAACAACCTTTTGAGAAGTTTCCCTTTTCTGGTTCCCTCCCGCAACTGTTGGAGAATTATAGCCCACACTCCCCAAATATTAGATTCAATGGGCCTGGCAATATGGTGGGGAATTTCGAGCACAACTGTGGATCCAACCTAATAATATATTTAAGGAAGCAATGGGCTTGGCCCCTACTCCTTTCCATTCTTCTCTCTTAGCCCATTGCTTCCTGCCATCCGCCTATATAGCTCAGTCAGTACAGCATGAGACGTTTAATCTCAGGGTCATGGGTTTGAGCCTGATGTCGGACAAAAAGATTCCTTCATTGCAGGGGATTCGACTAGATGACCCTTGTGGTCCCTTCCAACTCTGTGATTCTGTGGTTCTATTATATGCACTAATAGTGTTTCATTCAACTGTGACCCCCCCATTTTTTATTGGAGAATGTTATTGTTTGACCCCAACAAAATTCTTGGAGGGATTACACCTCCCCTTGAATATTCTTGGAGGGATTACACCTCCCCTTGAATATTCAGTCAGACACGATGGAGAATCTGGGGAGGATGTTTTTGTTCAGTCCTGCTGATTATGTGAAGAATCTGCCCACATTGAGTTGTATGTAGCATGTGAAGCTTCCTCTGCAGGTATGTTGCACTGCTGTCTAAACAGGAACGAACTGTATCATAGGGCTTGCTTTGAAAATGAGTATGGCTAGAATAAATCCAACCTCTCTGTGTAACTTTTGTTTCATTGCATCATCAGCTTGGGCCCAGCTTGGTTGGACATGGTGCATGGGCAACACTTAGGTATATTAAGGTCACAAGGTGGGGTGGGGTCACTGGCAGTGTGCTCCTGTGTGATTAAAAACTATCCATTTATTGTAAGAAATATTTTTTTCTTATGTTGAAAATTAAAGGTGACTATGGTGGCTACTGTCTCTACAGCAGAGGTTGGCAAGGTTTGCCTCGCCTGGGCCGGCTCACTCGAGCGGAGATCCCTCTGTGGGCCGGATTGTGCGTGCACCCACGATTTCTGGCATCTGCGTAGACGTGATTTCCAGCACCATGGAAGCGAATCCCCACGCCACACTGTGCTGGTTTAGCGCAGTGCGTGGGGACTCGCTAAGCGGGCGGCTCAGTTCGGGGGCAGCTCGTGGACCGCTTAAGCGACCCCTGTGGGCCGTTTGTGGCCCATGGGCCTTAGGTTGCCTACCCTACTGTACAGGATCAGAGGCAACTTCTCCGGAGCAGCAACAAAAGAGGCCTATTGCCTTCATGTCCTGCTTTTGGACTTCCCTTAGACATTTGCTTGGTTGCTGTGGGAAACAAGATGCTGGGCCAGGCAGTTCTCCTTTGTTCTGATCCAACAAAGTTCATCTTACGTTCTTGTACTCTTCAAAGAATTCTAATGGTTTGGTACAAATTGTGGAGATTTAATTCATTCAGTATGTAGTATTTGACTACCAGTTAGGGGTGGATGGATTTTCCCTGCTCTGACTTGCAAGTTTTCTGCAGGTTGGTTGTGCCCAGAGTTTCACTCTGCCTGCCTTCCAATTGTTCATAGAGATTTTCTCTAATTAACTATGCACGGAATTGGCACGTGCATACTTCGTACTTGCTGCTGCTTTCTATTTCTCCTAGTCATTGTTTTATGTCCCTTCAGCAAAATCATGTGCATGTGTGACAGGGTGAATTAAACTCTTTCTTTCTTTCTTTCTTTCTATCTATCTATCTATCTATCTATCTATCTATCTATCTATCTATCTTTCTTTCTTGGATTTTGTGCACGATCATGTCAGCTTTCCTCAGCAGCTTCTATTTGGTCCAGTCTTTTAGTTGATCAACTTGCTGATTTACTTCAGTTCTCTGTTTAAAGCCCTCCCTAATTGCTAGCACTTACGGTTCCCATTACCACTGTCATGTACTTGCAGATATTAAAATGTTACACACCTTGTTTTGTTCCTGAATTGTGATTGTGTGCGTAAGGCAATGGTGATGGGGAACTGATGATAGCTAGCAAGGTGGTCAGTTGAAAGACTGGGTGAAAGAAAAACTTAATGGGATTGTATGTATAACTGCATGATATTTGAATGCACATGAGTGATTGTGCGTGTGGCTTAGGGTAAAGGGAAAAGCTGCAATAAATGGAAGAAATAGAAAAGTATGGTGGGAGCAAATTGTGCATTCCCGGTGACTTTTACAAATTCAAGAAAACTAAGCTAAAAAGAATGTTGGAAAACAAATGCATTGCTGTTCTTCCACAACCAGCACAAGGTAAACGGGACTGATAAATCTAGTGGTAAATTCAGAAGGAGGGAATTTTGGCACCACCCATACATGACAATATATCCATATCCTAAAGGAAGAATCCCAGGAAGTCTTTAGAGCGTATGGTCTTAATCAGATTAAGTTGCTGATACATTTGTATGTACACAAGCAAAGGGCATATGATATGCCAAACCAATCTTTTAAACAGCTGTTACTTTAAAACTAATAATAATTTATAACCCTGTTTTTTCTATTCTCTGTTTTTAAAAAATTGTACATTTTTTCCACAGGCAAAAAGGATTTAGGCTGCAATCTTATACACACTTACCTGGGAGTAAACCCCATTGAATTCGCTGGTACTTATTTCTAAGTAGACATGAATAGGATAGATTGTGCTGCAAGTCACTAGAGTTCAGAGAGATGCTAAATCTTAGCAATATTTGTTGTTGTGTGTTTGTTTTTTAAAACAGAACTCATCAGAAATTGGTTTTGACCTATCGGTATAAGGGAGGGTCAATGTAATGAATAAATTTTTATGGAACATTCTGTTTTCTTTTGACTTTTACGTGCACAGTAAATTGCAGCAGTAAACACTTGCCTTTCCCCCTACTCTTCTTTTACAGCTTTGGCATGCTGGGAGATAAAATATTTCCTTTTTCACTCTCCTGAGCCAACTCGGTTTTGAAGAAATGTAATTCTATTCTTCTGCTAATTTTGGTTTGAAAAGGGAATACAATTCCCTATATTTATTTATTTATTTATTTATTTTATTTTGGGGGCCGCTCATTTGGTTTCTGATTTCGAATATTGCTAAATAGGGTAAAAACTTACCATTAAAAATATTTACATTCTGGAATTGTGTGAGTCACTTGATGCACCATCTCTGTTTCCTGCGGCATAAGCTTTGATGCTGTGCGCATTCCATCTGCATAATGGGAAGTGTTTGAAGCTCTCTTTTGCCGAAGGCTTTATTAAATCAGGGATTCAGAACTAAATAATGAATACCCATTCATTCATAGAAAATGTTGTTCTAGCTCCATGCGCAGAGAGAGGGGTTCTTCAGCGTAGTTACTTTTGGAATAATAGAGGTATTTTGAACACTGCTAGACAATATGGCTTCCATGGCCATTTCTAATTAATTCCCTTAAATGCACTAAAGTTGCTTGGACGTTTGATGAATAAGAAAAGAAGATTGCAGAAGAACAGATGGTAAATTTAAAAAGTTGCCTGTTTATTTTTATATGATATTTAAAACCAAGTACGATACGGGTGGTGCTGTGGGTTAAACCACAGAGCCTAGGACTTGCCGATCAGAAGGTTGGCAGTTCGAATCCCCGCGATGGGGTGAGCTCCCGTTGCTCGGTTCCTGCTCCTGCCAACCTAGCAGTTCGAAAGCACGTCAAAGTGCAAGTAGATAAATAGGTACCACTCCAGAGGGAAGGTAAACGTCCTTTCCGTGTGCAGCTGTGGTTCACCAGAAGCGGCTTAGTCATGCTGGCCACATGACCCAGAAGCTGTACGCCGGCTCCCTCGGCCAATAAAGCGAGATGAGCGCCGCAACCCCAGAGTCGGTCACGACTGGACCTAATGGTCAGGGGTCCCTTTACCTTTTAAAACCAATTACGCATATATCTCTAGAACGTGTTCTGTGGCTCGTTGTGCAGGGAAGAGTAACTTGTTTAGCTTTGCGTGCTACATGGAAAAAATGAAACGAATCAGAAGACCAAGGCTAATCCGGGTATTTTAGATGCATGGGAGCAACATAACTTGCATATCATTCTCCTGATCTTGGTGGATGATGAAATTAGTGGACATGTTCTACTTATGCTCTACAGAAGTTTTGATATGATTTTGCTACTCATTTGAACAGTCTGAATCGACCTCTATAGAACCTTGAAATGTGGTCTTAAAAATGGAAAATCAATTAAATCAGCCTAGACATTGCCACTTCCATATTAGTTTTTGCCCTTGTAGCATTTCTGCAGCCATGAGGCCTTAAAACATACTTAAACATAACAACTAAACCTCAGACCCCAGGATTCTCTGAATCACGTTTAGGCTGCATATTTCCACTTTAGAAGTCCATGTATGTTTCACTCTGGCACCTTGCCAAGGTGTTGGCGATGTTGTCCTGCACCTGGTAAAAGGTAAAGGGACCCCTGACCGTTAGGTTCATTCACTGACGACTCTGGGGTTGCGGTACTCATCTCGCTTTAATGGCCAAGGGAGCCGGCGTTTGTCAGCTTCTGCAGACAGTTTTTCCGGGTCATGTGGCCAGCATGACTAAGCTTCTTCTGGCGAAGCAGAGCAGCGCATGGAAATGCCATTTACCTTCCCACCGGAGCGGTACCTATTTATCTACTTGCATTTTGATGTGCTTTCAAACTGCTAGGTTGGCAGGGGCCTGCACCTGGTACCTACCTCCATATGTGGTGGGAATGTGCAAAAATCCAGGCTTTCAGTACTCCCGGAAGTTAACAAAATAGGAGGGCAACAACTAGAAGTCAAACTAGAACTAGCTTTTAAAATATATTTCAGGATAACAACTTACGATTTACATAATAAATAATTGATAAGCCATCTTGTACAGGCAGCCAGATGTAACATAATCAGACACTGGAAGGCTCTCTCTAGTGTACCAGTAGACAATTGGTACCAAATGGTCTGGGCAGGGTATTTGCATGGACATATAGGGCCAAATTTGGGCCCAAAGGGCATCATTATATTTACAGCCCATCACCTGGCAAATCTATCACTGCCCCTTTTATATATCATCCCCTAACAACATCCCTATAGGGTATCACCAAGCACCAAAGCCCAGACCTGACATTCTTATGCTAAATTCAATGAACTTTCCAAGGTACGAAGGAACGTAATGTCAAAAGGCATAAATAAAATCTTCCACTTGCCGACCTCTGACTGATGTGCAGGGAATAGATATGCCTTATTGACAGACTCCATGGCAGACTGGCTGAGAACTGATAAGGAACTAGCCTACCCCTTAAAACTAGTTTCTTGGAACATTGCAGGCTGGAGGGACAAACTAGCTGACCTGGACTTCAAAAGGTGCTTGCAAACATTTGATATAGTATGCCTACAGGAGACATGGCTAATGGAGATAAACTCTTTGAAACTTCAGAGCTTGGGAACAACCTGCTCACACCCTTGAGCAAGTACCCAGATTTAAATATCTAGGATTACTTATCGATGGAAAGTCATTATGGAAACTCCATCTGGAAACAATTAAGCTAATATCTGGTTGTTCTACTAGGTTCTTCCATTCAAAGGGAAAACAGTTAATCAACCCAGCTATTAAGATCTTTGTCTTTAAAATCATCGCCCAAATGCTCTACGGGACTGAGATATGGGGAACTGGTGTCAAATATGAAATATGAGATCCTGGAAAATAAACTTTTGAGGCAGATTTTGGAGCTTCCCTTTGGGACACCAGAAGCCCACCTCAGAGCCAAGTTGGGCCTTCCCTTACTAGCAGCCAGAATTGATCTAGCCTATCTGAGATACTGGCACAGGCTAAATGCCTACGAGGATCATACTCTTACTAAGCTCTTCTGGTTAGAGCAACTAAGGACAGGGGGCTGTGCACAAAAAGTGCCAAGATAAATTTAGGGTTTATAATCTCCAAATGGAGAACTACTTGGCCCTTAGACCACGTGACCTTAGAAATTGGAGTTTTGATCAGGATGCCAGCCAAGACAGAGCATCCATCATTGCTGCCCACTACTCTACTTGGTACCCCCAAATTAAGACCAATCACTCAAGACCCCGTTACCTTGAAACTCTGACCTTCCCACAACTACTCAGGGCCTTTAAAGAACTAAGATTTCAACAGATGCCCTCAGCATATTTAGAGGGGAGATACTGGGGAATTCCCCCTATGGATCACAAATGTATACATAGATGCAATCAGGTAGAGGACAATACACATTATCTGCTGATTTGCCCCCTGTATACAAAGCCCAGAGGAAAATTTATATCTCCAATTCTTAATTGGCTTCCTAGTCGATCCGTACAGGAAGTAACAGTTGAACTCCTAGCTGATAAACATCTATATATTACACACCAGGTAGCCAAATTTGCGCTGGCAGCCAAGAAGCTCCATTCTAGCTATGTGAATGCACTCCAGTTTTAAGTCTTAATGTTGTAAATTTCTTTAAAAGTTGTAAACTGCTACAGGTTACATGTACGATTTTAGATGAAAGTTTCCTTTTATTCCCTGTCGTCCATTGTAAAGGCCTTTGGCTTTATACAATAAAAAATTGATTGATAGTACAAAATGGTCTGCGAAATAGCCCTTTTAGAGCGATTAACAAATAAGTCCATGATGGTCACACAGACAGATCAAGAAGGATGGCTTTACCCCAGTGTGGTTTGATTTTATAATATATGCTAGCATTCTACAGAATGAACAATCTCCCCCACTCCAGCCTTTAGTATGATTTGGTTGATTTAAGCAGATGCCCAGCCCACCCCCCACAATTCCATTCATAGACACTCCACTTTGCTTTACCTGCAGCATAATAGGAATATGATCACTAAATTAGCTTCAATACAATCGATACTTGCCTGATATAGTTGAGATGCTATGTTTGGACTAAATCAAGGATATCTGACTGTACAAAGTTGAATGTTAACTGTTGATTTTGCTGTTCTCTTTTAATTTTGTTTGTAAATTAAGATGCACACACTGGCTATAGGTAATGAACCAGATGGCTAGGATGTTACAGTAAACCTAACATGCTTCACCTTGTCATATATGAATGGTACGAGCCTGCCATGGTCTGCTTATTTGTATTACTAATATTATCTGTATTTTCTTTTTTAAAAAAACAACCCGATAAAAAGTTAAACAAAAAAGAAATTAATAAAGAAGTTATATGCAGCCGACTTCTGCTGTAATGTAAACCTGAATTATCTGAATTACTGTTGGTAGTGCTAATTCTTGTTTATACTGGTACAGCATAGATCAGCATTTCTTTTGCATTCTGAAAAGCATTGCTGGTGGGAAAGCCTTTTTGCTTCCTATGTGTAAAGGCCATTCCATTGCCTTAGTTGTAGCCACATGAACATGGTTTCTGTTCAGGGGGCTGTTGTTGATGAATATGATGCTTTTGATCCATGCTGCTTTCTTTTTGCACTGTTTATTTTTATTAAACTCCATGTACTTTTAAAGACTTTTCTATAGTGAGATCTAGAGCCCATGCCTATTCAACCAATGCTTTTATTATGTGTCTGTATTAATCTACATAAAATGTGTGCACAGACCATTCTGAAACTATATTTAGATTATTCTAACAGTAGCATTTTATTGTGAACTCACTGGGAGGGCTAATGTGCATGGAATGAGTTTTTCTCTCCATTTACCTTTTGTATTCATCTTCTTACAAATAAAGCTCCAAATGTTTGTTGGGTTGTTGTTTTTTTAAACCAGGGTTTGGATTATATCTTCTAGCATAAATGAAGCTTATAATTGTGTTTTCCTAACAGCTCTGCATTAAAAATAAGTTATTTTGCTGGTAATGGTGTTTTCCTAGAAATTTTTATATCTTGTTGATCATGCATTTGTTTCTATTGTGTATATTTTTGAGGTGTTCTTTGTGTGATATTCCTTAAGCAGGACTGAAGTGTTGTTGTGATTCCAGCTTTCATACTCCATCAAATGATATCTGGAGGTTTGGTATTCAGGCTTTCATTTTCTTTGCTTTCAGAATGCAACTTTTAATATAGCAATAGTTCTGTGTTTTGGGATGCATCACTTACTTTTGAGGAGCATACATAGTATCTAACAAGGATTGTTTTGGGAACAGCTATGCTGACATATCTTTAGTTACTTTCAATCATTCTGTGTTCTTCTGTTCTTAGAGAACTGGAGTATCTGGATTTATAGGTAGCAGATTCCTTCTTTCCTACCCTCTTGAGTCTAGAAGGTCACCTGTGGACCACATCTGGCCCATCTAGTGTCACAGTCTCTGTTATTACTATCTCCTTATGTGCGGGCATCTTTTTCTGCTGTTCCTTGTGGCCACTGGCCAGTTATTCTGATTGCCACATTTAATCTGCAGAATTTTAAAAGGTAGCCTTACATTTTTTTGTCCATTGGTTGGCCCATAACAAATTCAGATTTTCTGTCCACTCTGCTTCCTAACCCACCACAACCTAAATAGTAATGGAAAAAAGACCCACAAGGGAAAAGGGAAGGAGATGAACGATAAAACAAAGTAACAGAGAACTGGAAGAGAGAGGCTTCCCATGCAATTGGAGCATTTTGCTTGGAATTGTATTGTTCATTGAGTCATTCCCAGATAGCCATAAGTATTCAAGGTTGGCTACCATGTATATTATCTGCACTTTCACAAGGACTACAAGCAACATGGTAGTCAACAGCCAACAGAATAACTGCACCTGAGGCAACAGACAGGGGATGAGCTGGTTCTCTCCATAATTTGAGTAACACTCCTCTATTTCATTCTTCTCTCCCAATCAATTTGCTGGTAGAAAATTACAATTGTGCATGTGCATTCCTACCATAGAAAAATGCAATTGAGTTATGTCTCCTTGCCTTGCCCCAGAGTAAAGTAGACTTAAAAATGGACTAGGTACAGAAAGATGCCCATATTCTGGAGAATGGAGGGATGGGGCTAGCAAAAGAAAAAGGGGTTTATAAGGGTATGATTGCTTAATTGGTAGGTACTACAGGATTTCTGTATATACAGCTTCCATTAATCACTTTTTGGAACAACTGTTCACCTTCAAGGAGAAGACTTGTTCCAGTCCAGGTTTCTATTGTGACTTAAAAACATTTGCTTAGATTTTTAAAAATGTAGATACTGCTTGTCAGCTGCATGTAAAATTTGCATTCAGCTTGTTGTTGGTGAGTGGTGAACTGATAAAGTGGACAAGCCCTTAAATTTTAAGCCTTAAAATCTGACATTAGCAGTGGTGAGATTGATTGAAGAAATATTAAAACCACCTTTTCCCTTAACTGTTACGTGTCCAGGGTTAAAAATTTCATTCATGTGACCCCCTCCATTTATTATTGGTTTTGCAGTGTTTGTAAAGATGTGTGTTATTTTCCTTCAAAATAGGAATGGAGTCTGCCTAGCTTGCAGTCTAAATCTTCATATTGCATCGCAAACCACCCACAGCTATAACATTTTTCATAGATTGGATTACTTCTGCATATATAATTAAACTTTTAAAAGAGCTGCTGTATGATTTCATGTCTGCTTTATACATTATGTATCTATTAGGTAAATGCTAAATTAGGGTCCAGTCCAGTACCAGTAATTATTGTTGTGAAGAGATTACTTGAAAATTGGTTTGCGTAGCCCAGTACTGCAAGCTATTTCTGAGTAGCCTCATCAGAGGAAATCAGGTGACTTTTAGTCTGAGGTGGTTTCTTGACCTCTAATTATAGCTAGATCACAAGAAGGCTGGATTGTCTGAGTGCTCTATAAAAAACAAAGCTCTTTTTTCTCTGCTGCTTAAAAATTCAGTCTTTCTTAGATATAATAATAATAATAATAGTACAAGTGGAGACCTGCAACAAAATGCTGCATTGTGTTGCTGTCAGCCAGCCATGCTCCTTCACAGGATACTCCATTACATTGTCCTTCTCTCCCCTGCCCTCATGCTTTCCCCCTGTACCACGGGATGTGTATCACCCTCAATGGATTATTTTGGCTTTGTTGTCGTTTTTTGGCCCTTCTTTAGAAGCATCCCCCAAAGGAAAGCTTTCCTCCCTAAATACTCCATTTCCCCTTTGGGTTTTCTGTTTTCCCCTTTCCTGTTTTAGGGTTCATTTCCCCCTCTCCTAAATATTTTTTATTTCTGTGCACCTTTGTGCTCCCCCATGCTTATTGACACCTCCCTTTTGTGCATGAATGGTTTTATTTTGACTGCATGCAGACCTACACTTCATGCTTATGCTACTAGTCTGACTAGATGCAGAAAGCTGGCCTTCTCTTTTAATAGTTGCTTGAAATAGGAGTTTCAACCTCCTCCAGTGAAGGGCTGTAGCTCAGTAGTAGAACTTTGCATGCTGAAGGTCCCAGGCTCAATCCCCATCCCCTTCAGATAGAGCTGGGAAAGACTCCTTGTCTGTAACCTTGAGGAGCCATTGCCAGTCAGTGTAGACCAAGTATCTTCAACCTTTTCAGACTTAGGACCCACTTTTAACCAAAACACACAGGGGACCCTTTTCTTAATCTCTTACCACATATTTGCATGGTGGTAGTGCCCCTGTTGCAACCCACCTTGGATCAGGCTGTGACCCACTACTGTGACCCACCAGTTGAAGACCAGTGGTGTAGACAGTGCTGAGCTAGATGGACTAGTGACTTAGTATAAGGCACCTTCCTCTATTCCTATATGTTTCTCCTTCTTGACCATGGAGAATCTTGGTTTGCTTTTATTGTGCTGTTTCCCAGAGCTGGATTTATGTAACCCAAGGTGCTGGTATAAATTGTGCAGGTATGCATTTGCAGGGCCATATTTCTTTTTAATGGGAAGTCGTTGGGTGCTTCCCCCCCAATACAATATAAAAATGTTTCCCCTCTTGGGAAGAAAACTGGTGTCGGGAAAGATATCTGGCTTAAGGGTCCTTTTAAGATTGAATTATTAATTCAACAAGTTCCATGCTCCAATCTCACACCGTTCCATCTGGTCAAAATCAGGCATGCCCCAGGGTTGTTTGCTGTTGTCTGGTTGCATAGTCCAGCTACTGCTACGTAAAAAACCACAAAAAAACCACAACCCTCTCCTTTGCAGCTACTATCTTTTCATGAGTATATGAAGGTTTACAACCCCCCCCTTTGCATTAACCTTATTTTTGTGAACCAGACAAATACTAAAGCGAAGTAGGAAGGTCTATTATTGAAGTGATGCGTGCATCCTTAGTCCAAACCTGTTTTTCTACCCTCCAGAAGAATTCATTATCTTTCTGAAAGCTTTCATGGTTCTTTCTGCCTCTAGGTCATTGGGTTGTCAGGGTGAAGAAATATTGGTTTTAGTTCTGGTAGTGCTGCGGAAACTTGTTTTTATGTTTATGTACTTTATTAGTAAATGCAGGTAAAAATGGATGAAGCATATAGGAAAGAAGTGCCAGTGTTTGAGCTAGATGCTCAGTGTTCCACAGGCATAGTTCCTTCTGGAGTTTGCAGTCTAGGAGTTGGGAACCTTTTTCATCAGGGACACATTGCTGCTTAGGCAACCTTCTGGGGACACATGCCGGTGGGGGTGGGGGTCAGAGGTGAAAGAGGGTAGAGCAAGGTATTTGACTCTGCATTAAAAAATAAGCAGTAGGCAAAAACCAAAACAAACACGAACATCTTCCTATCAGACAAGCAAGAGTCATTATGTTGTATTTGAACAGTTCCACCCATGCAAAACCACATTCAGCCCCAGCTCTACTTGTGGAACAACTTGTAACCTGTATGGGGGATGCACATCCACATGCTTATCAAAATACCAGTCTGGTGGTGGTAGGATTTTTGGATGAGCATTGTGATGCGAGCAGCTGCAAACAAAGGTCCCACACCAAATGGTTATGGATACAGAATTTCAGAAGACAGTCCTCCCTCCCCGAAATTATTTGTATCTATGGAAAACAACACAGAGACTTGTGGCACCTTAAAGGTTCACATATTTAAAATGTGATATGTATGCATTTGCTGAAGAGGACTGTCTCTAGCCCAGGGGTCAGCAAACCTTTTCAGCAGGGGGTCGGTCCACTGTCTCTCAGACCTTGTGGGGGACTGGACTATATTTTGTTGAAAAATTTGAATGAATTTCTATGCTCCACAAATAACCCAGAGATTCATTCTAAATAAAAGCACACATTCTACTCATGTAAAAACACCCGGCAGGCCCCACAAATAACCCAGAGATGCATTTTAAATAAAAGGACACATTCTACTCATGTAAAAACACACTGATTCCCGAACCGTCTGCGGGCCGGATTTAGAAGGTGATTGGTCCGGATCCGGCCCCTGGTCCTTAGTTTGGCTACCCATGCTCTAGCCCCTCAAAGCCTATGCCACTATAAAGCTGTTAGGTTTTAATACTATAGAATTGTTGCTTTTACTTAAACAAATAAGCATGGCTACTACCCTGCTGGAAATTTTTTTTTTTTCTGTTTAGAAGGCTTTTCTTTCTGTGAAATAGTAAATAAACAGAGGAATGTGAAGATTTTGACTTAGTACTGATGTGCCAATTTTAACAGAGCTGCTCTGGCGTGTAATGATCTCATATAGTATATGTTTCCTTGGGTGTCCCATGGGATTTTGATATGTAGCCCTATTGTCTACAGGGTGAGGTACTTAAGATCTCATAATCTCAGAAAAAGAAATGCTGACAATATGGAAATGATTATAATTTAATGAAAACATTTTGGGAAAGATCGTTGTCAAGTGTAAGAATGAAGCTCAGTTGAATTTATATTTGCCTGCCTATACTTTGAGATGAATCAAAGTGTTTCATTGTGGGAGGGGGTTAGGTGGGTGTCAAAACAGAAATATGCAATAAAACCTCCAGTTATAACTACTCCAAATTTGGTTGAACATACTTTTTGTAAACCTAAATTTCAATTGGATTACTGTCTTGACCTATTTGGATGGCATATGTCAGCTTATATGTGTAAATTAAGATGTAGTGATGTTTATTGAATGTTCATTGTCGGCTGAAAAGTGTTTTACTTTCTTTGCCCCCTCTTTTTCCTCATTTATAAATTAGTAGTAGTAGTAGTAGTAGTAGTAACCCTTCAATTGCCATTTAAAAAGGAAGAATAAAATACTCTCCTTTACCTCTTAAAAACTGATTTCCCCCAATAGGTTGTTGTCACTGTTGGATGGTATTGCCTTAATGATAATATAGTCTGTTACCTACAAAAGCAAGTGTTAGAATGTAAAATGAAGATATTAAACTTTGAGAAGCAGCAGTGCCTGGCAAAACTCAGGACTGATAATAAAAGGTGTTGGTTTGAAGATCAAACAGCACAATAATATATATATATATATATATATATATATATATATATATATATATATATGTGTGTGTGTGTGTGTGTGTGTGTGTGTGTGTGTCCCCAAAATTCGTCATTTATGAACTCTGAAACTACCCAGTGAGATTATTCAGCCTTCAGTTCCCTCTAGCAGCTGCATAGCAGTGACATGTTGCTTTTGAACCTGACAAATTATTTAAAACCAAGGGCAAGATTGACTGGGTGCCAAGAAAACTAAAGCTGTGCTTTCACTAGATGGTACAAGTTTTTATGCCCAGAGGGGAGAAAAAAAGAGTCTTCAGTTTACTTTAAGACTGCATAGTCTAACACTGCATTTTCTATTAATTTAATTGACATCCTGTGTTCCGACTTCAAGGTGGCAAATTAATTGTGGGAGACCATCTGTTTGAAAATTGGGTATGTATACCACTGCCTGGCAGTACTGCGTGTAGTGGCTTTCCAATATCCAATTTAAATCAGATGGAAATGTTGGCCTTTTGAGAATTATTATCAATCAATATTTCATTTTGGTAATGGGCTCTGAGGAGGAAGAGAAGTATAATCTTTGCAGCTGCTTCAAGCCTACAACTTTTTTTTAAAAAAAAATAAAAATTCGTTGCCATTATAATGCCTGCAATTTGGCCTCCTTTTCCTTACTCTGAGAAAGACAGCCAGAAAGTTTATGAATAACACTAGTGAAGTTTTTCTTCTTTAATGTTTATCTTTATTGGAAATCAGAGATTCAGATACGGTACTTAATCTGATTACTTGTGGGTGTTGCATGCTAATCAGAGCTCTGTACTGGTCAGTGACTTGCTCACTGAAAAGAGATTTTATTTTTGCACTCATTCTTCTAACTAAAGTTGTAACACAAAACTTGGGCTTGTGATTATTGAGCTCCGCTTCTCTCTGTGTTATCCCCATTTTCTTCTATTTCCATGAGACTTCTCTATTGGACATACAGCTTTGTGTACTTATGCATTTCTACAAAAGATCATGGCTGTTGCATCCTGCATACATTTTCCTTGTTTTTGAAGTTGCCCCATTAGGATTGTTTGTCTGGACTAGCTGGGAATAACTGCTAAATTTGGAGTGAGAGTGCCTGAAATGTGGGAGTGGGGCCATTAAAAAGCCAACGACCCTCTCTCTGAGATAATGACAACTATATAATTCATGAAAATGATGTTTACTCTGCAAGCTTACTTATGAATGAGCCCTTTCAGGTTCTTTTTTCCCTTTAGACACAGATCTGAAGAATAAAGTTTAAATCAAGAGAAATGATAGCCATAAGTAAAATAGATCAACACAAATTGACTTCATTGTGATTCATCTTGTATTTCAAAATTATCTTTAGAACGATTCTCAACTGCTCAGTCAAAAATCAACTTTTGAAAGTTAGAGCTGTGAGCTAACAGTTGTGTGACTTTTTTCTAATGGAAGGGGGCAGTCAGATCTCCTTCCTCATAAACCAGCTTGCCTCAGATGTGCCTTTGCACCTGATGGTCCCATTACTTCAGACTGTACTACCCTTGACTCCATCAGAGCTTCAGCAAGCCCCTTCACTGCTTAAGCTGTTTGATTTCTGAATAGTTCTATTTAAGATAGCTGGGCCTCTGAGTATTGTCGTCAGTGAGAGTTTTTAGACTTGGACAGTATGACAATCCATGGACATTCATACTCATATCTTTGAACTTGATTGGTTGCTGACTAGAGTATATTTTGGAGTAACGGCTTGACAGCACCCTGCCTTTGCTCATCAAGTTTTGCATCACTGATACTAAAACAGTGTGTTAATACAGATGCTGAATATACATCCATAACTCAGAAGGGAGACAGTTCGTTCAGGCTGCAATCCAAACCCCCAATCTGTTGTGCTGGAGGAGGTAGTGTCCCTCTACCCAGCCCCAGAATGCTCCACTAGCACCAACCTGGTGCCAAACTCACCATGCCACCCACCTATGGGATTCTCACTGGTAGAAAGTCCCAAAACAGGAGGCTCCATGGAGGGGCTAAGCTAGCCACTCTGCCAACACATGACAGCATTGGGCTAGGTTGATATTTCACCTTCAGGCTGGGGTAGGACAGAGCAGGGTTTTGTCTGTCCCTCATTTTCTTTTTCTTTTTTTTAATAATTTTTATTAACTGGCCAATCACATCAAATTAAATCACATCACATAAATTCCGAATTACAAAGCCAAATTTTAAATTTTGTTGGTGGGACCCATATTTCAAGATCCGAAGGGGAATTCTGATCATCTTCTTGCTGCTGCGTTAATGTCCAAATCAGTCCAAATCAGTCCAAACAGAGTTCATAATTCTATCCCATCTTATCTTGCTGTTTCCACATCACATCTTGTTCATATATTTTCTCTTTTTTCTTTATGATCTCTTCTGATAGTCTCCTTAAGCCGATAAACACCAATAGTAATAATAATCCTGTGTGAATTTTCCGTTCTTCCAATCCTCAAATCGAGATGGTTTCCATATATCATCTCCTTCATAGATAACATCGCTCTTTCCATCATAATCTCGCAAAACTGTCGCTCTTAAGTCCCACTGAGGAGTTTAACCCACAATATATAAACAGCTCTATTTCTCTCTTTCTCCTCCCAGACTCAAGACCTCCGACAGAACTTCCCAATATGGCGACAGCATTTTTAACTGCGTCATTCCAAAGCTCTTATACATTCCACGCTCTTCTTAAAACATGCTTTGGTTCGAAAGTTTATCTCCACACAGTCTTAAATCCACAGCTTAAGTCCTTAAAACGACATTTCTGACTCGTGAGGGGAGGGGATTCTTGTTTAATCACATAAAAAAAGAAAGGAAAGTCCCCCCCCCATCAGTCATTTGCCGTACCATCTCTTGGCGTATCTTCTCATGTTTTATTCTTGTCTTGTTTTATCAGAGATCTCTTCTGTTAGCAGTCTTTACTCCCCCTTCTTCCTTGAAATATGTGCATTCGCTTCCTCCAAATTGTTTCTTTTGAAGTTCTTGCAGCTAGTGGCGTGAATCAGGGACGGCGTCCAGGAGTGCCGAGATCCCACAGGAGGGCTTTGTACCTAGTGCCCCCATCCCCACAAATTCGGGGGCGGTATAGGGCACAGCAGGCAAGGGCCGTCCCCCCCCATCCTGGGGGGGGGGGTTAGGGAGGCTAATTACTCCCATCATAGCCTCCAAATTACCTCGTGTGGGTCGGAGAGATGTTATTGTCAGCCATCTTCCAATGTGCCCCCTAGTGGCCCCCCATCTGTCCCTCATTTTCTGCCCTGGCTGGCATGATTGATGGAGCTACAGATGTGGCGGCTATGCTGCTCCGTCAAGCCTCATTGCTGCCTAGCTGAGGTTAGAATTGCTCTGCCCCTTAAAAACAATGGGATAGCTATTGGCAGAGGTTAGCAAATACAGTAGTTCCATCAGCTCAAAGCTGTACCATCTAGCTCTCTACAAGCTGATTTCGCTTGAAGCTTTAATGATGGGGGTTATTTTATTAGCTAGCTTTCCTTACACCAAAAAATCTGTGTCTAATTTTTTTAAAACAAAGATGTTTGGAGAGTCACCCTTGCAAGTATAAATAGTCCCATTTGTGTCTTATTTAGCAGTTATGATTTGGCTAAATAGGCTGGCCAGTAGAGCTTTGAGAGCTGCTGTGGTGTAATCGAAGGGGACCATTCTCTACCCTGTGTTTGCCAAGCTTGGCCCCCCTGGGCTGTGTGCAGCTTGCCAGCTGTGTAATTGGCCTGCCAGATGCTTGATAAACCACGTGTCTGCAGCCTTTCTTGGGCAAAAAAGAAACAGGGACTTAATCAAGCGCCTGGTGGGCTGCAATGTATGTGTACCATGTTGTGCAAGGCCTGGCAGCTATAAATTTGACAGGTCTGTCCCCAATGTCATTTATACCCATTTGAAGGAAAAATCTGTTCCTTAGTTTTTGTGTCAGATTTGGATTCCCAGTGCCTTTGCCTATGTAAATAGAAGACCAAGGCCTATTATTCATATCACATTGTACACAGGGAATTTTTTTTGGTAAAGATTAAGCTAGACTATACCTATGGAGGAAGTGCTGGTCTTTGGTTGTGTTCTCCATAAGTGATAAACTTAAGGATGACAGTCAGGGAAATTGGGTTGCATGACGTAAGTGTAAACATTATATACCAAGGAATAAAAGTTTCAGAGTTTTCAGAGGAAGAAGAGTTTGGATTTGATATCCTGCTTTATCACTACCCTAAGGAGTCTCAAAGCAGCTAACATTCTCCTTTCCCTTCCTCCCCCACAACAAACACTCTGTGAGGTGAGTGAGGCTGAGACACTTCAGAGAAGTGTGACTAGCCCAAGGTCACCCAGCAGCTGCATGTGGAGGAGCAGGGAAGCGAACCCGGTTCACCAGATTACGAGTCCACCTCTCTTAACCACTACACCACACTGGCTCTCAGAGTGCAGTGTCTTTTAAATTTTTAAATTTTTTTAGAAAGAAGCCTAATGTATTTCAGGCTTCTATATTTTAGGCCTTCTTAGGGGCCAGAACGCAAAATTGAAACAAACTGCAGAGCTCTCTGATAATACAAGATTTTCTTTTTCTTTGTTGTTGATTGATTCCCTTTCGGGTCTATTTTTGGATGCTGAGTGTTTCTCCCCGCCTCCTTTAATAAATTTTGGATTATACAATAGATTTTCAATCAATATATCCTCTCCACAGAAACCTCTATGATGATGTTGGCATTAAAATATCCTGTTCTTTTTCAATAAAAGAGAAAAAGGGAGACCAGATCATGTCAAAGGTATCTTTTTTGGAGATGCCTTTGATTAGTCGCCAATGGTATGTGAGGCGTTCTGATAGAGCAATACTCCAGTTGTTATTAACCCAAGCCTCTATTGGTATATTAGAAATTTCCTTCCATCATTGGACAATAACTAGTCAAGCTGCTGTGAAAAGGAAGGAAATAAATTCTTAGATTTAAGGGTAGAATTTGGGGTCTAATCTAATGATAATAAGGCAAGTGCCAAATTAGGGGGGATAGATTGTTTAGTGATTTTGGAGGTCAGATTAAAAACTTTTCCTCAAAAGGTGGGGACCATGGTACACTCCCACCAAACATGAATATAGAAACCTAGTTCTCCACTTATTTTCCAACATAATGGTGAGCTTAAAGGATTTATCTTTGCAAGGCATGTGGGGGTCCAATGCCACCAAAAGATAATTTTAAGCGAAATTTCCTGGAGGCGAGCCGAAATTGTTCTTAAAGATGGATTGCACAATATTGATTCTCATGCTTTTTCATTTATTGAAATTCCTTCAGTCTTAAGCATCAGGAAAATGGTTGTTCTTTGCCTGCAAAAGGTTCCAAACTCTGGCATCTCCCAGTTGAAATTATTGTGGGTAGCGGTGCTGGAAAAGGCCTATTGGAGAACCTCTGCCAGTCAGAAAGATTTTGGACTAGATGTTGTCTGACTCAGTACAATATGTTTACATGTGGTATGATCCACTTTGAAGTCAGTTACAACACACTTGCTAAAAGGATTCCAGCAAAAGTTGGCTACTACTGTTGTGTTCCATGCTTTCTATCCTTTGATGTATTACATTTTCCATGACAGAAAGAGCTGCTAATTAGTGCTAGAATCAGGTGCAGTTATCCTGAAAGCAAGGCGAATTTACAAGTGTTGAAAACTAGGATTAAACTTGATTGCTTCGACTTCTAGGGTTTCTGAACACTGGATTTAAATGGGAAGGTTATGTCACAATGGAGTTACAGGTTCTATTCAAGTTGCACTAGGTGGATGTTTGTGATTTTTTAATATATATTTTACACACACACACACACTTATTCAAAGTTATACAAAAATACATGCCCATTACAAAGTATCTTTTTATAATATATGGAAATAAAACAGCTACTTAGTTTGTGATTGTGATCAGAATCTAGCCAAAATGATTTCAATTTGGAAAAAGAATGAGAAGCTTCGTGATTTTTCAAGGCAGAATATGAATGTTCTTTTAAAGCACTTCTTGCTGTATAATTTATAAATAATGCTATTTTTAGACGGTCATTATAATTTGTCTTTCCTAGAACATGGAAAAGGCAGTTTGGAATTAAGCATAGTTTGCTGGGAGGAATTTTCTGTTGTACAGTACTGTTATTGTGGAGATCTTTTACAGGTAGTCTTCGGAATTGGTATTGCTGTTTTTAAAATCCTTTGCAAATAGATATACTCTCTTGCAGAAGGGGAGCTGGAAATGGTCTTTGGGAGTATATTTATTATTCACTTTTGTCACTGGTGTTGTTTCCTTTATAATGAGTATGGCCATTATATCTGCTTGTTAATATTAATAATCTGAGGCAAGAAAAATAATGGCATTGTAATTCTCCGTACTAGTGAATCTTGCTTTAATGCACTTTGGGTTGTTATTATTATTATTTGAGTGCGGAGCTCATTTGTTCTCTGGAGCAAATACAAAACCCCATCAAACATAATGCTAGGAACTGACAGTTGGGTTAGGATTAACATTAAAAGCAGATCTCTAGAGGCCAAGTGGAATTTTTTTGTCCTTTCTGGTTTCCACACTCTGTTCCTCATCACATTCCCCACTCACTGAGCAATGGAAGGTGGTATATTATATGCTCCTCAGTGTAGGTACATTTTCATGCATACCCAGAATTAACCAGGTATGTCTGCAGGGAAGCCTGCAGCCTTTCGTGCTTCTCCTGTTACCCCCTTTATATATGGATGCAGTGGTCTCCTGGGAAGAAACTTCCAAGTTTGGACTTCACACCATTACATTTTGCCATGGACTCTTTGTCACTTTAGTTTTGGAGAAACAAAGATTTCCACGAAATGGTGCAGTGGGCAAATTTTGTGCTGCTATTAGTAAATGCAGGTAAAAATGGATGAAGCATATAGGAAAGAAGTGCCAGTGTTTGAGCTAGATGCTCAGTGTTCCACAGGCATAGTTCCTTCTGGAGTTTGCAGTCTAGGAGTTGGGAACCTTTTTCATCAGGGACACATTGCTGCTTAGGCAACCTTCTGGGGACACATGCCGGTGGGGGTGGGGGTCAGAGGTGAAAGAGGGTAGAGCAAGGTATTTGACTCTGCATTAAAAAATAAGCAGTAGGCAAAAACCAAAACAAACACGAACATCTTCCTATCAGACAAGCAAGAGTCATTATGTTGTATTTGAACAGTTCCACCCATGCAAAACCACATTCAGCCCCAGCTCTACTTGTGGAACAACTTGTAACCTGTATGGGGGATGCACATCCACATGCTTATCAAAATACCAGTCTGGTGGTGGTAGGATTTTTGGATGAGCATTGTGATGCGAGCAGCTGCAAACAAAGGTCCCACACCAAATGGTTATGGATACAGAATTTCAGAAGACAGTCCTCCCTCCCCGAAATTATTTGTATCTATGGAAAACAACACAGAGACTTGTGGCACCTTAAAGGTTCACATATTTAAAATGTGATATGTATGCATTTGCTGAAGAGGACTGTCTCTAGCCCAGGGGTCAGCAAACCTTTTCAGCAGGGGGTCGGTCCACTGTCTCTCAGACCTTGTGGGGGACTGGACTATATTTTGTTGAAAAATTTGAATGAATTTCTATGCTCCACAAATAACCCAGAGATTCATTCTAAATAAAAGCACACATTCTACTCATGTAAAAACACCCGGCAGGCCCCACAAATAACCCAGAGATGCATTTTAAATAAAAGGACACATTCTACTCATGTAAAAACACACTGATTCCCGAACCGTCTGCGGGCCGGATTTAGAAGGTGATTGGTCCGGATCCGGCCCCTGGTCCTTAGTTTGGCTACCCATGCTCTAGCCCCTCAAAGCCTATGCCACTATAAAGCTGTTAGGTTTTAATACTATAGAATTGTTGCTTTTACTTAAACAAATAAGCATGGCTACTACCCTGCTGGAAATTTTTTTTTTTTCTGTTTAGAAGGCTTTTCTTTCTGTGAAATAGTAAATAAACAGAGGAATGTGAAGATTTTGACTTAGTACTGATGTGCCAATTTTAACAGAGCTGCTCTGGCGTGTAATGATCTCATATAGTATATGTTTCCTTGGGTGTCCCATGGGATTTTGATATGTAGCCCTATTGTCTACAGGGTGAGGTACTTAAGATCTCATAATCTCAGAAAAAGAAATGCTGACAATATGGAAATGATTATAATTTAATGAAAACATTTTGGGAAAGATCGTTGTCAAGTGTAAGAATGAAGCTCAGTTGAATTTATATTTGCCTGCCTATACTTTGAGATGAATCAAAGTGTTTCATTGTGGGAGGGGGTTAGGTGGGTGTCAAAACAGAAATATGCAATAAAACCTCCAGTTATAACTACTCCAAATTTGGTTGAACATACTTTTTGTAAACCTAAATTTCAATTGGATTACTGTCTTGACCTATTTGGATGGCATATGTCAGCTTATATGTGTAAATTAAGATGTAGTGATGTTTATTGAATGTTCATTGTCGGCTGAAAAGTGTTTTACTTTCTTTGCCCCCTCTTTTTCCTCATTTATAAATTAGTAGTAGTAGTAGTAGTAGTAGTAACCCTTCAATTGCCATTTAAAAAGGAAGAATAAAATACTCTCCTTTACCTCTTAAAAACTGATTTTGTAACCACAGCAAATTTTGTAACCACAGCAACTCCCTTTCTCCTACCTTCAGGTTTTCCTGATGCTGCACTGAGTACCCAGGTTGACACAGCTGGAGGAGACCAACTTCACCTGCTCACCCACCCAGGTCTCAGTGATATAGACCAGATTGCCTTCCTCCTCCATAATCGGATAATGGATAAGGGAGGTCTTACTCAGAGTCCACCTGGCATTCAGTAACAGCAACTGCAGGCCCAAAGGGCTGGCTGATAGGACAACCACAATTCCCCAGGTTAGAGGAATTGCACATGGCACAGTCACTAACTACCTGACCTCCCCATATCCTGAACCACTGCGATTGAGCACCCCTGCTCTCCCCCCAGACACATCTCCTCTCCCCTCAATAAAACCAAACAACAACAGACCCCACACAGATTAAAAAGAGTTAAAACAATTGTAGCAGCAGCTGTGTCTCTACTGCACCTGCAGCCAGGAGATGTAAATTGTCTGCAAGTACAAAGGTCACAAGACTGCTGCATCACTACAAACTCTAGACTCCTAAAATCTGGCGGAACTTTGATGCAGGCACCAACTCAGTGCTCAAAGCATGACTCATATACAGGCAGTAATTCCTTCCCCAAAGCCAAAGCAAACCGCATGGATGCTTGAACCTTTGTTTCCTTTGCCTTAGCCTGATTTTTTTAACTCATAGCCATCATTTGATACCTCTAAAAGTATATCTTTAAAGTTGCTTATCAAGTAAAATAAACAAACAGCCTGGATTTCTTCCCCCATACATTATTTGTAACCATGAGCAGTGAAGTAGGAAACTGATGTTGATATGTTAAAAAATGAAACAAGAACCCACACAGGCATGCATTTGGCTTCGTTACTGAAATGTATGTAGTGTGAGCCACCATAGGAATGTAAACAACTGTAATGCATAATCTAATAAGCCTCTCTTGTGTTGCTTTCTGGAGATTGTTTTGTATCCATCTAGCTTCCCCAAACATGAATATGGTGCAGAAGAACTATAATTCATGGTTTTGGTCCTAGGCAAGGGTTTCAGCTGTGGTACACAATGGGGCAAATGTTGTTGATATTATTAGTATTGTACTCATTAATTACCCACCCTTCACTCAGGTTCCAGGATGGGTTCCAGCCATTTAAAATACAACATTATAAACAAAATATTAGAAAGAATACTAATATTAGAATCAAGCCCGCCATTTTAACTAATGGAAAATCTGCAAAAGAAGACACAGGCTTGTATTACCGTACATCTCTCCTCTGTCGTCCATCATTTCATCTGTTGACTTTAGTTCTCCTTCCCACACAAAAGTTGATGGGCAGAAGGAAACTTAATCTCATGTGTGAAGCTGGCCCTCCTTTTGTTTGTGAAAGGAGAAGGAGCGCAGAAGGTTCCTGAATGGGGACAACACAGCAACTCAGGAGGGAGACTCTCTCCTCAAAAGAAAGATATTATGGGCAACCAAAGGGCCCACAGCTTCTGCTGAACCCCTGGTGCACTGGGTGGAATAAGTCTTGCAGTGCATCTCAACAACCTATTTCTTTTTTTAGGGAGGCCTCCATTACTTTTTCATGGCTGTAGACCTATTTATGCAAAAGCATACATGGAGGGGAAATATTTTTAATTATTTTCCATGAATCATGCTAAGCTACCTTAAAATCTTATAAATCTGCGAAAGACTGAATAATTTGCTTTTTGACAATTAGCTTGTACCTGCCTCTTACAAGAGACCTGAAATATTTTGTTTTAACAACCTTGTTGATTCCATACCTTTTGCGGCACTGCCTTGATGAATCTGTGTGACTGTATTGCGGCACTGTTAAGCAAATCAGTTCTGTACATTACTTAAGTGCTAAATTAAAATTTTTAAAGTGTGCCATCTACAGGGAAAGCAAACTGAAACATTAAATAGCTTTTCAATCATGTGTCTTATTTTATAAAGTGTTTAGTTCACAGATGACTCATAACGTGCAAGGCTCTGACACTGGGTATCATAATATTTTGATATTAAGCTGCAGAAACCCATTGCATTATCAACTTAGCTCTGTAGAATAGAGGAGGCAGCAGCTGAGGCATAAAAACCAAGGCTTCAGTATGACAGAACTAAAATTGGACTTGGCAATTACCACATGGCATGATTCACAGTATTGTGAAGTGAAGCTACTATATAAATCAGCCCCAGTAATCATAGGGTTTAAAATTAGTCTGTTACTATTAACTCTGCTAGCGTTGGCATATGCTGAAGCGTTATAAAAGTGAACGGCGTAGAGTGTTTGAAATACAGGTTTAACGTAAATCGCTTAAGCACACCCCAGCAGGAGGTCTTAGGTTCATGCAGGAGGAGAGTTTTGAGGGTGCCAACAAAGGTTTCTGTAGCAGACCTTATTGTGCAGTGAGGTCTAACAATAGCTTAGCAATAGGCCACATGATTTGCATGTTTAAGACTTCATGTTCAAACCCTGGCATCTATGCTTAAAAGATTTTGGGTGGCGGAACAGAGAGGAACTTCTGTCCGGACCCCAGAAAGCTGTCCCAAGGCAGAGTGGAAAGTAAGGCATGGGAAAGGCAAAATTCTCCACCCAATTTGTGAGCAGAGAAATTGGAACGACCATTTCACTGAATTAGTTTGCAGAGGGGAGAAATTATCCCAACAGTTTTTTTGGAGGGGGGAAGCTCACCATCACCAATGGCAGTGGTACAGCTTCTTTCTTTTCTCCTAAAGTGTGTGTGTGTGTACATGTGTCTTTATTTTGCTGCCACAGCAATTAGCAACAACAGCAATCATTTTGCATCCTCAACCATGCCCCGGGCCTAACATCATTCCAGAGCATTGTGTGTGCATTTTGCACCTGCAAAAACAAAAAACAAAAAACCCCAGTGCCAAATATTTGGAAAACTGCTGCTTTATCTAAGGGGGGTGGGGAGAAAAAAGAAATCTCAGAATCCCCCTCCACTCCTTGGAAAATGTTGGCTGAGTTTCAATAGAAATTATTGGCTAGATAGACAAATGGCCTGGCCACAGTAGGAGGCAGCACTTCATATCTAATATTCTGAATGCTTAATATCCTTTATGGACGTTTCCCCCCATTCTTAAGATTCTCAGCTTAGAATGAAATGAGCTTCAAGATTTGGCATATGATGGAAGAAGGTCTTTGCAAAAGAATTCATTCATGTGTCTGTATTCAAGGTATAGGTATGGGAAACATCCTAGTACTGCAAATTTTGATGCAAGCAAAGGTGGAATTCTTTCCCAGCCTCAAATGCCATGCAGCTATAGCTTCCTCAGGGCCATGCAAGATATAGGAAGAATAGCTTATTTATTCTTCTATTTTCTACCGGATCCTCTCTGTGTGTCAAAATCACCTGGCTCCTTTCTTTTTATAATAAATAAAAACCAGTGGTTTTTTTTTCTAGAAAAATAGGTGCAGGAATTCCCCCAAAAAGCCCTGAATAAAAATATAGGAAAATAAATTAATGGAGCAATCCTAAGTGTATTCATGGCACAAGCCTAACCATGTGTTCCCAGAAGCAAGTCCAATTATATAAATTATATAAATGTGCTTAAGGAAGAGGGTGTAATATCCAGCTTAAGCAAGATGTGGTTTGTTAAATACACTATTTACATTTTTCATTTCCATTCCAAATGGTAAGGGAGGTACACACCCATGCTGTTTATTTCTGAGGATTATCGTTCCTCATAAATTTCTTTTCTGCCCCCTGGGCCTTTTTTAACCCCCAGGTATTTATCCACCCACTGCATAGTCCCACCAACCCCCAGGGGTTAATAGTAACCACTTTGGGAAACCCTAGGTGGAAGGATTAACATTGCAGATCAGGATCCAAAATAGCAAAGATGCCATTACTGGTGAGACTTGTAGTAGACTATGTAACTGACTGTATTGTTTGACTACAGATTGTGACTTCTGAAGCTCTCAGACTTTGCAGAATAGGCAAGTTTTATGTATTTGTTTATTAGGAATCTTTTCCTTCTGAAAGACTGATCTATAATTTGCCAGTGAGTAAAATGCCATTGCTTTTATTGTTGTTGTTTAGTCGTTTAGTCGTTTCCGACTCTTCGTGACCCCATGGACCAGAGCACGCCAGGCACTTCTGTCTTCCACTGCCCCCCGCAGCTTGGTCAAACTCATGTTCGTAGCTTCGAGAACACTGTCCAACCATCTCGTCCTCTGTCATCCCCTTCTCCTAGTGCCCTCCATCTTTCCCAACATCAGGGTCTTTTCCAGGGAGTCTTCTCTTCTCATGAGGTGGCCAAAGTATTGGGGCCTCAGCTTCAGGATCTGTCCTTCCAGTGAGCACTCAGGGCTGATTGCTTTTATTAGGCGTAGATAAATATGTGGGTATTCTGACAAAGGGCTGAAGCTTTCTGATTTTCCATTGTTTTCAGCTATTTAGTTCCCTCCCCCTTCTTTGCAGCTTAAATAACATATAATATGGCTAAAAGACTATCCAATAGTTTGAAGGAAAAAATGTAGAAGGTATCATAAATGAGCGGAACGTGAGAAATCACTATTCAAGAAGCAGGAAGTATGCCTGTAGCCAGGAAAAAGCTGTCATTGGCATTGTGAAAAGAGTGGTATAAATAGGGCACTGGATTAGAAAGCAGGAAACCTGGGTATTGTGTATTTTTGTTTTCTGGTGGCCTAAGATAAGGCTGTTAACCCTTTCCCCCTTCTGCTCTAATAATGCAGTTTGCTATTCGTTGAAGGTCAGCTTCCCCCTTCCCCTTTTTTTTCTGTTTTGCTTTACAGGTATTGGAATGTTGCTCGGTGATGTCAGTTTGCCTCTAGATGGGATGTGCCTGTGTTCTGTTACTGAGACATCTCCCTGTGGACTAGATTTTGTGATGTTTCCCATTTCCTAGAGGTGACACCAGCACTGCTCTGTCAACCTGCCAGTGGCAATGCTGAGAAAGTGAGACATCTGGCATCATTCCCACAACGCATCATCTCTGTAGTGTCCTAGCTTGCCTGGGGCTTGAGGTTTTAGCTCTAGTTTCCAGTGAGGCTTTCCCAGGAGGGAGCTTGAAATGTTGTCATTGTGCCAACTGCCTAGATAAATTAAACTTTTGAGTGGCGGCTGGACTTCATATTTATTGCCCAATGAAGCAAATTAAAAGTAGATGCCCGTGTTTGCAGGTTTGTTTCTCACTGCTCTTCTCTTTTTGCAATTGCATGAGGGTTTGGAAAACATTTTATTTTCTCAATACAACTTACAATGAAAATCTGGACTAATAGTATATGAAAGAGACCAACTCTTTCCCTAAAATGTGCAGTGCAGATGCACTGGTGAGAAAAAAGAGGGGTAATAGATTGATCCCAGCAAGAGGTTGTCTGCAACCCTGTGCATTCTTACTTTGGAGTAAGTCCTGTCGAACTCATTAGAAACTACTTCTGAATAAACCTACAGAGAATAGGATTGCCAGGCCATGCAGTCTCCTATCGCTTCCACTATCATTCATTATTGCATTTTAAAATTATCTTATGCACTTATATGCTTAGATTTTTTTTATTATATTAAGCAGTATAAACATTTTATAGGGAATCGATAAATAAAATATGTGAACTTTTGCTACCTAGGACTGCAATTCTAGGTGTTGATATGTGAAAGTGAGTCTTATTGAAAGCAATAGGGACTTCCTTCACATAAGCAGTTGTACTGTAAGAATTTGTTTTGAATGAAGTACGCAATGCATATATTACATCAGTATTTCACTGGTCACATAAATGGGAGATATGTGATTCATTTGGACACAGACTAAACATGTACTAGGGAGCTGTGATGGGCTTCTCCACGCTATGAAAAAGCATGCTTCAACAAGTTGGAGCCAGGCTAAGTAAACTGAACTTGGGCACCATTGCAATTAATGGGGCAAGTCGGTCATGACTTAAGTTCCATTTGATTTCAGTGGAGACATAAGTGCAACTAACTTAGTGTGGGTACAACCTACCATGTTTCTCACAGCAAAGAGTGGTCAAGGACTAATGTACCTGCAGTGCTGTGTTAAGTGTGAATTGTCTCCCAGTGGGATGATTGTGTTATTTAATTGTGTTATTTAATATCATACTTGGCATAATTACTGCAATTATGTCACCCTCAGGAGAGTGTTTAGTGATGCTACTGTGCATTGGGGTTTGAAGTGGTTGAAAGAGAGTAAACAGCCACCAGAACGATCTTCTGGGGGAGCCTGAGTGCCCCTTCTCCTGCTTTTAATGGGATCTTTCTTTGTTTCAGCCCCAAATGGAATGCCTGAAAATTTGCATTTTGAACTGATTGGATGTTATAGAGACCACGCATCCCACATAGTGCTTGCTCTGTATTGACTGGAGTAGATTCAGGGTTTTGTTGCACTTGGCTAATCCTAGCTGAGTTCA
Organism: Podarcis raffonei; assembly: GCF_027172205.1. Classification (NCBI taxonomy): domain Eukaryota; kingdom Metazoa; phylum Chordata; class Lepidosauria; order Squamata; family Lacertidae; genus Podarcis; species Podarcis raffonei. The sequence goes on from NC_070607.1 coordinate 70,079,205, forward strand.
GATGTGCTGTCTGTCAAGGCTGAATCAACTTTTGTAATTGTATATTATTAGGGGGAAGACCCTGAGGTGGCTATGCAGATAGCTGTACTTAGCACAGTACACTTAGCTTTTTGTTTGTCTGGGTTTTTTATTATTATTAAAAAAGGTTAAAGGTGAAAATGCTATGTGCACTTGAGGCAGTGGCACCTGCTGTATTTTTGTTTATTTTACCTTCATGAAAAAGCCTCACAGAGGGTTCTGCCACCATTGCTACAAGCCTGCCAACCTAGGAAGACCCTGGTCTGAGCAAGTTCAGGGCAACAACTGCTTCCTCTTCCTCTAAAGCATAGAGGAGGAATGGAAAGCCAGCTTTCTCTTTCTGACATGATACATTATCACATATCTTCATTTGTTACTGCCATTTTGCAATTTTGAAACCATGCCTGATCAGTTCATTTCATTGTTTCACTTTAGGTAAAAAAAACCCAAAAGTCTCTGAAAGAATTTACTCATATACTCAAGTGTTTTCCACTTCAGATTTCTGTTATTACAACTTAGTTCTGTTATCTGGGTCAAGTGTTGCAGTTGCCATGTATGCTGATGCCACTGCTTTGCCTTATGGAAAAATGAAGATTGTCTTGATTGCATCTTAGGTAGATGTGAATATTGAGCCTTGAGGCAGAGGATGTTGCACAGCTGGAACACGGCATGGAAGAGATTACAGTCTAATCTGCTCTTAAAGGAAGGCTGTTGTTCAGAGCTGAAGTGGAATGTTCTTCTTTCCCTTTTAGATGAGGAGCCAGCTTGTGTTTTGATTGAACTGAAATTGTGTTGTACTGGAATACTTGTCTGTGAGATTCACGTCTGTGTTCCTATTGCCGCTGTTGTGTTGGTCACCAATTTCTAGTTTAACACTGGTACAACCAGACTAACTACTGGAATTCACACTGGGATTCCTTTTGCAGTGCACTGCAAGACACTATGTAGGTTTGCCATTAAGATATCTGAGAAAAATCCTACGTTTTTCACTGTTTAGCCTGAATAATGAGGAGAGATGTTAAACAGTTTCTAATGCACTCCCCAGTGGTTTAGTGTCGGCTTCTGTAGCAGAGGTTGAGAATGGTTGGAGTTTAGATCATATCATTTGAACTTCTGCCATGCATCAAAAGGCGCTGTTGTCTTTTTGCACATTACCAAAGTCGGAAGTAATTCAACTGTGCTGTTGGTGCGCTCCATGAAAATTCATGGGTACTTACTTTCTCACTGTGTTTTGAAGGCAGTCAGGTTTGTGGCCTTTTGATAAACTCAGATGAAATGAAGTTCTACCATTCCTAATGAGTTGAATTTGGTGGCTGCTGTTTTCCCTATGGGGACTATTCCTGTTTCCTTGGGTGTTACTATTATTTTGCTTAGTGAATATTATTTTGCTCAGTGAATAACTGGGGGTAGTAGACATGCTGTTTCTGTGTATCTGCCACTCACAATAGAGCAACTGCTTCTGATTATGTATCATGTGAGAGTATGGGTACAGAATTGTGAATACACCATGCACATCATGAATGTACATGTATCTTTTTAAATACAATAATACATACTTGGAGATTCACCTTGCCTTAAGTATTCCTTTGGCACTGACTGCATTAGAGTTCCATCCATGGTGGTTAGCTTTATAGTAGCTGAAAGCAGATGTATCATGAAGCCACCAGGGACAGATATAATGTGTATTAAAATATGTTCAGAACAGACTTGAAGCAATTGTAGGCTAAGGAAGAAACTGGGCAATGATTTTACAATTATATGTGCACAGCACCACACATCAATGTCTATGTAGTTCACTACATGTATGGGCAACATGCATTTCTTGTTTCTTAATCAGCAGAGGAAAGGTGTGTCTTTTATGGCTTATATAGGGCAAGCCATAGTATTTTCTGTTGTTTATTTTGCTCTGGTACTCCACTTGATAAGTCAGTGTATTTCTCTTGGCCAAACTCTTGCCAATTATCAAAGTCTTTAGCAGGGTGGGGCAAAAATCTATATTTTTAAAATGAAGTTTGAGAAATCTGTAATCAGATTTTAATAAGTCATGGGAGGTGCATGTGTGCATATGCTCCTGTTAAAATGCTCATAGCCAATTGTTGTTGTTTAGTTGTCTTGGTCATGTTTGACTCTCCGTGACCCCATGAACCAGAGCATGCCTTAGAAACTCTCACTTTCTTCTCAAAGCTTCTCCTTTTTTATGTTCATGGAACTTTCTTGGCAAAATACTGGAGGGGTTGTCAGTTCCTTCTCCAGGTGGATCACATTTAGTCTAAACTCTCGGCTATGACCTGTCCGTCTTGGGTGGCCCTGCACGGCATAACTCATAGCTCCTTGGAGTTATTCAAGCCCCTTTGCCATGACAAGGCAGTGATCCATGAAGGGAGTCATAGCCAATATTGCTCTTTAAATTAATCTCCAAGTAACTTAAGGGAGTTTGTGGATCTTGATGGTAAGTGGATGGGCAGCATAAGTTCTCACGACAAGTGCACATCACTCTTAGCTAGCCCAAAACAACCTACTGCTATTCCCAGCCTGTTGTTATGAATTTTACTCACTGTATATCAGGACTGGGGAACCTGTGGCCCTTCTGTTGCTGTTGGACTTGAACCTCCATTAGCTCCAGCCAGTATGACCAGTGGTCAGGTATAGCTGGGATTGGAGTCCAACAACGGATTGGAGTTTGAAGTAAAATGAGGGAAATAATGCTCATTTTTCTCAGTGGACCTGGTTTTGGCTCCATTTCTATTGGTGTTCATCACCTGAGTTTGCTATTAGAAAGAATGATTCCAGTATTGGGAAAATGTCATAATATTGTCAAAGGTCTTTTCTGATAGGTTGGGGTTTCAGGCCAGAAATTTGTCATCACTGCATCCTGCTGGTAGAAGACCTTCTTTCTTTCTTTCTTTCTTTCTTTCTTTCTTTCTTTCTTTCTTTCTCTCTTTCTCTCTTTCTCTCTTTCTCTCTTTCTCTCTTTCTCTCTTTCTCTTCCATTCTCTCTCTCTCTTCTCCATTCTCTCTTTCAAATTTCAACTTTTATAATATTTAATAATAGGAATGTTTTAAAATCTTCTGTATCCAACTATGCTTTCCCCAGGGCAAGACAAGATATCTGTATGCATGATTCATGAAGGCTCTTTTTTTATCCAGCCTAACTCACAAACTCTATGTACTTGGTAATTTTTGGTGTCATTAATCACAAGTGCCTAGACAGTCTGATTTTGCCCTCTGTGCATTGTAAAGCTCATTGAGTGACCTATTAGAAGTTCCAGTTAATTTTGGTGACATTTATAGCATTGAGATCTACAACATTGACCTGCTGTGGGGACACATCGTGGCTTGACATCTGTTTAAGTAAGAGAACAGCTTTCGGAGAAAAGGGGGGGACCCCTAGATCACTGCATGTTGTCATGAGCAACAGTGGAAACTAAGCTTGGACATATTACATTTTAATCAGTTGAGGTTACTGGCAATTGATTTCTACCATCATGGAAACAAAACAACCGATGGTGGAAAATGTATCCATAATTAATTATTGAAATGTATCAAGGGAGAAAAGTAAGGACGTACTTGGCATTGGAGATAACTCTGGCATCTTTCTGCAATTAGTTCTGTGTGGAAGATTGTTATTTTTAACCAAAAGAGGAAGCTTTGATTATAAGTAACTGTGTAAAACCTATATGTTTTACAATTTGAGTGACTTAAGAATGGTTGTAGCCTTTGTTGAGAAAATTCCTAGTATTGATGTGTACACACAGCGGTTTAAAGTGGATTTGATGCACTTCAAGTATGCATGTTTTTTGCATAGTCCACATGCAAGCAGTAGCCTGCACTCCCTGCTCATTTAATTCAGATTGTCCCAATCCAAGGGTAATGCATTAAGAAAAAAAATCCAATGTAAAATCACATGTTATACAATTGTGTACATGTGTGCACTGTAACACTGGGGTGTACACAGCCTTCACATGCATTGCTTTTGTGGATGACTGTATGTCACATGTCACTTGTGGAAAGACATTTTAATTTAAATAGTCACAACCTTTCAGACACAGTAATATTTCCAGTAGAAATACCTGGGTCACTAGAAGCAGTATTTTTGGATAAACTGACTGGACAAAAGTGATTACTATTTTACCTGTGTTTTAAAACCTCTTTTGCCCTTTTATAGCGTGTCATGCTCTCTCCACCCACAGTATTCTTAGAACTATTGTTTAATTCCTATTCCCTCGATGGAAATCTAGCTGTGTTTTGACACAAGCCAAAATGTTTAATTAATTAATTTTAACCTTCTCTCTGTTTTGCCACCTGTCTCCTTGTCTCTCACGTTACATAAATTGTTTTTCTTGTTTCATGATATTTATTACACCTGCTAAATTTTAATATGCCTTTTCACAAATAAAGTCCCCCCCCTTTTCTTTCAAGTGCTCAATCATTTCCTGGGTGCATACAGTTAATTTAGACACCTTCAACAAGCCTACGTTTTACAGATATTCTGCATTTCATCTGTCAAAGCACTGACATTCATTTCATTTCAGAAAGACCCTCCAAAATAGCCCACAGCCTTCCCTAATCTTGGCTCACCAAAATTATTTTTATGATGATGGCATATATACATTTGCCTTCTGAAAAATAGTTGCGATTCAGCATCATTGGCATCTTGCTGCCTAGATTTTTCTTTCTTGGGAAAAAACCTGATTTTAAAGCTGCCACAACAGTTCACGATGGTAGTTTGTGAACTAGAATTTAATTTGATTTGACTTAACACAGTGAAGAGGTAGAATCAGCAATTACTGAGGATATTTGGTGATGAAAGAAGAAATGTGCAAGTTTATTTTTTAAAATGCTACTGAATGCATGACCTTTAATCAGAGTCTGTATTCACAGAAAAGGGGGAATTGAATGCAGTGGGTCTAGACCTGTACCTAGTAACCTTAAAGGTAGTTATTGCTCACTAAAGGAAACTAGGCATGTCTAATTATAAGGCTAACAGCACAATCCTATACATGTCTACCCAGGTAAATGGGTAGGTCCTAAGTTAGATCCCAAGTCCCAATTTTGTTGGGCCATATCTAAGCTCAGTTTATTTTAAAGTAGGGCTGGGGAACCTATAGCCCTCCAGAGGCTGTTGCACTCCTAACTCCCATGAGCCTCAGGCAGCATGGCCACTTGTACTGGATGATGGGAGTTGTAGTCCAACAACATCTGGGGGGCATCAGGCTCCCCATCCCTGCTTTAAAGCAATGACTAGTTTAGGTGGAGCTTTTCCATCCCTGTACCAATTAGATACCATAGACTCTTGTGGATGTAATATCCATGTGTGCATTGCTATTTGCAGCAGAGCTGCAAATCCCCTGCCAGATATCTGTGAAACATTTCAGTAACCCTCATCTACTGCAGAATGGCAGCTGATCCTCTCTCTTCTCAGAATAGCTTCTCTAGTTTGCAAAACATCCAAGGACTTAGTGCTCTCTAGTGAAGTGCTGTACTTTCTTATGGGTGTACTAAACATCTGAGAACCTTAATCCTGAGGAGTAGTCAAATATGACAGCTCATGGTAAACCTTCTGGGAAATAATACATAAAAAGAAGTGAGCATGAATTTCTAATTAACTAAATTTGCAACTGATACACATGAGTTAAAGGGCACCTGATTTATCACCTGTCAGTAAAAATGTTGGTTATAGTTGCTGTTGCTGTCAGTATTGCAGTGTATGCAGCTGTGACACACAAGATAAAGGGCATCTGATTTATCACCTGACATGAACTGTGTTCATTAAGCAATCTTGCCCAGGGGTTGCAGCGTATTATGGGTTGTGCTGCTTCTTGTTTTAACATTACACCAGTGGGAATGTGTGCATTCCTGAAGCAAATACAGGGATGTTTTTATTTTTTAAAAAAATATGTGTGCTTGCTCCCTCAACCCCCTTTAAAGGGAATGTGAGATGCTCTATGGATACTTTAACCTTAAAATCTGTGCAACTGAGTGTCCAGAAAGAGGTGGAAATGCAGGTAGCCAAATGCACCTGTGAGATACTCTTTTTTATGAAGCAAAGCTCTTCAAGAAATATTCTGGCATGTCTGGAGGACCACACTATGCATTGCTTTATTCCTATGACAAACCCTTTCTGTATCAGGACTCTTCTTGCCCACTGGTAACACCTGATGTGACTATTCATGGCTCATGCAGTCATGCACCTGATGTACCTAGAAACTTTCTAGAGGAACCAGATGGCGAACCATGTTTGGGCAGGGTGAAAAGCTTTCCAGGCAGAAGTTACTTGCTATGGGGATGACGAAACCTATAGAGACCAACATTTAGTCCCAGAATAGCTTTGTTTGCATTACTAACTGGCACCAGCTGGAAGACACCAAGCACCATGTGTTATCTTTGGGTATTCTGTGACATGTAAGAAGTATACTAGCATTCCTGGTGAAAACAAGCAGCTTTTAAATGCTAAGTGCAAAGCTGCACTTTCACCTGAGACATTTAGAAAATGGCATGTTTAACAGTCACATACCTCCATGTGTTCTTTAAGACTCTGAACAGGGAAAAGTAAGGTGTGAGTAATGGCTCAGGGCCAAAAAAAAGTTGTGATGCTAAGCATGCCATTAGCAACCATGTCTGTGTTTTATTTAGAATAAAAAGCAACCATGGTAAAGCACAATTTTCACTGGGATCATAGTGCTAAGGCAGAGGTGATTTAGTCTTGCTGTGCCAGTCCTGATAAAACCAGCCCCCTGCTCCAGGGTGCACTGCAGGCTCAGTGAAAACTATCATTCCTACTCGCCTATTTTAAACAAACATAGACATGGTTGTTAATGGTGTGTTTCGTATGACATCCAGTTAATGAAATCATTAACTTTAAGATGAAACATGCAAGTTTATTTTTAGAAACTTGGTGTTCACCTTCTGATTTGTACAGTAGTTTCAGACCCTTTGCAATAATATTCAGTGGCTTTATGATTTTGGTCTTATAAAGGCCTCTTACTTTTGCTTCTGCAGTGCTGGTGTAGGCAGCAGGAACCAAGCACTAGAGCTTCTCCAGGGATACCTTTAGAGAGGTGTTAGAATCCCATCCTGAAGTCCACTGATGTGGTTTTCACAGAGACAAAGTTCAGGAACTGGGAATGGTTGTGTGTATGTTTGGAGCCCTCCAAATAAAAGGCCAATGTTGTTAGCAAGATGCTGCTCTGCATCTGTTCTGTGTATGCAGTATTCCTTCATGCAAAGGGCCCTTTTGCCATAGCTCCCATTAACAAAGTTCCCCATTGTGCATAGCATGAGGTAAGGATGATCATAGCCTTATCATCTAAGTCAGGGGTGGGAAACCCCCATTTGGCCTATGGGGCAGGTAAAGTCAGGACTTGCTGAAAGGGGCTTTGCCACTATCATTGGAAAGTGCTGTTCAAAGCATTCTGGCAGTCCTGTGCTTGGTGCCTGGGAGAATTCTAAGGGCTTAGATGTAGATGAACTGTTACTGGCTGTTACTTGAAATCATGTGTTCTTTTGTGGCTCTGTAGGTCAACTGGGAGGAAAGCGGAGACAGTGATTTTTTGCTCTCTACTTAGTTCACTGAGAGTCTTTTAACCTAAGCCATCTCTTTTACTGGCCTAACATCAAGCTGAGAGTGTGATGGAGGTATGAGGGAACCTTAGGATACCAGCTAAGTTCCAACTATGGCAATGCACCTTTAAAGACTCCTCTGCGCCAGAAGTGTACACCAGTACTTTTATCTGTATCTTTAAAGCTCTCCATCCAGCATGTGTTTGGCATAAGATTCTACTCTAAAGACAAGAGTCCTAGGCACACTTACTCAGGATTAAGTATCATTGAATTCAGCGGGACTTGCTTCCAAATAGGCATGCATATGATTGCTCTGCCTCCATGTTTAACTGAATGTATTTAGTCTGCAGTCTCCTATAAAACTTACTATTTTGTAGTTGAATTACCGTATTTTTCCGTCTATAAGATGCCCCCATGTATAAGATGCCCCCTATTTTGGTGGACTCTGATTTAAGAAAATGGGGGGGGGGATCTACCTGTGTATAAGACACCCTCAAATCTTGGACATTATTTTTTAGGGAAAAAACCTAGTCTTATACACAGAAAAATACGTTACTTTCAAAGCAAAGTGCATTTAGGTTACTTGGTTTGCTTGCTTGCTTGATAAATTATATGTTAGCACCTCCAGATTTTTATCCACTGAATTTAGTTAGTATCTAGTAACAATATTTTCTAGGATCTTTCCAAAGCAGAAAGTACGGTACTTGTCAGTCAGTCCAGTGTTTTTGCATGGCATGGAGAGTAAGGTTATGTTTTATATTGGGGTGCTCTGTAACATTTACTTTAGATGAGGGTTGGCTAAAATGGTAGGCAGGGCCAGAAGCAAGAATGAACAGAGCAATAAATGTAATTTTTATCATTGTACAGTAAGCTACTTTCTACACACACTCCTCTCTGTCCTCCCTTCAGGCAAGCAAGAAGTGTTATCAAAGTTGTTGCTGATAGATGGCTTCTAAGCAGTAAGTTCAAAGATGCATTCCAGTCAGCCAAAAACACTCAAGGAGGGTGCAAAACAAGAATGGTGAGGGATGTGGCCTTGGGAGAAGAGGAATCCTTGGCTGGGGAGGTCAACCATATTTCAGGGAAGCAATAAGGACCAGGCATTTACTGCAGAGCCAAGCAAGGTTATGTAGAGGGAGCAGGAGCCAAGTGAGTTCTGATGGAGAAATATATAGGATGCCTAGGGCTGGTCTGCCTTGCAAATAAAAGAACTAAACTAGAGACCAGTTAAAACCCAGAGGAAGGTCAGATTCCATATACCCCTCATGCTTCAGCAACAGGAACATCCACCAGTGAATTAGGAGTGGGTTAAACTTGGACTAGTGCTCACTCAAGCCCATCCCCACAACCTGTTAGCAATGCCAGGATTTAGCCCTGGGGTATATAAAATAATACAGATCATGAGAGTTTCCCTGTTTCACAAGTTAGTTACCATTTCGTGTTCCCACACATCTGGGTACAAGGCTTCAAACCTTTCTTTTGGTCTTGACTTGGGAAGACTCGAGTTACCTGCAGCTCTGGTAGTTCATCTTTGCCAAAGAGTTGCAAGATGTAGTCCTGCAGATCATTATCTGCATTTCAGAGAACAGCACCCTGTGTGATGAAGGGCCTCTTCTACAATAACACAGAACAAGTTTTTACAACATCTTTGGACTTTCAACCAGTGGTCTTCCAATTGCATTAGCAGCCAGGATCTTTGTAGAAAATGTAGACGAGGCCGAAGCTCAAATAGTTAGCATTCAGGAATGTTAGCTGAGAAGAGGAGAGGAAACTTTCAGCTAGCACCTACAAGGTCATGAGCAGAGTTCCCAAAGGACTCATTTATTTTATGCCTGATTTTTCATTTTACTTGTGCAGACATGGGAATAATTCCCACAAGCTACTTCTGTTTCTGAAGGTATGTGAACTTGTCTTGTAACTATTAGTATTACATGTGGGGAGGGGGACACACAATGACTTCTTGACATAGCCATGAACTGATGCTCTCTGGAAGACTCTTGGTAGTTTGCTGATATGTATTAGATCTGCCTCCCTATATTTTATACAAAAATATGGATGAGCTTCAGAAGAGTCCTGATAGGTCTGAAAACAGCTTAGAACTGGTGTATTTTAGTGGGTAATCTGAGTTTGAGCCAGAATACAGGAGGTCCCTAGTTCATGTCTTTTCTCGGTTGGTGATTAGGTATTTGTCAATATGTAGGAGTGCATTGGCACATGTGACCTTTCTATATTATTTCACAGATATAAATAAATTATCTAGCCATATGCCTTGCCATTTTGGCGTTTCACACCATTAACCCTCTTCTGCATATCTCTTAGGGATACAGGAGGCCTTCCTCTTTTGCATCTAGCCACTCTAATCATAGGCCTGGCTCCCAAACTATTATTTTGCCAAAGACCATTTGATTAGACAGTCTCGTTCTAGTTCAAATAATGCTTGTCTGGCTGCACCCCCCCCATCACTGTAGAGTGCTGCCCAGTGGTGAGACTGCATTTGCTTTCTTTCTGCATTTGCTTTCTTTCATTTGCTGCATTTCCAGTGAGAGTTACCTTAAAGTCTCCACCCGCAAATAAACAGCTTCATTATGCAACACATCCTATTGGTTTCCTGTGGGGAGTAAGCTTTTCACACACTGAATAAGCATGTTTGTTCTCAGTGCAGATCTGTGCTGTATAACAGTTGTTCTTTCAGGGTAAGGAGTAAAATATAAAATGGTTTGGAGGCTTTCCTTGAGGCTTTTCCTACCAATGCAGCAAGTTAGGAAAAATATTCTGTAATGAGCTTTATTTCTACTCCATCTCATCAACACCATCCCCCCACAACTGGAATATGTTCCTTCGCTTAAGCAGAAGACTCACATTTCTAACTGCATTTTGTGACTACTGACCTGAGAGTAAGTCACATTGGAATCAACAGGACACTTATCTGAGTAGGCCTAGATCTGGTCAAGCTGCAGATATGATCCTTTCTGGTGCTAAGAGTGGTAGGAATTCCTAAACATTCTTTAGATGAGTCCATCAACCACGTCAACAATATTTTATTTTATTCATTCACCCCTTGACTTCAGCTCTCCATGCTTCTGTTTCCTACATAATGGGCAGAAGTAAAAAAAAATGCTTTGTTTATATACTGTATATCATGGGGAAAGTGGGTGATCTCTCCTGCTTTACGATTCGGCTTCTGTTGGTGCGTAGTTCCCTGGCACCCTCTGAAGGCAAAGAATAATAATTTATAATAATAATTTATTATTTATACCACGCCCATCTGGCTGGGTTTCCCCAGCCACTCTGGGCTGCTTCCAACAAAACACTAAAATACAATAACCTATTAAACATTAAAAGCTTCCCTAAACAGGGCTGCCTTCAGATGTCTGCTAAAAGTTTGGTAGTTACCGTATTTTTTGCACCATAACACTCACTTTTTTCCTCCTAAAAAGTAAGGGGAAATGGCTGTGCGTGTTATGGAGGGAATGCCTACGGGTGGCATGCCTACGGATTTTCCTCCTCTAAAAACTACGTGTGTGTTATGGTCGGGTGCGTGTTATAGAGCGAAAAATACGGTATTTTTCTCTTTGACATCTGATGGGAGGGCATTCCACAGGGTGGGTGCCACTACTGAGAAGGCCCTCTGCCTGGTTCCCTGTAACTTGGCTTCTCGTAGCGAGGGAACCACCAGAAGGCCATCGGCGCTGGACCTCAGTGTCCGGGCAGAATGATGGAGGTGGAGACGGTCCTTCAGATATACTGGACCGAGGCCGTTTAGGGCTTTAAAGGTCAGCACCAACACTTTGAATTGTGCTCGGAAATGTACTGGGAGCCAGTGTAGGTCTTTCAAGACCGGTGTTATATGGTCTGGTGTTATATGGTCTGCTTACCAACAGTGAGTTGGTTTGGCCTTAGCAGGATAACAACATTTAGGATCTGGCTGTTACTTCTCCCTATGTGCACAGTGCATTCCAGCTGACCTTGGTTAACTAATCAATTAGTTAATTAGTTAATTGTTAACTAATCAATTAGATAGTGTTACTGTTTTAGATTACTCTCCCCCCCCCCCCGTTGTTAAATGTTACTCACCTGGAAACCTTATTTATCAAGTGATTAATAAATTTAAACATTGTTATCGCCACATAAGGAACACGTAACTCCTTTTATTAGCTAAGCCTGCCATTTGAGGAGTTTGGTGCATAAGGTATTAAAATTCAGTTCAGCCATTCTCTCCTTTGCCTAATAATAATAATAATAATAATAATAGTTACAGAAAGGTAGCCGTGTTGGTCTGCCATACTCAAAACAAACAAACAAACAAATTTCTTTCCAGTAGCACCTTAAAGACCAACTAAGTTAGTTCTTGGTATGAGCTTTCGTGTGCATGCACACTTCTTCTTCGTATCTGAAGAAGTGTGCATGCACACGAAAGCTCATACCAAGAACTAACTTAGTTGGTCTTTAAGGTGCTACTGGAAAGAAATTTGTTTGTTTGTTTGTTTTGAATAATAATAATAATAATAATTTGTTTACATGCCGCCCATCTGACTGGGTTGCCCGAGCCACTCTGAGCGGCTTCCAACAAATAATAAAACAGCAGTAAAACATCAAAGATGTCTAATGAAAGTCAGGTAGTTGTTTATTTCCTTGAAACTTGATGGAAGAGTGTTCCATGTTATTAGAGGACAATTGGGATGAGATAGCAAGCCACTTGTGCCAGTGACTCAGCAAGAATTGTTCCCTGATAGGATACACACTTTCTCATATGGGTGCAGTGTTTCTAAACCAGAGCTTGCCAGCCTCTTCCACTTTACTGTAAATCTTGGCCACAAATGTGCGCACACCAGCGCAGGCTTGAGAACAAAGGTCACTAAAATGGGCGTGGGAGTATTGTTGGCTTTTCAGTGTCGTTTTGACTCCTCCCTCCTTTCCCCATGTTACTGTTTTAGAAATACATGCCATGGTATCTAGAAGCGTGAGCTGTAAAACAGATGCATGCTCGTGACATTTTTAATTAAAGCAATTACAGTGAGCACTGGAGGAAGCTAGTTATGGCAAATTCATCTGTCTCACCCACATTATTACCTGTCTCCCACCTTCAGGAGTAATGATGGGAACAAGGACTGAAAGAAACAACAATATTTTCACACATGCAGGGATTCAGTTTTGGTTTCATATTTCATTAATTATTGTTTTGTCACATTACTGGTACAGGAAGGAAAAATCTTAATCACAGGTGCCGCTAAGTACAGTGTCTGAGTAAACTGATTGATTCTAAGCAGAGACCCTGCGCGTGTTCGGGGTTTTCCCATTTATTTTCCCTTCTTAATTGAAGGCCTCCTTACGATTCATTTGGGGCTCTTGAATTGGTCCTCATGTATGAAATAAACTTGAATTTTGGCATGCATGCATGTGTATAAATAGTGACGTGTGCCTTCAAAACATGTTTGAGCCACGGCTGGGAAAGGATCGCCTGTCAAAGTGTTTTTTGCTAGCAAAACAAATAGGAATAAAAGCAGTTCAAAGTTAAAATCACCCAACACTGTCAGAGCACCAAATGCAGTAACTTGCCATTCTTAAATGGGAAAAGTATTTGAATAAAACGGCCAAATCAAAGTGACAGTTAAATACAAAGGAGGGTGGAGAATCCATGTATAGGTAAAGATTGCATCAGTAGCCCCCAAACTGCCTAATCAGAATGAAAAATGAAAATGCTCTTCAGGAGCACAGATTTATTACTATGATGAAGTAGTCCACAACCAAAGCCACATTATTTTAAATTGTGATCCAGACTTCTCTGATGGGAAGTTAGTTTCCAAAGCTCCTACCTTAAGGATATGACGTGTCATTATGTAAATTGCTGGTAATTAATTTAATATGAAATTGTTGTCTAAAACATCTGGAGCGCACAAGGTTGGCAAAGACAGCAAAGACCCAAAGGTTGGGTTAGGAGCCATGAAGCTCACTGGGTGACCTTGGACCCGCCATGCTCTCCCAGCGTCACCTACCTCACAAGGTTGCTGTGAGGATAAAATGGAGAGTGTGAGAGAACCTTTTGCACTACTCAGCTCCTTGCAGTAAAGGCAGGATAGAGCTTTAATAAATAAACTCATTCTAGCAAAAACATTTTTTTTTCAGCCTCCCTTTGCAAATTTCCTTACAGTTAGGAAGCTCAGACAGGTGCTTACTTTTCATGACTTTTTATTTTTTTAGTGTAAAAAATATGTTGGTAGTATTGGGTAGTGAGTTCAAAATTAGTATTTTGGATCTAGACCATGCACCCTGCTGAATTATTGAAGAATAGGTTGCCTTGTTTTCAGCAAGGACAGGACATGCATGGAATGTTTCTACAAAACAGTCATTCCCTCACTGAGACAATTTAATTTGTGTTTATCACTTTGTGTCTCTCTGTGTGAGAGAATGTGCTGGCTGTGACTTGCCTCTGTTCAATTGTTCAGCCCCAGTTTAAAGGGTAGAGGGGGTGTGTGTGCGCACACAGACACAAATGCACAAGCTTTGAACAAAAGGATTACACAAGTTCTAGGACAAAATAAAAAAAACAGAAATATATTATTTTTACTTCTCAGGATATAGACAATGTCAGTATATGGTCTGCTAAAAATGGTTCAAACTTATATCAATTCTTTTATGATATACAAACTAGGGCATAGAGCGAGCTGTTATTTTCCTTGGTAACTATTACATTAATTAAAGCTTGTAGCATGCTAACAAGCAAGCTACTTTCTAAGCAGCAGTTATGATGGGCTTGTAATTTTGCACACTTAAATTTATCTGAGTCTTTTCCTGTGACTCTTAAGTTAATATAAGTAAACTGTAAGTAAACAGCCAGCAAAGCATGAGAGTCTTAATCTCAGGGTTGTGGGTTCGATCTCCATGTTGGATGAAAGATTCTTGCATTGCAGGGGGTTGAACGAGATGATCCTTGTGGTCCCTTCCAACTCTACAATTCTATCATTCTACCCCTCGTCATGGATTCTGGGGTCCTTTGCGCATGCCATCCTCAACAGGGCCTCCTAAGCTGGAAGAGGTGGGGCATTCAAACTGAGAATTCTCTTGGGTTGCATTTGATATTTGCGCTTACTCTGTGCAAAGTAGAAATGGTATCACTCTTACAGTGAAGGACCCTCTGCCCCCGTTAGTCTTGGGATGCTGGTAAATCCCCAACATTGCCACTCTTTGAAGCGGACTGAGCTCAACTACCTGCATGAAACAGTGCTGACTGTTCAGGGGATTTTGCAGTAGTTGCTTGCACAGTTGTGTGTTCTCTTGAGAATAAGGGGAGTAATTTGGTGGTGATAATGGAGGGAATTATGAATTAACTTGTTTACTCCCTCCTGTAGCTTGCTGTAATTTTTGCACTTTGTTTTCTAGCAATGGGTGATCTGCACTGTTTACCCTTTCCTGCATTGCAATCTGAGAGACATAGCCTGGTTTTCCACTTGCAGCAGGCTGATGAGATCCTACTGTCACATTAGCATTGTTTTTAGCAAACTGAAAACAGTGTTTCTTTTGTCGAGGAACGGTGCCCTGGAGTAGCTCTGCTTAATAGGGTATAACATACAGCACACCCCTCTGTGAAATATCTGCCCATAACCTGAAAAGGCAAGCCTGCTGCGATCTCTGTTGGTTGTGTGTGGATTGTAATAAATATAACCATGCCAGGTGTTTACATAGGAAGGCAGCTTTGCTTCTCTCTCAGTCATGAAGTGTATCAATCGAAATATCAAGACCATCCAGCCACCTTTGCTGTGAGTGTGACTGACATACTGAACTTAAGGGGATTTACTTTTTGTGTGTGCGTGTGTAAGAGAAAGAAAGAAAAACTGCAGATTGCATTAAGATAATCAATTATGTGGGAGAGGAAACCAGAACTTTTTTTCCACTGCTTTTATCAGATATTGTGGTCAGTCGAAGCAATACAATGCAACTCAGAACCCTATTACATTTACTCCTGCTATAATCGCTCCATCTCTGTTTACCATATTCAGTTAAATTCGCTTGTTTGTTACATCCGCTTTCCTGCCAAAATAACCTCATTTACTCTTGCAAAGGCTTCTTTCAGGGCTGCTGCAGCATTGTTGCCTTGCAAATGCATTCTTGGTCACAGAACTGAAGCTCAGAATATTTGTTGTTTGAATCCCGCAATGGAGATTATTGGTTGATATATTCATTCACTTTTAAATAACATTTGGATGAGCAGTATTTTTGGAAATGTACATTTGGCAGTACTGTTCTTTAATCTCTTGCAAGGTTGGGTGATCTGTTAACTTGGCATTTCTTCATTCTGAATTTATTTTAATTCAAATTCAAGCAGAACAGTCTATTCCAAATGCTTCTATTAAAGACTTAGCACAAAGCAGGCTGTGAATTCAGCAGCAGAGCCAAGCAGAGGCAGAATTAGAGGTCTTAACAATTTGGCCATGAATGTTAATAAATGTTGTAGGCAGAGCATTCCTTGCCATTTGTTCAGATACTTAAGTCCATTATTTCCTGGGGCCCATGAATTTTCATTCTCCTAACCCTTCTCCAAGGTAGTAGTCTTGAGAAACTAAATCCTATGCATGCTTACTTAGAAGTAAGTTCCACTGTGTTCAATTGGTTTTATTTCCAAGTGTGGGTAGTATTGCAGCCTTGATGATTTAATTTGAGGGTTTGTGACTTATGCCAATAATATGAAATACTGTATTTCACAGTATTATGGAATGTACATTCAAGTTCTTCCCATGTCAGGACAATACTGCAGATAGAGTTGAGAAGGGATGGACAGAATTGAGATCTGGTTCTACTGGTCAATCTCTGGGTGATTTGCAGCAGATCAGCTAAGTTTTCTGACTTCCACATGACAACAGCAATAAATGAAAGGAGCCCCTTCACAATTAGACTACTGGAATGAATAAAAAGTTTAATAAATAAATATGAATAATAAGTTATGGATTTTTATGTGAAGAACAGTGAACTAATGTCAGTTCTGGTACTCAGAAAGCACCCTACAGCAGCTCAGAGGCACTGTATTCTTTAATTATAAGTGAGTGTCTTTTACACCTGACTTCAGTCGGAACCCTTCTCAGTGTCCTGATACAACACAGAGTAGATCCCATAGGTCTGTCCTTCCCTGGTGTATTCCTTGTGGGTAGAGGAGGTGAGGCACCACAGAGGAATACTGGGGGAGAGAATAGGGTGTGGTATGATCTATAGGATAACCCACCCTAGAACAGGGGGACTGTTTGCAGTTGCCTAATCAAAAGGCCAGTTCTCCAAAGTAGTAGAGTGTGGTTTGACACTGTGCTTTTAAAAAAGCAAACATGAACAACAATGGAAACAGTAGAACCGTGTTATGTAAAAAGAAACAGTTTGAATATTTGGTATTCTGTTTCTGAGAGCATGTATACCCTACTATTAGAGTGAGTCCTCCAGAAGCAAATGAGGATGTTGTATAAAGCTGCTGCCTGGGTTGCGAGAATTGTATTTTTAAAGATGAAGGTGATGTGAATTTCCCCCCTTTATGTCCTGCATTGTGCTTTGCTTTGGAGAGCTCAGCTAAATCACTGTTCATACAGCACTGAAGGAGAGCACCTCCATGAACTGTTACATAGATGGTGATTAGTTTTTCCTTATTGTGAGCACTCTCAGAAAAAAAGAAAGGCCTGGCAGAATCCTACTAAAGCTTCTCTTGTACCAAATTATGTGGCACAATGGAAGTTGTAATCTTGGGTGAAGAAAGGTGCAGTGTGCATAGCTTTAAAGGACCTCAGGTTATGTTTGTTTAGGGTATCTAGGGAAACAGGTGCAATACTCTGTTTAGAACAAAAGAACAGTCAGACAGCAAAATCTTAGGTAGTCATACCTCTGTAAGGTATGTGAATCTTTATAAGAAGGTGGATCCATCTCATGCTACAAAACCCAGTGATCTTTAGAGGATTTTCTGGGACTCAAAAAAGTTTACCAAGAAATTTGTGAGGAACACAAAATGCTGACATGCCAAAATACATTTCTGCTAAGATGGATAAAATCAATAATTTAAAGGTAAAAATAAATGGGATTTCTTAATTTTAAAAAAGTCCACTCTGCTAAATGTCTGTAAAATAATGAATTATGTTTGAATGGGATGCATACTGCACTCTTCTGTTATGGATGCTTTAGCTGAGATTCCTGCATTGGACTAGATGACCCTTGAGTCCCTTCCAACTCTAAGATTCTATTGTTCATAATGTCTTAAAGCTTAATTCAATTCCCTTTGTCACACAGTAGGCCTGGTTCACATGCTACACTAAATGATAGTTCAAAATAAATGAAAGCCAAACTGCATACTCACATCCAAACAATAGGGCTAGGACTTCTGCTAGTTCAGCGATGGTCCCCCTCCCCCCCTTGTACCCCCATGCCCCCCCAAATTGGATTGGTGGGGTGTCGAAACAACAGAGCTCTTCTCATTGTTTTCAACTATGGTTTAATGTGACATGAAAACTAGGCCTTAATAATCAAAGCCTACATTTCTTTTTAGAAGAATTAACCAGGGATGAAAAATATGTTACAGTTGAGCTTAAGAAGCATAAACATGACAGGAATAGATCGTGTATTGCTACATATAATTTTCAAACAATAAATATTTAGACTCTGCCAATGAACTTCATAACTATTTACTTTCCATGTCATGGTGAAATAGTTCCCAAATAAGTGGTAGTCACTGGGTCTGAAAGGTTTTCAAACCTAACCTCAAGGAAGTTATCTCTTAGTGTTCTTATGAGACAATTTATTCCATAATTGCTCTGCTAAGCAGTTGTATCATATATAGTGCAAAAGTTACTGGGGCTGCTAGAACAAGTTTGGGATTATGTTCCTGAGTGATTTCATTTTAAACAGCATGTTTTATTTGTTGTAGAACCAGCCACTCTTCATGTTTATTCAGGAACTATGTTAGTTAGAAAGCTGGAGAGTTGATTTAAATCAACGAGTTAGAACAGCATTTTTTTCTTGGTGATTTAAATCAATTATTTGCATTGCAAAGGTCAGTGATGAGAGTGGCAAGGTTGGGGGAAGCACCCTTTTCTTTAGAGGTGAAACTGTCAAGAGATACAAGCTCAACTGAAAGCAAGTTCTGCACATGTCAAGGATTACTCAAAAGACAGATGGAAGTTAGTATTTTAAATAGCTTTTATAGACTCTGCAATTGAGTCTACTTTGGATTCTGCAACCCACTTTCTTATCCAGATGCCTTGGTATGTCACTATTTACAACCCCCTTGAAAGCAGCAGGTTCATGTCAGTATTAGTGAAGCTTGGTGGCATAGTCCCCTCTTTTCCTCTGCGCTTCTACAGCCAGATCTGAGAACAGGGAGGTTTGTGGTGAACTTAGTATAAACAACTCCCGTGTGACTTGGGTATAACAAGTGTGTGTGTGTGTGTGTATGAATATATGAGCTTAGTTTGAGAGAACAGCTTTTACATTTCCCTTTGTCAGCATGAGTCAGTGTGAAGCAAGCAAATATATGTTCCCTTCTGAAGAGAAGCCTAATAAGATCTTATTTATGAATATATGAATAGTGGTTTTGTAAATGTTGCATCTGAAACTTTAAGAATGATCTGACACTGACAGGCTAAAATGAACCCTACGGTTTTATTGCATTAGATTTAGTGGGTCAGATGCTGGGATGCCAAGTAGAAGTGACCTAGAAAACCTTTCTAGGTCAAACTATGGAAAAGCAAGTAGTTGGGCTTCCTTCTTCCATCAGCCCCCCTGCCTCCCCCGCCCCACCGCCTCCAAGGGCAAGGCCATGCAATTTTATGCTTACCCCAACATTTTTTCTGTTTTTGTTTCAACAATGCAGCACAGAGCCTGAAAAAGATGTCTGAGAGCTTATATCATGCCCTTGGAGGAAAATAAACCTGATTTTCATTTCTTAGCATAATTGTTCCTTCCTTCCTTCCCATACCATTATCTGACATATGTCTTGTAGATCCTCCACAAGAGTCTTGAGCTGCTATCCTGTGCACACTTACTGGAGAGTAACCCCATTGACCTAAGCGCGATTTGGTTTTGAATAAATAAAAGGATACGACACATTTAAGATCATCCTTCCGCAAACATCTTTTTTGCAGTGTTGGGTTGCACTTTTGGACAGAGCAGTTGAATGGAAGATATTTTGGGCTGCCTCCAGTGCTACATGAGCAGACTTCTCCTTGAACAACATGACTTCTCTCCTTTTCCCGCACATCCCCCAAATCTGCTCCGGAGGATCCCCTGATGGAGTAGATGTTGAGGGTGCGTGGTAAGGAGAGCTGCAGGGGGCAGGAATTAGAAGCTCCAGTGTGCATATGCTGTGTGAGTGGAAGGTCAGCCTTAGATGCAAGCCTGAAATAATGCATCACCAAGCATGCACACGTTCCTGTTTCTTCCCAGGCCAACACAAACCCATAATGCTGGAATGGGGAGGAGGCAAGGCACAGTCTCCTCCTGCACTGTTTGGGGCTTCTTAGGTTTCCCTGGCTGCTTTGGCAAGAGTGGTGTTGCTGTAGCTTCCATGCCGCTGAGGTAAGAACCCAGTCATCGTAGCTTCTGCCATCCCAGCAGAGCATTAAATTCTGAGGCTGTGGTGCCTTCTGAACAATTACAGCTCACAGCAGTCCAAATGAAAATGTTTGTTGAAAACAACATGTGCATAATTAAGGCTTAATGAGCCCTTGTCTGTTTGGAATCTGCAATTAGATTTATAATAGAAAATACTAGCAAATGCCAAATAGCTTTAAAAGAAGCTGAGATGAAAGGTAATTTTGTCGCAAATCTAGTAATACTGTAATTGAATTGAGCTTGGAAGTGTTGAGGAAAATGAAGGGGAAAGTATTGGGCAGGTATGCATTGTGCAGGTTTATCTTATCTGCCTGTTTGCCTATCTTTGAAGCTGTCAGTCCCACTTTTAACTGTTTATTAGAGCCGCACAATTTCTCTGAAACAAGCACAGATTCAATTTGGGTTTTCCTCTAAGCTATTAATTAGTTGGACAAAGCTGCTTTTTACACTGTCTCATCAACGTGTTTTAAACTTATTGTTGGCCATAATGATGATAATGCACCATCTGAAGCTCTCATTGTTCCACGCAAGGTTTGTAGAGTAATGATTAGAAGATGGAATAAGTTGTAAATGTTCAAATGTTTTAAACTTGCATTGTCTTTGTATGGGGCCGAATGTTTTTTTTTAAACACTTCCTCATTCTGCCCCTTCATGAATCATTCATGAAAAGGCCAGATAAGAACTTCAAACTTTTACACAACCTCCTACTTGTAAAGCTGCATGGAGGCTATTGTAATAGTTATTCCTTTCTTTCTAGCATGCATATCCTGCCTTTCATCAAAGTCACCTTTAGGCTGCTTGGAATAGGACACTAAAGTGCATAAACTTAAGTAGATGATGCCATGAAACAACAGAACCAGCTAATTTTAAAAATGCAGCAAAAATGCAATTAAAATAATCACTAATGCCATTAAAGACACGAGAGAGCAAGAAACTTTGCCCAGTATCTAAAAGATAAGGAGCCAATGTGCCTAGGGACTGAATTTCATAATTTGAGCACCACCACACAGAAGTTCCTGAGTCACCAGGGGATTCCCAGAGAAGAGTCTCTGCAGGAGTTATTAATTGGCAGGCAGTTCACACTAAAAAAGGTTCTCCTTTAGATCATGGGTGGACACACTTCAGGCTCTTGTGTTTTGAATACCAAAACTGAACGAAGCTCACAGTGCTTCCATGCGTAGACCTATTCCTGGTTACTTCCCACTCTCCACTCATGGGCTTAAAAACATTAAATGAGCCTGCTGGATCAAGCCAATCTACAGCATCCTGTTCTCACAGTGGCCAACCAGAGGCCTGTAGGAAGCCTGCAAACGGGATATGAGCACAACAGTGGTAAGCTTGGTTCACCTGTCTTCATTTCAACCATTTAATGGCTAGGGTGGGGAAGTCGGTTTATCTAGGCACCCTTAACAAACTACAGTTCCCAAAATTCTTTGTGTATATGGAGGGGGAGGCGTGTGCTTTAAATACGGTACATGTAACTGAAATAATCACACATTTTTTTCTCTGCTTTCTCTACTTCCTTACACTTCCTTCCTTGTTTCTCCTTTGAATTTTAGATTGTAATTTCCTCTGCCAAGGACTTGTCCTCTTGTATGCTGTAAAGCACCATGCACATTGATGGTGCTATAATAATATTATTATTAATAATAATATTGTATGTAGAATACTTATTAAACCAGCTGCAAATCCATGCACATTTAAAGAAAGAAAATTCCCTGAATTTCCGAGTAAATGCTTATAGGATTGTACCTAAAGCACCATGCAAGGGTGGGCCAAAACATCCCATAATTTTTTACCATTGCCCATTTTGGCTAGGGCTGATGGGAGCTGGAAGTCCGACTGTATCAGGTTCCTCCCTCCTATAAATTAAGCTGGTGTTGGTGCAAGTATGTTTGTTTACAGATTTGCACAGCTGCTTCTGGGAAGGTTCAACCCATTTCATATTTCAGAGGAACATTATTCTTAGAAGCATCCGGCATTCAAATGTATTTCCAATTATTTCATTTTAAGTTCTGTTAACTTGGCTATGCTCTCCTCAATTTAGATCCCTTTTAGATAGACAAATATGTTTATTTAAATAAATCATCCTGCTTTAAGTTTCTTTTAAGGTTTGTTGATCAGACTAATGAGCATACTCCATATTTTTCTCATAAGCATAAAGTCTGTCTGAACAGAAACATGAAGAAAATTGGCACAGATGTAGGCTTTCAGAAGAAATTATTCATATTAGGGCTGATCAGTGAGAGAACTTATTTGGGGAGGGGGAATACGGAAAGGTTAGGGGTAGAGAAAAACTTCCACATTAAAAATAAACCTGAACTTTTAATGGTAAGAAACATCCTTCAGCCTTGCCTGCATTTAGGTTTCGGCAAACTTTATTCTGGAATGATTTATGTTACTGCAAACTGTATTCTGTAGTATTCTAGAATTTTAAGTGCAACTTAAGTGATGGATATGAGACTTGTATAGGCCCCTGAAAAAGGCATCATACTTCAGGAATATTTCCCTCACACAAGAATAATTTATACTATTTGGCTGTAATACAGTGTGTGCTGCATTTGCTTTGATAGAAAGTGGGTGGGTTCCGCTGGGCGCTTGAGTTTGGATGAGATGGTAAATGATAGTGCAAACTGAGTTTCATAAACCAGCCTCAAACCAAGATTTCTGGTGCAGGTTTCTGGGCTCCAAACAACCCATGTTTAGGGAGTCAGGTTGCGTTTTGATGTTAAAAACAATCCATAATTAAGCCAGGAAAACCATGGTTTAATGTAGCTTGTGTACCAACTGGGCCTGAGTGTGCAGCTGTGTACAGGCAGAATTTAAAGTCCACCATAAACTGCTTTGCAGGTCTAGATCCAGGTTCCTATGGGCCCTTGGGACTGGCCTGCTATGCCATGGCTGACGGGTGGCCCTGGATCCTCTCTCCTCCTCCTGCCCTATTGGCAGGTGAGTAGGTGGGGAGGCCTTCCAACAACCAGCAGGGTTGGCGAAGGGACCAACAGAGGTGGTGATGCCCTAAGCACAGAAGAAAAAGCAGCAACAAGAAGGCAGTGCTGAGCCACCACTAGATGGCTGATCATCCTGCCTGGTGCTGCTTTGTCTGTTGCTTTGAGTACAGCCATGGGGAAATAAAAAGAAAGCACCGTTTCCCCTTTGTTCATAGAATAATAAAATTGTAGAGTTGGTAGGGAACCCAAGGGTCATCTAGTCCAACCCTCTGCAATACAGGAATCTTTTGCCCAGCATGGGGCTTGAACCCACAACCCTGGGATTAAGAGTCTCATTCTCTTACCAACTGAGGGCCCGGCATTCTTTTAACTGACATTCAATTATGAGAATCATTTAGCATGTTGTGAACCAGGCACTTATTCTCTATTTTTATCTGAAACCCTGATTTATCTTGAAAGAAAATAAAAACAAGGCAGTGTTTCTGGTTATCTTTTACTGTTATATTAACTGCTGGCAATCTCTGTGGATTCTTTGTATGTAACATCTCTCTCTGTGCAAATGTACTCTCCATTTCCTGTGAGTTACATAACAAGGTGTCTTTGTGTGAGTAGGATATGAAATCAGTACCATTATCGGTTAACCTTGTTTGTTTCGAGTTGTGTATACATCTCAACTCAATGTGTGGGGACATGCAAAACTTGTTTGCTCCTTTGTTAAAGAAATACCAGCCAGGCCTGCACAATCTGTGACTTAACAAATGAAACCCTGAAAGCGATGCATTTGGTACAGTGCATTTCATGTCATGTGACTCTTCTGCAGGGACAATTGGTCTAATCTAGTCAAGGGTTAAAATAAAGCCGGGTTAACAGCAAAGCATCTTGTAGCACCTGGGCATTTTGCTGCTGTGCTGAAAGTGGCTGTTTTCCAACAGAGCAGTTTCAAAGGGGAGCTCTAATTGGAAAAACAAAGTTAATAGCAAAGTTCTATTTGATATTCCTTGAGACTTGAATAGATAATGGTTTCCTGTCCCAGTACAAGTGCTGATTTACTTAACATTACAAGGATACAGTTACTTTTGTTGGGAGTGGTCATTATGCTTATTTTAAATTGAATCAACACAGGCTGTGGTTTTTGCATTTATCTGCCATTTTAACTCCATTGTTGCAGTACGTATCTGATGAAGTGAGTTCACAAAACATGCCTGGATAAGAGGAATGTTATGATTATGTAAAACTGCAGATGTGACAAGCAGTTGAATATCAGTAAACTTAACTATGGGTTTCCTATCCCTAGGGAAAACTTTAGCCCCAAAGTTATTAGTCAGTTTCTATATCATGATTGCTCTTCACCAGAGCTTGTCACTCCTACTATGAAAATGACCAAATGGGAAAGCTGTATTAAAATTTATTTCATTCTGCATGCTTTTCAAAGGTGTCACAGAATCAGTTGCAGGAAATGCCCTGTGAAAGAAAGCTGCAATGTTGAAAAGGGACCTACATTTGATTTAAAAAAATAAAAAAAAAATCACCAGATGTTTTAATGCAGTAAAGGGGTGTGTGTGGATCCTATAAAAATGCTCCAAAGCCCGTTTTGCATTGCAGTGGTGCAAATTAAGTCACTAGCAAGTAAAGCCACTTCAAGTCTAGTTACTGAAACATCCTGGGATATGTTCAGATAGATCAGTGGGATCTATGTTTCTGGGTAGTGATGGTGGGGTTTTTTGCCTGCTGGCTTTTGAAAACTCACACTGGGTTAAGTTTAAATGTTCCTGTACATATTTCATAACTATTTTTTCTCTCTCAGTCTTGCATTTAGAGCCTGTATTCATTTCCTGGGCTAATGCCCGGAGTAACTTAAAGAGAAGGGTCGTATATTAAGAGTAGGCTTTGATTACTTGCAGTAGGACTTATTTATTCCAACATAATTGTGGCAATATTGCTGAGAAAGGTATTTTCTGAGGGTCAAATGAAAGCCAAATTTGACAGATCTTCTGCCATCCTGTGCATATCTTACTGGGTAAATCTTTGCCAACATGTTTTAGAGCAGTATATTCTGCTTGCTGTTGAAATGTTTCCGAAGTCTCAGATACACCAGGAACATCTTTTGGATACTGTTCAGTGGCAAAAGCTGCTTTCTTCCCACCAGCTCTATTTGCATATTTAATAATGGACATTTATTAAGAAAATATTGTCAGTTCATTCTCAAAAGGAGAGACTTTAAAGCTGCCCTGGAATTTACATGGATTCTATCTTTCTATCAATGAATTCAAGGCAGTGTATTTAGGGTTTCCAGGAATCTTCAATATTTGAACCAAGAAGACCCAAATCTGCTTAGCTTCAGTAAGGTGGCTGCAGTGTGATGCTTGGGGAAGTAAAATGTGTGGTTGAGATTTTTCTCTTTTGCCCTGTAGAGAGTAATTTAATTGGCTCTCGTATAGTAATCCCTGGGTTTTAGGCATCTATAGACTACTGGGGAAAGTTGGAAAAAGGGAAGCAACAGCAGCAGTACATCTCCACGATTTAAGAGAAAAGTATTGACCTTTGTTAAACAGAGAAGAAATTCTATTGGACCCAACCCATGGTTTTGTAGAAATATAGAAATCTTTATAGCCTTTCCTTATTGGGGTCTTTTAGGAAAAAGCACATAGAAGGAATAGCTGAACAAAAAAATGGCTGCAAAGTAATCTCTGTTCTTTATAACACTTTCCTTTTTCTTATACATTCAGCCCTGAAAGGGTTAGCTCAGGAGTTTGATCTCTGCAGTGTTTTCACATTCTGTTTCTAATTTCCATGACAAAGATTGTAGGAGGGACAGAATAAGGAACAAAATTTGCAGGCCAATTTGAGGGCTATAATGGGAAGAGAAAATGGCAGGGGCAAAGTGGGGAGAGAGGGAGAAGAATTGTAATTAGACTTTGAAATAGAGAAAAATATTAATGTGCTTCCATTTCAGTCTAAAAACTAACTTTCTCTTACTGAAGCTGAGGGTTATATGGGAAGGATCTGAACTGTTTAGCAAGTTCTTGAATAAACTGTGTGAATTATTATATGAATTATGCCCACTAAGGAGTAGCTGTATTATTTAATGTACAGCAGTACCTCCAAATTCCTTACTATTGTTGATGATTAACAGTACAACCCATAAAGCACCCTTAGACTGTAGTCCAGTGGGAATTATTTTTAAGCAAATGTACATGAACTACATGCGTTATTAGGCTTGAAACGACTGGGATGAGGAGCACACATCTTTCATTGACACTCCTTGAAGTTGTTTACTGAGCAGGAGGTCCTGTTTGTTTCAAAAGCATTTGCTTCCAAAAGGTCAGAATTGCCACTTTCATCTTGATTTTGTCCCTCTTTCTCTCTCTTGCAATAATAAAATAAAAGTAGAAAGAAAGAATCCTTTGAAAGAAAAACTACCTCACCGGCTTTAAATCCAAATGTGGCATTAAATCCAAAACAGAATCTCACAGCAGCTTGAAAACCATTCCTTAGTAAATGCCAAATCACTTTTGCAGTAGCTTTGCTTCTGTAACCACCTAAATAGCGTGAGAAATAACAATGCATGCTGTAGCGATGAAAACAAAGTCGGTGGTCAGCCCTGTCACATAGTGTGTGCAGCAGTGAGAAATAGAACTGTTGCTACTTAGTTCCCTATAGTTTTCTGAGGGTTTAAATAAATCTGTTGCTGAACTATTGACCCTCTTTGACATTACCAACTCAGGGGAAATCCATGCATTTCAGTGGTCAAATGAATAATGCTAAGTGGATCACTGTGGGCAAGAGTTTGTATAAAGGTCTTAATGGGAAAACTGCAGTTAAAAGAGATTAGGCTAACCTTAGTGGTATATGTTCCCAGAAGGGAGCCGATGCTTAATAATTCTTTTAGGAAAACACACTGGTGGCCCTGTGGGTAGGAGATTTCGATGGCAGCAGGCCAGAGGAAGACATTTTACATCCCTGGGACTTGACAGAAATGAGCATTGACAAAGCAGGCATGGCAGCATTCTGAGGTGTTTGTTTTAGTATTAACCCTGCAGATTGTACATATGGCTTCTGATCTGCCACAAGGACTTGGAACTTTACAAGGAAGGAACTAGCACAGGGATTAATATTACAGCTAAGATGGAAGGAGAAAAAAGATGAAGGAAAAACTACAGTATTTCGATTCTTAAAGCCTGTAGGACAGGCATGTCCAAAGTCTGTTTTGGGGGCCTAATCCGGCCCACTGGTGGGTTTAACCTGGCCCCAGTGGCAGCTTATTTCTTGGGGTAAAATACTGAAATTAAAGATGTCTTTTTAATCTTTGTTGGAAGCTGCCCAGAGTGACTGGGGAAACCCAGTCAGATGGGTGGGGTACAAATAATAAATTATTATTATTATTATTATTATTATTATTATTATTAAAAACCCTTAAAAATCAACAACTTTGGTTGGCCCTTTGATCGGCCCTCAGGACCCTTCACTTCATCAAATCTGGCCCTCTTTGAAAAAAGTTTGGACACCAGTGACGTAGGAAATGTAATTTTTTATAATGAAGTTAGAAGTTTTATTTACAAATAAATAAATAATAAAAGCAGGTGTGTATGTTATTATATCTCAACCCGCATGGCAGTATAAATTTAATGAGTATTGACACAAGAGCATTGCTATTCACACACACACACACACACACACACACACACACTGCTTTAATTAACAAATAAAAGGGTATTTCCTGTACATCCCTGGTAGACATAATCTTTAAGATTGGTTAAGACTCAAGACTTTAAGATTGTCAGACAAACCCATGCAAAAGCTCCCTTTGTTTTCATTGGATATTGAATATTAACTACCCAGGAGCTCTCTCGATCCCGCCCCCTTTATTTTAAGCATGTTTATTTTGGTAGCATTGGAGCCTATGGGCTCACTCATCCATTCTGTGCAAAAGTATGTGACACGACATAGCCATATCTTTAAAAAATCCCATAGCACTTCAGTATTTAAAAGCTCAATATAGTTCAATCAAAATAGTAGCATTTGCAGATTGGGATTTTGATATCACTGTTAATGATACACAGCTTCTTTCTGTTGTGAACTGCCCTGGGATCTTCAGATAAAGGGCAGTATACAGATTTAATAAACAAACAACCACTTCATCAAGCGGTTTGCAACATCCCAAACTGTTTAGGGCAAGGATTAACAACCATTTTGGGTCAGCAGGCATATCCTGAATTTTGAGAAAGTGCTGTGGGTGCCAGTTACAAAACAACTGCTTTGAGGGTGGTGGTATAGCACAGAATTAGAGAAAGTCTCTCAATAGAACACATACGGAACATACTTGAGCCTTCCATCCACCTCCCATCAGAAAGGCCCTTTCACAAACAAACCCCAATTCCACACACACCCAACAAACCACCCACAAAACAGGACCACCAACCAGGATGTCTAAAGCTGCTGGATTAGCGATCCCTGGTTTACTGCTTTGTAAGTAAAACATACATTTATACTTTTATTCATTTGAATGTACGGAGTGCGGAAAGTGCATCAGCGAAGATTCGAAACTGACCGTACATCTACAAACACAGAGGAGAAACCGTACAAGTGAACAGTTGAGGGAGTTGGGTATGTTTAGCTTGGAAAAGAGGAGACTGAGAGGAGATATGATAGCCATCTTCAAATATCTAAAGGGTTGTCACATGGAGAATAGAGCGAGCTTGTTTTTTCCTGCTATAGTGGCTAGGACACCAACCAATGGATTCAAGAGTGGAGATTCTGACTAAACATCAGGAAGAACTTTCTGATTCTAAGAGCTGTTTGACAGCGGAACAGACTCCTTCAGAAGGTGGTGGATACTCCTTCCTTGGAGGTTTGTAAGCAGAGTCTGGATGGCCATCTGTCATGGATGCTTTAGCTGAGATTCCTGCATTTCAGGGGGTTGGACTAGATGACCCTGAGGTTCCTTCCAACTCTACAGTTCTATGATTCTAACCAGAATTTGGATTGTGAAGTTGTTCCTAGAAATGAACTGGAAGCCAATGCAAATTAGAACCAGAGAAGCATACAGTACTCAGAAAAATGGGCCCCATTTAACACTCTGGCTGCTACAACTGTGTGGGGCTAAACACTTTTTAAGGGCAGCCCCACACAGAGTGCTTTGCAGTTGTCTATACTGACTGGGAACAAGATGTGTGAAAGTGGCCAGATCTTCTTTCTCCACTGGCTGGTATAACTACAGCATCTGGCAAAACTGCAAAAACATCTTTGAGCTCAGGTGCCACCAGACAGTTTAGGAGCAAAACCAACTCCAGGAACACGCCCAGACTGCTCTCAGGCTTTCCCAGCAATGTCTGTGAAATTTGCTGCTTTGTTGACAGTGCTTTCCTGTTCCGATTCCAGACAAGATGTTTGTATTTTTTAAAGATTATTTACAAACAAAAAATCCCAATTCTTACAGCTTTCTTTTTACTATTTTTATAGTGCTTATAGTATTTGTAGTGCATGCCAATGTTACCTTTAAAAATGTTAAAAAGCTGCCTTCCGTTGCTTTTTATCTAGAACAAATGACCTAAAATTGCAAACTGAAGAAGAAACAAATTTATGGGAATCTGTTTTGTAGTTGCTACCTAAGCAACGTGGAGGGTGGTATTTTGCTAAATTTGAACTTTGAACGAAAAGGTTAAAGACACTTAGTTGCTTTTTTTACCATAGCTCATTGCAGATACCACACTCAACAAACATCAAGCCATTGATCTAGTTACAGGTAGGTAGCCGTGTTGGTCTGCCGTAGTCGAAACAAAATAATAATAAAAAATTCCTTCCAGTAGCACCTTAGAAACCAACTAAGTTTGTTATTGGTATGAGCTTTCGTGTGCATGCACACTTCTTCAGATTGTTTCTTCTTCTGTTTTAGTGTATCTGAAGAAGTGTGCATGCACACGAAAGCTCATACCAATAACAAACTTAGTTGGTCTCTAAGGTGCTACTTGGAGGAATTTTGTTGTTTTTTGTTTCGATTAAGCCATTGAATTCAGCTTGACACCTCCATGGCTGGTTGTCAGTTAATCCTAGGCGTGGTGTTATTTCTCACACAGTCCCACCCTACTTCAAATTATGTAACCAGCAAACAGTAACAACAACACAGAAGAACAGTGCGCTAGAGAACAAACAGAGGAATATAATACGTGTGTGTGTGTGTGTGTGTGTGTGTGTGTGTGTGTGTGTGTGTAATATAATATGAAGAGAACCAATTCAATTAAAATCTGATAGCAGATAAGCCAAAAGGAGAGACCCAAGTGTCAAAAGCAACAGCTGAAATTCAGTAAGTGGGTATCAAAAATAGTTTAATGCAAACTACCAAATCCTGATGTTTTTTAAGCTGGTACACTGCTCATGAATGAATATTAAACTAAAATTCCTAACTCTGTTCTTCAACAAACTTGCCTGTAATCTGAAGGGGGGGGGGATTACTTGTTGAAGAACCAAATTAATATTTTTTTTAAAATCCTCCTGTCCATTTAAAAAACATAACTTGGTCCCTGGTAGTAACAATGCCCACTTGTTTACCTCCTCCTCCTTTTAGTGGTGGTGTGTATAGATGCCCTATATACCCTATATGTATTATATATAGAATCATAGAATTCTGGAGTTAGAAGGGACCCTGAGGATCATCTAGTCCAACCCCTCAATGCAGGGGGATTGAACCTGCAACCTTGGTGTTATCAGCACCACACTCTAACCAACTGAGTATTAATATAGATAGACCATTTTGGCTGTGAGACCTGCTCCCTGCCTTGCATGCCTTTTTACAACTGGCCTGGGAGGGCAGGGACCTGATTGATTCCACCTGCAAAAGCCAAGACTGCTGAACAGACTCTTCTGTTTGGGGTATGATTTAGGGTTAAAAATAATAATAATAAAATCTTTATTTTTCAATCTTACGATTTGTGTGGAAATTGTTCAGTTTGGCTGAGTACTTTCTAATGTGTTTTATTAATGGTTTGTGACTACTTTTGTTATATTTGTAGTTAGGTAGAAAAATTTCATGTTGGAAGACACCTTGAGCATGGTTTTAACTATGGAAAGTCAGCATGCAAATAAAATGATGGTAGTGTTAATATCCAATTTAAATAGAATAGATAAAATATTTCAGAGCTTTGCAAGAATTAGACATCACCCATGCTTGTTTTTCTTTTTCTGCTCTAAAATTCTTCTTTGTTTATTGGGCATCCAAAGTAAAATATGTATTTTAAATCAATTGCATGGGGACAGAAGAATAATTAAGACAGTAGTTCCGGGCTATTTTCTCTCTCAAATAAACAGAACAAGGAAGAAAACTGTTTCCATTGTTCAGGATGTTTAGGTAATTAAGGATAAATCAGATCGATTTTTTTTTATCGGAAATAGAGTATGATGAATGTATGTCCTTATATCTGGAAATTGATTAGTATCTCGACATGCATGAGGAGATACTTCTAATCGAAACTGGGAGAAAACCATCCTAACAAAAGGAAAATATTAAAATATTTTGTTCCAACCGTAAATCAGTGTGGAATGATGAAGCCGATTGTCTTCAATTTCGTTGCGCAGTGCAATGAGAATGAGAATGCAGCACACATTATTTATTTCCTATACCTGGCTATAGCATAAGTGGCAAACATTTAATTGAAAAAATACCCTGGCAGGAGAATTTTTATAATAAATTTGTTTGTGCCCTTACTGCCTGGAGGGGTAAAAAAAAAAAATCTAATCTGCAGTAAGGAAGTTCTGAAGTTTCCCCTGAATTTTGAGGGTTGATTTTCAGCCTCACTGGTTGGCAATCAGAAGCACAGTAATTTTCAAGACAGGCTTCATTACAGTTACTGAGTTGGCGACAAGTATAGTATATAAAGCAATAAAACAAGTATGTTTTACCAAATTGGAATTACATAACGGGAGAGTCTGCATTTGCTTCCAAGGAAATAGCACCTTTTAAAAAGGCAGATATGAAGATGAACTCAATTTCTTGCCTAGTTCTAGAATGGAGCTGATACAATTAGGGCTTCATCCTGGAGATGGAAAATAATGGGTTTTGAATGGATATAGAAATGAGCGTGCATTTTATGAGAGATGTAGATTAATACTGCTTGCAGGAGTGTACATCTGGAATAGAAGATATGCAATATTTGGTGCAATGCTAAATTCACCTCCTGTTGATTTGTGTTTTGTAATCATGGTTTCAAAGCTGCAACCTTTGTTTTCTAGTTGCATCATTGTGGGAATTAGCTCTACTGATCTGGAATCTGGACCACTTAATGTAGTTGCAAATTATTGAGATTATGGCAGACTAGATATGGTGCAACAATATCTGAAACAGCGTACGTTCTAACATTTCACAGAAGAAAATAGGAACATGCTTGTAATATTGAAGTCACATGTGTATATATTAGGGCTCCACATCAGCCCTAAGATCTGCATCAGGCTGTAAATTCGAGTTCTAAGTGGTTCTGTATAAAATGAAACTGTGTGTTCCCCATTCACTATAATTGGGAATCTAAAATAGCTATAACTTTTTCCCCATTTGGCCAAAGTGGATGAAATTTACAAGCACAGGAGCTTTTCCAGGGTGAAGCAAGCCTGCCAAATTGCAGACAAATCAGTTCAGAGGCTTTTTGTAGGGTAATTAAAAGCATCCACATTCCTCCATAACTCATATTAGGGCAATTCATCTAGTAGGCCAAAACTTGAAAATCCATATGTTTCATATTTTTGAGGGGGAAGAGTGGGAGTTTGTCTCTTGTTCTTTCTTACTTTAAAAGAATTAAAAGGTGACTGAGTGATATACATTATTGCTTGTACATTTTTGTACAACACAATTTAACACTAAGCTTTCTGGTGCTTATTTGGAATGATGGAGTAGGGGAATCCTGCCCTAACCATTGCTGACCCTGTGTAGGTCATATGGTGTACATAGCATGAGTTGATTTCATGTTGTGTAACAGATGCAATACCGTTTGTGGCCAGCCTCTCCACACCCTAAGTCACACCCAGGTCACTATTACTTTACCTTTCATTGTGTGCAGTGTGGTGGCCATCCTTACATAAACTCAATTCAGTGCATGATGACATAGTAGTTGTGTCATCAAAGGAACTGAGCAGGTCTTTGAGTCTTGCACTTTATTTTATGACATGTAAATTAAGGTGTCATTGATGTACCTATTTATCAAAGCTATTGTTTCTGGTTTTCTCCAGTGTGGTTAAAATTCTTCAGTTATTTTCAGTTTATGCCTTGCTAGGTAGGGACTATATATGAAGCTGTAAAACAGGGGTCTTCAGTTCTGTATTTTATTAAATAACAGGGTTGGGGATGTTTATCAAGGGAGATGGGGAGGAAGGGGATTATTATCCTTTCCTTGCCTGCCAATGCCCTCCTACAACCCCTTCTTCTGTTCTTTTGCTACCACCCCTCACTCCAAACAGATTTGTTTCCAGGCTCTGTGTCCAGCTGATGGGAAAGCTGATGGCATATTGAGTTTATATGCATCAGAAGAAGTTTGAACTTTTGCACTGAAATATCTTAGAGGAACATGTTTACCCTTAGATGCAGTCTCATTGTGATTTTTAGTGTGGAAGACAGTAAAGCTAAGTTTATTAAAGAAAATGCATATTTAGGTCGTTCCTAGTTTAATTCTATCAAAGTTGGAGGTACAAAGAACCATACTTATTCTTTCATTTCAGTAGAGACACACAAGATGTCTTCTCTCTCATTGTGGGATGAATGGAGAAGGAAGGGATGGAGGAAGTGAGGTTAGCAACCCTAAAAGTATCAGTTTAGCGCATGTTAGTTCGGAAAAACAGTCTAGGAAGCTTGGAGTTTCCTCGCTTTATCTGCATTCTCCCCATGCAAAACCACCATACTTACTACAAGCTAGGTTGCATCCCAACATTTCCAGCAAATGGTACCTGGGGGATGGGGAGAAGTGTTATGTGGTGGACGAGATAAGCATTCCTACTTCTCCCAAGTATTTCCCCCTGCAACGACCACCCAGCACCTGCAATCATGTTGCAGGATCCCATGTTTGCCAGCATTTCATATAGCTCCAGCCTTTCAGCCTTTGTTCAAAATCATTTAAACAGAAGAATTCTGTTTAAAGCCTGAAGCTTACAGATTTCAACCAGTGATGCTGATGTACTAAAAAAGTTTCATTGACCTGTTTTATATTTTTGTTTGTTCAAAATCCCAGATAATTTGAATAATAATGCAAAATATCAGCTACCTCTAGCTGTGCCGTGGCATCCAGTCCTTTTCTGGTGCTCAGATAAAGTAACCAAGAAAGGGGTTCTTTAAGTCTGGCTTGAGCTTACTGTAGAAGCTTTATTACATTGCACAGTTCTGAAGGTAAGATTGGGGCCTTCCCTGTAAGAATGTGCACCAGAGAAAGAAATCAGAACAAGTTTGGTGATTTCCTTCAGATTCTCAGTCTCTGCGGTTCAAAGCACTCTTACGTGATATTTCACCACCTGTGCATAATTTTTGCTACGTTGCCCCATAGCAATACAGATGAGTAAGATTTCACTCGAGCAGTTTTGACAGATTCATGCTGATAAGATGCTGAATAAAGGAGGGAGACAAAAGAAATAAGTAAAGGTGAGCAGGAGAGAAAACTGGAGCACAGGTTAATCTTTGTCACAGTTCCTTTTAGGTTTACATGTTTTTTAATACTGTAATTAATGCAGAAAGTACAATTTGTAAGAAATAGTCTAATATAGCTTGTATAATTACAAGGGTTTACACCCAGCATCTTGTGCCTGTAGTAGAGCTATTTGAGTATCAGCTGCTAGATTGAGAAAGCCTTGTATGCCAAAGGGCCTTTCCTTCATTCGGGAGGCAAGGGTCACCTGAGACTTTGTGTCTTGGGCAGGGACTCTTGTTAATTGTAAGATCAGTTTTCTGTTGGAAGCCTGCTGCTTCTGTTTCCAAATGACTTTGCAAGAGATATTGGTTGGAGGATAACCCAAAGTATCAAGTAGCAGGGAAGGATTGGCAAGCAGAAACACAGACATACACACAATCCGAGATGTAAATAGTGCCATTCTCCAAGTGGCATGGGTAAAATCTTTAGAAGTCAGAAAATAAGTTGTATAGAGGAGATCAAGGAAGTGTTCACATTCCCATTTACTGTTCTCTCATTTCCAGTGTTGGTTTTTCATCCGTGTTCACATTATAATTTCCAAAATGCATCTGTATCCTGTACAGTGGTACCTTGGTTTACAACCATAATCCGTTCCGGAGGTCCGTTTGTAAACCAAAACAGGTTGTAACCCAAGGTACACTTTCACCAATGGGGCCTCCAAATTTTTTTTGTTCGTATTCAAAAATAATAATAATAGGGCTATAATCCAAAAAAAGGTTGAAAACCGGGACACACACTTCTGGGTTTGATGTGTTTGTAATCAAAAATGTATGCAAACCAAGACGTATGCAAACCAAGGTACCACTGTGCGTTGTGTTGTTTCACAAACCAGCTTCACATTGATTGTAGCCCTAAAGCTGTTCCTAATCCAACTCTAGCGATGGTGTGAAACACCCCCACCGCTCAACATCCCTTGGTGTGCGCTCAGACATAAAAGAATTGAAGCTTTGCTGATGTGAGCAGCTGGGGGGGGGGCTGTGAAACGCAGCAGAAGACAACAAGCTCACTGTACTCAAAAGCAATAATATGAACACACTCTAAGATACAGGTATATTTTTTTCCTAGGTGGGAAGTTGCAGTGTACTTTCCCTCCATAGGCTACCATAACCTGCTAGGACAACTCACTGCAGATGATTTGGTTCACCTACAACCAGCTCCAAACTGGCTCAGGGGAGCCATGACAGGAAAACCTATAATCAAGTTAGATGGGAGAGACTGTGCCTCTAACACTCGCTGAGTTGAATGAACCCCTTTTGCAATCCAATACAAGAATAGAGCAGGCAAAATGAAGGGGGTGGGAATACCCTTGTTTAAGTAGAATCCTTTCTTAAAGGTTCAGGTTTCCAGGGACCCAGTGGAGGGGGGAGCAAAGGGAGAAGAACAAAAATAACTACCCCACAATGTCTGGTGCAACATGTGGGGGAGGGGACAGTGTGCATCCTTGGGTGTAAAATCCAAGGGTGTAAAATCATGCAGAGTAGACCTATTGAAATTTGTGGACCTCAGTTTTGTTAATTAATTTCAATGGGTCTACTCTGAGTAAAGCTTCCTTGACCATCACCCCAAATCCTGATGGGTGATAAAAGGTGGTGGAGTACTCTGTTTTTCTGAAAGTGGGATCTACAGAACTTCTTCTAGTGTGTCTTATTTTTTTAAATTTCTTATGAGTCTCATTCAGTAGATGCAAACTGAGCCTTGATTACACTGGACATGCAATCTCAGGATGCCTCTCTATAGGTGCATAATGTGTGGGGTCATGTCCTTGTCCATGTTAATGAAGAGCACCCATGGGAAAGTTGGTGTATACAACCCAATTTGCTTTGGGCAGGAGAGTCAGTATGAGCTCACGCTTTTCAGGCAAAATGGAACTTTTTGGAATGAAAGTGCTTGGAAAATGCCTAAAATAGCAGCAGAACCTAGCTCTCCTGGCTACAGTGATAACCACTGGTTTCTTCTGTCTTTCCAGTTTGACGGAGAGAACATGTATATGGGAATGAATGACAATAACCAGGAGTTCCTCTCAGCAAATCAGGTAAAACGTAACAATCTTTGTGGGCTGTGTGTATATGCAGGCTATCAAACAACGCTCATTATTTGCTTGTGTGCTGTCCTGTATTAGTTGTAATTGAATTGCTTGTGCATTACTAAGGACACGGCGTAGTGCAGAGTTGTGCAGAGGTGTCAAATAGCATCTCAGATGTCACCTTCCCCGTAAATGTCTGCAAAGGCTGTGCAAAGTTTTCTACCATTTCAGAACAGCGTTTATAGAGGAAGACTCGTTTCATTTTTAACCTTTACCACCTTATGAAAAGCCGGCGCATACTGGAGGAAAGGCACACTCATACTTCTCATGTTATACATTTGATCTCTCACACAGGGTTGGCTTTGAAATTCATTTCAAATGAGGATTCACGATTTGAGACCGGTCGGCTTGCTTGACATCA
Source organism: Podarcis raffonei (assembly GCF_027172205.1). Taxonomy (NCBI): domain Eukaryota; kingdom Metazoa; phylum Chordata; class Lepidosauria; order Squamata; family Lacertidae; genus Podarcis; species Podarcis raffonei. The sequence continues at coordinate 70,116,399 of NC_070607.1, forward strand.
TTTTCATTGCACTCATTTGTGATGCTCTTTTGGCCTTGTGGCACCTTACTAAGAACATAAGAGCAGCTCTGCTGGATCAGACCAGATGCCCGTATAGTCCAACATTCTTCCCCTCAGTGGCCAATGAGATGCCTCTATGATGCTGAAAGCATGACATCAGTGAATAAACCCCTCCTGCTGTCCCAGCCTTCCCCCAACAATGGCTAGTATTCCTTGGCAGCATATAGCCATAATGACCAGAATCCAGCGGTAGCCTCATTCACCATCTCATTTTAAAGCTATACTGGTTGGCAGGCACCAGGACATCTTGTGGTAGAGGCTTCCACAGTTTTTGTCTGTGAAGAAGTCCTTACTTTTGTTTGTCCTGAATCTCCCAACATTCAGCTTTGCCGGATGACCCCCAGCTTGTTCTTCTCTAATATGCTTGGCTATTTTATCTTTAACAATACTTTACTCCAGTTTTCCCAGGACGGATGTTAATCTAACTGGCCTGTTAATGGCCAGGACCTGCCCTGGACTCTCCCCCTTTTAAAATAATAGGTAACTTTCCAGTCATCAGATATGGAGGCTTCTTTGAGGGGCAAGTCACATATTTTTGTGAGAAGATAAGCAATTCCACATTTGAATTCTTTGAGAACTCTCATAGTCCCAGTGATTTTTCAGTTTTTATTTTGTCCATTAGGCCAGAAACTTCATTTCTCGTCACCGCTATATGTCTCAGTTCCTCAGACTCCCCTCCTGCAAAAGTTATTCAAGGTACTGGAATCAGGCCCAGATACATTTGTGATGGGGGAGGGCCATAGCTCAGTAGTAGAGCATCTGCTTTGCATGCAGAAAGTCTCAGGTACAATTCAGGTAGGGATGGGATTGTCCCCTTTCCTGAAACCCTGGAGAGTCACTGCCAGTGTAGGCAATACTGAGCTTGTGTAAGGCAGCTTCCTGCATCCCTAGATGACCCTTGAAGTGCTTTCCAATCCTATGATTGGTTTTCTTTTACGCAGCACCACCCTGTGTTCCTATGCATCTGGCTTAGCTGAGTAAATAGGCAGCAAATCTTTGCAAGCGTGCTTCACTGTCTTCAGTAAATTTGATTGCTCCACCGGAGGTTTGAGAAAAGACTACAAACTGCATTCCGCATAATGTAGTACTCAGTGCATATTGTAAGTTATCAGTCTGTGTCACAGAAATGCACAGCAATAAACATTGCAGAGTATAATCCTGCACAAAGGATTTATATCTAGGCAAAGACTGCTGTAATCTTTCTTTCTTGGATGCTGATATCTGCTTTCTGGGGCAAGGTTGCAATATGTTCTTGACTACTCTGGCAGGCATCTTGTCTTGGCCATATATCTGAATTCTTAAGTGAAGTGTTTGCTTCACATGTAGATCAGAGATTGACCATGATGTAAAAGTAATGTTAAACCAAAGACAAGAAGAAAAACGAGTGCTCACCTTCAGACGTACAATATGTGAGCTTGTCAGATATGGTGAAGTGAGACATATATCCAGTCAGAAGTTTCTAGAGATTGGATAAACTCCAGTTGCTGCCAGAAGAAAACGTTTTAATTTTTCAAAGGGCAAGAAACAAAGTGACAAAGTTAACTATTAATTGTAAAGTCATAACACCATAATAAAGTGTTCAAAACAAAAACCTGCATTCTACATTCCCTAAGTTAATGATTAGCACATGCAATAAAATACCCATTACCTTGGCTATACAAAACATTTTTTTCTACCTAACGTCAGTTATGTGTGCATAAGGGAGCCCTAGGCATAAGCAGTTGAGCAGGTTAAGGGACACAAGCCCTTTCCATCTGTTCAGGGCGTGTCACATCCAATACTTTTCAAATCTTTTTATCATTGACTGCTCTTTCCAAGCTTCTTCTGGAGTTATCATCATAATGGTTTAATATTTGTCAAAATGCCTAAATGACATGGGTGCTGTATGTAAATAAAACAGCATAGTACTCACACACAGTCTAAATAAAAACAACAGGGAAAGGACTTGAAGGATAATTTAGTATTTCAGGTGAAGCTAGAAACTTCTAACACCTATAAACCAAATTATTAGCAGCGTTTGCCCCTGTCACTCCTTTGCCTGTGTATGTGCAGATCTCCTTCCTTACCACACAATCCTAACCATACAATCCTAACCATGTCTACTCGGAAGTAAGTTTTGCTGAATTCAGTGGTGCCTACTCCCAGATAAAGAGGTAGCATCTCTTCTGACTTACAGTCTGCAAACTCAGGCAAGGGTACAGAAGGGATCAGTTTAGTACCCTTCCCCACACTATGAAAAAGAGGTTTGCTAATGTTGTTTGTCCTCATGGTTTCATTTACCTATTTGTGGTATTTTTTAATACCACTTTTCCATGTAAATTTCCAAAATGGTTCACAATAAACATGAGAAACATCCAGATCATAAAAGATCCTAATGTAATGAAACATGAAAAACTCAATGAAAGCAAAATAAACACACAGCAGAGCATGTTTACAGATTCAACTTCTGAAAGCACAAATGGAAAAGAAAAAAAGTGGTAGCTACATAGGTTTTTCATTGGAGGGGATTCCAAAGGATACAAGGATATCTACCACTAGGTCAATTCCTCCAGCTACATACTGTGCTTTAAACATGGACACAATCCCATTTACTTCAATTTGGGTGTATGAAGCAATGATTCTTCAACATCAACTTCATTGGACTGGTCATGTTGTTCGGATGCCTGATTATCGTCTTCCAAAGCAACTACTCTATTCTGAACTTAAAAATGGAAAGTGGACTGCTGGTGGTCAACAAAAAGGGTTTAAGGACTCTCTCAAGGCAAATCTAAAAAAAATAGTAAAAACACCAACAATTGGGAAACACTGGCCTGCGAGTGCTCCAACTGGAGAACAGCCTTTACCAAAGGTGTCATGGACTTTGAAGATGCTCGAACTCAGGAAATGGAGAAACGTGCTAAGAGGAAGGCACATTTGGCAAACCCTCACCATGATCAACTCCACCTGGAAACCTATGTCCCCACTGTGGAAGGACGTGTGCATCCAGAATTGTATTCCACAGTCACTTACGGACTCACTGTTAAGACTGTTCATGGAAGACAATCTTACTTGGCTATGAGTGATTGCCAAAGATAATCTGCCCTCAGCAGACAGGCTAGCCTTTTAAATCTTATTTTTAAGCACATGGTTGCCCAAGTGGGGTTGGTGTTGGATATGAGGGTGAAACAATATGCTGATAATTATTCCTAAAAACTGGTGCACATTTCCATGTTTCTTTTGTAGGAATTCTATTTTGTCACCACACAAAAGATCTGATCTAGAGAAATACTGAAAAACTCCAATGTCTAAACACCGGGCTTGGTACAGCTAGTCAACTCTTTGTTTTGTTGCTTATCAAGGTCAGGCCAAATAAAAGAAGTTCATTAGCATCTGAACTGAAACTGCTTAGGTCACTGGGAACAGAAGTTTCCTAGTACACCTCTGAATGAAACTCAAAGTGTATTATTAATAGAGCATGAATAATGAAAGCAGCTAGATGCTCAGAGTATTCTTTGTTGGGAAAACGTAAGCAATAATTTTACATACTAATGCATGAAGAAAGGTCAAAGAATCCCAGTCCAAGGGCCAGGATGACTCATCTAGCCATGCCGAATATAATATGGAGAAGCAAGATAGACAAAAGAAAACTATGAAGGGATTCAAATAACAAGTGTGGTGATATTCCATGTGGTAGTTTGGGATCACTACTTAGAATGCAATAATTTTTGCACAAAATTCAGGGGTTGCACCTTGGATACAAAGAGCACGTACACACTCAAACGTGTAAATGACCACTTTTAAAATATACGAGGACATGATTCTTCCCCATTTACCACTAATGTAATTTTAAAGATGGAAATGCAATTTATATCCATATCTCTTCTTCAAATTTGATGAAATATATGTTTATCTTGCACCTGAGTATCAGAATCCAAAATTGCTGGGGAAAGGGCCCTTTTGCTTAAAGGTTGCAGTCCTATCAGGGCTGTTACCAATGGCTTTTTTTGGCTGTTTGGGCTCATGAGTTCTATGATTATAAAATGATTTCACACCTGCCCATCACAGAAGCCATTGCCTCTTCCTTTTCATATCTGTATAGCACTAAAGATCCCAAGTCAGTATAAGGCTGGGAAAATAACACAAGACAAATGATGTGTTTTTTATTGTTGTAAATGTTGAAACAGTGTTTTGCACTTCTTGTTCTCATGGCTGCACCCGCACATCTTTTTGTTGAATGGTCTTCTGAAACAGGAAACAGTATGGGTGCTCTCTCACACTTTTTGAATGTTACAGGGACTTTTCCACGTTTGCACCCTGGTTATCGAATGCCTCCCAAGAGGGGCTGCTGGCACCATGTTAGGACTGTTTTATTTTACAATGCTTTTGAATACACACTGAATCTTAGATCTTTTGCATATTTTCAGTGATAGTCTGCATTTTTCTGTGCTGTTTTATTCTCTGATGCTGAAATTGTCTGCTGCTTTTTATGGTTTTGTGATTATTGTTAAGTATTCATCACGCTTAATTTTTCTGTAAAAACAGAGCGTGTATAAATGTTGTACACAAAGCATGCACGCATACGTGAGGGCCTAAAGGGCAGTTATCTTCTCAGTAACATGGTGGACCCCCTTTCCCTCTACCTTCCAATGGAAAGTGAAAAGGCTGCTTTCCATTGAGGTTTTGCTTTTAAGATGTTGGTTTTAATTTGGTCTCCACTTGGTCGTTTCGTTACTGCTGTATTTTTTTATGGTGTTTACTTTGTTAGCTTGTTCAACCAGCTTTATATTGCTGCTGCTGCTGATTTTGCTACCATTCGGTACCATTGTTGAGGCAGAAAGACTGGGCTTACAGCGTTCAACTAAACTAACCCAGAAAGAACAACTAGTGATAAGTGTGAGCTTGGTTTTCCATGGGATTTGAACAGTAAATTTGTTTAACTGGGCCTATTATGAATTGGGCCTTGATGCCTTTGGTGCCTAAGCCTGGCTCATAACTGCTTAAACTATCTTTCCCCACTCTTAAAGAAACAAACACTTGCAGGACTGCCATTCTACTCTTACCCTCTTCTCTTTCTCTCTCTCTCTAAACTTACCTGGTGGCAATAATACAGAGGGCTCAAACTAAGGTCTCATTTGGACTCTAGGCCAGGGCTGGCTCTACCATTTGGCAAAGTGAGGCAACCCCCATAGGTGGAAGATGGTCATGAGCAGTAGGAGCAACCTGCTGGCTTTTCCTTCTAAATCTCAGAGTAATTTCTTCCTTTTGGAGAAATTAAGGCTTGTGTTTAATTCTACAGACTCCATAAAAAATTAAGGCCATCTGCCTTACATTCTGTCAGCAGAAAAGCTAATTTCCCACTGTGCAAATGAGCTGCAGCGAATTTAAGGCTCATGTGGTCCCCTGTCACTCTTTTCATTTTGCCGGTGAGAAAGAGATCAGAAGCTTTCTATTCTGATTCTGAATGAACCACAGTTCTCCAATCCCCATGGTGTCAAAACCTGGGAACTGTGGTTTGTTTAAACTATGGGTCAGGAAACTAGGCAAAACCAGTGCCACCTACTGACCAAACCATATAATGACGTTATGCTTATGATTGTTTGAGCTTATTCAAACAATCAGAAAAAGCAGGACCAAATGATATTCAGTATAAAACATTCCCTGTGCATGCAAAGCAGGAGAAGGCTAGGCTAGGCTAGACTAATTCTGAAATCATCATTTTTACTGACCGAACTGCAGTCGTCTTCTTTTTTTTAAAGGTAGAATTATATGCAAGCCTTAATTGCTATCAAGATGATTTATATTAGAAGAAGAACCATCCAAAATTCTATAGTTGCTGGCATCCATCTTTTTTGGGAGACAAGGGAAGAATTCTCCTTCAGGCATGAAGTCAAACCACTGGAGAGTTAAAGCTCCTGCTGGGGCTGTAGAGACCGATACAGAAGAGACATGTTTTGTTGCGTCTGGGGCAGATGAAGGTGTCTGGTTGTGCTGATGCTGGTGTACTGTGTATCTGCTTTCTGTGCTCCTCCCAGCAGCCATTCCTCCTTTGGTCACTGCTGGGGTACACAACTTGACTGATTGTCTTTCGGTGCTGTGGTCATCTGCAAGGGATTCCCACATGACAGGGTTAATGCTGCCAGCCTCCATGTCTCATTTGCAAACATCTTTGTAACACAGAGTTGGTCTGTCAATGGGCCTGGTGCCTGAAGCTAGTTCCCCATAGAGTACATCCTTGGGGATCCTGCCATCTTCCATTCAGTAGACATGACGAAACCAGCGTAGATGTTGCTGAGACAGGAGTGCGAACCTGCTGGGAATGTGGGCTTGGGAGAGCACACCTTTGCTTGAGACTCTATCCTGCCATGTGATGCCCAAAATCTTCCTGATGCAGCACATGTGGAAGGCATTGAGGCATCGCTCCTGATGGGTGTAAGTTGTCCAAGACTCACTATCATAAAGCAGCATGCTCAACATGCAAGCCTGGCAGACCTTCATTGAATAGACCCAATAGAACAGCAGCAAAAAACTTGGGAAGCAAAACATAGCAACAAGCAAAATGATAACCCTCCTACAGTACATGTCCAAAGACAGAAGGAAATATGCAGCATCTAAAGAAACACCCAATGATGGATATAATAATTTATCATTTCTAAAAGCTCCAGAAAATATATGCATTTAGGAATAATTCTAATATTCTAAATTAATGAAACTATTTTTTTTATCCTTTCTGGACACCTATTTTTTTTTCTCCATAAGTAAAGAAAAGCAGCCCAAGTGTCTTGTATTCTGCTTTGTTCTCTACCCCTTGATTAAGATCCTAATTTAGCTAGCACAGCAGTATATCATAATTTGGATAGCCATTCTGCCTCAGACAGGCACTTCTGAGACTTCCAATATTGGACCAAAATTATTCGTGCTGTGACGGCCCTACTGAGAATTAATTCTTTATCCTCTTTAGTAATATTTTTCTTAATGTAATTGGGAAGGTAAATTAAAGGGTCTAGGAGTAAAGTATACCCTGCCATCTCCTTTATGCTTTCTGCAGTCATTAAAAAAAATAAAATTGTAGCCCTTTTGAATGTATTTGCCACGTGTGGAAAAATTCACCCTTCTGGGCTCCACATGCCCAACATTTTCATCATTTATTTTAAAAGCAATTTCTTCCTATGAGGTAACAGGATCATTACTGGTTAAATTGACATGTCTATGGAGAGCTCTTCCTAGGTATGTGAAAATCCCTGTGCCAATTTTTTTTTTTAAAGTTAACATTAAGTTCAAAGCCAGAATTCTTACACTTTCTTGAAATATAAAGTGTGGCATTAAGAAAGCACAATCTCACTTGCCTCAAGCATGGAGCTCAGGGCAAAAAGGAGCTCAGTTAAGAGTCCAATATCGCTCCCCCTTCTCTATCATGATTTCTGGTTGGGTCCCCAGTCATCACTGCTGTGAGTTTTGTCATGGATGAAGTGTTCACGTCAAGCATAAGCCTCACACGAAAGCACTGAGCAACCACCACCTCCTGTCCAGGTCCAGACACAAGGCCCTGCTCCCATATCTGACAAGAGTGACTTTGTGTTGAAAGTTTGAGTAAAATTCCAGGGCATCTCCTGCTGGAAGGAAATGCTCAGACATGGACAACATGGGCTGTCATGTGGGAATGGAGGGCAATGATAGACCCTTGCACCTTCTGCGTGGAGCAAGCAGGATTGCACCCAGAGTTGTCATTAATGTTCATCACCTTATTAAAACAGGGCATAAATGATACATTATGTTATTGCTACTTTTTTCATACATGAGTAAGTTTGAATTTTTATGTCAGTCAACTGATCTGTCAGTTATGGTACCACTTGATGTTCAGCACAGCCAAGAATCCTTATAAACTTGTGATAAGATAAGTTTTATTCTGGTTGGGTTTTTTTTTTTTAATCTGAAATACAACTCATTAATAGCCTTTGCCATATCATACTGCATTGTTGGGTATTATAATTGGAAAATGTTGAAACATAAAATTTATCTTCAATATATTCATTTTCTAACGTTTGTTACTGGTTCAGAAGCTACAAAAAATTGTTTCTCCTAGCATTTTTCTTAGAAGGTATGATTTTTATGAAGGTCACCTGCATTATTTGTATTATTAATTCAAATAAATCTAATCTGATAATTTTTCCATGGATAATTACAGATGGTGCCTAGCCTGTTCTTTGAACGAACTAGATATTTTTACTTTTGTCATCGATGCTTCCATTATTTTTATATGTAGGAGCTTGTCTTAAGCGGAAGGCTTTGTTGTGCATGGGGAAGCAATGGAGACATACACCAAGGGACTTTGTGCGGATGTCCCTCCATTTCAGCTTTTTGCTTACAGCACATTACCACATTAAGAAAGGAGAGAAGCATCTTCTCAACTCCCTTGCCTCACCTTTCAGTTAATAACAGTTCGCCCAGGATTTCTTATGGACCAAAATTGTAATGGGTATGAGCATTATGCATTAGAAATTATTTTTTTCTGAGTTCTCTTACTGGGGACAATAATAATAACACACTAAAAACCATCTTCTGCATAATTATCTCATTAAATACAGGAAATTATCTCAATAAAATGGGGTGGGGGTGGGAAACCCAGTTAAAAATATGTACCGGTAATCCAGAAGATACATTTGAAACAAAACTAAAACTAAACAAAATAAACATTTGTGGAAAAGAGACATTTATCCAGATGGGAAATCCTGTCAGAACAAAAATGTCTGCAGTTGTTTCTAGGAAGTGCTGATAGTGGGTGCCAGTCATATCTCGACGTATCTCTGTGGGGCAGCCACCATAAAAGCCCTGCTCTGAGGGTCTTTGCCTTCTGTACCACACTGTTGCATCCTGCTCTTCTGCATCTCATAAGGGCTTTGACATGGATAGGACAAATATCGGATGGGGAAAATGCTCCTTAAAAAGTCTTGCAGGCTTCTCCAGATTCCCCTCCCTCCACTCCTTGAGGAGGGCTTTATGTGCTGTAGATGGTCTTACCACAGGGTTAGCCACTTTAGGTGTGGCTACAGGCATTAGCTATTGATTCAGGTTTGTTGTCTGCCAGTTGTCCACATCATTGTACAGTACTCAGCAATTGGCTTTGAGGCTGCCACGTGTGGTACTCCACCATCTTGTTTGCTAAGAATTGCTGTTAGTGAGGTTGTGCATTGTTTCAATCTCCTCCACAATTGCCCTCTATCTCTTCTTTTCTGTGCTATAGGCAGAAATTACTGTGCTTATGAGTGCTTTGTAGTAAGTAAGTGCAACCAACAACAACAAAGAATTGAAATGGGGAAATGTAAACTGTCTAAAAAATTAACAAGGGTAGTAAAATGATAATAATATATGGGGGGGTTACATAAATTTATTTTTAATATATGCAGGCAGAAAATGACAACAAGGGAGAAAGGAATAACTGGTTAACAACAAGTCTATGACATGTACACCATGCAAGAATGCTTGATGTAGCTAACATACTATATAGTTACAATACGCTTGCTTTTTTCCGTGATAAAACGTTGTGATTCTGTTTTTCATTAATCTCTTCTGCTCAGTCTCTAGATGCCTTGGGGAAGTGAAAATCTATTCTCCTCTGTTTGGAAAGCTTGTAGTATTACTGTATGAAGATTTATTTCAAAGGGGGGGGGCAAAATCTGAGGAAGCTGTACACTCTTGTAGAACCCAAGATGTTTATTTTTTTAAAAAATCAATTAATAACTAAGATTTGAACTTCCTCCTTTTAACACCTTTTTTTACTTAAAAAAACAACAACAACAAGCAGCACCCTCCATATATAAGATGGAAGGTCTGGGAAACCCAAGGTGGATGGTTGGCTAAAATAATCCAGTGAGAACTTTGGATGCTCAGTAGACAGAATGATCTCTGACTGTTGAAGTGTGGAGGGGCTGGAATCAATTGGGGGCATGGGGACATTTCCTAGAAGAAATGCTGACTGGCTGAAACCTGGAGCAGGAGCACTCCAGGCCACAACATTTTGTTGCAAGTCCCACTTGACATGGCTAATAACCATTAACAGAACTGTTTTGAATTTGTGGATCAAGATTAATGCTTATGAAGAGAGGCTGTGGTAGAAATCAGGTAGAAATAAGACTTCCACAGATAAGTTCCCAATGCGTTTATTCTAAGTTTGCAATCTGATCATTTGTGATGTCCACTGAATGCTGGTGCATGGGGTCATATAACTGTGCATTGGTATCTTTCTGTCTCGGGAGACAAGACAGACAGATGCCAACACACAGTTCTATGAACCCATGTGGACATAAGAGTGTGTGTGGCTGAACTTAACTAGTTTATTGTTTAAGTTTATATTATATCCCTCAAGTTTGAAAACAAGTGGAGTAAACACACAAAGTAATCAGCTAAAAAGACATCAGAATGTATAAAAAGAAGAGCACTGTCCCACACCAAAACAACGCAGTCTTATATTCCCTAACTTTAGACTGTTAATATATCTGATCAATAGCCTGGTTGCTGCTTGAAACACAACTGACAAGTTGTTTGTGTGAATAGACTTTCTTTACCTTGCAGTGAAGCAATGTTAACCATACCATCACAGATGTAAGGGGAGAACGGTTTGATAGGCCTGTCCACAACCTGGTGTGTATGGGTTTTTGCCATCTCTTCCTTAGCTGCAGGTAGAGCACAAGGATGATGCATCCACTGGACTGTGAAATGTAGAGGCACAGTGGAATCTCTGGTTTTGGTGCATCAATAACTGTTCTAAGAGCTAATTCATATGTGAGATCAGCAGCAAGGTTGCTAGGATAGTTGGCTTGCAAACCAGTAGATGCATTAGGTTGCAGCCTCAGCTGTGATCTATAGCAGCCATTCCATCAGGATGTGTGAGAAGGAGAGTGATGGAACTGCAAGGTCTCTCCATTAGCTCTGCTGAAACACCAGGAACTTCTTACTCCTTTGTGGGATGCCTTTATTTTTTTCTTTTTTGGGCTTAACAGCAGGATAAAATTGCAGGTGACTATTATGATAATATGAATCAAGTATTAGAATGACTCATCTTCTTTAAACTGCCTTTAAAATATTACTTTTGATTCTAATAGAAACTATATCATTTTAAAAAGGTATATTGTTTAGATCTCTTAGCACTTGCCCCCCCATCCGCCCACATAAAAGTGTGTTTCCTTTTATTTTAATAGCAGCAATGTATGATAAAATTTGCTTTGGCTTCCTGTTCTCACCCTCATTAGTTTGCAATCTTGCCAATATTTACTTTGACATTGCTGTTTATTTACCAAAGCACCTTTTATTGCATTGGTCATCATCATTGCTAATCACATACACATTGTATTAAAACAAGCACTCTATATATCATTTGTTGTTTGTTGAACCTTGTCTAACCCTACGTAAGTGCATTAAAACATCAGGAACACATCTTCAGAATCTCATTTGAGAGGGGAGTAAATAATCATGACAGCTATGACTCTATAGCACACACAAGAATATCACTCAGTTTTCCCAGAGGGTTTTAACATATTGCTAACTCTTTACCCAGCAGTTCATCAATGTGGTGTGCTTTCTTTCCTTTTAGTCAGAAAATGTTGCACACTCCCCACTGCTAATGTAGCTAAAGATGTGGTGGAGAATTAAATAAATTGACAAGCTTGGATGTCTAGCGGTGATGAGCTAAGTTTTTCTAATACAGTTCAGTGGGCAAATCACCTCACTCCCTGATTATTCCTCTTATGCTGATCACAATTTGTGTCTTATATATGTTACATTTCTTCATGCTAATTCTGCAAGGTTGAAATTATTTGATTCTTGAAACCATTTTCTTGGGGTAAGCAGATAAATACCGAACATATAAATACTGATAGGATGCATAGGAGCACAGGAAACAGCCTGGAATGACAAAGATCATGTCATTCAGCATTGTCTACCTGGACTGACAGTGGGTTTGCAGGATTTGTGACAGGGGTCTTCTTAGCCCTACCTGAAGATGCCAGAAATTGCACTTGAGATTTTCATACAAACAATGTTCTCTATTACTGATCCAATAGGGGAGATCAACTCATGTATAGTTCTGCATATAGGTCTATTTTCTGTATCAAGAGTCTACATACTGTGGCATGGTGGGGAGGGTAGAGGGGTGCCTTCATATAGTAATTGGGGCTGCACATGTGGCTACTGGCATTGGATAAAAAATGGTACAGTGTCCAGTGGGCATTGAGGTCAGCTGCACATCCATGATCAAATGTGATGAAGCCAATACAAACTTCATTACCATTGCATGGTATAGAACAACAAGAGCTAATGTGATGCTCTCCAGATGTTATTAGACTACAACTCCCATCAGCCTCAGCCAGCATAGCCAATGGTTGGGGTCATGGGAATTTTAGTCCAACAAATATTTGGACATCTACTCCTGGTATAGAAGTTGGGGATGCTTTTTCTCATCCACATTGTGACACAGGTAGGAATAGGTCTTTCTATGTCTTCGCTGAAAGAAGCCCTAGCTTTCTGAAATATCCTGTACCCCTTTTCTGGCCAACTGAATTCCTCTTTGTGGACAGTATGATACATTAGCTGATGATGCAGAAACCTTTATTTGAAAAATGTGCATTTGAAGGCTGTGAACTGATAAGGGCATTTCCTTGCAAGTAAGTTACACTGAAAGAAGGAGAATTTACACTCTGATAAGCTTTTAAAGACCAGGCTGCAAGACAACAAATCTTCCATTTCCACTGGAATTATTTTAAAATGTGTGGTTCTGGACTATAAATGTCTAGCTCAGTCGCCAACAACAGTCTGTCTGAACTGAGAAATAATCCTGTGAACACCAAAGGCATATAGCATAATAGAAATGCTGACAGACTCTTAGTCACAGCGGCACACAACTGCTGCATGAAAATAATTCCTGTTGTTCAATTGAATCAGAAGGGCATTTGACCCTCACAATGAGTCAAATACAAAATGTAATGCAATCCCCAACAGGAGCATCAGTATTAATGAAACTTGACATGTGATCAAACGGCCATGGCCATTTGACCCCGGAGATGAGTGAGAGATCTATTGTGTCTAATAAAGTTGGCAGGGTGTCATTCGTCACCCTAATCACTTTCTTTCTTTCTTTCTTTCTTTCTTTCTTTCTTTCTTTCTTTCTTTCTTTCTTTCTTTTCTCTTTCTTTCTCTTTCTTTCTCTCTCTCTCACACACACACGCTCAGAGGAGAATTCAAATAATGTAGATTGGATACTAGTATTCATGCATTTTGTGCAGTTGTTAAACATGATAGTAAGGTAGAAACCAAGACAGTGTACAGTATTACTGTGGTGAGCCGGTTTACTGCAATACAACAGCAGTAATCTCCCCACCAACCACCATGACTAAGTTCACCCCACCAGAGAGAAAAGAAAAAGGGTGGGAAGAGAGAATGTGAAGAAGAAGAAACAAAACATGGCAAGTGAGATTAGGCAAAACTGGCGAGGGTTTTTTTTTACTGTTCATACACTGAATTTGGTTTTACCCTGCAAGTTGGACACGGCACTCACTTTTTTTTTTGCTGTCTTTGTTGATAAATCACAAACCAAACAACTATGAATGTGGTTTACAAAAATTCATTAACAATATTCTACAACATTTCAACAGCTTCTAATACATGAAGTCTTAAATATTATATACAATGCCAAAATAATTATGACATGCGCACCTCAGTATCTCAAAACTAAATGATCCAAATATTCCTGAAATAAGTCCATGAGAACAACCCTCTATGTGTATACGTGTGCTGGTGCAATCCCTACAGAACTCCAACGAGATTTTAGTCTCTGTTTCGTGAATCTTCTTCTGGTCGGCACGAAAAGGAACTGACTATACAATGGCAATTCAATGCTCCTCCAAATAGATCAGCTTCAACCTTAATGGCACTTTAATCTTTTTTGAGAGAAAAAATATTTTTTACTGTCAGGCAAAAATAGTTATTTCCCAACAGCAAGAGTTAAGCACTGTTTGTGTCAGTGTTTAAAATTCTGCATTCTTAGTGGTTTTTAAGCCATCCTCTAAACAGATGGCAAAGTACTAGGAACTTAGCTGTTGGTTTTCCTACTCCTCCACCACCCTTGCTTTTTAAAATGTACAGTTGCAATTGTAAGTTTAACCCATTCTCTGCCCCCCTCCATGGTAGAAATATTTGGAATATATGATCGTGTCACTCCAGCCCTCACTCCCAGCCCTGAGACATTTTGTTGAATGAGGCAAAGGAGAAGATTGGATCCCACTTCCATGTTCAGACGCTAACTGGGCTAGAAAGCATCCCAGAGCACACATAGCTGAAGTCTGTCCTCCTGAGACCTTGCCACTGCTTGCACACCACTCAGCCTGGTCTGCTCAGATAAATGCAGCATCCGTGGTGCTGGACTGCATCCTTCTAGGCTAAACATTGTATATACTGGCTGGCATCGAGTTCCCAGGGTTTCACTTTGAGGTCTCTCATAGCCCTACCTGGAGATGTTGAGCATTGAACTTGGGATCTTCTGCAGTACTTCATAGTCCCTATGTCAATGGTTTTGAATTTTGAGAAGGAGCAGGCTATAAGTCCAGTCAAAACTGTCAGTTCAGAGCTTTCTGCTCTAGGCAGAGGTGATTCTTGTCTTCACTGTGTCAAAGCAGCCTTAAACACAAAATAAATTCAAGACATCAGGGGAATTGTGTGGACAGCTTCCCTAGCACAGGCAAAGTATGCTTAGGTCAGGTTTGAAGGAGAATTGAACAGCCATGCATTTTTGTGTATTCATGTATAGATTTGTATGCTGCATGCTTACAGACACATCAGCATGTGTATCACAGCATCTCTTATCTTCACCTCCTTTGCATTTTGGTTTTCAGGGAGCCACGGTACATACAGTGCTTTGCAGCTCTTGGGGGCTGTGGATGAGGTCAAATGGCCAGGTTTCTTGATCAGATGTCAAGATGCATTACTACCATGTCCTCTGTTGGTGCTGAATTACGACTTGCATTTGACTCATTTCTAGGGTCAAAATGTCCTCCTCATTTGATCAGATGGCAGAAATTGTATAATTTGTATATATCCCTGAGCCATATGGGCTCTGAGTGCTGCTGTAATGTGTTTTATAAAGGCACAGCTGTCTGGGTGACTTATTTAGAATGGGATTTTGAAGTAGTGTTCTTGCTATTAAATGTCCTCATTCCAGGGTTACACAAGGTTTATCTGTTAATAAATAGCATTTAGGGCACTCATTTTGTAATCACAATAGTTTTGCTAGTTATGAAGCATGGGCCATTACAATAGAACTATGTTTGGTAAACAACCAATAACGTAAAAATAAATAATGGCATAATTAAGACCTAATGAGGATGCTGGAAATGACTGTGTGTTTGTTGCAAACCAGACAAAGCTTTTTTTCTTAGCACTCCAGATTATAAGAAGTGCTATAAACATTTTAAATAAGTTGGGAGATACTGTATGCTCCATCTCCCTAATTTTTCATTTGATAATGTTTTGCAATAAGACGTCAGTAAAGATTTGGTTATAAAATAGAACAGGACTGCGGGCAGATAAATATAGCACTATTAAAGTGGTCCACCCACCACATCAAGGACTAAGACAAAGCCTATATCATAGCAACAAAATGCATTTAGAACTGTGATAGTTTTGGAACAATGTAGCCTGCATAAAGAGCTAGGGAGTGATGCTTTGAAAACAAACAAACAAAAGTATTTTTCACTTTGCTGTTTGGAGAACCTAGACCAAAGTTTGTGCTGGATAGTGTCATTGACTTCATGGGCTACAGGTCTCAAAGAGGTGGTGAAATTCAGTTACCTCTCATTCTTTGCTTGTGAAACAAGGAAGCAGCAACACAGAATGTACTGGTTTGAACACATTAAAAAAGTACTGGTTTTTTTTAACTCGAGGCAGTACTGTGATGTGACTGCTACAAATGGAATCTTAGGCAGTGTGAACAGAAGCCTAGTGACCATTTTATTCTGCTCTTGGCCAGGCTTCACGTAGAGCACTGTGTGAAGTTTTGGGCAACACATTTTAAGAAGGGCATTGATGAACTGAAGCATGTCCAGAGGAGAGTGACGAAAGACAGAGAGCATTTGTTATTTGTTGCTCCACCTTTGCTGGAGGTATTTATGCCATCTGTCAGAGATGCTTTAGTTGCATCTTGCAGAGCATTTTCTGCATTGATCAGGAGGGCTGAACTAGATGACCTGAAAGGTCCCTGCAAACCTCTCTCTCTCTCTCTCTCTCTCTCTCTCTCTCTCTCTCTCTCTCTCTCTCTGTGTGTGGTTTATAGTGCATGTATGCCATGGGATGATCACTCTGTGTGGAGGTGTGATTACCCCACCTTCCCGAAGTGGTTCCATGGTACAGTGGACGCTCGGGTTGTGAAAGTGATCCATGTGGGAAGCATGTTCTCAACCTGCAGCATTCGCAACCCGCAGCGTTGTGTCTGCGCATGCGTGGGTCACTATTTGGTGCTTCTGAGCATGTGCAAAGCGCGATCTAGCGCTTCTGCGCCCGTGCAAGTGCTGAAACCCAGAAGTAACCCGTTCCGATACTTCCAGGTTTGGCGTGGTGCGCAACCCAAAGCATCTGTACCCCGAGGTATGACTGTATACATATTGGGGAAAAGATGAATAACCACACCAAGCCATTACGTCGTGCTTGGGGGCTCAGGGATAAAACCATCAAAAAATATATGTATGTGGC
Source organism: Podarcis raffonei (assembly GCF_027172205.1). Classification (NCBI taxonomy): domain Eukaryota; kingdom Metazoa; phylum Chordata; class Lepidosauria; order Squamata; family Lacertidae; genus Podarcis; species Podarcis raffonei. Next base: position 70,133,166 of record NC_070607.1, read on the forward strand.
TCGCATGCATATCTATGCCCACCAGGTTTTGAACAACAGGTAGGGTTTTGCTTAAGAGATCAGGGAGGAGGAGAGAAGAGAGGCACATCAGTAGGTCTTCATGCTCTGTTTAGAATGCAGTCTCTTTTAGACAAGATTTTGGAATCCATAGGAAATCTGTCACTTTTCGCCATGGATCAGATCCATAGATGAACTGTGGGGAATTAAGTCCAGAGAGATTTTGATGACAAGTGGGATCTAGAAGCAATTTCACAAAATCATATAATTGTAAATTGGAAGGGACCTCAAGGATCATCTAGTCCAACCCCCTGCAATGCAGGAATCTCAACAAGAGCATACATGACAGATGGCCATCTAACTTCTGCTTAAAAACCTCCAAGGAAGGAGAATCCATCACCTCTTGTGGGAGTCTGTTCCACTGTTGAACAGTTCTCAGTTTCAGAAAGTTATTCCTGATGTTTAGTCAGAATCTCTTTTCTTGTAACTTGAATCAGGTCCTAACCTCTGGAGCAGGGATCTTTTTTACTATTATGTTATTTCAAAATATTACAACCCAATTGTCAGCTAGATGCACAATTTCCAAATTGGATAATGATAAAATCATTTAAATACCATGATCAGTAAAATAAAACCCAAACAACAACTGATAAAAAACGTAAAAGCGTAAGAAGTAGCATTAAACAAAATTATCCTAGTAAAAACAGCAATTAACTGTGCAGTCCTGTGCAAGTCTATGCAGCAGCATGTGATCAGCAGGACTTCCTCAGTTGAGGAACAGTTGAGGAACATTCCAGTGTTCATGTACACTCTTAACTGGGAGTACATGCTGTTGAATTCAACAGGACTTATTTTTGAGCAGGCATGCGGAATATGCTTGGTTAACTGGTCAGTATGATTCTAATGTTTAGTCAGTAAGCTAGGAACTAAAATGCCTGGGGAAATAAGCAAACAAAAAAGCTTAAATCTATTACTTACCACTTCATAGACAAGGCACCCAATTGACCTTTCTGGAGAAGAAGTTCCACAACTAGGGTGCCTGTGCAGAGAAGGCCCCGTCTCCTGTCAGCATATGGCTTTCCTCTAAAGTCAGGGGCACCAAGAGCAGGTTTTCCACATATCTCAATTTTCAGGGTCTGTGCATGTACTTTTTTCAAGTACATACTTGATAAAAGGTAAGCTTGGAAACCCAGTCTCCACTGCAGCATGTGGGGAGTAGAAGCTCAATCCTTTATTTTTTAGCTACAATGCCCACAAAAAACCTCCCTCTCACCCCAAAATTGGCACATACTGATATTGAAAAATCAATTGACATCAGTTTTTTTAAAATAGTATCTATGCAGGAGGATTTTAACTATCATTTATCTCTAAGTTTTATAATAGCCACAGTTTATACCCTTGAGGGATGCGGGTGGCACTGTGGTCTAAACCACAGAGCCTTAGGGCTTGCCAATCAGAAGGTCGGCGATTCGAATCCCCACAACAGGGTGAGCTCCCATTGCTCGGTCCCTGCTCCTGCCAACCTAGCAGTTCGAAAGCACATCAAAGTGCAAGTAGATAAATAGGTACCGCTCCGGCGGGAAGGTAAACGGCATTTCCGTGCGCTGCTCTGGTTCTCCAGAAGCGGCTCAGTCATGCGGCTAGTAAAGCGAGATGAGCACTGCAACCCGAGTCGTCTGCGACTGGACTTAACGGTCAGGGGTGCCTTTACCTTTATACCCTTAACATTCAATTATACCTTGCAAAGTTTTTAGCTGGGGCAATTAGAGTAAGATCCACTATTTGACTATTGATTCAAAACCCTAAAATGTATTTTATATACTGTAATTGACTTTTTAAAAAATATTTGTATATCATATTGTTGTTTTATTGCTATGGCCAATGGCTGACGCAAATAAAGATTCAGTCATTCATTCATTATACCCTATCACCACCTGCTTTTAAGAGTTCTGGAGGAAAAGTCCATATTTATCATGGTGATTAGATGCGTATCACTTTTGTAGGCCTATTTATATTTTACTCAAAGTAAAAAGTATCCTCCAGTATGTACTCCAAATGTAAGTGCACTGGATTGCCTTTGCTGTGTATTCCTTTACAGGTATACTGCAAAGGAAGGCTGCGTTGAATTCAGTGGAGTTTACTCGCACGGAAATTATTATAGCATCCCTTCTTTGGCAGTATTTTTGTTCAGAAGAGGGCAACGTCATAGACAATTTTTGTATAGTCAAGGTTTGAGGTGGCATTAAATAGAGGAGAGTACTATGAGCAGCATGCGTCCATATCAACCTACATGTCTTCAGGAATTGCCCTATAGCTGGACAGCGGTCCCTGTGAATGTATTGTGCTGATTCATAGTTTGAGTCATTTCTGAGAAAGAGCAAGAAAGAGATTTAGCAAGTTAGTGTGTACAGAAAGGAGACAAATATGGGCTGTAGTATTTAGTTCAGCAGGGTGGAGTATGTGAGAAGTCGCATTGTGGCAAAGACAGACGAATTGAAAGGGAGAGTAATTGCTTCCTTGCTTTGTCCTACCCATTTTAATTCTAAAACAACCATTTCAGGCAGCTGAATCAGGCCAACCAGAAGCGGGAGGAATTTCCTCTCCCCCCCCCCATTTTGTATTCAATCTTTATTATTTTTTAAAATACACATTTATACAACACTCTCTGTTTTTGTTTGTAACAAAAAAGAAAATGATGGCAACTGAAGTGAAGATCTTTGTATACCTCACAATATACATGACACTACAATTTATGAAAAAAATTAAATAAATAAATAAAAATAAAATAAAGAAGAAGAAAAAATAGTTGAGATTTTAAAGAAGATTTCCAAACATTCTCATTGTATGTTATCTGTTAAATACACTCTTCCTATGACAAAAATCTTATGTGGTGCTGTAGCTTTTCTTTCGTTATTACAGTGGTGCCTTGGGTTACATACACTTCAGGTTACAGACACTTCAGACTCTGCTAACTCAGAAATAGTACCTCGAGTTAAGAACTTTGCTTCAGGATTAGAACAGGGTGGCGCGTGGCAGCAGGAGGCCCCATTAGCTAAAGTGGTGCTTCAGGTTAAAAACAGTTTCAGGTTAAGAACGGACCTCCGGAACAAATTAAGTACTTAACCCAAGATACCACTGTATTTACATACGGTATAAGCTGAATTTTGACAAAATGGAGGTGCTGATGATAGGTGTCTCACAATTGGACAGTAGATTACACTCACCCTGAAGAGGAATTATGTAGTTGGGGGCATTCCTAGATTCAAAGTTGTCACTTGAAGCGTAGATGACTTCAGTGGTGAGGAGCACCTGTTCTAAGCTCCAGCTCCAAATGTTCTGAGACTGGAACATCTTCATCACACCTAACCATGTCCTCGTAACCTCCCAAGTTGGGTTACTGCAATATGCTTTACATGAGGCTACCCATAAACACAATCTGGAAGCTACAGCCGATGCATAATGGGGCAACAAGGTTGCTTTATGGTGCCCCATAATGTAACACTGATCATCTAGGGGCCAAAATTAAGGTGCTGACTTTAGCATATTAAGCCCTACACAAATATCTGAAGGACAGCCCCCCCCCCCATGCATGCCCTGAGGTTAGCCTGGGAGACCCTGCTAGTGAGCCTGCCAATAGGTGGTGCTACCTGTTTGGCGGTGGTGCGAGAACAGGGCCTTCTTTACAGTGGCACTTTGGCGGTGGAATGCCCTCCCTCTGCAAGTACAGTCATTTCCCACAGTGGCTGCCTTTCAGCATCAACTTAAGGCGTATTTATTCATTCAGGCATTTGGAAGTTAATGGAGAATTCAAGTCTGTGTATGAATATTAGTGTCATTATTTAAGTATTTGAAGTATTTTGCTACATATAATGTTTTTGGTTTAGTTTTTAAGAATGTTTTTGTTACTGCTTTTTATGTGACTGTTTTGTAGATAGCTGTGGGGTCTAGATTGATGAAGGGCAGTCTTAAAGTTTGACAAGCAAACAATGGTAAGTTCATTTGTCTGCTGTAAGGGCTTGTCTGTAGTAATTTATCTGAATCCGTGGCGATTTATGACATCTCTGACTTGAATCTCATCTGCTTTTTCTGCAACCCCAAGTATCTGATAGGCATAGTCTACACTAGGAATGAACAGATCAGCCTATTTCCAGATCATATCAATTTTGCAAGTGCTTATTCATACATTCTGTCCTTTCTCCACATTAATCTGTGATTTAAAAAAAATATCTGCTTGGGAGTTCATATTTAAATATGGATTTAAATACTATTTTAATTCAGTGTATGCATTATTTCAAATGAATGCAAATGTGTTTCTAAACACATTTTATGCTAAAACATGCAGTTTTTGTGCATTTTGATATGCTGGTGGGTTTTTTGTTTATTTGTTTGTTTAAAGCAAAGAACTGTATTGCAAAATTTGGAGAAGTGTGAAATCTGAAGGATAATTTTGGTCTACTTTGTGTATTGGTCCGGGAGGTGCAACTTTGGTCAGTTTCTCTTTAAAATGCAGACCAAACAAAATTCTCCTCCATCCGCCGTGTGCACTAACAACATCTGGGAATTGTTTTAGTGTGGTGTTCTGTGTTGGAAACTATTCTTTTGGTTATCTCATTGTATACAGCAAACAAACAGTGAAGAATACTGATGGCAACATAATATTAAAATAAAAACGCATAACATGAATTGGGGACATGTTCTGAGAAATCCTCAAAAGTTCAACTCTCATACATTTTAAGTAACATAACCATGTCAGATGGATAAAGGTCAAAGCAGCGTCTGATGACTAGTTTTGAAGCCCCATTCTTTGTGAAGGGGGGAACTGAGGAAAGAGTCGCTGTAAAAATCTGACAGTCTGAGATTCTTCAAATATTGGAGAAACAAGAAAGTACTTTAGACTTCTGAAAGAAGCAGGTAGTCAAACTGAGGAAGAAAAGAGGAAAAGCCAAGCATTAGGCATTGCCAGGACTAAAGAGGATTTGCCACATTGACTCTGTTAGTGTCTGTGTCTAATAAGATCTGTCTATGTCAGAAATTTGGCTTAATAAAGTTTCAGTGAGTGGAAGTGAACTGACCCATGTATATTCCCTGCAGGGGGATGGCACAGTCCTCTGAGCTTGTTGCCACCTCTCCAGATGTCACCAGGATGCCACTTATGAGGAAATGCAAACCCCCCTTTACAGTTTAGGACTCCTGCTGAGAAGGAGCAAATTGGGTAGTACAGGATGTTGGTGCGTGATTATGTAATTGAATAAATGCAGCATCTGTTGTGTGACTGTGCAGTAGTTTCTTCAGAATGGGAATTTGGCTGTTAAGACTTGGAACAAGTCAAGAATAAAAGTGCTTAGGCATTTCATAGGATGCCTAACAAAGATGCATGTTCCTTTCCCCTGAGTGCGGCTTGACATAACGGCAGGGTTAGTCTGAGCGGAGTAAAATGTAGGGCAGCTACTGCATAATTCACTGCGGCATTCTCTCCTTAGTTGTAGCTGCTACTTTCTCCACATGAATTGGTTGGGATCACGATGCATCTTGTTATGGAATCATTACACTGAGGTAGGACAGATTTCCTCATGCCAGCTTAGGTGTCCTCTAAAAATAAAAATGTTTGGGTGACAATCCTACACATTGGATGTTGCAGCTGTCACCTCTGGGCCTGTTGTCCTCCACCCAGAGTGTGCAGTTTCCGAAGAGGGATGCTCAAACTGAGACAGATGGAGGAGAGGCACCCAGAGGCCAAAACAGCGCATTAGAAGAAACTGAGTTTGTTACTGATTCTGAGACAATGGGAGCCAACACAACTGCAGATGTTGATTTTCATCTACTAAGATACTAACATTCCTGTCTTCTTCCTTGAGCCACAGTATTTGGGGGAGTGGGCATGAGGTTTACACACTCTATATGCATGCAAGGCAGTAGCCTTCTGCCTTAACAGAACTGAATATTCCGGAAAGACAAACATATTTTCATTGCCTATCCCAGCCTTGTAACATATTTTCAAAGATTAGCCTGGTGACTATTTTCAGCTGTCACTCCTTTTGTTTTTGTTTTTGTTTTGGAGCAGGGAGACTGTCCAAGTGATCTGTTCCTTTTGGGCTCAAAGGCCTTCTGTCAGAGCAATGCTGATATCTGTTGCCTAACTGCAGAGCAGCTACCTGGCTTTATTTATTTATTTATTTAGTATACTACCCTTCATCCAAAGATCACAGGGCAGTTCACAACAGAAAAATGCAAAATGAGGACACAAAACACATAATAAAACAATAAAACCTCTAAACCAATAAACCCATAACACCACCGTTCCCAAACAAAACATGTAAAAGGACATTGAATGTTAATCAGCCAGAGGCCTGGCTAAAGAGAAATGTCTTCACCTGGTGCCTAAAAATGTGCAATGGAGGTGCCAGGTCTGGAGAGAGCATTTCACTAATGGGGAGCCACCACAGAAGAGGCCCTTTCTCATGATCATTCCCTCTGGACCTCTCGTGGAGGAGGCACACGAAGAAGGGCTCAAATGTTGATTGCAGGGTCCAGGTCACAGGCAGTTTAGACCTTCCATGTTTAGAAGCACATGATGCCTTGCCTGGGTGTACAAGATGTGATGTAGTTATAGGCGGAGCAGTTCTTCACTATCTGTTCTTCTTGGGGCACCTGCTGCTTCTACTAGTTATGCCATTTAGCCCATCACCCTTAGGTTATTCTGCAGAGAAGGAACACAGGCTGCTTTGCCTAACTGAAGCATCTGTGCTGGTACACAGTGTACATTATTTGAGTGCTGTTGGTGTTGAGAGCACATACCTCTACGAAGCTTGTGAAGGAACAAAGCTGGAAGGTGGTTCCCATGCCTTGTCTCTCAAAGCTTTTGAAGAAGACCTCTTATGGGAGGGGCAGGAGTGCCAGCTGCTCACTTTCACAGCAGTAGAATGTTCCGAAAGCTGAAAAGGTGCAGAATCCATTTGTGTACAGTTAACAAAGTCAAAGATTCCTAATTGCAAGTAAACAACCAACCTTTGCTTGATTAAGAGCATTTTTAGGTTTATTGCAACAAGTATCCATTTAAGTGAAGTGCATCATCAACAACAATTTAACTTCAGAAAAAGAGCCTTTAGTTTCCAGGGAGATGGCAGGTGTGGGGCACCATTGTCCTCCCACTTTCTCAACACAGTAGGTTGCAGACGCTTACTGAGAGGGAAAGGCAAGGGCTGGGAAATTCGGCCCACTGTGGTGCATTGTATGCAGGAGTATTAGATGGGCTCCACCACCATGGACCTGAGTTGGGGGTCTCCTCCCCACTTCGTTGGGAAACTGGGAGAGCAATGGTGCCCCCACCCCCACCACCTCACTGGCCGCTGCTGTAAATAGCAATCGGATATGTTCCAGCCCCACACATGCATGCACATACCCTACATTTGGTGATTTTCTAAGATAATGTTGGGTAACCTGTGACCCTCTAGACCAGCGGTTCTCAACCTGTGGGTCCCCAGATGTTGTTGGACTACAACTCCCATCATCCCTGAGCTCTGGCCTTGCTAGCTAGGGGTGATGGGAGTTGTAGTTCAACAACATCCGGGGACCCACAGGTTGAGAAAGGCTGCTCTAGACATTGCTGGACTCCAGTCAGCTGTAGGCAGTGTGCCCAACAGTTAGGGATAATTGGAATTATAGCTCATCAACATCTAGATTCCCAACGGGATTCCCATTCCTAGTCTAAGATAACCAACAATCTAATATTTGTGCAAAGTTTAATTTGTTATTTTGTTGTATAGATAATAGAAAAGATGGAAAACCAGATATTTTTTTAAAAAGCTCACTAATACTCATATTTACACAAAGTAAAGCCAAGCCTAAACCGGGAAATGCAAAAGATAAGGATGAAGGAGCAGCCTTGCCGCTTTCTCTTGTACTCATGCATTAAGATATCCTTTCCCCTCATTGTAGGCTTTTCTCAAATGACACTTTAATATATATAATGTATATGCAATGTTAAAAGAGCAAATACAGAGGGGACCGGTATCAGTGGACTACAGGGGACATGCTGATTAATATTAAAAACCTTTCTCAGCATGATGCACATTGATGCTATCATGTACCATTTAAAAAATGAGCAGTATAATGTTATATTCATTTTAATGGAATAAAGAGCCAGCATACATCATCCCCTCCCCACCAAAACAAGAGTGATACTGAGCTGAATGTGAGTGCCAGTGAAGATCCAAGCACCTGAATTTTGCATGAGCTCTTATCTGACAATGGAATTTTTAAAGCACCCAGCCAAGGAGGCATTATTGTAATTTAGTTTGAGAGTAACGAAGGTCTTGTTAGTAGAAGCATGCATGGCTTGAGTGCAAGGCTGCTATATTGTTTAAATAGGGCAAAAAGATACTTTTAGTATGAAAGGAGAATGAATGTTGTTTTCCCATGATGACTCCTAGTGGTTCTTTCAAACAGTATTACGGAAAAACTTAGAAATGTAGATTATATAACTGAATGGCTCCTAGAGCCTAACTGTACAGTTTCTCTTCTGTGTTTGTTGTGGTGTAGCAAAATAGCATCTTACACAGTTGGGTATGACTTAAGAAGCAGCATTCGATGGTACTTTGAATTCCTTTGTGGATGCAGATTGTTCCAAAGAGCTGAATTCTGTATATGAATCCATAAGCTACAGTTGAAAAAGCTTCATGCAAAATCAGATGTGAGTAAGAAGTGAGGCTTGCTGTGGGGGTGTGGAGAGGGGGCCTACATTTTGGTGAGAATGGAATGAAGCAAAAATTTCAGCTGGCACCAAAACATAGCAATCTTTATTACCATTGATGATCTTGCTGCAAAATTATTCAGGCAGCTTTAATATGAAAGGTCTTGTTTAAACTAAAATATGGACCCACAAATTCACAAAGTTTGTAATCAGAAGTTGAGCTTGAGAGGCACTTGGAAGCCATGAAAAAGTCTTGCCTGCTCAGCCAAGTGGGTGAGGACTCATGCCAAGCCGAGGGAGATTGCTTCTCTGGAGTGCCTCTGAAACCTAGCGTGGAATCAGAGGCTAGGCCTCCTTTTGCTTTGGGGTTGGACAATGGCCATAAATATTTTCCCTAGAATAAAAGATACATTTACCACTGGTGAGCTGGCTACTACATTTGTAGATGCTAGGTAAAAATGCTACTGGTGAGCTGGCTCATTCTGCCTTGAATTGCGGTAACTCTGATGAGAAGCAGTTCTCTCACGAAGTAACTTATGATTCCTACTATAACTCTGAGCACCTTAGTGATAGGCAAATTCTCCTCATCCATTTGAAATGGGCTATTGATTATATTTTTATTTCTTCACCACAGTGTCTCAGAGAGAGGGTTATAGCAATTTAGATACCGGTAAGTGGTTTTCAACCAGTGTGTTGTGGCACCCTGGGGTGTCTTGAATGATGGTCAGGGGTGCTGCGGACAACACTGGTCTGCCCCTCTTTCCTTCCCTCCCTTCTCTGATGCCCTCTCATGTCTCTGCCTCCCAAAGGCTTGTGTGGCTGTTTGTTGCAGCAGTCCACAGGCAAATGGTGCCTCTGGGGCTGGCCATTGGGTGCTGGTTGCCAGGTACTGAGGCAGCCTTGGAGTAAGCAAGTGAGCGAGCGAGGGAGCCCAGCCAGCCAGTCCACCAGCCCTTGGTGTTGGGAATGGACAGACAACTGGGAGGCCAGCAGGCAGGCAGGAACTATGCTGCCCTGTGTGCAAGGCCTGGCTAGGAGCTGAATGCCCAATGCTGAAGGGGAGCCTTTCAGCCATAACAGGAAGTTATCGTTAACTGAAAGCTGGAGTTAGGTAAAGTTCACCAACAAGAGAAGAAGGAAGGGACAATGCATGCAACCAGAAGGCCTGTTCATTGTTTTATTAAGCTGAGATAAATACATCTAAATGGGGCCACTGTGGTGACAATTTTTCGGAGGTTTCTTCTTTATACGTAGGCTGTATATATTTTGCTTCAATAACAGGAGCAATAGCTGTAGAAGTGAAACACTCTATGATGTAGTAGAAATCTTGAGGGTTCCCCCCCCCCCACCAATAAATCAGGAATGGCTCAGATGGAGACAGAATTTTAAATTTAAACAGTGCTGGTGAAGTGAGCCAAGGGGAACCCACTTGCATTTCTTGCAGAAACTTACAGAATCCTCAAGCTTATTATTAGCCGGAACTAAAATAAAAAATAGGTTTTTCACTTGTTAATTCTTTGCAGCAAAAACAAAGCAGAGCTGAATGAACCTGTCAGTGAATTCTGGGTAAAATGTAGGGAGGAAATTGTGCCAGATCTTAGTTGGGAATTTGAAGTGAATCTAATCAGATAGTGTTCAATAGAAACACAATCTTCCAGGAACAAGAGAATATTGCTGTAATGAAGATGAGTTTCAAGAACATCCCACTGGATGAATTAGCATTAGGAACAGACTGTTTTTCAGGGTGTTTAAGAACCAAAGCTTTTACATGCAAGTCTGTGAGCCTTTGCCTCTTCCATTCTCCCTGCTCTCAACATTACTCCCTCACCTTCCTGTACTTCTTGAAGTGGTTGCTTGTGTCTCAGTCGCCATCATCACACATGGGTCTGTTTTAATGTTACGTGTATGTGGAGCAGGGGTGTGACTTGTAAGGAGCAAGTAGAAAATATGTTTGTTTTTATTTTTTTAAGCCATTTTTATGTAAATCTTGAGGGTCCATGTTCAAATGTTTGTGGGGGCTGCATATGGCCATAAGTTGTCCAAGAATTGGCTGTGAGATCTGTGATGACATTGGACAGCAGAATTTTATTCCCTTGTGTTGCTCGAAGTTGGATCTTTCAGTTCAAATGTTGTCATTTCAGTAAGTTTTAGAAGAGTATTTATTTGGATTCTCTGCCCTTCCTCCCAGATCTTGCTATAGCCTGCTCATACCTTCCTGAGTCCTGGATGACGGAGCCATAACTGAATGTGTGTTTACGCCATCTTCACAACAGGAAGCTTAGCTCTCAGAAAAGGTTACTTGGGAGCCATTTACTTTAAGCAGGAAAGCATTATTTTCCACTTCAGTGTTTGGATGAAGGCCTGTGCAAACAGGAAGAAGATGTAGCAGAGCAAAATTGACCAAGGGAATGCACAATTACATGTAGCTCTAAGATTAACCCCCCCCAACTGCTTCCCCCTGCTTTGTGGAAAAATATCATTGGGAGGCTTTAATTCTAAGAAGGCGCTGTTTAACCATTTTCTGCTCAAAACTGCATTTGGAAGAAAATATTTGGGACCCATATTGGGGGCTGATTTTGAGCAGACAAATGGCTTGAAGAGAGAGAGGTGCACTTTTTAATTGTATTTAACTTTTACAAACATATACAATTAAAAACCCTAGACTATCTTCCATCTCACCTGCTCTAATCATAAAACATGAACTAATGAATTAGGGGTGGGGGAAGCTAGAAGTATATGTAACCTGCAGTTTAGTTTTAATTTCTTGATGATTTTCCACTTCACAAATGGATTGGGGTCCACTGTCTGTTTCCAGAAAGGCATCGCCAGAGGCCATTTAAATTGATAGAACACTCTGGGTTCCGTATCACATTAATTCACCACGTTCCCTGTGTTTTCCCCAGGATCTGAATACTCTGAACATTACAATAAACATGTGCATCCGTATTGACCACTTGTTGATTTTACCTCTGTATTATTTATAACTTCTCCTGAGAGGAAGCACATAAAAAGCATTTAATAGGCATATTTGTTTCCCTACAAGAACATGGATCATTTGCTGTCAGTAGTCATCTCTTACTCATTGAGGCTTTGGGGAAGATTGGGTTGTCTTTCAGATGGTGATTGTTTCAACTCACATTTTTAAGTTTCTGTATACAGCAGAGAAGGGACGTGGGGAGGAAATGTCTTCACCTGCTCCATATTACCTGATTTGTTCCCCATGCATGCAACCCCCAACAGATGCCTATTCAGTGAAGCTGTCATCTGTGCATGCACAATGGAGGTCTTAAATGTACAGACTTCAGCTTATTGGCAGCTTCCATTTTGAAAGTGGATTGGCGCTGGTTTTTTGGGGGAAATACATCACGCAGCAATATTTATCAAGAAGCAACAGGAGACATATGGATTGGGGCTAATACCACATGTACAGGGCTTCAAAACCAGCGGTGGGAGTGCCCTGGAGCCAGAGTTTCCTTGTTCTAATGTGAAACAATAGGCCATTAATCCAGTGTGTCAAGAAGGGAAGAGGAAAGTGGGTGGTGTGGGAAGGTTTGGATATAACAGCTTAAAGGTCCAAGCCGAGCCATTGCAACTTTGAGTTGAGGGGGTTGTGTTAGCCATCCTTGCAGTGGTGCTGGAGTTCTTACTGATCCCTCTCTTCATGCCAAAAAGCTTTAAAAAAAAATTCCAAGTTGGGTTTACTTCTTTGCTATGAGCGCTTCACCAGTCATTTAAAAAAAAGGTTGTTTATATATAACTCTGGTTTGTATACATTGTAATGGGAAAAATATGACTTGGTTTTCATTACTAGAATTCAAATCAGAGTGAAGAGTGCAAAGTTAATATTAAATTATATTTTTCTGGCTGCTGTTGTTAGGGAGCCAAGTGATCTGATTACCATGAAGATTACCGACTATCAAAGCGAAAAAGGACTTTTGCAAGTATTTCGTATTAAACCTTCAAACCTAACAGTCTAAGAATAATTATAGTAGTATTACCAGGAAATGATTCATGAATTTTGAATTAAATAGAAGACCCCTGAAATTAAAAAAATAAAATAAAATGTTCCAAGACCATAGTTCCATTCCAGTCTGATGAAATTTAGCATCCATTTTGTAGCTGCAGAATAAAATGGGAGGGGATGAATGTACTTGGGCTGTATTGCATTTGCCAGACTAAACTAATGAGGTTTTTTTTTTTTGTCATTGACTTTAAGCATGCACTCAAGCAAATGGAATAGCTGCTCTCATTTTCAGAACAGAAAGCTGCAAAGGAAAGGAATGGGGCTGTGGGTGAGGGGGAGAAGGCTGTAATTGATTGTTAAAATATAACTACTGGTATATCTGTGGAGAGTTCTCATATCTGGTCTGCAGCCTGTTTGAACTGATTTTAATAGGCCTGTGAGGGGGGAAAGGAGCAAACTGGGGGAGGGGGAGAAGGAGGAGGAGGGAAGACTTAAACTGGAAATTTTATTAGAATTCCCAGTGGGCTATAATAAAGATTCTTTTCACACAATACAGAGACTGTTTACAGTGGACAATTTAGTTTCCTTCCAACAATTATGAGTGAAATTGAATCTCAGGAAATGTTACTTTTCTCCAAAATTAGAAATAACAATAAAGATACCCCTGAAAAGTTTATGGAGTGGGTAGAGGAGGAGGCGGCGGATAGCGTTTGGGGAGCGCCATTAGTCTTTGAAAGACAGTTTAGTACATTTATTTAAAGAACTTTAGATGGCTTATAAACAAAGCATATCCTCATGTAGTGATTAAAGATTGAACATTTCCCCTGCAGCTCTGCCTATGAAGCATGGAGCTGGGATGCTCTGCGTTGGGGGACACCGCTGACAAGATTCCAAAGAGCATTTTCCGTGTATTATTTGTGTAAGAGCAATGCAGGTTGATCTTGATTTTGTAAATGGTAATTAAATTTAGCACGAGGTGTTTCTTTGTGAATAATGTAAAGCTTTTGGCTAGCCATTTGGGAGGCACAGCTGTGCTGTGTTTACTTTTGCTCCTATAGCAATGATAAATCCCACCCCTTATTATACAAAGGAGAGTGATACACATCTGACAAGGGTTGCTCAGAAGGAAGCGTGTGTTTATGCTTCTCTTCCCTCCCCCCTTTTTTTGTTTGAGAGAGAGAGAAACAGTTAAAACTAATAATGACCAAATAAATTCATTTCTGTTCTAATTCTGTCATCCATCCCCAGTAGTCAATTTAATAATTCACACATGAAAGACTTGGGTTAACATAAGCTAAGATACTCTCTCCCTCTGTTTTACTGTTTTAAATCTTTCTCTTTTACACACACACACAAACACTTGTGAGAAGAAGGAAACTTGGGCTTCAGAGACAAAATAATGTAATGTTGGGAGATCCTCCAGAGCTGGATCCATGAGGGGCTGCTGCTGCTGTTGCTGGAGGTGGAAATTGGCAACTTTTTGCACTTTGCATGTTTACAGAGGTCTCTTTGGATACTGGCCAAGGTCAAAGAGATGAGAGGGTTTGGGGGTGGGAACAGGGGAATGTCGAAACTGCTTTTTAATGTTTAAACTGCTTTCCCTGTTGCTTTCTTGAAGACTGCTTTTAAAAAATCCAGGAGTGGGGCAGGAGGGTATAAAATATTGTCTCTTTTAGAACATGGAAAATGCTTTAAATTTTTTTGGTTTTTTTTTTAAAGGAAGACAATCTAGCATTAGAGGATGATAATTATGAAATATACAACACTCAAATCAAATCCGAAGCTGTGAAAAACCTGTTGTGGGTGCCAAAAATAAAAATATATATCTTAAGTTTGGGTGAAAACTGAGCTCTGACCAAGGTATATAAAAGGAAGTGGTCTATAATTGGTTACATCCACAATTTTGCTTGTACAAAACTAGGATCATTTATAGTTTTACTCTTCATAAATATGCCAAACCGTATAATTTTAGGTTAGTTATAAATTATACATTTTATGTTATTAAAGCAGTAAAATAAGTTTAGAATTGATAAGATAGTAAGTACATATTTCATTTTCTGACACTTGCTTACAACACATATTTGCAGACATGTTCACTCAAGTACTTTCTCCTATACTTTAACAGCTTTTCTTAGGCACACACACAGGCCAGTGTGGTGTAATGGTTAAGAGCGGTGGACTCGTAATCTGGTGAACAGGGTTCGCTTCCCCGCTCCTCCACATGCAGCTGCTGGGTGACCTTGGGCTAGTCACACTTCTCTGAAGTCTCTCAGCCCCACTCACCTCACAAACAGAGTGTTTGTTGTGGGGGAGGAAGGGAAAGGAGAATGTTAGCCGCTTTGAGACTCCTTACGGTAGTGATAAAGCGGGATATCAAATCCAAACTCTTCTTCTTTTTCTTCTTCTTCACACTCATGCAGAATAAAGTCCAACTAGAGTATACGCAGATACAGTTGCAATATTTCTTGCAACTGTAGGAGCTGGAAAGAGTAACTGTTGCAGTTATGAAAATTGCCCCTTATGTTGTTCTTGAACTGCCTAGTTAGTTCATGCTAAAGTTTCCTTACCCAAAGGCTTTTGGGCTGCTCATATAAGGGTGGAAACAAGTGTGTCAGAGATTGGCACTGGAGAAGGAAATGAACAGGCTTAAAGTGTTCTAGTAAGCACTAAAGATGCATATTATCAGGAAAGTTTGTTGAAGCAAACTATGCTCAGAACTAATGTGTTAAATATGATCATGAAACTTAAGTTGCTAGACACTCTGGATATAACTATACAATTCACTCAGTGTTTTCCTAATTGCTATATTTCTGTTAATGACTGCACAATTCATTTAGATGAATTGATTTCCCACTAACACAGTTTAAGCAGTCTTCACAAAGGCTGAAGTGAACCAGTCAGTCAGTTTTGGTTTCATTTTTAGGTCAGTCAAAAATGCCCCCCCCCATTTGTGGCACCCAACAAGAACATTTTTGTTGATTTTTCTATCCTACAGCCTCACAAGTGATCTTTAGAGGAACATTGGCTATGCTTTGCCCAAAGATTCTGCTGCGCTAATGGCTAAATATAAATGATTCAGCATATTGCTTAGACTTGCTGCCAGTGATGCTCTCTAAGGCTGTTCATGTGTCCTATGCTCCTATAACGGCCAACAGCTTCCTTCCTGAAAATGGCAGGAAGGCCTGCTAGATGTTTTGTACTTCTGAAACATGAGAAAGTGTGACAAGGAACAACCTGACATTAACACTATTCTTGATCCCTTACAGCTGTTGACAGATTGCACAATGCAGTGCTGCCAGTGTAAAATTAATCCAGTTTCATGCCCATTCAAAAATACTCTCTTGTATTGTCACTGGCCTTTCAAGACACTCATTTTCTTCTGAATGGGTATTGTGCCCTCCTATTTGTGTTGTGCTATCACTGTATATTTGAGGTGATATCCCCTATCCCTATGTACCAGAAAGACGTAGAGCACACAAGAGAAGAGAAATCTCATCTGTTCCCCTGGTTGTTGAATGGTTATAAACATAGCACTTGAGCCTGAGAGTAGCTGAGAATGAGGAATAAAATGAGAAGTAGCCAAAATGTTGGCAAGCTGTTTGAAAATTTCATGGGTAGGTGAGGAGGGGGTGGTCGTCGTGTGCCTGGGGGAGGTGATGCCAGCATAGACTAATAGGTGTTCATAACCTTGCCATATGGTTATACATACAGTCTCTCTGGGGAGGCTAAGAGCACAAATGCTGTAAGGGCTGCAGTCCTGTACACACTTGCCGGGGATTAATCCAGCTGTACTCAGTGGGATTTACTAGACATGTATAGGGTATGTAGGGTTGTTGGGAAGTGGTAGTTAACTCAGAGCAGGAGACAAAAGAAAATAAGAGGTCCAAACCATACATTCAAAGCACATTCAGTGCACGTGACTTCTCCCAAAGAATCCTGGGAACTTCATAGAGCTACAGTTCTCTTTGCCCTTAACCAACTTCAGTTCCCAGAATTCTTTGGGGGAATCTGTGGGATTGAAATGTGTGTTGAATGAACATTAAAAGGTGTGGATCTGCCCCTAGTTGGAGTAACGTTATGTGTAAATGGTATGTGTGTGTGTGTGTGTGTGTGTGTACAGTCTGGCCAGGAAAAGTTTAGTGTCTGCGAAGGTCCAGAGATCTTTGGCATCTACTCTTCTTTGCATTTACAGTTGCAGCTTGAAATTAACTTCCTGTTTTTTCTTGTTTTTTTGTTTTTTTTAAGATTTGCCGTAGCGCCATTCAAAAGTTGGTTACTTTTGAACTCCCCAGCTCCTCTCTAGTGTTCTGAAGTTGAGTTCAACAGTTCAACAGCTGTTGAGAGCCTTTTGTTAAGGTTACACCAAATTGCTCATAGTTGTACTTTTTAAACACATCCTTCTTTTTTTAAAAAAAGTCGTACCTACCTTATACCTACAAAGGCAGCAGGTGTGGTGAAAAGCATGTTTTTCTTTTCTTTTCTTTTGGCTGGAGGCATTAGCTGGTGCAAGTTGGAACATTAAAGATAGGGGCTTTATGTAACATTTTAACAAAGCAGAGATGTTCCAGGAGTCATTAGCAGAGCTCTGAGCTGAGCTTCCTATCTCCCCTGTATGTTCAAAAGAGCCTGTATTGCATCAGTGCTGCTTCAGTGAGTTTTGCCCCCAGAAGGGAATGTAAGTGAATTCTTGAAGGGATTTGAACATGGACTTGGACTTCATTTTATAAGTGCACTTCCCCTCTTGTATCGATTGACATGAATTTTGGTGTCGTTCTATAGTAAATGCCATGGATTTATTTACTGACTGTGGGGCTCTGCTAAGTCATATTTTCTCTCTATATGAATAGACCTATTTGTGTACTCCTGTCCAGCCCAGTCCCCCTACAATCAGAGCCACCTTGTGGTAACGTAGAGAAATGTATGTAAACAAACACCAATCTGCAATGGTTTGTAAATTTGGTTTCTTAAATTACAGGATAAGGAGAGCTGCAGAGACACAATCCATTAAGAAATAACTAGGTGGGTGATTCACTACCATTTGTGTAAATGGCACTAACTCTGGGCTGCCTGCACAATTTATTAATACTTCACGGGAGGAAAAAATTATTTTAATCTCATAATGGATGATGAGCTGTGAAATTGCTTCTGCAGCAGCTGGGCACCCTGGGGGAGGTGCTAGATTCTGCCACATTATGCAAGCTTCCTCTGAGATCTGCTACACAGTGCTAAACAGACACCATCAGCTTTTAGGGGAAAGGGATACAGTGTGGAGGTGGGAGGAAAGCTGCAATTGTCTTCTAGAGAAACGCAGAAGTTGCTTGCTTTGAAAATGTTGCCAACTTTTGAAAGGAAGGACGAGTTCAGCTATAATGCCTAACTGTGGGATAATGCAAAGGACAGTCAGATCTTTGGACAATTCCTCTCTGGAAAAGGGTTTAGGATATCTGGTTCACAAGGCACTTCTTTATGATGGGCTTGAAGAGAAGTGATTCGCAAGCACACCTGAGCAGCACAATCCACTAGCACTGGCAATTTCAGCCTGCATGGTCTGTCAGTTTCCCCACCTGTTCCATTTGTAGATGGGTGCCTGTACTCAGTACTATATTCCCTCTTCGCAACAGGAGTGACAGCATGGAGGGAGGTACTTGCTTTTCCAACTTCCTGCACTTTCTTGTTTTGTGCTAATGCGTTAAGTGTAGCAGCTTGTGGGAGTTCCTGTGCAGCTAAGCCCTTGAAGCTCCCTGAAAATCTCACCCTTAATTGTTTCTTTTTTTGATTGATCATAAAATAATGCAAAAATATGTTCACATGCCCTTTGAAAAAACAACACATTACGAAAGTTTCCAAGAGGATGGACATGTTTTGCTTCACTCCTAAACGATACCCATGGGAATTAAGAACCTTTTTTTTTTTTGAAGGTGGGGGGATTCCTTGTCTTTTACCTTTATATTGGTTATCGTGAACCGTGTTACATGTGTTAGGAGGATGGAATATGGAATGAAGAGTCTGACCACTTATGGGCCGCAATCCAAGGAAGCATTTTGCTACTATTGTGGCCCAGAGACAATTTTTTCTTTCTCTCTCCCTCCACTTACACTGGCCCTTTTGGATCGCATTCGAAACTACTTCATAAAACTAAGAGAGCTTCAAAAGCTGTTTGCAATGCATTTCAGAAGCAGCTGCTGGTGTGTGTATGTGTGTGTGTGTGTGCACGTGCATGAGAGAGCGAGAGCAAGCACTTGAGGTCTCACTGGGACCTTACACACTTTTGTGTGTGCTTGAAAAGAGGCATCTTGGATTATGGCCATGTTCCTGAAGCATTTATTGAAAGTTCCTGAATCTGAAGCTATGCTGCATTCTGGTCTGGTCTCCATTTCAATAATGCATGAAGAACGGCAGCCTTTGTTGTTCTTCCATACAGGAACTTTATTGTTTCCATTCACTCCCATGCACATTTGATCGGTGGATTTCAGGTTGGAACTGCAATTAATGACGGCAGAGGGATGTCATCAAATGCACTTTGCAGTGAAACTGTAGAGTGGGTAGTTTCTAGCTGAAAAGCACCAGGCAGGTAAGATCCTCTTTTGCCCACCACGACTCTTCCAACTCCCTCTGGCTGTTTTTCTTCCAGGCCAGGCTCATTTCTGGTGTTGAAACAGTGCTGGGGGAAAAAAGGAAGGGAGAGAAATTAATTAATTAGTTGAAGCATTTTTTATACAGCCTACCGCATCAGTCTTGAGGCAGTTGTAAAACAATAAAAATCTAATTCAGCAGTAAAAACATAATACATAAAATAAATGCCACTGAAAATGGAATGAACCTATTGGAATTAGACACCAGCAAAATCCTAGGTGCACGAGGAATGATCAGAAGTGGCAGCTCATCAGGAAGCAGGGACAGAGGCCTGAGCATGATGGTAAACAGGAGGCCTAAAGGACTAGAAAGATGAATGGGGAAGCATTAAGGGAAATAATGTCCAGAAGCAGAGGAGAAGGGCAGAATAGGCACTGGTCCGAGAGTTTTGTACATTGCCATGGTGCCCTTGTTTCCTGTAAGGGTGGGGGTGGGCCAGGGAGCTAAGGAAGGAAAAGTAAAGCAATTTAGGCTTAAGAAAGGGTTAATCCTTTTTTCATTAAGCATGAGGATGAAGACTATTCTTGGTCATGGATGCTACATGATTATGGAGATACAGCCGGCAGTTGAGAATGAACTTTGACAGACCCTCTCAACCACAAGCAGTCATAATACAGAAAAAAGAGGATAAGATTTCAGCAAACAGATGTGGGCATAAAACCAAGGCATGTGTCAAAAGTGGCAGAATCGTGTGAACATTCTTTGGAGACATGTCACAAACCACTGGCCCTTAAGACTGTTTTTAAATAGCGTATAGATTAAAGCCTCCTGGGTCACTTTATTTAATTCTGTGTTACCCTTCTTCCTTGTAAGAAAAGTAACAAACAAAACTACAGTAAATATAGTGCACCTCTGCAATAAAGTTGCCACTCATTAACAGTTCCATAGTAGTTATATGATAACTCAGAGCCAATTTCAGTGTACCGTTCTGCATGCATTCAGGGGGTCTTTTTGGAATGATTCTCGCGGAATGTATCACATACAGCTTGTTCAAATACATTTCTGAGAACTAAATCTAACGAGATTCATCTTTAGAGTGAAGTGGCATAGAAGATGGATTAAGAGTTTTCACATATATGCTACCGCAGGAATTATTCTGCACTGTGGTTGGAAAACATCACGCTACAGGAGCCACATTAAGATAACTCGCGGCTTACAAATGTTTCCAAACCACACACTTGGTTAAAGGCTGCTCATGTTTGCATTTGGGCTGACAGAGACACTGTCTATAGGAGCTCTGATTGCTCACTATCTGGGAAAATGGAAGTTTGTCTTAAAAGCAGATGGTGTGGGTTTCCTTTGGAGCAGAATAATAAGGCCTTGTGCAAGCGCATGTTTGCATGGGACTTCCCTTGAGGGTCAAATGCACTCTGTCATTGTTTCTGATCTTTGCAAGCTACATGTGCCTTGAAATGTATTTATTTGGCTTGCGAAGAATTCCCAACAGCCTATACAGCAAGGGAAAGAGACAGTGTGGGCAAACTCAAACCATACTTTTAAAGCACATGCAACATGTATTTAAAGCACATGTCTGCCTCCAAATCCTGGGAACTGTAGCTTGTTAAGGGTGGTGGGAATTTTGTGAAGGGAAAATTGTAGTTCCCAGGATTCTTTGAGGGAAGTCATGTTCTTTAAATGTCTGTTGGATATGCTTTAAACATATGGTGTGGATCTTCCCTGAGTTAATTGCAGCAGCACTGTCACAGACTTAAGGGCAGTGGTGGCCCAAAAATCTCCCCTCTCTTACTGTCCTTGTTTTAGGCAAAAGAGGAAGTTTTGGTGCATGGTTGTTGTATTTTACTGTTGTTGTTAGCCGCTCTGAGCCCAGCTTTGGCCAGGGAGGGTGGGACATAAATATTATTATTATTATTGTTTGTTGTTGTTGTTGTTATTACGATTATTTTGTCTGAATTTTCTGTAAAAACAAATTAGCTTTAATGTGTTTCCCACTGTCTGGAGAGCTGGAATTAGATACAGCCTCAACTCCCATCCTTGCCATGGTTCCATTGTGTTAGGTTTTCTGTCCCAATTCCATTTAGGCAAAAAACAGCAGTAACAGTGAGCCCACCTATCTTATATATTTATTGTGACAATGAAAGCAATCTTGTAAAGTTTTTGTTTCCGAATTAAAAGTGATATATAAATGATACTTAGAAATAGCATTTTTGTACATTTTATAAATAATTCAAAGATGTAGGGAACTGTTTCAAGAATCCCAAGAGTGTTTCATGCTTGGTTTTCTCAAATACAGCTAATCGTGGAAGTTGGTTATATAGTGTTCTGAGAGAAAGATTGGAACTTTGAGAGGGCTAATTTATACTCCCTACAGAAGGCATGTCCTTCACTTCATTAAATCTGGCCCTCTTTGAAAAAAGTTTGGACACCACTGCTACAGGAACTCTTCTAAACTTGCTTGGCCTTACTTTCTATCCTTAATTTAAGAACGGGCCAGTTCACACACACCAACCTTTGCTTGCTAAATAATGGTTCAGCGAGTTAAGAATAACACCTATAGTTATAGTTATAATTTGCAGGTAGCCATCTGATCTTATTTTTATTTTAATCCGATTTTAAGCTGTATTTCAGTCAGTTGCTGAATTTTATATCTCAATGTATTATATGTTTTGATGTTAACTTCCCTAAGCCTGGTTCTGGCCAGGGAGGTTGGGATATAATAATAATAATAATAATAATAATAATAATAATAATAATAATAATAATATCTTTCTCTTCATGCCATCCCAATTCAGCTTTAGCACTGTGATTGTGTGTGTGTTTTAAATCAGAGTTCCTGGTTATAACTGAAATGAGAAACTTGGCTTCATGTCAGCTAATAAGGCGCTTAAACCATGGTTTGATCCTGAGTTAAGTTCCTTATGAATAAACTGTCATTAAGCCAGGGTTTTCAGTTTGGGTTATAATAGGTAATTCTGGTTAGGACCAGGAGCATAGGGAGCTGCCTTATATAAAGTTAGAGCAGCCAGTCCATCTTCCCCAGTATCGTCTACACTCACTAACAGTGGTTTCCCATGGTTTCAGAAACTGGACTTTCCCAGGCATACCTTTAGATGCTGGGGGACCTTTTGCATGCAAAGAATGCATGTTTTGGGACTACAATTCCCATTATCCCTGGCCAATGGTCCTGATAGCTAGGGATGATGGGAGTTGTAGTCCAAAAACAGCTGGAGGGCCCACGTTTGGCCACCACTGTATAGATTGTATGGCACAAGATGTTACTTCCAGGCATGAAGATTTGCCATGATGGTTATAGTTCATTGAACTGTAGATTTCCTGAGCAAGAGTCCTTTGGGACTTTTGTGGGCTTTTCTGGATGCCTTTTTTATGAATGCATTTAAGGGACCATTTGATTGCAAACCTATTGCCTGCCTTGTGTTTGCTTTGCTGGCTAGCCATTTCTAGATCCAGAACCAACCCAGAACAATGAAAGGATAGACCTGACAACCCTTATGCACAATCGGCATGTGGTGTGATAAACCAGCCTATCTTCACCGCTGCACCTTATACTTTATGTATTGCCTGTAAATAATAGTCTCTAAAAGACATTAAATCTTAGATCCAGCCTAATTGTAATGATAGTTTGGTTTTTCATTTTGGTTTATGTACAGTGTGTGACTTTTGCAGAGACATTTTTATTCTAGGAAAATGACAAGCCAACAAGAAGCTATAATTGCCCTGATTTTAAGAAGTGGTGCAATACTACAGATCTGATGTACTGCAAGACATGAATCAGAAAAATTCTATTAAAAAATCTCTTGAATGGCTGACACGGGAGTATTATCCGCAATGATTAATTTGACTCGGTCATTATGAACACAGACAAGTCTGACAAAATTGCATTTCATTCCCCACTGAATTCATAAAATCGCTGTACACATAATAAGAAGTTATAGCCCTGTGCTATCCACTATATTTGACAGGATTTCAGCTCTGGAAAAGGAGAAGAAAAGGGAGACTGGGGAGAGGGGATTGCGAAGCTGTTTAAAAGCCTACAATTTACTTAATTTTGCTACAGATGTCATGTGACAAATATGCACTCCAGGTTTCCTGTTGAAGTTGTACTGAAAGTAACTTTGAAGGGGTCTGATGGTGATCGCTGTGCTTCTCCCAGGACCCTCTGTTTACTTTGAGGGTGGCAGGAGCACAAGGCTGCATCATGCAGTGGTGAGAAAAGCTACCCTGACCAATATTCTCATTTCTGCCCTACTACTGAAGCCATGGGAGTCCAGTTGTCCTTTGCAGATGGTCACCCGAGTGAGAACGCTCAATCCCAACCATATACTGCTACTGGAAGAATAATATTTTGCTGCTGCTCCTTGTCCTGGCTCACTGTCATATGATCCTATTACACCTGTGCTTGCCACAGATTCCATAGGGGGAAACCTGGATCAGAAATACTGCCGAGAAGGTGTCGTCTCTTGTGTGTACAGCTTTTCTCGCTCCCTCTTGGTGTCTTACTTAAACCCATCAAAGTGTATTGACCCCTATTCCTTGTGGGCAAGTAGAGGGCCTAGCAAGTTAAAGAAGGCATCACACAGTACTGGAATTGTGTATTAGAATCACAAATGATAAAGTTTCACAAACGGCATTCTCCTACTGTGTGGAAGGTTGGCAAACGAGCAACGGTGAGTTCTTAGTTGTGGACAATGCAGCAATATGTGCTGAAGAGGGCTTGGCTGTGTGGCCATAGGTTAGTAAAATAGTGGGGGACTGCTGTATTTGAAACCCTGACAGTAGTGGATGTGTAGCATTTTGTGTGAGCAGCTGCTCTATCAGAAGATGTACTAAGATAGGATGCAAAAGCCCAGCCTGTCCCATTTTGCATTGACAGATAAATTTATATTGCTCTGCCTGTTTTCCTTGCTGTTCACCAGAAACAATTTCTCTCCTGCTTTCTCTCTTAAACTTATGTTTGCCTCTAAATGTTATTTGACCGGACCAATATTTACCTCCAATAATGATGAAAATCTCCATCCTGCTAACTGTGAATAACATTCTTTGAATCAATGTTTGTCTGAAGCTTCCAGGATCCCAGCAGATAATCACAGAGAACATGACTTGACAGAGAATTGGGGTCACTTAATATTTGTCAGGTTTCTAAGGAAAGCATTTTCCCTGGATTCTTGCTCTGCCAGTAATGTTCTTTGTGATTAACAATTGCACACAATGTCTTGACTGAGCTGCTTCTCTATAGAATTGAAAACACTTTTCATTTACAACTCATTTTACATGTGTGGAGAACTGAGGCACAAGAAAAGGGTTTGTTTTCAAAGATGTTGAGTAACAGCAAGATCTGGGCAAGATTCTGTCTGCATGGTATCTGGAGTGTTCAGATGCAAAGCAGGACAGGCTCCTGTACCATTAGCAGTTACTTAGAATGGGACATTTCAGCAAGAGCAGCTGTTCTTTCCTCTGTAGATAGGACAGTCTGCAGCAGCTCCCCTTTTATGCAAAACACAATAGGCATAAGAGCTTCATCCACCTTTGCAGCTGAGCACCCTAATGACTGGCTTGGTTCTGTTTCTCAAATGTCTTAACAGGTGTTGCAAAGAGTTACCTATCCCCACCTCAACTGAGAGGAACTGAGGGAAATTTCACTGAGAGTTCCTGGCAAACCCTGGTTGCCAAGACTTTCTCTGCTGCAGTTATGGCTGCCGCTGAGCAGAGCAGAGCAGACTTCTTTCCCAATTTCCAGGATCAGATCTGTCATCTGCTGTTACAGCAAGAAGCCTAGAGTCTGAGCAACAAGCTCTGTGAGCAATGAGCTACTCTGAGCAGGTTCTAACTACTCTTCTTCCTTCTGGAGGAAACTGTTAAGGTCTGTAATCGTATGCAGAAAAGGCTTCCGAAGCTGGTGTAAAAAGGGATTTGTACCAAATAAGACTGAGGTCAAGGGTGCCTGATAGCCATTTGGAGAGGATGTAAAATCCATCTTTTCTGGAAGGCTTTTGGTGGCTGAGTTTTAATGAGGTTTTGTACTGCTACTGCTAAGATTTGTTGCTAAGGCTTTGCACTGCTGCTGCTACCAGAAATGGTTGTTTTATTGTTTGGTATTTATTTTATTGCATTTTTATGGTTTATGGTTTTAATTATTGTTGAAAGGTGCCTTGAGCCTCAGAGAGGCGACATAGAGGCATTTTTAATAAATGAGAGTCTCTGGACTCTTGTGTGTGCATAGCACACCCCTCCCAAAATACATACAGGTGTATATGTGTGTGGCTGCCATTACTTGTATGTCTTGGTATTCCATGAATAGATAAACATGGAGCCACCCCATTGAAAAGAAACTGACATGGTATCCCTCTGATGTCATTGGTAGACATGGGTAATGTATCGATACATCACCCAGTAGCAGTTTAAGGGCCAGAGTGTGATGGTGCCCTCACTTGGTGGTATATCATGGGTGGAGCTTGCTTGCACCTGATCCCCTTTGCTGCCAGCACCCAGTGTGCAGAGGGAGGAACAGGCTGTGTTGGCCCTGGCCCTGTGAGGCGCCAGGGTGAAATGACCACTATTCCTGCCAAGGGAGCCGAGGTGGTTTCACCCCAGTGCCTTGCGGGGCTGGGGCCAATGCAGCTTGTTCCTCCCTCTGCTTTTCATCACGATGTGGAAAAGTTGACATCATCCAGCCCTAGTGATTGGAACTAGTGACCTTACACTTGTGTCTGAATGAAGAAAGTGGAGACATCAAGCATACAAGACCCGCACTGAAGATCCACCAGAAGAACACTGTGGGAACTGTTCATCTTTCTGTCTCATTGCTTTTTGTCTTGGGGGTGGGGGGTGGGCAAAAAGGGAGCCTTGATTAGTAACGTAATTCCTTCCCCCTCCAATGGTTTTTCTATTGTATACCAGTGTTGTGGGTTTTCTGGAAAACTCTGGATTCAAAATTTTCCTTAGGGTTTTTTTCCTAGGGAAAATGTTTTTAGGGTGATTTTCATATGGTAATTTATGTTGGGGAAAATTCTGATACCCTAGAGAGCATGATATAATTTACCCTGTTTATTTTATTTGCATTGAGCAAACAAAGCTAAAGAAAGCAACCCACATTCATCTTTTGTGGGTATTTGACCAGAAATATTTGAGGTAAAGAATGAAAGCACACATAATGTGACTGAAATGTTAAATTGTGTAGAAATTGTTATTGGAATAATTGGGAAAAAAATTAAGACAACAGCATGTGCTTAGATATGTTTACATTTAAGAAATAAAAAAAGTATTGATAACTCTTGACAATCAACTCAAAGAACTGTGCGCCATATGCTGATAACCATTCGTCTGCGTGGAATCTCTTCGTTACTACTAATGAAATGGAAAAATTTCCAAGGAAAAATAAAGCTTTAGGAGGAAAATCCATTTTCAAAAATTTTCTGACCCACACTTTATGCATCCCTCTTTTTTTCTTTTCTTTTCTTTTTTGCAAGTTCATTCTGCAGAAGGAAAAGGGAGGTGATTCCAATGCATCTCCTGTGTGTCTGACTCCATGAACTGAGTGGCATTGTGCAGCCCTCTGATAAGACCAGAACAGAGAGGCAATTGTTTCACTCCAGCCTACTGGATGTGGCAAACACAGCTCTGTTCCTTTGTCAAATATAGACTTAAGCAGTGGTGGACATTTACATGGAAAATGCTCAGTGCTGCTTGCAACTTGCTCATTGCTGGCTTCCAGATTTTTACGGGAAAGGAACTGGCCTGTATATTTGAGATTATAGCTATTTTCAGAAGCTGTTTAACTTTGCTTACACTGGGTATCTTAAATATTCAGTTGTGATCTGCCTGTCAGATACTTTGGTATCCATGTGCCATCTGAATGCTGCCCTGAATTTTGGACACAAAGATTGAAGCTAAATTTACAGTAAAGGCATTTAACTCTTGGTAATTAAGATGCTGGAACTTTTCAAAAAATAATCTGTCTTTCTTACCCTCTCTTTCCCCTTCTTTTCTCCACCTTATATGAAAACATATAAAGAGTAAAGAATCATAGACCAACATAAGGTCGGAAATTACTAGAGTAGTATTGGATACAACCTTATGCATCTCATAGGATTGGATTCTATAGTTTGACATAGAGTTGGCACATTATTATCATGTATCTAGTTAAGTTGATGTACATGCAAAGAAATGTACAAAATTGGCATGACCCTCTGGCTTGTAATACACTTGTGATTCAGTAATTGCTGCAGAACAAGAGTAGCATCCTGTTATAGTTGGATTGGATAGTGTTTGGACATTGTACAAGTAAAAGATACTAAGCAGATAAGACCCCTTGTATCTTACCTACAGGTTTTTTTATTATATTTTATTATGGTTTTGTTTTATTTTTCCCCCTGGAGGTTAAGAAAGCCAGGTATTTTTCCTAGTGTATCACAGCCCCAGTCCAAGTCATTGAATAGCAAGGAAGCATATTTAGAATGACCCCCTACATTAATTAAACAATGACAACAGCAACAAAATGGCCATTTCTTGCATCTTTGTTCTTGTGCTTTATAAAAACACTAACTGAATCAGTGGGCTGTGGTGCTCTGTAGCAAGGGTTTTCAAAATCTGTCATAAAATAGCAGTTCAACCCTTTCCGAATGTCAAGATAAACTGAGGATTCAGCTTGCGTTCTTCATTCTCATCATCAATGTAAGGGCAGCAGATCAAAAGGAAAGGCAGGATCAGGCTTATGAGGGATTGTAATATGCGTTAAGATGCCAGAGCAAATAGCTTTGGGGGAGAAATAGATGGTAAATCCATTATTTCATTTGACTTATGTAGGTTAAAATCATGCTGTTGGTTTCCCCATTGCCCTTACAGAAATACAAAAGTTTGCTCTTGACTGGGGGCATCAACACAACTTTATGTATCCAATCATTATGTGCAAGTGTTCTCTGTTCCCTCTGTAAATATTTTTCATACAGTCTCTTCCTCTATGATGAAATAAGCAATAAGGATACCGAAAAAGGGAAGGGTAAGAGATCTATGGCTGCCTTAGGTATACAGAATCCATACAATGAGCTTCCAAGTATGAAACAGTTTCCTTTCCCTTCCATTCGCATGGCATTTGAATATGTCCAAGCAGCAATGGCTGGTGATATAGTTTGCTAAGTGAAAGTGCTGGCAACTGCTGGTTGGTGATCAAAGGAGACTGGGAATTCCTCCATACCAATGGGGGAAGTGGGCATTGCTGCCAGTGCTGTGTGTCAGGGAACTGCCATCGGAAAAACAGGAGGTGAAAGGGCTCACAGAGGCTGAGAGAGACTTATCAGCTGGGGAGGGAACCAGCAGGGGGAGAGGAGGAGCTCCAAGGGAAAGTGAGTCGGAGGGAGGGCTCAGAGATACTTCCAGCGAAAACAGTGGGGAGGTTTCAGGACCTCCTATAGGGACACCCACTCCTCGCCGGAAACTGTCGCGCCGAGAGTCCAGAAGACGCGTTTCCGTTAAGGAACTTTTATGCTGGAAGAAGTTCCGTAAACGCCCACTGTCGGATTCTACAAGCGACTGACGGAGCCATGCTTAAGGAGCTCCGTTACAGACAGAGGTTTGTGGACTTAGCCAAACTCTGAGGGACTAGGAATTTCACGCACAAGCAGCTCATCATCCCATCACACTGTGCTTGCGCATATTTGCTCTTTGGATGGCTAGCCCTGCTGACATCAGTGCTAAGGAGACTGTCTGGTAAACAATCATGTTCTTGCTCAATGCTTGCATATCTCCTGGTGCTTCTGAAGCATAGGGGGAAATTTCTCCACCACCTCAGTTGCTTTTCTGCTGCTGCCACCTCAGGTCGCCAACATTGTAGTCAGTAGAGAAGCTCGCCTATGTAGAAGCTTGGTGTATGTGTGGGAATGAAGACAGAGGTTCTCACTGGAGTGTGAGTAAATTAAAATGTAGCTTGTAATGTATAATCTACTATATTATGAAGAGGAATGCAACTTAGGCAAAAATTAAGATGCAACCTAAACCTGTGGCAGTGCATGTGGGGTGGAGTCAAAATGGGATTGCTTTAATTTTGGATGGAATCATTAATTTGTGTACAGGAGTTTGATCCACGCTGTGTGGGAAACAAACACGTCAAAAAGAAGTTGCTTTGCATCATGATCATTATGGTTCCCTGCTGAACACAAGTATACTCATCCAGCAATATTTTATGGGCACAAGAGCTTTGATGTGCAAGCTGAGTTATTCCGCCTGAAGATGGTGCTGTGTTTATTTTTAAATGAATGTAGTAGATCCTCATGTCATGTGCATCTGCTACCTCATTTGAAAGGGACAGGGCAATCTTTATGTGCTTATATTTTGTATCCATATTGGAGAAGCTATAGTGCTATTGATGGGGGCAATGAGATGCCATCTTGCATGCAGTTATACAAGTTGTTTTTAATTGTTTTTAATATTGTCATAATTTGTTCCCTTGCCACAACTTCCTTCAGTATTCGTTCCCCGGTGCTAAAGTGCATTTGTATTACCATGAGGATTCCAGTGGTGCAATACCAGCTCAATTTTCAAAATGTAAAGCATAGATATATCACCAAACCGGCCTTACTGTCATCTGACTGGTTGTGAATGAATGTGCCTGTAGTGTTTTGCATTCTTTTATAAGAAGTTTTCTTCGTCTACACACATTTCTTCTTTTTAGGCTGTAGTTCTCTTCATGCTTACTTGACAATAAGCCCCGCTGAATTCTGTGAGACTTACTATCCCGTAAATAGGCAATGTGTGAGTTTGCCCTTTACCACACAAATTCTCTATTCTTGTATGTTGTGGTTTTTTAAAAAATAAATTTATTCATGTAAAGAGTTCATTCAAATTATTTATGCTCTTAAAATAGCTTTTGCAGAAGGTAGGCAGACTGTATAACTGTGGCTATCAGTTAAGGCTTTGGATAAATGTAATGCAAGATCTGCTTTATAAGAATGTCTTTTTTCAATTTTGTTTTAGACATACAATGGTCAGAATGAGAATAATGAAGATTATGAAATCCCTCCTATTACTCCTCCTAACCTCCCGGACCCTTCCCTCCTTCACTTGGTGGATCATGAAACTGGATATCATTCACTGTGCCACAGTCTCCCTCCAAATAGCCTGATACCAGCATACTCCTACCAGAATATGGACCTCCCAGCCATTATGGTATCTAACATGTTGAGCCAAGATGGACACCTTCTTTCTAGTCAGCTACCTACTGTGAGTAACCTTTCCTTTTCTACTTGTGTTTCATTTTACACCTTGGGTGTGTTCTATTAGCATCCTGTTGGTACCTGAAGTCCTGTTAGGCTGGTTCCAGGTCATGGAATACCTGGAATAGCTTTTACTAGGTCAGCTTCTCCTTCTGAATTGATAGCTTTAGAATTCATAATACTCTTGACTATGCAGAATAAAAATGCTTATTTGTAGGCAGAGTCTTGTGATATATGTTAATAACCTACATTATATAATTGAGCCTTTCAATTCTGCTGGCCTACTAAAAATACACTTTCTTTTCCTGTTTTGTATCACTTATTTTTCATTATGAAAAGACTGAATTTAGAAGCACATTCATGGGTAAGCATGACTTACAGGGGAATCAAATAAAGTGAGTTACCACCAATCATTTTTCAACCTTAGGGAACTAGATACCAGAATTGAAAGTTCTACAGTTGACTCCTTTATAGCAATTTGGTCACGCTCATAATTCTTTTCTATTCACTTTTTTGGCTTGAAATTCTCTTGCTTTTTTTTTATTAAGCCCTGCTAATGACTAAGATGTATTCATGTGGTGGTTTTATGTTTCACTCTTTGTGTATATAATGCCATACATATTGATTTGGGCCTTTAGGGACTTGCATGTACGTGCTTTATTCTTCTTGTGTGTTGTGGCTTGATCTGTAGAAACAGGGAGAGATCTTCCACAGTCTCCCATTCATTGCTTTGTTGATATGTTTAGTGGAAATATAAATACCACCACATCCTTCCACATTACTTTATGCTTGGGGAAGTGAACATCACTGTACGTTAAAGTAAATGCCCAGTGTTAGACCACCAAGCTTTATGTCTGCGATCATCCATATAGCTTAATTTTTTTTATATAAAAAACCCTTTTGAGAGAGTCTGTCCTTGATCTTTTCCTCTAGCTCACCTTTTGTTTACACAAGGATATGGAAGAGGGAAGCAGTCTAGGCAGGAAAACTCATGCACTCATTCTGTCATCTCTCATTTGGTAACACCTAACTGGCTGAAGCAAAATTGGGGTTTCTCCTGACCTTGTCCACTTTTGGTACCTAATCTCAGTGACAGAGGCAGTGTTCACATGTAATGCCCAAACCATGGTTTGGTGCTACATGGATGAGCCTCCATGGGCCCAAGCAAAGAGTAACTTGCTTTTCCTGTAAATGATTGTCTATTGTATGGTCCTCCTCCATCCCTGATGTACGGTCAGCCTAGGAGCCAGAAAAAGGTAGAAGGAGGAAAGGTAGAAAAGTAGAAAGAAAGACAAGAAAGTCATCAATGAGAAAAGTCAAATGAGCTGCCCATTAGCCCCCTTTCAAACCACCAGCTTCCACTGAGTCAATTTTAGAAGGGAAAGGCAGGATAGACAAATAAGTAAGTAAACAAATAATACATTTAAACTGATGGAAACCCTGCTTGAGGAAGCAGAGTCTGGTCTCCAGTCTGCTAGCCTGTTGCATATGCAGAATTGTTTAAATTATTACCTTTTATTGTGTTACTTTAACAGGTCTATGTTACTCTTTTGCATAAAATAGCAGAAGGGGGTGGAATCCTTAAGTATGTAAAAGCTAGATCTGGGAGAAAATGTCTAAAGTGTTTGCACAGAGCAAAGGTGAATTTGTAATGGGAAGCAAAAAATTGAAAATAAAAAATCCATGTTGCCTTAATTTCAGTTACGGTTTCATGTGCAGTATGGATATTACTGTGCAGTTTTATTAGATTATGCATTATTTCCTTCATCATTAGCTTCCTTGGATGCATCATTTTATTTGCTTAAACATTTATATCCCATCTTTCCAACAATATTAGCCCCAAAGCAGCTTACAACAAATGTTTAAAATGCTATCCATTGAAATAAAAAGTAAGTATATAGAAATAGGGACGAGGAAATCAGCCAACAAATTATGAATAAATGGTAGTGTTTATTTGGCACCTTAAAATATATATATCATTAACACCTGATGAGCGTTTTAGTGTAGTGGCTTCAGTATTGGGCTTCAATGTGGAAACTTCAAAGTCCTACCAGACTATGAAGTTTACTGTTTGGCTTTGGATAAATCACTTATCTCTCAGCTGAATTTCCTATATAATTACTTTATGAGATGGTTCAAACATAATGTTATAAACCATGCTCCGCAAAGCCAAACAGTGGTTTGTGATGCTTGAATCATTACCGTTTGACAAACCATCGTTTGCGAGTTGTTGCCAATCCCAAACTTGAAACCATGGTTTGAAACTCTTTGTCAACCCATAATTCGGGCAAATGGTGGTTTGGTTGTTACATGTAAATCAGTAAACCATCGTTTGGGCTGTTGCTTTGCCTTTGGAGGTTGTCATTCGGTTGGCATCCTGTGATTGTCAAGGAAAGTGGGAGGGGAAGAGGGAAACTACATAAACCATGGTTTGCCTGTATATCTGTAACACAAATCATGGCTTAGAGCTGAAGTTTTGGGTAATGCAGATGATGGTTTAGTGGTAAATCTGAACCAGCTCTTTGTGAGGATAACATTGTTTTTTAGAGGAAAGGTGGGATACAGATGTAACCGTTTTTGCTCAGTTAATATAATGACAATTATACAAGCCTCTTATCTAAAAACCAATTGTTTTTTCTGGTGTGGGCTCAGACTCTGGAAAGCAAGTAGACTTTATAGGAGACAATAGTGCATGAAGTGGAGGAAGCTCAGCCCCACCCTCTCACCCTCATCCCCTAAATTTGTGGTGGGTGTTTTATTGTGTGTGTTTAATATGAGGGGATTCACCTTATCCCTCTCCTTGTCATGGCTATCTCAAAACCAACAGGCACCTTGTATGAAATCAAACATTACTTTAGGGCTCCTCTTCATCCGAGTTGATTAAAACATTCATTTCTGAGACAAAAGAGTCAATTTCATATGAAAGATATTTCCCCCCTCAGTTTAATTTAAAGTGCAGCCCCAATGCCTGACCCCTATTTTCATAACATGATAATTTTATCCTGCGTTGATTGTCTCATTTTTGAGAGGAGATATTGCACTTATAAATCAGTTTCTAAAATACCCAAAGAAACAAGAATAGCGGGATTTATTAAGCAGCTTCTACACATCTGAAATAATTTATTTTAGAGTAGTCCTTGGGAAATGTTCTCTTCTTTACTTTATGGTTCTGTTTTACAAATGCAGCATCATGACAATAAATCAGGACTGAGCTGCAGGAAGATAAGAAGAGGGCTTAGTGTGCTGTAAGCGTAGAATAGGGATATTAAGATTTGTTTCCCCCTTGTAATGAAAATGAAAAACGAAAAGAAAGGAAAAATCTGGAGAAGTCACGAGTTTCTCATCCATTTCTCAACGGAGGGTGTTTCACTTTAAATGAAGGCCTCTGGAAGCATGATATATCCCCAAGGCTCTGAGCAGCAAAAAGGCCACTGAGGAAGTGAATTGTCTTTCTGTTTTAAGCCAAAATTATAAACATTTCTACCTTTTTGTCAGACATTCGAGTTTCCATTTGCCATTAAAATGATCTTCAGGCCCTCTCCTGTCGCAGCGACTCAGGCATTATTTCCCATTGACATGTACTCCCAGTACCTCTGCCATATGTTCATGCCTTGATAGCATCTATCCCAGTTAAATACATTGCAGTTTTCAACTAGCATTAATGAAAGGTCTGCATGCACAGGAGGGAGAATGAAATCCTATGGGCAGAACAAACAGGTTTCAAAATTTGTCTCTGTTAACAGCTTATACCTGCCAGACCCTAATTCTTTGTGCAATGCCACAATGAAGTGAACTGTCTCCAGTTTATTGTTGCCCAATCCCTTGCCCAAAAGATCCTAAAGTATTCAATATGTCAAAATCTATTTTCCCAAGTCAGGTATAAGAAACGTCAGTATTAAATACACAGAACATACCCCAAAAGGCATGTGTATATGTTTATAAAATATATAAAAGCTGGATGGTGTGAACCAAAGCATAGAAAAGCAAATGTTGTCGTGTCAAACCTCACATATAACCAATCCAAACCAAAGGTAGAAGAACTCTTGGTGTGTTTCTGTTTGTAGAGTTGCCAGGTTGCAACCCGGGGGAACTTCATGACTCTTTTGACAGCCCCATAGCTGATAAGGAGGATGCAGCCAACGTTTCTTCTGCCCTGCTCCCCCAACCCACCCACTTCTTGTGAAAACCTTCCCCTTTTGCCTAGTGAAACAAGAACGAGTTTTGTTCTGTCACATTGTGGGTGGGCAAAGAAGCAGGGTGATGAGAATAGCAAGAGAAACAGTAGCTGCTCTCTCCTTTTGTGACAGACGGTATTCCTAGACTGTTAACTGGCAATCCCTTTTTGTTTAGGGTAATTTGTGCTGTACTCTCTGTCTCTGTCCAGACTTTGCTAGCATTTGTTATACTAATATTATGCTGGTTTATATTTTTAGTGCAAGAGAAATTTCTTAATTGCTAGAAGTTTAGGAGACAAAGACAAGGTGATTGAAATGTATTCCTGTACTCCGAATTCTCCCCCAGTCCCAATGTGATTTGACACAAAAACTACACCCACAAATATATGTTATCAGTTAGGATCAACAAGAGGGTATTATCTTGTACGGTCATGTTTTTAAATAAGGAGATCAAGTGCAGCTGCTCATTACTGCCTCTTATCCAAGGAATCTTCAGAACACTGTATATAGATGAATAACTAATTCTCAGGACAGCGAGAGCCCATGTGACTCTAGTGGCCCTAAACGTAGGAAGGGCTGGGGAACAAATAAATAAATGAATAAATGATTCACTGGCAAAGCATGGAATGGATTCTTTGTTTCCCCTAACTCCCAACCCTGTTGCTTTAGTCATTAGATTGCCTTCCACTGAGGTCCATGGGACTGCACAGGAGTAACTATTTGCAGCATGTGGTAAGTGTTTTCAGAAATGGAGCTTTTAACTCCATGCATATGTGCAGTTATGTTTAATTTAACATACCCATATGCAGAGAATTAATCTTAACCTCCATTTTCGTTTCATGATGTCTGTTTTTCATGATGTTAAGAGTTACCGCTTCCGATTACTAGATAATCAGTATTATTCTTAGTTTTTTTTTGTCTAGTGACAGAAAGCTGAAAGCAGTTAGAAGTGCACAAAGCAGAACAAAACTTGTTGTTGTTAAAATATATAGAAAGTCACAACTTCTTCTCCTTATAGAGGAAAAAATCTCAATGAAATATCGGTATCCTGTAACAGAACTACGACTTTCTGCTTTAGAGTTAGCAGCACATAAGGAAAACATCTGAAATGCAGAGTAAGGCAGTGGCTCAATCCAAACACTATGTTATGACATGATCAAGGAAGCTTAACTATGGCTTGGAAGAAACTGACAAATTTTTAGTAGCTCAGTATCAGGGTCATGGGTAATTCCTCAGAACTGAAAATTGTACTGCTTTTAGATATTCAGTTGTGATCTTTGTTTGTTGGAGCCACTGAGTTCCAGTGACTGACCAAAGCTTGTCCAAGTATAAGAAATTAATGATTCAAATAAGCCTCTGTAGGACTGTGATTTCATGGCTAAATTAAAGTTGCAACCCTACAAACATATATCTGCAAGAAAGCTACAGTGAATAAAGTTGGAATTATTTCTGAGTAAACAAACATAGGATTGTGTTTTTAAGTATCCAGTGGATTCATTGGATTCACAAAGCATTATTGTTGTGACTCCATCCCCCCAACTCACTTCAGTTGAAGTTGTGTCTGGTCCCATATAAATCCTAAGCTAAGTTACTGGTCAATATGTAGCCACAGTGCTTGATGGATTGCACCCAATGCATATTTTGCTGAATGACTTGATGAAATGCTTTTTTGAGTTTGAAACTTTCAAACTCCATTAGAAGGCTAAAGGTTCTACATACTCCCTTTTTTCTGCCCTCTCTGCACCTGTCAAGCGTTTTCTCCTTTCATCCCCACTGATTGTGAGATATGAAAAAAGTTAATGTTCTCTTCGCTAAAGCAAAGGGAGTGTGGCCAATAGTTAGACCACATCCTGCTGCGTTGGTTAT
Organism: Podarcis raffonei; assembly: GCF_027172205.1. NCBI lineage: Eukaryota > Metazoa > Chordata > Lepidosauria > Squamata > Lacertidae > Podarcis > Podarcis raffonei. The sequence goes on from NC_070607.1 coordinate 70,169,670, forward strand.
AAAATAAACTTTGGTTCTATAAATAACCTGCATACACCAAGTTCTCATTATGAAAGAACAAAGTGAGGAGGAAATTTACCAGTTGAGGTATAACCACAGATGTTGATGCGTTCCTTTCTCTTCTTGGGGTCTAGCTGATGTAGGATGCTGTTGCAGAGACAAGGAGGCTATTTTGAGCCCACACATGTTTAATTTTTTTTATGAACAGCCTCACATGCTACACTAGAAACTATGCCATGCTAAATGTTTTACAACCATGTAGACAAATGGTCTCTGTGGGAAGCAGCTGTGAGTAGTAGTGATGCTACTACTGCAGGCTTCCTCAACCTTGGCCCTCCAGATGTTTTGAGACTACAATTCCCATCATCCCTGACCATTGGTCCTGCTAGCTAGGGATCATGGGAGTTGTAGGCCAAAAACATCTGGAGGGCCGAGGTTGAGGAAGCCAGTGTACTACTGGATCTGATGAGTGTTAGGAACTGGTTTGCTTTGTCAAAGAAACAGGGTATGTTCTGAAGGCACACCAAGCAATCACCTTGCTGAAGGGTTGGGTCTGGTCACAGCTTGGATGGGTGACTGCCTAGAAACTTGTATGCTTCTTTGGGTCCCATGAAGAAGTAAATGGAAGAAAATAAATAAACAAATGTAAATAAATAAATAAGTAGGCACAGGAAACATGCAGTTGAGTCAGTGTTAAGAAGCTATTAGCTAGGGCAGAATTAAGAAGGCAGAATATTCAGCCGCAGTTCAAGGCTGACAGAAGTCCATCATAAACATGATACATGGAAATATGTCCCACCAATTTAAATGCTTCCTTTGATCAGGCATTGTTTGACTTTTACTAACACTTTATATGGTTAGCAACAACGGCATAGCTAGCCGCTCCAGTGTGTCTTGCAGCCGGGGGTGGGGCAAGCTGCCCATGGGAGCGGGGCGAGCCAAGGCAGGGTGCGCTGTGTGGAGCCTCTCTGCAGCCTCTCCCCCAGCTGTAGGGTAGCTAAGGCGGTGGGCTGCTTGAAAAAGCAGCATGGAGCTTGCAGGCAGTCTGCCCGCTGCCTTCCCCTCAGGAGAGATGCGTGGCTCAGGCAATCTGCAGGTCCCGCGGTGTGGCGCCCTGTGCCCCCCACCTCACCTAGTGTTGTGAGCCCAGTTTTTATTGTTATTTTAAAAACACATATTTTTGCCATTTTGTAACCCCCCTCAGTGATGACACCCAGGGCGACCCACACCCACCCACCGCACCCCCCTTCCTACACCACTGGTTAGCAATATGTCCTGCCCTGGACTCCAACTTCTCTTTTTTTTTTTTATTAAATATTTATTAGCATTTTCCAATAAACACACTACAAACAAAAACAAAAAATAAATGAAACAAAAAACACAAAAATACATAACATTCAAAACTAAACAAAAAAAAAATAAATAGAAAAAACACATAAGGTTTCTAATACTTATTATTCTTAACCTTATTTCTCAGACTTCCTCACACCTCCCCTTCTTGTGTTCCAATTTAAATTGTCAGTTCAGCAAGTCCTTAACTTATTTCTTTACCTTAGCTTAAACATTTGTTCCAACATACTATTGCTTTACTTTACTTCTTTTTTCCATTTCTTCAATTTATTTTTAACAGCCTTATTTTCAATTAATTTAAAAAGAAAAGAAACCAATTTTACCTTATTAAAATTACACATCAATACTTATACCTCATTGATTATTCCTAAACCTTTTTCCTAAAGTCGACCAAAATTTCCCTTCCACGATTTACCCAATTTCCTTACCACTAACAAAAAATATAAAAAGCAAATTATCCTTATGTACCCTTTGGATTCCCAACCTCCACCCACCCTTTTCCCGGTTCCAGTCCCCAACCAATATCCATCAGTCTTTATATTATTATTTTTTTAGCCTGGAGATCTCACATCCGAGGCCCTTATATCTCTCTCAGTTCCTTTCTGCCAGTCTCTTTGATAGTCCTTGATGTTAAACCCCAAGTCTCGGAGGGGCTCCGGCCCAACAGAGTCCATGTCGCTTCCAGCCAGTCCTCCATACTTAAAGGCAAAGCCTATGGGGTGCTCCAACTCTTGTTTCAAATTTCTTTCAAATCCAGATGTCCCCAAAGCTCCAGCTTTCACCAACAAATTTGTAATCCTCAGGTCTTCAGATCTCCTCCAAAAGGGATCTCTCCATTTTCCAGACTCCCATTCAGACCAGGCTTTCCACATCCACTTTTTATTATCCTTTTTTATCATCATGTCAGGCCTCATATTGTAACTCTCCTTTGACTCCTGCAAATCTCCTGCTCCTCCTTCATTTTCTTCAAAAGCAACATATTGCTCCATCGTATCTACACTTTCAGTTTCATTTATTTGTTCAGTTGAATGGGCTTCCTGTTTCAAGTCCTTATCAGGCTCAAAACTGTTGTTTACCGTCCAGTGTAGTAGTGATACCTTTGTAGACAAAGCATTGTACTCATCTTGCAAGTTTCCCAAGAGAACGAGTGCTCTGTCCAATTCTGCTTGGATTTTACATACTCCAGCCATTTTTGTGATGTAATGTCCCTTTTACCCCTCTAGGGGGATTTTAGTTCCTTGTTGTTCCTTTCAGCTCAAAACCAAAAGTCCAGTTATTTTGTATCAGCCCTCCTTATTTTCAACAAGTTATACCAAGTAAACCAGCAAAAACAGCAGAAACAATGTTCTCTTTTTCCAGCTGACAGCTAGCTGACTAGCAGCTCACTTGACAGCTGTCAAAATCTTCAATGCAACAGGCTTTCTCATAGGACGTTCCCGGGTCTCGGGGGGGGGGGTGAAATTTCAGCTCCCAAAATTCTTTTTATCCTCCAGTAAATCTTCTTATAGTATCAAAACCGTGAAGTCAGGATCTTTCATTAAAAAAAACAAAAAACAAATTCTCTCGACCTTAGCTGCCCAGTCCTTTGCTTTAGATTGTTTACAAAGGGGGGGGTGAACTTCCTTTTTAGCCCCTTCCCGCTCGTTCCAAATCCAAAATTACAAATTTTTAAAGTTCCAATCTCCGTATTACTCACGGGTTTATATTTTAGAGTCCAATCGGTCTTGGAAGAAGTTGGCGCTCTCTGTCAATGGCTTGCGGCTTCACTCCGTAGGCGAGGGAGTACTCTCAGCACCACGCCTCACCCTGCCTCCGTTCCGAAGCCTTTAAAAAGGCTCCGTCGCGGATTGGGGGGGCGCAAATGGTGCCCGCCGAGTCTCTGTGTTCACAGGCATCCGCGCCTGTGATTTTAAGGGTCCCCGCTTCGCCGCAGCGGCCAGACCCAGACGCTACGGAGCCGATTCCCTCCGGAGCTCGGAGGGAATCCGCCATTAAACAATGGCGCCAACCCGGAAGTCTGGACTCCAACTTCTCATTGTTTGGTGTGAGGGTGGGGAGAGGTTGTAGATGCTGAGAATATCTCAGACTGGGTGGAAGAGTTGCCTGAAGAATCTGTCCATTTTGAAAGAGGCATTGGTTAACCCTTTACTGAAGAAATCTGGCTTGGACTCACTGTTTTGGATGACCTTCACCTAGTGGCCAGTTAACCATTATTGAGTTGGTGTCGGAGTGGGTGGTAGCATTTCAACTCCAGGCAGTTTTCGATGAGACTGATGAATTGAATCTGTTCCAGTCTGATTTCTGGCCTGGTTTTGAGATGGAAATAGCCTCAGTTGCCCTGGTAGAAGACTTAAAACCAGGAGTTAGTTGGGGAAAGGGTGAAGACTTGTTAGATCTTCTAGGCATTGAAGAGTGAGTTGGAGGAATGGAGGATAAGAAATATGAAGGTGGGTAAAAGAAGGGGTAGCTAACAAAACGGGGCAAGAAAAAAGCAAACTGCATACCAATGTGATGGATTGCTTTTATTTTTCAGTTGAGCAGGCAGCCCCCCCGCCCCCTTCCCTTCCCTAGCCCCTTCATAGTACGCAGAGAGATATAAGCCTCCAGAAGGTTGCTGAGCACTTTCTAGCTGTTCATTTCACAGGAATAATATCATCAGAGCGTTATCTTTAGCACTGATACAGCAGGGAGATCTTTTCAGCATCTTGGCGAGGAACTTGAAGCAGCACTGAGAGACAGACTGTGCGAAAGGCGAGGTGGTGGGGGGCATCTATTGAGCAGACTGGGTTAAAGAGCTGTCAACAAGAAATGGGTTTTCAGAGGGGAATTTGGAAATACATTCATTTGTCAGAAACAAAAGACAGATTGCAGCCGGAATGAGAGAACGTTGAGTGTGGTGCAAACAGCTTTCCTGTCATGCTCAATAGTGGGCCAAGCTGGTCTTGAGACAGTGGCCCTATTTAGAGAACCCATGAGCACAACAGAATTCTATGCACATACTCCTGTGTTCATTCCGTAACAGTGCAAGGCAGACTACAAGAGCGCATAGAGAAACATTCCTGGTGGCTGCCCTACAGGTATAAATCCCCAGAGGCACATAAAGCTGAAACCTGGTATTCTTCTTTAATGTTGCAAGATTTTGCAAGACCTTCTGGTATTGTGTTTTTGGTAAGCACATGATTTAATCTGATTTTAATTTTTGATTAGAGATATGCCTGCAGAAAAGGGTGGGTGGAAGCTGAATTTCCTGCCTCTTCTGCCCGGCAGACCCTGTGCTCCCTGAAAAGGCTCCCCCAAGGAATGAGGACTCAGCTGAATGGGATGGGCTGTGGCTTGAAAGGAGAGGTGCAGGGAATCAGGTGGGGGCACCTTCTCTGAACAGTGAACCCTGCACCTCAGCACAGCCCACACCCATGCTCATCCTATTTGTCCATTGATGGATTCAATAGAAAACTAGTGGCTGTGGGAATCTTTCTCACTTCTCCCATACAAGATTCTGAAGCAATCAATTTCAAACACCTGCAACTGCTGAGAAATCCACATATGTCAATGAAAGCCTCTGAAATTTTCGTTGCTGTTCAAATAATGGATCTGCATTGGTGGGGACAGGCTCTTTGAAGAAAGGGAAGTGGGAAGCAGCTGGCAGACTGTGTGGCAAGATTCAGAGCAATGGCATCACTTAGCCTTTCCAACCATATGGACTTACCATATAATAATCAGACCAGTGCTGCATGCTTTGACACAGTAGCTCTCCAACGCCTGTAGCAGAGGCCTTTCTGCCAGTTACACTACCTGAGATCCTTTTAAGGGTTTGATCTTGGTGCAAATCATAATATTGATATGCAGACTGACATCTGATGGAAAAACTTGTAGCTCTTGCCAGTCACCCTTCTTTTGACTGTTGTCAGTGAGACTCATGGAGTTTCTTGGATTTCTACTGTTGGATTTGAATGTGGATCAAAATGCTACATATATTGAAACTTTGACAGGGACACCCATGCACACTGGGGACACGCTTTCCATTTTGACCTCACTGCAGATTTTCTCTGTCCATTATTTGCATTTTGCTTAACATACGAAAGTGCTGGGTTCACAAATCAGTATTACCTTGGTTACATTTCAGGCCTTGACACAATAATGTGATTATAAAGATAATGTCTCCCTTGGAGATTTCTCATTAGAACTAACTTGGCATACTTACTTCCAAGTAAACCAGGTGTTCAGCTGTCTCTCTAAGACACAGGAGTTAGCATGTTAAATTTTTACATCACTTTTGTTGTTGTTGATCATATCCATAGCACAACTGATGCATAAAAGCTATATTGCTCACCCTCACATCTCTATAATGCAGGACAGTAATATTAGATCGAGAATTCAGACTGAGAGAGAATAACATGTCTGTAACAGCAAGTTTTTGAGCCATGTTGCCCAAACCCAAGCAAAACCATTTAGACAGCAAACATTCCCAGTGCTAATGGATTTGTTAGGGATTGTGCCGTGCATGCTACACTATACTTTCACTCATGAAGCCAAGCAGAGGAATAAATCATTACAGTCATCCTACTTTTGTAAAAGGTAACGTGAATCATCCATTAAGAGTGGGGAGTAGAACTCAGGATTACAATGTTGCTACTAATGGGCTTTAATAATTCAGGAGATTATTCTATAGTTCATCTATTGCTTTGCACTTTGAGATATATATAATCAGTCCCTCCATAAATCAAATAGTAAAATGAACAATGCTAAAATAATAAAATACACAACTCAGAATAAGTCAAGGAAGTTGAAAACAACAGATTGCTATATAACCATCAATTTACAATATGTGAGTAAATAAATAATTTTTAACCTGGTGCTGGAATGATAACAATGTAAGCACCAGTAATATTTGGGAGGGCATTCTACAGTCAGGGTGCCACCACAGAGAAGACTCTAGCCTGGTGGATCATGGAGAAGAACCTCCTCATTCTAGAATAGTCTAGTCTTAAAAGGACAGGTTGCTCCTTTTAAGTATTTTGGGCTGTTTAGGACTTTAAACGTAAGCACCAACATCTTAAATTCACCTTAGAAGCAAATAGACAAACAGTGTGATTCCTTTAGAGTCAGTGTAATGTTAACAACAGCAAAAGAAACAGTGTGATATGATTCCATCAGCCTGTACTGGGTTAAAATTCTGTATTCTGCCACAATAGCTCTGTGTTGTCTTCAGGGACAGCTCCACACACTGCTCATTATAGTAGTCCAAATGGAAGGTAACCAGACCATGGGCCACTGTGGTCATACTATCTTTGCCCAGGAACAATAATTACTGGTGAAAAAGCCAAAGTTGAAAAAGGCACTCCATGCCACTGAGGCCACCTGAGCCCCTAGTGACCACTGGATTGGAGAGTACCCTCATATTATGAACCACATCTGGAACAGGCTATGCAACTAGTTCCCGGGCATGACATCCACAGTGCCTTTATCTTGTCAGGATTTAACTTCAGTTTATTAGCCTTCATTTCACTACCCTATCCAAACACCTGTCCATCACTAGCATAGCCTCAGCCAATGTAGAGAGAAGCATACAGATGATGTCACTCAGGTTGCATGTACCTAGATTCCACCTAGTAGGAGCAAGCAGCCATTTCCCCCAAAGTATCAAATGAAAATGGTGTCACCATCATTGGAAAATGGCAGCTGAACAGTGTGGGTGAAATATGTGTATAGGCCAATTCACATCAAAGTATTTTATGCCTCTATGTGAACTAGCAGCACTCAAAGGTAGAATTGTCTGAAGATAGTCACGTGATGAAGGTCTCCTGCCACTCTCTTGTGATTTCACCCTCAACCCAGGCCTACCGTATTTTTCGTCCCATAGGACGCTCTGTCCCATAGGACGCACCTACTTTTTTGGGGGGGAAATAAAGGAAAAATTTTTTTCCTTTATTTCCCCCCCAAAACCAGGTCGGGGAACAGTGGGATGGCGGCGCTGCGCCTCCCCGCTGTCCCCCGAGCTTGTGGGGCTGGCCGATGTCTGCCTGGCGCGAGGGGCGCTCTGCTTCAGGGCACCCCACACGCCGGGCGGCAGGCTGCGGACACCTGCGCGAAGCACGGGGCGTCCTCTGGAGGGCGCTCTGTGCTGCAGGCTGCCGCCCGCAAACCTTGCGCGCCCGGGGGGAGTTCCCCCCGTGCGCAAGGCTTGCCGACACCTGCGCGAAGCACAGGGCATCCTCCGAAGGGCGCCCCATGCTCCGCGCTGCAGGCTGCCGCCTGCAAGCTGTGCGCGCCAGGGGGGAGTTCCCCCAGGCGTGCAAGGCTTGCCGACACCTGCGCGAAGCACGGGGCGTCCTCCGAAGGGCGCCCCATGCTCCGCGCTGCAGGCTGCCGCCCGCAAGCTGGGCGCGCCAGGGGGGAGTTCCCCCGGGCGCGCAAGGCTTGCCGACACCTGCGCGAAGCAAAGGGCGCCCCGTGTTCCGCGCTGCCGGCTGCCGCCCGCAAGCCGTGCGCGCCAGGGGGGAGTTCCCCCGGGCGCGCAAGGCTTGCCGACACCTGCGCGAAGCATGGGGCGTCCTCCGGAGGGCGCCCCGTGCTCCGCGCTGCAGGCTGCCGTCCGCAAGCCTTGCGCACCCTGGGGGATCTCCCCCCGGGCGCGCAAGGCTTGCAGACACCTGCGTGAAGCAAGGTGCATCCTCCGGAGGGCGCCCCGTGCTCCGCGCTGCAGGCTGCCGCCTGCAAGCCTTGCACACCCGGGGGAACACCCCCTGGGCGTGCAAGGCTTGCAGATAGCTTCCTGGAGCCTGGAGAGCAAGAGGTGTCGGTGCGCACCGACGCCTTTCGCTCTCCAGGCTTCAGCGAAGGCCTGCATTCGCCCCATAGGACGCACACACATTTCCCCTTCATTTTTGGAGGGGGAAAAGTGCGTCTTATAGGGCAAAAAATACGGTACATTGGATCACTGTGAACCATGGTTAAAGGGCCTTCTGAACTCCAGAAACAAAGCCACGGTTCACGAAGGTCACACTTATCTCCCAACCCAGGGGTGAGAGAGGTATAGTGGGAAGGAACCTCAGGGGTAATTTCTGATCAGAAAATTGTCATTGGCATTGTATCTTCCCCAGGGAAGAGGGCTAGTTTGCATGTTATCGGACAACAGAGAAGCCACTCAGTTGCTATCATGTTTTAAGCCATTCACGTGCATTAGATTGCTGTCACAGACCTGACCTTTCAGACGTTTGTGGTGGTGTTCAGTCCATGTGCAGCTGCATAGGACTACCTTACTGCTTGTTAAGAATCAGACTGTGGCAAGTTTTAAGCAGTGTCTGTGACAGCTGCCACATGTAAACAAATCCTCTGTCCCCTCTTCTCTTGTTTCATTTTCCTTAAAATTATGAGCTGGTTGGCAAGGAATTGTGTCCACCCCTATCATTCTACAGTGCCTGGGATATTTTTGTTGTAAATAGCAATTTATTACGATGCTCATTTTTAAAATTTGGCACATTACTTACTATGTTTTTTTTTACATTTTGCTGGTGTTTCGAAATTAAAAAATAAACCGGAACATCCCAAGAACAACATCCAGGCAGCATTGACAACAATTCTCATCTTTCTGCAGAAACCAAAACGTTGCTGCTTCCCTGAGTTATAATGTTTAAAAACACCTGTGAAGTGCAATGAGAAATAAATTAGCATTTAAATATAGCAGTACACTTCCCAGGCCTCTATTGCTGGCGACTGCCGCAATAAAGCAAAGCATAAAGCCACTCAAATCAAGCTGCAAAACAAATTGAATTCCAAATTAGCAGCCTTACAAAAATAAACAGAGGTAAATATTGGAGCATTTCAGACGTAACTGCAGACATTGTTGACATGGGGACAAGCAAGCAATTTGAAAAGTGTTCAGGAGTTTGAAGCATCTCAAATTCCCATGAAGGCAGGAGTTAGCTCCCCTCCATTTGAATAGAATCTTTATGCGTTTGGTTATGACTTGCTTGAAATTCTGCTCATTAATGGGTCTCTATTTAAAAACTAAATTCCCTGATATAAGTCCATGGTGAGGAATAATCAAAATACAATCACATGTGATGCCTTTTTTTCGTATTAATCGGAGGCCTGTTTGCAATCCTTTGCTAGTGTTTTTCTCAAAGGCAATAAATGAAAGAAATATGTCTTTTTAAATTTTATAAAACTCAGAGAAATGGTTTTAAACAGCTTTTCTTCACCTCCTATAATTATTTATTTTCAAACAGTCCTTCAGGGTAATGTTCCGTTTTCTTATTTCACACTCCTTTTTCTCATAAATGAACCATCACTTCAATAAATCATTATGAAAACAGAGACTAACACAAACCCTGAAAGGTTGAAAGATTTATGTAACACATTTATGTTTTCCATTTTCTCATTCTGGTACTCTGCTGCTAAAGCTAAGCTAATAAAAGCTGCTATTAATATTTCTTGTTGCCTAGCAACTGCAGAGAGGGAGTAATAGCTATAGCTAGAAAAATAGATGACCGATAAGGAAAAATTCAATTCTTTTATTATCTCAAGGGAAAATGGGCTTTTACTGGAACATTATGATGTACGAGTGCGAAGTTGAATACAAAGGATTTTCCAGGTTGTTTTTCTGTTTTTAATGAACATTATTTTACCTTTGCTAACTCTCTTAAGTTTCTTCCTCCCCTCCTTTATGAGATTTAATTGAACAGCCCCCACTCATGTTCTCATTGTAATGAATGTGGCATATTCATTTGGAACCTCTTTTTAAAAATAAAAATCCTAGGGGTGTACAATGACTTGTTCATAACATTTTTCTCCAGGCTGATATTTGCAAGATGACATTCAATTGCTTTTAAGGCCTTTAAAAATATATATCCTTATTCTCAACCACAACTATACATGGCTGAAAGAAGCTACTTCTAAATTCTTTGCTGTGCATTCAAGCTGTGTGTGTTTGTGTCCTTTCAGAGAGTTCTGACTTCGTAAACTACAAGGTAGGCTTTTGTCAACATTATTTGGGGCCTGTTTTTAGAGTGTCCCTATGTCCCTGCTCCTGCCCACCTAGCAGTTCGAAAGCACGTCAAACTGCAAGTAGATAAATAGGTACCGCTCCAGCGGGAAGGTAAACGGCGTTTCCGTGTGCTGCTCTGGTTGGCCAGAAGTGGCTTTGTCATGCTGGCTGCTCCCTCGGCCTGTAAAGTGAGATGAGCGCCGCAACCCCAGAGTCGGTCACGACTGGACCTAATGGTCAAGGGTCCCTTTACCTTTACCTTATGTAATGAGTATGAGCCAGGGCTGTTTGAAAAATACAGGTACTGTATAGTGTTATTACTTATGGGATCAATATGGATGCAGACTTTTGATCCTCACAGAATTCTTCCATAAGTAAATCTGCACTCACAAAAAACCCCCACAAAAAAACAGCAACACACCAACTGGTTTGAATTTACATTCCTTGGAAGTTGGCAAGGAACAACAAAATTGTGCTACGCAAAACCATGCCGAACATCATAGAATTTTACCCTTTTCCTTCATTAATGATGACTGTCCAGCATGTGTGTTGAGATGAGACCTAGCAGCTTGTCTTGTCGCAAGGGCGCAAGAGGAAGAAATTATTTTGCATTTTAAGAAGAAGAAAAAAGAATAACTTGTTGCATCTGTTTTGATTGCATCAGAACCAAACAAGCTCGGCTTGGACACTCCCCTTATGATGAGAATTGCCCTGGAATCCTTAAATTTTCCCTTAGAAATCTCATGTGATAGAGAGCAGTTTTAAAAACTGGAATAATAAAAATAAAATTATTACGTTTCTCAGCAAGGTGGAAAGCTCTCTGACAAAAATGTTCACTGTTGCCTGTCTAGTTATTGGAAGATATGCAATAGACTCCCCTGGCATTAAGAAAATAACAGTATTCAACTATTCTCTCTATATCAGAACCTCTCTGCAATATCCTGTAACCTTGACTAACACAAGCAATTTTGGCTTTAGGTTTTAAATGCATCATGTGGGCAGCTTCCTAGCACAAAAAAAGAGCCTCATTTTTGAAATACTAAAGCCAGCACACATAAACGTTCACATTTAATATATTACCAGGAACCGATGGGACATGATACTAGAATCTTTAGCTCACTTCTGTTATTACCTGGTTCTTCAAAGCTTTCTCAGCGAGCTCTGCCTGGTGGTAGCGAATGCCGATTGGTGACAGAAGATGCTCTATAGGCCTCACTCTTAAGACCAGAATGCTGCCTAGGAATGCCCTTTGCTGTTGAGATTCATTGCTGTTGGGATTGTCCTGCTCTGGGTGGGTAGGACTTGAACCAATGACTTCAAGTTACAAGAAAGGAGATTCTGATTAAATCTCAGGAAGAAATTTCTGACAGTAAGAGTTGTTCAACAGTGGAATGGACTTCCTTGGGCGGTGGTGGATTCTGATTCACTGGAGGTTTGTAAACAGAGGTTGGGTGGTCACCTGTCTTTGATGCTTTAGTTGAGATTCCTGCATCGCAGGGGTTTGGATTAGATGACCCCTCTCCCCTCCAAGGAAGGAGAGTGAAAATTTACACCGTGAAGAAGGGGATCTGCTGCTCTTGTGGATCCTGCCACCTGAGGTGATCACCTCACCTTCCACATGGTTGTATCCAATGTTAATTGCTCCCCCATGCACCCCTAAAACTGTTCTAGGGTCCCCCCAACCCTCTGGAGCAGATTTGGAGAAGGTGTGGGGCATGCTAAGAGTGAGAAGGAGAAATCATTACACCCATGGGATGTGTTAGTTGAATACTATCCTCTGTATTGGAAGGGTCCAATTTAAACTTGTTCATAAGTAACCTGGAGTTAGAGGTGAGCAGTGAGGTAGCTGGACAGCTTTCTCACTGAGTTCAGTGAGACGTACTCCTTAGTACATGTCTATGCCATACACTTTGAATCATTCAGCAATGGGCTGCACTGTGAACTCTGAATTGATTTAAAGTAACAGCAGGTAGCATACTGACCAGATCACGCTTCCCTTGTAGGACAAATGACAGCCAAAAAACAAAGGGAAGATCTCATTAATACTGGCAGCTAAAACAGCTTTGACTATTCATTATGATGTCCTTGGAGAGAGCACCAGTGCTGAAATGGGAGCAGAGAATAGATTGGCAGTAGAAACAAGCCTAACAATGCAATTAACCCTCCCAGGTCTTACCTTGGCTGGAGGATGGGGATCTGGGTGCTCTGCCTACATAACAATTCTACCCTTCTATTTTGGTGTCCTGCAGCCCCCATTTGAGAACAATTGAGGTAGAAAAATAGAGCCTATATCTACACTCTTATATTTGGATCCACTGAGAATCTGACTCAGCTTGATAAAACTTTTGGTACAAGATAAACATTTCTCTGTAATTGTTCTGTACTGTTTGGTTCTGTAACCACACTTAATCAAGAGGCAACTGTGGGATATATGCCTAGTGCTTTGCTGAATTTTACCACTCGAACGTTAATTGATGAGAAAAAGCAGGCTCCCGAGAGGTGTGAAAAATCCATTGGAAAGAACCTATCTTAGCAGTCTCATGCATTCCCCAGGATGCTGCAGTTAAAGCTGCTTTCATCTACACTGCATGAGCCCAGCCAATCATCATCATCATTATTTATTAAATTTGTATGCTGCCCTATACCTACAGGTCTCAGGGCAGTTCACAGGATAAAATCACGATATAAAAATACAGAATACATAATCAAAATAAAAACAAGAACAACCCAAAACACACACACACACACACACACACACACACACACACACATTTTAAAAGGGCATTGAATGTCAATCAACCAAAGGCCTGGTTAAAGAGGAACATTTTTTCCTGGTGCCTAAAGGAGTATAATGAAAGTGTCAGGCGAATCAGAGAGCACATAATGAATATAAGACTATTATGTGCCACATACCACTAGAATTAGGCTACCTGATGATATCCCTGAGGGCAAACAATGCTATCAGATTGCCCTCACCCTGGATGGAGAGGGAAGAGGGATGGCATCTGAATGATAACACAACCAGGCCGGGTGCTCTCTGTTTGGCAGTTTAATTGCTTTTAATTTCCCATCACATACCTGTGAGACTACTTGCAGCACCCACCCCTCTGGGAACATCAATCTGAGCCAATATTTTTACCTGAGACAAGTGACAAAATGTCCCTGCGCCCCGACTCAGTGTCTGAAGAAGACTTGGCAGGTCAGGCAAAATGGCCCATATTGCTCTAACTTCCACAGTGCTGTTTTCTGACACACACACACCCAGGATGTGTTTCACCTTATGCCTAAATGTAGGACCAGCCCTGCATTTATGCCCTTTCAAAAAGGGGTGTTAAAATGACTGGCAGGGGGATTTTCTTATTTTTTGTATTTGCAGGATGTTTGTGAAAGTGTTCGTGGAAAGCTATATGCTGCTTCATCTGTTCTAGCACAATGAGGATGGTGAAGATCAAGATGAGCATTCTTCATAAGCTGCCCTCTGTCTCTCTTTCATGGACTTGCACATTTGTAATGCAAAGGGGTGCCATATGTCTGGCAAATTAACGTCTTCAGTTCAGCAGTGTTGATGGATGCCAACTAAGGATTGCCTCCCTTTCAATCTCCCATCATACATGAATCACACTAAGGCACTAATAATTCCTCTTGCTCTTCTTCCTCATTTTTCCTTGCCTGTCACTTTTCTTCTGGTCTTCTGAACTAAAAGCTGGGCTTCCACATATGGTTTGATCAGAGTAAACAAATCAACTGCAGAGTGCTGTGAATGTAGATATTGTTGCCTGGTGCCTCATCTACCAAACACATGTCAAGTGGAACAATAATTCTCCTTTGCATTGTGCTTGGTGTTTCCTGCCATTAGACATTTGCAAAACAATTTGGTGTTGTTGGGTTTCTCTCCCCCCCCCCCCAGCAGTTTAAAATATTACTGATTATAAATGCAAAACATCTTTGGAGCAATAATCAGAGCCGTAAATAAGCTGTTTGTCTAACACCAATGAGGAGGTTCATTGGGAACAGCAGCATGTATGTATTAGTAGCGTAATTAAAATATCAATTACGCTGTGTTGACAGTTTGCCAAATAGCTGGCTTTTGTGCACAGTAAACTTAATCACTCCTAAATCTGCTCAGAAGTCACGATGCAATCCTGGGAAGCTGAACTGGTACAAGATAATAATAGCATTTGTTAAGGCACATTTCCAGTATAACTCTCTGTAATGGCTCTGCTCTCCCAAGTGCTCCTTGGATATCGTGTTCTGAAAATTATTTTTTAATGTACGCTTTGTACTGCTGAAAAATGCCACTTAATCTTGGCAAAAGGAGCCTGAAGATTTATTTTCGTCATCCATTTTTTTTGTCTTCTACATCAGGCTGATAATAACAATCCTAGTTGATGTGTGCAGTGTTTATGTCATGTTTTAAATTTGGGTTTTCATAAAAGGATGTAATATAAATAAAAGTGGAAATAAATTACAAGTGCTGTAGCAAATATAACTACTAAAGCAGGGGAAAGTCAACATGGTGGAGCTTTAGAAGAACAGCAAAAAGTGGATGGTGAATCTGTCCAGTGCAGTATGTTTGTGGCATATAGAAGCCATCTGGGTTGGTGTTTTTTTTTTTTTTTTAATGTTAAAATACTTGTGCACCTATGTATATCAGGAATTGCCAACCTTTTGCAAATCAGTTATCTCACTGTTTTGTGTCATGTAGCTGAAATGCCCCTTGGAAGAATGGGGGGGTGTTTATTCAATGAGTGTATAGTCTGTGTACGCTGATAATTGAGTGGTACATCCATAACAGTTATTCAGATGCAGTGTTCAATGAAGGCACAATTTGTGTATGCAACAGCTGAGCTGTACAAATTAACACGTGTACACCCTTTCACTTTAATAGAGACAGCTTGTACTGTTGTTCAGTGTAACAACATGCCTTGGGGTACAAACAATTAGAGATGGAAAGTTCAGAATAAATTTGGAGAGGCAGCAGAGACTGTCACTACCCAGTGACCCAAGAGTTTCCCTAGAAGCTCTTTTTAAGGTTCCAAAGTATGCTGCTTTGGATGATGTTGTTTATTGCACGTTCTGGACTGAGTTGCACTTCCGACAAGGGACAAGTTTATAGCTTAGGAGTGCTTCTGGAGCCTGTGCCATGGAAACACAAGTGTCAGCAGTAACCATGCTTTTAGTCAGCTTTATCTGGGTTGTTTACTGGTTGTCTCCAGGCTCAATGACTGCAATGTGTTCCACCTATGGCAGCCTCTAAAGACAGTCTGGAAACTTCAATTCGGACAGAATACAGCGGCAAGGATACTTGTAGGAGCTGGGTCTTCTGATCCTATTGTACCTATTCTATGCAAGCTACATTGGCTGTCCATTTTTTTCGGGACCTACTTCAGGGTGCTGGTATACCTAAATTGCTTGGAACCAACTTATCTAAACAATTGCCTGCAGGTGATCTCTCCAATTGGCTACTGAACTCCCACTCTCTGCTCCTTCAGCAAAAGTTGTTAGGCTGTCAACAACCAGGGCTGAAACTAATGACCACGTGAGGACCCAATTTTTGAGTAGATGGAAGATCACTGGGAGCAAAATGTAGGAGTGGCTCCTACATATTTTTAACATGTTTTAGGGTACTCCCAGTTAGAAAAGGCAGCAAATGTGGGTGCTTATCTGAGCAACCTCGACGGCATTGGCTACGTTGTTGGCAGTTTTCCAATTCTTGTATCCGTGAGTCTTGAATAAAAGAATCCCAGTTAATATTATGTACTGAATAATGTTTGCCCACCATTCAGAGGGTGACCTTTGGGGGTTCCAAGGGCAGTAGTAGGGTGGGGGGGGGGAGAACTCGAGGGAAGTCCTATAACACAAGCAGAGTTTTGTTCCATGTTTTCTGGATCCAGACCAGAAAGAATATTTCAAATATTGGAATACACTTCATAAAGAGTATGTGATCTTTGAATAAAGAGAAGGACTATATTTTAGATTCCCCCCCCCCGCAAGCATGCTGCAGTTGGTATTTAATTGTTTCAACTGAAGATTATTTATGCCTTTACTTGACATTGCCAACTCTTAGCACCTCTTCAACTTGGATCTAGCAATAAATAATACGTAATTGTAGTTTTTCAGCTCAAAAGCTGTGCTTCAACAGCTCCTAGACTTGTTTTAATGGAAATTTATGCAGAAATAACATTGCATTTTGAAAACATTTTGCATAAATAAGGCAACTATTAAAAAGTGAAAAATTTCATTCGTTTAGGTATAGTGCCTGATGGAAAAGCAGACAGAGTGCCATGCCTTTGAATGGCTGCTAAGATGCACTTTGGGCAAAAGAGCTCAAAGGAATGGAAATTTCCTTGTCTTTGTTTCAGATATAGAGGTTATGATGACTACACAGAGATGTAGGTGTAGGTGCACTGAAGAAGCCTTTTTTATTTAAATGTGATCCATTTTAGAGGCAAATAACAGATAGTGCTCACAATAAAAAATAATAGGCTGCAAAATGCTTCTTTATGTAATGAGTACTTCAAAGGACTCTGTGAGCACCTGTGAATGTGCTCTAGGTGTTCTGAAGAGATGGTTCTAATGGGAAGCAAAGGAACAGGGGGGGAAGCGAGTCTCCTGCCCCCTATTATTTGTTTTGTATTTATCATAGTGAGGACATTGGCAGGGGAAAATAAGCATTGCACCAATGGAAAACAGAATAGCATCAGGATTCCAGTTTCTTTTCAGGGGAAATACATCTTCAAATTTTTATAAATTTCACAGCAAAAAAAAGTCATTGTTTTCCTGATTGGCTTCCTGGCTATCCAACTTGCATGCACCCCGGGATGGTTAAACTCTGCACCGCTATAATTTAGCTCATGTTGTGATTGCAGTTATATTAAAAAAAAACTGGTATCATTTTGTATTTATAAATAAAAGAATAATAGTTCATATTTTACATGTACACAAGAAAACTTTCTAATTTATTTATTTTTAAAATCTCCTCCGGACCTTCCTGTCTTGACTAGTAAGAGACGGCACCCCCCAAAATTTTTTTGGGATGATTGATTCTTAGAGAAAAATTGAAAGTGAGATAGAGAAGAGGTGGCAGCGGGGAGAGAAAATGTTCCACATGCAACACGTACAGGCAGCCAATCAGTAATGAAATGCATCCAAATGTTGTTCCCTGGCCCTGCTGCTTATAAAGGTTAATGCAGTGCCATATTTTGTGGCTCAGCTCTACAGAATCCCATTACTAACCTTCCTTTTACACCTTGGACATTGTTTGGCTTGTCACTGAGAAGGGAGGAATTGTATTGCTGCAATTCTTCAACATCCATAAAAATTGCCAGTGTCATACTTCTCACTTATCTCTCAGTGCAGTGGGCATTTCTCATTATAGATGGAGACTGGCCTGCAACCTGCTCCAGCCAGCTGTTATACACCTTTGGTGTCATTAGAGATAAACAGCTCTCGCCAACATCCCTTCCTTGTGTTCGCAGGTGCTGCATGTGAGCCAGAACTTTGTGGAGGCTGTCGAGGGGCTAGCGTATGGTTGAATCCTTTTGCCCCCACATTTGTGCGCTGTGCCTTGCACTCTTGGATTTAACTCTGAGATAAAGCCTGCTTCTTTTTCTCTTTTCTTTTACTGATGAATTTCTATGCTAACTGCGAAAGATTCCCCCCCCCCCGCTATCAGCTTCATATCATATATTGGCTGAGATGACTGATTTGATGAATTAAAGATTTCAGTGTAAGAAATAAAGAACTATGAATTCAAAAGTCAGAAGGGAAACCAAAACGGCAAGTGAGATCTATGTACAGTCATACCTCGGGTTAAATATGCTTCAGGTTGAGCGTTTTCAGGTTACGCTCCACAGCGACCCGGAAGTAACGAAATGCGTTACTTCTGGGTTTCGCCACTCGCGCATGTGCAGACACTCAAAATGACATCACACGCATGCGCGGAAGCTGCAAATCGCAACCCGCAGGCGCGAGTTGTGTTCGCTTCCGGATGCAAACGGGGCTCCGGAACGGATCCCATTCGCATCCAGAGGTACCACTGTAGTCTATCCTCTGGTAACCACTAGGTTAGATTACTGCAATGTGTTATACATGGGGCTGCCTCTGAAGACAGTTCATATGCTGCAGCTGGTTCAGAATTCAGCATCTAGGTTGGTCACTGGGCCAAGGCTATTTGAGCATGTAACACCAATCCTGGCCTGACTGCACTGGCTGCCAATTACTTTCTGGGTTCATTTCAAAGTGCTGGTTTTGACCTATACAGCATTAAAAGGCTCAGGACCGCAATACCTCAAGGACCACTTTTCCCCAGACCCTGCAATCATAATCTGAGACCCTTCGTGTGCCTCCTCCATGAGGGGAAATCTAGAAATATTGTTTCCAGTTCTGGTTGCCACCTCAAAAAGCATATTGTAGGGCTGGAGAAATCTCAGAAAACTCCCCTGTGAGGAAAGGTTGGGGCTTTTTTTGTTATAAAACAGGTGAGACAAGGGGGAACATGATAGAGATGTATAGAATTGTGCAAGATATGGAGAAAATGGATAGGAATATATTTTTATCCCTCGTATGTAATACTGGAACCCAGAGTCATCCAATGCTGCTGAATTTTGGAAGATTCAGGACAGAGAATTTAAATTTAAATTGGTTTAAATTTAAACCATGGTATTTGCTCCTATAAGATGTAGGATGGCTTTAGAAGGGGTTTAGACAAATACATGCTTGTTTGTTTTCCATAGGCAGATATCTAGCTGGCCAAAATGAGAATAGAATGGTGGACCAGATAGGCCTTTGGATTTGACTGAGCAGGCCTCTAATCTGTAGGCCCACAATAGTTTCTACTCCATCAATTGAAGCTTGATTTAAATTCACTTAGTTATGCATGGGCAAGTTCTGTAGCATCTATGAAAAAACACTATGAGAAAACTCACATGGCCCCAAAAAGCCATCCACATTTTACATGCAAGTTTTCTTCCTCTGTGATAGAAAACAGATGTGATTGTGCCTTTACAAATCAGAAGATAAGTTCAGATCCCGTTAAAGGTTTAGACTTCATTGTCTATAATGGTTGATAGGAGCTGGAATCTTCTTGAGTGACAGTTTTCCTCATTCACTTTTGTTTTGCTTTTCCAGTGAAGTAGAAAAGTCACACAGAGTACAATGAATTTAGTTCACTCAGTTAGCAAGAGCTCAGCTCTGCTGCTTTATCCCGAACCATTCAAATCTAGGTTTGCTGCTGCTCAGTAACCGCTACATTTTCATGTTGATTTTGCTTGTCATCTATGAATGATTGAATTTTTTCCTAGTTATTGCAGCTAGGCTTCAGCTCTTGTCATGCTCAGAAGGCATCTGGGGAATGATTTTGCTCTCTGCAGGGGGTGTGCATATCAAGACAGCAGAAGGCTAATTCCAAAATCCAGGAGGCAGATCACTTTGTGACCTACATTTTAATTAGGATGTGGGATCTTCATATTGTTCATGGGTCAAGTGCTTACTAGAGAGAGATGGTCAGAGCCGTTGTGGGAGGGCAATGTCTTTTAATACTTATTCAACTTCATGACTCTGTAAATAATGTTCTGAATGGGCATCTAATAAAAAAGAACTAATCTAGATGGTATAGGAGTGTTCCTTTCACAATTTATATTAATTATGTAATGCAATACACTTTGTTAAGAACCCAGGAAACTTTAACTGTATATACATTGGTTATTAGATAGCCACATATGTATGCTGTGTATGTAGTCTAGTCTTTTCCAGGGAATTCTGTGTGGAGGAAATAATTTAAAATCTTTGTGTGCTTCCTCCACAAGAGGTCTAGAGGGCAGAAACAGAAGAGGGGGCCTTTTTGGGGTGGCTCCCCACTTGTAGAATGCTCCCTCTAGGGAAGCTCACCTGGCTCCTAACATATCTTTAGGTGCCAGGCAAAAACATTCATCTTCTCCAAGGCTTTTAGTTGATTAAACCATCTATGGCCTTTTAAACTGGGGGAGGGGTATTGTTTTTGTTTGTTATTATGGTATGTATTTTATGTTTTTATATTGTAAACCACCCTGTCATCTTTGGATGAAGGATGTTATAGAAAATGAATGAATGAATGAACGAATGAATGAATGAATGAATAAGACAAAAAACTTGAAACCTTATAAGGCAGCACTGAATATTCTTCTGCTTCAATTTTTGAACAGAAATGAGTTAGGAGCAGGTGCTTTCCCAAAATGCTTTTTTGAGAATATTCAGCATTTTCAATCCTGTTTAGCACCACAGCTTTGCTGCTTCTGTGACACTTTTTTCCTAGCTAGAACTTCTTTCTCCTTCCAGGTTGCTAACATGGGTGTGAACTGCCCTGAGATCTGCGGGTATAGGGTGGTATATAAATTCAATCAATCAATCAATCAATCAATCAATAAAAGGTGATCACAGAATATGTAATGGCCATGATGGCATCACAGTTCTATGTAGCAAATCAGAATTGGTTATGTCCTGTCATTACTGAAGGAAAATAAAGTCAGTGAAAGTAGTTCTTCTTGCATTAGCCACATGGGTTGTCTTAGCAAGAAAAAAGATTAATATTGTTAATAATAATTACTCTCCCTTCACCCTAAGTTTCCAGGGTGGGAGTTTTACAACACAATATTAAAACAGTTCAAAATGAAGTAGGGAATACAATAAGAGCATGACGGGATGTAGCCAAGCAGATATGGCTGTTTGCTAATACCAGGAAAAGCAAAGTAAGTCCAGTCAAGAACAATGCTTCCTGAATGAGGAAATTTCTTTAAGGCAAATAATTGAAAGTGTGGAGCAGGAGGGGAGCTTCTAATTTCTGCTGAAACTGTGAGCATTTTCATTATAGCCTAAAGCTTGCTACACATTAGATTTATTATTGATTGATTGATTGATTGATTGATTGATTGACTGATGGATTGAATTTATATACTGCCCTATACCTGGAGGTCTCAGGGCGGTTTATGAAGTTCTCACACTAGAGGTAGAGGCCCTTTGTGCAGATCTTCCATAGTAGGCAATACCACAGAAGAATAAAGTAGCCCTCAAAGCTGACTGTAGTGTGGTACACTTTTCTAATAAGATGGCGTTCTCAATTGGATGTTGAAGTGAGATGGCAACCTGCAGAGGCAAGGTTCTCAAACTTTATTACAACATTGAGCTTCCCCAAATCTGGAAATAAAAGGTCTGGGCCTTTGTGTAAGCAAGACACAATAGATGTTAATTGGTGGATGGGCCCAGAGCTTGGGGATTCACTGGAAAAGGGAACAGAACCATCTGTGGGCCCATGGTGTGTTTTTAAGGTTGCCTTGATAGCGATTCCTGGAAAGCAACAAACCTCCATTCAACAAAAGGAGTTACTCTAGTAGTCCACAGCTCTATAAAATGGAAGATGCATGCATCTTACACTGATTTGAAGTATATGTGAGAAAGTGGTCTTCTAACAAACCAATATGTGCACGAAGTCAGGATTGTGTATATAATGTTGTGTATATATACACAACCCCACAATATATATTATTGTTTATATATTGCTCATGTTTAAGAATGAGCTCATTATTTCTTTGCTATCTATGTATGTCTGAATAGGAAGTGTGTCTTGAGAGTACTGTGTCTAGACTCTGATTTTTTATTTTGATTTAAGGCTGCAATTCTTTGTTCAGATATTCCTTGTACAGAAACAACACCAAAAATCAGTATTCCTCTGTCCTGTATGCCAGAATGTCTGGGTGATTATCCTGGTATAGCCAAGAATTACTAAAAAGTTGGCTACCATCCTACAAGTCCAATGGAGTTGTTCACAATCTTTCCATGACAACAACTGGGCATGAGTGAGTTGTGTGAGTGCAGAAAAATATTTCAAAATAAACTACTGTTGATAACAACAAAGATTCTTGCTGCAATAGACTAATATGACTACCCCTCTGAATGTAGTTGATAACTGAATTTGATAATGAACAGGTGCAAAGACTGTTTTATACTGTGATCTACTGTTTACTGAAATACTGTATTTTGGGGGTTGTCAGCTTATATTGTTGTGATGCCTACTAGAAACCATAAACCTTGACTGAGAGCCAAGAAGAGAAGCCATAAAACATGCCAGGAGGTATCATTAAATCAGCACCCTATGGATTGAGTTCGTTGCTTATTAACTTGAGGTGGAGAAGGACAAAGGTCTCTGGATTTGCATTAACCTCAAGAGACTGACAAAAGCATTAAAGAGGAAACATTAGTACTTACCTAAATACTGAAGTGACAGGAGAAAATTCTTCATCATTTTAGATTCATTGGCAGCATTTTGGCAGATTCTACTAAGCTCAGAAGATGCCAAGATTTGTATTTTCACTGCAGTGTTTGGCAGATAGTGAGTTTGAAAATTGCTGCTGGCATGTGTTTAGCTCCAGAAAAAAATTCACAGCACACTGTCCTTGGTGCTGGAACAGCTAGCATATCTAAGAGGCATACATTGTTGTAGTCTCTCTCAATCAGCACCTTTGTTAAGTACTCTTATTTGGAGCAATGCGTCAAATAACTTATTAATCACTTGCGACTTTAACATATCATAGTGTCTACATTACCTTTTCTTGATTCCAGAAGATGGATAAACATTGTCACATTCAGTCCACTTTCACATTCTATGAGTTATGTTTAATTGTTGATGTGCTTAGAACTCATTATGTGTCTTGAACAGTTTGCTGTTGAGGGCGCCATCTCAATCAGCCAAGATTTCAGACCATGAAAGAAATGTAAGCAACTTGAGGCAACACTGACGACCATTGTCGTAGTGCTTAACTGGTTTTTAGGGCCATTTTCAGGACTGCCCATAATTTGCATAATGCATAGATAGGCAACATGGTGCTCTTGAGATATTGTTGGACTGCAACTCCCAACAGCCCTAGCCAGCATGGCCAGTGGAGAGCAGCAAATTGGCTACCCCAGTGTAATGCATGTTACTTATTGTAAGAGGAGACAGTATGCAGAGAATATATATATATTTATGGCAGAATAAATTACTGAAAGTTCATTCTGGTTATAAGTTTTTTTTTAAAATGAGGCCAAAGCACTAGTCACAATGAGGGAAAGTTACCACCAATAATATGGGTACTGTTCCTGTAAGCACTGAAGACTCAAACAAGATGTCATGTTAGAACTCCAGCAATGCTGAAAAGAACATGTCTTACAGTTCTTGACTCAAGCATACAGTTGATGAGCCAGGAACAAAGTGTCAGTTCGTGGATGGATGGATGCATTGAGTGATGATGTACCATGGCACACTATGGGTGAGCCATAAAGAGGAGAAAATAAAGGGTGAATGCTTCAGTCAGTAATCACGATGTAAAAAAGGAATAAAGAATTCAGTCTGATTATTCCTAGTTTGCAGCCTCTATATTCCCTAGTTTCCTACTTTCATATTCCCATTGTGCAAATAAATCTCAATTGATTTTAGGAGTTCTGAGGTATAATGATGGTCTCTTGAGATGGTAAAAAGGGAAATACAGAAATCACACTGAATGCCTGAAAATAGATAAGATAGAGACATTGATGGAGTGCTATAAATGGAATGTGTCTGAAATAGATAGATGGATAGAAAGAATAAAGTGCACACCACAATGGGACCAAAGATGCCATTCCACTGAAATAAAAAAGAATTCAGCTGTCCTGGTTAGAAAAAGCACTTGCCACAAAATCATAATACGCTAATGTAGCATCTTGTCTGAGTGATTATCATACCTTTAAAACTCTTGCATATCATAATATTTTAGTGGCAGTGGAAGAAGTTGATGCGGTGTCTTTAAAAAATGCAGCAAGCTGGGTGAAGTTTGTGAGCCATTATTTGAGTAGATGTGAAATTGTTGGGGGCTTGAAATACTGCAAAGCTACCAGAATTCTTAGACATCTTTGTAATGTAGGGTAATCCTGTAATCTGTCCCTTAGGATCAGATTCACAGAAAATCTGTAAACCCCAAAATCAAGTTATGTGAGGAATATTTGCACACACACACACGATTATAATAATACCTCCTCTTGTTTCCACTGCGATAAAGAGGCTGTTACTGTCTTTTGCAGGATTGGTCTCAGAGCTCTCTGTGCCAATGCAGCCCATTGCCCAAATAAATACTGCTGCTGCTATGGACTATTAGTTTTCAATGGCACAAGCTTGTACCCACTTATGTGAGACTATGCCTTACTTCACTCAGTGGGACTTGCTTTTGCATAGGGTTGCAGTATTAGGAACTTCCAGACTTCCACCTAATAATAGTGAACAAGTGCACATTTTTCATATAACCATGCTACAGATAGTGAGAAATAGCCATTGGAAAGCAAAACACTTCAAAATAACCTGTTTATAAAAGCCACATAAGAGACTAGGGTGGTATCTGCACAAATTACCAACTCATATGAGATCCCTTCTTGAAGGCCTAACTAGTTTGTGATGTTCTGCGTAGCTAATTTTGATTTTCTATATTATAGTGCCTGTTTGTTATTTGGGGTCCCAGATGGAATTTGTCTGGGTTCTGCCTCTCAGGTCAGTAACTAAAACACTCCATTTGGCAATGGTACAGTCCTGGCAACGGGTATTGTTGTACTGTATAGTCTTCAGTTGATACCAGACAACCAAACTCATGTACTGGTGAGATGTATTTTCATTTTTTTAGGACACCGTTTTAGAATAAGGAGTCTTGATTGTCTTCTAAAACAGCTTTATATTTAACTGAACTGCTAGGTTGGCAGAAGCTGGGACAGAGTAGTGGGAGCTCACTCCATTGCATGGATTCAAACTGCTGAACTTCTGATCTGCAAGCCCAAGAGGTTCAGTAGTTTAGACCACCATGCTACCCACATCAAAAGCATACCAGTGCAAGTAGATAAATAAGTACCACTGCAGCAGGAAAGTAAATTGTGTTTCTGTGTGCTCTGGCACTTGTCCTGGTCCTCCGGGCACTGGTAGTGGTTTAGTCATGCTGACCACATGGCCTGGAAAGCTATCTGTTGGCAAACGCTGGCTCCCTCAGCCTGAAAAGTGAGATGAGCACTACACCCCATAGTCTCCTTTGACTGGACTTAACCATCCAGGGGTCCATTTACCTTTACCTTACCTAATATTTAACCACTCAGCCATAGGAAGTAGTTTGCCAAATACACTTCTCAAGCTGCTATTTAATGTTTAGATATATAGACACAGACTGGTAAATATTATGCGATTACATAAAACCAGCCTAAACTGATAATAGGTGCTTCTAACCATAGAGGTTAAGCCTCCAATGACAAAGATTGATCTAGGAGCACCTCAAGGTACCTGGCTGTTCCTTCAGAGGAAGTGCAGTCCCCTCCAGAACTCCCCCAACTCCCAGACCAGGGATCTGCTTACCCACAGAGTCTCTGCTTGTCTTGCCATCAGTATATTTATTCATCTTGTCTTTGGGCACTTTCTAATGCTGGGCCATTTGAATCTTGTTTGCTACTATGTTACGATTATGTATTATTATAATAATAGTTTTTAATGTACCAATAAAAACTATAACATACAATTTTATCGATAATTGCTACTGTAAACTGCACTGTGATTTTTAAAAATGAAGAGCTGTCTATAACTGTGCAGAAATAAGTGCCTGAGGCGATGCCATGAAATCAATGAGAGTGAAGGACTTTCGGTTTAATTTTTATTTTTATTTTACTATTTAATATATTTCTAGCCTGTTCTTCATAATTACTGATATCAAGGTGGGATACAAGAAAACAGTCTCAATAGAACTGTCTAGTTTCCCTAGATTACTCCTTATGGCAATGTTAATGAGACAGCACCAGTTGTCTAGTAATGCTTTAATGAAAAAAGCATGGGAAAACAAAATGTGAAGACTTACAGTGAGGGAAAAGGAGCCATTTCCACCTACAGAGCAATGCCATGGCAATGTTGAAAATTGAGAATTTCAGTCAAGCAGATGCATGCATGCTTGAATACCAGATACAAGGCATAACCAGAGGCAATACATGCACACTTGGCAAGAAGGTGCTTGCATTTGTTTGAATTTGTTCAGTCAAGTAATTGAGCAAACATATTTAAAAAGAGAGGGATGCTACCAGATGCATAATCCCTTCATTGCCATCACTGTCATCCAGGCATTTATTAGCGGATCTCTTTAATTTTTCAAGAAGGCAGGCAAACAGTTGTGGTTTTCTCACTATTTTGCACATGAAATATGGAAACACATATGAAGATATTACAACTGAGACCTGTAATGAAGTGTTGCAGTGTGAAGCATTCCTGTTCAGGTTGACAGACAGACAGATGGGCCCTTTTGCAGGTTGCTCAATTCCATTCCTTATGCAGTTTTCTGTTCCCCTTACCGTACTCCCACCCTCAGACAGCTAGTCAGTATGTCTGAACACTGAACATGCTCAGTCCTCATTTGGCTTTAGTGGGATGGACATCCCTCCCCTTAAGGCTACCTCCCCCCCCCAAAAAAAATATATTATTTTGCACTTGTGCAAATCTGGTTATATGCACTCATGTCTGTTGACACCATTTTGGATCCAATAATGCTAGCATGAGTAGTACTTATTTAAAAAACCAAAATAAATGTTCAGTCAGCATGTGATAAAAGGATTCCTACTTCAGCAATGTATGAATCTCTTTGTTGTCATTATTGAGAGTATGGCCTCTTAGATCAAATATTTCTGTTTGATGTGTGGAGTATTATAATGTAAAGAAACAGACTCATTTAGGTACTATATAGAGGTATAAGAGGTACAATATGTCATGTTAGATAGGCTGATTACAATTTTAAAAGAAACTGTGATCTGGAAATTACTGTGGAATCATGCAACATTTTGTCTTACTGGAGAGCAAGAGAGATGGATGCCAGGTTTAGTTTACCTGTGATTTTATGGACATCTCTGTTTTGATGTGGTACAATGGTACCTTGGCTTACGAACTTAATTCGTTCCGGAGGTCTGTTCTTAACCTGAAACCATTCTTAACCTGAGGCGCACTTTCGCTAATGGGTCCCCCTGCTGCTGCCACGCTGATTTCCATTCTCTTCCTGGGGCAAAGTTCTCAACCCGAGGTACTACTTCCAGATTAGCAGAGTTTGTAACCCAAAGTGTTTGTAACCCAAAGTGTTTGTAATCCGAGGTACCACTGTATACTCATTCAGAGAATTAACACTGTAGGTTAGTTACCTGATGCCTAATTGAAATATAAAATATATTTGAATAAGGCTGGCAGCCAACTGTCAATATAGCAACAGAATCTCCACCCCTTGTTAGCTTCATTCCTATCAAAGTACTCTAGAAACAGATAGTATATTAGGCTTGCTTGAGTTGTATTAAAAATGGGTGTGACCACATTCTTCAGATTTTTACTGAAAGTAGTCAATATTGGTTCAACTCAAATGGTAGTCAAGTAGTTCTTTGTTTTGTAAAGACAGTGGAAAAGTACATAGAGTTCTCCTGGGATTCGTTCTACAGTCCTAAACATTTCCACTGCCATGTGAGCCTGTGATACCACTGAGATGTGCATGTAAGCAATATCAATACGACCTGTGACATTGATTTGGTGGCTTGCTGGCATAACAGCTGAGACACCCATCCTAAGCAATTTTATACTGACAAGAAGGCCTCCGAATCAGGTTTGCAAATTTGCACAAATAAGTTTTAAACAGTGTTTTATTTCTGTTAGCCATATGCAGAAGAGAAAGAGAGTAGGAAATTTTGTAAAGAGTTGGCTTCATTTATCATCATCAGAAGCACTGTTAATGGCTGACATGATTTTGCCTCACAGTTTAATCTCAGTGTTGCTGCACATGGCCTGAGGCCCACGTTTTTATGCTGAAATGTGCCCAAATTGAACCCCTGTACTTCTAGAAGTGAAAAATGGCAATCCAATCTACACCGTGGTTAAACCAAATTGGATTTCAGCCACGTTGGACATTATGGAATTGGGGTTTTAAAAATTGTCTGAAATATGGATCAGAGCTGTATGGATCAGTGCTATAAAGCAGGGATATTTGTTGGACTCTGGTGTCAAAGGATATAAAACATATAGTTGGAAAAAACAAAGCAGACATTTGTACCATGAGGCAAAAGAATCATTTAATTTTTTAATGTTCGTTTTTTAATTGTGGCATTAAAAAGTTGTTTCAGTATCATTTTGTTCATGCAGCACATAGTTAAACTATGGAATTCTCCATTGGTGAAGGTCATCAACTTGGATGGCTTTAAAAGAGAATGAAACAGATTAAAGGGCTATCAATGGCAACTAACTATGGCTATATTCTACCTCCACTGTTGGAGGCACTATGCCTTTGAATGCCATTTGCTGGAAATCACAAGTAGAGAGAGTGCTAATCCTCTCATGTCCTGCTTTTGGACTTTCCATAGGCATCTGGTTGGTCACTGTGAGAAAAGGATGTTGGACTACATGGGCCATATGCCTGATACAGCAGGCTCTTCATTTTCCAGCAGTTCTATTTTCTGCTGCATTTTTATTTATTAATTTTGGTTCCGCTGGGTCCTCAGAAGAGAAGTGAATAATTACATCTTAAAACAGAAGAGCTACTACTTGTTTTTGAACTAATTATCTGCAGATTGAGCCAGCTTCAGCTGGCAACTGCAGTTGTATCTAGCAACTACAGTTTTCAAGTTAAATTGAATTTTGTGAATCCGTTTTTCCAAGATATTCAGAGTTTCTTAAGCTAAAGCCAGTTGGAAATGTTATCTTCAGTGCAACAGGCACTCTGCAGAAAAAGTTGCCCAAATAAGGCAGCTTTGGTCAATCCAGTACCGTCCAGATGTTTTGGACTACAACTTCCAACAGCTCCAGCTAATACAATCATGTTAGCAGGGTCTGATGGGAATTGTAGTCCAAAATAACTGAAGGACACCAGGCTGGTGAAAGCTGAAATAAGGGAAAATTTGGATCTGTGGTGACTGTTTTCTATGGCACTTTGGAATTGTGGGTTCCAAAATCAGGCGCCTCCACCTATGTTTTTTGACATTCCCGTTGAGAAATTTGTAACCAGCAGTGCTTAGAACAAGAATGGGGAATCTTTGGCTATCGGTGATACCAGTTTTATGTAGTTTCCAAAATTACACTCCCCTCCTTCTAAAAATAAATTGTTGTTTCATAAAACAGCAAAAAGAACAAAAAGGAAACATGTAAGATCCAGTTCAGCTTCATGCTCCATTATGCCTCCTCCAGTATGTACCTACCCATACCAATAAGGTCAACTACAGAGGCCCTTTTCCATGTGCTCCCTCAGTCTAAAGTTAGGAGAATGAATGCAAGAAAGAGAGGGGGGCCTTTACATTGGTGTCTGCCCCCCCCACCGTATACAATGCTGTCCCTAGGGAAGCTCACCTGCTGCCCACATTGCTGTCTTTTCAGCACCAAATTAAGAGTTTTCCTTTATCCTCAAGCCTTTTAAGATCTGCTTTTAAGCCGCTGTAGTACAGCTGGTGGTTTTAATGTAGGCACTTGATGGCTGTTTCAGTTCTGTGCTGTTAATGGTCTTTTATTGTGCTGTTTCTGTATTTGAAGTTTTATACTAGTTGTCTTTTAAATTTATTGTGGGTTTATGTCCTTATGCTTTTATTCACATTTTATTTGTATGGCTCCAAGAGAATTTATTTTATGAGGCGTCTCATAAATATTATGGGCCTGGGGGCCACACCTCACTCTCACGTGCTCCCATCCTCTCTTCACATACTCTGGTTCCTTCCTTCAGTTCCTGGCTTGCATTAACCATAATTTGACCAGACTTCTGAAATGTGTAAACTAAGGTTTGCCCAAACCCTAGAATGTAGCACATGTGATACTTTTCTGTGAGGTCCCTTTGGAGCCTGTTTTTGAAGGAAAAGGAGGGGGGAAATAGCAGTTCATCATCAATTAGCGCCTTCTTCAATGTGGGAGAAGACAGGCAGGTTTGATCCTGGTTACTTTGAAAAACTGTAGTGTAGTAGTTGCCTTGTATGGAAAGCTTATTCCATTTGAAATGGTGCCAGGCCACATGCTCCGAGCAAAAGAGTACAAGAATAATATCTGCTCTATATTAATTATGACTTCTGAAGCTTTGCCTAATTACATTCCCTCTCTTAAGATGACACAAATATTTATGAGTGGGACATTTTATTCTCGTTGTAATCAGTGACATAAATAGGTAACACCTTTATAAAGAGTTAATAAAAATATGTAAACACCGGATAGAGTGCAAAATATTGAGCAGTGTGCAGTAAAACATTCCAATGTTTATTGTATTAATTGAATATTCATGAGATGCCAATTTAAATTACAGTTCACAACTGTTGCTGTGTCTAATGAATAATTTAAACAAGTGTGGCCAAAGAGATTTCAACGCTGCATTAGCAAACTGCAACGGATTAGCAACAGAGAATTTATAATTAGCTTTGTATATCCTATAATAAATTCATTGGAAAGATGGTTTTAATTATCCCACATGTTAATTTGGAATAGAGTGCATTAATTTTCAACTAAAAAGTAACCCTTTCCTCCCAGGTGATGATTCCCCCCATTTTAATTTTGTAATTGCATGGCATTTTCTAGGTTTTCACTTTCTAAGTCTGATTATTATTATTATTATTATTATTATTAGAATCCATGGGTTTGGGTCCTATCCCCTGGAGCAGGAGAAAACAAGCTTGCTGCTTCTTCCATGTGGCAACCCTAGTTTAGATATTTGAAGATGGCTATCAAATCTCCTCTCAGTCTCCTCTTATCCAGGCTAAACATACTTAGCTGCCTCAACCATTCCTCATAAGTCCTGGTTTCCAGACTTTTGATCATTTGCAGTTGCGGTGACTGACCAGGAATGAGACCTTGGGGTCATAGAGAATGGCTTGATGAAAATAATGACCCAGTGTGCAACAGCCATGAAAAAGGCAAATTCCATGCAAAGGGGATCATTAAGAAAGGAACTGAAAACAAAATGCTGTTATATGGCGCAGCCACATTTGGGATGCTCTGTACAGTTCTCTGGCCAAACCTCCACAAGGATATTGTAAAGCTGGGAAAGGTTACGAAAGGGGGCAGTCAGGATGATCAAGGGGGTGGAGCAACTCCCCTCTGGGGTAAGGCTGCAGCATTTGAGACTTTATGTTTTGGAAAAAAAATGTTCGTGAAAGGACCTGGTGGAAGTGTATAAAATAATAAATGGCATGGAGAAAGCAGCTAGAGAAAAGGTTTTTTCCCCCTCTGTAATCGTACTACAACCTGTCAGGCTGAATGTTAGAGGATTCAGGTCAGAGCAAAGACAGTTCTTCTTCCCACAGCACATAGCTAAACAATGGAAATAGCTCTCATGAGAGACAGGGATGGCCACTATCTTGGATGGCTTTAGAAGATTAGACAAATTCATGGTGCCTAAACACGTGGATTGTTATGCCCTGCCTCTACATCTGGAGGTGGCATTTTTTATTTTTAAATTAAATTTACATACCGCCCTGTACCTGCAGGTCTCAGGGTGGTTCTCAGGATATGTATGCTGTTGAATCCCGGTTGTTGGAAAGCTCTGATCCAGCAGGCGACTGTTCTGTTCTTATCAGGGTCAGCCTTGGATTCAATTGGGAACATAATGCTCTGTGGAATATGCAATGGTCCCTTTCCTTGTGAGTTGTTTTAGGGCTCAGGGTGGAGGAAGGATGGAAATATGGTTTCAATGGAAGAATGTTTTGCCCAGATCCCAATATTGCTTCACTACACCCCAGGTATCCCATTGGTTCTTCATGAACGGCATATAAATGCTTTACTCCTGGGTCTTTGCTTGAATAGTGTAGGTTGGCCTTTCCTGAACAGCTCTCCTTTTCCGACCTGCAAGGCTGTTTGGCTGCTATCTCTTTCTGCGCCTATCCCTCCCACCTTTTATTCCCTGCTTGCCTACTCTGCTTCCTCCACCTGCCTGCATCTTTGCTCCCGCAGCAATTTGGACGGATTTCTCAGCTGAGACTCTGGCCTGTAATGGGCTCCCTGGATCTGCTCCAGCACTCTGGCCAATTGTAGTCCTAGTCATCTCTGGATTATCACTTCAGCTTTCCATATACTCAGCTGTCTACAGGCAAGTGTTCCAAAATGGTGTGAAAGGGGTGTGAAAGGGAGCAACCTTTTTGAAACCTCCCTTCATTCAAAGAACCCCTTTTGTACCCGAAATAAATAAAATGTCCCTTTCAGAACTTCAGTCTTAATTAGAATATACAGTGCAGCTCATTAGATAGTGGGAAAATTGAGGAATATTTCAGAGTGTATACATCTTCGGATGTGCATGAGAACATCTGTCCTTGGCATTCAGATTCTGAAAGAGCCTCTTGGTTTCCAGCGAATAAAGGAGCACCCCTTCCAGGTGGTATTGTTTAATTCCAGGTCGTTAGGTTAATCAGATCTTGCTGATGTTTGATTTGTTCTGTAATATAAACATTGACTTGGCACATGTCCTTAAGATCTGATTGGATAAAAATGCAAATGCTGCATTGAACATAGTGTTCCTTCTGGAATATTTTGGTGACACAGACACAGAGACAAAGAGAGGCAGCTTTTGAAAAAGCTTAATTGAAATATGCGCTGTTTTCTTTGAGATTCATCTGGTATATGAAAATAGGCAGCTGGCTGTAAAATGTAAAGTGCAGAGAGAGAAGAGATAAAAAGTTACTTTCTTTTCCCTAGTGCCCCAGAGGAATAAATTTTATTTTGCTTGGCCATGTTCTTAGAGAATCCTAATCAGCTAGAATGTCTGGTTAATACTTATTGATACGGTGTAGAGCATTAAAAGTATTTTATTTTCCCTTGTTTTGCTGAAATATTTGACTTTCAAGGGAGTGCAAATTGTAGATAGTTGTATCTTAAATGCTTAAGTGGTTTTCTTGATGGAATTGCATATTTGGCACACAAGAGACAGAGACCCAGGTGGAGCAATCTTCACCTCGATTAATCAGGGATTATTTTGTTAATTTTTCATCAGAATATCCCGAACAATCCCAGTGCACTTCAGAGGTACAACTTTGTTGGCCCTGCCATGTTATCAGTCAGGCCAGAGAAGTAATGGAAAGTGAAGATGAAGATGTGTTCTAGCTAATCAACATTTTTTTAGGACATCAAGACAATGTGGTCAAATATCATACTGCCTAGTATTTAGTTCTTGGCAGACCAAAATTGTCAGTGATCATGCAATGAATAATTTAAATGCAAAATCATAGGTGCTGCATCTACATGATTGATGACTGGCTCCTTTTCATGTAGGACCAGCATATTCATGATGTATTGGGAGACCTGCTGGTAACCAAAGCAGACATGGCATGAATCAATCCTTCCCTTACTTTTTGCTGAGGCAGAACGGGGGTGAAGGGTTGCTAATATTCCCTTCATATCCAGTGATTTCCCCCACCCCACCCCTTTGCAAAAGGAACCACAAGGTGTGGGAAGAAGAACGAGAGAATGAATGTGCCTGTGTTGCCAGAGCAAAGGCGCCCACATCCCCTTGCCTTGAACCAGTCATACATATTGATAGTTGAAGTAGAATCCATTGGAAGTAAAGTGATTCCGATGGCTGAATTCTACATCGTGTCGTAGATCAGTGCTGTATTACTTTCCATCCAAATGTTCCTCCACATAAACATTCTGTCCCACAACCAGACAGGACTACAACCACATGGTGCTATAAAGGTATTGAAATTGCCAGCAGAACACAGCAATATAGGTAGCATTGATCCAACTGCCTGGAGGTAACTTTTCAGAGTCAGCAATGGAAGGGCATAAATAAGGAAGACTTGTGTCCATAGCACAATGCACTTGGAAGACCAGACTCTAAATGACCAATGTTACTGTGTGACATGTAATTGCAAGGGCCAGGGAACCCGTTATCGCTTTTAACATTTCTGAACAAAACTCCCTTGATATATTGCAGTGTGAATGTTAAAATGTAATGGCACACAACCCACATGTGTGCATGTAATAGCATGGTGGACTGTATAACACAACCACAATGAGACTGGCCCAACTTTCTGCCACAATGGCAGTAGCTGGCATATATGCATGTAGCAGTGTTAAGATGCAAACCCTGTTTCAAGCTGGGACTAGTTCAGAAGGATCTTGGTTTTAACCTGAATGGAGCGACACTTTTGTAGCAGTAATAATAATAATAATAATAATAATAATAATAATTATTATTATTATTATTATTATTATTATTATTATTATTATTATTATTATTATACCCTCTCCATCTGGCTGAGTTTCCCCAGCCACTCTGGGTGGCTCCCAACAGAATATTAAAAATACGATAAAACATAAAACATTAAAAACTTCCCTAAACAGCACAAACAGCACAAGTTTACATTTATTCTTTTATAAAAAATCCAAATGGCAAAGCAGCATCTGATCAAGACCCTTCTATGGATTTTGTCATATCAGAGAGCTTTCTCTGTCTCTTCAATAATAAATGTTTCTACATATATGGTGGTTTTTACACAATTCTGGCGTGTCATTTTAAACCTAAAATAAGAAGGCAGAATGGAATCCATGAGATGTAATTTGAGCACCACATGGCCCCCCAGATGCTCCCACCTTCAATTCAGATGAGTGGAAGAACTTGCATTGTCTCATCCCAGGCACATAATAGCCACATCTGTTTTAGCACTAAAGCAGTTAAGGATCCTAGGAAGATGCAATGCCGAAAAACACTCAGACTTGGACAAATTAATTGTCAATTGTACATTTGTCTGCTCTCTTAAAATATGAGGGTGTTACCTAGGATTTTACCTCAGTATATGTGCTGGGTGATATGCATGGATCTTAACATACCTTTTAAAAGATATATTTGGAGGAGGGGTGTCAGAAATAAATATTACATTTATTACTGATACATTTGTAAAATGGTATTTTCATATTTCGGCTTGGTGTGGCTGCCTGGTGTGGATTTTAAAAAAAAATAATTTTAAATGCTGGATCAAATTTTGCAGTGAGGGACAATGCTTTCAAAATTAATTCACCGCGCTCCTCCCTAGAGAGTGATTTTTCTAGATTGTCTTCTTGTTTTTCCTATCCTGTTCTAAAATCACTATATTTTATGCTCCCTGCAATAAACTGTAGAGGCCTGTCATTACTTGGGGGCCTTTCACTTTATAGCAACACGATATCTAAAATGTCTAGCAAAGGCCAGAAGAGGCATAAAACAAGGTGGATGGGACTCTGCAAAAAAGCTCAATAAAACACAAAAGCTCACGTGGGAAAATGTATCTGAGCTCTGGATACACATCATGAACTTTGTCACTATTGCTTTGTGGCACAGAGAAGGAAGGAACAGCAGAAAAATCTTTTTGCAGAGTGGATACAAACATTGGCAGGGCACGGGCAAACTACCTTGCCACAGACACTTCCCAGCAAGATCTCTTCTGGCAGCAATAATCTATTGTGTAACTGTTTCAACATTAAGATTGTGCCGTATGAGTTTTGTTGCATTTATGTTCTGCTGCACACAGTAGCAGCCAGTGTAGACCTTCCAAGTATCTCTTTTTTCCAGGGACAGTCCCAGATTGACAGAAGCCGTTCCGGTTTCTGATTTGATCCCAGAATGTCCCACTTTTCCTTAGGACGTCCCTATTTTCACTGGAGAAATGTTGGAGGATATTGAGTTATCCAACCCTTGAGCCATCTGAAGGCAGCCCTGTATAGGGACGTTTTTTAATGTTTCATGTTTTATTGTGTTTTTATGTACAGTGGTACCTCGGGTTAAGTACTTAATTCGTTCCGGAGGTCCGTTCTTAACTGAAACTGTTCTTAACCTGAAGCACCACTTTAGCTAATGGGGCCTCCCGCTGCTGCTGGGACACAATTTCTGTTCTCATCCTGAAGCAAAGTTCTTAACCTGAGGTACTATTTCTGGGTTAGCGGAGTCTGTAACCTGAAGCATATGTAACCTGAAGCGTATGTAACCCGAGGTACCACTGTATGTTGGAAGCTGCCCAGAGTGGCTGAGGCAACTCAGTCAGTTGGGTGGGGTATTATCATCACCATCACCATCACTATCACCATCATGGAATAAGACATCCCTGTTTTCATTAGAGAAATGTTGAAGGGTATGCCAGTGTGGTGGAGGTTTGCCACTCACCTGACCTCTGGACAGATGAGTCACTGT
The DNA here is from genome assembly GCF_027172205.1 of Podarcis raffonei. NCBI lineage: Eukaryota > Metazoa > Chordata > Lepidosauria > Squamata > Lacertidae > Podarcis > Podarcis raffonei. Next base: position 70,206,141 of record NC_070607.1, read on the forward strand.
CGCTTACTGGGAGGGGTAAGGCAGCAGGGAAGCCAATGTAGTTTAAATGCACCAGCAGGAGCACCAGATTGGCTCCACTGGCACATCTGCACTGCACTGACCCTGTTGCCTTGCCCCTCTGCTTCCTGGTAAGCAGCAGCCATGCCCTTTTGTGAGGTCAGGTGAGCACCACTGCTCCACGATGCCATAGGCTGCACAGAACATAAAGGAAAAAAAGAGAGGTTATCCCACAAGAGGCAAAAACTGAAGCAAAGTCACTGTCACTTCATTAGTGCCCTACTTGTCCATCATCATTACACTCAAAGCTATTCACATTGAAGCATGACAAAAAACACCAACACCAACACCACATGACTATTCATCTTGCCCATATAAGACAATCTGAAACTGTTTCATAGTAACAAGAATAAAACATCAATATAAAAATATCACAATTACAGTACTTAATAATTCAGTTAAGCAAAGAACACACACCCTGGCCTCAATGGTAATAAGTGATAGGTAACAAAGCACACTCTCCTCTGGTGAGATAGGGTGACTAACCAGTAATGGGGGAAAATTGCATGTTACAGCTGCGTGTCAAAAATTTGGTGTGTATTGATGTTAGCGTGTGAATACAGATAATCTGAGTATATAAAGCCCCATACAGTTTGGAACCGGGATACATCAAAGATCACTGCACCCCTTATGTACATTTACAGGTATCTGCAGTGAAAACAAACTCCAAGCCATTTGTTTCATTTACGGCTCTAAAACATGGATGAAGCCTGGTACGTTAACGAGGCGTTCCCCATTTGTTAAACACCATTTTCCGTTGTTTCCAGCAGCTTTTCTTAACACAGAGGCTGTGGAGATTCATCTTCATAATGAAGTGTTAATTGTGTTTGGATGACTCTTTCCCCAGTAATAATAGTGTGCCGTAACACTAGATCATAGCCTGTCAAAACACGGGATTCAGATTGCTGTACTAATATCCTCCAAAAAATAGTAACAGATTTGTGTCAAATATGGGGTGGCAGCGGAGAGGGAAAGCAATAAAAGTAACCGGACTTGTGGGGAACGTGGGCATGGGGATGTTCTTCGACTTCCAAAGTGTGCAGTGCCCTAATAATGAATGTTTTTAAGATTAGGCAATTTCCTAATTTAAAGTAGCCTTGCTTTCTTTAGAAGTGAGAATCAGGCTTAATGGTGAATGTTTTAATGTCATAAGTTACCACATGTTCTAGGAGATGGAATATCTCAAATCTCAAAATTAGGCACATTCAGAAGAGATGTTCATCATGCAAGATGAAGGGGGGAAGCCATGCTGCAATAACTTCACCTTGCATTCTGCTTGGCAAGGTTCTCAGCACTGTGCAGAATGCAGGCTTTCCATCGAGAGTACCATATTACAATACAGTAATGTGAACTAGCTGCGCCTGTATATGAACCAGTGATTGAGAGCTATAGCTGTAGGAAGCCTCTACTGTGTGATAAACGCACCCCCACAGAAATAAATTACTCCCTCTCTAAATCCTTCCCTACTGTTCCCCTCGTGTTCATAACAGGATGATCGGTTGAACCAAAAAGGTGGCTGTTACTTTAAAGGATAAATTAGTTTGACTCTTAACTCAATAATTAAAACGGTTATGGCTATGAGCCTGCAGGGATAATGTACTATTATTATAGTCATTTGTTTCAATTAAATGCTTACTGATTTCACAATAGCAGCTGGGCACCTGTGTGAGATAGCTATTACTCTGAACAAGACATCTCAAATTCCACCAGAAATTTGTCGCCTCTCCAAAGCATTTTCCATACACCATGAAAGTTTATTAGAAACAGTTACAAATTGGGAGGAGGAGTGGGTGGTAATTAGGGGTGTGTGTGTCTGTCTGTGTGTGTGTGTGTGTGTGTGTGTGTGTATGTGTATATATATATATATATATATATATATATATATATATATATTCAATCAATTTCTAGCAAAGTCTGAGGAGAATCTTAGGAGGAGTGACAGATATAGATTAGGTATCTCAGAATATCTTTTCTGATTTGTTACCATTGAGGAAGTTGTTCCTGTGAACTGCTGATTGGAGGTGAGAGTAGCTTTTGGTCCACCAAAGAAGCAGAAATATAAAATGCTTGATCAAGCTTGACAGGCCAGAATGTTTTCTTCAGAGAAATGCAGTAGTAGCTAATAATAATGGAGGGGCAGAGCATGTGCTATACTGAGGAGAGACATTAATGGCTGCCTTAGCAGAATGGCACCACTTTTTCTGTTGGTTAGTTACCTTCTTGCAAGGGAAAGGAAATAAATCATCCTGGACTACTTTGGTGATATCACAGTGAGTCAGAATTCCTGTTCACCCATGGTAAAATGCTCAGCAGATTTTTCACATATTCACCAGAGTCAGGAAGCATGATTGCAGACCTCCCATAGGAAATCCCTTAACACCTTCATGTATTTTCTAGAATATGACTTCCTGGTATACTTGACTATGCAGCTCTCCTTTCTTAACATATGGGTTTAATGGTGCTCGTGCTGCACAAGTATTCATTTCAACGTGACATCTGATAACACTTCCCCCCCTCCATGTTTGTGAGGTAGGTGCACCAGGAAATCTGTCTGGTTTCAAAATGTCCACTTCTTTAGCTGAAGCCAAATTGAGCCTAAACATATTTAACACAAACCACTCATACTTGGTTCATTAATAACCTTTTCCATTGCTACTGTTCATTATACCTTCCTTCCCCACCATTGACTTTTCCCTAATTATCTCCCCAAGAGACATTATTTAACGTGGTTAAAATTTAACTTGTAAACTCTTTGGGCCCCAATCTGGCAGTTTTGTTTATGCTATGCTAGAAAGTACCCTGGTACTCATGGTGCCATGTTAATATTCATTGTCTTTCTCTTCTCTCACTCTTTCTAATCTGCAGTCATTTCCAGGTGCAACTGCTTTCCCACCTCCCTCCCAACATTTTTTTCCACATTGGTAGGTTTGACCAACTGGAAATGATTTAGTGCAGCTATGGCTTGTATTCAAAGCAGCACTAAGCCTCATACTCCATTACTGCAAGGATTTATGCTTGCACAACGGAACAATTTCCTCCTTCTCTTCTTTGGCACCTCTCCTAAACCTGTTCTGGGATTTCCCCTACCCCTCCAGAAGTGATTTGGGGAGTGGGTCGGTAACAATGTCTACCCACCATGAGGCATAAAGCACAGTGAGGCCCCAATCCCAAACTGAGTGTGTTCAGCTGGAATCTCCCCATTGCTATTAATGGTTGCTAGATGGAACACATACTCATTTCTGCAAATTTTCATAAGAAATTTTCTGCACAGGTCTCATATCCATAATTACACTCATGGACTGGTTCTGCTCTGCTGCATAAATAATATGCACTTTAAAGGGAAAAAATGTATGATTACATATTTAATGGATAAATGGAGCCGTTGTGGTCTACTGGCTCCATAATAAGAATTTTTAAAAATATCTTAATATAGTATTTGCCCAAGAGACTAATGTAGCTGCAGATGGGAATGATATTTTAGATTTGTTTAAAACCCAACAATCTACATTATATATTTCTACAATTATAAAATACATATTTTATGAACTTTCCTTAATTTAAATGTAAAATAATGAAAATACATTATTTTCCTTAGCAGCTGGCCCATCATCTTCAGCATTAAGAGCTTTTATTAAACAGTAAAAATCCAAAGTAACTCTTGAGCAATTTGCCATTTTCTCTAGACATTAGGATAGAGTCATTGCTAATAAGTTGATATAATAATATACTCTGGACTCATGTATGTACACACTTGAGTTCTCTCCAGATGATTATCAGCTGACAGCTTATCTCAGTTGAAATGCATTGTGTGATGTGAGTTGGTAAGAAAAGTTCTCTCTGTGGTGGGTTTCCCATCCTCTCATTGAAATAATCCCCAAGTGATGAGCAGATATGTGTGAACGAGCCCTGCGAAGCAAGTGTGAATGTCATTTCAATCTGAAGGAGGCTGAAATGCTGCGTCAGCTCCTTTGGAGCCAGGTAGAAATGGAATATAAATGCAACAATTTTTAAAAATGTAAACTGAATCCTCATGTTTATTAAACAGAACAGATGAGAACCGCTCTTGTAAAAATCACGCCTGTTCCCCATTCTCCTTAAGCTCCCCCCTTCAGTGCCTTTTAAATATCTAAGCCCAACATGCTGTCTAGTGTTGTAGAAAAGCTCTTGATTCCCGACCTGTAGCAGTAAATCTGCTTCTGCATTTGGATTTATTTCTGTTGAAGCCTACTGAGCCCTCTCAGCTCTTCCCTACATCTCTTACTTTACGAGCTGCTAATGGAGTTGGCAGGAGTCCCCTGCTAATGAGAGATTGCACCTCAGTGGGCTTATCGGAAACGAAAATTGTTAATAAATAAAGCCCTGGGTCTTTAAACTCATGTTAACATTAATCAGATTAATATAAAAAGCACAAAAAAGTCTGGGAAATGTTTAAGACAGTGTTTGATTTCCCTCCTGCTGTTTTCTACTGTGTGAGAATCTGATTGTACCTAAGTATCTGGCTTAATTCCATCTCTGAAATGAGTAGAGAAACTGTGCTGTCCCAATGCCATTGCCTCTCTATTGGCATACTAAACTAATGAATTATTTGATATTACTTTTATAGGTAGTATGGGAATGACAGATCTCTGTTGTTCTGGGGTTTTGTCTCCAGCAAAGAAAGCCAAAATTAGGACAACTGGGTTTTTCTGGGATTTTGGGGGACCATACTTCATTCCTGGGGTATTCCAAAATCTGACGCCACTCTTCTTCTCTGCCTATCTTAGGTCTATTGTAGGGTTTCCCATTCATCCTTGGGAAGAAGATGTCTGTTGCTCATTTCCATCTGTTAATTCCTTTAAAATTGCCCAATGAATAAAAGGAGGAGGCCAAGCAGCCGAAAACAGCTGAATTGACATTTATACTAACATTATTATAGAGTAGGGACCAGACTAAATAGTGATCCCCATTGTTAGTGTTTGAGAAGACATCTGGGTAGGCAGCTATCTTGCTCCTTCCACTGGCTCCTTCAAAATCTGCCGCAGCTCAGAATATGATCGTCATTTGTTATTCAGGAAGCAGAGAAGCTCCACAACACATTTTCAATTCTGTGTAATTAAAAGAATTGTCTTCTGAGCCAGACCCAAAGTTCTAGTTGCCTAGCATTCTATCCCTGAGAGTGGTTGGCCAGATAGACCCAAGGAAAAGAGAAATGTGGTGATAATATTTCCCATTTTATTGTATTCGTTGGCCATCAGAGGTGAATTGACTTTGAATATAGAGGTTCCATTTTAGCCATTGTTAGAATTGTCCTGTACCTGACCCTTCTTACCCACTCACACACATTTGAGGGCCATGGTGTGGAATTAGAAGTATGATGTCTTAAGCAGCATAGCTTGTATCCAACACAGCCATTGGCTGAGCAGAATGACTTCTGATCACATAATAGAACTTCTCTTCTCCCTCACCACCCCACCCCCTGCGATCTGAGGACACACAAAAAGAAAGGGAGAGACAGGATGGATTGAAGGTTGGGTGGTTTTTTCTTAGAACGAGGATTGAATGCAATAGGAAGGAGCTGTGGGAAATAGCAGGCTGCTTATGTGGTGGAAAGGAGATATAATGATGGATTGAGGGGAAGATGGCAACTACAAGGAGCCAACTCCATGGGGTCAAGGAGTCTTCGCCCCCCCAATTCAATATTTGAGGGGTTTGGGCACCCCCAAAGTTGATGTGCATTGCCATTCAAATAGTGTGCGTGTACCGTGTCATGTGATGGATTATGCAGGGAAGGGCTTACCTGCCCCCCCCCCTATATTTTATTCAAGTTGGCACCCCTGGGAAACTAGAAGGTGACTAGAGTGGATATGACTAAGGACTGTAAATGGGGCAAGAGAGTTTGCTGTGAAAAGCAAAGGTGGGAACTTTATAGTCAATCTGGTACATAGTCTATAACAGCAGACAGTACCAGGTGTTTCAAATGGATTACAAGAAAAGCCAGAATGAGCAGATATTGAGTACTTTGGATATAGAACAGTCTCATTCCCAAGCAAGCCAGCTAGAGACAACCCTATGGTGGTATGGTGTATAACTTCCAACTTATTTTTTCTCTCCTATCTGATACAAATGAAACACGGTTACCAGTGAGAATATTAAAAAAAACCACACCACCCGGTTCACTTCATACAGCTTAGCCTCAGGCTATTTAAGTGCTAGTGCCCTTTGTGGTCTTTGGCTGCAGATTTCCATTTTACAAAAATGGTCCCATTTTAAAATATTAAATGTTGCAGGTTGTATTTGCATAGGTTGCATAGGCAGACAGTATTCTCTGGATGGGTCAGAAATTCCAAATTTGAGTAGGGATGTTGTTGTTTATAATTCTTCAATGCAATTTTCAAGGATTGTTCATTTTACAGAATAAAACCATGTTTTCAGCTGAATTAAGTGAATGAATTTTTTAAAATTAATATTAGTATTGACATTATTATCACTGAATTTGGTCTTCAATAATTTATTTTTTAAGAATACACATATACTAAAAATTATTGTATAGGGCATTCATTGTCATTCTTTAAATTGAATTTGATGTTTCCCTTTTCTAACCCATGATTTTGGAACTTCTTTCCAGACTCCTCTCACTTTCTGTTTTCAAAGCATGCCCCCAGTTCATCAAATTTAAAATTACTATTTAACTTTTTTTTTTAAATATCCACACACAACTGAGAAAACAGACTTCACTATTCTACTACATCAAGTTTAACATTCTGTTACTACAAAATATTCTGTGGTCCTTTGGATCAAAATTTGGAGTCTCCATCTCTTTATGTTTCCTTAGAGAGCCAGTGTGGTGTAGTGGTTAAGAGCGGTAGTCACGTAATCTGGGGAACCGGGTTCGCGTCTCCGCTCCTCCACATGCAGCTGCTGGGTGACCTTGGGCCAGTCACACTTCTTTGAAGTCTCTCAGCCCCACTCACCTCACAGAGTGTTTGTTGTGGGGGAGGAAGGGAAAGGAGATTGTTAGCCGCTTTGAGACTCCTGAAGGGGAGTGAAAGGCGGGATATCAAATCCAAACTCTTCTTCTTCTTCTTCCTTAAGCATTCAAGAAGAGAGTCCTGCATTGTTGCTGTTTATAATCATACAAGCACATGTTTTGACTCTAGCTTCTTAACATAAAAACAATATCATGTTTGATTTTTTAAAAAAAGGCATGCCATTTTGAAAAGGAAACAGTAATGTCACAATTGGCAAACCTGCTGCACTGTGCTGACACAATTTGGCTTTGTGTTGCCCCCAAAACCTGACACGTCCCAATTCAACAACTGTGAGCATTGCTGACAACTGTCAGAGGAGCGCTGCTGCAAGCAACCTCTCATTGTAGTGCTTCCTGTGAGTTGCATGGCATTTGAATCCCATGGACTGCCAGGCTGTTAAGATACCATAAGTTTCATATTAATATTAACCACATAGTATACCTTTTTATTTGGCAACCAAATGTTGCCAAATATTCTCCAAATTGAAAATAAAATGAAAACAAATATGTGTAATCCATTGCATTGTTCTGTGTAATGAAACCATTCTGAGAACAGCAAATAATTGAAGAAAGATCTCAGTGCTTTAAACTAGGAGTAACTTTTACCCAGCATGGAACAGATTAGTTTTTGCCAGTTGATTAACTTCCCAGTAACAACCATGCCCAGCCTGCATCATAATATAATTTTTATAAGACAATAAATATAATACAATTTTAATTAAAAAGTAATATTCTCCTAACTCAGATCCAGGAGATGGTCCACTCAGAAGCCACTTCCTATGAGTCCAACCATCAAGTTCCCCTGATCAATCGAGCAGGGATGTATACCGGTCACATGAGTGCCCTCAGCCAGTCACAGCTGATTTCTCAGATGGGTTTGAGGAGCGGTGTTACCCATGGTTCCCCATCACCCCCCGGAAGCAAATCTGCTACACCATCTCCCTCCAGTTCTACTCAGGAAGAGGAGACAGAATCACATTATAAGGTACGTGCAGCCATGCCTGTTTTGACAGACATAGTGTTTGACAGTGGCAGCCAGCCTGCAATGGCGGAAATAATGTGCAGCAGTCAAACCAAAGATATTTTGTTTTTCCTTCAGAGAGAGAGAAGGAGAGAGAGAGAGACACTTTCTTGATAACTAAGGCTGTCTGCAAAGAATATTTCTAAGCTAAGAAATTGGAAGACATGTCAGATTTGCAAATTATATCAAGCACAGTAGTGCTATATTGATGCATATAATAAATAGAGCAATTAAGGTAGCTAATTCAGAAAGAGTCTTTTCCCCCTAAATCTTTTTCTGTCTCACCGAAGATGCCAACTGTATCATTTTGTACTGTCCTTCCAGGTTAGGACTATGACAATAAATGCATGGCTTAGTATCCCCTCACACACAATTTTTGCTAGTTGCAAACATTTTTTTCTGTAGAAACAAAATTCTCATATTTGTTTGGAGAAAGAAAATGGGAAAACACAGATATCCAGCTGGGGTTTCAGTTGAACAGTTTGCCACCTCATCACCAGAATGAAATAACAGAGAAAGCTTTCACTATATTTTAACTCAGATAGGTTTGGATTTTTTTTTTTATTTTTTTAATGTAATAATTGTTAAGTTAGTCGGTAAAGCAGAAGGTCTGTTAGGCTTCAGGGGAAGTTCTTGCCATTCTGCTTTGGCTAGCAGTCAATAGATTCTGGATGTGTTGATGTTAGTGAGCAGACAAATGGAATGAGTATATGTAACATAGAAAGATTCTGTGAAATAAAAATCCCCTTCGTATTTTAGACTGTGAGGTCATGCTAATATATATACATATCCTCAGCCTTGTTTTTTATTCCACATTTCCTAGAGAAACAAACCTTTGTAAGAGTAGCTTTTATCTACATAATATATATGGTCAGCCTCTTGGGTTTGTGGATCAGAAGGCCACCTTTCCGCCAGAGTGGTACCTATTTATCTACTTGCACTTTTTGACATGCTTTCGAACTGCTAGGTTGGCAGGAGCAGGGACCGAGCAATGGGAGCTCACCCCGTCGCGGGGATTTGAACCGCCGACCTGATCGGCAAGCCCAAGAGGCTCAGTAGTTTAGACAACAGCGCCACCCGTGTCCCTCTGTGGTACATAGAAGTGCTTAACTTAGACTAGATTGTGCCCATTGCTTTGATGATTTGGATGTTTAGTTGTGTATCCTGTTATAAGCAGGGAGATTGTTGTCCATAGAATGTGTGCAATATAATTGAGGGATAGATTTCCATTTGGATTCTTCATGCAATGTTACCTGGTTCATATATAATTATTACAGTGCATAGTTTATAGTATAAACTGTAGTTGATCACACCAAGAATTAGCCTTGTGCTACTCCCTCCTTGCCCCTCCCTTTCCACCCCAGCTTTGAGGAAGATATGGTTTGTTAAACTGCGGTTCAAGTGCTACTCACAATCTAGGGTATCAAAACAAGCCCTGGGCAGATACCCTACATTGTAAGTAGCACCTTTGATATAATGGAAAACTATCTGTGATGATGCTAGAGGACACACTGAGACTTTTTGCCTCCCCAGCATTGTTTAGAATCAATCCGACCTGCACAGAAAAAGAAGAGGTCGTTCTTTGTTTTATAAGCAACAATGAAAGAGCGGGGTGGAGGGAAATAGAGGACAGACCAAAGAGTAGAAAGAAGTCTTAAAGGAAGTTTGTGACTAGTCAGAGTGTTTGTAGGAGGCTCTTGTACATGATCAAAAAGTATACCCCTGGACAAAAGTAAGCTTGTCAGTAGGAGGTGGCGAGTTGAATGTTTAGAAGGTATTTTGAGGTCTCCTCTTCCATGATTTTAAAGCAGGGATAGGCAACTTGGTGCCATGCAGAAGTTCTGTACTACAACTCCCATAAACCCTGATCATTGCCCATGCTTACTATGACTGATAGGAGTTATAGTCCAGAACACAGGGTTGTCTAACCCTGCCTTAAAGTCTGGGTAGGGAACTGCAAGTGGCTGCAGAATGAAAATTTTCTGTATGTATTAAAGTAAATTTCTACAGTAAAGTTGAATTTGTGACAATAAAGGATAGTTTGGCATATATTTCTGAGAAATAAGTGTCCCTTCCGACAAAAATGAAAACTAGTGATCTTCTAGCACCATCTACAGCATATTGGAAGAAGCCTGCTGGAAATTTAGTTGAGAGCTAGAAGAACGAAGCAGTTTGCTCCCTTCCTATAACTTCAGATCCAGAAGACACATAATATATGAGTCTATGTCATTATAGTCCAGTGGTTCATGTGGCTGAAGAAAAGGCTGTTTCCATTGGGGACCATTGGAGTACAGAAGCAGCAGAAGAGGGCCCTGAACCACTTTCACATCAACCATTCCCCTGCTCCAATATGCCCCTCTACCCCAATGGCTTCCCCCTCTCCTTGCATTTTACCTCTTTTAATGAACCACTCTGACACTGGCCTCTGTCTTGCTAGAATTTGATTTTAGTTTATTGGCTTTCACCCAGTCCATTGCTGAGTCAGGCACCTCCTGTTTCATATGTCACAGGAGTTGATGACGTACTGATGACGCTGTGCCTTACCCTTTAAATTCTTCTTTGCAAGATCAATAAACTGACCCAAGAGCCCTTTTTATTCTAAAACAACATGGCCCCAGTGCTCAGATGTTTCCAGAAATATACTTCAGACACCATGCTCAATGTATTATTGTTCCTTTGTGGTTCATTTTTTACTTTCATTTCTGAATTGTACCAATGAGAACAAACTGCAAGTTAAGCCTTTGGACATTGCTATTTCTATATTTGTATTTTGTGTTGTTTGTGTCTTATGTGAAAGTTTGTTGTTCAGATAGTCAAAACCAGGGTTGGAGAACCTATGGTTCTCTATATGTGGTTGGACTGCCAACTCGCAAACAGCATGAGGAATGGTTAGGAATTGTGGCAGTTGCAGCCTAGCAACATCTGAGGGGTCCCAAGTTTCCCACCTCTAGTTTAAACAACATGTTGTATTCATTTTTGTGCTATCTTCTCAGCAGCATCACTGAGCTTAAATCTGTCATATCATAATTCCCCCCCCCCAACCACTGTAATGCAGAAGAATTGAATTTTGATACCTCTTTCACAAGGCCCTCTTTTAAATTCAGCCAATCGGGTGCAGTGGGGGCTCTGCCATTCCACTCAGCCTTGCCGCTCCCAGGTGGGAATTAGAATTGCTGCCATAGTCAACAGTGAAAACTGTTTACCCTCACCTAGTCCTATAAAGTGGTAAAATGTTGTCAGTGAAAATCCTTTCCCTCTAAAAATGCACTGCTTCGGTTATTGATATTGGAATGGTTTTTCCTTTGAGAAAAATATTAATTGTAGTCATTGGGCAGATGAGACATTTGTCCTGGGGCTTTTAATGGCCTTCCAGACAGATCTACCAATGTTCCTTCTTGTTTTCCTTCTGAAAAAAGGTGCTATTTGTGTAGGTCTCTGGTGTCTAGAAGGAAAAGAACAAGCTGTGACTGTTGCTTTGTTTGCTGCATTGGTAATATTCTCTATTTGAATTAAGTTTAACTTTCATTTTTGTTTTCAGTAAGTTGCTTTGAATGGCAGTAGATGTTTGATTTGAACACGTTTAGCAAAAATATTGGGAGAGTAATCTTGCAGCAAGAAGCTGAATACACAGTGTTACTGGTCTCCATGCTTGTGAGAAACCAGTTGCAGTGTAGGGGGTTGTAGTGATGTTAAAGGTAAAGGTAAAGGTACCCCTGCCCGTACGGGCCAGTCTTGCCAGACTCTAGAGTTGCACGCTCATCTCACTCTATAGGCCGGGAGCCAGCGCTGTCCGCAGACACTTCCGGGTCACGTGGCCAGCGTGACAAGCTGCATCTGGCGAGCCAGCGCAGCACACGGAACGCTGTTTACCTTCCCGCTGGTAAGCGGTCCCTATTTATCTACTTGCACCCGGGAGTGCTTTCGAACTGCTAGGTTGGCAGGCGCTGGGACCGAACGACGGGAGCGCACCCCGCCACGGGGATTCAAACCGCCGACCATGCGATCGGCAAGTCCTAGGCGCTGAGGTTTTACCCACAGCGCCACCTGCGTCCTAGTAGTGATGTTACTAATGGGGAAATGGAGCTGGGGATATCCGTCTGGTAGAATATAGGGCAAAGGAGATGCAGAGCCACTCAGGAGAGCAGAGCAGAGCCTCTCTAGACTTCGTAGCTAAGGCCAAGCCTGATAAGATTACCCTGTTCTGTGTTTTGGGTATGTCTTCTTAGCTGAAACAAAATATGGGCAATTCTTCTTAGTTAAAACATAGAAACAATTTTGATTATGTTCAGAACTAACAGTGCTGCTAAAAGTCCATTTTTTATTTTTGTTGTGTGCCAGCCTAGTGCGTGAACTTTAATCCATTATTGCTTGATGTTCATGGCATGTTATCAGGGACTCAGTGCATTAGCAAATATGACGAGAGTGCTTTGTGCTATAAAGGCTTTTAAGGTCTGGGCTACACTGAATGATGAGTGAACTCTTGCCAGCCCAGTAAAGCTTCAGCAATGATGGGAACCTGACCTACCCTCTGCATGGCTTCATGCAATTGACAATTGTTGCTATACTCTTAACGTCAGGCTTTAAAAACATGGCAGACATATGCTTGTGCAGTTGCCTTTCTCACACTTGTTGTACACAAAAAAATGGATCCAAGATTGTCTTGTATATGTGAACCTAAGAACAGGAGGAGCACAGTGCAAGAAAAGGTCCTGACTTGGAGTCACTTAATTCACTGTATAGGATACTGAAAATTTCAAGTCTTTTGGAACATGTGCAGCTTCCTACCAACACTGATGGTTAAGGCTCATCCCCATGTTATGTTTTTATACATGCAGAACCACTTGCATATACAAAGACATGTGTATTTTGAAACATGGACTTGCATTTTTTCATTCCTGAGTGCATGTTGGGAACAGATACCCTCCCTATTATTTGTGTAAGGATGCCAGAATACACAGTCACAGCCATTTGGACTGTATTAGTGGTATCAAATGGTGTCCATCCACTGATTGAACCTAACCCTATGAGTGGAGCAGAGGAAGAAGAGAATTTTCAGCAATCACCCTACTGCAACTCCCTGCATTTCACTGTCTGCTCTGAGCAGGGTGAGAGAAGTCCAGTGGGGGAATTGTCAGTGATGCCTCCCTCTCCTGTTCCAATGATAGATTCCATCTTTTGGTGGTCAGATACCACTGAATACCATCACATGACTTATTTCTGCATGTGACATAAGTGTTGACCACTGTGGTTACAAAGTTAGCATGACTTTCTAAGCAAGCTCCCTGGGCAAATCTGCCCAAACCTTTTAACAAGAACACCCAAAGTAATATTGCCGTAAATCCATTTTCTTATTTGAATTTGTCCTATTAGCCCTGTTGCATTTACTCCTTCAGTAGGAGAACTGGGAATCTATCCACAAAGCTGCATGAGCCCCCCACCCCCAATGCCACTGTATTTTCTGCCTGTGGCTTTTACCACTTGAAATCCTGTTTTCACAGGAAAACTGTTTCCCCTCCCTCGTCCCAGTTTTCTCTTATTACTCAAGACTTTAGATTCAGTTTTTAATTAATGGTTGCAGAACTGAAAAGGTACGTTCGATAAGTAACATCCACATAATTTAATACTTAATTACCGAATGCAATATGCACTTGGTTTGGTATTTTACTAATTACTTAATTAAATTATTACGAGGGCTGAGCTGAAAGAGGGAGGCTTCTTGAAAACATTTGGTAACTGCAAAAAGAGCCTCCTTTTTTCGATGGCTTTTCACAGGTCAAAAGTATCCAACCACAGTGCAAGGTCAGTAACTATTTAGAGCAGCAGGGAGGTGCTGGCCAGGTTGCCCTGATAACAGGGCTGACAACAGTGAAGGTGGCTGCAGTGAGCCCCTAGGGCTTGCCCCTTCCCAAATAGCATCATGCTGCCTGTGACTTTATGACTGCCCCAACCAGATCTTCTGGGATCCAATGTAGCTGCAGCTGGATCTGACAGCAAAACTGGGATACTGACAAAGGACTCTGCCCAGAAGCACCAGGCAGCACAGGGCTCTCTCAGATGCCAGCCCAGCAGGCAGACACAGCTGGTTTTCATGAGGTCCAGTGACAGGTGGAGAGAGGAAGCAGGCTTAAAAAACCCTGCAGCATTCAAGGAACTGGGAGACCATGGGAGGAGAGCCTGAAACTAGGGATTTAACTGCATCTTGAGGGGAGCCCCCTTTGAAGACTGGCAACCAAGAGATCTCCCCTCCCAGACCCTAAAGAGGATGACTGAAGGCAGATACTCCCTCCATCGGATCCCATAGGGAGGGTTCTGAGATACCCTCTTCAATGCTCCTATTCCCAAACCCAGCATTTCCCCATAAATTGAGTGGCGTGGCATGGGATTGAAAAGAATCTGCCTGAAAAACACATTTGAGAAACATTGCAAAGTTTTTGGTGAGAGTGGGTTTGGGTTGGTTTACCTTGCTGTCCTAAACAAGGTGGTGAGTTGTTGTAAGCTGTTGGGAAAACCTTGTTGGGCCTTACACAAGAATCTGCTAGTCCCTCTATTCATCAACCACCTCAGGAAAACAGGGAGCGTAAGTCCTCCCTTCATCCCTGAAAACACTGTATTGGGAGGGGAGCATTGGCCAGTATAACCAATATTAACCAATGCTGATCAAGACAAATTACTCTGAGGGATAGTGGGAGAGCTAGACAGGCCTGCTGGGGGAACTGTGGAAGAAGGAGAACAAATTATTCTCTTTTTTTTCTTTGCTCCCCCTTCTTTTCCTCCTTCAACTCATCTCCCCACAACTAAACCCATGATTTCAGAAGGGCCCACACTTGTTCCAAATATTCCTGACCCTGATAATTCTGGCTTCTTCTTTTCTTGGAATGCTGCTTTCTCTTAGACCCAAATCTTCTTTCTTTTGTCTCCCCTTTTATTTTCTACAGATACAATTAAAAGCAATATACATCTACATTTTTGTAAAGTAAAACGTCAACATTAACTCCACCCTTCCCTAATAATAGGGTGAAACTTTCACTTTTAAGAAACCAATCCAGTTTCTTTCTTTCGATTAATAGCATTGTGGGTGGGATGGAGGAAAGAGGGCGAGAACTCTTGCGTCTTGTTACTAGTGGGCAGCCGTCCATTTGACGAATGCCAGCACATTAAAAATGAGCTTAATGGCCAGTCAGGACTGGGTGAGCGGAGAACATTATTATTCCTGCCCCTCCCACTTTTCTCGGACTGTTCCCAATAAACATGAATTCTTTTACACTCGGCAGGTTTCAAACACTTTTGGCAGTAGTACTTGCAAAAACCACCCTTGCAGAAGTTTCTCCTGTTGGCTGAGTGACTGACAGACTGACATACTGGATTACTCCCCCCCCCTTAATGGTTTGGTATTCAGATTTCATTGCGTCCTAACTTTTGAGAGTGCTTTTTTGCCTTCCTTTTTTCAAATTGCATATTCTTGCTTAAGTTTATATCCACTGTACGCAGCAGAGTTGTTGAAGTGCGTAAAGTACCTGCCATCGAGGTGTCAGAAGCAGTTATGAATCCAGCTTCATTCAGAGAAGCCTGTCTGCCCTTTGAGAGCAGGCTCTGCCTTCTTGCATGTATGGTTTTAGGTTGCATTGTGTGCTTAGTAGTTGACTCCAAATGCATCATTTGACTTTACTCTGTTATTTTTCTAGGGAAGTGGGGATTGTGGTGCTGTGTGGCCTTGGTGTTTAGTTACCTATCCAATATTCAAGCATATATCTATCTATATCTCTTATCTCTATCTCTATCTATCTATATCTATATCTATCTGCAGATCTCTCTCACACACACATACACCCCTCACAAAGTAACAAACTTTATCCAAGGAAACCTGTGTCTAAAAGGGCAATGCAGCCAACTAGTATTATATACAGGGACGTGGGTTAAACCACAGAGTCTAGGGCCTGCTGATCAGAAGGTCGGCAGTTCGAATCCCCACAACGGGGTGAGCTCCCGTTGCTTGGTCCCAGCTCCTGCTGACCTAGCAGTTCGAAAGCATGTCAAAGTGCAAGTAGATAAATAGGTACCACTCCGGTGGAAAGGTAAACAGCATTTCTGTGTGCTGCTCTGGTTCGCCAGAAGCGGCTTAGTCATGCTGGCCACATGACCCAGAAGCTGTATGCCGGTTGCCTCAGCCAATAATGCGAGATGAGCACTGCAACCCCAGAGTCGTCCGTGACTGGACCTAACCGTCAGGGGTCCCTTTACCTTCTGTATTATATACATGATTTGGTTGTGGATGTACATTTGTGTCAAGGGCCAGAGATAGGTTGTCCCTCTAGTAAATAGAGTGTTGTGCTCAGGTCTTGCTTTTGGACTTCCCATAGGCAACTGGTTGCCCACAGTAAGAATAGGATGCTAGATTAGATGGGTCATTGACCTGACCCAGCAGCACTCTTCCCGTGTTCTTATGTTGACAGCACAGGTTAATAACGATCTGCACTAGAACTCATTGGTTCCTTTATTTATCATAGAATTGTAGAGTTGGAAGGAACCCCGGGGATCATCTAGAACGAATCAGCAGTTCCACATGTGCAAAGACTGTTCCCACCCACCTCCAGCATTATCCCTTCCACAATCTAGCTGGAAAAAAATAAGCACAAGGCAATAAAGTTATTTGATCTATTTGATTTTTAAGTCACTCTTTCACCCAGCTGAGAGCCCAGAGCCATGTGCAGCATAATTAGACCATCAGCTTAAATTAAAAACTCCATTTAAAATGGAAAGCATGGCATTATGGTACTCTAGTTCTACCTGTGCAGCTACTGGGTCCCAAGGCACTTCATTCCCAAAGGCCTGGGTGAATAAACAAGTCTCTCACTAGATTCTAAAGGCCGGCAATGGCAATTGTATGTCTCCAAGGAGGGCGTTCCAATACCTGGAGGCATAATCTATACAGAACTATACAGCCAGCTGCAGAATACTTTAAATGATGTGATCAAGGCGAGCTAAACTTGTAAAGTGACTTGGCATAAAGGTGGTATATAAATGAGGTCAGTCAAACTGCCTGAGAACCAACCATAATGCTCCGACCTCTCCTACCAGTGATTTCCTCTGTGATTCTTTCCCCTCTCCTTTTGTTTTCTCTTTTGGATTTTCATGGATGGTTTATTTTTAAAAAGTATCACTGCAAGCTTGTAAATTGTCCATCATCAGTAAGAAATAATAATCCTCCCTCTAAGTGATATGGGGATGGGATGGTTAGATCAAACAATTTCCATCCCATGCTGGTTTCACATGTTCATAGAACTGGCACCATCTTGCCTGTTTGCAGGCAGACCTTTTAGGATAATCCACCCAGTTTTGCAAAAACTATAGTGCTTACAAGGTGGTCCAAGGGCTGTCTCTTTCATTCTTAAGATTTTACAACTGCCTGCAGCAGCTAATACCTCCTCTGTGACTGTGCACAGTTTTCTTTTCCTAAGTGTATAAAAATACTCCCAGGAAGCCACTGTAAATCATAATACACTTTCCTTTTCTGGGGAATTGTACAAAGTAAAAGATGGCTTCCTCCATGTACCTTGCAGTAGTGGTGGGCATCTCTTTCCATTTCTTTTCTTTTTTTTTAATGGAGTTACAAGGTTGATGGATCAGGGGAATGCTGTGGACGTAGTATATTTTGATACACTATGATATTCTTGCAAGGAAGCTGGTAAAATATGAGTTGAATGAGGCCACTGTTAGGTGGATTTGTAGCTGGTTGACTGACCAAACCCAAAGAGTACTCATTCATGGTTCCTTGTCATCCTGGGGAAAAGTGTCAAGTGGGGTGCCACGAGTTTCTCTCCTAGGCCCATTGTCATTCAAAATATTTATAAATGACTTGGATGAAGGAATTGAGGGGGTGCTCATCCAATTTGCAGATGACACCAAACTGGGAGGGATAGCGCTGCAGAAGACAGAATCAGAATTCAAAACGACCTTAATAGATTGGAGAACTGGGCTCAAGCTAACAAAATGAATTTCAATAGGGACAAATGTAAGGTTCTGCATTTAGGCACAACAGGGAGCAGGCCGGAATAGAGCCCCTTTCCCTCGTGTGCTAGTGTTGTTGTTTGGCAGGGAATATTTATATGTTTGCTCATTAAAAAATGGTGCACACACCCCTGTAGTCTGACATAGCACAGTGCAGTTTTACCCCTTCAGGATTCTATCACCTCCTCCTGCTGTATTCCTGGACCTTATAAAAAGGACTGCCTGATGGTGAAAATTTCAGTGATCTCAAAGCTGGACTTGATGTGTCTGGGAAAAAGAAAAGGGAAAGATGTTTAAACTTCTGTCAGTAGGTTATGGTGAAATGTATGAACTGTTGAATGAACCTGCAGTGATTTGGAAATGACTACAGAGATCACAGGCAGAAAAAGAGTGAGAGGGGTTGGTTAGTGAGAGAAACTTGAAACTCCCCAGGGAGATGTTTTGCCAGAATCGCTGAGGGAGATTACAGGTCCGTGGGGGAAAGCAGAGGAGAAGAATCTGATATTTCTTGCAAACGTTGTTGCTTTTGATCTTTAGCCTTGACGTTCGCAACAGAGAATGAAGGAAAGCATTGCTACACCCACACAGAAAGCAGTTTTGACATTTGTAAATCTCGGCAACATAGAGACAAATGAAAGAAACTGCAGAGTGAAGCTAGAGAACAGGGAAGGTTAAAGTTCAGTGCCAAGGCGTAGCTGGAATAGAACTCTTTGACTGCCGCTTAGAAAGGAGAAATGAAAGGGCCTCTCTCCCTCTTTTGCTCACACACGCAAACACACCCTTTATTCACAGAGTGTCGGTGCAAGTTCTCAGCCCACAGGCTGCGAAGAATCCTAACATAGCTGTTGCAGGGAGCCATGTAAACAGAGCCTGGGCTTCACTGTGGGGAGGACATGCTCAGCTAACCTAATCATTACTGTCTCTGGAGAAGTGACAATATGAGCAGCAAAGAGTGCGGCAAACCCATTAATCAGGAGGGCTTTGATACGATATACAGCTCTAAAAAATGTGAGCAAGGTTAATAGTACAATATGAATTATTATTATTTATTCCTACAGCAGTTTCAGTGTCCAAGATGTTCGTTGCAGAATAACGCAGGCAACAAAGACAGGCCCCTGCCTGCAAGACCTTTAAAAATGCAGGGGCCCGGCAAAAGAGGCAGGCTAGATTTGAGGGGAGATTACTGGGCATTTTCTCCCAAAATGTCCACACCATTACCTAATGGGAAAGACCACAGCTTGGTGATAAGAGTGCACACTCTGCATACACGATGCCCAACATCTCCAAAAACGGCTGGGAATGATTCGTGCCTGAAAACTCTGAAGAGTTTCTGCCAGTCAGTGTAGACAATATTGAACTAGATAGACCAATGGTCTGACTTGGTATATGGCAGTGCCTACAATGCCACAAAAGTCTGCCATTCCTTGGCTTGGAATTTGAACTTTACATCACTCAGGTTTCTTCCCCAGTTAGGACTGTAATATGAGCTGAAGATGACTCCCTCCTTCCCATGCCTCACTCACTCACTCACTCACTCACTCACTCACTCACCCCCTTTAGCCATTCACTTACCTATGATTTCCCTTTTCCCTTCCTTGGTTGCTGTGGCAGCAGGTTGTTCTTCCTTTCCCCCCTTCTTGGATGCACATTTACCACTTGATGACTGTCTCATTAAATTAATAATAATAATAATAATAATAATAATAATAATAATAATAATAATAATAATAATTTATTATTTATACCTCACCCATCTGGCTGGGTTTCCCCAGCCACTCCGGGCGGCTTCCAACAAAATATTAAAATACAGTGGTCTGTTAAACATTAAAAGCTTCCCTAAACAGGGCTGCCTTCAGATGTCTTCTAAAAATCTGGTAGTTGTTCTTCTCTTTGACATTTGGTGGGAGGGTGTTCCACAGGGCAGGTGCCACTACCGAGAAGGCCCTCTGCCTGGTTCACTGTAACTTGGCTTCTCTCAGTGAGGGAACCACCAGAAGGCCCTTGGCACTGGTCCTTAGTGTCCGGGCAGAACAATGGGGGTGGAGATGCTCCTTCAGGTATACTGGACCGAGGCTGTTTAGGGCTTTAAAGGTCAGCACCAACACTTTGAATTGTTATTGGAAACGCACTGGGAGCCAATGTAGATCTTTCAATACTGGTGTTATGTGGTCTTGGCGGCCACTCCCAGGCACCAGTCTAGCTGCCACATTCTGGATTAGTTGTAGTTTCCAGGTCTTCTTCAAAGGTAGCCCCACATAGAGTGCATTGCAGTAATCCAAGTGAGAGATAACTAGAGCATGCACCACTCTGGCGAGACAGTCCGCGGGCAGATAGGGTCTCAGCCTGCGTACCAGATGGAGCTGGTAAACAGCTGCCCTAGACACAGAATTGACCTGTGCCTCCATGGATAGCTGTGAGTCCAGAATGACTCCCAGGCTGTGCACCTGGTCCTTCAGGGGCACAGTTACCCCATTCAGGACCAGGGAGTCCTCCACACCTGCCAGCCTCCTGTCCCCCAAAAACAGTACTTCTGTCTTGTCAGGATTCAACCTCAATCTGTTAGCCGCCATCCATCCTCCAACCACCTCCAGACACTCACACAGTACCTTCACCACCTTCACTGGTTCTGATTTGAAAGAGAGGTAGAGCTGGGTATCATCCGCATATTGATGAACACCCAGCCCAAACCCCCTGATGATCTCTCCCAGCAGCTGCATGTAGATATTGAAAAGCATGGGGGAGAGGACAGAACCCTGAGGCACCCCACAAGTGAGAGCCCAGGGGTCTGAACACTCATCCCCCCCCACCACTTTCTGAACACAATCCAGGAGGAAGGAGCGGAACCACTGTATGACAGTGCCCCCAGCTCCCAGCCCCTCTAGATGGTCCAGAAGGATGTTATGGTCAATGGTATCAAAAGCCGCTGAGAGATCCAGCAGAACTAGGAAACAGCTCTCACATTTGTCCCTAGCCCACTGGAGATCATTGACCAGTGCGACCAAGGCTGCTTCAGTCCCATGATGAGTCCTGAATCCTGACTGGAAGGGATCCAAATGGTCCACTTCTTCCAGCCATTAAATGATGGCTTATGTATATGAATGAGCCATCCCTGACCAAACTGTTCAGAAAGAATGTTTATATTAGCCCTTTTCAGATGTTCTGCATCTAAAGTCAAGGAAATGTATGAGAGGGGATGTAGGGAAGAGCTACACACCCACTCCTGTCCTGGTTACCCTCCATGAATTGAAAGATGAACACCTGAAGTAGTAGGGAGCTTCCCCTGCTCATTGTTTTCCTAGTTTTCCCAGGTTCTAAAACACATGGGGAGTTTCTATGGGTACAGCAGACTCCCCACTTTAAAATGGTGACTGGGGGTTGGAGCTAGTTTGGTGGTCCCCACTGCCCTCCCATATTTCCTAAAGTCAGCTGTAGGGTACCTGAAGAGGGATATTCTTATCTTATGCCACATGAACCATAAGGACTTTCCAATAAAGCAAATTCATAAATCCAGCTGCTGCACAATAAATCAAATAATACTCATGCATGTGTGAACCTACCCTTAGCATAACAGCAAAAGTGGTGGCACTCAGAACTACTTGCAGTAATTTGTATAAAGATCAAGTATGGGATAGTAAAGATGTCAAAAATTCAGAATTGTGAATGGAGCATCTATAAAAGGAATCATGGGCCTATCTTGACTCAGTGGCATCATACTTCCTTAAGAACGGAAGATCACAAGCAACTATACGGAAGGCTACTTATAAGGGTTCTTAGTTTTCTTGAGTTGTTGGCTAACCTTCCCTATCATTCCAAGTTGTCTTGAATTTTTAATCTGAACCAGGACTGAACTGAATGGTGATAATTAACAATTCCATCTTGACTTTTGACAGGTAACTGGAGAGAAGAGACCACTAACAGATTTGGGCAAAAAGCCCAAAAACCAAAAGAAGAAGAAAAAGAAGGACCCCAATGAACCCCAGAAGCCAGTGTCAGCTTATGCCCTGTTCTTCAGAGATACACAAGCCGCTATCAAAGGACAAAACCCCAACGCTACCTTTGGGGATGTATCAAAAATTGTTGCATCGATGTGGGACAGTTTAGGAGAAGAACAAAAACAGGTAAATTCCTTGTCCACCTTCCCGCTGAAAGTTAGTATGTTTGTTTTTCTTGATGATGCCATGCTTTTCTTTTCTTTTTTGAAAGAAAAAAATCTGCACTGTTTTTCGTTCGATTTTGCTTTGGTCTATTTTATTTTTGTATTTATTAAATTGGTATAACCGCCCTTCATCCGTAGATCTCAGGGCGGTTCAATGCATAAAAATACAAGGTGTTCTTTAACAATAAATTACCAATTTACCTTTTCTTCTTCAAAGCTAGGACTTCAACAAAAGCTTGCCTAAAAAACAACTAAAACTCAGGGTATTGCAAACATCAGTAAATATAGTATATATCCCTTATACACCCAGTAGATCACAGCAGTCTGTGGGAGTGTTTCTCCTTCAAGTTTCAAAGACCTCCGATGTTCACCCCAGTAACTGCTACTGGAAGTGCAAAGATGAAGGGATGACTAGTGCAGAGAAATAGGCCCATCTCCACCCACCTGCTTTGCAGTGAATAACTTCGTATCTATTTCATATTACCGTGTTGTGATTATCATCTAAATGTATTTTTCCTAGTTTTGCTTATTCACAATTTTGAGAGGACATAAGCTATGGCAGGAGTAGCAGCATGGTACCTTCCAGCTGAACTACAGCTTCTCTCATCATCTCTGACTATTGGCCATACTAAGAGGGGCTGATGAAAGTGGTAGTCCAACAACATCTAAAGGGCACCACGTTGCCTATCCCTGAAGCTACTGTCTCTATGCACCAGTTGTGCTTAGGCTTTGAACAAGGCTAGAGAGTCTTAATATCTGAAAGTCAGGTTATTTGAGAAATCTTCCACTCACCCTATGGATATGGGTAGCAGCATTTCTGGGCTGAAAGTCTCTAATTGGTAATTTCATCCATTTAGTTTCAGAGACCAACTGTCCTTAATGACAACTTTTGTGCTCTCTGGTGGTTGCACTGAACTTAAGCCTGCCAAAAGAAAAAGAGCAGGCATACGAGAGTCAAATACTTCCTGACAGTTTAGATCCTCCCACTGGAAGAGTTCCAGGTGGTTAGATCTACGAAAGGAGAAGCAGGTGGAGAAACCAATTTAAATTAAAATGTGTTTGAAAATGGTTCTGCATTTTATATTGTTTTGTGTAGGTGACAAGTACCATGAATATGTTTAACTTTAATGAGGCCAATGTCTTTCTTTTTTAATTCTGATGTAGTTTTCTAACTTTCTGCACTTTTATAGCTCACTTGAATGGAGCATTGATGATTACTCCGTTACTCTTTGCCTGTGTACAGATAATTATTTGTGTAGAGCAGCGTAGGGCTAGCCTCCCCGCTTACTGATGCCTTGGCACTAGACCCTTTGATATAGTACTAGAAACTCGATGACCTTATAAACACCAGAGAGGACCTCATTTCAGGGGATAAATCCTGTTTTAGATTCCTAATTGCAACCCCTTCCCATGGTCATATGAAATGCAAGTCAGCAAAGCAGGAAAAGAGACTAAAGCAAAGCTCAGATTGCACGGGGTCTGGTGAATTTCTAAAATAATTATTGAATGTTTCATTATTGAATGTGCTGGAAGGAAATGGGGTGGGGAAAATGTGACCTAGCAAAGGTTGTTGGTCTGTGACTTCCATTAGCCCCCCCTCCCGTTTTCAGAGTTGTAGTCCATCAACTTATAGAGGACCACAGATTCCCGTGCCATCTGCTGGCGGGAGAGATTGAGCATAGTCCAAGGGAAAGTGGTTTTTGAAGAGTAAGAAAGCATAAAAGGCTACATGAAAGCAGATGCCTTTTACCTGCTTCGAAACAATTTTAAAAAGCTGTAAAAGCTGCTTCAGACATGGCAGATGGTAGTTACTAAGCATTTCAGAGGCACAGTCTAAGTCCCTAAAACAATCTTAGGTGCATGTTTTACAGTAGCACATGTAAAAGTTATGAACGTATTGTATATATTCCCTCTTTTAGTCTGTCTTGCTTCTTTTGCTAAAGTCATATAGAGCTATATACTCCATGGCCATATTTCTGCAGTGCGGTTGATCTCTGCTTTTGGCACACTGAGATCTGGATTGTGTTGAAGGAATAATAGATTAGTTCCTGGATGGCTTTGCTTTTGATTTGTCTGGGATTAGCATTTGACATTTGATCCCTTCATCCTATCCCTAATTCAACATTATTCCCTCCACACAATTAAGTTCACATGGAAAGAGTGGTGCTGTACACACTGTCCCCAGGCAAGGTATAGCTCACCACCATCCTGTCCATACATTCTGTGCTTGTCCGCAAAAGAAACCCTTCTAAGCATGCATAAAGCTCTCCATAAAGTCATAGAATTGTTTTTCTGTTGTGACCAACCCTGGGATCTTTGGATGAGAGGTGGCATACAAAAATAATTAGAAAATGGAGTTGGAAGGAACCTCAAGGGTCATGTAGTCCAACCCCCTGCAATGCAGGAATCAGAACTACGTAATCTCTGACGTATGCTTTAAAACCTCCAGTGAACAAGAGTCTGCCATCTTCTGCAGTAGTCCATTCCACCGCCGAACAGCTCTTACTGTTACAACGTTAAAACAAAAAAATTTTTTTCCTTCCAGTAGCACCTTAAAGACCAACTAAGTTAGTTCTTGGTATGAGCTTTCGTGTGCATGCACACTTCTTCAGATACACTGAAACAGAAGTTGCCAGATCCTTCTATATAGTGAGAAGGTGGGGAGGGGTATTACTCAGAAGGGTGGTGGGAATGGGTGATTGGCAGATAGCTGTGATGAGCCTGTTGACGACTCTTAACGACTGCAATAGGTCTTACACCCTTCTGAGTAATACCTCTCCCCACCTTCTCACTATATAGAAGGATCTGGCAACTTCTGTTTCAGTGTATCTGAAGAAGTGTGCATGCACACGAAAGCTCATACCAAGAACTAACTTAGTTGGTCTTTAAGGTGCTACTGGAAGGGAAAAAATTTTTTTGTTTTGACTATGGCAGACCAACACGGCTACCTATCTGTAACTGTTACAACGTTCTTAGTAATGTATAGTTAGAATCGCCTTTCTTGTAATTTGAATCGTTTGGTTTGCTTGATCCATCTTCCATGTGTGTGATTGTGCAGAATTCCCAACCACGAAAGAGCACGGGCATGTTCAGAATGCTTTCCTTTTTGCAGGCAAGCTCCAAATGTGGACAGGAGGCAGCATGCTTGGCTGGGCTCTCTCTCTCTCTATCCCTCCACAATCTTGATCATGTGGAGTGAATAACAGGATGGCAAAACACCGAGAGTCCTTTCTGGACTTTCTGGACCAATGAGCTTGTGACTCGGAATATGTTTCATAGTTGGATCTCTGTAAGTTGGCAAGATAGAAGCTTCATCCTGCCCCCTCCCAACCCCTTTGCATTTTTGCGGAGAGGGGATTATTGGTAGGGCTGGGAGTCATAGTGTTTACCTGCAATTCCTTAGTCACTGGAAATGCACGCAGCCCTTGCTGGAGTGGCAAGGGATGCTGATGACTAGTGGGAGGTGGGCAATCTCCTTATTTTCATGGGAGGTCTCCCTGAGATCACTCTTCCGGGAGTTTGTTTGATCTTCTTCATCTCATGCTGGGAATCAGAGCAGTCACTGGCTTGCTTTGTTTTGTCCAAGTCCTGATTCACACAACCATGTCCATCATATGGTAAAATGCAATAACCATACAGCTCAACTGATCACAGGATAGGTTGTGCTTTGCATGCAGAAGATCCCAGGTTCAGTCCTCACATCTCCAGTTAAAAAGAGCCAGAGGCAGTGTGTTGTAGAAGTTGGAGGATTGGTCATAGACCTCTGTTCCTGTAACTGCTCTTGCCCTGAAGCTTATTGGGTAACCTGGGGCCTTTATTCAACCAAACCTACCTTGTGGGAATGTTATTAGGATAAAAGCAGGACATTTATGTCACCCTGAACTCTGTGGAGGAAGGGTGGGATAAAATGTGATAAAATAGTAACAAAGATGGAAGACCTGAGACCTTTGAGAGCTACTGCCAGTAGATGATAGTGCCATACATGGGCCAGTGGTCTGGCTCAGTATGAAGTAGCTTTTCATGCAGCTGTCAATCAGTTTCTTGCCATATGAGCAGAGAATTTGCCACATGAGTAAACCCAACCTCAGCGGATCAGGAAACTGGCTTCCTTATAAGTGAAGAGACCTTGAACTATTATCCATTTGTTTAGGAAGGCTTGATATAAAACAGTTTTAAGAACTTCCTTTGGAAGCAGCTGATTTCAGCAGCTGGGTTTCTGCTTTTATAAATTTATTTTGAGATTTATTTGTTTGTAGTTAAATCACTACAAGTTTAATCACCTGAGCAATCTTTGCAGATTAATTGCTAATTTATTGTACCTAGTTTGCTGGATTAGCAGTCGTAGAAGTTCTGCTTAATTGTCATGAAGATAGAAAAAGACAAGTGGTCAGGAACCCAGGGCTTGGAACGCAGAAGACTAGAGTTGGTGTCTTGTCGAGTCATGCATATTGGATGTCAGCTGATTTTTCATCAGCACAATTTCATTTGGCATGGCAGTCTCTTAAGCAGCCCCCTATAAATTTCACTCTGCAGTGCACTATTCACACTGTTCACTGTCTACAGGCTAACAAAGGGAAAGTCCATAGAGTTCTCTCTTTCCTCTTGCAGCCATGATTAGTCTACAACTTGGCAAGCCAGGGCGCTTAATATTTCCCTACAGCTGGCTGGGTGTTAGATACGTATTATTTTGATGTGCACTAAGCCAGGAAACTGCTACAAACTGTGGAGGAAGGGTGGGATAAAATGTGATAAAATAGTAACAAAGATGGAAGACCTGAGACCTTTGAGAGCTACTGCCAGTAGATGATAGTGCCATACATGGGCCAGTGGTCTGGCTCCGTATGAAGTAGCTTTTCATGCAGCTGTCAATCAGTTTCTTGCCATATGAGCAGAGAATTTGCCACATGGGTAAACCCAACCTCAGCGGATCAGGAAACTGGCTTCCTTATAAGTGAAGAGACCTTGAACTATTATCCATTTGTTTAGGAAGGCTTGATATAAAACAGTTTTAAGAACTTCCTTTGGAAGCAGCTGATTTCAGCAGCTGGGTTTATGCTTTTATAAATTTATTTTGAGATTTATTTGTTTGTAGTTAAATCACTACAAGTTTAATCACCTGAGCAATCTTTGCAGATTAATTGCTAATTTATTGTACCTAGTTTGCTGGATTAGCAGTCGTAGAAGTTCTGCTTAATTGTCATGAAGATAGAAAAAGACAAGTGGTCAGGAACCCAGGGCTTGGAACGCAGAAGACTAGAGTTGGTGTCTTGTCGAGTCATGCATATTGGATGTCAGCTGATTTTTCATCAGCACAATTTCATTTGGCATGGCAGTCTCTTAAGCAGCCCCCTATAAATTTCACTCTGCAGTGCACTATTCACACTGTTCACTGTCTACAGGCTAACAAAGGGAAAGTCCATAGAGTTCTCTCTTTCCTCTCGCAGCCATGATTAGTCTACAACTTGGCAAGCCAGGGCACTTAATATTTCCCTACAGCTGGCTGGGTGTTAGATACGTATTATTTTGATGTGCACTAAGCCAGGAAACTGCTACAAACTGTTCAGCACACAGAGGGTTAAGTTTTTTGCGGGCTGCTAAATGGCTGCATACACTTGAAGTATCAAAGCCAGAGAGGTTTATGTGCTTTGGAACAGGTGCTGCTGCTCCCACAAAGCAAATTTACTTTCCTCCCAGTGACAAAGTAAACAAAGTGAAGCTGGCTTCTTTTTCATGGCAGCTTTATTATTTTGGTTTAGTTCTTGCTCACATTTATGACAAAGCAAACCTAGAGAGGAAAACCTCATCTTTTTTTCTAATGCAAAGGGTGTGTGTGTGTGTAAAATAACAATAATAACACAGGGCTGTGTTCAATGTAGATGCTGCTGCCTTTTGTCTGCCTTTTTGCCAAGATTGTCTCTCCAATATTTTTGTTTGTCAGTTGTGCCTTCTGTCATATTGTTCCTTTTTCTTCTCTCTCTCCCCAGCCTCTTCACAATGAATCTTCATTTTCTCGCTGACACACTTATATCTAAATTCCTCATTTCCTGCCTTTTTTTATTTATATCTGTTGCTTGGTGATTTGATCATGCTGTGGAATACAGGATTAGCAATCTCCCCGTCCTTGGGTTTTCAACAAGGACACCTGTTCTGCAAGTTGCACAATTTCCTCCCTCGCCTTAACCCTTTCAAGCATTAGTCTTACTCGGCACAAATGGGGACGGGGTGGGAGGAGGGGGGAGCTCCCAACTTTGAATGCCTTCACTACTCTGCCTCTGTGCTTTTGAGTACATTATAATCTTCATTCTTTACCAGCTGGCATAGCCTTTCCTAAGAGGCTTACACAGGAATCTAAAGGATGTGCCAGTGAAGAAAAAAAAAATAATTATTATTATATTACTCTTTGAACCTTGCAGATAGTTTAGCAGCTGTTCCTGTAGAGATAGTTTGTATTTGACTAAAAAATAAAATGCTAATTCAGCTGTTATCATCCAGCGAAGTACCTGCCCCAAGTAATCTGCTTTCAGCTCCCTGCTTCCTCTTTAAGAGCTCACAGAATGCCTTGCCACAATGTGTATTTTCTCTGCCTTAAAACAAATCTCTCCCTAAATTCGCAATGATACCAAGTAGACTGATTTGACATTAGCTGTAGCAGATCTTAATTCTAGATTGAAATAAAGTCATCTAATCAGACAAAGATGACACTGCTCTGGACAAGAAATAGGGGTTTATTTTACTTTATTTATTTATTTTAGTGCCAACTGTCGTAAGCAGAAATCAAGAGGCTTAAAACTGGTTAACAGTAGCACCATCTAGAGGAACTGGGACTGTCCAAATCTGTTCCAAGGAGTCTTGACTAGCTTGGCTTCAGTTTATAGCAATGACCACAGCTCTGTCCACCATTATATACGGGTATATTTCACTGAAATTGGATAGATGACGCCAATATCTGCTAACCCAAGCCTTAAGATCTCCTGGTGGTCATTTAATTACTTATCAACTTTTTAATTCTCTGGTAATTCTGAGGTTTCTGCCTACAGTTCTCACCCTCTCCTAATATTACTTCCTATATATGCAAAAAAATAGGGACAAATGTCTCTTAGCCCACCCTTTCTTTAATAACTGGAGCTGTCCCCAAGTCTTTGCCTGCCTATTTCTTATATTTGGCAACACCTAGATGTGATGATTTGATTCTCCTTAATGCTTTTCACCAAGTGACAGGCACATCTTGCTTTGACACCTTTTCCCCTAAAGGCTCCGAGCTATTTATCTGTATTGATGGAGTCGACCATTTCTGACTATTTCATTTTTCTCCTTTAATGTGAACCAACTCACTCCAACTGTGTACCCTGACACTGAACTTCCAATTGTTCATCACTGCTCATCCTGCATCACTTACATGAGATTATTAAAACTCCAGGGCATTTACACTTTATGCTCCCCCCCCCCCCATATATGGTCTGTCTTTCTAGTTAACTCTCTTAACTTCCGTGAAAAACAGAAAACCACCATTACTGTAAATGGTGAGGGCAGGGGAAATGTTTAGCTTCTGCCTCCGTTCTGGCCATGCAGCAAGCACATCATGGCTCAGTTTGGACATAATGCTCAACCATATTTTAGCACTTTAAAGACGAGCTTGCACATGCCTTGTGCTTGCAAGCTCTCACCTCT
The DNA here is from genome assembly GCF_027172205.1 of Podarcis raffonei. NCBI lineage: Eukaryota > Metazoa > Chordata > Lepidosauria > Squamata > Lacertidae > Podarcis > Podarcis raffonei. The sequence goes on from NC_070607.1 coordinate 70,236,054, forward strand.
TCCCCACATATGCAAGGGGGAGACCAGTAGCTTTAGAATTAACCACAGTCCTCTGTGACATCTGAACTATGTAAACTGTGATTTGTTGCAAGTATCACGATTTTGAAACGACCTAAGATTGAACTAAGGGACGTGGGTGGCGCTGTGGGTTAAACCACAGAGCCTAGGACTTGCCGATCAGAAGGTTGGCAATCTTATCTGCAGATCTCTCTCTCACACACATACACCCCTCACAAAGTAACAAACTTTATCCAAGGAAACCTGTGTCTAAAAGGGCAATGCAGCCAACTAGTATTATATACAGGGACGTGGGTTGAATCACAGAGCCTAGGGATTGCTGATCAGAAGGTTGGCGGTTCGAATCCCCGTGACGGGGTGAGCTCCCATTGCTTGGTCCCTGCTCCTGCCAACCTAGCAGTTCAAAAACACATCAGAGTGCAAGTAGATAAATAGGTACCACTCCAGCAGGAAGGTAAACGGCATTTCCGTGCGCTGCTCTGGTTCGCCAGAAGTGGCTTAGTCATGCTGGCCACATGACCCGGAAGCTGTACACCGGCTCCCTCGGCCAATAAAGCGAGATGAGCACCGCAACCCCAGAGTCGGTCACGACTGGACCTAATGGTCAGGGGTCCCTTTACCTTTACCTTTAAGATTGAACTGTGGTTTGAGATTCCCGTCTGTTAACAAATAAGAGTTAGTTTACAACTTGATGACACCTCAACCCATGTTCCTAGATCCAAGTTTGTTGAGGCAATACAAATGTGGAGATTGGGAGGGTCATTGGAAAATTGGCAGGAAATGTGAGGGATTGTTATCCTTCTCCCTCTCCTAGCCAGGCCTATTTCCAGACTTTGTGCTTAAAGTCAGGGAGTTACTATGTCCCTGTATTGATGTTACAAGGCAAGCAGAGGGTTGGGAGCCACTTATTTGCATTGAAATTAGCATTGCCATATGGATTTTGCCAGGATTTGGGATGTGCCACCTGGTTCCCAGTTTGATTTGATTTTCTTTTTAGCCCAGTGTATACCCTCAGAGAGCTGAAGATACAAATATAGTCCGCAGGCAATATTCTGCCCAACTGTGTAGTGAGAAACCAGCCTTCTCTTGCCCCCCATTGTTCTTTGCTAATGAAGAAAGTCACTACTGTGACTGACATGAAAGGGGAACAATGAGATCCTGGGCATACTCACAGAGGCAGAAGAACACTAAGTTACAAATTGTCCCTTGTAATGTCTGGAAATTAAATTTCCTGTTTCCTTCCAAAGCTTTTATTTTCTTCCCCCTCCACCAGTTCTCACCTCTGCCCATACAAAACAGTGGAGAAATCCAAAACTTCAGCATATGATTGCCAGCAACATGGCCCACACCACTACCAAGCAAGGGTAGCATCAGAAATGTTTCTTGAACATTTTCCGTGCTTCCAGCTGTGTGCTATAATACTAAACTAGGAATAGAAGGAACTGGGGTCTGTGCATATGTCATATAGGGTTGAAATGACACCATTAATGGATGGGTGCACAAGGGAGTAATGGAGTATGCAAAGTGGAGGAGTGTGGCTCTCCAGATGTTGTTGGATTTCAACCGCCATCAGCCCCAGCCAGCACAATGGTTGTGGATGATGTAAGTTGCAGTCCAACAACATCTGGAGAACCACAAGCTCCTCTTCTCTGTCCCAAAGGTTTCATTCAAAGGCACTGTATTTCCACCCTGCCCCTCTGCTCACTGCTTGTTATTCAAGACCTATAGTTTGTCCCATTAAATGCAGCCATGGAGAATGCGAAGTTCTATAAATGGGAACTAAACGGGCAGGTGTTTTTCCCATTGCACCTTAAATGGGAAATTATTGGGGGAAGATACCTAAGAGAAATGCTTGCACATTTATTACTTTTTTTTAAGTGTTTCTTCCATTACTGTATAATAGCTGATTGAAAAGTATTGTTTGCGAGTTGTGACAGCACTCTTCCATTCATTTCCAGACTACTTCTCCCAAGGCTCTGGTACTACTGGGCATATCCCAGAAATATCCTTAAACCATTCTGCGTATCTTGTCAATCACCACATTCTGCAGTTGTGCCTTTAGGTATGCTTACTGACAGCTAGTTTTATTTAAATGATAACTTCAGAGTGGTTCCCATTTACAAGATACCACTCATTTTTACATTTGCAAGCCTCAAATTTATTACTTCTAGCTCGAAGTAGCCTGGAGCAATGCAAGGCCATTTAATTATGCTGATACTGCTTTTCTTGATAGGTTTTCCCCTATTGCTGCAAAAGATATGGCCATTGCTACTGAAAAAATCCATAACCCAATGGTAGACAGCATGCTGTGCATGTAGAAGAACCCAGTCTCAGTCCTGGGCATCTGCAGGTAGAGCTGGGAAATGGTCCCCTCTGAAACCACTGCTTAAAACTTACACAAGAGCCCATTACTCATGCTCAGGGAGGCACCATAACTCAGGACCCAGAAGGTTCAACACATGGTATCTCTAATTAATAAAAGGGTCAGGTAGCAAGTGATACAAAATACTTCTGCCTGAGCCTAGAGAGTTTCTGCCAATCAAAAAAATCCAATACTGAGGTAGCTGGACAAATGATCTGACGCGGTACAAGGTGATTTCCTATTTCCCTTTAGGGCAAGGCCTGCAGTTCAGTGGTCAAATGTGTGCTTTACATGCTGAAGACCCCAGATTCAATCTCTCACTTTGGGCTGGTTGAGCCCCCTGTCCGATTGTTTGTTGCTGTGTTCATATAAACTGAACAGGGTACATCCAAGTAAGCACTTCGCTTCTGTACTGTTTAGACTTGAGTGACTCCCTTATGTACACTTCCGCCAGCGAGAACCCAGAGTGCACCTCAGTTTTCTGTGTAGATGAACTCCAGAGGAATATGCATGTTAGCAGAAAGAGCATACCTCTATGAATCCCACATCATGCATGCTATAGTGTCATGGCTAAGAGACTGGGGCTTGTATCCAGTGTAGGGCTAAGTAACTGTCCCATCCATGTAAAGATTTCCACTTGTGCAATTGGATTCCCCCTGCTTTTCCTGCATGTGTTCTGCAGCCCTCCCCAGATCTGCTCCTGAGACTTGGGGGGAAAGCCAGAACAAGTTTAGGGAGCACATGGGGGCAGGGGGAAGGAATAGGGGGAAGTCCTGTTGTCCAAGTGCGCTCTTTGCATTCATGGGATGATGCAGATGTTAATCACGATTAGCAATTGCCTGCAAAAGCTAAATTCACAATTGAGTGGTTAGTCTCTAAGGATCCACCGCACTTCTTTTGACTTCTACTTAGAGGTGGAAGAGCTTCTGCTTTGTTCAACATTAGCATGAACTGTTCTTGAGTTCACTCTTCTTTGAATATCTCTAAGGATAATTAAATGCTGTTACTCCCTCTTCAGTTTGATCCTCCGTTCTCTCTTGGAACAAACCAAGGTTCTGAATTGTCCCTTGTGTGCAAAATGCTAGAAGGGGAAATGTCTGAAAGTTTACTTCCTTATCCAGCATCTCTCCACCACTGCGTGAGGTACTCTGCCATGACGAGGTTAAAGAGGAGAGTCACGTTTATTTATTTCATGAATGTCTCACTTCCCATGAGGCATTCCAGAGCTATTTAAAATAGAGCAATAGCATATCAGAATCATAAAATTATAGAGCTGGAAGGGACCCCAAGGGTCATCTAGTCCACCCCCTGCAATGCAGGAAACTCCATCCCCTATCCAATTTGAAATCGGACCGGACCCTGTTTAGCTTTGCAAATGTGCAAGCAGTTTTTTTTACTGCACCACTAAAACGGTTACATATGTAAAAACAGTTAAAACAATTCCATATGCAGTAATTTATATATATTACATGGTGTGTGTGTTTATAACAAGTAATTTGGGGACAGAGCAGCTTGCCTTCTGAAACTGTTTGTGGGCAGGAACAACCAAGCCTGAGGTCAAGAAAAGCTACCACTACATTTATCATAGAGGTGGAGAGCCTTCTTTAGCCTAAGGGTCACTGTCTTTTCTGGACAACCTTTGGAGGGCCATATGTCACTGTTGCGGGGGGCCAGAGGCAAAAGTGGGTGAAACAACAAATTAAATTTTACCTTTGTGCAGTGTGCTTGTTTCTGCAAACAGTTGCACATCCTCCTCTATTCTCCATTCGGACAAGCAGAAATCACTACCAGAGTTCAAGGATGTGCTACAGCCAGGGGAAAGCATGGAAGGAGGGCGTGAAGCAGGGCTGATGAGGGGAAGAGGGTGGATAAAATCCTGAGGGCCAGATAGAGAAGCTTGGAGCAATACCTTTGGCCCCTGAACTTGAGGATCCCCACCTCTAATTTATCTTGTAAGCAGAGTCTGCAGTCCAAACTAGGTAACGGTAAAGGACCCCTGACAGTTAAGTCCAGTCGCAAACGATTCTGGGGTTGCGGCACTCATCTCACTTCACTGGCCGAGGGAGCCAACATTTGTCCGCAGTTTTCCCGGGTCATGTGGCCAGCATGACTGAGCCGCTTCTGGCGAAACCAGAGCAGCGCACGGAAATGCCATTTACCTTCCCGTGGGAGCAGTACCTATTTATCTACTTGCACTTTGATGTGCTTTTGAACTGCTAGGTTGGCAGGAGCAGGGACCGAGCAACGGGAGCTCACCCCATCGCGGGGATTTGAACTGCCAACCTTCTGATCGGCAAGCCCTAGGCTCAGTAGTTTAGACCACAGTGCCACCCGTGTCCAAACTAGTCAGGACGTTAAATGCATCTTTCCATTCAATGTGCAGGTTTTAAAAAATGCATGTGGCATCAGCTAAGAGCTGCTTATAATTATTGCGGCTTCAGCAAGCATGGATGGAACTTTTAAGAGGAGGGCGTTTTCACTTCCAGGTCACAACCCAGGAGGAAAGGATTAAATCCAACTCTCTGCACTTGCCGTAACCCTGATCGCTATTAGCTCTATCCATCTGATGCTTCTTTTGCGTCTTTTTAAAACCTGCATGTTAAATGCGAAGATTTAATAATCACATCTAGTTTGGTCCTCTGTTCTCTTAGAAAGTCAGTGACAATAATTAGCTTTTTGTTTTCAGTAGCTGGTAGGTGCTGCTGGCAGGATTTATGTCCTGCCATACCTTATGTTCTGCCTTAATCCCTGTGATACAGGAGGAGAATTTTAACGTGAGAAGCCCAGTTCGCTTAGCATTCATTAGTTACACTATACAGCATTGCTCTATTTGAAACAAGCAGGCTGGAATCCAAAGTTTACCAATAACAGCTACTCCTGTCGTTCAGCATGTGCGCTTGACATAGAGCGGTTCTGTGGGCGTCAGAGGGGTTTGGAATAATTGTCTTGTCTAATTAACTGGTTATCAAAACGGAACATTTCATTATGGCACAATTACTAGTTGCTTTGCTAAGATACAGAGGCGTCAGGATTGCGACTCTGACATATGCTTCCATCAACTCTGATTTCTCCCTCCTCCCAATAATCAGTAACATATTTGCTCCCCTCTGCTCCTTCCCAACACCCACCCAGTCCCTTAATGACTAATGAATGCTCCAGCTGACGAATAGAAAAATAAACCCACTGGCATGGCAGATTATCTGGGGAAACATGCAGAATATTTTTTTTAAAAAAATCTTTAAATCTGATAAATGTCTGGAATTAATATCTCTAGGGGAATAGATGATTAAATTAGAAAGAAGGCTAGTTCAGTCAGTATTTAAATGAATCTCCTTGCAAAGCTCTTTTAACACGGATGGTTTTTAAGCAGCTCTGGTAGGAAGTGCTGTTCACATTTTGCCCTGGATTTTCAGGGTGTCAAGTGGGATTTTAGCCACACACTTCCCATTATTAGAGTCAATAAGATGCCACAGTAAGTACAGTTTCTAAACAGGGCCACAGGTAAATGATGTTAACACATACAAAGCAAGTAAGTCTTTCTGCAAGTGAAAGCTTGTCAGTCAGCACAGTTGTTTTAAAAGGGCATACAGGTAGATACTATGCTTTCATATACAGAAGTCAAATAAGCAAATTACCAGATATGTCTTACAGGCAAGGACGAGATATAATAGCATAAAGGGTTAAAACGATAGAAATAAAAATATAAGCAATAACAATCTTATTTGTTAGAGTCTGGAATTCTAATATTAATAGAGAGGAAGGCAATAGAACTTGCAGTTGACTGGGGTTTAGTTTGACTTTGAAAGGAAATTTCACTTTTATCTACCAGACAGGGGTGGGGGAGAAATGAAATGATCCGAAGTGGCAAAACTGTCTTATGCATTGTGTAATCAAAAAAGAAGTGTGGAATGTTAACTCTTAGAACAAGAATATTCATTGCTAGATTGTCAACAAAGTTTTTATTGTTTTATTTAACTGCGAAAGGTGGTGGGCCTGTTGTGGGGAAAACCCACCCAACTGGCTTTTCGATCTCCAGCTACATCCTCCACCTCTTTTTATGTCCTCAGCAGGTTGAGCAGGAAGGGGAAAAGCAGAAAGGGGGAAAGGTCCCTTTCAGAATCTTGTGTTCTAGCTCTTAACTGATTCATTCCAAGCCTTAAATATAGGTCCTCTGGACAACATTCAACATTTTCTTCAGTTGAGTGCATGGTAAAATCTAAACTATGTGCTGCATGTTGAATCATTTTCGTACTGCAGAGACTCATGTGGTATTCCAGTTTGAACTAACCATCTGGCTCTCAATCAATTACATTTAAATCAGTGTACCACAAAACCACAATGAGTGTGCCCTTTTGAGGATCCTGGAAAGAGGATATTTTGCAATGCTATAAACAAAAAGCATGTTCTATTGGAACAGAAGGCAATCTTTTAATGGTTTGAAATGCAGAATCTGTATCCATTTGGACAACAAAGAAGAGAAACTGGAGAAGATTTCTATCTATAGTTGAGTCCCCCCTTAACTTGCAGAAAAATAATGAGGGATCAAGCCAGCCTCGTAGCTGATGCCCACGCAGCACTTGCCAAAGACTAGCAGTGGGAGGTTGGATTGGGCTGAGCAGATGCTCAGCGGATGCCTTCCCCACCTTTGAGGTGATTGCTGGAAGCTGTGCTTGTCATAGAAAGCCTGCCAACCTCCTCCTTACCTATAATTCTTGCCATTAGTTGCCAGATAGATTAAGAAGAAATGGTAGGAGGGAAAGAGTGGGAGGTACGTGCACACATGCACAAAAGGGGTAGGAGGGTACACGTACTCCCTCCTCCCCGTCCCTTCACAAGTTGCGCATGTGTTCGTGTGTAATGCATACTGTGTGTTCTTTTTGTGCATGACACTTGTATGCATTTGAGAGCATACCGTGTGTGTGTGTGCATGCACGCACATACACACAAACATTTCTATTTTATTTTTTGCAATAGGTGGAGTGTGCTGGTGCAGTTGCAGTCTTTTACTGAGCACATATATGCACAGCCCACTGTGAGTTATTGTGCATGCCCCCTTTTATTCTCTACTATAGTTACATACCAAAGCAAGAGTCGAAACAGTATTAAGAAAAATCAAGGCCTGTCAGTATTGTGGGTTTAAAAGATATATTGACATTTATATTGACACTCATATTGAGGGGCTGTTCACGGTTAGCATTGTCAGATTCACCTGCTCACAAACATATGATTATGGTTGTTAGGAGTAAAATGTGAAGGCAAAGTGTCTTGTAGCCCTCAATACCAATTAAAATAAAACAACAACAACACACATTCATTCAGTTCCATCCTATTGGTGGGAGGAAGGAGGGAACAGGAGTGCTTGTGTATCCTGGAGTGAGATGAAGTCCTTCAAGAGAACGGAGCTTTCGCTTCTTGCTAGCTCCACCAATTAGCTTATATTTATAGCATTAAGTTCCAGTGCAGTCCAGGTAATCTGCCCGTAATAGAAATCCCAGAGCAGTGATCCTTGATATATTGGGGCCGCACCAATATCCCTTAACAGATGGTCTGCGCGGTTAATTCTAATAGTGCCACCCACCTTTTAAGGGATAGAGTGGGGACTGAATCTAGCCCTGCCTTTCTCCCTTTTTGCAGCCCAGAATGGGATCAGTGTGTGTGTGTGTGTGTGTGTGTGTGTGTAAGTAATTGTGTACAAGGATCAATAGTTCAGGACTTTAATCAAAAAATTGTCAATTGAAGCTTAAGGCCCAAAGGCCTCGTTTGTCAAACAAAAGAGTTTTATATTACTTGAGTGAAATTTTTAAATGGAGACAGGAAGGGCATCCCTCTTGGATGGGAGCTGGTGCTTGAAGCCAATGGTACCACATGCCAGTGACCACATGCAGGTTGATGCCATGCATGTGCACACCTTTTCTTTTACAATGCTGCTGATAGTGGTACTTGTGGAAGACTCCCAGTGGCATGCCAAAAATCAGTGTGTGCAGAGTTTTCATGACTGACTTGTGCACACAAATGGTAAACTTCCATATTTGCAAAAGGAGCCAGCCTCACCATGGACAGTCATGAGACTTGGCCCAAGGAGAATGTGGTCAAAATCCCAAATATAATTCAGCTGCTAAGAGCAGCCTGGATGTAGTTATAAGGTCTAAAATTAGTAGCTAAAACCATATCACCTTCCATGGCAGGTTTATGACTCATAGCTCTATTTTTACTTTACAGATGGACACAGATTACAGAAACACTTTATTTATATCCGAAACAAAATGCATGTCTTTCAGTAGATCTGTAGATCAGGGCTTCAGTTTTACAAGCCCAGTTCAGTGCTACTGATTGAGTATTAAAGCATATATTTTTGCTGATACTATTTTGACAAAAGTTCTAGTCACACATTCCTTTAGTGCCTGCAGGGCAGCCTTGCCCCTGGCTTTGCAGCCACTTCCTGGGAAAATGGAGAGTGGCTCACAATTTCCTGTAAATGAAGTGAAATGGACAAGCTCCTGCTCATGGGTAGGGATTACATGCAATTGGGACACCTTGCTGACAATGATGCACATGGCATGCTTATTTCAGGACAGAGATGTGTCTTGGGGAATGAGGCTAAACAGTTGGCCTCACTTTACAGTGACTGCACAGTTCCCCTGCACACAAGAAAAGCATGACTAGAGCAAAAGGCATATTAATTTTATGGGACAGAAAATTCCAGTAATTCCATACTTTCCTTTTGCCAATCTTGATTATTTCGGTCTCAGCACGGAGCAGATAAATGAGTAATTTTAGAGAAATCTAAGATATGCTTTAAAAACAGCTTCCATGGGATCTTCATTCATTTGGATAGACTTGAGCACCATATTCTGTGCCTGAACTAGGGATTTTGCTCTATATGTTCTAAAGGAGGCATTTGCAAGTGCAACATAAACATCTCACTTGCAATTTATTTGACTGTATGGAACACAAATCTCGCCCTCCCACTTCCTGTTTGCTTGAAGAAGAAAAGAGGACTCCCAGATAGGGCTGTGCATCAGATTCATCCAAGGCCCAAATCAAATAAGGCTGATTCAGGAAATCAGGGCATTGGTCAAGTTGGGTTGAGAGACCCCCAGGTCAACATGGCTCATTAGGCTTCTGAGATTGATGCAAAGCTTGAAGGGGAGGGGGCTTGATGGAGAAAGAAAAAGCAGGCATGGGGCAGGGAGGAGAAATCACGAAAGGGAGGGACCTAGTAGGCAGCTGCATCTTCGTGGGAGAGGGGAATGGATGCTTTTCTCAGCCAGCCTCTCCTCCCCACCAGACTTCTCCGTCTTTCCACCCCAGCTGGTTAGCAAAACAATTTGATCTGCCAGTTGCTTTTCCTTGCCAAGCTGCAATGAAGCCCTTCACAATGGAGTAGAATCCCACAGGGCTGAATCTTTCTGCTTACCAACCCATTCCTCCGTCTGGAAAGGGGAGGCGAGGATGCCTCTACCCCAGCCTCTCAATCATAGGTTGAGAATAAGGTTTTAAGAAGCCTTAGCCCTACCCCTAAATTGCTTTGGGGATGGATCTGGTTCAGGGCGGTCGGCCCCCAGGATGTCACAGGGCAGTGGCCTGTTCCTGGGGCCACAGATCAGGAAGCCTTTGCACAGCCACTCAGGATGCGGGTGGCGCTGTGGGTTAAACCACTGTGGGTTAAACCACTTGGGCTTGCCGATCGAATGGTCAGCGGTTAGAATCCCCACGATGGTGTGAGCTCCCTTTGCTCTGTCCCTGCTCCTGCCAACCTAGCAGTTCGAAAGCACGTCAAAGTGCAAGTAGATAAATAGGTACCGCTCCGACGGGAAGGTAAATGGTGTTTCCGTGAGCTGTTCTGGTTTTGCCAGAAGCGGCTTAGTCATGCTGGCCACATGACCCGGAAAAACTGTCTGTGGAAGCGGACAAAAGCCGGCTTCCTTGGCCTTTAAAGCGAGATGAGCGCCACAACCCCAGAGTCGTTTGCAACTGGACTTAAATGTCAGGGGTCCCTTTACCTTTACCTTACTCTTAGGTAAGGGAAGGTCAATAACTGCTGAATTGGCTGGCTGTTAATATTTCATCCTTCAGTAACCAAATATCATAATTTTTGTCTCTGAACAGTTGATATTCTGCAGCTCATTACAGCAATGAACAGTTAATTGCATAACATTCTTGTAAGGCCAACATGAATGATTATGAGTTGAAAATGTGATTTTGGCAGTAATATGCTATCAACCTGCTACAAAAATCAATAAGTAAAATGATCATTCTTTAACAGTGAAGATTTTTGTATTGTCTCTTTCATCCCTGGCTCTCGATATACTTTCAGCCTCCACCCGTCACCTTCAACAGACATACACACACTTCTGGGTGGAAGAAATAGCATTTGCTGGTGGTATTGTACCTTGTGCAAGAAATGTAGGCGTTACTTTCTCTATGTAGCTGCATCTACATGACTGCTCCAGGTTGGAAGTATATCAAGGAACTAAACCAGCCCTTTGTGGTTTGAGCTGTACCCTTGAAAATCCAAATCTGACTTGCAGATGTGCAACAATGCTTCTTATATAGATATTTGCATGGTTTAGTGTCTGCACTTATATTGATCAAGATTAATAGCATGCTTGCCTTCCTTGCCCTGAGAGCTTTAAAAGGCTTTGGACGAAGGTTTTGTACATGAAAATAAGTATCCATAGCCATATGAGTGGCTCATGTAGCCCTTTGAAAAGAAAAGACAAAAGTTGAAGTTGTCTGTTCCCCACACCAGTTCCTTGCCAGCTCAATAATATTTTCTAAATTTACTTTTTTAAACAAAATTCTTTTGGCAGTGCATTATGCTTCTTAAGTATACCTGTTCAGCATTATACACCAAACCTATTTTGTTGTTTTTAATGGTCTCCTTAGCTTCCCCATGTGCCAGAGTAAGGCTATCCCCTTTTGTGTGAAACTGAACCGCCCTGAGACCTCCAGGTATAGAGTGATGTATAAATTCAATAAATAAATAAACCAGAAGCTGTGGGAGATCAGATCTTGTCAGTTTCACTACTCCTTCAACATTTGGGACATGAGCAAAAGGTTTCAGTTTAGGACAGTGGAGTTCAGGATTCATTCCTCTGCTCTTACTGTCTTTCCCTGTTATGTTTGAACAGTCATAATATTATCTACACTAGGAGAGAGAATGTTCTCCAGAGGCAACTGCACATGGAACCCAAGGAAATGCATGATTAATCTGATTAATAGATTCCTCACTATCATTTCATTTACCTGTTTGTCCTGGATTTAAGAGTTTGCTGCATACAAACTTCAATTCAATTTAAGATTATGAAGATCAAATGTTTGTTAAGCTGCTACTTCTCACATTTTACCTTGAGAAACAGGATCATTATCTACAAAAAACTGCAACTTCTCCCTGGAGCTAAATCTGTCTGAGTGTAACTAAAGTAAATTTTTAAAAGTAGGAAATTTATTCACTGACAAACCTGATATCCTCTTGGGAGTCTTCTGAAGAAATTGGGGTGTGTTTTTGAAGCTCAAATTGGCTTCACTTGTTAACCACAAAGCAGTTTTTTTTCTTGTTAAGAAGTTTGGAAACCTTCATTTCAGCTACATATAAATGGCCTAAATCTAGTTTTTATCTCATGTAATTTTTATGCAAATGAAAACATCCCAATTGCTGAGATGTTCTAATAAGATGAGGACAGCTGGAGGAGTTTTTTTTTAAATAAAAAGTCTGGTTTCCCAGAATGAATATTAACATTGGGTTGCTGCCCAATGTTAATAGTCAAGTTTTCGTTGGACTCCTCTCTTGGTAGTTATGCTGTACAGCATTTGACATCACAAGTATCTGACTTTGGATTAGGCAGCTACATTTGTCCAAAACGAAGCGATTTGGATCCAGGCTTAGTCACAGTTAGAGTAGACCCATTGAAATAAATGTGACATAATTTAGTCCTATTTATTTAAGCAGATCTGACTTAAGTGTAGGCAGTAAGTTGAGCTCATGTTTCATTCACATTGTAAGCTCTTAACTCACCTGGTCCTTATTAGTTATGAGCTTAAACAGAAATTCATACCCGTTCTAGTTACAGAAATGGTAATGATGCGTAACATTATGGTTTGTCATACTTTACAAAGTTAAGTTTACTTCTTCACTTCTCTAGGAACTCCTCTAGAAGCCCCCTGGTTGATTTCAGGGCAAATGAAGTGGGTTCATATCATTGCCAACATGAAGCAGTATAGCTCATTTCTGTGATGGCTTTACTCCTCTATTTGAAAAAGAAACATTCAAAAAGTTCACACTCAGAGATTTCTAGCTTGTCAGCCTCCAAGCCTATAAATCCAAGTCTTGGATGGGGTGGGCGTTCTATCTGTCAATCGAGTGCCATCATGACATATGAAACATAAGGCTATGTATTTTAAGGAATCTATCTTATCACCAAAGATTTTCTTACCTCGAAAACACCAGAAGGACAAGTACTATGAACATCATGGTTGTTACACAGAGAATCCTGTCCCTTGAAATGTTGCAAACTGCCCCAGGATGACTCACATAATAAAGCAAATCACAAATAAAAAACTATGCAAAAACCAACTAAGCAGTAAAACAATACAGAAAGGAATAAAGAAATTCTAGCATCAACAACAATAAACTCATCTAATGTAAACTAGAAGCTATAGCAAAGAGCATTTTTACCTTCCTACAGAAGGCAGGGAGATTGTAGGTCAACTGGATTTCCTGGAGTTTTGTTGGATAGGCTCTTCCAGAACCCAGGTGCCACCATCAAGAAGGCCCTGCCCCACTTACCCACCCACCTGTTGTGGATTGGATATAGGAAAGGACGTCTCCTGATGACTGCAGCATGCAGTTAGACTTATAGGGGATGGTTCTTTCAGTAACCATTTCAGACCATAATTTTTTTTACACTTTGAACAAGACCCAGAATCTTGACCACTTCAAACAACTAGTTAAGCTATCTCATGCACTGCAGAAGCATACAGATGAAATACAAGATAGCACAATCTATAATAGACCAGGTACTATTTATTGATTCCAGGTTCTTTTTAATTGTTTAGATATGGTGGTTTTGATTTAGGCCCGCGTTCTGTCTTTGGAAATTGCAGACCAATTGCAGTTTCACATCAGTCATACATGAAGTCTCCTCTTGTAACAAATCAAAGCAGGTCACAGTCCCCTTCAGGAATATGCAAGGAGTAAGTCACAGCACAGTCAGAAAAGTACCATCCTATTCTGTTTGTTTAATTAATATTCTTTTCTTGGGCTTTTCAGGCATATAAAAGGAAAACCGAAGCAGCAAAGAAGGAGTATCTAAAAGCTCTGGCAGCCTACCGGGCCAGCTTGGTTTCCAAGGTAACCAGACTATGTTTCATACGTGAATCGCTATGGATGTGGCAATGATAAATTAGTTGCAACTCGTGGAAGTCTCTGGGGAGGAGCAAGTTTATAAGAAATGCACTGTAACCGTGCTATCAAAACTGATTTCAGTGTTAACTACCTTCTGCAAGAGCAAAGCGAAATACTTTGTGGCATGGCTCAAGGATACATTGTAGGGATGCCAGTCTCCCCCTCTTACAAAACAAAAAAACCCACCTGGTTTACTGTAGTATATTGCAATGTTTAGAGGCAGGACTTCTGGGATTGCTCCCTGCTGTCACCAGAGTCATAACTTTGATTTGAAGGTCTGGGTTAATACTTGTTTACTCACATAATCAAAGACAGATTGGATCATCGGCAGAGCGATCCCAAACCCCTTAAAGCAAGACAAAACATAACTTTCATTAGATGGTTTTGTCCACAGTCAAACCATACTGGAGGTTTCGTGTTCTTCGCAAAGCTGTCAGCTCTTTGTAAGCACCATTATGGCATGGAAGAGCCAAGGCCAGGTTTCGTGAACTTTGCATGCAGCTGATATGTGCTGGATATACATATTTACCCCTTCAAGACTGATTTGCAGCAGCAGAGGATCAGCCCTGGTGATTAGGGCCCAGAGAATTCTGCATTAAATATAATAATAATAATAATAATAATAATAATAATAATAATAATAATATCAAAATCCCATCACCATCATTTTATATATTGCATTACTCTGTAGAATGTTGGTGTTTTTGTTAGATTCAGGAGTGGTAGTAGCAGGTGATTCAAAGGGAGAGACAGCTTCAGCTGGGGTGTACCAGAAGGTAAACAAAAGAAAGCACGAGGTTGTAGAAGAAGCGACTACAGCCCACTTGCTCTCTGTTCCACAAGGAAGAATTTAGAAGATTTTTAGGTACATTAACTGCAGCTTGCTTTGTCTTCCAAACCCAACAAACTGTGGTTAATCCTAAACTTCAACCAACCAAGTTTATGAAGCTGATTTGGACAGCATGCTAAACTGTAGTTAATTGCAATCGAAAGCATACTACTATCTCCTCCTTGTGGCCATGCTAGGGTGATGGAGGGAGTGCGTGAGCCCAATGCTCACTACAGGTCTTTTTATAGCTTAGTCCAGAGCTTTCCAAACTCTTCATGTTGTTGACACATCTTTTAGACATGAATCTTTTAGTACGGCACAGTAATTCAATTTTACTAGCAAACCAGAGCATAAACTAGCCCCTTTCCAGCTGTGGGAGGAGTGGTGGGAGCATTTGTGCGACACACCTACACACTGCAGCCAACACACTAATGTGTCGCAACACACAGTTCGAAAAGCTCTGGCTTAGTCTTTGCATGACATCCAAATGCATCTGCTTGCCTACTGTTAAAAAGAGAATGGTGCACTAGGTTGACTTTCATTAGATCCAGGGCATAGCAGTGGGAAATATATGTTGAATAGTTGTTTTGTTAAAATGGGTTGGGCAGGATCCTACATCTAAGGAAACAAAGATGAGGAAGGGATCAATCAATGTACAGCTGTGATTGACATCTTTGATCAAACATATTTGTACATGGTTGTCAGTTCATTTGTGCACTTACGGTCATGATAGTAAAATTGTTCATGTGATCATTAAGGTCATTTAAAGCTGGCAAGCATGGACCTCTATGTTGCCTCAAACCCAGAAAGAATTTCCAAGCGATACTGGCCCCTCCTTCCCAACATATGCTTCATATTATTTTGTACTACCTGCAGATTGTGAATTCTCAGTATCTGATATACTGAGTGGAGGACTTCATTTTTCAAATTTCATAGGATTAGAAGTTAGGAATGCCTTCTATCCCAAAACATGGGCTTGGCAGAGAGAGCAAGATGCTGCCTCTGAAGAGCCCATGCAACATTTGCTGCTGTTCAAAGGAATAGGATCTAGATGTGAGGAAGAAAAGTGTGCGGCTAGTTCTGCTACTGTAGAGAGGGAAGGAAACTAGGCACTAGCTTTTGATGAATGACATAGCAAAGCAAAAGTAGCTGGAATTTTATATAAATTTATTTAGAAGAAGAAGACACTATTAAATGGAGTGTCAAAGGAAAGAGTTGAGTGAAATTGGGGAGTGGGCCTTGAAGGGTTAAGATTGGCAGGTTTACTCTGTAAATATTTTTGTATTTCCGAATATATCCAGTAGGTGGCTGTTGCCGTGTATACAGTGTGGCTCATTTGCTTTGCGGTTGTTTTTCTTGTCCATAGTAATGGAAGCATTTCTGTGCTGAAGTAGTATTCTGCACCAGAGCCAGCAACTATCACTACCTGATGTCACATAGATGCATTATAGCAAGATGAGAAAGAGCATCTGATGGAGCAATAACGCGTAATGGTGTGGCTGATCAGGTGGCAATGGGAATAGGAAAATAAGAATTATTATCTGCTACAACAAAGGAGACACTGAGATATAATAATGATTTTTTTTAAAAAAAATCTGCTGGTAATCCATAGATATTCCTTCAGTGGCCACTGTCACCGTGTTCTATGAATAACAGATATATTGGGACAAAGGACTTTTTTCAGCCTCATGGCCAAGCCTCCAGGAGCTGCATGTCAGCAATGGAAGGGTCCAGAATGAAAGTGGGTGTCAGCAAAAGTGAGCAGAGCCAGAACTTTTCATTCCACCCCTCATTCATGCACTACACACATCTCATAGAATCCCGAGGGTCATCTGGTCTTGCAATGCAGGAATCTCAACTAAAGCATCCATGACAAATGGCCATCCAATCTCTGGCTAAAAACAGAGATGGTTTCTATGTGTGGCCACTGATTTACTTCCATACCCTCCACTCCACCTGCAGAAGAGGACACAAATTTGCCTATGACACAGAGCAAATCCTTGCATGTGGGTCAGAAAGCCCACTGGCCCCAGAAAACCCTGTTGGCACTCCTGACTGAAGCTGTGAGGGAGAGAACTGGATGGGTAGCCAACCTACTTCAACAAGAACATAGGAAGCCACCTTGCACTGAGTCAGGCCATTGGCCCATCTAGCTCAGAACTGTCTGCACTGACTGGCAGCAGCTCTCCAGGGTTTCAGACAGGAGTCTCTTTCAACCAGGTATTGAACCTGAGACCTTCTGTCTGCAAAGCATGTGTCCTACCGCTGAGCCGCCACTCTTCCCCTATGCGGTAGGCACACTGCTTCAGAACCACGGAGAGCTCCCAGCATCAGTAGTATACAAGCGGCCAAGCCAAGGCTGCCATTTTAAAGTGAGTTAAAATTGTGCGGAATTACATTTACTTTTTCCCTTTGAAAAAAAATTAAATAATTTTAATTTCAGTATAATTAAAATAGGGGTAAACATGTACTTCATGCTGTGGAGTGAGCACTGAGGAACGTTGCCTGGGGAGTTAACAGAGCCATGCTTGAAGGTTAAGAGCTGTGGCAAAAAGGTCAAAAAGGAAATAATCCGAGTCCCTTTCATTGGTTTAAGTGTTTAAAAAGATTCATAACTGCGCTGAATGTATTTAAGGTTGGATATTTTGATATTGGTATTCTGCTCATGCTGCATATAATTCATTGGTGCAGTATCTCGCCGCATTTAGCAAAGCAGCAATAATAACTGTTGTGGGCTTTTTTAAAAAAGAGTTTTAAAAGGTGACTTTCATATTTAAATAAATCTGGAATGAGGACTTTGAGAGAGAGAGCAAAAAAACCCCTCACCATCACCCAATTATCTTTGCTGGCAAATGCCTTAAAATCTTGTCTATTGCTTTAGATAGATAAATAAGTAATTTTTTAATGTTAGAAAATCCCTGTACAGAGTGGAGCAGGTGGCATAGAAGATAGCAAACACCAACAATCCTTCAGTTTGGGACTGGGGCACCTTCATTAGTTACTTAGATGCTGAGGCCACCAGAATTAGAAATTGCTATATTCCCCTCTATTTTATTCCATCTCCATCACAGCCCAGATACCTCCCCCCTGCCCTGTATTTTTCAACTCTGAAGCCACTGTAGTTCAGTAGAAAGTTTTTTGGTTTTTTTAATAGTTTTGACCTCATTTCATCTCTCCAATGCATCATGAACTTACTGGGTAGCCATTGAGATGCTGCTGCCCATTTTGCAACTAATCAGTCAGTAGCACCATGGTGATTGTTGTGAATTTGAAAAAGGCAATAATTGTAAAACAACTGACAAGTGCAGCATAATTTAATAAGCAGCCTTAGATTTGTCCATCCTGGGCTCTATTGGCTACTCTGACTGGCAGTTGCTTTAGGGGGTCCCGGGAATCCTTTAAGTAGAGTGGCTAAGGATTGGTCCTGGGATCTTCTGCGTGCATAACATGTGCTCTACCACTGAGCTATGTTGCCTCCTCTCCACTGCTCCATGCCATATTGATTTCCATTGTGATATTTATTTATTTTGGCCAACTGTTATTGAACTTCAAGCACTGGAAACATGTGTTAAATCATGCATTTTACAACTCGTTCTTAGGTTTCCTTTCTTAGTATCATCTGATAGGAGGGGCAAAGTTTAAAAGGGGAGGAGAACTGTGCCTTTGAGTTATTCAGATGTCGAAGTTGCATGTACTTAATTTCAGTGACTTATCCTTCATTTGCAATCTGTTCTATGTGTTTGTGTGGTTCCTCCTCCCACCGTTTTGCAGAGCTCAGCTGACCAAGGGGAGACAAAAAGTGCCCAAACCAACCAACCTTCAAAAATGATCCCACCGAAACAGCCCTTGTATACGATGCCACCACAGGCCTCATCACCCTATCCTGGCTTGGGCTCCTTCTTGTCCCCAGCAGACCTGCAGAGCTACCGTGGACACCCTCACCCCGGCCTCTCCAGGACCCTCAATTCCAAACCCATGTTGCCCAGCATCAGTGCCTCGCCACCCCCTTCTTTCCAGATCAGCCCCCCTCTCCATCAGCAGCTGTCTTTGCACCACCCACAGAGCTCCATCCTCAACCAGTCCCTCAGCATGCAGCAGGTCCCACAGCAACCCATCTTGTCTCCTTCCATGGCACTACAGGTACAGCCCCCAATGAACTCTTCACCACCAGGCCAGCAGGTGAGTGGCTTGAGCCCTAAATTACCATTCTTAACCATCAATTCTGCACATCTGGGTTTTGCGAACTTGTGGCTGAACTAGACACACTCCTCAAAAGATCCATGATTGGAGTGTCCCTTGGTTATTTGTTTTGCTAATCAGCAGCCCCTACTGGGCTGCTTTGAACACTGGGGAAATGGTGCTTCGGAAGAGCGTGCCCTACTTCACCCTTACAGTTAACGATTTATCACAAATCTGCTGATCTTACCTTCTTTGTTCGTCCCTGTTAACACTCTGGAAAAGCAAACCACGATCCCTGGCAAGAATTGTGGTTTCGTTTTGCTCAAGCAAACTATGGTCAGCAAGCCCTAGAATAAACCTTGGTTACATGATCCCTGATTTGGACATGACGCTAAGCCAAAGGTCATGGTTTGTTTCTCCCATGGGAGGAGCAAAGATAGTGAAATAACAAACATTCATGACAAACCATTAACCATTAATGTGTGAACAAGACCACTGTTTCAGCCTTTCCTTCCTCCTATGGCTTTCCCCCCATGTGAATGCTACCCTTCCTCCAACTGCTGTTAGCTCCAAAACGGGTAAAAGACAGGAATAGCATCTTTTGCTGTCTTTTCCGCTTGTTTAGCTAGTAGCAATTTTTGGTGAGTGTGGGCTGATTTACACTGGGGGAAAGGCATGGGAGGAAAGGCTTAAACATCTCCCAGAGCATAATTTCCCTGATCTTCAAAGGGGCTACCCATCAGGAGCCTCCTGAATCACATCAAGTTGGCACACCCAAGACTACTTTTTCAAATGGCACGTAAAGGCCATTAACTGTCATTACTTTCTGGGTTGGAATAATTTGAATCCTATAATAAAATGCACCACCTTGTTGTGGGAGGTTTCTATATACTGCCCCCAAATGGAGCAATATATTAGCCAGGCACACCAAAGCACCGGTGGCAAAAGCTCAGCATTGCTGCTGCTGTGCTAACTAATGGAGATTTCGGCAGTCAGGAGTTCTTATATTGAAAAGCATTTCAAAGTTATGCCCCTCATTTTCAAGTGTGTGGATTTGTTCATCAAGACGGATCCTGTGAATTTATCATTTTGCGTTCAAAGGTGAATCTGCAGTGCAGTTTCCCCACAGGTTATGTGTTCAGGACGTCTGTCATATAGGTAATTGGATACATGGACTTATATGAGCAGAACCTTCCATGTTCCTGAACTCTCAGAGTTGGTATTTTCCTTGGATTCTGAGCTGCCTTGTATTTGCACCTGGTTGATGTCAATTGGGGGTGGGGGTGGAGAGAAATAGCTTTATTGAAAGTCTTCCTTCTGAAATGTCACATCATGGTTATCCATATTCTGAATATTATAATAGCATAATGCTCCTAGCTTTCTTTTGGGAATTGAGAGTGAGAAGTGATCTGCAAATATGAACATTTTTGTCATGGTTTATCACTGTGGTAGTTTGCAACGTAGTAATTTAGATCAAAATCTTCAAACCAGCTTCAAAATAATTATAGTGAAGTAGAACTAACACTAATTAAAGTCAGTTGAAGAGCTCTAAAGTAGGTGAACTTGGAAATGGAGTATTTTGCATCACTGGTCCAAAATTTTTTATAAACCTTGTTGCTTGAATTCCTTGTTCAGATCTCATCTTTTCCTAGTTAATAGATGCTGTTCATTTGATTATGATTAAACCATACACCAGCATCTGCAACAGCATCTCTCATTAGACTGTCTCTCAAGCTTTTTTGGAGTCAAAAAGGTGTCATCAGATGAAGCAACAGTGCTTGTAAAGATTCTCCTCACCACATTACTTTTACTTCAACTACTTTAATGCCTTAGAGCAGTGAGAGACGCATTTCTTTTGGGGAAAGTGTTTATGATTGCAAAGAAACAAAACAAAAACATAGATGCAGGCAAAAGCATCTATGTGTCATTGTGCATAATATGGGCAATAAATGTGGAAGGAATTTTTCTCAAAACATGACCTTGTAAAACAAAGAAGAGAAAGAAAGCAGGTGATTTCTTTAGAGAATAAACATCCTGTTGTATATTTTCACTTTGGTCTTGATTTAAATGAAGTTCTTGAACATATTGCTATCCATACATTAAAGCACTTTGCTCAGCTGGGATTCTGTTTGGAAGTTATAGGTAAAGCCAGACAGTTTTGCCCATATCCTGCTTTATAACATTTTCTTTTCCGCTGTTCTTCCACGTTTAGGACTTCTCTCATATTTCATCTGAGTTTCAGAACAGTGTTGGGCCGCGATCACCTGCTGCATCAAACCCCCCAGGAAATACCGAGTGGGACAATGAATACCCCAGCAGAGAGTGCGGAATTAACCACTGCAGGCCAGTAGACAAAATAAGTAATTTCAGCATGTTTAGAGGGCTGTCTAAATGATGGAAGTAATCAAAGCACCATGTTTCAAAAACATTCATACTTGTTTTGTGCATGAGCGTTTTTATTCAATACCTTTCCAAGGAATAATGCTATATTGTCTTCAGAACAATTGTGTTTTCAGACTAAAGTGGCCCAGTGTTAACTTGACAAAAACTCAACTTTTTTCTTTACCTGTCCTTTCTTTTATGAGTTTGTACTTATGAACGTGTACCAATAAAATGGTTAGAACTCTCGTGGATATGTGATGTGATAGTTAAACCGATTATGTCGGATTGAATAATTAAGGCATGATGATTGAGCATGTCTGCACCCAGAGGTTTTTGCTTTTGCATTTCCTCATAGCCTTCTATAACTTCTGCTAGCTGAAAGTAGTAATACATCTGTATCTTTTCCTTTATCAAATGGCACGTGTGCATGCTGGCTTTCAATGCTTTCAGTTCACTCTTTAGAGTTACAAGAAAACTCTTACTAGAAAGTAGGAGGTACTTTCCCAAGCGTTTTGAATCAAATGAATTTCCCAGATCTTCTGTGGATCAGCTGTGCCTAGTCTTCTACTTGCCTGCCTTCCAAATGTTCATAGTTTCTAGAATTAATATCAGAACTGGTCATTTGCTCTTGCTGCAACCTTCCATTCTTTCCCATTATTTTCTCCTCCATCTAAATCAGGTGAGGAAGCTGTGGCCCTCTAGAATTTGTTCTACTCCAACTCCCATCAGCCCTAGCATGCTGGGCCAGTGACAATGGATTATGGGAGTTGTAGTCCTACAATAGTAGGAGGCGGGTCCCTTCTTTAAGTAATGCACATGAACAAATGCATTGCAACCCTAGGCTTTTTTTTAAAGCAATCAATTGCACATGATTGCATCAACAATGCATTCAGTATACAAGCAAGAATCCCCATACAAAGTGCCACCATCCTGCTGGTGCTCATCTAGTTCTGAGCATATGCAGTGTGAATTTTCTTTATGATTTGCAAAAAATGTAGGGCTGAGCTAAATGTTGAGTCCATTGCTTCCTACCCACAAGACACCTGAGTCAGAATATGAAGCATTGCTTACAGCATGATATGTGAATACTCCTCTAGATAAAAAAAAAAGTTCCTTGCATAATGAATACTAGCATGGCATGAAGAAAGCCAGTTAGGAACCATTCTTCTTGATACCTGCTTCCTATGTACAGAGCATTTTTTGATGTATGAAGAATAAGTCAGTTCTGTCCACTAAAGCAGTGTAACTAAAATCCATGTTTATCATCTCATCTTTGATTTGTAAGAATAAGGCTCTTCTCACTGATTGGCTACACATCTGTTTTTATATATTGCTGGGTAGAAATGCACAGAAGGGGAAGCTTAGCCTTTCCCCCCTTCAGTCCTGTATCCATTGCAAACATAAACCAGTTTGACTGGCACATGTCATCTGCTTCAAATAAAGAATCTCATAAAGGATCCTAAGAACCACAGTTCTCTGTGGCAGTTTGGTCTTATAATCTCTCAGTACCTTTGTGGGGGGGAAGCCCCACAATTCCCAGGGTTCCCTGGGAGGTGCCATGATAGGTCAGTTGCAATGTGGATTAAGCACTGGGCTTTGTTTTGTTTAAGAAGACAGGAATATGTTATTGAAACTTCAAGTTTTATCTATGGCATCACTCCATCCAGAAATACAACATTCATCTCTACTCTCTGTGGTCATCCAGTGGAGTTTCTGCATAGAGAGCATCTCCCATCCTTTCTGTAGCACAAGTGAATATTGTACTGGTCCCTGAGGATTACTTCTGTCTGTTTTGAAGCTGCTTTGCTGCAGGGATTTCCCGCCCAGTGTCCTCTTTGTGAATGTAAACCCTACCTCCCCACCCTGCCACCAGGGGAAGCCTGAAAAGTTTTTCTTGCTGTCCTTTGAGACAACTTGTCTCCAGTACCATGGCAAAACAGTTCTGTACACATAAGGCCTAAAGTGTTACAACTTGGCTGTGTAAATTTTGATAGTGCTTAAATGTTGGCATTTAGAGGAGGAACTGAGCACCCTGTTTTCAAATGTTTACTGTTTAAGTGATTTTTTTAGGTAAATACTGACCTTAAAAAAAAAGTGGCCAACGTTTTAAATTATAGCCAGGGATTGCAGGTGCTTAGCTAGAGGCAAACAGCTACAGCCTTTTCCCAGTGGCAAACTATTTTTATTTGTTTTTTTTCATATGTAAGATCCCAAGTTAAAAGGTCTCATTTTGCATTACTGAGAAAGACTCTTGCTGAAGACATGCCACACTATGTACATTTAATGCACATTTAAAATACATGGCTTCCCCCAAAGGATGCTGGAAATTGTAGTTCCTAGGATTCTTTGAGGGAGAAACCATGGCTTTAAATGCATGACGTGGGTGTGACCTTGTCCCTGCTAGTCAGAGAATGCCTTCCATCCATCCAGGTGTCCATCATTTCATCCACAAGCCCGCTGTGGAAGCATACCAACTCTGTTTGGGTCAGACGTACATCCTTCTTCCAAAAACGCATTTCTCCTGTTTGTAGCAAAAGCTGCTGAGCACAACTCTGATTGACTAGAAACAAGTGAGAAAGCTAACCCACATCCCCTCTATCTTTTCCAAACTGCTTCCTCCCGAAAAGGATAAGGGAGTGGAGGAGAAGACTCGGGAATTTCTTTCTTTTCCTTTTCTTAAGTTCCATTTGTATGCCTTCCCACCTCCAGCACCAGAGTGCACATTTATCTATTGTATTATTAAAGGACCAGACAAAGAGGTAAAGTGGCAAAAGATGCTTTTCTGAGACAAGGCTGCCTTTCTGCAACAAGGCTGCCTCACCTTCACCTCCATTAGGTGGAAATGGAATTTGGGAAATTCAAGGCCCGACTTCAAGGCCCCTTCCTACAAAGAGAGAGCGGGGAAGTGCTCTTCCTTAAATAATCTGGAAAGTTCAAGAGAAGGCATAAATGTTTTGGAATGCCAGTGCTTAATGCTTTTTGAACTTGTGTAGAGGAAATGCTTGTTTGGGTCCTTCATACTACACGTATCCACACAGAACTTGCTGTGGAATAAATAGTACCTTGCAGTAGGAAGAAACGGTGTGGTATGTTATTTTTATAATAATGTGGGAGGCAAATAAGCAATTTCAAGCATATTTGGCATTCAGGACTTTCCAAAATATTGCTGTTTCTATTGGTTCTATGTGATGCTGTTTGCAGCAAAAAGGGGCTAATTTTTAAACATTCCATGTAAGTCTCTCTCTCTCTCTCTCTCTCTCTCTCTCTCTCTCTCTCTCTCTCTCTCTCTCTGTGTGTGTGTGTGTGTGTGTGTTTGTGTTTCTCTGTGTCTCTCTCTCACACACATACGCACTTCAGAAGGCAGGTTATGTAATGAGACACCTGTTTTGGGGCTGATGTAGGTTAGAAGCCTCTCAAGTGCAGCTTCATTATATAGCTTAATATCAAAATAATATATAACCCAATATAAAAGTTGCATTATTTAGGTGTATTGGCATGCTGAAGAATGCTAGAGTACCTTAATGAAACATGAATGCAGCAGGCAGGTAGCCGCTCTAAGGAAGGAAAACAAGCTCTTGGCATTCTGGCAAGATGCAGTATTGTGTACACAGTGCCCCATACCATTCATGATCAAAGCGCTCACATTTCATGCCTTTGTCACAGTGAAAATGTCAGATTTCATGGTTTTATCTCATATTCCTGGAAAATCATATTTAAACCATGCAGATTAGGCTAAGGATGACAGAAAATCATTAAAGCAGATTATGAGGTGAACTAACTTCTGCAGCAAAATTCAGTGTGGGGCATATATTTTTTGGCAGGGGGTGGGTGAGGGTTGCTGATGATTCTGGCCTCCCTCACAATGTATGACAGTCTGCATCAAATGTCATCCCTGGACGAATCGTGCTCACAGTCTTCTCGTACTATTTGATGCTTGCAATGAACACACCGTTGTTCTTTTAAAGTCAGCATAATTCAAACATCTGTTATGAAGGTCTAACATAGGCAGTGCACCTTGGACAGAATCAGTGGTCTTGGGTCAATCTGATGATAGGCACAGTGTAATCCTTTGATAATGGGATTCAGGAGGAAATGAATGGCACTATAGTACAATTGTTTAATTCCATAATTGTAGGAAATGCACTTGGCTATTCAGTAAATATTATAATGGCAACATGCCTCTCATATGCTCTTGGATGCTATAGCCCTAGACCATACTACCTTGCTAAAGTTAGCAAACCCAGCCTCCTTCCTAATTCGTGTTCTTTTTGTGTGTTTTTTCAAACAGTATATGTTTGTTCAGATTCTGTAGGGGCTGGGACTTAGGCTGGATCTAGACACATCAAAAAAAAGTTTCAGGAAAACATGTTGTAAACTTCACAAACAGAAATCACGTTGATGAAAGATGAGGTGTTTGGTGGTTGTTGTTGTTGTTTTTTTTTTTTTGCAATATACCTCCAGCATAGTGCAGACTTATATAAAGAGAGGTGGTATGGATGGTCTGCAGAAATTTTGAGCCATCCACACACACCTTGCAATTTTTGCAACCTTGATTTGAAGCATGTTTATCATATAATTTGTGAGCACAAATAGCACAAAAGTTGCTTTGACTATTCTACTTATTGTAGATTTTGATTATCTAGTGGAACAAACCAGACCCATAAAGCTCCAGACATTTTGAAGGCTTAAACAGTAGCACCTCATCTCTAGCTGGTGAGGCACAGATATTGGCTTTGGAAGGGCATTGAATGCATTGTTACTTGAGATTGTTGCTTGTTACAGGAACATGGAGAGTTCAATACGATGCAGTTTCCTTTTTTGCATCCTCAGAGCTTCTTGTGAAAATGCTTCAGCACTATCAGGACTGTGTGCCAAATCTGAAGTGCAGCAGCATCTGAGCAGCAGATCTTAGAACCTTGCCATCAATATTTGCTCTGTTACTTTACTCAGGCTTGTTCCATCCTAATAATGGTCATGACCGCTGGGTTTTTCTCATTAAAGGCTACTGCTGTGTTTATTTTTCTTCTCTGTTTATCAGACATTAGACCACTGAATAATTGTCAGCCGCTCTCATCTCTCACAGTTAATTATTGTTTACCCTTCCATGCCACCATGTATGATCTGCTCTCTGGCCATCTTAATCAAACTTTGTAATTTAGGCTGTGTTCTTTAAACCTTTTAGTCCAGAGTGGTCATGGGAGCACCCTGGGATAAGCAGCTTGAACAGAGCATTAGTCTGTGAAGCAAATCGCACAGACCTGCTGACTTGCATACAGTCAGTTTGTCCAAACAAAAACAGACTACACTAATTCATGATGGAGACTGGAAGATTCATTCCAAATTATTCAGTCTTCCAAATCACTTGAGTAAGTGAACAAACACCGTAAGAAAGGAGAGATAAAACATAGTAAGCGCACTTAGTTTGGATTCAATTATTTATAGCAATGCCTGTAATGTGTTTGGGAGAGTAGTTTGTAAAATTAATGAAGTTTTGGTACTAGAAGACCTCACTACTTTGTCTACGTATTAAATCTTTGCTGAGGATAGGAAGACAGAACATCTTAAACGCTCCTTATAAAAAAGTACAGATAAGTGAATTATAAGAGAGAATGTGATGGACATGATAGGATGCTGACTTCTTTTGCAAACAGATATATCAGTGAAGTGCTTCACTCTGTTCTCATTATTCCTACTCCAGTGTTTTTGAAGGGAGAGTTAATCTCCAGGGCACAAACCAGCAAAGATTTGCTACCACAGAGAGCCAAATTTGGGGTGACAGTTGTGGGCCAATCTATTTAAAGCTGTGTAATGGAGAGCAGGGGTCCAGTTTAAAAACAAAAGAGCTAAGAAGCCATGCAAGTGAGGGGTGCTTAAATTGCCCTGAAATCTCCAGTCTTTTACTTCCTTGTAGCCTCTTCTTCTCCTACCCCTAAGGAGCTGAACTCATTCTCATGGTTTGGCAAAAAGATTAGATAGATAGATAGACAGACAGACAGACAGATAGATATCATTAAATTAACCTAACAGGTTTTCATTACTTTGACATTTGTGTTTGTGCCTCACCTTGATTGAGTTGGCTATTCATAATCTGGCAAAAAGAAATTGTTTCTGTTCTTTGAGAGGGCAACTTTTTTAAACATCCTTTTTCGAAGTCATAGTGTGCCACTTCAATTTGCATTAGATTCAACAGCATACATACCATTGGTTTTGATTATTGTGTTTTTCACCTAAGATCTCTGTAATCATTATGAATTTCAAGCCAAGGAAAGAAGGATTGCCCTTTAATCTGCCTTCCCATCTATTTGTAATTTACAAGCACAGACGATCCTAATGCTGCTATCAAAAGCTTGGATAGTTGTATCCCACATTTTAAAAATCCAGTTTGTGGCAATTACAGTATATAGCAAGTAGGGAATATATAAACCTATATACCAGTATGGAATATATTCTAGATGTGCCTGCTAGCCTGGTGGTTGTATTATGATTATGATTAATATTATTTTTCACAATCTCACCCATCCTCTTCCTTCTGTTTCTCTTACAGCATGCTGCCAAGGGACAAGTCACTCTACCTCACTTAAACCCTGACATCTCCATTCCGCAAAGGTGAAAAGGAAGGACATTTAAGAGGGTCTGTGATACAGGCTACCCAGATGGGCATCAAGCAAGTCACAAGGGCAAGAGAGCACCTCGCCTTTGGCTTCATATCCTGGCTCTGAGAGCAGCTTATGCCTTTCCTTCTCTTCTCTTCTCCTCTTCCTCCTCCCTCCCTTTCTCCTTCTTCTCCGAAGTCCTATTGTACATGGAAGCCAACCTTGCATAAATCACAAAGAACAAAATTTACAAAGGACCACCCCCCCAACCCCACCTGCCTGCCCCGCGCGCCTTTCTCTGCTTGCCACCAGCTTAGCTATGGACCATTTTCCTAGCGAACTGCTTTTTAGATTCAGCACAGACCCAGGCGCCGCGCTCACTCAGAGGCATTAGGCTTGGCTCAGCAGGAGGAGACACTCTTTCGATGACTTGCTAAATGGCACTAACCTTTGTGCAAGACAAATGTGAAGTCTGTTGTGAATATTGTACATGCGAAAGGCCTCAGATGTCTGGCAAAAAAAAAATTAAATTTAAAAATTAAAAATTAGAACCTGTTGTTTGGAGGTTAGGTGGACAGAGCAGATGGGAAGCAGAAGTGCAAATATGAGAGGGAAACAATGTGAAAAGACCATGAAAAATATAATTTGTTGGATAGTTGTAAGTAGCTTAATAAATGTTTTAGAACTGTGCTAAAGACATCTTTAAGATTTTTTTGTGGAAGAAATTAGTAGTTTCCTTTATAGTAAAAACATTTTATATTAATTGTAGCACATTTTTTTAGTTATACATAGAATGGAGATGTGTATAAAAAGAAACAAACAAAAAAAAACACCCTGCCAAACTCGTTTCTATTATTTGTACAGCAAGAAATGGACAGTTTATATCCATGTTATATGGCATTATTATATTTTTTTCAGCCATATGTCCATCTATTTAAAATTGCTGACAAGGATTTTTGTCTATTTATGAAAAAATTAGAAAGCAGATTACAGTTTATGAAAAGTGCGTTTTCCATGGTTTTTTTTTTAATTATTATTTTTTTATTTTCTTTGTGGTGCTGTTTATGCAGTACCTGCACATTTTGGCTCACAATGCTTATCTTACCTTTCTTTATAATAAAACATATGAAAAGTAGAAACAAAGCAGCCTCATTCTTTTGTGGAACACACACAGGTGCTGTTCTGTGTCGGTTCCGTGATGGAAGTGCCAACTGTTCGGAGACACAAAATACTGTTACATTTCATGTGCTGCCAAGTCCTGAGTGGCTAATGATGTACCTGCACAATGAAATGCAAGATCATAGGCTTAAGAACAGCCAGTGTGCTTTGCTACATTAGCTGGGGCCCTACAATCCTGCGGTCCTGCAATACTGTGATCCCAGGAGGAAATAGGAAGCATGGTGCAGTGGGTGGCTTGAGAGGTCAAACACTGGAAAGGAAATCCTATGTCAGATATCCCCTCCCTGCTGGAAGGTTCTGCAACCCTCGTCCTACTGATGTTGGAATTTCAATATTGTTGTTTTGTTGGCATCTGCCTGTCTCACGAGACAATGGAGCGCATCTCTGGGACACTCCAGTCAAATCAAACCAATTGGCAGCACCAAAATGATCTCTCTGGGACACAAGCCTGGGCAGTGTGTATGGAGGTCCTGGGCTGTCCCAGACGACCAGACCACCACCACCCCACCCCAACTTCACTGATGTGGTCCAAATGAAAGTAGAGCAATATGTTTGGCACCAGCTGGGCAGTAGGAGTTGCCAGGAGGAGGCATACAAGACACCATCCAACCGTCCTGGGGACTCCACCGGATTTGTGTAGGGTTTACTCCTTAGCCTTTTCTTCTCCTGAAGATATCCCACAAGGCAACATAGGTTCAGGATCAACATTGCCTTATCATAGAGGGGCTACCTTCCCAAGCTGACGTGCTCCATCTGCCCTTACTCCAACAGTAGTAGGACTGGAAGGGGGGGTGTCCCAGGGATGGACTGCCGAAGGCATGGTCCAAAGGTCACAAACAGACACACATGCAAACTAGGGAGAAAACTATGGAGTTTTGTTCCCAGATGGACGGAAATAGTTAAAGTAAAAGAGAAAACTTGGGAAATTATGGAGATGCGCATGAGTGCCCTTCCACACATTTACTTTGATGGTTTCCCACCCCCTCCTTTAGGTCACAGACACTTGCTTTCTGCCTTAAGAGATCTTACTGCAGTTACTTGCCCCAATTTCGTGGGCTTATGGCTTATGGATGACCAAGCATGTGTGGAGTTCCTCTACCAATGAAAATTTTCATTTTCACCTCAGTGGAAGGGGCAGCCCTATGCCAAACAAGGAAATGCATGCAAGGAGCTAGTGCCCTTCAGACTGAAAGTGAACAGGGAAACCAACAGAAGCGTCCTGTTAGACTTTTGAAAATAACACATTTACAGTCATACCTCGGGATACAGACGCTTCAGGTAGCGTATTTTCGGGTTGCGCACTGCACCGAACCCAGAAATACCGTTACTTCTGGGTTTTGGCGCTTGCGTGTGTGCAGAAGCGCCAAATCGCAACCCGCGTGTGCGCAGACGTGGCGCTGCGGGTTGCAAACGTGCCTCCCGCACGGATCGCGTTCGCAACCCGAGCATCCACTGTAAGCTTTCATGGACTAGAGTCCACTTCATCAGGTGCATGATGCATTTGCTCAGTCAGGAGTTCATGTATTCTGGACTACAACTATTGTCTATTGGCAAAGCAACCTTGAGTCCACTCAAATATTTATTGGTTGGAACCATTGTGTGGAAAGTGTACTTGAGGTAAAAAAGGTAAAGGACCCCTGGATAGTTAAGTCCAGTCAAAGGTGACTATGGGGTTGCGCCGCTCATCTCGCTTTCAGGCCAAGGAAGCCGGCGCTTGTCCACAGACAGTTTTCTAGTACCACTGTGGCGGGAAGGTAAATGGCATTTCTGTGCGCTCTGGCACTCATCATGGTCCTCCGTGTGCCAGTAGCAGTTTAGTCATGCTGGCCACATGACCCGGAAAACTTTCTGTGGACAAATGCTGGCTCCCTCAGCCTGAAAGTGAGATGAGCCCCGCAACCCCACAGTCACCTTTGACTGGACTTAACTGTCCAGGGGTCCTTTATCTTTACCTTTTTTACTTGAGGTCATTTTCTAATTGCAGTTTCAATGTCCTGATAATTGTAAAATCTTGGAGCTATGGTGTTCCTCCTCCCGTAATTCAGCGAATTAATCCTTTGTTGACACCTGCCATCCTTGGATTTTCTGAAAAGGGTGGATTGAGAGAAGACATGATTTCTGCATATGGTTGGGTCTGTTTAGGATCTGAATCCTATGCAAGTGAATCCAAAACACAAAAAGATCTAGGGGCACTATGCTTTTGGCAAAGAACCAGTCTTTTATCTGATATTTTGTGGTGGCAATGCATACTTCTCACACTTCAAACAAAAGGGCATTCGTGTTGCAATCTTACTATCAACTTGATAAGCCTCTAAATTAAGCACTATTCACAAGTTGGAGAATTCAATGTTTACTTGTTTACTTGTGTTCTACATAGCATGAACTGATAGATATAGTCATCTGCTGAATAATGCACTGTTCTTATCTGCCAAAATCAGGGAGAAAGTATAATGCCTATACTGTGGTACCTCTGGTTACGAACTTAATTGGTTCCGGAGGTCCATTCTTAACCTGAAACCGTTCTTCACCTGATGTACCACTTTAGCTAATGGGGCTTCCCGCTGCCGCCATGTGATTTCTGTTCTCATCCTGGGGCAAAGTTCTTAACCTGAGGTACTATTTCTGGGCTAGCTGAGTCTGTAACCTGAGGTGTTTGTAACCCGAGGTACCACTGTACCTGGTCTTTTTTCGGCTACCACACAACCCACTTTTCTCAGTTTAGCAGTAATGTTTTAGATTCAAGTAATTGGATATAAGCCAGTTCTGCCCTGTTGATTTCAACAGAACAAGAGGTGTGTGTGCGTGCGCGCACACACAAAAAAAAACCTATACCACATACAATTATAGATCACTGTTGAACAAATACAGACGTAAAATAAAACCAAAATAAATAAACAGATATGTGAGTGCAAGAAAGGTAGTGACTAGAACTATTCATAACGGACATAATGGTAAAACAAGACACGCTTACAAAACATGAACCCTATTATACTGAGGGAAAGTAATTAAAGTATTCAAATGTCCTGAGTCACTTTATGAGCCATATTCAGTCATAGGTTGATGGCCGGGGGGGAGGGACGGGATGCTCCTTGGCCATGTTTCTCCCTGCTTGCAAACAAAATAAAGTCAGACCAAACAGGTATGAAAGCATCCTTTTTCCTTTAGCCCCTAAGGACTCCCAGCTTATTAGTTAGTTTTTTTTCTGGTAGGACAGTATCCCACACTTTAGTGTACTGAGTAGTAAGATTGGCCCTGTCTACATTTTTCCAAAGCTGGTGGTAATTCTAGCTGCTATAAGCAGGTGCACTATCAAGTCTTTATTATACAATTTTTTGTTATGCTTGATACATATAGATAAGTGCTACGTAATTGAGAAGTTGGTATAATGTGGCACTTCTTTCTCGGAATACCATTGCCCAAAGTTCTTGCAATCTAGTACAACCTCACTATGGGTGGAGGTACAATCCAATTTCTGAACTCCCTCCAGCACTTTGGGGATGCAGATGAATTTATGTATGAGAGTCTTCTAGGAGTCAGAATAAGAGTCACTTGACTACAGTTAATTTAGCATGCCTAAGTTGTGTCTCATTCTCCAAAAGCAAGAGCTATCAAAATCACTTCATTAGTCATTTCAGTATAACTAAGGGTTTACAGCGCAATTCTATACATGTTTACTCAGAAGTAAGTCCATTGAGTTCAAAGGGGCTTAAATCAAAGGTTAGTCTATACAGGGTTTCAGTCTTAGACATGTAATTAAACCGAGCCCCCTTCTTTTAAGTAGCTCTGTTCATGCTGTCATTTTGACATAAAATCAATGTTATCCTGATTTTTTGACATCAATTTCTTGCAAGCCTCTTTTTTTTTTTCTTGCCAATGTTGGAAACCTTCGTAGTTGGGCTTTCTAAGGAAAAAGAAAAGCAGCACTGAGGTCATACCCGAGTATTATTTTCACAATTGTCTGAAACGTTTATTTCTGTTTTTCATTTCTTTTGACAGCACAAAAATATATGCTCCCAGGCTCTGAGCCTAATTTCAAATAATTATTAGCAAACAAACATTTTGCTCATAAGAGGCCTGTCAATAAAGCATGATGCACGACAGGCAAATCCAAGTAAATCCACCTGACTGTTAAGATCAACATTGTTTTGAATGACATGTTATACCTCCATAGGAGTAATCCAGTTCCAGGCACCTGTCACCACCTCACCTAACCACATTGCTAATGCAATGTGTGACACAGCCATGACCTATGAATATCTGAATATGCAGGTGCTCATTCACTCAAATTTTTATTTATTTATTTACTACTACCGTGGTACCTCGGGTTAAGTACTTAATTCGTTCTGGAGGTCCATTCTTAACCTGAAACTGTTCTTAACCTGAAGCACCACTTTAGCTAATGGGGCCTCCCGCTGCAGCCGCGCCGCCAGAGCACGATTTCTGTTCTCATCCTGAAGCAAACTTCTTAACCCAAGGTACTGTTTCTGGGTTAGCGGAGTCTGTAACCTAAGCTTATGTAACCTGAAGTGTATGTAACCCGAGGTACCGCTGTACTATTATATTTATTTATATCCCACTCCCCCCCAAAAAAACTGAGACAAAAATTAAAACAATATGGATAAAACACAGGAAGCCAAACATATACAAAGTATAATCATTAACAGGTAATCAACTATATTAGAGTTAAAACAATATAAAAATCTATTTCAATGTTTTTAAGAATTTTAAAGTCCAGAGAGGAGATTCATAAGTAACTCAGGCTCAAGTGTCCCCATTACAAACAACATTAGGTAGAGCCCTGTTGAATCAGCCCAAAGACTTATCTAATCTAGCATCTTGTTCTCACAAGGGTCAATCAGATGCTTATGGGAATCCTGCCAGCTGAACATGAGCACAGCAGTGATTCCTAGCAACTGGTATTACTTCCTCCATCAAAAAAAGAGGGGCGTATGACTCATTCACCACAGAAATTGAATCAGTACCTGGTAAACAATGCCTGCCTCTGTGAGCCACTCAAAGAGCATATATATAGGTTAAGAGCTGGCAATACAAATTCCATAATAAATAAGTGGGGCCAATGGTATAGCTAGCAGTCAACAGCACACACATGCACTCAAATGCTGCAGAGATCTCAGATTAGCAAAGCTTCCCCAGAAAGCAAGTTTCCTAGAAGACTGGCCAGTGTTGTGTGGCTGAAATCCACTTGCATGCCCCAGGAGAGCAGGCAAGCAGAACCATCATAGCAGAGCCTCTTTTTTTAAGGGCATCCTCCATGTAGTGGAGCCCCATTCTTTGCAAGCAGAAGACAAAGCTGTTAAGCAAAAAAGGCATAAATCCCTTTGGATGCTAAATGATAGCCAGTGAAGCTTGCAATTGTGCATCACACCTCCCCTCCCTCTACCGCTATTGATCCGAATCCCATTTTTTAAATTAAAAAAACCCAGGAACTTGGAAAGGTAATAAATGCTACCGCAAAACTGTGAGCAGTTACATTCAGACGCAGTAGAATTTCATGCATCTAGCAATTAAATGTGTTAACTGCAGAGTCTATTTACTGAAGTAAAACATGGGTATGAAGTTAAAATCTACATAGAGATGTGTGGTCTGGTAATGAACTTATCATTAAGCCAAAGCAATCCATGAACTTAAACATCAAGGATGGATGGAATTGCAGCCAGGGCAAAAAAACTGAAATCCTTGAGTATATACATATATTTTAAGCAGACATTGTTATGTACTGAAGTTCTTACCCTGGGCCCGCAAATGAAGGATCAAAAGTGACGTTCAGTGATTGGATAGTTTGTATGCAAATGAAGGATCGAAAAGTGATGTTCAGTGATTGGATAGTTTTAGAAAATGGCAACAGTTACATTGTTCTGGAGCTCTATATAAGCAGGCTGACTGAGCTCCTCAGTTCAGTTCTGCTCCAGCTTACAAATAAAGAGCTGCTTTGGAAGAATCGCTGTGTCATCTGATATGTTCGCCCACAACTTAACAGACATCATTTGCTGCTTATTTACACAGTGAAAAGCACTTTTCCAAACAATTCATAGAGTGTGGAATTTGCTCAAACAAGAGGGTCACCAACTTGGATGGCTTTAACAGAATATTTGATCAATTTGTGGAGGATAAGCCTATCAATGGCTAGTAGCCACAAAGGCAATGTTCTGCCTCCATTGTTGCATACTGTCTATACTGTATACTAGTTGCTGGGAATCATTCAGGTGAAAGGTCTTGCCTGTGGGCTTCCTAGAGTCAACTGGCCACTCTGATAACCATATGCTGGACTAGGTGGGCCTTTGACCATCTCCAATAGGACCTTTCTTGTGTTCTTATGCTAAAGGTAAAGGGACCCCTGACCATTAGGTCCAGTCGTGGACGACTCTGGGGTTGCGGCGCTCATCTTGCTTTATTGGCTGAGGGAGCCGGCGTACAGCTTCCAGGTCATGTGGCCAGCATGACTAAGCCGCTTCTGGTGAACCAGAGCAGCTCACAGAAACGCCGTTTACCTTCCCGCCGGAGCGGTACCTATTTATCTACTTGCACTTTGACGTGCTTTCAGCAGGGGCAGGGACCGAGCAATGAGAGCTCAACCTGTTGCGGGGATTCGAAGCACCGACGTTCTGATCGGCAAAGCCTAGGCTCTGTGGTCTAACTCACAGCGCCACCCGTGTCGTTCTTATGCTAGTCTGCATTATTTCTATAGCAATGCAATTTCCAAAAGAAGAAAAGCCCTTGCTTCTGCAACCTTCAAGTGAAGGTGGTTTGTTTGGATGGCCCCTGGCTTCCTTGTCCCAGTTGACAGAAAGGCTGCAAACAAAGGATTAGAAAAAGCAGCGGACAAAGTTGACACGGAGCTTGTCAACATGGACTGCTTTGGTCTGTGTCCCTAGGCTGCTCTGTTGCTATGGAGCTCAGCACCAGAAAAGCAGATCCAGATTATACAGA
Organism: Podarcis raffonei; assembly: GCF_027172205.1. NCBI lineage: Eukaryota > Metazoa > Chordata > Lepidosauria > Squamata > Lacertidae > Podarcis > Podarcis raffonei. The sequence continues at coordinate 70,271,951 of NC_070607.1, forward strand.
GGGTTTGGAGAAATCATTACATATCTATAGAGTCCAGCTATTTTTCATAGTAGAGCAAGGCTGAGCTGTGATCTATTATCATTGTCTGCTCTTGCTTCCTAGTTGTTGTTGTTTTTAACCCCATAAGATTTCCTTTATATAACATGGGATATCTTGTATTATTAACATCAATAAAGGTCAATGGATACATTCAGTAGGGCACATCCTTATTGTTACTGCAGCAGCATTCCATATGCATTGATAAATGGGTTGTTGCAATCTAAATTTCTTTTCAAGAATAACTCAGTACAAACTCTGCTATACCATTTGCAAAGTGAGGATTGCTGAATATTGAACTACAAGTAGAAAGTCAAGTGGTCATGTTCTTTGTAGCAGAACCATCTTAGAATGTCTCAAATGGATGGTAAAGTTTTAAAAGAAGAAAGGAAACTTCTTTTGTATATTTTCTACATGAATCTTAACCAAGGATGTGTTTCTCCCTGAAAAAGCAGGATTCAGAAAAAGATGGAAGGAAGTCAATTCACCTTAGAGATGTGTGAAATCTTCTGTTTCAGGGCAGCCCAACTTTTCATACCAAGTGGGTTACAAGAGTACTTTCAGCACAGAACCTGTGGGCCACACGTTACCTTGTCGAGGGAGGGAGGCCAAACTCTTATGCCCCACAGCCCTCACACTGCCTTCCTAAGGAGGTGCAAGGCTCTGGCAGGGTCCCAGGGCCCTCCCATCTTCTTCCCAAAGCTGAGAAAGTGCTAACTAGGCTTTGGGAAAGAGGCTGGAGGACTCCAGGACCCTGTCAGAGCCATCAAGCCGCCTTCCCAAAGCCCAGCACCTTGCTTATCCAGTTTTGGGAAGGCAGAGCGAGGGCTGGTGGGGAGGGGGATGTCAAATGTTGCTGAGGGCTGCCAAAAAGGCACTGAGGGCCACATGAGGCTCTTGGGCTGCATGATGGACCACCCTATTAAAACTGTTTTATTTCCATGAGTGTGTCCATGTTATTGAAGAATAGCTTTGAGTGCTTGGCACACTCATCTACAGTATTCTGTGCCATCTCTGTGATGCTAGGCTTCATTGCACATCCCATGTAACATGTAAATCTGTGCTATAACTTTGGGGTTCCAGTTAGCTTTGTTTTCTTGTCCTGTTTTGCACAGTGCAGTGAGTCAAACAATGCAAACATGCACACTTCTGGAGTGACACTCATACAAGCTTTGCTCCTCCCTGCTCCTTTTTACTGCCACACTGCACTGAGCTAAAGCAAAATTTGGCTTAGCACACCATCCAAAAGGAGACTCGGGATTTAACTCCCTCCTCATAAACCATAGGCTGCAGCCATGAGTTCCAGTTCAGATGATGCACTAAGCCAAACTACTGCTTAGCTCAGCTTAATGCAGCATTCAAAACACCCTACAAAAGCTCCTTCATGGGAGCCCATAGTTTGGGATTTTCATGGCATGAGACCCATGTCTTTATGTTGCTTTTGATTTTAGGGCTTTGTGTTTCAATATTTATTGTACGCCTCCCAGAGAACCTGATGTTATGGGGCAGCATAGAAAGTGGTATTTTAAAAAAATTAAACCAAAAAGGAGAAGTGGGTTGTGGATTCTTTAGCTGTTTTCACAGGAATTGTTATTTGTTTGCTTGCTTGTTTCAAGCACTTAAAATAACTTGTGAACATACAATTAATTAGGCTAAAGTGGCACCACTAGTTTCTAATTCAAGTGGTTGTTACGTCCTTTAAAAAAAAGTGTGACCCAAATGATCTGATGGAGATGCATCTTATTTTATTATTGTAAAAATGCATGTCCCTCACCTTTTCTTTTGTAAGAACTCAAAGCAGCTAATGACAAAATCCATTAAAAACAGTAAACATCTATCAAGCAGTGAACAAAAGCAGGCTGCAACTGTTTAGACAATCAGTTAAATAAAGAGGAAAGAAGCAGCAACAGATCGGTAGAAAATGGGAATAATAGAGAAGCAGGAGAAGCTAAACCAAACATAAAGCAGTCACTGATAAAGGCCTTTCCTTTAGGGATGGGAGAGAAATTCAGTTTGCATTTGAAGCTGAATTTATCAAATTCACTTTCCCAAATGATTTGAGAACCAAACTACAACTACCCTTTGAAGTTCACACTTACCTGAACTTTGTCATGCATCTCTTCATGGAAAGCCATATATTAAGGGAAAGTGGAATTGAAAATGAAAACATTGGTTAAAATAACATACTAAAATGCATTATATTAAGGTAAAATGCTTGTAAAAATGTGTACGTTAGTCAAAACTGCATACAAAAATGTGTTTATTAGGAGAAGATTGCACTAAAATGCTGAAGATTATCCCAAGGATTAAAAAAAAGGATGTTGTTGAAGAAATACTGAGAACTGAATTTTAGCCTGGAAAAATGAGAAACTGAAAGAACTGAGATTGATAGATCCTCAGTTGGTAGAGCATGAAACTCTTAATCCCAGGCTTGTGGGTTCAAGGCCCATGTTGGGCAAAATATTCCTCATGGTCCCTTCCAACTCTGCAATTCTGTAATTCTATGATACCATACCTACTCTCTTTCAAAACAAACAAAAATCAGCAGATGTTCACCAAGCATCTGGAAGAGTTCAGTTTTCAGGCTCAAGCTTCATTGGAGAGCACTGATGCTATGACCGAGAAGTCCCTAGTCCTCATGGACACCTACCATACTTCAGTCATCAAGGGAATATGGAGAAGGGCCTCAGATGTTTGAACACAACACATGGGGTTACATAAGAGAGAAGGTACCCAGGTCCTAATCCATTTAAGGCTTTTAAGGCAATCACATAAGAAATGCCCTGCAGGATCAGGCCAAAGGCCCATCTAGCTCAGTATCCTGCTCTAACAGTGGCCAACCAGATGCAAGTCAGACCTAAGTGTAACAACACTTTCCCCATTTCCAATACCCAGCAGTTGTGTACTGGATTTGGCCAAGACCCAAGCCAAATCAAGCAAGTTTGGAGGAATTCAGGTGTAGAATGAATCAATAGATTGACTCATCAGTCTGCTATAGATTGGATAGCACAGAAGAATCCTTAGCTGTTCGGGAATGGAAAAGCAGGCAGGCCACAGAGGCAGGCACTGATTAAGGAAATTCCATAAAATGGCTTTGACCTTTGCTGACAGCCACGGATGATGTCCAAACCTTTGGATGTGTACTGGAAAGAGGACTTAGAAGGCTCGTGGTTCTTGTGAAATAGGCAATCTTGCAATGGTGGCTATTGGGAAGTACACCACAGCAAGTCCCAAGTATGAGCAGCATGTGGAAAGTACATTTTAAAAATGAATCAATTCCAGTTCACCTCCTTCAAGAAGGAACTAATTCCATTCACAGTTCAATTCACAATTAATTCATGTCGCCTGTGGCATTTCCCCCCAGCTTTCAGGATTTTAAAATCTAAAGTAAAAAATATACGTGAGAAGAAAAAGAGAACATCAAAGCTCCTACACAGGCTGATGCCAAATAAAGCAATTGTTTCATATTTATTTATTTCAGCATTTATGATACATGTATATTTAACTTAAGAGACAGCATCCCTTTTCTGATAGGTACAAATAGTAAAATGCAGTGGCCACAACCAAGCAAAGTGCAGTGCAATGAAATTCCTACATATAAAGATTATTGAATTGAAATTGAATTTAAAAATGCCCAGAGTTTCATCATGGAAGAGACTTTCTCCACTTTCAGTTTACCTGGAAATTACAGGAACTGTTTTCATGTGTAATTCAGAGGGTTGCTTTTTTAATTAATTCAATGAATTAGTTAATCTGAATTAGTTTAGTTGAAACTCTGTGATGAGGGCTGCAGAGCTGAGAACTGTTGAAACTATTTGCCCAGTGAGGTCCATGAGATTCAAGAAGCATCCTGCTCAAGGAAAATAATGGTAGATAAGCACTAGCAAAAACTTAAGATGAGTCAATGGTTACCCAATTAATTTTATTATGCAAGCTGCTTTTCTGTTGAAAGGCATTTAAATATTCTCAATTAAAAAATAATTATGTAGCCCACCATCTGTGGTTTGTATGAGCTCCTGCTTAAAAATATAGGCAGTCTTGTCAAGGTCCACCTAGCAGCGCAATCTTTGCAAGAAACTCCTGGTAACCAGCAGGTACCAAATGGCTGTCTAAAAAACGGGATTAAAAAAAAAATATTAAAGGGGAGTAAATGATGCTCAAGGGACATGGGTGGCGCTGTGGTTTTAACCACAGATCCTAGGGCTTGCCGATCGGAGGGTTGGTGGTTCGAATCCCCACAATGGGGTGAGCTCCTGTTGCTCGGTCCCAGCTCCTGCCCACCTAGCAGTTAGATAGCTCTTCAAAGTGCAACTAGATGAATAGGTACCGCTCTGGCGGGAAGGTAAACAGTGTTTCCGTACGCTGCTCTGGTTCGCCAGAAGCGGCTTAGTCATGTTGGCACATGACCCGGAAGCTGTCTGTGGACAAATGGCGGCTCCCTCAGCCAGTAAAGCAAGATGAGCGCCGCAACCCCAGAGTCGACCGCGACTGGACCTAACGGTCAGGGGCACCTTTACCTTTTAAAAATGATGCTCAAGGTGGATTAAGTAACTGGAAAATCCGAATGGCATAGCTCCAGATTAAGTTTATTGCACTGAAATCAAATGGACTAAGGCCATAAATCACTTGCTCCATTGATTTCAATGGGAACTAAGTTCAACTTAACTTAGTGGTGCACCGTCCTTGCTGTGTGTGCTTCACTAAAGCTGGAGTATACAGATTTAAACTAGTTTTGTCATATTGACCTCCAGGGATTTATCAGCTGGAATTAATATATTCTCCCTTCATTGTGTTTGTCTATGATGATGGCGCATTTTGCTTCTGTTTGCTTGTTGAACTGAATTTTAAAATAGAGTGTGGTCATGGCATCTACTAGGGCTCAAAAGGTAAGGAGCTGAGACAGCAACAAAGAAGGGCCAAAACTGTCCCCTGCTTGACTTTTGCTGCTGTGGCATTCCTCTGGGTCATCCCTCCCCATAGAATCCCCCTTAAATGTTGCTACATATAGCATTTTCCTCTGCATTTTGACTATATGGAATGGAATGGTAGAATTGCAAAGGGGTGGGGGAGCATTTTGGCCCAGCCTCAGTATAAACACACCAACAGAAATTCTGCATTTAAAAATTATTTATCTAGCTAGATATTTCTGTGCTATCCTTCACCATATAGTCATGACAGGGGGAGTGCAGAATATATTAAAACCTACCAAGACATATTTCTACAACCACTTAGAGCACCAGCAGAAAGCAAACCCAGCACAAACTAAAATAAAAACAACAAAACTCTAAAATAGCAATGGGTACCATATACAAAACTGACCTCAAACAAATCACACCACCTCACTTCCAAAAGCCTGGCTTGCTTAATTTACAAAATTGCAGTTAGCAATGTTAGCAATGCAGTTAGTAAAGTATAGAATTAGGCAATGTGATGCAGAGCATCTCCCATCTTAGCTTCAGACCACCACTTTCTTATGCCTCCTGCCTAAGACCATTACATGAAAATAAATCCCACTACAATCAATAAGGCTTCCTTCAACATGGTAGGCTTAGGAGAAAGGTCCATGCGCAAAGTCTAGAGCCAGGCAAGGCGGCAGCACAGAGGACACCAGGGCACGACACTGCGCAAGAAAAGTGTCACTTGCAGTCACTTGGCTAATAGCACACAGAACAATTAAGAGGCGCAGTCGGAGATCTTGCTAATTGCATTTGGATTATGGAGAGTTAATTAATTATATTGTGGAATTAAGGTAAATGTCATGCAGGATTTAACAACTCTCATTGCTGGCTCTGCTGCAATAAGTAAACTGTTTAAGTCACGGTGCACTGAATTGCTGGGTTCCTCATTATTCACCAAGCTGCTGCTCCTGAACAGACAGAAGCATCCTTATTAGAATGTGGCGCTGTCCTGTTCCAAGCTGTTCTTAATTGCCAGGTACAGAAAGAAGGGGGAACACCACACCTGTTGAGCAGGGATTGCAGGGGGCACAGGTGAGGATCACCAGGGCAGGGTGGAATTCAGCTTTGGCTGCTGGGTGTCTGAGTTCTTCCAGCCCTGATTATGCTACTACACAGATCTTAGAGGCATATTGTGTGCAACATTACACTGACAGCAGTTCATTGATCAGGTGCACCATTTAAACTCACCCCACCTCCCTGCTCCAAACCATGCATGACAGTGGTAGCCAACATGGTGCCCACCAGGTGTTTTGGAATACAGCTCCCAGCAGCCTGAGCCAGCATGGCCAATGGACAAGGATGTTGGGGGTTGTAATCCAGAAGATGGGAGTTGTACTCCAGAACATCTGGAAGGCACCACACTGACTACCCCTAATGTACCCACCTTTATGTATGCATGCATGCATGACACATGCAATACATTTTGCTGCCCGAGGCAGAGCAGCAAATAGCACTTCCCTACTGTTCCTGTCAGGGAGGTGCATAGATTGCCCACAGCTAGCCATTACTTTGGCACCTGAGAAAAGTGCCTTGCTTTAGGAATAAATATTCCTCAAGTGCCTCTCCTTGAAATAACAATACAACAATAATACATTAAATAATGACATTAAATAATGACATTAAATAATTTCATGACTCCCCAAGTCACCTAATGGTAGGGCCGGCACTGTATTTGTTTGCTTTCACACTAACTGCATTTATATATTGCCACTCTGCCAATGCACTCAAGGTAATTTACATTTCAAAATAATGTCTTACAAAATAAGAGATGTGATAGAAAAAGGGACAGGAAAGAAAAGGAAATATACAAATTTAGCAACCATGTCACAGATTGGAGAGGGAAGGAAACAAACAGCAGATAGTCCCAGCTAGACCAGTGAAGGGGGAAAGTCTGTCTCTGATGCAGCCAGATGGAAAGGCTGCTGGAAGGTACAATTTCGAGAGCACCCATGTTTCTGATGCAGCTTTTTGGGTTCTGCATGCTGAATTAATATCATAATACAACGTGGCATGGGCCAAAATATGCTAGGTAGGTTTGCTTTAACAAACACGGCAAACATTTCCCATGTGAGTAGGGCTTTTTCGGCCGGAACTCAGTTTCGGCACATCTCAGGTGGGCACCATTGCTATTACAGTAGAACAAGGGAGGTGTTCATGGTGAGTTCCAGTACCCCTTCTTCTATAAAATAGCACTGAATATGAGGTGTGAAAAAGAAGCATTCTCAAAACCCAGTTTTGGTAATGTTGTTTGATTTTAAATATATACAGAAGTGGGCCTTCCAAAGTTTCTGAGAATCTCCCCACCTTCTATTTCAAAATATGAAATGGCACCTCCTGCAGTTCACATATCTGTAAGTTGCCTTGAGCTCCTGTCAGAGGCAGCGTATATATTAACATATAAAACTAACAACAACAATATATACACATGGCATGGGAGCCATTATCCTGTAACACATAGCTACCAGATGTGAAGAAGCAAACTGGGGCTGAAGGGTGTTACAGGCCAAAATACCTGGGAAGCCTCTGCTTGGGGAAGGCTGGTCTATCTCATCCGTCCTTCCATATTTTCTCCCTTTCTTTCTGTTATGTACTAAGCTTGGATCCCAGAACAATAGGCAATTAGGATCCTAGAATGCAACAACTGATTGGCTTGCAGGAGACCTATCAGGCTCCAGGAGGAAGTTAATCAACCTATTAGGCTGGTAGGATCGTAGAATGCAACAACTGATTGGTCTGCAGGAAAAGACCAATGAGGCTCCAGGAGGGAAGCAGAATCAACCAATCAGATGGGACTCATTGTGTAAATAATGTATATAAAAGCCTGAGGTTTGGGGGTGGGGGGAATTAAATCACTGTTTTACAAGTTGCAATAAAGAGCATGAAATCACTACAGGACTCCAAGTATATTTCACTTTCTGGCACCAGTTTCCAGAAACATCACCCCCAAAAGATTTTCTCTCTGGCTCTTGCCCTACTACTGGGGAGCTCTCTTCCATGTTGTGTCTTGCATTTACCACAGAGCTTTCTCTGGGAACTTGCAGCTGGGTAATCTCTGCCTGATAGAGGAGTGTTTTGTCTTTGTTATGCTTCTGCTATTATTTTGACAGTGATGGAACGGAAGTGAAAACTGTCTTGACAAGCCATATTGAAAATATTATGCAGAAAGGGCCAAAAACAAGAAGCTTCATTTGATAAATTCTAAACACCTGGAAGCTGGACATTACACAGGGCTCAAAGAAGAGAATTGAGGGCAATGTAAAGTTTGATTCGTACAACGTTTTTGTGTGGTGGTGGGGAGTCACCACAGGTTGCCCTTGAACATAACAGAGGGAAGTGGTCTTGTGAAAGTACTTCCATGAGGTAAGACTGAAAACCCTCATACCCTGAAAAATCAACATAGGGTGACTTTCTGATTTCAAGAATTATATGATTGGACTGCTGACCGGCAAATATTTCTGAGATTTTAATTGGTTTTTTAAAAAAACTCAAAGCTAGGATGTTATGGGTGCATAACATCATCATCATTAACACATACAATAGTGTGTTGTGGCTGTTGATTAACCATTTATTTGAGAGGCAAGTTGCCAGTTTATAACCCAGATTAGTCAATTCATAGTCTATCAATATGACCTATGATTAGGTGGGATATGGTTTCTTGATCAGTGCTTGGGATGGAAGAATCTGTCCATTTTGATTCTCTCTGTTTCTCATTTTTCCAGTCCTCAGTTGTCCACATTTCTGCAGCAAGATCTTTCATGAAAATCCATCCACATTTCTCCTAATAAATACATTTTTGCATGCAGTTTTGAATACACAGACAATTTTGCAAGCTATTTCCCCTAACATAATGCATTTTGGTTTGATTTGAATTAATTTTATAATGAATGATTTTACAGTGTTGTGTTGTGTTGTACTGTTGTACTGTTTTATTGTTGTTAGCCGCCCTGAGCCTGGCTTCGGCTGGGGAGGGCGGGATATAAATAGCATTTATTATTATTGTTATTATTATTATTGTTGTTGTTGTTGTTGTTGTTGTTGTTGTTGTTGTTATCATCATTATTATTTATTTTGTAGGTTATTTTCCCTAATATATGCATTTTTATGCACACATTTCCCTAATATATGCATTTTTGTAAATATTGGATGGTTGGGAAACTACACCGCTAAATTCATATAAGGGTGAACTTTGGGGGATGGCTGAGCTTCAACCCTCATTATTTTGGAAACTGCAAATTGAACAGATTTACCAGTAAATGAGAACTGACAAATGCTCAACCTTGCCACTATGGTTTAGTTTTCATGATGGAGGTGGTAAACATGCGTTTGGGCTGCCCCATTCCAGATTCCAGTTGGGGATTCGCAAAATGGAACGTTCCTCCTCACAAATGCTTGCCCCCGGCACATAAAAGAAACATGTTAAAAGCTAACATATTAAGGAGAAGGCTGCATGAAAAACCTTATCCTTTGTATGTGGGAGAACTGTTTTGCCCAAAAGAGCATTCAGTCATATCATTCCTCCTCCAAATGACGTCTGTGGTGATAACATGCTGGACAATTTTTGTACCGCAGTGAGCACTCACACTTTATATTGTGGGTGCCCTTTGCGGGATCGTGTGTGGTGCTACAGTTCCCAAGGAGCTTACTGGCAAACAGGGGCTGGCTTGCCTCTCAGTGTTAATTTTTGGAGGTTCACGCCCAGCCTCAGTAATCAAGTTTCTTGCTGGGAGGTGGGGCCAGCCCCATTTATAAATAGGGGGTGGAGCCGACAATAGACAGGTAGTCTGCTCTGGAGATTCACCCTCCCTACCCTCCCTTAGTGTAATGTTTCTTGCTTGCAGGTTAACTTTTTCTTCCTGTTTAGTGGGCACTGCTATGGTCTTTGACTGGTTGCTGTTGAAGAACCAGGAAGAAATTTTCCTGCATTGGCAGGTTTTGTCTTCCCCATAGCAATTCATCACAATTTTGGGGGTTATGGCCTTGGTTAGAATCCTTTAGCCTTTTCTTCCCTATATGGGGGGGCATGAAGTAGTGACTCACCCCCCCTGCAGCGGCAATTCCAGGGTCCCCCTCTTAAAGGGGTTATATATGGCTGTCACTGGCCATACACTGAAAGGTCGTCAGTGAACTACCCTGCGTGCGGCGATATGGGCTTGGCTCCCTGCTACACTTACATCTCGCAGAGCACCCCCATATCCCCTTTACCCTGATGAGCCCCAGTTCCCCCCGGCTGAGGGATACACGCCCAAGGCCTAAGCCAAGGTCTTCCTACATTCGGAAGTTTAATAATGTTGTGGCCTAATTTTAATTCCATATAACATTGTCAGAGTCTTTATTCCTTCCTTATGATCCCTGGGGGCTGGGGCTGTCGCGGCCTGGTCATGCAATGAGAACTGAGATCCTGTTGATTCATCCTTTGAACTGCTGATGGAGCTGTTGATCAGTATCACATCATTTGGGAGAAAGGGCTATAACTCAGTAGTAGAGCAGATACTTGCCCACAAAAGGTCCCAGGTTCAGTCGCTGGTGTTTCCTGGCAAGGCTGTGGCATTCACTATTGACAGTACTGAACTAGATGGATCAGTGGTTTGATAAGGCAGAAGGCGGCTTCAATCTTTTTTTGCTTCTTCCAATCATTTCCCCCTTATGTGTGAGTTCAAGGACATTTCCAACAAGAGTCATACATCCAAAATGTGCTGGTTTTGCTTTCACTTTCTGACTCGGCAGCTGCTTGTCCTGCAGGCGCAGTTCTCCAAAAAAGGCCCAGGGTTTCCCCTTTAATACCTAATTATAGAGCCGTGAGTGCACATAAAATACTCATTCAAATCTATGAGAAGTGCAAAATTGTCTGTTTAGCGATAATTGCAGCAAAGAAGAGATCAGAGCCATATAAGTTGTTCTGGAAGAAAAACTGCCCAGGCCATGGAGGGTCATTTAGTATCAGCTTTCAGATGAGACGTTTTATTGCTGTATCCTCAGCTCTTTGTGACTTCCTACCACAATTTGATAAATCAGCATATTGCTTTGCACAGTAATTGCTTGGATTACTACTGTGGCTCATTTATTATGCTTCAAGCACATTAGAGGGAAGGTTTTTGTTACTCTGCACTTTTGGAGCAAATGATGTATTTTTAAAGTTTTGCGAATATTTGATCAGCTCAAGAGTGTTAATCCCATTTTGTCCTCCTTGTCCTGCAACACAGACTACTGTGAGACTTTGTTCCCCCTCCTTTAAGCATCTTTCACCTCCTCACACTGAGGCACAAACAAGAAACCACCTCACAATAAGACCTGTTCAACAATGGAGTGGGGAGATGGTGGGCTCGCCTTGGTTGGAGCAGAGGTATGGGGAACAATGAACCATCATCCTTGCTTGGAGTGGCAGTGGCTGAACCATCATTTAACAGGGATGCCATATCTGTGTCCTTCCTTGCAGATCCTAAATTGAGAAGAAAGCTGGACTAGATGATTTGTTATGGTCCCTTCCAAATTTATCATTCTGGTCCTGTTCCTTTGCTCTGATGAAAACATGTGGGCTTAAAGTGGGGAGAGCATATGCAAGAACACCCAGCCCCAACATCCCCATCACCCTCATGCATGCAGGCGTAGGGCTGTCATATGTCCAGGCATTACTGGGATTTCAAAGGTGGAATTGACCTCCTGGGTCTTAGGCAAGTCAATCAGAAAATCGCAGTTTTGGGGCGTTTTTGAAATATGGCAACTCTATGCTAGCACCACTTCCGACCTTCACATGTTTAATGCAAAGGTCCGAAGGGAGGTGCTAAGTGTGTTGAGTTGAACCCACTTAGAAGCCTTCCTGCAATCAGAAACCTTGCATTATCAGGATTCTTGAATGTGGGAAGGCTTCTAAATGTGCTCACCAGAGTAAATGCTTACCCAGAAGTTAGTCCCACCAATTTCAGTGAGACTTACCTTCCGGTAAATATGCTTAGTATTGCATCTAATTCTTGACATTGAAATCACTTGGATTTACCAGTAGTTCTTTCCAGGACCATCTTTACTTGGGGGTGCAAGGGGTGTGGGGCACCCGGGCGCCGAATTCTGGGGGGCGGCAAATGTATACCTATCAGTCCCTCTCAATCGGTGGTAGTGATAAGCAATGGAGCGAAAGTCCCTACCCCCCTCCTCCATCGCTCTGTTACTCTGTAGCATCATATATTCCCAACAAGTCAGGAAACAAAAGCAGTTCTTTCCACTGCATCGTTGTTCAACTACTTTGAGTTCACCCCCCTCCCCAAAAAAGCTCAATAAAAGTTAATTTGGGAGCTGCTAAACTAAATTTGGGGGCGCTGGGCGGATCTTTGTACCCGGGGGGCACATATGCTAAAGACAGCCCTGGTTCTTTATAAACAAAGAAATGTTTGATTCCTTGTATTCCACCTTGATCACTGATGGGGGCCTGCCCTGCAGAACTCCTTACGAAATAGAGGTTCGACAGGAATGATCCCTGCATGCTTTTAGAAATCTTCTGAGAGCTATATTGTTCAGACAGGCCTTTGCGCGCGCGCTCTCTCTCTCTCTCTTCTTTTTAACCAATCAATATTCACTGATGTTTTATTGATGTTTCTCCTGATGCTTCTACTATAATTTTGTATGTTGTATACTGCCTTGTGATACTTCTCATGTAAGTGTGGACTAAAAACATTTAAAATAAATAAAACTGGGCTTTTTGACTCAGAACTGGAAGGGACCAAATGGCCATTGAGCCCTGTCCCCTGTCGAGGCAGGATTGGCCATCCATCGATGTTCCTGACAGCCTTTCCTGAACACACCCACTAGCCTATGCTGTTTAGATCTATGTGCCACTGGTAAGGTAGCAGGTGCATTGCAGAATAGCCTGGACTCAGGCTAGGAGCTCTCTCACTGAAATCAGTGGGCCTGCCTGAAGCAATGCTGAAAGCGTGGAGATCTATTCAGAGATAATATAGGAAAGTGTGTGCTGTGGGGGTGGAAGTGGATATGAATCACTATATCTATTTATCACTGTATCAGGATTTCACTTCCTCATGACAAACGTAATTGCATTCAGGGAAAACTGAATGGCTTTATTTTGAGTTAAAGTACATTATTTTCAAATTAATGGTTTAAAATAGCAAGAGCAAAATGGCAGAATGAATCATAAACATCTGCCATGAGGGATCCCTTCCCCCTCCAAAACACTTAGCACCATTACGTACGGCAACCGTTCTGTGAAAAGAAGTGGGGGGTGGGGTGGAGAGAGACTTGTATAACCACATTCCTATTGAATACGCAGGATCTTGGGGGGGGGGAGTGCCTGTTGTTGGCACATTTTCCTAAAATGTCATCCCTCTCTAAGCAATTTTACTTAATGGCTTCAGGATAATAAGATTTGAGAAAGTCTGCTTCTCTGTTCCTGTCAATTCTGTAGCAAATAATCATCAAAATTCATGGGATGACTATTTCAAGATGGAGTCAGCAGCACAGAACAAAAATTAAGAGTCGCACACCCCACACTGCTAAAAGCAGTCAGAAAGCAAGAACTGCAGTTGGATGCTGTTGCTGGTAGTCTCTTCTATTACTTCTCTCTCTCTCTCTTTCCTCCTCTCTTGCATGTTGTAGGTCAGAAGTCTCACAATTGCAACGAGTTACATCCACGTCATAATGAAAGGCAAATATTTAAATGATTCATGCCAGAGGCCATAATGCAAGAGGAAATAAATGCTTTGACTGGAGGCATGGATCTCAAGGGAGGAGTGTTTGAGTTTCCACAAAGAGAGAGATGGAGAGACCCAGGGCCTTTATGGAGGAGATGGTAAGGAGAGACAGATGATAACAGAAAGGTGAACAGAGGAAGGGAAGAAGAAGACGGGGCGGGGAACTAATTCTAGGAGAGATAAAAAGGAAAACAGGACATAAAAATGGAACACTGAAGTCAGGCTGGTTTGTACAGCCCAATCTTTTTGGATTGCAACTCCTAACAACCCTGGCCATTGCCATGCTTGCTGGGGTTGATGGGAGTTGTAGTCTAACAACGTCTGGAGGGCACAATGCCAGCTACCCCTGACTTAATACAACTAAATAAATTTGGCTGTTTGTAACACATCCATGTTCTGTATCCCCTTCATTCTGGCCATGCAGATGCTAAGCAGGCCTGCAGTGTGAAGAAACCCAAGTTAAGAGCCTCCTCAGAGCGGCAGTAATATATTGTCTCTCTGAACTCCCTGTGTTCAGCTGGCAGAATTACTGGAGATTCATGGGAGCCTTTTGTGCAGGCTGCATCTCCCTCTTCTGCCTAATTATGATGTTTTAGTCATGAAATATGTTCTGGGCTTTGAAGCTGAAGTGCCTTATAATCTACGGACATGAGGCTAAGGAACTCACACAGTGCTGAGTAGCAATAAACACTGGATTCTTCTGCCTACAGCAGCAACTGGCTAGAGTCTGTGATCTTCCCCTTGATCCCTTGGTATAAATTGCTGCGCAGAACTGTGGTAACTATTCACAAACGCCTTTTTCATGATCCTGTAGATGCATATAAACGCTACATATTATTTGTCAGGAAAGATCCACAAGCAGGAGTGGCTGGTGTGGCTCCATTGCTCTCCCAGTTTCCCAACACTGCGGGTCACTGCTGCTTCCTGAAAGGGGGAGGGACAAAATACAGGCAGCTTGGTGTGTAGTGGTGGAGCCAATTCAACATTCCTGCCACCATGTGTCTTAATGCACCCAGATCCCTGCACCTCAACCCTTTCCCTCTCAGTAAGCGCCAGGGACCTGTGGTGTTAGGAAGCTGTGAGAGCATCAGAGCTCTGCTTGCACTGCCCCACTGGCTGCTTCTGAACATAGGCAGTGTGTTCTTTTCTCTCTCATGGATCTTTTATTTTCTGCAAAATCTATATGGACAAGCACATCTGACACAGTTAGCTGGTTTGTAACCCTAAACCACACTTTGCACTAAAACATGGAACCTCCAGATTGTCAAGCTTATTGTGCTAGCCTACAGAACTGCTGGATCACAGCGACTTTTGTGTGGCTGACATGATGTGTTGGCTTCAAGGAAGGGTTTTAGATTAACCATAGCTTGCCATGGTGCCCAAACATAGACAAACTGTGATTAATCTCAACTCTGATTAGTAGAAACAACCATAGAATATGAACCTGTGTTGTTCCAACTAATCATAGTTTAGATTAACCACAGTTAAGGGTTTACATGACACACTAAGCTGTGATAAAGCAGAACAGAAGCACCTGCTTTCTATTCCATAATATGGCATGCAGACCAAAAACAATTAAGATGAGGCTTACTATATATAATCATCCAAAACCATTTGACATTTTATCCTAGGAAAATAGCCTACTCATTATATCAAATCCTGATCACAATCAACTCCAGTGTCCCCCCCTTTAAACAGAATAAACTATTTATATAAAGTCAGAATGTAATTCAAATTTACATATTTAAATGCTAATAAAGTACACAGTTTATAGAAAAAGCATATGAGAAATACACAATGGTTTGGGTGCAACTAAGTAGAATGTGTGAAGTCTGTGATTAGAACCACCTTTATTTAAAAATATATAGCACCAATGAGAGTTGGAGGTGAGGCAGATTGGGTCTGTAGAACCTCCCATTTTTCTGATTGAAATTCCCCTACTGAAAGTTGGTGTTTGCCCCATTGGTGAAAGTTTGCTGGAAGCTATGTAACCACCTGTCATTTTCTCTTGGCAATGCCAAGAGCAGCTTGGTGAGTAATTTTGTTCAGGAAAATGACATTAGCAAAAGGGTTAATCTCACTTCCCCAACTTCCTGCTCCGAATTGGATTTGCCCCTTATTGCCCACTCAAGTGATCCTAGCACATCTCCCTAAAACAGGTGGAAGCAATGTTTTGCTTTTTAAAAGAAAAGAAAAACATTTGCTTGAAACTTGGCTACTTTTGCATCTGATATTTATGACAACATCAGCAGGTGAGAAAAAGAAAGGACCAATTTCTCCCAATGCCCAGGAACTTGGTGGCTGAATTTAATTCTGATGCTTTCAGGTGCATAATTCTCTGCTTCTATGTTTTGATGGGGACCATTAACAAACAGCCATAGAGTATATTATAGTATATTATCAGCATAGGCCTAGATCTAGATATAGGTATCTAGATATAGATATAGATAGATATAGATATATCAGCATATATTCAGCATCGTAATCCAGTCTGCAGAAGTTACGAGCCTGCAAAATCTCAGTAGCCTGCTCAGGGACTAGAAGCCTGCATTTCTATGCAAGTTGCATGGCCAGCATGGAAATTCTTTTGCTAAAACGACTTATTCTAAAGCAGTCAGGGGGAAGAAGGGTGGATCACTCTGTGTCTCCTCTGCCAACCTACTGCATTTCCACGTTGACTGTGGAGGAAGAGATATTCCTTCTTTTGCAGTCAGCATGGAAGCCAAGCGGGCTGGTCAAGAAGGAATATCCTCCATTCTCTGCCAACTCCTGTATGGAATGCCTGGCTGCCTGTGACTACCAGGTGTGTTGTAAAAGGCTGATATAGCTTCCCCCCGCATCCACCTGTGATGTACAGCTGAATTCTAAGGCACCTCCTACAGCCGGAACAACACAGAGAGGTGGAGAATCTGTGAGTGCCCTTTCCTTCTTCTCCTCCTCCTCCTCCACCCTCTGTGGAGAGGAGGGTGGGTCAATGTAACCCTGTGAGGATTTATTAGCTAAGCAGGAAATGAACTTAACATCCTGGTTTGGGGTGAGCAGCAGAGGCATCCAACATAGGCTGCAAATGAGAGGTGACTTTTGTTAGAAGAGATGGCTGTGAGCTGATGTTGCAGTCAGGTATTATGGAGAAGCAGCTTTCTGTAGTCCACTATGACGCATCTGCTGATGAACACTTGGTGAAGGAGTCAGGCAATCAAAGTGGGGCATTTGGGAATAATATATTCAAACTCCATGACAGGCACTTTTTACTTTAAAACTTGATGGCAAACTGAGATTTGGATAGGATGTCCTTATTACAAGACTGCTTTAGTGTTATGCTCAGTTAAACAAACAAACAAACAAACTCACTCACTCACTCTAGGTCCAGCTCATGAATTTACATATAGTTTTTTAAAATTTAATTTTTAAAAACTGTTCTAGGTACTTATTGTAGAAAAGGAGATAAGTACTAACAAAACAAACAATAACAATGACCATTGACAGGAGGCATCATAGGTCAGTGGTGATAGGCCTGCATTTATTTAAAAACATTTCTAAAAAACTTAACATTTTTAACATCCATTAAAACAGAAGTACAACCTGAAACCAATAAAACAGTATAGAAACATTTAGGGATGGATTCAGCTATCCCGTGCTGCTAGCAGAAGCCAACACAAAGACTGCAAATAGTGCAATGGGGCTTCTCCCCTCTATTTTCTCTGAGCAACCCTGTCTCCCCCAAATCCACTTGGTGGGGGAAGGTGTCCAGAGAACCCCAAGAACAGTGTGCAGGAGGAGGAGACTGGAGATTGCTTCATCGGTCAATCAGAACAGATGAATGCCCATAAAAGACAATAGAGATTCAGGGGGTTGATATGCACAAAACAACGTCCAATCTTACGGGTAAGGAAAAGCCTGGGCAAAAAGTCTTTACAAGGTACTGAAGCAAGTGATGGTTGCTGTTTCCTATATTGCAGAGAAGAGGGCATTCCACAGTATGGGGCAACAGCATGTTCTTATATTATAATAGTTTAGTATTATATTATTGTAGACTATGGTGCCCTCGAGATTTTGTTGTACTGGCCACTGGCCAAGTTGGCTGGAACTGATGGGAGGGGTGGCTACCCATGGACCCCTTGCAACATGGAGAGGGTCTGAGCAAGATGTCCAGGAGGCCTTGAGAAGATTAGTTGCTGTGAATGTGAGAAAGTCTGAAAGAGACTGGCATAGATGGTGGAGTTCAGCTGCTCTTCAACGGCCTTTATTTCAGCTGATCATGTGCAAGTACATTATGCAGATGTAGCAGGAGTGAAGAGTTGAAAGGGGGTGTTTCTCTCTTTCTCAGAATAGGCCATCGTGAGATAATTGTAAGGAACTCCAGGCCAGCCCAAGACTGCTGAGCAGCTGGGGCCTCCAAACATAAGTGAGATTGCAGAAGCTTAGGTGGAGAAAATGACCATGAATGGCAAGAGCTTTAAGAAACTTCTGCTTGTTCAATACACATTTCTTAGGTGTTAGGAGGGACTGTGGTTGCCTTACAGGAAGGCCACAAGCTTCCGGCAAGACATTCTCAAGGAAGGGGGTTGGGCTGGAGGTGGTGTAAAAGACCACCTTAACCATTGCTGCAGAATCATTTGCACTTGAAAAAGGTCTGCAGAGGTTTGCCGTTCACATAACTTACTCACGTAACTTATTCAGTTGGGGTTTTGAAGGAAACAGGAAGAGTGTAGGTGTTTGCAAAGATAAAGAGCCTGCAAAGTCTTTAAAGGGTGATCAGGAAGCACGTTCCATGATTTCCATCCAGATTTCTCTTTCACATTGGCATGCGCCTAAAAATGTACTGAAACTCCTTCTCTCCCCACTTGTCTGTTAGGCCTGGCCTGTAGGCAGCTGTCTAAAAGGAGTCAGGAGTTGGGAACCAGGAGTTCGAATGGGGAGGAAATTTGAGTCAGTTCACCTTTTAAAGCACATGACTGATTTCTGACAACACAGCACGCTAAGGCATGTGCTTTGTGGCTTGCAACACAGCCAGGCATGGCGGAGGAACAAAGTGGGGACTTCGGAGCAGAGCGTACCAGCATCCAGCTTCTTCATGTCAACCCACAATTAAACTTAACTATAGTTTAATGTCTTGTGCAAAAACAGCCATTGGCTTTTTATGAGGCCACTGCCAGAAGCAGTATGTTTCTGCTTGAAACCTCTGGAGCGAAACCCAGGCCCCGCTTGCATGTTTCCTGGTTGGCCACAATGAGGATGCTGAACAAGGTGGACCATTGACCTGATCCAACAACCTCTTCTTATGTTCCTGGGTGTTCTGTTTCTACCTTCATTTCCCCCCTGGTCAATACCTATACTTGAGGAACCACATAAAAGATGTCAACGTAGCAACAGGCTATTAGAAGATGAATAGCAGTGGAAAAACCTGAGGGTGATTTTTGACTGCTTGTTTAGCACCTTTGACACAAGGCTTCAGAGGAAATACAGGTTCAGCACTCACAACAGCTTCCTCTCCCCACAACCCATATGCCATATGATTAATTGCTGTCCTCTCACGGTAGAGATCACCATGGAACTGGGCTGTGGGAGGTACCCAACATGTTTGGCAAGCTGCTGGCCAAATGTATGTTGGCTGAGGTCCCCAGCATATGGTGCAGCTTGAGGGGCCATCTATACATTGTGACAGGAAGCGTCTTGTGGCTACCTTCTTAATACACCATCAGTTAATGCAAAAATCTCATGATCTTAAATGGATTTGGGTCGGCTATTGGAACAATTGCTAGCTTATCTATTTGATTTGTGAAATGCTCTATGGGTCTCTGGTAAATCATGCATTCCACTCAAGCCAGTGTGGAATGTGTACTGATTTAGACAACTAGCTTTATTCCTCTTCAATGTGCATTCACTTTTGTAATCCCAAAGCATATTCTCAGAAGGGATCCAGTGATGACTATTCACTTGACAACTGGTCATTTCATGGATTCCTTCAAGTAATCTTTTTTATAAGATGCCCTTGATCTACACAGCTTAGAGACTACAAAATCTAGTGCTTAGTTGGGAAGCAAATAATAATTGTGTGCCCTAGTGTCTAGTTTTCAGCCTAAACTTGCTTATTTCACAGGGTTTCCCACACACCAGCATTTTGTACAGTAAACTGTAAACACTCAAAGAATACACTAGATCAGTGGATTTTGCAGGTACACAATAATGAATTACAAATCGCATGTGTACAGCTTGAGAGGTAGGGATCTAAGTGAAAAACAATCTTCTATTTCAACTTTAAAGCTAGAAATTTGAATTAATGCCTGTATGATGAGGGTTAGGTAAGTTCTGTTATTTTTGAATTTTTGCCTAACTGCAGTACAGTGCAGAGCTGCAGTTAGTCTAGATACAGCTTTCTAGAAAATACCCATTTACCATTTCCTGTTGTTCGTTGTGATTAATTCTCATCACTCATCTTACTGACACATCTCGCTCTCTATGGCACAAAGCATATGTGCATGAAAAATGTAGCAATGTTGCTATGTATGTCTCTCACATTCCAAGATCACAGGTGTTTGTCTCCCTCTTGTGGTTCACCCAAAGCATTTGTTTATGATGCAAGTCAGTCAAATTTATTAATGCACAAGCCAAAGCCCTTGGCATTTTTCTAAAAAAAAAGATGCAAAACACAATACATATAATACACAATTAATGTAAAACACAAGATGGAATATACACCAAATGCAGTAAAATAGTCAGTAATAATGCAATGATCATAATCCAGCACAAGCATGCTTGAACCTATTGATTCCAGTACTCTGCAATGTACCTTACTCTGTGTAAGATTACAGTCAATGCATTCACTGAATCATAGCTCTGAATACTTAGCATGGAATTCATCATTGCCCTTGTCTGTGCAAGCATATCAGCTTGGCAAAGAAAACAATCCCCTCTACCCTGTGTGCTATTTAGGGGTTCTCCTAGCCTCACACTGAACCAATTGCGGGGCGGGGGGTGGAGAAGGGGAGAAGATCCACTGTGCAGGCAAAAGTCCTTGTGCAGGGCTGACAGGGTTTGCTAGGGGAACCCTGCCCATAATTAAGGGTCTAATGCCCTGGAGGCTACACATTCAGTCAACCTGGTCACTTTCACAAGTGTGGCAATGGTAGTTCTACCCCTCACAGACCTCACTTAATAATGAATATCCTTTGATCTGCAAGGAATTGGCTGCAGACATCAGCAACAGTCTAAGGGATGCCAGAATATGGTGTTAACAAAATGAATAAGTATCTACTGCAGGATGATCAGCTAAATTCATATGCCCATTTCCTTCTGGTGCAGCACACTCTTGTGCATGGTTACTTAGCTGTAAGTCCCTCTGTATTTGATGGGCTTACTCCCCATTGTGTTGGATTGGAGGCTTCGTTCCATAGGACCACAACAAATGCAATTTTGAAAGAGAAGCCCCAGCAAGTTCTTTACTTGTAGTGTGAGCCCTGCTTCCTGCTAGGGTTCACATTTTGCATGACAGATGTACAGCCCCCAGACTTTGTTTTCACTTCAGATGGGCTACCCATTCTGTCATATGCACAGGTTTATCCTTTTATAGGGGTTGTAATGTGAGCAGGAACTAACATGATTTAGAAATAGCTGTATTGGGGGGATCAGTTATGGGTGACACCAGCAGAGAAGCTAAGATGGTCTTACTAGCAGTTTCAGTTTTGTATATAGTTTTGCATATATTCAGTTTCTATATAGTTGTAATGAACTGGCAGAGCAACGGGGAGGAGGATCCCAGTGAGGGGTGCAGCCAGGACTGGGACACACGGGGGCAAACTGGGGATGGGGAAAGAGAGGTTGGTGTAGGAAGTACTCACGGGGTGACCAGAGCAGCAGGACTCTTCACCAGAGCCAGAGGAGCCCCTTTCTCCATGAACATGGCATGCTCTGGGGCATAGGGAGCACTAGGAGACTGAAACAGGCAAGGGCCCACAGCACAGCTCCCTCACTGGCCAGGTGGAGCTCGCTAACTCTGGGAGAAGGAGTGTGATTCCTCAGCTGAAGTAAGCTTGGAACAGGTGAGGGTCACATGCCTCGTCAAGCCCAGATGCTGCAATCAGCATGCAAAGAATAACAGGGCAGCAGAGCTGAGGTGCTCTGTCTGCCCAACTGTCCATGTTGATGGACCTTGACTTGGATGCTCCTGGACCTCCATGGGACTGTGCTTCCAGTTTGACTCTGGACTGTGTCTTGCAGACTTTGGCTACTTGGATTGACCCTGAACCTCGCTTCCTGGCTTTTGGACTTCGCTTGTGTGGACTTTGAACTTGGCCTGCTGACTTGTTGCCAGGTAAGCCAGGGGTTCGGGACAATAGTTTGGTGATGGGTCTCTGGATTTCTAGGAAATTATCGTACCCGTTTCATGGAAGGAAATATGCTGGTGCTCAGAACCCTGCCCATGAAAAATATTTAAAAAGGTGAAAGACCCCTGACAGTTAAGTCCAGTCGCAGATGACTCTGGGGTTGTGGCGCTCATCTCTCTTTATAGGCCAAGGGAGCCGGCATTTGTCCGCAGACAGTTTTTCCGGGTCATGTGGCCACCGACACCAGAGCAGCACATGGAAACACGGTTTACCTTCCCACTGGAGCAGTACCTATTTATCTACTTGCACTTTTTTTTGGCGTGCTTTCAAACTGCTAGGTGGGCAGGAGCTCACCCCGTCACGGGGATTCGAACCTCTAAACTTCTGATCAGCAAGCCCAAGAGGCTCAGTGGTTTAGACCACAGCGCCACCTGCATCCCAAAAAATATTTAGTACCCTAACAAATAAACACGGGAAAAGCAAGGTGCTCCTCAAAAAAAACAACCAACCAGCCAGCCTTATTTTAAAAATACAATAAAATGTGAGGGTGTAGCCAGGATTTTTGTGAGAGAGAGGCAGGCCTTTTGTTAGGGGGATACATAGTTAGCTATGTATTTTTATTTATTTTTATTGATTTGGGGAGGGCAGCTGTTCCCCTGCCCCCCCCAATACACCCATGTTAGCATCCATCCTGAGGCTGAGAGACTCCTCTTCCAGGAGTTTAAATCTCCCTGGAGAAAAGGGTGGAGAGTGGGACCTGCTGGCCATTGTGAAGTTTGTGACTGACTGTACTGTCCATAACTGTGACTGGCCATCAAAGAAGAGGGATGGAAAAGACTCCTAGGAGTGCCTGAAGGAGAGGATATTTCTGAACGTGACTGTGGAGGAATTCAGGGCTGCTGGGCTAGTGTTGGATTTTAGGGTGCATTAGGATTCTGACCCATCTTGCTCTAACGACCAGCCTTCCCTGATCATGGGTGCTGCCCATTTGCAGAACAATATTTTTCCACCACTTGATGCTAGAGAGAAAGGTACATTTGTGTTGAACGTAGTGATGGCACTTCCAGAACAGCTCCAGTTCTGTACAAAATGTGTCTGTCTTCTCTGCTAGCTGGCTTGGCTTGGCAAGCCTTAACCCTGCTGATAGCTGCAAATCAGCTGCTATGGATGTGAAGGGAGCTGGCATCTCTCCACTGCTATGATTTGAAAGGCATATTGCTATTTTTCTGACAGGAAGAACTGTTCTCTTGAGCTGTGTTATCTCCTCTATTTTGGAAATATAAATGTGATTGAAATCTGCAAACTAAGGCAGATTCAAGGCAAGTTTTGACTACATATTACCAGCAATTTCAGTGCTTTGATTTGCACGTTCATAAAAGAAGCAGGCTGCGGAGTTTCCAATGAGCATGAATACAGCTCATAGACTCTCCAACTCCATTTGGAAATAATTGCTTTTTCTTCTATTACAGTTTCAATGTTCTTTTGAGAAGTCTTCTTTTTCCTCAAATCATAAGCAGGTTTTACTGCACAACAGTAGATGCACCAAGTCCATGCTGCCAGCTTACACATGCCTTTAAAAAGATCACATTTTCTATCTATTTACAACCAATGGGAGATGAGAGATTTAAGATAAAGTTGTCTTTGCACATAAAAAATTCTAAAATGGCTGTTGTGAAAAATCCACTAAAACACAATAAGAATTTATGGAGCACTTTCTGGAATAAAAGGTAGAAATGAATAGGTTAAGTCTACACTGTGTTGCAAGAAATGGCAATATGATTTCCATAGGGGTTGGGGAATCAAGACTGTAATGATCACACGTGTATCAGATGCTAACAATACAAATGCAATGTATTAAGCATAAAAGCTGGTTTGTCTATAAGAAACGTTTCACAGAATAATAATAAAAATACTGCTTTTTGCAGATGCACATTTAGGACATGGCCCAGCCAAAAGCTATATACTTAGAAGCCTCACTGATTTCAAGGATTAATTAAACAAGTGTTTTAAGATAGCCCACTGACATCAGTGAGTCTTCAAAAATGCTTTCCTTTCACTGGACCAGCCCCTGCTCAGTACTAAGGTTCAGCCACAGAGCCTATGACATAATAACGAAGATAAGAGCACCCAGGAGCATGTGCAATGTGGCTTTCTGTTTTCAATTAATTTATTACAGCCACTTAAGTGGTCAGGGAATCCACACTGGAAGATATGAGTTGAGGTGGAATTCTTTCTAAAGGTGTTTATGGCTGCCCCAATATCCTTCGTCTTTGCCCCAATATCTTGTTGCGATGGCTCATGGGTAGAGCGCAAGCTTTGCATGCCGTAGGTCCCAGGTTCAATCCAGCATCTCCACTTAAAAGGATGAGGTAGAAGCAGTTGATGCGAAAGAGACCTCTGCCATTGAGGCCCAAGACAGTGACTGAGAGAGTAGACCTGAGGCAGGGCTCCATTCCCTTCTGCGCAACATGCCAGTGGCAGACAGGGCCAGAGACAAAAGTGGAATAGTGGTACCTCAGGTTACAGATGCTTCAGGTTACATACGCTTCAGGTTACAGACTCCACTAACCCAGAAATAGTACCTCAGGGTAAGAACTTTGCTTCAGATGAGAACAGAAATCATGCGGCAGTGGCGGCAGGAGGCTCCATTAGCTAAAGTGGTACCTCAGGTTAAGAACAGTTTCAGGTTAAGAACAGACCTCCAGAACGAATTAAGTTTTTAACCTGAGGTACCACTGTACTGTAGGTAGTTGGTACTTGGTTTCTATGCACATCCTTCTGTATCCTCCATCCAGCCGACATGAGGCGTTATATCACAATTCAAGGGTGCATTCTAGCCAGGTACAAACCCTCAGGGTGTGAACGAGGGCAAGTGAGGGGGGTGGCCTGGGAAGACATCTGAGGTAGAGAGGCCTAGATGGCTGCCTTCAGCTCCCAACCTCAAGTTCCCCATACCAGGCTTAGGTGAACATGTAGCATGACCCATTAAATGGAAGCTACCACTATCCCTGTCCCCTGTGCCTCATCATCAGCGCTTTCCTGCATTAATACAGCCAGTATTACATCCCAGCCAAGTGTTTATGGTTGGGCTGCAGTTCCAAAGGTGGTTCTGATTCTAACCTGGTGCAGGCAGAGATGCTGGATAGATGGCTGCGGCGTTGGGTGGCAGTGGGTCCACTCACTGTGACTAAAGCACAGTGAGAAACAAAGCAAGCGAAAGCAGTGCCAGCCATGAAGCCTTTGAGTATGTGCTCATTTTCCGCTCCCCCCCCTTCCCTCCAGTGCAGACTCCTCTCTGCGCTGCTTCTTTCAGGGGATACCCCAGCGATTCTGTTTAATTACAGCTGACATTTCATCTGTCATACAATGACTTTTATGAAAGGACAGAAATAAATTAGCTCGCCTCCGGAAAGAGCAAGTGTAAACTCAATAAACAAAAGCACATTATAAAATGAATACATCACAGACGTACAAGGTAACCCCCCTCCCGCGCCAATCCACCGCCCTTTCAAGACCAGTTTGTACTATTGATGTTCTTTGCTAATATCCGATGTCTCTGTGAACAGGCAGTCAAGGAAGAACCTGCAAGCTGACTGCATTGTAATGCAATATGCCAGTGCAACAGCCCTGGATATTTATCCACATAATTAGTAAACCACTATTAGGACTGCGTACACCCTCTGCCCCACTCCCAAACCCAACCTTGGCCAACCCAGGAAACGCCTGCTGTGGATCTGGAATCAATTGGGGGGTGGAGCTGATGTTTAATTAGAGTTTTAAAAATCCAAATCAAACATATGTTTGAGAGGGGAACATAGAAGCCCTTGGGGCTGAGGGGTCTTCAGCCCCCCCCCAAAAAAATATTTGAGGGGGTTGGGCCCTCCCAAAGTTGATGGGCATTGCCATTCAAATGGTGTGCGTGCACTGCGTCATGTGATCAATTATGTGTGTGGGGGGGTTATCTGGCCCCTCAAATATTTTATTCAATAATAATAATAATAATAATTTATTATTTATAACCCTCCCATCTGGCTGAGTCTCCCCAGCCACTCTGGGCGGCTCCCAATCACATGTTTAAAACAATACAGCATTAACTATTAAAAACTTCCCTAAACAGGGCTGCTTTCAGATGTCTTTTAAAAATAGGATAACTGCTTATTTCCTTGACATCTAAAGGGAGGGTGTTCCACAGGGTGGGTGCCACTACCAAGAAGGCCCTCTGTCTGGTTCCCTGTAGCCTCACTTCTCGCAATGAGGGAACTGCCAGAAGGCCCTCGGCACAGTTATCCTAATAATAATAATAATAATTTATTATTTATACCCCGTCCATCTGGCTGGGCTTCCCCAGCCACTCTGGGCAGCTTCCCAAAAAATATTAAAATATTGTAATAATAATATTCAAGTTGGCACCACTGGAGGAGAAGGGGAAGGAGGAGCCACTGCAACTCTTCCTTCCAACTATCCCAGCCACCCTGGAGAGATCAAGAGGTTTTAATTCTGCTGGGTGCTGCTTCACCAGTGTGTTCCCTGAAGCGAACATGCTTGCGCAGCAGATCCTTGCAGCCAGCAGGCTCAAACCCTTCACTCACTAGCTGGTGAGCAACCCTGTTCTGTTTGTCTACTCGTGTGTTTCCCTGCTGAGAACAGGCATGTGCAACCAAAGCTCTTTGCAGAGGATGAATGCCGCCTCCTTTCTGCAAGAAAAGGCAAAGCATGGTCTGAAGCAATGGTCTGTTGTTTGCTTACAAATCTTGGCGGGCTTTAACTATGGCTTGGCATTATGCACAAATTCGCCACACTTCCTTAACACTTACTGTCTTGTAAGTCCTTAGCTTTGGATTCGACCAACCCTGGTAGAAATCATCAGTCTCTGCTCACATCGTCTTCCATCTTTCATAATGATCACAGTCATCATATAATAAGATGCCAAGAAGTTTGGAAGAAAAACAAGCCATTTTCCAGGAGATACTGAGTCCTGTTCTCCCTTTAATGAATGTAAATACTTGTCAGATGAATAATACAATCCCAGAGGTAAGTACCTAATGGATCTCAAGGAGCTCTGAACTCTCAGCAGCTGATTTACAAAAGGTTCTGCTGTTCAACAACCAGAAGAACAAGCTTAGAAAATTAATAAAGGCATATTTTGAAAAGACAACAATTAATGATTTTGTATGGTATCCTGGCTACGAGGTACATTAATTTAGATTGACAGCACTCAGGGCCTTAAGAGCTGGCACGGCAGTACCGAGACAGGATAAAAGCAGGAGGCAGAGTAAATAGAGATTTCTAAGTGCTGGTGACATTTGTTCAAATACTTTATTTCAATCAGCTTAAAAGGAAAATACAAAGCTGGGGTCGCTTTTAACAGAGGAAACAAAATTGAAATGTGGTGACTGCAATTAAAACAAAGCTGAGGAAAAGTCACCTAGATAGAAAGGCCAGAAAGAGGTTTGCTGTTGGGGTTTGATTCTTGGATGATATTTCAAATATCACTGAATAATATTTTGACTTGTCAGCATAGGGGATAATGAAGCTGTTGCTCAACATTAAGGAGTGAGTGACGCATTTTGGAGAACCGCTTTCCTCCTGCAGGTTTTTTACAGTGTCAATTAGATTAGAAACAACAAGGAAGAACATACAGTGGTACCCCGGGTTAAGAACTTAATTTGTTCTGGAGGTCCGTTCTTAACCTGAAACTGTTCTTAACCTGAGGTACCACTTTAGCTAATGGGGCCTCCCGCTGACACCGCACGATTTCTGTTCTCATCCTGAAGCAAAGTTCTTAACCTGAGGTACTATTTCTGGGTTAGCGGACTCTGTAACCTGAAGCGTCTGTAACCCGAGGTACCACTGTATTTCCGTAAAGTAGGGATGGGGAACCTGTGGCTCTCCAGATGTTGTTGGACTCCAACTCCCATCAGCCCCATGCAGCATGGCCAATGATCAGGCATGATGGGAACTGAAATCCAGAAACTTTTGGAGGATTGTAAGCTAGCCACTTAAGAGTTTAGCAATACTGTACTGATGAGTGTGTGCTGTGTTTTTGTGCAACAAAGCGGTCTTTGGAAGAATGGGGAAATTTTAAGTGCCTGTGTCCAAGTGTCTATTTCATGCAACTTCATAGCTCCAGGAGTTTCTATTTCATTGCAGACTAGTACTTTTTTCCTCCTTCTTTTTGAAATAGAGTGCACTTCACAGCAATTGTGCTTTGTGGTAGCTTTGGGCTTCTTTTCTGGAGAACTGTAGTGGTAAGAGAAAACAGAGCTGGCTGTTCCATTTCATTTGATCCCCACCAATTCTTCTCAAACTCAAGGGTGCAAGTTAATCAAAGCAGCCTAACATTCATGGAGCAACACAGAAATCAATAGGTCACATCTAACACTAAATAAATTAAACACCCACGGCCCACTGATTACTTTAATAAGAACGTCTTAAGGCCAAACGACACTTGTAATGGTAGCATGACTATCTTTATTTGTGGCTGGAGAGATGAACTCTGCTTCAGAACAGGTTGGTTGAGACTGGAGAAGCAGAAAAGCAGAGAGGTCCTGTGTACCCTTCACTTCCCAAACCAGTGGTGGCAGCACAATAGATGCAGAGTAAAAGGGAGTGTGTACACAGCCTTTATCTCAGAAAATCAGAGCTAGAAGGAGGGATTTTGTTGCTTTTCTTCAGAGAACGAAGTACTTTGTGTCAGCAAGGGTGATTTTGGGGTAGCGCGACTGGTTCGGTTCCATTGGGCAGCATGCTGCAAGGGGCACCACAGTAATGCTGCAGAGTGGAGTGTGAGAGCCGAGGGTGCCAAATTTTAGCATCAAACTGGGCACTGCGGAAATTTGAGAGCCACTGGTACCAGCCCTGCTCTGGGTGTAGGGTGAGATGTAAACTCCACCTGCTGAAATTCCCTCTTCTACATAACTATTGACAGTGCTTATTTTCTTTTAAAATGTTTAGGGGTACTGAGACTCAGGAAACACCATGACAGGAAATAAGGCCGCCATTGGGAGTAGCAATGGAACTGACGATTCACTGTGCTATTCAATGAAACTGATGATTCAACCGGCTAGAGAAGAAACTAAAAAAAAAAGTTTCTTCTCCCATTAGATTCACAAAAAGTTTAGGGGTATGTGTCCCCCTGTGCCCCCCCCAGGGGAAAAATACTGACTATTGAAGGTGCAATAGCAGCCCAGCTCTCATTTTCACCTGGAATGGAATAACCTTTTTATCATTGGAAAACAGAGTAGACGCTGAATTCAAAAACTGCTGAAGTAAAAGGGGTTTTTTTGTCTCTCTCCATTGACAGCAATACCCCCCATGGACAATGTTTATAATTTAATTTAAATTGTGTTTTTATCCTGCGGGTGTATTAGATTTATCCCCACTGTTGTACCCTGACCTAGAATCTTCTGATGAAGGGAGGTTAACAAATATTTTAAGTAGCATAAAACAGTTGTTGCATACACGATAGGTGTACATTGACGGCTGCAGATCCATTTCCCAGCATGAAGATGCAGTGACACAATGGTGCCCCTGTTGAATTTATGTTTGCCAGGAAATGGTTACAGGGAGAGAATCCTTGCCAAGGCAGGGAGAGTGTTGGGAGGGGGGGCAGGGAGGGAGGGAGATCTGTAATGGATGCAGAATATTTCCCGGAATTATTTTGTTTTTGTTCTTTCGCCGCCTTTCTGCCAATAGTAAAGGTAAAGGTACCCCTGCCCATACGGGCCAGTCTTGACAGACTCTAGGGTTGTGCGCCCATCTCACTTAAGAGGCCAAGGGCCAGCGCTGTCCAGAGACACTTCCGGGTCACGTGGCCAGCGTGACAAAGCTGCATCTGGCGAGCCAGTGCAGCACACGGAAACACCGTTTAGCTTCCCGCCAGTAAGCGGTCCCTATTTATCTACTTGCACCTGGGGGTGCTTTCGAACTGCTAGGTTGGCAGGCGCTGGGACCGAGCAACGGGAGTGCACCCCGCCGTGGGGATTCGAACCGCGACCTTTCGATCGGCAAACCCTAGGCGCTGAGGCTTTTACCCACAGCGCCACCCGCGTCCCCTACAATATTTCTGCCAATAGTTCACATTTTAAAACAATGGCTTATAACTCAATAGGTGGAATCCAAGCATGAAAAGGGACCAAAAGAAGGAAGACAAGAAAATCCAGGCATCATGTTCGCATGTGCAAGCCCCACATTCAAAATGTTTTATGCTAGTGTTAGGTGCTCCCATAAGCAACCTAGATGCAATGTTCTGCACCATCTGGAACCTCCAGACTAACTTCAAGGATAGCCACACATAGGTCACATTGCAGTAATCCAGCGACAAGGCTATCAATGCGTGGCCAACTGTGGTCAAGCTATGCCATATGGTAGTTTGGAGATGGCAAGCACATAGAGATGAAAACAGATGAAAACACCCCTAAGAAGTACTTTAGGATTGGAAACACATAGGCCAATTCATGTCCACTGTAGCTTCACCAAGGAAGTAAAGTCCACTACAGTCCTTCTCTTTTTCAAATAAGTTTAAAATTATTAGGGAGTCCTTCCATAAAGAGTTGCAACTTATCATCTCCAGCAATTGCATCTGCACTTTTAAAAGCAATTGTTAGAAGTGCAGGTATTGCAAAGACACCCAGAAATCTAATCACTACAGAAAGGGCTTATACTTAGAAGAATTTAAAGAGAAAATCTAGACTTACCCTTTCTATATTTATGGACAAGAATATTTGATAAGGCAAATGCTGCTCTTCATATCTTAATAAGAAGAGTCACGATTACCCCCAGGCCAAAGTCAGAATCCAAAATAAATCCTTCTGTTGCAATATAGCTGTTAAAGACACATGAGTCCTGGCAAAAAAAAGAAACAGCTGGCAGTCCTACTAGATGCCGGGATTAAAGGAAATGGATATTGTCATTTTGTTGTGGTTGTAAACCTCCCTTACAGCAGCTGTGGATGTTATCATATACATCACCAGCCAAATTCAAAAGTAACTTTCTTGTCTGGCTGGAGATACATCTTCTTGCTATTCAGAGAACTTGCATGGGAGAAATGTGTCAGATGCAGATGGAGATGGATCCACTGCAAGCTCCTTTTTGTACATCAGAAGAAGTTACATTGGCTGAAGGCTGAATTGACTGCACATTTTCCTGGTGCTGTTCCTTCATTAAAAAAAGAGACAAAGCTTCACAGAGGCTTTTGGGTGGCTATAACCTGTTGATAGACATCTAAGCAAGATTGATTATTGGCCAGGGACCAGCATGTTAATTTTAATTTGTATGTTCTTATGTTTCTCAAAATATACTCTGCTTGGACTAATACAATGAAAGTCTTTTTCTTTTTTTCCGGCTGACATATAATGCATGTTTCAAGCAGACCGCACTGTGATTATCATATCAAAATGCATGTGCTTTACTGTGGAGTTAAATATTGTGCCATATTACATGATATCATGTGAATTGTCCGTTGCTTGGTAACATCCTGGGCCATCATTGTGTGTATCGGTTCACTCTAGAATTAATGCGTATGCTGGATGTTGATGGGGAAGAGAGAGGAGATCTCCTGTTAAAATTGCTTTCCCCCCACTTGCCAGAGTTTCAGAGTGCTGGATTTGTTCCAAGTGGTGTGAAGTGGTGAAAGTCATTAACTTCCCGCAGTTCTAATCTGGCTGTGAATGAGAATGAGCAGCAGGACACCGCATGTTTAACTGCATGATCTCCTTGTGTTTATTATTCACGCAATCTTTGCAAGCAAGGGAATCCTCCTCTGGGCCCATGAGACGTCAGAAGGCTGGCAAATCTTTCACTGCAGCAGGTGCCTCTAGGCAAAAGCAGGCCAAGTACTTTAAGTACCTTGCCAGAAACCGTGTGTTTGTGTGTGTGCAAAGATGTGATGTAAAAGTACTTCTGTTTCTGGGATGTCATATCATTCAAAGACTCAAAACAGCAATATTTGGTTGCTGAGAGAAATGCATTTGCATAACTCTAGCAAGGACTTCAGAGCTTTGACATTTCCTGTCCACACCCCCGTTATGTATTCAGTGGTCTGTGTTGCCTGAGCTTGAATCTGAACTAAGGATTCTGAACCCCTGTGTTCTGATTCGATACATGATATCCAATCACAGAACATTTCAGGATTTGGGCCTCGGCCATTGGCCCTTAAACTCTGACTTATGATTCGCAGCTTGGAAGTTTAGACAGCCAATCATGTTGGGAGTGGCCCAGGCCTCCAGAAATGTATATAAGCAGGTGCTTTGCCCCTGTTGTCCAGTTCTGTAGTTCAATAAAGGTTCTTGCTGTTATCACTATGTCTTGACTTGTGGGAACCCACCTGCACTTCTCACCCCATAGGGCTTCTACACTTAGCAGTGGAAATGAATACATTGAAGAGGAGTTGTGTTGTTGCAAGACCAGCCAAGAGTCTTACAGTATTTTAAACGTATGATGGGGTGCCTTATGGCTCTTCCGGATGAATGTTTGTTGCACATTCATCCTGATTTGCTTGCGCAAGGCTTACAATGAAGTTAGATCTCTGATCTACAACTGGTGGGTTGGGACCACTAGTGGGTCATGACCTGATCCAAGGTGAGTCACAGCAGGAGCACTGCCACCATGCAAATATATGGTAAAAGGTTAAGAAGTGAGTCTCCAAATGCATGTTTGGGTTAAAATTGGGTTAGGCTATATGTGGCATATATTGAACATTCATTCTTATTTGTTTGCTGGGAGGTTGTACAACAATGAGCACCATCCTGACCTCAGTCTGATTTGCTTGTACTGTGTTTATACATCTTCCCATTATTCAGTCAGCCATCCCACACTTTACATGACATTTCCCTGTCAATTTCCTAACCAAAAATCCCCACTGGTGTATGGATATTTTTTTTAAGTGTCCCTGGGGGATTTCTGGATCTTTTAACACTTAGCTTCTCTATGGTTAAAATGAGGCTTCTCTCTTTGAGTTGTATTAGCTAAATCTGTCCAGTGGAGGGTGGGGAGGTTCATGCATGTTCTCACTTTTGTCTCAGGGAATCAGTGACTCTCCAGGAAGGAAATGTTTGCCAACTTTTTTTTTTTAAAGATATTTATTAAAATTTTCAAAATTAATACAGTAAGAATATAAAAAGTCAAAAAGAAAAAGAAAAAGAAATACGAAAAAACAGAAAAAATACATAAAAATTAAAAACACATTAAGTTCACCAAAATTTACTTTCATTGACATATTTTCCTGACCTCCTCATACCTCCCCTTTTTGTATTCCAATTCAAGTTATTGATTCAGCAAATCCTTAACCATAATTCTTAACCTAATAAATTAACATGTTATTATTTTACTTTTACTCTTTCATCCATTTCCTCAATTTATTTTTGCTAACCTTATTTTCCTTTAATTTAGTTCATTTTTTTAAAAAAAACCAATTTTACCTTATCCAAACTTAAACATCAATACTTATACATCAATACATATTCTTAAAACATTCTTTCTAAAGTCGACCCAAATTCCCTTCCACGAATTTCCTAAATTCCATAAACATTACAAAAACAAAAATAAAAGCAAAACACATTATACTTATGTACCCTTTGGATTCCCAAACCCCACCCCCCTTTCCCGGTTCCAGTCCCCAACAAATGTCCATCAGTCTTAATCTAATATTTAGCCTGGAGATCTCACATCCGAGGCTCTTAATTCTCTCTCATTTCCTCTCTGCTGGTCTTTTTGATAGTCCTTAAAATTAAACACCAACTCTCAGAGAAGCTCTGGCCCTTCAGGATCCATGTTTCTTTCAACCAGTCCTCCATACTTAAAGGTGGAACCCAAATCTTGTTTCTTACTCCTTTCAAGTCCAAATGTCCCCAAGGCTCCAACCTCCACCTTGAACAAATTTATAATCCTTAGGTCTTCGGATCTCCACATAAGGAGATCTTTCCTTTCTTCAATCTCCAATTCAGGCCAGATTTTCCACATCAAATTCTTATTTTCCTTCATTACCATCATGTCAGGCCTCAAGTCCTCCTTCATCATCTGCAGCTCTTCAGGGACAACATATGTCTCCTCCTCCAAATTCTCAAAGTTGTCAAGTTTCTCTTTCTGTTCAGTTGAATAAACTTCCAGATTCAACTCCTTATCAGTTTCAATGATATTGTTTACAGTTGAGTCCAGAGTTGTAACATTTATAGCCAAAACATCAATTTGGCCTTGCAACTTTCCCAAGAGAACAAAGACTCTGTCCAATTCAGCCTGAATTCTCCCTTCTCCAGCCATTCTTGTAATGTCCCAAATCCCCCTCTAGAGGGATTTTGGTTTCTTAGTGTTCATTCCAATCCAGGTCCAAAAATCCAACTAGTTTGTATCAGTTCTTCCTTGTTTTCAACAAATTATAACAAAAATTGTAACATATATAACCAGCAGAAGCAACAGAAACAAAGTTCTCTTTTTCCATTTTGACAGCTACTTTGACAGCTGTCAAACTCTTTAGTACCTCATCGACAGGCTCTCTCGCGGAACACTCCCGGGTCCGGGAGGGTGGCACTTCGGTTCCCAAAATTAGCTCTTTATCCTCCAGCAAAATTTCTTATACTGCCAAATCGTGAAATTAAAGTCTTTTACCAAAGAAGGAAAGAAGAAAAGGTTCTCTCGACCTTAGTTAGCAGGTCTTTGCTTTAACTTGTTTACAAGACGGGGAGGCAGACTTCCTTTTTACACCTTCCCCGATCGTGCCTAATTCTTAAAAGCAAAATTTTCTTTACAGTACCAATTTTTGTAGTACTCACGGGTTGTTACTTTTAGAGTCCAATTGTTCACAAGAAGAAGTCAGGGCTCTCCGACCATGGCATGCAGCTTCACTCCACAGGAGAAGCAGTCGACTCTCCGCACCGCGCCGCTCACCCCGTCCCCCGTTCCGAAGCCTTTAAAAAGGCTCCTTCGCGGGTCGGGGGGCGCAAATGGTGCCCGCCGAGTCACCAGGTTCACAGGCTTCAGCGCCTGTGATTTCTGAGGGTCCCCGCGTTGCCGCAGCGGCAAGACCTGATCCTGCAGAGCCGATTCCCTCCGGAGCTCAGAGGGAATCCGCCATTAGTTGATGGCGCTAACCTGGAAGTCTCGGAAATGTTTGCCAACTTTTAAACCAGCCTGCTTCTTTGTCTTTAACATTAGTTTGATGTGCAGACATTACATGAGCAGGTGATAATTATCTTCACAGCATGAAAAAAACCCCAAAACTACTAGAGTTCTGTAAACTGAGTTGCTGTTAAAAACATAGAAGTAAGCCTAAGCTATTCTTTTTCTGATCAGTTGGCAACTCTCTCCCTTTAGTGTTGTACACAATATGGTCCAAACAAATCAAGATTTCCACTTCATTTCATTTCATTGAAAAGTACCCTTCTGAGATTGGCACCCATGTCCCAGCGGTCAGGTGCCAGCTTACTCTGATTGCAGCTAAAAGTGTTGAGACTTGAATGAATTTTATATCTGCCCAGTAGCCTTTGAACCAACAAGCTCCTTTTCAGCACCTACTCCAGCTGAAGAATTGCTGGGATTACATTCCTGACTTCTCAGCATCATTTCCCCTTCTGCTGCCCAATATTTCATCATACACCTCAACAAAATGTATATTTCTCCTTTGAGAGCTCTTGAAAATTTATATATATATATATATATATATATATATATATATATATATATATATATAAAATCATGACAGTGAGGCTCTTGGTTGCCATAGTTACATCACTGCTGGAATAGGAGGTTTTTGGATGTTTTAAATTCTGCTATTTCCACACACCCCTCCCCTTTCATTTTACACATAAGACACACATACCCAAAAATACCAAGAGAGAAGGAGGGAGGGAGGGTGAGAGAGAGAAGGAGAGAAGGCACACAAAAACAGCAACAACATAAAAATAGTAATAAATGGGAAACTCCAGCTGGGCCTCATCTGTCTCTCTTCTCTCTATATATTATACATTAAATCCTATCCCCAGACTTCAAGACTTTTGAATGGGTGTTATAAAATGAATTCCAATTTCTGTGGTTTCCAGCCTCTATCTTCCACTTGTCAGCCCGTCTGCTTTCAGTTCCACAGCCTTTTTAAACCTTAATCTATCTAGAAGTGCAGAGAAAGTGAGGTGGATATATTTGCTCTTTATTTATTTACTTTATAATTTCCAGACTGTGCCATCTCAACAGGCAGCTAGGTGCTTATTTGCAATTTACTTATTTATTATGTGCATTAAAGAGGAAAGCAAATGCTTTTTTAAAAGAAAGAAATCAACAGCATTTGGTATTTTTCTAAAGTAGAGCCAAGTCTTCTCAAAACCTTTGAAAATTGGGTGAGGGGGCGCATTTGAAGAAATGGCACACATTTGGGGCAGTCGGCGGAATGGTTGTGCGAGAGCAAGGATTGCCACTGGTGCAATGGGATTTATTTATTGCGCCAGTTTGTTTATTGCAGGAGTGGCCGATTCAGTTCCATATTGGGTTGCCACCTTTTTGCCTAGTGTGCTAAGCAGAAAATCAGCATTTGATGTTTACCTCCTGTCTCAGATTCAGTCTTATGAGTTTCTTATTGTGTGTTGTTAAAGACAAAAGAGGTTTGTCAGGAAAAAACGTTGGCAACCCTAACCTCCTTTAAAATAATTCAATTGCAGTCCTAATCTTAATTCTGCTAAGTAGGAAGGCTCCATTTATTGTTATTATTAATCAATCAATCAGTCAGTCAGTCAAAGAATCAGTTACTTAATTAATATCCCATCCCACCCCAAGGATGTGCTCTATGGGGAGCTGGCTTCAGGCACCAGACCCATTGGCAGATCAACCCTGTCTTACAACGATGTCTGCAAATGAGACAAGAAAGTTTGCAGCATTAACCCTTGCAGATGATGGCAGCACCTGGAGACAATCAGTTAAGTTGTGTATCCACAGCAAGGACCAGAGGAGGAATGACCACTGGGAGGGAGAGTAGAGAGAAGAAATGTCACGGTGCATCTGGTACGACCAGATACCTTCATCTGCCCCAGCTGCAACAAAATATGCCTTTTCCGCTTCGGTCTCTACTGCATCAGCAGGTGCTGCAACCTTCCAGCAGTTTGACCTCACTCCCAAAGGCACACTTCCATTTTCTCCTGAGGCAGACAGGTGATGATGCCAACAACAACCTATCCCACCTCATTCCTAGAGTGGGGCTCAAGGCCTCAGTTTCAATCTGACACCTCGAGGCTAAATGAATTTCAGGGAGGAATGCTGTGCAGTAGGCCTGTGCCTGAGAACCCTGTCAGCCGTTAGTCAGAGATGGCAGCATTGAGCACGTTGGACCAGTGGTCTCACTTCATGTAAGGAATCTTCCCATGTTCAGCCCACCTGTTTTCTCTTCCCCAAGAGCAGCTTTCTTGTTTCATCACTAAATCTAACGACTTGCCATTTGACCAGAAAAAAAAAGTATGAAAAGGAATATATCTTGTTTGTTTCCCTGCCCTTCATCATAAACGATTTCAGGGCAGGTAGCAACAGCTCAAACTAAAATATAATAAGAAAATATAATAAGAAAATAGTGAGAGCTGAACCATAAAGAAGGCTGATCGCCGAAGAATTGATGCTTTTGAATTATGGTGCTGGAGGAGACTCTTGAGAGTCCCATGGACTGCAAGAAGATCAAACGTATCCATTCTTAAGGAAATCAGCCCTGAGTGCTCACTGGAAGGACAGATCCTGAAGCTGAGGCTCCAATACTTTGGCCACCTCATGAGAAGAGAAGACTCCCTGGAAAAGACCCTGATGTTGGGAAAGATGGAGGGCACAAGGCTAAGGGGATGACAGAGGACGAGATGGTTGGACAGTGTTCTCGAAGCTACCAGCATGAGTTTGACCAAACTGTGGGAGGCAGTGGAAGACAGGAGTGCCTGGCATGCTCTGGTCCATGGGATTATGAAGAGTTGGACACGACTAAACGACTAAACAACAACAAGAAAATATTACTATCAAGAGAACGAAACTACCTGTAGATCAGTTTCTGTGCATGCCCAGCAAAATCACAGACAGCTGGTGTAGAGAGGCCATGCGTCCTATTTTTAAGATGGTGGTCCTGTAATTTGACAGGCTGCCCCATCAAAGATAAAGATCCATTATAGGCCTTGAGGTTACCCATCAGCCATTAGTGCCTGGACAGCAGAGCGAGCAGACACACAAATCCCCGGATCAGTCTTTCCACTAAGGTCTGAAGCACTGTTTTTTCTATTTAAATTATGGCAGTTGTGACTTAATTTACATCTATACGTTTAAATTACCACATGCAGGGATGAGAGAAATCTGCTACAGAATAGTGAGTAGGTGGCGCAGCACCCCTGAGAAGAGAAAGGAAATAAACAAAAAATATTCCCCCATATGTTGGAAATGCCAGAAGGATAAAGGTGGTTTCTTTTGCATGTGATGTGGGTGGCAAATGGTGCAGAAAAATTCTGGGGGCTGGGGGGAATTAATGTCCAATTAGTAAGAATATGAGGTTATGAAGTTTCTCTGCATCCAGTCATATGTTTATTGAGTTATTTGGAAGGCTCAATAAAGTGAGAATGTGAGGAAATGATTTCTTACATCTTAGAAGCTGCTGGAATTTTTTACGCTAGTAAATGGAGATGGGCATCGATCACAAAGAATGGCATGATAAAATTGGGACCTACATAGGAATTAGCATATTATATAATGTTGAAAGATAATAAATACAGACAAGAGGAGGTGTGGGTAAGCCCTTATGCAAAGCTCCTTCTGCTGGTAGTGCATAAAATTTCATGGAACATTATATGGTATATCTTTCAGAACCTGGTGCCCTCCAAATATTTTAGACCACAACCCTCTAATGGCAGCTAGTACCCGTTGAGGCTGATAGGGTTTAAGGCAGGGTGGCTAATAGTAGGTGGAGCCTGAGCCCAATGGCTGGTGGCACTAGAGCAAGCATCCCCAACCTTCAGCCCTCCAGATGTTTTGGACTACAGTTCCCATCATCCCACTGGTCCTGTTAGCTAGGGATCATGGGAGTTGTAGGCCAAAACATCTGGAGGGCTGCAGGTTGGGATGCCTGCACTGGAGCCAATGATTGGCAGAGCCAACTAATCCTGTTTTTATTCCCATCCTCCTCCCTGCAGTGCCAGTGTCACCCCCTAAACCAGGCAAACTCGGCCCTCCAGATGTTTGGGGACTACAAATCCCATCATCCCTAGTTAATAGGACCAGTGGTCAGGGATGATGGGAATTGTACTTCTGGAGGGCCTAGTTTGCCTATGCCCGCCCTAAACTATTGCAGATATTATTATTGAGCAGCTTGAAGCAGTCGGATAAATAAAAACTGTCAAAAGTTGTTCAGACCCATAATATGGTTTCAAAGCTTTAGCCTGTGGACCTGGTGACTCGGCGGGCACCATTTGCGCCCCCCCGACCCGCAAAGGAGCCTTTTTAAAGGCTCTGGAACGGGGGACGGAGAGCGGTGCGGTGCTGTGAGTCGACTGCTTCCCCTGCTGAGTGAAGTCGCATGCCATGGACGGAGAGCGCTGACTTCTTTCTCTGAGCATTTGGATTAAAAGCAACAACCCGTGAGTAACACGGAAATTGGACTTAAAAGGGAAATTTTCTTTGGGAATTAGGCATGACCGGGTAAGGTGTAAAGAGGAAGTCCGCCTACCCGCCTTGTAAACATCGTAAAGCAAGGATTTTATTACTAAGGTTGTGAGAATACCTTTCTTCTTTGTGGAGAAAAGCAATTAACTCTACGTTGGGGCAATTTAAGTGATTGTGCTGGAGGATAAGAGCTAACATTGAGAACGGAATTCACCCCTCCCCCAAGACCCGGGAGCGATCGGTGAGAGAGCCTGCGGAAGAGACATAAAGACTTTGACAGCTGTCAAACTAGCTGTCAAAGTTGGGAAAAAAGGAGAACTTTGTTTCTGCTGTCTTTGCTGGTTATACTCGTTACAATTTGGTAACAAATTGTTAAAAATAAAGAAGAAAAGGCTAATTTGACTTTTGGGTTGGAACTGGAAGAGATTAAGAAACTAGAATCCCTCTAGAGGGGGTTTAGGACATTACAAAAATGGCTGTAAGTGGAAAAATACTGGCTGAACTGGAGAAGACTTTTTTTCTCTTGGGAAAGTTGCAAGAACAGAGTGATGTTTTGGCAACAAATGTGATAATACTGAATGGAACAGTAAATAAAGTTGCTGAGCCTGGGAGGGACTTGACTCAAGATTTTGCAGTTGAACAGGAAAGTTTTGCAGTTGACTTAAAATCTTTTGCAGCTGAATATGAAAAGAAATTTGAGAAATCTGAGAATGTGATGAAAGAGGAACATGATGATTCGAAGGAAAAAGGAGGAGGAGCTATGATGCCACAGATGATTGAGGAGAGCCAGAGGCCGGTTAAGATGGATATAAAGGAAAATAAGATCAGGATGATGAAAATTTGGTTTGAACTGAAGAATGGAGAATGGAGAGATCTCCCTATGTGGAGATCTGAAGACCTATGGAATACAAACTTGGCTAAAGTGGAAACTGGAGCTTTTGGGACATTTGGACTTAAGAGAAGTAGGAAACAAGATTTTGGCTCCATTTTTAAATACGGAGGCCTGGCTGGAAGAAACATGGACCTTATTGGGACAGAGCTCCTTCGAGATTCGGAGTTTAATATAAAGGACTATCAAAAAAACCAGCAGAAAGGAATTGAGAGAGAATTGAGAGCCTCGGACGTGAGGTCGCCAGGCTGACTGCAGATGGACTGATGGACTTTTTGTTGGGGTTCGAAACCGGGAAAGGGGGTGGTGGGGCTTTGGGAATCCAAAGGGTGTATAACTATATTCTGTTTTAATTAATTTGGTTTTGCCACTAACATAAAAATAGGGATTTCGGGGAAGGGAATTGGGGCCGACCTTAGAAAAAGACTTTTAAGAATAAGTATTGACGTATAAAGATTGAGGTTTATAAGTTAAAATTGGTTAATTAAATTGAGGGGGTGAACCTAGAAAAAGATTTTGAAGAATAAGTATTGATTTATAAAGATTAAGGTTTATAAGTTAAAATTGGTTAACTAAAATGAATTAGAGAAAATAAGGTAAAGTTTGGGGACAAGAACTTGCTGAGCTAAAAATTGGAACTGGAATACAAGAAGGGGAGGTGTGGGGAAGTCAAGGAAATTGGTCATTGACAGTAAGAAATGTAAGTTGTATGTGTGTTTAAATGTTTTTTTTCCTTTATGTTTTGTTTTTATTTTTTTGAAAATTTCAATAAATATCTTTAAAAAAAACAACACACACACACAAAGCTTTACTAGCTGAGCTTGTTCCAAACAGATACAAAAACAGATAATGATACATCAAAATAGTTGTATAGCATCATGTGCAACTGAATACCTCTCACATGATCTAAATCAGGCATCCCCAACCTTCAGCCCTCCAGATGTTTTGGACTAAAGTTCTCATCATCCCTGACCACTGGTCCTGTTAGCTAGGGATCATGGGAGTTGTAGGCCAAAACATCTGGAGGGCCGCAGGTTGAGGATGCTTGATCTCAAGTTACACCACATGAGAGCCAGCAGAGAACATCCTATGTTAATTATCAACCCATTGAGGTGCTCATGGAATTGTATTGTTGGAAGGGACCCTGAGGATCATCTAGCTGAACCCCCTGCAATGCAGGAATATGCAGCTGTCACATATGGGGAATCAAACCTGCAACCTTTGCGTTGTCAAGCACCATGCTTTAACCAGCTGAGCTATCCAGTTGCTTTATGGAATTTGTCCAGTTAGCAATACACATATAGGCATATACAAAGTTATTTTTCAATGTACGATTAAGCAATTATACTTAACATGAACCAGCAGGAAGTAAGAATGCAGGCAGGTGCAGGCTGGCTGGCTGAGGAGAGACTGAGCTTGGCAGGGCAGTGTCCCATTTTCCCTGATCGACCAGCCTCTGCTGCTACTCTCAACATCCCCAGAACCAGGGAATTGTAGACCAAAACATCTGGACAGTTCCAGGCTGTAGAAGGCTGCTGAAGCTGCTTCCTCTTGTCACTGCAATTGGTTAACAAATGTGAATTCATAGCTGTGGAGAAACTAGACAAAGGTAACTGATAGGAAAAGACAAATTAAGTGACAGGGATTTGGGGTGTTAGCAATCCCCAATAAAAGCGGGTGCAGGAGTGACTAGCCTTGGTTTCCTACCAGTAGGCAACACTTCCATCAATCTGAAGTTTATTTGATTTCTAATCCAAAGAACACCCTTTGCCCTGACATTTGATGCTCCCAGCAATTTTGGGGCTACTGGCGATGCAACGGTCTCATCCCACACGTGACACCTTTTTTAGAATCTCTTTTTTAACATTGTCGCCCAGTTAAAGCACATTTCATCAAAATGTGATTTAGCTTTAATATCAGGCTGGGTGGGGGTGGGTGGAAGAGAGAGGGGGGAGAGGGAGAGGACAAAAAGCTTATTCATGACTCATTTCTTGGTCTATCCATTCAATTTCACATCACAGGCTGTTGCCATGGAAATGTCACACACGTAAGATGGGAGCTGGAAGTCTAATACAACAGCAGATAGGCGCGATGAGGAGAAGGAGAAAGAGAAAACAAATATTTTTCGTAAACAAAGGAAGAAAATGGAAACGGAGGCAAGTGACAGCCAAGCAGATGCTGCGTTTTTTAAAAACTGGAACTATTACTGGGGAGTTGACAAATATACCACAGCAGGTGTGATATTTCCTATGCTGAATTAGGGCAGCAATCCCATCCTTTGCTCCCAATCTCACTCCACCAGTGAGCTGGCTAATATTCAGCAGTGGTTGCCAATATTTTCCACCGACTCTTGCAATTATGCCTTTAACAGCAATTTGGCATGCAGGAACTAGAAGCTGAAGCTTTTTGATACCTGGAGAGAAATACATTATGCGCTGAATGCTGTAGAAAAAAAGCAGCTGCCACAGCTACAGAGGCTGACTGAGAAGTTGGCAACCCAATATTCAACATACATAACTGAAATTCACTTTAGGTAATCCGCCTTGAAGCAGTGCCTGATAGCATTTTATAACTTGCACTTCAGAGTTCTGGGATGTGCTGATATGTGTATATTTGCAGACCGCAAATGAAATGAACTGTCTCAGAAAGGCAATTCTGCTAGCAGGTATGAGTGCCAGCTTGCTGCTTAAAGGCGCCAGGCTGGGGTACTTATCCATGACAAGATCCTCTCGTGGCCCCACCTTCTAGTTTCAAGTACACCCACTCACAAGCCAGTTTATTAATAGGTTAAAAAAAAGTAGATTTTTATTACAGAAAGAGACTCACACTGTGTCCACTGCCACTTGCTTGTTCTCACTCTCTAGCAAGGTCACAAAACACATACTGAACAGCAACAAAAAATTCTCCGCAAAGTAGGAGACATTCCCTGTTGCTTCTCTGGTTACCAGGACATGCTACAAACCATGAGGAAATCTAGCCTTCAAGGAAACAGTTCTGAGCATGCTCAGAACTGGTGTGTGATTCCAATAGGCTGCCACTTGGTGCAAGGCTGTTCTTCCAGCAATTCTCCCTAATATGGGATGGTGCCTACAGGATAACCTTCCCAATAGAGAGGAGAGGAGATTGAAGAAACGCCTCCACAAGCCTCTGCAAACTCATGCAAGTATAAAAAGAGGGGTAGGGGACAGGAAAGAGTGTGTGACTTTCAGATTGCTTGACATTCTCATTGGGAGGGCTGTGCCCCAGTAGCTCAAGTGGACGAGCCCCCACTGGTTACAACATCCAGCTAATGTTTTGTGAAAGCAAGGTAGTTAATTCTAATTAAATTGAAGCTCCGAAAAACACCCCAGCATTCTGCAAAATCACATTAATGCAGTTTACTAATTAATGGTAAACCAGATCTAAATTGAACTAATTTCATACATTTAAATATTATTTTCATATTTGTTCCATTATCAAAAAATCAAAATTACCCACATAGGATTAATAAGGCTATTATTGACTGTTTATAATGGTTTTATTAATTACATGTGGGTAATTCTGCCTTGTTGATAATGAAATAAATATGTAAGTCACCTTTAAATCTATGAAATTCATGCTATTATTATGGTTTTAAAATACATAACAGCATCAGCAACCAGTCTTG
This sequence comes from Podarcis raffonei, assembly GCF_027172205.1. NCBI lineage: Eukaryota > Metazoa > Chordata > Lepidosauria > Squamata > Lacertidae > Podarcis > Podarcis raffonei. The sequence goes on from NC_070607.1 coordinate 70,316,089, forward strand.
TCCCTCACCCCACCTCATCTTGCACCTGGTGTTTCTACATTTGCCTTGCTATGTTAGTGATACCGAGCTACATGAATTAATGGTTAGACTCTGTCTCAAAGCAGTTTCCTCTGTGTCACTGAGTCCAGATTGGGATCTAGGGCTTCATCTATGCATCCACGTCCCACCCCAATAACCTACAAAATTGGGCTGCAAAACGATAACCTTTTTAGAGACGAATTGTAGCTCACTAATGGCATGGAGAAAGTGGATGGGGGGGCGGAATTCTCCCTCACAACAATAAAGCCTGTGGACATTCACTGAAGCTGAAAGTTGGAAGGACAGATAAAAGAAAGTACTTCTTCATTACCTTACATAGCTGAACTGTGGAACTTGCTCCCGCAGGGGGGCAGTAATGGCCACAAACTTTGAAAAAAGACTGGGCAAATTCTTTCTTTCTTTCTTTCTTTCTTTCTTTCTTTCTTTCTTTCTTTCTTTCTTTAATTTATATTACTACCCTTTATCAGAAGGACCAGTGGTGTACAACATCAAAAACACATTACAGAACACCAGTGATTAAAAACATAATGCAAAATCGTGGAGGGTAAAGGCTATCGGTGGCTACTAGCCATTGTGGCTATGCTCTGAGGCAATAGGCTTCTGAATTCCAGTTGCCAGAAACCTCAGAAACCTCTTGTGCTTGGCTCCTGTTTGTGGGTTTTCCCGTAGGCAGCTGAGCGGCCACTCTGTGAAGAGGATCTCGGCCTTGATGGGTCATTGGCTTGTCCAGCAGAGCTCTTCTTCCTTCCACAATAAAACATTTCAAAAGGAAGGAGAGAACTGTTCGTTTTCAGGGAAAGAGCTGTTTTCCAGATCTAATGTGAAACCTTGTTTTACAGAAACACAGAGAATGATACCTTTGCTTCTCCGGCTCCCATAAATTTAAAGAAGGAAATGTTCTGCCTAGTGCTATAATGCCATTGCCCCTGTAATATCAGCCGCACTTTACACTAATCAAATGCAATCTCCATGTCCTCAGCAGCAGAGATGCGATATCTTGGATACCTCGGTGTGCCAGTAATTCCGGATGAATATTGACTGTTTAATGACAGCCACTCCAGTACAAATATCAACTGATATTATTCAGTCAGATACAGATGATTGAATAGGGATGACATACATGTTACTCAGCAAATGAATTATTTGGCGCTTCCTTCCCCCCATTGTGTGCTGCCTGCTAGGAAATTTTCATTTGGTTCTCCCTAACTTGAGAACCAATTGTAAATGTCAGGCCTAAATGCTCAGATTTAAGTGTTAGGTTGTCTTGTTTGATTACAGAAGTAAAAGGTCACAAATGACTAATGAAAAGTACAAGTGATATTGCCAGGGTAATGCTGTACTGCTGCAGTAAGCAAACAGCGCAGGACAACCTTATCAGAGATTTCATTGTCTCTTTCTCTGAGGGCCTGCCATAGGCACTTTGCTGCCCTCCAGTGCCCAACACAGCCATTGCACCCATACTCTTAGGGACAGAATTTGTCTCCCGTTAGTGGCATGGCTAAGAAATTTTAGACCCTGGGCTTAATGATATTGCAGAGCCTTCCCCTCTCTCCTTTAAATGCCAATGTGCATGACTTCACATACTTCAACATAGGGTAAGATAACCCTGATGCATTTGGGGGTCTTTCTGCTCGTTCTGCTGTGTGGGACCTGGACTTCTGCATCAAAGTCCTGACCTGACAATGTCCAGAACAATCTCCAGTCTAGGGCTCTGCACACATTCTTTTCACCATGCCAGACCTCCTGGTACCCCCTGTTAATTTCTAAAAAGAGGGGAACAGAACAGGAATCTGCCTGGGAGCTACATCACTAGGATATCCTGTTGCACAATCCTAAATATGTGCATGTTGTTGTTGTTTAGTCATGTCCGACTCTTCGGGACCCCATGGACCAGAGAATGCCAGGCACTCCTGTCTTCCACCGCCCCCGCAGTTTGGTCAAACTCATGTTCGTAGCTTCGAGAACACTGTCCAACCATCTCGTCCTCTGTTGTCCCCTTCTCCTTGTGCCCTCCATCTTTCCCAACATCAGGGTCTTTTCCAGGGAGTCTTCTCTTCTCATGAGGTGGCCAAAGTATTGGAGCCTCAGCTTCAGGATCTGTCCTTCCAGTGAGCTCTCAGGGCTGATTTCTTTCAGAATGGATAGGTTTGATTAGTGCTATGTGTATAGCACTGTTATTAGACACCTTGGATTCTTTTTTCAAGGGAAGACATTTTTACTTACACACACACACACACACACACACACACACACACACACACACACACCATAGTTGGTACATTGTCAGAGATTTTTATTATTTTTATTTTATTTAGTTGAACCATTCCAAAAATGAATCCTGGTACTAAAATTAGGCTCCAGTACTAAATTCTGAAACTGATTAAGGTTTTGTCCTCCCCAGTCTGATGACACCCAGATGTCATCAGTGCACCAGGCTAGGGAAGGCTGGATCAAGACCTGGTGGTCCTCTTCCCCTCTTCACTCCTGAATCTCTGTTCACTCCTCCAGTTGATCACCCCTGCCATGATCTTCCTAGGAAGCTGCTGTAGACATGATCAGACCACTGGTTCATCTTGCCTGCTGTGGTCTACTCTGCCTGGCACCAGAACTTCATGGTCAAACGTGTCCCATTTACTTCTTTGCATTGCAGACACAGAGTGAAATCTACTGTCATTCCTGAGTGACTTAATTTTGGCTCTTGTTCTTTGGCATTTAACCTTATGCCTCAACACGGCATTTCTCTCTGGTTTTAAAAGGTCAGAAACTACATAATGACGTACATAATGTAGCAACATTTTACCAGTAGAGAAGTAGAACATCCTGTTACTTTCTTAACATGTATCATGATGGTTGTTAATTTCCGCAACCCCCTTTTTAGTGCTGTGAACAGTCCTTCATTTCCTCCAACAGGGCAAACAGTGGTTTCTTGGGGGCAGGTGGGTGGATAAAGAATTTATTCCATTTTTTTTTCTTTTCACTGCTATGGCCTCCAAAGGGGATAGCCACCAGTGAGTTTTGGGTTCCAATATAGTGGTACCTTGAGTTACGAACTTAATTTGTTCTGCAGGTCCGTTCTTAACCTGAAACTGTTCTTAACCTGAGGTACCACTTTAGCTAATGGGGCCTGCTGCCGCGCCGCCACCGTGCGATTTCTGTTCTCATCCTGAAGCAAAGTTCTTAACCCGAGGTACTATTTCTGGGTTAGCAGAGTCTGTAACCTGAAGCGTCTGTAACCCAAGGTACCACTGTATATCTTTATATTTTTTGCATACCTTATATAGTGTTTTCCTTATAATATGGTTCAGGATGCCTCTATGAATTTTAACTTTCTCATATACCAGGTATGCATGCCACCCAAAACAGTTATCAAAACCTTTCAAATCTAGTAAATCTGAGTTCTGCAGTGTCATCCAATCCTTTAACCAATATAAGCAAGCCAACTTGTAATAAAGTTTTAGAGCTGGCAGTTCGAGGATAAATTATTTGAATATCTCGAACTGGCAAAAATGACAGAGACAATTAGGAGACAGCCAAACCAAAAGTTCAAAAAGGAGTGGGAAATTTATAAAGTTTATTTAAAAAAACAGTGCCCTCAAGTTAAATCCTGGACATGCTTTGATTAATTTTCACAAACCACAATATGGATTATAAGTATAGTTTTCAGATAACAGAAGAAATGGCAAAATGATTAAAGAAGCAGTTTATTAAACAGATAAGACAGACCCGCTTCGAGGAAGGTGGAAGTCTATTGGGGAAGATAAGGAATTGGGAATTAAGAACATGGTGGCATAAGTTCTTTTGTAAGAACATATGTATGTATGTATGTATGTATGTATGTATGTTGTTTTATCATTTTTGTTAATTTCTTGTGTGTGTTAAGAAAACTAATAAAAAGCATATTAAACAAAAACAAAAAACAAACAAACGGCGGCTCCCTTGGCCTGAAAGCGAGATGAGCACCACAACCCCATAGTCGCCTTTACCTTTACCTTTTATTAACCTTGTCACACACACCCAATAATCAGCAGAATGTTGGTTCCTTAAATTCTCCTCCAAAATGAAACTTTCAGGGTGGAAGATATCAATATCTTTACACTGAAACAGAAGTCTGTTACAGCCAATATTGCCCTGTGAGAGCAGGAAGACCAACTTAGAGGATGAACAGGAGATGACAGAAACATGAGAAGCCTTTTCTCTCTGGTTAAGAGAATTCGCGGTAGCTGCAATCTTGCTTTAACTTGGCCCATGACACTAAATAAGGAAAGTTTCTGTGTTGTTCTCAAAAAAAGAAAAAAGAAAATAAAAGAGCAGATAAAAGAAGTAGGGTTTCTGAGGGAGAATTATTCAGTGCCAGGAGCCACACAAAACCACCGCAGAGTAAGTACCTCTTCTGATTAAAATTACTGACTGGTGGAAGAGTTTTGTGAAAAAGAAGCTTGTTTCTTTCATGTTACTTAGCATTTTATCCAGTTCTCAAAACCCAGTGAGCTAAAATCAAGTGGGCGGAGGAAGTTGAAAGGAGGCCAATTTCCCTGTATCCCCAAGTTACAGTATAGCTCTTTCTCTCAGATGCCTGCCAGGAGGTCTCACCACGTGCCAACGTGCAGCATTTTCATGCTATTTAACTAGCAGAGCCAACAGTGGCTCTATACGCCCCATACATTTGAAGCACCCCCACAAAGAATCTTGGAAAACATAGCTTGTTAAGGGTGCTGTGAATTGTAGCTATGTGAGGACTAAACAAACAGTTCCCATGTTTCTTTTTTGATCTAGTGGAGGGAGGAGGGTCTTAATTATCATTATTTTAACTTTTTATTCTGCCCTTCAAGATAAAAGCACAAAATACAGAAACAAAACAAAACAATGCCCATGTTTAGGGATGGAATGGACCACATTTGTGAGCATGAGGGACAGTTTTGGGATTGAGCCTTTTCTGGTTTTGTCTTGCTTAGCAATAGATTCTCATGCTCCCTCTTGCTTCTCCAAGCAGTGAGAAGTTTCAGGTGCACGTGCTTTATCCAGACGTTTGCAGTATTTCCATTTATTTACAAATATACTGGTTGGGCATAGGTGGAGGCTCACCTGAAGCACATCAACAGACAGGCTTGTAAGTCTGCTGCTCCCACAGCAGCAAATCTCTTGTCTAGGGAGATAGACTACCCACTCTCCCAATGCTGCTAACTTACAGCAGGGATGGGCACCACATAGGCCTCCGCTACTTTTCCTGTAAGTGGCAGAGCCATAGCTGTCAAGCGTCCCTTATTTGGCGGGACAGTCCCTTATATCAGCGCCATGTCCCGCTGCTGTCCCTTATTAATGATGTCCCTTAAATAAGCTACTGAAGATAATGGGGCCCTTTCTATGTTCAGCTGTGCTTTGTCAACAACAAATTGTTGCTGTTTTTGTGTGTTGAATATATGTTATATGGTAATTTATGGACCTAATAGGTATCTAAAGCCATTTGCACGCAACAAAATATGTATTCTATCAAAGTAATTGTTGATCCCTTATTTTGGCTGCTGATCCCTTATTTTCGAGGCTGCTGGTCCCTTATTTTCAAATCTGTAAGTTGACAGCTATGGGCAGAGCCTATAGGGAATGAGGGCTGGAGGGCAGCAGGGAGAGCTGAGCCAAACGGAGTAGGTGAAGGCAAGAGAAAATGCCCTCTGCCAATGATCAGTTTGGACTTCTGGCAAGAATGATTTGTCCCTCCCTTGGTAGCCTGCTGTGGAGGGAGTTTCAGGGCAAGGGGGGGAGATAAAGGGTGGCAGAGAGAAAAGGGGATGGCCACCCCCCCTTTGAATAGCGTTATTTTATAGGTATCTTTGGCTTTTGCATGTTTTCTATTTATTCATGAATTTGTTGTTTTATCTTCTGTTATGCATTGTCCTGGACAGCTTTTGGGGAAACCCAGCCAGGTGGGTGGGGTGTAAATAATAAATTCTTATTCTTATTATCAAGGCAGTTCATCAACAATAATATGCACAGATCTCTCTGGCTGGATCGAGGTGCCTGGGCATGATCAAAGCTAAGTCCATTTATTCGGATGAAGTCTTACCTCAGCTTAACTCTTCCCCATTGAAAATAATGGGACCAAGCATTTGGTTTGGGCTGAATTGTTTCAGTGTGACCGCATTCCAGCTGTGTGTCAGACCAGTGGCCCCCAAATGGGAATGTGCCTCTTCATAACTATCAATAGACATTCAGTCATGTTTACTGAGGTCTAGCTAGATGCATCAACTGTATACACTTTCTGTGACCACAGGGACCTGTGCACAGAACCATGCTGCTGTGTGTAGGTTGCCTTTGAAAACTCCGATGAATGTTAGGTCAACCAGTTCTAAACAACCTCCCCACCCCCCACCCCACCGCGCCGCCTATATTCTCTGAAGTGGAATTGTCGCCCTTTGGAGTAAAATGAAAGCTTGCTGTGGATTGGGAGTGATTCTTTCTTTTATTGAAATCAGCTTTAAATGATAATAGCAGCGGGGCAGTAACGGGAAGCTAAATTACTATAATAATATTTTTCCTAGAACAGACATGCTTTTGATCAGAGGAAAAACACGCCATCTGTTTCTGAATTACTTTGTTGTATTGATTTAACAGTTAGTAAGTTTGGGGTTGTTGGGTGGTGGGGGTTTTTTTGCCAATCCATATTTGCCAGGCTTTCTGGGAATGTGACGTGTGTGTGTGGTAAAACATAGGACCGCTCTTAATCTTGAAATAAGATTGCTGCTGTGGCTATTAATGAAGGTGAGCTGAACCAATCTTTTGGCCCAGTTGTTCTTCCTCAAATGGGATCCTGTTTTCACCCTCCTCCTCTCCCCCCCCCCCAAGAAATGACTCTGATTCCTCTAGAAACATGAACATCCACTTCACCTTGATGGCCACGGCTAATGTAAAACTGGAACCACTGGGGGAGATGGTTCTAAAGTGAAATGGTGAGCACTTTTCAAATAATAAAGCTTCTGCTTTACTCAACATCCTAGAAGCTGATATTTCTCTACAGTGACGGTATTTCTTACTACACTTGTATCCTGCCTTGGAATTCAAGCCAGCATGTAGAAGGTTTCCAGGATGGTATTCAACTAATTTTACCCAGAACAGATTCATTGAAATAAATGAACATGACTAAGTTAGGTCCATTAAGTTCAATAGGTCAACTCTGGAGTAAAACTTAGTTGAATAGCACCCTTAGTCTCCCAGCCAGGCAATGACCAGACCTAAATCTTACCTTCAGCAATGTTGCTTCATCATGGGCCTTCGTACCATAGCCCTTTCTCCCTGGGTAGTGTATACTTTGTAAATAATAATAATAATAATAATAATAATAATAATAATAATAATACCCCAAGAGTATAACTAATAATCTAGAATAATGGGAGCTGTAGTACAACATCATTTAGAGGACCACATGTTCCCCAAACCTAAGCTATGGGTTACTGTTGAAATCACCCATGGCTCAGCCACACTTCTGCTTGTGCCATGCCTAGAAAGCGTGGATCTGAGCAGTTCTTCACTTGTCCCATGCTGTCTAGGCACAATTCTGAGTGGTTTTGCCTTTGCCCTGCTGCTTTCTCCTGGAAAACCCACTCTTTAGAGCTAAATTGGAACAAACGGAAACCCAATTGCCATTTGTTCCAATTCAGCGATAAACTGTGGGTTTTCCTGGAAGGAAGTGTTGGGGTGATTGGAGGGGTGGATTGGGCCATCTTCTCTTGCAGATTGGTGTAGACATTACAGAAAACTCTTCCAGGTCAATATCAGGCCATCTGTCTGAAAGTCGTGCTGAGAATGCTTCCATCCATGCGCACACTTTGCAGATGCACTCACTGACTGTGCAGTGCCGCAACACATTCTGATTTACACACCGGCCTGATAGTTGTTGTTTTTTTAACACAGCCACACACACTTTTGCAGAAGAAAAATGACAAATGCTCTCAGTTCTTCTTGTTGTTACTACTCTTAACATTGTTTTTGTGAGAGGCTTGTGCAATCAGCACCATCTAATAGTTTTTCAGAGTATAGAAATGGCATTACCATGACAACCGCTAACCAGCAATTGCGTCAGCCAAGGGGAAAGAGAATACATTTGCTGCAGAATCAATTTATTACTGTTGCTCAAGAGTGCCATTCTTTATATATTTAGAATACCTGGCACTTGGGATGAGATTGTATCTGAGCTAATGGTTTGCATACGTAAAAAACGAACATTTCTCCCCAGATAATGGGAGCCTTTGTCTTCCTAATGAGTCATGACTCTCTCCCTCTCTTCTCCAATGATGACTGAGAGCATGGATACAAACACAGGGGCCTACCTGTATAGCACGACTACTTACACCTATGTAGCATTGCTTTTCTATTGAGCTTTTATATATAAACACAGAGGAGCAGTGGTCCAGGATGACAAGAGGGTTGAAGACCTGCTATCGTTTCTGCAGCAGGATCCCCAACTCCAGGGCCCTAGAACCACCCAGTCAGCATGAAAGGGGAGCTTTTCAGCCACTGAGAAGTCTTCATACCCTTTGGGCTGATTGGAGCCAATCAGAGTGAAAGGTAAGCCAGCCACTCAGGATTGGCTCCTGGGGTTCTTGTATAATCTTAGAAGCATGTCTGTCACGAAGGGCCCCTGAACATCTGAATTTGCCACCACACTACTGTATACACAAGCCACAACAGAAAAGGCTCGCCGGTTCCACATCCAGTTTTGCATTAAGTCTTCCCAAGGGGAAACTGACAATAGGAATGGCTTGAGTTTTTGCATTAAGTTCAAGTCTTAATTCCACGCTTAACTCCTGTTCTTTGGAACGAAGGGCAGATATGTTGCCTTGAATATATATATATATATATAGAGAGAGAGAGAGAGAGAGAGAGGGGGGGGCAGTAGTTCATTTATTGGGGTCTTAATTCGTAACTGAGATTTGTACGCACAACCACAGTTTGCAGTCTTTCACTTCAGTGCAAAGTCATAAGCCTGGAGTAATTTGAATGCACAGCCAACCTCTTTCTCTTGTAGGCATTCTCCAGTTATACATTTGTATGCTGCATTGAAAGGAAGGTGTGGGGTGTTGTCAAAATTCTGCACTAAAGTAACCCAAATGCAGTAAAAGTTTAATTCTGCAAACCTATACAAATTACCCCACTTTTCTTTTTTTCCAGATTTGGTCCCTGCTTGACATTGTTTCTTCTAGATAGGAGCAAGAACACTGCAGACACCCAAACCTTAAGGTTAATACTACGGTGGCAGGCATCCAGCCTAGGCATCTGCTGTGAGGAGACTGGTAGCAAGGGGTGCTTCCTCTCACCACTTCTCGGATCATTTGTGAAGGTCTTGCTCCGTTCAGGTGGGTGAGTAAACGACCAATGATGGCATGCTAGGCAGCAGGCAAAAGTACAAATCAAAATTAATAGGCGAAATCAGCCAACTCGCAGCCGCCTGCCTTGAGCATCAAAGGAAGCACTGCCATTCTGGAAAGGGCTCATCAACCTCTGAAGTTGTCATCTTCTCCCTGGCAGGTTTCTGCAGTCTCCTTATGAGAGAAATCTGGGGTCAGGCATGGAAACAGCTGGACCACTTGATGCCAGGCAAAAGACAGATTAAGGCAATGCCTGTGATTTAAGGATCTCAGGCTGCTTGTTCTTAACACCACACACACACACACACAGACACTTCACCAAGATGTTCTTTCCAGGGAACACACCGATGCGTGTATCTCTTCCACAAAATATTTATGCACGCACACGGCAAGACTGCACAAGTAATCTCTATTATCCCGTCAGCTGAAGTTGCTGTCATAACTGCAATATGATATAATCTAATCATTGTTTATTTAGCCACAATAATCCATTTGTTGCAGTGTTGTTTGGGCTCTGGTGAATGTTAATGTTATGCGGGAAGTTTAACAGTAGGAACTGTAGGCATGTAAATCACATCGTTGCATGCAGAAAACCCCAGACACGATCCCTGGTGCCACTTCCCATTCAAAGGATCTCAGGCAGAAGAGCTGGGGGGGGGAATGAAATCTGAGGGCCAAACTAAATAAGACAAACAATCCAGCACAGAATCTCCTTTAAAAACAAAGGTGCAGTTTCAGGGGCAACTGGAATGAGATTAAAGCCCTGGTGCTTGTTTTGGCTAGTTAAGGTCTTCTGCTGCATCGACTCAGCCTGCTAGTTGCCTGTTTTGGAGCTGTGTGAAGTGGCTTTTCCCTCGGTGTATGGCTCTTCTACGTGAGATGATATTCTGGACCAGTCAAAATTTCCCCTTGAATGGAGGGTGGCGGCTAAAGTATATAGGCCAGCTTCATGTGTGAATGCTTGGAGGGGCCTGGCCAGGGCACTATGGCAAAAAAAAAACCCCATCCGCTTTCAAATTGTGAGTGGGTTTGTGTCAACCCTACTTTCTTCTGAACCTGGTGAAAAGTCGTTTGAACTTGCATTCTGAATTCCTCACGGCAGCATTTATTTTCAGGGCAGAGGATTCTTATTTGATGTCCTTCTGCTACAATAAATGTCCTCTCTCTTGCTTAGGTCTTGCAGTGAGCAAATTCTCCCTGTTCACCTAATAGGAGTGCTGGTGAGAAGCTGTCTGGCGTTCCCTGAAATGCTTTTGGAGTGTTCTGCATTATGATGTGGACTGTTTCACGATGAGCAAGGCCACGTAGCAAGGCAGTTGCTGGCAGTAGCACCTTCTTGTCCCTCCCGCTGTTCCCTTCAGCAGAAACGAACACCTCTGAAATGTCTGCATGCGTGCAAGAAGCATAGGTTGCGTTAAGAGTCATGTAAGTGGCAAGCATCACAGCTTGTTTTGGAATGATACATGTAAGGTACATGTCATGCTGTGTTGGGGAGGTATACTAATTACTGAATTCCCATATCCTTCCCCCCCCCCGCAAAAAGTTTTTAAGAAATGAATTAAGAGCAGATAAGATGAGCAAAGAGCGAAAGTAATGTAGTCAGTTTTACTGGAGCCAAACATTACTGAACAACAGGACTCTGATTAGTTGATAATAGTCATGTATACAGGAAGCAGCCAAAAAGCTATGCCAATTAAAATTAAACTGAGATGAGAAAGCCACTGTTGTGTCACAAAATTGGTGGGCAACGCCAAATGTTGTTTTCAATTCAGATAGGGAAACAAATTCTGCTTTAGTCATCTTTAGTAATCTGTATTTATTTTCGCAAAAGGAAAACAAAATAATAAAGATAATTCCATGCATGATTTTGCAGCTCATAAAACTAATTGCTTCCCCCGCTCAAGAGCACCTCCGGTTAAAACATATGTCCGACAAACAAAAATCGAGGTGTCAAGAGTTAGCAAACCAAACCAATAAAAAATAAAAATCATCTTCCTGATCTTTTTCAACTCGAGCATCTCTTTTAAAATTATGGCTTCTGTAACTTGGATAAATCGGCAAATACATGTAGCCATGTTTCAGCTTATGCCGGCTGCATGTCAGACTAATGGCTTGAGTGTCCCCCCCCCCCTCCACAGATTATATGTGTTACAGGTAATGAAGAGATCTGGCTTAATCTACCACATTTTCAACTCAACCCCTATGCATGTTTACTCTGGAGTAAGTCCCACTGCGTTGAATAGGTCTTAATCCCACACAGATGTGCACAGCATTGCAGTCTTGAGTGTAAAATGGTCGTGACAAACGCAGAGCAAACAACACTGTAAGCATCCCTTTATGGTTCATAAACTGAGCTATATAAATATAAAACCTTGATACAAACATTTTTTTAATATATATATATATATAAAATATCATCTTCAAGGCACTAATGTGATGGCAGAACTGGGTTGGTATGACATCTTCAGCAGTCTCATATTTTCCAAGCTTGTGGTGGTTTTTCTTTCTTTCTTTTTCTAGGAACATCAGGTGCTGATGGGCAACTTTACAGGAGCATTTTTATTGCATGGGCTGTCCATCCTGGGACTTGCGTGCCAAGGCAGTTGCCTGTCCGTGAGTTTCCATCAGTTGTCCGGGAAGTCTACTGGCTTCCTTTGGCTTTGGATGCTTGACAACCTTTGTCCTTGTTCCAGTCTGTTATGGCGTTCTTAAAAATGTGCTTTGGCCATGAAGGCATAGCCGTAGTGCATAGATCACATGGAGTCTTGCCTCTCTCCAGATTCTGCCCTGTGTCCCTATGCCAGCAACCCCAACCGGGTCACTTTGGCAGAGAGGAATGAGTGGATGATGAAGACAATGGTTTTGGGGCAGGAATGAAGATCTAGTTGCTGCAATGAAGGAAGAACATGGACAGTGATGGACATTTCACCATTCTACATTCCCTAAAAAATCTGATTCTTCGTTACAGCTGGCTGTGCAACAAAGAAGCAATGACTTCAGAAAGTAGAAGAACTGGCAAGTACATTAATCATCCATTGCAGAACCCTCTAGAGAAAAAGTGGCTGCACCTAGCATTTCAAACCATAGGCTCTTCTCCATCGCATGAGAAGAAAATTCAGGATAGATCAGGGATCACAGTGGATGCCTCATCCAAACACTGGGTTGTGGTCAATTAAGTTTTACTCTGTGTAGACCCATTGAAATTAATGGACTTAAGTTAGTCATGCTTATTAATTTCAATGGGATTGCTCTGACTAGGAATAGCATTGGATATAACCCATAATAAAGGGTGCAGCACTGGGAGACAATTGAATGTGCTATAGGGACAACCTGCCACTGGTGCCAGGAAGATAATAATAATTTAAGACCCAGGACATTGAATTATGTGTGATTCTTGCCCATGCTGGTCTTCTCCAAGACTCTGCATACTGTGCAAAATTTCCTTAAGAGGATAAAAACCCTAAACTCTAACTCTGTACTTGTGATATATTATGCAAATTAAGTTGTTTGCATATACTTCCTCGCTTTGCATAATTTATTCCACTGCCTTGTTTTTTGTTTATTTTTACCAAAACTGGAATAGCAGAAACTGCCATGTCCTAGCACTTTCCTGCCCCAAAAGCAAGACCAAACAAGCCCATGAATGACAATTATCTGCTTAGTACAAACGTATCATTTCCAAAAACCAAGCATACAAACAGGGCATGCTGCCACCCTGACCCTCAGCAGCCTTCTGAAAGGCCTAGTAGGGCCATGGGCTTTGCCCATTTGAGTTTAAAATGATGGATTCGAAGTCGAGGACAGCACATACCCCTTTCAGGGCCTGAAAATTACATTCAAGCAAAGCCCGATTTGCTCTCCTAAGATGGCAAGCCCTGTTTACCACTGTGCTGAGTCTGGACTGTAGCTCGGTGGTAGAACATCTGCCTTACATGTAGAAGGTCTAAGGTTCAATCCTTGACCTCTCCAGGAAAGGTTGGGAGAGACCCATCTGAAACCTTGGAGAAGGCGCTGCCAGTCAGTGTGGACAATACTAAGAGAGATGGACCAGTGTTCTGACTCGATACAAGGCAGTCTCTTCTGACTCTAAAGCAGGGCTGGGGAACTTGGGGCCTTCCAGATGTTGGACTCCTAACTCCCATCAGCCCAAGCCAACATAAGCAAAGGCCATGAATAATGAGTTGTGGTCCAGCAACATCTGGAGAGGTGAGGTTCCCCATCTCTGCTCTAAAGCAACAGGACCTTGCAAGGTCAATGTCTTGCTCTATTCCTCTGAGCCATGCTCTTCTGCCATGTTGCCTCTACTTAAGACTTGTGCCACAGAGACAACCTCTGTGAGCTGTTCTGGCCACTTAATACTCTGTCACTTCTTTCCCTGAATTCTAAATGCTCATTCTAAAGCCTCGGTTCCCCCCGTGAGATTCTGCAATGTGCAAATAATGGCAATGATTAGTATCAACAGTTTCCAAACAGTTGCTGTCTGGGCAACCCTTAGCCAGCTCCAGGAAATACCCCAAGGACACAATACAGCTTCCTACATATTACATCTCACTTGCTTCCCTAAAAACTCATTGGAAGAGCACAGAAAGGCAAGAAAGGGAACTCACAATCTCTCCTTCTGAGCTGCCAAAGTCCAAGTAAAGCATCTTGGCCCCGTCGTCTGAGGACATCTGTAGCCTCTCAAAAGGCTGCTGCAGCAGAATGACTTTGGTGAGGCCTGGCTCCAGGGTGGAGATGGTGAAACCCTTCTCGATGTGAATGGACAATGTGCAGTCTCTCCCGTTCCATGTGCATGCTGGGGACGGGAGGTGGAGAAAGAGAAAAGCCTGCATTGAACTTGGCATTGAACTTTGCTTTCTAGAGAATGGACTGATGCTGAGACACAGAAACCTACTGCAGGTTCTTGCTGGCTATAGGTAAAAAAGGTAAAGGACCCCTGGACGGTTAAGTCCAATCAAAGGAGACTATGGGATTGCGGTGCTCATCTCACTTTCAGGCCAAGAGAGCTGGCATTTGTCCACAGACAGCTTTCTGGGTCATGTGGCCAGCATGACTAAACCGCTTCTGGTGCAACAGAACACTGTGACAGAAACCAGAGCGCATGAAAATGCTGTTTACCTTCCCACCGCAGCAGTACCTATTTATCTACTTGCACTGGTATGTTTTCAAACTGCCAGGTTGGCAGGAGCTGGGACAGAGCAATGGGAGCTCACCCCGTTGCACAGATTTGAACCGCTGACCTTCTAATCGGCAAGCCCAAGAGGCTCCGTGGTTTCGACGACAGCACCAACTGCATCCCTTGCTGGCTATAATAATTTGGGAGTAGCATATAGAGAGACCAGAAAGTGCCCCCCCCAAGCTCTTCATAATCAAGGCAAAGATCTGTCACCTAAGCTACTCTCCCATTATTCAAGGGTAAATAAACTATCCAGCAGATAGTTCACATATGGTGAGCTTAGAAGTGGCAGTAATGGTGGGATAACTGAAGAAGCGTGCATGCACACAAAAGTGCGTACCAATAACTAACTTAGTTGGTCTCTAAGGTGCTACTGGAAGGAATTTTTTTATTTTGCTGGGATAACAGTCTCCTATCCTAACCCAGGTTACCCAGTCATGCCTTGGGGTGCTGGACTAAAGAGTAGGTTCTCTCTGGTTCTAGGTCAGTCTACAATGCAGGACTAGCAAGTTGGAGAACCCCCCAAGCAAATGGGCCCATGGACTCATTCCCATTCCTCGGAAAGCCTCAAGTCCCCATGTGCGAAGCTCCACCTGCTTCCTGACCTGTCAACACTTCCTGGACACACTCCGCGGCGTTGTGGCAACCGTCTACCAGCATCCTTGTCCACGTGGCCAGGTCCCGGTGCGTCTCCACGCTGAACAGGTGCGTCTCTACGCCTTTCTTGGTTCCGGTCCGCAAAGCAAATGAGAGCTCTGAGTCGTAGAGGAGAGAACCCTTGGATGGGCCAGAGTGCACAAGCCTGTAGGGATTGGGTCAGAAAGGGCCTTTCAGCGCAACAAACTCTTTCCATGGTCAGATTACCAGTTAGCCAATATTGCAGCCTGGGGCTAGGCTAATGCATGGCGAGCCATCGTGTGTGTATTTTATGAGACACAGCAGAAGTCTAAATATACCAAAGGGTTGTGTGGTAGCTTGAAGTCCAATACATTTTATTGTCCCAAAGGCTAATGCAAAGGTGGGAAACCCGTCAGCCTCCAGGTGCTGTTAGACTACAACTCCCATCATCTCTGACATTAGTTGTAGTGTCTGGTGCTGGTGGGAGCTGAAGTCAGTGCCAATTAGCTGAGTGGTGGTAACTCCAAGCTTGGCTGGACACTTCAAAGGAAAAACTGGCAACTTGACTTTCTAGTGAGATCAGGGGATTTGTCAGATGGGTGGACCCCTCCTAGGTGTCAAAATGGACCACAGAATGGCGGAAGAATCCAGGATCTGCATCCCCAGCCTTGCATTAAAGGCACAGGACAGAGCTTCATCCCATACTGAGTCTGGAAACCCAAATCCAGATTTCCCCATAGGAATTCTTACATGCATGTCTGCTTTCAAGCCTTGGTCAACGCCTGCGACTGTATATTGTCAATATCCAGTCAACCCATGGACTTGTGCTGGATTACAGGGCTGCTTCACATATGGCACTTTTTAAAGATACGCATGCAAGAGGTTTTTGTGTGCGCATCTTGAAGGCAAGTGGGATTGGCCCTCTATCAAATGTACACTCGGTGGCAAAGCCTCACTTTTATTTTGGTTTCTTGTTCTGTCACTAGAAGAGTTGTGTGACATAATGGCCGCTAGAGGTCACCCTATTAACATCCGTAACTCAGCTGCACCATCAACTGCCCAGAAACACCATCCATGGAGCAAAGTATATTTTCTGAAATCCATCCCTCTCTCTTCCTCTCCCTCTCTCCCTCCACCCCCCTCTTACACACACACACACACAGAGAGAGAGAGGGGGGGGCTATCAAAAAAAGGCAAAATCCATTCTTTAATATATTTCTCTTTACTGGTAATTTGTATTTCTAGTCTGTTTTCAGACCCTAAACACAAGGGGGCAGCAGAACCATAAAAATGCTTCAAACAGAAGGAACACCATCTCCAGTTGCTTAAACTTCATTTTTTTAAATCCAACCAAACCATTCCATGAGTGATGGCTGCATATTATTTTTGGTACACAAAGGCATACAAACGATTCTTCAGATGGAACCACATGGTAGGACAGAACCCAGACCCTTATCCCTGAGTAAGATCACTCATATAGTCTTCACTTTGACCAACATACACAAACTCAGATTAGAGAGTTCTACTAAGCAAGAGTAAGGAAACTTTCTGACAAGGAAAGAGGACTTGACAGAGGGAGTCAGTCCACAAACGGCAAGGGGAGATAAACCAAGAGTCACTAGCCAGGCACCAGAATCACTTCACTTTTTAGCTGTATCATTCCTAGGCTGCATTCACACCTCAGTTGTTCCATTTCCCCGACGTTTCCCTAACTGTTAATTTCTGCACAACATTGAGTTTTTTGTACGACCCAAAAGCCATCAAGAAAATGAATGGAATGTAGCACATGTTTACTGCTCATTTCTACGTTATTTGATTACGGGGGGTGGGAATTGAAGCCCCCTTAACTTCGGAAATACGGGGGTAATCGGGGTGTGGGTGGGTGTGTTTTGTTTCCATTCCGTAGCCTGTGTTTTCTAGATTGTATTTTTATGTTGCAAACCACCCTGAGATCTACAGATGAAGGGTGGTATACAAATTAATAATAGCACTAATAAAGTGACAAATTTTGGGGTGGTATATTAGCATACAGTTCTTTCCTGCTGCTTTCATGAGGGAATCTATGGGGGAACAGAAGCACGCATGTGTGGGAATGGATGAAATTTAGCACAGTAATATTGGTCAAAATGCCACAGTTCCATTAACCCAACAGGTACTGCAGCATGGGCAGAACATCAGAAAACAGGACAGAAGCACAAGCATTATCAGCAGGAAAACTAACACAATTTTGCCCTTGTCTGAATGCACCCCTAAAATGTTTGAAGTTCTCCCCTACTGCTTTGGTCTACCATCAGCACCAGACAGCATGGTCAATGCTCAGGGATGAGGAGAACACCAGGTTGGGGAAGGGATGGTATGCGACAACTTGGGGAGGAAAGGACAACCCCCTAAATGGAGATGTTTTCAAAACGTTGGAATTAGTACAGCCTTTATATGACTGCTTGCTCCTGAATCGATCCATAAGAAATGGGAAGGGACCACTCTTTTAACCATCATAACTGAGTGAAGAGAAGATCGTTTACTGCATCCAAGCTCTCTCTTCGCTGGGGAGCTCTATTTGTAGTGACACAGTCCAAGCAGTGACAGAGAGAGGATCAGAGACTACGCAAGAGAAAGAGGGTATCAAGATAAGGAGGATGACATCCCTGGAGCCAGGACTTTGTAACCCAGCTACTCAGAAAGCTTTTACAAACTCCAGCAAATCAAGTTTGGAACAGGAGAGCAGAGCAGCATGCTTGTTCCAAAACTGTGGCTTGCATTACCTGGTAGCGATGAGAGGGAAACTGTGCGTTGGCTTATTCAGGGCCTCTCTGCTTTGCGGAAGGCTGCTATAGAAGAGAAGTTCCTTCTCAGTGAGGAGGGCCAGGATATTCTTCGTCCCATCACCGGGAAGCTGAGAACAAAGTAACAGTCACAGAAGCACAGAACAGATGAAAACACTCAAATTGTCACAGCTAACAGGGTAAGAAGAAACACTATAAGCAGGGTAGATATGTTGTTCTTGGGAATATCTTAATTATGGAGCCAGTGCAGAGAAGGCCCTGTTCTGTACAGTAGCCAATTTATAACACTTGGTGGGCAGATGGAGTCCAGAGCAAAGACGACATCCTAAGAACTTGATTGGGTGTGTGTAGGAACAGTTTCGTCCAAGACATGCTAGGCTTATAGGGCAAGGGTGGGGAGCCTCTGTCCCTCTAATGTTTTTGGCCCCAACTCCCCATCAGCCTCAGCCAGCATGGCTAGTGGTCAGGCCTGGTGTAGTGTAAAAACATCTGGAAGGCTACAGGTTCCTCATCCATAATATAGGGCTTTATAAGAAAGATGGGTGGCCTTATCTGCTTCTGGTCTGTGCCACGTTTGCATGTTTTGACCCATAATTCTATTCTGTTTCTGTATTAATCTGTGAATTGCTAGCAAAATCGGTATGTAAATGCCTCTTTCGAATTATTTAAACTGCTGAGAATTGCATCACAACATCCAGAGAAGGATGAAATATTGTGGGTAGCCAAGTTCCAATATGCACATGAGTCCAAGAGGGGTAGAGGACATTTTTCATCAAGATTCATGACGTTTACATTCTGTGAGCATCCCTATAGACACATGGAAGCTATCAAGCAGACTCTGTAACTGACAGAACACAGTTGTCTATAGTCTTCCAGTGATGTAACCCTCAAATGGAGATGGTTATATGAATATTGTTCGTATACATTCTAGTCAGATTCAGACATTTCCACAGTGGCATATGAACCACTTCTCCATGAGTTCTTCCTGTCCCAGCTAACAGATGTATGCTGAAACCATACACGCAGGGCAAGTCCTGTAGTTCCTTCCTTGAAGGTGGAGCAAGGAATGATTGCATGACGAAGAGCCATATAGTTGACCCAACTCAGGTGGTTTCAACTTACAGGCCTTGTTGGAAGAAGTCATGGGGAAGCAGCACCTGTGATGTTGTGGTAATACGTGTGGCAGACTCTAACACCTGGGGAGGAGGATAAAATTCAATTTTGGAAGAAAAACGTTGGGGAAATGCGCTAGATAACAAGGACGTCGGGCGAAACCACGTAATCTCTGCACAAACACATTAAAACTAAAGCTCAATGAACAACCAACGTAAAACTTCTCTGCAAACCTTGTACAAACAAATCAAGATGGATGCTCAAGAAACAGGTCATCTGGAAGCAAGCTCAGATCGCACTGAGCCACGCTAGGGCAGAGAGGCAAGAGTTGCTCTCCCTTTTGAGAAACGTAAAAGCCGGCTGTTATCCAAACCAAGGCATTCCTGGACCAATGTGCATGTTTATAAAAATGCGTAAGATCGAAGGAGACAGGAGTTTCCGCCTAAATATAAATCAGCTGTGACTTACAAAGGCCAGATGCTCAGTTGGAGCTCTAGAGAAGAGCAGCATTAAGGATCCAGCGGTGGGTGCAGTGGATTACCATTCAGGGTTTTGATGAAGATGAGATCCTACTCTGCTGCGAACCGAGTGGGCTCAACTCAGGCGGCTAACATAGCTCATGCAGATGCCAAATTGGCCATAGGAAGATTTTGTTACCTAACCATCTATTTGCCATGCAACAGCCACAGTCACAAATGGGTGCCATGTGACCAGGCTGTTAAGTGGCTGTCTGAATCCATTCAGCCACTCGTCCAGCTTGATGAGATGAGAACCCTTAAGGCACTACTTGGTGCACTGAAAAGTGACAGAAATACTAATCATATCAGGAAAATTATTATTAGGAAAAGCCACCTACTGATCACTAATCTCCTCTTACACATGTGGTCTGGAGAAGGACGGGTGTTTTTGTTTAGCACCGACAACTAATTCAAAAATAAAAGCATGAGAGGGAGCCACTACTGATTGGTACAGGACAGGTGTCAATCAGCAGTCCATGGATTTGCTTGCCATTCTTATGACAGATTATTGTTCGGGGAACATAATCCTCAGACACAAATAAGAGAGGCTTTTCTGAGGTGGGGAAGGGACTCTTGATGTATGGATTTAGGAATGACAGTAATATAATGTTATAATGAATCTCAGCTTCTTTTCATTCATTTCCTTTATTTAATTGTCCCATTTTAAGAAGAGTTCTTGTTCATTGTGAATTTTCAGTATAATATGGACTCTTTCCAGGGAGATGGGAAGCTAGGGGCCTTATACTGAGTCAGAAACAAAACCTAGAGGCATTGCAGGAGATACTGGGCGCTCAGCCACCTATAGGCATCTAGTTCTCAGTGATCAGGCAAGAGGCCTGAAGAGGGCTCAAATGTTCCTGTGACCCAAATACAATGAATTCTGCAGGATCCCAAATAAGCCCTGATAACTAATCCTATGATCACTTAACTGGGTGTAAATTCCACTGAATTCAGTGGGGCTTACTTCTGAGTAGAGATGTATAGGATTGCCTATACATAAAAATTACTTTTCCACAGATGTTTTATTAGGAATCCATTTGCGCAAGTGGAATAAAATAAGAAAGAGTGCCGCTTTGGACAAGTCTCCCTACTTCAAACATTATACAACTCAAACTAGGGAGAGTGTGCAGACTAAGAACATGCACACACCGGCATAATTTGAGATAATATCTGTTGGCCAAGGACTGCCTAGGGATTGCGTTGCCTTCCTCAAGTTGTGTTTGGTAGCTACAGACATATATATATATATCCCCATGAGCAGTGCAGTTTAAACCAAGAAGATCACCATTACCTGTTCGGTCAGCCAACCAATGTGCTTGATGTCTCTACTTCCAGCAACACTGACTCCAGACTGTAAGGTCCTCAGCTCCTCTTTGACTCTTGGCAGCAGGGCACTGATGTTGCTGTGAATGGCATTGAACCAGGCCTGGGCAGAAACCTCATCTTTTGCTCGAAGGAACAAGGGGATCCGTCCATCTGCTGAGCACACTTCCAGGTATCTGCATGAAGAATCTCCCTTAACTTGAGAATGAAACCCTTCTGGCAGCCCAGACACAAACTGTTACATGTAGTTTTGCCTGATATACATTTCTGCAAACATTGCCTCCTATTTCAGTGCATTGCAAAATTCAGAGAAGTACGAATTCCGAAGGATGAATGCATTTTGGTGCCGATATTGTTTTGAGAGGTGCAAATTTAGTGGGTTTACAAACCTTTCAATGTGGACTGAAGCAAAATTCTGCCCTATCCCTAGTTCCAAAGCCTTCATGGGGATTGTTCTTGTCTACATGGGCTTGCAGTTTCAGGTGTATCTGCGATCAGGACTGAGTGCTCTGCCCTGTCTCTTGGTAGGTGAGGTGGAGTTGACCTGGATTTGCCATGCTATGGCTTCCAAGTCTTTGCTCCACTAATGCCTTTGCTTTGGAGACAGTGGTTCCTATATGTGGTCCTACTGAAAGCCATGGCCTTCTTTAGGTCTCAGAGCCCAAGACATTTGCAATGCAGGGTGAACTCACAATATTATATTGATGTAATCCCACTCATTTGACACAGTTAATAGGATTGATCCAGCTCATTTTGAGAATTCAAGGCACTTTAAAATACATCTCAGTAATGCAGAGGGGTACAAAGTTGAGCATTCAAAGGCTGTGGATACAAGCTTTCAGAAAGGCGTTCTGTACATTTTATTCCATTTTCCTGCAACCACACAGCTCAGTCAAGATTACATGCCAAAGTGCAACTCTGATGTACAAATGCTTCTACAGGTGGCATAACACCACTGAGAAAAAGTCAAGGGAATTGCGGCATTACCTGTTTTCTGGATCGCTGGGGAGACATTTCCGTGATATGTAGCACATTTTTAAGGGGATGTTCTTGCCTTCCTTGAGGTCTCGTAGGGAGAGAGCAGGTGAAGCTTGCTTCTGAAAGGCTGGTGAAGAGTCCCAGCTTACAGTTGCACCAGATGAGGAATTTTTAAAATAGGGAGAGATCTCCTTCATGTATTTTACTGGAAAAGAGAAAACCAACACACAGAATGTTCAGGTGTACAATTCCAGGTACTTCCAGGTTGCTTCCAATCCTGCCACTC
The DNA here is from genome assembly GCF_027172205.1 of Podarcis raffonei. Lineage (NCBI taxonomy): Eukaryota > Metazoa > Chordata > Lepidosauria > Squamata > Lacertidae > Podarcis > Podarcis raffonei. Next base: position 70,338,279 of record NC_070607.1, read on the forward strand.
TCCAGTGATCTATAGTCCAGGCATCAACTAAGACAGATTTCACAGGTGCTTCCCAAAACACCCTGTGTGTCTACCATCAGCAAGGTTTCTTAAGTGAAAGATTCTTCATGAACTTTTCTTTTGGGAGCTGGAAATCTGAATGTTTTCCTTATCCAAAGTCATTCTTGAACAAGAACAGAATTTGCTCTCCTTTTAAACCACCCTATAATTATAGGCTGTGCAAGGTGAGAATGTCTTTAATGCAGGTAAGAACACAAAGAACTCTGCACCTATTCTATTTGTGGTTTGTGGTGTACCGTTGTATTGCTAGATCATCTGCAAGGGTTCTTAGCACAGAAGAGAAATTAAAATTAAAATTAATTTCTCACCAATTTCAGGGTGGGTTAAAACAACCACAGCTTCATTTCTTGTCAAGATGAAAAAACAAGACAGTAATTAGAAGAAAAAATATCCATGCAGATAAGCTTGACATTGAGATTTATTTATTTTTTAATCCATCCCTAGTGAGACCCATTTGTTTGCAATTTCTAAACACTTTTCAAAGGCAGCCTGAATGTCTAACACAATGCAGGGCAGAGTTTGAAGTGGCATCTTTACACACATGGCAAGCAAAGATGTCATTGTTCCAAGATGTGCATCAGAAAAGCTTGCAAGTGAACCTGTACCTACACAGCAAAGCTTTTACAGCTCTGCGATGGCATGGTAAATATAGACTGAGTTTCTAGCTACAGACATGGTGAGTCAATCACGCAGTGGTTTTATCACATGCCAAACAAACAAACAAGCCAAAAATTCTGCACAGATCCACTCAGCCCATATTCTCAAAATGCCAGAGTGATTATGCAAATACGCCAGATGGCAACTAAACCCAAGCCCCTTTCACTTCATGCCAAAATCAATACTTCTAGAACCTGATTGTGTTCCATGTTGCTGCCTTAAAGTCTACTGGAAACAATTTTCATTAAATATATATATATGTATATAATTCACCCCAGTGTTCCCTATTCTAGTTGGTGGTATACACATAAGAACACACAGCATTCCTATTCAGCGCACCAAATGCATAAGTAACTCTGAATTTTTCAAGATCTTGCCTGCCTCAGATAAGCAGCATTATTGTGCACCAGTATTTATTTCACAAAATTTATATACCACTTCACCATTAAAAAAAAAAAGAACAAGATACCTCAAAGCAGTTTACAAAAATAATAAAAGAAGGAAATTTTCAGGAAAAAAGCAGTTAAAAACAACTTTTAAAACATTCAAAAATCATCAAAATAAACGCTAAGCTAAAAAACACACTAAAACACAGGTCAACAGACTACAGTGGTACCTCGGGTTAAGTACTTAATTCGTTCCGGAGATCCGTTCTTAACCTGAAACTGTTCTTAACCTGAAGCACCACTTTAGCTAATGGGGCCTTTCGCTGCTGCTGCGCCGCTGGAGCTCAATTTCTGTTCTTATCCTGAAGCACTATTTCTGGGTTAGCTGAGTCTGTAACCTGAAGCGTATGTAACCCAAGGTACCGCTGTATGTGTCTGGATAAGCTTGCCTAAGCAAAAATGTTTTTTAAGGTAAAGGTACCCCTGCCCGTACGGGCCAGTCTTGACAGACTCTAGGGTTGTGCGCCCATCTCACTCAAGAGGCCGGGGGCCAGCGCTGTCCGAAGACACTTCCGGGTCACGTGGCCAGTGTGACATCGCTGCTCTGGCGAGCCAGAGCCGCACACGGAAACGCCGTTTACCTTCCCGCTAGTAAGCGGTCCCTATTTATCTACTTGCACCCGGGAGTGCTTTCAAACTGCTAGGTTTGCAGGCGCTGGGACCGAACAACGGGAGCGCACCCCACCGCGGGGATTCGAACCGCCGACCTTTCAATCGGCAAGCCCTAGGCGCTGAGGCTTTTACCCACAGCGCCACTCGCGTCCCGCGTCTAAAATGTTTTTTAGCAGGGGCCAAAAAGAGTACAGTGAAGGCACCCGCCTAATGCCAACAGGCAGTGAATTCCAAAGTGTGGGTGTTGCCACACCAAAACATCCATTTATCACAAATGCAGAACAAGTATTATGTGGCGCTTGTAATGGTGCCAGTTCCTGTGGATCGAAGCAGCTGAGTGGGCACATATGGAGTAAGGCGATCTCGCAAGTAAATTGGTCCCAAGCCGTAAGGGGCCTTATATACCAATATTAACACCCTGAACTTGGCCCAGCAGCAAATCAACAACCAGCGCTGATCTCTGAGCAGAGGTGTTATATACTGACAGGTTCTCACTCCTGTCAGCAATCGTCCCACAGCTTCCGGGGTCAAGAGCAAGGGAAGCCTCACATAGAGTGCACTGCAGTAACTGCGCACATCCTCTATGTAGTGTGATATGCCAGACAATTCCTATCTCTTCAATGCACCGTTTGTGTGCTCTATGTGCAGTGGCTGTCTAGCCTGCTCTTCCTGGTTGTGAGACAGGAAAAACCCCGGAGGAACGGACGTAGGATCCTATTTCAATGGCAACTATTTAAAACAGAGTAAGTGCTGCAGCGGATCCTTAAGTTTGGACCTCAAAGCCGAGTCCGCAGTTCTCAGCCTATCACTTTGCAATCAGCGCAACTGCTATTTAAAGCGATGAGGGGCACCGCGAAGAAACAAGGGCAGTTGGGGCAGATATCTGACAGTGCGCTAAATAGATTACTTTTTACACTTGTTCCCAATACGTCGGATAAATGTTCCCGCCTGTGCAAGCTGTTCTCCAACCGCCAGCCAACACGCAGTTCAAAGGCACCGGGATGCCAGCCAAGATTGCTCCAAGTGCGGTCTAGTGGGAGCCTCTGTCACTGCAGTGGATCAGCTCATATAAAAGGAGAGAGAAATAGCTCGTGTACGCAGAACAACACACTTCTGTTTGTATTAACTGGAAGTGGGGCAACACGCAGCAGAAACTGGGTACTGCAGGGGAAACGGCAAGTGTAGGATCTGTGGGGGGGGGAAGACGTGACACAGCGGGGCTGGAAGAGTGGCAGATCATGTGAGATTTGCTCTGACATAATTTGCGGCATGGCCTAACCCAGCCTATAATCCCTTCTCTGCCTCAGGCAGTGGAGACTGCTCCATTAGAAGAAGAAGAAGAGTTTGGATTTGATATCCCGCTTAATCACTACCTGAAGGAGTCTCAAAGCGGCTAACATTCTCCTTTCCCTTCCCCCCCCACAACAAACACTCTGTGATGTGAGTGGGGCTGAGAGACTTCAGAGAAGTGTGACTAGCCCAAGGTCACCCAGCAGCCGCATGTGGAGGAGCGGAGACGCGAACCCGGTTCACCAGATTACGAGTCCACCGCTCTTAACCACTACACCACACTGGCTCTCCACACTGACCACCCCCCCAACCTCAGCCCCCCCTCAAACTGTCCCCACTTGCCTGCCTTTTGCAACCAGTCCGGGGAGTGGCACTGCCTGTCGCCTTCCCCTTCCTCCATCTCAGTGCTGCATTTGAAGAACTCAGGAGGACAGGGGACAAACGTTGGTTCCCCCATCATTGGCTATGGCTCAGCCTATCATGGACCTACTGTCGGGCTCCCTGCCTTCCGCCCCACCATTTCCAAGGGGCAACAGCCACCAGGGCACTAACAATGTCCCACCTTACAAGTGCTGGAGAAGCAGCCATGCTTGTTGAATCTGTTGCAACAGAGTCAAGAGTCTTGTGGCATCTTAAAGGCTAACAAATTTTATTATGGTGTAAACCAGGCTTCCTCAAACTCAGCCCTCCAGATGTTTTGAGACTACAATTCCCATCATCCCTGGCCACTGGTCCTGCTAGCTAGGGATCATGGGAGTTGTAGCCCAAAAACATCTGGAGGGCTGAGTTTGAGGAAGCCTGGTGTAAACTAATGAAGTGGACAGTAGCCTGTGGAATAAATAATAAAACTTGTTAGCCTGTGAATTATTATTATTATTATTATTATTATTATTATTAGGCTATCAAGATAATGGGTTGCATTCAACTAAATTCTACTTAGAGCAGACTCTTTAAAATTAATGAGCTCAAGTTAGTCATGTCCATTTACTGCAATGGGTGTACCTTGAGTAGGGCTAGCATTAAAAACCACCCATTATATGAAAAGCTGTTTTGAAACATTCAAAAGGTGCTATATAAATGATAGGTTCATACTGGTTTAATAGAACTATGGCTTGCCTCTGCAGCCCTGGATTTTTAAATGAGCACAACCAGCAGTCATAAGCCCAAACAGTACCTTAGATAAATGAAAAATACTTGATCCAAATCCATCAAGGAACATGGAGATGTGAAATCTGTTATTTACACACTTTTTAATCACTTTTGAGTCTTAAGGTGGTGGCCATTACATTAATGGTTCAAGAGACCTCTGTTCCTTTTAATACTGCATGCATAAGACTGCACAGATGGCAGCTATTGTGCTGGCCACCCAAAGTGAGATGTGCTCAATTTTGCATGTTCCTGTGTTTTATATTTCCCAAACCTGTTCATTCAGCACTTAATGGAGTCTTTTTGCCATTGGCTTTTTTTTTAATGAACCAAACTGGGAAGTGCATTAAAAAAACCTCCAAACCTCTTAGTCCTATGCCCAATTGTGCAATTTTAAGAATGGAATCAATTGTATATATCGGTTACTAAAGCAGCAACCAAGATTCAGTCAGCCTGCCCGGAGCCTGGAATTTTGTAGTGGCACACAAACAATTCTGGAGCATCTCTCTGTAGCAAAGGGCTGCTTTAACCAAAGAACATTGTCCCTTTTTGAAGTGGTGCAGCCTTGGCCAATGACTCAAGCTTTCCGCAGATTAACCCCAAATGTTTCCATGTGTCGCTCTTTCCTTTGGAGTTGTGCAACTTCTGTATTGACTGTGCCAGCCCCATTCAGTGTGCTTATGGTTTAGGCTGCTGACTGTACAACAGCCAATGCTGTGGTCTGCCACAAAGGGGGGCTGCACATTTCTCCCCTGCAAATACTAGTATGGCCTTATTCAGCATACATGCTGAAGACATTTATTAGGGGGAGTGCTGTGGGGGTAAGGCATCTGTTTTCCAGAGACCCCCACCTAAAATCCTAGAAAACCCACTTCAAGTCAGTGTTGACAGTGCTGTGTCTAGATGGACCATGGTTTGAATCATTATAAGACAGCTTCCACTGTTATCTACTCCTGCCTCAGGAAATCGTACCCTTTCAGTTATGTTCACACTAACAACTGTGCTGAAGCCTGACGACCTGGTGTGCCTTCTGCTTTTACTGAAACAGTCAACGAAGCAAAGAGGGCTACAAAATGGTGGTGTCTGTTCTTCAAAAACTGAGTCTGGAAGCCAATGCATCTTGGGCCATTTGTGATTCCTTATATACAATCTCTACTGGGTGATGTGCTTAATATGGAATTGCTTCTACAGTTTGCCATCAAGTACTGCTCTTCCAGAAGAGTTGTATTCAGGGCTTTTTCTCAGCCAAAACTCACCAGAACTCAGTTCTGGCACCTCTCAGGTGGGCGCCATTGCCATTCTAAGAGAATGTGGTGATTTCCGGCACCTCTTTTTCTAGAAAAATAGCACTGGTAATATTAATCACTTGACTTTCTCCTTGAGAAAAGTAAAACTAAGGATGGTCAAGATGTGCCAATTAGGTCAGAAATATCTGAGGATACATTCATTTGAAGCCCTTTGGCAACCAGCACTGTGATCCAAATCTGTCTTCTCTTACCAGGAAAGTGTCTGGGGTGGGCACGTGGCAGAAGGGGCAGCTGATCTAGGGAAAGAAGGGATGGGGATCTGGTGGCCTTCCAGATGGTGTCTGACTATGACTCCCATTAGTCCCAGCCAGCATGGTCAGAGATTATGCAAGTGCATCTGGAGAGCCACAAGTCCCCCATCCCTGAGTTAAGGCAGTGCTCTGAATGACTGCTTCTTCAGGCAACAGCGGAGGATTTGCTCCGCTTTGCCAACTCCTCTGTAAATTGCAAGGCTGAATTTCTTTTGCTTCTAAGTGTACAAACTTCTCCTGGGGAAAAGCAGCAGCAACAATCACCCAAAGCCTTGGCCTGTGTCCCTATGTTCCTAAAGCAGTCGCTTTAGTCAAACGCTCTCATGTTCAGAAGCACCTTGCCAATTGTTCCTCTCCCTCTCTCAAGCTGCGTCAACCATCTATGACACACACTGGAGGATCACGCTCTAGACCGTGGCAGGTATTGTTTACCATCTCTTTTTAAAGCAGCAACATCTCTCTGTGTGCATCAATATACCAACTGTTTCTCTTTTAAACCCTTTTAAATAGATATATTTTTTATATTTGAAAATGCATCCCTGGCATTTTTCACCCCACAAGCTCAAGGCAGCTTACAAAACACTGTCTCATAGTAAAACGATGATCGCCAAGTGTGGAAGGAAAGTAGCAGCGCAAGGAACAAGGGAGAGGTTTTGTTTATTTAGCCCTGCTGGGTTAAATCTGACAGGTGGATGGGGCTACCCACCTGTCAAAACACCTAAGGTCACTCGAAGCCTCGATTTTTGGAACGTCAAAGCCCAGCATGGGCTATTTAAAAGCCCTTTTGCAAACAGCCCTGCACAGCTCTTTAAACCTCTGGTTTTCAGAGGTTCAAAAGGCAGATCCGGCTGTTTGTAAACCCTTTTTCAAACAGGTCTGCACTGCTCTCTGATCCTCTGAAAAAACAAAGTTGGGCAGTTTGCAAAAGGGCTTTCAAATAGCTGCACACTATACTAGAGCTGTGTGTTCCTGTTCTCAGCAGGGGAACTGGTGTCCACAGCTAAACTGGGCAGGATTCAACTTCTGCTCATTAGCTGATGAGCAGGGTTAAATCCTGCTGCTTTGGCTGCATCTGCCAGTTCCCCTGCTGGGAAGAGGCATGCATAGTCACAGCATAACCAACCACCCCCCACCCCAAAAATCTGCTGCCTCTTCTCTCCAGGTAGCCACAAAGATCAGGCCCAGAGGAAGAGGGAAAGTGAACAGGGCAAGGGTGATACAGGTGTGAATAATAGTGGGGAAGGGGTGTTGCCGAAAGTCTGGAAGTGGAACTGGCTGGAGGATGCACAGTTCTGAAGGCCAGAGCACACAGGTATACAGCCGGCAAGAAGCAAACCCATGTCAGCCAATAAGCAATGCATTCATGCCATTGGGGAGGAAGACTTGTGTCTGTAAGCACAGGGTTCACACTAGTGTGCACTCGCCATGTGCACTAGCCCAACTCATAGCCGCGGACATGCCTTAGACCTGGTGTTCACCTCTATGGATGTTGGTGATCTGACACTAAAGAAGTGCCATGGTCAGATCACTTCCTGGTGCAACTGTACTTCTCCGCGACCCTTCCCCTCTGCAGGGAGGTGGGACCAATTTGGATGGTCTGCCCCCACCACTTAATGCATCCAAATGGTTTCCAGAGAGTCGTAAAGGGACCCCTGACCATTAGGTCCAGTCGCAGATGACTCTGGGGTTGCAGTGCTCATCTCGCTTTACTGGCCGAGGGAGCCGGCATACAGCTTCTGGGTCATGTGGCCAGCATGACTAAGCTGCTTCTGGCGAACCAGAGAGTGGTAGGGGATGCTTTATCCCATGTTGATGGCCTTTCAGCTGATTCCCTGGTGGCCCGCTGGAATGTGGAGTTAACCAGGCCTATTGACTGTTTGGCTCCGAAGTGCCCTCTTCGATTGCATGGAGCCCAGACAGCCCCATGGTTTTCCACAGATCTGAGGGCAATGAAACAATCGCTGAGACAGCTAGAGCACCGGTGGTGGATAACTCATTCTGAAGCTGACTGGACACGGGTTAGAGCTCAATGTCGAGCCTACCAAGTGGCGGTAGCGACGGCGAAGAAGACTTTCTTCACAGCCTGTCTTGCATCTGCAGAAAACAGCAGCAGGAGACTCTTTCAGGTGGTTCGCAATTTAGCGGAACCACCTGCTCCATCGGGGCCCAGTATGGGCCACATGATCTCCTGCAATGATTTTGCGAAGTTTTTTGCAGATAAAGTCTTTCAGCTTCGGGAAGAGGTAGACTCCACCGTGGCAGCAGGGGCAGGAGAGTGCTAGAGTCCTGTCTAGTCAAGTTGAATGGGATCAATTCCAATCTGTTACCTCTGAGGATGTGGACAGGCTGCTTGCACGAGTGAAACCAACCATCATTAAACCACTTCTTTAAAAAAACATCTTTAGACCTGGCCGATATGGCAAACTATCACCCAGTCTCAAATCTTCCATTCTTGGGCAAGGTGATTGAGCCAGTGGTTGCTGAACAACTCCAGGCATGCCTGGGAGAAGCGGACCATTTGGATCCCTTCCAGTCGGGATTCAGGCCTCACCATGGGACCGAAACTGCCTTGGTTGCGCTGGTCAATGATCTCCGATAGGCTAGGGACAAAGGTGAGAGCTGTTTCTTAGTTCTGCTGCATCTCTCAGCGGCTTTTGATACCATCTATCATAACATCCTTCTGGATAGAGGGGCTGGGAGCTGGGGGCACTGTTATACAGTGGTTCCACCCCTTCCTCCTGGGCTGTGTTCAGAAAGTGGTGACGGGAATGAGTGTTCAGACCCCTGGGCTCTCACTTGTGGGGCACCTCAAGGTTCTGTCTTCTCCCCCATGCTTTTCAACATCTACATGCAGCCGCTGGGAGAGATCATCAGGGGGTTTGGGCTGGGTGTTCATCAGTATGCGGATGATACCCAGCTCTACCTCTCTTTCAAATCAGAACCAGAGAAGGCAGTGAAGGTCCTGTGTGAGTGTCTGGAGGTGGCTGGAGGATGGATGGCGGCTAATAGATTGAGGTTGAATCCTGACAAGACAGAAGTACTGTTTTGGGGGGACAGGAGGCGTGCAGGTGATGAGGACTCCCTGGTCCTGAATGGGGTAAACATGCCCCTGAAGGACCAGGTGCGCAGGCTGGGAGTCATTTTGGACTCACAGCTTTCCATGGAGGTGCAGGTCAATTCTGTGTCCAGGGCAGCTGTTTACCAGGGCAGGCTGAGAGCCTATCAGCCCGCGGACTGTCTCTCCAGAGTGGTGTATGCTCTAGTTATCTCTCGCTTGGATTACTGCAATGTGCTCTATGTGGGGCTACCTTTGATGGTGACCCAGAAACTACAACTAATCCAGAATGCAGCAGCTAGACTGGTGACTGGGAGCAGCCACTGAGACCACATAACACCGGTCTTGAAAGATCTGCATTGGCTCCCAGTACGTTTCCGAGCACAATTCAAAGTGTTGGTGCTGACCTTTAAAGTCCTAAATGGCCTCGGTCCAGTATACCTGAAGGAGTGTCTCCACCCCCATTGTTCTGCCCGGACACTGAGGTCCGGCGCCAAGGGCCTTCTGGTGGTTCCCTCGCTGCAAGAAGCCAAATTACAGGGAACCAGGCAGAGGGCCTTCTCGGTAGTGGCACCCGCCCTGTGGAATGCCCTCCCACCAGATGTCAAAGAGAAAAACAACTACCAGACTTTTAGGAGACATCTGAAGGCAGCCCTGTTTAGGGAAGCTTTTAATGTTTAGCAGACCATTTTATTTTAATATTTTGTTGGAAGCTGCCCAGAGTGGCTGGGGAAACCCAGCCAGATGGGCGGGGTATAAGTAATAAATTATTATTATTATTAGGCATGTGTCTTCAAACATCGGGATGTTCACCAGGGGGGTTGTCTTAATGTGCTTCAAGCTCATTTGCTCTGCAGTGAAACTCTGCTGAGTACCTGCCCCGCTCCTGCCCGCATTCCTTTGCTACCGGTGTATTTCATTTTTTGTCAGCCTTAAACCTGAGCAGCAATTACTGGCCACGTCCAGAGGCAACACTTAAATTGAAATGTCTTTCATCCCAATTTGACCCCAACTGGCCCTACTTTCACCTCTGCCTCCCCCGCGTTTGATGGATGTTATTGCTGTCCACCTTTACCCTCTATCTTAGGAAACTCCTTGGGAATGTCATGCTGTATTGTTTTGTGGGTTTTTTTAAGGCATAAGGCATGAAACCCGCTGCCTAAGAGGGAAAGCAGCCAGGCACCTTTTTCCAGGCCCCTTCCACTTTCACAAAGAGCTTGACCGTGCAAGTGGAAAGATTCTGTCTCTGTGCCCAGGAAACCTGTGGCTGCTGCTTTGAGCAGATCAAGGTCCTGCTAAAAGCACAAAGAGAAACTATCAGAAGTTTTATTAAGGATTTGTTCATTTATTCTTACATTATATCTTGCCCATTCCTTCCTAAGAAGCCCAGAGCAGCAAACACACAAATGATAAAACAGTTTTTAAAAATCTAAGAGGAGTTCCAATACAGAGGCAGCTTTTTTGTTTGGTGAAAATGAGTTAGGAGGCTTAATTGGTCTTGCTTTAAGTTTGTGTTTAGACCAGGGGTGTGGATCCTCTTAGAGGAGGCATGTCCAAAGTCCCTTTTGGGGGCCTAATCTGGCCTACCAGTTGATTAAATCCAGCCCCCGTGGCAGTATATGTCCTGGGGTAAACGCCTAAAAAAAGCTCAGCAACTTTGGTTGGTCCTCATGCATGTTCACTTCATCAAACCTGGGCTTCTTTGAAAAAAGTTTGGGCACCCCTGTAGAGCCAGAGAGCCACATTCCCTCATTGGGAATCTTCTTGCAGGTGGACCAAAGCCACACACCCCACTCCTCCCACACCCATTCAAGCTCTCCATCCATCCAGTTCTTTCACTTTCTTTCTCTCTTCATTTCATTTCTCCTCCCCATACTTCCCCAGGCCTCTCTTAAGCACTAGCACTTTAAAAAGCTCCCATTGGCACCAATGGAGGCATGTAAGAAGACTAATTGTGGGGAAATGGAAAAGGGTGGGATTAACCCTTCTATCCCTATCCATGACCCTCCCCAAATAGCCCCTGAGCATGGCAATAAAATCTCCTGGTGCTCCCGTGCAGCAGCCAGCTTTTACGTGGTTTTCATTGGCACCAATGGACGCTTTGCTAAAGCCTACTTGCTTTTTGATGGTGGCGCAGGAGAGGTATCTAAGAAGCCAGGCTGCATCTGGCTCATGCATGGGCTGGAAGTTATACAAACCTACTTTTGGTAGTTTCTTCTCTTCTCTAAAAAAAGCCCCTGCATTGCATGCAATGGTCTATGGCTCCAAGCAGTAAAATATTTACTTTATTATATAGTAGAAAACAACCCTAATTATAACATCAACTTGGGAGTGTTTTGATGTGGACATTAAAAGTGGGCCTCAAAGGGTTGATTCTCTTAACTCACACTGTTATTTTAGCTTTCATGGGAGCAGGTGGTTTTGGTTTTTATTTTACCCCAAGGCACCCTTTCTCCCTGGGACTGCAGGAGTCTCTTCTGAGTGCATACCGTCACGCAAGCCACCTTTGGGAACGACAAGCACAGGCTGACCTCACACACTTAACCAGAGAATTGAACCTTCTATAAAAGGGTAAGGGCACCGTTTGCAAAAAAGAAAAAAGCTGCTGCTGCAGGATTGAGTTTCACAACTGAAGCCTCAAATCCCAGAGCCTGGGTGGGACAGGAGCTGATGGGGAGGGGGGGAGGGAAGGGAGTGATGGCAGGAGGGAGGGATCCTCATGTTCTTTGCCTCTTACTATAAATAGCAGCCCCACTCTTTCAGACATTTGATATTTCTTCTGATTTCGTCCCAAGTCATTAATCCAGGCAGACAGCACTTGCCAGTGATGATTACAGTGCTTAGAAACTAATTGGATTTTTTAAAAAAGAAATAAATAATAATAACAGAATGGAATGGAATCAGGAGCATGTGTGAAAATTTTCAGGTTTTTTCTTCTTCCTCCAAATGGATTGCTCAGCTGCTACAGAGTGACCTCAGGTTCCATTCTGCTTGTAAATCAAAGACAGCTACAGAAATATATCAGCATAAAACAGGCACATGGGGTGACAAGAGCAAGCTCTCTCCAGACAAAAGCTTATTCAGGCAGAAACAGGAGGCGCAGGTTGCACTGTAGTGTGTTTGTCACATGCCCATCAGTTCCAGCAAAACTGTGCAGGTAAGGTTTTGCAAATACAAAATGGACAATGGCTTATCCCAGCTCTCGGCTGCATGTGCTAACATGTTATGCAAAGGATCTACAGAGGAATCCTTGGATATCTAGGAGGCTTCTAGAATTCTAACATAAGACTTGTTGCTGAATTAGAACATCTAATCTACGATACTGTTTCCATCAGCAGCCAGCCAGATGCCACTGGAAGCTCACCAGTAAGGAATGAAGATAATAACCATCTCCTATGCGGTGATATACCTCCAAATATGGAGGCTTCATTTGGTTGCCATGACCAGTAACCATTTTCTTCTGGGAAGCTTGAAAGGTATCCCCAAATTTGCCCAAGGTATTGCTTGGCTATTATTATTGGCTATTAGGTCCATTCTTGGGATTCAGTTTACAGGCTTTCTCGTCCATCCAGCCACCACAGACTAGGACAACCTGCGTTCAACATCTTGAAATTGTGCTCCAAGGCAAAATCACTGAAACACACAGCGTTGCCAAAAGCTGTGATAGACCAAACTGAATAGTGCTATAGATGGGAATTTCAACCTCTGTGTCTGTCACTATTTTATCAGCAAGCTCACAGCATCTCTTAAGCAGTTTTTTGCAAAGCAGGCTAGAAATTACACAAATGACAGCTCCTTAACAGGTTCCTTCCCTATCTGGTCTATGAAAACCCAAAAGCCTGGCGTCCACTGGTGCTATTAAATCATGGGGCTTCCTGAAAACATCAGTGATTTAGAGTAGACTATAAAAAGCACTGCACTTTAATCATCAGTCTCTCCTGAAAGGAAGCATCATTGCTAATATTACTGATTTACTTCCTAACACCCATAGAAAAACTGTGTCATGGGGGCACATTCCTTCTTCATATTCTATCATGGACAGCCACAGCATTATGGGAAACTGAAACCATTCTGGTAAAGCTGGGTTTAGGATGTTCTCAAGGACTACTTTTATTCATCCTTCTCATCTGCTGCCAGAAGTGAGGTGATATGGAAATGGATCACCTCAGTGGTAAACAAGCAATGAAATGGAACATCATCACTCAATTCCCTTAATGTACAAAAGTGATTGTTTGCTGAAGGTATGTCCGGAACTCCAGGTGTTAGTGGCCTGGGGGCTGGAACGAAAGATCCATCACTGCCAAGCTTAATGAACGCTTCTTATGTTGGGCTCTCATTTGACTCTTGAAGATTGATAGTGTGGGGGAGAGAAAGTTATGAAAGAGACACATTTTTATTGAAATTGCTTGGCTTCCCCCATTACACCACTAAAGAGCATAACTGGTGAACAGTTTCCTTCTGGGCCCAGTTCAAGGTTGGACTTCAAAGCCCAAAAGACATTGGGATCTGGGTATCTGAAAGACAGCCTTCTCACAATAACCTGCCAGCTTCCAAGTCATGTGTACAGATGTGGCAGGTCCACTTTGACCTCTTCCTCAGGTGGCAGATTGAGTGGATGAAACCAATAGTGGGTCCAATAGTCAAGAAGGTGGTTTCTGCATGTACCTTAGAGGGAAACGAGTAGCACGCAGGGCTCATCAACCTGGGAAAGTAGCCCGTCTAAGAGATGGAAAAGTCTAATTGCAAACCTCCACAGCCTTGCAAAGCATCTCTGGGAGAAGAAAAGGCTACACAAACCCTACACAAAGTCTGAAGCTGCTCCCAGGAGGGGGGTTGCTGTGGAATTGGTGCTGTTCAAGCATGAAAGTTTTCTGCATTGTCCACATGGTGTCGTCGTAATAAAATGCTAGTCTTTCTTTAAAAATATTTTTTTAAAAATTCCACAATTCCTCTTCCCAAAGAAAATCCACTAAGTTAAAAACAATCCATTCTACATCTGGTCTCTGCAGGTGTAGAAGCTCATTAGCGCATGTTTGTTAAGTTGGTATTTTGCCATGTGTTCTGTGATGTTTCGGCTTGGGGTCCCTTCCGCCTCATCACTTCTTCAGTTTGTTCCTCACGTGAGCACAACCTTGCTATTTTGTTTCCGGAGACCTAAATGATAGGACTACCACACACCACAAGGCATGCTGGAATGTAACTTACTTATGTATAAATTACAGTGGTGCCTCGCAAGACGAAAAGAATCCGTTCTGCGAGTCTCTTCGTCTAGCGGTTTTTTCGTCTTGCGAAGCAAGCCCATTGACGGATTAGTGGATTAGCGCTATTAGCGGCTTTTAGCGGCTTAGCGGATAAGCGGATTTCTGTTCTCAACCTGAAGCAAAGTTCTTAACCTGAAGTGCTATTTCTGGGTTAGCGGAGTCTGTAACCTGAAGCATATATAACCTGAAGCGTATGTAACCTGAGGCACCACTGTATCTCAATAAAGCTCATAATAAAAGCAGTAGCAGCAAATACTTTATAAATTCATGCTATCAAAGCTCCTCTCATCCAAAAGTCTGCTGGGAAAGGTGTCTTCCCAATGAGAAAACTGCGCTAGAATTAGTTCCGTTAAGCTTTCAGCTTATTTTGAAGACTGTAATTGCAGGACTTTTTTAAAGTTAATACAGAGGTCTTTTGCAAAATGTCTTTATCAGAATTTTGGTATAGCTGAATATCAGTTCTGAAGACGACTTCAGAATGAATTTTTCTTTTGTTAGGAAAAGCACAAACTAGAAATGAATGTTGACCCATCTTAACCCTCAGCCCCTTCAAGCCTCCATTTTGTTCCCAGTGAAACATGACGGCCAGAAGCTGGCATGGTTTGCTCTTTGCACTTCCTGTGGATTTTATTTTATTTTAAGATGCAGGCACACAGTTGCAGAAATACCTGCATGCATGTCCAGATTGGAAGCATGTAGCAAAGATTGGGAGCAGGGCCAAACACAAAAACTGTGATTTAAAAAATAGTGTGTGTGGATGCCACATGCCAATTACACGCGGGGGGAAATTGATCTGGACCACCCATTTGTGAACATAAAGCCCCCAAGTCTAGTAGACTATTATTTCCAAAATATCAAAGTGTTGTCTTTGGGAATACAGAAATAAACTCACTGCTGACACTTCTTCTGTAGAGTGAGAGACAGCAGTGGCTTAGCGTGGGTTGTCAGCACCCGGGGCAAGGCAAGTAATTTGTGCCCCCAACCCGTGGATTTTAGCACTCGAGTCTCTTCCACTAGAGAGCTGCGAGTGCGAGCACCCCCCCAGATGTTGTGCCCGGTGCGGCCGGCCCCCCTGCACCCCCCACGCTACGCCACTGAGAGACAGTGACATCACACAGAGACTGAATTTTACTTGAGCCCACAAAATGATACTGAATTGACTAAAGTTCCTTAGAATTGTTTTGTTGACTGTGATGAAGGAGGGGAAGTTTTAAAAACCAAAAATCCATTGTGCTTCTGCAGTAAGACAAGCTGAAGTGTGCAACAGGAAGCAAGAATGTAAACGAGATAATGCAAACGCAGTACGTTATATGGCCTTAGCTGCCCCTCCGCCTGGCTAGAGCATGGTTCTATAACATCCTTCTTTAGGACATTGGTGTGCACTTCCAAACACCTTCCTGCTCCAATACATTTCTTTCCAACAGCTATGCTGCATGAAACATATAAGAGAGAATTGGGCATGCCAACTTGAGATGGGGAAGGGGTCTCGTAATCTGGTGAACCGGGTTCGCGTTTCCACTCCTCCACATGCAGCTGCTGGGTGACCTTGGGCTAGTCACACTTCTCTGAGGTCTCTCAGCCCCACTCACCTCACAGAGTGTTTGTGGTGGGGGAGGAAGGGAAAGGAGAATGTTAGCTGCTTTGAGACTCCTTCAGGCAGTGATAAAGCGGGTTATCAAATCCAAACTCCTCTTCTTCTTCATAAGCCCCATTGATGGTAATGAATTACTTCTTTATTAGAATGATACCCATCTTCCCTCCAAGGAGATCTAGGTGGCATACATTGCTCTCCTCAACTCTCCACACTGACTTCACAGCAAGCCTGTTGGGGAAGTTAGGGCTGAGAGATGGTGCCTGGTCCAAGGTCACCCAGGGAGCTTCACAGCTGAGCCTCGTCTCCTAGGTTCGTTGAGCTATTGTGTAGCATTGGGGCACAAGAATGGACCCAGAGCTGAGGAGCTCTTGGGGGCAATGGTGTGGATGAGACCAAAACACTGAGAATGACTGGAGGGAATCCAAATCCACAGAAAATAGATTGCTTAAAAATGATCATCCTAGAACAGACAGTGCAGGGTGGTAATCATGGACTGGAGTTTATTATTGCTTTATTTTGATTTCATAGTTCCACCCAATGCAAAATAAAAGCCTATTCTGGAGAACAGGGTTTCTCGCTTTATGACCTGAAAACCATGCATACCGTGCAAAAATAAAAACCTGCTGCCTGGATCTTGCATTGGAACAAGATGTTAGGAAGCAGATTTCAAGCTGAGCTGACTCAGCAGGGCTTCTTTCTCTCCCCTCCAACGTCATTAAGGTGTCTAAAATGTCCCTGCTAAGCTTAGGAGATGGCATGTTTTTCGTAGAGATGTGCCATCTGCAAAAAGACCCCCACAGAGCAAAAGCTACAAAGATCTGTTCTGAGCAGTCAGCATGAAAACACCTGAAGGGCCCAGCCTCTAATGTGCTCCTGTAACTAATATCTGGGCTCTGGAGGGTCCTGCTCTTCAACAGAAGAACAAATCACAATTCAAGGGATAGATGGCTGACCCAGTGACCATCACCTCTAAACCCATATTGGTATATTCAGCAGGTGAAACCTTTCCTTTATTAACTTGCAGAGCAATGGCAGGGGATGGGGGCAGAATTCATGTGGGGGTGTAGATACAGCAGGTGTGCAATGGCTTCTCCAGCCCCCTGCCAGCCCCCCTCATGGAATAGATAACCTGAGTTCCCTCTAAACCTCCTGCTGGTCTTAGTTCAACCTTTTCCTCCAGGCATCGGCTTATGCAGGGTAAGAGGGCTTTGCACACAGTGGGGATTCTGAAGGGTCTGCGAATCGGCACATGGAATATAACCACAGGCTACAGCAGCCCAGTGGAGCTGCTGCTGGCCAGACATTTCTGATGGAATTAAAAGATTAATGGACAAGAAGATGGTAGGAGGCTGCAGGGTAATTGGATTTCAGCAAAGCATTCGATACAACGTCTCATGAAATCTTAATTGAAAAACTAATTGAGATTGGCTTGGATAAGGGAAACTGTCATGTGAGCTGAGAAGGCAGCAAACACGGGAGCCTCAAAAGGCTGAGGCATCAAGCTTATCCACCTGAGAAGGGATGTCCAGCCAGGTGTTGTGAAGGCGGCATGCACCTGGTTCTGTTATCAGCAAGAACATTATTCGTATCAGAGAGCACAGAAGCAGGAACAATGCACAGACATGACATTTTAGATGGATTCAGCTGGACTGTTTGGTGCAGTAGACAGAAAGGAGGCCTTGGACAGAGGCAGCCTGGGTTCAACTCCCTGCTTAGTAATGAAACTCACTGTGTGACCTTGGGTGAATGATTCTCTTTAAGCTGAACCTACTGCTCATGGTTGTTGCAAAGACAAAAAAGGGAAGATGAGGAGGATATGTTAAGTATGTTTAGGGAAGCTTTTAATGTTTAACTGACTATTGTATTTTAATATTCTGTTGGAAGCCGCCCAGAGTGGCTGGGGAAACCCAGCCAGATGGGCGGGGTATTAATTAATTAATCAATTAATTAATTATTATTATTAATAATAATAAAGTAATAAAGAATAAAAAAGCAATGGTAATAATTTAGCAGCCAATTTTCTGTTCTTCATTCCACCCCCACCCCCGGCAGAGTTAAAAGATGGGGTGGGGGTAAAGACACAGTGCTAACTATAAAAATGCCAAATCATTGACCCTAGAAAGCATCATATATCCAACCCCTAAAAATGAGAGACGAAATGGCTGCATTTGGATCCAGTTTTTAAGCAAACGCTTGAGGATACGCCTGTGCCTCATTGAGACCAGGAGCATCCAATGGAATCACCATTCCTGACAGATAGGTGAAGCAGTTGGTCAGGGTGTCACACACCCATTCATGATAGAGAATTCTACATATGTTGCTGAGCTTGGCCAGTTATAGCCATTTGGATCTCTCCAAGTTATCTGCACCTGAAGACCTCTCTCCCAACACGAACTTAACAAAATGAAAAATCCTGCTGAGAAAGCAGTGATACGGGAGCATTGGGAGCAGATATTTGCAATTTACCTTGTACAAAGAGTAACATGCCTCAGCACAGAATCATGTAACTGTACGGTCAGGAGGGACCCCGAGGGTCATCTAGTCCAACCCCCTGCAATGCAGGAGTCTCAACTACAGCATCCATGACAGATGGCCTTTCAACCTCTGCTTAAAAACCCCCAATGAAGGAGAGTCCAACATGTTTTTAATCAGATATGTAAGCTGCCTTTGGAGAGCTTGCCCTGAAAAGAAGCATAGAAATACTGAAAATAAATAACTAAACCATCCCCACCATCTGACACTGGTGCTGAAAAGCATGAGGGACGTATTTCGTTCGTCGACCAGAATTTACCGAAACACAGAAATTAGAATGATGAATGGGACGCAATGTGAAATTGGCATATATATAAAGTGTAAGTCATCCGGGCAAATGTAAAGGAGTGGCAAACATTGATAAATGTGAGAAGGGAGGGAGGGGAAAGGAATTATTTAGCATTAATATACTGAGCGCAGCTAAGAATAACATGATTCAGTTAAGAGAATAAAGATGAGGGCAAATAGCAAGAAGAAACATCTTCATGATGGTAAAATTAAGCAACCAATTTCCTAGGGGAGTTGTGAAAGCTGTCACTTTGGGCAACTTAAAAAGAATTGAATAACGGGTTTTCTGGTGCACTTACTTGGTCTGCACAGCCAGGAGTAACAGAGACAAAAATGTTTATTTATACAGTATAGTGTTTCACCTATGGAAAATGGGTTGCAATCTATTTTGGAAGACATTTCCTTCCACACTAGTAAAACTCATGATTCTGAGCACTCACACTCCCATTTGCAAAGGGCATTGCCTCATCTCTGAAAATGCTCTGTGGTGATGACACAAATGCAACTCTTTTAAAAAGGAGTGTTCTAGATGACTTCTGCACAGGAAACCTAGGTCAACTGGGATAGGACATCAGCAAGTATTGTATGCTGGCGGGCAAGGCCGCACTTACTTCTAAGAGAGGTCAATTTCTTTCTCAGTGACCCAGGTGGAATCTACACACATATATAAAAAAAGCTTTGAAAAATATATTGAATTTTGCATAGCTCACTGTCGCCATCTAGTGCCACATTTCCATATTGCACTTTACAACACATTTAAAATGTTTTATTTTCAGCTGTGTAGCCGAGTCCCCAGTTCAGATCTAACATTCCCAGTTTGCTAAACATATATATGCCTCCTTTATGAGTAGCACCTTACAGTAACACAGAGAAATAAAATAAAACGCTTATAAATAAATACTAGGAAACCAGCAATTAATTAAACAGACAGTCCACCAAGAATTACTAGAATAAGATCTACACCAACAGTAAAGTTAGACTAATAATAGGGGGATAAGCCAGCAAAAAAAAGAAAAGAAAAGAAAGTAAGTCTTAAAGAATATGTCCAAAATGCCTGCTGTGTCTTGGTTCTCCCCCTTGGGTGTTTTTGCCTGGCTGGAATGTGTCTTTGAACTCTGATCAATGTCTCTTGCTTACCTGAATAGAGAGGCGTGTGTGGCAGTGTTTGTAGAAATTAGCCTACTGTAAAGGTAAAGGTAAAGGGACCCCTGACCATTAGGTCCAGTCGTGGCCGACTCTGGGGTTGTGGCGCTCATCTTGCTTTACTGGCAGAGGGAGCCGGCGTACAGCTTCCGGGTCACGTGGCCAGCATGAATAAGCCGCTTCTGGCGAACCAGAGCAGCACACGGAAACACTGTTTACCTTCCCACCAGAGCGGTACCTATTTATCTGCTTGCACTTTGACGTGCTTTCGAACTGCTAGGTTGGCAGGAGCAGGGACCGAGCAACGGGAGCTCACCCCGTCACGGGGATTTGAACCGCCAACCTTCCGATCAGCAAGTCCTAGGCTCTGTGGTTTAACCCACAGTGCCACCCGTGTCCCTTTAGCCTACTGTACAAAGGTAAAATTCCCATTTGGTGCTCTGTCCACTTTTCCCTCCGGCTGTGCTCACCATTGACATGTGGCCCCCTGGAAGGTTAACTAGATGGAAATGTGGCCCTTGGGGTGAAAAAGGCTTCTCCCTTCTGATGGAATACAACTTCCTTATGCACAATCTCACTCATTCATTCTCTCAGGCCTTCTGATGGGCACAAAAAACTTGTTGTACATGACTGTGGCTGGATGAGAACCACCAAATTCTGAATCATAGCACTGCCATCACAGTTTGACCAGAGATGCCAGTTTTTGTTTCTCCACAACCAAAACAATAGGACATTAAAATCTCTGCTCTGCAGCACAGAGCTTCCTTACAAGGCTTACTTAAGCCTTGCTTGCCTATTATTTTTGTAATGAAATTGCATGCTGATTATTTACATGCATATTAAAACACTCTAGTACCCTCTGTAGCCTCATTGCCGCTGATGAGCATAATTCTGGAAGTGAGTTTATTTTCTGTTAATTAGCATTAGAGAAAGTTCAGATAGTTCAGGCTATGAATAGTCAAGAACAATCAGAAATGTCACATCCATCGTTCACTATTTAGGTCACATCTTGCACAAAGCCAGGTCTGTTGAGCCAAAGCTCTGTAGATTTCTGATGCACTGCTGCCCAACCATTATCATGTTCCCACTTCCACCACATTAGTAGCGTAAATGGTTTTCTCTGGCAGCAAAATCATTTACCCCATAGAATTAAGTGAAAATGATGTGTGCTGGCAGAGACCCTATACTTGGGGTTTTGCCCTAGTGGAAACAGGGAGATATATTTTTTTTAAGCAACATGCTTTCAAAGTATTTTCCCCACTCTTGTTCCATAAACTTTATCATATCTTTAGAAAATCAGAATATCATGTTTACTCTTTTACTGCTCAAAGGAGCAACTTGACACTCCAACATTTAAAGTACTTTTCTACACAAACTGCATTTATGGAACAGCTATATATACTTCGATGTCGATAGATATAGATATACCCAACGAATCACATCTGGAGAACAGCTGGAAGCCTCTGGAAGCTGCAGCGTGACTGTCATAGAAAATAAAGGATTGGGGTTTTATGCATATTTCCATTGCATTGCAGTATCACTTTCCAGCACGTTCCAGAATATGAAACCAGACGGTATTAAGATTCATGAAGCTTGAACTGCAAGTTAATTTTTCAGTAAGGATTTTTCTACATTTTATGTGAATGCTTATATTCTGCTCTGTGTACATAAAACAAAATGAATCATTATCAAGATTTTGCAACAGGTTTTGTTCTGGTTTAACATTATAATTATTATTTCCTACTGAGGTGTAGAAGACGAGGAGTAATGTTCTTGCAGATGTCATGTGAAGCTCTATTGCATCTGAAGAAGCTGGCATGTCCTTCAGCCCCAAATAAACCTTTGGAGCGTTAGAATATCAAACTGTACCTGAGCTTTTCCAGTTCTATGCATGTCTTCACTCCAGCCAAGCATGTAAGCAAGACCCAAAAGGCGAAGAGATGGCTCTAGAGACATTCCTGAGATGGCCAGTTCACCAGACCAAGGAGCTGTGGCAGCCATAGGGAGAAGGAATTCAACTATATCCCTGTTTTACTCCCTGGTTTTAATTCACCCTGATATGCATGGGAAACCAAAGAAGATTTAGAAGTTGTTGTGACTATCTACAGCAGGATTGGGAAGAGACCTGGATCACTGTCTTAATAGCCCAATTCTAAGCATTCCATTCAGAGGCAGATTTCACTGAGGACAACAGAGATTTCTCCCCTCGTCTGGCACTGCCAACCATTTAATGGCTGGCCTTGCCACTACTGAAAGCCTCTTTTAATAAGGACCTACTTGATAATGCAAAGTCCTGCTGGCTCACGGTGGCCAAGGCGGTGGAGGAGAAGAGTTTTCTTTTTTCTCCACACTCCTCAAATGTTTAATGAGAATAAACTGCCCCAGCTCCAGTGGTGGAATGGTCTGACTCGGCACAAGACCGCTTAGCATGTTCCTACTTATTGTTAAATATGTGCTTATATAAAGGTAAAGGGATCCCTGACCATTAGGTCCAGTCGTGGCTGACTCTGGGGTTGTGGCGCTCATCTTCTTTATTGGCCGAGGCTTCCGAGTCATGTGGCCAGCATGACTAAGCTGCTTCTGGCGAACCAGATCAGCACACGGAAACGCCGTTTACCTTCCCGCCAGAGTGGTACCTATTTATCTACTTGCACTCTGATGTGCTTTCGAACTGCTAGGTTGGCAGGAGCAGGGACCGAGCAACGGGAGCTCACCCCGTCACGAGGATACACTTCTCCTCAATGTATTTTGATGCGTTTTCAGAGGCAAGAACTCCAGAAGCTAGTGGACCGCAGGTTCCAGCCTGCACTCCAGTCTGAAAGGATGCTAATGAATTCAGAATCTACAAAGAGCAAAGTTCCCCAGCATCCCTCACTTAGATCCCATACAACCCACTGACCTCGCTTGCCACTGCTGACATTAAGAAGGTGGGAATGTGCACAAGAAAGAAGAAAAAAAGGGCCAAAGGGACACATTGGCAGGAGATGGCTTAACAGAATCAGGAGCGGAACCAGTTCCAGAGCAACATCCCCCTCCCTATCCCTTACTGGTCAACTGGGAGGATTTCTGCTTGTGCATTTCCCCTTATATCTCTGCAAGGAGAAGTGCCAGAGACTTTAAAGAAAAACCCTAGAAATTTAGAGGGAGGGGGGCTGGTGTATCTCAAAAGGAGGCCACCCCATCCCCTAGCCTTGGGCCTGTCTGAATACTCAAGGAATGCTATGCATTTTACAACGCTGTGCATTTTGCAGTGCCCATCACAGTGGTCATATCTGACAACCTGGAAAAGAAGAAACTGGAAATTCTGAAAACCTTAATTCGTATTGTTGCTAAGCGTGTGCAAATAGGAAAGCACACAAACCTCCTCTGTTGAAAATCTGTTGTATAATCTGACTTCCCTGCCCTCGTGCTATTGGGAGCTTGAAGCACTTTCATCTGTTTCCCCCACTGCTTAATCTAATACATGTGGTACTTCAGAGAGCTAAAGTCCAGTAAATAAGTCAGCACCTCTTCAGATGGCCATTACCTCAAGCAAACATCTAAGCCCTCAGAAGGCCCAAGAAGTTACAGGAGACAGGCCAGGAGATAAGAGCTCCGTGGGTGAAATCACAGGGCTCCCATTCACATACATATTTTTCGCACCATAGGACGTACCGGACAATAGGACGCACCTTGTTTTAGAGGGGGGAGAACAAGAAAAAAAAATCTCCCCCTCTCTGCCCAGTGCCCCTTCAGCGAAGCGGCAGGAGGCGCTGCGCAGAGAGGGGGAGAATTTCCCCCCTCTTCTTTTCCCACTCTAAAACAAGGTGCCGTTTAAGGTGCGTTCAGGCAGCTACCTTGGAAGCCTGGAGAGCGAGAGGGGTCGGTGCGCACCGACCCCTCTTGCTCTCCAGGCTTCAGGTTCCTTTCGACCTGCTCTTTGGGGCTGGTGTGGGAAAGCCCACCGCCAGCCCCAAAGAGCAGGTCAGGGAGCAGCGGAAAGGCGCAGCGGAGAGGCTGCTGCCATAGTTGCGCGTCACCTCTCCAGCTTGGAGAGGCTTGCGGGGCTATGGCTTCTTTAGCCCCGCGCACACTCTCCCGGCTGGAGAGGTGACGCGCAGCTATAGAGGCTCCTGCCATAGCCGAGCGTCACCTCTCCAGCCGGGAGAGGGTCGCGGGGCTATGGCTTCTTCGCTCCATAGGACGCACACACATTTCCCCTTCATTTTTGAAGGGGGGAAAGTGCATCCTATGGTGCGAAAAATACGGTAAATATGGTGGGGAAGACAGTGGGATCATGTCTTTATGTCCTGGCAGTTTCTAAAACTGATGTTTTTCCTAATTGCTTTTTTAAAAAAAATAAAAATAAAAATCTAACTGCTGCATTCCCAACGTAATGCCTGTTTAACTTGCCAGCAAGTGAACTGTTACCTCAGATCTGAGGGGTTCTGGCTACCTGGCAGCTCAGGTTTGACAAGGCTTAACTTGGTTTGCAAAGGAAGCTCATGAAAAAGGGTCTGTTTTTAACCTGGCCGATCAAACTTCCTGTGGTTTATTTTAGGTTCGCTTGCCCACAAGCTGGCTTTGTCTTGCTGTGATCTAAGGTCTTGGACTGTTTGTTTTACTTCCCAGTAACATTTTTAGGAAACCTCAAAGCGGACAATACTTATTCTTACCCATGGTAAGAGCAGGCCTCAGGCATACAAACTCCCTTGCTGCGCTGTTGGCACCAATTCTCCTCTCCCCCAACAATGGTTAAAAGCTACAGAGGCAAAAAGTGATAATGACAATTAAAGCCCTAGAGATGCACCCAGTGTTCTTCAGTGTCAAATGTCTGCTCAAAAGCAGTGCATCGAGAGAGCAGAAATATTTCCTGACATCCCCACAAATGAATTGTGATGATGTTTATTTTTTTAAACCCTGCTTGTTGCCAGTTTTCCTTTCTAATTGTTGCTGCTTCTACTTAGCTGATCCCAGCCAATTAGGAACCCAATAATAAGCCAGATGAGAAGATGAAGTTTTGCGGTCAGTAAGATTTGGATATAAATTCTCACTGAGGGTAAGCAAAGCCAATTAAGAGTGAACAAAATGCTTGATGGGTGAGTCACGTGGTTGACTTTCCCTCACCATGAAGTTTGGATCACAAAGTGATCAGGATGACTTGAAGTCACAACACAGCCAATCAGATTTGACTACATGCAGACACTACTGATGGCAAGCGAAGTCCATTGTTTCCCTGAGTTGCTAAAGTAAAAGGAGGGTGGGTCATGCCTTTCAGCATTGCCAAAAATGCTCATGAAACATAACAAGTGCTTCCAGCTCAGACTTAGTGGGTTCCCTCCTATCCTGTATTTGCTGATCTTTTTTAACCCCTGGTTTCAAACTGTTAACTATGGGCCATTAATAGTGCCAATATAATGTGTGACCATGGTTAAGGAAAAGAAGATTGACATCAAAAAGGAGCTAGAGGAGAAATCTAGCAGCCTACTTCACTGACAAATATTACATCTTCACCAGCCCCGAATAAAACTTACGAAAAAGGTAGAAGAAAAAGCTGAGGTGTCTGTATCTGTGATTCTAAACTCTCAGGGATACTCAATACAACCACAGAAGGAAACCGTCGTGCAACCACAGGACTCACTTAAATCTTCTTTAATGGCTTGTTCAGCAGTTAAAATGTAGTCAATAAAACAAACTGATGCATGGATTCCAAAATGAGCCATTAGTAAAGCCAGGCCAACCCTTTAATAATGAAACTTTCACTTGGATGACACAGTCAACAAAGAGCTCATATATATCTTCAATAATTAATAAAGTATCAATAGGGAGATGGCGTTGTTAAACAGATGAACGGACTCTTTGCAGCTTACTGAAAGTGTCCTTTGGCTCCTAAAAACAACTGTGCCTGCTTCAAACTACATTTAATGGTTAGTAGAGAGAGGGAGAGAATTGATGAAACAGAGGCAAGAGCACGCTCAGGAAAACTCCCCAAAAGGAGAACAACATTCAAAGATTCAGAGGCACTCTCTAGGTTTTTGATGGAGCCTTGAGCATACTTTTCCACTTAAAAACAGTGGAAATTTTCAAGTTTCTAGACCTTGTGGTTGTAAAAACAGCATTTCCGCCATCTCATTTGCTAGTCTTAGGAACCAGAAGCAATTTTCTACCTACTATGCACAACTTTCCCCCTCTCCTCCAACAGACATCCCCACACACAAAAAATGCTTGGGGAAGTTTCATTTCCCAAGACAACCCAGTCCAGAGTTATGGTTTGCAATGAAAAACTGTGACTTTAATATCATAAAGCCCGAGGTTGGTTTTCATCGCAATGTCAAGGATTTCACAGTTCTGAGCTGCAAATTCAGATCTGTGTTCTAATATTGTGTAAGATGCAGTTTGCAGGCACACCAGGAGGAGGTTAGTACAGTATGGCACTTTTTCAGAGCAATGTTCAGCTAGGAAAAGTGAAACAGCCAGGACAGGGGGTTGAAGCAGGGCACTGCCCTTTGCCAATTACTTTCTGCTCTATTTTTAGGGTGAGTTCCCTTGCTGCTAGAGCCGAGTATCCTATTTCCAAATTGCTGTATACCTTGCCAAGGGAACTACAAACATATGTGCATTCCATGCTAGTGAGTTTCCAAAGGTAGCTGAAACCGAATGTCGGATGACTAAGAGGCAGGCGTTAATCTGATCCAGCATGGTACATACAGCATTATTCGGTACACCCTTTTGGGACAATCCAAAGAAAGGCAGGTGCACTGAGGGCCAAACTAGATTCTGTGCTAATTGCATGAATGCAATTAATGTGCACTTGTCTTGTTAGGCAGCTTTGGCAAAGTCGAAGCAGCCTGGGAAGATGCCATCTGCATTTCAAGAAGAGCCACCATTGGTGCCAATGGGAGTTTCCCTTGAAATGCAAGAGCAGCTTCCAAGAAGCAATTCTGGTCTGACAGAGGCAGGGAGAGAAAGAGTTAAATGCTCCTTCCCCTTGATCCTGAGGCTGCTCAGGCTCCCCACCAGCTTCTATCTACACGTAGAAAAGAGGTACACATTGATTCCATTCACACAATCAACCCCATGTCTAGTTGATCCTTCAATGTGAGTTGTGTTGAAATCAATGGGGCTGTGAATTGAACGGTAGCTATTTATTCAGTTGGACTTTAAATGCACCTCATTTTCTTCAGATTAGATGGCGCTTGCCAATGTGAATTGAATTCATTATAGGTGCTTGCAATTGCACTCCCAAATGTCTTGTCACTCCCTACTGCTTTCCATGAAACCTGCCTGCCCCCCGCAACATAAGTAAATGAAAGACAGGGTAACAGTCATGCTAATTATGCAACACTGAATAATAATTCTTAACACATAGCTGAGAGTGCTTCCTAGGATGCATCTAATATATAACGCACAACACCTGGTTCCTCACTTAGAAGGGACGATCATCACTGAGCTAAAGTTGTTCTCAGAATGAAAAGCAGTTTGCTTAGAAAACTGTTTGATCCAAGAGTCTGGGTGCTTGCATTCAATACAGAAAGCTCCATGTTGGTTGCAAAAACAGCAACACCAGGTTGCAATATGTTATATGGCTTTACAGTTAGGATAAGAAATCTGCATTCTTGCTTTCTGGACCGTTCCTCTGAGAACTGCCATGTGTGTGAAGGGCAGGGAGGAATGGAATGGAATAGCACAAAGAGAGAGAGTTATATAATCCTGCAATATTGAAAACTCCACCCAATATTGTGTCTGGCTCCACCCACCACTGGCTTTGTCAATGGATTTTTCCCTTGGGCCAATGGCTCTTAGTAGGAAAAGAGGTTCTAGACTCCTGCTTTAAAGCTTTTCCTGCCCATTCCTTCCCCAGTTTTTTCATCCTCCCCCTTCCCCACCTACAGCAGCACACCCAAGGTTCTAATCACCACTGAAGAGATGTGGATGTAGAAATAAAAGAACCTCAAAAGAGAAAGGTGGGAGAAGTTGTTGCTGCTGCTGCTTCATCATCAGTAATTATATTAAAAGTATTTGCGTATTTATGGAAGGGTTTTTTGTTTTTTTAAAAGAAGTCCTCAAACAGCTAAATTCACTACTCTGAGGAAAAAATCACTTTAAGCTAAAGGAATCTTAACTGAGCTGCAGCTGACGTTCATGAGACATCAAGGACTACTTTGATATAAATAGTGTATAGATTACAGCAGTGAGCGTTTTATTAGCAAGTTGCACATGGAATCAGTTAAGCTGGGTTCCCTGTGGCAAGGCTGTAGCTTTTTAAAGTTCCCCCAAATAGCTGTCATATAGATCAGTTGCATTTCTGCATCAAGAAAGCCAAACGAGGAGACCTGAAACACTTTGCTTTTTAATTTTTGAAACTACTGGTTTCGTTATATGATATCCTGCAATCACGACAGCTTCCCTCAATGACAGAGTTCTACAATTTCCTTATTTCTTGGCAGACTTATCCATGCCAGTGGTATTGAACAAAAATCCTCCTCCACATGGAATAATCAAGAGGATACACCAGAAAGAAAGAAAGAAAGAAAGAAAGAAAGAAAGAAAGAAAGAAAGCTCTTTGTGGTCCTGATGAGCACCAGGTTAGACTACAACTCCCATCATCCCTGACCATTGGACATGCTGACTGGGGCAAATGAGGGCTGTGGTTCAAAACAACTGGACGGCATCAGGTTGGCAAAGACTTGACTAAGCTCTTTGACTGATCACCCATCGCCCCATTCCAAACCTACACATATTCAGAAATCAGGGCACATGTTTTGCCTTGGTTACAGTTAATCCTTCAGGTACCCAGCTCCCAAGTAACGTAAGGCTTTAAAAAAGAGCAAACACCAAGACTTTGAATTGCGCTTGCAAATTAACTGGCAGGCACCAAACCTGTTTATTCAACCAGTGAGATATGCACTTGGCCCTGTTAGCAGCCTAGTGGTTGTATTTTGAACCAGCAGGAGTTTCTGAACTGTCTTCAAGGACAGCCCCCTTGTATCATGAACTGCAGGAGTCAAATCTGGAGATAACCGGAGCATGGATAACTGTGGTCAGGCTCTCTCTCTGTACAGCAGGGGATGCAGCTGGCACACAAACCCAGTTGCTGAAAGGTGCTCTGTGATACAGAAACCACCCCAGCAACAAAGCTGGGTCTCTGAGCATCCTAAACTGACTCAGTTCCACAATAAAGGGCAATTGAAGGGGGCACTAAAGCCAGCAACAAAGAAGTTCAAAATAGCATCAAATGAGACACTATTCAGAGACAGAATATATTTTGTAGCAGCAAATGGTATCTAAATACCCATCAAGTAGAAATGGAAGCATTTACAATGAATAGATGCATTCTTTATATATAAAATATATAAAGTACAGTGGTACAAGCCACTGTTAAGTCCCATTGATTTCAGTGGATGAGATTTAAATGCATTTGCAGCAATCCCACTGCAATGTGGGCATTAAAAGTGCTCCAACTTCGTGGGTTTTTTTGTAAGTCTTTTAAGTTTTTAGAGCACTGAGATACTGTTAGTTTTGCCAGCAGGCATGGATTAATTTCAAAGGAACCAAAAATATTAAAGCGAAATAAATCCCAGGACAAATGCCACAATTCTTTTCAACAATCCTAGCCAGAAAAGTCATCAGCAAGCAGAAGGGTTGGTTTCCTCCCCCCCCCCACCCCCGCTTCCCTGATCTGTCCTCTTGAAAGTGGAAAAAGCACTTTTGGACAGGAAGGAGGTTGAGCCAACACACATCTCAGGATCAGCCCCAGAGGGACTAAACATTTTAGAATGACAAACCGAGGGTGAAACTATACACTGCATTTAATGCACAGCAGCGAAGTATGCATCTTATTTTTCTTTAATTAATTAGAGATAACAAATAGTTATCAGGATCACAGCATGCAGGGAGGAGGTTTATTCCCTTCCCTCCCCAGCTACGATTTAGACAAAAATCTCTTTTCCCCATGGCTGCAAAACCAATTAAAACTTCTTTCTTTCCTCTGGGCTGTAATCAATGCTCCTTCTACACACAGCAGGTCCAGTGACATTAATGGGCATCAGTGGGTCTACTCTGTGTAGGACTAGCATTGGATACAACTCTAAGCCTCCTAACTACTGGGGGGGGTGTCGTAGCTAAGGAGGGTAGGGATAAACCTTTCTTCCCTACATGCTGGATCCTGAAAAACAATTCCTGGCTGGCTGTAATTCCTGGCTAACTGCACAGGTGCAATGTGTAGCTTGACCCTAAGTCTACTCTGTGGTTTGAACCAGAGTAGCAGCTACCACTCCAATACACAACTCTGCACCCAAGTAAATGTAAGCGGTTGACACAAGAAGGGCTACAACTCTAAGCTCTTTGTATCCCATCTTTATTGAAACCCAGGAAGTCTCAACCTCATTTGACAATATACCTCGAATAACATGGGCTCACTGAGACCAAGACTCCTGCGAGCTTAGGTCAAGCACTTCTGAATACCCTTGGCAAAATTCAGAAATGTTCTTTATGAATATATCTATATATAAAGTTTATTCAAAGAATGCAAATTCAGACATATAGGGAACGTGAAACTGCATCCCACCCCACACTGACCTACCTTTAAGAGATGGAAACTGCACAATTAGAACAGAATATTAGGAAGCGACTAACATTCATAAGCTTGGCAAAGTTCTTCTCTCTTGCAGGCATACAGTTATAAACACAGCCGTTGTTAGCTGGTTCATCAGCTGTTCAAAACGAGGAGGAAAAGTAGCTGAAACATGCTCTTTTACAGAAAAAGGGCTTTCTCCAGTGTAGCAATATGACCCCTGCGAGGCATTCATTTTATTTTATGTTGCTAAAACATTTTTCACTGTGCCTTTCCATCCATTGCGGGTAGCAATTAATCATAAAAAATATACATCATCAGTTAAAAAGAAAGCAAAGCATCAGATCAGCAAAACTCAACAGACGGAAGCAGCAAAACCAGAAACAGAATCCAATGAAGGGGAAAGTTAATGCCCAGACCTAATGCACACTGAAGCAACTGCATCTCAATCTGCCTTTGCCAATCAGGTGCCCTCCAGATGTTTTGGACTACACTTCCCATCAGCCTCAGCATGTGCAGCTGGCAAAGGCTGGCCTACACCCTGCCTAGGAAGACAAGTGGGGGAGGAAACTGACCAACTATTCCATAGTAAAGCATCTAAAACACAGCACTAGCAGCAAGGTTCCTTGTCACTCAAGCTCACTCACCACAGCTTAACTAGAAGCGGAATATGATGTGGGGTCTCTGGGGGAAATCTGAGTGTGCAAGCATGTCTTCAGGAAAAGGAGGCAATTATTCACATGCCCAGGTCCCAAATACAACCTGGTTAACCATGAAATCTTTGACTCAAAGTCTGTTTTTTTTAAAAAAAAATCAAAAACAAGTGAAGGAGGCAAGAGCTTATAGAGGAGGAAGTCAAAATTCTCATCACTGGACAGGTGAAGAAGGGAAATATTTTTTAAAAAAGGAAAGTGAAGTAAAATAGATGACTGGGACGATGAACTGAAGCTGCTTGATTCCAGAAGACTAATCTGCTCATTTCAAACACAGCTGCAAGACAGATAATATGATTTCACTACAACAGAACACACACCACAGCCAGAATACTCTAGAAAACATTTTTGCAAGGCTCATGTGAATCAATGGCTTTCCACCTGACCAGCTCAGGAAAGGCAATACCCTTGTTCCTAACCTGGCGATAATAAGATCATGTGCCACAGCACATTACTGAAAGAATTAGCAAATGGATAGGATCAAACCATGTACATGGATATTTTAGGAGCACACATTAGGAGTTGTTTTGATAATAGCGGACAAGGTTTGTGACAGGCAAGGAGGTCGCTCTTCGTTAGAGGTCAGGCTCCGTGGTGTGTGGGCTGACATAATTAACATTGCAGAGAGAGAAAGAGCTGACTCAGCCTTATTTTTCAGCTTAGTGCATTTCATTTTGGATACGCCGAGGTCTCAGCTGCATCTGGAAAACTTTTGAGCTAATTGAAAAAACATGCAGCAGTCACAGGAACCGGCAAAGCATGCTTGGGATTGCTGAAAGAATCTCTCTCCTCCCAAGCAGTATGGAAATGGAAAGAAAGGGGGGAAAGGAGGGTATTATATGATTAAGAGGCCAGTTTTTAAAATAATGCTTGAGTAAACTCACATGGTCTAATTCAGCTTTCCTCGAGCAAGTGCCTTCCAGATGTTTTGGACTACAACTCCCATCCGATGGGGGTTGCAGTCCAAAAACATCTGGAAAGAACCTGCTTGAGGAAGGCTGGTATAATAACTAGACCCCAATGGAGCTTCAGGCTGGAGAATGATAATAGTTTTTTTGAGAGAGCATTGCAAGGAAATTTTGAAGAGTGGTTGCTACTTCTGGTGTGCATGCGCTTGTCGTTGGTAAACAGTCTCTGCATTATAAAAAAATAAAAATAGAAATCACAAGCCCCTCCAGACTAGAGGAAACAGTGAGACAAAGGATTTTGGTTTAACTTAGGACACAAGTTGTGGGGCAGACAGGGGGCGACAAGCTCTGCTCCCAGCTGTGGTTCTCACCACCTTCCTGGAGTTGGAAGCCAGGTTGTGTGAAGCAAAGAACAATTTCTACTCGTTTAGGCTTCCAGTGCATTTTAGAACCCTGATTTTCCAGGACTCTAATATGCATGGGAAGCCTTCAAGAGCACAAGAGGCTCCACCATTCACACAGTCACTGTCCAACTCATGAAGGGCAATGGGGACAAAGACATGGAGAAGCAGAGCTGGCACACTCATCCCCAAACCCCACCATCCCCATCCGCCCACACCTGAAGTTAATCTGGACACCTGAAGGGGGCGTTTGCTTTTCTCAAGCTTAATACCGATTTTGTGCTGTACACACAGTACCTATACAGAGAATTATGCAGATTATGACTGTGCAGGGAATGGGTGGAAGAACACCGTAAACATCCCTATTAATCTAGATATGTGCATGACCAAATACCATCTGGCCCATGTTCCACCCAGGATTCATAGATAAATGTGGTGCAAAAAAAGGCACCATCTTCTTGGGCAAACTAAAGAGGAAGGACAGTAGCTCAGGAGTAGAGCACCTGCTTGGCATGCAGAAGGCCCTGCTCAATCCCCAGCATCTCCAAGCAGGACTGGGAGGAACTCTGGCACGAAACCCTGGAACAGCTGCTGCAAGTCAGTGTGAGCAACACCAAGCTATACGGGCCAATGGTAGGACTCATATAAGACAGCTTCCCTTGTAACACAGCCTCTGAACAAAAGAGGCTTTCCCCCACTGGCCATTCCACATTTATGCTTCAAAAGGCTTTAAAAACCACAAAAACTACAACCTGGATTTCTCAAAAGACCTCAGGACATTCTGCAGCAAGAGCAGCAGGCAATTTACTCCAAAGCATACTAGTGAATGGCTTTGTTTTATATGCTGGCTTTTATCTATAGCTCAGTTGGTAGAGCATGAGATTCTCCATCTCAGGGTTCTGGGTTCAAGCCCCATGTTGGGCAAAGGATTTCTGCATTGCAGGGCATTGGACGAAATGTCCTTCGTTGCCCCTTCCAAGTCCACAATTCAATGATTCTATACACTAGAGATTGGGATTCTCCCTTCCAGCCAGCTCATCTGACTGTGCACACAGTCCAGCTTCTTCAATACTTATGACTCAAGGCTATGAATGGCACTCCTCGTCCAGGCAGCCATCCATGGTTAGAATGTCAGACTAGGACTAGGGAGACCAGGGTTCCAATTCCCACTCGGCTATGAAGCTGAGTGACGTTGGGCCAACCACTGCTTCTCAGCCTAACCTACTTCACAGGGTTGTTGTGGGGATTAAACAAGGAGGGGGAGAACCATGTTCACCACCTTCAGCTCTTTGCAGAAAAAGGTGGGGTGTAAATGCAAAAAATAAAGCAGCCCACTTGTCCATATTTGGCTGCAATCCTATCGAAAGGCATAGCTGGGCATAAACCCATGCACAGTGAATGTAGCTTACTTTTGAATAGGCAAGGATAGGATCGCAATGTTTAACTAATTTAAACATATGCACATGTACAAGTTGCATGTGCCCTGGCACAGAGACTAATAGGCTAAGTGAGAAAACAGGAGGCAGAAAACCCCCAACCTAAACCTATCCAGATAGTTTCACCCCAGCCAAGGGGCAACTCTCCTTGGAGAGCCAGTGTGGTGCAGTGGTTAAGAGTGGTGGACTCGTAATCTGGTGAACCGGGTTCGCTTCCCCGCTCCTCCACATGCAGCTGCTGGGTGACCTTGGGTCAGTCACACTTCTTTGAAGTCTCTCAGCCCCACTCACCACACAGAGTGTTTGTTGTAGGGGAGGAAGGGAAAGGAGAATGTTCGCCGCTTTGAGACTCCTTAGCGTAGTGATAAAGCAGGATATCAAATCCAAACTCCTCCTCCTCCTTCTGAGCCACTTGGCAAAACCAAGTCATGGAGCTGTTTGGGTTGAGTTTCCTTCTCAAGAGCAGCACACAGAACCCTCGTTTCTTCTCTCACACAACCTATAACTCTGCAAAGGCTTCAGACAGCTTCCATCTGAGAGGTTTTGACTGGGAATATCAGCAAATGGCAGGCCTCTGTACAGTATCAGTGTTGTCACTTTTCTTTACGCTTTGGCACGAATACAGATCAAACCAGAGAAGACTACCAGTTTTCAGTTGTCCAGAGCAGCTGTCCAAGAGGCAAATCCCGGTGCCTCTCTGTGCATGCAATATTCTTCCCTTGCAGTTTTGTTTAAGGTTGGGGGGGGGGGAACCCTCATGTGGGTGAGGCTGGCTGGAGGAGAACAAGCATGAGAGGCTATAAAGAGCAGATGGCAGACACCCCACTGTGCTAACTCTAGCAATATTATAGAAGCAGCTTTGCCGTAATAGAAAATTGAAAGAAACTGCTTGGCCTAAAGTTAGACTCAGCAGCCGTGTTCAGATTCACAAAAGATGAGGCACGACTGCTTACTTTCTCACCCATCTTGTGCGGGCCGACTCACATCACTGCTTCTGTCAAATCCAAATCAGCTCCCGCTAAAGGGGAAGGCTCATGCCGCTATATTTCTTTGCCCAGCAACACTGCATTCAAGCTACATGGCCCAATTACAAGACGCACTGTCAGAACTATCAACTCGTGGCTGTGTGCTAAAAGCCCTTGGATGCAGAATTACAGTCACTGGGGAATCTGTGTCCCTTCAGACAATATTCGATTCCAACATCCATCAAGAACAGACGGCCAACATTCAGGGGTGACGGGGATGGTAGGGCCGCAGGCTCCTCATAACTGCTTTTAGCAACTGTTGTAATCATAGGCACAAGAAGGTTTCATATGGTAATTGTTACATGGTTCAAACCAATCGCTAGATAAATCCATTTTTATGGGGATTTGCTCCAAATGGCATACTTCTTTGCCATAACAATGGGTTCAGCATTACAAGAGACATCCATAGGTTCAGACCAGCCAGCTGCTATTGGGGGGACGGGAATGATCCTCAATATTAAGACTGATTTCCTCCATCCCACACTGCCTTTTTATTTAGGCATATTGAATGGTTCTGATAATTAAACTGATTACATATAAATTACCAAGATATCAATAGGGGTGGCTCTGGAGATAATACAAGCCGTAACACAGCAAACAGGCTCTCACAAAGAACATCAATTGAACTGCTTCGGATACCGTATTTTTCACCTTATAGGACGCACTTTTTCCCCTCCAAAAATGAAGGGGAAATGTGTGTGCGTCCTATGGGGCGAATACAGGCTTTCACTGAAGCCTGGAGAGCGAGAGGAGTCGGTGCGCACCGACCTCTCTCGCTCTCCAGGCTTCAGGAAGCTCTGTGCAACCCTTGGGAGACCGGCAGGACTTCGCGCCAGGCTCCCGAGGGTTGCGCAGAGCTGCCTGCGCTCCCGGGCTTCCCACAGCCTGGGCTTCGCACAGTTCTCCGCAAGCCTGGGGAGACCGCCACGGATCCCTAGGCTTGCGGATAGCAGGCTGTTCTGGGGGCTGGGGTCGGGGGAAGCTTGGGCTTCCCCCGTGCCAGCCCCATGCCTGGGGGGGGAATAAAAAAAATTCTTTATTTCCCCCCCAAAAAAACTAGGTGTGTCCTATGGGGCAGTGCATCCTATGGGATGAAAAATACGGTACTTCCCAGGATGAAAATTAAGCATTTAATGTCACTCTATATAGTAAACTGATCAGGACAAAAAGCAAATGGAGGCACTGCCGTTGTGTCTCAAAAGTATGTCTGCAAGCTAAACTGGTAGATTTGTTTATCTCAAGCTTTAGTTGATCTTTGGGTGATGGCAAACTTTAATCAATGAGAAGAAGAGTTAACGGCATACTTGTGCATGACCTGAAGCTACTTTGGTACCGGTACGTTGCTTTATTATTATGAAATTGCAGCTTAACAACAAATCATTGTTCCTTTTTTCTATTGATTTATTGCATCTATATATCCCATCCTCAAGTTGCTCAGACTAGTTTATGTGGTTCTTCCCCTCCCAATTCATCTTCACAACAAGCCAGTGATGTGAGTTAGGCTAAGATGTGTTGACTGGATTCCTTTGGGAGGAAGAGTGGGATATAAATGATCTATCTATCTCTAACAGAGTATTTAACCTTGTATAGTAAAGTCCACATCTTTTTATTTCTGACATAATTTAAGAACAGGTCAGGGAAAATCTGGATACAGTGGTACCTCGGGTTAAGTACTTAATTCGTTCCGGAGGTCTGTTCTTAACCTGAAACTGTTCTTAACCTGAAGCACCACTTTACCTAATGGGGCCTCCTGCTGCTGCCGCGCCGCCGGAGCACGATTTCTGTTCTCATCCTGAAGCAAAGTTCTTAACCTGAAGCACTATTTCTGGGTTAGCGGAGTGTGTAACCTGAAGCGTATGTAACCCAAGGTACCACTGTATTAACATACCTTAACTTTATTAGTTTTACTTTTTTTAACATGCTCTAGTGATGTGTAGATGTCTGGCTACTCAATTCAGACCTCATACCAAACCTGAGATTGCACTAGCCATTGTTCAGGATGCAAACGGCAGTCCCAGTTTCCAAGAATACAAGAGGGAAATCATGGGTTAGCACTGCTTATCTGGTTTAGTTTCCCCTCCTCTCAGCACTCTGCTTCATAAGTCCAAAAAACCCCACTCCTATACTCATGGTGCTGCAGCCTCCAGAGAAAGAATGATCGCTGTACTTCATCAGTTCAAACATTATGCCAAGCCACAGGCAGAACAAATAATAGTTTCCAATTCGGATTTGCTGGCTGAGCTCACACTGTGGTTTATCAATTCAAACAAAACGCTACTAGAGTATAGCTCAACCTCCTCAGCCATGGCTGGATGCAATGCCTGAACTGAGCTGATGCGTGACCAAGGGTTGTCAAGGCTTCAGCCTAGATCTTCCTCTTTTATATTTAGGAGTGTTGGCAAACATTACTGAATACTCATGAAGCACCTGGAAACAGCCGATAGCTGAAGAGTACCGGACTTTAGAACCATTTTGAATCTATTTCCTGCTTTGTGTGTGTGTGTGTGTGTGTGTGTGTGCCCCCGATGGCACCTGTCTGTAGCATCCAACCCTGTGGTGAAGCAAATGTTATTACACACACAACTGAATGGAAAT
This sequence comes from Podarcis raffonei, assembly GCF_027172205.1. Taxonomy (NCBI): domain Eukaryota; kingdom Metazoa; phylum Chordata; class Lepidosauria; order Squamata; family Lacertidae; genus Podarcis; species Podarcis raffonei. The sequence goes on from NC_070607.1 coordinate 70,375,551, forward strand.
GATGAGTAAAGCACACATCATTGTACAGCTGCGTGCTGTGGTCAGATGCTGCAGGAATCAATATGCCCATGGTGACAAATTCGTGGAAGCTAAGACTACTGGTGGCTACTAGTCACAATACATAGTACTGCCAGGATCAGAGGCGGTGTGACTCATAATAGCCGTTGCATTAACAGGAAAGTGCCCATTTCCTGTTGGTGGGCTTCCCAGAAGCATCTGCTTGGTTCCTCTAGGAACAGAATCCCAGATCAGATGGTCCTTCCATCTCTTCTTAATGGTCTTCTGATAAACTACTCCAGGCTGTTGTTAACCAGCCCAAAGGCAGCTCAGTCTTTAGCTAGGTGAGAAGCTTGATGCCATTTACTGCCATCCTGGATTGTCCAATCTGCAACCCCCACAGCTGTTTATTTCTTTTCCCCGTCCAAGCTCTCTAACTTACTTTCCCTTGCCTTCCTTTTGTTAACAATCTCTTCTCTGGTGGGATCTTTCAAGGACTATACACAGGTCAGTCATGCAAAAACTGCACAGCTGGAAGTGTTTGAGACGGAGAAGGCTGTTGCTGAGCTTGTCTTCAGCCAGAGAGGCGTGCCAAGTACACACACACACACACACACACACACACACACACACACACACACAGAGCTTTATGCAACACCCAAGAATGTAACAGCCTGTGATAGCAGGAGATCAGATGGGCTTTTCACATTTTTAAGTTGATACAACAGTTTCATAACTGAGTGTTTCCAAAAGACAACTAAAGGCAAAATGGAAGAGTTTCCTCCCTAACCCCACAGCCTATTGAATGTGCTATCACTTTACAGCATTCATTTTACTGTGCTGGGCTTGAGCTATCATAATCTATCGCTTATAATTTGTGGCACAGCTTCTAGACACCACCAACTAAGGGAATAGGTGAACTGCAAAGACCACAATTACATTCAGCTTAGGCTCTCCTTCCTTATGCCATAATTAGGGATGCAACACTTAGGGATGAGGGCATGTTTCCAATTATATCTCCTATGGGATAACGGAGGGACGCGGGTGGTGCTGTGGGTTAAACCACAGAGCCTAGGACTTGCCGATCAGAAGGTCGGCGGTTTGAATCCCCGAGACGGGGTGAGCGCCCGTTGCTCGGTCCCAGCTCCTGCCCACCTAGCAGTTCAAAAGCTTGTTAAAGTGCAAGTAGATTAATAGGTACCGCTCCGGCATGAAGGTAAACGGCATTTCCGTGTGCTGCTCTGGTTTGCCAGGGGTGGGCTAGTCATGCTGGCCACATGACCCGGAAGCTGTACGCCGGCTCCCTCGGCCAATAAAGCGAGATGAGCACCGCAACCCCAGAGTTGGCCACGACTGGAGCTAATGGTCAGGGGCCCCTTTACCTTTACCTTTATGGGATAACTGTGCAATGTACACACACACACACACACACACACACAGGCCCTGAGTAAAGGGCATACTGATAGCAAGAAATTTGCTGCAGTGGTTGGCTGGGTTGGCAAGAAGATTGCGGTGTTAAGACTGCAAATACCCTTTCAGCTGAGCCAGGATTCTTCCTGCCCCCATACCTGAAATCGTATGTGTAGGGCAGGTATCCTGGCGGACCAAATGGGGAGGTCTGGCATGCCAGAGGTTCCTCACTCCCAGTGCTGACAATACTGAGCTAGATTTGCTGTGGTCTTACTCAGTATAAAGCAGCTTTCTGGGTTCACGACGTTTTTAGCCTTTTAGGACAAGCCCTCCTACAAGCCCTCCAGGATGCTGGACAGCTCAGTCAGTAGAGCATGAGACACCTAATCTCAGGTTTGTGGGTTCGAGCCCCACATTGGGCAAAAGATTTCTGCCTTGCAAGGTGGTCAGACTGGATGACCCTTGTGGTCCCTTCCAACTCTACAATTCTATTTAAGTGGCCAAATCTCTTCTACTTTACTTTTGGATCAGAAACTTGGGGCTTTTTCTTTTAAGTTCGTTTTTCTTTTTGCCTAGGAAATAAAAGAGAAACAAAGAAAGTGTTGTACCCAGCTAGCAGCTTGACGAAGCAATGCTTGCAAGGTCCGAAAGAAAGGGGTTTTGTGTTTCCCTTTAGGTTATAAAACTCAATGAGATCGGCAGGGCAGAGCAGCACATTCCACAAAGCTATGTGTGGTTCTGTGGGCTTTGGGGAAAGAAGAAGCAAAAACAAGGGAGGAGGGGAAACGCAGCTAATCAGCTGAAACGGCTGAGCACAGCTAAAATCTGCTTGGACTCAGCAGAGACTGGAAAGTGGGGAGGGGAATAACTTACAAACTGGAGAATGGGAGAAATAGACAGGAGAGTCTAGCAAAGACCCAGAATGTATACAGATCTCTTTAGGAAGGATGATGAGCAGCCAAGGTAACTGGTAGGGATGCACAAACAGCTCCATGTCCAGCTTAAAAATGGTCAAGGTTTTTGAGCCAGCATTGCTTGCAAACACTTCTGCAAATATGTGAAATGGATGCCCGAGGGGATTAAAAACCACAAGTGTCCCTCACAAATTAAGGCCTGGTTCTGGGAAAACAGCTGTTGCTGCAGGGAACCACCATGTGAGGTGGACCTTAGGGCATGATGATCCCTTGGGGTGCACAGGATTTCACCCACCCACTAGCAGTACCCCTTGCCCCAACACAAACTGATGGAGATATCAGGGGCAGTCAACGTGGTGCCCTCCAGATGTTCATCAGGCTCCCAAAACTCCCATCAGCCCTAGCCAACATGGCCAATGGTCAGGAATGATGGGAGCAGCATTCCATCGAAATCTGGTTTCCCATCGTCAGCTTAATTTATATGCAGATTTAACTGGGCAACTGATTAATTACGCAACAGCCTGTCTGTTTTGCAGAAGTGTGACTGAAAAGGAGGCTGGGGGGGGCAGTCAGAAATGGATTCCACTTTAAAAAGATATTTGAGCCAGAAGATTTCTGAGACTTACTTGAGGTATTTCACCCTGGAGAACACTCACAAAGTTACCAGTAAAATAAATGCAATGTGGCAAACAATTGCATGTAGGTGTGGTCTTATTAACTAACATGATGTGCAAATAATGTTAACTACATGCAACAAGATTATGCCAACTAACTGATATCTTCCCAGTAGTTCAAGATAATTTTTTGAAGCAGGGCTAAGTGACCACTACCAGTATGGTGCTGTTAAATGAAACCTATCACACCTTCCCAGCTGCCTCCCAGACTTAAGTTTCCTTTCAGCAAAAGAGCCCTGGAGACATAAAACAAATTTTTTTTTTTTACTATTTGCTATTATATAACATTTTTAGAAGTTTATTTGCTCAACCACAGGCCATAACAAACCTGACATAAATCTACCATATTTTTTGCACCATAACACTCACTTTTTTCCTCCTAAAAAGTAAGGGGAAATGTCTGTGCGTGTTATGGAGGGAATGCCTACGGGTGGCATGCCTGCGGATTTTCCTCCTCTAAAAACTACGTGCGTGTTATGGTCGGGTGCGTGGTATAGAGCAAAAAATATGGTACATTAAATGAAACAAATAAGAAAACGTTTGGGAGAGCCACAACCACGCAACACAATATACGATAAAGAATGTGTTGTGATTTCCTCAAAGCCCCCTTTCGGAGCAACCTCTTGCTTGTTAAGTGGAAACAGAAAGATCAATTTCCTGCAAATTGCCCCTTCTAGTCCTCGCGCTCTCAGTTTCAAGACAGCAAAATAAACAAAACACAGCAAGTTCTTAGTTCTCCACCCACCTCCTGGAACATTATGAGATCTTCACACTCACACCCCAGGGAGCACCAAAAATGTGTAACTCAGAAATAGCCAACGTGGTGCCTTCCAGTTGTTGGAATCTGACTTCCATAACTTATGACCACTGGCCATGCTAGCTGGACATGATAGGAGCTGAACAACAGCTAAGGAGCATCATGTCGCCCTGCCAGAACAAATTCCACCAAGTCCTGCACCCTGTTCTCTCAAGTCCCTGGACATTCATCAGTTGCCTATTCATCATAATCAAAGTGGACAGTGCCATGGAAGAAGGGGATCTATGCCTGGTGGTTTGTGATAGGAGAAGGACCTGTTTTAGATACTTGTCAAGATATTCACAGGCACAGACAGGCTGCTTTGTCGAATGCCTCCAAGTACTGTTAGGTATACATGACATCTCAAATTAAAAGGTTCTATTGATGGAAATGGGATTAGCTGCATGTGTCTTATTTTTGTCCTGTTCACCCTTCCTTCAAGAAGTTCAGGATGTGGCACGCTGTGTTCCCTGTTCTCACACACCGTTTTATCCCTCCTGGTGAGCTTGAAATGTAAGGACAAGGCCAAGGGAGAAACCTTGGGCGAGGGAGACACACAAGGAGCTACAAGGCCAAACAAGGACTGGAGCCCCAGGGGTGATGCCAGCAAAACTCTACCCAGAATAGACCCAGTGAATTTAGTGGACCTTAATTAGTCAGGCCCATTAATTTCAGTGGGTGTCCTCTGAGTAGGACTAACATTGGAAACAGCCCAATGGGTTGGATTCAAGGACTTCCACTAGCACAATGGGGTTTTCTCCCCCTCTCACCCCCTGCATGCACCCCAAATTGGCTCTGGAAAGGATCAGAGGACACCCCCACACCCAGAACAGCATGCAGGGAGAGGAGAGGGGGAGCATTCCATCTGGCAAGCTGAAATTCTTCCCAGTCTCTCTCTTCTTACATTAAACTTCCTTTTTTCTTGGGCACCAAAGAATCACATCCCAGCTTAGCAGGAAATCCATTGAATGACCACTCCCCCCCCTTTTTTTAATATTTAGAGGTATAAGCAAACAAGCACCACACGGCATTACAAAGAAAACCAATAATTGCTAAGCAATTCTGGTCACCATAGCAACAATAAACTAGTCACCTAAATGTAAGGAATACTAATAAAAGGAATAGAGGGTTCTGAATTGAGAATTTTTAAATTATACCGTTCAGCATTAGATCAAAACCAAAAAAAATGTCTAAATATTGAGAGCTGTTATGGCAAGCAACACGATTCTTTAAGTTAGTAAAAGGCTTTCCCTTCTCTCTACAAACCTTAGGGTGGAAATGAACTAATTGCAACTCAAGAGTTGACCTACTGAAACAAACAAACCTAAGTTTGCCATGTCCATTGACCTCAGTGGGTCTCCCCTTGAGTAGGATGAGTACCAAAGACCACCCTAAAGTTATACACGATGGAAAGTTGGCTTTTCAAAAACATGATTTGAAGCTGGCCACAATTTCTAAACCTCAGGTCCACAACTGCAGGGGCAGCAACGATGAGTGAGCCAGCTATTCTATATCATCCTTCGCCAATCTAGTGTCCATTAATTGTTTGGTCTACAACTGACATCAGACCCATCCAGTAGAGATAAGACCATAAGAAGAGCCCCACAGGATCAAGCCAATGGACCATCTAGTCCAGCATCTTCTTCTCACAGTGGCCAACCAGATGCCTATGGGAAGCCTGCAAGCGGGACTTGAGGGAAACGACACTCTCCTCTCCTGTGATTTCCAACTACTGGTATCCAGAAGCATATTGCCTCTGGCACTGGTGGCAGAACATCACCATGAGAGTTAGTAGCCACAGGTAGCCTTATCCTTCATGAAAAACCAGTGTGGTGCAGTGGCTAGTCTGTCAGACTGGGACCTGGGAGACCAGAGTTCAAACCCACATTGGGCCATGAAGCTCACAGGGTGATTTGGGGCCTGTCACTGCCTCTTAGCCTAACCTCCATTGCAGGGTTGATGAGGGGATTAAATGAGGAGGGGGGAAACCATGTATTCCGCCTTGACCTCCTTGGAGGAAAGATGGTCGTTCTTAAGAATGCTTGTGCTTCCCTTGTTTGATTGCATTCAGGCTTGTCATAGACTTTTTCCAGATACAGTGGTACCTCGGGTTACAGACGCTTCAGGTTACAGACTCCACTAACCCAGAAATAGTACCTCAGGTTAAGAACTTTGCTTCAGGATGAGAACAGAAATTTTGTGGCGGTGGCACGGCAGCAGCAAGAGGCCCCATTAGCTAAAGTGGTACCTCAGGTTAAGAACAGTTTCAGGTTAAGCACGGACCTCCGGAACGAATTAAGTTCTTAACCCGAGGTACCACTGTATCTGACAACTAAACAAAGGTTTGCATATTATGCTAAGCCAAACTATGGTTTAGTGCAAGCATACAAGTGCGGGGGTTAAATAGGGAGGAGATTGTGGCCGCCCCTTGATTGTTGTTCTGTTGCTGCATCAAACTGAACTAAGCCATGGTTTGGCTTATCGTATTGTCTGACCGTGGGCTTGTGGTTTACCTCTCTCTATACTAACCACAAGTAACAAGTCAAAGAATGAACCTTAGTTACAGCTTGTGGCCAGCGTGGAGAGAGCTAAACCACAAGCCCAGGTTGAGACAACATGCCATGCCAAACTACAGCTTAGCTCAGCTTGGCGCAACAATGAAACAACCAAGGAATGTTTGTGCTAAGTCATGGTTTGGCTCAGTGTGACAGGTGAACCAGGCCAAAATTTATTTCAAGTGATAAATAAAAGGAAGGGCATGTGCAATGCACAAGGAGGGGAGAGGGAAAAGGCAGCAGACCCATATATTTGAGCCAGTGAGTTCATTTTTCAGATATTTGCAACTGTTTGTGGCAATTCACATCTCCGCTGAACACGATCTATAACCTGTTTGGGTTTCCTCAGGTAACAAGAGGACTTTGCAGAAATGAAGCCAATACCAGACTTATCCTCCTGGTCGATAGGAAAGACAGACTAATACATCTGGAAAAAACACAGACTCAGAAGGGTCTCTCCTTCACCTCTTTACTGTTACAGATTACAGATTCTCCAGTCAATAAAACTCCAGATGTCCAGAACAGAGACGCTACAATATATTCTTTCATTACCGGACAATCAAACCCCATCAAGTTACTAACTAGAAGATTAATCTTCTGACTACTTCAGAGCTCAGGACAGCAGCCAAGACCCTGATTTTCAATATGTTTCTACATAAAGGTTCTACTTGGGATCTTGTCCTGCCTTCAAAAAGATAGAAGCGCCTTACTGTAGCCATTCACTCCTCTTAGGACAACCAGCTATGCTAATCTACAATGATTTGTACTGTTACAGAGCTAGAGAGCGGCATCAGGATTCAAACCCTCACTAAAATGAGACAAGAAATACATATCTGCTGTCGTCAGGTGACTCCAGAGCTAAACCTGGATTTCGGCAGTTAACAAAGGCTGCACCTCAAGTTGGCTTAAGAGACATAGCCTAGAGTTGCACTTTTTCCTCACAAAGATGTTGAGTCGGCAGATTTTTGTTGTAGGGCTTGAAGGGCGGGGAGAGAATCACAGAGCAAGCACCTGCAATTAATCTGTTAAGGGAGATAAAAGCACGAATTTCTAGTGTGAGCAGATAGGCTGGCACATTTGTGTGTTTTTATCTGGGATCAGTATGCCAATCTGCAGGCAGATTAGGTCTGTTCCTAAGGCTCCTGGCAAGCTGCCAGTGAAGACTATTCTCCTGGGTGCCTCCCTGTTCCAACACAGCTGGTATCTCTGCAAAGCATATTGGCATAGCCAGGAAAGGAGCCACAGAATAGGACAGGAGTGGGAAACTTCAGGACTGGGAACCAGGTGCATTTCTGCAGGAGACTCCATCCAGCCCTTGGGATTCTGCCCCTCTCAACAGCCGTGTTCAAGTGCTTCTACCTGGAATAGTGGTAACTTGATTCTCAAATGCCCTAGTTCCCAAACACCAAAAACCCAGAAGTGTTCTGGTTTTCGAACATTTTTCAGAAGCTGAACATCTGATGTGGTTATCGGCTTTTGTTTCCTGGGCGCCTGCACCAATCAGAAGCCACACCTTGGTTTTTGAACATTTCAGAAGTCAAACAGACTTACGGAATGGGTTACGTTCGAGAACCAAGGAACCACTGTATCTGAAGCTTTTGTTTTTGCTATTTATTTTGCGTTTTTGTTTTTGAGGCTTTTTCGGTTAATTTGTTTTTGAGACTGTGTGGAACCCAGTTCAGCTATTGACTGACTGATTGATTCTGTGACTGCGGAAATGTATAAAAGCCCCCCATCCAAACAATGACTACTATCAGTGCTGGTAAGAAGGAAAAAAAATATTTTTTATCATCTACAATACTGTCTTATTTATTTGACAGTACAGTACATCGATTATTGCTTTCATTTTATGGATCCATGGTCTCATTAGATAGTAAAATCCATGTTAAATTGCTTTTTTAGGGGTTGTTTTTAAAACTCTGGAACGGATTAATCCATTTTGCATTACTTTCTATGGGAAAGCGCACCTTGGTTTTGGAAGAGACTTCTGGAACGGGTTAAGTTTAAGAACCAAGATGGAGAGATGTGTGGCAGTGTGCAAAGAAAGCTCAGACTTTTCCTTAGCTGAAATACAGACACCTGTTCAAAGGTCCGAAAGTCACATCCATTGCTCTGCATCCTTTCTGCCTCTGGCATGTGGCCCCCAGACACTTGTCGACAAGCGAATGTGGCCCTTGGGCTGAAAGAGATTCCCCATTCCTGGTACAGAACAGAAATGTGCTAGCGTGATTGCAAGTAGTATAGAGCACTTGTTTTGCCCCAGCATTCTGTTAATTTAAACTATCTTAAAATATTAGTCACCACCACAGATCCTCTGGGTTGGTCCTTGCTTCAGGGAACCTGGGGAACATCACCAGGAAGATTACTCACCTGTGCACTGCACAGGAACAGAGTGAACCAAGGATCCTGTTGGTAAAAGTTCAGAAGTGAAAAGGGCAGGGATCCTCAACATCTCAGCCCATCCGCAATGCAGCCTGCTTACCTTCCAAGACCACTTCCTTGCCAGTCTTCTTCAGTGCTTGCACTGCCTCATCATGTGTCGCATCAGAGAGGTCACCACCGTTGACAGAAAGGATGGCATCTCCTACAAACAGGGCCTCCGTCTGATCTGCAGCCAGCCCCTTAAAAATCTTGGAAATCAGAATGGGCATTTTGTTTTCCCGGCCACCTTGAAGTAAAAGCAGAAAAAGGAAAACAAGTCAGGTGTTGCATTTCAAAGAATATGAAGATGAGGAGTGGAGACCCTATGCATTCCCCGTCATCCCTAACCACTGGCCATTCTAGCTGGGGCTGATGGGAGCCCAGCAACATCCAGGATGCCACAGCTTCCCAGTCCTGCTGTAGAAAAGAGCAACACATGGCTTAACAAAATATTCAGTGTGCAAGGGTTCTAAACCCCCAACTGGTGCACTAGTAAAAGGAAAGAAGATAGAAGTTACCTGTGCAGTTTTTTGCTTTGTTTTAAGAGATGCCATGTTGCACAGAATTTTATAAGATTATCACTCTAGACTGTGCCCCATGGACCAATTCTACAATTATATTAGTATGTTTATAGATCAATGGATCAGCAACAGCTGCATACAGATGCCCTGTAGTTTGCAGCAATCAAATGTACCAAGCTGTGGGCAACATATAAATAAATTATGCATTTATTCCAAAGATTTATATGCAAAAATATCCCCTCTCCTAAGACATTTGGGGCCAATAAATCAACCCTAGCAGCCACTGGCTTCAGTGGAAAAAATGCTGATTTTTATTTGCAATAAAAAAACAACACATTTTAAAAGTTTCAAATTATTTGAAGAGTGTCCTGTGGACATGAAGCTCAAGAATAATGCACTTGAATATTCAAGCTCAGAGTCACTACCCCGTACCAGCTAAACAGAATGGTATCTCTTTAAGAGCAGCGTGGAAAACCTGTGGCTCTTTAGCTGTTGCTGGACTCCAACTTCCAGCATCTTTGACTATGCTGCATCCAATAATATCTGAAGGAACTCAAGCTTTGAGTCAATGGTCAAACTCCAATAGTCGAGGGTATTACATGTTTCGAATGTACCCTCATTTTGAAAAGCAAAAAAACTCCCCTCAGACAGAAAGATAGCATGCTAATTTTACATGCATAATGTAATTTAACAATGGGGTCCACAAGTTAATTTAAAGGCTATAAATGCATGTCTAAATTTTACACGAATACTGTATTTTAGCTTTTTATTGAAAGGATCAACATAATAAGTGAGGACACCTGTGCATTAAGCAACTACACTGCCAAGAAATCCAGATTAGTAGATCTCATGCAGTCATGAAGTTCAACCTGCATGATCTTCAAGTCATTTAATGCTGCTAAATGGATTTCAGAGCAGCAGCTACATTCATTGGTTGCAACAAAAACAAAATGCATTGTTGCACCTTAAAGACAAACAGATATACTGCAGAATATAAATCTTCGAGATTGGAGCCTACTTCATCAGATGCATAAGCCTGAATAATGTCGGCTCCTCCACCTTACACTGCTACTTAAAGGCCAAATAAAAATGTTACTAATGGATGTAGTCATAAATCTCCTTCTTATACAATTGCCATTGAAGGAAAAAACCGGAGGCCTGCTTTCTCCACAAGAGGTGCTGTCTCCCCCAATTCTGAAGGTCAAACAAAGGGTCCTGAATCTTCAAGTTTATGCCCCCATGGATCTCCCATTACTCACGGAATCGTCTATCATGCTTTGTTACATCTTTGGCACTTTTGACAAGTGAGACTTGAATTTTTGACATTTATAATTCCAGTGACTGGAATGCATATTTGATTTGTAAAAGTGTCGCTGTCCTGCTTTCTAGACCTACAAGAAATGAACTCCCTAGACTAAAAAGTATGTGAGAACATGGCCTACTTTTCTGATGCAAAAGTATGCATCAGAAACTGCAGGCATGCATTCTACCAGTAAATACACAACTAAGAAATAAAGAATGTACATGGCAAATGTCTCAGTTTCTAGATCTCTCTGGAGTTTCAATTTTCAAGCCATCATTTATCATACAAGAGGTTTTCCAGGATCTAGCCTTAGCTGTTTGACGGTGCAATCCTGTACACATCTACTTAAGAGTTAAGCCCCACTGAGATACAATGGGACATAGTCCAAAGTAATGGTGTTCACATTTGCAGCCCAAATCCTTATTAGAGGCTAGGGTTGACAAGGCAGCTGTATGTGATGGAGGGCAAAGCTTTGCATCAACTCGCATGGCACAGGTAGTCACAATGGGAGGACTTCAGTTATGCCAAAAATGCCACCAGAACTAACTTCAGGCCTCCCAGAATTTCCACTTGCGTGGCATTTCTAGGGTTGCAGAGAACACTACCCAGTTCTTAAGGTGGGGTAGGGGACCCTGTGGCTCTTCAGATGCTATTAGATTCCTAACTAATAGCCTAGTAAGGGTAAGGGAATATTGCATATACAAAGCTGGGCTCGTGTAGTTGCGAGTAAGTATTGGACAGTTTGCTTGGTATTATTAGACAACTGACATCTTCCATTTGATGGGACTGTTCATAATGTGTCTATAAAGCACATACATGGGTGTTGAAAGTTTCTGAAGCCGAAGTGCACAGAGATGCTCTACAGCTGAGCACTGAGGAGTCCCATTACTAGAAAGTTGGGATTTTATACAGCCACAAAGTTAATCTACACAGTTTTCAGGTCATTCAGGCTGCAATCCTATACCTGGGAGTAAGTCCCAGTGAGCATAACAGAACTTACTTCTTGATAAACATGTATAAGACTGCATTGCCAGGGTCACTTCACACCCAAAGTTTTTTTTACCCTACATGTAAATCATCTCTGCATCACCTTCCTATGAAGTGGCTCTTCAGATACCACATAAAATTCAGTACTAAGTGGCTGAGATTGGAAGCTCAGTTGTCAGCCAAGTCAATTTTTGTTGCTTATATGGTCAAAGGCCTTTGCAGTACTGATGTCTTGTAAATCTAATCAATTGGTTGTCTCCAACTGTGTTTTACACAGAGTAGCCTCATTGAAATTAACACAAATGTTCATCAATTTCAACAGATCTGCTCTGAGCAGGAGTAACACTGAATACAATTCTGTTTGCATTCTGCAACAATCTAAATTGAGAAGAAACATTTGTGTTGATACTATGTTGTGTTGATTACAATGTTGCTACTAATGGTATCAGGATCAGATAGCTATGTTGGTCCAGCAGACTACAAATTCACAGGGTCTTGTTTTTTTTAAGTCACTTATTAATTAACCAGCGTTCCCAATGAAGCATGCAAACTCTGAGCAACACAGAATGCCTTCTCCACTTGGTTGTGCAATAAAATTCTTAGAAAACGTTCAGTTAGCACGTTCGTGAGATGCCTGGATTGGACCTACAGGAAGAATGCAAGGCTCTTCGAGGTCCCTACCACCACGTTCCCAACTTTAACACCGTTCCAATTCCTTCGGGGCAGCTAAGCAGCTCCCGAAGCGGTTGCAATTAATACCTCCCGCTTCATCAGAACTGAAATGGAGACTTCCCCCCAGAAGCTTATGCGCCCCAGTCCCTCCGAGCTTTTTTCCTTTTGAACTGACTTCGAAGGACATGTTTGCAAGAGCCCCGAAGTGGCGAACACACGGCTCAAGTTTGCCCAGTGTCATCTCCGCCACCGCAGGGACAAGGCAGAGGCGAGGCGATTGTCGAGTGCCCAAAAATAGCCACCCCCGCAGCCGGCGGAGGCAAACTCGGCTCTGGAGAGATATGCAGGTTCCTTCCCAAGTCTGTCCGGGCGCCCGGGGCGCACAGCAGGTTGAGATCGAGATAAGAGTGGAGAGGAAAAGCGAAACTGCTCAAACTGGCGAGCCACCGGGTCCTCTGGCTCTTGCCCCCCGTCCCGTCCCTCGCCCCTGACCTTTGATACTGATGCCGAGCCCTCCGACGTCCTGCTTGACGATCCGCACGGTGCGCTTGATGTTGGCGTGGGAGTCCGGGACAGGGGCGCCCGGCTCGCCGCCATTCAGCTGCACGGGGCTGGGCGGCGGCTGCAGCGGCTCGTCGGCGCCCTTGCTGCTGGGGCTGACGCTCAAGAAGTCGTCGGAAAGGGTGACGAGCACTCGCAGCCACTGCTCGCCCGGCGCCCGCAGCTCCAGCAAGCCGCTCTTGGGAGCTCTCCGGCCGGCCGCCATCTTCAGCGCATTCCTCGGCTAGCCGCCGTCACCGCTACTGCGCCTCCGCCGCCGCCTGCCTGCCTGGAGTGGAGCCGGGACGCGCAGCGAGAAGCCACCGGCCGGGCGGACGGGCAGCCGAGCGAGCAGCCACCGCCCGCCGCTGCCCCGCCCCCGGAGCCGCCCCCGGACCCTCCTCTCCAAGCCCGGGGGGAGGGACCCGCCGGCACATGGCCCATCGGCGCTTGTCTGGCGACGCCCCGTCTGGAGAAACACCCCAGACTCATTTCGCGCAGGCCCGGAAGCCGCCCCGGCCAAAGGAGAAGGCGTGGAGAGAGGGCGTCTCGGAAAACTGCCCCCGATCCACACCTGACCGTCCGCCGCACGCTTTCTCAGGCGACCTGGATATAACGGGCATCAGCTGCAATTCAGGCTCCGCTGCTGCCCACATTAGGATTTTCGGATCAGTGCGGAGCCCTAAACGGAGCAGCGCTGGCCCTTTGAAATATGTGGCTAAATCTAAGGGATTTAACCTTAGCTCTAGCATCTAACCTTAAGACCCTTTAAGACTGGAATCTACAATCACCTGACTGCACCACTGTGCAGGGCCCCAGCACTGTAGCTGCATAGTAGGATGATATTCAGCAGGTAACATCTCCCACAATTTTGCATTTCCATGTGGGGAAAGGCTTTACCTGTTGATTTTTACTTATTTATTTTTAAAGGCATGCTGGTGAGGGTTCCTCCAGATAACTAATTTATTCTGTAAGTATCCTGATTTGTTTGCACAAAGCATATGCGGAGGTTAGATTATATCCATCTTCTTTTTTTTTAAGTGTTCAATCTGATTTGTTTGTGGGGTGTTTATACGACTTCATGTTAAACCTTCGTGCTACACTTTTCCATGCATTTCCTGGTTTTTTTTTCTTCTGGTTTTTTTCTTCCTAAAGCAGATTTACTGTACCACAGTGGCAGCTTTAAATCCACTTTAATTCTGCAAAGCAACATTTCCCGGTGCAAACTTGAATCCATCTCATGCTAGCCTTTCAGAGAAGCCCTGTTACTCTGGCAGAACAGAGCACCTCCTAAGCAGAGGGAGATCGCCGTTGGATCTTTTTTGTTGCCTTCCTTGGCTACACTGCTGTAGGCAGACGCCTGTCTCTTTCAACATTTGTCAGATGAAAATAGGCACACTTGTTTTACATTACTAACCACAAGAGTAGCTTTCCACTGTGCCAAAGCAAGTGTCAAGTGCAAGTGATTTCAGTCAGGTCCCATGGCTGACGCACCCTACTGAATATTTTTTCAGTTTCAGAATATACTTTCCCCTACCAGCTAAAAAATAACAGTGATAGGGGGCAAAGTATATCAGAAACATCTGAGAGCCAATGTTGTGGCCACACTCCTCCATAGACCACACCTCTCTGGTCCTGTTTTCACACTGAGTGTTTTTGCCTGCCTGACATATGTCCTTCAACTCTTGGGATGCTTTGTGCTTGCCTGGATGGAGAATAGAGAGAGGGATGTGCAGAAACTAGCCTACCCAACAAAGGTGAAGTTAACATTCATTGATCTGCCCAGTCTTGCCCAGCCCCCACTGGCATACGGCCCTTGAAAGGTTGCCCAGAAAGGATTGTGGCCCTCAGGCTGATAATGATTCCCCGGTCCTGTTGTTAGTTCACAATATTGTGATAACAAAGGCAGGGGGGAACGCTGCTTTGAGCTCCTTCGAGGTGGATGAAAAAAATGCAATCTTGTAAGACATTGGTTTTGTTTCTAACTTATCACAAACTGATAATGTTTTTTAGCATGCTGTACACGTTGAGTTTGAAGGCTCGGTACGTGCTAGTAATGTTTAGTAAGAAATATGACATCATATGGAAAAATGTGATGCGCTGTGTTAGGTACACATTCAGGATACATCAGCAACTGGTGCTCTTTAGGCTCTGTGAGAGGCTGTATGCACTGTCAGGAAAAAGCAGGAAAAAAGAGGCAAGACTCAGAGGTGCCAGAATATATGAGGAAGTTCAGTAATTCCTGACCTGTTTCCATGGAAACTTGCCTTAGGGGCAGAAAAGCACTGCTTTCATTGGAATATTCTAGCAGGACAACTTACAGTGTAAGATCATTTTCTCCCATAGACGCCTGCATGGCCCTAGAGCATGGGTAGGCAAACTAAGGCCCGGGGGCCGGATGAGGCCCAGTCGCCTTCTCAATCCGGCCCGTGGACGGTCCGGGAATCATCATGTTTTGACGTGAGTAGAATGTGTCCTTTTATTTAAAATGCATATCTGGGTTATTTGTGGGGCTTGCCTGCTGTTTTACATGAGTAGAATGTGTGCTTTTATTTAAAATGCACCTCTGGGTTATTTGTGGGGCATAGGAATTCGTTCATTTCCCCCCCAAATATATAGTCTGGCCCAACACAAGGTTTGAGGGACTGTGGACCGGCCCCCTGCTGAAAAAGTTTGCTGACCCCTGCCCTAGAGAGCCTCACTGGAGGGCTTTCTCCCAAGTCACCCTACCTAATGAAGGGTAACAAGTAGTTACCAGGAAGAGGGTCTTTTTGGTGATGCCATCCCAGTTATCAAATGTCCTCTCAAGAGAAGCTCACCTGGTGCCCACTCTATGGACTTTTAGATGCCCTGTGAAGTCATTCATGTCCCAGGCCTTTTAATTACAGTGGATATATTTAACTGGTGCTTTTAGATTCTTGCACCAATTTAGTCCTTTTTCTGGCTTTATGCCTAGCTGTTTTAGCTGCTATGTCATTGTTAGTTTTTTTTAATCTTATTTTTTGCTGTTGTTTATAATTGGTTTTATTGTTATTATTTGTCTAAACCTTGGGCCACGTTTCATATTTTTAATGGGATTGTAAGCCACCCAGAGAGCTAAGCTATAATAATAAATAAATATGTTTACTACCCACAGTTCACCAGCAGGTCCCAGGGCAAGTAACAACAATTTAAAATATGGGCAGTTTAGAAATGCAATGGATAAAGAAATAAAAATCTCGCATTGCCATTCCTACTTCAAGAGGCAAAGCGATGCACTCAGGGAAGTGCTGCTGTGGTCCCAGGAGACCATAAGCCCAGGTGCACCATAGGAACTGTGGTGTCTGCAATTTCATTAGCAGAGAGGACCAGTTAGAACATCTGTGTCCTGGGGTAAGGTCCATTAATATTGCACTCCATGTGGGTTCTTCCTGACACCACTTTTCAGGTCATTCCATCCCAATGCTGTGGGGTTGTTTTTGCACTTGCCTGTTTTCTGGAGACTTGTGGAGTTTGCATATCCGAGAGCAAGCTCTGTGCCACTTTCCTCATGGCTGCTGCCTGCCCACTAATATGCTGCTTTTGTCTTTTCAGCACTTCACATTGCATGACAAAGTGGCGATAGATTTATTGTCATGGCAGAACATGAGCCATGAACCGATTTGCTATTATTGTGCAGTAAGGTAACTTTAGACTCTGGGACTAAATAGGCTGGGGAGAGGTTCTTACCTTAGGTGCCCTCCGGTCAGCTGCCTCCATAATTACGCAGCCTTTCCTACCTTTAAATGCAGCCTTAGACAGGAATTGCCATCACAACATAGCCTTGCCTTCACAGGTGATTGTAGTTTACCCCTCACAGAGTTACAGTTTCCATCACCCTTAACAAATTACCGTTCCCAGAATTCTTTGGGGGAACTAATGTGCTTTAAATATATGGTGTGGATGTGGCCTAGCATTTTAAATCAAAGCTGGAGCTCTTCCCCTGACTGCCCCACTTCTCTAAGGATAAAAATATAAATAAAAAATGCCACATAAGCTTCCAGTGAGCTCCTTCAAAACAAAACGAAATCTGGTAAGCCCTGCACCCCGGAACTTCTCTACTCAGAGACGTGTAAACATCTCTGTTTCTCCAACCCCAGAATTTAATGGAGGTTCCTGGAGTTTGGATGAGGAACCTGTGGCCCTCCAGATGTTGTTGGACTGTAGCTCACCTCATCCCTGATCATTGGTCAGACTTGCTGGGTTTGATGGGATTTGGAGAACCACAGGTTTTCCGTCCCTGTCCTAGAGCAATGGTGGTCCTCCAATCATTGTAGGAAGTGGTTCAGGAGATGAACGCAGGTATACAGAATTGTAGGTGTGTGGGATGGGATAGGGAAACATTGGCCCCTAAGCTCACCCCTCTGTCTTGTAGTTGACATTCCTCTATTCCAATTATTCCCAGCCTTTTCGGTATGACAACCCACAAGTCCAAATTTACTTGATATGCTTACCCATTGATTTATTGTCATGTGAATTCTGGGTCTTGCTGGGGCTTCATGCATTTTAATTGCGAGTTTCCCTGTTTTATAACCAGGCACAAGTTTACTTAAGCACAAATTTACTTAACACCCCTATTAATGTGGAATTTGTTGAAATATTTATAGTACCTACAAAGTTATTCACAGTTTTGTTTATGGGAATGGAAGAATACCAACCATCTAATTGCAGGGTATTGCTTCATAAGCTATAAATATTTATTCCAAAAACAGTGCTAGATATCTAGCAGTGCTAGATATAACAAACTATGGATATTTTTAATGGTTTTATTCATGAGGAAGTCCATTTTGGCAAGTATCAGTGGGATGGTGGAATTTGCATTTTGCCAACGAGTAGGTGAAGTGTGGGATTGGATGGTTGTCAGACAAAGTCTCAAATCGTTATTGATACATAGCCTGCTATTGCATTTTGTCCTCATAGCAGTCATTGCCGAAAAACCTGTCTTGCAAATATATGTCAGCAACACAGGTACTTCTTCATCAGCAAGCTCAGGCTATTCCGTGGTAACTGAGTATTTTGGGAAATGAAACCAAAAATTTGATAACCTCACTTCCAAAAATTTCTCTTTGAGAGGCAAACACATTTACTACTTTTTTATATATATACAATTTATACACAGCATAATAATAAAAATAAAAACCACCTCAAAGCAGCTTACAACTACAGTTCAACGACCCTGAATGCCATCACTCAAACTTCTCTGCTCCTTAAGCTGAAATGCAGCGGATAAATTTTGACCATGCAGGCTTCAAATCTCCTGTGGGTTAGCTATTAACCCTGGCAGAAGATCCGGTGGCAATGTGCCACAAGGTGCTTGTGCAGGGAGTTGTTTTGGGTGATTATTACAGCTTGCCTCTGATGCAGAGGCTCCTCAAAACAACTCCCTGTATGCACAGCTTGTGGCAAACGGTCACCAGAGAGCAGTTCCCAGGTGTTAATATGTAAGACTCAAGCCTTTCTGACATTCAGTTGCAAGTGTTGACACAGCATTATGATAAACCAGCAAAGCAAATAGTTTTAAGAAGCATTCATTGTGCCAGTTAAGAGCAATTAAGACCAAAATAATAATTTTGGGTTTACTTATAAAAATCCCACAACCCACTTTCACAGGATTTGAGACCCACATGTTAGGAAACACTGCTCTGTTCCACACTGTAACACACAGCTATATTATAAAACTGTACGTTCCAAACTATATAGACAGCCAAAAAGTTTTGTTTTGCAAGTAAACAAGGTTCTGCTTTTTATTCATCCTCCTCTTTTGATCCAGAGGTAGAGAAATCACCAGCTTGCTTTTAAGATTCGTGATTTTTCTTTTCTTTTCTCGAAAACTAGGGATGCCAAAATAACTGGTTCAGTGTGAAACAGTGCAACGTGCACAAAGCTCTTTTGAAATTCTGCCTTCAGTTGAGATGATCACTTGAAAGCCTGAACTGTGATCTCTTTTGAAAATCTAGTCCCATCTCCCTCTCTCTTCCTCACTCAGGTGACAGCAAGAGACCTTTCAAAGGGACTTAGATGACTGCAAAGTGTTGATACCATGGGGATTTTAGACTTACTGTCAATGCATTAAAGGAAGAATGTTTCTATGAATACTGTCATTCATATGGTGAAAGCAGAGGGCTGTCAGCTAACATATAGCAAAGCATTTAGGATAATGCCTTCTTAACGTTCAAGAAATGGAATAAATAATTTTGATCATGAAGGTAACAGCTAGGAGATTCCTATTGCACTGGAAATTGTTGGTCCTGGTGGTGCTTTTTCTTCTGGATTATTATCTACAGTGCAAGCTTGTGCAGGTCTACTCAGAAGTAATGTCCATAATTTTCAGTGGTACTTGTTGTTGTTTAGTCGTGTCCGACTCTTCGTGACCCCATGGACCAGAGCACGCCAGGCACTTCTGTCTTCCACTGCCTCCCGCAGTTTGGTCAGACTCATGTTTGTGGCTTCGAGAACACTGTCCAACCATCTTGTCCTCTGTCGTCCCCTTCTCCCCCTTGTGCCCTCCATCTCTCCCAACATCAGCTTCTTTTCCAGGGAGTCTTCTCTTCTCATGAGGTGGCCAAAGTATTGGATCTTCAGCTTCACGATCTGTCCTTCCAGTGAGCACTCAGGGCTGATTTCCTTCAGAATGGATAGGTTTGATCTTCTTGCAGTCCATGGGACTCTCAAGAGTCTCCTCCAGCACCATAATTCAAAAGCATCAATTCTTCGGCGATCAGCCTTCTTTATGGTCCAGCTCTCACTTCCATACATTCAGTGGTACTTATTCCCAGGTAAATGGGGATAGGGTTGCAACCTAAAGGACTAGGCTGGGTCCTGGCCTATATATTTCCCAGCATTCTTTTTCATTAGCATAGAGAAGGGGAATGTGTGGCTCCTCAGAAGTTGGACTCCAACTCCCATCAGCCCCTAGCCAATGTTCAGGTATGACAGGAATTGTAGTCTTGCTATGGCCAGAGAGCCAGAGCTTCCTCATCCCTGAGGTAGCAGGTAGTATGACATCCTTGTTAGATGCAAATGAATTATCAGAACTTTAAAACACTTTTGAAACGGTTACTGCAGGGATTGATGCCCAATTCCCTAGATCAAAGAAATAATATATTTTCATGCTGTCACGTGGACAGGACAGAAGACATTTGCCCTGCGGCCCTGAAAACTACTTTTTCACAAGAATTACTGTTGACTTCAACTAAAAAGCAAAATCACGAGGGCAGAGGAGCACTCCTGTAGTACTTTGGCCATTTGTTTTATCAATTACAAATCACCATCAGTGGAGCTGCTTCCAAGTAATTGGCTTTGTTTCAAGGCTGCTGCCATAAATTGAGGAAGATGTAGATGAAACTGGGTAATTGCACCACCACCTCCTGACACAAGAAACTGACTTATATTGAATGAAACTACTGGTTTGTCTAGCGCAGTATTGTCTACTGCAGGGATGCAGGAATCTGTGATCCTACAGAAGTTGTGGGACTCCAACAGTCACAGGCCAGCAAGCGTATGATCA
Organism: Podarcis raffonei; assembly: GCF_027172205.1. Taxonomy (NCBI): domain Eukaryota; kingdom Metazoa; phylum Chordata; class Lepidosauria; order Squamata; family Lacertidae; genus Podarcis; species Podarcis raffonei. Next base: position 70,395,866 of record NC_070607.1, read on the forward strand.
ATCGTCAAGGTTGATGTAATTATACTCCCAACAAAATCTGGAGGGCCACAGGTTCCTTAGCCTTGTTCTATTGTGAGGAGCAACCTTCAGGGTGTCAGGCAAATTTGTACCTTAGATTATTTAAGCGTACATACCTAAAGATGTTTCATGGGGATAAAATTAGTGGTACTCAACTAAATTTTACTAAGAGGAATTAATTGACACAACTTAGTCATGTTCATTGATTTCTGTGGGTCTCCTTTGGAGTAAAACTTAATGGACTGCCACCTAATCTATTTATTCGTTCTCTCTCTGGTTTTTATATTGTTGGAATCCGCTGTGATATATTTTTTATGATGCAGCAGTGGATAAATGTTTTTATAAATAAATAAATATCTAGTCCAGCAGGCTGTTCTCACAGTGGCCAACCAGATGCCTGCGGGAAGCCCCAAAGCAGGGCATGAATGCAGCAATGCTTTCCTGCTCATGATTTGAAGCAACAGGTACTCAGAAGCACAACACTTCTGCTGCTGGTAGTAATATGGAGATAGCCTTTGTGACTAATAATCACTGGAGGCCTTCTCCTCACTTACGGCCATTTCAGACATCATGTACACCTGAGGTGGCTTTAGATGAACTCATGAAAGCAGGTGGCATGTATTTGGAGAGTTGTGTTTCATCTACATTGGCTGCAGCTCCTCTACCAAATCTATATTCAGTGGCGAAGTCAGTGTTGAATAAGGTGTGAGTGAATGGCCCTTGCTTTGCCCAGACAGAAAGGACCTGTGCTCCTGTCACCTTGGAGGAAGAAGATGCAAGAGATGGCTGTCATGTTGCTTAGCACATTATTAGAAGGTACTGTTTGTCACCATAATGATAGGCGGGATGGGAAAGATGCATAATTACTAAATCCTCTTTCAGCTGCACATAGAAGCAGCTTTTATTTTTCTTTCTCTGATAGTTAAAAAGCTGGGCGAGAAAGAGGG